>NC_073723.1:116770091-122593961 GCF_023634155.1 Falco peregrinus
TACATCATCTTCAAATCCAAGGATTTCTGTTACTCGTTTTGTTATCCATGGTTTGATTACTTCCAGATTTACTTTGCTCATGTCCACCTATATTAAAGAGCCAGGAGAAACAAGAAAAAAGTTTCAGAACAAGTCCTTTCACTAAATATACAACAAGCTCACAGTACCTTGAATTTTTCCACTGTAGAGACTGAATTGTATGCTGCTACATACATTATTATCCCAGTCTAGCTCTGTTTTAAACCAGCTTCTAACCTCTGCTGAACAAGAGCATTTTGATTAAAGCACAAGTTTGGATACCTTGCCTTCTTTTTTTAACTCCTAATATAGACTTCCCGATCTCTCCCAAGCAGCTAAAATTAGAACCTAGAGAAGGTAGGAAGTCAAAACATAGTAACTTGCTAGTACACTCTAGTAAATACTAGCTCAACTAGACAGCAAATAAAAGCTACAGTGGAACTACACCAATGTACTGTTCACTCCCTTCATACAATTCTGTTTCCTGTAAATAATGAAACCCACTGAATGATAAAGCAATAGTCTTGATCCAGCTCACCAATTCCCCTGACACCTGTCCACCACAGACTTCAACAGCTTTCAAAAAATCATTAAGCATTCAAAGTTACAAGAGAATTCACCCATTCCAAATCTCTTAATTTACAAATTCCTCACCCAAGATGAGAACACAGCCCAATTCTCTACAGAAATAAAACACTTGCTAGATATTTTATTCATAGCTTTATTCCTAGAAACTACAACCACATTATTACCTTTTTAGAACAGCATGAATGAGAACTTGCTAGTTTTAGCTAACTCTGTGGAACGCAACTCTTTCAGAAATCAGGTTTTGTCATTTACAAAAACAAAGACCTTCTCAAGAGCTCTGCACTCAGCTTTGCCACAGTCACCTCAGCAGCTTCATCGGTTGCCTCCTTGGCAGGTTAGGGCCAATACAGCCTAACGAAGGACCAGCTCCACACTTTGAAATAAAATGTTTGCTGAACAGGGATCTACTGACAGCACCTGCCCTGGTTGCATCACTTAAAACACTCGCCTGAGGAATGCACCCTCCCTAACAATCAACAGGTAAAGACTGTCACAGGGCAAATAACTGCATCTAAGCAAGGAATCTGAGCAGCTTTCTGCAGCGCTCTCACAGCCTCCCTCCACAGCCCCAGAGACTATCACTGCAACAACTTCACCAGCACCCACAGGACAACCAGTGCGCATTTCCAACATACTAATCTAGAAAACCTGAAACAACAAAAAACCCCAAACCACCACCCCAAAAAAAGGGGTTGAGGTGTTACTGAAGGATGCCTAGAATTCTAAATTAACATTTCTTCAAAGTAAGACTTCTTTTGAAGCTGAATTTTACACAAAAGCCTACTGGTGATATTTAGTGCTATAACTAGATCATGCATATTATTACTGTATCTTTGATGCACAAGTGGACATTCCAAATACCCTACAGAGAAGGCATTCCTCCCCTTTCTGTGTGTACCACCTGATACCCAATTACTCCACTGAAAACTGTCTTCGATTAGTGTGTCTTACTTCCAATCTCATCCTAACCAACTTACCTTCTTTTCTAAGCATTCTGCAAATTTCAACTGCTTCAACAGCTTCTTCTGCTTGTTGCTGAAGCGATTGTCCTGTTCTGCACTTGTTCCCTAAAGCACAGGAAATAAGATTTTTAGTTTGTATGACATTCAACTATCTTCACGCATTATCTTCCCACATACTTGCACTGGACAGTGTACAGCACACCAGTTACACCATTCTGTAAGCAAATAAGCCTTTTCTGGTGCCTTTCAGTTTCAGCACTATAGTTTTCATCTACTGCTGAAGATTTAGGGGTAAGCAGGCCCCTGAGCTCTGCAGCGACACCTTAATCATATAATCTCCCTGGCATACTACTTACGAGTTTAGAAGTACAGTAGTCTGAAATTGTTATGGAAAGGACTTATGCTGGAATTCACAAACTCCTCAGAAGGAATAAGCTCTTTTCACTCCGTCCAGGAACAAAAATGTCATATTTGGTTACAATGACATCTATGAAACCTTTGGGTAAATTTCTCTGAAGCAGATCAGTCAACACAGAGCCAGCAAGAGTACAAAGAATACTATTTTATTGATCATGCTCTGTTAAAGTTCACCAACTCGTTCCACTTTCATGAACAGAAACTATAGGTTAATTCATTTGGAACTGAAAGGCTTGAAAGTCCAGTTCTGGAAAATTTACTTGCACAGAAGTAAACAGAACCACACATGAACAAGAGTATGAGCAGAACTGCATCCAGATACTGATGATTTGTTACCAATTTAAAACAAATCCACAGTTCACACCTGAAGCTTATTAAGGAAACCAACCTCACTGATGGAAAACACAGGAATTTAATATGTGCAATTTCTATGCACAGAATAAAGGGTTGAGTACCAGCAATAACGTAAGCTACTAAGGAACCAAAAGTCAAGAAATAAGAAAAAGCTCCAATTCTCAGGTTAACCTAATTACTTCATTTGATATGAAAGCACCTTGAATTAGCAACGTAACATGCTACGAAGTCATCAGATACTGACAGGAAACAAACTATTTCCGCTATTCTGAAGCACAGGAATCCTAAAGACCAATTGTGGCACAAGCACTTACCAGGATGAAGTCTGTTTAAAACTCTTGATAATATTTGCAGTCTACTGCGTGGCTTACACATTAACAACACACACAGTATTTGTCAGATCACTCAAGAATTTAATGTTCTTTTTCAAAACTCTCTTGTTCACAACCCAGAAGTGAAATGGAAAGGTTAAGTTTTTCTTAGCCTGTTCATACCACATGGCAAACAGCAAAGGTAACCGAAGACCCAGAGCACACTATCACATAAAATTTCAAGGAAGAGACAAAATGGTTTGCACTGGCAACTTTACAAAAGTGTAAAGAACTGGAAGAATTAGTAATAGCAGCTTTCTTGTTAAGGTGAGTGCAAACTACTGCTCTGCTGCACTTCTGTAATTTCCACAAGAACTGTTTTCTCCTGAACCAAGGCTAGAAGGAGATTAGAACACTGTTTACAGCCTCGTTCCAGTGCCATGTTGATTCTGCCTTTCTAAAACAGTCACCTTTCACAGGCCATTTAAAACAAGATTAGATTTCCAATTCAGTGTTTTCAGTCCCAGTAATTCTACTGTCAATTACAACTATTTGATTTGTAAACTTGTCAACAATTGCATTAGACAGAACAAGTGCACCTTTAACTTGTAATTATTTTTCTCAGGCTGGTACGTTAACACAAAATTGAATTGAGAGATTATGTGCCCTCATGTTCTAAAAGCATCCTAGTTGCAGAAATAGAAAATAATATAGCTGAACAAATGAATGACTCCTGAAAAATTAAATTTGTTTTCAAAATTGTCAAGGAATCCCCAAAAAATAAGCTCATCCTAATTAACAGAAAAAAAGGCTGAGAAGAAATATACCCTAGGTAGGTTACTGCTTAATAGTCTGCAGAAAATATAGCACAGCTGTAAGAACAGAAAAGAAAAGCTCAACGATTAAAAGAAATTATCACATACCCACCTAAAAATAAAGCCTAACTTCTTTTTGGTTTGAATACACTTAATAACCTTCGCGTCACACTTTAAAAAATTCTCTCTTAAAAAAAAAGGCAATTTTGTTTATGTGCTTTGAACGCGGCCCCCAAAAGCGCACTCGATGGCAAGGCCGGGTTCGCCTCCCCCCTGCCCCGCGGCCTCTCCCCCAGGGCTCCTCGCACGGCACAGCCCGGGGCCAGGCCGGCCCGACGCGGGGCTCCTCTCTCCCCCCGGCGGGGCCGGAGGCCCGGCCGCCCCGAGGCCCAGCGCAGGACACGTCGGCCCCAGGCCGCGCCGGGCTGCGGGGCCGGGCCGGGCGAGCGCGGCCCTTGGGGGCGGCGGCAGAGCCCCCGTGCTGCGGCCACGCGTGTCCCCGCCGCGCACGGAGCGGCCACCTCCTCCTCCGGGCCCAGGCCCGGGGCGGCGGAGCCCCTCGCAGCCGCTCCCCTCCCACTCCCACAGCGCCCCGGTGCCGCGGCCTCGCGGCTGGGCCCGGCCGCCCCGGCCTGCTTCCCGCCGCCATTTTCTTCGCGGCGGCTCCTCACAGGAGCCTGCGCAGGGCGGGGGCGGGGGGGCACGGCGGCGTTCCTCGGGGGAGCGGCGGCCCCAGCGGCTTCGCCCGCGGCTGCGGGGCCTGCAGCAGCCAGGCTCGGCCCAGTGTCCCCCGCCGGGGGAGCCCCGCCGCCGTTCCCGCCCGCCCGGCCCCCCCTGAGGCCGGCACTTACGCGGAAGAACCCCGCGTCCATCTTGCCTCCTCCGCCTCCTCCTGGTCGCAGCGCGCTGCCGTCCCGGCGTGCACCGCGCGCCCGCAAGCCCCCTCGCACGCTCGCGGCGCTGGGGGAGGAGGGGGCGGGGCCGAGCCCTCCGCGAACGCTCGCCGGCGGCTGCCGATTGGTGGCCGCCGCCGCGGAGGGTCGGTGCGCGCGCGGAAGCTAGCCAATCAGAAAGCGCGGCGTTCCGCTGGGAGGAGGGAGCGGTGGTTAGGAGTCCTTTCCCGGCGCGCGGGTGGGGAGGGGGAATCCTCTTCTCGCGAGATGTTGGCGCGGGGCGGGACGTTCCGGGGCTCGCGGGTCAGGTGGTCTCGCGGCCGCAGCGGGGAACGGCGGTTCGCTGTCTCCCTGAGGCGGCTGCGCGGGCGCGGCGCGTCCTGGCCGGCCGCCCTCCCTGTGGAGCCGTCCCCTCGCCTCAGCTCGGTCCTTCCTCGGCGGAACGGGGGGCCCTGGGCCCGGGCGGCTCCGCGGGAGACATCGGGATCCTTGCAGCGCCGGGGCCTTGGGGGGGTCCCTGCTGTGAGGGGCTGCGGGCCGGCCCAGGCCTCTGCTCTGCGGCCCTGCAGTGCTGCTGGTGCGTGTTCTCCGCCCTGCCCGGTCGGTAAAGGCGGTGGGTTGCGTTTGGGAACCCTGCTGCGACTTGTCGTGAGCGGCCTGGCCCTCCCTGCTACCTCACGGCCTTGTCTTGTGCAGGCAAAACCGTGTGTGGCACATCACTGGTGGAAATGCTGCCACAGCTGCCTGCGGTTCGCACAGATCTATCCAAAGTAACAGCTCTGCGTTTTATCTAAAAGAAATGTGTATGCCCTTTAAAAAGGAAACGCTAGGTTCCTTCAAATAAAGTTAACACAACAGCTGCTTCCTGTGTTCTCAGCAGTCATGTAAGTGTCATGTGAAAGACACGTGGTTTTACAAGTGCCTTTTGGGCAAATAAATTGGTTATGGGACTTAGGGAAAAGACCGAAAACGTTCTTACATTTTATCTGCTTAGACCTCCAATGATGGTACCTCTGTATTGCGCACAGCCGTACCGGGGGTAGCGTTCACTCGCCTACCGAACAGTCCCGGCACCGCGGAGCAGAGGGAAGGAGCTGGGCTGGGGGGCGGGTAGGTGCCGAAATGTAGTAAAGTTGGCTGCTACACTTGGAGTTACTGTATGGTTTCGTCTGTTGAGAAATGGGTTGCGAGCTGTTGGATGGGAGGAGGACGCTAGATGGAGCTATGTGCTCTGCGGAAATACCTGGGTGCCGGACCCAGAGGGGTGACCGCTGCCTTGCAGAAGTTTTGGGGAACAGGACTTACCCCGCAGTGAAAAACAGGAACATTTTACTAGTGTACTAGCATCAGTAAAGTGCCAGCTGTGAGCCTGAAGGATCCAACCTGCTGAAGCTGTTAATTCTAGAAGACTTACAGAAGCAAGAAAATAAATACTAATTCTTGCAAGACCCACTGCAGATGAACTATTGAGTACGCCCTTAGAAAAAAAATCTAGCAATGTTTCTTTATATGACCTGCAGACCGAATGTTTGCATTGTCAGAATACAGACCCACTGGTATTTTGTCAAGAGAGAAACTTGACCAAAGACCAAAGTAAGAAGGTAGAAACGTTGGTTGTATCGCACTGCTGGGCAAAAAGGCGCTCTGAGGCACTGTGCCACCAAGTGTTCAACTTTGTACTAACTCGCAGACAAGTTTGTGTGAATCACAATGAGTTACACTTATGTTGCCTATTCTCTCCAAAGACTTCCACGGTCTAGGATTTCTTTAACAGACCAAATTGCAACATCAGCTCTCAGTTTTGTATTTTTTTTTTAAACCAGCAGGTTTCCCTGATGGCAAGTCTGCACGCAAAGGCAGCTAATGGGGAGCTTTTCCAAAAGATGGGGGGTTGAACAGGGAAGCGGGGTTCCCAGACAGGGCAGGCTGAAGCAGCAGTGAAGCTACTATTACAGGACAAGGGCAGTGTGGGCTTGATCCTGGAAAACTCTTAAATCCACAGCAAATTACACAAGTGTTACAGTGGCAGCGCGGTGGAAATACAGTGATTTTTGTTTCTTAAGAAGGTGATTTTGCGTGGTCAGCATAAGCTCTGGATTTTGCTGACAGGAATCAGAATGGACTGTGGGGGCCTCGCAGGCTGTGCCAATATAAGAAAAAATTTACTGGTAAAACAGCAGGCTTTCAATTTTGCAGATTGAGCAATGCTAGCGTGGTTACAGCAGTAATTTTCCTGCCAGTAACAGTAATTCTAGCAATCTAGAATTGCTTACAGTAGTACTGCTTATTCTGCTTCAGTGAAGCAAAGTGAACTTCATTGTTTTTAAACTCTAAATGGAAAGTAAAATTTGCTAAAAGTAGGTCTGGCTGGTGATGTTAAAAAATAACAGTAAGATGGGGCTTATCTTTTGTAAAGAGCTTGATTTTGATACAGTGGAACATGCCTAGAAAACATCCTTAGCTGTCTGGAGATAGAAACAGGAGGCCAACTCCTTTATGTCTTTAGAAAAAAATTAAATTGTCATCTGCAGTACCTTCTGAATGATTATATCAGTCATTCCTGCCACAAAAAAAGTAAGTTAGAGAACTAGGACAACTAAAATATTTACAACGAGGTTCAGAAACTTCACAAACAGCTGTCTTAATATTTAGTTTGGAATTCAAACTGTGCTCCAGTTTCATACAAAAAAAAATTTGCAATGTAATTGAATTTACTTTCTGCACAGTTAGTAAAAATTACCTGGTCAAGAGATGGGTTCATATCTTGGAAAGAAATGTTGTCTACTTACCACCCCAGTCCCTCACTGCGTTACTCTGAGAATGGTCAGCTTTGTTTTGGCCCGGTGTGATTTAAGAAAGTAACAAGTGGTAACGTGGGGCAGAACTGGGAAGAAGTGCAAGTGAACCACTGCAGGACAAAAAGCTTCAAAGCTGGAGGCTCTCTGTGATCAGCTCAGCTAGACAACAATAACTTCTTTCTCTACAGCTCCCAAAAAGGAGTTAAAATACCCTACTAACAGATGTACTAAGGTCTACAAACAGGCTGGAGCTCTGTAACGGCCACAGTAGCCTAGAGCTAACCACTGGCAGTGTTTCAGTGCAAGATACACACAAGAAAATAAATCCAGGCTGCTACATTACCGCTGTGTTCGCTTCACGCTCTGCCCAGCCATTCAAGTGAGTGGTTCCATAAAAAGATGTGTGTGTCAAAAAGTAGAGCTGTTTCTCAGAGTCTCACGTACTTCTATTTAGGACGAGGTTTAACTCCTCAGCTTCTTCCTAATCCTTCCTATCTGTCCTGTCAGCTGTGTTTCAGGGCTGCTTTGATACCCACGCTTGAGACTATCAGCCACTAAATGTCTGACAATGCCACTGTCTGTTCACACTCAGTGGGTTGTGAATATCTTTGGAAATTTCTTTGTTGCATTACTGTACACCCACAATCATCACATTTGCAAAACAACATCGCTTTCAGTTACTTTCTAGAATAATAATTAAAAAAATGTCTAAAAATAGTTCAAGCCTAGTCTGCATTAGAGAACAAAGCATTTCAGGGTGTGAGTTGGACATAGTAGCTGTGTAAAGCCCCGCTTGCTTTATACTGCCTTTCCACACTTACTTTTTCAATTAAAGAACTTCTCAGATTTTCTGTAAGACGAAACATTCTAATGCAACTCCAGTAATGAACCTAAAGCAGTTCTTGGCATGAGAGAGAAAAGCCTTAAGACATTGAGTTCATTTGGAAATGGACAGATTACCAAGTTTATAGAAATGTTTTTAAAATACTTGAAAATAAAAAGTAACTTTTTCTCTTTTATCTTAAACCATAGATATGTGGCATTAGAAACATGAAAGATGAGTAAAGATAAATACAATTTTGATACTTCCTGTACTATCCTTGTATAAAATAGACCACAAACCTGTTTCATGTAAATCGTAACAAACCCAGGTTCAACCCGAGTTATAGCTCTTGTGTCCAAATTTTTCTTCCAGTTTATCATCAGTCATTGCAGAACACAAAAAACTTAAACTCTCGGAGTAAGTAAAAGCTCCACAGAAGATGAGTGGGCATCTTTCCTTCCAAGGAACGGGCTTGGTTTATTCAGTCTCTCCATACCCTAGAGAGCTCTGTGAGAAGGCTCACTGTGTTTCTGATGAGTTGTGTGCCTTCCCCAGTTGATTTCAGTCATACAAACAGTGTCCAGGCCTTTAATTTTTCCTCCCAAAGAGAGAAAGCAGGATTAATTAGAATCTATAGACAAAATAATAACTCATTGCTATTCCAAATGCAGCCATTGCTTTGCCGAGAAGTCCCAGGTCCAGGTAAGTAAGAATTCCATCTCCCTTCTCTCACAGGGAGGACACTCCCAGTTACCTATTCTGCATGTGGATATCCACAGGTATGAAAGTCACTGTAGGGTGCTGAGCCAGGCTGCTGCTCTTCTGCCCTAAAGCAGGTGGCACTGCTGTTTTGGTGGGTTTGGGTTCCAGCTCCCGCTTCACTCGCATGCGTCTGTAAAGATAAAAATGAAATTGTCACCGGAGCTGGCACATGTTGTGGTCTGTCCCGTGGTATTGGGAAGGTTCCCGTGGAAGCAGGTTACATCAAACAGCTACTTAAAAGCCAGTGCAAGCCAGGATTTCACCCCCAAGATACTAAATGGCAAGTCAGTGCTTCTAGAGCATTAAGTCTAACCCAATGCCCTGAAAAGTGAGAAATCAAGCTCCTGTCCAGCAGCATTGATGCACACAGCAGACCTCTCCTATGCTTCCAGCAAGCACCCTCCATCAAGAACCTTTTTTTGCTTCCTAGCAATCACAGAACACTGATGGTGAGATTCAGATGCTTCAAACACATTATAGATTCTCCTGGAAATTTTCAGCAACAAATACTGAAATGGTCTGCTAGATGACAGCACACCAATTTTGGTTCATCTTGTCCTGCCTTAGTGAAGTATAGAACTTGGCCACGTACCTGTTATATGTTTTCAATATGAGCAGAACCACTGTAAAAATAATAATCACTCCTACTACAATGGCAGCAACTATTGCTCCAGAACCTAGCAGGGAAACAGTAATGGAAAAAAAAATATCTTATTTACAAAGTTATTGTACTGTTTGAAGTTTGCTAAGTACAAGGTCCACTTGAAAAAAAAAAAAAAAAGCCACCACCCCACTAGTTTTCTTACTTTGATAGAGAATTTGTTCTTGAGACTTTGTGGTCACATTTACTGAGAACTGAGTATTATTGATCAGGGGTGCAGCTGTCGTCATCTTGATTCGGCTACAGAAGAAAAAAAAAAAAAAAGAAGAATGAGTTCATAAAATATTAGCCAAAATTTGACAGTGATAATAGGCAACTATTTGTTAAAGATTCTTAGCCTACTTTGTGCAGTCTCATGGGACCGGGGTTCTTAATATTTCCTCAGTGGTGAAAATCTGGCCCTGCTGAATTCAATGGAAATTTTGCTACAATAGTCTTGAGCAATTTGCTTTAAACTAATTGCTGCTCAGTATTAATAGGCTAAAAATAAGATATAAACACAATAATGTGTTGTTACCCATATATTATTGCTGTTATACAATTTTGGTAAACATATATTTTAAATGCCTTAGGGTTTTAGATTATCATTTCATACTGAGATTCAGATCACTGAGCAAATAAATGCGAAGAGTTCTGTACCCAGGATACAGTAATACATCTTTAAGGAAGGAAAAAAAAAAGTCAGCACAGAAAGGTTTAAAAACTCCTTTATAGAACAGAAGAAAAAACATTTCAGCCCCTAACTTGAAGCTCCAAAAGTTACACGACAAAACAGCAGCTACCCCATGACAGAAAAGGATTGCAGCGTGACTGGGACAGAAAGCTGACGTGAGTTCGGACCAGCACCTCGCTCGTGTCAGTGTCATCTCAGGTCTGTTATGGAAGAGGAGAAGCCTCCAAGTGGACAGCTGAAAATCTGCCTGCTCCTGCATTTTGGTAGGGTAAAACCAGAGCTAGAAAGAGCAGCCTGCATGTTTACTGATTTTATAAGCATTTTCCAAATGGTTTCTAAATGTGCCTAGTAACCTTAGGCGTTCAAAGACTCCTTCAGTCTGAGAAGGGTGTGAATACCACTTCAAACAGACCTCGGAAACCATTTCAGCTCCTGGCTTCGGAGAGCTAATACACTCAAACTATCCACTGAAAATTAAATTATTCTTCAACACCTGATACTGAAATTGAGTTTCCCATTTTGGATGCTGCCCAGTACAACCAGGCAGAACTCAGCCTCACTCTGTTACACTCCACTGGGATACCGTGGATCTGTGACATGTTCTTAGTGGCTTTAATTTTACACAGCGCAAGACATACAATAGCCAGAAAATTATTAAGCGGATAGAAATCAGTCGGTAATAAAAAGAACTGGAAATCTGAAAGGCAGCCTCCCTTCCCCCTTATTGAGGCTTTCCTAAAGGTTTCCGCAAAGTAGCATCCGTCACATAAAACACATGTAGTGGCAGGCTGTGGATTTGGGAGGCAAGAAGGACACAGCTCTGATTGCTCTTGACAGGACAGGTGTTGTTTCGGGGTGGGGAGGCCAGGAGCTGAGTCAACACGTGTGTGTGCTTGGGAGGCTCCACTGACAGATATATGAGAGCGCCGTAACCAGCAGGAAGGAACATGGTCAGTATCTGCCTGGGTATGAAGGATCAGAACTGCAAGGTCAATTCATGAAATACTTCGATCCCCTTAGGTTAAAAAGGTTCTGTTTTTTTCTTTTAATTTAAAAAACAAAAATAACTCTGTCTTGAGTCTGTAACTGGGTCACTCTCCTCTGACTGACTGACTCCTTTGTTTAGCCAGGCCAAGTTAATTCAACAACACGATCATCAACTGTAGTCGTAGATCTTTCCACGCTGAAAGAAATATGTTGTGTTGAGAGTTTGCCCAGCCTTACTGTATAGCACAGCGAAAGGATTTACACACGCCTCGGAAGAACCTGTGAGAGGCACCGAAGCTCAAGTAACGGCGCTGTCCCCATCCCTTTCCCCATCCATCCATTTGAAACCTTGTTGATGCAGGTTGTACCACGGACAAGCAGAGACTGCAGAGACTCTCCATCTTGCTGCAGGCTAGGGAAAGCTCAGCAAGTATTTTGACTACGGACATAATTCAGAAAAAGCCACGTCCAACTTTTACCTTGTTGGTCCTTACTAGGAGAGCACAAATTCCAGATTTACAGAACCGTTTTTCTCCTCCTCTGGCTATTAAAATAAAAATCCCAAATAAATAAGTCTCCATATTTTGATATTAAGCCATGCAATGTTCATAATTACTAACTTCCATCTGGTTCAAACCACCTTGGTAATAGTAAGCTATTTGTGCATGAGTCACCTATAACCAAAGAATTTTTATTGTCACTAAACCGCCTGTTTGCGACGATTAATTTCTCCAACAGGGTGTAAAAATCTAAGATGCAATTTGACAAATGCATCAAATTTATATTTTTTTTTCCTGCATTGTACAGCAAAGAGGTCCAAGGTCTGTGTTTCAGGCCAGGGTGAGAGGTGCCTGTCCTCTGCTTTACCTACAGCAAGTCCCAGCTCCATTCCTCCCCTATGAATCAGCAGGGTTATGCCTGGCCAAGCCGGTGCTGCGAGACTCAAGGACCCAGCAAAGTCCAGCAAAATCCATGGGAACCTACTGGTTTTGGGGCATTGTGGGCTGGAGCCTCCTCTGCTTATAAAAACATTTGGAAAATCAAGAGTGCTCAATAACAGCTATAGAGCAGAGGAGAAGAAATGGACTTTGATACAGCAATCACAGGACATTCTTTCTTTATGACACATGGCATGCACTTCCCCCTGTGCACACACACCTGCCTGGGGTTTTGAGAGCCACTAATTCACCCGTAGTTCTCGAGACTGGGAGTGGGGACACACACCGCTGCTTATTTTTGCATCCCCATATGACGGAGCTGGAAATGTTTTCATAAAGTTAAGCTTTGGGCACGTTTCCATTTAAAACATCTTTGCAGATAGAGCGTATAGGTTGTTTTGGCAAGTAGTAGCAATGCCCCCCTTTATCCAGCCTGCCTGCCTCCCCCTGCACCGTCCAATTCCGAGCTGAACGGCCGTGCTCATTTACAACGAGATGGGGATCACAGCTCGTCTGTCAAGCGACTCCTGCAGCACCTGGCAATTACAGAAGAGGGGCAATGGGGAACAGAGGGGTTGGTTTGAGTTTTTTTCCAGGAGAGCTGGACTTTGAGAGCCAACTCCCTGCTAGGGAAGGCGGGTGCTGGTTAGGAAGACACACAAGTTCAGTGCTTTGCCACCTAGAAAAAGGTGGTCTTTGCATCAAGCTGTGTTGCAGGCTTTAGACACAAAATCAGGTAGTTTCTCCAGCAGTAATATATACTAGTTTTGACCCAGGAGCTCAATCGGAGGATTAATTCATCCTTTCAACTGCACTGCTGCACAGATAATATTTTTATCTTCTATTGTGGCCAGCCACAGGCTGAAAGGTGATTTTACCCTCTTTACTCATCCAGGTCTATTGAAGAACACTGGGTGCCAGCTCTGCTGCTCCAGGACTTCATTCCCTTCCCAAAAATGTCAACAGAGCTGGGTTTTAAACCACAACACCCACTAAGGGATGGAAGAACAAAACCCAGTACTGGTTTGCTTGATTTCTGGTTTTCTTTCTCAGTATACTGGCTGTGATAGCTGCTAGGAAAAGGAGTATTCTCTAGAATATTTAGAAATAGGCTAGAATTTGGGCTATTCTCTTCCCCCACATCCTGTTGCAGATGTGAATGCGCACTGCCATGTGCGAGCCATCTTACATTATCAAAAGGCCACCAAGAGCTGAACTTACATGAACACTACCAGGGTGCTGGAGCTGTGTGAGGAGAAGCAAATTATCAGAGGTATACAGCATTAATTCCAATAAACAAATGCCAGGCTGTCACCGAAGAAGCCAAGAGGCAGCCAGATCCTGTTAAATAAGGCAGGAAGGACTTTATCCCAGAGGAGCGGTAGCTGCCCTGACAGCTGACAATCTCAGATTTGCTCTCCTGCAAGAATTCCACACCACAGACCCATCACCACCCTATCTCCTGCAAAAGAAGAGGCTGAGGACTCAGCTACCATCCACATCCACCCTCCCAGCGCTCCAAAGGAGCTTTGTGCTAAGCCACATCTGTTTGAGGCTCAGCTCAAACCATGTGTGCTCAGCTCAGCTTGCACATCAGCCTAAGCAGCAAACTCACTCCCATCCAAGGGAGAAGTTAATCCTTCTAAGTTACCAGTTTTTCTCCTTTCCTAAAAGCAACTGAGCTCGAGAGCAAGGACCTGGCTTGTGAGCAGTCCCCAGAGGAAGCGGATGGGTGTTTTGGTTCTGCTTCTGCCTCCACTCCAGCAGCCTGCCCTTCCCTGTCTTTGCAACAATTTACCTTGTCTAATTGCTTCCAACGCGGAGTGGTTTGAACCTACCTGTTTCATTGTTCCCTGCTGTTTTCCATCAGCAGGGAATCAATTGAGCATTCACAGCACAGCCCAGAAAGGAAACAGGCTTATATTTAAAGAGTTGCAAATTCAGCTTCAGCTCCCTGTAACCTGGCAAACCACTATCTTTGATCCAAACAGCCTCGAGGCAGCGCAGCCACGTGCTCCTGCGCTCACCTTCCAGCTGCATCAGGAGCCACAAGTACTGGGAACATTGCCGAGGGTTTGAGGCAAACTGTATTTTCAGAAAGTAATAAAAACACAGTGTGCTTCAGTGAGACCTGAATGTGCCTGAATTTACCTTGTGAGGCTCTAAAGAGGGAAGAAGGGGGAAAAAAGCAACAAAAAACCCAAGTTCAAACTGGCTAGCGGGAGCTAAGGCATAAACGTGGCCTCAGGCAAACAACCCCGCTCTGTATGGAGCCTGTGTATTCGTAAGTGTCCCAATATACATTATACAAGCATTTGCCCCAAGTTCTGGCAAGAGCTCTCCAGGTTGAGCTGTTGTTAAAACACATATTAAAAGCATTTCAATTCCTTGCCAAGACAGAGAAAGTTACACCAGCTGCAGGCAATTCTACTGTGCAGTAGCAGCACCAAAAAAATAACCCACAGTAATTCTGCCTGCATGGCTTATTTCTCAAGAGGGGCAAAAAACCCTCAGCTCACAGAGATGACAAGAACCAAGGAAGTAAAGACAGGTCCCCAGAAAGGAATGCCCTCATTCCAATAGTCATACCTGGAGATACAAACCAGAGAGACTTTGGTGTTGACTTGCCCAGGAGCAATGTCTAAACCAGACAGTGACCTGCAGATTTCCCAGTTATGGTTTATTGCCTTAAAATGCTGGGCCACACACATTTCTCCTCTCCCTCTGTGTGAATGCACTTATTCATGGGAACGACAGTAACTCTACCATGTTCAGCAAAGTGCATTTGCATCATTAAAACACTCCAGATCCTTCAGCGTAGGGCGCTCTATGCAGACAAGCCAGGATATGGAAGCAAAACAAGCCAGAGGTATTTTCCCACCAGTTACACGCCAGGATCTAGGATTAGGGATTAGAAGACTTGCTGAGACACTTGTGAAATACACGTCAGAACCAGGATTTGAACTTAAAATGGAAAAAACCCACCGTGTCACCACCGCACTGTTAAAGTTCCTGCAGCTCAAAGCTTGCACTGCTCAAATGCCTGTTGTTGATTTTTTATTTTTTTAAAACACCCCAACTCCCCTTCTTTCACTGATATCACATATGTCACCTAGAGCTTCCCACTAGCTCTGGCGAGTTGTCTAGGATTTCCCATCGTGGACCCAGGCATGCTCTACTACTTAAGTTTCCAGGCAGACCCACAGAATTCGGGATGCATAAAACCCCCTCCCATCCAGAAACACTAAAAACCCCTGAAATTTTAAACTAATATATAATCCAAAAGAAAATGGTCTGTTTAGTGTGCTGTGCTTACATAGTAAGGCTCATTAAAAGACATTTACAAGAAATCATTTGGTCCAATGGCCACATTTGCAGAGACAGAGTTACTTCATTATTTAGGTCTGAAGTGATTCATTTAAGAGGAAATGCAATAACATTTTAAAACAAAACTGCCATTTACATGCAATGCACAGATGATATATCAGCTATCAAGAGAGAGCTGGGAGTAATTTTGCAGCTTATTCCTGAAAGGAATGCTAGAGGGTTTTGTTTTGTTGGCAGCTTTTTTAAAATTATTATTAGAAGGCTTTTATTCTACATTTTTAATTTATGACTGTACACACACGAGATGCTAAATTAACCAACTACAAATGATGTAATCAAGAGCTGGCAAATAAGAGGTCATCAGCATCCACCTTATTATAACAGCGAGGGAAAGGTGCAATACACTGCTTGGTCTTTTTTTGGGGAAAGGATTCCTTACTTTCTGATAACACAGAACCATGTCACAAGACTTAAAACAGAACAATGCACAGAGTGAGCAGACCGATTTCCAGGTTCGTGACGTGGTCTCCAAGGCTCACACAGTGTCAAGTGATCTCTCTCGGTTTGCCCCTGCAATCAGAAAAGCCTTTTCTAACACTGCGGCACAACAGACGAGTGATTTGTACCTCCTTCGGGGCCACAGCGACTGCACAGTTCTCTGCACCGTGTCAAGACCATACATCATTTGTTTACTCAGATGTGCTTTTCCACCAGAAGGCTTCATCCAAGCAGATACTGAGAGTTTTCAATCCCTTGGTATCTGGGAATCCTCCATTTCAGTCATTGCTGCACAGATCCAACAGCTCAGAGTATGGCTGCACATCTGGGATACATCACCTGTGCAGGAAGCCCCACGCTTTCTGGAAGGGATCGGATGCCCTCCTGCATTACATTTTACAGCAGATTGACACAGATGTATCACTGCATCCCAAAAATGCTGCTTATGTGCTAGAGGCGGCTCATTTGCACACCATTCAGCCAGGAAAATCAACACGAGGGACAGCCAATTCATAGTATAGAACAAAGCCCGAGGCTGATTCCCAGCTCATCTGGACTCGACAGGCACTGGAAGCCCCTTCCGTGCACAGAGATATTAGCAGAAACTTATTTCTGAGCTGCAGCTCGCACCAGCACCTGGCAGCATAATTAACCTCTGATTTGGGAATGAAAAACAGAGTCCGGTAGATGACAAGACTCACCACAGCAATGGGTGAAGAAAATCCACCCGCACTCACGCACTTAAAAAGCGGTGACTGTTGCAGCAGGTGCAAAGCATCCCCGGAGCCCAAAGCTCACGTGGGCTCCCCAAAGACACCCCACTCCAGACTCTTTGCTTGCAATAAGGTGTCTCTACCCACTGGAATACTGATTAAGGTCCCACGCACCGTACGTGTTCCTGGGAGCACTCAGGTGGAGGGCGCAGGAGGAAAGGATGTGTAATTAGCAGTTAAATATTACCCAGAAAGAAGAAAAATGCCTCCAGGCACCTGTATGAATTTCAAGGCAGGAATGGCTCATGGGGGATGGTGAATGAGGCTTGAGCTGACAAATTTTAGAAACCATCAACGTGTGCACTCAAATGGAAAGCAAGAAAATTGATCTGAGCCGAACCCTTGATCAGGGCCTGGCAGCAGTGAGTGGCATCGTGTCACGCATCTGTCAAATCACACTACCCAACAATTTGTTTCTGCTGCTCAAAGAAGTCTCAGCAAAGTGTGCATTGGTGGCAAATTCAGTGGATGTGGACCACAAATAAACCATAAAAAAAGCAGTTTGCCATTGAGAATGGTCTGTTTCTGTTCTTACTTCAGAAAGTCGACTCTTGTTTTGTACATGTAATGCTCTAGAGAAGGCCTGTTACTGCAGGACTCATATCAGCTCTTCTGCAGTATCTGTGGAAAACTCCCTACAGCTTTTCAGTTTCCTAGAGAAAAGAGTTTAAAAAAACCACTGCAGATTCAGCAATGTTTTTGCAGAAATTATTATCAGGCTCTGTATCTTGCTGGATCTGCTATTTACTGAAGGGCTGGAGCAGTTCAGGAGATTACCCTGTTGTAGAAATCCTCTCTCACCTGGATTTTCCATCAGGGCATCTGCTTTACTCCGGGCACAACCAACAAACACTCCAAAGCAGGAGAGAGGGGATTAGGACTGAAACTCTGAGCATGGGAATTGCCTGTTTCTGACCTTCAAATAACGCTGCATCTGTCTGGAAGTCCAGTATTAAATGGAAGATCCCACATAGCTCCCAATTAGAAAGGAAGAAAGAAAAAAATCCAAACAAAAACTGAGGGACTGTGGTATGGAAAAGGAATCACAGCACAGAAGAGGTTGGTCTCATTTAGGGCCAAACTTTTCAATAAATGTAACTACAAATGGAGTATGTAACTACAATCACTTAGAGAATGTCCCACTACTTCCAGGTCAGTCCCCTGATTTCTGGGATCTAACCCAGACTGAATTGGCCTGAATTTGCACTCCTGCTCTGCAGTGCAAGGTGTGCTTTCTGCATGCTCCCTATAGCTCCAGAGCTCCTCCGAAAAGACAAGGCAAACATTGCTCGGGAAAGACGAAGACGAACCGGCAGCAGAAAACAGAGGAGCGTTTCCCTGCTAGTACACAGCTGGATAAACCTACATCTCAGTGTGATCTTGGACCTTTGAAACACACCCACTCCAGCCAGCTGAACTGCTCTGGGGGACAAAACATTTCTCTTTGCTCATCAAAACATGTCAAAAAAAGCAGATACTGCAGCTATGCTGTCCTACAAGCAGAAGCCTCTGCCGAGCCGAGGACACAGTATAGGCATCAGGACCCTTGTCACCACTCATCACGTGTAGCCAGGCTTGGCACTTGTTCACAGCGTGACCAGGCGGAACAGGAACACTCAGGAAGCCCTTACACATCAGCCAGGAACCTGGAGAACCTACAGACAAAGAAGAAATGGCAGGGGAGAGAAGCCAGAGCGGGGCAAAGATGGGCTTGGAAATCCTGGGAACACGCTGAACAGTGCAGCCACTGCCCCTGTGAGCTGGTGCCCGGTGGATGCTGAGCCAGGCAGCGCAGCCAGCACCTACCTTTGGGACAGAAAGACTCTACCACTCTTTTTTACAAGAGACCAGGCAGCAGAGGCTGATTTCAACACACTTTTTAAATCAGGGCAGGGGATGGCGATGTGCTTGTTGCTTGCTGAGTAGGTCGAATCTGACATAGCCTCCTCGCAGTCAGAGATGAGAGCAAGGCAGACAGGCATTTAATCAACACACTGAAATACCTTCCCCTGACAGAGATGTGAAATAAGCCTGGAAAGGCGGCTAGTAGGTAGGAAAGAAGTGCGTTCTCACATTCTCACAGAGTGGTTCAAGAGTTTTCTTCCCAAAAGGGGCTCAGAGCTCAGCATCCCAGCACCAGCCCTGTTTTAAAAAGTGTGTTGAAATCTGTGTGACCCAACAGATGTTACACAGGCCTGTTCTCACAGGCAATTCAGAGAAGAGGAACTCGACGGCCCGTTTTGTGTTACTGGAACAAGACCGATAGAAACCGCAAAAACAATGTCAAAGCATCGTATCCAGCTGGGGAACAGCATGAAATTAATTAAGATCAGTAGCACAGGGCAGATCTGGGCTCCTGCTGTGGCATGCAGATCTAGAATCGGATCCAATTCCAAAGTTTCCCAGAGTTCAGGGAGTTTTTCTATCACATCTGGCAAGTTTGCATCCCTTCCCTGTAAAAGGCTGGCTGAGTTACACGTGTGCAGCAAGCAGCTTTCCGTGGTGGTTCTGACAATGAAGAACAAGAATAAGTTTTTCAGAAGCACCAAAATATATTTGTATAACCATATTGTATACACTCGGGTATCAGGGACCTCTTGTGAAGAGCATAGCCCAAAGAGAAGTGGGGAAACTCAGCAAAAACGTCCTGTGCTTTCACTAGACATATGGGAAACTCGCCTTACAAAACAAAGAACTGCTAAAACACTATCAGTCACTTGTGACAAGAGAAGGAAAAAGGAGTTACCCGGAGCAAATTAAGACTCATAAAGACACTAACAATCAAAAAAAAGGAGACACACAAGCCAAACACACTGAAATCTATAGCCCATTCTCCACCTTCCTTCTCAGCCAAGCCAAACCATGGCTGGAGTCCAGTATAACTTGTGAATGATTTGCTCAAACTAGGACTGGCTTCCCAGACTAGAAAACCACTTCTGCCAGTTCCAACACCATCACATGCCCCCCTGGCCAGTTCCTTCTGTTCTCTGAACCCTTCGTGGCCTGTGGGCAAGTCACTTGCCCAATGGCACGTTGATGCCAGGAACAAATCCAAGGAGGAAAGCAATCCCAGATGTACCTTCAAGCACCCCTTGCTACACCCAGCGGAGCCAGAGAGATGACAACAGCTACTCCTGGATTTACCTTACACCGCAATTCTCACGGGACAGAACAAACACCCACAGCTCACACTGTGACCCACAGCAGGCTGGAATTTCACACTCCAAGCTGCCTCTCATGCTGGAGAACGACCCTTCGCATCTATCAGCGCAAACGGTTGCATGTGAGTCAACACAGCTCCTGTTTGCTGGCAGACGGCTGTTAATTTTTTCTTTTCTAAAGATAAATATATTTGCTAGGTCAAGGGTTTTGAGGCTTCCATTATGGACTGGTAAGTGAATTGGAAACTTTGTCTTCCCAAGCCCACAGCTGAATGGTTAAGTGCTGATGTTACGTGGGATTAATCTAGGTGTGTGTTTGGTCCAGGGGGCTGTCTCCATCCAAATGGATGTGATAAAGGCAGAGCCCCTTTCCTCTGCCCTCTCACCCAGCCTGGCACCTGACGCAACCGCACCATTAACCCTGTAGCTGGGCAGGTGGATCCCTGACTGGTACCCAGCCCTGAGCAGCCAACGGTGAGGAAGCACCATGACTCCAGGGCCCCTGGAATTAGGTTTTAACTTTGTTGCTCCATGGAGGTGGTTGTGAAAACATTAAGCTATGTATGTCAGTGGGAAACTGGATGACTCAGACAACCCAGCAGCTTTTTTTCTTGCTTTCCTCCTCTGTGATCCCCATTCATGCCTCGTATCATCTCTCCCTGCAAGAAGCCTAACGAACACTATAGGTTTCGGCTGCATTTCCCGATTTCTGTGACTCTCAATACAAGCAGCACAGTCAACCTCGCCACATTTTTTTCCACTCCCACACACCCAACAATAGGCCAGGTCAAGGCTCACTCACTGGCCCCAACCAAACCCCCCTTCCCAACTCAGCCACTCTTCAGCAACGCTGATCCCGGCCTGGCACAAGGGCATGAGAATGCAGCATGTGAGATACCACCCTGGGGAGCAGGGGCTGCTTTGGGCAGCTGCCAGCACCCCACAGCGTGCTCAGCATTGATGGATTCACCCCGTGAGCACACAGGCTGCTGATCTGAGACCGCTGCAGGCACTCGGTGTATCGCTCACTGGCTTCTCCAGCTCCTTTGTGCACTAAATCCTGACTGGCTCACTGTTTATTGCCATAAGTAGGAGAAAGAATTTAGTGTAACTAGTAAAAGTCATGCTTTCGGTAGCAGCAGACAGATAGGGGCAAGGCTGGACAGGAAACCTTCATGAATTACTGCCAAGAAGGGAGCCAAGTCTATTCCCAATTGTGGATTGAAGTTTTAGGACCGTTGCTCTCCTCTTGCAGCTCAGCATGTGGTACAATATGCTACCCAGCTGCTGGACTGGATCTCCTGCAATTGAAGCTGTTCAACCAGCAGAAAAATGCAAATCTCAATACTATTATAAGAACCTCTGCAAATTTTGTATCCTTCAATTTTTTCTGTATTAAAAAAATAGACAAATCTGTATGCAGTATAGAAGTGCAACTCCTTTCACTCTGCAAACAGCAGGATGAAAGCAGTCGCAAGATTTATTCAAGTACTGCATATGCAAACTTGTTGAATTGGTGAGGCACATCCCTCTTTTCCAAGAACGCTGTAGACAAGCACGTAGGCAGCGCGGTACTTTACACTCGCACCCCATCCTCCACCAGAACAGCTAAAAGCTCTTGGCAAGCCCTTGTCTGAACCTGGCATCCACAGCCCTGGTACCTGTCCGCGCAGCAAGACAGTAATTCTCACAGGGCCACGAAGTCCCCGGTGACCGCACCGCCTTTGTCTCCTGGTTTCTAATCACTAAATCAAAACCTCCCACTCCAATGCTCCATCCAGCACAATGTACCACATCAGCGAAATTTGTTTACAGGACACAACGCTTCCTTTAGCAAAGCCTTCCTGGGGGCATTAAGTACATTAATTACCACACAAAACCAGAAATCACAGTTCAAACCTGTCAGCAGCTTCAGCGTGTTCCCAAATAACGAAAGCAGCAGGTTTTGTTCTGTGCTGGAGGCACTCGGAGATCTGGAATGCAATGCTCCCAGCTTTCCAGCTCTTTTCATGTTAAATATTAGTCTGCCAGCCCATTCTAGTACGCTGCCCAGTAGACATAAAAAAAATACAAAAAATTTCAAAAACTGACTAAATAATTTTAAAAATTAATTCTTTTTAAATTAAAAAAAAAAATTCAAAAAATCCCCCCCCAAACAAAACCTTATTTATAGTTCTGGGGTGGAGTGAGGACCAGACCCAGCGTATGTGGAGCGATGGGGACGCTGCGGGCCACAGACCGATCGCTTCACAGAGGTGCAAACTTCTCTCTGGGGGGGGCACCAAGTTGCCAGATGGGCTCCAGCCCCCACACCCTAACGGTTTCCAATTAAATAACTAATCAAGTTTAGCAGAAAACCGTAGGCGAGCACCTGCGCGGCGCTCCCTTCAGGCTGGGGGTTACCGGTGAGGCGCGCAGCGGCGTGTGCCGCGGTGCCTGGAACCCCTCGCACCGAAACGCGGAGTAACCCCGCCGTAACGGCTACTCACAGCCACCTCACCGGCAGCGGAGCCTTCCAGCAGCCAAATACCATTTACACCGAGTGAGGCAAAGCCGGCCGGGCCGCCACCCCCCTGCGCGCCGCCGGAGCTACTCACAGAAGGAGGCGGCAGGGCCAAGGGCGCTCCCGGCGGGCCGGCCTCCCCTCAGAGCCGCGGGCAGCACCGCCCGGCGGGCCGGCCTCCCCTCCCCTCCCCTCAGAGCCGCGGGCAGCACCGCCCGGCGGGCCGGCCTCCCCTCCCCTCCCCTCCGAGCGGCGGGCAGCACCACCCGGCGGGCCGGCCTCCCCTCCCCTCCGAGCGGCGGGCAGCACCACCCGGCGGGCCGGCCTCCCCTCCCCTCAGAGCGGCGGCCAGCACCGCCCGGGCCGGCCCCCCCCTCAGAGCGAGCGACCGCCCGCCCCAGCCCCGCCGCCGCCCGGGGCAGCAGGTGGCTCCCGGTGCCGCCCCGCGCCTGGCAGCCCGGCGGGCAGGGGCCGGGCGGCGGCGGGAAGCGGCGCCTCAGCGCGGCGGGGGAGGCGGGAACGGGGCTGCGCGGGCTCCGGGCAATCGCGGGGAGGGGGGACCCGCTCCCCTCAGGGGGTCCCGCCCGCCGCTCTGAGAAGGCCGGGCCGGGCGGCGCTGCCCGCTGCTCTGAGGGGCGGGCCGGCCCGGGCGGAGCGGGGTAGGGGCCCGGCCGGAGCCCTTCGGTTCCGCGGCCGAGCGCGCAGGAGTGCCCGAAGCCCCCCGGGAGCGGCAGCCCCAGACCCCTGCCCCGCCGGGCCCTGGGACATCGCACCTGCAAACGGGACTGGCACACTGGTCAGTGGGAATGGCACACTTATAAACGCGAAAAATCACATTTATAAACGGGAAAATCGCATATAAATGGGAAAAGTCACACTCGGAAGTGGGACTGTCACACAAATGGGAAAAATCACTCATAAGTGGGGAAAATCACACAAATAGGAACATCATACTCATAAGCATGATTTTCCCATTTACGAGTGGGAAACTCGCTCACAAATAGAAAAAAAATCACATTTATAAATGCGAATATCACACTCATAAGTGGGAATGTCACACAAATGGGTATATCACACAAATGGGAATAATCACACACATAAATGGGAAAATCACAATATCACACCTGAATGGGAGTATCACACTTATAAAAGGGACCTGTACCCTGCCTGGGGCCTGATGCTGCTTCCACTGGAAACTGGGATACCGCGTTCACACACCGGCAGCCCCCAGCCCAGGCTCATTTCATGGTTTACAACCGCTGAGCTGCCGCACAGGAGATGTTTCCCCCCCATCCTGCATCTCAACTTCCCCGTGTTCAACCAGAACCAGTGCTGCCATCTCCATTAAGCACCTTTAAACATATGGATGAAACCTGCCTGTAACAAATTCCTCAACAGGGGCATCGTAACGGTCCATACACATCTGCAGTGGATTTCTTGGGATGACCAGAGTACATCACTCATGGCTACTAAGCTTTCATCGATGACTGATTTCACTACAGTGAAGGTTTGACTGTAAATGCATCTATAAATTATTGCTTTGTGTTGATTTAAACCTGTGAATCCTCTGATCAGACCTTGTTCGAGCTGGCATAGATTGTGCAGTAGGATAATGACTTCTTAACTTCTTTTCAAGACTTTTACAAGTAACAGTTAATCAGCTACCACCGCCGTGTGTAACAAGATGGGTTTATCTGCGTGTTTCCCAATGCATTCATCAGAAGGGATTTCTGCTTGCTGCTGGGTTTGTAACATGCTGCTCCAGCACAACTCCTCTGTTCCTGCCTGTTGTGTGGGCAAAAAAGTCCAGGGTGAGGATCCAGGTGGGCATCCTTGATCTGGATTTTTGCTTGAGTTTGAAACCAGTAAAAGACAACCAGTGACATGAGCACAGAGTCCAGATCCTCTCCTATGTTTACAGCTTCTCTTTGGGGACAGCTCTAGGAAAGCTGGGGCTCCTGGCAAGATGAGTTTCAAATGCTTGGTTTGTGGCAGCTGGAGCAAGAGCAGTAAGGATTGCTGCAGGTCCCACACACACCATGCAAGATGCCAGGCAATGACAGCAGGCAGCTTCTCACCGAACCCAGCAGCGAACAGTGCATCACACCCTTGCAGCCTCCCCCAGCATTTAGCAGCAGCTCTCGGCACCATCCCTCCACATCAGCATCTCCCACAGCTCCATGGGACTGAGCTTCCTCCAGCTCAGCCCTGAACCTCACCTTTCCCACCCTCCAGTAACCCAGAGGACACCAACTGGTCCCAACGCATGTGTGTCTGCAGCCCCAGAGCCCAAGTATCACAGCCACTGCGGAGCTCCAGCATTCCGAAAGCAAACGAGCTCGTTAATGAATCACGGGTGGACAGAGACAGGGTTTGGGGGAGAGGGAGCACCGCTTGTTATTGCTGGGTCTGCCTGAGGGAAGGATGGAAAGATGTAGAGGGCAAAAGATTTTTGTCTCACACTTGAAATATTTTCCAAGCTGAAGAAGCTACTCCGGACAGAAGCCAGCAAGCAGGTACCTTCCTTGTCCACCTTTAAATTAAGCCTTCAAAAGGAGGACCAGAACTTCCCCACCTCACAGCCTGGGGTTAGATAAGCAAACAGAAGAAAGAGAAATCAGGAGCTGGCTCCAAAAATGAAGAGCTCATTTAAAAATCACAAGATTTACAGGAAGTATCAATATTCACAGCGGTATTTCTTTCTAGTGTTTAAATCAACAGTTTCTCCTTTGCAGCCATGAAGGAAATTCAAAAAATGACCAAAAAGAAGGTAAGATTCTTAACACAATCATGTTTCTGCAGAAGCTGCTGCTTTAGAGAAAGCACCAACAACCCAGACACACAAAAGATGGGGACCTCAAGAGACCTCATCCCAGCCTGCACAGGCAGCCTGCACAGAAGTTGGGATTGAAAATTAGGTGCTTCCTTACCTTGCAGCTCTCAGCGTTTTCCTGCAGGAAAAATGCTTCATTCTGAGCCACTCACAAGGCGGTGGTGGTGGAGTGCCCCTGACAGATCCCATGGGAGCAAAGAAGTCACGCCACAGCACTCCAAAGTGACCACGGCTCATACCCAGCTGGAGCCAGGCGGTTCCTCTGGCAGGACCCTTTCTTCCCATCAAGACCCAGTTATAAAAGCATTTCTGGTTTCCTTCACTTATGTACAGCAATTCAGTTATGTAAAGAAGCATGACACCTGATGCTACATCTCACTGCAAACATACAAAATCCCCTGACCTGGCTTGGGCCTGTGCTTTCTGCCCAGACGAGGAGCATTAGTATCTAAATGCAGCACTTGGCATCACTACACACTCTTTTTCAGTACAAAAAGAGACATACTGAAAGCAGAAGCTTCCATTAATTCCACTCAATCCACCATGTATTTTTGCATTTTGTAAAATAACAGATTGAAACTGAAACCACCTTATCCCAGTGATGCTGACAGCCCACCTGATGTAGCTGTGGAGGAGAAATACAAATACTGATCGGGTACACAAGTTTCGCCATGTAAAGCACTTTGGGAGCCACTGATAAAGATGCCATATATAAACTTAAGCTTGCCTTCATAAACCTAAAATTGCCCTGGTGCCAGTCACCTCAGTCCTTGCACCAACGACAAAGCAAGAGCCACACATTCCATTTTATAAGTTGGTGCTCAAGTCCTGAAGATAGTAAAGTCCAAACAAAACAGCACATTGCAGTAAAAAGACACTATGTCCTACAGAAACATTTGTGTTTTCCTAACACAGGGCTCATTTCAGTTTGGTGTTCATGATGGACTGGTTTCTACACTGAACCCCAAGCTGAACCCCACAGAACAAAAACACAGAGGCTTTCTCACCAGAGCTTAAGATTTTCAAGATCCAATTATTTAGCAAAATCCTTTTTTTGTATAGCTACAAAGACGCACATTAGTCACTTCCAGCTAAATCCTTCTGCCTCGACCACACTAAGCCCCCATGCCGACACCACAGCTCCTTCAAACCACAGACTGAAATCTCAGTAAGGATTACTCACCATTCATCTTTTCAAGGGAACAAATTTAGTTTGATTGGTTTCTTAACAATTACTGCCTCATCCTGCATAAACAAGAAAGAACATGAGGCTCTCTTCTGGAAACAGGAGCAGTACTCCAGCTGCTTACCTTCCCTTGGTTGTATCCCTCTCGAGAGTAAAGGGGTTTCTTTCAACAGCGTGCACTCGTAAATTGGAAGTGGTACAAATACTTACATGTAAGTTGATAATAACTAGTAATAGTCCTAACTTAATGTAGATAGTACGAGAAAGGAGACACCAGCCACTGTGACTGTCAGGCAGCTCATGTGAAGGAATATGGGAAGAGGAAGAAGTTCTTATTTTCACCAAATCCCTTTCCTGATGTCTTTGTGAATTGTTGTGAAAACCAGAGCAGCGAGGTACATCATCAGCTCCCCTGTTCCTTCCTCCTTCTCCTACATCTGGATCTAGTGTAAGGTACAGCTAGATCCCAAGCAGTCCTAAGCGATGGTGTCTGCGCTGCCTGGCAGATCCCCAGCCTGGCACAGAGCCTACCGGGCAAGATAAGACTCTGCAAACGCTTTCCTGCCTATCTTTGCCATAAACCTTTCAGGGCATTTATGAGCCTATACGAATGCATGCAGCATGGCACACCCTTACAAAGCTGCCAGGCCTTAGAGGCTGGGTTTACCCACAGTTTGGGCTCTTACCTAATCTTGCTCCTCAGGAGCTGTTGGCTGCACTGATAAAGCCGAGATTCAATTCAAGGTGAGTTTTGGAAAGGAACTGAAATTTTAAAGATACCCACACACACTCTGCCTCCCTTGTCACCATGGTCCACTATTTCCAGGGCAGCCTGCTGGCCATTTCAGCATCCCTTGAAGAGGGCTTTGTGGCCTTTCTTACCACCACCAAGGAAAAAATGAAGCTATCTTCAGCAGCCTGGTGAAATCGTGAACTGGACAATGTTGTGCATGTAGGAATTTCTTCCTAACAAGGTTCCAGAGCCTGGATGTCAACAGCTACTTACTGAAGACCACCTAATGCTGGTATTTAGCACTGCTAGTCTGATCACCGACTCTGGGTCATGGTAGCAGTTTTGGAGGGTTCAGCTGTTTCAAAAGCATTTCTTTCACTGTAATAACACCACATACAATATTTTATATTGGATCAAAGCTCAACACAATAGTAATTGTGGGAGAATTTGGGATTGTTTACCAGCACTGGGCTTCAGGCCTCTAATTTCTCCTTTTCTTTGCTCTGTTGCATCTGTTATTGATACTTCCATAGATGGAAAGAAGGATTCAGAGTTTAGACAGAAAAGGAGAGGGCTCAGAGACCAAGCGTAGCTCAGCTTCCTGGCTTGTAGAACTGGCATACCATACTGCAGCACACAAGCTTCTCAATCTTACTGTTCTGGAGGTCAAAGTAGTTTTTCATGGAAATAAAAACCAGAAAGAGTATTTTGCATAACTTTTGCTCAGCCGAGCTGTCAGAGTCTTCCGACATCAACCATTACGGGAATACTACAACTGCCTTTAGGTGTCATAGGGAGTCACACACAGAATGGATGAAATGAGATAGTGAATGATTCGGAGCACCAGGGAAAACCATAACACATACATGGCTGACACGGTGCTGTGCACAGCAGATACCACAAAGCTCACAGCGACAGCAGAACAAATGCAAATGCATAAGAAGTCACAGCTTTTTCCACCCATGTAGGCTAGAGAAGAATCTCCCTAAAGCAGAAGGAAGCCTGAGAAACTCCAGCTCTGTCCAGTGCCAGTATCCTCACTAATGCAGAGCAGTCTTTCTGGTGAGGACAAAACACAGGAGGCAGTGTGACTCCCTCCCCTCTCATCTCTTCAAATACTGCTGAAAAATAGTACCGAGCCTGCCAGCCATGAGAAGATAATGTTCTTTCCTTGCAGTAATCCAAGGCAGAGTTTGAGGCAGAATTCAAACCTCTGGATTCCCCCTGCTTTGTTCTAAACAAGTACGTTCCCTTTGCAGCAGGTATCTAAGGAAGGACAATTACATCCTCTCCTTTCTAGTAAAACACCCTTGGAGTTTCTGTATGAAGTATCATCTACATCAGAAAATTAAATATAGAGGGTCCTACTGGAATGAAACGGCACATAGCAAAACAAGCTAGAAGTAGCCCAGTATAATTGTTTCCAGGCATCACAATGTGCCAAGTACCCTTTCAACTACAAAAAAAACCCACCTCAATTTATTAAGTGCCATCTCTGCTCCAATGCTGGAGAAAGGGTGTGAACATCTACAACGAAGCCAAATAAAAGCAAATGTATTTTCTAAAAGCCTATGTGGCAAAAGAAAGTGAGGGTATGTCTTTCCCCAAGTGCTTGCTTGGGAAGAAGTCCCTCACCAGGTCCTAAATTTATAGCCATTATACTATTGGCTATAGTCATATACTAGGTGTATACATTATTATGCATAAAGGTCTGCTTTCAACATCGGTTATTCAGCTCACAGTTTATCAGCCACCAATCCTGACCTTACTACGTTGGCAGCGTTAGTGGAGGACCAAAGGAGATACTGCGATGCTCTAGAACAATCTGAATGAAGTCAATGAATGCTGGAGGACATACGTAACTCTCAACTACAAGCTACAGGCCCACTTTGCAGCCTTGCAAAAAAACATAAGGAAGTGACATAACCTAATAATGTGTTAAGTCTCACTGAATTTATACATCCAGCTTACGCTTCAAATTAGGTTTTGTACTCCTCCCGGATCACAAGGTCAGTTCACAGCACCACTGATTAAATTTGCGGTTTGCCTGCAATTAGAAGGGTAGAGAGGGGAGTGAATATACTGCAGCTGTCTTAGAAAAAAGAAGAGAGGACAGACATATTACAACAGATACCATGACCACTTAGAAATTCATTATTATTGAGTCTAGAATTGTATTATGAAATCAGGACCTCAGTGCTGTACATGTATCCACAGTCTCAAAACACCCTTACAACCCGTACCTGCAGGGGATGGAACTGAACTGCAGAGACGAAGC
This sequence comes from Falco peregrinus, assembly GCF_023634155.1. NCBI lineage: Eukaryota > Metazoa > Chordata > Aves > Falconiformes > Falconidae > Falco > Falco peregrinus. Next base: position 116,799,384 of record NC_073723.1, read on the forward strand.
GACCTGCCCCAGCAGAAGAGAACATCCAAGCCTAGCTGCCCTCCCTAATCCCTGCTTGCAATGCCATGTTATTCAAACAGGAACACGGTCGCTGGCTATAGAGTCAGAAAGGATAGAGAATTTGTTATTTATATTTTGTGTAACACAGCAAAACAACAGGTTGCTGTAAGTAGCTTTCTCTTTGCCTCACCCTAGTACTGCTGACATCTGGGTTTCCGCTGATACTATAGTTGGAATACGCTTGCTTCACCAAGCAAATCAAACATTCCTTTCTGCAAGCCTTAACCTGTCAACATGTTAAAACACAAGAGACCTTGTTCAGAAGAGGATTGTAAGACATTACTTAACATTTAAAATATGGCATGTTTTCTAGTGTGACTTAGCACAAATAGAGCTTCAAGATAAAACGTGTAAATAATCCAAGCACAAGATACCACCTATCGTTCCGTTAAGGTGGGTACAGTGATACCAACACATCTCTAGCCCCCGTCTGTAGGTGAAGGGTACAGAGACACTCAGGCACTGCACAAGCCTTCCTCAAGCTATGCAGCTGATGTTGGGAGACAACCCTGTAGTCTCACCCAGATTTCAGCTTGGTCAATAGCTACGGAGAAAAAGTTACTTTATCTTGCTCAGAACAAAGGTAAACAGCTGCTTAAGTACACGTTCCTCCAAGGTGTCGAGGATCACAATTCCCTCTCACCGACTTCAGCCTCACCATCCAGCTCCGCCGGTGGCTCTCAGCACGTCGGGCTGACCTTAGCGCATGCAGAACGGAGAATTCCCAGAGGAACATCCTGCAGGTGCCACGTAAGCTCACACGGGAACAAAGACTCCCAGATCCAGCCAGGTGTGCACCTCCTGCTCAGTTTGGTAAAGGAAATACTTCTGCATTTTTCTCCAAGGGAACGAGGCCTGGCTGCGGTCTCTTTCCACATTAAGTGCACACTGGACCATGAACCCCTCCCTTGCAAGTTTTACACATTCAGTGGAGCAAGTAAACAAAACCTGGTAAGCCTAAGATTCATAAGATGATCTTCTGTTCTGGGCTAAAAAACATCAGTAATCCAAAGCCAGACAAAAATGGAAATATAACCTTTCACGGAATAAATTAAGCAAGAGCCATTTTATGCATGAGGTCTTTCTGGGGGGAAGCAGCTCAGCAACAAGGTAGAGAGAGAATGAGCAGCAGTGATCACAGGATTGCAAAAACAGGCCCCATTCTTAGCTATTACAAAATAAAACCAAAGTAAAGTACCCCAGCACCTTTTTCTCCAGAATACACAGGCAGACTGCCCAAAACCCATACATTTTTTCAGCTGCTTCTCTAGAAGAATGCTTTAAAGGCATCTGGGATGTTTATTTATACAAAGTGCAAGCACAGAAAGGGCTAAGCTGGTGTCTCTGTGCAAGCCTACTTCTAAAGATAGCACTCCAGTTAACAGCAGGTCAGTGATTAACAGAAACTGGTTCTGACGGTCATTACTGAATGATCATGTGGAATAAATCAAGTAAAATGAATGAAATTCAAGTTTGCATGGGCAAGGAAGGCTCTGTCACCCCAGAGGTTATGGACTGAGTGAAAGTGGAGTAGAATCACTTCAGCTATTGACCGATGGCCGAATTAAAGTTTCCTTTCTGTAAAGCCTCTGCTTTACCTCCTCCTTGCCCACCCACGTCACCCACCTGCGAGGAGCCAGGCACAGCCTCCCGCAGCAGCTGCACAACAGGGCCCCTAGGCACTGTCACAGAAACAAGGCACGGCTTCACACGCAGTCAAGGAATGTGATTTTGTAGCATTTTTAAATATCATTCAATTATATTGTGCCAATGTGCATTGGGAGAAGGGCAGACAGCTTCCCTCTACTGGCTAACAAAAAAACCCGTGGAAATTTGCCTTATCTGCGAAAGGGAAGCGTACCGGGTGGCACAGGCACATACAGTGCAACAAGCTGATGTTTTACAATTGTGTTGATCAATGCATGTGCATTTAATATAAAGTCTGACCGTTTCCTTTCCTGTGCAAATAGGTCTTCAGAGATTTTTTTGAAAATGTTATTTATTACAACAAAAACTTTACAGAGCTCAGTACTGCAACCCAAATGAGACATTCTCCCCCACAACAGCCTAAGCAGGTGTCAAACCCCCATGCAAAATTCCTGTGAGGTGAAAATCCAAGCAGAACCCTGCTGCAACAGGCACCCAAACCCACCATGAAAACCCTCTCAGCCCCTCCTTCAGCCCAGCCAAGATTTTTCTATTGAAATCCCCAAGACCTTCAGCATTACTTTTCCAATAATTTGCTTGTGGAAAACCATAAGCTACCTCAATTCACTCAATTGTTCACTCAATTGCACAAGCACACAACACCATTAGAAATCTTATATATTAAACTTGGGCCACTACAGAATACAGTTTAAAAAGCACGTGAATGGCACTGCATTGTTTTTATTTTAAGTGTCTTTACACAATGAAAGATGTTGGAATGCAAGTTGTTATACATTTTACACAAGATACATTGACAACATTGCTTGCTTGATTTGCCCTATAAAACTGTTTCTGAAGGTTTTCCACTTATTCCTACTTACAGCAACTTCTACAGTGGGGTAGAAATTAAACAATTAACAAAATATAAACACCACAGAAAATCCAAAATGGACTTCTGGAATTTTAAAAATACACAAGCCTGATGGACAACACAAGGGTTTTGTTTCTTCTTTTTTTCAGTAACATAGAACAGCGAGACAGAAGTCGGACTTTGAGTGATTTGAATACCTGAAGAGATACATAAATATCACACCTGTGGAGGAACGATGAACAAACCCCATTTTCCTACCTTTTCAATATATACTATTCCTGCCTCTGGAACAAGGACCTGCCTGCAGGATCCCATTTTGCATCTTGAAGCTGGTGGCAGGAAAGGATCATGAGCTGGCACAATATGAAGTTGAAAACTACCATGTCCATGCAAATTCATGACCATCGCTTTTTCTCTCTGCTGTCAATCAAGTGAAAACACTTTTGAAAATTCAATAAGCACATCATGTAGAACTGAAACACATTAAAATGAATTTGAAAAAGGCCAATTTCTGAATGATTTATATATATGAACATCAGCAGCCTGGTGCATTCACAAATAATTTTATTCTTTTAAATAGAAAAAAGAAGAATCTGTCTAGACTAAAAAAGATTGGTTATAAAATATCATAAAAGCATAGGAGCACGTGGCATACAGAGGCATATTTTCCTCCTACTAAAAACTCTTAACACAAGATCACAAAATTAAAGATCTATATTTTAAAAGATGCATCCTGGTCTCAAAAGTAGCAGATGCTCTATTAGACAAGACAGGAGGCCACACAGAAAAAGTCTTCATGAGAAAGAGCAAACAAGGGCTGAAACTGCATAAAAACCGGCTAAGCCAGGCAACTGATTGCCTTAAAAAAAAACCAGGAAACAGACTGGAGAAGTTTAGGAGCACAAGTTAAAAATTAACCCTATATGTTTTATCTCCTAACATAACTTAGTCATAACATAACAGTCACTGAATTTATTTATAAATGTAGGCCATCTCTGGGATTGTAGAGGAACAAACTTTACCATATTTTCAGAGAGGATCACAAACAACACATTCAATAGCTGAATCCATATTTCACTCTACATATTGTAATTCACTCCTGATTAGGTGTCAGTGCAAATGGTTGTACCTACCAGTGTATCACCACAGACAGCAGCAGTAATGCTGGCGACAGACTCTGAGTCTCTCTTCTTAGCGGTCTGTGGTTCTTCCTCCTGTATTCCTCTCTGTGTAGTTAGCAAAGCTACCTGAATTTAGCTCCATACGTGCATTTGTGCCTCATGTCAAATTAAAAACACATCCTTGGCATTTCTGAGGAAAGCAAAGATTAACCTTCACCTCCGAAGATTACTAGCTGGGAAGGAATCTTAGCATAAAAGATCACATTTCACTTGCATTTAACACTATGTTAACTGGAAGCTGTCGTACCAGTACAGGTCAGCTTTTAATTGCTATACAATGAACTTTCTTGAATCCAATCGTGACAGTAAGACATTAATTCAGCACTTGGTACATCACACTACACAATATAAAGAAAAGAGCAACATGTTAACAAGAAATTAACGCACAACCAGACTTCCTATTTTTCACTATTTCAAGTCAGGTGGATTTGCTACACTCGGGGGACTAGTCCCTAAAATTAAAGTGCTTTCCAGAGCATTGGCATCCAAACTCTTGAACATGAGAGACAACTACAAGTAAAACCTGTTGTCGCTATACATAACATATAGCAGCAGTACAGACATCAACACATGTACCCATTAAGTATCTGCTTTTTGATACTATCTTGAGCGTCACACAATTTAACAGTGCATAGTACTCCCTACCTCCAGTGTACAATCAAATGCTTTAGATTCAATCAGTATTGTTGCAGGTGGTTCTGGACGCCTTGTCTGCATGATCTTCTGTTTGGGATTTTTTATTTCATCTTCCTCTTCTGTCTCACTTTCACAGACATGGACTACTACGCTAGGAGTCGATTCTGTTCCTGCATGAAGCTCGTACTTTTCCCCTGAAGAGCAGCAAACAAAAATTATGCCAAGTATATCCCCAAGGAAAAGCATTAAGCCACTTTATCTCAAAAACTCCTTAACACCTGCAGTAACACAACCAAATATTCATTTATTCTCATCTCATCTTTAATTTGCTCATCCCCCACACTTTACCAGAACTGTTAAATGCTTTAAAATAGCCCCTGTATCTGTTACACTGTACTGTGACTACAATCAATCTTTTAACTGGTATTTAAAGGAAGGGAAGGAGGGATATAAAGAACTATCATGAAACACTGAAGACATCAGGAAACAAGCAGCATAAAAATTTTTAAGTGATGTCCTTTGTGCTGTACATTTATATGACATTTGTAAATTAAAAGCTACAAAAGCATTTGAAAAGATTAAGCCTCCAGGTTCCCTGCTTTTCACAGAAAGCAAACAGCACGTTTCCTAGGAAGGCTCATAAAGAAGTCTGATGATTAAATGCAAAAAGTACATATTAGCATCCTTAATAACTGCAGCTGTCCATCTGCAAGAGACTGAACTTGTCATTCCTCTTCCGGTTTGTTAATTAATACCGAGACTATGACAAAATTTGATAAATGGATGTGATAGAGCTACTACCACAAAATCCAGTTCTGTGCTATACTTTCAGTCAATTAACAAGTTAAGTAAAAAAAAAGTGATGGATCATTTTATTCAAGTAAGAAACATCACGTAAGAGAGACACATCTTCTCACAGAAAGAAAGTAGATAACTTCAAAAATAGCTATCGTGGGTAAGTTATGCAACAAAAGCAGGTAAATATTCCTACCTGGTCCCAACTTGGAGACAGCACAAAGCAAGTCATAGTTTATCAGGGGAGTTGCATCTTCACTCTGTTTCCATCCAACCGGGGGAGATGCCGGTGGTGATATCAGGAACTGTTTAACAGGTTGTGGAGGAAGGAGGTAGGACTTGTCACCTATTTCACTGGATACCTGTACCTGACGACAAAAGCCAAGAGATACAGTATAAGATGACAAATATGCTCTTTTTATTTAGTCTGCTTCCCCAATAATGTACGCCCATTCTCTGTATTAGCAATGCTTAATTCCACCTAGCTTTAAAAATAATAGTACAGCTTTTGCCAGTTCTCTTGGTATGACACCGCAGAGAGATCCTGCAGTGACGAAACTGGCCTATGCAAGTATTGACAACGTAGCTGTATACGACATGTGCAAGCTGCTAATCCAACAAGAATATGCCTGTAAAGCACCTACTGTAATGAGATCTTTTGACCCACTTTCTTTCTTTCAGCACATTTGGTTTGTGTCACTACACAGTGACTGTTCCACAGCAATTACAACTTGGTAAGCTCATGCTGAAAAGCAAAACTCTTCCCTAAAAAATGAAGTTGTCAATGACTGACAGTAATACATCTCAGTGTAGAAGAATGAGTTGAAGGTAACTTCAAATATTTATCACAAATGAAACTCATGGGCAAACATAGAATAAAGAAACAGGGACACATGTAGGGCATCTTACTGTTCCATAATACCTGTGCAAAGTACAGCTTCAGCTTTTTTCCATTGAAGTCCGTTTCATGCAGTTCTATCCGTGCTCTCGCTGCTGCCTCTGGGTTGCTGAAGTTTATCCTTACTCTTCTAAAGCTTTTAAACAACTGGAATGTAACTCGATTGTCGTAGACAGTGAAAAGTGCTTCAAATCTTTCCTAGAGATGAAACACAAAGATTCTCCAACCACAAAACGAACATTTTCACTTAATGAAAACACATTTTCCTTTCACCTTCCTCTCCCAAATCCCATTAATATCCTTAACGCCTAAGCCTGCACATTCCATCCTTCCCTCAGTTACCCCGACTTACAAACCCGCATTCAGTGTAGCACTGCTTTGTCTCACTATTTAAATCTGAATTCAAAGAGCGCACTAACATGAACAAACCTATAAAACTCTTAATACGCAAACTGCCACCTAGTGACACCTACTCCTAAGTGCAGATGTCAAGAAAACGTACTTACAACCTGACTTTCACCAAGGATCTCCAAAAATACTATGCAAATCAGTTTAGTTTATCTAATCTAAAATTTAAGAGATCTAATTTGCAGGTATTCCTTTTTTACCTAGCATGAATACACTAGGAAATCTCCTAGTATAAATTTTCATTCACTGTAAAAAGTCAGATTAAAAGCAACAGATAAAATTGAAAAGGGGTTGCTTGCGTACTTTTTATTTACCATGTTCTGATAATACTCAGTTATTCTAAGAAGTCTACATATGAAAATAAGCAGAAAATGAATACTTTTGCATTAAGAGCGCTTCCCAATGACAACAGTTAATTTGCTTGATTCCAATAGACACTGATCTCTCTACAAAAATCCTGGTGATGCCTTCTTCCCTGTAAAAATAATACAGGATGAGGGGCTGTCATTTTAAATAGCGCTGAAAGTTTTCTGGATGATGCCCATGTTAGTCTTCACTACGATATTATTTTTCTTGTGCAATTCTCTCCAATCTGTACAACATTCAAGTTCTTTATTAAATCAGAAAACCTGTTCCTTCTGCACACTGGCCAAATTTTGCACTTGACAAATTGTACAAAACTGCAATCTAGTGGATCAACACTGCAATTGAAAATTATGAAGACAGTGTTCCAATCATAACATTACCCTCAAAAAGGTATCTAAGCAAGAAATAATATGTACTTTATCTGAATTTATCTATTTTGCAGATTGAAGTGAACTTGAAAAAAAAACACTTTTAGATGCCATGTAAAAGAATTACTGAGAGATGTATGCTGAGTTAGACATCTTAACAGTTTTTCTTGTAAACGTGCCGTGTATTTAACCTACAACACTTAAACGAAAGTGGAAACTGAATTGGATTCAACAACTTGACAGTCAATCAAACATGAACTGTTAAAGCAACGCTTTAACAAATCAGCAGTAAACCCAGAAATATAGCTAGAGAATGTAAAAAAATAGATCAAAGGATGAAGGCAGAAATAGAACGTGAGCAAAATGCTTCCTAAGAATTAAATATACAGATTTCAAATCAATAGTGTCTTTTTTGCCTTTTCTCCTCACCAGAATATTAATCATCACTCATTCATGTGAAGTCTCACAAATGGAAAAGCAAAGCATAGAATATTTGTGCCTACATACAGAACTAGGCAATTATTTTTTACAGTTGTGACTACTACAAAATCAGGGAAGAGGAAGGTAGAAGCAGACTATCAAAACCTAAGTGCTGCTAGCTTTGCTAGCATTACCAAATGAACTAAATGAACGTTGGGTAGCAAAACCATTATGTGCGACCGAAAAAAATTCCAGAACCAAACACTGACACCCCCCCCAAAAAAAACCCCCAAACCCCAAAACCACCAGAAGTTTTCAAATCACTTTCTGTTTGTGCACAGGCAGCACAATTTCCATTCGTTTCATGAACTGTTTGCTGTGCATTCAGCCTTTAAAAGAAGATGTAGCCAGAAGTACATCAAGCCACTAAAATGTGTGTCCAGGGGCTGACTTAAGCTGCATTTCATAAAACAGGTAAAAATGGAATATATCAAAGCACCTCTATTCTTCTAAGCGATAGGAAGAAGCCTGAATAGTAAGCATGCAATTTGCAGATACAACGTATAATTCTGACTTATTCTAAACTAATGTCTTGGCTGTAACAATCAGCTTAGGTGAGCTTACTGACAGTACAATCAGTACGCTTTACGAACTGTATTTGAAATGAAATATTTTACATTTGTAGTTACATTTACAAGTGGTTTAACATGGCAATTGATGGTATCCCAGTATCATTAAAGAAAAAGCTAGCACATCTCACTTGATATACCTCATAGGCATGAGCATACTGTAGGAATACTTTCATGTAAAAAAGCAAAAGTGCATTAAAATGACAAAAATCACAGGTAGATAATGTGCAAACCAGTTTAGCAAGGCAACATTTCAAATGCAGACTTTCTATACCAGGCACACAGTGAACGACGGGGCACTGCTGTTTCTGTAGCATAAGTCCAGTGTATTATTTAATGCTCCATTGATTGACTGATGCTTTACTACCTTCTTCCAAGGGCTGTAACCACCGAAACAAATGGAGTGCTGTCCACTTTTGAAGTTTTTTGAACTAGAAACTGATCTTGTACAAATAGTAACAATTTAGATTAGTCATCAGCGAGTTAAAAATTTATACAGAAAGCAAGATGTCATCTTGCATTTTTTAAAATTAGATGACAAATGATTTACATACTCTTACCCACTCCCTGTTCTGTTTTTTTCCAGTAAAAACAGCGTTATTATACAAGGCTAGAAATTAACTCTTTACTGATGTACACAGGCTAGCAACAACTCATGCTCTTTGAAGGGAAGAATTTAACACAGGCATATAAGTAATGGCTAGTGAACTGTATTTCATCCTCTCTATACAAAACAGGAAAGAAAAAATAAAGCATTGCACCTGAAAATAAGCCACTAAAGACTCAATAGCCTTTTCTGGCATCTGTCTTTCATACTGACAGGAATACAATTATAACAAACTGTAAGAACAACAGCTCTCACTATGTAATATCATCCTCCTCCTCCTGCAAAAGATGTGTAAGCTGCTTTACAAACTGTTTACGTGACACCATGTGCACGTTCTCAAGCAACGACTGTTCCTTTTATTTTGAATATACAATATCAATTTGTCAGGGGCACTGGCTTAGGAATTCAGCTCACAGTAAATATTTGCAATATTGACCTATATTTCAGTACACAATTTAGCAACTCTGAGGCACAGAGCAGCATTTCCTACCTGACACCACACCTATCCCTCTGATGTTTAAACACTTTTCAACAAAAACATAGGCTTCGTAAACTGAAACTGAAAAAGCTGCAGACCAAAGCTTTCATCTCAGCCCCTCCTATTTTCCCTAACTCATGTAGTGTACATAATTATTCAAGCTGCTCTTGGAAGCAAAGAAGTACAGATTTGACTGAATACCGATGTTAGCAAGCCAGAGAAGATTCATTTTATTATAAGGTCTTTACAAGCCACTTTCAAAGTGTTCCAGTGAGAACACACATCCTGCAAATTTGTAAGGCTCTTTTAAAAGAATCCTTGCCTTGAAATAAGATCTGAAGGCAAATCTACATGTTTATTTAAATCTGCCCTTAGATAAAGAGGAAAAAAAATAAAATCAGGGGAGTGTTTAATGGGAGAAGCACTGTGTGTCTATTAACAACTTCAAATGCCAGAAAAGTGTAGTATTATCTGTCCTTTGGTAACTGTACACATTCTGATCCGAGCTTACCAGGTAAATAGGCTGGGTTGGTTTTTCCCCCCTCCCAATTATAATATGCAGTAATATACTGAAAATCTAGATTAAATAAGTTCAATAACGATCTATACTTACAATACTATACTCCAAATATGCCTCTCTCTACCTTACCTTTTCTTCCTGTACCTCAAACACAGCTTCATGAACACTGCAAGCAAAGAGTGAGGTAGGCAAGTCACTTAAATCCATCATCTCTTCCAAATCATCTTCATTTTCTCCAAAAATCATCTGTTCTTCCTCTTCTTGATCGCTGCTGTAGAGGTCCGACTGGCTGTCGCTCCAGGACTTCATAGTATCTCTGAGCATCGTTCACCCAAAGGAACTCTTCGTTACGTTCCAGCTTCTAACAGGGGTCTGCCATTCCAGAAAACAAAACCAGAACAGACTGTGAAGACAACACGTGTTCTTGCTTTAACTGTTCTTTAAGGCAAATATTCTTTTTACATAAAGGAACAGAAATCAACATGAAACTTGTTCTCTCATCCACAAAACAGAGTGCTGTAACCTATTTCTGCAAGTGGGATACAGAGCCTGCTGTTCAAACTAGAAAAAGGAAGATAAAGTCACTCAGTCAAGTAAATAGCATTTCTCCTCCCTCTACTCTGACATAAGAACTACAGCATTGTTCTAGAAGCTTTTCTCCATGACATACTTTTCAGCTAATAGCAGCCTCTTCTTTAATAACTTAAAAGCACTTCCCAAGTAATCAGAGCAGTCTTCTGATATTTGAAGAAGTATCTTTATTTCATCAATGAGAATACATGTATACAGCAAGCTGAAATCATCTGTCCAGAGCCTCTCCAAGCCAGTGGCAGATAAAGGAACAAGATCCCCTAATGTAAGGAGATTCTCTTCTCCTAAGCACTGGAGAATGCCTTCCCCATAGGTAGGAGAGTATCTATAGCCTTGAGTAAACATATCAAGGAAGAAAAAAAGAAATGCAAACAATCAAGAGACTAAATAAAATACTTTAGGCAATCTAGTTTTTACACAATAAAAAAAGATTTTAATGGAGTGTACCTTTTGCCACCAGTCACTGCAGAAGTCACAAAAAGGTTAACACAGTACTGTATATTCTAATGTAAATGACTGAAAACATGTAACTACTATACCTAGATTTGGAAAAGGTGTTAATTTGTGACTTAACACTAAAAAAAAAAAAAAGGTAAGTAAAGATATTGTTTCATTGGCAATGATCTCATTTGAATATTTGCTTAACTAGCTGATTCTTTTGAAGCAGTCACTGAGAAATCCCAATAACTGAAACTAATATAAATTTTAAAATGCATTAAAAAATGCATAATAAATCCACGCTCACTCATGGGAAAAGGTTTAAGACAAGTTTTCTAATTAACAGCAGTCAAACACTCTCAACACTTTGTACTTAAGGAGAAATAGCCTGTGAAAATGAGAAAAAAAGCTCTAGTTCCTATTTTGAGTATTTACAAACTGCTTAGAGACACACGCAAGATGTGATGCTAAATTAAATGATTTAAATCGATGTCACCTCAGTGTGGACACATAAAAGCTGTCTGAGGCAATGTGCGCACACACACACATAACTGCACCAGCTCACTGCCATAACTCTAGTCAAACCATCACAAAGTTAAGCATAAACCTGGCTAAATTCTCCCAGTACACCAAGTTTCAAAATTTTCACAGGAAATGTTCCTCAGCAATCACAGAAAGAGGGATGTAAATGCAAAAAAAAAAAATTATATAGCTAGTAGAAACTTAATTTTTTGTGCTTGCTAATTCATGCAAAAAGGAAAGAGAAAAGGAAACAAAAACACGCCAACACAGTAAAAACAAAAGCCACCATCTGGCTTGGCAGCACAGACTCCAAGAGAGTTCTGGGGTAACCAATCCAACATGCAACAAGACACAGACGCCTCCGATCAAGCCAAGAGAACTGAGAGCAACACACTAGCTTTATCGTGGGTTTGGTCCTACCCCCCCAAGCATCCCCATCAGAGAGTAGTATGGGTCACAGTAAGAAACACCTAACCCACATGACCACTCCAAACCCCTGGTTTTCCAACAAATCAAAGAATGAGGAGACTGGCAAACAAGGCAAACAAAACTAGCACAGAAAAAGGAGTTTGGAAATGCTGGCATGTAAATTCAAATACTTAAATTAATGGTGGGTAAGACTTAACAGTAAGATGGGAAGTAAGGTAACATCCAGATTGACAGAAAATTTGGTCAAATTGGCCACACTATGCAGAGCCTTAAAAAGTTCAGACTGTTTGAACCTCATACATGACAAAATGAAGTCAAAGCAGCAGACGGGAGGGAGACAAAAGCATCAAGAAGAAAGGAAAAGCATCAAAAACAGTGCACTGTTACTGTGACTTACATTGTGCCTGCGGTAGTACTCCTCTCTTAATTCTGTTAGTACTGTGGAATCAGACATCCCAATTAAAATGAGAGAGAATATAATCCACAGAATATCAACCGAATCTACTCTCCTCTGAAGTTGTTATCATCTGTTATGTCATTTAAAGAACTGCAATCTGCAGATTACCAACACCAAACACTGCAGTGACCACAGAGATGTTCCTCCGTTTGGTATGTTAGCACAGAGGAACAGGACTTCGGGAAAAAATGAGCAAAAAACTCGACAAAAAGAAGGCAGATCTGGGGTTTTACACAAATAAGATGCCTGGACACTCTTCCTGGGTAATATTCTGTAATATTCTGTACAATGAGACTTTGTATGGGCTCCTTGAATAGAAACTATCTTTTACACACCAATAAGATAGGCATGCAAATATCTGCTTAAAAATATAATAAAGCTGATACTGTTAAAAAGAGCAATCCAACTACTTTCCAGAACACCAACTTAAAAGATATCAAGAATGCATGGGGGGGGGATAAAAAAAAAAAAAATCCTAGTTTTTCCTTCTTTTGCCAAATTTGCTTAAAGTAATTCCAAGAATTAAAATTAAATTCCAAGTTCCAGCTTGAGAAGGTTCTAAATCTGTTATTTTGTATTTTGGAAAAAAAAAAAAAGAAGAAGAAAAAAAAAAAAAAAAAAAAGACATCCATGTTATTTCCATGCCTGTTTAGTTTAACAGAACAGGGCAATTTTGTAAATTAAAAGGTGATAACATACAAAAGCAGTAAAAGGGAAGAACGATAGCTAGGTCAACAATACTATTAAGAAAAGGTTGTTCTCAAATCAGCTTAGGAACTGGAAAGGAAACAATAACAAGCAACTGAAGTGTGTTCAAATGCCAGAGCTCAGATTATCACAGAATTTCACACACACTGTACAAGAGGATGGGAAGAAAAAAGAAAGGAAAAAGCCAACCAAAAAGCTCCAAGATGTAGCTTCTTTCACAATTTAATTTATAGAACATTAAACAATTCAAGTAACCTATGAATTAGACGGAGATAAAGCAATGGCTGCAAGGTCACTATGATTTTCACCATGCACGAACTGGTCAGACATAACTGAAATTTTCTAGTTAGCATCTTAACATTACAGAAATTAAAACTTGCAGCCCCTGTATCTTTAGTCTTCTGTGTCAAATTAATTTCATCCAGTCCATGTGAAACAGGCGGTCAAGAACTATCATTGTCTAACTGTGTATTCCCACCTTCAAAATACACACAGATTTTAAAAAAACTACCAAGGCACAACTGCTCAGAAACAGAGCTGACAGCTCTGGTGATCCTGCACTGTAGGTCTGTTTTCTGTTGACCACAAAAGATCTTCCCTGTGGATCTTTTAGTGTGTAAATATCCTCGATATGAAGAAAATAGAGCTTTTTGCTTAACTGCAATTTGTGGTATTATGAAACATTACTGAATTCTGCATAGGCATGCATTGCTGCACAGAAGGGATGCTCTTCATGTTTGTAAAGAAGTTTAAGGATCCCAATGGAAAAACCACACAAACCTGTCTAGGCACACTGTATACTAGCTCAGCACACAGCAAACAGCCTCACTGGCTTCAAGTTTGGTTATATATGAATTCATCATTTTGTAACATTTAAATTCATCAAAAAAACATTTTACTGGAAGATATTTTCTGCTCTGTAAAAAGGCAGTGGGTCTCAAATGATGTGTGTAAATGATCCTGGAGAGCTGGGCAGTTTAAACCTCCCCATTACCATGAAGCAGATAATGTTCTTTTCTCAACTAATAACAAAAATTGAATTACCAGAAATCGTGTTGCTTTAGAGAGCAAGAGTAGGAACTTGTATGCTATTAAGCTGCAGAAGACAAGGCAGTTACTCCCTTGAATTCCTGCAAACAGTCTGCAGGGAAAGCAATTTAATAGAAACAATCTTAGTCAAAGTTAAGGAAACATTTCAGCAACAAGATCATCAGTTCTGTGTAATTTATAGTCTGGTATTTATTGCTAGTATAAAAACAAAACCTGAAAAGCTTCTGTGGAGAGCACTGAACTATAGAAGCTACTTCAATTATGTTTGGGGTTTAAAAAATTTAAAGAATTTGAACTGTGATGCATTCTTAATCATAAACCTACATGGGTAATTCTATTTTTTTAACAGATTACTTGTTTTTTCCTCCCACTTCACCCAAATCAGTATCAAAACACCAGGTTACTGAGCGATGCAAAAATATCCAACGGGTCCCCTGAAATAAGGGTGAGACAGGTAAGACTGATGTATGAATGTTAATTAAGAGGTACTGTTAGAAACAGTACTGTGAGAAGTGATATTTTAACAGATTATGTTGAACTATTTTATTGGGGGGGGGGGTATTGTTATTTATTAGAAAGCATCAAGCACTCCGAGCTTGACAGGTACACCGTTGCAATTATCAGTGCCACGGCCAAATGGTTCTGCCTTAGTCTCCCTTATGCAAAAAGGGAATTACTTCACTTGCCTCTTCCAAAAGGTGAGAAGTACCTGTTTATAAGATAGTCTGGTATGAATGGAAATACACAAATGTTAGCCGCTTATTACAACCAGCTAATTCTTACAGCAGTATTAACAGCAATAAACAATTCAAAATTCATCATGTAGACAACTGACAATACTTCTTAGCAAACTATTTGATCACTCACTCCTTCTTAGATTTTAGATTAAATGGCCTAATGCAGTAGGACTAAAAGGATCTCAAGAACTAAAGCCTCTTGGATAAGACCTTTTACTAACTCCTTTGTTCTCCTAAGAATTAATACCTCCTTGTCATTTGAATGCCAGCTGACAGGTACCTCCGAAACACTTAAAAGCAAACACTCAAAAGCAAACTCTTCAGCTGTGTATAAAGCTTAAGACCTTCAGAAATTTAGGAAAGCTGTGGGAACACAGTTTCTGCCACTGAGGGCACCTGACTTTGGCCACCCAGCTTCTGCCACCAAGGGCGCACGGCTTTGGCCACCCAGCTTCTGCTACTGAGGGCACCTGCCATAGGCCACCCAGCTTCTGGCACCCAGCTTTGGCCACCCGGCTTCTGCCACCGAGGGTGCCTGGCTTCTGCCACCGAGGGCACACGGCCTTGGCCACCCGGCTTCGGCCACTAAGGTCACCCAGCTTCGGCCACCCGGCTTCTGGCACTGTGGGCATCCGGCTTCTGGCACCCGGCTTCGGCCACTGAGGGCACCCAGCTTTGGCCGCCCGGCTTCGGCCACTGAGGGCACCCAGCTTCAACCACCTAGCTTCTGCCACCGAGGGCACCCGGCTCCGGTCACCCAAGGCTTCAGCCGTGCACCAGACCACGGGTACCCACCGCACCGGGGGGGTCCGACCCCCACACGGCCCGGAGCCGCTCAGGCACTGCTGCCACACCAGCAGCTCCTCGCCCCGCCGCATCCCACCGCTCCGGAGCGCTTCCCGGGCACACACGGGCTGCAAACGGCAGGGCAATTTCTACAGAAAGTCAAATCCGCTCGGTGGAGTTTAGAAACTCAGGCTCAACGCTGCAAACCCGCAAAGGACTGGTCTACCCAAGGCAAGTTAACGGGCTGGGGTTAACACCCAAGTTCAGGGTTAATACCCCGCGTGATAAACACGAGGGTGGAGGTGGGGACCAGCAACCCCAAACCTATATCCGCCCTCAGGAGCAACTGGTAAAGGAGAAAACTTCGCGGCCGCTCGGGCGGGACGGGCGGGCTCGGCCAGGCCTCACCGCCCCTCAGCCACCCGCCCGGCAGGCGGCGGGCGCTGCTCGGCAGTGAGGGGCCGCGCCGCCTCACCTCAGGGACGGCTGAGGGGACGGGGAGCAACAGCTGGCTGGCGGCGGGGAGGGGGAGGGAGGGGAACGGGGGCGCTCACCGTCTTCCTCGGCGGGGATCCCCGCGGCAGCGAAGGGGAGCCGCGCCAGGGGCGGCAGCGGGAGCGCGCACTCCCCGCCGGGTCACCGTGCGGAGCGAGCGGCTGCGGGAAGGAACCGGCGAGGACGCGCCTGCGTGCGCGCCCCCTCGGCTCCGCATCGCCTCAGGGAGCCGCGGGGGGGGGCGGGGGGCGGTGACCCGGATGGAGGGGGCGGGGCTCTGCGCATGCGCCAGCGCCGCGAGGCAGGCGGCCATCTCCTCACCGCCAGCGCCTCGGCTGAGGGGATGCGGGCCCGGCCCGGCCCCGCCGCCCGCCTCTTTCGGGGGCTTTCTGGGCCCATTCCGCAGCCCAGTAGCGTCCGGGGGTCTGCACAGCAAAGGGCACGGAGTTTAGGTGAGACAAAGAGTGTTTTACACGGCTAGATCCTTGGTGAGGTGACAGGCTCCCACTGTCTGAGGTGAGAGGCATCCACTGTCCGCCAGGCCTGGAGGAGAGGCTTCCAGTGGGAGCGGCAAAACTCGGGGAAATGTTATTCTAAAGCTACACATTACTCTAGGAACCACGTCTGGAGAAACGGTTGGCTGCTGAGTTCCCGGCCAAGTATGGCGGATGGACACCTCTTCCACGGTTTTAACAGACTTGAAACACTGTTGGGAGACCCACCAGAGGAGCACCTCAGGGTGGCCCAGCAGGATGCTTGGGTGACGCTGAAGGTTAAAGTTCAAGGAGGACGTTCAAGGAGGACGCGGGACTGGCTCTGGGATGTGCTGCGATGCTCCGAGCCAGGCAGGTTGCTGCTGCCAAGGGCCCACGTATGCTCCTAGATAATGGCCAAAGTTAATCAGTTGTGCTTTGCAGTTGACCATGGCCGGCAGACACGCTCAGGCAGTTGCCAGATGGGAACAGTGACAGTTTTCCTCATATTCTCTCAGAGTAAATCATGGCTTAATCCAGCAATGAAGTGATCTGAGACAGTGGTCATCTCAACTGTGTAGTAAATGAATGCTTGTATGCGTTTACATCTGAAGAAACCACAAACCAACATGCTTTTTTGGGTTGTATTCAGTTTTCTGCAAAAAGCACACAAAACCGCTCTGAATTTCAATGGCACAAATAACTTTGTTCAACAGTTTTGTCCTCACTTGAAAAACCAGAAGACAGGATTTCTGATGAAAATAATGACATTTCTGTGGTTGAAATGCTTTCTTCTAAAGTTCAGATACAGAAAAAAAAAGCAGCAAGTAATGCTAAGCTGGTCATCTTTACCAGGCTTGTAATTTGGTCCACAATGCAGACCTTTCCCTCCTAAAAGAACAGGGCATAGCAGGATTCACTTTTAGAAAGGTAAGATCAGTCTTACCTGTCCAGATAAGAGATTCTGCAATTTAGATGTAGTGCAAATTTAGGCTGTAATTGGTTAGTCTCAATTACCTTAGCCTTTTCTTGCTGCAATCACATGCTTTATTAATTCATGTTCTTCCTCCCTGGCCAGCAATATATTCTGCTTTAATACCGTGAACTCCCAACATTTGTGTCCATTTCAGGGGCATTTTAAATACTCTTGTCTTTCATAATGACACCTCTTTGTAGCATGCATTCTTGTAGTTCTGACATCTGGCTTGATTGCCACCTCTTCGTATTAGCACTTAACACAGTTGTCTCTGAGGTAACACACTAAACCTTAAATGATGTATGTTAACAAAGTATTATCAATTTATCAGAAGCTCTGGACTTAGGTATGCTGCTTCCAGAAGAATTCAAGAAAGTGCTAGACGGTGTTTTAATACTCATGTCCAGGGACTTCCATGAAGTGCAGCTCTAACACCAAAGCAGATAAGGCTGTTTTTATTTTGTTTTCCATTTGTGGTTTGGGACCCCAAGAGATACATATAATTAAGAGTATCCTGAGGGTTATCTTCTGCTTATCCCCCTGGACTAAAACCCATATGGTGAGCATTAATTAGGTTGGCAAGTATTCGATTAAGCTATGTTGCCAGTATTCTAAATTTATGACCGTCTGTATCTCTTAGTGGCATTGTTAGGAAATGCCCTTAAGCTGTCTACTGCAATCAAAGACACGATATCCTGTATCTGAAGGATGACATCTCCTACAGCGTAGCGTTCCCAACTACTATTAGAGGTCTTCACTGTCTCAGAGAAGCACACTGTTGTCTCAATTTCAGTATGGAGTTGGCAGGCATGCAAAAATCATGAGTCAGACCACCAACAATATAATGTTTTTGTGATTTGTCTCATCATGCGTGTGCCCATCGTCGTCCGTCTGTCCCCCCACTCCTTTAGGCTATACTTAGATCACATTTACAAGCTCTTCTCTGAAATAGCAAATGCTAAGAATTTTTGGTTTTTGAAAGCCCTGTAAAACTAAGATTTTAAAGTAAATTGCATGACTCCTAAAGCTGACACCAAATACTTAGAGACTCATGTAAAAGTGCGAGCATCAGTAATGCTGCAGCCCCATGTAGCAATCTGCATTTCATTTACAAGTATCCTGTTAAGAAAAGACAGTTCTTTGAACTCACGTTGTACTTATGGTTGGAAACTAATTCTGTCTTAACTTCTCTCAAAACATTTATGGCTGATTAAAGCTATACCAAGAGTATGGAGCAGGCCAGAATTCTGTACGTTTTACCAAAATCTTTTATTAGGTTTCATTTCCAAAGGTCTCACCTAAAAGACAAATAGAATTAAATAGACATGCAACAGTGCTTATGAAAAATTGAGCCGTTATTCTTATAATCCAATACTGTAAAGCCTGATTTATTTACACATTTTAGGGTTAACAAGAGAACATTGTAGGCAAATCATTTTGTACATTCAACCAACACAGGAGCTGTATTCCACAGCATTAAATTACATGTAAGATACACACTGAGAATATATTAAGTGCTCTGGTGCATTGAAAAGCCACACAGCGTGGAGGCAATAGATGTCAGTTCACATTTGATAAAGCAGCTGGGAGATAAGAGAGTTGAGGAGCTATTCCACCAGCTTAGTAAAGGAGACAGCAGTCACTTTATTTTTGTGCATACTTTTTCAGCTCTTGATGCTGAAAAATGCTGCACATTTGGAAATCTAAGCATACTCTGCTCTTCACAGCGCCCTGCCTCTCTCAGGATCAGCCCTAGATAAACTGGAATTTTGACACATACATGTTAAAGTGTGCTGTACACCAACAGATTATTTTTCACGCTGCAAGGACTAGAATGCGGCACAGGGCTCCTCTCCTTTACATCTTCATGTGCTGTTTAGCTGTAAATGTTTGCTGCAATCCTGGGCATGGCCATTGTCACCTCAGACTAACAAATATTCTGTAAAAAGGATAGACTTGAGGGTACAAATAGCTTCCTGTTTTCAGCTTGTAAACTCTGAACTAGAAGGGAGGTATGGAGTTTATTTCAATCCTGAGCTATACCCTCCCCCTGTTAGAAGACCACAGAAGTCCTACAATCATATTTAAACAGATGTTTAGCTTCTAGGGGCCCTGTTCATGCCTTCTCAGCAACAGAGGCAGCGGCTGCAAGACTGTGATGAAGAGCAGAAAATACAATCTTTTGGAAGCTAGGGAGAAAAAGCAGGAAAGGGGGAAGTGCCTAAAATACAAACACCCCCCTGCATTTTAAAATTCAAGTATTGAACACAGGCAGCAAGCAGGAGCAAGGTGCAGTCTGGCAGTCCTTCTACTGTGCTTACAGTGCCTAACACAGGGGGAAAATGTGACCCTTACAACATCAGTGCATTGAGTTGAGACCTACAGCCCAAGGAGCACCTCAGGCTCTACCGATGTGGCACCACAGCATAATCAAAAATAGTGATTTATGTGCTGTAGAAACAGACATCACCTCCCTTGGAGTCCTTTGTCAGGAAGTTTCCACAAGCAACTCTCGCTGCAGGTAAAGGGAGCTGTCATCATTAAGTAGAACTATTTAAACACACAGACTGTAAATAAAACATGGTTATATAAAACTTTGGAGCAAGACTCTTGCCTTTAGAGTCTTTGAAAGAAAAGGGCCAAAACAGCATAATAATACATAAGCTCAGGTTATGGCTGGAGGAAATTTCACTCAGAGCAGAACACAGCCATGTGCTGACAACTGAGGGCTCTCTGACAAACAGAAAGGTCAGGCCAGAAGTCAGTCAGTGCTCAGGCTGCAAGGCTGTGGAGAATCTGGGCAGTTTACTGCAAAAAAAAAAATAATCACTGAATCAGGCCAGAGAGCAGCCCCCAAAAGAGAAGTGCAAGCAAGGGCTCCACATCAGAGTAGCTCTCTACCCCCGGCAAAGCACTCTGTGCCTGTCTCTCATGATGTCAGGTCCTGCAATTAGCAGAAAAACCAGCTGTTTACTGGCTCCAAGTTTGTACACCAGTCAGCAGCAGCTTTTAAATACCTCCAAGAAACTAAGAACTGGGAAAACTGCATTCTGTTACACACAGGACCAACAAGTCAATAGTAAAACATTTAGGCCCTTCTGAATAATTATTTTATACCACAGCAACTTCTGTAATAATTAAACACAGAGAATATTGCCATGTAAAATGTATGCATGGTTTAGCACGGCTTGTTTTAAAACATTATGTTTCTGTGGTTTCAGAACTAATAGGTCAAACTATTGCCTCATTGATTAAAAGGAAAGAGATAAGAAAAGCCAGCATTCTTGTACCCTTCCCATTCAGCCTCCCCTGTACTACTTTGTTTTGTATTGTTAATGAACAAAAGCTGCACATAAATTCACAAACAATCGATTACCGGGGATACAAAGCCAAAGGTAGTAAATCAGTGTCACTGCAACTGCAACAAGATTAATGTTCTGGCAGTATTAGCCCATTAACATTGTTATCTTACTTAAACACAAAAAGTACTGAGGGTAAAAGAAAAGCTGTTATTTCTTGAGGTTTCATAAGCTGGAGCATACAGGATGCCATTGATAAGATCTGGATTGTCAGACATGCCAAGCTGGTGAAGAAACTTCACATATAGGTACACGTGCAGGCACTAGGCATCTACTCTTTGCAGGGGCAGGGTGGGAGGTTATAATTTTTCTAAGCTGCAAAGCAATCTCAAGTATTTCCAAATTGAATTAGTTTTCATAGCTGGCAAGGCAAACATGCAGAAGAACAGATCTGTTGTCATATACAATAACAAGAATCTGGAATAACTATACACGATTCAGTGGAGTTTTCTTGAGAATTTTTGGTAGTGGAAACAGAAACTGGCCATGAGTCAATTAAACAAAAGCCAAAAAACAAAACAACCCCCCCAAAAAAAACAGAAAGCCATTGTTTCAAGTCCAAGATCCTCCCAAAATCCTCGGTATCAGAGTAACCACTTAAAAATGCACAGAACACAAGTACTATTCATTTCAAGTACAGTCTTCTAAGGTCCTGGAGACACTCCACTACCCATACACTCCAAGACAAACCAAGCAGAATTAAAATTCTGTTTCCCAGCAAAACAACAGCTTTTAGAGAAGATGTTGATATCAAAGTGCCAGTACAACTTGCATATGCCAGTAAACTTCCTACTTTGTCCTTTCCACTTGACAAGTTCCCCCTGCCCCGCCTTGTCTCTATTCTCCCTTCGTATCAGCTTCTAGCCATCTCTTGGAAGCTGGAAAGATAAATATCACGAGTACACAGTGCTCCATTATTCTTACAGTCCGCACTGAGTGCTGGACTTTGCACACTTCTTTTTAGTTCTTAGGTCATTCACAGTATTAGACTAGTATCTTTTTTTTTGCCTTTTTTAAAAGAAAAAAAAAAAAAGGAGGCAGGGGAGCATGGGACTACACGGGACACCCAGCCTACAACAGCTAGACTGAGCTTTTCAACTAAGGAATGTCAACACCTTTAAGCATTTAAGACCACTAAACAAAGTTGGAAATCCTGCCTCAACCAGGAAGAAAACTGATATGGAATTAGGACCTCATCAAGAACTACAAAAAATTCCCACCAGATACCAGTCATGTTACTATTCTCATTTCTCCTTGTTCTTGTACTATACAGTGTTCCCTCTGCATCATTTAATCCAGCCTGAAGCTCCTGCTATGTAACCAGAAAACAGACAAATAATCCTTGTTCTAAGCTGCCATATAATCCAGTGGTGCTATAATAACAATTCACATACTCAGTGCATATGTTCAACACCTGCCAAAGAATTTTGTACAGGAAGTGTTCCAAGATTCATGTTTTGAAGGAATAAAGTAGCTTGCTTACTCTAACCAGTTCTGCTGCTCTAAAGACACTCTGTATTCATGCTTGAAACAATTACATTTTATTGCAATGTTAAGGTAGTTTGGTGGTCACGCTAGAGACGTGAGGATTTACAACTTTTTTGGAAATCTGTCACAGTCTCTATATATGAAAGATTAAATCCTGCCTTCCTCCCTCTGTGAGCAACTCCTGAAAACTTCTATTTGGAGATAAACCCACTCCCAGCAGGACTAAAAATTGCACAGTCACGTCTCTTCCCACGGCTCTGTGTTTTCACAGCATCCGCTATCTCATCAGTTTCATACTGCCGTGATGCTGCACTCACCATTTCATGCTTCCAGATGGCAGCCTTCAATGGAGAACTGTGATTTACTTCTCACTAAGATGAATGCTTTCAAGTTCACAGCTAGAGAGTTGTTTATTTTAATAATCAGCCCTGAAAGTTAAGCTCGAGATGAGCTTTAAACTATATCAAGGTTGGTTTTACACTTGCTTATATTTTAATGGGTAAATAAATAAAGGTCATACTTCTGACGATTCAAATCAGTTCTTTAAAGGTCACTCACTCCTTTTTGCTGTGCTCCAGCACCCTGTAGGGTGGAGCAGAAACTCCTTTGGAACCATGCTGCTCCTGCACAATCGGCAGTGTAGCTGGAGTATAGATTTCCGGCATGTTGTCATTGTTCTCTAGGGCACCGTAGGAAAAAGAAGCTTTGAGGTCAGGCTGAACTGCAATCCCTTTATCGTGCATGTTCTGCATGCCTGAAAAGAGCAAAGACAGAGATTAAATGCTTCAGAACAAAAGTGCATTCTTCCTGCACTCTTAAATCAGAAAATTATAAAGACTTAGTGTTCATGATATGTGGCTCATCAGTTCCTGGAGCGTTAAATGAAAGACATAATGTTTTTCTGCTTGGCACTAAAGCAACTGATGGAGAAATAAGCTTCAAGTGAATGAGAGATGGCAGTCAGTTATTTATCAAGTGCTGCATATCTTTTATGCGGCTCACCAGAGAGTTTAGCTGTACTTTCCAAAAGAAATTTCTGCTCCCTCTGGCAACATATCTCAGCCTTTCCCAACAATCAATTCTTCCCGCTAGATGAAGACCAAGCCCAGTCCCAAGTGTACACTCAAAGCTAGTTTGTCTTCCCAGATAGCAGCCAACTGGACAAGGCTGTTCTGATAAAATATGGCATTAGGTGTCAGAGGACCCAGCACAAGTGGCATCTAAGTGGCACATCACTTCTCTGCTCTACGCAAAACATGCACATACCCCTCACATGGCACAAACAAACAAGAGAAGAAAAAACCAGAAAACAAGACAGCCACCTGATATATCCAGACACTTGCAGAACCTAAAGCTTGAGATTTCGTTGTGAAGCCTAACATTTAAGAGAGAAAGAGTGATAAACCACTGTATTTTTACCGTTACCTGGCATAGCATCCATTGATATGTACGGTTCAAATGGGATAGACTTCTTCCTATTTCTTGTGATCAGGAAGACACCTAGAAATGCTATGAGGCATCTGAGAGAGAAAAGAAGATCTACTGAGATAACTGTGAAAAGGGAAAAGAAAAAGAGAGCAATATTGCATGCTGCTTCTTCCAAGTGCCTGTCTTGTAGCACCACAAAGAATTACTCGGAACTGAAAGTGAAAGAACTGTGAAGTCAGAATTACAGGGAACTGTCCCAACTGAATAACCCTCTTCAACAGTATTGAAATCCACCTAGCAATCAGAACAATTTCACCTTTTCTGTATCAAAATGCAGGCAACGGTCTTCACATTAATTAATTACCTTTGACTAACTAAAGGGGAAAGGAAACATATCAAAATTTGGTTTTCTTTGATGAAACTCCAGGATTTAGCAGCCTGACCTTTGAAAGGTTTCCCATAGGTAAACAAACTAACAACTGTTAATCTTGATCTTTACAGTACATTGACAGAGAAAGGGACAGTTCATAACATTAATCTCCCAATTGTTGTTTTTCTTCTGTACTAATCTGAAAGGCATTTCAGAATGTCCCAATTATGGAGAGCTAATCACATCAAGACACTGTACTAAGAGTAAATACTGAGTTACACAGCAAATGTTTTACTGATCATATCTTCACTGTGAGAGTGCCCATGCCCTCAGAAATAGGACTCCAGAAGTCCAGTCACAGTTCAGTGAAGCTCAGTGCAAAACCTGAAATAAGATTCCCTAGAGGCAGCTTCTTTTAGTTATTGTGCAATTCTTCTAGATTCATGAGCAGGTAGCTTGAAAAACAGCCTATATGCTTCAACAGCCAAGCTGATCTCCAGTGGGGTCAGTAAAGGATTTAGTGTTTAATGTTGTACAATTATGCATAACCTAGTGTTACACGGTTCCTCTAGAGCATCCATCATCATTCTGACAAGATCCTGAGAGCTATGGGCCATTGTCTGCTCTAACAAAGAAGGTGCTTTCAATTTGTCCTCCTCTCCAAGACAGTATGTACCTCCAAAACATACGTGGATAGATACATACATACTTTTTTTTAAAATTATTTTAGTCATATGAAGAAATACTTTCCAGTTTTCTATCAAGGAAATTTAAACACTTACCCAAGCGCAAACATACATATATGCAGAACATCCTCACCGGTGAAGTCCAAGTAAAAAGTTGCTCCTTTAAAAGAAAATAATTCATTACATCTTCCTTCCCAGCTTACTTGAGCAATTAGTGCTACATCTCCAGCACTAGTCACTCCAGAAACCAAATCATGTAAGATTTCTATTTTTATAGTCAGCACCTTTGGGTTTTTTTATGATCTTAAAATAGGAAAAGGTGGCCTGATTTCTACTTTAACACAATTTATTGACAAATCTTTTAGAATTTCACTACCAAAATAGCGATACCAGTGTAACTAATACAGATGCAAGCAGCACAGCAATTAGCACAAATCTTTCCATACTGGGATAGGGGATTGCGAAGGAAATATTGCTGGACTGTATTTCTGAAGTCTCATGACAAACCAAATCAAATCTCTCTAACCTCAACAGGATACAAGCTCTTGACCCCAAACAAGCATATACAGCTCAAACCTGTATGATCCCAAGTGTCCTTGGTGCCCTGGATGTCAAAAGGACACACATTCTGGCTTCTACTCTTTACATTTCTAATTGAAGTAAAGTAAATAAACTGATAAATCTGAGAGCAGCGTATGGTTTGGAATGCAACTGAAAATAAACATTCACCAAAGAGTAGGCCATTCTCTCTCATGACACTGACGAAGAGCATTAAAAGGCTATGTGTAATTTACGGGGGAAGCTATTGCCCTTATATATCTAAAAAAGCATTACTGTTTACACAGACAGTGCATTGGCTTGACAGTGATGGGTACTTTCTTGAATGTTGGGGGTTTGGTTGGTTTGTTTGTTTTCCTCAGTTTTGCTCATATGTCTAAGTGGGGAGAAGAAAACCTTAAGAAGGCTGCTTGGCAGGGTTGAAGACTCAGGCGTTTAAAATGCTCATCTTTGTTCATGCAGACAAAGCTTTTCCTATGTGGGCAAGGGCTGAAAGTGGAGTAAACTGTTCAGAAAAAAAAAAGTGCCTATAAAAAGGCTGTGAGCAGCTGCATTCCAGATACAATGCAAACACTACTATCAGGCAGAAAATTGTAACAACTTTGTACAGAGGAAGCAAATACATTTCTACACTGTATCACATGCGTTTTAACAAAAGCTGCGTATTCAAGTTGCACCTCTAAGATCATACATCACCCTCTTTACAGGCTAGCATGGTATGAGTAATACAGTCTCAAACGTAAGTACCCATGTGCTTTAAACAAAATGACAGAACTTAACAGAACATTTTAACGCAGTCTAATGGGATGATTCACATTTTCGGGAGGAAAAAATGTAACAAAGCCAGCTGCAGAAGACAGATGACAAGAAAATACAAGTCATCATCTTCCTGAGTATTCACCTCCCTCATCCATAAGCAAGGATCATTTTCCAAAATCTTTCGCCCTTCTTTTAGAAAGGACCAACACACTGTTACCTGCTGTGATTGCTACTGTTGTGGACAGGATATAGCCGATGCTGGCAATCTGAGATGAGTCATACAGCTGTGATGCTTGAGCTAAAAACCTGCAATACAATGACAGACAACAGGGGTTGATTTGGGAAGGATACTCAAACTGTACAGCACTTACCAGGGACTATTACAGGTCTCCTTTTTGGAAACACCTTTCAAAAGCAATGCATACATTTTAGAAATTTATTCTCTTTCTCACTAAACCTGGAGCATCCCTTGGAATTCATATAAATGATAGAAGAGTAAGCCTTATGGCTGTACTGACTAAAAGCAATGGAATTACTGCCATGACCTTAGGGCCAGAATGTCACTCACGTTTTGAATAGCTTTTCATCCCTGCCGCTACCAGCTTTTTATGTTACGGCAAGTACAGATATAAAAAACCAAAGACACATCGTCAACAACACTGATTCTGCACTTTGGTTTTACCCAGTGCACAGATACTGTATTTGATTTGCTGCTATTTCATTCCTAACATTGTTTTGCAAATACTTGAATGATGTACAAATCTGGGATTAAAACTACTGGCAGTGTCACTACATGGAAAAGCAAAGACCACCACTATCCCAGGCTCCTGTGACATGGATTTGAGGACAGGTCACTGAAGGAAATGGATAATTCTTCTCCTAAAATTTAATCAGCATTCTTGGAACGGATAACAAAGTGTCTATTATTTACTGACCCACTAAAACCAGCGCAATTATAGACAAAAAGAGAGTGAATATCTTACGTTGCTTGAAAGATCGCTGTCGCAATCATGCACACCAACATGATATAAAATATGGGGTAGTCGAGTTGTAAGTTTCCTTGTATCGAGACAACAATCATGCCTGCCACAGCCTTCACAGTCACAACAGTCATGGAACCTGTAAATGTTTACCAGGATTCAGCTGAAGCACTGATACATGCTCAGAGGGACAGGAACACTGCATGTTCGCTCTATACGTGACAGGTAACTGCAGACAAAACCAAGATCTACAAGAACTTGAACTCTTTTTGC
Source organism: Falco peregrinus (assembly GCF_023634155.1). Taxonomy (NCBI): domain Eukaryota; kingdom Metazoa; phylum Chordata; class Aves; order Falconiformes; family Falconidae; genus Falco; species Falco peregrinus. Next base: position 116,826,831 of record NC_073723.1, read on the forward strand.
CAGCCAGGCCAAACAAGGGATGCAAACTACCTATTTTATCACCGACTCCACCAGTTTTATTCCCGATGACTTCACAGCAACCTTCAATAAATCACCTAACCTTTCTGTCTCACTGTTCCCTTGTCTACAGGACTAAGAGCATTTACTGGTTTTTTTGTTTGGCTGGTTGTTGGTTTTTTTAAAGTGTTTAAACAGCGTTGCACAATCACATGATGGAAGGATACAAATTTTAATTTCTGATGCCATATTGGCCTGGTTAATAAAGCTAAGCTTTCAAAACAAGAATCAGAAAGAGCCTATTTCCTTTCCATTTCTTGAAAGCACAAGTCAGGACCATTCAGAATTAGGACAGCTGCTTTGCCTGCAATTCGTGCAGCCTCTGAGGCATCAGTTACTGACACCCAGCCCCAAACAGTTAAAAGAAAAAAAGAAGAGAAAGAAAAAAGAAAAAAAGAAAAAAAAGAGACTGCACTAACTGAAGCTGCATAAATAGCAAAAATAGAGGACTGCAACATAGATTCAACAGCATGTCAGACTGCGTCACTGCCTTGCTATTATTTACTCTTTCTAAAGATTAAACTGATCACAGTTTATTAAAAAAACCAGACTTATATGGAAAAAGGTACAAGAGAAATCCTGGCTTTTCCAAAGTCACTGTAAGATCCCACTGTAGGCTATGAGGCTATCAAAAGCATCACGTGACCCCAAGGCCAGAAGTTCTCCCAATTTAAGTAGGGACAGACTGGCATGGCAGGGTAGTGATCATTTCTTTAGCCACACAGCAAATATTCCCAGAGACAGTAAGATTCTTGTAGATCAAGTCTTCTCTTTCATCCACTGCATCAGCCTTCCTTAGCCATGGAATAGATAAGATAGCATACCACGCTTTGCATGCACAGATTAAAATTAAGAACGCTAATAAATAACTTGCACTTTCTGTATGTGGCAGATTATTCATCCTTATGGGAAATAAGTCTTAATTGTTCAACAGTCACTTGCAAAGATCCTAAACTTCACTGCAAGATATTAGCTTCATCTAATGTGTAGTAGTTTTCTGGAGCAGACTAGTGCATTTTATGATTTTAATTAGATGAATATAATTCCCTATATGCCATAGATGCTGTGGTTTACTGTAGTTTACTGTTATAAGCCAGAGTTAGAAGATCTTACAAGTTTATATCAACTTACCTAGCAAAGCTACCAGCAGGAGAATAACTACAATGTAGTTTGCATTTTTCTCCTTGTAAAAATATAGTAGCAGGCAGAATACGATGATCTCCACAAGCTAAGAAAGACAGAAAAGAGAATATAAAAAAATGCAGGCTATATGGGGTTTGCAGTAAACAGAAACATTGAGCCAGTCAAACATTAGAATTACATAAAAGGGCAAATCAAACGACACGAGGATCCCACACAATTATAGATGAAATTTAACATGATCTTAAATTCTAATTAGATGAGATATTCAATAGCTTCTTGCAGAACAGGAAACATGGGACACTATAAAACATGGGACATTATATTCATGGTGAAGCAGATCATCAAATAATCCTGACTGAATATTCACATCAGAGGTCTCAGCCTTCTTTCTGTAATGAGGTTCTGTAAGTGATCCCTGGAGCACACATCTTATTTAATGTCCCAACTTATCTCCATTAAAAAATGAGAGATTTCATTAGATTTTTCAATGATTGATTGATGGCTCCAGAGAAAGTCAGTCAAGAAAAAGCCCAGATGCAAGCACAGTATTCAGACACCTCCGGAGCAGTTGCTCTCAGCTGCCATCAGTACTACTGCTACAGGCTGAAGCTGACAGGTCAGGAGAGAACAAGCTGCTCTAAAACTTTTCAGTTAAAACATATTGAAGTCCTAACAGAATCAATCAGAGACAGAATGGGAGAGTTCCAAATTGTGCATGCATGTGTCTATGTGCAATGTGGAACTGACACCAGGAAAAGATGGCATAGGTTCATTAGCAAGTCCAAGGAATATTTGGTAGTAACCATAAGGAAAAATAATGCTTGAAATTAAACTCTCAGTCAGGCATATAGCAGAAAACAGTCCCATATTTTATGGGCCATCTTACCATGTACAACAGAAATGGCCAGCTCACTAAATGCCTAGTGATATTTTCTCCTGTCATCTTCTCATGACTATTAGGTCCAAATGTTATCAGCAGGTAAGTTCCAACAATTGCCAAACCACAGCCTACAAAGGACAAAACATAGCGCCCTTCGGCAACCAAAGGACAAACAAGAAAAAAAAAAAAAAAAAAGAGAGGACAAAGTTAGTGGGTTAGTGTGGATGCACGGAATTAACATTGCACATGCACAATGATCATTAATGACATCATGCACATTCCTCTGGATGACTCATTCCTCTGCCCTTCATGCCCCACTTTCAAAATATTATAACCAAAAAAAACCTAGGCAATGCGCATGCTGGGAGGTGAGGAAAAAAAAGCTCATACCAGGTAGTATCTGCTAAACAAACAGGAACTACAAGACCTGTAATCTGGGGCTTATCCTGCCTGGCAATGCCCACAGCCTGTTTTCTAAGAAATACAAGAATTCATGCCTCAGTTCCACAAACACTTGTGCATGTATGAAATCCAGCCGACTCAGTTGTGCCTACACTACTGCAGAGTCAAGGCCCTACGCTGCAGCTTCAGCCTAGAGAACCATAATTCGCAAATCCTGCAAACAAACACCATTCCCATGTATTTCTAAAATCTGTGAGATTTAGGTGATTTGGCACAAGTCAGAAAAAAACAAAGCAATCCTTTTTTAACAAACAGTGGATAAGATGACGCATTTCTGCAAAGAGGTACTATAGTTAATGGAGATCTTGTCATCCCTCTAATTATGATTCTTGAGGGGCTGTGCTGCGTGTTGAATGGCTTGTAAACAAAGAGGATAAATGAAAAGGAACTGTGGAACTTACTCAAAAAATCCTTGGGCTTCCATTTTTCTTTAATAAATATAATTCCTATGATTGCACTGGCTATAAAAAAAAAAAAGGAGAGAGAAACAGTGAGTTATGCATCAGGCTAATGATCAGCAATCTCACACAGGAACGCACGCAGGCTTGTACAGCTGTTGTCTCTCTCCCCCTTACCTATAACAGACACTGCACTGAGTGGCACAATCAGTGAAAGAGGAGCAAAGGCGTAGGAGGAAAACACTCCCAGTTCTCCCAGCACCAGCAGAAACAGTCCACACCACCACGTCTTGGTTTTGAAGTAGGCTCGGGGGTCTTTGGAACCTGCCAGCCGGATGTGGCTGTATTTCTAGAAAAGAAAATAAAGGCAGGGCAGCTTTGGCATGCTCAATGCTTTTTAATGCAGGATGCCTAAGGCAGGGTGAATATCTGCTTCATGATACTCACCTGGAGGTTGAGTGCAATACTGATAACAAGATGCCCAAAAATAGCTAGTAACGCACCAATCAAGTTCTCCTGTAAAAACAAAAGTCAACACACCAGTATTAAATTTAGCCACCAGACCCTGAAGGAAGCTGGAGCTTTTTGCACAGTCTGGATGAGGGCAAACGGTTCCAAGGTCACCCGTCAGTAAAATCTCTGTTTACCTTCCTCCCTTTCTACCTGATCTAGGGCAATTCAGGTAAGTTCCCTGTGGCTATGTTCCAAATCTGTGAAACTCAGGTGAAAGACAACCTTTCCTTAACAGATACTTTCTACAAGAGACTTAAATGAGTGTGCATACATATGCATTCTTTGCAGTTTCTCAGAGGGGAAGAAGATAAAGCAAAACACAACAACCCATTCACTCATTTCTCCCTTTGAAAAACTCTGTGAGGATGTTTGTTGCCCTGAAATTCAGCAGAGTATGGATCAGGGACCTCTGCATTCTGCAGCTCACATCTTAAGAGCTATTCTGCTCTTCTCCACTTATATCATCTGCTGGTTCAGTAGGTAGTTTAGGCCATTTAATGAGGCAACCCAATTATCACAGATTTTATGCTGCTTTCTGTATGAACCAGTTATTCCAAAATAATGGGCAACTGGTAGCAGCTCCTAGCAAGCTCTCAACCCCTTCTACATTAGCATGCCCAGCAACGTGATAATTCTCACGGTCTAAAGACAGAATTTGAAATAAAAAAGAATGTAAAGCAGTCTGAGTCACAAAGGAAAAGTACATTAGGAGTAAACAGAAGAGCCTAAGGCTAAGCGAGGCCATTTATTGTTTGTGTTCTTTAACAACTGTGTAAATCTCATTAGATGTCATTAGCACTTTTCATTTTGGTGCTGGCCTCCAAGTCTAGTACTTACTTTGATTGATTTGGGATAACTGAGCTCACATTCGTATTCCTCCCTTAACAGTAAATATACTATTTATGATTTTCTTATACACAGTAAGGCAGGAACTTTAAGATTTCAAGTTCTTATCAGTGGAGCAAAAATCTCTTTTATTGGGATGTATGAAAATAAGATTCACTCAAGTGGCTTCTTTCAAAAGCACCTGAGAGATCTTCCTACAAGTAAAGTTGGCAGAAAAACATCACTGGGTGATTACAGATGTCGGCAGAGAAGCTCAGCCACAGTTTACTGGTTCAGCAACTGGACGTCAGTTTAGAGGACACGGAGCAGATGGTGCCACAGCTGAAAAGCCCCCAAATGCAGCGCAGGTTTGGGATCAGCTTCTGGACTCTGAAAGCCTGCAAGCCAACATCAGTCAGGTCAACTTTTACAGTGCACCTATAAAAGGACTGCAGTCTCAGCAAAGTACTTTTTCCAGTGAAAAAAAAAGCCCTTCTTGCTGCGAATTTCTGAGCACTTTCAGAATCAGGGATTCAGAAGAAATTGATTTGGGAGCAGATCTGTTCCCAGCTGGAGAATAAGGAAGGACTACAGCAGCACATCCCATCTCAACTGCAGGCTCGGCATTGGCTATGGGTTGACCCACCTGAAATTCAAGCACTTGAATCTACAGCAGACCAGAACATCTGATCACCATTACTAATGTATGGGTTAGTCTGAAAAGGCACCTAGCAGAATTTATTGCACCTAACCACCCTCAGACATCCACAGCTTTTAACTGCCAGCCCTTTCTTCACTTTTTCTAGCTCTTCAAGACACAGAATTTCTCTCATTGCTTATCTACACAGCATATAATATACTGGGGCCTCCGGGCATGGCTGAATACAAAGGCAGTACACTTTCTAAAAAAAAAAAATAAACACAATACAGTTGCATTATTGGTTAACTTGGATAGTTAGGACCCCCAGGGATAAGACCAGGGTAGAAATCTGACCTTGTAAGAAAAGGAGTCAGTGTGTGGCTGCACTGAAACTGCTGCTGTGGCCAATGGGAGCTGCTGAAGTTGCAGATTTGGACTGTTGCCTCCTTCCATTTTGGTTGATTGGAATGTTTACTTTTCAGCTGTTTTGATACTGTAACTTCTCTTTACAGAAGAGACTTGGACCCTGCTGGAACCGCCTTGTCTGTAACTTGGTACCACTTCTTCCCAGCCATCCTGTTTTCTTGGACAAGCCACAATTAGTTCAGTAAAGCACAAAAAAATTTCTTTGCGGCCCGTCTGCTGCTTTTCTTCCCCCACCAAGCTACACTGAAATAGGGTAGGGAGAGGTGTAGAGGAGCCAATACTTCCAGCCAGTCAGTGGGGCAGCAAGGTTATATTTCTCCAAAGTGGCACTAAGAAAAACAAGCAAACAAAAAAAATAGAGAATAAGTCAAATGAACTTGATGGTCCAAAACCTGTAATGAAATCCTGCTGAAGGATAGGCCACAGAAAATTCCCTGGGATTAAATTAACAACTGCACATATCAGCAGGGAAAGCAGATTTTAAATGCCTTCTGACAAAGTCTCTAGTACAGAAACACGCACAGACCTTGCTTTAAAAGAACTTGCAAACTGGCTTGGTCCCAAGGGTGACATATGCAGCTGGCATTTAACATCAGGCCTTGCCATTTGGAAAGCTCTTATCAAAAAGTCTCTGGAGCCCTCCAAGCCCTGCTTTTCATTTCTCTACTGCCTGTGTTACCTCTGTTGTTTGTTCAGGACGCAGCATTACATTAGTCACACCATCCCCATGTGCTGGGGACAAGACAGTGCAGTTCTTCATGCTAACAGAGGTCATTTCAGTGTAACTTCGTGAGCAAAGCGTGGAGGCTAAACTCATTATAGGTGTCTGGGAAGCACCGCACGCAGCAAGCCCATCTGTAGTCCCTGCACACCATGATGGCTCCTTACACCAAAGGCTTAAGGAGCATCAGCATCACCTTGTGATGTGAAGGCCCTTTCTAAACAGGGGGATGCTGGTGTATAGCCATTGTAGGGGCGTGATCCTCACAAGCAGCCCATCCTTCTCAGTCCACTCAAGGGCTACCTGAACTGGCTGAGCATCCCCTAGACCCCGGACAAGTGGCCTGTGGTCACATTCTGAGGTAGCAAGGCCCACCCCGTGCCCAGGCCGCGAACTGATGGCTCTCTCGGCCAACACGGGCCTGCAAGGGGGGATCGCTGTAACTCAGGGGGTGTCCCACGGCGTGCTGGGGAGCGCGGGGGGGACAGGGGCAGCACAACCGAGCTACGAAAGGGCAAAACCACCCCGCTGTGAGGAGAGCTGGGGGCAAAGGCCTCTCCCGCCGTGAGGGCAGCCCACTCGAGCAGAGCAGCCCCCCGACGCCCCTCCGGGTCACGCCGCCCTCCCCAGCCGAGACCCACAGCGGAGCCCGGGTTCCCCACCAAGACCCACCGAAAACCCGCAGCGCCTGGGGGGCGGCGGCCCCGCGCACTCACCTGCTCCCTCAGGGCCGCCGCCCTGCCCCCATGGCCAGGCCCTCCGACCCCAACTTCGGTCCCCGGCCCAGATGCCGTCCGTCCCTGCCCGGCCCCTCCCATTCGCTGCCAGCCCTGTCAGTCCGGGGCCGGGCCCCAGCAAACAGCGGCGATTGGCTGTCGGGCGGCTATCGGGCCTGGCCCAGCCTATGGGGTGAACCCTAGCGCGGCGCCGGGCTCCGAGGGGGCGGGCTAGGGAAGGAGCCGGGTTCCGCCGCTCGCCCGGGCTGTGGCAGCGCCTTGCCGTCGGCCAGGCCCCTCCCGGTCCTGAGGGGAGGAGGAAGGACTCCCCGGCTCAGGGCTCTCAGGACAACCGTGGCACCACACCTCCACCCGGCACGGCCTCCCCTGCTGCCCGCCTTAGGGGCGGTGGTGGCACCACCTAGCTGCCAGGGCCTACTTAAGGCGCATGCGCATCCGCGCTCCCTCGAGCCACCTTAACTAGCCGCGCATGTCCAACAGCGCGCACAACGGCTCTGAGAGCTCGCCTGTGATTGGGCATCTGCCGGACCACCCGAAGTAACAGGCGCTGTGATTGGAGGAGAGCTAGGCCCGCCATTGTCTTGGCAACCAGGTGTACGCGTTCCCTCAGCCGCCGGTACCGGTGAAGGCCGGAGAGCCCCGAGACGCAGCGGTACCGGCATGCACCGTGCCACCTCACCGGGGAAGGGAGGGGCGGGGCGGGGGGGGTGTACGCCGTGCGCTCACCGCACCGCCTCCCGCTGTCAGGTACCCATCATTCCCAGCCTGCACCGCGCTACCTCCCGGGAAGGGCTGACGCCGTTCCCGGCATGCACCGCGCCACTTCACCTGGGCGGGGTGGGGCCGTGGCGTTATTTGCTTGTAGCGCTATGGCAGGACCTCCCTCAGGCGCCTCCCGCCGACCTCCTCGGTCCCCTGAGGCAACACCCGCCTCCCGCCGCCCCCTGAAGCCTCCTCGGCCCCCTGAGGCAACACCCGCCTCCCGCCGCCCCCTGAGGTCTCGGCCCCCTGAGGCAGCCCCCGCCGCACCCTGAGGCCGCGCCCTGTGGGCGGGCAGGACCCCTGCAGTGAGCAGGGCCGCGGCAGCTCACAGAAGGGAAAGCAACAACGGTTATGGCTGTTTCGCTGCCTTCCTGTAAGCAAACCAACCCAGTCCTTCAGCCTCTGCCTTGCCGCCGCACATTAACAGTTCTGCGTGGTTGGTTTTAGAAACGTTTACAAAATAGTGCCACCCAAGGTTGTTACGTTGGGTGCGCAGTGGTGCTGTGAGGTGGCTAGCTGCCTTGCCGCGGGTGCTCACGGGTGTTCTGGAGCATGATGCATCCAGCAGAAGATCATCACTTGGTGCCACGTAGTGAATGGGAACAGGACTTGCAACAGTCATTTCACAGCTGAAGAAGGAAAACCCCAACCATACAAAGGTTTCCCTTTCAGAGCATGGCAAGGATTCATTAATAAGTGATGAGGAAGTGGCAAGTGAAACTTTATACCCACAGCCAGTTAGAGGTGTTGCAGGTCCAGAATTTATGTCCTTGGGGACAAACCAGCACAAGGGAATAAGGAACGCTATCAAACCATATCCCTGTTGCTGTGCAAGACAGTGGAAAGTTTGCTGTTGGCTCCCTTGTGGCACTAACCAACTCCTTGGCCTGGACACCACCCCTGTAAGAGGCCTGTCACTAGCAATTACTTCAGACCTCTTCCCTGCACTAACCTTCCCCCTAATTGCAGAGCTCAGCTTAAGACCTGTACTTGGTAAGAAGCACGCTTAAATTTTCATGGAGCTAACATTTAAACTTTCCAAATGTAGCACTATTGCCGGTGCAGCCCTGTGACCGGTAGTAATAACACCAGAGCTTAATTAGATGAAATATCCGTGGTTTTATTGTGTCTGTGAGAGATTATGCAATTTGAAAACTTATAGTAGCTTCCACCTCACTGTCTCTTGGCAATCAAGGATGCTGCCGAGACAAGGCCTTTGATTCCAGGCCTGCAAAGCGCAGCACTTCTTGGGTGACACCAGGCAGCATAGTGTCTGAGTTCTGCAGGAGCTGGGGTGCTCAGCATCTTTCCTCAGATTTTCAGTTTAGAGATAGTCAGCCCCTCTCTGTGAGTTGCCAGTTGTGAAGCGAGTGGTTAAGATGCCTGACTTAGTAAATGAGGGCAATCTGCAAAATGATTTAACAGCACTGAGTCACCCTTAAAGCCCATTCATCAAACACAGTGCTTCGAAGGGCTTTTTTTCCCCCTTTGCTTCTTAAATAAAAAAGGGAAATTAAATGCAGAAATAACTGCTGATTTCTTGACTTGAATACTGCATTAATGTTAGTTTTGCCTTTAACTTACACAACCTATTTAAAATGAAAACTGGCATTGTAGTTACATGTTTTCTGTATCTCCATATTCAGAATTTTATTATCATTGGCTGTTCCTTTTAGGTTTCAAGATTTCCTCCAGTCCTTACAAACACCATAGGAAAGTAACGACAAACTCAGGAAAAAAGGGATTTAATTCTTAGTCAAAGAGATTTCAGTGTAACCGAGTGACAAAAATGTTTGACGTTTATGTCTTTGTTCTGAATTTTTTGTAACTCTTAATGATCCAGTTTTGTAACAAGGATAGCAACTAAGTTGAGATCAAGGTTGTTAAATTCACTTTGTAATCACAACCGATAACAGGATGAGGAAAACGGTAAATGCAATATTATTGCTTTAAACCTTGAAATTACTCCACGTAACAGCACCCTCATCTGGACCATCTGCCCATCTCTCACCCACCTGGCTTCAGCCCTGCTCCCATTTCCAACCTTGAGCTCTCCAGGACACACAGATGTGTGTTGCAATTCCGCTGAAATTCAGGACCAAATACAAAGAAATCAGTGGAGTTAACGCTTGTGTAGTGACAGCACAGGATAACCCCTCCTATCTTTTGCTGTTCTTCACCCGGATCCTTCCCTGGTCTGTGGGAATTACATCGGTACATCTGTTATCTGGCCAGCAGAGGGGAGCAGAAAGATATTTTAAAACCATACTGTTTTCCCAGCCTGCACTCTGCCGGGTTTCTTTTCAAGTGCAGCCAATGCTCACAGGTGCCAAGGGCCTCCTGGGCTTTCTGGATCCAGCTTTCAAGCTGCTTCCTCTGCTGGTGGAGCGAGGGTGCCCATGGCCCCTGCTGACAGGCTCCTACTGTCTGGTGACTACGTGGTAACCCCAGAACTCTGAAAATTAAGTATATTAAGAATTTCTGAAACTTTGTGTACCGGGTATGTAAAGTAGGGAAATCAGGAAGTATTTGGCATCTTCTTTCTTGTTCTGCCTTTGGCATCTTCTCTTTCTTCTCCTTCCTTTGATCTCTTCCTCCTTGCTTGTCTCTCCCATCTCGGTGATATCAGGAGTGCATTATCTCAGGACTGAATAACAGCAATCAAGGACGTAAAGGACAAAAGATGAGGGAAAATGATCAAGGTAGAGACGTTGCTTAAATACCTTCTGTAGGCGCCATCAGTCTGCCTGGTCAGCTTCCAGGAGTTCCAGATGACCTGATGCTAAGTTCTGACTAAAAGAGAAGAGGCAGAGTCTTAAGGTAGCTTCACAAAGCAGTCCCTTCCCTTTGAGAATTTCCTGCTTGAAGGGCAGAGTGGGCAGAAAGCCAAACCACAAGCTACACAAGGGCTTGGCTGATTCTTTCTTAAGATTTATCCCTAGAGAAAAGTTACTGTACTGGGGAGGGGAGGGGAAGCATTAGGTCCATTAACACGAGGCTGTTTGGGGGCTGCTGACTTAGTTTCCTCCCCAAAAGCACTTGACTCTGTCCTCTTCAGCACAAGCCATTTTGAAGCACATTCCTTTAGCCGGGTAGTCAGTAAATGCCAGTACATGAAGTTTATCCACTTGTAATTTAGGCAACGTAAAGAGCTTATTTGCTTCTTACTACCTGACCTAGAATACCTAACAGGTGAGCTGACCCACTTTCGTAGCTCTTCTCCTGTCTTCACAGATCCCTCTGGGTACCAGAACACTGGCGTTCACGGGGTGTTGCCGATGGACTTTCCTCGCAGCACCGTGCCCCCTTCTATTACCAGAATACAACTCAAAGCACTCAGAGGGCACAGAGGTGTGCAGTCACTTTAGCAGGTGAACTTCCAAGGGCGTGTAGATGTCTAATCTCCAATTACTTTCAACAACACTGAAGTGATGACGGGCATGCCAAACCCTGAGCTGGATGCGCTGGACGGGAGAAGGGCTCTGTAGATGTTTCCCTGACACGTGCTATCCTGGAAGGCACTAATCAAGAATGTGCTGCCAGAGTAGTAACTCCCCTTTATGGGGCAGGGCTGAGCACGGGATTCCATCCAAGCCTCAGCAGGCTGGTCAGCAAGAGAAGCCAAGCCTGGGCAACACCAGGGAATGGAGCTTGCAGATGCAGTTTTTTATCAGCTGCTTTGGAAACCTGCTGCAATTTTAATAGCCAGTTCTAGCAAATGGGACCGATCTTGCTTTCCTCAGCACAACCCTCTGGTCCACGCAGCCCAGGGTGGAGAGCCTCAAGCATGTGGCAGGGCTTCCACATGGCAGGGCCACGTGGAGGTGCAAGCTGAAGGCCAGGGCAGCACAGTGTCTGTTCTAGTTCTGGGAGTTGATAAAAAATAGCTGCGCCATGTGGACAAGCCCTCAAACCACATCTTCAGAAATGTTCTGTACGTTTGGCATCCTAGGAGTATCACACACAGGGGCTAAACTGAAACGCAGCGTAAGTCAGAGCAGCCCTGCTGAAATTCCCAGAGTTGCATCACACACCTCAAATTTTGTTTTGTCCCAAAGCTTTTTCCTACAAAGAAAAATATGTGGAAAAGATTATTTGTGACCATCTGCTTTATAACTCAGGTGGCATTTTTATGAGGCAAGCCAATTTTGCAAGGATTATGTGTACAAATAGTGAGAACTGGAGACCTGGGATCTGATTCCTTGCAGTGCTCTTCCAGTTTATTAAATGGAAGCGGCACATATTTGGGTTTTATTATTTTTAGCACTGTAGTAGCACTATTACACTTGTCCATACATGTAGCAAGAAACAGCTCAGCTGTGGTAGAAAAACAGACGGGTGAAGTGATTCGCCCATGATCTCACTATAAATCAACAGCATCTTTTCCAGTAGACAACACTGCCTGCCCACTCCCAGCTATTCTTCCCTTCAGTCTACTCTTTTGCAAGACCAAGCAGAGCAAGAGCCTCCATTCTTCCCCCTGCTGTTTCTGGTGGTTTCTTAAGGAGGAGCGAGTCATTCCAGGGTTGCCGCGGCTGTGTGGGCATCAGCACAGGTCCTGTCTGGGTGGTGGTTTTTAACCAACCCTGTACTTGTCCTATGCAGGCTTCCACTACTCCACTTTTAACCTTGCATCTTTCCTGCTCCTTTCTGATCCTGCAAAAGCTTCTACACAGTCAAATCCCTTCATTCAGTCCTATGCCTTTGCATGAGTGGAATAATACCCCAAAGTATTTTCTTTTGTCCTCTTGACTGCACATTGCCTTGCTCTTCAACCCCATGCACCTCTATTCTCTTTCCCTCACTGTTATGCACGTCCTGTTCTTTTGGGGGTGTCTGATCACTGTCAGTATCCAACTCTGAAGTCATCAGAACAGGAACTAAGTTGATTCCAGGCGCTTCCAGAATATTTTCCATTTGTAACTGGCAGACAAGACAATTAATGAAGTTCACATCGTGGTAGAATGCTCTTAAAGATCAGGAACTTCAGCTCTTTCCATCCTACATGCTGAAATAATTTCACATTTATGTTAGTACAAAGCTATTTCTTTCATCTTTGTATGGTCCCAGACCTTGCATGTCCTGCTTTTTTTTCCCTGGGATTGGCAGAGGTAGGGCATGTGACCAACGGCATTCAGGACTTCATGGGACCACATCTGAAAAGCTGAAGGATCGTGTATGACACAGGCAGGTTTTGATTTGGCTCTATAAATAGAATCCTGCCCAGTCCTCTTTTTGAAAAGCCCAGAAAGAGAACAGAGTCAGGGAAGGTGTGGTGACTGCAAATAATGCATTCTGCCCACACGCTGAATTAATTAGGTCCAACTCAGATCTTACAGGTGAGATTTCAGATTTGCTGTGGCTCCCAGTCTATACAAATTGCCATGCAGACAGTAGAGAAATTTGATCTTCCTCATACTTAGAAATACTCAGTTTTCCATGCAACAGGAGACTTGCATTAAAAGATTATAATTTTGAAACAATGAAGATACCTACCTCAATGCACAATTGCAATTAAAGCATAAAATTCGGAGGTGCAAGTGATGACTTGGAGAATGATACAGGAAGTACAATAACACCATCATCTCGGCTGCTGGTACACCTTCAGCTGGAATGTTATGTTTAGTTCTGGCCACCTTAACTCTAAAAAAAGGCTACAGCATAAACAGACTCAGTTTAGAAATAGGAGATATCATCATTACAGTGCCATTAAAGACTGAAAACACTGAAGATGTTGAATTCAGAGAGAAGGCAGATAAGATGGCTTGAAATGTATGTGAGATAATTAAGAAAAATGAAATAGTGAGCTTCTCCCAATAATCCCCAAAACCCAATAAATCTAAACTTGAAAGAAGGAAGTAAATGTACAATGTTAATTCTCCATTTGTTTAACGGGGATGGCAATTTGCCATGAAAGCTGTTTGCAGCAACAGATATACAAATAAAACAAAACCCATTAACAGTAGTTCATTTGTGGAACTGGCAGCCCTAAGGGCCAGTAAGACCAATTGTAAGCAAGGTTTAAAAGTTGTTTAGCCACCTATGGACACATTTGGCCTGTTTGGACAATTGCTCTGTTGCAGCATCACTGTTTTCAGAGTTATTCCTAAAAGAACTGGTATGTTTTGGTCTGTGCTCAGAAAGATGAAGAGCAGGGATGTACTGGGGAAAGGAGCTGCCCCGTTAGCGTCAGTGTAAGCCTCTGCCTGTGTCTCATTGCCTTTGCCCTGGGAGAGAGGTAACTGATGCAGCTTGGTCAACACGTGTAATATTTCTCTTGCTAGAATGAAAACCGAGGTCCAGGATTCTGTAGTGTCACCCATCAGTCCGCAGAGATCAACAGCACCTCATTGTCAAAGAAAGGAACTGAATACTTCCCTTCGTGGGTAAGAGGAAGCATTTTATTTCAGACTGATTTCCAAAGCTGCTAAAGTCACCTAGTGCTTTTGTGTTGGCTTCAGTGGACTACGTGTCTGGTCTTTAACTGGCTCTGTTGACTATGTCTGCAATACCTATTTAGTATTGTATTGGGGATGTTTCTAAAATCCAGCCAAGACTGAAAATGATTTTCATTGTCAGACAGTTATCATTAAGGTGGAAGTCCAACAGCTATTCTAAGCTGCTTTTTCATGTGCTCTTATCTTTTACATTTCTTCTGGGGCTGAAATTTCCTTTGCTCAGTCTCCCCCAGAGGTGGTCCTTTTTAAATTTGCATGAGCCTTTTCAAGCAAAATTGGTAGAGCTGTTGTTGCCTTACCAAAGCGTAAAGAAAGATCCATACACACACACGCTTTTAATTTAGAATATTGTACTAAAGTATCTGAAATTCGTAGCTAAAGTGAATAATTTCAGGGTCTGTTCTCTCTAACAAAAGTTGTAAAGGTTGTCCTTAAGGTTTCTTTTGGAAGCTGATGAGCATCTCCCCAAAAAAAGAAGAAAACAATGAAACATAGTACCTGTAGAAGTCACCCTTGCCCCTATTTCATCTCATAGAACATCAGTTCTGTCCAGCAGTTTCAGATGATTTTAAAATGCAAAAGGTGATCTGTCCTTAAAAATTACATTTGGTAAATTCCAGGCCTCGGTTACTTCCCAGTTTCTTCCCAGCTCAGGTACTGACAGTTTCCTTACTTCCTCTGTTTCCAGGTTCCATGCACTGCATGCAAGAAAATCTCCAACTATCCAGCTGCAAACGCCTACAAGATCTTGCCACATTTTCAGCCCAATCAACTTTAGCAAGGGAAACCGTGGCACGTTTCAACAACCCATTGCTAGGATGATTAAGAAAATCCTTGCTCCGGCACCCAATCCATAACTTATAAGTAGATTTGTAAAGAGAGGACAAGGTCAGAGGGGTCACAGCTAGTGTATAACACTTGTGATATTTGATGTTCCAGAAAACGCTAGAACTAGGTGTCACCTACCTACTTTGGGTGCAGCTTCAGGGCACCTGCAACAGCCCAGACCTTTGCACCAGGTCCTTGCCCTGTGCCTTACCGGTTTGGAGTCTGTGCCACTGTGGGCAGTTTGGCACCAGTGTCTAACGGAGCAAGCATGAAGCTGGCTCAGGTATTTCTGCACGATCTGCTGTGGTGCAGCTGTCCCCCAAGCTGCCATGAACTTGGAGTGCACACCAGGCAGTTACTTTTCAGTGCCATGGGAGGACGAACACAGCCCTTACCCTGGGAGAGCAGCAACCCCTGTCCTTGCCGTGTCACAGGCTGTGATACTGAAAGACCCCACAGCATCCCATGAGTTTTCATCCCAGAAATCTGACCCGTGTTGGTTGGTTAGAGGGAACTTCTGCCAAGAGGCTCAAGGTAGGCGGATGTTACCTCTTTAACAGGTACTGGGTTTCGAGGTTCAGCCTCAGCACTGGGAATCCGGTCTTCCCGTGCACAACTGTACCTGGTTGTGCCCTTGCCCTCGCTGTGGAGCTGTGCCAGGCTGTATCAGCCAAGGACCCAGCCTGCAGGTTCAGTTCCTGAACCTCCTGCTGATTCACCCTTGGGTAAGGCACTTAACTGTTCTGTGCCAGCTGCTCCCCACCCATGCCACTGTGACCAGGCCTCGCTGGGGTGTTGTAAGCGTTAGTCCACAGGAATTCAGAATGCTTTGAGATGTGAAAGGTGTTAAGAAAATATGGAGTGTTATTAACAATTATCAGATCACTTACAATAATATACGCACTGCTAATGGCTCTTTTCTGTCCCTTCAATGGTGCCTTGCTATACTCAATTACTTTTGGATTGTTTTGTTACTCTTCAGAGAGAGTTTTTCTCTTTTTCTGCACAGCGTGTCTGCATTGCAGCCATTTCCTAGTGAGCTGTCCCCTTTTAAACCACGCTTTAAAGCCAGCTACAACCACTGCTTGGTGAGGCACAGCACATCGACTCTTTATAATATTTGATGACTTTGCGTAGCAGTTGAAGACAGAATGAAGATGACACAATTTAATAAGTTTAATAAACTGCCACTCATCAGCTGAGACAACTGGCTGCATGCATGTTCTTGAAGCAATTCATGCTTTTTTAGTAATTTGATACAGTTTAAACATTAGCAAAGGTGTTTTAAACAAACATATCTTACCTCACAATTTGGGTGTGCAAAGAGCACACATACAGAGTTACCGAGACTCAGCTGACATGGGGTAATTGTGTTCGCTCACACAACCTGTATGCTACGACTGTGAACTTTCTTATAATGACTCACTCCAACTGAGTATCTGCCCCAGCATGTTCCAAGTTGATTAAACTAGTTTGCAGGCCATAATTATTTTCTATATCATACTATAATGGATTCACATCATATTAATTTTAACATTGTAAGAATTTGCTTCTGGGAACGGCCTTCTTGAATTAATCACTGACTCATGATTTACTGTAGGAGATAATATCTAACCTACAAGAAGCAGAACAGGAAACTATCTATTTAAAAGATGGCAATGTCTGATAATTTATGGCTATAGACAAAGAGACATCTGAGAAGAAAAAGGTGGACAGATCCTGCAGTCTTTACGTGGGCAAAGTGTTCTCGCTCAAGCAAAAAGTTACTAGAGACTTTTGTCTAGTAACTGGAGGATTTGCTTTTGAAGCACTGACAGCAGAAAACTGATGAATACTGGAGAAAAAAAATTGAGCAAGAAACAAGAAAACAGGGTCCCAAGCTGTCCTTAAAGCCATCTTCAGCTCTGGGACCAAACCCTACGTTAAAATAAAGCCAGTTAAACCTTGTGACTGTTGTAGGCATTTTACCAGCTTACTATAGGAAACATAACAAAAAGCAAGGGAAAAAGCATCAGTCTTTTTGTGCTTAAATCTTTAGTGCAAGTGTCTTCCTGCTACCTCCCCCCACTCTTGTGCTTGCACTGGCCTCTTCCACTTAGATCACTGAATTAGCCTCGACCATTAGATGTTTTCTCTAGCTACAGCCCAATTAGAAAAAGTCAATTTCAGCAGACAATAATAAAAAGCCTTAAATCCCAGAGCATGTTCCAGGGGGTAAATCTTCATCCTGGAAAGCTGAAGAACCTTTCCCTTTGTCCCATTTCACTGTGATCTATTCTGTGACTTTGGGTAACTCGTATAACCTTTGGCACCATAGTTTTTTTGACTCTGCAAGGACAGCAGTTCTCACTTTGAGCGTGAGACTCCTTAGGAGCAGCAGATGAAATGTGTTTCTATGTATATTTTTAAAAGAGCTGTAGTGTGCACCAGGGCAGTGGCTGCAGCAGGTATCCGAGTGCTCCATAAGAGCAGCGTGACTTGCTCCCCCAGGGATTTTTGGCACCTCTGTCCAAGTTAATTATCTCGGGGACCGCTAGCAGCACACCGAGCTTGCTGCAAGCTGCAGGAGGGCACAAACACTCCAGCTGTTATCTGCAGGCTTGAACGAACTGAAACACAGATTCTTTGAGTCATCCTTAGCTCAGAGCCATCAGCCCACCCCGCAGTCCCAGTGGCAACAGCCACAACCACATGTCCTTTTCTCTGTAGCACTTTCCAGGCTCTGCCATGCAGATGCCCCTTTGGCATCCTGGCAGCGCCGCCTCAAATTCTGTGCTCAGCTGGTGACTTGAACAAACCAGACACTTAGAGCTGACGTTGGAGGAGTCTGGAGACAGCAACTAAATACACAAAGCCACATTTTCTGCAAGAGTTTCAAGTCCTCGGCGTCTGTGTAAATGCAACCTTTGCATGCTGGGCCACAAAGGGACCTGCCTACAATTGGTAAGCACTCCCAGATTTTGGCCCTAATACTGCCTACAGCTGTATCATTAGAATCACTCACAACGGAGACAACTGAATTTTACATGTGGGTTTTCCTTTGTTGGTAATTACCCACAGGTAAAGTCAATTCAAAGGCATCCACAAGCCCTTTTTGTGAAACAGACCTCTATGGATTTCTGCAAGCAAAGCAAACACTGTCTGGCCAGAAATGTTGTCGTGTCCAAAACCACAAGAGGATTAAATGTGGAGAAATTTGCAAAATGGCCTTCTCCATGTACATGAACCTTGAGCTGGGAGGAAAGATGGTGGTGGTGATTTTGATTCTGATCTCCAGGGTGCAGAGCACCATTGCACATAAATTCAGCCACTCAGAGCTTCTTAAGGCATGTTTGATTTAAGCAGGTGTCAGGACACTAGCGGGGCTCCCTTCCAAGAGCTCTGGGTAGGTCCTTTTGAACCTCTGCTAAGACAACCATCTGGAAACCATCCTGACAGTTTTGAGTAGCTGTAAGGAATCACTAGAACACCCCGCAACTCAGTGTAGATGCCAGAGGCTTCAGGAGAAGCCACATTAGTGCATAATGTACCAAGCTCCACAGTACTGTAGCTGCAGAAGTCTACTCCTGGCCCATTGCCTGGTGAGGTTTGAGACCTGGAGTGTGAGGGCACGTAGCTTTGTAGCTTATCTTACAAGTTATACCACACACAAGTTCTTCTCCTGTTTGCTTGATTCTTTAAAATTGCTAATATCTCTGTGCCTGTGCTCAGGACAAAGTTTAGTGTTGCCTTATCAGTGTCCCTCGAAATAAGCTCTGCCCAGGACAGCACTTTTTAAATCCAGAAGCGATTTCCTCACACAGTCCTGTTATACCGGTTCTTTTTCCTTCTGTTACATTCACTGAGTGATGCACTCTCCTTCCTCAGTGCCACCGTTGCTGCCTTGTTTGGTATTTACATCCCTTTCCTGTTTGTCTTGTAGGTCACTACAGCATCAACCATACCCTCGTCAAGGTGTCTCCCACGGGATCTCGCTTCACATCAAAGACCGCCCACCTGACAGGGAGGCACAGATTTACCCCAGAGCCTGCAACCTGTCAGCTACATAAACCTACTGAGGAAGCAAAGAAAACTCCTTTCAGGTAAGTCCAGCCTGGAAGTCGTGCCATTTTCCTGGGATATATGAAAATACATCAGACAGCAGAGCGATCCCAGTGTCCCACTGTATCGCCTGCTCCAGTGGGGCCAGTTACTGCCACAGGTTTACAGGAACTGGCCCCGAGGTGGAAGTGTTACAGTGCACTGCCTCGGAGGGGAGTGTGGGTTGATAACACCCTGGAGCAGTGTATCAGAGGTACCTTTATCAGATGATCTCGCAGACATTTACAAACAGTAATTAAATACTGCACCACCCTGATGATGTAGGGGTAATTTCTTATCCCCACTGTACAGAGCAAGAAGCCAGAGCACGCATGACCTGGAAAAAGATCCTTCACATCCCGGGCTGTAAGCATTAGGCTGCGTTTCTTTTGTGTTGCCCGGGCCTAAACTCACTCCCAGGGGAACACACTGGGCACAGGGAGTCAGATGAGGGAATCACTGGGCAGGAATGGCGAGGGATGCTCGTGGCTGCCCAGCATCTCAAGGAACCTGATGGATGAAACATGGGCATTTCCCGAGCCCCTGCTAAGGCTGGGAATTAGAGCTGGGAAAGAGGCTTGTAAAAGTCTCAAGGACTTCCTTCGGGCCAGAACTGCCATTCCCGTGTATTCCATCCTACTGCTTGTTTCAAAGAGATTAAAAGGCATGAAAGGAAACTCCCTCCTCCTCCCCCTTGGTGTCCTTATGAGAAGACAAATAAATCTGCCCATCAGCAAATTGTTCAAGTAAATTTATTGTCACCGTGCAGTGATGTTGCCTGGCCTAAGATTAAGATCAACAATAAATTCCTGACCAAGGAGAAGAATGAGAACATGAGAAAGCCCATGGCTCTCCTTACCCAACAGGTGTATCTTTACTACATCTCTCAGCAGCTGGATCTTGTAACAGGGGTTTTGTAAAAAGAGTGGGAAGCTGTAGGCTGGGAGGGAAGCAACACCAAGTGGCATTTGATAAGGACAGAGGGCTAGAGGAAAGGGCAAATTAAACACGAGAAGAGAAGATCGCCAGCCTGTGTTATCAGAAAACACAAAACCACTCCACGCCCAGCTGCTGGGGTTAGAGCCTGCTCCCTCTCCTGTTTCAGTCACTGAGAGAGACTGGGAGGATCTCCCAGCTGGAGTCATTTGGCATTGCTGTCTTGGGGTCAGCGCTATCTGGCTCTGGAGTAGTTCAGCAGCCAGCTCTCTACAGAGGCTGGACAACTGGCAAGTCTTTCTATTTTACAATAAACAAAGTGGGCTGTCTACAGCATTGCAATTGGATCCTTTTTTCCCCCAGATCATTTCCGAAAGATTTTGGTTTAGGAGGATTAGGCACCCACCTCCCCAGGGTGTTTAACAGAAACCACGGCTTTTATTTCCAGACATAAAATCCCATCAGTGTGGGACAAGTTTCTCAAATCTCTTTTTCTCCTGACAGGCAGAAATTCTGCTTGACTTTCTTGGCTCCGGCCATCCCACCTTGTAAAGATCCTCCTTCACCCGGGCAGTACAACCTTGTGGATTACAAAGGCTCCCCAAAGCCCGACTGCTCAAGTGCTGTGTTCACCTCAAACACAGGGCGATGGACGGAGCGCCTGTCACGGGCAGGGTTCCCTGGGCCAGGTAGAAGTAAGAATTGTTCTGAAGTATTTCTTACTACTCGAGGTAGCAAAACACAAATGCGACAAAACAGCGCTATTGCCCACACGGCAGAAAAAAAATGAAGCACAGAAATTAGCGGAGCTCACATGCAAAGGCGAATGGGCACCTAAAGACACACACCATTTCTGAAAGGCGCTTAATTCCATAGCACATGGCACGTAGGGCCTTTTGTGAGCAGGGGACAGTAGGTTTATGATGAGCAAGTGTCTAAATCCTTCCAAGATGAGAGCACAGTGTCTCCTGACACCTTTAGATGGTCTCATATCATCCACAGGGCCACACAGCAGCAGCGTGGCAGAAGCAGCACTGGAGTCCTGACCACCAGCTCTTTGTCCAGCTTGCTGGTCCATATTTTACAATATTATTTTTAAAGGCAAGATTGAAAAAACAACATGTTTGCCATGGAAAGGCCATTAAAGCATCACTGACTGTCAGCACATTTGACAAACAGGTTCTGTGAGTTCTGGTGCGTGTGTAAAACTATCACATTATTCTGAGCAGACATTTCACCTGCAATATTCCTCTGTTTGATTGGGAGAGAGGAGCACTTGCAGGGACGGGGGGGGCAAGGCGTGCCTTGTGACAGTAGAGAGCCTCCGCACCCCAGCTGGAGAGCGGCGTTGGAGCACCTCAGCATGATCTCATGGCTTTTGTGCCCCTCCGACTGCCCTGTCCTCCACGGGCTTCACCAGTGCTTTCCTGACGTAAAGCTGAATAAAATGGGGGGAGAAACACATCCTTCAGCTTGTAATCAGGAAATGCCTGGGGAAGCAGGAGGAGGGACCTACGAGGAATGGGTTAAACACACCATCCTGACTTACAGCCACCCCACCAGTCCCTCCAGCTCCTGCAGGCAGGGGTCACAGTCGTTCCTCAGCACCAAAGGGACAGCTCACGCATGGAACAGCACCGAATTGTGACCCTGGCGTTAGCGTGGGTAAGGGGGAGGCAGATGCAGGGACAAATCCTGCTGCAGCCTCCTTGCGCTGAGCAGACCGTTCCTGCGTGGCTGCAGAGCTGCCATGGGGTGGAGGTGGAGCTCGGCTCAGCCTGGGCGGATCGTGTCCCTCAGTGCCCGTTGGCTAATTGTTGCCAGGTGCAAGTAACATGATTTTTTCAGTTAGTCAGACTCATATTTCTTGCCCTGTTTATTTCTTCTAAGATCCTGAAGTCCTTCTGGGAGGTCACTGAAAGGCTGGAAAGGCAGGCAATAGCAACGCTGCTGTTCTAGTGTTTGAACTTACCCAGCTGCAGGTTTTGTACCAGCCACAGCAGCGAGAGAACATGCTAGTGCCATTAGTCTCTCCAGAGCCCTCGCGGCAGCACAGACGGGGTAATGGGCTTTTCTGGAGCCGTGTCCAGATCATATCCCAGACTTGCACCGCGCCGCGTCGACACGCCAGCTCCCTGAGCGCTGCTCTGCTGACTAAGCCAGGCTGGGATCCCCAGCCAACGCAAATCGGGCTGTTTCAGCTAAAGGAGCAGAGCCAGGCCAGTTGGTTCATGCTGAAGGCCTGACCCACAGCTGTAAGGACGTTACCACATCGTTTGAGAGGAAGGGAACGAGTGAGAAACACCTTCTGCAGAGGGGAGAGAAACGCCCCCCTCCATTCTCATCAGTCTGTCGTGCCAGTTTGATTAGAAGCCCATGCAACACCCTGTCAGCGTGCGAGGACAAAGGGACACCAGCACCACAGACGCAGCCATCCACGCAGTCTGCACACTGTTGCTATAACCCCTGCATCTCCTTTCCGCTCTAGCCTGAAAAGAGGGGAAGAGAATTCCACCGGATCAGAACTCCCAGCCGTGAGATTAGAGGCGACTCGAGCCCTTGGCCCACCAGAGCGCACAATGCGTACAGAACTATTCCGTACCATACCACAGAGGAGAACTGCAGTGAGACAAAATACTTCCCAATTAAATCAGTTGGTGGCTGATACAAAGCAGCAGCTTTATTAAAAGCTGATTATTCAGCAGCTGTTGATGCGTGGGCTGCTTCGGAGCTGCACTCTCTGTGTTTCCAGCAGCTCTGGGTGATCCCTTGCACAGGGGTCACAGTCAAAGGCACCATCAAGACAACCCTCAACACACCAAAGTGAAACTGAAGGCTGTGCACACCAGGCGTTAGCGCTCCACTCCGGTTCTATGGCCAAAGACAATTTCCAGCCGAGGACACCAGGACGTTCGCACAGGCTGAGGGTTTTAGTACCCATCTCACCGACCAGAAATGTAGTTACACAAATCCAAGGAACTACCCAAGGAAACGGGAGAGCAGGCAGAGCCCGGGGACCCTCACCGACTTCATTAAAGCTTTCCACACTGCGGAACAGATGCCGACAGTTTCATGCTCCTCTGCCTTTGATCCTTTCTGATGCTCTGGTGCTGTGTTGGGTATCTCCAAACACAACGCGTGGGTGTCCTAACAAAACACAGGATGCTGTTTTTCCCTTTATAGTGATGGAGAACCACACCACACACCAAGAGCCTCAGCTGCTTGGCTGATGATGCAAGGAATGAATAAGCATGAATAAAGACATAGAAACTGGGTGGTGGTTGTAGAAGTGAGGAGCACAGCCCCCACCCAGCACTGGGGATACCAGAGCTCTTGCACAACCCAGCTCACGAGCTGCTGTGTTTCTGTTTCTTTTTTATGCACCTCTGTCACTGCAGGCACTTACTCGCCCAGCGCACTCCGGAGGTATTCCCTCATCTACAGCGATGGTAGGAATGGCTCCCGGCGCTGTGAGCAGCGGAACGCGGGTGCCAGAGCAGGGTTCCTCGCACGGGACTTCCATCATGCTCTGCAAAGCACGCGCTAACAATAAGAGCCTTGTCCTCAGCACGCTCCCTGAGAGCTCAGCAGCTAATTAGCGCTACTTGGTACTGTATTTTGGAAGACGATCATCAGCTAAAGTTGATTTGTAAACTTCCAGTTTTGTAGATGTTGAATAATTAATACAATTAACAGGCACTGCAAAAAAAAACCCCAGACTCCTCTTGGTGTTTCCATCTGAGACACCAAAGAGAAAACCGGTGCTGGGGGCTGACCGTGCCCACAGGAGGGGTTACACTGGCAGGGAGCCCCTTTTATCAGGGCAGAAGCGTGGGAGAAGAGGGCAGAAGCGTGGGAGAAGGAGGGCAGAAGCGTGGGAGAAGGAGGGCAGAAGCGTGGGCACATCCTGCACCCCCGCCGCTTGCTCCCTTGGCGGCTGGACGCTGGGGCTTGCCCGGGCCGTCGGGCCGCGGAAGGACGGCGCCTGTGCAAGCACGTGTCGAACCTCGGCGGTGCGTGTGTGCCCGGCCACCCTGCGTCGTGCGCCCGCCGGGCACATTTTACAAGCCAGATGATTTGAGCGTTTCTGACCAGAGTCAGCACAAAGCAGCTGCCGGGTGTCCGGAGCAGGCGCCGCTCCGAGGAAGCTGCTCTCATTCGTTAGCGTGAGCCTTTTGCAAAACACAAGCGGGTTCATACTTTCACACGACCTTTGTTCGCTCCGAGGTGAATCGCCTTCATCACTCGTATCTTAATCTTCAAAAGGAGCTGGGGGGCTCCAGGCAAAGAGTCAAGAATGCTTTCACATATTTGGGAGCTCCGCTTTACGCAACCGCTCCAGCAACTCACCTTTGCTGGGAGGGATGAACGATACTGAGCCAGTCAGCAAAACACCCACCCTGGGCAGGGGCGGTGGGGGGCGGCGGGGGGCGGCGACTGTGCCTGCTCTTACTCTGGCGTGAATCAACCGGCGTTTCCCTGCACACACCGGAGTAGCCACGATTTACAACCCCACCGAGTGCAGGTTACCCAGAAAAGCACAGAAAAGCACAGAAAAGCACCTGGTTCTCTGCCTCCGCCCCACGAGCAGGAGGTGGGAGGAAGGAGTCTGTGCTGGGTGGACATGCAAAGCTCCAGCCAGGGCAGCTCTCACCCAGCAGAACTTAGGACAGGCTCGTAGCCAGTGTGAAACGACCACCATAAAATCCAGCAAAATCCATCGCTCTGCTGCTGGGAGCCTAAAGTTACAACGCGAGCTGATTTTTGCTGGTGTAGATTTGGAGTAAGGCTACTAGAGTCAATGGCGTTAGGCTGGCGTAACTGAGAAGCAGACGGCTCGCGCTGTGTTTACACTGGTATGAAGTTACCCCCAAGATCAGACTTTTAGAACAACTCACTGAGGGACAAGAGGCCACCAAAAGCCCATAAAATCACACACACAAAACACCCCCCAGCTGCCTGCAGCCCCCCGAGACCAGCACAGCATCCCGCCTCCGCCACCAGGGGCTTTCCCCGGTGCCCCAGCCTCCGCCAGGGCACGGCAGCTCCTTGAGGAGAGCACCAGCACCCTGCAGAAACCTTGAGCGAGCCACCACGGTGCTGCCAGCACTGCCCGTCTGCTCTTTGTACCGATCCCTGGCGTTCAGGCCTCTCCAATGGCGCGGAGGACGCGGTGCTTGCCCTGAGCCACCTGCCCCCTCGCCTCGAAGGGGCTGGGCGCTCCCTCTGCCACAGGCAGTGGGAAGTGTCTGCTTTCACCTGAGCAGCGAGTGCTCTTCACCCTCCGCAGGATGAGCCCTGTGCGCAGAGTCCTGCTGCTGCACGGAGCCCCTGCGCCCACCTGATGCATCAGGGAGATGAGGGGATTCCCGGGTGTCACAGCCATCGATGCTCAGCAGCGGGAGCTCCTGGTGTGCCCACGTTTAACTGGGACTGAAATCCTGCTGTGGCAAAGCTGCAGGTGCAGCCTCACAGCGTGAACGCTGCAGCGGAGAAATCCTGCTGAAAGAGTTTGTGATACGAAGATGAAGGAGCACAGAGTGCCGAGAGATCATCAGAGGTTGATAAGCCTTCAGACTTATCTGAGAGGCCTTCCTCATCGTGATAACGACACTGAAGTGATCCAAAATTCACCAGCCTGATGTGTTTCCACATTGTGAAAACCCCTTCCCAGTGGGAGCGGTGCTGCTCCTTCCCAGTCACGGGACTCAGGTGCAGCTCTGACATGGGCAGAAAAAGCAGAGGATGAAGAGGAAGGAGGAGGAAAGGCCCCGCTTCTCACTGGTCAGAGGGTTAATTAGAAAATCAGTGCTCCCCTTGGTGTTTTTTTAACCTAAATGGGAAGCAGCCGCAAAGCTTTTAGCACAGGGTGAGGGACTGGTGTGAGAGCGAGCCGGTGTGAGGAGGAGCAGCACGTGGAGGGCAGCACGGCTGAGCTGCGCCTCCTGCCAGCAGCAGCAAACCAGGGCATTTTTGACTCACTGAAAATTTCACCAAATTTGTGTAATCCCTCCACCAAAGGGATGTGCCTAGAACCGCTCAGGAACCTCCAGCCACCCACAGCACCGTGCCGGCACGTCTGTGGCGGAACGGGGAGAGCCCTGGCTGGGCTGCGTGCGCTGGTGGAAGCAGAGGCGCAGAGGCGAGCAGGTCGGCAGCACTTGCCGTCTCTCAGCCCTTCACAGCTCAGAGGGACAAACCCCTCGTGCTTGGGCAGCATGCGGTGCTCCACCAGCCTCGAGTCCTTTCTGTGCCTCTGAGGTCACCTCCCTGCCTGGCTCCTGCCCGGCCCTTCCCGACTCCGGCCTCCGGAGCTGGGGGAAAACAGGTCACTTTCCGTCTTTGAACCTTTATTACTACGGAATAATATCCAAAACAACAAAACCAACAACACAGTTACAAAAGGAGTTCACAGAGAAATGTGAAGCAGCCTGTGTTTGAAATGCTGTGTCACCATACTGAGTCAAATATAAAACGATGCATATTTATCCGTATATAAAATATAAAAGGAACAATACATCAGAAATGTATAAACAAGGGCTATGGAGGCCTTTGTGGTATTTACAACCAGAAATACGGCGGGGGGGGGGGGGGGGGGGGGGGGGGGGGGGGGAGCAGGCAGTGTCCGTTTAACAGGGAGTTTTAAAAGCATCTGTGAAAGTCTCTGTGGACAGAGAGAAGCTCAGTGCCGGGCTCAGCCCAGCTGGAAATGGTTTGAAGGTTCTGCGTGACTGGTGGGGTGGGAGAAAGCCAAAGCCCGGGGTGGCAGCAGCCCCGGGCCAAGGCAGACAGCACGCAGCGGCCGTCCCTGCCTCTGCCCAGCTCTGCCAGCCGTGTTAGTGTAGCTTCGCGTTCCCAGCTGTGAAACAGGAGGTCAGGCCCATCGCCAGAAGGGAATAAAATAAAATAAAATAAAAAATAATAATAATAATAAACTCAACAGAGAGAAGTTCCACGTTCACATCGATAACAGATCTTCCAAGCAGTCTCCGGCCTGGCCCGAGGCGGGGCCCTCCCCAGAGGCCGGGGATTCAAGTAAAAGCAACCAGTTGAGGCACGAGGCTGAGTTCTGTTGGGTCAAACTTGCCGGCTTTGAGAGAAGTCCCAGTAAGTGCTGCCTGCGGCTCTTTATAGCTCCTTGAGGATGATCTGGAACTTGTTCTCTGCTTCCACCATGTCCAGGAGAAAGGCCATGTGGTTGCTGTAGTGCTGGATGATGTTGTTGTCCATGTTCACCAGGATCCTACGGGAGAGGGAGGACGGCTGGGTCAGACAAGGCATGTGGAAAGGTTTGCGGAGTGGCTTGCTCGGGAGGGCTGGGTGTCACCGCACACCCGGGATCCCCTGTCACGAGTGGGAAATCACATCACCGGCAAAGCCTCATGGCATGGGGGTGGCCCTCTTTGAAATGCCTCCGCACAAAATTCCCATTAAAACCCGCCGTTAGCGCCCTGCTATCGATCAGCGTGGCGTTACCGCAGCCGCGCTCCCTGCTGCCTGCCCACCGGGCAGGTTGGCCGCTGCCAGGCTGCTCCGGGAGTCATGGCCCCGGGGAGGAAGAAGAAAGCCTGCAGCATCCACCCTCCCCAATTTGAGGGGCTCAGCCACGATTAATTAATTAAAGCCACAATACAACACAAAAGGAACATCCTGCAGAGCTTTTCGCAATTCTACCCTCGACATGCCTAGGCCCAGCGTTTGCTCCACAGGCAAATTAGTCTGGATTATGGCAGGGTGTGAATTTAGAGCAGAATTGCTCACTCCTCGCTTCTTGCCTGGATGCTTGTAGGGCTGCGTTATTCGGAACAAGCTGAGACTGCTTTGGGAATGGCTGGAAGTGGTTTGGAATGGAATATCCAGAACAACCTCCCATGCAGACGTGCCCTGAGCCTTGCCTGGGAGCCCTTTCCGCGAGGAACACACGCAGGCAGGCTGAACTCCTGAATTCCCAAGGGCACACCTCCAGCCCTGCTGCGGATCACACCGCTTCTGGAACCAACTACACGGGAGATGCGGGGAGAAGGAAACATTTCAACAGCTGATTTCAACCTGAGGCTGCAGTTCTGTGCCAGGCAAGAGCCCCTCATCACTGTGATGGGAGTAACGGGGCAGCTTTGCGTCGCCCCACTGTGTTCCCATAAATCAGACGTGAAATTTGTAACTGTTTGGAGGAAACAAAGAGAACAAATTATCTTTCTTTGCAGAAAGCACATCCCCTCCAGGTTCCTGCTGGGGTCATTAATGGGGCAATAGCATTGATTGTGCAATGCTCCACAAGCCAAGATTAAAAACAGAAAAAGAAAAGGCTGAGCATCTAACAAACCTAACGGCTTAACAAGCACAAACACGGGGCTCCGCTGTCCCCCCGAGCAACGCCTCGGAGGTCAGCGCAGCCACACCGGGCTCAGCGACCGGCACCTGCCCGTGTGATCCCAGCGTGCGCGGGCAGGCGCAGGGCAGCCCTGCCCCAGCGTGCCCAACTTCAGGGGGGAAGGTGGGAGCTGTGTCCTCGTGTCCAGCCTGTTCTGGTGTGAGCCACGTCCCAGGGCTTGACGCTGAGACACAAACCCCTTCACCAACAGGCTAGCAGTTCTGTCACGGCGCGGCTGGGGAAGGGCATCGCACCCAGCGCAGGGGGAGGCTGGCACAGGTGCTGACACCAGCCACGGAGCTCCCTGGTGAATCATCTCACCCCCGGCACCGGCCAGCAGCGGTGCTGGGGCTGCTGCGGGGCGAGGGGCCCAGGTCCCCGAGCCGGGGATCCCAGGGATGCCAGCCTCTGACAGTGCGGATTCCCAAGGGTAGGTTGTCACAAAAAGCCTTGCAACAGAGCGGCTCCAGTCATCGCTGGCTAGCTTAGAGCAGGAAGCCGGAGAAGTCACCTGTACCTCCTGCCACCGCACTTCCATCTGATTTCTCAACCACAAAAGATTCAAGGGAGCGTTGATGAGGAATCCGAGCCCTGTATTGTTTTTCTAGACCAAACCTCACCAAGATACGAAATTACTTATTATTGCTCTTGAGTCACCCTGAGACTAAGTTCATCTGAATGAGCTCATCACACGAAGGAGGCCCATGGCTGACAGCAGGTCCTCACCTCTGAAATCCAGGTAGCACCGGTGAGCTTCACTAGCTTACACCAGATGAAGATCTGACCCTCAAGCTGTAATTACCAAGAGAGGATTGTTTAGGGTGGAGCAAGAGGATAAGATATTCAAAGGAAAATTAAATCTGGGGGAGCAGGAAACAGCATCTGACCCCACCATCTAGCAGACTAGAGAAAATCTTGTATGACTCCCACCTTCAGCCATAAGCTGTGGCATCAGTCACGTCCAGCTTTCATTAAACTAGGTGTCAAATTTATTCTTTTTTTTCATCTTCATTTCCAGGTGTTGCCTTTTCTTTGCATTAGACACCTCTCTGCTCCTCCGTTTTGGGAAAGAGATGGAAAGGACATCTGTTTGTTTTCCTTCCCGATCGTTATTAAATAACATTCACTACTTATCAGATCGAGTAATGAACCAAACCAAAGCAAAACAAAGTAGAGGTGGCCTCTCCCCTGAAGCGCTGCCATTTCCTGGTCCACCTGCAAACTCATCCCTGCTTGGATCTCTTGCCATGCAGATGCTCACAATCAGCTGGCTCAGAAAACTGCAGCCCAGCTGGAGTTACGCGAGGAGTTGCCCGCTGACAGCCTGATGACCTGTGATGGTCACATCACACGCCACGCCACAGCTGACACACCGGAGTTTTGGCTCAATCCTGAACCTGTGATAATAAACCATCCACCACCCCCGTCCTCTGCAGTTGTGCTCCGCCACCAGCTGCCCGAGGTGCTCCGCAGCTGGAGGTCTGGGGGCAACCCCTCTCCTCAGGCTGCCAGTGTTGCTTTTTTTCTTTGGGGAGAAAATTTCCATTTCTGGGGCTAGTGGATGAGCAGCATCTGACAACGCTGAGCAGTTCAGGAGCAGGTGGAAGAGCCTCCTGACAAAGTTGGGTACCTCCCTATAGCTCATCCATCATCTTAAAATTAGGACCATATCTAGAACCCCTCCTAAACGGGGGAAGGTTGCTCAGTTGTGGATTTAGAGGCGGGGGGGGGGGTGTTACAGCTTCCCAGTTCGGTGGCACCACATCAAGGCGTGGAGGAGAAGCCACGGCCTCGTCTGCTCCCACCCGGCAGCTGCCCCCAGCCTCACTTTAGCTCCGCTCCACTCCAGGCACACAGGCTGAGTCCCGTGGGGACCGAGTTATGGTGGCACCAAATGAGCTGGAAGATGCCACCCAAGGAGCTTTAGGACCTTCTCACTGCACTGTCACCAGAAAGCAGAGGCAGAAGCAGAACTTTGGACTAACCCTCGGCTCCCAGGGGCTCTGTTCCCTCGTCCCGTTACGCAGGGGACCCCTCGGGGCCGGGGGGCCCAGCTAGTGAGAGCAGCAGGGCTGCCCAACGCGGGACGGCACCAGCCCTGCTCTTCTTCTGTCTCAGACTCAAACCCTGGACCGGGGCCAGCAACAACAATGAGTTCATCTCCCAGGCAGTCACCGCTGCTGGCAGAGCCCGATCACATCGCGCTCGCTCTGCAAGAAAGGCTCCAGGTTCAGCTTTATGAAAATAAGCTTGAGAGTTGATGAGTCGTTCGTTCCCTTTCTGTCAGCTGAAGGGAGAACTCGCTGCCAGAGATGGGGAGAACCAGAGGGAGTTCTTACTCCAGAAAACGTTTCTGAAAGTAGCACTTGGCCCCACATCTGGACTACTGCCCTCCACGGAAGACCAGCAGCTGGTTCTCAGCTCACGCAGACCCGCACCATTCCCTGTCAGCCACGGGGGAGATGCACGTGGATCCTTCGCTGATCAACACCACGAGGAAGCTGAGAAGCCATTTCACATTTGCTGCAGACCTCAGTCACCCCCCAGAGCTGTGCTGGTCTCAGCAGCGCCTGGCAGGCGCCTCAAGCAGGACCTGCATTTCTGTACTGGGGCCGCGCGGGAGCCACCAGTGCCCAGAAGGGTCTGATCCAGCACCTCCCAAAGGGAGTGTGAGGTTTCCTATTGACCTCCCTGGGCTGGGGCTGGGATGGCAAAGCTGGGGACAGACGCCCCCCTTTCAGCAATCCCCTCTCCTCCACCAAGGCCACCCATGCTGCTGTTTAGCTGGTACAGTCTGTTTCTGAGCCAGGGACATTTAGGCACTCGATTTGGAGAAGCAAACATTTATACCTCTCTGATGGCAGTAAGATAAGTTCTCCATAACCTCAGGCTTTTAGACTGAGGCACAAAAGATCACCCATTAAACTACCCAAACAATTCCTCCTTCATCCAACTTCCTTTCCTTGGGAGACTTTACACTCCAAACATATAATACAAACAAGCATTATCCCAAATCTTTAAAGCCCAGAAAGATCTGAGTTTTATATGCTCCAAATAGCACAGAGTCACATGGCTTTACTTTTTATTATCTTGTTAAAAGTCTATTTCAGCCTATGGCAGGGTACCAAAGAGAATGGGGGTTTAGAGGCACAGCATTAAAGCAGATGAGAGATTAGCTTACCCTCTTTTGCATTTTTTGTAGACTTTGTAAATGCTTTCTTCAGGAAGCCCATATTTTTCTGAAATCTGTAAGAGAAAACATGGCAATTCTTTGTACTTGTAACATGAAATTCCTATGATAAAAATCAAAGATAACACCAAGCCAGGGGTATTTGGCAGCAAAGGATTCCCCGTCCCTTTTATTTGAGAAAACCGGGCCGAAGCAATGGCCTGAACGGGCCGATTTGAACATGGCTGTGGCTGGCAGTGGGCGGACAGACGGACGGGCTGCGGCTTGGCCTCAGTTCTCTTTCTGATGGCTACTGCCAGGCCAGGAACCCTGGGAACAATCCTCATTTTCTTCCTCTCATTCCCTGGCCTGTTTGGGCCTTGATGCTTCGCCCTGCTGGGCAAAGAGCCTGCTGAGCTCCTCCTCTGCTGATGCATCCAAAGGTGAGAGAAACTGCAGGAGGTGTTTGGCCGTGGCTGCTGTGGCTGCTCTGACGGCAGCTTTTGCTTTGGCTGATGGCAAAGCTTTCCAGAACTCTCTCAGGCAAGCACAGCTACGGCCTTAGGGTGACAGGAGTTCTGAAGCTTTTTCACACGCATTTTCTGTAGAGGTTTTTTGATTCTTTGTGGTGAGGGATGGGGGAGGGAGAAGATGGCAAAGAATCCTCCGTGCTGACATTTTTCAAACTCTCTATTTTTAAAAGTTTGTAAAACAACAGAGCTTAAAGTGCAGCCATAAAGCCACCCCAAATCTGGGAGGTTTATTGTTTGTTTCCTTCCCAGCAATCTCCAAAGACAGGGGGGTTATCAGAGATGCTGCTGATAATCATCACAGAAATATGTCAGTGTGCTCCTCAAACACAGCACAGGGAATTCCAGCATGAGGCCAGAATCGGCTTCAGATTGCACATCTACAGCCTTGAGAATGGAAAGGATGTTTTACAATGGAAAACATGAATGTGTTTTCACAAAAGGAGACTTACAGTGTGATCTGAACAAAACATCTTGCCATGAGGTGTGTTCTTCTAGCAACACACAGCCTGTGCCAGGAGCTGTGGGCAGAATTCACCTGCTGCTCACAATTTCCATTTCCATTCTCAAGAGAAAGCAGACACGAGATATAAGCAGACTTATGTCCAGCTTCCTATATACCACGTGCCATTGCCCTTTTATCTGCCATTTGTTCATGTGCCACGAGTGTTTTGATAACACTTACAGCTGTTCTGAGGCCCTGGAGATCTGGTGTCTTCAACATGAGAGCATCAAACACTTCCTCTGACTCCCTCCGCACGTACAACAGGACTGCAAGAGACAAAGCACAGCACTGAACCAGGGCTCCTCACAGCGTGCGCTCAGAGCCACCTGGCCTCACGTCATTCCAGATCCAAGGTTACTTGAATCAAATGGGCCACCGCATTCAAGAAGAGCTCCCATCCCAAGGGTTACCTCTCTGAGGATCTTCTTCCTTGGTCTGTTTTGGAGGTATCGGGTCAAACTCGTCCGTGAATGAGGCCCCACTCCGTTTTAAGGGCAGCCTACGCAAAAGGAATACAGTGCTCTCAAGAAGACTGAACAATAGTAACAAACAAAACAATTCCAGCAATTGAACTTTTGATTGAACAACCAATTACTCCAACAAACATTCAGCAATTAAATATCGGGTTTGTAATTACAGCAACTCTACCAGAGTTGCAACTTCCTGCCTAACACATACAGGGACGTCAGTGCGCACAGGCAGTGGTTTTGGGATCACATCATAATCAAAAGCCTTTTGCACCTTCATGTCATTGTTTCTGTGTTGATATCACCGGACAGCGGATCAAGCCCAGGGCAACTACTGGTTCTCCCCACTCCAGACACATTACAAGTGTGATTTCTGCTTCATTCCAGTTTATTTTACAGCAGTATCTGTCTCTGGTTACTCAAATCCTTCAGTGATCTTCCTCCCCTGCCCTTTCCAACATTGTCTCAATAAGAACAGCGGGACGGTCATGGCCACACTCATGCTGGAGTGGCTCACCGATAGGGAAAGGAATGTATCCGTGTTTCTGCATCCCTTGAGTCCATTCTAGGCCAAAGTTTAACACATATTTTGACACTCAGGGGCATCAGGGAGACACCATGCTATGTTACTTTACACCTGTAGATATATACTGCCCGTGGATGTATATATCCCACATATATCCCATACCCAAAGAACCAAAGCAGCTGGTGGATGGGCAATACAACCTGCTGCATCCTTACCTGTTTGCAGAGTTGGGAACAGCAGGAGGGAGAACCTTGAAATGGAAAGGAAACATCAATCTTTCAGTTTGCACAGTATCATTGTGTGCCAGTGAAGCTGGGGAAGGCAACACGGGCACATTTTAAACATGATTTCCCACCTCCCAGTCCATCAGTTTTCCTATGCAATTAAACCCAAACATCCCTATGTGTTTCTTAGATTAAATTAAACCTGATATAAAGAACCTCCACTGCCTGGAAGAGGCCTAACACATCTAGCTAGACCCAAAAGCAGGTCAAATCTCACAACCTGCTTGGGATCTGGGACCAAGTTCTTTGGTTGTAAACCAGAATTCTTCTAGTCCCTGGTTTTGATGCCGATACCTCAGTACAGCGGCCACTACAACAGGACGCTACAGTGTTGTCAGAGGTGGCTTTTCCCCCCTTTTTGATAAACTGAGACAGTTGTTGCTTGCAGGAATACTGCTGAGCTCTGAAGGACGCTGGGTCTGGGTTTCCTTAGGCTCAAGGGGACAGACTGGGGCAGAGGACAAGTGAGAGATGTCCCACACATGCAGGGACTGAAACAGTCACATTTTTCTATAGTTTACTTTCTGCTACCACTCCAGTCCTCTGGAAGCTGCAGGTGATTCCTGTAAACCACAGGAATATCGGGCTGGAAGGAACCTGGAAGGGTTATCTTGCCCATCACTGTTGCATGACTATCTAGGCCACTCCTGACAGCTACATCTTCAAGTTCACCACATTTCCACAGAAGAATTGTGGTTTGGTTTGGTTTTTTTACATAACACAAGTCATGTCTGGGGGACCGATCAGTTTGAAAATGACAGGGGTGACAGATGAGGGCAAGAGGTTGGTTGTTTTTTTGAAGGGACTTACCGTGCCACACCTCTGCAGGTTTGAAAAATGGACGTTGGGGATAAACAGGACTGGCTGGGTTTCGAGGTCAGTCTCCGGCCTCAGGAACGTGATTTCATTCCCTCTGAAGCCAGAGAGCAAACAGCCTTTCAGACCTACAGATGGAAAGTCCAGTTCATCTCAGTTCAGATGGCATGTTAAGAGGCAACTACATGCAGAGAGGGGAAAGCACCTGCCCAAGGCCGCCCAACAGAAGTATTAAAAAAAAGATGGGACCCTGCAGAACCAGGTCTCAAGGGCTCGCCCAGTGCCATCTCCCCTCGGGAAGGCTCCCTGCCAAGACCCCGGGACAATTCGGCAAGGTTGATTAGTATTAATGAAGGGCTTTGGTAGGAGCCCAGGCACAGACCTGACTGACAAGCTATTTCTGAATGGTGCCGATTTCATCAGGCTTGGAAATACCCAGGGCCAGATCTTGTGGAAGTTAACGGACAAGCCTACATGGATTTCAACACCCTTCTGATCAGGTAACAAACACTAGCACTGACCATTGTTATTGGAGTCCAGGCATTTTCCTTTCCTTCTGAACTGTTTCCTTTCGTCATCCCGCATTTTCCTCTCTGCTCCCTGCGGGGAAGATAAGGCAAAAATCAGGACGTTGTTCTGACATTGTCAAGAAAAAATCAGTTCTGACATTGGCAAGAGAGGGTGTACTGACCATCTCTGGGAGGTAAGCACGCTAAGGTAAAGGCAGCCTTTATTCAAAACTGCTCATCTCAGAAACCTACAGGCCACCCAGAACTTTCTGATACTTAGAAATGAAAAAAAAAACAACCCAACAACAAAAATGAAACTTGCTTTTAAAAATGAAAGGTGCAGACAAAAATAGCTGAGAGAAATTTTTCTGTGGGAACATATCTGAGGGGAAGAAGCTCTAATGAGATTCTCACCTCTTCTGCTGCTTAAAGACTTGTCAAAAATAGAGTTTATTATGAAGCACAATCCCATGTAGGTCTGATGTGGGGAAAACTTTCTAATGAGACTGTTCTACAAAGCCTCAGCAGTGCAGACACATCCTTGCTGTGCTTACTCAGCCGAGGTGGCTAACCACCTCTGTTCCTCAGCCCTGACTGTTCCAGACTCTCACAACCTTTCTTTTTTTTCTCCTGGAGTCACCACACAGCAGTTTAAAATTCCTCTTGGACAACCTGGTGGAAAAGCGGCGTTCTACCTTATCACAGAATATCTTGATCTGGCAGACGGCGCGGTGCACCAGCTGGCTGGTCCCATTGCCGTAGTCGTAAGTGTCTATCTGGAGGTTGAGCGGGACGCCCTTCACCCCCTTCTGAGAGGAGAAGTCAGTGCTCAAGCAATTCACCCCAATAAATACCTGCAAGTAGGAACAGATTGATACAGCTTGTTGGGGCTGCAAATATTCCTGTCCAACAGCGATGACAGCAGCGGGTAGGGGCAAAAGCAGCTACTGAAACGTCCTCCCAACCCTCACAGCGTCAGCCAAGCGTATGAGCTGTGGGTTTCCCACCCGAGCGCAGCCACCAGCCCTTCCCAGCCACAGGCTCCCCCCACACCGGTTGCAGCTCTCCATCTCTTTATTTTAGGCTATCCACCCCCGTCTGCCTGGGGATGTTCTTGCTGATATTTCTGATCTTTCATTTGAACAAGGGACCCTCAGACAGCAACACCCTGGAGGAAGGGAGGAGGGCTAGACTACAGCTTCAGGAATTACAAATCATTGCTGCTGGTGAAATAAATATTCATCACGCACCGGTCTCCTTTATGATTAGGATGGAGTTACCTCCAGTGGAAACTTCTGAAAAAATGCTGAGCACAGATATAATCCCACATTGTATCTCCAAATTATAAATTCATTTGTGTGACCTTGAAATTTCCCCTGGACTCTGGGGACAGATTTGCAGCTGGAGAAGCTCCCACAGCTCCCTCAGCAGGGCTCTGGCTGAGGATTTCAGCCCTGAAACCTAATGTCAGATCTAGTCAGTACCTATATTTAGAAAAGAAAACCACTTCACTGTGGTGTGAAATTTAATTGGAAGAAGAGAAGTAACAGGTGCTACAGACGACCCAAATACCTGACCCCTCCTGTCGCAGCTCCCAGCCCTCACAGCTCTCTGAAGTCTCACCTTTACCTGCCCCAGGCCAGTGCATGCACAGAGTTTCTGCTAAGAGTTAAACCCAGTTTTGCTGAGGTGCCCCCGAGGGCTTGCCACATACCTGACATATTTCCATTTCTGACAACTTTGCCTTGAAGACATTTGTTAACCTCTTGGGTTGTAAAAGACCAAGGTCGCCTTTGGGCTAAAAGAAGGGCTTATTGAGATCCCAAAGCAAACCAGACTTTTCCCAAGCTACCAGCTTCAGAGAGATGGGGTATCTATGCTTTTCTTTTTTTTCTTCATGACTTCATCTTGTTTTTATATGCTCCTTTCAGTCCACACTAGATACAAAGTGTTAAGGAGAGACTCTGAAGGGATGCAGAAGAGACAGCAGAGCTGGAAAGACGTGGATATAAGCTTTATAGATTTTAAGGTCAAAAGGGATCTTGTGACCTGCCTGGCTCCCTTCCACATCACACAAGCCACAGAAGGGTGTCAGTCATTCCTGCCTCAAAATGCTGCCTTGAAAGAAGGGTCTTTGTTTCCTAAGCTGTGGTTTATTTAAATAGGCTTCACCTACATGTGAGCAGAGCCCTGATCTAGGCTGCCTGCTGCAAAAGGCTTTCTTCAGAGTTATCCATCAGCACTAAAAAAACATCTCTGAGCCAGTCTCAGGTATACCCAGAGTGTTTATTAGCTAATGGCAATGCTTAAACACACAGAGAAGCATGGTGTCCTTCCCTGCTGTCCTGGCAGACAAACACTACCTGGGGCCACTGGAACGGCATTGTTTGGATTTGAAACTCTCTCTGTCTTTCAGCTGAGGCATGGGGGGAGCGCACCTGGGCCGTCAGAAAGGAGGCTACAGGTTTGCTTCCCAGATCCCTTCCACAAGCAGTTTGTACCTTTGCTTCTTCGTGGATGTTCCACACGAAGGACAGCGCGTTGTAGGCTAACTCCTCGATGTTCTGCACCGTGTTGAAGTTTTCTTTACAGTCAGCTGAAATGCAATGGAGAAGCAGTTTGCATTCTGGCTCCAAAACTAGTTGCACCCCCTAGGCTTTCCGCGCCCCCAGAACCTGCCTCTCACTGACTCCAAGGCTACAAGGAGCCTTGTAATGTAACAGAGGCCGCCCGTGATACCGCTGGATAAGCCTAAGTGCACATATGTAAGGGATAGGCCAGAAATGAGTCACACGTATTGGCTGGTGACTGCTGTGTGAGTAGTGATGTTATGCAAAATCAATGCAGATTACTTCCAAATTCAAACAACCGTGTGTGTCTCGCTGGGAGCCACAAGCTACTCAGCAGGGTGCTCTGCTGGACAGACAAAACCTTCGTCTGGCCAAGCACAACACGCTGTAAAGCCTGTGTGGTGGCAGTGGAGAAGGACAGGCAGTACCAAAGCCTGTTCTAGCTCAGATTCCTAGATTCCAAGAAGCCATAGCTCACACCTGTAAGAGCCAAAATTGTGTCGCAGTTTCTATCTCTCTGACTGAGGCTCTTCTTGACGTCCCTTGGGCTCCTAGTGCGTGTCCCTACACTTGGCAAACAGCCTTAAACCCGCAAGGGCTCCTCAGCCAGAAAGGCTCTGAAGCCAGCAGACCAGCCTGCTCCTCCCCGCTTTCCCCCAGGCCAGATGCTGGAGCTTCAGCTGCGTTACCGTGTATTGGAAACGCAGTAAAATGGTGCTAGAAGTTATTGACCCCACCCAGCCATCGCGATCAAACAGCCCCGCTCATACCGACATCAATGACTCTCTGCTTGGCTGTGGGCTGGCGGGAATGCCAGTGTTTCCAGAACTTGAGCTGCTCCGTTGGGATCTTTTCATTGTCAAAAACAATCATCACAACGCTCTGTAACACAGCGAGGATATCCCGTATCAGGATACACAGCAGCCTAACGCTTGGTGCCCTCACTGCCCTTTCCATCCAGGGCCAGCTTGGCGTCACTGTTAAAGTTTTATAGCTGGGGAAACTGAGGCAGGTGAGGGAAGGGACTTGAACACGGTCCTGAACACAGCCAGGAGCAAAACTGAGATGCCCTGTATGCCCTCTAACTGCGCTGCCCTTGAGTTTCCGCTGACTCCAAGGCATACAAGGATCCTGCACTGGAGGAATGTTTGCAGTGCTCCAGCAGGTATTAGGCTGGGACAGCCAAAACGGTCTTTTTCTAGACTTTCTCAGTTTCAGGAATCCTTTAGGTCTTGAGATGTCCAAAGTCGAGCCCCTAAATACCCCTCAGGATTGGAGGAGCAGGTTTCTTTGTGGGGAACTCAAGCTCAGCTTAGTCTCAGGGATGGCTCTGGGGCTTGTCCACACATCCCAGGAGCAAGATGGGGAACCTCTCTCCAGCTCAGAAGTCTTCCCACCAGGGCCCCCAGCCAGCCATCGGCTAGGGAGGCCTTTTGTACATCCCTGACCGTACCGTGAAAGGTTTCAACTGCCAGGTAACATGAAGGCTGCTGCTCTGCATCAGAGGATTAACTTGCTATAAGTGAATCCATCCCATTCATCGCTTTAAGCCAACATGAGCCACAAAGCCATTACTCTTCACGCTCAGCTCTGTTCCCAGGCCAGTACAATTGCTGGATGTCTGATTACAGCGTGTGTCAGCAAAATTGTCAGTTTGTCTCTTACCTTCACTTTATTTGAGGACAAGTGTAAACATTTGCTGTCTCCAGCTGTCCGCAGCGTGATGGGGTAGAACTGTCCTTTGTTGAGGTAGGCCATGGGAGAGTCCCCAGATTTGATGTGAATGGCTTTGGGTGACCCCAGAGTGTATTCAAAGTCACTTGTATGGAACAAAGAGAGAATGATGAATAAGCACACGCTGCTGTTTCACTCCAAAAGCAAAAGAAGAGACATGCAAGTCTCCACCACTACAGGTTACAGACACTGTACACACAGGAGTCTCTGCCCTATTCCCCATCTCACATGCCCCTACACCATCAAGCACCTCCCAGCACAGCACGTACTGATCCTCCCCAACACCCTGTTCTCAGATATCCTCATTTTACCCTTTAGTTTTGGCTTGAAAAACCCAGCCCTGTAGATTATTGTAACCCCTATTTTTCTGTGGATGGCTACAGAACCATTGCATAATCAAAAGCCTCAACAAACCAAACAAAAATAGGGACCTGTGATGAGATTTTTACAACAGCCTCAACTCAGATTCCTGTCTCTAAATTCACACCCATAAATAGCTGGCCCGGGAAGACTGTGTCCTAATGGGTCCTGTAGGAACAGAACGACCTGCGGGACACTGACATCCACTTGTTTATCCAGGTCCTTAAAAATGGACTTGGAAGCCCGCTTGTTGAACTCACGGTCTGGTGGGCAGCAACTTCAGACTTTACAGAAAAGATTTGTAGTGTTGCACAGAGGAAGGTGTCACTGTTGACAAGCACATTTAAAAAAGGAGCCTGACTTTCAAGAAGCCTTGCTCTTGGGCATTCACCAACACCCATGAGGATTCAAACCATGAGGCTACAGCTCAAGCTATTTTCTTCTGTGAGGAATCCGTGCAAGCCACCAGCTGTACACAAGCCTTCACACAGACCCTTCAAGCGCCCTGGAGCTGAGGATCATCGTATTCCTGTTTAGTCACCAACCCATCTCTTTTTCCTGCTCCACCTCCCCTGCGATGCCATCTCTGAAGATAGGCTTGGCAACTCCTCTTATCTAGAGCCAGGAGTGCCAGAGAATGTTAGTGCACAAATAAACAGCAAACAGCAAAGCCTCTCGCTCACAAACGCGAGCTGCTGTCTGTGTGAAAATCCCCACGTCTGACAGCTGAGTCACAGAGTCAGGTGACTCAGGAGGCAAATAAAAAGTGGGAGGTGGAATAATGTTACCTGCTGGGAGGTTTGATGCAGTATCTAGAGCAGGAAAGCTCTGCCTGAGAGAGGGGTGGAGAGGAGGAAGAAATCTCTCGCGCGTTTTAGGAATGACAGGCAGTGGCACCTTCTGAAATCAAGGGTCACTTACAGTGCTAAACCCAAAGCGAGAGCCTAAACCTTAGATTAGGAGGAGGCTGCTTATCGCCCTTATCAACTGTCATCCTCATCTTCTCTGTCATTTACCCCATTCC
This sequence comes from Falco peregrinus, assembly GCF_023634155.1. NCBI lineage: Eukaryota > Metazoa > Chordata > Aves > Falconiformes > Falconidae > Falco > Falco peregrinus. The sequence goes on from NC_073723.1 coordinate 116,867,562, forward strand.
AAGTAGCTTGTGGAAAAATGGTGCAGGAAGCAAGCAGGGCTCCCTGGGAAGGGGGCTGTAATGCACAGCAAACCCTCTCGTGGAAAACTTGGGTGCAGGTCAAGGTGCTGATGAGACGTGACCACAGCAGTGGGAGCAGTTGGTGCTGGAGGTGCTCTGCTGGTCAAAGTGGTATAAAGCCTGAACCCCACACCTCTCCAGCTAAAAACATGAACTGGCACAACTGCATCTGCTTAACTTGAATGGAAGATTGGGTTTGACTCCTTCTCAGCAAAACATTTCAAACCCTAAGCCCCGCTTCATACTACAAACACTAAAATTCATCACTGTTTTGTGTCTAAAAAGTCACGGAATGGCAACTTGCTCCTAAGGCACCAGGAGACAACTTGTCTCTGCAAAAGCATGAGATCTGTAGGTTTGCAGTGGTCATCGTCAGGACTGGAGTGGGGCGAGGAAAGGGACGCGGTCTTTCCCGAGGAAAGGGACACAGCCAAGTGCACTGGAAACCCAGAGGCTGTGGATCGGTAGTTACCTCTTAACACCGTCTGCAGCGTAAGTCTCAGGGCAAGGTGGCTCTGGCTGGGGTTTGAGGATATCACTGAAGAGCAGCGACTGTAGACAAGTGGAAACAAAACAGTCAGAAGTGGAATCTTTCACCGCTTTGTCCATCCACCTTCTCCCAGACCTTACAACAGAGGCCACAGATAAAACATGAACCCTCGTTTCAAAACTTTATCCTACTTCCAAAATCAATGTAACCCCCCAACAATTCCATGGGAATGGCATCAAGCTTCTAATGCAAAAGCAAAGCTCCCAGTGACTCCAGCACGAGCAAACCCCACACTAGACAGCCTTGTGCAGCACCCCCTGGGCAGCACTGCCAGCACGCAACCCACTAACGGCTCTGACCTCCTGGGGATCCTCTTTGAAAGTGCTGTCTGGCTGCCACCTCTGCTGTGGTGGGGCTACAGGGATGGTCTCGAAGAGGGAGTTCAATGAGCTGTTGTCGTATACATCCCCTGGAGGGACCATGTAGTTGTCTGGGGTGACATCCAGCTTGCTAGTGCCTGGTGGAAGCATGACTGGCTTGTGAGGAGTAGGAATGCCTTCAAGACTTAAGCCGTTCTTCTTCTGTGGCTCACAATATTCTTGGGTCATGGAAACATTTTCAGACAAGAGCTTCATGAGATGGGCTGAGCCATCAAAGGATGCGATGTCTGGGTCGTACTCCATTCCGTGGCAGTGCCTAGTGGAGAGAGGGTCCTGTCTCAAACCAGGGCAGAGCGTGGGCAACCCCAGCAAGCTGTCACAGCAAGAAGCAAGTGCCTTGATGTGCTGCTGGGAAGCAAACTGCACAGTCTAGCTACCAGGTGACCTTGAGTCAGCTGTGTACATCTGCTGCTTGATACGGGAGATCTGACAGGCCCATGGGTGATCTCCACCCACCCACACACCTCTCAGTGCAATCAGCAAGAGTCAGAGGTGTTCAGCAGATAAGGGATGATCACATGGAACCAGAGAATATGGTTTAGATGTGGTTTGGGGCTGCACATCCAGGGCCTACATCCATTATTTCTTTATTTAGGCTATTAAACACGCAGGGCAGCAGGGACAATAAGAAGGATAACTGCTATGTGGTCTTTCCATCTTAGTCTTTTTAGGGCTCATTGACACTGAAAGCTGATTTTTTTAAACTTTTTTCTTTTCCTTTTCCTTTTTTTTTTTTAAGGAAATCTGATTCTTGTGCAAGTTCACAAACTCCAGGAGCTTAGTAAGCAAAACTCCCAGAGAACATGAGATCAGTGAAAAATTGACAGGGCTGCAGTATTGGAAGTGAGGTGTATGGTCCAGACTTCAGAGCAGAAAAGACTAAGTACAGGAGCTATGAGGCGATAAAAACACGTACAAAACCGCACTCCTCTTGCACACAGAAACCATCCCTTTGTGCAGCACCTCAAGAACTGGTCCCTTCTGCAGCAGTGACTTTGTGACCCTGCTGACTCTGCGTCCCTAGCTGAGCTGGGAAGAGATGGCTTATTGCCCCTGTTACCATGCTCAGAAAACAAACCAACCCCCACATTAGCAACCCGCACACCTCTTGGCAGCGCAAGCTACCCCCAAGGGAAGTAAAGCTGAATGAGTAGCTCCCACCCACTCTGCTTCCAGAGCTTCACCTTCAGCTATATGGTGAAATTTCCATAGTTAATAAAAAAACATGCCACTGTCAAGAATGCAGTGGCCTTTCAGAGAGGAGAAAACAGCTTAACTCAGCTTACTTATGAAGAAGGAATGAAGTATCGTTCAGGAGGCTTATTCTGTCAAGTAGTTAAAAACAGACAACCAGAAAGGGTTGCCAAAGTACACAGCATCCAGGAAGGGGAACTGAACTCATAGTGGCAAATGAGCCATTAATTTAATAGTTAATTATCCAAAAACCTCAAAGGACAAATGGGAGTCACTGGAAGAGAATCCTGGGAGACTGGAAGCAAGTGAAACAGAAACCCTTATCAGCTAAGGGAATGGAAGAGGACTTGGTCATTCCCTTCTTGCTGCCAATGCTTAATCCCTTTCCCCCTTCCAGTTGTCACAAAGTAGGAAATAAAGACAAATTCTTCAGCTGCTGCAAATCAGTGCAACTCCCCTGAACACAGCTAGACAGATCCTCAGTTGTGTAAATGGGTGTAGCTCAATTTATACCTGCTTGGGATCTGGCCTAAAGAATTTTAATATATGTCTCAGGGTTAATAACCTCCACTGTTGTTGGTAATAACACTGTGCTTTGATGTCTATTTTATGCAAGCTAAGAGACCCATCATCCATGCAAGCAGCTGCAGGAGAATTAGACAGCTATAGAGAGCAAAAAATGAAGCTAACCTCTTTCCTAGTTCATTGCGTCCCATCATTCCAGATGGAAGAATCCTCTTCTCCTTTGGGACCTAGAACAAGGCAGAACAAAGAGTTTGTTTATTGTTATATTTTATTAATGGAAAAGAGAGGAGAAATTAGCCTTGTCTGTGTGGCAAGTGAAGTCTCATAGATAAAACACTGGGTGAATAACAAACACCGGGTGAGGACGCAGGAGACCAGGGCGCTCTTGCTGGGCTGCTGCCATGGATTCCCAAGGTAACCTTAGGCAAGCCACATCGTCTTGTTCTGGGGAGGATTTTCAAAAGCACCCAAGTGAATAGGAACATCAGAGCTATCGGCTTCAGTTAGGGCTAAATCATATCCACATTTTTTGAAGCTCCACCCTACAGCAGCACTAGAAAAATAAAGATGCTAGGGGCTGCAAAGCACTTTGCTATCGCAGCTCCATGTCTCTCAAAGCATTGCCGTTTCTTACCTGAAAGCTGTCAGGGGAAAAACCCATCAGCCTGAGACTCAAGACACCCAGGTTCAGTTTTCCACCCTGTTCTGGGTCCCCTCTACGGTATAATGGTGGTTTGTGCCTCAGTTTACCACCTGCGCTACACAGATAATAGTGGCACGCTATACCTGTGGGTGTTATGAGGATCACTGCGTAAAAAACACAGACAGCTCAGCAGATGGGTACCCTCCTAAGGTGGCTGAGCGTGTATTTTACCTTCACGCTTCTCCCCTGGTACAAACTCTCCCAAGACACCCAGCCCCAGTGGGCACATACCATGTAGTAGTCATAGAGGAGGCTCAGGGCAGCCACACTGTCGTCATCTCCATTCACCCTCATCATAGCTTTGGTGGCTGCGGTCAGCGGGTTCTCTAGGTAGGTTTTCCAGGCTTCGTCTTCATTGGTGTAGGGGAATTTCTGGAAGTTCATGGTGTCATTCTTCATCAGACGCACAGATCTAAAACTGAGCCAGACAGAGGAAACGGGCAGTGAAGGATACTGATCTTCCACAGCTATTTCCATGCCACCCAGCTGAACACACGAAGGGCTTCCCAAAGGCACTGCTGGAATGGAGAAGGGATGCTCTGCTGGCTCTTAACTCCCACAGTCGTTGGGATTACCAATTCTTCTGCCTGTAGCTATGTACAAGATTAGGCCTGAGCCTCTCTGGTGGGGCCACGCAGAGAGGCAGACGTACCTCTGCTTCCCTCCTCCTGCCCCAGGGATGCAAAACACCACATCGTCGGCAACTGCTCCTTCATCAGCAAGCGCACACTACCAGGCAGCCAGGTCACCGACCGTCAAGGCGGGATGTTGGTCAGTAAATTGAATGCAATGTGACCAGGCAACTTGGCAAAACTTTTTCCTTGAATTTGGAGCTAAAGGCCAGCTCAGCCCACAAATACAAACAATCGCTCAGTGTTCAGAGAACTTGACCTACCCAGATAAAACCAAACCCCGTCATATTTCTTTGCTGTAGTTCATGGTTTTTTGATTTAGTTCCAGACTAACTTGTTTTTTTTTCAAGCATTTGTATATGATTTTACTTAGAGGGAAGTAGACAGGCAGATCACCACGCACTCCCTTCCACTATAAAATTCCTGACAAAGGTGAGGCTCATGGGACTACGTGAGCTGAGAAGCGACATACCAAAATAATGCCCTGCCTGTCCTCTCTTCTGGCACTTTCTCCAGGTCTCTCCCATCTTATGTTAATAAACTGTCAGACACTTAATTACCCAAACATTGGTCATCTTTCCTTTTTCTCCAGCAAATCCTACTAGCAGCCAGCACAGAAGTGCCTCCGCACAGTCTCTGGGTGCTCTGTGCTGCTGGTTCCCCCCTGCTCCGAGAAGAGGATGAATCGGTCGCCACGCTCCTGTCACATCCTTCAGCCACGTGTATATGGTATCACCACAACAGCTCATACTATTCATCATAAGCAACAAGTTTGTGGACAAAAATTACTATTTCATCAAAATGGAAATATGCAGGAAGGGCAGACTGTTTCTTTATTAGCAGAGGTTTAAAAAAATTGTAAGAAGATTTCTTTAAATATTCAAAGCTGCCAAGCGCAGACTTTTTTTAATTGCTGATTTTTTTTATGGAAAGGCAAAGAAAATCTACAGGAGTTTATGAATGAATGCTGCACTTTAATGGCCTTTCTATAAGGAATATGTTGTTTCCACTAAGCTACTCTCCATGTGTTTATAACAAGTCTTGGGCTAGACTTTTAAGTGAATCATTTGCAGAACAATAATTCCTCTCGAAAGGAATCTGGCATCTCTGAAACTCCCAGTTATTGCTAACCACGACAGATACTGCCAGCCCATTTGGTGCGAGCTGCCCACGCTGACAGGGTGAAAAGCCAGGTGCTCAGCAGATGGTCCTGGGCTGGAAACTAGACGGGCGCAGAGGTGGACCTTGGATGGAGTGAAGGATGCTGGTCCATCCTCCCTGAGAGCCCAGCTAAGATGGCTTCACTCCTGGCCATGCACCGATCTCTCACACTGCCACATCTCCAGCAGGGAATGCACATATAAACCGTGCATGGATAGTTTTGGTGACGCTCCTGGATCAGACTCGAGAGCTCTCCTTGGCTGAGCAGAGTAGCAACTCTGTGCTGGTCCACAGTCCCTCCCAGAGCAGCCAGGATGAAGCCATCAAGGGCTGCCTCTGCTGTTCTTGTTGACTTTTTATTAAAGAATACGTTGCTTCCACGCAGAGTCCCTCCCCATCTGAGCTGCACAGGAGAGCAGCTGGTAACAGCTTTGCTAACGGCCTCAGGCATCCAATTCCCACTGGTTTCTGTGCTCACGTGGCAGCGGGCTCTGAGCTCAGGTTGGTACAGACACCAGCTGCTTCCACCTTACGGTTCTGGCCACCGCCAGCTTCCATCATGCACTGGTATAACGGAGACGCTGAGTCTGGATTGCACATCGGGATGATCCACTAACACCGGTTTCACCCCGCGCATGAAACTTCACCAGGTGTTTTGCGAGTTTCGTTGTCTTTAGTGTTTCTCACGCAGCCCTCCCGCCCCTTCAGTGCCGCTGCTGTCTCCAAGGGAAGCAATCGGCATGACTCAGATTTCACTGCTGTCGACTTGGCGATGGGCTGTTCAGTCCTGTCTGGACAGGAATCCTCACCCGTTCTCAATCCGATCTTCTCAAGGAAGACTAGGCAGCAACAGAGCTTGCTCTCAGGGTGAGACTCAGCTCCTATCACTCGTAATCAACATAGATAAACACACCACGGTAAGATGTAGCAATAAAGCATTCAGGAGCTGAAAAAAAAAGGGATATTACAAGGAAAAATGCTTCGGAGCTTTATTCTCCCCCAACTGAAGCACTCCTTGTTGTATGACCCCATTCTGCCTCCCTGCCTTGTTGCTTTGGCGTGACACAACCACTGCATGCATGAGAGGCTGATGTTTTACTGTTTTATCACCTGGTCTGCACTCTGGAGGCAGAGTGAAGTTGGAGAGGAGGCCTGAGAGCTCAGCCACTTGTAGCTGTGTCCAGTTTATGGAGAATACAAGTCTGACAAGTGCCCTATGAGCCTGCATCTCATTTTCACATGTGGCTCCTGGCTTTGCTGGGTAGTTCTGGCTGTGCTGCTTGCAGACATCACCACCTCATCACTGCCTGCCCCAGGCCTCTGCTAGGAGAAACTGTCCCTGTAGCAGAGATGGCACAATGGAAAATCTGTCCTACCCTCAGCCTGGCACTTACCTAAAGTCATACGCCATGCCCTGAACTTGAGAGCGCAAAAACGTGGGCATACGCTGCCTGATGGCACTCCTGTTACAAAGCCACAAACACCAGCAGAGAGGAGGGACCGGAAGATTAGGATAGCAACATTTTAGGCTACTCCAGCAAGATTCACTGGAAGCTTCTGTCAGGACCCCGTAGTGCTTAGAAACAGCAAAGTCTTTGAAAGTCAACGAGCCAACGGCAGAGCAACGCAGCAGCTCCTCCCATGCACTGAGAACTGCTTTGGTCCAGGGGAGCCTGCACTGATTCCGTCAGCTGAGGACTTGTACAAAGGTGACATGAAGGGGATTGCACATTTATTCCATCTTGTTTATTCTCCAGAGTTCGTATGATCCCTAGCCATCACTGAAATATATTTGAGTGCAGCCACGTTAATTGCCTCAGATAAAACTCTGCAGCTGGGACAGCTCTGCAGATACGACGTAATGCCACTCCATCCCACCTTACTTTTCCAGAGAGGTCACCTCTACTCTGACCCTATTCCAGAAGGTCAACAGGGCTAACCAATATCTGAAGAAAGAAGGTGATCTGAGAAGATAAGCAGATATGATGACATATTTAGAGGCACCTTTTTGACATCTGATGCATTTCAGTTCATGCAGATACAGGATGATCGTGTCAGTTTGCTTCTACAGCCTGCTTCCGACTCAGCATTAGCAATCTCTGGGAAGCAGAGATGCAGGAAAGAGGTATCTAAATCCAGATCCAAATACACGTGAACTTTACTTTCATCACTCCTTGCGACGCCCCTTCCATGTGACTATGGCATATTTGTCCACTGCAAACTGTCTGCTCTCTGGCAAAACAATCTTCCCTTCTGCAGGTAGTTGCCTTGATGCAGCGGCTCACACAAAGCGAGGATCAGTGAGTGAAACACAAACACGTGGGACCAGCGGCCTCCCTTCTTGTGTGCACAGACTCACCCGGCTGGGGCCTCGGGGTCAGGCGCAAAGCAGCGCACGATTTCGGGAAGGGAGCAGTCTATTTGTTTCCAAACTGTTTAGAATTTGACACAAGGTGATACCAGCCCCCTTTCCCTGCTCCATCCCACCCAATCTCTGTTTCCCCTATTTATCTGCCAAGTCTACCATAACAGTGGCCTCCTGATTATGAATAAACACTCAGGGCTACACTGAAACAGGAGAATATGCCCAGTGGGTCTAGGTGAGGAGATCAGCCAAGCAGGAAAGAAAACGCTTGTATTCCTTTTGCCTTTTGTTGGGTTTCAGTGGGTGGTTTTGCTGGCCTTTAAGCTTTGTGTTACTTGTCTTTGTTCTCCCCCCTATAACCGATTAAGCTTCCAACTTAAATATTAGCCATGCCAGATGCTGATGGCTACAGAGAAACATCACATTGTCAAAGGAGCAGAGAATCCATGGCAACCAGCAGCAGGAATTCAAAGCCACAGAATAGAGCCCCCAGCCTGCAGGACTTCAGAGATACCCCAGGCAGTTCACGTGGGGACCGTCATTAGCTCTGGCTTTGTGCGTGGCACTCACCTCCTGTTGAAATAACCCTGATGTTCCCCAAGAGCCCCGTATCAGTAATACGGGGAAGGATCAACCCTGCACTCAATGAAAAGCGGCACTTACCATGAGCGCTTTCTGGGGTAGAGATTGTAGCCTGTAAACCAGGCCCCTCGGCCAAGGAAGAACAGCATCCCACAAAGCAGCCTCATTACTAAATCCAAACTTCTCAGCTGAATTCTGATTTTATCCTATCTTGGCAAGTTTAATAAATAAGCACATCTGAAGACAATGTGACAATACAGCCACCAGTAAGCATACTGTCACAGGCCCATTCACAGAACCAGGAAAAAAAAAAACCCAAAAACCACAGAAAGAAACGTAACACACAGACTAACGATGGGAAACCTTGCCTAGATGCCAAGTACAATACAGTGTCGATCCATAGGCAAAGGCATAGGAGACCACTAATCTCACGGACCCTGACCTGCGCTACCTACAAGACCAAAATATTTTCTCTGGCAGCTGGATAACAATGTGGCCTCTGTCACTGGATTTCTTTAGGGACGTTTCAGCATCACAATCAGCCCCAGGGTAGTGCAGCGTTAGCTCAGCACAACGGCTGGATGTTTCCCAGCCATCCTTCGGCTCTGTTTCACCCACAAAGACAGCACAAGAGCCTCTCTTTTCCTGGGAGTGCTCAGCCTGCGTGGCACATGCATGAGACAGGCTAACCCCACCACAGATGCACACAACAGGTCATCTACTTGCATTTAGTAAGTGCAGAGCAGTAATGTGTGGTGGCTGGGAAGGAAAGAAGAGGCCATCATCAGCATCTGTGAGAAATGGCTCCTGTTTCCCAAAAGGGTGCTGAGAGTCCTCACTGTCGATACAAGCCAGTGGTGCTCAGCACCACCCAGAAGGATGGGTTAGCCGTGGAGCTGGCTCTGGCCATGCAGCGGGGAAGGTGTGGTGCGTCCCTGCGGGTGGGATGGAGGAGGGTGGGGACCGGGGCGATGTGTGTTGTGCTGACACTCGGGGAGATAGAGCCCTGCCAAGCTCTTTGACAGAATCCCCCACCCCATCCCTCCTGCAGAGCTGAAACCAGTTGGAACGGTTTGCAGGCTGAATCCAAAGCGTCCTGGAGCCAGACAAACCTCCCAGGGGCAGGCCCTACCTGGGCGATATAAAGGGAACTCACCCATCTTGGGTTCCTTACAGCTCTTTAGGACACATCAACCCAAGATCTGAGCTCATTATTCTTCAGTTTTACACCAGCCTAACTCCCTGCTTTTGATGCTATTTATTATCACAGGAGGAGAAACTGAGGCATGGGGATTGACATTAAGATAACTTATCCAGAGAACAGAACCAGACCTGAACCTCTGCTATAAATCTCACAGCACTGGACTGTTCCTGCCTTTCTAGCCTGCAGGGTTCCATGAGACATCCAGTGTTGAGTGATGTTTGGGGGACACCAGCTGGCATTGTGTTTCACCTGATAACATCATCCTTGAGGTATCCACCCACACAATCACATTTCACAAAAGATTCGAGCTTTAGTGCCTTCCCTGCCTAACAAAACAAATTACAGCACAGAATTACTTTGCAGTTCAGGAATTATAGCTGACTTTTTCCAGAAGCAGTTTATGACGTTGGACGCTTTAGTTTTGAGTTGCCTTGAGTTTCAGGGTGATCAGCCTCCAAAGGGAAGACACAAAAACCAGTCCCTGAACAGTTCTACCACCTGGTACTTCTAAAATACTGGTCTAAACTTTACTCTCTTTCCTATTTTCATTGTAAGCAGATAAGGACACCTTATGTACACATGTATTCATGAACACAAACCTTCATCTCCACCAACACAAAACACACACACACGCACACTGCATTGAAGCTCCCAGTCCTTCAAACACTGTAAGAAAAACTACACATGATGAGAAGCGCTTCATAACTCCAAGAGCTTAGGTGCTTTCAGTTATCCTTTTTTGTTTTCAGTGCTTATGGATTCCACCCCCAGTTTCCACATCTCAAAACCTAACTACTTGTTATTCTATTTTTTAATTCTCGTATATTCACTGACTCCAAGAACTGTGGCTTTTAAATGAAAGAAGTAAAAAAAAATGGAAGTTTTACAAGACTTGGATTAAAAAAAGAACAATGGTAGCAACAAAGAGGTATGCAATCTTCTGTGACAAAGTTTGTTACTTTTCTACTGCTCTTCAGGTAATCTCGTTTAAATCTAGTAATCAATTACTGTGGGTTATTTGTACTGTAGCAGGGCACAGAGGCCCTGACTAAGAACAGAGCCCAGTTTTACTCAAGGTTCTATACTTATCACATCCTATAAGAGGATCCTGCAGTAACACACTAAATGATGGTAGTTATTTCCTCAGCGCTCATTGAAGAGAGCAGTAAGAGCAGAGATTAATATTAAACCTCACGAGAGGTTTGCCACTTCAGAGTTACGTGCTGAGTCTCAGGCTTCCTATGTGCTCTGGGAGCCAAGGGGACAATTTGGTCCTCCCATTTGAGACTGGGATGTGCCGATCTCTTCCTACCGCCTGCAAACTCAGCCAGCTAACAAGCTTGGCACCTGGGTTTAAGCTGGCTGAAGGTGGGTGAGGGGAATCCTCCAGCGAGTTGCTCAAGAGGGCACAGGAAGCATGTGTCAGGGCAGGACACTCGACACAAGCTCAGGCGACGCAGCCTGCTCCCCTGCACTACCAGGCTATCCTTGCGCCACATCTGGCAGCAGCTGTACCTTCTTCAGCTGCGCTGTGGACTATGTGCAGACCTGGCGAGACACAGCCCAGGTTGGCTCTCTCCTTCTGTTTTCCTCTTTCTTCCCATCCATGAGGGCCAGATCTCAGCTGCCCAGATCTCCTATAATGTGCTTGGCTGATGTACACTCATGTATTCTGATTCATAGCATCCTCTGAACTCATGTTCCCCAAGGTCAGGCAAGCCTTTTGCTTTACTGTTTAATAATAAAAAAAAAATAATAGCATAATGTGCTTCAAACAATGTTTTTGCCGAACAAATACGATTCATCCCATTCTACCTAAACCCCTATTAAACAATGCATTTCTGGAGAGCAAGCGTCACAGCTCAGGCAGCAAAGACAGAATGATGAAAAGAAACAAAACCATGGCACAGCAGGTGGCTGGCACCCAGGAGCCAAGTGCTTTGGTAAATGACGTCTGGGCTTTTCCTCTGAACACCTGTGGCTATGAACACTCTAGGGACAAGGACTGTTTCTGAATCAGAGCTACCCTCACCCATACCATAATCACAGCTATCAGCCAGAACAACGTAAAACAAAGAAATAACAAAAAACAAGCCACTACATTTTCTTAACTTCCGAGCCTTTGAAACTTGGGTATTAGCAATGGAGTCCCAGCCAGAATATAATTGTATGCTATATAACCATTTCCACTGATTAATGTATTTTTCAGCTGTTGCCTTTATCATCCTCGAGCACATGCGATTCGAGAAGCCGAGGCACTGATCAGGAGCAGTCTCCCTGCCAATCAGCTGAACTGAAGCGCTTGCAGGTGCAATGTAAGCGCAAGTGCATTTTCAGATGAATACTTTACAATTATCAACAATTTAAACACCAGACTGAACAGAGAAGGAGTAGATCCTCATCAGTGTAGCTGTCTTTATTTTACAGATTTCTCTGGAATTATACCGATGTACCAATCAGTTGAAAATGTGACCCAAAGCATCAAAGCAGAGATACTATGTAAATGTTGATTTATCTCTGCTTTGAGTCTAGAGTTTATTCAGAGGGCTTTTACTCCTTTGTTGTGAATTGCATAGCAGTTATTTGATTGTTGTTTCTTTTAATTTACAAATCTCTAGTTCTCTTTACATAACTTAAAATAAAACCCACGTCTCCCTTGAAAGCGTACCTTGCTTCAGCATGGTTATCCCTTGTGTGCTTTACTGCCAGGATTTTATAAAAAGGGCTTTAACTTTTCATTCACCAGGAGCATAACTCAAGTTTTAATAACACACCTTATGCATGACAAAAATTTGCTTCTGGCGATCATGGTTTCGACCACAAAACCACAACTGGGAGTAACTCCTGGTTAACTCTTTCAAGCCCACACATTACAGAGTTAGGCATAAGTTCAATTTAGAAGACTATGGAAATTATCAGTTAGAATATTTTATAATAGGCAAAACATCTCATTCTCTCATGCCACACTAGTCTCTTCCCAGTCGTTCCGTAAAATTAAAGTGGCAAAGGAAGAGATGAGATTATTCTCCCTGTCATTTTGGGTGACAGCACCAGTGCCTGGGGATTTCACAGCTCCCTTAAAATCAGCTACATCTGGGCACAGGCTCACAGCTCAGATCCATCCTCCCAGTGCTCAGCTTGTTGTGGGGGTTGTGTAAAGAACAATGGCTGTGCGAGACACAGACACACACTGCTGCCCTTATCAGATCCACTGCTCCCGAGAGAGCCAGCCTTTTCCTTCCACTGATGTCTACAAAGCTACACCCGGTATGACTTTGGCCTGCGTGATTAACCAGAGGTTAACAGCTACTACAACAGCCCCACTGCTCAGGGTTGGGCTGTAGCAGCCTCTTCACATGGTTCCTCCTCCTCAGTGACACCTTTTCCCCCTCACAGTAAGCCCAAAAGCCATCTGAAGGTTTCAGCCTTTGGTACCACGGAGTTCCCAGCTCCCTTACCTCCTATCACTGCTCTCCGTCAGCCCCTGGGGAGCTTTTGGGTGAGGCACTCCAGGCCCACTGTGCTCCCTAAGGCTTTCCGCAGGAGAGCTGGCACTGCCTGCCCCTGCCCCTCGACCAGGCACCAACAAGCTGCTGGTGTTACACCCACCTGCCTGCACTCCCCAAAGAATTTCCCCCCCCCCCCCCAGCTGTGGGCTAGCGAACTAAAAATGAAATTTTCACAGAGACTGGCAAATGTTTCCTCAAGTTCAATCTATAGGAAAATGTTGTACTGAGCCTTTTACCTCCGGGGGTTACCACACAGAGCCCCACGCTGAGATCTGTCCTCAGGAGCAGATGGCAACCTCTGCACTTTTATCTGTCTTTGGAGCTGAGATCTGAATCACAAAAGGGATGCTGCTCCCATCAATTCCCCCTTTCTCATGTGAAAGGCACAGGGGTTAACAGTCCGTTAGCAAGAGAAGAGTCAAGCAACCATGTAATTCATCAGGTAACTTAATGCCCCAGACCATAATTAGTAATACATCAATCTAATCCTGCAACGCACCCGTGTACACACACACACTCTGTAGCATTTTGAGAGTAAACCACATGGCCTGACTCTTAAGTTCAAAAAGCATCAACTATAAATTACCCAAAGAGTTGAGAAAGTGAAAATTTGAGTCACTGATTCTTAATCCATCCAAGCAGATTGATCCCCATATTTACATAAAACAATAATTAGTGCTGCACCTTTCAGGGTTAATAGTTAAAGAGATTAGCTGTCACAACACCTCTGTCAGGCTTGTAAACACATACAGGTATGTGTTTTTCTTTCAAAATATATGGAAGCACTGTATCTGTACACAGATGTATAAATACTGACATATATTTCTTTGTAAATTTTATTATATACAAGTACTTCATGCAGGGTTAAATACCTCGAAAACTTTTTAAGACTGGATTGACAGCAGCATTCAATATTCAACCATTGTTCAATATTCTTCCAGCCTTTACTACATCGTGTCATACTAATATGACATTACTGTGATATTATTCCAGAGGTATGAGGCATGGTATGCTGTGCAAATGCATACCATCAGCAAGTGTTAAATGCTTTTTCTTGTTAAAAAAAATAAAATCTGTTATAATTACTCGATAGGATCATAAAGTGGATTCATTTACTTTAAAAGAGAAAAAAAAAAACCTGGAAGAAAAAAGAAAAAAAAAAAAAGACCACCACACAACTCCTGCCCCCAAAAAACCTAGAAACTGGTAAATACTTTGGAAGGTGTTTTCTAAGAAAAACACACACCAGAATTACTGTAACTTATGTTGGATTTTGTTGGACAGAGGCAGAACAGGCTTGCCTCTAGACAGAAAGCCCAGGTGTCAACTTCTAGTCTGGGGGAAAAAAATAAATCATCAGGATCATGATTTTAAACAACTCTTAAATAACAACGCTAACAAGTGATTCCTCCAAAGAGCAGCAACACGTTAGTAAAGAACAGGGAGTCTGAAAAACGCTCCCATCCTGTTCTTTCACTTCCACTTGCAAACAGCTGGACAGGCAGATTAACCCAAGGAGCCCAGCTCATTCAGACCCAAAGCACTTCACAAGCCTCAGAAGAAACACTCAGCAGAGAGGAGTGGGTAAACAGAACAAAACCTCTACTTACTCAAGTTCATTAGACATATTTCCCCACGTTTCCAAATCCTTGCCGCCCGTAAATTCTGATGACTTCTCTCTCCTAGTCGCTGCTCCAGACAGACATTGCCTGCGAAGTGTTTGATTTATGGTGAGGTTTTACGTACAGGTATGCTGCTGACAGGCCGCCAGGGCCGGGGATTGGCTGCCGGCACAGGTGCCCTGGGACAGGTACACCCAGACAGGTGCAGCCCGTAACCCTCCGCCTGCCGGCCCCGGAGGATGGAGGAGAGGGAGGTGGGTGGGGAAGGAGGGAAAAGCCCTCCGGGGAAAAAAGATAGGATAAAGGAGTGGAATCAGTTATTCATCTCTGCGATAATTAGTTTCAGTTTGGTGGACATGTTCCATATACTGCGATGCCAAATAGCTGTCATTTTTATGAATCTGGGGGTTGATTTGTCCTTTGCTGTTTCTTTATATATAAATATTACAGACAAAAATACATACATATATATATAAAGGAATAAATTAGGGAAGAAGAAAAGCCTCTTAGTTTCCTCTCATTCCTAAATGGTGATTGTACTGACAGGCTAACCCTTTCTTTCCTTTTCTCACCTGTTCTTAGCTGCTTGCTCCATAAAGTCTCCCTAAGTGGTTTTGGGTTTCTTTTCCCTTAAAAAAGTAACCTTAAACCCCCTGACTTTAGGTGCCAAGAACATGCAGCAACATACTGGCTCAGGGAATCTTTGCATTACACTGGATAAGTAAGGAAACAAGTCTGTGGGATAACCTTTTTCCTTACCGTTCACACACGCTGCCCTGCCTGCTGTAGCACAGACAAGAGCCTTATTCCAGCACACGCAGGATGGCAGCGGGAAACTCAGACACACGCCGTTTGGGAACAGCTGCAGGAATACCACCCAGGCAATAGCTCTGTAGCAACTCACCTGTAAACGGGGAAAAGATTTATGCAATAGAACAAAACTCATCATGGATTCAAGCACTCTTGTTGGATGGTTTCTGTCATCCGTGTTGCAATGAGGAGGCAAAGGATGGGCTCAGCGGGTGACTCATGTTGGCTGGATTTGGAAGGCAGGAGAGGATTTTAGAAGACATGTTGGTACAAGCCTTAAAACAAAGGGAAAAAGAAAGGCTTCCACCACTCGTTCCCACCCCCCATCACTGCCTCGCTCACTGAATCTGTCCCACTCAGTGCCCTGCGCCAGCAGGTGAATACCAGAAAGCACGAAAGTCTTCCTTCACCTAACAGTTAAGTTCAGCTCTCCCAGCTCGGTGACAAGTGGCCTTAGCAGCCCACTCAGGCAGGCATAAGGCATGTCTACACAGGCACGTGTGAAGACAGAGCGTATTAATTTGGGTACAACACCCTCCAAATACATCTCCATGGCTTGTGACTCAGCGCACGGCCAGCTCGGCGCGCAGGATGAAGGGTGACTGCGGTGTATCTGCACTGGCTGATAAGGACGTGCTGGGCTGAGCTTCGCCTGACCAGCCAGCAACTATCGCCCTCCAGTTCGCTGTGCAAACTCCTGCCTGCCAGGGATCTGGGGACTGGACAAAGTCTGTTTTCTGGGAATGAAAAACAAAGGTCTGGAGTAATACAGACTCCACTGGGGATCACTGGAGAGCGCCAGCTGCCAAGACCTTGTACAGCAGAGGACAGCAGTACACAAAAGTCAGCTGAATGAGAGCTGAAGATCAGAATCCATGCCATAGCAGAGACCATGCAGCGGTGAGAACACAAAAAAAGGAAAGGAAAGAACACCTATGTCCTATCCAGCCAGGGAAAGCACAAATCTTAGGTGATGGTGGCATTAGTTGATCAATATTCTGATTATATCTCTAAATTAAGGAAACCTCGCCCAGTTCACGATGACCAGAGTTGTAGTGCTGGGTGCTCGTCCTTTACCCAGACCCAGGCAGAGAGTATTTCACTGACACTGGGTAGTGCAAGGAGCAGCAACATCCCCTCAGGGGATTTCCAAGTTTCTTTTAACCTTTCAGTGAGACTTACCAGATTCCAGCAACAAAAGTGAAGGAGGAGAAAACACTAGCTGAGCCAGACCATGCAGGGGAACGGCAGGGCACCGGATTCTGACCTCTGAGGGGAAAAACCTGTGTCAAAGAAGAGAGAGGGAGAAATGTGTCCAGCAAAACTGAGCAGTGACAGGCTTGCCTTAGCAAAAGGTGCCCTGCGGGCCTCAGCACCACCATGGCCAGGCCAAATCCACCTCTGGATGGAAACATTCAGGTTTTCAAACTTGGCCTTTTGCAAAACAGCAGGGATGATGCTGTCTGCTACTCTATGATAGCAGACAGGAGACAAAGCCACCGGACCCTTCTGCCTGCCTGGAGCTAGGCTCTGCAACCAGCACGCTGCTGACAGAGCCTTGTTTCTACCTTTGGGGGTTTAAACCCACCACTGCCGCACTCCCACTTCATCCACCTCGGCTCCAGTGGAAGTGGGGACAGCCAGGGATGATCTGGGCTTACCAGGCTCTTGGTGCTGCCTGCCAGTCACCGGTGAGGCTGCATGCCCTGCCCTGCGTCAGTGTGTCTGGAGCCTGCCTGAGGAGCCACAAGGTCCCTTGGGAAGCTGGGAAGGGCTGGCAGAAAGGACAGAAACACAGATTCTCCTTTGAACAAACCCACTGGGACTCCAAAAGGACAGTGGTGACTGTCTCCCTGATTTTCACTAATTCTCTCTCTCTCTGTTTTTAAGCATGAAGTTTCTTCTTAGCTTTGCTGCCACTGATCCAGGACCTCGTCTTTTTCCTGCGAGGATCTTGCTGCAATGGCAGAATGAGAGACTTTGCCAGGTAGGCTCACATACAGTCTTATTTCTTATGCAATCAGCTACGCGCCTACCCGCAGCACTGAGGCACTCTCCCAGCCTCCAGGAATTATGGCGCTTCTGTAAAATGGTTCACAGCAGAAACCAGCTCCTTTGCGTCAGTAAAGTGGGGCCCGTGTACATGTCTCTCTTCTTTACGGTAACACCAGCTGGAGTTTGCTCTCTCAGACACCTTTCCAAGGCCAGGTGAAAATGCTACCAACTCCCTACCGCCAATCGTTCCACAGACAGGACCCTCACAGCCTCCCTCGAGTTAACTTTACTCTATTACCAGTGAAGAGGATCAGGACCACCCCAGCAAGCACGCGTCAGTCTAGGTGTGATGTGTCCTGGTGGGAAGCAGGGACAGCCAGCGCTGCCTGGGCACCACGCTGCCTCCAGCACCCACCAGCTCCTGCCAGACAGGACCACCCTTGCCCTGCCTCTTCCATTCTCTTGGGCACCTTGTCTTTTTTGTGATAATATATGTTTTGTGGCGCCTGGGAGGCCTCCAGGCCTGGACGCCTAGACAATCCCTTTGACTATGATTTCAGTATTTTTAATTATTATTTTCTCTCTTTTTTTTTTTCATTTATACTCCACCCTCCAAGAGTATCTGGTGAGGGGGTGGGTTAGAAAAAAAGAGACCAAGAGATACATTCTCTATGCACAAAACCCTCCCACTTCCCTTCCACTCCCCTGTTAAATATACCTTGGAACAAAAGCCCTTTATGATGCTCTAAAAATAAAGCATGCAGCAGTCAAGACAAACTGCAAAGTTTAAAAGAGAGGGCCAAATTTTGCTCACAGCTACACCCTCTCTAAGGCAACAGGGTTGCACTTGTGTTTGGATTGTTAAACCCTCTTTAAACATCCAGGGGCTGACGGTGATTAGCTGCATTCCGTCAGCAAGAGATCAGCAGCTGCATGATTGACGACAAAATCATTCATTGGGTCTCCAGCCCTCAGATGCCACTGCCCTGTCAGGAGCTGGCTGGGTCTGCATCTGGAGGAGCTGCCCAAGGTGCGGCATGGCCCTGTGACCATGCCACCCTGATCCTCTTTCTCCCTCCGCCACTGATTGTGGTGTGACCTCGGATAAGTCATTTCACGCTCACTGTTCCCAGTCTGGCTTCTTTTCTGTATAACTTGTAAGAAACTTCAAAGCAAGGGCTTTAATCCCTTTAGGATACACGGCTTTTCCCACTGACAGCTGTCAAACATCCTTTCCAGTTGTCCTCTGATGTGCCAGGAATTTCAGCTGGTTTTGACCAAAGGTTATTAAAACACTTCAACAATTAATACGCAGTAAGAGGAAGCAGCCTGAAGCAGGTTAAAGTGAGCTGTTCTCCAAAGGGAGATGTGGCTGCTTCAGCTGCTTTTCCAGCAAAAAATATAGCGTGTGCCATGTAAACCTGTAGGAACCTTTGATATCCAGACCAGACACTCTTTCCCAGTGAGACTCCCTCTGCCTCCCAGAGCCTTTTCCTTGGGAAGGCAGAACAAAAAGCTGAACTGGAACTTCCTTGGACTGCAAGTCTTAGTCTGGCAGGACTGCTCTTTTCGCTCTGTTTGTACAACACATAGCACAACAGAGGCTGCAGAAGTCACTCTATAGCGCTATTGTCATAGCAATAATGAGGAAAAGGAAAAAAAGACTTTGTCCTTCTGAAGCGAGAGACAGACAACCCCCTCGCTGACCCTTTCTCAAGCAGTTGTTTTCCAGTTAGGTGAATACCCCTATCTGCAGGGTATCTGGGAAGCCGGTTGGCTCTTCTGTATCCCAGTACCACTAAACAACATGACCTGATGCTTAAATGTCTTTTTAATAGAGTCAGGCCACTTTGTTATTATCTGTTGTAGCCCACGGGGCTACAGGAAAATTCCTGTTGTCTTTATCTAGTTCTACCAGTTTTTACACAGTAACAAGTTTGGGTTGCAAACAACTGACCCAACTAACAGTCTTCAGGGCAGCCACCTTCAGTTTAAATAAACAAACATGACCTACCGTCTCAGCCAGCTCCTCTGTGTGGAAGAAGCTTCATTTTTTCTCCGCGTGCTCTGACCTGAGCTTGTCCCATGCTCTCACTCTGGAGCTTTCAGTACATACATTTAGCTGACACCTGTCAATCCAAACCCAGCTAGAAGAAACCCACAGCAGGGAATGGACATACCAGTTTAGTCTACAGAGGGAGCTGATTGCAGATGTCACAAGGATGTTTTCCATTTCAGCTAAATTTGCTGGCCAGGCTTCTTGTGATATTCAGCTACAAGTATCTACAGGGGAGGAGTTGGGGAAGGTTTCACAGAAGAAAACTGGGTCTTCCTTGAAAGGGGTTTCAGACTGGCCTCAAATAAACTTTGTCTTCTAACCCCAGCGCCCAGCAGTGTGAGCACATGCTGCAGCTTTTCAGCCATAGCTAATTCACAGGACTTCCCTCCTATCAACTGCATCACACATGCAACTCGAAACACATTTCCTCTTGCAAAAAAATACAAGGAGCTGAATCCCCCCAGCAAATACCATATCAGGAGCAGAAGGTGCTGACAATGACGCCACCAGTGCAGGGAAGGGCTTAGGGCTGGGCCTACAGTTACCACAGTGCTCTGACTCCTCACTGAGAGAAACTTATTTTTAAACATGAAAACAGTTTTTTAAAATGGACCAGATGCAAAACATCAGGCATTGCTCCTAACCATTTCCCCCACTGCTGCAGCTTGATCAAAGCTGCCTCCCTTCAGGAAGTTATCTGATGTCAGCCAGTGACACTATAGCAGAGATGAGCTTGGTCTCAGATACCTCAGTTGACTCCATTCATGATTAATCAGCCCTTTATGAGCAGAGATATGGAAATGTCACTGGCAGAGGTGTCCCAGGCTGCTCAGAATAAATTACCCTTATCAGCCAGCGGGCTAGATCCCGGCAGCAGAGACTAGGCTCAGATTCAGACTCCAGCTGAAGCACAAAGTGTGTTTGGATCCCGGCATCTGCTTGGTTCACGCAGTTGCAGAAATGCCAGTTCCAACTCGAATCTAAGTACGGCACAGCAATGGGATTTCATTGATAAATACCTAAGTCACAAATTAAAAAAAAAAAAAAAAAAGAAATATTATGAATTAATATCAGTCTGTCCCGGCGGACTGTAATGAATCCACTCGTTCACAGAGCCTTGAAAGACACCTTGACGTGACAACTTAGTTTCTGTAGCTAATTAGAAAAGCTCAGGCCAAAGATACTTATCTGTGTGCAACATCTGGAACTCACAAGGTCTCAGGTTTGCCAGCTTTCATGGTCTCATTACAAATCTGCTGATACTTGCTGTTATTAGCTTATTTAGTTGCCATTTTAAAGCCTGACTTCCTGTAATCACATCGTCATGTGAAAGTTTTCTCTACATAAAAACTCTGTCCTTCATGATTGTTGCAGAATGCCTCAAAACACAATCCCTATAGGCTCAGGAATGAAGAGACAGAAATGAAAACAACTCCTTCACACCCCACACAAAGTTAAGCAATTTTAAAGCCAATCTTACATCCACCGGGGACCTGGCTTGTGGTTTCTAAGCCAGCCCTGTGTTTGGCAGGACCATGGCTCACGCCGTATTATTGCTAAGGCTGGTCAGTATTGGAATCATCAAAGCACTCTGCAAATTTTAATTATTTCTCACTTCTGTTCTACACCTGTCATTACTCATCTGAATAAGTCATGGGATACTGGTACAGGGGATGTTTTGGGATGGCTAGAATTGGCACAAAGCAGCAGTCGTCCTGCCTTTCTCTGTCAGCACTTTGGCAAGAGCTGATTTTCCCACAATAGCTTGAGAAGACAGCTGTTGGACCTGATTATTTATAGAGAAGCGGAAGAAGAAATTGGCTCTGCAATCTTGATTTGACTCTAAAATTGTCCCTAGAGTTGGGATTTCATGCTTAGATCCTGGGCCTGGTTTGGAGACACCTTCTGCTCCCGAAGCATTCAAATGAAAAGGCAAAACGCAGAGGGAGGGGAGAAGAAGCAAGGCTGGGCAGGGGCTTGGTACATCAACTGTGGGAACTGAATCTCATTTCCACTGAGAAAACTGGAAACCCCTGCCAAAGGCCCTGCATGAGTCACCAAGCTATCGCCTCGCTGGCTGATACCGCGCAGGTCACACAGCACAGACTTCTCAGCAACCTCATGTGGGAGAAGCAGCCGGCACTTGGAGCTCTAGTTCTCAGCTCTTCACCGGCAGGGAGGGATTTCCCTTTGAAAATCTTCTGCAAACAGGCCCAGCGCTGGCCCTGCTCACTCCCCCAGAGCTCCAGCTTTGTCATGCTAACACGCAGCCATCAAAGGAAAAAGGAGAGCCCTCTTCAGGAGCCTACCCTGTGTGGGATGCTGCAGCAAACCCCAAGCAAAGCTGACAGTGCTGAAGCCTCTTGTAAAAATTACAGTTCTGGGCTGGAGAAAGGGGAAACTTGAATTTTTGGACTTTATCTTCTTTTGCAAGCAGAGCTCGAGGGAGTTGCTGCAGTATGCCATCTTCATCTGACAGCACAAGGGAGTCAGTGGCTCTCTGGCTTCCCGTTGGTGCTGCACACCACTGCTGTGACCAGCACTCTGCCAGCACAGCTAACAGCAGGCAAAGCTTTATCAGGGGGTCATGGGACCTTCCAAGTCTCTCTGGCAGCCCCTCAGCTGCATAGTCCTCCTCCATCCACACTGCAGCTGCACCCACTCTGGATGAAGCTCTGATCTGGTGAGGATACAGATAATCACAGCCGTGTACCAGGTCTTCACCTGCCGGAGCCCCCACAACACAGCCCAGCTCCTGCTGACACCTCTGTCAAAGAGACCAAAAGCTGCAAGGAACCGGGGCTTTGCTCTTATGCCTCCCTGTCAGGGCTACAGTACATGAGCAGGCACATGGCAGCTCGGAGGAGCCCTGAAACTCCACTGGCATCGTCTCTCCGAACATCCTCCCCAAGACTGAAGTCTAGGAGAGAAAGGGAAACCGATACCCATCTACTCCACCCTCTGGCAGTGGCCAAGCTCTCTTTGCTCCCTAGCTGGCACTTGTCTATCATATTTGATACCATACAAAGGCCCACTTAATTCTGACTTACTCTACCTGCTCATATTGCTCACTTTTCCTGGCCAGGCCATAACCCAACACCTAGGGTGAAAAATCTTGCCATCCTAATTGAAGCCTAAATTCAAATCCTATCAGTGCATCGCCTTCTCAGATAACAAATCTAACCAAACCTCGTAAGAGCTTATTAGATTGTTTGTAGATTGCCCAGCATCTAGGTCAAATGTATAAATCCACGCGTCTTCCTGCACAGCAAATCCAGATTACTTTTCATCAGGCTCTGTAGGGCTGGAACTCCCTTCTCAGGGCAGGTTGTTGGTGGGGGATTAAGAGAAAGTTCACTGCAGGGTACCAGTTATCCCATGGAGTGGAAAATATCAGGTAGTTTTGCAACATTTAAAGAGATGCACCAAGAACATCTTGGGTGGCAGTTAGCACATAAGGGCTGCTGGCCCTTAGGGGCTTGGAGATTTTCCTTCCTCACAGAAAATGCCTCCTGCAAGAAGCGCATACCTCTTACAAAACAAACTGTTGCTTTGTCTTTGCTAAATAAATCAATCAATCTTCTTTTACTTCAAGTTCTGAGAATCAGCCTCCCTTCTATGCTGATACTTCCATACCTTCCCCACAAATACTACACGGCACCCAAACACCAGGCACAGGTGGCTAGGTCAGCCTTCTGAGAATGGCAAACCCCATCTACCTGCAAAGCTCTGATGCTGGCTCTGAGCAGCAACAGCACTCAGCATTGATATTCAGGGAAGATCTGTTGCCATCACTTGTCTCTAAGGCACTGACATGGAAAGCAGGAGACCAAAGGGCTGCTCGCTGCACGTCACTGTGCCTGAGCTTTGCCTCTCACAACCTTTGTGCCTGTTCCAGTTGGAGACCTGTTTGGGCAGTCCCTGCACTAAGCACTTGGAGAGATGCCGCCCCTGGGGCTCTCATGGGATTTGCAGCCATGACCGTACTGCAAGTAATTTTATGCGAGTCTTAGAAAAATTTGCCTACCTTGAGTGTCTAGTCACCCACGCAAACCACTAGTGGAGATGTGACTTATAGCAATGCATTTTTACCCCAGTTTGAAACAAGATCAAACAAATTATACTGCACCAGCATAAACCGTGTCTCTACTGGAGCCGGAACTGGTACTTGTGGCCAAACCCCAAGTACGGATGAGTTCTAAAAAGGTGCAAAAAGGAAGCTACAATTTTACCTGAACCTGAAGGATTTATAACCTTAACAATGAGACCTTTTCCTGTGCGTTCCTACAGTAGCTTTAGGATTAATCGCTGCCAGTGAAATCAGTGCCTGCTGCTCTGATTTTCAGCACAGAATGAAATCATTTCAGGGTAAACTAGAAATCTAAGTCAGACCCAGGAAGAGCCAGATTCACAGCTCAGTGGAGAGACAAAGCTGAAGACCAGGTTCAGGTGAAGGATGCCAGAAGGTCCAAGAAAGCCTTGTTACAAGAATTTAGATGTATTTTAGCCATTCTTGAATAAAAGGTCAGATAAACGAAACGTGAGGCTCCCACCTGGCCTACTTGCCTCTCCATTTAGGTTCCTGCATTTGGAGGTGCTCAGCAGGAAGGCAGGGATAGGTTTACTCCTTGTCTTAAGTCTGCACTGCCTTTGCATTCCAGCTGATGGGATTAATTGCATTAGGCTACTTTACCTCAACCACAATTTGGAAGGAGCAGGAGGACCATACATGGGGAAGACAACACAACCTAAGGAGGCCTCCTTGCACCCAGCTAATTAGTCCCACTATATGAGATGACATTTGGGGAGCCCAGCCAGCTGTCTGGAGCCAGCATTGAATCTTGAGCATAGACAAGTACCAAACAGGGCCGTGCAGGGCCATTGCGAGCCTTCCCAGGGGACATTTTGGATTGTTCTTTTCTTCCACACAAGAAAAACTGCTCTTTGCAGAGCCTTGTGGTGCAAGTTGGCATTATGTGGCAGTAGGCAGGCAAGGGTATTTGGAGACTTTCCCCCTTGACCTGAGCATGACATTTGGCTGACATTACTACAGAGCCCATCCCTGCAGTATCAGATCCTTTCTCCCTGTGATCTCCAGTGTCCTAAAGACCCCAGGCAGCTCCCCTGGCTAACAGGAACCCAGATCGAATTCTGGCCATTCACTGCCTGAGGTCAAGCTGTAAACTGAACAATCCAAAATTGCCCCGAAAGGCAGATGTACTAATTAGAGAAACCTTGGGTGGCAGTTCTGAGTATGATGCTTTTAATAACTGCAGGGATGTTGAGAAGCAAATAAATTATATGATGAAAGTCTACCAGGCTGCAGAACCCAGATATGTAATAAGCAAGACTGGCACCAAGACTGAAATTTTGCCCCCTGGGCTTGGCATTTTGTCTGATTGCCTTTCCAGATGGGAAGGTATCTGGAGCTTCCGGTCCTGCCGACTGCTTGGCAGAAAGGTATTTCGCAACAACCACCTGGGGAATCATCTGGGAAGGCTGGAATTAGAGAGCCAGCCCTCACTGGCACCCAGGGAAGTATGGCCAGGTTTTCACCAGGAATGAGCGACCAAGGTTTCTCTCCTGACTTCTGGACTTAAAAGTGGACAGAAATCATATGGAAACTTTAAACGTGCTTAATATTGTAAAAAGCTACCTGGTTAAGGCTTGGAGTTCCTCTCTTTGCCAGTGCACAGATAAAGAGGCTCTGGCAGCTCTAGGGGTCTGGCCTGTTCCCTGTCTGCCTGTGGCCTCTGATCCCATCAAGTGCCCCACTCTCTAATTTCTTTATCTTCCCAGCACTCTTGTGACACCGGGAAAACCTCTTCTCTCTTTACAGAGGTCCCCATGAAAAGAGACACAAATTGTTCATGTCTGCACAGGACAGCCTACACAACTGGGCTTGCCAGCCTAAAGCCACACGCAGTGAGTTACATGCACGAGGCTCTCCTGTTTCCAGCCTAAGCCCATTCTCCCAGCCTCAGTGGCCTCTGCAGGGCCCGTACACCCAAAATGCCCAGCACAGGCTCATACAAGGGATCCCTGCAGAGCCAGGGCCCTGCACACTCAGTTACGTGGCAGTAGGGACAGGAGGGACACCCACCTTCCTGGTTTTGCCCATCCATGGTGTGCAGCAAGGCTCCTTGAGTCACTTCCCTCCCTCCAGCTCAGGATGTTACACCCTCCCGTGCTTCCTTCCATCACTCTGTGACCTCTCTGTACTACATTTGGGCCATCTGTGCCCACCTTCCTGCTGAGCCCTGCCACAACAGCCTGGCCCACACTCCTCCCTTGGCTGGGATCTGCATGCACCCATTGCCTCACCCAGCACACACTAGGAGCACCCATTGGCCTCCACTGACACTGGGCTCTTTTCCCATAACCCCACCTTTGTGTCTTGACCAACAGCTCTAATAAATCTTGCAGATGCGGGTCCACAGTTACAAGAGGTTTATGGCTCCCTGCCAGTCTGCTTAGTCCCACAGGTCATCAGAGCTTTCCCCCAGGGTGGACCTTGCTTGCAAGCAAACTCCCCCACATACACAGACCCACTTCAGATGTTTTGACCAGCAGAGCCTATTGCTCTCGCTGACCAGGAGCATCCCCAGCCCATAACTGCCCAAGAAAGGAGGACACCAGTGTCTGTATCACGCCTGTAAAAGCTCCCATTCACTCACAGGCTGCTACATGTCCCAGACAAGCCACACACAGTTATTTTCAATGGCAATTAAAGACTAGCTCTTGTTTCAAGGGCTGGACAATGAAATTGCAGAAAGAGCTGCCCTGACCCAGCAACCATTAAGTCAATGAATACGCTGGACTGGGAGATGCTGACGCTCATCTCAGCTCCAATCCACTTTTAATTCTCCTGGCCTGAAACCCTGCAGGAATAATATGGGGAGCTTGTAGCCATTGCATGGGGATTTAGGACCAGCACCTGTTTTAGGAATAATCAGCCCAGCAGGAGGAAAGTTTCTCTCTGCCAGTCTCAGAGTATTTACGTTTTTGACCCCTGTCTCGGCATGATAATAGTGCACTTTGTCAATCTTGCACAAAACCTGGCAGGGCTCTGTGACTGGTTTGTCCTGACTCCTGCATGGCTCTATTATGATTTTTCAAAAGACCTCCCATAAGGGTTAAATGACCTCACATTAGTGCTAATTTGGGGCTAACTTTCCTATTCAGCACATAACAAAGAAATTGGTGTTTACCCAAGTCCCATAAAGTGACAGGGACCACACACAACCTAACTGCACTCAGCCTGGACACAGACAAAACTCCACCCCAGCCCTTTCATAACCATTGCCATTTTGAAAGGGGCGGGGGGTGGGGGGGGGGGGGGGGGGGAGAGGGAGTAAAAAATAAAAGAGGCTGACTGAAAATCTTTACCAAGCCCGTGCCCAAAGCACAACAGGCTGAATTAAGCACCCAACAGGTCAACCTGAAGCAGCTCCACTGCTGTCCCCAACAAGACTGCAATGGGAAGCGACAGTGGCCATCCCTTCCATTCCCCTATGTGGCCTAATTGCAACCTGCTGAGTCACAGACCCACAAAACACTTGGCTGCCTCATTCCTTAGCTGCTTTTCTTCTCCACAGGCTCCTTGTGAATTTAGCTCGTATTAATTTGAAGCCAGTAAATCACCCTGCACAGCTAATAAATTAAATGTCTCATTGACCCTGCTTCTGGGAAAGGAAAGGTTCGATGGAAAGAAAGTGGCGCACAGGCTGACTGCAAACCGAGGGCTGTGTGACTGTCACCACAAAAGGAATTGCCAGTCTGGTCCCCATCCCATCTACCTCTCCATGATTAATGACAGTGCAAAGTAGGGCAGGCTGAAAATAACAACAAACCGTGACTGATGTTCCCAAGCACAGAGCTAGACACAGATCTTCAGCTACAGTGAACTGGTGTCACAAATGGAGCTGAACAGCACATTTTACACCAGCTCAGCTTGCGCTGCTGTGATGCAACAAGACCCAGCAACGCCAGCCAAGGATTTATTCAGTACATCATTTCAGTTAATCAGAGACCATATATTTGCCCCCTTCCCATTGCAATTAAATAAGGTCAAAAAAAAAAAAAAAAAGGAGGGAACACAAACATGTTATTGGCCGAGTGAGTAAACATTTCAGGCTCTTTTGCAATCATTAATGATAGTACAAGGCGTGTGTGAACTTCCTGCACACTGCACTGCAGTTCATTCTGAATTCACCAATGCAATTAGGGTGTCTTTTATGCAAGAGCTGAAATTCGTCTAGATTGATTTAACGAGTATAATTTCCTCTTTGGAACTGCTGGAAATTAATCATCACTTCTCCAAGCTTCATCTGGAATTCACTCCGTCAGCACAACACACAGCTATAATGGTGGCACCTAAAGAGAACTGCATGCTGACTACACTGTTGTTGACTTTGTTCAAGTATTTCCTATACTTAGAATGGGAAATATCTCAAATATGCAGCAAAGTCAACTATCCCAGTGCAAACTGATTTTTTTCTCTAGTGACAACCATCACACTGACAACAAACCAAATTCTCTTCTTGCTCTTACTAGTTTTCATTGAAGCAACTGCACCAATTTAATTGGATTGACCCTAACTTGCAGCAAGTGAAAGCGGCAGAAGAAACTGATGGACTGTTTTAAAGAGAAGCGAAATAAATACACCTAACCAGTTACCATCTCTAAGAAGCTGCACTCACACATAAAAATGTCAATTTGTGCATGCAAGTCAGGTAACTAGCCGCCTAATTCTCTATTTTCATGGCTACCTGCCCGATTTGGGTGTACAACTGTAGAATTTGAGAACCAAGAGCAGTGACACCTCTGAGAATGCGCCAGTGACAGAATTATCTGGGCTGCAAGAAATCTATTCTTTCTTGCCCATATCAAACTCAATAAAAACCTATAAATGGAATCAGACAAAGAAAAACCAAGGACAACTTCACAGCGTACGGCGACACTGCTTAAGTGACTAGCAGCTAAACGAATAGAATGCTCTAGAAAGAAAATTGTTTTGTTTATTAAAACAATTAATACAGCTTAAAAGGAAGAGCACTGAAGTAGGTGTGAATGAACTGCCCTTCTCAAAACTGAGGTGTGGCTGCTCCAGAGGTTTTCCCAGCATTTTGGTGTCTTTTGATGTAAACCACAGAAACTAAACTACATGAATTAAAATCAGAGCTCCTTAAAATTCACTAGTTCCAGGATTACTCTTGGGAGCTGACCCATCCCTAGAATACCCCACAGGTGTACAGTCACAAAGGAACTCACATGAAAGTTCAAGCAAGTCTTTGTCGACTTCTTCCACCCCGGTGGTGACCCATTTCTAGCCATCAGTAGTTTTCAGCATTTTTTGGATGGGAATCTCTATAA
The DNA here is from genome assembly GCF_023634155.1 of Falco peregrinus. Taxonomy (NCBI): domain Eukaryota; kingdom Metazoa; phylum Chordata; class Aves; order Falconiformes; family Falconidae; genus Falco; species Falco peregrinus. The sequence goes on from NC_073723.1 coordinate 116,896,288, forward strand.
TTTTTCCATTCTTCTGTATATAAGCCATTTAAATCAACTGACAATAAGCTTCCTTTTCTCACTTACCATCTGCAGACCCACTAGAGGTCATGCAAATCCCTTAGGAGTCTGTGGTTAAAAGGAATTGATCCCCATCCCTTTATTGCTTCTCCAGCTCATCTCATACCCTTTATTCAGCCTCTCGGGAAGAGCCAGAATTTACTCCAGCATATTTTTTTTTCCTCTGGACAATAACAGTTAGCTCTGCCACAGAAAGCTTTGTATTGGAAGTACTCTACAAGGACCATCTAATTAAAGATTACAGCATCCCTGGGAGATATACCAACCCATTTGATTTTGTCTATTGATAACTGGGGAAAACAGACTTAAAGCTGAAGTGCCTTGCCCAAGAACACAGCACAAGAGTGCAGCAGACCTAAGATAACAACAGGCACTACTGATTCCTGCCACAGTGTTTTCAGATTTTAGTCGGGACTAAGAAAAAAAACCTCAAACAGCTCCTAAAGTCTTCCTTTGCTAAATTTCTGCCTCTCTGGAGCAAGGACAGCTGGAAAAGAAATTAAAATATCTTGTCTTAGAAGACCTCTATCCAGTTTTGCAAATAAACAGATAAGCAGCCACCCAGTGGGGGAAAAAGATAATAACTAGCTGGGCTCCGGGATGCAGAAAGGAGTGTAAAAATAGAAAAAAGTTTCAAGGATGGTAAGATGGATGTGTAGGAGATGGAATTACAGACAATCCTAATAAGGGAAAGCAGAGTTTGAACTTCCTGTGAAAAAGAAAAACCACAAACAAACCTGGGAGATTCTCAGAGCCATGGAGAAAGGAGTAGGGAGAGGAGAGGCAGGGTAAAACTACACGAAGTAGGAAACTGCCACAGAAGACTTTGAGCTTTAAAAGTCTTCCCTTTTATCTAGAGAGCTTTGGGGTAAGAATGGAGCAAGAGGGAGTAATAAGCATAGGTGCTAATTGCATGGAGCATCTCCATGGAGCTTTAGATTAAAGACTCCAGCACCTCGGGGGGTAAAGGAATCTGTTGATCTTGGAGACAGTATATGGGGCAGGCAGCTGCACCCTTTGTTACTAACCTGCCTCCCTTCCCCATCTGATCATGTAAATGAAAGCTACAAATGCTGGAGTTTACAGCATGCAACATCTGAGTTGGGATCTCTGGAGAGACAGGGATGGATTTATTTACATGCTCTGAGTTATCTGCAAATGATCTAACAGGGGCCCCTTCACATCTGTAGAGCCCTGATGAAAGTAAAAACATTGTACCCAGGTATTTGTGTTTGTGCTTGTGGCACTGGAGACAAAAGGGCCAGATTCTCTGCCTGTTCTACACCCTTTAGCACTAACATTCATTATAGTCTGCTCCTGCAAAAGCATGGCATGTCCTTGACATTGAATGTGTTTCCAGGGGAAGAACCAGGGCCAGATTCAGTCTGATTTGCCAGCTCTGCTTCAGATCTCCCCCAGGTGCCAGCCCAGCATAGCTGATGATCCCCGCTCCCCTAGAGAAGCCGCATGGCAGCAGTAACTTCTTAGAGGGACCTCCCTGCCACAGCAAAAGGCTGGGAGGGTGGCAGAGTGGAGGACAGGCCAGATTAGCCATAATCCAAGTTATGGTGAAGCTCTCCCCATATCCCTACCACCAGGGCCTCAGGGAAAATGACTTCTCCACCTGCAATCCAAGTGTGGGTGAACCTGGTGCTTGGCAGCAAAGATCAGCCTAGGTAACTGTAATCCTATTTGGAGCCAAGAGGAAGGCAGGAGGGAGAACAGCAATCCCTCTGCTCTCCTTTGCCAACAGCAAACAGCAAAACAATAAGAAGCAAAGCCTCAGGTGTTGGAGGAGCAGAAATAATTTTTTTGCATAGACACTGGGCCTACTTGGCATAACACCCCCCATGCTGTGCCTGCACTGTCGTTCCCAGGAAGATCCAAGCAGAGGAAAAGCAGCCGCAGCCCTCAAATGCGGTACCCATTGTATTCTGTGAGTTGCCTGCCTGCCCTGCAATGTTTAAATACCTTCTCTTGCTGCAGGATGATGGTAGCCCAGGACTGCTGAATTCACCATTTTTCACATGCTTCCATGCCTTCTATGTGGCTGACATCACATCCACTTTACTGGCAGATTTTGGTTTTGAAGAGTAGATGCTCATATATTAACCAAGCAGTCCTTCCTGTCAGCAAAGCAAGCCAGAAGGGCAGGAGGGGAAGGGGGGAAGCATCAAATAAACCAGGGGTCCTCAAACTTTTTAAACGGGGGTCTGGCGCATGGATTAAGTGGCAGGAAGTCATCTGCAGCTGCTTGGTTTCGCGCCCCCCCCCCCCGGGGGGGGGGGGGGGGGGGGAAGCAGCAGGGGGTTCTATAAATACCAGGCACTGAATTGAGGACCTGGGGGGGGGGGGGGGCGGGCGGGCGGGCGCGCGCTGGCGGCTGGCTGGCCAGCCCACAGGCTGTAGTTTGAGGACCCCTGAAATAAACCAACCCATGAATCAGCCTCTGGAGCTATTTGTAACAGATGCACTGGCAGGTGTGTAATTGCCTTCCTACCGTTATCAGCTGGAGCTCATGCAGGCCCCGCAATCACCTGTAGCTCTGCAGCAGGGATCCCCTGGGAGCTAGCTTTTGCCTCCACCCAAGTGCACCAATCACCTTCCTTTAAGTGTTGAGCCTCTTCCCAATCTGGTGCTACCCTGCAGACTCAGCGTTCTGTGTGAGAATGAAAGCGATTATTGCTGAGGACCATGGCTTTGTCTTGGACCCACTATGAGAGCTGTGCAGCCGTTATTAAATCTAGAAGCTCAGGAGATAGATGAGAAACAAGCCTCTGGATTCCTAGATCTCTGGATCTCTTCCTTTTTTATATAGCATCCCATTGCCTTCCCTTTCATGTAGATTACTGCAGAAAAGTATCTGCTATAGAGTAGTTTGCACCCTTCCCTACCACATTCACTACAAAGAGTATCAATGCTGCCTTAGAGGTCATACCACATTGTGAGAAAGCAACTTGTGCTTTGCATTTTACCAGAGTAGCCACTCTTGGACATCTTTGTAGATGATCTTGCTTTCAACAGTATTCATTCTTTGAAATAAAAAGATTTCATATGCTTTCATACAGCCCCAAAGCCTGCAAACCTCTTGGTTTGGGAGAATCTGCGTCATTTGAAAAGGAGAGGGAAGTTCTCATCCTTGCTTATTGGAAAAAAATATAAAACCTAGAACCAAAGAACAAATAAAACTAATTGAGCCCCACAATTTCTACAGTGCAATTCCTGATTTTTGAATGCTCATTTAAAGAGCAACAAAGATGGGTGGGGATACCATCAAATTTCCTTGGCCTGTGCTATGGAAAGATGATTCAGAGAGCTCTCAACAGGGCTGCCCTGCTTGTGGAGGGCATTGCAAAAACTGCACCCTTTGCTAACAGAACCGCAGTGATGAGCAAAGCAAACAGCTCCTCCAGCCTGGCCTTGCTAAGGGGGGGCTATTTGCTCCATAGCTGTGACTCCCTTTCATACCTGCGCGTCTCTTCTTGAAGTCTTGCTAACTCTAAGGAGAGCACTGAGCAGCAAGCTCCATCCTGTGAGGTGCTGAGCACTCTCAGCCAGACCCTGTGGGAAAAAGCGGGCTCTGAGTGAAATTAAAGGGCAGCATATGGCGGGCTCCTAAAAGGAAATAGCTGTGTCCAGTGCATAGCACAGCAGAGGAATTTGCAGCCGCAGGAAGGCAACTGAGACAAACAATGTTGACTGGGTTTCAAACTTGAGTTGGAAAATTTTATGACTGTAAATAACACTGGCAGTCATATAACCCAAGGGAAAAAAATAAGGGTAATGAAACCTCCTGCTTCAGGGCATGAGCTGGTGGCCTTTAGGGACAACAGAAGAATTTTTTCTCCCATTCACAGCATTGCTCAAGTAGCTGGGTGCATTCTGTAGGTGTTTCACCATCCATAGAAAAACCAGGCATCAAGTGCTGATGGTAAAAAATAAAAAAGATACTGCACCGGACAAGCCACTGGCTTGATTTGGTAAGGACATCTAACAAATAAGTCAGGCAGCAATATTGCCATGAAATAAAAGGGACACTGGATCAGAGTCCAGCCCTGGGGTCCTAAGGAATCAAAAGCGATGCTCCTCAAGGACCAGAAATGAATACAGCAGACACAAAGAAAAAGAAAAATGCAGGCCAAACCACTGTGTTTTGACTCTAAGCTGGAGCAGACTACCCAATACTGTTATGTTGGCCAGCCAAATAATCTGTCTGTGGAACTGATTTTAAATTCCCATCTCTGGTGGCTAAAGAATGGGCAGCTGGATCCGTTGTTCGGTCTGGACTCCTGTTCCTCCTCAACACTGCCAATCTACTGACACAGGGAGCGGAGGATGTTTGCTGGATGCCTCCAAAATGTGTTATCTTTAGAGTCTACTCATTGTTAGTCTAAAACAACCCAGGGCCACTTTAGATTTACTAATTTTTATGTCAGTATTGTCCTTCCTCTGAAATAGTTCTAATTTTCCCAGTGTTCACTCTTGATACGTTTACGGTGAGTGACCATATTCCCACTCAGCGGGGTCTTTGCTGGGTCCAGAGCCAGCCCTTGCAGGCTGGTTGTTCTGGGACCCCCACTGTGAACCTCTCACTGTCAACCCACCTACCACTGACCGCTGATAACTGCACTTATAGACATTGTTTCTGGTGAAGTTTTCCCTGGCTTTGTGCAAGGGCACTGGGACTTCTCTAGCTCCCCTGCTAATACTCTCTTCCCCCCATGCATCCTCATATCACATTTAGCTTTCTTTTACTTCTGCTTCTCTCCCCACAGCTCACAGATCTGCTGCGATCAGTTAGCATAGCCAGGTCCTTCTCTTCTTTATTTCCACATGAAACACTCACTATTTATAGCTGATTAGTTAATATTCCCTGAATGCATTAATTTGCATTTCGTACTTTGAATGTCATCTTTTTTTTACTGCTCAGGTCCCAAAGGTCACACTGCTCTTTTTGCAGAATGCCCTGACCCTCCCTTGCTTTCGATGATAAAGATGAGAGTGATCAGTTTCTATCAGTACACACTTATCTGTTTCTTCTGAAAAAAATGGGTGAGATTGAGCCCAAAATTGATTCTGGAAGAACTCCTCTAGTAACCTCCTTCCTGCCTAGTACTTCAGCTTTCAACATTTACCCATGGGGTAAGTCCTGCCTCAGTTTTCTTGTCTGCTTCAAGTGAATTATCATGTCCAGATAGAATCTCATTTTTACAATGTCTCAGACATTGCTACACACACAGGCACATGTGCGTGCGCATGCACGTGTGCTCACTAAGGAACCTGCAAGGAAGACTTTTCTCAGGGGAAAAATGACGGTCTGTGCAGTCCTGAAGTGGTACAAACCTGAGCTTCCAGGAAATCTTATTCTCAGATCTAAGCAGGCTCAGAGCCACTTCGTAATATCACTCCCAGCACCCCCATCATAAGTAGCTTAAAATCCCAGACATCAGGACTCGTGAGTCTAGCAAACGGGCACAACAGCATCTTCTCTCCCATAACACTTTCAGCAGCTCCGAAGGTGCTCGGATACGAAGGGATTAGGTGGTTTATAGGACCAAAGCTTGGCAGATTTCCCTCCAGGGCCCCCAGCCATTTGCTCTGTTGGTCACCATTCCTGTCAGGCTAGTTCAGAGTGTCTCTGCCTTTACTCTTAGTGGATTAAGGGGTGGTTGAGCAGTTATTTTCACCTGCTTTGTTGCTTGGAGATGGGGCTGCAGAGGGGAATGAATTACATCAGATAAATACATCGAACTGTCACTCTGAGAATTAACTGGAAACCCTAGTCCCTCCAGGAAAACAGTAGAAATGGCAAGAAAAGAAAGTGCCGCAGAAGGCATCTCTACTGTCATTCACATGGATGGATCAACATAGACATAATTTTTCTTCCCAGTAATTAATTTCAGTGTATTATTAATTGTAATAACCATCAATTTCTAATGAATACACCAGGCCTCACCAAAATCCTGGCACTTAGTTGCCACAATTAAAGTAACTGTAGTATGCCCTGATCAGCGGGCTCAGTCCTTCCATCTACTCCCGCTCAGATCAGAGTCCAAAGCAGCCAGGCGATTGCAGCATTATCCCAGAACTCAGGGTCTCTGCTGCAGATTTTCTATAGGACTTTGAGGAAAACTCTCTTCACCTCCATCTCATCCAGTCATTAACATCAGTCCTCTACTGCACTCGTTTATTGGGAGGTAAGCTTGTTAAAAATGCAGGGATGATTTTCAGATATTTAGATAAGAGGATCCACAACAAACTGTCTGCTGAGAAAAAAAACATCCTAGGAAATCCTGCTAAAAATGCCTCCAAAACCAGACCCAAGTCAGGTGCTGAAGTAGTTTAAGTCAGTATAAATTCCATGTCATATCAGGAGACAATTACACTAGTTGAAAGCTTAATCCAGACTCACAGAGCGACAGCAACATGAGTGTTTGTCATTTCCTCTGCACAACTTCACCAATTAGAAACAAAACAATGGATTGCTACACATGCCATTAAGCTTATACTTCTTACATCAGAAGCACACTATAATCAAATATAAAGAGACAAGTATTAATTACAGCATGAATATCTTAGTCACTATCCTGATCAAAACAAAATCTAAGAATTTTATCATTAACCATTCTTTCAAATGAGAAGCAAGAAAACTACATGAACGTATTGATGACACACCCCATGGTAGCTGTAGTCCCTTTAGGACAGGGACTGCCTTCTGTTCTGAGTTGGTCCAGCACCTAGCACAGGGGTCCTGGGATTGCAGACACTACTACAACAGCAATTAGATTTCCCATTAAGACGCGTGTAGCTCATTATCAACAGGTAGTAGTTACCATTACTATAGCAAAATACTCAAAGGCAAGTTAGTGAATGTATCAGTTAATTGTTTTCTTCCATTTCACCATATTCCTTAAAAGAACATATTCTGAGAATGGCATAAAGGCTGTAAGAAACATAACAGTTTAAAAGTTCAGTAATTTTCAGGTTAGAGTTAAGGACGTGATGTGACATTAAAGTACGCTTCTCTATATAGCGGAAACCCTGACTTTGTGAAGCTGCATGGGGAACTCCTACAATACCAAGATTTCCCTGTGTCAAGGTAAGATTTGCGGCAAGGGACATTATCCTTTACCACTCCTGCTGATGGCAGTGTAATCAGGATTTCACAGTGTGTTTAAGCAAGGCAAAGACTTGTAGTGAGAGGCATTATCTTTTACAAACCAGCTGCTATAGCTGAAAAAAACAGAGGTGCTTTTCAGCACTCAAAAACGCATATAGGTCTGATTCAAGAGCAACAAATTTCAAGCTACATTCAGGCCAAGAAAACGGTCTTTGAGTTTAACAAAATTATGCTGTTCAATTAGACAAACAGAGAAAAAGTGGTGAATGTTTGTGACAACTTTTTGCTCATTAGCACAAGTTCATGTGATGTTAATAAGGCTAATGGACTTCCAGGCTGAAACAACTTCATATTTCGTTGGCTCAGGGCATGGACAGATGAGATTCATGATTACTTGGCCTGTCCATGTAAATATGGCCTGAGATGTGGGAAGTTATTTACTTAGTCACTTCCGTGCTCTGACACGATCACGATTTACAAATCCTGTAAGTACGTATAATGTTATCACCTAGCAATGTTTTTTTAATGAAAATTTTTGATTCTGGACTATGACCCAGCTAAATGGTTTAGAACAACAGGTGAATCTCTGGATCTCTCACTGTTGTAACCTTCATCCTCCCCTACGAGTCTCCTCCCCTTTGTTTACTGCAGTTCTTCCCTTGCACTTAGATTGTGAGATCCTGCGAGCAGGGCCCTATCCAGCCTTTGTTCAGACTGTGATATATAAACAGCTATTTGCATTTAATGGGAGACTTACCTGACCCAGGACTCACTCAGAGTGGTGGGATCAAGATTAAATACATTTACATACATGTAAATTTTTGCCATTTGCTGTGCAAAAATATCCTGTCTCTGAGATACAGGAAAATATGGTTCTGACTCAGAATTGATGCTATCTTTCCAGTCAAGATTGGAGTCTAAATTGTGCAATCCAGCTTAACTCACAGTATCAGTTGCTATGCAAAAGACAGTGTTTCATACAGAGGTGTGGTCTTTCCAATGATTGCAACAAATACAGACCACAGCTGGCTTGTCATTTAGATCAAATACAATTGGAAAGCACAGCCAATTTTTCAGGTTTGATCCTAAAAGAAACTGATTATTACTCATAAGTTGAAGACTGGCCCTAAATCATGATGAAACTAGTGGGATCAAGAGCTTTTGAATGCCTGTGAAGAAACTGTCCCTAAAGACAAAAACCAGAAAAGGTGAAAGCACTTTAAAAAAAAAAAGAAGAAAAAAAAATCTTTTTTTCCCACAGGAAACTTCCATCACTATTGTATCTTCCCTAAGGACATTTCTGTATCTGTCACTAAAAATTACTGCTGTCAGCGGTAATGCACCAGCACAAATCAGAGGGCTGGGCTTTGGTGGTCTGAAAAGGGATGTAAACCACAGTTGTTTTTAACCACCAACTCACCTTAGCTATAGCAAACATATTTATTATTCAATAAATCCAATTTTGTCTGGAAGAAAAATGATGTTGCAAAGAAAAATCGTGTGTTGTTTTCACAAGTGCATTCCCGGTGCCTAATCAAGGCTGAGAGACATTTCACTCACAGAAGGCTGAGCAACTGCCAAAACACAGGTAGGAGAAAGGTACGTGATAGGGAAACAACTGCAGATGAATGCCAAAGCCCTTCAAACCCCTGAAACAGCAAAACTGCCTTCCATCAAAGCCCCTAAACAAATGCCTTACAATTTCAGTGGCAAAAGAAACAAGCCTAAAACAGATTTTCCCCATAATGTGAAATAACACCCTTGAAAATTGCACTACCAATAAAAAACTAATGAAAAGGTCTACCGGGAACAGTTTTGCCCTACAGATAACTTGTCCCTCCTGATCTTAATGAATTCACTTGCAATTTTGACATGCTTTTATTACAGTGGCACTCAACGCCCTAGAAATCTCAGTGCTAGGTGCTGTTCAAAGAGATGGTCTTTGTCCCAAGGAACATGACGTAACTCTTAAAAAGGCAATGATAGAGGCTGCTAATTATTCATTGTTTGCACAGGGAATAAAAAAGGTTTATATGGAACTAACGTATGGGTAAGTGTAAGTATCATTAGTAGTAATTATAGTAACTGCCTCTATGATCCTCCTCTGTTATATTTGAGGCAGACTTCATTTCATAACTACGGGGTTGTCTGCTAAAAATCCTCTTTCACAACAGACAGCTCATTGCAAGCTGATGGCTGCTTTCATGGCTCCTGTCACTCTGGTCGAGCTGTCTTCCAGCACAGAGTGGTCTCCTTTGGGCTCAGGCTAGAGGAAAGCTGCAGCAGATCGGTGCTACATTTCTCTTCTCAAAGGTGTTTACCAAGGGCTTTGCATGGAGAAATTTAATGCCAGAAATGTGTGGGTTGTCGTATCATCCAAGGCAAGGGACAATGGAAGGCCATGACCCTCTACTTTTTATGCAGGTAAAATACCATCTTACTTCAGACTAGCATTCAATAGGGAAGCAGAAGTGCGAGGAAGGGTGTCTTCTGTCTAAATGGTTGTTGCTGGGTAAAGGCAGAATTAAATAGGATGAAGAGGGTGTGGACTGAAGATAGGGAATAGGATCTCTCGTGATGCAAGAAGCATCTTTGTGTAATGGCACAGTCCAAACTGGAGCTCACAGGCTGCGGCAAGTGTCCACCCAGGCAGACGTTCAACACCATCCTCCTGCCCCAGAGGGAGAGAGGTTTCCTCACCGTGCCTAAAGAAAGCCAGAAGAACCATGGGTGAAATGGACTTTAATGCCTGTTGAGAAAATGCAATGGTAAAAGTACTCTGCTCAGCACGCGCTCGCTGCCGAACCCACGCAGGCGCTCAGGGCGGGTCTGTTTGTCTCTTCAGGGCCACAGAAACCAACAAACAGCAGCGGGGAGAGGAGTTACCACTGCCGCATCCTCATCACACCCACGCGCCCATGAGTGGCCTTCTTTCTGCCTAATGAAGTGAGGATTAATTAGAGGAGGTAATGGGCTTCTTACGGATGGCATTGTCAAGCACTGCTTATTGCTGTTTGTTGATTCAGCTAGGCATTTTGTAATCCTTCACGTTGTTTTGCAGTGACTACGGGAAACAGGTAAAAAAGACACATTTCCAGGTTCAAGGTACCTCTGCAGACCCTAGAGGTTATGGCTGCTGCTGGATAGTACGGTGCAACAGCACACATATATCAGTACTCAAATAGCCCCATTCATACCCAGAAGATAGTTAACCTATAACACATTAGATGGGAAAAAACAAAAAGATATTTTTTTTCTATTTTTGTTCAAAAAGAGGGGGGGAATTTAAAGGGAAATTGTCTTTGGCACTTACTTCTTTTATATAAAAAATGATTTTACCTTAAAATTTTCTTACTGACACACTTTATTTAATGGTGGAACTACTGCTCAGAGTGTGGTGACTTGCCCAAAAACAGAGTGCAGAGGAAAACCCAATGGTTCTTGCTTTTCTCCTTGAATACAGTACACCCCAGAGCCTGACTTTTCTTTGCCTTTTGCCATGTCCAAGCTTTTGTACCCATAAAAATACAGTGTGCAATGGCACTAGCCCTTAAGTAATGCTGCCTGGCAGTGACAGCTCCTCAACATGTAAGGCATCAGCAAGCCAGCCCTTGCCCTTCCCATGCTTTCCATACAATTCTGCTTTCAGCTGGGCCATAAGCTAATATAGAAAAAGGCCTTCCAAAGTTTTCCCTGTAGAACCACCTGGGGTTGAAATAACTCTTATCTCCCTGGCCAACCCACCTGGATGTTAGCAGTCACTCTCCTGTCATGTAACTCAGTCTGGAGAGTATGAACAAACATTAGCAGGTTTAAACTGCCACATTTCTGTATTTGGGCTAAGCAGAGCTCAGGGCAGAGATCCAATGTTGTCTTTGTGTGTACAAACCCACCTCAAAAAACAATTAAAGCACTGAGTCCTCATTTTTCCCCCTTAGTTCCTTTCAAGAAAGGTTAGAACTTCACCTGTGCACTGAAAATTTGAGGCCCCTTTAAAAACTCCCCCTGGATTATATTTGCCTGCCCAGCAGGATAGATGACACATTAGATTTCATTTCATTTTCTCAAGACGTGACATTTTTGTTGGCTCATGTAAGGGGAAGGTATCTCATGCCTTTCTGAAGATCTTCACATGCATGAGTACACCACAGAGCAGACAAAGCCTTTGCCCTTCCCAAGAGAGATATTTTGAAGAGGGACGTGCTATGACGGGGAGACAAGGCTTCCCTAAGCAGTGCCCATAATGAAGAGAAAGCAATCATGGTGGGCAGAGGTTTTGGCCCATTTGCTACATAGATCCCATGGGATCTATGTTGACAACAAGAGCAGAGTGTGAGTAGCTGTGTCCTGTCCTGCAGGAACAGCCGCTGCAGGCTGAGGTGCCAGCAGCTCAGCATTTCAGGTGGGAATGTCCAGGAGAAGACTGTTAGGCTCCTTTCCTTTTCCTCATTTTCCATATCTTCACCCCACAGCCAGATGGTGCCAGGGAAAACATGCAGCTTGATGCAAGCTGTTATGGTTTGAGGTCCAGGCCGTGTGAGGCACAGGCACGTTTGGTAGCAGCACTACCAGCATGCTGATTTGCCACTTCAGACAGTGCCTGAGTCAGCTGAGGCTGTTCCTAAAGGACAGGTCCAGGAAATCCCTGCCTGCCCTAAGGAACCAGGAAGAATGACCTCCATTCGTGAAGGATGCAACAACTCCTGCATGCCTTCAAACAGGCTGAGCAAGACCCCTGCTCAACTATCGCTCCACTCATCTTTGGCCACAGAGGCCAGAGGAACTGTCCCTTTACTTTCATGGAGAAGGAAGGAAGATTCACTGTGTTGAAGTATTTCCTAACGGTCATGTCAACAGCCTCCTCCACTCATTGCTTCCTCACTCCTCTCCAAAGTAGCTGAAGGCTATAAAAAATGCTGGGGGTCTGGTGAAGTCATTTCAGATTGATGCTGAAACTTCCAGATCCTGTCTATGTGGTGGAAATTCAGGGTAATCAATTTGAGTTCATGAATGGTAATAACTTAAAATAGGTCAGTAAAATGGCAATGAACTCCCATGCACATGCCCTGGTTCAGAATCAGATAGCCTTAATTTAGTTATTTGATCAGCAATCACTTTCAATTAAATTACAGTAAATCCAAAGAAGGCCCCTTTAATTCTAATTCAGTCTGTATGGACCACTCTAATTCTAATTGAATCTAAAGGTGTTTAAGTAGCTCACCAGAAATTCACACTTCTAAGACACTGTCAAAAGCAAGCTTGAAAACACAATAGCAGTACAATACAAAATGTTCTCAAACATGGCAACATGGAGGAGTAGTGCAAAGTATATATATTTAAAATCTTGTGATTTTTCTGACTTAGCAATTAAACTACAGAGATGTCATCGGACAATGTCTTGTGCTCTGCAGATGACGTCGCTGCCTAGTGCGTAACACACACATCACGGGCCAGGGTATCAGGGGAAATTCCAGCTCCATGTCCTACTCTGAGCCCTCTGGCTGACTCACTGGGCCACCACAGGGGCCTTGTCACTGAGCCATGGTCCCTCCTGTGACCTGGCCATGCAGCAGTGCCTACAGCGCAGATCAAAGCCAGAGCAGAGCTGGGCAAATGGGATGAGAGATAAGAGAAGCCACAAACGGAGCTACACACTTACTAACAAAAGCAAAGGGCTTCCAGACATCAGAGCAAAATGACTGCATTAGACCTACTAATGGGTGTTTCTTCCAGATTTAAAGAACTTGCTACGGAGGAGGTGTGCTGGGAAGGAGGGTCTCTAGTTAGGGTGAGGCGGATCCATGATGGACCAGTGGCAGCCATGAAAGAGAACAGGAGTTTGGACCTTCACAAGGAGGTAGGTGAGGAGCGGTTTGAGCTCTCAGAGCTTCTGTGCTATGCCACGTGCTGGTTGCCACCATCGCTTTTGCTCATTCATTTATTGGCAATGCCAGCAAACATGAGAGCTCCACTGCACTGCCTGTGGTACACATCCCACCCAAGCCAGTTTTAACCTTAAGAAACAAGAGGCAAGAGGGAGAAAGGGCATACCTCTTGCTCAAAGTCACACAAGAGATCCATGAGCAGAACTCAGCTCAAAACCGAGACTGATGCCCTTTCTTCTATACCAGACCGCCTCTTCCTTGGATACATGGAATAAACAGCCTCATTTCTTCACTTCCAGTGCACTTTCTCTGCTCTGTCATAACCACACTAGGACTTCAGTGGACCGAAGTTAATGCCTATATTGATTTTCCTCAAGGCTGGTTATAAAGATTATGTGTTACCACACCTGCCTCACCTGGCAGTTAAACACTACACACAGCCTGCACCATCCTGGACAGAAAAATCTGTATAAGAAACATGTATTTTTAATGCAAACACATTCCTAGGAGCACAAAGGCACCTGGTGAAGACATTTCCTCATTGCTGAGTGCATGTGCCCAACTGCCATTAGCACTAAAGAGAAATAACAAGAGCCTGGGAAGACCCATCTTCTTGGGTGGAGGCTTATCATGGTACCAGGTCATCAGAGGGGATTTTAGGGTGATTCTCGGGGATTAAGACCTCCCATTTCAAATCACTGACAATTGACATTTCCAGTTCAACTGCAAACTTGTAAAATCACTGAAGAAAGTGAAGCCAGGACATATTAGTACTGAAAGAACCAGAAATACGGGCAAGTCCCCTGTCAGCCTCAGCAATGCCCATGCTCTCAGTTAACTGAACTCCTGAGCAATTTTTTGACTCTGAGTCTCTGACCATTCCCAAATTGGTTTCTTACACCATCAAAACTGACTACTTGCTTTCTTTCAACTTATCTGATAGAGTTAAAAGAAAACACCCTGGCAATGCCACTGCATCATAAGAGAGGCTTTGATCAGCTGGAACTGCCAACGAACCTTGAAGCGTGTTAAACATATATGACTTGGCTGATTGCATCTGCCCGTTTCCATTAAGTGTACCTGTGAGGGAGCCACCCGCTGAGAAGGGGCAGTATGAGGGAGAAATGACCTGGGGTTTGGGTTACTGGATACTCCTTGAGGTTTTGCACAGGAGGAACTTTCAGCACTTTGTGTTTAACGTGTCACCCAGCTCAGTAAGCAAAGGCCAGGTGAAAGTGCATTTCTGAATAAGCTTTCGGCAAGAACTGACCTTTCCACTGTTATTATGAATGGAGAAACCTTTCAGCCGAAAAAAACCCTCAACAGCTCTCACGGGCTTTGGGTGCTCATGTAAACTCAAGGGATAAGGTTCAATTCCTTGGATAGCAGGTGCTACCAGTCCATGCTGGTGATCCAGAATGCCATGCTGGACACTGCTGTGTTGGGAATTCATCCCTCCCACTCCCTGCAGAAGTCTCCCTGTGTACGATGGCCCTCCCAGTTGAAAACAGCTCTAACACTGCTGGGCTCAAGAACCAGAGTGCAGATTTTAGTCTCAGCTTTTAAAGACACAGATTAGGGCAGCAGACAGAGACAAATGATGGAGTAGCAGACACACTGCTAATTAAATGATGTGCCACTTTGATACAAGCTCTGTCGAGACCTCAGAAACCTCTTTTTTTTGTAAAAAAAAATGTAATCCATTTCCACCAGCCTTTTATTTCCTTCTAATTTGTTCAGGATTCTTCCCAGTTATCCTCCACAGCACGAAACAAGGCCACCTCATCCCCTGCCCTCTGGGAACGTGACTCTGGCTTTGTAGGTTATCTGGGATGGGGTGGAGGAGGAAGCAGGGGAGAAGAATGAGGGGGTGCCGTGCAGATGATTCTCATTAATTTTGGAAGGAGTTATAAAAAGTAAGCTTTAAAGTCTATCCTAAATATAAGGATTCAGCTGATTGAGAACGCATCTGCTTCTATCTCTTGGATAATCGTGAATACACTTCTGCTGTGTCACTTCAAAGGCGCAGCACAGCTGGGAGGGTTTTCATCAAAGCTTCTGCATGTCTGGGGGAGGTTTTCCCCCCCATGAATATACATCACTGGAGGCTCCTTTTCCCAGCTTTTCCCATGCCTCACTCCGATTGATCCTCATTTCATTCAGATGAGCTCTTCCTTTCTGGATGGCTAAAGGGCAAGAGACAGCTCTCTCCAAAGCTTTCCCACTCGCCTGGATGCCTCTCCGAAGATTTTCCTCTCATCAGAGTGGGGGAGGGAGGGAGCTGTTCAGACAAGAGATTGAGCCTTTAAATTAAAATTCTTGTCATCTGAGGGCTGGGCCTGATAGTAGCGGGGGTGGGAAGCATATTCTCCCAGTATTGGGACTCTGGCCAGATCCTCATCTGGTGTAAATGTGTGCCAGTGGACTGATCTCAGCAGTCATGTCATCAAAACTACAAGCCTTAAAACACTCCCCTCTCTGCAAGGCAGCAGGTTGCTGGGTGAAACCAGCATCATCCTCCGTGTGTCTGCCCTGCGGAGTATGTGAGCTCCACAGACTAGGAACACTTGCTGAAATTGCTCAATTCCCTTCTTTTTCAGTGGGGAGGGAGGGCCGGGCAGCTTGGTGGAATTTCAGACACTCAGCCACCCTCAGCTGGGTTGGGATTTCACAAGAGCCCAGACCCTGTGCGCACCCAGCACGTGCAAAGTGCTGGTGGAAATCTGGGCCCCTCTCCTGATCTCAGAGAGGAGCTCAGCCCTCCTGGAAATTCTGGGCCTGGTGCCACTTGGTTACAGCATGTCTCCTGGCTGGTGGCCAGATCAGAGAGGCCTGAACCTCATCTTAGCTCTTCTACCCTCCACCCTCTAATTGCTTATTCCCTAGGGCCAAAATGACCCCAGCAATTGTCAGGTCAGGACACTGCTGAAGCAACTGGAAATGCACCCTCTTTTACCACTGGCAGAGTTGGCCCTTATGAATGATAGCATGTTGCTGTTGAAGATTTAAAAAAAAAAAAAAAAGTTATGAATCTCCTATGCAGTAACCCACGGAAAAGTGGCAGCCTTGGAGATTATCAATGTCTGCTTGTCCAGTGAGATCTTCCTCCACGCCACTGAGAACCCTCAACAGATGGGGACCCTCTCTGAGAGCAGGAGAGCTGCACGGCCACCACCAGTCCCCCTCCAGTAAGTTGCACAAGCTTGTGTCCTTACAGGCTCCTGCGCATCTTCTCTTCGCTCAGAGCCCCATAAACCCACATCTTGGAACTTTACCAGGGAGATCAAACCAGGCCCCCAAGGACATGTCACCCTCATGGGGACTCTTCCAACACTATAACATCCGTTGGCACCTATAAATCCTGTCCTGCATGCTCAGTTCCAGGCTGTAACCCTCCCCTCCATAGCAAGAGCCCCTCTGGAGAAATATTCAAAGCCGGGTCAGTTGTGCTGGTGCTGCATGGGATTGAGACGTTTCTTCCCCCCAGACAGTGATGGGATTTTCCCGCACCAGTCCCCTGAACGGTTAATTGGATCTTGAATGGTTTATCACTTCTTTCACTGGGGTGTGTGGCTGGATTTACTTTGACACAAGCCCCTTTCTGAATTGCAAGTTGGCAACAATAAAAGGGAGAAGTCTTTAATTAGTTATCTGGCTAATTAACTTTTACGGCACTGTATAGCTTTGGCATCCAAATACTGCAATGCAAAACATTGCAAACATTCAAACAAGGACTACCCACCCCACCAGGAAGCTGCTGCACTAGTGGTTGCAGGGGAACAGCATCTCTCAGCCTTAGCTGAGGTGCGTGGAAATCCACCTCTCGCTGTGCCATGCTGCCTAGACTCCCTGCACATCCAGTGCTGCAGATAACTCACCTTCTTCCAGTGATGTTCAAATCACAGATACAGAACACACATGGCTTCCCCATGTCATATTCCTCCTTCCCAGCATGTGCACTCACACTACCATTGGGTGAAATACATGCAAGATAAAATTTATTTCCTACTTGGAAGGCGTATGTAGAGATCCCTGCATCCTCCTGCCGTGCAGGGGAGAGTTTCACAGTCAGGGCCAGTGTACCAGCATCCCACAGTCCTGAGCCAAGTGGGAAACCCCTCACATCAGGCAGGGTGACATCTTATCACAGAGTAAGGAAACGCTCTTGAAGAGGGATAAGGTTTGAAACCTGTAGGATGACCCCCAAGACCACAGTTTGGCTCAGATTGTATAACAGACAGGTTGCTAGAATTAAGCCTCTCTCTGTTGGAACATGCAGGGTCCCCACTGCTTTTCCCACGCTGATCGGTGAGAGCTAGGGGTTTCGGGAGGCATGGTGCCCCCAGGACGTTCCCGTGTTGTTATATCTGCACCTTGTGGGCTAGCACATGTTTTACTCTGTGTACACCAGAGTTTCGCCGTTACGGCATGTCCAGGCAAGCTCCCTAACTGCTTTCAGTATGAATAAAAAGGCACTGTAAAGGGGAAGGGACAGGTTTCAGGAAAAGCGAGAGAAGCAGCGTAAAACGGGCCATCAGCTTGAATCCACTGGCTAATCAGTACCATCCCACACGTCTGCCCCACTGCTCAGGCAGGCACAGAGGGAAGGGAGAGGTCTGTCTGATCTCTGGCTGCGATCCAAACTACTTTGTTGTAGTTTAGGCTTTAACTGAGATCTATTTAACTGCTGTATTTAATTTATTTGTGGTAGAAAAGGATTCTGCTTGCTGGCAGTTCCAACTCAACCAAGTAAAATCAGGGGCAATACTTTGCCCCCCTTCCTGTACCGGTCCATGTGGGATCTGAGGAATCAGCTGAACTCCCAGCTGACAGAAACGCTGCCTTTGCTCAAGATGCAGGTTGCTGCCTTTAATGTTACCCAGCCAGCCGCCCAGGGAGGGTTGCTACAGGAGGATTTCAGTAAAGCGGCACCATGTTTGCACACCACAGAGTTGCACACAAAAAGCAGGTCACAGGGAAGGTAAAAATTAAGTCAGCTCGGAGCTGCAGCATGAGTAACCACTGCTACGAAATGAGGCAAGGCCCTCTTGGCATCCCATAAACATGGACATAAGAGATCCTTCTCCTCATTCATTTGCTGTGAGGGAAATGAGACCTGCTGGAGGGAATGATTTCAGTAGGGGCTTCTCTTTGCTGAGGAACAAAACCTCCAAACCATAGATTTTCACTTGCTAAATGACAGCAGCAAGGGAAAGCACGAGAAGGATGGACTTGATCACCGATACCTGGGGAAGGTTGTCCCCTCTGGGTACAGGCATGCATCTTACCAGCTCTCCCTGAACAGAGGATGACCTAAACCTGGAAGGGACAGAGATGCCTGTGAAGTCTCCATTTTGCCCACACTAGCACTAGTCCACCCAGTCTGAGCTCCCCTACTCTGCCAGCACCGCCACGCAGCTGTGCAGCCCTCCTCCATCAGCGTCACCTTGGCATCCAGTCTGCCTGACTGCAATATTAACGGTAATGAGGCTTACAAGGGAGGAGAGTTCTCTGGCCTGTGACTACATGCTGCTTGTGCAGCTCTGAAACAGCTGTGAAACGCTATGCTCTCCTTAGGCAGCTCCTAAGGCCTCGCCTAACCACCCTTAATACCTGTCAGAGTATGATGGTCTAATGAAATTATGACACAGGTACAATCCTTAATACGAAGGTTGTCCTACAGGGTCCAGGTGTCTTTACAGGATTACAGTATTCTCACCATGCAGGAGCAGGCTATTAAATGCATACACCCTTTAAATGGTGACCCTTGCATGAGGAACTGTGTCAGCTACAGTAGCTGTGTACGGGCAAAGCCCTGAGATCCTTTAAAAACCCTGCCCCAGAAGGAAAAATAAAGGACATGAAATGATTCATAGCACTTGTATGGGGAACATTTTAGGTTTTTGTTTTTGCTTTTCATTTTAAGCCTTTTCAGACTCAGTTTAACAAACAAATCAAGCCCATTCTTCTCTCTTCCTCCTGGTGACAGGTTGCCCAGATGCCTGTCTGGGTCAAGGAGGCACTGCTGTATTTTATTTTACCACCTAGCATCACCCAGCTCTGCAGAGTTTTTAACCTCTTAATTCCCAATAGCATTTTGTTCTTTGCTTATCCCATCATTTCCCCATATTTGCTTTCTTAAACCTTCCAAAATAATTTCCATCAAATCCAAACACTTAGCAGCCTGTATGTCAGGCTAGTTTCTCAGCACAAAGAGGAAAGTATTTCTCCCCCTGAGCTGCAAGAAGACCAAGTGCCCCCAGTTCCAGGTCAGAGCTAAGCCTTCAACAAAAAGATCTTCCAGGGATAGGCAAGAAGGTTCAAGTTCACCAAACCAGTTCAATAAAGCCAGGATCAGGCTCACTGCTGGAGCTCCTTGGTGTTTACAGTCTCAGGCTGTCACTTTGATATATCTCCTCCTCTCGGAGTATGTGCCTTGCACCCTGCTGCCAATGCCACAGCTGTAGCCACTCACAGAGGCGGTGGCTGTTTCCACACTCTGTTCCTGGATGGTACGAATGCCTGTGCCGTGCAACACGTCCCACAGACCTACATAAGCCCGGGAGAAAGAAGGGAGAGCTGGCAGAACTGCCAAAGAGACGAATGTTGTCTGAGGTAGAGCAATCCCTGCACCTCAGGTCCAAACTTGTCCTCTCGGTGCAAGAAACCCAGGACAGGGAGGAAGTTTCCAAAATCGGTGACTTCCAAGTTGGTTGAAAATCTTCTGCCCCTCCCCTAAGCACAGGTTTTCTCCACAAAAACTGCAGGTGGTTTCCAGGGAAAACTCTGGAACTGGGTGAAGTCTCACTTTCAATTTCAGATTATGGGTTTTGTCTTAGTTTGGTGCTAACAAGTATTTTCTCTTCAGCCACTGCCATATTCATTCACTTTCCCAAAGAGGTGGTGAAAAAAATTGAAGGAAAAATTCCTCTCCTGCCCTCGGGTTTTAGTTTGCCCAGCTCCGAAGACAGGCCCATACTGCACACTTTTGCCACCCCAGTTACATCAGCTCCACCACCTCCAGAAATAAAGACATGAAGCCAAGAAAAGCAATCTCACACTGGTGAAAACCGCACCTCTGCTAGGAAGCTCTGCAGGTAGCTTCCTAAGTCAGAGATCCTGCTTTCCGACTGCCAAGCCTTGGGCTCATGCCTCTGAAGTGCTACAGGGAAGTCACTGATTTTTTCTGTGCCTCAGTCAACTATCTGCACACCACCTGTGTACACATCCGTGTTGAGAGGGATATAGGGCTACGTACTAGAGAAACAACGAGGAATGCGACATGGGGTGTGGGCTGTCTCGTCAGCCACGAGCACATGCACAGCACCAAGCGCAGGGGCGGCAAGCTCAGCTGCAGGAGCAGCACAGATAGCAGGTGCTGCCAGAAATGTCTGCAGCATCACACCCTTAACAAAGCAGCGAAGTTAATTAAATAGCAGGAAAGGAAAAGACCATTTAAAGAGCTGAGTGTGAATGACTAAAGGTCTTAGTCACTCATTTATGAAGATCTTAGGCAAAAACTCCTTTAAAAATAATTTTTATCTGGATCACGTTCCTTTAAGAAATTTCTCAAATCATCCAGCGAGAACTACTGGGAAATGTAACTCTCATTCCCTGAGACTTTCAGTGGCCAGAATGTTTGTGACAACTGCCACCTCCTCTCTCTGCCTGCAACATTCTCTTAGGCTGAGCAATCTCACTTAGCACAGGACTACGAGAGCTGCTAGAGAACAATGATTTTTGTCCTGCAGAAACAGAAAATTTTCTTCCTAAAAACGTTGAGTTGAAACTTCCCAGTGTTTCAATAGATGCCTTCTTCAAATACATCTTCTTGTTTCATTCAGGAAAAAAAAAAAAAAAGCTCTTAACATTTCAGAAAGAAACAAAAATCAACTGTGGAAGACTCCATGTGGAGGCTATTTCGGAAGTCTATTTCACATTTTAAGAAACACTGGAAACATTCCACCAGCTCTTCACGCAATATGGTAGTGATGGAAATGTAAGAGCACATTGGGAATGTTAAGTGTGCAGCACTTAGGGATCAGTGATTTGGTTTCCCAGGGTGCCATTTGTACCAGAAATGCCCTGTTAAATTTTTTAATAAGTGGGTTTTTTCTCAATGGGACCAGTTGTCCTCCCAAGCTCAGAGAATGCAGCGCACACACTTCTGCCAGAACAGCTACGTGGGTGGGGTAACAGTAAAAGGAAGGAGCAGGGATGACAGTACTTGGTGCTGCTGCCTGTTGCCTCCAAAGGTTTCATAAAAGCAAACCACAGCCCAAACTGTGCCTTTCTCACAAGGCTAAGACAGTATTGCCCGCAGTGCCTCCGCTCAGGAAAGGAAGGTATCAGTCAGGCTGACTCAGGAAACGTTACAGAGTTTGCCCTTGTGGTCTGAATCATCGGTTGCACGCAGAGAGGCAAGAGGTGGCAAACTGAGAGTAGTCCATTGGTATTAGAGCAGTACGCAAAGACGGACCTACAGATGAGGCAATGTACTAAGGAATGACAACCCCATCCCAATGCGTTTATGCTCTATATGAGTAAAACAGTGGGAGAAGATAGGCACAGTAGCATGATTACCAGTGATGGAGAGCACTATCAAGCCCAGTCCGCTGCAGCAGCAGGCAGCCCTGCCTGCAATCCTGAGGTCATTACAGGCCAAGAGACCCCACAGCAGGCTCCCAGCACACCAATGGGTGCGACAGGGCTTCCTGCCCCTCACATACGAGTCTTGCTCCTGCCAGCACCTGATTGTTGCTGCCTGGGCACTCAAGGCCAAGGGCAAAGGCTAGCTGGAC
Source organism: Falco peregrinus (assembly GCF_023634155.1). NCBI lineage: Eukaryota > Metazoa > Chordata > Aves > Falconiformes > Falconidae > Falco > Falco peregrinus. The sequence goes on from NC_073723.1 coordinate 116,918,154, forward strand.
AGCAAAGCAAACTTTTGGTGCATACAATGCAAACTCAGCGCCCGCCATTAGAGGATGTTGTTGAAAATACTCATGTAGGACCACTGTACCGGAGGGTGCTGAGCCATGCTGAGTGCCGAAGGAGGTTTAGTGAAACTTTCCAAGTTTTCCAGTAGGTTTAGATGAGAGGCTGTCGCTTGGAGGACCAGATGTATTTTGTTTGATAGGCAGCGACACCTCGTGGCACAGGCCTCCCCCCAGTCTGTTGCCAACAGTACACTTGGTTTTGCTGGAACAGCTTCTGTCATGCTGAAATCACGGGGAGTTTTGCCCCAGAGTCCGGTGGAGCCCAGATTTCAGGGCAGATGTTTCACAGGAAGCAATGATGATGATAAGATAGATTCACCTCTTGCAAACGCTTACTAAAAATCACACATCATCTTTAAGAGAAGCTGCCTGAGGGCTCTTAGTAAGACCCTAATGAGACTGGCCCTAGAATTGCTTCCTCTTTTGTTGAGGCTGCTACAGCAACTGTAAGAGCTGTGCATTGGTACTAGCTCTGCAGTTGGGGTGCTAAAGGGGAACAGACCTAGGACCCTCCAGACCCTTAGCTTTGGGGGTTTTCCTTAAAAAGGATTATAGTTCTTTTTGCACAAGAAAGCGAAACTTCATAAAAATTAAACACAGGTAGCGAAACAGCCAAGGAACCAGAAAAATACTGGTAACAGAAGCCCATGGTAAGAAGAAATGGAGATTTTTGGAGAAAGTGGTTACTGAAGAAATTTGTAACTGCATCTCCTATGGCTCAAATCATACCATGTTCAAGGAAACGAGGCATTTCATACCTTCGTGGTAAACATACAAGCTTTTGCCAGGACCAACCCCACTCTATTGGCTCTTCCACACAGAACCGAGAACCTGACATTTACAGATGTAGCAACGGGCTTTCTGCTGGGCTTGGAGAGTTTTGCACCTAGAGAAGACCCAGAAAAGCCCCTTTTCTCTATGTCGGTGTTATCTTCTGTGTGGTAACTTCATTGACCCATTTCCTTTCCTCATGGCACAGGCCTGGAGGTAACTGTGATGGGAAGAGCAGGAGAACAGATGTGCCAACCAAGCAGCAGGACTGATTTGGCTATTTTTCCCCTTCTCTGCACACAGGATGCAATGGCACAGCTATTCCAAGCACATACGCCTGGGCACATTGTATTTTGTAGCATAGCTCATGGCTGAACTAGGATGTTTCCTGCTGTGTTTCTGATACAGACAGAACAAACTGCTGTCTCCATGACTTTGCTTTAGGAAGATGTGTGAGGCTGTAAAATACAGCAGCAACTTAGGAACTGAGCTTTGCCCCAGGAGAGCTTTGGAATTTAAAGGTACCACGTGCTGAAAACACAAACACCTCAAGAATTTCATAGCTGCAAATGTCAAGGCCAACAGCCAACGTGCTCATCAATTAGGCAGCGGAGGGGCCAAGAACCATCTGCGTGTTGGCACAGTCCTGGCAACTGGTCCTTATCTTGACAGATATTTTTGGGTTGATGACAAATATGTGATAAGTGGTAACCAAGGTTTAAGGAAATTGCAGCGCTGGCATTCAACAAAACCACAGGATTTATCAGAAGGACCCATGTCCCTTCATTTGCCCATACTTGTATAAGGGCCAGAACCTTGTCTGATTTCTGCACTTTACTTCCCCCATCTGTAAAGTGGAGCAATTCCCTAACTTCTGAAAAACATTCTTGACAACGTAAGTTAAGAGAAAATCCTTGACTCTTGTAAACATGAGACTATCATAGTACCACATACTGGTTACTGGTTTTTATTATTGTTAGGTTATTATCAGTCATCTCATGCAATAAAACATTATTTGATTTCTATCAATAGTTCACAGCCGCATAAGTAAATTCCAAAGGTCAATTTTTTAATGAAGTGCCTCACAAGGTAAGGCTCACACCGTTCAGCTGTGTTCCTTTTGCACCTAGCCTGTGACAAAGATCAGTTACGTTACACTGGAGGGCGTAGTACTGCAATCTTTACAACCTCTATTTGTCAAAAGCACTCGAAGCTCCTTCCCCAGTTCAACGTGCATTGCTGTATTTGGGCTGAACCAGGAAGCGAGGCTGTGTGCGTGCGCAGTTCATTCACTGCATGCTCCTCTGTAATTCATACAACTTAGTACAAGAAAACAACACGATGAAAAGGTAGCAAGAAAAGAAATACATTATAAGCAGAAAACTTCTGTTTCGGCATGTCTACCTGGAGGGTCAGAGTCCTGATGGCACTGTGCTTCCTGTGGCAGACTAGAGGTACAGTACAGCTGTCTTTGTTACTTTTCATTTTGCTATGCTATGTGGCTTTTCTTGTAGGAAAAAAGACATATGGGCAAATTTTAAGCAGTTGAAATGAGAATGATTCACACAAAATATTCTGCTGTAAAGAAATTGTAATTTAAAATCCATCTACAGAATGTGTCTTGTTGTGAACACTAGCAATGTATACAGTTATCTACTAGAAGAAATGGGTGCCAGGAAAGTACTGGTAACAAGCCTGCATGCTGCAGCTCACTGCATTCATGGTAGGACCTGCCTTTGAAGAACTGGGATTGAATGAATGGGAACTGAATGTCTGCCTCATCCAGGGGCTAGAAGGTAGGAGTGCAGGGGAGTCAGGATGGAGTTTCTGGGGTTGTAAACCAGATCATAGTGAAATCCATCGAGACCATCATGGAAGCCACTCAAAATTATAGAATAAGACAGTTCACACAAATGTAGGTCCTAATTCTAAAAGCTGTTTTGTAAGAGAAAAACACGACTGCATCACAGAACATACCTGCTTCCATAGCCAGTTTTCAGTCTTAAATTAACTGAACTGCTCTGCCCCAAATTTTGAAGCCACCTTGGTCAAATCCAGGTGATATTTCCTATCCCCAAAGATATTTTAAATCATTCACATAGTTTTCCCTTTCAATCAGGTCATGTTCAACTTCCCCCTCCTCAAAATGTTACATTATTGTCAAAGGATTTTGACATGATCTTGACATGGACTCCAGGAGAAGGCTCTCCACCGGATGTGACATACACTGTAAAGTATGAAAGGTAAGCGCTTACAAAGGATGTCTGATTGAAACTATGGCACAGGGCAAACATCTGTGCATGTATATTAATCGGTGTCATTATGGTCAGTGATCTGGCTGCATCCTTTCACCAAAACCAATCCTTATCTGCGTGGAAAGTGCTCCAAACTCTGAGCAAAATTTGGTACCCAGCCTTCAAAACACTTCCTTTTCTTGCTCTATAAATTATAATAAAACAGCATGTTTAATATTAATGTATGTCTGTTTCTTCTTTTAGCCAGGAACGCATGGATGAATGGATAAAGGTTCCTCATTGCAAAAATATTCACAGAACCTCTTGCAATCTAACTTGTGTGCTTCCAAACCTCTTTGTTAAAGTCCGGGCTCGAGTAAAAGCTGTTTCTGGACGATTCCGGTCGCCATGGGTAGAATCACAATTCAAGGAATACCATTTGGATGGTGAGTATTTGTTAGGTTACAGCCTGGAGGAAAGGACATCCTAACAACACTGTTGGCATGAGCAAATGAGTAGACCACACTCCACAGAAAGAGAAACAGTAAGAAGCAGCTTTATGAATGACAGAGATTTGAGTGAGCACAAACAACAATGAGCCATGATAATATGAAAATAAATTTTGTCGCAGGTGTCAGAATTTGTTCAGTGCTCTAGGTGAACAGACTGGCTTCAAGCTTTCCCCCTACCAGTGGGGGTACGTTAGATGGAAAAGAAGTATGCCCTTGCCTTCCTCCTTCCTTCATGTCTATCGCAAGATAACGGAAGTGCAGATTAGTCACAGAGAAGCATTACTTCTGCGAAGCTAAGACTCAAGTAAGCACTATTCTTATGTCTGGTCACTCAATTACAGTGGAACTGGCTCCCCCAGTGCTGAATGTGAATGTCAAGGAGAACTTAATGCATGTGAATGCCTCCTTCCCTTTGGCCACCTGTGTGGAGAGTTTCTCTTGGATGTACGACTTGAACCTTTGGGAAGCTGGATCTGAAGACAAGGTCGGTAAAAGTGGCACTTCTTAGACAAAATGGAGGAATGATGCCCAGCCTGAATGAAAATAGCTTCACATTTCTGGGCAGGGAGGGACAGGATCCAGAGCCTGGAGAAAATGAAATGGCCAAACCAGAGTTAAAGCAAAGCCAGAGAAAAAAAAGTAGATGTATGTGTGTGCATCCTTATTTTATTGGTTAGTTCCCTATGTTTATCAGGAAGATGTGATGGGAAGGCTATGCTACAGTCCGTATAATAGTGCAATATCTGAGGTTTAAAACAACTAGTTCAGGTACTGCTAACAGCATGTCGTGACAGAACAGAGCACAGCACCAGGTGGAAATCCCACCCTCGAATCCATAAACTATAGGAGAGATGCTTGCTACAAACAGCAAGCGAGAGATGAAGTGCCCCTCCATGGACCTTCCAACCACTGGAGCCACACAACACAATGAAGAGAATCACATGCTAAAAAGGTAGAGAAACACCACCCAGATAATGAAAGAATCATCTTTCCAACCTCTGTTCTTTTTGTTTCTAAACAGAAGCTATACGAACGTAACTTTAGGAAGAGTACGGTGACTATCGATACCACTGCACTTAGAGGCAACTACTGTTTAAGTGCCAGATCTTCCATTCAGAGCATTGACTTCAAGCACAGCAAATTCTCCAAACCAGTGTGTGTGCTATTAAACCACAAAGGTATGGCCCTGCTGGGGAAAGGATGTGGTGAGACATCAAACAGGATTGGGGCAAGTCAGAGATTTCCACCAAAATCAGCTTTAAAAAAAAAAAAAAGGGGGGGGGGGGGGGGGGGGGGAAGCTTCCTGTTAAATGTCCTCTTTGGATTTTCTAGTGAAAGGTTCCTGCTTTCTGCAGAAATATTTTCATTAAAAAAAACCAACCCTGAAATATTTTCTGAAAATCCTGAAATTTTGGGAATATTCAAATTTATCCTGAAAAATATGTGGATGAAGCCACATTTTTAACCCGCTCCGAGTTAGTTACTGGCTGGTATCAACATTCATTTGTGGCTGTGACTCTGACTTAAGAGTCTGATCTTAGGCAAGTCTGTTATCCTTTCTGTGCATTTGTAAAATAAGGATATTAAGCCTAGCATTTTCTGAGATTCTGAAAGAGAAACTGAGTATAAGAGCCCATACTACTATAAAATATACCACCAGCAGATTATTTCTGTCTTTTTCTTTTTCAGCAGTGGAATGGAAGTTCCCATTTTCTGCCACAACCCCTGTGTTTTTCCTTCCCATCTTTCTGACAAGTGCCTTCATCACCTGCTTGCTGAAACAAGATGCTAAGCAAAAGAAAATACCTCATGCTTTGGTATGGCCCAAACGCTGGGGTCCACTCCTGACTCAGTCTTGCTGATTTTCAGAGGATAACTGGGGAGGGGAGTGGGGGAATTCTGCACTTCTCAGTTTTGCATTCATAAGTCCCAGTATAAGTAAGCTTTCTTATATCCAAACTGTTCTTTAAAAAGCATCACTAACTCACTGATCTGTGTGTCTTGTTTCTTTTCCCTGGTAGGATTTCTCTCATTTAAAAGCTGCTGGACCAGCCTTTCACTGTGAGCTCAGTGAAAAGGAAATCTTCAGTGACTATCTTGTCTGCACAGGAAAGCCAGTGTCACAAAGGAAAACAAACAAAGCTTTAGCAAGAAATAACCTACCATGGATGGCTTCTCTCCTATCATCATCATCATCATTGGAGGAGGAGGAGGAGGAGGAGGAGGAGGAGGAGGAGGAGGAGGAAGACAGCAGTTCTGTCATCCCATACACTGAAGTGCCCCAGTTTCCAAAGAGACATCTCAACTGTCAACCATCCAGAACAGCTCAGGGGGAAACTAGCTTGGACTCTGGATCTGGAGGTCTCTCTGTGGATAGTGGATCTGTGCTTGACCTAAGTACATTGGGTTTCTCTTTCTTTCCAATGAGAAAGAAGGAGGTGGACACCTCAGGATCCCAAGGAAATGAGAAGGCGTCCCTTTCTCACAGTTTCTCTTTGAGAAGAATATCCTCCCTCACTGATGTGAGTTTCCCAGGCCCCAGGGAACATGGACAGCATGATACAGACAGGGATGGATGCCTGGAAATGACCCCTCTTCAAACACTGACAGAGGGGATTTGTGCCAAACTTCCAGCTGAAGAGCACTACCTGCATAGGAAGGCTCATCATTTCACCAAGTATTACCAGAAACCAACAGCTGATGTGCATGCCCAGATCGGTGAGGTATCACAGCTCAGTGAGGATCCCGAGCTGCTCATTTCCTTTCAGACATTACAGGTGGCAGAAGATGAAGGTATTGCAAGTGACTGTGACAGTGATAATTTTACAGAAGGGACACCTCCCACATCCACGGTGCTAAGCGACACATTTGAAACATCAAATATGGAGGAAAAATATGATCAGGAGTTTAAAATCAAAGGCTACGAGCACACACATTACATGGGAAGGAGCTAGAGTATCCTAGCAGTTCTGTGGCATTCCTGGAAAATGTTAGAGCTCCAGATAGCCAGGCACGGATATATAAACAAGAACAAGGACAAATAACTGATAATGGTGCTTTTTGTATTTATTCAACTAGACAGAGCTTGTTCTGCTGATGTCTGGCCTGTCGAGGCATATAGCTTTAGGGACACAAAAGGTATATTTTACAGCTAAGTAACTAAGGTACATTCACCGTCCCTCTGTACAAGTACAGCCGTAATAGGGTGCTAAGGCGCTGGTGCAAGGCACACGATTTGAACACAGACAGGGGTGATGCATGCAGTGATACCTCATGTAGGTATCACACAGCAAATGCTGCCTTGTGTTGACTTGAGGCTTCAGAGCAAGGTAACTTTTACTTGTGAGTTATGAAAGGCAAAACCACCTCTGGGACAGCAAAGCTACAGCCTGGACCTGCAGGAAATCATCAGCTGGGTTCTGGAAACAGTGTGCTGTGCCTGTGTGTTGATTCTGAGCCAGATGAACTGCTAACATTACATTTGCTTCCCTGTAACTGCAAAACTGTCCCCCTGCTTGACTGGAAGTACCTTACAAAGACATTTAGCAACCTTTGCTTCTTGTGGGCTGAAAAGATTTCTGCCTCAACCTACAGATATCACCTTCTGTCTTTCAACAGAGTGAACTGAAGTCAAAGTGATAAACGCACACATTTGTTTATTTATTTATTTTTGGTTTTATACAAATATACTTATTGAAGCTGAAATTCCCTCTGCTGTGCAGAATGTCTGAGAACTGCTTATGCACAGGCAATAATATTTTGATATATAACTCCATGTGTTTGTGTTCTTATGTTTCCCAAAACTAAAGGGTGAGTGCCATTTATCCTGAAAAACATTGCATTTTAAAACAGGACCCCATCATGTGCTTCTTACTGTTTTGGTTTGAGCGGAAGCCTATGAGACTTCCCAGCCAGGTCACTCTGAGACACTGAAAGACCAGGACCGTGACCATCTCTCTGAGCAAAGAATCAAAGCAGAAGTCAACCAGCAAAAGGCACAGGAGAGACAGGGCCTCCCTTGGCTGGGCAATACTGGTCTTTTCAGAGTATTTTTAATTTGCGCTCTTCACATCTCACAGAAACATACTCTCCCATTTTATTCCAATAAAAGGACACGCAGAAAAGCAAAGCATTAAAACAAAGAGGGAGACACACAGCAGCCATGCTCTGCATTCAGAGAGTTGTCTCAGATGAGGGAAGGGTGTTGATGGAGGGTATTAAAGCTGATATTTTCAGAGAACCAAGAGAACAATATTCCAGAGATGCCCCATCCCTGGAAGTGTTCAAGGCCTGGTTGAACGGGGCTTTGAGCGACCCGGACTAGTGGGAGGTGTCCCTGCCCATGGCAGTGGGGCTGGAACCAGATGACCTTTAAGGTCCCTTCCAACCCAAACCATTCTGTGGTTCTATGATTAGAAAGACGTAGGAGGTTACAGAAAGGGTTGGGAACTGCTTTGAAAGAGGAAAGCAAGATGTACTAATTAACGTACTGAATTAAAGTAAAAAGGGGAGGAGGAGAAAAGATTCATCGGCTAGAATTTTCCTTTTTTGTCTTACCTGTGCTCTGCAAAGTGTCCTTAGGTATATCCTGCACTGTAATCCCTCCAGTTCATTTAGAGATACAGATCATCCAACTACATTCACCACCCATTTTCTTGTGCAATCAAGGGAAAACCCCCAAGCTTTGAGTTACAGGAAGCTCTGAAGTTGTGTAACCCCTACAAAATTATTTTGGCATGTCACAGCTCTGCAAAGAGAGCCTGGGATCAGTTCTTTGGCTTGTACAGGTTTTCTCAGGATGGAACTGAGGGAGAGGCTACAGGATAGTTGAGCTTTACTGGTGGAGGCAGCATCCCACTCCTGCATGTTTTCTTTCACCAGGGCTTGAGACCTGCCTACCATTGCAAAAGGGTCAGGGATGGACAAAACACAGTGCTCCCTCTTCCAGAGCAATGGATCCTTATCTTATCATAGAATCATAGAATCACTTAGGTTGGAAAAGGCGTTTAAGACCATGGAGTCCAACCGTAAGCCCAGCACTGCCAAGTCCACCACTAAACCATGTCCCTAAGTGCCACATCTGCACGTCTTTCAAATACCTCCAGGGATGGTGACTCCACCACTTCCCTGGGCAGCCTGTTCCAAGGCTTGACAACCCTTTCGGTGAAGAAACTTTTCCTAATATCCAATCTAAACCGCTCTTAGTGCAACTTGAGACTGTTTCCTCTCTAGAGGAAACCTAGATCCTTCACCAGCTTCATTGCCCTTCTTTGGACATGCTCCGGCACCTCAATGTCTTTCTTGTAGCGAGGGGCTACACCTCCCCATCACTAATGGCAATACTATTAGGCCAATCTGATGCCAGAGCTAAGATATAATGTCTATTTTATCAGGATCCCTAATATTTTCAGAGCTGCCCCTCAACTCTGTTTCCTGGGCTATTCAAAAGGTAATGTCTCTCTAGAAATAAGGGAAGAAATAAAGTCTTAAGTTATATTCTCAAAACTAAAGTCTCAGGTGCACTACCATTTCCCTTACCTCTGCCCTATCATGGGTCATCACACTGCAGAAGCATGAGGCAGTGACGTGAGGGAAGGAAAAAAATGGAAATACTTTAGCAAGCTATTCAGGAAACACCCAGAGAGTTTGTACTTAATTAGATGTAGGTCATACTGGTGGATAGGTATGTCTTGTTTAATAAACCTGTGAGGCTTCTGCATTTTTCCAAGTGAGATGAGAAAGACAAAATGACAGCTATGCATCAGTGGTATGATTTAAAACATACAGCTCCGTTAATATTGAAGCAGGGCAGGGAACAGAAGCAACTTCAGGAACAGAAAATCCATGAGATGAAGAGGTAAGCAGAAGGGGTAGTAATTGCTATCACATGTTTGGCCACAAGGATAGATCAGTGAAAACAGTGTGCTTTCAGCTTCTGAAGCACAGGTAGTTTGTATTTTGATCAAATTGGCTGCAGGTGTGATCTTGCTTGTGGGACTCACTTGTAATAATAAGAAAAAAATTTAGCATTTAGGAGCTTTAAATATGCTTTAGACAATATAAGAACATTGCTCATAAGGAACTTGTCTAATGCACAGTTGTCCTACGTGGTTTAGGGCAGATATTTCTGTAAAAGCTTTTCTAGGACTGAAGTAATCACAATTTGGATAGTTCTCAGTGCTCAGAAAGACAGTCCAGTTGTTTTTGCTTTGGTGGAACCTCAGCTTTATGCAATGGTCCAGTTAGTCCTAGCCAAAATGGAGGAGAGGACCTCCTCATTTTGTGAGCAGTTACGACCATGGGATAAAGTAAGCCAGAGAAATAAGCCAGGGAGGTTATCCAGTTTGTGTCAAGGGAATAGCTACACTATAAAAATTCAAAAGCAGTGGCTAAGGGAGTTTCCTAAGCCTCAAATCCAGGCTGTATGTGTGAAGCTTTCTCTGGTTAGGACATCTTGGGTAAAATAAGCAGTACGCATCTGCATCAGTTTTTCAGATGTTACATACATCTGGTGGTTCTAAATCTGCATCTCCTGGAGACAGGCAATTAGTTTTCACTTTTGACCAAAGAAGGAAATGTCTCTCCCTTTTCTGAGAAAAGCCTGAAAACGTAACTTACCCTAAAAAGCTAAGGATGCTATGGAAAAGGAACTATACCTCTTTCTTGTTTAGATTTCATACAAACTCCTGGTTCTTACTATATGGCACTCATGATACTCAGAACAGAGCAATATATTGTAAGCAAACACAAAAATAAACTGTAGGTCTACAGCGGCCTCTGAGGAAAGTCACAGAACCACATGTGCTCCTCCTATGGAAAGGCTACCTCCTTTCTACCTCAAATGAGAGAACCTCTGCGGCCACCTGGTAGCGCAGCATCATGGCAGACTTGAGGAGCTTGTGCCTCACTCACTGTGCAGCAAGGCTACATGCCTTTGGCTCCCGTCCAAGGCCAGTATGAACAACAGAAGAGCTTAAAAACTAGTGATCTGGCTAACTTCCATGCCAAGAAAGTATTCAAAGGTATTTCTTAAGGAAATAGGTGTCTTGCTTGCAGCAGTTACAAAACCAACTAGGTGCCCAGCACTAGGTTTTAATTTCTAGAGTTTTAAGAAGACAAAGTTACCTGACCAGAAAAGCAAGCCCCAAAACTGAGGAACCTCAGTGAGGGCTTTCAGGCAGGAAGCTTTTTATCAGCAACATGGTATTTGGCTGTCTTTCAAAAGCTGGGGATTTTCTAAGCCTCTGGCTTGTGCACCTTTGTACATGTAGGTGTGCATACTCAGAAAGGGAGAGGTGTTCCTGTTGTCACTCTTACATTCGTACACATGCGCACAGATCTTTAGCTGGTGATCTTGGATCCGAAAGCAGACAGGATAGTAGCTCTGCAGCCTGTTACTGAGCAACAAACCCAACCTGGCCTCACAAACACGAATTCAGTTCCCGTAAAAGGTGATTCACCTGCACACAGCATCAACTGCCTGCTCTCCCAGCCCAGCTTGCATATTTATTCATGAAGCAATTTCTGATCATCTTGGCTATATTTTCGGTGGTTGGTAAGTCCTGACTTCTCTTTTCCTGTCATTGACTGTGGTTGTTTCCCTTTGATCCTGTAGTATGAGAGGTAGTTCAATCATGTTTACTGAAATAAAACCTAGAGAATGAGGTTATTCAAAATCTCTCCTCTGTGTTGCTCTCTCCTTTTAATATTTTCAAAGTACAGTTGGTGTGCTCAGTACTTTAAGGATTAATAGGGAGAAGAACAGATGCCTTGGCTTCAAAGTGTTGGCCACTGATGTGCTACAACCCAAATCCTACAGGAATAAAGGATATTCATTGACTTCAGGGGACCTTTGATCAGTCCCCTTGTGTCTTGAGTGGAGACACGAATGAGTACAACAACAACCCTGACTTTAGAAGAGGTACAAACAAATAATGTATCCCTAAAAAACATTTAATCCTACTCCAGATGTGGCAAACTCACTTCTGGGAGAATGAAGGATAAACTTGCGATGTTTTCAAATGCCAGCTTTTCAGCAAGCAATCTTGTCATTCATCTGCTCATGTCTGTGCTCTTATACAGTAGGGAAGGTGCCTTCAGAAACTTCTAAAACAGAGGGACTTTCACACTGTGAAATATCCTGGTTTTTCCCTGCCCACACTTGACTGTGCTTGTGATACACTGTTTTGCATAACTCTGTGTTAGGATCAATAAATGTGGGAAGACGGAGATTTCCTACTTCTGGTACGATCAAATATTGATGATACAATTTTCATGGCGCTCAGACAGGGAAACTCACCTATTTATACCAACTGCTGCATTTCTGCCTCGCCAGGAAGATTGTGCTGAGCCTTGCGTGAGCAGAGAGGCAAGTGTTGAACTGCAGATGAAGTCAGGACAAAATCTGGACTAGGCTACAGTCTATTTTTGTGTAGCTTCCCTGCCAAAATGCTATATACAACAAGTCTGAGAACAGGATCCATGCCTTTCTGCCTAATTCTCCTCCCATACAGCAAGCTACTTTAAACTGCTGATACTCCATGGAGGCAGCTGGAGGGAAAGCTAAAGTGAGGATCTAGGAACTGTTGCTGTTTAGTCCCTGCTCTACCACAGATGCTCAATGTGATCTTGTCCAAGGTGCCCCCATTCTGGTCCTCAGTTTTCCCATCTGTAAAATGGTGCTACTTTTACTTGCTTATCACACCATTTTTTCATGGGGGGAACTCATTGATTTTGAGTGCCCATTTACCAGCACCATAATGGGACTGTTCATTTTCAGCAAGTGCAGGCTGAAGCCCACGTATCTTCAAGGTGTTTACCAATACTGCAAACCAAGATTTGAGTAATGTACAGATTATTTGTCTTTGAGGATGTGTCTATAATTCAAATTTACAAAGCTTATAAATTCTGAAGGTTACTCAGCAAGTTAGAAAGTCTTGTGAATGACTCTTGAGAAAAATTTGCACTGTGTATTCTCATGACAAAAGAGAGGCAAAAAAAGTCCCCAGGACACTACTCTGCAGTGCCTGCTCAGAGCTGGTTTGCTGCACGTGGATTGTGGTGGTGTCCTGCTCTACAGAGGCAGCTCAGACAAGGGGTTTTTCAGGGGGAAGTGACATTTCTGTTTACCAAAGTCAGAACCCGTCCTCCATGGGAAAAGGTAGAGGGAGCTGAGTTGTTTGCCTTCACCCTGGCACACCCAGATCAGAGTCCAGTCATCAGGACTTTGCATGTCACTCTGTACAGGCAGTCTCCATCCAATAAAACACAGAGCATGAGAGGTTAATGGCAGTCACATCTTCAGTGATGTGCAAGTGATCTCAGCACATCACTGAAGTAGGGGCAGAAAGCAGAGACATTCATAGACATGAATCCAGCCTTGAAAACAGGTTATTGTCAGTCAACAATCTGCAAGATGTAAACAGCAATGCTTTGCAGCCCATCTCCAGCAAATTGGAAGTGGCATGCCTGATATTTCTGTTCACTTAAAAGCTGATCAGCATTGGACCCATATTCATGTAAAGGCTGAGATGCCAGAACAACCGTTTTAATACCAGTTTCTTTGCTCCCCTAGGCATTGTGACTACTGAGAGGTCATCATGTCTGAAACGTGCAGCATTTTCTTCTACAAACTTTGAGAACATCCTGACATGGGAAACTGAAGCAGATATTCCCCCTGGCACTGTATTTGATGTCCAATATAAACAGTATGTGAAGTTTGCTTCTTTTTGGAGTTCTGTTGTTCTTAGGGCCACTGTTCTCAGAGAGAGAAGGGCCAAGAAAGAAAAGTAGATTTTGCTGTTTCTGCTGCTTGTTTTACTGTTAGGGAAATGGATTTGCTTAGGCAAGAACTCAGTAAAGGACTGGATTGTTTAAACTGGTAGATAATGCTCAGTTATGCAAATACTTTCACATCTTGGGTTGCCAGCTTTACTTATTATATTGAGCTACTCTTTGCCTTCAGCAACTTCCTCCTCTCTATTCTGTAGTTTCCTCACCTGTAAAAACAGATGGTAGCAAATGCCTTCCTCTGGCTTAGTCACTAGAGCTAGTAGAAATCAGACCAGTGCTGCACAATAGCTTTGCTGCTGCTGGGTGAGCCTGCGAACGCTGCAGCAAACTTGCATGCAATCATTCAGTGTCAGAGCTGGGCAAAGAACCCTGGAGCCACCGAGTCACAGGACACTCCTGTGTGCACCCCGAAATAAGGCGCACTGCCTCAAGGTGATATCCTCGCCATAGCCATCCACAGGTATGGATTAAGGGCTCTAGTTCAGGGCAAGTTTCTCTGCCATTCCATTCCTCACCACATGCTAATTGCAATAATGAATTTACAAACTGCTGGATCATTCTGGGGAGGGGTCATATTGCATCTGTACTACCAAACAGACTAAAAGCTTTTTTTGTCCTAAGGTATGGAGAAAAATCCTGGCTTAACAAGCGTGAATGCCAGAGTATCACGCAGCCTTTCTGCAATCTCACTCGTGAAACAGAAAACTTCATGGAGCATTACTACGCAAGGGTGAGGGCCACTGGCCAGAACTACTGCTCCTCCAACTGGGTGCGCTCAGAAAGATTTGAACCCAGAAAAGAGAGTACGTACCGCTTCTGAAAGCTATTAAATCCTGGTTGCTAGGTTTTCATTCCTTGTCTCACTGATGTTTACAAGAGTATTTCCTCTAATTTCAGTATTGCAAGACTCTGTGCTGGATATGAAGGGAGTGAAGGCCTGAAGAAGGCTTGTTTTTGGGCAAGGAGGCAAATGGGCAAATGGGCTGGGCCTTCCTTCAGGTCCAGCACTGAAGTGGGATTAGAGGGGAAAAGAGAAAGCCAGATGCCTTGAAGGAAGAGCTGCTATTAAGGCTGATGAGGGGCAGAAGGAAACTAGTAGGAGACGTGATGGGCAGCCTGAGGACAGCTAGTAATAGAGTCCCAGAAGATATGAAATGTGAACTCCTGAAAATCAGGATAAGCAGCCAGACCAACGGATACTTAATGTTCCCAACCCCTAAGTGAGCTCTACCACAGACACACAACACAGCCTTTGGGAGCCTTTTTGGCTCCGTGACTAAAATGTTCCCACTGCATATTTTGTCAGGAGTAATTCGAGGTGGCATTAGCAGTCAATGATGGTGCAGAGCCTTCAGATCTTTGCACGAAATAAGCTATGAAAGAGCCATAGGTTGCTTTGATCTTTAAACATTCACTTTTCATTGCAGCATAGGCATTAGCACCCACAGTGAGGTGATCCTACGTCCCAGAGCTGTTCTTTTCAGTTTGGTGTTTTCAACCTACCTGGCCTTGGAGGAATACTGACCGCTGCTTTTAAATACGCTGTTACAGATTGGGTTAAACTACTGTTTAAATGTTGGTGTAGCATATGCCTTTCACTGAAGATAAGTGTAGGTACAAAAGAGCTGAACTACTCTAAAGGCAAAATCTGATGTAGGATGGGAATAGGAATTTAGGGAGCAATTAACTGAGTGCCCTGTGGTGGGATTTCACACTCATCACAAATGCATGAAGCAGGATGTCCCTGTGCGGAACAGGGAAGCAACATGGAAGCAGTGAGAATATGGTCCTAAGGAAAATCTTGGCGTGAGAATTTCTAGGGATAAACACTAGCTAAAGGTGGCAGGACCCCAAGGGAAGACAATATCTCCAGTTGCCTGATTTCTCCTATGCTTAGTGAGGTACAGCTTTTTGTATATAAACAAAAGTGAGTCCGAGGTGTGTGTACAAGATGATCTGATAATGTATCAGCTTTAATCTTAACAGCTGACACTGCCTGTTCTATCTTTTCTAGCTATTATTGGAGCACCAGTGGTGGAGCATATTCCTTATGTACGGTCCATAAAGTTTCTTATACGGCCTCCCTATACTCCACTAAGAGGTGAAGATGACCACCAGCTAACTGTAGAAGACATTTATAGTAAATTTGGTGCTGTTGATTATCACTTAACAATAT
This sequence comes from Falco peregrinus, assembly GCF_023634155.1. Classification (NCBI taxonomy): domain Eukaryota; kingdom Metazoa; phylum Chordata; class Aves; order Falconiformes; family Falconidae; genus Falco; species Falco peregrinus. The sequence continues at coordinate 116,933,705 of NC_073723.1, forward strand.
TCAACCAAAGGACACATCAAAAGGTAAAGCACAACCTCAGGCCACTAGCCCACCATCTTTTGCAAATCACATTTCGCATAAAAAGGAGAAGGACCTCCAAGCTTATACATGATGGATGAGACTGCTGATGCACAAGGGCAAGTCTCAGAGTCTTTGACTCTCAGTAGACAAGAGGAATCTCAAGCATTCCTCTCAAATTCTGGAAAAGAAACTGGAGTTTCCAAGGATACTTATAAGTAGCAAAAAGTAAGACTGCTGGAGACTAAAAAAGAGATCAACTTAATTGGTTCAAGTCTTAAGGAACCACAATGCAAAAATTAAATACAGTAGTGGTAGAAAGAAAATTATGTATTTAGAACTCCATATATACAGAATTATTACAGTCATACAACACCTTATTAGTAAATAAAATTTTATGCTGAATTTTTCAATCTGATTTGAAGGAAATGTATGCATTTAATCTTTCTAAAATACAGAATTTGCCTTTATTTTATATAGTGGACAAAGAATGAGCACAACAAAGAATTTGAAGTTTCCAACTTGGACCCAGACACTGAATATAACGGAACAGTATATATTTCTCTGCTCCAGAGAAGCAGCAAATCTCAAGTATTTGGGGTTAAAACACTAGCAGGTGAGGCTGTTAATGCTGCTAATTTGAAAGTCCAGCTAGGATATGGGATACACAGAAGAGGCCAGTTTTCAGCTGGTATAAAATAACATGGCCTTGCTAAAGATAATTGAAGCAACACTGACCTTCCTAATATAAAAATCTAACCCCATGAGACTAGATCTATAACATAATTTAGCTAATATCAGACAGTTTTTCTAATCCAGCTTTCTGAAGCTACATTTTCCACTTGTTCTCTTTCCCCCTAACCAGACAATACATGGCTTCTCTACTGTTTTGTGGCACTCACGTTCTGTGCTGGATTGGTGTTTGCTGCAATTAGTTATGTGATCTACAAATATGTCAAGCAACACAGCGCACAGCCTATGTCTTTGGTAAGTGTTCTTAAGCCGTTGCAGCAAATCTTTAAAATGCTTGGGACTATATGCATGCACTTAAAAAGCATTGCTAATTGAGCAGGATGAATGAGCAGACGAGTGTTGTCTAGGCAATCACTGCAGACTACTGGTAGTTTAAAGAGGGGTGCTCAGAACTTCCCCCAGTCTGGGCCCCTTTAAAGGAGGTATCAGGTTAGGTAGCTAAAACCTGAGGCATCCTAAATCACTAGTTCCTCTTGAAACTCTGGACCTTCTTAACTATCCATCTCCAAGCCTTGGTTCTGCATGCTAAATGAGCTTAAGGCCAAACTATTTCCATGCTCCAGGGTTTAGGCCAAATTTTGCAAAACTTAAAGCAGGATTTTTTTCTTTCTCATATTTTAGGATTGCACAGTTGTCCTGATGCATAATGAGAGATGTCTGTATTCTTCTGAAGGGCATTCCTCAGGGAAAAAAACAGAGTTCTTTTGTCAAAAGAGCGGGTCCCCAGTGCTTATTGCTGGCTTTTACTGATATTTCCCCAAAGAAAATTTTAAAGAATTTAAAGCAAATCTTCAAAGTCACAGCTTCTTGTTAATAACTTATGTTTGTCTATCTACTTCAACAGGACTTCAGAGGGATTTCATCATTCCAGCCTCTTACACTGACAGTGGAGCATATTATAAAGCCCATCAATTTATCCAAACCTTCACTTCTCATCCCTGAAGTGCAGTTACCACAGATCAGCCAACATGTGGACAGAGCATCAGAGCCACCATGGTCTTTCTGTCCACCAGAAACTGCCTATCAGCAACAGAGGGACGTAGGGACACTCCAGCCGGCCGCTCAGGCACCCTGCTTGGCAAGCACAGCTCCTAATAATTATGTTCTTCCCACAGCTGAGCAAAGCTTTCCTACTGCTGTATCCAGCAACGTTCTGCCCCTAACCTATGGGGTGTGTGTCGAAGGCACAGACCATGTTGACAAGAAGAATCTGCAGCCAAACCAAATGCTAAAGGAAGTTTCTCCAGATAGTTTTGTCAGTGGAAAGCTCATAACCCACAAGCTGGGCAAGAGCTGCAGCCACTGGAATTACAAAGAACAGAGGCCAGTCTTGGCATTGTGGAACAGCAGTGGCACAAGAGAGTCAGTTCTCTTACAGGGGAGCCCTGGGCAAACACAGCAACTGCAGCTGCAGACTGAGGGGATGGAAAATAAAGTGCATGCATCCCAGCTGTCACTGTCTTTGCTGGAACAAGGAGGATGCTATAGAAAACAGACAACAGAACTGCCACTCTTACTGTCTTCAGTGAAAGTTGACACAGACTATGTTCCAGAGGATGAATCGCTGTCATCTCTATCACCAGCCCTCCTTTTCCCAGTCAGTACTGGTAACAACTTCCCTGGAGAGAAGAACACAGAGCGGTGGATGTTGCCAGATTCATTTTCACATTCTGCAAATAAATTGCAGTTCCTAGAGACTCAAGAAACAGAAACGTTAACAGCAACAAAGGAGCTAAGTTGCACAGAACTGAATAATGTTGTGTCCCAAGACACTATCTCAGACTGGGACAATGGCACTCCTCTTGCTATGCTGTTCAAAGATTTGGACTTAAAAGTACTGTGGGATCAGGATGAAAACACAGAGTTTTATTAGGATGACTCAATGATATTAAAATCCAGATTATGTTTGCTTGCATGAAATAGTAGCCTACCCCGCAAATAAACATAGTTATTCTTGGATGCATTAACACAGCACAGAGTTGTCAGACTATTTCCACTATTGTTCTGTCATGAAGATAGATATATTTACTGTATGCTGTAATACTGTATCCTATCACTTAAATAATAGGCCTTTATTTCTTGCATATTCTTCAGATTTATTATGAATTGGACTACTTTAAAAACTGAGTTAAGATTGAAGTTCAAATTCCAGATTCAATTTACTGAAAATTTACCAAAATTCACAACCAAAACTGTATTTGCTCTTTACCAACACCAAAGATCCAGGTCTAAGATATATCCACCCTTTAAGGAAATTCAGGTGCAGAGGTGTGCCAGCCTAAAAGAATTAAGTGTATCATGGTAGTGTAAAAGAACTAAATATATATTGGTGTTCTACCCTTGGATATATGACTTGTGCAAAACAATAGGCTATTTCCATGAAGTGGACTTTGCCTTTAAAACAGTCATTGAAACTGTGGCAATAGCTCCTGATGCAGCAGTTCTGTAAAACTACACGTCCCCTATCCTGCTTTGCTCTCTAGTGCTTATAGAAAGATAAAAACTTCTGCATCTCTGCAGCAGATGAATGCAGTCTTGGCCCAGTTCTGACATATTTCTCAGCTGTTCCTCATTTCTTTCTCTGATATAGTCACACATTGTCTTTATCCCTTGAAGTCCACAGGGATGAAGCACCTGGGATCACATTCCACATAGGCAAGAATGTGAGGATTTACAGTAATCTCAGTTCAACCCTCAATCTCAATTTACACTAATTTCACTCAGTTCATGCACTTGGTAATCTACAAAGGAGATGAGGGAGGTCTTGAGCTACTTCCTCGCACCCTTCACCAACATTCTAGATGAGGAACATGCTCCATTTGCATGATAGAGAGGAGTCTACAACTGCACTGCCCTCCTCTGCTCCTGTTATCATCACACCCACCTCCAGGGCTGGAGTGAACCAAAATCAACGTAAACTGAGAGCCAGATTCCTTTAGCAACGCACCTTTACCAAAAGCAAGCTAAATGGTATTTATTTGGGGGACAGAGGAGACAGTTATTTTTCATTAAGAAGAAAGCATAGTTCAGCCTGTTGATTTCCACTGGTGTGGTGAAAAAGTGTGAGTGTCTGATGACATCAGTTTTAGAGGAGAACTGAAACCATTTATAGGAATAAGCAAGACTTTGAATGGTGTGGGGAAGCACTTGAAGAGCACTGCCAGAGAAAGGCTGACCAGAAACAAAACTCAGCTGTTCTCACCATGAGCACATTTAGGTGTTTTCTCAGTCCAGGGAAGCTGAGACTAAAGGCTGAATTCCACTTGCTTTAGTGTGATTTTGCAAATAACCCATAGCCTTATGAAGCAAAGCGGCTTGATGATTCAACCCAGGATTAAAGGAATAGTCTAGGAAACTTTACAGGCAAAGGTTCAGCTCCTAACTCCAGCATCAATAACAAACAAAGCACTATGGCCATGTCATATGGGGCCAAAAGGTCGAAATGCCAGATGTGGTGAAGAGGTGTCATGGCAGAGTATGAAAGGTATGAGTATGTGCATGGTCCGGGCAGCAACCCAGAAGGACATTGCCACTGTGCTAGCTTTGCTTCATACCATTCAGTATCAAAGGTTTTGTGGAATGTTGTTTGAGCTGTTTCATGTACTCTGTGTCCAAACTATACCATCAAAAACAATATACACGGAAACGCTGTAGTTATAGGAGTTGCAGTAGCCCGTGAGACCCCAATAACTCCCCCTCAGAGAGGCTGCATTTCACGCCAGTGATACCTTATTCAGAGTTGCCTGTGGGCTGCATATCTCATGTCAACAACATTCCCAGTGATGCTACTCAGGGAATAATCAAATGCCACAATGTCAACATTTTGGCTCATGTTGTGAAACATAACCCTCAGCACAGGATCAGTATGGGCAGCAGAGTAGAAGAGAAGAGGGCCTTAGGAAAGCATTTGAAGATGCTGCTAAAAAATGCATTTCCTATTTAAAAATATTTTCAAATCCTCCTGCAGAACCCCTGCCTCAGGGTCTGATCATGTTCAGCCCTTAATAAATGCATCATCTTGGTGCCCCAGGAGGACAGATGGGAACTGAGGCACAGAAAGCGTAGGACCAGATTTTTAGAATGTATGTAGCTGCCTAAAGATGCAAAGTGTCCCACAGCTGGGATGTCAGTATCTTCTTCAGGCACTTCAAATACCTGAAAAGCTACATTGCCTTTGACTACACTCAAAGGCTGCATATGGCAGGACTGATCTTAAAGGCTTACAACCCAGCTACTGCCCCATCCTATCCTCATCTGTACTATCCCTGACAGCAGCAACTGTAACGAACAGGGAATGCAGTCAGAGAGAGACTGTAAGCCATGCTTTAAGGGGGTGATTGACAGTGATATTCTCAACTTCCTGCTCTGATCACAGTTAAGTTAATATTTACCTTTTAGGTCTTGATATACTAAGCAGGAGGAGATCAATTCTAGTCTCCTGAGTCACCTCTGAAACTAAACAGGAAGATCATCCCTTCTAAAACTATTTCTGTTTGGAAAAGCTTGGAAAGAGATGTTGACACTATTGAACTTTACTATTGCTGTGCAAGGAAAGCACTCATCCATCCCCCATCAACATGTGCTGACCTTATTGCCTTCTGCTTCATTGCTTTTCACAATCAATTTGATAGCCTTGTTTGTTTCAAAATGCATCACAGCAAACAGCTACAGTAGGACCTAATTATCTCATTCTCATTCTGTGTAAGGACATTTTCAGATAAACAGCAGGATTTCAACATGGTTTCAAAGGTCTTCCCATGCAAGCCATCTGTAGCTAACAGACTGCTCCTCATTTATCTTGACTTTTCCAGATAACAGTTTTGATAGCTCTAGATAATAAAAACTAGAAGTGCCTTGCCACAAAGACCGTGCTTATTCCTAGGCAGATAGCACGGCGATGACAGGTGAGCATTGCAGTTCCAGTTGTCACAAGGATATCAGCATAGCAGATGGCAGCTGTAACCCTATAGCGCAGTATTACTCTTTGTCTTCTCAGCTAAATCTGGGAGCTGTCACTTAGCCACTCCCCACACCAGCAGCCCTGCTTGTAGCTCACCAGGGATCCTTGCACGGGGATGAACATAACACTGCAGACCCAGCCTCACATTCTCCCTCATTATTTGCTTGTTATTTTTTTGGCATCGAAAGGTGCCCTGTTTGAAGACTATAAAAAATCACCAATAATTAATTTTTAAACAAGTTCTTTGAAGAAATTCTTACTCAAGGAACAAATTAAAAGCTCCAAATTCTGAATGAAGCAGAGTTGAGGGGCAGCTCTGAAAATATTAGGGATCCTGATAAAATAGACATTATATCTTAGCTCTGGCATCAGATTGGCCTAATAGTATTGCCATTAGTGATGGGGAGGTGTAGCCCCTCGCTACAAGAAAGACATTGAGGTGCCGGAGCATGTCCAAAGAAGGGCAATGAAGCTGGTGAAGGATCTAGGTTTCCTCTAGAGAGGAAACAGTCTCAAGTTGCACTAAGAGCGGTTTAGATTGGATATTAGGAAAAGTTTCTTCACCGAAAGGGTTGTCAAGCCTTGGAACAGGCTGCCCAGGGAAGTGGTGGAGTCACCATCCCTGGAGGTATTTGAAAGACGTGCAGATGTGGCACTTAGGGACATGGTTTAGTGGTGGACTTGGCAGTGCTAGGCTTATGGTTGGACTCCATGGTCTTAAAGATTTTTTCTAGCCTAAGTGATTCTATGATTCTATGCAGCAGAACTGCTGCAGCTGGATTACAGTGCTAAGCAGTGGCCTTACACTTGCTGGTTCAGAGGATTTAAAATGTCCTTGTATATCTTCTTTCGTCTCAGACTGAGATAATGAGAGCTGTGCAACATGATTATAAGATATTTTTGTAAGAAAAAGGTGAGAAAAGTGGTCAGCATCCATATGAGGAGAGCATAAGTTAAGGCTCTTCTTAAAACATACAACAGAGGGTTGGTATGACAAAAATGAAAGAAATTATTATTAAGCAGATTAGATGATCATTACTCATTGCTTCTCATAATACAAAATTCAGGAAAGCTCTCAAGCGGTTGTGCAATTGTTCAAAACCAATGAAAGAAAAGTATTCCTTCACTTTGACAGCTCAGCTTATACCAAAATGTATTCAGTCATGCCTGCCTAGTAGTACCAGTTTATTGCTTTCTTAGGAGTGTCTGAAACACAGCCAGTATATAAACTCACACACAGAAGTGTGTCCTTGTAGTTCTAGTGCTGATCTTACTGGGTTTCATCTTTGTTTTATTTGGATGGTGAAGCAAACAAAGGTTCTTTGAAATATATCCTACTGATAGAGGCAGGGTGACTCAAACTGTGCCGAATCTGATGGTGGAATTCATTTCCACAAGGGCTTGAGGAAGCCAGAATCAGGAAGTGTTCAAAAAAGGCATTAGGCAATCTAATAGGGGTAGGACTATTAGCAACAATAAATCATTGTGTCCAGCTCAGGAAAAGCTATGGGCCAATCTCAAGAGACAGGACACCGGGCTGAACAGACCTTCAGCTCCATCCAGTATGGCAATTTTATGTTCTTACACATCCTCTTTGCAGCCTTCTAGCAGCTCTGAGAAGCCCACTACTGATGTGGTCACTCCTCAACTAATAAAATCTAGCTGGAAAACACTGGTATTGCAGCCTCAGAGCTTTCCTACTTTTCAAACCTTCATTTCTCCTTCTGACGCCACAAAAAATACCACACGCTGCTCACATTGCGGGGAAGGCTTTATCCCGAATGCTGAAACTGCAAGCCTACCATCTCAAACAAATGGAAAAACAGCAGTCTCTGTTCTTTTACCCCACCCCAGACTCTTAGATACCACCATGGGCAGCTGGATATGTAAGCTCATGCACTATTGCAGCAGCAAGCCTTCATTTGCCTGTAATAAGGGAAGTATAGTAGTCGCAGCCAACCAAAACATAAGAGCTGCTGTTAGCTCCTGATCTAATTATACACTGACATAATTTGGCTGGAGTTGGCATTCACTAAAGAGATGTCAAAGTAAATTATTTCACCCTATTATGCAGCAATGGCAAGTTAACCCAAGGGAAATTCCTGGAGGAAATTAAAATATCCATAATTCATTTTAGATGCTTTGTGAGCTTCTATGCTAAATGAGCAGAGGATAATCCAATACTCTGATGTCTGAATTTTGGCGGCACCTGTCTTTACTTATATCATTTGGCAAAGGCAATAATTTGCCTGATCTCAAAAAGAGTTTGCAATTAGTTGCCATTGCATTAAACAGCTACAACTGCATAACGCCTCATGGGTCTCCCCATTGTCACTGCGATGGCATGGTAGGATGCTATATTTAAGACTCCAGGATGGGCACTCAAACATGGGGAACATTCTTTTGGGGAGAGTCATTCTTAGTGTCATCAACAGGGAGAAGGAAACGCTCCTTTGTCCTTTCTCTTTCATGAGGACAGGCACTCTCACTGTAGTCTTCACAGGGTGAGTTCGGTTTATTTGTAAATAAACTACTCTTTATAATAAGATTTTGTAAGATCTTCATAGCAACATCAGTTATTTTGTATGATCACTTTATTTGAATTGCACTTCAGAAATAGACTGTGCTTCGTGATTGTATCTGCTTTAAAGTGCAATTACTGTTTTTCCAGCATTGTTCTTCTGAAAATACTGTTTTATTTCATGTTTTCTCACAAGAATCTATTCTGGTTTACTGGTCTGTTTAGAAAAAATATTACTTGGATTGAAAAGTGTAGGTTTTAGATCAGAACTCTGTATCATTACAATGAATACCAGATTACAAAGCACTGAAAATTTTCCAGGGAAAAATAAAAAACATTGTATAGTAAAAATTAACCTGGATTGGTAACTAGCCATGAACACGGAAAGAAAGATCTGATGCCCAGTAGTCATTCTGCAGCTGAAACAGTCCTGAAGAGAGTAGTATTCTATGAAATTACAAAGAACTTTTTTTCCGTAAAAGCCTGTTTTATTTTCTCTTTCTTATACTTGCCAATGTTTCTTTGTTTCTTCCAAAGCTGGTGTTTACTAAGGAAATATTATTGGGACAATTCTGTATTTTCATTTGCATTTGGGGATATTTTGCATTTACCACAACAACTCTGCCTTTCCATACAACTGCTTTTCCATGGACTGTTTTTAAGACATTTGTTTACATAACAGAAAACTGTACTACTAGTAAAAGCTGAGGGGTTTGTATCTTTTATCATTTTAGGATTAGAAAGCAATAAAAATGAAATCCAGGTGCAAAATTTACCAAGGGAAAATGTCAATAATGGAACATGAGCTAGGGAAAGATTTACAAGTATGTTTGAACAAATATTATTTAGCAACAATTACATTTCCAAAGCTGTTTTTATAAAGTAACCTGAGCTCTTAGAACTTGAAAATCTGAGCAGTTTAAGGATTGTGTTGTATGTTTCTGAACCAATTGCATAACAGAATGAGATAAGGAGGGATATACTTTTAAAATTTACTTTTGCTTAATGCCCACTCATTAGTCAGTGCCTAAAAGCAGCATGCTGCTTATTCCCAGAGGAGAGGCTGCAGCCACAGTCTAGTTCTTTACCAGCTAATACAGGAGGTGAACGGGATACAAGAGTGCTGACGTTTGCTCCCAGTGTTTCACCTGTAAGAGAGGGGTCACTGGGGAAAATCATGCTGTTTACTGAGCAGCTCCTTTAAGGCTAACATTCTGAAGGACACTATGTTTTCTCCATGATTTATCAACCTTTTCCTAAGACCTAAGAAGAAACAACTCATCCCTCTGGATGCAATCAAAGGACTGAATAAAGCATTATCCTCTTGAAGTATTGAAAGGTAACTGTTCTTTTCAGCAGCCTAAATATGCAGATGGGAATCCAGGCTGAAGAAGTGCTCTGTTTGGGCAACAGCAGCTAGAACTGGTTAGTTCCAGAAAATCCACTCGGATTTTCCAACTACCACAGACACCAAGTGATTTCTGCACAGCAGGCTGTGTTTGGATCAGCAGCGTTGCAGGATGTTCATCATCCAGGCAGGGTCAGAACACAGTGTGATCACAACCTGGGTGGCAGGTCACGAGCTATTTGGTATCATAGCTACCTCTGCAATATAGTTTCCAGACTAAAAATACACTTACTTTCTAAACTTTTACTCCATATCTCACTCTCTGATGTTCCATACCTTATTTTGTCCCTAATCTTCCATGTCCCTCTGATCCCCCTTTTCAAGATGCTCCTCATTTGTTTGCATGCTATATTGGGGGGCTGATCTAATGGAACTCCCTGCAGGAATACCCACCAGATTTAGAGCATTAGATCAGTCCTAGGAAAACAAATCTACCCACAAAATGCTGCCTACTTACTGTTCTGTTACAGCTTCAGCCGCCTTTAAAGACTGATTAATTTCTTCATCTGATTCCATTTTTCACAGGAGCATCACAAAGCAAACCCCCTTCATAGTTTGAATGCCACAAGACAGTATTATATGAACTGTCGTTCGCAGACCTTGAACATCAAAGCAAAGCAAGGACTTAACTTAAAGAGATCCTGTTAAGGTGTCTGACTTGAAAGTGACTTTGTTTTATTCTATTCCAGGCAAGAAAGGTCATTTTTGACTTCCCAGCATGGGAACCCGAACCTTTTTCCACCACCAAGAGGAGGAGCAAAAGGAGGAAAGGCAACAGAGCTTGCAAATGACCTCCACAACTAGAAAGAAAAAGTTCAAATCCAGGTAAGCCAGAGTTAGAGACAGGCCGAGTAAATCGGGTCCAGACAGGACTTTCTATACTCAGCACAGAGCATTCACAGATTTTTTTTAATTTTGAGTTTATGAAATTATGGAACCTTGTCTGGATTCTTTTATGTGCACCTGCCTCTGGAAGTGAGGAAGAAGAGACTTTCAGCCTTTCAGAGTTATCGATAGCAGCTGCCCTTGCCTTGACCTCCGAAATACCAGAGTAAGTCAGAAATCATTATAACTCAAATACAACCATTGTATGCAACAACACCCTTGTAGGTAGGGGTCACAGTTTCCAACTCATTTTGTTGGAAGCAAAAAGAGCAGGTTCAATCAAGAGGTTCTTCCTTTAAAAAGAAAATCCCCAGTTCTCAACTAAAATGCAGGAAATTAAATTATAGCGCCTTGTGATAATGAGTAATATTGCCCTGCTCACAAGCAAAGGCTTAAAAGAAACCAGATTTCATAGGAATAAATGGAAAATACAGTAAGATTAATAAATTAATAGTAACAGATGGGACTCTCCTTCTTTCCTAGAAAATCTGGTCAATGATCCTGCTGTCCATCCTTCTGTGATGGCTGAACAACCTAAGTAGCTAGGAACATCCCTCCTCCCTTTAATCCTCTTCCAGTTCACTGCCTGGGACTAAAAGTGGTCAAATACTGGGTCCCCTTCTTGTGCCACTAAAGTATTATCTCTCATGGTAGTACTGCTGATTCCTATGAGGCATAATTGCCTGACATTCCCACTCACATGGCATACGAGATGATGTTTCTGTCCTTAACACTTATTCTGATTTAAACAAAAATATGTGCTATAAAACAACAATAAAAAAGACCAAAACAAAATAAAAAACATTATCCTAACTTCAGTTGGCTTTTATCATCCTGTGTTCCAGGGATTACAAGCTAAGAAGAGAGGCTGCCATCCTAGAGCTAGAACAGAGGGGGCAAAAGAGAATTCGGTTTGGGAATGACATGGAAAAGTTGGAAAAGGAGGTTATTCAAAACTGCAGACTGCTGCGTGTGAGAGCTGACCGGAAGGCCCTTCGGAGGAAGGTCAGATTAGACATCTCTATTAGTAGCAGAAATGCCAACAGGATTAAAATTGCCAAGACTAACTAGCATTCTGGAGAGGATACTAAACCTAATCAGGTGTTAGGACAACATCAAAGCCATTAGAAATAAGGACAAGACCTTATACTCCTGCCACTGAAGCATATTCCCACATGTCCCTTTTGTAAAAGAATGTATAATTAGAACATAATCCCTTTCTATTGCCTTTATTTAGTTTATCCTTGTCCTAGGCTGTAGAAAAGGCACGTGTGGAGAAGGAATACATTGAGCTGCGCTCAGGACGCCCACCTATGTTCTGGATTCCCCTCAGAGTACATGCAGTCTGGGAGAGGATGGAAGTGATGCTGGCGTGTACAGTCCTGGCTTCCCCACCACCGCAGGTTACTTGGTATGTCAGCTGACAGCAGTGACTCACGCTGCCCATGTGGTCTAACTGTTGTGTTTCAGGAAGCAACCAGAGGAGTAACATCTGTGTCCTGCTAGAAAGAAGGAAGGAAGCGAGAGCTTCAGAAATTACAGGAAACACTTTCAATTCTCCAGTTCCACTGTTGGGACCAGTAAAGAAATTAAGTATTCAGTGAGCCATGGAAGCAGTGGACAGTCCTGTGGGGGTCCCTCTGGGACAGGACTGATACTTGTGTAGATTTCCCTGCTTCCCTTGGTGCCGTCCTCCATCCTGCAGGCAAGCTCAGGATTTAAATCTTGGAAACCAGAGTCTATTGCCAGCATTAAAGTACTGCACACATACACATCATCAAAGCTTAGCTACCTTGTCTACCATGCAAATTTTAGTATTAAACTGTTACTGCGTCTACAATTTGTAAAATAGAAACCGTTTCATTTACTCAGTTTTGTGTATTTACCAAACTACAGGAGAGGAAGTGTTACATACTGGGCCTGACGGCAGCATTTACTATTAATAACAGTAGGATAGAAAAAAAATAAAAGACCACCTCAAAAAACAATTTTCAAATTGTACTTTGATCGGTTTGTCAAAGTGATTGACCATTCCTCCCATGGAAGGTTTGAAGTATGCAAACATTTGGATTACTAATGACTTCGTAGGCAGCTAACTCTGCTACTGTCAGAGCTCCTGATGTCCTGTGTCCTTCCAGAACAACCTCCTTGAATTATTCAAAGAGCAAAGAGAATATGAACCTCCCACAGATCCCCAGTGAACACAAAGAAGCAAGAGACAGCTGCTCGAACTCCCTCACACAACCTGCAAAGCAGGGAGCATAAACCGAGGAGGAAGCAACAAGCCAATGCTAAGCCACCCGTAGGCAGCCCGCAAGCAGCCCTGGGGAAGGAGCACACCCAGGGCTATGGGAGGGGATCTAGGTTAGCTGCAAGGCTGGTTTGGATTGATGTGGGAGACCTGTAAAAGAAGGAATTGTGTCTACTCCTCTCTTCTGTTGTACCTCTGTTGTCTTCAATGTAGTCAATTTTGAAATAAAGTGTTAATTTTACCAGTCAGTTTCTCCGTTCTTTCCTAAGCAGCATGTTTCCTTTGTGTTCAACTAGGTATAAAAATGGAGTTCGTATCGATCCTCGCCTAGCCCCAGCAGGAAAATACAGGATAAAAAACAAGTTTGGGATGCTGACCCTGCATATCAGCAGGTAATGTATGTGCTCTTGCCTGAGTTGTTTTTTCAGATGAGTAAGATGCGCTTTCCAGAAATGCCCAGTTTGTGTACGCTAAACAAAAAAAGTTAATTCTTCTGGAATCTCTGCTTGACTTTAGTGTGTTGTGGTTGAGCTAAACCTTTGACATTAGGAAGCAATCTCAACAGCAGTTCATAAGGTTTCAAAAATCATTTTAAAAAAATTAGAGCCTCATTTATTTTTGCTCCTCTTTTTAGGTATGGCCAGAATTTTTCATTCCGGGTAAGGCCATGCACGTTAAGAGCACCTCACAAGCAGACATACCAATGGATTTAGGATGGATCAATGTAATCAGAATTGAGATTAGTTCAACTCTGTGACCTACACATGTGATAAAGATACATGCATATCTTTGGTGGAACTAAGTGTTCCACAGGGCTTTTGCTTGTTCGTTACTTGGAATGTTTTGCTTCTGGCTAGCAAGAGAAAAAACTGACCACTAACTATAAGAAATCCTTGTAATCAAAAGGAAAAGCAGCTTCTTGATGAAAAGCAAATATCTACTTCTAACTTCTGGGACTAAAGGAGAAACCCTTTGAATTTTTCCTGTGAAGTATGAACAGTAACTGAAAGCTAAAAAGGAGGGGAAATATTTTTTTTTCCAGATGCTCCATGGAAGATTCTGCTGAATATAGTGTTGAAGTTAAGAATCAATATGGCGAGGCTTATTCATTTGCTACAGTGCTTGTCAGGAGTAAGTATAAATGTTCCTTTGGTTTTAAATTTTCCAATTCTTTAGATTTTTTGAAATATTTTTAATGCTATACATTATATCATAGGAACATACAAGCACTTTGGAAAAACAAAGAAGTGAGCACTCTGTTAAAAGGAGTGGAGAATTGCTCTCAGTTATTAGTGAGGAGAAAGCACAACTGGCTAAAATAATCCTTAGCTACCACTAACTAATATGTATATGGCTGATATAATGGCTTCTCTTTCTCAGTCACTTCTGGAGTCAGAAAAAATCTTTCAGATTCCAGGGACACAGCTGTCCCCCCACTGTGCTAAAATTGTACTAAATTTAGGTACTTACTTCTTCTGGACTGATATGAAAAAGCCATACAGTTAAATACATAATAGGCTTAGAAAGAGTCTGCAGCATTTCTAAAGATAAACAAGAAATTTGTTAACAAGTACCGTGGCTTTCAAAGGGTTCTCTCAATGCAATATTGCAAAGAATACTCTATTTCTTTCTCAAATCAGTAACTACCAAGAGCAAATACAAGATTTTCTTTTTTGATCTGTGCTGTTCTTAAAATAACTGACATAGACTCGGTAGATTCACATTCTGCACAAGCGAAATCCAGGCTTATGGTGAAGGAAGTAAACTACCAGTACTTCAAAAGGGAAATTATATCAAGGTTTAAGAAATATGCAGTGCACTCTCATAGGATCATAGTTTAGCTGTTCACATTTTATATATATATATATATATGTATGTAAAAATATATAAATATATATTAAACCCCCCAATTTTGACATAAAAAGTCCGAACAGAATAGTCCTACAGAACTTAGACAGTTAAGTGCTCCAGCAGGACTGACAGAGTCTGGAGGGCAATTCAAATGGTAGCAGATGAATAGGAGGGGAACAGGTTTGCTTTGGACATTTTACTGGTCAGGAAGAGATGGGTTTCTGCAACCCACTGAACTGCAAAGCCAGCTTGAACTATTTTTTCAGACAGAAGGGGTCTTCTTTGGTTTAGACAGTATATTTATTGTTAGTGCTTTAATAATATTCTTGGCTGTGCCATGGGTTATGTTACTGTCATATTTATTCTTTGCATGCCATATTTTGATCACATCTAATAACCATTTGGGGATACATATGCATACAGAAGAATGTGACTCTAGAATTTTAATAGAAGTGTATTGTTTATTATATCTTTCAGATCCTTTAATTAAAGTGTCAAAATTCAGCATATCTGAAAATATACAGCACATATACACCAGTTCTAGAGGGGCATGTATAACAGCCCAGAAAACCTTTGGTTGCAAGCCTTCCCAGATTCCTAAATTCCCCTTAAGCTAATGCAGAAATACAGAAAAAGTTACTAGGTGCACAATGCTTCTCTTCTACAGAGGTTCTTACAGTATGTCCGGAACTCAGGAACTGGGCCTTTGCCATAAAGCAGAAGCAGCTGTCTGAAAAAAATAACCCATGGCAATAATCACATACTCCTCCCAATTCCCATCAGAATCTTTAGGACCAGAGCAGGCATGATGATAGAATTAAGGCTGTGGTCTATCACAGAAAACCTTGGATGGGACTGCTCTCTTCACCTCTAAGTGCCTAATTAAACTGTCCTTCATCAGGCCTGATCAGCATTTCAAACAGCTTGCAAACATTGTTCCTTGTGATTGCGGGTGAGAGGCCCACAATGTTCCTTCTCCTTTGACTCTGTCTAATGCCATCCCAGTAACATGATTCTTCCTTTTGCTATTTGCATTTAACATTCTGAAAATAGAGACTACACCAAGGCTTTAATCCTGCCTCCACTGGAAACATTCCTCATCCCCCAGGCAGGCTGATGGCATCTCTTCTCCTGGCCCCATGCTGTCTGGAATGCCCTTGATGCCAGGGGAGGGTCTCTGGGATCCGTGGTTCCTACAGCAGAAGTTCACTTTCCCTAACGACATCAGTAAGGCTCTCAAGGGACCCAAGATGAGGCTGCACTTTACCTCTTGCACTTTCTATTTCTTTCCTCTTCAGCTATTAATACTCAGTCCTCACCTTTTGCTTATGAGCGAGCTCTGCTACTGCCAAGCTTCATTCACTGAAAAAATAGGCATTATGTGTGTTTCTTGTAGCTTATAAAGATAAGAAAGTATCTCAATTTCATCCTTTGTTAAGTGCATCAGTTCTTAGATTTCAGCTCCAAATAATTTCATTCTGTGCTACGATGCCAGCAGTTCTCACAGGCTAGATCCAGAGAAGCGGGCCAGCATTCTTATATGATGCCTCAAAAGAACCCACGGCTGTCGAAACAAGTGATCTAGTAGGGGACACACTTCCCTCAGCTCCAGGAATTACCTCAGTGCCTCAGGACAGATATCCTTTCTTATGGTTAAAGCCTGAAGTCCCAGTCACTGGTAGTCTTCAAGAAACTCACATCATCCCCTGGGAATGCTGTTTAAACCCAGGGGTTTGGCCAAATCCCACTTTCAGTAATGTTCTTGACACCAGCACTTTATTCTTTCCTTCTCTGTGCTGTATGTGGCAATGAGTAGCTGTCATCCTCTGTCTCCAAACAGGGACATAATTGAAGCATTACAGTTCTGGGTGATCCTAGACCGTCACGCTTCTAATTTGGACAGTACCATACTGGTACACTTATATGACAAAAGTTGTAGCTCCCTGTATGCATGCTTTTATTCAGCATAACTTGCCTAGTGCAGCTTAAAAAGATAAAAGCCAAACTGAAAAAAAACTTCTTTAGCAATGAATAACTGTGTGCACATAAGCATTTAAAGCAGTTGGACTTACACTAGTATAGTCATACAAACAATTTACTATGTAGATGCATCCTCAGATGTTTGTAAAGGTCATCAGCTGTCAAATGAATTAATGTTTTACCACATGACGACACTTTGAAGGTTCACATTAAGAGCTGGTCTGAGGGAAAAACATAGTTTGCTGAGCATCACTGTATGTTTTTGAAGGGGAGACAAACGGCATGAGATTTGCTAAATGTATTTTCTTCTTGTCTTACAGAGTATTATGGAAAAGAATCAGGATTTGATTCAGAAATATATAAAAGTGAGTAAATGATTGTTGTTGTTGTTATTATTTATTTTAATTTTATAGCCTGAAGCAATTCTATATTTTTTTTCCTGAACTATAGCTTTTCCTATTAGCCTGACTGCACATTAAAAGTTCAAGGCTCAGGTACCACTCCAAAAATATGATAATAAAAATACTGCAAGGAGGAAGGCTCTGGGAAGTCTCTTTATCACACTAACTTTTACTCTTATTTCATAGGATCCCTTATGGCCAGAGAGGCAGATTTTGCTTTTCCACTGAAAGCCTTATTTTCAAGAGAAAAGGAGCCTTTCACTCTCTCCTGTTACTTCTCTTCTGATTTACTTGAACACCAACGAGACATTACCTGGTTCAGAGATGGTTTGTATGCAACAGCTAAGTTTATATACATTTACCTATGTGAATATGCCCTTTGAATTCATAGCTGTGAGCTAATGTTCACAGAAGAGAATAAAGACTCAGGATTCTTGAGCTGCTGTCAGTTCTTCTCAAGATACAGATATTATTATGTAATTTGTGTATTTTCCTCATTTTTAGAAGGATGATGCCACTAAAATTTTTTGTAGGCAATGACATTTCTGCTCATAAGAATAGTTTAAGAGCCTTAGTTCTATACAGTGAAAATGCCAAGCATTTCAAAAGCCAGTCGTTCTCCAGTTAAAAAAACTTTTGGATATGCTGTGTTGTTCTGCTGGCAATCAACGATTTCAATCTTAGCCAAACTAGTAATCTTTCTGTGCTATTGAGTTTTGGAAGCAGAAGCAACTCAGTAAGACTGCTCTTGTCATTCCAGCACTTCTGCCAGAATCAGCTGTGAAAATAGCAGGACCTATCGGGCTTTAGTGATTTGAGGAGAATTTGGGTAGCATGTATATCTCAGATCTGATAAATATACACAAAATGCACAGTATGTGACATTCCATTTTCTTGGTTTGAGCACCGCTCGGACAAAAGATCCTGCATGCTGAGCAGTAATGTATCCTCAGCTAGAGCTGGCATAATATTTGGCAGACTTCAGAGCATCCAGTTACCTGATACGAAGAGTACCTTTTACTGACTAATTCATCTGAAGCCACATTTTATTACTCTTTTTTGCTTGGACTGCAAGCTCTTCAGGAGAAGAACCATGCTTTTTGCTCTGCATTCGTGTACAAAGGGAACAGAGAGGCATAGTATCAAAGAAGGATCAGAGTCCGTGACTGTAACTCAGAGGCACAATAATAATAGTAATAGTATCAGGAGTGTCTTACAGATCTCTCATCTTGCTTTGTGCTTTTTTCTGCATTTGGAAATATGCCACTCCTGACTCAACCAGTTCAGGTGTAGTTCCTTTATCCCTTCTCATGTTTCACAGGTGAGATGCTACAAAACTCCAAACATCGGGAACTAAAGTACAAAGACCAGGAGGCTTCTGTGACAGTGTCATGTGCTTACAAAGAAGATGAGGGATTCTACACTATCCGCGTCCCCTCACTGGATGGATATAAAGAGCAGACCACTTACGTGTTTGTTAGAGGTATAAGCAGGATTCTATCCTACCTAGAACAAAAGCTCCTTTCCTAATACCTTGGCATAAAGAAATCCACAACCTCACATACAAGAAAATTTCTCCCAGTTTTGTGCATGGATACAATTATCAAAACGTCGCATTTTCAGTAGTGATTTAGGTATTAGAAAATATGACTTGTATTACTTGGATGTAGGCCCTTAGACACTTAAAATTAAGCTACTGAATGAAAATTTTGGTACAGAGAAGAAAAAATGTATCCACCATCACTTGATATTTCTACAGATGCTGCAGCAGAAACACCTGGCGCACCTGGGTCCCCACTCAATGTGAAATGCCATGATGTAAATAAAGACAGCTTGATTCTTTCTTGGGTGGCACCCAGTGACAATGGAGGAAGTCCAATCCTGGGATACTACATTGAAAGGTCTGTATGTTAATCAACTTTGAGCAAAAAAAGCTCAAGATCACGTTGTAGAAAAAGCACAAAGGAACTCGATAGGCTGTGTTTCATTTCAGGTGTGTTGCGGGGTCAGAGAATTGGGTCCCATGCAATGACAAGCCTGTGAAAACCTGCAGATACCCTGTCCTGGGCCTTGCTGAAGGACAGACATACCAGTTCCGAGTAAAGGCTGTCAATAAAATGGGCATCAGTCATCCTTCAAAAACCAGTGATCCAGTTACAACATATGACCCCAGCAAAGACAAGAGAGTGACAGGTTTGTACTAAAACCAAGCAAACTGAGGCTGCAGGCATAACTGAATGCAGTTTACCCAGATTCTCCCCATTCTCACAAATATCACTGCAACGTCCTGCCATGCTGTGCTTTTGCTGAACCCACCTTAGTACTACTCTGAACAGAAAAAGATCAAAATACCAGTTATGACATTTCATTGTATGTGCAATGAAATGTATATAATTATGCATATAACAAAATGACACAGTCCTGGGCTCTGTCTTTCTTGACAAGCCCCAAGCATCTTCTCTTAGTGAATAACATGCTCTGTTTGATATTACAGTTATTCCATACGACGAAGGCAGGACAATAGAAATTTTCAAGGACGACCTGGAAGGTAAGTTCAAATTTATGCTGAGCCATTCTTTTGAGAAGAATGATTGCACTAACAAGGAGAACTGTAATAAAATGACTCCAGAGAATACACACTTAGGAAAATATATGGTGAAACATCACTGTAAGCTCCACAAGTATCAGAAGCTATCCTAAACGGCACAGCCTTTTATAATAAACTTGGTTTGCCCCTATGTCCCCAAAGGCTTTAAGTCTCCTCATTTATATTGAAGAATGTTACTTTACAGTAAGAAAAGATAATCCATTGTGAAAGAACTTTTTTTTTCCTGCGACTTTATAACTAAAGCATAGCCTATTCTGACTTCCCATAGGACATATTAAAATTCCCTTGCCACCCACCAATGTTCATGCAAGTGAAGTCAGAGAAGATTATGTGGCTTTGGCTTGGGACGAACCAGATCCAAGAGGCAAAGAGCCACTGAAATATTATGTGGAAATGGTAAGAAAATAATACCACACAGAAGAGAAATTGCAGAACAGAAACATTTATTTCTCAGATGGCCTATAGCACTATTAATAGGCAAGTCTGTTCACTGTGTCGATAACTGGAGAACTACAGCCTCAAAAATGGCTTGCTCAGCCTCTCTCCAGCTCCACAGTTTACTTGAGCTATGATCCTGACTCTTGACACTGACTCAAGTAGTAATGATTAACAAAGGATAAACAAGTAAGTTTTACACCATGGAACAGTAGCAGAGTTTTAACAGGAAGACTGTTGCTGCCCTGTGGGCCCTTAAGTGTGGAAAAGCTGTGAAGAACTGCACGATAGTTCACTCTCCTGTTCCCCACTAATCATTTTGCAGGTTAATTAGTATCTTCTACCAACCTGCTTTTATACATACTCATTTCCCATCTGTTGTACCATTTCTGCTGCAAAGGGGCCCTCTGTTGCCAAGGAGGAAAAGATTGGGTATATCAACTAGAAACAAATTTACATTTTTGGTTTGAGTTTTTGTTTGGGTTTTTGTTTTTAAGTACTTTCCTGTAAAGATCAGCTTTGTTATTCCTCAGGAGGGTTTTAAGCTTGAATTACAACTTGAGTTGTAAATCACTTTTTTCGTTACAGTCAATTGCAGGCAGCAACTCCTGGCAAATGGTTAATCTGGATATGCCAGTTAATTCCCCAAGATTTGCACTCTTTGATCTTGTTAAAGGAAAATCATACTGTTTCCGTGTGCGATCTGTTAACAAGTATGGAATCAGTGAGCCATCCCTGCCCAGTGAGCCTGTAACTGCCGGAGCAAAACTGGGTAATTATTTCATTAATATGCTCTACACTAATGATATGGAAAAGGAGATGTACTATGAAGTAATGTGTGGGTTCCCCTGGTCGCCCTTTCCTTTAAACTTCATGATACATGACTACACAGCAGTTGCTTTGATATCAGGAAATCTCTTAAAGCCTTAAATCCTCATTTAATTACTTTGCAGTTGGTCAGTGCAGTGTAAATCTAACCAAGCAATGATGGGGGAATTACATCTAATACGGTAAGAAACAGTTGAAGCCTGTGTTTAATCCAAGTATGCTTCCAGCGCTGCGTAAGAGAGAGGTTACACAGAGCAGTGCTGGAAGGAATGATACGACTGCTGAAGCAGCCTGTTTCTGGGAGCTTCAGATAGAACAGCAGTCTTCGCCAAGATGAGCACTCATTGTTTTTTTATATTCTCCCATATTAAAGTTGCCCTAGTGTTCATTCATACTGTCCTTTTTCTCAGCAATGAAACAGGTCCCATTTCACAGTGGAGTTAATGAGAGTTACTATATGAGTCTCCTTTCTCCTCTACTTCAGGTGGTTAAGTAGGTGTAACTCTGTAGAAATCAACAGGCTGTAAGGGACAGGAATATGAGATATGGCAAATCCATATTTTTTGCCATAAAACATAAAAATATAGGCTGTAGACTGGAACAATGCCCATGGTAATTCGAAAATGGTGCTCTGGAAAAGTTAATAAATCCAACAGGCCAACTCACTTTTTTTTTTTTATTTATAAATTTTTAAAACCCCTTTTTTTCTCAGTGTTTTTTTTTCTTTTTTTAGCTACTCTGCCTCCACCATCTCAGGTTTTAGCTTTCAGAGACACCAAGACATCTGTTGTTCTGCAGTGGGATAAGTTAAAGGATGGCTTGGAGCCTCTTGGCTACTACATATACTGTCGGGAGACTGGGACAGAAGAATGGCAAACTGTCAATAATAAGCCCGTGACATGTAACGAGTGAGTTCAGCTATTATACTCCATTGAGAGAAGACAGGGTGCCAACTTGGATACTTCTGTTTATGGCTGGAGTCATATTTCAGATAAAAAAAGAACTTCTTTCACCACACACACACAGGCTTGTGTGCACACAAACACCATGTCCTCTTTTTAGAATTAAATATTGCTCAAAGTCTCACTTTTACATCTGAAGCCAGACAATCAGCAAAGTCTGCGTATATCTTCATAGAGTGTGGATCTGCAGAAGGTTTAGAGACCTTGTAGCACCAGTAGAACCACATTCCTTTTTTTTTTTGCTTCCTTTCCAGTAGAGTAAGTTGGTGTCACTCACACACAGGATTTAGAATACCTCTCTAGCTGGGGGGGTCACATGTCAAGCAGAAAAAGTCCATTAAAAAGTCCTATTTATTCTACTGACAATGCCAGCCAGCAGTGTGATACCTTTCTACCTGATCTGTGTTTACTGATTTATTGGTAGCCATTTTATGTGACACCACAGTGCACTGTAATTTGTAATGGTGAATAATGATTTTGTATAGTAACAATGCCTTATTAAAATGTATTTCTGTCTGTTCAAGAGATTGTTTACCTGTACTTTAGAAAGTAAAAACCACACATATTAATTTGGTCTCCTAGATTTACTGTTCCTGGGCTGCAGCCTGGAAAAGAATACGTCTTTTGTGTGAAATCTGTCAGCGAGGCGGGACTAAGCGAAAGCTCACCAGAAACAGATCCTATCACTGTAAGGCCAGCTATCGGTAAGTTGTAACATATACATGCACATACATGCAATAATTAAATCTCTTGAAAATGTATCTATCACATGTAGCTATCATTACATGTAATGGTAATAATGTTGAGCAGATAAGCAAAGCAAAGCAACAGGGAACTGATTTTCTTGTACCCTGCAGCTCCTGTCATCAATTATACTTGTCAAGGGTGGACAGAAATAATTAGCGTTTTGACTTAGCAGCGTGTTACATTTTCAGTATTAATTTGGCACTGGTACAAGTGACCATTTTAAGTGCTCAATTATGCTGATATCTTGAAATCAGCACTGTGAATTTCTCCAGGGCAATTACAAAATCCCACCAAACACATTAGCCAGTATCTAACCCTCCATCTTCTCCATTTTATTGATCCACTACTTCCATCTTTTTCCGTCAGACAAACCATAAAACAACAGGCAAGAAACATCCTGAGACACATCCATGACTTTGGCTGTGACTTCCAAATAAGAATCTGGTCATTTTCAAATATTCTTACACTGCAAAAAGTGGTATTAAGGGGCCTCAACACAAACAGAATTGTATCTGGTATGAGCACACAGAGGTTTCCTCAGCCCACTCATCCCATAGCTACACCTCTTTTCCCAATCCCTAATCCCAAACCTGCACTGAACAATATACCCTGTTTCCTCTCTGCCTTTGCTGCACAGCCTGTCCATCAGCACCGCACGGGTTTGTTCTTCTAAACTGTGGGAAGACTGACATGACCATTGGTTGGAAACCCCCGAAGCGCAAGGGAGGAACAAAGATTCTGGGATATTTCCTGGATCAGCACGATACATCTGAACTAGACTGGCATGAAGTCAATACTCAGCCGATTCCTCAACGGTTTTACATGGTATTCTTTTCAGATCAAATACTGTCCTTCTTTAAGCATAGTGGGAAACATAGCTATAACAAGGGATGAGCTGGTTTTCCTCTACTTCCTCTGGTCTAGAACTCTCTTCCTACCCTCACAAAACTATGACCATGCAGGGCTGTACTAATTGTCTGTTTGCACTTCTAAACCCAAAGGTCCGGAACCTTGAGGAAGGCCACCTGTATGAATTCCGTGCCTGTGCAATGAACATGGCTGGTGTTGGGGAAGTATCTGAACCTAGTGACTTGTTCAAATGTGAGGAATGGACAATGCCAGAACCAGGTATCTCTCATTTAAAAGCAGCAGCCAGAAAAATTTTTCCAGGTATACTAGTTATCTCCTCACTCTTGTGTGACTCCAAGGGACTTCTGAAAACTATAGAACTGTGTAAGGGTGGTTCCCAGTACAGAGAAGCACACAAACACTTCTAGGTAAGTTCCAATTCAGACATAGGGTATTATTTCTGCATCATACAGATACAGCACTCAGGTATTTTTAATAATATTGTTTCCAGAGAATGAAGAATCTGGATCTAATATCCCAATGTTTTTGTATGTTACACCAAAGCAAATAACATTAGACCAGCTGATGTATGCTTTTTTCTAGAACCTACCTCTACAGTTAATTAGCATGGAAAGCATCTCCTATGGACCCCCTATTCACTTGTTATCTTAAAACTCTCTGCTTTCTGATCTCAAGCTCAAACAAATCACACCTGGTTGCATTTTTAAATGGTACTGTTGACAGCCTACCCTTCTTTGAACAGGTCCTCCTTATGATGTGAAGTGCACTGAAATAAGAGACTCATCCCTAAAGCTGCACTGGGAAGCACCACTGTACATAGGAGCAGGTCCAGTTACAGGGTATTATGTAGACATGTGTGAAGAAGGGTCAGAGGAATGGAAACAAATAAATAAGCAGTCTGTCGCCACCACCCATATGAAGGTCTGTATATGCACTTAGTATCCAAGTGTTGCTTCTCATTTAGTCTTATGTTAATTTCTGTCATTCTTTCCTGCAGGTTTCAGATCTGGAGACAGGGAAATGCTATATTTTCCGAGTAAGAGCACTGAACAAGGCTGGAATTGGACCAGCTTCACTCCCCTCAGATCCTGTGGTAGCTAAAACCAAACCTGGTATGAAACTAAAAGTGATAAGATTGTGCAAGTCTGTAACTACTACGATGATTCTGGTAAAAAACTGCTTATGAAACATCAGCTACATGTTTCATAGCAAGAAAGAACCTCCATCAAAATAAAGCTTAGCAAATCAAACTGCTCAAATTAATTTACACTAGCTGTATACCATCTTTTTTTTCCTTTTTTTGAGCTAGATGTCCAGAAGCTAAGCCCTGATCTGTTTTGATAAGGAATGTTTTGTGGGTTTTTTGCCCATACAGGCACAAATGAAATTGAACTTGGGGTTGATGAGGAAGGTTTCATTTATATGGCTTTTGAAGCTCCTGAAAAGAATGACTCCTCTGAATTTATCTGGTCAAAGGATAATGAAGGACCACCAGATGCTGACAGAGTTCAGACTGAGGAGAAAGGCAATAAGTGAGTATGTAACACACAGTGAGAAAATAATTTTGGACTGTCAAATAAAGAACACACTAAACACTGACAAAAATATGAAGCCAAACATTTCCCTCTCCTTCCAATATCCAGCTAAAATACATACACGCTATTGAACTGCAAACCTCTGTCCCTGATTCTCAGCTCTGGTGTCCATGAAACAGGACATTCAGCATAATCATCAGGTCACAAAAGGGAAGCATCAGTCATCATATTGATATTGTTTCTGCCTTGCTCCTAAGTGTCATATAAAAATGACAATGAGTACTATATTTAATGTTCCAGGTGTATCAAATGTATTGCATTCTGTTACAGAAGACATAAATGAAAACCATTTTATTATTACTTTTATTTCTAAGATCTAAGCTTATACTGAAAGACCCATCAGAAAAGGATCTGGGTACATATTCAGTGGAGGTCACGGATGTAGATGATGATATCTCTGCCAGCTGCACTTTAACAAAAGAAGGTAAAAACTAATAACTGACAAGAACAAAAATCTAATGTGCCATAGTTTTCTAATATTAGATGTTTAAAGGAAAGTTTCTTGTAGAGGAATAGTAAGTGACTGATGTCACTTAATAATCGTGGCATCATTAGAAAGATGTTTCCCATTCCTTGAAGGCTCGAGGGCAGTTTCTTTTACAGACTCCTAAGAAAAGATTCCGTGCTTCTAGAAGGTCATTTTTCCATTACAGTTCAGATTTCACACACAGCCACACTATCACGGTGATTTAAAACTTAACACGTTTCTTGAATTGATACAACCAACATTTTATTTGGACATGACTAAGAATGATCTTCACAATGTTTTCTAGCCCTCCCCGCTATTGAATGTTTTGAACTTACAATATTCTTGACATAAAGCTCATTAACAAATTAAATTGATACAAGGGACTTGTTTTGGCCTAGTCGTCCTAATCTAAATGACTTGTTATTCTTTGCATTTCAGATCTGGACAAGTTATTAAAACGAAGCCATGAAATCAGGAACCCATGTAAGTTGAGCCAGTAAGAAGCCACTACCATACGTATCGAATCTGGAAGGGGGAACTCCAGCATAACCCTG
This sequence comes from Falco peregrinus, assembly GCF_023634155.1. Lineage (NCBI taxonomy): Eukaryota > Metazoa > Chordata > Aves > Falconiformes > Falconidae > Falco > Falco peregrinus. Next base: position 116,959,801 of record NC_073723.1, read on the forward strand.
GCTGAGCCAAATTTCGTGTTTTGCCTGTGAATTCCCCTCCATGGTTCTCTGTTTTCTAGTGATCAAGCTGATATCTGGATGGAACGTTGATGTTCTGGAGAAAGGAGAAGTGCGGCTGTGGTTGGAGGTTGAAAAGCTGTCACCAAATGCAAAGCTGCATTTAATCTTCAATGACAAGGAGCTTACAAGTACTCCAGTATGTTTTGTTTTGGTTTTAATTCTGACTTACTTTCCCTCTGCTGAACAGGGAGATAGAGCAAATGAGTACGTTCCCAGTTTTCTAAATTTCCATCAGATATTTTGATGTGTGGTTTAGGAATACTCTAGGGCATGGTTTTCCACTATGCATAAAGCCACCTGTCTGATTCTCAAGCAGTGAATCGTACTATCAAGCAAGGCTGCAGCATTGACACTGTTAGTTAAAGACGGTGCAATATTCCTCAGTGGTGTGGCCAGCAAAACCTTCAGTGGTAATACTCAGAGAACATCCAGCTTTCCTGTTATCCACCCCTCCTGAGAGGCTGCCTCTGACAGAGACTTCCCTTTTCTAAAGGAATTTCCTGACAACAAACCTCAGTCATATGCAATTCATCTGGTACCACAAATGCACCTGTGCACGACAGAGAGCTTTGTCTTGGATGAACAAACCTGACTCATTTCAGCAGATGCTAAAGAAATACTATCTCTCACAGTGAGACAGGGTATTTTTCTTCTGCTTCACCAAGCAAAGCTGCAGCTTTCCACCTCTTTGAACTAAATATGGATAAATCTCATGAATTCTAAGAGCACATGAAAGTGATTTATTTCTCAGTCTGAAGCACTGGAAATAACACTGCATCAAGTGTTACAGTGCATTCCAAGCTTCTGATACATTAAAAAAAAAAATTTCCAGCCTCTTCCTTGTCTTCCCATATCAAGTTGATATTATAACATTTAAAAAGTATTTGGAATGACAGGATCAGAGGGGCGAACAGTTGAGAATGAAGAACAATATAAATCACTCGCCTGTCAGTTACATGCAGTGTAGCAACGCCAAGATAACAAAAAGAATAGATGTAACAAAGGGATAGGGCTAGGCCAAAGAATTTCAGAGCTGTTATTGCAATGGGTTTTTTTAAAGCAATGTTTAGGAAATTTATTGAAAGCTTTGTCTGTTCCAAGAACTGTCTTTTCTACACTGGAGAACTGACGTGGTTATGCACGATTACAAAGTATTTGTCAAGCTCTTTGCAACAATAATATTTGCTTAGAGCAAACAAGGCAGTAAGGCATAATGATGATATTTATGTCTAAGCATCTGGCAGGTTTCGGGGTGTATGTATAAAAGGCTCAGTAGTGCTTGCATGATGTCAAGAGGGTGGCAGTATTACTAATCATTGCCCAAATATGCAGCTACGTGCCACAGATGTGTAATTAAGTGCAACACTCCTATTATACTAAAAGCCATTGAAATTCTGGTAAGCAGAAAAGTCTGTAATATCCACAAGAAAGAATGTATTGTGTTATGTGGTTTTAACAGAAACTTTCTCGCAGATACAAGTTCTGCTGTAAGCAATTCTACTCCAGCTATGTACATAAGAATATAATAGATGAATCCCAGAATATAGAATATCAAGAATGTGTTGGCTTCATTACTCCTGTAAGATAAGGGAAGAATATAAGGATACATCTACAAAAGGACTGTAATCTCTGAGTGTTGTAGAAGATGCTGTGCCAGGATCTGACCTTGGAACAGTTCTGCTGAGGAAAAACTCTTCAGTTTATCATATTTCCTTTGTTTTACACAGACACATAAGATAAATTTTGTCAAAGGAAAAGGTCTCGTAGAACTGATAATCCAGAACTTCTGTGATGATGATAAAGGGATGTACACAGCCCAGCTGCAAGATGGAAAAGCTAAAAATCAATTCACCCTAGTTCTTGTGGATGAATGTAAGTGGAAATTCAGGGTCAAATATAGACTGCCATGCTCAGTGGAAAGTCTTCGAGGCACTTAAGGCCCCAAAGTTTTTCCAACAGTTATAATGCCACACTGGGAACGGGGAGAACAAATATTTATTTTAGGACACATTTAAAGTCCAGGAATCATGTAAGAAATCTGAATTTCTCTTTAACATAAATTGAAGCTTTTGATCTTATAGCTAGGGTCCTTGATCACAAAAACAGTTTGCCAAAGCAAAATATACAGTGGAATGCTTAGTTATTTTTTTCAAATATTTTACATATCTTGCTATGGCAAACTATGTCTTGGCAGTAAACTGTATGACATGTTATTACATGTACTCATTTATCTCAGGACAGGATCAGGGCGAAAATTCAGTGTATTTAACAGCTGGTTAATTGCATTAAATTGAATGCAATAAAGAAACCAGTGTCAGCTGTACTCGAGGACAAGTCCGAGTAACAAAGCAAGCTGAACATGAAATGTACAGGGTCCTTGTACATGCTACTACAGAGAACCTTTTCAAAATTAATTAAAAATAGAAAGTAACAAGATTCTCATACAAGTGCTTCCCCATACAGTGTCTATCTCTATTTTCAGTTCTTGCAGTTTGCTTTCCAGTGACCTTCTAAAGATTCTGAACTTGTTGAATGGAAAGTGTTTATAAAATGTCAAGTCTACTTGACTCCCTTTACAAACAGTGCAGAGAAACAGGCAGCGATTCAGCACATGCCAAGTTCAGGATATAAAATAAATTTGATGAACTGTGCTCTAAAAGTGCCGACTTTACTGCCAATGAAGGAAGCAGAGATAATTGAAGTTAAATACAGTGGTCTACAAGAGGTAAAATCTATGCTCTCCACTGCCTTCTATGTCTCTTAGTTTTAAAATATTTTAATTTCAGGGTTTCTAGCCTACCTTTTTGTATGTCAAAACTCCTATTTAATTTCCTAAATGCATAATGGTCAGGTTTTCAAAGATTCTTTTTTAATGAAAATAAATGTTTGGTTCTCAGCAACCAGTTCAATGAAAGAACGATGGCTCTAAACCTGTTCAGTGTTCTCAGTGGAGACCAGAGGTAACTCATGTGCCAGAGATGTCTTTCAAACAAACATCACAGCTCTAATGATAATACCTTTTGTGATCAGAAATTTCTAAAGTGTTACACTGAGAAAGAGCAGGGGGGTTGTTGACTTTGATCATTGCTGTTCTCATAGGTTTTGCTAAAGTTGCAGAGGAGGCTGATGCAAAACGGCGAGAATGGAAGAAAAAGCAGGGTAAGATAAGATGAAGGTTAATGACTTGCCAGAACTACACCAATGAGACGGCAAAACCTAAGCAAAGCTATTTCACTCTAAATACTTTTCCTAAATACATCATCTTTTAAAAGCGTATTATTTAAGCTGATTAATACAATAGGATAGGATTCCTTAAGATACTCTGCTCTGCTCTTAGAAATCAAAATAATGTATTTAAATAGTTTTAGCTATGCTAGACAATCCTCAGTATTGATTTTCTGCATCAGTGTTGCAACACAGAACATTTCTGAATTCTGAAAACTGTCCAATCGGAATATATATCATGTAATAAAGATCCACTCACTTTCCTTGTAAAAAATATGATTATCTACATAAATTTAAAAAGAACGAAACATGCATTCCACTTAAATTTTATCCACCATCTTATATTCATGAATAAGGACGTTTATAAAACAGTTTCAGAGAAAAAATACTACAATTGGAAAGGTGATCCCCTTCAAGCGGGGATAAAAATATTCACTTAATAGTAAGTGTGATACCACACTAGACTATGGGTCTAGTCTCCTATCTGCAGAGATGCTTAGTGTAAGATGAAAGTGTATATAAAGTAATCTGTCCCCCCTTTTACCCTCTCAGAATCAGGAAGAAAATCAGAAATTATATGGTTCTATTCAATTGCAGTTCACCTGGGAAATATCTATCAGCTCCTACACTGACTTGATGCAAAGTAGAGTCATAAAGGACTGGTGAAGCAGCATCATTAACTACATTTTGATATAGGATTCCTCAACAAAGATACGTTACCTAAGGACATTACAAAACTAGCAACAATTACATGTTCTAAATTGTGATGTCTATTGCACGCGGAACTCAGTAGGGCGCATTACTCCCTACAGACCGCACTGCGGGGATTCACCACGAGATGGAGGCATTTCTGCAGGTAACACTTGAGAGTTGTGGCAATGCATTGCAAAAGACGTTTATTTTCTTTTATAGGTCCACATTTTATAGAGAACTTGAAATGGAAAGTTACTGAGAACTGTGAAGTAGTCCTTACCTGCAAGGTACATACCGCTATGTGATGCAACTGCACAGTCTGAATTCCTTTAACATTAAATTTTACTTGTGAATTTTAAGGGAAGGGTATAAACAGTGCTCATCCAAATGCTTCACTGCAAACCAATGAAAGTTAAGTAAAAAAGTTAAGATTAAAATGTTAAGTTAAAAACAAAATAGAGATAGTATTTCTTGGACAGAAATTTTAATAGAGAAGGAAGTTTCTAAGATTCTGTAACAATCCTCTAATGCAAGTGATGTTTCATATTAGAAGGACAGCCAGGCATTCAGAAATAAAATGCATTTGGGACCCTGACTTCTAAATGTTGGCTTCAAACAGGCAACAAACCTAAGAAAGGACACCAGCTTCCAATGGTTCTTCAATAAGAAAGCACGAGCAGATGGTGTGTTTGATCCACAGACTGGGATAGGAACTCTTCGTATTAAACAGGTAAAAAACAAAAAACAACTCAGAGGCTGTGGTAATCACATGAAAATGCAAAAAATACGGATTGATCTTATTAATATTCCATGTGTGTTTTGGGTAGTGCCCACTAAATGAAAGAAACTGAACAAATGCTGAGAAAAGCGCAAAAGAAGAAGCCATTTAACATTACAGTCAGATAGATCTGAATTAGAAATGAGGTGTTTTTAACAGTGAGTGGCTGTTAAAAGTTTTAACGTGTCCTGACTGGCTAAAAAGAAAAGCATGAGCTTTTCAGGTTTTCTGATCAGGACTGGTTGCCTATTCTGAAGATGAACTTTAGTAACAAAAAAAAGTTACTGAGGTCATTACAGAAATAACTGGATGAAATTTTATGGCTTGACCTATAGCAAAGGCAAGACAAGCTGATACAATGCCCCTTGTAATCTTAACTCCGCCTCACAGAAGAACCAGCTGAAGAAAGGGAGCTTGGTGGTGCAGTTAGTTTTAGCGCAATCTATCTCTGTATGGCTAGTTCGAATCTTGTTTGTGTTTGATTTTCCACCTTAATTTCAAACAGCCAAATCACCTATAGAACACAAGTAGATAAATGTATGTGAATGGGAATCTCTGCTCACACAGGTCTGAGGACCAGCAAGAACACCGGGAGTCAAGAGCATCAGCAAAGCAACACAAGGAAAATTTATGGAGCAGTGGGCATTTGTCATCACTGGGTCCCAGACCTAGCTGTACCTTACACCACTAAGGGCACCCAACGTGCTACATGGTGACTGAGGGCAAAAGCTGAGATACTGACTCTCCATAACTGACAATGTTTCAGTTCATAACGAACCAGGGCCCCTCTAACCTTTCAAAGGAGGTTCTGGAGCAATATACCTTTTTTTACTCTCATTTCTGATCAGTCCAGCCAAATTTATTGACAGGGATGAAAAAAATCTCAGCTTTTCCCCTTTTTCCAAACCCTGCCCTATTTCAATGCTATGTGAAATTTCTGTTGGGGGTGTGTGGGGTGTTTCATTTTGTGTTTTTTTAAAAAAAATAAATATTACATATGTACACATGTATTTGCTAGATAACCAAAGAAGATGAGGGCCAATACAAAGCACTTGTTTCAGATGACCGAGGAGAGGACTATACCCAACTTGATCTCACAAAAGGAGGTAAGAGAACATTCTATCAGGCAATAATACATATTCACACCCCTGCCTGGGATTCATTTTGGATTTAAAAACAAATCTCATAACTTTCTACCACACTGTTAATTACCACAGTACCTACATGCTTTTATAGGAATTAAAACTTGCATTAAAAGTTACTGGTCAAATGTAAAGAGTTTCCTATCTACTATCGCATATATATGTATATATGTGCGCCAATAATTTTAAAAATCACAAGTATTTCACGTGAGATTGGAGTAATAAAATGCACTATTTAAAACAGTCTCTTATTCTGCAAGAGTTATACAGAGTCTAGTGAACAGAGTAAAAGTCTCCTTTGCATCTTGTCTCAGAAGGGGTTTTTGCATCTGTCCATACTGTACTTCAACTGATAACCCACAGACAACTTTTCACTCCTGGAAGTTCAGCCAGTCCCCCAAAGCATCAGGAGAACAAACTTCCATTTCCACTCTGCATCCCTCACCAGTGAAAAAAATTTTAGGCTGAATTATAACAGAATAGTAGTTACAGACAACATCAAGTGGAAATACAATTACATGTTACTGCAGATTCCTGCTTGAAAAGAACACTTTTCAGTGTTCTGAATATGCTCTGAAAATTGAAAAATAAATATGCAATGCTGACATCGTAATGTCATTTACATATGTAGTCATTTATCAAGCTATGACCGCATTATAAATTCTGTCAAGCACCACAGTTAAAAGCTCAGTAATTTTTCAGTCACTTCAACTCAGCATCAATCAGAGGATTCTGCTTCCCAAGATTAGATCCTACCGTGACATCTGGAATCTATCACTTAAACCTGATACATAAATCTGCTTTCTGGGAGGCAGTCTGTTGCACACATTGAGTGCTAAGGAAGATAGAAGCATCTAAATTTAGTAAGAAGTGCCCAGCATCTAAAAATAAATGAGTCAGTGGCAAAAACTCCATTCTCAGTAAGCTTTGCAACACAAAAAGACAATAAATAACTACTAGATACAATACATCCTAATTACACAGTTAAATTAAGTTGGTAGGGCAGATGTGATTTGCTAAAAATTGTATTTATAGACACTTAAATCTTTATGTCTTTGCAGCCTTTGAAGACCTTCTCAAGGAGCTGTGTAAGATCAGTGGTATGTCATCTTCTCATCAGCTGACACAGTAATAACGGAAGGGGAGAAGGGTGGGGTGCCATGATCAGAGCAAGCTGCCCAGGAGCTGTCCCTGAGTTCGGATCAAGTACAATACCTACCTTCCATTTATTATTCCTTTCGTGTTAGAAGCACCTTCGAACTGTCAGGGAGGATGGTCAGGGACATAAAACCCCCTGCACTTACAAATTAATTCTGTGACCTTTAAGTACAGCAGCCTGCTCCTTGTCACATCACTTGCTATGGGAATTTGGCCAAGTTATACTATTTCTATCTATGAGATGTGTATTCCAGACCCAAGTCTCTAGAAGAGATGCTGACATTCTTCTACCAGCTGCTAAAAGACCCAGGGTCTTCAAGAGGTAGAATACCACCCCACCTTCAGCTAGCCACGTTCTCCAGAGAGAAATGTTAATAGGTTGCCTGGGATTTTGTTTGCATAACATATAAAATTGCATTCTTGAACGCCATCCTCAATTTCAGTCTTTCAATTATACTATTAGCTCTTTCTGCTACACCTCTGAAAATTCAACCTACTGAAGAAGGCATCAAAATCTACACAGATGTGAAGTACTACACAGACTACATGAAAACAACTTGGTATCACAAGTAAGTCCCCAGAAGATATTTGCAACGCTTCTGGACTACCATTACTTGCAACTGTTTAGCATCAAAATTAAAACATGTTGGACCTGAGCCCAGAGCTTTTTAAGGCAATGGTAGATTAATCTGAGTAAGGGCTGAAAAACACAATTTACTCTGCATCCTGAAATGTGTCTGGGAATTCCAAAATAAGCAGTCGTGTTATTTTTATCTTAACACTGCAGAAATATTTATAAGTGATCTTTACTTGAATAATAATGATGCTTTTAAGCTGCTGAGTTACAGCCACCTTGGTTACAGACAGGAAAATAAGTTGGTTTTTTTTCAAATTCTTTTTTTCTACTACTTTTACTTCCCTAAACCACTCTATTCCCCCACTATGAACTCTGAACAACAAATATTCCCAAATATTACAAAATTCTTTCCAAACACTAGCTAATTTAGTCTCATAATGCCTTCATAAAATAGAGAAGTGGTGTTTTATTAGATACCACCTACACACATGTATAAGGAGGCCAATTTCAAATAACGTTTAAAGTCTAAACACTTCCAAATATTCAACACCTAAACCCTAAGAACTAAGAGGTCCTTTGTAGAGTTTGCAGGGCTTTGGCAAACTGCCTAAAAGCACAACTAGGTGTCCCACAAGGTTCTCAAAAGGGACTGAGTACATAACTCTCCATGAAATTAACAGTGAGGTGCTGACTCCCACTCTCTTATTCTAACCAGTACAGGTCTAAAAAAAATTTAGTGCTCTAATTTATACAGCTTTACTAAATACTATTGAAATGATATCATTTCTTTACTTAGGGACAAACGACTGGAAAGCCGTGACAGACTGAAAGCTGGAAGCACAATGAATCAGATCTGGCTTCACATACTGAACCCAACAGATGCAGATAAAGGAAAATACACCCTGGAGTTATTTGATGGGAACAACTCTCGCAAACTGTCAACTGACTTGTCTGGACAAGGTAAGCTAAGTCAAACAATACCGTCGCAGGAATGAGATATACCTGAGCTGCTTTCCAAGATTCCTTCAAATTATGGGCAGTGATTCCTCTCACCTTTATTTGAGCTGGAGCCACAGTTCCATGACAGCACACTATGAGATTGTGTTAAGGACAGTGAGGTGCCCACAGAAGTCAGAAGAAACACAGGGAGAACACCGCAGAAAGGACTGAAGCCTTCAGGCAGCCTTCCTGCCATGGCTTAAGGCACTCCTGGGGAAAGGATGAGCGGGAGGGCAGCTGCTCCTGGGATGTGTCAGATCCCTCCATAGGCCAACAGAGCTTATAGGTAGCATCTTGGAAAAGACAGTGTGGCTTCAGCTTTACAGACTTTTCCAAACTCTTCAAAGTTGGGGGTTAGTCCTCCTCTAGACTTCCCTTTGGAAAGGCAGTACTAGATCCCACTTATTTCAGTAAAATATAGAGTCGTATTTCCTTAAAGCTGATATAGATACTTACTAGATTATAATTTTATACATATATATGTGCACAAATACCTGTTATTCCAATGCTGATGCATTACGTTAAACGTACCAAGTCAATGAAACAAATGGTTCCCTAAAACCTTTCATTCCTTGCAGCCTTTGAAGACGCCCTGGCTGAGCACAGAAGGCTAAAGTAAGTTCCTGCCTAAGTATTTTCACAGCTAAGTCTATTTTGGGTGTCCTATTCTGTGTTTAAAATACATCTAATAAATAAAACCACTATAATTTTCTCTCTCTCACTTTCAGGGAAGCAGCAATAGCAGAAAAGCGTAAGTAAATTAATTTCCTTCCTTCTGCAAAACAAAGCCAAGTGGTGCACTGATAAGTAAAATTAAAAGGTCATATTTGTTCATTCCCAGGTCGTGCCAGAGTTGTTCAAGGTCTGCCAGATGTTGCCACCATCATGGAGGACAAGGTAATATTGAGTAACTGTTCATATAATTGGCCCTTGCACAGACACAGAAGAATAACTGATGGGGAGAAAAGGACTTGTTTTCCCCTCGTGTCTGTTCCCAGCAGCTTTTTCTGAGCTACTGCAGTTGCCAAAAGTGTGAAGTGGTATCCTCCACAATACCTGTATCAGCCCCTCATGTTATTGATGGTGCTTCCAAATATGCACATGCTTCTGCACGTATAGGTGCTTTTTGTGGCACAGAACCTCCTTCTTGCAGGTTTCTGGTATTACTGCTTCTGAGGTCTGTTTCACAGCCAGATCCTTTCTATTGTCTTCCCATTTCATAGGATTAGACTAAGGCCTTTAAGTGCTGGACCTGATTTTCCCATCACAACAATTTGCTGCTTGCATTTCTGAGTCAGAGTCCCCTTTACTGGCACACAGGCAGAACAAAAATCTTGTAAAGTAACTGCAAATTCACCATGTGCCTATTTAAGTGTCACTTTACTGTGTAAGAAAGCTATAAAAAGGCAGTAGCACGAATATGAGCCAGGCCCAGTGAATTCAGTCAGGTTAATCCTGATTATACTGGAGGATATCAGGAAAAGGAGCAGATAGTCCTAGAATATCACCTATTGAAAATCTAAGAGAACTGATTTTTATTTTTCTTAATTTCTCATCAACTGAATTTCCTTGCTCATTTATATTTTCATAATCTATTTCTGCTATCTGTTTTACAATAGACCCTGTGTTTAACCTGCTGTATATCTGGAGATCCTTACCCAGAAATCACTTGGTTCAAAAACGAGAAGGTTATTGTCTTTAAAGATCGTTACAAAATGGACGTGAAGGGGACAGTTGTCACAATTACCATAGAGAAAGTCTGCAATGAAGATACAGGAAAATACAGCATCTATGTGAAGAATAAGTATGGTTCTGAAACAGGACAGGTTACTATCAGTGTCTATAAGCATGGAGACATACCAACAGGAATGGAAGAGGAGAAGGTCCCAGGTGGGATTATAATGAAAAAGCCTAAATGAATTAGTCAATTATGTCTCACTGAATTTAAAAGGAATTTAAGTCCTTCAGATTCCTTCCAGTGTCTCTGCTCTAAAATTTAGGCTCATGTCTCTATTTTTATTTCAGCAATATTTTAGTATTTTTATTTTGGTAGTAGTTAGAAAACAATTCTTGTGCATGTGTGTGCCCACGTGCACATGCACACACATGTTCACCTTAAAGAGAACCTCTTTCCCAGTAAATCTGTGTGGGAGATACCAGAGAAGTCACACGAGAACTGGGCTTTCAGTGGAGTTTTTCCTGTATTCAATCACTATGTGTTACTGATTATCATGTAGCTGACAAATGCTTGTGTGTGTGTGTGTGTGTGTATTATTAAACTTATACCCTTGGTGACACCTCAGCACTTGTCAAGTACATCTATCTTGAAATCAGTCAGCCATGTGCGTATGGGAAGTTAGCAATTTTCCTAAGTACTGCGCTGAATCAGGGCCTTGAAGTATGCGCCTTTACAACCTAAGCTATATGGGAAGAAAACAAGGTGGTGACATTTTCAAGGCTTGGTTCTTCACTGAGGAACACATTCAGCTTCTACATATACAATGACAAGCAGTAATACATTTACACAAGAAGGTTAAGTGAAAGTCTACAGAAGTGGACTCAGATCCTTCCATCCTACTGGACACCTATATTCTTTCGAATTAAAGAGATTTTTAGGTTTATTAGTTATGTTAGATTATTCTGGATGCAGAAAAGTGTGGCCTCCCACCTGTTCTGAAGCCACAGCTACACCCGCAGCTTCTACCAGTAAAACTGTGTCAGTGAGAGATAAAAAAAGTGATTGTACTCCTAATACAGCCATCCAGCTAAACGCATTTATTCAGCGAAATAGCATCTCACTTTGCTGCACAAACTAGTATAAACTGTCCTCACGACAGCAGTACTTTTCCCAGTTATTTGAGGGATGCTGCTGTTCCAGTGACAACATAAAAGAGCACAGCAATCCTCTACAGGACTGCCAATCATTTGACCAAAGGCAGTTACACTTCAGATATTACTTTAAGTTAAATATATACAATTTATATTATTAAATTTAATAACATAAAAAAGGGAGAGCTTAGCCAATTGTTTAGATTCATCTTACAGTAAACGAAGAAAAGCAGGCCCTTCTGACAGCATCATTAACATTACTCTATGGTAAAACAGATTAACATAACCTAGAATAACTGCAGTATAAACATGTACTTTTCAGAGCCATGTGTCTTACACCCCACGCATAAAAATTCAGTATCAGCACCTCATCCTTGCTACTCAGGTATTATCATATGTAAATGTAATTCCATGTAATGGGCTATTTGTGTGTGTTTTCTTTAAAATTGCATACTGACAAAAGAGTTGTGAATTTTTTAAGAAAAAGTTCAGCATTGGTTTTCTATTTAAATAAAAGAATTACTGACTGGTATGGAGTAATAAAAGTTAACTTGGAAAGGTCACCTACCTCTGGGATACAGACTCTATTTGAATTAAGCAATATAACTGCAAGACACACAATCTAATGGATGTCTTCCAAAATCAAGTCATACTTGTACAGACAGTAAGGAATATCACTCAATAGCTATAATGAGTGAGGAATTCTTGGTGCAACTGGTGTGAAGAAAAATAATACATCCTATTTGCTTCTTTCATTTCAGTCTCCAAACAATGTTTCATGTTTTACTTTAATCTTCTATGTATGCAGTGGTTATTAAAAAATAATAATAATAAACTGAATTTAATACAGATTTAGATGTCTGTTACTGACATCTACTGGGTAAAGTCACAACTGACCGTCCCACTCCAACATGATCTTCCCTGTCCTCAAGCAACTGGAGGCCCACAATTTTGGAAAAAATAGCTGTGGATTTTATTCCCATCGTTTAAGGTTCAAGTGCCCTTAGTAGACAATATTGTGATAATTAGGAAGTTCCTGCTGTAAGACAGTAATTACCTTGAATCTATTGTAAATTGCATCATTATATCTGAAGAATTCTATCCAAAACACAGAAATTGTAGTAAACATAGAAGTTGTGAACAAAAAGCACAACAAATTAATCTATGCAACTCTTTACAACAATTATGAATAATTACCTGAGTTCAGTAACCCACAATAAACTTAACATCTCAAGCCAGGTGGTCAAGGTAAGACTTTCTACAAAGCAGAATGAACTAGAGGTTATGATCATTAAGAACAAATAAAAGATTAATAATTGTTATCTCACAGTTAATAATTAGTCAGCCATCTCACAATTTGGGCTGGCCTTTCCCTTTCCATAAATAGCAACTGAATGACCAGGGAGAGCCCCCCACTTTCCTGCTAGTGTTGCTGCCCTAAACTGCATTATAGCATCCACAATGGCATTCAATGGAACCTGGCAGGTCTACGCTCAAGAGAACTATGAGGAGTTTCTGAAAGCTCTTGGTAAGTGTCCAGTTACTTTTGAAATAATTTGCTGGATTGCAACACACACTTTGCATGACATCTTTTATTACTGTATTTCTATGTTTTTTACTTTTGTTTGTATGACAAACTACCCCCTGCCAGGTAAGTCTGTTATGCCCAATTTGGAAATGAAAAGAAGCCAAAAAATCATTCAAATTGATGTAGAAAGGTTACAGATAACCCCCAAATCCCTAACATTAGAGGAGTCCCTCATGAAAGAAGACATATACCAGAAATCTACTTGTTTTGATTAACACATAACTTCTATAAATACACTTAACTAGAAACAAGTTGTCAGTGATATATACAGATTTCCAATATGCTATTCGTAGTGCAGGCACTTTCTACAGCACTAGTGATTAACATGTGATAGCTGTTTAGTGAGCCGTAATGGTAGTTACAACTTAGTATGCGCCTATAATAATAAAAATGCACTTACGCGCTTGACAAAAAATTCACATTGGAGTTTTTAAGAGTATATGAGAGATATTCAGCAGAACAGAATTCAGTTACAGTTGAAAAGCCTAGTCCAACAGTATGACACCTGAAACAATTCCCGCTACTGCTAAAGATGATACAGTCAAATCGTGCCGCAGACACCCTGATGAGGCAATCTGAGGCTACTCAGACTGTTGCAGCTCTGACTAGACAGATAACCACCACCTCCCATCTCCCAGGGAAGAGGTGAGTGAAACAAAAAACCCACACACATGGTTTTCATCATGGAGAAATGTTACCACATGGCAAGCTATTACTGAAAGAAGCAACACATATTCTGACACAAGATTAATTAATATAATATCAAAATCTATGCAAACTAGATGGAATGGAACAATATGCCCATAGAGAAGTGAGTCCAGAACAGGCTTATCTTTTAACTTGGACATCACTTTTAATTATTGTTTTGTATCTTTTGCACCTTTATTGGAGAAAAGAATTTGCTATTTCATATCAACACACTACTTTGTAACAGAAAAAGTCCTTTTTTGCCTTTTTTACAGCACTGCCAGATGACATCATCAAAGTCGCCAAAGATATTAAGCCTGTTGTTGAAATACAGCAAAAAGGAAATGACTTCATTGTGACATCAAAAACACCCAAGCAATCTGTCACTAACTCTTTTACACTTGGAAAAGAGGCTGACATTACTACTATGGATGGCAGAAAGCTAAAGGTAATATATTTCAGGAATGAGGGCATCTCTGTATTTATCCTTCTCAGTTTCTGTGTATGAGTGAAACTTGTTTGTACCATTTCTATTAGCATACACTTCTATCATTTCAACAGAAACATTTCTTCTAACACTCCTATTAAAATGCTGTGGTCTCCAGCTTAAATTAGTAGATGTGATTATAAAATACCAAGATCATTTAATTCCCATTTACATAGTCCTCTACTTATTCAAATTGAATTGCAAAATGTAAAATTTTTTGTAATTTTTAAATCTGCTTCAACAGTGTACTGTGAACATGGTAAATGGGAAGCTTGTGTGCAAATCAGAAAAATTCTCTCATGAGCAAGAAATTAAAGGAAATGAAATGGTGGAGGTAAGTGTTAGAAAATAATGGCACATCAAGAAAAATGCTGAAGGAAAAAAATGTTCTGTGTTGATTAGCTCTTAGTGTAGGCTTAATAACTTCAACAAATCTGGCTCTAAAATTATCACATTACTTGCAGAATTCCTTACTGGTGCTTAAATCTGCAGATACAGAACCGCAGTTAGTGGAAAATTCTAATAGTATCTTTTATTATTCCTGTTTCTCATTAAAACCAACTGCCTTAGATGACTCTCCTTTAAACATTACTCATATATTTAATGCATCCTGCTCAACAAATCTTTTTATTAATTACTACCCTGGGGCCAATTCTAGGCACTGAAGTGTGAAGGGCTTTGGCTGCTGAGCATGTTGCAGAAAGGCTCCTTATAAATTCCTCTAGACTACTATAGCAGTGCTTTTACCCTTAGCTTTATCCACAGCATTACCTCTGAAAAGAAAGTAAAAGCCGAGTCAAACCCAAAAACTTATAGTATGTTTGTTCCACCTACAATTGTTCAAAGTTCTTTAGTTAGTTCATAATTGTTCAGTACTGACAAAGAGCTTTTCTCTATAGACTTAAGCTCATCAGGCTTCTAAGAAGTATCCACTTGGCTAAAGACTACTACGAGAACGACAGCTAACTACATTAAAGTCGTATGTTTTGGACATACAATTTCCTAAGATCATTCTGGGTATCTCAAACTACTTTTCTAACATTGAGCAAGCAAAACATCAGGGAAAAGAACACATTACTATGTGGGACAGTGGATTTCTATTACAGGAAGCATGTCATTCTGGTAGTATCTGTGACATCACTTAAAAGAGAGTGATAATATAAATGTCATCATCAACTACATTTTTAGATTTTTCTCTCTTCAGAGCTGGTTCTGCAAAAAATTTTCCTTGGTAGTTATAAACATATTTATAGGCAAGTACTGTAAATGTATTTTCTTGTGGAATAAGATGGATTTATATATGAATTGAAGAAACTCTAGCCAGCTAGTTACAAATAGATTTCCTGGAGTCTAAATAAAAAACAAGTTATGCATATTCATCTTCTACAGACTATGACTGTTGGTGGAGTAACACTTGTCAGAAGAAGCAAGAAAGTTTAAAGACAGATCACCTTCTTTGTGACACCTTTACATACCTAAAATAAAGTGCAGTTTCCACAAGGTGTGATCTTTGTTACCTGACAAAACAGTACAGAAAATAATGATTTCTACTCGCCTTTCACATATGCATCACTTTGCATTATTATAAAACTGTGTTCTCCCTGCATACACTTATAGATCCCTTCTATATGCCAAGTGACAGCAGTCTGCCTCCCAGACAACCAAACCTGCACACCAACTGGAACATCATGATTTATCATAATAACCCTTGGGAGCAGACAAAAGCTGATATAAATGATTCTTGATTTCTTACATACTCAGTCAACATATTCAGCTTTACCAAGAAAGCTTAGCCTTCTACTAAAACACTCTCTCTATAACCTAGCCAGTAAAGAACAATTAGATGTTTTTTAGCTGATAGAAACAGTAATATTTTAAAGGCTGTGAAGTATTTGTCATAAACAATTACGAAGTAGTAATAGGAATGACTGCTGTTAACTACACAAGAGTACAACTGAACAAAGATGAGGCACTACAAATGCAAAGGGTATTAAACATTCCAATTTTCAACATACTCCCAGTATCTGTCTGTCACAGTTCAAGTTTGTGAAACTCAAGTAAACTAGATCATTTATGTTCAGATTATGTGTCTCTATTAAGTATAAAATGCACAGGACCTGTGCCTATAACTATTTCTGTTCAGTGCTGATTAGATCCTACTATTCTATTCGCAGTCCTACTTCATACTTAAGCCATCACAAGTTTGTTAGAACCAGTCTTGGGTGTAAGACCTCCACGAAAAAGTTGCTGGACTGGTTATGGCATTTAAAATCCTCATGGGGATGTTTGAGTCCAATTAAGAGTGCTGAGTCTCCCTCTTCGTACACTAGAAAAGCAGTTTGCTGGGGGGGACATTGTGTTTTAGTTAATACTACTTGCAACACGATATAAGCAATCCGGGAAGTGTATTCTTATTCTGGGATAAGGCTGTCCTCATGGGGAAGTTTTACCGGCATAACCATCCAAGTATCATTGTGTTCATTTTGCTTCCCAGGCAGTACTAATGCTAAGTACACTTTTGCAGACTAAATTAGATTCCATGTGAGTTACACATAAATAAGATCAACGGAACAGAAGTCAAGACAGTGGTAAAACTCAGGGAGAAGGCTGCTTTAAAGCATTGGTACTGAAAAAAAACATGTAAGAGCTCGAAACACTTCTGTTTGGAAGTTGCTGGGTAACTGCTGCTAACTACACAATGAAACACTACAAAACAGAACATAGTTTTCCAACACTACATTTGCAGAACACTGCAAGTCTTCAGCGATCAAATGCTGCATCAGTAAACTGTAGGACACTTCAGGTTTATTTCTAAACGAACACAAAGATCATTCATTGCTCTGAACAACACACTTAAAGCCTGTTACAAAGCAATTACTTTGATACATTCTGACAGAAAATGGGAATGATGTTAAAGCAAAATGTGAATATATTTGTTTGCTTTTAAAAGAAACACGAAGGTCTAATTTTGGTTCAATAACTACTCAAATATTCCCTGATCACTTCACATAATCTGCCTGACAGTCTTCCTGCTTCCCTATTCAACCCCTGATCAAAGACATCATGTCAATACATGACAACTGGTATACAAAGGCAGTTTAAGTATAGACCGTGGATACTACATACTAAAAATACATTCATCCTACATAGATCTTAAACTGATGCTAAACCATTTTAATTTGAAAGCACTAAAGTCCTAAAAGAATTTTTAAAAGAAAAAAGAAATCACCTTACTTACTTCACAATTGTGGCGATTTAGTGTTTCCAACACCTGTGCCAATCTTTTCAATCCAATGGCAGTATTCTTCTGCCACAGGGCATTTCAGATTTAGGTGGAATAGTTCAGTTCCTTACTTTGATGCAAAATGGTCAAAACCTGAAGGATTTTGATTGGATTGCAAACCTTGTCCCATTGCCCAAAATCAATCGTTTCTGAAAGACAAACTCTTACAGGTTTGGATGACTGCACTGGATCTTCCACAAAACCAAGTGACTTTTTCTGCAAAGGAGAGTATTTATAATCGTATTTGAATCTTGTTCAAGAGTGTTATTTCCAATTTGAAAAACTCTGAAAGGGTAATCCTGGCAGCAAGTATTTCTAGCCATCACTAAATTCCACTTTTCGGTGATTCCATTGTTTTTCAGAATGTCTACAGAAAAAAAAAAAATCTGGTTTGTGTCACACACTCCCACCATAATCCCAGTCTCTAATGTGCTTTCCTTGGCTTGATTTTCATGTTCTTTTGGTGACTTCTGTAAGCAGATCTGTGTATATATTGCACAAGGTAACAAACTCAACCTGCTGCTAGCATACTTCGTACAGAATAATGTTAACTGTAAATATTAAATGCAGAAAACATTGCCAGAGACCACCCATCTCTCTTCTGCAGAGTCCTGAACACAGACCACTGAGCATACAACCACCAGCATTTTCTTTTTTTCTAAAGAGCAGCATATGTAGTTGACATACACCTCCTGTGTCAGTGATGAAATTTCATCTGTCATTGAAAACACGTAGAAGCATCAGGCAATTCTGAGTGCGAGATTGCCAGGATATTAACAGCAAACATCCACACACCAGAGTTTTCATTCATATTCAGCCATTAGAAGTAAAAAAGGGAAAATACACTGGTGACAAGACATCAGGACTGCATTAACTCTTTAAGTCTTTCTCTCCCACCTGCAGTTTGCTGAAAATTCCTCGCATAAGCGAAGATTTGGACATGCTGCTTTACTGAACCTTTCATCAAATCACCTGTAACTCAGTCACAGATCTGCCATTTACCTGCCTATATACCTACTGGTGAGTCACACAGTAAGCTGTTAACAAAAAAGGGCTGGTCCTTTGCAAACAGCGCTGATCTACAACTGCCCGATGAAAACTCCCAGGGCCCAACAACGCTGTCAGTACCGGGTGATCCCACAAGCCACAGAGAAAGGCTTCGCACAGCCTGCCCTACAGCTCGACGCTCCAACCCGCCTCTGGATCAGCTTGTGGTGCTGGCCAACTGCACAGAAGCGAGCCACAGCGCCCAGAAACGGCAGCATGAGGCAGGAGACAACGCGTCACCCAACGACCAGAGCCCGCCCTCCATCTTATCCGCGCGAGGAGCGCCGCTCCCGCCCTTCTCCCTCTTTCGGCGGGAAACGCGCGCGGCTGGGGTGAGCGCAGGACGCATGCGCGGGCAGCGCAGGGGGCGGGGGGACCCTCCCGCGCGGGCTGCGAGCGGCAGCGCATGCGCAGTGAGGGCAGGGCAGCGCTTGGCGCCGGCGGTTTGGGCGCCCCCCCCTCCCCTTTCTCCGCTGTTTCCCTCCTCGCGCGGAGCTCTCGCCGGAAGCCCCGCGGGAAGTCTCGCGAGAGGCGGCGGGCGGGCGGCGGTGGCGCTGCGTGCAGCTCCGGAGGGTCGCCTCAGCCGCTCGGCTCCCCGCAGCGCCTGGGCCCTGCTGTTCGCTCGTTCCCTCCCTCCCCCGCGTCCCCCACGCCGCCGCCGCCGCCGCCATGTCCCGCTACCTGCGCCCCCCCAACACCTCGCTCTTCGTGCGGAACGTGGCCGACGACACCCGGTGAGTGGGGGCGGGCGCCAGCGGGGAGCGGGGGCTACGCAGGCTTTGGCGGGCTCGCTAGGCCGCGCCGGGCGGCCGCCGCCGGAGGAGCGCGGGGGGCGCTGAGGGGAGGGGAGCGGGCGAGGCCGGCCTCTTCCCTTCTGCTGCTTTACCTTCCTCCCTGCCTTGCCTCCCTCCCGCGCCCTTCTCCATTTTCCTCTCCTCCTGGCTATGCTGCTCTGTTCCCCTCCTCTCCACGAGGATCGGTTTCAAAACAACGTCCAGACAAAACAAAGCTGGGCCGGAGCAAAGTGGAGCTCCCGGCCCCGCGTTTGAGTTTGTCCAGCGGGAGATCAAGGCGGGATTTGCTTCTCCACTTCGGTGCCCCTTAACCGTGCTGAGGATCGCTGAAGTTTTGAATGCTGTTTTGAAAAACGGTGATTGGTACTAGAAGGGAGAAACCAGCTCCTTGGCTGGGGGCGCCCCCAAAATTAAGGGTGTCGTTGGTGCCGCTAGTCTGGTAATTGCTGCCAGGTCAGGGGGAATGATCTCACGTTAACTGTTCTGTGTCGTGGCCTCTGCGGACGCTCAGCCTGGGGGGGGAAACAATGCATTTCCTCCATAATATCGTATTTCACCAAGATTCAGGACTAAATATTTGCAGCAACTTGGTGAAATAACTTTTCATTGGGAATTAAAAGAATTTAAAAGTGTGTCTTGCACGCGTTCTTATTTATTGCTTAGGTATTTTTAATAAACTGCTGGATTTCTCCATTTCTTTTTGTAGTTTGCCGTGTCCCTTTTGTGTGTGTTCTCAGCTGTGAAACGTTTATAGAGCACATTAGTATAGAACGCGTGCATGAGAGCATTCACATTTTTACTTACTGTAGAATTCATATGGGAGTCCGTGTAAAGTCTAGTGTAAAATTCAAACGTGAGTTTTCAAACTTGCTGCCTGGGCAGCTTGCACCAAAGTTGTTCAGCAAATAACAATAGCGTGGGCACGATGGAATGGAATGAACATCATTGTGATCAAAAGCGTAAAAAGCTTCAACTTAAAAATTTTAAATTTTTTATGTGCAAATTTTTTTCCTCTTTCCAATAGTTTATTTTACTGTAAAAACAGTCAGGGAGGACGATTACTTCCAAACTTTTTAAAATAATGTGGATCCTATTGAGGCTTTCACCGTAAGCTTGTGATGAGGTGGTACATTGTTCTTAGAGGTGTTTTCATTGTGAGATCTTGATGTTGGTTGTCATAGTTCCCTTCTGCCCTCACTATACACGTTGTAGATTCCCAACCAATAAGAAAGAGAAATGACTAGTCGTAACTCTTTCATACCACATAAATATGGTATTACATCAATCTTTCTCATACAGTTTATTGTCCTCAATTGACACAAAAATACATATAAAGGAGCTGATGTGATTAAGAAATCTCTTTGTTGAGGAGACGATAGTTGTTCCAAGTATAGTTACAGATGTGTTGAATGGTTTTGTGCTCAGCTCTCTAAAGCCAACTGTTCGGAAAACCTATCCTCAGGGCATGAGTGGTTGCTTGCTGAAGTTTTGTTCTATTTGATGTGGTTGCAAGTATTGATTATTCTACGGAAATAACTTTATGTGACTGGTTTATTCTCGTACTGTTTATTTGGATCTTACAGTTGATGTTTGCGTGTTGCAAAATAGTTGTCAAGAGTTACATGAGGTACTTGAATAACATTAATTCTTAGATCCTTCTTTTCACTTTCTGCCAACTTTTGCTAGTACATCCTGCATTGAATTGACTAATACGTGTCACTTCTCGGTTTACATTTCTGTTGCAGAGTTATGCTGAATGCTAGTTTCAAAATGCCAGGGTGTATTTTAAGCATCCCAATTCTTGAGTGTTTCAGGAAAACCTAGTGTGTCACTTAACAGTGAACTGCTCAAACACTTTTTCCCCCCAAAAAAGTCTTGCTGTGTTCATTCTCTACCAGCTGCTTCCAAAAAGATGGGTAGTCGTATTGATTGTAAATTTAATTTTTAATTAGGACTTTTTTTTTATTTGGTGGATGTTTTATAACATCTTAAATAGTGAAAAACCATATAAGATATTTGTGATATTCTAGGTCTGAAGATTTGCGCCGTGAATTTGGTCGTTATGGGCCTATAGTTGATGTATACGTTCCACTTGACTTCTACACTCGTCGTCCCAGAGGATTTGCTTATGTTCAATATCCTTTCTTCAGATGGCTGATTAGTGAGGGGTGTTGAAGTTTGAAATTCAAGTTTGTGTAAGAGGTAACAAATCTAAATGAAAAAGCAGTTTACTTTTGTGTTGTATCTAATAAGTGTCTTCTATTGTGGTGTTTCATTATTTTTGAAGATTAACTTCTCTCAGTTGTTCTTTGACTTTTTGCAAACCTTAATTCGAGTCCAGTAATATAAAAGTTTGCTTATGTCACTGAAATTAATACTATATGATTTAAATGAAAATTTATCACTGACTCAAAATTGTCTAGCACGTTTTTATTATCACTGGTATGTAAGTAAACTTGTGCTTAGCAAACTGTGGCTGGTATTCATTGTTAATTTAACAAATGGAAACTGGAATCACTTGATCAAAATCAGATTGTATAAAAAATGAGGTGAAATTCTTTCTTTAATATTGTCCCCTAATTTACTGTCCTCTGTTGTTGCCTCAGAATGTAAAGCTGTACAGTAATGGCGACCCCAAAGAGAAAGCATGAAAGAACCTTTAGAGTAGAGTTCAACAATTAAGGCAAGTAGACAAGCCAAAGACCTCTTAAGGATCAGGCTTGAAGAGAAGGGAGAGTTTGGGAAAAGAAAAAATAAAGAAAAGCTGGAAGAAGGACAAGCCATAATGGGAGACAAAGCTTCGCTTTATCTACAAAAGGGGGAAAAGGTTGTTTTTCAAAGTAAAAGATAAAGCCATCTGTCATTTTTGGCCAAGCATCTCATGACAAGTCCTTCTGACAAGCACTTAAAGAGTTAAAGGTCAAGATGAAGTTGAATGGTGGCCAAGATTAAAGGAGTCATACCTGATGTATCCTACAGAATAACAGTTTTTCTTCTGTTTGTCATGTAAGCAGTAATTTGATGAATGATTCTGGTTTAGTCCATTGACAAAACCTGTGATATTTCTCTTGTGAGTGCTACTGTAACTGTGGTCTTGAATGAAAGTGCATTCGTTCTTGGTTTATCAAGATACGTACCTGCAAGGTGATCGTTTATTTTCTGCATAGTGATACTGATGATGAACTGAGCTGCTACAAGGAGAAAGGCAATTCATTCTTTCAGGTCACATAGCTGGAGGAAGGTGTGTGAATTACAGTAGCGGTCAGTCTTGTGGCTTAAAATTGGTAAAGTCTGTGTTACTGAACACCTGACCTGACCGACAGGGGTTTTAGTGTATGCTTTTATCTCAGACTGCTGATGGTCTGTATAGGTGTCCATGGCACTACAGAATTTAAACTTAAAATCAGGTGTGAAAAAAGGGAAAGCTGTATCCCAATTCTAAAGTTGATAGACACATGTTAATTTTTTCTGCTGGTATGCCTAACGTAATTTAAGAACTAGGAATTAATTTTACTAAAGTCAATGTAGTGGAGAGAACTGAATGACCATTAACAAATTTATTTTGAAAAGGATACTGTTGGGTGTTTTTTTTTTCCTTACATAAGTACAAGTGGGAGAAGAAAAAAGTTAAAAGTATCGCGTAACAGCTGCTTGCTGATGGAGAAGTTCATGGTCATATTTTATTATAGGAGTTCTCAGATAGCTGGTGGTTAATTAAAAAAAAAATAGTTTACTAGTGTGTACTGTGGCATGACCAAAAGAACTTCAAACAACCCCATAAAACTGTAAAATTAGAAAATAACTTTTTTTTTTTAATTTTAAACACCAAATCTGTAAACTCCTCAAATTCTCAAGTACCTTAACACTCACCACATTTGAAGATGTCCGTGATGCAGAAGATGCTCTCCATAATTTGGATCGAAAGTGGATTTGTGGTCGGCAAATAGAAATCCAGTTTGCACAGGGGGATCGGAAGAGTAAGTGCCTTGCATGTATTTCATCAAACTGTGATTTTAGCCTTAATGTTTAGTGCCAGGCAACATTGCGTGTGTTATTAGTTGTTGTGATATGTTCTTACTTGTGTATAAATAGTATGTGGATGTTTTGCTTTTTACCCAGTAACTATTAATGACTCATTTTAATTAAAAACAGGTAACCAAGTACAACAGTCACTTACCACAATCTGAGTCTTGCTGCTAGCTGCAAATTCTTAAGAGTTTTCTATGCAGTTCTACGTGTTTCTGCAAAGAAAGCTTGACTGTGGAAAATTCTCTGGTAGAATGAGTAGCCCAGTTTTAAAGTATTGCAGTGTTTATATTGTGTTGAAGCAGATTAGGGTTTTTGCGTGTTAACGTTCCCTAGTACAGTCCAATTTCCAGCACTGAGAAAATGTCTTCATTTTTACTTACCTTCAGGATACAAGCAAATTTCAAGGTATCTCAATTCAACATGGCAGAGAAGTCTTCTGCACAGCTAATTGTAAAGAGAACTTGGCTCTTTTAAACCTCTTACTTGTATACATATTCTTAATATATAGATAGATACAGACATAAAAACTAAAATGTGCCATTGGTATACCTAACACATACTTGTTGATCTAAACCAGGACTATAATACTCATGTGCAGCTGGGGAGTAAGAGCATCTTAAAGATCTTTCAGTTAAAAGCTATCAAAGAAACAACCATAACTGTCCAGGTTTCCCTCAAATGTGCACAATGAACTTTTATTGAAGTCAGTGAAAATTATATCCTCTGAAGGACAAATTGCTGTCCTGTATATAAACACTGGAATATCTAATAAGTTCTCCAAACAAAATTAAATAAATCTACCTTAGTGTTATAAACAGTGGCACTTAAAACATTAAACTTGTAGTCATTTGGTACAGATAGTGTTCGTTACATCATGGCATGTTTAAAATACTTTGAGTGTGGTCTTTGGGTTTGAATAAGAATGGGATTTAATACAAAGGAAAGATAGCAGTGCTGCTTCAAGAAAATGCAACAATAAGTTTGTTCATACTTCTTTAATTATTTTAGTAACTAAGTGTTGCCGTTTAACCCCAGCTGGTAACCAAGTACCATGCAGCTGCTCCCTCACTTCCCCCCCAGCGCTCCCGCACCCCAGCGGGATGGGGAGGAGAATCAGGAAGGAATGTAAAACACAATGGTTGAGACAAGAACAATTTAATAATTGAAAAAAAAAAAAAATACTACTATTATAACAATTACAATGGCAAGGAGGGAAAAGGGGAGAGGAATTAAATCCAAAGGGAAAGGAGAAAAGAAACGGAGTGATGCACAATACAGTTGCTCACCACCCACTAACCGATGCCCAGCTAGTCCCCCAGCAGCAGTTGGCAGGGCCTGGCCAGCCCTCCCCATGATGTCCCATGGTACGGAATACCTCTCTGGCCAGCTCGGGTCAGCCATCCTGGCTGTGTCCCCTCCCAGTTTCTTCTGCCACTCCGGTCTTCTCGCTGGTGAGGCCCAAGAAACTGCAAAGCCCTTGACTTAGTATAGATACCTAGCAACAACTAAAAGAATCAGTGTGTTATCAACATTGTTCTCACACCAAATCCCAAACACTGTGCTGCACCAGCTAGTCGAAGAAAATTAACTTTATCCCAGCTGAAACCAGGACACAAAACCACAGAGTGAATGTGCATTGTTGTATCGGTGCGGGGGTACTTTTAGTATTGCACTTCTCTTTGTGTGGCATCCATTGATGCTTCTGTATAAGCTGTCTGCTAATGATTAAAAGAAGACTGTGTGGTCAAGAAAATATGTGTTTAATTAGTTCGCTGTTAACTTTCACTTTTTGGGTAAATTCAGGAATGTTAGAATGTTTCGGTCATGGGTTTGGCCTGTCATGCTGGTTCCCCAGTGGCTTGAAATCACCTTAGCCGGTTCTGTGTTCTGGTTTTATGGAGCATTAGGCCTTTCTTACTTTTTCTTGGGGGGGGTGGGGTGGTGTTTGTTTTGGTTTTGGGTGGTGGCGTTTTTTCCCCTAGGTCTATAATGCCCACAAGGCTGCATTAATTTTTGTCCAGTAGTTAAAGCAGCAAAAAGCAAATGGCATAGGGCAGTCTCTCATCTGTCCTTTTCATAAACGTCTCTGCTAGAATCATGAATTAGGTTTCTGCTAAACACCAAATGTATGGATTAGTAGTGTCACTAAAGGGAAAGTAGGGCATCTTTTTTAACTTAAAACGTTAAATTGCTATTTTTTACAGCACCAAATCAAATGAAAGCCAAGGAAGGGCGAAACCTATACAGTTCTTCTCGTTACGATGACTATGACAGATATAGGCGATCTAGAAGTCGGAGTTACGAAAGGAGACGGTCTAGAAGTCGTTCTTTTGATTACAGCTATAGAAGATCGTATAGTCCCAGAAAGTAAGTGTAGCGTGTGTTTGGCTTAAACTGCACAGCAGTCTGTTGGAGGAGAAACACCACATTGACTATTTAATTGTTAAAATTTTGAATAATCTTTTTCTATTGTGGGAGTAACTTGTGGGAGTTACATATCTTGCATGCTACATCAGATCAGAAATATTGAATGAAATGATTCTGTGTTTCACTGAAGAATAATTAAAAGTAAACGCACAGCTTGAAAAATAGTTGATTAAGCATTTGTGTATATATATACATAGGTATTTGTCACCGTTTACTTTTTCTGATGTACCTTTTTAGCAGTAGACCTACTGGAAGACCTCGTCGTAGCAGAAGCCATTCGGACAATGATAGGTAAAACACTTTTTACACCCTTTAAATTGAAAACTAGATGACTGTATTTCTTTTACTATAGGTTTAAAAAAAGTTTCTCCTGCAAAAACGGTAAACAATTTTTAATGTACTAGATGTCTAAGAATAGTGTTTTTACATTCAAATCTCCTCTCTCCCCTTTATTCTGATAGGTTCAAACACCGCAATCGATCTTTTTCAAGATCTAAGTCCAATTCAAGATCACGATCCAAGTCACAGCCCAAGAAAGAAATGAAGGCTAAATCACGGTCTAGGTCTGCATCTCACACCAAATCTAGAGGCACCTCTAAAACAGATTCTAAAACACACTATAAGTCCAGCTCAAGATATGAAAAGGAGTCGAGAAAAAAAGAACCAGCTAGATCCAAATCACAGTCAAGATCACATTCTAGATCTAGGTCAAAATCCAGATCAAGGTCATGGACTAGTCCCAAGTCCAGTGGCCACTAACAGTGTATTCATGTTGGTTTTAGGCATGTAAGATTCATTTACACACAGTTCAGTTTACTTAAATTATCAGGAATATGATGTTGCAACAGTGCTAAAAAATATTTTCTCTGTCAGTTTTCCCTGTAGCCAACAATGGTTAAAATTAAAACAGTGTTGAGAAGCCACTGAGAGGGAGTGAGAAAGAGAGAGAGAGAGAATGTCCATTTGGTTAAATGTCATGGGCAGCTACTGATCTGGTTGTGGTGTCTCTTATGTATATTTTTGTAAAGATTTGCATTTTTAATGCTTAGATATTGGTGATGACTTGATTGATCGTAACTTGCAACATTGTCCTATTAAAAATGTCATACCCGTAGAGAAATTGGTACCGGTTTGTGCTGAACAGTTAAACCCACTGTTTAACTTGTTCTTTAATGCTAAACTTTGTGATAAAATGGAAAACTGGACAGCTGTAGTGCAACACTGACCGCTGTGAAATGCAGACTGGCAATTTTATGTTTCCATTGTTCAAAGGCAGGTTTCTGTGTTCTCCATGCCCACTGACACAAGTAGGTTGGTAAATGGAGCTCTACGGAGAGAGATATTTTTGAGCTTTCTCTTTAACCCTGCTATCTGGAGAGATGGTACTAACCTTGCATGTACTACATGGGGAGAGAGTTGGTCTTGGAAGACTGTGCAGAGATTGTGCAGTGTCGTGACCTGTCAGGATAGAGGCTTCACTGCTTTTGACCTGGCTGCTAGTACTAAATGTGTGAGGGGGGAGGGGGGAACCACCTTGAAATGGAAAATTAAATTCAGATTTCAGCAAATGGCAGAGCAAGTAAATATTAGGTTGTGTGTACATTTTATGCAGTTTTTGTATCTATTCTAAATTTTAGTGAGCAGTTAACCATAAAATTGCTTAGTTTTCCTGCTGTTAGATACAAGTAGATCGTTTCGAGTTGTGTGTGTACAGTATATAAGAACTAAACTTTTATGCCAATGACTCCTGTGGTTAGTTGGTGTATTCATAGGTATAAAACTGTAGCCATCTCTCTTCCTGAGTAACAAAGGCTTGCTTTTACACATCAAAAAGTATTTGGTCAAGCAAGTCTAAATCACTTCTTCCTCAGAATGGATAGTGGTTTGGTTACAAGGTTTCATTTTACTTAAGAACAAATGTTTGAAGTTGGATATGAACAAGAGCTGCATCTCTAGCTATTTAGTTTATCACTAATACAGTATATTTAGTAAATTGAATGTGAAAAATAACAAAACCAGTGTGTAATCTTACCAGTATTTCTCTAGAAAGCAAGATAATTTGTTATGAAAATGGCTTTTGGCATTGTTTTTTCTATTTACCTTCAAAAGCCAGCATCAAACACCTAGTGTTCCTCTCTGTCTTATGTAGTAGCATATAAAGACATTGATTTCAGAAAGTTCCTTTTTAGAGAAATGTTTTAGGTTTTGGTTGTAGTGTTTCCAGCAGGGCCTTTACAAAAAATGCAGATGGCTTTTAAATATTGGCAGTGGAACGTGCTTAGGGGGTTGATCCTAGAATCTTTGTACATTTGATAGTATTTCTAACTCTTTCTTTACTGTTTGCAGTTAATGTTCATGTTCTGCTATGCAATCATTTATATGCACGTTCCTTTAATTTTGTAGACCTTCCTGGATGTATAGTTTAAAAACAGCAAAAAGTCTATTTAAAACTGTAGCAGTAGCGTGCAGCTCTAGCAGAGGAAAGTTGTGGGATTAAACTTTGTATTTCCTTTCTTATAGAGGCTTCTAAAAAGGTATTTTTATATGTTCTTTTTAACAAATATTGTGTACTACCTTTAAAACATCAATGTTTTGATCAAAATAACTAAAGACCCAGCTTATTTTCTGCTTGCTGTAAATTTAGCAAACATGCTGTAATAAAAAAATGAAGGAAATACTGATCCACTGGAATTATTGTAGCTTTAGAATTTGACTCCAGAGCATGGTTAGGAGTAGAGCTATGCATCCCTTATGGAGTAAAATCCTTACTATGGTATTTCAGTAAAGTCAGGAATTTATCGTTTAATGTCTGAATAAATGCCATTTCACATTTTTTAAAGGGGTACTAGACAAGATAAGAATGATAAGCATAGGTTTTAATCTAATGTATTGAAATTTCTTTTCCGTTAACTTCCATTATTGCTGGATGGACTGCCCTATGGTTATAATTCAGATATTATTAGCCAGGTTATGAACTATTTAAAATCAACAGCTGAAGATCCATATAGAACCAAATTTCTAGTATCACCGTATCGATTTGTATTTGCCATACGAAAAATGGCACCAGCAATCGTTCTCTAGAAGGTGGCAAAACTTTGCTGGTGACGTTTAAAAATTGAGCTGCCTCCTGGCGCTTCTGGTATATACAGCTGGTTCTTCTTATGCCGCTGAAGGAAAACAACTCTGACAAGCACTTAATTGCTTTGATAAACCCGCTCCTACACTTTGGAAGTTGAGCTGCGGTTGTCTCATAGCTTTCTGCTTGTAACAGCAGAAAACCCCACCCTTCTTCAGCTTTCTTATGAAGAAAGACTATATGAATATAGTCTTCGTGACTAAAATCCTGCTGAAAAGCAGTCCGCCTGCCTGTGTCGTGGGGAAGTGTGGGTTTGTTTTTGTCAGCAACCTGCAAGGGGTTGCTCTAAGTAATGTTCACGTTAGTCCGGCCAGAGCTACAGCTGGATGGGTGGGGAGGAGGAGGGAGAACATCTTTGTGTCCAGGCTGAGGTTCTAATTTGAGACTGCAGAGTAACAGTAACTATACCTTAACTATTTTGTCAGCATGTCCTTATGTTGTGTGCCTCAACATTTATGTATAGCACAGTTTAAATTTTTTTTTTGTTTTGAAAATCCAATTCATCATTGCAAGTATAATGTAGTATCTGACAGTTCTGATGGTTCTTTCTTTCTCTCCCAGAGGTAGGACTAAACTTTGACTTGACTTGTGTATATGAACAAGCCAGAAAAGCCGAACACAAACCCACGATGTTTCAAGAGTGCATGAATAAAGATGTTGTCCTAGTTCTTGCTCCCATGGAAAAATTGTGAAGAAGCTGTTCTGTGGGCCTTTCAGTTGGGGACGAGTTAGCAGGATGTGGCCAAAAGGGCAGGGAATGTTTACGCATTCATGCAAGTCAAGCCACAGCCCATCTAGATAACATCTCCCTTCCTTGGTGCAGGAATCCTAATCCTGCTCTAAAAAAAGCGGGAGCCTGTCTTGTGCAAGCTACCTGCAGGTTATGCACAGCTGGAATGCAAGAACATAACGCAGGCTACAAAAGATCATGTATAGGCATCTTTCTTTTGGAGTCTCAAGAACGGTGGGAATTACGTTTTTCTGTGGTAAACTAGATTTTGTCATTCCTGCAAAATTTGTAGAATTGAAGTAGTGTGTAAAAAAAAAAAAAAAAAAAATATTCTGCTGAAAGTAATGGCTGTGCTCCAAAATATCTGCAGCGTATTGATTTATCTCAGCAGTAATAGAAGGCTCTATTGGAACTTCTTTTTCACCAAAAGTCCATGCACCCAACCGATAATTAAAATAATCTTAAATTTAGTGGTTAAGTAGCTGGGTGTTTAAATTAGGGACTATAATAGACTGGTCTCTGAAAGCTAAATGTTATCCTTTCTATGTCTTTTAAAGATGTTTAAATGTACAGTATAATGGCTTTATTCAAAGTGGAACTTTTCAATTTAAATGTTACTTTTAGCTCTCTTCTTGGAAGGAGCACTTTTTCTTACTGTTTAGTCTGGGGTAACAGCTTGAAATATGTTCAGAGAAGGGCAATTGGATTGATATACATCACAGCACTGCTACTTGATTTTTGGCAGGGATGTTGCAGATTAACATTTCGAAGTACAAAGGGATAAATTTACACATTTTTAGGACATAATCACCCATTAATAATTGCTGGTTTTCTCCATTTATCTTGTAACTTGCTTAAAAAAGTCTGTAGTCCATTGCTATAATATTTGTCTAAAGATGCTCTTACTGATGAGACTATTCTAGGAAGGGAAGACTATGTACCCTGTAGTGTGTTTGATCAAAAGATGCTGATGTTTTTTATTCATACACATCCTTTCTTCTTGAGTTTTGTGTTCCATCTGTGCAAATAACCCTGTGAATTGGGAATAAAATGTACAAGTTTTGACTATAACTTTGAGAGCACCTTCTGACTCAATTCCTACAAGCCGGAGCCTGGTGGAGGCTGAGCACCAAGCACTGCGCACCCAGGGCAGAGCCAGCGCCCAACTCTTCCGATAAGCTTAAAGTTGCACCTACTCAGACTAGAGCTTGTCCCACAGGCAGGCTGGGGTGGGTTTTGTGAGCGACCTTAGTGTGAATTTTTGAGCTCCATGTTCACAAGGCCCTGGCAGGGTGCGAGCGCGAGGGCTGTAGTTCAAGAAACCTTCTTTGTTGTGATTCCCAACTTGTGATGCTCAGCCTGCCCCTTCCTGCCAGATAAAAATAATGGTAGAGTTTCCTGCTGCTTAAGGATAAATACATTCAACACTCAAAAGCCTCACAGAAAACCTTGAGCTGTCAAAATACTGTAAAAAGCCACCTGTCTGTTACCATCTTCAAATAAATAGATGCTTTTAGGGGGTGAAAAGTTTAGTTTATTGAAATTTTGTTTCCAATTTGTACAAATGCCATTAGTAATGGACAATTTGAAGTTGAGTCTACATAATTGTAACTGGGATACAGCTCACACACTGGTAAGGTCCAGGTTGCAAAAATACAAGTTTAAAGACCGCCAATAGCAATAGATTTGTAAACATTCAACCAGCTGCCAATGCATTTTGAAGGTACAGAAAGACATCTCAACATTTCGTGATCTGCAAACTCCCCGTCCCGAGTTAAAGCACTTCCAGTCATTCCCACATTTCAAAATAACCTTGATTCTGTCACTGCAGTTCAGAACTGAGACAGGCCAAAAGGTGCCTGCTGGCAACTGCCCCCTCCCCATCCCCAAGTTGACACATTTTAGCAAATACTGGGACAAAGTAACATTGCAGCGTTGATTCAGTTTAGAAACACAAAACTTGTTCCAATACTTGGGTTTCTACTCCAGCACCCAACCTCTACCATTTGCATTTCTTGTGAAACACCCAATTCAATTTTGAACACCTTAAAGTGTTTTTTTCATCATTTCATACACACCTCTCCTACATATTCCAAACATGAGTATCTTTACCTTGAGCAGCACTTTTTTTGGGTTTTTTTTTAAATTTTATTTTATTAAAAAAATTCCAAATAAGCCTCTTTCACTGAGTTTACTTTAAAAAATGAGCTCACAACCAAGTAAAACGTGCATATTCACTGTATGTTAAGTGCAAGGGCACAGCCACAAGTGTCTTTTTTTTTAACAAAATATTTTTTAATCTGGCCATGTATTCAACATGGTCATCTTACATTCAGCAGTTTCATACTAAAAATATTTCTGTGCAGGAAAGCCCAGCATAAATTTACATATGCTACAAAGTTTTACATTTATATACATGGCTCTGTCTTCCCTATGAGAACATTTTAATACCTGCCACAAGCTACCATAACTTCAAATAATTATTACAGGGTAACCAATTTAAGACCAGTCTAAGTTACTAACTACTCCACCTTTTTCACAATTTAAAATATATATATATATATATATATAAAAAAATGCATTTTAGAACTCATCAGTGCAATCGGAATTAAGTTTTTTGGCAGTCACCTGGCAATGCACTGTCATTAGTTGGCACAGTCTGACTTGCTAGAGGTCGTTACAATTTGCCTGACATGTTCTTCATCCTTTGAAGAACACACACCAGCATACTTCCTACACCTCAGGTTTGGTCACAGGCTTTTCCACCAATTCAGGAGTGCCAAATAAAGCTCACAGGTATAAATAAGACAATAATGTTTTAACTTAAGTGCCTAAGGTGGAAGTCTCCTCTGCTTTTTATTTAACTAGCAAATTTTACACAAGTTTGAAAAGCAGCAATGTACCTGACTAAAGCCTTCAGTGCGGTGGTTTTTTCCAGTTAATGCCGCATTGTTAGGTAAAAGCTGGCTTTCTAACACCATTCCAAAAAGTAGTCACAATTTCAATTTTAGGAGACAGCCCCATTTACTCTTAAAATAAATACAGTATATGGAGACTGTTCAGCATTTGATTAGGTCGATTATAGAGGAAAATACTTAATTCACAGTGGAGTGAACCCAGCACACAACTTTTGAGGTAAAACAGTAGGGGAATGTAAACTTCCACGCCCTTCTCTACCAAGTGACTATGTGCAGCAAGAACATTTAGTTCGGTACAGCTGGGCATATGCAGTTAGGAATGAGTTCTCAAATTTGAAACCCTGTAAATTTAAATAACTTTAAAAATGTGGAAAGTTACATCTCAACCCTGGACTTTAAGTAATGTTTTAAGCTGAAATGTCATTATTTCTCTATCAGAAGGTTTAAAAGAAACAGGTACCCAGTGGCTTGGTGGCTTAGGAAGAACACTTGGTGAGGGTGGCTCACTAAATTTTGCTCCAGCATAGTTCTGATTGGTTTGAGGTGTGAAAAACAAGCTGCGATTCGATAAAGTAGGACTCCAATTTTGATTATTGGCAAAATGAACATTGTTCTTTCCCCCTTTTTGCATGGCCTGCCATGCACCAGATGATGAGTTGCATCCATGTCCTCTTTCTTTCTTCATATAGGTCTTCATCTGCGAAGTCTGGTCTTTATTCTTCTGCCTGTTTTTAAGTTGTTGATGGTTCTTGGTGGTATTTCTAGACTGGGGAACTGGAATGTTGAATCTTTCTCCACCACCCATCTTCAACTTAAACGTCACCTGTAAAAACAGGGGGAATAGTCGGTGGAGTTTGCATTACTATTTTATTTTGGCAGAAAACATTTCAGAGAATGTTTAGGTTCTAAATAAGGGGACTGAAATCAATCTAACCAAAACTTGTATCAATTGAAAGTAGCATTATTTTCTCCTTTACTGGAAGCCGCTTCATTAATACCCAAGAACTCAGCTGACACTCATGAGAACTGAATTATAATGCAGTGTATCTTCCGAGCAGGAAATCACCGACTACAGCGGCTTATGACCAGCACGTCATACACCAGTCCATCCTTCAGCAACTGTACCGCAGCCCCCTTAACAGTCACAGCTCTGTCCACCTAGTTTTGAAAACACTGGTCCTCCAGGCAGCCCAACTACTAAACACACCACTTCTTTCTCCTCAACAAAAGGCGTTACTGGAAGAATGTGAAAGACGTGTTGTTTGCACAATACAGTGCCAAATTTTAAGGTGTTAGTACTTAATCCTGAAGACATTTAAACCGTGCTTTTTACACCTGAAGATCTGGGTAAAGGTTGCACTGTTACACTCCCCAGTCTTTCTGGTAAAGTCCAAAATTGTTCTGATAACCCCAAGGCGAAAACAGCCTCAAAAGGAAAGCAGCTGCTTGTAAATGAACTTCCAAAGATACCAACACACAGTAGCTGGCACCTTCACGCTGACTCTCCTACAGTCCACCATTCCTCTCCCACCCCCATTTACCTTTCTGTTGTCTTCTCAGATTCCACACTCTCCAACTCTTGCCCCCTTTCTTGCTTCCAAGCCTGAAAAAGTAGGTGTTGTCTTTTGCTGGACTCCTTCCTTTGGCTAGGAATAGAAGTTTTCATGGGCTGATCTGCTGTATTCAGCCAGGTAGCCGAGGCCAACATCGGATTCTCGGCACAGAAGCTCCAAGGGAGTAGTCCCACTGCATAAATGAGAATGAAGTTTGAATTCAGGTTAAGGAAACAACTGTTTCCCTTCCAAATTTGGGGAGGAAGAAAAAGCTGAAATAATTCAAAGAATTCATAAAGTCACTTGTGTCTCTTTTGTTGAGGATGACATGATTCTTCAAACGTAAAAAACAAAAACCACGCAGCAGTATTTATCTTACTCTCTAAACTTCACTATCATACTTAGCATTTCAGAAAGAACAGCGTTTTTATCATGCTCTCTATATACACCTTAGTATTTTAATAGGCAAGCAAGATCCTTTCTTTTTTTTTTTAATGGGGGGGGGGGGGGGAAGAAAATACAATGGAAAATACTTCGGGATGAAATCTTGGGAAACTAGAGCTTCACCGCATCCCTCTTGAGCACAAAGAAACCCTCCCTGAAAAGTGCCCCCCCCCCCCCCCATCTGGCGGGGCAGGCCAGGGGAGCTCCTGGGCACACAAACTGCCCCCAGCGAAACCAACCGCACCCCAAAACCCTCCTCCGGCCACTGCAACACAGCTCCACCTCTATTCTGCCAGCTGAGGGGTTTTTCCACCTTCCTTAGCAAAGTAATTCCTTATTAGCTCGCCCGTGGCTCATCCTCTCCTTAAATCTTTTAAGACTTTAA
Organism: Falco peregrinus; assembly: GCF_023634155.1. Classification (NCBI taxonomy): domain Eukaryota; kingdom Metazoa; phylum Chordata; class Aves; order Falconiformes; family Falconidae; genus Falco; species Falco peregrinus. The sequence continues at coordinate 116,994,770 of NC_073723.1, forward strand.
TCTTAAAGCGCTCCTATCTGTTCACCTCCCCGTAATGGACGTGTCACCCTGCAGAGCCACCAGCACCCCCAGTCCATCTCTCCCCAAAAGCTCCAGGAGAAGCCGCTCATCTTCATTTCCAGCTTTCGCCTTGTTGCTACTGAAAACGAAGGGCCGAGGTAACGCCAGGAGCCCAATCCAAAGCTGCTCCTTGCTCCCGCGGCAGCGGCCCTCACAGGCCTGGCTCTTGCCAGAGCTCCAGCTGTTCGGCTTCAAACTTCTTCCTTTCTTTCACCTACACAGCCCGGCCCCTCGCCCCGCCTGACCCCGCGGGGCGCCGGGCACCCCCGGCCCCGTTTCCCCAACAATGGAGCAGCCCGGCGAGCACAACATGGCGGCGGCAGCGCCCGGCCCTTCCCGCACCGCTCCTCCCTTACCGACTTCTGTCCGTCTCGTTCTCCCACAAGCACAGACACACACACACGGGCCTTTAGGAACCGACCCCGCAGCTCCGCCGTCACGCTCCGACACACCCCCCCCCCAGCAAAACTCAGCCCAAACCGCTCCGCCAAGTCCGCTGCCCCCCTATCTCCCACACAAAATGGCGGCCGCTTCTCTACGCCATATAACACCCCCATCCTCCTCCCCCCTTGCCCAGGCCACCCCGCTATAGCCAATAGGAGCGCGCTGCCTACTCCCTCCGCCAATGGGAGCCAAGCCCCGCCTGTTGCCGGGCGGGCCCGGGGCAGACTGGCCGCGGCGGGCGGGCGGGCGAGGCTGCCGTTTGAATCGCCTCAGCGCAGAGCAGCTCGGGAGCGAGGCGGCAGCAGCCTGAGGGCCCCGGGCCAGCGCCCCCCCTCTCCCCGTCGCTCGGGAGCTAGAGCAACAAAAGGTGAGGGGCCGCCTGGTGCTTTAGAGGTAAAATAACGAACAAAAATTCCCCTTCCATCGCTCCGGCTGGAAGAGGGTCTGAACAGCGCACAAAGAGCAAAGCCCAGCCCCGCAGACATCCCCTCAGCTTCCACATCGCCACAGGGAGCGGCTGGGGTGCCTCAGGCCCGCACCTCCATTTATTTAATCGATTTTTTCAAATGTAAGTAATTAAAAATAATTCAGAAATATTTTTAATGTCAAAACGTAGGGAAATGCGTGAAGGGAAAAAGCTTCCACAGGCTTGAACTGCTGTTTGAGTGAAGGGGTGCCAAAGCAGAGCCCCCGGCGCCGGCTGCTGTTTGTGTGGAGAGCCACATACTCTAAATTTTTCCTCAAGGGTTCGTTTACACCGAAGCCCACGAGATTTAGCCTTTACCATGTACAGGCTGAATGAAAATTACATACGCATAAACCTGTACATTCGAGAGCTCCCTGCCCACCACGGAGGGGCCAGTCAAGCACTGTACACGGCATTAAGGACAAAACCACAAAAGAAAATAGAAAACTAACTCAGTTTAAACACCAGGACGGGGGAGGAAACACTTAAAAGCAATGCATGAACATTCAGAGCAGAATTACGCTTTCCTCCTTGATCTGTAAACCATTTTTAAAAAGAGCTGGGTTCTTACCGACCAGCAGCTAGTATTACAGGGCTTTGACCCATCATGGGGTCTTCAGGCAATAACAGGACAGCGATAAGTACTCCAAAGAAAAGCTGCATCTTTAAGAAGTTTGTATTTCATTATGCAGTGTTACTGAAAAAAAATACATGATCTGTTTTAATGTACAAGATGTACTGACATAACCAAACCCAGACCTTTGTTCATGTTCCTTATTGTATGTTTCACAAACAAAGCTGAGATTAATTTGTTTTCCTCCCTTTGCTCTGTATTTCTTGGCACAGTGTTACAGCTAAGATCCTTTTAGGAGCTTTCATTTAGAAGGCAGCAGTATCTGCTGTAACCAAACACTTCAGCCTTGAAATTCCACTGATTATCTCAAACAGCTCTCCTATAATGCAAATCAGCAAACTTTTGCTTTGATTCTATCTTTAGTGTCTTTATGTCTGCTAAAAAATTGTCTCACCTCTGTGTGTAGATGTTTTTAAAGTCAGGACATGTCACTAAGATTTAGAAATAGCATTTTACTGGCTGCAAATGTGCTCTCTTGTCTGGGGAGCAGAACAGCCATGTACTTTTCAGTTGAGATCAAGGATGACACAAGGTCTGGCAGTTTTCCCTCGCTATCTTTTAGCTATTTCAAAAAACATCTTGTCTTTCAGAATTAGTTTTAGGGTCAGGCTGACACATTTAGCCAGAAGGGAGCAGGAAATGTCAGTGATAAAGCAATCCTGTACTTGTGCAGAAACTGTTCGACTGAAACACACCAGGAAGCCAGTTGAATACTACAGTAAATTGTGTCAGAGTTCAAGCAGGAATGCAAAGGGTACTTTTTAAGATCAAAAGAGCAGGCAGTCCAGAATATCCAAGACACCACAATGCCCAGCTTGCAAGTAAAGAAAAAGCTACCCATCCTTCACAGTTCAGTTGCTAAAACCTTGGGCAGGTTTCCTCTCCTGCAGTGGAAGAAAGAGATTCCCAGAGCTACAGTATCCCTAACACGTACAGAAGCTCTCAAATGCCTGCCATGTCCTGGAGACACAGTACAGACTCGGTCCCAGGGTTTGGTCTTGATCCCTTATCATCAGGTTCTGAGATCCCTTCAAGAGAAGCTACTTAACTCCCTCAAATAATGATTTTTAAAGCCCCTTTCTTTTCTTCAACGGCCTCAACACAAGACTTCTTGTTTCAAAGCCTATGGTGCTACATTCACCTCAGTAACTCATGGGCAGACTGACTAAGCTGCAACAAGATGAGAGCTGCCTCCAAGAGCAGCTCATGCCCGCCACTGATGCCATGCAGCCCTCCATCTGCTAAAGACAAGGTCCAAGAGGTAGTGACCTCAAACATGCTGCTTGAACAGGGCAGTACCTCTACGCCTGACTTTGCTGTGTGCTGCCACATGGCAACACAGACTCAGTGACCTCAGCTCCACTACACCTTTGTTATGTGCTCCTACAACCTATTATACGTGGTGGTTCTTCTATTGTGAAAGTGTCTGCTCAGTCTGGATTATTCTGCTTCCTTCAGGTAATCCCAGGCAGATTGCAGTAACTACCGACTTTCCTCATGTTCCCAGGGAGCCAGTTTCTTCAGTAGGATCTACATTGCTCAAATCCTCCTATCAGCCCTCCACCACTGCTGCCACAGTGACAACATCAAGGTTTTCCCTAGCCACTATTATTTTTCCCTCAGTATCTCCACTCCCTCTCACAGCAAATGTTAATACCAGCCCAGGGAAGCAGTTCCATCTGCGCTGGCATTGCAACAACTAGCAATTTGCACAGAAGCTCCAGTGAAGACAGCCCCCAGAGCTTCATTAGCCCCAAACAGAAATGCTTCCAGCTGTGATCGAGATGGATCTAACCATGCACATATTCACGCCAGAGCATTTCAGTGGAACTACCCACTGATGGATGCTGCAGGAAATAAGCAGCACAGATGAATCATTTGCCAAGTCAATAGCAAACCATTGCCCCTGTTTTATTCCACAGGTGACAAGCTTCCTGTGGTGTATGGTTTTTAGAGCCATACAAAGTAAACGCCTTGGGGTTACTAAGAGTCCCATGACATGCTTGAAACTAGTTGGACATTTCTGAGCCAAACATTAACCAAACAGGGTAACAATCTAAGTTTTCCTCATGTAGGAAATGTGCTGAGTTTGTATTTTTTTAGAAATCTACACAAAAGTATTAAGTATACAGTAACATTTAGAATATCATTTATTATTCTGTTTGGCAGAAGACCCCTGTTTCTCAATCAAATAAAGCTCAGGAAATCTATAGCAGTGATCTACAGGAACTAGGAGGTTATTTAAATTTCTCCAAAGGAAATAGAGAAGTACAAGGCAAGCACCCCAGCAACACAATAAAACTATGTACTTTAATTTCTTAAAGCTCCTTATAAGTTTGTTGTTAAATAAAGAAGCAGGATATCTAAAGATAGTTGCTATATAAGCAGTAGATACAAATTAATCCAATGTCTACCAAGTCTCCTCTGCACTGCTGAAACTGGTTACACGCTCAGGAGTGTCTCCCAAGAACACACCTCCTTTGCATGATGGCAGCATGCAGATTTGTATATATACATATACACAGAACACAACAAACTCAGCACCAAGAGTGAAAACAGCATGGACAGACGCACAGCTCACTGAAGAGCTGTTACCCAAGCCCCGAGCCTTATGGCGCAGGGGAGTTTAAAGGGCTTTTACTGAGGCAGCTTCATTGCAGCTGATGCTGGAACTTCGTAAATAAAAGCACATCCAGGGATGACTCCTAGTCACACGCTGTAGGTTTTTCTCAGCAGTTCTGTGTGCAAATCCACACCAGCACCGAGTCACAAAAGCCTGCAGTAACCTTCAGCCCATTTAAATCAATATGCCTGGTTCATATCCTAGCAGCAGGAAAAACATTTCCACCCTCAACACACCTCACTACACAGGAGCAAGCAGAGGTGGTTCTCCAGCAGGACAGCTTGCCCAGGACACAGGCACTGCCTTTCAGGGGCAGAGGGCAAATTGATAAGACAAGCCCTGCTTTGCTTCATGAGCTATGCTATACCGGACAGCATGTCTGTTTTTTTCCGAGTACTTCCTCTACGAGTGAGGTATAAAGTCACAATTAGCTCTCTGATTCATCCTTATCAACATGAGCAATGCCTCCACCCTCAGCCCCATCTGGGCCACTCAGTTTTCAACTTCAACCCCAACAAACACCAAAGAGAAATACAAGGCAAGCCACACTTTCTGCAAGTGCTGGTGACTAAGTGCCTCATCAACACTTCCTAACAGCAGCCCCAGGGATTGTTCTCTGCTGCTCTGGAGACAAAGACACTACTACTGAGCAAAACCAAGCTCATGAGCCCTTTTTCCCATTGCCTGCGCAGCTTTTTGTTGAGTTTTCCCACCAGCACGCTCAGCACCAGAGCTAGCAGCTCACCTAGACACAGCCCCAGCCCATCCCACGCCCCAATAAGATGTGGTGCCTACCAGCCAGCTGCCTCCACAGCCAGAGCTAGTACCTGCACAAGGCCTGCAGGAAAGCATCCCTTCCAGGGTCACCTCCTCTACTTGCCAGTTCTGCTCAGCCTCACACACTTCGAAAGCTCTGGTACAGCTAATGACAGCAAAACAAGAAATACAAACTGCTGCTAAGACTGTTCTGAAGAGCTCAGCAAAAACCAACATCACTTCCTACCTACTTCCTTCCAGTTTATTTGTACCTAATTATGGTTCTGGCTTAAATACCGTAAAATCAGGTGCACGGAATGCAGGCAACTCCACCCAGCTGTGAGACAGGCCATTTAAAGCCCACCTGGCCAGCTCTTAAAGCTCTCTTTCAGTGATGGTGCTCCTTTAGTTCCCAGTAGTTATGAAGTACAGCAGACTGTACTTCTGCTCAGGGCTAGCAGGCAAAAAGACAAAAGCAGAACACAACCTTTGTGGGAACATGGAGCTGACTGTTAATCTCAGATATTGACCCTGGGTACAGGGGTTTTTCCAAAGCAGGGCTATTAACAGTTGTGTTAGCTGCAGCTGATGCTAAGGGAAAAAAATCCAAGCTAGAGGGGAACAAATAGCACTTACATTAAAGTCAGCCTTTAATGGTTTTCTTTTATCTGGCAGGACAATTTTTGCTATAAAAGAGAGTCCAGAAATAAAATTACAAGTTTATAGTTATGCTGCAGTAGTAATGTTGTTTTTTTTCTTACAACACGCACTCCTTTGATAGAACAGCTCTCTTTCCAGATAGGGGAAACTTGGGTCTGTATTTCACAGGATCCTGCTAGGTGTGAAGCTGTGACAGAGCAGGGAATAGTATAAAGTATCTTTCTGGGGTTTACTGCTTTTTACAGTCTCATATTTGGTCTAGCAAAGGAAAATTTGACAGTTCATGGGAACTGAAATGGAAGCTGTTATTTTTAATAATATCTTTAATGTTAGACTGCTGATAACCTGCCTCTTTTGCTTATAGAATACTCTGTGATGCCTTTCATCTTTGTTTTGGTTTCCACACATGAGATCCAGAGAGGGGCTTTCAAAACCGCCCAGCCCTGAGCAACATCGAAAGGGTCAGATCGTTCCCCAGTCACAGCCGTGCCTGAGCACCCGGGTGCGCTGGGGAACCCCGTTTTCCTGGCCAGGGGCCAAGAGGAAGCGCTGGGTTCTCAATTCTACCGCTTTCCTAAGCACTCGCAGGCCGATGTCCCCATGAGTGCTGTACGCTCCCCTGGAGAGGGCAGCCGAGCCTTGCTGAACACAGGCGCACAGCTGAGCGCCAGCAGCTGCAGGGAAACTCCTGGGCCACAAATGGTAGAGGGGAAATACGTGAAGGAAAGATTTGGAGAGCAGCAGATGTAGCTGCTATTCAAAGCCATCAAGGAGCCACCGAATGGTGGGAACTGGGACCTAAGCAGGAGGGAAGGTTGAGCTCCTGCTTGGGAGAAGACAGGTGGACGGGGCTGCAGAAGGTCCCAGCCGCTCTGTAGGATGGCAGGGCAGGTTGTACCCGGGGCCTAAGGAGCACGGTCTTCCCTTTGCAGCCAGTGCAGCATATGCTCCCCACTACAGGTTGCATGGTCTTTACCCAATTATAACGTGGCTAATTCCTTTGGGATTTTGGGCCAGCTTGGCTCTACCCATTGACATGGAGCCTGGAGTAACAGGCAAACAGGTGCTCTGGTGTCACCCAGAAGCTGTCCCTGCTTTCCAGCAGCAACAGCACAACCTGCAAATAACCAGCTACAGGCTGCTGCTGCCAAGCTGAGGGGAAGTGGTTACCTGTGAGGAAGGATAGCTGAGAGCAGGTAGAGCAGAGACCTCAGCCTCTGCAGCTCTGGGTCCACCATGACCACAGGGGTGTGATTGTGTAATTTAAGACCTTAAGCCATTTCCTTCCTCTTCCACTTGCAGAAGGAAAATCACCTACTCTTCCAGCATTAGCAGAGCACCTTTGTGTACAAAGAAGTGGCTTGCCTACTTTCAGGAGCACAACGAGCAGGGGTTCTTGCTGCTAATGGGGCTGGCAAGCAGACGGCAGATTTCTGAGCTTGCCCTTAGACCTGCACACAGCTATGTATATCCAGATTTTTCCATGTCCAGCTTCTAGCTCTTTTCCTTCCCCTCCTCTTCCACTTCCCCAGAGAAATCAGGAAAAGACCCTGAACGTCTCGTACCTCAAACACCGCAGGTACATGGAGGGATCAGAGGAAATGAGCAAATTATTTCAGCAAGGTGGAGGGTTAGGGTGGTTGTGAGATGTGGTACTGGCAGTCAGAAGCAGAACACAAGACCCAGAGGGGAAGTTGGGAAGGGAAGGAAAGAAAACCTGACACACATTCACTGAAAGAATGCAAAAGAGAACAAGAAACCAGAAGAAGGATTTGCACTGATGGATTTTCAGCCCAGGGGAATAAACCAGAATGGTACAAGAAACCCAGCTGAAACCAAAAGTGATGTGAGAAGGAAGCAGTCACTGTCTGCAGCTGCACCAACTACCCTGAGAGCTAGAGGGATGAGAAGTCCCCAAGCATCCCCAGCCTACAACACGAGCGAGAGGAGGTGAGTGGTTTGTGTTTGCTAACCGATCCTGCAGCCAAGGATCCTTTTTCTTTCAGTAAAACACATCGTGCCTTTGAGTGCTGACACAAGTACCACAGTGCTGACATGCACGCAGGCAGTCTGGGGAGACCCCACTGCACGGGGAGTTCCACGCTGTTATTCATGATAAACTGCAATGCAATGTCTAGCTAAGGGTGGGAAAATTGCTTTTTAGGATTAATGCTTGCTTAACAAGAACACGAAAGGTAAGTGTTTGAATAGCAGACTGCAGACTAACTCTTTACAGCTGATTTTAGGAAATATTAACATTGGATATATCAGAGGTATTACCAAATGTCTTGCAAAGATGAGTGTGATACTGAGTTTCTCAGGCTGAACGTTCTGCACGAGCCAGTGTTTATTATGACTGCGTGCGTGGTGCTTTTGGTGGAGTGAGAGAAGCTCTGTTTCGCCATGCTTTGTACCTGAATGGGCATTCACAGTGCTGCTTTGCACTCACCCCACCCTGTGCTTCAAATGCTGTGATCCCAAGCAGTCACACATGGACAAAAACAGGACTCTGAAAAGAAATAAAGCATATCATCTTCAGCATGCCACTTATGCCACACAGTTCTTGCATCAGGGAGGTAACTCCACTCGGCATTATTTAATATGGTCAGAGAGAAAACCCAGGATGAACAGTTGTTTCCAAAATAATGGGAAAACTTCTGCAACTAAAACAAGAAATCATATACAAACTAAAATATTTGTAAAGCAAAAGATATTTTGCTTTTTCAGCAAATGAAATGTCCAAGGATTAATGACAATTTTTGCATAAATCACTTTGTGTATTCATATTAGGTGATCACTTAAGACATTTTATTTTCTTGTAAAGGTGAAATCTCTCAGAAATTCTGGATATGAAATATTCAAGGCCACAGCACTTTCAGAGTGCTGGAGGCACGTTGCACTGTCTGATTGCAGCAGGAAAATTTAATTTTACATTATCTAAGCAACCTGTATGTTAACTTATTAATCACAAGGATTCTGAGATGTCTCTGTAAATGCAGAAACCATCCCAAGTAATATCAGAAACGGTGCTGCTGCATGCAAGTCAGTGTAGGTCTGACAGCTGAAATCAATCAGCTGAAATCAATCACAGCAATCCACTGGAATGGAAAAGGACTTTTTTGCTTGTAGATTTAATTTCTACCAGTGCCAGTGGAGTTATTAGGCTGAAGTGAGTAGGTTCCCAAGCAGATTTAACGAGAGGAAGGTTTCTCTGCAGCTTCTGGGCAGACTTTGCAATCAGTGAGGATGTATCAGAAATATACTGCATTCCCAAACGTCTTACCTGCATTTTGTTCCTAACAGCTGGGCTTCTTGTTCGTTCAGTGTGTTGCCTCCATTTGCTGCCTCCTGGGGCTCTGCTATTGTTATTGGCGCTGTCTGGGGGGGGGTTCTCCATTGCAAGAGATGAGGTCTTCATTGCAAGAGATGAGGTTTCCATTGCTTTATTTTGGCAGAATATTCCCCACCCTGGGAGATCCTGCTGGCTGGAGACATTTTGCTGTGCTGGGAGGAGAGTTAAGCCTGTGCAGAGGCCCAGGAAATCCCCGCCTGGCTCCTGTGGCTTCCACAGGATCAGTTTTTCTGTGCCATAGCCCCTCCAGCTCTAAAGGAGGGTGAGAAGCTGCTTCATGCTTTCTTGCTGAGCTGAAATGTCAGCCCATCAGGCAGGGATTCTCTGGCCTTGTTGGGCTGGTTGTGGTGGAGATGCACAGCCATGCCCAGGGCTGTAATTCCCAGGGAGGTGGAGATGCTGCCCCTCAGAAGGGGGCTTCACCCTGGAAGTGGTACTTGCCCCATGAAGGATGCCACAGATCAGCTCTCCCCCGGGATCCAGATATGGGCTGGCTTGTTTCCCAGGAGCTGAAGCCTGCAGGAAGCAGGAGGCATGAACAAACAAATGGTTGAATCCAGGAGCCCATCTGACAAGAGGAAAATGTCCCTTGGGCAGGAAAAAGCAGCCTTATGGCCAAAAGAAAAAAAAAGGGGGGGGCGGGGGACAGGCAGTGCAAGGAGAGGGGCTTTTTGCCCTGTTTTCACACTTTTTGGCCCTGTTTTCATGCTCTGGAGCCTACGAAGAAATCTTGTGCTGGAGCAAAGCCCCATCCTTTCTCTCACAGACTCAGGAGCTGACAGGAAATTTTGGGGGCACTCAGTCAAAACTGCAAAGAGATTTGTCCTTGACATTCAGCCTGAGACACAACAGATACGGGAAAAGAAGGTCTGGGCTGGCTGACTGCTATGAGCCCAGCACAGTATTTCGAACCTGAGGGCTTATCTGAATCATGTCAGCTTAATGGAGAGAGCTGTACCAGAACAGTCAGTGCTGGAGTTATTTTGCCATTACAACCAAATTTTCTCCCCAAGAAACAAAACATGAGGGATAGTATTTTGCTGGCCTTCAGTCTCTTGCCTAGTGTTCAGGACACTGCCTAAACTCCTAAGTATGTTTCTTAGACATTGTACAGCTGCAGATACTGAAATTTAAGATGGTCCTGGGAATACTGGCTGCAATTAACAGATGTCAAGGTGATACTGGAGTCTGCTTAATTAAGAGATGTCTTGGTTTGGATACTGGAGTTTTGGCTGAGGAGGTTCGGATACTCAAGGAGGCAGTTGCTGCCCTGGTGGCCCCTGGTGAGCCCTGAGATACATCCAAGTCCACCTGTCCATTAAATCCATCTCTCTCTGGAGGGAGAAAATGTTGTTAGATTTAATAACAGCAGTTAGTAATTACTGCTGCCCTTGTAGTGTTTCTGTGAAGAGCTGCAGGAAACAAGAGCACTGAGATTAAAGTGCAACACCTCCAGCCCTGCGTGATTACCCCACGCCAGAGCCTGATGTAAGAGGAGAGAGGATTGCTGCAATGCTGAGCCACATTGCAGCCCAAAGTCCAGGACTCCTCCAGTGTGATATGCCACGAAATCCGAATCAGGGTTGAACTGCTCTGGCCATGATATGCACCAAATGCCTAATGGGCAGGCAGGAGCAAAGCGTGGGGCTCAGGCTCTTCTCCATGACCTCCTGGGCAACACCTCAAGTGCTCAGGTGTGTTTTGCAACTACTGCAAAACACCAAAATAATGGTAAGTGTCAGGGGCTGTGGGAATCGGTGAGGAAAGAAGTAACAAAGACAAATATAAAACGCGTGCCACTGCTAAGGTGTTGCAGACAGAGGCTTCTAGCATGTTGGTCACTGCTGGCTATTGTTCCCTCTAAAAACAGCCATTGCTTTTGCTGAATTTCAAAAAACAGAGAAACTGCAGATGGTCGGCTACATGTGCCTGGAGCCCAGCAGTGCAGCAGCTCAGCCCCCGCACTGCCTGGGCACTTGCTCTGCTCCCCGGGTAGCTGTAGCTGTCACGCGTCCTGTCTGCTGTGGCTTGCACGCTTTGGACATTTCCTCTTTCAAAAGAGACCTGAGGGGAGGGAGGGACGGTGACTTGTTTGTTTTGGGGAAAAGGGAAGGCTGTCAGCTGAGTGATTTCCTCAGGCAGTGGGAATTCATGGTCCCATTGCCTGGATGTGGGATCCTGGATACTTGACGCCAGGTGGATGCTTTTGGGAAGGGGAGTCCTGTCCCATGGGCTTGTGCAGCAGGGCAGTACAACCTGTCAGCACATGGCAGCAGGGACACAGCATCCCTTGGCTAATAAGGCAGCTTTAGTGTATCCGACAACCACCCCTTCATCTGCTCTCTGTAATCTGGTCCAAGATGACCTTGTTCCCACTGTTACATGAGGCAACACAACGCAACTGAGCCCTCAGTGAAAGTACATTTGGTTTAAAGCACGGATGCAATCAAGAGCCAGAATGAGAGAATAATAACATCTGAAGGACAAGCTCATCAGGGTAATGAAGATGAAGGGATTTAAATGCATTAAGCTGCAGAAGTGTAAAGGAAAAACACAACTTTGCTGCCACAGAGTGCACCAAGCAGTTCAACATCTGCCTAGGGAAAATAAAGTACTTCCCTCTATCACATCTCTGCTGAAGCTAAAAGTATTGATAGAATTGACCCAATCCTGAGCATGGACCAGGGCTCTTAGATTCAGGTGGTCTAACTCCTGTATGTCTGCATTTTTATGTCCAATTGTCCAACCTGCACTCTAATATTGATGTTAAACACAATTTTTAATCACTCTGACCATGGGACTGACTGATTCATAACACAGGGATTATGTGAGGAGAAACGCAACTTTGATGAGGCTGAGCTTTACAAAACTGCATCAGGCAAGCTTAAATATAACAGTCTTGTCATTTTATGTGTTCAAACAGCTTTGGTGAAGAGTAAATGCTTCAAAGTGCACTTTGTGCTCCCAGATGAACTGCACCGAGTCCCTGGCAGTGCAATATCCCTCGTCCTCCATCCTAGCCATCTCCTGAGGCAGCCTCACTCGGACAGGCTGTTCTCCAGGGCCTGTTTCCAGCCACGGCACAGTGTCACCATCCACAGTCCCTTCCATCGCTGCTAGCCCTGAGCAGTGCATCTTGGAGGATTGGTAAGAGCTGGCCCAGGACTCGTACAATTCTCAGCGTTGCTGCTTCCCTCTTGTGGTGAGGAAACAGCCCAAGAGAGACGTGGTAGGGACTACGGATGTAGTACCCATAGGCTGTGACAAACAGGTCTCAGCTAAGTCACCGGTGGGACAAAGCCTGGATCTCTGCTGGGAAAGGGTGGAATCTGGCTCCAGCATTTGGGCTGTGGACCTGAAAGTAGGTCTCCCGGGGCTATTTGCCTTTCACTAGCCTCCCTCTAAAGGGAGGCGTGTGTCTGAGTGGGTTCAATTTATTCCTTGTGCTCCTCTAAGTCCTATTCACCGTGGTCTTTTTCAGAGCATCTGAAGAAGCACAGAAGGAAGCAGAAAGGCCCTCTGCAAGCTCCTAGCTCCCGTTAATTACAATGGATATTTGTAAGAGTCACGAAAACACCTCCAAATGCAGTGTGAACACTATGGAGTGCTTCATGGTCCTCAGCACACAAGCGCAGAAGATAAGCATTGCCACGCTGTGTGGCCTCTTTGGGACACTGTGCATTTCTGAGAACTCTCTGGTGCTGTACTTGATCTTCTCCTCCCCCGGGACCAGAAGAAAGCCTTCCTACCTCTTTATCAGCAGCCTGGCCTTGGCTGACATCCTGGCCAGCATCATCTTCGTCTGCAGTTTTGTTAACTTCCATGTCTTTAATGAAACTGATTTCTCTAAAGAAATGTTCCTGCTGCAGCTGGGAGGGGTGAACACATCCTTCTCTGCCTCCCTGAGCAGCTTGTTGCTGACAGCCCTGGACCGTTACATCTGCATTACCCGGCCCTCCGAATACAAGCTCCTCATGACCAGGAAGAGAGCGTGGATAGCCCTGGGGGTGCTCTGGGTGACATGTGCAGCCATTGCTTCCCTGCCTCTCCTGGGCTGGAACTGCTGCACACTCAATTCAACCTGCTCCAAGCTGTTCCCGTTTGTGGATGACAACTATCTGTCGAGCTGGATCTGCTTCATCATGGTCCTGCTGGGGTGCATCATCTACGCCTACGCACATGTGCTATGGAGGGCTCGCCAGCATGTAGCCTACATGGAGAAGCACCAAGCGCAGGCAGGAAAGCAAAACACCAGGATGAGGATGGATGTCATGCTGGCCAGGACCCTTGTCATAGTGCTGACTGTCCTCGTGCTGTGCTGGTCTCCAGTCCTTGTTCTCATGATCTACAGCATCTTCGCCAGTCTGAGCAATCACCTGCGCAAAGTGTTTGCCTTCTGCAGCACCCTCTGCCTGCTCAATTCCATGGTGAACCCCATTATTTATGCCCTGCGGAGCAAGGAGCTATATTCCTCCCTGAGGAGAGTCTTTTCTCAGTTCAGGAGGCAGTTGAAGGCCTCTGAGGAAAGCCCAGAAGCAGAGAGCACCCACAAGTCCTCCGTGATAGAGACTGTCTGTGAGGACACACATGTAACGTAGGGAGGCAGCCCTGGAAAGCCTGTACTCAGGCTGGCAGAAACTGTCTGGATTACTTTTCTTTTTCTTTTCTCTTCATGTGGAGATCCTGGGAGATGAGAGATCTGATGCCTGTCATGGAGCCAGTTCCTGCTGATGTTATTCTTAGACACTGGGACATAAAGTGTGCAGACTTACACAGGCGGCTGGTCCCCAAGTTGCAGAGATACTGGTGCCATGTCAGTGTGCCAGCCATGAGGCAGCGGAAAACACCATACCCCAGAACAGCAAATCCTAATATTTTATGACAACTCCTCCTGCCTGGCCTCCCACCTGTCCACAAGTAACCTCCTAATCCGTTTTTCTTACATTCAGTGGTGTTTTCCTTACACTCCACACAATATAGCTAACCTCAAGTAAAACACTCCATAGACCTTCAGGTTCTCTAGAAATCCCCAGGTATCACATAACTCTCTCTAAACCCCTTAATCAGGCACGGGCATAATTGTGCAAGCACCGTCAGCAAAGTGCTAATAGCACATCGGTACATAGCAGAGGTACATCTATTTATACCACACTTGAATGCCATCCCAGGGTGTTATGTATTAGCAGCACAGTGACAAAAGGTCTTCAGGTCCTGGCAAAGGTGGCAGAGAACATCAAATCGTGATAAGCTCCCGCTGGCAGTGAATGCCTTGCTGCATCATGCAGGAGCAGGACCGGCAGCAGCAGGAGGCACCTCAGCCTTTGCTGGGAAACGTGCACATGGTTTCTCTGGATTTGCTTGCAGATGGTCCTGGTTAATTGCGTCTCACGGCACTTAGAATTGTGTTCATTTTAGTGGTTAATTCTTTATGGAAAAGTGAAATGGTCTCACTCTCGTTTATGGACTCTGCCATAGTTTAGGATTCCAAGGCGGACAGGAACCTGCATGAAGCATGTTTTTTTTTCCGCAAATTTACAGAAAGCTAACCTGTGCCACACAAGCATTTGTTGGATGTTATTGTGATTAAACAAAGCCATTTTTTTAGCCTTTTCTTCCATTAACCACTGGGGCACAAACTCCTTCAGGCAATAAGCTTAAGTCCAAGCTGGGCAGATGCTCCGAGCATGAGGAACTCAATAGACTTTTTTGCAAATTGCACAAAAGCAGCGCCTTTAGCTGCAAAACCTGCAAGGAGAGCAGAACGGGACAGGGCCCCTCACCAGCGTCCGGGTGAGCAGCAGGGCTCCGGAGCGGATGAGCCTGGCCCAGGGCATGGCCACGAGGCCCTTGGACTCTGCCCTGTTTCCCCAGGGAATGCATCTGACCCTTACATGCCTGTAGAGGCAACTACAACAATAATGGAGGTTTTTAATGGAATTTAATGCATGAAAAGAATGAACAGTAGAGACTTGGGAAGTAGCAAGACCTGTCATCTCCTCAGCACTCTGGGCATGACCCCTCAGGGATCTCCCGCACTGCTCAGGGACACCCCCCCCAGTCCCTCAAGGATCACCAGACTTGGCCCTTCCATCATCACAGGCCCCCTGCATCCTCTTGGGGACCCTGGCACAGCCCCCCCATCCTCTCCAGACCTTTCTATCCCCTCAGGGACCCCCCAGACATGGCTCCCCCATCTGGTTGGTGATCAGGGACACCCATCCCCGCACAGATCCCCAGAGGTAACTCCCCCATCCCCTCAGGGACCCCTGAGCATGGCCCTCATCCCCTCAGGGACCCCCAAACCCATCCCTCATCCCCTCAAGGACCCCTAGACCCACCCCTCATCCCTCAGGGACCCCCCGTCCCCTCAGGGACCCCAGACCCACCCCTCATCCCCTCAGGGACCCTCCATCCCCTCAGGGAGCCCCAGACCCATCCCTCACCCTCTCAGGGGCCCTCCATCCCCTCAGGGACTCCAGACGTACCCCTCATCCCCTCAGGGACCCTCTGTCCCCTCAGGGACCCCCAGACCCACCCCTCATCCCCTCGGGGACCCTCTGCTCCCTCAGGGACCCCCAGACCCACCCCTCAGCCCCTCAGAGACCGTCAGACCTGGCTGCACAGGAGGGCCAGAGGGTTTCCATGGAGGCTGCTCTGCCATGGGGCTGACCCCAAGGGCTCTCTGCTGGGATGAACACCGAGGCTCAGACCACAGAAAGAGGCACACAGGCGGCCTTAGCTGGGCAGGGCCGGGCGGGCAGGTAGGGAAGCGGGGAGGAAGAGGGACGCCAGCCCCGCTGCTAGGCGAACCGCAGCCTCGAACCGGGTTCTCCCGGCAGCCATGGAGGCGCCTCGCAGCGGCCTCGGTAGCCATGGCGGCGGCCGTGTGACGTCAGGCGGCAGCATGGCGGCGGGCGGGCTGCTGTGGCTGGCGGCGGCGCTGGGGCCGGCGGCGGCCGCGCCGCGCTACCGCCCGGACTGGGCCAGCCTGGACGCGAGGCCGCTGCCGGCCTGGTTCGACCAGGCCAAGGTGGGGGTGTTTGTGCACTGGGGGGTGTTCTCCGTCCCGGCCTGGGGCTCCGAGTGGTTCTGGTGGCACTGGCAGGGCGAGCACCGCGCGGACTACGAGGGCTTCGTGCGGCGCGGTACCCGCCCGACACCACCTACGCGGACTTCGCGCCTCACTTCACTGCCCACGACTTCCAGCCCCGTGAGTGGGCCCAGCTCTTCCAGCGGGCTGGTGCCAGGTGCTGGCTGGGGTGGTTGGGGTCCCCGAGGGGATGAGGGGTGGGTCTGGGGTCCCTGAGGGCATGGAGGGTCCCTGATGGGATGAGGGATGGGTCTGGGGTCCCTGAGGGCATGGAGGGTCCCTGAGGGGATGGAGGGTCCCTGAGGGGATGAGGGATGGGTCTGGGGCTCCCTGAGGGGATGAGCGATGGGGCTGAGGTCCCTGAGGGGACGGAGGGTCCCTGAGGGGATGAGGGGTGGGTCTGGGGTCCCTGAGGGGACGGGGGGTCCCTGAGGGGATGAGGGCCATGCTCAGGGGTCCCTGAGGGGATGGGGGAGTTACCTCTGGGGATCTGTGCGGGGATGGGTGTTCCTGATCACCAACCAGATGGGGGAGCCATGTCTGGGGGTCCCTGAGGGGATAGGAAGGTCTGGAGAGGATGGGGGGGCGTGTGCCAGGGTTCCCAAGAGGATGCAGGGGGGCCTGTGATGATGGAAGGGCCAAGTCTGGTGATCCTTGAGGGACTGGGGGGGGGGGGTCCCTGAGCAGTGCGGGAGATCCCTGAGGGGTCATGCCCAGAGTGCTGAGGAGATGACAGGTCTTGCTACTTCCCAAGTCTCTACTGTTCATTCTTTTCATGCATTAAATTCCATTAAAAACCTCCATTATTGTTGTAGTTGCCTCTAAATTTAAAGGGTAATGAGAGAGGGCTCCTCACAGCATGGTTATTCAGTCCCTTGCTTTTTGGTGACTGGGTTTGCCAGTGAGGCTGGGGAGTATCTTAGGCAGTTCCATTGTCATCCTGACAGAGTACTTTTTTCCCCTCAGGTATGTGGTACTGACCACAAAGCATCATGAAGGCTTTACCAACTGGGGGTCACCTGTGTCCTGGAACTGGAATTCTCTGGATACTGGGCCCCACCGAGATCTTGTAGGGGAGCTGGGACAAGCCCTCAAGGAGAGGTATGTTGCTGCCAAACAGTGCTGTCCCTTTCACCTGTGTGCACTGAATTCTTCTGGCTGTTCTTGACAAACAGTGGAAAACGATAAGTTTAATATGAAAAAAGTAGTGCTTGCAAAGTCATGAAATCTTGTGTGCAGTAATAATGCCAATAATCTAATCTGCCACTGGTTCTTATTCCCTACTGCCAGCCTAACTCTTTCCTCTGTGTTTTCTGTCTTTCAGCAACATACGCTATGGCCTGTATCACTCTCTGTTAGAGTGGTTCAATCCACTCTATCTAGCTGACAAAGAAAGTGGCTTCAAGACCCAGAACTTTGTTTTAAAGAAGACCATGCCAGAACTTTACGATCTTGTCTTAATGTAAGAGCTGCAACCAGTTAGGAACCAAGAACATTTCCTGCTTTTACTACTGTAGAGAAAGATGCAACGTGGATGCAGGGAAGAGAGGTGACATGTTACTTTTCGCCAAGGCAAATCTTTTTACTTACGGGTAATGATCTGCAGTAATTAGAAAAGTCATTCACATTTGTCCTGTAGGCAGTCTAATTTTTAGAACAAGGTAGGGACAAATTTTCCATGCAGGAGCAATTCCCTTTAATACTGCCTTTGTGCAGGGTGGCTTTGAAAGTGGAGCAAGCTGCTTAGTATTTAGTACCAGTGAAGAGCAATCTCACTGTGAATTTACATCCTTGCCTTGCTTCCCCTTCTTGACAAAAACATGAGGCTTGGACACACATGGCTGTTGTCCCAGGTCAAGAACGTGTCTCCTAATTGCCTTTGAGATGCAGACTTCTGGGTTTCAGAATAATTGCATCCTCTCTTGAGCTGTGATCAACACGTTTTCTTTGCTGCTGCAAGAACCTCACTTAAAACTTTGTCTGAGGCAGAAAGTGATAGCATAAACCTCCTGGCAGTGTCAGGCAATACAAAGAGGAAGTGAAGCTAGACTCCAGAAACAAGAAACACAGTGCTTCCTTCCAGTGGTAAGGAGAAAATATGCCATTTTGAAATAACATTAATCTCTTTGTTAGATATAAACCAGATTTGATTTGGTCGGATGGAGACTGGGAAGCTCCGGAGTCCTACTGGAATTCTACCTCTTTCCTTGCCTGGCTTTATAACGATAGTCCTGTCAAGGTATTGCTTTCAGCTATTCCTCATCGCCACCAGCATTTTATGGGTATGGAAGCTGTGGCAGCAGTGAAATACGAATGTGATCAAATCAGAAACCTGCTTGACAGATGCCGAATGTATTTTACTCTTTCACAAAAAATAAGCAGCCTACACTGTGCTCCTATGCGAAGACTTGTGAGAGGCTCAGAGGCCAGGAACCTTGTTGCCTCAACTTGTACCTGAGTGAACAGAGAGAGGTTCTCCCAGAGAGGGATTCAGCCTTCTCTGGAGGATCCTCTCTCTCTTTCCGTTGATTACATAGAGGGTTTCAGGTGCTTACCTCCTAACTTAGATGCCTTTGCTAATTTACGAGGGATGAATGCAAGCTGAAAAGTCCAAGACAAAACATTCTCCGTACTGAGCTGAGTTTCTTTTTCCAGGACATTGTTGTTGTTAATGATCGTTGGTGTAATAACTGCTCTTGCCATCATGGAGGCTACTACAATTGCGCTGACAAATACCAGCCCAGGACCCTGCTAGCTCACAAGTGGGAGATGTGCTCCTCCATTGACAAGCTTTCCTGGGGCTATCGAAGCAACATGAACGTTGCTGAGTTAATGGATGAAGCAAGTATCATTGAGGTAAGAAATCTGAAATTAAAATAACAGGTGTGGGGGAATTACTGAGAATTAGGGGTTTCCTTCATCCTTCTACTTGCCAAAGGAGCTGTCGTGTGTTTCGTACAGTCAGGCTGGAGTTAAAGGAGCAGTCGATGAGGACAAAGCCCTCCTCAGGTTTCTTTGTTGTCAGAAGAGGAGATAATTCAACTTGTTACCTTGGTTTATCTGTCACAGGAGCTAGTGCAGACTGTGAGTTTTGGAGGCAACTACCTTCTCAATGTGGGGCCTACAAAAGAAGGAGTGATCGTTCCCATCTTCCAAGAAAGACTTCTGGCCCTTGGGAGGTGGCTGGACACTAATGGGGAGGCAATTTATGAATCAAAGCCATGGAGAGTACAGATGGAGAACAGCACAGACACGGTCTGGTAAGGACTCTGTTGCTCAGTACCACCTGGGCTGAGACTTTCAGAGCTAACATTTCTTTCTTATTTATTCTTAAATTTGCTGCACTCTGAAGTGTTGCCATCAGGTGCAGATGGTGTTTAGGTAGTATCCTGCAACTGGAGTGCTCGGTTACTGCCCCAGGGGGTTATCTAAGGAATGCCTTGCTTGAAAGAAGAGAATAAAAATTAGGGCTTCATTCGTCTTGCTTGACTTGGAAAAGCACCAACTCTTCCATTAAAAAAATTTCCGTGCTGCTGCTGTCAGGACTATTTAAATTGCACAAATGTAGTTTATCTAAACACATACAGTTTGTAAATGTAGCGATATTTGGTTTTAAGCTGTTATACAATAGTACTAATCACTGTTACCCAACTGTTACTGTCTGAGGAGGGCATAGCGAGTCAAGAGCCACAAACTGCTACAAAACGGAGTTATTTTCTTTTCCTCAAGCATGCCCAAGTGTGTTCAGTTTAGAAATGCGGAGCAATGCTCAGGATAAGGCAGCGTATCCGCTCTGTTGGCCACAAGCTGAGGCAAGAACAGATCGGCAAATGGCACTTACTTTTAGGAAGCATGCATGGACTTTGTTTGGGTTTCATCAGCCAGCTCTGACTGGCTGAGCGGTGGGTCCAAAGTGACAGATTTTGGAATGAGGGTAAAGTAGGTAACCCTGTGAGGTGACAGTAGGCAAGCTGGTGTTATGTCGTCTGAAAGGGTCAAGCTTATGTCTGGTTCTCTCTGGTATGGGGCTCTTCACCTTGCTGAACTTTTGCTCTCTTAGGTACACTTCTAAGGGACCAGTTGTCTATGCCATCTTTCTGATCTGGCCTCAGGACAATGTTTTGGAGCTGTCCTCGCCTGTTCCATCCCCAGCCACACAAGTAAGGAACTTGGAAAAAAACCATAATGCACTCTGAGAGCCCATTTTGGGCACATGTGGGCTGGGAAGGTCCAGCCTGACTTCACGTGGAAACTGGGGAGAGTGTGGAAGTTTTCATCCTGTACTTCTCGTTCTGGGGCGCTCTGGCCTCCCTCCAGATCCTTGCAGCCTCCCAGGTTATTCTCCGAGCTTTAGCTCACTGTTAACACAGAACATTGGGTAGGACTTGCCAGGACAGACTCACAGTCTGACGTAGAGACACTTCTCCCCTGGAGTTTTTGATCTTGGTGACACAGGGGGGTGAAGTAAATAACAAGCCTGACACATAGAAGGGATCACTGGCATTGCATCTCAAATTCAAATCAGGTACACTGACCCACTAATTGTAAATGTCATTGTGACGCAAATGCTGGAGTGCCCTTTGCTCTAAACAAACAGAGGTAAAGTCTTCTCTGTAAAAAAACCAAAAACAAACAACAAACTACAGTCAAATGTTTGACCCCAAAACATCCCGCATGTGCACTGAGTGATGGGTGGAAATGTGTGGGACTGCTTTGAATGCGTGGGAAATGCTGTATGGGGACTGCAGATGTGTTTTGGGTGTTCAAATGGGAAATACCCATGTAAGCTGCAACTGAGCATTTCCCCTGGCCTCCTCTGCAGGTGACGATGTTGGGTTTTGCAGGGACTCTGAAGTGGCAGAAGTCCTCAGGTAAAGGACTGCTCATAACTTTGCCCTACATGCTTCCATCTCCTCTGCCCCCTCAGTCTGGCTGGACTGTCAAGCTTGAGGGTGTGAAGTAACAGCCGCGGGATAAAAGCAGCAATCTCCCTCTGCCTTTCTTTTAAATTGAATCTAAGAGGATTTTTCATTTATTGTTGAATAAATGTTTTTCTCTTAAGAGAATCTTCTAATCCCTGTTGCCTGTAGAGCAATCTGTGTATCAGTGGATCTTGTTTGACAGCAAAGCACTGACCTCTCCACTCAGCAGTGGGAAGTAGGGACATCCTTTGCAGTGTTCTGCTGGGATGTGACAGCCCATGAGCCAAACATCTACACTTGGAACAGGAAGGTTTTTTGATGTAAAGCTTGGCTTCATGGTGGATATTGCAGCTTCACTGCTGTGATTATTGGTGGTGACCTCATTGTTGGTGGGAGACTGAACAGGGTTGGGATGGGGCAGTGAAGAGGACCTACTTTGGGGTGTCAGGCCAGGCCACGTGGCACCTAGGTGCTAGTGTATGAAGCTGCCAGGAGGATGCGTGGCTGCCAAGGAGGAGATGCC
Organism: Falco peregrinus; assembly: GCF_023634155.1. Lineage (NCBI taxonomy): Eukaryota > Metazoa > Chordata > Aves > Falconiformes > Falconidae > Falco > Falco peregrinus. The sequence continues at coordinate 117,016,300 of NC_073723.1, forward strand.
GACGTTAATGGTGAGAGGATTTGGACTGTTAGAGCAGCTCACAGGATACGGAGTGGCAGGAGCTGTGTCCATGTTCACACACATGTTGCCATTGCTGGTGAGCTAAGCTAGGCACCGCAGCGGGGGCCGCGCCTCCCAGGAGGAGCAGGCCCTGCCACTTCCCTGGCTTAATTACATTTATTCTGATAGCCAAGGTGATACTCTTGCATGTGGAATCACAAAGCCTTGGATGCAATGGGCATGTTCTACTGAAGACCAACCAAAGTGCCATCGTGGGTTCCTGCCTATGATGTACTTGCATAAAAACAAGTCCTTGATAAGAAGCGTTGTATTACTTTGGTATTGATTGATAACAGTTACGATCACATGCTTCCTTGGCGAGTAAAGTAATGGAAGCTTGTTTGAAGAGGTCTAGAAGAAATCAGCTATATAAAATCATAATGTAATGCACATCCATTAACAAACTTTTATTTATATTCTGATGCAGACTGCTATAAGCAGAAGAGGTTATGTTTTTACATGAGTTTAGCTATAAGCAGAAGAGTTTTATGTTTTTACGGGAGTTTGACAGAGAAGCCACCATTGTGAGTTGAACCTCCGACTCCACTGTTGCAGCGAATGTCCTGAGCTGATGCTGAACTTCCCTAAAAAGGCTTGAACAATATGTACTGTAACGATGAAACTCCTCATAATGGCGTGTGTGTCTGAGGCACTGTTGTTGTGAAGGCCCCACAACATTGCAGACAAGCTTGATTTTGTTCCTGTACAACGAGCAAGTTTGCCAGCCAGCTTAGCGTTCAGCATGAGCGAAGATCCAGGGCTGGGACATGTGCTGAGCCGGTGCTGTAGGAGCTGTTACTCAATTGACAAATAATGATTTTGTCCCAATGAATCTGCGTGGACTTTGGAGAACTGGAGCGGCTTACTCACAGGAGCATCACCCCTGTGCTTGGTGACGATGCCATTACGACACGGAGAGGGGGGAGGAAGGGACAACAGAGCGATGGCCTTTTTGCCTCCCGGCCGCATCACGCCGGTGAGCTCTGGTGCGGGCAGAGGGCCCGTCCAAACCAAACACGCCGTGTTTGCTCAGCAGCCCGCGCCAGCACAAATCCCCCGGTATAAGTGAGCGGGGCGCCCAGGGCCGCGCAGAGCCGGCGCCGGGGGGGAAGATGCCGCAGTGCGCCACCGCAGCGCTGCCGCGGGACGGCTCGCGGGGGACAGGTACGAGCTGCGGCCCTGCCGCTCCCCGCCGGGCACCGAAGTGACGGAGGCCCCGGCCCGCAGCGGGGCTCCCGGCTCCACGTGGGGAGCGCGGCGGTCATGTGACCGACGAGCCACGCCCCCTCCGAGTCACGTGGGGCGGGCGGAGCGGACATGGCGGCGCGGCGGCTGCTGCCGCGCTGGGCCGGCTCGCTGCGGCCGGTGAGCGGGGCTGGGCCGGGGGGCGCGGGGCCGGCCGGGGGGCGCGGGGCCGGGCTGACGCTGTCCCTCTGCCCCCCAGGTCAGCGCCGCGGCAGCGGCCGGAGCCTTCCCGAGGCGTGTGAAGGTGGTGGAGGTGGGGCCGCGCGACGGGCTGCAGAACGAGAAGGTACGGGCGGGCCGGGGCCCCCCGCAGCCCCCCGGCTTCCCTGATCCCCGGTGTCCCACCCGCACCGCTGCGTGCTTTGCAAAAATACCGCTTTTTGATGCTGGAAGCTGAGGGGTTTTGCGGGGGGGGCGGGAAGTTTATTGTGGAAGTAAGAACTTAAGGTCGTTTTTCATCTTCTTCTTCTTAGAATATTGTGCCCACACCGGTGAAAATCAATTTAATCAACATGCTGGCAGAGACGGGGCTTCAGGTTATAGAGGCCACCAGCTTTGTTTCCCCCAAGTGGGTTCCTCAGGTTAGTGTTCAGATGGGATCTGCAGCTGGATGTTGTAAAAACGGCTAATTGTAGATGGCAATCCATGGAAAAAGGTGCTGCTTGCTCCAAAATCCTTGTTACTGTGGCTCAGAACTGGACAAGAAACAGCAAAGACTGCAGTGTCCCAGACCTTCCCTTTGGACCCTGGGAAAGAGCAAATGTATGCTGAAATATAAACAGCTGCTTGTGTGCATGGTGGCGCCGCGTGACTGAACTATGATCCTTCACAGGTTGCACTGCTGTTTGCTTTTCAAGGGCCCATTTCTCTTATTCCTGAATATTTCTGTTCCTGTTTTTACAAGACATTTTTTAAAAATGCTTTGTAATTTGCAGAAGTGGACATTGTCATGCTTAGGAACCTTTCCTGGTTTACTTTGCAGATGGCTGACCATACTGAAGTCATGCAAGGGATTAATAAGTTGCCTGGTATTAGTTATCCTGTGTTGACCCCCAATCTGAAAGGATTTCAGGCAGCGGTAAGAGATGGCAGCACCTAAATTGTTCTTTACAAGGGATCATTTTACTGGGAAGATAGAAACCTGTTGTTTATAATAGAAAAATCTTGATAAGTTTTCTACTATTAAAAAAAAAGTAACTCTTTTAATTGACAGTGATGCTTTCAGTCTTATCTGTCTGTCCTACAGCTCTCCTGACTACATCCAGCAGATGTAGCTTTACTGCTGCATCTGTAACTTTGCACTTCTTTTGAAGACAGACTTGGATGTGTCATCACATTTTTGCTGTAGAACGAAATGAGGAAAGGATTGGGCTATTTGGGGAAGAACCGGGGAAAAATTTTCTTTATAAAATGAGAGAACTGTAGTCATGGTTGTGCTTGTCATTCCCCTTGCAAGAGAAATCGCCTCACTTTAATTTATGCTTTCTATTGGCAGGTGGCAGCAGGCGCCAAAGAAGTGTCGATCTTTGGAGCAGCATCTGAGCTCTTCACTAAGAAGAACATAAACTGTTCCATAGAGGAGAGTTTGGAGAGGTTCGATGAAGTGATGACTGCAGCGAAAGCAGCCAGCATTCCTGTCCGGGGGTAAGAAGTTCCTGCTGCGAACTTTCCACCAAGCAGGTTGTGTGGGCAAATGTGACCGCTTGAGTTTCTCTTTGGAGTCCAGCCTGTGCAACACTGAGGAGTGGGATTTCTTTTCAACTTTACCTTTTTTTTTTTGGAGGGTGTGTCTCTATCTGGATGGGTGCAAGCAAGCGTGAGCTCAATGCGCTGAGAAGCATTAATTTGGAAACACCACCGCTAACGTGGTTTCACGCGCTGGCTTGGTGCAAAGCCTGTGCCACTCGTGGCAGTTTACACTCTTCCAGATGGGTTCACCCTCCATGTAATTATTCTGTCTTCAGCTTTACCAAAGGATCCAAACTGATCTTAGCTTCTTGGCAGACATTCCTCATGGAAGTGTGTAGATTCACAAACCCAGCAGGCCTTTGTACCCTTGTCTTGGCAAATTTTTCATGTCCTTGGAAAAAGTAATTGTTGAACAGTTAATTATGTAAGCTTTGTCCACTGGACTGATTTTTAGAATAGGAAATTAATTCTTCCATTGTATAGAGCATGTGAGATGTAGCACAACTCCTGACTAATTTGCCCAGTATAATCTCAGTTTAGTTCTCTAGCTAAAAGAACATATTTTATTTTAACTATAGGTACGTTTCCTGTGTCCTTGGATGTCCCTATGAAGGGAAGATTTCCGCAGCTAAAGTTGCGGAGGTGAGTTCGTTGTAAAAACAACCAGAATTTCTCAGAGGTTTCTAACTTGCTTTTCTGGATATGAATTGGGCACTGGGAACTGGAGGATGTGTCAAACTATTGAACCGAAGACTGAGGGAAGACTGGGGAAGCTTACAGCTAGCTGCCACTACACAGAGGGAAGACTGAGTCTAGCTGAAATGGACAGAAATTCAGGGGACCTGGCGATTTTTGATCCCAGAGAAATCTCCTGGCTGCTGTACCCATGGCTGTTGTGCTCCAGGCAAACACACACCGCTTCTGTGTCCAGCTCTGGGGAAGGGAATGACCAAGCTGCCTTTGCAGTAAGCATCTTGGCTTTTGGACAGGTCTCAAAGAAGATGTACTCGATGGGATGCTATGAGATTTCCCTCGGTGACACCATTGGCATTGGGACCCCAGGGAGCATGAAGGAGATGCTGACAGCTGTGATGAAAGAGGTGCCAGTTGGGGCTCTTGCCGTTCACTGCCATGATACCTACGGGCAAGCTCTTGCCAACATCTTGGTAGCGCTTCAGGTAGGATCTTTGCTTTGAAGTATAGCATCGTTCCTTGGGGTCTTCTTGTGCTTGCTTGTGGATTTAAGGCACAGGACTGTGGTTTGACCTTTAAGAGGAGCGTGCTGATAGTGGTTTTGTTTGCAGATGGGTGTGAGCGTGGTTGATGCTTCCGTCGCTGGCCTTGGAGGCTGCCCCTATGCCCAGGGAGCATCAGGAAACGTTGCTACGGAGGACTTGGTGTACATGCTGAACGGCCTGGGGATCCACACGGTAAGTGCGAGCAGCCTTTGCCTGTGGCAGCCGAGCCTCTCGCACAATGGCTCTGTCTGGGCTTCAGCAGGGGTTCAGAATTTGGCCCAGGGAGCCCCAGCATAGTGGGTACAGCTGGGGGATCGCTCTGGCTGTGCCTGGGGGCCTTGTCTTGCCACCCCAATCCCACCCCTACCCGCTGTGACATTTCCTCCTCTCCCTTGCTCAGCACCCTGCGATTTGACACTGGCTGTCAGAATCACGTGAGTGAGCGGCAGGCGCTGAGGGCCTCGTTAAAGTACCCTTTAAAGGCTTCCTCACCCCCTGCCTGTCTCCCAGCAATGCCAGTTGTTAGTGGGCAGCTTTATGTGGCAGAACCAGTACCACGGCGTGTCCTATCTTTCTTCCCATGAAGGGTGTGGATCTACAGAAGCTGATGGACACGGGCACGTATATTTGCAATGCTCTCAACAGACGAACCAATTCCAAAGTGTCCCAGGCATCTTGCAGACTGTGATGCCGCATCGAGTTTCTCCTTGGATTGAGAAGAAAGCAAGCTGGCAGGGTTTCCCCTCTGTTCTGCTGCCTCTGATCTTCACTGCTCCATCTAGGCTCAGTGCTTGGGAGGAAATGCATAATCCACCAGAATTTATGAAGAAATGGAAAAAACAAGAATACACTATTCAACCTTGAAGACGTTAGCCATTTGCCTTAGAGAAGGGAGGACGTGGATGGGCTGAGGGAGAAGTAGTGGCTGCAACGCTCGTCTTCTCACAGAGAGCTGCGGTCTGCGCTGCCAGCTCAGAACACTGTCTGGGAACTTCTGCTTTGAGGGTTTGTTGCTATAAACTACCAGCAAAAGATAAACCACAGTTTTTTCCAGGTATAGAGCACTTGTCCCGGTCAGGGGCGACTGTTCTTCCCTTCTCCCTCCTTGCTACAAACGTTAGGACTGAAATCAAAAGGCTCCCCTTTGTAATTCAAGTGTTAGGGGCAGCCTGGGGCCGTCTGTCTTAGCGTTTAGGGATTGTAATAAAGGACTGTATCTGTTGTAAGATACTTCTAAATACTAGGGGTAAGAAACACATTATTTAATAGTCTAAACTACTCAAAATTTGGTTTAACTAAACCAGTTAAAGGGCTTTTGCTGCCGGTTTGGTTCCAAGTGCCTCCTCAACCGCTGCTCAATGCGCACACCCGTCCCCTGAGCGTGTCCTCCTCACCTAGACAGGCCCTAGGGAAGTCTGTCCCCCAATCTTTTATTTTTTGCAAGAATTTATTTAATGGTTTATGCGTGAGACTGCAGGAACCTTGTCCACCCCGGGGCTGGCCCTGGTGTGTAGCTGCGCCTTGCGCCGCCGGTCCCAGCGTGCTGTCGACAGGGCTGCACCTCTTCTTCCATCAGCTGGAACGATTCAATAAACCGTAACGCTGGAATGATTAAATAAATCGTAACGTTGGAATGCGCCGGGAATCGGTGAATAAACGGGCGGGTTGCGGCGGGCGCTCAGTGGCCGCCTCCCGCCGCCAGGGGGCGCTGCGTCACTGTGGCCTCACCCATCCCCCCGCGGACCAATGGCCGCCGTCCCTCAGCGCTGTTGCCCCGCCCCGTGGGGCGTGGGCAGCGCGGACGCGCCCCGAGGTATTTTGTCCCGGCCGGCGGCCCGTAGCGGGAGCGGCGCCGCCACGTTTCCATGGGAGAGCGGGAGGGGCGCGGGGCTCCTTAAAGGGGCCGCACGCGGAGCGGTGCGAGTGCGGCGGCGAGAGCGGCGGGTGAGCGGGCGGGGGGCGCGGGGGAGGGCAGCGCCGCGCCCCTGAGACACATCCAGCCCCGGGGCCTGAGCTGAGCCCCGGCACCCTGGAACGCGCGGCCCCGCCGGCAGCCGGTAACTGCGGGCGGCCCCGGCCCTGCGGCAGCCACTGCCCCGCAGGTAGCCCTGTGCCGCGGCCGCGCCCGGCCCCCCCAGGCCTCTGTCCGGCTCCTAGGGCCCTGCCCCGTTCCACCGGCCCCTGCCCGGCCCCCCCAGACCCCTGTCCAGCTCCCCCCACCCCCGCCCGCCCCTGCCCGGTCCCCCAGGGCCTGCTTGGCTTCCCCGGCCCCCCCAGACCCTGCCCGGCTCCCCCGGCCTCTGTCCAAACCACGCCCCCACCCCAGGCCCCTGCCTGGCTCCCCCGGTCTCTGTTCAGCTCCCCCAGACTCCAGCCCAGCCCCCCAGACCCCAGCCCAGCCCCCCAGACCCCTACCCTGCCCCCCAGACCCCCCCTAGGCCCCTGCCCAGCCCCTCTGGCTAACAGCAGCGCTGTTTTGCCCCTGCCCCGGCGGCCCCAGCAGGGCGGTCTGGGGGTCCCGGCTGGTTTCCAGCCCCAGGTGCAGCTCTGGGAGCAGCTGAAGTCCCGCGGGTGGGAACTTCCCTGCGCTGCCTCCGCACCCCTTGGTGGTAACGTGGATTTTCCTTCCTACAGCCAGGCTGGAGCTGCCACCCGGGGCTGGGGCTTCCTGGCGGGGCAGCTCCCAGGCTCCCACCCGTGTGTGCCCACCAGTGGCCCGGTGGTCCGTAGCAAGCCAGGGCCACCCTCCTGGGCAGCGGGGCCGGGTGGGGGGTGGGTGTGCTGGCACCCTTGGCAAGGGGGAATTTGAGAGTTGGAGGGAAAAAAAAACAGGGAATGGCTGGAAAAGAGCAGAGCTGGTCCCCCTGTGGAGACCACCCAAATTAATACCGCTGGCTGACTCCCTGCCCTTGTACTCGGGGGTGAATTAGCCTGACGGATTTCTGCTGTAGGATATGGGTGACACCGGGATCTCGACTGGATTTAACAGGAAGAACAAGGGTTTTTCCTGGCATGCAACAAGGGCCAGATAAACCCTCCCTGTCCAGGAGGTGTGAACCACGTTGGCAGGGAGTGCTGCAGCCTGCCCAGCCCATTCCTCTCCGGATGTCCTGGTGCTGGCCTGGCCAGGCAGGGAGTGCCTGCCGGCAGTGCTGACGTGACAGTGCCCAAGTCCTGCCTGCCCTGTCCCTCTCAGGGCCCCCGTCGTGCCTACCCCAGGCAGCTTCACCCAGAGCTCGGCACTGAAGGGCCTTTCCTCCCGCAGGGAATCATGGCAGAGAAGATCCTGGTGACCGGCGGAGCTGGCTACATCGGCAGTCACTGTGTGCTGGAGCTGGTGGAGGCTGGCTATGTCCCTGTGGTCATAGACAACTTTCACAATGCCATCCGAGGTAGGGAGAGCCTTCATCCCTTCCCATTCAGGGGGCTTGGCCCCTCAGCCTGTGCTGGCACCTCCAGCTATCCCAGCGCCTCGCTCCCTTCCATCTCCCCAGGGGCGGACGCACTCCCTGAGAGCCTCCGGCGTGTGCAGCAGATCGTGCACCAGCCCATCCTCTTCCAGGAGGCAGATATCACTGATGAGGCAGCGCTGCAGGAGCTCTTCAGTAAGGTGAGTGCAAGAGCTGCGGTGCCCCGAGGCGACCTCGTGGGCTCCGAGGGGTGAGAGGGGTTTGTGCTGCGTGTGGGAGCTTGGAAGAGGGGACATGGGCTGGGCAGGAGCTGAGCGGGGAGGACAGTGCTGAGGAACCGCTGTGACCAGCAAATGTTCCTCTGGGCCATGGAGACTGCACGGGCAGGGGGAATGAAGCTCCCGGGGAGACTTCCCAGTGGTTTCTGCCTGGAGCTTCTGTCTCCTGATGCTGCGATGCTAACACTGAGCTCGTTCTCCCTCCGCAGCACTGTTTCTCGGCCGTGATGCACTTTGCGGGGCTGAAGGCGGTGGGGGAGTCAGTGCAGAAGCCCCTGGATTACTACAGAGTGAATCTCACTGGGACCATCCGGCTGCTGGAGGTGAGTGGAGCGGGGGGCGGGGGCAGCGTGTGGTGCTTGGGGGACCACACGGGTGCTGAGTGACTGGTGCTGGGTGTGATCCTGCCCTGGGCTGGCTGTGCTGGCTGGCAGCCTGGTCCCTGTAGTGCTGCCCAGGCCTGTAACGGCACCGGCATGGTGGGAGCTGCTGCCCGCGGAGGGCTGGGCTGGGGGGCACGGAGCCTGCAGGCTCAGTGATGGCTGGTTCCTGCTCCCCAGACCATGAAAGCCCACGGCGTGAGGAACATCGTGTTCAGCAGCTCTGCCACCGTCTACGGAGACCCCAAGTACCTGCCCCTGGATGAGAACCACCCGGTTGGAGGCTGCACCAACCCCTATGGCAAATCCAAGTATTTCATCGAGGAGATGATTCGAGATCTCTGCAAAGCAGAGAGGGTGAGGAGCCGCCTCAAGGCGCACAGGGCTGGGAACTGAGGTCTTTCCCCACTGGAGCATATTGGGGTGACCAGGTGGCACCTCGCAGCGCTGCACCCTCCCCGGGCAACCACGTTTGTGTGTCCTCCCAGGACTGGAACGCTGTTCTCCTGCGCTATTTTAACCCCATTGGTGCCCATGAGTCGGGCATGATCGGAGAAGATCCTCAGGGGATCCCAAACAACCTCATGCCCTACGTGGCACAGGTACTGCCCCGCTGCAGCCTTTGAGGACCCCCAGGCTCACGGTGCTGGTGTGGGGCACAGGCTGATGGGGCTCTCGCTGGCTTGTCCCTCTGCGCAGGTGGCAGTGGGGCGCCGGGAATTCCTGAGCGTGTTTGGGAACGACTACAAGACGGACGATGGAACAGGTACATCACGGAACGGGTGGAGCAGGGATCCCCCATCCCCCGGGGCAGCCGCCACAGCTCCCCAGCCCAGCTGCACCCCGGGCAGGAGGGCTTCGTGCTCACCCTCTGCGTCCCCACAGGCGTCAGGGATTACATCCACGTCGTGGATTTGGCCAAGGGCCATATCGCTGCTTTGAAGAAGCTCAAGGAGAACTGCGGCTGCAAGGTACCAAGGGGGCTGTCTGGGGCGGTCAGCCCTGCCGAGGCTGTGGGGCTGGGTCAGGGCTGGGATTTCACGGCCCTAAGGGAGCTAAAGGGGGCCCTGGCCCTTCTCCCCTTGTGAAAGAATCTGATCTGTGTCCTTTATCCTCCTCCCAGATCTACAATCTGGGCACCGGCACCGGCTACTCCGTCCTGCAGATGGTCCGGGCCATGGAGAAAGCCTCGGGGAGGGAGGTAAGGTCTGACCCGCAGCCTGCGGGGCTCCAGGAGCACCCCCCGCCCCCCCAAACCCTCACCGCCACCGCAGCCCTCATGCCTGCGTCTGCGGCAGCCCCCGGCACCGCTCCCGCAGCTGCTGGGCCTCAGGTGCGACCCCTCTGCTGAGCCCCGGGAGCCCCCAGCCCCCACGGTGCTGCTTTCCCTGCAGATCCAGTACAAGGTCACGGGCCGGCGGGAGGGGGACGTGGCCTCCTGCTACGCCAACGCGGCGCTGGCCGAGCGCGAGCTGGGCTGGAAAGCCGCCTTCGGCCTGGACAAGATGTGTAAGAGCAGCCCCTTCCCCAGCACCCGCCGGCCGCCCCCCCCCGGCCCCCCCTCACCCCCCCTCTCCCCCTTGCAGGCCAGGACTTGTGGCGGTGGCAGCTGCAGAATCCCACAGGCTTCAGCAAGAACTGAGCTGTGGCCCGAGGGCTCGTCTGGTGGCCGAGTGCTGCTCCGGGCCAGCCCTGCCAGCCTCCCCGGTGGCCCCAGCGATGCTGTGGTCATCCTGGGTGCAGTTCCAGCTGCCCCCCCTGCCCCTTGCACAGGGGAGGAAGGCGGGAGCGTGCCCGGCCTCTCCGCTCCTCATCCTCATCCCCCCCAGGGCCTTTGCATCTCACAGAGCAGGAACAGAAGGACAGAGCCAGGGCCCGGCTTTGGCACCCGGGGCACGACCCCCCTCGTGGGAGCGGTGGCAGCCCCTGCAGGGAGAAGGTGCTTGGCTGGGCCCTGCAGCCGCTGCTGGCGCTGCTCCTGGGCCCTGCCTGCGCCCGGGGAAGCGGCTGCATCCAGCACTCAACCACAGAGTCCTGCTGAGCCCAAACCGCAGGGAAACCACCAGTCCCCTCTGGCCCCCGACCCACCCAGCTCAGGGAGCAGGGGAGGCTCCTGGTCTCGGGGGGAGGCCAGGGCACCCGCTGCCCCCTGCCCTGGGCACAGAGTGGGCTGCTGAGCACCTACCTCACAGCCCCAGGAGCCCCCTGAGCCCCCACACCCCAGGGAGCAGCCACAGCCCGAGGCCACCACTGCTCGTGGCCCCAGCCCAGCTCCCTGGGGCGAAGGCCCCCATGGCTGCCAAGGGCTTCTTCCCCCCAGCAATCCCCTTTTCCCCCAGCCTGGTTTTGGGGACCAAGTCTCATCTCCCACGTGCTCCTGCGGCGCCGGAGGAGCCCCTGCCCGCGGCACAGCCCACCTTGCCCAGCTGAAGCTGCCGCTGGCTTTGGCTGGTGCCTGATTTTGCTTCCACGGTGCCTGCGGCAGCCGCTTCTGCAGTCACGTTGCCAAAGGCTGCCCAGGGGAAGGCTCTGCTCAGCTGTCACACACTGCTCCTATTTATTCCTGGTGGCTCGAACGGCTTCGTTAGGCAGCGATGACGCAGTCAGCCCGGTTTGCTGTCAGTTGGATTAATAACTTATGCTACTAAATTATGAATTGAGCTTTTGATTTGTTTTTAAATAAACTTTCTTACTTTCTGAGTGGCAGCTCTGTTCTGCTTCCCTTCAGCCAGAGCTGGCGCCCCGAGGAACGGCACCTTGGGGCCTCGTGCTGAGCCACTGCCCCCACCCCCACCCCCAAAATCTCCCTTACGGAGGTGCTGGGGGTATCTCCTGCCCAGCCACAAACAACACCAGCTCAGCTCTGGGAGAGGTTTCTGATTTATTTAACCTTGGTTCTGACTCTGTGGAACACACACACAAAAAACCCCAAACATTTACAAGGAAGACAAAAGAGAGGAGGGGAAGGGGGGAAAAAAGAAGAGAGGGGGAAAAAAAAAAAAGAGTAAAAAAAAAAAAAAAAAAGCTGTATTGAGGAATGGAGAAAAGCCGTTCTCCCTCCCAGGTCCTCAGCACGCCCCGGCCAGGTGCGTGCCGCTGGGGCAGGGAGCGAGCAGGAATGCTCTGCAAAGGGGCCAGCGTGGCCACCCGTGCTGTGCCCAGGGTGGCCCCGGGCCCCCGCCACGCACACGGTTCCAGTTCACAGTCAAATAGGTCCGTCTGTCCGTCCGCCAGCCCTCGGTAACCTGGGGGGGAGCTGCCCCCCGCCCCAGCCAGCCCCCCGTGCAGGGGACAGCAGCTTTCGAACAAAGTAGAAGAAACAGCAGGACTGAACCCCAAGCAAGGGGAAGAGCCAGGCTCCCCCCGACACCGGCAGCGGGTTTGCTGGCTTAAGACTTCCTAAGGAGAGGGGTGGGGGGAGGAAACCAGAACCCAAACCCCAACCCCAACCCAAGCCAAGCCAAGAAACCAACAAAGGATGGGTCTGACAGATCCGACTCCCCGGAGAGCAGGTTATTGCTTTGCACATCCCAGGCGGGGAGGGCACGGCTGCGGCACAGCTGCCGCCCCAAGCCCCCCGCTTCCCTCCTGGAGCAGCCCTCGCCCTCGGAGAGGTGCTGGCCTTGGCACTGCGAGCCTGGCCACAGCCCGCCACCGCCACTGGCCACCGGCCACCGAGCAGAGGCCCTGGGGCGAGGGGCTGGACAGGAGGGAGCGGCAGCCTGCAGGCTGGGGGGGTTTTGTGGTGTATTTTTTTTAAAAGACATGTACAGCTCCAGCCCCAAAGGGCCCAAGAGTGCTGCGGGCTCAGCCCATGGAGGAGAGGCGAGGAGAAGGGCAGTGCTGCTCAACAGCAAGTGCCCTGGGCCCTGCGGGAGGGGAGGGGGCGGCCAGGAGCCCACCGCTGAGGAGACATTCATGGCCCCGTGCCCGGGGAGCTGCTCTGCTGGTGGGGACGGTCCCAGCCCTGGCCCCACGCCCCAGCCAGCCACGGCTCGAGAGGGGACAAGCCTTGAGAGGGGACAAGCCTTGGCGTCAGCCACCAGCCGGCAGGGCGAGGGACCCCGGGGGAAGCTGTGATTGTACCCGGGTTGTCCCGCGGCCCTGGGGAGCACGGGGAGCCCCGCGCCGCCCCGCAGGAAGGGGCACAGCAGCACCCAGGTGTTCGATGCTGGTGAGATGATGGCTGGGAGCAAACCTGCTTCCTCCAGCTGGGCCAGGAGCCATCCCTGGGGGCTGGGGGCCTCCCCTCCCCTCACCTCTCCCTCCCCGAGCCAGCCCAAGTCCAAAGGGAAGGAGAAGTAGCAGCAAGAGAGACATTAAGGACCAGGCCAGCGCCGGGCGGGCTCCACGGCGAAGCCGCTCGGACACCGGCTGTAAACGGCAGCGCTTTGGGGCTCTGAGGGCGCAGAGCTGGGCTGAGGGAGGGAGAGATGCCTTTGGGACCCCCCCGCCGGGCTGAGGGGGAGATTGTAAAAGCAACAAGAGGAGAAGGAGGAAGGGGGCGATTATCTCGAGGAGGGCAGAGCTGCCACCAGCCGATGGCCGCCCGCCGGGGAGTGTGCGTGTGCGACAGGGCAGGGGCCGGGGCCCCGTGCCAGGAGGTGCAGGAGCTGTGCGGGGGCCTTTCTGCCAGCCCCGGGAGACGGGGCAGCCTTTGGCAGTTCCAGCCCAGAGCAGAGCCTCTCCCCTGGGCCGTGAGGTGTTTGCAGGAGAGTCCCGGGTTCCTGAGCTCTGACCGAAAACCCGTGAGTCGCCTGAGCGGAGGCCGAGAGCAGCCGCGGAGAGGACAGGCCGAGGGCAGAGGGCGGCTCTGGGCCACGGAAGGCTCCAGAGGTTGCCCCAGCCCTGCCATGTGCCCACACCACTCCTCCCGCCGCACAGGGGCACGTCCCACCCCCTCTAATACTGTCACAAAAGAAAAAAACCAAACCCAAGAGAAACAGGTCACCCGCACCACGCCAGACCCACACCCCGCGGTGCCTGGATGGGGAGTTGAGGGGGTGGTGACCCCCACAGAAACCGCTCGGAGCAAGAGGAGGAGAGAAAAGGCCACTCGAAGACTCGCCTTAGACAGCTCCAATCTCAGCTCCGAGAGCAGCAGGGAGAGACGGGGCACCCCCAGCCGGAGAGGACGCCGTGCGAGGAGATGGGGAGAGGCGGGGGCCGGGGTGCGGCAGGAGGTGCAGTGGGGTGCCATGGCTTCCGTTTGCAGCGGACAGGTCACGGGGGAAAGATCGGCGGCTGCGACCTCAGCATCCTTCCCTGCGACAGTCTCGATTGGCTCCGCTTAGATCCGGGGCAGCAGCTTCTCGATGAACTCCTTCACCGCCATCATCTCCTGCAGACAGCACCGAGCCCGTCACGCCGTGCCCTGCCCCAGGCGCAGGGGGACGGGGGCTGCGCAGCCTCCCCAGAGGGAATCGGGGAACAAACACATCCCGCGTGTTCTGCACTCGGCCACTTCCCCGCCCTGCCTGACGCACCGTGCCGGGGTCAGGCCCAAAGGGGAGACCGGCCCCCCGACAGTCCCGGCCCCCCGACGGTCCCGGCCCCCCGACGGTCCCGGCCCCTCTCCCCACCACGAGGCACTGACCTGAGGACAGGAACTGTGCATCACGCCGGGGTAGGTTTTGAACTGGACCTTGGTGGGGGTGACGACAGATTTCAGCTTCTCAGCAGTGAGAGCCCCGAAGCGGACGGGGATCATGGGGTCCATTTCCCCATGGCACTGCAGGATGGCGATGTCCTTGTTCACACCGTTATTCGCCGCCTGCAGCGAGGAAGGAATTGCTCAGGGGTGCCCAGAAGAGGGGATGCCCAGCGGGGAATGGGGCAGGTGCTTAATTTGTGTGCCCAGCACACGCCACCTGGCAGCTCCCCTCCTCAGGAGGGCTGTGGGACAGCTGCTCACACCAAACACCTCCTCCCACGCTGCCACCAGGACCGAGCTGCTGCCCGGGGGGCGCGAGGAGGCCGGGGGAGCAGCACAGCCGGCAGGTGCCCCCACCAGATGGGGGGCAGAGCCCTGATCTCTGCTGTGCCCTCCCCAGGCGCCAGGAGCAGGGAGGTGGGATCAAGCCCCTGCCACAGACACCTTGTGGCCCCAGCAGCCCCAGGCTCACTGCAGCGAACTCCGGATGGGAAAATCCCCGTCCTGTCATCGACCCTCCCAGCGGACACGCGGGCGCAGCACAGGGTACCTGCGGGAAGGCCTTGTGCAGCGGGAGCCAGCAGCTGAGCGCCACGATGCCGGCCAGCTGGTGCTGGCAGGTGAGAGCCGTGTACAGCGACAGGGCGCCGCCCTGCAGCAGGCGAGGAAGGTCAGTTAGTGCTGGGGGGGAACCCACAGTCCTGGGGCACCCACCGCCCACCCACCTCCCTGCATGGATGCTCCCTTGGAGCGGGTGGGTCTGCAGAGGGTGAAGAGGGGTCCCAACCCTCAGTCTGCTCCACCTCAGCCCCCCGCAGCCCAGCTCACCTGTGAGAAGCCCCCTAGGATGATGCGGTTGGGTGGGATCCCATTCTTCATCTCATGCTCGATAATCGCTTTAACTGGAAGAAGACAGAGAAATGGGTCAGTAGAGCGGGGGGACGCTGCAGGGCATCACCCGATGCCTGGGGGTGCACACAGGACACTCAGCACGTCCGGCAGAAGCAGGTGCCCGAGGTCCCATGGCCTGAACACACTTGGCTTCAGCCAGGGAGAAGGCGGGCTGGGGTCACAGGAGAGCAGAAAGGAAGGAGAGGTGGCAGGAAGGCATCGGCTTCTGTCCCAGTGCGGGAGAGGCATCCAAGAGCGCAGTGCTTCCCCCTCCCCAAAGCTTCTTACTGTTTTCTGCAGCTTTCTTGATCCCAGCTTCATCCTCAGGTGCATCTGGAGTCAATCCCATCAGGTCAAACCTGGGAGAAGAAGCAGGGTCAGCCCCAAACCCCTCCCAGCACCCAGGGTGTGGGGAGGTGGGAGCTGCGTGAGCTCTGCCCTTCCCCTGACTCCTACGGGGCAATGGATTTTGGCTCTTCAGTCCCTCCATCCCTCTCGTGCCCCAAAATACACCCCCAAAAGGGTCCCACGCACCCCTGCCACCCACAACACTGACCAGGAGGGCACCCTGCCACCCACAACACTGACCAGGAGGGCATAACCATCTTCATGTTGAGGGTCACCGGGATCCGAGGCCTGCGGAGAAAACAGTTTGGGTGTTTTAGTTCAACTGCAAGAGAAGTCAGTCCAAGATGAGGGGAGCGGGGTGACAGGCCCTCCTGCCCACAGCTGCAGGACACCACTCCCAAGGGACAGCAACAGATGAGTGCCACCAGACCCAGCCCAGGGGCTGCAAGGTGACCCCAGGGACCATCCACAAGCCCCTAGCAGATCCCAGCTGAGCTGGTAGCTCCAGGGCGTTGCCAAGCAGCCCGGCTGGGGAGGAGAGCTCCTGAGTCCCTCTCCCATTTGCTGCTGCAGAGCCAGGAGACGCTGACAGAGCAGCTGCCTCTGCTGCCGAGATGGGACACCGGGAAGCTGAGGCCCTGCTGCCAGGGATGCTGCTGCGGCAGAGCTCTCCCAGCCTGGTGAGTGCCCCCCTGCACGGGCTGCTGGTGGCACTGGGGACACATCAGGGAGTGTTTCCTTCCCTTTCTGCTGAGCTCCCTCCTGCCTGACCAGGGGGACAGGGAAGGAGCTCAGTGCTTTTGGCTTTCACTGCAGCCATCGGGGCGAGGCGGAGCACAGGAGCGGGGAGAAAACAGCCTGAGAGCTGCAGCTCCTGTGCTGATCAGCTCTGTGGGGAACCACTCTGCCTGCAGGCAGAAAATGCCAGGGCTGGAGCCCTGCACAAACCGGCCACAGCAGGACAGGAAGCCTCACTGCACAGCCCCGTGGGTAGGTCAGCGCACGGGCCACTGTCTGCCTCCCCAAACAGTCCTGGCAGTGGGCACCTGCATGACAGCCCCCCCTGCCCCCCACCCCCCCTAAGGCCCTTCCCAAAGCAAGGACAGCACTTACGCGTGAGGGCAAATGTATTTCACGTAGGGGAGGCGGATGGAGGAGAGAGCATCAGCCCAGCTGTGCCTGGGGAGAGAGAGAGGAGAGGAGGGAGTTGAAGGCTTGCCTTAGCATTCTGGAGGATGCTGGTGAAGGTGAGGGATTTCCCCCAAGGACAGGTTTTCTCCAAGGCTGCTGACCTCCCGCCTGTGCCCTGACGTTATTTTACCAGCTCCTGCCCACCCTGGCAGCCTGAATCCCAACGTGAACAGATCTCCTTTGCAGCAGGGCAAAGGCAGCACACAAAGCCCCACAGCTGGAGGCAGAGGAGCTGCCATCAGCAGGGGAGGAGGGAGAGAACCTGCTGTGCAGGGAGAAATGTCTTGTTACTGCTGTATCTCACGCTGTCCTCTAAGGTGGCCTTGCACATTAGAGAGCTGCACTCGCATAGACACAACCCGACTCCCAGCTCTCCTAGGACTGCAAAAACCGCAGTGCTTATCTGCTTGCCTTAAAGAAAGCAGAAAACCAAACCCGCAGGGGGCGGGGGGGCTGCCAGGATCATAAATATTCAAGTGCAGACAGCTGCTGGCCAGCGATTCCCTGCCAGGGTGGCGCAGGCACGGCTATCGGACCCAGCCCAAAACCCCAGACAAATCTCAGAGCTGCCCCCGGGGAAAGCAGCACCAGCACCTGCAACACACTGCCAGCCCCAGGTCTGCGTTCAGCAAACCAGGCGTCGCAGTCAGAGCCAGCTCCAGGAATACTCACCCCGTGTCTCCAAGGCCATGTAAAAAAATGACCTGTTAAATGAAGCAGAAAAACAAAAAGAATTAGCTGGTGCAACAGCCGGTGGCCTAGGAGAGAGGCAGGGCTGGGCTGGCGTGGAAGCAGCAAAAGGCCACTTAGTCACTAACTAGGAGAGACTCAAAGAGGCAGAAATTAGCCGATGCCAATGACACGGCTCTGCAGCTTTGAGCATGACGGATGAGTGGAACAGGCGTATCGTTGCCATCATGCCACAAAGCCTGCTGTCACGGCCAGGTCTGTGGGCGTTGTCAGCCCCTTGGCTGCCCAGCATAGCAAAGGGCCAAGGATTGTCCCACCAGGCTACACGGCACCACGCTGAGCAGAGGCTGAGCTTGCCAAGGACTCACAAAACCCAGCCCTACAGGCTTTTCATCTAAGGCTAGAGCAAGCCCTAAGCAATGGGGAGCAGAGGGAAGGCAGCCTGCTGGGCCCCAGGGAAGGACAGAGGATTTTCTTTGGGGGATTTGCTTTAAAAAACTTAAATAGCCAAATCAGATCCAACTCCCACTGGCCTCCCGGGAGGTCAAACGGAGCTGTGAGGCTGTGCCCATGCTTCCGCACCGGACCACGCACCAGCAACAAACAGCCTAGCCCAAAGGACAGTTACTTTTCCCCGGCAAGATCAGACCTTGCTGGCCCTGCGTCCCCTTTAATGGACCAAGATGTACATCTGAGGAGCTGAGGATTACGGGCTCAGCTCACGGCTCCTCTGAACCCCGCAGAAGCAGCTACTTATCTTCGAGACTGCTAAAAGGGAAGAAGCAGGTGAGGCAGGAGGGGTCCGGCCCTTACCGCGGCAGTCTCCCGCTCTGCCCCTGAGACAGTCACTGCGTCAGCGAGGAGGGGGACAGACATGTTGTTACCACACATACACTGAGAGGGACTCAGACACTGGCACCTGCGGGACAGAGGGACAAAGGTAAGGCAGGAAAATAAACTCCTCTTCCCCTCCGGCAACTATTTGCTCCAGAGGGACCAGCTATATGGGGAAAAGTTAAAAAAGCACATGAAGGCCTTGATGTTTAAGCCTTTGGGATAGTCCCACGCCTGGCAGCGCCGGAGAGCCAGGAAGCAGCAAACGATTCCCATGTCACAGCACCAAACGCGTGTGAGTGGGGATGCGAGCGCGGGGTGTTGGAGGCGTTAAAATTAGCCCTGTTATACCTCAAAGCCAAAGTTATTTCTGTGACGGTAACAACGTGGGCAGAGGGCGGCCGGGCAGCGCGCAGCCTCAGCATCCCTGCCCGGCTGCCAGCGGAGCCGGGGAGAAGCCTGACCCACATCTGCTCTGACGGGGAAGCAGGAAGCGCCAGCCCTCAGCACGCAGCAGCGCAGGCTTTACAGCGCTAATAAAAGGTTCAGCCCTCTTTTATGGAGCTGTTTAGGGATAAACCGGAGCATTCAGGTGCTGGCCTGAGACCCAGCCCCACGCTGCCTCCCAGAGCCTGCGCCCCCCCCAGCAACAGCATCCTTGTCCCTCCCCGTTGGTCGGTCAGCCAGGGCCACCACTGCTGTCTCTACCGCATCGGTCTCCTGCCAGCATGATGGGCTGATTGTCACCTCTCGGATCCCAGTCACCTGTGGGGCGGGCGGCTCCGGCAGAGCTACCACCACCTTCAGACGTGACAGTCAATGGTGTTCGCTTCCAGTCCAGCACAAATCACTAAAACTACCGCTCCTCACGTGACAGGCACTAACCCCCACTTACTGCCCAAGATTAATTAGATCAGAGCATGTTTACAGCACTGCCATCATGTCCAGGAATAAGATCAGCCTCCCTGCTGCTGCTGGGAGCAAGATCAGCCCGTGTGGTCTGCTCGAGCCTTCGCATCTCACAGCAAGCACCATCCCCAGAGAGTTTTGGGTGGCACAGGACCACCCGAAGCCTCCCCACCTCCCGGTACCCCAGCAGACAGCCTTACCCAACAGAAACAGCCGCCTCCTTTACCAGCCTGGGCCAAGACCTGCCCGACTTGTTTCACCAACTGTTCGTCAGCTGTTTCCCCGACTCACAAAAAAACACCGGGAACAACAAGCTCCTCGGGTCTGGCGAACCTCACACACACAGCCCACGTGCTTGTGTGTACTCCAGGGTCAAAACAACCAGCCAGGAAAAACAGCACCTGCCAAAAATCCTGGCAAGAGGAGCCATAAATAAAAGCATCTTCCATGACAGATGGAGATGCTGAAATGTGCTGAGCAGACACAGACTCACATCTTTGCCTTATTCACAGAGGCCTCAGGGAAAGGAGGGGGTTTGAGGGTCAAGCCTGCCCGAAGCACCCCACGGGCTGCCCCTTGGAGACACCCGAGATTTCCCAGGGGGGGAGGTTCTGCCCCACTCCTGGGGTATCTACAGGAGGGTCCCACGGCCGCCCCCACAAAACCAGCTCAAGCAGAGGCAGGCCTAAGGGGCCAAAACATAACAGGGCAAGGATAAAGCCCCCAGCACGGGTCAGTGCCTGCAGAAAAGCACACACACACTCTAAAAAAGAAGAGAAACTCTTGTCTAATTTGGGCTGTTGCAGCAGCAGCCCCAGAGCTATCGCACCCCACACCTACGAGCGACGCCAGT
This sequence comes from Falco peregrinus, assembly GCF_023634155.1. Classification (NCBI taxonomy): domain Eukaryota; kingdom Metazoa; phylum Chordata; class Aves; order Falconiformes; family Falconidae; genus Falco; species Falco peregrinus. The sequence goes on from NC_073723.1 coordinate 117,035,969, forward strand.
GGGAAACCCACGGCCCGGCCCCGGGGTTACGCCTCGGTGCTGCCGTTGCGTTCCCCATCAGGAGGGTGGCAAGTCACTAATTGTTGTTTATTAACGTGCCCCGGCCTCTCCCGCTCCCGCAGGCCCGCCCCGGCCGGAGGGGACCCGGGAGGGAAAGGCAAGAGGAGGCTGCAGAAATCCCGCGTGGAAAGGGACGGCCGGGAGGGACCGTGGGGGCCCCGAGCCCCACGCACGGCTTGGCCGCCCCTGCGAGCTTCCCGGCTGGAACGGGGGCGCCGGTTTTCTGTGGGAAATGGGGCTGGGGGGGGGGAGGGGGGTGCCCTAAAGGCTGGGAGTGCGGAGGGCTCGCACCGACCCCCGGGAGGAGGGGGGCTTTGCGTGGAGCGGCCCCGTTACCGGCGGCGTGCTCCCCCGCCGCCCCGAGCACGAGGCCGCAGGGCGCCGGGGCCCACCCGGGACCCACCGGCCGGGACCCACCCGGGCCCCAGAACCGCACCGGGGCGGGGAACGGAGCCCCGCGCTGCACCAGCCGGCGATCGATCCCGCTCCCCCCGTTAAACGCCCCAGCGAGGGGGCTCTCCCGCCCGCCCCGGCCTCCCGCCGCCTCCCCGGCCCGCAGCCCCCCCCGCACCTCTCCCGCGGGCCCAGCGCGCTCCTCCCGGCTCCCCGACGCGCTCCCACCGGAACTTCCGGCCGCCGGGTCGCGCGCGGGTCAGCGCGGCGGAAGTGACGCGCCGCCCGGCCCCCGGGGCAGCCATCTTGGCAGCGGCCTCCGCGCCGCGCTGGGGCCCCGCGGCCGGGGCGGGGAAAGCCTGGCGCCTGCCGGGGGATTGGCTGCGGCTACGGGAGGCCCCGGGGCCCCGCCGTTACCGCAGCGGCCGGGCTCCCTTCCCGTCCCTGCTGCCGGGGAGGCACCGAGCGCCGCCCCCTCCCCACCGCACGAGCGCGGCCCGCAGCCATCCCCCTCAGCCCCGCACCCGCCAGGGACAGGAAGCGCCACACAGGGGCTGTGACCCACATTCAGGGACAGGGATCTGGGTGACCAGGCCACAGCCGCAGCTCTGCACCTCTGCGTGTGTTTTATTGGCAGTCAGAGAACTAAACGAGAGCAGACACGAGCTTGCCACTGCCTAAAGACCAAGTGTCCCGCTACCAGAGCGGATCCGCTGCCTTCTGCAGGACCCAACGCATCGCTGCCCTCGGCAGCCACCTCCATACAGGCATTGCACACACGGCGCCCAGCTTTCCAAGGCAAAGACCAAAACGTAAAGCCGATCCAACACTCTTCAGTGCTTCAGGAAGCCGTTTCTGTCCGAGTCAGCCCATCGCATCCGCACACTTGTACCACAGCCTTCGGGAGATTCCCAACAGCACTGTTAGGAGATGAAGTGAGTCTGTGGGGTGATTTGTTCCAACTTGTGATCAGCTGGGTTTGCTGATGCTTCGTAATTGCAGATGGTGACTTCGTGGCGATGAGCCTGAATTAAAATCAAACGTGTTAGTCCAGAGGGGAGCAGAATTCAAGTCCCTCCTAAAACACCCGACTGACATGAACTGCGCAGCTTCCCGTCTTACATCGCAGACCCCCCACACACTACGATTTCTTCCTCACCACCAGAACTCAAATTAAGCTATGATTCAAAGCCCTTTTTACACTATTATCACAGTCTTGCTCATCTCTGCTCTCACCTACCTCTGTCCACTCCCCTTTCAGGCCTATATAAAAAATCTTGGTTGTCTCTGCTCCAAAGTTCTTCGGAAAGTGGATGGAGAGGTGGTAAACATTAGAGAAACGGGCAATTCTGAAAGAAAACAGAGTTTTCTGAGAGAAAACAAACTGGAGCTGTGCATACGGGCTGCTGCCACTCCGCTGCGTTGCCACCTCCTCTCCGCACGGTGCCATGGCCCTGCACCATATGTAGCTCCTACCCTAACCTGCGTCAGACTCGGGAGCAAACGATTGAGGGTGCACGAGAGGCAGCTTCCCTCACACTTGGCAGTGAGTGGGCAAGCAGCAAGCTGTCACCGGGCCCAGGAGCACGGGACATGAACCAGGATGATTCTGCACCCTGAGAAGTCCTGGGTCACAGACACTGGCACCCCCGTGGCTCTAGGGAGGAGGTGGTCAGACCAGAGCTCTCACCTGACAAGGGCACGACAGAGCTGGGGCTGGGAAGGCAAATTCTACTGCAGGCAGCTTTGGGAAGGCAGCAAGGGAAGGAACCGCCCTCTGCTAACTATTTGGCAGCATGACGGCAGGCTGGATAAAGCGCAGCTCCTGTGCACAGAACGAGCAGCCCCCCCAACCCCTCAGGCACGTGGGTCCCCCTCTTACTTGGTGGGGTACTCCAGCTCGCCCATCGGATCCCGGTTTAGGCTGAATGTCTGCTCTGGTTCCCTGGCTGTGTCATCAAATGACATGTGAGGAATATTCCTGAACCTGGGAAGAGAGGGAGGAAATCCAGGAAGTTATTAATGTACAGGTCAGCTAATTGGTTTCCTCCCCATCCATTAGCACTACCCGGATTCTTCTGAATAAGGAACTGCATTTGCTTTGTCTTCTGAGGGAGAAAATACCAATGCCACCACAAAGCATCATTACACTTCAGAACACCCAACATCCTGAAGAAATTAACAAGGAAGACTGAGGAACAAAGCTGGGGAGATACAGATCTCAGCCCGCTTGGATACATGAAGAAACCTAGACACTGCAGACCAAAGGAAAACAGGGGAACAGCTGTCCCAGCAGAAAGCTGGGTACCAGATCATTACAGCAGGTAGTTACAGCCACAGCCAAATTCAGCACCAGCACTTTTGCTCAGCAGGACAAAGGAGCAGCACAGCCAACAACAGGGCCAGGCGTCTGCTGTTCCCATGTGCAAGGTGAGCCCTGACAGTGCATCACATCCACATTTGTGGAACATAGAGGACAATGTTGCCTTGATAAAGGTATATTTTTTTCCCTCCACAAGCAAGAACTGCAGAGTACTCAATGTTCCTTCATTTAAAAAAAAGCAAAAGGCAGTATTAAGAAGGATATCTCTCTGTTCAGGAGCTAAGAGAGGCCACATGGCTCAGTACAGCAGGTTTGCTGCCAAAAGCCTTACAGACCTCACCTGGCTGCAGGACATTCTGTCACTTGTGCCCCTCTTTCCCACTCCTCAGGGCTCCCCTCCAAAGCATAACCCCTCCCAGCCTATCGATCCTTCTGTAGCCCACTAAGCCAGCGGCAGTTCAGTTTCTTCACAATGCACAGCCAGTGTCTCAACCAAACCTAATTAAAACCAGCGCCCCTTTTCTCTAGAGAAAAAGCAAGTAGCCACACTCATCCCTGTACAAGTGAGTTTCTTTTTCCTCCTGGTGCCCTGGAATGACGGAGGTGCTGCAGAGTAACATTGTTTGCTCCCACACTGCGTGCCCTTGGTGGGTGCTTGGGCACCCAACAGCATGAGAATCGCTGATTTCATTAGCTACGAGTCAATCAGTTCAGTTTAGGCTCCAACAAAGTTGATGTTCCTTTTACTTACAGTCTCATCTCTGCTGGATGTGTACCATCATCTTCACCCATCACAATTACTCCTTTTAATTTCACGTTGCCTGTAAACCTGCCGAGAGATACAGAAACGGCTTTTTCATCTCGGTTCTCTCCAGATCAGCCCTGGTTACAGGCACACAGACCTGCCTTGTTCCCGGGCATGTAAAGGCGAGGAACGGGCCCCGCCAGCAGCTGAAATGATGCCTAAGGGGCTCAGGGCAAGGACTTACGGGATGTTAAACAGAAGCTCCTCATCATCGTCGCTTTCTACGAACTGAGGAGAGAGAGAGGCGCAGGTCAGGGCCAGCCCCGGCCGCGCAGGTACGCGGGTGTCGCAGCGGGTGCGGGGAGCACACAGGGACCGGTGGAGCGGATAACCTCGGGGAGGCTGGGTGCAAGGCGGGACCCACAGCACCCGCTCAACCCCCCCGCCCTCCCTCCCCCCCGCCGCCCGGTTCTGCCCCGGCCCGGCCCCACCTGGGCGCGGTTGCCGCGCTCCTCCCAGGCGCGGAAGACGAGGGCGCCGCTGCCCTCGCGGCGCTCGTTGAGGCACTGCAGCCGCTGCCGGTCGATGCGGAGGTAGAGGCCCCAGGCCGCGCCCCGCTCCCCGCCGGCCGCCGCCTCCCCGCAGCAGCAGCAGCGACCGTGACCGTGCGCCATGGCTACGCCGCGCCGCGCCCACCGCGCCTGCGCGCTACCGCAGCCCCGCCCACCGCGCTTCCTAGTACGTCTCGCAATCCTACCCACCGCCCCGGAGCCCCGCCCACCGCATCCTGTAGCCCCGCCCCTCCCCACTGTCTCTCGCAGTTCTGCCCACCATCCGTCCCATTACGACGACGCCCCGCCCACCGCCCCGAAGCCCCGCCCGTGCTCAGCCTAGCGCGGCCCCCGGCGACCCGCGCCCTGGCCAGCGGCTTGTCCCGGGGACGGGGGGGGGATGGTCGGCCCCAGCCCGGCCTCGGACGGCGCCCGGCGGGATCCGGGGTCCGCCGGTAGTGCCAGCCGCTGGAGGGAGAGCGGAGCTGCTTTCCAGCAGCGCCAAGAGCTCCGGCAGGTTTAAAGCTGGGGCTTGTCCCAGTCTGAAACGGGCGGGGAAGGGGAGCGGCACCTCCCCGCCCCACCGCTGGGGCAGCCGAGCGGGAGCCCTTCCAGAGGCCACAGCGACCTGGTTTTGCACAGTGCCTATTTAACTTTCATTGCTCAGAGACATAAAAGAACAAGCAAACATGATCCAGTGTTTGGCTTTTATTGAGACATGATTTTCCTCTTTTCATATAACTTATCTAATTAAAATATTCATCTTAGTTGCCACAAAAAAATGAACATAGAAAATTGTATATACACAGTTAGGGACCAAAATACAAATGCAAGTCAAAGTCACACCCCCTCCTGCCCACATTACTCATCCCACCACCAGCAGGGCGACGAAGGGGGAAGAGGCAGCTCTGCTCAGTTCCTTCGTGTGTAGTGTAGCACAGAAAAATTGCACAAGTGTAACACCCCAGGCACCGAGAGACTGGGAACAAAGCAAGCACTTTTACCCTAGACTTTGCTTAGTTTGTGTCTCACCTCTTCCCTCTGCAGGGTTTTAGCATCGGAGCAAAAGGGAGGGGAGAGCGGCTGGCATTGGTCCCAGTGCCAGTGGGGCCCACTCAGCACCCAACAGAGTCAATTCAGACATATCTGATCCCCTCTGTACCCCCCTCCCTGCAATTCACCTAAGCTAAAATACAGACACAGTCGGCAAAGCCTAGAGCAAAGAGGCTGCTCTGAGAGGGAAGGTACATCACCCCCGTAACAGCAACGCTTTGGGCAATACCCACATCTGAGTAGTTAGCTGGAGTATTAATAAAGTGGCAGTTTAGCAGTGCCCAAGACTGTTCTCGGGCCTCAGCCAGATCCTTTGTTCCAGGTTCCATTGGGGCCTGAACATGATGCCAGACTCCACTTCCCTCCCCTCTGCCCCTACCCCAAGTACAGAGGAGAAATAAATGGTAGCACAACAGTCAGCAGAAGATAATATATTGTTATCTAATTAAAAATACAGCAAAATTAAATACAGCAAAAATGCAAGAGTAAGGAGCCATTATTTTACAGCACAACACACACTGAAATGCTGCACAGTAACATTAAAGCATCTGGGACTGTAACAAACTTACAGCACATGAGAGTCTGAGAACATTTTTCCAAGACCTTCAAAATAAGAACAGACCAAATAAACAAGAAACAACGTGTTCAGAATGGTTTGAAAGAAAGAAAGAAAGGAGAAAAAGAAAGAAACAAACAAACCATCAGAAACCAGAAGCATACAGGGATCTTTTTCTAGAGCCCACCAGGGAGGACTCTTCACAGCAGGGTTTTCCCCGGTCAGCGCGCACAGACAACTCCAGCGGTTTGGGATTTGGCAGCCACAGAAAGCCAGCAGCAGAGCTTCTCACAAGCTGCCAACAACAACAGCATCCACTACCAGCACCTTTTCCACTTAGCAAAGCCCTAGGGCAGCAAATATGGCTTGGAACAGGAGAATCTCTCCCCTTTCTGATCCGGTTGGACCTCTGAGCCCTAACAGAGAGGCTGGCTCCCTCGCCACATGACCTGGCTCTATCCAACTCCAGCCTCTGCTTGCACCCCCTCTGCGTAAGTTCGCTTTTGAGGCAGATGTAACCCACAAGCAGAAACGCTCATGACAGTAAGACTTCACATTTAATAGCCAGTGCCTAGTTGTGTCTGGCTCCCTGCTCTCTGCTGCAGCCTTGAGTCCACCTGAAATAACAGACCACGCAGCACTGGGGCTTCCCAACCTCCCCAGAGGAGCTGTGCTCCAGGGCACTTCCACAGCTTCCACCAGCCCCTGGGTCTGCCAGGTCACAGTGCACAGCTTTTCCTTCCAGAGCTCCAGTTCCTCAGACACCAAAGTACAACCGACCTTTTTGAACTCCTGCTACAAATTATGCACACATTAAAACCAAATCACATTCCATTATTCACTTCCCTCCAAGCCCAGTCAAGTAGTTTCAGGTTCAAAGACTAAAATCCATTTTTCAAAGAGGGGGCAAAGCAAAACATACAGGGAAAAGACAGGATTTAAGCACCAGCTTCTAAGTTGGAAATAAATCCTTCCCAGTTCCACACAGAAAACATGATAAAAGTATTCCTTCTTTCCACTAAAAGAGGCAAACCAATGCCTTCATTGATATTTAAAAACTGTTTTCAAATCCAGAGTCAGTCTCCCATGTCTCAAAAAAAAAAAAAAAAGTTAAAATCTGACTTGGTGCACAGTAAAATCTGTCCCTAAAACCCTCGTAGCTTTATTCCCAGTAGCCAGCAGAAGACAACAGCAGCAGAGAAAAAGTCCCCAATGGCTCTTGGCATCCCTGCACAACAACATAAGCATCTGTACAAGATCTACAGTAACAGCAGAAGAGAAGGTCAAGAGCTAAGATTTTATTAACATACATGAGTAGGGAGTAAAGCCTCAGGACCAGATGCACTTGCCAAAGGATCGACGAGCAGATGGGCCACCAGTCCTGCCCATCCCAGAGGGTCCAGGCAGGACTTTGGGCCCAACAGGTACCAGATCACAAGGAAAGACTCCCGTGACACCCAGTGTCCACTCAGATGGATTCCTGCCAGCTAAGGTCACAGAGAGGCTGGCCCTTGTACTGGATTGGGAGGGGGGAGACTACTGGGAGAGACATAAATAATACCAGTGGGATAGAGGGGCAAAATATTAATTAAAACCATTTTATAATTTATTAAGAGGTTAAATAGTAAATAGTCTCTGGATCTTCCACTCTCAGCAGGTGCCAAGACTTCACATTTTCTTGTGTCGGGAGATTCTGTACATCCTTCTTTTGACGGATGACAAAGCCAGAAACAGGATGTTAAGGGCAGGGGTAAAAAGAGGGGGGGCTTGACACTGAGAAAGGGACCAGAACAAAAGATAAAATACTGTGCTGTCATCTTGTGCAGATCGAAGCTTCTCCCAGCAGCTGCAGCCTCCAAAGAGTTCAAAGAAAAGGGCTTTTTGGGTACCTTCTCCCCCTTCAGTGCCACTCCCCCCATGGGAAGAAAAGTCCCAGATCTGCACTGCAAACTTATCTCCGAGAGAATCTGTTTTTGAAAGCTTTGATAGTCTTTGCCATCATGGGTGCAATTTCTGCAACAGAGAAAGAAAAAAGAAAAAAAAAAAAAACCAAACAAATCAAACAAAGAAACCCTACACGTTACAAACAACAGCAGACACAGACTACCAGAGTAGAGAGCAATTCAAAGCTGCAGCCCTGGCAAAGCAGGGGTAAATGTGTGTTCATGGCCTATCTTATTTTCAGGTCACAGTCCAAGGAGAGCCCACTCAGCTTTCTGCACTGCAAGAACACAGATCTCTGGTTAAACCTCTCCCTGCTTTCTTCCCAAGGGAGCTGTGCTATAATTTCATTGTTCCAAACAGCTGGACAGAGACAGGAGGATACCAGGAAGGAAAAGGCAGGGTTTCTGCCTCACTGATGCCATTAGGACAGGCTGACACAGTCAGCACTGAGCAGGCAGGTGGATCAGATGTTTCCCTACGCTTTATCTTGTGCAAGAAGTTTGAGCAGACTTTACCACCCTCTCCTTAGCGAGAGAGGCCACCAATACCACCCCTCCTGCATAGCCTGGATTTCTCTTACAGCAGAAGCAGCAGATTCATGCATTTATAGAGGAGGAGCTCTAGAAGATCACATAGATGTTCTGCAGTTTGTACTTACTCTTCACTGGTGGTTTCCTGGGGTCATAGGAGGAGAAGGTGCTAGCTGAAGATGGAACAGAATGAGCACTGCTGGTGCTGGGCCCATCATAGGACTGCTCCTCACTCACACGAGCGTGGCTTTTGCTAGATGTGTACAGGACTGGTTTTATTCTGAAACAGAGATTGGGACAGACATTTCAGTAAAGGAGTCACTGTGGTTTGATGCAATTCTTCAGACTCAAGCCACATCTGTTCACAGCAGCATGGCAGATACCACATGGAACCAGCAGTGACCAGAATCTCCATATTCCCCAGCAAGAAAGAAACTATTACAGTCACAAGTTTCACTGTAAAAGGACCTCCCGGACACACAGTATCCTTTCCTGCCAGGATGCAGAGCTGCAGGGGGAAGCTGGTAGGAGCCCACAGGAAAAGAGACCCTGAACAGCAAGCACTACTGAGGAACACTCACTTGGTCTTCTCTGGCAGAAGAGGTCCTCCAGTTCCAAACTTCTCTTGTCTCCTTCGTACATCCCGAGGGGGCTTTGCTGCAGAGTTCACAAACGCCATTTTGGCCACTCTACCTGTAAGAGGCCAGAAGGAATCATTGCTTAGATCCAACTTAATGTAAAGGAGGCTCCTCAGTGCCTGTCTTGATTGCAGCAAGCTCCAGTCACCTCTCCCCAATCCATCCATTCCGAAGCTCTGGTGACAGCCTCCTCCCTGACATCTGAACAACCTGCAGTCACAACACGGGCTGTGAGAAATCAGACTGATCAGGTCAGTAGTTCTCAGGTTCACCAGAAGAGCAGGAATGCATCCTCTCACTCTGGTTTTCTTCAACCCCAGCATGAAGCTGCCGCTCTAGATCAGAAAGGAGGTGCCTCTGCAGCCCTGCGTGCTCTTGGTGTGAAATATTGCTCTGCCCAGTCTGCATCAACAACACACAGATGAAATAGAGAGCCTGCTAAGCCATTAAGCAAAGGCCACCACATAAAGAACAGTGCTATGCAACTCCTGTATCAGACTAGTTTTAAACCAGTCATTCTAAAAGACCTTCCTCACACAAAGACATCCCCTAGGCAGTATTCCGAGACCCATCTCTGATCACTCAGTCCTACTTCACCTTTGGGTTTGTTGGCATGAGCTGAGCCGATGTTCCGCGCTAACATGAGCAGCCGCTGCTCTCGCGCATCGTGAAGTCGAAGGTACATCTCCCGCCAGGACTCAAACTCTTCTGGCTTCTCATTCTTGAAGTCTCGGAGACAGTGATTGTGCCACAGTTGATCCGTATCCTCAATGAGGACCTGAAGCAAACCTACATGTAAGCTGGGATCCCTCCAGACACCTTCACTGCCCTTTCCCTCAGCACCAGCTAGTGGCAGTGTCACCAGAATATCACAAGAGGGCAAGACAGCTCAAAGGCCAACTTGCAGCAGGAGGTGGGTAGGTGGCAAATCCAGGAACTCAGGACTAGCAAAAGCCACCTCTTGTTATAAAAAGCATTATTCTTTACTGTCTTCCTAGGGCGGATGGGGACGGAACATCATTCCCACGTCACCACCCCTGCCCCATGCCAAGGCACTCACATGATTACATTCCTCAATGCGGTACAGTTGCTCCGGGGTGCATCTCTCCAATACTGGCTCCAGCACTGAGAAGGGGACACCACCCACTTCATAGATTGCTAGAGAGAAGCAAGATGCACAGAGCATTTATCCTACTCCTTCCTCGCCAAGGAAAGGGCTTGACACCTTGAAATGCAGTGGAAAAAACTGCAGTGCTGCATGACACTACACAATATGAAGGGAAGGAAGAAGAAATCATAGTTGCAATAGCTCTAGTAAGCCATCAGGCACCAGTATTTCCAAGTTAAGAGGTGCCTGCACAAGGCTCTCTTTGCCACTATTTCCAGTGCTTTAGCACTGCCTCAAAACATGTTGGGTGCTGATTTCTGCAACACCTGAGCTTTCAGTGAGACCTATTCCATGTGGGTTAGCTTGCCCTGTGACAAGGGGCAACTGTTCACAAGCTCCAAGACAGATGCTGCTAGGATATATACCAAAAAAGTCACCAAGATTTCAGTACACCTGCACGGCAACAAGACCAGGACAGGTGAGGAAAGGTACTTACAGTCAATGTTGTTACTGAGGACTCTGATACATTGCTGATACAGAGACATCATCTTTGGGAGGTAGGCAGTTTTAGAGCCTGAATACACCTGCATCTTTGAATTCAAACGGCGGCCTGTAAAACCTGCTTCACTCTCTTCAATTGGCGAGGACAGTGCTGTAAAGTGAACGACTTGGAGTAAGAAAGGAACAGGAAAAAAAAGAGCCCACCCTGATGAATGGCACAAAAGACACAAATTGGAGTCACCCAGAAACAATCTAAAGGGCTAAGTCTTCGCTAAGAGACCCACAACCTAGTTCAAGAAGGGCAAGTCCAAAGCCCAAGCCTCAGGAAGGGTCAGCAAAGGATCTTCCTCATTTCTTTCTATCTAGAGCACACGGGAAAGCTACCTTTTTCTAAAACCTAGGCTCCAGGCATCAGAGGCAGGACACCAGACCCCAACAGAAAGATCTGAACCCAGCCAGCATCCGCTCCCTCCCACAAACAAAGGCTGCAACCCATTTTTTCCTCTTTTCCTGCCCAACATACCTTTCCTTTTTGTCTGGGTGCAGGTAATGGACTCCACTGAAGGAAGAGGGCGGTAATTGGCCTGGATCGGGGGCAGTGGGATGTCTGGTAACGTCGGTACCACATCTAAAATTATCTGGAAGAAGAGGATGTACACACAAGTAAGCCAAAGCACAAGAGAATGTTACTTAGTACCAGCACACAAAGAGCACCGAACTGTATTTTGTTTGATATTTTGAGTAAGTCACTTAATGCCGATCAGCTTGCACCAAGAAATAGCCTCAGGGGGAGGCTGCACTTCTGCCACATTACTGTGGCTCCGCCTAGGCTGTCAATACAAAGCAGCCAAGATTTGGGATCTGAATCATCAGTGCCCTCCAGTAAGGGCCATCCACATCTTTAACTGACCAGGTTCAGTGCTGAAGGCCTCTGGCAAGGACCAAAGTCAGATTAACAGTGAAAAAAAAACAGAAGAGAAAGCTGGCAGAAACATTTCCTTGATCTCAAAACACTCATTTACCTGTTCTCTTCTCCTCTTCCCCACCTCCTGCAAAAATCTCTGCAGTGGTGGTGGAGAAGAAAGCCTCACAAACTGAAGGAAATCTAAAACTTTAATATGAGGCGTTTATTAGAATGAATGGCAAAGCAGGATTTTAAAATGCTGCTAAGATTATAAAAGACACTTTTTTGAAGAGCAAAGTGTTTCAAAGTTGAGTAAAAAGATCAAGCAGTAACGGTTTTATGCATTAGTCCCTACTTATATACAAAACTGTGGCACCCATATGGCTATTACTATGTACAGAAATATTGCTCATTTTTCAAGTTTTCATGAAGGAAGATCTGTCTTCTAGAAGCTGCATTGTAACACCAGTTCTCCCATTTCTCCCCCATTTCTGGAGACCAAAAGTTATAGACAACAGAACTGTAGTACCAACACAGGCAAAAAAGGTCCATTTGAGAGAAGCATAAATACTTGAGAGGAGAAGCATGGGAACCTTGCTAGCAGGTGGAGATGCACCACGTATTAGGCTGGATTCTAAGTTGACTCACAACTAAAAGATATTCTGCATCTTAACAAGTGTATTACGTCCAATTTGCTTTCATACAAGTATTTAGCTGAAGGTGTTGTCTTTTACTCTCCCCATTTTTGAATCAACAGGGGTTTGCCTATCGCATTTCTGTTTTCCCCCTCCCTCTTCATCCACTTTTCCAGCAGAGTTCCACTCTAACAGCACAAAGCAATGCCTCCAGCGTATGGAATACACGGTGTCTCCCAGCAGGAACCAGGAGTCACAGACCTGGATACCAATGAGACACCACAAGCACACCCTGATGCAGAACACAGCCCAGCACCTCCAAGGGGAAAACTAACAAGCCCCAGATGGCAGAGGACCGACAGCAGCTGATCCCACCTTCTTTGTTCACTTTCAGATCCTTCAAAACCTTACCCTCTTTGGTTTAGGAGACTCTGGTAGTTTCTTCTCTGCCTTTTTCTCACTTGTTCGCTTGTGACTTGGACTTTTCCGACTCGTGCTTGAGCTGTTGCTACTGGGTTTGGATCCATTCTGTTTGCTGTGCCCTCGGTCTTTCTCCCCAGCTGATACAGAGGGTTTGACTGCTTTCTTTTTCTTTTTCTGGGGCTGGTCATAGCTGAGATATGACTCAAAGGACATTGTAGGTTGTTCAAATTCATCCTCCACTTCCCCCTCCCCAAAATTTGAGGAAAAGCCCATCGATTTTTTGTCCACATCTGAGACTTTGCGCTTCCCCTCCGAAGACTTTAAGCTCCCAGAAATCCCCTTTTCTTTGATCCTATTTGACGAGTCACTCTCAGCTTTCCGTTTCTCCCGGTCTGTGTTAGGGGTCTCCAGGGTCACCTTGGGCTTTTCCAATTTGCCTTTTTCAGAGTCCCGATGTTTTTGCTTCTTAACATGGTTGTCCAAAGACGGCTCTTCCAAGTGCGGCATTGTGTGCAACTTCTCCTTTTTGGAGGTGCCACCTTCTCGGTTCTTCTCCTTCTTGGTACCATCGGACGTCTTCTGCTTCTCCTTGCTGCCCCCTGCCATGGGGGCTTCTCGGAGCTGCTCTTTACAAGAGGTCTTGTGCAATCTTTCTGGGCTGAAGGCAGAGGTCCTGTCCTCCACTCTGCCATCAAGTCGCTGCTTCTTGTGAGAAGACTTGTGCTCTTTGCTTCGACTCGTGTTCCCTTTGTCATAAAACTCACCAGGGTTCCTCTCCTGGCCTGCTCCCAGCTTCTCCTGAAAGCTGTGGCCTTTACTGGCTTTCCGATGAAATACTGTTGGTTCCTCCTGCTCCTCAGAGGCATAAGGGTCTGTGTACATATCCTGAGGGCTCTCACTTGGCTCAGGTGACACAGCTTGTCCACAGTCTGAGTACTCCTGATCTGAAGAGAGCACTGGGGAAGATCTGCCCCAACCCTTCCCCTCGTGGCTGCTATAGCCATAAGTCTCATGGGCTCTCTCAGGCCTAGGATACCTTTTAGACTTCTTTTCCCTATGATCTGGGCTATAGGGCTGGCTGCAAGATGGCTGGAAGGGTTCTGAATACTCCTGGTCAGGTTCCTCATCCTCTCTGAGGGATGGTTCTTGATGTCTTTTGCTTGCACTGCTCCTCTCGTAGTCGCGGTCTTCAGAATCCAGGTTGTTTCTGAAGTGATAAGAAAACAAAATAGTTAAGATTTAAACTTCACAATATGAATGAAAAGAGCAACTCCCCATGGACAGAAACCTCTCCTACAGAAGACTAAGGTTGTATTTTGTAGTTTTGTAGCAAAAATATCACTAATTCCTTCAGACACAGCAACATTCAGGGATTTAGAAACTGCAGTTCTAGCGCAGGAATTAATTAAGCATTTTTATTAGGACTAGAGACTTCACAGTTCATTGGGAAGCGGAGACAGATGCTGACAGAGACTTCTCCATGCCTATACACTCCTGGCTGCACGGTGCCTATGGGTAACGTGTCCCCCAGTTCACCAATTAAGCAGGCAGGGGTACCACAGCCATTGAAATGATCACGAATAACTGGGTCTTTATCACCCACATGTAAAGGATCTCACTGCTGCATTCAACACAGCTTTGTTACTGCAACGTGCCTGCTAGCGTTAACTTTCAGTCTCCATAGGATTTTTGCAGATACAGGCCTTCTTTCAAAGTGAGCCATTTCCTTTACTCAGGCCTAGAACTTCCTTTTAGCATCATAAAATGGGAAGCGAGCAGATTGCATCTCTTGCTTTATTAAGGGCACTTTCCTGGCATCTACTGTTAATCTCTTCATCAAACTGCAAATTCTTGAAAATTGGCCCCTACTTGCACGCAGAACTGCAGCCGTCAGCAACCCAGTGCTCTGTGGCTAGCAAAGGCAGGAAGTTTATGCCAAAACAAGGCAAAACCCCCACGCAGAGTTAGCACCTTCGTCTTGCACATTTTTCAAGGCCCTTTGTTTCCTTGGTCAGGGAAGTTTATAATCTCCACTGCAAAAATGTAACAAAGCTTATTCACCAAGTTAACCAAGCAGGTTCACTTACCTGTCTGCCTCTTGGGACACAGGCACTAGCTTCTTCCACCTGGCTACGAGGTTCTTTGCAAAGTCTCCTACAAGCTCGTGTTTCCGTAAACTGTTCACAGTCTTCCCAACACCCGTCTCCTTCATGAGAGAGCCAAGACATGAATTCATCTTAGCAAAACAGTCAGCATTCTCACCTCTGCTAAACTTCCTACAAAGTGAATAAAGTTAACCCACTACCTATTGCGGCCAAGTAGAAATAAACTTCCTTGATCTAACAGCAAAGATATCACATAGATTATGTTTTCACCAGACATTTTATCATTTGCTACAGTTCTGTAAATCAAAGAAGACTTAACTCTACCTTAGTCAAACACTGATTATTCGTATTCATAAATCAAATCAGTAGTTACGATGACCGTTGGCAAGTTTAAAGACAGAAGTCACTAATAATTACAAGAATTAGCACTTCCGAATTTCATGTTGATTTGGTTATCATTAGGAACTACTCCAACTTTCATATCCCCGTCAAGCGTTAAGCTTTCAGAAGAACTGAAGAAGACAAACTGTCCTCCACCGCTTCACGCTTGCTCTGACACGCTCCTTCCCCATGCCTGGAATCTTTAGAACTTCACAACAATCACGCCTGTGACACCAGGTGGCCGAGGAACGCAGCATTTGTGGTGGCAAACAGTTATCCCGGGACTTGACAGACATGACCGAAGCGTGAGAGATTTCACAGCTCTTACCACGAGAATGTCAACTGTGATGGGCAACTCAGACAGTCTCTTCAGACTTTTCAGCAGCTGCAGAGACAAGAAGAAAAGCGTTCAGACTTGTCATGCTGAACCACATACTGTGATTGGAAAGGAAGAAAATTCAGCACTGCACGAGAGCTTGTTAGAAAGATCCAAGTGGCAGACAGCTGCTACCTTGCTCCAAATCAAGCTCCTGAGAAGCTGAATGCAAGGGCCAACCATAAAGAAATTATTGTCTCTCTGATTACAAGGACCCACCTGAGAATCTTAAAACACATTCAAATTATTAATGCTTTCTTCACACAGGACTGCAACGGAATTTTAGGTTAAAGCACCAGGAACAGACACACTCAACTCTGTGCACAGTAAGTGGAATAAAGGACTCGGAAGCTTGTGACTCTCCCTTGTTGAGAAGGGGGGGCGGGAGGAAGTCGTTTCCTTTGAAGATTTGCAAACTAGACACTGACAGAAGATTTCTAGATGCTCTTAAAGATCTAAGAGGAACCCGGATCTCCTCTGCAGACCCTCCACTGGGCCAGCGCCGCTGACAAGCTCTCTCCTCTCATCTACAGTTGGTGCTAAAAAGGCAAGTGACCCCTTCCACAACCACTGCCTCTCACCCCACTCTTTTCCCTTCACCATACACCAGTGAAAAAAGATGGTTTCCTCCACACGGGGGGCCCCCCAGCACGTGCAGCTGTTCCGTGGGCTAGGGAGGGAAGAGGAGCCCTCTCCCACGTGCACCCCAGCGAGGGGCGGCAGGTGAAGGGGACGTACCTCTGCCACCAAACCTCTGGTTTGGGCCATCACTTCCCCAAGATGTCTAGGGACTTTTCAGTTACAGTACATGGCAACACACATCTGACAGCACCGCTGCCCCTCACATTATTTCCTGCAGCTCAGCTATAGCCACAGAGCAGCCTCATCAGCATTCCCATTATTATAGCCCCTATACAGCCCAGGCTTTGTTCAGCGCTGCTGTGCTATATGCCATACAAAGGGCTGTCCCTGATCCAGAAGATCTCTTTAAAGCACCGTGCTCACGTTCAAATTCGCACTGCGGGCCTATCACCCCCACTTCCACTGTGCAAGGATCAGAGAGGTTTAGAGGTTTCCTTCCTTTTGAAAGAAATCAGTTCTTTTAACCTATTTGAAGAGTGCTATTACTTTCAGAAAGAAAATACTCCTCGACAGAGATAAGGGTTCACCTGGCTGAAGCGGAACCAGATGACAGTTTCTGTTCACCAGAAACCACTCTGTTCTATTTAGGACTTAATTACCATGACCAAAGGTTTAGGTTTTCTTATTTCAGAAGGGTGAAACACCGATAACAACTGTTTCAGCACTACCGAGCTGGGATGCTGAGGGGGATGCAACAGTTCTAGCCGCACTGTAACCACAGCTAACAGGGTCTTCCAGCCCTCTGTCCCTGCAATTCCAGACTCGTGGTAGCACAGTCTTCCCTGGGACTCACAAGATCTGCGGCAGGTACCGTGCTCCACCACCTACCTCAACTGATGGGAAAAAGAAAAACCAAAAAAACAAAGCAGCCAGTTGAGCTAAAAATCCCAATGTTCTTTGAGTTTTCCAGAATCACTGTTACTTTGCCAGCACTGCTGCTCAACAAGCCCACTGGCAATCGAAGCCATCAGACCAGAAGCAGCAGAGGCAGAGCCACAGCCCACCTCTGCTGCCTCCCCTCAAACTGCCACCGCAAGGGCTGCCACAGCTCGCGCAGCGAGATCCCTCCAAGAAAGCCAAAATCCTTCTGGCATCAGAAACACAGGGTAGAGTGTGTGCAAAGACCCTCTTTGGAAGGGGGCAGGAAGGGAAGGGAAGAAGGATGGACTGTGTACTCAATTAAAAAAAGAAAGAAAAAAAAAAGAAAGATGGGGCAATATTAAAAGCATCTCTGTAAGCCGATTACCTTCCTAGAGAGGTTGTTTCAGAGCTTACAAAATCCTACTATGAGAGTAAGAACCAAGGGAAAACTTGTTACAGTATCCTTAAAGCCTCCCAATTATTTTCTAGCTACATCCCACCACAGCATCTTCCACTGCTCTTCAGTTATTTGTCACTTTCAGGGCTGAATTCCAAAAAGATAAGCACTATTCTCAACGGGGCTTATTTCTGGATTTTGTATAGCCAGGGGAAGTGTGGTTTGAGCCCAGGAGACCCACATGTTTGATCCAGAACACATCTCATGGGCAACTGGATTATTCCACACCCACTGCAGTCAATGGCTGGAAATCTCCACACACCTTAGAAAAAAGCAAGAGCTGGCTTTCTGAGAGGCCACCACCGTACACATACCTTTGTCCAAGTGTCACATTACCAAGCTTTTACACCTGCACATCCATTAAAAAATAACAGAGTTTGAGTTCAGCACAACTCCCAGCCAAGTAATAAAAATCTCAAAATGACACTGTCAGGAAACAAGGCATTTTTGTTACCTGTGTCAGCAGTAATGCACTTATCTGACAAGCTAAGATATCAAAACCTGTTTTTAATGACGCTGCCCAAGTGGCATGCAGCCTGGCAATATCCGAGTAGGTATACATTTGGGAGCTGTGTGAACATGGAAAAAACCTCACTTTGCCTGCAGCCACTGCAGACCACAGATCCACGTGCATGAGATGCACCAAGTGAGACAACTCTGTTGCAGGGAGGCTTAACAACTTGTACTAATCTGTACTTCCTACGGAAACAAGCTGACGGACTACATCCCACTGCCTTCAGCTAAAATCAGCCAAGCAGACTCAAATCTGGCAGCTCGACTCAGAGTTAACTGAGATCCTACGAGTCCTACAAGAAAAAGGCGACCAGGTACAAGACAGAAAACACAAGGCTTATATCTTGCTAGGCACCAGATGAAATACATACCACAAATCTCTTCTAAAACCCCCCAGCGTAGGATACAGTTTCAGTTAATCAGCTGCAAGACACAAACCATAGAAACTTCACTCAGTTCCAGCTCCAAGAAAGTTTTAACATGGGTTCATTGTTTTATTTTTATAAAAGAAATCAGCCAGATCGTTACAACGCTAAGGACAAACGCTGATATCAGATTACTACACCACAGCTTGGCCTCTTCCTCTCCATGAGGACGCTCTCCTGTTCATGTTTCCTTTACTCTCTTTCTTCCCTCAATCTTGCAGCAGAGCTTGTACCTTCTCTGCTGGACAAAAAAAGACCCTTTCCAAATCATTACAGCAGTTTCCAAAGTTTCACTCACACAGTTCTGTGCCAGCATACCAATTTTCACCCAAACCCAATATTAATACTTAACTTTCAGCAAGACAATATAGTTGTACACTATTTTGGGCAAATACTATTCTTTCACATAACTCATAAAATATTTCAAGAGGACAAGGCAAGAAAACCAAAGGCTGGAAATGGTGTAACATGTGGGTAGAAGCCACGGGTACCCTGGATTCTTCCTGATGACAGAGTAAAGCTGCAGCTGCTACAGAACTGTAGTAGAAACTGTTAACTTCTGACACAGGAAGGTGCTCAGAAGATACACAATGTATCAAGACAACGCAATGTTAACTAAATTGAAGCCTAGAAACACTAATACTTCCAAGGCAGTATCAGAAATAAGAAGAGTACAGGTCACAGGACCTTTCTGCCTGGGAAGGAAAAAGGTTTTAAAGTCAGCATCCTGCTAGTAACAGCTTGCAACTGCTTATTGCCTCTCCCTCGCCTTTCAAAACTGCACAGGATCAACAGAAAGAAACAACAGCACAAGGTTACTGGAGAAAGAGTCAGCCTGTGCAAATAGTGCCTGAAGACTTACAATGCCCAAGAAACACAGACAAGCAGTCGTTGCCCCAGCTGACACAAGGGTCAGGAAACAGGAGCACCAGCTCTCTGTACACACGCTGAGCCAATATCTGAACGCTTGCACATGCTCTCAGCACCACAGCGCCCAAGGACCCCCTGGAACTGACTCCTCAACGGTCTCTCAGCTCCACTTGGGGCCCCACCAGTTAAACTCTGTGCTGGTCTTGGCTGAGAGGGTGAGGAAAGGAACCAGACCCTCCCACCGCTCTGCCCCCAGCTAGGCTGCGGCTGGGCACAGCAGCCTCCATTTCAAAGGGACAGCACCTGACACTTCAGCATCCATCCTTCTTCAGGGGAGGTCTTGGAAAATGAGCTGTTCTGCAGGCACGTGCCCAAGTTAAGCAAAGTTTGCCAGGTGCAGAGTGACCGCACAGCCCTGACAGCTGCCTCTTTCACCCGAATTAACTGAAACACGAACTGAACACCTGTAAATAGTCACCAGAGATGCTCCTCCTTTAAAATATGACATAAAGCATGGTATAAAGGCATGCACTGGGCCCAACTGAGCTCAACCATCATTCCACATTTCAGTCAAATAAAACATCTCAGAACACTGATATACCCAGCAGGAGAGTTGCTGTCAGCGGCAGACGCAGCCCAACGTCACCGAAAAGATTCGAGCAGAAGCCCAGACCAGGGTGGCACGCACGGGGCAGCCGCTCCACGACAGCTGCAGCGGGCAGCAGCTCTTGGCAGCAGACACGTTTGCTCGTGGAGATGGGTGAGAGGCATCAAGCAACATCCCCACGCTCAGAGGGGGAACCCTCGCTGGGGCAGCGTTAACGCTCAGCACCTTCTTACCCCGAGCCCAGCTCCACGGTGGTCCCGGTGGTGGCCCTGGCCCTCCCCAGCCCCACGGCAGGGCTGCACCTCCCTGTCACCTCCCGCCCCGCGCACGCCGGGCACAGCGGCTCCTCCACCATTTACACGTCACCAGGACAAGACTCTTCCGGCAAGTTCTCCGGTGCCCGCCGGCCTGCCCCTCAAACCGCACCCCAGGGCCTGCCACGGGGGGACCCCACGCACGGGCCCCCGCAGGCCGCAGCGGGCCTCCCGCGGGGCCTGCCAGCCCAGCCCGTCAGCGGGCCGGGGGCTCCACCGGGGGCGACCGCCGGGCTCGCTCCTCTGGGAGGCAGCGGGCCGCCCGCCTCGCCCCACGGACCGCGGCCGGGCACGAAACTTCGTGGTGGTGGAGGAGGGAGCCCGGCGGACGGCAGGCCCGGCCGCGTTCCCCGTGCCCCCCCGCGCGGCGGCCCGGGCCCTCCCGACCCCCGGTCCCACCACACCGCCCCCGCCGAGGAGGGGGAAGCCCCGCCCGCGCCGCCGTCCCCGTCACCTTCTTGGGCTCCGAGCTGCCCGCCAGCCGCGACTGCAGCTTGCCCACAACTTCCAGCACCGACTCCGCCATTTTTACTGCTGGAGAGGCCGCGGCGGCGGAAGCGGCTTCACCACCCGCTGGCCACACGGCGTTTCTCCACCGTGGCCGCCATCTTGGCTGCGGGCAGGAAACGGAAGTGGCGCAAACGCTGCCCCGGCCGGCGGCCACCATGGCGGGTACGGGCAGAGCCCGGCTGGCGCCATTTTGGGGCCTGGCAGCAGCGGCGGGCAGCGCCATCTTGAGTGCTGGCAGGGCGCCGCTGCGGGGCGCGCGGCCGTTATGGCCGCCCCTGGCTGAGGCGGCGGTGCCACCTGGGGCCTCACGGTGGTCAGGACAGTCTTTCCTGAGGAACGTCGCTTCATACCTATTCCCGTTGCCTCACAATGGTTTAACGGCTCCACCACGGCTGTTGGGAGTGACTGGAAAGTAGGTTTCTAGAATCGTTTGTGGCCGAATGGAAATGGAGCGAGGCCATGGTGGGGCTCCTCAGGCTCGGGGCTAGGAGCTGCCGTCCTCTCCGTGCTCTCAGGAGAGCGGGGAAGGTGTCATGGGGCAATGTCCCCCCAGCTCATCCCAAAATCCCCTGGTGAACCCCTCTGGAGTGGAGCCAGGTCTTTGGCTGCCTCCTCACTGCCTTGCCCTTGGCAGCGGCCAGGCAATCGTGCAGGCCTTTGCTTTACTGCCTTCTCATGGTGCTGGCTGCGCTGATGCCCTTGGCTAGAGCAGCGCTACCTGAATCCCGCCCTTTCCATGTCTCTCAGGGCTCAGCTGAGGGCGTCTGTCCTCACATCACCCCAAAAGCCCGCTGTAAATGTAGAAGTGATAAGAGCAGTCAGCTGGCTGGGAGGGAAGAGGAGGGAGGAGGATGTTGCGTGGGGAAAGTTGAGGGTCTCTGTGTCTCAACATGCAGGGCCCCGTGCTGGTCAGAGCTTCCCCTTGGACTAACCGGTCTTAACAGCAAGGTAAGGAGCTGACACAGCCTATACATGAGTCATGGAGAACCAGGGCTCACCTAGCAGGATTTGCAAAGAGCTGGCATGGGGCACGGGAACTGCTGAATAATGGAAATAACGGCATGGGGAAAGGCTTTGGTTTTTTCTAAAATGGGGCTGGAGAAATTACACTGGCAGCAAAATAGTGCCCAGAGCTGCAGCATCCAGGTGGTTTTCCAGGCCAGCTCGGTTTTCGCTGTGACTCAAACCCTGCTTAAACGCAGGGCTGGAGCCACAGGCTAGTAAAGGAGAGGAACTCTGATTAGATATTAAAGAAGCCTGCCATAACTTCCGAAGACACAAGATCACCCCGTGTAGGTCCTGTTTTGCTGTTAGGTCAGTAATCTGGTGCAGGCTGAGATTAGCAGCACTGGAAGGATGTGAGGGCAACTACTGTCTTTTAAAAGCAGTTAAACAGCTAGAAAAAAGTCCTGCCTTCCCTTCTTTATGTCTGGGCCCTTTGAAATCTCTTCAAACCATTCCAGCTCCCTAGATTAGTCCAGCAGCCAGGATTAATCCGTAGGAAAAATATCCCTTTCAAGTCACTACAGTGGTATTTCAATCAGAAACAGTAATGATGTCCCATTTTAAATAAGTGCAGGTAGTAAAGGTCGTTTTGCCCTCCTGCAGCCAGACACTGGAATAACATGAACACATGCTTCAAATCGGAGTCTGTCAAAGGTGCCCAAAGGGGACAGGCAGGACCCCACAGATGTCAATATGAGCCCCAAAGTTCTCATGGCTCCTTTTTACTTGTATGAAGCGTAATGCGGTTAGAAGACCTCTGTTTTATCCCAGAACAACTTTCCCCCTTGGCTCCTGAGTCGGGTGGACAGGGGATGGAGAAAGCCAGCTGCATTGCTGGGCTTTCCAGAAGGAGTTAAGAAGGCTTTCAGAGGTCAGCTTGCTCAGATGTGATGCTAGGCTCCATACCAGGTCTACAGAAGCTGCTGAGCACTGGTGTCACCTCTCTAAAATGGGGTCTGGAGTGCCTGAAAGGAGGGTGAGCAGTTTTATGAACAGAAACAGTGGCTTGCTGCAGACATTGTGCTTGTTTCTGTTAAAAAAAAAAAAAAAGCCAAAATCAGGGCAGTCTGGGGTGCAGAAGGGATCCGGTAGATCCTCAGTGCAGCCCACTGGGTTGCAGACCTCGACCTGGCACCCATCCTGCTGGGACTGGTCTCAGCATTGGGGGCAGCAGGACAGCCACCTCCCTCCAGGACAAATCCTGTTTCTCTTTGGGTTTGTTTGCCAGCAAGGATGTTCTTGCAATACTCTGTCTCAGAGAGATGCAGGTCTGAGGGATGTGGAGAGAAGGCCTGGGAAAACATTTTCATTTCCTGGGAAATTCCAATATTTAACCTGTATTTTCACTTGACATCCAGCTGAAAAGCTGAAACTGGAAATTTTCCTGGGGAATGGATAGTCTGAACAAAATGTGTCCTTGGAAATATCAGAGTGTGGTTGCTTGGAAAAGGTAAATCCCAGTTCCTTTTCCCAATCCTGAGCTGGTTGCCAGAAACCGTTTCATATTCAAACACACGTGGAGCGTGGCATTTGCGTCCCAGTTTCAGAAGGACTAACGCCTGCTCCAGGATATGACACTGTGGTAGATGAGCTCTCAGTGGTGTAAATTGGGGTAGTCCCGTGAAACACCGCAATACCAGGGATGGCTCAAGTGCCTGGGACTTTGCTCCTGGATCCCCTTGGCTTCTGTGTCGTCTCTGCTCACCCCGGCCAGCTGAGCTCGGCCAGGCCAGCATTGCTGCTCTCCCCCTCAGACTCAGCCCTGAATCCTCTTTCCTGGCAGGGACTTTTACAAAACTTTTCCCTTCTCCATATTTTTACTGAAGTCTCATAATGCCCCCCTTCTTCTTTGCCCGGTGCTAAATACAAGCTGATTACTCAGTTCCAAGAAACCTGATCTTTATGGCCAAGCATAATAAACAGTACCCAGACATGTGAGACAGCACAGTTACAGCTATTTCTGGCCGGCAGATTTGTTCCCTCATCTATTGGCTGCTCCGAGCTCCCTCAGAGGAGTTGAGGTCACCACCAAGTTTCAGACTAGAGCTTCAAACTGGAATTTGGGAATATTCAAAAGCTGGATTTTTATTGTTCATTTTTTCCCCCCTCCTTTCAACTGCATTCTAAACCGGTCACCCCAAAGGGCAGCTGGCCCCGCTGGTTACTCAGCACTGCCGCGCCATGCCCAAGGGGCTGAGAGGGAAATAAACACCCTTTTATGTGTGGTCCTGCAGTGCTGGGGTTAATTTCACCTTACTGCAATGTGGGAACTTTGGTCAGAGCTGCTGGAACTTACTGACCCCATCTAAGGTGCCCTGGAATCTGGTGAAACACCCTGCGATTGCTTCCTCGCTCTGCTTGGAGCCCGCCTCACCCCAGAGAGCGAAGCTGTCTGCAGGACTGAGCATGGCCCCACGCCTCAGGAAACAGTGGGTGCTCCCTGTTTCCCAGTGCAACCACCCAAAATCCCCAGTGCTTTTTTAATACAGCAAAGGTGCTGGTACTGCTTAAGAGTTGAGGATCCCCTCTTGCAGTCATAGCCCCTGACGCCATTCGCAGGGCTCAGAGGGGTACAGGGCTTGGGAGGCAGTTTCCATCCTTTCCTTGGCCTGACCCAAAGGGTATATGAGTCAGTGGGAGTTTTCCCTTTGCTTAATCGCATGTCTTAAAGACAGAAGGACACCTGTACCCCTACTTCAAGGCTCCCCACCTCTTCTTTCTCTCCAGGTCCTGTTCCAATTCTGCCAAAATGGCACCCAAAAAGAAAACTCCCAAGAAGCCCAAGGTGGATAAAGAGGATGCATCCATCACCCCAGTGATGGTGGAAGATTCTTTGCTAGATGTTGAACACCTCAATCACTTGAATGGATTGTACGACAGCGGCTCTAACGGCTTCCACTGCACGGCCACGGAGGTTGAAGCGCCAGACCATGGAGCCAGCCTTTTGGAGGGGATGAACCAGATGCGCCAGAAGCAGTTCCTCTGCGATCTCACCATTGCCACGAAAACAAAGTCTTTTGAGGTGCATAAGCTCGTCCTGGCTTCCTGCAGCGAGTACTTCCACCGCCTGCTGCAGAGGGACCCTCAGCTGCGCCAGGTGGAGCTCCACGACATCTCACCACTGGGCCTGACCACCATCATCACCTATGCCTACACGGGGAAGCTGAGCCTCTCACTGTACACCATCGGCAGCACCATCGCTGCGGCCACCCAGCTGCAGGTGCCAACACTGCTGAACATGTGCAGTGACTTCCTCATTCGGGAGATGGCTGTGGAGAACTGCGTGTACATCGCCAACATCTCAGCCACCTACAGCCTCAACCAGGTGAAAGACGCCACACGGAAATTCATCCGGGAAAACTTCCTGGAGTTCTCCAAGACTGACCAGTTCATGAAACTCCCCTTCGATCAGATCAATGAGTTGCTGATGGATGATGGCCTGCAGATACCCAGTGAGGTTGCAGCTTTCCAGATCGCTGTCAAGTGGCTGGAGTTTGACCCGAAACGGGTCCGCTATGCTGCTGACCTCCTGAGCAACATTCGATTTGGCACAATCTCAGCTCCGGACTTGGTCAACCATGTGCAACCTGTGCCACGCATGATGCAAGATCCACAATGCCACAAGCTCCTTGTGGATGCTATGAATTACCACCTGCTCCCTCACCAGCAAAACAGCCTTCAGTCTCGGAGAACCAGGATACGGGGAGGCCAGAGAGTGCTTGTCACAGTTGGGGGTCGTCCAGCTTTGACCGAGAAGGCTCTTAGCAGGGACATCAGCTACAGGGATGCAGAGGGAAACTGGAACAAGCTGACAGAGATGCCAGCAAAAAGTTTTAACCAGTGCGTTGTGGTGATGGATGGATTCATCTACATTGCGGGTGGTGAAGACCAAAACGATGCCAGGAACCAGGCCAAGCATGCCGTCAGCAGCCTGAACAGGTAAGACGGGCTCCACCTGCCACGCAGACCCAGGGAAGGGGTTCAGATCTCTGCCATGTCTGCCTGTGCCCAGCATCTCTCATGGGGTGAGGGACGAGCACAGCAGAAAGGTTCCTCTTTGCTCTCAGTGACCAGAAGGTAGGTCTGGCCTCTCAGATAATGCTGCCAGGGAGGGACAAACACAGCGAGACTCAGCATCAGGTGCTGAACTGTGAGACTCGAGACCTGGAAACCACTTCTAGGCATTTGTTCTGTGTGACCTTAACCTGGGCTTGCCCTGGGGACTCTGGTGCCTGGGCTGCGCTGCCCATGTCCTCTGGCAACTTGCAGCACCGATGCAGGATGAGGGCAAGGCAGGGCTTCTTCGTAGCTGCGAGGCTATTGGAGAAATGGGGGACCTCATTATTTAGAAGTAAGCCATTTTGTTGCTCGGGGGGGCTCCCCTTTTAGTCCCCTGGCTGTTCCTCCAGCCAGTGCCAGCCTCGACCCGGTCTCTGGTTTGCCTGGGTTCATTTTAAGGTACATTTACTATCTGTAGGATCCTGTTGCCCTTCAGGCTTTCTTCTCTCTGCCTCCATTTCTCTTTTCATCATGTAAATGACAAGGTTTGTTTCCTAAATCCCCATAAACCTGTCACTGGCTTGCCAAGGGATTACTATTCAAAGAAAGGAGATGTAACCATGGCAACCTGACATGCAGTATTTTGTTTGCAACCTAAACCTGAACTTGCAGTGGCTCTGCCCACAGCTTGGCTTAGCCACCTGAGGCTCCACGCACACACACAGCATCACGGGCACCGCTCGAGGGAAGCCTTTTGTGGCCCCAAATCACCACTCCTCGGTTAGGAGCCATCACTGGGCTCTTTCTCCTGCACCGAGTGAGGTCTCAGGGACCCACTGGCAGGTCTCTTTTCTGTTTCTGACCAGTAGCTCATCCGCCTTTCCCAGCTTGGCTTTGGTCCCTGTGGCATCGCTCTGGGGACACTCCCATTCCCTCTGCCATCTCGTGGGCAAACAAGGAACCAGCTTCTTACCACCTGCCTGTCTTTGGCCTGGCCGGCTGGGCTGGGAAGACCTGTCCCTAGGACCTCTTCTACCTGCCAAGACCCAACAGAGGGAACAGTGGCAGTGCTGCGGGGCACCTCAGATTGGTAGCACTCGGAATTTCCAAGCCAGGCTGCAGCTTGTGGTAGCAGGAGCAATGTTGGGCTGTTCTAAAGCAACGACCCCAGCAGTCACAAGTAGGATCCAGTCCTGTGCAGTGGCATTGTCTCCATCTGCAGTGCCTGTCCAGATGCTTTAGTGCTGGAGAAGACAGAGAGGCTCTTCCAGAGCATGAGTTGTCTCCTCCAAAGGCAGATATCTGGCAGGCCCTTCTCCCCACGGCTCTGACACTAGTCCTGGACAGACAGATCTGCCCTTCGTCCCCCAGGTACGACCCCCGCTTCAACACCTGGCTGCACCTGGCCAGCATGCAGCACAGGAGGACGCACTTCAGCCTGAACGCCTGCGAAGGGCTCCTCTACGCTGTCGGAGGGCGCAACGCCGAGGGCGCTTTGGCATCTGTCGAGTGCTATGTCCCCACCACCAACAGCTGGCAGAGCAAGGCGAGCCTAGAGACACCCCGCTGCTGCCACGCCACCACTGTCATTGATGGCAAGCTCCTGGTCACCGGTGGCTACATCAGCCATGCCTATTCTCGCACAGTGTGCTGCTACGAGCCCAGCAGTGACACCTGGAGAGAGCAGGCAAGGCTCAGCACCCCCAGGGGCTGGCACTGCGCAGCCACCGTGGCCAACCGAGCGTACGTGCTGGGTGGGAGCCAGCTGGGTCCCCAGGGCGAGCGGGTGGACGTGATGTCCGTGGAGTGCTACAGCCCACTCACGGGGCAGTGGAGTTACATGGCACCCCTGCCCACGGGGGTCAGCACAGCTGGGGTGGCTTTGTTGGAGGGGCGCTTATGCCTGGTGGGTGGCTGGAACGAGAGTGGGAAGAGGTATCAGAAATGCGTGCAGTGCTACAATCCTGACCTCAATGAGTGGGTTGAGGACGAGGACCTCCCTGAGGCCACCGTGGGTGTCTCATGCTGCACCATCACCCTCCCACGCCCCCTGAGCTCCAGGTCCCGGGCCAGCTCTGTGGCCTCAGCAGCAGCCAGCACATAAAGAGCCCCGAGTGCCACATGGCTTATGCCAGCAGCTAGGGAAGGAGACAGAGCTCAGGAGTGTAGCGCAGCTGGATGGGCAGGCACGCTGGTGTTTGGAGTCACTGCAAAGTCTCAGACACTCTTATTCCATCATGGCAAGTTTTGGGCTCTAGGAAAGCTTCTTCTGAGCTGCCTGCATCTCCATCCCGCAGCTTAAGCAGGTACTGCTCAAGCAGGGCAGACACGGAAGCAAGCAGGACAGAAAAGCTTTTTTCCTCAGCCTGCAGCACTGTATTGCAGTGTGGACTGGAAAAAAATGGGAAAAAATAAAAGAAGAAAAACAAACTAGAATAATGCAGGAGAAATTGTACTGTAGGAGTAGTATCATGAGACACTTTGAACAGTAGTATTGCTATTAGTTACAAGAAAGTGACAGGTCTGGAACAGACCCTGTTGCTCACGTAGCATTTGTTCAAGGGAAAAACATTTAATATTTACTCATTGAAGCTAGATACCTTCACACTAGGAATAAAGTGAACCTTGACAGCAAGGAAGAGAACTACTGGAGCAACTCACAAAGATCTCTTGCTCTTCCAAGTGCTGCGCTGTAGTTCAGAAGGTATCAGGAAAGTGCCTGAGGATGCTATAAGACTCTAGGAAATGTGAGAGGCCAATGGTGCCCTGAAAATAAGTGTCAGCTGGAACAGAATCCCTCCACAGCTAAACCAGGAGCAGTTAGATTTATTCCTAGCCAGGTCCTGTTACTTTGTACTATTGAGCTGACAGCTTGGTTTTGAACTTAGTGCTTCCCCATTACTGTAACCACAGTCTGACCCGCGAAAGGAGAAATCATTGGGAAACTCAAGTTTCCAGGGGCAAACACTTGCTTAGTGCCTGGGGTCTCTCCCTGTCACTACAACTGAGTGAGACAGTAACCAGTCTTTATTAAAACCTGGCTCCCCTTTCAGAGGGCACAGGGACTGCAGAGCAGACTCAGTCTCTTGGGCCAAGTACATTGCGAGGGACGGCACCACAGCACCCCAAACCCTGCCCCGGCAGGTCTCGGATACAGCCCCAGAGCAGTGATAGCCTGTGACGAGCAGGAGGCAAGAGAGAGAGCAACGATTATTTCCTGGTCTCAAACCCACAGTCATAACAAGACATCAGTCACAACAAGACATCAGTCACATGCTGAGGCCAGCATCTTCTGGTAACGGGTCCTGTTCCTGGAGCACATGCATCATTCTAGAGTGGCTTATCACCTTTGTCTCAGGCTGAGGCAGCTACGTGCTGCCGAGCATCCAGACAAATGTTCGGTTTTGTTCTGGTCTCTTTTGCACAGCACAGTGAAATGGCATCCAGGAAGCCAATGAGCTGCACAAGGGAACCCCAATGTGCCCTGAAGATGCCAAGACAAGAGCCTCAGCAAAGCAGGCTGGTTTGCTTCCTTTCGCAACTCACCAAAACTGAGCAGCTTGCCATAGTTAGTTCACAGGTCTTCCTCTGAGAATTCTGTCTCAATTAAAGAGTTCACATCAAGCATAAAGCTATACTGAGGCAGAACACCATTTTCTGTTCAAATTCCGCTTTGTGTGTTTTAGCATGCACAGCACACACTGCCCAGTATATCTTGGAATGGGCTCCATCCTGAACAGTCCTGGCCACCTCCCCTGGACTTCAACTCCCGACAGGCTTGACAATGGTCTAGTATTTCAGACAACACTGTACAATCACTGATGGTGGAGTGTGCAGACTTGTATTGAAGTGAGTTTGTTCCTTGCTTTTTTTTTAATTATAACTTTTCACTGTAAGGTGCAGGAGGACTGAACACTAGCAGAGGCAAGGGTGTCACTGAACTCCACTTGTGTGAGCTGTATTGTCCTGCAGGGAATTTTCTCTTTAAACAATAAAGGCCATTCCTTTGCAGAGGAAAACGGTCTGACTGTGTGATTACAGCAGTGTAAGTTCACCCTCCTGAAACATTTCAACAAAGCAGTCAAGATTCATCCCCTACATTCTAAGCACATCCAATAATTGCTTCAAGATTTCTATAGCATGTTAAGAGCACTGCAGAAACAACCCTACTGGCAGCAGATACAGGCACTCAAGGTCACTCGCTACCCACAGAAGCAGCGTGAATCAGGAGGTCCTACTGGCTGATCTCAGCCCCCTCCTGCAGCACCAGTTTGAATCCCAGCTCAGGAACCTCACCAGTGCCAGCACCACAGGCCTTACCCAGCCCTCAGTCCTCCCAACCGGTCCTGCCACACTATCTTGGACAAATAAACCTCAGCCACATTTTTGCTTTATGGCTCTGCTTTATTAAGAGGATACATGTGCTGCTTCCTTTGGCTTCCCAATGAACTTGCATTCCCAATAGTTCCTAGAGCAAGAGAGTTTCTTCTGCTAATTCAGAATCCCTCATCATTAGAGCAGGCTGCCCTTAACACTGCAAAAGCTGGTCTGTGGAGGATCAGAACCAGCACACCGACTCTGTTCCCCTCAGGAATTTAACCCTCCAGAAAATCTGGTCTACAACTCCAGTGATCAAAAAGCACTTTTTTTTTTATTCCATCTTCTTTCTACACCCACCTGCAGACTATAGTAAGGGTTCTCCGTATTAATTGTGCAGCTGGACAGTACAGAAGTGGAGACTGCACCGCGTAAATCTAACACTTGCTCCGCCAGAACAACACGTTCTCTTCAAGTGCACAGCACCAGTCCATGTTCTTCTGCTGCCTTTTCGGGTATGAGCGACCCTTGCTCCTAGCAGCTTCCCAGGTTGGGAGGAGCCCCCACAAAATTCACAACAGAAGTTAGGGGTTAGAAAATTTTATTTTTTTTCGTAACACGAACTGCTGGTTTATCAGGAACTGCTCATTTACCAGGAAGGATGATACCATCATACTGTGAGAAAGAAAGAAAGAACCATGTGAGAAATTACCAGTAGGTAAAGGTGCAGCACTGCTGCGCACGAAACAGTCACCACATTCATTCGAAGGCAGCCAGCCAACACGGATGTGAAACCCCAGTTCTGCAGCGAACTGCCTTTCTACTTTGCTGCTGTGCTGTTAACCTTCAAGGGGGAATTTGTTCAGATAAACATTAAACTGCTCATCAGCCCAGCTATACAAGAAGCCCCAACTTTTAAAGGCTGATCTGACCAGAACTACACTCGACCCTTTCACAGTCCCAGGATTTGGCCCCTGAAGGTAATAATGCCACAGTGAGCAGAACCAGGCAGGAGCAGGGGAAAAAAGCCATTCGGCAGGAGTAGGCTGGAGCCCTCCCTGTGCAGGGTATGACTGGTGTAGATCTAGGCAGAGCAGCCAGTAAAAAGCCTCCAGACAGACTGTCCACCCTTTCCACCTCTGAAAAAATATCTGTAGCCCTGATCTCTGAGCATTTTCAATCAAGCTTTTGGCATCTCCCCTTCATTACCCAGTCTATGTCAGACAGCACTACGGACAGATAAACCCAAGAACGTGTTTTATTTGGATCACTCCACCCTCCAACTCTGGCAGCTGAGCTAGGAGCTGCATCATATAAACAAATCCTAACTCTGCCTCGTCACTACTGATCCACATACACATAACACCTCCAAAAATTGTGGGAGACAGATTTACACAAGAGCTCTGATACTTCCAGCTATCCTGTAAGAGCTGCTCTTTCAGTTCAGCACACAAAAAACCAGGAGTGTGAACAGCACTCACGCTCAAACACAGCTTCTACTGCCCCAGAGCAGTAAAAATAAGTTATTTAAGCAGTGATCAAATCTCCTCCTGCCCAGCAACTTTTTCCAGTCTTTCCACAGTGAAGCATTTTGTTGATACTTGCTAGGAAACTCTTGGGATACAGAAATAAAGATGGATCTTACCTTTTGCTGAAACCAGCGCATGGCTTCTTCCTTTCCAATTCTGTGCTTGGCTCCAATGTTGCCAGTTCTGCGTTTCTTGTCAGCAATGCTGAAACCAGGCCTGCCGAGCACCTGCCAAGAGAGGAGGCCAACAGCACTATTTCATTCTTGCACTTATTTATTTTCTTAAACTTAATAGTATCCTAGGAGGGAAGGGGCTAGGATTTCCACATCAGTAACATCATCTTGTCCGAGTCATGTTCACGACAGAGTGTTACCCCCCACCCCCAGCCTCAATGTAACTGAAAAGTAACTCCTGAGCAGCCACGTAAATTGACAGGGACAGCGCCTAGGTGGGACAACTCAGCACGTACACAGACTCCGAGAAAACAAAGCGAGTGTGGAAGATTCACTATTCCATACCCAGAGGCCTCAGTTCTCAAGAAAAGGTACATTGAGCAGCACTGCTAACACATATGGAACCACTTCCCTCTATTTCAGATTGAGTGATGCGCAGCAGAATGGAATGAGTTGAACATGCCAGCCACCACTGCTACGTGACCCAGCCCCAGCCCTCTAAATGGAGGGAGAATCTTCCAGCAACGCAGCCCATCTTTCATTCTGCATTCCTGAAGCCCCTGCTGCGCTCTCCACAGCTGCTCTTTCCTTCCCCAAACCTAGCACAGCTGCCTCGGTGTTATCCCAGGAGTACCAGTAAGAACAACAGTATGTGTTTCTGAAGAAGCTTTGTGAGACATGTCAGAAATTAGGGATTTTACAGCAGCCCTGGGAATCTCAGTTTAGACTTGGGTTTTGTTGACTTTTTTTTCCTCTATCTTCCAGCACTTGGCAGGAAGTTCACAAGCCAGTTACTGTTCTAGGTTCCTTCTAGAGCTTTGACACAAGTCCAGCAGCTGCAAGGAAGCAGGGAATACGCACCACATAAAAGTCCAAGCCGTAGATACCAATACTGGGATCATATTTAATTCCCAAATCGATGTGCTCCTGGATTCCAAAGCCAAAGTTCCCGGTGTCTGAGAAGTTATTTTTTCTCAACTCGTATTCTCGCACCTGAAACATTTGTTGTCCATCACTATTTCATTACTGACTGCAAAAAGAGTAAAAAGTCTTGCATGTTCTACTAACGGCTACCAGACCCACAACTCGCCTACATGCCGTCTTTAGCCCTAAGATTTTGCTCCCACAGCCTACTCATAAATCACAGCAGCAAAGGCAGAACTCCAAAAGAAAGCAGTGAATGCAGCAGCTAACTCTTACATAAGGATAAAGCAACAACCAGAGAAACAGTGCAAACACTGCAGACTGCGTGTCAGACTATCCATAACCAACCTGTAACTAGCTCAGGTGCAACATTTCAAAACACACATCTTTTCAGTCGGTTGTTCTTTCACAGATCAAAGATCCAGACCTGCCAAATTCTCACCTTCAACCCCTTCTCCAGAATCTCCTCTGCTTTGGCCCCACGAACCGTGCAATGAACAGCAATCTTCTCATTTCTCCTGATTCCAAAGGATCTTACAGTGTACCGTGCTGTAAACAGCAATAATTCCACTTAGAGGCTGTTCACAGAATTTCCACCCAGGGCATTCAGAGCTTAAGACAACCAAAGAAATGACTTTACAGGAAAGAAAAAAGAACCAAGACAACCATGCGCTCCTATTTGGGGATGAGGGCAGAGCAGTAGCCTGAGTCCGGAGGCAGAATGGAACTGACAGCAGCAGCCGCCAGCACCTGAGGATTTAAGGTCCCCCAATTCTCAGCACAAGGCCCTGCAAAAAGCAGAGACGTCCCCAAGGGCTCCGTCACGGAGCCACACTGCCACTTCACCCCCTGCATGCCCACCAGAGAAAAGACAACCACCACTGCTCAAGCCAGAAAACAAACGGCACCTTGGCAGCCCCAGCACAAGCAGACCCCCGGCAGCCAACAGGTCAACCCTCCCCGCCCTCACCTTTAGAGAAGACAGGGGTCTGGCCCGTCAGCTGCTCCAGCACTTTGGCCGCCCGGGTGAGCCTGTCCCCGCTCTCCCCGACGCAGATGTTGAGGCAGAGCTTGCGGATGCGCAGCTCCCGCATGGGGTTCTCCTTCTCACCTTGGTCTTGCTGAGGAGAAACGACACGGGGGGCTAACGGGGGACGCCAGGCCGCTACTGCAGCCCGGCCCCGAGCCCTGCCCCACCGCCGCGGCGAATCCCAGCGCGGTGGCCCAGCCACCGAGCAGGCCGCGGCCTGTCACGGCCGCGGCTCCCCCAGGGCAGACCACCGGCTCCTCCCCGCCCACACGGGCCCCGCAGCCCCCCGTCCCGGCCCCCCCTTCTCCCGCCCGCCGGGGCCGGGCCCCTCCGAGGGCGGATGGCGGCAGATAGAAACTGCCCCAACCCGGCCCCGGCCCGCGGGTGCCGCTACTCACCGCCATGATGGGGGCGGGGAAGAGATCAACTGGGCGGTGCCGCGGGGTCTTATGGGACGGCGCGCCGCCCGAGACGGCGCCCCCTGGCGGCCGGAGGGCGGCACTGCGCTGCGGCCAGTTGCCGGGGTAACCGCGGTGGGGCGGGCGGGAGCCCACGCCGCCATTTTGTCCCACGGGCCCGCGGGGACGGGGAGGCCTTGCCCGCCCTCACCCCCTGCCCCGCAGGCAGGCTGGGGCCGGGGCCCGGCCCGCACCACCGTGAGCAGCTGCCTGCGCCCTGCGGCTCGCTGCAGGGAGCGCTGGGGCCAGGCCGACAGTGGCGGAGGGGCTGGTGGTCCACCAGCAGGCCCAGTCTGCTGCCGAGGCCAGTGGGATGAGCCACAGCAGCTTTGCTGGGAGATGCTGCACCAGAAGGTGTTGGCGCTTCTCCACTCCCAGGCAGCATTGAGCATAGCTTACCAGAGCTTCTCCCGCCCTCGCAGCCCCAAGTTCCTTGAGCCAGACCTGGGAATGTGTTTAGATTTCACTTCACTCTGTCAGGAAACCATTTGTGAGTTTCACATCTCTGTCTGGGATCTGGATCCTCTTTCTGCACCATTTTGACTTAGTCTGGAGCAGGTGAGGAGTCACAGTCCACTCCCTCGCTGCAGTTGGCTGGGAGTGTAACACAGCTTCTCTGGGAAACAGGCAAGCCAAATTCAGACCCTTTTTGGGGGCCTAAACATCTCTTTCGGTGACAACATTCTGAGCTGAATGCTTGCAGTGGGGCTCTCGCTCAGTAAGGATGACACCAGCTCAAGGCTTTCCGTGCTTATCACCTTCCCTGCCTCCCAGGGGCTGTGCTCAGGGCTGCCAGGTTGAACTCCGTAAAGCCTTCCCTTATTTTTTGCCTTGGTTGCTTCTAAAAGGGGATGAAGGATAAATGAATAATCAGCTTGTCTCATTAAGAATAGAAAAAAAGTGTTAGGAGCCTCTCTGTAGAGGGTGTGAAAAGCTGCTAGTTAAAAACTAATGTTACTGTACCAATTCATTATCAATTTACTTCATCTAAGAACAGCTTTGCTGGAAATAGCCACAGGCTCCTTACAGAGCTCAGCTGACAGCCCACTTTACCAGCTCTCTGTGGATCCCATTTAGGATCTGTCCACTCTGCAGCATTCCTTCCCGTGGGCAAAGGCTGAGGGCAGGGTTAAATGTGGGCAACGCAGGTCGAAGGGCTGGTGTCTCCCCAAGGGAGTAGATTGGGATCAAAAGGGGACAGAGCTGGGTGAAGGTGCTGGGCACTTCCAAGAGCCAGAGTGCAGGCAGGGCTGTGGAGCTCATGCCATTGCCTGAGGATGCTGCCAGAGCCCCAGGAACAGGCAGGGACACAGGGCTGAGCCCTCTTGCAGCCCATTCCTTTGTGTACCTTCCGATGTTCACTGCCCAGCAGCGTCCTCCCTAGCCCAGTCTTGGATGGTGCCACTGCCAAAGGCTATGTAGAAGATCAGGCCAAACAGGTTGAGAGCTGCAGATAGGAAGAAGGCGTTCCGCCAGCCAGTCTGGAGATCCTGGGGGGCCAAGAACAGATCACCATGGTATGGCCCTTCCCTTTATCTCCATGTAGTGATCACCCAACTACTGCCACCCAGTTCAATGGCATTAAACTCATCTCCATCCTCTGCTTGATACTAGCACCAACAACAGAAGAGCTTTGCTCAACTCAAGACATATGCCAGACCTCCTCTTACTGGAGATGCATTTCCTTCCTTGGCATTTTTGGAAACATTGTGTGCTGTGCTGAATTCAGGAAGCTTTCCTGCCTGGCACAAAGCTTCCTCCTCACCCTACTCCCTCAACCCTCTCCTCATCTCTAAGTACATCCAGATGGGGCCCATGTGGAGCTCTTCCTGCTTTCTGAGTCATCCCCATGTCCTCAAAATGGTCCAGGCTCTGGTTTGCTGGGCACAATATCACATGTGTTCATTGGGAGAGGGGGATGGCTTGGAGTAATTTTTGATTCAGTGCAGAGAAAGGAATCCATTTCTGAAAGCAGCCCTGTCTTTTCTTCCAGGGGTGTGCTTGTGATTTGTGGCCCCAAATTACCTGGCTGATGAGAAGTCCAACTGTGGTAGGAGCAATAATTCCTGCAACTATGCCAAAGGTATTTGTGATTCCCAGCAGGAACCCTGCATATCTGGGGAGAGAAAGCAAGGGTTTCGTGAGTGAGGAAAAGAGGAAACTGTCACAAGAAGGGAGAGGGGCAGGCGCTGCCAGTCCCTTTCCTCATCTGCATGAATACTGCCTGTCATGCTGAGTAACACTAGGATCTTCCTTGCAAGACTGGGGGGGATTTTAATCTTTTATTTTACTCCTTAGCTTACAATGCCACCAGCTACAGAAGTGAAGGGAGAGTAGGAGTTGCAGAAGCCTTGGGGGATTGGGAAGAGGAAGGGGACAGAGCCAGGGAGGGCACAGAGGTCAGAGCCACTTACCTGGGTGCTATATCAATGTGGTTAATATTGATGCCTGCCCCTGTCATGCTCATTATTGTCAAGGCCAGTGTTAGAAGGACCACAACAACTGTGGAACTGCAGCCAATGTAAGGCACAGCCACCAGGAAGGTGGCTGGGAGCAGCATCCCTTGGGAGGAAAAGGGGATGTGTTTTGTAACAGGCAATACAAGCATGGTGGAAAGGCTGGACTGCAGATGAAAGCTTGTCCTTACCGAGGGCTGAGAAGAGCTTTCTGACAGCTGCTGTGCCAAGTACTCGCCTAGCCAGGAGGAAATCAGCCAGCAGCCCAGCCAGGATGTGCCCCAGCCCGTTCCCAATATAAGGCAGGGAGGAGAGGAACCCATTCTGCGTAAGGGAGAACAAGGCATTGTCGTGTCCATGGCACGAAGCAACGGAGCCAAGAGCTCCAAGACTGCAGCTCCCTTGGTCCCAGGGCCACCAGTCTTCAGGAAGACATGTCCCTGAGGAACCTCCTGCTCCCAGCCTACAGAGGGATCAAGTCCTGTCGCTGTTGTGGGGACCAGCCTCAGCTGCAGGGCAGCACTCACCTCTCTGAGGTCAAAGTGGAGGACGTTGTTCATGAACATGGGCATGGAGGTCAGCAGCATGTAGAACAGCCAGTCTGTGCAGAAGCAGGCAATGGTGATTGCCCAAAGAGGCAGCGATTTAGCCATGGCCACAAGTGGGAGGGAGCGGCCATGAGAGCTTCCCTGGAAGGAATAAAACGTCAGCCAGTGCCCCATCTCCTGTCTTACATCCCCTGGGCAGGCTGTCCAGGCTTTCCTTGGCCTCTCCACCTGCTGCTGAGAAAACTGGGACTAGCCCTGGCCGCTGGATAAGGAACCTGTCACAGCACTCTCCAAACTAGCCGGCTGCAACAAGGTCTTTTACCATCTCATACCAACATACTCTTCATGCCAGTCCCTCTGCTGCCTTCTTCTAGGCTCTCCTCACCCAGGGCACATGTTCTCTCTTTTCTCTCTGCTTCTTCCTCCTCTCTCTTCCTTCGCTGCTCTCTCTTCATTGGCTGCCCAACCACTTAACAGAACCAGCCACAGCAACCCACTGCCCCTGAAGCCAGCCCACAGCTGTATGTTATCAATATTAATTAACCCAGCTTCATTCCTCTACAGGAACCCAGCTGAACTGCCTCAGAACAGTCCCTTTGGCATGGTGCCTGCCGTGTGGCCAGTCGTGATTAAAAGGTTTGTGTTTACCTGGTGAGCCAGCGATGACACGATGTATTCCTGCTCCCTGGCACTAATCCACGGGTGGTGTGCAGGGTCCTCATGCACGAGGAAGAACCAGCAGAGGCACCAGGCACAGCCAACACCACCTGTGAGGAGCAGGGCTCTCAGTGCCAGCTCCTTTGACAATGAGCTGCGGCAGAGCTAAGAGCCAGCGGCATGGAGGCTGGTGCTAGCAAAGTGAGTGCAGGAAGATGGAAAGGGACAAACTCCACTGAACCCATCGCTCACAGTGGAAGGGTCTGGGTTGATGGCACAAAAGGTTCAGCAAAGGCTCATTCCCTAATAGTACCCCAGCAAAATGGCTTCATCCTGGCCTGTTGGGTGACAGGGGAGCCCAGAGCTCTGCGTGGGACTAGTAAGGATGGAGCTGGTCCTGCAGGGCTCTGATGGGGAACCTTTGGGAGCTCTGCCAGCAAACGGCCTGCAGTGGGGTTGGAGTAGAGGGACATGATGGACCATTACTCACCAAAGATGTAGAAGACAAAAGGCCACCCCAGACTCTGGCAGATGATCCCAGCCACAAGGAGAGCAAAGAAAGTCCCAAAAGTGCATCCTAGAGAACAGAAGTCATTTTAACGGGACTTTGTGTGACCAGCAGTGAGTGGGACAGAGCTACAGCCTCCAGCCAAATTTGTGATAGGAAAATGTGGTTGCACAAATGAAGCGCCTGTGCAAACAAGCACCCTTGTATCCAGGTTTGCTCCCTTCAGGTCCGGGTTCCCTCTCCTGCCTCAAGCTGACCTAAGCTGAGAAGCCAGAGAGGACATAGGATGGGAGGAGCAGAGGTAGAAAGACTTAATGCTGCTAACACTTCTTCGCCAAGGACCTAGAACCTTGAACTTGAAGCTGCTACAAGGACTGGCTCGGAAAGAAAGGGGTGAGGAGAGGTCCTGCACTTACTGAATCAGTGGTAGGGAAAAGTCTTTGTGTCTTACCAGCATCAGCGATGTTCATGAGCCTGCTACGTTCCAGTGGAGGGGCCCATTTTGCCCAGAGTGTGTACTGAGCTGGAAATATCACTCCCTGCAAAGATAACAGGGAGTGTTGTGGGAAGGGACATGAGGAGCGCAGCCAGGGCTAACCTGAGCAAATTTTGCAGCCTGGCAGCACTTGTAGCCATGACTGACCTCAGCCAAGCCCAGCAGCACCTGCAGCCCGATGAGGCAGCTCACGCCGAGCTCTGCTGATCGAGGCACAAGGAGGGTGAGAACAGAGGAGAGCAGGAGCCCGCTGCCCAGGACGGGTTTCCCCCCGAACAGCCCCGAGCAGTACCCGCCCAGCGCCTGCGTGAGGCTGTAGCCGTAGAAAAAGGAGCTGAGGATGATTCCTTGAGTCTCAACGCTCCAGTTGTACGTGGGGGCCTGGAGGAGACAGAACATGTCTGTCAGACAGAGATTGGTTTTCAGGCACAGCCTCCTCCAGAAGGGGAGAAGCAACCAGGAAATGCAGCCCTAAGCACAATAGACTGAGCTCTGCTCCTTCACCCGCCTTGTCCTCAGCGCTTTTCTCGGCTGCTTCCAAGTCTGTCCTCATGCAAAAACACGAGTGGACTGAGCCCAGGAAGGATCTTTCAGTTATCTGAGTCTGCTTTCCACTTACATCCTGAGCAAATCCTGGGTCGGAGCTGTGGGGAGCACTGCTGGACCAGCTGTGGGGATGGCTGCTGTTACTCATGGCGATGATGGCGATGCTGAGGCTGACCCGGAGTGTGTATGCCAGGAAAAAAGAGATGTGCAGGACCACGGCCAGGCCACAGCGAGTGGAGCAGAGCCCTGTGGGCGGACAGCACCCACAAACCAGGGGTAGTCAGAGAGGCCACAGGTTAACTCTCACTCCCTCCTACAGATCTGTGTCGCCAGGCAATCCCCTTCTTGCAGCAACAGACAGCTCTTTCCAGGTACCCTCCAGACATCTACCACTGATCCCCTGCCCTCCTCCTCTGCAGGGGTGGCAGTTTGTACCTCCAGAAGGAGAACAGAGGGACAGGAAGGCAAGGAGACTTGCCCGGGGATGGAGGGGACATGTCAAAGCCTGAGGCTACTGGCTGGGGCCCTGCTGAGGCCACACCTCAGCCCGCTGCTCCCCACGGAGTGGATTTACCAGTGCAGGAGGGCTGCTGAGCAAGCAGAGGGGCTTCATCCTGCTCTGCCTCCGGCCCGGCCCCTGCCTGCGCGTCGTCCACGTGGTGCTGCATCCTTCCCTGCCTGCAACGCTGTTGCCTGCTTCTCCTCGAGATAATCTCCAGCCCTGTTGGGAAGTGAATCTCAAACATCAACAAATGCAGGAGCAGCCATTACTGGTGCAGCGAGAGCGGAGCAGGCCGCCGGTCACAGATGCCTGTACAAACACTTTATGAGCACAGTGATTTACAGCAGCCTCAAACCTCCCCGGGGACGGTCTTATTTACACCCGTGCTTTATAACCCTCCACCAAACAGCCTGGCAGGGCAGCGGGGTCTCTCCCACCCCAGGGTGCTCCTGCCCATGGCCTGGGGTACCCACTGCCCTCCCTTGGCTGGTGTAGAGGGAGGTTCCTTCCCTGCCCGCCCCGTTCCCCCAGGGGTAGCTCACGGGGACGGGGGTCTCCTGGCTCCGTGTCCCGGGGCGTGGAGCGGGATGCTTTCGCAGGATTTGGGATTTCAGGGAACCGGGTGGGATGGAACAAGGCCGGGGCTCGAACCAGCGCCTCGCATGGGAACGCCCGGAGCCCCGCCCCGCCAGGCCCCGCCCCGCCCCCGGCACTAGACCCCTCCCGCCACCATGAGTCCCGCCCCCGCCGCGTGACCCGCGCGCGAGTCATGTGGCCAGTCAAGATGGCGGCGGTCAGGGCAGTGGTGGCGGTGCTGCTGGGTCTGTGCCTGGGCTGCGCGGCCGCCGCCGTTCCCCTGGTTATCTGGCACGGCATGGGTGAGCCGGGACCGGCAGCGGGGGCGGGGCCGGAGCCGATCCTCCGGTAACGGCTCTGGGGGCGGGGCAGCGGCGCTTAGCTGGCCCGGCCGGTGGATGGGGCCGTGCCGGGACCCGAGTAGGCCCGAGGGGAGCTCGCAGGGCGCCCCCGGCCCCGCTCCGGTGTCCCCCTCCTCTGGGCTGCTGTTTTCTACGAAGACCGGGAGGTGCCGACCCTCCTCTCCCCGGCCCGTGTGTGCGGTGGCGGCTTCTGGCCCCGTTGTAGCGGGCCGGGGGCTGGTACGTTTGCGGAGGCGAGGTTAGGGCCCTGAGCCGTGGCCTGACGGTGTGTTGCGTTGTTCCCTCTCACAGGAGACAGTTGCTGCAATCCACAAAGCATGGGGTACATTAAAAAAATAGTGGAGAACAAAATACCAGGGATTTATGTTCTGTCTCTCAAGATTGGAAGCAACCTGATACAGGTAACTAACTCAGCTGTCACTCGCGTTTCTGCTTGGCGGAGCGGTGTGGTGTGTGGCGGTGGTGGTGCAGTAGTTATTGCAGTCTCTGTTGTCAACACGATTCCACAAGGATTCTCATTGTGCTGTCTCTGCTAACTTTTTTCTTCCTTGTGAAGTAAACAGTTTTGACAGGTAGAAAACCAACAGTCTAGATAATACCTGCAGAAAAGAACTGGGGAAAAACAAGTCCCTAGTCTATATTGGATTAATATGCAAATCCAGTGATTAGCACTCTAACCACTCCAAGTAATATAAAGGCATGTGATAAGGTATAGTACTAAAGCAGAGTTTTATCCCTTGCCATCCTTATGGATTTCCAACCGTTTATTCACTATATGTTTTCAGTATAATAAAGGTACAGACCACTACACCTTCATGGTTTTTGACAGTTTTATGTAGCCCTTCAGAATTGTTTTAAAGGCTCTCAGGATATTGTGCAATGTATGTTATTTTCTAGGATCTGGAGAAGATGGGTGAAGTTTGATTTTTAATTTTTATAAATATATATAGACACATAAAATCTGAAGGGACTCAAATTGTCAAAAAGTTTGGGGAAGTGTCACTTTTCTATATGAGAGTTTTGCCAAGCAGAGTAGGAACAATGACATGGTGAAGGGAAGTCTCAAAACTTGAATTTACTTCTGTCATATTGTGAAAGTTGAGGTCCTCTTCAAAAGCAGAACTGAGCATTCTATTTGCAGAGATCAAAATAACATAAGCCATTGTACAAGCTATGCATTCTAATCTGGCTAATCCATCAGGATATGGAGAACAGCTTCTTTATGAATGTGAACGATCAAGTGAGAGAGGTGTGCAGCCAACTTGCAAAGGACCCTCACCTGAAAGGAGGCTACAACGCAATGGGCTTCTCCCAAGGAGGCCAGTTCCTGTAAGTTTACACTTCTGTTCCATTTCCAGTGCTTTTTGTTGGGTTTTAGGTTCTGATTTAAAACTCTTTTAAAATACTAAGCAGATGTAAACTGACAAACCCCTTCATAAGGGTAGTTGCGCTCCAAAGGAGGTAAGAACATGTTTGCCTATAGCCCTCCTCTACCAGGAAGGGTTAATTCTCTTAGCACATGTTACCCAAGTACCTGAGCCCACACAGTGGCAAGCTGAGAGCTGCATGTGAACCAGCACTGGTGGCCTGGGCATGTTGGGTGCCAGCTCAGCTCCTTCCTTTTTTCCCACAGGAGGGCAGTGGCCCAGAGGTGTCCTTCTCCTCCCATGCTCAATTTGATCTCCATTGGGGGACAGCACCAAGGTAGTGTCCAATTAAGCTATCACACCTCCTAAGCACCTTGAAGGGTAGGGGGCCCTTCTTGGTAGGAGGGATGGTTTTTTGGCCTTTTCCTAAAATCTGACCATTTTCTTGTGAATTAAACTGCCCCTTTGTACTTGTCTGAATCTGGTGGTCTGCTTTGGCCCAGTTGTTAGGCAACTGTGTTATCTTCTGTCTTGGTCTTGCTTAACTGGCAACAAGAAGTGACCTTTGTAAGTAAACAACTTATTGTCTGGGTAGAATTCTTCTGTACTTTGGAAGCA
Source organism: Falco peregrinus (assembly GCF_023634155.1). Taxonomy (NCBI): domain Eukaryota; kingdom Metazoa; phylum Chordata; class Aves; order Falconiformes; family Falconidae; genus Falco; species Falco peregrinus. The sequence goes on from NC_073723.1 coordinate 117,078,465, forward strand.
CTTGGGATTAGTTGTTTCGGGAGAAGAAATTTCTAACTACAGAGCAAAGCTTTTGTGAAACTAAACCTTCTGGGTCACAAGGATGTTTTACAATCAGCATCTAGAAAGCTAAAGCCTCAGGGAAAGGGATGTGCTTTTTGCAGTAAAGAGACAGTATGAAATTAAAGAGACAGAAATGATTAAAGAGACTGTACAGTTAAGAGAGGCTGACTGAATTTCAGATACTCTCCCCTGAGAAGCTCTATGGCTTGAGTTTATTTCATTGTAGTGTGGTGGGAAGATTTGTAGGGACCGATCGTGAGATCTCCTGGGAACAGACCAGGCGAGCTGGATGGTATTCTGCTCGTCTGCGTGCCCCCGTTCTCCAGAGCAATTCCCTCAGCTCAAGAACATCATCCGTTATCTTTGTGTGTAATAGTGCTCAGGGGCAGGAGGGCTGTCTAATGGGATTGCAGGATTAAAGGCTGCCTGATTCCCTGGGTAATTCTTGCCACTGTTCTGTAAGAGGGTGGTTCTTTACCAGCTGGAGGGATTAAGGGATTTCACAGTCTTACACAGTTATTACACATTTCTCCATACCCCAGGTGTGTACGGCTTTCCACGCTGTCCTGGTGAGAGCTCCCATATCTGTGACTGGATCCGAAAGACGCTGGATCTTGGCGCCTACACACAAGCTGTTCAAGAGCAGTGAGTATATTCATCAAGCTGCAACAACAGCGGCCAGGCACACCTGAGCAGCTCTGGGTTTCCGGCCTAATCTTTGGTTTCTCTCTTTTCCAGCTTGGTACAAGCAGAGTATTGGCATGACCCTCTGAAGGAGGACGACTATAGGAAAAACAGTATCTTTTTGGCTGATATAAATCAGGAGAGGGTAAGGACCTGGCTGATGGCTAAATGGTAGTAGGAGAGCAGAAGCCTTAGCAGTGAGTTCACTCATGTTCGTGCTCCCTGGCAGTCATCTTGCTGGAGTTCGAAGGGGAGCATTTTTTGCCCTGGATCCCAGGGGTGTAGGAAGTGTTTTTGCTGGTAGATTTACAAACGAGACTTGTCTGTGGCAGAGCAGCTCCTGTGTGTCTGCACTGTTTTGGGGTGGTTGGCGTAGATAAGCCACATGCTCAGTCCTCCCACCACCTTTCAAGTGGGTGAATCCTCTCACTCCCCTGGCAAGGCAGGGGATGCCCACCCCCTCTTTACAGCCTGGAGATGAGGCTGAACGCCATGAGCACAGCCAAGGGAGGCTGTTAACGGAAACACACGTCCCTGCCTAGGCTGGTGCAGGCCAGGGCTTCCTTTGCAGGTGCAGGCCAAGTTGGAGCAGGCTGTTTCCCTAATGTGTCTCAATAGGTTTTCCAGTGACTTGGATCTGTTCTCTATTGCTTTCATCCAGGGCATCAACGAGACGTACAAGAAAAACCTGATGGCTCTGAAAAAGTTTGTGATGGTGAAATTTCTCAATGATACCATGGTCGACCCTCCGATCTCTGAGGTGAGGCAGGCAGGACGGGTGCTGCTTTTGGGTGGTGGTTTGGTGCTTGCTCGTTTCTGGTTTGTCCTTTTATGGCAGAACTTGAGGCTGGCAAGGAGCAGGCTGAGCACAGACGTAGGCCTTATACTGCACTGTTTCCACCAGAAGCTGGTGAGAACTTGCTTATCTCCTGGGAACCCTTCAGCGACCATTTCCTTCTTTTTATTCTGGCAGTGGTTTGGGTTTTACAAAAGTGGCCAAGCCAAGGAGACCATCCCGCTGAAGGAGACCTTGCTGTACAAAGAGGTGTGTTTTGCTGGGGGCTGAGGGGGTGCCGCAGTTTCCACTCTGTAGTGCCCTTGGGATGTTGAGGAGCTCACATCTCTGCTTTACTCACTATCTCTGCCGTTCCTGGGATATCGCCTCCTCTTGCCAGTAGCTGGGAAGGCATTTCTCTCCAGGCAGTTCTGGCAGTGGCAATTACAGGGTGGTCTCGTACCTGGCTCAAGATCCCCCCTTTCAGCATGTGTTTAATGAACTCTGCTCCTTTTTAAAGCCTTGTTGTTAAGTCATCCCTTTTCCCCTGTATGAGAGGAAGGCTCTGAAGAGCAGAAGTGAAACCCACTCTAGCCTGCAGCCACTTCTGCTGCAACAACAGTCCCTGACCATCAGTGCTTTTCTCCAGGCTGGGTTCCCCAGCCACTGCCAGCGTTTGGCTGTGGCAGGCCTCAGGAAGCTACCTATGGTCATGCTTCTCTCTGCAGGATCGCCTGGGGCTGCAGGAGATGGACAAAGCGGGAAAGCTGGTGTTCCTGGGGGTGAAAGGGGATCACCTGCACTTCTCAGAAGAATGGTTTTACACCACTATCCTCCCCTTCCTCCAGTGACGCTAAGGGGAGGCCCCCTGTGAGAGCACTGGGGAGTGTCTGCCACTGTAGTTAACGCAGCTGCCACTGTACAACAGCACTTTCTGTATACGAGCCTACGGGGGTCTGGGGAAGGGGAGGAAGAGGGGGTTTAGCTCAGCAGTTCCACAGTGTGCAGAGGCAGCACCCATTACACTGCAGTAAGAGACCAGGATTTGTCTGAACGTAATTATGCTCCAATATGGGTGGACTGAGCCTCACACTAACTCCGAAGCACTCCATCCTGCACAGGCCTCGGTAAGTCTACTTCAGTTCTCAGAGCTGGGGCTGTGCTGGTCACTTGGTGATGGCAAAATGATTAGCTGTGTGAGGGGGTTTGTTTTCCTTGTCACCTGTTCCTTGCAGGACACAATGGCAGTATTAACTGAAATCACTAGTGCAAGAATGCTGCTGCATCTCTTAAAGGGATCAGCAAGTAGGTTTATATGGCTGTATGTAGAGGAAAGATAGTACAGCCTATCCTTCCAGATGGAGAAATGGGCCAAATTTAGGGGGTTCTGGGGAAAAAGTAGGGGTTTGAATTAAGTAGGTATTGACAGCTTGAAGTTTTCAACTAATGGCTTGGTTTATGCACTTTTATACAGAAACTGCAATAAATAAAGACCACCTAACAAAAAAAAGTGAGCTTTGACAACTACTGACCCTTTGGATTTGAGGGGAGTTCAGGAAAGTCTGCTTCCCCACAGGGAAGTGGTGAGGCAGCACGAAGCATCTTGTCCTACCCGAGGTCTTGTGTGCCCCTGAAGAATGGACAAAAGCCTCTGTAATGAGCAAGTTGGCATTAACTTTATTCTATCTTCTGTATAATCTTAAGTACATAAGAAAGGTTTTTTCACAAGCCTCAGGAGAAAACGAGTACAAGTCACAGGACAGTCTCAAAATAAAAAAATTGCATATTTTTTTTTGTAAGTTTTGTCCTAGAGAAAAAGAACATTGACACTTTACAGAGGAAATGCATTTAAGATATGCTTATGCCACCCGAGGCATTGGAAAAATGAAGGTCAAAGCACGTGCAGCTCCCTTTATGGGTCAGTACAGTACTGTGTCTTGGATCCATCCCTCTGCTCCAGGGCCCTGGAACAGAGGCTACCAGCTTCCACCAAATTAAAGAGCCAAGCAACAGGGGAAAGGGCAGGCTGGGAGGATTCACCTTATGGGGACTGATTGCAGATGAGGAAGAGAGTGATGAACCGACTCGATCCAACTTGGGTATTTACAATACTGCACTACTGACCCTGGAATGAAGGAGACCCTTCCTCTGCAGAAGGGGACAGGTTCAGAAGAACTGTCCTGGAAGACTGAACCTGAGTTCAGCTGCTCCGAGAAGGAAGCTCTGGGGCAAAGAGTCCCTTGCCAGATGGAGGGCTCTTGGAATAAGAGATGCTCAGCTCCAAGCTACCAGCCAGACTGCAGGGGAGGGGGGTAACCACAGTTACTCCACTGCAGTCTTCCTGTGGCACTGGTTAATATAAAGCCTCCTGTCATGGCACAATCAGAAATACACTGAGCTAGTAGGAATGATACAAGAGAAATCAGGGTGGAATGCTACAGCCCAGGTCCTCAGCCTTTGGTCCGACAAAGCCATTCCCATGTCCTGTAATGCCACCAACTAGTATGTAGAGCTGGAATTAGCAGCTTCCAGGACCTTCTCAAGACATCTGCCATAGCAACTGGGTACTCTGGACCCTGACAGATGCCATTATTTGTTAAAAAGGGGACAACATTCCTCTCTCACATGAACAGTTTGCTTAAAGTCAATACGAAAAAAACCGAACAACACTCTGAAAGCCAACTGCCAGTACTGGCTGTGAAGTTCACCGAAAAGCTGACTTGATCAATTGGTGCAGTTAGATCAGACAAGGGGAAAGAGAAAAAAATACACCTTCCTGCTAATAGATGTGGACGATAACTGACGCACCACCTACACCAAACCCCAGGCAGAGGTATTTCAGTGATGGCAGGTAGCTGTGTCTCTCGGGTAGAAGAGAAGCAGTTTGAGAGCAGAAAGGTACAAGAAATCTAAGAGAATCTGAAAGCAGATTTGTCCCACAGCAGGGCCAGGGGAGGGTATGAGCCTTGGAGCTTTTCTGCTTAGCCAGCAATTTCCGTCACAGTGGTAACCAACTTCTGACCATTCCACACTGTCTTGAACTGTTCTGGGACAGGAAATTCAGTCTGGAGGGTAAAAATAGAAATCTGTTGTCAAAAAACTGTTTATGACTAAGACTAGTAACTTCTTCCACTGTACCATGAACAACCCTCTCCTGTACCACGAACACTGCCTGTTCTGCCCTCAGGAGATCCTGAGGAAGAATCAGCTCTCTCAAGCCAGCAAGTATCTCACCATAAAGACAACTTGATTCGCTGGTTTTAATATCTGATCATCATGCACAGCCTCCAAAGTCTAGAGTCTAAAATTGTCCCTCCAGACCTCACTGTAACCCACGTTCCCTGCAGGGCTCGGTAAGAATCCTGCCGTGCATTACCCCAACCAGACCTCCACAACGTTTTCAAAAGTAGCACTTACAAAGTCACCACCCTCTGTGGGAATAAGGACATTCATCTCTGATGACTTGGCACTGACGATTTCGCAGTCTAGGGAGTTCTTGCTCAGATACACGTGGCAACCGTCTGTCTTGTTGATGGAAATCGTTGGCACTTTACCCATTACCTAGCGGGGTGGTCGAAGCAGCAGTTAGAGGAACATTAGTTTGAACTCAGCAACCACAACATTTTTCTTTTGTGCCTGCCTTCAAGGCCAGAGGTTTGGACTCCAACCTCCCTGCTGCAGGCACGCTGGATGCAAGTACTCCCACCTTTACTAAAAATGGGAAGTTATTTGATTTGATCTTTTTACAACAAAACTACGGTGAACACTGGCCAAGCTGACCATCCCAAATCAGATAGCAAAATGGGAATCGGAGGAGATTGTACTGCTGCCCTCCTACTTTGGCAGTCACATTGTCTGCCTGCCCCACAGAGGCTAATCTTCTACCTAGAGCCCTGAAACAGCTCAGTGAAGGAAATTTCAGCCCTTTCCTAAGGGCTGGGCAGGGTGAGCTGCAGAGCAGCAGGACTGGTGGTGCTTCATGAACGTTCTCCACAGATGCACATTCCTGTTCTAGAAATATAACTACTCAAGCCAGCAGATGCTACAGCCACCCTGTTGTACAGCACAGCAGTCACACTCCAGGCAGAGAACAGGACGCAGACACTCACCTGAACTTTAACATCCCTGCTGTTTATGATCTCTACGATGCCCACCACGTCATCAAACACCAGACCTAGCTTCTTACAGTTATCTGCAAAGAAACGACAGAGTAGGTCACAGAAACGTTTTGGAGATCCAGCCTTTTACAGACCAGCACACAGAAGCAGTTTTCAGGGTTCCTCTGCTTACCAAGGGTGATGGAGTTGATCTTGCCTTTGATTTGGAGCGTACTATTTGTGCACTTGAAAACATATGCTACCTGCTTCAACTCTGTATCGCTGATTACCAGGTTAGTGGCATTCTCCTGGTTTTCCTGAAAAGACAGGCAAAACACTTTATTTTCTGAATGCAGACCAATCCATCCATGTGAACAGCAGGGCAGTGAAGCCCCTTTAAAAGCAAACTGCGTGTACTTTCAGGCTTGTGCTTCTTACAAGGAAGGTCTTCAGACCTTCCTTCCCTGCTGCAAAGCTCCCATCCCTCCAGCCCACTCATGCCAACACCAGACACTCACCACTCTCCACTTTTTGCCCTCTAATTCTAGCAGCGCAGGTGCCTTTGGAGAGGTTTTTTGGGAGGGGTTAGCATTACACGCTGGTTTGGGAGCAGTGAAAGGTTTGGGTCCACTTCTCACAGGACCCCCTTGGTTCTTCAGGGCTGGATTCTTGTGGGTCTTCATGTCATCTGAAACATGCCTTAAGCCTGCAAGAGAAGTCAAACCCGAAATCCAGCTCTCGAAGAACACAGACATCAGTGCTAACAACAATCATCATGAAAACATTTTTCAAAATGCAAATAAACTGCAACTGGGCCTAAGTTGAGTCCAAGCACAAGTGACAGCAAGTGAAAGAGGAGAGAGCAAGAAACACTGATGCAATCTTGACGAGAACACAAGATGTACTGTAGAACCAGAAGGCGCCAGCTCTTCCACTCTGCAGCTGGAAAAAGCCCTGAGCCAAGCACCTCACCTTTTCTCACCTCTGTCCTGACACGCTGGCCAGGTAACACAAAAAAGGGGTCAGTTTTGTGCAAATCTGAGTAGGTGCAAAATTGCACCCTTTGTAACTGAAGTTGTGCAGGCAACCAAAGGTCTCAATTTTTCCATTCCAGCTGGAGATTAATCTCTTGCTACACTTGACAGATGAGGCTGAGAATTCTAACTCAGACGTGTTCCCTGCGTCAGGGCTGCTTCTGATGCCCAGCCTCATACTCGGATCAGATGGCCTTTTGTTACTGCAAGCCTGCTTTCTAAGCTGGTATATTGAGGGATGACAGCAAAACGAGGGCTCGCAGCACAACAGTACTCTCGCTGATGGCTGCCCTCCCTCTGCTAGCTACTTCCACCTACCAGAGGTGATGCCTTCTCCCCGATTGATCTGGGCGAAGAGTGCGGAGCGGGAGGCAGAGTCATCTGTGCTGGAGCTCGTGGGGGCAGGAGCAGGTGGGGGAGGAGGGCCTGGTGGGGGAGGCGCAACCCCAGCTGGGGGAGCAGATGGTGATTTAGCCCCTTCTGTTGCTACAGGACCCTGTAAGAGGCCAGCAAAAGGAAAAGCAATTGCACAAGCTCCATATCTGCTGCAATAATCATGCAATACTCATCTAAGAAGCTCTTGCGACGTAAGCCAGCACTTACTGTTTTGCTCCAAGTCAGCCCCGTGGTGTGATACTCTTTGATATAGGCCTGCAGCTCTGTCCAGATACTCAGATAAGCTTTCACCCAGTCCACTTGCTTTTTATCTCTGAGGACACAAGGATATCATCAGGAACGAGCAGGTCCATTTGCCATTAAAACTCAAGGACTACAAACAGTTCTTAACACCTCTCCACCTCTCAGCCTATAGGGCAAGAAGCAGCTGGACCAACGCAGCAGCCTCACACCTCTAGCGCTGCATTCTGGCTTCGGTATTAATCTTGCACCCGCAGGCAGAAGGCTACAGGCCTGGCTCTGCACTGTCACCCATTTCCCTTGAAGAGTCTGATACTTCCCACAAGATCCACTCCCGAAGCACAAGCTGCTGCCCTGGGAGACAGCTCAGCCACCAAATAATGCTGAGACAATGCACTTGCTACCAGGAATTCCAGCTGCAACATGAATACGAGGAACCTTGTCCCTAAGGATCAGGAAAGAACAGCTAAGTGAGGCTTTACAAATATACCCTGCCTTTAAAAAGAATGACTGAATGAAAGACCAAGACAGCTGTGGTTAGATGCTGAAGTAGCCCCTACACACCCTATTAGCTGTGTTTGATGAGGTCTTTAAGACAGAAGGTGAACTTACACATCCTTGTACTCCTTGAGGATCCGGTTGGTATAAAACATGGCAGCATCAGTCATTTCCTTCACATAAGGACCAGGCTTTGGAGCCTAGGGAAGAACAAACACATTGGCATGGAACAGCTGACCAAGGAGCCAGACTTTTCCCACCAGTCCAAGGAAACCGCTTCCCACTGGTGTTCTTACCATGGCCACCCAGCCCAGGGCTGGGATGCTCTCACTGACTGCTGATAAGTGATTGAACAGTTTGCTACCACGGTTCTTCTCCCTGAAATTCTGCACCACCTGGATTTGCTCTGAAATTGGTTTCAGAAGCGATGAGAACGCATTCTGCAGAACAAGAGAGACAATAACAATAAAGAACATTAGTATTGCTCTGGAATGGCTGCACATCTTCATGGGCGGCTCCGCTGAGGTGATGGTCACTTGGAGGAAGATTCCAACTGGCGCAAGTTATTGCTACAGCTCCTGTCCAGGCTTAGCTCTCCCTGCGAGCCCAGCTCGGTCCCACAGCCTAGCTCCTCCAGGGTTGAAGTCATAGCTCCCAACCGGATTGGTACTATGGGAGTACGCCAAGAACTGTGACTCATGTTCAATCCAAGAGACTCTGACAAAGCTTGTTAGTAACAACGACAGAAATAGCATTTGCCTTTCCTGGATTCTTTTGTTCCAAGACAGTTTGTTAAATTTTTTCCTCTCCTTTAAACTCTCAGAGAAAGGGGTGCTATGCAGGCTTTTGCAGTTTGGGATCTCCAGCCTGCGTTACAATCAGCGTCGCAGCAAGTTCTCAAGTCACCCTATCAAGCCAGACTTCAGGATTCAAGTTACGTCTCAAGTCAATCCACGCCTTTAGTATTTGGATGATAAAAATTGTTTCTGTGTGTTGCTCGCTTGGAAGGCTGACTGATAGCGCTTAGAAGTCTTCTGAGGTCAGAGCAGCCAGCCAATTACACACTGCCAGAGCTGCCTCTTGGGCAACTTTTCTTGCTTTTAAGATCAGGAGGTCTCCTGCTGGTGGCAGCAGTGAGAGACAAATTTGGGCAAAACTTGCTTTTCAAAGCCTCAGCTTTTCCTTTGCTGTCCCTTCCCCTGTTTAGATGAGAACAGAGAGGTTCCAAGCACCACTGGCCAGGCTACATTTTCAGAAGCTCCAGCCTAGCGCTATTGTCAAGTAACAGGATAGGGAAATTCTTCACCACAGGCAATGAGTTCATACATTTTGCTTTTTAAACTGGCTACTCCAGAACTGACTAGACTCCTACAAGACAACCTGCACAAAGACCTACATTAGATTAAAAGATTATGAACCAAGAGTAACCTTAAGTAACGTATCAGTGGAATTTATAAGCAGAATCTCAGACTAGAGACTATGCAGAGCACCACCACAGCAAGCCTGGTCAAAAATAAACAATGCTGAATTTGGGGAAAAAGATGCAGATACAATTTGCAGTGAAAGTAGCACAGAAATCCAGCTACCACAATGTAACAGTAGAAGCCATGACTAAACCAGATAATAACTGCAAAGAAAAGCAAGAAGGGATCCTGTGGCTCAGGAAAAATGGTTCTCAGCAGGGAAAAACCAATGCATTCAGGATCAGATTCTCAGTCACACATCCTGCTGAGAAGCAGCAACCTAGGGTAAAGTGTTAAATTACTTGCCTCAAGACAAATCAATCCTAAAAGCCTAGCTATTATTCAGAGGCCATTCAACAGAGACAAATGTCTGTTATACTTCAGAACGAGCCTGATGCCTGAAAGTCTATAAGCATCACGTAATGAAAAGCATGCTCTAGGCAAATCCCACTGGCTCCTGTCTCAGATAAGTTGCTGTCTGCAGGTTGCATCTCGGGGAACAGTGATTGTGCAGTGCTGGTGCCAGGTGAAACTCAAGACAGATGCTGTGAGATGATGCTCACAAGGTGCTCTGACAGCTACAGAAAACTTGTTGCTCTAATGACTGGAAAATCCTAGTTCTGCAGCTCTAAGAATTGACTTCTGGAATTCTGCCCAGCATTGGATGAGCAGCCGGAACAGTTCACACTTTCAGCAAGTGTCACCTCACAAATTCAAGTGTCTCCAGTCCTTCTCTAGTTCCTCTTTTGGAGCAACTGCATTAGCCCAGATCCCCCTGCACTTGCAGTCATCCCTGACCCGGAGGTAAGAGCGTACCCATTTTCTGGCAAGCAATTTCCCAGACTTACCTCTGTTGGCTGCTGGTGTTGAGATGCCATCACCAGAAGAGCCCTCTCGCTCATCAAGCCTGCATGAACCATCTCAGCCTAATAATAGAGAAAAACATCAGAGAGCTTCCCTTGTACCCAATGTGACACTAGCGGTCATTCAAGCTCCTGCTGCCCACAGTTCCTAGTCTGTAAGAGAGCAGCTATGCTGATCTCAGAGCACATATTCTTGGAGACACCCATCCTCAGAGAAAACTCACAAAAATGCAACAGCTCTTGGGCTAGGTAGTTTACAGGCTTCCTAAAGTCTATAAAGAGAACTAGGCACCCAGCTACCAAAGATTTCAAGGAGGTTTGATTCATCATGTGTGTGAGTAGGTGGAAATCTGCTGGAGGTTATCTGGGCGGGCATCTGCATCTGTTTTGAATCCTTGGGGATTATAAACATCCTAGAATACAGCGCCAAAGGAATGCAAACACCAAAAGCAAGCTTGGCCCTTAACAGCCCTGAAGGACAAGCAGCATTATTTAGAGCTGAGGGAGAAGAACGTGATTCCTTACATGCTTCTGCACATCCCCGCCAACTTCTTTGCTGATCTTGATGTATTCAGCTACTGGGCCAGCCAGAAGGGCATCGAAAGCCTGCACGTACTGAGCCACACCTGCAGAGAGGGAACCACAGTACAGGCATCACCGAGAGGCACCGGCTGGGCTCCTGGGCTGGGAGCACTCACACGTGCACAGCACACTGGTGGGCTGCACCTCCCAGCCAGGTCACGGCAGGAGGCTCAGCCTGAAGCATGCAGCTGAACACCGACAAGGGAAGCGCTGCAGGCACAGGAAGTCCTTATCTTAGCAGGATGGTAACCGCAGGCCTCTGCGTTTGTTCAGTACCTGCTGTGAAACTCACTTCCCCTCTGTGCACATCTAACAGCTTTTTGCATGCCCTGCACGAGCACCACCCGCTCTGCAACAGCTACTGCTGCTGCCACACTGGCTGGGTGACACTTCAGCACAGGGACTCTCACGGGGTGATACTTTGTGCCTTACCTTTGGAAGAGCCATCTCCACACATGCCAGGTCCTTGGCACACTGTCTCCAGGCGCTCCACAGCCTTCTCCAACCGTTCAACCAGTCTTTCCATATCTACCACTGTCCACAACCTGCACAGACAGAAGACAATTATTCGCATCCTCTGATAGTACGAATGGGATGCCAAACGTTGAAGAGGGTTTATCAGCTGCCTAGTATAAGCTCTACCAGTTCCAGAAGCTTTGCACACTCATGATGGACAGCAGGGTATCCTCACATTAGCATGACAGTGATTACACAACAGCCACTTTCTATTGCCACAGTTGCTCCTTAATGGCCACGTCATTACTGTTCCATCGTATGGACAAGGATACAAAACTTCTATCTTCTAACCTTGTATTGACACCTCATCGAAACAAAACTCTGTACAGAATCTCACTGCAGCCAGTTCCTGGCCCAAGTCCTAGCTGTGACCATGTAGCAAATCAAGCACAACTGATTTGCTGGGAGATCACACACTTCAGATTAGAACTAGTAGTTTTGTTTCTGCAGATGCAACTGTAGGGACCTCCCGGAGTCCTGAATTCCTCCAAGGAACATCTGTAATTCCAGCATCGCTCCGGTACAAAGCACCAGCATGCAGAATGAGGCACCCTGGCACACACTAAGATGAGCAGCTGCACAAGCTAAGAAGGCATAGCTGCTTCTACAACAATACGCCCCGTTCATCCTCTCCCTGACAGGCTTTGGTATCTGAACTGCATAACCTATGCTGCAGGCACTGCACAACAAAGTGATTTAGGTATCTAAGTCATTTGCAGCATCTCATCTGGAAATGTCTTAAGAGTCATATAAACTTTCCATTAATTACTGCTTTGCAGAGGCTCTGCACCAAGGAGCAAGACAAGCCACGCTCCAAGCACAGTAATGCACAGGGAATGCAGGGAGGAAGCAGCAAGTCACCAATTGCATTTTTATCTTATCACCACTCATCAGAAGGTTTTACATGAATCACGATTATGGGCTGGACACAGCTTCCTTCTTATTGCAACAGCCTGCAAAAGCTGAAAACTCTGCCTGGAGGAGAACATCCTTCCCAGCACAGCCAAAAAGGCAGGCAGCTGCATCAAAGGAACTGATCCTAGCTCTCCCTCAGAAACAAAACCTGAAGATCCAACAAGGATTTTGCTTTTGCTCACAAGCCTTCTCAGCCCTGCTCCAAAGTGCATGTTTTCACCCAATTTCCAGAGGATGTGGGGCAGATCCAGTGTTAGTCACAAGCGGCACTGATGTCACAAGACAAACAAGGCCATTTTCCGCCCCTCTTTCGGCTGCTTGCATCAGGAGAAGCAGCACTGATGTAGGGGGCAGGGGAGAGGCCACCCCCCTTTCCAAAAGGAAGAGAGCGGTTTCCTCCTCTGTGCAAGAGCGAGCCAGAGGACGTACTGTGTATAAAACCGGACAGCAGTAACTGGATGGCTTCCAGATACAAAAAAAGTTCAGAGAGGCTGAAACTTGTGGGCAGTCACCCATATAATCAACAGCAATGAGTACCTCTTCTTTTTTTTTTATTTATTCTGTACAATGTAGAAATCCTGACCACAGGATCGTCAGCGCTCTGCTGCAGCTGAGGACGACGCATCCAGAATGGGGCTCACGTCTTCCAGTGGGAGCCCAGCCAAGAGCCGGGCTCTGCCTCCCCCACTCTCAGCACACTAAAAAAGGGTGGGTTTTTTCCCCCAGAAGAGCCACCTGTTAAGGAAACTCTCCCTTGCTTTAAGAGTACAGCCAGATAGACGGGTATAACACAGGGGTTTTAGAAAGGACATCAGGTTTACCGGGTGCTAAGCAGACAAAGCTGCTGTTCTGCACCACTGATCCCCACCACATTCTACACAAGGCTCTAATCTGATCAGCCCCATTACCGAGCCGCAAACTGCATTTCCAATCAGGATTACAAACCAGAAAGTCCAGATGGAAAGCTGCTTCCTACCGCCAGCACTAACACATGCTGTTGCGAGTTGCATATCACATCATCACTTCTAGATATGCTGTCGGGATTGATGTCCTTTAACAAGACAGTGTTCCCTGAGATTCGGATTCCTTCCAGTCTCCTTGCCGTTTGACACATCCTTCCTGGTTTTCCTAACAGAAGCCAGAAACTCACAGTGCTTGATACCAACTTTGTAAACCTAGTGCTATCCAGCAGATGGTGAATTCATTTTAATTTCTGTTTAATGGGCAGCATTAGGTCAACTTGCAAGATAAGTCACTTGGTAAATTGGCAGCACAATCAGAACTAAGCGCAGGCAGCACAAAGTCCTACAGCAGGCAGCTAAATCTTAGTCACTCCTTGCTAAAGCTATCGTGACTCACCCTTACCATGCACTTTGCCCTGTGGATGCAGCTCTTTCTGCTATTGACATACCCACATGGAATGAAATAAAAAGATTTAATTGTAACTAACATCAACAGCCAGAGCCTGCAATCTAAAGATTCACATTTAGCAAGGAAATTAAAAAAAAGATCACAAAATAGACCTGCCCAGGCTACACCTGGACAGTGTTTTGTCTATTGATCACTTCAAATGCAAAATAGTTTCAGTAAGCGACAAACTGACTTCACGGATCTCAGTACAGCACATTAATCAATTTGCTTGATTAATTAAAACACAATTTGCCTTCTTTAAAGAGGAAGTTTAGACACATAGATAGCTTCAGAGTCATTTTTGTTCCGCACATCGTCCTATGCTCAGGAAGAATGAGAAAGGCTTTCAAGCTACGCTGTGGAGCCAGGTTAGAGTTCTGCGGCTGACAGAAGTGGAGTTGAGATGATGCTCTCCCTTTTGGGAATATCATGCAGGACTTATATCTAGGTCTTCTTTAAATTCAATTGAACTTTGATTACCAATGGAGCGGAAGCTATGGACTCGCAGCAAATGCACATTTCACCCTGGGCCAGAAAGTCCATTCATTTTCATAGCACATTTGGTTAATCTATGAACTAACCTTTATTTCCATCAAAGCTTGGGAACATGGTTTTGAACACACTGTACAGCAAACATGCTTTCATCCTACAGCTAGACAGTTTTGATGTACCAATCAGAGCAATAAAAGGAAGGAATTGTGTCTGTAAAAACACTAGGTAGCCCAAAGCTGAACCTGGACACCACCACAATAAAAGGAGTTTCCTGTTTGGAGAATATCAAGGAGTTGGCATGTCCCAGCCAAAGGCCAGTCCTCAGAGGAGCGAGCTAGTTCTCATAAAAAAAACCGGCATAAATGAAATTCTTCTGGTTGCCTGAGACAGCACACTAACCTGAGTCCTCACTTAGACATTCTGGAAGACACGAATGTTAATTTTATAGCCAAAGCAAGTCCAACCTACGCCTCTGTTCAGATTCAGCGTTTGTGAAGCCCGACAAACTGCTGTCAGCAACACCAAATTTGCATCAGCTACTTCCTGTTTCTACAGGCAAAAAGAATAAAGATGGGACAACTAAATTAAGAACATACCACAGTTTATTTCTGAACTGACACTGGAATATCTCCGGGGATCAGCTACCAGATGATTCCCAACAATTATATCTTCCAAAAACCCAAAGAATTTTTTTTTAAACAGTTCAGCTCATCACATAAGGAATTATTTGATGTAAGACAGGACCCAAATGCCTGAATTTTGTCAGTTGTCAGGACCAGCCACGAACACAAGACAGCTATTGCTAGTTCCAGCAGTTGCCAAGACAGAGATCTCTGCTGTTTATAGCACAACAATACTTGTTGACATTGCTCCAGAACCCACGGTGACTACTTCTGGTATTTCAGAGCTATTTAATTTAGAAAACCAAAAGTCCTTTAAAAAAAAAATAAATAAAAAAAAAAAATCAATCTGGACCCTATTTAAGCTCTCCAAAATAACAAATCCTACTGAAGTCATTAAAAGTATTATTTGGTATTTTTACTGAAACACTATAAGATGGTTAAAGTATCACTTTGCTCTGCACTAGTGAGTGCAAGGACTCCTTTTTCATCACAATTATATGAAATAGGAGATTTGCACTTGCCAGACTCTGTGGCAATGCTCTTCTCATTTCCATTCCCTGTCAGGGCAATGAATCCACCAGGGAAGTAACTGAGAATCTCAGATCTAAGCTAAATTGGATGCAGTACCAAGCTCCATATCGGGAATTCAGAGCATTGAACCTCGTCAGCATCCCTCCTGAGCTGTGCCTGCTCAAGCAGAGGCTGCTTGGCTGAACTTTGTTCCATGAATAATAGGGGGTATTTTTGGCTTTCAGAAAGCTCAGCAATATTCCAGGGACACAAGGATCGCCCCAGAAGAGAAAGGGAACACAGCAGTTTCTCCACACCACAGATCCCTAGGTTTGCAGTGATGGGCATCCATAGCCCAGATCTTGGGGAATTCCAGAACCTGATGTGCAAAATCCTACCGCATGAAATGCCTGCAGTATTATTATTATTTTTCATTTCACTATTGGAAAATCCAAAGCAGTCACACACATGCCACCTGAACCCCCACCGAAATCAGGAGTCAGCAACAGGCTGAAGACAAGCCCTACCCCTGGCGCAGCAGGACAGGGAGCGTTCCCGGGGCGGGGGAGCACAAGCTACAGGAATAACATTGCTTCAGGCTGCGGCAAACCCCTGGGAAGGTGGATACAGGACGTGGGCACACTCACGGCTCCCTGCCCCGGTGAGTCACCGGTAACCCGCCGGCCCCTCTGCCACCGGGAATCCTAAACACCTCTCGCTGGGGCTGGGGGCGGGGGGAGCAGGTACAGGCCGCCCGGGGTGCCCCGCCGCCGCGGAGCACGGGGGCCAGACCGGACCAATCTGTGACACCTCCCCCCGGGTAGAACCCGGGTACGGAGACACCCCCGGGCCGGCCCCCCCGCAGCAGCAATGGCCCCCGCACCACACAGAAAGCCCCGAAACGTCCCGCCCGCTGCCACGGCCCGCGGCGGGCCCCAGTAACGGCCCCGTCCGGGAGTTTTCACCGTTCCGTGATTAAATTAACCCGAAATCACCGCGTATAACGGATCTACCCCCAGCGGCCAGGTCGCAGCCCCTCCGTCTCTCTACGCCCTCCCAGCGCGGCCCCGGCAGAGGCGGCCGGAGCCCCCCCAGATCGGCCGGGCCCGACCCCTCACCGGCGCCTCCCGGCCAGCCCCGGCGCGGCCGCTGGCGGCTCCCCCCGCGGCGGTCTCCTCCCGCCGATACCGGCCCCGGGGCAGGGGCCGCCGCCCCGGCGAGGGAGGGGAAGAAGGAGG
Source organism: Falco peregrinus (assembly GCF_023634155.1). Taxonomy (NCBI): domain Eukaryota; kingdom Metazoa; phylum Chordata; class Aves; order Falconiformes; family Falconidae; genus Falco; species Falco peregrinus. Next base: position 117,094,843 of record NC_073723.1, read on the forward strand.
AGAAGGAGGAGGATGCGCAGCCCCCCCGCTTCGGCACTCACCTCCCTACCGCGCTCCCGCTCCGCCGCCGCCCGGCGCCGCCCAGCACCCCCCGCTTCCGGCCCCCGCCCCGCGCACCGGAAGTGCGCACGGCACGGCGCGGCGGCGGCGGGGAGGAGCTGCGGCCAGCAAGCCGCCCTGCGATTGGCGGGAGGCAGGGGGGGCGTGGCCGGAGAGGGCGAGGGGTGGGGCAGAGGGGCGGGGTCTCGTTTGGAGGTGGAGCCACGGAGGTGACGGGGCGGGGGCGAGGGGCAGGATGGGGCCCGGGACCCGCAGGGCGGGCCGGGCCCCGCGGGGAGGGGCTGGGGGAGCTCCGGGGGTTCGAGGTGCCCGAGGCCACCACAGAGGGGCTGGGGGGGGGGTGTGTCTGAGAGCCCCAGCAGGGGCAGCTGGGACCCCCCAGGGCAGGTCTGAGGGCGGGCTGCAGAACCCCCCAGAGGTGCTGTTGGGTCAGTGGGGTCCTTAGGAGGTCTGGGACCCCCGAGAGTGGCTGGGGGTGGTTTAGGGTGCTGAGAGGAGGTGGGGACCCCTGGGAGAGGGGTCGGGCTGGGGGTTGGGACCCTACAGGTGTGGCTGGGGGCTGCACCCAGTAGGGGCTAGGTGGGATGAGCCTTCCTCTTGGGGAGGGGGGTTGTCCCAGTCTTGGAAGGACAGGGCTTGGCTGGGGCTAGGAGGAGGTGGAAGGGTCCTCTGGAATGGTACCTGGCGGTGTTGGGGGCCGCTGAGGTCAAGGCCCCTCCAAGCTGTGTCTGGTGGGTGCAGGACAGGAGAAGGGTCCCCCTGGGGAGCTGCTGGCCATTGAAACAGCTACACCCTCTCCTCGGGGTAAATCCTGGGGGGCCCTGGGCCCCTGATGCTCTCTGCTGGGGTGGTTGTCATTGCTGCCTCTGTGCGGCAAAGGTGGTTTTACTCTTGGTGTGCGCTGGCTCACCCCAAGCATCAAAAAACTCCTACAAGGCTCCTGTGATTCTGGGGGTATGGAGCACTTTGGAGCCTGGTGCTCACAGACCTTCTTTGATCCAAGGATCTCAGAGCACTAGGCAGAGGGTGGATAAATGTTGCTGTCCCAGCTTTGTTGCTGGAGAGACCAAGACCGGGGCGGTCAAGGGAAAAATAACTTGGAGTCAGGAAAAGGTCCCTGGAGTCAGCATGGGATTGCTCCCACAGAAGGCTCTGCTGTCTGCTCTTACCATTAGGGCAGGACTTGCTCTAAAAAGCTGTTTGCTGTCATGGTTGGAGAAAGGGCAGCAGCTGGGCCTGCCTGCTGCAAGGGATGCTGGATCTTTGTTCTGTGGCTTTGGGCCCCAGGGAGGGGGCTGAAGCAGGCCTCGGAGCTGGGGGTCTGCGCAGACAAACCCAGAGCATCTGTCCTGGCAAGGCTGGGACACGTTGGCAGGATGGGAAGGAGGAGGGAAGCCAGCGAGGCCGCCCGGCTCTGCCACAGCTTCCTGCCCTCTGTCCGCTGCCATAGATGGTCACATCTCCGTGTGGTCACATCACCCCGCAGCGCAGGGGGGCAGCGGGCCCGGCCACTGCCGGGCTCCCGAGCGGAGATCCAGGCTCCCTCTGTGGGATTGTGGGATCCCAGCCAGGGCAGGCGGGAGCAGGGCTGAGCCTGGGATCAGCCAAGGGCTGGGAGCAGGATTGCCGGGAGCGTGGCTCTGCTGACATCTAGTGAGGTTGTCTCCTCCGGCTTCGCGCTCCCGCGCTCCCTGCCAGCTGGGGAGGCGTTCGGAACCCTGCGAGGGTTTGAGTTTTCTGAGCAGCCAGTGGCTAGAAGTTGTGTGGCTGGGTGAAGACCAGCTCACTGCTCTTCCTCACCACCCCCATGCAGCCCCCCCGGCTCCCAGCTGCTGCCCTGGCAGAGCAGGCAGAGCCAAGCACCTTTGCCCTCACGTTATCCTTCCCGCTTAGGGTGAAGCCTGTAAAGGAGACAAGCAGCTCCCTGCAGTCACTGATGCTGTTTGCCTTATTTTCTGGTTTTCTTGCTTTATTTTCCACCCTGGCAACACCTGATCTGCCTCTTGCAGCTGTCCCCATCAGGATCAGACACCTTAGGATCAATTGAGATGATGCAAAATAGAAACTAAGATGCAACCATGTCTTTCCCATGCAGCCAATGACTTGTATTTCATAGCATCCTGTAACAGTCACAGAAGCGAAGCACTGGCCACGTCCTGCCTCACTGGTGTGGGGGTGTTCCTAATCCTGGGGGGTGTTCCTAATCCTGGTGGGACAGCACAGGCAGGAGCTGTCCTGGGCTGTGTCCATGAGGAGGAAGCGAGACTGGGGAGAGGAACTAGAAGTAAGTGGAGAACAGGCAGAGGAAGGGCACTGCTCACTGGGGATATCGCAGCCCAGCCCCAGGCTGCAGTGTTTGCTTCTGGGGTGAGTCCATTCAGCTGAATGTAGTTCCTGAAGGAACAAAGATCAAGTTCCTGGTAAGGCTGGGTCACAGAAAAGCTGCCTGTTTACAGAAGGACTGTAAAGCAGGTCAGTGCTCTGTGGGGGATCCCAGTGCCTGTAAACCATGCCAGCCTCTGACTGTCACTGTCCTGTCTCCAGGGAAGAGCTTTCAGCTTCCCCATGCTGCTGCCAGGTGGTTGGTGCCTTGTCCCCCTTTCCTCTAAGAACCACGGGAGTATTTGCTGCTTTTTTTTAGCCATAAAAGGGCTAAAATGCCTTTGTATCCCCTAGACAGCACCCTTTGGCTTGTTGCAGCCACAGGAGAGCACTTGTCTCTGCTCTTTGGGGTGTGAGGAGGGCACTTGTCCGAGCTCCAGCCTAGGTCCTTGTGATGCTCAGTGCCTCCAACTCCTCCACAGGAGCAAAGACAGTTCTGGCAGGGGCTCAGGCAGTCCCACGCTTCCAGTGCTCCCTGAGCCATTTCTCCATTTCTGGTTAAGGCTAAGCCTGAGCGCCAGCCTGCATGCAGCATTCCATTTCCCAGCAAAGCAATTTACCGCGTCATTCCTGGGAAACGGGAATTTTTTTTTCGTAGCAGGAAACCATCTCACTGCCCCCTGTTTCTGTCCCGTACTGCAGCGCCTTGGCTGCTTACATCCCTAGAAACAGTGGGTTTGCAAAACATTAACTAAAACCCACTGAAACAGGTCGGTAGCCTTCAGTCTGTATTTGCAGATAAAGTGAGTGACCTCAGCCAGGTGGCACAGACAAGGTGACCCCCGGGGACAGCTGTACCCCAGACAGAATGCCTCCGTGCTGGTGACAGAGCCCAGCCAGCTGGGGGATCAGCGTGCCAGGCAGGTGGACCTGCTCACCATGACCCACTGGCCAGCACTCCTGTCCTGAGCACTGCCCTGCTCCGGCAGTCCTGCTTCTCCTCAGAGCTTCCCAGGCTGAGCTAATTTCCAGCTGGATCTGTTCCCTGCTCCAGCCCCCCTGGACACCAGCACAGCAGGGTGGCTGCACTGTCAGACATCCCTTTCCATGGGAGCCTGGGCTTGGTTTGGCTTGAAGTGTCCACAAAAGCAGCCCTGGGTGATTTCTGCTGCCATGTGGGGCACACAGGTCCTTCCAGCCCAGGGGCCAAGGGAAAACCATCCCCACCAGCAGCTGTTTGAACGTTTCAAAGATCTCTTCTGCTCTGAGATAAACCCGAGATTTTTTTGCCCTTTCCCTACAGATAAGGAGGAAGGTTATACCTCGCCCTTTGCAAAGAGAGACTTTTCACACTTCCACTTATCTGCCATAGGGTAAATAGACACAGCGTGGCTGCTATCACCTCCAGGACCACCAGCCACTCCTGCTGCCTCCCTCTGCCTCAGCCAGGAGGGGACCTCCCTCTTGGGAAAGTCACCCTTGGTGACAAACAGAGGATGTAAGTCCAATTCTGTAGGTTCATCCGCTGCCCTTTAGAGGCTACAACTGATGTTTGCTTGGTTTGTCCCCTCCGCAGTCACCTCCCAGGATGAGAGCCCTGTGGTTGTGGTGAATGTGTCTGTGTCCCATCACCTCCCAGCCCCCTCCCCTCCACCCTGGCACATCCAGAGCTTTGTGCTGCAAAACAGACAGAGCTGCCCGCCAGTCCCGACTCAGCCGAGTGCACTGGGAGCTGGCACCCAGCAGGTTTCCCCATGGCTCAAGGTGAGACTTGCAGCAGAGGCCCTGGGAAGGGTATGGGGTGCACTAATGTACTCTGATAAGTGTCAGCAGAGAGAGGGGTGCCCACAGCAGCCTGCCCTCCCCCCTGAGTGAGCCCTGGGTGCTGGGACGTGGCCCTGCACCCCTGCTCTTTCTCCAAGCCCCACTGCTCACACGTATCTTCACCCACGTACAATGAAAGGCTCTTTCCCGTGTGGACAAAAGGGACCAGACTACCCGGTTCTCTGAGAACAGAAACCCTCTGCTCCCTTCCAGCATGGGCAGCAGTGCCCCCCAAGTTCAGGGGAAGGCTCCCTAAGCCCCTGACACCAGATGGGTAACCCCTGCCCCCCAGCTGGCCCTGGAGCTTGTTAAAGCCCATCAGCTGAGAATCAGGGCTGATTCCCAGCACCCACATATGGTTTCTGGGCAGCACAGCCCCAGCCCATATGCCATTAGAGGCACCAGCTCAGCAGGTGCTGCGCACACAGCTGACACCCTGCATTTTCCATCTTCTGACTTTGATTTCACAGGGCCGGTCCTGCCCATACATCAGCGCTGAGGTGCGGCTTGCCCGGCCGGCGTGGAGGACACAGCAGCCATGTAACTCCAGCTCTGCAGGGAGGTGCTTCCCGGATGCTTGGGTGCATTTGCTACATCATCAAGGTTAGTGTGGGTTAAGCCATAGCACAGCTGCTGCTGGAGGCCAGCTGTAGGTGCGGGCAGCATCTCCCCATGCATTTCTGGCTGAGCAGACTTCTCATGCTAGAGAGGTTTTCTTCATGCTTAGAGCGAAAGCCCTCTGTAATCAGGACTGAAACAAGACATCTTCAAGGCCGGAGCTTTGCCCAGGGGTCAGTGCCATCAACTCCCATGGTCATTTCTACACACACACCCCCACCCACCCCCCAATCCATTTTCTTAAAAGCCTCAAATAGAAGAGGTGTGCTCAGCTAGGAATGTCCGGGCTCTGTTTCAAGCTCAGTATGATTTTAGTCTCTTGAGCTGGCTGCAAAAAACTTGAACAGAGACTCCTTATGAACCCCATAGAGCCAAAAAAGGGGAGGCAAAGGATAAAATATCCCTGATTTCTGTTGAAACACTTTTAAAAAAAAAATGAACAGCAATCTTTCAAATCCTTGGAGACAGCAACACTACCCACACCCCTTAGAGGCGGCCAGGCCATAGCAATGGCTAGGATGACTCCTCGCAGACGCAGCCAGGAGCAGGGCAGGGGTCAGTACGTTTGCAACAATCTCCAGCTCTGCGCTTGGCTGGAGCACTGCCCTCCTCCTCTCACAGGGGGCCCTACCTGCCCTGCCACAGGGGCTTCAGAGACTGCTGGCTTTGTGCCCCCTTGGCTTGTCCTGCCCTTGTTCCTTTGCTGCAGGTTCCAACCCTTGGGGAGCAGGGGGCAACCCAGGCCATGGCTAACGCTGCCTCTTGCCCACTGCTCAGCACAGAGCCAGCTCCCAGCCTCCTTGCATCATCCCTTTTGCTTCTTTCCCTGACCCACAACATGGTGGCAGAGTGGGGCCCAGTTAAAACATTCTCAGCTAAGGTCTAATCCCTCTGGCTACTTTTAAAACCCCATCCTCATTCCAGTCCTTTGTACCCAAATGTGGAACAAAGGATGAGCTGTCCTTCCCGCTAAGCCCCCTGCTCTCAGCTCAGGCACTGACCCCACAAACTTCTTGGTGTGACAAATGTGCTTAACAAAAGGAGACAGCCCTGTCCCCCATGCAGTGGCCGTGGGGACAGCAGCAGAGCTAGCACAGTCCCCTCACACTGGGCATCTGCCCCAACTGTACGGGCAGCTGCTTCATCTCTGGTGCATCCTCCCTGTGCTTACTCCAGCCGGCTTTTCCTCTCTGCATTACACTTGCTGCCATAGGAGTGCAGTGCTCCTGCTGAGCGGGGAGGGCAGGGCTCTCCCCATTTCTGCTGCAGAGAGGGGAATGCAAGAGCAAGGTATAAATATCTACAAAGATTAGCCCTTGCAGAGCACTCTGCCCTGACAGAAAGTGTTGAGTGTCACCCACAGTCTGCATTCCCTTTCTCTCCGCTCCCCAGCTGCCTCTCCTGTTTCCAGCCCTGGGTTCACAGTCACTGCTGCCAGCACTTTGATTTCATTCTTCCCTCCACCCCCGTTCCCTCTTGAAAGGGAGAAAATAATAGAGCCTTTGTTGGGTCGCTGCGGCACAGGCACCGAGCAAGGAGCCACATGGGGGTAAGGGGCTGCCAGACACAACCGCCTGCCTGGATTATGGCATTCCTGCGCCTTCGGCTCAGGGGCAGTCAATCCTACACCCCATGGCATGTAAAGGGACCCTGTGCTTGCTGACATCCACAAAAAAACCCCAAACAACAATCCAGCCAAACAAAAAAAATTCTCCGTACCCACACCATTGACTTCCCCCACTTTTATGTAAATTAATATTAAACAGGTCCTTGAGTTTTGTTTTTGTACAGATATATACAAATAGGAAACAGTTTCATATTTACATCATTAAGTTAATTAGGCTCTATAAAAAAAACCCAACAGTTTTCCAAATTAGTGTCATATGTACAGACAGCAGAGGTGAGCTCACGTCCTTGGCGCGGTCACATTGACAGTGTAATGTACACTAACCATTACCCCAGTCCCACAGGTGATCAGCCCCACGCAGGCCAGGCACAGACAGGCAGCGGGCATGAGTGTTACGAGCAAAAGGATCCCGCTCCAGGCTTTTCTGCTCTCCAGGACCCGGCGGGGAATAGTGCTTGCTTCTCATGAGGCACACAAGTACCACAGGGTCAATTTGTGTAATGTACACTACCAGCGCTCTGTGGATCCCGTGGAAGGCACAAGACCAGCACAGATCTCGTGTTCGAGTTGGTGGATGCTCTGCACGGCTTCTCCTGGGCACCCCTCGATGGCATACACCTATAGCGGCACAAGGCTGGTCCAGCCCCGAAGGGGCCAAGTCCTTCGGAGAACCCCAGCATCAGCAGACGGGCCCAGCCCCGAGTCACACGATGCTGGCCAGTTCTGTGTTGTCCGACTCCGAGCTGCTGTTGCTCTCCTCCCTGGGGACAAAGGGGTGGGGGAGGAGGCATGGAGCAAGCCATGGAGCAAGACCCGCCTCTGAGCAGACCTCTGCCTCGGAGGCTCTGAAGAGCTCGAGTGGGACATCACCACCTTGCGCAGTCCCCAGACAAGTTTTCTTTAGCAACTGGGGCGGGTTCTCGTTCATCTCAAACACTTCATGCCATCTCTTTGGAAGCTGGGATTGGCAAAACAAGCCAGCCCTTCCCTCACCCCACCACCCACGGGTCCTGGAGGATTCCTGGACAAGTCACAGTGTGTCCCAACCCGTCTGGGCCTGATCCTACTCCCACACACCCTGCTGGCATGCCATGGTTGCAATCTCCATAGCACAAGCTGACACTCACTGTAAGTCCTGTAGCGCTTTCTTGTTTTTCCTCCGCTTCTCCTCGTCGATGGGGTACAGCTTGAACAGGAGCAAGCCCAGCAGGATCAGCCCCACAGGCACGGCTGACACGAGCATCTTCAAGGTGAAGTTCACCTCACTGGGCTGGGAGCAGCCCCGGGTCTGGTACCCTGCAAAGCTACGGATAGAAAGGTACCTTCAGGCAAAGGAAGGCGAGTTTGTAGGTGAACCTGTCCCTGCAGGGAGTACAGAGCCACAACTGGATTTAAACCACTCTCCTCCCAGAACCCTCCCAGCCCTTGGGAAGCAGAGCTGCAAGACCTGCCTCCCTCTCTCTCTGCCCCTCAGCTCCCATGTAAGAACTCACTCTAAGCTAAGTGTGGAGATGCCCAGGGAGACCCCAGAGGTAAACTTGGTGAAAAAGACATAGAAGGAGAAGAAGATGGCTTCATGGCCGTGGGAGTCGGGGTGCTGCAGCTTGAAGTCGTCTATGACATCTGGGAGCATGGACCTGTGTGGAGAACATGATGGTGAACACTAGGACCGAGCCAACAAAGCATCTCCTCTCTCTGCTGAGAGGATTTCCCTTCAAGAGCCCCATCTTGGGCTGAAAACATCACAGAAAGCCCTCCCAAGGATTTCTAGCCCCAGAAGCACCTTGCCCAGCTCTCAGGGTGCAGTGCCAAGAGCACCAGGACAACCTTGCACTCACCAGGGTAGGAGGAAGGCGGCTGCGACGCTGATCCCAGCTGCAACAGCCACAACGTAGGTGACAATAAGGTTACTGTCCAGGACAGCCACCATGATGAGGAAGGGGATGGCAGACTGTATAGGGGACAGAAGCCACGTTGGTGTCAGCAGTGCCTGACCCTGACCCCCTGGCTGTTCCCCTTCCCTCCCATGCACGCCAGCCCTCCGACTGCAGGGATGGCCACATAAGCAGTGGTGCAGCCTTCCTCCCAGAGCCCCGCAGCAGCCATTTCTGCTGGCCTTGGCCACATCCGTGACAGCACAAATAGCAGGACGAGGGACAGCCACCAAACTGTCATTAGCAGCAACCTCTGCCCAGCTCTGGGCCCTCCTGGGGGGACACAGCTCTGCTCACCCCATGTGGGAAACACCGTCCTCACATGCACCTCTGCGCTCGAGGAGACCCACTCACCGAGATGCCCACGTAGACAGCTTTCTTCTTCCCAAAACGGGTAAGGAACCACTGCCAGAAGGGAATGGTCAAGGTGGCAGAGAGCTATGGGAAGAGAAGGGGTCACGGTGTCACCTGCTGGCCAGGCTCTTTTCTGGGTTCTGGGGGAAAAGCTCTTCCCAGCAACCAGCAGCTGCTGAGCAGAGCCTCCCCCATCACATTTCCAGCACCTCTGATTGCCACATGCTCCAGAGGCTGGCACACAGCCACGCTGCCTGCTCCTGCTCTTGCCCCATCCCTCACCTGCCTCTGCTCCTGGGAAGGAGAGCTCACAATTGGAGCGGCTGCATGGGGCCACCTCCTCCCCCAGCGTGGAGCACCTTGGCACCCGGCACCACGGCCCTCGGGGCAGCCGGCAGGGGCCAGCCCACCACCCCATACAGCGGGAGGACCCGAATCCATCCTTGGTGCTGGGAAGGGACCTAACCTTGCCATTGCTGCCTGCGCACAGCGTGGCCAAGAGCCAGGCTCTGTGAGGACCCTGGTACCTTGCACCTCCCCACTCCATGGGGCAGGGAGGGTGGGAAGGGCTGTCAGGGGTGAGGCAAGCTAGAAAGGGCTTGCAAGGAGCTGTTTTGCTCCATCGTCCTGGCAGTAAACACTGAGATCCCTTTCTCGAGGTGGGGAGGGGAGGGAAGGGAGATAAGTGGCAGTATTTGGACAAAAAGTCCCCATGGCTCCTGGTCTCCCCCGTCTCTGGCTGCCTTCAAAGACCTTCAAAGAACAAAGACCTCGCTGTTCCCACTGACCCGCCCAGCCTTCACAGAACATTTGGCAGCTCCTTCTCCTTCCCCTCCTCCCAGGGGACCTTCAGTCACTGTCCCCATGGCAGCTCATCACAGCCTCCCTCCCCTCATCCAGAGCACCCATCCCATGCCAGCTCCTGGGCAGGACCCGTGGGATCCCACATCCCACCACAGTCCCAGCCCTGAGAGACTCCAGGACAGGGCCATACGCACCATGATGGCCAGGAGGATGTTCTGGAACTCGTTGCGGAAGCCCAGAGTGTAGGTGCAGAAGAGGGCAAAGTTACCTTCCAGCAGCTGTGGAGGAGATGGGCAGGAGTTAGGGGAGGACGGGCACCCCAGCCACCCCGGAGGGATGCGCTCCTCCTCGCAAGGCTGCACCCAGAGCACAAGCAGGGGAAGAAAGCGGCCATTCATGGACCTGTCCAAGGCCATGAGACCACATCCTTCCTCTCTGCCCAGGGCAACTCCGGCTCATTGAGCTGCTGCCTCACGTGCTCCCAGCCCACCGGGATCCTGTTGGGGCCCTGCGCTGTTCATCCCCCAGCCATCTCCAAGCTGCGCTGCTGCCGTTCCCTCTCCCCAGTCCTTCCAGCCCGGCTGTGCTTACCATGAAGGCCAGTGAGGTGAAGAGGAAGCCGGCGATGAGCTTGATGTAGGCACCATGGTTCATCACCAGCTTCAGTCCCTGGAAGAAGGAGACAGGCTTGTCCGACTGGAGCTCAGAGGACTCTGGGGAGCAGAGCAAATCAGCCCATCGTTAGACTCGCTGTAACAGCACCCTCGGGGGCAAGGGGTGCAGTGCTTCACGCTCGCTGCTGAGCGCCCTACGGGAGTCCTTGCCCACCTACAGTATCCCACCTCAAGGGAGTTGGAACAATGCCCATAGAGACCTCCCTGCCCTCACGCAGGGGTCCCTCAGCCCCACAGAGAGGAGAGAATGGCCCGGCTGGTTTGCCCAGGATAAGCAGAGCTGGTCACAAAGCAGAGGGAGGGAAGGCCAGAAGCTACTGGACTTTGGATATCACCTCCCCTCAGGATGCCCTTGTTGGCACTAACAACCTTGGCCAGCCAAAACTGCAAGATAACATTTATCTCTGACAGTGCAGAGCAGAGAGCTAAGTCCTCATAGCTGCACTGTAATGTATCCCAGAGATGCTCCGGTCCCCTGCCCACAGCACTGCCCTTCTGCAGCACCTTCCCCAGGCCCCCAGACCCAGACCCCCTCTACCTACCCCCCTCCTCTGGGGCTTGACCCAGCAATGAGGTGCCGAGAGCTCAGCCAGGCTCCTGAGGAGCCCCTGGCAGGAGCCACAGCATTTTCACAAGCCACGAGTATCCCAGCACGTTTCAAGCCTCACCTCTCTTCTCCCGCACGCCCACAGACAGGATCACGGCGCAGAGGATGTAGAGTCCCCCAATGACCCCCGCAGCAATCATGTAGGCATTTCTCTGTGCAAGAGAGGAGAGAGTGGTGAGGAAGGGGGCTTTTCCCAGGAGTCAGGCCAGTCAAAGTCAAGGAGAGGGGGCTACCAGCAGGTCTCCCCCAGCTTACTGTGTCCGTGAGTGACCCGGTGTCATGGGTCATGTTTAGTTCCTCCATGGCCACCGAGGAGTTGGTCTTGCCAATGAAGAGGGGGCTCTCGATGCAGGGAGTATCCACCTTGCCCACGATCTGGCCCTGGATGGCAGTGCCTAGCACAGTGCCCAGCACTTCCACAGTCATACCTGGAGGGAGAAGCCAGTGGGACTCAGCACGGCCCTTGGGTACCCAGGGCATGGGTGCAAACCCCTTCACAGCAGAGCCTCCCCAGCTGCAATTCGTTGCTCTTCATCAGGAGAAATGAGCCAGCTCAGCTCACTTACAGCTCCCTCCACCAAGTGATAAGGAGAAGGGGAGTGTCTGCTGGGGAAACTGAGGCAGGGAAAGAGGCCAACACTTGGTCATGCTGCTCCCGCTACTGTATGACAGAGCGGGAAGAAAGACTCAGGAGCTCAGATCCCCCACCATCTGCTCCAGGCACTTGGCCCATAACAGGGACCACCTCCCCATCAGCCCTAGACAAGGATGTCTGCTGGAGGAGCTAGGGAAGAGGAATGGAAAGAGCTGAACCAGCAATTCAAGCCCTGAACAATGTTCATCACACACCACACCTTGGGGCGGGGTGCGATCAAATGAGCCCTTCCAGCAGGGCATCTGGAGGAGGATCGTGCCCCAGCAAGAGCTGCAGTGGAGGAGCCAAGCATGGCTGCCCCCCAGCCATAGCAAGGAAGGGAAGGAAATATTCTTACGGTAGGCAGTGGCTGAGTCCCGCTCGCTCTGCTCCCTGCTGATGAACATGGTCAGCGCTGAGTAGGGCACATGAAAGCACTGCAACAGCACAAGGAGTATTAGCTCAGGGATGGTGCAACAGCCTGTGGGACCTGGGGCAGCAGGAAACCTGCCCCTCTGTAGCTCAGCAAGGTGAAGGCAGGGATTCATACTCTCCATCCCTCCCCCGCCAGCCCTGGTGCATGCAGAGCCCAACTCACCGTCACGAGGGTCTGGAAGATGCAGTAGAAGACAAGATACCACATCACTTGGCCTCTGGAGATGTCCGGCACAAACCAGATGAGAAAGTAGGAGATGACAGCAAACGGGGTGGAGAAGATGATCCTTTGGGAGGACACAGGATTAGCCTCACAGGCATGTACTGCCTGGATAACCCCAACAGCTCAGCTCTCCCCACTGCCACGTGTTCAGTGGGGTTCAGGCACCTGATTTTGGGAGCTCCTGAGCTGCCCTGGGGTGGCCCACCCTGCTCCAACACTTGGACACAAGGTGATGGCCACAGATTGAGTGATTCAGACCAGGCTGAAGGCAGCAGCTCTGGTCTCACAGTGTGGGAAGCGGAAAGGCTGGCTCAGACTTCCAGGGAAGAGTTTTATTTGCAAAAATAGACATCCCTGCTTCAATGGAAGCAATTGATCTGCTCCTGCCTTTGGCTTCCAGCCCAGGTCCTGACCTCTGCCCCAAGCGGTACTGCTGTCGGGTTGTAATCACCATCCTCATCCCAGCAAGGGCTGGGGAGCAGCCAGGCAGCACAGCCCTGCTCCCCAGCAGCCAAACGCCTCTCACCAGCTTGGCTTTGCTGCCAGCCCCCCTGAGCCCTGCTCCCGGGGTCACGACCATTCTGCTGGCAGGGATGAGGCACACCACCAGCCAGCAGCAGGCTGGCTCATCCTTCCACCCCTGCCCAGCTTCTTGGAGCTGCAGGCACAGGGACATTGGATGCAAAGCACAACAGAGGATCAGAGGGGATTGCTGTTCCAGCAGGACCAGCCAGCAAGCATGATCACAGCAAGAAGCCACCCAGGGCATCTCTCTGCTTCGTCCAGCACATCTTATAACCCTTGTCCTCCTGCATCCAGGCAGGGAACAGCTCCACCCTGCACCAGCAGCCCACCACAAGCACCCAGGTCCCCTTGTCACTCAGGAGGGCATGGGAGGAATTTGGGAGGGAAGTGAGCCAGGTATTGAGGCTGCATCCACATCTGCTTAGGAGACTGATCTTGCAAGCACCCTGTGCTCCACAAACCACTGGATGGAGGCTGCATCCTGGCGTAAAGCCAGCAGAACCGGACACGGGACAGAGCCACGCTTGGTCAGGGCTGGCCCTCCGCCACTCCACTGCCAGGGTACAGCAAGATCTTTCCATCTGGGCTGACGTACAGGCGCAAAGTTTAAATTTAAAATTGGGTGTTGGGGGGGGGGGGGGGGGGAGCGAGAAACCAAATCTCCATGGATGGAGTCGGCGGAGGCATTGCACAGGACACAACACATACACATTTTTCCGAGCGCACGTCACCCCAGCAGAGGGGGAAGGGGCGAGCCAGCTCCAGCCACTCCTCTCCTGCGCATTTCTTGTTGCACGCATACGTGGAGAAGGGAAATTTTGAATGAATCACCACAGCCGCGCGGCGGGAAGCGCGTCACGCTCGCCACGGGTGCCAGTGCATGCACGCCGAGTGTGCCAATGCCCTGGGGGCCAATCCCAGCACCAGGACGAGGGTGCTGAGCCCTGGCCAGGGCTGACCAACAGCAGCAGCAGCCAAGTGACTGAGAGTTACCCCTGACCGAGGCAGAGATGATTAAGACGCTCGGAGGAGGCTGCCGGCGTGACGCGCTCATCCGCTCATTGGCCACAGCGGGATGGTGTGTTTCTTTGTGCCACGGCTTTCACACCCCCTTCCCAGCCCCGCACACCCCCTTCCCAGCCCCGCAGTTAATCAGTTGCAAACGGCTGCTGCCCCAGAGAAGGAAGGTCAAAGCCAGGGCTCTTCAGTTACCGACACATCAAGGAAAAGTTTCGTCACCGAGAAGTCTGGGGTGACCAAGGAAATGGGGACTTGCTCTGGGCTGGGGACAGAGCGGGGTCCCTGAGGCTGGGGGAGAGGAGGAGACAGCCAGTGGATTCACTGCTGGGACAAAAATGTGCCCAAAAGTGTTTCAAAAGAAAGAACTGAAAGAGAAAGAGGTGACGGCCCTTGGGGAAGGGCCTCTCTCCCTTCTTCTGAGGACCTGGAGCAGCCCTGAGCTTTGAGCTAGAGCTGCTGGCAGCCGGCTGGGGCTCGGCCCCGCAGATCCGAGCCTGGCAGAAACTGTGAGCAATAAACCCTGGCACAGAGGGGGTTGCACAGGGTCACCTCATGGGTGCTGAGGGCTCGGGTCAGACAGCAGCCTCCGAGACCACCACGCAGCACCTGCAGCTCCTGGCTTTGTACAGGGGGAAACTGAGGCAGCAGCAAGAAGCTCTGCAGCCCCACACAGCCAGCCCCACTGTGGCTGACAAACCCCGAGTTCAGGAGGTTTAAACTTAGCCCAGTTGGACTCAGCAGGTTGCCCTCGAGCCGTGTACAACCGCAGCAAGCTCCTTGCGGCCGGCTGCCCCGGCACTGCTGAGGGGCCCAGTGCAAGTCGAAAGCTCTGGCTAATTTTAACGAAGCAGAAGCCGTTTGGAGGAATGCAGCCACTCCATCCCCACCCCCTGCCTCGAGATTACAGCGAGCAGAGCCGCAGCAACCACCCCAGCGCGCATGGCTATCCCGCGCAGCCCTGCTCTAATCTCTGGACCCCAGACCCTGCCACACGTGCGGCTCCAGAGAAGCTATTTCAGGCCATGTGCGGAGCCTGGCTTTAACAACAGCCGACTGCCACTGCCCAGAGCTATTCCAGGAAAGTCCGGAAGCAGAGGGTATAATCTGCGGGGGAAAGGACTGCATCTCTCTAATTCCACTCCCCCCGTGCCCACCCTCTTTGCTGCATTGTATTTCAGCAATCCTACAGGCACCCAGGACATGGATTATTTTAGCACAGGACATGCCTCCGTGTCCACACTTAAGCATTAGCGCTCTGGAACGCGCCGTGTCCCATGCAGGGGCAGGTGTTTACAGATGTCCCACATCTGCCCTGGGTGCAGGCTCGAGACCTTCAGGGCTTTGCAGACCCCGTCCCACCTGCTCCAATTTTGGCACCCCTTTGCTCAGCACCCCGCTCCCAAGGACAGCAAAAGCACCCACGTGCGGACACCCATCTCCATGACAGCTGTTTTCCTGCTAAAAGAGCATCCTCCTCGTGACTGTCAGCCGGCACCACACCACCACACATCGACCGCTCACACCCCTGTCCCTCCTCCCTATGGGTGCAATGCCATCTGCTCCACTGGCAACGTGGCCCTGTCACCAACCAGGGTTCAGCAACCACCACAGGAACAAAGTCCAGCATGGGAGTGTGGCACCAGGACAGCTCTCAGGGAGCCTGGAGCTGCTGCAGGTACAGTGACACGGAGGCCAGCCAGGTCCACATCACACAGGGGTGGCTTGGGACCAAAGCAACAGGCACAAACTTGAAGCCTTGGGTTTTTTGGGACACTTGGCATCTCACCTGGGTGAGATAGGGCATGAGTATGTCCTGCCCTGTAAAGCTCATGCCAAGGGACACCCAAAGCTGACTGGAGGCACTGTGACACATCAGGCAAGGATGCAGGGTGCTACAGGCGGCTCTTACCAGGGCATCAGGCGGCCAAAGCGAGTCCACGATGTTTTGCTGATGAAGAAGCCCACCATGGGGTCTGTGATGGCATCCCAGGCTCGCCCCACAAACAGGATGATGGAGGCATAGAAGGGGTCCAGCTGCAGGAAGAAGATCTTGTGTCAGCACACACAAGCCCCCCATGCCCCTGGCTGCCCCTCCTGAGCTCCTCAGGACCCTCCCAACAGCACCGCGACCCCACCACCAGCTGGGAGCAGGGATGGATCCCTCGGCGCCTTGTCAGTGGATTTGAGCACAGTCCCCCCCAGCTCTGCCTCCACCAGCTTTTTTCCACCCTAAACTCCCACCTCTCGGAGCAGAGCTCCCCAAAGCACAAGGGTGCCCCAGGGACACTTCTCCCGTGGATTCCCTCCCTGCTCCCCACCAGCGTGGAATGCCGTGGGATCGCGGGACGGATCCCGCATCCCGCGGGACAGACGCCACCAGCCTGTTTTGTCCCCTGGGGAACCCGAGACACGTGGAGCGGGGGCCGGCCTGGTGAGAACCCACAGCCCCCGGACCGACACCCACGCAGGACCGCGACCCCCTGCGTGACCGATCCCCGCCGCCCGCCCCAAAAGCGGGGCGCACCGCTTCCAGCGGGGGCCGGGACACCGGGGCGCCCCTCCGCCGGGCAAAGGGCCCCGGGGCTCCGGCCCCCCCAGGCACCCGGCCCCGGCCGTACCTGCGCCACGTCCAGGAGGTAGATCTGGAGGAAGAAGCCGAGCGCGCAGCCCGTGATCTGGTACGGGGCCCCCCCGACGGCGTAGCACAGCTTGCTGCACACCGACAGCCGCTCCCGGCTCTCCTGCAAGCGGGTCGCCGTTAGCGCCACCGGGAAGCCCTCCCCGGCCCCGGCCCGCCCCCCACCCCCGGCCCGGAGCTCACCCTGCGGCGAGCTGGCGGCAGGCGGGCGGCAGGAGCCCCCCCGGCCGGGCCCGCTCCGCGCCGCCGCCCCCGGCCATGCCGTGCGCGATGAATGGGCCGCGCCGCCGCCCGCGCGGGCCTTGTACCGGCAGCGCCCGCCCCGGCCGGGCCCGCCCGCGCCCCGCCCCCCGCCGCCTCCGCCGGCCCGGCCCGGCCCTTGCTCCAGCCCCCGGCCCCGGCGCCGCCCGCCTGCCCGTCCGTCCTCCGCGTCTCTGTGCCCCCAGCCCCTCACCGCCTCACCCCCCCATTCCCCCCAGCCCTCATCCCCGCCCCCCACCCCCTCATCCCCCATTCCCCCAGCCTCACCCCTCCATTCCCCCATCCCTCACCCCTCCATTCCCCACCCCTCATCCCCCCATTCCCCCAGCCCTCACCCCTCCATTCCCCCATCCCTCATCCCCCCATTCCCCCATCCCTCATCCCGCCCCCCCATCCCTCATCCCCCCATTCCCCAGCCCTCACCCTCCATTCCCCATCCCCTCATCCCCCCATTCCCCCATCCCTCATCCCCCGCCCCCCACCCCTCATCCCCCCATTCCCCCAGCCCTCATCCCCGCCCCCCACCCCGCATCCCCCCATTCCCCCAGCCCTCACCCCTCCATTCCCCCAGCCCTCATCCCCCCATTCCCCAGCCCTCATCCCTCCACTTCCCCATCCCTCATCCCCTCACACCCCCCCATTCCCCCATCCCTCATCACTCCACTCAACCATCCCTCATCCCTCCACTTCCCCATCCCTCATCCCCTCACCCCTCCATTCCCCATCCCTCATCCTGTCATCCATCATCCCCCCATTCCATCCCTTCCCTCCATCCCAGCCCTTTACCCCTTCACCCCTTCCCTTTCTGCATCCCCCTGTCTCCCCGGGTGCCCCCACTGAGGGCAGAGGCTGAGCGAACACTGTGCTGCCCTACAAGGGGACAGGGCTGGAAGATGTTCCCATGGGTTCCCAGGGGCATTAGCCAGTGAGGGCCAGGGACTGGAGACCCTCAGTGCCAGCCCCAGCATGGCCCCACTCTTAATCCCCCTCCACGTGGGCCCACTGAAGGGGCTGAGGTGAAGCAGGACACCCTGCCCCCATCCCCGTCCCAGCCCCCACGGCCCCCGTGTGCTGCACACCAGCTTCAGGGGGTGATGGTGACTCCCAGGTCCCAGCAACTCTCCCTGGGTCACCTACAGTGTCCCCCATGCTGGACGGCCACCTGGACATCAATCCCAGCACCTCTTGGCTGTACCCAGTGCTGTTTGCCCCCTTGCAGGCACACGTACACCTGTGCCAGTGCCATGTCACCACAGTGACAGCCACCCACTCCACCGGGCTCAGGCCACTGGGGTTCAAAGAGCGCCCTGAGATGTGCCACGAGATGAGCCAGCAGGGCCAGCGTGGCACCCAGTGCCAGCACCTGATTGCCACTTAGAGCTGGGCTTGGAGCTGCATTTACTGGGGACAGGGACAGGCAGGGAGGCTGGGCGGGGAGGATGGGCAGCTGGCACCGCGCAGGGACCTGGGGTGCAGCAGACCCTGAGGATGAGCGAGGCAGATGGCCCCTGGCACGGAGCGGTGGCACAGCAGCTCCGGGCACTCCCCAGTTTCGGGAGCTCCGTGCTGGTGTCACCATTGACTCAGTTTCCTGCGTTCCCCCGGCTCTGCCACGCACGCAGCCTGCGCCCAGCCGCGCTGGGTGCTGAGGGGTGCCACCCACTGCGCACGGGGGTCTGTGCCAGGCTTCAGGCTCTCCAAGTTTGTTCAGTGACACAAAATACCTTGAAGCAAGAGGGGAGCGAGGTGTGGGCAATGCCACTCGCCCGGCCAGTTTGGCAGAGACCTGCCTCAGGCTCCTGGCCACGCCGGCTGTGCCATGCTGGCTCAGGTGCGACTGGCACTGGGCAGCCCTGGGACAGCCTGGTGTGAGCTAGAACCTTCCCAAGCCCCTCAGGAGGAAGGAGCCTCGTGTCAGGGGTGGGCTTGTGCCTGAGTCTGCCAGCACACGTGTAACGAATCGGACGGGCTCTGCCCTCCCTGAGCATCAGAGCTTGGGACAAGCATCACGACCTTGCGCTGCAGTGAGCAGCATCAGCGCTTTAAGGGGTCTCAGTGTTGGGGTGTGTGCCACCCCCTGTGCTGGGTGGTCGAGAGAAGCGTGTGGCTGTGCGGCGTGGCTGCAGCTCCCTGCCCGTGCTGGGGGCCAGCGTGGAGCAGATGGCCTGGACTTGCTGGGGGTGACTGTGTCCCCATGCGGCATCAGTGCAGCCACTGAGGACATCCATGTGGGTTTGTGTCCCTGTCTGAGCCCACCCCAAAGCACAGATTTGGTACCCCAAAGCGCTCTGCTTCCCCATCACACAGAACCAGGGATCCGCAGGGTCCCTGCTCAGTGCCTCTGTTTCCCTTTCCACAGAGAAGGTCTCTTGTGCAGGAGCTGAGGGGACTCCCATGGTGGCACTTGTCCCTTCTGGAGGGACCAGGCTCCCTGGAGGCAGGGTAGTCTTGTCCTCAGCTCCCAGTAGTGCTTGGCCCCAGCACCATATCTCTGCTCCCTTTGTCCTAGGGGCTTCTCAGCTCCAGATGCTTTTTGGCATTCCTGACCTTGAGCAAAGCACTGAGAAACTGCCTCTGGGAAAGGCGGCTGTAGGGGAACAATGGGCAGCCCTTTGTGCCGGAGATTGTGCAGAAAGACTGCAGACAGGTGTAGCCCTGCCTACATATCAAGTAGGAGAAGTGGAAAGACCAGGATTTCCCTGGATTAGGAGGATTTTCTTCCCCAAATCTGGTATTGCACAATTTCCGGGGGGGATTTTAGACCTTCCTCCCAAGCAGATGCTCTGGGGGATCCCCACAGCAATGAATGAACCACCGAGGGCTGATCCCGGCGGGGATGTCAGTGTTGCGGCTCCTGCCAGGCTTGGGGTCCCCAGGGACCCACAGGTGGTTGAGGCTGGGCCCCTCACACTGTCACCCTTCGCACCAGGATGCCAAGTTCGATGTGATGGCCTTGCAGGCAAGACCAGAGCTCAAATATCCCTCTGACAGTGATGCCACAACATCCTGGCCTCCACATGCCTGAGTTGGGGACACCATTTGGCTCTGAGGGTGACTCTTCAGGGGCTGGGACCCAAACACTGCCCTTGGGGACATGGTTCAGGCCCAGGGACAGGGATAGGGATGGGGGCTGCTCCAGGGAATGACGGCTTTGCCATCCCACCTGCCACCCACGTCTCCTCGCTGTTACGGATCTGGCGCAGTCTGGAGCAGGAGCTGAGCAAGCGTGAGCACACCCGAAACCAGACAGCCCTGCCAGGCTGGGCTGGCCAGGACTGGGATGGTGGGACTGGGAGCAAATGGCAGCGAGCTGGTCCTGGAGCTGTTGGGGGGGGCCATGGGCTGCTGCCCAGATCGGGGCCAGCGCCGCCTGCACACCGCAGAGCTTCACCGGGGCTCAGGGCACCTCCCGGCATCAGGCAGGGTGTGCTGGGGGCAAAATGGGCCCGGGGGGGGTGAGGATGTATAGGGCTGGAGCTGACGGTGTGTTTTCCACCCCCTCCTCCGGACTTCGCTGCCTGCTAAATTCATAGGGGCTGGCTGCACCCCCAGGGAGCCGGGGCTGGTGTAAACCCGGGGCTGTGAGTGCTGACCCCTGCCCCATACAGCTGGGCAGTATTTCACGGGGCTCCCGTTACCCCACAGGGACTCGGGCCGGCGTTTTGCAAGGGCCCAGCCAGCCCCCATGGCCGCTGCTTCACGGGGACAAAGGGGACACATTGCATGGCAGCACGTGGCAGCTGCCCTGTGCTGCCCACACCAGTCCTGGGTGGGACCCTGGGGAGCACGTCATGAGGCTGAGGGGGACCAGGTGGGGCTGGGGGGTGTTGGCACAGAGCCTCGGGACCCCCATGGGGATAGCAGGGTGGCTCAGAGGCTGCTGCTGCAGTGGGATGGGGACAGCCAGTGGCAGCCCCCAGCTCAGGGTGCCACCGGGACACCTGCCAGGCGCAGGGTGGCTGTCTACCGTGGGGAAGCACTTGGGGGCTGGAGCTTCAAAGTCCGTCCCTGCTGTCAGTGGGGATCCAAAGGGCACGGGGGGGGGGACGACGATGACGGGGACACGGGGACACGACAACCCGGGGAACTGCCTTGCGTCATGTGCCAGAGCTGTGCCAGCCACCAGCTGGGCCACGGCAGCTCCCGTGGAGCTGTGCCAGCACCGGGGGGCACGTGCTTGGTGCTGCCTGGGGAGCCGTGCCAGTACCCTGCAACTGGGGGGCACAGAGAGGTGCTGGGCTGGCCCATGGGTGGCCCCCCCAGCCCTGTCACCGGCAGTGCCACAGCCCCTGGGGCACTAACTCACCCACCCAGCCTTGTTTGCGCAGCCGGCGTGGGTGCTGGCAGCGAGAGGCTCTTGGGTCCTGTTTGCCCAGTGCCTGGAGAGAAACGGGATGAAAGGGCCGGGATGAAAGGGCTGCGCGGCCCCTCCAGCCCTCTCCAGGAGCTCTCTGCACCTTCAAAGCATCTGGAGCCCATTGAAGCCGGGACAAACTCCTGCCTCATCCTGGGAAAAGCCGGAGAGGTCCCCGAGGCCCTCAAGGAGGGGGCAGGAGACATGGCCGAGAGCTATGGGTTGTAGGAGCCTTTGTTCCCGCGCCCCGGGGTTGTGTTGGTGCTGGAGCAGGCGGTCTGGGGCAGTGCCAGCTGTGTCCCCAGCCGTGACCCCCTGTCCCTGCAAGTGCTGGGGCAGGATGTGTCCCCGCAGCCTCTGCCCTTAATGCCAACAGGGCAATTTGTTTCCTAAAAAGAAAGAGAGGCTTCACCCATGCTTCCCAGGAAGGGTGAAGGGCTGGGAGCAGCCTGACTGGGGACACTGCGGGGACATGCCCAGGGCTCCCAACCTGGCTGGGGACTGAGGCCAACACCGGAGCACAAAGGGGACATCAGCCCGGGCTGCTGGGGGATGCCTGGGTGCTGGGCTCCTGTCCCAGCCCCATGGGCTGCCAGGCGGGATTGGGGTGCTCATGACTGCTCTGGATGGGTCAGGAGGGCATGTAGGGTGCTGCAGCCGTGGTGGGGACCCCACAGCACCCTCGTGGCTGGGAAAGCACAGCCCCGGGCCCAGCACCCTCCTGCTGCGCTGACTCAGATTCACGAAGCTGGCGAAGCTTTGCAAGCTCAGCTGCACCCCAGTGCCAGCAAGGAAAGCAGTGACGGAACAGCCCTGGGGACATGCTCGGGGATGCTGGGGACAGCCACCAGCCCAGCATCCGCTCCCAGCCCTGCCCCTCCGCCTCCCCCGTGCCGTCTGCCGCCGGGGCAAAGGGGAAAATGAGGCACGGAGCGGTGAGCAGCGCCGTCCCCGCTGCGAGCTCGCCTCCGGGCCCTGCTAAGCGGGGACGGGGTGCCCGCTGCGGAGGGTGCCCCCCCGCTCCCCCGCCCCACGGACCGGGGCACCGTCACGGGCCCCGGCGTTGCCCGAGCCCCAGCAGGTGGCGCCCTGCGCCCGCCGGTGGCTGCGGCCGGAGCCCGGGGCCGGGGGGGTCCGGGGGGAGACCGGGAGGGCTGTGCTGGACCGCGCCGGGCAGCGCTGGGATGTACTGGTTCGTGCTGGGCTGGGCTGGTCCGTGCTGGGCTTCACTGGGCTGTACTGGCCCATGAAGCACCACACAGGACCGTGCGGAGCTGGGCTGCACTGGGCTGTACTGGGCCATGCTTTGCTGAGCTGTACTGGGCTGTGCTGGGCTGTGCTGGGCTGTATTGGGCTGTGCTGGTCCATGAAGCACCACACAGGACTGTGCAGAGCTGGGCTGCACTGGGCTGTGCTTTGCTGAGCTGTACTGGGCTGTGCTGGTCCATGAAGCACCTCACAGGACTGTGCAGAGCTGGGCTGCACTGGGCTGTACTGGGCCATGCTTTGCTGAGCTGTACTGGGCTGTACTGGGCTGTGCTGGGCTGTACTGGGCTGTATTGGGCTGTGCTGGTCCGTGAAGCACCACACAGGACTGTGCAGAGCTGGGCTGCACTGGGCTGTGCTTTGCTGAGCTGTACTGGGCTGTGCTGGTCCATGAAGCACCACACAGGACTGTGCAGAGCTGGGCTGCACTGGGCTGTACTGGGCCATGCTTTGCTGAGCTGTACTGGGCTGTGCTGGGCTGTACTGGGCTGTATTGGGCTGTGCTGGTCCGTGAAGCACCACACAGGACTGTGCAGGGCTGGGCTGCACTGGGCTGTGCTGGGCTATGCTTTGCTGAGCCGTACGGGGCTGTACTGGTCCATGAAACCCCATACACAATAGTCCAGGGCTGGGCTGCACTGGGCTGTACTGGTCTATGCTGCTTGCTGGACTGGGGCAGTTGGCTCCCTGCAGGGCTGGTGCTGCAGCTGGGGGACCCAGTGCCCAGCACCCCCAGCTCCCAGCGCCTCCAGCCAGGGCAGATCCTGTGGCCCGAACTGCACTGAGGGGCGAGAGGAGGGGGCTGGGGTGGGTTAGCGCACGCTGCTGCGGGGAATCTGCTGGTCCCAGGTGAACTTTGTAACAGCACGTGTGTGCGTAATGACGCCACAGTCTTTAGTGTATAAAGTGAAAGCCTCACCGTGTTTTCACAGCATTTCTTGCCCTTCCTAGAAGGACCTTGGCATGGGGAGATGCAGCATCCTGCTGGGCTTGCCCAGGTCCCTGAGGACACAGCATGTCTCTCCGCACCCCAAGGCTGGATGTGCTGGGTGCCACACGGGCACAGCTGAGTTTGAGCAGCAGTGATGGGGCTGGTGGTGGGAGCTGTGTGTGCGCGAACAGCTCTGCTGCATCCCAGGCCATCCCTGGCTTCCCTCCGGCCCATTGCTCCTGGCTTCCCCGGCAGCTCCCAGCCCCTGGGGAGGGGCAGCACTGCAGCCCCCGTGCTTCCTCCATCTGCAGCCCGTGTCCCTGGCGTGCAGAGTGAAGTGCCATGTCCCCCAGCGCTGCTTTTCTGGCATTCCCATGGCCCCTCCTGATTTTAGCCACCTCTTTGCTGGACTTGGTGGCTTCCAGAGGGGCAAAGCTCCCAGCTGGGCCTGTGAGGGCTTTGGGAGGGGTGTGGTGGTGCCTCTGGGTGGCACCCGAGGTGGCACCCTGCGCAGGGCACAAACGCTAAGTGACCCCACTGCTTCCCTGGGGCTGAAACTGCCTGTGCCCGCAGGGAACGGCCACGCAGCAGCAACGGGTGGCTGCAGCGGAGGGAGGTGGCAATGCCCCGGAGTGAGCCCAGGAGCCCAGCGGGCAGTGGGGGGACAGCCAGGTGGGGGGTGGGGGGGAAAGGGCACTCAGGGGTGGCCTCTGGCAGCCCGCAATGCCTCCCTGTGATTTGTCCCCGCTTTTCCAGGTTGCTTTGCCATCGCTCTCAGCCAGACGTCCCCAGGCTGGTGGCTAGTGGCCAAAAATCTCCCTGCAGGAGCCCCTGCTCCTTGGCGCTGGCAGAGGGGGGAACCACAAGCCCTGACCTTTCTGATGGGCTAAGGACGGCATCGGGGGCTGGCGGGGTGCAGCGAGGGTCCCCCAGCGCGACGCGCGGGGTGGCCACTGGCTAATAGCCCCGTTAGCAGCCCCGTTAGCAGGACCGGGCAACCCTGGGGCTGGGGGTGCCGCGGTATGCCTCACACCGTGTCCCCTCGAGGGCGGGGATTAGTGCAGGTTCCCGCCCTCTATGCAAATCAGAGCACGGCGATTGGCGGGCGGGCGGGGCCGCGCGCCGCAGACAGGCTATAAGAGCGGGGGGGGGAACAATGCACCCGCCGTCCCGGCTCGGTGGCTGGTGCCGCCGCGCCCCGCAGCGCCCCGCCAGGTGGGTGCACCGGGGGTGGGGGGCTGCCCCTCTTCATCCATGGGGCTGGGGGTGCCCCTTTCCTGAGCGGAACTGCAGATCGGGCGGGGGATGCCCTCTTTTCTTTCTGGCCCCCCTCTAGGCTCCGCCGGCCCCCCCCTCCCCAATGCAGAGATGGAGTTTGACTCGTACCAGCACTACTTCTACGACCACGACGCCCAGGAGGATTTCCACCGCTCCACGGCCCCCAGTGAGGACATCTGGAAGAAGTTCGAGTTGGTCCCCACGCCCCCTCTGTCCCCCCTGGGGACCCCCGGGGCGGAGGAGCGCTCCGGCTGGCTCTCCCGCTACTGCCTGGCCGGGGAAGAGCCGGAGTATCTCATAGGGACGGGGGAGATCTTCGGGAATCTGAGCGCTTTCATCCTCAAGGATTGCATGTGGAGCGGGTTTTCAGCCCGGGAGAGGCTGGAGAAGGCGATGACAGAGAAACTTTCCACGGGCACGCAGAGGGCCACCCCCCACAAACCCTCCTTCGCGCAGGATCTGGGGTTCAGCAGCTCGGTGAGCGAGTGCGTGGATCCCGCCGCCGTCTTCCTTTGCCCGCTGGCCGAGAGCAAGATCCCCGCATCCTCGGGATCCGAGGGCCAAAGCGATTCTGGTAAGGGATCGAGGCGCTCGGCCGCGCTGCGGGCAGCCCCCGGCCCCCCGCGCCCCAGCCCACGCGTGGGGGACACGCGTGTCCGCACATGTGCGTGTCGGGCGCCTCCCGCCCTTTGTTGTGGCTCCAAGCGAGCCCCGGTCCCGACCCCATGAACAAAGCGGGGGGTCCCCTGCTCCCCTGCCCGAGGGGCTTCTGCTCGGGAAGCCCCTGCGGCTCGCGGGAGGGTGCGTGGGGCAGCCCCCCGGCCGCTGCGTGGGGCTCTGGGGGTCCCTCTCGCTCGGCCCGGCCCCACGGGAGCGTCGCGGGCAGGTGGGCGAGGGGCGAGTTTGCAGCTCGACGTGGGAA
The DNA here is from genome assembly GCF_023634155.1 of Falco peregrinus. Classification (NCBI taxonomy): domain Eukaryota; kingdom Metazoa; phylum Chordata; class Aves; order Falconiformes; family Falconidae; genus Falco; species Falco peregrinus. Next base: position 117,120,154 of record NC_073723.1, read on the forward strand.
GTTTGGGGTTTGTGAGTTGCAGCGCGCTCGGCTGCCGGCCCCGAACCTCGGCTGCTCCCCCCCACGTTCACAGGGCCCACCCGCGACGGGATTCCCTCGGGACACAAGGCAAACAGTCCCCGGGGCCGGGAGGCTGGCGAGCAGCGGCGGTAGCCCGGTGGCCCGGGCAGCAGCAGCCCCCATCAGCTGGGGCACGTCTCAGCCCACCCTCGGGGCGCGCCTGCTTGTCTCGCGTGGGAAGGGGGGGGTGTCGTATTTACACGGAGGGTCCGGCTGGGAAGTTGCTACCCCCGAAACCCACCAGCCAAGGAGGTGCCACCCCCCGCATCTCGGGCCGCGGCCACCTATTTTCAGCCCCTAATTAAATAAAAAATAAACCATCTGGGTGTCCCCAAAGCCACTCGCGGCCCCCGCGAGGGTCGTGCGCTGTTTCCCCCGCTTCCACGGAAGCGGGGGGGTCTCGGCTGCCGTGGGAGGCGCTGACGCGATGCCGTGACCCCGTTAATAAATCTGCCGGTGGCAGCGACCTGCGCCGGTGAGTCACGGCGCGGGACGGGGATTTAATGCCATTAGGAGCCCGGGGGACGGTAAGCGGGTCACGAGCGTTAAGAGGCTTAACCCAAATTGGGGGGGGGGGGCGGCGGGGGTCCCGGTGCCGGGGGGTCCCGGTCCGGATCCGGCCGCGCCACGTGGGAGCCGAACAAAAAGCAACAGATTGCAAACAATGAGAGGAGCCGCGCTGATGGACGGGGCCGGGGACCAATGGAGTGGTGCGGTAGCCGGCTGGCCCCGCCAGGCAGCCAATGGGCGGCTGGGGAGGGCGGGGCCCCGCGTGCCGACTTTTATTAATGAGCGGCGCGGGGGGGGGTGGGGTGGGTGTGTGCGCGCGCGCGCGCGTGTGTATATACACGTGGCTGAGACCGGGTGCGTTGTGACACTGATGAGCGCGGCCTGGGTGGGGGAGTGAGCGCCCCCCCAGTAGCTCCAGTAGCAGGGTGGCTTGGGCTTATGGGGCAGAGCCCCCCAGAGGCGGGGGGGGGCGGGGCGGTGTCGGGGGCCACAAGCAGGACGGTGCCCTGGAGCCCAGCCCCTGCGGCCACCAGTGGCCCTGGCACAGGAGGGGTGTGGGCCGGTGGTGCTGCTGGGGGGGGTTGAGCATCTTGGGGGACCTGTAGTGAGCAGCTGTGTTTTCCCCCAAAACCTAAGAAAAAGGTGTAAGCGCATCCCTAAAGGGAGCGCAGGTGTGTGGGGCCCGGTCACCACTCTGTCCCCAGGGACCAGCTTCCCGCTGCTGGCATGGGGCACCTGCAATGCCAACGGGTGGGGTGGTTTGGGTTCAGTTATGCGTTATTTAGGTTTTGCTGTTCCCAGCTCTGATAACCTCCCCCACGCTGGCAGCTTGGGCTTGGGATGCCTTTGAGGTTCACTGAGCCTGTTGGAGGGACCCCTTCACCTCTCCCTCCCTCCCAGCACCGTGGGGGGGTGGGGTGGGGTGGATTGTCCCCTCTGGCCCCAGGAAGCCTGGCCTGAATGGGGTTTATCACTTGTGAAAAGTAACAAGTCACCGAAGTGGGAAGCTGCAGCCAAGGGGAACAATAGGCAGCTCTGCCCCCATGTCCCTCATTTACAATTTCAGTGGACCAAGAAAGCGCCCGACCAGGATGAGCTCTGGAGTTCAGCTGCCCCAGGTCCCCACCATCCTGCTCCTCCTGTCCCTGCGGGCAGGTGGGCTTTGGTGTTCCTTGCTTGATGATCCTTTGTTGGACACATGTTGCTCGTGGTACCAAAGCGAGGCAGAAGTGAAGCCCCATCCAATTTTGGGGAACTGGGCACGTGAATGTAGAGGGAAAGCTCCTTCCAGTGTGATGGTGTTGGAAGAGCACTTAAATAGTGTCATCCCTTCTGGAGGTTGCGTAGTGGCTTTGGGGTGCATGAGCAGATTTTTGTGGGATGGCAGTGGGGACATTGTTCAGGGGCTGTAGGGAGCCCCTGCGGGGTGAAGAGGGGTGACCTGGGGGGCTCCCAACTGATGGGATTTTTTTTTTTTTTTTTTTTGCCATGTCCATTGTGCAGAAGGTGAAGAGATCGATGTGGTGACAGTGGAGAAGAGACAATCGCTCAGCCTGAGGAAGCCGGTCACCATCACGCTGCGCGCCGACCCGTTGGACCCCTGTATGAAACGCTTCCACATCTCCGTCCACCAGCAGCAGCACAACTATGCTGCTCGCTCGCCACCAGATGCGTGTCCCCCACCAGAGCCACCCCAGCAGGACAAGGATGAGCCACTGAGCACCGTGGAGCCAGCCCCTGCCATCACGCTGCCTGAGCCCAGCTTGCCAAAAGCTGGCAGCAGCCCTGGCTCTGACAGTGAGGACGTGGCCAAGAGGAAAAACCACAACTATCTGGAGCGCAAGCGGCGCAACGACCTGCGCTCGCGCTTCCTGGCCCTGCGGGACCAGGTGCCCGGGCTCGCCAGCTGCCCCAAGACACCCAAAGTGGTGATTCTGAGCAAATCCTCCGAGTACCTGCAGTCACTCATCAGTACCGAGAGGAGGATGGCGGCTGAGAAGCGGCAGCTTCGGCTGCGGCAGACCCAGCTACTCAAACGGATTGCTCACCTCAAGGGGCACTAGCACCCCATGTGCCCCCACCCTGGTCCCCACGACCCCCCTGGCTCCCTCTCAATTTGCACATTTTTTTAATTTTTTTTTCCGGTTGTTTGTTGAACTGTTGGCCCCAGGGGGCTGGAGCACATGGGGTGCTGTGGGGTGTCTGTGGGGTGGCTGCGGTGCAGTTCCTGGCTGCAGGAATGGGGGCCACAGAGGGGGGTCCCCCCTTTACGGCATTGCCTGCGTGGGGTTGGCTTCTTGGCACTGGGTGTTGCAAGATTTCCCTTGTGTGTGTCCCTCCATGAAGCTTTCTCAAGTGACTGCTTCAATTTACAGGCTCTATTCCCCCTCCCCAGCAGCCCCTGCAGCCCTTTCTGCTGTTTGCCACCACCAGCATCACTCAGAGCTGCCCTGGGCGTTCATCTCGCCCTAAAAATCCCAAGCGACCGTGGTCTGCTTTGGCTCGTGGAGGCAGACACCGAGAGCCCAGCATGGGGCTCATCTCTGGATGGATCCCCACGGAGATGGTGACAGCAGGATGCCTCTCCCCAGGGTTAACAACACTCCGTGGGCGATCCCCTTGCTCGGCTGGACCGTACCTCACTTTCTTACCACTTCATGCAGTAGCTTGTCTTTGAATTTTATGTTCTAGAACCTGCTGCTGTAACTGCGAGTCTTATACTGTGTTTTTATACTGTATTTTTGTACCACTTTTTGAGAAGTATTGGTAAAGAGTTTGCTTTTTTATATATATATAAAAACTTTCTTTTGGAGGGGGGCGGTCCTGCTGCAGGGGAGGGCTCAGTCCTGCTGCACTTTAGGGAGATCAGGAAGGGGCTGCCGGACCCTTGAGCTGAGTCCTTGCGGAGGCCAGTTCCCCCCTTGCAGCTCTCCAAACCACCCATATGCAATAACGGGGGATTTTTTTTTTCCCCTTTCCCACCCTTGTGACCCCCTTTCCCACTCTTGTGAGTGCCCCCCTCACCAGCAGCTGCTTAAAATTCCCCAGCAAAGCTTTGGGCTTTGCAGGGAGCATGGCTGGAGGGGGCAGATTGGGTGCATGGGGGGGGGGGGGGTTGTGCTGCCTTCAAGGCTTCCTGCTGCCCAGCCTGCAGTGGGGTGTGTGGGTGACAGAGCCCCCTGTCCCCTCCTGGGGTGCTGGCAGGGGTGGCCCCACAGGATGGCACCCTTGGGTTCCCCACTGACCTGCTGAGAACAGTTAGAGTTAACACTGTGGTCGGATTTAGCACTTTCTTCATTACCTCACACTTCATAAATAAATAAGTTTGCAACAGCCTGGGTTGGCTTTTTCCATGCAGGCGGCTGTGGGTTTCCATGCATTGTGCCATGATGCTCTGGGGGAGGGTGGGGGGCTGGCCTGGCTGCTGTGTTTTGGGGTGTCCCCAACACAAAAATGTATTTTTTGCAGCGGGGCTTGGCTGCCTTGCTGCCAGCAAGACTGGGCTCTTTGTCCTGACTTTCTCCCAGCGATTGAAACAGAAGCGGTTACGGTGGTGCAGCCAGAGAAATGAATCCCCTGGATTATTTTTCGTCCTTTTAAGTGATTTTATTGGCAAGGAGGGGCAGAAAGCCCACGCTGGGCTCAGAGAAGGCTTTGGTGTAATTATAAACCCCCCTAATGGGACTCAGGGCAGTTGGTGTAGGGCGATTGCTGCCCTGTGGGTCAGGGGATGGGGCTGTGGTTGGCAGTAACCCTATAGGGAGGGGGAATGCAATCTGCTCACTTCAAGGGGCATCAGAGAACTTCATATACCCAGATCTGCCAAGTGGGTGAAATTATATATATCTGCGTGCCTCCTCCCTGCTGTCCCCAAACTCAATGCGTTTGGGTTTCCCTCCTACTGGCAGCAAAAGTCTTGCTCTAAATGCAGGAGGGACACGGGATCCTCTTACCGCTGAGAAGTCAGAAAAGAGCTGCTGCTGCTGCAGGAGACTCAATCACCTGGGGGAAGGCAGCCTTAAAAAGCAACAGTTCTGCACGGAAGCTCTTAAATACCTGTTCCCTGGGGTTCCAGCAACATTTCATACTTTCTGCATGTTGCATCACGCCATGTCAAAGTGCTTTTGAGCTGTATTAAGAGCTGCTCGCAGGAACCACAGCTTACACATGGAGCAGGGTGGCCTAAATCCGACACCTCGCCCGTGCGCAGCAAACAAAGCCCAGATGTACCAATCCCTCAGATGTTTATTTTTGTTGTATGTGCACCGACACTGGCAGACTGGTGTCCTTTTTCAGCTCAAGGTGACCCTCCCGATAAGGTTTTTAGTAAGGTGTGCTTTTTCGTGCTGAAGGCACATAGGATGTTTAAAACATTATTTTTCTTTCTTGGAAATGATGTTGCAGATCTGTGGCCAGAGCTGAGACCCTCACCAGTGGAAAATGTAAGTTGGTCTCAAATCAAACCGGGGAACAGTTGCAGTTTTGCACACACCTTCGAGTTCTCCTGCTTAAAGCCTGCATACATAAATATATATATATACTTGAAAGTTCCCTGGTTACTAAAGCAGATGTCTCCTCTCACATTGCCACGGTAAGGACGAGGAAAACAGGCTGACAGCGCTATTAAGCGAATAAAATAGCAGGGCTTTTCCTCCTTGCTCATTCAGTGCTGCGATTCGCAAGTGCCGGCTGTAACCATCACAATCCAGCGTTCCCAGCCCTGACAGTTATTTTTTTCATGCGCGTCGCCCTGCTCGCACCCTGCTCCTGGCCACTGCCCCCCTTGCCTCTGCTGCCATACCCCCCCCCCCCCACTGCTGCTCTCCCACCCACCGTAGCTTTGCTCCTGCCCGCGCCGGGTTTGGGGGGCAGCCTGCGCCGGCCCGGGGGTGCCGCGGGCACGGGGCTGCCTTCACGCCTGGGCTGGCAAATTTTTAGGACAATTTCCCGAGGCGGTGATAATCCCTTCCCCTCCGAGGGGGGGGCTGGCTGCCCGCACCCCTCCCCGGTCCGCAGCCTCCCGCTCCCTGTTGCTATGGCAAAAGATGTGTGTTGCCAGGGAAAGCGGCAAGGCTGAGGTACCCTCCTCCCGCTGTCGCCATGGCAACCGTCTCCCTGCCTCGCCTCCCCTCTGTCGCCACGGAGACAGTCGCCCGCTCCCCATCTCCCCGTGTTGCCGTGGCGATGGGGAGGACGAGCCTCCATGGAGGCTGCCGTTGCCACGGCAACGCGCGCCTCTCTGTTGCTATGGCAACTGCCCCCCTCAGCCTCCTGCCCCGTTGCTATGGCAACAGCGTCTTTCTCATCCCATCCTACCCCCCCCTCCAAAAAAAAAAAAAAAAGGTACCACGGGGCTGAACCCCACTCCTGGGCACGGGCCGGGTGTGAGGCCCTGGGGGGGCGGGGGGGGGCGGGCAAGAGGGGCCGGGGGCGCGGGGCTGGGCAGGGCAGGGCCGGGGCCGGGGAGCGGGGCCGGGGGCAAGGGGGAAGGCCCCGGGCCGAAGGCGGGACCCCCCCCCCGCCTGGCAGACGGACCCGGGGCGCTGGGCCCGGCCCCGGCCTCCCCGCGGGTGGCCCCGTCCGCAGCCCCGGCCCCGTCCCGCCCCCGTCCCGCCCGCCCGTCCCCATGGCAGCCGCCGGGCCGGGCCGGGCCATGGCGGCCGCGCTGTGCCGGGGCCGGGCGCCGCCGCCGCGGCCGCTGGTGGTGATCCTGGGCGCCACCGGCACCGGCAAGTCGGCGCTGGCGCTGCAGCTCGGGCTGCGCCTCGGCGGGGAGATCGTCAGCGCCGACTCCATGCAGGTACGGCCGGGCCTGGCCGCCGCGGTGGCCTGCGGGGGGCCCGGGGCAGGCCCGGCACCGGGAGGCGGCGCGGCCGGGCCCGGGGGCCGCGGAAGGCCGGAGCCGGGCCCGGGGAAGGCCGGAGCTGGGCCTAAGGGAAGCTGGAGCCGGGCCCGGGGCCTGGGGAAGGCCGGTGCCGGGCCCGGGGACGGAGGAAGGCCGGAGCGGGCCCGAGGAAGGCCGGAGCCGGGCCCAGGGATGGAGGAAGGCCGGAGCCGGGCCTGGGGGCCGAGGAAGGCCCGAGCGGGGCCCGGGGACGGAGTAAGGCCGGGGCGGGGCCCGGGGAAGGCCGGAGCCGGGCTCAGGGATGGAGGAAGGCCGGAGCCGGGCCCGGGGAAGGCCGGAGCAGGCCCCGAGGAACCTGGAGCTGGGCCCGGGGATGGAGGGAGGCCGGAGTGGGGCCTGTGAAGGCTGGAGCTGGGCCCGGCATCCCCGGCGGGGCCCTGGCCTGGCTGAGGGTGTTGCAAGGGCACCCGGCCTGGTACCAGCCTCGGCCCGTCCCAGAGGGGCCCAGCCCCCGGGGCTGCAGCTGGGCCTGCCTGGGGACCCCGGGGCCCGTGGCCGGCTGCCTGTGGGCAGCACCGCGGGGATGGATCCTGCCCGCTCAGTGTGCGCCCACCGCCCCGTCCCCACGGCCAGTTGCTGGTTTTGGGGTGAGCAGTGTCACAGCTGCCCCCCGGCCGGGGGAAGCCTGCTGGCCTGGCTTGTTAGCCCCGAACGAGGCGGGTACCACCAGAACTGTAGGGCTGGGTTTGTTCAGACCCCCCACAATACATTCAGCTTTTCAAAGGAAACCAAAGAGTGTTTTAATTTTAACCCACAATAAAGCTACGCGGAGGTGTAAGGAGCAGTTGACCAAGGCAACACAGCAGCTGGAGTTGGTCGATAGTAAGCGATACCCAGGGGTTGCCCCCGCAGATGCAGAACTGCCGACATGGACCATGGGGACGTGCTGTGGGTCCTGCCTAAGAAATGGCAGCTGGAGGGGGGGTGTCCCGACTGGGAGGGCAGGGGGGACAGCAGCCTTCCCCAGCCTGTTTGTGGGCACAGTGTAAGTGAGGCTGTGACATGGCAGCTGGAGCTGAGTGCTCCTCTCCCTGGTCACCAGCAAAGGGACATCAACGAGATACGGGAAAGAATATTAAAAATTATATTTGCTGCTTGCCAGTGACAGACTCTGTGGTCTTGTCTCTTACTGCAAGTGGCAGCATGGAATATATCAGTTGTACAGCCAGGCTCAGTATATGCTGAGGAACTGAGTCTCGTTTTTTCAGTCCTAATTGTGTTCAGCTACCAGAGCTTTGCCACAAGATGTAGATTTCAGCTGCCACAGGTATTTTGTTATTGTTCAGCAAAATGTTTTCCTTTCCTAAATCAACACTTCCACTGTTTTGTTTCTCTAGTGCCTGAACTTTCCATCAAGGTTAACATTTAACGTATTTATTGCGCTTTTTAAAAAGGTGTTTTCTGCCAACAACATCCCTTGCCCTTTGTGCTGCTCAGAGATCGACTCTTGCTGTCCTACGGCCACCTCCTTGTTTCCTTCACTAGATGGCCAATGCTGGTCACTTTGTATCCTACAGACCTAAATTTTAAAAACTCCCTCTCCTGCATTTGGAGCAAGCAATCAGAAAGCTGTAGTTTTATGGAATGTTTTCCTTAAGCTCTTGGAGAAAGAGTGTTTGAGATCGGAGCTGAATTGACAAAACCCTGCGGGGACAAAACGTTCATGTGATACGCAGAAGCTTTGTCCAAGGCTGCCTGGTTGTGGGCAGCTGCCCTCCCGGCTGCCCAGCCCAGCCGTTGTGAACCGTCATGCATTGCTGGTGTTGGGAGTCCTTAATGAAGGTCCGTCTTGCTCTCCCTGAGCCCGGTGGGACTGCCTGCGGGCTGCTTTTCTCTGCAAACCCGGGCTGGGATGGGGTGGCTTTTAGGTGGCTGCTGTTAAGTTTCCAAGGCGGGTTACTCTGCTCTAGTGTCTGCATCAGAAATGTCTCTGAGCCGAGCTCTGCTGGTGTGGTTTTACTAGTGCTGACCTTCCTGATCCAGACAAGCCTTAGAGCTTTTGTTTGGTTATTCGTGCACGTTTGTGTACCGTAAATGCTGAGATTCTTGGATGTCGCAGTGACCACCAGCCTAGCAGGCTTTAATATCAGGGAAGCAGCTATTAACTTCAGCACTCCTGCGATCACGAGGCTCCTGCTGCATCCCAAGCTCTGCAGACGTAGCTGGAGCCGACTGGCGTGCTGTGAATTCTTGTTTCATGCTGGTGGATGTTTTGAAGCATGTATTTTGTGCTCTGGTTGTTTCAGGTCCCACTATGGGAATGCAGGCGCTGGGAGGACTCTGGCTGCAGGCGCCCAATGGCATCTGGGCTCGAGTGGCTCTTGTCCTCCTTTCCTTTTAATCTCATTCTAGCGTGACTGTGGAGCGAGCTGAGTAGCTCTGCTACTTTTATCCCATAACGCAGCGTGCTTTCAGCGTGGCCTCTCGGGGCGGCGAGGCGGGGGAGCCCTGCCTCTCCGCAGCTCCGGCCGCCTGAAGGCACAGCCTCAAGCAGTGCGTGTCTGCGCCTCCCCCACCATGCTCCACTAACCCCCGTGCCCCGCTTAGGCGGCTGCAGCCAGCCAACTGGGTCTGCTTTCTTTCTGGCTTTGTTCCCATGGAATATTGTCTCCCCGCCGCATATCCCTCTGCCACGCAGAGCTGGCTCTGGTGTCCTTGTGGAAGAGTCGCTGGGTTTTAAAAATCCCATTGCTCATTCTCGACTGACAGCTGCCAGCGGCCATGTCGCCCTCGGCCCCCTCTGTCCATTCATCGCTGCGCCCTGCGCGAGCTCCGTGGAGCTCTGACAAATGCTGGCAGTGTTTTGGGCAGCTGCTGGAGCTGGAGCCAGGCTCGGGAAGGGGCCGGGGAGCCCCGAGCCCACCTGTTCCCACACACAGGCACCCCTCTATCTCCAGAGCATTTTTGTCATGACTGTGGGTCACTATGGTCAAATTACAGACTTAGCTGCTGCCTGCGTGCAGCTCAGGAGCTCTGGTTAATCTGATGGCCTCTTAATCTTTCTTTTTGGCCTTTCTGTTGCCATTTGTCATCCCAGTGAGTTTCCTTTAGGAGTAAGTCATTCCCTGGGAAAGCCAGGTGAGGTGAAGCCAGTCCCGTTTCTTAGTTCCTGGCTGAGCAGTGAGCATCCAGCGATGCTGGTGCCAGCCTGCTGGAGGGCCCCGTCCGCTCCTGATCCCACTGTCCCTTCTGGATGTCACCCTTGGAAGTGGAGATGCAATCCTTCTCTGGGGGCTGTTGTAGCACACTGGGGACATTTGCCAGTTAATATGTCAAGTCAGGACGTATTAAAGAGCCTTTGCTGACACCCTTCTCTTGGCAGGGATCAGGGCGGGGAGCGTATCGTGCTCTCCTTGCACCCCTGGCTTGGTTTGGCTCCTCCATGCCCCTCTCCAGCTGGGACATCCCTTGGCTCCCGTGAAATCTTCACTCTCTTCCTGGCTGTAGGTGACACAGGCATCATGTCACCTTCTACACTGCGCTCAGGGCAAGGACAGTGCCTTTCCCCCTCTAGTGCAGATGGTGACAAAGGGACGGAGTTTGGGATTGTGCATGAAACTGGTGGCAGAGCCAGGGTTTGGGAGAGCCAGGCTGTGGGCTGAGGCTCCTCACGGGATCCTGAGGGTCGCTGGTGCTTGTGGCTCTGTGAGGATCGCTGGTGCTTGTGGCTCTGCCTCAGTTTCCCCACCCTTTCAAAAGGGCGACGGTGCTGACCTGCCAGCACCGTGCTGTGTGCTGTGGGGTGACCTGCCCGGGGGTTTCAGCAGCAGAGGTGGGAGGATGCCGTCAAGGCTAAGCATCTTTAGTCCGCAGCTTGTATTTGCCGTCTCAGAGGCCTGCTGCTCCGGGCTGCCGCTAATCTGTTCTGGGGCCTTAGAAAGCAACAAAGGCTTATCTGAGCCGCTTGCTGAAAATAGAAATGAGTGTCAGGAGGACGTCTCAGTGCAAGGCCCTGCCGACAGCCAGCTGGTGGAAACCTTCTCCGGGCTTTGCTGGGTGTGTGTAAAAGGCCGCCTTTGTTTCCTGCCAGCCCACACACTGACGCCGCATTCCTCCTCTTGTTGCCAGATATTTGGGGAGGCTCTTGGTGGTTAATCTCCAGGAGAACCTTGGGGGATTGGAGCCTGAACTGTAAATCCTGGCTCTGCTGGCGCAGGACACTGGGAGCTCCCGGCTGCCTCCGAGCCTCCCTCTGTACTGACTGGGATTTCAGACAGACGAGTGGGAGTTGGAGGAGCTGGGAGGGCTGGACTGGCCTGGCCCTTGCTGGGAGAGAGAAGGCACTGAGCCAAAGCTCACCAAATCCAAAGGTTTTCCAGCGCCAGACTGGAGACCTGGGTTGAATGGTGCTGCGCAGCCCGGGCTTGGCTGACGGATGGGGATCGATAGGCTGCAGCCAGCCACAGGGCACGTTGGCAGAGAACTCCCTCTTGGGTCTCTCTTGTCTGCTCTCGTTCCCTGGAGCCAGCTGGGTTTCTGCAGGGCAGAAAGGAAAAGCATTTGGTTGCCCTCCCGCTCCTGCCTGGCTTCCTGCCCCCAGGCGAGCTTTTTTCCCCGCTGAGGGACCGGAGCAGGAGCAGGAGCTGGCCCTTGCCCTCGGAGCACCAAGTTGAGCAAGATGGGGAGTGCCTGCCGAGCCGCAGCCGGTTCAGCTGCCCCAGCAGCTCGCATGACTGCTCCAGGCAGGGATCGGGCTTCCCTGCTCCACTAACCTCGGATCGTCCCTTGCTGCCGCTCCGTGCCTTTTGCCTGTGGGTCACCTCTGTGTCACCTTGTCCTTCTGTCTGGGGCCCGGTGGAGGCCGTGCTGCAGCTGGAGGCTTGGCAGCTTCTCAGAGGGGATTAAGGGGAAATTTGTTTCTGGAAGTCTGGCCCTCTGGCTGGGGTGGTTTCTGGGTGATGGAGGGGGAAGTGAGTACAGCCATTTCCAGTCCTTTCTCCCATCAGCCCGGTTCATCCCAAGCTGGGAGACTGCTCCAAGCAGGAAGGTGCTGAGAGTTAAACACCTCCTCCCTGTGACTGCAGCACAAAGCAGAGCCTTAGCCACCGCCTGGCATGAAGGGTGCTCAGTCCTGGGCATGGCGCAGAGCTGGGCTGGGCAGAAAGGCGGCATGCTCGGGGTGCCGGTCCCCGCTCTGATCCCTTTGCAGCTCTCTGGAGCCTTGCAACACCCATTGGCAGGCATGCCCAGAGCACAGGGGCACCCTGTGCCGAGGGGAGTTGTGTTTGCATGCCATGGTGAGCAGCGTGAGGAGCCTTCCTCGCTTCTCCTGGGCAAGAGATGCTCTCATCTGAAAGGGCTCTGCTCACGGGACCCAGCCGAGCCGTGGGGATGGGGTGCCAGGCTGGGGCGGCTCTGATACTTGCGCTGCCTGGGTCTGCGGGCTGGGCTGTGGCTGTTGCTTTATGCAGCCTGGAGGGTGGATTCGGGCTGTGGCTCAGATGCTCGCTGCTGGAATTGCAGTTTGCCTTGGCTCTTTACCAAGAATGCTCCTGAGGGGTTGGTTTGGGTGGCTTTTCTTTCTTGCTCTGCTTTTAGCTGTCTAGCTGAGGACCAGCATCTCTCAGCTGTGCTCTCCCAGGTTGTATATCCCAAACTGGAGACTGAAGACACACCTGGAAGCAGCGAGATGCTGCTGGTTGTGCTCACCACTGTCTCTGGGCACCTTGGTGCAGGACAGTGTCTGGGGTCAGTGACCTGCGCCGATGAGTTTTGCTCCCCTCTGCATCTAAGTTGGCTCGATAACAGGCAGTGGGCAGTACACCAGGCTTTCAAGGTGTGCATGAGCTGAGACAGTTTGTGTGTGTCTAGGAGGCTTCATGAAGTTTTATATTGCACCCAGAGATCTTTGCGTGTTACGGGAAGCAGCACTTCTTCCTAAACAGAACTCGGTGCTGTACTGGAGACGTGTGTTTGGAGAGAGGCACACCTGAGCTTTTAGATGAGGAGGTGGCAGCTTGGAGGCAGCTACCCTCATTGTTTTGGAGCTCCGTGCTTCTGAGCCAGCCTTGGCTGGTTCCGCTGAGCGGGCTCTGACACCGCTCTCTGATCGCTCGATCAGCCTTTCCATCCCGAGCTGCAGGGTTATATCAGCCCAGGAAAGCAGTCATGAGCGATCAGACTCAGTTCGTCTCCCATGGGCAGGAACAAACACCAGAGAGAGGCAGTTTGGCCCTGGCAGGAGCAGGCTTTGGTGAGATTCCTGCTGCTGCACCTGAACGGGGGGTGTGTGGCCCTGCCTGGGCTGCCTGCTTCTCCAGAGACCAGCAAGGGCTTGGAGGGTGATTGGGACAGGCAGGGGCTGTGCGTGGTGGGAGCAGCAGCAGTCGGTGGGGATTTCTTGGGACACAGACATGAACGACAGGCTCTTCTCTCCCCCAGGTGTACAAGGGCTTGGACATCATCACGAACAAGGTTTCTCCCCAGGAGCAGCGTCTGTGCAGACACCACATGATCAGCTTTGTGGATCCCCTTGTCTCTAACTACACAGTGGTGGATTTCAGAGACAAAGCTGTGGCTCTGATATCCTTCACGCTGCAGCCTGCCTGGCCGAGCAGATACAGACTTCCCCCCTCCACAGCCAGGCCTGCAAGAGGGATCTTGGGCTCTTCACATTGCAACTAACCCCGGTTTTCAGAGAATACTGCTAGCAAGAGGGGCTTAGACCTTCTTTTACCCAGCTAATGCTCAGGGCTGGTTGGGCAGATCTCTGCTGCACTGCAGCAGCGCTGAGCTGGCTGTTGCCCTGCCTGGCGGTCCCTGGGTGTCCCTGAGTTTTGGTGGTAGCTGAGACAGGTAGCAGAGGATAGTGAGAGATGAAGGACACCTATATATAACCTTGTCCTGCAGCCTCACCAGCTCCGTGGGGCTGGGAGAGCAGCGTCTGGGCCCCAGGCTGCTGCTCCCCACAGCCCTCCCACCCTCCTGTGCATTCCTGTTTACGCTCCTTGACGATGACACATTGAAGATATCTTTGCCAGAGACAAGATCCCGATTGTTGTGGGAGGAACCAACTACTACATCGAGTCCCTGCTCTGGAAGGTCCTTATCAACACTAAGGTACCGTCGGGGCTCTGTGTATCCCTCTGGGAAAGGGTGAGCCCCTTGTTCAGGGGGCAGGCTTCCAGTGACCAGGCATGGTGTTCCCCCTGGTAGAGTGTGGCAAGGAGAACCAGAAGCCTCCTCATTCACCCCTTGGGTCTGGGGGATCTTCTTGCTTGTGCTGGCCTTGCACGTGGATGAGTGGCTTGATCCAGGGCTGCCTTGTACCCCACAGGAGAAAGCCAGCACAGCCCCCGGGCCCCTCACCGACCGGAAAGTGGAGCTGGAGCAGCTGGACAGCGTTGAGCTCCATCGCCGCCTGAGCCAGGTAGACCCAGAGATGGCAGCCAAGCTGCACCCCCACGACAAGCGCAAAGTGGCCAGGTGAGCTCAGCATGCCAGGGGCAGGAGGTGCCAAGGCCTGGCGCCCCTTCCTGAGGGAATTGTGTGCCTGGGAATGTGGCAAGAAGGGCTCTCCCATCCCAGGCGGGTGCTCCTGGCCTCTTAGCAAGGTGCGTGGGGAGCTTGGAGCACTGGTGTTGGGGAGCCCTCTGGGATCTGAGACCTTTGGCCGTACAACCTCCAGTTTGAACTGCCTTTGGGGTCCAGGACAGCGCATTGCTCCTGGCTTGCGTGCACCAGGGTTGCTCCCGCTGCAGTGCCCCAGCAGCAGGATTTATCTGGAGCTATTTAAAGAGTAAGCTGCCGTGCTGGCTGAGTAACATAGCTGAGCTCTGTGGGAACAGCACGGCAGCAAGACCAGGCTTGCTGCTTTGGTGGGCCCATCCCAGCCGAGCCCTGGCCCCGGGGGAGCAGAACACCGCCCACCCCATTCGCACGGTGCAGGGGGACAGAGGGTTGGGCACCCCATGCAGCTTTCTCCACCTCCCTGGCTGGGCTGGGCTGAGCTGGTGGTAACGCTTCGCAGCATCAGCGCTGGCCCCTTCCCTGCAGCACTGCCTGGCTGGAAAGGGCAGGGCTGGAGCCAGAACCCCGTCCCCTGCAGGGCTTGTCCCAGTGCCAGGCAGGAGTGGGTGGCTGTGCTCTGGGCTCCTTGGGTGCCGTCACTGTGCTCTGCATTGCGTTGCACCCCCAGGACCTGGGTGTGCTTGGGATGCTGGGCACGGGAGGGGGCAGAAACCTGCCCTCCCCCCTACATGAGAGGGTTGGATCTCAGCAAGTGTCTGCGGTTCCCTTTGCTGGAGCCCCCAGGGCTGCTGGGGAAATGGAAAAGCTCATCCTCACCCAGCCTCTGAGCTCTGTCTGTCTCTGCTTACAGGAGCCTCCAAGTGTTTGAAGAGACGGGGATCCCCCATAGTGAAATCTTGCACCAGCAGCAGGAGGAGGAAGGTGGAGGGCCCTTAGGTGGGCCCCTGAAATACCCACATTCCTGCATCCTGTGGCTCCATGCAGACCAGGCAGGTGAGAGTGGGCTCCTGGCTGGCTGGGTACGGTGATGCAAGGTTAGGGCTGCCTCCCTGCTGCTGCCCCAGCCTCACCCCTGAAGAAGGCAGCAATTCCTTTGGAATCAGTGGGTGTGACAGAGGACTTGCTCCCCTGGCCTGGTGGGCTCTGCCTTCCTTAGGTGGGCGGGGAGGCTGGCAGTGCCGCCCGTGTCCTGCACATTGTCCAGCTGTGGGCCTCCCGAGGGCACAGCTCCGAGCGGCTGAGCGTGTCCTGCTCTCCTCCTCCCAGCTCTGGACCAGCGGCTGGAGAAGCGGGTGGATGACATGCTGGCTGCAGGGCTGCTGGAGGAGCTGCGGGACTTCCACCAGCGCTACAACCGAGAGAAGGTGGCTGCGAACCGGTGGGTGCTAAGCCAGCTCCCTTCCTGCTCCCACTCCCGCCTACAGACCCGTGCGAGGGCCCAGCCCTGCCCGCAGCACCTCCAGTGTACCGCTGCTGCTGCGGCAGGGCCGGCAGGCAGGAGGGATGCCTGCCTCTGGGGGGGCACCGTCAGCGCCAGCGGAGGGGTCTGAGCCAGCCGGATCCTCCAGCACTTCCTGGCCTTCCCTGCCAGAACCCTGAGACCAGGGTTGGTCAAGCAGCAGAGTCTCTGTTGAATTAGTTTTGCCCGGACCATAGCTGCCAAGTGGTGACATGTCCATTCAATAAAATTTACTTGGTGCTGCCTGAGCCTTCACACGACAAAGCTGACATGAGGTGGCACTGAGGGCACTGGCGTGTGTTCCCGTGTGTGCCTGGCTTGGCTTGTCCCCTGAGGCCATGTGCTTGTGTCACCTGCGGAGGTCCCTGCAGGGTGAGACGCAGGGACCTCAGCTGTTCTGGGGAGGGTTGAGGTCTCCCGCTGTTCTGAAGGAGATGGCCTTGACCCCTGCCTCTCGTCTTGTTCTCCAGGCAGGATTACCAGCACGGCATCTTCCAGTCCATTGGCTTCAAGGAGTTCCACGAGTATCTCATCAGCGAGGGGAGTTGCTCACCCGAGACGAGTGCCTTGCTGCTGCAAAAAGGTGAGAGGAGCACCCTGCATGCCCTGCGTCCCTCAGCCCCACGCAGCCCCAGGTGACGCTGCGTGATGGTCTGGACCAAGCTAAAACCTTGGGGCAGGTCTTGTTGGGGTTGAGCTGCACCTTTCTGTCTGCATTTTCCGCTTCTGCCAGCCCAGAGGGGCAGGGACTCCTTTCCCAGTGCCTGGATTGCTTCTCTGAGCCCACTCAGAGCAATTCCTCCCTCCCTTCCCCCAGGTCTCCTTGCAAGGTGTACTGGGCATAGTATGACTTGGGATCTAGAGCTGGTCCACCAGTGCCCTGGGTGGTGGAATCCCAGCTGGGGTGCGAATGCTGTGGAGAACAGGGCTAGAAAGAAGGAACAAAGCGGAACTCAGATCTGATTCAGCAGTATTATGGTGGGAAGGAATCTGGGGATCTAGCAGGTCACGGCATGAGTCAATAGTGATGCACTCTGATGGCATATTTTGTTCTGGAGTGTCTGGACTAGCGGGTTGTTGTTAGAGGGAGCTGCTCTGCTTCTCAGCAAGGCGAAGGTCCCAGGCAGAGTCGATCTGTGTCAAGGAGGGTTCAGTGCAAAGCAGAGGTGGAGGCTGAGGAAACCACAGAAACGATAAAAGCCTTGAAAACAAGTCTGGTGCAGCAGGGGCTTATTGTGTCTGCCCAGGAGACGATTTTGGAGGGATACGATAAGTCTGGTACTAAATACTGAAAGGTTGTACAGCGGTAAACTGTCCTCTGGCCCCCCTCTGGGTAGGACAAGCAGTCCTGGGCTCCGTTTGGGCAGGGAAGCATTCGGTTAGGCATTACGAGAGCAGTGCTGCAGCCCTTGCACAGATTGTCCTACCTGCTAAAAGCTTCAGGGTAGAGGTTTTGGGACACCTTGTCCAGCTCTTCCGCACTGCCGCTGACCCTGTGCTGTCTGGCAGGGCTCGGTCTCTTGGCCATGATGCTCACTTCTCACTGCTGGCTTGGAGACCTTCAGGCTGTCAGTAGAAAGACTTCTCTTAGGCGAGCTTGGTACCATCCAGCACAAACTTCTGTCTTGTGTGATTTTGCCCCACTGGAGCCGACAGCCTCTTCCCACTCAGCTCTGAGCTGAGCTTGCGGTGTCGCGCTAACCTGTGGGGTTTTTTTAATCCCTCTCTTTCAAAGGGATCCAGGCCCTGAAGCAGGTGACCAAGAGATACGCCCGGAGGCAGAACAAATGGGTCCGAAACCGCTTCCTGAGACGTAAGTCCTCTATTCTTGCCATACCTCGCCATCCCTGTTCTTGCATCTCTTCTCGTGCCTTCTCAGCGCGTCCCCTGCTCCCAGCTCAAGAGAGGAGAGAGGTGGCTCCGCTGCTGGGGGGCAGTGTGTGCTGGGGGAGCCAGGAATCTGGCAGGGATCAGACGATCCTGCCTGGATTCTTCCTGCTGGCCTAGGCTGCCCTGGCTTTGTAGGTGCCTGGCCCCTGGCCAGATCCCTCCAGGAGCCACAGGCACCTCGTGTCCCAGTCCATCCAGGAGGCTCTGCCCCGATTCCTGCCACATGTTTGGGTTGCAAAGCAGCCGCTCGGCCCTTCTGAGACAGCCTGCCCAGCACTGCCTGTGTTTATCTTGCCCACAGCCTCTCTGCCCAGAGGCTCGGGAAGTTAGCTCCTGTGTCCCCTGGACCCCTGGCTGCCTGGGAACATCTTCCCCTCCCCACAGAAGTGCCATCGGGATGGCTGATCCCCCAACAGAACAAAACTGCAAAGGCTCAGCCCCGTGCTGGGCAGCAGTAGATGATGATAGCTACAGCATCCCTGCAGCCTGTCCTGCTGACGGCTCCCGAGGGGCTCCGGGAGGGGGTGCCCAGCACGATCCCTCTCCCCACGTACCCACATATGCTCCCGGCGCAGGGCGAAAAGCCCAGTTGACAGCTGCCCTCCACATTAGGAGCAGGAGCCCGCTGGCTGCTCTTAGCCTGGGCCGTGCTCACCAGGGTGGCAGGGAGCCAGCAGGACTTCCCCATCCCAGCCCCGGCCCTGGAGCAGGGCCAGCAGCAGCAGCTGGGAGCCGGGCACTTGTTGAAAGGTGCTTGGTAGGGGCAAAACAACAATAAATAATAATAATAATAAAAAAAAAAAAGCAGGGAGAAACTTGACTCAAAAGACAGGCTTTGAACGAGGTGCAAGAGCTTTCCTGGAGCCGTGTGCTGGGGGGTTGTGGCTCACCTTTCTGGTGGCAGGTGTGCTTCAGATCGGCCCTGTCGGGAGCTTGTTTGTGGTTGGGGCGATAAAAAGCAGCACCTGCTGCAGACTGGCACGCGGCAGCCTTTGGTGGCTTTGTCCGAGCGGGGCCGTGTGCCCGCTGCCTGCGGGCAGGTGAGCCATGGCAGGGCGGCCGTGCTGCTGGGGGGAGCGGGCACGCTCTGATTGCAGCTGGTTCACCCTGGCCGGGCTGCAGCGAGCCCCCCGTGCCCTCGTGCCAGGCTGGGGGAGGCCGAAGGGGTCATTTTGGAACTGTGCCTCATCAGGTCGAGGCATTATAAAATAGCATCTCCTGCCATGGGCTCTGCAGCCGCCCCAGCGATTCCAGCTCTGAGTGGGAACCTGCACGTGCGGATTCCTCATCCAGACTCCATGCCTGCATCTCCTTGTAGGCTTTGTGTGATGGCTTTGTGCCTGGATCTCGCTTTTTGATCTGCTGCAGCCTCCTGTGGACCACGGCTGTGATGGAAGTGTTTGTGGTTGTGACGGGCTGTTGGGGTGCTTGGATTTCGTAACGCTGTTCCCTGAAGGCAGACAACCGTGAAGGTGCTTGCTTGAGTTCTTACGTGTTCTTGCTGTATTGTGAGGGTGCCCCCCCCCCCAGCTGAGATCTTTGGATATTTTGGTGCTGGAAAAGCTGGTGCCATTTCTGAGTGCTAAAGGACAGCGAGGCAGCAAAAAGCAGATCCCCCTGGTCACAGCATAGCCCCGTGGGTGCTGGGACGCGGTGCTGGGGGGGTTCTGGCAGTGACCTGCCCTTCTGTGTCTCCGTAGGTCCCGGGCCCAACGTGCCCCCGGTGTATGGCTTGGAGGTGTCTGATGTCTTGCGGTGGGAGGAGGATGTGCTGAAACCTGCTCTGGAGATTGTGGAGAGCTTCATCCAGGTACTGGGCAACTGGAGTTAACACACGAGCCGTGGCTGAGAAGCCGATTGCTCAGCAGCCCACGGGCCCCATAACTTGGCACTTAGTGTCTCCCACGGGCAGGGCTCTCTGCTTACATGTCCAGCCTTGGGCTTTCCTTGCAGTGGCGGAGAGTTGTCTACGCTGAAAATTTCTCCTAATGCCCAGTACTTGTCTTGCATGATAAAACTGCAGCGTCTGTCCTGCTAACCTTAGTGGCTGGGTATGGCAGGTTCACGTTCCAAACTCAACCAAAGCGAACAAAGGCAAGCAATTTCTCATAGCAGAAACCAATTGGAGACGTTATTTAATCTACAGGGACGTGACCCCCCAGCGGAACCTGTGAAGATGGAGTATGATGTAAATGAGAACAAACGGAGTCATCGCGTGTGTGAGCTCTGCAAGAGAGTCATCATCGGGGACAGGGAGTGGACAGGTAGGATCTGGCAGGGGGGAGAGGAGAGGACCTGGGAGGGGGTGCAGGGAGTGCAGTGGGAGGGATGGAGTGAGGCAGTTCTCCGAAGCGGAGCAGCTTCCTTGGCCGGGTGACCCTCGGCACATGATCTTGGGCTTTCAAGGATTGTTTACAGCCCGTGTATGAAAGCAGCCATTTGCAAGCCCAGAGGGGGTGCAGGAGCTGTGCCACAGCAGCCATCTGTCGGGCTTCCTCCCCTTCCTCGGCACCCGGTAAACACTGCCGCTCTCCGCCGGCACGCCAGACGCGGGGATCTATACGTAGCATCGAGCCGCAGAGCTGTCTGTGTTTGGGGCTGCCAGTCCTTTGCAGCGCTTCAAATACTTTGTCAAAAAGCACAGAACAAATTTGTTTCTTCTCAAATTTTGTTGTGTAAAACGAAAGTTTAAAAATGTTTTTAATAGCTCAGTTCTGCTCCAATATCTCCTATTTATGTGTTGGGTTTTTTTCAAAAGTATTCCTAGCTGTAATGGTAATAGAAAGGGATTTTCTATTTCCAATGGACTTACTTTAAAAGAGCTCAGCTGGAATCAGATTAACTCAGTGAATTTATCTGTGCTGGGAGGCTCACGCTGAGAACCAGAAACAAAAAGTAGTGGAGAAACTGGCTGCGGAAATGAAACTGGTAAATCTCCATGTGTCACCCAAATGCAGTATATGCAGACACAATACAAAGATAAATTTCCCAGGTTGTTGGTTGTCGGATTTGAATGAGTCGCTTATTCCTGTTGAGCGGGGTGCTGCTGAGAGCAAAGATGGAAGCTGGCTCGGAATGGGAAGCTCATTGCAGTGAGATCGGTTTGTCAGTCTGATTGTTATTTTAGCCAGTCTCAGCTCGGAGGTGCTTTGAAGGAGCTTTACCTACTCCAGAACTACAGCACTCTGAAAGCTGTTGGGGCCCGTGCCATCCTTCCAGGTCCAGCAAGTTTTGTGACCGCGTGAGAACTCCTCAAGATCCCCCCAAACACTACAGCTGCAACTACACATCCTCTAGGGATTTCATCCCAGATTCTGATAGATGATAATACCTTTCTCAACCGAGACCAGCTGTTGTTCTCTGCATCCAGCTGAGTTTGCCTCAGATCTCCACGGGATGGGAGAAAAATGGTCCAAAACCTGGGTGTTACTTGTAACTGCAAAATGTAAAAGCTCGAAGGGAAGTGAAAACAGTAGTGGGAGCTGAGTCGATCTGCAATCTGGTCTGTTTTCTTAAGTCAAGTTACAGATATTTCTGGGAACTGCTTCCCAGTACCCCACTGGCTCTGGAAGGTTTTAAAATTTTATCTAATTTTACAACTTGTGTGGACTTAAAAGAGCACACCTGCCCAGACAGCAGCAGCGATCGGCACTTTTTCCAGCCCCTGTAAGCTCTGGTGTTGCTTGCAACAAATTGTAAGAGGTGAGACTTTATTTCAAGCAGAGGGTGACCCTACAGCGTTGTGATAAAGCAGCAGCTTTGCGTGTAATTTCATCCTTTGGCAGAAAAGGATGACTGGAAAACGCCTGAGGGCCTTGATTCAGTGAACACATACCCTCGTTTAATTAAGGCCCTGCCTGAAAAGTTTGCTGCTTTAATTGCTGCTCTGATCTCTTAGAAATAGCAAAACCACCCTGCTAAGATGGTACATTGGTTTGGTTAGATAAAGCGTCTTCTACTTAGATAATACCACTGATACGGGAGGTTTTGCTGTCCTTAACTGTGATTTCAAACAGAAATGCAGCTCCTGCTACCCCGCTGTCAATACAAGTTGCAACCCTGGGATTATGCCTCTGTTCCCGTCTTGATTCCTGCAGAAGTGCCCTCGTAGCTGGGGGCCTTGCCCTGGAGTTATGCAAAAGCATAATTATGCTCCAGGCTCCGTCTGCAGCCGCTCTGTGGCTGTACAGGATATCCCCAGTGCTGCGGTGCGGGCATCCCGCCTACAAATGATCCTGGCAGCGCTCCACGGGGTGCTGGGGAGTTGCACAACCTCACCCGCATCCTGCGATGTGCTGCCTCTTGGGTAACACTTTTCCTTCCTCCCAGGCATCGTGTCTTGGTTGGGAGCAGACTTGCTGGGGAGGTTGGGTCCTGACAATCTGGAATCTTCTACAGGACCGGAATTTTTCCCTCTCCCCGTCCTTCCTGGGGTCAGAAGGCTTGGAAGGGTTGTCCCTCTCTGAGCCCTGATAGTTTGGCGTGAGAAATGGCCCGGACAGGGCTTGGGAGGTCACTTACCCGCTGGGATGAGTTGTGCGGCAGGGTGGGAAGGGAGGGTGCTCTGCACTGCACAGGGGATCGATCGGCTTGGGTGTTCCCTTCCCCAAATTCCCCAGAATTAAATGCTCCCTTCGCCTCTTCCCCCAGCTCACACACGATCCAAATCCCACCTGCACCACGTGAAGAAGAGAAGGAAGCTGGAGGCCGCCAGCCGCGCTGCAGGGACTGCGGGGGACAGCGGGGGTGCGGAGACCTCGGAGGAGGACAGCCGCTTGCCTTTGCCGCCGGCCTGCAAACCAGCTGGTGAGGGGGAGCAGCCGCGCTGCCACCTGTACGGCGAGGAAGCGCTTTAGTCCTGGGTGGCCTTGAACCGAACAAGCAGAGTCATTTTTATTTCAGGATGAGGCAGGTGTGTAAGTGATGGCCAAAGGCCGTCGGCTGCATCAGATCCTCTTCATGTGGCCTCATCGCGCCGGGTTCCCATGCTTCCCCAGCTCAGCCTGGAAAGGGCTGCGCCCCGGGGCAAGGCTGCTGGAGGCATCCACCCATGCCAAGTGCTAATTCCTACCAGAGACGCAGCATTATCCTCGGAATGGTTGAGCCGATCCTCCTGGCATGCAAACTTGGTGTTCTCGGGGACAGAAATCCCCTGCGCTCCTCCAGCTTGGCCAGGAGTGCAGCTCCGGAGCTGAGTGAGCTCTTACTGCCTTTATTGTGGAGAGGGTTATTTTTTTTTTTTCCTTTTATATGGAAATAAAGTTGCAAGATTATTGTGGGTTCCCCTCCCTATTAACCAGCGCGGTTTTCTTGCTCTCTGTTTCCACCTGGCCCAGGTTCCCTGCTCTGGGCACAGGGCAGGATCTCCAGACCTGGTTCCTTCTTCCAGTCACCTTTGCTGCAGCTTCTGGGGGAGCTGAGCAGATGTTCCCAGCTCGGTGGAGGCTGATCCCTGTGCACAGCAGCAGGTGCAGAAGGAGCTGGCACCTGTCAAACAGGAACTTGGGAATGATCTCATCAAGTTTGCAACAGATGAGCCTGTCCTAGTTAAAGCTGAATTCCCGGGGGTTTACACTGTAGTTTGGCAGTGGGAGCCGGTCCCACATTTAAATCCGAGTTGCTGAGCTGCACATTCCTTGTGCTGCGTCCATCGGTCTCCGCAGCGTTGTTCCTGGAGGATTCCTGGAGGACGCGAGCACCGTCTGTGTCACTGCGCTTCCCGAAGTGCCGCTCTGGGCCAAACCGGGAGAGCCTTTTCCAGGGCATTTGGAATTCTCCTGGCGAATGCAATCAAGACGGTTCCTCCTGGGAAGGGTTTGGGTTGGTAGAGCACAAATTCTTCCTTCAGCTGCTCGCGATACACCGTGTGGCAAGAGCCATCTCCCAGGGCTCCGCCTGCGTGGGGAAGGGCTGCGTGGGCGGATCTGCCGTCGCAGGCTCTGGAGATGCCCGCTCTGGTGGGATTAGATCAAACCTCCGGTTTGTGTTCCTCAGCATTGAATTATTTCCGTAACGCTCCATGGGGCAGCTGCCTTGGGCCGTTTGGTAGGGGTACGGGGTGGCTTGGGAGCTCGGACTGGAGGGAATATGCAGGGAAGAGCTGGGAATTTGGGTTGGCTTTTCTCTGCCAGCATTGGGCAGAGCTGGGCATCGGCTCTGAGATGCTGAGCATCGCGTTTGCGTTGCTGGCTCTGCCTGCGGCGCCAGCTGAACCTCTGCTCCAGCCCAGGCTTGTTTGCCATCTGCGCTGACTCAAGCGTGTGTGGACGTGGGCTCAGCCCAGCGCTGGAGCAGGTGGCCGAGGGGTCACGGAACCCTGTTCCCGGAGCCTGGATGGATGAGACGCAGGTGAGGCCGGGTGTAAAGCCCCGTTTGTCACCGATGTGCTGAGCGTGGCCTTGTGATAGCCAGCATGGACACGTTGAGTCATCTCCCCAGGCCAGGCTGGGATCATCTGGGCAGCTCTGTGAATGAGGGGTGGGATTATCTGCTCTGTTTCCTGAGCGGAGTCAGATGACCATACTGTTAGAAATGGATTTAATATCCTTAATCGGTTTAATATGAACTTTGTTATCCCCACAGATAAATGTTATTCCTCCACCACAAGAGCTGCTAGTCTGCCTGTCCTGCTCAAGGACCTGCTCCTAACAGGTGCTGCCGCAGCTGCGGGGTCTCCCGGGTGTCCCCCCTGCTCCGTGCTGCCTGCTGCAGCGCCTTGTTTTCAGGGAAGGTGTCCCAGGAGGTCGGGGTGCGCTGTACCTGCTCGTTCATGCTCTGGCTGGACTGGGAAATGGAAGCTGGAAGCGTGCCCTGATCCTGCCAGCAGCAAGAAGCAGGTGAGTGCGTCCTCAGAGGAGTAGGGGCTGCCAACGAGGACGTGAGTTTTTACTTTTGCAAAGCCAGGGCCAGCACGCCTGCCACGATTTGCTCTCCAAGGAAGATGCCGGTGTCTGTTGTAGCCCTGCTGTTCCAGGCAGGGACTGGGATGGAGCTCCCAGCAAGGGTCGCACCAGTTGCTGGTGCTGGCACACCTTGTTCAGCTCCTGCTCCTCTTGCTCCAGGCCCTGCTGGCTCCCGGCTGCCTGCAGAAGGGACAAACAATACAAAATCCAGCCAGGACTCGCTGAGAAAGTTGTTGCGGGCTCATGTTTCAGGCTGCTGGAGAGGTTTGGGGATGGGGAATGGCACTTCGCTCCATCTGCCCTCCGCTAATCCCCAGACAAACGCAGCTCTTCCATCTGTGCAGCCGGAGCCGCCGAGCCCATCACACCAGCCACTTAATCTAAATGGCTTTGGCCAAAGATAAGGTCATTAATTACACTGGGATTAGAAAACAGTACAGGCCCGGCGTGGCTTGGCTCGCCATCAGTTAAAGTCCTTGGCACCCTGTCCCGGCCGAGCATCGAAGCTGGAGAGCTGGAGCGGGAGAGACCCATGCCCTCGCTGGCAGGGCATCGTCCCCACGGCGCTGCCAGTCCTCAGAGGTGGCCTGTTACCTGGGCACCGGTGTTTTGGCATGGTGCTGGTGTGGGCTCCTGTCCCTGGCCACCGGCAGGTCTGGGTGCCTGGTGGAGCTGGTGACACAGGTCCCTGGGGACACCCCTGGGGGACATGAGTGCAGCCAGTGTAGCCCAAATCCTGGTGTCCGGCAGCGAGGGGTACGCGGGCAGCATCCCACCACCCGCGTCCCTGTCGCCTCCAGCCTTCACCGGCCCCTTCCACGGCACCGCATCAAGCTCTGGCTTGTGGCCACCATCCTTGGAGCTCAAAGCAGCCAAAGTCCCTCTGCTGATCTCAGATCCAGCATCCGTGATGTTCAAGGACTTGTGCTTGCTTCTCTTTCCTCCACCTTTTGGTTCCCTTTCCTTACCAAGTTTTGGCTGTAAAATGCTTCAATTTGCTCATCCCGCAGGGAGTTTCTCATCCGTGCGGTGCTGGGGTGGGATGCGCTGCCGGCTCTGCCCCCAGGGTGCTGCATGGGGCTGAGGCCACCGATGTGGCAGGAGTTTGGCCTTGGCTCTCCCCTCGTAGGGAAGGGGCAGCACCGTGGGGGCTGGGAGGGGACATTATGGGCGGCTGGGCTGTGGTTTTGTGCCAGGAGCCGGCTGGCACCGGGGCACGGTGGCACAGCTGCCATCTCGCCCAGCACCGGTGACCAGCTGGTGTCTGTGCCCATGTCCACTGGTGGGCTTGAAGAATCCAGTTGTCCCTTAACTCCCGTTGGTGGTCCTGGGTGGTGACGCTGTCCCGGCTCTTCCCACCCCAGTTCCCACACAGCAGGGACTGTCCAGTGCCTCGGACGGGCTGGGGACCATCTGGGGGACGGTGTCACCTGGGGACATCAGCTCCTGCAGACACATGGCAGCTGCAGCCACCAAACGGAGCCGTGTCCTGGCCTTATCTTCAGTTCCCAGGCGGGATCGTTGATCCGTAGAGCACCAAGGGGGTTTAACGAAGCCCTGGGCGATGGGCTCGGTGGGAGGGAGCACTGGGGGTCTGCAGGGCTGGCTGGCATCACCGCCATCACAGGGCTGGTGGGCAAAGGTGGCTCATGGGGAAACTGAGGCACAGCTGGTGCACGGGGTTGCTCTGAGAGCTGCCGGGAGCAGGGCAGGGCAGGATGCTGTGGCCCATCCAGCGCCTTGGCAGCGGTTTGGGCAGGCTGCGGGGAAGCCGTGTTGCAAGAACCTAAAAATAAAAGGAGCTGTTGGTTGAGGTTGTGCAACAGCATGTGCGGCCGGCGCTGCGCGGGAGTTCGGCGGCTTTGGCGGCAAAGCCTGGGTGTGCGCCGCCAGATCCTGGCACCGGGCCTGGGAAACGCCGGTATGGGAAATGCTGGGGGTTGCCAGATCCCCCGCCCCACCTTTGTCCCCTCCTTGTGCTGCTCACAGTCCCCCAGGGCTGGCGTGGCCGGGGAGGGCTGGCGGGTGTCCATGCAGGCCTGGCGATGTGGGTGCTGAGCTGGGCTGCGCTGTGCGGATGGGGCGGGTGTCCCCATGCTGTCACCCTCAGCAGTTCACTGAGGGGTGCCTGGAGCTCAGGGGGCTGGGGGGACCTTGCCCACACACTCCCCAGCGCACGCTGGAAGCAGCAGTTGTCACCCATTGCACAAGTGGGGAAACTGAGGCACGGGCGTGCTGCCAGAGAGCCACCCTGCAGGCTCTGGGGTCCTGGTGTCACACGTGGGGTGCCCATCGCCCCCCAGCAGCGCAGGGGGCAGCGAGGGGGGGGCAGCAATGCAGGCAGCTGCCCGTGGCTGCCTGGTGGGAAGGGCCGCGGGAAGGAGAGGGGTGTCGGGCTGGGGGGACACCAGCCCCGGGGGGCTTGGCCCTGCACCCCAGGCACGCAGCAGTGGCGGGGCGAGTCCAGGGGTGTCCCCATGGGGGGGTGACACAGCCCCCCCAAGGGCTGGCATGGGGCCCTGTGCTGCAGCGTGCTCGTCAGGGTGTCCCCCAGCTCGGGGGGCTGAAGCCAAGTGGGTCCCCCCATGGTGGAGCTGGCAGGAGGGGGGGGGGGGGGGGGGCACTGGGGCTGCTTTGTCACGGTGTCACAGGGCCATCTGCCGGCAAAGGCACGGGTCCCGTGGCAGCCAGCCGTGGCCTCCGGCAGCTTCCCAGTCCTCCCAGTCTGCAGCTACTGGGGCGGCGGGGAGGGGGGCAGCCCCACTACGGGGGTGCACCCTGGGGCCAGCCCTGGGCTCTTGTCCCTCCAGGAGCTCCTGGTCACTGGCAGTGGCATGGTGGGTTTGGGATGCGGCTGGGAGATGGGATTTGTGCCAGCAGGGATGGGTCCCCAGGGCATCACGGAGGGGTGATGGGGGGCGGGGGACACGGTCCGGGGGGGGGGGGGGGGTGTCAGTCCCGGGGGTGTCACAGTGATCCGGGTGCTTCCCACCGGTGCGGTGCGGGATGGGACACAGCAGAGATGGCCCCACTCCGGCCACGAACAGACTAAATGTCATTTTATTTCACTCCCCCCCCCAAAAAAAAAACAAACCAAAAAAAACCCCCAAACCAACAAAAAAAAAACAAATGTAGAAAAGAAGAGGTGAGTGGAGATTTAATTACTCATATTAAAAATCTACCAGGTGAGACCGAGCCGTTTCCACCAGTCCGTGCAGATCTGCAGGGGTGTTTATTTCTCCTCCTCCTCCTCCACCGGATGCTCGGGGATGAGGATGGGGACGGGGATGAGGATGGGGACGGGGGCAACACCTGCCCCTTCCCCCCCTCCCCAAGGTGCCCCCGTGCCATGGGCACTCACTGCCACTGGCCACATCGGCGCATCCCTGCCTGGGTCCATCCTGCCCGGCCCCAGCACCCCGGTGGTGTCCCCATGGTGCCACCCACACCTCGATTCCAGAAGCAGGTGTTCTTCTGGGGGGTGGGACAGGGGGGCAGGAGCGCCTGGGGGGTGGCCTCGGGCCATTTTGATTTTTGATTTTTTTTTTTTTTGTATTTCTGTGTATTTCTTATTGTCCCTTTTCCCTCTGTACAAAATGAGCGGTATGGTCATGGGCGTCAGTGACGCGGTGACTTGCGGGGGGGTCGGGGCCACCCCCCCGCTCACTGCAGCAGGGCCCGGATCTGTTTGGACGTGGTGTCATCGTTGAGGTGCCGAGTGGTGTACCTGGACAGAGAGGGGACAGTCACCCCATGGCACCCCGACCTGCTCTGCCACCATCCCACAGCGCTGCTGGGGGGGGGCCGTGTCCCCGCCGTGTCCCCCGGCCCCCCCTGCTCACCTCAGAGCGTTCAGGAGCCCCTCGGTGCTGGTTGAGGGTTGGTCTTTCAAGACTTTGATGCAACCTTTCATCTGGGGGGGTGGGGTGGGGACGACGAGAGAGGCTGTGAGAGCCTGGATGCCCCGAGGGGCTGCCCCCCTTCCTCCCCATCCTCCTCCTCGCTGCTCATGGGGGAAGAGTTCCCCACCGGACCAGCTCAGAGACATCCCCATAGGGGTCATCCAGGGAGGGGGACCCTCCGGCCATCCCAGCTACACTGGGAGGAGTGGGACAGCTATGACCCCCCCCCAGGTGCACCCCACAGTGACTCACATCAATCTTGGAGGTCTTTGCGAAGGCCCCCACGGGGTGGACGTGGTCGTAGAGGATGATGACGCCGACCATCACCCGCATGCAGAAGAGGAGGGTCTCGGTGTTGGTGAAGCGGCTCCGGTACTCCCTGTGCCGGGGAGAGGGGCTGGCTTGAGCCTGGGGGGGGGGGGGTGTGACAGAGGGACCCCAGCACTGAGATGTGCCCCCCAACCCACGCAGGGTACTCACGGGGTCTCCAGCATCACCCTGCAGACGCAGGCCATGGTGCTCAGGCAGTCGGTCGTGTCCTCGATCGGGAGGGTCTTGTTCTGAAACCCAGCAGGTCCCGGCTGCCCTTTCCCCTCCCAGCCCCCTATGGGAGCCCCCAGCCCCACTTGACCCCCAGGTGATGCCAGGGCTGGAGGGGGGCTTCCCCCCACCCCGAGGGTCCCCCCCAGCCTCGCTCACCTCTGAAACGAACTTGGTGGTGGCATTGCTGAGTGTTTTGAGCATGGGGGTGGCCTCGGCATAGAAGAGGGACATCCTGTTGGCCATCTCGTTGTTCACCTCGCTCTCCGCATCCAGCTGTGGGGGGGACGATGGGGGCCATTGGAGCGGCCAACCTGAGCCCCCCTCTGTCCTGTGACACCCCCCTCGGGGAGGCCACTCCTGGGCGGGGACAGGCAGCACCGTCCTCTCACCTGCAGGTTGTTAATGCGGTTTCGGCTGATGGTCCTTCTGTAGTAGCTGAAGTCGTTCTGGATGGCGGGGTTGGTCATCTGCGGAGGGGATTCCTGTGTTAGGGGCCCGCAGCGAGTTTTGGGGGGTCCCAAGGGACTGCGCTGCCTCACAGGTTTTGCACAAACCCAGTGTGGAGACCCCCCAGCCCCCCCCCCAGCCCTCATGCCACGCGTGGGGGCGTGGGGAGATACCTTGAGCTCATCAAAGCTGAGGGTGAAGTGGAGGATCTCGGCGAACTGCTTGGCCAAGGCTTGCTCCCGCTCGAGGTGCTGGGTTGGGGCGTACGGGGGGCTGGTGAGGGCCTCCAGCAAGCTCCGCAGGGCGTTCTCTGGGGACAAAGCACTGCTGGTCCCCCTCCTGCTCCCCTGCACCTCCCCAGCCCCAACTGGGGAAACTGAGGCACAGGCACCACCCATGGCCAGGGCTCCCCACCCCTGCAGCCAGGGGGGGATGTGGGATGCAACAGGGGGATGCAGGAAAGGGGGCCGGGGGCTCGGGGCACTCACCCAGCCGCAGGGAGAACTCGTAGAAGCGCTTCAGCTTGGCGACGAGGGGGCAGACGGCGCTCCAGGCCCTCTCCTGCAGCCGCAGGTCCCCGGGGTTTTGGATGGCCTGTGGCAGGGAGAGCGCCAGGGGTTGCCACAGGCCATGGTGGGTGGGTGGGTGGGTGGGCAGCGGGTGCTGGGGCTGCACCCACCTCTCGGATCTCCTGCCCAGCACCCGTGTACGACTGCAGCTCGGCCAGGACAGCCTGCGCCTCCTCCAGCACGGCGTTCACCTGGTTCCACACCGCCGTCTCGGCCTCCGTTGGCTGCGCATCTGCAGGGCAGCGCCCCGGGGAGAGAAACCCGGAGGGCTCTGAGCGGGGCCCTGGGCGGCGAGAGCCGGAGGGGGGTGCCAGCACCCCGTCCCGCGGCTCCCCCGCCAGCCCACAGCCCTTCCTGGCGGGTTTCTCCCCCTGGTCCGTCTCCTTGCCCCAGCTTGGGCCAAGCGGCAGAGACGGGGCAGGTGGGGGTGAGTCCTGGCTGCCCTGCCCCACGGTCCTGCGCACGGGGGTCCCTGAGCCCTCGGCACCGGGCTGGCCCCAGGGGGCTGCCACTGGCCCCGGGGAAGAGGTGCAGGGCGATAGCCCCCGGCCGTGGGTCTGCCCCGGTGGCCGTGGCCCCCCCTCCCCGGGGAGACCCCCGGACGGCAAAGGTGGGGGGAGGACATCTGGGATGGGCGCGATGCGATGGGCGACGGGTACAAGAACTCAAAATGGCGTGGATGTGGAACTCAGAATAAGTACGAAACGAAAAAGGAAAATAAAAATCCCATCTCACTTTCAAAGTCAAGGAAAAAATTAGGGCCTTGGTCAAGTTCGTTATAAGTCAACACTTTAAGAAGGTTCCCCATGTGAAACCTGCAAGAGAAGAAACAAGAGGAAAAAAGCATGATGGTGAGGTGGTGCTCGGGGAAGAGGTGCTGGGCTGTGGGCAGCGGCCGCTGGTGGCCGGAGCCCCCGTCCTCCCCCCACGGCTCCCCGGGGGCTCGAGGGTCTCCCGGCCGGCGGGCGGGTGACCCTGCGGCTGCCCCCGGCCACCAGCTGCAGCCTCTTCCCCCCCGATGGCGATGGGTGCTGGCGGATGGGGTGATGGAGAGGAAGGAGCGAAGGGAGGAGAGAGCCGCCGGAGCCCGGCGAGGAGGGCGAAGCGGTGAGCAAGTCCCTGAAATCTCAGCTACAGGCACACCCCACCCCCCCACCCCCAATCTAGCTGCGGAGCCAGCCCCAAACTGGGGGTCCCGGTGAACTCCCACAGCCCTGTCCCCATGCCAGGGGGCTGTGGAGGGGGGGTGCTGCAGGAGGGCAAAGGCTTTGCTCAAAGGAACCAGGAAAGTCCCTCGCCGTGGGAGTGGGGTGGCTGTGTGACCCCAGCCCCGGCTATTTTGGGATGTGCCGGTGCCGGAGGCGGTGCGGCGAGCTGCGTACGGCCTCTCCCCGCCGGGACCGGGGCGAGCGGTTGCCGCTGCACTATTTTTACCCTCCTCGCTCTTGCTCTGAGCTGTGGCCCGGGAGGAAGGGGGGAGAGGGAGCAAGGGGGGGCCACGGGGCTGCACCGAGCCTGGCATCCTGCCACGGCCGCCACCGTCTCCCGCATGCCCCCGTGTCCAGCCTGGGAGGGCCAGGAGCCATGCTTTCCCGTCCCAGTTAGCCCAGGCCACTGGGAAGCTGGGGCAGGTCCCCTGGGCTGAACGGGGTCCCCGATCCCCGCCCCTCGGGTGCAGGCTGCGACCACCACACCGCCCTTCCCGGCAGCGCAGGATCCTTCCCCCACATCCCCGGCCTCCAGGCTGTCCCTGCCGTGCTGGTGGCAGGCTACATGCCACATGGCCACCCGGTGCCAGCGGCTAGCAGCGCTGGGCACGTGCCTGAGGTCTTCACAGGCCAGGTCCTGCTGCCAGGACTTGTCCTGCATCCCCACCGCTCAGCTGGGGACGTCTCCCCACACTTTCAGGGACAGGGCATCTCTCGGGGTCCCGCTCCCCTGCCCCACTCAGCCCTTTGTGGGGCGCGTCCAGGGCTGCCCTGAGGCACCTGGGGACACAGGGCTGCTCGGGGACACCGTGCCTGTCCCCATCTTCCGGAGAGCAGCCACAGCGGCGGCCCCGGCCCCCTCCCCGTGCCCACCCTGCTCATGGGACTTACTTTCAAAATCCAGGAAAAAATGAGGACAGTTTTCTAAATCTTTGCCCAATACCTTTATCAGGTTGCCCATGGCCAGCAGACCTGAGCGAGAGAAACAGAATAGAGTGGAACAGCACCGGCACCGCCGGCCGGACACCCCAGCACGCCCGCGCCCCCACTGCCACCGCAGCACCTACCTGCGCCCGTCCCACCGGGCTCTGCACCCAGTGGCCCCGTTACCCCCAGCCCGCACCCTCCTGGCCGGGGCACACGGGTGTGAGCGGCTGCCGAACCGTGGCGGCTCTGCCGGCACTTCTGCCGTTTGCCGAGGCGGGGAGGGAAGCGGGGCGCAGGGTTGTGAGCATCGTGCTTCCTGTGGGCGCCCCTGGCCGTGTCACCTCCCTGAGGCACCCCGCTTCCCCCGCCCTGGCCCCCTGCACCCGGCTGGGAGATGGGGGACTGCCCCAGGCGACCCCCATGGGGTCATACCAATACCCCCAGGTGATGGGGCTCGGCATCCCCCATGGACAGGGGAAGACCCCAACTGGGATTTCTGCCCCACAGGCCTGGTTTGGGGGTCTGGTCCCCACGCTGGAGCATCCCACCCCCGCCGCGGCCATGGCTCTGGGTCCTTACCTCGGTGCCCGGTGCGGTGGTGGCGGTGGCGATGGCAGGAGCAGGGGCTGTGCCACCTACCTGAATCACTTCATGGGCTGGCAGGGACCTGTGAGCAGGAGGACAAGAGGGTCAGGCTGCCCCACCGGACACCCCTGTGCCCCGGGGACCCGCCGGTGGGTGACCAGGCAGGGAAGCGCGGTGGGACACTGGGTCCCCCTGCCCCAGCTCGCAGCCCCACACGCTGCTGCCAGCCTTCACCCCATTTACCTTGATTATTTTTTTAATGCCAGCAGCCAAGGATGCTGAGAGCTCGCCAGGCACCGGCTGAGCATCCCCTTCCCTCCGCACCCCTTGGGGGACCTGTCAGCAGCTCGGGGACAACCTCGGGGCTGAGCCATCTGTCCCCATCTTTCCTTGGAGAGGCCAAGACCCCCAGGGGTGACTTTCCTGGGGCCGGGGGCTGGGCTGGCTCTTTTCCACACCTTGGGTGAAGATCCCTTCATGCCGCTGATGAGCCACAACCCAAATCCTGCAGGGACGGTCCCCCTTTTCCCCTGTCCCCCACATTTCCTATGGGGCTGGGGGGGCTATTAGTGGGGCTGGCCCCATGCTATTAGTAGGCTCTGGGAAGCAGCTGCAGGATTCAGCAGGTTGTAATTAAGCGCTTGGGTTTAATTAACACGGCTGGGGAAGGGGAGAGGGAGAGCTGGAGCAGGCAGCGGCCGCAGGGAGGGATGGGGTGGTCTCGTGCCTGGGATGAGGGTGCTGCACCCCCAGCCCAGTGCTCCCCACTCAGCCCCAGCACAGCCCCTCAGCATCAACAGTGGTGGCTCTGCCTTCCTCCTCCTCCTCCTCCTCCTCCTCCTCCCCCCCGGCCTGGTAAGCGGTGGCTTTACATTGAGGCTGCGATGCACCAGCCTGATGCCAAAATGCGAGCTGCTCTGCGGGAGCCAGGGCACCCTCTGCACACCCCTGCCCCAGTTTCCCCCAGTGCCATGGGTGCTCATACCATGCAGCGTGCCATAAAAATGCCCAGGGCTGCCCCAGCCCTGTGACCCCTGGATTTGTCCCGCTGGGTGCTGGGGTGTTTTGGAGGGGTGCTGGGCCATTTTGGAGAGGTGTTGAGCCCCGCGGGATGGTGCTGGGGGGGCCCTGGGGTGCCGGGGACAGCTGGTGGAGTGGGAGATCCACACCCGTTCTGCTCCGGCATTTGCATCCGCGCTGTGATCAGCATGCGGGTGTCCTCGTGCCCGTGCCACGCTTGTCCTTGACGGGTGGCTTGGGGCTGGGGTTTGTCACTGCTGAGCTCCGCCGGTGCCCGGGGAGGGGGCACGGACGGGTCCCCACCGTGAGGACACCCCGCTGTGAGGCCTGAGCCGTGGCACAGAGGCTCGGTGCCGGGTGGGAGGAGGGGGATCACTGCAGCCCCCCCCCCTCAGTCTGGAGGCTCCGCTTGGGGCTCAGCCTCTGATTTACACCTTTTCCTTAGCCCCAGGTGCCCGTGCCCCATGGTGGCCCTTGGCCACTGCATGTCCCCCTCAGGTGGCTCACGGGGAGGGTGAGGGGCTACCTCCAGCACGGGCTGCCCGTTGCTGTGCGGCTGAACCGGGGGAACCGCGTGCCCCAAATCCCCTGGGAAAGGCACCCCCTCCCAGGACTGGTTTGTGGAGGGGTGCGCTGCCGGAGCGGGGCTGCCCGCGGGGGGGGCAGGGCTGGGGGCAGCGGATTCTGCCCCAGCCACACCCCTGGTGGCCCCGGGTTTTGTCCCTCCCTGTGGCGGCTTCCCCATGCCCCAGCCCTGCCCCAGCACCCACTCCCCTCCCTGCCTCCCCCCACTCCCCCCAAGCACCCTGCCTCACGGGGACCCCACGGTGGGTGTCACCTCCACGGGGTCGTCCCATCTGACGGGGTGAAGCCTCCCCTCCTGCTCCAGGCAGGGCCAAATCCTGCACCCAGGAGCATCGCTACCCCACAGCCGGTGGCTCCTGGGCTGGCCACGCCGAAGAGGCAGCAGTGCCCCCCAGTCAGGCCACCCCCGTGTCACCCACGGCCGTTTTGGGGCTGTGCCCCTGTGCCGCCAGCGCAGCATCGCTGTGGGCTCTGCAACCTGGTGCAACGCCGCACCCCTGGCCAGGGGCTGGGTGCCCCTTCCCCTCCACCCGGCTCAACTACCCGCAGCCCCCCCTGCCCGCTGGGTGCTCGCTGGGTGCCAGGCCCCGTGCCCGCTGCTGCCATCGAGCCCCTCCTGCGGCTGCCCCCCGCCCATGGCCGCGCCGGCATCGCTGCAGCCGTTGCAGGGTCAGGCGCGTGGTGCCTGAAGGATTTTTCGGGGGGGGGGGGGGGCACACACCTCACCCTGCGAGCCAGGGGGCCGGGGCCAGATCCTGTGCCAGGATGAGCCAGGGCACCCCCAGCCCTGCCCAGGGTGGGTTTGGGGTTTCCCGGCGCTGCCGTGCCCCGCCGCCCCCCCCAGTTTGGGGACCTTCGTGGCTGGAGGGAGGTGCGATTTTCCCCCCCCACCCCCCCCATGGGGCTGAGCCCCCCAAGCGGGGCCGGTGGGGTGCTGGGGGCCTCCCCCCTGCCTTGCTGTGGCTGCGGGTGAGCAGCAGGATTTACCGCAGGGCTGCCAGGGAGCTGAGCTGCAGCACCCAGCCGGCGCGGGCGAGCACCCAGCCACGCACCCGCACCCACCCAGGGCCACTGCGGGGCTGCAGCATCCCGGGGGGGGGTGTCTGAGGGGGGGTCTGCACCCACCCCATCACCCCCAGTGCTGGGGGCACCCAGCAAGCGTCGGGTGCACCGGGAAAGAGGCGTCCCTGCGAGGGGCTGGTAGCGGTTTGGGTCCCCAAGGGAGACAGCGGGTGGCTGCCACAGCCCCCCCCCCAGCTCTCAGGCCTGGTGGCATCCCTGTCCCCGTCCCCCGTGGCAGCCCTTGCTCACCGTGGCGGTGGGACTCGAGGCGTGGGCAGGCGGTGGCCGCTGCCGGTTGTCTGCGGATGCTGCCGGAGCGCGGGGTGTCGGCAAAGAGCCGCCCGCCGTGTGCGTGAGCCGCCCTGCGCCAGCTGCCGAATGCACCACAAAGACCACCATAGCCCCCCGGCCCCCCCCACTGCCACTGGTGACGGTGACGTCTCAAGTGTGAGGGAGACGGGGACGCTTAACCCCCTGCGTGCCGGCCGGCAAACCTCTGTGGCCTGCCTGGGAGAGGGCTCCGGGTCCCACTGGGATGCTGCTCCCGGCTTTGGGGGGACGTGGTGACCCTGAGGGGGTGCTTGTGTCCCCCCCACCCCCATCAGAGCCAGCCCGGCCCCAGCACCCTCAGCCTGCCCTGAGCGGGGGTAGGGAAGCCCCAAATTTTCCTTTGCTCCTGCCCCAGCCCATGGATGGCACCGCTTCCCCCCAGCCCCCTCCCCAGGGAGAGGGACAGCCACTGACCCCCGACCCCCACCCGGTCCCACCACGACGGGGCCAAACCAGATGCATGCCCCCCCCTCCCCCCCAGGAACCCCACTTTGGGCAGGCGGCACCATCCATCCCCCCTCAGTCCCCACCCAGGACCAGGGCCAGGAGGGGGTTGGGTGGCATGTGCTGGGCAGAGCTGCTCCCTCAGGGGTGCTGTGGGATGCAGGAAGCAGGTGGGGAACCCCAAAATTGGAATATTTCTGATTTTCCACCCTGTACCCCCTTTTCCCAGGCCAGTGCTGGGCATAATGGTGGTGACATCAAGAGGGACCCTCAGTGCTGTGGTCACCCCAGGTCCAGCTTGCCAAGTGGCACCCAGAGGTGTCCCCCAGGGACATGGTGTGGGTGACAGCAGCTCCTTGCTCCTTCACAAGGGCATTTCTGTGCAGCAAAGCACGGCATGGGTGCCCACCCTACAGCACCCCAATTCTGGCCAGGGGACCCAGCACCAAGCCTTGGCCCTGGGACACGGCGGGCAGGGAAGGGACCTGCTCTGGGAATGGCGAGAGCTGGGGAAAGGTGGGGGCTACTGGTGAGGAGACAGGGCTTACGGGGGGGAGGGAGCAGCAGGAGGAATGAGCGAGTGAGGGAGAAACCCCCATTTTGCTCCAAAACTCTGCAAACCACAGCTCAACCCCAAACGCTGCCCACAGTGGGGCTGGCACCGCGTTGCCCCCGGGCGCCTGTGCCTGCAGATGTGGGGGGGCTGTGCCGGGGAGAAGCCACCCGGAGCCCGTCCCCATGTCCCAGCGTGTGCCCGTGGCCCACCAGCCCCGTGCTCGGGCTGTGTGGCTGCTGCCCAGTCTGTCACTGGAAAACAGGGAATTTTGTGGGGTTGTACTGGCTGTGAACACTGTGCACTGGCCCAAGGGGACGGTGTCCATCCCTGTCCCCGACCCTGTGTCATTGACCCCACCTGGGGTGACGGGTCCCGCCCAGGGCTGTGTTGTGGGGACACCCATGGGGGACGATCGTTGGGGGGGTCACAGAGGGGCTGGCTGGGCTACCAACACCCCGAGCCCCACCAGTGTCACACCCTGGCGATCTGGCAGTGCCGTGGGACAAGGGCTGTGGGGACACCGGGGCGAGTGGCGGTGGCTCCTCAGAGATCCCAGCAGTTTGGGGGGGCTGATCCGGCTGCAGCAGCCCCAGGAAGCGGTGGGGCTGTGGCTGTGGGGTCCCCCCTTGGGCACAGCCCCCCAAGCCGTGCTGCTGCAGCCCGTAGCCGCTGGGGGAAGCTGCAGCCCTTTGCATTCGCCAGCGTCGTTGGATAATGAGATTTTTAGGAGCTGGGAAGACCTTGGCAGCTTGGCACCCCAGGGACCCCGGGGCAGGGAGCTGCGGCAGCAGGGAGACAAGGGCTGCCATGGGGCTGGTGCCCCCCATCCCGGACAGATGGGTGTCCCCTCTGCAATGCCAGGGCCAACGTCCCAGTTAAGCACAGGCTCGTGTTAGGGCTTGGGGTGTCCCAGTCGGGGTGCTGGGCTCAGCTGGGTGCTCCAGTCCCTGTGCTCAGGGCCACCTGTGTGGCCAGCCCCACATGAGCCCGGGCATCTCCCCAGCACCACGACTCGGGGAGTCACAGCCCCCCAAAAACTGAAAATCCCAGTATGCCACAGCCATCCTTGTCCCCATCCCCAGTGTGTCCTTGTCACAGCCCCAGCCTGGCACTCCCCCACCGCATCCAGCCCCTTCGGCACACTGGTCCCATGAGCTGAGCTGTGCTGGTCTCAGCCCTGGCAACCATGCTGCTTCAATTAAGCCTTCATTAATTTTTCAGTCTCTCTGCACACCCTGAGCACGGGCAGTTTGCAGTGGTGCTAATTGATGTCTTCACCACTTAAGCATGTAAGAACTGGCGGCGGGTTGCCCAGCCAGCATGGGGGGCGGCAGGGTGGTGGGGGGTGGGTCGTCCCCCCATGCTCATGGGGAGGCTTTGGGGCCAGACAGGTCCATGTGCCCAGCGGAGGCTGCTGGAGTGACCCAAAAGCCATGGAGCTGAATCACCCCACTGCGGGTGGGCATCCAGCCCCCGACAGGGGCATGGCGCAGGGGGGACGTGTCCAGCCATGGAGGGGTCCCATCCTTCCTGCCCTCAGGACAGGCAGGTGATGGATCCCTGCAGCTCCGCTGCATATACACAGCTGCAAATCTCTGTGTGTTTTTGTAGACCAACCCCCTCTCACCCCTGGTGGGGGCAGTTGTGGTGGCTTCCTGCAGCCACCACCGCGGCCAGGGTGGGTGCACCCGAGAGCAGGGCCGGGCTGGGGGATGCTGAGCCATGGGGAAAGTCAGAGCACCCCATGGCACCCCACAGGGAACTAGGATGGGGACCAGCCCTGGCTGGCTGGAGGCTTCATCTGGGCTCGGTGGCCACCAGCTGTAGAGGGGCTGCTGCGGACGGGCCCAGGTGGCACAGGGATCACAGCAGGATGGCCAAGGTCACCAGGAAGAGCCACCAGCGATTGCCATGGAAACACTCCATGTTTGGATCTGGAGATGAGAGCGGTTTGCTCAGCCCTTTCCCCTCCGTGCTGCAGCTGCAGCTCTGCCAAGCCAGGAGGGCTGAGGTGTGTCCTGGTGTCCCCTCGGTGCAGGCAGCGCGGGGCCCTGTGCTGGGTGCCTGGCCCCTGCCAGCCCTGAAGCACACCAAGGGAAGGGGATTTTGGGGTGCTTTGGGATCAGCCACCACCAGGGACAGAGGCTAGAGATGGGCGAGTGGGGCACAGTGAGGAGGAGGAGGAGGAGGAGGAGGAAGCGGCCCCAGACAGTGGCAGCAGGGGCAGAGGGTGCAGGGGAGGGCTGCACAAGCCTGGGGACCAGGCAGGCATCTCTGGGCAGGCAGGGCCAGCAGCATCCCTGATGCTGAACCCAGCACTCCCCTCATCCCACTCCCCGCATCCCCCCCACATCCCACTGCCAGCATCCCCCCTGCATCCAGTCTCAGCATCCCACTCACATCCTGGTCCCAGCATCCCCGTCCCAGCATCCTCCCCAGCATCCCTTCCACTTTGCCCTCCGGCATCCCCCAGCATCCCAGTACCCCCCCCAATATCCCACTTCGACCCCCCCCGCAGCCCCTCCCGGTTGATTGACAGCCCTCCCAGCCAATGGGCGAACGCTGTCGCCGGGGGGGGCGGGTGGCCTGCGGCTACAAGAGGGGCGGGAGCGGCGCGGGTAGAGCCGGCGGGCTGGACCGCGGCCCCTCCGGTACCGGCTCCGTGCGCCGCCGAGCCGCCGCCTGTCCGCGCCGCACGACAGGTAAGGGCCGTCGGGGCCGCAGCTGCCCCCCTCCGCGGGGCTGGGGTCCGGTTCCCGCCCGGTTCCCCGGTGCGCAGCTGCCGTCGGGGCAGGTGCCGGGAGCCGCGCGGTGCCCGGGAGCCGGTTGCAGCGGCTGTGGGGGCCGGTGCCCCGGAGCTGCCCGCCGGGTGGGCAGAGCAGCTTCTGCACCCGCGAGCGCTGCTGCCCCCAGCCCCATCGCCCCATCCATCCCCTGGGGCCGGGCCCTGCGCCCCTTCCCTGCCCCCCCAGAGTGCCGATCCGTCGGGGTGGTGCTGGGGTGGGGTGCCCTGTGCTACATAGGGCGCGCTCCGGGGGCGACACCTGTAACGACCCCGGTCTGTCTTGTTTTCGGACCAGCAGCCAGTGACCGATGGCGATGTCAGTGCTTGGAGATGAGCGGTTCATGCCAAGCATGCGATGGCCCTTGTGGCCACTGGCCCCAGCGGCCATCCCTGCTGTCCCCCACCCTGGCGTGGCCTGCGCTGGGTCCCACTCAGAAAGCAGACTCGAGGTCTGTGGACCAAAGGATGCTCTTCTTGAGTCCCAGCCTCTCTGAAGGCTTCTCTTGCAGGAGAAGGTGTGGTGCTCCTAGCAAAGGTCATGGTTGCTTTTTCCTAGTGGGAAAAGCTGCCCCTTGCGCAGGTGAGAAGCGGCATCTGCCCGCTGGCACGGCTGGTGGGAGATGCCGGAGGACACGAGCATGGTACATGGTGGGGATTAATCAGTCCCTGCAGGTTAGAGCTGGACTGTGATGCCAGGAGGGCTCGTGTAGCTCCGCAGCCAAGCTGGGGATCGCTGAGGACTGTGCTCCGTGGGTGTCCGGACGTTCCCTCAGCTCTGGCTGCCGAGGTGTGGTGGGTTATGTGCTGCCGCGGCAGACGGTGACAGATGCTGGTGGGATGATGGGGCAGGAAGCAGCCTCTGCCTGTGGGATTAGCTGGGAGCAGGACTGGCTGGGAGCACCGGGAGCCCCGCATCGCTGCGGGGGGAGGCTTGTGCCCATCCCAGGGTACCCCCGTGCCCCCAAGCCCACATGGCCAGGAAATCAGATGCTCGGAAGGGAGATGGTGCTTGGTTGGGCTCCAGGTGAACTTCTACTCAACTTTATGGAGAGAGAAGCTCCAGGAGCTCTCAGCAAACCATCTGCTGCTCAGGCTGAGCGGCGCTGGCAGCCAAGGCTGCGTGGGAGCAGGCACGGCGTGTATCGGAGCAGCTCCATGTCCTGCCCACGCAGCTGCAGGCTTGCCAGTGCTCCAGTGCACCATGCTGCCGGCAGCCCCATGGCAGGGGGGTGCCTGGCTGAGGACCCCATCCTCGCCAGGAGCTGGCCAGCAGCAGGTTGGGCATTGCTGCAGCTGGCTGGATGCTGCAAGTCAGATGATGCCCGTGAGGGGTTTTTTTCCACCCTGTTTTAATGGCAGACTTGTGTTACCTCTTTGCCCCATCCTTACGAAGGGCAGCTGGACATCATGGTCTGGTAAAGGCCATGTGAGGAGTTCTCGGTCTTCAGTTGATTTTTGAGTGGTTTTCTGCACCCCAAAGGGAGCCAGCCTAGGAGATGGGGGGGTGGGGGACGGGACGACACTGAAAGTGATGCTGCTGGCTGCCCCGGCAGGCTGCCCCAGGGCCAGCTCCTGTGCATCTCTAGTAGCCAGGGCCACAGCTGAGCATGGGCACCAAGCCTGTTCCCAGTATCACAGTTGCTGTCTTGGTGTTTCACAGTGCATGGACACCCATCAGCTGGGTGCAGGGTGGAGGAGGGCCTGGGAGCACCAGCCCTCCCTGCTCCTGGGGTGTAGGTGCCATGCATTTTCTCTCCCAGAGGCAGCCATGGGCAAGCACAGCAGCAAGCTGGCTCCAGAGATGCTGGATGACCTGGTGAGGAGCACGGAGTTCAGCGAGCAGGAGCTGAAGCAGTGGTACAAGGGCTTTCTCAAGGACTGTCCCACCGGTATCCTCAACCTGGAGGAGTTCCAGCAGCTCTACATCAAGGTGGGCTCCAGCCAGGGCCCCAAGTGCTGCCTGTGGGGCTGGAGCACCCTGCTCCAGCTGGGGCAAGGTGCTGCTTCAGGTGCAGTGCCCATACCAAGCTTCCCCTCCTCATTTTGATCTGTTCTCTCTTTCCTGCAGTTCTTCCCCTATGGAGATGCCTCCAAGTTTGCCCAGCATGCTTTCCGCACCTTTGACAAGAATGGTGATGGGACCATCGACTTCAGGGAGTTCATCTGTGCCCTGTCTGTCACCTCCAGGGGCACGTTTGAGCAGAAACTCAACTGGGCCTTTGAGATGTACGACCTGGATGGGGATGGGAAGATCACACGCTTGGAGATGCTGGAGATCATTGAGGTACCGGTGCTTAAAGTCAGAAGGGGTAGCTTGGTTTTTCCAGGTTTTCCAAATCT
Source organism: Falco peregrinus (assembly GCF_023634155.1). Classification (NCBI taxonomy): domain Eukaryota; kingdom Metazoa; phylum Chordata; class Aves; order Falconiformes; family Falconidae; genus Falco; species Falco peregrinus. The sequence continues at coordinate 117,161,653 of NC_073723.1, forward strand.
ATTGGATCCCTTTTGGCACCAAAGAATGAGTTTTCTTGCCCAGAGTCTTTTCTGAAAGGTACCTGGTCTGCACCTGATTGTAGCTGTGCAGCAGCACAGCAGCTGTCTGGGTCCCAGCAGAGCATCAGTCCTGTCCCCTGCCTTGTCCTGGGACCTTCCACCCATCTGATATCCCCACTCTGGTACTTTGCTTCTCTTCTTGCTCCAGGCCATTTACAAGATGGTGGGGACTGTGATCATGATGAGGATGAACCAAGACGGGCTGACACCCCAGCAACGTGTTGACAAGATCTTCACAAAGATGGATAAGGACAAGGATGACCAGATCTCGCTGGAGGAGTTCAAGGAGGCAGCAAAGAGCGACCCCTCCATTGTCCTCCTCCTGCAGTGTGACATGCAGAAATAGAGCCCTGGGGCTCGTGGCTGGACTGGCTGCAGCCAACCTCTGCTCCCCATGATGGTTTCCATCCCCATTTTCTGCTGAGTGCCCCCATGCCCACTTGGCCCCAGGCATGAGTCACGCTCCGTCCCTCCTGCCACCCATCCACCTGCTCCCAGCTGCGTCCTGGGTAGCCCACAGGCTGTAGTTCTCCCTTGATGGGCAGAGCCTGCTCTGGGTGTTGCCGGCTTGAGGTTACCCCCAAATCAACCCTCTCCCATGCTGGAGCTGGACTCCCTACAGCCAGTGGTGAGCACCTTGGCTCCTCAGGGCCAACTGTTCCCATGTTCCTGCTGTTTTCTCCCTGCTTTCCCCCACTGCTCCACCTGGCCCATTTCCTGATCCTAAATGAAACCAGCTCTTTCCACCTTTCCGCTGATCCCTTCCTCATTGCTTGTGATGCCTCCAAGGAGGCTGAAAAGCCCCAAGTCCTGGCCCTCATCTCTTCTTCACCTTCAGTTCTCTGCAAGGCTTCCCAGAGGGGCCAGGGCTGGCCCCAGGGTGCTGGGGAGCTCAGACAGGGTGCTGCACCCTCCTTGAGGGCTCACTACCTTGGCTCTCTCTGCCCACCTTTAGCTTTTCCACCTCTGCTTTTGCTTTTTGCTGCTGGGAATGGCCAGGGTTGGTCAGAGGACTTTAGGGGAGAGCAGAAGTGTCCATGGCCACTTCTGGATGTGGCCAGTGTTTGATCCTAAAAGCCACCTTCTGCCCCATCACCTGTGTGAGCTGGCAGAGCAAGCAGGTGACCTCCACAACTGCCCTGGCAGCATCTTGGATGCTTTGTGGTGGTTTTGGCCTTCCTGGATATTGAGGTGATGCCTGGGGTTCTAAATTGAAGGCAGGGGCTGCCCATCTCCTCTGAGGGCTGCCCTGGGGCAAGATCAGGAGTGTGGGTGTTGAAGGCATGCCCTGGTGTTGCTTCTGGTGTGTGGCACTACTGTGGGGACTGGTGGGTTCTGGACTGGGGCTGTGGAGAGGTGTGGATGGGTTCTGTACCTGCTGAGCCTCCTGGCAAGGCTCTGAGGCCACAAGAAACATGTCTGTCTCCTTCCCCCCCCCATCCTAGCCTGCTCCCTCCATCCCTCCTGCCCCAGGACCGGAATATCGTCACGGGTCTGTATTTAGTCTGCACGTTGTGGTGTTGATGACTGTAATATCTGTTAGGAGATGGTGAAGTTGTTATCTATTTTTTTAATGGAAAAATAAACTGTCCCCATGTGTGACGTTACCCCTGAATGGCTTATGGGAGGGCAGCTGGCTGCTGCAGCTATGGGGAGAGCGAGATGACAACACTGCACTCCTGAGCATCATTCATGGGTCTCATTTCAGCCTGTGACACTCCAAGGGATGGAGAAGCCCTTGAGGACAGCCCAGTGGGGCTCAGCCTGGGGAGCCTTGAAGATGGGTGAAAGCATAACCCCTTGACCATACAAGTAGCTTTGGTGGAGGGAATGTTGTCTTTTGGGAGTGGGTAGGAGCCAGCATCCCTGCTCTGTGCTGCAAATGGGTTTCATTTGTCAGCTGGGAGCTGGTGCCTGTGCCCTTCATTCAGGGCTGGGCATAGGCAGAGGACCTGGTGGCTTGTTCCGGGCCCCATCCCAGCACCATCAGCAACTGGGACCTGCTCCCACTATATCTTTGCCCATCTTTTCAGCCTCCATTTCTCCACCCTAACGTTCTCTGCACGTATTTTCCTCTGGCCTTTCCTCTCCATCAGCAGCCTGTGGAGACGGTGGCTGTTGCTAAGGAGCTCTCAGCAACTTTAAATGCTTCTCTGTAGTTAATCAGGCAGGGCTGGCTCCCGGCCGCAAGCCTGGCCATGCGGGACCATTCCCCCCATCCCACCTGGCTTCAGTGTGTGTGGAAGTGTGTGGCTCGGCTTCCACCCTGCAAATCACCAGCATCTCGCCTGTCCTGCAGCCGCCAGCACGTGAGCACAGGGATGGGAAGATGCCAAAACCATAGCAGTGCGGGTATTTTTAGGCGTGCTGCGGAGGGAGAGCTCTGCACCTTGGGGTTGGCTGCCCTGCTTGTCCCGGAACGTGTATGTGTGTTTGCAGCTCAGCAGTGCCTGGGGAAGGAGGGACTGGGTGGGTTGTCCCTGCTGTGTGGGAGCCTGGGGACGTGCCAGGGCTGCTGTCTGAAAGGGCAACAACTCGGGCTGAGAGGAGACTCGGAATAGCCTCGGTGATTCTGGGGCACTCAAAGCTCTTGCTTCCCTTGGGGCCACCCCAAAGGAAGAGCAGGTGTTTCCCAGGAGGGAACTGTGAAAGCTCTGGGGAAAGGGAGTAGCTGAGGCTGAAATAATGTTGAATTCCCAGAAGGGCATCCCAAAGGATTTGGGGTCCAGGCAGCTGGGTGAGCACCAGCACCCAGCCTCCTCCGGCTCTGCTCGGCTGCACCTCAGTGCGAGGGAGGTTGTGTTTGATCAGTCTCACGGACAAGGACATGGGGTCCCCGAGGCTGTGGTCCATGGGGAGGGTTGGCTTTTTGCTGCTGACACAGAACTTTGGGCAAAACTTTTCTTCTGGCCTCGGTGCTGGGGCGCTACCACCTCCTCCCAGGCACTGCCCTGTGCCAGGTGGGATGAGGAGGGATCCTTCATCACTTGGCCCTTCCTGGGTTGGTCTCTGGGGTATGCTCCCTGCTCTCTGAGGGTCTGCTGGTCACGCTGAGCTGAAAGCTGGGCTCGATCCCACCAGCACTTGTTGGAGAACGTTTGGTGAGGATCCTTAATTAATATCTGTGCTCATCCCATTAACTAGCACACAGTGCAAGTTACCTGGCATGGAGCAGAGCGTGAGTACAGCTGTGACCCCCCACGCAGTTCAGTGCCACCCCTGAGCACCCTGGTGCCCTTCCAGCTGCTCGGTGCCACTCTGCAAGGGTGGGCAAACCCCAACGACCCCCGGGGCTGAGGTGTCTCCCATGGGCGCACTGTCACCTGCTCCCGTGTCCTCTCCAGGTTCTCCGCTGATGCCACCTTCCCCCCCCCAGCCCCGTTGCTCCCCGGGGGTCTGGTGCCCCGGGGCTGGCTCTGCCCCGGAGCGGCTGCGGAGCGCTCCCGGCTCCATCCCCCCCCGGCACCCCGGGGGCTGGAGGAGTGCGGCAGCGGAGGGGCGGGCTCGGTCCCGAAGAGGTTAAGCCGTGTCCCGGTGGGCTGAAACCCCGGAGCTTCATGGGATGCCTTATAAAGCGCGCTCCGCCGGCCCGGCAGCGGCTCCGGGAGCGCCCGGTACGTGCGGAGCCGCCGCCGCCGCGCCATGGAGCCGCCGCGCACCGCCGGAGCGCCGGGCGCGGCGGGGCGGCCCTGGGAGGAGGCGAAGGCTTTCTACGACAACCTCGCCCCCAAGAAGAAGCCCAAATCGGTGAGAGCCCCCGAGGTGCCGCGCAGCTTCGCATTCCCAGAGGAGCCAGCCCCGCTGGATGCTTCAGCTCCCCTGGGTGCCTTCCCCACCCCCCCCGAGTGCCCCTGGGTCTCTCCATCTCCTGCAGGGTCCTCCTGGTTGTCTCATCTTCCCTGGGCTCCCCCATGGAACCCTCTGGCTCTCTCTGGGTGCTCCATCTCCTCCCCGCCCCCCGCATGTCCCATCTCCCCTGGGTCTCTCCATCTCCTGCAGGGTCCTCCTGGGTGTCTCGTCTTCCCTGGGCCCCCTCTGGGGCTTTCTGGGTGCCCCATCTCCTCCAGGTGTCCTGGGATCCCCTTGGTGTCTCTGGTTTTTCTTTGACCTCCCTCCCCACCTCTGTCCAGGTCCTTGGGGAAGCCCTGGGTCATTCTGGGTGCCCCCACTCCTCTGTGGCATCCCTGGGTTGCCTGGGGTCTCTCCGGATTCTGCCAGCCTCCATGGGTTCCTGCAGGTCCCTGGGGTGTTCTCAGGTCCCTCCGGGCTGAGGTGTCCTTGCAGAGTGGCTTCGTGCCCCACGAGCTGCCTGTCCCCTGTGCCAAGGTGGGAGGCCCTGCCAGGGACAGGAGGGGTAGCAGTGGTGGAGCAGAGGGACAGCCTGGGGACCGAATCCCTGCCCGGGGCAGCAGGGTGTCGCAGGGTGTAGCCACCCCTGCCAGGCTGGCCTGCTCCGGGAGATTAGAGGGAAAGTGGTGTTATCTAACCAGGGCTGAGCCTGCCGGGTTTAAATATGGGAGTGCCTGGAAGTGCCGGCCTGTCTCAGAATAGCTGCGGCGGTGCGGGGCTGGCAGCCTGGGGGGCTGGGGGCTGTGCCCCGGGGTGGCCAGGCCCCGGTCCCGCAGCCCGCGAGCCCACCCAGCCGTAGCCATCCTCACATCCTCAGGGCTGCGGGTGCCCCGAGCGTGTGGGGCTCGGGGTGACCTGCTGCCTGTGGTGGCCCTGTTCATGGCAAAGCTCTGCGGGTGGCCTCTCCGGCGAGGGGACATGGCCAAGGCCCCGCTCTGCGCACTCCAGCTTGGAGCAGCCCCTCTGCTTTCCCAGTTGGGGACCCAGCTGCAGCCCCCAGCCCTGTACCCACTGCCAACGGGCAGCGCTGCTGCCTTCGCCCTTCCCGGAGGAGGGGGACAGCCTGGTTTGGTGGCGGGATGCAGCGGGGTTGTCTTTCACGCCATGCTTTTGGCCTCCTGCGGATGTCAGCCCAGGCTCCTCCTCTTCCTCTCCTTGCAGCCAGCTCAGTGACCAGCACGTCCGTCTCTGCTGTCCAGCTGGGGAAACTGAGGCACGGGGTTTGCTCGCACAAGTGACAGAGCCGTGCCATCCACTCGTGTGGGGCTGGGGCTGACACCCGCAGTGCCTCCCCAGCCCCGTGCCCCTCCGCTGGGGCACGCTGGAGGGGCCCGGTGCCCATGGCCAGGCAGCTCTGCTGCCCTCGCACACAGCTGGGGCCAGCCTGCCCTGCCAGGCAGCTGCCAGGCACCGTGATGGATGGCTGCAGAGCGCTTTTCTGCATTATAAATAATGTGTTTGGAAAACTCAAAAACATCTCAGCCATCGCGCTGAACTTTAATCTGATCCCGAGCAGGGGGCTCACAGCTGCCCAGGGCTCGCTGGTGCAAGGAGATGGAGTTTGCTGTTGGCCATCTGCGCTCTTGTGGGTGCTGCGTCTGCCTGTCCTCTTGGCTCAATGTCCCTGCCAGCCGGAGCAGGTACTGGTGCGGGAGCAGGTATGCACTGTGGGGGCTGCTCCCCCCCAGAGATGGGCTGTAAGATGGCAAGAGGCAGGGTGATCTTGGGGAGCCCATTCCTGCCTTGAAAGCGGGTTACCAGGGTGTCCCCACAGCCCACGGGGCTCCCTGCTCCGCAGGGGTCTCCACTCTTCCCATGCCCTGGCTTCCATGCCTGCTCCGGCCTCGCTCGTGCCAGCTGGGAGGTCAGCGATGAGACCTGCCACCCTTCAGCAATGCAGAATATGTCCCTCCGGCCTCTCCAGTGACACCGCGGCGGGAGGAGAGGCTGGGTCGGTGGGAGCCTCCTGCTTGCACCCCCGGCTCTGCCAGTGCCCTGCACCCAGGGGGACCCATCTGGCTCACCAGGGTGCCTCAGTTTTGAGATGGGGTGGGAGCCACACTTGACCCTTCCTCTTCCCTTTCTGTGTCCAAAATTCACCTCCAAATTTTCCATTTGGTCTTCTGCAGCATCCAGGGGAGTGCCTGATGCTGCCGGAGTTCCTCCAGCTTTTTAGGGCAGGTGGGTCCAGGAGGTTCGGCCCCAGGCAGTGTAAAAGGATGAAGGGGTGCAGGATGGGGTCCCCACTGTGCTCTAGGGGTGGCAGTGAAGCTGCTGGTGTTGGGTGCCATTGTGGGGTACCTGTAGCCCTCCTGGGTGGGAGGGCACAGCCCCGCCGCGCATCCCGGGAGCATGTGGGATTTCCTAATGTCTGTCTCTAATCCTTGGGGGGCCGCTTAGGATTTATATGTGATTAGAAGGGCGATTTAAAGGCCTGCCAGCTGTTGGGTCTGCAGAGGAAAACGTGCTATTTCCAGTCACTGCTGAAATACATCTTTACCCCAAAATTTAGGGTGCTTGCGTCTGCGATGCATTTTGTGCTTTATGGAGCTGGAGCCTGCCGGAAAGGTCATTTACGCTTCTGAGGTGGGGTTTGGACCTTGTGGACCACCTGGGGCTGTGCTAAGGGCTGATGTTCCTCTTCAGAGGGCTGGGCTGTCAGGACGTGTCCCTGGTCGTCCCTCCAGCTTGGCTGAGCCCAGGGATGGAGCCAGGGTTGGGATGGGACCTTCCCCCGTGCTGCCCTGCTTGTACTTCTGCTAAACACATCATTAATCTCTCGCTTGATGTTCAGGATGGGGCTGGATTTGACCTTCCCGTGGGAAGGGAGGAAGGGAGAGGAGCTCATCATGAATCCCCAGGCAGCAAATTCAGTTGGATTTGGCTGAGCGGAGCCCCACAGCCGCTTCCTGGGCTTGCGTTGGATGATGAGCTTTAAGTGACCTTGGCTGACCTTGCATGCCGCTCTGAGGGTAAAAGAGGGTTTGTCATTCAGAGTGCCCAAACCTGCCGGAGCTGGGGCAGCTGGAGCAGGAGGCTGCACTGGGATGGGGTGCTGTGCAGGCTCCACAAAAGCTCGTGGGACTAAATGTGTCCTGGAGAGGACTGTGGGTCGAACCCCTCCCGTGCACATGCTTCTTATTAAAAATGAAGGGTGTTTTCCCCCAAAATGGTGATGTTTCAAGGCAAAGGGGGGCTTGTTGGGTTGTTGGCAGCCCTCTGATGGAGGACTGGAGGTGCTGTGGTTCCTGTAGCACTGTGACTTCTCCTTTAAGGCCCATTTTTGAATGTAGTAATGATCATCTGCAGTACTAGTGGGGATGAAGAAGCATCCAAACAACCAGCCTGGAGGAGGGAACGCTTCCAAATGAAACCTCCACTTCAAAGAAATGTCAAAATGTGAATCCCTCCTTGCAGAGCAGAATTGCCTGATTTTTTAAATGTCAGCATTTCCCAGAAAACAGCAGGGCTGTTCCAGCCCAGCCGGAGCTGGGATCTGTGTTAGTGCCCGGGTGAGACTTTCTGGCAGAAAGTGCTCCAAAGGTGCAAATCTCCCTTGGCAGGAGCGAACAGGATCCGGCAGGTCCCTTTCCCAGAGGCCAGGCTTCCCTCCCGCGGGCAGCTGGGGCTCCAGCAGCCCACGCTGGGGCAGAATTAGGCCCCAAGCTTACGGTTATTTTTATTGCTGTGTTTATTACCTCTTAAATTAACCTCCTGGAGGCTGGTGCCTTTAAATGGCAGGGAAGGGACCTTGAGCAGCCTGTTGCTCTTGCGCAAGGTGCCTGTGCTGTTGGCACCGGCTGGGTGCAAGGTGTGTGCTGTGGGGAGATCGAGATGCAAATTCCAGCTGAGCATCTCGGCTTGTGGCCCCACGCATGCATCTCACCCCCTTGAACATCCATCCCTCTGTGCCGTGCGTGCTGCTGACCTACTTTCTGTGCTGGGCATCCTCCTGCGAGGCTGGCTGTGGAGGATGCTCTGCCCTGCGGTCCGGCGGGGACCAGGAGCAGGGAGCAAATGCCCGGCAGCTCTCCCACCTACCCAGATAAATAACCCAGGGCTGCAGGGATGCGGGAGCAGCAGGACTCCTTGCTGGAAGGTAATGGCCGGATGTCTCAAGAGCTTTAATAGTTATTAATATTTTCAGCTAATAAATGGCCCATGACACCGGAGTTATTAATTAATGAGCTGGAGTGCCAAGTCTTGGCACTCCACGCTAAGTTAATAGCTAACATCTATTGGGTAGCTAAATGTCGGATGGGGACCTGGCAGTAGTTCACTGGTGGGAGCGATGCTGGTGTCGCTGATCAGCTTCTGCGTGGACCTGGGTGATCACGGGTGTCCTGGGGACTGTTCACCTGCTTTCGAAAAAGAGCCGCTTCCAAACGGGGCCTTATTTCTCTGCAAATGCCATGGGAAAGGGCTCCCTCTGGCCACGGTGATGTTCTCAGCCTGAGCTAATCTGTGTCTGGTCCTAATTGCCCACTGCTTAATCTGTTTGCTGTGGATTTTGGGTATTGATGTGGCCTCGGTGAGGTGTCGGGGACCGACCACGCTGCAGGGCTGTCCCCGGGCACCGCTTGTGGAGGGTGGGTGGGTGCTGGGAATGGCATGGGGGCTGCCATTGACTCATTCCTGGGTGCGCCGCCATGCCAGGCAGGATCCACGGGGCGGGTGAAGGGCACAGCGAGCCCCAGGGCTGGCCCAGCCCTGTGAGGAGCACAGATCCCCAGCGCAGATGGGGGTACCTGGTCCTTGCCAGGCTGCTGTTGCGGTAAAGCTCAGCCCTAGGCAGGGTGGGGGCTTGAACTTTGGAGCACCTGGGTTTGCAGACGCCCTCCTGCCCTGGGGCAAATGGCATTGCCGGAAGATTACTCACGGGGCAACATGCTGTACCAGGATCCTGGAAATCGCAGAGGAGCTGAGGGTGAGGTGGTTCTGAAGTGCTGACGGCCCGGATTTCACAGGCTCCCTGGGGAGATGCATCCCTGGGATGGCTCCCAGCTCCCGGCGAGCATCCCCCATGTGAGTCCCCAAGCCCTGTCCTGCTCTCAGGACTTGCTGCAGGCAGCGTGTGCTGGGGCCGGGGCTGCCTGTGCCACTGTCCCTTAGGATTTGCTGTTCCGGGAGCGAGGGTTTCTCCTTGGCCATCAGTCATGAATTTGCTTTCATGCTTGCAAGCGAGCGATGGGGATTAACACCCTTCTGCCTTCCAAGGGGAGAGGGAGGACGGGTGAGGGTCAAGATAAGATTGACTTTCCTGGTGGCCCCTCTCACTGCCAAAAGCCCCACTAGAGGCCCCTTGTTGACTTCAGTAGATTTTGGATCAAACCTTCGAACGTTAATAATAATGACTCATAAATCATTGCTTGCACCACCTGTTTGTCATGTTTCCGCCCACAATAACTATATCAAGTGTTTTTATAAGCTGAGCTGGCACGGGTTGTTTGTCACATCTGGACAGCATCGTGGGAGTGTGGATCTGGCTGAGCCACAGCGTGTGGTTTTGCCTGGCTAGGCAGGGGGGTAAAGCCTCGCAAATTCCTTCTGCATGGGGTTGAGTGGTTCTCCTGGGGTAGCACGTTGGGTCTGGATGAGTCCTGGGAGCCTGTTTGTAGTGGGAGGGCTTGGGCATGGTGTGAGCATCAGAAAAAGGCTCTCGGGTATCTGAAATGTGTGGGGATGGTGCATCAGGGCTTTATCTGTTGAAGCATTGGAAGATCAGGGTTGCAGCTGCCCCATTATCCTCCAGATCCCTCTGGAGGTGTCACCCACCCCGTGGCCTTTCATGTTGAAAATTAAGAAATGCTTTCTCAAGCAGCGGGGCTGGGTGCAGGGGCTGCCTCCCCATTTTCTCCCTTTCTCTGCAGCCGAAGCCTGAGAACGCCATCACCATCGCGGTGTCATCACGAGCGCTTTTCCGCATGGAGGAGGAGCAGAAGATTTACAACGAGCAAGGGGTGGAGGCCTACGTGAAATACCAGCTAGACCATGAGAACGAGCCCTTCCTCCCTGGGGCTGCCTTCCCTTTTGTCAAGGTGAGCACCCACCCATCTGAGCTGGATCAGCACTGTGGTCCTCACCCAAAAGTTTTGGGGAGAGGGGAGTGCTGTGGGGTGCTTGCGTGGGGAAGGGATGGGACATGAGCAGCGCAGCAGAAGGGATGTAACCACAGAGCAAACAGAGGTCGGATAAACCTCCTGGCAAGTGATGTGCTTCTTCCAGGACTGAGCAAACGCTGAATTTTCCAAATTGGCAACTGAGCCCAAGAATTGAAGAAATCATCTCTTTGGATCATATTTAAAGTTTCCTTTTTAGGGAATTATAATTTATTATTATTATTATTACAATTTATTTATTCTTTTAAATTGGCTGAATTTAGCCTTGCTACAGAGTCAGCCAATTTCTAATTCTGACATGTTGAAATGAGGCATTTCAAACTTTAAAAATATTTTCTGATTTCTGCCCCAGTTCCACTGGATTTAGTGCAGTTTTGTGTGCTGGCCATCACTGGAAGGATCTCTTGCCCATTCCCAATGAATAAACTAATCCACTTGATGGGGAGAGACTTTCTGTTTCTGATTGCTTGAAAAACGCTTATCTGTAACTTTGAGCTAATTTATTCTCATCTCCTAATGAAAACTTGAAACTTTTTGCATTTGAAGATAGAAGAATAGCTATGTGTTTTGTCCCCCAAATCTTTCTTTCCCTGCTAAAGCTGTTTGCTAATGTCACTTTGGCTCTGGGTATAGTTGGGGTCAGGCCAGGTCCCTGGGTTTGGTGAGCAGAAGTGTTTTGCTCAGTGAGGAGGGGATCAGGGCCATGCTGACACCCCCCCATCCCCCTGCCCTGGGGTGCTGCAGGCACTGGAAGCGGTGAACACGCAGCTGCGTGAGCTCTACCCTGACAGCGAGGAGCTCTTCGACATTGTCCTCATGACCAACAACCATGCCCAGGTTGGGGTTCGCTTGATCAACAGCATCAACCACTATGGTAAGTTTGAGAGCAAAGCTGTCCTTTGCGTGGGTGCCGATGGCTTTTGGGCAGAGTGGTAGTGCTTGGCAGCAAGAGAAGGAGATGCTTCCTCCTGGCTCTTCCTCTAAACCACACGCAGAGCCCGCTTCTCCCAGATTTCCTGGGCTTTGACTGGAAGTTGGCTGGTGGTGAGGATGCTCTGGCTGCCAGCCGTGCTGTTGAACGGCAGTACCACAGTTAGCCCCCATCCTGCTGACTCCTGGGAGGCCACAGGGCAGCAGTGTCAAGGCTTGTTTGGGGGGCAATCTGGTTCACCCCGGGGTCCATCTGCCCTCAGATCTGTTCATCGAGAGGTTCTGCATGACGGGAGGGAACAGCCCCATCTGTTACCTCAAGGCCTATCACACCAACCTCTACCTCTCCTCCGATGCTGAGAAAGTGAGTGGGGCCATTGAAGAGGGTGAGTCTGGGGTCCAGCTTGGTGGAGGGGCAGTGGGGGGAGCCTGGAGCCCTCAGGGGGTTGGTGCCAGGAGCAATAGCTCCAACGTCCCTGTCCCTATGTCGATGTGCAGCTAGGGTCTGCCATGTCCCACGTCCCATCCTTGATGCTCCGAAGAGCCTCTGGTTTCCATAGAAATAAGGCTTTCCTCGAGCTCTGCAGCTCTTCCGAAGGCTGTAGAACAGCAAAGGCACTGTTTTTCCCCATTAATTCTTGTATGCAAAGGGAGATTTGTCATCTGGGGATTTGTTTTTGCTGTCAAAGGTCTTGAGGCCAAGCTGCTGGCACTACTGGGTGCATGCATTTTCTTGCAGTGTTTGCTTCCAGTCCATCGTGTTTCGCTCTGCTCCTCAACGGATAAGGCATGAGGCTGGGTCCTTGGGTAACTGCCACCTCTTGCCTCACGCTTTACCCCCACAGGGATCGCTGCAGCCACCATCTTCAGCCCCAGCAAAGACCTGGAGGTGTCGGAGAACCAGCTGCGGGTGGCGTTTGATGGTGACGCCGTGCTCTTCTCTGATGAGTCGGAGCAGATCGTGAAGGCTCACGGCTTGGACATGTTCTTTGAGCATGAAAAGGCCCATGAGAACAAGCCTCTGGCACAGGTAGCACTGGGGTGCAGCTAGACGAAGCCGCTGGGAGAGAGGCAGCCTGCAGGGATGCTCTCGCCTCTGGGAACAAGCCAGGGGTCGGCACGTGGAGTGTGAGATGGGGTGGGTCAGCAGCCTGGTAGTGCTGGCCCGTGGGATGGCTGTGGCTGGCACCTCGCTGTTGTTTTTGGGGGGCTCACGGGGAGAAGGGTTTACCCAGCATGTCTGGCTCTGCTGGGACTGGGTGCCTGGAGGAAGGAGTGGCGTGGAGGTCTGCAAAGTGATGGTTTCTTCTTGCTTTGGCAGGGACCCCTGAAGGGCTTCCTGGAGGCCCTGGGGAAGCTGCAGAAGAAGTTTTATTCCAAGGGGATGAGGATGGAGTGTCCCATTCGCACCTACCTGGTCACTGCCAGGAGCGCGGCCAGCTCGGGAGCCCGGGCCCTAAAGACTCTGCGCAGCTGGGGCCTGGAGACCGACGAGGCTTTATTCCTGGCCGGGGCTCCCAAGGGGCCGCTGCTGAAGAAGATCCGTCCTCACATCTTCTTTGATGACCAGATGTTCCACGTGGAGGGAGCCAAGGAGATGGGCACTATCGCTGCCCACGTCCCCTACGGCATCGCCCAGAAGCACAAGCAGCCGGCGCAGGAGAAGCAAACCCCGAACAGCAAGTAGCAGAGCTGGCTGGTCCCCCGGCGTGCGGCACGGTCCTCACCCCGCGCACCACGCTCTGACCTGGGTTGCAGTCTGCGAGGCAGAGAGCATTTGCTGCGGCGAGCGCGAGGTTATTGCCCAGCAGGAGCCTTGTCGGGGGTGGGGGGGGCACGGATGGAGGAGGGGGCTGACGAACAGCTTCCTTTTGCCTCTGTATTCGTTGCAATGTTGTGGCATTGTCCCTGTTCCTCCTGGGGCTGGGGGGTCCCCTGCGCAGCAGCCCCGTGACAGCGAGCTGTTTCCCTGTTCCTCCATGTGCTCTGCACTTGTTTCAGGCAAAATCCTTCGAGGGTGGATGTTGCCTTTTGTGGACTGTTTGTGCCAGGCAGGTTTAACCTATTGGCATTTCTTTAAAACCCCAGGTAACTCCCGAAGCCTTTGACTTACAATGCAGATGTTCAGGCTGAACTGTTGAACTGGAAAGTTGGGAGCACACAAACCCCCTTCTTGCAGCTTTGAAACAAGACGTTGTCCCTTTTAACTAAAATTAAACCGTAATATTGTTCCTTCACGGACCCAGCCCCTGCTCCCCAGCTAGAAAATCTTTCATGTCTTTGTCCCTTCAGCAAGATTTTGTCAGCTGAACAGCTTTCCTTTCATGCAGTAAAATCTGGAAAAATGGAAACAAACACTTAAAACCAAAAAATAATCCTGTTTCCTGCTTGGAGCTTTGGGTTAGCATATTGCTGGCCCAGGTTTTTATATTTGGGTTTCACAGTTGCATGATTTAGCACTTAAAAATAATAAATCTCAGTGAGGCATCCAAAGCCCAGCTCTTGTGTGAGCCATCCAGGGTCTGCAGACACATGCCTAGGGCTTGAATTAAGTTAAAAGCAGGCCCTAATATATTAGGGACATCATTTGAAGTCCATTTAGGTAAATCTGCAGAGAATTTCAGCCTGGGCGTTTTAATTACAGGATTCCCTTCACCCCCTCCCCCCCTTTCTAGGCTGAGCCCATATGAATTGATAATCTTTTTCTCCTCAGCTTCTTAAAACCTCTGGTGTTGCCTAAAATAAACACCTCTGCTAGCGATGCTGTAAGAGAGAACCAAATCTCTAATTCAAAACCAGAAAGAGAAATCAATTGGAGAGCTGCTTCAAAATCGGCGTGAAAATCACACTGATGTTTCTGCATGGAGCCCTGTCCTAAAGGAGACTCTCAGGAGGAAAATTTGAAGGTTACGTCTTTCTTGTGGGGTTTGGTTTGTTTTTTGGTTGGTTTTTTTTTTAGACGGTACACCCCATGGTTGGGCACAAAGGATGTCCAGCGTTATCAGACAGTAGTTTTCTACAAACGCCAATTCTGAGGTTTTCCGAGGTATGTGTCTGCCTCTGGCTCAGCTTTGCAGGGAGGTTTCAGCTAGAACAGCTCAGCCCTTCCCAACAGCGAGGCTAGAGCTCGAGTTATCGCACTTTGACAAATATATAAACAAGCTAGTGATGCCTTCAGTGGCTCGGGAGATGGTTTTCTCATTGCACTAAATCCTGCTCTAGCAGTGAAAAAGAAAATTGCACTTTCTTCCCCCCCCCCCCCCCCCCCAAAAAAAAATATTTCGCTTTGGCAGACCGTTATTTGTCACACCTGGGTGACAAGCACCTTAGAGGAAGGTCTGAAATACAAAGGAACAAAAAAAAAAAGTCTGGAAAGAAATTAGTATCTCAGTAATGCATCTATTAATATACAGGTTTATCAAAAGGTCTCGTCTTTTTAATGTGAAGCCCAGATATGGGATCTGAACTGTATCTTGGAGACCTTTTTGGCAGCTGGGAGGGGGAGAACAGCTTGGTCTCCCAGTAAACTTTTTCCAAGGTGTTTCCTGAAGATCACATCGTGGAAGCCCAGCCAAGCCCAGCTCCCAAACGGGCTGCACCAGGGCCTCCTGCCAGCCGGGGAGGTGGTGTTGCAAGTGGAACAGGGCTGTCAGCAAGCCCTTAGGAACCCCCGGCAGGGTGCTGGTGGGATGGGATCCAGGGTGCAAGCACAGCCACTGGGGATGGGTGCTTGCGCTGGGTGCTGTGGGGGCTGTGTGCTTTGGATCAGGGGTGTTGGCAGGGCTCGGCTGTGCAGGAGGAGGTGCCTTATCTGAAGGTGCTGTTGGCTCCAGGGAAGCGATGTGATGTGGTTTTGGGGCAGGGGCACTGCTGCCTTTCCGGGCCTGAGATGCACAGGGAGCTGGGTGCAGGGGCGCTGCGCCGGCAGGAGCTTTAGTGACTCTGCTTAGGGTCCTCCTGCTGCCAGGGCAGCTTAGGGGCTCGCTGGGAGACCTGGTGCTTGGGAAACCGGCCCCAGGCAAGGTAGACCCCCGCCTTGCACCTCCTGAGCCCTTCCTGTGTGGGGAGGATTTTCCATTCCTGCAACGGCTGCCCCATTTGCTTTTATCCACATGGCTTCCTACATTTTTTTTTTTCCCCCTTTACCATCACTACAACCGGCAGGCATGGATTTGCTGCTTCTGTACTTTCCTCACGTGCCCATCTGTGACATCCCCTCGGGCTGGGGGAGCGATGAGGTCCCCAGGACCGGCTCCATGGGCTGGGCACATCTCCCACCCTGATGGGCCAGCGCAGTTGTGCCTCTTGTGCTGCGCTGGCTGACAACTGGACTTCCCTGCTGTGTGTTGTTGCTGTGGGTTTCACTTCATTGTCCTCTGATGGTTTTTCTTGTGAATGGACTGCCATGTTAATGAAATCCCTCTGGGTGTTTTTCTGTAATAAACTGTGTTGGTCCCAGCCCGGCTCGCTCTGTTGCCATTCTCACAATGGGTATTTTGGCTCTCTGGTGCAGCTGGTCTCGGGTCCCTGCTTGGGACCTCCCAGGCTTTATGGTGAAGGGGTGGGGTTTATGAGAAGGAAAAGGGCCTTTGGGGATTTAAGGAAATTCAGGAAATGTAATAAAAGTAGCTACCTGGGAACTGGAGACCTCTGGGAGAGAGGTGGGATTCCAGCCTTGAGAGATGCGCTGTGATACAGCTACCTCCCTCTGGTTCGTGAACGGGCTTTTGTTGTAACCTGGAATCGTGATGAAGTCCTGGATAAAAATAGAATTTGGCAGAAGAGTTTTGTCAACTTGATCTTCTCCCAGCCAACAGGTGGGAGGCAGCAAAAGCTTTTTAGAAGAGATTTATTGCTGCTGAAGTACCGGGTTTATCCAAATAGCAATACTGCAGTTCTGGTGTTAGCTCCTCCCTGCCAATAAGGAGAACAGATGGGTTGAGGGGAAGCAACAAATTCTCCATCCCTCACCAAATATAGCCAAGGAATGTCCATAGGCCCCAGGGCAGCATCTCTGCTATGGGTGTTCGGATGGCCCTCAGCAGAGAGTGTGCTTTTGCAGCCTTGCTTGCTGGAATGCTGTCCCCGCACCCATCCCCAATCCTGCATGTTCTTCCACCAGATGCCTGGAGGAAAAATCAAATTCCAGCACTGATAAGGCCCATCTTGCACCAGTGAAGGTCCAGGTGGCGCACCCACTCCTGAGAGGTCGGGATGTCCATGCCAAAGCCAAGAGCTGCCTCTGGTGTTTGTGCAAAGGCCACCCCGAGCCCTTGGCTTGCTCTTGGGGACCAGTCTTGGCACTGGGGCCAAGGGGCCAACGGGTCGTTGAGGGACATGGGCCAAGGCTGTGCAGGGAGGGAAGGGGGAGGTTAGTGCAGTTGGGTCTGTCACGTCTTGTCGTTGGTTTCCTGCAAGCTTGAGTTTTTGTTTCTGTTGCCTGTTTTCTGAGCTTTTCCTTCATCAGGCATCGAAGGGCTTTGCAATGAGTGTGCTTTAAAATAAAGAACATGGAGGAGGAGAAAGCGGAGGCAGAGCTGATGGAGAATTATGTTGCCACTCAGCTATTGTCAGCGCAGATGTTCACAAGGTAATCATGGCCTCTGAATAGCAAGAAGTGCTTTTCGTGACAAAGCCAGGATTTAACCCCAAGAACTTGTGGGGCTTCTTGGTGAGGGTGTGATGACCAGCTGCATGGCAGGGAGGTGGGGCAGAGTGTGGACTCTGCTCTCCTGGTCCTCACATACACAGGGTAAGTCATGACACCTCCCTGCCTCAGTTTCCCCATCATCGTAACAGAGATCAGAGTGATCCAGAGGTAATGTCAGGTCTGGAGGATGACTCCAGCTCCTTGCAGAAGAAAAGCAGAGATCCAGGAGTGCTCTGAAGTGCAGTGAAGCCCCATATCTCTGCAGTGATGCCTGCACGCCTGGTGGCAGGTCCCAGTGCGTAGGCACCATGCAAATACAGGGCTGCCCTGACAACGCTGTGGTGCTGGCTGTGAGGGGTCCCAGGCTGTGCTGGTGGAGACTGCACCTCTTCCCTGCAGTGCATGTAGTTTGCAGTGCATTGTAGTTCTGGAGTGTAGAATAGGGGCCAACAAATGCGAGCAGGGACCTGCAGCCATCCCAGGAGCCTAAAATGTCAGGGCAGGGGACCTGGTGACAGAAACACTCAGAGTTGGAAGAATAGATAAGAGGACGTGGCGGCAAGAGAACAAGCAAAGGGCACTTGCTATCAGTGCTAGCGGGGCCGTGCCAGGATTTGAACAGCCTGACCATCTCGTTCCTTTGACACCGCTATTTATAGCAGCGTTCACTGATGCCTCTGTCACTGGTTCCTAAAATGGTTTCCCCGCGTGCACCCGGGGTGGCTGGGCTCAGCCATCCCGCGCCGGGGAGGCCACCAACGAAGCAGTGACTCAGTGGAGCGTGCGTGAAGCTGCTCATCGCCCCGCTGACGGAGGAAGCCAGCGTCTCCCTCTGCCAAGAGGCAGCTCCACGCTGGGCAGCTCCTTGGAAGATGCACCAGACGGTTTCTGTTTGAGGCCTGGCCCCTCGCCAGGAAGAGTCAGTGGGGTGAACAGACCCACCTTCCGCCCTGCTTCTTCCTTCCCCCTCCCCAGAACGGGGGCTTGTCCGGCTCTGTCTGGGAGCCAGCAATTTCCACAGCTTGATGTTGGTCCTTAAGGTAGCTGTGGGGATAGTTCTGTGTGTCAGCCACGCTGGTGGAAATAACCCTTTGGTTACTGGGCTGGAGCAAAATGCAAGAGGGCAAAGAGCTTGTAACTGCTGAGTAAATATGCCTCATTCCCCGTCTGGAGATTTGCCTTTTAAAAACCTGCTTCGTTTTCCCAGTTCTTCCCAGGCCAGTGAGCAATGGAGGCAGAGATCTCTCTGTCCTGGCGTTTTCCCATTCCTGCAGCAAAAGCTTCGTTACCAGGGCTGCACTTCAAAGCGTTGCTGGCAGCGCTGCGCTGGAAAGGACTGTGCACATAATCCCACCGAGGAGGAGAGGAGGGGGTCTCCGCAGCCCTGGGGCTACCGATGCCAGGCAAGTATGGCTGCACTCGCAGGGGGCGATGGCCAGCCCCGCGCTGCTGTGAGCTTGGCACAACCCGTGCCAGATTTTTTGATTGAATGGCGTGAGAGGAGATGGGCGTTAGTGTTAAAAAAAAAAAAAAATTACAAATATAATCCTCAGGGATAGCATCCAGCAGTCCTGTGCACAGGATGTGACTTTTGCTTGTTTTCTTTTAGGGCAAATTGCACGGTTATCCCTCTGTGGCAAAAAAAGGGGATGTGGAGCCCAGGGCTGGCACTGAATTTTTAAGACTTATCATGGGAGCTCCAGTCCCGCTGGCTGGCGGTACACACAAATAGCTGGAACTGGCCCACGCTGCGGCTGTGTCCTTGTCACCCCTTGTCACCGCGGCCATCAGCAGCCGGCAGGGAGCTGCGCTTTCCCCCTCGAGATGAAGCGAACCCATTCACGGCCCTGCGAGTCAGTGTCTGCTGGCAGCGGGGTTGGTGACATCCCCCCCCACCCCAAAACGGGGACCACTTCCAGTCACAACCCCCAGACTTAACATGGCAGCATAGCCCTGAGTGAGGACCGGCAGGGTCTGGCTAGGGAATTCTGCGGAGGGGAGAATAAACGAGGGAAACTTTGCCCAGATTGCGCCGCAAGGGAAACCTGGCTCCACCGACCCCGTGCGGCGCTCGCTTCTGGGCTGCATCTGGCAGAATTTGTGCATGGGTGGAAGCGGTTGTATGTGCTGGGAATTGGCGCCCATGTTGGTGGGGATGTGCTTATCCCAGGGAGCGAACAGCCAGCTGGGTCCTGCTGCCACCACCGTGGGGACAGGGACAGTTGTGATGCCAAGCAGGTGCCACGAGAGAGTGTGGAGGGCTGTGCGGCATGGCGGGAGGGTGCAATGGTGGCAGGCATCCTGTCCTTCATGGGCCAAAGGGCTCCAGATGGCATCGCCACCCTCCATGGTGCCACCTGCTGCACCTCTCCTTCAGGCGTGTGTGTGGGGAGTGTGTGAGCCAGCACCTCTGCCGCAGCGCAGCCCCAGTGGCCATGTTAGCCCCCAGGCTGCCCCCAACCCGCCACCTCGTGGGGTAGGTCCTCCACAGGGAAGGGCAGCTGATTGAAGCCCAGCAAGCTGGGAATGGAGAGGTTTTCCTCAGCACCAGCTTTGGCATGGGGCACCGTGTCTGTAGGTGCCAGTGTGGCACTAAAGCAGGGCCACCATCTTGGGCACTGTGGTGCTGAGGTGGGGCAGCCATCTTGGGCACTGTGGTGCCAAGGCAGGGCTGCCATCTTGGGTGCTGTGGTGGTGAGACAGGGCCACCATCTTGGGCACTGTGGTGCTGAGGTGGGGCCACCATCTTGGGCACTGTGGTGCCGAGCCAGGGCCACCATCTTGGGCACTGTGGTGCTGAGGCGGGGTTGCCATCTTGGGCACTGCAGTGGTTGAGGCAGGGCCACCATCTTGGGCACTGTGGTGCTGAGGTGGGGCCGCCATCTTGGGCACTGTGGTGGTTGAGGTGTGGCCGCCATCTTGGGCACTGTGGTGGTTGAGGCAGGGCCACCATTTTGGGCACTGTAGTGGCTGAGGTGGGGCTGGCATCTTGGGCACTGTGGTGCCAAGGCAGGGCCACCATCTTGGGCACCGTGATAGTGAGACAGAACCGCCATCTTGGGCACTGTGGTGCTGAGGTGGGGCGGCCATTTTGGGCACCATAGTGGTTGAGGCAGGGCCACCATCTTGGACACTGTGGTGCTGAGGCGGGGCCGCCATCTTGGGCACTGTGGTGGTTGAGGTGCAGCCGCCATCTTGGGTGCGGAGGCAGGGCTGCCATTTCGAGTGCCACAGCAGGGTGGCCATCTCAGGCACCATGGCAAGGCTGCCACCTCAGACACCTGGTCACCCAGGGTGAACAGGCTGCGGGGCCACCCTGCACAGCGATGGGGGCTTTCCTGCTGGCTGTATAAACAGGCCCCTGCTTCCTTGGCGGCCGGGCGGCCTCCTCCAGGTGCGGCTGGGAATCATTAGGAGCTCTCCGCGCCGGGCTGAGTGTGGGAACTGGAAGAGAAAGCTGGAGAGAGGCCTTCTTTCATCTCCCCACTCCCTCCTCCCCCTGTGTCTGCCAAGCCTGGCTTCCTTTTGAATCCTTTAGCTTGTGCCAAGTGAGGGAGAAGGGGGGGGGGAATAAAGAGAAAAAGGGAAGAAAAAAAAAAAACCCACAGGAATGTGTCCGGGGATCTGGCTTCATTCAGGCTGCTGAGCCCTGAATACCCCAGCTCCCGCTCGGGGCTTGGGGAGCCGGAGGGAGGGAGGCCACGGCCGCCCCGCGACAGAGGCAGGGGGAAAACAAACAGGGAAGCAGCATTTGTTCGGTGGCTGTTACCACAGTGACTGACAAAGGGCTGTCTGGGAGGGGGCCACGGCCACATTCCCCCCCGCCACGGGGCTGGGGAAGGCGGGAGCGCCGGGTCAGGGCACCCCGAGTCCCGCGGGGGGAGTGAGGGCTCTCGGCGTCTGGGCAAAGCCCAGGCCACGTTTCATCCCGGCATGGGGACATGGTGCCCAGACAGACGCCCTTGTGTCGGGCCTGTCTCCCAGTACAAAGGCGACAGGGCTGCTCGCAGGGAGGGCGTGAGGGGGAGGGTGGGAGGCTTTTCTCCAGCGCTTCGGGAGGATGGGTTTTTGACTCGCGGCCAGCTTTATTCCCAGCAAATTAATAATTTCCTCTTGTGGCAACAATGTTGGCCTCTGTGTGTGTGTGTCAGTGTCTCCCACTGCCCTCCCAACCGTGTTTTCCCCCCTTCCCTGCTGTGCACGGAGGGTCCGCGCCGCTCACAGCGGACTTCCTCCATCCTTGTCCCCAGCTGGGCTTCTTCCAGCTGTGCGTAACTGTCAGAGTCGGCCCAGCTGTGACGGCCGCTGCCTCGGGAGCATCCCGGCAGGAGTGCTGGGCCCAGCTGTGAACTGATAATGCGAGTGCTGGAGGTGGCGGGGAAGCACGTTGGGTGGCGGGGAGGAAAGGCGCAGCTCCGGGAAGGAGCTCTCGGCTTCGCAGCCTCTCTGGCAGAGCACTTGGTGAAGTGGAAAAGTGAGCAGGCAAGCAAGCACGCAGGGCAGCCACCAGCACATACTTGCCTCTGTGCCTGCCTGCACAGGGTGCTGGAGACGCAGGGCAGCCGCAGGACAGACTCAGCACACCAGACAGGAGCACCGTCCACCCCAACTGCTGCAAAGCGCCTGGCACTTAATTTGGCAGTGCTATGTGTCACCCAAGAGTATTTGCATAGCTGTACACACTTGCACGAGCCCGTGTACACGTGCTTGCTGCTTCTCAGGGCACACCTCCCTGTGTGCCATGGCTGGGCTCTGCGCATGCCCCCTGCGTATTTGCTGCCATCACCCTGCAACCCCATTCCCACACCACCCTGCCTGCACAGCTCCTGGAAACACGCTGGGCTGCCTGTGTGCCCGCTGCAGCACAGATACCTCTCTCTTGTGTGGGCACACAATATAGCATACGGTATCAGGAGATCTTCTGGAAACGCAGTCCACTCCTCTGGCAGCATTGTGGTTTGTTCCTTATTTATATCCCGGGGTGGTGCCACAGGTGGGCAATTGTTCCAGCTGACAGCCTGAAAGGCAAAGAAACAAGATTTAACTTCCTGCTATTCAATTAGAGAAAGTGAGCATTCATCACCAGCTGCTGGCTGCTGGCAGGAGCAGACCCACCCACCGTGGCGGGCACAGGAAAAGCTCTTCTCGGCAGGAAAGCTGCCTGCTGCCACGGGCACCGTGGGCTCCCCGCGGGGCCCAGCTGCCAGTGCTGCTCTGCAGAGCCTCTAGGTAAGGCTGGATGCTTTCCCTCCTGTCCTGCACTGCAGTCGTTCTCTCCTGTGTTTGTTTTTGGAAAGGAGATTGCCTGTTCAAAGCAGCCACGTGGAAAGCAACAGCGCAGGTTGCGGGGGGACACTAAGCAGGGAGCAGCCGCGCAAGGAGGGAAAGGCACGAGCCTGCAGTGCTGGAGGGAACGGCAGCACCGTGGCTTCCCCCCAGGCCAGCCCCGTCGCTGCGGGTTCAGCCTCTGCCCTGAACTCTGGGCGATCCCTGACCCTGGGGCCTCTGTGGCTGAGGGTTTGCGGCTCTGGAAGCCCTTTGGACATGCACTTCCCCTCCTTTATGCTTGAAGTTTGTCTTTGAGCGAGCAGATGCCCACCGGTGTGTGGAGGGGCAGGGGATGATCCCCGTCCCTATTGAATGTGGACCGGGAGCCTTCTTGTCTCTATTTCCCCACACACATGCACGCTCCCTCATGGTATTTTCTAGCGTGCACTACCACAAGCTGCACGTCTGGCAACAAACTTGCCTCCATCTTTCTCTGCGCTGCCTTTGAACCATGCACGAAGCACCCGCTCACTGAGGCCTCATGGAAACTCCTGCAGTGCCCGGGCTGCAGTGAGGAGCCACAGGGCTTTCAGGGGCGCCCTGGAAGCTCCATGTGCTGGGAGCCCAAGGCCGTTCCTGCTCCATTTCCTTTCCTCACTCTCCCCCTCCCGAGGCCGATGCAATTGCAAAAGAGTCTCCTGCTGCCTCCTCTCCCCATCCCTTCCCCGTGCCATCTGTCCTGAGCACAGCGGCAACTTCACAGCTCCGTGCTGGTGGCGTTTCTGCTGAAGGTCCTTTTGTGCACCTTTTAGCTGGCTCTCTATTTTTAATCCTTCCGTCTCCACGGACTCAGGGTATCTTCCAAGCTGGCCGCGATCATCAGGGATACAGTTGGAATCCGTTTCGCGTTGCTGCACCAAGCCACATGCACACGTATGTGTTCAGATGCCTACACGCACGCCGGCTGCTGTGCCAGACTTCGCAGTACTGTCACTCTTCCCTGTTTGAGAAGACAGGCACCCTGTTGGGTCGGACCGAGCTGAGCACAGCACCTCGCACGAACATCGGTTATTACCCCAGACTAGGAAGGTTACACACTGCAGCCAAGACAATCAACAGCAATTAGCCCTTTTGGGAACTCGACTTGAAATGCTGCAGAGGCTTTTCTGTGCGTGCCGATTGCTCTTCCTCCGGTCCTTTGGAAGTGATGTGAGTCGGACATGCCAAACCACTGGTCATGTCTGAGCAAAACTTGGTGCCTCATGTCATTTCCATGAGGCTGGGAGGGCTCGGGGGGATGTCTGTGAATGTTAAAGGCACTTGTGTACCCAAGCAGTGAACGCACATGCTGTCATTACCTCTGCAATGCCATCTGGCCAGCAGCAATGCAGCTAGAACCAGGGCTGTGCGCAGAAGAACATTTTACAACAGAAAGCAATTAACCGAATAAAGCCCTTTTTAAAATCCAGTAATTAAAAACAGTCCCTCCCCCTTGTTTTCCTTTTAAGCTGAAAGTTGCTGTTTACTCATTTGCTTTACAAAGTGTGCCTTGTTGTGGCTTCAGAAGAAATGAAAGTTTGAAGTGGTTAGAGAAGAAAGGCTTTGGGGCTGGTGCGTTCCAGGCAGGGCGGAGGGGCAGGGGCTCTCCAGCCCGGCTTGTTTGTATTTGTTCTTGTCTACTCACAAGATCGCTAAACACACATTTAACAAGTGGTGAAACTGTCTACCAGCCTGATCTCTCCCAGGGTTCATGAGAAGAGGCCTTGGCACATTAGCATTGCTGGGGGAGGGGGAGAAAAGGCCTTTTGAAGGGTTGGTGTTTTGGGGCTGAGCGAGGGAAGGGCTCCTTGTGCAGGCCAAGTCGCAAACAAAGGCATTGTGTTCCCCGGAGCCCTGGGGACTGGCCCCGGGGGAAGGCCAGGGCCTCGCTTCACCAGCCCTGGGTTTTCCCGTCCCGCTCCTCCAGTTCCTTTAGCAGGGGTGCAGCCTCCAGATCATCCCTGTCCTTCCAGCACCCGGAGACAGGATCGGAGCTGGCATCAGCTCAGCCTGCCCCTGACAGCTGAGAGCCCAGGAGCCCACCGCAGCGTGGAGGGCTGCAGCGTTCATGCAGACCACCCTGTACCGCAGCAGCTCACCTTGTCCTCATTGCCCTCTCCAGGTCCAAAACACCAGAGAGGAGCAGACCTGTGTCCGCAGGCAGTAAGTTACTGCTGGGCTGTCCGTGTGTAGCCGCAGGGGAGCCCTGACCTCAGTTTGGGCTCCTGGACGAGCCAGTAACCCCAGCTGTCAGCAGGAATGGTGCAATATTAATTATCACTCATTGCTGCTTCTCTGTAAAGTGAGTGCCCCGTGCATTAGCATCGTTATGGGTGGGGAAACCGAGGCATATGAAGGGCAGTTGGGACTAAAACGCTGTCGTCGTCTAACGCTGACTGTCAGGATGCAGGGCTGATTCTGGAGCAGGAAGGTGATCCTGTCCCTGGCGATCCTCCAGCCCCACTGACCGGGGGATGCAGTGACAGAGCTGCCTTATGCCTGGCATTCATGGCTGCAGGTCCCAGCCCTGCCCTGGGCAGGGGGTGAGGGACACAAGCATCATCTTTATGGTGCAGAAGCTCTTGTGGAGACAGCAGCACCTCTGAGGTGTCCCAGCCCAGCAGGTGCAGCCTCATGGTGCCCCATCCCACGAGGTTTGCATGGCTGCCCAAGCTGAGCCGCATTCCTGGCCGCAGCGACAGGACCAGGCGCAGACCCGCCGCGGGGCAATAGGCGTGAGGACACAGACAGCCGTGCCAGGGCGGCGAGGGTAGTGCCGAGTTTCAGTCGTGCCCCGAGCAGATACAGGATCTGCCCTGTCCCTGCCTGGGGAAGGGTGAGGCCATAGGTTTGTGGGAAAATGTTGTTTCTCCCTCCCCTGGACTGCCCCTAGCAGTCGGCTGGGCCGGCTCTGGGTTGCGTGGGCCGGGGAAGTGGGGGGGAGTTAACAATTGTAGTTAGTGCCTCTGGCTTGGAGCGGAGCCATGGCAAACAATCCTCTCCTGGCCCTGCTCCAGATCTGACAAAACACGGAGGTGATATTGTATTCGTACCTACATGCTTTCATCCCAACTCACCTCCCGAAAGCCCTGCATGATTCTCCCGTCTGTGATGAATCCTTCTGCTTAGCCACAGAACAAGACAGGCTGTCCACAGCGCTGCAGCCAGGAATCCCGTCCAGCATCCCTGCGAGGCCTCTGCTTTTGAAATTACAGCTGTGGATCTGGCAGCCAGTGGTGGGACCTGAGGTTAGGAGGTGATGTTGACTGAAGATGTGCAGACAGGGCATTCCAGGCATGCACGGGGTTAAATCAGAGGTGTCAGTTCACGGGGAGGTAACAGATAAGTCCTGCTCCTTGCTGCCTCTGGCTTTCCAGAAGCCTTGCCCTCCCTCCCACATTCCAGCTGCTGCAGCTTTTCACAGCTGGCCGCTCTCCGGGGACATTTCCCAGGGCTGAGCAGGAGGGAGGGGAAGGAGCAGCTTGGTCCCAGCATGGGAAGCCGGGGGGGGTGGTGGTGTTGGTGGCTGGGCTGACCATCACCACCGCAGGGAACCTTGGACTGGAGCTCTTCACCCCCAGGAGCGGGCTGGCACAGGCAAATCTGGGCAATCCCAGGTTCCTGGCAGGGATCCACCCTCAGCCCTGGCCCGGAGAGTTTTTCCTGCTGCAGGGAAGGGACATCAATCTTTGCAGCTCACTTATTCCTTGGCCTCTGAAGCCGGGTAGCCAATTAGTGCTGGGTGTGATGGATGGCTTAGTCCCGTCCTCGTGACACCCATCCTCTGGAAACAGCTCCCACCGTGCAGAGGCACAGCCAGCTGCAGTGGGGGACAGCTCTTCCCAGCCTCCAGAGTCCCAGAGGGTCTCACTAGGGGTCCCAGGGTTGGGGACAGGCACTGCAGCGGTACTTGCTGAGCTCCCAGAGACCGCGCAGGAGGGGAAACAGCCGTGAACGCTGGGCCAGGGTTGATAATTCAGGGCTCAGGAGGGATTTCCGCTAATAATTCCCTGGCTGTGGCAAAGCCCGTAGGTCTCTGGGAAAGAGCAGATCGGCTCTGGGCAGAGGTTGGTCACCCGCTGTTTGTGGCTCTGTGCGTGGGGTCAGGGTTTGCCACTGCAAGAAAGTGTACCGTGGGAATAGCTTGCACCGACACTCGGTGAGAGGCAAGAAGGCGGCAGAAAACCCAATTCTGCTCTTTGAGCCCATCTCCCCTTCCCCAGCGTCGCTCCTCATCCGCAGCAGGGTAGTTCTGCCCCCTCTCTCCAACAAGACAGGGGCGATGCTCGCTGAAACCTGGCTTCCCTCGCACGCAGCTAAACCCATTTAATCCTTCCCTATCGTCTCCATTGAACCGCCTGCACGGGGTCTCGGCAGCGTCTCCACTTTGGCTGCTCCATGGCGCAGCTAATCCTGGGGTGGTTCAGATGGCCCTCGCAATCTCCGAGGGCTTGCCGGGGGCGATTATAAATGACTCTCCAGGAGCACAGGCTGGAAAACGGATCCGATTACAGGAGAAGTGGGTTTCGGGGGCCCCGCTCTGTTCATAATGAAGTGTAATCCTAGAAAAACATGTTGCCAATTACACTTCAATTGAACCCAGATAATGATGCTTAGATGAGGCCCAGAAAAGATCGAGTCTGGACAGTGAATTCCTTTCTAATGGAGAAGAAAAGTGTTCCTCTGTGGCAGGTCTGGGCTCTGCTTGGTTCAAGCTCATTGTGATATGAGCAAGAGCCTGAAATAACCAATCTCTGGATCCCATTTAAATGGTTTTATCAGTGGAAAGAGTATTAATCTCTCAAAAACACATGTTTATGGGAAGTTTAGTTTGGAGATGTATGTATTTTTAACTGAAATCCCTTTGGAAAGGGAGGAGGAGTGGGGCTCAAAATTGCTAAAATAACACATTTCTAATTCTTCTGGTTCAAAGAAACTGTTCATTTTGAAATGTGAGCTAATAACAGCTCGGATTCTTGACCGCTTTTTATAGTGAAAACAAAACATCAGAATTATAGAAACAAAGTGCTATAACCTAAAGCAACTGACTTATTTTACTGTATTTATTTTTCAGTTTACCAACACTTCTGAGACATCAGTTCTCCTCTCCAACGTGGGATGGCTGGTTCAGGTCTCTCTTGTTTTACTTTGGGAGGGAGGATGGTGTGGTTCGGTCTCAAAAAAAATGGTGATGGGGGCCGTGCCTTGCTCTGCCCCTGTGTGCTGGGCTGGGGCAGGCGTGGGTGAAGGGCAGGTGGTAGCTGCCATTTAGCTTTTACCAGAGCTGCTTGCAAGGTGCTGGGGGATTGCAGACGTCTGGGGGCTGGCGGGTGCAGTGTGGGTGAGCTGGCAGAGATGGCTGAGGCAGATAGGGAGCACCCGACCACGCGGCTGGGTGCCTCCTCACACGGAAGGCGGGCGGTGAGGTGGCTCGGCCGGCATGAGTGGTGACGGGCTGTTATCGCCGCCACGGTCTTTGCTAAAGGCTTTGGGAAACCCACGTGTTGCTAGATCTCAGCGCTGATGGTTTTTTTTCAAAATAAAAGGCATTATTTTTGTACTGCAAACCTCCACTTCAGCTCTCTCCTTCCTCCCGTCTCTCTCTCTCCCACACGCACACGTTTTTGCTGCCTTGGGGGATTTTAGCAGCACAGGGCTCTGAAAAACAGACTCCTACCTCCTTCCCGCAAGCTCAGGGAAAGCAAGATGCTCTCTAGATGGCAGCCTGCTGGTCAAAGTTTCCAGCATTATGGAATGAGACAAGAAAAAAGCAATTCATCCTAGTGTCATAAAACCTAAAGTTGGGCTTTGGTTGGTTTGTTTTACAGGGTAGGTCTCAAATGCCCTGGCAGTGCCATGAGCTGGCCCTTGAAGACGCTCCAAGGCTGTGGGAGCGTGGCAGGGGGCCGAGCTCCCAGCAGGACCACCGCGGCATGGTGCCGGGGTGCTGAACCCATCCCGACGCCTCCAAGCACGGTGCCACCGCGGCCGTCCTGGCCCTTGGCTGTGGCCACTGATTAATCCCAGTCGAGGGCCTTTTGAGCGGCGTCCTCAAACAGCACCGTGCTTCGAATAAGCTGGTTTCCATCTGAATCATAAGTCTCCAAAAGTGCCTGCGCTGCACAGAGCCGGGCAGACATGTGTGTGCGTGTGGGGCTGGATGTTGATTTTTCCCTGAAACAACTCAAGGCTTTATCAGTCCCATCTCTTTCCCACGGTTTTCTGTTGCCAGTGAGGTCACTGGTCCCTTTAAACTGGGGCTGAGGCCAATGTGCAGCGGGTGGAAGGGGGGCCGTGGGCAGGAGGGGGGGACATGAGACGGTTCACACAGACTGTTCCTTTTACAGGAAGACTTGGGATTTCGACCAGCGAGCGGGAGGAGGCGGAGGGGGGGGCCTGGGAACCTGGGAGCGCCGGCGCGGCCGCGTAATCCGTCACTCCCGGGAGATGTCTCATTAACCCATTAACCAGGGAGGTTGGGGACGTGCTGGGAGGCGAGCGAGGGAGAAGCCGGGGGTGTGAAAGGCAGAGTGCGGGCAGGGGAGGAGCCGGGCGAGGCAGGCACGCACTGGGGCCAGCTCCACAGCACTTCCCCGAGGACGGCGGGGCAGGACGGCGGTGGCCTGCGGGGCCACGCGTGGGGCAGCCTCGCCGAACCCCCCCGCCGAAGCCCCGGCGCCCCGCGGGGACGCGCCCGCCCGCTGCTGCCTGCCGGCATGAAGCGGCTCTGCGAGGAGAGCTCCTCCGACACCGAGTCGGACGGCACCATCGACGTGGGCCGGGAGGAGGAGTACAGGTGAGGGGACACGGGGGGCGCGCCCGGGGGTCCCCACGGCGGGCAGGGTTTGGGGCGTCCCTGCGGCGGGGCAGCTCGGCATCCCGCGGGGGAAAGCCCGGGCTGCAGCGGGGACCCCGGCAGCGGGTACGGGGCTGGCACGGAGCTTCTCGGGGCGCCTGGCACCCCGCTTAACCCCTTCGGGCTGCGCTGGGGCAGCCCCGGGTCGCTGCAGCGGGCCAAGCGTGGGCTGATGCTGGCCTTAGGGCTGACCCGGCCAAGTCGTAATACAAGTATTAAAGCTGTGCTACGAGCTGATCGCACTCGGGAAAATGCCTCATTAAAGGCAGCGCAGTTGCCTTCTCCTGCCAGGTGGGGAGAAGGGCAGCTCTGAGCCTCCTTGCTCGCAGGTCTCTGCACCCCGAGATGGGGCTGCCCCCCCCCCCCCCCCCCAGGAAAGGCGCCGTCAGCCGCCTGGATGCCGCTGCAGCCCCAACGATCCAAGGGCTCCCAGGGAACGTGGAAGAAATCAGGAGGTTTTGCATGAGAAACGCTTCTGCTCTGCTGATGCATTTGTAATGCACCAGCTGGGGCTTTGATCTTTATTAAAGAGGGAGCCCGTGCAGCCTGGCCGGCCGAGGGTGCCCTGCTGTAAGCGCGCACTTTCAGTTCGCAGGCTCCATCCCATTGCCGCTGAGCTGCAGTTTGGGCTCTGGGGCTTTGGTGCTTGGTGAAATAGTGAGGCCAGAACCTCTGCGTGGTTCCCCAGGCAATGTCCTCAGGCCTCGCTGCGCTTGCCTGGGCTGCGGCTCTGCTGGCAAAGGGCATCCCAGCCACCACTGGAAGCCTGGGTTCCCGTGCTGTGTCAGCCGTTCCCGGGCATGCCCGGGCTCTGAGCGTGCAGACGGCGCTGGGGGTGAAGGAAGAGCTCTGTTATTTGTTCTCATCCAAAAATCAGCTGGTTTTGAACTTCTGTTTTCGGTAGCCAAGTGTCCCCCCTCCCTGCACATCCAGTTAGGCCCCAGATTAACTCATTCCCGTTTGCTGCTTGGTATCCTGCGTGGAGAAGTCCCCAGTGCCATGCTCAGGTTCTTGTGGGACTAAATTAATGAGTCTGCCTCTCACCGATATGGTCGCAGCAGAGTCGGGCATGTCCAACAAGTAATGTCCCGCACAACAAGTTCACTGACCCCCATAGGCAGTTTCCAAGCGCATCAATATTTAACCTGCTTTCCTGCTACACGTGGAATATATCCCACCTCTTTACATCAGTGCAGCGTGCTGAGTCTATAGTGCCCCGATGGATGAAATAGAGGAATTGTCATATTTTATTTCAGCAAACAGTAACAATGGATTTTTGGTCTCTCTCTGGTGCTGCTAATGTGTTTGTCTTCTCAAGCCAGTTGTAGAACCAGGTAGTGCTGTGATCTGGTGATATTTGTATACATGTATATTGTTGCTCATGTCACACAAACACATGGTCAAAGAGCTGGTCCTGTCCTGTTTACACCCCAAGTAGTGCAGCATGGGACGCTGGCGGATCCAGCAAAATAAAACACTTCCAGGTGGGGAGCAAGGTGGAGCAATTAGGGCTGAGAGAGGCAGTCAGGCTGTCTGGCCGGGGTTCCCAGCCCATTACCCATCGGTCGGTCGAGTGGTTTGGGCAAACCAGTTCCCCTGTAGAGTGGGGATGAGTCACTCTGGGTGTGAGACTTGGTTCAGCGTGTGGGGTGAGCTTAGACTCTGGGGTCACTGCAGAAGTGCAAGATACTGCTTGGTTTTGTTAGTTGGTTGGTTTGTTTGCTTTTTGTTTTGAATAAAGAGCCAAAGTTACGCTGTAAATTATAAAATCAAGCAAAGAGCAACGCAGAAATTTTAATCATCTGAGAATATAGTTATGGTATCTTTTATGTGGTTTGAATCTGTCAAACATATTTTTAAAACATATTTGGAGTAAGTAGGTCTTTATATCCACATCTGGAAGTGTAGCTCACAAAGAGCAATGCGCTCAAACAGCTCTGCAAAAGGACTTTCAAAGTTGAGTGTTACAGGCTTCTTGAGCGGGTACTCCGCATTCCTGGGCTGCCAGGTGAATTCAGTACCGCAGCATCTGTGCAGAGCCCATTTTCACATCATACGTGCTCATTGCATGTGTGTTTATGTATACTGGCAACGCATGTTCATACTTGCGAAGCCAGCCGGCACCTATGCCCAGAGAAAGCCCACCCAGCAGACATTCAAATAGGGTACCTGTATGGAGATGAGTGGAGCAGTCAGTGGAAGAACGTGTTATTTTGTCTGATTGTGTAAAACCACTTCTGAAAGCACCTCACTTGGGCCTAACAAAATGTATTTTTAATAGGCTGCGTTTGGTCTAGTTTTTGGCTTGCTGTGCAGACAGCACTGTCTCTGCAGAAACATCTTTAACAGACTGCTATTAAAATGCTTCGTCAAACTGAAAAATATTTTGATTTGATGGAGTGAACCCAAATGCCCCTTTCCTGATTTATATGTTTTACATGGTCTCTGAATCCCTCCAGAGTGCTGCGCTGGCCGGGGTTGCAGACTGCTGCCTTGCTTGTGTGTTAACATCCTTGCCCCGAGTTCCGTAAGGCGCAGAAGCAGCCCTGAGCCAGTCCCACTTTCCAGAGGGAGGAAACCCTGCTCGGGGGAGGTGGAAGGTGGCCCAGCCGGCCTCCCCCCAGGCAGAGGGGTTTTGCTCCAAGGAGTTTCCCACGCCCAGTTATCCATCCTTATGGAGGCTTCATGTCCGTGGGGACCTAAGGATTGAACTTCGCCTCCCTGTGCATGCCTAGTGCTGACCTTTGGTGTCTTTAGCCTCACCCGTGCCCATCAGGCACGGGATGGTTTGTGGGGCCCTTCTTAGCCTGTCCCTGCTGTGTCACTTGTCCCTTGAGCAGAGCTGGTCCCTGGGGCTGTTGGCCAGCAGGCACGTTCCCTGCTCCGTCACCTCCTGCCAGGTGTTCCCCCTGCCCAGGTCCTGGCCCCTCTCTGTCTGGTTCAGGGGTGTCCGTGCATTCAGAATATTGTGGCCCACCCCAAAAATTGTGGTTTGCAAAGTGACTCTCCAGGAAGCCCTCTGAAACCACATCAACGCTGCCGGTAGCCTCACCCTGAGGAGCAGCCAGCCCTTTGCTGCCGCCCTGGGTGGGAGCTCAGATACATGCTCATGCTATCACAGCTCCGAGATGCAAAGCCCTGCAGACAGGGCAGGCTTAGACATGAGAGCCGGGAGGTTCACACATGGAGAAAAAAAAAAAAAAAAAAAAAAAGGCCATGACTCCAGAGCTCAGAACGCTGCTTTTCCAGCCCCGTGGAGGTGCCAGCACGGGCTGAGATTGAAGGAGACGTGCCTGGTAGCGGATGGATGGTTTAGTGCAGATTTCTGCAGGCTGGTGGGAGCCTCTTGGAGGGGAGAGTGGGATTCAAGTCTGTGCTTGGCTCCCCATCCCCAATTCCTGAGCTCTGTGTTGTGGGTAAAAATGAGATGGGAACCACAGAAGACATTTTTCGGGGAGGGTGGGACGACGACACGACATGACTGCAGATGGCAAACGTGTGTAAAGCATATGTGCAATGGAGGTTTCTCTCCAGCTAGTGCAAGAAATTATTCTCTCTTCTTCCTTTCCAGCCATGTTTCCAGGTCTGTGTCTCCCACTACGACATCTCAGATACAAGCCAGGAAGAAGAGGAGAGGGGTAAGTCTCGTTTACATTGACTAGGATGGCTGTGCTCTGTCTCCCTGGGGGGTCAGGCTGGTCCTGGCTGTGTGCTGGGGCTCCCTGTGACATCCCCCGTGTGCAGTGGGATGCTGTTGGCACATCCTTGCTGTGGGGACACTGTGCAAAATCGACTTTACACCATTCCCTCCTCCATCTCCTGCAGAACTCTCCCCACAGCTAATTGGAGATTTTTTGCAGAGGTTTGGCCTCAAGTCTGGCGGAAAGGGGTGGAGGAGAGAGTGGCTTCACCTGGGGTTATCACACCAGTCAGTTAATGTTTCATTGCTGAGCTTTTGCACCCAAAACATTTACTTATGTGGCCCCGTTCAAAGCACCTCTCTCAGCCTGGCATAGCTGTTAATAAGGGCTTTAGACCCATGAGCTGTGGCTGTAAATGATCATGGTTTCTTCTCTCCACTTGGAAATCTCCTGCAGATCATCGAGAAGCGGCGCCGTGACCGTATCAACAGCAGCCTCTCTGAACTGCGGCGCCTGGTGCCCACCGCCTTCGAGAAGCAGGTGTGTACATCCATGATTTCCAGCCATCCTCCCGTGTGGGCTGTGTTTCATCAGTGTTAAGGGTAGAGCCCTCAGAATAAGAAAGTCTGGAGCAATGCTATGTCTTTCTTATCATCATCACTTCAGGGAGTAAGTAGGTGGTGAAACTGGGTGGTAAAACAATATTAACAAATATTTAGGAGCCCTGGGGAGGATAAATTCAGTCCAGAAAGTGTTTTGCAAGATGTGGAGATGCACAGAAATGGGGATTTTCAATTTGCACTGGGGCATCTTGGGAAGGAGTTCCTTTTTCTACTCACTTGATGTAAAAACCAGAGCCAATGCCCTGGATGGACGTCCTGCTCCAATCTGAGCATTCCTGGGCTTCAGAAAGGTTTTGGGGAGGGGGTCATTGAGCAAAATGCAGCTCCTGAGAGGCACAAAGCCCTAGACCATAAAATGATGAAATGCTTTTTTTTCCTGCTCCCAACACGCAGGGGTCTTCCAAGCTGGAGAAGGCAGAAATTCTACAAATGACAGTAGATCACTTAAAAATGCTTCATGCCACTGGAGGAACAGGTAAGAACTGCTCTTATAAGCATACGGGTGAGGTGAAAACCTGGAAGGAAAATTCCCCATCAGCCTCAGCAGCAAGCAATGTCTTGATGCTGGTGTGCCTTGCTGACACCAGCCGGCACCAACGAATGCTGCCCTCTGCTTCCCAAGGGAAATATTTTTTGCGGGAGAGCAGATGAACGTTTCCTGCCCTCTTGTTTTTCATATGGGTCAGCATCTCTGCATCCATTTGGCAGACTGGGGTATGTGGGACGGCAAGTCCCACAGACCCACAAGGATGGCGCCGCTGTCATTGTCACACAGCCTGCTAAAAGCTGTTCAGCCAGAGACATGCTTAGTCCTGCTCAGAAATGGGAGCCTGTTTCCAGAAAAAAACACGATATTAAACTCTTTACCTCCTCCCTGGGATACATTTCTTGCAGAGAATGAATTCTGCATGGGGACTCTGCAAATAAACAAGGCTTTTTTCCTTTTCTGTTCTTTTTTTTTTTGGTGTCTCTTGGTTGTTATGAGAGAGGGAGCCCTGTACAAAATTCAACAAAGGTCTTATTTGTACTGAGACCTCAGTACAGACCCTCTGTCCTGTTACAGTTAACAGGATGGAGATCACAGCTCCAGTAGAGAAGCCTCTGGCTTGCTTACCACCCGTTTTTGGCTTGCTGGGGACACTGCTGGCATCCAGGCTTCAGTTCAGAGCTGTAACTTGGTCTGGAACATTTGTTTAGATATTCAGTTTGACTGCACTGCAACAAAGGGCTGTATTGTCACAAAAGACCCCATCAAGCAAAGTGGTCCACTGTTTCACTGTGCTGTGACATTCTCTGCTTTAGTGCTTATCGTCTCATGAAGCTGCAAGTAGGGAGCAGAAGCCTAAAAATCAGCCGTCGGTTGCATTTTATCTTGTTGATTTCTGTGGCTTCAGGCTTTCTTGGCCCAGCGGTTTTGGTTCTGGCACTGTCCTGTGTCCTTCAGCCAGACATCTGTTTAAATGAAGTATAAAGATTGGGACTCAGGCAGAGGAAAATGGTCCTAAGCTGCACGTTGAGGAGACAGTGTCCCACTGTTCTGCAAGACTGGGGATGGTCCATTTTGCAAATAGGGACCCAGTGCCCATCTAGCCTACAGTTATGTCTCCAGCAGCAACAACTGAGTCCAATAGGAAAAATTTTCTCCATCCTGAGCACAGTTAATGAAACCTCTTACTCGTCTCACATTCTGGAGTAAGAGGCTTCATGACCCTGGCAGTTTTATCCCGATGAGATAACCACAGATGCTATTCTCATGCACACAAACGTCCAGTCCTTTTGGACACCCACTTGGCTGTCTGCTTCAGTAATATCACATAGCAGCAAAGTGTCTCAAGTGAAACACACAGTGCATTAGAGAGGGTAGTGAAATCAAAGCACATTCCTGAGCTCTGCACGGACTTAGCGTCACCCGTGTCCTCTCCCTACAGGCTTCTTAGATGCTCGAGCTCTGGCCGTGGATTACAGGAGTATCGGCTTCCGTGAATGTCTCACTGAAGTTGTCAGGTACCTGGGCATCCTTGAGGGCCAAAATGCTGCCGACCCCATCCGGCTGCGACTCCTCTCGCACCTGAATAATTATGTGGCAGAAATGGAGCCTTCGCCTGTGGCCACTTCCCTCCTGCCCATCCAGACGTGGCCGTGGTCCTTCCTCCACAGCGCTGCTGGCCCCGTGCAAATCCCCAGGAGGGAGGCTG
Organism: Falco peregrinus; assembly: GCF_023634155.1. Taxonomy (NCBI): domain Eukaryota; kingdom Metazoa; phylum Chordata; class Aves; order Falconiformes; family Falconidae; genus Falco; species Falco peregrinus. Next base: position 117,196,883 of record NC_073723.1, read on the forward strand.
CTCCCGCTCCAGTTGTTTTGACTGCATCTTCCCTGGCTTACCCAAGCCCCGCTGTGAGGCCAGCCCCACTTCGCCGTGTCCCCAGCGACATGCTGCCATCCCGCCGAAGCTTCCTGGCCAGCAGGATGGCCTCTTCCAGCCGGAGGGCCCGAGGTGCGGGCTCATCTACAGCTGTAGCAGCCGTGCCCAGGATGCCGTCGCCAGCAGGTGTATTGAGAGAGGGCTCGTCCAAGAGCAGCCAAATCGCAACATTCCTTTTCTCACCAGCCTCTGCCGGCATCCCTGTTCCACCAGTTTACACGGCGCCTCCTGCCTTGGGTGCTGCCGCGCAGGGACCCGGGATCAGGGTTGGGACATCCAGGATCTGCCGCTCTTGGGCGACTGAAATTGGGGCTTTCTGACCCTCCCCTGCCCTTCGGAGAAATGAATTCTTCAGCACTCATTGCCCACAGGCCTAAGAACAAACTCAGCTGAAAAGGCATCTTTCCTGCTTTGCAGAAGCCAAGGATCCATAAAGAATATTCTCTTTACTCTTCCCTCCCTCCTCACACTGCCTTCCTTGCCTCACCATCACACGTCCTCTCCCTCATGATGCCTGCAAACGTAAATCACATCCAGTTCGATGCACTTGTCTGCACGTGGCTGTGCTCCAGATCCTTCTGGCTACGAGGGAGGGGGCAAACGCAGATCCCAACCCTCTTCCTCCTCCAGCAAACCCCTCTGCAGAGCTCAGTGTTGCTCTCCTTTGGAAAACAGCCAGCCTTGAAATACTGTCTTACTTCCTTGGGGAGTCAGAGCTGCCAGACAGACTTGCTCACGCTGATTCCCTGCGATGCGTCCCTCAGCTGCAGCACCTAATTTTGGTGTGGTGGGATGGATGCAGCTCACCCCCCCTCTCCAGCACTGCTGGCACCCAGCAGGGCAGGCTAGAGCCCCCCCAGCTCCCTTAGCGAACTGGCTGCCTGCTAATCCCTGTGCTTACCTCGCCGCATTACCAGCTTTTCCCACTTATGTGCCCTTAAGGTGGAGTGAGGCAACAGCTTAACAGAGCTCGTTCCCACAGCTGAGCTGAAATACTGCTGTGTCTGCGGGGGCTGTGCTGGGTCCCTGCACAAACCATGCAGGAGCAGCCGGCCGGGCCGCCTGGGCGGAGGGAGGCTTCTGCAGCCCTTGCTCCGCACTGAGGTGTGAAGAGGCGAGACAGAGGATTTCAAAGGGATGTCTGTCACGGAGGGGAAGGCTCTGACAGCCAAAGTGAGAAGAAAAGGCCTTTCCCTCTGCCAGTCTCCCTGCTGGAGCCGTCTCTCCATCCCCTGCTGAACAGCCGTGACTGCAAAGGGGGGGAAATGGGTCAGACCAGCCTGCGTTTGAAGTGCCTCCCTCGTTCTCTCTTTGCCCTGCATCCCTCACCCTCTCCTCCCAAAACGTCTCTGTTTTCTTTCTTCAGCACCATGTTTTGGTCTCACGTTGCTCATCCCTCTCCCTGGGCTGGGACCAAAACCCACTGAGGTTTCACCACAGACCTTGGCAAGCTCTGGGTCTGTACTTGTCCTGATTCCTTAGAGCTTATTCTGCCTTGGCCTGCGTGCCCGTAGATAACTGACGCAGCAGATATGCCTCTGCTCCTCCAGCTGCCCTCCCTTCCTCTTTTCTTCGGGCAGAAAGGAAGAGAAACTTGAAGCTTTCAAGCCACCCTGCTCCCGTGCCACATCTCTAACTCCCATGGTGGCCAGGGCAGGGTCTTCTAGTGCTCCCCCTCATCTGAACAGCCCCTGCTCCCTGCATCTGTGCCTTGACTCGCTGGGATACGCATGCAGAATAGCCTGGACCCAGTTGCCTGCCCGCCCCAAGGAGTCTCACCCACATCTACAGCACTGTGACGTGAAAAGAGAGAAAAGTGTGGAAAGGTCAGTGCAAAGAGAGGTAAAAAAGAGGAGGAAGATCTCTCTTGAATGGGAGAGCCTCTCCCCACGCCTCAGGTCAAATGCACAGCTGGTTAGACTGTGTGGATGAGCTGGTGTTTGTGTTCCTACAGATTGTATCTGCCATGTGCATGTCAATGTATGTATCTGCTATTGTTTTGAAAGTTCGTCCCTCCCAGTTGTTTTGATGAAAGTCATTGCACTTAACACACAGAAATGCCTCCGCTACTTCTCCTCACCCTTGTCCTGAAGTGCTAGAATCAGCCAGGAACAACATATTCCGTTTTAATGAGGTCAGAGGAGCTCCTCACCGGACCCTGGTTGTTCCTGTGGCTGGTCAGCACGCTAGAGCTCACAGCAAGTAGCCTGGCCTCACTTTACACTGTGCAGAGCTGTTAGATTCACGAGCTGTGACATCCAGCAAAGGTGTCAAATAAAGTCTTTCAAACCCCTGTCCTGGTTGTGAAATGTAGTGTTGATGTGAATCTGTGCTGCTAATCCAGCCTGCTTGGACAACTGCAAGTTTTGCAGCAGGTGAGCTTTTGCTCCTGAAAAGCTTAAAGAGAGGTAAGACGTAGCTTGTAAGGTAACTTCTCCGTGCTGGTCATTTTATAGGCGTCCTCTTGGTAACTAGTCCCATGACTTTCTACTTTGCAAACCACTGTGTGCTTCAAAATCAGCCAGACAGTCAGCAGCGCTTGCCCTGAGATTGGCAGTAATCCGTGACTTGAGAACAAATAATTTTATTTAGCTATCGGCATCTACAAAAATGTCAGGGAACAAACTGGGTTCAGCAGAGCCTTGCAGCCAGGCGCCGAGGGCTCACCTCGGTCTCCTGACCCTTTGCAGGCAGGACCAGAATAACCCCTGCTGCATCTTGCTGTTGGGAAACACTTTGGACTAAACAAAGAGCCACAGCTGAGAGCTTGTCTCTGTTTTGAGGAAAGGACCAGTAAATGATCCTTCTCGTGAAAGATGCTGGGAGAATTTTCTAGGGAATGGTGGGAATTCAACTTCCTTTCCCATAACTCCTCCTCGCTCCAAAATACTTTTCAAAACCGCCCATAAATCCCTGCCTTAAGTGCTGTGTTGGGAATTGCTGGAAGGGAGCAACTGCAGCTGTGATGGAGTAACACAGCATCCGTCTGGAAGCGCAGAGAAACTTCAAGAGCAATAATAGGGCTATTGATGACGGGTCGTCCCGCTGGTGCCTGGGATGCCCTGACCCGGCTGGAGGCGGCGGTGGGAGCTCAGTGCTCTGCTGTGGCCTTGGACAGCAAGAGGAACCAAATTACCCTCTGTGGGAGGCAGGCATACAAACCAGCCCCACGGGCTATAGTGTTAAAACAAAACAGAGACAGTGAAAAAAACCAACCCACTTCCTGATCTCTGCTGATCAAACGGGAGCCAGAGCGGGTGGGAGGGCATCAGTTCAGGCCCGTGGGGTTTTCTCCCCACAGCAACATGGTGATTAGAGCAGTAGCCCGGGACTGGAGCTTCGTTTTTTTTCCCAGGGTTTTCTTTAGCCTGAATGTCTCCTCTAAAACATCTTGGCAACTTTTGATCTACCCTATAGGGGAAATCCCCGAACTCTTCACGCACTCTCTTCATCCTTGTTCTTCAGGCAAAAGAACATAATGAAGAGGTCTATGGGAATGCGTGGGCTGTGTTCAGTGCAGTCCGGCTGGGGTTGCTCGGTGGCATACAGCGGTGTTAAACGCTGGTCCAGTTGTGACAATGGCGAGGCTGGAAGGAAACAGGGTCCTGATAAACAAGCTTTTGCTGCTACTTGCAGGGGACAAAGCTGCTTCCAGGCTGCGGGAGATTAGATGTGCAGCAGGTGCTCTAGCGGCGAGCGAGTCCTGCTCTCCCAAATTCCTCTGCATGAAAAACGTTGCTTATCTCAGTTCTGCTATTGCCTGCCCTGGGTGAAATGCTCTCCCTCCTGCGTGTCTGGGTTTTTCTCCTTGTGGAGCAATCACGTCCTGCCCTCTGCTGGTAAAATCCCAAAGCTAAGGAGGAGAAATCATAAACCAGGGTCAGCATTTGGTTGAAAACTTGCCGTCTGTGTTGAAAAATGGATGATCTTTTATAACGACCAGACACTGAGATACCACTCACACGTGGTAGTAGAGTGGCTTGGGAGGCCCTCGCACCAGTGTCATCGATGGGGATGGACCGGTGAGATGAAGACGTTAAAAGGTGTAACCTTTGCTCCAGGCACTGCAGAACGTCTTGAGAGGGCAAACTGGGAGGATCCCGGGCATCGTTGGTCACCAGGAGCAGCTGCAGGAGGAGTGTGTTGAGGGTACCAAAAGCAGTGGGGTCCCTGGGGCGGTTTTGGGCCCTCATGGGCAGAGGGTACCTCCAGCCCCTCAGTTTGTGTCAGGAGCGAAAAGGACAGAGGAGGACACAGGACTCCAGATGTCTACATGGCATCCCCTGGGAGGAGACGCACATGTCAATAAATATATTTCAAATAAAAGCCATTCTCAGTGTAGCCACAGAGGCTGCTTGCAGCCAAAGGGTGTTTTATGCGGAAACATGTTCTTTGAGCTCTGCTGTGTTTTGATTTTAGCTGTCAGAGTGGGAGTCACTCTGAACTCCTTCCACAGCAAGACACTTGTCTCAGCCCATGGTTTCCCAGCTGAGGAGATGCTGGCCTGTGGAGGACCAAGCTGCAAAATAGCAGCAGGTGCCAGGCATGATCCCAACGGTGAGTACCAGTGCTGCCTCCCAGCACTGCTGGCTGCTGGGAGGAAGGTGATGAACTAGGAGCAGGATGATTTGTGTCTTTAGCAAATAACCTGCATGGAAAATATTGCAAAATATCACAATTTACTTTCATATTGTTACCTTTAATTCTGCTACTTTCTATTATTCCACTGTAATAGAAGAGATAAGTATCATATCCCATTTTTATGACATCTTAGCCCACTTTTAAAGCAAATTAAAGGCAATGTAATGTAGAATTGAAAAGTCACAGCAGACCAGCTACCAGCCTCTGTGGACTATCTTGGTCCCCCTTAACAGGACATGCATGGTGCCTGAAGGTCACTGATGAATCACTGAATCCCGTGCTGCTGTGTCCTCACGCTCTGCTGAAGATGCTGGAAATAGATAATTATGGGTCTCCCTGGAGCTGAATCTCGTGAGCGTGAAACTGTGGGACAGGGGAGGGGGGTGAATCCCTCTCTTGTTCCAGTGGCTTTCTGCTGTATTTAGAGTTGTTCAACCCTCACCCTGGGAAGAGGGACTGACAGCTTGCTTCCACAGGCAGACATTGAGGACCCTTGGTCCTGCTCCAGGGCGGCCCATGATGTGAGCTGGCACAGTGCCAAGGCTGCCGCAGGAACTCACACTTACTTGAGGGGGAAAATTGTGCTCTGAAGAGGAATGGCTGCAGATATGGCTGCTCCTCATCTCACCGCCAGTGACACCTTCAAAACCATAGCTTGGAGCCGCGAGAACAATTATCCCAGGATAATTATTTGCTCTCCTGGTGCATTCTTCTGCTCATCCTGCTCCACGACCCCGTTCTCCAGGGGGCTCCCCTGGGCCCGTTGTGTTTTGTGGCAGGACTGAGCTGCCCTGTGAGATGCAGGGGATGGGATGGAAAACAACCCCAAACACACCCTTCTGGGGGGTGTTGTGGGCATATGCCCCTGCCCACTGAGGGTCATTTTGCCCCAAATCTAGCCAACCATCCCCATGCACGTCCCTTGAGCCGCTGTGGGATCAGGCCATGGGCTGAGGTGTGAGGCTGCCCAGCTGCCCTCCAGACGCTGCCCAGGCGCCATTTTTCATGTCAACCACATAAATTTGAAGGATTAGGAAGCTGTTGCATTTATTTATTGGGTTAATTACTGGCTTGGGGGAGGTGGGGCGTCCCGGAGAGGTAAGGTGGGTGTTGTTGGGCACCCTGAGGAAAACCGCCGCTGAGGAGGGGTGAGGGGCTGAGGTCGCATCCCTCCTGGTGGGTGTTCATCCTGAGGGGCCAGTCACCTGGGGGATCTGGGCTTCCTGGCGCCGGCAGCGGTTTGGACAGAAATGGCAGCCCGCTTGCCCCGGGGCACGTCGGGCGGCCGGCGCCAGGCCGATGGCTGGGGTGTGCTGAGGGGCCGCCACATCCCCCATGAGGGGCCGTCGAGCGGCGACCCCCAAAACGGCGGGAGGCGCGAGCTCCCTCAGCGCGGGCTGGCCCCGCCCCCGCGCCGCCTCGGGCCGGCGGTCCTCCCCCCCCGCTGGGGTCGCTGCAGCGGGCGGCGGCGGCGCGTCGTGCGGCCGGGGTCGCTCCCCGCCGGGCCTGGCCGCCTCCTCTCCGCGGCACGGCGGCCCGCTCACGCCGCCGCGGCGGCTATAAAGGGGCGCCCGCCGCCCGCTGCCCCCTCTCCGCTCGCCGGGCCGCAGCGTGTGAGTCGGTGTCGGGGCCAGCGCCGCCCCGGGCCGGGGCCGCAGGGCGGGGGTGGGGGGGGGCGGGGGCGCGGGGAGGCGCGGGGGGCGCCGGGCGAGCGCGGCTGCGGCCCGCTCCCTCCTGCCGGCCCGGCCGCCTCTCGGGGCGCTCAACCCGCCGCCGCCTGGTACTTAACTGCCCCGCTAGCGCCGGCTTTCTCTCTCCTCTAAAATATAAACCTAGCAGAGAAGATTTAACTTTGAAGGAAAGGTTCGTATAAATACGTATTGCAGAGAGGCTTATTTTTCCTAATTTTCTTCTTTTTTTACCTCAGAAAATCAAACGGCTCCGCTCTGAAGAACTGGGGCTAAATTAGACTCTTAAAGCAAAATAAGGGCCGTGGTTTTAGGGAGGTCGAGGCGGGTTTTGCCCCACAGCTGACGGCAGAAACGCTCGGGAGCCGGTGTATAAATTTTGCCTTTGTACCCGAGTGCCGATCTCCCGGAGGGTTAACTTTTGGGTTTTATTTCTGATTTCCAGGCCTCTCCTCCCCCGTCAGCTGCTCTGTCCCGGGGCCTGGTGTGGTGGAGAACCGACCCCCGGTGCCCCCCACTGTGCCCTCTTTTCGGTCACCGGCCTCCTGCCAGCCCCCTCCCCCCCCCCCCCCCCCCCCCCCCCCCCCGGCTCTTTGCAGGCCCCTCTTAGTGAGGCTTTTAAATAAGATTTTTGAGTCCCTTCCCCCCCACCCTTCCCCCAGTTTAAAATATTTACGAAAAGCTTGAATTAAACCCCAAGAATAGAAGCCTTTTAGCTCCTGGTGGGAGCACGTGCTGGGTGGAAGATGAACACGGCTGCCAGCAGTTACCCCATGGCATCGCTGTACGTGGGTGACCTGCACCCCGATGTCACCGAGGCCATGCTCTACGAGAAGTTCAGCCCCGCTGGGCCTGTTCTCTCCATTCGGGTCTGCAGGGATATGATCACCCGCCGGTCCCTCGGGTATGCCTATGTCAACTTTCAGCAGCCAGCAGATGGTAAGTGACATATGCAACCTCATCTGTGGCTTTTTTCTTTACTTTTATTCACTCCCGCGCCCCCCCCCCCCCCCCCCCCCCCAAATCCACGCTGCTGTTGGTGTGTTGTTTGTGTAGCTGCCTATGAAAATTTTAGTTACAGGGTAAGTAATCAATCACTTGGTAGTGACTGAAGCTGGAATATTTTTTTACTGCTTGGTGCCTACAAAATACTCTGCAAATGCACATCTTGGTAACATCTCAGATAATCTATTTCTCTCTTACTGATATTAAACTGTGGAGACTCGGGTTCGTTCCACGCATAGGAGAGTAATCTCCACCGTGTTCTCCTTTGTTGTCACATAGTTTGGGGCTATTTGTGTGGTTCTTCGTGCAGTCCTAGCAGAGAAAGTTCAGAGTAGGCAGCCGTGGCTGAATGCTCAGTTGGACTGGCTGAGCCTCTGGCTGCCCGCTCCAGTTTAATGTTTGGGGATTTTGGTGGGCCGCAGGCTGCTGTGTTTGTGCAAGCAATTGGGTGGGTCTCCCAGCCTGGGAGGTGGTTAATGGGAAAGAAGGTGTGTTGTTCAATGCACGGGAAACCAGGTTGTCTCACATACTGAAGCCATGCTGATTTGCTCTTGCCAGACCCTTTTTTTCATACTTTAATTTTGTTCCTGCTCAAGTAGATATTCCAGAGCTGAAGCAGCAGTAGCATGTGAAGGATGGGACAGAAGAGGTCATTTTGGAACATGTCTTTTCTGGAAGAAAAATGGGTCAGCATTTTCAGCCCTAGTTTTCAGAGCCTTTGCTTGTTGACTGGAGCGAGTTTATTGCTCCATGCTGTGATTTAGCAGTATCTACGTACAATGAAGACATCCAAAGGATAAATGAGAGCAGACTTTCCCTTGAATTCAGAATCAGTTTGCAGCAGCACAGGCTTCAGCAGCAAGTAAACTTTTCCTTTAGCCTGTACTAAGTTATCCAGCTTTACATTATTACAGACAGCAGAGTGGCCTGTTTGTTGCACAGGGTAATGTATTGACTTTGGAACAAAGTATTTGTTGTGTAGAAAACAAACATTATTACAAAACTGTATTCCTGCAAGCTAGCAGAGCGTCTGGGATTGAGCTCTTGGCTGGAATCTCTGGATTTCAAAGTCTGTTTTTTGGATTTTTCCAAAGTCGGTTGTGACTATGTGCCATCCTAGCTTCCATCCTCTCCCAGGTCAAAGTACCTTCTGCATGTCCTTTCCTTGCCCTGAAAACTGATCTGATCAAGCACTTCTGATCCTTTTTCTTGCCAGGCTGATAAAAAACTTGCTTGCGCCCCAGTGCATAATTTCCCATTCATGGAACTCTCAGAAGTGCTTTTTATGCAGGCTAAGCAATGTATTTGTGTTTTTAAACTTCTCATCGAGAAGGAAAAAACCTGAGAGTCTGTGTAGGCGGTCTTCTCCTGCTCTGATGAACCTGGCTGATTCCCTCTTTTAAAACCACCTGCCTTTGTCTAGGCTATGATCTCATTTTGCAGGATGAGAGAAGCAAGAACAAGCAGCAGAAATAAAGCCAAGAAGGAAATCAGAGCTCAGATTAGATAAATGTTGGGGAGATGGGGTGCAAAAGTATCAAGCTCTCTGAAAGTAAGGAAGACCTGTATAAAGTGTAGTTACAGTGTTAAAAGGGAAGAGTGGCTAGTCACACGTGCTTCTTGCTTTAGAAGAAAAAGTTCTGCATCTTGTACAAATACAAAGACAAGTGTATTTCTAAGGTATTTCAAAGTAATCTTTTATGATAATAAATAGGGAGGAATTTAGAGGGAGATTGCATGATTCTGGGTTCCTGGTGAGGCAGCAGACATTTTAGGAAGTCTCAGTACTTCAAGTGATACCTTGACAAAGTGGTGTCTTGTTACTGCTAGGTCTTAGAAGGTCAAGTGATTTAAACCTAATCATTGAGTTAATATTGGGAAGGAGAAATATTCAAACTCCTCCTGCCCTCATGAAGAGATCTCTTCTGAAATGCTCCTAATTTCTTCTGTCTGGCAAGCTGCAGCATGTGTTGCTTTGCATAAGTAAAAACCAGCTGCTGTACTAAATGTAATGCAGCAGAACATAAACAGCTAATTTTTGGAAAGGTGAGCCCGCTGGTGGTGTGTTGCAGTTCTCTCTGAAACAAACCTGAATATGAATTTAATTTCTGTTGTCAAATGCAGAAATTGGGACTGTTTTCAAGGTGGCAGTACACAGTACTGCCTGTATGAGGGCTTTCTGAGATAAGGAGAGATCTGTATTTTCTTTCAGGAATGTATGACCAGAAATGCAGTTGGACATCATTTTACTGAACCTGTGAAAAGGTGATGGGTGCTCTGTAGCACTGTAGGGATCTGGTTTGATTTATGGGTGGTAGCAGATGCTACAAAATACCACTTAAAGTAATCAGGAGGCTTTGTCCTCTGAAAACTTCCAGGGAAGTTCTTGTGGACACATCGTTAGTATGCCTGAAGTAGTAGTAGGTATTAAAGAAGTTGATCTATGATAGTTTGTGTTTCCCTGGCACCTTACATGGAAGGCTGAGTGCTTCGTTAATCTGAAGAAAAACAATGCTTTAACATTTTTGTGGTGGACAGGGCTCTGTCCTTACAGCTAGAGAAAGGCCATAGAGCAAGTCAAGTAGCCAAAACTCTTCCCCATTACGTGGGACTACCAGGAGCTCACACTGTCACATCCCGAATGTGCTGTACACTCCAGAGTTCTGTGTCCGAATTGGTTCAAAGCATGTGTTTTTCTTTATATTTTGTTAGCTAATGGAGTGATGCTTGACCCTGGAAGGGGCTACTTTCTGGACATGCACTATCTAACTGGCAGTCTGCTGCAGAGAGGTTATTTTTAGTGAAAGTAAGCTCTACTGTTTTTACTGCAGTTCTTTGGCCTGGTAACCAGTGAATGCTGAGTACTGGATCTGTCACACTGTGATAGGCAGATTAAGGAAATGCTTCAAAGTTCTGGCTAGTTCAGGCTCAGCTGTGGTCATTAATATTTATTCTCTTTGACTGTGAAGAAGGGAAAGAAAACGAACTCATTTCATTTGAAAGAAAAGCTGAATTTCCTTTTTCATGTGTTCCTCATGCGATTTAACTGCATTCCAGGGTTTCATAATGTTGAACATGACAACTAGATAATGAAGCAAAGAAGCTTTTAATATGGCTACAGAGGGAAGCTGTTCTGGAAGTACAGAAAAAACAAAACCTTTTCCAAGCCAAGAAGGAACGCAGAGCGGGATTAGATAAGTGTCTCTGAAGCGGCAAGCTGTAGAAGAAGCATAGACAACCTTTTTGTCTCCCCTCTTCCTTAAAGAGGAGAAGGCAATGTAAGGAAAGACCTGTGTAACATGAATGCAGGTGTGAAACTAAAAGGGAAGAGTGGTTACTTCATTGTCAAGAGCATTTTGTTCTAACTTCAGTGATCAAGGGATTTGAGTCTCTTTGTATGTAACATCTCCCTTCTGAAAAATAAGGGGTTAGATTTGTGCTATGTGCTTTTGTTGTTGGGTCTTTTTTTTCTTTGCTTAGTGATGTAAGTGAGAGCCTGGAGGTTTGCGGAGCAGCCTTCTTTGCAGGATAAAACTCCCTGGGCAGAGTTTCTTCTGGGTGAATCTTGGTGCATGCATGTGGTTATCTGTCTTTATGCTGCTCAACCACAGTCACTAATTCCAGCATTGTGTTAGCTCCGCATCAGGGAGCCTGTAAGGGAGATTAATTACTTCGAAGCCTGAGGCAAAATGCAAGGAGTGTTTTTATGCTTTCCCTATCTTGAAGGCTATGGAAGAGGAATGAAAAGGAAGCCTGAAAGGGGTTAAAAGTGTGTATAATGTTATATATGAGTTCCAGTTGAATCTGCTGGAAGGATGACAGGAACCAGCAGAGAGCAACAGATACCAGGAACTGAAATGGCTGAAGCTTTGTGGCTTTAAATAGAAGAAAAACAAGAAGGTGTTTGCTCAGGTTAAGGAAATGAATCAAACTTACCTGGCAGGAGTCATTCACCTAACTCATGCTGATCCTTTACAGGTTTTGGTAGGTCCTGATACAATGTAATTACATTTCCACCTCTGGGTATGGCAGACCTGTCTCAAATCTGGGAATCTGCCTAGGGCTTTTTTATGCTACTATTCACAAGAAGTGTCTGAGGGAATACTAGCAAGCTTTTGAAAGAGCAGTGCGATAGTGCAATACTGCTTAAGTATAAGCTTAGGAAGCTTGAAAGAACACAACCAAGTTTGTAACTAGTCTGTGTCTCGTTAGCTTCTGTAGAGAGTTTCACTGTTCCCTCTTGTTGCTGCTTGATCTGCTTGTCACCTTTCAGGAGGAGCCCTGTTTCTGCTGCAAATGGTATATACAACTAGTTTGTGTCCTTGCCAACACATACTTCTGGAGGACCTCTCCCTGCTATAAATAAACACTGCCAAATTTGACAAGCTGGACCAAGTTGCCTGCTGAAGTGCCTACTAGGAATGGGCTGCAGGAAGAACCTCTGTTGCCTTGATTCAGAGTAGCAGCTGAGGAATCATTTTAGCATGGCAGTTAATTGCACTTAACACCTTTGACTAAATAGAGCTAGTGTAGAATCCTAGCAAATATAACTTTCCTCCTTAAATTATTATTTTTTAAGCCTGATTACTTCAGGAATGAAGTCCAGTAGAGCTTGTTTCCCAGCTGGGTGTATGTGTGAAGGATTGGGGAAGATAGCGATGGCACCACTTCAATTTAAAAAGCAACAACAACAAAAACCATTTCAAAGCACATGAAAAATTCTGAGAAACTTCCATGTAGTAGTTGAAGCTGACTTTGGGAGGTAGGGAGCACAGGAGGCTTTTGTAGGTAATGTCCCATTGGAGTTCCTAGAGGTAGTTTTGTGAAATGCTGAGTAGTTACTCTGGCTGCACTAGCAAAGTCCCATGAAAGAAGGTGTTTGAATAGACATTTTCCTTGAATTTGCTGCTCCTGAAATCTAATCAGCAAGTATCACTGAGTGAAGGTGGCCTGGAAGAACTGAGCCAAACAAATTTGGAAAACTTGGGTTCTGCCCTGTTAATATTCCTTGATTTTAATGCATGTCTATTCCTTTCTTTCCCTGCTTCATGCTGGGAATTAACAGTCATCTTTTTCTCTGTGCACTCCATGCTGGGAGTGTTTCCTGGCACCGAAGAGTTCCAAGCATCTCAATTTTATGAACAAGATCCTAATGTGTGTACGTAATGATCCTTTTAATATATCAGTAGGTAGCAGAAATAGAATCATGGAGGGGGTTTCAGTGTAGGTTAGAATGACAGTGCTGGGGTTTTAAGAGTTTAGAGAAACACTTCCCTGTTAATCAGATCAGGTATACGAACTTTTTTCCAGGGTTTTGCCCGTTCTTGCTGTCATCCTTAGATTGAGCAACTTGGGAATCATTTTTTTTGGCCATGTAAGTTAGAGGCTGACTCATGTCTTCCCAGCCAGCCACGTGTTCCTGCACATTTTCCCTGACCTGATAGGGAGATGATCTTTTTCTCTTAATAGCAATGAGTACAGCTAGGTGTGAGCCTCGTGAAAAGCAAACAAGCCAAAGAGTCACTTCTGTTACTTCCCTTTTTTCCTCAGGGCTTCCTGTATTTCCTTTCCTTCTTTGGGTGGAACAATTTACCTTTATAATAATTAACAATATAACTAATAAACCCCAGGCACTTTGACATTCATTTTGCTATGATTGTTAAAACGTTGCTGTAATGTAAATGTAAAATAGTCTGTTAAACCTATTATAGACGTAAACACGTCTAGTGACTGCTGCAAAGACCTCCCTTGAAACACCGAGTTAAAAGGTCATTGGAATTAGTTGCCCATGATACTACCCCAAATGCCTCCATGAGCTGAGTAAAAGTCAGAGAAGACAATCACCCACATGATGGAAACCTTTTATTCTTTAACAAACCACAGAAACATATTCTTGACTTTTCTTGCAGCTGAGCGTGCTCTAGATACCATGAATTTTGATGTGATCAAAGGAAAACCAATTCGCATCATGTGGTCTCAGAGGGACCCCTCCTTGAGGAAGTCAGGGGTTGGGAATGTCTTCATTAAGAACCTGGACAAATCCATTGATAACAAGGCACTTTATGACACGTTCTCAGCGTTTGGGAATATTTTGTCCTGCAAGGTGAGATGTGGTTACTTTGTGCAATTCTTTTGTAGCGGTGACATGATCAGACACGTCCAGCGTAGGAAGTGAAAGGGACACCTTCTACCAAGTGAGGAGTGGAGTGTCTAAGAGGCAGAGTTGGCCAAAAGGTCAGGGATTGCTGAAGTTGGGTCAGATCTGGTCATGAAGCATGCAAGTCTGAAACAGAGATAATGCCTTCCTTGCCAGTAACCTATTTTCACGTGCCGGCCTTGTCTGAGCTTGACAGAGGAGAAAACATGTTTGGAGTGCTGACATTTTGTTTTCCACGTATCTAGGTGGTGTGTGATGAGAATGGCTCTAAGGGCTACGCATTTGTGCACTTTGAGACCCAGGATGCTGCAGATAGAGCCATCGAGAAGATGAACGGCATGCTGCTAAACGACCGCAAAGTGTGAGTGTCACAGCCAGCAGCAGCAACGATCACATGAACCGTGATGCATCTCGGTATTAACAGGGACACACAAGGCACTGGTTCTCCTGGCCCAAGCCTTGGCCTGCTACCTCTCCACTACAGGGCTGGTGAGTGACCCTGCCCAAGCCATGGCCTGCTCCCCCTCCATTACAGGGCTGGTGGGTTTCCCTAACCAAGCCTTGATTTTCTACCCCTCTGCTAGTGGGCTGGGGTGGGTCTCTGTGGCCAGTACTCTCCAATGCAGAGCTGGGTGGGTGTCCTTGGCTGACAGTAGAACAGGTGATTTTTCTGGTTGGTCTGTGGCCTGTTTGTCCTTCTCTTCTGCTGTCACCCTTTCTTGTCCCCGTTCCCAGCTCCTACTACACACTCATTTTTTGCCTCACTGCAAGTCACACATTGTTTTTTCCACTCTTGAAAACAAGCTGCTTATTGGGATTTTCATTCTTTTTTACAGATTTGTTGGGAGATTCAAGTCTCGTAAAGAGCGGGAGGCTGAGTTGGGAGCCAAGGCGAAGGAATTCACCAATGTTTATATTAAAAACTTTGGGGATGACATGGATGATGAAAGACTAAAGGAGCTTTTCAGCAAATATGGTAAATACAGAAACACTTCTAATGAGGCTGTGAATTTCATGACCCATGGTAGTTTACCCATGTGTATAGCTCTACCTGGGTCACTTTGAGGCTGAGGAATACAAAGAGTTGAGGTGTGGGTAGTAGTTGTGCCTACATGTTGGACAGGAGACAGAGGCTGACCCGCAGATGAGAGTGAGAGAGGAGGGAGGGCTGGGGCTATTGTATGGAGTTTTAATAGTCATGAAATAGTTTTGTGACATCTTACTAACCCTGTCCCTTGATAACAGGTAAAACTCTGAGTGTTAAAGTGATGACAGACCCCAGCGGAAAATCCAAGGGCTTTGGCTTTGTAAGCTTTGAAAAGCATGAAGATGCTAACAAGGTATGACCGGTTTTTATGCTGCTTGGGTATCATCTTCAGGGAAGAAAACTTTGGTTTATCATGGGAGCCTGTTACTAAAATAAGAGAAAAATCCTGCCTCGGGCACAACCTCTTCTAGGTGTGGGAATTTGGAAACCTTTTGCTCCTTACTGCTTGATGTTCAAGGGTAACTTGGCGTTTCTCCAGATTACTAGACCCACAGAATGCAGTGGTATAATCAGGAACATTAATTGCTGAATAAATACTACAGTGCAGGGTTTAAGGAGGAAGAAGGTGTCTAGAGTGAGATCACTGCTTAGAAATGGTCTTCTCTGAGCAGTATGCTAGTTAAAATACGGCCTTAATTACAAGAAAGGGTGGGGTTAAATTGACGAGTTGCTGTTAGTCCAGCACTTGGTGGTGTCAGTGTGCTCTCTCTCCTGATAACTTCAGCCTTGGTTAATTGGCTAACAGGCAGGGATACAATGTGATCTTTGGACAGTCCCGTCCTCGCAGGAACAGGTAGGTGCTGTCTTCAGCAGCTGACAGTTTCCTCTTGAACCCTCTGACCAGGCAGTAGAAGAAATGAATGGAAAGGATATCAATGGGAAAATGGTATTCGTAGGCCGAGCACAGAAGAAGGTTGAGCGCCAGGCAGAGCTGAAACGGAAGTTTGAACAGCTAAAACAAGAGAGACTCAGCCGGTACCAGGTGAATAATTCTGTTCCTTTTCTAAATTTGAGCACTGCTTTCAGTCTGTTGGAAGAGTTGAAAGGAATTGACAAAATAGTCAGTCATGGTCCTATGAGAGATCCTGGGAGTTAAAATGTAAAGGCTAGTCTGTGGTATTTGAGGGCAAAGGAGGCATCCGGGGCATAATGAAAGTGTTCAGGAGGACATAAGGAAACAGTTGTGCAGTCTCATTTACTTTCAAATGGGGATATCTAGAAGGATGGAAAGGGCCAGCATAACCCTGTACTGTTGTGTCTCTAATTTATGACAAAACTGGATCATGTCGGAGATCGCATCTGAATCTTTCCCGCTCCTTGCAATGTAGTGCTGGACTGGGGATACGTGGTGCAACAGGAAAGCAGAGGAAATCCAGACAAGCTCCCTTTCACCACAGTGGGACTTGTCTCTACACCTGTGCAACATTTATCGCCTTTGGCTTTGGGTGGTCGGGAAGGAACAACAGTATGCTAAATTAAGAGTTTTCAGATAAATTATGGCTCTGGCAAACGATGCTAACAGTCAATGTGCTCAAGATTTAACTTTTATGTTATGAATATCTTACTGTTCTCTCCCTTCTAGGGTGTTAACCTATACATTAAAAACCTAGATGACACCATAGATGATGAAAAACTGAGGAAGGAGTTCTCACCTTTTGGGTCAATAACAAGTGCCAAGGTACTGCGGGGTTTGGGGGGGTATTTGGATTTTAAAACCTGAAGAAGAAGCTGTTATCTGACATGGGATTGAAGGGCAGTTCTTATATCCCGTGGTCATTATGGTCCTGAGAACATCTGGACTAGTAAATTTCTTTGACAGATTTCTTTGGGTCTCAGTGGGATTTTACTGAAAATTTACGTCATTCCCCCATCAAAAGAGGAGGGAGGAAGTGGCAAACACGCTTGTTTGCAGTGACGCCCAATAAGCATGAAATGGCACTTTCCTACATGTGTTTAGAGGTTGCACCAAATCTTTCCCATTCCTTACTGTGCAGTGTGGGCCTGGGGACACATGGTGCTTACAGAAAAGCAGAGTAAATCCAGACAGGTGACTTCTCGTTCATTGAGTACCTGTCTCTACACCTCTGCAACATTTATGTCCTACCTGCCTGAAATCTGACATTTAAAAAAAAAAAGGAATTCTTAGGCTAAGTTCTTGTAACGGTACTCCACTAGCAATTGGTCTTTACTGCAGGTGATGCTGGAAGATGGACGGAGCAAAGGGTTTGGCTTTGTCTGCTTTTCCTCTCCAGAGGAAGCTACGAAAGCTGTGACTGAGATGAATGGGCGAATTGTGGGCTCAAAGCCATTGTACGTTGCACTTGCACAAAGGAAAGAAGAGCGAAAGGCCCATCTAACTAATCAGTACATGCAGCGCATTGCTGGGATGAGAGCCTTGCCTGCTAACACAATCATTAATCAGTTCCAGCCTGCTGCTGGGGGATATTTCATGCCTGCTGTGCCCCAGGTGAGCTGAGCTAGTGTGGTTCTTTAACCTGTCTTGGAGCTTTGATGGCTCAGCTGCAGTAATCTCACTGAGCCATTCTTATGCCTGTAAGCAAATAACTCCTAATGAGTGGTGCAGTCAGTGGAGTTAATTCTGTGACTTCCCAGCTGCCTCTTCTCTCAATGTGAATTGAGGGTTGAGTCCTGGCAACAACTGCCAAAACATGTTGTAAACAATGTTTTGTTTTTAACTTGATGTCACCTCTGAGCTTGTCTGATCTTTCTTCAGGCTCAGAGCAGACCCGCTTACTATGCACCCAATCAAATGACGCAGATGAGACCCAACCCACGCTGGCAGCAAGGAGGAAGACCTCAAGGTGAGCATACTGGAGACAATGTTTTGGTCGTGTGACCCTTTTGGCTGTACCTTCCAACAAGAACAATGCATGCTTTCCTTTCCGTGCACAACCCCAACCTGCTTCCTGTAGCTGACTGTCCTGGCTTGCCAGTCAGTTCTGTTTTGAGGATTTCCCCTCATTTTTTCCATTAGGCTTCCAGGGAATGCCAAATGCCATGCGCCAGTCTGGACCACGGCCAGCACTGCGCCATCTGGCCCCTGCCGGCAATGCTCCGGCCTCTCGTGGCCTCCCTGCCGCTGCCCAGCGAGTTGGTAAGGTGTCTGCCTCCCAGGCTCTTCCCCTTGTCTGTGAAGGGAGGAGGATGCTGTTGAGACTTGACTTTGACTTCCAAAGTTGGTTGTCAGATACAGATAACCAAAGGCCACCTGGAGCAAGGGGCAGAGACAGCACCTGAACCTTTCCTATTCCTTGCTGTGCAGTGCAGGTCTGGGGACAGTTGGTGCTACAGCACAGCAGTGGAAATCCAGATATGGGTGGTTTTCCACTGGTTTGGAACCAATCTCTACACTTCTACAACATTTACCACTAAAAAAAAATAATAAAGGCTATGTAGGTTTTGGATATTGTTTTCAGAGTAGAGCATCCAAAATAATTGCATTCCGCTGAGCAGCTGTAAAATGCCTTAAATGTAAGATATGGAATCCATGGTTTAGTTTGAGGGAGAATAGCCCCTTCCTAAAGTAGCCAGTTCCATTTTGGAGGCCTGTTTCTAAAGTAGTATTACTGTGCAGAGCATAGTTTGAATTCAGCAGTTAATACTAGACATCCCAACTTGCTTGTGTGTTGCTACAGGTGTTTGTAATCCTGTTGTCCTCTTCTTTTACAGGCGTTGGCACTGCAGCACAGAATTTAGCTCCTCGTCCGCCTGTAGCTGCCCCTGCTCCCAGAGCGGTTCCTCCTTATAAATATGCCTCAAGTGTCCGCAGCCCGCACCCAGCTGTACAGCCTTTGCAGGTAACACGAGGGCCTGGGCCATGAAGACCCTGCAGTTACTGCAGTCCGACAGGTTTCACATGCAACTGAAGTGTTTTTACAGAATCTTCAAGCTACTTTTATAACCCAGATAGCATCATAATTTGGAATTTAAAAATTTGGCATTGTCCCTTTGCCAGGGACAGCTTAGCTGGTTTATCTGTCCTGTACTTGCAAGCCCTTTTTAACCCAGATTTGCTCTAAGGATATTTTTCTTGGTTCTTTGCTTTCCCATTTTTGCAACCATTCATTCTCTCCCCTCCTTGCTAAATCCTCACTAGGGTATCATTGAAAGCACAGTTTGCTTCTCCCACAAACTTCTGGGTTGTAATAAAAAAAAAAAAGCAGGCATGGATGTTACTCTTTCTCAATTATGGCTTTTGTCTTGCAATGTTTGATCCAGTTTTTGTAAGATATTTATGGTGCCTGTATGTGACATTATGGGCTTTTGAGTTCAGGACTTGGACGGAGCAAGTTTGTGAACGAAGGGTACCTTATCTGTCCTTTTCTGAAACTTGTCTGCTGTAGGCTTGAAAAAGATTGTGTTTTAGAGGGAGAGAATATCTTATTGTCTCTGAATATGAAGCAGTCAGCCTAGTATCTATTTCAAAACCCTCATGTCTGCCCTTCTATAGGCACCTCAGCCTGCAGTACACGTGCAGGGACAGGAGCCGCTAACGGCCTCCATGCTGGCTGCTGCCCCTCCCCAGGAGCAGAAACAGATGCTGGGTAAGTGAAACTTTAGTTCTTACAGATTGCATTTTAATTTGAAACCTGAGGGGATTTCCCGAGATGACTTTTTAATTGAAACTTGGCTGTCTGAACTTTTTTTGTTTGGTTTTTTGTTCCCCAGGAGAACGTTTGTTCCCTCTGATCCAAGCTATGCACCCCAGCCTTGCAGGGAAGATCACGGGGATGCTGCTAGAGATTGACAACTCGGAGCTGCTGCACATGTTAGAGTCTCCGGAGTCCCTCCGGTCAAAGGTAAACTGGCCTGTTCCTTCAGGTGGGGTGGACTGTGGGAGGCTTTGGTCAAGAGAGCAGGTCTCACTATCGGTAACTTGTCTCCCCGAGGTGGAGGAGGCTGTTGCAGTGTTGCAGGCTCACCAAGCCAAGAAAGAAGCTGCCCAGAAGGTGGGCGTGGTCACTGCTACCTCTTAAACCAGGAAGACTGGTGAGTGTCTTGGTCCTTAGCTTCGGTTAAAAGCTTCCAGAATCAGAGTAAATAAAGCATGAGTGTTAGCGAACAGCAGCTGGTCCGGAGGCCCACGTAGGTCCCTGTGCAGCACTTGTCTGATTTTAGTCCGCTCCTTAAAAAAAAAAAAAAAAAAACCCCACCCAAAAAACCACACTAATGTAGTTTCTCCCAACAGAAAGAATCCTTACTGTTGAAACTTTAGAAATATTCTTCAGAATTCTTATTTTAATTAAGCATCGAAAAGATGTTGTGTAAATCCCTGAAGTGTTCCTAGCAGTTAACGTGTCAAGGAAGGAATAATGTATTGAGATGAGTCGTGTGAAACTGCTAATCTGGGAAATAGAATGAGACACAGGATGTTCTAGTGACTTGGAGGCTAAATAGGCTGTTAATGCCCATTCCTTATCCTGACAACCATCTGCCTACGGTGTATATTGAAGTGCTGGTGTCGGGAATGTCATTTCACTGCATAGGTCTGAGCGAATGCTGTCTCCTGTGTTTGGAGCTGGCTCTTCTGAGTAAGGCTTTTGATTCTTTGAATGCCTCTTCTCACTTTTGACAATCCATTTTTCTGTGGGTTGTCTGGAATTGATGTCTTCAGTACTTCTTGTGAAGCTGATGTGGTCAGATGTCACCGCTCGGAATGATGAGGGATCTTACATTTTCATCCATCTATTTCTTAGCAGCTCCAGTCACTGGCTTCTCTGCTAAAGAGTCAATTTCTTGACAGATCATCAGAAATGGGTATTATCCACAACCATTTACAGCTTCTCTGTGTCTTGCGAATTATATTTGGAGTCCTTATGGCTTGTCATGCTGGGAGGTTCAGTAGCTTGGAGTGAGGTGTGCTGTGTGTAGGTAACTTGTCTTCCTCTCCTTCCTCTAGGATGCAAAGAAGCCAAATAGCCCCTTCATAGACGTCAACTCAAGATGTTTGAAGATTCTTCACTGTCCTGCAGATCTCAATGCTGTGCAGCATATCATATAGTTATATTGCATTTTGTAAATTAATCTTTAAGATCTTATTTAAAAAGCCAACTTGGAAGCTCTAGATTTCAAAAATGAGAATTGGGCTTGCAAGCTTTTCCTTTGTGGTCAGAACAGAGCTACCCTTTGTGTCTTCTAAGGAGGACATTGAAGATTTTAGGTTGAAAGTATTTTGTGGTTTTGGTTTTAACTGAACAATCCAGTTTGGAAAGTCTGGAAAGCATTTATCAATAAAGAAATAAAGTTTCACTGTTTGTCCTCTCTTCTCTTGGTTTGGTATGTAAATGTGTTATGGCTTAGTAGAATTAAGCTGATGGGCAGTTGTCATGATTTGGTAAAATTGTGGTTTGAGTTATTACTTGTTAATTTGAGATAGTAACTGTTTTGAAGCAGCTGTTAGAACTGTTGCAGGCCGAGGTTGGGTTTGGTTAGTGTCTGAAGGGGTGAGGGCCAAGCGGTGATGTAGCAGAAGGGTCTGGGGGTGTTTTTTGAGTGAAGTGTCGGGGGGGGGGGGGGGGGGGGGGGGGGCTCGGCTGCCTTTGAATCGAGCAGCTTTGCTGTTCTTTGTGTGCATTTCTGTATTTCCAGCTGGATGTTTAAAGGTTCTGTTACCGAAATCTCAGAATGAAGAACTTGTCAACACCAATGTGATGCAGATAAGCAGACGCTGTTGTTGATGGCCGGGTGTGTGAGTGAGTCCTCTCACAATCGGCGCACACCAAGCTTCACAGTCAGACACCTCATATAGAACTCATTCACGCATAAACATAGTATTTCCTGAAAATCATTAACATATTCTCGCTTCATATGTTAATTAGCTTATCAGTCCTTCGTGCTCGTGCAAATTCTTCCAAGAATTGTGGGCAGGGGTCTTTGGGAGGAAAGCCGAAGGTCTTCCTCATGGTGTACTTTTTACCTTTTGCCTGGTATGTGATGGTCTTGCAAGTTTGCAGTGTTCTTACTGGTCTGAGATAATTCATGTCCTTGTCGACCATCTGCTGCTTCTGCTTGTTTCTTTTAGTCGCTCCCTCTAGATAACTTATGAACAGGCCCCTTGTTAGCAAAAGTTAGAGAAACAGACTCCTCCTTTCATTAGTTATTTCATTAATTATTTCTTTCAAACTATGGTTACATGACCTAATTACTATACCTACATTCTTTGAGTAAATATGTTTACACTTAACTTATTGTCCCTATTCCATACAATTTTTTTATATCAATTATTGAAGTTCATGATTTCTTGGCAGGTAACTGTGAGTTGTTTCATTTGGTTGCTCTCAGTTCTTGGCCTTGGTACAGGGCTGTACAGAGGATTTCATAGCAGCCTTTGTTGTACAACTACTAGTTTCATTAAAATATATTTCCTATTCCTCTATATTTCTATTAAAATTATTTTATAAAATAAATAATGTTATTTAATTCTAACCATTAGCAAATCTGTAACAGTTCTGTTGCTATTTTATCCTCTAAAGGTGGCCGCCTTTTGGCGGTGGCGTTGATTAAATGCGTTGGAAACTATTTTTTGGGATAAACGTGTTATTTGAGCACGGAGCAGGCGGTAATGCTGCGGGAGCGAGCGTCCCCGCCGGGGCGAGCGTCCCCCCCGGAGCGAGCGTCCCCGCCGGGGCGAGCGTCCCCCCCGGAGCGAGCGTCCCCGCCGGGGCGAGCGTCCCCCCCCGGAGCGAGCGTCCCCGCCGGGGCGAGCATCCCCCCCGGAGCGCCTGCCCGGGCGGAGCACACGCCTGCTCCGTGCAGCTGCCTGTTTATCGGGGGGTCCCGGCTCCAAATGCTCTTTGGTTTGGGTAAATCATGTAGAATTTCCGTTAAGCCGCAGCGCCCCCGGGCCGCCCCCCCCCGCGGAAGGGCGTGCGGCGGTTCCGGGACGCGCTGGGGCCAAGATGGCCGCCACCAAGCGGGTGCTGTACGTGGGTGAGTGGCGGGGCCGGGGGGGGGGCCGGCGGCGGGGCCGGGGGGGGGCCGCTGACCGCTGGCCGCCCCGCAGGTGGGCTGGCGGAGGAGGTGGACGAGAAGGTGCTGCACGCCGCCTTCATCCCCTTCGGGGACATCACCGACATCCAGATCCCGCTGGACTACGAGACGGGTGAGTGGCGGGGGGGGGGGGCTGGGCCCGGACCCCCTGCCCAGCAGCTCGGGGGGGGAGTCTCCGGGTCCCGTGGGACCGCGGTGCCTTTGCTGCCCGTGACCGCTCGCTTCTCCCCCCGCAGAGAAGCACCGGGGATTCGCCTTCATCGAGTTCGAGCTGGCGGAGGTGAGCGAGGGCCGAGCGGAGGCACCGGGCTGGCGCGGCGCTCGGTGGAGGCATCAGGAATAACTTCCCCAGCCTTGAATCACTCTCCAGCAGCGGGAGATGCTGCTCGGCTCTTCCCAGTTCCCGCTTTTCCCGTTTTCTTTGGGCTAAAGCGTGGCCGCTGCCAGCCCGGCTGCTCCCTGCGGTCCCTGGACCTCAGCACCAGTGGCTGCATAGATCTGTCGCCTTATAGTTTGTCCTGGGCTTCATACGTAAGGTCTCTCCTCTCCCAGATGCCGGTATAAACAATAAAGCATCTTAAATAAGATGGATGTGCCGCCCTGGGTGCGGGGAGGTGAGCCCCGGATACTGGTATGGATGCGGCTCACGCAGGATCCATCCGTTCCTACAGCCCTGGGGGAGCTGAGGTTTAGGAAAACAGCCCTTTGGCCGTGGTTTTTATTTTTTGCCACAAAATGCTGCAGCACCTATTGGCTGAGCCTTGCTTTTAAAGCTATAGAGAGGAAAAATGAGGATAATGATTTTTTTTTTTGCTTTTTTTTTTTTCCGGCAGGATGCGGCGGCGGCTATTGACAACATGGTATGGATGCTGCTCCCGCTCGCCCACGGAGCTGCGGGGCTCCACCGCCTTCCCCGTGGCACAGAGCGGAGCCCGGCATGGTGTGGGGCTGCACGGGGGAGGCTCTGTTTGACCTTGGGATGGGGGGTGGGGATGGGTGGGCTTGGGGGGCAGGGAGATTTTTTACCTGTTGGTGGGTTTTGTGCTTTTTGCCTCTGTAGAACGAGTCCGAGCTCTTTGGCAGGACAATCCGTGTGAACTTGGCCAAACCAATGCGAATTAAAGAAGGATCATCTAGGCCTGGTGAGTTGGTGCCTGGGCAGGGAGCACAGCCCCCGGAGAGCCTTTCTGCTTTCCAGACCCTGAGGCAGAGAGCTGTGCTCTGCCTCCTCTTTGGGGATCTTGTGGATCTGAGCAGCATCCTAATAACTAAATAATAACCTAATAACCCCAAATATTCCCAAATTCCTTGGGTGGAAACGCTCTTGGCTGCACTTCTGACTGCCTTCGTGCCCTTTGACAGAGGGCATGGCACGCACACACGCATGGGCCTGGTAGAATTACCTGCACATCTGGCCACATCTGTAAAGGCAGATGGAGCCAGGGCCGGGCTGAGCAGTTGCCCTGCGTGGGGCTAGTTGCAGCCAACAGCCCGTGAGCCCCCAGCGACGTGTGGGAGGAAGAAGAGACGACTTTGTCTCTCATTTCCCCGCACGCCGTGTCTTGTGGGGTAGGCGGCTGCCAGCTGGGTGCCCCCCTGTGCCGGGTGCGATCCTGCTGCCAGCGCCGTGCTGAGCGCTGAGCCGTGCAGCTGTGTGCGCGCTCACGTGCGGCTCTTCGGTTCGGTTCCTGTGCTCTGACCCTTCCTTTTGCTGGTGCAGTCTGGTCGGACGACGACTGGCTGAAGAAGTTTTCGGGAAAGACTTTGGAGGAGAACACGGAGGAGGGAGGAGCAGAGGCCCCCAAAACAGAGGTGCAGGAGGTAGGAAAACCAACCGGAGCTGTCTGTATCCCTGCTGTCCCCACGGCTGAGAGCATGAGGCCAGCCATCTCTGGAGGCAGAGCAGAGGAACGTCATCTCAATTTGCTTTTTTTTCTACTCCTGCCCAGGGCGAGCCTCCTGCCAAGAAATCCCGGGTCAACCCTCAGGTTTACATGGACATCAAGATCGGAAACAAACCTGTGGGGCGGCTGCAGATCCTCCTGCGCTCCGATGTGGTGCCCATGACCGTAGGTGAGCAGAGGATCAGCCTCCCCGGCAGGGTGGCTTCGAGCTGCGCCGCAGCGCTCACCCCTCTCCCCCTTGCCCCCCTACAGAGAATTTCCGCTGCCTCTGCACCCACGAGAAGGGCTTTGGCTTCAAAGGGAGCAGCTTCCACCGCATCATCCCCCAGTTCATGTGCCAGGCCGGTGACTTCACCAACCACAACGGCACTGGAGGCAAATCCATCTATGGGAAGAAGTTTGATGATGAGAACTTCATTCTCAAACACACGGGGCCAGGTAGAGCCGACTCCTCGGGCAGGGGCTGGAGAGCAGAATGGCTCAGTGTCCTCCAGGGGCCACGCTTGGGCTGTTTTCACCTAGACTGTGTTGATAGTAGCAACCCTGAATTATAATCTACGTTGGCCACACGCTTCTGCTGTGGTGTGATCTGCTGTGGTCAGATCATCGTGTGCTGCCAGCATTCAGCAAGCAGAAATGCGTCGTGCACTCTCCATCCATGCACCGTTAATTTCTGCTATTGCATGATGGAGAAGGTGTTTTGGAGCTGCTCTCCTGTTTGCTTTTAGAGGAGGAAAGCAAAAAAGCAAGCAGGTTTATCTCCAAACAGGTTTTCTATTACTGCAGCTGAAAATAGATGAGCAATCTCTACCCCTTCCCCCCTTTCATGCTTGCAAGTGTTTTGACATTTTTGGTTTCCGAGAGTTTCTGTAGAGCTGAACATTCAGAGGCTCTCCTAAAACCAGGAGCGTTTTGCAGGATATGGGAATGGGTTTGGGTCAAAGCTGAAGCTCCGCACTCCCTCCCCAGCCGTAACACTGCATTTTTTGGTCACAGGGCTCTTATCGATGGCAAACTCTGGCCCAAACACCAACGGGTCCCAGTTCTTCATCACTTGCGATAAAACAGACTGGCTGGACGGGAAGCACGTGGTGTTTGGGGAGGTGACGGAGGGCATGGACGTGGTGCGGGAGATCGAGGTAGGTGCCGGCAGCAGGGGGGTCGTGGCAGAGCCGACCTCCTTCCTGCCCTTGGACTTCGTGCCTTTAATTCCTGCTGCTCTTTTCCCAAAGGCTCAGGGCACCAAAGATGGGAAACCGAAGCAGAAGGTGATTATCTCGGACTGCGGGGAGTGCCCGTGAGCTCGGCTCTGGGAAGGGGGCTGGATGGGGTGAGCCTGGCGTGGAGGGGCTGGGGTGGGGGCAGCCCCACGACCCCCCAGCAGTGTCCCGCTCCCACGGCTTCTGTCGGAATTCCCCTGCCAAGTGTGGTGCGAAGGTGCCTGCGGACAGTGCTGGGGGGGTCCGACCCCCGCGAGGATAAATTGCTTCTCAGCCTGCGCCCCCCGAGCGGGGCAGGGCTGGCTCTGCTGCTGTGTGCTGGAAAGACTTGACGTTTGGTAAAAATAAAACCTCGTTTTAAAAATATTGAGGACCTTCCCCTGGCTGTTGAATGCTCACCGTCGGAGGATGGGCTTTGCTTTTAAGCAGAGATGCTTTTTTGGGTTCTTGTTTGTTTGGGTTTTTTTTTGCATTTGCCTTCATCTTCTCAAATCCAGTGCCTAAATCCTGGCTCCAGGGAAAGCTGCCCGTGGAAGGGCAAGAAGAGCAGAGTGGAGTCAATCGTGATTTTTCTGTAGCAGGGTTTCCTGAAGGCTTTTTTGGCGTGTCCCTGGCTTCGTAGTGTTCGTTCCCATCAGCAGAGGGAGGCATGTCCCTGGCTGGCAGCTGTCCTGCTGGGAAACCAGCCTGGTCCAACTCCCTCTCCATCTGAGAGGAAGGACATTTACTGGGTTGTGCAGGTGGGAGAATAAGATTGGAACCAGAAGTCCCAGGAAATGAAGAAGCCCTTTCTTTGGGTGATAGAAGAAGAAGGGAAAAAAAAAAAAAAAAAAAAAAAAAAAAAGTGATGTGGCTGTAGGAAGGAGTTTAGTTTCCAAACTGGTTTGCGGAGCGGGATGGCCACATCCATTTAGAGTTCCCAGCAGTGGGTAGCTCTGGCTGTGCACCGTGAAGGTAACGGCGTGGGTGGAAAGTGATGGATTTGGGATTTCCTAGGAAATGATGGCACTGGGTACTTCTGGGAATGTGTGTCCGTGGGGAGGAAGGGTTGTGCTTGTGTAACTGGGGATTTGGGGTTTTGTCACACAGACCAGGGGTGGTGCTTTTCCAGAGTGGACACGGGGATGCTTTTATTCACTTGCTTGTTTCCCACACTGGGGGTTGTGCATCGCCCTATTGCTGGGACAAGGTGAGGGGGGAGCACTCAGATGTGGTACCTGAAAAAAACCAGCCCAGCATTCCCCTTCCTTTTGTCCTTAAAATCTCGAAGTTTTGACGATAGTCCTTGCAGACACCTCCAGCAACACCTGAACCTCGGTGGCGAAGCTGAGGGAAGCCCTGGGCTTTCTCTGCAGAGGGACCGTGTCACACGGAGCCACAATTCCATCCTGAGCTGGATTTCATCGGGAATTAGCAGATAAAATCCTTCCAAAGAAGTGAGACTTTTTCTCGGGAAGCCAGGCATCCGCAGGGAGCAGCTCTTTCTTACTTTGGTGCGTTGATTGGGATTTTTTTTTCCTTTGCATTCAGCTAAGCCAGGTTTGTTACTTGTCTAGTGATGCAAGGTTCCGCGGGTACCCGAGCTGAGAAACAGGGCAAGGCTTTTTCTTTTAAAATCCGAGCAAATAAGTAATTTAATTGTGCAAATAGCACAGGGAAGCTGCCCGGGGCCGGTGTGGTCACAGCCCTGTTGGGATGCATCCACCGGTGAGCGCAGCCACTGTCCCAGCCAGGGGGACACAGCCTGACCTAAAACTCACATCACCACAATTTGGCAGGGCTAGTTTTCAAGCAAATAGGTGCAATTTTAGCCGATCCCGAATATTTATTCGTTGCGAAATCCCATCCGCCGAACAGAGTGCTGCTGTGCTGTGACATTTATTAAAAAACAAAGAGCAAGAGAAACGAGGTGTTTACTTTCTGAACTAGGTGTTTATTTTATAACAGTGTCATAGCTCAATATGGATTGTTTTTAACATTTTTTTTTCCCAACTGGCTGAGTTTTGTGAACTTTAAGTAAACAGGAGCGGGTTAGTCAGCCAGCTGCTTAACTGGCTGAGGGTGTTTTCATGAAGGGAATTAAAAGCGCTGGGTAGAGGTGGGTTAGTTAGCTGGAGATGGTTAGAAACAGCTCAATCCCAGAGCAACCTGGATGTTGCTTCCCTCGTCCTAGTTACCCTTCAGCCCAAACTGCCTCCACCAGCGACTGCAGCAGCCTGGGAACCAGCAGCACGAGGGGAAAAAACATCAGCCACGAGGAAAACATGTAACCAGCCACAAATCCTCTTTCCTATGTATATATATATATGTATGTGTCTCATTAAGTGTGGTAAGAGAATAAAAGTTTTATATTATTTACATCCACTTCTAGGAAGGGGTGGGAGGGATTTCTTTTTATTACTTATTATTATTAATGGACTTTGCTCTGATGCAGCCTGTAAAAGCTCCTCTTCCTTGCACGCAGCAGCATCCCATCGCTCCGGTGGGATCGGGCTGGGACCTGGCCGTCAGTGGCAGCCGCAGGATTTCACCACCATGTTGCGGTGCTTCTTGAGGATGACGTTGTTGTTGCTGTCGTAGTAGAGGACGGAGGTGGCACTGAGCTTCGTGGGGGCACAGCACGCCTTGGGCACAGCCTCGGGCTTCATCAGGTGGACCTGGGGGAAGGATGGAACCTGTGAGTGCTGGCCAATGCAGAAAAAAAAAAAAAAAGGAGCAGCAAACCAGCTCATAGCTGCAAAAAACCTGGGTGAATGGGGAGATTATTTCCAGCTTTTTTTGCAAAAATATTTATTCTAAGTGCTGGGCAGGCTTTGCTGCAGTTTATATTGGATTGGGCACCGTGGCACTGTGTGGGCCAGGCAGCCCCTTCATTTATTTGGGACTTCTGGGCCCTTTTCTCACTGTAAATAGGAAAACGGCTACAAAAATAAATCATGGGTCTCACTCCTGTGCGGGTGGGGGAGCTGGATGCTGTTTGAATAGCGATACTGCAGGGCTCAGCACCACCCCACATTTAACACAGCGCACGAAAATCTTCAGTGCACAACACCTCCCTGAACACTGCTCTCCTTCGGCTCGTTCATTCCCTGCTTGGGACACAGGTTATCCTGGTATTTTGCCGTACAGCATCAGCAGGGAGGCTCACAGGCTGCTCAGCGCACGCAGCCCTTGCTGCCCTTACCCGACATGTGCGGTTAATTTATTGCAGGGGCAGCCGAGCTCTCCCAGTTCGGAAGTCCGGTGTTTTTGCTCTCAAACCCTGCTATTTGCAGCGCAGGCTGGGGCTGGCACGGATCCCCAGCCGCCTTTGCCCCGGCGCTTCCCAGAAGGGCCAGATCCGGCTGCCAGGTGATTCACGTCCTGCCCAAACGGCTCCATTTCGGGAAGAGCGTTGGGTTTAGGGGTGATGGGTGGGTGGCGGGGGTAAGGGCACCCCTCCCTGCCGCTGCCAGGATCGTGCCCAGCCCTGGATGGGGCCTCTGGCAGCTTAGTTAATGCAAAAATTAAACCCCGCCAGGCGATGCCTTCAAAGGCTGGGCTGAGGACTCGGCGCTCCCTGTAATTAACCGCGAACACCGGAGCCGGTGTGACTCCGCCATTGGGAAATCAAACACTTACAGGGCAGGAAATTCCAGAAATTAAAGCACCGGGTGGGTTTGGGAAAAAAGGGGCATTAAAGCCTTCCTGCTTGGAATATGCTGAGCCCAACGTTTGGGCGCTGAGCTGCAGCGGCGCTATCTGGAGCCTTGGATGAAACCCGCGCACGTGGCCGGGGAGAAGATGCACGGGCCACACACTGCCCTTGCCCACCAGCTGGGGGGGAGCAGTGGGGGGCTCCTGCGAGCCCCGGGCTTGCTCCTGCACCACAGCCTGCTGCAAGGGGAGGGTGCCACTAACCTGGAAAAAACCTGCCCATTTTGCCCCTCTCCCGCTGCTGTTAACCTTGAGCAGGATCGCGTCAGCAAATCAAGAGGTGGAGGAGCTCCAGAATTACAAATCCTCCACCGTTACACCCTTTTGGCTCAGGTTGATGGCAGAGCCAGTGTGCCCTCACGCTCGTCCCTCCATCCATGTCCTGAACTGCTGTTTCGGCACCTCCCGGTGAGCCCAGATGTGTGTGAGCCCACTGATGCATTATCGGGAGCCGGAGCTGAGCTGCACCCTCCGACCAAAACGCTCTCAAAGCCAGGCGCACCCAGCCCCAAATCCAGCTCTCCAGCGGGACCCGCTGGGCTCTGACCGGCCCCCAAAGCCCCCAGCACCCCCATGGGATGCCACTGCGGGATGCACTGACCAAGGACTGCAGGATGGCGTGGTTGGTGGCGTTCATGCAGGAGTCCAGGGGGAAGGCGCACTCCCCCTCGCAGTAGTAGGCTGAGTACCCCTGCGGGGCGATCACCCAGTCCTGCAAAAAAGGGTTTACACCAGTTACACCACGGGTTTCACGCTTTCAGTGCCCCTTCATCTATTCCCCACCTGCAAAAACAACCCAACCGGCTCCTCCCTGGGTGGCCATGCCAGCAGCAAGGGCTTTTCCAGCCTGAGCCACGAGCTGTTTGGGGTCACCGGTGGGATTTGGGGTTGTGGCAGTTCACGTTTGCCTTCCCAGCTCCCGGGATGGGGCTGCGGGACCCCCCCGGCTGCCCCGCGCTGCTCACACCACTGCAGGTCACCATGGCAGGAGAAGCTGGGCTGGGAGGGAGCCCAGGAGTGGGGACAGTGATGGTGGTTTTATTTTTTTACATTTACTTCTCCCGGTAGACAAGTACCAGCCAGCCAAGGTCCTGAAAGCTGACGTAGAGCTCGTGGCGCCGGCAGACCTGCCGCCCATCCGTGGCGTGGACATCGTCTGTGGGAGAAGGAGACAGGCAGCATCAGCCCTGTGGTGCCAGCACCCCACATCCCACCCCCACGCTGCAGCCACCCCCACTCCAGGGTGGGATGAGCAGCCTGTATTGTCGGGGTTAGGCCAGAAGAGCCAAAGAAGAGGAACCTCCGTTGTTGCATGAAAGGAAAAGAAGATTCAGCCTGGCCTGAAATTTCACGCTCCCACATTGGGATTGATTCATGGAATGGTTTAGGTTGGAAAAGACCTTTAAGATCAAGTCCAATCGTTAACCCAGGACTGCCAAATCCATCACTAAGCCATGGCCCTAAGCACTGCATCCATTCGTTTGGGGGATTCATCCTGGGAAGGGCTAAATCCCAGCTCTGTCACAGAGGAATTGCCATCGAGGGTGTTCCAAGATAAATGGGTTTGGGAGAGCTGGGGCTTCCTGCATCCCTCCTGCCTGAGTGGCTTCCTGGGGCTGTGACACCCTCCTGGGGTGATGCTCTCCAAGGGTGGCTTCAATGCCAAGGGCAATGATGCAAAAAGTCCAAGACTCAGGTATCCCAAATACCCCACAAGACACCATCGCCCCAGACCCACTGTACCTCCTGAACCACAAACCACCTCAGTCTTCCCCAAAAACACCCACAGCTCTTTACTCCGCTTTGCACGGGACCAAACCCGGGATTTCTGCCCTACTAACAGCAGGTGCCTCGATCACGGCAGCACCAGAGCCCAGCGCTTTCCATAGAGACCACTTCTCACCCCGCAAAGCTCTTACCAAAAATGCCTGGCAGCTTGTTGGGATGTGGGAGGTCGTTGGCCTTCTTGGGCTGCCGCCTCCTGGGGGGCTTGGCCGCCCGTGCCACACGTGGGGGGCTGGGGCTCGCTCGGAAAAATGTCACCATGAAGGGCTGCTTGGAGCGGGGCCCCCGGCGCCCCAGCAGCCCCGCCGAGCCCGGGTCGACGCTGTGCCCTGCAAGGATGGGAGCACGCACGGGTTTGCTCTCAGAATGAACTCATTTGCTTAAAGCAAGGGGATTTTTTTTTTTTTCTCCTTGGAAATTTGCAGAGGGTAGCTGCGGTTTCGGCATCCCAAGAGGCTGGATATCCCCCCCCCGTGGCGCTCCCGCTCGGCTGTTGCTGTGCAGTGGGCAGCTCACAGAGGCGGGGTGGCCTCATCCTGCACGTTGCCACCACGTGATGGTCACGAAGAGCAATTCAAGGATCAACCCAATGACTGATCTTCCCTTTCACCACCGGGGAGGAAACCTCGGGCGCTGGGAGGGAAGGGGATGGATGGGGCATTCACCTCCCCCATGGGAGTGGAGATGCTCTTTGTGTGCCCGAGCACCTGCAAAAGGCACTTTTGGAGCAGATTTGATCCCATGGTGAGAAGAGGGTTAATCCTCCGGCACAGAGATGAGGATCCCTCCAGGTAGGGAGTTCATTAAGTGTTAATGGGGTTATTACAGTCCTCACCAGGAACCCCATTAACATGAAGGAGGCCTCCCCATCATCAGGGCTTGCCTGCAAACCCAGCTGACTGAGGCTGTGAGCTGTCCCTCCCAGCTGGAAATTTAAAATTGCAGTGAGAGGAACCCCCCCACCGCCTGCTGTGGCACTAAGGGGGGGGATAAGAGGACTTTGGATCCTGGAGATTTGGTCCCAAATGCACGGGGAGGTGAGGCAAGCTTACCATCATCCGTCTCTACGTAGAGCCGCAGCCCCAGGTTGTATTTCTGATCCACTAACCAGTGGTTGCTGGCGGCTGTGACGTCAAACACCAGCCAGCCCTCGGTCCCAGCACGCAGGTCCTGGACATCCAGCAGGAACAGGTCAGACTCCCTGCAGAAATGGGGGGAAGGGGGGAGGCAGGTGAGTAACAGCACCCAAGGGGCATCGGCACCAGGGATAATTCATGGAAATGACTCCTCGGTGCCTGTGTCTGTACAGGTCCCAGCACAGCAGGGACAGGACGGCGGCTCCTGGTGCCTCTGGCTGTGCTGGACATGATGGTGGCACCCTGGCAGCTGCCCTGGGAAAAGCTGGGGTGTGGCATTGCCTGGTGGGAACGTGTGGGAACAGCCGGCTGCAGTGGTGCTGCTTCCCTCAGCACTTGTATGGTGGTGGGAAGGGCAAGTGCTGGGGCTGGTGCTTGTGGGAGGGCCCCATCCCCTTCCCGTCCCCATCTCCATCTTTGTTTCCATCCTCATCCCCATCCTTGTCCCCATCCTTGTTTCCATCCTCATCCCTATCCATGTCCCCATCCCCATCCTTGTCCCCCTCCCTGTTTCCATCCCCTTCCCATCCTTGTTTCCATCCTCATCCCTATCCATGTCCCCGTCCCCATCCTCGTCCCCCTCCCTGTTTCCATCCCCATCCCCTTCCCATCCTTGTTTCCATCCTCATCCCCATCCCTGTCCCTGTCCCCACCCCCATCCTCATCGCCATCCCCATCCTTGTTTCCATCCCCATCCCTATCCCTGTCCCCATCCCCATCCTGGTTTCCATCTTTGTCCCTGTCCCCATCCTGGTTTCCATCTTTGTCCCCGTCCCTGTCCCTGTCCCCATCCCCTTCCCACCCTTGTTTCCATCCTCATCCCTGTCCCCGTCCCCATCCCTGTTTCCATCCTCATCCCCGTCCCCTTCCCATCCCCATTTCCATCCTCATCCCTGTCCCCATCCCCATCCCTGTTTCCATCCTCATCCCTATCCCTGTCCCCGTCCCCATCCCCTTCCCAGCCTTATCCCTATCCCTGTCCCCGTCCCCATCCCTGTTTCCATCCTCATCCCCATCCCTCTCCCCATCCCCATCCCTATCCCTGTCCCCGTCCCCATCCCCTTCCCACCCTTGTTTCCATCCTCATCCCTGTCCCCATCCCCATCCTTGTTTCCATCCCCATCCCCCCACCTGTTGGAGTGCTCGGCGGCGATCTCATAGATGCTGACATGGAGGGTGTTGTTGGCATGGCGGGCGGCACTCCGTGCCTTGTAGATGCGAAACTCAGCGGCTGTCACCGACTCGCCCGTGGGCACCTGTGTCAGGTCGAATCTGAACTCCTTCCAGTAGGGCTTTGGTGAGAAGATATCCCGGTCCTGCTCGACTGCGGAGCAAAGGGGTCAGGGAGGGCTGGGCCAGACCCTCTCCATGCCACCAGCCACCCCGACGGGCTGCTCTGAGCCTGCAGCCCCTCCCTGACCTGATGTGGGGACAAATCCTGCTGGGTCCGGGCTCCTCACCCCACCGAGCTCTTGGCTGCTGCTGCAAATTCCCATCTCTCCTCTCCCACGAGTTTTAACTTTGATGTACCACCCCTCTGTTTTGGCACACACCCACCCTGACTTTATTTTGCTGTAAATCCCCCAGCCTCCCATCCTAAATAATAATTAAATTATTAAAATGTTTAAATTAATAATTAATCTATTAATTAAAATAAATATATATTAAAAAGCATCAGCGCTTGGCTACGGCTGGAGCACGGAGAAGCTGCCCCTGGTGCTGTGCTTTAGGGGCTACAGCCCTTTGCGCTTCTCCAAAGGGTGAAAAACCCACCCAAACCCCCAAATTTTGGGGATCGGTGGGATCGTCTGGAGCAGAATTGGGGGTTTTCTTGCAGCAGGTGCTGGAAGGACAAAAATCGAGGACAACCCGGGGCTGCTGCCGGGTGCCACAGGTCCCTGTCACCTGCAAATGTCAAGAACTCCAGCCTAACCCTTTAGGGGGGGGACTGTCAGGTCACCGCTCCGTAAAAATAAACCCTTCTTTTTCTCTGGAAATACCTACTTTCCACAGAAATATAGTGCACGTTGGGAAAGGAAAAATCTTTTTTTTTAAATCTGTAAAGAAAAAAAACCTGCCACCGTCTTTCTTTATGCAGCCCCACACAGTTTCTTTAATATGTAATTATTTTCTTCAAATTGTTCTTTAAAAATATTCCAAGCCGCCATGAGTGAATATAATTAAAGTGATTAAAGCTCCTCCTGCTTCAGGCACACAAGCAACATAAAAAAAATTCTGACCTGGTGCTTAGTTTTAAAAAGAAAACAAACAAATCATTAAATAAATAAAACCGCGTGTTTTCCAATGCAACTTTTAACTGATTCTTGGAGGAAAAATATTCCAAATTTAAAGCACCATAAAGCTGCCATCACTGTTGATATGGGGGGAGCAGTGTGGCGCATCCCTCCAAACTGAACACTGAGATTTTAATTATGCATCCACGTTTTGGTTTGGTTTTTTTTTTTTTTTCCCTCCCTCCTTTTTTTTTCCCTTTTTCTTTTTTAAAACCCCACATTCCCTCCAGCTACTGGGCTCACCACAAGCCATGTTATAAAAAAAGCCCGGGGCCAGGCGGGCAGGGGCGGATGCAGAGAGGCTTCCTGCTGCGGCCAGGAGGATGCTGTGGGGAGCCGGATCCGGCCCCTGCACCCCCTCGGGGGGACACCACCGGTCCCCCCCCCCCTGCTGCAGCCCCTCGGGCTCTTTTCTGCTTTTCCTGTCTCCCCCCAGCCCATCGCTGATGGTTTAACACTCCTGGACCATTAAAGATGCTGCCGAAGCCACCAACACCTCGTAGCTCTTGCAAAACCCTTAACCCCCCCAAAACACAACCATGGAGGTTAAGAATCATCTCCCCTTTTTCTTCTTTTTTTTTTTCCTCTGACAACCCCCCCAGCAGGACATCCCATGGTCGGTCCAGGGGACACCCAGGTACAGCACGGTGTCCCCTTGGGTATTTTCAGTCACCTGGGTATCTCATGGGTCCCCCCTTGGCTCCCTGCCATCAGGTGAGCCCCAACACCAGCTCAGAATCACCGTGACCTTCACCGAGCGTTTTCAGCAAAGTGATGCTGTGGGTGGGCTGGCACCCAGGGAAGGGCGGGAGGGGTCTGTGGCCCAGCCAAGGTGGTCACAAGGACCCAACAACACAGAAAAAGACCCCAGGGTGATTTTTAGCCCCGGAGAAGGGTGAAAACCTTTGCTAAAGCAGCACTTTGTTATGAAACGTTCCCATCTGTGTGCTGCGGAGGTGATGGAGTAGTCTGAAGGCCATTAGCTGTGCGCCTTGAACCAAGTGAGTTGGACTTAATAGCAAGGTGCTTGGTACTTGGGATGAGAGACTGGGAGGAATCCCCGCTTCCTCTGCCCCGTCAGAGCAGAAAAGGGGATTCTGCCCTTGGAAGGGCAGGACCAAGGGTGAAGCATCCTCTCCCGTGCCGACACCGGGGTCGTGCGCAGAGGGGGGCGATGGGGACGGGGCTGGTGACCAGCAGGTTGGATACGGTTCAATATCACCCTGTTTGCTGGCAAAATGATAAACGGCTTCAAAAATTACAACCCTGCGGCGCATCCCAAAAGCACCCAGCACCTTTCGCCCAGGTGGAAAAGTGGGTGCTAAAGTACTGCTGGGGGGTGCGCAGGGCCCCCCCCCCCCCCCCCCCCCCCCCCGCCCCAATCCGGCCAGGAGCCTGGCGTGCCTGGGAACCTGCTATTGATTTGAGGCGGGTTGACTCAGCCACACCGCCAACCCTCAATTATCTGTGGGCGGATTATCCGGATTGCGGATGAGACACACTAAAAAAACCCAACCCAAGCTCTTCGCTCTCCTTGCCCCCTCCTTTGGCATTTACCCGCTCGCCCCTAAGAGCTGCTGCATCTTTCCCCAAAGCTGAACGCCACAACTAAGCTGTGCATTCTCACCCATCTGAAAAAAAAATATTAAAAAAAAATTATATGATGTATAAATATATATAAATGGCCGTGGGGCCATGCAACCCCTGTCAGGGGATGCCCAGGTCTGACTGGGCTGAGCCTTGCTGTGTCTCCCAGCCCCAGTGCGCTCCCCATCTCTTCCCAGAGATGGGGTGACGGGGCCGCCTGCCCTTCGTCCTGCTCCCCAGGTTATTTTTAGCTGCACTTTTTCATTGTAAACTTTCTCTGTTTCTATAAACTGTGCATCAGTCATAATTACTGGTCCTGGGCTGCTCGCAATGGTCCCCATGATCATTTCAGACACTAAATTAAAAGGAAATGCCAGGATATTCAACCACATGAAGTGCTCTCAATCCTAAAATAGGTTTAAAGGAGATGCAAGGAAGATGCTATCCTTCGCTTGCAAGCAGGAAAAAATAAGCTCCGGAGGCTTTTTGAAGCAGGGAGAGGAGTTATCCCAAATGCTGCGAAACACAGCCGAGCCTCTGCCAGGCTCCTACGTTGCTTCTCCCATTCTCCCAGGATGAACAGCAGGAGCTGTGGGACACGGGACTGAGCACCCCCTGCTTGCACCCCCCCCTGCACCCCCAGCCCTACAAGCAGCCAGATGGGATTTTTTATCTGCAGTTTTTCCCGTTTCTGACACACACGGGGATTGCGGATAAAGCACCGACACCTCAGCCTGGCTCATTCCGCGCTGCTGGAAAATGCTGCCATGTGTCCCTCAGCTGTGCTGGGCTTCCTGGTGGAGCCGCTGTGGATGCCCAGAGGAAGAGGAGGTGCAAACGGCTGCAAAATGATGTCAGGAGTGGGGAAATCCTGACCCTGCTGCTGACAGCAGCTGGATTTCAGTGGTAATTGTGTGGGGGCAAAGGCGGGTGCCCGCATGAGTGCCAAGGCCGGCAGTGGGTGATGCTCCGCCAAGTGTGGGGAGCAGAGCAGCACACCCCAACTCCCTGGATAAATTAAAGAGGTTGCCGTGATCTCTCACCCCACACTAATGGCTCCTGGCAGCACCCGGGGCACTGCAGCTATTTTTGCACAGGTGCCCTGTCTTCCTCCCCCGGTGCTCCCTGGCACCCCCCCCTGAAGCCAAGGTTTGCCAGAAAGATGTCCGGCCAGGGGCAGAGCTTCATCCAAAGCAGTCATGGGGGGTGTCCGGCCACATCCCAGGCAGTGGTGGGCACCGGGGAGGGGTAGGGAGGACACGTGTGGGGCTGAGGGGCGGTCACAGGGGGCTTGGGCACGCTGCGGCACTGCCAGCCTCCTCCTCCTCACCTTCCCGTTACAAACCTCTCTGCTCCGTGATTATACCCTGCACGGCCCCGTGACTCACGGCTGGTGGCTCAGCCCTGGCCGAGAAGAAACCTCCAAGCCCATCCTTACCTCAGGCTTAAAAATACATCCCACCTGACTCCAGTTAGCACACAGAAATAGCACGGGGCAGCTCAGACAGGGGTTTATCTTCAGCAGGATGCAACGGGTGGATCCACCAGCACCAACCCCAACCACAGGTGCCCATCGCCCGGTGCCCCTTGCTGTCCCTAGCCCCACCACCCATCCTGGCCAGCAGGCAGGGCTCCCTGCTCGCCCAAACCAGGACGTGTTTGTGCGCTGGGGAGGTTTGCCGTTCCCCCTTCCCAGGAAAAAGGTGTGCCGTTGGGAGCCGTGCTCCGGCCTGGCTCACACAGGGCTACGCAGGGTGGCTGCGAGCAAAGAGGTCCAAGTGCCCAATGGAGCACTGACTTCGCCCATTTGCATGCCCCATCAGGGTAATTGTGCAGCAAATTATGCATGCAAATGAAGGCTAGCCTTCTCCCACAAAAATTTTTTTCATTAACATGAAGGGCCTGATAAAGCCGCAGAAATCAAAGCCATTCAAATTGAAGGCTGGAGCTGTGCTCCCCAACTCTCCTGGCTGCTCTAGGAGCACTGGGAAGGGGAACGGTGCCAGCACCGCCACACCAGCACCCCTGTGCCGACACCCCTGCACCAACACCCTGTGCCAGCATCCCTGCATCAGAACCCCTTGCACCAGCACCCCTCACTGATGTGTCCCAGGCGGCTCCCCAGCCTCCCCCAGCGTCCCACCCTGGCTGCCATCTAACCTGGCCATTTTAAAGCACATTTTGGTGCTTTTGGGTTGTTTTAAGGGCTCAGGGAAGCTGGGACTTGATGCCCCAGTATCTGCCTGTCCAGGCTCAGCTAACTGGGACACTGAGGCCCGCCCACTCCCAAGGGCTCTAGACAGGAGGTGGGTGCCCAAGCCCATGGGCACCCTGACCACTGCCCAGAGCAGCAGGGTCAGTCCCAGGGAGCTCCCTGGCCTCTTTACGTCCACACACAGTACAGAGGATG
This sequence comes from Falco peregrinus, assembly GCF_023634155.1. Taxonomy (NCBI): domain Eukaryota; kingdom Metazoa; phylum Chordata; class Aves; order Falconiformes; family Falconidae; genus Falco; species Falco peregrinus. Next base: position 117,235,545 of record NC_073723.1, read on the forward strand.
TAAGAACAGGTAGAGATGCCTCAGGAGATGCCTCAGGAGATGCCTCCAGAGTCCTCCCTCACCCACACCTCCTCCCGAGGGCGCAGGTCCCCACCCTGCCTGGTCTCTCCAGTGATGGTTTCTCCCCATGCTCAGAGCACTGGGGGGCTTGGAGGGGTGCAGAGGGGAAAGGACCCTGCCTGCCTGGTCCTCAGCAGTGCCATGGTGAGGCACCTTCCCTTTGGCACACCATGGTGCAGCAGCCAAATCCAGTTTTGCCCTGGGGACATGTCCCCAAGCCCAGGACACCAGCCACATCTGCAGCTCATGGGCCAGTGTTGCAATTTGAGTCCCAGTCAGCTCCAGCATCACACAGGGCACCAATTGTCGCAGCACAAGCAAAGCTAGCAAGCTGCAGCAAGGCTTTACCGTGGGTCAGATTCCACTGTCCACGCTGTTTCTCCATCCTCCAGAGGCCAGACCACACACCTCCTTCTCCCTGCTTCATCCAGCCTCCTCTCCCACACTCCTCAGGGCTATGTAACCCCTTTGCAGGGACGAGCTAGAGCTGCACATTGTCCACATCAATCAACCCACTGCCTCTGAAGCAAGGCCACAGCTGCATATTATCAATGTCAATCAATCCACTGCCTTCATTCCCCTGCTCTGTGCCTCCTGACACCCCCTGTCCTGCACCTCATCCCCCAGCCTTTGCCCAGATGCTCCCCAAAAGCCTCATGCCTGGACACGGACCCCCAAACACCCCTTAAAGCAATGAGCAGAGGAACACTCCGTATCCCAGTGCCTGGCCTGCTCATCCTGCTAGGTTCAGGGCACCCCGGTGCCTGCCCTCGTGCGGGGACCTCTCACACCCCGAGTGCTCGTGGTCCCGTGGATGCTGGCTGGAAATAGCTCTGCTTGCATTGCCACTCATGCAACTGCCTGGAAATTGGACGGTGGCTGGAGCCCGGCATTGCTCAGTAACCAGCTGGACGGGATTCCAGCAATAATTAGCAACCTTGAGGATTTTATTTTGAACTGTGATTCAGTGTCCCACCACCGCGGGTAATTCGGTCCACCCTGCTGCTGGCACGAGAGAGCTGCTGGCCTGCCTGCACATCCTGCTCACCCCACAACCAGCTCATGGGCGCCCACCGAAATGGGGAGTGCAGGGTGGGCGACACGGGTGCCTCATCCCATGGTGCTTTCCAGCCTCCCTCCGCTGCGATATGATGGAGATAGGGTTTGGGGGGAGCAATCCGGTTGATTGGGACAAGCTCACCAAGTTGACTCAGCTTGGTCCCAGCCCGATGGCCCTCAGCCCACCCTGCTGCATGGCTTTCCCCTTCCCTAGCTCCCTTTTTTGAAGCGGAGCCGGGTTTCATACCACCGGGTCCCTCGCAGCCCCTCACCCGTGGTTATTAAGCTCAGCTCTGTGCCCAAGGGGCTCTTCTGGGCAGGGATGCGCTGAGGAAGCAGCCCAGGATGGCGGGATGCTCGGAGCCGTCGGTACACGGCCACGGTGCCCTGCCCGCAGCCAGGGCCGGCCCAGGGACCAGCTTTGCTCGGTGGGGTGTGGGTCGGGGTCGGGCTGGGCTGGCAGGGGGGCTCCGGGTTGTGCCCAGCCCTGGCAGCGTGGCCGCCCGCAGCCCCGTGCGCCCTGTCCCGCCGTGTGCTGCTCCTCGGTGCCTCCCCGGTGTCCCCACGGTGACTCCCCGGGGCCTTGCCGGTGCCCCCCGTGCCCCCCCGGCGCTGCGGACGAGGACCCCGAGCCCCCGGGGCTCTGCGCTGTGCGAGGCTCGGCAGCCGCCCCCGTGCCCGGTCCTACCCTTGCGCCCCCCGGGCCCCCGCAGGCTCCGGTCCTGCCCGTGCGCCCTGGTCTGCTCCGGTCCCCCCGTGCGACCCCGTCCTGCCCAAGCCGCCTGGATCCTGCCCGTGCGGCTCCGTGCCTCTGCAGGCTCCAGGCCCTCCGGTGTGCCCCGGTCTGCTCCGGTGCCCCCGGTCTTGCCAAAGCTGTCTAGACCCTGCCCGCACGCCCCGGTCCTCCCGGTAGCCCCGGTCCCCCTGGTATCCCAGGTCCTCCCGTTATCTCCTCACGCCCCGGTGCCCCCGGTCCCCCCGGTATCCCCGGTCCTCCCGGTATCCCCGCATGCCCCGGTGTCCCCGGTGTCCTCGGTCCTGCCGGTATCTCCTCACGCCCCGGCGCCCCCGGTCCCCCGGTATCCCCGCACGCCCCGGTGCCCCCCCTGTCCCCGGTGTCCCCGCTCACCCATATTGACGAGGCTAACGACGGTGTCGGCGCGGCTGACGACGCTGCCGGGCGGGGGGCTCTGGGTGCTGAGCCCGGTAAGCACCGGCCGCGACACCGGCGCCTCCTCCTCCCCCTCCGCCTCCTCCTCGCCGGCCACGGCGTGGTACAGGTCCAGCATGAAGAGCGGCGCGGCGGCGGCGGGGGCGCGGGCGGCGGCGGGACCCCGCGGCCGGGGCCGGCCGGGCAGCCCCAGCACGGCCAGGATCTCCCGCTGCACGTCCCGCCGCTCGCCGCCGCTCAGCCGCCGCTGCAGGGAACCGGCGGCGTGGAACCGGCGGCGCAGGACGCTGCCGCTGCCCAGCTGGCACAGCACGGCCGCGGCCCAGAGCAGCGCCAGGGCCCCCAGCCCCCCCCCGGCCCGCCGCCGCCCCGCGCCCCGGCCCCATGGCACCGCCGCCGCCCGGCCCCCCCCCGCCCCCCCGCCCGGCCCGCCCGGTGCGCTGCAGCACGGCCCCGGGCACCGGCACGGCACGGCCCGCCCCGCCGGGGCGAGGGAAAGGGACGGTCCCTCCGGCGGCGCCGCCCCGGCCGCGGCTGCGGGACGGCCCGGCCACCCCCTGCCCGGCGGCCCCGGGGAGCGGCGCAGGGCACGTGAACCCGTGCGCAGCCACCCCTGCTGGTGCTCAGCCTCGTGGGTATCCAACCCCATGGGCACCCATCCCTAGGGATGCTCAGCCTCGGGGGTATCCAACCCCATGGGCACCCATCCCTAGGGATGCTCAGCCTCGTGGGTATCCAACCCCATGGGCACCCATCCCTAGGGATGCTCAGCCTCGGGGGTATCCAACCCCATGGGCACCCATCCCTAGGGATGCTCAGCCTCGTGGGTATCCAAACCCATGGGCACCCATCCCTAGGGATGCTCAGCCTCGTGGGTATCCAAACCCATGGGCACACATCCCTAGGGATGCTCAGCCTCGGGGGTATCCAACCCCATGGGCACCCATCCCTAGGGATGCTCAGCCTCGTGGGTATCCAGCCCCATGGGCACCCATCCCTAGGGATGCTCAGCCTCGTGGGTATCCAGCCCCATGGGCACCCATCCCTAGGGATGCTCAGCCTCGTGGGTATCCAACCCCATGGGCACCCATCCCTAGGGATGCTCAGCCTCGGGGGTATCCAACCCCATGGGCACCCATCCCTAGGGATGCTCAGCCTCGTGGGTATCCAACCCCATGGGCACCCATCCCTAGGGATGCTCAGCCTCGTGGGTATCCAACCCCATGGGCACCCATCCCTAGGGATGCTCACCCTCGTGGGCACCCAGCACCATGGGCACCCATCCCTAGGGATGCTCACCCTCGTGGGTATCCCAACCCATGGGCACACATCCCTAGGGATGCTCAGCCTCGGGGGTATCCAAACCCATGGGCACCCATCCCTAGGGATGCTCAGCCTCGTGGGTATCCAAACCCATGGGCACCCAACCCCATGGGCACCCAATTCCATGGGCACTCATCCCTAGGGATGCTCACCTCCATGGGCACCCATCTCTGGGGATGTTCACCCATTTAGCTTCATGGGCATCCAACCCCATGGGGACCCAACCCCATGGGCACCTGTCCCTAGGGATGCTCACCTGTGTGGGTATCCAAACCCATGGACATCCATCCCTAGGGATGCTCACCTCCATGGGCACCCAACCCCATGAACACCCAACTCCATGGGCACCCACCCCTATGGACACCCACCCCATGAGCATCCACTCCCATAGCCACCCAACCTGTGCATCCACCCTCACCCATTTGGCAGCACCCATCCCCGTGGACACTCCCCACAATGGGTCCTCACCCCGTACCCCCCACCCCCACGGCCACTGGCCTCACTGAACACCCACCTCACCGACAGCCAGCACCTCCCCAGGCCCCCTCACCGGCAAACACCCACTCCAGCAGGCACCCTCATCAGCCAGCATCCTCACCGGCGGGCACTCGCTTTGCCAGCGCGTCCTCATCCCCCCCGACCACCCTCACCAGCGAGCACCCACCCCCCTGAGCCTTTTAATTTTGGGACTTGGGGGTTCCCTGCTCGCACCTGTGTGTGGACACCCGGTGGGCATGGCCACCGCCAGCTCTCGTACTTTAAAAAGCTTAACACCGTGGAATAAAGTCGGAGGCAAGATTGTTTATTACCGCAAGCAATTTTAATACAAAAATCTGTCTGGTTTTTAAACAATTCATTGGTAGAGCTTCAGTTTTGCCTCAATTTCAACCAATTGAGAGAATCACACAGCAACACGGTCAGAGCCGGAGAGGAACAATATTCAATAAATACAGGAGCTCTGGAGAGCCCTCTCCCCGCCCCTGGCCCGTCTCCTGGTCACTTGGTCAGTTTGATTTAATTACAAAGAAAAAGTAGCGTACAAAAGCCAGACAGGACTTGTAGCAAGTGTGCTGGTGAGACTCGTTTCAAGGACAAGCAACTGTGCGTGTAAGTCCAGATTTCTTCTAGGAGCAGAGGTCACATCAATCTCAGCCTGGTTGGAAGTGGAATGACCAGTTAAATAATAAATAGGAAAAAAAAAAAAAAAAGAAAAGAAGAGCGAGAGATGCAGATAAATAGCGAACACCTTGGGTTGGTCTCTTAAGCCATCAATCCAGAAGAATCCTTTAATTCATAGGACCCACCACCACTAAGGGATGTATCCGAGTGATCCAGAACTGCAATCTTACCAGCGTGCTCTCCTCCGGCCAGCTTCAGCGTGACCCCCCCACCCCCACCCCCCCAAACCCACCACCCCTTTGTTTGTTCTTTAAAAACGAAGTTGTCGGGACAGTATTTTCAAGACAGCAATCGTCATGACCTTCGCTGTAGTGTGTGCAAATTTTATTAAGTCAAACTCCTCTTTCTTCAGGTAAAACCACATAGCTTTAAAAAAATGGAAACATAAGCCCCAAGTCCCCTCACCTCATGTTTCTCTGGTTGAGGTATCTGTGATTTACAAAAAGAGAGTTCCATGAACACTGCAGGATTCAGGTCTTTGTTTTTAAATATAATTTACCTTGCTGAGACAGCAAGTTAAGTTTATAAAGATGCATTTAGGAAACAATCCTAAAAGATAAAGCAGGTTCACACCCTGCACCGCGCAGAAATCCTATTTATATTTTAGTTTTTCTTTACACTTTCACATCTTGACCTTTTTTTTTTTTTTGCTTCCTTTTCTTTTTTTTTTCCTTTTTCTTTTTCTTTTTTTTTTTCTTTCTCTCCCACATTTCAGTTTTTCCAGGCCCCTCTCTGAACAGGGGTCACCGAGAGGCAATTTTTATCTACATAAATATTCACATGAAAATAGTAACTTACAAAAAAAAAGAAAAAAAAAAACAACCAAAAACCAAACCCAAAACAACCCCCAAATAAGGCAGCTTCATAACACAACTTTCTTTTACACTTTTAACAATATAGTTTCTCCCATTTAGAATAAATATACATCCAATGTATGTAGCAGGGTTAAAAATTGGACACAGGTTGGTGTGGTTTTTTTTTTTGTTTGTTTTTTTTTTGTTTTTCCCCCCCGGGAGGGCATGGGTACAGTATTATCTTTTAGGGCCTGGAGTTTTTGGGGTGGCAGTGGTTGTTTTCTTGGACATGGTTGGGATTTTGGAGGGTTTGGCCATCCCCCGGCGCGAGCCGCCCTGCCCGCCAGCCATGCTGCTCTCCGAAGTGTCCGAGCACGCCGACTGCGTTTCCAGCAGGTCAAAATCCGAGGCGTCGCTCCCCCGACGGCTGCTGGCCCGGCTCCCAGTACGGCTCCCGGCACGGCTGGTGGGACGACTGGCTGTTTTTTTAGGATCTGCAAGGAAAACCGAGAGCCCCAGCGGTGGGCGGATGAAGAGGATGAGGAAGATGCTTGTCCCCCAGCCGCATCCCCCCCAGCACCCAAATCCCCAGCACCCCTGTGGTTGCTTTCAACCACCCGCCCAGCACCCCTGAAACAGGGGGTTCAGCATCAGGACAGATTAATTCCCGAGCTTTTAATGAAGCAGCAGCAAGCCCTTGCGCTGCCGAACTGCTGCAGCATCTTCCCTCCCAGGCAGGGACACCACGGTGGGCATCCCCCTCCCGAAATATTTAATATTTTCTCTGCCAATTTCAGCAACCACAAAGGTGGCAGCAGGAGTTTTTCAGTTCTTGCACCTCACTTACCTGCCCGACTGGTTTTGGCACCTGTAGAAACTGGTGAGGAGCTGTTACTGGTGTCCCCAGCCAGGGAGGTCCGGCTGGAGTGGAAGGTGGGTCGCTTCAGCTTGCTGCCCGCAGAGGGGGTCACCTTGGGAGGAAGAACACAGGGAACATCTTTTAGCTGTCACCTGGGCTGTGACGGGGCCAAGATCACGCCTGAGATCAGGACCTCGGCAAAAAGATTTTGACATTTAAGGAACGCCCATCTTAACGGTCAAGGAGAACACAAGCTGTCGTTTCAGCAGCGGTTAATAAAAAAGAAAAAAACCACCTGGATCCTGAAAATTTGGAGGGCAAGGGCGGTTTGCATGCTGCGGGCTGATGCACAGCTATTTTTTAGGAAAAAAAAATAAATAAAAGCAAAGCTGCTGTCCATCTGGATGAGGGCAACACCATCGGGGCTCAAAAGCTCCACAAAGAGAATGTGAAATCTTGCAAAAAAAAAACAAACAATGTATTTTAGCATCTAAGCAGCTCAGGATGGATGATTTTGGAAGGTTGAACACAAGGCAGTGTCTTGAGAAACGCATCCCATTGTCGGGAGGCATCAGCGCAGCGCGTCCTGCGAGATGGAGGGATGTCGCCCTGGTGCCGGTGCCCTGGGCAGGTCCATGCACCTACCACCAGTGATGAACAGGGACATAAAACACACCGAATCGGCTTCGGTCGCATCCTGAAACGGTGCTTTTCCTGACCTTTAAGATGCTGCGAATGCAGGTGGCGGGGGTGGAAAGCAGCGCACCAGGCAGCTCTGCTCCCACCGCTGCGGAAGAAAGCGAAGGGGCGAAGGGGCCGGTGCCGGCAGGGTGAGGGCACCTGGATCCAGCTGGAAAAGGCAGCTCCAGTTTCCAGACACCAAGCAAAGCGCTGGGGTTGGGGCAGCGCTGCAGGAAAGCGGCTGCCCGATGTGACCCGGGGGGGACGGGGGACACACACCGCCGCGCTGCAGGGATGGCTCCAGCCCAGCTGCATCCCGCAGAGATGGATGTTCATACCAGAGGGCACTTCCCCGCGAGCTTTAAAAACAACAGCTGGAGAGTTTTCCCTCCGTCCCCTGTGATTTGGTGATTTTGGAGAATCTTGGACATCTTGAAAAGCCATTGAAACTGGAGCTGCGGTGGGGGAGGGGAGGGGGGGAGGGGGTGCCGAGGGAATTAAAATCCATTAACACATGATTGCGAAGGTACCATTTTCATCATCAGAGATTTCCATTCTCATCCTTGGTCCTATTTGATAATAGGCAGCAAGCAGGCAATTTGGGGCAACTGGGGAACTGCTCCTGACCTTCTGATGATATAAAATAATTCCTTTTCTGCGTGAAAGCACCGCCAAGCAAGAACGCAGTTATCTCGCCAGCGCACACCACCGCTGCGTGAACCACCGAGATCCACCCGGTATTTCTCATCACCGATTTACAAGGTCAAGGGAAATCCGCAAGGAGGCTGTAACTTTAGGGAGATCAAAATCTCAGCCCGAATTCATCCTCCTGGAAGCATCAAGCCGGTGAAAGTGCCCGACACACCGTAATACGTGCTTCAATGCGGTGATAAATAAAAATGAAGGCAACGTGGGTACTGTGCATGCGCTGTAGCTGATTTTCAAGTCTCAACTCGGCTGCTGGATTGCAATTTTTGAAAGCCAAAGACGGCCTCTTTTCAATGCTTAAAAGCTATTACAGCTTGGAAAATACTTTTTTTTAAAAGCACAAGAGGATAAATGCTGCTCTCTTGGTTAGAGAGCAGGTAACCGTGACTTGCCAGCCTTTGCGCTTTCTTCTCAGGTCGATGTTTTATTTAATCCGAGTTAGAAACCCATGAAAAACGCTAACAGTCCGAGCGTTAGCGGTGCTAACAAGCGCTGCTCTACCACAAGGAAAGCGTTAAAAACAGGCAGGGGAGCAAGGTTTCTCCGTGCCAGCGGCACTCCAGCCTGTTGGCAGGTCCTCGGAGCTGTGAGACCATACTCTACCTCGGCGCTCAGGAGCTGGAAGTCGGAATAATCGAATCCCCTCAGGGGGGTGCCCGCTTTACTGTTTATCAACCAGGGTTTGTCATAACATCGAGAGAAGTGATGTGGAGTCTGTGAAATGGAAAATCCAAAGGAGAGGGGGGAGAGGTGGAAGTGAGTGGAAAAAAAAAAAAAAAAAAAAGAAATGGAAAAGTATCTGGAATGGGGGGGAAACGGCACTAAAATGAAACGAGAACCCAACAGGAAATATAACAATTAAAATAAAGGGGGAAAAACCCAAACAGATGATGAAATAAAACATGCATGGGCGGATGATGCGATGGGAAAGGAGAGGTGATGGGCGATGGCTTCGTCCTGCGTGCCGTCCAGGCACCACAGCTATGGCACAGCCCTGCCCCAGGGACCAGGAGCCTTCGGCTGCACCGGGAGTGCCGGGGATGCTCCTGCGGAGTGGGCTGGAAACCTGTCCTGCACCATCCCACCCCACCCATCCCACATGGACAGGAGGTTCCTCCTGCAGACACCATGAACATCTTCTAGAGACCACAGTAACCACCAAGCCCCAAAGACCCAACATCCTCCTCCTCCTCCTCCTCATCTCGCCGGGATGGGTTTGGAGGCCACTGGTCCCTAAAGGAGAGGAAAGAGGAAGGCTTCCCGCGGGAACCCCACCTTGGCTCCGCTGGCCGGAGTTGCAGGAGAGGATGGCATGGAGGCGCAGCTGTGGTTGCTCTGGCTGGCGCTGGAACTGGATCGTGTCGGGGAGGCTGCTCGGGAGGATGGTTTTGATCTTCGGCCTCGCGATCGGAACGGGGTCATTCCCTGGGAGGCCCCCTCCGGCAAGATGAATTTCTCTCGGAGTTCAAGGTTGGTCCGTCCTCGTGCTGGAAGGGGATAAAGAAGAGGGGACCTGAGGTTCACATGAACACGTCATTTCCAGGGGTCAGGAGGCTCCGGGGGTCGGAGCGCTCGTCCCACTGATGTCTCCCCAAGCCCATGTCCGAGGGCGAGTGGATGGCAGGGAGACTGTCCTGGCTCTTGCTCTGCCTTAACCAACTCTGCCGTGGATCAGCTCTCCAAGAAATCAGCTGATTAAAAGCTGCCTGATGCCCATGAGTTCATACTGGATGCTCTATTATTCTCTTGTGTCTTGGGGAAAGCATCCTAGAGGCCTTTAAACACTGTGTTACAACAGTGGCCAATGTCACCTTCAACGTGGCTTAAAAATAATAATAAGAGCTATGAAGGGCTGAGATCCTGCCCTCTCACAGCTCTGGGCAGCTCTTCACCAGTTTTTGGGGAGAGGGGGGAGAGAAGTGACCACCAACCATTCAAAACTAACTTGAAAATTTTCCTCCAAATGCCTCCAAGAGCTGGAGGGTCTCCCTTTAGTGCGCAAGAGGCAACCAAGCAGGGAGAGAGTCTGTGGGCTCCTGGACCAGCTGACACTGCCAACATTTTTCATGCTCACGGTGCTCCAACAGGGAGCAAGGGCACGCATCGAGCCTTACGGGATGCGGGAGCAATTTCAGAGTCGATGCATTATGGCCCAGAAAGCCAAGGCGGCATTTGCAGAAGGGAAGTACCACGCTGAGATAACCAAGGGATGGAAACAACCCCGATTGTCAGCACTCTTGAAACATCTGCTGCCAAGCATGAATGGGGGAGGTCGGAGGAGCAGGAAAATCTTGAGGGTTCCCTGAAGCAAGTGGTACACGCTGTAAATCACGCTGCTTTCAGCAACAGCCGTCGGCCAGCAGGAGCAAGGAAGGGTTAGGCAGCAGCTTGAAGAAGACATACCCAAAGCAATTAACATCTCAGAGACCCCGGTGAGACAGAGACATATGGAGAGCAGATCTAAATTCTCCAAAATAAACAGCCTCGATGCACTTCATTCCTGGCCAGCCTGCTGGCTAATCCTTCTCTGTCCCACGGTCACGGCTCTCAGCCTGTCACAGCAGTGTCACTTCCAGCCCAACAGCTCCGACTGTGATAAAACCTCCAGACTGAAGGTTTTGGGATGGAGGCGACCCTGGTTCTCTGTGCCCGCAGTACGTGACCCTGGTCTGCATTATCCCAATCCTCCCTTCCAAACGTGTCTCACCAAAGGAGCTAAAGACAACAGACAGACTGAGAAAACTTGCATTAGAAATACATCAGAGAGAAATCAAGTTGTGCAAAGCCACAGGAGAAACATCTCCTTATGCCCTCAGATGAGCCTGGACCACCAGCGCCCCGTGGCCACAGCCCAGTGCAGCAGAACCACGGGGTCACGGATCCTGGCCTGGAGCATCTTCTCCCCAGAGTGTCTCAGAGCAGGATTTTACCACCTCCCAGCTTTGAACCTTTTGAGTTCTTTCAGGTCACCTTTAGGAAGCCCACTCCATCACCCACAGAGTCGCACGTACGCACCGACCGCCTCGTCAGGAAGCCGAGACCTCCAGCACGGCCACGCAGCTCTGTTCGCTGGGGTCTCAAAACCAACATGCACCACCTTGCCCTCTTCTCCTCCCAGGACACCTGGCTAAAGGCTGCGAGATTCCCTCCGGTATTGCCAAATATTTTAACTCCTGTGGTTTGCTTTGGATCTGTTTTCTCCAAGTCCTGCCTATTTGGATAAGCCAGACCCAATCTGGTCATTCAGTCACAGCGGAGAACTTCTCAACCTCCCCTCACCGGGCGAGATGGCACCAGTTGTATAAACCCCCAGGAATTGCTTTACCTCTGCAAGGATCATTCTTCACTAAAAATTCATCCAGGGCCATCCATCCTCCACCGACGCGAACCATGACTGTGCTCCGCAGGATACGGACCAGCCGCAGCTGCTGGGAATCGCCGAACTGTGGAGCCAAGAAACAGTTCAGACAAGGGGAACACACCAAGGGATGCTCGGCTCCTTCCCACAGCGGGCTGCACCAAATGCTTTCATGAATTGAATTAATTATTGAGTATTTTTAAGGTTTCTCCAAATCAGTTCTTCTGGAATAAGCTCAGGCTAGTACCAATTTACAGGGGTTTTTCTGCCGTGTGGTTTTAAAATGACGCAGTTATCCAAATCCTTTAGTTTTAAAGCTGGGAAGAGAGAATTTTTTAGGGCACCCAATGAGATTTTGGAATTTGGTCTCTGAATGGGGTTTTTCTCACCCGGAATTGTAGTTTTTCCTTTTCTTGTGAAGGAAATAGAGGCTGGCAATGCAATGACCCTCCTGGTGCAGCCCAGGTGGAAAAGAGCCGGCTGATTCAGATCACTGAGCACCAGTGAATCTGTAAGGCAAGCAGTGTCCCCGCTGAGTGAGAAACCTCTGATCATCAAGTCTGAAATCCAGGGATTTCACCGAGCCTCAGACTTGACCCCACCAGCCAGCAAGCCCGCGCCGCAGAGATCGCCAGTGAGGATGTTTCAGTGAGTGCAGAGGGATGGGAATCCAGGCAGGAATCCCGCAGCAATGTTGATTAGTGATTGCAATGTTCATTAGTGATTTTAAACACCTGCAATATCAAACAAGTGCACCCTGAATCAGAAGCGTGTGTCTGGTTTTTTCCAAGCTCCCTAAAGCTCCTGGATAGCCGAGCCCAGGCTCCCGACTGCCCTCCGCATCCCACCGGTGGCGGAGCCGGTACAGGATGCTGGGAGCCTGGCTGGGATGTAGCAGCTCTGCATCCAGGGCTGCAGAGCTGCTGCGATGAGAAGAGAGGGGAACCAGCTTTCGAAAGCAAGATCATCTTCAGAATGATTAAAAATAATAATAATAATAATAATAAAAATATCAGCAATGTTTTCCCTGGGTGGAGACGAACACAAAACACAAGGCATTAAATGAAAACGGAGAACGCAAAGCCACACTCAGATGGGTGACAGCAGGCGGAGGTAGCAGCATCTCCAACCCTCCTTCCCACAGGGATATGCGACCCTGGCCCCTGCACTGGTGGGTCTCCCCAACTGGGGGGGTCCTACCAAAAGGTGCTCGCCCCAGTGGGGGGATGAAAGAGCTCTGCACGGCCAAGGTGCCCCTGGGCAGGGAGGAGGGGGGGAGCTGCCTTTCCTCTCTCCAGGCTCTACGTCAGGTGTCTCCAAGAGCTAGTTCTGTACCAGGGAAAACCAGGGACAAGTCAATTCTCATTTCCACTGCCACGTTTCCATTATATTTCAGCTGCTGTTGCAAATGTTTCTATAATCACTGCCTAAATTCAAGCCAGAGCTCTGCTGGACCCGCTTCTGACATCCAAGTTTGTGTCTTTTTGGGGACGTTTTTGGTAGGGCACCATCACTCCACATGAAAAAGATGCTTTTCTGTTTGAGTGGGGGCGGTGGGCACATCGTAACGGGATGTGATGCTCCAGTCCTGTTAAAAAAAGAGCTCTGCCCCCTGAACCAGCCGGCACTCACGCACGCTGCACTGCTCATCTCGGCTCACGGCAGGAACGGGGATACATGCGGGTGTTGTGAGCCTTGCTCCAGTTAGGAGTTACTCACCGGGTGTAGCGGGGATGAGGGTTTAGTTATGGTTATCTACGGGATTAAAGGGGTGGACTCGGCATTCGCATGGTGACGGCGATGCAAACCCACCCAGAGCCTGGTACAACCCTCCTGCAGGCAGGTGTAGCCCCCATTTCATCTGGGGTGGCTGTTCCCTGACTGAGAGTCCCGGGCATGAGCCCATCTCTGCCACAGGGTGCAGTGATTCACCACTGGTTACCATCAGTATCATAAAAAAAAAAATCCAAGAAAGGAGCCACGGAGAGAAAAAAACCCTCCATTTCTGTCAAATCCTGCTTTTCCAATTTTTCCCCTTTTTTCTGCCCAATGCAGGTTTATTTTCGGGTGGCCCTCCCAGCTCAGGCACTCCTCTGTACCAGGCTCTGCTGAGCAGCGCTCACAGATCACATCCTCCCACAGCAACAAAGGACAGAGCAGCATCATGGACACACAAAGCTACGTTTGTTAAAAAATAAAATTAAAAAAAAAAAAGGTGGAAAAAAAAAAAAAAAAAAAGAGGTGAGAGACAGCATCGCAAGGCAAACTGTACCTGATTGCCGAGGAAGAACTATGGAGGGAGAGGAGTTGTGGAGGGAGCAGGGATGGGGAGGGGGAAAAAGTCGAGAGGAAGAGGAGGGGAAAGAAAAACAAGAAAAACATTTATGGGATTAACAGTGCAATCATCATGAAAACTGTTAACTGCAGGTAGTTAGAAATCTGTGGGGTTTACGCTATTTGTAAGAAGTTGGGGGAACCTGGGGCCAGTGCAGCCGGGGGGGAGAGCGCTGCAGCTCGGCTCTTCCCGGCCGGAGCATCAGCCCCAAATAATCCCCCCCCCAAAAAAGGGCAGGAAAGGAAAAGAGCTCTGCTGCCAGCTCGCTTCGCCAGTTCACCTCGGTGAACGATTTGAAACGTCAACAGGCGAGCTCGTTACAAAGAGATTCTTTAAGGAAATTATTCTCCCTTCTTCGGGAGCCGGCTAAGAAAAACACAGGCGTAAGGTACACTCATCCACAAGGAAAACTTCAAGGGCGGCTGCTGGCGGCGTGAATGCAGCGTTTCACGGGGCCGACGGGCCGGCTGCCCCAGAACAGGGACACTTTTATACTTTCCCGATGCAGGGAACGCCCTGGGGCTGAGCACGGCGCTGGGCAAACACAGCCCAGCCACCCCCGCCGGCAGCCAGCCGTGCCAGAGGACGAGGTCTCCGTCTCGCCCCAGGGAGCCCGGCAGGGTCCCCCTGCACTGGGCTGGGCATCCCGTTGGCGATCCCCGCCCCGCGTGGGAAGAGGGAGCAGGATTTGTGCCGCCGGGGCAGCATTTGGCCCCCGGTGCCTTACCCGGTATTTGTTCTCGCCGATCTGCTCCACTTGAAACCTCTTGGCACACTTGCACTGGGCCACTTGCCTGGTGACCTGCCACCGCCAACAAGAGAGGTAAGGGACCAGGATTTGGGGAATCTCCCCCGACACCGGGCACCGCTCGGATAAAACACAGACCTAACCAGCCTTTCCTTCAAAAACCCCATAGGGGCTCTCCATACCAGCCAATTATTTTGGCTCAGTGCCACCACGATCCCTTTTTTTTTTCTCCTTTTTGTTTTCCCCACGCCCAACCCCCCCCCCCCCCCCGCAGCCTGAAGCACCCCACCCCCAGCCCCCATCTCTTTCGGTGCTTTACCTCATCTTCGATCTTGTCGGCATCGGTGGTGGGGCGGTAGGCATCCTTGTTGGGATGGAGAGCGGCCACGAATTCATAGTAATCAATGTAGCCGTCGCCGTCGCGGTCAAAGATGTCGGCCACCGCGGTCATCTCCAGCTTCGTGGTGGGGAATTCTGGAAGGAGAGAGAAATGAGCAACTGATGCAGGGACCTCACTCAGCAGAGCTGGGGACGTCGGTCCCAGAGCAGGGACAACCTTGTCACCCCAAGGTGGTGTCACGGTCCACTCAGTGGACTTGTGATGGTTCCTCTACTATGATCTCGAAGAGGGAAAAAATGAAGGCGACCGCGCCAAGGGGTTATGCTTTGATTTTTTTGCGAGCTGTTTTCCAAGCTCGTTTTAGGGCAGGCAGGGACTTACTGGAGGCCAGGATGCCATCGATAAACTCCTGCCGGGTGATCTTCCCGTCTTGGTCTTTGTCAATGCGTCGGAAGAAGTCCATGACGCGGGATTTCTTGTGGTTCATCCAGCGCATATACTTTTTCCGCCAGACGTCGAAGTCGAAGTTTGCAAACTCCTTCAACTGGAGGGAAACCCACGCCGGTCAGCGGGGGAAATCCCGGCAGGAGCAGCACCCCCGGCTCTACAGCACCCCGAAACACTGGCCTCGCGGCAAGCCCGTGCCCGAGCTCCCGGTGCTAACTCACTGCCCCCCTCCCGGGCTGGTTTAGCTGGCTTTATCCAGATGACCCCCGTTAACGAGAAGGTGGCTCAAATCAGCTTTCCAGAACAGAAGGACACACAGCGTAGCCAACAGCCACCACGTGGACTGCGCAGCACGGGACCATCGACACGGGATGCAGCATCCCCCACGCTGCTATACGTACACATATGCAGAGGTATCAGCTACTGGCACACAGACACACATCCACCCCCCCCGCCCCGTCTCTGCTCGGGCATTTAGGGATGCTTCCTCACCTGGGTTTCACCTAACAACTCGCCAGGCTCTGCCCAGGAGGAAAACCCATGGCTGGCATCGTTTTGGGCATGTGCCTCCCCTCTCCCTTTCCCTCTAAGCAGCCCAGAAGGAATTTTTTGCTCATTTTCCAGGTAAAGACAGCAGCTGGGGCACATCTCAGCTCTGCAAACCCTGCCACCAGCCCCAGATGAGCCGCTCACCCTTCGACCCCCTTCTAATCCACCCCCACCAAAAGGACCCCCATGACCCCACCAGCTCAAGCAGCTCACAAGTGACGCAACAATTTTTAGCGTGGGGTTTTGTGGTTTGTTTTTTTTTTTCTCTAAACATTCTTGGGAGTTAAAAGCAACAAAGAAAAAACATTAATACGTATAAACTGAACTGACCTACAGCAAAAGCAACAAAAAACCAAAAACACTCACTTCTGGGCATAGCTGCTTTGTTAAGCGTAAATAAAAACAAAAATTACATTAGATGCTTGGAAAAGATATAGACAGTAATTGTTAATACTAATTACTAGGAGTAAAGCAGGCCTGGCTGTCATTACCTCTACAGATACCGACTGCAGGAGCACAAAGCAGTTCATTAATGTGCAGTTAATTACAGAAGGTAAGTTTTCAGCCTTAATATTTCAGGAATATTTTTTTTTTCTTTTGGCATTTTCAGAAAGGCAGCAGCAACCGTCTGCAAGAGCTGGGCAATTCAAGAGGCAGCACCCATTTAAAATGCTTCCCACACCCCTCGGGTGAGCACCCCCCGGCAGCGCTCCCCCCGCCCCTGCCCGCAGCACCCGGTGCCGTTACCTCCTCCAGTCTGTCCAGAGCATCGTTGAGCTTCCTCTGCCGCTCCAGCGCCAGCAGCCAGACCTGCTGCCAGCGCGCCGAGAGCTGGTTTATCCGGGGGTTCTTTGTTTCCGACTGGGAGATAATGGGCATGCTGGGGGGGGTGGCCTGACTCAAGGATTTTCCTGGAAAAAAGGGAGAAAAAGGCATGGTTTGAGGTGGCGGTGGTGGGTTCACCCAGCCTGGGTGGTCCAGGAAAGCGCAGCAATGAAATGTGTTTTATTTTTCAAATGGGGAAGCTCCCACTGCCTCGCAGGCTGCGCTCTGCAGGGATGCGGTGCCCCCAGGTAGGAGGCCAGGGTGATGGACGGCTCCGCACCCAACACCTCCACCATGGTGCTCCCTTTGCCTTTGAAAATTCCTGTTGGATTCTGGCTTCAACCACATAAAACAGGACCCCAAAACCTCATCGCAAAGCAACTGCAGAGAGCAAGGGAAGAGCAGGGGCAGCCCACGCCTCCCCCAGCGCAGCGCACCCCAGCACGGCTCTTTCCACCCGGGCCACCTGCATCTTCCCCTCCTGACAAGTGTCAACCACCTTCCTGGTGGCTCTCAGTGCAGGATGCCTTGTTAATTGATAATCAAAGTTAATTCGTTTCCTAGGCGTTTCATTTCCTCCCGTCGCAGCGCGTTTCACCAGAAGCCACGGATGGAGCGGAGACGTACTGTTGCTGCGGGACTTGTCGATGAAAGGGCCGTGGGGGGGCTCAGTAGCTTTCCTCTTGTACGTCTTCGTCACCCGGTCCACGTCTGGCTGTTTCCGTGTCATCTCCTCCATAAAGGACTGTCAAAATACAGAAGGGACAAGAAAACCTTTGCGGTTTCGAGATGGTTTTGGTCTCCTGTTGCGCCGCATCCTCCGTGGGATTTGTCAAGCCCACAAAGACATCAGCATCAAGCACCGGCAACGGGGGCTTGTGGTCAAGTATCTGCAGATGGGGGAGTCCATCCCCTGGGATGGCTTTGCTCCCAGGTGACACGGCTGGGTGACATGCTGTTTTGATAGGGACTTCCAAGAGAAGCCAAGGTCTCCTCCATGGATGGGCAGGGAAAACCCAACCCTGCTCCTCTCCCCAGCGCCCATCCATGCTCAGTACTGGGCTCACCTGGTGTTCAGAGATGAGGGCTTTGACCTGGTCGATATTCTGCGGCATGGGTTCCTGGTCCCGCTGGATCAAGGTTGTCTCAGCCCACTGGATCCAAGCCAGGAGCTCCTCCAGAAGCTCTGCGTTCGCCACCAGCTCGGAAAGCGCAGACTCCAGTCGCTGCTGGTGCTGCTTCGCCCACGTGAGAACCTGTTGGAAACGAGGAGATGACTCAGCAACCAGGACAGGAGCCAACCCCACCATGGCCAATGCTGGTGGTGGTGTCCACCGCCGCCTCTCCCCATCAGCCTGGACCAAAGCCGGGTGGACTCACCTCCTCGAACCTGGCTCGGATGATGGTGATCCAGTGTTTGATCGTGGTGATGCAGTCGGGATGGCAGGCGGCCAGGATGACCTCCCCCATGCCCACCGCCGCGTTCACGTCCACTCTCTTCTCCTCCACTTTCTTCATGAACTCCTGAAAGGCCCCAGTGAATTATTTCGTGCTATTGCCCCCCCGTAAGTTTTACTCGGGTTGGCTATCAGAGCCCCCCGCTACCTTGTGCGTGTCAATGAGGGACTGCAACGCCTCGGCGTCATCGGGTAGCGCTCCCCGAAAGCGCAGGGACTGCTCAGCCTCCGAGAGCCACTCCAGCAGCATGTGCACCGCCGTCCGGAACTCCTCTGCCTGCGGTGACAAAAGCACAGGCGTCAGCCCTCCTCCTCCCCAAACGGGCTGCTCGGTCACTGCCGAGAGCCAGAGACCCAAACAGCTGAAAGGGACCTGAAAAATTCATTAAAAAAGGGGAAGAAAAGCCCCGTCTGTTGGTCTGGATGTGTGCAGCACCAGCAGACGGGTCCCCCTGTGGCTCAGCACCTCCCTCCCCTTGGCATCAGCTGCACTGAAGAACTAAATGCTTTTAAAAACAGCACAACTATTTTTTATATATATATATATATAATTATTTATTTATTTTAATATATATCTATATAATTATATATATAAACCCCTGTATTATGAATTTAATTATTTTTTTATATATATATATATTTATATATATAATTATATATATATAAACCCCTGTATTCTGACCAATTTGGCACCTTGGTAGTTTATTCTAGAAATTGCCTACTTGATGTAAAAACGACTTAAAAACCTTTGACTTTTTTCTATTTTTTTTTTTTTTTTTTTTTTTTTTAGCTTCAACCTAGGTCTCACTCTCGCACTGGACATTTGGCCATCAGCAAACACCAGCCTGGATGGTCTCTGATCACCGCTCTATTCCTGCTGTGCACAGCGGCAAGAGCTTTTCATCCTCCCTGTCCAAATCACCCTTTAATCGGCTCTCCTTTGGGGAAAAAAATGAGGAAATCACTGACACCAGCCCACCGCTCTGCAGTTCTCACTGGTTAACTGGTGCAGGGCTGATGTGTCCTGCTCGGCCAGGAGATCAGCCACTGGGCAAAACCTCAACTGAGGTTTTTTGTTGAGCTCCCAGCACAAACCTGGAGCCCAGCAAAGCTCCCCAAGAGAGTTTCCACCCATATTCTTCTGCTCACCTGCTTCAAGGCTTGTTCCAGGCGGCTTTGTTTGGACACGGACAGTTTGCACACCGTGTCCCACCGGTTGCTGAGCTCCTGCAGCTGCACCTTCACCCAGGTTGTGTCGTCCCGGCTGTTCTCGATGAGCTCCCGGCCGGAGCGCTTCAGCACCTGCACCGTCCCCGTCCGCTTCCCCAGCTCCTTCTGGAAGACCTGGAGGGAGAGAGGGCAGAAGATGAGCAGGGCTCATCGGTTCCAGCCAGTTTCACGTGTGTGTGTGTGGGGAAACCCAGAGGGCACATCTGATATAGTTTGGATCATGGATTTTGCACCCACACCAGGGATCCACCACAACCCAGCGCGATGGGAGGGGAGGCAGGTGGTTCCTGAGCGTATTTTGGTGTAGCTCTGCATGGGCAGGAGCCCCAGATTTCCACCCTGGCAGAAGCGGCCGTGACTTGGAGCAGGGAAGCTCCAGCCTCTGCTCAGGCTGCACCACAGTGGCTGCCTTGAGCGGACGCCCAAGCCCTGCCTGGGGATTTCAGCGTCTGACCTAATCCAAACCCAGGAGCGTCGGTCTCCAAGACACACCGGAGAACACTGCCAAGAGCCAAGTTTATAGAGGACTACAAATTCAAGCACTTTTTCAAAACCAAACCCTCAGCAGATCTGACCCGTAGCAACTCGGAAGGATGGAGCTCCAGCTCCTGTAACCTTCCCAGTAACGTAAAAGTTTCTTCCCACTTCTTCGCCCTGGTTTTGCCCTCCTTGATGGCCGCAGCCAAGCAAAGCAGCGAGACACACAGCTCTGCAGCAAGGCACCAACCCTGGCTCCTCTGTTCTTTGGCTCCTGGGGGAAGACAAGCCCCGCTGAAGAGCTGGGAAAGGTGCTCTCACCTTGTGAGCGTCCATCAGGTTCATGACCAGATCCAGGTCACCATGGACGGGCTGGTCTTCAGCTAACTGGGGTTCCACCTTGTAGAGCCAATCCACCAGGGCCTGCAGCGCATCCATGAACTGGCCAGAGAACAAGAGGGCTTCTTCCAGCTTGTGCTGCCTGAAAAACAAACAACCCTGTGAACTTCCAGGAACAAAGTCACCTCCCTTTGGCGTGCCCCAGTGACCTCCTCCAACCCGCCCATGAAATCGCCTCCCCTCCTCTGCTCTCCCCTCTGCTAAGGGTCCTCGGCAAACGGGCGCCGCTGGTACCACGCCGGGGCTGGACTTGCCTTTCCACAGATTTGCCGCACACCGTGTCCCACTTATCCCGCACTTCTCCCAGCAAATTGTCCAGCTTTTGAGTGTCATCTGGAAGCAAGGCTTTTTCTTTGAGGGCTCTGCCTGTCCTGATAGTGGTGTCGTAGACGGGCTGCTTCCCCCCAAGCGTCTTCTGGAACTCCTGGGAACCGGAGAGAAAACAAAACCACTTCAGAGAGCCTGGCCCCGGCTCCCTGCCGATACACGGTGCTGGTGAAGATCCCCAGCTGAACATCTTCCATGCCAGCAGTGGGCACGGACGTGCCCTTCCCCTGTCCAGGTGGCAGAGGAGATGTCCTCTCCCCCTCCCCATGAAGCGCCCTCCCACCCAGCATCCAGCACCGGTCTTGCTTTGGCAGGGCTCTACCTTGTGTTTGGAGAGCTGGAGTTTGATTTTATCGGGATCATTGGAAATCTCCAGCTCCGAGTCCAGGTGATTCTCAGCATCCTCCAGCCAATCGATCAGTTTCTTCCAAGCTTCGTGGAACTGCAAAGCAACAGGAGCAAGTCTGGAACCAAACGCCAGTGGTGTCCCCAGTCCCCTTCTGGTCTTGTGACCTCCTGCCCTCCCAGGCTGGCCGCACCTCGGGGTCTGCCGCCCCCTTCCCACATTTCTCACCTGCTTGGCTCGCTTCCTGGCGTCATCCAGAGCCCGTCCCCGCTCCACCGAGCGCTGGACAACCTTCTCCCAGCGGGACTGGACGCTCACCAGCAGGTTCTTGATCAACACGACATCCTGCTTTTGACTGAGAAACTTCAGCTGGTTCCCAGTTTGATCCAGCTCAATGATCCGATCCCGGTGAGCGTTCACCTCGTTGGCGAACACCTGCCAAGGGCAAAGGCAAGGGCAGCTGGACGTGCCCGCGAGCAGCCCGTGGGCGCAGGGGGGATGAGGTGCCCCCATCCCGGGGAGCCGGTGGGTGCTGGCGGTGTCGGTACCTTGTGCTCGTCGATCTGGGCCAGCACGGCGTTGAGGATCAGGCTGGCCGGGGGTGCGATGTTCAGGCTCTGCTCGGCCAGTGTCAGCCAGTTGATGAAGTCCTGGAGGGAATTCTGGAAGTCGGTAGCCAGGGCCAGTGCCTCCTCCAGCTTTGCCTGCCGCAGCGGGGAGGGAGGAAGGGAAGAAGGGGGAGAAAAAAACCCAAACCAACATGGATTGTGAGAGCTCACGATCTGCAGTTTCACAGACAGAAGCAGCCTTTGTGTCCCGGCCGAAACGTCCCTCCAACAGGAACCTCATCGCCTCAGCCTGGGAACGCGACTTGTTTGCTAAGGGGAGGGGGATTCAGCGAAAGCCACCGCTCGCTTTCAAAGCCACAAGCAGCTCTGAAAGGGGAGACCTTCATCGGCACACCAGCAGCTGCGTCACCCTCAGCTTCCTGAGACCGGGATGGCCATGGGGAGAGCGGCTCGGGAAATGAGGTGGATGATCTTCCGACGGCAACAGCTGCAGCGCTGCACATTTATTCTTGGGCTGAGGCCACCGCATCCCTTGTTTTATCTCATCGCCGGCCAAAAGCCGAGGATGGAGGCAGCTCGGAGGAGGATTTGGCTGGCTGTCTTGCACAGCACCAACAAAGCCTGCCTTTCTGAGCCGCAGGAGGTTTCTTCCCACCTCTCCTCTAAATTAACCCCAAAATGCAATTTGACTCATTTTCTGTGTGATTTAACCCCCTGGGATGACTATCTAGAAAAAAACAGCACCAGCTCGATGGACACTCAGACAGCACCGTCTGAAAGACAAAACCCAACCTGCACAACCAAGGAAGGGAGAGGTTGTTTAAAAAAATAAAGTAAACCAAACGCCAGCCCTGACCGGCTCCATCCCTCCCCCCCGGGGCAAGCAGGGCGGCAAAGCAGGGAGCAGCTGCTGTCAGACCATGGGACAGGGGTGGCCGGCTTCTCCCCGCCAAGGCTACCTTTCTCTCCTCCATCTTCGTGCTGACCAGACACCACTTCTGCTCCAGCAGCGCTACGCTCTGCTCTGTCTTCGAGCCAGAGCCGGAGTCATCGCGGTTCAGCAGCATCAGTCGCCCCTTGGCCAGCAGCTGGCTGTATGTGTCCTCCTTGGCTTTCAGCTGGCCGTACAGCTCCTGCAAGGGAGGCACCACCAAAGCGTGAGACAAAGGGAGAGCTGGGAGAGGACCCGCGGCTGGGGCGATGAGAGAATTGGGTGCGGGGCAGGCAGCAAAGTGACAGCAGCGTGACACTTTAAGCCGAGAAAGGGCTGCTTAAAGAACATCGTGATGCTTGTCCCAGGCGTCAAGTGCAAAATTATCTGTACAAAGGGACCAGGGAAACGCTCTTCCTCCCATCAGATACAGAAGGGAGATGCTTTGATGCTGATATCTGACAGACAGGAGCTTGCTGAATTAAAAGCATTAAAAATCTCTCCTAAGAAATTACCATGTGGGCATTGAGCTGCTCCCGGGCAGTTTCTGGCAGACCTCCTGTGGGTTTTGATGCCGACAATTGGCTCTCCATCCTCGTTAGCCACAGGAGGAAATCTTCAATCTCACCATGGAAACCCTGGGCCTGTTCAGGAACATATAATCGGCCACCCATCAGATGACATCAGCCACCATTGATCATGCGCCAAGGTTAACACTGTGTTTGCTTTGAAACCAGATAAAGAGGCAGAGCGGGATGCAGCAGTGCCTTAAGGAGGGTTATACACAGAAGAACCTTAAGCACGCGGGTGTGCCTGGTCCTTGCCGCGCTTCGGGCACCAAACCATTCCAGGACTAAGAGTTAGTGAAAAACTCGCATTAACACCCCCCCAAGTGTCTCTCTAAACTCTTTCCCCCTTCATTTTGCCCCAAAGCGATGGGGGAAGCGGACTCTCAGCACGGGGGGTACCCTGCCACGTCCCCCCGACCTGCTGGAGCGTGGACTGCAGCTGCTGCTCCCTCTCCTCCGTCTTCTGCAGCACCGACTCCCAGCACGAGTTCAGCTTCTCCAGGCGGTGTCGCAGGCTGCTGGCATCGTCCCCTGCGCTCGACTCCAGCAGCTCGTTGCCCGCTTTGTTCACCGTCTCCACGGTGGCTTGGTGGGCCAGGACGTCGTTCTTCAGCACCTAGACCAGACGCGGGAGGCAAACATCGGAAACCTCTCCAAAACACCTTGTGAATTCCTTCAGGCTCCCATGGACTCAACCCAACTCAAACCCTTCCCGAGAAATCAAATCCTGCCACAGGAATAGACTAAAAATGTACCTGGCGTGGGAGTACTCACGTGGTGCTTTGCGAGTTCCACCTCGATGACTTTCGGGTCCCCGTTGATGGGTTTTTGCGCGTCGAGCAGCTCCTCGGTGTGGGTCAGCCAGGCCATCAGCTCCGCCAAGGCGTGCTGGAACTGGCCGAGCGCCAGGAGAGCGGCTTCTAACTTATGCTGGGCAAGGACAGGGATGGAAAAGGCAAGTTTGAGTTGGGAAGGAGGTGGAGCATTCCAGCGAGTTTCAGCCCCACACTTGCGAGAGCCCAGATCTCTACCTGTCTGTGAGCGATTTTCTCGCCCAGGTTCTCCCAGAGATGTTTCAGCTCCGTCAGTGGTTCCTTTATGATGTCTCTGTCTGTCTCATCTGTAGCTTTTTTTAGCATCAGTTCACCTTGGTGATTAAGCTTTTCCATCTCAATCTGCTGCTGGTAAACCTCCATTTTAAACTCCTGCCAAAACAAGCAGGACAAAAACCAGAACAAAATGAATCACTGGAGCGCCCGCCCGGCGATGCAAAGGCAGCACCGGAGAACCGGTCCCGTTCCGCCCGCCTACCTTCATCTCGTTCATTTGCTCCTTAACCGTGTTGAGGTCGGTGCCGACGGGCGACATGTTGCAGAGTTTGATCACGGCATTGTCCAGCCAGTCGAACATGGCCTGCAAGGAGCACGGGCAGCGTTAGCCAAGGGAAGGGCAAAGCGCGCGCCCCGTGCGGCTCGTCGGGCAAACGGGGCTGGTGCCTCCATCGCCTTGGCACCACGAAAAAAACCCACGAAACTTGTTTTTCGGGGCAGGGATGCCTGCTTGGCCAGCACTCGCTTGTGCAAGCTCTTTCCTTGCCTCTCCTGCCTCCCGGATAAGGAGCTGACGGCAGCCAGGCTCATCCCTGCTGCTTCGTGCAGAAACGCGGACCAATTTGGAAAGACAAAACGCAATTGACTCTCTGCTCTTCCTCGGAGCAGGTTGTTGAGCACAGGCTCTACCAGAGGCTGCAAACACTCGCCCAGAAAATGTTTCCTGCTTTGCATTAGCGCAAATCCCAGTATGACTCAAGGGAGAGGACTCACAGTGGTGTGCCCAACTCGCAGTGGTGTGCCCAAGGTCTACCCCCTCCACACAAACAGCCCCGCCTCTTACTTGAAGCGTATCTTGGTACTGCACAGCCGATTGCATGGCTTCTTCGAGCTTTTCAAGCCTTTCCTTCCACGTTTTGTTTAGATTTTCCCACGCATTGTTCATCTACGGAAAACAAGATTGCCCACAAAATTCGTTAGGCTCTTCTGCTGGAGCTCCCGCTTGCTCTCACCTGATTTTATCTGGAGCAGAAGCTGCTGGTTTTCCTACCTCGTCAATGCTCTTTTTCACTTCTGGCTTCTCAGTTTCGCCACAGGCAAAAATTAAATCGGTTCCAAGGAGTCGGATGAACTCCAGCTCCTCATGCAAGCCATCCGTCTCCTCTTTAATAGTCTGCACATAACGCAGCGACAGAAGGAAGCCATTGATTACTAAATGCTCTTCCCAAATCACCCCGTGAAGAAGAGGGTTGAAGCACGGAGAGTCCTTCCTGCGCAGGTGTCCTGCCCCCTGCCCCTGGGACCAGGTCACACAGCGGGCTGGTGGCCACCTGGCCCACCAGCGTGGCCACCACCCACCGCTCTGCTCCCACCTCTGGCCACCAGAACCGATATCAGAACGTCCGTGTTGAGCCTGACGTGTGCCTGAACTGAAGGGGGTGTTTACAAGAGATGGACCGTTTACAGGAGGATTTTGTCAATATAGACAACATTTTTGGAGACTCACAAGTTGCAAACCCAGGTCAGAATGGTTATACGAGGGAAACAGCAAGGGCAAACAGCAGAGCAAAAAGCAACATGCCCGCTCCCCAAGGTCCGAGTCAAGTCAAATCCATCCGAAGTGGATGTCACTTGTTTGAAACAACCGACACCACACAAATCCCAGCCTGTCCAGTTTTACACTCCTGTCTATCCCAAACCTAAATATATACCTCCCGCTCAGCTGCCTGTGGCTCCGACTGGGAGCAGGACCGTGCAAACTTCCACATCGCTCAAGACAAGCGGGCACACAACTGACCCCACGCTTGAGGACCTTCCCCAAACAGTAGCAGATAAAAGTGATTTAAGCATCGTTTTCTTGTCTGGAACAGGGTGTGGGGAGGGACATAGGAAATACCTTTCTATTTCTTCCCTTGCGCTTCCAAATTGCAATGGAAATAACATTTCACGATCCGACTGACTGCCTAGAAAACTGTTCTATGACCACTTCTGGCCATGGCTGTGCCGCAGACCTGTCCCATTTCAGCTTACAAGCTGGGTGCAGACAAGTGCCAGACAGAAGGACAGTGCCATGGCCCTCACCTCTGCCGCTTCCACCTGCTGCTTGATGATGGAGGGGTCAATGCCTGGGCTCTCCAGGTCGTGAACGATGTCCTGTGTGTCTTTGATGGTAGTCAGGAGGGCTGCCATGTCATACCAGAACTTCTCTGCAAGCTCCAGGACATCAAGGAACTTCATTTCACGCTCCTCCGCCCGAGCTTTGATGTCTTCCCAGAAGAAGACCATCTGATCCAACTTATCCTGGATTACTGAAGAAGGGAACAAAAACATTCAGTGAAGAAGGAAACCTTTTTACAACTCAAGAGTGTTTCACAAACGCTTTCCACTTAGAAACAGCGAAGAGAATATTCAAATGGGAGTTCAAGATGACTGGGACTGTCAGCCCATTAACTCTGGGAGATACTGAGGGACGTGAGAAACTCCAGCTTGCAAAAATAAAGCCTTTATTTATGTGCAGGCAAGCTCAGGGCAAATTTGCCCACACACTCTCCTCCAATGAACCTCTGTTCTGGCCACCTCTAGCATGAAGTCTACGCTCAGTCAGTCCATGAGCTGGCCGTTGAGCTGCCAAGAAAGGTGCCAATTAGTGCCAATCCTGTTGACAGGTCTTTTTGTGCCGGGGATGTTCCTGCGCTCCATTAGATGCTGAATCAACACCAATAAATCATTTTGCAGGGGCCACCAACGGTTGTCACAAGAGACCGGCTCAGGATGAGGGCTCAGCTTGGCTGAGCCGAAACCTCTGCCTGAGAAGCCACAAATACTTCTTTCTCCTCTGGCTGATACCACCCTGTCTGCTCCAGATGGAAGCAGGCACCAAACATCTCCATACAGAGGACTCATCCTTCCTCCTAGGGCCAGGAGACCCTCTGAGATACCCTCCCTGGGCCATCAAAGCCACCCCAACAGTGACGGAGCCATGGTTTGGGAAGGACCGGCCCAACAAGCACCTCCTGTTCAATCCCCCCAGAGATACCTTTTGCTGCCAGGTCCTTGTCGGTCCCCTGCGAGCGGCCGATCAGCTCTTCCCCGCGGCGTTTCAGAGCCTCAAAGGAGGGCTGCAGCTTCTCCAGCTCCACGGTGGCATTTTTGTTCTCGCTGATGCACTCCCGGATCTTATCGACCTCGGCGGGGATGAGGGGCGGCATGCGCAGGCGGGAGGAGAGGGTCTCCAGCGTCTCCAGCATGGGCTCGATCTTATCGTGGAACTGGAGAAGAACAAATCCATTAGGGAAGGCGAGGCGAGATTAAGCGAGGCTGCATCGCTCCCCGCGTCTGCAACAGCCCTTAGCGCTGCACCCAGCGGCCTCTCGGAGAGGACAGCCATCGCCTGCAACAGCAATTCAACCTGCAGCCTCCTGCTCGTGCCCTGCCTCTGCTCCCTGCTGCCAACAGCCCCAGGCTGCACCAGTTCAAACCATACGTCAGCCCGGGAGAGACCAGCGCAGGCACCCGCGGAGCCAGCACAGCGGCGATTTGTCACCGGATTCGACCCTACCAAAAGCCACGCTTTGGGTTGCTGTCCCGCTTCTTGCGGGTGGGCAGCGTGGCCAGAAGACCCGCCGGCGGTTCTTTGAGCATCCGTGCAAAGATGCTTCCGGAAAAGCGCCCGCCTTTGGTGCCGACGGAGATCTCCGCTGGGTGCCAGCGCCAGCAAGGCAACGGGATGGTGGAAAGCTGCGTGTGCACAGGGAGCAGCGAGCTGCCACGGAGCTGGGACTTCACCAAAAGCCGAACCAGAAAGCCAGGAGTGAGAGAGGAAGAGGGGAGGGGGGGGTCTAGCAGGGTCGATTATCGTTCTATTTTTATTTGAAAGTCAACTTTGGCCTTAAAGATCCCGAAGCATCTCTGCTGGCGAGGAGCAGGCTGCCAGCACCGCTCCCCTCTCTGCGGGACACGGGTGTGGGGCTTCACCCAGTCCCAAGCTCCAACAGCAGAGGGGCGACAGGCTCTTGGTGCAAAGTTGATCAGGAGCAGGCTGGCTCAGCCAACAAGCAGGAGCAAACCAGCAAGTCCAGCTAAAGTAGAAAGCTCTGTGCACTGGTGTGCTCTGAAAGCAAACCCTCGGCTCTGCAAGAAGCGCTCCCCGCCGAAGCTGGCCAGGGCTGAGCCTGGACGGCAATGCAACACAAGCCATCTCCGAAACACCACTTCAGGCCCCCAGGGGTTAATTTTTAAGCACGTTCTGCTGAGCTGTGCGTGGGCCAGAAATAAAAAAGTCCGGGTGTCAAACAGAAATCAGCCCAAAGTAAGAGTGTAAATGAACGTCTGTGGCGCTGGGGCTTACCTCCGTGATCTGCAATGGTGGGGCGCAGTCAACACAAGAATGAAATGGGACCATGTGGGGAGGACGGGCACAGGCAGCAACACACACAGATAACACATTCCACAATGGGAGTGAGAGATGAGACGGGAGGGGGGTGTGGGGGGAAAAACTTGGAGTTAATACAAGTGCAAACCAAGAGAAGTGACTACACAATAGAGGAATTAAAAACACCCAGACATGACAAAAACCAGCTGTGCTACGGTAACACGGGGTGAAATGAAACGTAGCTAGGGGTCATAAACCCTCAGGAGCAGAAACTCTTCACCCCCTTTCTGGACTCTGGCACCTACAAGTCTCTGCCCTTCCTTCCATATCTCCGCTCCTGCAGTCACCGACCTTCTCTGGAGATGCCCAGACCCTGGAGATGCCTGTTAACTCTCCCATGCAAAGGATCCCATGGCTGTTCGCTGCACACGCAGCTTATCAGAAATGAAACTTATCTCTCCGAGCTCTTTCAAGAGGCTCTCCGAGCCCTTCCAACCTTGGGTGGATGCCAAAACAGCCCCTTTGAACGAGCATCATTATTGCGGTTGTAAAAATTTATTACCCTATTTACTATGTCAAGACTCAAACGCCTTCTCTCCTGCTCTTGCAGGCAGTGCTGAGCAGCAGGAAACTACCCTGGAGGTGTCTGACCACGTTCTGCCTTATAAAGGGTTTTTTACCATCGTAGCACTCAGAATAAAATTGCATTTCAAAGCACATGGCTTCCCCAGGGGACCGTGAGAAGAAGACGCGGCTCCTCTGCATCCCAGCGTACCTGGGTGGACTGCGAGACGGCTTCGTCGAGAGCCAGAGCCCGCTGGCACACCTCCTCCTTGATTTTGGCATACATGGCCTCAGCCGTTGAGTATTTTTTCTGCACCATCTCCCCTTCCTCGGGGTTGAGGTCCTTGAGCTGCGGTCCGATTTTCAGCAGCTTGTCAATATGAGGCTTGTGTTCAGCGATGGACTCTCTCAGTTGCTAGGGAATGGGGGGGGGTGGGGTGCGGGAAAGCAAAAAACACAACCCCAATTGAAAGCCGCTGCCTATTTATTTCACGCGACACCCCGAGAGCAGCGATTGTATCTGGTAGCGAACCCACACCCTGGATTTCTTGACCCCCAGCATCTGCCAAGCACATGGCACTCGGCTCTTCCTAACATGGCTATGGCTCTGCATGTGCCGGCACATCGCCCAGCACCGGTCCTTCCCCGGCACGGGGTCCCAACCCTCCCCACAGCACCGCGGGGGACACCACTGAGAAAACTTGCTTTGCAGCTCTCTACCCTAAAAGCACAAGGCAGTTTTCCCTGCTGCAATCAGGCAGGAGATCCGAAGGCAGCCAGGCTCCCTCGGGTGCAATCTGTATTTTATCAAGAAGCGCTCCAATGGAACTAGTGATTTCCACACGGTGCACTCGTGGCACGCTTGTAGGACACCGGTGGGGATCCCCAAAAAGAAGAGAATGGGGAAAAAAAAAAAAAATCAGAAAAATTCAGAAAAAAAGGCGTTCTTGCTCCTGTGAGCGCTGTGTCTCTGCTTCAGGTAGAAAAACTGATGGCACTGGAGGTTGCAAATGCTGCATCCTCTTACCCTCATGTCCTCCTGCTGCTGCTTGAGCTGCTCGTGATCGATGGCCGGAGGAGGCAGCTGGGAGATGAGGGCTTGTGTCTCCTCGATCCACGGGTTCAGCTCCTCGTAGGTCTCCCAGAACTGGTTGACCAGCACCTGGGCACGCTCCAAGCGAGCGTAGCGCTCCGAGTTGAGCTGGCTCACGGCTTCGTACTGTTGCACCAGGGACTCGGTTTTCTCCTAAAAAAAAAACAACAAAAAACAACCCCCCAAACACCAGAGGGAGGAGAGTTCTAGCAAGGGATGCAAAAGGGCCCAGGAAAAGCGCCAGCTGCACGCTGCGAGCTGGAAGAGCAGGAGGTGCCTTTGGTGGCTTTCCACGCGCACAAGCTGTAATTCCAATTAAAGCAGCCTCAGAAATCTCCACTGCCCCCCCCCCCCTCCATCCCCAAACGCTGCAATAAAAACATGCAATAAAGGAGAGTAATAAATGTAAAGAGATTTCTGCTAACACTGGTGGGAATTACTAAAGATGGGGTAATTTTAAACTACTTCAGCCTGTGCAAGAGCTGAGCATTCGCCTCTCCCCCCCTCGCTGCCTCCCCCCCCCCGCAGTGAAGAGCAGAGGGAGGCTCACCTGCAGAACCGCTTTTTGTTCCTCACCACACGTCCCAAAGATCTCATTGCGCTGGCTGAACAGTTCATCCATAGAGTCTTTGTGCCGTATAATGTCGATGGAAAAAGCCTGCAGAAAGGCAACGTCCAAAGAAAAGAAAGAAATCAAGAGCTGAACCGCCCCCCCCCCAACCCCTCCGCAGGACCCTCCTGCCCGCGCCCGCCGTAGCAGAGCTCGGCGCCGCAGAGACCACGCAAAACTCAGCACAGGTGTCCTGCGGTGCACTGAAACTCCGGCTGAAAATGCAGGCGACCGCCTGTTTTTGCCACGACTCACCACACATCAGCCTCGCTCTTTCAAAGGGCTGACAACAGCTCTTCAAATGAGGTAGCGGCCCCTTTCCACACCCAGGGTCCTCACGGGGGCAAAAGCTCTGCCACCCGCTTGTGAGCAAACACGTGAACCCCCCCGAAACGCTGCTTTCCAAAACTGCACCTACCAATAACTTTGCCATTCCCAAGGTCCACGCCATTAACAGTGGGAAGCCAAGCTGAGCTCAATTTAACTCAGTGCTCAACGGTTCAGTCCCCCTCCTTTATAACAATATCCTTTTTTAAAAAAAAATTTATTTGAAAAGCCAGTAAGCCTGTACGCTGGTCTGACTGCCGGGGCTGGTAAGGGAAGAAAAGGGCCGTTTATTTAAAGTGCACGCTCTTTCAGGCATGAGCTCATCTCAAAGATATAAAAAAAAAAACAACCCTGCGTCTCTTTGTTCCACGTCTGGCTGCCGGGAGGGAAACGAGGAGTCCCCCACTGCAAGGAACAATGAGCAAAAAGCAAATGTAAAAGCACCCTCATTAATCAATATATACATTTCTCTAGATCCTTCCTGCTGCCAGCGCCTGCAAGCGCCAGGCAGAGCTTGCTGGCAGGGAAAGCCTTCGGAGGGAGCAGCTCACGAGGGGTCCGGGCAGAGCACCCATCCAGCCCTAAACGCCCATGCGAAGGTTTCGGCTCCTGCAATGGAGAGGAGCCTTTTTCCCTTCAAAGCCCAACGCTTCATTCCTCTAAATCCTCTTTCTGCCTCGTTTTTTTCCTTTTACTTACCAGGGACAAGTGTGGCATCTCTCCCAGTGCTCTGGGCTCAGCGCTCCAGGGCAAAGCCGCTCCCCCAACCCACCAGCCCATCACCCAAACCGCATCCCAGCGCATCCCCACCACGTACCTTCTGCACCTGCAGCTGAGCCGTCGTCTGGTCTTGCTCCAGGCGGATGGGCCCCAGAGCCATCAGCTTCCGCGTGGTCTCCGCCACCCAGGCCAGCTCCGCGTCTGCCGCCTGCTCGTACTGGTACAGGGGGAGAAGAGAGGCGGCACGGGTGAGTGATGGGCAGCAGGGATGGAGCACGTGGCAGGCTGGGGATGGTGGGAGACACGGGGGGACACAGGGGGGAAACACCTCCCTGGGGTGTGTGTGGGGGACACAGGCTTCTGACTCCATGTTCCCCTCCGAGAGGAGCCGCAGCCCCTGTCCCAGGGCTGGTGGCTCCTGTGGCTGCTCTGGGGGCACAGAGCATCGCTGCACCAGAGGTGCTCAGCGCAGCAGGGCACGGCCGAGCAGCCACCTTCCCCTACCCCCCGCCACCCGCAGGGAAAGGGACACGTCTGTTCAACGCTGGCACGTCCAGCTCTGCGGAGCCAGTGCTGCAAGCCAGCGCGAACAGTTATTCACAGCGCTCCACAGCCTCCGCTCCGTTCAGAACAAGCCTTTTTTTCAGAGAACCGTCCGCCTGGAACAAATCCCCGTGTGCTATCGCACAGGGAATGACGTTTTTCCAAGTCTGGAAGTCACCTGTCATCGGTTTTACACCATCTACATCACCCATGCGAGCCAAAGCCGGTGGCAGGATAACGGGGTGCTGCAGCGGAGTTATCCCATCCAAACCACACACAACGGGACGGGTCGGAAGCCGGCCCCGCTGGCACACGCCGTTCGTTTCCCATTCATTTTCCATTCCAAATGGGATTTGGCCCCCGCATCGGGATGTGCTCGCTACCCCCTCCTGCCACCACCACGCTGCCTGCAGAGCCCAGCCGCTCGCTCCCACACTCCCAAGAAAACTCGTCAGCCTCCGGCTGGGTTATTCAATTACCTGCTGAGACCTCTGAATAGCAGCATCGATCTCTTCCACCCTCTGCTTGATGGTGTCGCTGACCAGCTTGTAGCGCTCGTTGGTGTCTGACACCAGTTTATCCAGCCCCTCGCGGGCTCGCCAGGGAACCAGCTCCAGGAGAGCTCGGCTCACCTCATTCACCGTGTCCAGGACAAGCCTGTGCTCCATCACCTCCTTCTTCAGCTCCTGTGGAAGGTACCCATGGACACGTGTCCTTGTCAGCGCTCTGCAGGTGACAGCCCCCTCCAGCTCCTCCCCAGCCTCTCGGGAACAGCCAGCGAATTCCCGGCTGGCTCCCACCCTCACGTACCCGTCCCCCCAGTGCTGCTCCAGCAGCCCCCACCTTTTGCCTTTGCTGGAACCGGGGTATCTGCTCGCCAGCGGGGGACTGTCCCCCGCTGGAAGCCAGCTCATCCTCCACTTTGCTCATCCAGCCGGTGAGCTCCTCGTGCGTGGACTGGAACTTGGTGGCCAGCTGCCGAGCCTGCTCCAGCGTGCGCAGCGCTTTGGAGCTGGCGGCGGTGATGTCCGAATAGCGGGTCTTAATCCCATCCAGCTTCTCCTGGATCAGCAACACCTCCTCCCCTGCGAGACAGCAGCAAGGGGCGAACGATGTGGGGCTGGCGGGGCTGCAGGATGGCTCAAGCAGCCACCTGCCTTGGGACACCCCCCCCCCCCCCAATTTAAATAGCAAATTTCAGTCTTGCTTTTCTTTAGGTCAGTGCAACTTTGCAGCCTGTTTTTACAGGCAGGAAGCTGCTCTCAGACCCTGGAATGGGATGGAAGCACGCTGCAAAGCCTGCCTTTGCCCCAAGCCCCTAAGCCACCACAACCCAGTTCTCAACTAACGTGTCACAGCTCCAAGCAAAAAACTCCAGTTTGCTCTTTACTGCTCTTTCTGAGGACAAGAAACTGCAAGCCAAATTCTTTGTCACCACTCTTCCTGCTACACAGCTCCCACAAGGACAGAGGTCCCTCCATCTGCTCCGAGCAGACCACATCTGAAGGAAATGCATCGCCCCGACCTTTCTTCCCACTCGTAAACATAAACTCACACCCACGTGGCAACAGCAACAACTGCTCAGTATGGGAAAGCAATATTAGGAAAGGTCTGGGTGTATTTTTAACCTCTTTCCATGTGATTTAGCAGCTGGATGCAAGGAAAAAAACCCTCCCTCGCGTTGCAGGGCTGCTCAGCGCTGAGCATCACCACGCCGGCGGTGGGAACTGCCTGCTCATGAAGCTGCGAGGCTGGTGCTTGGGATCAACCCAGTGCTAAGCGGGAGCACTTGTGGCTCGGCATCCAGGTCTGGATGCCAAACAGCTACTTTGGGAGCATCCAAAAGGAAATTAGACCTGAGGGAGAACAGCCTGCCCCAAACAACGTATCCCTGCAGAGTATAGACTTCCCAGGGCAGATCATGTGGAGGATGGGGGGCTTTGCAGAGCCCCCATGCTGAGCAGAGTGTGGTAACCAGTGTTACCTGTGGTTTGCTTCAGCAGAGCTTGCCCGTTTCTAATGGCTTGGTCCACGTTCTTCTTCCTGTTCAAGATTTCCTCATTCAAAGCCTGGAGAGAAAATCGAACTGGGGTTATCCTCCCACAGGCAGCTCCCTGCATCCTGCCGGCCAGAGACGCTAAGGGGAGCAGGAACTGCTCCTACTGAGCATGGGAAGGGAGGACCACGGATCTGATACTTGGCCAGTATTCTGGCTATGGGAATTACTGGGATTTCTGGGACCCGAAGGCTCAAAGCTTACAGCAAACCCATCCCAACCCACTGGATAAGTGTCACCAAAGAACTTGCCCTTGTGTTAGACATAACCTCACTCTTGAAAAGAGCTTGCATGGCCCCTGGGGAGTGGAAGCAGACGGCTTCCTCGGTGGCCAGCCTGGCTTGGAAAACCCACCGGGCTTTTCAAGTTCTCATTCTTGGAAACAGCATCCAGCTTTCTAAAGGCACAGGGTGGCCAAGCTCGCTCAGACATTGTTCACAAAGCAAATGAATCATTTGAAGTTCAAACCAATTTTTGGGGCCACAATTATTGTTTTTAACACATGAAACCTCTTTACGCTCCTCCAAGCCTAGAAGGGAACCAGCAGCGGAACAAGCTTTGCGAAATTAAAATCAGACCAGAAACGAAAATCAAACCAGCTAAATGCAACAAAATAAACAACATAAAGATGGAAGAAAATGGAAAATACCAGCTGGTCGGCATGCTGCTTCTGCAGGACGTCCCGTTTGTAATCCTTTACGGATACCGAGCCGAGCTTGTCCTCGACCTCAGCGAGCCAGTTGAGCACTTCCACCTCCTCCTCCCCAAAGAGCCTGGCGTTAGAGAGCGCCTGATCCAGCAGTGCTGCCTTCCGGCAGCACCGGTCGTGGACCTCACCGTAGCGGGTCTGCAGAGACTCTAACTTCTCTGCCAGCAGCCTCCGCTCAGCGGCACAGCTCAGGGAGGAGAGGGACTGCCCGACACCGACCGCCCGAGACACGTCAGCCGTGTGGCTCTCTATCTCTTCCTCTAGAGCCTGAATGCCGGGAGGATAAAATGGACAACAGAAAGGAAAAAGGCGTGAAAAGATGGATTAAACAAAAAAAAAAAAACACAACACAACAAACCACAAACCAACAAACCGCAACGTAAAAGGGAAACGGAAACAAGGAATGCGACTGAAGGAATGAAGATGTGAAACCCACCTGTGAATGGGCAAAGTGCATCAAAATAAAAGGAATAATTAAAAGAAACGGAAGAACTGCAATGGTTTTTCAATCCAAAGCCAGGTATTTGCTGCGAGGTGCGAAGCCATCAGTTTAATATTTAGCCCCACTGGTGGGTTAGGGTTTGCAGCCTTCTCTGTACATGAAGCAGCCTGGGGAACTCCTGCGATACTTGTCTGTGCCAAAATCCCTCCGGCCATGGCAGAAACGGCCACTGGACCCAATACCAACCACCTCCATCAGCAGCTCCCACGCACGCGCGGGTCCTACCTTGTGCCGACTGATCTGCTGCTGGATTTTGGCCGTCTGGGTACCGATGGGCTCGGAGTTGGCCAGTTTCTTCTCCGTCACCGACAGCCAGTCCGAGACGGGCTCTGTGGTTTCGTGGAACTGCTTTGCCAGGACCAAGATGTCCTCCAGCTGCTTCTGCCTATAGCAAGGAATAAAAGGCTAAGGAGCGGCTCCCCGCCAGAGCCCAGCATGGGAAGCAGCTTGGAGTACTAGGAAGCAGGAACCAAAGCAGCCTCGCTCCAAGCAAGGTCAGACACTGCGTCAGGCAAGCTGCAAACACAAAAATCAATGTGGAGAAACTGCAAAATAAGCTTTTTCCTGCAGCTGTGCCTTTAGGGTCCAGTTGGCGCCCCCAGGGAGGCAGCAAAAAGGCTCCCCTGTTGTGCTGCTTTTCTTATCACTGCATCTCCCAGATCCTCCGATGCGCCCAGCTCGTGGCCAGGCTCTCCGTGTTTCAGAGCTGCCCAGCCCCCCTTCAAAGGCAGCCCAGCACAGGTACACGTCCTAGCTGGACACTCCATCTAGCTGGCAGTGATCTAAAACACTGGGAGGGTCAAATCTGGCCCTCTGAATTGACTTCATAACCTCAACTACTGGTTTACGTAGCAACAAGTAACTCATAAACGACATTCAGGCAGCAGAAAGGTGTCAACAGGATGCTGCCGTTAAAGCTAAACGTTAATGCTTAAAGGAATAAAAATAACATCCATTCTCTGCAGGGAATTTGTTTAATCTGAGCTCTTCCCTGCCATTGTAAAGCACCGCTATCAACTTCAGCTCCCAAACAGGCTTTGATTTCTCATGTTTTCCAGCTGTTTCCAGGATGTATCTGCACAGAAATCTCCACCAGTTTCCCACGTGTTGTAACCCCGAGCTCCAGGGCATCAGGAATGGCCGGACGAGCCGGCCCTGTGTTTTTGGCCATCGGCACAGACCCCCTCACCTGCCGGCTGCCCTGCCCAGCAGCCCTGCCCAGCGGCGCTCCAGGCTCTCCAGCTGACCCACGATCTTCTCCCGGTCCGCCGGCTCGGCCGACTGCGCGATCCTGCCGCCCTCCGCTTGGATCATCTCGACGGTGGCTTTGCGATCGTCCAGCAGTCGCTGGAGCAGCTTTAGCATCGGCAACGAGACGAAGGAGGATAAAAGTTACCAGACTGGATCAGCAGAACCTCTTCTAGCCCTCAGAGAGATGCGACCTCCAATGGTGGCTGAAAACCACCATAAGCGGGGGGCTGGGACCAAAGCCAGCCCAGTGGGACAGCCTCTGCCATCAAAACCAGTTCAAAAAAAATAGAATAATAATATGCTTTAATTTGGTCAGCCTTGAAGTGGTCAGGCAGTCGGACTAGATAGTCACTGTAGGTCCCTTCCAACTAAAATATTCTGTTTTATTCTGTTCTAGAAGAGATTCAAAGCACCCCTGCACCAGACAAGTTTTCAGGGGCTTCCCCATCCCCCCACCCCTCAAACTCCTCAAGTTATTTAACTTTCACTTTAAATAAATTTCCTCTTCAAAGTCTCCGTACGTCGGACCAAGCCTCGGTAAGAATTCATTTCTAAAACCTTTAGCCACAACCACGCTTGAACTTTCATCCGCCTGCTCACGAGGGCAGGCGCCGACCCAGGCTGTTATCTCTGCAAACACTGGCACGCCTCGCCGCAGCTCCTACAGCTTGTACATTCGTGTTGTCCAAATAGCCAAACCGGTACCTATGCCAGCTCGCTCCTGACGCTGCAGAATTACCAGCACAAACAAAACTTAAGGCTGGAAAAACACGGCCGACCAGCAAAACCAGCAGGAAACTTCAAGAGGCAATGGGACGATGAATTAACGCTGGCGATTCAGACGATGGAGATAGCAAGCGTGGGCAAACGAGCTGCCTGTTTATGACGGTAGGATGTGGAGACCCACCGTGAATGAAGCAGGCTTGTGGACATCCCAGCTACGCTTTATCTGCTGCAGCTGGACCCCCCCAAATATTGCCTGGCTGTCCCCAGCTCCCCCTCCCACCGAGCCCATCGTTGCCCTGTGCCCGCTCACCTTCTGCTCCTGGATCTGGGCTTTCACCACCTTGTACTCGGCAGAGGGAGGTTTCTGGTTGGAGATGAGCTCCTCGGTGTCTGCCAGCCAGCTCAGCAACGGCTCCAGGGCGTCCTGAAACTTCCCACAGTGCAGCAGGGCTTCTTGCAGCTGAGCAACTCTTTGGGCCACCTGCATCCCAAAGACAAGCCCATCGCGTGGTCAGGCACCGACGCTGGAGCTCAGCTCCCTGTCGATGACCCCCTTCTCCCAGCAGACCCCAACGGGGCCAAGAGAAACCAGTTAGAGCCCGTCCCCACGCTCTCACCTTCTTGTTGAGGGTGTTCCAGCGGGTGTTGATTTCTTCCATGTCATGCTCCAGCCCTTGGACATCACAGTTTTTCCCGGCGCTTTGGATGAGTCCTTGACCAACTCCATTGACTTGCTGTAGTTTTAGCTGGAGAGGATCCACTTGCTCCTTCTGGAACAGCTGGGGATGGGAAGTGTGGGAGAGAAAAGGTATTTATAACCCGTGAGCTGCTCTTACAGCCCCTCCATCATTCGACAGATCAAACAGGCTTTCTTCTCTAGAGAACACACAGTAGCTACTTGCGCTGATTTTACTAGAGTTGTGTAAGTTTGTCGAAACTCCTCCCTCACCTTGACCCAGTAACACAGATGTCACAGGCATTTGCTTGGAGCACAGCTTGGGGTCCACACGCATCCATCTCTGCTTTTTAAATGGGAAAATCCCTTTTTTCCAAGCACCAGAGTGAGGTGGAGAGAGCAAATGGGGGAAGAAATGAGAGCATTGGCTCTGGTCAGCCATCAGATTGGGAAATAATGCTCCCGGGGAAAAACCCAAAGCAATTCTCACAGTGATGCTATTGAGAACAGAGACCTGACATCACATGAGTTTTGTTAACCACGAAATTACAGACACTGAGAAGCTAGCTGGATTTCGAAAGACAAAGGCAATAGGCAATTAATGTGCTAGTCATTTACCGCACCGCGTATTTGGCATGGTCCTGCCTGGGAATCCTGTGGGGAAAAGCTTTTAAAACCAAAAAAGATTTGATAGGGAAGGGGGAGGAGAGCGAATGAAGCTCCCCATTGTAAAGAGAGGCAGCAGGGAAAATCCTGTTTCCGCAAAGGAGATAAGTGCTCTTTATCAGAGCCGTGGATCTGCTGCAGCCACCCGCTGGCGCGGCCACCCTTGCACGATTGCTCTCCAGCACTTGCCGGGGTGGCTGCAGAGCCCGGTCCCAAGGGATGAGCCTGCTGCTCCCCCGTAGCCAACAGCACAAGCCCCCCAAAAAGGGAGCGGAGCCCTTTATCGCTTGCTCTGGTCCCCTGGGCCACCAGCCCATCCAGAGCACAGGTCACCCCAAGCCAGCACTGGCTGGGAGCGCAGCCCTCGGCCCTGGCACAACGTTTGCTCTTTGGGAAGCGGAGGGGATGGCTGCCAGCCGCCTGCTTTCTCAAGCGTGCCTCGTCCTCACGTGCCCGAGAACGTACGGACATGGACAGGATCGAAAAATTCCCACCGGGATGCAAGATCTCACCGAGCAGAGCAACAGCTCATGGATGGCACAGCTCTCCGGCAATCACTTTTGTCTCCGAAAGAACACAAGGCAGGCAACCCCCCCGGCAAACACATAAAAAACCCCAAACACGCCAAAAAAAAAAAGTTCCCGGCCTGCGCAACAGGGGCTGCTTTGACTTTCTGCATCCTGGTTTTGAAGAAAAAGCGATTTCCTCCCACTGGAGCTCAGCAAGTCAAGGGCAGGGAGGTATCGCTCCGGGACACGAACCCAAGGGTGTGCTGGCAGACACTGTCCAGAGCTGTTTGCTCAGGGAGAATTATACCACGGTTATAGGAAAGAAACGGTGACATGAAATCATCGATTCCCCGGCTGCTTCTCCTGTTACTGTTTATATATGGAGCTGGCTGTTAGAGCAGCCAAACCCACAAAAGGGCCAGGCTGATAAGTCTGGCATGTGGGGCTGGGTCCGAGCCCTCCACACGCTTGGAAAACAAACTCCAGGGCTTTGGAAGAGGACGGGCAGGGAGGGAGCTCTGCTGAAATCCCAGCCATGGCGCCGCGGGTACCTGCGCCGCGTCCATCGGCGCAGCCCAAGCACGTGCTGCTGCACAAGGCTTGGTACAAAGGCAATGACACCAACGGCCGGAGGAGCGAGCGTGTCCAACGCACTTGTTTTTCTTGGCTCGTCAAAGATTGCAGGGATTTAGTTCGCTAACCTCCCCGTGACTCAGCGTGGAAACAAATATTGAACATCTAGCTGGGCAGGGGAAGGTGCAGGGCGAGGTGTCCTGCCTTGGGGAAGGTGCTGGACAGGCATCTTGGCGAGCAGGACATCTGCTCTGTCACACCTCCTCCTCACTCCCAGAAGTACTTCCCAAAGCATTCCCTCTCTTTCTGCTTCCCTCCTCTCCCAGGCAGCTGCGCTCCTTAACCCCACCGCTGCCGAACGCTGAGCCCAGCCCCACGGTGGGAAGAACCAGCGTCATCCCAGTGCAGACACGGAGCTGCCAACACCTCCAACAGCGTTTGAGCAAAGGGAAGATTTATGGGGTTTAACAATCAGAGACGCTGCACCTAAAATGAGGGTCCCATCAGCAGGGACAGGCTGACACCAAAGCAGCGAATTTCAGACCGACAATGGCCAGAACCGATGGCTTTTTCCCTTGCCAAGGTCCACACCAGGTGCCCCAGCCCACACAGACCCCCCCTCCCCATGAAAACATCGCTCCAAGCCCCTCCACATGCACTTCTCAAAAGGGTGCCGCAGCCCAAAGGATGAGTAATTGTTACCAAATCGGGATTTTCGGCGCTGACTAACTTCTGATGTCTCCTTAGTGATATTTCTCCCTAATCCAGATGGCAGTAAATCAGCGCTCGGCTGTGGGAACTCCACCACCGAGGACTCTCTGGGCAAAAACTGCGAGCACGGCACGGCAAAGCAAATCCCCAAAGGGCAGAGAGAATTTGAGCCCCTTCCCGCATCCCGCACGCTTTCGGAGCCTCAGCACCTTATTGCTCACGTAAAACGCTGCAGGAAGCGGTGACTGCACAGGACAGGAATGATTTGCGCTTAATTTGTTTTACAGGATTCTCTCTTCCGACATTATTTTCTGCTGCAAAGACGGGAGCCACCCTGCCAGAACTCAGCCAGGTTTTTCTGAAGTCTGTGATTTGTGTCTGAGTGATCAACACGTACTTTAATAAGCCGAAAAACTTGAAGACAATAGTTCAGGTC
The DNA here is from genome assembly GCF_023634155.1 of Falco peregrinus. Lineage (NCBI taxonomy): Eukaryota > Metazoa > Chordata > Aves > Falconiformes > Falconidae > Falco > Falco peregrinus. Next base: position 117,276,379 of record NC_073723.1, read on the forward strand.
ATCAAGCAGTGATAAATTTTTACCTCCCCTACTAATAAAAATACACAATTCCCCTCCCACCGAAACTTTTTGCCTGCCAAATCCAAGCTAAACTCAGGAGGGAGAGGGCTGTTTCAAAGCCTGAACCCCCAGATCGTGGCCACGCGTTACCGAGCAGGTTCCCATCTCCCACCCACCCCTCAAGTGCAAAATAAAGCGATTTCTGTGCCTGAAACCCGGTCTGCAAGTGCCTGGGCAACAAATACCTCGTTATCTGGAACGAATCCATCTGGTAGAGCGAGAGGCCCTTCTGCGACGGCAGCGGTGGCGAGGGGTCCCTCCGTGCCCATGGGCACCTCTCCCTCGCCGGGTGCCGGGGAAGGGGCACTGCCGCATCTATGGGGATGGTGGGTGTCCCCCAGCACGGCCCCAGGGCGGGGTTGTGCGGTGGGTGCCACGGCGGAGGGTGCTCCTGGAGGGTGCACATGGAGCTCTGGGATGGCGGGTCCCTCCAGGGTGGGTGGGAAGGTGGAGGGGGGACCCTCCACGCCTGGCAGCATGGAGGCACCATCCCAAGCCGTCACCTCCGCTGCGGGTGTTCTCGCGATGGGGTTATCCTCCAAAGCCAGCGCTTCGGTGGATAGGTGCTCCAGGATGGGCGGCACAATCGAGTTGGCAAAGTCATCTGTATCCCCCAAGGCTGCTACTGGCCCCCCTGCTGCCAGTGGCACAGGGCCAGCGCAGAGATCCCCGACGCCGGAGACGAGGGGGTCGGCTGCTTGTGGTGGCACAGTGGCAACAGGCACGTCAGCAAATGGTGGTGGGGCATCCAGAAGCTCTTCCACTGCCAAGGGCATGGCAGCGGTGGTGGCATCTGGAGGTGGGTGCTCAACACACAGTTCCTCAGCATCCATGGTAGGATCCCCAGCGGCTGGTGGTACCTCCTGAGCCTGGGGCTCAGGGACAGCCATGTCTCCTGGTGTTGGTAGGTCGGTTGGAGCAGATAGCCCCCCAACATCCCATGGGATGGCATCGGGAGCAGACTGCCCCGCAATGGGCAACATGCCAGGAAGCTCTTCTGGGGCGACTGGGCTGGCAACACGTTGGACCTCCTCACCCAGCACCACGGTACAGCACCACGCCGTTGGCTGGTCCTCCCAGGCACAGGCAAACAGCAAGTCCAGGTCTCCCGGCTGCAGGATGGCTGCCGATGCCTCCCCGTGCATGACAGCCACCTCCATGGGGGACCCCTCGGTGTGGGCAGCCCCTTCGAGAGCCAGGCCCTGGCCTGGGGGAACCATTCCCCATGGGGGGGCCTCAACAGGTGCCGGGGATGTCACTGGAGCCTCGTAGCCTGGCTCTGATGCAGAGCCAGCATGGAAAGGTGGCAAAGAACCATGGCAAGCATCCCCACTTTCTGCCGGATGAATCTGGCCCTCAACTCCATCACCCTCTGTTCCCAAATCTGTGGCTTCATCCTCAGAAGCCAGTTCTGGGACATCCCAGTTGGTGAGCGCAGTCCTCCCGGGCAGAAGATGACAGCTCCCAAAAGGACCTGTCCCCTCAATGCTGGCCTCGTGCTGAGGGGAAGACCCCAGCTCCTCTGCCACTGTGTCGGAAGCTGGGGGCTGGCGGGGGGACAGCCCAGCCGGGGACGCTTGGCTGGGACACGTCTCCTCGGGAAGCTGCGATGCTTCACCACCAGGAACCAGCAAGTCTGGGTTATCTTCACCCCACCCCACCTGAGCGTCGTCGTCACCAGCTCCCTCCAAGCCAGAAGCTGGCCACGCGCCTGTCTCAGGAGATGGCATCCAACCAGCCACCAGCACTGCCACTGCGCAACCGTCCACGAGCTCCAGGTCCACCAGTGGGTCAGGTTCATCCTCCTCCACTGGTGCCGGCGAGCACTGCCGGAGGGAGCCTGGCCCTGCAGTGGCCACAGGGCTGGGTGATGCCCCTCCGTCCGAGTCGGTCGGGGTGACAGCTGAGGTGTCCCTTTCTGAGAAGGGCTCTGTCGCCGGCTCCAGTGTGCTCAGCACCTGCGAGCTGCAGGTGACATCAAAGTCCTCCAGGTCCGACACGACAGCAGAGTCTGAAGCGCTGATGTCCAATGGGGCCCCACGCTGACACGCTTCGACTGCAGCCCCGGCCAGTTTGGCTGAATCTGGGTCCAACCCCTCCGAGTCCACTGGGGACACCTGAACCTCCAGGCAGCTGGGGACAGCCCCATCGCCCTCGTCCTCGTTCAGGCACTGCTCTTCCAGCTCCAGGAACATCTGTACAGAGTCTGTGTCGGACAACTCGGGGCCTGCGGGGCTGGCCGAGCGCTCCGAACCCGGAGCAAAGTCCTCAGCCTCGCACTGCACCGCCGCATCCTCGGTACAGCACGCGCTGCCGGCCCCCCCCGGGGACCCACAGGACCGGGAAGTCCCTGGGTTGGGGGCAGAGCCGTCCGCTGGAACAGCGAATTGTTCCCTTTCTTCAGAAATATCTGCCAAGCAACAGCTCTTCTTCTCCTCTGCCACCAGCACAGCCTTTCCTCTCTCTGACAGCGTCGCCTCCTCCCACTCCTCCATCATCACCCAGCGCTCGTCCTCCTCAAATCTCAGCTCAGACTCCGTTTTCTCCCTGAGATTGGAGGTGATGAGAATATCCAGTCCCGCATCCAGCAGCTCTTCGCTAAGGCACGGAGAGAGGTTGACGTTCTCCACTGTACAGTCCGACTCGGAGGCCTCCAGGGTCTCCTGGTGCCCATCGCTGAGGCTTCCCTTGATGAAATTTTTCCTGGCTCGTGGCCAGGTGGCACTAGGAAGCCGGCGTGCCCTAGCCGGGTCCCCAACACAACCGCGGCCATCACCAGCGTTCAGCAGGGTCTGGCGCTCATCCCGGGGACCGCCATAGCCATCTGCACCGAACTGCTTGGCCGTCAGAGCCTCTGCCGTGCCGGATGACTTGGAGACGTGCTCCAAGGTGAGAGACTCGGACATGGGCTCACCGTGGTTGGGCTGGCCCGGGTGCTCGGTCAGCATGGCGCTCGACTCCCGCTTATCCCGCAGGGAAGGGTTGGAGGCGCCCGCTTCTGACACCTCGCTCAGCGAAGCCCCCATCCTTTCTGCAAATTCGGTGAAGTTTGGCGGCATGAAGGATTTCCATGACCGCCGGTTGACGTTCTCCTTCCTCTCGGGGTTCGGTCGTCTCCTTGGGGGAGCTGGTGCTGGCTTGGAGACGTCGCTGCTGAGCTTCAGCGCGTCGAAGATGACTCGCTCGTCCAACTTCTTCGCTTCTGGCGCCCTGGACTCGAAGACGTTGGCAGCTCCGAGAGTCCCATTGCTGGATATGGTGCTGCTGTCCCCCTTGCCGAGGGTGCTCTTGGAAAGCTGGTTGAGCTTCGATCCCTGATCGATTTGCTCGTTAATTCTCATCGTGTCGTATATCGACCTCTGGGGCACGTAGCAATCCTCTATATAACCATCTTCCTCCTCGCCCTTCCCCAGGCAAGTGCGGTTCTGCCGTAAACAGTCTGGCCGGCTCAGTGGTTTGCCCATGCTCTCGTCCTCACGGGTGACAAAACCACCCCGGCAACTTTTCGCCCGCCACCGCAGGAAGCATCACACTGCCAGCAGGTCCCCAACCCACCAGTGGCAGCCCCTGATCCCAAAGCAGCCACGCTACGGGGACGGGAGGACACACTGGCAGCACCACGCCAGCTCAGCAGCCCACCCGGCGGTCCCGAGCAGCGCAACGACGCATCTCATCCCCCCGACTCCCCTACAAAAAAGCCATCCATCAGCAGAAACCATCCGACAGCTTCCAGAAAATATTCCCAATGGCCGTTTGCGACAGAAAAAAAAACCAAACAAAAACCAAGCCAAAGAGTTTGAAGCTCTGAAATTATCCCGTCCGTCCTTCTTTAGTAACAAAGGCACTGCTTGTCCTGGCCGCTCACGTCTCGCAGCCCGAGCGACGAGCGGCTCGGCGCATTTTGAATCCCGTGGAAGTCCAGCTGGTCCGAATTAGCCTCTCCCCCCGACTCTCGTGTTTTCATTTGAACTGAGCTTGTCAGCGGATATTCGGACAAGTTTAAACACAGGAAGTTCTTCATTCAGGGCAAACTCGGAGGTTTCCTGTCTCAAAAACATGATGGCATTGTTGTTGCCGTCATCCCGCCGTGATGCTCGGGGACACCGAAACCCCAAAATCCAGCCGGTGGTGGCAGCGGTGGGGGTACGCGGAGCTGTCCGGAAGGCTGCTGGGGCTGGAGTGTTTTTTTTTTTTTCTTCTTTTTTTCTTTTTTCTCTTTCTCCCCAGGAAAAAAAAAAAAAAAAAGGCTGGAAAACGCATCCAAAAATGGTAAGGGGATGGAGCGGCACGGAATCCCCCGAGTTGCCGGGAGCTGGCGGGGAGCAGCCGCGGCCGGAGGCGGCTCCTGCTGCTGCTGCTGCTGCTGCTGCTGCCGCTTCCTCCTCCTCCTCCTCCTCCTCCTCCCGGCCCCTCTCGCATCAACTTTCCCGGCGGCCGGCGGCGGGCTGCGGCGGCTCCGCGCCCCCGGGCGGCCCGGCCATGCTGCGGGGGGGGGTCGGCGGGGGCCGGTTCCCGCGGCGGAGGGGGTGGGGGGCGGCGGAACGGGGAGGGGGGACACAGAGCGAGCAGGGCCGCCCTCCCCTTCCCCTTCCCCGCCGCTCTCGCCCCTTTTGTGCGCGGCTCAGCGGCCGGCCCGGGGGCGGGGGGCTCCGCGCCGCCCCCGCGGGCAGCCCCCGGCCGGCCCGGCGGGATGCATGGTGCGCCCGGGCTGCCGCCGCCGCCTTCCTCCTCCTCCTCCTCCTCGCCGCCCGCCGCTCGCCTCTCCTTCCCGCCGGCCGAACAAAAGGCCGAGCCGCGCAGGCCGCCGCACGCCCCGGCCCCGCCGCCGCCGCCAGCACCGGGCTCCCGCGGCGCGGCCAGCCCCGGCGGAGGGCGGGGGCGGGCGGGGGGCGGCACCGCGGGGCGGGGCGGGCGGCGGGACCGGCCCCCTCCCGGGCGCTGCGGCCGCGGCCGCCGCCCCCCCCCCGCAGCCCCCCCGAGCGGCCCCGGGAAGGGGGCACCGGAGCCCGAGCCGGCGGGGGTTCGGGGGGGGGGGTCTCCGCGGGCAGCGGCGGCCCCGGGCTGGCCCCTTCCCCCCCCCGCCGGGGCTGGCCCCTCCTCCGGGGGGAGGCGGCAGCCCCCGACAAAGAGCAGCAACGCCCTGGCTCGGTGGCGGCGGCGGCCCGGGCTCCCCCCGCCACCGGCCCCGCTCCCCCGGCCCTTTGTCCGCCCCCCGCCCGGCCTGGCCCCCCCGCCCCGTTTAAAGGCGCTTCCCACCCCAGCGCCGCACTGGGGGGGTAGGACCCGGCGCCCACCCCGTTCCCCCTCACCCCCACCCCTGCACAAAGAACCGACTTCTTAAAATCACCCAAACCCCCACCCACCCACCCCCCGAAGTACCATTTTTCCCTTCGCCGATGCCGCACGGCTCTGCCGGCACCACCAACCCCCCCGCGCCGCCTCCTCAGCCTTAAAAAACTAATTTTTACAGCCTCAGCTCTGGGTCAGCATCATGCTCCCCCCATCCCCATCCCCTTCACCCCCCCACCCCCACCCCACACCCCCCCGGCCCTTAGCTTGAAGGGATGGGGCACCAAAGCTGTGGGGCTGGGAGAGGGAGGCATCCCAGCCTGATTCACGGCTGCCAAGGGATGCTGAGGGAAGTCACAGACTTGGGAGGAAAAAAAAAAAAACCAGGAGGGCTGGAAACAGCCTCCACGCATCTCCAGGCAACAACCCGCCCCACCAGCCAGCCGGCCTGCGCCTTCGGGGATGAATTATCGCATCGGGATAAAAATATAAGAAGCCAGGCAGGTGCTCCGATCCATAAAAGCCTGCGCCTCGATAGTGCTGACGGGGGGAGGCTGTGACCTCCGCTTGTGCCTTGTCATGCCACAGCTCCACCAACCCCGTCCCACCCGGCCGTGGTCCAGCCGAAAGGTTGGAGACATAGGAAAGATGGAAAACCTGATTTTTTGGGGGGATGCACTGCAGGTGCTCACTGTCTCTGCAAACACTGGGGCTTGGCCAAGGTCATGGCACGGCTGAGGCGGGAGCCCACCTTCCCCGTCCCCAAGCCCTCGGACCCTTCATCACCGTGTGCCAGTGGCACAGGCAGCAGCTCCAGCCCTGTCTTCTCCAAGGGACTTTTCCTTTCAGAGAATTCGGACGGGATGTTTCGTGGAAGGGGGAAGGTTTGGGCTATGGAGGCCGAACGCCCGTTAAACCACCCGAAGCGCTCAGTGGGGCCGGTTGCACACCGGGAAATCTCTGGAAACCCCTTTTCTAAGTTCCATCATTAAACACAAGCAAGGAAAAGAGTGGGGGGTGGGGGAGGGCATGGAGACCTGGCAGGGGGTGTGAGCAGCCCATCTGCAGCCCCCCACCGCGGGAGGGGGAGCCCCTCTGCCCATCCGCCCCGCAGACGGACAGCCAGGGCTGGCCAACACTGCAAGAGTGTCCCAAAGCCCAGATTTTTAGACTTGGCAGGGGACACACCAGCTCTCGGTCCCTGTTACGAATCCAGTGCAGCTGAAACAACACGAGAAGGATGGCCTCGCCGTGCCAGCGCTCCGGCAAAGCCGCCCCCGGTTTCCCCGCTACCACCTTGGCCGGGAGCTGGCGGAGCAGCAGCAGGACCGTTACCGCTCCGGGGCCCCTCCGTGAGGAATCCCAGGCATCCGGGCTGGGGCGCGGAGGCTTTTTTGTTCCACTGAGAAGAAGGAACGATCTCGACGTGGAGCTGCCGTTTTCACAGCCAGAAATTCTTTTCCCATTTCCTCACCGAGTCACGTGCCAGAAGCAAGCCAAGTCTTCCTCCAACACATCCCCCCTGTCTCTAACACCATTAGGGAAATATTCGGCGAGTACTAAAGCCAATTAAAAACCTGCTGTGCCTGGCCTGAAGATCCCAGCTGGAGCCCCTGCAAGGTTCCCCAATTCATGGCTTGACGACACCAAGTGCCACCCCAGCGATGGGGACAGAAGCCAAAGGGTGCTGGGAATTGCAGCTGTGGGGCTTTACTCGAGCTTTGCGTTGGCATGAGGGAAGGATGGGGCAGGACACGAAGGTCCCATCTCAGTTTCTGTCCTTTTGGGTGTCTCGGAGCGGCTCCGGCATGCAAAGCTCTGCCAGCACCAAGCACCAGGACTGAAATAAAGGGCTGACGGAGCTTTGGAGCTGCAGCCCCCAGCTCAGGAGAGCGCATCTGCTCACCTCACGGCTCACGGACCCGTGGCGTGGTGGCGGTGGGCAGAACGGACCAGCAGGACCCCTCAGCTGGCTTTTGTTCAGCCACCAAACCTCCTCTCACCTGCCCCGTTACCGGTACGTCTTGACCAAACCCAAGTTGGGGTTCACTTGGGTGCACAAGGCTGTGGGTGACACACCTGGGCGCTAGGATGCTCGTGCTCCAGCAGCCAGCCCACCCTGGGGAGGGGACCTAACAGCTCTGCCCAGGGCTGTCACCCAGCCCAGCCCCACTCACGCCCCAAAGCCACCCCACAGCCATGTCCTGCAGATAAAGACCCTCAGCCAAAACCCACCCAGAGGTTTTCCCAGCCTTGCTCCAAGTAGGAGCACCCCCATTTGTCTCCCAGACCTGCAGGTTTCAAGCTTCCCTGATATGGCCACTGGCCCCTGAGCGTGGGGACGCGTGCCTTCCCCATCACGGGGTGATGTCACCCTGTTTACGACTGCATTACATCCTGCCCGCCGCTGCCGCCACTGTTTACATGGGAAAGCAGTGTTTGGAAACCAATATATTTTTAGCTTTCTTTTAACGCATCTCAGCAGCTGGAAATGAGGGACCGGTGTTATGTGGCAAGCAAGAGAGCCCAGAGATGGCTCAAGATCTCCAACAGACGCGTCACTAACGAGCCCAGGCTACAACCAAGGGCCTTCTTCACCCTCAGAGGTTCTTTAATCTTCACCTTGGTGCTCTCCCACCCTGGGCAGCGCGGCACCCACTCGCCCAGTGGTGGATGGGCGGAGAGCTCCTGCCTTTGCACCACGAGCTCTGTCCCTATAGGTCTTACTGACCATGTCCCCCATGTCTGACTATGTGTCCCCATGTCTGACTCCATGCGGGTCACCGTGTCCCCATGTCTGACTCCATGTGGGTCACCATGTCCCCATACCCGACTCCATATGGGTCACCGTGTCCCCTATGTCCAACTCCATGAGGGTCACTGAGCCGGCGGTGGCAGGAGGGACCGCTGGACAGGGACACAGTGCCATGTCCCAGCATGGCAGAGGGATGAACCCTGAGTTGCCCCGGCCCAAGGGAGGGCCTCGGGATGGGTCTAGCCTCCCTCAGACACTGCAATAAAAAGCACAAAGCTGAATCATGCACACCCAAAATCTGCCTTGGAAACTGCTTCTTCGTTTTTGCTGGGATTCTTACCAGAGGATTCATGTATTTTAAAGCCTTTTGCTTCATCTGTCAGAAGGACAGAGGGACTTTATCCCCCTTTGCATGCCAGTGCTCTCCTCCTTAAACTTGCACCTTTTGCCAAATCCTTGCGATTTCATTTCGGCACCACGTGGGCCAGCCCCGAGCTCCCAGGCTAATCCCATCCCACTGTGCTGGGCTGGGTGCTCCCTTATCCTCTCAGCTTATAGCTGACTTCAAATGTCATTTGACGATTCCAAGTCAGGCCTCTGCCACCCTGCCATCCCCCTCTTCAAAGGCTACGGCTGTTCGTGATGCGGGGAGCCCACCCGCCTTTCAAGCGGCGATTAGTAACCTGTAGCCCATTAATTCGGGACTCTCCTCCGCAGCGCTGTGGGAGGAAGCCTCGGCTGGCTCCGTGGGGGTGTCTACCTCCGCTGAAAAAGTTTTAGAAAGAGGTTAAAAAAAAACACCTCCTGGAGAAACGTTCTGCAGTTTGGATGTACAAGATGCAGCAAGCACTGTATTTTTAAATTTATTTTATTTTTTCCAAAGGTGCAGGAGCTGCGCCGTAGCGCTTTCCCTGCAAGGCAGCTAATAGAGATGTTGGTAAAAATAATTCTGAATGAAGCTGGGAGCCCACGTGTTACAGCAGCGCTCAGGCACAGCCCCGCACCGTGGCGTTCAGCACTTGATCACTGCGGAGCCTGGGGCTCCCCAGGGACCCCATCTGTGTGCACAGAGCACCCCAAAACAGCCCAGCAGTGATCTGAGCCGGGACTGCGAGCCAAGGGTAGAGCCACTTGCCAGGGTCTCCGTGGCCGGGAGCTCAGCTGGGCACGGCAGCTGCCACCTGCTGAAATGCCCGGTTTCGCCCTCAGCTGCCCAGTTTTCCTGCAAATTCCCCTCCGCAGCTTTGCTCCAGTGCTGCACGAGGGTGATGAAGCACCCTGGGCTCTCCGGCCACCCCTCTCCATGCTGCCAGTGACCCAGCACCCACAGGCAGGGTGCTGCCACCCCAACTGCCCACGCCGGGGTGTGGAAAACTGTGGAAGCTGCTCCTCACCCAGTGGCAGAGTAATTGGGGACAGCAGGGAGAGCTGAGGGATGGGGTGATTAATAAACTGCTCCGGAGGCTCTTTAGGAAGTGAGGTAAGTGCATTATTATCCAGAGAATCCTCTGGATGGGAGACATTTTAAACCACTCCTTCGGCAGAAGAATTGGCAATTGTTCCTGGAGCGCTGCGGTGACTAATCCAAGCCTGAGCTCTCCCCCGGAGAAGCCCCCGTCTGCTCCAGACCCAGCGGCCACAGACACTCCCTTCCCCGGTGGAGCATCCACCCGCTTGGATGCTGTGGGTGATGGGAAAGCCCTGCGTTCGCTCCGCCACGTGCTTCCCCATGGATCCCCCCCGCCATGGCCAGGTCCCACCAGGACCGGTCTCCTCTCCCTCCTCTGCGCAGCCTTCGCAGACAAAAAGCTTCCCATCTCCTCCTCCCTCGGATCCTCAGCTCTCCTGGTCTTATGCAAAGCCGGTATTTTTAGTATCTCCTGGAAACACTGCAAAGTGTCACCACCACCAGCTAATGAGCGCTCCTGCGAGAGGACATTCCTACAGCCACCTCCCTCCGCTGAGACCTGCCAGGGTCACCAAAGCATCCGCAAGCGGGTGGCACTGGAGCAGGGACCCAAGCCGGCTCCCGAAAGGGACCATTTGATCACTGGTTAATTGTTTTACAGCCAAGAAAAGAAAGAAAAGAAAAAGCCCAGCTATTGATCCAGTTGGTCTCAGCAGCTCTTGGCTTAATTCGCTCTTGTTCTCGGCTTTCTTGGGATCAGGGACGTGCCTGTGCCTCTCTGCCTGCCCACCGACAAGTCGAGGTCACAACCCACCCGTGGCTCCCCGAGGAACAAGCACCGGCACCACTCCCTTTGGGAAGGACGAGCTCCAGGGGCACGTTTGCTCTTCCCGTTGCGATACAATTTCTTTCCAAGGAATGAGGAGGCTGCAGAGGCCACTCATGCTCAAGTGCCTCTTGTGCAAACACGTTTATTTACAACACGCCCAGATGACCAGGTTAGAAGTGCACCAAACGCCAGCAAGGCTTTGCAGCTCCACTTAGACCACTCACCCCAGCCAGGGTCGGTGACAGCCCCGTCACCCGTCACAGCCTGCGCTTATCACCCCCCATTTATCATCCTCTTCTCTGACGAGGGGAGATGGTGCCTTTAAGGCAGCTTAACAGCTGTCAGAGAGGAGGCATTTTTGCGTGTGTTGCTGATGCTGAAAATACTAGCCAGAGATACTTTAAGTAGGTCTGGAAAGCGTTCAAGGAGAAGACACCGTGGTGCAGCCTGTCCCCGCTCCCAGCCCAGTCCCACCCAGCTGCTCCCAACTGGACGACTGTCGGGAGCCGCATGCATTCCTCCGGGGGCACAGAAGGGTTAAAAATACCCTCAGCCACGCTGGGGCACAACAAGTGGCAGAGTGTCCCTTCCCTGTCCCATCCCAGAGACCCACCTCCCCTCTCCCACCCAGGCTAGGGGGTGTCTCCGGCTCTACGATGGGGTGCGGAATTACCAAAAAAAGCCTCCCCGGAGGGCTGGGTTGGGTGCACGGGCATCGCCTGTGAGCACACGTGCCTGTTGGTGGCAGCTAACATGCTGTCTCAAGAAATTAAGGCTGTCAGCATAAGTGCTTTGGTGTGAACGCCTTGCCTCGTCAGCACACGGATTCGTTCCCGCTCTCCAGTTCAGCCCGGTCATCCCGAGCTGGGATGCCAGTTCTCTCCCCATCCTCGAGAGCGGCTCTGCAGGGCTGCCGGTCCCGGAGATAGAATCACAGAATCCTTTAGGTTGGAAAGGACCCCTAAGATCATCACATGCGCATCTTACAAAGGAAGACCACAAAATGCCATTTGTACCGTCAGGGACCACGCTGGTCCACAGCCCCCCAAGCAGCGCGCTCTGCAAACTGGGATAAACTGGGAAGCACCCACCCGTTTCAGTCCTCCTGCAAAATAACCCCTGTGTGACACCACACAGCGCTGGGCTCTCAACACCCCATCGCACATCTCTCCCTGCCGCTGATGCCCCGTGCAACGACAGCGGGTCACAGGGGGGATGCAACGCCCGTGAGCCCCCTCGTCCCCCGGGGGCCACGTGCCACTCCCTCACCTGAAACGTGGCAGCACCTGGGAGAAGCCCAGGGACAGTGGGCACCAGGCAAACGGTTATTAGCAACGGCGGCGTTTCTGATAGCGCCGTTGAGTCAGCTCCCTGGCTGGAAGGTTGGGGGAATGAAGAGTCATAAATAGAGCACCGGAGAAAGCCAATGTCCCTCCTGCCGGGGAGGGAGGCGGCGCGGGGAGGGCGCCGGAACTCGCAACCAGCGCTGGCTAATTGCCGCTTTTACTTAGGGTGAAGCGTGGAGGACCCGGAGCAGGGTTAGAGACAGCGGCATCTGAGTGGCAAGATGAGTAACGCTGGTTAGGGCTTTGCTTACTGCATCACCCCTCCTGGGATCTCTTTCCTGATTTTTTTTTATTTTTATTATTATTTAAGCAGACAAAGAGTGTGCTGGAGGCACAAGGGCTCCGTGGGCTCCAGCTGACCTGACCTGCTCTAAAATAAATTGGAAGTGCGGCTTCAGTTGTTGCTGTCTAGGGATTTTCCCTCCCCCTTTCCATCGTCCAGCACAAACCCTTTATTGGCGTGAAGGAGTGGTGCCCGAGCTCACTGCATTGAGCAACTCCAGCTTCAAATAACCTCCCCCAAAATCTGTGGCAGGAGCCCAAAATCCCTCCATCTCTTCCCTCCGCTCCCCACGACCCGCCCTGGCAAAGCCGTCTCCGGTGAGGGTCGGACACGGCAGCGCCTCGCTCCCCGCAGATCCCCTGCTGCTCCCCCTCTCCCCCCCGGCTGGGGCGAGGGTGGGGTTTAATTAATACTCGGAGGCGAGATCCTGGATAAGCGGCATGCCGTGTGCCAGCTGCGGCAGGTCCCGGCTCGCCAGCATTCCTCGCCGTGCCCCGCCGCCAGCAGCCGTGGGGTGCAGCGCAGCTGCGGGGATGGCGGGGGCTGCCGGCGCGGCACCGGGAGGGGACCGGCAGGTCAGTGGTGGCCCCGTCTCCACGCCTGCTCCCCCTCAGTCAAGGGCACCTGCAGCGATCTGAACGTGATGGTGACCGTTTGGTTATGCCAAGGTTGATGCTTTTCCTTGGGTTTCATTTTGGGATGAGTTCTCCAGGCTCTTGCAGAAATCCCTTCTGGCTGTAGAGCACAACCGGGAAGGCAGGCAGGCTGCCCTGGTTCCTGCTCTCCTCTTCATCACGGGGAGGAATGCATCGCCAGCAAAGCAAACCCACTCTGGCACGATCCAACTGGGAATGGCATCCCTCGGCTCCCGAGCATTGCTCTGTACTGCGGCAAGCCTCAAAACCTCTGCCAGCGCCTCTGACCTGGGGCTGAGCGCCACGCTCTGCTTTGAGGTGGAGTAAAGCAACATTAGGGTTTGTCCAAAACCAACACGGGGAAATCAAAGAGGGTCCCAGCTCAAACTGCCAACGCTAAGTACCAGCCAGGCTTTGAAACCCCACTTCAAAATCCACTGTATAAAAGATAAAATAAACAGACCCCAGGCTTGAGCTTGCTTCGCCAGGAGCCCAAGCTACCCCAGCACAGATGCCTTCCCCAAAAATACCAAAAGGTTTTGATTCCATCACCTCTCCGTGGCCCAGGTTGATGGCTGTGCTTTGGTCGGACAGGCTGAGCCCATGCTCCAGAGCAGCAAACCTCACCTCCGCCTCTGGAGCCTGGGAAGGAAGATGCGCCGCTCGCACCCAACAGCACCAGCTTCAGCCAAAGCCCAGCACTGGTTTCCCAGTCCATGGGAGGAGGGGGTCTAACTCAGGGGGTGCTGATGCTGGAGAGCATGCGATGGGGAAAACCCCTACGTCTCCGCCTGACCCTGCGTCTCTCCCGTACCTGGGGGAATAATTTCCCTGGGGAATTCGCTGTTCGCTAAACTGAATCAACATCGCTGTTATGTTTAGTAACATTTCAACTGTAAGTCATTTGATTCCAGTCATTAAAATTTAATATTAGCGTAAGGTCTGAGAAACCTGAGCTGACAGCAGAGAGCACGGAGGGGGAAGAAATGCCCCAGCCTGAAAGCTCCTACGAGGAGCTTTCCCTCGTAGCCCAAGAGCCCGGCTCGGCCGTGTGATGCTCATGGAGACACAGCGCAGAAAGATTCTCTTCCAACTTTTAGTCTCCTATAAAAAAGGGGCTCCTCGGAGAGGCAGCCATGGGAAGATCGTCCCTCAGGTTAAACTCATTCTGAAGACCAGGAGTTAAAGATGAGGCTCCTTTTCTCTGCCAGCTTAACATAAGCTAAACCCGTGCCGTTTCTTCTGCAGCATAGCTGTATCCGAAGCGGTCCATCAAGATGTCCATATAAGCACAGACTCCAAACCACAGAAATGCCTCTCAGCTGCACTTGATCTCACCATAAAACTAAGGGCTAAACTGGATGACCCCTTGAAGTCTCTTTCCAGATGGGTTTCTTACAATCCTCTAACAACCTGGTGCTCCGAACCAGTCCCTACCTAGTGTTTCCCCAGCCCCTGAAGGCCAGGTCTACCCTGCATCGCTATCCTGGCTTCCAATGGCCACGGGAGCCGGTGTGGGCTCAGCCCCTTGGTGTAGCCATCCCCACTCGCTGAATCAGAACACCCCCTGCAAACAAAGCTTCCCCTCCTGAGCAAGATCCCACAGCTGCTTCCCAGCCTCCTGCCTCTGAGAAACCCGGCCAGGAGAGGCACGGACAGCGGGAGAGGGCTCATCCTTCCCATAGGCAGGATTAGTCCCTCCGTGACCTGGGAAGGGGGCTGGGGGCAGCGGGGGGGAGGAGAGAGGAAACGCATGGGTGGGCAGATCTCCAAAAGTTAAGGGTTTGTTGCATGTTGTGTGGCCTTTTGGGGCAAGTTTGCGGGCAGGAAAAGAAAAAATATATGGGAAGCTTCAAGCAGAAGCTGCTTCAAAAGTCCTCTGTTCACGGCCTCTGTCAGAGCCTTCAATATATCTTCTTTATTAAAATCCGGACACAATGAGTCCAGAAGTGCCCACCTTTGTCAGGGCTGCATTGGCAACTTGCCTGGAGCCCCAAGGCCATGCCTAATTTGCATCTCATTTACACAGATGTTCATTAAAATTAATGTCTTAAGACATCATATCTGCCTGCATTTGAGCCTTCTGGACAGACAAACCACGACCGCTCCTGGAGAGCCGAAGCCACCCCCATCCTCCCCCCCCCAAAGCTCAGCTGCATCGTCCCCACGCCGCCCCGGGGAGCTCTGCCTGGCCGAGGGGCTGCCTCTGGTCCCCCCGGACACACCGTGAGTGCATCGTTTGCAATCCAAGAAGGGAGACGGTTGGGATATTGCAATTAGGCGCTGTGAAATAACAGCCTGGTGCAAGCAAGAAAAAGCCCCCCCCTCCCCGTGCTCCCCACTTGCCCCCCAGCCCAAGGCAGACGGATGGAGCACAGGCGGTCCCCGCCCGCAGGCTGCGATGCCCTTCCACATGCGGATCAGGAGCTGGGATGTTTCCCCTTGGAGAGAGAACCCGTAAGGTGAGGCTCTGCAAAGATCTGCTCAGCAGCATTTCCAACTCGTGCAAAAACGCTTGCTCTCTGGATGAACCGTGCACGGGAGGAACGCCGCTGCGTAACCGCGATTGCTCCATCCACCCTTCTCGCTTCTCCCCCATTTTATTCTCAGCCATTACACGGCAAAACCCTCCCATTTGTGCTGCAACTTTCATTTTTTCCATCAACACAGACCCCCAGCTTGCACCGCGTGGCCTCCAATGCCAACGAATGACTCCCGGTAAGGACACGTCACCTCCCCCAGAGCACCCTCGGCTCGTGCAGCCCAGGTCATCGCTGTCTTAAAGGGTCACGCTCAAGGTCACGGAGCCATAGGCCATTTGCAAGCACCACGGTGGGTTAAGCTGAGCCTGCCGGCCCCGCTTGCCACCCAAGCAATGTGCACTGACCCATCGCTTCAAAGGGCAGCTGCTCGGCTGGGAATAATCCCTTGCTCCGCAGGGAAGTTTCACTGCTTTGGAGGACTCGAAATTCCTTTTTGGACCGATTTCTTCCAAGCCACCGTGTGGTGTTTCACGATGAAGTTCAATCCCTTCCCATCGCTATAAGCTCAACGCAAAACATTGCCCGACAAGAGAGTCAACAGCAACGCCATCGGGTGAGTTTGCCCCGTACGGAACGGATCCAAGCTCTTTTTTTGGATAGGCAACCCCCAAAATAGAAATACCTTGTCCCGGTGAAGATTTCACCGAGCTATTAAGTGGTGGAACGGGATCAATTAGCCGTGAGATGAAAAGCAAATGGCTGTAAAAACACCTTCCCCCCTCCTACCCCCCATTAACACCAGGAAACGAGGCGCCAGATGTAAATCAGCCCAATCATCAGCTGCTGAGCCCATCAGTAATAGAAGTTTCACAGCAAGAGAATTTCTAAGCGGTATTAATATAATTAATGTAGCGTAACAGCATGACCCAACACCATATAAAAAAAATCAAAAAAAAAAATCAAACACACTCCAACTCTTCCCTTTCCCAGCATTTCATGCAAGCCTTGAGGGTCTCCATCACCTCGTGGCTGGAAACACAAACAGCCCCCAGCAAGACTGTGCCTTGGGTTTGTTCCCTGTGTGTACCCCTTGTCCCACAGCTTATCTGTGGCTTTATTTGTCCCCAAGGACCCCAAAATGGACGTAATACCATGATAAAAATAAAATGAAGCAAACAACAAGCAGGAATGGTGGGCCAGGTAGAGACACCTGCAGGATGATGTGACCTGGACTAGACTCCCAGATGATGCCAACTTACAGTTCAGC
Source organism: Falco peregrinus (assembly GCF_023634155.1). Classification (NCBI taxonomy): domain Eukaryota; kingdom Metazoa; phylum Chordata; class Aves; order Falconiformes; family Falconidae; genus Falco; species Falco peregrinus. The sequence goes on from NC_073723.1 coordinate 117,292,734, forward strand.
CGGACTCAAAAAAATCCCCCCCACCCCCAAAAGCCAACCACCTCCACAAGCCCACGAGGTGCTGGCACGCCAACATTACACATCACAAGGAGAACAGGGAAAAGTTTTTTTCCTCCTAATCACAAAATCTTCCCGCACCTTCCCACCGCAGACTATCACATCCAGCGGTTAATCCTATATTCTCCAGAGCAAGGAGGTTTTACCACACCAAAAACGCTGACATTATAGCAACAAACAACGAAGCCACGACAGCTTGAAGACCAGAGGTCCTACGCAGAAGACCACAACGCTAGACAGACCTTCAAACACCAAATACCACTTCGGAAACATCACGGCATCCAGACTTACCTTGAAGTCTGCCAGCTGCTGGTTGATGGTTTCCACCTCTGTTCCTACCACCCACTGCAACGCCTCGTTCTCCTCCGCCGCGGTGGTCATGTGGGTCAGCTCCTTCAGCCTGCTGTAAAAGTCCTCCACACGGGACAGGGTCGTTTCTACCTGCTCCTGACGGTTCTTGCCTCTCTCCGTCAGTTTGCTGCACTGTTTATTCAGCGTCTCCAACTCACGTTTCAGCCCTAATAAATCGGGGCTCCCTTCGTCCTCCAGCATCTTCTTGCACTCGCTTTCCGAAGCTTCAATGTCAGACTTCAGCCTGTGGAGTTTGCCCAGGAAGGTGCGAACGTCCTCTGCCTGGGACTGAAGGCTGTCAGAGTCCCTCCCGATGGGGCCCATGCTGTCTAGCTCATCATCGAGATCTGCCAGTTGAGAGAACATCTCCCTGACCCGATTATTGAACTGGCCGATCCCTTCAAGCTTGTTTTCCATCAGCGTACAGCAGTCGTTCACTTTCTGCTTCACTGCCTTGAAGTCCTGCTGAGCCACCTCGGCTTGGCTTAAGAGCTGGGAACAGTCGGACCCATCTGGAGCATCTTCTACTAGACCTTGAGTGAAGTTTTTCAGATAATCCACTTGTGGCTCCAGGGCTTGCAGCACCTCCTGCTGTGCCCTGAGCTTCTCCAAATTCTTGTTGCTGCAGGCTTGTGGCCCCAGTGCATCGTAGATCTCCAGCTGGTGCTTCGCCCCTTCCAGCTTCTTCTCAATGTTCTTGAAGCTCTCTTGAAACTCCTTGAGCCTCTGTGACATTTCTTCAATGGAGCTAGTCTTGGCTTGCAGCTCTTCTGTGATGACATCCATCTTCTGATTGATGCCAGCTTTCTCATCCCGAATGTCATCCTCGTCGGTCTGAGAAGCGTCAATCAGGATGTCGGCAGCGCTGTTCAGCATCTCCAGCAAGGAGCGGCGCTTCTCCACGTCACTCAGCATAGCCTTCGACCTCAGAAGAGTCGCCTCCAGCTGCACTGGGTCCAGAGTTACTTCCAGCTCCGACATCTTTGCCTTGCAGTCCTCCACCCAAGGCAGGAGGTCCTCCGTGTGCCGCTGGTACTTCTGGGCTTTCTGCAAACAGTCCTTGAGCTTCGAGTGTCTATCGACAGCCTGCTTGCTGAGCTCCTCCCAGTGCGTCTTCAGGCCAACCAACTGGTTTTGCAGCGTGGTCTTCTCCTCCCCTGGCTGGACAGAAAGCAGCAAAGATTCTCCCTCGGCTACAATCATCTCATAGGAACCGCTGTGTTGGTTGAGGCTCTTCTGGAACTCTTCTTGTTCCTGAATTTGGCTCTGTAGCCTCTCCAGTTTAGCAGAAATAGGTTGGCTCTGAGCTTGCTGGCACAGTTTGTCATCCAGCCAGGTCCTGAGTTCATCAAACATATGCTGGAACTGCTGGGAGCTTGCAAGCGCAGTCTGCAGTCGGTTCATCCGGTCGGCTGCAATGGAAATAAGATTAGAACGCAACAATTAAGCTGAAATCAAATAAGCAAAGTGCAATTATTTAAAATCATCTCAGATGCACCAACTGTGTTTTGATTAACAGGAAGGAGTTTTCCATTGCATCACTAGCCTTTTTGCTCACTGATTCATACATTTCTGAAGTAGCAACAGGCAACGATAACGCAGTAATCTCAGTTCTCCTAACCTCTCTCTAAATGCAACCTCTTAGAAAGCAGAAGAGGTTAGAGGGTGGCCACTGGGTCTTCTCCATGCCCCATTCTGAATTTAGGAATCAGCTGGGTGGTTTTCTTTTCCCCCCAAGCACAGCACATGCCACACTCTGCAAGCCAAGCAGGCTTGTTGAAGAGCCACATCAGTGGGACCAAACATCTCTGCTTGCTCTCCAGGCTCAGCTCTATCTGGATGTGAACTCTCCCTGTGCTCAGTCCCACAAAAAACACCCACGAAGCACCCTAAAAACGACAGATGGTGCTTCCCCTGTTATTCTTAGAAACCCAGTGATGGAAGAGCCCTTTGGCAAAAAGCAGGGATGGAGTTTGACACCCCAACATCTCTCTGTTCCGTCTCACCTGCCAGGTCTTCCAGCCCTTTGAGAGGAAGTGACACGGTCTCCAGACGTTTCCTTAACTCATCTTTGAGATACTGCTCCCCAATGAGGACAGAGAGGTCATCACAGAGGGTCTGAGCCTCTGCGATCTCCTCTTCCAGCTGCTCCAGGTCTGAGCGGATCTCACTGGTTTCCTCCAGCTGCTGTTTCACGGCGTCGGGCTGCGTGCTGATGGCCGACTGGCTGCTCAGGCGCTGCCCAACTGCCTTCACCTTCTCGGAGAGGCCCTGGAGGAGCTCCTGGTACTGGGTGCTCTTTACTATGGCTTGGTCAATTTGGCTGGAGCGGGAGTTGAGGCGTTCCGTTAGCTCGGACCATTTCTGGTTAACCCCTTGGAGTTCTTCCCGCACCTGGTTAGTGGATGGAGAAACATCTCCCGGGCCAGTCAAGATGCTCTGAGCCGCCTGGTTGAGCTGCTCATGCTGTTGTCTGCGAGCTTCAAATTCCTTCAGCATAAACTGGAACAGAAATAACAAAAAAATGTTTGCATAAAACTGACAGCTCCGAGTACACACAGTCAAAACAAACCAGACCTCCAGGGGCTTTATCCAGACCACGGAACCAGGAGGAACAAGGCCTGGGGTGGGATGGCAGTGGGGCTGGGTGGACTACGATTGACTGTGACCTTGCCACTTGGAAAGCTTGGAGGAGTCTGCGAGGCCAGTACTTCGCTCGCTCTTATTTGTCCTACTGCTGTGTAACGTACCATAAACCAGTGAGATGAGGAGGCCATCTAATTATGTTAACTGGGCCATTTTATTTTACGATGTGGCCGGTTATGGACATGTTAGGATTTGGAAGCAGGAGGTATGGAAAGGGCAGGCTGCCAGGCGGAGGGGCAGTGTTAGCAAGTCCTGCAGAGCATCAGCCCAGGTCTTGTTTAAAGCAATTTCACTCTCCAAGAGGGGCCGGGTGATTCACTGATGAGTCAATCCAGCGCGGGGAAGGGAGCTCGAGCACTGCGCCCGTTTCAAGTTATTACAGCAGTTTGTGCTCAGCGGGGTGTGGAGGACTGGGAGAACTCCGGCTTCTCTCCCAAACACTCGCTGCGTGGCAGAGCGCTTGCAAGGCAACTAACCCCGAGTGCAACCTTCCTCGGGATGCACCAGCTGAGAGACACCCTCCCTCCTCATCCCGAACCCAGCTCACCTGGACCTGCTGCTTCTGTGCGTTCAGCATGTTGGGGTCGATGGAGAGGGGTCCCAGCACGCTCATCATCAGCTCCTTCTCCATGAGCCAAGGGCGCAGCTGGGCTTCGGCAGCCTGGAAGTTGGCCAGCTGGTTCGCCGACTCCTCCAGCTTCTGCTGCCGCTCGGCCGTCGCCTGGCTGGCTCTTTCCCACCTGCAATCTGAAGCACCGGCTGTGTTGGGGGTAGCCGTGCTCCTGGCCAACCCATCCCTCCATCCAGAAGTGTTTGGGTTTTGGTTTTTTTTACCCTCCCCATGGTTTCCCCGACGGCAAACCTCCTCAGCTTTTCAATAAAACTAGCGTGGCTCTATTCACTCTCCATCTAACAAGCTGTTCCCCATTTCTAATGGCTACGTCGTCTTGAAGCTCATAGAATAATAATAAAAAAAAAAGCCTTGCAAGCAGGATTGCTGCGTTCTAGTCACTAGTGCCACGAGCTGGTCTGACCTTGGGTGAGCCATCTCACATCCCTGGCTCGATAAATGAGGATACCCTCATGTGTATCAGTCCTCACACAGCACATTCAGATCTCCTGGACGGAGAACTCCATAAACATGTTCCTGCTGTTTCAAAGAAGAGAATCTCTGGATCCTTTTTAAATATACAGTCTTGTTTAGTCAACATTTAATTACCTAGGATAACCTTACTAATGACTGGAGTTTTATATCAAGCAATGAAGCTTTTAATGAAAATAATCAACCCATGTTGCTAATGCTTTCTTTTTTTTTCCCTCCCCCTTTTTAATTTTTTTTTTTTTAAAGAAGTCATTTAAGGAGGCAAGTCTTTAAAATATACATCCATCATAGAGATTTCATTAATCACGACAGCGCTCGTCTCAGGAACACCTTGTACACCAGACAGCTTGGAGATAAGTTCGCTATTTACTGAATTTTAATTAGAAGTGACTCTGCTCTGCTGTGACTTTGGAATCGCCCTGCAATCCTGAACCACCTCTAACATGATGTTTCCAGACAGAAGCCTCGCTGAGTGCTTCAGGCACTTACTCAGGTCTTCCTGCATCTTCTTCCAGTTTGCTGCTTCTGGAGAATCTGGATATTTCTCCAGCAAGCCAGAAAGTGCTTCCTTTACCTTCTGGATCTTCCCTGAATTCTGTTCCAACTCAGCCAGAAATGCCTGGAAAATAACCATTTGAACTTCAGATAAGGGGCAACAGAATGAAATCACCGAGTAGGAACGAGCAGCTACAAGCCAGCGGTGGGACTATTTCTGTTCTTTGCTCTTTAGTGAAATCACTTCATTTTATTAGCAATATCATGAGCTAACTTGGCCCCAAAAGCAGGGAAAGGCTGGGAATTGCTTTCCAGGAGAAGTTGGAGTGACCCAGCAACACGGACTGTAAGATAAGCTCCTTCCCCCTAAGCCAGATGCCTGAAAGCAACAGGTCTGTTAGCAAAGAGGTTGAGGGTGCGGGGGCTCCTCCTCCACGGATCTGCCACGGATCCCTTCCAGGGAAAGCCCTTCTTTGCCCCAGGGCAGATCCTCTTCGCTAATCCTTCTAGTCCTGCCGCACAAAAGCACTGAGACCCTTTGGGAGAAGATGCTCTAATGCCCATTTTTTGCTCTGGATGAGAAGCTACCTTATTGTGCTCAGCCTGGGCTCTCATCGTCTCCGTCTTGGTGGGCGAGGAGGAGGCGTCCAGCTCAGACAGCGTTCGTTCCTTCGACTCCAGCCACTTCAGCATGGAGCTGGCCTCCTCCTGCACTTCTTGCATCTTCTCCAGCATCGCCGAGAGCTGCTGCTGGCGTTCCCGCAGCGCTGCGCCCAAGCCCTGGTACCGCTGGCTCACGTCTGACACATCGCACTGGATCTCGGTCAGATCTGTTTCCAAAAAGCAGCTTGAGATGAGGCCAGCTGCCCACGTTACCCCTCTTAACCTGGACTAACAGGTACTAATCTAACCCTGGGCAGCCCCAGGCAGCCAAGCAGGAGGAGCAAGAGGCCACACTGCCGTCCGTCTGTCTGCAGAGCAATGTCACATCACCCTCACCCCCCATGCCAGGGGGCCCTTCCAGCTCTGTCAACGTGTGTTGACAGTTTGCAAACAAAGCAAACGTCTTCGCGTTTGTGAGGCTGATGCAAGCTGAGTCCCCCCCCGCTTCTGCAATGTCACTGCTCGTACAAGGTGAAATAATTTGACACCAAAATATAAAGCTGTTTTTATGCACCTATTATCTCGTTGAACCGGTGAACTAACAGCAGATAACGGGCAATAATTAAAATTGCTCTTCAAACTGAAGGGTTGGATGCCGTTATAATCCCTTAGAACCAATAAATTTAATTGCAGGCCTTAAACCAATCTCCCATTTATCAGCTCTTAACACCACCTGACGGGGTGTCAGGGTGCTGTTCCTCCCCAGAGCTGCCTCTCTCCGTCCTTCAGCCTGACCTACATCCCCCATCACCGCCTGCCGGTCCCGCGGCTCTGGGAAATTCACAAGCCCATTGGCAAGCTCAGCTCACTGGCGACGGGATGCTGACGGTGTGACATTGCGCTTTATATTCTCACGGATGGAAATGCACAGACAAAACCAGACAGGGAGACGGCGAGGTGGGCTGGGCACGCGCGTGCCGGCCCGGCGGTGACAGTGAGCTCACCTTTGCACGTGTGGTATCCGTTCACGCTGCCTACTGACCCTCCCGGCGCGGGCAGCGTGGCACCTGAGCAGAGGGGACGGAGACAGACAGAGGGACAAGACAGAAGCGTTAGGGATGCAGACAGCAAGCGATGAACAGACCACACTGGCCACCAAGCACAGACGTGGCGCCTCCACGAGCCCACCCGCCTGGCACCGGTGAAGCCACCGGCTCGGTGCCCAGCGAGCGGCATTAGTTTGATTTGGCGTCTGTTTATTTCTCCTCCTCCCCAGACACCCGCAGCCCTCACTTTCCTGGAGCTGCCTCTGCCTCCCTGGACCAGGAGCAGAAGAGCTGAAGGTGCCTGGAGCTGGGCACCTCTCCCAGCATCACCCCGAGACCGGGGCGGACATTCCTCCTGCCTGGACCATAACACTGGGGACCACTGGCCATCTCTCCATGCCTGGCGAGCTGCTACCCTGAGCATGATTTTGTGATTTATAATATCAAGTGAGGCTGCTGAATGCCTTCCCTGAAGAGATTAACTCCCCTGAAGGGATCAGCTCCCCCGTATTCTTCTTTTCTTACCGGATGAAACAGTTTAAACCCGCCTTGGTGCACAGACACGTTCTCTTTGCCAAGAGGCTCCACACAGGATGCACCACGGTCCCCTCCCTGGACACCAGATATCGCAGCTGTGGCATTCACAGCCAAAGGGGGCTTCATTCCAAACGTTATCGGGTCAGTCCCCCTCTCTCCAACCACACATTTTAGAGCTTTCATGGAGGTAAAGGGCTGCAGCTTTGGTCACCCCATGTGGATGACCATGTAGGTCACCCCCAAGAAGTCTCTCCCCACTTCTCTTGGAGGTTTCCCAGGGAACCGCTCATCAAGACATATCTAGACTGTGAATTCCCACTAATGCCCACCAATGATGAGAGTCCAGGGACTTGTTCTCACAAGCTGGAAGACATCTTTTAGCTGGTTTCCAAACGAACCAGACATAATCTCATTGCTTCACAGACTCGAAGCCAAAAAAGAGACTAGTAAATCATGCCTGAATATCACAGTCTTAAATTTCATCTGGATACGCAACTCAAAGACTAGAGTTTGATTAAAACACTCCAGCCCTCGGGAGGCTGAAGCACATCATCAAGAGAAAGCAGGAGCCGCCTCCACGAGCCTGCAGCCCCGCGGGGCTGAGCCCGGAGCCCCCATGCTCCATCCGAGCAGTGGCACGTGTCCCCACGCCGGGCTCTCGGCACACGCAGGGTAGTTCAGTGCCCGTTACGCTACAGTAAATTAAGCCACAGTAAACTAAGCCAGTTTTGGTGGGCTCTGGGCGTTTGGCTGATGCATTAACAACAAGTGACTCGACCACAGGGCTGAGCCCCGTGATGCTCGGACCACCACGGTCCCTCTGAAGTTTGTTACAAGGGGGAAACAATCCCATTTTTTGCTCGAGGCAGGCTCAGAGAAGACGCAGTGGTGAAAGCAAACACGGTGGTGAGGAAGGAGACCACCTCGGGATAGTGGCTGTGACTCACCTGCCTTGGATGGGGTGTTGGGGGCCGTAATCTCCACGATCAGGTTCTCCAGGAGGGTCCCTCTGCGGCCAATCTCCTCCACCTGGGCCCCCTTCCCCTTCCACTCCTCCAGGAGATCCTGGTTGAAAGCAAAGGGACTTGGAGGCCACGCTCTCCTGGCCACAGCCCTCCCTTCCTCGCCTGTCACCTCTACGGTGACTCAGTGGCACTGGGACGCGGCGCCCAGGGAACTGGTGAAGGGCACGCCAGCGGGCGGCGAGCAGGCTGCAGCGGGCAAGTGGGTGTCTTCACATTTATTTTTGTCAGGGGGAATCCAGGAGTGAAAAGCTCTTCCCTAACTAGCAGGTCTGTCGAAGGAAACCTTCTTCTCCCTCCTACTGGTTTGGGGACCTCCCTCCCCCTCTCTGCACAGCCCAGCCTCGCGTGAGGCCAAGGGGCTGGGATGGCAGGAGGCCACCTTCCGTGTCTAGCAAGGGGGAACAGCCAAAACAAGTGTGCTTGGGTCTCCCACTCCCAAATCCCAGGGGAAGGGCAGGGAAAGCAGGCAGCACCCCAGAGAACCCTCGCACTGCTCCCTTCTGCGCACGCTGGATGCACACACACCCCGGGAGCTGCAGCTCAGCAGCAAGTCCAGGGCATCGCAGGATTCCTGAGACCATAAATCACCTCCCCAGACTCTGCTTCCTGGGATTTATCCCATGTTCCAGCATTTCCACACCAGCTGCCAACCGTCCCCGTCCGGCTGGGGCTCCCTCTGCCCACCTGGATCTGCTGCCTGCGCTGGTGCAGCTCCTGGGTGCCCAGGGAGGTCTCAGCGGGCGGCATTTTGCCTTCGCTCTCCCTCAGCCACTTCCTCACAGCCCCGACCAGCTTCCGAAATTCATCCAGTTGCTCCTGGCAGGACGACGCATCCTTTTCTCTGAGAGTTGAAAAGGTTTCGGAGAGTCAGAGCTCGTGCTTTGCCTTGCAATTACCCCCGCCTGAATGCAGCACAGTTGTGTCTCCAGCAGCCCTTCTTTGGAGTATTATTAATAGATGTTGCTTAGGAACAACGCACGCAGCGCCAGCCAAAGCGGGGGGCACTCCACAGCCTGCCCCCCACTGCTGCTGGACCCCCTCAGGCTGTGGCCGGGGCTGTTCCAGCACCACCATGGTAGCCAGCAGCCACGGGACCACCGCTGCCGCCACACCGGGCTCTTTGTCCCAGGGAAAACGAAGCTTTGGGGAAGACAGGGTTCATTCACGCCAGGTCCCCCAGCCAGCTGCAGCCCGGGGGGGGCCAGGCTGTGCCGCCCCTCCTCCCCAGCCACAGCTCTCATCCATTCAAGCCCACCCCGGAGGAACAAGGCAGCCCCCGGACGGGAGCCACTGGCCCCTCTGGCTCATCCTCGCCGACCGCAGCTGCGAGCAGCCTGCATGGGCCCGGCCGGAGGCAACTCTCGGCATGATGCTGAATTACTGAGGATTATTAGAAGATTCATCTGCTTTGTCCCATCATGTTCCCTATATTCACCAGGATGTTTGGAGATACAGCCTGGGAGCTGTGACCCTCTCCAGGGACACCGGCCAGCCGGCACGCTGACCCTGCTCAAGCTGCCACGGCCAATTCCAGCTCCAGCTGCCGCCGGAGCCCAGCTTTATCCCCACGTTAAGGGGAATGTGGGGACAGGCTGCTCTGCTCTGTCACCTCCCAGGGAGCACGCCTGGGGCAGGCTCCCCATCCTCTGCCACCACCCCGCTCCCCTCCGGCAAGATGCTCCAGGATGGAGCTGTGGCAGCCCACACGCCGGGAAACGCGTGAACGCGGCTCCTGCAGCACCAGGAATTTTTCACAACGCCCCCAGCCAAGGCTTTTTTTAAAGAAAGCGTCAGCTGGAGCGAGCTGCCTTACGTCTCCTGGTGTGGGAGGAGGGAGGCAGCAAGAGTTCACTTGTGCCCCCCCCCAAAAAGATATCTCCACAGGGTACTGTTCTGACCACGAACGCACCCTCCCCAGGTAGTGGCCGTGTCCCTGGGACTCACCTCTCTTTTGCCACCTTCTGCAGCTGCAGAAAGTCTGTCTTCAGGCTCTGCAGCTTCTCCTGCTGCTGGGAGGCCCCGGGGGCGAAGCCATAGGAGCCCAGCTCCGCCGCCAGGTGCTCCAGGGTGGCCAGGTCCTCCTGGTGCTGCCTCAGCTCCGAATTCAGCTCCTGCCAAGAGCAAAGGGTGATGCTGACAGCACCCTTGCCAGCAGACCGGGGCAAAGCAGATGAACCAGGCAGCCCCATGTCCTGGCAAGCTGGAGAGACCCAGTGTGGGGTAATGCCACGAACTGCACCAGCTCCGAACGGGCTGGCACCGCTCTGTCCCACCTGCTTCCCTCGCTCCAGCTCAGCAAATACTTGGAGCAGCTGCAGGAGCAAGTCCCACATCCCCGGTGCTGGTGTGAGGCCACTCAGTGAATGGGATGGGGAGCCCCAGACCAGGGCAAATCACACACACACTCACCCCCAGCACAAGTGTCTGGTTTTACGCCAGCTTAGGGCATTTCTGAGGCTGTGGGCAAACCAGCCCCTGTAGCAGAGCATTCGTAGGAAGCAAAAGGGAAGAATTCTGTGCGGCCATCACTGGCCACCACGACCCGTGGCATCTCTGAGGGCTTTGCCACATCCTGCACTTGCTGCCAGCGCTTGAGCGTTTTGCTGTATTAACCTCGTGGAGTCGTTCAATCGGTAAAACCTTGCTATATTTGGACTGGCCCCTAAAAGCCCGGCTAGAGATCCCTGCTGAAAGCCAGCCTGGCTCCAGGGAAATGCCATTCCCCTCCCCCCCTGCCGCAAACAGCCTCAGCCACTCTGGCCACATTCCCCTTCCCCAGGCAAAGAGCCAGCACTGGTCCTGTGGATCCTGCCAGCCCGGGAGCGACCCGGCGGCTGTTTGCCTGGGAAGAAATCACTGCAAACCAGCCCTGCCTCCGAAACCTGATGCAGGTGGAGCCTTCTCCCCCTGCCTCTCACCTGGATCTGCTGGGAGAAGTGAGCGATGTCCCGGTCCGGCTGGTTCCCAGATGCCAACATCCGCGCTCTGCTCTCTGTGAATTGCTGCAACTTCTCCGAGAGCTGCTCATACTGCTCGACCTTCGGCAGGAGGCCCTTCAAGGCATCCTCCCTCTCCTGCTGCTGCTGGCACAGCCTGCCGAAATGCTCCGTCACCTCTGCCAGCTTGCCCTGCAGGGCAGAGGCTGTGGGGCTGTCTGCCGCCTCCATGAAGCGCGTCACCATCTCACGGGTGGCTTCCAGGCAGCTCTTCTGCCTGGCAATGTCCTGCTTCAGCTTCTGGGGTAAGCACACGCAGAAAGGGATGCCATTTTAGGAAGGCTCTTGAGCAAAACTGAACTGGTGCAAAGAGGCCTTTGGAACAGCAGCGCATGCTTCCAGATAACCAAGGTCGGGCGAGAATAGTTTTCTATCCCAATTTTCCTTTCCTGATCTCCCCAACCCGCTCTGCCTTTCCCCGGTGCCCGAGAGCCAAGCCCTGCTTGTTAGCAAAGAAGAAAGGAAACTTTCAACAGGTCAGTGTCCCGGCTGAAATTAAGTAAAGGTTCTGCTCATACCCCTTTGCAGGGTTTTGGGGTTTTTTTTGTGCTTTCAGAACACCGTAGCCAACCCCCAGCAGCAGCCTGCACAGCTCAGGTCCTGCAGCCAGGCACGTTTGAAGCAAGGATGCTCAAGGACCAGCCTTACCGTGCTCGTGGCAAGCGAGTCCTGGATGGAGGCGGAGGACAGCGCGGCCGGCTGCTCTCTCTCCAGGTTCTTCTCGATCTCAGCCACCGACTGGAGGAGGCTCTCCAGGCTCTCCTGGACGCTTTGGGACTGGGCGATGGATTTCTGCAGCAGGTCCGAGCGTTGGGCCATCTGCTGGGAGAGGCTCTGGAAGCGGCTCACGATGGCACCTGCAGAGTTCAGCGCAAAGGGGAATCAATGACAAAGAGCTTCTCGCCCGGTGCTCAGAGAGCAGCAAGGATGGCCTGCGGCTCCTGCCAAACCCTCACCGATGACAAATCCTTGTCCCCAGACTCAGCAGCGAGGCAGGGAACCCAAAACAAACTGCCAGCCTGGATCCCAGCCCTCGCCACATGCAAACAAGACACGCTGCTGTACGCCTTCGCCCCATCTTCTCCCCAGAGTGGGAGACTTCATCTTCTCTCCCTCCCTGGTTTCCTTCCACGCTCTCCCCAAGCATCCCTGCTGACGCCGGCAGCTGCTTTGCTCTGTACCTGTTGTTTCCTGAACGTGCCTGTGGTCTGGTGCCGGCTCCCCTTGCACCTCCAGCAGGGACCGAGCCGCTTTCTGGAGCTTCTCCACCGGTACCTGATGCTCAGCGAGGTCTCCCTGCAGCTGCTGCTTTGGCACAAGACAAGGCAAAATCGGCGATGGGTCACACGCAAGAGACCTGCACCCGCAGGGAGCTCAGGGCTCCATTTAAACCCTGCTGAGGGATCCTGTCCACTTCATCACAAAATCACCAAGAAAAATAAAAAACGTTGGTTGGAAGGTGCAACCCCATGCTGCAGGCAGAGCTGGAGCAGGAGGTGTGGGCTGTCCCACCACCCAGCCACCCTCCAGGGAAAGGAATGTCACCAGGGATGTCCCCGTGGCAGTCTGTGACTGCAACCCCGGTGCTGGCTCAGAGCATCTCTCAGAAGAGCCTGGCTCCACCTGCCCCGCGGTGCCGGGACCTGCTGAGCCTGCCGGTGCATCTCTGCACCCAACCAGCAAAAAAAAAGCCAACGGGGCGAGTCTTTCCCGCTGCTGACTGCTCAGAGCAGCAGCCGAATTCCCATCCAGGCTCCAACGCTCTGCCAGGAGCTGCCCCACGGACCCCGTACCTTAGTGCTGGCCAGCTGCTTTTGCAAAACGGCCGGATCTGAAGAAACCGTCTCTGAGAGCAGCTTCCCAACGGCAGCTTCACTTTCCTGGAGCCACATCCCGAGAGACTCCACCACCTCCTGGAAGTGCTGGTAGTGATCCAGCAAGGTGTTCAGGTGGGAGCCAAGCTTGGTGCACTGCAAAGGAGCAACAAGACGTAATGGCAGGATGCACACGGGCACAGAGCAAGCTGGGCACCGGTGGAAAATGCACAGAAGTCATCAAGAAAGAGAAAATGATTGAAAAAAATAAATCTTGCCATATGTGTTAAAGGAATTGCAGGACACAACATGTGGATCAACACCCAGCCAGAGTGCTGCCCAAGCCCTGAAGAAGATAATTCTTGTCCTCTACAAGCTACATATGTGCTAGAAGTCCAGCCAGACACCCAAGAGAAATGCCCACCTGCCATCCCTGCTCATTCCACATGCACAGGAGGAAAACAGCACCCGGGGTTCAACTCCCAGCCTTGCAAAAGCCCCTGCCATACCTTGGAGTGTAGCGTGGTGTATCGCTGCGTGGCATCCTCCAGCTTGCTCTTGACCACGCTCCCGGACATCAGCAGCTGAGACGCCGTGTCCCCAGCAGCTCCCTCCACATCCAGCACCTTCTGCCCCGACATGGTAACAAAGCGCAGGTCGCCTTTGTGAGAGATGACGTCTTCCGAGAAGCTCCCTTGCCGCAGCAGCAGCTGCCGGAGGGCTGCGGGATCGCTGTCCCCCTTGTACATCCCCTCTAGATCCTGCTCCGCTTGCTTCAGCCAAGCCTCGAACTCCCCATGATCCCTCAAGAACTTCTGCAGCTCATCCCGCAGGACTTGCACTTGCTTCAGCCGCTTTTCCGACTGAGAGAGGGAAGCTGCGTACTGGTCCTTCAGCTCCGCCAGCCGGCCCTGGAGCCGACCCCGTTCCTCCCCGGTCAGGCTGTGGCCGTGCTTGTCCAGGAAAGCCTGAGCCGACTGCGTGCCCAGGATGACGTCCTGCTGCTGGGACAGCAGCTCCTGGTGCCGCACCTGAAAGATGCCGGCGAGCGGAGGTGATGCTCGTGACCTCTCTGCCCACCAGCACCCAGCCCGCCCGAGCCTCCGCACCCTCCCGCAGCACCAGCAAGTGGGGGAACACCACAAGGGTGGGAAACGGGCGGGTTGCTCTGCCCACAGGGAGCGACCCCTTCTGTGACCTTCCCTCGTCACCCTGATGGCTCCGTGCATGGACTTCCCAAGTCTCCCAAATGGAAAATCACCCTGAACACACGGTTCGGAGGCCAGACTCATCCAACACCCCGTCGGGCTGCCAGCTGCATCAGCAGCCGGAGGCAGGGTTAGCATGTCGGGCAGAAAGCTTTGAGAGGGAGCAGGTGTCAGTCCTGACCTTCAGCCTCTCGTACTGCTCATCCAGGTTCTCAGCAGCACTGTCTGCTCCCACGACGTGGCCATCGGGGACATCCTGAGGGCCTGTCCCCGCTCGCACCCCTGGCGCTTGCTCGATGGGGTGGGGTCTGTACTCCAGGAGCCCTCCCTTCTGCTCCAGCGATGCCACCCAGTTCAAAAGGGAATCGATCTTATTGCTGTTCTCCTCCAGCTCTTTGGCAGCTTTCACCTGAAAGCACAAAGGCTCCGGATAAGGATGACCTGGTCCATGCACACTCAGCAAACTGCTGCACGGGGGAGGGAGACAAAAATCAGCAGAAGAAAAAACCCCGAACAGTTTTCCAGCCACAGCAAATGCCTGAAACGCTCACAAACCTCCAAAACACTTTGTGCCTCTCTGGATGGGGGGATAAGATGCAAAGAAGCTGTGAATAAACTCAGCCTCTCCTCTGCCTTGTATCTCTCACCCTGATCCAACCCAGGGTCCCCACGCGAGGGGCTGCAGCTGCACCCACGCGGTGCCAGCATCGCTCTCACAGCGCGTGGCGGTGCCTGATGCTGCTGTTACAGGTCAGCCCAAAGGCAGAGCGTGCAAGGTGCCCTCCACTCCTCCCTTTCCTCCCCGCTGCCACTCTCGAGGCGTTTCACAAGGGAAATGCCTGGGGCCACTTCCCCTCGGGGACGGAACAGCAAATTGCTTCACGCTGCATCACCTGGGTGGCTGCCGGGACCTCGAATGAATCCAACTGCACCAGCTGGACCTCACTGTCCACCTCAAGCGGAGTCCGGGGGCTACAGCTGTTTGCACGTTACCTTTTCGGTCTCCTGCTGCACTGCAGCAGTGACAGCGCTCTCCAGCTCCTTCTGGGCCACCTCTGTCCTCTCCTGCAGGGACCGGTACTGCTCCTTGGCACGCTGGAGCTTCTCTTGCAGCGCTGCCAGCTCCCCAGGCTCCATCTTCGCCTTGTTCTCCTCCAAAAACTCCTCTGTGCTTTTCAGGACACTGGCAAAGGAGGCGGCTCGGGTGTGCATGCTCCTCTGCAGCTCCTAGGCAGACGATGCTGTAAGGCTCCCGTGCGCTCCCGAGGCAGCGCCGAGCCTCTCCGTCTTCTGATCCCCATTTTTTAAAGCACTGACCTTAACATCGCTTTGCCTCTGCTGCAAGGCAGACAGGTCCCCTTCGCTGGCTGCTCTCTGCTGCTCTGCCAGGGTGTCCTCTGCCTGGCACAGCCAGTGGCTCAGCTCGGCCAGGCTCTGCGCCCGGGCTGCCTGCTGCTCCTGCAGCGTCTGCGGGCAGAGGGGAGAGGAGAGGGGACAGTTAGGACCGGTGCTGCACCTGCGGTCACGCAGCACATCGCTGAAAGGCAAGGTGAGAGGTTACAGCTAGAGCATCTCCTGAAGATGAGGATGCAGCACAGAAAACGGCTTTTGCAGCTCTCCACGTGCTCCCTCTCCGGCTCACACGCTGCGGGAACGGGGCTGAGGCGCCCAGTCCCTGCCGAGCCGGCGCTGCCTGCTCCACGTTTGTCACCATTTGAGCAGGTTTCTCTCATTCTGCTCTTTGAGAAGCCCATGGAGCCCCGACGTGGAGCTATGCTCCAGGTCACACACTCCTCTCCCAGGGCAGCTCAACCAGAAGCTCCTGTGCCTTTTCCATTCAACCTTACAAACATTAAAACCGGGGCAGAAACTCGGCTCATGGGAGGTGACAACAACCTGAGGCCAGGCAGCACCAGTGTGGAGCCCCACACAACCTAAGCAGGCTGGTTTTTTGCTCCTGGGGTTGGAGAGGGAGCCGGGGAGAGAGAAAACGTTTCTGTAGCTGATCCAGGTCCTTCGTTCTGCTGCCAGAGCACAAAACACAGAAGCGCCTGTTTGAGCAATTGAGCATGATGTGACCTGAGAGTCCCTGCAACGTTCCTGTTCCCCTTTCCCAGGGGAGATCAAGGTTTTTGAGTTTCACTGGGCATTTCAGCCAGGTGATGTACAAAGTGGTGTAAAACACTGTGCTTGTTTCTCCCAGTCATAAGATAAACAACAGAAGCAAATTGAAAGAGCCTTCTTAAGAGCTCTTCAGCTGCAAAGCGAGTTCTTCCTGGGTTAGGATGGGCGCACACTCAATCTGAAAAAGCAAAGCAAACTGGTTAATATACACACACACTCCAGAGAGGACAGGCAAGGGTTACAGAGAGCAATTGTTAATAAAAAACACATTAATCCTGTCTTGACTAGGAGGATCCATGCAGTGACGGGTGCTGCAGCAAGACCTGAGGGCTTGCTTTTGCAGCTGCCTGCTGCCTCGATACCCCATCAGCTGTTTCTCTGGGACAGCAAAACCTGACTTGTGCGGTGGAAATAAGACATTAAAACTGCCAGGTGCCTGCGTTGGGCCCTTTGCACAGGGATTTTCTGGTGGGGGGTAGGGAGAACCAGCCTTTTTTCCACCCTAGCCCAAAGCAACTCGATGTCTAGCAGAGGAGTGCCCGGCTGTGCTACCCAGACCTCGGCAGGGCTCCGTCTTTTGGGAGGAAAGCAACTTTCCACCTAGGAGTTACGTGGTAGGAAGAAGAAAGACTTTAGAAGAAGCTGATGATGTGCAATGAGAAGTCATAAACCGTGAGTGGCATGCACACGAAATCCCAAATACGAGGTGTCTCAGCGTGCGCTCTTGTGGCCGGGAAGCGCTTCAGCGAGCAAACTGCAGCGAGGAAGCAGATGTCTCACAACCTTCACCTGATCCGTCTGCTCCACTTGCTGGAGACAGACCTGCAGGACCTCCAGCCGAGCCGTCACGCGCTCCGACAGGTCCCGGAAAGCCTTCTGCAGCTCATTGAGCAGCCTCAGCAGCTGCCTGCTCTGCTGAGGGGTTAAGTCCTGGGCGTGCTCTGAGATAAGGAACTGGATGTCGAAGGCAGTGGCGTCGAGCTGCGACTTGGTGTCAGCGAGGGGCTCTCTCAGCTCCTGAACGGGAGAGAAAAGACCTGTCAGGCAAAATGACCCTGCAGCCACTGCCAGCTTCAGATGGGACACCAGGCAGCAGCGTGAGCCCCAACAAGGTGCTTTGTCACCAGAACAATACATTCCAGAAAGCCCAAACGCTCCCAAAAGCACCCTCAGCATTGAGGTGACGGCACCCCACCGCAGCAATTTCCCAACGCTCCTCTGCACCTCCAGCACCTCGCCAAGAGGTTACGTGGACCCTGCGTGTAGGGGTGACCACCCAGACCCAGAGCTGCCAGTAGCCCCGTCCAGTCCACAGTGCCACCATGTGTCACCACCGGCTCCCAAAGTCTTTGATGTCCTGATTTCAATGCCGAGGTGGTCCCAGCAAGCAGGAGATGCTCAACTGACCAAATCTTGAAAGCCATCATTAGAAGATGACTAAACGGGGAGGGGAGCCCGGGCTCCTAGTAGAGTCAGTGGAGACCAGGGCGGGTATGGAGGGGGCTCTCAGAGCCCCCACGGAGGAAGCAGCTCTCTCCTCAACAGCCTGACGGGAATCCCCCCTGGTTGCTCAGCCCCCACCACACACCTGCATCCCAGCATGTTCCCCAAAGAGCCAAAGCAGATCGCTCGCGCGTTGTGGGAACAAATGACTTCGGAGCCAATACAATATCGTTGCTCCTCCTGCCACAAGGGGTAAGGGCAAAGCCTTGGTAGGCTCCAGGAGGGAAGCAGGATTAAAAGCTTCTCCTCCACGCAGAGGATAGCAACTTCATCAGCCAGAAGGATTAGGGGCATTGCCATGGTTACCTTGTAGTGTTGCAGGCAGCGACTCAAGCTGCTGGCATCCGTCGCATGGTGGTAATCGCTGCCATCCAACGACTCTGCGGTGCCAGAGACCCAGCTCAGCAGCTCCTGGAGTTTGCCCTGCAAAGTCTCGTGATGGGCCAGGATTTTAGCCTTCAAAACAGAAATGCATCAGTTAAAGAAGGAGCAGAAAGCTGCAGGGAAGTAGCGTTGGAATGCTCGGGGTGGGGGTGGGGGGCAGTTGCCAGCTCTACCTTTTCGGTTTCTGCTGCTCCACGAAGGTTTTGCAGCTGGGAGTCCAGGACATCACTCGCAGAGCTCAGAGACTTCTGGAGGTTCTTGGCATCCTTCTCCAAGGCCTTCAGTAATTGCTCAGGGACTTCTTCAGGGGGGTTAGCCACGATCCACTTCACAGCATCCAACTCCTGATTCACTGGAAAGCTCAGCTCCTGCAGCTCAGCGCCCAGGGCCTGAGGCAAGACAGCATCGTTATGTCTAAGATAGAGTGACTTCATCCTCCCACTGCCAAAACCGAGGAAAGGTTTTGGAGACCCAAATCCGAACATTGTGTCTCTCTGCTAGAAAGATCCATCCACCCTCCAGCCCCTGCCAGCACTCGCTTGTCTTTCTCCAGGCTGCAAAATTCATTTCAGCCAAGCTCAGGTTGTTACAGATCTGCTAATAAGTTAGAATTAATTGACTTTATTTGATTTTATAAAATCATTTGGAATAAGAAATATATTTTAATGAAACTTGTAGTTGCACAGCAAAAGCTGCTATGAAATCCTTTGTACAGCTCTGTACCAAGGCCAGAAGAATGGACTAGAATCATTGTTTAAAACTTAGGTAACAAATTTGGGATTTTACAGATTCCTTTGTATTTGACTAGTCTTCTGTACGTAGAAAGTGTATTGAAATGTCAGAATATAGAATTAACAGGAACTGGGGAGAGTCGACTGGAACAACTTGTAGTTACCTGCCAAGAAACCGTGAACTTTAGTAAAAGGCAATTCTGGCAGGGGGAGATCGCGACCACCGACTCATGTACCACCTACCCAAATGGTACCCCAGACCCATTTCTGGACCTTTCTAACCTTTACTGCGCAGAATCGGATATGGGAGGAGAGTATGTTAATGATTTTCGGGAAACACTATGATTATGCATGAATACTTAATGAATATGCATGAATAAGTTCTATATGAGGTGTCTGATTGTGAAGCTTGGTGTGCGCTGATCGTGAGAGGACTCGCTCACGCACCCAGCCGTCAATAAAGCAGCGCCTGCTTATCTGCATCACATTGGTGTCGATAAGTTCTTCATTCTGAGATTTCGGTAACAAGGTTATTGTCCAGTCAGGGAGCAGGAGGTGAGCCAGGGGCAGTGCCAGAGTGGGGAGGGATGGGCTTCACGTTTTGGATATAAATGATTATTAAACCTGAGACTAATAACCTCCCCGGCTGGCCCAGCCTCGCTCACCTCCACCTGCTGCAGCAGGTCATGCAGGGTGGCCAAATTCTGCTCCGCCGGCTGCACCCGTTTGATTCTCATCTCGATATCTCGCAGCATGGAGAGATACGATACCAGCTTCTCATCGTGCTCCAGACACATCTTCTTGCTGAACATGATCTACAGAATCAAATCAGTAAAACAAAACCTCAAATATAGACAGTAAAAAAAAGCCCCAAGGGATTATACATTATTCTTTTTTCCAAAGAAGAAATCTGTTAATACCATTCCATTTCATGGACTTTCCACTCGCTAGCGTTATCTACAAGATTTACTACAGGAAAAATAAAACACACGGCTCTTTTTCCAACATCAGCTTATAAATGGCAAGAGATCTCTGGTGTTACAGTAAAAGCGCCAAAAAAAGAATCCTACTTATTAGTCATTTATAAGTAATGCTCTAGCAAAAAGAAGCCACAACTAAGCCTTGAGTGTTTTCACTCATACATCACCGGCTCCTTTGCCAAATCCATTGCAGCTGATGCTGCAACATCAAGTTCAAACATCCACTCCTCGTGTCCTGACTGTCCTTGGCGCTGAGGACCCCGGACAGGTTTAACATCAGACACACACAAACTAGCTCATGCAAAAATACCAAAATAGCAAAAAGCATCAGTTTACCTGGGCTGGTCTCGTAGATTCCCTCGAGGTTTCCAGCAGCTCCCCCTCCACTATCACGGGTAAGAGCAAGCCCCGATCGCCAGGAGCCAGCTGCCTGGTCCTCTCCTGGGGCGCTTCTCCTTGGGATTTTGGGGGAACAGGCGCTTCTCCTTGGCCTGTGCTGATCTCCGCTGTTTGCTCTTGCCGTTTCTCTTCTCCAAGCTCAAGGACCGCAGAGGCTTCCTGAACTTCTCTGGGTTCCTCCCTGATAATTAATTCATCAGGCAATTTGTCTGCTGCACGGGCCGCACCGGGCACATCACTGGTGGTTTCCACCTTGGTGTCTTCCCGGGTCACCCACTCCTCCAGGCTCAATGCTACAGAATCGTGACCGGTTGGGATCCCACCTTTCGGCACCCCTCGAGCTTCCCCTTGTCCCGGGGGGACAGGGAACACCTGACCCCCTCTGAGGTTTTCTTTGCCTTTCTTAGAAATGGTTTTCTTTCCTTTTTCATCCCCGCTGCTCCCCCTGTGCTTCGCTGCATCCCTTGCCAAGCCAGCAGGAATCCTGGGGGTGGTTTGGGGCTTTGGTTCTGGCAGACTTGAGATGAAACCCTCCTCCTCCTCCTCCTCCTTCCCTGGAGTTTCTTTGGAAGTCAGGGAAGGAAGGGACTGTTTTTCTGCACATTTCTCCGGCTGAGTGCTGTCTCCCAGGACACCAGTCTGCTTTGCTTTCTTCTTGCTTTTCTGTTTTCGGGGAGGTTTTAGCTCTGTTTCACTCCTTCTGTCCCCATCAGCTGGACCTTCTGCACCCAGTCCTGGGGTTTCTCCTTCAGTGTGTTCAACGGCTCTTTTGCCTGCGAGCTCGTCTCCTGCAGGCTTCGCAGGGACGCCAGCCTCAGGGGGTTCTCCAGGCTCTGGAGGACCCCTCTGTCCCCTCCCTCGTCCCACCGTAACAGATTCCCTCGGGGCTGCCGGTGTGCCCCAGCCCAGGCTGCCCGCTCGCTCTGCCTGCTCGGGAGCCACCACCGCACCTTCTTCACCTGCCACAACCCCCACCGCACCTACAAAATCTCTCCTCCTCCTCCCCTCACCATCCTCCAAGATGCCATCAATAATTTTACTGTGAAGCACCTCCGTGTCCAAACCCCATCCCTCTACTTCCTCCATCCCTTGATCAACGTCTTCTCTCCTCGATCCCTTCCCCCAAGCTGCTCTCACCTGGGAGCTGCCTTCTGCAACCCCCTTCTCCGTAGCCCTTGCCACCGCCGCCTCTGCGGGCACAGATGCTGTACCTGATGCTGAGGGGTGTTCTGGAGTCAGCTCAACCTGTGCTGGGGGATGATGCATTACACCATCATCCTCTGGAGTTGCTGGAGGTTTTGATTTTCCTCCTGCTGGCATCACTGGGGATCTCTCAGCTGCAGCAGCTGCACCTCCAGCCGTGTCGTAGCTCATGGCATCAGATCCAGCTTCGTGCTCAGCACCGTCAGTGGCAGCACTGGTAAGGAGGATATCATCTTCCTCTTCTGGAGATATGTTTTCTATTTTTTCCTGCAAAAGGTGGGGGGTTTCTACTTTGCAGACCTCGAAACCATCTTTGTCTTGGGATATTTGCACATCCTGAAGACTGGCAGCTAATTTTTGGCTGATCAGTTCTTTTTCTACAGCTTCTTTTAAAGTCAGTCTTTTCCCACCGCTAGCATCCACGATCCCCCCGGCCCTCAGCTGGTTGGCAGCGATGAGTTTGGCCATCCCCTCATCCAGCAGCCCCCGCTCCACAGCGGCCCGCAGGGAGAGCCTCTTGCTGACGGTTCCCTCCACCACCCCCCCGCTGTCTGCCTGAGCCTGCAGCAGCCGCAAGGTGGGCAGGGGGTCCACCTTCCCCAGCCGCACCGCCTGGGCGCACGGGAGCTTCTTCCCCGTCACCTCGTCCCTGACGGCTCTGAAGGGATGGACCTCCAGGTACCTCTGGCCGGACTCAACGTCGATTTTACATTTCTTTACGAACTCGGAGTAGGGAACGATCAGGCAGGTCTCGGGATCTACAATTCCTTCTCTCATTTCTGAGGATGACAGGACTTGCTCCATAAGCTGCTCGGGCAGCAAGCCCTCCTTTACCGCCCAGCAGAGTGCCACTCGCTGACCAGAAGCAGGATCAATAATGCTCCCGCTCCCAGCCTGGATTTCTTGCACTTTTCTCTGGAAGTCCAGACTAACGAGCCCTAACGATACCGCCTGGGGCAAGGGCAGTTTCTCCTTTGTCACGGGATGAACCCAGTCCTGCAGGCACACGCTTTCAGCTTTTGTGAGTTCGTTGCATAAATCTTGATTGATCAAACCATGTTTCATCGCATCGTTCACCGAGAGCCTCATTCCAGACACGTGATGGATGATTCCTCCATCTGCGATCTGCTTGGTCAAGAGCTCAAAAGCTTTTTCCTTTTTCAGGAGCCCTTTTTCAACAGACTGTGCAACAGTTAAAGGCTGTTTGGTTTTAGGATCCACGATCCCGCTGGTCTCAGCCTGTAAGCTAATGAGCTTTTGTCTGGTCACCTCATCAGTGCCTTTCCCTTTGGAAGCCTTCTCCAACTTGACCAGCTCTTTCTGACTTGCTGGCTCTATGAGGCCCAGATTTGAAGCCAAAGTGACCGATATTTTTTTGCCACGTTTCAAGTCAACGATCCCTCCAGTAACCACTTGCCCTTCCAAGATCCTCATTGCCGTTTCCTTGTCCAGAAGGCCGACGGCAGCAGCATCCTTGATAGAGTAGACAAAGTTATTGCCTGGGTCAAGAACACCACTTATCGCTCTGTCAGACGCAAGTACCTTCTGGAGAAGCTGCTCATCCATCAGACCTTCTCCAATGACATCCTCAGTGGTTAATGACTCACATGTATGAGAGTCAAAGAAGCCACTGAACATCTTCATTTTCTCCATGAGTTTCACCGCTGTGTGGCTGGGCACCACCCCACAGGCTACCGCTTCGTTTAGAAGAAGAGTCTTGCCTGTCTGCTCGTGGATTATGCCACCACTTCGCAGCTGCACCAAGAGCGTTTCCAAAGTGTCCTCTGCCTCCTGCTCTGCAGGGGCTGACAGGGATATTTCATCAACACCCTCACCGCTTAATACTCCTTCCCCCTCTCCTTCTTCCCCTTCCAATACACTTCCCATGTTTTCGCTTTGCCTCTCTCCTTGCTCTGCCTCTCCGGTTTTAGGGGGCACAATCTCCTCTCCTCTCAGCATGCCATTCTCAACTGTTGCCTCCTTTAGCAAATCAACCTCTCTAACATCTTCTGCCTCTCGCTGAGGCTCCTCCGCACCCCGAGAGCTCTCCATCCCGACTCCCAGCCTATCTCTACTTTCTGAAACATCCATCAATACGGTCATTTCAGTTTTCACAACTGCCCCACCTTCCGATGCCTTCTGCTTTTCCATACTTTCCACTCCGTCTACTGCAGTAGGCTTGGACTCCTCAATCATCATTTTCTCCATTTCTCCAAATCCACTGCCAAGGTCACCAGGACGTCCTGGCATCAATAATTTTACCTGACATTTGTCCTTGCTTGTAGAAGTTACTTGTTCTCTTCCAAATTCAGTATCAGTTTCACTCTTGACGGTGGCCTGTTCGGTGTAAATCTGCTCTGGCTCCTCCACAAGCAGGACGTCTTCTGCATCCTCCAACAGGAGGCTTTCGGGTCCCATCACCTCCCCGTTCTCCAAAGCAGTTCCGGGTGGTAGGAGCTTCTCACTTTGTTCTTTTGGAGGAGCAAATGGAAACTCAAGCTGTTGCAAAGCCAAACCATTGCAAGGCTCACTTCCAGGAGCTGCATTTGCCTTTGCCTCCTCAAAGCCTTCCCTGCCTTCCGTCATGCGTGCCAAGGATCCATTTTCTTGGCCTTGGATGAGGGCTTTAGTGAGATTGTTCAACTCTCCATCCACTAAAAGCAGCTTCTGGCCATCGTGGATGTTGATGTAGCTATGGGTCATCAAGTGGAACATCAGCTTTTCGTCGTCACTCCTTAGCAGAGGGTCACTCCGCTCTTTGTGACCTGTGGGGCTCCTTCCAGAGGCGCTCTGGAAGCTTCTGCCCGGAGAGCCAGCAACCTGCACACCGGCCAGGACATCGGGTACCACTGTCGATTTCAGCTTCTTTGCCACATCCCTCTCCAAGATGCCATGTTCCACTGCTTTCTTCCAGGACAACACCTCAGTGGTTTCTGGTATAAACACAGCCTTAATGAGTTGCCTCTTGCTGAAAATCTTGTAAACCAGCTCTGTAGACAGGATTCCTTGCTCTAAAGCATCTGCAACCGGGATGATCTCCCCTGTCTCCGGCCACAGGAGTCCCATGAAGGACCACAGGGATTCCAGGACCACCAATGCAGTCCTTGGTGTGACCAACTCTTTCCTTACAGCTTCATCAATTGTCAGTCTCTCTCCCGTGACGGTATCGATGATGCCACCAGTCTGAAGCTGCCGGACAAGAAGTGCACAGGCCAGATCCTGGTCAATTAAATTATGTCTCATGGCCTCATCCACAGTCAGCCTGTGCCCTGTCCTGGGGTCAACAATGCCACCAGCTAAGAGGTGGGCTTCCAGCAACCTGACCGTGATCTGCCTGTCTAGCAGACCTTCTTGGACCGCATGGAAGATGCTGACTTTCCTGCCTGATTTCAAGCTCACCATCCCACCTGCCAGCTGCTTGACTGGCAGCAGCCTCAGCCCCGTCTCCTGGTGGACGATGCATCGGTGCACGAGCTCGGACAGGCTGATTTTCTCAGCAGTGTTGGGGTCAATCAAATCCTTGCTACCCTCCAGGTGAGAGAGAAGTCTGGAATAAAGCTGGGGGGTAAGGAGCCTTTCTTGCACCGCTGTCTCCATGCTGACTCTGCCCTGATGGGCTTTAAAGCCCCCTGTGACGAGCTCAGCTTCAAGGATCTTCAGCCCAATGCTCTCACTGATCCTCCCCTCCTCTATCGCAGCAACAACAGGCAGGAGCTGCCTCCCTTCACGTCTGACTTCTTCCACCCGTCGGAGAGCATCCCTCAATTCCTGCAGCACCTGGAATGTCCTGAGATCGATGATGTTTCTTGTCAGACCTTTCTCCAAGGAGACTTTCTCGTTGGTCTCTGGAACAACTAAGTCAGATGTGATAACCTGGGCCTCCAAGAGGATGAGGCCCGTGTCCTGATCTATAAGACCTCTCTGCATGGCACCAAAGACAGGGAATATTTCTACCGTGCCAAGATCGATCACTCCTGCCACTGCTTCGTTGCCCTAGAACAGAAAGAGAAGGAGAAGAATTAAATCAAAATCGAGCTTTTCCAGCACTCAGATTGCATGAATTCCAGGGAGGCCTCAGTTTCCACACACCCCCCAAAAAAAAAGTTTAAAAACCTAAACAGGCTAGAAAGTGAGTCCCAAAGTGTTTGAAGTGCAACTCCAAAGGCATCACAGCACGCAGATGGGTGCATTTGCTAGCTTGTACATCGCCAGCAAGTTTTAATGCTCATCTAGTCCATCACCCGGGGCAGCACTGAGATGCTTCCAACATCCACCACCAGTAACGCAGCAAAGCAGCAAGCGGCAAAACCCAGAAGTGCTCCTAACTCTCCACGGAGAAACAGAGGGAAGGAGACCAAGAAGCACACTAAAGCCATTCACCAACTCCAGCTGTAAAAAGTTAAGACCACACAAATCCCACTGTGTACTCACAGACGAGAAAAACCCCTAAACCGTCCACTTCAGGGTACCTAAGAACCTCCCCCAGCGCAGCTTCCATGCTGCCTCCTGCCATGCTTTAAATCCCGCGCTTCCCAAGGAGATCTCAGGTGCCAGGACAGCTGGCGACCACCAGAGCCCCCCCGTGCCATGGGGCAGCTCCCCAGCCACACAGACGGGCCATGCAGCAGCACCGCATGCAGGGCAGCACCCCCCGCACCCGCTCTGCCCAGCTCCGGCGCCTGGAAGCAGCCATGCTCGGCAGACAGGGCGAGGGGAGAAAGGGAAGAAGTTGGAGGTCCCAGCATGGACACAGTGACAGACTGGGATCAGCCCCTCTGCTTTGGTGTTCCTGGAGGGGCTTTTCTCTCCTTGCTGGTATCCCCACAAGGAGAGTGATAATTAAGATGATAAAGCACGATGGCTCTTTGGACGTTTGGGTTTCTCCCAGCCCCACTGGTTGGATAGAAGGTTGGCCAAAACACTAAAAGATTTTTGTGAGCATAGGGAGGAGGGAATCGGGACTGAGGAATGAATTCCTTTTGCATCCCCAACACCCTCCAATTTTTTTGTTGGTCGGTGAGTCTACCAGCACCGGCGGCACAGCTCGGCTGTGGCACGGCAGAGGACGCAGCCAGCACCGCACCGGTCCACAGATCCCCCCCTGCTGCCTCCTGCTGTGTGGGCAGGGTGACCCTGCTGGAGAAACCTAAGCTCTCCACCATCATCACCAGACCCTGCCATGCACGTCTGGAGATGAACAAGCCATGGAAAGACAGAAGAAGAGGAGGGAGGAGGGAAAAAAAAAAAAAAAAAAAAAAAAGAGAGAGAGAAAGGTAAAAAAAGTAGATGGGAGGGAAGGGGGGGTAAAAGGCTTTTACTTACCCGAGTTGCAGGGTGTGCCTTGAGCAGTTAAAGACAGAGCCTTATGGAGCAGTTCAGCCGTATCACACACAGTGTAAAGCTTGGTGTTAGCGTCCAGCATGCGACTGTTTTGTTTGCAAAAAGAACCCCCCACACAGGTCGTCCTCTTTCACTTTGTGTGTTTTGTTTGTTTAAATCCCGGAGGGTTAGTTAAAACTTGTAAGCAAGGATGTCAGTTAATCTTAAAAACAGTTGACATGAAACACAAACTGTACAGGGACACATCATGCTCAATTTAGCGCGTTCTGCTTTGCATTTTTGTCTTTTATAACTTCTCTCTGACAGTTGGATGTTTCCAGCAAGCAAATGTTAAAGAGTTCCTCATGCTCCCTCTACAGTGAAGCAACTGCACCGCACAAGAGCCACAGGGATCGACTCGCAGACAGGGATCTACCCCACTGCCATCTCTCGGGTTTGTTTCCTGGGCTTGGTTGAGTTTGTGAGTGAAAACTGTCGTAGCCCCAGCCCCAGAGCGCACTCATGCTATACGAAAACAGCCTGGCAAGCCCTGGAGAAGGCTTTGGCTATAAAGTCACTTTCCTGCCCAGGAGGGAGGAAAAGGGAAAAGGAAAAAAGCATCCTTTCCGCAGGCAGGCTGCTCTCAGCTGCTCTCCTGGCAGCAGCAGTAGAAGCATCAAAGCCCTGATGGCTCAGCAGCGACGAACGGGTCGGTTTGCTCACCGCCAGCTTTCTGCTGCCAGCATGAGGGCTGGAGGGCTTGCAGCAGAAAGCGCTGCAGGCGCCCGAACCGGGCTATAAAGCCCAACTGAGAGAGGAAGGCTCTATCTTTAGGTGAAAGCTGGACAGGCAGATACCAACCCAGCAGCCCTACAGCCCTCTTTCCCCAAGCGGCTCGACCAGGGCTTCACTCACAGACCCAACAGCCAAAACTTGCGTCATGTGTCCAGATCTGAGCGGGCTGTTGCTTCAGAGTACAGGGAGCCAGCAAGCAAACACACAAATATATCCATCGACACATGTATATACACTTATAGAACACGTACATGTATATCTGTGAATGACCAAAGACAGCCGGTAACAGAGGCAATAAGGATGCGCCTTCAGCCCTCCCTACCCAGCAAAACACAGATGGGGGCTGCTGGGAGCACTGGTGGATGTGAGCAGGGAATGACTCCAGCTATGGGTCGTGACGGTCTCCTGGGTCAGCTGAGGGTCTGGACCATGAAGTCGCCTTCCACTGGGGACAGCAACTTCACTCAGCCGCAGCCAAGACAAACCCCTCGCCAGACCCCTGAGATGTACAAGCCCACAGGGGGCAAACGCTCCCCCCCCCCCCCCCCCCCCGCAGAACTCCACCTTCTCCTGCAGGCAGCAGGCTGTGAGATGGAGCCCTCAGCGCTTAAAGCACCGAGGGGTGTTCCTCAGAGAACACAGGTTTGCCAAGGGGACCCTTTCCAGGACAGAGGTCCACCTACATCCTTGCCCACCAAGCGTGAACAAGCCAACCCCTGCGCACAGGGCAGAGCTCTGATGAAAACAGACATTTGCAACAGATGCGAAGGACAACTCTCCCTGTGGCCCGGCAGGCAGCAGGTAAACAGCTCCTGCTTGGCCCCCCGGGACCCCCCCAGCCTGGATGCTCTGAGTGACGCACGGATGGAAGTGAAGGGACGGCAACCACATGCAAGTAAGGAAGTCAACAGGCTGCGAGTGGCTGGTGGCCACGAGACACGCAACTGAACAAAACCTTTTTCACACCCTGAGGAGTGACCTGTGTCTGTGCAGCCACGGGACCGAGCCGGGAGCAGTACCTTGTGCTCCGTCTCCTGAGCCAGCTGGCTCTGGAGCTGCTGGAGCTGCTCTGTGGAGTCGTTGCAGAGCGCCTGGTAGGTCTCCTTCAGAGCACCGATCTGAGCCGAAACCTGTTCCTTCTCCGGCTGGGAAAGCCTGCAAGGGGAAGGGAAAATCTCTCAGGGAAACTGCACAAACCAGCTCCCCAGAATTACCATGCTCTTCTGGGGAAGGGAAAAACCAAACCCACCACGAGCCTTCTCCTCCCACTGCCCCACTCCTTGCCCAGGTCATCTAAACCAGCAAGGGCGACCGTGCCCGGCACAGCTGGCTTGCACTGTAATGATCAAACCCCCAAATACACAGGGCTGGGTCACTGCTAAAGGGGATTAATATTGTCCCAACAGCACAAAGGGGCTGCATATTTCATAGCTACCGATGCAGATAAGGAAGACGACAACTGTCACGTGCAGCATAGCACTGCTCTTAACGGGAGCTGGGCACTGGATCCCAGGGATGCCAGCCCTAAGGTATCTCACCTCCTCCCACCGCTCTCCCTGCCTGTCCCCCCCCTCCCTGGGCCACACTCACTTGTGGCTGTGTTTTGCCAGGAAGATTTGTGAAGTTTTGATGGCCTCGGAGACCTGCTCCTTCTTCGCAGCCAGCTCCTCATTCAGGGCCTGCCAAAAAAAAAAAAAAAAAAGGGGAAAAAAAAAAAAAGAACAAACGAAGCTTAATTCAGCTGTGGCAAAAGGGCAGAAGTTAAATGCGCTGGCTGATGGCTGCCCCTGGTTTACCTGCTGCTCCGAGATGGATTTCTCGATGTCATCCAGCTCTCTGCTCCCAGCAGCAGCCGTCCTGCCTTGCACACTCTGCTTCAAGCCCAGGGCCCAGCCCAGGAGCTCCTTCACCTTGTCCACATGCTCCTGCTTCTCCTCCTCCACTACTTTCTGCAATCAGAGGAGGGAGGAAGATAACCACATCACAGGGGTCCCAGATTCCCAGGCTCTCGGGAGCAGCACCCGAGATACAACCTCAACACGGAGCAGCATCCTTGGGGGTGCTAGGAAATGAGCCTGCGTGTTTTTAATACAGCTCGGTTCTTTACAACACCCTTACCTCCTCCTCCTCCAGCCGCCGGAGAGCATCGCTGATGTACTTCACGTGCTGCGTGGTTAAAGTCACCAGAGCCGTATAGCGAGTCCGCAAATCCATGAACTGCGAAGGGAGAGAAGGGGAAACGGGACGCATCAGTCACGACCGGCGGATCCAGAGCGACGTACTTCACAGTACATGACACGGATGCACCACCTCTCGCTTGGGAAGCCCCCCAGGCACCTCGCAGACCCAGTATGGCATCAATGCAATGCAGCAAGTCTGACGGGGAGGGTTGTGGCCACACACGGCATGCTGCACAACACTGGAGTGAAGGGGAGACTCCGGTCACGGACACTGGGGCGGATGCTCAACTCTTACAAGAGGGCTACTGGGATCTTTAATATCCACACGGAGCAGACAGGACCTCGGGTCCCTAAAGGTCTCATCCCAAGGATCCACACACAGTAACGCTGCATGGCGCTCTGGTTATTTACCTCGCAAGGCTGAAGGGCTGAGCCGACCCCGCTGGATTTGACCCAGGGGTTCCCAGGAGTCTAGGTATTTCATACCTGGTGCTTAGAGCACTAAGCCATCCTCTCTGGCTATTGGAAAAAACAGCGAGGGTGGAAACTTTATTTATACAAGAGAGTTCAGCAGAAAGGAGCTCATTTCACAGCGGCTGCTCGGCGGTTTGCTCAGCGTCGAAGAACCCCCTGCGCGATTTCTCCCTGACCAGGCTGGGCGGGTGGCTGTGCTCCTACCTCCTGCGTGATGGCATCCGAGGACGAGAGCATGCGCCGGCGTTTCATGGGGGACTTCTGCTGTGACTCGACGAATGCCCTGTACGTCATGAGCTGCAACTCGTAGTCCTGCAAACACAACCAGGGATGGAGAGACATGAAGCAGGAGAGATGCAAACGGTGCTGGAGCCGTTCCTGCCCAGTCAGCCCTATCCAGGCACAGGAGGGGACTCGTACCTTGACAGCAGCCGAGTATTGCTGGGAGAATTTCTGACACTGGTCCAGTTTGGCTTGATTTTTCTCGATTTCTGCAGCCAAAGCCTTCAACAAAATTCAAAGCAAAAACAGCTGTCAGGACAGCTGTCATGGGTGAGCTGAATTTTGGCCCCCGTTCTTTACACTCTTCAATTTTTTATGCAAGGCATCATCTCCACCTCAAGCTGAGTAGAGTTTTCCCATTTGCCAGACACCCAGCTCAGGCGCGTGGCCTCTTCCCCTCTGTGTTTCATATTCTCAAGCTCACAGATGAAAAGATTTTAGCAAAAGAAAAGAAGCGACACAGTCACTGCAGCAGCCGCGCTACCGTGACATCACGAGGTCCCTGCCTCACCGTTTGCTGGCTCAGCTGCTCCGACAGCACCCGGCTGTCCTCTGCCTGCCCGGGCTTCATCAGCTCCTGCTGGACCGTGATCTCCTCAATCCACTGGATTAGGGCACTGTGGCACTGCCGGTAATCACTCAGCACCTCCTGGATGCTCTCCAGCTCCGCGTGGCTGAGAGAAGGACGAAGACAAATAAGAGGAGGGCGAAACGCCACCCTAGGCTATAGGGATATCCCAGCCACCAGTGGGAATCCCATCTGGAAAAACATCGCTGCTAACAAGCCCGACCCAATGAAAATACATCTGTGAAAGGAGGCAGGAGGTTTCTCACCGGGTCTCAATGTGGGCGCAGACTCGCTGCCAGCGATCCCACAGCTGGCTTCCCTTCTCCTGATAGCGCTCGAGGTCGATGCTGCGCTCCTGTCTCAGCCGGTACAGCTGCTCTCCCACCGCTTTCGCCTTTGCCATCTCCTCCTCCAACGTGGAGAAGACGGAGCTCTTGTCCTTCACTTCCCCAAGCCATTGCTGCAGAACCACCAAGAGACAGCACCAGCTCAGCATCAGGGAAAGCAAAAGGCATGTTAAGCCAGAGATGCTCTCCCGCCCGGAGCCGGCGAGCCCGAGAAGGCGTTTCTCTTCCCCCTCCCCTTAACCAGCAAGGAACTGGCTGATTCTAGGAGGTGCAAATGGAGGGGACCGTGTTCTCAGCTTGGAGCAAGCCAGATGGGTTCAGCCCCTGCCCTACAGCAAGAGGACATGTAGCTGCCGAGATGCTCACACGTGTCAGCGTGCGCCCTACGAGCGGGAGCACAAGGCGCAGCAGCTCCCTTATGTCATCCCTTATTGCTTTGTCAAAGGTAAACAGCACAATCCTCCCGGCAGCTACATCGAGGCAAGAAAGATGGCACACGGTACAAACGCAGCAGAGAAAGGGAAGGACCCTGCCTGACAAACGCCAAAACGTTGGCCGCTTTCTGCCTGCCCACCTTGGGAAGAGAAAAGCACCAACCTGCAGCGCCGCTCTGTGAGACTGAATAGCTGCCAGGTCGGCGGGGACTGCCTCCTCTTGGCTCAGCTTCACCTCATACCCTTTGACCAAAGATTCTGCTCCTTGGGTGTTACGAATAATAACATCAACCGTCTTCAACCTGGCAAATCAAACAGAGGCAGCGCGATGACAAGATCTGCAGAGATTCTCTATTATCGTGAGGCTGTTTGCACCATATGCCGCCGAGGGATGGAGCTCAGCTACGGTCCAGCACAAAGCGTGTTAAAACAAAGGTCTTTAGCAGAACTGGGCAGATTCAAAAAGGTATTTGGGAACAGAGGCACGCCCTGACTCACTTGTCCAGGTAGACGGAAGACAGCCCGTGCAGCTGGTCCATCTTGTTCACCACCAAGTCGAGCTCAGCACGCAGGTGGGGCGTGCTGGACCCCGCGGGCGCCTTGTCGAGGAAGCTGTAGCATCTCTCAGAAACAAACCGCAGGTCCGATTGCAGCCGCTGCAGGTCCTCCTGCATGCGCTACAGGAGGAAGGGAGAGAACGTGAAAGGAGAGCCCAGGCAGGCAAAGGAGATGGCGTGAAATGAAGCGGGGAGCCCACCTGGAGAGGTTTCCTGCTACTTTCTGGGCAGCAAGATCCCCTCAAACCCCGCACAGCCACGCACCCACCACCCACACGTTCACCCCAGAGAAGCTAAAGCTGGTTTTGGCACATGCTAAAGACCAGCAGCCACCACCTCCCACCTCTCCACATCTCACAGCAGCAGGACCGACCTCCTGCTCTGCAATGCGGAGGGTGTTTTCCTGGATAGTGTCACCATCTGCTCGGGCGCTGCTTGGGGACTGGATTCGGCTCACTAGCCTCTGCTCACACTCCTCCAGGCGCAGACGGATATTCTTGAGCTCGGAGAGATATGTCCTGGCAATGGTCTCATCCTTGTCTTCTGCAAGACACAGACAAACCAAAATAGCAGCTCGAACAGCCTCAGCCAGTATCTGCCCCAAACAGGACCTGCCAGGAGCCCTGGAGCACGGCGTTGGGCTGACACCGAGGCGCTGGGGTCTCTGCTCAGATGGAAAACAAGTTAATCAAATCATCTCATCCAAAAGTAGCTGAGAATGAGTCCAGCCACAGGGCACCTGGTGTGATGAAGCCAGAGTCCTTGGTCTTAGCGGGATTCACGGTGCTGCCGTGTCACACGTGTCACCGCCACGTATATTTTCTTAAAGATTAAATGCAGGAAGAACTCTTTGGTCAGAATGCATCCTAATTTGACTAAACCCATCTCCAACAATATTAGGACTCGGCAGCTGAGCTGAAGCTGCAAAGCCAAGCCCCCTCTGCAGGAACATCACTGGACAAAGGCCGGACACTTGAATGGATGGAGAAATAAGGACAGCAGCTGCTCACACCATCAACTAGCCAGCTCAGGAAAAGAAAAAAAAAAAAATAACGAAGCCATCCCATAAATCCTTTGTTGATGAGTCCCCACAGCTCCTGGTTAATCCATCAGCCCTTTGAAGCTCACCGTTCTCCATGGACTCCAGCAGCTGGCGGATGTGTTCCTTGGAAGATTCCACCTCCTCCTCCAGGCGCAGCCGCTCCGACACCGAGAAGAGCTCCGAGTCCCGGCTGTCCTGCAGGAAGTCCTCGTAGTGCGCCTGGAGGCTCTTCAAGGCTTGCTGGCACTCCCCTTGCGCTAAGGAGCGGAGCTGCCAAGTGGAAAAGCAGCACATCTAACCACAGGGAAGGACTTCCTACACATCCCCTGAAGCCCTGAAGCCATCCTCCCCAGCTTCATCACCTTTGTTCGCCAAGGATTTTCTTTTCAGAGGAGAAGAGAAGGTTCTCCTACCACCCCACTGCCTCCCTCCAGCCTATCTCACCCCCTAACGAATTGCTAAGCCCAAAAGCTCTTCGCACAGCTCAGCAGCAAACTGCTGATGCTCTTGATTGGGAAAAGCTGCAATCATTTCACACACCACTCCCACACTCAGGTTCTCCCACCTGAGAAGACCCTTGACGCCCCCAGCCTTGCATTTCCCTTTCTCCCAAGCCACACACCGCAGCCCGGACAGGGAGCGCTGCAGCCCCGGAGCCAGGCAGAGAAGTTCCTACCGTACCTTCTCCATGCTGAAGCTTTGCACCACGGCTATGTCCTTCCGCAGGTAGTTCCAGGAGATGAGGCTCTTTGTGTTCATGTGGAGCTGGTGCCAGAGAGCCATCACTTTCTGGTACAACTGTTCTACCCTGCAAGGGGAAGGAGCAGATCCGTCAGCCCTGGATCTCCCCAGCACGCTCAGCCCTGACCCTGTTAATCCACCAGCCGTCGCTGCCAGCCCATTAAGCCAGCGATCCCAGCCTGGCAGCCTGCAGCAAGGGATGATCCTGCTGTTCAGTGCCCGAGATCCCTGGAGGGATCCCTCCCTCCCTCCCTCCCAAATCATCATTTTCTCTTTTGCAAGCTACTGTAGCAGCTACTGCAACGGAGTCTGCAGCTGTACAACCACGCGGGATCCCTTCCCTCACCCCAAATCAGCCGTGCCACCCACTCCTGCTCCTCCACCCCAGCTCCTCTCCCATTCCCACCCCAGATCTGTCCCATCCCATGCCACCAACCCCCTCCCCATCTCCCTGCCATTGCACCCCCGGGACTCCCCCGCACAGCAGGTCACCTGTTGGCCATCTCGATGGCCTCCTTGTTGGGCGGGGGGATCAGGAAGCAGACAGACGGCACCATGGCCTCGTTCCCCGTGGGGCTGATCACCTTCCACTTGGTCCTCTGGGAATTGTCCTCCAGCACGCACTCATCGTTCCTGCAGATGGTGATCTGCAGCGGCACCATCACCACCACCCATCAGAAACCAGCAGCAGGGCTACACACAGCTGCCCCTGCTGCCAGCTTCCCTCCTGGGGGACAGCCAGCTTCCATAAATATATATATTTTAATCAAGGAAAAGCCTGGGATAATGCCAAGCAGTGCAGCACGCTCACGTCTGGAGAGGAAGGGACAAGGAAGTGGAATGGAGTTGGCTACCACCCACGTGCTTATTTGGCTGAGGCTGATGAAGCCCATCCTCCCTGGGGAAAGGGGCTTCAGCTCCTGCCCAGAATAAACCTGAGACATGGAGATTTGCTCCAGGGAAACCAGCCGTGCTATTTCCCTCCTTCTGCCTTCCCACTCCGTTCCTGCTTTCCATTGACAGACACCGTGGAGCTCACCCCAGACCCTCATGGGTGCTCCCTTTCAAAGCCCCACCGCCACCCTTGCAGCCCTCACCTCGATCTGCCGATAGTCACAAACAGCCTTGATGGGGATCGTGCTCTTCACAAGGTGCTCCGGGTTCCTGGGCCGGAGCTGAACGATGGTTTTGGACCGTCCCACCAGGCTGGCAACGGAGCTCTTCGACTGAATGAGCTGCTCCTTCTCGTCCTGGCAGAAAGAAGGATGAAGGACGGGTTGCTGGAGGCAGGGGACAGGAGGTGTCTCCCAGGCATCTCAGCACCCCCCCACCCCAGTGCTGGCCTGCCAGAGCTACGCTGGGATCTCAAGGGCTGAACAAACACATCAGGAGCATCCTGCTGCCCTAAGGGGATGGGAAGAGGGGTCAGGAGGTGGGATGGAAGGGAGATTGGACTTCAGGTCAGGGTGGGACCTCTCCACTGCTCCTCCCACTGCCCGGCAAAGCCGCATGCACGCCTCTGGCTCTTCTGCTACTAGGACAAGAAAACATTTTCTTTCAAAAGGGGAAAAAAAGAGAACAGAGCATACACCAAAATTAAAAGTCCCAGGAGGTGTAAAGGGCCAAGAGCAGGACAAGCTCCAGCCCGAAGCTGGAGATGTTTAGCTGTCTGGAGGAGAGACCACAGAAGCATGCTCCCTCTTCTAAAGCGAAGGATGAAGGCATGTTTAAACCAATGGCTGGAATGGAGATACGATGAATTATGTGGATAAAACATCTCAGGAGAAGGGGCTAGAGGTGGAGTGATCGCACAGGTCTCTGGGTTTGGGGAGAAATTTGCCGGTTGGAGGAAGATGCTGCGTAATTGATTCCCACAAAGTTCCTGCTAGGTTGGGTGACAGGACAACCCAGGGGACCGGTGGCAAAGCTCCCCTGGAACAGGCTCCGGCACCGATGGAGACATGTGCAGATCACGACACTGGCAGCTCGTGTGATTAGTAGCAGCTCAGCCCGTTCTGGCTGCAAAAATGTCAAAAGGACCCCAGAAAAATGTCCTCCCTCATGCTTGGCACTCTCGGGGTTGGTTAGTGTGCTGACAACAGTGGAGGATAATTGAATGGTAAAAAAAAAAAAAAAAAAGAACAGAATAAATGATTAAATAAACTACCTGTGCCTGTCCCAGGGAGCATGATTGGAAGAAATACAACTTTAACTTATTAGGTAAGAAAGAGTAATATAGCTGAGCTCAGGGCAGCTGCCCCAGTCCTGAGATGGTGGCCACTCTCCAGCTGCCCGGCCGAGCCTCTCCCACCCCAGACGGTGCCCACCAGGCTCCTGGTGTTGCAGGGCTCACCAAGACAGACCCCAGGAGCCAGGCTGGCTGCTCCGCGTCCTGGTAGCGCTGGAGGACAGACCAGGACAACCCCAAGACCATGACAGAGAGGATGGGAGCCCCCAGGCCTCCAGGAGAGAAGACCGTGAGCCCTAGCCCAGCTCATGCACCCCTCACGAACACCCAGTAACAGCACTCCAGCTTCACTGGGGACACGGTGGACACCGGTGGGGTGCCCTATGAGGCAAAGCCAAAGCAACCACCTGCCTCCACGCGCTCAGATGTCACCTCCTGGCCTTGCCACCAGCGGCTCAGGGGTTAACCCGCAACCCAAATCCTCCCCTGCCCCTGGTTTCAAACAGCACCTGATGCTTTGCTGCTTGGGTTTTGTTTAGAGGTTGGAATTTTTTCAGGCCCATTCAGACCAGAAGATGCCAGGGCTGATCCCATTGCCTGTTGTCTGCTCTCTGTCGCGCCGGCTAAGCCAGGCCATGTGTCCAGAGCCCCCCAGCCCCCGACC
Organism: Falco peregrinus; assembly: GCF_023634155.1. Classification (NCBI taxonomy): domain Eukaryota; kingdom Metazoa; phylum Chordata; class Aves; order Falconiformes; family Falconidae; genus Falco; species Falco peregrinus. Next base: position 117,329,529 of record NC_073723.1, read on the forward strand.
CCGCACACCCTGGCTGCCCTGGCTCTCCCCCCACCGGCACAGCCCGATGGATTAACATGGGATTTGCTCTGGATAAAGAGCAGGCGTTTCTCCGCATCCCATCGCGCTCCTAGCAAGCGCCAGCTCCAAAGCAGAAACAGGAGCATCCTGCGGGCTCTGCGCAACGCCTCCATCAGCTGAGACCAGGATGGGCACCGATGGGGAGGAACCAGCTCACACATCGAGCTATGAGCTTGCACAGACAGCACACACCGCCTGCTCCTCACCCCGAGGATACAGAGAGAGCCGGGACAGTGCCTCTAAATAAAAGTGACCCATCAGCTAGCGTGACAACTGAGATGCGGCTACCATCGGCAGCGTTACACCCACGCAGCGGTGCAGGTGGGGATGCACACAGCCTGCACCCCACGATCACGTACAAAGACATGCAGCAGCTCCAACGAAAAGCAGAACATTGACCGAGATGGGGAAACAAACCACATTACGTGGAAATGGGTGGCTGCAGGAATAAAATGAGCCAAATTTTCCCTGGGAAGCAAGAGGTGCCCCAAGCAATACTGCTGGACCAGAGCGAGAAGGCCACCCATCGCCCCCCCAGGGTGGTGGGGATGTCAGAGAACCTACCATGGAGTCCTGCAGCAGGTCCTCCAGCCGCGTCAGGCTCGTGTTATGGTCGCAAGAATACTTCCTTTTGATGGAGTCCTGCAGGTTGCGCAGGTAGGTCTCCGACTCCCGGGCATCACTGAAGAACTGCAAAGGCAAAGAGGGTCACAGAAACCTGCACAAGTGCACCGAGCGCTCCGCAGGCGAGGGAGCACCCAGCCGAGGGAGCACCCAGCCGAGGGACCACCCCAACAGCTCAGCCAGCAGCTCCCAACGCTGTTCTGGCCTTGGGGCTGCAAAGGCAGCCAGCATCCCACAGGCATGGGCAGAACTACATGGAAGTTGATCCCTCTTTTCCCGGTGAGACATTCCCCAGAGAGCAGCTAAGGAGAAAGATGATTCAGGAGAAAGCAGCCCCCACGCACACCACAAATCCCTCCTCCCCTCTCCCCCAAAGGGAGCAGCAGCCTACAAAGCTCACGCAGCGGGATGCAGCAGATGGTGACCAGGGGAAATTTGGGCTGCCCCTGCCAGGTACCTGAAAATAGGCAGCGTTCTCCTTCACGTGCTGCTCCACGCACAGGCAGAGCTGCTTAATCCACTGCCACTGGGTCTGCACGGCAGCGCTGTAGGCCTGAGGAACACACACACCAAACAGCCATGAGGAACGAACATCCACCAGCCGGGAGGGTCCCAGGAAGGACACAGCTGCAGCCGGTGGGATGAACGTGATGTACATGAGCAGGCGAGATCTGGCACTGGCCAGGTGGGTTTGGGCACAGGTACAAGAGGCAGCAGACCCTGGCCCGACGATGCCAGGGGCTGCGACAGGCACAGGTTTGCTTTCTCCCAGCCCAGAAACACCGTGGAGAAACATGCGCCACCACGGTTTCCCTGGAAGCCTGGATAACTCCAAGAGAGCCACGGCCGTTCCCTGCATCACCTCACTGCAGGGAAGGTGCATGCCCTGTACGAGAGTATCTGTGCAGAGCAGTTTGGTGGGGATTACTGGGAATGGCCTCCAGCTTCTCATTGGGCTCCACAGAATAAAACAGCTCTATCACTGCACTGACGTTCCTCTGCCACCGTAATTTATCAGCCCTGGCTGCCCATAAGGGCACCGTGGGGTGGGACAGCAGGTTTCCCAATCCCAAGTGAGAAAATTTGCTGCCAGCTGATTCCTGGAGCTCCTCCTGGCTCCTCCATGTGCCTGCTCACCTCTACGGTTTGCTTGGCCGGGTGGTTTTCCAGGGACAGCAGCTCGGCTGTGTCTTGGAGGGAGTGGAAGATGTCCTGCTTCTCTTCCAGCTCTGTCGTCAGCTCCTGCAGGAAGGACACAAGCAAAGTCCAAATCTCGGCTACGGGAGCAGACTTGCTCCGACCGTGTGTCCAGCTACCACAAGATGCAGCGTGGAAGTGCTGCTGCCAATACCAGTGGGTCTCAGGGAAACCAGCACGGTTTACGGGAGCATTGCAGCTGATGCCCATCGGGATGCCTCCGGTGCACCCAACACCCAGGGCAGATGTCACCAGAGTACTGGAAACCTGCCCGGGGACTTCTTTGGTTCCAGACAGTGCAATTGAGGAAAGACAGCAATTTTTTTATACCACTTTAAGGAGAAATCAATTCTCCTCTTTGGCTCAGACTTTTCTTCCCCCCTGCCTTTAGTTCCAAACAGTGCCACAAAGACCTCTTTTGATGCCTTTTTGATTGCAACTCAATTGAACAAACACTGTTTGGTACTTTCTGCTCTAGGGAAAGCTCTTTCATCAGCTGCACTGATGAGCCACAAGCTCCCTCCCAAGTCACTGAGGACTTCAGGTCTGTTGGGAGCTGAAGGTCCCACAGAAGATCAAAAGCAGCAGAAGCGCAACCAAGGGAGCACCCATCCCACCAGCCCTGCCCCGGGGTCGCTCACCGAGAAGTAGTTTTTCTTGGCTGCAATGTTAGGGTTGTTGTCACTCCAGTCATAGGCCAGTTCCTCCTCCTCCTTCTCATTCAGCCAAATCAGCTCAGCAGTGGCCCGAGACACAAACCCGTGCAAGCTCTGGAGGTGTCTCAGCCGAAAGCTCGAGGTTTCCTGAACAGAACACAGCGCAATTCCTCTTCCCTGCTCTGAAAGCGACTGGTTTCTTTCCCCCTCTCAGCCTCAGAGCAGGGATGCCCAGGAGCAGGGATGGACCCCGCACTCCCCAGGCTGAGGAGCCCACTCACCATCAGCTTGCAGTACTGCGTCTCCAGCTTGCCAAGCGTCTCCGTGTAGCTAGCACGGAAATTCTGAGACATTTTACCCTGACGGATGAAAAACACTCCTGTTATCCAACACAGGACAGCATCACTTGAAACCCCATCTCCAAATCTTTTTCCCCAGCTCTGCGTGAGTGAGAGGACGTGGAGAGGATGGCTCAGAGCAGCAGCCTCTTGCACCACCCCGGTGTAAATTCAGAAGCTCTGTCCTGAAGAAATACCTCTGTTCCAAGCACCTCTACCCACAAGAGCTGATCCTGGTGCCCGCAGCTTCCCACACGCACCATGCCACCCAGCCTGTGCCACCATACCTCGTACATCCTGGCCTCCTTCACGCTGGAGCCCAGGTCCTCCACGCTGGCATGGACGTGCCGCTGGGTCTCCAGCTGGGTTTCCACGCTCAGCAGGTCGGTCCCCCACTCTGCCCGCTCCAGTCTCATCTGGAACAGGCCAAGAGGTTCAAGTCAGTGCTCCTCATCTGCAGGAGCGTGTCTCAAAAGGACACGAGGGCAAGAAAACCTCCTAGGTCACTCAAGAGGGAGCAAACACCATGCCAGTGCTGGTAGAAGGTCCTAAGCCAGCGCTCCAACACAGAATGATTTCTGGCACAGCCCACACAACCTTCCCACCCATGTAAGACCAAAGGACTGGTTGCATCAGTACAGACTGGATTCCAGCTTTGAAAGGATCTTCCGATACCCACTGATGAGCAGCATCACAAGAGGCAAAACCCAACTCAAGACACAATCATCGATGCCCTCCAGAAACTTTGAGCCATCAAAGTAATTATTCACAGATAAAGGCAGGAGCGTGAGCGGCGGCAGGTCATTCAGCCCCAAGAGCCAGCACTCACCTGCATCTCCTCCACCCAGGCCAGCAGCTCGTACACGAAGCGCAGGCTGCCTTCATCTTCAGAAGAAGAGATGGCCACCAGCTCTGTCCTGGTCATGGGCTTCCGGAACCAGGAGGCAGAGGAGGTGTGTAGCCCTTTCGTCAGGGATTCGCCCTTCAAGTGTGTCGTGCTCAGCGTGGAACTGGGCACCAGCTCCAGGGTGGAGAAGTGGCCTTTCCTGTACAGGTTAGTGCATTCCAGCCTCAGCGTCACCAGCTCGTCTTGCAGCCGCATGATCCTGGAGGAGCGAGCAAGGCAGGGGTCAGAAGACGTATGCACACACGCACACCCCCTCCTTCCCCACAACAGAGCAGAGGAGCCCCGTGCATCACCCCCCACCATGTTTCTCCATCCTCAGACGTGGCCCCTCGCACCTGAACACCAGCTCCTCCAGCTGATAGTAATTCTCATCCCGAAGGATCTGCACATCCACCTGTAGCTGGCGGATGAGCCCCTCGCACTCCTGCAGGTACATCACCACGTCGGATTCGTACTGCACCGGCTGGCCCGACTCCAGGTGAGCCGCATCCTGCCCGGAGAGAGAGGAGACTCGGCGCTGGGTTCCCTCAGCCCAGGGAGAGAGAACGCAACAGCAGCCAGCATCAGCCTGAAGACCAAAACAACTCTTTGATCCACGAGCTGGACTTGAGCAGAAAAACACGAGTTCATCGCTCTCGGCACACCAACGACATCCATCCCCCTTAGAAAAGCTTCTGCAGGTGAACCAAAAGCTTCTAGGGATGGATGGGCTCCTGCGGTGAGTCCCATGGACAGCCATTTAAACGGACATCTCGTTTTCTTGCTTGGGTTTCACCATTTTTAGCTTCTAACCCTTACACCTCTCTCTGCCAGAACAAAACATCCCTCTTCCGCAATCTACTCCCTACCCAGGCAGCTACAGTCTGCAACCGAGTCCTTTCCACCAGTCTTTTAGAGAAATAAAAGAGATCTGGGGGTTTGAAGCCTCATTATACAACCAGCTTTGCCAGAACTGCAGTTCTCCAAGCCAGCCCCTCTGCAGAGGTCCAGCCTCGCTAGCTGCATCCCCAGAGGCAGCCTGCTGCACGGCCAGGCTGTGCCCCCGTCCCCAAGGTCCTCGTGCCACCAGGTAGCCACCACCACCCCTACAGCCCCTCTGGGATAGGCTCAACATCAGAAAAGGAGGGAAAATTGTCCAGGGGAACAATGGAGCACAAGCGAGGGGAAGAGATGGGCATAAAAGAGGCAGAAAAAAACCCCCAAACAACCCCCCAAAATTAAAAGAAAACGAGGAGGAGGAAAATAACACCCCCCCACTCACAGCTTGCAGCGTGTTCTTCGCGAGAGTGAGTTTTTCTTCACAGCTCAGAGCACCATTCTGGATTTTGTTAGCGATTTGTAGCAGCAATTCCAGCCTGCGATGACAGAGGGAAAGAGAGTAAGAGGGAGGCTTTGGGACAGCCCTCCAGCCAGGGGAGCAGGGGACATCCCCGCAGGGGACTCTGCCTGCCGTGGGCAGCGCACCGACCTCTCCACCGCCGGCCGCAGGAGCTTCTCACGCTCCAGCATCTCTATGATGAGCTTGCCCCACTCCTCCTCCACATCGTTGGGGTGGTATCCCTGGGGCAACTTGATACGTCCAAATTCAATCCATACCTGGGGAAAACATCAACAGAACGGTATTTTCTCACTCCTCCTCCAGCTGGCTAGAGAGAGATGACAGCAAGGGAAGTGGGGCTAGAAGGCAACAGCTCTGCCTCCGCTCCCGCGGTGTGCTGCCTGCTACATCAGTAGCAAGTTATTTCGCAGGACTGCTATTAAACCAGAGAGTTATTTCCCCTTCTCCAAAACAAACCTGAACTGAGCACACTTTAGTCTTGCTAAAAGCACAACACTCCCACCTACAAGCCTCCGGATAGCCACAATGATACTTACCTCTAACAGTTTGTAGAGCTCCTCTATCCTTCCTTTCTCCTGTTCTTTTGCTGGGATTTCAGTTTCTTTGAAGTGTATGTATTGGTTATAAAGTGCCTGGGATGAGAAAAGGCTCATCAGAAACCACCCTGGGGAATGCCACCACCCAGCTCAGTGCCAAGCACATGGGACACTGCGGACGGACCTCGGCCAGGACCTACCTTTAGCTCTACAGGGTTCTGGGGGAAGGATTTATCTGACATGAGTATCGTGTGCTGCTTGATCCACGAGATGAGGGACTCCACACGGCTCTGGTACTCCAGCCACCTTGAATCCACCTCCTGTGAGGGGAGAGCACCCTTGCAGAGCACTGCTGGTGGACAGGTCTCCACGGGGAGAGGCAGAGCACGGAGGGAACGGAGGTGCCACCGTCACGGCCACGGGGTGAACCATTGGCCTGCACCTCCCTGCCGCAATGCCACCGCGGGGAGGGGAAGGAGGAGGATGATCCTCCTTGCAAGCTGCTCCCTAGAAGCCAGCTCAGCTTTCCCACCAGCTCAAAACCTGTGGCAGAACCCGCAGAGGGTGGAGAACGCCGTGGCCCTACAGGCACACCAGCTGTTCACGGAGCAGACCCACTAATGGAGAAGCTCCTTCATCCCCCCGAGCCTCTTCAGTCCATCAGCTGCCTGCTACGGCGGATGGGGAACCTCCAAACCCTTCCCGCACCATCCTGCTGCCTCCCAAATCGCTGTCCCAGCTTCCCAACCCGCAGCGATGCTTACGATAGCGCTGATCCCTTCTCCTCCCTCGGGGACTTTGGGAAAGGCATCGTAGATTGAAGACACATAAGTTATCACAGATTTCTCATCCGGAGAGGGGACGTCCACGTCTGACAAGGGGGAAGCAGAAAGGCGGTGAGGAACAGGAGCGGGCTGGGAGGTCAGCATCACCCCGCACCAGGCGCTTCCCCCGGCCGCTCACCTTCAGCATCCAGCAGCCGTGTGACCCCCAGCCGCTCGGCGATCTCAAAGGCTTGCTCCAGGTTCTCCCGGTTACTCTGGATCTGCACCCTCTCCATGTCCACCAGATCCGGCCTGCAAGACACGGACCGAAGTCAGGATGATGGCAAACAGCACAAGGTGCCCAGGGCGGAGCACCCTGCAGGGGCACGGCCGCCCCAGGTGATTCCTGACCCCTGTCCCATGCTGGCGGCTGCCCGAGGGGATCCAGGCTGCAGCACCTCCCTGCTCACCCCCTTCGGGAAGGAAAACCTGCCCTTCCCAGCACCCGCTCTGCACCCAGCATGCCAGACTGGGACTGCGAGCCCTCCCTGGAAGGAGATGCCCAGAACAACCCCAAAGCGGGGTGGTTACACCTCTCCGGAGGATGCGGGCAGAGCAGGAGGGGGGGCGGCAGGCAGGGGTGCTGCCAGCCCTGCACCAGCAACAGAACAGCACCAGCAAAGGGCGGCACAACCGGACCACACGTGAGTGCGGCAGAACCAGGAAAATCCATCTCTGAGCACGAGGCTGCTGCCCACTGGGCACCCCATCTCCTGCCCGCAGAACCTTGCGTGTCCTTCCCTGCTAAACCCTGGCCGCTCCTCTCGGCCACGAGCGAGCACGGAGCAGTGCAGGGAGGCAGTGCTATTTCCAGCTACAAGGAGATGCGTTCTCACGGGGCCTTTGCTGTTCTCCTGCAGGCTCTCAAGGCTGTGCCAAGCGCCCTGGACCACGCAGCCGCAGCAAAAACTGGTCCTGCTGGCCCCAGCTCTGCCTCGGTGCCGGTGCTGAGCAGGCAGAAGGTGTGGGGGGCTGTGCTGTCTCTCAAGGAACTGTGAGAGGTTTAACTGCTGCTCGGCAGAGCTCAGAGATCCTTGGATGAAAGCACGGATGGAAGCACTGCTATTCACAGAGAGCAGCAAGGGCAGCACTAACACATAAAACAGGGCAGCGCTCCCAGTTTAAAAGCTTTTCTTTCTTGCCTCTCTCCCCAGCCTCACTCAAGATGTTTTTTTATTGCAGCCTGATGTATTTGGTGCTCTTTCCAAGCATCCACCCCCCAGCTACCTGGCAGAAGAGATAATTTCCAGGTAAAAGAGACTGCAAAACTCATCTACATCTCCAAGCACTCCAGGCCATCACCAACCACATCGGTGGACCCCAGGAGGTCCTCAGCCCTTCCTCCCACCCAGATGATGCTCTCCACTGCTCCTCCCTGCCTACCTGTATCTGTGGATGAGTGCGTTGAACATCTTTCCATCACTCCAGCATGACGAGAAGTTGGTGCACTTCACCCCAATGTAACCCGCCGTCACCTTCTGCGTCCACAAAAGCAGCTTCTCCTTGGCCGACATATCCCCCGACTCCCCACTGATGTAGATGTCGGAGATCTGTAAGGAAGCGGCACAGGCATGTGGTGATGCAGGAGGAGGAACAGCTCCACCAGGCACGTCCAGTCTCTGTGAACTCACCCAAGACCTGGCAGCTGCCAGGAAGGGCAGGAGAAAACTCCTGGTCACCGTGGGGGAGAGGGGACCCCACAGCTGAGAAACTTGGGAACAGACCACCGGATCTGCGGGTGAGCGGCTGGGTGCTGTGGTTTGGGCAGACCGGAGAGCCAAACCGGCGAGGGGGGCACAGCCAGCCCCATGTCACCGGGGTACGAGGCACTGCTTGGCCACACAGCCCAGCCCAGCCGGCACAGGAGCTGCCACCGTTGGACCCTGGCTCCCTACCTACCACCACGAGGTCGCCGGGGCTGCTCCTCCACTGCCAGACACGCTCCGAGCACCGAGCACCGGCAGAGCATCACCGCACACCCCGGCATGTTACACCGCCACGCACCCCCCAGCCAGGGCTTGGGGGGCACCTCACCGGGAACACAACACCTCAGCAAGTCTCTTCCCATCCCGAACGTGCTGAGCTGACAGCGATGCCGCTGCGCCCTCCTGTACAAACCCCTCCTGCCCAGCACCCAGCCGAGAAGCCCCAGCACCCTCAAACACCCAGGGCTCAAACACGCAGGACCAGCCAGCCCCATCCAGCAGCACCCACAGCTGGGCGGCGAGGGAGCACCCAAGAGGGGACCACTGATGCTGACCCTCACCGGGGCTGGCAGCGTGGGGGTGGGTGCTCCACCTGGAGCATCACATTGTAAAAAATACAACGTAAGAAATGGGAAACGGCACTTGGAGGTGCTGGTTGAGAGGACATGTGGGGCAGAGGTCTCCCCCCAACCTCAAGCTGGAGGAACCGCTTGGAGCTGTTTCCAGGGGGAAAGGGAAGGATGGGAGGAAGGCTGTCGCATCCCCCCTCTGCCTCGCCAGGCCTGGGAGAGGCAGGTGCCGGGGGGTGCTGGTGGCAGGGGTGCCGTGACCCACTTCCCCAACAAAAGAGACCGACAGTCACAGACCCCTCTCAGACAGACGCACAGGACTGGCTGCAAATCCCAGACTTGCACGTGACAAAACGCACGTGTCTCCGCATGCCAGCATATTTCTGATTGGCACGGCTTCCTCCTCGCCCATCCTCCCCCCAGCTCCCCAATTAGTACAATTACCTCCCCTTAATTAAGGGGCAGACAAAGGGGAGGATGCGAGCTGCTCGTATTTTCTGGGGTGCCTGTGGAAAGGCAATGGGGACGGTTTGCTCACTGGATTCCTCCTCCAGGCACGGCAAGGAGAAGGGGTGCCAGGACCCAGCCCTACCCACCGCCCCTCTGAGCCTCCTCTGCCCTGAAAACACCCAGTTGCTTTATTCCCCCCCCCCAGATACCCCCGGGTTGGGTGCTGGCATTGCACAGGACCCAGTGTCAGAGCTCCCTTTGCAGGTAGGAGGCAGGGACCCGCAGGATCAGGCGCCTCTCCCACCGGCGGGAAGGATGCTGAGGCACGGTGGGGAGGATACTGAGGCGACAGGCGACGGGTGTAATTGGTATGCTGCAGCTCACCTCCCTCTCCCGAGCCTGATACGCTCCTCACACACAAAACTGCTCTTTGTCAGCCGCTGCCACACCGCCGGCGCTGCCTTTAACTCCTCCAGCCCCGCGACTGGGTTTTCTTAGGGATGCCGGGATCCGGTACCCGGCGGCACAGCCAGGATGGATAGGGTGATGCGCTGGGCAAACAGCAGGATGGAACCCTCCACACCTGCAGGGAGGGACCCACAAACCTCCGCCTGCCCAGCACCCCCTTATCGATTACCTAGCAGCTCTTAAGAACAGAATGAAACCTTCTGCAAACCCACCCATTGGCTGTGCCCCACCTGGGCTCTCCAGGCCGCTGCCCACCAGGGAGCTCCTCACAGCACCCAGCTCAGAAAAATCCTTTATTTTTCAGTCATTCACACAGCACTGGGGTTCTCCAACTGCTGGGCCTTTCCCCGAGGGCACCTTTGCAGGAGACCCTCCTAGAGATGCGCGTAGAGAGGTGCAGGATGCGGCACCAGCTCCACCCTCCTTTTCTTCACATGTCTGTGTCAGGACAAAGATTTAGGGAGGCACCAGTGGGATGAGAGAATGGAAACTCACAGGACGCAGGGTCAGCTCTTCCAAACCCTTCCAACATCAGCCTCGTGCATCGAGCAACCGGTGGCAGGATGCTGAAGGCCGGATAGTGGCTGCCACACCGGTCCAAACCCAGCAAAGGTACCCGGGGCCACAGCCCCCTTCCTGCTCCTCCAACCCCATGCTTGTCCTGGGGCGTGCAGAGCTTGGCCAAACCCAAGGGCACTATCCTGTCAGCCCCAAAGAGCAAACTCCAAACAGCAACAACAGGCTCCAGAACACAGCATCACCCCCTCCTCTTCCTACCGGAGCCCCCCCCCCGCCCCCCCAAGAACAGGCAAAGCCCCCACGCCTCCATGCTCACCCACTGCCGCCTGCCTGGGAGCTGAGCACGGGCAGCAGCAAAGGGACCCCCCAAACTCGCACCCGACCCAGCAGCCCTGAGGGCACGTGTGCCACCAGTGACAGCAAGCGTGCTGCCAACCACAAATGCAATGGCACCGCGAGCCCGTGTCACCACCGGCCGCACCCACCGGTGCCGGCGACAGCCACTATCTGGCTGCCCGTGCCAGGAGCGGAGAACAGGACGGGTTGGTCCCTAGGGGATGCCTTCCTGGTGGAGATGCTCAGAGGGGAAAAGGCATTGGGAGCTTTCTGCACCAGAGCCCTCCCGTCCACGCTCAGTACAAGTTTGCGCCCTGCCAAGACGACCATCCCCAGGGGTCACCAGGAATCTGAAACCAGGTCCCCCCACCCTGCTCCAAGAAGGGGGAGAGGGTACACGCAGGCACTGACCATTCCTCCGGCTGGCCCCGAGCTCCCCCTCCAAGCCCAGCCCTCCGCATTGAGCCTGCGGCCACCTTCAGAGGGAGATGCCGTGGTCCCACCAGCTCCAGCACCCTTGGCCGGCCGGCGCGCCGGATCGCTGCCGTACCCCGAGGAGCTCCGGGCTGCGCCGCCGCTGCGCCCACTGAAGGAGGACGGGCTGCGGGAGGCCGGCGGTCCATGCCCATCTCCCTCCCCGGCCCGAGATGATGGCAACCCTGAGGTTCTCCCCACACCGGGGTTTTCCAGCTGATCCACCATGGGGGACGGCGTAGACAGCTCCGAAACGGTACCCGGCTCTGCTGCGGAGGAGCAGGTCCACGGGGCGCTGGAGCTGGGATCATTGCTGCCTCCTTTCTCCCGGCTCTTCGCTGGTTCCTCGCCGGACACGGTGCTCACCGGGGAGAGGAGCCCCTCCACGCGGCCACCGGTCCCCCCCAGGCAGGGGCAGCAGCACAGCCCGGCGGCTGCCTGCACCGCTCCTCTGCAGCTCGACCAGCCGGCTCACTGCCCTCTCGCAGTCCTTCTCGGCCGGGTTCTCCAGCAAGCGGGCGATGACGGTGGTGCCTTCCTCCAGGGAAGCTCCCGCCGCACCCGGCCGCTGCGGCTCCAGCACCAGGCGAGCTTTCTGCACCTCCCCCTGAAACCGCTCCTTCACCTGCACGATGAGCCCGGGGTGCAGGGCCACCGGGTTGGTGTCCCCGCCGTGCTGCCAGCTTCTGGGGGGCTCCTCTCCTCCCTCCTGCCGGGGGGCTGCCTTCGACTTCGGTGCTTCCTCATCCTCAGCCATCTCCAGGGCTGGGGGCTCCTCCTGCGGGGCTGCCTCCGGCATCTCTCTCCTCTTCCCCCTCCGCCTCCGTTTAAAGCGGACCCTTTTTTTGGGAGACAGGGGTGCCTTTCCCACAGCTTTTTCCTTCGGCTCTTTAACGCAGCCCAGAGAATTCCCCATCTCCTCCTCCTCCTCAGTGCCGGCAGTAACGCAGCTAAGTGAGTCGCCAGCTCCGGAATAAATCCCGAGCCGAGCTTCATCGGCTCAAACGCACATCATCGTACACCGTGCCGCCGCCTGCCCCTTGCCGCCGCTCCCTCCCGCCAGCCCTGCCGCCGCCGTTCCAGACAGCCATCTTACAGCCTGGGCGCTGCGAGAAGATAAATTCAAAGCATCTCACTGCAGTTCAGAAATCACTTGACCTAAAAGCAGAGGGAGCGGGGATTGGCTGCGGCATCCTTCTCTCCAAATATGAGGTAATGGGAGCACAGCCCTCGCCAACACAAACAGGGAGCAGGGAGCAGGCAGCGGAGCAGGGAGGGGGTGGGAGAGGGTGGGGAAGAAGGGATAAAAAAACCACAAAACCCAGGGAAGGTTGGCAAAGGTAGCATAAAGGAAGGGGTGGGAGAAAAATGGGGGGGGTGGGGGGGGGGGAAAGGAAAAAAAAAAAAGCAGGGAGGAGTCAGAGCAGCTGTGCATGCACGGCAGCGGGGACATGGAGCCACCCACGGCAGCGGGGACGTGGAGCCACCACGCCGGCTCCCACAGGGGTGTTTCTCTCCAATTCGGGAGGTTTGCTCCTCAATTCTGAACGCTGCGAGCCCCGAGAGGGGCCGGCTCACGTGCTCACCCCCCTGCCCAGCTCACCCCAGCTGGGGGCACGGAGGGGCAGCCCAAGGTCCCCTGGGGACTCAGCACCGCTCCAGGGAGCTGCCGTCATGGGGTCCCAAGAGGCCACGGCAGCGCCGACGCTCCCCGTCCCAGTCTGGCCACACGTCCTGGCCAGAACACACCGCCGAGGGCAGGGGTTTGAGGGGCAGCAGCATCCCAGCTCCGAGTGACCACAGCAGGGTAACGTGCACCGAAAGCCAGGGCGAGACAGAAAAATGGGGAGCAGGGGGCATAAAGATGGGGGGACTGACCTCGGCCCCAGCAAGCAGGGCTGGGAGGGGGGAAACAGTCAACAAGGAGAAACCCAGGAGATGACTAAGGGACCCCGATGACCCCCAAGAGCTCCCAGGGGCATGGGGGGCAGCCCCCACGTTGTCACCCGCTCCAGCCCCCTGCGGAGGTGGCAGTGCCCTGGGCTCAGTACCCGGCGCCAGCCCACCCAGACCTCCCCCAGGCACCTCCCCCCCAGCAGCAGCACTGGGACACGGGAGATTAAGAGGTTCACAATGGAGCTACAACCCCAGAAAAAATCCCGTTAGCGCAGGCAGGAAGAGGACGCGCAGGCTCGCCGGCACCAGCTCAGCTCCCCTGGGGCCCCCTGTCACCCACCCCTGTCCCCCCACGGCAGGGTGGCAGCGTCCCCCTCCCCAGCTGGGCACGGAGGGGACACCCAGGACCTCCTGATCTCCCCTCCCTGGTCTCCCGCAGCAGAGGACGCACCAGGGCAGGGCCACCCCGAGGACAGCGGGGATCAGGATGCCACCAGCCAGGGCCCCACCGGAGATGACAGTGACTCATCAGCATCCAGACCCTGCTCGACCCCAGCTGCTTCCCAGGGCCGAAGGGCTGGCGGAGCGCCCCGTCAGCAGCCTGACACCCGATTCATCCCCACGCTCCCAGGGCTCTGCCCTCTCGTCCTCCAAAAATGAAAATATTTCTTACGAGGGCTCAAAGCGTTTTGTCTGGAAGATGCCAGCCGGGACAGGGCAGGGAGCAGCTCCCACCAGCTTGGTCCCGCAGCAGAGATGACCCCGGAGCTAATGCCACGGCGCTAACAAGCTGCTGACAGCGGCACTGCTCAGCAAACCCCACATGTACAAGGCACTGGTGGCATCAGGGGCCACGCGCCATTCCCCTGAGGGCATCAAAGCTATAACCACATCATTTGGGGCTACTAAAGACTCAAGACCCCGTTTTGCAACAGCATCTATAGCACACAATTGCTGGAGATGGTCCTAAGTGCGTTCCTCAGCACCCCAGCTGGGTCAGAGAGCTTCTCCCATCCCTGTCCTGAACCACTGTCACGCAGCTGACATTTTCCAGCCCGACAAAAGATCCCGTGGCTGTGCCGACCACCCAAAGGGCTGGGAGCACCTTGGGTAACAGCCTCGCGTGAGTGGGAGCTCAGCCTCTCCCCCCGCTGCCCCTTCCCAATTTGCTCTTCTGCAGAGACTTCAGCTGAGCAAACAGCTACCACCAACAACCCTGGTGCCAACTGGGAGGCCACCGCACACAACCCATCATTAATGATTTCATTATGTAAATGATGAGAAAAGGGTGTTGCTATTCTCCGACACCCGTCTCCATGACACTGCAACGTGTGTCGTTGATCCTCCAGACCCATCTACATGCCGGCATCGCCACGGAACATGCAGACAGATGGATGCCAGCGCCCCGGGAGACAACGCGCGCCTGCCATCCATCCCACATCCTTCAGCAAGAAACTCTCATGACCTACCTGGAAGTGGAGGATGATCGTCCAGATGAGCCCCAGGGTGAGCTTGGGGTTACCGTCCGTAATGTCATCATTGCGAATATTCACCAGTTTCACCTGAAAGAGAAGCAACAAGGTCAAAGCTCCCCACCAATCTCACCCACAGAGAGCGGGGGGGAGGGGGGGTGTCCCCCCACCCACGCTGTCCCCCGGGCCACCCTAAGCACATCGGTGGGGAGAGGACACGTGAGACCCCAGCACTTCCAAAGAGGCAGCAAGGCCACCCTGTGCCCCGGCTCAGGAAGGCAGGGAGGGAAGGATTTTTCACGTCTCTAGCACTCTCCATCGAGAAGCGCTTCCCCAGCACTTAATGGCTTTACTTCAGCTCGCGCGGAGACATGCCTTGTCCCCAAAGCCCTGAGCACTAGTGCATAATTTAACAGGTACAGACCACAGAGCATGGTCAAAAGAGGATGGCCGAGCTGCATGAACTCCCTCCTGGGTTCAAGACCACGCTGCTAATCGATCAGCCCTAACAAAGGCAGCAATGCCAGCGCTGCCCTTGCTGAGGGTCCCTCCCAGCACCCACCGAAAGCCCTCGTCCTGGCAGCCTCTGGCCCCACGCAGTCCCAGAGCTGCTCCCTCCCGCCTGCTTTAACGTTTAAACACGTGTGCGGTCCCTGAACCGCAGAGATGCCTGCAGCACCAGGAGCACCAGCCTCGGTGCTTCCAGACGATGCAAACCAGAGCGGGACTGCCCGGCTGCTGCTCCTGCTCTCTGCTCTCCTTGCAGCCACCTCCCCGGGAGCTGCCACGTGCTTTGGGCTCTTCTCCACTGGCGAGCTTCCCACGGGGGAGTCCCCGCACCTCAACACTCAGTGGGACCCCACGATCAGTCTCTAGTGGGAGCATCTGGGGTAAAACGTCCCAGCCAGGCTGCTGTCACCAGGCCATCACGCTTCAAAGGAAAAAGCTGTTTCATCCAAGTAGAGAAACAAGTTCCCAAGAGCCCTCGGCAAAATGTCTCTATCAAGGGGCTGGGGAGGAGGAGTGGGGGGGGCTGGAAGCAGCTCACCCTCCCTGGAGTGGGGCACGTGCTCAAATATATTCAGTGCCCTCAGGCCAACAGAGAGAGAGAGAAAAGTCTCTGCTCCAGCATGAACCGGTACAATTTATCATCCTCTCGGCATATCTGGGGAGCATCGCAGCGGGGAGACCTGACCCAACAGGCGGAACAGGACACCCGGCCCCGGGGCTGGGGGGGTTTCACCTGCGGAGCCAGCAAGTCTCAGGATGCATCCCACTGCTCCGGGCGGGGGGTGCGGAGCACGCCTGGTCTCTGCCAGCTGCACAAGCACCTCCCGGAGCCTGGCGGAGGCAGCGTGCCCCCCAAAAGCCGCAGGGCGATGGTGCCCGGGAGCAGCACAGGAGGACGGTATGGCTGTGCTGTCCGGAGGGGTGATGCCAGCACAAAGATGCGTGTGGCAGTGCCAGCACCGAGGCTATGGCTGCCTGGGGCTGGGCAGAAGCCAGCTGCCACATCGCGTGCCGCCCCCCCCCCCCCAAGAACTGGTGGGAAGGTATGGATGTGCCACAGCCAGCCAGCCCCACCGCTGGGATCTGCTGGGGAGCCCTGGGTGAGGCTTTCAGGGCTCAGACGTGACTCGACCGTGCCATTTGCAAACCCCTTCCCAGAACTGGGGCCCGGTTCCTCATTTTGGCACTAGTTTTTGCACCACACGGGTGGTTCTGAAAGCACAGGGTGCCTACGGGGAAAGCCCCCTGAGTGCCATCCTCAAGGAGCACCGGCACCGCGGGGATGGGGGCACCCCAGCATGGGCTGATGCTGCTTCTCGACACCCTTCCCGAGCCTCAGCCAGGAGAAAGAACCACAAACCACACGGCTCTGCTTCTGGAGGAGCCTAAATCAGCCCTTACCTGTCGCTGCTTCAGGAAATCCAGAGCAATCTGCACATTCTGCAGCCGGTGGAAACGCATCCGCCCCTTCTCACGTGGCTGTAAGAGACAAACAGAAGCTTCAGGTCAGGCTCACCAGGCTGGCAGCCCCCCACATGCACAGCCCCCCCCCCCCCCGCATGCCCCTGGGAGCCACCAGCAGCAGCCCCCCACACTCAGCGTGCTGGTGTGACCCCCGTGCACTCCACACACCCTGCTCTATCTTCTTGCTCTGGGAGCAAAGTCACTGCTCCACGTGATCCCGCTGAAAGAGGGCCAAAAGGCCACGGTGAGGCACGGAGGTGGGAAGACCCTGAGATCTCGACCTCTGAGACCCCGAGGGTCTGCATCCAGGCTCAGAGCTGCCAGCAGCAGGCAGGACCGGCTCAGCCTCCCAGATGCCAGGGCAGGATCTCACCCACCCCACGGTCAGCCAGACTAGCTGGGAAGAGGGCTCAGCAAAGAGAGATTGACTCGAGCGGGTACAGAATCTGACCCGTCCAGGTGGAAAGAGAGGCAGGTGTGCTCTGCAGCAGGACATGGGGACCCAGGCAGGACCGAGCATGGGTCCCCACTGGTGGCAAAGAAACCCCAACCTCAGCATCAGCCCCTGCAGACACGACTCAGCTCCCTCCGCATGTGGGCAGGGGCTGCTGCCCAGGTACCACCTCTGAACCCTTGGGCAGGGGAGAAACGAGATGCCCTGGGCCGTGCCCATCACCGCTGCTGTGGGCAGGGGATTTTCCGAGGTACTCGGCAGCTGAGCCATGGCCGGGGAAGGGTATAGGATGCTGGGTCTGCTTTGAATCAGCAGGAGGAGGAGGATCGACGCCCAAATCCTGATTCCAGCCTCAAGATGAGATGTCGCCAGGATGCTCTGAATGGCTAGGACATCCCAAGTCCTTTGAGTCACCTTCCCTCCCCAGCCTGAAGGGCCACCCCTGCAAGGGGACCATCTCCAGGGCTGGAGGGGAGCGGAGCCCAGCGGGAAGGTGCTACAGCCTCGGCTGCTCCTACGCTGCTCCGGGCAGGAGCTGACAGCGCACAGGAGAATCATCACCCCGAGCAAGGGGGCTGGAAAACACACCTTCTCTTACACCTGGGCAAGGTTTTAGGGCAACCTAAAGCCTTCGGGGTAACCCTCAGCTGGGGCTGGGCTGTGCTCGCTCCCATCTCCACTCACATGCACGGGGTTGCCGGTTGCGCCCCGGACCCCACGGTGGCAACCAGCCCCCCAAGAAGGTGCCTGTGCCCGGAGCCTGTCCATGCAGTGTGAGGTGAGCAGCCATCACAGCAGCCCCCCCAGGGCCGAGCAGACGGGGGCCCGGCCGCCAGCAGCGTGCAGGACCCGTCCCTGTGCCCTCCCGCCCCGTGGGGGGGGACACATGCTGTCACACCAGGTGGGTGGCGTGCCCTGACTGTGGCCCGACACTGCAGTGCACGCACAGATAATCCAGTGAACGTGAACACAGCCTGCTAACGAGGACCTGACAGCTTCCCCTCTGCAGACCCTCGCTCGGGGCGACCACCCTTGGGTGAACTGGGTGGGTTTTATCAAAAATCCCGGCTAAAACCGAAGAGAGGGGAAGGTCGGAGCCCCCAGCGATGCTGGGCTGCACTGGACTATCTGATGGCATTCCAGTGTCTGCCAGGGATATGCTGCGGCCCGGGCAGACTCAACCTACTTCTTCATCATCATCATCTTCCTCCTCACGCTCTTCGCTGCTTGCACGGCACCAGGCCGGCGCTCTCACCAGGCGAAGGCTCCTCTGAGCTGGCGGCTCTATTTGCTAATGAGGACGGGAGGGACAGGGCGATGGGAGGGTGACACAACAGGGAGACAGAATGGAAACCAAAATGCAACACCCAGGTAAAAGGAAAAACAAAAGAGCGGCGATGAAGGCAGCTGGATTTCCAGCACATCCCGGGCTCCAGCATGGAAATTTCCCCCTGGTTTTGAAAGCCGAAGCGAAGAGAAGGAAGCTGTCTGGATCACAAGTAGCTTGATCCAATTTTTCAGCCCCCACAAAAACTGATTTGGCATCTCTGGAGGGTAACGGAGGGAGTTAGGAGATCTTTGCCCAGATCCTATTTTAGGGGGAAACTAAAATAATTCCTGCTGTGCCACCCTGTTGCAGCAATTGGGATCTTCCCAGAGCTGAGTGAATGTGTGAGTCTGAGAAGGAGGAGGAGGAAGGAGGGGGACTCTACGATGCTCAAGACGCAGGAGGAGGTTTGCACGCCACCGACTGCTACAAATCCAGCTCGTGCAGGAGCTGAGCACGGGGCTGGCGCGTCAAAACGGAGCTAAACGGCTGGGCACACCGTCACAGAAACGGTTTTAATCAAATCACTATTATCCCTTATTTTACGTATTGAGCCAAATCTAGAAGACGAAGGCGTGTAAGCCTTCCCAAAAAAAGGGCTCAATAAGGGCACCATAAGCCAGCGGCTTTAATCACAGAGTATCCAAGAGACCAGCCTGGGGAACATGGATTTGAGTGAAAATTATTAAAATCATCATCATAAATAAGAATAATAAAAGAAACAATGACAGACATTTGAAAACAAAACTATGGCGTAAGAACTGACAGCTGATGGCTGGGAGCAGAGGGGAGCAGGAGGGAGGAGGGAGGGGGGCTGGGGGGCAGCAGCATCACTGCCCAGCCCTGGGGACTTACCAGCTTCACTCCCGACAGCACCTCCAGGAGGGAGATGAGGTTGTGGCCATCTCGCAAGTCTTCGTAGAGGTCATTGATGTGCTTGCGCACCTGCAGGGAGCCGGGGAGGAAAAGGCATCAGATCTGCTCGCCCTCCTGCGCTCTCCCTGGGGGAAGGCAGCAAGCAGATGTTTCCCTCCCAGCCACGGCCATTTCAAACGGTTATTCCAGAATTATCGCTGAGGATAATTCCTTATCCTTATCCTCCCGTTTCCTAAATGACCTGGCAGAAGCTGCTGCCGATTTTATGCAAAACTCAAACCGTTCAACCATCCGTACTCCGGGCAATCCCTCGACGCTGCACGTAGACCTCTGCGGAAAGGGTAGCTCGGTCCTAGAGTGGTGGTTTTGTTGCTGATGCTACTTTAGAGCATCTCCCAAAACACGGCACCTAGCTTCCGACGTGGAGCACAGCTGCATGTGGCCTCTCTGCCTGCTCTTCCCCCAGACCTTCTCCTGGGGTTTTACGCGGCTGGGGATTCCCAGATTTTTCCCCCAGCAGCCCCAAGCAGGTGGCCCCAAGATTTTTCTTTTTTCCCTCCTTTGTAAGGTTTAGAAAGGAGCCACAAGCTTGACGCAGAGATTTGCAAAGCTGGCAGGAAAACACAGTTGTGACACCTAATGCCCAAATGACTTTTTTTCTCCTGGTTTGTGGGGGTTTTTTGGGTTTTTTGGTATTTTTTGGGCAAATAGAGAATTAAATAACACGTGACATTAAGCGAGAAAAGCAGGAGGCACTTTGTGGTGTGATGCCAATCCTGGTTAGCTACCTACGGCTGCAAGCAGCTCCATTCGCACACCGTGGGGCTCCTCTCCATGTAGGAGCATCCTTGGAAAGACGAAAAAGCCCCTTTGCCCTGGCAAGGGGGAAGCAGCCCGATGCTTCCTTCACCCTTGCTGCCCACAACCCCGGGTGAGAGGATGCACAGCCTCGCGTTAAAGCAAGGACAGGGTGCTCAGGAGGGCAAATGTAATAAAACGGGCTGTGAGGCGATGTTACAGTGCCCTCCAAAGGCGCTGGCACATTTCCACCCCAACCATCCCTGCTCTGAGTACAGACACACACTCAAATCCAATGCAAAAATTCCTAGACACAAAAAAAAATATATATTTTTTAAAAGGCATTTATCTGCCAGCCCTGAGCCAGAACAGACAGACAGACTGTCGTTTAACCAGCCTTAAAATAAAATATGTGACTCTTACCTTCATCAAGTGTTTATTGACCCATTTAGTGAAGGTTTTCTTTTGGACTCTGTCCCGTTCATCTGTCAAAAGAAGACAAAGGCAGCTCTCGGTCAGTGTTTCTCATGCAGAAACTCAAATGACTTTGAAATGAAGGGAAGAGACAGAGGAATCGCTGCCACTGCCAGAACCACCGGCCGGATCCTGCGCCCGTCCAGGGGAACAGAGGCGGCTTATTCAGGGGTTAGTGCGGGACAGAGCCGTTCACGCGGCTCCGACAGCTCACTCGGGCAGGGAGGTAGGAGCACCCACCCAGACAGAACAAAACACACCGCTTTCTGGGGGGAGAACAGCGTTGTTTGAATAAAAGCAGTGTGGAGGATTGGGATAGGTACAGTTGCAGCTGGCAACTGAACCCCCAAAATGTGTCCCGCCGGCCAGGACCCCCGTGCCTCCTCATCCCCCCCCTGGAAGCAGTACAGGGAGGGAGGTGGGGTTTGCCCGAGCCCCCCTGACTTTAGTAGGGTGTCCCCCACCCCTGCCCACTCCCAAAAGGCTTTAACACATTATATAAAACCCACAGATGTCCCATAACAGGCCTCTGCCAGGCGCTAGCAGCATGCGCAATTAGCAGCTTATTCTGGCGCTGTATTTTTGGTTCATTGGATTGTCAGGATTTAAGGTTTATTTCCATCCCGCAGCTCAGCCAAGGGCACCCTGGCCAGACGCCGGGAGCTCCGAATGCCAGTGGGACAGGGTGACAAGGTGGGTCCCATCCCCAGGGAGCAGCAGGGGCAGCCCCCAGCCCCCCGAGGTAACGGGCGGGGAGGTTCATGGTGCTGCCATCAGTGGGCTTTGCCCTGCCTGTTCTCGGCGCAAAAAATAAGTCTCTCACATGAAAAACACAGGAAAACAGGGCAAAAGGAGAGGGCATGAGATGGGGCCACACCGCTGGAGGGTCCCATGGGGCAGAGGGTCCCGCTCAGCCCCCAGCTCCCCACGCCCAGGCAGTGAGGAGGGCTCAGGGCAATCCCGGCAGCCAGCTCTGTGCCAAACGGGATTGCCTGGTTTTAACAACATCATCTGGGAGGAAAGAGCCTCAGCACTGACCCACAGCACGCAACCCCAAGCTCCTGAGCGCTGCCCTGAGCAGCCCAGGGGGCCCAGAGTGGGAAAGGATGAGCCCCGCGACCCCAGGACATCCCTCCGACATCGCGGTCCACCAGGCAGAAGCATCCTTCGCCTTGGTTTTAAGCCAAAAAAAGAAAAATATCTAGAAAAGAGTGAAAGGGAGAAAACCAGCATCTCTCGGCTCACGCTGCATGTCCTGCCCAGATGGTCCCATGTCCCCCCTCCTGGCACAGGGAGGTCATGGGGGGGTCCCTGCATTGGCCAGGCAACCACAGCCCCTCGGAAAAACCTCCCCATGTCTCAATCCACGTGGATTTGAAAGCACCATCTAACATCCCTCCTCCTCCTCCTCCACCCCACAGCTTCCTCCATCCGAAGGCATGGCAGTAGAACACGCGGCACACCGTCAGCACGTCACCTCCCCTGCGTCCCACTCCATCCCCCGGCCAAGGCACATAACCAGGTGCCAAAATCCATCCTGTGGTTGAACTACGGCCACCCTCGCTCCCCATCCCCCCTAGGCTCTGGCCCCAGTGCGGCTTCCCGGAACGACGGGGCCAAGCCACGGAGCTGCCGCCTGGCACCGCCGGCCGCCGCCTGCAATAGGAAGCTGTGTCACCCCCACGTGTTTTTAGGGACCTTTCCTGCACCCAAACCCACCCAGAGTCATGGTGCCGGGTCCCTTCCCAACCCCGCCGTTGATCTGCGGTGGATAAAGCCTGAGCCATACCCCAGCCACGGCAGTGCTGGCAGCACGGCGGGCTGGGATGGAGAGCCGGCGGGTACTAACCCATGCAGCACATCCGGCACGCCAGGCAGGCGCTCAGTCGCCTCTCCTCCCCGGAGAGATGCCACCTCTCCATCGTCACAGCCCGGGATGGGGAGCGCTGGGTCCTGGCAAAGCAAACCTCCCAACTCCTGGGGAAGGGTCTTCTGGCGGCACCACCCGCTCGCTGACCTTGGCCCCACGGGTGTGCGGGTGGGTGACTTCTTGACCGCAGCTCCTCCCACCGCACCACTTCCTACACCCGCTGTCCCCGGCGCGGGCACCGGCCGTTCCTCCTCCGGGGCATCGCCGCAACCCCCACCGCGATGCCAACGGCTGCTTTGCCCGCGTTTCCCCTGCTCCTCACGCTTCTCCGGGTGCTTCCAGCCGAGCCGGCGGCAGCTCTGCGCCAGCAAAATCCTCACCGGCCTGCGGTCCCCATGGCCAGCAAAGCTGCTCAGAAAGCTCCCAGCAAGGACGGGCAGAGCTGCTCCCTCCTGCAAGCCAGCAAGCAGCGGTGCCAGCGCACGGTGCAGCTCCCAGCGCCAGAAAGCCGGTGGGCTGGGGGTGCAGGCTCACCCTGCAGAGCTGGGCACTGCCCTGCTGGCGGGCTGGTGGCTTGTTTTTCCTTGTCTTGTTTTCCAGTTAATTGCACCAGGGACAGGAGGGACAATGCTGGGTTGTTCTGCCTGCTCCCGCCTGCCCGCCTGCAGCTTCTTCCCAAATCGTTTCCCCAGTCCGAAGCGCTGGAGTTGGGACCCAGCCGCAGCCCCGCTCGGCACGCAGGGAGATAACGGAGGCCTCCTTATCACCACCTCTCTTCCTTTTCTTCTAAATATAATCCCCCTGCAAACCTTCTGCTGGCAGAAGCCCCACCGCCCCGGCCGGGAGGGCGAGAGGAGCCAGGCTGCTGCGGGGGAAAGGCAGGAGCATGTCCCGAGCATCGCACGGAGCACACGGGGACGGCAGCACGTCACCACATCCCACACGGAAAGTCTGCAGCAATGGTGCTGGATCCGGGGGGTGCCCGCAGGACAGCAGCTCCTCGGCACGGTCCCTCTTCCCATCTTCTGCAAAAATGGGTGTTTTCCTCCTCTTTTTTTTTTTTGCTGCATCTCACCACCTTTGGGTGGTTCCTGGGCTCTAACCAGATTACACCTCCCCACCCGCACCCGTGCTATCATCTGAGCTAATAATAATGCCCTGTTACTGCTTACTAACAATATTAAGGCATTGCAAGCTTATCTCTCCCTGGCTAATCTTTTCCAGAGTCACCCTGAGAAGCAACTTGTTGCAACCCCCCCATGCTTGCCCTCTCCCCTGCCTAGCAGAAGCTCGCCGGCCCCAGCCACCGTGAGCCACCCTGTCACCAGCCAGGGGCAGTGAGCAGAGGCGACGGTCAGGGCAGCAGGCGGGCAAGGCATGGCCAGAGGGAAGGTTACAGTGGCTAGAGGACATCTGCACCGCTCCAAAGACAGCCAGTGGCAAGCGAGGGCAGGAGAGGCTGAGTACGGAGCCTGGGGTCCCCTGGCACACAGGGCACGGAGGAAAGGCTGGTGGCAGTGATGCGGGGAACATCGGCGGCAAACGGAGACCCTACCGCCAGCAGCACCAGTGAAAACCAGGCCCTGAACGTTACTGCAAACCGCACGACCATTCGATGGTTTCCAGCACCACCAACGCTATTTGGAGCTGCATG
The DNA here is from genome assembly GCF_023634155.1 of Falco peregrinus. NCBI lineage: Eukaryota > Metazoa > Chordata > Aves > Falconiformes > Falconidae > Falco > Falco peregrinus. Next base: position 117,353,327 of record NC_073723.1, read on the forward strand.
GATGCTTCCAGCTGCGAAAGGCTTTTCACATTGCTGCTTTCCCAAGACAGGTCAGACTTGCAGCGATGAAAACGCAGATGAGCCAAGCAACAACCCAGCCTGAGCCCAGCTGAGCCACAGCTGTGCCATCCTCGACTCCATCCCTGCCCAGGCAGAGCCCAGCCCCGAGGCGCAGGGACCACTGCGGGACAGCCTGGGAGTGCTCCGAGACCTGCCCCAGCTGCTCCCAGCACAAGCGAGGAACGGGGTTCAACTGCCTGCATCTCAGCCCCAAAGCTCTGCAGGATCATGCATGCCGTTTAATTCCCTCCCCACCTCCTCTCCCCCCATTGCATCTCAGAGCGCAGTCTACCGCATCTCTAGAAAGGCACCGGGGCACCCTCTGCTCTCCCCCATGGCAGCATGAATCCCCTGCAGAGGGGCCAGACGCAGCAAGGACCAAAGGGCAGAGGCAGGCACATGTGGGGAAGGTGGGTTTTGAGGTTTTCCCACTGCTATCAGCCCCCTAAGTGAACCCAGCTTGAGGGGGAACGGGGAAAACCATCCTGCCCCAGAGCTGGTTTCCAGCACCCCAAAACCAGGGGCATCACCTGAGCATGGAAAGAAAAACTCCCACTCATGGTCCTGGCGGATCCCAGGCCCCCAGGCACTTGCCATCATCACAGGGAGAGCCCCCACAGCCGCCGGGTGCCAGAGACCCTCCCGCCACCACCACAACACCCTGCACAGACATTTTCCCCCTCTCTCTGCCTGCGGCAGCGTCTATCCTGGCAGCCTGCCTGTCCCCAGCAGTTCCCAACACGCCCGGCCGGGAGCTGCCGCTCCCCCCAGGATCGCTCCCCCCAGGATCCATCATCACTGGCCTTGCTCACTGTCGGACTCCATCACCGCTCACCTCCTCCTGCAAGAGTCCAGTCCCGGGTGCCGGCAGGATGGAGGGTGCCCCATGCCAAGGCTGGGGTCAGGGGGGGTGCCCCATGCCAGGGCTGGGGTCAGGGGGGGTGCCCAGCCAGGGCTGGGGTCAGGGGGGGTGCCCCATGCCAGGGCTGGGGTCGGGGGGGGTGCCCCATGCCAGGGCTGGGGTCGGGGGGGGTGCCCCATGCCAGGGCTGGGGTCGGGGGGGTGCCTGGTGAGGCCCCTCTGACCCACCGGCACTTGGGGCTGGGACCAGGCTCTCCAGTGCTCCCCTGGGATGGCCCTTTGCCATCCTTTGGAGGGAGCCCAGGGGGCAGCTGGAGGGTTTCGGTGATCCCCCCTGGCTCCTTCAGCTTGCTGGTATAAAGCCTGGAAGCGGCTCCCAAGCTTTCTGCTCCTGCTCATTAATTCCCACTTAAGCCAAAGGAATAGGGGAGACGTCAGTCAGGGCACGGCGCTGGACGAGCTCACAGAGATCCTGAGCACATCTCCAAGCCCGTACTGAGCACAAAAGCAGCTCTGCGCATTAAACAGCAAGAGCCAACCTTGGGGTGAAGAAGGTTGTGGGTTTTTTTTTTTTTACACATAAATGCCTAGAAACAAATTTTTAAAGGGTTGAAACCCATCGCTTTCACTTTTAAAACATGGTATTTTTAAGATGGGGGATATGCAAAAAACCTGGCTGGCTTGAGGAGCACGAGGTATTTAAAATGTGCTGGCTGCCAACTTGCAGGCTGACATAATCCATCATGACAACAGAGCCAACCGGGCAGGATTTACAGAGCCTTTTGAAAAAAGGAGAGGAAACGGTGCCTGATTCAGCCTGGAAGAATGCACAAGAGATACCTGCGGTGGAAAACTATCCTGCACCCGGATATTTAATGAGGGAGACACCTGAGAAGCGGTGATGCAAAGAAGACCTGGGTGGATGCTCGGCAGAACCGGGTGAGCATCACAGGGCAACAAAGACGACCCTCATCTTCCAGGATGCTGCTGGAAGGGTACCACCTGCCCTTCGCTGGGAAGGAGCGATGAAGGAAAGCAGATATCAAATATACTTGCTGCTTGCAACACTTGCACCAGGATTTTTTCCAAAAAGGATGGATTTGTGTAGGGCGAAGCAGCGGGTTGGCGCAGCACAGGGGCAAGGAGCTGGGAGGAGAGAGTCGCGTTGGGAAGCGGCCAGGAGGTCCCTAGATGGAGCCCAGCACGTCACTGCACAACAGTGCCCAGACGTTGAGATTAATTAAGTGGCCGGGGGACGATGGGACAACAGGAGGAATTGCAGCAAGGCTGGGTTTAGTGGGTAACAGGGCGCATTTCTGCACGGCAGCTCATTTGTGCAATTCCGTCTTAATATCTCTCTCCCAGTAGTTTTGGGAGAGAAAGGAAGAAGTATATCCCAAAGCAAAATTTGGGGAGAAGGATATCCCAAAGCAAAATTTGGGGAAAAGTATATCCCAAAGCAAAAGTATATCCCAAAGCAATATTTGGGGAAAAGTATATCCCAAAGCAAAATTTGGGGGGAAGTATATCCCAAAGCAAAATTTGGGGGGAAGTATATCCCAAAGCAAAATTTGGGGGGAAGTATATCCCAAAAAAATATTTGGGGAGAAGTATATCGCAAAGCAAAATTTGGGAAAAAGTACATCCCAAAGCAAAACTTGGGGAAAAGTATATCCCAAAGCAAAATTTGGAGAGAAGTATATCCCAAAGCAAAATTTGGAGAGAAGTATATCCCAAAACAAAATTTGAGGAAAAGTATATCCCAAAGAAACATTTGGGGAAAAGTATATCCCAAAGCAAAATTTGGGGAAAAGTATATCCCAAAGCAAAATTTGGGGAAAAGTATATCCCAAAGAAAACTTTAGGGAAAAGTTCCTGAGTGCTGCCGGGTTCCACAGTCCTGCTCCTTTGCACAGAAAAAGTGAAAGAAAAGCAGGAATTGGTCACGGATGCAGGGAAAAGGCCCCATGCGGAGGCACTGGCAAGAACAAGCACTGCTGGGAAAAAAAAAAAAAAAAAAAGAAAAAAAAAGAGGGAGGAATGAAAACAAACAAATTCCCAGGAGGAAGAGGTCAGGATGGAGAAGTAGCTACTGAGTCCTCATCCAGGGCCCGGAGCTATCGCACATCCCCGTAACGAATGCTTGCCATGTGGTCATGTGCAAGCCCTATTTTGGGAAACTGAGGCACGGTCAGCCCCAGCTGCTCAGCGAGCCCGTGCCAGCACCGGGAGAAACTGCCGGGGCCACGTCTTGCCAGCATCGGTGGCTCACCGAGACGCCTGCGCCGCCGGGGCAGGAGCCAGGAGGCAGAACACCAGCCACGTGTCGCCAGTTTGCGCCCAGACAAAAAGCAGCTTCGTCCCCAGCGAGACACCCCCCATCCCAGCCGCTCCCACCCCGACGTGGGCTGGGAAAGGGGGGCGAGACCAAATTTCGGCAGCAAAACTTCTGCCCCCCCCCCCCCCCCCGGCCCCGTTGCTGCACCCGGGGACCAGGGCACCGGAGGGTCCCCCCGCCGTCACCGTGTCCTCCTTCCTCCTCCCACGGTTCTCCGGGAGAGAAAACACGGCATGCCCCTTGCCGGCAGCGCACACCGGCCATCTTTAGTGTCTTTCTCCCCCCCGGGGGCTGTTCCTACCTTCTCTGCTCCGGCTCCTCCAGTACAGGACGCCGGCGATGCCCAGGACGTGGCTCAGCACAAAGGCGGCGGGGGGCAGGTAGGAATTCTCCGAAAGCGGCATCGCCTCCTACTCCCGTCCCGTTATCCCGAGCCCAGCTCCAAATTTCCTTCTCCCAAGGCTGCCGTTACCGGAGGCCGGCATCGCCAGGAGGGTGAGGGGACAAGGAGGAGGCCGAGCCGCTGCTGGTAGAAACTTCCCAAACTTTCTTCCTGCGCCTCTGCCTCCAGCTGGCTGCACCCTGGGGCGCCCTCGGAGCTGGCAGGGCTCGGGGACAGCCAGTGTCACCAGGATGGGGCCAGGAGATTTGGGAGCTCAAGGGAGGGGGTGGGTAGAGGGAGAAAGCGAGCGGCCGGCTGGCTCAAACATCTTTCCTCGGCATTCAGGCGGCCAAACTTCGTCCCCCCTCCCTCCGTGCTCCGGGGGGGACAGACGTCATCTCCTCGATTTCCATTCCCAGCCTCGCTGGAAGGTCGGCTGCGACTCCGGCAGCACAACGAGGAGAGGATCGGCAGGAGCAGCTGCCATGCCGGCATCGCCGCTGCACCCCACTCCTCACGGGGGGCTCGCAAGCAGCAGAAACCCTTGCCCCCCCAGCGGGTGACAGTTGGCAGCCTGGCATCCCCTGCCCACATGCCTGGCAATGTCAACACACCGAGGGCAGCTGGGATGGCGGGGGGGGAACGGCTGGGAGATGGGGGGAGCAACTGGGAGATGGGGGGAGCAACTGGGAGATGGGGGGAGCAACTGGGAGATGGGGGGAGCAACTGGGAGATGGGGGGAGCACTTTGGCAGCAGAGCGGCAGCAGGCTGGGGGCTCGGTACCCAAGGCTGGCCCCAGCACCAGTCTGCTTGGAGGAAACCCTCTGCCCAGCAAGGGGGACAAAACCAAAGGCGACCAAATTTAGGCTTCTGGGAGTCGGGTCCCCAAGTGTGTCCCCCTCCCCCTGGATACCTGGAGATAAATGTATTCACTGCCAGGACACCCCCAGAGAAACAGCCACAGAAGATGCTCTAACGTGAAAGGTTCACCCACCTCCCGGCCCTTCCCGCTGCCGGACCCCATCCAGGAGCAGCCAGCGCCCTGCTGGGTGAGTTTCGCTTCTTTTCGGAACCGTTTCTGGCAGCGGAGGTACAGAAACGGCACAGGGAAACCGGGAGCAGCAAACGCTGCCACAACACGACCGTTACATCCCCCGTAACACCCATTTGCTGCTGTAACCACAAGCGAGCTGGGGGAGAGGCTCCTTACAAAGCTCCTTTTGCTTTCAGAGACCGTCACGCACCAGGTCCCCCCACCAGCTCCTGAGGAAAGAAACTGGGGACCGAAAATTCTACAGAATTACACACAGTTTTCGCCTTTACCTTGCCAGAAGGGCTCAGACAAAAGAAAGTTGCTCTGCTGCCGGCGCTCAGCAGCGAAGGGGAAGCTGTTAAGGGGAGGATGGCACGCTGCAAAGCTGAGGAACCGCAGCCTGGCTCAGGCTGCACAGAGAGAGCCAGGAGCTCAGCACCACACACGGCCAGTGCCGGGCTGGCCACCATCTGGCAGCATCCCGCTACGCCGCGTGGGCTGGTGAAACCACACGAGGTCCCGGGCATCCCCCAGATGCAAGCAGAGCATTATATTCTACTTTTTAAATATATACTACCTAATAGATATATGAGATAGAATTATAAATATATTGTCTTCATAACCCCTGAGCAGCTCCCCAAACCCCACAGCCACAAGCTGGTCAGGCCCGCCAAGAAAACCGTATCGAGCAAAAAGGGATAGACCCAAACATTGCATCGCTCCATGGGGGACCCACGCCACCCACGCCCACCTAATGCCGTTCAGGCTGATGAGATGGGCGAGAGAAAATACAGAGAGTTACCCTGGAGCTCGGCGCTGTTGTAATAAATTTTCCAGAGCTTCAGCCCTGCCTGGATAAAAAAATATCCCATCACGGTTTTCATCTGAAGCGATCTGCTTTCTGTTACGGCAGGGGAAGCGCTGCAGGAGTAATGACCCACGGGTGGTGATGGGGCTGGGATGGCTGGAAAAGGCTCTGGGAAGCAGGAGCTGGTTTCCCGCATCCCCTCGCCCCGGCTGCACCCAGGGGGGCTCAGCTGCTCCTGTGCTTCCTGGGTGCTGCATGCACAGAGGGGCTGGCACAACACGCCGGGCGCTGCCAGCTGCACAAGCCTTCGGGCAAAAGAAACTCTTTAAATACATATCAATGTATTTAAATATTTTTTTTATCTCTATATAATTCATGTATACTTATAGATAGATAGATAGATATAAAAAAAAAAAAAATACATCCTTCCTCTGTACCAGGGCACCCCAGGGACACCGGTGATCCCCCCACTTCATCCCAGTTTAGCAGCAGGAGGCAGCAAACCCAGGGCTCAGGGAGCTGATGGCAGCTTTTAGGGTGCCCTGCCAGGGCTCTGGGGGCCACCCAGCCCCAGATGCAGCCACCAGCCCCCCCGCAGCACAGGGCTGCCCCCCCCCCCCCCCCCCATGGAAACCACCACACACACCCAAAACACAAACAGCTCATTTTAGTTCCTTGCGAGGCGGCTTCTTCAGCTTCAACTGTTGTCTCGGTCCGGAAAGGGGTGGGGAAAGGATACGCATCTCCCGCCCACGCAGGAATTTGGGGAGCAGAGGGGCAGTGCCCCCCCGAGAGGGGGTCCCCCACCTTGCAGGGTACCCTCCCCTTGCACAGGGTGCCCTGCGAGCGTTTTGCAGCCTCGTGCATCACCCAAAAGGGTGTTACCCCACGGTTGCCCCTCAGCACCCTGCCTGGGTTTTCGGGTACCCCACGGCGGGGGCTGTGGGGATGCTGGCTGCCCTGGCCCCCTCACCCCAGCTGTGCCTCTTGCCCAGAGCTGAGTCACCCCTGGCTCTGGCCAAGTATTTCATGTCCGGGGCTGATCCCCGCTGCCACGCGCCTCCCCGGTGAGTAATGCTCAGCCGACACAGCTCCGCCGCGCTGCCGGCATCTCCTTATATGACTGGGGAAGCTGCTGGGCAGCAGCGACCGGGAGCTGGGCACAGCCCCCACCTCCCCGGCTCTACCGCAGGGATGGAGGCACCCCAGCATCGGGGTGCAGGATGCCACAGGGATGCTATTCCAGCCCTTGGGTGCTGTGGCCTCCCAGGAGCTCAGTGGGCTCCAGCTTCGGGACGTGTCCCAGCCCCGGGAGGTGGCAGCCAGGTGGCACTGTGGAAACGCTGAAGCGGGCATGGATGGTGCTGGGGACCGCAGCCAGAGCTCGCACCCGGCGTGAAGCATCTCTCCAGGGCTCTGCCTGGACCCCCCCAGCACCCTGGGAGTATGAGGGTGCCTGCCAGTGCCCCACCCCCCCCCCCCCCGCATCGCCTGCAGCGGGCACCACGAGACATGGAAGCAGCTATGAGCACACGGGGGGACCCCACGAGGTTTTACAACCCCAAATGGGGAGTGGGGTCACCCCACCCTGGGCAGGGGACACCCCGCTCCCCACAGCAGGGTATAAAGGGCCCATCCAGCAGCTGTGCTGAGCACACACAAACTCGTGACTGCAGGACAGGAGCCGGGTTTCCTGCTGCACTTCCTCTGCGCTGCTTTCCCCTTGCTGTTGTTTTTTCCTCCTTTCTGGGAGCTTTGAGGGTAAATCTCAGTCACTTACAGCAGCACTTCCCAGCAGGGAAAGGAGACTCCGCGTTTTGGAGTCCGGGTTAAATCACCGACACACGTCACCCGCTGCTCCCCCAGGGCAGGTCCTGCTCTGGAGCTGGGTGAGAAGCCCAGCTTGGCTCTAGCCTCCACAGGGGGCTGGATGGGGGACACAGACCCTGAGCAAAGCCACGGTGCCCCTAATCCTGAACCAAGGCACCACACGCATGCCCCACACCGGCACCCAGCCATGGTCATTTCCCCCCCTGCAAACCCCAGGGCTTGGCTAAACCCATGGCATCACACCCTCCTTGCCCACAGCGAAGGCTGCTGCGGGCGGGCGGGCGGACAGACAGCTCAGCAAGATGCACCCCCAGCTGCTGAGAGCATCCGCACGTGCCAGCGCACCCCCCTCCTGCCGGCGCACCCCCTTCTGCCGGCAAGCACAGGCAGGGCTCTGCCGGGGTGCGGAGGCTCGCTCCACCCTGCCCGCGGCGCCAGGAGCCATGGGAAAGGAAAGCAAGAACAAAGATGACGTTTCTTATGAGCCGGGCTATTAAAAACAAGGTGGAATGAGGCAGGTCACGGCTCCCAGCGTTGCCCACCGCATCCCCGCTGGACGAGCTCCTCAGCTTCGACTGAAAAACCTCTCCCGCCGCCAGTGAATCACCGCCTGTGCATGTGCAGGCAGAGCTGCCGATCCCCTCGCCATCCGCTGCATGCCTCCTGCTCCTGCCGCATGCCCCCTGCTCCTGGCAGAGCGGGTGCATTCCCCGCATTAAACATTCCCTCCTGGCTTTCGTCATCCCAGAGCGGCGGTGGCCCCGCCAGAAGGGATGGGGACAAGTCCGCAGGGTCCCACGCTGGCCCCTCAGCATCACCAGGGCTGCAAAAGGTCTGAAAAAATGGGGACTACGAAACCTCCCGGGCAGCAACACTCCCCATGGCCCTGGAAAAACCAACCTCCCAATGCCGTGTTTTGTGCAAATAGGGGGTTTAGCCCAGGAGAAGCACCCGTGGGGGGGCTGAGGCTCCCAGCACCCTGTTGTCACCCCTCTGTGTTTGCACAGCAAAACAGGGGGCTCAAGCTGCCCTTTGCCTGTAATGACCAGGGCAGCCTGGTTCAGCCCAGGGCTTGGGGGGCTGTTCTGTACCAGCCCCCCCCAACCAGTATCTGCACCAAGAGTCAATATTTAACTGTGTATTTCTCAGAAGAGCTGCCCACACTGCCAAAGGTCAGCTAGAGGCAGCAAAGGGAGGTGAAAAGGAAAGGGGCTGCGTGGGGGGCGCCTCAGACCCCCCCGCCGCCATCAGCGTCAAAATCTGAATTCCGAGGAACCAGGGAAAAGGAAGCGCTGATAAGAGCGGAGATGTTCCCCTTTCCAGCAGACGTCTGGGCACCAAAATAAGAATCATATCTTAAAATAAGGAGACTTCCCTTCCCGCAACAGAGCTGCCGCCCTGCAGCCGGTCCTGCTTGGGGGCAGCGGAGGGGACCTGGGGCAGGACCCCCAGGATCACCTTGGAGCGGGGAGATGGAGGTGGAGGGCAGAGATAAGATGGTTTGAGCTAAGGCTGGAAGCAAACATCATTCCTGCCAGTTTTCATTCGGCAAAGCAAACAGCTGAGCTGGACTGCCACCTGCCCAGGGCAGCACGGCTCAGCACCGACTCCTGCTCCCCAGCACGAGGAGCGGGAATCCCTCAGCACACCAGCAGTTAACGGGGTCTACAGGAATCTGACATCCCAACCAGGGCCATCTGAGGGGCCCGACTCAGATGGGACAGATCAAGTCAACAGGAGGACCCAGGGCCTGAAGAATCTCCAAAATAACCCAAGAGGAGGCTGTTTCCCCTGGCAGCACCAGCGGGGAGGCTCACACCCCACCCCCACCCCCACCCCCCCCCACCCCCGAGAGCAGCCAGCATCCCCAGGGCACAGGCACGGAGCTCCAGCCTCCTTTCTTTGGTGGGGCTCGCTTTTTGGTGCCCCAGCTGCAGAGGCATCCGCAGCCGACAGCACTGTGAGCCCTGCTGCTCCCAGCACAGGCAGGATGCCCACCCACATCCCACAAAACGACCGGAGACCCCCCCTCTCGCACAGCACAGACCCCAGCAGCCCCTCACACCCCGCCAGCAGCTTTGCTGAGCCACGTGCATGCAACGACATCCGAGAGACATCTGATTCAGACCCTCTCCAACACTGCCCAGGCTTCTGGACCCTCCCTCTCAGCCCGAACGCGAGCACGTCAGGCTGAAGAGGTGGTGAGGGTGATCTCACCGCTCCTTTCCCAGTGTTAAAAAAACCCCCATCAACCCGCCCGCCCAGCAGCCTCCCCAGCTGACTGCCGAGGCCATTGGGTTTTTGCTGATGCAGCGGTTCAGGCATTATTTCATCGCTTCTCACTTCTCAGAAGCCTCCTTTGGTTTGTCACCCCTCCGAGGACGCTGGCAGGGAGCCGTACCACGCTTGCTCATTAAATGATGCCATGAAACCCGTGGCCACGCAATCCAGGATCCAGGAAAGCACTGAACCCCACTGAGCTGGAATCAATTCGGTGGCATCAGCCTGCAAGGAAAAGGCAGCAGGGGACAGGGGACAGGGACAGGCAGCGGCTGGGTACCGGGACACGGACAAAAGCTGCACGTCAGGAGGCAGCCAGCCAGGCAGCAAGGGCAGCTCTCGACGCACATGGAGCTGCCGGGTGAGAGGGAGGAGGTGAAGCCAGTGCCAGAGGCGAGGAGGATGGGATGCACAGGGGGAGGAACGGCAAAGATCTGCCAGCAGAAAACACTCCGGCTTTTTGGGAGCGAGCAACATCACCCCAGCTCTGGGCAGGGAGGAAGGCTTGCTTGTACGCCCACGTGCGAGAGGACGCACACGTCTGCACGCTTTCCCAGGGGCCTGTGCTGACACGGCACGGTGGCATCATTCCCAGGCCAGGGGAGGAGGAGGACGAAGGCGATGCCATCTCTGGGTCCCTCCCTGCCCCTCCGGCCACAGGGACAACACCGCAACACCTCCACAGAGCTGCCGTCTCCACGGCTGGGTAAACACCTGCTCCGTAATTCCCAGCACGCCCCAACAGCACCTCGGTGGAGAGAAAGCCATGCAAAAACACAACAAAGAAAAAAAATTATATATATATATATATATTTATATATATAAAACACCAAAAGAAACCCCAGCACAAGATATGATGGAAGCTCCAGCAGAGGCGAGCGGCAGAGCCCTGTGCCGGAGAGCAGCCCAAGCCCTGGCCGCATCCTGCACCCGCTCCCACCATCTGCACAGGAGCTGAGCACCAGTAAATGCTCCAAATCCTGGGAAACCCCCCGAGATGAAGTCCCAGCCCCCAGCCCCTTTTTGGAGGAGGCAGACACCACGGCAGTGCAGCTCTGCACCCCAGCCCTGAGGAGGACCCCGGGGATCCGGGTGGGAGCTGCGGTGCTGGGATCCCTGTCGGCTGCTCAAGGCCAAGCTCTGCACTTCCCACAGCAGCGGCTTAGGGAGCAGGAAAGCCGGGGGGTGGGGGGGGGTGTGGGGGGGGTGTGGAGGGATCGCCGGCATCAAAACTCCTTTTCTACCAGCTAACAAAAGGCCCGGTGTCTCCGCAAAGAGGCTTGTTATTCCAACGCCAACCAAAGGCTGCTTGGCAGGGGGAGAAATAGGAAAACGTTGGGGTAGTGGGAACTGGCTGCGCTTTGTTCGGGGCGCGCCTGGGCGCTGTGTTTGCACAGGCTCCACGCAGCAGCTCACCACATGTGGGGGCATCACTACTGCTCCCCGCCCCCCCCCCCCCCCAAGCAGGCTGCCCAGGCACAGCCCCAACAGCCCCCCGCTCCGCATCCCGCTCCCTGCAAACAGCGCGAGCGAAGGGAAGGGCAGCTCGCATCCCGAGCCGCCGGTAGGAAGCCGTGTCCCCCCGCTTCTTGCTCCCTCTGACCCCCACCCCCCTCCGTGTGCCCCCACAAGCAGCCCCACCGTGCTGCAGACACGAGGGCAGGCGGGGGACAAGCGACAACCCCCCAGCCTGCTGGGGAGAGGAGATGTGCAACGCCCCGGCTCGGAAATGGAGGTCAAAGAGAAGGAAGGAGCCGATTCTCTCGTTTTCCTCGGCAAATGGAGGGCAGGCAGGCAGGCAGGCAACCTTGAGCCCTGATCTCATTAGATGTCCCAAACTAAGCAGTGTGAAACCTGATTAGCGCCGTGCAGGAGGCGGGCGAAGGGCTGGCAGCTTGCTCCGCCAGCCAGCCCCAGCACCTTCCCGCCGAAGATGGGGGGTCCTGCCCCCCCCCCACCCCAAGGAAGGCCGGGATGGGAAGCAGGGCGCCTGCCCGGGATCTGGATGTAGCCCTGGTCCTTGCCCACGCGCTTGCCCGGAGTGTGAACGCTTCCAGGGATCACGGCCGTGGGCTCTGCCAGGGCTTTCTCATGGCTGTGCCATGCTCTGAAGTGATGCTTCATCCCAGCTGCTGCCACCAGCTCCTGGCCAGGCTGGCCTTGGCGTGCAGCACCAGGGAGGAATTTGGAATTAAAAAAAAAAAAAAAAAACACCCAACCAAAAAAACAACAAACCCAAAAAAACAACCAACAACAACAAAAAGCCCCAACAACCAAACCAAACAGGGGAAGGCAGGAGCCTGAAACCTCTGTTCCCTAGATACTCACTCTCCCACAGAGAAACTTAATCCCCATTAAAAGCCAAATGAAATAATCCAGTCGCTAACATTGCTCTGCCCGCTTCGTTCAAGCACCAGCGCAGCACCAGACCCACTGGATCCCACTAGCCTGGCCCAAGTCCACCAGGTGCTCTTAGACGGGTTGAGTTGAACCTTTCCGGAGCAAAATCCACCTCTGGCACCACAAGGCTGTGGTGGGAGAGCTGTAAATCACCGGGGATCCCCAGCTGGGGCGCAGCCTGTGAGTCCCCCCGGCCAGGGGTGCTCCCCGGGGGACACCTCATGGGGTGGCCGTGCCGGAGGAGAGCACCCACCCTTCCCCAGGAGCAACTGGCCACATTCTCTTCCCCATGCACAGGGAGACAGTGCCAGGAGAGCTGCACGCCAGAGGAACCAAAACCCACCAGGGCCTCCACCCGCAGTGGCCAGGGCAGATGGTGGCCCTGGATCCCTTATCGCACCCGGCCACCTGCGGCAGCCCCGGCTGCTCCTCGGGGAAGCCATCACATGACGGGACGAAAGCAGACGGCGGCACACAGGGATGAGCTGCGGCATCGCTCTAGCACCAGCCCTGTGGCACATGCCAGGACGCTGCTCTGGGGACAAGCTGCGGCACTGCTCTGGCACCAGCCCTGTGGCACATGCCAAGACGCTGCTCTGGCGACAAGCTGCGGCACTGCTGCAGCACCAGCCCCACGGCACACACCAGGATGCTGCTCTGGGGACAAGCTGTGGCACTGCTCTGGCACCAGCCCTGTGGCACACACCAGGACACTGCTCCAGGGACGAGCTGCAGCACCGCTCCGGCATCAGCCCCGTGGCACATACCAGGATGCTGCTCTGGGGACAAGCTGTGGCACTGCTCTGGCACCAGCCAGGACACTGCTCTGGGGACAAGCTGCGGCACTGCTCTAGCACCAGCCCTGTGGCACATGCCAGGACACTGCTCTGGGGACAAGCTGCGGCACTGCTCTGGCACCAGCCAGGACACTGCTCTGGGGACAAGCTGCGGCACTGCTCTGGCACCAGCCCTGTGACACATGCCAGGACACTGTTCTGGGGACAAGCTGCGGCACTGCTCTGGCACCAGCCCTGTGACACATGCCAGGACACTGTTCTGGGGACAAGCTGTGGCACTGCTCTGGCACCAGCCCTGTGGCACATGCCAGGACACTGCGCTGGGGACAAGCTGTGGCACTGCTCTGGCACCAGCCCTGTGGCACATGCCAGGACACTGCGCTGGGGACAAGCTGTGGCACTGCTCTGGCACCAGCCCCACGGCACACGCCAGGATGCTGCTCTGGGGACAAGCTGTGGCACTGCTCTGGCACCAGCCCTGTGGCACACACCAGGATGCTGCTCCAGCCCGGGTCCCCAGCATCCCTCCGGCAGCAGGGCCAGCATGTCACATCTCAAACCCCCTCTTTTTTAAACAGCAGAAGCTCAGCAGAGGCGGGCACACGTGTGAGGTGGAGATGGTAAGAACAAGCACGGAGCCACTTCTTGCTGCCTGGCCACGGGAAAAATCTGAGCCCGGTTCCCGTGGGGAAAGCACGTGGCAGCAACAAGATCAGATGAAGCCAGGAGATTAGCTGGCATGCACGGAAGAAGGCCAAGAAGATGCCGGATTTCAGCCAGTAAACAACAAAACTCCTCAGAAAGTGAAACCAGCCATCCTCACGCCACCGGTAAAATTAACCCAGCAATAAATTTGTAATCAAATGGGTTTCCTGAGCCAAGCCCCAGGCTCTCGCCACTTCGGGGCTGTGACAGCCACTGGGAAACCTGAGATGGAGATGGCGTGGAAAGGCTGGGTGACCCCGAACCCATGGGGGCAGCGGCTCTTGGGGCAGGGTCCACCCCGGAGCAGCACCCTCGGTCTCCAGCATGGAGCCAGGGACCTGGCAGGGTCTCTCCCAGCCCCACGGCAGCCGGGTGGGCACGGGGCACCAGGATGCTCTCCAAGCCCTTCGGCCAGACCCAGCAGGGCTGACAGCGATGGATGCTGGCATGGTGCCGGGGGTCAGGGGCCTGGACTTACACACACGGACATTTACATATGAAACGCTCCCAGCTCCAATATCCGCTGCTGTCTCCACCTCCCTGGGGAGATGAATAGAGATGAGGGGGGAGAGGGGAAAATAAACCTCTCCAGCAATAAAACCTTCCTCTCCTTCAGCTTTGTCCAGCCTTGCAGCTCAAGGGCAGGCTGGGGGGTGGGGGGCTGCTTTCAGAGCTGAAGAGCACGCTTAGCTGCGTGGCAAATGCCAAACTGAGACAGCAAGATGCATGGCACAGCCACCCACACCAGCAGGCAGGGCTCAGCTAGCCATAACCACTCACAAAGGCGGGCGACCCTTCTGCGCTTTGGATACACCGGGAAACACCCCAGCAGCACCCACACAAATTGCTTGTCTCGCCTCCCCCAAACACCCCCTGCCCCTTCCCTACCTCCCCATCCCCAAGGCGGTTACGCCGTCCCCCTGCCTGCCCCGCTTTCTGACTGAAAGCTGCCAAGGGCTGCGAGAAACACGGCTGGGGGCAGCCACCAAGCGGCATTGCTTGGGCCAGGGGCAGGAAAACAGACCAAAACCGGCAGATTTGGCTTCTTGGGGACTCGCCACCCCTGTTTTCCCATTCCCGTGACAGGCTCCCAGCAGCAGAGTGCCAGGAGCACTGGGAGCAGCGCAGGCAGGCGGTGCTGCTCCCGGCAGGGCTCTGGGCAGCACCTGGGGAGGGGGAAGGCTGCCAGAGCAGCTCCTGCAAGCAGTCACCTTGTAAACGCGATTAATAACGTCATCCCGGCTCCTCACACCTCGTTCTGGCAGGCAGGAGGGGAACTGGCTGAGCTGCAGCTGGAGACGGGGCCGCAACCCCGGCACGAGGCGTTAGCAGCAGCCCCGAAACGCAGAGGGGGGTCACTGGCACCCAGCACCCTGCCATGCCCCGGCTGCCAAAGGGGTGCAGAACAGGGGGGACAAGCGTGGCCACGGGATGAGGCTGACCCCCCACCCCCGGGTGCAACACGGCACACGGCGGCTCAGGGCTCCTTCTACATTGATTCCCAGTGCCAGCTGCAGCGAGGCTCAGGAAAAATTTATGATGGACACCACGCCAGCATAAGAAAGTGAATTATATTACTCCCGGACGCGATAACTCAGGGCAGCTGTCAGGCACTAGAGCTGCGGAATTAACCCTTCGCGTCAGCCCCGGCAGCGGCATGGGAGGGTGGGGAGGCTGCCAGCCCGCCGGGTGACAACTCCCTTGGCTCCCTGCTAAATTAAACATGGAATTGATTCACCTTTGTTCTACAGTGGGCCCAGCTGGTAAAGCCCAGCCGTGCCGAGGCAGCACTGTAAAAAGGGGCACGTCGATAAAAGCGTTGTTAAGATGACAGGCGATGGCATCCCAGGCGCCTTCTGCTCCCCTCTCCGCCTCCCTTCCAGCGGGCAAATCCCAATAGCTGCCTGCAGCTGGATGAAGCCGACTGGGAGTCCCAGAGCAAAAAGCTCTAGGCAGAAGGAATAGGGGGAAAAAAACAACAAAGGAAAGGCGGGGGGAAAGCAAAGGAAGTGTTTGTTCCCTCCCGCTGAGGCTGGAGCACCAGGTAAACCGAGCTGCTGCACCGCTGCCCCTGCGCCCGCAGCCTGCCCCGGCGGGGACACCGGCCGCCTGCCTCCAGCCACCTGCCAGGGGCCAGCCCAGCACGATCGAGTGTCACAGCCGGCTCTCCGGGGACAGCCCGCGAGGCCAGGCTGAGCATTGGGAAAGCGTTTTAGAAAGAAAAGGGAAAGGGGGGAAAGCAAGCACCCATTTGCAGCCAGATGCCACCCTGCACCCACGGCCAGCAGGACCCTCACGGAGCCGATCAGCCCCCGAGCCGCCGGAGCAGCAGCCGGCTCCTCTCCCTTTAGCAAGATTTTGGGCTCAATTTCCATTCCAGTTGTTGTGGAGCAGCTTCCCCTGCCTCCCCGCGCGGCTGAGGGGCCAGTTCAGCCGCTGCCCCAGCACTCGCTTTGTGCCCAGACGCACCGCTCGAAATCCAAATAAAAGACAAAGGAGGGAAGTGCAGCAGAGCCATGGAAAGCACCACCCCTCCCGGTTGCCTCCATGGGAAGCCGGCGACTCCTCGACATCCCAGGAGTACTCCGTTTGCCTCGATCAGCGATCGATGGCAGATGGTCAGACTCCGCCAGAGCCCTCGGCGGCTCAGCCTCTCTCCGCACCACACATCCACACCGCGGAGGGTGAGAAATACCTTTCAGGGTGCCGAGTCCATCCAGAAACTTCTTGTACTTCTCCAAGTTCATTTTCCAGCCGAGGCCACCCCGCTCCTCAGCCGGGCAGCATCGGGGTGCCCGCAGCCCCCGGCCACTGTCGCCAGCCCCACCAGCCTCGCCGCCCTTTGACCACCCGTCAGCCAGCTGCCGCACAGCCCTCGCGTTTCCTTATTTGATGAAGTGCATTAAAACCTCCCATGGCCAAGGCCACCCCCCTTTTTGCAAATGAGCCCAGCAAGCGCCCCGCACCATCAAGGCTCTCGGCATCCCTCACCCCACCCCTCCACACCAGAGGTTTCAGGGATTGTATATCCTGGGGATATTTCCAGCAAGGAGCATGTTCAAGGGGACTGGGAGGGGAAGGAAAAAAATAAAACCCCAACGGGCTTTAAGAGTGGCAGGTGGGAGATGGGGAAATCTGAGTCAATGGGCAGAGCGCAGGGTCCACATCCTCGGGGGGAAAAGCCACTGTGGTGACTGACTCTGGGCAAAGCCACCAGAGAAATGCCATAAAGTGGTGGAAAAAAGCGGCCAGGTGAGACCCAGGAGTAGGTGGGGGTCAGATCCCCCCCTGCCTCTGCCCCCTCACGCTGGCAGCGAGGCACTTACAAAGCCCCAAAGGCTATTTACTGGTTTTCAAGGAATTTTTGGCAGCAGGAACCAGCCTGGTGTGGTCTGAGCGCCTGCCCTGCTCACCGCTGCCCTTCAGCAGGGCTGATGTCCACCAGGCACGTCCCAGGACTTCTGACAAATCAAATATTAAATAATCATACTCTCATCAGCATCAGCGGTGTTGAAATGTGCTCGTCACGGAAGGCAGATCACACTCTCCCTGTACCACCCCACTGCCTCTCCAGGAAGATCCCAGCAGATTGAGCAAGACCCACCGCACGGTGCAGGATGTGCCCGCCTGGGCTTCGGCACAGCCAGCACCTCCAGGCAGAGCCGTCCTGGCCCACTCGCGCGGCGTTTGAGCTTTGCCGGAGGGAGAGGAGGGAGAGCAGAGCAAGGGTGTGCTGCAGGAGCCAAATCACCCCCCAGAAACCAGCAGTGGCAGCTCCCTGCGTCTTGGCGGGGTGAGGAGAGCCCACTTGTCCACGGGCAGCGGATGTGCCCATCCCCACGGCAAGCAGCATGCCAGGCCAACACCCCCTGTGATCCATAAAAACGTTAATAAAACCAGTTTGGCTCATCCAAGTGAGCCCAGAGGGGGACACAGGACCCTGCAGGCAGACGGACACCTCTCGAGGGACAGACGGACACCGGCGGTATCGCTTTCCTCTGCGAGCGGAGCAAACCCCGCGGACCAGTTGCTGCTCGTGCCCCCACCAGCTGTCACGCCTGGGAACTGGGGAGCCAAAAATCACTCCTGGAGCTCCGAGGGGGAAACAGGGCCAGGTGGTGAGGTGCCCCCCCGCCCCTCACTGCGATTACACCAGGGCTCTCAGCACCATCCACCGGGGTGGGGTGGGATGGAGGTGACACGCAGAGGACCCGCTGCCATCCAAGGGAGCTGGCCAAGCGCCGGGGACGCGCGGGTCTGCCACAGCCGGGGTGGGGACCCGTTCACCCGGAGAGAGGGAGCCGAGCCCATCGCCGGTGAGCAGCCACATGGAACAGGCTGTGCCAGCCTCCCCGAGGGCTCACAGGCAGGATTGGAGCCGGAGGCGCCTGGTGGGCAGCCCGCGCCTGCCAGCACACCGCAGCCCCGGCATCGTGGGGCTACTCCCGCAGACATCCCCCCCCGTGCCTGCTGGCAGAGCCGGGAGCAGAATAAAGTTGTTGTGAGACGCCAAGTTGTCACCACTAAAAATAGCACAATGGAATTTTCCTCTAAAGAAAAAAATATATAAAAAAAAAGGAAAAAACCCTGCTTCTTGCTGACAAAGGGGCTGCGAGAGAGAAGCAAGGAACAGCTCCACGAAGGGGGCACAGGGGACACCATCTCCTTCCTCTCCATCACCCCCCTGCCAGGAACCAGCTCACATGGCACAGAGAGCTGAGCCCAGCCCGGGCAAGTGGGCAGCACCATCAACACCCCCGTTTTATTTATCTCCATCCTTCCTCTTCCCACCTGGCTGAGACAGCCACCAGACACGGGGAGCAAGCAGCTGCTCCAAACCCATACCACCAGGAAGGAGACATGGCCACCCCGGGCAAGCCCTGGTCCCCCCAGCACCCCAGCTGTCCCCCAGCACCCCCCACAGCTTTGTACCTCCAGAGGGATGGGGGTAACCCCGCACACGCAGGGGGGCAGTGCCTCCCTCCTGCCCCACTCCCTAACATGCCACCCAACACCAGAGCGGGTGGGAAGGCAGCCTGAGACCCCCGAACCCCACAGCAATGGGGAAAAGGGCAATTCCCTCCCCCCCACCCCGAGGGGGTTAAGGGGAAGCAGGTCTGATGCCACCAGACCCCATCCACAAGCATCCTGGCTCCCCTTCCCTGCTGGGAACGCCAGGAATTCCCAGAGCAGGAAGGACTGCTCCAGCTGGCTCAATCAGCACACCGGGGCTGGGGGGAATTGGGGGGAGCCAGGGGGAGCCCCCAGCCCCCAGCATGGCCAACACACACCCGGCCAGCCGAGGAATCCCAGCGTCTCCCAGCCCAGCAACTGCCCTCCGCAGCAAGAACGAGAAGCATCCCAAACAGCCGGCAAGGATGAAATATCTCCACGTGCAGCGTCTGGAGCCACTTGCAATAAAACCTCCCGCGCCGTGGCTGTCCCCACCACCCTTTCCCTGGGTCAGCACCCCACGGAGTGGGGGGTCTGCCCCCCAATGCGCACATGAGTTGGGGGGATGGCAGGGCACCACGCTGCCCTTCCCCACCATCACCAGCAGCGAGGCAGAGGCTGTTCGCGTCATGCCAAGGATGTTGGCAGAGCCAGGGCACAGACGTGTGACCCACGGCAGCGAGCCTGGGATGCAGGATGCATTTACTTTAGGAGAGCCTCACCAGCACCAGCACCACGCCGGCAAGCCCCCAGCAGGGACACGGTGACAGCCACGGCCACGCCAGCTGTCCCAGCATCACTCCTAGTGGTCCTCTATCAACTGAGCAGCGCTCAAACCAGGGAGGTGGTGCAGGAGTGCTAATTGATGCTAATCAATCAGGGGGGCAGCATGCGCAGTGCAGGACTGCCAGGCTAGGGAGACAGCCTGGCCCCGCTCCGCATGGAAAGGAGTTGTTCCCGCTGGATAGTTTTACCAGGACGGCTCTTGTAGCAAAACTGCCCAAGGTCAACGCAAATCTCACTGCCACAGGAGTCCTTGTATACAGTTTCCTGCAGGGAAAAAATAAGCTGCTGGCAAAAGCACTTCTGAAAGGCCACAATGGACCTGAAGAGTGATTAATAAAAAACAGGAGAGAACTTTTTGACACAACCAGAGGTCAACGCAAACATCCCACCAGGACCAAGGGACAATTCTGGGGCCACACAGCAGCAGGGCAGCGGGCTGGGAGGCAGCAAGGGCAGAGCTAGGGCTTGGGAGCAGGACGGGAGCAGAGCTCGGTCTGGCCCCAACCAGGTTAGGACTTTGCCCTCGACCCAGGCAGGGGTCTCTGGCACAGCTTGAGGAAGGGGGCAGGGATCCCAGCAGGGCTCAAAGTAAGCAAGAGCAGAGGCTGGGAGAGGAGAAGACCTATGCAGGTGCTGTAGAGGTGCAAAACACAGCACCCATCACCCGTGGGAGGCTGGCAAAGCTTCCCCAGCACGGTCGGAGCAGAGCAGAGAGGCAGGGAGAGCAGGCGGCCGCCGCAAGCACACGGGCACGGTGCCAGCCCCACGGTCCATGCCGGCAGGCTCGGACTCACCCGAGGGAAACAGAGTCCAAGAGGAAATGAAAAATGGAAATGCAGCGTGTCATGCACAGAAGAACAACAAACGGCACGACTGTGGCCTCGCAGCGCCCAAGCAGCCACCCAGAACTCGCTGGTCCACATCGCTGATAAAGAGGGGAGGGACAGCGGGGCACCCCCGTGCTGCGAGGCCACGGCTGCACGACCGGGCACAAACACACACGCGTGTTCCCCTGACCTGCACACCGGCTCCCCACCGCCAGATCCCGGCTCCCACCATCACAGCCCACTCGTGGCTCTGCTCCAACAGGGCGAGGAGCCCCAGCTCCTCACGCTGGGATCAGCATCCCACTGCTCACCCCAAATCTCCCAAACCATCTTGCCCAACAGCAGCACCCCCCCACGCCGCTTCTCCCCTTCCAGGAATCAGGCTTATCTGACACAGAGGCAGGGCACACATCTCAGATCGCATCAAAGGACTCGTTTTACCACAGCTGCGGCCAGACATACGCCAAATCTGATCGCCCAGCCCCACCACACACCTCAGCAAGCTGATGCTGGAGGATCCCCCTCCCTGGCCCTCAAGCCGGGTGGGATCCATCCAGATGCACAAAACCCTGTGTTATGAGCGCAGAAATGAAACTTCCCAGCTTATTAACACAAGCATCCTCCGTGTTTTGCTAACGCCGCCGCGCAGGGGACCTCCTCAGCAGTTTCCCTCTCCGAGCTGGAGGCTTTTTGAAGACCCCCAAGCCCCAGCAGTGTGTCCAGCCCCCCCCAGACAAGGGCAGCGCCGAGACGTTAAATCTGGAGCTTCCAGCAAGCCTCAAGAAAGACCGCCTGGAAGAAGAAGGGAGAGCTCGAGGTCAGCACCCAGCAGGGATGCTGCGAGCCCAGCCGCTCGGGATGCAGGACGGGGGCTGCGCAGCCAGGGGACCACACTGCCCACAGTGCCAGCGCCCGCAGGCAGAAGCTGCCAGAAAGCCTCTCTCCTCCCCGTGCCGGGGAGCCCAGCACCCTGCCTCCACCCCCTGCTCTCCCACCACCACCCAGCAGCCGCTCTGCTGGTTCCCACCCCACCCGCAGACTCCGACAGGATGGGAAAGGCGTGAGCAACCTGTCGGGGCGCGGAGAGGAGCCGGTTTCCAGGTCCTGCCCATGGAGCGGTGAAGGTTGGCCACACCGTGGGCGACAGCCACCACCAGCCCCAGAAATTAGGGCTCCCACCGCAGCGCCGCTCACGGTGGGCTGCCGTCCCCATCCCACGTGTGCCATCACACCCACCGCAGCGACCGCCTCGGATGCCCTGCAAACCTCAGCTGGCGGTGCCAGGATCCAGCCACGGCACGGAGCTTCTCCACGGAGCGGGGAAGGGCTGGATTTGAGCTCAGGGAGCGGGGTCCCTTCCAGGGCTCCCCTGGCCGAGCGTGGGGGCCGGGAGGAGCCATGCTGCTTCCCGGCACCGCTCGGTGCATCCTCCCACTGCCCCATGCAGGAGCCGGCAGCTGGGCTGAGCCCACCGCCCTGGGAACGGCTCACAGCCCCCTATGTGGGACAGATGGATTTTTATCCAGGCAGCTTCTTCCCACCCAGCCTGAGCTCCAGCGCAGCTTCTCCCAGCACCGAGACAGGAGAAACGGAAAACTGAAGCGTGCCGCTGCTTCACATCCCACCATTTATCCGTTTTAAGTGTATATAAAAGGACTTATCGCCCTGGCGTTCAAACAACAGTGTCAAGACATTGAAAGTTTAAATAAAACCTCTTTTTTCTCCTTCCCTCTGGGAGGTTTCTTGCCACTGGCATCAGCCATGGTATGTCCAGGGCAATCTAAACTTAGCCGACACAAGCGAGACGAGCCTGGAAAGGAGGTTGGCCAGGAACCAGCAGACGGAGGTCAAAGACTCCGGTCTCGCCCCGAAGCATGAGCCGGGAAGGAAAAGGCTCCGAGGGGAATGCGTGCAGGCAGTGCTCGGAAGAGGAGCGAGGGAACAGCGCGAGCCCTTTTCAGACGCTCAGGGACGTGCTGGCCGCTGAAACGAGATCAAAGCTTTCCGGCACGGCACCGTACACCGGCGGGAGTCACGCTGCGTCCTGGTGCCTGTGCCATGTCATGGACAGAAAAATTACCTGTATTATTTTATGTACCGCAGATGCGGCCACCTTGCACCGGCACCCACCGCCCCAGCCTCCCCGCCGGCTTTTCGTCCTGGACCAGCAGCACATGGAGAAGCAGCCGGTGTCCCCAGGGCTCAGCCGCGCTCCTGGCTCATTAGCACCAGGACAACGATGGCAACTGCAATTGCATGTGCTGATTTCGTGACCGGGGATGCTGGCGGTACTGGGGGAAGCATGTGCCTCTCGGCGAGGTGAGCCCAGCCCAGGAGGCACCGTCGGGTGCTGGGGGTGGTGATGACTCCACCACGAAGGCAGCAGAAAGCCAGCTGAGCGAGGTCGGGTGGATCCTCCCACCTGACAAACCACCAGCTTCATTTCCCTGTTGGCTGAAACAAACACCAGCACCTTCCACCTCGGGCACCCAGTCCAGCCATCCTCAGGGGGAACTGGGGCTCCTGCTGCCTTCTTGAGCTCCCCTTTGCCTCTGGTCCCCACTGTACCAGTGAAGCCAGCAACTCCTGCGTGCACCCCACCCCTACCCCCCCAAAAAAAAATAAAAAAAAAAATCAGCATTATCCAGCCTGACAGCTTCCAGCCCAGCTTCCCCCTGGGGCTTGCTCAAGCCAGGGACTCTCCGCTCCGACAGCGCCACTTGGCCACCCCCATTCCTGGGTGATGAAGAGGAAGAAGGACTTCTCTCCCTCAGTGAGGAGTCACCACCATGCCATCAGTCCCCTCCGTGCTCTTGCAGCCCAAGAGGCCTCGTGCAGCCTGCCCAGCACTGCCCAGGAACAGCGTTTATCCTTGTGGGATGAAATCCCGGTGGCAGCAGCCCCACATCTGGAGGCAGCCACATGCTGCCAGGCTGGCAGCGCCACCCGGCTCAAGGCACCAGGCACCTCCAAGACTCAAGACCCCAGCATCGGGGTCCAAACACCTCTAGTTGCATTTCTTATAGCAGAAAACAAGGCATAAGTAGAAAAAAAGAAGCTTCTTCCGAGATGGGCACGGCCAGGACTGCCACCCACCACTGGGAAGGCTCCAGTCCCAAGAGAGAATGAATTCAGGTTCATTTTTACAAGGGTCCTGCACCTCTCCTGCCCACCCTGGGGTCTCGTGCAGCCCCTGGGAAGATTGTGCCCTCCCTAACAGGCACCAGGTTACTCCAACAAGGTGACAAGCCACCCCGTGCTGTCCCAACCCAAACACGCCAGGCCACGTGCCGGGCAGCACGGAGCAGGCAGAGACGGCACAGAGGGTGGCAAAAAACTTCTCCGACACCACAGCTGCAGGCTTCTACCCCCAAACCCCGAAAAGAGTTAACTGTCAAAACGAAAGGATTTCACCAGGATTGATTAGTTAATGTTTACAGTGCTGTGAAGAGGGAAAGCATGACCTGTGCTCTGAGCAGAGCCCGGCAGCGCTGCCTGCACCCTTGCAATGCCGGGTATCCCGAGGGCTGCTCCAGCACAGAGCCACGTGCCCGCTCCCGCTTTCCCAAGGAGGACAGGGAGTGTCAGCACCACACCAAAACACGATGGGAGGTATACGGCACGGGAATGGAGAGCAGCCCCCAAATGCTGAGCGCCGCTCAGCACGCTGTCACCCAGGGGAGGACAGACCAGGGCTTCCCTTCCTTCCCAGACCCTCTGACCGGTGGCTCTGCCATGCTGGTGGCATCCAGAGAGGTCCCTGAAAACTCTCCTGTCACCCCTGTGCTGCTGCCACCATCCTCGCCAGCACCCACAGCAGCAGCACTGCACGTCCCGGCATGTGCCGTGGCACCGTGATCCAGCGATGAAGCAAGCAGGGCTGGAAGCCGCTCAGCATCGTGCCTCCCCGGCACAGCCCTGGGAAACCGGCCCACTGGCTTCCAACTGGGCCAGACTGGTGAAGGTCTCAGCACCGGAGACTTTCCAGCTGCCAGACTGCTCCAGCCAGCACAACCCGGAGGGTACTGTGCCCCCGCAGATGCCAGCAGCTGAATGAAACCACTCAGGGCAGGCACTGGAGCCTACACCCCCCACAGATCCCTACCTTGAGCCCCAACCCCTTGCTCAAACAACCCCCTGGGACTGAGGCACAGCACCGTGCAGCACCCAGGACCGGGTCCCCCAGGAGCGTGGAGGGATGCCCCCGCAGTGCCCACGCCAGCTCGCAGCGCTGATGCAAACCTCCTCCCCCCGCACGCCTGGGAGCGGAGCACCGGCACCGCAGTGATGCAGCACACCTACCCGGCACCCTGGCGCAGCTCTCCTCTGCCTAAGGTGGGTGTTTTTATAAAGCAAGAAATGACGGCGATCTGCCAGCTGGTTAACCCCTGCTCGTCAGGGCGGGAGGGTTTGCAGCTCGCTGCGCCGGCGCTGGGACCCTTCCCATGTCACCCATCTCCCTGCCTCCCGACCTGCCCTGGCTTGCTCAACAGCGGAGGCCTTGCTGCTCAGATTGGGGTTTTTAGGCTAATTTTCTAGGAGAAATAGAGCAGGGCTGGAAGGGAAATGCAGGGAGGCATTGGCAATCCCGGCTCCAGCGGCAGCAAGCGTCCTCCTTGCCTTCCGATGGCCTGAGCCGGTGCCACCAGTGCTGGGTCCTGGATGTGGCAGGTACAGGGTGGCCGCCACCAGCAGGACACCCACCTCACGGGTCTCCCCACGTGGCTCAGTCACATTTCAGTGAAAACTCTCCATTTTTTGCAGGATTAAGAGGGGGAGGGGATGAGCCAGTGGAAAACTTGTTCTGGACAGGAAAAACCAAACCGTTTACAGGAGCTGCGATGGGTAAAAGCAAGGAAGAAACAACACATCCTCCAGCCTGGAGCTCAATGACCCAAACTGGAGGCTTCCACCCAGCCCTGGCAGCACGGGTGGGATATCCCAGGAGGGGTGGGCAGCTGGGAAGGGGTCAAACCAAAAGAAAGGTTCTGTACAGTATAAACACTTATTTCCCCTACACCACACCAGCACCACAAACAAGATCAAACACCACCCAGCAGGGTCATTCCAAGTGGCGACCAGCTTTCTACCACAACCTAGTATAGAAATTAGGTATTCCCTAAAAAGCCCTCCTTCCCGAGGGAACCCAGCCGCTCAGGGAAGGAAACTGAGAGCCGGAGCACGGGGCAGGCAAGGGGGAGCCCAGCCCAGCCCAGCACCGGCAGCCGGTGGTGCTCCAGCTGGACCGGCACATATAGACACTGTAATTTCAATTTCTTTTTTGGAACAAAGCAAAACCGATGCAAACGACAGCTCTTTCCATGCCAGCCGCTGGCACCCGCCGCACCGTTTTCCTCCGCGTCTCCACGCTGAACCCAACTACATCAAAGGGGCTTTTTATTAACAAAAGTTTCTCAAGTACTTGGACAAGCCCGAGTCACGTTATCCAGCGCCTTTCCAAGGCACCCGAAGAGGCTTTTATTCCCCGCTCCCTGTGAAAGAGGAGGGAGGCTGCGCGTTTCTCCCACCTCTGGGAGGTTTGAGTGGCACCCCCTGAATCGGGGAGCCAGGGAATCCATTATTCCCCTTTCTCCGCAGGCAAAAAGGAAAAGGAAACGGGCGCCGCGAGCGCCTGGCTCCTCTCGACTCAACCATCCGCATTTTAAAGAGACTTGGCTGCTAAACTTACACAACGGAGCCCCGGGAGCCCTGTGGGGCTGAAATCTGGGCTCCAAGACAAGTCTATCGCTGCAGCGATGAGAGAAAAAATAAAAATCAGAATGGAAACAGACGCAACTCCCAGAGACAAGCCACTGACATCAAAACTGCACACTCACTGCCGGTACCGACACCTGCACAGCCACCGACACGGCGGCCCCGCGGCACTGCCCGGCTATGGCTTGGGGAGAGGGGTCCAGCCCCATGGGGGGCTGCGGGGACACCGGGGCAGCCGCAGCAGGGGTGGGGTACGGCAGGTCCCCACGTACCTTACAGGAGCCCAGGGTATGGGCACAGCGGTGATGGGTGGTGCGGTGGGCTGGGTGGCAAGGCGGGGGGCTGGGACCTTGGGTGCCCCACGCCGGGAACACAGGGGGCTCCGGGCACCCCACACCAGGGACACAGGAGACACTCATCCCACGGGCACCCCAGGCAGTTCAGATATGGGGACACACGGCCCCCTGGCACCCCACACCAGGGACACCAGAGACACTCAGGCACCCCACGCAGGGGACACCCAGGGCATTGTCCCCTTGGGCAACCCATGCAGGGGACACCCGGGACACCCAGGCACCCCACGCAGGGGACACCCAGGGCATTGTCCCCTTGGGCAACCCATGCAGGGGACACCCGGGACACCCAGGCACCCCACGCAGGGGACAACGAGGCACCCCACGCAGGGGACACCTGGGACATCGCCCCCTCGGGCACCCCACGCAAGGGGACACCCGGGGCACTCGGGCACCCCACGCAGGGGACACCCGGGGCATTGCCCCCTCGGGCACCCCACGCAGGGGGCGCTCACCCCAACCTCCCCGCCCAGGCCGGGCGCACGGGCACAGGGACGGCGCCGGGCTCAGGCCCCACCGCGGGCCCGGCCGGCCCCGGTACCTTTGTAGCGCTCCAGCACGTCCTCGTAGGCCTGGACGAACTCCTTCTCCTGGCTGCGGTTGGCCGGGAGCAGCCCCGGCACGTACCCGGCCATGGCGGCCTTTGTGCCGGCGGCCTCCGTGCAGCTGCCGGCGCGGCGGCCAGGGCCGGTCTGTGCCCGGAGCGCTTCCGCCCGCGCCGCCGCCCGCCGCCCGCCCCGCCCCACGCCGGAGGCCACGCCCACCCCGCCGGTCACGCCCATCCCGCCGGTCACGCCCCCGGGCACCCGCCCCGGCCCCGCCGCGACCCCTGGCGGCGGCGCGGGGCAGCCCCGGGTGGGAGGGGTGGGGCCAGCGGGGTCCCCCGGGGCGACAGCGGGAGATGGCACCGCCCCGCAGGGCTGCCCAGTGCTGCAACCCAGTGCAGCCCGGTATCGCTCAGTGCCACCCAGTGCATCCCAATGTCACTCAGTGCCACCCAGTGCAGCACCCCAGTGCTGCCCAGTGTAGCCCAGTGTCACCCAGTGCCACCCAGTGCTGCCCACTGCATCCTAGTGCATCCCAGTGCTGCCCAGTGCATCCCAGTAACACCCAGTGCATCCCAGTGCGCCCAGAGCACTGCAGCTTAGTACATCCCAGTGTGCACAGTGCAGCTCAGCGCCACCCAGTGCAGCCCAGTACACTCACAGCGCTGCAGCCCAGTGCAGCCGAGCACCTCCCAGCACAAGGGCATTACCTCCCAGCGTACCCCAGTGCACTCTGTGCAACCGAAGCACTGCTTCCCACTGTGCCCACAGCACTGCATCCTAGTGCAGCCCAGTGCATCCCAGTGAACCCAGAGCACTGCACCCCAGTGCATCCCAGCGCACCCAGAGCACTGCAGCCCAGTGCTCCTCAGTGCACCCAAGCAGGGGGACACCCCAGCTGCCCCCAGCCCCCCCACCCACCAGGCTAGGGGCCCCACTCCCGCCCCACACCCGCTGCAGCCCCCAGCCCCCAAGCATGGGGCTCCGCACCCCCCCCGCCAGCAGCAAAGCGGGCAGGGGGCCGCCAGCCCCATGGGCCCCCCAGCAGTGACCCCGGCTGGAGCTGGGCACGGGCCATGAACGGGGCGGCCCCACATTGCCCCATCCCCACGTTTCAGCCAGGGGGTGCCCCACGCCATGCACCCCCCCATCAAAATAAACCCACGGGGTCTTTCAACTCAGCGGAGGGTGGGATGGGGCACGGGGGGCAGGGGGGGGGGGGTGTGGACGGACACACTCTGCTCCAGCTTTGCGGAATCTTCTATTCCAGGCAGGGTTTGGCAGGGATTCACCTCCTGGGGTGTTCTCAGTGGGAGGGGGGGGGGCTCAGCCCCCCACCTCTGGGTCTCCTGTGTCAGAGTCTGCCCCTGGCCCTGCAGCCTCCCACCAGGATGGGAACGGGGTGCAGGGGGTACATGGAGAGAGCCAGGCTGGGGGGCTGGGGCCGGGGGGGGGCTCAGCATCCCCTTAGGGGGGGCTTTGGAAGGGGTGGGAAGACCCCACCAAGAGGCACAGTGGAGCCAGGGCAAACCGCATGGGGCAATGGGGATGGGGTGCAGAGCCAAACCTGCCTGGCACCCCCATATCCACCAGGAACCCCCCTTGCCCCCGCCCCCCCCCCCCAACAGAGCCCACCCAGCAATTCTGCATGGCAGAGCAACCCCCCCCCTCCAAAACAGGGGGTGAGGGTGGCTGTCCCCATGCCAGGGGCCACCCCTGTCCCCCCGCACCGACCCCCCCGCTCAGCCCACAGGGCACCCCCTCACCCCCACCCAAGGCCGGATCCCCAACCCCCTCCCCTGGCAGCCGGGGCAAATCCCGGCCTTTTTTGGCCACTACAAGATGTTGCTTTTTCACCCGGGCTGCACCGTTTCCATGGCAACCCGAGGGCCAGGCTCCGCCAGCTGGGTAACCATGGCAACGAGAAAAGCCCCATCCCGTTCAGCCCAGACATCATGTGTCTCCCCATCATCAGCCAGGGGCCCCCCAAACCTCCCGCTGGCACCCCGGGGTGGGGGGGTTGCACCCCACATCCCTCCGGACCATGGCGAGGGGTCACCGGTGGCAGCCACCATCACCCTCTTCCTCCTGCAGCCCCCAGCCCGGGGGGGGGGGGGTACACAAATCCCCTCACCCCAGCTTTGGAGGCATCTCCCCTTCCCCATAATGCCTTAATGAGGAAAAGTAATTAACGGGTGCGGTTGCATCCCGGCAGTGCCCGTGGGGAGGAGGGTTCCAATGCGGGCGACCACGCCGGTGCAGCGGCCTCGTGGCAGCGCTGCCTTTGTGCCCCGCGGTGCTGAGGCGGTGCTGAGCATCCCACCGGGCACTGCCGCCTGGGATGCGGCTCCTCCGGCTCTGCCCACGCACGGGGTCCTGCCGAGGCCGGGGCTGGCGACATCCATCTGACCCAAAAACGTGTTCCCAGGGAACGGGGAAATCGGCGGCAGGCAGCTGGCCCCGGGAGCGCTGCCCAAATCCTGCCCCGGCCCCACGCACGTTTCTGCTCCCAGGGCGGCGGAGAATGGGGGGGTTTGTCCCCGTGTCCCTCCCTCCGCTCAGCCACCGCGGCCTCCGCCAGCGGCTCCAGCCACGCTCCGGCACGACAAAGGGCTCCCAGGAGCCTTCGCACACAGCCCCAGCGCGGCCCTCGGAGACCCCCGTGACACCGGCCTGCTGCCTGTCACCCGCTCACCCCTGGCCCCCTGGCACATCCTGCACCAGCACCACCCAGCATGGCACCAGCAGCACCCCAGCATGGCACCAGCAGCACCCCAGCACCAACACAGCACTTCACCAGCATCTCCTCAGCCCAGCACCAGTATCACCCCAACACCGCAACAGCACCACCCCAGCATGGCACCAGCATCAGCCCAGCACCACCCTAACACTGCACCAGCATCACTCCAGCACCACACCAGCAGCACCCCAGCATCATCCTAACACCCCACCAGCATTACAACAGCACCGCATCAGCATCACCGCAGCACCACCACCCCAGCACCCCACCAGCACCACGCCAGCCCTGCAACAGCATCACTCCAGCACCACCGCACCAGCACCCCAGCATCACCCCAGCACCCCACCAGCACCACACCAGCAGAACGTGACCCCTGGCAGGACCAAGTGCAAAACAGGTTCAGGATGAGAGAGCCTTTTCTCCCAAAAGCGGCCCCCGCCCCCCAGCCACCATCCTCACCCTCTGCCAAGCGGCTGGAGCGAGGCAGAGCGACGCGGGGCCAAGGGCCAGACTCTGACCCCCCATGTCCCGCTCCCCCTCTGCCTCCCCCTGCCACTGCCCTCCAAGGAGATGCCAACAAAGCAGGGAACAGCTCCAGAGGCTGCCTGGGGACCCAGCCCAGCACTCCTGGTGCCAAAGGTGCTGGCACAGAGGAGCCTGGTGGGGGGAGCAGCATGTCCCAGCCCCCCACACTGCAGCACTGGAACCTCCTGCAAGGTCCCCACAGGCACGTCCCCTCCCTGGGCACAGCCACATGCTCCTTTCCTTGGCTCTGATGGCCAGAAGGGATGCAGATACTGTGTCTATATATGTATATATGCACCCCCACATCTGTGTGTCCCCCCAAAACCAGCTAATGCTCCTGCACCACCTCCGCAAGGTCCACAGCCGGGCGCAGGACAGGACTCCCCAGCCCTGCACGATGCCCAGGCTCCATCCCCATCGCTGGGCTGGGTCCCTGGTGTGCCCCTTCCCAGGGTCCCAAGAACCTGAGCCCCATCACCAGGCACACTGAGAGGTGTCAGCTCCCCCACGACACATCCTGCCAGTCCTGAGTCCCCAGCCCAGTCCCTGAGCCCTGTGGCAGGACCAGGCACCGGGGCGGCCGGCACACTGCCGACAGCCCCGCTGAATAATGCAAGGATCTGAATCAATATTACAGCTCATTTTCCAACCTGGTGACACAAAACTGTCTCCAAACTCTTTCTTCCCAGCTCAGCACTGTCTAGCTGCACCTCACGAGTTATTTTTAATGGGGAATCTGCATGAGACCGGATTCTGTGACATCCCCCTGCCTTTAATCATGGGCTGGATCCAGCCAGCATGACGACAAGCGCTCGGCATCCCGGGCAGAGGGGGAGAAACACAGCTGGGGAAATGGCTGTGCCTCAGCAGGGTCCGGCCTCGGGGCGCAGGAGGGTGCTCAGCACCCAGCAGGATGGGACTTTCAAGGCAGAGCTGGTCCATGAGCTGTAATGGGTATAGTGGGGCCCCGGTAGCCCAGTCATCTCCCAGCCCTTGGCAGGATCCGGCCCTGGGATGTAGGAGGGCACTCAGCACCCAGCAGGATGGGGCTTTCGAGGCAGAGCTGGTCCATGAGCTGTCATGGGTATAGTGGGGCCCCAGCAGCCCGGTCATCTCCCTGCCCTCGGCAGTGCCGGCATTCGGGGCAGGGCCAGCCGCACCCTGCACATTTGCTTCCCCCAGCCCCAGACAGCGTGTTTCCAAGAACCATCATTTGAATCAACTGGTTCTTCCTGCCCCAAGACGCCCGTGAGCCAGGACGGCACAACCCGGCGAGCGGCACCACGGCACGGCCAGAGCCCCGCGCAGGGCAGGCAGGGAGAGCAGGCAGCCACCATCCCGCTGCTGCTCCTGCCCTGGTGGCACCTGCCCGTGTGCAGACACACACAGGGGGCCGGGGACCCCCCAGCTCCCAGCCTGAGTCCCGGCAGGGTGCTGAGCCCAGTGCCAGGGCTGGGTTGCCAAGGGCTGGCAGGGGCTGGCAGGGCAGAGAGGCGCCTCGGGAGCTCACCGCCCTTGCGCACGCCCCTGCCAGCAAGATGAAAGCCAGGCCTTGGGGTTCCCTTGGGGTGACAGCCGGGAACAGCCCAGCCAGGGCTTGGTGGGGACCCCTCAGCACGGCCCCGAACCCCCGTTTCCTCTGGCAGGGGCAGATCGAAGGCCGCCAGGGTGTGAGGAGAAGGGGCCAGACCCCAGCAGCACAGATCAAAGCCCCCGATGGTTGTTTGTCCCGGCTGAAGAAGCAAAATCCAAAGAAAATCCAGGCTCCGGTGCCTGGGGCCATCACCTTACGCAGAGCTCCTCCATCCTCCCGCCCCACCATCAGCCATGGTGGGTCCATCCCTGTCTTCCTGTCTTTGTCTCTCCTCCCCATCCCCGTCCCTTCCCCCGGGGTGTGACAGCAGCCGGCGGCAGCATCGTGGCGAGGGGAGGCGTGGGGCAGTGTCCCCTCGGCGATGCAGCAGTGTGGGGATGCCAGGGCGTCCCTGTGACCGCAGCGATGGG
Organism: Falco peregrinus; assembly: GCF_023634155.1. Classification (NCBI taxonomy): domain Eukaryota; kingdom Metazoa; phylum Chordata; class Aves; order Falconiformes; family Falconidae; genus Falco; species Falco peregrinus. Next base: position 117,385,270 of record NC_073723.1, read on the forward strand.
GCTGGGCACCACCACAGCGAAGGAGCAGCCCCAGCTCCATCAGCCGGGCGGGAATCACAAGCCTCCCAGGGCAAATTCCTCCCTGGAGTCTGGCCAAGGGCATTGTTCCACCAAGGAGCCATTTAGTCCTTAATTAGACATTTTAATGTCACCCCACCTGAGTGTTGGAGGTGCCCAGTCATCCCTTAACCCCAGCGTGCTGACAGTCCAAACAACCCAGGGCGAACCCTGCCTGGACAGGACAAAGCCATCGCAGAGCCACCCACCCACCCCAGCCCTCGGCCACCAAAGGCCACCCACATCCATCCCTGCCCTCGCTATCCCATCCACCCCCATCCTTGGGGAGCAGCAGGGTACAGGGATGACCCCAAGACCATCTCAGCCACCGCGGGAGGAGCCCGGGGAGCCTCGTCTGCCCGTCCCCGGGGGGACTCACTGCACGACAGGGCGCTGCCTTACCTGCAACCCTGACGACAGCCCTCTCGGCCGGGTCCAGCACCGAGTCCTGGCTCTTCCTCTTCCTCTGCTCGTGGAGGGGTAAATTCCAGGGCAAGGTGTCCCCGGGGGGGCAGGGGGAGAGGCTGCCCGAGCGCTCACTGCGGTAGGAGCGCTCGCTTCGGCAGGACCGCTCGCTCCGGCAGGACCGCTCGCTGAGCGTCTCCTCGTCGGAGGACGACATGGCCCACAGCGCGGGCAGGAGGGTGGGCAGGACGTCCCCACGGGCAGCAGCCTGCAGAAGGAGCAAAAGGGCGGGTTGATGCCGGGTGATGCCAGGTGATGCCGGGTGATGCCGGGCCGCCAGCCGTGGCTCCCTCCCTGCCACAGGTGCGGGGGGTGATGGAGAAGGGACCACCGCACCACAGACGTCTCTGCCCTCACGCCTGTGCCCAAGCACCCTCTTGGGCAGGTGAATCAGCCCTCCCAGAGCTCCTAAACGCAGCCCCAGTTTCCCCCTTGCTGGTCTGATGGCCAGGGCTCCTGAGGACAGGGGTGGTGGCACGGCCACCCCTCCACCAGCAAAGCTCACGCTGGCACCCCCGGCACCGTCTCACTCCCCCAAAGCAAAGCCCAACCTTTTGGGTTCGATTTCTTTGTGCTCAGTACAAGAAGCCACGGGATCGGCGCTGCCCTTTGTACCTGCAGTTTTGCCCTTCTCAGGCTGGGAACAGTTTTAAAAAATCCTATGAATCGCGGTCGGGGAAAATGGTAGGGCTTTCTGGAGCACACAGGGAGCGAGCTGTGCCGCGTACACACGCCGGGCAAATAAGCACCTTGCATGAGACATATTTAAAATAATTCTCATTGTGTCCTCTAGCTCGCCCAGGAAAAATGCACATGAAATGATAGAGACTCCTACAACCGCCGTGCCGCGGCAGAGGAGCCGCCTCCATCGCGCCGAGCCTTTCCTTATTATCATCATTTAATGAGCAAAACATGAACAAAGAAACCCAAAAAAAACATTGCAAGAAAGGGAGAAAGGATTCCATGAGTCATTCACCCCCCATGGAAAAGCTGCAAAAAATGAATCGCGGCCCAAAGCCGCATCTCCCCCGGCAGCCCCGACACCCGCACCGAGGGGCTCGGCCCCCGCCCTGGTTTTAAGGGGCCGGTGGGTGCGGGGCTGCGGCTCCGGGGGGGCCCCCTGTGCCCGGGGAGAGGCAGGGCCGGGGGCTGCGGGGACTGCGGGGGCTGCAGCCCGGCTTTGCGGCGCGGGCAGGGGGTGCAGCAGGTGCGGGAGGCAGCGGGGTGCGGGCACGGCGCTGCGGGGGCGCACGGGGCTGGCCTGGTCGTCCCCCCCCGGGTCCTGCCCCCCCGGTCCTACCCCGCCCCCCCCCCTCCCTCCCTCCCGGACGGCATCCTCCGGTGCCCGCAGCCTCAGCCCAGCCCCGGAGGCGGCCGCCCCCCTCCCCGGTCCAGCCCCAGCCCCATCCGCCGCCTCTCCCCGCTCCATCCCCGCTCCATCCCCCGCTCATCTCCTGCTCTTCCCCGGCCCTTCCCCGCTCCATCCGCCGCCCTCCCCCGCTCCCCCCCTCGGCGCGCACCCCCCCTGCCCGCAGCCCCGGTGCCGCTCACCCCCCGCCGCCGCTCCGGCCCCGCTCCCGGCGGCTCGGCGCGAGCAGGACGCGGCGCTCCCGGGCCCGCAGCCGCTCCCGGGCCCGGCCGTGCGCTCCCGGTGCCGCCGTTCCCGGCCCGGCCGTGCGCTCCCGGTCCCGCTGTTCCCGGCCCCGCCGTGCGCTCCCGCCGCCGCGGCGCCTCCCCCGGCCCGGCCCTGCCCACCGGGGCGGCACGGAGCGGCGGGGGGGTCCCGGCCGCCTCCCGCCTCGCGCAGCTCCGGGGACCGGCCCCGGCGCCCGCCCCCGGTACCCGCCCCGGCCCGGCCCCCTCCCCCCCCCCCCACCTACGGGCTCCCCCAGACCCACCTTGCGCCCCCCAACCTCCCCGGGCACCCTGATGCCCACCACCTCCGCGGGTTGCCCCTACCCCACCTGCCCTCCCACCGCACGGGGGGCCCCCCAAACCACCCAGAAGCCCCCCCCACCGCCGGGCACCCCCACTTCCCAGCACCCCCATCCCCTGGATCCCCCCAGGCCCAGGGTAACCAGAGCACCCATGGTCGGGGCCAGCACGGGTGGTGGGAGCTCAGAGCGGGGGACCCAGCAGGGTGCGGGGGGGGTCGTGAGCAGGGATTGGGGTGGTAAGGGCTGGGGGGGGGGGGGGGCGTGTGGGGCGCAGGGCCTCACCTGCGGGGCAGGGGGGCATCCCAGCCGTGGGGCGGGCAGGGTCACCAGCAGCAGCCCGAAGGGGTGGCGGAGCTGCAGGACAGCCCCAGCCACCTGGCAGGAGCGGAGCAGGATAAACCGCTCCGGCTGACGGCAGATCCAGCCACCCCGCACCGATGGCGGGACCCAGCGAGCGGTGGTGCCGTGCCATGGCCCCCGGCCAGCGCGGCTGCTCCCGCGGCGGCGCACGTGGCTGGGCCAAGCCCGTCGCCCCAGTCCCCCCGGGGTCTCGGCGCAGCCGGCTGCCCCACGGGGATCTCTCCCTTGCCAGTTTTCAGATCTCATCCCAACACGTCCCTCGGCTTCCCGACGGCTGTTTCCCCGAGTAGCTCCAGCCAAGGGGGTGGAACGCGGTGGAGGACACGGCGTGGGGTGTGGTGACACTGTGCTCTCGGACATTTGGGACGTGGCCGTAAAAGCACGTGTTGCCCTGCAGCCCTGCCCGGCTGGAGCCCAGGATGGGGACAGCAGCGTGGGGGGAAGCGCTCGGCCAAAGTCCACCCAGGAGCGGGTGCGCCGGTGGGATGCACGGAGCCCGCAGACACAGCGGCCGAGGCCTTGCAGACACCAGCACCAGCTGGCAACGAGGGCACGAGCTCCCCAGGACCTGGGAGCCCCAGTAACTGTGGGGCTGGGCCAGACTGGTGCTGGGCAGAACAAAGGGTGCGCTGGAAAATGGGTGTCCTTGTGGGTCAGCGCCAGTGTCACCATCCCAGCACCAGCTCTGCCACCCCAGCACCGCTCTCTCTTCCTTCCCGCCGTGCTGGTCCCGCACCCCCCGAGCGGACGGTCAGGGCTGTACTGGACACTGGTGGATAAATGCAGCCGCTGTGCTCGAGTGGGGGCCGTGAGTCCTGGTGTCACGAGGGACCCCAAATGCCACGAGACCCAGGGAGTGGGGAGGGCTTGTCCCACCGGAGCCAGTGGCCTCAGGCACGCTGAGAGGAGGAAAGCCGCCGAAGAGCCAGCCGCCGCGTTCCCAAAGCTCCCGGACGGGTTGGGTGGCTCTGCCACATGGTTGCAATGCGCGGAGGCCCTGGCTGATGCCCCCCCGCCCCCGCCCGAGTCCAGCCGCGGGTCCCCCGGCCTCCGGTGCACACCGGGGCGATGGGCACGGTGCCCCTCATTGCCCCTGCTCCCACCCATCATGGCCAGGCACCGCTCACCCTCGGGGCACGACACACACGGTCCAGCACGTGGCTGGCACTGGCTATGGGGTGACGTGTCCCCTCGTCACCCCACGCTCAGTGCCACCAGCCAGGCTCTAGCCTCCTCCCCCGCTGTGCCGTCGGTGCAAACCCGGCCAATTCGAGCTGTGTTGAACCCCGGCGGAGCCCGGGCAGCCGGGAGATGGTGCCTGTTCCAGCCTGCGTGGATTTCACACCCGAAACGTGTTTCCAGAAATCCCTCACAGCGCCCGGCGGCGCTGGATTATTTGTGCTGCGAATCTGGGTTAAGATCGTGCGCTGTTTTGCCTGCGTGGGGATGAGGAATCGTTATTTCAGGAGGAAGAGGGGAGGCAGGCGGGGGGGCCCCTCCCTAAATCACTGCATCTCCACATTCCTGCACCGTACTGCAGGACCGCAGGGACCCCCTCCCTGCCAGCACCCTGGGGACACCCACCCGAGGGTGCTGAGACCTTGGGGTCCTGCTCAGCATCCACAGGGGCACGGGGGGCTCCCAGGCTCAGCTGCACTGGTGCAAATCCGTCCGCATGTGGCTTTGCCCCAGGATCCAACCCCTCTCCCTCATTAAAACCTTCTCCCAAGCCTGGAGATGAAACCTGCCTTTTCCCTTGACTTTTGATAAATTATTCATCGCCCCAGAGTTATTTATTCCCCTTCTCCAAGGCAGAGAGGAGCTGCAGAGGCTGCTGGAGGCTCCCAGCACATCTGGGGCTGCGGGAGCTGCAGGAGCTGCAGGAGGCGGGGGCTCACCCGCTCCCTGGACCCTGGATCCTACTCCCAGGTGGCTGAGGGTTACAGGAAAAATGGGAATGGGGGAGCTGGGAGGAAGGAAGCAGCTGAGAAAGCAGCCGGTGAGCGATGCGAGCGCTGCCCTCGCTGGCTCCTGCTTGGCCAAGGCTCTGGTGGAGAGAGAAGCAGCTCCCCCATGGAGACCTCCCATCCCATCCCAGCCTCGGTGTCTCCCACCCAGCCAGGATGTGGCTTCACTCCGTGCCAAAAAAATGACAAAAAACCCCAAACAGCAAAATATAAACTTGGATCTACTACGTACTGGAAACGAATCTTGATCAGGGCTCCGTGGAAAACCACATGCAGAAGCTGAGGATGCTCCAAATCCCTCTTGCCTGGGGGAACTCGGTCGGGTTGATGGGACCCATTTTTGATCACTGCTGCTTGGCCAGAGCCTCGGCCTCGGTCTCCTCCCGCCAGAGCTGGGTGGTGGGTTTTTTATCTCTCCATGAAATTGATTGTTTTCAGCAGGTCTTTGGTTATTTTATCTGCCAAAATTTCTAACAGAGCTTTTAACTACAACGAATAGATCCACTCCTCCCAGCCCCTGCTATTCACCGCTTGCCCTTGGCTGCGTTAACATCTATTTCCAGAACAATTAGATTCTGGATGGGTCTAAAGAGCCACTCGGGAGGCAGAAGTGTTTAGATACATTTCAATATTTCCTCCGACATCTGGACAGCTCGATGAGATGAATCACTCTTGACACCACCAAGTTGCCAGGCTTTTTGCTGAGCCCGTTTTTCCCCTCTCCCTGAAAAAGCAACCATTCCCTTTCACAGATTTATTTTTTTTTTTTTTTGCAAACAGGAGCACTCCAGCCCGTGGTGCCACACGGCCCCGCATGCTGCCAACCTTCCCAGCCTGCTTTCGCTGGGAAAGGGGAGGGCAATTAAGCATCCTCCATAATGAGCGATGGAGTGCAGGCGTGGCACAGGGGCTCCCAGCTGGCCCCGCTCTCCCAATTTCCATCCTTCACCGAAGCCCATGGGGCCGATCCCGGGGGAATCGTGGTCCGGCTTGGTGGGGAAATGGCTCCCGACACACCAGCCCATGGGGTGCAGGTGCCTCCTGCCGCACCGGCACAGCTCAGCCCTGCTCGGCGCTTTCTGGAGGTGCAATGCTGGGCCCCGCATCCCGCACCCACACAGCTCCCACCCCCCCGGCTCTCCACTGCAGATAAACACCCTGCAGCCAACGGCTCACGCGGCACGGTTCGATTTCTATCCCCAGCCGTGGTTTGCCCTCTCTGTTCATGGTTTATTAGATCTGGCGGCTGGTGGCTGGCGGCACCGGCAGCCCCCCACCCCGCAGAGCCCACAGCCCTCACGCCGGGAGCACCCCAGGGCATTTTCACCTGAAGCCATTCACGTTCCTGCCCATTTCTCCACACCGCTCTCCCATCTTTCTGGTGTTTCCCTCCACTGCTACCCAGGGAGCTCCCCTCTTGCCTGCTTTTATAGCCCAAACGCTGTAAGCCACCTGAGAGTCAGCACTGTTATGCAAGTTCTCTGTTGAAACCAATTGTCACCAAACAGTTTTTCGTATTTGGAAGTGCCAAGTGAAATCCCTGAGGATTATCAGCCCCGTTACGCACAGGGAGAGCAGCTCCCCATCTCTGGTAGCCAATGCCAGGATACTGGGCAATCACGCCCAGGTCCAGCCAGAACAGGGTTTCGGTTCAATTATTCCTGCCACAGGCAGGAAATAAGAGAAAAATATCAAAACTGTGAAAAGAGAAAAAAAAAAACAAAAAAAACCCAAAAAGAAAACACCACATTATTTCTGGCATAACCTAAAATAGAGACAACATAGGAACAGCAGCACGCTGACCAGCGGAGCCCCAAGCGCTGGGCAGACACAGGGAGGAGCCAGCCCTGGGTCTCAGACTGAGAATTTGAACCCAGACCTGGATTTCGGGGCTCTCCAATGCCACCCTCCCCCAGTGCCTGCCCCTGCCAGGGAGAAACGTGGCTCCATCCCACATGCCGGGATGACTGCAGCCTGAATCAGCCGGAGCGGAGGGAACCCATCTGGGCTGTAGTAATCGATCCATCTGGGCCTGGGGGAAGGGAGAAACCTTCCGGCTGCGCTCAGAAAAGCTGGTTTGGTGGGAGCTGCGGGAGAGGAGCTCGACAAAGAGCAGCAGAAATCCCAAAAAGGCCAAACCCTGCTGGGATGGCACCCACAGCCTGTGTGGAACTGGGGTGAAAAAAACAGGGAAGTGTTTCTTCCAGCCTATTTTGTTCAGCCATGTGCAAGTAACAAAATTCTGCTGGTTCGGGTCCCTGCGCCAGGCACCCCGGGATGGCCCAGGGGCAGGGCAGACAGCCTCAAAAGCACAGCACCCAGCTGTGGCCCCCTCATACCCAAGGGCGCTACTCTTCCAGGGTCAGGGCTCTGCGGGCCCCTTCCCACCCCCAGGAAGCATCCATGTGTCTGCCACAGGGTCCGTGCCCCTGGGAGCCCAAAGCAGCGGCAGTGGCTCCCTCTCTGCAGGCAGATGAGGGGTCCCAGCCATGAGAGTTTGGTTTTTCACTCCTATCACGGTCCACATTAGGTGATACTTTAATTTCAGCCCCTTAAATTTCAGGTGGACACTATCCGAACGCACACCGCTCATCAAACCAGCTGCTCTCCCCCAGCCAGTTAACCACTCACAAGGTGTTTGGAGAAAGAGGAGGTCTGCCACAGCCGCCTTCGGCCCTCGAGGGAGGACATGTCTTCAGAGGTGTGTGTCCAAAGTACTGGTGATCCACTGACAAAAGCATTTGCAGGGCAGGAGTTAAAAGAACTGTATCTACGACCAGAAGCAACAGCCCCACAGACAGTCTCTGCCAGCCAGAGGTTACACCACGCTCGGGTCAGCGTTTATCATCCCAGTGTGGGGATTTGTGAGGATCAGGAAACTTATAGGCTCCACCTGTATCAAAGATTAAGCATTAAACCCACAATCACCAGTATTAAAAATATAGATTAAAGCACAGATCTGCCCTCTACCTACTTCCAGGTACTCACCTATTTAACACTGTTACAAAACTGTGCTCAATTTGGAGGGAACGGGGGGAAACACCCGCCCTGGGAAGGGACACCACCAGCTGTGCAGGTGGGTCCCGCTGCCAGGGCCCAGCGTGGAGGGACAAACTGCCATGGCCGTGCCAGGGCCACCTGCCAGCCACTGTCAGCAGGGCTCAGCACCCACTGTGGCGCTCAATGGATCCCGCTGACACACGGGATTTCGAAGCAAAGCTCCCAGTGAGGAGACCTGCCTCTGACACACTGAAAGGGCAGGAGAGAAACTGAATCCATCCCCTACTGCTCCGAATCCAGGCAGAAATGAGTTATTTTAACCAGGTTTTCACCTCGTACACTATGACCACCAGCTGGAGAGCAACTGGGAACATCCCAGCACACATCAGTCCCTACAGTGCAGGCTGTAAATTAAGATGAAGTTTTGCAGAATAAGCTTGCAGAGGCGGGGTGGTTTTTTTCTCTTCAGGTTAATCCTCTCATTTCCAGCAGCAACTGCTGCCTCGGAGGCCTGCCCACAGGTCAGTGGGAGGGATGGGCTGCAGGCACCAAGAGAGAACTTGTGATGGCCCATGGCACCAGCTCCCTCCAGCTCCAGGAGCATCTCACCTCCTCAAGGGCATGTCCCCAGCACCGCCGCAGTGTTTTAGGGTGTCTCCAAAGCTCCCCGGGCAGCACTGCCACAGAGAGACCTTCAAGCCATGCTTCACACAGAAAAAAAGACAAGACAGAGCCAAACACTGTTCTGAAGATGACATTTACTAGCCCAAGCGATGCCCAATGTGTCATTCCCCTTCAGCAGGGGCAGGGCCCCCACGCAGACCCCACCCACTGCTACAGCATAACCCAGTTGTGCCGCGGGTTTTCTTCCCAGAGAAGCTCCACATCAATGACACCACAGGTGACCAACAGCCACATCCCCTGCAAGTCAAGGCCGCGGCTCCTCTTTGCCTTTGTGGTAGTCGGGCGGCGTGTACTTCCCTTCCTTGATCATCTTGTCCCTCTGCTTGAGGATGGTTCTTAGCCGCGCAGCCTGGCAAAGCGCACATGAGAGGGTGGGGGCAGACACACCACAGGGTGCAGGCAGTCACAGAAGCACTTAGATGGTCTCTACTGCACCTCCCGGCAGCCCCTCAGAAACTGCGTGCACATGGAACCCACGCTAACCCTGCCCTCAGGCTTCCCACGCGTGTTTGAGACTCCTGCCCAAGACTTTTGGGCTTTCAGGCTGCTGCTTCACACTTTACTCCTAATGATAATGGGGCTCTCAGCCCACAGCTGACCAGGCAGTACGTTCTCCTGTAGCTGCTGCAGTTGCGGACCGCCCATAGCTGCTGCAGGAGGAGGGCCGTGCAGGCAGGGGGGAAGGGGCTGCAGAGGACACAGCCCTGCTGCTACCACAACCCTCCCCCCCGCCTTGGGGAAGGGGCTGCCGCAGGACCAGCCCACCCACTCGCACCTGCATACAGCCCTGCTGCCAGCAAGGCGGTGTCACCTAACGGGCCACACCCCTGGCAGCAACCCCCACCCCCATCCCCCGCCCCAGCCTGGGCCGGAGCCCCCAGAACTTCTCAAGAGCTTGGCCTCCACCCCCAGCACCCCCTCCCCAGCCTGGCCCAGCGCCTCAGCTGTTCCCAGCCCTGGGGTCCCAGTGCCCTCCCCCCCCGAGCCCCGCAGCCCCCCAGCGCTCACCAGCTTGGTGCGGTGCATGCACTCCATGAAGTCCTCGTACTCGGGCTGGCACTCGCGGCGGGCGCGGGTCTGGCCCAGGCCGTGCCCGCACTCCACCCACTCCCGCTCGAAGGCGTGACAGGCCCCGGCCTTGCCGTAGGGCTGCGGCATGCTCTGCCGCAACAGCCACCGGTCTAAATCGATCCCCAGCTGCCGCTGCAGGTCCCAGAACGGCATGGCTCCGCACTTATTGCGACACCGACGCTGTCACAACCCCGACACCCTCAGGGCCAGCCGCCGCGCTTCACAGACCTGCCACCGCCGCCGTCCTTCACGGGCTTTTCACGACGCTGCCCGCCGTCAAGCGCAAAGGCAGGCGCGACACCTACGTCGCGCTTTACGGCTGGGCGGCTCCGGCGGGGCCAGAGAGACGAGAGGCAGGAGCGGCCTCCCCCGCTGCAGCGCCCCGGGCGGGCCGGAGGACAGGCCGCCCGCCGCGCCCCAGCGCCCCCTGCCGGCCGCCGCGGCAGCATCCCCAGAACTCCCAGTGCCCTCCCAGTGCTCCCAGTGCCCTCCCAGTGCTCCCCAGAGCAATGCCTCCTCACGGCCTCCACCCCAGTGAGTGCCCCACAGTATCAACCCGGTGTCCCACTGCTCCCAGTGCGCCCCACACCCGTACATCACAGTCCTCCCAGTGCCCTCACAGTGCTCCCAGTGCCCTCCCAGTGCTCCCCAGAGCAATGCCTCCTCACTGCCTCCACCCCAGTGAGTGCCCCCCAGTATCACCCCGGTGTCCCACTGCTCCCAGTGCGCCCCACACCCGTACATCACAGTCCTCCCAGTGCCCTCCAGTTCCCCCAGTCCCAGCTTTCAGGGTCTCGCAGCATCCCTTTCTTTGGCTGCTCGGGGCTCCCGGTGCCCCCTGCCCCATGCCGCAGGGCTGTACCTGTGCGGGACCCCCACACGCAGCCCAGGGGCAGGGGGCTTCATTAGTGCTGCCAAGGGCTCATGGAGCAGGGGGCTGCCCCAGTAATACCCACAGCCTGGAACCCACCCCCCAATTTCCATACTTCACCCCTGCCCCCAAAATCCCAGGGGTCCCTCCGGCTGCCTGAGGAGTATCCAAAGTTCAGGTGAACGGCCCCAAACTTCCCTAACAAGCAAAGCCTCGTTACCCACTGTGGCAGCCGCCCCAGTACTCCCAGTGCCTTCCCCGGGCTCCCAGTGCTCCCCAGAGCAACACCTCCCCACTGCCCCCACCCCAGCAAGTGCCCCCAGTATCACATGAGAGCATGTGATTTACATGTCCCACTGCTCCCAGTGCACCCCACACCCATACATCACAGTCCTCCCAGTGCCCTCCAGTTCCCCCAGTCCCAGCTTCCAGGGTCTTGTTAACCTTCCCTAATGAGCAAAGCCTCGTTACGCAGCTAATTGCTCACCGCACACTGATTCGCTGCCACCTCCAGCCTGCATCCCAATCCCTGAGCTGTGCCGGACCACCATTTATTACCATAACTCTTAAAAATAACCCCAAATAGACCCCCCCACACACCCGCCCAGACCCCTTTGGGAGGCAGACGCCACCACACCAGCAGCAGGAACAACATTTATGGTTTGTGCTCCAAAGTCCTCGTGGTGGGTCCCCTGGGAGAGCGGAGCGGGATGATGCCAGGCAGGACATGCTGCCACATCCCGGTCACCGCGGGGCTGGTACCCACCGCCGGCACCGCTGCTGCTCAGATGATGCTGGCCGGCGCCAAGGCCGGGGTGATGCACGGCGCCTCAGCCGTCTCCCAGCCGCAGGATAGTGGGGCGCAGAGGGTCTCGCGGTCATCTTCTGCTGCTGGCGGCTTCCCCAGGAAGAGCTGGACGGCTTTCCTGCAAGCGGGAGACAGCTGAGGGGAGCACCTCCTTGTGCAGGGTGGGTGTGGGGAAAAGGGAGCACCGGGGGTCTCATGCCCCCAGAGCAACAGCTGGAGATGAGCCACCCGCAGCTTCCCCAGTGAAAAACTGGCTCAAGTCTGTCAGTATTTAAAATAATGTGAGTTTTGCCTTTGCGGCCAGGTTTTGACCTCTGAGGCTGGGATTACCCCCTGACTCTCCAGTTTCTGGGACTCAGGTTTGACCCTCTGCCTTGGGCAGGGACAGACAGCATCTCCCACGGGATTCTGCCCTCCCCCTTCCCCTGCTTGCGCAGGACCACCTCTTACCAGGCCACGCGGGACATAGCGTAGGTGATCTGCGGCTGGGGACACCCCCCGAGCGGGGCCGAGCTTGCGATGGTGTAGGCACCCATATCCTTGAAAATCAGCCAGTCCCCAACCTGCAGCTCGGGCAGCTCCAGGCCGTCAGCGATGTGATCCTCCACGTGTCCCGGGGGGCCCCGCAGGCTGCTGCTGTGCGAGGGGTGGTCTGGGCAGGGTCTCTGCAGGGGACACACCGAGCAGCCGCAGGGGATGAGGATGCAGCAGTGCCACAGTGACCTGCGTCCACCTCCATCTGCCCTGAAGATCCAACCGTGGGAGCCCACAGACTCCGGCTCTCCGGGTACATCCCCAAAGCCTCTGCTCCCCCCTGGCACGGAGCCTGGGGCCAGCCACGATGCAAAGGGGAGCAGGGTCAGCTGAGGTGATGCAACACAGTGTGAGGGACCTGCTGGGGTCTCCTCAAAGCAGCCCGGACCCTCACCTTGTGCAGCTGAGGGCTGGGGCAGGGGCTGTCAAACAGGAGGCAGCTGAAGGTGCCGTGGATGCCATCGCTGAGGTGGTACACCAGGCTCTTCTTGCTGACAGAGTCTTCCTCTGGAAGGGAGCAGGGAGAGGGCTCAGGGGGGCTCAGGCACACAGGTGGGTCCATCCCACCATCCCACCCACCGTCAGAGCCAGGCTGCTCTGTGGGAACCTCTTCCATGGCAGTGATGCTGGCAGCAAAGGTGAAGGCGGAGGTGACGTAGTATCGCCCGGGTCTTGCAACAATCTCCACCCCGCAGCCGTCTGGGAAATACAAGTCCAAGGCAGAGTTGATCATGGCAGCCATCTGGAGGGGAAGAAGATGTTCCCCCTCGGTTAGCTCAGCCCCCCCGCAGGGAGCCAGACCCAGGAATACCCTCCAGCCTCACTCTGCCTGCTGAGCGCACGTGTTGGGAGCCACATACCTCTTCGAACGGAGCTCTGGTGTCCTCGGTGCCAGGGAATCCCCCTCCGATGTCCAGGAGGCGCATTTGGTAGCCCAGCTCCGTGCCCACATCAAAGGCCAGCTGCGCCGCAGCCACAGCCCGAGCAAAGGCCTGGGGCTCCAGCCCGCGGCTCCCCAGGTGAAAGCTGAGGGGACACCCCCTCTTTCAGCAGGGTTCACTGGTCCCCAGATGGCAGCGAGGGGACATGGCGCTGGGATTATCGCTCACTGCGGGCAGCTCTGTGATTCTCGGGCACCATCCCAAGCCAGACTGCTTGGCCAGCCCCGCAGAGCCCCCCAGCCCCCCTCCGAGGGCTAAATGCCCCAAACTGGTCCCAGCAAGGGTCAGCCTCCGCCAGTCTCTGCCTTCACCTTGCTCCCAGCCACAGCAGTGGTGGGTCTATGGCCCCCAGAGCTTCCCATAGCCTGGTCCAGCCAGGGCTGAGCACCCCTGTGGACAAAGGACCATGCGCCATACCTGATGCCAACAACCTCCACAGCCTGCTCCTTCGCTGTCTCTAGCAGGTGCCGGCAGGACTCGAGCGTGGTCCCAAACGCCATGCTCGGGTGGGCAGAAGGGCTGGAATCAGCAGCGATACCCAATAACATCCTGCAGAGCAAAGCCACGCTGCGTTGAGGGGTCTTCAGGCCCTCTCTCACCCCACAGCCACCCCCCCAGCTCCTACTCCAGCCCCACGCTCCACTGATGCCGCCGGACACCCACCTGGCACGAGGGTGGCTCCTGGCCACCTTGCTCAGCTCCACCTCATTGTCGAAGGTCATCAGCTGCACACCGTGGCTGGCCGCGTACTTGATGTGGGCAACCTGCTTGCAGGGGCTGCTGTAGAAGATCTTGTCAGCTGGGACGCCGATGTTTTGAACCCGTGCGATCTCCACCTGTGGGGATACGACATGCGTGTGGGCAGATCCTTGGGACCGGTGCTGCCCACGCCTGGGCACGGTCAGCCCAGGGCCTCGGCCAGCTTGCAGCATTGTGGAGGGCAAACTGCCAGCATTGCAGCCTGGGCTTTTCAAAGGAAAATCCACAAGAGCTCCAAGGGATCACAGTGGACTTTGTCCTGGCAGGGGCAGGCTGCGGCAAGATGTTTACAAGCAGCGTGAGACCAGGAGGAGAGAAAACCAGCAGGTTTAGTAGGTGTGGGTTTGGTCCATGTGTCACCTGTGAGCTGCAGTGAGGCTGACGGCTGCAGCGCGGGTCTGAGTTGTCACAACTCTTTGCACTTTCTCCTCCTGGTAACACGTCCTATTTAATTACGTGGGTTAACTTTGGTTCCTTCCTGGAAATCTGGCTATTGCAAATGACAAGCAGGAGGGACAAGGCTTAAAGCCACCAAGAATTGGATGGCTGTGGCAGTGGCACCCCAGGGACGTGCCCTGCCACCAGCCAAGCCTGCCAGCTGGGACACCAGTTCCAGAGACAGGAATGTTGGTCAAAGGGTGACCAGACAAGTGTGGATGGGGATTTCTGGGCTGAGTCAGGAGGGTTTTGACAGCAGAGGGAGACTCCTGCCCCTATAAATGTCATCTAATGAACGGTGAGCTCTGCCACTCTCCCACAAATGGCCAAGGGATGCTCACCCGAGCCATCCTCCCACAGCCTTACCTTGTTGGTACAGGCAAAGCCTGCCCCCAGCTCAGCCAGCAGTCGAATCACTCCTTCACTGCTGTTGCACTTCACTGGGAAGTAGGGTTTCACACGGGGCAAGGCCTTCAGGAAACACAGGTGTTTCTTCACAATGTCCCCAAGGTCCGCCACAAAGAAGGCTTGCTGGTTGCTCTAGGAGAAAGCCGGAGTGAGCAGCAGTCGCCTCGCCACGACCGTCTCTGCCAAGCAGGTGCTGGCTGCTGGGGAGCAGCAGAGCCACCAGCCCTTACCGCCCGGCACAGCTCCACCAGGATGTTCTCCAGGAGGTCTCTGGTGGTGAAGCCTTCCTCCACCATCATGAAATTGGATTCGTTCAGGTACCCATTCATGGTCAGGGTGTGCTAACGCTAGTTTAATGCCTCCTCAGGTAGGGTATGACTTCTAAGTATGCAACACACTGTAGAAAGAAAGGGAATATTAGGGGTAGGGACCAGAAACTCCACCAGCGTACAGCACCCAGCCTGCACCCTGGGGTGCTCCCTGTCCCGACCATGGGAGCGCTGCCCTGGGTAAAGCCCTCTGCTGCTCTCCTCCAAACCAGTGCCTCAGCTGAGGGCCCTGCTCTGGGTTAAAGCATTTTCTCCAGGTGGAGGAGACACTTTTCTCAGCAGTTCAGAGCTTTCTTCTGGCACGCAGCAGCCCTGTCTTCAGCAGCAGTTCAGGCACCAACACAGTTAACAACAAAGCCAATTTCACTGCAAAGAGGATGGCCTATATATGCCAGAACATGTCTCTTCACGCTCTGGCATGTAGCTAGATCTGCTGTACATCGCACAGGGTGAAGTTCCCTTGCGGTTTCCAAATAGCTGAAGTTTCACAGACCCACCTTCCCAGGCACACAAGCCCCAGGAAAAGGGAGGCATCCTTAAAGAGCTCAGCACAGGCCACTCACTGACACCGGCTGACCTGAGGATGGTCTGGATTCATGCTGTGGTTCATTTCACGTCTCTCCCATGGCACAGGGTGTGGACCAAGGGGACAAGTTAAGCTGAACAATGTTTCCTGGCTCGCACACTTAAAACCTTCAGCTTTAAATTTGCACACTTAGCTTTAACAGCCTCCTCCCCTGGATCCATCCCATCCCATAACCCAGGGAACCGATGACCTAGCTCAGGCTCTCAGGAAACATTTCCACTCCAGTAATCCAGGTCTAGCTCCAGGGCTCTTACAGGAACATGGTCTCTCAGAGCTGAAGTGAGGAGACAGAGGTTTCATTTCTCAGAGCTGCACAGCACCTCCTCCTCTGCAGAGACCTACTTACGACATTTCGGGTGGGCACTAGGACAAAGACCACACTGATCCCGGAGTGGCAGGGTGTTGTAATCCATTGAGCAAGCACCACCAGCAAACTTCAGAGATGGGGAATGGGGAGAAAAATTGGGTTTTCAAGCTCTTAGAGCTTCATACTCAGGAAAGGAGAGCAACTCCTCTAGCCTTACCCTTCACTCCCCAGAGACATCACTAACCAGCACCCAGCCCGCCCTGGTTGGACACAGAAACAATAAGCAATTAAGTGGGTCATTCCTGTCAGCCCTAGGAAAACATGCCCCAGCCTCGGACACCCCCTCCTTACCGGGGTCCAGCGCCTCCCTCCCAGGTGACTAGGCGTGCTGCCAGGGGGGCTCCCCAAAGAACACCAAGCTCCTGCAGCACCCCAAGGTGTAGCTGTGGCTGGGGGTTCGAGGTCTCTGGGGAGAAGTGCAAGGGGTTAATGAGGGAGAGGGGTACTGATGGCAGGATGCCCTCCACCCGCTATTCCCAAAACTTGGCAATCGCAGGCATCCCTCATCAGCCCCCTCCTCACTGTGCCAGGCAAGCCAGCTTCCCCAGCAGCCCGCGCAGTCCCCCCAACCCCGTTACCTTAGAAAGCATTTAAGCAGATTATGCCCATGGGTCTGCCAAGAGAATGAACTGGCCCCAGCAGTGGCTGTTTGTCCTGCTCCGGTTCCCTGCCTGCCCTAAGCCCCTGGACCAGCTAACCCTGGGGGTGGGGGGTGGGCTCTGCACCCCTTGTATCCCAGTACCCCGCTCCCTGCTCTGCCTCACCATAGCCATGGCAACAAAACCCAGCCACCCCATTGGCTGAGCTGCCTCCGAGCATCCTTCATCACTTTTGGGAAATGCTCCCCCCCGCAGCAGACACCCTAGGTTCTCACTGAGTCCCCACCGTGCCAGCAGTTCATCCCCAGCCTGACGGTGCGGAGCATGGCGAGCCTACCTGCAGCCCAGCCCTGGTGCAAGGGCGCTCGTGGCTGTGCACGCATTGCGTGCACAGGAACCCTTGAGGGGAAGAGAGCCCAGAATACCTCTGAAACGCTGCTGCCAGGAAAACGAGGCCTCCTGCAGATTAAAGGCTGAGCAGCGCCTGTTTGGCTGGGACACCGGCCAAGGAAGGTAGACGGGAAGACGTCAGGGACTGATTCTGCCCTTGTTGTGCCACTGCTGGATTCGGTGGGTTCCCAGACAGCAGATCCAGCTCTGCCATACATGCAGATGCCCCCTCAGATCGATCAGTCCTGTCTTTGCCTGCATTTGTGCACTTGGAAACGGTTCCACCACTCCATCCCACAAATACCACCAGCTGAGCAGGGGATTTTTTCTTTCTTCTTGTTAATTTGCAGTTCCCTCTCTGGTGCCGCTGAGGAGACAGTGTTCTGTATGTGGAGGGGTGGGTGCCCTCACTGAGGAGTGAGAGGGAACGACTGCTCCTGGGCTCCTGTATTCAACACTGTCGTCTTGGCTTTGCCAGGGACTATCCCAGCACCCAGCGCCAAGGAAGCGCCCGTGAGATCCTGGCCTGTTTTCCCGGTGCTCCAGCCCAGCGCCCAGCCCTGCACCGTGCCAGGCAGGACGGCGGAGCCCTGCAGAGAGCAGCGGGCCGGGAGGAGGGCAGAGCGGTGCCGGCTCTCGGCTCGCTTTCCGGAGTGCAGCGGGGGGAACCGGGCCCACGCAGCAGCCGCCGGCCCACGCCGCGCCAGCACGGCGCGCTGTCACCCACGCCGTGCCGCGGAACCACGCCCACCCGCTGCAAAACCGCGCCCACCACATACGTAGCCACGCCCCCCGCTGCAAACCCGTTCCCACCACCTACGTGGCCACGCCCACACGCTGTGAAACTACGTCCACTACTTACGTAGCCCCGCCCACTCGCTGCGAAACCGCGCCCACTACCTTGTAGCCACGCCTATCCGCTGCGAAACCACGCCCGCTACACGCGAAATCCTGCCCACCCGCGGCGGAGCCCCGCCCACTCGCCCGCTGCCCCGGCGTCACCGCCCCCGTGACGGGCGCGCAGTCGGCGGCGGCCATGGCTCCGAGCGCGCAGGCGGGGGGCGGCCGCGGGCAGGCCCCGGGCCCGGGGCTGCGGCAGGGCATCCGCGCCGTCCTGCTGGGGCCGCCCGGCGCCGGCAAGGGCACGCAGGTGAGGGGACACGTGAGGGCCCTTTGCACGGGAGCGGTGCGGGTGTCCTGGGCTGCCCTCCTGGGACAGGTCGGCGGGCACGGGCCGGGCCTGCCCACCGCCGGGCCCGGCGTCTGAGCCCCCGCCTGGAGGGACGCGGGTGCCCGGCCTCTTCCTGCCGAGGTCCTGGGGCGTGCGGCCTGCCCTTGCTCCGGAGGGCACCGCGCCTGCCTTCCCCCGGGGGCTCGGCCACACGGGCCTCCCGCCCGCAGGGACCCGGAGTCCTTTGTCCCGGAGCCCCTCTCCAGGGGCCCGGTGCCTGCCCCCGCCTCCCGCAGCTACCTGCCCTCCGGGCTGTTGTGCCGGGCCCACCACGTGTCGGCCGGGCCCCGACCGTCCCGCCGCTGCGGGTGGCGGTAGACCCCCACGGGAGGGGGATCCAGCCCCCGGCTGGGCCTGAGCCCCCGGGGTCCTGCCCCCCCACCCCACCACGGGGAGCTTACCCCCTGTCTGTCCTCTCCGGCAGGCCCCGAAGCTGGCTGAGACCTACTGCGTCTGCCACCTGGCCACCGGGGACATGCTGCGGGCCATGGTGGCCTCCGGCTCCGACCTGGGCAAGCGGCTCAAAGAGACGATGGATGCGGGGAAGCTGGTGGGTAGTGGGGAGATGTGCCGGGAGGGGCGGTGAGCTGGCAGCACCTGGAACCGGAGCAGTCAAAAGCACCGTCTAATTAGAAGCCTCAGTGACAAAACCCAATTAGTGGCGGGAGGCAGATTGCAGGGTGAAGGCAGGGGTGGGGTGGGGATTTTCCCTCTCATTATCCTGCAGGAGAAGCATCCTATAAAAACATCCTTCCTCTTCAAAATTCTTCTTTGCTTACCAGAAGCCTGTGTCCCTGGGTTGGTTCTTTCTTTCTTTTTTTTCTTTTTCACGTTGCTTTTCTGCTCATGGGATGTGGCTTGGCTGGCTGCTGTGGCTCTGCAATGCTGTTTGAGGTGCAGGTTTATTCGCGGAGTGACAGGGTCTCACAGCCATGCTTTGCAGCTCCTGGCTTCCTTCACATGATGCCTGGACTCCTGTGGGGTGGAAGACTTTGTTCAGAGGGTTCATCTGCATCCCAGCTCTTGCATAAATGCTATTTGCCTGTAACTGTAAGGTAAAAATAGACCTGGGGTGGGGTGGGTGCTGTGTAGTGCTGTGAGAGAGAGACACTTTGGATCCCCAAGAGACAAGAGTTAAGATCTTTGACACATTCATTTTCTGAATGTCCAACTGTCTTGCTAAAATAACTGAAATATCTTAGGGAAACTTGAGGGACAGCAAATTGCAGCAACTCGCCCCAAGGCGAAGTGGGGTGGGTCTTGAGCATCGCTTCTGGTTGGCGTGGGCTCATAAGACCCCACGGAGAATCTGCGGGCCACAGGTGGGAAGAGCGACGTGGCTTATCTCCAGCTTTTGCTCAAAGCTTGCATTGCAACACCGAGCCTGCAGTATCCCAGCTGGTTATGAAAGATAGGGGACGTTATCTGGCACGGCTGGTGGTATCTGCCACGTGTGTGTGTGGCAGCCGGCACTGGGCTGCTCGGTGGGTGTATCTTTGCAGCGTGGTCTGGCTCTGTGATAACTCAGCTGGGAGCACAGCAGCCTTCGGGTTGGGTTTTTACGCTTGATGATGAAGCAGGACCCCTTTCTCCAAGCAGGGTAATCAGGAAAGCGCAGAAGTGACTTGTTGCTTCACGCAGACTGCTCCCCACCCTTACGCTTCCTGCTCCAGGGCTCTTGTTTGTGTGCTGTGATGGTGTGGTCCCCAGTCCTGCTGGGTCCCAGCTGCGTGTGCTGGAGAAAAAAGAGCTGCTGAGGAGAGCTACTCTCAAATAAACAGCTACTGTTGGGGCTGCAGCATCTGTTAGTACTATCCAAATGCTGCAGTGAAGACAAGGCATTAATCCCAGCAGTATGCTGGGATCGTGATATGGGGAAAAACTATCCAGCGAGGCCAGAGCGTGTCAGGAAGTATTGGGCATTTACCTTCGTACAAGGTTTACAAGAGTCAATGAGCAACTCACCTGCTTTGCCCTTCCTGCCCAGGCCTGCCTACTGAGGGGGATGTGTGGGTGAAGGTACAAAGTAACAGGAAATAAAGGTTATGGTGATATTTTGTATTGTGAATTGGTTTTAAAAAAAAATAATCAAAACAGTTCTTCAAACTGACTGTCTCCCTTGAAATACAGCAACCTTTGTAACAGTGAGGTTACAGCACTGGTCCAAGTCCCTGCACAGGCTGGAGTGTCCCTGGTGTGAAATATGTGTTGACAACCATGGCAGGGAGCACTTCTCTGACATGGACAGGTCTGAACATGCAGCTTTTGCCCTGTTAACAGCAGTGCCCTGCGTTGTGGCTGCCGCTTCTGGGACCAGAAACGGCTCTAAAAGGGGCCTGATGCAGCCTGGACACTGGCGTGAGTACAGCAGCTCTAGAGGCAGCTGCGTGTAAAACTGGGGTGTCCCTCTTCACCATGTGTCTGTCTCTCCTCTCCGCAGGTGAGTGATGAGATGGTGGTGGAGCTGATTGAGAACAACCTTGACTCCGCTCCCTGCAAGAACGGCTTCCTCCTGGACGGCTTCCCACGCACGGTGAAGCAGGCTGAAATGGTACGTGAGCTCCTGTTTGGGGACTGCTCTGGCATCTCCTTCCCTGGAGACGGGGGTCCCTTGGCCATGCTTCTGCCCCTCTGAGCTGGGTGTGTTCTGCTGCAGCTGGATGAGCTCCTGGAGAAGAGGAGAGAAAAGCTGGACTCCGTCATTGAGTTCAGCATCCCTGACTCCTTGCTGATCCGGAGAATCACTGGACGGTAATCCTTCTCTCCCAAACACCCAGTGCATGGGGCAGGTTTTCGTAGTCTGTGGGAGAGTGTCCTAATTTTGGATCCCAGGTTCACTCTGGCAGTGCTTAGGGCTAGCTGCAGTACTGCTCCGTGTTAGATTTCTGCTCTGTTTGAGCCTTCCTGCCCTGATCGCTCACCTGCTCTCCCGTGCCTGGGCTTGAACAGCCCCTTCGTTGCCTTATAAATAGGGGCTGCCGAGATGATTCGGTGTCCTTGGTGACCCAGCTCAGCCTTTAAGCCTGGTGTCTGACAGCTAATGTCTTCATACTCTTGCTTCTCCGGAGCCATTACTACTCCCTTACGCAGGACACCGTGCATAGGTGTTCAGGCACTGCCGAACACTCTGTCCAGGGTCAGTTGTGGCTGTGCAGGCACACAGATGTCTCCCAGTGTTTGCTGCTGCACTGTCACCCTCACCTCCAGGAGCTAACCGCTTTCCCCAGAAAAGCCTAAAGTAAAAATCTCTTTTCCATCTTCTAGCACAGCTGCTTTTTTCAAATGCCTGAAGTGGCCCTTGATACAGAAATAACTAAAGAGATTTTTCTTAGCAGAGAGAGGCTAATTGGGTTGTTATTGCAGATGTTTCTGTGCTGATGAGTGGCAGGTTCAGGAGACCTTGTCCTCACACTGGGCTACTCTGCTGACACTTGCTTTCTCTCTTAGGCTGATTCACCCAGCGAGTGGCCGCTCTTATCATGAGGAGTTCAGACCCCCGAAAGAGCACATGAAGGACGATGTATGTGAGCTCCCAAGGCCACAACTTATGTTGCTTTGGGTTTAGCTGATGCTTTGCAGCATCCCTGGAAAAAACTAAGTTCTTTCCTTCTGTCCTGGTTTTCTGGGGAGTGTGGGGAACTGCCTGCGCAGCCTGAGCCGACAACACCGTGGGGAGTCTGGCGGGATGAGTGAAGGGCATGGCTATTCTGCAGGGCCAGCCTGGGCTCTGTCAGCCTCAGAACTTGTTGGACTGTGTCCATAGCTGAAATTGTGGTGGGTTCTGACTGGTTTCTCTCCTGGGAAGCCAACTGTAGCTGGTGTCTGCCTTCGAGGCTCCTTCTAGCAAGCAGAGTGGTGTATGGGGGCAGGACCATGGTGCTGTATCCCCTCTTCAGTGACTGCTCTGGGACTTGTTTCAGCTGCTCTGGGTTCACCCCACGCTCCCCTGCAGACCTGGGGACCACCCTGCAGCTCTGCATTGTAGCCTGTCTTGGAGGAGGGGAGCAGGGGTTGTCATAGCTGTGGAGAGAAGGGGGGAGTGTGCCAGGCTGCAGCTAGCTGGAGGTTGTCCCCTTGCTTTTCCCAGGTCACTGGAGAGCCCCTGATCCGTCGTTCGGATGATAATGAAACAGCCTTGAAAACCCGCCTGAAGGCCTATCACACGCAGACCTCTCCCCTGGTCTCCTACTACAGCAAGCGAGGGATCCATACGGCGGTGGATGCCTCCCAGTCTCCCGATGTGGTGTTTGCTAGCATCCTGGCAGCCTTCTCGAGAGCAACATGTAAAGACCTGGTTATGTTCATTTAGGGCTCTGTCCCAGGACGGAGCTCTCCCTTTCCTCTCTGTCTCTCCATCTCTGTCTCTCTGGGGCCGGGGAAGGTGAAGAGCTAAGCAGAGTAGAAGAGGAGGGGGGACAAGGCAATGCAGCCCAAGGCAGGGCTGTGCTAATTCTCAATTAAACAAGCTGTTAACGGTCTCCATCTCGGTATATGTGAACATCAGTCTGTCTGCGCATGCCAGAGATTTGTCCCCTAGAGGTCGCAGCGAGCCCAAGCACACGCTGCCAGAAATGGGGGTTTGCACCCCTTTGGGATCCAAAGGCGCTTGTTTCATTCTAGAGCTGTAGCTCCCTGGAAGGAACTGTACTTTCAGCTCCTCCTGGCTGCTCCGCAGGGGAGTGGCAGAAGGTTGGAGATCTGGACTGAGCTGTTGGGGGAAGGACCTTCACAGGGTGCTGGATAGGTGATGCTCTGTCCGCTGCAGGAAACAAAACACGGGTTTGCTTGTGGGAAGCATGTGAAAGGTTCTGTCTGTGTGTGTCAGCCCAGGGAGAGCCATGGGAGGGACAGCCTGGCTGTGTGCATGAGTGCAGCCTGCTGCTGCTCGGGGCTGGGTGAGAACTTGTTCTTGTCGTACGTGTTTTACTCTCTGTGGGACGGCAGGTTACCTGAGAGCACAGCCTGTCTTTTGTTCTGATGGGGCTTGTGGGGCACGGAGAGGGTGGGTGAGAGCTGGGAGGTTTCAGCCTCTTCTCATTTGTGAACCCCAACGCAGCAAATATTAGTGAGATGCTTTTTGCCTTTTTTTTTTTAAATAACATGAAGTCTCTGGTCTGACAGTCGCTGTATGTGGCAAGTTGGGATCTCCTGAGGACAAGAAAAAGACTTGGGTTTTATCTCTTCACTCTTGCCTTGGCTTTGGCCAGGAAGATGAAGATGTGTTGAGCTTCTCCTGATCCTGAGGTCTAAATAAAGCCTTATTGCAAAACAAATGATTTTTCAAGGCTCAAGAGACAGCGTTATTAACTGCTGGCTTCGTGTGCCCTTGAGCCAACGACCTTCATTATGAGACCATGGAAATGTACTTGTTTCTTGAGCAAATCAAACAGCTTTGTCAGGCTGTCCATTTGAGGGCACCATGCGCAGTGTGGTTAGTACCCTGGCTTTTGGGGGGCATTATGATGCTATATGGTGACCCTGCGAGGCTGGTGATAACCTTTGCCCATGCAGAATTCTAGCCCTTCCTAGAGGACCTCGCTGTAAATGCAGATTGGCCCAGATGAAACTTTGTCCTTTGGCCTTCTGTGGATGTTTACTGATTTAGTGTTACTGAGTACCCTTCTCTTTGGAGGAGGCGGCCTGTCTCCCTCCTGTGCACTGAGCTGCTGTGGCCTGTGTGCCTAGAGCAGATGCCTAATCCTCAGGAATCCCTTGCTCTTTTTTTTTTTTTTCTTGATAATTTCTCTTTTGTCTGAAAATACCTCTCTGTCCTCATATATCCTTTCTAGGAAAACAACCTCTTCCCTTCCAGCAAACTGGAAATAACACCAGGAACTGAAAGCAGTTGACTTGTTGCTCTTGAAAGCACGTGATTGTGGGGAGAGAGGGTTTGAAAGTAAACGGTGCTGGTTTCGTCAGCAGCCTGCAGTCCCCTGAGATCCCCAGATGGCCATTGCCTTGTCGATTGTTTCTGTTCCCAGTGCGTGTCGGTGTGCTGGGAGGTCAGGATAGCATTTGGCATAGGACTGCTGTGCTGCAGGGTGGTGGAAAGTGTGTTTTAAAGCTGCCCTAGCATCTCGGTGACTGTAAAGAAATTCTGACTGGGAGCAGCTTTTATCTGGGCATCTTGAGAGAGCTGCAGCTCCCTACACGCTGCTATAATGGCAGGAAAGGGTTCCTGGCCAGCTGGTGTTCTTGGATTTGGTCATGGTTTTACTCCACAGCAAGAACAATGTGTTCTTCCACTTTTCGTTCCTTTTCCCCCTTGTGCTCACTTTGCATCCAGCTCACGAGCCTTGTTCTGCCATAAACCATGATTAATTTTGGTTTTTTCCCTAAATCTATTTTTTTCTCTTTGTTCCCATTTATTCCAGCTGAGTGACTCCGTGAACCAGATGCGACACCACCAAACGCTGCACACTCTGCTACATCACCCATTGCAGCCCTCCCCTGGGTGGAGGGGGAGGCAGGGAGGGCAGCTGGGGAGGGGTTATGATTGATGGGAGGGGGAAAAGGAGGTGGTAGACAAGGGATTTGGGGGCTAATTTGGTTGGGTTTTGTTTAGAGTTTTTATTCAGCGGAATCATTGTGAAGAGGAGATGGCCTTATCCTGAGAAATCACTGTTTGGGGAGGCAAAACAATTTTTGTACAGGGTAAAACATCTCCGCCAGTGATCAGATGCAGGTACTTGAGCTGTTAGGAGTGTAGGGCTAGATGCTGTGCCAGGTTTCTCCAGGACTTTCAGGGCTTGTCTCATGGGCTGTTAGTACTCTAAGGCCACTGCAAGGTTTGCTGTGATTTTTTTGAAAGTTGCTTCCTGTCAGCGAGGACCAAACTGAACAAATGACTCGTCATTTCTGAAAGGAAAAAAAAAAAAATGCCATGGCCTTTTCCTGGAAGTTTTGGTTTTCTTGTTCTGCTGCAGTCCTAAACCCTGGCATAAAGACTTCTCAAGGTTTCTCTCCTGCTGCACAGAGGGGCTGCGGCTCTAGTCCAAGCCTGCCTTACTTGGCAATGGGGTGGCTTCTCTGTGGTCTTGACCAAGCTGGAATTCACACAATGCTGAAGAAATGCAAAAGAGACGTTCTTAATTGACTGCAAAAAATAACACTTAATTGGTTTTTTGCATTTCTTTTTAGATCAAATGGTGCCTTGTCTAACCTCTGAATCAATAATAAAATAACCCCTTTACATTTTTTATCTGTTGCTGTGTCCTCTTTGACCTGCAGACAGTGTGGAAGATGAGGAGGCAGATGACAGCATAGCCAACTAACAATTGAGCTGGGTGGATTCTTGGGCCTGATCCTGTCTCAAGGATATTGTTCTGTGCGCTTGAAAATGTGGCTTGTAATTCCTTTTATCTCTCTTCCTTGCTGAATGTGTTCCAATGCTTTGTAGCGCTATAGCAATAGTGTCTTTTGCTGGTCTTCTCTCTCCTGTTTCTTTGTGTGATGCTGAAAGCACTGAGCCCCTGTGTATCCTGACCCTTTCTAGCCAGAGCTCCTTTCAGGTATTTTCAGCTGATGTAATTCCTAGCCTTTTTCCTCCCTTCACATCGCCAGCGTGTGGAGGAGCTGATGTTATTTCCTTCTCTCCTCCTGCAGCAACTGGAAGCCACGTATTGTGTCTTCTGTTTCTGCACATTTTTCTGCCTTTCGAACCTTGTTGCATTCCTCCCTTCCTCTCCACTGGTCTCTCTAAATACACAGGGCAAAATCTGCTCTAACACAGGGAAGAGCAGCATTTCCTGGCCTCCCTGTATCCTGCCTCCACAGGGACTCTGGTGCTCCGAGGTATCTCAGAGGAAGGCTGTTTGTGGCGTGCTCATGGAGAGTCATCGTTTCTCCACAGTGCCTTTGGTACCACCCTTGTAGCCCTGCTCATGTTTGGGGCTTTGGTTTAGGCACCGTGGACCAGCATCAGAAAGGGTCAGGCTGCATACACCCATTTCCTCCAGCAATTACTGGTTTCTTCAGCATAATTGGGCTCTCTTGCTCCTCCACCATTCAGTCTCTGTGTGCTCTGGTGTTCTCATTACCTCTGTGTACCTCCGGATTAGCATTCTCTCTCTTTTGAAGGCAAGCTTGTGCCACTCTGGCACTTGTGATGTTCTTCCCTTGTTTCTTTTGATGATGGATGTTAAGCTATGCTTTTCCTTGTTGTTTGAGATTTTTGTCCTCTACTACTTGCCTGCTGTTGTTTTAAAAACCTGTTCTGCCTGCTTCTCCTGGCTTTCTAGTACGTGGGATGGAGAAGTCTTGGCTCCTCTGGGCTGGGCTTCTTCTGTTTGATCCTTAGCTAAGTGCAGAGTGAAATGAATTGTTGGGGTGCTGTGGGAAAGGCTGCTGTGGGGAGGCTGTTTAGCTTGAGCCTATGTCTTCTGTCATTGGATCTGTTCTGTGACCTGTCTGTGTCATGTTGACCTTGAATGTTTTCCACAGCATGCAATGCTCTGCAGGTGCTGTAAATTCCTTCTGTTCAACCATTTCATTCCAGCAAGCTGCTTATCAGGCACTCTTTTGAAAACTGTGTTCATATTTCATACACACAATTATTCAGCAACTATAAAAGGAGAAAATTCCTATTTATAGCACAAGGACCAGCATCAAATAGGACACTGAATTCTCACTGATAGAGGAAGTGACCTGTTCTCTAATGCAGCAATATTTCTGCTGAAAAGAAACAGCATCTTGGATGGGGGGGAGGGTTGAAAAGCCCTGGACCATCTCTTTCCATTAAAAATGTGCTGCAGTCCTAAAAATACAGTATCTGCCCTTCTCCCTTGCCGATGAAGCCATCTGCAACAGAGATTGCAGAAAAACCTTTCACTGTGGATTTGTGGTTAGTAGTAATGAGTCCACCGACTCCTGGTGGTCTGGTTTGGAGCCTGGTCTTAAGTTTCCAATCAATATCTGATCTCTGACCTTGACCTGGGAGCGAGGAGAAGTCACTGCAAAGACTGCCTGCTGCGGGCAAGGAGCACAAATCCCTTGTCTGTAGACTTTGTACACACTCATGTGTGCAGCCCTGAAACAGAACGAGCACGTGGGGCTGAGGAACAAAGAACTGGCTGAGAGCGATGAATGGAGGGGGTGGAAAGGTGGGAAGAGCGCTGGGGGGTAACTGCTGTGAGGTAAGTGAGTGCCTGTTTTGTCTGAGCCTGCTTCCCATGACTGCCTCTGCTCTCCCTTCCAGGTACGTTGAGCCACGGCTTCTCCCAAGGCCATCACCGACCTTTGCCTGCTGCTGTTCCCTGTTGTCACCCTGTCCTTCTCAGGGTGTCCGAGCTCTTTAGGAAGAGCTGCAGTGGGTGATACCAAGCGAGACCCTGGGAGGTGGAGGAACAGCGGATGGGATTCCCTCTCCTGTCGCTGTGGCAACCGTTGGGAAGGGAAGCAGCAGTGGGGTGTGATGGGCGGCTGCATGCCTGTGGAGGGGTGTGATGGGGAGGCTGCGGAGGCAGGGCTGCGCTGACATCACCCGGGGAGGTGGCGCAGAGGGAAGGGGAGTGGGGAAGAGAGAGCCAGGGAGACTGCGGAGGGGAGAGCGCTGCATCAGGAGTGGGCTCCGGGGAGAGGTAAGAGATGCTCCGGGGGGCAGCGGGTCAGGGTGGGCTCCACGAGCGGCTGTGAGGTCAAAGCCTGCCTCGGCATCTTTCTGGCTTAACGTGCTGGCGTGGGGTGGCTCTTGGGCAGCAGCAACATTATACAATGCCTTAACAGCCTGCCACAGGAGGGCTTGGTCCTCGGGCAGTAATACCAGGTCAGTGCCTGGGTGGCTGGTGCAGAAACTGTAAATGTTGTCCCTGTGTGTGTCACTGACACTGCTGGGAAGAGCCAGGAGTACCTGCACCTCCAGGATGGGCTAAAGGGACTGGGGAGCAGCCCTGGTTCCTCTCTGGAGAAGGGGATCGGAGTTCTCTCTTGGGATTAGAGCACGAATTGTTGATGAAATGAATCAGAAGTTTGGAGACCCAGTCCCCTGAGCTGCATCTAACTAACAGGAGGCTGTAAGCAGAGCTGGTGCACCGGGACCAAGCCCAGAAGCATGAATTTAGGATGGGAATCCTCAGCTGCACATCTCTAGCAGCCTCAACACTTACCCTGCCTGTCCAGGAAGCAATAGTTCTCAGGAAGGCAGCCAGGTACACAATTATTGCTGGGAGCTATCTGGATGTGGATCCTGGGGATCTGCAGACCTGGAAGGCAAAATAACAAAGTCCTTGAAACTGCTCTGGATGTCGTATTGCCTTTTAGCATAACGGTTGCATAACGGGATCTGATCTGCTAGCGGAGAGAACAAGGGGTGGCGGTCACCTCTGTGCCCTGCAGCATGCCAGTGCTACCTATGTGCTCTGCTGGCCCATGGCCCTGGAGTGAATTTCATCTCTCCTCTTAATCCAAAAGCTGGGCTCGTTCTTTAATGCTTGAAAAAGCTGGTGGGTTTACAGCTCTGATTCCACAGCGGGAGGTGTACGGACTGTACACCTACAAACAGGCTGGGCAGTAGTGCCCTGCAGTACATTAGCAAACCAGAAAGCGAGTTCATTAGCACTTACTCAATCTGTGCTAACCGGACTTTTGCCCATCACGATCCTCAATGTGTATCTGACTGAGGAAAGTACATCTGGGGTCAGAAGCCCATTGCTGGTAACCCCTGTGGGTGTTAGAAACCAGTACTGGGGTGGAGATGGAAGGAGGCACAAAGCAGAAGCTCAGTAGGGCTGAAGAAACCTTGTTTGAAATCCAAAACCAGGAAAAGGCCAATGCTCTTGTCATGACCATTTTGCTGAAATAACGTGTTCCCCGTGTCGGTTAAAGGGCTGGGGGCAGCAGTGGGGCCATGAAGAATTGTGGTCAGGAATGCCTGAGAGTGCATGAGAGAGCAGATTTGCAATATGGAGCACAAATATGCTTTAAATGCGGGAGGCTATTGCTGCGAGATGCACGATCCTCTCCCATGAAGGCACAGATGCTGGATCTATAGGGAGCATTTGGGAGCGGCCCAGGCCGGCTGTACTACTGTCTATTTTATGGTCATTCTGTGAACAGCAACAGCTTGTGCTGCTGTGTGGGACTTCTGTGGGAGCAACGGGTCAGAGGCCCCACGCTTGGAGGCTTTTAGGAGCAAGCTGCGGTGTTGTCACCCAGGTGGCTGCGTGGCCAGCTGCATTTCATGCCTCTGACGTGGGCGGGCAGGGGAGGAGAGGACCTGCTAGCAGCTCTCTGTGCCAGCCCTCAGTGCTGCACAGGGCAGCTGTGGTGGGAGGGAGCCAGCTCTGGATGGGCCCAGGCGCTCCCAAACGAGACCTTGCTGGGCACAGCCTGAACCAGGCTTCAGGATGCAGTTTGAGAAGGGTGCAGGAAGGAGTTAACACTGCCTTTCTGCAGTTTCAGACCCCGAGGTTGCAGTTCTGCATGGCCAGCAAGGTCTCGTTTGGGAGCGCCTGGACCCATCCAGAGCTGGCTCCCTCCAGAACTGCTTCTAAGTCACGTTTCAACTTGATTTTTTTCAAGGTTATTCAAAATGTAGTGGGGGAATGGCACCAGGACCTCCTAAGCAGAAAGGCCAAGTCAAACCTCCTTGACCTTCTCCACTGCTCAGCTGGCTCTATACTTGCCTACACCGCAAAAGGGATGATCATGTGAATATTACACAGCCTGGCATCTGCACATCAGCTGAAGCAGCTGAGTCTCTTGACACGCTCCTAGTGCCTTCATGCAATCTTGTTCCACAGCCATGCTGTATGAACTGTGCAGTTGGTCCCTACCATAGGCTTTCACTGCTAGATATACAATAATACAGAAATATAATAAATGGGAACTTGTGCTCTTCTGGGTGGCGGTATGCAGCCTGCAACACAAGCCCTCCTGGGAAAAGAGGGTTGCGGACCTGCAAGCCTCTGCAGCAGCCCAGGGCAGCGGGAGGAGCTGCCCTTGTGCCAGTGTCCAGAGAGGGCCCTGGAAGCTGAGCCAGGTCCTGTAAGACATTTTAATCCTTCCTATTCCACAGTCTGTCTTGGCCATGACTCCACTGCAGTGAATGTTTTCCTGTTCCTTTGGCAGGGATGCACACAGGCACTCACAGGCGCCTACCCTGTGTTTGTTTTCACTCCTTATCTGGTACCATTAAGCGCAGGCAGGGAAGGCAGCACAGCAGCTGAGTCAAGGAGAGTGGGTTGGTGTGTTCCCACCACTGCCTGGGCCACCCTGGAGTCCCCTCTATCCTCTTACTAAACCCAGGCTGGAATTTCCTTCTGCTGAGGTAGCTATTTGTTTAATAGCTGAGGGTACTTGTGTAATCAATAGTTGTCTGGTTCCCAAAGGAAATACTACCCTTTGGCCAAATCAACATTTCTATCTTTGCTATAAACCTGGTCTTAGCTCTGGGGGACTTTCGGTGCATTCCTGAACTACCTGTGCAACCCTGCCCCTTTTCTTTCCTACTGCTAGCATTGCTTTTTCTCTCTGAGGTTAAGCTAGAAGTACATGGAGAAACTGCTGGAGCTGTTTCACTCTCTTTGGTCTTAGCCCCTCTCATGGCTCTGCCCAAACAGCTGATTCTCTGTGCTTGCTTCTCAGAGGAGGGCGGTGAGGACAGAGTCAATGGGATCCTCACGGCCAAGGGCATAGCTGATATAACTCCCAGTCCATGGGCTCCAGGAGAACTTGGCTCAGCTGCTGTCAGCAGAAGAAAAACTGTTCCCATCACACAGCAGGACCTGTATCCCAGAGAAGCAGGGCTGGAAGAGACAGTGCGCATAGTAAGGCTCCATGGCTGCAAATAAATTTTCCTTGCAAACAGGCAAAGGCACCGACTCCCTGGAGCTGGATTTCCACTGGTTCCGTCTCAGCAGCCAAAGACTGGGCTGTGGTTCTGGGCCCCAGTTTCCTCTGACCAAAGGAGGCCACGGGGTTTGTTCTGCTGCTGGGGCAGTTGAAACACCCTTGCTGTGTATTGTTAGCATCTCTGCACATCTCTCTTATTTCCAAACCAGAAAAGGTCACAGAGACCCAAGAGAAACCCACTTCCCTCCTTCACTGGAACTCCTCTTTCTGCCTTGCACATGCTTTTGTTGCCATCTCTTGCTCGCCAAACGCAGGAACAAACACTGGGGTTTGGCAGGGCTCAAAGCCCTGGCTTGTTGGATGGGAAAGAGGCATTCTTGGTCCTCAGCCCAGGGACAGGGCTCTGCTCCACGTCCACTGCCAGGTTCTCCAGCTGCAATTTTGGTGCTCATCCCATGCTGAGAGCACTGTTCCTATGTGTCTGGGGATGGGCAGTACCCCTGGGTGCTGGGTTGTGAATCCTGCAGGAGATCCACAGAAAGTGGGTGGGAATAGCTGGAGCAGGACCCAGAGCTACGTGAACCGCAGCATGCTGCTGTGGCTGAGCTGCACGTACAGTGGGAAGCGCAGGAGTCAGTGCTGCCTTGAGAGGCTTTTCCCCAAATATGCCTGGTGGCAGGGGAGCAGGGAAAGGCAGAGGGGGGCCATGTAAAGTCAGGCTGTCTCAGCTTTGTTTAAATAGGGCTGTTATTGCCAACAGTTGCCCCCTGAGAGAGTGCAGGGCTTACGCTGGGAAGGGATCCTGTAACTCTTGAGACAGCTGGGAGGCACTTGGCACATACTGCTGTTTCAGTGGCAGGCACTGGACTTTCTCTGGTGCTCAGGGGACCTGGGATGGCAGCCAGGATCAGAGAGGGCAGAGACGGTCATAGCTGCTGCCTCCCTGTTAGAAGAATGCTATGGAGCAAGAGGAGCAGGGCCTGAGTTCGGAGAAGCATTTGAGGTCTCGGTGGATGCTGATTGCCCCAGAAACCTCCCACTCAATTTTCTGCTGTGCACAGTCCAGCCTCCTCAGACAGCACAGGGGGTAGTTTGCTTAAAGACTGGCTAAGGCAGCTCACAGGCAGCATCAGCCCCAGAGAGGGCAGGGGGTTTCTCACGGTGGTGAAGGGATGCAGGACAGGAGGGAGGGAGAAGCGGAATTTCCTGGCTGTGGTAAAGGTGGGCTCTGCTTGAAGAGAAGGTAGAGGGAATGGGCTTGTGGTCATGGCATTAGGTCGAGGGAAGGAAGGGGTGGGTCAGTGGCAAACCCCAGCAGAACAAACTCCATTTACCTTTCCATGCTGGCCCATGAAAGAAGGACACACCGAACTACAGCTCCCCTCTCCCCTTGCCAACCTTGTTCTGCTGCAGAGAGAACAGAGCGCTGGGGGAGCAGCCCTGGGCTGAACAAGGCTGAGGGCAGGGGCTTGGCCACCAAGGGTCAGGCTGGGGAAATATCTCATCTGAGACAAGGGAACCCTGACCAAGCTGATTTTCAAAGTGAGACACTCATATGTTTCCCACCTGGTTAGTGCTGGCTCAGCCCTCTGGAAAATGACACACGTTTTCCTTGCTGCGGGGCCAGAGGGCTGTGCTGGGAGTACTCTGCTGCTCTCCCATCCCGGCTGCAGACGGGAGGTGCTGCTGGCAGGGTGCAGAATCACTCCTCTTTCCCCTTTTGACAGCTGTTGCTAGTTATGAAAATGGGAATGTTCCCTAGCCAGTTCTTAGCAGGAACCGCCCTTTCCAGGGCTGGCTGCATGGGCTGTTTCTTCCTCTTCCCACCTCCTGACAGTAGTCAGATCTGGGTACGTTCTAGTCTTGGCGAAGCACTGGCCTTCCCTGCTCCACTCCTCACACAATGCACAGGAGAGGCCCGTGGTTGTGGCCTGTGAAGGGGCGGATGTTTGTTTCTTGCCTCAGATCAACACAATTCTTGAGTCAATTCTCTTCCTAAAGCACAAAGAAAGAAATAAGAAACGCTGGGACCAGTCCTGCTGTGGGGATTTATACCCCAAGCTGTCAGTCTGCAAGTAAGCCTTGTTCCTAGCACAGAGACCCTGACACCAGCTACCGTCCCCTCTCCCCACAGTGCAGGGTGGCGATCACACCTCGCAGGAGAGTGGTAGGGACATCACAGCATCTTGCGGGAAACTCGTTTCTTGTCACATCTGATGGAAAGGCCAAGTGAGTGTCCAACAGCATGAACCGGGCAAAACTTAGCGAAGACGGGAAGGAGACAGCAGGGTTTATTGGTACTGGAAGCTGTGGGTGTCCAAAGCTTAGCAAGATTTGCAAAGGGGTCAAGCATCTCTATAGGCAGTGAGGCTGTGCAGAAGTTACCACTGATTTTAGTTGCAGTAGGGTAGGAAACCCTGGGGTTCGGAGCTTAAGCCAATTTCTAAGAGAAAATAGCCAAACTAGCAGGAAAGGGAAACACCTCCACGCCAGCTTACTTGCCCTGTCCTTGCAGCAGCCAGTGTTGGCTACTCAGAGGATACTGATGGCACAGAAGTAGGTGGATTCAGGCCACATCCTACCCCAGCAGGATGAGTTCCTTGGAAAGCCCAAATGGCACAACTGAGCTAACTCAGGAAGAAGTTGTCTGGCTAATGCCAAGGTCAGTCTGAGTAACTCCCTTCACTATCTCTTCCACTTTTGTTGTGTGATGAGGCAGGAAGCTGAAAACTCCGCAGCTGCCTTTGGGACCCCAGGCACAGGTCGGTGAGCAGCGGCCGCCCTGGTTCTGAAATAACAGATGAGTGTGTTAGCACCAAGCTCCCTGTGCTCAGCTCCCTCCCTCCCTCCTAACGGCACATGACAGAATTTCCTTGTTTTTTATTTCAGAGCTCAGGGAAAATTTCTGCCACCAGCTCTGAGTTAAATAAAAAGTTGGCAAATTCAGGAGGAAATGTGGCTTCACGCAGCAAGGGGCTAACCTTTGGAATTACTTTGCAAGTTGGTTAAGTGAAATATGATAACTGGTTTGGAAATATCCTGATGGTTT
This sequence comes from Falco peregrinus, assembly GCF_023634155.1. Classification (NCBI taxonomy): domain Eukaryota; kingdom Metazoa; phylum Chordata; class Aves; order Falconiformes; family Falconidae; genus Falco; species Falco peregrinus. The sequence continues at coordinate 117,418,910 of NC_073723.1, forward strand.
TATGGCCTTTAATAATGTCTGTACTTCTGTACCCAGACAAGGGTCAGCAGACCGCTCCAAGACATGACTAGATCCCCCTAGAGGGATAAAGAAAGAATTCTCTTCCTGTCTTTCCCCGTCTTGTTGTGATTCCCATTGCTCAGTTTCTGTAAAGCACAGGAATTACCCCAGGCCAGAGCAACCACATGGCCTGTTCCCATGAACCCCACTTTGGTATGAGAGCAATCTCTGTGTTACAGCACTTCTGGAGGTGCTGAGGTGGTATGTGTTTTGGAAACTTTGCCTCTGAGACAAAGAAGTGCAGAGTTGTTACTCAGGAGAAAGAAATACCACATCTGTGTCCTCAGGAGCAGATGGTAGGGTTTGAGCTCCATGCTAATATTCTCCCAACTGGTCCTGAAGTGAGCTGAGATGTTCAGATCTCTCTGTGAGAGACTGAGGGAGTGTGGATATGTCTCTTCCCCTGCCAAGATGAAAACAGTCCTGAAAGGACTTTTCTTATTTAGCTTATACTGTCCCCAGCTCCAGCGCAGGGCTGTGAGGGTTGGGTGGCAGCTCTAAAGGGGTCTTATTTCACCGTGTCCAGTGACGCTCTTGTCCTTGAAAGTTCTGCTGAGACTTTTCTCTTCCCAGTTGTTAACTGGTGCTTTGTGGGATCAAGGCTCAAACCTCCTTTGAGGCCAAGCAGCCATAGGGACAGGCTTCAGCCACCACTTGCCCACAACAGGCAGGTCCCTCTGGTACTCAATTCACTGGAGCCTTCTCCCATTAGCAGGTCACTGCGAGCAGTGGATTATAGCCTGGCAACAGGGACACTGAAACAGGCAAGCCCCGAAACTGCAGCGCCTGCTCCACTACACAGCAAAATAGGTCGTGCATCAGCAAATGAAAAAGGACAGATGGTGTCTGCTAATACAGCTTAGTTTATGGCCTGCAGGATTAACTCACTAGTTGTCATGTCTGCAGAAAATAGGAAATGGGTGGGTCGGGTGGAGGAAACATGTGGTGTGCCCAGCCCTACCTGTGTTTGTAGGAGGCACCAGCTGGAAAGGATGTCAGAGATGCTGTGAGGTTTTGAGATGCTGCTGAAGGGCTGCCAGTGCCTCTCTGGGGGCCTGGGCACTAGAACTAATGCCTTGTACCAAGCCTTCCCATCCAGCTCCGGTTCCCACACTCCCACCGCAAAGGTCAGTGCTGTAGGGAGAAAGATGCTGAACCATGCAGGGATCCTCAACAGAGACAGGGACACTGTTTGTGGTCTCTGCGCCAGCAACGGCTCTGCAGGAGAAGCCCACAGCTTCCTGTCCTGCGCCAGCTGCAGGACAGCCTCCAGTTCAGCCTTTTGAACTCCCAAGCAGCCACGTGTCTGCAGGAGTAAGACAGAAAGCTGAGGCAGAAGCCTCAGGTCTTTTCAGTGCCTCCTCTGTGACACACTGTTCCCTTTCCTGGAAACCAGGCCAGTGCCTCACTCTGTTCTCCTTGCAGAAATCGAGCCCCGTGCCAGTGCTCTAGCTTCTCTGCATCTGCTCTCTTGAGGGCAGAACAAACCCTTCCTTGGTCCTCCACAAATGGTCCTCCTGAAGATTTCACCTTGATCCTTGCTGCCTCTGTTGCGGCCACGTTTGCTCACGTCCTGCAAGATGCTGAACATCCCAAAAACCAGCTGTCATCAGGGAGACAGGAGAGCCTCCAGAGCCAGTGCTAGGTTCCTGCCCTGCCATGCCATCTCCATGCCTCTTGCTGGTGGCACCTGGCTCTCCCCGCTGAGTGCCTGGCCACCCCAGCACAGTGTGGCCAGGACAGGGAGCTGCCTGCAGCTGGCAGAGGTGTTTGTCACCCCCACCTTCTTCTAGCCACAACCAGCTGTCACAGGCACTGGGGTTTTCTCCAGTGACTAATTTGCCTGTGTTTATGCCAACAGCAAACACATAATTGTCTGTTTAACAGCTCGGGTGAGGAGGGAGTCTGGCTGCTTTCTCATACTGTAGGGATCAGACCAACACTTTCCTGATGGCAGCACCCTACTGTGCTAAACCTTCTCAGTTACAAATCCCCTGTCATTAAGGATAGCAGGTCACCAGTAAAAGTGAATCAAGAGCAAGGATCATTGTTATTTCTGTCCCCAAAGCCATACAATGAGTGTGCGGGACAGCAGGTGTACAAAGAAATCAGAACAGCCTGTGCTTTTATTACAGAAGGAAATGCTTCTTTTGTAGAAGGGAAAAGCATGTCAGATTACTATTAAAAGTAATTGCTTAATGCTCCTTACCTTTACGTCATTGCTGAAGTAGACAGTGGTTATCTCCGAGTCCCTGTTCGGGGTCTCCTTTCGATGCACATCTCAGTGACAGGGCTAAGCCCGTGGCCATCCTGGCTGGCTGAGCCCTGGAGGAGACAGAATGGTGAGCTACATGGGCATGCAAGCCTCCAAGTTCTTCCCCCTCAAAATTTCCCCACCTCCCACCTCTTTTATCAGCTGCTGACAAGACTTGCCATGTGTGTAGGCGGCTCCCAAGCTTACAAGACGATTCCCTGCTACCCCCACCTCCATCCCTGAGAGTATTCAGGATTTTGAGGAGGGGAAGCACAGCATTCCTCTGTTTGCAGGCCTGTTCTGCAAGGGACGTGCGACGCTTTCAGAGTTACCATGTGGTAACTCTCTCCCAGTATTTCACATGACAGCATCTTCCCCGGAAAGTCACAGCAGGGAGTGGAAGATTGCTGTGCTGTGCGTGTGGGTGTTAGGAGGGAGCAGAGTGGGATGGGGAGAGGAGGTGTAACCACAGACTAAACCAGAACAAATCCTCTTGGAAGAGCCTTGAATTTGTGATCCTAGGGTTCGCATCTCCTGCCTTTTCCTCTTCATTTAAAAGAATGTCAATCCTTGTTAAGTCTAGCAGAGAAAAAGAGTCAAGCAGAATCATCTCTTCCTTTCCTGAACACATCTCAGGGGACCACGAGAGGCAAACAGAACATGAACTAACTAGATCAACCCAGAAAGTGTGTGCAGATTTGCACACTGGGGAGAGCCCTCCCCAGCCACTGGTGTCTTCCCTGGAGAGACATAAATGGCCGTTAATGACATCTCCATCTGAGAAATGATCAGAGTGCATGTCATTACAAACCAGTGTTTCCCCAGGGCCCTGGCAGAAAATGACCCCAATGAGCTTCAGTTCTTGAATACACAGCTGCTACCTCGTGAATGCAAAGCATCCCTCGCTACCGATCTCAAAGCTCTCAGAGTTACGCTTCGTCAAAGCCCTCCAACAGACCAAGACTGCCATCCCTGCTCTGCACACCAAGGGGCCCCAAGAGGACTGAGGGAAGCCCACATGCTCCTGGCACGACTCTTCAGGGCAGGGAGCTGGGATGAGAGCCCACACTGCACCTCTGAGAGGTTTAAAACTACCTTTGTGCCACTTGGATTTGTCTGTCCCTCTCGTCTTCATCTAGATCTGCGAGTACAGCAGCCTCTCAGGTTTGTCTGCAAAGTGTCACAGCATGCGCTTGGCTGTGCCCTGTGGTGGGTCCACAGGAGAGAGACCCTTAGAGCTGTAACCTGCATCTTGGCACTGGTGAATCCTGACGCCTCTGGATCCCTTTGACAGCCCTGGCTATCCCACCTGAGCAGGGCCAAAGGTCTCAACCTGCCCAGCGTGGCCAGAGCTGAGTCATTCCAGAGTGCCCCTGTCTGGCAATAAGGAAGAATTCCCGGTATAAAGCTGTTCCCCTCCTTCCCCCATTTCATCACGTCTGTGGCTATTTCACAAAGAAGTAACATGAGCTGGATTTTCTCTAAACTCAATCTGCTCCGCAACACAGCCTGTCACCCACAAATAAGCACCCATCCCTTCCTGGTTAAAGAGGGAGAAACCCCAAGAAGACCCACGCACTTCTAGAGAAAAGTCTCTTCCAGGGAGCGGTTCACACCTCAGGGTCAGAATGACCTGGAGGTTTCAGGCAGACTGAATCTTTCCGTGTCCCAAAATAGCCGTTTCAACATCCCCCTGTGTCCTGCAGGCCAGGGGTGAGAGCAACAGGCAGTTATTACCATACCTGTGACATCTGGCTAACCAGGAAAGGGGGTGGTGAGCAAAGGGGACGTGGCAGGAGCTGGAGTTTCTAATTTATCGGCTGCAAACCAAAGCCAGTGGGCCTGCCCGCCAGCACCCCACCGCAGCAATATTCCCAGCCATGGCACACACCAGTCCCTCCATGCAAATCCTCCCAGTCTGAGAGCCGAGTTTCGCAATCCCTTCCCCGCAGCCAGCCTCTGCTTTCACTCTCTGAATTACGAAGGGGAATTTTCATTACATCACCAGAGGCATCTTCCTCCTTTATGCCAGTGACAGAGCTGTCACTCTGCTTTGCAGGGGGTTTTGGGGTGTGGGTGGCTGGGCTATTTCTTTGGAAAGCAGTATTGTGCCTCTCAAAAGTGGGTTCAGCCCAGCCCAGCCTCCCTAGCTGGTCCATCCAGACTGGGAACGGCACTGGGCAGTGCAGGTTGGCTCCAGCTGGTGCCTGGACAAAGCACGCCCTGCACTGCTGCTGGAAGCTTTCCTGGGAGATACAGCGTGTTCAGGTGGCTTTAAAAGTCGCCTGTGCCAAATCCTGCCCTGATTTAAGCAGCGGGGTTGGAAGTCAGCAGTCTTCTAGCTTTCTGCCAGTGTAAGCAAGAGCAAATTTGCCTATTGGAGCTGGAATTTGTGAAGCGGTTCACTGAAGCATTTGAATCCCGCCCACCTCGCCCCACCCCTCCCTTCTATTTTATTTTAATTTTTATTTATCTTTTCAAATATCCCTCAGTTAAACAAACGGTCAAACTGGTGACCATTTCCCTGCAGCCCTAGGGAGGGGCTGAGCTGATCTCATTCCCAATCCGGTGACTTTCCAATCAGCTTCTTTCCTCCCCTCCCTGGCAGCCTGCTTCCGTGCCCTCTCCTTCCCAGCCCCAGCTCCTGGCTGGGTTGGTCTCTTTTTTCAATTTGAATCAAAACAAACTACCAGGTTCAAACTGCTCCCTAGTCAGGAACATGCTGAACGGGAGCCTCTGCTCCTGGCAAGGGCTACGGAAACTTGCCACGAAGAAACACCTCAGCCATGGAGAGAACTTGTTTTCAAGTAGATGGTATGTCTGGACCACAGCAAGGTCAGGACAGTTAGAAGTCTGTATCTCTGAGCTCTGTAAAAGCACCGAATTCCCTCAAACATACAAAGACTTGGCAAGAGGTCTGTGCAGCTCGGGAGCAGGGGAGATGACTCTGATGGCAGCACGAGTCCCTTGGATTTACCCTGGCCTCCCCCAGCCCTGTTTGTTGCATTCCTCATATGAAGGAATGAAGAGTCATTTCTGCCCCATCAGCGCATCGCGAGCTGATGCCTTTCCCAGGGACTCCAGATGGTTTTGCTCTCTGTCTCTCTGTTTGTGTCTGCACTACTGGTAATTCAGGCCTGTCTCACATTAGCTTTTGAGATGAAACCTTCCCACAATTAGTTACAGTCTGTGCTCTTGCGCTGCAAAGGACGTAGGGCTGAGCTGTCAGAGCGCTGTCTGGGAGATCCGTCCCACACACGAGTCCTGTTCAGGTTTCTCTATTTCAGTCAGGAGTGTGATTTTTCTAGTGAAATCATCAAACCAAGACAGTCTCTGCTACAGATGGGTAGCGACAGCCATTTAGAGATGCCTCATACCTGGCTCATCTCAGACAGGAATGGCAAATTTCAATATAATCTTGTTTTACACCAGTGCAACATCCCTCCTCCCTTTCTCTGGCCTTCTTTTCCCACCACTGAAATAGGGAGAGGATCCTGTCACTCCAGGAGCGCCACATCACAACTGTCAGAAAAATGCTAAGCTTCTTCATGCCTGCCCATGACCTGCCAGGGACTGGAGCTCAGCAGCTCACACTGCTCAGGGGCAACACGCTCCACAGACACCCTTGTAGCACCCCTGCCTCTCTTGGAGAAGAAATGTTTGGCTCCCTTGCTAAATTAGCTTGCTAATAACAGGGTTCTTGATATCCCAGGCAGGAATTTAACACTCCAAGGCCAATCCTAAGTGTGGTCCAAAACTGCCAGCTGGGCCAAAGCCATTTGTATTGTGGCAGGCATGCCAGAGCGCAGCTGAGATGAGGGATAGCTGGAAAATATCTGGGAAATATAAGCTCTAGGGAAGGACTTGGGTGCAGCAGGTATCTCAAGATAAGCACTAAGTGAGGGTATATGGCAGGCACAGAATTAATGAAGAAAAGCACAAGGAAGGTAACAAGAGAGCTGAAGGGTATTAGGAGACGCGGAAGCTTCATTTGTATGCTTTTGTGCAGGTGATTCACTCCCTCTGTGCCTTCATTCATCTATCCATCAAACAGGGAAGCGGCATCATTATCGCTGCTGTATAGACAGGCACGGGGTCTTTGCCTACAGCAAGTCAGGCAGCGCAAGCACTGAAATGCAGGTGCTTCTGACTGTCAGCCTGGGTTCGGTTCGCTAAATCCCATTCTCCATCCCAGAGGTACCGAACAGGGCCTCTGCAGCCAGGAAGGAGCCTGGTAATAACTATGCAAATAGGCTTTGCTGAGAGGAATGGTTTCAGGAATGATGATGGCTGGAAGGCAGTGATGAAGCCACACTTGTCACATGAATAACTACAGTCTGTCCAGTCAGGAGCTGACAGTCTACAGGGAAAGCAGCCCCTTCTGTGCCAATTTAACACGCACTCCAGAGCCACAGCAGATCTTTCTGCTTCGCCTCCCCTGCATAATAAGAGGCAGCGTCCTTCCCATTAGCTGATCTGCCTTTGAACAGGAGGCGAGCTTGGCAGCCCCCATGGGCACAGGGGAACACTGGAAGGAAACAGAGGCTTTTACATGATGTGGGTTGTTGTTTCAGTGTCTCTGCACGAGAGGCTAAACCCTGCAGTTAGGAAGAGTTCCTCAGTCGGTAAATCTCCACTCGACGCTTCACAAATATCACAGAGGAACAAGGTCCCTTGGTGGGATGAATGGATTTAGATTTAGAGGGGACTCCTGCGGTTACAGACTCCCCTTCTCCAACAAGAGACACGTTACAAAGCAAACCGCCCCAGGGAACACCCCACACTCATCCCCCGGCTCCCTCACACCCACCTGGGTCAGGGAATGCCTGGGGCTGGGTGAGGCCTGCAGGCCGCCGTGGCCCACGCCAGGCCAGGTAGTGGTGCTCCAGGCCACGGGGCCCCGCCAGCACCCAGGACGGGCGGCTGGATGCCGAGGGGAGCCGCTGGGGCGGGCGGGCAGCCGGCGCCGCTACGCCGCGGGCCTCGGGCCTTGGGCCTCCCCATGGGCGCTGCCCGCAACCAAAATGGCGGCGCGGGCGGCCGCGCCCGGGGCGGGGCGGGGCGGGGCGGGGCGGGGCGGGGCGGGGCGGCTGCGCAGTGGGCGGGGCGGGCGCGGTGCCGCACTCACTCAGCTCCGGCGCCGCTGTCGTTGCAGCGGGGCGGTGGGACGCTGCGCCCGGAGCTGCCCCTCGTCCTACGGAACGACCCTCGCCTGGCGCCGCCGCCACACCCGGACTCCCACCGCCGGCGGACACCGCCGCCCGGCCGCCGCCATGGGCTCTGAGCGGGACTCTGAGTCGCCGCGCTCCTCCTCCATCCACTCGGCCGCCGCCAAGTGCCCGAAGCCCGGCCGCCGCCGCCGCCTCTCCTTCCAGAGCGTCTTCTCCGCCGCCGCCGCCTCTGCCGCCGGCGGCCGCCGCCGCACCAAGGCCGAGCCGCCCCCCGCCGCCCCGCCGCCGCCCCCCGCTGCCCCGCCGGCCCCACCGCCGCCGCCGCCCCCGCCGCCGCCCCCCGAGGAAGCCCCGGTGGTCCCGGAGGGCGGCGGCGAAGAGGAGCTGGAGTGCCCGCTGTGCCTGGTGCGGCAGCCGGCGGAGAACGCCCCGCGGCTGCTGTCGTGCCCGCACCGGTCGTGCGGGGCCTGCCTGCGGCAGTACCTGCGCATCGAGATCACCGAGTCCCGCGTCAACATCTGCTGCCCCGAGTGCAGCGAGCGCCTCAACCCCGCCGACATCCGCCGCCTGCTCCGCGACTCCCCGCACCTGGTGGCCAAGTACGAGGAGTTCATGCTGCGCCGCTGCCTGGCCGCCGACCCCGACTGCCGCTGGTGCCCGGCCCCCGACTGCGGGTGAGTCCGGGGGTGCTGCCCCCCATCCTGGGACAGCCGGGGGAGGGGGGACCCTCTGTCCCATAGGGTGCTGCCCCCCGTCCTGGGACAGCCTGGGGAGTGCTGCTGTCCCCGTAGGGTGCTGCCCCACTATCCTGGGACAGCTTGGGGAGGGGGAGCTCTCTGACCCCATAGGGTGCAGCCCCCCCCCCATCCTGGGACAGCCTGGGGAGGGGGAGCCCTCTGTCCCCATAGGGTGCTGCCCTCTCCATACTGAGACAGCCTGGGGAGGGGGGACCTGCTGTCCCCTGTCCTGGGACAGCTGGGGGAGGGGGGACCCTCTGTCCCATAGGGTGCTGTCCCCATAGGGTGCTGCCCCCCATCCTGGGACAGCCGGGGGAGGGGGGACCCTCTGTCCCATAGGGTGCTGTCCCCATAGGGTGCTGCCCCCCATCCTGGGACAGCCGGGGGAGGGGGGACCCTCTGTCCCATAGGGTGCTGCCCCCATAGGGTGCTGCCCCCCATTCTGGGACAGCCGGGGGAGGGGGAGCTCTCTGTCCCCATAGGGTGTTGTCCCCATAGGGTGTTGTCCCCCATCCTGGGACAGCCGGGGGAGGGGGGACCCTCTGTCCCATAGGGTGCTGTCCCCATAGGGTGCTGCCCCCCATCCTGGGACAGCCGGGGGAGGGGGGACCCTCTGTCCCATAGGGTGCTGTCCCCATAGGGTGCTGCCCCCCATCCTGGGACAGCCGGGGGAGGGGGGACCCTCTGTCCCATAGGGTGCTGTCCCCATAGGGTGCTGCCCCCCATCCTGGGACAGCCGGGGGAGGGGGGGACCCTCTGTCCCATAGGGTGCTGTCCCCATAGGGTGCTGCCCCCCATCCTGGGACAGCCGGGGGAGGGGGGACCCTCTGTCCCATAGGGTGCTGCCCCCATAGGGTGCTGCCCCCCATTCTGGGACAGCCGGGGGAGGGGGAGCTCTCTGTCCCCATAGGGTGTTGTCCCCATAGGGTGTTGTCCCCCATCCTGGGACAGCCGGGGGAGGGGGAGCTCTCTGTCCCCATAGGGTGCTGCCCCCTCCATACTGAGACAGCCTGGGGAGGGGGGACCTGCTGTCCCCATAAGGTGCTGCCCCATCCATCCGTCCTGGGACTGTTTGGGGAAGGGCAGCCCACACCCTGGTGGAGTGCTGCTCATCCCCAGCAGGTCCTGGGACAGCTGGGTGAGGTGGGACCCACTGTCCCAGGGGGATACTGCCTTTCCCCAGCAGGTTCTGGGTATGGCATCCCAGCTGGGATGGTCCTGGGACCCGCTGTCCTGCTGGGGTGCTGCCCATCCCAGGACAGCGCAGGGAAGGGTGGCTCACCCCTAGTGGGGTGCTGCTGCTGATAGACACTTCTGGTCCTGCCGAGTGCCGTGAAGAGCCCTCATTGCAGGTGTTCTTTGCTTGCTTGTCAGCAGTCTCTTCAGCACAGTACATGGGCACCAAAATGACACTCTGTCTCTGCTGCCTTGCTAGAGCATCAGGATTTGACCTTGGGGACTGTGGAAATACAGGCAAATCGGGTATGAGTGATAGGACTTGAAGGGGGTTTTAGCTGAGCCATCATTTCCCTAATTTAAAGCTTTTTTTTCCCACACAAATGGGAAGCGTGGAGTTTCCCGGCTGCGGGTATTGCTGCGAGCGTGGGGACAGTGCACAGGGACACCCTGCAGCTTCCACGGTAGGGACGAAGGACCCGAAAATGGTCACTTTTTCCCAGTGAGGATGTGTATGCATGGCACAGAGGAGTGATGTTGACTCATCCATTGCCTAAGTGAGGAAATGTCTGTCCAGAAGTCAGCCAAGCCTGATGACTTTATAGTTATGTGTGTGTTGCTTTCATTTTCTCTTCTCTTTTCTTTCAAATGAACTCTGTTAGGTTTCTGTTTGAGCATGAGCCAAAGCTGCCTGGAAAAGGGCTTTGTTCGGGAAACTTAGAGAAGTGCTACGAAGTTTAGCTAGAACTCGGCTTGGATTGCGATTGTGGGTAGCAAGAACATGAAAGGAAAGTCTGACCTAGTAGTCAGAATGGAAAGCCTGGTGGGAGGGTTGTGAAGATTTAATCAGAGCATTGTAATAGCCTTCCTATGCAAATCGGTTAACCTGGCTCAGGTTACCCATTTCACCTCTGGATAAGGGCTTGTTTCTTCAGAAGGCGACGTTAATTGCGAACAACAGCTTTGCACCTTTCCAAAGCAAAATTAACTGCTAGATCTTGATATTTCAGTAGTGCTGGGGATAAGATCAGGGAGATAGAGCAGGTTATGCAGCTCGAAGAGCAATACCAGAGGGAATGCCCCTGTTGTCAGTGCTAACCGGCTAGAGAAAATCCGGTTCCTGCTTACTGAGTCTCAGCTTTTTGGCTGCTATGATATTTATCTGTGCCCAGGATAAGGTGTAAATGCAACAGACATCGCCCAGGCTGTCTGGTTGGAAGGAGGAGGCCCCAGCACAGCCCAGAGGTTGTTGACTCTTTGACAGTAACCCAGCCTGAGTCTGTTCCGACTGTTGCTTGAGGGGGGTTTGGGCAGACTGGTGCAATGCACAGCTCTTCGTGCTAGCAAAACCCTCCTGCCTGGTTAGCAGCGTGAGCCAGGCGATGTGCTCGGGCATCCTCTGAGCTGCCCAGCAGAAGCAAGAAGCAACCCCTGGGGCTGCTGGAGACCGGGCATCTCTGGTGGAGCAGTGCTGCTGGTGTGTCTGTAGTGCTCAAACAAAGGCTGCTGGAATCAGCCCTCGGGCAGGGAGAGGAATTAATCACCCTATTCATTCTTCCCAGCGAGCTTGTGTCGCTGTGCTTATGTAAAGTCACAGTATGAATTATTTACAACAGGCTTTCCCACTGTAGTAGTGGCGGTGTACGGAGCCAGAGCAGGAGAGTAGGACAGGGGGCACAGCGATGCGTGGCACTGGGTGTCACCTACGGCCAAGGTGATGACATCCAGGGGCTGCTGGGCCATGATGGACAAAACCCCAGGCATGTGGCACACAGCATCCTATGCCTTCCACGCCTACCGCAGTCTTTGTAAATGAAAGAGCCTGGCTGTGCTGCTGGGGAGGAGGAGGACCAACATGACACCGGTGCATGTTGCCATGGAAGCGCTGGTCAATTGATGCGCCATCAGTCGCAATACAAATCGTTTGCAGCTTTTTTATTTGTTTCCGTGCTACAATCAGGTGGTATCGCTGTCTAGTGTTTGTCACACTACATCTCTCCTAGGAGCTTGGGAGAATAACAGAATCTTTAAAGAAACGGAGCTGTGTGGGCTGAGCTCGGTGAATGAGGCTGGAGGCAACCGGTGAGGCTCAGGCTCCCACAGAGCAGCAGGAGGAGGGACGGAGGCAACTCGTGGCCATCCAAGGAGTGGGCTGGAAGCGGAGTTGTGCGATTCCTGGGATCTTGGGAAGACGGTTGCTGTCATCGCTGTGTGGGGACAAGTCAGTTTCCCTTTTTGGCTGCTGGGGTTGAGCCTGGAAGTGGCAGTTGAAGGCAGCGATGTGCCAGAGGTCAGGTGTGGAGAGGGCACGCGTTGGCTGCCCGCATCCTGCTGTGGCTAATCCTGGGCACGTTGCTTCAAGAGCCTCTTTCTAGCTGACCTTGAATGTGGAGGTGTGTTATTTCTTTCCCTAACAAACAGCCGTGTAGTTTGTTTCCCTACAGCTGTGGGCTTGTTTGTGACGTTTGTCATTTCTCTAGGAATAACATATAAAAGGCAATGATTGTTATTTCTGGTAGGATTTGCTCGAGTGTTTAGAAAAACCTTACCTTTCCAGTGAGGGGTTAATTTGGAGCATGGGGTTGCTTACACTGAGTTTTCCTAGCCCACTGTTATGATTTGAAATAGCAATGTGTCATAACACAGCTGGTCAGATAGCCCTTTTTTTTTTTTTTTTTTTTTTTTTTTTCTCTGAGGGTAGGTCCTTGGCTGTATATTAGTGACAGGGTGAGGATGCTTGGTGGGATCTTCCCTAGACAAGGAGTCCCTGTGGGTCAAGTTTGTCCCTTCCAAACCCCCAGGCTGTCTGTATCGTGACTCTTCTCCAGTACTGGCTTCACATGCAGGAGCGTGCAGCTGTTGATGCACACGGGCACCCTATGGTCGTGCCTCCCAGCCCTGTGCTCAGCGTGGAGATGTTGTTTCTTTGGTGATTGTGTCGTACCCTGGCAGATGAAGTCGCACAAACTCCCACGGGATATGAATCATTGTGGTATGACACATTCAGCGGTTCTCACGCTGCTGCCTCTGAGAAGAGGCAATACAACTTGAGCTACACAAGCTCTAAATATAAAACCTTAAATAGGAGTTATTCTCCTTTGACCGCTAACAAAAATACTGAGGGTGAGCAACAAAAATACCCTTTGCCGTACTGGTGTCGCAGAACTGGAAGGCACTTCTGGAATTGCTCGGTTCAGCCCCTGCCAGTGGAAACGAGCTCATCCTAGGTGACTGTAAGTCAGCTTTCCTATAGTGGTGCGTGGTGGTGCTGCTTAGGCTTCTGTGTGTGCAGCACGCTTCCTTCGGGGAGCATCACGCCGCTGTCGGAGGAAGCGAGCTGGTTGAACCTGGCATCCCTCCCTTGCGCATTCAGGTGGTTTCACTCAAGCTTACTCCGAAGGCAGCGTTGCTCTTCACTGTCCTTTAAAAAAGGAAATTCTGTGGAGATCAACAAGAGCTTGCTTCTTGAGATAGCTACCCACAGAAACCCCTGCTCTTTTGCTTTTTTAGACTCATTCAGTTGATAGAAGTGCCCAGGACAGCCTCAGCTTTCCTAGACTCCTCCAGGCTGTATAGCATCCACCCATATGCCTGTTCTGAGGAGCTGGGGTGTGTGTGTTTAGCTGCAGGTGCCTGGGAAGAGCAGCGTGAGCCTGTCCTAGGAGCCTGAACTGGCCGAAACGGCAAGCTGTTAGCTGGGTGCGTCAGGCAAGACAAATCTGGTCTGTGGAACTGACAGTGAGAACTGCCAGCAGTTATTGAGGAGAAAATTCAATATCGTAAGCTGTCTGTATAAAAGGTATCTGCCCCAAGTAACCCAATTAGCACTACTTAATTTCAGGCCCTGCAGTGCAAGCCACAGGACTGGAGAGAGCAGGAATTTGTCTAGCGTGCAGGCTGCTGTACAGCCAGCGATCAGAAATGAGATGAAAGAAATGAGCTGGGAGAGGTGTGCTGACCATCTGCACTGGCCGACGGGCCCCGCGGGGCAGCATTGGGGGTTAAAGCATGTACTCAGCGTAGCCTGCGAGCTTGCTGCAGCACCTCTTCAATCAGCTGCTCGGAGCAGAGCAGCTGAGGCAGGAGGGCAGAGCTGAATTAAAGGGCTGGCTGGACTGTCGCTTGGTAACTTTGCCTTTTACTAATTCACCTGGTGGCTTCCTTCTCCAGTTATGCGGTTATTGCCTATGGCTGCGCCAGCTGCCCCAAGCTGACCTGCGAGAGGGACGGCTGCCAGACGGAGTTCTGCTATCACTGCAAGCAGATATGGCATCCCAACCAAACCTGTGACATGGCCCGCCAGCAAAGAGCGCAGACGCTCCGAGTACGGACCAAGCACACGTCGGGTCTCAGTTACGGACAAGAATCTGGGCCGGGTATGGATTCACGTGGTTTTTTGGTTACTCAGTGCTGCAGTTACGCTTGTGAGGCTGAGCAAAAGCCATCTGTGTGCAAAACCCGCTCGCATCAAAGCAGCGGGGCGGGGGTGCCCTGTGGGGAGCCCTGCTGCATGGCACAGCTGAGGGTCTCCAGCAGCCAGGGGTGAGAACAGCTGTGAAACTCGGAGTCATTTCCCCTTCTTGTGTTTTAGAATAAATCTGTCAGGCTCCTCCAAGAACGCAAAGCAGATCGGTAGGTGAGGGTGTGCTTTGCATCCTGCGTCACGGCAGCTCCCCTCATCCGCCCCAGCTAGGCTTGTGGCTCTTTTGATCTTGGATGTTCTCACTTCTTGCTGCTCTAAACCCTGAACAAATGGGTACTTTTTACCCTTGCAGCTTCAAATATGCCTGCTGTGGTAGTGAAGAGTAACATTCATGCCTAACTGAGTGTGGGGAGCCTCACTCCGGGCGCTGTTAGGTGTTAATAATGTCAGGTCCAGAAAAAATGTCAACCCACAGACTCCTACGCTGCCTGGTAGGAGCTGCTGTGTCTACTGAGTTCGTGTTTGTTAAAAATAACCGTATTGCCTCTGGGAGTGGGCAGTAAGGCCGTTTTATAAAGTCCCACCCTACCCCCAGACAAAATACTCTGCTTTTCCCCCTATGTCAGGAGTTTAAATGTTAATATGATTACTTGGAATGGAGCTGTCGTGGATGGTTCAGAGGTGGCTTAGTGGTGTGTTGAGGTTCAACATGCCCCAGTTAGAGGGCCCTGATAATGGGCAGCATAGACCCTGCCACAGCCTGTGGTACAAACCAGCAAGCAAAAAATAGTTTCTGAGGGTTTTGAGGGGTTTTTTCATCCTTTAAAGGAGATCCCAGCCAGGAAGAGCTTAGCACTTAGCCACTGAAAGGAAGATTCTTGAGACAGTGGTTTTTCCCCACCCCGTTCTTGCTGGCTTCAACATAGTGATTAATAAGGTGCGAGCTGGTCCCGGCAGCTGGATTTCATCTTGTTGAGTGTTGCAGAGGCTGCCAGCAAAGCCCTGAACCACCGCACAGCCATTGCATAACGCGATCAGATGACACTTGAGTTAAGGAAGGGATGAAGGACCCTTATCCTGCTCTGCCAGCAGCAAACTGGGGACCGGACAGCCTCTAGACCAGACCCCCCGTGTGCAGCTGCAGACCCCCTTCGCCTTTCGGCTGCTTTTGAAGGCCAGTTTCAGAGTTCTTCTGATGCCGCCTTCTCCCAGTTGTTCTGTCATTTTTGGCCGGTGAATCACCTTAGTGGAGCAATTTATGTAATGGTTCATTCTTACGCTGTTGCCTTGGCTAGCGCAGGGCCGGTATGACTTGTTCCCAGCATTTAAGCACGTTCTGGAAACCATCCCGTTTGAGGCTAGGATAAGGTCCCTGCTGTCCAGGGAAATGGCTTTTTGGTGGGATCTGTCTCATCGATCTCTCTCTCTGAAGATAATAAGTAATACACAACAATAAAGACGCAACCGTCCCCACCTCATCTGTGCTAAGCAAAGGGGCTCTCCCTGTGCAGAAAACGCAGGTTTCAATCCCTCACGAGATCCCCCTCGTTGATTCTAACGACTCGCAGGAGAAAGTCCAACTCAGTGCCATGCTTCCTCCCCGCAGCCGATGACATCAAGCCGTGTCCGCGCTGCAGCGCTTACATCATCAAGATGAACGACGGGAGCTGTAACCACATGACCTGCGCGGTGTGTGGCTGCGAGTTCTGCTGGCTGTGCATGAAGGAGATCTCAGATCTGCATTACCTCAGGTGAGGAGGGGAGCGCCACGCCTGCCTTCCTGCCGCTGGGGTAGCACGTGCTCCTCCCAGGCTGTTTGGAGGAGGTCACGTCGTGCGTCGGCCTTTCATCCTCCTGCCTCGCTAATCAATCCGAAAAATTTTCTTCTTTCTGATCCAAAGAGATCAACTTTCCTCCCACTTGACCGTACGAGGATGCTCTTCCACTCCAAAAGCTCCTCCTGATAACAACTGCATTTGAGAGCTCTTCCCATGTTAAACACAGGCAGCGTGATAATCACCTTGATGAGCAAATTAATCTTGATGGGGGGGTGAAGAGGGAAGCCTTTTTCCTGCTGTCTACCTGCTTCCCAAGTTTTGGGTTTTGTTCATGTGAAAGTTGAAATTAGCGTTCTCGGGAGCACTTAGGAATTGCTATGGTGTTAATATAGTAATTTTTTTTTTCCTTCCATTAAGCCCCTCGGGCTGTACATTCTGGGGCAAAAAGCCATGGAGTCGTAAAAAGAAGATTCTCTGGCAGCTGGGCACGTTGATTGGTGCTCCTGTAGGCATTTCCCTCATCGCTGGCATTGCCATTCCTGCTATGGTCATCGGCATCCCTGTGTATGTTGGGAGGAAGGTGAGTGTGGAGAGCAGCAGGCTGGGGCTGAGGGGTGTGGGCCGTTCTCTGTACTCGAGGCATCCGGCCAGAAATTTGGAGCTGATACAAAGGGTGGATCTTGTCACAGAACCGAAATTCCGTTGTCTCTTCTGAACCTTATCTTTTGGGTTTTGTGTGGGGAGAGGGAAGGTGGTGGCTGATAGCCCTTCAGGCTGAAGTCCTCTCAAACGTATTTTGCATTGCTCTTGTGCCTCTGCCGTGAGCCAGGAGTACCCAAGGAGAAGCCTGGTCCCTTTTTAACACATCCTGTGATGATGGGCTCTATGGGACAGTGGCTGGGCCCTAAGTGTCACACTTTGGCTTGCATAAGTCACTTGTGTTTGGATGCTGACTGCCCCAGCTGTGTGATGCTGTGGTGCGTCTGTGCTGCTAAAGAGGTGTCGAGAGGGAAGAAATGACGTGTCAGCACTGTATTTGTAGTGGCTGCTTTTTCTTAAACACAGACCCACCTGCTAGATCTGGTCTGTGAGGAGCTGTGGTCAAGATGAGGTTCCTTAAGGGTGAATGCAGCTGACAAGGCTGTAAAATCACAAATTCATGTCTTCTGCTGGTGTTTGCTCACAGCCAGGCTCTGTTCTCACCTAGTGCTTCTCCTTCCATCAGATCCACAGCAGGTATGAGGGAAAGAAAACCTCTAAGCACAAGAGGAACTTGGCCATTACTGGTGGGGTCACCTTGTCTGTCATTGCCTCTCCCGTCATCGCTGCTGTCAGTGTTGGTAAGTGGGCACAGTCCCATTCCTTTCTGGTGGGCCAGTAGTCACTGAGACAAGTGGGTAGCCCAGCCCTGTGAGATGGGGGTGCCCAGAGGGCAGTTTCCAGGCGGCTGCTTGTGTGCTTTTCTGGGCACAACCCTCCGTTTCACATCCAGGCTGCCCATCCTGATGTGCTTGAGTTGGCCTGGAGCCAGCACGGGGCTTGTCTGGAGCACCATTTGCCTTGTGCCACAGCCCGTAGTGGAGTCCCCTGGCGCCACTGAACCTGGGGGTTCAGCCAAGGCTGTCTGCGCTCTTTGGGTCCCTTCATCCTGCGCTGTAGTGGCACAAACAAAGGGTTCATCCACTGTCTTGTCTGCAAAATTATGAACTAAGACCTTTAAAAGCAGCGTAAACGCAACTGGAAGAGTCCCTGCCCCAAAAAGTCCTTTCTGTCTGCCCAGCGCAGCTCAGCCTTTACCTCCTCTTAACTCAGCACATCCTGCTCCCTAGGTATTGGCGTCCCCATCATGCTGGCTTACGTCTACGGCGTGGTGCCAATCTCACTGTGCCGAGGCGGTGGCTGTGGAGTCAGCACTGCCAACGGCAAAGGTGTGAAAATCGAGTTTGATGAAGATGATGGACCCATCACAGGTAATGTGGCAACTGCTGAAGGGAAGGGGGTGGACCAAGACCCTGTGATGAAACAGTAGGGGGTCCTAACATTTCCCAAACCTGAACACCTGCATTTAGAAGCAGTTTATTTGCTTCGGTCTCCTGGTGATCAGCTGTGTAGCTCTCGAAGGAGGATCTCGTCCTTTCCTTGCCCTGGATGAGGGAGGGAGGCAGTCTGCGATGAGGCACGTGCTGCCTGCTGGCTGGCCCCCAGCTCTGCCCAGCGTCTGCTGATGCTGGTTCCTGTGCTCTTCTTCCCTGCAGTGGCTGATGCCTGGCGAGCCCTGAAGAACCCCAGCATCGGCGAAAGCAGCATTGAGGGGCTCACCAGCGTGCTGAGCACCAGCGGCAGCCCCACTGATGGGCTCAGCGTGATGCAGGGCAACTACAGCGAGACGGCCAGCTTCGCCGCCCTCTCGGGTGGCACCCTGAGCGGTGGTGTCCTCTCGGGAGGCAAGGGGAAGTACAGCAGGTAACTGAACACATGGGCCCAGCGAGAAAAAGGTAGAGGCTCCCAAGGTTTGTGTTGGTTGAGCAGGTTTAGTTCGAGGAGCTCTCCAGGACTGCGAGGGGTCCGTCTTTGACCTGGGAGTTGTGTCCTAGTGGTTTTGCATCTTGGTCTGTTGGAGAGTAACCAGTCCCAACAGGTCAGGCTACTTCTGGAGTCAGTGCTAGGCTGGCTCTTGCAAGGAGGACAAAATAAATTTCTGTCCCTACCGAGCTCCTTAAAACTGCAGAGCTGTGATGCTTCGGGTTAATTGGGAGCAGCGCGGAGATGCTTGCGTGGCCTGCTTGAAGACCTTCCAGTCCTCTTATCCCAGCCTAGAGGCTTTGATGCTTCCTGTTCTCCAGTGGCCTCTAGCAAGCAGGGTCACTGCTTTCCAAGTCAGGAGGTTACACCACAGTTTTCCTCTCCGCTTGCCTGTGAGTCAGTTTGCTGGGTAATTAGAGACACGTGTTGATATGGCAGCCAGTGTATAATCACGGCTGTGTGCTCGGTTCGTGAAAATCAGTTCTTAGCAGGAATTGCATGAGTCATCGATACAAACACAACTTCGCTTTCGTCATGGAAAACAGAATGGGTTTACCTAAATGGAGCCAGAAATGAGCCTAAATGAGAGGAACTGTTGGGGTTAAACTCTGTCATGCCAAGCTGTGCCAGCACAGAGGGTCTCTTGCATTCCCGTGACGAACAGTGACCGCTTGGTGCCCCTTGGGGACCATCTAAAGCATTTCTGAGGAATCCTCTTTTTTCCTGCAGGCTGGAAGTTCAGGCAGATGTCCAGAAGGAGATTTTCCCCAAAGACTCGGTCAGCTTGGGGGCTATCAGTGACAACGCCAGCACTCGAGCCATGGCTGGTTCTATCATCAGCTCCTACAACCCCCAGGACAGGTAGGAGGACTTGCAGTGGTGAGAGGAGTGTTGGTAACGGGTGTCCTGGAAAAAATCTGTGCTCTGTGAGGTGCTGCTGTGGGTGGTGGGGTGGTGGTGGTGGTTGCACCAGCCCATTGTTCTGTAGCTGGCAAGCGGGTTGGGCCTTTTACTAGCACAGGAGGACGACTGGGGCCAGTGTGGGAGCAGCCTCCATGTGCAGTGTGGTGGCTGAGGAGGGGATCTGCAGCACAGGGCCCTCAAGGTCTGTTCCTGGCTGCTCACAGGGACTCTGGTGCTTTCCCAGTTCAGTTCAGCTCACAGCCTGGGGATGATCTTGGCTGCTGGAGGAGAGCAGCGAGCGCTGTTGTTTCCCAGATGCTGTGGGGTGATGAGCAGCATCTTCTTCATGTCTAGGAAGCGTGATCCTCCCAGTACAGCGATGCGGTGCCTGGTGGTGACCCGGTGGAACCCAGTCGCTGTACCCAGTAACGTGAGGGTGCTTGTTTCTGCAGGGAGTGCAATAACATGGAGATTCAGGTGGACATTGAAGCCAAACCAAGTCACTACCAGCTGGCCAGTGGCAGCAGTACAGAGGACTCTCTGCATGTCCATACCCAAATGGCAGAGAATGAGGAGGAGGAGGACGAGGACGAGGAGGAAGAGGATGGTGGGCAGGAGCAGATGTGCAAACACCAAAGCTGTGAGCAAAAGGACTGCATTGCCAGCAAAACCTGGGACATCACCCTGGCCCAGCCTGAGAGCATACGGAGTGACCTGGAGAGCTCCGACAGTCAGTCGGACGACGTGCCAGACATTACCTCGGATGAATGCGACTCCCCCCACTCTCAGACTGCAGCAGCCTGCCCACAGACCCCCAAAGCTAGAGGTGCCGAGAGCCCAAGTGCCCACCTGAGCCACTGTGCCCAAGCCGAGGGCTGCAGGCTGGATGAAATAGTCAAACTGGAGTGCATCGAAGCCAGAGTATGAGTTGGCCCTCTCCTGCTGAAGAGCACACTCACCGTCATTGCATCTTTCGGGGCTGAGTTGTGTCCGTGTTGGCTTCTGTTTGCGATTCTCCAGCTGGCTCCCCAGCCTCGCCTCGGGGAGTTACTGTTTCTTACATGACGAAAAAGGAAAGAAAAAAAAAATCCCCTGCCCTCTTTTTGTTTTAATTTATTGGTTCAAGCTCTGTGAGGTGTGTAAGAGTGTAAATATGTACGTGTGTCTGTACGTCTGCAAAAACATCCTAAGGGACTATTTGAATAAAGACTCTGGTTGTCATTCGACTCGCATCCAGCTCATCCTTGCAAAGATGCACAGTGACATCCTCTGGCTGCCTTTGCCCCTTGCTCAAGGATTTGTAAACACTGCCCTAGCCAAAGGCATGGGGAAAATGAGGGCACGTCCTCTTCTGCCTCTATGAAGTGAGGTGTGGCAGCCTTGTTCTGTCTGCAGCGGCGATGGGGACAGGGCATGTGCTCAGACCTGCTGTGTCCTGGAGCCGTTGAAGGGAGAGGTCTCCCGTCTCCCCCCTCCCTGTGCAGCAGAGCTGTGTGCAAGTTAAAAGAGGGCAAGGATGGGGACTAACGCTGCGCTGAGCCGAATTCCCAGCGCTGCTGGGTGTAAGGGATCTAAGGAGACCCAGGGCTGGGCTGGTGGCTCAGGCAGGGTACTGGGGACAAGTATCTGAGCCTCTGCCTGGACCAAGCCCTTCCCCAGACCAGTCCCAGGAGCCAGAGCTGCGTCGCCGTCCCTGTAATTAATATTTTTGCTGCCTCACATCTGCAATGAGCTTTGCAGAGAGCATTGCTTGGCAAGGATCTCCCACAAGTGAGGGAGGGCTCCCCAGAACACTCCCAGCATGAGCAGACCTGGGTGGCTCTTCCCACAGCCGCCTCAGCAAGCCATTGTCCCCAGCCCCTCTCAGCCTCTTGCTGTCACATAACTTCCCTGGAAGCTTCATCAGGGCAATTGCCACCAAACCGGCTCCTCTGAGTCACCACTTGGGAAATCAGCCCCAGCCCTGAGCCCTCTGCTTTTCCCTTTGGCTGCAGGTCAATCCCTGGCACTGACGGTGCTGGTCTCTGCCCAGTGGTCCGGCAGCATCCCACCCCACGGGGCTGCTCCATCCCAGCCCCCCTCAGCCCGTGGCCTTGGACCTGGCTGGCTGGATCCCAGCCTGCTGCCATCGCTTCTGGACCAACCTGAGTGTGCTGGGGAGGTGGAGGCAGCGGGATGGATGGAGAAGGGGATGAGACAGCGTGGCGTGGCATGTTGGCACCACGCAGCGTGCCACGGCATGGCCACCAGCTCGGCAGCAAGGGGGGCGAGGGGTGGGGGACAGGGCTGTGCTTCCCCTGGGCAGATGCAGGCGGAGGTGGAGTTAGCCCTTTGCTCATCCTGGGGAGCTGGTCCGACAGGAATTGAAGTAGCAGTGGGGTGCAGCACGCAAGCAGCTCCGGTGGCCTTGTCCTCATCCCAGTTGGTCCCAGCTCTGGTCCTGCCCAGCCATGTGGGAGCCCAATGGATCCGGGGCTGAAGGCCTGGGGGCATCGAGGGGTGCTGAGGGCCTGATCCTGTCCCAGTGACGATGTGTCAAGTGGGTGAGTCTGGGTCCGGCGCGGTGATTGCGACAGGAGGGTGTCCCAGCCCTACGTGCGGCTCCCCTCTCCTGCGGGGGAAACTGAGGCAGGGAGGGAGGGGAGCTGGGGGGCTGGGACGGGGTTGGGGACAGAGCAGGGCTGAGCACTCAAGTGGAGTGACGGTGGGTGCTTGAAGAGAGCGACCCTGGGGTGGGTTCTGCGGGGGGGAACAGCCCCGCTGCTGCTGCTGTCACTCCTCAAAGCGTCGGGTGCCGATACCCAGCTGCTGTTCGCGGGCAGCTGCTCTCCCCGGAGCTTCTGCATCGCTGCAGGGGGCCCCAGCCCTTCCCAGCCCCACGGGGGATGCCTGGCCCCACGGCTGCTGGCCCCACACCGCCACCCTGGTCCTAGGAGAGCCGGCCGGAGCGGTGGTTTGCTTACGTGGGCTGCCACCACATCACCTGCCTTGTCCCCTGCCAGCACGGAGCACGTCCTATAGGGCTGTCCCCAAAGCCTGTGCTAAGCACGGTGCAAGGGCAGGAGGGACAGCTGGGTGCTGGCCACCCCACACCGTGCAGCCCCCTTACCCAGCCCTGCTCCCCCCTCCGTCCCAGGCCACCTCGATCCCAGCAGCCACCAAAGGGTCCTCATGAAAACTGGCCTCATCCTCCTCATCATCGGGCACCTCAACTTCATCGCTGGTGCCCTGGTCCACGGCACTGTCCTCCGCTTCGTGGTTGACCCCCGGGATGCCATTTCCCTGCAGTATGTCATCGCCAACGCTGCCTCCGTCATCTCCGCGCTGCTGGTACCACGGGGTGCAGGGTAGGGAGGCACGGGGGGGCATGGGGGGCATCTGGGGTGGATGCAGATGTGTGTAGGGTGGGCAGGAGGTGGGATGTGGGAGGATGCGAGATGGATGTGCTGTGGATGCTGGGTGGGCAGGAGGTGGGATGCGGGAGGATGCGAGATGGATGTGCTGTGGATGCAGGGTGGGCAGGAGGATGCGGGAAGGTGCTGTGGATGCAGGGTGGGCAGGAGGTGGGGTGCAGGATGGACACTGCTCTGTCTCCCCTTCCCTGCTCTAAATAAGCCTTTCTAGCCCCAAACGAGGTGGGATAAATGCACAGGGACTAGTTGGAGATGCAGCACTGCCCCCTGCCATGCCGAATTGGCCAGATGGGCTTTCAGGAACAATGTCAACAAGGAAAGGGGACTGATGTCCCCAGGGCAGGCAGGCGCTGTGCTCACTGACCTCCCTGCGCTTCCTCACAGACCATCTCCTGCGGAATAGCTGCCCTCATGCTGTCCCGCTGCCTCGCCCCCACCACCCTGGTAAGCACCCCCGGCCCCGCAGCCCCTCGCCCAGCACCCAGCAGGCTGCGGCCAGCCCACGGAGCATGCACAGCCACCACGTCCCCTCGCTCTGGGGAAGGGAGCCTGGACAGGCAGCTGTGCACGGCCCTGGCTCGCTGCGCTGCTTCTTCTCTCCCCTCCTGCAGAAATGGGCAGTTTTCGCCCTGAGCACCAGCAGCAGCCTGGGCTGCCTGTCCTGCCTGCTGGGGCTGGCTGTCTCCATCGGGCTGACACTGGGCACGCAGGGTCGGGCGCTGCTGGCCCCCTGCCCCATCGCTGGCATTGCCCTGGTCTCCCGCGAGTGCCCCTTCGATCCCACCCGCGTCTACGTGAGTCCCCAGTGGGCCGTGGGCTGTGGGTGCCCGCGCTGGGGATGGGGAGGATGTGTGGGGACCTGACGCCCCGTGTCCCCGCAGAGCTCCACGCTGTGCCTCTGGGCCATCTCCCTCCTGCTCGACTCGATGGAGATCATCTTCAGCATCCGCTGCCTCCTGCTCACCGTTGACCTCCTCCACCTCGGCTGCTGCTGCCACGGGGCGCACCGGAGGAAGGTGACGCCTGGTCCCCAGGCTCAGCACCGACCCACTTCCATGCAGGGCTGGGATGGACCTGGCTGGGCTCGGGAGCACCCGGGTGGGGGTAAGATTTGGCAACCTGAAGGTCTCATCCCCCCACTCTCGTTCTCATCATCCCCTCTGCCTTGCAGGTCTCCTTGCAGGCAGCCCCTGCGGAGAGCCCGGACGCTGGGCAGTGCCTGGGTTTGCTGAGGCTGGACAGTGTGGAAACTGCCTGGCTCTGAGCGGGACCCAAGGGGTGACCCCACGGATGTGCCCCTGCCAGCCCTGCACCGTCCCAGCGCCCACACAGGCCCATGACAGGACCCAGCTGCCCCCCAGCCTGGCTACTGGGCGAACGCATCACCTGGACACCACCAGCCAAGACACATGAGCCCATCCCTGTGGCCTCGGGCCATCTGGGGCTGCAGTGAGAGAGGCAACCGGGCTGACCCTGCAGGGAGAAGCTTTCCCCTCGGCGTCGACGGCCCCTTTCCAACTGCTGATTGCACTGACACAAATTTTATTCTGCAGGTATTAAAAGACCAGAAGCGTGTCCCCTCCCTGCGGCCCCTGCCCGTGTGCCGGCCATGGGGAAGGGGCTGGCCCGGCCCCATGACCGTGGCAGTGTGTGCACGTGTGGGGGGTGCTGAGGGGGCCCCCAAGCCACCGGGTCTTTGTCCCCTAGGCCATGTCCCCACGCCTGCTGGAGATGCAGCGGTGGCTTTGCCGCCAGCCTTTCCCACCGGGCTGGGTTGTTCCCCTGCTCCGAGCCCCCAGTGCTGGGGGGGGACCATCCTCGCTCAGGGCAGACCCTGCCTCCATCCTTCCCCCAGTCAAGCCAGTGCGGGAGCCCCGTGGTGATGGGGACTGTCCCCCCCCAGCTCCCCCTTGCCCCAGCCTCAGTTGGGCTCCAGCTCTCTCCCCGCAAGGGGCCACGGGGGTCACAGTGGTGGGGACCACGGGGACCGGGCAAGGGACAGCGGCAGTGGCCAGCTGCAGGGTCAGGGGGTGATGTGGGGCTGTGGGGGGCTGCGGGGGTCCACGGGGCTCAGAACTGCGTGGCGCCGCTGGGGTCGCACTGCAGCAGGCGCACGATGGACGGGTCGCTCTTGGCACCTTTGATGAACTCCTCCAGCGAGAGCTTGCCTGCAGGGGGGACACACAGCTCAGCCACCCGGTCCTGGCTGGGCAAACGGGACCAGACACCTCCTGGCACACACCTGGACACCCACCCACCCAGGATGAGCACCCCTGGGCTCTGCTCCCTGGGCTGGGGGAGCACACCGAGCCCCTCCGGCTGCTGGGGCTCCCCCCGGCCACGCTGGCAGACGTGAGCCATTTAATCAGCGTGCGTGCGGCTCCTTCTAAGACCCCCGGATTTAGCCATGAGACCTTTCCCTTAATCCCCTCCATCTCCTCTCATTTACCGTCATTATTAGTATCCATCTGTCGGAAGATTTTTTCCGTTCTTTTCTCCGGAGTCGATTCATCTTCAGGCATGTTCATCACAGAGGAGACCATTTTGTAGATGGCCTGGGAGAGGGAGATGGGGACCAGGGTGGGTGCAAGGTGGGCGCCTGCCATCACCCACCTGAGATGGGGGATGGAGCTCTGGGCTTTGCCGCCCTGGTGTTGTTTAACACCCTCCCCACGCCGTCAGGCTACGGGAGCTTTAGCTCCCAGCACAGCCGGGGTGGATGCAAGCAGCAGCCCCAAGGAACCAACCCGGCTGGAGCTGCTCCTGCAGGGAGGAGATGCCCACTGAGATGCCACCACCATGGCCTCACGAGCCACCTTCTGATGGCAATGCCACCAGGCTGCAGTTTGGGCAAGGAGAACATCTCCTGTCGGTTTGCCAACAACCCATCCCTCTGCCCCAGGCTGCTCGGGGACAGCAGCTGTGCACCCAGCCCCCCACCAGCAGCACGTGAGGGGTGGGACCAGCGGGGAGACCCCCAAGATGGGGTAACAAAGGGGTGTCCCCAGGACAGGGAAGGACCAAGGGATGCCCTGGGGCAGACTGATCACTGCAGCCGCAGAGCTCAGCACGTGGCTCTGCAGACAGCAGCAGGCTCCATCCCTGGCACTGTCAAGCCCTGTACCTGGGGTAACACAGGGTGCATGTCCCCAGCCCAGGGGGGGGACGGCCACCATGACACCAGGGTGACACACAGGACCACACACAAGGAGCCGCAGCAGGGTGAGGAGCCCGGTACCTGCACGATCTCCAGCATCTCCTCCCGACTGATGTAGCCGTTGCCGTCCAGGTCATACATGCTGAAGGCCCACATGAGCTTCTGCTCCAGCTTCCCGCGGGAGGTGACGCTCAGGGCGATGATGAACTCTCGGAAGTCGATGGTGCCATCGCCGTTGGTGTCGAAGGTGCGGAAGACATGCTCAGCGAACTTGGAGGCGTCACCGTAGGGGAAGAAGTTGGCATAGATCTTCTTGAACTCCTCCACGTTGAGGATGCCCGAGGGACAGTCCTTCAGGAAACCCTTGTACCAGCCCTGCAGCTCCAGGTCGGAGAACTCGGTGTTTTCCCGCAGGTCCTGGAGCATCTCAGGGCGCAGTTTGCTGTTCTGCTTCCCCATGCCGCTGGGATGTGCCGGCTGTCCAGGGGGATGAGCGCTGCAGCAGGGCAGGCACCTGGCCCGGCTTTGGGGGGTCCCTCTGTGCTACAGGAGGGGAGAGGGACAAGGCAGTGCTTCCTGGCAGACCCCGGACACCCGGGCGGACACCGATATGGCCCCCTCCATCCCCGCTGTCCTCTCTGAGCCGTCGGGGCCAGCCCCAGGGACCACCCAGTGCAGGGCAGCGCCATCCCCCTCGCGTTTGCGTAATAAACCCTTATAGCTCATTTGCATAATATATAGGTGATATATAGCTGGCATCAAGGGGGCAGAGCAGCCTGGAGGAGGGGAAGGGGATGGATTTGGCCGCCGCAGGGCACTGGCTGGGGTCTGGGTCCAGCCCAGCTTTGGGGCTGGACAGATTTGGGTCAGCTCCCTTGGAGGGAGGGTTATTTTCAGCTCCTCCACTGCCTCCGTTAATATTTGATGCCTCCAGCAGGCACTGGAGCCCCGGGAAGGACCAGGGGCTGCAGGGCTCTGCTCGGGGGGAGCCCCCTCCCTGTTTCCTTCCTTCCCTCCCCACATCCCTGGGGGATCCAGTGCACCCCATCCTGCCAGGGTCACCCCTGTGCAGCGCAGAGGGGCCAGGGGGAGGTCAGGGTGGGTGCCCAGAATCTGGCCACACACCCCAGGTCCCCATGCCAGGGGCTTTGGGGGGACCTTGACCTGCTGTCCCCACCCCAGGCTGTGTTGTGACCCCTGTGTGGGGAGAGGATGGGCTCGAGGGACTTCAATGGGTCCATGGGTGCCTGGAGCACCCAACTGTCTTATCCAAAGTAAGGAGGGGCCCCAGCACCCCTAAAGCCCCCATCCTTTGGGATCGCAAAGCAAGCAGTACTCCCCCAAGAGGAGCAGCCCAGTAGGGCGGGACCCCCCCAGTTACAGGGGGCTGGGACCCCACAGTGTCTCTCCATCACACACACACACAGCTCCATCCCTGCTCCAGCAGCCAGAGGATCTGTGTGTCCCCACCCCACACAGGGGTCCCCAGCCAGGGCCCCCCAGGGCTGGCACGACCCCCAGCCCCACTGCCCGGGGCAGCTCTGGGAGGGGAGCCTCCGGGGGGGTTCAGCACCCTACGAGGGGTTTGCAAGGACAACCCCCGCCCCGAGCGGGCGTCTCCAGAAGGGTGGTTGGGCTCCCCCGGGGAAGATGCTCCTGGGGTGGGAGGGGGTTACAGGGGATTCCTCCCAAACCGGGCACCGCCGGAGAAAGGGGGGCTGCCGGGGACACACCCAAGGGAAGGTCCCCCGGGGGGGGGATCACCAGGCACCCCCCGGCAAGATGCGGCGGGGCGGGGGAGGGGGGCTCTGCAGCCGCCGGCGGGGAGCGACTGCCGGAGGCTGGCTCCGTGCCCGTGCCCTGGTCTCCCCGGTTCCCCAGTGCCCCCTCCGGCCTCCCCCTCGCCCCCCACCCCCGGTCCCCCCCCTCCCCGCCGGCTCCTACCTGCCCGGGGAAGAGCCGCCGCCGCCGCCGTGCGCCAGCGCAGCCCGGGAGCGCCCGCCGGTAGTGCCCGCCGCAGCGCCGGGCTGCGGGGGGGCACCGGGGGCACCGGCGCGGGGGGGCACCGGGGGCAGCCCCCCGGGACCCTCCCCAGCCGCCCCGGGGCACCGCGCACACCCCCACCCCCACCCCTCGGGACACTGCCCCGTGCAGCGCCCTGCGGTGGGGCTTGGGGCGCAGCCCCCCGTCCCCCGGCAGCTTTGGGGGCGAGGGGAGACCTTTCCTGCACCAGCAAGGGCTGGGGCGGTGCTGGGAGCACTGGGAGGTCCTGGGGCACTGGGAGCACCAGGAGCACCGGGAGCACCAGGAGGTCTTGGGGCACCGGGAGCACTGGGAGTACTGAGGGCACTGGGAGGTCCTGGGGCACTGGGAGCACCAGGAGGTCTCAGGGCACTGGGAGCACTGGGAGTATGGGGAGCACTAAGGGCACCGCGTGGTTTTGTGGCACCGAGAGCACTGGGAGGTCCTGGGGCACTGGGAGCACCAGAAGCACCAGGAGCACTGGGAGCAGCAGGAGGTCTTGGGGCAGTGGGACCGCTGGGAGTACTGGGAGCACTGAGGGCGCCGGGAGGTCCTGGGGCACTGGGAGCACCAGGAGCACTGGGAACACCAGGAGGTCTTGAGGCACTGGTAGCACAGGGAGCACCAGGAGGTTTTGGGGCACTGGGAGCACTGGGAGCACCAGCAGCACACCACTGTGGCTGTGTCAGGACACCAACCAGGCGAGGGTCCGGGGTGGGGTCTCCAAGGGCTCTGTTATGGATGTCATCTGTCCCTTCGGCAGGGTGCCATCCTGTCCGGCTGTGCGGGGGTGGGATGAGAGAGCACAAGGGTGTGTAAAAACACACCGGCACATCCCTGTGCCCGCACTGAACTGGGGATCACCCTCCCCATGTGCCGTCCCTGCCACCACCCCTGCCTGTCCCCATCCCATCCCCTCAGAGAGAGCCACTGCCCCAGGACACGGGCCAGGGTGGTCCCTGCAGGGGCAGAGAGAGCCAGGGGCCGCGGGGGTCCCCCCCATGTGCCTAGGGCATCCCGGGGGCTCAGGCACAGGCTTGGCCGTCACCTGACTGCTGGCCTAGGAAGGTGCCAAGCCAGGCATTTTGGGGCTAGAAGGGGACATTTTGGGCTGAGGGTCCCCAGCACGCAGCCGGCGCCGATGCCCCGTAGCATCACAACATCCTCAGTCATTCCAGGAGCTGGAAGGAACAAAGCAGCTTTCGGCAGCTGCTCCGAGCACCGGGAAAAGGCTCCGGTGGAGACAGATGCTCGCTATAAGGAGGTGCCATTCCCAGCAGGTTTTCCTGTGTCCCTGCACCAGCTCCCTCCGTTTGCAAAGCCCGGGATTGTTCGGCAATACCGTGGGGAGCAGATGGCAGGGGCAGATGGGAGGAAGAGGCACTCTTCTCCCAATTATACAAATAAACATACATAAAGTGATTAAATCCACAGGACCATCACTGGTCTGGGGGGCACAGGGAAGGGGCTGGGGTGGCTGCTGCGGAACAGGGAGCTGGGGGGAAGGACCACTTGAAAGACCCAGGATGGGGTTAATTCATCCCAAAATCTGCTGGGCGAGGAGATCAGTGAGGCTGGTGCCTGTTGAGGGACACTTGGCACCTCCAGGCCTAAACCATCAGCCTGAAGCAGGAGATGGGGATCGGCCAAAATCCACGGGCACGTTTTGAGACACCAGTGGGCAGTGCCTGACCGAATTGCCGACGGGCCAGCAAGGGGACACAGCCCAGCCCATGGTGCTGGCCCATGAGGACCACAGGGACCTCATTGTACTGCCGGAATGAGCAGTTATTAGCAATAAAGACAATATTGGTCCCTCATTGTGTTTTTTCTCCTTTTTTAATAGCCTCATGGTGGTACCGTTGCATTGCCTGTTGCTGGAGGACTCGAGAGGACCAGAGACCTGCGCAGGCTCCTTCCTGCCCTTCACCTGCACCTTTCGGTGCTGAGCGTCCTCCTGGGTGCTGCTGTCTCCCCGACAGTTCTTCCTCACCCTCCACATCGCAGCAGCTGTGTCCATGCCCCAGCCTGGCCGAGGGACTGGCGGCTCCACAGGGCTGGGAACCCTCCACAGAGTATGGGCAGGGGTTTCGTGTAGGACCAGCATGGAGCCCAAGGAGTGTTTTGGGAATGTGATTGGGCTGGAAACAAAGGAACTGGTGATGGGAGCTGCTGCGGTGGGGTGTTCCCCCATCCTGTGTGAGAGAGATGTTTGGAGAGGGATGGGGACTGGAACTGGGGCCTTGGGGTGAAAGGAAGGTGGGGGGAAAGGAGAGATTTGGGGCTGGAGCCGGGCACCCCCTGTGCCAGGCGATGCCCCCCAGTGCAGCGGTGCTGGGGCTGGGGGAAAGCGTGGGGCCCCAAGGTGGGGGTGCCATTTCCCCTCTGATAATCTTCATATCTATTTTAATCTGCATGAGTGGCAGAGGGCACAACTGACGCAGGCTGATTTGAAATCATCCCATTTCCGACTCAAACCCGGCCCTAAACCCACCTAATCCCCACGCTGGAAGGGATTGCAGGAGGGAGAGAGAGGATAATACGGGGTGCGGGGGGCACAAGCAGGGTCGTACTCTGCCATCAAACACCAAATGGTTTACAGGGTCCCTGGGGCTGGGAGCAAATGACCCGCCCATCCCATCCCATCCCACCCCATCCCATCCCACCCCACCCCATCCCATCCCATCCCAGCCCATCCCATCCCATCCCATCCCATCCCATCCCACCCCATCCCATCCCATCCCACCCCATCCCATCCCATCCCACCCCATCCCACCCCATCCCATCCCACCCCACCCCATCCCACCCCATCCCATCCCATCCCATCCCACCCCACCCCATCCCACCCCATCCCATCCCACCCCATCCCATCCCATCCCACCCCATCCCATCCCACCCCACCCCATCCCATCCCATCCCATCCCATCCCATCCCATCCCATCCCACCCCATCCCATCCCACCCCACCCCATCCCACCCCATCCCATCCCATCCCCTCCGGCTCCCACATCCTCCACCCCAAAGCCTGGTGGGTTTTTGGAGCACTGCCCTCTCCATCACCCCTTCGTCCTCGAGCAGGGCCAGGCGCCATGGCTTGTGCTCCCACCCATCGACCTGGGGGATCAGCCATGTCATGGGGAGCGGGACCATCTCCCGGGGATGCCAGGGCCCCAGAACAGCCGGGGCAGGGAGCGGGGCTGGCTCCCGCTGGCCCCAGCCTTGCAGCCAAGCTGGGGGCAGAGATGCTGCCAGGAGGATGCTGCGACAGCCGCAGGTGCTGCTGCGATGCCTTCCCTGCTGCTGGCGGGGAGAGACGTGGGGTGTTGGCAATGCCCTGGCTGGGAGATTCCCCCTCCTCTTCCTCCTCCTCCTTCTCCTTCTCCTGCTCGAAGGGATTTCTGTGGGAACTTCCTTGCGTTGTCATAGCAGCTGTGAAGCTCCATCTTCGCTGCAGCAGGGATGGGGCTGCAGGGCAGACCCTCCCCTGGAGGGGGGACATCCCTGTGTCCCTGTGCCCCGCTGCAGGAGTACACGGCTCCCTGGGGTGCACAGCTACACACACGTGTGCACGCAGAGCATGTGTTGGCTTTGGCATGGCCCTGGCTGCTGTCACCAAGCTGGTGGGGCTCAGCCATGCCCTGGTGGGGCTCAGCCATGCCCGGGGAGCCCAGGGCTCAGCACACACGGGGCATTCAGAGCCTTTGGTGATTTGGGCTCCAGCATCCCAGTCTTGCCAGCCCCACGTGCCTATGGGAGCATCCTCATGTGCACCCACACAGCCGGGGTGGCACAGAGGGAGCTCAGGCATGGCCGGGGTGGCTGTGGGTGCCCTACCACCACGTCCTAAGGAGGGTTAGCACCCAGCAGACAAACAGGCATCATCCCTGCCGCCTGCTGGGGTATTGGGATGAGCTGGGAGGGGAGAGGGCAAAGCAAGAGGGGTCCAACCCCTGGCTGTGCCAGCAAAGCCCACCAAGGTCTCCCCAAGACCCTGCAGACCCCTCCTGTGGGCCCACGCTGACCCCAGAGCTTGTCCCTGTCCCCACGCTGTGCACGGCCCTGCGGAGGACACAGTGAAGGTAAGCGGAGCCGCAGCAGGGGCGCAGGGCAGGGGCTGCAGGAATAGCCGAGGATTAAAAGCAAATGCCCAGATAATGAGGATCTTTGGTAAAAAGCCCATTTGTATAATGTAAATCTCTAATAGGCTTCCTGGAATACAAAGCCCTTTGTGATGCCCAATCTCATCTGGATCAGGAGCCGCTCGCGCGCCCGCTAAAGCTTGACTTAGCACCATGGGGGTGCAGGGACGTTTCATAACGCAGCGGCTCCATCCCACATCCCCACGTCCCCGCGATGCCCACGGTGCCGCCCTGAAGCACGTACAGCGCCCCTGGCTCGGGCAGCCAAGGTCAGGGCTCCTGGGGACACGTGTCCTGGTCCCTGTGGGGCACCTGGCTGTTGGCACCTGGACACGTGTGTTCAGCAGTGCCGTGACACGGAGCTGGGAGGTCTTTTGGGGTGCAGTTTGGGCACAAGCGGCTGTATAAATGGGCCCGGGGGCGTTTGGGGGGGCTGTCGGGGGGGGCCGCGGGCAGCTTGGTGCCCCAGCTGTCTGTGCCACCTTCCCCCGGCAGTGCCTGCAGAAATGCAAAACCTCGAAGGGTGTCCCCACCGTGGAGGCAGTTTGTCACCAAGCCCGGAGGGTCACGGGGGTCCTAGAGCTGTGGTGGGGACAGCCCATGGCCGGGGTCTGCCCCAGCTCGTCCTGCCTGGGGGTTTGGAGTGGCTGGCAGGGCTGGCTGGGACATGTCCTGGGGGGGGTCTGCAGCTTGTCCCTGCTGTGTCCCGCCACGGGGCCGAGGATGTCACCGTCTCAGGGAGGTGACGGTCCTGCTGATGCAGGAAAGGGGAGAGTGTGGGGGGGGGCTGGACCCAGCCCTGGCCCTTGGCCCCCTGCCCTCCCCAAGGGCTGGAGGGATTAAACGCCATCGCTACTGCCACCAGTGCCGCCAGTGCCACCAGTGCCACCAGTGCAACGGCCACGCGTGAGCCCCGGGCTCCCCCTCGTGGCATCTCGCCCCCTCTCATGGGGTGACCGAGGGGCCACGGGGACGCGCGGGAGCGGGGGGGCAGCCGGGGCCGAGGGCCGGGGAGCCCGTGCCAGGGCTCTGGGGGTGTGGGGGGGTCCCAGCCGGGGGGTCCCAGCCGGGGGGCCACACGCCCCCCGCGCCATCCCCGCCCGGCTCCCGGCCCCCGCGGCGGGACCCCGAGGGACGCGTCTGGGCCGAGGCCGGGGTCCCCTCCCGGGGGGCCCGAAGGAATGGGGGTCCCGGCTGCCCCCCCCGGCGCTGTGCGGCGTCGGCAGGTGGCAGCAGCGGCCTTCGGCAGCGCCGGGCTGCGGGTGGCCCCGGGAACGGCCCCCTGGCCGCCCCCCGCCCGCCGGGCCCGCCCCCCTGCTCCCCCCCCCCCCCCGCTCCCCCCTGCACCCCCCTGCACCCTCTGCACCCCCTGCACCCTGCCAGCCGGGCCCCCAGCACCCCCTGCACCCCCAGCACCCCATGCCTCCCCCCCACCCCTGCACGCCCTTCACCCTCTGCACCCCCTGCACCCTCTGCACCCCCTGCACCCCCTGCGCCCTGCCAGCCAGGCCCACAGCACCCCCTGCACCCCCCTCCGCCCTCCCCCGTACCCCCTGCACCCCCTGCACCCCCTGCGCCCTGCCAGCCAGGCCCACAGCACCCCCTGCACCCCCCTCCGCCCTCCCCCGTACCCCCTGCATCCCCTGCACCCCCTGCACTCTGCCAGCCGGGCCCCCTGCACACCCTGCACCCCCTTCACTCCCTGCACCCCTTGCACCCCTTGCACCCTGCCAGCCAGGCCCCCAGCACCCCTCTGCACTTTGCACAGCATACGCCTGCCCCCCACATCACCCTCAGCACCCAGACAGCACCCCCAGCACCCCCTGCACAGCACCATCTGCACCCCCCAAACCCCCTGCACCCCACAGCACCCTGCCCAGCACCACACCCTGGCAGCCCCCCATGCAGGACGCACACAGCCAGCACCCGGTGCAGCTCTCCCCAGCCTCCCCTGCAGCCCCGATCCCCTTCACGTGTGACCCCTGCAGTGTTCCCTCAAACATGCAGACTCCCCCCGCCAGAGCAGTGTCCCCCTGACACACAGCACACACCCCCCCCCCGACACACAGCATCCCCTCTGGGTGATGCTGGGCAGGGGTCCTAGGGGGCTGGGGGGGGGCAGAGGCCCTGGAGCTGGTCCCCGTGAGTAGCCACACAAGTTATGTGATGGGGTGCCAGGCATCTTCACCCCAAGGGCTTAGGGTGCCGCAGGGAGGTGTAGATGATGGTTTGGGGTGACCAAGTCTGGGGCACAATTATGGCTTGGAAGGAACAGGGTCTTCTGGGGAGAAGCATCACAAGTTCCCCTGAATCTGCCAGCATCTCTCTGTCCGCCATCATTCCCTGGGGACCCCAGGACTGGGACTGTCCCTCTTGGGGGACATCCAGAGCATCTCCACACACCACATCCATCTCCCTCATGGGCTGCCCAGGAGGTAACCTGGGCCAAAAAGGACCCCTGGCAGTGGCCCTGCCCCACAGCGCTGATTTAGGGACAGTTTTCTGTGCCATGGGGATATGGTCTCGGTGCTCAGCTCCCACCAGAGCCTGGCCTGGTGTATTTAGGGTGAGCTGGGACAGGATGGGGGCTGGGTGCGAGAAGGAGGAGGAGGAGGATGGCTGGCAGCCTCCCAGGTGTCCGTCTGGTGATGCGAGAGGGAAGAAAAGCGACTGGCGAGCCTAAGTGCGTAATTAGAGCTGTGACTTAATTGGCACACCGGGTACGCATGATGGGCTTCACGTGGCTTGAATAGTGATGTGCTGGTAGAGGCTGGGGAAGCAGAGGAGGCTGGGCACTGCACAGAGCGGCAACGGGAGCCCAGAGGGGACCAGGGGGGGCCAGGACACCCTGAAAAGCCTTACCTGGTGATGGGAAAGGACACAGACAGCATGGGCTGCCCTGTGCAGCCGGGACCAGAGCGCTGGGAGGGGACCTCAGTGCAGTGGTGATGTCCCAGGGTACCTGCTGAGGATGGCCGACATCACAGGGCTGGGAAAGAGCAAATGTTTCCCTTTATATGGAAAGGGGAGAAGGAAAAACCAAGGAATTACAGTGTTAACTGTGTTCAGCCTCTGGAAAAATACCAGAACACATCAAAAACCCTCTTGTGGGAGCCTGGGAGTTAGCGGGGTGACAGGGAGCAGTCCTCTTGCATCTGCCAGGAGCAACCAGGGCAAAACACTATCCATCCTGTGTGCTGGGGCCCAGCCTCAGCTCGCTGTCGGCACAGGATGGGACCCAGTCCAGGCGGCACCTTCCTGGGGCCAGCAGGGCAGCCTGGCTGCAGGGAATTACTGGTTTTGTGTGACAACCCCTCCGTCTCACGGCTGCCAGGGGATTTGGGGCTCCCAGTATGGAGGCAGGGAAATGCCGCTGTCGGCAGCGTGGAAGCACATCCCGCTGTGACCTCGGCTCTGCATTTCTGCTGGCAGCCGAAGCCAGCTTGGCCGTGCCCGCCTCGGCACCGGGGGCTCGTGGTCCCGCTCTGGGTGCACAGCCTGTGGAGGAAACAACAGCAGGAGCCCAAAGCCTGGCAGGGTCTCCTGCCCAGCCTCCTGCTCCGGCGAGGAAAGGCCCATGGGAAGCAGGAGCCTGGCCTGCAGCCACCACTGCATGGCTGTGCCAAAATCCCAGCTCCATCAGCTGAGCTCACCCAGCCCAGCCACATGTGACTGGATTTGGGGTGAGCACCAAGCTCAGTGCAGGCTGCTCCGGTGAGAGGCTGAGCCCCCCCATCATCCTGGGTGTCCCGCTCCTCCCTTGCACCTTCTCCACCGCTGATGTGATGAAATTTTAATCTGCTGCCAGGCAGGAGATGAAAGGGAGGCACCGCAGGCGCTTCCCCGGGAAGCAGCCGGCTGCAGCTGAGCGCCCCGGTGCTGGATGGGTGCGGCGTGGGTACGGCCCCAGCACCCCGATGCAGACACCGCCATGGGAATTACCGTCGTCTCAGGCCGGGGAAAGAAAGCGGGATGGCACAGGGCTGGGGTTTGGCAGGACAGGGCTGGCTCCTGGCTCTGGCGGGAGCTTTTTGGGTCTCTCTGGGGCAGTGGGTGCCTGCTGCTTCCCTGGGAAGGGGCTTTGGTTCATGGGGAGACACTGGGAGCTCTACAGGATCTCCTCTACGTGACGGGACCCCCCAGCTGGGGCGTCTCTCATTGTGATCCACAAGCACGACCGCAGTCTGTGCCCAGCCGGAGGGTCCCCAGTACCGCTGTGGGAGGAGGGGAAAGGGGCAGAGGCTGCTGATGCCAAGCCCCTCATGCCTGGTTCTCTCCCCACTCCATCCAGCTTGACTCTGTTGACACCACCGGTGCAGAGTGGAGAGGAACCACCAGCCCATAAACCAATCCATTGGGATCAGGCTGGGCACAAGCGAGAGGCTCCCAGCAATGCTCCTGGGAACCCGCAGGCCACACCACGCTCCCTGGAAGGTGGCAGCAGATAAATACCTGGGCCAGGCAGGCAGCGAGGGAGCGATTCTGCCCGGACACACGGCCCAGACCCCACCATCTCCCTCCCCAGCTGCTCCCAGTCAGACCCATCCACGTGTGCTGGGACCCGCAGCCCAGGGCTGTGGCAGCCGGACCCCGGCCGGGGCAGGACCCCTTGCTTGTGCAGCAGAGGGGTGGCAGTGGTGGCCGGAGCAGGGTGACCCCATCCAGCATCACTCGCTTTGGCAGCTGGTTGCTGAGTGGGGAACGGCTTCTGTTCCCTACAACTAGTTGCCATCAATCAAGGTGCTGCCGGCTTAATTAACCCGGAGGCACAGCTAATTCCAGCAGCTCATCTAATCCTCATTAGCTTGGAATTCACGCGGGGCCTGCGTGAAATCCCGGCCGTAAAATGGCACCGCTGCTGCACACGGGGGGCTCGGCCCGGGGCGAGAGCCCCCCGCTCTCCCCCGGTGGCCCGGGGGCGAGCATCCCCCGGAGGGCCGGCCCGGGGGTGTGCCGGGACCCCGGCGGGAGGGCGGGACGGGGAAACTGAGGCAGGCCCCGGGGCCGGGCTGGGGGGGGTGGGGAGCGAGCCGGCCCCGTCCCGCCGCCCCCGGGGCCGGGGGAGGGACCGGAGCGGGGCTGCCCGGCGCTGCAGCGGGCGGAGCCGGGGCTCGGCGGGGCCGCGCCCGCCCCCGCCTCCCGGCCGAGCCCAGCCCGTTCCGTTCCGTACCGAACCGAGCCGTGCCGGGCGCTGCCGGGCGGTGCTGAGCCCAGCCGAGCCGTGCCCAGCCCAGCCGCACCGGGCGGCCCCGGGGCGCTACCAGGCGGTACCGGGCGGCCGCGGCGGTACCGGGCCCGGCGCTCTCCGCGGTGCTGAAAGGCGCCGCCGCGCCCGCAGGACGCGCCGCCGGCGGGGCCCGGCTCGGCCCGGCCCGGAGCGGCTCGGCCCGGCGCGGCGCGGCGGCCGCGGGGGATGGAGCCCTTCCTGGGCTGCACCGGCGCCGCGCTCCTGCTCTGCTTCAGCTACGCCGGTCTGCGCCCGGTGGCGGCAGGTAAGGGCCGCCGGGCCCCGGGAGGGCTGCCCGGGGGGGGTGGGGCGGCGGAGGGGTCCCCCCGGTGCGCACGGGTGGGAGCGGAGGGTGAAGCGTGGGCGCTGCCTGGAGCCGTGCCGAGGGGACGGGGTCTGGGGGCACCGCCGGCCGGGACTGTGCCGGTAACTGGGTTTGGAAGAGGTGGGAGATTCCGGACACGCAGCCCCGGAGCAGCGGTGCCGGGAAGCGGGGTCTCGCCCCCTCGGTGTCCCAGCGTGGGCGCTTGCAGCCGGCCATCCCCGGGGAGGGCGGCTCGCAACGGTGTGGGGTGAAAATAGGGGCTGGGGGAGAGCCAGTGGAGACCCGTGCCCAGGGCCGGGCACGGCGAGGCAAAGGCTCTCGTGCCCCCAAGCAGCGCTGGAGGCAACAGCAGATGGGCTCTGCCAACGCCACGGCACGGCGGCCTTGGCAATCCCCTTCCCCGGCTCCCGCTCACCCCAGGCTGGCCGGGGACCCCCGCGAGCTGCTGGGGGAGCACGGCTGCCCCAGAGGGGTGCGCTCTCCGGGGGCTCAGCACAGCCTGGCCACGTCAAACCGGGCTCCCTCCAGCTGAGCACGTCCTCCAAAGTGGGGGATCTTTCGGGAAGGTGAAGGTCCCCACGAGCGAGCTCTAATTCTGGAATGACCGGGACGTGCTCAGGTCCACCCTTCTCCCCTGCATCAGCCGGGCTGAGCCTTCACCCAGGCACCCCGTGTGTGTGTGCCACTCTGGGCAGGTGCTGGTGGGGGCTTCCCAGCCCAAGCCAGACACCCACCCTGGCTCTGTGCGGTCAGCTGGAGGGCCGTCTCCCTCACTGGCTGCAAGATGTTGGTGGAACAGCTGCTTTGATTTGCCAAACGCTGATTGCCAGAATATCTTGCATTCCAGGAGGCTGGGGGTGACTATTAGGGATGCAGAGCTCCGGGGAGTGGAAATTCCTGCGCCCGAGCCAGCCCCTGGAGTTGCTGGAGTTACATTCGCCCTTATCCTGTCTGCGCCGGGGCTGCAGCAACCCCCCGAATGCCTTCGGCTCTGACAGACGCATCCTTGGCCAGACATCAGCACTCTGAAGTTGCCGTTTCCCAACTGACAGACCCGGGGAGATTAATGCAACATTCCCAAAAAGGAGGGAGCAATGGGGAAAACACCGCGGCACAATGGAGGCGCCTGCAGTTGTCACAGCCCTCCCGATTTTCTGTAAACTAGGCCACTTCCCCTGCTCTTCCTTATCCTTGAATCACCTCAGCCAGCAACTGAGAGTAAACATGGAGTTGTGTCCCTGCCCATAACCGCCTTCTGCTCCCGTCTTACAGGCAGCGTTTGTGTGCCGTAAGGTGTCCGTGCCACATCACGAGCCGGGCAGCTCTGTAAACACGGGGAGCTGCCGTGTCTCGCAGCTACAGCGGGCGGTGGGGAGGCAGGAGGCTCGGTCCTGGGCTCTCAAGAAGCTGTGTGACCTTGGTGCTGTGCCACGCACCCCCACCACCTCCTCTTTCTGTGGTCTCCTTTGCCAAGGGTTGGGACGTGCTCTCCCCGCACCCCCGGCGAGGCAGCGAACTTGTGCTGTGCCTGTTTATCAGAGACGGAAAAGAGGGATGAGGGTACGGAGTGATTTTCCCAAGGTCACGCAGAGGTAGCGGCAGCATCACCACCAGCTCTGTGTCTGCAGCCCTCCCTGAGGATGTGGCCACGAGGCCACCAAGGCGTGCAAGCCAAGAAGCATTGGCAAAGCCCGTGGAGAGGAAATTGTCCCCAGCAGGGTCAGGCAGAGATGGAGGCTCGGTGATCCTTCCCCTTCAGACCCAGAGCTCATGCAAGTGGGATGCCTGTTGTGAAAGGTTAGAGCTGCTGCCCCCCGGAGAGGACCGGTGCAGGCTCCCCCCTGCCAATGCAGCGGTGAGGGTTGGGGACCGAGCAGCACCGGGCACAGGCCCTGCTCTGAAAGAGGGGGGATGGCCAGTCAGGACCATTTTGTGGCAAGGTGATGCCAAGGTGAGCGAGAAGTGGAAGCAGGACTGGGAGGACAGGGTAGCTGAGAAATAACCTTCACACTAACACTCTCTGATAGCCCCCAGCATCCCATCAGCGCCGTGGGGGTGAAGCCCTCTGACTCACTCCTACTGCTGCCTGCTCGAGAGGGTCCCGAGAAAACATCCAGGGCGGGTGGCACATCAGAAATACAATCTAATTTTGCCCCAGCACTTGCTCGGGAAGCCAGCTGGCCCACCCTGCTCAGCCTGCACGGTCCGAGCTGCCAGCAGCCCCCTCCTCATTAGACAGAGCTAATGAAGAGGGAGGTGAGCTGTGCCAGGCTCGGCGGCACAGGGCTGCTGCAAGGCGATGCTGCACAACGGTGATGAAAGACCCCAAAACAGGCCACGGCCCCTGCAACTTGCTAGGGCAAACGACATCCCTGCAAGGTGCCCGCCTGCAGAGCAACTCACGTCGGGTTTATTTTTGTGAGATGGAGGGGAAAACTTCACCCTTGAGCCCAGCCCAGGGCCCCATCCAGCCTGCACAGGACCTGGACCGGCCTCCAACCCAAGGGACCTCTTAACAGGGGCTCTGCTGCCCAAAAAGGGGCCAAAACTACCCAGCTGAATTCTGGTCACTGCTTAGGTTTAAAGCATGTCCTCACACCCTGAGCCACCCTGCAAACCAGGCTCCTCTTCCTCTGCTGAGGGGCGTCTCCATCCCCACCTCCTCCCCAGGCAGCCCCACCAGCCGCAGGGGGGAAGGAGAGTGAAGCCAGGGTGACAACTGGAGTGCGGATGCCGTTCCCTGACCTGTACCTCGCTGGGCATCCTCACCTCCTCCTCTGAGCCAGGGGAGCTGAGCTCCCCCATGGCCCGGCAGGATCAAACCCAGAAGCGAGCGATAGGCTCGGCACGCACGAGAAAGCAGCGTTCGGCTGACAGCTATTTGGGCACAGCAAACTGACCCGCTCCGGCCCCTTCCCCTCTCACGGAGGCCATGGAGATTCCTGGCCAGCTGATGGATGGCGTAAGCACTTTATTGATTTCTGCATTCAGTGTAGGAAAGATTTAATTGAAATATGGAGGTTTCCAATCTCCGTGTCAGCCTCTCAGCAGGGATGTTGCTGTGCAAAGCAGCCAAGGTTGTGCCATCCTCTTCCAAGCGCTGTCTCCCTCCGGGAACATACATGTGGAAAACAGAGATCCCTCCCAGAGAGGGACATGCTCGCACACATCAACCACACACACCACCACAGGATCCCAAAGCAGCCTTCATGGAATGGCACACGTGTGCTGGTACTGAATATGGCCTCATCCTTTTGGCATTTATTGTTAAATAATCCCCTCCTGGTTTATATAGTACCCAGAGACCAAATTAAGGCCTGAGTTAAGTATAATTCAGTTAAAAGCAGAAATCTATTGAGCAGCGAAGCATGCAAATCTTTATGTGTGCAGTAAAAATCAAAGCATTGGATACAGGAGCAGAGCTGGGTCAGGACCAGGCAGCAAACTCCCGGGAGAGGTCTGGGTACCAGCATCCAGCGGCTGGCTGGGAAACTCCAGGGCTTGCTCACCCTCTCTGCCTCGGACAGGTTTTTCTCTTCTTTCTCTAATATTACATAGGTGTGGGCTGAGAAGAGCTAGAAAAGACCATGGTACCCCCATCCTCCCCGGACATTCAGGTCCTGGATAAAACGTGCCAGGGCAATGACTCTGCTCTGGGCTGGCACGTTAAAACCCAAGTCATGGCACGGGTGAGATCCAAGCGAATCCTGCCTGGCTTCGCGACTCAGAGAGCCCGGCATGTGGCAGGACGGGACATTCTCCAAATTAGAAATACCCCTTCCTTCTGCCCTAGGAATTCCTGATGGCTGGGCTGGACACAGTGAGCATCTCTGTGCTCCCTGAAAAGGCTCCATCCTCCCTGACAGCATTTCCACCCGCACATTCAGGCACCCACTCTCTGGGGAACTGGCAATAAGGCTGAGGGGTGGGTAGGAGGGGGCTCGCCTATTAATAACCCGCTCGTACAGGGGAGTGGGCGGTCAGCAGGAAATAATTGCCTCTTTCTCAGGCTGAAGAACCACCAGTTGGTCTTTCTGCTCTTTGAAATTGTCAGAGCTTAGCAAATAGCCCCCCTTCCCATGCGGCCAGGAATGGGACGGCAGCGGTGGGCTCTTCTCCCTCCCACTCCCCTGCAGGCTCCCTTCGTTAAAACCCTGGGGAAGCTGAACGGCGTGCCAGCCCTTCCTACGTACCCCATAAACTGACAAGCAATTATAGCCCCTGAAGGGAGCCATGCTGGGTGAGCAAAGAAAGGCTCAGAAAGGCAGTGAAAACGAGTCTTTTTGTACCCAGGCCCAGGGAGCAGGCAGCACACAGGACCTTAAGGTCCTCCTTCCCCGTGCAGGTCGTCTCCTTCCATCTCCCGCACCCACAGGGAAGGTTGGAGCACAGGAATAAAGAACTGCTGGTATTTAAGGCTGACATTCACTGCTGCCCGCAGGAAAGGGCATGCAGCTTGCAGGTGGGTAGCACTGAAGGAGCAGCTTCAAAGCCTCAGCAGGCATTCTGCTCGCTGGACCATGACCCAGGGGCTCTGAGGCAGCTGAGCCTTTCACGGCAGGGAAGGAGCTGCTTGTGGGAGAGGCACTAACTGGATTGGAAAAGGCTGTGTCTACAGCGTGGCCTCAGCCATGTAGGAAGCAACTGTATTTCACTCCAGGCTGGAGTTTCCAGGACAGTTGAATTCAGAAGGAATAGTTTTGGGGCTCAGCTGGGCCCCTTGGCTGGGCAGGTAAATCCAGGAACGTGCTCTAATTTCAAACCTCTAGCCTGACCACAGGACTCGGCTGGCAGGGGTGACAAAGGGTGTGGTGTTTGCACAAATTCTTCCTTTTCCTCTAAGCAATGATTCCCCAGCAGCTTGTGTGGCTAAAGGTAGCAAGCTGGCTCTCACCTCCAGCCCTACCATAAAACCTTGTGGCAGAAGGTGCAAATTGAGAGTGGCTTCCTCGCGACGACAGTAAGGAGAGGGACCATCAGAGACGCCAGGAGCTCTGAGCATCTCCCGGTGATGTCTTTGTGGCCTAGGTACCTCCCTGGTCCTAGAGGTGCCAGACAAGACACCCCTCTTGTTCACCCCACCACCCTCGATCAGCAGCCCCACCTTCACAGGTGACAGCAGCAGTGGGATGGAGACAAACCTTTACCCTCTCTTTCTTCCTCTGCATCCCATCCCATCCCAACCCATCCCATCCCATCCCATCCCATCCCACACTACAGCTCCAGCGGTGAAGTCACAGAATCATAGACTGGTTTGGGTTGGAAGGGACCTTTAAGATCATCTAGTTCCAACCAGGGCAGGCGAGTACTTTCCTCTTCCTTGTCCTGGCAGCTGCTGTCTCGATAATGAAAAGCCGGGTAGGAATCAGTCCAAAGCTGTAAAGTATGGGGTGGGGTTTTTTTTCTCTCTCTCAAAAAGTCCATTGATAATGAGCAAAGCATTTAATGAGACACTAGAAGGAGTTCTCAGCATAAAGAGGGGATTAAGGGTAATCTTCATCGCACATGCCTCCTTGCTGTGCAGAGGCGGTTCTGACCTGCTCTTGCCAAAAGGGCTCAGAGTGGGTAGGAGTGATGCAGGGCTGAGACTCATCTGATGAAGGGTCCCTGTGGGAAGGAAACAAGACACGGTTTGAGCATGATCAGGTCTGAAGCAGCCATTCATGTCTAAAAAGTGTGATTTCATCTGAATTAATCAGGGCTTCCCCTTAAAGAAGGGTCTGCAATTTCCGCTGACGTGAAAACGAGAGCATCTTTTCATCCAAACACACGGCTCCGATTCCAATTTGGCCAAACAGATCCTCTGCCGGTTTGCAATGTGTGATTTGCTCTGGCAGGCATCGCAGCCTCTGCGCTGGGATGAAGCTAAAACGCTAAACCAGAAATCTTGCACCATATGGGTCCCTTACAGACCAGACAGGGGATGTGCCACCCTCAGCATCTCTGGAGAAAACACGCATGAGAAAGGTTTGATGCACAGCAGGCTCCCTGCTATCTTGCCCTCAGCAGGGAAGGAACAGCCCCTGGGACCATCCCACCCTCTGTGCCCGCTCCCAGAACATCAGCAGCTCCTCTGGCCACCACAGGCAAAGCTTCCAGGAGTCACATATGACTCTAGAAGGAAGCAAACACTTGGATTTGGCACCTCAAGGCCCTGCAAGAGACGCTGACCCCCTGCAGCCAGCTGGTAAACAGAAATTACACCTTCTCCACCTGACCTCAGCCAGGCTGGCACTACAAAGAGCCGCAACCGGCCCAGGAAGCCAAAAGCAGTGTGGAATACCTTGGAAGAGTGTTTAGATTTTAGAAAGTCATGATCTCATCGTGCATCTCCTGGGAGCGGGGAGAAAAGCATCCTCGCGGTTTAAAATTTTGGTTCCAAATAATTTACTCAGCTCTGGG
This sequence comes from Falco peregrinus, assembly GCF_023634155.1. Taxonomy (NCBI): domain Eukaryota; kingdom Metazoa; phylum Chordata; class Aves; order Falconiformes; family Falconidae; genus Falco; species Falco peregrinus. The sequence continues at coordinate 117,462,619 of NC_073723.1, forward strand.
AACAGGAAGCTCATTTTCCTGGCTTTGTATTTTTCTCAAATGCCACGCTTAATTCTCTTTTAATATTGCTTTTATACCGGTTTGACACCACCGATTCATGTGTAGCTACTCCTAATCTGTGGTAGTGGAAGGAAAAGCACGCTCCGATCTGCTATCCCAGATTTCACTGTATTATCTGCTGACTTCAACTACCCCATCTTTCTCGCAGGTATTACTACAAAGGGGGTTTTCTAGAGTTCTCTCGACCATCCACACAGCTGATTTCTCCCCTGCCTACTCCGAGAGTCCTGCTTTGCAGGCTTCAAGCACCGCGTTGCAGCTTTGCTGAGTGCTTCCTTTCTGCCTTGCAGCCCTTCACCCTCTCCCACCACTTCACAGAGAGGTTGCTCAATCTTCTCCAGCTCTGCTAGGTCTTCCCAACTCCCCCACATCTTATGTCATCAGGAAACTTTTAAGACACTTTTCATGCTATGCCTCCCTCAAGGTCACAAATTTCAAAGGGGACTCAAGCACCAAGCGCAGCGTGCTGTACGTTCCTTTTCTCAGCCTGAAGCTTCCTTTTTTTGATACTCTGCTCTCTGTTCCTGTGGGGTTAATTCCTCTCTTTTCAAAGGCCTCCTCAACCTAAGCTGGGTAAATCAGTGGTAGCTCCTAAAAGAAAGAAAATATTTAGCTCCTAAAAATATCCAGGAAAGGCAGCCATGCTGCGATTTAACTGTACAGCTGTACTTTGAGAAGGACGAAGTGCCTGGCTGCAGCTGGAGACTGTTTTGTCTCCCATCTCTCAACTCCGTCATGTCCTCTGTATGTTCTAGCAAATTCATCAGGCATGACTCACAGACCTTCCCTGTACGCATTCCCATCTGCTGACTGCCCCTTCCTAAAATTAGACCCTACTCTTGTTGGCACATGGGTTCAGTCACGGGGGAAGGTGAGGAGCTGCAGACCCACGTCCCTTCCTTGTGTCACAGCAGGGAGCTGAGTCCAGAAGGGACTGGTGTCAGGCTGAGGAGGACCATCCATCTCCCCTGCTCAGCTTGTCCTCGGCCCTGCTGCTGCAGCGGAGGGTGACATGATAAACGTTTCTGTTCTCTGAGAGCTGGCTGGAGACCACTGCCTCATTTCACGAAGGCCAGCCCCTGGGAGATGAGAACGTTCTGGGTCAATACCAACGTGATCTACTCCAGAGTGGAAGGACACCTCCCGCTGTGAAATCTCCTTCTGAAGTCCCAGGCTTGTGTGCACCTTTCAACGATCTTTTTGCCCACTGAGGGACTCACGAGAATCAGTCTGGGTCCAAACGGCTTGTCCAGACATCCCGTTCCTACGGGTCTCACTGGTGGGTGTGGGTCTCCCATCTGGTGGAAAGAGGAGCTCTGCAGGCGGGGCTCTGGGCGTTGTTTGGGGCGGAGAGAAAGGAATAAGGTCATCGCTCTGCTAAGTGTAGAACAGCACTGACCTTCAGGCTGGGGAGTTTCATGCTCCCGTTATTTTCTCTGTTCCCGGGGGAACATTCACCAGTAGTGAAGTCAGTTGTTAGGAGACACTGACACTACAGCTAGAATATTTTCGGCCACATTCAGGCGGCTGGGACTGACTATAAATCCAACAAGTGTTACTGGAGACATGCACACATGCATCCTTCTTTTACTGTTGACCTCAGCCCCAGCCCCAGCCCCAGCAGGGCAGTGTTGGGCAATGCTTACAAAGGAATAAAGGTATTATTCTTTGATGAGTATCAGCAAAAAATGAATTCTCACCCTACTGACCTCCTGGGGGTAGTTAGAGTCCTAGTAGTCTCATTGGCATTTACTGCCTTTGGGTTCAGGGCACAAGCTGGAGATTGTGAATTAAATTTGACCAGAGGAGAGGGAACAGGAGTTCAACCCGCTGCGCTGCACACTGGAAGGACTGTGCCAAGCCTACGAGGTAAAACCTTCCCCCTTGAGATGCCAAGAAGGGCTTTGCACTCTGCAGCTCCCTTGGGAAGAGGATCCCAGTAAGTGTGCAGGAGCCCAGCTCTCCTTGGTGAGGCTGGCAGCTCCCCACATCCACCCTGCAGCTGGAAACTCAGCTGCACTCTGGAGCTGGGAATAAACACAGAGCCTTGGGCTACTGCTTTCACGCCTGCCCTTTTCACATTACAATGGTCCATCCGTGCTGTTGCAGCATGTTCTGTCCTGTTAGCTGCAAGGGGATGCTTGCTGGATGCCCTCCGACCATCTGAGTAGACAGCCATCAGCTGCAAAACGTGTATAAAAAAATTATTCTGTCAAACTAACTGGGAAAAGCAAAAGAAACACTCCCATTTACTACTCCTGAATTTCAAACCTCCAGAGTGCTCATCAAAGCATTCAGTTTTCATCCTTCCAAGACAGATTTTGCATTTCCTCCCAGCTGTCACTGTCAGACCGTAATAGGAAACAACAGAGAAAACGTGGTATGTGGCTGGGAAGGATGAGATGAATGAGCTACTCAATGGTCTGCTGTGTGGTCAAAAGAAACTCTTTCCACGGGTTCGTTATTTCACATGTCTGATGCAATTCATATTATCAGCAGAAATCTCCTAGAACCTCACTGGTAATTAAGACATACCTGCAATTTCTAGGTCCCATATCCAGAACCACATATAGGAAAGACCTTAAGCAAGGTCCTTTGCCACTCCCTTCCGTGCCCTTGCTCTGTCTCCTGCCTGCGGCTGTGACTTTGCCTCTGTAAAGGCTCTGCTCTCCCTCCTTGCAGACAGCCCATCGGCTCCAGTAAATGTCACAGTCAAACACCTGAAAGCCAACTCAGCTGTTGTGACTTGGGATGTTCTGGAAGATGAAGTTGTCATTGGATTTGCCATTTCCCAACAGGTACGGTGCCTACAGTTACCCAGTTTCAGTCATGTTCATCTTCACCCCAGGTCCCCTCAGTTTCCAAATTCTCTTGCTGTAGTTTAAGCCCATTTCTTCTCGTCCTGTCCCTTGTGGTCTCGGAGGGGACTTGGCTTCCCATCCTCTTTGCAGCAGTGCTTCACGTTTTGGTGGCTGCAGAGAGGAAAGGGTCTGATGGTCTCCACATCCGTGGTGGACAGGGCAGGAGGCAGTGGTCTTAGATGACAGCAGTGCACACGGGAGGCCTCTCCACCACTCTGTGCTCTCCTCTCTCGGCTTCCAGAAGAAGGACGTGCGGATGCTGCGCTTCATCCAGGAGGTGAACACCACCACCCGCTCCTGTGCCCTCTGGGACCTAGAGGAGGACACTGAGTACATTGTGCATGTCCAGTCCATCAGCATCCAAGGCCAGAGCCCTGCCAGTGAGCCAGTTCTCTTCAAGACCCCCAGGGAAGCTGAGAAACTAGCCTCTAAAAATAAAGGCAAGTGTGGGTGAGTTCCTATGTGGCCCCTGGGACGCCCAGGCAGTGTAGGGCTCTGCAGAGAGGAAAGCAGTATCCTGTGCAACGAGAACAGCTGGGTTAAACACATGCAGGGCCACGTGCCCTCTCACAGCCCCACGCAGACAGGCGGGATGCCCTGAGTGTACACAGCAGACGAGGCTGACCAGTGCACAAAGCGATAGAGAGATGTTGCCAAAGCCTGGCTGTTCATTTCTCCCATTTCAGATGAGGTTTAATAGACAAAGTGAGAAGGAGAAGTTTTCCAGACTGGGAGCTGTGTGTCCAGCATCCTTGCAAGTGGAGAATGCCAGGGGAAATTCCTGAGAAGCCCATGAACTCGTGTGGAACTAGACCCCTGGACGACACTGGGCACAACACCGCTGTGCTCACAGGGTACCTGGGGGGCATTCGCTGAGCCTCCTCTGCTTAGATTCCAGGACAGCGGGGGAAAAAATTACCCAGAGATTCCCATTTTTCTTATATTTCAAATATTTCCGTCGAATCACAGAAAGCTGAGGTGTGAAGGGACCTCTTGAGATCACCTAATGCAAACCCCTGCTCAAGGAGGGTCACCTAGAGCAGGCTGTCCAGGACCATGGCCAGTTGAGTTTTGAGTATCTCCATGGAGGAAATCAGGGACGTCCTCACTGGCAACTCCTTCCCTTGTTCCTCTTAAGCCAAACCAGATTGTTGAAGGTTTTCTGTCAGCAAGAATCTGTGATGTAAAAAGGGCTAGGGAGCACAGGGGTCTGGGATATAAAGGGTTACTGCCTCTTAATTACTATAAAGGACCCAGCCTGTTGCAAGGCTTTTGGCCATGGTTCCTCGGATGCTGTGAGTTCTTAACTCTTCCTGCTAAAATGATTTGGTGTCTGTAAATACTGAACTGCTGTTCATCTGAAAGCACTAAAAGGAGCACTGCTTCCCTCCCTGGAGGCCTGAACTGTAATCTTCTTAGCGCTTTGAAGCCAAGGAGGTGCATTACGCTCTGCAAAAAGGCCCTGCTCATTTCTGAATCCCATGGCTCCACTGAAAAATATCAGGCCAGGCTCCACGCTCCTGCGCTGGGAGAGGAACTGCTGAAGCATGCAAGGCTTTGTGACAGGCGCAGACGGCACTAACAGAGACCAGAGACAGAGCAGAGCGAGCCGCCACGGGGCAAGGTGACATGTGGACTTACCCCATGGCAGCTCCTCTGCAGATCCTCCCTTGCCCCAGCGCCCGCAGGCTGGCGGGGGCAGTTGCTGCAGAGCAGCTGCTGCCCTGCAAGCTCAGATCGCAGCTCGCATGAGTGATGGGCGAGGACTCTCTCCCTGCTAGCTTTGACCCTGACACATTAATGATGTGAGTCAAGGGCACTGTTTAGCAGTGTCTAGCGCAGCCCGAGCCGTGTAGTTCGGTTTCATGATGTCTCTTTCCCCTTGTGCAGATGAGGTGACAATGAAGGAGATGGCGAAGAAGAACCAACAGCTACGAGCAGGGGAAATTCTCATCATTGTTGTGGTGTTGTTTATGTGGGCAGGTCAGTTCAACCTTTCTGTCAAAAGCATGTAATATCCTAGAGACCGCTGGCTTGCTCGGTTTGCATGTGTAATCATGGAAGACCTGAAAAGAAAAACCCTTCCTCCCGTAAATTCAGCTGTAAGGGCGCCTCAGTTCCCTCTGCAGCATCACAAGTGGGGCAGTGCCAAAAGCAGGTGAATCAGTGGTCTGATCTGCTCCAGCAGGAAGTAGGTAATGGACCTGATGAACCAATTGCCTAATTTCCCATGGCTAATCCTGTAATCTCAATTTTTCCAGAATGCACTGATGGTAATGCCCTCAGCCTCCCAACAGGATGCCTCGAGCCCTTCAAATGATACAGGTCACTGTAATTATCTGGCTATTATATGACTCCAACTCTCATGCAAAACAGCAATTGAAGAGTCTCACTCTCAACACTCACTATTACATATACACTAAAACCCACTTCAGAATCAATTAAAATAATGGAAGCATGGAAAGAACAAATAGCCCCAAACATCAAAACACCAATAAACCCAGATCCTCTCAACACCTACTATTAAAATACAAAGAATAGTATTTAGTAGGAAGAGGCGGGACAATAGCAGAAATACATTAACCAAAAGGAAGGAAAAGTCTACATGAGCTGGGGACGGGGGGAGGAGGAAGGACTAGCGTTAGCTGAAAGCTGTTGTCCCCAAGAGTGCTTTGGAGCCAAACTTTCAGCAATCCTTTGAAATGCCCCCCTCGTCCTCCTTCCACCTTGCAGCCACTAATCTTTTTAATCCAAGCGGAGGTTCTGCTACAAGACGGCTACTGTAGTATATGATTTTACAAGCAAGCCCACAGGCCCAGCTGCAGCTGCGAGCACCCAGTGCTCTGGAAAGTACAGTAAAATCATCCCAGGGCCACTTTGCTGTGGGATGTGATGGATACAGGTAGGCACATACATTAACGGAGCATCAGATCAATGTGCTACTTCATTAGGAAGATCCCTCACTACGTCTTCCTGTAATAAATACAAATATATAAATTAGATATCCAAAGAGAAGCAAGAGTTTTCCAACATGAGTTTGGGATCACATTTCAACAGAGCTTACAGCAAAACGTACCTAGGGTAGATCTTGCTCGTATGTTTGATGCTAGTAAACATGGAGAGGAAAATGCCTCTGACTCCTGCTCTGTCTGCTTAGAAGGTCTGAAGTGGCCTTAGCCAGCCTCTCAGCTTGTTCAGTTTGGAAATTACACGCATGAGTTAATGGGAAGTAAAGTTTGTACATGTTCGATTTCTGTTTAGAGCCCCAGCGTCCCCTGGCTGCCAGTCAGCTGCGTCAAACATTAATGAAAGCGCATTTACAGAGCACATTACCCAAGGGGGGATGGTTCAGGTGACCCAAGGAAATTGGCAGGAAGGGAAATTAGCACTATGGTAAATCTATGATCCGTAAAAGACAACCTTTATCGCTCTGTATTTAGGCCTCTTGTCTCAGTCAAACCACTTTCCCACACACAGAATTTTCCTGGGTCAGAAAACTGAACCACAATAGCACTGAGTGGCTATGGGCTCCGGCAACTTAACGTTATGCTCACCACTGAAACGATGTGGCCCCTAAAGGTGGTGGTCTGTCCTCTCTGCTGCTGTAAACTAACAATCCTGACTTGGTAGGGGATGCATCAGCTTACTCCAACAGAAGATTCAGCCCATTTATACTAGAGTCTGCTGAGGCAATATATCTCCAGGGAGAGATATGAAGAGGAAACCAGTCACTGATCTCAGACCTGTCTCGAAAGAGGGGGATGGAGGAATTAACTGTCCTGTACAGTTCTGCAGTGAGAATCCAGTGCGATTCCAACTGTGAATCCAGCTGACACAGAATCAGATCCATTTATAATATTTTTTTGCCCTCTCAAGTCCTGAGTTTACCATATATTACTTGCATTTCCAGAGACTGGACAGTAATTATTGCTAAAGATGATAACTAAATGAAAACCTCAACTAAAATGTTTCCAAAATCTCTAGTCTATGAGCTTTTCAGCATTTATGTCAAGTTTTAGTCGTGCGCATACAAATTCAAATGCCCTGCCGGTAAAAATCATTAATAATTACATGAAGCAACTGAACAACCGATTCAGCTCCCAGTTAGTATAACCTAAAACTCGGATCAGTGTCAGAAAAAGAAGTCGCTAATACCACAGTTTCCCTTCTAGACATATGACTTAGATTAAAAAAGGGAAGTGGGTGGAGGGAAAATCTCTCTACATCTAGTGGGTTCTTCACAAAGTCACAATATATAAAAATCCCTTTCTAGCTCTTAACCTGCCCTGGCCATAACCTGAACAAATGATGATGTTTTAGCAAATGTGAACTGGAACCAGTCAGTGCCCCAGGCTCTGAACTGAGACAAGACCCGAGCTCTCGTGCTGTATTTTTGGTATTGTTCACAGCACTTTGCTTCTTTATGCGTCAGTTTTACCATCAGAAATCACAGAATGCATAACTGTGGCAGATGTTAACCTGTCCTCTGAGGATCAGCCATTTGTTCACACACACAAGGAAGAATTTGGACCACTGTGTTTATCAGTAACACCTGGGGGCAGCTGCCATAACACCTCACTTTATAAAGCAGTTTGTGATGAGCTGGTGAGAGCTTTACATATGTTTTGCTATTATGGGAGCTGGAATATTTTCCAGTAAGGGAGAAGCAGCATCTGCCTGGGGCTGCTTAACCTCTATGTTTGGAATCTGCAGGCAGAGAAGTTATTTGGTCAAAATGTCACATAAAATCTTCCGAGAAAGACATCTGCAGTCGTCTTATGTGTCATGGCTGCCCCTGCTTTTCTCATGTGCCTCTGTGTGTGGGAGGAAATTTCCACTGGCAGCTTTTGCTGCCGTCGCTGTTGCATATTTGCAGATGTTGTCCTGCTGCTCAAAAGGCCCTGGCTTGTACAAGCAGGTACGGTACCTGCCTCTCATTTGCCAGCTCCAGCCCGTTCTCTTCACCCCAGAGGAAAAAGATCAGAGGACACATTTTCACCAACCAAAAATTCCAGGTGCTCCTGTGTTTGCAAAGCAAAGATCCCATTTAACTACACAGTTAGTGTTGATCACTATCCAAACGTAGGCTTAAAACACTTGTCCCATTTAATGACAGGGAAGTTGGAATATAATTAATCTTCTGTCCTTCTGTCTAACTAGTTTAGCATTAAATTAAGCATCGAGAAGGAAACAGCCAGAGGGCTGACTAGCTGTGTTAGAAAATGATCCTTAGGAGCAATTGTAAATGCCGCTGAGATCTCTACCAGAAGGCACAAAGCCGGCTGGCAAGCAAGGGATCTCTGATCTCTGCAGGCTCCAGGGGCTGAGCTCCTTTGTGTGATCACTAATGCTTTTTCCTGTTAGGGGTGATCGCCCTGTTTTGCAGACAGTACGATATCATCAAAGATAATGAGCCAAATAACAGCAAGGAGAAAGTCAAGAGCGCCTCGGAGAACAGCACTCCCGAGCACCAGAGTGGAGGGCTCCTTCGCAGCAAGGTGAGATGTTGCTGGCACGCAGTGGGGGACAGGGCAGACAATCAACTTCCAGCTGGGCCTCAGCTAAATCACCCCAAAAGTAGACTCCGTTAAACATCCTCCCTCCAGCTAGGATGCAGAAAGGAAACATCCCTTCACATCCACACGTGCCAGTACCACGGCTTCACTAGTGGTCTGAGCCTCCCAGATGCATCACAGCACAAGCACCTCACTCCCACCTCTGGATTAGCCTGCACATCCATCAGTAAAACAGATTACAATCCATATTTCTGGAATATCTGAACATCTTTGGAGGGAAAATGCACTGAGCGATGCTGCAGTCCTTGAGCTGCTTGGGTCCCTACTCGCCCAGCGGCCCCCTTGGGTGGCATGTGGTAAAGAGGGTATTACTCTTGCAATTAACTGATGAGCTGATCAGCAGGAGCATGGCTGGTAAGACCCATGATGTTAAAGGTATGCCATATTCATAATGTAAGCAGACTCAAGCCTATAATTTGTACCAACTTATTTCAATTAACCTAACTTTCTTGTGTTTCTATTCACAATTTGCACTCTGGCACATCCCCACCACTTCACATTTACTTATTATTTGAAACAGTCTGCTAATTCATGCTCGTTCAGAAGCAGGTAGTGCTGAACCATGCAACCCTAAAGCCTCAGCTCTGGCCGTCTTTCATTATCCTGAGGGGATGGGAACAAGAACTTTTCCAAAACGAAAAACTGACCAGCACGCTGCACTGATCTCTGATGTGTTTTTTCTCCCCTCTCTAGCAACTCCTATACATCCTTTCTTCCTTTGTCTCCTCTTCTCTCCTAGTTTCCAAAAAACAAGCCCTCAGTGAATATCATTGAAGCATGACAGCCTGCCATCTGATAGATGGACTCCATTCCTCACTCTCACTTTCTGCCTCTGAGCCTTGATGACTAGGGAGGTGAAATATTGTTGGAGCAATTTGAAAAGAGACCTGGCGATTGTCACTTGCTGGCATGCACCTCCTTGTCCATGTTCTGCAAAACATCTGGCCAGAAAGAAAAATCCTGCAAAAAACCCTGAAACCCAAACAATTAAGATGGAAAAGCATCAGTGAGACAGCTGCTGCCGGTGATCCTGTACCGGACTCACGAATCACCTGGGCTGAAGCAACTTCTCACGCACTCCTCTCCACCCTCACACTCCGTCTTCTGGAACAATTTTCCTGTCTTTGGAAATGTACAAGGTTTTGTTGTATCTTTATTTTGTCTCACTGTCACTCCATCTTGACAGTATTAACATGAGCTCAGGCATCAGTCACTGTCACTCCTCTCCAAGCAAGAAAGGAGGAAAGCTCATCACAGACACGACGAGCAACCAGATTTTGGCTGCTGTGTGCTCTCGGCTTGCTTTGTTCCATTGATGTGTGTCGTGTAACACATCTTGCAGGTGGGTTTTTAAAACAAAACCAGGAAAAAAAAAAAGCATACCCCAGTTTCCATTCCTACTGCAAGAACTTCCCTGGTTGTTCTCCAGTTAGGCTGCAGCACGTCTCTTGACACCGTTGCTGTCTCTCCTATCTCGCACTGGTGCTCTTCACCTCAGGTAATCGGGGCACGCCGAACACTGAGGCACAGACCAACATGAGGGGACACCAGAAGCTGTTATTTAGCTTCCAGGATAATTTCAACCATTTTCTTCACACTATTTTCAGCTGGGCCTGAGTCCACCACCAGTGTGATAAAAGGTCCATAAAAATGTAGCCAGTCAGCAAAAAAAGAAAAAGAAAAAAAAGAAAAAAAAAGAAAAAAACTCATGATACCGGTTGCTATGCAAGGTCTCCAGTGGCAATAGCTATTTATTGTGAAAGGCTCTTGCCTAAGGGACCTTTTTCTGAGGGCTTAAGTTCTTAAATTGCTTCTTTTAGTAGGATTCCTGTGGGAAGGTCTGGTTCTCCCTACACGTCCTGTCTGCACTATTTTTGTGACGTTGTAATGTCAGGTATCTGCTGGAGGCAATCCTCCAGCAAAAGGATGGCAGTGAATGGGAAAGGGGCTGGGGTTCTCCTCTCTTTTATTAAGTGCTTGATGTTTGTAGGCTGACAGGATCCCTGGGATTGCTGGTGCTCTGGAAACTGGTAGATCCAAGTCCATCACACGGAAAAATGTACTCTTTGCAGTGTGCCATGGGGTAGCTGTACTTATGTAATTACTCCACATGACCACTCCATATGCACTAGGGGATGAGGCAAGATCCTACTTATTCCATCAAATACCAGGACAGGTTGGCCTGAGTAAGGTTTTAATCTCGTTACAACAAACCTGCACTCAGATGAGCCTGGTTTAAGAGTCCCTGCAAAGAAATGGGCTGGTAGTAACAGAGTTCAGCCATCTCTCCTCTTCCACTGCCACCAGCCTTTCCAAAAGAGTTGATGCGAGAGGCACTAGTAAGTCTGCTTGAGATGTGTTGGTGAACAAACCAGGGCTTCCCTTGTGCTGGTTTCAGAAGGCAGGCCAACCCCAAAGGTCTCTTCAGTGGATCCTTTGCCAGAACATACTCCTCCATCACCAAGAGGGAGAGGTCAACACCTCTGATACAGACAGAGCAATAAACATTTTATAATGTACAATAAAAGATTAAAGGCATCTCCTGTGTCCTTGTAAATCTGAATGTAGTAATATTTCATCTATGCAATATCTCATTAACACACACAATAGAACAGGGGGGTTTTCTCTGTGACTTCCCAGTGACTAACAGCATAAAATGTTTTCTCAGTGTCTGGGTTCACCAGAGTTCACTCTGGCTGCACGACAAGGGGGGGGGGGCGGGGGGAAGACTTGCAACATAAATAGCACTACAGCCATACCTAGCAAGATTCTTCAGATAGGTCTGTTATCTCCTAAGAAAGAAATGTCATTTGGAATCCATACCCCTATAAAGAGAGATTTAGGACAGATGGTACAGCATGTGCAAAATGATAAGGGAGATGCTCTCTCATAATCCTAGAGCAGACAGCCAAGCAAGCAGCCCTCAGAAGCCTGCTAGTGAGGAAATTCAGCCTGGTAATTTGGCAGGTTTGGAGTGTAGAGGGTTGTGCCTCTGTTTTTAAAGACAGTTGTCCCTGGGAGTTCCCACCATATCCCCTTTCTTGCAGTAACTGTTGTTGTTCTCTAGTGACAGGTTTAAACTATTTCTTTCCTAACAGAAATGTGCTCGCTCCTTGTCCGGTAGAAAATAATTAAAATGTAAAACATCAGCATTTTCACAGAGTTAAGCATTCGCAGGCTTTAAAATTAAGGTAATAATGCTATTAGTAATAAGAAACAAATGTAGGCTGGCAGCAACTCAACTCATTGGAGAGGGACTCCAAGCGAAGTGATTCTCTTAAAGGAAATGTTTCCAGTAATTCTGAAGGGATGCAATAAGCCCACACTTTAGGAAAAGGCGTTTCCCATTACAGCAGAAGAATTAGTTACTTCAGATCCTACTTTTCCGAGGGTCATCAACATCAAAGCTTTAACTGCTGTTTCAGTATCAGCTTCCACTGTAACCCATCAGTCAGAAACCATTAAATCTCTGGGACTGAGCCCATCTTTAGAATAGATACCTCAGTCTCATCAACTGTTGCCAAAAGATACTCCTGAGGTGTTTTACAGTAAATAAAGGGAAGACATCGAGAAAAAAATACCCATAAGACGGTGCTGAGGAAAGTCATGTTGAGCCACAGAGGAAGACACCCTGAAGGCCACCCCCATTCCCCTGCCTGTTTTCGCCTGACTGCTGATTTTGACCGGTTGTTGGGAGGCAGGAGCTAGGAAAAGGAGGTTTCAATAAATACTAAAATTCAGTAAGTGGGAAGGAGCTGGCATGCCAGGGGTCCCAGAGAGCCCTGCATGAACTGAGACCCTGCTGATGCCAAAAGCAAAGGAAAGCATTCCTTCAGCCAGCTCCGCCGACGCCGTGCAGCCCCTGGGGGACTAATCCTGTTGATTTCCAAAAAATCACTGAGCAGAGACGATGGGCACAAGAAGGAGCAAGGAGCTGAAAACACAACCCTTTTCCCATATACACGCAGCGCGTGTTTCAAGTGAAGCACCACTTGCCTTCATCCTTTCAAGCACTGTAATATTATGCCTACAAGTAAAATTTAGCCAATATATTCCTCCCCCACGAGTTTAGTAAAATGGAGCCACAGGAGGTGGTGTGGAGCAAACAATCCTGCACAGCGTGTCCTTCCAACTGACAACACACAGCATCATACATTTCGCACCACCTCCCCCCGTACAACAAGCAGCAGCACCAGCTCTGTTCTCCGTCTCCTCGGAGGAAAACGAGAACATTAGGCATTTTATCCCCTGACAGTTCAACGGCATCAGAGGAGGAAACACCTACATGACAGAAAGTGTTAGTATAATCTCAGCTGGTAATAACTTTCTGGAGGAGATGTAAATGGAGAGGAACAGACTGCTAATGCCAGTATTTGCCAAAGACATTAAAGGTTACATCACTCAAAAGTGTATGTCACAGCTGCACATCCATTTTGCTGATAAAAATATGGCAATCCATTGCCTGAGTAGTCAGACTTCACTTCCCAAGGAGAGAGTTGAAGATTATACCATATGTTATACCAAATGTAATTTCCCCACATTTGCAGAAAAGCTTCCTAACGACATGTAATGAGCTATTACTGGCTAGTCTGGAAGCAGAAGCCTAGCTGACCAAATTCAATCAGCTTTCTAGCATTTGTTAAAAAGCTGTATGATCAACATGCTATTTATGCTAAAGTATCTTCTGTTTCCTCCAAAAATCTGGTGTCTATTAAATTGTCTGATGACCCTATAGATTAAAATTATTATGTTCCTACTTGTTGGTGCTTTAGCCCACACATCTCGAGGAAAGCGAGCTGGATTCTCTTTCAGCTCATGCACCAGCATCAATTTTGTTTAACTAAGTTCCAAATGAAGAATCTTTATTATTAGCGACAGAGCCAGGAAAGACACAGCTTGAATTTTAGATCCCAGATGGAGTCAGCAAAGCTGGCAGCCAGAAAAGCCATCTTTTTCTTTGCAATCTGAACACATTGGATGCGGAGCCATTGAGTGGCAATAATGACATAGCCCCACGATGCCATTTGACACTTCACAGCACATCGCTGTCCTTTTTAACTGACAAAACCCCCCACATTTAGTGCCACCAACTGCTAAATATAATCTATTTATACCATCCAGACCCGTTCTGCAGAAGATGCAAGCAGCGTGGTACTAGACATTCTCTCAAACCAAAGGGAGGATATTATCGGCTTCCACTGTTTCAGATTTCAGGACGTAATTTCTTCCTCCCATTTAGCATTACCTTATAGCACAAAAGTAGGAAAGAGTTGGTTAGCTTTTGAGAGGATGGCAGGAAAAAGAAAACCACAGTAGTTTTAATTTCAGTCTCATTGTTTTCTAGCTGCTGCTGCTGTTAGACTGCGATACATTGATGAATGTTATTAAATTTTTAATTTTAAGACATTTCATCACAGAGCTCACACAGGGCTTGCACAAACCCATTTCCTCCAGTCTTATCTGATATTGCTGGATTCTACTACAGCAAGAATCGTAGATGGAGCCCTTGGCTACAGTCTAGCAGCAAACATGCAGTATGACCTTCCACAAAGGCTTAACACACAATCTCTCCCTCCCCTTGCAGTATCTCTACCATTCAGCATATATTAATCACAGTTGCAATGTCAAAGAATGAAATCTTCAGCCATGAGGCTGCCCAGAAGCCTAAAGTCTTTACAAAGCGCAGAGCTGCTCCATGGCAGTGTTCATTCCTGTGAAAGATTTACATTCACAAAGACCACAAAACACACATTCTGGAGGAGGTACCCGCTTCTGCCCGAGGTCCTCCAGCACAGGGAAGCTAGTCTTGGACACAGCACACGTACAGACACCATCATCCCGCTGTCATGGTAAGGTGCTGCCTGTTCAGAATAATATCATTTTCTCAGCATGGCTGAACTGGCAACAGAATGCCTGCTTTAAGAGAAGGATAATATAAATAACATCCTGACTGATATGCATCACTTAATAATCTCATAAAGAGATATGTAACAAAATCAAGACAGCTAGCATGGAAATCTCTGAGCACATAAAAGGCAACACCTCAGCATGCAGAGCAAAGGCAGCAGATTGCCTGTGGTCTTCCTGCCGCTCTGTTCCTGCTCCGTTCTATCATCGCTGATCAGCAGCGACCATCGATCACTGGCTGAGACGGAGCTTCGCTATCCCAGCAGTATGTGACTGCAACAGCTGCCGCCAGGCCTGCATTACTTCAGGGCCTCCCAAGAGCCAGTCTGTTCGTTTAATATCAGATAAACCCTCCAGCAGACAAGCCAGTCTGCTTTTGCAGGGGGGTGGGGAACAGGCTCGGCAGTCAGGCTCCTGCTAGCCCCGTTGCCTTCTCACAATGCCTGGAACAAGGAGACCTGAAGCAAAAGTCTTCCTTCATTACGTGTTAAGAGAAGGTGGACTTTACAGATATGATGGCCACATGAAACTGCCACCAAGAGCACAATTACTCCTTTTTCAGAGAAGTCTCTTCAACTTGCTTTAAAAGACAACAGCCACCATGTAATAACCCCCCCAACTTCCCATTCAACAGCTGCCAATGGATGTCGCCTTCTCTTTCTATGTGCCCTGTGAACAAAATTGACAGCAGTAAAAGTCACTTGAGAGGCCACGCAGGCATTAAGAAGACGGTTATCAACTGGAGAGGATCAGTTATTGACACAAAGCCCTAACACTGGGCACGCACCACCCATGCCTGTACAACCCAGGAAAAAAAAAAAAAAAAAAGAAAAAAAGACATCCCCTGCCCCACAAAATTGCTGTATATGGATTACTTTGTTAATGGAGGCGGTATTATCTCGGAGTTAGTGCAGTCAGGCAATGCCAGGCTCTGTTCCAAGCTCCGCTGCTTATCCTTTGGACAAATTACTTTGATTCTCTGTGCCTCAGTCACTGCACATCTAGGACAATGACAAACTTTGCTTTTTAAAGCCACTTCCTCCACTCCCATTTTGGATTTGAAAGGTGCTGCACAAGGGCAAAATAATAAAATCTATGAAGGCGACACTGAAAAACATGAGTGCTGTTACCTAAGTTTTATTTCAAGATCACATTAGCCAAAAGTGTCACCAAAAAAATTCAAAATAATAAAAATATAGTACAATTTCCTCCGTGAAGAAAAAATAATTTTCTCCCTGAACTCCACCTACAAACACCTAAAGGGCTCCTAAGGCTTGTGCAGGCCCTGCTAGCCCCCCTGGGAAGAGCATTTTGCAGAAGATCAACCCATCTCTCTGTTCTATACATCCTCCAAATCAATTTGTTAGGGAAGGAGATGGAAGCAGCACAGAGGCCAGCAGTTGCTGTTGGATTGTGTAGCTTAAATAAACACGAGGTCACACTCTTCTGGGCAGTTCAGAAAGCAGGCAAGTGAAAGAGGGCAGCCTCACAATAACACAGCAGAAAGGAAAAGGACATCTAACAGGTGCAAAATGTTTATAAACTGAAGCCTAAATCTCATTAAATGTTTTTACAAGAAAAGTTACAAATTAAACAAGTAAAAACAATCAAAAAAGGCAAACTTTTTCAGGGACAGGAAGAACAACAAGGCAAGACATAACCAAACCAGGTAAATCAACAGCTGCTCCTGAGTTTATAGTAAACGAACACAAGTCTGTCAAATGGAGGGGGACAGGAGCCACAAGCTGTTCTCACAGTTTAAAACCTCAGTGTTACTCAAAGGGATTGCAATCACCATAGGAGATTTAATGCCAAGGCTTAGGAGCAGGCTTTAAAGAAGGTTTTTCCACTTCAAAGCACGTTTTCTAGTTTCCATCACTGAAGTATTATGACATCTTCACATCCAACATGCAATCTTGCCTCTTGAACACCAACTACATTTGTTACCTGCTTTGAAAGGAGGTTGTTTTCAGAGGGTAACACTGATGCAAAACATAGAAGTTACCTACACAAACCAGATCACATTTAAATTGCATTTCAAAACCAGTTCCAAATGTTTCTAAAACATAGAAACTTCCATTGGCCTTATTAAAAACAGATCATGAAACAACTTATCAAAATACAAACCACTCAAAACCAGAACAATTAAAACCAACTCTAAATGCAGAAGAACCAGCACAGTCTCTCAGCCGCAAAATCAAACATTAGGAAAGGCTGTGACAGGGCTATGGTGGAAGTGGTCAGGAATGCTCTGGAAATAGTGGTGTCTGGCCAAGTTCTTGCTCACCCATGTGTAAAGCTGAACCTTTGGGTAGGTTTCCTGTTGGACCTTGGGTAATTGCTGCAAAAGTAAGTAAAACAGTTAAAACACACACAAGAGAAGTGTATGCGCAGCTGGAACAGCATCTTCTTGGAAAAAGCCTTCCTCATTCCTTGGGGCTTGCAGCTGGTACCTAATTTTCTTGTTACGAAGTTTTAAAAGGGAAACCACATTGTAAGAAGGCACCTTGTAAGTGACAACATGGAAGTTTAAAAGACTGTCCTTTCAGGAACACTGCCTTGTGCTTTATTACCCTCTTTGCAAAGCGCTTTCTCCCTGGCCCAGCAGAGAAGGCTGAAGGCTTGACTACACAGCAGTTTACAAGAAGGAAATTTTCCTCACAAAGTGCTGTACACACATTAAATACTCTCATTTGCTACGTCTAAGCACGTTCTGAAGTAACAAGACAAAACGCCATAAACTTTAAGCAGTCTTATAGGAGTAAGATTAAAAAACAAATTACATTTCAATAAGCTTGGTTATCTCTGCAGGCCTTGGAGTGTTACAAAGCTTTTCCACATCATTAGAGGTTGCTTTACCCCTTCTGCTTTTTGAAAAAAACCAACTCTGCTACCTTATTTTTTTCTTATTTGTGCACAGGCATCAGCATAACTCAGGAAATAGCATTTATAAACTGCAGACCCATCTGAAGGAACATGAACAACCACAGGGGTCATTCCCACTATCAAAAGAGTTTGGAGAAGAAGCATCTGGGTTGTCACATCCACAACACCGAGACTTTCATTTCTACAGCAGTTGCTCAGCAAGAGCAGCTAGTGACCACACAGGTCTCAAGCCAGCAAAGCAACTTGTTTGTGCCAACAGCTGGAGAAGAGATACCTCTGTTACACTCAATGTATATTTATCGTAAAGCTCAGAAAAGCTATGTTGTGACTGGATCATGCAGGCTGCTCCCTAGAGGTCTTCTAGGTCAGAGTTACAGGGGTCACGGAGCTCCAAACTTTTACTCATTACTCAGGCGCTCCAGTACTACTACCTTACAGCCAGTGTTACTGTGTACGCAGAACAGGCACCTCTACCCAAAAGAGTAGATCTGAAGGCCTCGCACAGCAAATCCTTGGCAAGAGACAGCTCAGCAGAATGCAAGAATCCTTGAATTCTTATCACAAAATATGAAACAACCATACTTACAAAACCATAAGAAACAACCCCCAACCTTGCTGTAGCATTTGCCCTTCTGCTTGCTCAGGGTAAGTCCTACAGCTTAGTGGAAGGCAACTTCCCTGGAATAATGCCCCTGCTGGACTCCACTGTTTCAAGATTCTCTCGGTACAGAACACTGTGTGTCCTTGCCCAGTCGAAACTCAAAGTTTTTTCCATCCTGCCACTGCAGTCATGTGATTAATGTGAATCACGGTTCTGCGTAGCACTTCTTCCTTTCCAGGGAACATAACGTTTCTTGAGCAAATCCAAGTCTCCTTCATAAACTGCTGTATCAGCTTTTATTTACCCAAAGGAATAACTTCTTGTCAAAAAAAAAAAAAAAGATACTTCTAGAAGAGATTTCAGAAGTGTTCTTGAAAAATCCACGTTTTGGGGCTGCATTGTTTAGGAAGGAGGGAAGCACTCCAAGACAGCCAACAAAAGGCAAACTCTCACCATCGCACAACAGTCCACATTGTCTGCAATAAGTTGATGCAAGATGTGTGTCTGACTAGAAGAAATCACAACTTTTCACAAATGCTTAGCCTTCCTACAGTTAAGTTCCCCTCCCCTGCCATTCTGAGTCCCAGTCAAAATGGGTCATAGAAAGAGGGGTGTCATTTCCTACTGCCAGGGGTGCACCCTTCACCCCTACACCTGAGGGAAGACAAGAAGTTGTGCAAACTACCACCATGACTCATGAGTACTTCACACCAGTAAGAGGTTTGAGCTCCTCCACAAGAGGCAAAGTCGCAGGAGCAGACTAACCCCATCAAGTATTTGGAGAGAGCTGTTATCTCAGTGCCTCACCTAACTATCTGACCCGGGGCTCAGACTAAGAATCCTTACGGCCATTACACATGGGGAAAGGAGACAATGACACCCTAAATCAGTTCTGTTCCATGGCAGTTCAGTTTAAAACATTTCAATTTCCTTCTCCTCAGGTACAGTCCATTCTCCCTCCTTCCCCAACAGCTGAGACCATACACATTTAGGATGAGATTTTCCAGGAAGTTCCACCCTCATTTAGAAACCAGGAGCCCTGATTATCTCAGCAAAAACATGTGATTTGCCACTAGAGAAGACCTTGGACCAGTCCTGGGGACCAGGGAGTATCACACTCCGCTAAGAACAGCCAACTCCTCCCACCACTGCCCTCGCCATAAGCCTCCTTGCAATCTGTTTTATCAGTTCCTACCCCATCCCCTACTCCAAACCCAATTTCACATCCCTCTTACAATTTAGCATTCGTAGGTGGATTTCATTTGCTTTGCAGTGAAAGCAAATTTGAAGCCCTCCTAGGCTCAGCCATAAATTTAATTCCTCCTTTATGTCAGCACAGCCCAAATCCTGTACCTTCCCTGAACACTTTCCATTCAAGCAAAATTATTTCGGGCAGGTAAAAACTGTTTCAAGATTAAAGTTTTTCCTCAGCCAGCACAGTACCAATCCACAGATCAGACTTTCAAGGCAGAATCTGCTAGCGCAGCACTCATTTGTATTTCACAGATTTGTTTCTCCTTATGTTCCCTTACACTAGTCTCCCCTTCCATCACCTTAAACCTAGTGTGTCTGGTTTTTTAAAGATATCAGTCTTTGTTATTACAGTAAGACCAGATGGTCTGTGACTCTTTGTAAGGTATTTCCTCCTCCTCCCTTTGATTCAAGAGGGATCCAAGAAAATAATTTCTCAGGTTTCTCCCAGGTTGTAAGAAGTCTAACAAAATTGCTAAGCATCATAAACCTTTACCAAACAAACCAAGCCTCAACGAGAACTGCTGGTGGAGTCCTGCTAGCAGGAGCACTCAGAGAAAGCAGTGGCTGGAGGTCAGACAGGAACCACCCCAGGTTCCCAGGTACCCAGGGGTGCATAATTCTGCCAAGAGTGATCCCGCTCAAAATAACATGAGGATATATGTCTGAGCAGCAGGTGGCACGAGCACTATCCCATATGCACAACCGCAATGTTAATGACCTATGAAAGCAGAGCTCCTGAAGTACAGATGTTCAGGTGGAAACTAAGAGCAGGCTATGTTTACGGAGGGAAATGCTTTTTCTATTAAGTTTGCCCTTCCCCTGCCCACTTAAAAATGGGCCTATCCAGCTACACACATTGCTGAGGACAAAGCTAAGCAGCAGAGTGCTGACATACAGTGCCAAGAGTCACAGTTATAAAAGTAGGAGCCTCATTATTTCTGTAGACTGATACAGACTACCCATCAGAATTGCCGAGGAGGATCTCATCAAGAAGGATATGATTCTATTTACTGTTGGATAAAGGGTAATAATGAAGTGTGAACGCTAACAAATGGTCAGCTGGCAGAAATCTTGCGGTCAATTATCAGTTTCAGCCACCCATTTCCAAGCAGATGTTCAAATTGCATCTCATCTTTACATCTGCTACAACACAGCCTCAGCAGCATTTAGATTCCAATGGGAAGCTGCAAGTAAATGTATCTATTCAGGTTTAATATCTTCTAGAAACTAGAATGATAGGAAGCACAGCCCTAAC
Organism: Falco peregrinus; assembly: GCF_023634155.1. NCBI lineage: Eukaryota > Metazoa > Chordata > Aves > Falconiformes > Falconidae > Falco > Falco peregrinus. The sequence continues at coordinate 117,483,019 of NC_073723.1, forward strand.
CATAGGTCATCTCCCAGCTCACTCGAGATGGCTAGATGTGAAAAGTTTACTCTGAATACAAAAAGATTTCTTCCAACCAGTCTGTGTTCAAAGATTGCACACGTGCCAGCCAGTGCAACCTTCAGCACAAAATCACCCAACACAGATATAAGAAAGTTGTATTTATAGCCTACAAGTGCAAGATACCACGCAGATAAGTGATAAGACAAAACCTCTGCTGTAGCCAGCCTGTAATTCACCCAGACAACAGAAGAGCAAGGAGCAGGAGACAGGATACAAGGAAGAACAGACAGATTACGTAAAAGAGGGGATAGCAAAGTCAAACACTACCATGAGACAAATGCCAGGAGATTTGCAATACAAAACAGAGCTGAAGATCTGTAGCAGCAATATATTAGTTACCACTTCCCAAAGGGAATTCCCTTGAGGACTCTGAAACCTGCTAATTTTCCTTTAGGAATTTCTTGGGATCTCTCTGCATTTCTGCATCTCCTACACAAACGATATATGAGATACCGCTGCGGATCCAGGTGCACTGAAGTACTACACAGGGTCAAAGTCAGCCCACTGAGGAGGTTTTTCTGTGACAACTGGGGAAGCCCGCGCTGTCTGTCAGGCTGAATTCCAAGCCTACAGCTATTTGGAATAAGAGAGGTTTGCACTAATAGGAAAATCAAATTGTGTGCATCACAGACAATGTTCTTCCCTGGCAAAATAGATCTCTATTCCACTCACCAGCCTTGTTCATTTGGAGCTCCTGCCTGATTTTCTGTGACTCAGAACATACGTCTTGCATTTTTAATTTGAAAGGAAGAGAAAACAGGCCATTTTGGCTTTCCTTGCATAGTCCCCTCTGCATTACTTATGCTGTATTCATACACTGGGAAGCAGCCCTGTGGCTATGCAGCTGTTCGTGCTGCCCAGATAAGTGCATGCTCCGTGCAATGAGCCACAAAACTGTCAGTTTCTTATAACTCTCAAGAAATGACAATTATTGCTTATGAACGCTCAGAATAACCACAGTGGGAGGCCACCTCTAGAAGCTACCAGAACACTCTTTACCCTTCAGAACATCCCAGTTTACCCATCAACCTGCCAGATACTGTTCTTCAGCTGATATCCATTGCTGCTCTTCACTTTAAACCTCCACAGCATTCCTGATGTACAGCAGCAAGCCCCCTGTATAATGTTTCCCAGGTATCCCAAATTGTGAAACTCATCTGAACCAGTCCTGGAACAGGACTGATTGCTGTACAGGAACTCACTGGTGGTAGTGCTAGCAAGTATAGCAGGCACTTTTTATTTCCCTATTTTGAACAAGGATGTTCAAAACATCAAAGAATACAAGTTCAGCAAGCCAGGCATCCTGCTAGGATAGCTGTCCTCCACCCTGCCCTCCTTACCAGGACAGTCTTACCCCATCCCATCGGGGGTTACCAGGTGCAGGAGCTACAGTTTTCTTCATAGGGATGTGCACACTCTGAATATAAATGTTCCTTTTGCTCAAGTTCTGCTTCCAAAACGCATAGGTGTTGTTTCAGTTTTTAAAATAAAAGACAGTGTTAATTTTTTTAGACAATTTGTCAAATTAGGTTACATAAGACTTTGCAGAAGTCCTGCAGGACTACTGCAGCCATGAACTTCTTGCAGCACTATTCTGTGATTGCAAACATAAAAGTATTTATTCGAATAAAGCTGCAAAGGTAACACACTGAGAGCAAAGTAGGAGTGAGTGTCAGCTGAGTGAACCAGCAAGTGCCTGTCCTGACTAACAAGCCAGGAACCTGTAGCGAGCCCTCAAAACCAGCAGCTTTTCACTTTACTCGAGGCCACACTGGGAACGGCAACACACGGAACATCTGAGCGCCACAAGTCTGCAGCGGCCACGGGGACAAACCACTGAACTGACAACTCCAGGCCCTGGAGTGCAGGGGTGAGAGCACACAACCCCCCCTGCACAGCACCCGGAGCTGCTCGGCTGCTGCCATCTGCCGGAATCACTCCAGGAGGAGAGGAGCCAACAAGCCAAAACAGCACAAACATTTATTCTGCCCCGCAGACCACTTGCCCAGGACTGTCTTAGCAGCCTTCTTTCCAATTTGGATCAGCCCTATGTTCTTCCTCCTCTTACAGCATCTTACAGGGTAAAATATTAAGTGCTTCCCCCTCTATTTCAGTGCATCTTAAGAAAAAAATAAACGATAAAACCAGCAGCACATGACTAACCAAACTGGTTTAGGAAACTACTGGGATATTTTTCAAAGCGCAAAGGCATTTAGAGGCTCCTAAGAAATTACCTTTCTTCCTCCTCCTGTGGCACAGGAATAACTTCACCAGGTTTCTTCCCACCGATTGTCTCTTCCTGCCCAATCTGGCCTACAGCTGTATCACTGAACTAGAAAGGTAAGGAAAAAAAGGGATTAACACCTAATTTAAAAATCATTCCATGTAAGTCTCGCTTAATATAAAAATCTCACTTTCCCCCACTTGAAAAACCTTCCCTCACTGTGTAAAAATGCACACCTGTGTGCATATGGACATTACTGCAAGCAAAAATCAAAAGGAATGGAAATAAAAACATTTCAATTACAAGAATTAAGATGTGTGTTTACTTTAATGGTGTTTGATGGCTGTTCAGGTTCTGTAGACTCCCCTTGATCATCCTCTGGAGTGTCCAATTTCCTTGAAAAACAGATCTTTGCTGCTTTGGAAAGTTCTTGGTTTCTGGACCCAGAAGATGGTGTGGGACACCTTGGCAACACAGGTGCTGAACTCTCATCAGCTGTACTCTGGCCACAGGCAAGGTCAGAAGAGGGCACACATCTTTCCACACGATCACCACAGAAATTAGACTCATTCCTGCTCTTAGACACATCCCTGCTCGTAAAGGGAGTCTCTCCCTGGCAATCCACACCCAGGCTTTGCCGGCCATTAGACACCAGCCCCTCCAACTCTTCGAGAACACGGCTAGTAGCAGCTTTATCATACTCCAGGCAATCGCTTATGATTGCTTCTGAAAATTCTTTTTCAACTTCCTCCCAATAATTGGCCTCCAGAGACTGATCTACACAGTCAGCATCAAATGGGCTAAGACTCAGAAGCTCCTGAATGTCAAGGTCAGACAGCATGCGAGTTACTTGGAGCGACTGCAGATGGTTCTCATCCAAAGTAGTGTTTTCATTCACAAGTCTAGGATGACACTCAGAAGTGACTGGAGAACACTCTCTGGGCAGAGGTGCATCTGGTTCCTCTGCGATCTCTGAGGTTACCTTTGCATCTTCACTGATAACTGATGCCCCAGTACAGCTGCTGCTCTCGCCCTTTTCAGTCTCTCCATTTACATTTTGGCTCAGAGTGCTCTTTCTAGTTAGGTACCGCTCAGACTCCATGCAATCATCTGCCAAGATTTCCTGGATCTCTTCCTCAGTGTAACTGAAAGGAGAATTCCCTTCTTCACCGTCTGACGGTTCCAACAAGGAGTCATCTGGCTCACTATCATCAAAACATCTGGTTGTATCTAGAGAAATTACTACATCGTTGTATTGTGATGCAGGACTGGCAACAAGGTCATCATGGCCAGCATCATCCAGAAAATGAGGGGACCCTTGAAAGCCCACAGAACCTGGGGAGGAGAGCAGCAGTTTCTCTGAGGGATCTGGAATGCTACAGTGGTGACTCAACACACAAGCTTTCTTAGCTGACTGCATGACCTGAACCTGCTCTGCAGAATCCAACAGCCTTTTGGCCCTGGGAACAGTATCACAAACAGTAGGTGTAGATTCGTGACAAAGGCAAAGCCCAGAGGCCTGAGGGGACTGGTCATCCATGCTGCTGTCTTCCTGTGCCTCAGTGACCCTGTGCCTGCTGCTTTCAGCTCTAGAAGTCTGTTCTGAAGTTCATCTGATCCTGGTGCCCTCTGAGCAGCCCTTTGACAAAAGAAATCAGCGGGAGTCAGCTCCAACACGCCAGCAAAAACAACATCCTAAATAAAAGAAACTCAGTTGTTTTCCAAAGATGCAGTAATATAACGAGGAAGGTCAAACCACTAGCTGAGGCACAACAGTTTTAACTCCTCGATCTCTGTTACCTCTGACCATTTTAGGTCTTAACAACATATAATAACCACCAGTCCTTCATTCCATGAACGTTCTCACGCACAAGGTTGTTTGGCTTTCTCAAGCACAACTGATACAAGCCCCAATCATCAACACAATCTGTACCATCTCCTCCAAAGCTGCTGTAAATCAGTCACCCTAACACCAGATAACAGTACGTACAAATTACATTCTTTATGACCTTATATTTCAAGTACAGAGCACGCTTTTGGTATTAAACAAAGCTTCACAAGTGTCTCAACCCCCACCTCCATCCTTTAAAGATACTAATGTCTTTTTTGGGTTAGGAAAAACTGAGCAACGGAAGAGTAACTCTGTCAGGGAGCTAAGAGGACATTCAGCACAGTATTAGTCACTAACACACTCATACAAAACATAAATTATAATGAAAGATCAGAAGATAAAGAATCTTCCCATAAAATTCAATAGTTTTAAGATATTCACAAATAAAACCTGTTTTCCTCTTAGTGAAGACTCACACTAACATGAATCTTTTGACTTAAAAGCCCTGCACTCGACTCTCACGCAGCAGGAGAATCTGGACTAAGGAAAGGTATTTCCTGTCCTCTTTGGCCAAGAAATTTAAAGGAATAACTTTTGTCTTTCTGTTGCTTTGACTACTTACTGCTTTCAAAAAGAGGTGGTGGGGGGTGTACCTACTCCAGGAATAAAACCCAGGCAGTTCTGCTGCTTGCTTTTGTTATTCTGTCCTAATAATAAAAAAGCAAGCACTTTCACAATAATGCTGTAACCACACTGAAGGAAGAAAATACCTCAGGAACCTGCTATGTACGTACAGTACCTATACAAGAACACATGGAGTCATGAGCAGTCCTCACTAAATAGCACTTGCCTGGAGTTCTGTAATTCAGCACCACTGCTCAAGTGCTTCAAAGAGAAACAAAAGACAAACAGGAATAAATTAAACATAGATTTAGCCCTACAGAGTAAAGCAGTCTGATAATCAGCTCCTAACCGATAAAGACTTGGAAGAGAAACAAATGTTTTAAGCCTTTTTGCTGGAACTGGCTTCCAAAAAGTACATTTGGAGATGTTCACGTGCTCAGCCTGTAGAGGAGGAAATGGTTTCTTTACTGCTGTGACCTTCCCAAGCCAACTGACTGCAGCCTACGCTGGGTCTGTACCTTCAGCCCTAATCAACTGGTTCTGGACTCTGATAACTATGCAATCGATGATTGATAAGCCCAGACAGAGCCCCTTGCCATTTTCTGTAGTAGCGTGTTGGGTTCATGGACTGTTCAAGGATTGATACCAGGGAACGCTCTGTAAGGGTTGGAATCACTCAAACTGATGTAAGCCAAGGCCGCGGGCTGCCAGTCTCTCACCCTGTCCCTCATTCCAGCACTGGTGCTTGTACAGTCAGACCAAGCTGGAGCCAGCTCACCCCCAGCTGCAAAAGCACCAGCATGGATGGGCCATTCTACCAGGGGCTGCCAAAGGAGGGCTCTTTGGAGAGTTACACATGCTTTATGTGGGTTTCTAGCACAGTTCCAATAAATAACGAGATCAAAATACAAAGCTATTGAGAAACACAGCTCTGCCAAGGCTCGTGGACTGGCCACCTTGCCTCATCCACTCTCTGCAGCCACACACAGATCTCGCAAGCCTGCAGGGCTCCACTGCTGTGGGATCTGCTCCCTGAAAAGAGCAGGGGGCACCTGCTAGAGAAAACCATCACAGGCCACAGGGCACCAGCCCGCTCAGCCGAGGTTTGCCCACCGCCTGGGTTTCCTTCTTCGAACCAGCAAAATCTCGAGGCGTGGGGATCCCGCTCCCACCTCACCCGAGAGCACGAAGGCAAACGCCAGCGTTACACCCTCACAGCTCCCTCACCTCACCCTGTCACGGGCCTACTCGCGCCGGCTACCGGCTTGGCCCTAACGGCTGCCCCTACCTCAACGGCCCCGCCCCGAGGGAGGGGCCCGGCCCACGCCCTCCCCCCAGCCAGGCAAGACACTGGGCGCCCCCGGCCCGGAAAGAGGAGTGAAAAAAAACCCCAAATAAATAAACAGAGAGCTACAGTAAGTCAAATGAACCGTCGAGGCCTACGCGAGGCCGAGCGGCACAACGGGCCACTCTGCGCTCACCCGCCGCCATCTTAACGGCGTGGGCAGCCCCGCCCCCTGTGCGCGAGGCACCGCCTCATTGGCGGACCGCGGCCACGCCCCCCCTCATCGGCAGCTCGGCGCTCGAGCGGCGGAAGTGACGGCCAGGCGCGGCAGGCGAGCGCCGAGCGGGGCTGATGCAACCGGGGGAAGGTCGGTGGGGCTGGGCCGGGGGAGCGGGGCGGCCTCGGGGCCGGGCGGGGCCTCGGGGGCTCCCGGGGGGCTGGTGCCGCCGGTAACGCTGTCTCGTTCCCTGCAGACGCCGCTATGGAGGCCGCGCCCGGCCCGCAGGAGAAGTATCACCTCATCACACGGAACCTGCAGGTACCGGCGGGCGGTGGGCGGCCGGGGCAGGCCGCGGGGGAGGATCGGGGCCTGGCAGGCCCTGGGTGTAGCGGAGGGGGCCCGGATCAGCTGCAGGAGCCGGAAGGAGCCGCGGGGACACGCTGTGTGCAGGGTGGGCCGGAGCCAGGGCTCAGCTCTCCAGCAGCGCTGCCGGCCTGCCCGCGCCCTGCCCCAGCGCCTTCCCGGGCAGGCTCAGCCGTGCCAGATGTGTGTCTTGGCCCTGCACAGGAGGTGCTGGGGGAGGATAAGCTTATGGCCATCCTGAAGGAGCGAGAGTTGAAGATCTACTGGGGGACCGCCACCACGGGCAAGCCGCATGTGGCCTACTTCGTGCCCATGTCCAAGATCGCAGACTTCCTGAAGGCCGGGTGTGAGGTACGGGGCCAGGCTGGGAGCTCAGACCCTGCGGGACTGTGTTACCATGCTACTGGGCGGTACGTGTATTTCCCCTGACTGCTGCGGCACTGACTGTCCCCTTCCGTGCTAGGTGACGATACTCTTTGCTGATCTCCACGCTTACCTAGACAACATGAAGGCCCCCTGGGAGCTGCTGGAGTTGCGCACCCGCTATTATGAGAACGTGATCAAAGCCATGCTGGAGAGCATTGGGGTGCCCCTGGAAAAGCTGAAGTTTGTCCGAGGCACTGACTACCAGCTCAGCAAGTGAGTCCTGGGGCGCCTGGCCCTCCTGGGCAGGGGAAGGCTGACCTGGGGCTCTGCTCTTCCTGAGCTTGCGAGCTTGCGCTTTTCCTGGGTCTGCTCCCAGGCACTGTCATTCATTCAGGGAAAAAAGTGAAGGTGCCTCCAGGCCTCGGTTTCTCTCGTGGCCAGAACCAGTTTTTGTGTGAAGCAGCTCTAAAAGATGTCCCCCTCACCAGTGCTAACTGCTGTCCCTTCCCACAGGGAGTACACGCTGGACGTGTACCGCCTCTCCTCTGTGGTGACACAGCACGATGCAAAGAAGGCGGGAGCGGAGGTGGTGAAGCAGGTGGAGCACCCCTTGCTGAGCGGTTTGCTCTACCCAGGCCTGCAGGTGCGTTGCGGCGAGGCAGGTCGGCATAGCCTCTTGGCCAGGGAGGTGCTGGGCGAAGCCAGGACTGCAGGGACACATGAGGCTGCATGCCAAGGTCGTTATACTCCACCCCAGTATTACACCTGGCAGCAGCACAACACATAACCCAAGCACAGAGCTGCTTTTACAGCAACTCTGGCCAGCTGCAGGACAGCAGGCAGTCTGGAGAGCTCCTGTCCTTCCTAGGGTGGGTGTGCCCTGGCAGAGGCTGGGCACATGCTGGGGGATGGGCAGGATCTCTGAAGACTGAGGACACCCATAGTGTGAAGTCCTGGGACCAGTCTCAAGGCTATGTGTGTCTCTCCACAGGCCCTGGATGAGGAGTACCTCAAGGTCGATGCACAGTTTGGAGGAGTTGATCAGAGGAAGATATTCACCTTTGCAGAGAAGGTCAGGAACTGGGGTGTTTCTGAGCCCTCTGCAGTGCTGCTGCCTGGGGCAGCAGCTCAAAACACTCACAGATCCACTGGGAAAAGCGTGTCTGTGATTACGGTTGGCACCATTGTGCTCTTCACAGCTCCTGCTGCTGCTCTCATGATCTGCAGGGCTCTAGTGTGCTGCCACGCATCCCTGGCTGTGGCTGTCTGTGCCTTGGGAACTCAACGATAGCTTTCTGGACAATAGTTCCATTACTCTGGGTCCCCAAGTTATCTGGACTCAGGAGCAAACAGGGATTGTGAGTTAAAGCTGATCTTCAGAAGAGGATTGTCCGTGACTTGCCTTCTTGCTTTTTCCCAGTACCTTCCTTCCTTGGGCTATGCCAAGCGCGTCCACTTAATGAACCCAATGGTTCCTGGTCTGACAGGCAGCAAAATGAGCTCATCAGAAGAGGTTGGTCCCTGAATAGTGGCTGTGGTCAGGGGTTCTGGGGGGGGCACAGGTTGATGGCTGGGGGCAGAGAGGCTGCACCCCAAGAGAAGGTGACTTCTCTCTCCACTCACACTGGGGTCTGAGAGCAGCAACTTCAGCATGAGTTGTCTCTTTTGGGCAGGAGGTTGGGTAAAGGGCTGGGGAAATTTCTTCCTGCAGGACTCAAAGATTGATCTTCTGGATCGCAAGGAGGATGTGAAGAAGAAGTTGAAGAAGGCTTTCTGTGAACCAGGGAACGTGGAGAACAACGGTGTCCTCTCCTTCATCAAGCACGTCCTCTTTCCCCTCAAATCAGGTGAGGGGCTCACCTTGCTTGAGCACTGGGTCTGGTTTTTCCTGTGGGTTAGAGGAGGGGACAGGAGCGTGTGTCCCCTGAAGCCAGCTGCCCCTGAGTGCCACCTCCCCAGCCACTGCTGCGGTCCCCCTCGGCTCTTGGGCAAAGTGGGGCGGGTGGTTTTTCTGGCAGAGCAGGGAGTGAGTCTTCACCTAAGTTAGTCTGAGCCTTAAAATCTCTGTGTCACAGAGTTTGTCGTTCTACGAGAGGAAAAATGGGGAGGAAACAAAACCTACACAGCCTATGAGGCCCTGGAGAAAGACTTTGCTGAGCAGGTGAGTGCTGGGAGGGACTGAACCCTCTCCCTGTCCCTGAGGATCCCGAGAGCTCTCTGGCAGGACGCTGAGTAGCTGTGGGAGATAGAAATCCACACCAGGAAGAGGTGTGGAGCGAGCGTGGCCCAGTGGCTGTAGGGTGACAGGGTGCTCCTAGCCGGGAGAGCCTGAAGGTGAGAGGATGGATGAAGGATGTGGGGGCACCAGCTGTCCTGGTGTGGGACAGGACCACGTCAGCCACATCCTGGAACAGAGCAGCAGTTTAGCTGTTTTCGGCTGTTCCCAGCTGAGGCTGCAAGCAAAAGTGTCCAGAAGAGGGGCTTTGATGTCCGAGGGGGAATTAGGCCAAGGGTTGGGGTTCATCGCCCCACCCTGCGTTGTCTGGCCTCAGATCGGTGAGTCACATTCAGCTGCTCCCCCTGCCCTGGATGTTCCATGCAGGAACCCGTCTGTTTGTCATGATACAGGTCGTCCATCCCGGAGACCTGAAGAACTCGGTGGAAGTGGCCCTGAACAAACTACTTGACCCCATCAGAGAGAAATTCAACAGCCCAGAACTGAAGCAGCTGACCAATGCAGCATATCCCAACCCATCCAAAGCCAGTAAGGAGGTGCTGGGAGCTGGGGGAAGTGAGGGCCCTGGCCACGCAGGGCTGGGTGGGAGAGTGTCCCTCCAGGGGCTGACGTTAGAGAGAAGTTCTGAAACCTCAGTCTCGAGAGGAGCCCCGGAGAGCATTAGGAAGGGTGAGGAAAGGCCAGTGCCAGGGCTGTTTGCTTGCCCCAGAGAGGACAGACGCCAGCACGCTTCTCTGGTGCTTGAGAGGCCAGCAAAGCAGAGGAGGGACTGTGCTTCCTGATACACAGACAATCAGGGAATTTAGCAGGCCCCAGGGCCATCATTTGGGGGTCACTGTGCACTCCCAGGGCTTGGCCAGCTCCCTGGGTTTATGCTGAGTGGTGTGACTGTTCCCTTTGCACTGCAGAGCCTGCAGAGAAGGGCACCAAGAACTCTGAGCCAGAGAACGTGGTCCCATCCCGGCTGGACATCCGTGTCGGCAAAGTGATCAGTGTGGAAAAGGTATGGGCACAACGGGGAGAGGGGGGTAACCTTCCCACATGGTGACGTGGGCACTTTAGGGGCGGGGTGTCTGCACCCTACTTCCCTGCCACCCCAGTCCCCTTCTCTGCTCCTCACCTTGCTTCTGCTTGGCAGCACCCAGATGCCGACAGCCTGTACGTGGAGAAGATCGACGTGGGCGAGCCTGAGCCCCGCACTGTGGTCAGCGGCCTGGTGCAGTTCGTCCCCAAGGAGCAGCTGCAGGACAGGCTGGTGGTGCTGCTTTGCAACCTCAAGCCCCAGAAGATGAGGGGTGTGGAGTCGCAGGGCATGGTGCTGTGCGCCTCCAGGTGAGGGAGGGGGGCGTTGGGGCTGCACCCCTCCAGGGGCACGGGCTGGATCCCCCTCTCCTGCCCCAGGGCCCGGCAGTGCTGAGGGGCCAGGTGGGTGCTGCCTTGGGGTGACTCTGCTTCCTCCGCACCCCTCTGCAGCGTGGGGGAGCCGCGGCAGGTGGAGCCCCTGGACCCGCCGGCCGGGTGCTGCGCCGGGGAGCGCGTCTACGTGGAGGGCTATGAGGGCGGGGAGCCCGACGACGAGCTCAAGCCGAAGAAGAAGGTTTTTGAGAAGCTGCAGGTGAGGAGCTGTGCTGAGGGGCTGGGCCACAACTTGAAGTAGCTGGGGCTCCAAGAACGGAGTGGGGCAGTGCTTAGGGCCACATAATGCCCCTGTCCCCACCTCTGGGTGACCCCAAAGTAGCTATTTGTCGCTCTGTGCCCCCCTGTTTGTTACTGTCAGCAAAGCCGTGGAGGAGACAAACCTCCCCTGCTCTGCTCTGCTCCCCAGGCCGACTTCCGTGTCTCCGAGGACTGTGTCGCCCAGTGGAAGGAGAGAAACTTCCTGACCAAGCTGGGGAGAGTCTCCTGTAAAAGCCTGAAGGGTGGGAGCATCAGCTAACAAGCACCAGAACCGCTGCTCACGCCTCCTGCCTGGCCCCCTCCACCACCTCCGCCAGGCTCTCCCTCCCGGTCTCTGCCATCTCCTCCCCAGTGCCCCAAGCGGGGCGCTCGGCCCTGCGGGACCTGGGGGCTCTGGGACTGAATTTGCCACCTCCCACCTGGAGAGCTGCCTCCAGCATCCCCGTCACCCTGGGCCTGCCCAGCCAGCGTCCGTGCCTCAGCTGTGGGCCAGCTCCGGGGACTGGCCGTGGCACCACACCTAAGGGACCTGTGTGACTTGTGCCTGTGGCCTTCGGCTCTACACTGGGGCCATCGGCTCGCTCCCAGTTGTGCCACAGACTGCACGCCCTGCCCACTGGTCCTGACTGGGATGGCATGTGTGGGCACGGCAGCGCGAGGGCAGAAAGGGAAGGCTGCTTGCTCAAACCTGTGTTGCTGCTAACAGAGCTGGGGGCAGCTGCCTGGCAGCCAGGCGGGCCCCGTCCCCTGCTCTGCCCGGGCAGCCCCTGCCCCACGCTCCGCTCGCCCACGGCCGCTGCTGGTGCTGCTCTTTGGCCAGGAGCCCAGGCAGCACTTGTAGGTCGGTCCTGAGCCTGTGGCGGGGGGCGTGGGCCTTAAACACTGACTCGGGAACCATCTGTCTGTCGTAAACCCAAATAAAATGTCAAGCTGACTGCACCCGGGTGTGCCTGTCTGTCCGGGGCGAGATGGCTGAGCTGGCAGCCAGCTCTGCTGCTGTTTCAGTGCTGCCTGAGCCCCCTGCCCACCCGGGAGCCGGCCCGCTGGGGGTCTGTGCCTGCCCCACAGCTCGACAGCGCCGGGAAGGGCAGCTGGCATGCGTGGCAAGGCTGTGGCCGTAAGCCAGGAAGCACAGGAGGCAGCAAGCTTCGGTCATCATTTTTACCAGCCAGGTACAGAGCTCTGAGCAGCTACTCAGCGGCAGAGGGTTGGTTGCTTTTGGTTTGGTTTGGTTGGTTTGGTTTTGTGTTTTTTTTACAATCAAAGAAATCAAAATGACCCCGAGTTTACAGAAACAGAAATCAAGGCTCTACCCCAGGGCCCGAAGACCAGCTCGCGGGGCAGCCAGGCTCCCCCTCCACCCTGTGGCCAGCACGGCTGTGGGCTGGCTATGCCGGGCAGTGGGCTAGTGCCCACAGCCTGCACTGCTGTGAGGAGAGCGGTGCTGGCCGAGAGCCCCTCTTGCCTCTCCATCAAGGGCTGGAGCCCTTGACCAGCGCGTCCATCCCATCCCGCTGCTCCTGCCCGCATTCCCCTGGGAACTGCTGTGGCTGAAACCTTCCCGTTCGCTTGTCCAAAGTGCTTCAATTCCTCGCGGGCCCGGCTGACCGGGAGCAGAGCGGCTCCAACTCCAGCATCTTCGGCCCCTGCGCTCCTCTTAGCGTGGCTGCTCGGCTCCGTATGCAAACCAAGCGGCAGCTCAGCAGGGAGGAGGTGCTGGCTCGGCACCAGCCTCGAGTCCAGTAAAAAAAAAAAAAAAAAAAAAAAGCAAAATAAAGCTGTAGTACTTAGGAAAGTGAAACCAACACCATTTTTGCATAAATATCATCAAGGCCGTGGAGGCTAAGGCTGTTTGCTTCCTGTATTAAGTTAGTTGCCAGTTCCACACTCGTCTGTTGACCTGCCCAGGTCCCTGAGAGAATTGGATTCCTGTCCATGGGGGCACCAGTCCTGCAGCTTTGTCCTTCAGGCTGTCTCTCCCCGTCCATCTGCAAGGCACGAGCGAAGAGCCCATCAGGCACCCTGAGCCCCGGCTGCCCCCAGCCCTGCCCCAAGTCTGGTCCCATGGCCAGGCTCTCCCAGTTGTCCCAGTGCCACCCCAGCACGGCCTGTGTGCTGGGCTGGGAGCCTGCAGCTCAGGAGCCCGAGCACCTATAGCAGCAGCAGCCCGCAGCGGGGCCGAGTTGGGCCCGCATCCCACGTACCTTGTGCCGGCGGCTCCGTGGTGCTCCTGCCTTCCGTCCCCGAGGCCGCCGTCCCCGCCAGCTCGCCCTTAGTCCTGCTCCCGTCCACCGGCACGGCCTTGGCTTTCCCATCCCGCACGGGGGAGCCCGGTGCCTCCAGCCCCGGCGCCTTCGGGCTCAGGGGGGAAGGAGCCAGCCCGGGGCCAAGCGAAGGCTTCTTGGCTACCGGAGGGGGGATCTTGCTGGGTTTTCGGTGGGCTTGCGCCTTGCCGGGGCCCTGCTGGGCAGTAGCCGGGGCTGCCGAACGTTGGCCCGAGAAATTCATCAGCTCGGCCACCAAGTTCTTCTTCAGGTCAGCCTGCGCCTCGGGGGACGAGGCCGTCTCGATCACCAGCTTCTTGGAGCTCTTGGCGAAGATGAAGCTGGCGGTGGAGGCCGGCGACTTGTGCCTGGGGGAGAGCCGGCCGTCCCCGGCGGGCCCCTCGGTGCCAGGCAGTGCTGCTCTGCTGCCCGCCAGCTTCTCCGCAGCCTCACCGGTGGACAAGGCAGCGGCCTTGAGGTGCACGGCGTGGTGGAGCTGGTTGGAAGGCACCGCGTCTTTGGCAGGAGGGGGCTGCCGTGTGGACAGGGACCGGCGGACGGGCTTCTGGGGTGCCGGCCGCTCCTCAGCACCGGCCCCGGCCCCGGCGGGCGGCTCGACGCTCACGGAGCGCAGCCGCACCATCTGCAGCAGTGAGGGCGTGACGATGGGCAGGCTGGCGTCCTCCTTGGGCACGGGGCCGCTCTTGCTCCGCGACACCGGCTCCTTCTTGGCGTCCGCCCGGGGGCCGTTGGCCGCCTTCTTAAGACTGATTTGGGGCGGCAGAGCCGGAGCTGAGGGTGGGGGGAGAGGTGGCGGCGGCGGGGGGGGGCACAGCAGCCTCGGGAGGGGGCTTGGTGAGGGAAGGCGGCTGCGGTGCTCCGGCCGGCGGCGGGCCTTGCTGCTGGCTGCGTGAGGAGACGGCGGCTGAGAAGGAGGAAGATGCAGCCCCTGGGCTCGGTGTCGCTTTCTGCTCAGCTGCCGGAGACGGGGTGGCATCAGGCAGGCTCGAGAAATAGGCTTCATCCGGAGGGGGGAAGTCTGCCATGGACAGGTCGTGCTCCTCAGGGGCTGGCGGGGGTGGCGGGGGCCAGGCGGTGTCAGCGATGGTCTCACTGGCAGCCTGGGGGCTCTCCTCCGCCTTCTTTGCTGGCGGGGGAGGCGGGTGGTAGGCAGGTGGCGGCGATGGTGGTGGTGACTTGCCGTTGGGCTTGGCTGAGGGCTCCGGGCAGACAGTACTGGGTGCTGGTGGGTCTGGTGAGGGGAGGAGGGGGCCGGCGGGGGCCACGGGCTGCTGGAGCTTGGTGGGCGGTGGGGAGAAGGGAGCAGGCACCTTGGGGTGCGGCGGGATGATGAACCGGTCCAAGCGGCACGGCAGTGTCTCGGGGGGAGCCGGGTCCGAGGCTGAGGAGGAGATGGAGGTGAGGGAGGAAGACACGGAGAGCGCAGGCGACTGTAAGGAGCAGACCCGCTCCGGTTTCTGGGGCTGAGCCCTGCCCGGGGACACAGCTGGGGGTCCCAGCCCCTTGGCAGGCAGTGTAGGTGTCCCGCTCTGACTGGAGTAGCCACTGGAAGGGGACATGGTGCGGTCAGACCCATCCGGGCAGCTCCACTTGGGCTGAGCCTGGGGCTCCCTCAGCACCACCGTCACCCCGGGGCTGCCCTGCGAGGCCTCAGGGGAGCTGGTGCCGGCCAGGTTCTCGGAGCGGAGGCTGCTGGTCTCGCTCAGCGATGACGGGGAGAAGACCTCATCCTCAGCCGTGGGGCTGAAGGGCTCCGAGTGTGGGGACCAGGGCGTGCTGCTCTCCCGCTGGGACCGCCGGTCGGGCTTGGGGGGCAGCCCCAGCACCTTGGGCTCCCCCTCAGCCTTCTGGTGCAGCGAGTAGGTCCTGCGAGGGGGGGCCGGGGGCTTCTTCATCTTCCTGAGGGAGACGCTGCGGGCGGAGGAGCGCTCGCTGGCCAGGCTGCCTGTGTCCGAGCCCTCCGCCTGGCTGCTCGTGCTGTAGGCAGGGGACACCCGGCCGCTGCTGCCCCCCACGGCCAGGAGCCCGGGGACCACTGGCATGGGGCCGGTGGCCGGCTTGGAGCAGGAGCTGGCCAAGCTGGTGGAGCTGTAGACACTGATTTGGTCAGTGTTGGAGCGAGCCGTGGCATCCTCGCTGCGCGGCCCTGCCTCGGGCTGCCGGTGGTCGGAGCCACCCTGGGAGGAGATGGTGGAGCTGTTGGAGACGATGGTCTCCGTGGACTGCGAGTGGCTCCAGTTGTCGCTGGAGGAGGAGGGCTCACGGCTGCGGGTGCTGCGCTCCGAGAAGCGGGCAAGGGAGCGCACCGAGGCCGGGCTGGATGACACCAGGCTGCAGCGGCTCAGTGTCCGCACACTGCTCCGTGTCAGGGCCACCACGTCCACCATGGGCGGCAGGATGGCGTTGGGGATGATCTTGGACATGTAGGTGCCCTGGGGTGAGATGGACATGACGGGGCTCAGCAGCTCCGGGTGGGTGTTGGTGGTCATGCCCGGCACGGCCAGCGACTTTGGCCTCGCCATGGGTGACAGTTTGGCCGCCGTCTTCCTCCCTAGCAATGTGTCGTCGTAGTAAACGCGGTCAATGTGCTTTTGCAGGGCCGTGTCTGCCTCCTCCAAGGTTCCCAGGCAGACGCGGGCACCCCTGGTGACAGCCAGCGGCTGCAGCTTCCCGTCGATGGTGGGGATGCGGATGGCATCGCCGGAGACCTGCCCACCGTTCAGCAAGGGCTGCGGTGCCTGGCTGCCCCCGCGCCCCGCCTGCCCTCGCCCATCAGCCTCGGGGTGTCCCTTGGCTTCCCGGCTGTTCCTGAGACCTGGGAGCAGGGAGAGATGAACCCGGCGTGATCCCCAGGCAGATGCACCGAGCCAAGGCAAACAGAGCCTGGGCAACGAGATCAGACCCTAAAAATCCCCCCTTGCCCCCAGTGCTTACCCAGCTCCTTCTGGACATGATGGGGGATGCCCAGCACCGTCGTCCTCCTCTCCTTCCTCTTCTTGCCAGCCCTCTCCGAGGATTTGGGAAAGGAGTCATGCGGTCGGAAGGTGGAACCTGCGAGAGGCACGAGTGGGTTCAGCCAGCATGTGGGGGGCCCTGGCCAGGGCATCTCCAGCGCCTCCAGCACCCCCCCACTGCCAGAGATGCTGCAGGACAAGCCGGGCTCTGGCACTCGGCACAGCCCAGAGAGGCTCCGGCAGCTGCCAAACAGCCGCGCAGCCCCAGCAGGGAGGAGACGGTGTCCATCCATCGGTCGCCCTCGCCCAGTCCCAATGCTCTGACTCAGCCGGAGCTGCTCTCTTCTCCCCAAGGGCCCCAGACCCCTGCACTGGCTCGCGGCCACGCCAACGCAGAGCCCAGCTTTGCTGCCACGCGCTCCAGCCCACCTCGCAGCCCCTCGGCTCACATCCCCCAGCCCCCCGGCTGGGTACCTTTCCGCTGGATCATCTCCGAGCGGATGGAGAGGGCGTCCTCAGAGGTGCTGTCTGTGGCACAGGAGGCCGCCCGGCTCCGGAAGGACACGCTGTCATCCTCCGAGGATGCGCACGACTGTGGGGACACAGAGCGGGCTCAGGTGAACCCCGGGCTGCGGGGACGGAGCTGCCCCGGCCCCCACCAGGCCCCTTCTTCGCCGCAAACTGACTCCGCAGCCCAGCGCTGCCGAGACAAAAGCTTCTCCGAGGGCCAAAGGCTGAGTCAGCCACGCCGGCATCCAGAGTCCTCCCACCAGGAGCGGGGCCGGGATCAGCCCCAGGGACCCCGCGTGGCCTTGCAGCCCCCCAGGGAGCAGGCGAGCCGGGGGCCAGCCCACTGGAGCAGCACCCGAGGGAGCCGCCGGCCTCGCCACCGTGCCAAGCCAGAAATGGCCCCATGGCTGCGCCGAGCCCTGCTGTGCCCCAGAGCTGGGGCTGGAGGGCTGCCATGGCTGGGAGGGGGGCGTGGGGCCGAGGCAGGGCAGCAGGACGAGGACGGGGGCGGGCAGGCAGCCATGTGGCCGTGCCGGGGACCCGTGGCACACACATGCCCCACCGGGTGGCCCAGCCCCATGACGGGCACAGCTTTCCGCAGCCCCCCATCCCTCCAAAGCATCTCTTGGCACAGACGGAGGTTGGGATGAGACACATCAGCGGGAACCACCACCCAGCCCCGCCACTGCGCCACCCTGAGCCGCTGCTCACCCCGGGGTTCCACCCGCCACGGGGCTCCCAGCCCCCCGCTTCCAAGGGGTGAAGGGGGGCAAAGGCCAGCGGGAGGCAGCGGCTTGAGCAAACATGGGCGGTGAGGCAGCGGCAGCGCGGTCAGAGCCCAGGGAAGCGGCAAAGCCCAGCTCGGCCAAGAGAGTGGGAGTTTCTCCTCGTCAGCAGCCAGGGAGGGGCCTGGCCACCAGGCTGGATACGGCCAACGGTCCTTGTCATGCTGTCCCATCACCCCACCTCGCCTGGGGCTGCCTGGTGGGGTGGGATCGAGGGGACACGGGGATGTGGGCACGGTGGGGTTCCCTGGGCAGAGCCCCCCAGGGCAGGGCAGGACAGGACACGCCTGACGCTGAGGATGGGGACAGGGACAGCACCTCGTCACGGGGCCAAAGGGACAACACTGAGGGATGCACAGCCCCTTCCTGCCCCACAACCCCCCTGGCCATGGTCCTGCAGTCTCGGCTGGTCCCCCATCTGCCCCCAGACACCACCCAGGGGGGACAGAGGGGCTGCCCTGTGTCCCCTCACCCCCAGGGCACCCCGAGAGTGCTGTGGGGCAGAGCCGGCTCCTCAGCAGGGCTCACCTGGAGGCTGCTGGTGTCCCCGTGGTCCCAGGCACCTTTGGTCTGCTTCTGCTTCTCTGCGGAGGGAAGGCAGGGGGTAAATCCCCCCGGGGGGGCCGGGGGCGTCCGGCAGTGATCCCGCACGCTCCAGCCACTGCTGCCAGCCCCGGCACTGGACTCCGGTCAGCCCCATCGCGCCGCCCACATAGCCCAGCCAGCCAGGAGCTGAGGCCGGCCAGCTGTGCCCTTCACCGTGTCCCCGAGCCACCCCAGGGTTGGGGACACCTACCCTGGTGCTGCAGGGACTTCAGTCCCTGCTGAGCCTGGTTGTGCAGCTCCTCCAGGTGCGGGGGCCGCGTGCTGGGGAAGAAGACGTTGTCGGGGCATGGCTCGCCGGCGGTGTACTGCACGCTCAGCCGCTTCTCCGTCTCGCCCTTGGCAGCGCCTGTGGAGATAGAGGGGTCAGCTCGGCTGGGGGGACACAGCCACGCTCCCACCGATGCGCTCCCACCCACAGGATGCCACCCCAGCGAGCCGGGTGA
Organism: Falco peregrinus; assembly: GCF_023634155.1. Classification (NCBI taxonomy): domain Eukaryota; kingdom Metazoa; phylum Chordata; class Aves; order Falconiformes; family Falconidae; genus Falco; species Falco peregrinus. Next base: position 117,501,491 of record NC_073723.1, read on the forward strand.
TGACAGCCAGCCTAGGATGATGTTATCCCGGTCATCTCCAAACTGGATGCTGGAAATGCTGTGCAAGAAATCGCCTCCCGTGGCTCTGCCCAGCCTGTCGATATGTCGGAGTCGGGCTGTCTCCACCGTGGAGCCGCGGGGTTTTCTCCCCGCCGGCCGGAGCGGAGCTGGGACACGGCACCTTCGTTAGGAGCAAGTGAGGCAGCAAGTTGTGTGGGGCTGCGGGCGGCTGAAGGGGCGGCACGGGGGGATTAAACGGGGATAAAAAGACGATGACTTTCCCTTTGGAGGGTTGCATCATCCCAGGCCTTGCACAGCACCCCAAGAGCAGGGACTCACCCCGTGCCCAGGCAGGCTGGGAACTGCACAGACAAGGGAAATTGAGGCACAGCCTGGTGCAGCGACTGCAGAGGACCCAAATCCTTGCTCTGAGCCCCCCAGATGCCGGAGACCCCATATGCCGTGCCAGGGCCAACACGGGGGGCCCTCCACACCCTGCCTTGCAGCCCTCTCCCTGCAAACCACCGTCGGCACCCTGGGGTGCCCACGAGCAGCTCCGGGTGCTTGCGGGGGGCTGCACCTGGCACCACCCAGCCAGGCACCACCGGCACAGCCCTGCCTGCTCCTGCCCGCGCGCCGTGCCTGCCACCAAGCCTCGAATCCCTCCTGCCCTCAAAAAACAACCAATTTCAGGCTGAGGAAGGGAAGGGTGAGCACGGGAGACCAGCGAGGCTGGCGGCAGCACCCTGGGGACATGGGCACCTGGTGCTGGGCATCGCCGGCCCCACACAGCCATCCCCTGTCCCCTGTCCCCCCTGTCCCCTCCTGGCCAGCCCAGGCAGGCGGCGAGGCGGTCGCGCTCGGCTCCGGCGCACAAAGGAGCAGGCCATGAACAATGGAGCCGGCCCGCCCTGCCGCGCCATGCCACCATGCCGGCCTCTGCCTCCGCGGCACCAGCGCGGGCACCAGTGGCTCCGCCAGGCCGGGAGAGCAGGTGGCAGCGCAGGGGACCCCTGTGCTGCTGCAGGGCCCCTACAAGGGACACAAATCACCCCCAGCCCCCCCCCAGCCTCAACACGTTCCCCTTCCCCCAAGCCCTTTCTTCCCCCCATTTTGGCAGCCCCTCGCCCGACACCCCCCGGCACGCTCGCGGCTGCCTTCCACCGAAAGGAGTGCAGTGATTTATTCCATTAACTTCCCAGCGGACAAGGCCAGGGCTGGGGTGACCTTCCCTGCTCTCCCCCGGGATGGCAGCCCCCCCCCCGCCCGCTGCGGGTGGGCTAGCAGCCGGTGCTGGGCAGGCGGGGGTCCCGGCAGGCAGGGGTTGTGTAAGGACAAGGCGCTGCTCCCTCCCTCCCGCTCACTCACCCTTCTTCTTGAAGAAAGCCAGAAGCGAGGAGAGGTTCCTGCCCATGAAAACCACCATGGTAGCCGGGAAGAGGGTCTGGGGGCGCCGCCGCCCCCCACAAAACCTCTGCCTATTGTGCCGGGGTGGTTCTCGCCCAGCCGTGTGCCAGCGAGGCGGATGCCGGCGGCCCCCAGCTCCCTCTCTCCGTCCTCATCCGCACGGCGGGAGGATGCTCAGCCGGCGGGAGGATGCTCAGCCGGGCGAAGAGGCTCTGGCGCAGCTGCCGGCCGGTGTGCGGGGACAAGCCCGACCCCGGGGACGGCTGCGCGGTGGCAGGGGGGGACAGCCCCAGCTGCGCCCACCACGCTCCTCCGGCACGGGAGAAGGCGAGTGGGGGCCCCTCCTCTGGCCTCCCCGCTGACCCCCGGCCCTCCCGCCTCCTTCCACACACAGCACGGCCCACCGGCATCCGTTCTGCCAGGCTCGGGGCCAGCATTTCCCCAGTCCCCCCTTATCTGCACGCCTGGGACCCTCCCCAGACCCTCCTCGCTCGCTCGCTCCCCACTGTGCACACCATCCCTGTAAACCAGTTGCTTGCTTCCACACCAGTACAGCCAACTGGGAGGGGCTGGGAGGCTCTTCCACCAGTGAGCGCCAGCCCTTTTGATACACCACAGCCAAGGGTGCCAGCATTCCACCATCCCCAGTGCCCCCCAGGAGCAGGTGCTCACCACAGCCCCCCCCAGCCCTGCCAGGGAGAGCAGGGGGACATGAGCCAAGGGCGTTTGTCCTCGGGGACAGGGCATCCAGCACACGGTCACGAGAGCTGGCGGCACTGGGGGAGAACGAGATCTCCAACCAGTCTAACCAGTAGCTCCAGCTGCTGGCACAAGGGCAGGTGAAGGCAGGGGCAGAAACGCTGGGCGGTCAGGCACTGGCACAGACCATGGCACTGACGGGCGCCCGTCCTCGCCACACAAGGTGCTGCGTGGTGGGTGCTGGGGAGCCCCGTGCCACTGGCAGGCAGCGGGGCAATGTGCCCTGTCCATCACCCCTGGGTGCCCAGCACCTCAGGAAATTCCTGAATACCCATCAACAGGTATTTCACCCCAAAAGGTGAAGAGCTCCCAGTATTTACCCAGCGGGCAGGGCCACCCTAGTGCCAGCTGGCAGCTGACATGTCAAACCCTCCTTCCCTGCCCCCCCCCCGTGGGTATTGCAGCAGCACAGGGGGCTGCAGATGGAGCAGCATTACCCAGCACAGAGAGTGAGGGTCCCACCAGACCCCGGGCACTGAACGCGCAGCCCAAGGGACAGTTCGACCTTGGAAGGGCACCTCCGCGGCCCCAGCCGGGCAGCTCCAGGCTCAGCGAGGATTTCTTCCCCAGCACCTCCTCTGTGTCCCTAACAGCAAATACAAGCAGCGCCCTGCAGCCCCTTGCTACACAGAACCCAGCACCCTGCCTCCAGCACGGGCAGGATCAGTCCCGCTGCCCATGCGCTCAGCCAGAAGGTGCCGGCGGCTGCAGGCAGACGCTCCCCGGCTCTTTTCACAGCGCAAGTAGAAAAGGGACATAATTAAAGGGCTGAGGATGCACAAAGTGGGCAGCCACGTGCCGCACTGAACGCTGCCCTCTCCTCTCCGGGCAGCCCATCACGAGCCCCAACCAAGGCCACGGCTGACGGTGGGCAAACAGCCACGAGTGACACCGCTCCTGGCTCTGCAGGGAAGGATCCAGCCCCCCAGCACGGTGTGTCCAGCTCTGCTGGCACAGATGGGGCTGCACCTGGGACCCCCCCGCACAGCACTGGGAGCTCTGCGAGCCCCCACGGGTAAAGGGGGACAGTCCCCCCCTGTGCTGCCCATCCAGGGCCCAGGTGGAGCTGAGCTTCACCCCACAGGTCTGATGGCAGCACAGGTGGAAGCTGCTGCCTGGGGCTGTGATGACATTCCCAGATGCCAGCAGACAGCCTGTCCCTGTTCCTCCTCCTTGTTCATACTCATCGCCTGTGAGGACCCAAAGGGCCTCGAGCGCATCCCTTGCTGACAGAGACACGCGTCCCTCTCCTGAGTGTGACACCTCCGCGGCTCAGGGCAGGAGGATCTCACCATCGCCGGCTGCCATCACCCAAAGGATAATCCGGGCAGGGCATGGTGGCCATGGGCCAGCTGGGGCAGGAACGCCGCCTGGCCATGGAGGAGCTGAGGGCTGACGCTGGGGAGCGTGGTGGCATGCGAAGAGCAGCCTCCGCTTCTCCTCCTGCTCCCTGCAGCCTTCGCCACCGCATCCTCCTCGCCCAGACAGCCTCGCCCCGGCGCTGTCAATGCCTGGTGAAACCTACTGGGAAGGGGACGGGAAAAGGGAGGGGAAAACCAGGAGGGAGAGAGGCCTGACTCTGCGGCAGAGGCTGCAGATCTTGGTGGGCTGAGGAAGCCGCCGCAGCTGCAGCCAGTGCTGGTAGCAACATGCCCGGTCAGAGCTGGCGCCCCGTCCTTCGTGCATTCTTTGCGATGCGCCCTGGATTGCCCCGTCCCCTCCAGGCTCGGCGGTGCTGGTCTGACACACGTGTCTCATCCGCACGTGGCAGTGGGATCCTCCCGGAGAAGGAGCTGACAGCCTCTCAGGGCTGGCTACTCTCTTCAGGATGGTCTCCCAGCCTCAGAGCCGGGATCTGCTGCTACCAGTACCGGGGATGGTCCAGAGGGAGCAAAGCATCCCCAGAGCAAGGCAAAATGATAGGAAGGGGGTGGGAACCCCAAGGACCCTGCCCTCAACTCTGCCTGCTCTGCTCTGTGCGGGCAGAGAGGGGCTGGAGGGCACGGGGTGGGAATGGGAAGGGGTGGGAATGCGAAGGGGTGGGAATGGGAAGGGCCGGGACCCCAAAGGAACACAGCCGGGGCCGTACAGCCCAGCCCAGCCATGCTGGAAGCGGGATACGGCGCCAGCCCAGCTCCCTCCTGGAGCTGGCTTACCACGCCGCTGCTCTTCACCCGGGGGGAGCCGGAGGAGAAATCCCCGGCTCCTGTCCCCCTCCTCGCCAGGCCTGAGCCTCCTGCAAGCAGCAGGTTTGGCCAGACTCCGCTGCAAACATCCATCCCTGCCTGCACGGCACTGCCTCGACTTGCCTTCGCCCTGCACAGCGGCGGGTCCTGCGGCAGGAGGCAGGGAACAGGCAGCGGCAGGAGGCAGGGAACAGGCAGCGCAGCTCCCTGCCCGCCCCTTCCACCACCACTGACTCACCGGAGAAAAATGGGGAGGAGGGGGGAGCTGGCAGGCGGGGCGGACAGGGGCTGCAAGGTCCCCAGGGGAGGAAAGGGAGGAGAACCTGCCTGCGTGTGTCCTCCTGCTCAGCGGGATGGAGACCTTGCCTCCCTTCTCCCGGCAGCCAGGGTGGTGCAGACAGAGGCAAGAAGACCCCCAGCCCCGTGGGGGTGATGCTTTCCCATGACCTGGGGGCTCCTTCCCACCACACTGCTCCCAGGCACTGTCCAGCACCACCCGGCACGCGCCCAGGCTCGGGGACTAAAGCAGAGCTGGCTGCAGATGCCAGAAGGGTGAGATAATGCCCATGGGGGGCACCATGAACCCCAACCCCGAGACCCCCACGCAGCAGCCAGCACACGGACCTCGCCACGGCTACCAAGGCCCCCGTCGTTGCTCCAGCCCCGCTGCTCCCTCCAAACCAGCCCCTCCCAGGCAGCATGGCCACTTGGTTCCCAGCCGGTGGGATGGTGCAGGCAGCCCTGCCAGCATCTCTCCGTCGGGAGTGACGCCGCCTCTTTACGAGCCCGAGCGTGTCCACCTTTCCCCTGGGCCCATCACCTCCACTCGGGCAGCTCCGTGGCCCTGGGTGGGACCTGGCACCCGCTGGTGCCACCCTGCCCTGCCGCTGCGCCCCAGCCTTCAGCTGGTGAGGGAGCCTGGGGGCCGCCCTCGTTCCCCAAGCCCTTGTTGTTCCTGCACAGGATCCATGCCCTGGGACACGCCGCAGGATCGTGCTCTCCCCAGGCGGGATAAGAACACAATAATATTTACAGTGGCTCTGGGCAGCCCCCACTGCCAGCCCAGGGGCTGCAGCCTGACTTGGGGGCTGCTGCTCCAGCCAGAAAAACATCTCCACAAAGCAAATAAACACAACCCGCTCTGTGCTGCTGGCTCGCCTCTCAAAACACGGTCCCACGCAGAGGCAGAAATAAAATTAATTTCAAATGGGAAAACAAACTTGGATCGTTTTTCTTCCTCTAAGTCACAGTGCAGAAAACCACCCTGCATCAGCCCGGCCAGCCAACGGGCCATGGCAAAGGAGCCAGTGCAGGATGAAACCCCGCTCGGAGCTGGCACCGGCCAGCACCCTGGCCACGGCTGCCGTCATGGCAGGGGTGACGGTGCTGCGCCACAGCCAAGTCACCCTGACCCCACCGCCACCCCACACAGGCCACACAGGCAGCCCGTGCGGTGACACGCGGTGTCTCCTGGCCCATCTGTTATCAGACCCCGGGCAAGGGTCCGGCAGCAGCCCACGGCGGGAGTCCCAGCACCGCAGGGACGGCAGGACCACTGCCATGCCCAGCTGTGCCTCACTCCCATCCCCATCCCCTGCTGCAGCCGTCGAGCCTCTGTCCCACCACCCACCACCACATCCCAACCCCGTGCTCGTCCCCTCCCTGGAGAAGCCACCAAACTGGTTTGAAGGTAAATAACAGCCTTCCCCGGCCAGGAGCCGGATCCGGGCGGGAGCGGCCCAGGTGGGGAGCGCAGGGCAGGAGAGGCAGGTAGGCAAAGCCCCAAAGCCACGCGGGGCTGCGGAGGCCACAGCAGCGGCAGATGGGGACAGGCCACCGGCACCTCCTCCCTCCAAAGTCCACGGCTTTACTACAGTCCTGCTACACCTTCCCCCGGTGTCCTGTCCCTCGCACGCACACCGCCGCAGCGCCTGCGCGGTTCCCTGCCACGGTGCTGGGAGCTGGCTGCATCCCCACGGCGCGTGCCGTCATGCCCGGCGTGTTTGCCGGGTACCAAGGGTGTTCTGTACATGGCAGGCGTGCCTGTCACAGCAGGTACTTGGCTCCACGCAGGAGCAAACCCAGGAGATGGATTAGGGACAAGACCTTGCAGGTTTTGCCGCGCACGGATCCACCATCCTGCCAGCAGAATCCAACCCCACTCCTGCCCGTGGGTGTCTCGCTCGGCAGCGCTGGCAGGAGGCGGCGAGGAAGCGACGGCCACGGCGATGGGGGATCCCGGGAGGAGATGGGAGAGGAGCTGTCAGATGGGGCAGGGGCTGCCACCAAAATGGGGTGGGGGGATAAACCGGCAGCAGGACGGCAGGTCCCATCCCTGCCTCTCGGTGACGGGGCGCCTGCCAAGCGGGCACGGCACGGCATGTTGGAGCCAAGCGCTGGAGGCAGCTGCCTGCCCGGGACACCCGCAGATCACCTCCTCCCCTGCTCCAGGAGCAGGAGGGGGCACCGGGAAGGGCTCAGCCCTCTCAGCCGGCAGCAGGATGCGGCCAGGTGAGTCTGGCAGTGCCGGTGCCTGGAGAAAGCGCCTGTGTAAATCTTGGTGCATCCCCCGCCGGGGCAGGCCCTTATCTGCTCCAGCAGCTGTTTGCAGAGCCAGCGCAGCGTGGCTCTGGCACAGAGAGGAGCTGCGAAGGAGAAAGATGCCCAGAGCTGCTCAGCCCACCCCGGAGCTGCACGGCAAGAGAGCCAAGGGGCTCCACCACCGGCCCTCCGGCTAGGGCAGGTGCCTGCTGCTACGGAGCCTCCCAACCACGGATCACCCCTGTGCCCCAAAACCTGCCTCCCACCCCCACCGACAGGGACACAGATGCCGGGGGACCCAGGAAGCCCCAAACCTGCCTCCCACCCCCACCAACAGGGACACGGATGCCAGGGGACCCAGGAAGCCCCAAACCTGCCTCCCACCCCCCTTGTGCCCACCGACAGGGACCCAGGTGCCAGGGGACCCAGGGAGCCCCAAACCTGCCTCCCACCCACCCCGGCACCCACCGATGGGGACACGGGTGCCAGGGGACCCACGGCAGCTGCAGCCGCATCCCCACTGACTCTGCGGGGCGCAGCCTGGCTGTCTGCCACGTTCCTCCATCCTGACTCAGCAGGGCCCGGCAGGGCTGTCCCGATAAGAAGGCGATAAGATGCTTCAGTCTCCCTGGTGCTCAAGGACCTTCTCCAGCAGCTCCCGCCACAGACAGCCTGGGGAGGGGATGCACCCCAGAGCCAGCCAGGCCCCGCTCCGGCACAAGGACGGGGATGCGGGGTTGGCACTGGTGGAGCGCAGCAGAGAGCAAGGTGGCTGCAGCAGGGAGAGCGATGCCGGCAGCCCTCTGCCTGGCCAGCCCCGTCCCGGGGGACCACAGCTCCGGCCCTTCAGGATCGAAAGACGGTGGGTGCCCACGTCGCCCCGCACATGGCAGAAGCACAAAGGCAGCTGCCGATGCCTGCCCGGGCCTGACCCGCCGGCAGTGGGCACGGCAGGGCCAATGGGGATGGAGAGATGGCAACTGGGGGACACTGGTCCAGCTGCCCACCATATGCAATTAGCCTCTGACCCAACATCCAGAAGCACCCAGGGTCTGGGTGAGGGGCAAGGGCAAGACGCGAGCAACCAGGGCCCTATCCGACAACGGGTGCTGGCGCACCCAGCCCCCAGCCGGTGATCCCAGCTTCATCCTGGTGATCCCGGCTGCGCCCTCCGAAATGCTGAAGTGACACAATGCAAATTCTTTCACTTTGTGGCCACTGCACCGTTGCCATGGAGCCGCCACAGAGAACAAACACAACTTGCCCCATGTTTTCTCAGCACCTTCCACCCCACAGCCTTCGTTCGGCCTCAGCGCCGGCCCTCGCCTTGCAGGATCTGTCCCGCACAGTCCCACATCGCACCCATTCCAAGGCATCCGAAATGGAGCAGGGCTTCACCTGACACGCATCCCACGGCAGCCCCGTGGTCCTGGTTCAGGGACTGGCAAGGGGCACCCAAGCCTGGCGGGGGGATGGAGAGGAGACGGAGGTCTGGATAGGGGCGGCACAAGGAAAAGGCGAGGACCACACCAAGGATGCCGACATGAGCCCCCAAACCACCTCTCCCAAGGAGGCAGCTCACCCCATCACCAGCACCGCGGTGGCTCAGGGCAGAGGCCGAGGGACAGTGTCCAGCAGAGCCGAAGAGCCGGAGCCCAGCCACAACACAGCGTGGCAAGTGGCACCAAGCCCTGGCTGCACGGAGACCGCGACGAGAGGACGACTTTGGCGGAGCCAAGACCACAGCCAGCCAGCGAGGAGAGGTGGACGGCACAGAGCCTGTGGCAAAGGGGACGCTGTCCCTGCACAGCCAAGGGCAGTTGATGTAACTGCTCCTGCCTCAGTTTCCCCAGGCGCCGAGCACATGCTGCCAGCCGGGGCATTTCGGCACCATCCCCCTCTGTGCCTGCGGGGTTCTCCCCATCCTGGCCCCTGCCTCGCCGTCACTTGCCATGGCCACTCCTCAGGCCTGCGAGGGGTTGCCCCCAGACCCTGTTTACCCTACAGACAGCTCGGGGAAAACAGGGCAGCCAAGGGCAGGAGGGACAGCGGGGCTGGGGATCCCACAGGGCTGGCAGGAGAAAACCGCCTGGTTATCACCCCGTCGGTCCCACTAACCCCACTCTACTGATCCCAGTCCCCTGCCCACATGCCCATCAAGTCCCCTCCTCAACTCATGGCCAGGTGGGGACGTGGGGACGGTTTAGCGACATCACAGGGTAATCAGCAACCCCGGGACGGGGACGATGTTACTGCGAGAGACCTTCCCCGCTCGCATCGCCCCGCTCTGACGCAGGAACCGTGGAGGGAGCTCACCAGGACTGGGCACCCAGTGGGGCTGACTGTTCCATATGTGGGTCCAGGCAGGCACGGGACCCTTTCCCTGGCTCCTCTTCCTTGCAGAAGGGGGCTCCCCCTGCTCCATGCCTCCTCCTGGGCTTTTCAGCTGCGCCCACGGAGCCAGAGCGTAAAGAAGCAGAGCGACGGGTGCCAGGGCGGCCAGACACGCACAGGGTGAGGTGGGAAAGCTGGCAGGATGGATGCGGGGGGAGCAGCCCGGTGCTCTCTGCAAACACTGCCGGATCCGCCGCTCCCTGGGGCACAGCGGGGGAAACTGAGGCACGGGACGGGAACTGAGCCCGGGGAGGAAGGCAGCGCCAGCAGCCCTGGGTCCCTGCTCTAACCGCTGGGACGCTGCTTAGAAAAACAAATTGTTAACTAATTCGGCACATGATCTCCGTCCTGATAGCGCAGGCGAGCTGACGGCTGTCGGCTGTCCCCGGCATGTCGGCGCAGCCCCTGTGCGCAGCCACAGGTTCTTCCCCAGCTCCAGCACCCGGGGTCAAGGGGCCTGATCCTGCCCACCCCCAGCATATGGAGGGCAGGTGGAGCAAAACCTGCGGCCGCAGAGCCTCGGCTCCTGCCCAGCCCCACGCTGGGTGGAGAGAGCGGAGGCGGCAAACTTTCCCAGCCGGACCGAGCCGGGACCCCTCGGCAGCCCCTTCCCCGGCAGCCCCATGGCTCCTACCTGCCCTGGGCTTCCCGGCGCGGCCAAAGGGCCAGGGGGAGCCGGCCTTGACGCCTGCCGCGCTCCTCTTGCGGTGCACGTTGCCCATCAGCCGCTCTCGCCCTCCACCACGGCCGGGTGGAGGAGGCCGGGACGCTACATGGCGGAGCCGAGCTTGGCTCCGGCGTGGCCAGGGCTGCCGCAGGGAGACGACGGCTCTCAGCTGCCGGCCCCCATCCCTCCAGCTCCGGCTCCGGCGGAGCTCAGCTCTCGCAGGCGGCTGTGCCGGAGCCAATGGCACAGGCAGAGAGGAGGGGCCTGCCGGGATCCCACAGCACCCTCCCAGCACCATCGCTCAGCAGGGACGCATGGGTGCCACAGCCAAGCCGAGGGGTCCAAGGGAGACCCCCGCTCCCCAGACGTCCCCGGACGTCGGGAAAGCCGAGCACGGCGCTTGCCGCCAGCCCCGCACCCACCTCCCCGGTGTTTGCCACGCTTGGCTGAGCTGCCACCATTTCTGCTTATCCTTGAGCATGGCTCCGACAACCAAGGCTACAACCCCCTTCCCGGGTCGTGGGGGTGCCAGCCCCATGGGGACGCCCCAGCTGAGCCCGGCACTCTGCGGCCAAGGCTCCAACAGAACTTCCAAGGCTGGAGCACAGCGCCCCAGGACACGGGCTGGGTCCAAGCTCAGGGCGAGCACCCACATGCCCGTCGGTGGATGTTAACCCCCTGCCACCCTCTCCACAGTCACTCCTGTCTCTGGAGCAAGGCATGCCACCAGGACATCCACGTTCATGTCAGCACACACCGCCGGCACCTCCTGGCCATGCCACCCCTGGGTGCACCCCGGCTTCTCCCCGCTCCAGACCCTGCCCAGGGTTTTGCTCCGACAGCTGCCCACGCTGCACGGACAAGCCCTGCCACTGCCTGTTCCGAAACACGCACACCAGCTTCCCCAGCTCAGCTCTCCCTCCTGATTTTTAATTAGAACATTAAATGCTGCGAGGGCAGAGAGGGGTCAGCCGGCCAGGGGGTGGGCAATTCCTGCTGGCAATGTTTATGTTCTTTAGGTGATTCATCAAAGACTGGGATAAATAGGAAGGAAGGCTTTGTGGGAAAGGCGCAAAACCGGGGAGGTGATGCAAAAAAACCCAAAAAAAAACCCCCCCAAAATTAAAAGTCAACCAGCAGCTTTGCCCTGACCTCCCAAGGTGATCAGCAATAAATTAGTCTTTGGACTTCAGTCGCCTTCTCCGCAATGGAAATATTGATGGTTCAGTTTCTCACCAGCTTGGTTCACTGCCCGAAAGGCACGCTCGGCAGGGCAGAGAGCGTCTTGTGCCACCGACAGTGCCTGGCACCAGGGCAGCTGCACCAGCATCCCCATGCATTTGCTGCCCAGTCTGCTGTGGGAGCTGTCGGGGGACCCAGTGGGAAACCATTCCGTTTCCCATTACCAACTGTACCCCGTTCAAGGGACAGCCTTTCCAGCTCAGGGCACCTGAGATTAAACAAGGTCATCAAGGTCACAAGTGCAATACGTCAGAGGTCTCTGCCCAGGGACTGGGGGAGATGATTTTTCCCCTGGGCTGCAGGAGCTGGGTCAGCCAGGGGCATCTCCAGCCCGGGCCAGGGCTTCCTCCCGCTGCCCAGCACCATTCCAGCCTCCCTGGGATGTACATCCCCTCACAGCAGCTCCAAACCAGGGTGCATGGACCCCCCACGCCACTCAGTCCCCCTCCCCGGTGACACGGGGGGCTACTCCGCACCCACACACGCCAGCTTTCCCAGTGAAGCACTTTTATTTCTCTCCCTGCAAGAAAAGCAGAGGGTGGAGGCTGCGACTGCCCCAGATACAGTGAGACACTTCCCCCTCCGCTCCCAAAACAGATGCCCTCCGTGCCAGCACCTACCCAGCAAACGCAGCCACCACCGGCGCCGATGCTTCGCCACCCCCAGTCGTAGCAAGCCACAGCCTCGCGTGCACCGAGGGGGCTGCGACAGGGCGACCAGCCCCAAGAACCCAGCAGAGCCCACGTGTGCCATAAATATCAAGTGGCTTCTCCGAGCTGGAACAGCCCTGATAGGGTAACTCACAGCCACACGGCAACCCAGCTCCAGCTCCTCCTGGGTCCCACGTTTCAGTCCCTGCTGTAGCTCCAGCATCCCCACAGCCTCCACCGACCTGCGTCGCTGCCCCAGGACACAAATCCCTCTGAAACCTGGGGACAGGCTGCAGCGCCAGCTGGCTGCCCTCATCCTTCACCCCAGACCTGGGTTTACATCGCTGCGCCCAAAAACCTGCTTTAGAAAGCATGGCAGGGGAGGGGAAGCATTTGCGGCTTCCCAAGGACGTGATACCCAGCACAGCTACAAAACCAGTGGGTGAGAACGGGAAACTGGGGGCAAAAGATGCTGATTCCAGGCAGAACCTCTTTTCCAGGCCTGGAACCCTTGGTTTTATTCAGCAAGAGGACTCTGGTAACAGCCAGGAGCTCAGAGCAGGAGGGAAGCTGCTCATGAGATACAGATCTCGTCATCGCAGCGTGACTGCTTCACGCACATCGATTGTCCCAAAGTCACACGCTCCCTCGCTCGGACCGGCCAGCCCAAGCAGAGGGCGGTGGGGACCCCTCTGCACCAGCACGGGGGAAGGCAGGATCCCCCCTTCCCAGTGTTTTATCCGTCCCTCCTACTGTTTTCTAAACCTGCTCCCGTCAGCAAGCAAACACCGAGCTGCCTGAATGAGAAAGGAATTCAGCCCTTGTTCCCTTCACGGGGAAGTAAAGCTCAGCGAGGCAAAGGTAACACAAAAACCCCACTTGAGATCCCCAATCATTAACAGAAATACATAACCAGAAGGGTTTCAAACGATTTCCTGCTCAAGCCGGAGTCCAGGCCGGCTCTGCCGATGACAGCTCCAGCTCCAGCCCGCAGAAGCTCAGCTCCCTGTGCTGGGTAAGGTTATTTTTTTAATCCGTGCACGGTGGGAGCCACGGGGACCAGCCCAGGGCTTTGGCTCCCGCTTGGCAGGGAAATTCTTTTTCACTTCATCGTTGCCCAGCTCCTCACCTTCCAACGGCTTATGTTCCCATCGCTGCCTGAGTCAAAGTCAATGATGATATTGTCTTATGAAATAAGACCTTCCCTCTAAAGAGAAATATGACTCCGGTGAAATAGTTTTATCGGATCTTATGGAACGTTATTCGCAAGAGTAATTCTTCCAGTTGTCTCCAGGTGGAATAGCTGTGGTTGCAGACACACCTCTCTTTGTTCGCTGAGCCGCTCACCGCTGCCAGTTCAGGCCAGCCGGGGGATTCCTGCTGCTCACATTTTCTGAAGTGTCACTCTTTGCCTTTTGCAGATTAACAAATTCATCCCCACACACACGCGGGAACAATCCCGGGGAGCGGGAGGCGCGGGGGCAGCACTGCCTACACCTCTCCTCCCTCCTCTGAGTTGAGAACCTGGGGACTAAACCACAAAGCCTGTGTTTACACCAAACCATGTGCCGCACGGCAGCAGAGGATGGAGGAAATCAAGTGTCCGGGGAAGATTCCACATTACCAGAGCAGCACACAGGGACACGCAGCCCCACGTTGCCTCCGGCGTTCACGTGCTCGCCCACCACCCCATGGCATCGAGCCCAGTGCCACCAGCACGGTGCCCACCACAGCCCAGCCCCTGCCACTTGCTGGGCTGCTGCCAGCTCACCACGCGCACGGCAAAGCCGCCCCACACGGTTTTCGACAAGCACTTGCTGATGTTATAAAGCTCTGCGTGCATTTAAACCTTTATCTTTAACATCACAGCGTGCCCCCCCCCCTCCCCCAGTCAGGAAATCTGTTGCTGCCAGACTAAGCTGGCATCAAAACAGAAAAGAAAAAAAAAAAAAAAAGCGCAAGCCTAATTTAATATTTCTGGAACATCGATTCCTTTACTTCAAAAGGGAATTAAGGAGAATATTGCGAAACCCGGATAAAGCAGTAGCCAAAAAGCGGACTCAAAAGCAGGACTCCACCAGCAGCCCCAGGGAGCGGGAGCAGGCTGAGGGTTAACAGCCAGGGGGCTGCGGGCAGCACCCACAGAGGACAAGCAAAAGCTTCCAGCTTTCCTGCTCCCAGTTTCCACCAGGAAAAAGCAGCCACAGGTAGCAAAACGGAGCTGGCCAAGGATTCCTTGCTCCGCACCCCCATTCCTTGCTCTGCGTTGGACCCTTGCTACAGCCCAGCCGCTCTCCCCGCCTCGGCTCCTACCCCAGGGGTTCATCACTCCTCTCCCTCCAAAGGTTATTGTGGAAATAAACACGGTTAGGAATGGCGAGGGGCTGGGATGCCAGGGATGGGGCCACGAGGCGCTCAGAGCAGCCAGGCTGTGTACAGGTGAAACAGCCCAGGGCTGGTGGCACCCTGCAGCCACCGCACACCCCGGGACGGGGCATCACAGCCCGCAGCAGGAATTATTTGTGGCAAAAAGGGAAACGGGAGAGGACCCAGCTTCCAGCTGGGATGGAGCCGTCCCCTGGCTCAGCATAGAGCCGCTGGTGTTCCCCCCTGGAGAGGTGGCCTGAAACGCGCCCATGAGCAGGATTACTGTGCCTTTCCTCTACACAGCTCAGCTGTTCGAGCAGCCAGAGATGGGATCTCTGATTAGACGGACCCACGGGTTTGATCCAAAGTGGAAATGCTTTCATCCTCCTGCTCCCATGATTCCAGTGCTGAGCAATTCCAACCTCAACAACACCCAGGTCGTGAACGGGCAGATGCCCAGCCTGAGGAGCTAGTCCTGACCCGCGTCTCCCTGGGGTGGCTCCCTCCTGCCCTCCCTCCCTGCCCCCAGCCATCCCGAGACCCTGCGCGGTCCCTCCCCACGCTTCCACAGCCGGGATGCAATGGGGATGGTCAGACGGACCCTGTCCCCTACTCCACAGCCAAAGCCACCGGTGGAAGAGCATGGTGATGGGGAGCTGCTGGCTCACAGGCCTGACCCAAACCACCCCCCAGCACCGCACAAACACTGAGGGAAAGCAAGGGGCACCCAGAGCCTGCAAGGACCTGCTGGAGCTCTCCCCTCCCACAGCTCCCAGCTGATGCTTGGAAAAATTCCCAGTCGGGGCAGGGCCTGGCCAGCTCCTGCTGTGCAAGGGCTCGTGGTGGTGGCAGCAAGGCCAATGCAGCCTCCAGGCAGGTCAGAGCCATGCATGGTGGCAGCTGATGCCACCAGCTCCGGCGCACAGCTCTGCTGCCACCCCAGGAACACAGCTGGCACTCAGCACTGCTGGAGCCAAGACTCCTTCCATTGCCACAGCTCAGCCCAAACTACCGCTCTGCTCCAGTCACCCTGACCCCCACCATCCAGGGAAGCGTCACCCCCCCCCCCCCCGTCACACAGGGAAGGATGCTGGGAACCCTGGCACGTGCTGGGTGGCAGAGTGGGGCTCCCGGCGCACCCCGCACGCTGCAAGTGCACGGGGAGGGTGATTCAAGCACGCACGCAAGCTGCAACCATTGCGCATCAGCGCTGCTTCCCTGCTGCACGCCACCGAGCAAGCGGCCACACGGTGGAATGTGGCATCTCCCATGGGATGTCACGGGCTACCAGCA
Source organism: Falco peregrinus (assembly GCF_023634155.1). Lineage (NCBI taxonomy): Eukaryota > Metazoa > Chordata > Aves > Falconiformes > Falconidae > Falco > Falco peregrinus. Next base: position 117,516,997 of record NC_073723.1, read on the forward strand.
CAGCCTGGAGGGGAAGGGTCCTGCAGCCCCGGGGCCGGCCGTGGTACTGCACAGCCCCTCCATCAGCAGCGTGGACCACGGGCAGGTGGGCGCTTGGGGCGGGTCTCCTGGATGCGGGGATGCTCTAACCGAACGGCGCGGGCACGATGCACTTGCAAGGTGAGCAGGCTGGAGGTCCCCAAGCTACGACCCTGACAGGCAGTGACTCCGCATTTTGAGGATTAGCCGGTGAACGTTACAACTTCAGGGGAAGAAAAAAAGGAAAAAAAAAAAAAAAAAAAAAAAAGGCTGGCAGAGCTGCCGAGGGCGTTTCTGCGCTGCAAAGAGGAACATCACATGCTCCAGCATCTCTCATTTTTTCTGCTCGGGTTTCAGCTCTGGGCCGCGGCAGCAGCATCCACGCACAGCGGGCAGGGAGGGAGGCACCGGCAGCATCCCATGGACCGGCTCAGCAGGGAGCTCAGCCTCTTCCCAAGACTCCTGTCTCCCATCACGGATCTCTACGCGCTTCTCCATGCGGGAAACGTGCCTGCGCGCAGCCCTGGATGCCTGGAAATTCGCTCCCCGGGGCAAATGGAGGAAGAAAGTCGCAGGTGATGACGTGCTGCCACGTTTGGGTGCCACAGAAGCGGCCTCTCCCTTGGCAAAAGTGGGGCGATGGCCCCACCGGCGGTGCCCTGCAGGGAGGGCAGCGGCGTGACGCAGACGGTGTCCCTGATGCCATGGGCTGGGGGAGCCCGAGCACCTTCCTGCTGCACGGGGTGGTACCTCCAGCGCCTGCTGCCTCGCTGGGACACCTACTACTGCAAAACAAGCGCGCCGAGGAGACGAGCATGACCAGACACGCCACCACCCATCGCTCTGCCGAAGGTGCCGGCTCACCGGAGACCGGGCTGAGCCCACGGAGCCCCGTAACAGGGCTCCAGGGCAGCGAGGAGAGGGCACCCATGGCACCTTCTAGGGCAGGATCGCCCTGGTCACAGTGGCAGGGACGTGGCTGGGCGCTGGAGGCAGCACCCCGCGGAGTGACCGGGGCGAGGGCCATATCTAGGACAGGAAGGGCCACACCTGGAGTACGCAAACACCCTGCCCAGGAGGAGGAGGAGGAGGAGGAGGAGGCGGCAGTGGCTGGCGTTCCTCCAGGTTTCCCTCAGCCCCAGTGACCTTCTGACTCAGTGGAGAGAGAACCTACCCAGTGAACCGGCACCAGCCCTCGGGGCAGGGGCGAGATTGCACCAGGGACTACCGGATCTGGCCTGCCGCTGCAGCGGTGGCCACCGTGGCCAGCACAGACCCCATGGCCACCACCACCACCACGGCCTTCACCTTGTTTCAGCCACTTCTACTGCCACCACTTCCACCCCTCCTTGGCCACCACCATGGCCCCTCCTTGGCCACTTCCATAGCCACCGCCTTGGCTCCTTTTCAGCCACCACTGTGACCCCTTCTTTGGTCACCTCCATGGTCAGCACCTCTGCCCCACCTCAGCCACCACCAAGACCCCTCTTTGGCCACCTCCACAACCACCACCTCGGCCCTCCTTGGCTTCCACTGTGACCCCTCCTTGGTCACTGCCATGACCCCTCCTCAGCCACCACCTTGAGCCCTCCACAGCCACCACCCTGACCCCTCTTGACCACATCCAGCCACCATCCTGACCCCCCTTTGGCCACCACCCTGACCTCTCTTTGGCCACCTCCATGGCCACCACCCTGACCGCCACTGTGGCCACAACCCTGACCCCTCCTTGCCTATCTCCATGGCCACTGCCCTGACCTTTCTTGCCCACCTCCATGGCCACCACCCTGACCCCTCCTTGTCACCTCTGTGGCCACCACTCTGACCTCTCTTAGCCACCTCCAGGGCCACACCTGTGCCCACCACCCCAACCCCTCCATGGCCACTACTTTAACCCCTCTTGCCCACCTCAGGAGCCACCACCCTGACCTCTCTTGCCCACCTCCATGACACCTCTGTGACCACCCCCTGACCCTACTATGGCCACCACCCCAGCACCTCTTGCCCATCTCCACAGCCACCACCCTGACCTTGCTATGGCCACCTCCAGGGCCACCACCCTGACCGAGCTCTGGCCACCACCCCAACCCTGCTGTGGCCATGTCCAGGGCCACTACTCCACCCCCACTGTGGCCACCACCCCCGACCCCGCTGTGGCCACCTCCAGGGCCACCACCCTGACCCTTCCAGGGCCACCACCCCGACCCTGCTGTGGCCATGTCCAGGGCCACTACTCCACCCCCATTGTGGCCACCACCCCGACCCCACCGTGGCCACCTCCAGGGCCACCACCCCGACCTCACCATGGCCACCTCCAGGGCCACCACCCCGACCCCTCCAGGGCCACCCCCGCGCGCCCCCGCCGCCCCCTCGCCCCTCACCTGGTCCCTCGGCCCCCGCCGCGGGGCTGCCGCCCTTGCGCCGCCGCCGCCGGCCGCGGAGCCAGCTGAGGGCCCGGCGCAGCGAGCCCGCCCGGGCCTTCCTCCGCCGGGGGGGGCCCCGCCGCGCCGCCCCGCTCCGGCTCCCGCTCGCCGCCCGCCGCAGGTGCAGCCCGGGCGGACATGGCCGCGGCGGGCAGCGCCCCGCACCGCCCCCGCACCGCCGCCAGCCGCTGCCCATAGGGCCGGGCCCGCCCGGCTACAGCCACAGCCGCGGCCCCGGCCCCGCTCCCGGCTCCCGCCGAGCGCCCGGCGCCGACGGAAAGTTTCTGCGGGGCGGGGCCGGGCTGCGGGAGGCTCCGCCCACCCCCGGCCCGCCCCCGGCCCGGCCACGCCCGCAGGTGGCCCCGGTGGCGGCGGGGGGGACACGCGCGACCCTCCGCTTGGGGCCACCGCGGTGTCTGCGGGGCGAGGGCAGGTATCCCCCACGGGATGCCGGGGGTCCCCAGGTGTCGTCCCCCCCCCGGCTGCCGGGGGTCGCCAGGTGTCCCCCCCCAAAGCTGCTGAGGGTCCCCAGGTGTCCCCCCCGGGGATGCCGGGGGTCCCCAGGTGTGTCCCCCCCGGGATGCCGGGGGTCCCCAGGTGTGTCCCCCTGAGCCACCAGGGGTCCCCAGGTGCCCCCCCCTCCCGGGATGCCGGAGGTCCCCAGGTCCCTCCCCTCGGTATGCGTGGGTCCCCAGGTGTGTGTCCCCCAAGCTGCCAGGGGTCCCCAGGTGTCCCCCCCCGAGCTGCTTGGGGTCCCCAGGATGTCATCCCCCCCCATCTGTCGGGGGTCCCCAAGATGTGCCCCCTCTGCCTCCTGCAGTGGGTCCCAGCTTTGTCCCCTCGTGGGGGGGACAGGCGGGGGCTGCTGCCCCATGGCACCCTCCGTTTCCCAGCCCCGTGTGCCGAGCATCAGCAGGAGAAAAGCGGAGCAGAACAGTCTGTGTGGGAGCAACTGCAGCAGCAGCATCCCGGAGCGGTGACACACACCCATGGGGTGGCTGTCCCTGTCCCCAGGAGAGGAGCCACGGCCAGTGGCCGTGTCCTGCCCCTTGCCCTCTCCCCACAGCCCCCACCAGTCCCTCACTCCAAGGCCCAAGGGTGACACTCGCCATGCCACCGCCGATGGCATGCGCTTCCCAACCACCACCAACCTGGGGCCACCGACACGCTCCCGTGGAACACCCAGTGCCACGCTGCTTCCCATCGCCGGCAGTAAATCAGCTCCTGAAAATGCAGTGACACAGAAAGGGGGACACGTCAGCCGCCTGAGGTGGCTCTGCCAGCCGCTGCCGGCAATCCAGAGCACTCTGGGGCGCTGGCCCGGGAATGGCGGCGGATCTCGGGAAAGGTTTCACCCCTTGCCACCAGCCGGCGTGGCTCGGGAACACGACCCCACAGATGCGGCTACGAGGGGACCACAGGATGCGCCGGAGCCGGGGCCGGAGTGGCCACACATGCCGGCGGTGCGCGGGTTGGTGGCAGGACAGTGGGAATCTAGCAAGAAAACGGGTGGTTTCTGCCGCATTTCCAGGCTTTTGGCTCGGCCGCTTTGGGTCCCTGTGCGGATGCATTTCCTGATGTGAAAAGCTGCATCGTTGTATTTAAGCCGCATCCTTCCCGGAGGCTCACAAGGGCCTGGCCGCATGCCCAGATGAGTTTGCCAACTGCTGGAAATGACTAGAAGAATTTCTAAAGCAAGAAGGCTGTCCATCCCACGGTGCCGTCTCCTGTAGGATTTGGGCACCAGCCGCGCGTGTCTTAGTGGTACCAGCGATCGAGGACACAACGCCGAAGCCGGGTGATGGCTGCAGAAGGGCTGGGGCTCACGGTGCTTTTGTGTCACGGTGCTTTTGTGTCTCTGCCTCTCGTTGCCCCCTCCTTCACCCCCCTGAACCCAGGTTCATTTAGGACTCGAGAGCTAAATGAGCACTGAAACGCTGGGGCAGTGATTTCCCGGCATCCCCGTGCCCCACCGTGATCCCATGGGAATGGCTCCCTCCCGGGGTGAGCGCTGAGCAGGCCACTGCTCTCCAAAACTTTGCCGACCCACCTCGAGGTGAACTGCGCTGGGGAAAAGCTAATCCCCAATTAAGGCGTTTGTGTTGACTTTCCGCCGCCGGCTCCAACTTCCGAGTCATTAGCCTCCCAAAAAAAAAAAAAGTTGCCGTTATTCACATCTTGCCCCTCCTCAGCTGTCAGCAGAAGCAGTTTGATAAATATTTTTGCACACAGTTATGGGGCATTGTCCAAATAATCCTGGAGAGAGGGAGAGCATCAGCCACCCTCCGGAAAGAGCTTTCAGCAGAGGGGCAAGGAAAGTGGAGGAGGAAGGTGAAGAGGAAGGTTGCCTTCAGCCATCCCTCCACTACAACCCCAGTCATAGCAGAGAAGGAAAGTCCAGGAGCTCCCTAAAGCACCGAAAGCCCCTTGTGAGACCCCTAGGAAGGTTTGCCCCCTCCCCAAGAGCTCCAGCGCCAGCAGCCTGTGGGGTACCCAGCTCATTTTCCACTTGCACGGCCAGGTCGGTCACAAGGACACCGGGGACCCTATGGGAAGCGCAGCCGGTGGGACTCAGCTCCTACGAGACCAAGGCAGAGGCACCTGCTGGGGGGCTGCCGTGTGCCCCAGGAGCCCCCCATGCCTGATCCCTGCGAGGTGAGATCCCCAATGGCACCTCAGGGTGCCAAAACTCCTCAGCTACCGGCCACACATCACGGGCTTCAGCAGCCACAGAAGCTGGAGTGGCACGAGTTGGTGCAGCCGGTGCGCTGGGGTGTGCTCAGCCCGTCCTCTGGCCCCATTCCTCACCGGGGCAGCCGGAGGGACAGCTGCTCCCTCATTACTCATTAACACCTCCGGCACTCATGGGCGGCGGGGACAAGGTCCTTGCGTGGCTGCCCCAGCCCCGCCGAACCCCGTGGGTGCTGCTTCCCACCCCGCTGCGTCCCCAAGCAGGAGCCGCTCACTCCAAATCCCCCCCACGGGAACCAGAGTCAGAGCTGGAGCAGCTGCTCCACGTTACTTGCCCCAGGATATGGAAAAACCCAGTGACAAGCCCTCTCCGCCGGCACTGGGGCGGCAGTGACCCTGCTAGCGATCGTTGGGGACACGGGGACTGGTTGTTACGATGCTTAAAAATCAGCACTGTGCTTGCTGGTTTAAAAATGGGGTTTATAAAAGGGTGCTTGGGCCGTGAAAGTCATCAGTAGAGTGAAGGCAAACGGCTCCTTGCTCCGGCATGGCGCACACGGAGACAGTGATGAATAAATCGCAGCGGTTGCTCTTGTGCTGGAAGGGGACAGCTCTGTCACCGCTTCCCAGGAGCATCACCCGTGCCTGTAGTGTCCCAGCCAGGTGGACATGAGAGGCAGCTCCTGCTCTGCGTGAGTGTCCAGGTTCAGTGCAGAGGGAAAGCCCACGGGGAGGTCAGCACAGCCTTGGTGCCCGACGGGCACGGGGCGCCATGTGGGATGCCATGGACATGCCGGCTGATTTGCCCCATAAAGTGCCCCACAGCTGGTGGCAGGCACTCAGTGGGGCTGAGGGCACATGGCAGCCCCAGACCCGGGGTGTGAAATCCCTGGGCACAACCGGAGCGTGGCTGGCAGCTAGCAGCTCCAGGAGGGAGCTGGGACGATGTTGGGGATATCACCAAAATTGGGTGTCCATCACCACGACTTCACCTGCACCTTCAGCCCTGACCCCGCCACGTCGGCCCCTGCCAGCGCCGTCGCACAAGCACACGGGCTGCTGATAACGTGGGTCACTTGTTGCATCAGCTGCTTGTGACGGGGCTGCTTGTGCACACATATGCACACGTCTGCATGGACACATGCAAGCACGCAGCTGTGGTGGGCATTGCGGGACCGCTGCTTGGGGCACCCGTAGGTGGCACAGGGTGGCACACGCACACCGGAGGCTGCCATGGGAGCTGCCGGGACGGGCAGCCGTGACACGCGTGTTTAAAGCCCGGTATCTTGGCTGGAAAAAGATAAAGCCGGAGCGGGAGCAGACACACTCGCATGGGCTGCGCTGCTGGATGCCGGCAGCTGGACCCCCTCCCCCATCCCCACTCATCTCCCCTGGCTGGGCCAGCGTCTCCCTCGGGAGCAGCTATGGCAGGAACGGCGCTTTCCTGGTCCCGTCTCGCTGCAGGGCAGAGCAGGACTCAGCACCCAGATAAGCAGGAACCACAGGCGCCTGGGGCCAGGGTCTGGCTCTGCTCCCGGGGAGCTCCCAAGGTCACTGCAGGGCAGATGGCACCTTCAGGCTCCCCCTTTCATCTCTGCCCCAGCTGGGCATATGCCCGCACTGCACTCCTCTTCCTCCTCCTCCTCCTCCAGCCTCATTGGGTGACTTCGCCTCCCTCTTGCAGGATCAGCCTCTTTGCCCAGGCTGGTACACCAGGAGCTGTGTGACGGGTCTGGCATCTCTGTGGTGGACGCGTGATGACCCCCCAGGTGCCAGCCCCTGGGACTCAACCGCGGTGCTCACCACATGCCGGCTCCCACAGTACCCCTGCATCACTGCCATGGTGGGCACCAAGCTCTCAGCTGGGGAAACTGAGGCAGGAGGCAAAGCGAGCCAGGCTGTTCCCAAGGGGCCAGTGGCATCCAACCCCCCAGGCCTGGGCAAATGCCCCCGTGTGCCATCTCCACGCAGCAGCTATGGCTTCATCCAGGGACCCCCCACCCAGCCAGGGCAAAGGGGCCACCTTGCAAGGGCAGGGCAGGAGCGAGCGCATGGTGCCGCTGCCCTCCGAGCCAGGATCTGTCCCTGGAAGCGCTCCCAGCTCCAGCGATGAATCACACTTTCCCCCTGAGATCAGATTGCAGCTCCTGTGCACGGGGGGCCGGGGCTGGCACCGCTGCCCCTGCCTCAGCCGGACCCCCGCGCCCTTGGCAAACAGAGCTGCAGGGAGCTGCGTGGCGCCGGGCTGGCGCTGTCACCCAGGGTGGCTGTGCTACGTCCCACCGATGCTGGCGTTTGGGCAGGTTGGGCACCTCATGGTGCTGCTGCTGGTGCCAGAGCCTCTGGCCAAGGAGGTGCCAAAGTTGGGTGAAGTTCCCTCAAACCTGCCCCTAAAGGTTGTGGGGAACAGCATGGGGACAGGGACAGGGCTGCCGCGGCGGTGCCAGGGTGGCCGTGCCCAGATGGTGGTGCCAGGGCGGTGAGGCCGCAGTGCCAGCTCTGTCCCTGCCCTTGGGGCAGGTCTGCCATGCGTGACGGGAAGGAAAAATCCACCGGGAAATGGGCTGGTGCCACCAGCGCCACGGAGGCAAAGCAACCCACTGCTGCCCATTGCCCCCACGGCCCCGTCTGCCGCTCACCGGCTCCGTGCCGGGGTGGTGGGGCAGGGCAGCGACTGGAGCCACCACCATTTATTCCACCAGCCACAACATTTCATCTCTTACATACGCTCCTGCCTTTTGCTTTCCCCTCCGGCAGCGCCACCGATAACTCCCCGCCAGCTCTGTTTACCGGACCAAAGTCCACGTCGCTTCACAGGCAACGTCCGGACTTGGCGTGTGCCTGCGGCCGGCCGGGCTCTGCCGAGCGCACCGGGGTCCGGCTGCCGACACCAGAGCTGACCGTTGCCTGGTTATATCCACAAAACATCCCCACGCCGGGGCCAGGGCCGGGGTATCCACTTACCGGGAACAGCTGAGGCTCCTCAATCCCCACCCTGCCCTTGGCAGCTCATCGCATCCAGCCCAGCCGGGGCTTGGCCACGCTGCTGCCATCATCCCCCCATCCCCTACAAGGGATTGTTGGTCCCAGCCCCCCCCCCAACCTGCAGGTTTCTCCCCCTTGGCAGTTTCGCTCTTGATATATATTTATACGTGCAACTTGTGCGAATTAACAGCATTCCTCTCCTATTGAGTCAAAAGTCTCGGCACAAACAGAGGCACTCCATGGAAAAAAAAAAATATAGAGAAAAAGAAGGTGTGTCATGCTGAAAAAAGCAACAGGGTGGAAAAAAAAAAAAAAAAGAAGAAAAAAAAAAATCCACCCAAATCTCCCTTTTCCTTTTAAAGCTCTGTTCCCAGGAGATGGACAAGCGCAGTTATTTTAAACCTGGTTTCGGCAGTCGGGCAGCGTGCAGGGCACGGGCAAGGTGACAGTGACGGTGTCAGTGACGCGGGGACAGGGTGGCACTAGGCGATGTTGCAAGCTGTGGCGTGCGTTGCTGGGCGATTTTGGGGTACGTAAGCTGGTGACTTCCTGAGCAGCGAGTACCGGCTTCCTGGGGCGCGGCAGCGGGCAGGATCGGGCCCTGGCAGAGGTAGGCTCGCTTGGCTCTAATACCGTGGGGGGGTGGCCAGGCCAAGCACCCACTGGCCATGCCGTGCCCTCGTGCTGTTGCACCCGTGCTAATGTGGTGATATAGCTAAAGTATGTATTTTATATGAATATATGTTAAAGATGTAAGTGCTGGAGGGGTGGGGTAGGATGCCATGGCGGGGGAGGATGGGGATGGGCAACCTGTGGCCGGCGGGTGAGCAGAGGTGGGAAACCACATCTGTGGGCAGCGAGGGCAGCAGCGGCAGTGCCACAGACACCATGGGGCTTGGCAGAGCAAAATGTCACCCCCTTCACCCCCAGAACGGGCGGAAAGGGGGGGCAGGGAGGGCATGGCTGGAAGGGGAAGCAGTGGCTGCGCTCTTCCATGACTGGGGTGTTGGTGGGGCCCACCTGGGGCATCTAAAGAATCCTGAGATATTGGTATTTAATACATTAATATACTTTAATAAATACCAAGGGGAGGGCAGTGCCATGCTGCCAGCACCCTTCAGCACCCTGCTCCGTGCACAGGATGAGGCCACAGCACTGGGCGCCATGTGCTGCATCCTCCAGAATTTCCCCTTCTAGCCGCCCGTGTCGCAGGCGAACCCCACACAGCCCCCTCCCCGGCACCCCCCGTCCCCATCCCAGCCCCCTGCATCCTGCCCAGGACCCTGGCAGGATGGGGCCCCTCAGCTCCCAGGAAGGAGCCACCAGTGCGGTGGGAAGGGACGGATTGGAGGGGGCAAAACACAAACCTCCACCATAAATCACGGGTGGGAACAGCCGGAGTGGGGTGGGGGGCTGCGGGGGGATGCTCCCCAGGGATGCAGGCTGGCTGCAGCCAGCCCTTGAGGCTGCCTCTGCCAGGGATGCAGGCAGCTTGGCCTTCCCCGCCCTCCTCCTCCACCTCCCCCTCCTCCTCCTCCTCCTCCTCCTCCTCCTCCTCCTCCTCCTCCTCCTCCTCCTCCTCCTCCTCCTCTCCGGGGCGGAGGGAGGCAGCCGCCCGCAGCTGGCACTGCAGGCGGTGGCTGGGTGAAGCGGCTGCTCCGGGGAGTCTGATTTCCAGCCCTGTTTATTAATAACTGCCCCCCGCCCCATGCAAAGCCCATGTGCAGCGCAGAGCCGGAGGTGCTGGGCTCCAGGGGAGGAAGGTAAGAGCCCACCCAGGGTGAGCAAAGAAGAGGCTGGTATCCACTGGGGAGGGAGTCCCATGGGCGCAGGATCCTCGGTGAGGTGGGGGGCATAGGGCAGGTGAGAGAGCTGCCAAAGCCTGGGGTGCAGGGGTGGGGTGGGGGGATCTGAGGTTTGGCACCTGGGGAGCATCCCTGGACCCTCAGGAGTGACTAGGCGGGGAAAGCCCCTCTGGGGGGACCCGGGAATGCTGGGGGGCACTGGGACAAAGGGCGGTGGGTGGGAGCAAGCCCCCACACCCCACCTGCCAAGGTGGGACACCTGCCCTCCCCTCCCACCCTGCTGATGCAAAGCAGAGCTGAGAAGTTGGAGAATTAATAAGTGCTGGCACTGGAGGAGGGCAAGGAAAATGAAAGAGGAGCCCTTTCCCCACCTTTCCAGGCGCTGCCCCTCTCCAGCCACCGGGCCGTTGGGTCCGTGGAGGCTGCGATGTGTCATCGCTGCCGAAAACTCCCTTATTAGGAGAGAAAGTATCGGTGAAAATCAGTTCTTTCCATCGAGCCGTTGCTGCGAGCTGAGGGCTGTGCCAGTCTGCGCTCATTCCTTGGGGGATGACTAGACAGGAGCTCAGCAGCGTGGCCGGGAGGTGAGAGCATCCTCCCACCCAAGCCACCGGCCCCGGCTCCTGGAAGCAGCAGGAACAGCCCCGGCTCATCCCTGCGGGTTATCCTCTCCATCCTACCCCAAATAGTGCCCGGTGAATGTCAGACGCGGGTGGTTGGTGGTGGCAGCTGCAGGTGTCGGGGCTGGGGACAATGACAGGATCGGATGACTCTGCAAAGCGGAGTGCTCCTGCTGTGGAAGCTGCCGCTTGCTCGGATGCGTGCCTGCAGTGCTTTACTCCATCTCTGCCGCTCACTCGGATGTGGTGACTGCGGTGCTTTACTCCATCTCTGCCGTCTCGGAGCCAGCCTGCGCTTTAGCAGCACATTCCCTTGCCATGAGGTTATGCTAAAATCCCGGCAAGTTTTCCTGGGAGCGCCCACCGAGGTGCCACTGGGGGAGATCAGCTGTGACATGGTGGCAGTTCCCGTCGGCACTGAAGCACCTCTCATTTTTGGGGTCCGGGTTCGCATCCCTCGCTCTTTCTCCGTGCAGTCAGTCACTTCAAGAGGATTTTCTTCCCTTGTTTTGGCCCATGCCAAAGACGACAGTTTGGGTCCGAGCTGTCATCCAAGCACGCCAGCACGGTCCTGCCTGGTTTGCGCAGCCTGTGGGTGACATGGGGACAGTCACAGCAGCAGGGCCATAGCCAGAGCACCCTCAGCTCAGCCTGCTGCAGGGCACCCGCATCCCGCAGGGCAGAGGGGAAGGGCTGAGACCTGTTACACTCGTTGCTCTGATTCACATCTGCTCTCCTTTCCAGGGACCTGATGGCAGAGCCCGAGCCCCCTCTGGAGCTGCAGCTGGATGAAGCCGGAGCATCCTCAGCCCCACAGGGAGCGGCTGCAGGAGCTGCTCCACGCCCGGACCTGGCACACAGCCCATCAGACCCAGCAGGGGGGTTGCGGGTGACACCCCCATGCACGGGCAGATCAGACACCTGCCAGGAGCTGCAGGCAGGTGGCAGGGACACTTCCTCGGAGCTAAACATGTCAAATCCCCAGCTGGGCAAGGATGCAGCCGGGGCTGGGATCCCGTTGGACGTGGATGTGGCAGGAATCCCGCTGGATGTGGATGTAGATGAAATAGGGATCCCGCTGGATGTGGACGCAGCAGGGATCCCGCTGGACATGGATGCAGGAGGGACGGGGGTCCCGCTGAACGTGCATGCAGGTGGAGTAGAGATCCCACTAGATGTGGACGGGGCAGGGATCCCACTGGATGTGGACACAGATGGAGCAGGGATCCCACTGGACATGGACACAGATGGGACAGGGATCCCACTGGACATGGATGCAGAGAGGGTAGGGATCCCAGCCGACACGGACACAGACAGGACAGGGATCCCACTGGACATGGATGCAGAGGGGGCAGGCGGCCCCCTGGACATGGATGGCACGGAGCACCAGTGCCTGACGCTGGAAGAGCTGGGGAATTACTTCCAAGAGTGCATCGAAGCCGTCGAGCAGCTGGAGAAGGAGCGAGACAGCCTGATCGTGGAGCTGGGCCAGCTCCGGGAGCCGGCGCTGCAGGAGATCCGCCATGCCCACGAGGAGATCCAGGCAGCCTGTCGGCTGCTGGCCAAAGTGGAGCTGGAGAGGGACAACCTGAAGGATGAGATCCGGCAGATCAAGCAGAAGCTGTTCAAGGTGACCAAGGAGTGCGTGGCTTGCCAGTACCAGCTGGAGAGCCGGCGGCACGACCTCTCCCAGCACACCGCTTACCGGGGGGAGCTGGAGACCCAGGCTGGGCAGCTCTCGGGCGAACTGTCCCGCCTGAAGGAGACCTGTGAGAAGGAGAAGGAGGTTTTGAAGCAACGGCTGGAGGCTCCGCCGTCTCGCCAGGATAACCTGTACCTGCAGGAGAGCCGCCGGCTCTCCATGGAGTTCGAGAGCTTCGTGGCGGAGAGCCGGCGGGGTCTGGAGGAGCACTACGAGCCCCAGCTGCTGCGGCTGCTGGAGAGACGCGAGGCGGGGGGCGAAGGCGCTGCAGGAGATGCAGGGGGAGATCCAGGGCATGAAGGAAGCCCTGCGGCCCTTGCAGGGGGAGGTCAGCCGGCTGCGGCTGCAGAACCGCAGCCTGGAGGAGCAGATCATCCTCGTCAAGCAGAAGCGGGATGAAGAGGTCGGGCAGTACCGGGTACGTGCCCCGGCTGGGCACCCCTCACCCCCCCTCGTTTAGAGAGCGGGAGTCATTCTTTGCAGCTGGTGAAACATGGATGCTGAAGGTTTTGCTCGTGGGGTGGGGGAGGAGGGGGAGGAGGTGGAATATCTCCTGCTGGTTGAAGCCAAAAGCATCCCCTGCCTTGGCGCGGGCCAGGCAAAGCAGCAGCCCCTGGGTGCGGGGCAAACCCAGGGTTGGAGGGATGCGGTGGGAGAGTGCTGGGGCTTCACCCCATGAGCTGCTGGGGAAAAAAGGTTTCTCCTGATTATCTTCTCACTTGGTTTTGACCCATCCCTTGGAAATGGCCCCAGCAAGCAGGGATGAGGCAGAGGGGACGGGGGTTTCCTTCCCAGAGGTGGCCGGCGGCAGAGCTGAGCGATGCTGCTGAGCACAGGTGGGTTTCCCACAGCTTGTACTAGCACGGGGCTGAGCTGGGGGGCTTGGGAAAGCCAGTTTTAAATAAAGGTGGCTTTTCTTTAAAAGCCCAGTGCTGCCAGGGCAGATCCTGCCCTTCCCAATGCCAGGAGGGGTCTCACCCCCTGCACCCACAGCCCAGGGGCCAGGCTGCCTCCCCAGAAGGTTATTTCTGGCTGCGCCAGGCATCCCTCCCAGCAGTGTCCTGAGGGACAAGGCAATTCAATATCTGCAAGAGCACATTTGGCAAAGAGGCTCCACGATTAATCTCTCCCGTTTCAACACTCCCTGTTCTCGGCTCGTAATCGCTGCCTCCTCCCAGCCTGGCTCTGAGCAGCTTCTGGAAGCTGGTGTGTGTCCCCTCCATCACTTCTGCTCCCCCCTGAGCTGGGCACCGGGTCACCAGCCCCTGCAAAACTGCTTGTCTTGGGTTTCAGGGTGCAATCCCCCTTGGAGGACGGGACTCTGAGGCATCTCTCCACGTTTTCTTTCACCCAAATTCCTTCATTATCTTCTCCTGACTCATAGGTTTATACAGTTCTGACAGCTTCTCAAAACACCCCCCAAGTAGTCTAGGGGACAAAAGCAACAAGCCGAGCGAAGCGTGAGGACCCAGCGCATCACAGCCCAGCCCAGGCTCCCACCCTGGGAATAAAGCAAAGCTTTTGGGCAGAGGTTTTTGCAGACGGCAGTTGGCCAGCCCACGGCTTGCCCAGACCAACACCACCGATCGGCTGATCCCGACGGGAGCGTGGGCAGTGGTGGAGCGCAGGCACGGAGGCAGCCTTCCTCCTCCAGCTAATCCGCTCGTGTCTCTTATTCCCCAGGAGCAGGTGGAGGAGCTGGAAGACAGGCTGAAGGAGCTGAAGAACGGGGTCCAGCTCCAGCAGCGCAAGAATCAGGAACTGGAGGAGCTGAGGACCAGCCTCCACCGGGAGCTCTCTATCTACAAGTCCGTTTGTGTCTCATCCCGGCGGTGCGGAGGGGCTGGGAGGAGGATGGTGAAGAGGTTGGGGTGCTGAGCAGTGGTCACACTGCTGTCAGCACCGTGGGCTTCTCCTGGTTTGGGGGCATGTGGCCTGTGTGTGAGCAAGGGGTCTGGTGGGGCAGCACAGTGGGAACTCCAGACCCTTTACCAAAGAGCAAATAGGGATTTATGGAAATTCCTGTACGGCAGAGGAGTGGAGGCTGCTTTCCAAGAAGCAGGTGTGGCAGCCTGAAGTGCTGGTTTCCTTAAAAATGGGTGGGAAGGAGCTGAGGCTTAGGTTTGGGGAACTTGTGGATGCTGTTGGCTGGGAGAGAACGCTCTCCTCCTGGTCACTCTGGTGCCGCTTTCACTCAGCTCTTCATTACATGGGGTGTTTTAAAGCCCCAGAAAACGTCGGTAAGTTTGTGGCCTATTTTCCTCCCAAACTTGGCAGTTCTGTATCACTCCTGTCTCAGCTCTACACACACACTTAACCATCTTCTGTAGCTTCACTGCTACTTTAGTGTCCTTTTCTCCCCCTCCTCACTCAAACCTCCCCACGCCAGCACACCACGGGAGGATATTCCCTACCACAAACAGGTCCTGTTGGCTTTTATCTGAGACCTTAGCACAGGGCAGGAGAGCTCTGTTCCAGCTCGTCACCAGCCACTCCAAGATGTATTAACGAGAGTAACTGCACTCAGACCAGATCCCAATACCACCACGTCTTTGCTGCTTGGGATCCTTCTAGATCACAGACCGACACAAGCCTGGGCGCAGCAGCGCGGTCTCATAACTCCTGGCCATCGACACGTTGCACGTGGAAGCGATAGCGTGTGCAGCTTCTCGTGTGTTGGGACACCTCGTTGGGTTCCACATTTGCACCGGCTGCCTCAGAGTTAAGCGCGGCTCCCAGCTGCCTCCTCCCGTAGCTCACACCAAAAATTACATTCCCTTCTGTTAAAGCTGGTGCGTTTGCCAAGGATCCCAGGTTTGCCAAGAGCTAGGGCCGCACGCTCACAAGACCGCAGACTGAGCCAGTTTAATTACTTTTCATCCATACTGTAAAAATGTTTTTCAGAAACTGCATCCATCCCCCTTCCCCATTTTCTCCAGCCATAGCACCTTACGGAAATATTCAGTAGCTGAAATTTTACTTTCTACCCATACAGGAGCTGCTTAGAAATCTACGGACACCTTTGCAAATCGGAAGAAAAAGCAGAGCAGGACTGTTAGGAGCGACAGGCTTTGCTTCTTTATCTGCAGGGGAACGTCTCCTCTTGCTGCTTATCCTACCTGATGTGCAGCAGCTGCCCGAAGTCAGGAATACCAGATGCTCCCTTTGCTCCTGTGTTATTTCTGAAGGCGCTGCTGTTGATTGTGTAGTAAAACTGCTTTTCCACGGAGGAGCAGAGAAAAATAACTTGCACTGAACAACGGACATGTATGAAGAATAACAGATTTATGTTTTGCTGTGTTCGGAAAAACGTATCCCGTCTTGTTCCATAGGTGGATTGTATCAGCCTTTCCCAGAAAGCATTGTTCTGGAAGCCAGTGTTAGGGTGTTTGGTTTTTAAAGTTTACATGCAAGAGAAGCTTTATCCTTTTAACAGGGTTCTCTTTTGTATTTCAAGGGTCTCTGCTGTATTGTGACATGCTCCACTGCGGGCCACAGAAACTCGTTTGTGGGTAATAGGTTTCCACTTTATTATATAAAAGTCTCACACTGAAAATAAAGGTTGGAGTTTAAGGATCCTCTCACTTCTCAAAGCTGTCTCTCAAAGTGAAAACAAGAAGCTTGTGTGTCAAATTAAGGTACTTTTAGGGTGTCAAACTGTTCGCGCTCCAGACTAAAAAATACAATTCAATGGCCAGGGCTAAATCCAGAGCTCAGCACACTTCAGAATGCTTCAGAGCGGTCTTGACTGCTCGGATATTGCGTACTCATTTACGCATTTCAAAGAAAGTGGCAGAAACAAAAGGGGGAGAAGTGTCCACGTGTTACAAACTAAGCAATACCTATAGCAACACCTAGTCTCGAGGGCACGCATGGCTAGGGACTACTTCCTCTGCTTTCTGAAGAGGTACACTTTGCTTTTGAGACAAAAAAAAAAAATTAAATAAATCACAAAGCTACACAGCATTTACGTAGAAAAAATTTATTCCATCTGAAGCACTTACACGCAATTAGTCATGAGGAGCACGGAGAGTAACAGGTTGCTGGTGGAACAGGACACCCTAGTGGAAGATGTGCAGGAACTAGTGGTCAAGGACTAACTCCTAAAAAAAATAGTTCATCCACATTTAATTTGCTTTACATAGACCAGCTACCAATGCTGTTTTAGGTTACCAGCATGCCATCTGTGGTACATCAGTTGGTAAAAACATACAACTTTACAACTTGGTGGCTCCAAGTTTTAAAAACCATTTCACAGAAAGGAAAGAAATATATGTGAAAACACAGCTCAAGAAACACACAATAGAGCAAAATACATGGAAGGTGAACGATGCTCTGCAGGAATAGCTAAGGAATTGAAAACGCTGTTGCCCAGCAGACAGGAGAAAAGGGAAAGGAAGAAAGGAAGGAAGGAATGGAAAACCCAGAATTACTAGTAGAGACAAAAAAAAAATAATAATTTGATTTCTTGACTTCAGTTCAAGTCAGAATCTGCAAGTCTGTTTTTTATCTGCAGAGGCAGAAAAATCAAGGTAACAGATTAAACTAAAGGAATCCCAAGACTTCTGAGCTGCACTGAAGAGGACAAGACCTTCCACACACCATTTCTGAACTGCCAGTGGATTAACACTTGTATCATCTCCGTTGGCTCAAGCATACTCCGGCAGCTCTACCTATTGTAACTTTTGTTTAAATCAGGCAAAAGCCCACAGCTGTAGCAAGCTAAAAGGCAAAAGAAAACCCAGCAAAACCAAATTTGCTCTGTGTGATGAAGGCAACTAAAATGGGACAGCCAGCCCTATACGCAAGAGGGTTGCTGTAGGAAATCTGACCCAAGGAGCTACAGCACGGTTACCAGCTGAGTTGGGCTAAGCCCTTTTCTGAAGGAGCACTCACTGTCTGGGTTAAAAAGCCTGTTGATGGTATCTACAGAAGGATGGCTGAACACAAAGTCTACGTGTGTCTCAAAACCAGTGTTAAGTCAATATTAGGGTTGAGAGGGAAGAAAAGGGAAAAAAAAAAAAGACTAAAAACAGGAAAAGGTCCTCATCTAGGATCCTTGACCTTCTGGATCCACACTTCCTTCAGGGTCTTCATCGTTATAGATGTTCTCCGCCTGCGAGACAGAAATGGAGGAACTGAAGAAGCATTTACCACCACACCGAACGGGATTCCATCCACACACTTCAAAAGGTTCTGGCAGTTTGCACCGGCAGATAGGTATCACCCATCCCTGATCCCTCAAGGCCATTTAACATTAAAGCAGCATCACAAATGTTTTTCGTAACAGCCATGTCTCCAAAACATTTATCAAGTACCCTGTAAGTTACTGTAGCTTATGGAAATGTGCCTTGTTAAGAGATCACTGCAAGATTTGCTTCAATTAACAGACCCATTCTATATATTTAGTAGATCCTCTGCTTAGCAGCAGCTCCTTCCAAAAGGACCATACAGAAGGTTGCTAAAAACAAAGCCCCTGTGAACCAATTTATCCAAAAATTAGGAATATGGTCTTTCAAGGGTTATTCAGACAATACAAGATGGTTTTCTAAAACCTTCAACAGTTGGTAATTTAGGGCCAGCAAATTTTTCCTGTTCACAACCACCTTGCTCTATCTTGAGGAGGACGTTAACGTCATTTGCAAAGATTTTATTCTTTAAGACAGTAACTAACAGAAACCTCAATCTCATCTCTGGTTCTCACACACAGTTTTCCTTCAAACACATGGCAAAATTTGCTTCTGCACTTGTATTTTCCTTTTTTTAAATCCTGAGAAACACAAAACAGTTTCTGAGTATTTGTAAACCACTGTCTCAACCAAACTTAAAGCACATTTCACTATCCCTTTGAGATTTCAGCAGCGCTACAGAGTGAATTCTGAGAGCTGTAAATAAAAGCAGGAATGCTGAAATACAGGCAGTTCAACACTATCTCTTATCTGCCACTTCCTGCACCTTCCCAAACAACTTACCATTTGCCAGACTTGCATGATATTATCTTCTGATACAGAACAAATTACCCAGGGTTCATTTGGATTCCAGGAGAAATCAGAGATCTTTGCAGTATGACCACCATGAATAAACTAGTATAGGGGAAACAAAAAGGGGAATGTTTTCAAATCTACATCGCACAGATGAATAATAGGCCAAAGCAATCAATGAGATTCAAAAGACTTACCAACAGCTCCGGGGGACCGTCCTCAGCATCTTCAGGGGATTGCTCTTCTCCAATTTTACTGTTAAAAAAAAAAAAAAAAAGACAGGAAAAATGAAAAGGTTGGGGGTGGTTTGTTTTTTGAAGTGCAATGCCATTCATCATTAACATTTTGTCAGGACAAGGTGACTGATTTGGGATTTACCTCAAGTCCCAGACATTTAGCCTGCGGTCAGTGCCACTGGAGGCCAATATAGTTTCATTATGGGGAGACCACTGAACCTACAGACAAGGATGAATTTAGAAAGGAAGTTAAGTTTTAAGAAGCTGTAACGTGACTGACGTTCACAACAAACACCACTTTATTTTGTATCACAAAAGCTCTACGAGAATTCAAATTGATAATAACTGGAAATATGAGTACACCCAATAACATCCTAACATAGGAGGTAGGTTTGTAAACATTCACACATGGAACAAGGCATTTGAGCACCAAAACGGTACCAAATGTAACCTTTCCTCTAACAGCGACCACAAGTTATGAAGTGC
Organism: Falco peregrinus; assembly: GCF_023634155.1. Classification (NCBI taxonomy): domain Eukaryota; kingdom Metazoa; phylum Chordata; class Aves; order Falconiformes; family Falconidae; genus Falco; species Falco peregrinus. Next base: position 117,535,944 of record NC_073723.1, read on the forward strand.
AAACAACTCTCAAAGCTATTAGCTGCTCCTTACCTTAAAAAGGATTGCACAAATATAAACCATGGATTCCTTAAGTGGTAGGTACACTTTACACATGAAAGGAAATCACTGTAATTAAGCATAAGCTGCCCAAAAGCTCACATTTACTACTTGTGCTGGAGATAAATCTCCAAAAGATACCACTTAATAGGATCACAGGATTAGAAAGAGAACACATAATTCTGCACACTAACCTGACATTTCAGGATTCCATGTGTAATTTTATTTAGAGGTAACTACAGTCTTAACTAGTAATCCTTCTACGAAAAAAATTCCACATATTTTTCTTCTGAGTAAGGCACGAGCTGGAGATGGAAATATTGTATCTGCTGAGCACATGCTACCCATGATGTTACATTCTATATTTACACCAGCAAAATTAGCCATTGTTGGTTGTCACAGGATGTTCCGGTGATCCCCTTTAATGGGTACTGGCTAAAGCCTTCCTACAGGACCAAGCGAGAAGATGAAAACACTGCAGCCATTTCACTGTGCCTCCCTGCTTCAGTCTGCGGCCATGAATAATTTACATTTACGGTGTACTGCTAGCATTTCACCCTTCTGTTGTGGTTAAAGCTCTCGACCATTTCTTTGTTACAGTCTGCCCTGGCTTTCTGGACAAGTACTCTTATCTGTACTGGAGCTCTACCCCACACTGAGCGCTACACAGCTCCACAACAATAAGCCAGAAAATTATAAGCAGATGAGAGAGAAGAATAGATGAGTTTTTAAGTGCAAGTACATTTAATGAAAACATACAGTGGAAGAGAATATTTTTCATTTTTTCCAGGACAGCTAAGTTAGAACTAAGCCTGTGTGCATAAAAGGAAAAAGACACTTTATTATACCTGAAATATTTCATCTTTATGTGATTCAAAGGAGTGCAACTTCAGTTTTAGGTTCCTCAAGTCCCATAGAGCAACAGTCTAGGAAAAAAACCCAACCAAACACTTTGTTTAAGTAACTAATACATACATCCACACTTACATGTCAAAAACTAAACAAGCATTTCCCAAGTTCAAGGTAGATTATCAAGATACCTTATCAGCTGATCCTGTAGCCAGGATAAACTCACTATAGGGATTGAAAGAGAGGCAGTTGACTTCAGCTGTGTGAGCATCCACCGAGTGGCTAGGTTTGGAGGTGTTGTTTGACCGAGTATCCCAACTGTAAAGGGAAAACAAGGAATTGAAACAAAGGTTTACATCCCATTTTACCGAGGGACTGAAAAGGAGACAGGAAAGCAAGAGGGACAGAAACACTCAGTTTCTGAAGACGTTGTCACCCCACTTACATCATGAGCTTCTGATCATCAGCAACAGATCCAAAAAGAGATTCATGGAGCAGGTGCCAAGATACATCTTCCACTACTGCTGTATGCCCTGTGAAGATGGTCTTTGCATCCACTACTTTGCCTTCTTTTGGAACAGCACTGATGTCCCACAAGCAAATGGTCTTAAAAAAAAATAAATTAAAAACTGCATCTTTGGACACTCTCTACCTCCCCTACCTCCTCCCCCTCAAAAAAAAAAAAAAGAAAAAAGAAAAAAAAAAGAAAAAAGTCTTTTTTACCTTTGCCAAGGGACGGAAAGTGCAGATTGTACCCCAGCTATATTTAAAGTACTCACATGATCATCAGAAGCACTAAGCAAATGCCCACTCAGGTTTGGGTTCCATGACAGCCCATAACCTTCCTTCTGGTGTCCACGAAGACGCAGATCAGGGTTACACTCTCCAGAAGGGTCTGTAAAGAGGTGCCGTAAGAACTCCAGTGCCCAGTATCATTTCCAGCACATCCTGGAATAGCTGGCATTAAGTTTTACTGTGCTCTACTAAACCTTGCTCAAAAGGTTAGAGGAGGATTCTATTGAAAATGTCAAAGCGTTTTCCCTGACTGAAGAATCTCCTCTTTAAAACAATGCTCTGAGACAACACAGAGCAGTCTGTCTTCTTAGCTTAATAAAAAGCACATTGCAGGTTTTTCCAAGCTTCCCCCTTTTTTTTTTTTGGCTGGATGGCCTAGCAGTGGTCCGCTCTAAACAAGCATTACAGTAGCTGCTGAAGAGTTAAAGAAGTCCAGCAGCCACCTCCATGCTTTGGCAGGAGTCACCTGGTCTAGCTGGTCGGAAGAATAGCAGCTCATCTCAGATACTGCTCAACAAACTCTTCCTGAATGCTCTGCTGGGATGTTATTTTTCTTTCTCTCATCATCTCCAACTGCACTTTGAAGCAAGAAAGGCACTTCTGATCCCCCCCTCAAGTGGGAAGGCTAGTTACTCTATAGTCTTGATGAGTTCATCAATAAATGACCATTAATACCCTTACAGGGTATCAGGACAACAGCTCAGCTACCCAGCAAATCAGTTTCCAAAAAGCCACCTTCTACCATCCCAAATACCAACACATACAGCGACATGACAAACCACACAGTAAAGCAGAGAAAGGTAAAAAGCATACCTTTCCACATTTAAACTTCATATGAAATAACCTTTTACCAAACACCTTTAACTTAAATACCCACTTTCCCCTAAAATCACAAACAATATGCAATCCACAAAACTTTTTAACCTCTTTTTCACTGCATCAATGTCTTTGTAAGGAAGGGCTGGCTGATCTCTGAAATGCAGACATAAAAAAGAAGCAGACACCTGGTTTAGAAGGGTGTTTGGTGTAATCAAAGACAAGGACATCACTGGATGGAGTCTTGGTAGCGATGATACATGGGTTCTGTGGCATGTAACGTGCTCTGTTCACTTCTCCCTCGTGATTTATCTTGATTTCAATTTCAATTTTTCCACTAACTGATCCAAAGCCTCCAAACTCTGGAAGTAAGAATTTAGTAGTTGTAAATAAAAAGCCAGTTTGAGATCAAGACACAAAGACCCAGACCCAGTTACTGGTACTACCAAGCACTTATTCTGAAAGATAATCACAACTGTAACTGAAAGAGTCCAGTTTTGAAACGGCATGTTGTTTTAAATGTCTGTATGTGTAACATCAAAATATCAGGACTTTGGCTAAGTTAAAGACCATTTCTTCCTGAAAATTTTTTACTATCTCAAATCTAACAACTCAAGCCCCAGATTTATCATATCTAAAACTCTTATCTGGAACAAAGATGGGTTGTACATATGAAACAGATGTGCTGTAACTGCACTTTCAAATATAACGCAGATCAGCATCGCAGAATACACAAATTTCTGGTAAGACACAATTGCTGCACTGCGTTTAAGTTAAGTAAGACTAATATAACTTGCTATAGCTACCTGATCTTTGTAAGTAAAGTCACAGTAACTGAGTAGTTCACAAAATTGCACAGCACCGTTCTGGCAAAAATACAGAGGGTTTGTTTGTTTTGTTTTTAAATTGGAGTAGTATATTCTTAATAAATACTAAAATAGAACAGAAGTAATTTATTAGACAACACTGTGTTCATGAATAACTCTTAAGAAGCCCAAAGATCAAAACACTAATTGCACAATCCAGGCTACTAGCAAAAAGAAGAGCAAACACTGGATCGTTACAGACTTTCACCAGGTAGAAAGACTGATTCAACCAAGTAAACATGAGAAACACCTAATTTGTAGCAATGCTGACAGCCAACTAAGATTACAGAAAGCATCAAATTCAAGCCTGATATGCTGAACAAAACACAGTAATTTTCTTATCCAAGAGGGGCTGGTACAACAATCAGGCAGCAGAATTCAGACAAGAGAAGAACATTTGAAATGTTACACTCCTCTGAAATAAAATATTCTTTTACACAAGTGACTTTCTCACTGGAAGAGTTTATGTAATGTAAAAGTGGCAATAAAAATACCAGAAAGTAGTACTCCATGAAATTCAACGTCAATTCCTGATAAGAAAGAGGGAGGGGTGAGGTTTTCACACACACACACACACACACTTTTGCAGTCAGGCTGCCACCTTCTTTTTTCATCATTATTAAGACATCACATACATTCCAAAAACATAGTATTTGTCTATTAAGTAAGCGTACCCCTTAAAAAGAAACGGACTAGCTTAGAAGTAATAGCTGAACTTTGCTGCCTGAAAGACAGATTTTCTATTAAGAAGGGAAGGAAAAAGTGGTGAAAACTCCCCCTGGCCCACATCTTTGGTCCCTTACCTCCTTTCTCACTATCATAGTGTGAAGCATCAAACTGCGCATCATCGTTAGGCAACTGCACACTAGCTATCACGAGATGATTTTGTTCATCTGAAGTATGGGTCCCCAGGACTAACCGGTGAATACTGAAATCCTTGCCTTCAGGTCTGCAAGGGAGAAGAATTACATGAGAAACAAAGAAGGGGTTTAAAAAAAATACTGAGATGATGACAATATTTTGGGGTGACAGCTTCTTATACTAATTAACACTCTTTGAAGTTCTTACTGCTCTCCTGCTTCAACACCAACCTTGCTTCCTCCAGAGGAAACCACTTATCATAATTTAAGACCTCAACCTAAAACTCTTGCAGCACAACACTCTTGACAGACCACCATCCCTGTGGTGGATGAAAGTGCCTTCATTTAAGAGACCTTAGCAGCTCCTCCCGAGTACAGCTCTGAGGTGCAAGAACATTCACTGCAAGCAGTGCATTGCTATAAAAACATGGGACAAAATGGTGGTTACACAGATACCGTATCTAGTTTTATTTTTGAGTAAGTTTTTGTTTATTAAAGCTGGAAGAAGAAAACCATGGAAATCAAATGTGTGAAAATATCTTCTCAGTAACAGATGACATTTTCCCAAATTAAAACTGTCTGTACTGATTATCTCTCTAGTGTTCATAATCCTCAACTTGCTGTTGGCAAGGCAAGTTTACAGGAATCACATACCTTCTCACATTAATAAAAAGTGATCCTCGATTTAAATTATTCTTTTTTTTTTTTTTTAAAAAAAAAGCAAAATAATCAGTTTACCTTGTTACATCAGGAAGCCACTGAGCAGTCAAGCTGGGCCATTCCAAAGCATGGGTCATTACCAAATCATATAGGAAGGGGGTATTCTTCTTCCATATTTTATACTCTTCGTTGATTACACGTTCTTCCACCGCATCATCAAAGGCTGCTGGAGGTTTTTTTAAAAAAAATCAAGCATTTGATTAGCCTTTATGAATGTATGAGCTATGTGAATGTATTAAGAACATATTTACAATATATACGCAACACTGAGTGGGCAATTGATTAAAGCGCCAACTGCATCACACCCTGGTTTGCTGTTAGACTACTTTACTGGGGTGGTTACTAGAAGATTAAAAATCCTGTTGCATATGTGAACGCTTGCCACTGGATCCTGGTTCAGGATTAATGTTAACTGCGTCAAACTTAATCACCTCAACAGAGGCAGCATGATAAAACTCTGAAGCTCGATGCAAGGGGTACCGTGGAGGCAAAAGCCAGAATTGTAAAGATGTTTCAAAGCAGGAGGTCCAGCAATTGCTGTTAAACAGACCGGTCTAGGTGTAGCCTTGAACTGCTGGTCCCCCAAATCCAGTTTTCCAAGGCTCCCTCGTTGCCCTGGCTCTCCCACACGCCTCCTCACTCCATCTGCCACCAGCCCCCGCCCTGCGGGCGCGGCCGGGCCCTGGGAGCCCCCCGGGAGCCGGGCAGCGGGGCCGGTGACATCCCTTTGTCTGCGCCGGGCAGGCCGCAGCCCGCAGCCCCCGCCGAGCACGGCCCGCCCCGCTCACCCCGGGCCAGTCGCCCAGCGGCCCCGGCTCCGGGACACCGGCTGGCTCCCTGGGGCTCGGCTGTAACCGGATCGGAAGGCGGGAAGAGGGCGGCCGCAGGGACCCGGCCCCCGGCGGCGGCGCCTCGCCGTGCCACAGGCCTCCCCCGCGCGGCCCGGCCCCGGGGCGAGGGCAGGCGGTGGGCCGTGCCCGCGGGGACTGGCGCGGCCCGGGGTAGGCCGATAGGCTGCGGTCCCCGGCACAGCCACCCCCCCTCCCCTCAGACCAGCAGCCGTTACGGGGGGGGGGGGGGGGGGGTACTCCACGCCTCACGGAGCCCAGAGCGGAGGAGTCCGCGCCGCGGGGCCTACCCCGCGCCACGCCGCGGGCCCTACCTTCCTTGTCGGCCATGGCGGGGCGGGGGAGCGGGCCGGCGGTGGGGCGCGGGGCGGGCTGGGCTGGGCTGGGCTGGGCGAGGCGGGCGGCTCCTCCGCTCCCTGCTCAGACCCCTCCGGCCGCGGCTCTATTGTTTCCTGCCCCCGCTGCGTGCTGCTCCGGCGCCGCGCACCCCTTCGCGCGCCAACCCCGGCCAATCAGCGCCCGCCGCCAGGCCGCGGCCACCAATGGGTGAGAGGCACGGGGCGGGGCCAGGGACCAGGCGAGCGCGCTCGGCCGTCACGTGTGGAGGGCAACCGGGAGGAAGGCGGGGGGAGGAGGGCGCTGCTGAAGCTCTCCTGGGAGCCGCCATCTTCCGGAGGGGACGGGGAGGGTGCGCCCCTCGCTCGCTCTTAAAGGGGCAGCGCCCCGCGCTGGCGGTGGCCCGGTTTGGGGGTGGGGAGGACTGTGGCCGCGCTTTCTTTCGGTCCCCGCAGCCGGGCGGGTGAGCCGACTGGCCGTGTTGGTGCCGTGAGCGTGTGTGAGGCCGAGGCCTAGCCCGCGGCCTGGCCCACCCTCCCTCCTCACAGCGCTGCCCGGGAACCTCTGGAGCATCTTCAGCTTCCTCAGCGTTACTAATTATCTATAGTCGCCAATAACTTCCTTTTTTCCTGAGGCAGCGCAGTGGTGAGCCTGACGGGGAATGCTTCTTGGCACGCAGCTGGCTCCGGTGGGCCTGTTTGCATCGGCCGCGGGTCTGGCCGAGGCCTGGGGGATTTAAAATCAAAATGTGCGTTTGTCTGGGTTTATTCTCGACAAAGAGCCCTGGCTTCTCAGCTTCAGGCTTCTCTTTGTGACATACCTGAAAATAGAAACTGGAAATCCTGCACAGTCTTGTTTCTAAGCTGTGAAATAAGAACCATTCCTGTTTAAAAGTAGGGCTGCTGGTGTTAGGTGCCGTCTACAAATCTATCAATATTTTGGGGAGTCTTGGGCTCAGCTGTGGATAAATCTTAAAATGCACCAAAAAAAACAACCCCAAAGGAATAGAATAATAGAATAGCTGTTATATCTGGAGGTCTCACCTGAGGAAAATTGATTACCCTAAAGTTAATCAGGTTCTCAAATTTGTCTTACTAGATTTGCAAATGAATGCTTGCATGAAACAGCAACTGTTAAGATCTCGTCAGAGAGCCTTTTAGGTGGGGATTTGATACAATTTATTGTTTGGTTGTGGTTTTGTTGGGTTTTTTTTTTGAATTAACAACAAAAAAAGCTAAGAAAAGGAACATAAGAAAATTTCTGCTTTGTGTGACAGGTGTATTTGCCCTGCATGCACTTCTAGGTTTGAAGGCTTAAGTACAATTACAGTCCTAAAAGAAAACTAGACTTTTTTTTTTTTTTTCCCCAAAATAAAACAAGACTTTTTTCCTAAAGAAAAACGTGTAAAGTCACATGTGTGGGTTTGGAGTAACATACAAGTGGGCTGAGTACCCTCAGCTCTAAAATTCCTTAGTTACCTGTAGAATGAAAGTTTTAATTCACTTTACAGCTGCTTTCATAATTTTTCATTGTTACTGTATTTTATTTGAGGATGAATGAAATGCTTGGTGCTGTACACAAGGAAGAAGAAACATGCTTCTTCCCAGAAAAGGCAGAAGCTCATGGTCTTCTGTAATCCTTTGGCTTCACTAGCTGAGCAGAACTGGTATCGGTGAATGAGGCAGGCAGTGTGGGGTGGAACTCTGAACTTCCCCGTCTCCCAGTGATGCTTTTGATAGGAAAAAACTTAAACCGACATTTAGTCTCATGGTTTGAATTCCTGAGCCTGTGTACAAGTGTATCAAAGTGCTATCAAGAGAAAAACCAAACTGAGAGGCGATTCTCCCTCTTTCTCCCTGTGCAGCGCAGCGGTGGCCATGTTTCCTACCACCAGGAAGTGAGCCAGCATTGCTCAAGCCCAGCAGCAATGGCAGCCGACGAGAGGGACTACAACCTGACGAAGGAGCAGCAGGCTGTCAAAGCCAAATACCCACCGCTCAATAAGAAATACGAATGTGAGTATTTCTGACGCTATCCTGATGCAGGGAACGTGTGACAGCGCAGTGGGGGGCGGGGGACGGGGGGGATGGAAGGTATGCTTTTTAGGCACGTGTGAGGGTTTTTAATATGTGTTTAGGCTGTGGGATGCATCTGTAGCTGAATTACTAGAGATGAGATACCTACAGTTTTCATTACCACAGAAAAATGCCTTTCTTTTTATGAGTGCTAAAGAAATAATTACAGAAATAAACGAGTTAAATCTCATCTTGAAAACTTTCCCTTTCCAAGCTATTTCTCAGCATGGCAGTACATTTTTCTACCTCTCTTGTAGTCTGTTGGTCTTCCATGTGGGGTTTTTTTTCCTACGTGCACTACCTAAAGATCGTTATTTCTCCCTTTCCCCACCCTTGGAATGTCTTCTAAGAACATGTGGAGCAAGTGGATGGCAGCCCAAAGGGTTTGCTTAAGGTGCTCACCAGAGACTATTCGGTGTCTGACAGTTTTCTAGTTCAGCAGTGTCTGTCTGGAGGGACAGTGCCCATTACTCTGTTAGAAGATATATTTTTAGGAGGCACTCAGCTCTTTATTTGATAGCAGTGCAGAAATACGGTGACATATGACAAGAGTCACACTGCTTCCATAATTGGAGGAGGTTTTATTCTTCTTTTACATTCACTGGAACTTGTTTACTTTAGAGGCTGTTGTTGAGAATCCATTAATAGCATGTGAATGATCTAAACTGCATCGGAACAATTTTTCAGCTAGAGTGATCGTGGTGTGGCCGTATTTTACATTCAAGTTTGCTCTGTTTCTGCCAACCTGGTATAAATTTAAATTTCTGTCATTCCTCTGAATTAATATAAATAATGTTCATGTAAAACTTGACATGTGCTTGGGATGTTAATCCTATCTTACTAGTGAACATTGCCTTCTATTTTATATTACTTTTTTATTTTTGATTCTCTGTTTTTTGCATAATGGATGGGTTTGGGTGTGGACAGGTATATTTCTTCACTAAGCTGGAAAAATGTGCAAATCTCATCCTCTGCATGAATAATTCTCAGTCCTGCAGACTTCAGCAAAAATTTTTTACTCCTGGTTAAAGTTTCATTTTATTGCAGTTAACTTGTAGAAGCCTGTTGCGTTACAACAGCCATACCTTGCTGTATACATAGGGTGCTGACATAATTACATAAAACAGTGTTTTTCTGCTTGGCAAAAATAAGCCAAGATTCCACCTGCACTGTCTTTTTCTAACATACTGCAAAATAGATTATCACTGTTTCACATCTGAAAACGAATGCAAAAATGTCTTGTTATAACAACAGTATCTGATTTTCTTTGTTCTTAATCCTAATTTTTTAAATATGTTTGGTGATATAATGCCTTTTTCCTTCCCCCTTAGATCTGGATCACACAGCAGATGTGCAGTAAGTATGAGCAGCTGGGATTTCTCAGTATGACAGATTGATTATTTCTTCTTTAAGTCTGGAGTAACTGTCAAAGACTGGTTGCAGATGGATGCCTTATGGAACTACGAAATGTCACACACTGGGTTTTCTGATGGTCAGTTTTGTTTCTGCTCTTGGGAGAGCATAGAATCACGTTTGGTTTCTTTTCTAATGTAATACTCCTATGGTCCTTCTGATTAAGCCTCTGTTATTTGGAAATGTCTTTTGAAATCTCCTCTTAATCTCTTCCTTGTAAACCGAATTTCTTCTGAGTAGTTCACTTCTATAGACATCAGTTAACCATATTCAGAAAGAACTGTCTTGTCTGTTAAAACATTTATTTTTCATATTGTACCAAGAAACTTGTCACAAACCACAAAAAGGAAAATCCCTGTAATCTGCCCAAATGCATACATAGAGAAAAGCAAGTGGTTTTTGTTTGTTCCCTTCATGTGCATTAATTCTCATGTTCTGATTGCTCACCTGCATATTACTTTGGGGTTTTGTTATGATCCAGTAAATTATTCCATGTCTTCTTAGGCTACATGCCTGGGGAGACACTTTGGAAGAAGCATTTGAGCAGTGCGTTATGGCCATGTTTGGCTACATGACTGATACAGAGACTGTGGAACCTGTGGATACAGTAGAGGTAGAGGCAGAAGGTGAGGCTGTGTTGACGTTTTATATTGGAACTGTAGGAACCCTGAGTGAGAAGGGTACAAAAATTTTGAGTCTTTACATGTAGTGCTGTTGCAGTTAATCAAAATCTACACTATTAGAAGATTCAGGTTAGCAATGCTTAATTAGAAGCCGTACATCTAACGTACCCCTAAAAAGTTTGGGTGTTCTTGCTGAGACAGTCAACTGACTTTTCTCTGCTTCAACCATGCAGGACATGACATGTTGTCTCTTCTCTTCCACTTCTTGGATGAGTGGCTGTATAAATTCAGTGCTAATGAGTTCTTTATACCCAGGGTAAGTGTTCAGTTTTGATCTTTTTCCATTTGTAGGTCAAGACTGTTCTAGATAATACCAGCTCTGAATGCAGTGTTACTTTAGGAAAAAAGGGACACAACAGATCACTTAAGTACAACACATGGGAGAATTGAAAATACCAGGGCAGAAGGACTTGAGAAACAAATTGTTAAGCTCTGTTACCGCAAATATCAATTATTAGTTGCTACGATAGGTAGGTGCAGTTCTGCTGCCTTTGCACTCAGAGTAGCAGTGTGTTTCTTTGAGGCTGCTCAAATTCTCTGGTTTTAGATTCTATCTAAGCATAACCCTTGGTTATATGGCTTATAATGGGATTGACTGAGAATTTCTGCCTGAAGATAGAAGATGTCACTGACATTTTTTCCTCTCGCTTTTTTTGCAGGAGGTGAAAGTGCTTTACATTGACCGAATGCAGTTCAAAATAAGATCAATTGGGTGAGCTTAAATGATCAGTTGGGTAATGAGTATGTTTACTGAAAACGCACATACTGCCTTCAGAGTAACAACTCTCAGTACCATGATGCGCGGGAGTTCACTGATGCTTTCTAAAAAGTGGACTGTGTGATGCCACTCTACAGATACCACTGTATATATATTTATGACAAATTATTCTGTTAAAGGAAGGTTGCTGGCTCAGCAAAAGGCCTTTTGATCTGTCCAGGATTATATTGAAAGACTTTTGCCATATAAACAAAATGTCTGAACTCCTGAATCACCAAACTCTGATTTAGTGTTTAGCTATATGTGGACTTTTTTTTCTTCCTTTGAGGCTTTCAATGAAAATCTCACTGTTCTATGCTCATCAGTTAAACTAATTACAACACTTGGTAAATATTACTGCAATTCTAACCACCTCTCTTCTTTTTGTCTTCAAAGGTGGGGAGAAGAGTTCTCTCTATCCAAACACCCTCAGGTATGCAGTGGTTCATCTGTATGTACATCTTTTACATTTTAGGAGTAGGATGGGGAGCTGTGGTGTCCTTTAAATCAGACCTCTAAGTTCTTAAGGGATCCAGGTATAAACATGTCTGAATGGTATTGCAGGCACTAAACTTAAGATCTCGCTTTCTGCATGTTTTTTGTGAATGCATGCCTGAAACCGTTGACCTGAGCATCTGATGCTTCTTCAGCACTAGCAAAACTTAAGTCTGCTTCCTTTTTGTGGTGTTGATAGCACAGTAAACCAATCTACATGCAGAATGCATACATGGGTTTGGTTTTCACATTATTATCACAGCTTTTTGCTTGGTCAGGTTTTGCTGCTTCCCCCTGCCCCCCAAAAAAATAAAACACTCAAACTGATAGAAGCAAATCCTTATGTCCCCGTTAGCTCTTTAGCTGTGTCAGTATTAGTATAGCAAATGTTGATGTCCTGTCAGAGGCAAGAGGAGGACTTTGTAGTGTTCAAGAGGTAATAAAATAAAAGTTACTTATTATTTGGCCTGGCCAAGTCCTTGCCATTAGTATGCCAACTTTCTTAGTTGTTAGAACAAATACATTTACAGCTTTCTGGGGAGAAAAACTATTAAATTGGGTAACATTCATAGAAGGTGATAAGTACTATGTATTATCATGGACTGCTACAAGGGATGTCAGTTAGAAAATCCATGCTTCTGTGTCTTTTCTTTCTAGGGCACAGAGGTCAAAGCCATAACTTACTCGGCAATGCAGATCTGTGAAGACGAAAAGCCAGAAGTCTTTGTCATCATTGATATTTAAAGCAAGACAAGTGTGGTTGAGTGGATACTTGGCACTGGTTGGCAAAAGTCCCTTGAAAACTGTAATCCCCGTGGAAGTAACTAAGCAATTGGCCAATTAGTCATAAATTGAAGGGCATAATTGTGGGGAATCTCAGCCTGTGTTTGGCTTGAAGATCGTGAGATACAGAAATACCTGCGTGCCAGGAAAAAAAAAAAACGAACTAGTTGGGGTTTTGGGGATGCTGAAGAGAAGAAGAAAGGAAGTTGTAGGGGTTGAAAGTCTCAGGAATGCTAGTTGTCAGCTTTTAAGGCTGATACATGTGTTAGGTGTATATGAACTAAATAAGGAAATTAGTGGAGCTGCTAGCTAAAACTTTTTTTGTAGGGTGGCAGGAGTTAATGTTGATCTATATGATTTCATTTGCAGATTTAAGTGTTCTAATTCTGAGGTGACATGCCTCCTCCATATTATATAAAGGTCAGAAATATCTGTGGTGGGTCTGATTTAATGTAGAAAAATTCTGACTGTTCAAAGGACACCGAAGAAAGTATACCAATTAAAAAAACAAACCACACCACTTTTTGGACTAAAAAAAAAAAAAAAAAGGCATGCCAGCAGGTGGTGCTGAATTGCTGTAAATAAATTTCCACATGCAAGCCTAAAGCATGTGACCATAGAATCCTCGTAGCACCTATGATCACGCCGAAAAGTAGGCAGCTTTGCACCCCTTTCTACTACGGCAGCACCAGGTTCTCTGTGGGTTCGCTCCCAGCTATATCTTGTGAAAGCTGCTTTTCTTCCAAAAAGCAGATGATTCAGATTTGGATCAGCTTCCCCATTTTCCTTGAAAGGGCAATACAGACAATCCTTTAACATCAAAGGATCAAGACAAACTTTAACATCAAAGTTCACTGGATCGTAATTAATAAAAAATAATGAAAAGTGTGTTTTGTTTTAAATCATGGGACAGTAAATGTGCATTCACTGCCACTGCTGTTTCAGTGGGAGAGGAGCACTGTACGGGATGGCAGGTGCTGGTCCCACCTGCTTGTTTTTATTGTAAATGCTGCAAGTGCCTCAGCCCTGGAGGTAGTGCCTCATCTTTGTGTTGTGGTACAGTCATCTGAAATAGCTCTGTTTGCATTTCTGTATAAGACTGAGGGATAAAATCCCTCTTTTATTTTTTTGAGAAAGCTTCAATGCTGAAATAAAACTTGGACTGAAAGAATTAATTGTGCGTGAATGATTCTGGCCAGTGGTATTTCAACACTGATGACACCTGTGCTTTGTTCCCTGCTCAGGTGAGCAGACTGTTTGTACATAAGAATGCTATTGTTTGACTTGTACCTGTTTGATGGTACAGGAAATAAGCACGATGTTCATGCACTGGGCTTCCTTCTCTTCTCAGGAGCCCCTGGCCTCCAGCATATGCCCAAGACGGCGACAGGCAGGAGATGGCAGTACTGTGGAGGAGGAGCGAGACCAGGCCCGCCCGGGACGGAGGATCCCGGGACCGCCCTCGGCACAGCCGCAGCCGCGGGCGGCGACTGTCATGGCGGCCGGGCCCTGCTGCCCTTTGCCCGCGCACTGCGCGGCTACCGCCCCTCATTGGCTGGCTGCGTCAGGCGACGGGGATTAGCCAATCAGGCGTCGAGTTGAGGGGGCTTTGTTCTCTGCAGAGCTGAGGCGGCAGCTGGCGGCGGGGAGGTAGGCGCGGGCACTGCCCAGGCCAGGCTTTCCTCTGGCCCAGCCCTCTATAAACGGGACAAGAGAAATTTATGTAGTTAGAATTTAACTTTATAAAAGTGCGTGGATACCCTGTGTGCACTATCAGTCACAGGCTGTTAGCAACGCAGTAAAGACTCTGCTTTTAGAAATGCTGACAGGAACTTGCTAGAAAAAAATTTGGAATCAACATAAGTAAGTGTTAGAATATTTTTTTTTCCAATATTTATTGTATGTACTATAACACAAGCCTTCAATTCACCTTATTCCATTTCCTCAGCTGTGGGAGTGCGAGGTTTTAAGTTCTGAGTCCTGTGCTCCCAGTGCATTACAGGAGCCCTGTGGTTGGCTGTAGTCTCTGACTGAGCTGCGGCCCACTGAGATAATTAACTACCTGAAAGTGGTTAATTAAAAATCATGCTGAAACTACAAACCCTTCCTTTTCTTGCAGTTAATTGAGCGAGTTCTGTAGTGAGTTGGCTTGTGTCTCTGTAGGATCAGTTAGATGTCGTGGTGGCTGTTCTAGATGAGAGATGAGGAGAGGAGATGGGACTTGCAGGGTGTACTGGACTTGTGGAGGAATTTGCCAAAGAACACTATTGATGCAAGAAATGTATATGACTTTAAGGGTAGAGTGGTGAAGTGCTTGGAGAGGACGTGCGCTGGTGGTTACTAAGTTTACAAATCCCAAGTTAAGAAAATCCCTTGAACTGAAAATGGCTGGAGTCTGGGAGAGCATGAGGGAATTCCTATACAGGCTTGCCCTGTTCTCGCTTTTCCCTGGGTATCTGTTAATGGCAGCTATTGGAGACAGGGAGAACCTTAATGTGAATCAATATGGCTGTTCTCAAATTCTCTACAGGGAGGTTTTGCTTGCCCAGCAGTAACCTCAGGCTACAGATTCTGCTAACAGGAAAGGAAACATAGCATGAAATGAGACATGAGACCAAACAGTGGCTCTTTATCAGAGTACCTACTGGGAATGCCATTCTCTGCTCTCGGGCAGAATGTTTCTTCCATTCTCCCTGAGATTGTTTTTTAATCATTTTAGTACTGAGCATTTTCAGTTTCTCTAGCAAGTGGAGGTCCTCTGACCCAAATGACTGAGAAAAAAATTACTATAAAAAGCTGAAGAGACTCCAGAATTACAAAGGTTGCTTAACCACTAAGGGAAATTGCCCTTACAAACAAGCAGCCGTTAAGCATCCCAAGTTTATACAAGCAGCAAAGCCTTTCTAGAGTAGATCCATGATCTAAGTCACCAATGTCCCACTGAAATTAAAGGGACTTGTCCTCTTTTATTACCTTAGCATAAGATAAACAGGAGTTTAAGCAAATCTTGCACCAGCCCTGAAAAAAAAAAAAATGGAAAAAACCTGACAACTGTACTTCCAGTGATTTCACTTTTATTTCCTTAGAACCACGTTAGTGTATCTTTCTTTAAAATTCACAGTACAAAACCACTGCATATCTGAAAAGGCAAACTTCTACTATCCAAGTGCACTACAGATGCTCTGTTCACTATTCTACTCTGTATGGCTGTGTGTATTCTTTAAAACTAATCATGCGTTTCTGAACTATAAAAAGCAGTAACCTCAACTCAGAAAACAAAGCTCTTGTAAATAGGTTCTTCAGCAGGAAGAATTCCACTTGTTTTCTTCACTCCTTTCTTACCAAGTTTCTGAAGTGTATATACATGTTAATTACAGTGTCAACAAAAATGTGATTTACATTTCTTAGCTGCTTACTTTAGTAAGACTTTTTCAAGGCAAACTAGCAAACTCGATTTTTAAAAATCTATGTAATATAGAGTCTTTGTAGAACTGTAAATTGGTTCACGGTTTCATTATGAAGAGGAGCTCTGAGCAAGTCTTTGATGAAATATAAACCGATTCTTCTAAATAGTTTCCAGATAATAAGCACTTTCTGGATGATATTTATAAACAGTTACACTGTTGCATATCTGTAAGTACAAAACAATTTGACTGTAGTCCAGATTTTGCTTCTTGTAATAGAATTTTAGCAATATTTAATTTTAATGAAAGTAATAAACCAGCTTTAGTTGGACACAAGTAATTTAATCTTGAATACAACAGTAACAAATACACAAATGTATCTACCTAAGATTTGGTTTCACCTTTTCATCTACCTCATCTGGAGTATCATCATTAACGTGTCGGACAACCAAGTTATACGGTTCCTCCTCCAATGTCTCTTCATCTGATTTCTGTTCCTCCTCCAAAGCCCATTTGGGACGTTTGTTTCCCGTGGAGGAGACAGGAGAATGTCCTCCATCTAAATCATCAGGGATGCTGTCAAAATTAGTTTCTGCTAGACATTTATGGCACAGTCTGTAGCGTCTTGTTCCTTGCTGAACAACACATCCTGTTAGTTCAGTTACGTGACGCTTGCATTTTCTGCAGATCAGTTTGCCAGCTTGATGTATCTAAAGAGATTTAAAATTTGAAAATGTCAGTGTTCATCCAAAAGCAGATTTTTTTAGGAAAATAAATTCACTGAATCATTCTTAAAAAAAATATTAAAATTTAAAATACAATTTGTTGATTTAAATAATAACTAAAGTTGATGTGCAGCTAGGAAGCTTTTCTGGTATTAGTTCTGGAAATGACCAAACAGCTGGTACCAATGAAATCCTGTGGTGGTTTTTTTTTCTAGGCTGAACCTCCAACTGAAATGGCGTACCGTTTGGAAGTGGTTACGTAAATGCTCCAGCCGGGTGAACCTTTTCCCACATGCTTCGCAGGGGTATGGTCGCTCCCCTGTGTGACACCGAAGATGACGCTTGAGGTCTGCGCGTCGTTTCACCGTGTGTGTGCAGAAGGGGCATTTGAACCGCATCCGAGGTAGGTCATCTGTTATAGAGAAATACAGGTATAATGACAAATAGCAGTAGTCTTTCTTTATGTAGTATGATTATTTTTCAGCTTAAATAAGCAGCAGTTCATTTTTCCCCTGGTCTGTCGCTAAATAGGAAAAACCCCAAAATATAATACCCCAAAACAGTGTTTCTTATAGAACATGTGAAATGGCCATTTGATAGTGTATTCTTTCTTACTCGGGGTATTTTTTAGACGTACAGATGATCATAAATACATAGCTATTTTAGATAGTCATCACATCTGACTTTTCCATCAGCTAACAGTTCATAGCTTTGACATTTATAATTTCTATGTAATATACTAGGATGACCGACCACAGTCTTAAAAATAGGCAATTATAATATAATACAGGTACGTTAGTTTCCAAAGCAATGCACATAAGAATACACCTGTCAACTTTATTCCACCATCTCAGGCATGTGCTGTCAGTCCGTCAAGAGCTTAGATGCTTTATGTAGTGTGGCTAGAGAGTCACCGAGTTTGGGCTGGGTTGGACCTTAATGGAAATGCAGCATCCTGCCAGTGACGGGACCTTCTCTAGTGAATTTAGGTTGAATGCCTCTATTACTGCTTGGTACTGGGGATCTCACGAGAGAAATTCAGTCCTTCAGGTCCCCAATTCAATTACAGTTCTTGAGGCTTCATTAAACTCTGCTTGGGTCCAAATAAATCTGGCATGTATTGCTTTAACTTTACAGAATACCTGGGGCAAGCTCTCTGCTTCCAATTCTCATGCCCTGTTCTGGCTTCAACGTCTCTAATTTTGTTAGATATTAGCATAGAGCAGATAAATAACCTGCAAGTCTAGCCATCGTTTTGGTTTTTCTGTAGCCATACAAATTCTCTCAAAAAGATCATCTGAATTCTTCCAGATAAAGACAAACTTTGCAAAACCATATGTATTTTTTACCTTCATTCCAACTACTCATTACACCTAAAATTGTAGGCATTGAGGTGTACAGTTCTTCTGCCTTTAATTCCATGAACTCGGGAGTTCTTGAAAGTTCTTGTTCTAGCTGAGCCACAGACCACCTCTTCGGTATCACTTCTGATTCATGATTATATCCGTAATCATCATGATCGACATCATTCTCGGCATCAAATTCAACCTCCTCTCTAACCCGAGAGATGTGGCTGGAATCTGAGGCACTGCAACCTCCGCTGGCCCGCTCAACTTTGTTTGATTTATACTGCGCAAAATCGCGGGTCTGTGACAGCCCTAGGTGTTTTCGGCGCTTTCTTGCCGAGCCCTGTTTTCTGCCTCTTTTTGCTAGCTGTGTTTCTGCCCGCTGCAGAATCACCTGTGAGGACAGGTAGCTGCTGTAGCTACTCCAGGAGTTTTCATTCACCGTATTAGCCTTTTCATCCGGGATCGAATAGGAACGCTTGGGGTTGCTCTTTGCTTTCCTTCTTGACCGATAAAGAGACGGGTGGGCAGGTTCACTGTTTGTACTTTTGGCCGAAAGGCTGAGGTAATGATCCTTTTCCTTTTCATTAATATCCAGCGAGGACTTAATGAATGTCTTACAGACATTAAGAATGTCTGTCATCTGCAGATAGCTAGCAGCTGACATTACTTCGATCACATTCTGGCCAGTTAAAGACAATATGCCTGAATACACGAAGTCCAGGATGACCATAAATGTCTCTGGAGAGAAGACCTCAAATGTCGCTATTGTTGGCTGACTCGTCTCCTTCGAGCTCTGCGAGAGGAGCATTTTGAAATAGCCGCTGCTGGCAAACAGCACATTGCGATGTGCTTTGAAGACCTTGCCCTCCACCAGGATATTGCAGTCGCAGAACAAGTCTTGCTTACGCTGTTCGTTCAGCTGCTCTAGGAGGTGGAACTGATGGGAAGAAATCTCCATTCCAGTCAGGGAGGCAGAGGAAGGCGTGCTCTAAAGTAAAAAACAAGTACAACCATGACAATCTAAACTGATGTTAGGGAATCCTGCTTTAAAGAGATGAGCTCTATTTTTAAAAACATCAAAATCAGGCATGTTTATCTCCAAGCTCCCTGCAACCGCTACCCCGCATAAACAAGGTGAGAGAAGAAACTTAAAACTCTAGAAGAGGTGCAAAGATGCCTTGGCAGGGTTATGGCATATCCTGGAAGAATTAATATTACATCGATGAAGACGTGAATGGCTCACAGACTGCGAGTGGGCCCTTGTGCCGCGGGGAGAGCGCTGCTGGCAAGTGCGTGCCCGGGGCCGGTCCGCTGTGGGGCTGCATCCGCCGGAGCGCAGCGGGCCCGCACACGGGGCGGCGGCAGCGCCCCGCAGCCCTCCCGGCCCGGGCTGCCCCGGTATTGGCGGAGGCCGCCGTCACTCACTCGCTCGCCCGGCCGAATTGGCCGCTCGGCCCGCGGCAGCCCGGGACGCCCGACGGCGCCGGACCCGCCCGCCAAAGCGCGGAGGCGCCTCCCGGCCCGGGCCCCGCGGGCAGCCGCCCCCGCTCCCCGCCGCTCCCCTCCGCCCGCGCCAGCCCAGCCCAGCCCCGGTGCTGCTCCGCGGGAGCTCCCCGCCCGCTGCCGGGCGCCCGGCGCAGCCCCAGCCACTCCCGCCCCGGCCCCGGCCGCCCCCGCCCGCCGCCTCCCCGCGCTGGCAGCGCCCCCGCTGCGGCCCCCCCGCCGCCCGCTCCCGCGCAGCCCTTTGTTGCCGCGCCTGGCTCCTTCCAGCCGCGCCCGGGGCTGCAAATGGCGCCCGCCGAGGACGCTGTGCAGCCCGCGGACCGAGCGGCTCTCGGGGGCAGCTGCCAGCGGGCCGGCGCGCACGGACCCCGGCGCCCGCGGGGACTGCGGAGCCCGGCGCCGTCCCGGCAGCAGCCCGCTCCCAGCCGCCTTCAGCCCTGTCGCTATGTACAGCACAACCGCCGCTCACCGGCTGGTCCTGGGGCGGGTGTCGCTGAGCCGAGGGGAGCGGGCGGTGGATGCGGGGTCCCCGGCCCCGCGTCGGGGCTCGCCGTGGCTGGAGGTGACGCGCTGGTCCCGCAGCCCCGAGCCCTGGAAGCCCGAACGTGAGAGAAACAAAAGGTATTTGCTGACGTGGGCGTTGGACAGAGACGCCCGAGGGCTGGGGACACAATTAAAGGGGCAACGCACCGATTGCAGGCGCAGCCCAGCGGCTTCCTCTGCCGGATCGCCCTGCAGCCGGGGCCGCTCGCCTCTTCCCACACCCACATGCTGCCCGGGAGGCCCACTGCCTCACCGCGGACAATGCGTTGTTACTGTTAAAAGGCCAGTCTGGGGATCTTTGTATGTGGTAGGAAGGTGCCACCTGAATGGGAAATATCTCTAGTTCTGTGCCATAGGATCTATTACATTACTCAATATAGCAGCATTTGTATAGCCAGTAAGTTTTGTATTCTGGCAATGGAGATAATCCTAAACCAAAGTACTGCAAGTAGGAGTGCAATGCCACAGATTGTCCTTCTTTTCCCTTCTGTGTTGAAAATCAAAGTGGGATGCCCGTTGGAAGACAAGACACTTTCAATCCTGTGCCTGTTAGAAGATGAGCCACTTTCAGTCTTGTTCCTTGAAATCATTGAATAATTTTGAGAAGGGACCTCAGCAAGTCATCTGCTACAGGCCTTTCCTCAAAGCAGGCTCAGAACATGGTAAAAGCAGAGTTCCCACTTGCACAGTAAAAAGTGTGAAGTTGGAGCGTGGCAGAGAACTTCATTAGTATTTAATTTAGTACAATAGCTAAGCCAAGATACAGAATTTTTTTCTGTCCACTCCTCCCAGTTTTTCCTTAAAGTTCTTTGTTCTGCGCTGCTACTGTTTAAAATTCTGGATGTACCAAAAAAGATGCCTTGGTGCATTTCAAGAGTTAAATATGATGAATGGTTATGCTAACTCCAGTGTGGGAGGTTGTTTTAACTTGAACAGTATAGAAAATACTTAACTAAATGGCATTATAAGCTTAGCTTAGTGGCTTATCAGCCATCATTATTATAGCCGTCACTCAACAGACATACAGACTGTTGGTATAGATTTATACCTAATGGGAAAATTACACTGAAAGTCTGGAGGCACAGGCTGGATGATTTTAAGATCCTTTTCTTCAAAACTCAACCTTTTGGGCAGAATTAGAGAATTTTTCCTCTGCTACTTCATTCTCATACACGTTGTCTTCCAATTAACAGCAACCTTTAAATTGATTTCTGACTTTCACCAATGTTCCAGAAAAATTAAGAAGCAAGTGTTGGAATGTCTGTACTAGAACACTCAACTACTCATACAATTCTACTGTACTTATTAATGTAGAAACAATAAAATACAGAATTAATTATTTGGACTCTCTGGATTATATTTTACATTTCTCTGTCTTGCAAATGGTTAGAAGTCCCCACTGCCAGCTTGACCAGATTACATAGATACTGGCCTCAGCAGTCCACTGAAGTAGTTCCTTACGAATTTGTAAATGCATTAAATAAAACTCTAAACACACGTGCTTATTCCAGTCTGACTGGCACTATCTTTAGCCTCAAAGCTTCGATTAAAATATAATTTTAAAAAGCCTTTTTCTAGGATAAATCCAACTAAACAAGTTTAGCTGTAATCCTCAATGCAAATCTCAACTCCACTAGCCCCCAGCAGTTAAGGTTTTAGATAAACATTCAACTACCTAGCACTGTTGTTGTGCTGACAGATGCTGATTGCTAGAGGGGGATCCTGGGGTCTGGGCACAGTCATTGGCTCAGCTGGAGCCAGTTGGTAGGTCAGGCATTTTTCAGCTAAACCAAGGTCCACGTAAATAATAAACGGGGCTGAAGATAGTGCTATTAGCCCCTGTGTAGGCGATCTGAAGTTCAAAGCCAAGTATTTCTGCAGACTAAGAGACCAAAATATAAGTAGACATTGGCATTGCTAGGTAATAGGATAACCTCTGATAGTGACCAGATGCTTCAGGGAAGAAGTATGTTCCATAATTTAATATCCAACAGATACTTCTTTTTTTTTTCCTAAGTTACTGAGAAATGGAGGGGGATCCCAAAATCCTGGAGGGTGGAGTATTTCTTCTGAAGAGCCAGGAGTGAAGGAAGGATGATACATGCAGCAGTGTCAGTCCTCTGCTAGAGATCTCTGGGCTTACAGATATTTTCAAAGCTCACGCTAAATATTTTTGCCTTTTTTTTTCTTTTTTTTTTTTTAAATCTCAATTCTTTAGAACTGGAATAGAATATATACCAAAAGGTTGGAAAGGGAGATTCATTCTGAGGTTGTTTCGGGGGGTCTGCTTTTTTAAATTATTAATTTTGGAAAAAAAACCCAAACAAAAAACCCCCACAGTTGAACCTTTAAGATAAGGACAAGTGTCATTTTGGGGGATAGTAAACACAGAAGTTTAGATAATTTAATGGAAAACAAAATAATGGGATATGATGTGAAGGAGAAAAACTAATAAAGTCATAGGTTTATGTAGCAGGTAGAATTCTATAAGAAATACCTGAAAAGGGTGAAAAAAAAAAAATTTTAATTCAGTGTTTTAGCCTTTGAAAGGATGGCAAGATAATTATCAGAAAATAAGGACAGAAAATAAATGTGCGACACTAAACAGAGAATGATGAATCTGTGTCTTCACTCTTGACTGTGGTTTTGTGAACACTATGATAAACACAAGCCAAGCAAAAAGAATCACAGAATCATAGAATTGTTCAGGTTGGAAAAGACCTTTTAAGATCAAGTCCAACCATTAACCAAGCACTGCCAAATCTACCACTAAACCATGTCCCCAAGAGGCAGGCTTTCAGTGACAGCGGAGAGCAAAGGACAGATGTTAGGATTGCACAGAAAGTAACGAGAGGTATACAAAGAGGAATGTCTCTTGAAGTGGACATCCCTCCAATGTTAGTCAGATGAAACAAGGCATGGAAAAGCAAGTGATGAGAGGCTGATGTACTGAAAACCAGTGAATAATCAAAACGTGCATTAAGAAGTAGTATTTAAGAGCAGTCAGAGCAACATGAAGATGAAAGAAGTACAAGGCAAAAATAATAATAAAAAGCAAACCCCAATTTGAGAGGAATTACAAAACTGTTGGTCATAGGGGAGCTGTGAATGTCTCTAGTCCCACCTCCAGCAGGAAGGCAGCCAGCCCAAGATCAGATCCAGATGAGATCAGCCATGGCTCTGTCTAGCCAAGTCTTGAACACCTTCAAGGACAACCATCTCTGAGGCTGCTTTCTGAATAGCCCATTCCAATGCTGCACTACAACTTAAACCTCTATTAGTAGACGTCAATACAGTTCCATACAGCCTTCTCTAGCATTTAAGGATAAAATCAGCGTTTTTTTAAATAAAAAAAACCCAATCTTGTAACCTGACAAAGTTCTAAAAGCAACACATTCACATCAGTTAATTGTCAGGGAATTTAAATTCTGTGGGAACCCTATATGGTCTTTACTTTCCTCCTTGAAAAGAAAGAAAATGTTACTTCTGCTAATGAGCGGTATATGATCCTAACAGAAACATGAAGACGACAATCATCAGAGGCGATGCAAGAAGATGAGAAGAAAACAAACAGGATTACTTTCATTTAGAGAAAAACAAGCAAAATATATGACAGGCTATGTAAAATGAAGGACGTAGAAAATAGAAGGCACTTAACATTTATCTCGTCTTGCAATACAAAAATAAGGGAACAACTGAAATTAAGGCAACAAATGTAAAAATGGTAACGTCTTTAAAATACAAAACATAATTGACCTGTGGGAATCGCAGTTGAGCTAAAACTCCAAGCTTAATAAGGTACTTCAAAAATTACTACAGATATCTAGTTATGCTACTACGAATAACAATAACATATAAAACCAGTATAAACCCTTATTTGCCAGGCAAATCAACAATTAATCTGCCTATATTTAAAAAGTAAATGTCTTCACATGGATAGGTTGTTCCCCTTGCCCATTTATAGCCACTTCACATCTTTTTTCTGAAGCATCTGGTCCTCAGTATTCTTAGATTTATGGCATCTAATTAGATTGAGTATTGATCCAAAAATAGTGTTGCTCCTAAAAACGCCCCCACTATTAAGAAACACTTAATAGTCTCACCTTTACAGATGGCAGGTAAGATTTCGGGCCTAGAATGACAATTTATTTTCCCCTCCCCTTAATCCATCCCCAAACACACACAGAGACTAATCCCAGCCACTTTGTATTCTGGTACAGCAGGCACTGATACCTAGAATTTATTGTGCATACTGTTTAATGTAAAGGGAAATGGAAAAATCTATGAAATCTGATTTCAGCAAGCATTTTCTCTTGAAATTTGATCGAAGTCATTCCATATTCTTTTATAGATTTCTTTGTTCTATATTTGATTTAGTTAAGGTTGCTCAGGAATATTTCTTAGCCATTTAATAATATGCATTTTAGGAGTAATAAGCTCCAAGAAATTAACCAGCTGTTTTCACATCAAGTTGACTTCGTGGACTGCTGACCAAAGAGTAACATAAAATCGAGGCAAGTATAAGTTTCATTCGGAAAAGATGTTTTTATATGGGTGATCAGAAAGTTTTGTAAGTTCCTCCTTCCATGCACCTCCCCAAGTCTAAGCCAATGGATGATAACTTTAGTAAAAATGAAACACCACTTCTGATCTCCTTAGAACATACAAGCAGGCTGCTTCTTGAGAGCCTGCAACATTGAGGGGAAGGGCACTTAATGCTTATGCTGTGAACTTAGTAGGAAGCACCTGAGCTGTCATTTAAGAGACCTGTAGGCTGGCCATCTGCAGCCCGGAATGAAAATGCTGCACTCTCTGGTAATGATGATACTAATAAGGCTATACAGTTTTTACACAAATAAAAAGAAAACAGTGACTTTTTAGCTGTCCCTGGGAAAGAGATTATATAGTGTATATATATATATATATGGGATTGTTCTGTAGTTAATCCCTGGTTTCAGCCAAACATGCTTACAAAGTTGTAAAAAGAGGAAAAAAAAAATTCTAAGCTTAAGCCTATACCCACTGAGTTCAGTGATTGCAGGATGAAGACTGTATTAATACTCAGGTCTGTCTAAGAAAATGCAGAGTAAAAGCACTCCAGGTGCATACTTCTGCTCCTGTCCTGGTCAAGTGCTGGTCAAGATAAACTAACTAAGTAACAAAACAAAGTGGCTTACTTTGTTACAGAAGTAAACTTTCTTCACCATTAAGTCATCCATCTCCTGTAGTCTAATTGTAGGCAAAATTACAGAAATATGGTGTCTAGGACTTCCAGTACATCTTATTCTCGTTGGCATATAGTACAGACTGAAAAAGGTTAAAATGTATTCTCTTGGTGACCGAATGATTCTGGGAATACATAAATTGATAATGACTCCATCTTAAAACTCATCAGTTTAAAGTGAGTACAGGTCAATACAAACAGGAGTAGTCAATGGTTTCAGATGGAAAAATCTCATCAGTTCCGCTTCTAATGATATAGTATATATACTGTACAAATTGTTCTGGCACTGTTATTGTGCCAGATAATGTGCTATATAAATAAAACGGGACAAAGAGAGAAAACAACAGCTGAAGTAACTTTGGAAGGATTGTTTCCTTCACGTTGGTGTGGAGAAGCTGACGCTGCCATTGGCAATGCTGTGGATGCAGAATTACCAGTCATGTCAGCCTGGCATTTTTGAGAGGTTTTTAAGGGGAAAAAAAAAAAAAAAAAAAAGAGAGAGAGAGAATTTTACTAATGCTTATTAAACCATAGCCCAGTCTGAGTTCCCAGTTTTCAGAATGAATGAAACATCTACTGACATCAACTAACGATTCATATTTGTAATAATTTTCTTTCTGATGTGTTGACTAGGACTAGTATCTCTGTGTTTATTTTCTTGTAAAGAAACTGGTCTTGAATGAATGACCTGCTAAAGAATCTCCTTATTCTAATAAATTTTACAAGAAAGTGCTTTTCCAGATGAATGTGCTAAAACATTTTATATGCTTTTTCTTAATTAGCTGCCTTTTTTCCTTATCATAATACGAAGACTTCATGAAATTTTGTGGAAGATTATCTTAATTTCTGAATCCTGAAGAGACGTGGATATTCTGCTGTGTGGGGTATTTATACTTTATCGACAAATGATAACACATACAAACCCTACATCTCTACAAGTTTAACAAGTGGGCAATTTACAGTGCTGCGTGACTTTTTTGTTTTTTAAAGTATTTAGATCTCACTCCCTTGAAAGAGGTTTTGAAGTGACGCACTGTCTACTATAAAAAGTTATCCATGTAATACTTCAGTTCCTTATTCATCCATTATTTCACTTAAGGATGGATTATTTCTAATGAAGCAAAGCATGGGTATTCTCATAACAAAACTCAGAATGGACTCAATGGCATGTCCATAAATACATGCAAGTCTGGACCTGTCCAAGAGAAACCAGTATGTCTTTGTATGCTTAACAACAGGCTGGTGGAGGGCATATGGTCAAGACAGTACATTCTCCCTCTTATGCGAAATTCCTACTTCTTGTCTTGCAACTACCTAATATTTGGTTTTACTTCCTTTTCGTCCGCTTCATCCTCACTGTCATCAACTTGCTGAATGACCAAGTCTGTTGACCCATCCTCCACAATCTCCACGTCTGATCTGTTGTCTTCCCCATAGTGCCACCTGGAATCCTTATCCCCATCTTGTGGAAATTCAAGGGGTGCTTCAGCCTCCAAGTCAATGCGAATACTGTCTATACCAGCTTCAGCCAAACACTCATTACAGAGTCTGTAACGTCTCGTCCCCTCTTGGACCACTTGTCCTGTCAGCTCAGTCACGTGGCGTTTACATTTTCTGCAGACAGGCTTACAAGCCTGATGAATCTGGGAAAATGGGAAAATCAAAATTAATAGATTTGATAATTATCCACAAAGAAGTGTCTTTTAAGATGGCAAAAAGTATGGCTGGAGTAGCATCAAATGGTAGCAGTAACTCATTTTGAGAGACAGCATTCAAATGTTAAAAATTAAACTATCATGGACGCTGTAATTGCCCTCTTAAGCTGTTACAGGACTTGCACAGAGCAGTACCTTTGCGAGCCATCAATTAACAAAGAAATCCATCCCCTTTCATACAAATTATGCTTCAAATTGACTTCAACAAAACCAAATTAATTTTCTATTACCTCTTCTTTACGGGATTCAATATATCAACCAGATACACTTGTGCTGTATTTAAGTACACTGAGAGATTTACACATTAAACAAATCATGCAGTTACTAAAAATACATACTGTTCGAAAATGGCTACTTAGGTGATCTAGCCTGCTAAATCTTTTCCCACATGCCTCACAAGGGTAAGGGCGCTCTCCTGTATGACAGCGAAGGTGACGCTTTAGGTCTGCTTTTCTTTTCACCACATGAGTGCAGAACGGGCACTTGAACCTCATCCTGGGCAGATCATCTGTTAGAATATAATGTGATTTAAAAAAATAAGTTAATTAAGTCATAACACGTCTAGTCATGTAATGCTCTAGGAAAAGGCATTCTGTAAGCAGAACAGCAAATCACTTCTATTAAAAAAATAACATCATAGGTCTTTCCAAGCACAAATATCTTCTGTTTTCCTGTAAATTACACAAGAGTGCAACAAAAGGAGGGGACTGTCAGCTATATTAAAAAGAGCACAAAACCATCCCAAACGATATTAACTTAAAAGTGCAAGGCAAAGCCGTAGACACTGAACATTATGTATTTTGAAAGGCTAGTTTTAGTAAACCAGCTACTTCAGTAAGTCAAAATTATTCAAAAATAAAGAGTTACCAACTTTCCAAACTTCCATTTCTGGGCAATACAGATGTCTTTTTTGCAACTGTACGCTCGTTCAGTAAAGCACATTTTCTCAAGGACAGAACAGCCAACTTGCAGATGACTGTGCGCCCACAGGATCAAAACAAACTTACCTTCAGCCCAGCTTCCCATGACACCCAGGATCGAGGGCATGCTCGTGTACTGCTCATCAGCTTTTGAAGACTTCGATTTACTGGAAGAACGGGGTGATTCATGCTCCTGCTGTGACACAGCCAAGCTCCTTGGCATCACGTCGGACCCTTGGCTGTACTGGTACCCCACATGAGGGGATTCAACTTCTGGTTCGATCTGAACTTGCTCCTCAGACTGAGCAATATGGCCAGTGGGCTCAGCAGCCCTGTCCTCCAGTTTGCTTGATTTATAGTGAGGAATGTCAGAAGGCTGCTGCAGTCCCAGGTGCCGGGATTTCTTTACGGAATCCTGCCGTTGCTCATGTTTGGACAGCTGCTGCTGGGCATTTCTTTGAGAAGTTGGATAGTAGCTGAAATTGCTCCAAGAGTTTCCACCCATCATACATGTCCCTTGGTCTGAACTCAAGTGTGAATGCGGCGGGCTGCTTTCTGCCCTCCAGCCGGTGTTGTACAAGCAAGATCGGTCCACCCCGTTTGAATTTACATCTTTGTCTGACAGACTGAAGTAGCGATCCTTCTCCTTCTCACTGATGTCCAGCGATGACTTAATGAACGTTTTACACACGCTGATAACATCGGTCATCTGAAGATAGCTAGCAGCCGACATGACTTCAATGACATTTTGACCAGTGAGGGACAGTTTGCCTGAATACACAAAATCTAGAATAACTGTAAATGTGTCAGGAGAAAATGCCTGGAAAGTAGCTGTTGTCGACTGACTCGTCTCCTTCGAGCTCTGCGAGAGGAGCATTTTGAAATAGCCGCTGCTGGCAAACAGCACATTGCGATGTGCTTTGAAGACCTTGCCCTCCACCAGGATATTGCAGTCGCAGAACAAGTCCTGCCTGCGCTGCTCATTTAGTTGCTGCAAGAGGTGAAACTGGTGAGAAGAAATCTCCATTCCAGAAAAAATGCAATGAAGCGTCAGTCTAAAAAAATAAAGAAAATAATTATTCTTGACTTCAGCCTCAATTCAACTCAGCCAAAGATGTCAGGCCCAATTTTACAGAGATCTTCACAAATAATCTTAATTATTTGAATCTATGAATGCATTGAAATTACAGTATGCACAACCATACACTCTTTTCCCAAGAAGAGTGATGCGAGAGCCGAATCGGTGCACATTACTTGGCAGACACGTGCGAGCTACAGCGACGGGCATCCCGTCCCAGGGATACCGGGTGGATGTGTGCGACCCGCTGGCAGCCGCCTGCCAGTGCCCGGTGCGGCGGGCAGCCCTCCAGCTGCTGCGGCCGAGGCCCGGCTCCGCGCCGGGAGCTGGCGGCTCCGCACCGCCCCGGCCCGGCCGGGCTCACACCGCCAGGACCAGAGACGGGACTCGGCGGCAGCGCCCCGCAGCCCTCCCGGCCCGGGCTTCCCCCGTATTGGCGGAGGCCGCCGTCACTCACCCGCCCGCCCGCCCGAATTGGCCGCTCGGCCCGCGGCAGCCCGGGACGCCCGACGGCGCCGGACCCGCCCGCCAAAGCGCGGAGGCGCCTCCCGGCCTGGGGCCCGCGGGCGACCGCCCCCGCTCGCCACCGCGCCCGAGCTCCCCGCCGCTCTCCTCCGCCGCGCCGCGCCGGGCGCGCAGCCCGCAGCCGCCCGCGCCAGCCCAGCCCTGGTGCCGCTCCGCGGGAGCTCCCCGCCACGCTGCCGCCGCCCGCTGCCGGGCGCCCGGCGCAGCCCCAGCCCCAGCCGCTCCCGCCCCGGCCCCGGCCGCCCCCGCCCGCCGCCTCCCCGCGCTGGCAGCGCCCCCGCCGCGGCCCCCCCGCTGCGGCCCCCCCGCCGCCCGCTCCCGCGCAGCCCTTTGTTGCCGCGCCTGGCTCCTTCCAGCCGCGCCCGGGGCTGCAAATGGCGCCCGCCGAGGACGCTGTGCAGCCCGCGGACCGAGCGGCTCTCGGGGGCAGCTGCCAGCGGGCCGGCGCGCACGGACCCCGGCGCCCGCGGGGACTGCGGAGCCCGGCGCCGGCCCTCGCCCGACCCTCGCAGCGAGGCCGCCTCCCGGGCCCTTTCCGCCCCCAGATCCCAACGCCCTGTCTGGCCTACCGGCGTGCTGGAGCCGCCGCTCACCGGCTGGTCCTGGGGCGGGTGTCGCTGAGCCGAGGGGAGCGGGCGGTGGATGCGGGGTCCCCGGCCCCGCGTCGGGGCTCGCCGTGGCTGGAGGTGACGCGCTGGTCCCGCAGCCCCGAGCCCTGGAAGCCCGAACGTGAGAGAAACAAAAGGTATTTGCTGACGTGGGCGTTGGACAGAGACGCCCGAGGGCTGGGGACACAATTAAAGGGGCAACGCACCGATTGCAGGCGCAGCCCAGCGGCTTCCTCTGCCGGATCGCCCTGCAGCCGGGGCCGCTCGCCTCTTCCCACACCCACATGCTGCCTGGGAGGGGATGTGGTGCCCCAGATGCTGCCTTCTCACACCTATAGGTGTAGCACAGGCCTTGATTACCCAAATCTTTTTTTTTTTTTTTTTTTTTCCTTTTGGAGCTTCCTCAGAAGAGGATGTAAGATATTTTTCTCTTCATATTTGTGATCTTCTGAAAAAGACGTGTCTGAAATCCCTGTACCTGAACCTCTCACCCTCTCTCACTTGAAGTTTGGTATCTTTCTCCTTCCTCTTCTTACCACCAGAGTCTTTTCTGTGCTTTTGACACCCTCGTTATTTCTCATAAATTTTTGTTTTCCCATGGGAGCCATTCTGCCTTCACTGTGCCCTTTGTGTCCTTTTTAGCCTTCTCTTCCACAAACTTAAGACATTCCATCTTGAAACAATTTACCATCCTTTCCCCCCTATAGCAAAATGGGAAAGACATCCAAACACTCTTTCTTTTAATAGTCAGAAACATTCTCCCAGTATATTGTATACATTTCTTTATTTTCAATTTATATGTATTTATATTGTAACAGTGCTTTTCACCAGCTTAATTCCCCCTTTTTAATAAACACCCAAAGTTTTGTAGATTCTGTCTCTTTTCAAATGCAGGCCACGCTTGTAGAATCTTTCATGAGATCCATTCTGCTTGCATAAGGCTCCACTCTGTACCTGACCAGCTTAAATTAATCATTCTTGAACATGAAAGCAATTGGAATTTACACAGTATTTCACATTAATCTTTTCAGTCCGCTGGGCAATGGTGTTAATTATCAACTGCAAACATTTCAATCTAATGTACCTACAACTAACCGGTCTTTTTCAGCCATGTCACATTGCTGGTCCGTAGTCATCCTCTGATTGGTGTCACTTGCACATTTCATGTAATTTATCTGGCTTTTACATCAAAGTCTAAAGAGTGTAATAGCAGAACTGATTCCAAAGTCAGCTGCGAGGACCATTAGCATCTTTGTCCTCATTGTTCCCTTTTCAGGGTCACACAACGCAACCCTAGCGCCCAGCTTCTCACAGCTCCTCCTGTTAATTAATAGCACACACCTGCACGTGGCATACTGTATGCAGCCCCGGGGTCACTCATTTCAAAGAACATATACAGGAACCTGTCATGGCTTAGGCCGGGAAAAGGGAAATGAGAAATTCTAGTGCAGCTTTGTACAGATGTCTGATGTCCCAATGAGGAAAAACATGAAGCAGGTGAGGTAAATGGAAACCTATAAAATCGTGAGGGGATCGATACGGACTGACTGTTCACTGCTTATTCCAGTGTAAGAGGAAGGGGATAGTAAATTGAGCTAGGAGGTGGCAGGGTCAGAGCAAACAAGAGGATGCGGTGCTTCACATAACACGTAATTAGGCACTGGCATTGCTTGCCATGGGCTGCTATGGGTGCGAAATACGTGAGTGTTACAGGGCTGTATGGTCATGAGAGTGACTTGAGAGCTATGTATAGAAATCATGGATTCACAGAACAGTTTGGGTTGGAAGGGCTCTTAAAGATCACCTAGCTCCCACCCCCCATGGGCAGGGACACCTCCCCCCAGCCCAGGTTGCTCCAAGCCCTGTCCAACCTGGCCTTGAACACTTCCAGGGATGGGGCACCCACAGCTTTTCTGGGCAACCTGTGCCAGCGCCTCGCCACCCTCACAGGGAAGAATTTCTTTCCAATATCTAATCTAAATCTCCTGTCCTTTACCTTTAGAATGTCCTGTGCCTTAGTAAGTCCGCAAGTCACAAATTGTAGGAGACTGGAAGAGTGTTCAGGTAAAAATATTGCTTGTATTCTTCCATAGAGCAACTGATTTTGACTCAAAAGTCTCAAGCTGGGGAATTTCATAGAATTTAGTTTATTGCCAACTAACATAAACTTTCAATTACTGATTCTGGTATTGAGAAAGAAAGATGACAAACAACTAAATTGCTTGGATTGCTTAATGTAAACCAGAAAATTTACTTGCAGTATCAGGTTTTAATATCGCTTGAATTCATTCCTCTAAAGTTTGATTTTGCCTGTCAGTTCAACTAAGTAGCACCCCTTTTTATATAAAATTCTACATATTTTTTTCAAATCCATGCCTAAATTATTTCATCTGCTGAAAAATTCCTTTTGAAAAGAACTATTTGTAGGTGTTTGTTCTGTTTGACTTTGTTGACTTCTCAGGTAATTGGTACTTTCACTTGTACATCAGAGACTGCTCTGCTTGGTGGATTGTAACAGCATTAATAGGACCTCAAGGGCTCTCCATCTGCTAGGAACAGGTAGTAGAATTTAAAAAGTAGGGGAAAAATGCAGTGATATCTAGAGTAGCTTAATTAGAATTTTTAAAGATGTTGCAAGTCCTTTACTCAGAGTACTTCAGAAACCTTGCCCACAAGTCTGCACAGTGCACCTAGGGACAGCCACGGAACAGACTGGCTTTCTCATATGTAGGGACTGATGTCCTGTTTTTCACACTAATACATCCCAAACAATCCACTGATTCCAGCAATTTCGGGTTTTAATCTAGTTTTTTTCTTTTGTGTTTCTAAATTTTAGAGTTACAGTTTGTAGCCAAGAAAGTTCCACTTGAAGTTGAGATACTGTTTGAGGAGTTTATCCAATGGGAATAAGTTTGGCAGCTATGTGGAGGAGGTGCTTCTCACAGCAGCAGGAGTGTTGCAAAGCAAGACTAATAGTCTGCTTTTCAGAGAACAATTTACAAATTACTTTAAAAAAATGACATTGTTAGGGCTGATATAAAAATTATTAACATAAGTTTTGCGTTGTCTCATTTGGGTTTTGGTAGTCAAATGTAATTAATAGCAAGAGCAGTTAAAAGATTTTAGTTTTCCTTAAAATAGGTGCTTCTTAAAAATCACAGACTTCAGTTATGATATATTTTCTGAATTTAAATATATAGTGATATTCCTTGCCAAAGAAAACTCAAGAGTGTATACTAGAACAACTGAAGTATCATAGTTCAAAGATTGACATGCATTGATTCACAAGATTGATTTGGCGGAGCTGTAATGGATTTTTCCCAAGTGTGTCAGCAAAGTAATACGCATTTACCAAGGGTTTTATTTTAAGTTTTGAAAACATAAGTAAAATTGTATATAACCTTGGGCTGAAGCAACACAATTCTTCCTTTTTCTACCATTGAAGAAATAGCTGCATTTTTTTCCACTGAATCAGAAATGTATCATACTTGGGAAATTAATTAGTTGCCCCCTCCCCTTTTTTTTTCACACTGGATCTAAAAATGCATTTAATGAGAAAATGTGAACAGCAGGAATTTTAATCCATGCTCTTGCAAAAACTGTTGCTTTTAAAATAGTGTTATACCTCTTAAAGGAAAAGTAATTTTCTGAGAACATTTTTGTTTGTTTAAAAGCATTTGAGAAACTGTGCGTGACATAAAAATATATATATTTTTAGTAGTTCACAGGAGAGTTGCTGATCGTTCCATTTCAGAAAACTTTTCAGCGTTACAGGACCTAATGCCATAAGGAATACAAAGTATGCAAGATAAGACCATATCCCCGTCATAACAAAAGAACTTTTTAAGTTATGCAGACGTGGTCTGGAGATAGGGGAATAAGACAGACACTAGAAGGTAATTAAGAATGAGATTACAATTTTCATCTAATACTCTCCCAGCTTATATTTGGCTTTATTCGTTTGCAGCAGCATCATCTTTACTGTCATCAGCTTTCTGCATGACAAAGCCAGTAGACTTGGCCACAATTTGGGTAGTTAGCTGTCCTCATGCAGATCCCGAGCTGCATCCTTGTTGTCTTCTAGTACAAACACAAGTGCTTGTTCAGCCTCCAGGCTAGCAGGAGATCACTTTGTTTTTCAAAATGACAAGGAAATCATGAATATCAAGGAAATCAAGGAATCTTCCATCTGCCAGTATGCCTAACTGAGCAGGCCATCTTCTAAACAAAGTTTACAACTTGGGCGGAGTCTGGGGTTTGATGGCAGTGTTAACAGGGGCAGCAGCTGTACAAGCATCTCGGTGTAGTTTGTCAGTAGTTTCATCTATATTAGGCCAAATCCTAATCCCACAGCAAAAGAATTAAATTACATACTTACTAGATATATTCTGTCAACACAGCTTCCCTTAACACCTAGAATTGTGAGTCACTTAGACCTTGAATTCATTCTCCACAAACGATTAGCAAGCTCTTTGGCAATGTTTCATCCCCCTTGATTGCCCTGGTCTCCTGTTTTCTTTCTCCCACAGCAAGAGTCCTTTTCACCAGGGATGGTAACAACCCCATGGCCCTCAGAGTCAGGGAGACAAGAGCAGGGACGTATGCTCCAGTGCCCCACATCTTTCACGGAAAAAATGGGAAAAATGTATGCTTACTGTGAGATTAGTATTGATTTAATGTTTTCTGTTCTTTGTAAAAGAACCAGGCTACATACAACAGTATAAACATATTTAGTACATACACAATTTAACATACAATAAAGACATATTCAGTAATGCGTGACTGTAGAAAAAATGTTACAAAAAGCACTCAAAGATGTGATCCTCACCCCTTAAAAAGGGTAAATTGCCTGTATGATGGTGATGCATGTTAATTCTCAACTTTGGTTCAATTTGTTTTTCTCTCTTCCACCCTGACACATAACATCCATGGACATCTTGGCATCGGGACAGGTACACTTGCAGATCTGGCAGATTGCGGTAAAACATCAGTGCAATTCTGTATTACTGATCTGCAGAAAATGTGCAGTTATTATATCTGGAAAGGTCTGATGGGTGCACACTGCTCCCTGGATTGTGCTGGGAATCACCTGTAAAAGCTGCACAGCTGTCTTTTCTATATAGACCCACAATTCAGAACTTTACGCAATCCTTTCCCCCATGTAGAACTATTGATCCCAAATACCTGCGGAAGCAGAGCACCAGACATCAGTCCCTTCTTTCACTCCCTAGTGCTCCTCTTTCTTGCGAGCGGCGGGGAATAACACGCAGCCGACTCAGTATGAGTGATAAAGCATGATTCACTTTATTAGCCCGAATAGCTCTTATTTATACAGTGTATCTAATTATGCATACTCAGCAGTCTATGATTGGCTAGAATCACTACCTACTCATTTACATGGTCCTCCTACTTGCGGTTAGCTAGCTTACATAACTTCTTTATCTTTACTGCACATACCTCCTTAGAGTCGTTTGTGAAGCTTGTTAAGGTCGTGGTGTACTTGCAATTCTACAGCCATCAGCATAGCTGGCAATTTCAGCTGAGGCCTAGTCTTGATAGCACCCCCGTTAGATTCGGCTCTGCTTGTACAAATGCTCTAATGATCTGTGACCCTTCTCATCCAGCCATTCTCCAACACTTTCTCATCAAAATAATCTGCTTAACATTGAATACCATTTCTTCTTTGTTGTTGCCTTTTTTTTTTTTTTATTACCCTTATTTTACTTGTACTGGAGCACTTTTTAAAAAGTCATAATCTGCTGTGTTTAACATTTCACTAAACAACAAAAGAAGAGTTAATACAAAATTTAAAAGATGGACTTTCAGAGAATGCTGGGGTAACTGAATTTCACATACATCAGATTCAGATGATACACATGAAAATGTTACTGTACCAGTCAATACTTTAGGACAATTTACTTTTGATTGAACTACTCCACTGATCCGTCCAGAGATACTGCATCAACTGGCAAGATTCCCACATTGGTTTTCAAAAGTGAAAAAGAAAATCTTCCTCTCCTGCCTCAATAAATATACAGCATCTTGTTTCGTAATACAGTGCTGTTACTATACTGGCTTTCACCTGGATGGATCTTGGAGTGGGCTCGGAGATTTATGAAGGTCCTTGAATCTACCCATAAATCCATCTGCAGGATGGTGCCTAAAAAAAGCAGGTTCTAAAACCAGGGCATCTCCTCAAAATGTTAACTCTTGGTTAGTTCAGTGAGTATTCTATTTTTACTTTCACACAGGAGGTGAGAAGAATCCTCCAAGTCTCTTAAGACTGAGGTATTAAAAAATGTTTGTGATCTAGAAATAGCTGCTATAGCTACCAATAGCTATTATTTAACAACAAAATGTGTCCATCTTGTATTAGAAACACAAACAACTACAAGAAGAAAACAATTTCAAAGCAAACTTCCTATTTTTGTTTGACTAATACACACTGGCTTGGGTCAGCGCTCACATACCTTAGCTATTAACAACCAAACAAGACAGAATTTGAAAAATCAGTAGCACAGTCACTGACTCTAAAATTACATTTGTGTTCATGTAATTCCCCTCCAATGCAAAAAGAAGCCAGCAGCTAAAAATTAAAGTAAGCCTTGCCACTGAAGAACTTGTAAGAATTTGAGACCTGATTTGGTTTCTAGTTCTGCTTAGATGTTACCCTTATAATTAGTCTCATGATTAATGGGACCAATTGTGTGTCAGAGCCTTTATAGGACCAGAGACTTAGCTGGTTACACTAAAAGCATGTAAGAAGTATGGAGTCGTGTATTTTGACAGTTAAAATATTTTGCATCTTGACTGGCAGTCCGAAGTTTAAAGTCTAATACATTGCCTTTGGATATTTGGGGATGGCGTTTAAAGTTGCTGTGTCCAGCACATTGTTTTGAGAGGTGATTTGGGTTTTTTTTGGGGGTGTGTGTGTGTTTGTTTTGATTTGGGTTTTTAGGTTTTTTTCTTTCTTTTTAATTTACTAGTATCCAGACACCTGCCTATATCTATTCAATAAAAACCAAGTAAGTTGCTATATTCACTGGTTGTGTTTTGTTAAAAATGCTCTGCTAACCTACATAGCAGAGATGATGACATCTTAACTGTAACCCCAGACCTCAAAGCACCTCTGTGTGGGCATGCATACCACACACACGTGTATAAATGGAGCCACTGGCCAGGTTTTAACACCTTCACACCCTTTATATGATCATACATGCTACTAATATTTCTACATGTGTGGAAAAATCTGAATTTCAAACAATCCAACAAAAGGCAAAAACCAGACTGCCTTCAGTTATTTGGTTGACATGTTAGCAGCAGCCTTGAAGAGAAGAAACACAATTTTTATGTGCACATTAAGAGCACTGTCAACTTAAGTTGGATCAAAAAATCTTAAATACTAACAAAAATGTTTTAATTATTTTTTAAAAAATCCTCAATAATAAACAAATTTGGAAATATGAATAATTTCCAGGCATTTCTGAAACAAAAAAACTTAGAAACCTAAAGATCCCAATGAAACAAAGGTGAACAGATTTCACTGTTTGAATGAAAACAGTGAAAGAAAGAAGGGGTTATTAAATTTTTCATTGATTCAGGATATTCTAAATCAACAGATAAATAGATGTTTCAAATATCACAGTCTGTAAAAGGTTTAAAAAAAGTCTGTGAGATATGCAATATAATTTGAAATTATCTAGAAAGGATATTTGGGAGTCTGTTCCCCCCACCCCCATCCATTTTATTGTAGGCATTTAACAGCATTTCTTCTAGCTAAGATCAGTGACTGCTTCCCAGTTGCATGGATTTTTCTCACCCGGCATGAAAATCTAAAAGCTTTAAAAAGAGTTTAAAAAGTTAAGATGATTATAAAACTACAAAAATGGGTAAGGAAACAAAGTCAGTGTTAATAATATAAAAGATTTTCTTAAAAAACATCCCGTTGGCTGGATTTTAAGTTGACATCCATTCAGTTCTTTCCTACCGAACATCTGATGCTTGCTTGCAAACTGTCACCAGAAATGGATATATTCATTTTTTAATGCCCAGAAATTGAAATGTGAGCCTTAATCTAGACACTCAAGGGTTCACTCAGTTTTTGAATGGTAAAAAATCAAAGCAACCCTCTCAGAGAGTTTTATTTTCTAGACAATCAAAAAGCTCCAGAATGCTCCAAGATCCACAAATATAGTTAGGTCACTTCTACAAATAAGGTTCAGTTTATAAGAATTTGTCATTTAAACTAGACTAAAGGACTTCAGTTATGAAACTGCCTTACAAAACATCAGTAAATGACCACACCTGGAAGATTTACAAGGTCTTGCACCAAGAGGTTAAATGCGCTACAAATACCAGTGCAGCATGTATTCCTTTCATGAAATACAGTGCAATTATGTGCAAAAAAGTACGTTAAAACGTATACTCCTAAACAAAGTCAATTACGCTGAGCTAAGACTTTAAGTAGTCTGCATGGCCTTTGAAAAGCTTTGAGAAAGTGATTATATTAGAAATAACTCTCCTAAAAACATTATTTTTGATTCTTCATTAAGCACCATGTGAATATTTTAAAACAGCTACATCATATTCTCAAAGCTTGTAGAGGCTGGATCTACAATGGAAGATTTCAGGAAAAAACATCCAAAAAACAAAGTGGAAAGCACAGCAAACAGATTTACATGAACATCTGGTCACAAGAATGCGGATAAACTACATCCGCTTCCAAATACAAAGGCTGAAGGACTCCACTGAAAACAAGGCAGCACAATATGACAGATCAATAGGAAACATCGATTTTGGTGGTCACTTGCCATCTGGAATGTGAACGGTGTACCCCCCACCCACACCCCCTACCCAGTGTTACACAAACCTTAACACTTCCATTCTCTACGCACAAGACACACAAGAACAATCTCTAAGACCAAAGCAAGCAGGTTGAAGTAAAATCACGGAAGGTCTCCGCAGTCATTCCTGCAGCTTTTACTACATACAGACTTTTGCAAGAGGTTAATCTTCCCTACTCCGAATGTCCTCATGGATTCAGAGTTTGCTAGCCCGCAGCTCAGCACAGCTCAGCTGTGTGAGAAGCCAAACCTGATAGTTTCATCGTGGCGCACTAGTCAGAACCATGCTCAGCCGATACTCCACATCTAGTGGCTTCTACCAGTATTTACAGCGAGGTGGCACCTTCATGCTAGAATGACCAGAAGTTGGGATGCCTGGTCACTAAACATCATTTTGGATCCCTATTT
This sequence comes from Falco peregrinus, assembly GCF_023634155.1. Lineage (NCBI taxonomy): Eukaryota > Metazoa > Chordata > Aves > Falconiformes > Falconidae > Falco > Falco peregrinus. Next base: position 117,575,124 of record NC_073723.1, read on the forward strand.
ATAGTCTTGCCCCACTTCCATTAGCGAGTCCGTCTCCCCACAAACACAGATAATCTGTGGCTCTTTCTCAGGTGTTCTCATATGCAGAAGTCCGTCCTTTATCAGATAAGCCGATACCAAAAGGACACACCCTCTGATGTTGGATGGACTCAACAAAAATAAGAGTAGCAGTCCAGAAGACTAGCTCTGGTAGGCTGCAGGTGACATTTTAAAATTGCCAGCAAGATGTACAAGCCCACATTTTGCTCACATTTTCAAAAGTGCTAGGGACCCAAAACCACAGCAGGATTTTCAGAGGAGCTCAGCTCCAAATCTGGCATCTACATGAGTTGTCTCTGATGGTCTTAATTTAGATGACTCAAATAGGGGCTGCTACAGAGCCCTGAATTTTTTAAAGATCTTGTCCCAGTGATATTTCTGTGATGAAGTGTGTCAATATGATACTGTTCAGCTACTGCAAAGTCAAATCTACAGATGGCCTGGAACAGGGACCACTGAAGGTTATACAACCTAAATTACAGAAAATAAATGTAGCACATGATGCCAGTATCTTCTCGTGAAGGTGGCACTCATCAAGAACTTGGACCAGACCATTTCAAATCAAGTCTCTTTACCTACTGCTGTTTTCAGGAATCACTAGTAAAGTCACTTGTTTAAAAAGAAGCTTGTTCTTTCCTCATCCTACCTGATCTGGTAATGAGTTCTTAACTGTACTTGTGATATCAGAATCACCTCTCACACGCAAATTGCAACATCACCATAGGACTGCTGTTTCTCTGAAGGATGAAGCAGATAGAGAAGCTGAATTGTTCTTCTTCAGTATGTAAAATAAAAGCACAAGGCATGCAAAAACCAACCCTAACTGGTTAAATCAGAGGGCTCTTTGTTTTTTAGGTTCCATCTCACGTTTTCCAAGTGTAAAGTCTTTACACTAAAAAACCTGCAAGAAGCACTGTCTTAAGCGGGAGGAACTGCTCACTCTGTCAGCCACGTCTGTCTACAGGCTTCTGATCTAGCACTTACTCCAGCGAGAAAGACTCATACAATTTGCATTTTCATCAAACACTTACGAACCACATAGTAAAAAAAAGCATTAACAGTCTTATTTCACAGTATATTTCAGTTTTTGTCTCTTCATTAGGAAACAGTAGGTTACCCATAAGCAAACAGGCTTTCTGTTGGTGGTGTGTTTTCTTCTAAAGCTTCCTAGCTTGATTTTTGATAGCTTATATCAACTTGTTTCTGGAAAGGTAAAAAAAATCTCACCTCCTTTGAAAACCAACCTGTTATTTATCCTAGCAAAGAAACAGGAGGTCCACACTGGAGGCTTGTTGGTTTTTTTAAAATAAATACTTGGATAAATTTACATAACATAAAGCATGAGAGAGATCACTGAAGACTAGAAGAAAATATAGTCAAAGAGAAAGAAAAGGATTTGCATACAAAGAGGCTAGTAAAAACTTCTGAGATTTCCTACTCAATAGCTTCAAGAAGGGTATTCAGAGCTCTTTTATATGCATAGCTCAGATATTTATATTTATATTTAACTGCGCCTCATCTACACCACCTGTCAATCTGGCTATTTAATCTACCAGAATCAGAATTCCCCAGTAACCTGGCTGACAGCTTTTAACTTCTACTGTAAAAAGCTGAAAAGAATTGGGCAGTTCACTTAATCTAAACTGAGAGACCAGGACACTAGACACCATAACGTGTGCTTAATGTTTCTTAAGCCAAGACTACTAATGTTTAAATGACATGAAAGACACATCTGATGATCTGTAGTCCAAGCTCTTGAGAGAGGAAGATGCAGTAAAAACAATTCTGAAAGAGAAGCTTGTACTCTAAATACCTGCAATTAAGGACACGTGAAACACATTTATTCTGTCTATGCTTTCAGCAGCAGCATATTTTCATTATCCTGGTTTGTCTGCCCTGGTTTCCAGGTCAAATCCACCAAACAAACACTTAAGGTTCACAGTTTAGATAATACTGTCCTAATACAGCAGGATCACAACTTAGTTTAGAAAAGTCCCAAGATAATGAATGAAAACTACATTTCTTTTAACATAATCTTCAGAGAGAATATGGTGCCCCTTTCACATCAGGGATTAAAGACCATGACAGCATTATTTGAAGAAACTTGTTATCAAAACAACACAGAGGTGCTCCACCTGCAAAATCAAAACTAGGAGGCAGACACCCCACTGGAAATTGCTCAACTACAACCTCTGTGAACCCCAGACAGAAGATGCTTCACAGATTGCTGGTGCACAGCACTGAAAACTTAAAAAGTATTAAAAATTCCAGTTCTCCCCACTCTTCTATTAAAAAATGGAATAATAAAAAACAGCACAGTCTCACTAAATGGGCAAATACGCAGTTTTCTGTTGCAGACCGACCACTGTCGGGGACACTTTAAATGCTCCTGCTCTCCTCTCACTGCTACATAAGCGTTTCTCGGTCTGACAAACTCCTGTGGATTTCCTGCTTGTCATCACCATCGGCATCATCATCATCAGCTGGATCGTTTTCCTCTCCAGACTCCACATATATGGGCCAATCGTTATCGGCATCACCCTTCTCTTGGCCTTCTGATGAAGGTTCCATTAGGCTGAGGTTAATGGGCATCGAGTCCTCGTGGGTAGTGGTCACACAGGTGCAGCTGTCGCACAAGCCAAAGCGTCGCAATCCTTGGGACAGGCTACTTGTGAATGTTCTCCTGCAACCTTTACAGATAATTGGCTTGTTTGATCGATGCACCTGAAGTTAAAAATAGAACACTTTGGTAAAAAAGGCAAATCTGCCTTCTTGCTTTAGCTCTTTCTGGGCTGCTGGTTTGCATATATTCCTAGAACAGAAAAACAACTACACTTGAGCAAAAGGGCAGACAATCCCATCACATTTTCAGCGAGCGACAAGGATTTGGGGCTACCTAAGTACTAATGAACCAAATATCGGCAGCTTCACTTATTATTAGAGCAACAATCATTTTGTCCAACATATTTTGGGAAATACGGTCGGGAAATGCCAAACTACTTTTAAAAATTTCCTGATAGATATAATCTTTCAAACTTACACTTAAAGCATGACTCCGAAGGTGTTCCTGCCGAGTGAAACGTTTCCCACACGTCTCACAGGGGTAGGGTCTCTCACCTGTGTGAGAGCGAATGTGCCGTTTTAGTATTCCTTTCTGTTTAGCCGTGTAGGGACAGAACGGACATTTGTGAAGCTTGATTGGCACAACTAACACATCACCTTTTGGAAGAAAAACACAACACATTAGATTAGGCAGTTCACCAACATTAGCTATGTTGGCTTCTCATCCTCCTCGCTGCAAATCTGAGTCAAGATAATTGCACGTTCCCCTCTCTTTGTACTTGGCTTACCTGAAATTTCTGTAGGTTGGGCAATTTCAGGAGACATTCACGCTACTGCAGATGATCAAGTCCCTTGAAAACCAGCCTGCCTATACTTATAGAGCTGATACTTTAAGGGAGTTGGCTCACAACAGAAAAACAAATTAATTATTTTAAGAAGCCATTTAATTCAGTGCCAAAATTTGCTTTTAGTGCAGTGGGGTCTCTGCGCTACTTCAGCCATAGAAAGTCTCCTACTTTTTTTTTTTTTTTTTTTTTAACGATCCTATTAGTGTTAAACAGCATTAGAAACTAAAATCTTTAAGACAAATTACAGGCAGAAGTAGCATGGATGTTTCCCATGTGCTTTCACAAAGTGCATAGATGTGGATGTGGGGAACCCACCTGAAAACATGAGTGCTTGTTCCTACTGCCATTCACTTCAGCTTTTCTATTGGTAATAACAAGATGAAGGACTCAAATATATTTGCTGATGATATTTTACTTTTCCTAAAAATCAAACTATATGCACACAAGTAATATGTAATTTATGAAATCAGATGGAAGAAGAGAGAATTCAATTTGGACGATCACATTTTACATAAACGTGGGTATTGCCAAGGTTTTTAGCATCAGCCGATATAAGCTTCCTTTCCAGTATAAAGGTTGAGATGTTACCCTAGAAGATTAGCTTTTCCTGTTTCAGGTACAGACTCAGAAAAGTGTTTGTGTATCAAGCCTTGAGCTCTTCAACAGTTACACCAAAGTAGGTGGAGCTATAGAACATTGCCTGTGCTAAGGTTTGTCCAACCCAGTCTCCAAAAACCGAGCACCTGGTGTTAATGTGCGAGTGAAATCAACCTCACCCAATTTGGGACCTTTACAAGGTATTGCTAATCCCTGCTAAGCATTTAGAGCTCCGTTTAAAGAAATAAAAGAAAACCAGTTCTTAGACCTGCCTTGCTTCCAGGCCCTCTAGAGGTGCCAGTTTACCCTCTATCAGCTGTGAAGGGGACCAGGATGACTGGAACAGATGTAGACACCTGAAAGTAAGCGGTATTCATCCCATCTGTCAGCCTGAAAGTGTGAAAACACTGTTCTTTTATCAGGACCTTGTACTTCTCATTCCTGGCATCTTCAGGTAGCAGGACCATTAAAAGCTGAGAAGAGATACTTCCATTCTACCAAATGCTTACAATGTTCAGTTTTAGTAGAGAAACATGACTAATGCAAGGTTTGGGTTTTTTTTTCCCGCCACTTCTATTTAAAGCACATCTACTATTAGCATTTCTAATACGTTGTCAAAACACTTGATGTCCTCTAGCAAATTCTAGAAGCACTTCCCTTGTAATGATTCATTAATAGTCTGAAGATTTTAAGAGGGAAAAAGTAAGCAAAGTTTGCATGTTAAGATGCTCTTGCCTTGCTACATGTCAAAACCCATAGGTGCGATCTGGTGACAGCACTCTGCGCTGATTACTTTAGTCGCTGGTGACTTTAGGACTGAGTTTGTGATTTTATCAGGTTCCTTAGTTTAAAGCAGTGAGAGAACATACTGGTTTTATTGGCTTTAAGATCACACAGGCATGCTTGAGCTGGAAATAACATGAATGTAAGCTTGCTATCTAGAGTATTCAGTGAAAGATTTCCTGCTGCCCACACCGTTCCTACATCTGTCACATCCTGAACAGCTCTGGTGTTTGTCAGAGCTGCCTCTCATCTTACTAAGGCAGTTTGGACGAGGCAAGTTGTGCACCAGCATTACCATAAGCAGATAAAATGCCCAAATCCTTATTGTCCACTTCAGGAGAAATGCATATGGATATGATCTTCTTCTTCTCCAGGTCCCCGACACTGCTGCTTGGAGATATTCCTGCCAACGTGAGACATCCCAACAAGTGCTGCGCTTGGGAAAGCAGTGAAACCTCAGGTGACCAGCAGCTGAAAAGTGAGTCTGAAAAGTAAGTCTGCCTTTAGAGGTAAGTCTCCTCTTTATGCAATACCACAGAGTTTAAAGCTTTCAGTGCTCTTAAATAATTTCTAGGTATCGCTCTGTATGAATAAAGCTGATGTCTGCTCTTTTGAAGTTCAAAGTATAACAGCGAACAGATTTATCATCTAGCAACCGATGCGCTGGCAGGAGCTCCAGTGGAATAAGCTACTTCTGCTCTGTCAGGTTCTACATCAGATCCCTCTTGTGGCAGCTCAATTTATCCTTCTGATTGCTCTTTCTAACGCTAACATGAGAGGAAGATTCTTTTTAAAAATTCGCCTGCCATTCAACAAGGTCCCAAATGAGATAGATTGTTTATTAAAGCAGTATCACCAACACTCACGCTCCAGCACCTCTTTCAAAGAGACTGTAAAAGCTGTTCGGAATACTTACCTCCCAAATGCTGCACTGAATAAATGAGTACAGCTTTCTTTTGAAGTCCAGAACAATAGTTTATTTTGCTACGGCATATATAGTCAGCAATATATTCCTGAACAAGAACGAGTGTAACAAAGGAAATAGCACAACTAAGCAGTTTCCTCCTCAGTTATACAGACTACAGCCCCCCAGAGTCCTCTCACCTGTGTCCTCACCATACCAGTCGCTGTGAATGTCCATCATGGAACTCATGGCTACCCCTGCATCCTCTGGCCTACCCTCAAAGCCCCGGACAAAGTGATGAACCACATCATCCTTTCTCTGAGCTGAGCTGTTGCGCAACAGGGCCTCTAGGAATTGTTTCATATGATAGTTATTGCAGGCCAGGTCCATCGCCTGCCCGCCGTGCAGCCCCTCTTCCATCTGCTCGAGGGACAACGGAGTCTGATACTGCGGCAGCCGTTCGCCCACTTCTACCTCTACTTCATCTGAGTCAAACTCCACTTTGGGTTCCACCCCCTTAGGCAGCGAGGAATTAACGTCATCTGGAGAGTCACTGCTTACAGGGTCTCTGACCACAAGCTCCAGGGGATGGCAGCTGCTGCACTCACCGCAGGGAGGATCTCTCTGGCAATCCGAAATCCTTTCCTTTTCCTGCAGGGAAGAGACAGAGGCAGAGCACTGGCTCTTGGAGCCGTACGAGGTGCCCTCTCTCGCAGAACTAGCGCTCCCACTATCAGCCTGATAGAAAGCAGCTTCTCTCTCTATTTTCCTGCAAATATCTAACGAAGACCTTATATACGTTTTGCAGAAGTTGACCACATCGGTCATCTGCAAATAGCTAGCTGCAGACATCACCTCAATCACGTTTTCCCCACAGAGATCCAGCTTCCCGGAGTAGAGGAAATCGAGGATGATGGAGAAAGCCTCCGAGGTGACAATGTCCAGAGAAGCGGTGCTGTGGCGTCCACTATCTTGGATGTAGTGGATCAGGAGGGCTCGGAAATAGCCACTGTTGGCAAACAGGATGTTTTTGTGCGCTTTGAAGATCCTCCCCTCCACGATAATGCTGCAGTCGCAGAAGAAGTCCCTCTTGCGCTGCTCGTTGAGCTCTCCCAGGAGCTTGGCATAGTACGACTGCATCTCCATTGCTCCTGCTGCCGGGGTTAACGAGAAGGCACGGTCAGCCGCAGGGTCCCGCCACACGCCGGCCTCCCCCCGCAGCCGCCGGGAGCTCCTGCGGCCCGCGCCTGCCTCTGCCCCCGCCGGGCACAGCCACTGTGCCGCGCTTCCACCGGCCCGGCCCGGCCCCGGCCGCCGCCCCCCGGCCGCTCGGCCCCTCACCTCCGCGGCCCCTCACCTCCGCGGCCCCTCACCTCCTCCGCCCCCCGGGCCGGGCCGGGCCGCTCGGCCCCTCACCTCCTCCGCCCCCCGGGCCGGGCCGCTCGGCCCCCCACCTCCGCGGCCCCTCACCTTCGCCACCACCACCGCCGCCCCCCTGCCGCTAGCCCCTCACCTCCGCCGCCAGCCGCCCGGCCGCCGTACCGCCGGCCGCCTCCCGGCAGGGGAAGTGACGTCACGGGGGGGCGGGGCCTGCGGGGTGAGGGGTCGGTAAATATTGGTGACGTCAGACCGCCAAGATGGCGGAGGGGTGAGTCTGGTGCTGCTGAGGGGGCAGCGGCGCCGGGGCCGGGGGGCGGCGGGCGGGGCGGGGGTCGGGGGGAAGGCCGCGGGGGGGTGGCCGGCCGGCAGCGGTCCGGGCGGGGAGCGGGATGGGCGCGGGGCAGGGCCGCCGCGGCCTGGGGGCTGCCTGACGCCCGTGTGCTGTGGCAGGGAGGACGCGGGCTGGTGGCGGAGCTGGCTGCAGCAGAGCTATCAAGCCGTCAAGGAGAAGGTAGGAGGCGGCGGGCCGGGCCTGGGGGATGCCCCGGTTCCGGTGCCCCGGGCTGGGCGGGCTGAGGCAACCGTGGCGCTGGCCGTGTCCCTGTGAGTGCTGTACCGCGCTCCCTGCGGGCTGCGGCGCCGGCTGGGCCGTGGCCGCCACAGTGGCTTTGGCAGCGGCGGTGGCTTTGGCAGCGGCGGCTCCGATGAGCCCTGAGCCCTGCCTTGGTGACTGCCCCACGGCCGAGGAGGGCAAGCGGCTGCAGTGCAGCCCCTGGCCCCGGCGGGCGTCCGACAGGCGCGCGTAGCGGGAGTTCTGATGTATTTGTTCCAACTCCGGGAGCCGGGACTGCTCTGCTGGGACCTTCTAGCTCAGGGGAGCAGCGCTGGGCTCCATTGATGTGAAGTTCACCACTTGAGCAGGAAGGGCTTGCGCTTACAGCATCGCTTTCTGATGTGTAATTTCCTGCCTGTGACAACATTGCTTATGTTAATTACACACAAAACTCAGAACAAGGCTTTTCCTAACTTGTCTTCCCCTTCTTAGCGCAAAAACCCCACTGTAATGTGTTTTGGGCATAGCAGTTTCCCATTGTTGCACTGGTTATTACAGTCTTAGCCGTTGCACGAGTTGGGGTAAGTGCTCAGCTGGATTAAAGCCTCTTGCCCTTTAATCCTTGTACTGTGCCAGGTGTTCCCACAGTGACTGTGACTTTGTTGGAGAGCAGAAAGGTTACACAATCTATTTGTCATCTTCTTACAGTCCACAGAAGCTTTGGAATTCATGAAACGGGACCTGGCTGAGTTCACTCAAGTAGTGCAGCATGATACGGCCTGCACTATCGCTGCTACAGCCAGTGTGGTCAAAGACAAGCTGGCAGTGAGTATAGGAGTGAGAGAGCTGGGATTCTTGTTGCAGGAAGAAAAGTGGGGGGTGAATAGCATGTACTTGCATTTGAGGGCTCAGTCCTCTGAACAAACCCCAACGTATAACCACAAGCTTCAGGTTTCAGACTTTCTCCCTGTTGCAGGTTTGGTGCTGACCACTGTGTGGGATTTCCTTGCTGTAGTGTTGAGAAACCTCTGGAGACAAGTGGAGAGAGGTTTCTAGTGCCTTCCCTCTCCCTGTGTGCCATCTAGGTGGCATCCTGGCAGCGTCACTGTAGCGTGACATCAGGTCTCCATGCAAGCTGTCAGCCGTAGCCCTGCACAGCTGCTGTGACAGCCCAGCTCCCCAACTGGCCAGTCCTGAAACCTGGCTGTGTCCTTCCTGGCAAAGCCTAGGCTCAGTTCCACGTGAACCTATTACAAGGCCTGCCTGCACACCCCCTCCCACCTGGGGCTAGTGCCTGCCATCACACCCTGCTAGCCCAGGGCTGGCCACATAGTCACCTTATTAGCACTTTTTTGAAGGGAGAGACTTCTTGCTTCCTTAAAGGAACATAATCAGTAAAGACAGACTTGTCCTGCTGCTGCAGGCACTGTTACTTACACTCCGCTTCTTTTTCTCTTGAAGAGGGCAGAAGGTTCCTCAGGTGCAACTGAAAAGGTGAGGAAGGGGCTCTCTGACTTCCTGGGTGTCATCTCAGACACGTTTGCTCCCTCGCCGGATAAGACCATTGACTGCGATGTCATAACACTGATGGCAACGCCCACAGGTACCACAGAGCCCTATGACAGTGCCAAGGTGAGTGCCCCATTCCCGGAGCTTCTCTCCAGGATGTGGAATCCTGAGCCCTGTCCTCTCAGGGCTCTGCTGCTGCCCCTACTGACAGCTCTGCCCTGTGTGTCTTCTCCTCCAGGCTCGCCTCTACAGCCTTCAGTCAGACCCAGCCACCTACTGCAATGAACCTGATGGTACGGTGGGGCTTGGCAGTGCTGCAGAGCCAAACTGGCCCTTGTGTGGCGTCTGTGGGCCATCCTGGATTGCCCAGAGCCTTTTGCCAGCAGGCCTGCTGGCTTGACTGTAGATGAGGTTGCCGTGTATAGAGAGCAGATCTGTCTCTTGTGTTGGGGACTAGCTTAGACTGAGAGTTTGCTGGGCCAGTTTAAACTGCTGCTACAGCTGGCACTGTGTGGCCTTGTGCTGGCAGAGGGCCCACGACACTGGGTGGGTGCAGAGATCCACGTCTCCCTCTTCCTTTGCCCCTTGCTCAGCCCAGCTGGTCTGTAGCATCTTATCAATGAAACTTCCCAAAACTGTTCCTGCCTTGTTTGTGCCATGGATTGTTATCTCTGTGCTTGTCCTGTACAGGCCCTGCTGAGCTCCTTGAGGCCTGGCTCACTCAGTTTAACCTAGAGGAGAAGAAAGGGGAGATCGCGGAGCTGTTGGCAACCAGCCCTTCCATCCGGGCTCTCTACACCAAAATGGTAAGGCCCTGCCTGGCTCCTGTAGTGGGCACCTTCTGACTTGAGGTGTGGTGCAGGGAAGCCCTGAGCTGCTTGGGCCCTGCAGTTGGTGGTAGAAAGGACTGCAGTTGTATGGTATAGATGTTAGACAGCATATTGTATTCTTCTTCCCTGCTTGTTTGTCACTGGCTTGGAACAGAAGTTCCTCTGTAGCTGTCCAGTGTGTGTCAGACCGTCTGCCAGTGCATACCTGAGGCTTCATCCCAGGTCTGTGCACCTGCAAAGGCAGGTGTCTTGCACAGGTTACAAGGGTAGCTGCAAGGCTTGGGAGGAGAGAGGAGCAAGGCGGCAACCGCAGCGCTCCCTCTGAAGTGACTCATTGCATTTCCCTGTCACTCCCAGGTCCCTGTGGCTGTGTCCCATTCTGAATTCTGGCAGCGCTACTTCTATAAAGTGCATCGCCTGGAGCAGGTAGGTCAGGAGGTGGGGGTCTTCCTCAGTGGGTAGGCGCTCCCGCCAAGGAGCTCTCTGATGGAGACGGAAGAGGCAGAAAGATACATCTCCTGGAAAAGCAGGGAACTGGGATGCCTTGTCTGCATTCTTGTTGTCGCTGACACTGAAATGCCTGGGGAAGGAAAGGGCTGGAGACGTGAGCAGCTGCTGACGTAGAATTCCCTGCAGGATGAAGCCCGGAGGGAGGCTCTGAAGCAGCGAGCGGAGCAGAGCATTCACCAGGAGGAGCCAGGCTGGGAAGAGGATGAAGGTGGGTCAGATGGCCGGGGGTCTGTGGGAGGGCTCGTGCAGACCTCAGCAGCTCTCAGAGAGGGTGGTGGCTCCTCCTCGCTGCCGCATACACAGCTCCCAGCCCAGCCGCTGCCAACCCTGCTGCACTGTCAGCTGCTGCTGCTGCGCTTGTTGAAACATCTCTCGCTTCTCTTCTGCCTTCCTACAGAGGAGTTCTTGGGGATGTCACCCCTGCCTTGTGCAAACGTGAAATTTCCAGGAGCAGCAGAGAAAGAATCTGCCCCCGCAGCCCTGGAGGGAAGCCACCCCACTGCTCACAAGGGACCCTCAGAGGAGAGCTGGGCCGTCCTCCCTCCAGAGCTGGCCCCAGCAGAGGGGAGCCCCTCTGAGAGCAGTGAGAGCATCTCCCTTGTGACTCAGATTGCAAACCCTGCTTCTGTGCCTGCTGCACAGCTACAGACTGGAGCGCAACCAGCTGGGACCAGAGACCTCTCCCAGAGGCTGCTGGAGGCCACCGTGGAAGAGCAGAGCTCCCTGCCAAAGTCCCCAGAACCTGGTCATCTTTCTGCACCTGCCCGGGAGTCAGCAGCATCCTCAGAACAACCAACTGTTACAGAGCTCAAAGAGGTGGAAAGCAAAGCCCAGGGCAGGACAGAGACTCTGAAAGAGGAAGGACCAACAGATCTACGTGTCTTCGAGCTGAACTCGGATAGTGGGAAATCCACTCCCTCCAACAATGGCAAGAAAGGTGTGTATGTGGGGCCCGCACAGGGCCTGGAAATCTGCTGGGGGTGGCAGCTTTTGGGGAAAGGGTCCTGATTTTATGATGATGGGGAGGAGAAAAGGGATTTTGCCGGAATCGCCCAGGAAGGTTAGAGTCAAAGGCCGTCTAATGGCCAAAACTGAAGTGGAAGCAGATCCTTAGGCTGTTGGGCAGGGTCAAGTCAGTCACATCAGATAGTGACAGTTTGCTCTTGGCAGGCAGCTGGGCTGATGCCACAGGTGGCTCTGTCCTGAGCACTCTGCTGAGCCCCATTCTGTGCTCCCTCAGGAGAGCAGAGGTTGAGAAGCCTCCAGGACCCTGACATGTTGCAGCTCTGGCTGATGTGATCTGGAAACCTTTCATTTCAGGGGATACTGCCTCCCGCAGAGCCTGCTGCAGGTCCCCCAGCGTAATGGTTATGTTGGTTATAGGTTTATAAAGTCACTGGAAGCAACCCAAGGTCCAGCGAGGTGGGCAAGTATCATGCACTGGGGCTGCGAGCAGAATAAAATGAGACAAGAAATCAGAAGTCTGCTGGCTGAGCGGAGTAGGCCTTTGGTCCCTGGCCTGCTGGGTGCTGGGGCACGGCTGTGGTCCGTGTAGGGAATGTGGCAGTTCCTCCCCGCTGCGTGTTGCCCCTAGGAGCATCCCTGCTGCTCCTCTACTCTACCTCAGGGGGTTGTTCTTTCTGTTGGGGCCTATGACAGTCCCCATAGCTAAGTCGCTGCTGTCATTACTTACCTGTTGCGTCTTCTGTGTGACTGAAACGTGACACATCCTAGCTCTCCCAGGCCAGAGGGGAACGTGGCTCAGCGTTCACGTCTCCCGCTTGTTCTGAACCAGCCCTTGCTGCAAGGGAGGTGCCGTTCAGTCCGTCCCACCTCTGTTACCTGGCAGCCCGCTGTGGGGGATGGGGGAGGCCTTCTTCCCTCAAACAGGAGCCTCTCGAGTGCCAGTGCTTGGGCAGCTGTGTGCTTTGGGCAGAGTGACTGGAGAGCACGTGCAGCTCTGATGGCTCGGTGGCGATGTTTGTGGTTGCAGGCTCCAGCACTGACATCAGTGAGGACTGGGAAAAAGACTTTGATTTGGACATGACTGAAGAGGAGGTGCAGCTGGCGCTCTCGAAGGTGGAAATGTCTGGGGAGGTGAGTCGAGGGGAGGTGCTCACTCCAATAGGCAAGAAGTTTGCTCCCAGAAGCCATCAGCAACTCCTTGGGGTGATGCTGCATGAGCTCTGCCGTCGCTGGGTGCCTCCCCTGGGAGGTGGAGAGAGGGAGAGAGACTGCAGTGCCTCAGAGCAAGGGGGCAAAATCCCTCTGCTCGAGCTGTGCCGGGGGCGCAGGCTGCGCGGCAAGGCAAGTTGCAGCGTGACGTGGCTGCCGCTCCGGAAGGGCAGTGCTGCAGCAGGCAGCTGCCTGCCTAGAGCAGCTCGCAGGGGGCTGCTCCGAGGTGGGGCTCGCTCTTTGAGGGTGCAGGCTTGGGGTGGGATCTCGCAGTGGGAGTCACGGCTGTCAGCTGGAGCAGAGAGCAGCTGTCTGGACATGCTTAAGGAGGGATGAGTGTGCAGGTTCCCCAAAGGGAACAGAGCAAGCGAAGCCCTGTTGGGAGGGTGTGGGAGCAGGAGGATGTGTCAGGCTTCGTGCTGACTCAGTGCCCCGGGCAGGAGCATCTCGCGACAGATGGCTGTTGAGTTACAGAAACAGAGGGATGTTATTCTTGTTTGCAGCTGGAAGATGAAGAGTGGGAAGACTGGGAATAAAGCGACTGCTTCCAGTGTGTGTCACAGGCTCATTTCCACCATCGAATGTGAATTAAATCACAGACTGGCTGTTCCTTTGTGTGTAACTCTGCTGGGGATTGCAGTTCCAGGCTGGAGGAGTTTCATTCCTGCTAAATCCTGTGGGCAACTCAAGCGACCCCTTCAGACCTGGAGGAGGAGGAAGCAGGAGTTCACTCGTACAACTTAGCTGCTAGGGAGCCCATCTTCTCAGTAGGTCCTAGAGACTGGCCAAGCCCAAACTGACTGCCCCAAAAGTGTCGGGTGGGGGCAGATGCGACACGTGAGGGGTCCCTAGGGTGAGCTGGGCGCTCGGGCACCTGGCAGGATTGCTTGGTGCCGCTGGACTGCCGGCTGGCTGATTTGTTTGCTTGTGTGTGCGCATGTAGTCTGCAGTACAGCAGTTCAGTGGCTCTTGGCTGCAAGCTGTGCCTGCTCGCTCGCCGCTCTGCGCTGCTGGCCAGGCCATCCCTGGAGAAAGCCCCTGTGCAGGGGGTGGCTGGGGGCTGGAGATGCTGCAGTAGAAGCCCCTTCTGCTGTGCCACTCGTTGCTGCAGAGAAAGGCAGTTGGCTTGTGGCTTTGACCCAAAGCTGGGCTGTGCCAGAAGAAGCCAAATGCCCTGCCAAACCCTAGCTTGTGCCTGGCTTTTCGTCTTGGAAGCTTTTTCTAATGGAAACTGCTGTTTCCTGCTGCAAGAGCAGCAGCTTCTCCAAGAGCCAAGGCCTGCTGCTTCCCCCTTTGCAGCTGCACTGCCTTCCTCTACTGGATTTTGTGTATTTCTAGTTAAATTCTCCAAGCAAAGTACTTGTGGCTTGCTCTTACTTGAGCCCTTCTGGGCAGGCAGTGATTTGGGTCATGCTGGGAGCAGAACCTCTCTGTTGTGGTGCCCAGTTCAGCCCTTGCAAAGCCCCAGTCTGGCCTGCTGACCACTTCAGCTTCTGCCTTTGGCACCAAGGGGCTCAGCGTTCCCTCTCCCAGCCCAGGGGAGGCAGAAGCACCTGAGCGTGGGGTGTAGCTGTTGGCTGAGGCTGTCCCCGCTCGTTTGACTCCCCTCGTGCCACCTGCACCAGGCCCCACGGCCACCAGGGTCACAAGCTTTGCTGTGCTCACTTGGGTTCTTTCACTGAAGCCCCCTGTGACTGCTTGCAATGCTTCCCTCGGACCCACAGCCCCCGCCTGTGGGGCAGTTCCCTTCTAATGTCACAAGATGCTCCTTAGTGGATGTTGCTAATATACGATTATCCTAAAGGGACAGAACCCTCACTACTGTCTCTGGCCTTTTGGGTGGTGGTTTTATATGTGCTACCTTTGTCCTTCTGCCTCTTCCCAGGGGTGCTTCATTGGAGCTGTGGATTTCCTTCTGCTTTTGGATAACATTAACCTAGGTGCACTTGGAAGAGTTGGGATTTGGGGTTTTTTTTCCCCCACTTTGGGGAGATTCTCAAGCACAGCTGCCTGTGCAGATGGATTGGTGGCAGCGGTGACTTCAGACGCTTACACAAGAACGTGTCTGTCCTGCAAAACCCGTGAGGGTGTGGGACTGAGCTGCAACTCCTCCCTCGTGGTGCACGGTGGGCCCAGCAGAGCCTCTGAAATGTGCTGCAGCCTCACCCTGTCCTGGACTCAAATTTAGCTGTAGCGGGAAAACTTGTGGGTGACACCAGCGGGGGTGGCTGTGCAAGGGGCTGGGGGCTGTGTTCTCTCGGGGTTGGATGGTGTCACAGCTGGATCCCTGGGCCTGCAGCAGAGCTCCAGAGGGTGCAGTGCTCTCGTCTGTGTCACTTGATTTTTTTTCTCTTTAGTCAAATTAACCGTTTGGTTGTCTGTGCAATATTCTGTTCTGAAGTACTCTGCATCTCCCTGAGCCTTTTCTAGCTGGGGTGAAAACCAGGAACAATTCTAACAGCTGGTAGTTTTGTAACAATGACTTTCTCCAAACCTTTTACAGACTTGCAGTTAACAGCAATTAAAGGAATTCTACAGAGTCTCTGCCTGTGTCAGGTGTTATTCCCTTGGCCTGTGGGGTGGGGGTGGCTGCCTCAAGACGGTCTGTGTGTCAAATGCTTTTCAATTTCCCTTTCCTCCCACCCGCCTTGGGGGGTTACTTAGTTGGGGAAGGTGGGACACCCATGGGGGGCTTTGAGTGAGCTGCTAAAAATGTCCAAGTATGAGCTAGGCCTTGTCTCTGCCAGCCAGAGGCCTGGCACACCACCTGCAAAGCTGGATAGGTGGAAAACAACAGCAAATTTATAAAAAACTTAGAAACTATCTGTTCCGTTCATGGTGAGCAGGGCAGGCTCTTCTCAGGGGTTAGTGAGCCACGGGTGCCTGCTGACCACCTCGATGGAGGGTCTCAGGGTTGCGTCTGGTTCCAGAAGCATTCTCAGGAGGTTCTGGCACTCCTTGGAGATGCCCAGGTGCCCAGGGACAGAGACACCTTTCTGCTGCTGGTGCAGCATCTGTGGGATGTTGGTGTTGTCGAAGGGCATGCGCGCGCAGAGCAGGATGTAGAGGATGATGCCCATGCTCCAGATGTCGCCTTTGCAGCTGTCGTGGGGTATGCCCTGCAGCACCTCGGGCGCCGCGTAGGCTGTGCTGCCGCAGAAGGTCCAGCTCAGCTCCCGGCGGTCCCTGGGGAGCAGCTTAGCAAAGCCAAAATCCGTCAGCTTCAAGGTGTTGCCCTGCAGCAGGGCGTTCTCGCACTTGAGGTCGCGGTGGACCACCCCGCTGTCGTGGCAGTACCAGATGGCCTCGACCAGCTGGTGGAAAAGCGCCCTGGCACGGGGCTCGGGCAGGGGACCCTCGCGGAGCACGTAGTCAAAGATGTCCCCGTCCTCCGCCAGCTCCATCACGAGGCAGATCTTCCCCTTGGTGGATTTTAGCATCTCGTGCACGCGGATGATGTTCCTGTGGTTCAAGCACTTGACGATCTGGAGCTCCCGGGGCAGGAATTTGTGAATGAAGTCTGTCGAGAGAGGAGGGGGGTTTGCTCACGGGGCTGTCCCTGAGCGGCTGGCTCTGGGCACCCCTGCGGCGCTCGGCAGAGGGAGGGGGCTCATTCCGGGGGTCCCTGTTTCCTTACGGCCTGGCACCGATCCCCGCGGCTGCTCGCTGGGGCGGGATGCTGGGCTCCAGCAGCGCTTTGCCCTCCTTGCGGTCGGAGCAGCGGCCACCTAACCAGGTCCTGCTCCCCAGGCTGCAGCCCTGAGCTGCACTGCGGGACCCCCCGGCACTGCGGGACCCCCCAGCACCGCAGGACCCCCCGGCACTGCAGGACCCCCCGGCACCGCGGGACCCTCTGGCACCGCAGGACCCTCTGGCACCACGGGACCCCCCAGCACCACGGGACCCACCCGGCACTGCAGGATCCTCTGGCACTGCAGGACCCTCTGGCACCACGGGACCCCTGGCACCGTGGGACCCTCCAGCACCACAGGACCCCCCAGCACTGTGGGACCCCCTGGCACCACAGGACCCTCCAGCACTGCGGGACGTCCCAGCACCGTGGGACCCTCCAGCACCACAGGATCCCCCAGCACCATGGGACCCCCTGGCATCACGGGACCCTCGGCACTGTAGGACCCTCCAGCACCACAGGACCCCCCAGCACAACCTGCCCCCTCGCTCCCAGGCAGCCAGGGTGGGAAACCAGTTTTCTACTGGGAATTCAAAGCCTCCAGGGAGGAACAGTGCCTCAGCCTGGAGCCCTTTCGGGGTCACCTCTTACCTTCTGGAACTTCCTTCTTATCAATTATTTTAATTGCCACTTTCTTCTGGTGCTTCTGGGAAAAAGCCTCCTTCACCTTGGAGTAGGTCCCCTCCCCAAGGGTCCTGCTGAGCTGGTAGCCATGGGCAAGCAGAAACCCCTCCATGTCCTCGTGGGGCTGGGACCCTTCGCTCCCCCAGTTCATCCAGCAGCGACTCTGCAACAGCCCGGGGGGGGGCACAGAGGGACCCTTTAAAGCCTGGGGGGGGCATTGTGATGCAGCCGGGTGGTGTCACTCAGGGTTGTCTTGGTGAGCCGGGGTGTGCTGGGTGGGCTCTCCCCGTGGTCCCCTTGTGCTCTCGTTGCCGGGGGTCTCGCGCTCGCCCGGTCACCCACCCGCTTCTCGCCGGTCAGACGCACCCAGGGCCCGGCCATGAGCTCCCGGCGGCTGCCGCAGGTGCGCAGGTTCCCGGTCGAGGCTGGCGACTGCCCCAGCTCGGCGGTGCCCCCCGAGACATGGGGGCCGGCGGGCGCTGAGCAGGCTGCGGGGAGGTAAGGGGGGGCAGGACCCCCGGCAACAAGAGCAAACAAAACGCAGCTCATTTTGCTCCCAAAAGCATTGGCTGATGGCGTGGAGGGGGAGGCCCTCCTGGGATGTGCCATGCTGTGCCGTGCTGTGCCATGCCATGCCGTGCCATGCCATATCAGACAGTGCCATGCTGTGCTGTGCCAGGCCATACTGTGCCATGCCACACCATGCTGTGCTGTGCTGCACCATGCCATGTCATATCAGACAGTGCCGTGTGCCATGCTGTGCCGTGCCATGCTGGCTCATGCTGTGCCATGCCATGCCATATCAGACAGCGCCATACCATGCTATGCCATGCCGTGCTGGCTCATGCTATAGCATGCCGTGCTGCACTGTGCCATGCCATATCAGACAGTGCCATGCTGTGTTGTGCCAGGCCATGCTGTGCCATGCCATGCCATATCAGACAGCGCCATACCATGCTATGCCATGCCGTGCTGGCTCATGCTATAGCATGCCGTGCTGCACTGTGCCATGCCATATCAGACAGTGCCATGCTGTGTTGTGCCAGGCCATGCTGTGCCATGCCATGTCATATCAGACAGTGCTGTGCCATACTGGCTCATGCTGTGCCGTGCCATGCTGTGCCATATCAGAGAGTGCCATACCATGCTGTGCCATGCCATGCCGTATCAGACAGTACCATGCTGTGCTGTGCCAGGCCACGCTGTTCCAGGCCATGCTGGCTCACACCATGCCATGCTATGCTTTGCCGTGCCATGCTGTGCCATATCAGACAGTGCCATGCCATATCGGATAGTGCCAGGCTATGCTGTGCCATGCCATGCTGTGCTGTGCCATGCTGTGCCATGCCACGCCATATCAGACAGTGCCGTGCCAGGCCATGCTGGCTCGTGCCATGCTGTGCTGTGCCATGTCACTGACCTCACACTGTTCCCTCCCCACAGGCAGCTGCAGCGATGCCCTGGCAGCCACTGCCTGACGCTGCCCCACGTCCCCATTGACACATTCATCGCCATGGGAGGCAGAGGCCGGCCTCGCACTGCCTGACGGTCCCTGCGCCCACCACCGCTGGCCCCAGAGCCGCAGCGCTGCCAAGGACGCGGGCTGGGGACGAACTTTGTAATAAAAGGAGATCTTAGAGCGGTTTTGTGTTCAAAACCCATGCTATGGTGTGTTTGCCATGGGGGGTCATGGGGTGAGAGGGGACACGGCAGGACAGGACATGAAGGGACAGGGCACAAGGCGATAGGACACAAGGGGACATGAGGGGACAGGGAGTGAGGTGTGGGACACGAGGGGACAGCACGGGAGGGACAGGACACCCACCAGGTGATGGAACATGAGGGGACAGGAGGTGAGGGAGGGGACAGGGCATGAAGCAATGGGACACAAGGGGACAGGGCACAAGGTGATGAGACACAAGGGGACATGAAAGGACAGGGATGAGGGGTGGGACACAAAGGGACAGGACAGGAGGGATGGGGCACCAGGTGATGGGTCAAGAGGGGACATGAGGGGATGGGGATGAGGGGTGGGACACGAAAGGGCGGGACAGGAGGGACAGGACACCAGGTGATGGGACACGAGGGGACAGGGCACGAGGCGAGGGGACACGAGGGGACAGGACACACGAGGAGACACGAGGGGACAGGAGTGAACACGGGCGCCGTCCCTGCCGCGCCGCCCCCGCCCGCTGGGGGCGCCCGAGCACCGCAGCCGCCCGTGGGGAGCGCCCCGCCCCGCCCCGCCCGCCCCGCCCATCTGGGGGGCGGGGCCCCGCCGCGCGAGGGAGGTTTGTCCCGCTCCGGCCGCCGTCCGCGCCGCTCGCCCTCCCTCTCCGGGCCCGCCATATTGTGGCCGCCGCAGCTCAGGAGCCGCCGCCTGAGGAGCCGCGATGGGTGAGGGCGGGCGCGATTCCGCCGGTCGGGGCTGCAGGACAGCGGGCGGGGGGCGCGGGGAGCGGGGCGCGGGGGAGGGGCCGGCCGGCCTCCGGGGCAGCGGGGCCGGCCCGTCCCGTCCTGGTGCCGCCCGCGTCCCGCACCGGGAGCCCCGGGCGCCTCCCCTCAGCGGCGGCGGGGCGGCCTGGCGGGGCGGGGGGCTGCGGGCCCTGCCGCTGAGTCATCCCGGCGCGGCGGGGCCTTCCCCGCGCAGGGCTCTCGGAGCCGGCTGCCCGCGGCCTGGCCCGCGGGGGGCTCCCGCTGAGGGGGGCTCGGGGCGGGGGCCGCCCCCAGGGCCAGGCCGCCGGGGCAGGGGGCTGCCGGGGGGGGCGGTTGCCCGCCTTAGGCAGCGCTGTCAGCCGCTCGGTGACCGGCAGCTCGGGCCTTGGGCTGCCCCGGGCTGGGGTAGGGGGGTCCGGGTGGGTAATTAATGCGGCAGTAATCGGGTTGCTGGGTGTCGGGGGCTGTTTCTGCTGCAGGCCCCAAGGTAAAAGCCTCCGGCGGTGGTGGAGAGGAGCTGCTGCACCTGGAGCTTCGTCAGTGTGTGATGTGCTGTCACATCCCCGGTCTTTGTGTCAATTAAATCCTGAAGTCTGAAAGAGTTTAGGACCTTGTGCCAGTGTGGTCCGACACACCTGTCCACCGTTGTAATAACCCAGCAGGACCTCGGCCATTGTAGCTTTCACGAAATAAAACTTCAGCAGCGGTGTCAAGCTTAGCAAGGCTGTCCCCGTGTGGCACGTCCCCATGGGCAATGTAAGCAGACACGTCTCCTGACACTGTGCAGGAAAGAAGCATAGTAGAGGAGTTTGCATCTTTGTAGGCAGTACCATTAAATATACTTAAGAGAAGTAGCAGGTAGCTCTCTCTGTTAGCTGCAATGAAATCTACGTTGAAGGAGTATTGTCCTTCAAAAAGTACTTTAATAGCAGTGGGCTCTTGTCGCTTTCAGCAAAGCCTGAAATTGAAGCTCCCTGCCTGGGGAGGAGAGGTGACTTTTTCTTTTTTCTTGAGGCTTCAAGTAGTAAGACAGGATTTGAATGGATGAGGGAAAGCCAGGCATATTCTCTACAGAGCAGAGTAAAAATCTTCTGAGAACTAAGCATTAGGGTCTTCCTCATCTTCACCTGCAATATTGTCTTTTAACCAGACTTGCCTTTGAAAGTCTTAAAAATGACCTTTGGGGTGGGATCCAGCTTGATCAAAATGATCTCATCAGACACTCTCCTGCCATCTTCAAATCCCTCCTGTGATGTTCTGGGAAAAGTTGCTGGTTGCAAGTCTATGGCTGCAGCACCTCCCAGTCCAGAACGGTTTTTAAAACTTAATTTATAGCTTGAGATGTAAAATCTTGCCTGGTAACTTTGAGTAGAAGAATGTCCTTGGGCCTTTCGGTCAACGTCTGAAAACGGCCTGTGTTATCTGGAGCTGAGGATGTCCATGCAAAGGAGCTTCCCACCACTGCCTCCCCATTGCTTCTTGGAATTTGAAGCAGGTGTTTTTCTGACAGCAAGAATTTAATACTCCCCTTCATTTGAATTATCCTGATGTAACTTTTTCTTGACTTTTAAAATAAACTGAGACTGCTTTTTCATTGCTTTAGGTTAATAGGACTAAATGGTGGCAGTGCAACATCATTCCCCCCCTTCTTCTATGGTGCAGGCTGAGAGTGCCACAGTGTTCCTAAGTAGTTGTGATATTGGTCTTGCCTGTGTTGTTAGAAATGCTCATCAGTTCATTCTTCGTTTGCTACGCAAATGATGTGTTTAAATGCTTTTATAGTGCTGTTTAGCCTGTGGAGAAGTATGTAATGCTTGATTCTTAATAAAACTTTTGTGGCTGATGAATTTAACTAGTTTTTTTGGCTATTTTGCTTTGTTTGCTTGTGTTCAGGAGAGCAAACATGAACTTTGTGAAGGGGAGCTTGATCATTAAAATAGTGTAATAGTGAAAGTACTAATGCCTTCAGCCTTTCAGCTTTAAACCGTTGTGTTAGTGAAGTCCAGATAAACTCAAATTTGCTTAGCAAATCAGACAGTATTGTTTGTTTCTGGAGCAAAGCACATGTTGGGAAGGATGAGGTTGTTGGATTTTTATAGCCCTTTGTAATTGTCTCTGACTATTTCTGGTTGTTTTTAACCTCCTATAACTCTCACGGGTCAAGTGTGAGTTGACTTAGTTGAGGATTTAATCCCTGTTTTAAGAACTTCTACAAAGGACTCTCTGACCTCAGGTGACAGACTGTTGTACTTGGTCAGTCCACTCTTCAGGAAATCTGAATGCCTCAGAATGTGTAAATCAGGTGGAAGAGGACTTAAAGCCCCCAAACCGTTCTTTTTGGGAGGGCTGAAAAGATCAGGAGGAGGTAGAATTGAAATTAACGTGTATCAAGACCTGAACCGAGGAATAGGTGGGTTCTTTCTACATCAGCGATGGATAACCTAAAAGGAAACCTAATCTCAGACTGACCCTAGTGAAGGACAAGTGTGCTGTAGGACTGTTAATTTTCCCCAAAGAGATATTTTGCTTTTCCCTTCCCCCGCCACAGCCAGCACCATCAGCGAAGCTGTTGCACATTCCAGTAGTGATATCACATCACTGGCTTTTGGTAGCTAAACCAGAAGGGAACAAGCCAATGGTGGCTGCTGCACTAGAGAGCCAAATAGCTGCATGGATAAGCGTTTTACTAGCACAGCATGTACTCTGTGCGAAGTGCCTGGCCAGAGGACGGTGGCGGGCTGGGTTTAAGACTGCTCTGAAAGAGAACTGGCTCTGCGTGTGCTTATTTGCAGTAAACGCCCAAATAACTTGTGTGAGAATATAAAAGCAGCAGAGTGAACGTGCAAAATAGACCTGCACAAGTGACAGGATGACAGAACTTGGCCACTTTGCCAGGGTTTAACAGCAGCTGGGGTAATTCCAGGGCTGTAGAGGGATTGTCTTGTGTTGCTGTTTATTTGACAGGGCTTCTTAGGTAGTGGTTCTTCTGTAGGCACAACTGTTTAACTTCCTTGTCCCTCTGCTGTCTTCTGAACAAATGAACTGATTTGGTTTTTTCTTCACTGCAAAACTATCAAGTGACACGTTCAGTATAAGCATCTGTTCTTGGCTAATTTCTGGTAGCAGTTCAGAGCTTTTTTATACAGTCTGTACAGGTAATTCAACTACTTTTATGTATTTATTATAATTAACTTCATTTAATTAGTATGTAAGAAGGACAGATTATTTAAGCTTCTCTTTCTGTAGTTTCAACTGAAATCATAAAGTTGTCCTGGACGCTTTCTGGAAGAGAATCCTCTAGAGATATTAATAGATCCATATCTGTAGTTTCTGTCAGGACGAATCTTTATGCTATCTTGCAAAGCGAGTTCTTAAGCTCGTAAGAATTGACTGAAGATACGTCTATAGAGTGCTGTAAAATGCGTTACGTATCTGAGTTTCTGAAGAATTTTTGTTTCTGTTCTCTAAGTTAAGGAACTCCTTTGCCAGTGGGAGATGGAAGGAACAAAATTCACGTAAGCATTGCTAATAATAAAGTGACGCTCTTTACGAGGAAACCGGTGATTAACGTTGATATACTTGGCTAGATGAAGAGAGACACTTTGGAGTTTGAAACACTTCAGAAATGCCTAATACTGTTTACTTGTCTCTTGCATTGAAGGTTTGGGTTTTTTCCACTTAAAGCAGCAGCTTTGGTGATAGTCTGACAAAGAGTCAATGAGAGGGTGAATGCAGAAGTGGCCAGAGATTTTCTTTTCAATTGTAAGTAGATGATAGCAATAAAAAACTATGTTCAAAACTGACATGCAGTACCTGAACGCTGAATCGTTTCCAGCGTTTCGCTGTCAGTGTGTTCGTGTGAGCTGTATTGGGTAGCTGACTGCAGAAATAACAAGTGTTTTTTGAGTTATGAGTGTTAACTATTAAGCCTTCTGGAGAAATGTGGGTTCATGAAGCAATAACCTGTAGTCAGCCTGATGTCCACTTCCCACTGACTTGTGTGCAGCCTCAGAAGATGATCAGCATATTCTTACAGGCCCCTCCTCCTCAGAGCCAAAAATATCGCAAATGCTTTGATTATTTATTTATTTTTTTAAAGAAATGCCTCAGTTACTGTAATTTGAGATAGCTTGAGTATCACATGGAGTTTTTAACATTGTTGGGGAGGTGACTAGACTTACACCTCTGATTTAACACTTCTAAGTACTCCTAAGTTACTTCTAAGGTAAGGTTCATTTTCTTTGTGTGATCCAAACTTCTCTGATATCTACTATTACTAAATCAGTTTGCTTCAGCTGTCTTCTGTTCCTGAAGGGCACAGTGTTGAACGCACAGGCATTTTGTTGAACATAGACCCTGCAGAGAAAGACACCTACCGAGCTTACTGTCCTGGTGACTGTTGTGGAGAAGTCCTATTTTTCCTTTTTCCATTTCTGAACCTCCTTGGCACCCTGGCACAGGGTGGTGGTGACTTATATGAATGTGATGTGGTTTATCTCTCTCTCTATGCAACTTGGTGACTCTGAGAAAATGAGGAGACCAAGGGCAGCAAAGAGTAGTAACCATTCCTGTGCTGCTGCTAGATTTTTCTTGCAGCAGGAGTATGATGCTGTAGGAATATATGTTTAGCTCGGAGCCTGTGCAGACGGGGAGGCAGGAGGAGATGGGAGGTTCCTCTGGGTTTTCAGGTAAGCATATGAAATGGAGAAACTTCCTGCTGGGTAGGAAAACCCCAAAGAATATAGTCAGTAAGGCCAGTCAAATGAAACAGAGTTCACTGAGCGTGTCTTCCTACTACTGACAAATTTAGGGGGGGGTTAATTGTGATTGACCAAGTTTATACTGTCACAGTGAAAACTAAGGTTGGAAGGGGCCTTTGGAGGTCATTTGGCCCAGCGCTTGTTCAGGGCTGGGAAGCTTTGAAATGTACCCAGTGGGCACTAATTGGCAGAGCAGTGCTGATGGAGTTCATCAAGTGTATTCATTTACACTTGCATAATTCTGCTACCCTTCTCCGCTCCAAACACGTGGCTGTCAGTCTTCCTGGCTGGCCAGGCTTTGCCTTAGGTATGTGTCTTATGCCCAGCAACAGCGCTGTAATAGATATCTTATGAAGATTACCTTTGTGAAAGGGTGTTTTGGCTTAAAAAAGGCCTTGTCAGATCTGTCAGCGTAACTGTTTCTCTGCTCTGCCACTTCGGCCTGACTCAGCAGCACAAGTCCTGATTTAGATGTGTGAGTCCCTGCAGTGACTCAGCTTGGAGGCTTCAATCAGCAGCTGAGAAAAATGTATGAAGTAAATGCTTTTGGTAATGCGGAGAAATGGGTAGAGTGTCATCTGGAAAGAAGCAAGGGTGGGTTTCTGATCCAGTAACATTAAGAAGCCGTTATAATCTTGGCGTGGCAGTAATGACCCTGGAATTAGTTTTCTGGCTGAACTACTGTGGCGTGTGTTGGCTTTTATGTGGATGCTTACAGGATTTAAGTGCTCTGCTGAGCCTTCAAAGTCAAACTTTCACACTGTTTTTCCCTTTCTTTAAAGTGGTAAATACCTCATGGTCATTCAGTATGAGTGTGGCAACTGTACTAGTAATTCTTTGGTTTACATGACAGCTGGAGGATTTTTTTTTTTCCCCTCAGTGAGACCAACCATTGCCAACAAAACAGGAGCCAAGTTTCTTCCATGTCCTGAGGAGGTTTCCTTTGCACAAGGAATTGTAAAGATATTGTTCAGTTAAGCTTCATCCATAAGTTTGTTTCTGTAGCTCTTGTAAGAGGATTCTCAGCTCACAGAACACCTGAAGTCATTCCCAGCATAAATTATTAGCCTAATAAAGCCTTGCTTTGGCTTTAATGGACGGATTTTTATTAATAATTTGATTCCAAAGGTGTTAGCATTCAGTAATTGTTGACATGGGGACTTCTTAGTGTGTATGCCAAAGGAGTGCTGTATGCTAGGAGGCATGATCTCATAGTGGCTTTAAATCCCACTTAGGCAATTTTTTTCTCTGGGGAGACTAAGAAAGAATAATGGGGAAGTTGATTGGTTTCATGTGGGCTTTTAGTAGTGTGAGTTTTGAGGATGTAGGCAAACAGTCTTCTAAAACAAGTTATAAAACTGTGTTTTAACTCATCGATGCTTTCAGTCCTGAAAGATGTACCAGTCTTGGGCTTACATGTGCACTTAATATGGACCTGGAAAGGCAGCTAATTGCTTCATGTTCTGAAATGACCTTAGGAGATGATCATGGCCATTTACTCATGCCTAGTTCATAGTGAGCAGAGTTACTTGTCTGATACTTGCCTTGTCTCTCTTTCTGGCTCAGGATGATGGAGATGCTGCTTCAATCTCAGTCCTCGTTTGCAGCTGGGCGGGTAGTGGCTTCATGGGCCGTCCCTAAACGAGTTACAGACTTCCCTTGAGCATGTCACCCTGCAGAGCCACTTGCGTAGCTAAAAAATTTCTGACAGTACATGTTCCCTTTTGGCCATTCTGCCAAGTTTTCCAGTTGCTGCTGTTTTCCTTGTGACAGAGCCTCTGATCCAAGACTTCCAAGTGTTTTGTTTTTTATGTCTGCCTGGTCTCTGAGGTGCCTGAGCAAAGCTTTACACAGCTATGCTTTATTAAAGTAAATCATCAGACATGTACAAATGGAGTTAAAAATTTGTCCTTCAGAGCCAGGGTTACCTGCTGTTACGTGTTCAGGATATAGAAATAAATCTCTATGTATGCAGGCTGATAATCCTTACTCTATTTAATGTCTCATGTTAGCACTGAATTTAATGCCTGATTTGGCATCTTGGGGCTAATAGTTGGCAGATCTGATTCAAGGTGCAGAGCTTGGATGCTCGATAGGAGAACTACTGAGATGCAAATACTGTCACTTTTTTTTTTTTCTGTGGAGCTACTGTGAATAAAGTTCACTAATGCAGGGAGATACTTGCGTACAAAAGGCAGTGACTTGGGGTACCGTGTGAGGTCAGGGGATTCCTAGAGCAGACCAGGCTCGGTCAGAAGTGCTATTTTAAATCAAGTCAGTCTTGCAAGTCTTAAGTTCACTGTTTTCTTGAGTGAACTCTGTGAGGTTTTGTTGTAAACAGCAGATACTCAAGTGTTCTTCCTATTTGGAAACAGTGTTAAAACTCGTGTAGATTTGTGGAAGCGTTTGGTCTGCAGAGGTGTTGGGAAGAAATGGGTTCAAAGCTCTGCAGAGTCAGTTTTTTAACACAGTACAAGCTTTTACCTCTGCATTTTTTAACTCTGCCCTAGGGAAGGTGAATCGAAGAGGCTGAGGTAAGTGTGGTGCACACCCAGAGCCCCTCTGTAAGCAGTGGTCAGGGATGGCAAAATACTGCTGAGGAAGCACGGGTGCTTCAAAGGGACTTGGAGTAGTCTGTTCTAATCGACCAGTGAAAAAGGAAAAGGTACAGATTGTCCTGTTCCAGGGTAATCAAAGGGATGCTGGACTTGGAGAAAAACAGATTCCTAGAAAACTAAGCTGTCTCTTGCAGCAGGAGGCTAGAATGGTAGGAATGAAGTATAATAAGCAAGGCCCTGAAACTGAAGTAGCTGGACTAGCTTTTGCTGTTTTTGGAAAAGCTATGTTAGTTTCCACTGGTGGAGGGCGTGCCTCATTCTAATTCTGTCCTAATTCTTGTTGTTTTCCTTTCTTTTCTGACAATATATTCATGCTGTGCTGATATTCTAGTAGAACAGGGCAAGCTCTGGCCCTTGCAACAGTCCTGCTCCCACGCAGGCAGGCACCTGGGCAGACAGGCTTGAGCTTAGCTTGCTCTGGGGGCGAAAATACGGTTTTGTGCCTGCTGTGAAGGGACAATGCTGGGCCTGTGTGTCTGGCCATACTGTCCAAATGCCTGCATGCCCCTCTTGCATTGCCATGTACTGAAGTATTTGGAAGATGGGCAGTAAGCCTGTCCCCTTTCTTCAGCAAGTTGTTAGTTGGGCTCACAGCACTGTGTCTCCTCAGGCACCCGTGCTTGGGTGCCTGCAGCCTTTCCCCATCACATGAATGGGTACCTGTACCTGTCGTGCCAGGAGGATGGTCAGGGGGGCGGCTTCTGGGGAGAGATAAGTGGTGAGCAGGCTGCAGGCACTGCCAGAACGGTTTATCTGGTGTGCAGTCTGTTTGGTGTGGTCTCAGGGGAAAAAGGGGGACCGGGAGCAGCTGCAGGCTGCGCAAATTGCTCCGGGTGAGCTGCTGCGGTATAGAAGGAAAAAGCCTTGTTGCCCAGCTTCCTTGGAGTGTGCTGCAGGTAAGCTTGGAGCCCTGGAGTTCTGGCTGGAACAACATCAGAACAATTTTGTAATTCTAGGGTGTGAGCTGATACTATCTTGATTTAAGGCAGGGCTTAGCTGGTTCTTAAAGAAGAAAAAACTGTCCTAGGAGAAGTGCAATGCGAGGTGCTGTCCCAGTAGTACAGCATTTTGTAGAGGTTAAAATCAGAGCTGCCTAAATGCAGCAGCTAAAACTTTAGAGCAGTTAAAGAAACTTGCTCTAGTTAAGTTTCCACTGCCACTTTACAGTCGAGGGCTTTTCTGTAAAAGTGAAACTTCTCAGGTGCAATGTGAAAAATCTGTCTTTTGAGTATCTTCTGTGCATCACTCGTGTCTGAGCAGGTGATTGCTTTCCCTAACCTGACAGTCCGGGTTACTCCAATAGTCTGGTTTAGTGGGATTGTTCTGCGGGTATTCACACTGATAGAATTTAATAGTTAATAACAAAGCGCGACTTGCAGATACACTGGATGAGCTAGATGTTTTGTACCAAAACACTATGAGTAAAGAATTTGTACGTGCCTGGCATCCTGCTGTCTGTTTTGTTTCATGTGTTTGGGCTTGCTGCAGTCCGTGGTGCCTACAGCATTTGCTGAGTTCACTGTGAAGTCATAATCCTGCATTTGTGACATTGATCCATTGCCATGGAAATGGGGTATAATGTCGCAAATTAGCATTCTGATGTCATTAAAGTATTGACACAGATGATGGACTGGAAAAAGTCAATGGAAATCATCTGAAGAGAGAAATGTGTGCAAGAGAAAATAGGAAATTAAGTGCCAGAGAGACCGTTGCACAGTGATGTGCTGTTACACCGCTGATGTGAAAAATCCCTCTTCAGGGGCTAGTTGTATCTGGGGCTTCCCTGCAGTATAGCAGTGTTCTTGATGCTCTGGAAATACAAATCCTTAAACCACACAAGCTGATGAGCATGCTGAATGTGCTCTGAGACTTTGCAGCACGTCTGAGTGTCTCTGGCTCTTTTCTGGACACCCAGAGCAGGGTCCAGGGTGTGCCCAGCTGAGTGGGGTTGTGCAAGTTTAGAGGCAGCTGAACTGTCGTGTCACTTAGCTATTTATATGACTAACTGGCTGGAAATCCTGTGTATACTGTTAAGTCATTTAATCACTTTTTTGTCTTCCTTTTCTTTAAAAACTACCTTTGAATTGGAGGCTTCACTTTCCAAAGGGAGGTAACTAATTTGTCTTTGTTAGGGATTCTGTTGTAATCTTCAGAATTAAGATAGCAACTCTTTTGTGTGGATGTACCAGCCATTAGCGTTGGGTAGTAATATGAATACAGTGACATAACAGTGCTAGTTAAATACACTTTCTGAATTAAAATGTATATGTAGATGACACACCTTGCTACTGTAAAATCAGATATAAGCATTTAAAGCCTGTAGATTTTTTTAAAATCTTCTGTCTTCTGAATTAACTGCTTTCCAGTTAAAAAGAATTTAAAGATTCTTC
Organism: Falco peregrinus; assembly: GCF_023634155.1. NCBI lineage: Eukaryota > Metazoa > Chordata > Aves > Falconiformes > Falconidae > Falco > Falco peregrinus. The sequence continues at coordinate 117,604,333 of NC_073723.1, forward strand.
AGTCTTGCCATACAGTGCTGCTGGGAAGAGGGATGGATGAGTGGGAGCGGTTGCATAGTTCCTGTGATCTTCAATCTCTGCACTTTGCCATGTAAATGGTCTTTTGGAAAGTACTGTCAAATGCCTTTAGAGACAGGCCAGCTCTTCCTCTGAAATTCATGAGAAATGAACTCAGGAAAAAAATTAATGGTTTAATAGAGGCTTCGTAGTAAGGCTGTCAGGTACAGTCCAGCTGCCGTGTGTAGTGTGGTGTGAGTAGGTTTCTTGCCTTGGCTTTATTGAGGACAGACCTTATAAAATGGAGTATTTAAGAAAGGTAAACTTCTGTAAGGCTCAAGATTTTGCAAGACCTATTGTAAGTTGATTGCTTCAACCCTACAATCAGTTTTGAGGCTCTATGCCTTTTCTTTAGTGGTGCTCAGCATGATGTAGTCCTTTTTTCTTACAACTTCTGGCTACTTTGCCCTAAGCAAGTTACTGAAAAAGACTTTCTAACCTGGCACTGGAATACAGCTTTTACTGCCGAAGAGTTGAGGTTGGTGGTTTGTTTTTAGCTTCAGAGGTGCCAATAAACTTGCAACCCATCATGCTGCACCTCTTCAAGCCTGGCGTTGTCTTTGGGTGCAGCTGTTGGCTGATGAGCTTCAAAACTGTTTCACAACTCTGAGCAGCGTGGGGTCAGGGCTGTTTGCCAGGGACATGCCTCTCTATTACAGTGTAAATCACCAGAGGAACTTGGGGTTTGGTGGAGTTTTTTCTCGATCCGTTGCTTTTCAGAAGAATGTCCTCTTGAAGTTTTGGCTAGGGAAGAGATTGCCCTCTTAGGAAGCAGATGCTGTGAAATAGCATTTTTTTTCCACAATGCTTGGTGTCTTTTTAGCTGTTTTGGGGAAACAGTAGAACTGGAAGTTGGGGGTTTTTTTTTTGCTCTCCTGTTAAAATACGGGGGTTTTTTCCTAGTTTCCTCTTTCCATGGCAATGAAATGTTGGATATTTGTACACTGTATGTGTCAGGTTTTTTTTCTTTGGCTTGGCTGTGGGCTTTCTTAGTAGGAGGGCAGTAAGGTCTGAAACTTCTCCAGCTGATCTTGGAAGGACTCCAGAATGGCTGGAGGCAATTGATAAGTCAGCCTGAAACTTTTTGTAAGCATTGTGGCTGAGGAGTGCTTAAAGCTTGAAAGAGGAGAGGTAAGGAGGTAGTACTGCATACTTCCACAGGACACTTCTTCCACCTGCCCTTAGCAGTTAGAAGAAAACAAAGATAGTGGCCAGCAGACTTCTGCAGAGGAGTAAGTTGCTCTCAAGGTTACTGAGCACTCTGTTGTGTATCATGGTTGCTTCCTTAGTGCCCTGAGAAAGGCACAGGTATTACGCAAATAATCTGTGTCATAAACGGGGGAAAAAGGGAGAGTTTGGAAAGATGTAGAAAAGGAGTGGATGTGGTTGAAACAGTGGATTACAGCTGGATGCAGCTTGAGGAATTTATATCCTTCTGTGCTCAGGTTACTGCTTGGCCTTGGTTGCCTTTAACTGTGCCAAATAGTGGAGTGTCACTTCCCTGACTAGGAGGCAAGTACACAAGTAATCCAGTTTGGAGTACTGCATTAGTCAGATATGAAGCAGCAAAATAAGTAGGTCAGGTACTGCACACTTGCAGTAACCTGGTGGGACAGACGTGGCCTATATGTTATGGACAGCTTTGCTTTTTGCAGCATTCTTATTGTTACTGTAAAATCGAGGCCTTAGTTTGCTGTGAGTTCTGTTGTATTTTTGCCATTCATGCACCGTGCACCTCTGAAACTTGGGGAGAAAAAATCAGGGTGTGGTTTATGCTGTGATGATACAAGGGAAATAATTTCTACTAAAAACAAAGTAGAATTTAGTTACAACCCTCCTGAGGACAGTGGGGCTCTTGGAATAGACACCTTTCACCTGGGTAACGTGCTCAGTATTACAAAGTTGAATCCAGGTTCCTTTTGGAACAGTAAATCTATTCTTTTGCTTCCTAGAAACTTTGTAACACTTTTGCCTTAACGGTATATCACAGGAGCTAAGGTTAGGATCATATTCCAACTTGAAGCTTCTACTTAAGTGTTAGAGACCAGCTCTTGCAAGTAAGTTTGTTTAATCTGGCTGTTCCATGCTGCTTCGTGTGCACAGGCTTCCTTGTCAGAAAGGACGTGTGGGTAAAGGAGCAGAGTGACAAGAAATCTGAAACAGATGGGGTTTTTCTTCCTCTTCACAGAAACCATGGCGAGTCCTGCGAAGGATAACTATCGAATGAAGAGTTACAAGAACAAAGCCCTAAATCCTGAGGAAATGCGTCGGAGAAGAGAAGAGGAAGGGATTCAGCTGCGCAAACAGAAACGAGAGCAACAGGTAACTGTCATCTTGACTAGCTTGTGTACAGCCTTAACACAACCAGGATTGTGCTGCTGCCAAACTGGAATCTTCAAGGATCTGTGCAATAAGGTTCGTTGGCAGTCCTCTTGTTTTCCTGTTCTAACTCAGATCTTGCTTTTCTCTTTTTCTTTGTACCTAGTACAGAGTGTAGCTCACATCAAGAGCTCTCCAGGTGCTTTGTCCTTGGGGTACTGGAGGTTTTTATTCACAGATCCTTGTTTTTCAAGGGGTTTTTTGGATTAATTGGCGAATGGGGTTATTTCCTTGAGAAGCAGGAAGAGCAAGTGAAAGTATGGGCTGCATATATTTCTTAATTCTGAGCTGATTTTTTTGGCTTGGAGGGCTATGAAAGTAAGAGGTGATTTCCAGGTGATGTGTGTGGCTCAGACTAAATACTTGCTCTGTTAGTGTACCATCTACAAGCTGCCTTCTCCCCAGTTTCCCTAACTTGTTAGGTCAAATTCTGCACTTGCTTGTACCAGTGTCTCGGTGACTTGTGCATTTGCATATCTGAGGGCAAGACTTGGCGTGTTTTATTATTGGGGTTTGTATGCCAAACTAGTCTTCAGAGTGCAGAGCTGTTATTAATGACCGCTTCCCTATTCAGGTTGCGTTCAGTCAAGCTGACTGTATCTTGTTTGAGGAACAGGAATGTCTAGTTTTGAAGACTGTTCGTCATTGCTTTCTAATAATGACTCCTGTGTTTTGTTCCCCACTAGCTCTTTAAAAGAAGAAATGTGGAGTTGATCAATGAAGATGCCTCCATGTTTGATAGTCTCCTTGTGGATTCTTATGTTAGTTCCACAACATGTGGGGTAAGGTGCCTTTCCTTGTTGCAGTTGCGCCTTCGGATAGACTTAATACTGTGGACTGCATAGAGCTGACAAACTTCAGTGGTTTTTTTTAGTTCTTGCTTTTGGGAATGTTGGAAATATTACTACCGTGAACTGGAGAGGTTTGCCAGGAAGTAAATAGTGTGCTGTAATCTCAAATTTTGAAGCTTTAGATTACTAGCTAAGCACAAAAATCACAGTAGGCTGTTGTGACTGTGATGCCTTAAATAATCTCAGTGTGAAATGGAACCATTGTTCTGTCCCCCTTTGCATCTTTTCAGGAGGGAGTGATCACGAGAGAGATGGTAGAGATGCTTTTCTCAGATGACCCTGATCTACAGCTAGCAACTACTCAGAAATTCAGGAAGTTGCTCTCCAAAGGTAAAAAGAACTTATCCCTGCCATGGGATCTGATGTAGCTTTTCTTTTGCAAGCATTTTTGCACATGTATTATACAGAAGTTTGGCAGCTTTGAGCTTGGGGCAAGAAAGTGAAATCTAGAAACTTGATGATCTATTATATTGCTAATGATTTACAGTTGTATGAATTGTACAGAAAGTGATTCCGGAGACTTGTCCTGCTGAACTCAGTACAGCTTGAGATCATTCAATTCAGTAATAGTTCATGCTTGTTATTCCCCTGCATTAGACCTATATACAGTTTTGATGCTGCCTTGCTGTTTCAGAGCCGAATCCTCCGATAGATGAAGTGATAAACACTCAGGGAGTGGTGGACAGATTTGTCGAATTCCTGAAAAGAAGTGAAAATTGCACGCTACAGGTAAAGGAGATGGGTTATGAATTCTTCATGGCATGTAGCTGTTTAACCTTCGCAGCTTAGCAACATGAACCCACAGGTGCTCTCAGGGAAAAGTGGTGTCTTAAATCTAAAAGACACAGGTTATACGATGTATAGGAGAGAACGTAAGGCTTAGGCAAAAAAGGAAATTATAAATTGCTCTAAATTCTTGAAAGAATACTGGCAAAACCAACATAGTTCAGCTGCGGCGGAAAAGAATTTGGCCTTCCTGTGTCTGATATTTCTGCTGGGAGGTAGTGGAGCCATGGAATAAATGTGTAGGAAGAAATTCTGTGAGGAAAAAACCTCCATTATTGGAGACTTTTAAATACAAACTAAGAGTCTGTTGGAAATGGGTTAGGTAGTGCTGATCCTGCCGTGGGGCAGAGGGACAGACTAGATGGCTTCTTGAGATTCCTTCCAGCTTGGTAATAACTATAGTTACTTTGTAGGGGTTAAAGATACTTCCATACATGGAATTTGATCCGAGTTGATGACTGCCTTCATCTTTCTTCCTCTCTTCTGGCCCAAGGCCATGGATTGTAGGGGCTTTCAAGAAGAACTGAATGGAAATCTCTTTTTAAACCCGAGTGGCAAAAGCAGGGAGCTTGCTGCTCAGCTTCACTTGAACTCAAGGCATCTTTGTGGTGCTGGCCAGATGAGAGGGTGGGCTAGAACTGGCTAGTCTGCACTAGGTATAGAAAACTTTCTACTCCACATGTGTTTATGGGCTATGTGGCTTCACTTTTCTTGCTGGAAAATGCTTGTGTAGGTGAAATGATGTGGTGTGACTGGTGATGCCTTCACTTGCTAATCCTTTGATAAGCTATAGCCTCTGAGAAGGCATTTAGCAGATGTGGCTTTTGTATTGCTCAATAAAATAAAATCCTTTCCTTTTCCTTTGAGTATTGAGGTGTCCTGTTGTGGTATGCTTTCTTTCTTTCACAACCTTTTAGTAGAAGTTGAAAGAATTATAACCGAAATTTAATGGCATATATTTTGTGAAATCAGGATTTATTATTTTTGTCACTTATTTGCTTGTTTCAGTTTGAAGCGGCGTGGGCATTGACGAATATTGCATCAGGAACTTCTCAACAAACAAAAATAGTAATTGAGGCTGGGGCAGTTCCTATATTTATAGAGCTGTTAAACTCTGACTTTGAGGATGTTCAAGAACAGGTAAGGTTCATTTCCTACTTTGGGGTTAGGGAGAGAAACACAGTGGCTTGCACATAATAAAAATGCAGTGTTTAAAATGAGTGACCAGTGTCTAACAGCTGGCTCCAGACCACAAATTGAAGTACTGTTTGACTGGAATTACAGGAAAATGCTTTCTTAGCACACTACCCTTTCTTCCTCTGTTCAGAAACTGCGTGAATGCTAAAACTGTTGCTGTTTCCTTCCAGGCTGTCTGGGCATTGGGGAACATTGCTGGAGACAGCTCTGTCTGTAGAGATTATGTCCTTAACTGCGCTATTCTTCCTCCCTTATTAATGTGAGTAGCCATGAATACTTGCCAATACAGTTCTTGAAGTCCCACTGTACTGCAGCAGAGCAATATTTGAGCTGGGCGAATAGATTCCCTAGCAATGTGTGGCGGTGATCACTGGGAATCAAACCATTGGTACCAGATAAACTGGCAGTTCAGACAAGGATCTGATCAATAGCGTGGGACTTGGTAGATAACATGCCTTCTCACAAACCTTTACACCGCTCTGAATCTGAAGCGGGTGCTGTTGCAGCGCGCTTGTCTTTCTGAAGTCACCGGACTTGCTGTTTTCACTGCGTGTCCCTCCAGGTGCCTGCTCTTTGTGCTTGTGCTACGGACTCCAGGTGCTTGTCTGAGTGGGCTCCTCTAGGGCTGAGGAAAAGGCACAGGTCTCTGTACCCCACCTTGCCTCTGCAGCTCCGGTGTGGTGCATACCCACCGTAGTCAGAAGATCTGGCTGTCAGGCATGTGCTCTGGTTGCTCCGGAAAGAATCCATCTTGACTTTATCCTGTCCCTGGCAAACTGATGCTTTGTCACAAATGCCGTGGCTTGTACTGCTACTTCTGTCAGTCACCTGTCAGCAGTGATTGTTGACTGAAGTCCTCAGCCCGCAGGACTTGCTGTCCTCATGGGAGCTGAGAGACCGTGGTTTGTGTCAGTCGGTCTCTAGTGAGGACTGTCCGACCTCACATAGGGGTGTGAGTGTCTGCCTGGGCTGAACTTGAACTTGGAACTGCACTTGACTAACTTGCCCTTCCTTCTGCAACTTGTCTAATGTGGAGCTTGCCTTCTGACCCGTGTCACTTGACGTTGTTAGGAATAATAGCTATTTATCCGAAGAAGTAGTTGCATGTCACTTCTCTTCTTGCTTACTGAGAGGTTCAAGTGACAAGCAGCATAGCTTGAGCTACAGCCAGTGGAATAGTGGTTTGAATTCCTTAAAATCATACTCGTTTTTGTTCTTTTTATTTCCTTGCTGGCTTCTGCATGAAGGATTATAATTCATGGTAACTGTCTCTTTAGGCTCCTTACGAAGTCCACCAGGTTGACAATGACACGAAATGCTGTCTGGGCCTTGTCAAACTTGTGCAGAGGAAAGAGTCCACCACCTGAGTTTGATAAGGTGAGAATAAATCCCTTGTTGGCAGACAGGTGATGGGGAGATCCCCAGTGAAGCTGTTTGTCTAAATTATTTTTGGCTGTTGGACTTCTGTAAGTCATTCTGGGAGGGAACAGGGTGAGGCTTTTCCTCCTGAGCTCGATGGCACTGTTCAGCAGATGTTTGAGTGCCTGTTTGATTTTCTGCCAGCCTTTCTGCTGAAAATTCCGTGTTGGCAGCCCATCAGCTGGACCCCTCAAATAAGGGGCAAGCCCAGGCTTCCCTGCAAGGTAGCATACACACACTGTGGGCTTTTCTAAACACTTTTTTTAGGAACTCTGCATTTTTGAGACTTTGCTCGAATTGTGACGGAAAACTTGATTCTGAGACCTCTAAATGCTACAAAACAGGACTCCTGTAGCTACGTGGGAGCTGTGGTAGCTTTCCTCTTTCCCTTTCCTGGTGTGCTACTAGCACTAACAAAAGGTTCTGCTGGCCTTTCAGGTGTCTCATCCTTCTTTGGTAGAACAAAAATGTTTTAAGATCAATGTGCTTTCACTTTTTTTTTTAAGTGAAAGCTTGAGTGTCAAAGCTGGGAAGCCTGTGGTGAGGGATGACATCTGAATTGAGTGTGAATATAAAACCACATCTAAATTATTGAAGTACTCGGAGGTGTAGCTGTTGATGGCTGTTGCTCTGAATGCTGAGCTATTTAGGGTTATTAAGAATAAGAAATGGAGCAGTACTCTTACATAAGACATGTAAGGAGCTTCCAAATGACAGCATGCACAGTAGCACTCGTCTCAGGAGTCTAGACTTGGTCCTGGAGGAACCAATGTAATTTTAGTTTAGCAATAAGGCTGTGGAGGTAACTTTAGACACTGTGATTATGAGGTACATGAACCAACAAGGAAGCTGCTGACTTTGGGGAGGGCAGCTGTGGACATCCAGGGCTTATCTTGCCAGTCAGCATAACCGTGTGGTGTTTGCATGCAGATGTGGCGGTCCTTGACAGGATGTGATTAACCTTCTGGGCTGGTGGTTGTTGTTGTAGGTATCTCCGTGCCTGCCAGTGTTGTCCCGATTATTATTCAACAGTGACTCTGACTTGCTGGCGGATGCATGCTGGGCTCTTTCCTACTTATCAGATGGCCCCAATGAGAAAATTCAAGCAGTTATTGACTCGGGAGTGTGTCGGCGACTGGTGGAGCTGTTAATGTAAGTACCTTGTCTTGTTGCTTCAGCCCAGTGAGACTGGGAAGCGTGTGGCTGAGCATGGGTTCATATCAAAACCCGTCAAAGCACTCTTCACACCTCTCATGTGCGCAGGATCCAGGTGATGGGTGCCTGAGCTGACTTTGGAGCAGTACAGGGCCTGAAGCAGGCTGAGAGCTGGAGTTTACTGGCTTTTCTTTCTGAGAGAAATGCCTGGAAGAACTTATTGAAGAGAAGTCAGACTGAGACTTCTAGTCTGTGAAAGGAGAGAGGACTCCAGAGCGTCCTGTGCTTTCAAACTTCAAATGTGCTTATGGAAGCCTAGTTACTAGGCAAATCGAAGATGGCAAGAGTAATGTCTAGCAAAAGTCAGCTTGGCTTTGTTTCTCTGATATCTGTTTGGAAATTTGGACAAAAATGTTTGCTGTGTGCAGTTTGAACGAGCCTCTTCTCTTTAGCATCTTCAGAACTGGTAGAACTGTAAGATACTTGCTTCCAAGGTTCTCCTGAAAAATTCTGGGTGTTGTCATGGGGTTAACATCTTTGTTCAGGAGGGATATGTAAAAGGTAAGATCTGTAATTAAGCTGAAGGTGATGGTGATGGAATTGGCACGTAAAGGATGAAAACTGTCTGTATTGCACCTTCATTTTCAGTTTGCTTATCCAGTGGCAATATGGCCAACTTGGTGTGTTTCTGTATGCCAGGGGATGGAATTCTAAGTAAATAATGCAGGAGATACTGGGGAGAGAATCTTCTAAATATTCAGGTGCGTGTGATGTAATAGTTGTGTTTGTGTCCTTGCACCATTTTCCCTGCAGGCACAACGACTACAAAGTGGCCTCCCCAGCTCTGCGAGCAGTTGGCAACATCGTGACAGGGGATGACATCCAGACCCAGGTGAGGGACACGGCTGTCCTTCAGGGCAATGTAGTGCCCATCACCTCTGTACCCGAGACCGGTGATCTCACTTCTGCTTTCTTTTCTCAAAAGGTGATTCTGAATTGTTCAGCTCTGCCTTGTCTCCTTCATTTATTAAGTAGCCCCAAGGAGTCAATCAGGAAAGAAGCCTGCTGGACTATATCCAACATCACAGCGGGAAATAGAGCACAAATACAGGTACAGTCTTCTCCAGCTCACCTGTCATGATCCCACGTTCCAAGCTTGGCATTAAGAATTTGCAACTTTTTTCTGATCTGACACTTAGAAGCTGGTTTTGTTCCTATCTCTTACTCTGCAGTAATTTGCAAATTTGCTGCTCCCAGCCATCTGCCAAACAAGAGCTAAAAAAAGCTTGCTAATTGTACCATGAAGGACTAGCCTGAAATGAGTCCCACAGGTTGGATCGATGGAATAAGAGGAGATCCAGCCCCTGTTTCTCCATGCTCAATTAGAGATACCCCTTTGAAAAGCTGGAGCTTGTGGAGTTTTAATTATCCTTTTGATGACCTACATACAAAGGCAGATAAGTGATGAAAGCACTCCTACAGTATTGATGCAATAATAGGGATTGTCCGCTGTGCCAGTTAAGGAACTGAACATCTAGCATTAATAGGATTTGGCTGAGGGATGAAATGGAGGAATAGCTGAAGGGTATGGCTTGAAAAGTTCTTTTACGTTGGAAAATGGAAGTAGAGGTTTCTTTCAGGTTGTTAATAGCCTTTTAGAAACCATGTTGCCAATTCAACTTCTTACTACTTTTTTTTTTTTCTTCCCCAGGCAGTCATAGATGCAAACATTTTCCCTGTACTGATAGAAATCTTGCAGAAAGCAGAATTCCGCACGAGGAAAGAGGCAGCATGGGCCATTACAAACGCAACGTCAGGAGGAACTCCCGAACAGATCAGGTACTCCCTGTGGCTGCTCTTAGGGGAAAACTCTAGCTATGGTAGCCTTGTCTTTATGGGAACTGCAAGACAATTAAAGGGAGTAATCTGGAGAATCTCCAGGAGAGTAGCTGAGACACAGACAAAGCTGTAGCTGGATTGTATACTGTGCTGTAAACCGTAGCTTCCTTCTGAATAAGGATAAGCCAGTCCAGACTACTTTCTCTCCCCCCCACCCCCCCACCCCTTAGTTATCTTAACTAGGCTAAATGTCCAAACTTGATGACAGCTTAAACTTAATTTGAGTAGCACCTGGATTTCAAAGGGAGTTAGCAGGTTTCTTCGAGGGGGTGTGTATACAAATGCAAATAAATGGCTAAGAATTAACCTTGCAGAACAGTAAATATATACGTTAACTTCATTGTACTTTGACTAGTTTCCCTTGCTTTTGCTAACTGAGCAGAGGTGATGCTTGCCAGATCCTGAACAAGTGTATGGTTTTGGTCCTCTCTCTTCAGATACTTGGTAAACTTGGGTTGTATCAAGCCTCTTTGTGACCTGCTGACTGTCATGGACTCCAAGATTGTTCAGGTGGCATTGAACGGCCTGGAGAACATACTGAGGCTTGGAGAGCAGGAGGCCAACCAGAGTGGGACAGGCATCAACCCGTACTGTAGCCTGATCGAGGAGGCCTATGGTAGGTTGTGGCTGGTGGCCTCGGTGCTATTGACCTTGAATGCCACAGGATGTATTGACAGGTGTCTACTATACTAGGCTTTTTTTGGTTGCTTTTCTGCTGTGTTAAGGGATCCAATATATTCCAAACTAGCCAGTATTTGCTCCAGTAATCTTGTCTTTTTAGACTCTTAACGATTGGGTGTAGGACAAAAATACCTGGAAGTAAAAACTGTCATACTTCTGATCCCAGCTTCCTAGACCTGGAGGCCAAGCTGATAATTGTGGCTTGCACCAGTTGGGAGTATTAATCAGAAATAAGCTGAGCTAAGTAAAAGTGACACTTCTGGGTCTAAGATTGCTCTAACTGTACCTGGTTCTACACTGTAGATGTATAGTAGAAATCCAGAGAGACTCAACTTTCCCTGGAGTGCCTTAATTTGGTGGTTTTTTTTGTCCTGCTCTTAATGCATTGAGGAGCAGTTCCTATTTTGGTCTGAAACTCCCTGTATGCTGCCAGTGTCTGATTTGCCCTCTCACTGACTCTTACATTGTGTGTCCTGATTCTCCCAGTAAGAATAATTCTTGAAATTCTTGAGAGTATATTGTGCTTGGGTGCTTTCTGTTCGGCAGTGAATTTAATTAGGACAGCTAAAGCTGTTGCTGCCCTTCTGCTGGAGGCTACTGGAACTGGCTCTGCTTCCTTCTCCTCCCTACCCCCTGTAACTACCGAACTGTTCAGGGCCAGTTGTTTTAATTTCACTGCAATCTCATTCAGTCTCCAGCAGGGAGCTGGGAGCACATCTGCTTTAGCTGTGTCAGCAAAACCTACTATTGAAAAAGACATTAACGCTGCCTGATACAGATGAAATCCCAAGCAGCTTTGGAATAGTTAGCTTTAGATGTCAGTGCTGCTCACAAAAATGCAAATCTTAACACAGACAAAGGTTCTTGCAGTGAACAGGGGCAAGGGTGGGAGGATGGATGTGGGACAGTGCAAATATCAAGATCTCCTTGTTTCATTGCATTCCACTTTTTTTTTTTTTTTTCCCCTCCAAGGTTTGGATAAGATAGAGTTCCTACAGAGCCACGAGAACCAAGAGATCTACCAGAAGGCCTTTGACTTGATTGAGCACTACTTTGGAGTAGAGGATGACTCCGCTTTAGCTCCCCAGGTAGATGAGAACCAGCAGCAATTCATCTTCCAGCAACCTGAAGCCCCCATGGAAGGTTTCCAGCTATAATGTGCCCGTGGGGTGGGGAGGGGGGGGAAGAACACCACAACCTTGCCAGAAAGCAACTGGGAGCAGCTGATCATCCCATCCCCTCCTCGCAAATGGAAGGCTGAGCACCCACTCCACCTGTTAGAAAACTCTTCTTCCTTCAAACAACTAGCAACAGTGCTTTGTCCTCATGAAGAGAAGGGGATGTTCTTACACTTTTCTTTTTGCTGCTGCATACGTGTCTTTAAAGCTGGCATCTGGGTGGAGGAAGGACACTGAGGTAACAGACTGCACCTCTTGGGTTATATTTTTCTTTGTGGTGATCTCTTCCAAATGTCACTTCTTACCTTGGGTACTTAATTGAGATTCCAGCATCGGGTTGGGTAAGAACACACATAGAAAGTAAGCATTCTGACAACAATAATTCTGGAAACCTGGGTTGATCTATTTAATTTTTTTTGCACATGTTACTCTTTATTAAAGACTCTAATTTGCCAAGAGCAAAGCTTAGCCCTGGCCTTTCTGCGCCCCTCCTTCAGCGGACAGTCCTGTTGAACCTGGGCCAAGTTCCCCTGAAATATACTGTAAATGGACAGAGAAATGAGAAGTTCTCCCACTCCTGGGAATATTTTTCTGGGGGGAAGGCTTCTTCCCTTTGTCTAGATTTTTTTTTTTGGTTTTGTTTTGTTTTTTTGAAGAACTGCTAGTGGTATTTACAAGGAGAAAATAAAAAAAAAAAAGGCAACAAGACCCCAAAGATGGTAACTATGAAGAGGGCAGGATGCTTGAGTGGTTTTTGAAATGGGAAGCACAGCTGCTGTTGCACAGGCTTTGTTTGCAATTGCTACTGACTGACGTCACAGAACTGTTGAAATGGTGAAAACCCATCTTCATCTTTACTTGAAATATTGTATTTTTTTTTTCCATGAAAACATGTTTTGACTTCTGGGGTGGTGTTTTTTTTTTTTTTCTGACTTGGGTTGGGGTGGATCATTTTATGGGTTGGAGGAAGAGGATGTAGCTACACTTGACAGCAGTGTGTGGTATTAACTTCAGTAGCAACAGGCCTGAGTTTTCAGGTTTACCTCCTGCTCACAGTTGGATCATGTACATTTTACTTCAAAAAAAAAAAAGTTAAATCTCTGTATTTTTTATATTATATATGGGTAGATATTTGTCTAATTGGGCTTCAGAGAAAAATATATATGAAATTTCTGTAATTTATGTAAATAGAGCGCTGTGAGGTGGGCACACCTGGAAGCGACGGCCCCGACTCACTGGTGGTCCTGCTTCTTTTCCTTTGTTTACTCACGTACTGTATCAGCCACTGTAGAGCTGTCAAACACCTCTGCCAGGCTGGAGTCACTTAGCTGAGACTTCATGGCGCAAAGGCTGACACACCAGGCTGGGCAGAGCAAAAACACTTGTGGGGTGTGGGGGCGAGCCGGCCATGGCAGGGGGCAAGGCCGTGCCCGTGGGGGCAATGCGAGGGGCCGCAGCTCGTGTTTGGGGAGTCCTTATTGTGAAATGAATAAACTCCATCTGTGCAGTAAACCGAGGGCTGTCTACGGCGGGGGGCTCATGGGCTGGACTGGGGGGGTCTCTGGGGCAGGGCTGGGGGTCTCTGTAGGCCGAGGCTGGGCCGGGGGGCTCCAAGGGGAACTGGGACAGGCTCGCAGGGATCTCTGGACTCGGGTTGAGTGTCACGCGGGGGTGACAGGGATGGGCCGGAGGGGAGCTGTGGGGCAGGGCTGGGGGTCTTCGTAGGCCTGGGGCGGCAGGGAGCTGTGGGGCGGGGCTGGGGGTCTGCGGGGCTGGGCCAGGGGTTGCCAGCATGGACGGGGCCAGGCTGGCAGGGATCTCCGGGGAGAAGGGGTCCGGGCTGGCGGGGGTTTGTGGGGCTGGGTCGGGGGTCTCTGGGGGCCTCTGTGGGGCCGGGCCGGGGGTCGCTGGGGGTCTCTGCGGCCTCGGGCTCGGCTGCGCTGGGCGGGGGGGCGGGGCTTCCCTGCGCGGGGCACGCTGGGAGCTGTAGTCCCCAGGGCTGCGCCGCGCGGGGCACGCCGGGAGCTGCAGTCCGCAGGGCCGCCCGCCGCGGTGGCCGCGTCTCCCCGGTGTTTCCCGGCAGCCCCTGCGGCGCCCCGGCGCTGATTGGGCGGCGGCGCGGGCTGGCGCATGCGCAGTGCGCGGCCGCTGGGAGGCCCGGGCCGGAGCCGCTTCCCTCAGCGCGGGGCCGGCGGGAGGCGGCGGAGCCGGGGGGGCCGCGGGCGCGGGCACCGGCACCGGCACCGGCGGGGCTGCGCCGCTCCCCCCTCCCTCCCATGTACCGCGGGGCCGCCGGCTCCGGCGCGCTGATTGGCTGAGGAGAGCGGGGAGCCCTGCGTCAGACCGCTGCCGCTGACGCCACGGGGTGCGTGCATGACGTCACCGGGGGGGGCGCGTGTGCCGTTACCGGCACGGTGGCTCACCCAGGGGCGCCGGCGGAGGCGTTAACGGGGCTGGGGGGGGGGGGGGGCACAGGCGTGCGTTAATTAGAGATGGGGTGAAATATTAATGGGGGGGGGACCACGGTGAGGGGCGGGGGCGGCCGGGCCGGCGGCGAGGGCCGAGGCGGAGCGGGGGGCGGCTGGTACAACCCCGGGGGGCTGCGGGGGCGGCCGTCGGAGCCCGGGGAGGGAGAAAGAGCGCCCGGTGTGCGGGCTGGCAGCCCCGGGGAGGGGGGGGGGCAGGGCCGCCGCCTGCACGTGGGTGGGTGACACACGTGCTTGGCCGCAGCCACCGCCGTGTGCCGTTGTGCTGGGCCTCCCCCAGCCCTGCCCGGGCTGCTCCCCGGGGGGGGGGGGGCGAGGGCACTGCGGAACTGCCGCAAAATGGCACCGGGAGGTGTCGGCAGCGTTCTGTGCTGCTGCGAGCAGCCCCGCGCCTCCGGGGGAGCAGCTTCGGCTGCCCCTGCCCTGCCGTTAGTGCCCCTGCCCCGCCGTTAGTGCCCCTGCCCCGCCGTTAGTGCCCCTGCCCCGCCGTTAGTGCCCCTGCCCCATCACTAGCACCCCTGCCCCGCTGTTAGTGCCCCTGCCCCATCACTAGCACCCCTGCCCCGCCGTTAGTGCCCCTGCCCCATCACTAGCACCCCTGCCCCATCACTAGCACCCCTGCCCCGCTGTTAGTGCCCCTGTGCCATCACTAGTGCCCCTGCCCCGCTGTTAGTGCCCCTGCCCCATCGCTAGCACCCCTGCTCCTCATTAGCATCGTACCTAGAGCAGGGAGTGCGGGTGGGAAGGGGAGAGCACACCACAGCCCTGCGGAGGGAGAGAGGATGAGGAGAGAGGAGCCAGGATCGCAGCTCGGCCTGTCAGCACCAGCTCATGGTGATGCTGGTTGATGTTGCCAGTGCTGAGCACCAGCCGGCTTTCCTCAGCCAGCTGTGCGGCTTTAGGAGGTGTTGACCTCCCTGCTGTTGGGGCTCTGCCCTGCGGATCCCCCGCTGCGGGGACAGGGTTCCTCTGCCAGCCCACACAGACCACCCAGAATTTGTAAATTCAGGAATAAACCGCAGTGGGGGCAAGAGGGAAGGACAGCCGGGGCCCGGGAGGTGGTGCCCAGCACGTCGGGGGAACGGTGTGCTGTGTGAGGCGGGAGGTGCTGCCGGGCTCGGGGAAGGGCTGCTGCCAGCTCTCCTCGGCTGGAAGAGGAGTCCCCCCGCCACGCGGAGCTTTGGGGTGAGGTGTAAACTGAAAACCCAGCGCTGCTTTCCTCAGCACGGAGCTGCGGGTGGCAGCCTCTGCCCAGAGCAAGTTCCTTCCCGGTGTCTGGGTTGATGGTTCCCGAGATCCTCCAAAGTGTTACTTCTGACAGTGAAGTAGTTTCTGTTTCCCTTTCTCTAGGGTTTGTCGAGACTGAGGAGGGTCAGGATGAAGAACCAAGGTGGGGAGACCAAAGCAGCCCCGCAACCTGCCGGCTCCGCCAAAACAACCAGCGGGCTGGGGCTGGAGGAGGGCGACGCGCCGGAGGCCGCGGCACCCCTGGAAGGTGCGGTGTTGCTTTCTCCATATGAGGGTGGGCTGTTGTATCCAGCTCTTTCACTTGTGTAAGAGCAGCTGTGATTCCTGGGGCAGAAAATCCTGATTTCTTGCTATTTCTGTGTGTGTACAGTTCTGAAGTAGTTACCTGCTTCCTGACGGAAGCACGGGGTTGATTCTCACCTGAAAATGATGGATTATTTATCCTTGCTTAAGGATTCTGTTAAAAAATGTCAGACAACTCTTTCCTTGGGGAAGCATTACATTGAGTGACCATCCCTGCTACTGGCACTTCGTAAAAATTATTCTCTGGAAGACAAAAACCAGGTCTAATCGAGTAGGTGCTGGGGTAAAATTAACCCTGCCTTGTATTCTGATGCCTAGTATATGTGGGATGGAGGAAACACGCAGCGAGTAAAGTTATTTTAATAACCAAGTGCTCTAAGTCTCTCATTTGGAGGAAGTTTGGGAGCCAAGGATGTGCTGCCTGCTCTTTCCCTGGGTGTCTGCTGTTGGGGACGAGATATGTGTGATCTGAGACGTGCAGCTGCTCTTATATGCGAGGAGAGAGGCTAACACAGGTTTAAAAATCTATTGTAATGTAAAAAAGCCTGGCTCTGGGGATATTAGCCAGCAGTTCCTATGAGGGAAAGCTCACGCACAACCTGCTTTCGTTAAACGACGGTGGGGAGGGAGGGGAATTTTTGCTCTTGACAGATGTCAGGGGCTTGGTCATGCTCTCGTGATCAAAAGAGAGGCTGTTAGGAATGCACCTCCATTGTCAGGGCAGCTGGCTGGAGACGCAGCCAGAACAAAGCAGCTTATGTTGCTGGAAGTTTAGGCAGCCTCGGTGCGGTGGGGTGCTCGGGAAACCTTCCCTTTGCCGTGTGCTTCTAGAGCCCAGAGATCAGAGGGTTCAGGGGAAGTCTCACGCTTTCCTGTTCCCCTCTCCCACAGCTCCTCTTGCACAGGAGGACACCAAGTCCTCCCGGCCCGCCGTGCGGGACGTCTCGGAAGAGCTAAGCAGGCAGCTTGAGGACATCTTGAACACGTACTGTGTGGATGCCAGCCAGGAGGGTCCGGGCGAGGACGGCGGGCAGAGCGAGCCTGTGGAACCAGAAGAAGCTGAGAAGTGTCGTAGCGAGTCCCCAAGGAACGGTGACCAGGAGACGGGCAGCCCCGAGATGAACGGGGAGAAGGAAAACACGAAGGGGACCGAAGAGTTTCGACCCGGTGAGGAGTGTGGGGAGCGGGATCAGAAGAAGGCTCAGGAAAAGAAGAAAGCCAAGGGCCTAGGTAAGAGGTTCCCTGCTCTGGTTGTGCTGCCAGCCTGAGAACTTCGGGGCAGACGTTGGTTTTTATGCCGCGCTAATTACTGTCAGTGAAAGAAGTGCCTCGGGTGCAGTGTGCAGCAGCGTTTGGGAACAATACGGCGTCCCGTTTTGTGGTACGGGAGGGAACACGCGGAGCGCTGTGAAGGCACTGACAGCTCCTGCGTGCTGCTGCAGCCTCCGGATTCTGTGGATTTCTCTTCTGCTGGATGCGACCCTCTCTAGCCAGCCCAGTGGTGGTTTCCTGCTCTGAAAACCAGGTCTCTCCCCAGCTGCTTCAGT
The DNA here is from genome assembly GCF_023634155.1 of Falco peregrinus. NCBI lineage: Eukaryota > Metazoa > Chordata > Aves > Falconiformes > Falconidae > Falco > Falco peregrinus. The sequence continues at coordinate 117,621,519 of NC_073723.1, forward strand.
TGTTCACCCCCTGCATGTGGTGAAATTTTTGGGGCAGAGTCTTGAGAAGGCGCTGGAGATGGTAGCTCTGGCCCAGGGCAGGCACGGCTGTGAGACCTGGTTTGTCTCTCCTGTCTTTGTCCTTATAAGCCAGAACTCTGTGTAAGTGATTTTATTTTTTATTTATTCAGAATTCTGTGTCTCATTCCAGGCAAAGAAATCACTTTGCTGATGCAGACGCTGAACACCCTGAGCACGCCAGAGGAGAAACTAGCAGCACTGTGCAAGAAATATGCTGAGCTGGTGAGTGCTTATTTCTTCGTTCCAGGCTCTGGGGCTGGAGGACACTGCAGCAGTGAGCGCAGGAGCTGCTTGAGGAGGCAGAGTAGGGCTGTACGTTTATTTTTTTTCCTCTTGATGTTGAGAGGGACAGGCCAGGAACACACATGGACCTTTGCAATGTGTGTTCTGAGATCTCTGCAGTGCGGGATACCCAAATTTTAGAGGACAGACGTTGCTTGGTCCAGCCAGGTGTTGGATGTTTGCAGAAGCATAAGCATGTCCAAGGGTATTTTTGGCAAATCTGCGTGTAAGAGTACTTCAGAACTGTTTTCTCTCTGCTCCTCTAACGTGGAAGCTGCATCTCTTGCCCATCCTGTGCCAGGAGCGTACTGTGGCCTGTTCCGCTGAGCCTGCATGTCCCGATCTCTGCAGGCAGGGCTGAGCTGTGAGTTGACAGGCCCAGCCGCAACAGGAGACCGCACAGATACGTCTGCTGTCTCTGCCACTCGGTCACTGCATTTCTGTTGATAATTTCCTAGCAAGAAATGTGTGTTTGGCAAAGTCACCATGCTGCTACGTGTGTGCACTCAGCCATATGATGCGCGGTCTGATGCCGCGTTTAACCAGAGCTAGTTCTAGGTGCAGATCTAGTTCTGTGCATGGATCTGGAGCAGAGGAGAGGTGTGGGGCGCTCTGTGCGTGGCCACAGTGGATGTGTGCAGGTTTTTCCTGTGCTCAGAGCTCTGCTCCATTTGAGCAGCGTGTCTGTGGGGGTGCTGGCTGAATGTGCAAGTCTTTCAGATTCCAGCGGGACACAAATTCGGGAAGGAGAAAGGCCGTGCCCAGGGGACTTTGAGCTCTGCGTCAGTCCCGCTCTGCTCAAAAGTGGCATCTTTTGTGTTACAAAGCTCTTGTACTCCTCTCAGAGCACGGAGAGCACATCCCCTCATCGGGGCACAGCATATTGCCCTGTCTGTCTTGCTGCATCTGTGCCCTTTGCTCCCCTAACCCAGCTGGAAGAGCACCGTAATTCCCAGAAACAGATGAAGATCTTGCAGAAGAAGCAGACGCAGCTGGTGCAGGAGAAGGACCACCTGCAGAGCGAGCACAGCAAGGCCATCCTGGCCCGCAGCAAACTGGAGAGCCTGTGCCGCGAGCTCCAGAGGCACAACCGCACCCTCAAGGCAAGTGCCTCCTGGGCTCTACTCCAAGAGCCGCTTCATCCCAAGCGCTTGGATCGCTTGCCATGAGCAGTTTTGGCAAGCTCACCTTTACCAATGGTTGTCCACAGCCTGCCACCCAGGGCAGTGCTTTAATTTTGCTGTTAAGCCATCATTCTCCACAGCGCCTGAGCGTTACCTCAGGATATATTCGCTGGAGAAAAGGAGGGGAAAGGCCCCAGGTCCCTTCCTGATTGATACAAGCAATAGTGGGGGGCTGGGAGGGTTCAGAGCATCACAGTTTGGGTAGTTTGCTCACCTGCCTGCCCAGCACAGAGGCTGACGTGTCTCTGCTGTCTCTGCCCTCCTCACACAGGAGGAGGGTGTCCAGCGTGCGCGGGAGGAAGAGGAGAAGCGGAAGGAGGTGACATCCCACTTCCAGGTGACGCTGAATGACATTCAGCTCCAGATGGAGCAGCACAACGAGAGGAACTCCAAGCTGCGCCAGGAGAACATGGAGCTGGCGGAGCGGCTCAAGAAGCTCATTGAGCAGTACGAGCTGCGGGAAGAGGTGGGTCAGGGCAGGGGACCGGCTGTAGGGTGCTCTGGTGCGCCCGTTCTGCCCGGTGAGGCGTGTTTCTGCTGTTGGAGGGGAGAAGGGGCCTCTGGGGTCTTCCCTTGGGAGCTGCCCGGGCAGCAAGGACTGCGCTGGGCATGTCAGTGACGGGTGGTGTTCCCTTGGCAGCACATCGATAAGGTGTTCAAACACAAGGACCTGCAGCAGCAGCTGGTAGATGCCAAGCTCCAGCAGGCGCAGGAGATGCTGAAGGAGGCAGAGGAGAGACACCAGCGGGAGAAGGACTTTGTAAGTCTTGCAGCAGCTCTTGAACGGTTGCGAGCGCTTTGCTTTTTGCCTTGTCCCTCTGTGGAGGCTTGTTACTGTTGGATTGCTGAGTGCAGAGCCCGGATCGGGCCACCCTGGGCCTCCTGCGTGCCCAGCGGCTTCGGGAGCAAGGCCGGAGCCCTGCTCTGCTCTTTGGGTTTCTGCAGGCCAAGCGCTGGCTGTGCGGGGGCGTGTTGAGAGCCTTCCCTGGTAGCCACCAGGTAACTGCTTTTGCTCTTCCCTAGCTGCTGAAGGAAGCTGTGGAGTCCCAGAGGATGTGTGAGCTGATGAAGCAGCAGGAGACCCATCTCAAGCAGCAGGTGAGTTACCAGGTCTGCGCACTCCGTCTGTTGAATTTTTCTTCCTCCCTAAGTGGAGAACAACCTGAAGTTCCTTTAATCTGGAAAACACAGGGGCAGGATTGCTCCTGGGTTTGGCATTGGTGAGCCTGTGTCCACACCGTGTGAGCTGAGACTCCCTCCGGCAATTCTGCCTTCTGGGAAAAAAGGAGCTTTGGTTTTTACCAGCACATTTGCCAGTGCTGGGAGCAGTCGTGTGATCAGACCTTGCTGAATCAGACCCAGCAAGTGTCTCCTGCCAAGGCCAGGAGATGTTTGTAGAACACATCAGCCTCTGAGGATGTTTCCTCAGGAAGGAATTTTTCCACATTCCCCAGTACCCAGTGCTGGCAGAGCAGCTCCGTGCTGCCAGTTTGTCCAGTCACGAGGTGACTCGCTCCGTTCGTTCTTGGCTGACATCTCCCCTGTGCTGGGGGAGGTTGTCAGGAGGTGCCGCGGTGAGCAGTGAGGAGCTGTAACCCTGTTTCCCCCCACAGCTGGCTCTTTACACAGAGAAGTTTGAAGAATTCCAGAACACCCTTTCCAAAAGCAGTGAAGTGTTCACAACATTTAAACAGGAGATGGAGAAGGTGGGTAACACTTTTGCCGCCTGGCAGAGCTTGCGTGGGCTGGAGGCGCTGCCTGTCTGTCTCCTCGGTGCTTCTGTGAGCTGGAAGAGCCACAGCTAAAAAAAATATATTTAGTTTTGTTGGTATTAAAATCAGCCCCGAGCTGGCTGCTCGTAGAAGGTTGATGCCACCCTTGCTGTGCCCCAGCTGCATCAGAACAAGCAACACTCCCCCCGTCCCCTGGTTTGTTGTTGCCTGGTCACTGTTTCCCCCCAGTGAAGCCGACTGCAAGGAGACCCAGAAGAGCAGAACCTCACTCTGCGCTGGGATAGTGGGTGCCTGTTTGAGGACACGTGAGATGTAACTGCAGCGCTCTGCCTGTGACTTAATTTGTTCCCTTTTTGTCACCCTCACCCTGTAGATGACTAAGAAAATCAAGAAGCTGGAGAAAGAGACCACTATGTACCGCTCTCGCTGGGAGAGCAGCAACAAAGCGCTCTTGGAAATGGCTGAGGAGGTGAGGGGGCTGGGGCTGAGGCAGGCAGAGCAGCGCGGCGGTGTGGTCTGTGGTGTCGGGCTGGAGCCGAGGGGTAGCAGGACAGGCAGGCTGGGGCGGGTGGTGTGGGTTTCCTTTCAGCTTGATTTTCTTCCCTGGACGCGGTGGTGGGAGCCCTCTGTCACACGGTGGGAGCGATGGTTAATTAGTGCAGAGGTGGGTGGAAGAAGCCAGGCAGTCTCTTGACCTCGGGGGAGGGCAAAGGAAGAAGGAAGCGGTGACAATAGCACCAGGTTCTGCAAACACCAAATGTTTGCTTGGTCTGGGGTGTTTTCCCCTTGAGCTTCCCTGGGTTTTTATATCCCAGCTGGGTTTTTATATCCCAGCTTCACAAAAATGATTAACAGATTTCTAGGGAACCCTTGGCTCTCCCCCTTTCTGCCTCGCCGCCCGCAAGGTGGAGGGATCTGAACTGCCTCTCTATTTGCAGAAAACCCTTCGGGACAAAGAATTAGAGGGGCTTCAGGTGAAAATCCAGCGCTTGGAGAAACTGTGCCGAGCCCTGCAAACGGAGCGCAATGACCTCAACAAGAAGGTGCAGGACCTGTGTGCCCACGCACCCCGGGCAGACACGGACCTGTTGGAGCCTTTGAAGGACCCATCCCGGGACAACGGTGAGGCAGCGGTGGGAAGCGCCGCAGCAGAGCAGCGCCTGGCTGAAGATTGCCTTCACTCGGGGAGGCTGACGCACAGCGCGGATCCGGCGGAGAACCTGGGAGAACTGAGCGTGGGAGCCTTGGGGCAGAGTGGGACTGACGAAGGCACTCAGGGCGCTGACTGAGCCCGTCGTGCGGTAGGCAGAGGTAGGGCGAGGGAGGGTAACGTGAATGTTTCCATAAGACTTGATCTGATGCCCCTCTCCTGGTCCTTGGACAGGCGTGAGAGGATGGCCGTCCTGGGCATTTGAGATTTCCTAGCTTAGGTTTTTGGAGGGTTTTTAAAATTTTATATATATATATATATATGATATATAAAATCTCTGCAGGGCAACGTACACTTTATATATGGATGTACATGAAAACGAGAATGACCCACCTCCCTGTGTGTGTGTGGATAACTAATATATGGAGACTCAACTGATCGTCCCTTTCACTAAAAGACCTTGTCATTGGCAGGCTGCGACTTCCCTAAAATCTAGCGCAGCTCAGGAAAGCAGGTGCGTGGATCTGCCCCGGCACGCGGCGCTGGGACAGCTGGATGCGTCGCAGCTTCCACCTTCACAGCGACACGCGGGCATCGAGTGAAAGCAAACGAGCTGAGCAGGGAAGAACTGAAGCGTTCCCCAGCGCTGGATTCTCGCTCCTTCCTCTGGGATAGGCAGGAGGGAGCTCCCGGACTTGCTCGTGTTTTCTTGTGGCCTGGCTGGCAGCTCTCCTGGGCGTGAGCTGAGCAAATGGGGGCGAAAGAGGCCGTTTCCCTCCCCTCTGTGGGTTTTGTGTATTGAATGGGGACAAAAAGCAGTGGAGAAACTGGGGGGGCCGGTTCAGCCAGGCCTCCCGCAGGGCCTTTGCTCTCCCCAGAACCTGCCGATGTCTCAGTAGCCTTACGATTCACAGTTGCCTCTTTGCTATACGCACATGTGCACAAGTGTATTAAACAGTTAATCCAAAGGTCTAATTCCCAAGTGTTTTGCACAAGCGTGTGTGATCAGTTGTGCAAGGGGATGGGGAGATTCCACCTGAGCTCCTCTGCCCCTGCGTTGGGACTTGCTGGGCCCGTCCCTCGGCGCCAAGCAGGCGGGATCTGAGGTGTCCTCAGAGCTGGGGCTCCAGGAGGATAAAACCTCAGTCTGCTCCACGACCTGCTGCTTAAGCTGCATTGCTGGGACCAGCACCAGGACCGTCCTGCGGGCTGGTCCCTTCTGCAGTGTCACACTCCTGCGGGCCCTCCGGTCCGGCCGTGCCGGTGCTGGCACATCCCCCCCTTCCTCTTTCCCTCGCCGCTTTCGCAGAAGAGTGTCTCCCAAGCGCTGCTGTGTCTGAAGCACTTGCCTGAAGGACCCTGTTGTGCTGGGAGGGTGTTTATGGACAGCTGTGGGGCCTGCTGGCACGGGGCTTGGTGGATCTTTCCTTAGTTTCTCGAGATTTTCTCTTTTCACTGTTTTTTTGGGAGACCTCTTCTTGCTTGGAAACCTTGCTGCAGCTTCTCTTTGTGACAGATTTGATTTTCAGTGTTGCCTGCCTTTTGCTTGAAGCTGAAGCCAGCTGGCCAGGGCCATTCCTTGCAGCGGATGGGTTCAGGGAACACCTTTGGTTTCTCTTCAGCAATGCAACTGCTCTTGCATCTCCTCTCCGCCACTGTACAGTGCCCTCGCGAAGGACCTGCCTCGCTGCCAGTGGAGCAGCCCATGGGAGCTGCTTCCACATCCCCTTTTCCTCCGTGGGACTCCAGCGAGTTCAGGTCTCACCAAGGCAGCCACCTGCAGCAGAGACGGGGACTGACGAGTCTCAGCAGTCCCGCAGATGCACTGGGATGCGTTCCCTGGAGCCGAGCGGGGCTTTGTCTCCCAGCCCTTTGCTGGCAGCGTTGCTTCCTCCAGTGCGGGGACGCGTTTCCCTATGGAAGGAGCTGGCAGGAGCCCCTAAATGAGCGCATGTAGCTCTGGCCTGGCAGGACCACCCTGTTCCCGGCAGCTGGGTTGAGTGAGGGCTGCAGCCGGGCTCTGGGCTTCTCTTCCTGTTCCTTTAGGAAAAGAAAAACTTCTTAGAAAGTCACCAGTCCCCCCTCACCCCCTTTATTTTATTTTCTTTTCCCTGTTACGGTACAGATAACCTCCGCGGGGGCTATTGTATGTATCTTTGTATCCAATAGAAACACCCAGCCTTGCTGCTGCCGCTGCCGCCTCGTTTCTCGTTCATTATCCCACGTTTGGGAGAGAAGATGGGGGGCAGCGGGTGGTGGGGAGGGGGCTGAGCGCGGCTTCCCTGTCTCCCAGTGGCTCCACCACTGGTGCCCAGCAGAGCGAGGTGGGGGAGGCTGGGACCTGCTGAGGCGGGGAAGGTTGGGTGGGTCCATCCCCAGGACCCCCAGCATGGGGGGTTTGGTGTGTGGCTCTGAGGGGGGGGCAGGTGCATCAGCCCCCCTTGCCCTGGGCCTTCTGGCTCCGGTGGTATCAAACCCCCCGGCTGGCCAGCCTCCGGCATCTGCATCTGCTCCAAAATGTCCCAAAATTGGCTTGAAGTCCTGCAATAACTGCAGCGAGCAGCTGCGCTCCGTTCTGCGCGCGCTGGGGGACGCGACTCGTGCAATCCTGCCGCGGCGCGAGGCTGGGGGCTCCCTCCCGCAGAAGCGGATCCCGCGATCGCACCGGTGACACCAGGGGGACTCGGGGTGGCAGAAGGAGGGGGTGGCAGGTGGCGACCCCAGGGCTGCCGGGGTGCTCCGGGGGAAGGCACGTGGGAGCAGACCCCGGCACCGCCAGCAGATCCCGGCTGTGCCAGCGCGGCGGCCGTGCCCGCTCCGGCTGCGCGGGGCCGTGGGCCCGATCCTGCCCTCTCCCCTACTCCCGCACGCAGCTGTGACACCCGGCGCGGCCATCCTGCACGCCGTGCTGGTGTCCGCGATGCCACCGCCCTGGGGACACGCCGGAGGAAGTTCCCTTTCCCTTTAAATGCAAATCTCAGCCCTGGGGCTGCGGGGACGAGTGTCCGGGGCGGGGGGGGGGGAGGGGGGGGGGGGGGGGCTCGGGGTGGCCGGCGGGCTCAGGGACAGGCACCGGTGGGCTCGGGGTGGCCGGCGGGCTCGGGGCCGCAGCTGGGTCGGCACCACAGGCCGGACCAAGGCCTGGCGCAGGTCAGTGGCTGCGCGGCCACGGCGCTCTGGGAAGGCGGCCGGAGGCTGCGGACAAAGCGGGGGTCCCACAGCCCCCGCCGGCCCCGTCCTGCCGCTGCGGGGGGCCCTGAGGCGCGGGGGTGCTCGGCCAGTGCCGCGGGGTGACGGGTGCGCGGCGGTGGCCTCTGCCCCGCTCTGGCCGAGGGCAGCGGGGGGTCACGGCCTGGCTGGCGTGGCCCAAATCCGCCTCCCCGCAGCGCTGGGGGGACGCTGAAGGCCGAGGCCAAGCCCTGGGCTTTGCTCCGCTCCGCGATGCTCCAGCGCAGCCGCCGGGGTCGTGCAGCCCGAGCATGGCGCTAGGGAGGGGGCCCAGGCCCGGCTTCGGCCCTCCTGCCACCACCGCGGTGCAGCCCGTGCACCCCGCTCGCCTCATCCGTGGCCGGCACGTCACCGTGCCGAGGGTCCCGGGGCGGGTCCCGGGGCCTCCCTGCTGCGCTGTGGGCTGAGGCCGCAGGGACAGCACCGCTCTGGGCGCTGCTCCCCCGGGGGACCCCGGTCCCCGCCAGCTTGGGGCACGCGTGTCCCCCCCGGGTACGAGAGGCTCAGCACGGGGAAGGAGCCACCAAGAGCCTCGTCCATCCCGCCAGGGTCCCTGTCCCGCCGCCCCGGTGCCCCAGCACCCCTCAGCATGGAGGACCGGAGGAAGAAGCGGAGCCCCAAGGCTTGCCTGGCCCCGCCGCTGCCCGCTGGGGCCCCACGGCCGCTGCCCCACAGCAAGAGCACGTCCTTCGCGCTGCCGCTGCCCACCCTGCCCTCACCCAGGCAGCGCACCCGGCTCAGGCGGTCAGTGCGGGCCCAGAGGTGGCCACCAGCCCCCCACAGCCCCTCTGGCACGGGGCCAGGGCGGGTCTGGGCGATGCCAGCCTCTCTGTTCCCCGTGCAGGACAAGCAAGGAGCGAGCTCGGGCAGGCACAGGGGTGTCACGGGGGGCCCCGCTGCAGCACAGCTTCCTCACCGACGTCTCCGATGTCTGCGAGATGGAAGGAGGGCTGCTCAGCCTCCTCAGTGACTTCCACTCGGGAAAGCTGCAGGCCTTCGGTGAGGGGCTGGGGGGCCAGGGGGGTTGGGGGGGCCAGGACTGGTGGCCGTGACGCCTCCCACCTGCGGGCACAGGGAAGGAGTGCTCCTTCGAGCAGCTGGAGCACGTGCGGGAGATGCAGGAGAAGCTGGCGCGGCTCCACTTTGGCCTTGACGTCTGCGTGGAGGAGCTCCCTGAGGAGCAGAAGAAGGTGGCGGCCGACAGGAACCTGGACCAGCTGTTGGCACATGTGAGTGTCACCCCCCTTGCCCCTGCCTGGCCCCGCTGCCATGGCTGGGCACCCCACTGGCCCTGGCCCCGCTGCCGGCACCTCAGTCTCTGCCTTTGCCTCCTGCAGCTGGAGGAGCTCAGCAGCTCCATGTATCCTGAGCCTCGCACAGGGTGGGGGCCGTGGTCATAGTGGCGATGGTGGCAGTGACAGCAATGGCAGCAGCAATGGAGGTGGTGGCTGTGATGGCATTGGTGGCAGTGATGGTGGTGGTGATGGTGGCCATGACAGTGGCAACAGCAGGGGTGGCAGTGATGGCAGTGGTGGCAGTGGCGGTGGTGGTGGTGGCAGTGGTGCAGTGGCAGTGGTGGTGGCAGGGGTGGCAGTAGTGGTGGTGGCAGTGATGGCAGGGGTGGCAACAGTGGCAGTGGCAATGGGGGTGGCAGTGGTGCCACTGGTGACGGCCGTGGCAGCGGTGGCGGCGGCAGTGGTAGCAGTGGCAGGGGTGGCAGCGGTGGCGGTGGCAGTGGCGGTAGGGGCGGCAGTGGCGGTGGCACGGCATGACCCCACGGCGCTCGCCCTTGACCCGTGCCAGCCAGAAGCTGCACCTGGCCGAGAGCTCGGACGCCGAGGACGCGGCCGCCTGACCCCGCGCCCGGCCCGGCTGTGGGGCGGCCGCGAGCCGCGGCGCCCAAGGGACCCCACAGCGGGGCCGACCCCGCGGAAGGGCCGCCGGGGCCCCCGCCGGTCAAACGGGGGGAGCGCAGCGCCCCAGGCCCTGCCAGCGCCCCCCGCTGCCATCTTGGCGGGCCCCACGGGCGGGGAAACGGCGGCGAGGGGGCGGGGCTTCGCCTGCCGTCGCGCCCGGCTGACGTCATCACCAGCCGCCGGGTTGCTGGGGCGGCCATGGCGGCGGTGCTGGGGCCGCAGGCCGAGGCCGAGGGGTGGCGGCGGCTGCTCCGCGCCGTGACCCGCCTGCAGGTGGGGGCCTGCCCTCGAGGGGGGTCTTGAGGGGAAGGGGGACACACCTGGGTGGCTGGGGGCCCGTGGGGGGACGCGGTGGGGGAGCATCCGTGGGGGAACATGGCGGGGGGGGCCCCCTGGGGGGATCGCGGGTGAGGGGGGCTCTGTGGGGGGACACGCCTCTGGGGGGCCGGGGGGGGGGGCGTGGGGGGACGCGGGTGTGGGAGCCCATGCAGGGACGCGCCTAGGGGGGCCCCGTGGGGGGACACGGGTAGGGGGTCCCCCCGTGGGGAGGCATGCTTGGGGGGACACGCCTGGGGGGGCCCGTGGGGGGCCACAGGTGGGAAGGGACATCACGGAGAAGGGAGGGGGATGCCCGTGGGGTCACCTGGGGGGACAGAGGGGTCGGCGGTGGGGAGCCCTGCTCCAGCCGGCGGTACCGGCTAATTAAAGCCTCATTAAAGGCTCATTAAAGCCCGCCTTGGTTCCAGACATGGCTGCGTTTGCTCCTTGTGCGCCGGGCCGTGTCCTGTGGGGTGCTAGGGCAGGGGGCGGGGGGGAGGGGCCCTCTCCCTGGCTCCAGCAGTGCCCCTGCCCTGTGCCCACAGGCCTGTGTCAGGGGTTACCTGCTGCGGAAGCGCTTTAGGAACCTGCGAGCGGAGTACGAGGAGGTGGTGCGGGAGATCGAAGGAGACCTGAGCCAGCTGCGGTGGAGGGGACGGCTCCTGCCGCGGCCTCTGTTTGTCCCTGAGGTCCGTGCGTCAGGGCGGGGGGCTTCTGCGGCCCCGTTTGAGACAGGGACACGGCGGGCGGCATGGCTTGGTGGTCCAGGCAGATGATACTTGTACGGGATAGTCCCAGCAACCTGTAATTCTACCAAATGAATCAGCAATGATTGCATAGCCCTGGCCTGGAAGACTCTCCCTGAGTCATGACCCTGTGTCGCCAACTGAGGATTTCTTCCCCCAGGGGAAGCTCAGCCTCAGGTCAAACACCCGCCCTGCACAGGTCACTCCTGGAGCCTGACAGGTGGCTCCTGCAGTGGCTGAGTGCCGCTCTCATCATTTTACCGCTTCTGCAAGAAATGCCCTCGAAAAAGTTTTCGCTGTTCAAGCCGGAGCACATCACTGTGGTAGCAGGAGTGCTGCTGATGGCACGTCTCTGGCTGGGGCAGAGCCTCTGGCCCACAGCAGAGCCACCTTTCAGATCTTTATATTTTCTTTTCCTTATATTTCAATCTCTCACATATTCCCCCTTTAGATACCAACACAAGGGAAGCATGCAGCTCCACAGGAGGCTGTACCAAGCGATGAGGCTGGCACGGAAAAAGCACAGGAGCTGGATGCCTCTGAACCAGAACGCGACTGGGGCTGCAGCAGTGTGAATCCTACAGCCCAGCTGCAAAGCAAGAAAGAACTGAGCTCCATGGGCGAGGGTGATGGAGTGAGCCCCCCCGATTTTGGGGCTGATGCCACTAAATGCACTGAAAAGGTGTGCATCCCCCCTGCAGAGAACGAGGACTGGCAGAACGGCAGTGACATATCCTCTGTGTGGGACGATGCTGTCCTGGGGGCAGAGTCCCTTGAAGGCTGCCTGGGTAAGAGATAGGCGCCGGTGCACAGCCTGTGCTCTCCTGTGTGGTCTGAGGGACCTGGTGCTGTGCATGGGTAGCGCAGTAGGTCCTTGGAGAACCGAAACCTTGAGAATATCTTGGAAAAATCAGAACCAACTCGGTGCAGGAGACAGTAGGTGCAACATGAATCTTTGTTCTAATAGGTTATTCTCCCATTTCTTCGCAGAAATTCCGCTTGAGGACATAAAGGAGCTTCCTCGAACTCGGTCTGGTCTCCAGTCCTACAGAAATCACTTGATCATGGAGTTGCTCTGGCTGCAACAAGCTATTGTCAGCCGTAAAAATGTAAGGACCTGACCCTTCCTCTTCCCAAACAGGGGGTCAGAGGAGTGCCTGTCTGCAGCTGGAGTGGTGCCATCTGCAATGGCGATGGCTCATTTACCCAGCGATCGGACTGGATGCTGGCAGGCCCTTTTTTTTTTTCCCTTTTCTGGAGGGGGGGGCGGGAAAGAATGCTGGAGGAAAATGGGAGCTGGTTAGATCTGGTTCCAAGCTTTGTTCTTGGCTTGCTACAGGGATGTTGCTTCTTTGGTAACTGCCTGTATAATGCAGCGGTACATACCTAGGCACTTGCCAGCTTGGTGAGCTGCTACAGGTGTTGCGCGAAAGGTGAGATTTGTGCATCTTCTGGCCAAGTGCAGCAGTTTTGCTGGCTAATCTGCAAGGGTGGGTGCCTTCCTGCTTGTAGGTCTTTGGGATTTAATCATTAATGCTTGGTTTTCTTTCTCTTGCAGTATTTGATGCTGAAACAGAGGCTGGGGGTTCCTGGTCCATAGGAGAGCATTCCTGAGCAGGAGGGGCACATGTATTGGTGTGGAGAAGCAGCAGAGCTTCAACACTGCAGTCGTGACAAGACCTCATGGACATTAGCAGCTTGGGGGAACTCCAGCTCTGTGGGTTGATGTTTTCCACTTTGGATGAATGTGGCAAGAAAGCCTTTTATTTCTTTTAAAAGTGAATACTTGGTCAAAGTGGGGATTAAACAACGCTTTGAAGCCAGGGAGGTGGTTGTATGTCCTGGAGGGAGTCCCAGCGAGGCCTTCTTCCACAAGGACTCTATTTTGTGTTGGCTGAGCTGGACAGTCCTGGGGGAAAATCGAGGCTGGGAAGACTGTCACTTCAGAAGGCGCTTGACCAGCTGATTGCTTGTGGTGGAACTAAAATGCCTAAAGGCAGCAGGTGCTTTGAACCTGCAGACACAAGCTCTTCTCCACTGAACTGTGGGGGACCTGTATTGATATCCAAGCTGTGTATTCGGGCTGGCTCTGCACATCACAGCTCTGCAATATCTGGGATCTCCAAGCACTCCTGGTAGGCTTTGGGGAACACCTAGGTGAAGTACTAAGCTGGGAGAAGAGTTTCCTCGCTTCCCTGGGCAGTTGGTGGGGAGCGATGGCACATCAAACCCAACCTTCAGGAGATGAGATTCCTGACTTGCATGTCTCTGGTCGTGGTGATATCTCTCTATGTGGCAGAGTCACCTGGACTGGTGCTTAAGGGAGCAAATAAGGACTTAACAGGGTTTGGCGCTGTGTCTCTGTGCTGCTCTAGTTCAGGGGCATTCGCGGTCTCTCAGGGTCTTTCCACATGGTGCTGTGGTTCCCTACTGTGACCCCAAGCTTCTGTGCAGACACTCTGCATTCCGGCCACCTGGACAGTCACTTTTGCCATACGGCAGTTGTATCCTTCCATTCCCGAATTATGCCAGCTTTTTTGTGAATAAAAAGCTTTGCTGACACTCATCTCTGAATCTGCCTATTCCTGTCTGGCTTGTCACCTTCTCCTGGGCAGAGCCAGGCGAGTCCGTGGTCCATTTTGACCCATGGCAACCTGTTCAGTGCAAAGGGTGGTGAGGCCACAGGGATGTGGATGTTTGTTCCATCCACACAGGACAGAAACCCATTGCACTCCTCATGCAGGTAGCAAGTGGTGGCAAGGGGGTGACAGCATCTGGATGGGATGTGAGCTGCTGCCATAAAGATGCTGGCACTTACTGCACCTCCAGGCTTGTTAATCTGAGCCCGGTGGCCACGGAGGCTAGTGAGGGAGCTGGCTGTACTTGGTGTTTGAGGACTAAAGAGCTGTGTGGTTCCTGGTTCTCAGGCAGGAAGGTGCTCTGCAGGTTGGTTGATGCCACAACTTCCTCCTGCTGGGCCTGCATCCATGGAGACAGCAAGTTGCGGCCAGCCTGCGCTGGGAAGGGACAACAGGGAAAGGTTTGGGCTCAGCAGGAGGCTGGCCGGAGCTCCCTTCTGCTCCCTACACTGCTCTGGGGCTTGCTTGACCCACAGGGATGAACTGGGGGATGAATTCCTGTGGCTTAGCTCCAGTACCTCCAGCCAAGAATGTGGTGGTGTATCGCAACGGTGACCCTTTCTTCCCTGGGAGGAAGTTTGTAGTGAACCAGCGGCGATTCCTGACCTTCGAGGTGTTTCTGAATGAGGTGACCAAGAGCATCCACGCGCCCTTGGCTGTGAGGAACCTCTACACACCCAGGCATGGCCACCGCATCGCTGAGCTGGGGGACCTGCAGGACGGGTGCCAGTACGTGGCTGCAGGCTTTGAAAAGTTCAAAAAGCTCAAGTGAGTAGACAGACCTTTGGTCTCTGGGTTTGGTAGGCGGCTTTAGATCACTTCTGTGGGGAATGTATTGGGGTGTGAATGGAAAAAAAAGGTAAGAGGGGTACAAACCCAAGGAAAACCAGAGACTGATGCGTTTCTTTTCCTCCTGGAAACTACTGGACATATTCTAGATCACATGGGAAATGCAAATATTCCTGATAAGATCATTTGACTCTCAGAAGAAAACATGCTGAGGGAGGCGTGTGTCCTCTGGCAGGATGTTGTGATGGGTGCTGCTCTGCTTCCCGCGCGCCTTGTTCTGTGGTGTGTGGGAGGCTCTGCTGCCCACTTCCTCAGCAGGGCTGATAGTTGCGCTATATTTGCCAACAAATGCTTTTGCTTTGGTTTGATGGAGGGTTTTTTTGTTTTCTAGTCCTGCACAAAAGTAGAACTGTTAACAGAGGGTTAAAGAAGGTTTTTGCGGCATCGCTTAACGCTTGAGAGTTTGTGTGTGTTGTGTGGCAGGTGAATATGGCTCCCTGGTGTATGTTGCATTTCGGTGAGGAGGTGGTCCATTGGCCAGCCCTTGGAGCCTTGGTCAGCGAGTAGCACCAAGGGATGAAATCTTCTGGGTCTCTGAAATGGTCTGTATTTGCCAGGGAATTTCTTAGATACAGCAGATTGTAATCTAGACTGAAGTTCTGGGAGACCATAAGGTGAAGCACCTGGAGAATTGTTCCAGAAGTGACCCACACATCTGGCAGCGATGCACCAAGGCAGAGTAGTCGGTAGTTTTCTCACTGCTCTTTAGCCAGCTGTGGCCCAGTTGGTACACGGCAACATCATTGCCTTGTTCCCACAGCTATTTAAATCACGGAAGGAAGGACCTCCATGGGACAAGAACCAGCGAGGGTCTGCGGGTGAGTCCCTGGGGTGAGTGGGGGTGCAGAGTGAGCAGGGAGGTGGGAGAGGCATTAGAGCTGGCGCTGATGAATCTAAAGTTGAGGTTTAAGGCTGCGAGGTCCCTGTTTGAGATCAGGCAAAAGCGCCACAGGAATCGGTAGGACATGTGAGACAGCGCAGGGGCTGCTGCTGTGTACCTTCGTCCCCCTGAGTGCAGGGGAAGGACGTGTGCTCGGAGGTTGGCTGGCAACTCTGTGACGCGCTCAGCAATGCAAAGAGCCTCTCCAGCTTGGTGTTGCTGACAGCAAACCCCACCTAGCAGCAGCAAGACTGAAGGCAAGGCGGGTGGTGTCCCAGCGCAGGCAGCTCCTGGTTGAGGGAATAGCCCTGGGATGCTCTGTCCCAGGGCTGTCCCTGTTCTGCACTGAACTCTGTCTCTAGTTCCGCGTTGTAGCCCCCTGGAAGTCAAACGTCTTGGCACGATGGCAGAAGCACGCCCGCCTGCCCTGCACGATACAGTAAGTGCCTCAGTGTTTTCTCCTTGGAGGATCTCTGGGAATGTTTTCAGAGGCTGGAGGAGGGAATTCCTCTGTGAGATTCTGGGAATGCTGCCCCACAGGGACAATTCTCAGCTTCTACCAGAAGTATTTGTTATAAATATTGCCAAGGCACCAGTGGCTGTGCGCTTTTCCCCATCATCCACAGCTACGGGAATACTGGCTCCTCATATGCTCTGGGTTTTTTCTGCTGCAGTGTTTTCCGGAATGGGGATTTGCTGAGCCCTCCTTTCCCACTGCCGCTCCCCAAGAGCACCCCACTGCAGTGGGACACGCTCCTGGCCCTGCTGACAAAGAAAGCCGACCTGCGCAGCGGAGCTGTTAACAAGTGGGTATCCAGATAAGGCACTGCTGGCCCGCCTTTCCTCATGTCTGGAATGTCAGCAGCTCCGATTAGCGCAGTGGACTGGGAGTTCAAACAGCCCTTCCAGTCTGCTTCTGCAAACTCATTTGCTTTTCAGGTTTTCCCATCTTTAACCCCAATATCCTGGGTGAGCTGTGAGGAGGGCTGATGTTGCTGGTGGTCTGGTGAGAAAGCGATAAGGAAACAGTAAAGCATGGCATAAAAGTTTATATCTAGAAGGAGGGGCTTTTATCCAACAAACAGCCTACCTTCTCCTCATACATCCATTTACTGGCACCCAAGGAGAAAGCTGAGATCTACTGCATCTCGCTGATCCCTGGGTGTAATATTTCTGCATGCTTCCTTGGAGTAATACTAAGAATGATTGATCCTCTCTGCCTTGTCTCGGTCCTGTTTTACCACTTTTCACTTGTTCAACCGCTTCCACGCTGAGGGGTTGTTCAGGGTCTTGTGACAGCTCTAAACCCTTTACTGTCTCTTCCTCAAGACTCTGCAGGCTGGATGGAACCCAGGTGTCTGGTGGAGAGGAGCTGCTGAATGGCAATTACTACGTGGCAGTGGGAAATGAGGAGTACAAAAAACTGCCTTACTTTGAGCTGCTGGTGCCCCAGGATTCTGCACGCAGGACACTGTGGTACATAGGCTGTGGCAGAGTGATTTAAAGATTTCTCTCCATGGTGGTCTTCAGCTAAAGCCATCCTTTTTGTAGCCCTCCTGTTCAGTGCTTCGGGGCTGGGGTTTTGCTTCATGTGTTGGAAGTTAGGAAGAAAGAATGTGTTTTCAAAGCTTTTGCTGTAATGGTTAGTCCCTGAAGTTCAAAGCTCAGCACCACAGAAAGCAAGCAGTTTGGTTGTTCCTCACTTAAGTGTTCGTCAAGCACTGAGGAACACCTGCCCGTTAGGCTGGGCACTGAATTTCACAGGCCTGTGGTGGGTGGGCACTGTGATATAACGGGAATGTGATCCACTCTACCTGTGCTGAGGAAAAACACCTCCAGGGGCCCTCTCCTATGGGAAGAGGGGAGATTGTGTCCTCCTACAGCCGACTTCTGCCTGATGCTGAGAATCTGCTGCTTCTTTGTTACAGGAACCACCAAAATAGCAGGCGCAAAAAATACCGCAGAAAGGTAGGTGGCTCAGTTGGCATGGGACTGTGTGCAATGACTGCCATTGCTTTTGTGCAGGCATACCTCTGCTCCCAACTGCCATAGCTACAGCATCCTTGCTTGGTATCATTCCCAAAGGAGAGGAGCTAGAGACAGCGATGCGGCCAAATCACACTTGAATTAAATCTCACGACCCAAAGAAAAGCTCCTTTAAAGTGGCCTCACTTACCTCTTCTCCTTTTTGGCTGATAGGCAGGGAGAATTCACTCTGGAGCTAGACTATCTTTCCTGCTCACTGTGGGGGTCAAATGCCCAACAGAGACTACAGATACAGCAGCTGGGCTGTCTTAGATTGTCCGTTGAAACGTGCATCTGGGCTATCTGTGCCTTTGGGTTTTTAAAATTTACTCTTCCTTTTTTGTTTGTATTTAGTTTGGTGAGCTCTGTGCCAGCTCCCAGGACAGACCTGGTGACTCCGCTCTTGCTGAACCACCTCAACAGGTAGCAGTGACTGCAAAAAGTGTTTCAGGTGTTCCCTGTATCTTTGTCACTTGTAGTAGCAGCTTAGAACTCCAGCCAGAGAATGCAGTGTTACAGCTTTGTACCAGTCAGGATCAAGGGTGATCAAGGGTCACAGGGGAAAAGTGCAGTGTGTAAGGGATTGCCCTGTGAAACTTCTCTTGGTTTTATAAACTGCGTTATCAAGAAGACCTATCAGAAGTGTGTGATGAATACTTTCAGCTGGACAGTCACAGGGTGCAGACCACAGGAGCTGCAGAGAAAGAGAAGGCCCCAACTGCTCTTCCACAACGGCAAAGGCAAGCCAGGAAATCTCGCCTCAAAGAGGAAGAGTCCATTTTCCATGCTAAACCTGTCCGTGCAGGGCAGAACAGAAGGAGCAACAGGAATGTGCAGCGCTGGCCTGATCAAGGTAAAGGACACTGCTGGAAGGGTAGAGGAAGACTGGCTTTACTGTGACGCTAAAGAAGAAAACACCTGCAGGTGCACTGAAAGCAAGCAGTGATGGATCCAATAACTTCTTTATTTCTGCTTCTTTCCTCTCCTGGGCCTGTATGAGGACTTTCTGTAGCCTCAGCAAGCCCAGGCCATGGCTATCTGCAATACCCATTGAACAGCTTTTTTCTTTTCTTCTCCTCGCAGAAGAAAGTGTCTATAAACCCAGAGATCCGAGGAAGGAGATGCGAGGTTCCCAGGCAGTAAAGGAGGATGGACACGCAAGGGTGGACGTACCCATTGATCAGGTCTGAGAAATTACTTTCTGCCCTGTTAGGAGTCTTACTGCTGCAGGGAAGTACCTGTGGTCCCACTAGAATCTGTCGGTGCTGCAGGTTTTGCACAGCAGGGAGGCCAACTCCATTCAGAGACAGCCTATGAGAACACATCAATCAGTAGTTTATAGCAATTGCTTGGGGAAGTCCTTCCATTTTCTCGCTCGTTTTAAGTCCTATTAGGTTTACGAAGCACTGGGCTTCTCCCTACAATGTGTAAAGATGAAAGTAACCACCAGAGGGAACTTCAGAAACCAGAGGACAGTGTGTAACTGCAGGGCTTTGCATTTTAGAAAGTGGAGAGATTGTCCTCTGGGTAATGAATATTTCCCTTCTGGAATGTAAGAGTTACAGCTTCCCACTACAGTAAGGATATCAAAGGCTCTCCTCGATTTTTTTTGTGTGTACTACTTCTATTCTTGTTCCTATTCCAGGAAGTTGCAGAACTTATACCAAAAGCCAAAACGATACACCACAGTAAGGTATTTATTCCACTTAATGGCTCTGTGAAGCATGTAAGATCCTTCCTGGCTGTGTTCTGATTTCTTACACTAGAATTCAGTAACCCCGAATACAACTCGTTAAGCAGAACTTGCCTGTAGCCAGGTGAAGATTAGAAGCTGGCACAGAATAAACACGTAATTCATAAAATGACCGAACACATTTTATTAGATAGTAACAAGTTTAAACCCCTTTTTTTAAAAGGGGGAGAGAGAAAAGTAGTTTTTAGAAACAAGATTCTGTCTGAAAAATGTCTGCAAGGTGCTTATTATTTGTGGCATTAATGCTTTAAACTTTTCACAAGGACATTTAGAATTGATGTAATGGGATGACATGCATTATATTGCAGGTGATTCACAGCTCTGCCTCGGTAGCCTCTTTGAATTAACTAAAACTTCAAAGGAAAATAACTCCTTTGAACTTAAATTAGAGAAAGGCCTAGTAAAGAATTAGCTAATGGTTCCTGACTTCTCGGCTCAATGGGGAGCCTGGTGTGCTGTGTTTGCTTTAGAGACTGGGCTGGCATTTCTCAGTGGGGTGGGCAATCTGGTGCCGCTGTTTTCCCCCGCCCAGATCACTCTGCTGTACCGTTTTTACTACATTTGCGTGTTCACAGCTCTCCTCTGCAGAGAGAGAGAGAATCACTAGGCATTAATTAATGTTGAATTTAATGTAGAATCCCAACTTTGCATACCAAAGCTATGGTAAGACTGGAAACGGAATCCAGGAATTTAGTCCCAGAATCTTTCTGCAATAGTGAGGTGCTAATAACTGTATTTCTTTCTCACTGCCAAAAGGCACGGACTGCAGACAAATCACAAAAGACTGTGGCAAGGAAAAAGGATGCCAGTGACTCTGAGGATAAACAGCACCGAAGGATGTTGCCCTTGGCAGCAAAGAGCTCTGAAGAGTTCACAAAGGGAGTGTGATGGGAAAAGAGGGACAGTTAGGTACAGGGATATCTGCACAGCTGAAGACAACAAAAGCAGGGGAATCCTAGATTTCTGTACCACCACAGGCTGGCCACACTTTTTGATGAATTAACACACTCTTCTAAAAAATCAAGCATACTCATCATCTAGGCTTGAGAAGCAGAGTACCAGTGAGCAAGGAATCAGATGCACGATGTCGTTAAATAATGAAGATGTTCCCCCTTTCCTCAGAGGAAACAGCTGCTTTTTCTGAACTCTAATTAAGCTGGTGTGTGTCTGAACTTGGGAAGGAAGAATTACTAACTAGAATACACACCTTTACAACAAAAGGTCTGCCCAGAAGTTTATTCTATGTCAGAAACTTCTTATAAAGAAGTTTCATCATATCATCGTCCCTCTGATTTGGAATGCTTGGATAATGTTTGCAACACTCAAACCTGTTCCCAAGACTATACACATTTTGTTTCTATTAACTTGTTTCAGGAGCATCTGCTTGATCTAGGAAAAGTCAGCGTAATAAACAGCTCTTATATTAACTGTCTCTGTGCAAGGCTGTTTGTATTTCCCTCCGTGGGGTTTCTGATTAATTACGAGGATAACTAAAATAAAAGATTTTTCCTTTTGTCATTGATCTGCTCTCTTGGACTGATAATTTCACTGAAAAGAAAAACACCCTTCCCTCCCTAGGGGCAAACTGCACTGTTGTTATTTTACAGATTAAAATAGGGACTGTGCAGTGTGACCCGGTACATCACAGCTGAGCACAGTGGAGGAAACTGCTTTCATGTGCTTGGCCACAAAAAGGGAGAATTCCTAAACAGATCCCTTCTATACAAATATCAGTTAGGCCCAGAAAGTCACGCTGAATGATTTATTAATCATTTATTATCCCTTCAGCACTGAACAAGACGACCGTCCTTTCCTTGAAACACCCACAGATAAAAAATTCCTTAACTCAAGACATTAAATAGGATGTCCTTGCAACAGGCCTTGTTCCACCCTGGTGCTCAGGGAATACAGTCCAAGCTTTTTGACACCCATGTGTCAAAATACAGCTTCCTGGGTGCAACTGAGCCAAAGGGTCTGCTGCTGAGCCAGAAGCTCCACCTCCAGCCATGGGGGGGTTACCTTTGAACAGGTTCTTTTCCTCTGCTGCTCACTGTGTCTTGTTCACGAACCAGCGACACAGAGCATGACTCCAAGGACTGTGAGCAGCATTCCTGCTGCAACCCCTATAGAAATGAAAAACAATATATTGGGAACCTGCACAATTCAATGCCAGTCACTCAGATCTTCTCATTGCTAAATACAGGGTGCTCAGATGCCATGGTAAACAGGACAGCATAAATGTCTAGACAGATATGACCTGGACCAGATGAGTTCTGAAGGGGTTGGATGGTTGGACTGCCCATGTACATTGAGCAAAGCATGTTTGTAAGAAAATGTTGCTGCTGATGTATATCTGGCTAGCAAGAACCAGGCTTAAACAACAAAGAAATACTTTAGTGTATTCCTAAAGCTGTTGCGCTGGCTCCTGGTGTTCTTAAGTTTTCAAGTTTCCCACCACTTTCTTACTTTCTGAGCAGGGTAATGTTACTGTAGGATGTAAGGGAAGGAAAGGATGGGTATTAACATTTGGGGGCTTATGGGGCACTCTTTTTCCATGGTGGGCATATTATTTAGTGCTTCTCTTATAGTTAAATAACTAGTTAGGTAAAGGCTCAGGCCTCTAAGCGCTGTTAGCTTAGAATAGCCAGTTCTATCTTCACATTTACTAACCCTGCCCACAAGTCCATTTCACTTCCTTTTTGGGTTCTGTAGCAAGAACTGCTGCTTAACTAGTTAAAGCCCTTGGTGGGTATTTGCTGTTCTTCAGGAACCAGAGGGTAGCCCACAAACTATTAAGTCAGCAAATAGATGCAGGAGATGATGTGTTTGAAGTGTAACTTACTTTTACCACCAATGTCTTCTCCCAGAATCTTCCCAGTCACCAGCGTGACTATCAAAGCCAGGGAGTTACAGAGCGGTACTGCCAGGGACATATCTGAAATTGAACAGTTTTAACACAAGCAGTTTACAAATGGATAATCTTGTACACATTGTAAGACACTGTTTTGTGATTATGGCAAGACAGCTGCTTGATGTTTAGCTGAATCACCAGACTAATCAATAGCACTGATCCTCCCAAAATCCCAAATAACCCACTCCAGAAAAGCAACGAGAACTAACCTGCTGATGCCAAGGTGAGGTAGAAGAGGAGAGATCCACCTTGATTGAGCAGAAATGGCACCATGTACTGCAGGAAGAACATGAGCCTGTCAATTGCTGCTTGCAAACCCACCACGCGCACCCCCAGTGAGTGGGCAATGAAGGACCCCAGACCCACTCGCACTGTGCTGTGTTTGGCAGCAGCAATGTGGCACTCTAGTGATTCCACTGCCAGTCACAACCTGCTCAATGCCTTAGTTCCCCAGCCTGCAGAAGGCAGACTGTGGTTATTTCATGCAAAATATGAGGGTTAATGACCTGCTGCCTGCAAAAGTGGTCTCAGTTCTGCACAGGAAGAGGCAGTGCTATAGGCAATTAAATGAAATATTACTGAGGTTAAAGAATTCTGATGATAAATGGAATATTTAAGTATCAAGTCCAGAAGTAAAGAGGTAGGAGTGATCCCAAAGGCAGCCTGACACCCTCCTACCTCCCTGGCCCCAGAGCCCGGACAAAGTTGCACCTTGTAGTTGAGGCCCAGGAAGCAGACGAAGTCTCACCTTGTAGTTGAGGCCCAGGAAGCGGATCTCAGCCAGCAGCTGCTGCAGGCGGCCCTGGCACTGCACCTCCTCCAGCCCCGCCGCACCTGTGCGCAGGAATGGCCCGGTGCTGCCCCACAGCACGGCCACCAGCACCAGCACCACTGCCTCTCCTGTGGCACAGCCTGAGCTCAGTGGCCTGATGGCCCCAGGGGAACACCAGCCCTGCCATCACCGCCCTGAGAGGGCCCGCACCGGGTCAACCTGCCCTCATCTCCCCACAGAGGGCCTGGCCAGGCTCACTGCCACCCCCGAACAGGAACAGCCTCCCCCAGCCCAGCTCACTGCTGTCTCCCATCATGAAGGTCCCCACTCAGGCCCTGCTGCCGCATCCCTCTCAGAGAAACACCCTGCAGCAAGCCCAGCCTGCTGCCGCATCCCCCTCATGAAAGGCCCCTAGCAGGGCCCGGCCTGCGGCCACACTCCCCTGAGGGAAAGCAGCAGAGCCAGCCAACATGGCCACATCCCCCCTCAGGGAAGGCCCCGCTGCAGGCTCGGCCTACGGCCACGCTCTCCCCTCAGCGAACGCCTCACAAGCAACCCAAGCCCAGAGCCACATCCCCCCTCAGGGAAGACCCCCACAAAAGCGGTGGCTGTTTCCCTTCCTAAGAGAAACCCCCTCTACTCCCCTCAGGGCCGACCCTTCCCCGCCCAGCAGCGCTCTCCCCTCAGCCCCGGAAGCTCACCCACGGGCGCCATAGCGACGGTGACGTATTTCCGCTCTGTGCGCCCTCTGACCCGGAAGTGCCCGTGCGGCTCTCTCGCCACAGCGCTGCCGCCATGGTGAGGAGAGGGGATGGAGCGGGGGCAGTTTTGGGGGTAGTGACTGGTGACCGGGCGGTGTAGGGCCGCCGGGACGGGGCTCCTGGGCCGCGGGGCCGTGGGGGGCGGCCGCCCCCCACGGCCCCGCGGCCCAGGAGCCCCGTCCCGGCGGCCTCGGCCGCGTCTGGCCTGAAGCATTAAATGGCGTCTCCCCCCTCGCAGAAGCCGATCCTGCTGCAGGGCCATGAGCGCTCCATCACGCAAATCAAGTACAACCGCGAGGGAGACCTGCTTTTCACCGTGGCCAAGGATCCCGTGAGTGCGGCGGGCCCTGCTCCCCTCCCCTGTTGAAAGCTAACCCTCACCGCGATAATTAATCAGTCGCGTTAATTAATCCGGCTGGTAAGAGGTGTGCTGGGTTGTTTTCTTCTCCCAGATTGTCAATGTTTGGTATTCAGTGAATGGAGAGAGGCTGGGCACCTACAATGGCCATACAGGAGCTGTCTGGTGTGTGGATGCAGACTGTATCCTTTGATTGCAGAAACCAGTTTGTCCCGGATTTTTCTTTACAGTGATTCACTTAAGGTGATTCCTCCCAACTGCTGTGCTGTTTTTTCTTGAAGAGGAGCACGGGGACAATACAGTGCGTTGAACTCTTCCGCTGTCTTTCCCTTACTCTGTCTTCTGGGTACTGTTTTTTTCCCCCAGGCTGGAATAACACATGCAGTGTGCCCCATCTGCCCTCATTTGTGCATCACTGCTTTTGTTGTTGTGGCCCTGGGAGATTGGGGAAGGTGCCTTGAGTTGCACAAGGCCTTTGGTCTCCAAAGGGTACATTAATGCAACAGCTGGAGCCTTTTTCTTTAACATTTCAAAAGGAAAATTGTGGATTTTGTAATGGGAACACTTAGCCTCTGTGTCTGCTTCCACTGGAGTGTTGTTAGTCCTGGAATGGATGTTGCCCAATATCTGATAGGGCTTCTTACTCGTGTTTATAAGTATTCCCATGGTATCTAGACAGCAGCTTTTAGGGCTGAGAACATACTGATATTCCTTAACTGGTGACGTAGGGGACACACGACATGTGCTCACTGGCTCTGCAGATAACAGCTGTCGGCTCTGGGACTGTGAAACAGGTAAGACTTTTCCCACACAGCTGCGTTTGTGTCCCAGCTTTGTCCTGCTGTGAAGTCCACTAAGCTGGCAGGACGTGGTGGCAGCATACACACGTGCTTGTTCATCCCCCTGAAAGAGGTCTGAATCCTAACTTGGACTGCTGGAGGGGAGAGGGTTTGTGTATGTGCCTGGTTTCTGGTGAATATGTAGTGAATTGACTTACTTTACCACCCAAGTAGTCAAAATGTGCAGTGAGAGCTTGCAGGTCGCCAAACTTGCTTGTCAGCTGCGCCCAGTGCTCTCATCCTCCCTCTGACCCTGCCGTTCAGCTGATCTTTGTCATTAACCTTGCAATCAAATACCCAGTGAAGTGTCGTTTTCTGCTCTGCGTTCAGGAAAGCAGCTCGCTCTAGTGAAGACAAGCTCAGCGGTGAGGACGTGTGGGTTCGACTTCGGAGGAAACATCATCATGTTTTCCACGGACAAGCAGATGGGATATCAGTGTTTCGTGAGCTTCTTTGATCTCCGGGACCCCAGCCAGATTGGTGAGGAACCCAGGCCAGCACTGGCACCAGGGAATAAGGGGAAGTGTTGATCGCTGGAGCCAGTGTCACTGTGTCTCTCTGTCTCCTTCCTTCCTTCCTGCAGAGAACAACGAGCCTTACATGAAAATTCCCTGCAGTGACTCCAAAATCACTAGTGCTGTATGGGGCCCTCTGGGAGAGTTCATCATCGCAGGACATGAGAGCGGAGAGCTGAACCAGTTCAGTGCCAAGGTCAGTCTGATAAGGAACAGCATCTCCCCAGGCAGCAGTGCTTGGGGGAGGATATCACAGCATTCCTGGTGTGGTCATGGGACAGAATATGGCCTTTTTGGCTCGAACCAGCAGCCTTATGGAAGGATAGTTAAAATATGCAGCTCCCTTGAGCAAGGCCGATGTACCAACATCTGCCCTGCAGCTGACAGTGACATCTCCTACATTTTTTTTTAATGGGGAAGTCACATGTACACTCACTTTGCCTGCCAGCATGCTGAAACCGCCTTCTTCACCCTTCAGTCAGGGGAGCAGCTTTCAAACATCAAGGAGCACACCAAGCAAATCAACGATATTCAGACCTCCAGGGACATGACCATGTTCATCACTGCCTCCAAGGACAACACGGCCAAGGTAAGGTCTCCCACCAGAAATGCAGGGGACTGTTGATATTTGCTTGCAGGACTTTGCTCAGAGACGTGGCTATTGCAGAGGTTTGCTCCTTAGAAATTTGAGTAAGGGGAAAGTTCGGTGTGAAAGGGGAGATGCCACCCTATGGAATTAACGGCCAAGTATTGAAAACAACATTGCCAAAATATGTCTGCAGTGTGCTACCGCCAAAAAGTGATAGAGGCGAGATATATCTTAGGCCAGTATTTTGGGGAAATATTTTTGGGATTTGGGTGCCCATGAGCAACTGTAGGGGTAACATCTGCCCAGGTGAGGCCTAGCAGCCAGATTTGTGCAAGTTAATTGGGTTGCCGGCCCTCCTGCAGAATAAATTTCTCCCTTTTGCCTCCTAGCTATTTGATTGCACGACACTTGAGCATTTGAAGACGTTCCGGACGGAGCGACCGGTGAACTCTGCTGCACTCTCCCCCATTTTTGATCACGTAAGAATGAGCTCGCTCGTTGTCACAATTTTACTGTGACTTGCCTCAGATAGCTGGAATACGGAGTGTTACCAGCCCAGCTAGAAAAAAACATCACTGTGGAATGGGTCTGGGGAGCTTTGCTGCAGGCTGGTGCAGGGAACAAAGCTTTGTGTCCTCTGATCTTCAGATGTGTCTGGGAGGTGGGAACTTCGTGGGGCTGGAGTCAGGCCTGCTCATGAGGTGGCGCGATCTGCTGGGTTAGTAGGAGGCTTCCCCAAAGTTTGGCTTCCTCCTCTCCTGGCTCCTGCTGAGCGCGTGTGGAGTGACCAGCACTGAAGTGTTGTGGCTTCTGTCTGTTGCAGGTCGTGCTTGGTGGTGGGCAAGAGGCCATGGATGTAACCACAACCTCCACCAGGATTGGAAAATTTGAGGCAAGGTTCGTCCTTTCCCTCTGGCAGGGCTGAATCCTCACTCCTGACAGCCCAGGGTTCTCTTCTCAGAGCATCTTGCATCATTAAACTTGCAGACCTTTTTTGAGGAAACCCTGATTGTGTCCCTAACCAAACTCCCAACTTCCTGAGATAATTTAAATCTTCCTTCTCCCAGGTTCTTCCACTTGGCTTTTGAAGAAGAGTTTGGCAGAGTGAAGGGTCACTTTGGTCCGATAAATAGCGTTGCATTTCACCCCGATGGGAAGAGGTGAGGATCTCTGTGGGTCTTGCAGGGTGCCCCAGTCAAGTCAGGCCCACCTGTTGGTTAGGATGTGGCTAGGCTCACAGGAGCTCTGCAGTGGGAACGGAGCAAGCACCTTCCTTAATTCTCCCATTCCGGCCCTGCTGCCTCCCCCCAGGCTGACCAGGGGGTTCATTTAGGCCCTATTGCACAGCTTGGCTGCATCACTGATTGTTTTGTTTTGTCTTGTGACTCCTTTATCAGTTTTTGGGGGGCATTGTGAGAACAAACCTCACGACTATTTGGTATAAACCTGGAGGCAGCGAGGTCCTGACAACATCCGTGATTTTGTCTTTCCTCCTGTAGTTACAGCAGCGGGGGTGAGGATGGCTACGTTCGCATCCATTACTTCGATCCCCAATACTTCGAGTTTGAATTTGAAGCTTAAAGGAGGACTTCCCCTCCTCTTCCCTCCTGCAGTCCATCGACTCCTGCACAGAACTGTTGTAAGGCCTGAAGTTACTCTGCTCCGCAGGAGGCAGCGGGAAGCAGTTAGCAGCAAACTTGGGGGGCTGTGTGAAGGTGGGGAGCTAGAAACCCAACCGGCTCCAAAGGGCAGGACTGGCTTTCACCGGAGGTAGAGGGAAGGCAAGGGAGGGAGCTGGGCTGGCTGCCTGCCTGCCCCTGGGGATGCTGACTTCCTGCCCTGCTGGGCATATTTATATATCAGGGGAGAAAAAAGATCATCAGGAAATAAACAGAAATCTTTTATAAACACAAGGAAAAGCGCCTCTGATTTTGGTTTGGCTTTTTTTTTCGGGCTGGAACAGAATTAACCTGAGTGCTTTGCTTTCCTGGCTCTGTTGGCGGTGCCTGGCTCCCCACCCATGGGCAGACAGTGCCTCTGTCCGCCGTAGCTTAACTCTTTCCCGGGGAGGATCTGCAGCTATGGTTCGGGTCCGGCCCTGAAGTGTGAACAGGCTGGAAGCGCAGCAGCCAGTCATTGTTTTCCAGATGACACACACGCACCCGGTTCTGGTGCTTTGTTTATTTGCTGGACTGACCCTGAGCCAGCTTTCCTCATGAAACAGTTATTTCCTGCGCTAGTACGCTGGTGTTGCAAATCCTCATCCTTCCAGCCCTCTTGCCCTGTGTCTGTCTGTCCGGAGGGGTGGTTTGTATCTCTTTCCTTCCCCGAAACTGGGTTCAAGGGCAGATTTCCCGGGCTGGCTCCCAGCTTGGAGAAATTCTATGATTTCATGGCTGATGCAACACATGAACTGCAGTTAGCGTGCCCTTTGTGGAGAGGGCCTCGTGACTTTAGTGTGTTTTGCTGCTTCAGTTTTGCTGTGCTGACTGTGCCTGGCAGCCGGGCAGGGGCTGTGAGCCTGGCACGCCGTGGTGGGAGCTGCCAGAGGCTGATGCTGCTGGGCACATCGACCTCCCGCTGCCTTCTCCACCAGCGGTCCAGGTGAAATCCCGCTGGGGAGGGAGCAGGCTGCTCCTGCCCCGACGTAAGCGCAGAAAGCAGGTGTGGGCTGTGAGAGAGACCACTTTACTGAAACAAGCTCAGTCTGTGCAGCCCAGAGGCTACAAAAAGGGTCTGTCCACCCCATCCTGGAGTTGTCCTCCAGGCTCCGCAGGGCCTGTGTCCCGCACAGCGCTTCCTGCGGAAAGCTGCAGTGTCGCGTTGGCCCAGCAGCCCGTGGGGACTGGATTACCGCATTGCCCACGCTGCCGTTCATCGTCCGTTCTCTGTCTGGGCAGCGGGGTCAGAGAGGGACCGGCTCAACCTGCTCTCCACGCTCTCCTTGACTGGGGGGTCACCCCCCTCTGCTAACCGCTGGACCTCTGCCCAGGCCTCGTCCAGGTACTGAGATGAACGGATCCATCGGAAGAATAAACCTAGGAGAGAAGGGGCTGTGTGTTGTCTCAGCTGTGCCGTAGCCCTGGCGAGAGAGGGAAAAGCAGAGCATTCCCACCCAGCCCAGCTCAGAGCTGAAGGTGGGTTTGGAGGGCACCGGACCCAGCTCACCCTGCCAGAGCTGGATGCTCTGGGGCTCGACAGAGGGCCAGATGACCAGGGCGTTGTGCGAGTAGAGGGGGTTCAGGTACTTCTTCTTCTCCCCAGGTTGGTTCAGCCAGGCCCAGAGGGCATGCGTGCTCTCCCTCACTTTACACAGGCACCTGCCAGAGAGTTGAGAAGCGTTTCAGCTCCTCCCAGGGGGCCTGGGGTTACCCAGGCTATGACCGGGAGGGCTTCACTCTGCCCCATCTGACAGGGTCTGCGCCAGGGGCACAGTGGTGACCACGGCATTGCTCCTAAGGGACAGTGCTGTCCCCGCTTCCCACCCACTTGCCTCTCTTTCTCGTTGTTGCAGAGGAAGGTGCCGTAGGCAGAGGCGTAGGCGTTGTCGAAAAGGGTGAGGAGGAGATGCTCGCTGAACTCCAGAGAGAAGGGGAACTGGCGGCTCAGCTGCCACACGCAGTCGAGGAAGAGGAGGAAGAGCGGCGCCTCCTGCTTCAGCCGGGCGTGGGAGTAGGCAGAGCGGGCGCAGCGGAGGTGGAAGGGGTGGCCAGCCTGTGGGACCCCCGAGGGGGAATAACGGGGGTGAAGAGGAGTGGGGGGAGTGCGCCCAGCCAGGCTGGGGTCCCCAGCCCCCTTGGGACTGCTGGTCTCACCTCAATCCACTCCCGCTCCAGCAGCCCCTGGAAGCCTGCCAGCGTGCGGCAGGACGGGTCCAGGATCACCTGGGCCAGCGCCGTCACCAGCAGCGTCGTGTCCGTCCCCTCCGCCCCGTGGACCAGCACGCTGGCCTCCTCCCTGTGGGCAAGCGCGGACGGGTGGGGCGATGCTGGCGAGCCCGGGGTGATGCCCGAGGTTTGTGCTGTGTTGAGAGCTTTGAAAGGGGGCAAGCGGGGGCCGTGGGGCAGCAGCCCCCCCCTTACCTGTCCAGGCACTGTGCGGCCAGGCAGGCTGTGCTCAGGGCTGCCTTGACGTGGCTCAGCCAGCGGCAGCTCTCCAGCCGGCTCAGCCACCGGTCCATGTTGATTGAGGTGTCATTGCAGGCTTCCACCAGTTTAATAAAGCTCTCCTGCAGCGGGCGGCCTCTGGGAGGGGAGGAGAGCGCTGTCAGGGGCTTGGTGAGTCTTGCAGGGGGCTGGAGTCCCCATGCCATCAGCAGGGCAGTGTGACCACCCATGTCACGAGAGCGCCAGGCCTCAGCACAGCCCCTCACCTCTCCAAGGGCCGGTGCAGCCTCCTCCACTGTGGGTAGGAGGACTTGGGCTCCGTGCCCCCCCCCGTCATCCGAGCCTGCTTCGCCGCCTGGGCCGACCGCGTGTCAATGATAAAGCCTCGCTCCCCCTCATCCAGGATGGTCCCCAGCAGCATCTCATCCTCACGGCAGCGCTTTCGGTTGGGGCCCGTCAGTGGCTGGCTGCTGCGGAGCATCGCCTGCGGGGTGAGGGCCAGCGGGCAGTGGGGGGACCCTGTGGGGTTGGGGGGCTTAGAGCCACCCCAGGGCTGGCAGTGGTGGGAGAGGAGACAAGGGGCAGAACAGGGAGGTGGACTCACGGTGCCGTTCTTGCAGTGGTAATAGCTGAGGACGGGGAATCGCCCGCCCTGCCGGAAACGGGCAGCCTTCTGCAAGGTGTCATCGTCCACCGCTGCTGGCACGATGACGGTGGGAGGGTACGTGGGGCAGGTGGTGAAATCCCGGTTCACATCGCTCAGCCGCCACTGGCTCGTCTGGGGGAGATGGGGGGGAGGGGGGCTGCCTTGGGTGCCGTCTTGGCTGCGTGAGCCCCAGTGGGCAGCCCGGCATGGCGGGGGGGAGTCGCTTCTGCCCCCAGCCCAGCCAGCTCCCTCCCTTCCAGGCTCACCTGTGAGGCGATCCGTTGGAAGTACTGCTCGAGAGGGAAAAGGTGCCATCCTTCCTCGAGCTTCAGGCTCTGGGGTCTGTAGAAGAACGGGTACATCATCATCACGGAGTCCACCGAGGAGAGAGCCTGGAGCGAGAGCAAAGGTGGAGCTGGTCACGGGCAGGGGGTGCGGATCAGAGCACAGAGGTGGCTCAGAAAGTCCCCACCATGTCCCCAGGGCTCTGCAAACCCTGGGTCTGTTCCCTACTCCTGGCCACATCCCAGCCGAGAGCGAGGGCTGGGGGGGCAGGCACTGGCACCAGCAGCCCCGCTGGCACCCGGTGCCAATGGTGCCAATGCTGCCCGCCCCGGAGCAGAGTGTTTACCCATGTTAATGACAGACCAAGAGCAAACACTGCAGGCGGCCGCTTTCCCCTGCCAACACTTTGCACCCTGGGCAAGGCTCCGGGAGCTCACCTCGATGGAGCTGGCGATGTTGAGACACTCTTCCATGCCAGGGATCTCCAGCTGCAGCACCTTCAGGTCTTTGCACCGGAGCGTGATGGTGCCGGAGGAGCCAGCGATCCTGGGGGAGGCAGGGGGGGCTCAGGACCAGCTGTAGGTCCATGTACGCAGAGACAGCGCCGAGCTGCCCTCTCCCCCTGGGAGAGCCAAGCGGGGCGAAGCGAAAGGGCTGTGCCGGTGCGGGATCGCTGGCTCTCATCCGGCACCGGGGGCTCGCCTGTCCAAAGCCAAGATTTCCAGCATCTCCCTGGGGCCCGGTGGGCACGGCGGTGGTTAGCACAAAGCCGGGTGCTGCCAGCTGGGTTAGCAGAGCCGAGAGAGCATTAAAAGCCAAACCTGGTGTCTCGTGGGGAGTCATTAGTCCGGGGGGGCTGGTACCAGCCTAAATTCTGCACTCTGAGGCACGGAGGAGAAGAGGAGGTCAATGGCCGGTGCCGCGAGCGTCGCCCGGCGTGGGCCATGGGGAAGAGGAGGGACGAGGCTCAGCAGGCAGCGCCATGGGGTGCCCGTGCCCTGCCGCCGGGAGAGCAGTGGGGGATCTCCTCCAGCTAAGGCAGGGGTGACACTGGTAGAAAGGACCGCAGGGACAGCCGTGGGGACAGACCCACCTCTTCTCCACAGCATCCACGTTGCGGATGAGCAGCCAGAGCTCCAGGGTGCCGGGCTGGCTGTCCCCCCCGGGGCAGGAGGAGAGGAGCAGGTGGTGGCTGGTGATGCACAGGGTGCCCTTCACGGCCGGCAGCCCCATGCACGACAGCAGCACGCTCTCCACTGTCGCCGTCTTGATCAGCTCGGAGAACTCCATGGCGGTGCTGGCAGCCAGGCACAGGACCTGCTGCCGCAAGGCCGGAGGGAGAAAGGGGAAATCCTGCAGCGACAGCCCAGCCCGCAAACCCTCTTCCCTCTGCGTCACACGGGGCCCTATAGCCTCACCCCCCTCTTCGTGTTTACATTGTCACCTACAGCCTACAGAGCTTCCTCGCTGCAAAATGCAGGGGAGTGCCATGTTTCCTCCCCCAGCAATGCTGTCACTGCAGATGGGGAAACTGAGGCACAGGCCGAGGGGGCTGAGCTGGTGCCAGGCTCCCCAGCAGTGCACAGACCCCAAGCTGGGTACCCCGCACCCCACGCCAGCTGTGCTGCATGCGGGGCGTGGGGGGTGGTAGCTGGTGCCACTGCAACCGCTGTCTTGCGGGGAGCAGCTCTGGGTCCTTTGCTGCCGCCATGGGGCCTGCCATGCCGGGGCTGTATGGTGCTGAGCACCACCAGCACCCCAGCACAGCCTGAACCTGGCTCCCAGGGTGCTGGGGGGCTCTGCCTGCACCCACAGCCCCCCGTGGCCCTGGGGATGGAGCCAAGTGCCCTGGGTGAGGAGGAGGAGGAGGAGGAGGAGGGTGGTGAGCAGCTGGCAGCAGTGCCTGCTGTGGCCACCCCAGTGCTTACCTGCTCGGGCTCGGTGCAGGCAGGGACCTCGGGGTGCGAGTGGGAGATGTTGGGGTGCAAGTGGGAGATGGGGTGACCTCGGGGTGCAAGCGGGGATCTCAGGGTGCAAGCAGGAAACTGCTGGGTATAAGCAGGGGAGCTCGGCATGCAAGCAGGGAGCCTGGGGTGCAAGCGGGGGACTTTGGGGTGCAAGCAAGGCTCTCGGGGTGCGAGCGGGAGACTGTGGGGTGCACGGGAGACCTTGGGGTGCAAGCAGGGGACCTCAGAGTGCAAAGAGTGCACTCAGAGGGCATAGGGAGGGGAGCTCAGGGTGCGAGCAGGGATCTCGGGGTGCAAGCAGGAGAGCTCAGGGTGCGAGCGGGGACCCCGGGGTGTGAGTGGGGACCCCGGGGTGCGAGCGGGGACCCCGGGGTGCGAGCTGGGACCGCACACCCAGCCGTGCCGGCGGGGCCGGCGGATGTCGGGGTTAAGGTGGCCCGGCCCGGGGCGGCTCCGCCGGCGGGGGCCGGGATGGGCGATGGTCTCCCGGGCTGGGGGGGGGGGGAAGGGGGGTCACCGCGTGGGGTGCGACAGCGAGGGGACACGCGGGGGCCGTGGGGAGGGACACGCGGGGGCTGGCAGCGCAGCAGGGGCGCTGCACGCAGGGTTTCGGGGACGGGGGGGGGCTGTCCCCGGGGCAGGCGGCGCCGGTGGGGCGCGGGCCAGTCCCGTAACCCCCCCCCGCTGCCCCCGGCCCGCCCCGGGCAGCGCTTGCAGCACCGGGCAGGGCGGCGAGGGGGGGGGGGCGGGGGGGAGCGGCCAGATCCTGACCCGGTTCCACCTTAAGGGCCCGGCCGGGATGCGGGACACCAGCTGCCCCCCGGCTCCTCGCCCCGTGTCCCGCCCCGTCCCCCCCCCCCCCGCCCGGTTTCTTTTTCCGTCCTTGGGCTGTTTTTGCGGCCCCCCCCGGTGCGAGAGGGCGGCTTCGCCCGGGGATAAATCATCCCCGCTCCTCCTTGCCAGTGTATCCCGGTGAAGGCTTCCTCCAGGGAAACAGGGAGACTCCTCCCAGCTGGAGACAATAATGCTAAAAAAGACAAGAAAAGGAAAAAACAACAGTAAGAAAAAAAAAAAAAAAAAGAAACCAAAACGAACAAACCCAAATAACCCCTCCTTTGCGCTCCTCTGGATACGGAAAGTTCCTGCCCGTTGGAATTGCCCTCGACATCCCCAACCCTTATCGTCCTGGGGGTGCTGGTGGCCAGGGTGCTCCTCACTCTGCAGGTGCAGGGGGCAGAACCTCTGTCTGCCTGGGGGCTTTGGGGGGGGTCCCAAGGGTGCTGCCATGCCCTTCGGCCAGCTGAAGTTCAAGGAGCTGGGCGAGGAGGAGCCCACCTGGGAGCAGGAGAGCCTGGACGGCGTGAAGGCGCTGGCGGCCAAGTTGAAGTTGCAGACACGGAGACCCTCCTACCTGGAGTGGGAAGCCCGGGTGAGGGGGCAGCCCTGGTGCAGTCGGACCCCCGGGGGGACATGGGGGGCACGGCAGGGCCCTGGGCACCCTGAGGATGAGCAGGATGGCAGCGTCTGTGGCTTCGCCACCATGGAGGCGGCGCTGGAGTGGCTCAGGATGGAGCTGGTGAGTAGTTGCTGGTGGGGTGGGAGACACAAGGGGTGGGCAAGGGCTGAGCCCCCAGGCAGGGACAGGAGGCAAGAGGGGTGGGCAAGGGCTGAGCCCCAAAGCAGGGACTGGAGGCACGAGGGGTTGAGCGAGGGGTGAGCCCCCAGGCAGGGACAGGGACTGGAGGCACGAGGGGTGGGCAAGAGCTGAGCCCCCAGGCAGGGACGGGGCCACAGGGCTCCTTCGTGCAGAGGGAGGACTGGCAGCCCGGCTTCACGCAACAGCGATGGGATGTGCCCGGGCCAGGGTGCTCCAGCCGCTCCAGCCATGGCACGCTGCTTTGCTCCTCTGCCCAGCACGGCCGGTGCGTGTGGATTTTTGCAAGGCACGTGTGACACTGCGGTGCTGCAGCTCTGCCCCTGTCCCCTTGCCCAGCGCTGGGGGTCACAGCTCTGTCAGGCGTCTGCATTTGTCACCCCCTCCTGCCTGCTCTGCTGGTGGCACAGCTGTGGTGGACTTCATTGGTGTGGCACAGCCTTGGTGACTTCCATGGGGTGACCCCGGCAGCGAAAGCCAGGCGGGTACAAACCCACGGGTGCCTGAGCTGACCCTGGGCTGTGACCCTGGCACCGACCATGTGCCAGCCCTTGGACAGTGTGTGGGCTCCCCAGGGCCACGTGTGCGTGTGGTCCCCGGTGGGTTTGTGCCCTGGGCAAGCCCCAGCCCTGCTGCACGTGGTCCCTGGTGGGTTTGTGCCCTGGGCAAGCCCCAGCCCTGCTGCCCCACCACCCCCACTGCCTGGGCAGCTGCCCCAGCGGCCGGTCCGGCTCTGGCCCTGATGCCCACCTCCCCGTGCAGCAGGAGATGCAGGCTGTGGACCAGCGCCTGGCACAGCAGCTGATGCGCCTGCGGGCGCAGCTGCACCGGCTGAAGGTGGAGCAGGCCTGCCACCAACACAAGGAGATGCTGGATGATGCCACCTTCGGCCTCGAGGGCTGTGAGGAAGACTCGGATCTGCTCTGCAACATCCCCCCCAAGGCTGCCTTCCTGCTCTCCACGCCGCTCAAGCACATCGGCGTCACCCGCATGAACATCAACTCCCGACGGTTCTCCCTCTGCTGAGCGTGGCAGGACCCTGCAAAGTGCTCAGTACCAAGCCTGGATGGGAGCCTTGCAGGCACCCATGGGTGCATCCAGACCTGGTTGGGCTCAGGGATCCCTCCACAAATGCCTTGGGGACTGTAGAGCTGCTGCCAGGGCTGCCCCCCCTTAGGGCAGGCGGTGCTGAGCCTGTGCTGCCAGCCCTGCCCCAGGGGCAATGCCAATGCCACCAGTCCCATCAAGCACAGGGTGTTTTGGGGCACCCAGTGCTCTGTCCCTAATGATGGTGGGGTCAACCACAGTGGAAAAATGTGGGGTGCAGCCCATTGAGAAGGAATAAAAGGAGGTGAAGGCGAGAGCTGATGTTTTCTCTTTATTTTTGCATGCCCCAGGGCACCTGCCTTTGCCTCCAGATCTGGCTCCCAGCCCTTCGCTGTGGGGGATGTAGGGGTGGCAGGGGGGTCCGTGTTGCCATCGCCCCTTCCCTGGCTGCTCCCAGGACTCTGGCTCACAGGGTGGGTGGTTTCTCATCGGTTTCTGCTGCAGGAAAGTGCCATGCCGGAGAGACAGTGTCTCTGCTTTGGGGACATTGCATCTTCCTGGGCCAGCACCTTCCTGGGCACCCCTGGCAGCAGATGGGTGCTTGGGCTGCATCGCTGCAGGAAATGCTTGTCACCAAACTGGCTGCGAATGGAGGAGTTGTTTCTGAGGCTTGATGCCGGGAGATGCCAGGGGCCATGCTCAGAGTTTGGGCAGCCCCACATCCCCATCTCCAAGCCCTGACAGCACTGTGCCGGGAGCAGGAGGGATCCTGGAGGTACTCACCAGAGCAGTTCGCTTTTAGATTTTCCCTTCCTATATTAACATCAAACCCTTTACAACAGAAGTTGCCGCTTGCAGGGTGTGACTTTTGTAGAACCCTTTTTGTCAGTGCTGCTGAAGAAGATGTGAGGTGACCCAGGCATAATTTGGGGGGCTGCTTCTCCTTCCCAGGGTAGCAGCAGGACATGGGGAGAACCCGATGTGCACCCTGAGGCTACAGCACACCCCAGCACCTTGGAGCGCTCCCCACCATCCCTTGCTGGGGGCACCTGCTGTGTTGGGGATGGGAATGGGGCTGCACAGCTGCCCCTGGAAAATGTCCCTGCCAGGGTGGATGCTGCAGCCAGTGCTGCTGCAGCGATGCCCTACAGGCTCCTGCAGCCCCCCCTGACACAGCTGGGCTTCCTGCCCATGCCTCCGGTACCTGCGGCTTCGTGTTTGATTGCAAAAGCCAAGACAATAGTGTTGTGGTTGTTATGCTCTGAGCTATCTTCAGAAACACAAGGCTGGCATCCTGGCTGGGGCATAACATGTCCCCTTCACTTCACCCCTGCCACTGTGGCTCTCGGGGCGCCAGAGTCTGGGGGGACCCCATGGTGACAGCCAAAGCGAGGGCTGTGGTGTGCAGGATGAGTCCCACAACCTGTGTAGGGTCCACTGGGGTCAGGGGCAGCTGGTGCGTGGCACTGTCAGCCTGCCCACACCAAGCACCAGAGAGGGGACAGCGCAGGGGACCAGCTAGCTGGGGGCTGCCTGGGCAGCAGGTGACAATCCCCTGCCCATGGCTGGCCCCTCGCAGCACATCTCCCAGCCCGCCGGACCCTGCTCCCCCACCGACTTAGCATCCCCTTGCCCACCCAGTCCCTGGGAATTGGTGGCCAGGGCCACCCAGAGCAGAGACCCTCTGTGCTGGGGATGGCAGGAAGCCATCAGGGTTTGTCACTAGCTCTTGTGGTTGTTCGCGAGCTGTGAACCAGCTTCTCTAGAGTTTGCTCATGAGGCAGGAAACCAGGGCAGGTGGTAAGCAGCAGCGAGTGGTGGCGGTGGGGAGCGGGCGCCCATGTGCAGGGGGCTCGTCTCTGCTCCCCAGAGGGTCATTGTGCTCCTGCCAGGGATGGAGAGGATGTGAGTGAGGACACGGTACCTTCACACTTGCTGCCGGGCCATGGGAGTCTGAAAGCAGCTGGTCCTCCCCTCGCTGCCAACAGGTAACAGGGACCTGGGGGCGAAGGGGTCTGCACTCTCCGGACAGGAGCTGGGACCACCCAGGCGCCTGTGGAGGATGAGGGTTCCCTTGTATTCTCCGCGGTTGCCCCTCGGAGCGATGGAAATGGGGGTTTGGGCTCGTTGCTGCGGGGGGCTGTGAGCGCTGGTGCCTGGGCAGCGGGGTGTGAGCACTTGTGCCTGGGTGATGGATGGGGGGAGCGGGGCTGTGCTCCCCATCCCTCTGTGGCCTTTTAGTTGGGGTGAAAGTCGCTGTCCCGATGCCCTCTGCCCGCCTGGGGGGGTCTGCCCAGGGTGGGAGTGTTGGCCCCTCACAGGGCTCTCTCCGAGACCCCATTTCCAGGGAAAAATAGGAATTTCGTCCCCAGGACCAGGCTCCTGCCTGCCTGGCTGTGGATGAGAGCAGCTTAGGGACAAGCAGCAGTTTAACACTGGTCTAGCGGGGTCCCTGCCCGCTCTGAGGGCTTCAGACACTGAGCTACTCCTGGTTTGGGTGCCACCTCAGCACAAACACCTCCCCGCTGCAATGGCAGCTTTGGAGCCATGATGCTTCGCATCTTCTCTGCGAAGCTGGACCAGTGTGGGGCTTAGCATCCAGCTGGGTCACAGCTGGCTTGGGGTCACTCAGGACACCCTGGTGAGCCTTGAAGAGCATCAGGGATGGGGTCAGCCCAGCCTTCAGCCCTCTTCACACCTGCCCATGCTTGTGAGCAAACCACTGGACCTGGCCAAAGAAGTGGAAGGGCCGGCATGGGGCAGCTCCTCCTGCAAGAGCCAGGAGGTCCAGACACACTCCTGAGCAAAGCCAGGGAAAGGCACGTACACAGCCGTGCAAGGACACACATGCACACCCATGCATGCGTGCAGACACCTCCTCAGGGACATGATGAGGCACAGGGCAGGAGCGCCTACACATCCCTCCCAGGCAACCTTTGCACAAGAAATTCGGTTGCACAGATGCAGTCACAGAACCCAACTTCAAACACCCCATTTCACCAGGTGAAACGGCTGCTTAGTGGAAATTACACTGTGGCTTAAGTACATGAGACAAAAAGGCACAATAGCAGCACCTCCCTCCCCACCCTGGCTTCATGCAAGAAGGAAAAAACATCTCTTGGCACCGCTCGCCTTTGGTAAATGCGTCTGAAGGGCTGTGGGTGGGTTTGGGAGCCAAAATCCTCCATGGGGCCAGGGTTGTGCTGGGGCTGTGCTACCGCCTGGGCATCACCGGCACCTTGCCTGCTTCTCTTGCCATCAACAGGCCACTGTGGTGTGGCTGAACCCCTTTTTGGGTGCCAAAGTGTGTCCCCAAATAGGTGTCACCAGAAGTTGAAGGCACCAGGGTGGTTTTTAGCATTTGAGTCCCCACAGCAGCACCGCACGGCATGCTCGGCTGCCCTCTCCTTGCCAAAATCGCCCGTCACCTGCTCCCGTTGGCCACTGTGGCAGTGGGCACCCTGAGGCTGCACTGTGGGGACAGCCCCTGTGTCCCTGATGTGGATGCCGTGTGGACCCCATCCCCCAGGGAGGGGGCTCCTGGTCTGCAAAACCAGCCCTGGCAGCGCTGGTAGGGGGGGTCTGGCTGGCAGCAGGTTCTGATGGCTGAGGCTGGTGACACCAGGGGCTGGTGGCACCCTGGGGACCCTGCACCCTCCCTGGGGGCCCCCTGTGAGCTCTTCCCTGCGTCCCATGGAGGCACAAGCCGAAATGAAGCTCTCAGTGCCGTGCCCTCCTCGGCAGCATGGAGAGAGGTGGATTTAAGTGTGTGCTTGTGAGAAAACAGCCGTGCAATTGCTCCCGGGTAGGAAACCAAGGTGAAAATGGTGCCGTCATTGCCCATGGCCACCAGCTCCCAGCAAAGCAGCTCCCAGGGCTTAGCTGGCCTGCTGGGGACCCAGCACGGTGGGGCTGAGGACCCTTGCAGCTGCACCGCCTTGCTGCCAGATAAGAGCTCCCACTCGGCGTTCGCAAAAGCAGCTGCTGGTTTTGGGAGCTGGGGCAGAGACACCTGGGCTGGCTTTCGGTGGCATGGGGCTCCAAGCCCTGCCGTTGGCACCCACCACCTGCAGAAACCGTGCCAGGGCCCCCCCCGAGAGCCCCCCAGAGCTGCTGGGCAGAGCTTGGAAAAGAGAGTTTTGGGGGCCAGGTCTTGGTGGAGATAAATCCCGGCAGCGTAGGCGTGGGGGATTCTGCAGAAGAGGTTTTTCCAGGGCTGTGGGCCACGTTTTCCATGTGACACACCGCTGGGGCCTTGCACGAGAAGGCAAGAGCTGCTCAGGTGGTTTGCAGTGCCCATGCAATGATTGTGGCATCGCTGCCAGGCTGCCCCGGTGCCCACACCACAGTGATGGGGACCCTGGGGCACAGTCCTGTGCCAGCTTGGTGTCACCGTGGCCAGGGCTGATGCTTGAGGTTGGGGGTTCCTTGATGTTTCAGGGTGAGGTGCTGAGGATGAGGGCCCCCCTGAGCAGGGATGAGGGTTTAAAGGACAGCCCTGATGAAGGAGAAAAAAGAGCAGAGCCGAATTCATGGGGG
Organism: Falco peregrinus; assembly: GCF_023634155.1. NCBI lineage: Eukaryota > Metazoa > Chordata > Aves > Falconiformes > Falconidae > Falco > Falco peregrinus. The sequence continues at coordinate 117,661,271 of NC_073723.1, forward strand.
AGGCTAACGAGAGCCCTGGGGGAGGCTAATGAGAGCCCTGGGGGAGAAGGAAATCGGAGGTGACACAGCACCATGGGTGAGGGTGCGCCTGCATCCCCCTCTGACCCCAGGAGCTGCTTTTAGGGCCAGGAGGTGCCTGGTCCAGCCAAACTTCATCAAACAGCATTGCAGGGCCATGCAAAGATGTATTAATTGTTAATAGGATATTCATGATTAGGTTGTTATCTAGATGGAGGAGGGCGGGATCAGCCCAAGGGCTGCAGGGTGGGAAGGAGCTGGCAATGCCAGGCTGGTGGGAAAGGGGAGCCTCAGGCTGGGAACTAATTGCCTTCAGTCTTTTTAATTATCAAAGCCAGGACAAAATTAGGAGGAAATATGGCCGGTGACAAAGAGTCAGGGGATGCCCCCAGCTCAGCTGAGGACCTGGGAAGTGCGTGGGATGGGCCATGGGATGTAGGAAGGCAGACGGTGGGACAGAGGGATGGGGATGCACTGGAGCGAGGGGCTGGGGGGGCTTCTCTCACTGCCTCTTGCCCCCCCTGCAGCCGCCATGGGCTGCTGCTGCAGCTCAGACTATGATGAGGACTGGATCGAGAACATCGACATCTGTGAGCACTGCAATTACCCCATCGAGCCCAACAGCAAGCGCCAGGTGAGGAGGGGGCAAGCAGACACCCCCCAGTCCTGGTGGCCAAACGCCTCCAGAGGTGGCCATAGGATGGCCAGACCCCGGGAAGGCGAGGGCTCACGCGGCTTCTCGTCCCCTGGCAGAGGCTGATCCACAACGGCTCCGAGGTGCAAGACCCGCTGGTGTCCTATGAGGCCACGTCCCCGCCATGCTCGCCTCTGCAAGGTAAGGTCTGGCCGGGGCAGGGGGTGCCTGTGGACACCCCTCGAGTTGGCCACCACCCCCCTGCCCCTCCGCTTGTTCTCCCAGATAAGCTGGTGGTGGCCCTGTACAACTACGAGCCCAAGCACGACGGTGACCTGGGGCTGCGGAAGGGCGAGAAGCTCCGCATCCTGGAAGAGTGAGTGAGCATCAAGAGCATCCCAGCACACACTCCATCATGACCCCACCGCTCCCCAGCCAGCATCCCGGTGCTGTCAGGGGTGTCCTTGCGGGGTCCCAGCAACCAGAGGGAGTCTCACCTCACTGTGTCCTTGCAGGAGCGGGGAATGGTGGAAGGCACAGTCGCTCACCACCGGCCAGGAGGGTTTGATCCCCTACAACTTTGTGGCCATGGTGAACAGCCTGGAGCCTGAGCCGTGAGTAGGGCTGGACAGGGGCCATGCCCTGCCAGGGGCTGTGCCGGCAGCGGGGAGAGTCAGCAGCATCCCCCGAAGCACCGGTGGGTGCAGGTGGCCTGACTCCCCCCCGCCCCAACCATGTCCCGTGTCCCCAGGTGGTTCTTCAAAAATATCAGCCGCAAGGATGCGGAGCGACAGCTCCTGGCGTCAGGCAACACGCACGGCTCCTTCCTCATCCGGGAGAGCGAGACCTCCAAAGGTACCATCCCACAGGCCCTGCCGGCATCTCCCGCCACCAGCACAGGGAAAGGTGCTGGGAAGCACAGGAGGAGTGCTGGGATCCCACACCCACATGGTCCCATCTCCACAGGCTCCTACTCACTGTCAGTGAGGGACTTTGACCAGAACCAGGGCGAGACAGTGAAGCACTACAAGATCCGCAACATGGACAACGGGGGGTACTACATCTCCCCCCGCGTCACCTTTGGCAGTTTGCACGAGCTGGTGGAGTATTACACACGTATGTGCCATCCAGGGGCTGGTCCTGCCTGCAGGCAGGGGATGGAATGGGGGCAGGATGGGGATGGGATGGCGATGGGGATGGGGATGGGGATGGGATGGGGATGGGATGGGGATGGGATGGGGATGGGGATGGATGGGGATGGGATGGGGATGGGGATGGGGATGGGATGGGGATGGGGACACACTGCTACCCGTGCCCCAGCAAAGTCATTAGCTTATGCTGGGCCCCCTGTGCCCTCTGCTGCGTTGACACTGGCTCTGCCCCCCCCTCCCCCATGCCGCAGGCAGCTCTGACGGGCTGTGCACCCGCCTTGGCAAGCCCTGCCGGACCCAGAAACCGCAGAAGCCATGGTGGCAGGATGAGTGGGAGGTGCCACGAGAGTCGCTGAAGCTGGTGGAGAAGCTGGGAGCGGGGCAGTTTGGAGAAGTTTGGATGGGTGAGTCACAGTGAAACTGGGGTGCTTCCTCCTGGATGAGGACGCTGGTGTAGGCAGCGTCAACCGGGCCCCACGGCATCCTCGGGCTGGGGAGGGGTCCAGCTGGGGTGTCGCATGGAGCAGCCAGCACACCCCCAAGTGTGAGACCTTGGCTTTTCACAAGACCCCTGGGAGAAGGGAGAAAACCAGCAGCTAAAACAGCCCAGGGGCAGCTCTGGTTTACTGAAAGCCCCCCAGGCTTCCCCCTGTCTCCCACCCCTAGCCACTCGGACCCCTGCGCTGCCGCCCAAGCAGGCACCTGCTGCCCTGATGGGCGTGCTGGTGGAGGTGTGTGCACAGGGGCTGCACCATGTCTTCGCGAGCTGGGCTCTCTCGCCCTCAGAGCAGATGCAGCCACAATAAGGCTGTCGCTGCGGTTGTCACTGCAACGCTGGGAGCAGCTGGAGGCTCAGAGGCAGCGCGGAGCCTTGAGCGTGCTGTGATCCAGCCACAAAAGCACCTCCTGCTCCTCGGGTGCCACATGGGGAAGACACTGGGGCCGCCCTGCTCCTCTCCATCCTACCCCGCAGGCTCAGAGCGGGGTCCCTGCCTTCGCTCCCATGGGTGCTGGCTGTCCTGTGAAGTCCCCTCCAGGTACCCAGCAGAAGCCTGGCTTCAGCATCGCTGCCCAGCTCCCCCAGCTGCCCTCTGGTTCAAAGCCCAGCAACCAGCAGCTTCCTTTCCTCCGTGTGGCTGAAAGCCACATCTAAAAGTCTCTGCCTGGTGGGTTAAAATGTGGTTACAGGTTTTTGCCCAGGTGGCCAGCACGGAGCTATGATTGTCCCCAGATGTCCTCTGGCAGTCTTCCAGGGTGCGAGGTCCTCTGCCCCTCATCAGCCAGCCTTTGCCATCTCAAACATCTCTTGCTTGCGCAGTCTCGGGTTGGGATGCGCTAGATCTGCAGTCTCCACGCTTGCCCCCTTGGCTGGCACCGCTATTGCCACGTGTCCCCCCGCCGTGCCTGATGATGGGGTCCCTCTCCCCATCATGCTGTGCCCCATCTCTCCACAGGCTTCTACAATGGCCACACTAAGGTGGCCATCAAAAACCTGAAGCAGGGCAGCATGTCACCCAGTGCCTTCCTGGCGGAGGCCAACCTCATGAAGAACCTGCAGCACCCGCGGCTGGTGCGGCTCTACGCCGTGGTGACGAAGGAACCCATCTACATCATCACGGAGTACATGGAGAAGGGTGAGGGCACCCAGGCTGGGGTGGCTGGCGGCTGGGGTGAGGGTGGGGGTGGCTGGGGGCTGTGAAGAGCCACAGTCATTCGGCTCCTAGCTGTTCCTATCCAGTGGTCAGTGCTGGCTTATGTGTCTTGAGCTGCTTTTGGTATCATTTCCCCCTCTCCTCACTCTGCCTTTGCATCACAGCTGTCCCACTGGCTGGGAGCTCGGGGGTCAGCCCTGGCAGGGGGGAAAGGACCCTGCAGGCAGGCTGGTCTCCTGCCCATTTGCTCCTGCCTGCCTTCCCCGGGGGTTGCAAGCTGCCCAGCCCCACATTTGGTGTTGCCATAGGGGACAGTGCCCTGGTGACCCCACCACCATGATGCCCAGCTCCAACAGATGCCGGGGTGGGAGGCAGTGTGTGTGCTTGCTGCTGAGATCTGCTGCCTTCATTGCAGGCAGCCTCGTGGACTTCCTCAAGACCTCGGAAGGAATCAAGCTCAGCATCAACAAACTGCTAGACATGGCTGCACAGGTCAGGGGGGGGACAGAGCTGTGGAGCTGCTGGTGGGGAGGGCTCTGCTGGGGCTGGGCTGGGGCTGCCCTGCTTGGGCTGGTGGCTATTAATTGCAATTCCTCCAAACCACAGATTGCTGAAGGCATGGCCTTCATTGAGGCCAAGAACTACATCCACCGCGACTTGCGGGCTGCCAACATCCTCGTATCGGACACCTTGGGCTGCAAAATCGCCGACTTCGGGCTGGCCCGCCTCATCGAGGACAATGAGTACACGGCTCGTGAAGGTGTGTCCCCAGCCGAGCCCTGCTTTTGGGGTGCACACAGCTCAGGGCCATGGGGAACCCCCACCCAGCCAATTCTGGGGGCCCCCACGGTGCTCCGGGAGCTGCAGGACTGCATGCAGCCACGGGAGAAGGAAGCAGGCGGGGGTGCAGACAGCCTTCCCTCCACTCCATCTCCCCGCAGGCAGAGAGGGGGCTGCGGGGCCCTGCGTGCCCACCCGACACTGCTTTTGGTGGGGTGACAGCCCTACCTGGTGGCTACTGCTGGAACAGGCCCGCTGCAGGGGTGCTAGCCCATTCTGGGGGCTCTGTAGCCAGCCAAGCAGCAGGGGGGCAGAAGGGCTGGCTGCCACCAAACCCAGCTTGTCCCCAGGCATATAGCAGGGACAGAGGCTGACTCAGGGTTGTCATATCAGATTAGGCAGAGAGGGGCATTTTCAGCTCAGCCACAACGTTTTATTTTCTCCCCTCCTGCTGTTTTTCAGGGGCTAAATTCCCCATTAAGTGGACGGCGCCGGAGGCTATTAATTATGGGACGTTCACGATTAAGTCTGATGTCTGGTCATTCGGCATCCTGCTCACGGAGATCGTCACCTATGGCCGGATCCCATATCCAGGTCAGGATTTCCCAGCAGCTGCACGACAGAAGGGCTGGCACACGCACGCAAGCGCACACCCACGAGTGTGTGCATGCACTCCTGCACGCACACACGCTCCCAGCCGCCCCATCTGGCTCCCTTCCCTGCCAGCCCGCGATGGTTTCGACCGTTTCCCGATGCACATGGCCAGCCCCAGCCCAAAAGCCACTGGGGGTTTCAGAGGCAGCAGAGGGTGAAAGGAAGTTTCCCGGTGGGATTTGCAAACGTAGGGTGCTACCTGTGACCTGGGGGTGATCCAAATTCAGTGCTGTGCGTGTTGTCCTCACAGGGATGACCAACCCCGAGGTGATACAGAACCTGGAGCGTGGTTACCGCATGCCGCAGCCAGACAACTGCCCACAGGAGCTGTATGAACTGATGATGCAGTGCTGGAAGGAGAGGCCTGAGGAACGTCCCACCTTCGAGTACATGAAAAGCGTGCTGGAGGACTTCTTCACTGCCACCGAGGGCCAGTACCAACAGCAACCGTGAGGACCCCAGCAGCAGCAGAGACACCCTTGTGTTGGGGTGCCCAGGGGTGCTCCCCCTGCACCAGGTCCCCACAGATTCCACACGTATTGCCCCGGGGCATTGGCGAACACTGCCTGGACCTCAGCAGTAAAGATTTGAAGTGCTTCGAATCTTGGGAGCAGCAGATTTCAGCCCCCCCAGAAGGCGATGGAAGGCCAAAGCCGACAAGTGACTCCAAGGAGTGGAGGGCTGGCACGTGGGGGGCTCCGTGGGGGGCCCGGTGGGTGCCCACCACACCATGCCTGCACTTGCCTGGGGGCAAATCCAGCCTCCAGCCCCACAGCAGGCTGCTTGGGGGCCACACCAGCCCTCTCAGGCCCCTCTGGCTGGGCCTCGCCTCCTCCTTCATCCCCGGTGATGGCAGGTGGCCCCTGGCAAGCAATGGCCACCCCAGCCCTTGGCTGTGGGATGCTCCTTCTCCTGCCATGGTGTTGCCGGGACCTGCCCCGTAACCGCCGTTGGGTTTTGGGGAAATAAAGGCCTTTGCAGCGGCGGTGGCCGTGGGGCCTCCCTGAACCCTGGGGAGGACAGGCCAGCGGGGTGATGCCCTCAGGGGACAGACCCCCCTTCACACCAACCCCACCCCGGGGTGCTGCTGGGGGCCCCAGGCCACTCTCACGCTGACCCCGGCTCTGTGAGACCCCCACGGCCCCGCTCTTGCCGACCCCGGGTGGGACAAGCCAGGGCCGAGGCCTGGGGGCAGGTGGAGGCCTCTACCGTGTGTCCTCCCCCCCCCCGCCCCTCCGCCGGGATGGTTCAGCCCCACCTGGCATTTCCCCCCACTCTCCCCCGGGAATGGTTCCGCCCCACCCACGGGGACCCTCTCCTCGTTTGCTCCCCCTCCCCCCCCGCGCCTCAGCGATGGTGCAGCCCGCGCGGCTCCGCCCCCGCTGCAGTGGTACAGCCCAGGCACTCCGCCGCTCCGCCTAGCCTGCTAGCTCCTCCGCGTCCGCTCGCTCCCGCCGCCGCGTTTTCCTATTGGCCGATGGGAGGGAGAGGGCGGAGCGGCGCTCTCCGATAGGTCGGGAGCCGCGCGGGGGTGGGGCTGGTGGGGCGGCGGGGCCCGGGGCCCGGGGCGGGCCGGGTTGGGTTGCGCGGGGCGGCGGTAGGGTCTGTCGCTGTGGGGAGGCAGGAAAATGGCGCTGACGCAGGGGACCAAGCGGAAAGTCTGCTACTACTATGACGGTGAGGGACTGTGGGGCACCGACGAGGGTCGTCCCGGAGATTGGCGGGCCGAGGGGGCTGGAGGGGGGCACCGGTGGGGGGGTGAGGAGGGCAATGGGAGGTGCTGGGGGGGTACTGGGGGACACTGGGGATGGGGGGTGAGGGGTTGGCTGGGGGAGGGGAATGGGGGGTCATTGGAGGACGTGGGTGGTGGGGGTTGCTCAGAGTGGGGGGCTCTAAGGGTATTTGGGGGGTCACTGGGAAATGTGTCGGGGCTGGGGGCTGCCCTCTGGGGGGGTGTGGGGGTCAGTGGGGGCGCTGGGGAGGTGTTTGGGGGGGGAGGGATGGCTGGGGGGCAGTGAGGGGGAAGGGAGGGCTGGGGCTGCACTGGGGGTCAGAAGGATCAGGGCATGGGGGTGGGCATGGTTACCTGGGGGCTCAGCAGGGTTGAGGGAATGGGGGACACTGGAGGGCATAGGAAGGATATGGGGGATAAGGGGATACGGGATGTCCCGGGATAGGGATAAGGGGAGAGGGGGGAGAGACAGGGGAGCGACGTTGGGGGAGATGGGGGGAGACAGGGGAGCAGCATTGGGGGAGATGGGAGAGAGACAGGGGAGCAGCGTTGGGGGAGATGGGAGAGAGACAGGGGAGCAGCGCTGGGGGGAAGGATGGGGGGAGACAGGGGAGCAGCGCTGGGGGGAAGGATGGGGGAGAGACAGGGGAGCAGCGCTGGGGGGAAGGATGGGGGAGAGACAGGGGAGCAGCGCTGGGGGGAAGGATGGGGGGAGACAGGGGAGCAGCGCTGGGGGGAAGGATGGGGGGAGACAGGGGAGCAGCGCTGGGGGGAAGGATGGGGAGAGACAGGGGAGCAGCGTTGGGGGAGATGGGAGAGAGACAGGGGAGCAGCGCTGGGGGGAAGGATGGGGGGAGACAGGGGAGCAGCGTTGGGGGAGATGGGAGAGAGACAGGGGAGCAGCGCTGGGGGGAAGGATGGGGGGAGACAGGGGAGCAGCGCTGGGGGGAAGGATGGGGGAGAGACAGGGGAGCAGCGCTGGGGGGAAGGATGGGGGGAGACAGGGGAGCAGCGCTGGGGGGAAGGATGGGGGAGAGACAGGGGAGCAGCGCTGGGGGGAAGGATGGGGGGAGACAGGGGAGCAGCGCTGGGGGGAAGGATGGGGGGAGACAGGGGAGCAGCGCTGGGGGGAAGGATGGGGGAGAGACAGGGGAGCAGCGCTGGGGGGAAGGATGGGGGAGAGACAGGGGAGCAGCGCTGGGGGGAAGGATGGGGGAGAGACAGGGGAGCAGCGCTGGGGGGAAGGATGGGGGGAGACAGGGGAGCAGCGCTGGGGGGAAGGATGGGGGAGAGACAGGGGAGCAGCGGGAATGTTGCGGGAAGATGGGGGGTGTAGGATAGGATGGGGAGGTATGGAGATCTATGGACTTTGGAGGTGAGGAAACGCTGGGAAGGATCCAGGATGGAACGTGGGGCTGAGAGAGGCTTTGCGAGCCATGCTGAGATGCTGAGGGTTTCTGGGAGGATGGGGAACACTCGGGGAGATGCTGGGGGGCAGGACGGGCGGTGGGGAGGTGAAGCCTCCTTGAGCCACGTTGAGAGGAAGAGGCACTCTCGAAGCTCCCATCTGGGTCAGTGGCGTTGCTGTCAAGCAAGGGACAAACCTAAAGGTGTTAGGAGCCAGACCGAATGCATGGTTGGTTGTAGGGAGTTCCTGTGTCTAGGAGCATTGTTTAGTTCTGGCTCTGAACTTGGCTTGATTGTAGGCTGGCTTTTTTTTCGTTTATGTTCTGAGGCTGGGGAAGTGCTGCTTTGGGGCTAAATAATCATCCCGTTGGAGGAGGGAAGTAACAGGGGGGTAGAGCTGGCCAAGCCCCAAGCTGGGTATCTTGTGGGGCTGCCCTGCTTCTGCTGCGTAGTTTGTGGGAGAAATCCCAGTCACGTCGCCTCTGCACATTCACAGCTGCCTCCCCTTTGGAAGGGCAACTTGGTGCTTCAGTGATGGGCAAACTCATTTTTAATAGTCTGTGATCACTTTTTGTGAAAGGTATTGTGCAATTCTCTATTTCGTCATGGTTTTTAGCCTGTGAAATAAAATAAAAGAATTGTCTTGCTGCTTTTTCTTGGTAAGTGGATGTGCTCAGTGTTCAAACAGTAAAGCGGGCTCTGTTAAACAGCTGTATGTGTCAGGTATATAGTGAGGGCTTGTTTATTTCTCCAGAAAAGTAAATCTAAGCAGTAGCTTTGCAAGCTGCAGTGACAGTCCTGCGGGGTCTCTGAGTCAGCTGGTGTCATGGGGAGGGCAGGGCAAGGAGGAGCCTGGACTAGAGCTGTGGGTGCAGTGAAACTGAGCCCGATTTCACCACACAACTGATCTCTGTGCAATACTCATCGTATCAAAACACAAGGGGATGCTGGAGCCCTGGGCCCTAAAATGCCTGGTTTAAAATTAAGAGCGCTTGTGAGTGGTGCCAGAATGCCATACCGTGTGCACATAACCTGGATGTTGGAAAAAAATGGTCTCTGTGTCCAAACTTAGCCCCGTCCTTGGAATATAACATGTTCACAAAGAAGCGCGACGGTTTGTGAACAAGCTGTAATCTTTACAGGCACATGATGATGCCTTAAATATGAAATAACCAGTCATTTTGTTTGAAAATGCTAAGCAGAGATGCTGTCCTTGTAGTCTTTATTGCACGGTAACTACACAGAGTTAGTTTTATGCACGCTTGTCTATAGCTGCCCTCACTAATTTACTCTGTGGTGAGGTTTTAGAGCCTTCTTTCCACTGCTCTTTTACGAGCGGCTGGCAAACATCCACAGTGTGTCCTAGGGTGAAAGTGTGCTTTTATTGTCGGGGAGGGCATAATCTGCAGTTGTAGGAGGCCAGTTTGTTAGGGCTTTTATTTTCCATGCAGGGAGGTTAGAGCAGCGCAATCTAGTGCAGTAATTCCCCGAACGGAGGTCCCTGGGCGCTGTTGTGGATGGCATGCAGGTCTCTTTCTTGAGTCATAAATTTCAGGTGGCAGGAGGGCATCCTCTGCTGGAGAAGGAACCTGAGCTGCAGGGAAGGGGCTAGGTAAGATGAAGAGGTTGGGGAAAAGGTAGTCGGGTATCTTGAGGGTCCTTCAGGGAAATCCTGAGGGGTGCTGAGGGTATGTGCGAGCGTTTGAACTTGAACAGTGACTTCTCCTTTATTAGCTTGCCTTGTAGGACTTGCTTAACCCTAGCAGACAGGAAGAGGTGGCTGTTAGGTTCACATGCTTCTAATCTGCACTGACATCCATGAGCAGATGAGCTCGTCTGCTGCTCTGTAGAACTTGTGCTGGGATGTGTTTAGCAGAGTGAGCATGAACAGGATCTGGGAGTCAGGGTTTGCCCAGGGCATTTCACTGACAGCCTGAGGTGAAGACGATGGTGATTTTTCAAAGCTTCCTGTAGTTTTGTGCTTGTATTTTCTAGGTAGGGTCTTGAGCATCTCGTGTTGAGTTCCCCAAGGCTTGATTTAGTCTGATTTTACTGTAGGGATAGTTGCTGCAGTAAATTTTCGTGCAAAGAACACCCCATTTCACCATAGTGCCATGGACAGGTAAACTCCACTAGCAGTTTGGGTGTGGGATTTGCACCATTTGCATCTTCTTTGAAAATAGGGCCGTGTCCACAGGAGGAAAACTTACTGCTGTGTGCTGTGGGGAAGTAGCAGTTTCTCCTGAATGTTAAGATTGGTGATGAAATATTAATACTCCCAACTGAGTCACCAGCCAGACCGGATTGAATCTCCTGCTTCCTAAACTGATCAGGAGTTGTACAACTACATGAACAACTTAGGCTGGTTTCCCAAGAAAATGAGGCTTGCGCGATATTGCTGCTGCTTGTGGCTCTCTGCGTGTTTCCTGCTCTTGGCAGCTTTTGAGACCGTGCCTCTCACAGCAACATCAGACGGGAGGCAGAAATCTGAAAGTTAAATTTCTGGAAGTTTCATGGAAATGAGTACCCTGGGAAACCGAGAGGAATAAAAAAACCAGATAGTGGTGCCTACTGTGGGAGAGTGCAGCATGAACTCGGCTTCTGCTGGGTAGGGGAAAATCTGCACGGGGAGATGACCCGTGGGATGTATTTGCAGGAAGCTAACTTCGTTAATGCTGGTGTCCATAGGATAGCTCGTCAGGTGCGTCTGTGTGGGGGTGGGGTTGGCAGGAACTGGGATTCTCCTGAAGGATATTTCAAGCTGTAATAAAAGGTGAAAATGATTTGAGAAGCTATAAAGCTACAGCTGCGCTGGTGTTCCCTTATTTGATGGAATTACCTGCTTTGTATCTTGTTTCTGTCAGGTAAGTAGGGAGAAACTGAGGCAAAGAGGCTACGTGCTCTTGTCTGGTGAGTCATTGTCTGAGCCGAGATTAAACTTGCATGCCTCTTGGCACGCGGGTTTCTGGTCAGAGTGCAATTGCATTTCTCGGTGAAACCTGCGAGCTCTGTACATGTGAGATACCATAGTGGACCTGAACTGCCTGGAGAGGACACTGGAGAGCTGTCGTTGTCCAAGTGATGACAGGCAAATGTGGTGTCCAAAGCTCCTCCTGCCCAAGAAAGCTGGAGCTCCCACCTCTTAACTTGTGCAGTGTGATGCTCGTTGCTCAGACTCTACCTGGATTGCCTTCTCCAGAACTGGCATTAAAAATTTCCTTCTCTGGCTATACGCTAATTTCCAAATGTTTGTCTTATTTGAGTCTACAATAAACTTTTCTGAATCCGTGGAGATACCTATGCAGACAAGATGGGAGACCTTATCCCCTGTGAACAGATGTGCTGCTGAAGGACAAATAAAATGACAGATAACCTGATGGCTCTTGTGGCTCGGCTGTGATTCTGTTTGAAGAAATTCATAGTTTTCCTGCTGTAACAAAATCCTTTCTGCTCCCAGGTGATGTTGGAAACTATTATTATGGCCAAGGACATCCAATGAAACCCCACAGGATCCGGATGACCCACAACCTACTGCTGAACTATGGCCTCTACAGGAAGATGGAAATATATGTAAGTGTAGGGCTGGCCATGAAGAGAAATATATATGAAAGATCTTAGTTTATGTTCTAATTCTGATGCTTCAGACTCGTAAGTTCTCTGTTGACAAGCCAAAGAGGAAAGGAAGAGAAAAAAAACCCAACAGTTGTGCTGATGTATTTCTGCTTTCTTCTGATTGCTTGTTGCGAGATGTTCTTTGCTTCACGTAAGCTTTGGAGACTGGAAGATTGCTTTTCTCCCTGTAACTTAAATGTTTCCTTTGTCTAGATATGTAATACGTTCCAGTCTCTGGCGTTCTTGCCTTTGAAAATAAGTTTCTTTTGTTTGAGGTTGCTGGTTTGATTTTTTATTTTTTTATTTTTTATTTTTTTGCTGCTCCTGGGAGTCAATCTGAGGTTGGAAATGGGGAATTAGGGAGAGAGATGTGTTTCAGAACAAGTCTTGCTCTTTTTCTGTCCTTGCAGCGCCCTCACAAGGCAAATGCGGAAGAGATGACAAAGTACCACAGTGATGACTACATAAAATTTCTGAGATCTATTCGCCCAGATAACATGTCTGAGTACAGCAAGCAGATGCAAAGATGTAAGCCATGCCTGTAGCACTATAGTTCCTGCCAATGTTAAAATTTGTGGTTCTGGGAATTCTAGTTCAGCTTTAGAGGTTTGTGATAAAAAGAGTAGGAAGAATCATGGGAAATTGTCTTTCTGCTGCCTTTGCTTTTGATTTTTTTGGTAAGTCAAGCATTTTAAAAATGTATCCCTCTCTCAAGCCAGTATGCCAAAAGAACTGAGAAAACCCCTTGGACCTGGCTGTCTTTTGTTGGTCTTGTGTTTTGATGTCTCTTCTAAATCGTCTTCCTGGCTCAGAGATGACTGAAATACTCCATTTATGGGCTGCATGTATTTTGTGTTACTGCTTATCTTTAACCAGAGGCACTGAGCGGGAAAGGGTTTGTAATTTAAAACAGGCGCACAGAGAAACCCCCAATGCATCAATTGTGTCCAAATCTGTGGGAACTCGGAAGGATTTTCAGGGCAGTGGCAGTTTGGAAGTAGGGGAGTGCTGAGATGCACAATAATACCTGTCCCCTTTGTGTCAGAATGGCTTATTTTGTGAGCTGATCTCTTGTTCTAATCTCTCCAGTCCATGGGAGGGCTCTTTAATGGTGACTTTAATGTTACAGAAACCTTTTTTTGGTGTGTCTGCAACTCTGTGCTGATGTTTTTGGCTATGGCAAACTAGATTTCTAGCAAGTATAGGCAAATAGTGGGGAAGGCTTGAGGTTCATTTAAACAGTATTTCGGTCTTGCACGCTGCGTTCCTTGAGAGCAGAAAAAAAGTTATTAGCCCATGGGGTTAATTTATGTGGAGTAAATGTTATCTCCAATTTAGAAGAAATACAATATGAAGTAGAGGCCCTTGGAAATCTGGTATGAGCTGAAGGGGACAGATATTAAGGCACAAGCACATAAGAGGAATGAGTAATATAGTTCACGAGTAATATACGTGGAAAGGCTTCCTACAGTAAATGATGTGCCTTCATACACCAGATCATGGAATCATTTCGGTTGGAAAAGACCTTTAAGGTCATTGAGTCCAACCGTAAGCCCAGCACTGCCAAGCCCACCACTAAACCACGTCCCTAAAGTGCCGCATCTGCATGTCTTTCGAATACCTCCAGCGATGGTGACTCCACCACTTCCTGGGCAGCCCATTCCAATGCTTAAACAACCCTTTTGGTGAAGAAATTTTTCCTAATATCCAACCTAAACCTCCCGTGGTGCAACTTGAGGCCATTCCCTCTTGTCCTATCACTTGTTACTGGGGAGAAGAACAACATATACCGAAGTACATATTTACACAGACTGAACTGTTTACCCCTGAAGCAGATACAGGTCATAAACACTCACTCTGCTGTCGCTGGTTGTCGACATTTTCTGTACTGTATTTCCACAGAACTATTGTTCCCTGAAGGAGGCAAAATACAAAAATTAATCTTAGACATGCAGAGGACGGAGCTTTTCTTCAAGACCTGCAGAACCTCTGTGTAGCCAGAGAACTGGCGTAGGAGGCTCAGAACAGAGATGAGGGATACAGGAGACAAGGTCACCGCTCCTGAGTACTGTGGCAGGTCTCTGTAGCCTGCTTGCTGCTTCAGCTTTCCCTTTGAGAGAAGGATAGCTGCTATGATTTCCCTAGGAATGTTTCCACCTTTAATGCTGGCCTCTGGTCACGCTCTCCTACATACAAAGCTTCTCACCCACCCACTGCAAGGAAGAAGGAGCATTTACCTCTCATCTTCCACCAGAGCTTTGTACCTATAGTCAAGTCATTGACCCCTGTTACCAATATTCCTCCTTAGTAGTCCTGGCTGCTCTGAATCTCTGTGAGGGGACAAAGCCCAGCTGGCTTCTCTTTACCTGGTAGCTCCTGTCTTTGTCAGGTATAGCAGTGGGATGCCCTCAGATACTGTCAGTACTGCCCACAAAGTTCTGAGGGGCAGCAGAGGCAATGAACAGTCTCTCTTTTCATTCTGTTAATGTTGCCTGCCTGAGGACTGGGGAAGACTGCTGTGTAACCTAAAGGGCAAGAAGTTTAATTTCTTGTAAGAGGAAGCATGTAGAAATTGATGACTTAAATTCTCCTCGCTTAACAGGGAAAGCTTCCAACCACCTCTTTGAGTTGATTATTCCAATGCTGCCAGTTGCCATGCCCTGCTGAAACAACTGGAAAGCGGGAACAATTGCTTCCTTCTGGGTCTCCAGATGGGTATTGTCCTTTTGAGAGAGTCCTGTCCCGAACTGGGACCATTCAGACACCCTTGGCACACAGTCTTTGTGGAGACTGTGCACTGACGAGTTTCTAATGCTGCAAGAACTGTGCTGTTTGTGCCTTTCTCACTAAGCACAGAAGAAAACATTCTACAGATGTTGTTAAAAAGTACAGATTTTTTTTTTGTTTCTTTGCAAAAGCAATCTTGCAAAATCCTGATTCAATACAAGTCTGTTGTTACTGGGTTTTATTTTTAATCGTGGAACTATTTACAGTAGAGATTTATCCAGGGTAAAACTACAGCACTGCTGAGAGCTTAAAAACTGACAGTCCAGTGTGTAAGTAAAAAGAACGTACAAAGCATAACCAAGCAGATGTGGATGTAAGCTTCTCGTCCAGTGCACGCCACTATCTGCCATCTTCCCACTTTCTCCTGCAGAGCTGCCACTGTTTGCTTTCTCAACTCCTTGTCAGCAATACAGCAGAAAATGGGAGCAAACCCCTTTCCCACTTGCTGAGGGGTTGGGTAGCGGAGCTCAGTGTCAGCTCTGTTGTCAGAAAAACCCCGTTCCCCCCAGAAGGCACAGTGCCCAGGCAGCAGCGCTGCAGCCTGGCGGATGGAGGGTAGCCAGGGGTGCTCGCCCCCGTTTTGCACAGTTTGTGTGTGCCTGTGGTGACCAGCGTGTGCTGCCGGAGCAGAGCGGAATGCTGTAAATGTGCTGAGGACGTGTATCAGTATCACACAGCTCTTGCTGATAGCATCATCTCTCTGCCCACTCGGTTTCTGGATCCCCCGTAGGGCACCTCGGTAGATGGCGTGCTGCTCTCACCGCAGCTCCTGGGACCTGCTTCCCTCTTTTCTTACAAGTCAGGAGCACCTTCCCTACAGCAACAGCCTTTTCGCCTCATCAGGCAATCCTCAGGTGGACGCTGTGAATGTTTTATTATTTCTGGGTGGTATTTTTGTTGGTTAAAACTTTTGATTGCTTGCCTGGTTAGCTTTTTAAATCGGAGCGGTGGTATAAGCTTTGTCATTTATTTGTAGCTTTCTCTTACTAACTCTTTTGTATTCTTTTCAAGTTAATGTTGGGGAAGACTGCCCGGTGTTTGATGGGTTGTTTGAGTTTTGTCAGCTCTCCGCTGGAGGCTCAGTTGGTAAGCTCACAAGTCATATGTTCTTTTTCTCTTAAACAGATGTATGGAATGTAGTTCTGTTTAGGAAATATTGTTGCGGGAGGTGGTGGGGAAGCCTTGTGAACCTATTTCTGATTTCCTTAATAATGAGATCCAGATTTCTTCCTGTGTGAGAGTTCGAGCCTTGCACATTGACAGATCACTCTCCATTTGTTAAGCATCTCTTCACTGGACACATGAAGGACTGTAAGCGATATAACAGCACTGCCAGTGACTGAGTTAAAACAAAACCAGAGCAGTAACAGAGGTTTTAATAAAAAAAAAAAATAATGTGAGCTTTACAAGAAAAAAAAAGTTGTAAAAACCTTATTCTGGGCAGGCATAAGGTGGAAAGGAAAGAAAAGGGATACTTTATTTGTTTTTTTTTTTAACAAAAAGCCACTGTCTCTGGACATGAGGCAAAATAGAACCTGAAAGGTTTCAGTAAGCTCCCTGAAAGCTGGGGCATTAAAAATGCTTTTGCTATTTTAAAATGCTTTTGTTGCAGAAAGGTTGGAACTGTGTTACTGTGCTTAGGTGTTAAAGCTTTGTGGCTGCTACTCCCACAATGACATCTAGAAGTCTTTATTTCCTGTAACGTAGTTCTGACTGCAGCGTTTTTTGAAGTAGCTCTATGCTCTCTGGTCCCATGGCTGTAGATTCCACAGAGTAGATCGTTTGTTTGAATCCAGGGAGACTTGCAAAATTTGCAGAAAGTTTATGAAGGGGCTGAGGGAAGTTCTCTTCCCTCAGTAAACGCATAGTCAGTGGATGACCTAAATA
Source organism: Falco peregrinus (assembly GCF_023634155.1). Classification (NCBI taxonomy): domain Eukaryota; kingdom Metazoa; phylum Chordata; class Aves; order Falconiformes; family Falconidae; genus Falco; species Falco peregrinus. The sequence goes on from NC_073723.1 coordinate 117,677,585, forward strand.
TATGTTGGATAAAACCTTTCATTAGAATCTTTTGTTCGGGGCACTGAGAAATCTAGACTGTCTTCAACTGTGACCCCAGCTCGAATGTTGTGGACTCGTTTGTGCAGCTTTCGTGCTCTGAGGCAAAAGTGGGAAGCAGTGAAAATTGCGTGCAGACAAAACAGAGCCTGCATTTCTCTTCCCTTGCCTTTTGTTCGTTTGTTGAGACGGCCAATGTTAAACCCTTGGGCTTGTGCTTTGTCAAGTACCCAAACATACACATCAGCAGTGATGCGATCGTAAGGGACCAGTACTTTACCCCTCAGTCTCTGTCACGGGGCGTTTGCTCACATGCTAACGTTTTGTAATTCTTCTCCCAACAGCCAGTGCTGTGAAGCTGAACAAGCAGCAGACAGATATTGCTGTGAATTGGGCAGGAGGCCTCCACCATGCTAAGAAGTCAGAGGCTTCTGGCTTCTGTTATGTCAACGATATCGTCTTAGCTATCTTGGAGCTCCTAAAGTATGGGCAGTACTATTTTACCCCTTTTGTTTGTCCGTTCTGCTGCATTTCCTCTGCATCCTTAAGTGCTTTCTTCCCAGTCTTTTCTTTTTGTTGCTTTTTTTTGAGCTGTGTTTTCCCAGAAGGGCTTATTCAGCTTTCTGGTGGGATGTGGTACCCTCTGTCCCGAAGAGGGTATGTCTAACAGTGGCACTGTGCAGGAGGTTGCTCTTAGGCCCTTGCCTCTCTTACCACCCACCCCAGAAGAGGGAGCACAGCTGTCATATGTGACAGCTTTTGGCTCCAGGCAAACCTCAATGGGAGGCTTGGAGATAAAAATGCAGTCTGTTGGCTGGATCTGAATAAACTGAGTTGTGTCTGCCTTCAGAGATCAGTTGCAGCAGCAAAAGCCACTTGATTTTCCTCTGTGGTTCTGTTCCACTGCTGACCAAAGCACATGTTCATTCTCTGTAGCTCTTTTGCTTGTAGACTCTGGAGGGAGAGCTGCCCAGTAGCTGTGCAGCCTGGGGGTTAGCACCAAATTCCTTGCTCTCCTCCCATTTGCTCTGCTGCTGAAGGCAATTTCTGCTCGGAAGAAATGCGGTATTTTGACTCCTTTCTGATCCTAGGTATCACCAGAGAGTGCTGTATATTGACATTGATATTCACCACGGAGATGGCGTGGAGGAAGCCTTTTATACCACAGACCGTGTCATGACCGTGTCCTTTCATAAGTACGGAGAATACTTCCCAGGAACAGGGGACCTACGGGTGAGAATGAAGGCTTAGCAGAAAATTACCCTGAAATTTGGCCTCTTCCATCTGTTTGCTGTCGTACTAATTTAACTAAAATCACTGCTCTCCTGAGTTTTCCTGCTTTCAAAGTGGCATCCTTTTTCTGAGGGCAAAGGTGTGTATGTGAGGCAGCTCGCTTGGCTCTTGGAGTGGGTGTTTTATTCCTGTGATCATGGTCTGTATAGTGATAAACCCAAGGCTTTGATACCAGTCTCTTAGCAGCCTTCTGGGGGGATTACGCTCAGAAAAGTGACTCGGAAGATGGCATGTTGGTCATCTGTAGCTACTTGCAAACTAAGCTTGGTCACACAAGCTTTTGGGTGAAAGTTTAGGAAGGAATTACTGTGTGTGTTGGTTTATCTTGTTGGCATTTCCTCCTGTGAGTCAGTTCTGCCCATTAATGAATTGTGGTGTTAACTGTGGCACTCCTTCAAGTTAGATACAGGTGTGGTTCACTTTGTGACTTCTGACATTGCCAGAATGCTGTTCTCAGGGGTGAAATGTTCTTTACCTTTTTTTTTTAATGTGCTTTTTAGTGGAGCTGCATTTTTCTGATCTAAATTCTCTTCTCTTCCACTTGTGACTTGTATTTTTTTTCAGCCCTGCCCCAGAGTTTGGCACTGGTGATGTGAACTTGTGTGCAGCTGCAGCATTCTTTCCTGGTGCAGCCACTCTGCACCATGAATGAAATAATTATTTTTAATAAAACACTTTGGTGTGAGAGAGATAATGGAAATGTAAAAATAGATGTATTATTTTAAAGTAAAAATAGATTCCTTTGGTTACTAGACCGCACGGTCAGCCCAAACTGGTATTTTGGGCTGTGCATCTCGGCAGCATACAGGTTTGAAACTAGAAGTTTGGCTACCAGTCTTATTGCTGTGTAAGAGACTGGCTTTTGCCAGTGAAATGGGAGCCTGTGTGCTCAGAGCAACATGTAGTAGTAGATTTTTCTTCTCTTGAATGCTGAGGGCCAGATGCACCCACCTATCCCAAATAAGCTGCTGCTGCAGTCAACTGACTCTTGCTGCCTTCTGCCAGGACAGTATTTGTCCCTGAGAGCCTAGGTTTACGTTCAGATTACGCTGACGGAATCCCAGGCTTCCCTTCCTAATCTGGGGCACAGTTTATGTGTTGCAGTTGGTTCTCTGGTGATTTGCGGTCTCTCCTGTCTTTCACTCTAATAGGATATTGGTGCAGGCAAAGGCAAGTACTATGCTGTCAACTACCCTCTCCGGGATGGAATTGATGATGAGTCCTATGAAGCAATATTCAAGCCGGTAGGTGAAGACATCTTTGCCGAGGGATTGTTTGGGGATCGTACTTTGTCACTGGGTGACTCAAGGAGCCATTCTTTAGGGAGATTGATTCAGTCTCCTGTGATAAGATTCTTCAGGGGCTATATTCCTCCTTAACAATCGCAGCCTGCTGTCAGTAAGCTGCTCTTTGTAAGAGCCTTAGTGTTACCAATATTAGGGGGGCCAGCAGCTGTGGGAGCACTAAGGGATGCCTTCATGTCGTTTGCTGACATGGACGTTACTGTGTTGCTGTGACGCTGTCCTGTGGAGAGTGTGTAACAACGGGTTTCTTGTTTAGGTGATATCGAAAGTGATGGAGACGTTCCAGCCTAGCGCAGTCGTCTTGCAGTGCGGGTCAGATTCTCTGTCAGGGGACAGGCTGGGTTGTTTTAATCTGACCATCAAAGGTAAGAGTACCGTGCAGTGCCTGTGTTGGACTGGCATAACTGATATAATTAGATTTCGTTGAAAAGTTTTTTGTTCGTATGCCATGAAGCTCAACCCTTTTCTCCTGCTGCTTTTGCTGCAGGTCATGCCAAGTGTGTGGAGTTTGTAAAAAGTTTTAATTTGCCTATGCTGATGCTGGGAGGAGGTGGCTACACAATCCGCAACGTGGCTAGATGCTGGACCTATGAGACTGCTGTGGCTTTGGACACTGAAATTCCCAATGGTAATTCTCCCTGGAGCCTTTGAAGCAAGACTGAGGAACAGTGACGCTCTAGTAACAGAGCTCAGGGAAATGACGTTTCTGTGGGAGAAGTAGCAACCCTAAGATGTTTCATTAGCTCTTGATTATTACCTGTGGAGGAGCTTTCGGATGCCCTGATTTGCAGTAGCTGGTCTTGTTTGCATTCTAGTCCTGTAGCTGTCCCCTCCAGCAAAAGGTACCCAGCGGCCTTGCTGACTTACTGAAATGAGATGACCTTCTACCGAAAACTTGTGTGTGCACAGATAGTGTTTAACTGCCAAGTAGGCTTTGATGGTGCTGTTGCTAAGTTGTCTGCTTTGATCTGATTTTGGGCTAGGAGAGCCTGGGCTCCTATGCCTAGGTAAATGCAGTTGTGCTTTTCCGTAGAGACAACATGTTTGTGGGATTTTGTCACCAGCCCAGTGGTAATTTGGTGTTTATTCCCTTCTAACTTGCCTGCAGAACTCCCGTATAATGACTATTTTGAGTACTTCGGACCAGACTTCAAGCTCCACATCAGTCCCTCGAACATGACTAACCAGAATACCAATGAGTATCTTGAGAAGATCAAGTAAGTGTTTGCTTCTCTTCGCGAGACTGACACCTTCTCCTGGGGGCTTCACAGCCGTGGGTGGCATCTTGCTGACGGAGGTGTTCCTTTCCTGGCTGGCTCTAGGCAGCGTCTCTTTGAGAACCTGCGCATGCTGCCTCATGCTCCCGGCGTCCAGATGCAGCCAATTCCTGAGGATGCTGTTCAGGAAGACAGCGGAGATGAAGAGGAAGAAGATCCTGAGAAACGCATTTCAAGTATGTGCTTGTCTCTGGCATAGGTGCGTTGCCCGGCTGGGAAACGTCCTGTTCAGAGCCTGTGGGTGCCAAAGCTGAACAGGATCGGTTAGCTGGAGAAGCATGCAAGTTCTGAACCGAGTGATTTTAATAAAGAGAGGAGGATAGATCTAGAAGTATCTCAATTCTGCAGTCCTTCGGTTTGAATCTATTGCCACCATTCCGATTGATTTTGTAAGATAAAGCAATGATGCAACGCACTGCAGGCTGAGAGATTTCTTTTCCCTTGGAGAAAGGGCACTTTTGCCAGATGATTTCCATAATGGGAGAACCTAGGCTTTAATGTGAGAATTTAAGTGGTGTAGGTGCTATGACAGAATGCTTTCTGAGAGACTGTCAGGTTTGATCCCAGAAGTTGTCTTCCACTGTGAAAATGCTAGTTTGTATCCAGATTGGCTGATGGCCTTTAGATCTGGCAGACAGATTTTCTCAGTGTGAGGTTGGTTAACCTGCTTACGCTGTCAAGTCTAGACATCACACCGTACCTAATCCAAGTCATACATGTGATCTTGGATCTTAGGCATGAGCAGTTAGGAGTGATGAGTTAAAAGATAGGGCAGGTAGAAAGACGAAGTGTTTTATCGTGGCCTGATTCTGACTTACGTAGGCTGGTTAGTTCATTCCAGCGTGTAGATGTACTTGGAGAAGTTAGTGCTTGGTGTCTCCTGACTTCTAAATCTGCTGAAACAGCCTCTTGTCCTTCTCGCACTCAGTCCGCAATTCTGATAAGAGAATATCCTGTGATGAAGAATTCTCTGACTCTGAAGATGAAGGGGAAGGAGGGCGCAAAAATGTTGCCAACTTTAAGAAAGCCAAGCGTGTGAAAACAGAAGAGGAAAAGGAGGAAGAGGAGAAGAAAGGTAAGCACGAGAGCCTGAAGACTCATGAGAGCATGAGTTCCACTAGAAGCTCCCAGCTCCGTGGAACTTTGCCTGGCATGTACTTTCCTGCTGCACTACTGTGTGTCTTTTTTGTTGTTGTTGTTTTTCCTAGATGAGAAAGAAGAGGAAAAAGCAAAAGAGGAGAAAGCGGAACCCAAAGGGTGAGCCCTCTCTCCTGGCACGGTGATTAAATGGCTGTGCTTATAGTTCCCTGTGCATCTCCTCGTGCCCCCAGTGGGACGTTGCACAGGTTGAGGAGTTGGAGGAGGAATGTGGAGGTTTGGAGGTTTGGATGGCTTCATCAGGGCTGTGAATGGGAAGAGATTTGCGTGTGTACAGCAGCACCAGCTGCTAAAGCACTGTGAGAGCCTGCAGTGAAACGAGCTTAAAAATACCAAAAATACCGTGCCTTCATTCAGTTACGCGTTACAAGTTTTAGGTGGAGATGGGCCATATAATCAGTATTTTTAAGGTTGCAACTCTGGCTTGTTACTAAAGCTTGGGCACAGCTCGAGTCGCTTGTTTAAACCAAATTCTTCATTTCTTGCTTCCACAGGGTGAAGGAAGAAACGAAATCCACCTAAGATGGCTGCAGCTGGACAGTACCTGTCAGTGCGTAGTTGTCATAGGTTAGCTTCTCTGGTTGCCTCCCATTCCACAGGATCTATATTTTATATGTTTCTGTATATATTTCTATATAAATATATAAATGACTTGAGAACTGTAAATTATTCCTTGCTGCACTCCGCTGGGAGCAGATAGGGAGGATTCTGCAGAGTAGACAGACCTGCACTGCCCAGATTTGGTGACTGGGAAGTTTCACGCTTGCCTTCCACTGCCTCCTTAGTGTGTCTTTGAAAAATCACTTCCTTTCTTTACTCTCTCCTCTGAAATAACCACCCTTGGAAAAGAATAATTTAAGTAGAAGTAGTATCTGCATTTCAGGTTAGGTGGAAAGATGGCCATGAATATTGTTTTTCCTTTTTTTTTTTTTTTTTTTTTTTTCCTTTTGGTGGGAGAATATGAGCTCCCAAATGAAGCCTGTGAGAGACTGACTATTCCTTTGGTCTTCAGTTTGATTCCACCATGGCAAGTAACTGCAAGCTGGTGCCGCTTCTCAGGGTCAAATAGTGCAGTTCTTGAATAGAGTTGGCTACCTCCCTGCAGCAAACTTGTGGAAAGAGATGAAGCAGCTTAAAAGCAATCTGAAAAGCGCTTTAGTGAATCAGCCCAAGAGCCCTGCAGGTGCAGATCTGGAAAATGCAAAATGAAAATCACCCTAATGTGGTGGTTAACATTTTCCAAGATCTTGCAGATCCAGTTAGTGTGGCAGCATTATGCATCTGGAGTAAGGGATGAAATTTTTATACCTTTTTTTCTATACTTACGCCCCTCTGTTGGCGGGGGCGGGGGGGGGAAGTGAGTTACTGCCCATTTGGCCGCCTGCTTTGCTTTTCCTGCTTGTTCTGCCCTCGGCTACACGTGCCCTAATGTGTTTTCCCAGTACTGATCTGTGTCCTAGGCTGAAACCACTGCAGAAATTCCCGACTCTTCTCAAGGCCAGACCAAACAGAGCCTGGCTGAAACCTGTTGCTAACGTGTGTCGCTCACAGAAAAACTCTTCTCTGAAGTGAAGTTACAAAATGTTTTCAAATTGAACCTTTCCTCTTTCCTGCTCTCGAGGCCGGTAAATATGGAGAACCTTTTCATCAGCCGCCTGAGCTGTTGTAAGGGAACAGCAGATGGGGCTCTGTACATTTTTATAAGTACTCCTCTTCCTACTCCCACGCATTATCTCACACCCAAAGGTCTTTTGTGACCATAACTGGCCTTTCTTTTGCATCTCGTTTTGTACAGCTGATCATTAGATGAGCGCAGAAGTTTTGCAGGCAGTTTTGACTCGCTGCTCTCCTTTCTCAGGGGGATTCCTCTGTCCATAAGAGGATCTGTACCTCCCACGGAGCGCTGCTGATGGTTTCAACTCTAATAATGCTGCTAACTTAACACAGGTTATTTTTTAAATGTTTTATTTTTTTAAATACTTCTTTTCCCTTTTCCACCGTGAGTTTTTTAGTCTTTGAATCTGAGTGACGTGTCACTCCTGCTCTTCAGTGTTTGTATGTGAAGCAAGAGAGATCAGTGTATCTTTGTGTCTGGGGGGGAATATATTGTGGTTTTTTAAAGATGCTTTTATTTTGAATTTTGAGAATCTTTGTAATAAAACTGGTACATTTCTATGGTTGGTGTGAGTTTGTACTGCTTTCTGCTGAGAGGAAACACCCGGGTAGAGTAGGAGTTCAGGTTGGTTTCAGAACCATTGCTGGAAAATGGTGCACAAAAGATGACAGCTGGAATCGGGCTTTGGAAAGAAAGGTGGGGTGAGACACGGCTACTTCCCCTCCTCTTTCAGGAAGAGGGCTAGCTATGTTGATTTAAACACCATCCACCGAAGCATTTTATCTGGAACATGCTCATGCTGTGTGTGAAAGACTGCTTTAGTTTCTTTTGTAGATGTTTGCTGCTTTTCTTTTTTTCCCTCCTTTCTTTCCCCCTGTGTTTTATAAAATACCCTTGAAACTTTCCTTGGGACCCTTCTCCCCAGAAAAGGTAAACCAAAATACCCCGGTTTTTGTTCGCTCACAACTGTTCTACCCGACAAGGGTCACTGGGGTGGTTTTTCTGTCTCTTTTCCTAAATTATAGCTGGGTTCTCATCCAGCAGCATTGCTGGTGCTAATTGGATTTGTGGTTTGTTTGGAGTTACAGCACTTCGTGCAGCTGATGCTCCGAAAGCAATGCTAATCTAGAAAAGGAATAATAAGTTATGGGAAGGGGGTATCTTTTGGATGAACTTAAGTGATTTTTTTATCTGGCATTCAAGTAAAAAAACTTTAATATAATTAGGAGCAGGTTAATTCTGCAGCCGAGTGGTGATCACACCTGAAATGGACACAAAAGGCTCAGAAGCCAAATCTGTTTTATGTAGTTAAGAAAAAGCTTTGTGTGGCACAGCAGACTTTCACTGCTGTAATACTACTCCAGGAAACAGAGTTATCCCTTTCACCAGAGCAGACAATTAAAATCCTCTCCTCCTCGAACCCCAACAACTGTACAATTCCAGTTCCCCTGCCAGCTCACGCGTGCCAACGTGCGCCTGCAGTCCTTCTCTTCCAGCCTTTCTTAAAATGGCTGCCACGATGCTGCACGGCCGCTCCCGGCAGATGCACCGAGCACAACGCAGCTGTGTCCCGCTTGACAAACCATGAACAAGCTTAGAAATCAGTGCAGACCCCAGCACACACATTTAAAATACCTTTTTTTTTTTTTCTCTCTCGGGTGGGGGGGGGGGGGGGCGGGGAAGGGGGGGTTGCCCCCCAAATGAATAGGGTTGAATACCCCGCTGGATTTGGAAGCGGGTCACTTGCTTTAGCTTCCCACTGGTGGGAAGAGGATGGAAAAACTAAAGAGTTTTTGCTGTTTCCACCTACCTCGATGGTCCTTGCCCCAGGCCCTACCTTGCCAGGGTGGTGCCGGTTGGGCAAACAATGGTCCTCGGTTGGGCAAACAGTGGTCCTCGCTTTTCTCCAGCTTCTTCACCAGCCAAAACCAGCAGGGGCAGGTGATTAGACGGGAATTAGGAGCAGGTCATTAAATAGAGGGGCTGTGCGCGACTGCTGCAGCCTAAGCTGCCAGAAGGAGCTCTCGTAGCCTTCGTGCTCCAAGCTGCTGGAGCCAGGCAGCCTTCCTTCCCAGGGAGGTAAAAAAAAAATAAAAATAAAAAATTACTAAAGTCACCTCCACCCCTGTGCAGATGATAGGAGTGATGGGGGGCACCCCTTGTGCCTTCATTTTCTCTTTGACAGTCAATCTTTGCACAGTTCTTGTGCTCTAGCATGTCTTTTCAGGAAAGAGGAGTCAAGCCTAGTCTAAGGAGACTAAAAAAAAAAAAATATGGAAGAAACCAAGCTTAAAATGGGAGTTTCTCCCATTAGCCCCCCTTTACTCGAAGGGACTCTTCCCCCCCACTCCCCCAGAAAGAAAATAAATGGGTTAGAGCTAAGAAAACAGGTACAGAGCAGGCAGCTGAACAGCAATCCCAAGGTAGCGACAAGAGGCTGGTGTGAGAAAGTCCTTTGTGGCTGTAGCTCTACATCTGCTGCAAGTCAATTAACTGCGAGCAGAACCAGGGCTGGAGTGATTAAATGCAGCAGCTGTTGAACTAAATAAGCAACTGCTATCTTCCCTGGCCCTCGTCTGGCATCCAGGACAAGAAGGACTCAAGCTCACCCATGAAGGGGTCACCATTTATTCCTTTCAAATGTTACAAGAAAGCCCATACAGCTCTTTTTTTTTTTTTTTTTTTAGAAGTTAGAAAATTGCAAATCAAGTGTTTTGGCCATTAAAAAATTATTTACAGAGAAAACAATGTTGCTTCACATTATACAGCTGGCAAGCCCCCTCCCTCCACCCCACACCCTAGAAGTTATCCCTTAGAAGCAGAATTAAACACAGCGGACTTACAAGCTTTATGGTTTTAAGCCAATAGTAAGACATTATAAAAAACTAACCAGATTAGCTTTTAAACCATCGATTTCTATAAAAAGCACAAAATACTTTAAATGAAGTCAGAACCAGGAATGTAAACTGGGGGGGGGGGGGGGCGGAAATAAATCCATTGAACAGTCCCTGGCTTGCTGGGCTTTGCAGGCTGCCAGGAGGAGAGGGGACAGCCAGGACACCAGCAGGGACACCAGGGCGCGATGGGAGATGGGGGTTCTCGCAAACTGTAAATTCCAGTTACATCCAGGATAGTCTTCCTCCGTGGTTTTTAAGGATTCAGGTAGAACTACTCCCAAGTGGTGGTGGTGGTGGGAATCCAAACCAGCTTTCTAAGAGGGAGGGGAAGAAATAACTGGGGGAAGAGGGAGGGGTGTCGGTTTTAGAAAGTGGTGTCAGTTCTAGGTGGGACAGGGAGGTGTGTGGGCAAGGCAGCGAGTCCGTGGTGTTACCGGGATGGAGAGGATGGTGTAAGAGTCTTAAGTCAGGACGATGCCAAGCAGGCTCTACTCTTCCTTCTGCTCCACCGCCGCAGCTGCTGTAGGCTCAGGCCCCGCGGGGTTTGAGGGCTCCCCCGCTTTGGCCGTATCCCCGTGGCTTTCCCCTGGCTGCTGCTTCTCTTCTTCCTTGCTTTCTCCAGCTTCTGCATCCTCCCTCTTGGGCTCGGCTCCCTGCTGCCCATCGGCAGCCGGGCTGCCCTGCTCCTCCGGCGTCCCCTCCGCCGGGGGGGGCCGAGGGCTCCGTCCCACCGGCCGAGCACGCGGGGTTCTCCTCTCCCTTGGCCTCTGCCTTGCCTTGGTCCTCCGTGGGAGAGGACCCGGAGGAGTCCCCGGCTTCTTTTTTGTTCTTCCTAAACGAGATCCCGCTTAGCTTGAAGGATTTCTTGAACGAGAACTTCTTCTTCTTCTTGGGGGTGTCCTTAGGGGCTGTGGCACCTTCGGCTTTAGCATCCCCCCCTTCGGTGGGGGGAGCAGGCTCGATGGCATCCCCACCGCCCGGCTCGCCCTTGCTCTCCTCCTTGAGGGGCTCAGCCGAGCCATTCCCATTCAGGGGGGGCGCCTCATCACCCACCTTGGGTGTCACCTCCCCGTTGAGCCTCAAATGGCCATTCTCCTGGGGGGGGAGGGGGGGAAGCAGAGCATCAAATTAGACACAGCTGGGACCCCCTCCCCAAAACCCCACACCCAGCTGTGTAAGGGGGGCACAGGGCACTGGGGGGGATGTACTGGGGGGGGAAGTACCGGCGGGGGGGGGGGGGAGGGCACAGTGCAGGAGGCACCAGGCATGGGGGGGACATGGGGAGGTGGGATGCACACAGGCATTGGTGGGGGGGTGCCCCAAGCCCTGGGAGCGGGGGGTGCTCCGGGCATTGGGGGGGCACACACAGAGAGGCAGGGGTGCACGGGCATTGGGGGGCAGGGGGACTGTGCATGGGGAGGCAGGGGTGCATTGGGGGCTGCTTGGGGGGGGAGGGGCACCGGGGGAAAAGGGGTGCATGGGGGGTTGCACCGGGCATTGGGGTGGGGGATGCGCATGGGGAGGGGGGGCACCGGGCATTGGGGTGGGGGGAAGAGGGGGTGCACGGAGAGGGGGGATGCACCGGGCATTGGCGGGAGGGGGGTGTCAGAGCGCTACCACCGGGCGGCGCCCGCGCTCCACGCCGGCGGACGGGGCGAGGCGGCGGACGGGGCCCCCGCCCGGTGCCGGGAGGGAACCCGGGGCGCGGGCGGTGCCGCATCGCTCGGTGCCCGCCGGGCAGAGGGTCCGGGTCCGGGTCCCGGTCCCCCGTCCCTCCCCGCCCCTCCCCCGCCGAGCGGCCGCCGCCTTTGTCTGCCCGCCCCGGCGGGGTGCACGGCCGGTCCCCGGTGCCGCCCCCGCCCGGTGCCGGTCCCTACCTGCCCGTTGGCCTTGGCGGGCTCGGCGGCGGGGCCGGGCGGCGGGGCGCTGCTCCCCGCCTTGGCCGCCTTGGAGCCCTGGCTGCCCATGGTGCGGCACGTCGGGCGGACCCCGCCGCGGCGGCTGCGCTCGGCGGGCGAGCGGCGCCGAGAGGAGTGGGGCGACCCCCCGCCGCCCCGTAATAAGGCGCGGGCCGGGGGCGGGCCGCCAGCGAGCCCGCCCCGGGGGCGGGGGCCGGGGATGGAGCCACCGCCCCGGCGGGGCCCGGGGGGTGCCCGTGGCCGCCGGTCCCCCGGCAGCCCCGGGTGGGGCGAGGCCAGGCGGCGGGGGGGCGGGGGGCAAGGGGAGCGGCTCCCCCCGGCCCCGGCACCCCGGTGCTGCTCGCCCCAGCCCCCTCAGAACAGGGGTGACCGCCCCCAGCCCCCTCCTCCCTGGGGTGCTGCTCCCCCAGCTCACTCATCCCTGGGATGTCATTGCCCCCGGTCCCCTCACCCCTGGGATGCTGCTCCCCCAGCCCCCTCAGAACAGGGGTGACCGCCCCCAGCCCCCTCACCCCTGGGGTGTCTTTGCCCCCAGGCCCCTCACCCCTGGGATGCCTGTGCCCCAGCCCCCACACCCCTGGGGTGCTGTTTCCCCCAGCCCCCTCACCCCTGGGGTGCCTCTGCCCCCAGTCCCCTCATCCATGGGGTGCTGAGCCCTCAAGGCCCCTCAGAACAGGGGTGACTTCCCCCAGTCCCCTCACCCCTGGGGTGCTGTTCCCCCCAGCCCCATCACCCCTGGGGTGCCTCTGCCTCTAGTCCCCTCATCCATGGGGTGCTGCTCCCCCCCACCCCAGCACCCCCGAGGTGCAGCTCATCCCAACCCCAGCCCCCCTGGGGTGTCTCTGCCTCCAGCCCCAGCCCCCCTGGGAAAGCCCCGTGGGTACCACTCATCCCAGCCCCCCCCCCCCCCCCCCCAGGACAGAGCCACGGCACAGCTTGCTTCTATCCCACCCCCCGCGGCACTGCCCACCCTGGGGTACCCTCACCCCAGCCCTCTTGGTTCCCGGAGGGTCCTGCTGAGGGGGGGGGGCAGGTTGTGCCATGGGTCACACGCTGTGCATCCTGGCACACAGACCGCTATGTTTTCCTCCTCCGGTTCTTCCTCCTTTGCTTTCCTGGAAAAGGAAAGTGGAGGAGAAAAGAAAATGAGACTAAACCGGAGTGGATGCTAACGCTGGCGAGGGGCCAGCTCTCCCGTACTGCCAGGGCCACCGGCAGCGTGGAGCCAGCGGTGACTGTGGGGGTCCTGCTCCCGGGGCTCCCTTGGCACCCAGGCACAGCTGATTTCACTGGGGGGGGGGGCCCAAAATCGAGACCTTTTTCTGCCTCTCCATGCCAGCAGCATCCCCTGGCCAGCCTGCACCCCACTGGCAGCTGCAGCGGGCCATGCTCCTGGGTGCCATGTCCTGAGCCCCACGGCCCCGGTGCCCTCCAGGCACCCTGCACCCCAATCCCACCGGAGCTGCCACAGGCAGGCGGGACCCCCCAGCCCCCAGCACCCAGCTGCGCCACGGAGCCAGTGCAGGATCAAGGCCAGCATCTCCGAGGGGAAAACAATGTGCCGCTGTGTGCGCTCCGCCAACAAGGTCATGTTTTGTCTCTGTCCTCCCTCCCCTCCGGCACACATCATCTCACCCCCGTTAGAGCAAAATTTCTGTGTTAATTAAAACAGGCGGCATCTTCCTTATTGACTTTTGGTTGCCAGTTGATAAAGCCTTTGAGCGGCTGCTGGTCTGGCCGCCCACGCCTTTGGCCAGCTGCAAGATTGAGAGTTGCCCGAGCGGCTGTCAGGGCTGCCAAGGGGCTGTGGGGGACGTACCCCCTGTAAAAACACCCGCTTTTCGGAGCGTAGCGAGGCTGTTTTGGGAAGACAAACAGTCTAAGCACGTATATTGAATTAGTCAGAAAATACGCTCCGTCTTCTCTGACTTGTTCCCCGGGGTGAGTGTCCCCCAGGCTTTACCTGCCGGGGAGCAAAACCCGGCAAAGCCACGGCTGGCGAGCCCTTCCCTCTGCCCCAGCGGAGTCTGGCGTGGGGCAGCATCTGTGCCCACCCCATGCTTCTCTTCCCACCTTCTGGGAATGATTTGCTGTCTTTCTGTCGGGGGTCATTTTGTCCTGGCTCTTCTCTGTAGGAGTGTAAAAAGTCCTCATGCTGCTGTCCCATTGCATCCCATCCCATCCCACCCCATCCCATCCCATCCCATCCCATCCCACTCCATCCCACCCCATCCCATCCCATCCCACCCCACCCCACCCCATCCCCATCCCCATCCCATCCCACTCCATCCCATCCCATCTCATCCCACCCCATCCCATCCCATCCCATCCCATCCCACCCCACCCCATCCCATCCCCATCCCCATCCCATCCCATCCCATCCCCATCCCCATCCCATCCCATCCCACTCCATCCCACCCCATCCCATCCCATCCCACCCCACCCCACCCCATCCCCATCCCATCCCACTCCATCCCATCCCATCCCATCCCACCCCATCCCATCCCATCCCATCCCATCCCATCCCATCCCATCCCATCCCACCCCACCCCATCCCATCCCCATCCCCATCCCATCCCATCCCATCCCCATCCCCATCCCACCCCATCCCATCCCATCCCATCCCACCCCACCCCACCCCATCCCATCCCATCCCACCCCATCCCACCCCATCCCCATCCCATCCCATCCCATCCCATCCCATCCCACCCCATCCCATCCCATCCCATCCCCATCCCCATCCCCATCCCATCCCATCCCATCCCACCCCACCCCATCCCATCCCATCCCATCCCATCCCACCCCAACCCCATCCCATCCCATCCCATCCCATCCCATCCCACCCCACCCCACCCCCATCCCATCCCATCCCATCCCACCCCATCCCATCCCACCCCACCCCATCCCATCCCATCCCATCCCACCCCACCCCACCCCATCCCATCCCATCCCATCCCACCCCATCCCATCCCATCCCATCCCACCCCATCCCATCCCACCCCACCCCATCCCATCCCCATCCCCATCCCATCCCATCCCATCCCATCCCATCCCACCCCATCCCATCCCACCCCACCCCATCCCATCCCCATCCCATCCCATCCCATCCCATCCCATCCCATCCCCATCCCAGCCCCATTCCATCCCATCCCACCCCACCCCATCCATCCCATCCCCATCCCATCCCATCCCATCCCACCCCATCCCATCCCATCCCACCCCACCCCATCCCATCCCATCCCCATCCCATCCCATCCCATCCCACCCCACCCCATCCCATCCCATCCCATCCCATCCCATCCCACCCCACCCCATCCCATCCCCATCCCCATCCCATCCCATCCCATCCCATCCCATCCCATCCCATCCCACCCCACCCCATCCCATCCCTATCCCACCCCACCCCATCCCACCCCACCCCATCCCATCCCCATCCCATCCCCACCCCATCCCATCCCACCCCACCCCATCCCATCCCCATCCCCATCCCATCCCATCCCCATCCCATCCCATCCCATCCCATCCCCATCCTATCCCCATCCCATCCCATCCCACCCCATCCCATCCCATCCCATCCCCATCCCCATCCCCATCCCATCCCATCCCACCCCACCCCATCCCATCCCCATCCCCATCCCATCCCCATCCCCATCCCATCCCATCCCCATCCCACCCCACCCCATCCCATCCCCATCCCCATCCCATCCCATCCCCATCCCATCCCATCCCACCCCATCCCATCCCACCCCATCCCATCCCATCCCATCCCACCCCATCCCATCCCATCCCCATCCCATCCCATCCCATCCCCATCCCCATCCCATCCCATCCCCATCCCCATCCCATCCCATCCCATCCCACCCCATCCCATCCCATCCCATCCCCATCCCCATCCCATCCCATCCCCATCCCCATCCCATCCCATCCCCATCCCACCCCACCCCATCCCATCCCCATCCCCATCCCATCCCATCCCCATCCCATCCCATCCCATCCCATCCCATCCCATCCCACTCCATCCCACCCCATCCCATCCCATCCCATCCCATCCCCATCCCATCCCATCCCACCCCACCCCATCCCATCCGTATCCCACCCCATCCCATCCCATCCCACCCCACCCCATCCCCATCCCCATCCCATCCCATCCCATCCCACCCCACCCCATCCCCATCCCCATCCCATCCCATCCCATCCCACCCCATCCCAGCATGCTGCCCCACTGCTGCAGCACGACCGCGTTTTGCCCATCCTGAGCAAGCCTGAACGAGCACTGGCCTCTGCAGCGCCTGCCCGAGCCTGACCATCCATGCAACAGTCCCGAGACGCTCCCATCCAGTACCAAATCCCCAGGGAAACCACTCAGGTGAGCAGCCCCGCAGCCCACCGCCCGCCTGCACCCCCCCTGCTGCGGGTGCTGGGTGCTGGGAGCAGGCTCTGGGGGCGCAGCCTTTGGGGTGACAGTGGCAGCCCCGCTGCAGCGGTGTCTGTTGGTTGTTTTGGGGTTGCAGTTGTGTACCCCGTGCTGTGAAGCAGCCCGCGTGCTGGCGAGGTGGTTTATTCCACAGTGGGCTGGATGAGCGGCCGAGCTGGCTTAGTCGAGGGAGGATTTATTGGGCCGGGGTTGGGGCTGGGGGTGGCAGGGGAGCTGCGTCCCCAGGTCTCTTCCACATTTTGCTGCAGGGAAAAAGTGCTTTACACCCCGCTGTGCCCCTGCCACATCGGCGGGCAGCACCGGAGCGATGGGAGGTAGATGTGATGGCTCTAAAGGGCAAACTTGAGTGTGATTAGACAGCTCAAGATGTGGACCTGCTGGGGGAGGGGGGGGGGGCACCCCCCGTCGCCATCAGTGTCGATGAGGGAAACCTCATGTGCAGTTTTCTAGCGGCTTTCATCTCCCAGGAATCCCCAGTTGCCACATCTCTCTTGATCCCAGCTTTTCTTGAAAACCCTCTTCTGCAGCGCTGCGTAAGGGATGTGTTTATAAATAGACCCGTTCCCCTGTGGATTCCTGAGCGTGCCTCCCCTCCCAGGGCCTGCCTGCGCTGCGGATGTCTGTCCTGATGGACCGATGGCAGCAGCGCCAGGAGCGGGGCTTGGTGCAGCCATGCCAGCAGCTGCCGGAGCCCCGGTGCTCTGTGGGGTGAGCGTGGGTCCCCCCCGGGCAGACCCGTGCCCGGTTATTCCAGCTCTCAACCTGGGAAGAGGCTGTTTGCCTCTTCTGCATGGCACTGGGGGTGCTGGTGGCGCGGAGCAGATGGTGCTGCCAGGCAGGCGCCGGGGCAGATGCGGCTACACCAGCAGAGTGGGCGCAGCGCAGAAGCCGGCTGCAACGGTGGGTTTCCAGCACTAACCAAACACCAACCCAAACCCTCCCAATGGAAACCAGTGTGACCATCAGCGCTGCTTGCACTGGGTCCCATCCCTCCGCCGCTGCCTCGGCTGCAGGTCAGGCTCTTCCATCCCCAGGTGTCGGGCAGGGAACCGGAGTGGGGCAGAGGATGCTCCGGCTCCACACGGGCTCTCCGCTGGCTCCCGGGGCTTTGGCTGATCGGGAAGTGACAGGGATTTGCAGGCTGTGGGCAGACGGACAGATTACGGGTCTGTCTGCTCCTCTAGCAGATGGACGGGCAGACAAATCTGTCTGCCTCTCCGCACACTGCTCCTGCCTAAAAGGCCTTGGGGATGCAAGATCTTGCGGATGTTGTTTTCCACTTTCCAGACCTACTTAAACTGCGTGCTGATTATTAATTTATTAGGTGTTAAGCGCTGACAGGCTGCAAGGCAGGGCGATGAGCGCAGCCCCTGTGCCAGGGGGTTGGAGGGGGCAGTCCCCAGCCCCTTGCCCTGCCCCTGCCACCCACCCTATTCCCCCAGCCCTTAACAAAGAATTAATGCAATTATTTATTCCCATATCTAGAGCCGTTCACCGGCCTCTGATCATCTGCTCAAGGATTTTAACTGAGTTAGCAGGGGCCCAGCCAGGGCAACCAACAGCACTGGGAATAAAGCAGAGGGATTTCCATATTGATTTATAAATAGCAAAGGAATAAGCTAATTAGATCTCTCCAGGGAGAGAATTCCTGCAGGGAGAGTGTGGGGCTGGGCTGTGCCGTACGCAGGGATGGACAGGAATGGCTTCTGCCACCACGGCAGCACTGGCACAGGAGCAGCCCTTGCAAACAGCCCTCAGTTAAAAATAGTAGCCACAGGTTAGGGCTGGGGGTCAGCCTCTGCCCGTGCTGCATGTGCTGCCCGTGCTGCCCACACTGCCTGTGCTGCCCCTGCTGCCCATGCTGCCTGTGCTGCTGTGTCCACCAGCCGTGCCTGCCTGTGGCTCAGCTTTCCCCAGCCCCGCAGTGCAGCTTCAGGAGGTGGCCACCCGCCTGGTCCCCGGGGGCCAGTGATGCTCCAGCTGTGCAGCCCACAAGGGGACTGGGTGAAGGGGCTGGGGGGGGTGCAGGCACTGAGCGATGCTGTGTTCAGCTGCAGAAGGAAATCCTGCTGAGCATCACGCCGGGGGATTTCTGCAGGGGACGAGGGCTGGCCAGGGCTGGGCAGGCAGGAGGAAGAGTGGGGCTATGTGGTGGCCAGGGGGATCTTCCCAATCCTTTGCACAGGCAGAAGTTGGTTCTGCCGAACCTGTTCATGGCTGTGCCATCACTTGGGCTGGCTGCCGAACTGGTGCCAAGTGACTCTTTGACATTTGCACCAGGAAAAAGCATCCTAGACCCAAGGAACTTCTGCCCAGGACCTTACCGGGGGTCTCCCTGCTGCCCGCACAGAGTCGGTGCTGCAACCGGCATCCCCGAATCCTTCTGACCTGGGAAAGGCTCCAGCCCGGGAGGCTGCAGCGAGACGCTGACTTCCCATAGAAACACATGAAAGGGCCCGTTCTTGTATTTGCCAGAGCCCCGTCATTTTTGGTTGTGAAGATCCCATGGCAACCGGCACCTTGTGTAACTGCGTTTGCTATTTCTAGGCTTGCTTTTCACTCCGGTAACATCCTCCCTGCATCCCACCCTGCAGGACCAGCCCTGCTCTCCCACCCCAGGACCTTTCTCCCCCTCCATCACCCCTGTTCCTGCTTGCGCCGGGGCGGCTAGGGGCAGAGGTTGGCAGCTGTGAGTCATGGCAGAGGAAAGAGAGCGCATCCCCTCAGTCTCTTATCTCGGAGACCATCTGCCCTTCTTTTTGGCCAGGAGCTGGAGCATTTGCAAACAAAGCCAAGCCAGATAACCTAAAACCCTCCAACCTCATCAGCTGGGTGAGCTGGGCTGGGCTGCTCAGGACCCCCAGCCCCACTTCTCCCCAGGGATGAGGCTGGGGACCAGCACCCTGAGGGGAGCCCCTGCATCCCCTTTCCCAGCCTGCTGGTTTCTCCCAGCTCTTGGAAGAACAGGAACCCGCCTCAATGCCCTTGCCCAGGAGCGATGCTGATGCTCTTCCCACACGCCTTATCTCCCGCATCCCTGCCCTAGCCTGCATTTCGGTGCTGATAAAGGGCTCGCTGACCCTGAGCAAGCTGTGTGCTGCCGGTTCGGTTGCATTAGGAGAGCAGGACGGCTGCCAGCGGCTGTCCGGGGAGAAAAGGGGCCACAGGATCCAGCTGGCAGCAGAGATGGGGGGGGGGCAGCTGGGTGCTAACGCACACCAGGCTCTGCTCCCCCCAGCCCCAACCAGGGATGCTGGCAGGGTCCCCCGGCCGGGGGCTGAGCGGGGAGCGTGTTTCAGGGCCTCCTTCCTCGTTATAAGGGAAGTTTATAATGGAAACAAAAGCGACACTCAGTCCAAGTGGAGCTTTTCCCGTCCTGTTTCCTCCAGAGCTGCCTGCGGAGGTGCCACGGGAGCGTGCCCGCACGCCACAGCGGGGGCACGCAGTGGAGAAGCATGCTGGGGGGCATGTGTGTGCTGAGCATCACCCCGCCGCGCGGTGCCCACAGGAACGCAGCCGGCCACAGCCGTGTCCTGGCACGGCAGAGCCGAGGTGGGTGTGTGGTGCTGCCCTTGGGGATGGTGACACCCCCCAGGCAGTGGGAGCCTGTGGTTGTCCCCAGGGTGGGCTCAGCTCCCTCCATCCCTGGTGTCACTGGTGCCATGGCTTTTCACAGCCTTGGAGATGTGCCACGCTGCCCGGGTTGCTCCGGTGCAGGT
Source organism: Falco peregrinus (assembly GCF_023634155.1). Classification (NCBI taxonomy): domain Eukaryota; kingdom Metazoa; phylum Chordata; class Aves; order Falconiformes; family Falconidae; genus Falco; species Falco peregrinus. The sequence goes on from NC_073723.1 coordinate 117,697,220, forward strand.
GGGCTGCTGGGGGCTGCTGTAGCTCCCAGTGGGGCTGGGGGTGTGTGGCAGCCCCACAGACATGGGTTAGACACCTGGACCGAGCTGCACAGAGTTGTGCCTGTGTGACAGCAGCGGGTGAGGGTGTCACGTCCCTTCTGCACACGTGCGAGGCAGGCAGCACCACGCTCCTTCCCTGTTCTCCAAGGGTACAGCCTTGGGCAAGCCCTGCTTCTCCTTGGGGGGGGTGCTGGGGGGGGGCAGCCTGTGTGTGCAGAGTCTGAGAGGGTCCAGCCCGTGCACGCACACCCAGCACGGCCACATAATGCACATGCACCCAGCATGGTCCCAGCCCCTGCACGTGCCTCATCATGGGTCCAGCGAACATCTCCCGTGCGCAGCCGTGATGCCGCTCCCAAGGACGTCCCTTGGCGATGGGGCATGGCAGCCCGTCACCTCCACCGCCAGCTCCCTGCAGCCCAGCGCGGTGGGTAACCCCTTTTGCCTGCGTCCCTGGGGCCGGTGGCAGCCAGCCGACCACGTCGCGGCTGGACCCAGGACAGGAAAGTGGTGCTGGGATGCTTTGGGGCAGCGGTCCCTCCCCCGGCGAGCAGCCGGGGATGTATGGGCCTCTTTTTCCCTGCAAGTCAATGTGTCTTTTTGTTGCGCTGCTGGGTTTTGATGCCTGCGAGCAGCGAGAGACAATACGTCGCATTGTTCCCTTTCAGCAACATCTGACGGGCCCAGGCAGAGAGAGGCCAGTGTGTGCGAAGGATGGCCGTGGGGGAAGGGACCGGGATGGACAGGCGGGCAGCAGGAAAGACGCAGGGACACCCAGGCCAGGCCTGGCTTCTGGCTGCCGGGATGAAGGGCTGGAGGGATGGGGAGTGCCGGAGGGGTGCTGGATGCTGCGGGGGGAGGGGATGTGGGAGAAGGGGGGGCACCATTATCTTCTTTATCAGCTTTAATGGTTGGACTTGATGATCTCAAAGGTCTTTTCCAACCGCAATGGTTCTGTGATTCTGGTACCCAAACAGCCCTAAGAGATGCAAACCTCCAGCCCCACTCATCTTAATGGACTATTAACTTTAAAGCCTCATTAGGAACCTGTAAGTGTCAACCAACCTTTTCATTGCTGCTTCCTCTGCCAGAAGATCCTGGCCGATTTACTGGGGCTGTGTGACCGGGAGGACTTGTTCCCGGTAAATCCTGGGGTGCTAGGAAAACCCTCTCCCCAAAATCCCACGCCGGTGGGATGGGGCAGGGGCTCGGTCCTGCTGCGGGGGAGCAGGGCTCAGTGGGGGAATCACAGCAGCACCAGGATTGTCTGCAACTTTCCATCAGAAATCCCCTCCTTCCCTCATCCCCTGCTCGCCCCGGCTGGGATTGCTTAATTGCCAGGAATAGAATTCCCCTCTGCCTCAGAGCAAAACCGAAAGTGTCCCCAGGGCCACCGCAGCCAGGCGGGGCTGGGCAGGAGTCCATGGGCCACCAGAGCCCAGAGACCGTGGTGATGGGCTCTGGGGGGCTGCTCTGTGCCCCAGCCTGATGCTAAGGTTATTGGGGAGCACTTTGCCTCCCAGGCATCCCCAGCCGTGCCAGTTTGGCTCTCTGCCTCTGGGGAGCTGGTGGGATGCGGGGGGGGGGGGCATGTGGGGGTTTCACACGCACCAGAGGCGGGCACCACTCTCCAGCCCCCCGCCACCCCCCAGCTTGCCCGGAGCTGGCAAACCTGCACAGCTTGCAGGGTTGGGGGAGCGTGGTGGACCCCCCCATGATGGACCCCATCCCACTGCAAAGAGGGTCTGCAGCCTCTCTACGGTGGGGGACTGGTACCCCCCGTCCACCCCCTGCTCTCCCACCACGGCTCTTGGCAAAGCTCCTGGGAGGGGGCAGCAGCCGGCCATGGGCCTGGGGGGGACCCATCGGGTGGGGGGCTGGTGCTGTGGCCCTGGCTGGCGGCGGTGCTGGAGCAGCGGTGCCCTCCCCGCCCCCACGCCTCGGCAGCCTGCAGCGGCAGATGCATTTCGCCCAGACTTGCATGGCTGTAGCCATGGCAACGGCTGAGCGGTGGTGGGATGCGGGGGGCTGCGGGCGCAGGAGCGATGGGCTGCATCGCTGCCATCGCACCCCACGGCTTGGCCTCGCCCCACTGCCCGCAGCGCGGCGGGTGCACGTCCCTCTCCGTGGCACACTCGCGTGCTGCATTGCACACGCTTGTGCAAGCATGGACACAGGCACCGGTGTGGCTGCACCCATGCATGTGCTCCTAGCGGGGTGACGGTGCTGAGGTGGGGGCGGGGCCGTGGGCAGGGGCTGGGGGGGTGGGGACGGGGCCACGCACCCCTTTATTGGGGCCGTTCAGCCATAAAGCCGGGGCTGTTTGCATTGGTGCGGCCGCACTGGCATTACCATCCCGGCTCTGCTTTGTCTCCACATTAACTTTTAACCGCGGTGGCTTTTCCTCTCCACTGTCACCACCGCACCCCGACAGCCTCGCCGGGCCCCGTGGTTTGGGGGGCTGGAGCCCCCACACCTGGCAGCCTTGCTGGGGCTCTGCAGGATGGGAACTGCTCTGGCCGCATCCAGCTCCTTGGATGCCTCCAGGGGCAAATGGTGGCTGGAGCTGGTGGGGGACCCAAGGGCCATCGCAGCCCTGGGTGGCTGCAGCCGCAGCGTCACCACCTGCCTGCCCGCACCGCTGCCTGCCCCAGCCCCCTTGCCGCTGCGGTGCGGGCAGCCGCCAGCCTGGATGGGTTTGGCAGCAAAGCAGCTCAGCTGGAGAAAAGCCTCCGGCACTGGAGTGACCCACTAACCTTGTTCTTCTTAAAAATGCATGAAATGCAGGCAGCTGCCTACAGGGACTCACATATGCACGCTCGTGCACGGGCCGGGGGCACGTTTTCGGCGCTGCACCCACGCAGCCGGCTCAGGCAGCAGCGGTGGGGACCCTCGGGGAGCCCGTTGGTGCACGCTGCCCAGATTTTGGGGTGCCTGCCTCTACGCCCCCATTGCTGGTGCGGTTTGATGCCTGGTGCCCCCCGCCCCATCCCTGGCGAGGGGTTGCACGCCCGTGGCACAGGCAGGTTTCCTGGGAGGCACCCAGGCACGGTGCAGCCCTTCTGCTCTGCTCTGCCAGTGCTGCCAGTAACGCCACGGTGGTACAAAGTCCACCTGGCATGTCCCGGCACTGGGGCCAGGAGCCAGCTGTTGGCCCCAGGGCTTGCTCTGGGCTCCTGTTGGGGGTCCAAGGACATCCCAAAGAACCGTCCCTGCTCTGGCTGGTGCCACAGTTGTGTCCCACTGGAGGGTCCCACTGCTGGGGAAGGTGTCCCATCCCTCGGCTGCCATTGCAGCCCTGACCTCCTTTCTCTCCAGCTTCTCCATGCCTTTAATACATCCCAGCCAGATGGCTGCAAGCCAGGGGAGCTGGGGGCAGCGGGGGGACCGTGCTCAGCCCTATCGTGGGGACATGGACCCTGCTCCCCACATTCGGCAGCAGCCCCCCACTCCAGCGTGGCTGCAGCTGTGGTGGGTGACACGTGCCCTGGCCCCAGTGTGGCCCTCGCTGCTGTGGTGGTACCAGTACCTGGCAGGGGACACGGCTCCACTGCCCTGGTAGGGGTTAACAGGTTTTTCTCCCATGCAGCTGATTTAATTTTGGTCTCGTTTGCATAGCTGATGGGGTGGCTGCAACACCTGGCTGGCATGGTAGGGGCACAGGGGCTATTTGTAGCTTCTCTGGGCTTGAGCTGGGCAGCCCGCAGGAGCAGCATCTGACCCTAACATCCCATCGTGGGCACCTGTCAGGGGACAGGCATGTCCAGCCTGTGCCACACACCAATGCCTTCAGCAGGAGCAGCAGAGGATTTGCAGGATTAAGGTTTTGCCTTTTTTTATATTTCTTTTTTCCAGTTGCAATCCTGTTTTAAAAAGAGGAAACAAACCCCAGAAGGCAACAGCAGTGCAGGCTGCGATGCCCATTAACCTGGATTGAGTAAACTGTGGGGTGGGGTGAGATGGAGCAGCTCTGTCCCCTGCTCAGCACCCCAGCCTGGGGAGGAGCTCGCTCCCTGGCTGGATCTAGCCACAACGTGTTTCCCATCCTCTTCCCTCCTTGCAAGCAGAGCCACGTGGCTCCTTCACCCCCAGAACGGCTGCGTTCCCACCCAGGAGGAGGGGGGAAATCACAGTGGGCGGCCAGTGAGGTGGGGAGTTTTTCTGAGCCCTTTTGGAAATCCCTGCAGCTCCCGCCGGGTTCTCAGCCCTTGCTCGTACAGCAGCAAAGTTGAGGAAGAGTGTGAATCACCTGCAGGGAACTTCACATCGCTTGTGCCATCGCTGCCTGTGGCTGAGCCCACCCTGTCCTGCCCCAGGGACGTGGCTGCCCTGTCCCTTGTCACCCTCTTTGCCTGCTCGGGGCCATCCCAGCATCAGCCCCCCGAGCCGTGACGTTGATGTGAGCTCAGCTTTCTGGAGCCACAGAAGTTCCACGTGCGTGCACGTGTGTGTAGGTGCAGGCGTGCACGAGTGCGTGGGCAGGTGTGCACGGGTGGCTGCGCACACACACACATGCACACACAGGGTGTATCAATGGGCACGCACCCAGGTGTGCGCACACACATGCACCCACACACATGTATGTGACACCCCCCCCCAAGGCCCTGTGCATGCGGGTGCCAGCCAGGTGGCAGAGCAATCAGTCTCTCGACTCCTTGGACTAATTAACATAAATTGACACTGACTAATTAACCGTCCTGGCTCATTAGATCCCGGATGCCGCGTTGCTGGGAACAGCAGGCAGCCAAACCCTTGCTGTCAAAGCACCGTGGCCACGCTCTGCCCTGCGCTGGGCACCGGGCACCCCTGATCCCCCCCACCCATCGTGTCCCCATCCCTGTCCCCATCTCTGTCCCCATCCCACAGCCCTGGGCGAGGCTGCTAGCAGCGATAACGAGATTGATTCTTAATCCACTTATTCCTGGCTGGCGCGGAGGCTGGCAACAGCCTGTTTCCAATGCCCAGCATGTAGTGAACCCCCCAGCGTCTGCGTGGGGGCTGGGGAGGACCTTGGGTGCTGGGTGAGCAGCTGTGGGGCAGGGAGTGATGCTTGGCAGCGAGTGAAACGTGTGTAAGGCCCACGGAGGGATGGTGGCATCATCCCTGCAGGGAGGGTTGGACCTGCGAAGGAAGGTGACAGTGTCAGCGTCACCTGCCCCGCAGTGGGGTGGCCCTGGGGAGCAGCAGCGATGAGCAAGCCTTGCATCAGCTGGGAAGGGAGATACGGAGCCCTTCCCAGTCCTCACCCAGTGGGATGCCTGGGGGGACACGGGAGGGCTGCGTTAGGGAGTGGGGTGCAAGGGCAGGTCACCCCAGCATGACGACACCTGCTCTGCAGCTCTGAAGGAGGAAGGAAAAGGAAAATTTTCGCTTCCCTCTTTGGGAAGGGATCCGGCGTGGCTGCCCAGGAAGCGGGGGCCTCCGCGCAGGTCCCATCCTGCCGCAGCACCCCCTGCCCTCCGCCGGCCCCCCCGGGCCTGCTGATGCACGCTGCTCCCCGCCGGCTGACTCGGGGCTGAGTCACGGCTCCGCACGCCCGACTGGTTTGGGGGAGACACTGGGGCTCGGCGTGGGAACCGCCTGACCTCGGCAGCATCGTGGCACAGAGCCGGTGCCAGCCCAGCCGAGCTGCCTGGGGACCCTCAACTCCCTAAAACCAGGCGGGGGGGCTTTGCACTGGGGGGGGTATCCCTGCTCCTGGAAAGCCCTTGCTGGTTCCTGCCAGCTGAAAGCAGCCCTGCATGCAATCCCTGCCGCCCGTGCACAGCAGATTAAAAACTAGGTCACTGGTAGATCCCCAAAAGTGATTGCAATCGGGGAATTGCTGCTCCCCGGGTGTGAGCCTGGGGGGAGACTTGCTCCGGTCAATACTTTTATCACTGAGCTGGAAGGAAACAGCTGGTGAAACATGGACCCCCTGAAATCGCCCGACTGAGCCGGGTCACTGCCGCAGCGGTGTCAGGGCCAGGTCCTGCATGGGGACTGGTGACCAGAGCATCCAGGGGGGCACAGGGTCCTGGGACAGCAGCTGGGGACACTCTCTTGGAGCCAGTTCCCGCTGTCCGAGGCTTGGGAAGGAGCCACAGGGAGGCTGGATGGTGCTGGCCTGGCGGGGCGAGCGGGGATGCTCGGTGCACGGTGGGGCGGCGGGGCAGGAGGCAGCCAGCGGGAAGGAAACTGGGCGGCAGTGCCGGGCCTGGGCAGGAAGGCAGCCGGCGGCCCTGGGGTCGGCGGAAGAGCGGCGGAAAAGCTTGGGGCCACGGTGGTGGCAGCCAGAGGAAGCCTGGCCCCGGTGAGGGTCTGCCCTGCTGCACGTGTGTCCCACGAGGGCACTGAGGCTGCAAGAGGGGGCACCGGCCGTGCCCACCGTGGGGCCGAAACTGCCTGGGTGCTGGGAAGGGCTGGATCCAGCTGGATGCTGGACGAGCCTTCGGCTGCAGATGCCTCTCCGCCGCCCGTGGGGCTGCAGGCTGCGGCGTGCCCCACAGCAGCCGCGTGCCGGGACTCGCAGCTTCGTGCTGCAGCGTGGGAGATCCTGCAACCGGCTCTGCTCCGCTGCCGGCCGGGATGTGGACCCCTGGCACCCCCCCTGTGGTGGCTGCCCTGGCGGGGGGCTGACCAAGGAGCTGGATCCCCCTTGGTAGATGGGTGCAGGTATGGGTTTGGGGGTGCTTATGGCCCCTTGGACCTCTGCGAGGGCTCAGGGGTGCTCAGCCTGCCTGGTGCCTGGGATGGGGCCACCGCAGACCCTGACACCTGCCTGGGAGGTAGGCGACCTGCTCCCCCATCTCGTCTCCAGCTCTTGGGAAACATCCCCGTGTCCCCCAAAGTCTCCATCCACCACCTTTCCAGCCCACAAGCATTTCCAGCCCAGCTCGCTGGCGTGATGCTCAGACCCAGAGCAATGCTGTGGGGAGGGGGCCGTGCCCCCTGGGGGGGGTCTCAGCCCAGCAGCCCCCAGTGGCACAATGGGACCCGCCATCCCTCCGGCTGTCAGTTCAGTGGCGGAGCAGAGGATGGAGCTGTTAAATATTGATAGCTGCTGGTTGAGCTGGTGGGGTAAAATGGCAGCAGGAGCCAAGTGGGGGGTGAGGGGGCGGCTCTGCTCCCCTGGGTCCATCTGGCCCCCTCCCCCGGGCAGGGCAGTGCTGCCAGCGGCCATCTGCTCTTTGCCCTGGCCTGGGACCACCAGCGGTGCCGGGGACTCGGGGTGCTGGCGGTGCTGGCTGTGCCCCCCGTTGCACACGTGTAATGAGTTTAGCAGTCTCGAGCGATGAGCTGAGCGCCAGGAGAGGGTGGGCAGCTCGGAATCTGGCCCCGCTGCCCCATGCTTGCCCATCCCGGCTCCTGGCTCCCCACCATGGATTTGTTCAGATGAGAAAATGAGGGCGTGTGTGTGTGTAATTGCTAATGAGGATGTGCATATGCTAATTCAGGGCTGCCAATTATGGCAGGTCTCGCTGGCTCAGGGCTGGGCCTCGTGGGCTGTGTCCTGCCCCGGTTTTGGCCAGGTGAGCCCTGGGCAAGGTCAGGCAGGGGCTGTGGTGGCCAGCTTGGCTCGGCTCAGCATCACTTTGGGTGCCCAGGCCCCAGGGACACCCCACGGCTCTGGGTCTGGGGGAGCGCAGGGTCTGTGGTGCTGCTCAGGGGTCCCTGGTTCCCAGCTCCCAGCCCAGGGGAGCAGGGATGCTGGTGGGATGGGCACGGGGGAGGATGCTCCCACCACCTCCCTGTGTTCTCCCGCCCCCCCCCCCGCCTTGATCTCACACAAAACTGCTGCGGTGTGGGATGGCAGTGGGCAAACAAATCCTTAATTAGCTACTTCAGGGATTTGGCTTTATTAACGGCATAAACGATTATTAAGGAAGAATTAAAGCTACCAGCCTCCAGATAAAGGACAACACGGCCCAGCTGGGATTACCCGCACGCATCGCGTGCCCAGCATGGGGACCCTTGGCTTCCTGGGGTGCTCGTGTGCCACCCCAGCCCCCGTGCCCCTGTCCCCACCCCAGCCTGGACGCTGGGTTCAGCAGTGCACCAACGCGGGGCCAGCTGGTGTTTTTTTGGGGACAGGGGGGAGCTGGGGGGTGTCTGTAAGGCCCCCAGTGGGGTATCACTGCTGTAGGCTCACCCAGCAAGCCGGGACCCTGGACCATCGGTGTCCCAGCACCATCTCTGCGTGGGTGCTGGAGGGTGGCAGTGGCACTGGGGGAGAAAACAGGCATTTGCAGGTTCAGGTGTGAAATCTGTGCTGGCTCTTTCTGCCCCCCCACCCCTGGGGGCAGGAGCTCAGCGGGGTGCAGACGTAGGGCAGGTTTGTGGGTTGGGGGCTGCCAGCAGCATGGTGCTGAGCAGCCGCAGCCCGCAGCGCTGTGCAGCATCCATCCTCTGGCTGCACTGAGCCGGGGTGGGACCAGCTGGATGGAGGTCCCAGGGACGGGGATGCGGGTGGCAGACATGGCCTCCTAGGAATGTTCGGATGGGCTCTTTGGGAAAAACAGCCACTTCCCATCAGCTGCATCCAGCGGAGCGATGAGGGGATTCCCCACGGGCAGCAGGAGGCCAAAGCTTATCCCCTGTGCACGTGCCCTGTTTCAGGTCTGCACAAGGGAGGGCTCAGCCGTGCCCCCAGCAGCTCTGAGCCCGGTGTAGGACATTTCTCCCTGGCTTTTTGCTCTGTGACCCCACCAACACGGCCGTTATGCTGGGGTCCCATCCTTAGGGCACCCAGGACGTGTCCTCAGCACACGCAGGCTCCTTGTCCCTGCTGCCAGCGGGGTCCCCACCGCGATGCAAGGACCAGCGGGTGCCTGGTCCTGCTTGGCACCGGCAGGATGGCTGCGGAGCTCGTTGGGCGCAGGTGTGGGATGAGCCATAATTGCTGCATTTTGATGTCCCCAACCTCCTCCCTGAGGGATCCTCGTTACCTGCAGCAAACTTGCGCCTGGCATCTGGCTGCTAATCCCGGGATTAGCGGCTGCGGGGGAGGTGGCAGATGGAGCCTGGCCAGGCCGGGACCCCCGGGGTGCCATGCTGCCCATGGGCTGGGCACCGTTTGGGTTGCTTAGGACCCCTGGGGTCACCAAGGCAGTTGGGTCCCCAGTGAAGCCACATCCGAGGAGCACCTGGCTGCTCCCAGGGGAATTCCCACCGGGGATCTCCCCTGGGATGTCATCCCCTCCGGGGGCCCTGGAAAAGCCCCTGTGCGCTCACTGTCAGATGATTCAAGTGGGGAGTGTCCCCTGAGCCCCACGACAGCCCTTCCCAGCTGCAGGAAGAGCCTTTTCTGGGAATCTCGTCATCTCCGTGCCTGGGCCAGGTCCCTGCAAGGAGGAGGGGGCCAGGGGTGCAGCAGGGTGCAGGCACCCAGCGGGGCTGGGGGGCTCTGCCTAGAGGTGGCCAGTGCCGAGGGTCATGTTGCTGGAGCCAGGGGGATTCCCAAGCCCTCCCGGTGTGACTGGGACCCTAAAAATTGCAGTCAAGGGTGGCTGTGGCTTGGCCACCCTCTGTTGGGCCACCCAGAGGGGAGATGGGCTCCATCGCCACAGGGCTGCCTGCCCTGCCCAGCTGCTGCTCACCCCCCAGAACAGCTGCAGCCACTGGGGCTGGGCAAAGGGGAGGGGGTGAAGCCATGGGGGGGGGGGGGAGAAGGAAACGGCCACACGTCTCCATCCCCAGCCTCCCCAAAGCCGGCTCCCTTGTCCCTCTGGCTGCACGGGGTCCCGACCAGGCAGGGGGAGGGAAGAGTGGGATCCTGCCAGGAGCTGCACCCAGGGCTGCGTGTCAGGGGGGGGTCTCTGCCCCCCACCTCCCAGCCAGGCCCCCCATCCTGTGGGCTGAGTGCCCCGCAGCTGCGTGCTAACCTCAGAGTCCCCGCTCAATGGGAGGAAGGAAATCCTCATCCTCGGGAAAGGCTGGACATGGCCGTTTCCTCCTGCCGTGGTGAGGAGGGGGCCAGGGCACAGGCACACCCACCCGTGGCGCCCCGACATCACCCCCCACCCCGGGCAGTGACCCCAGCCTGGGCAGTGAACCCGGGAGCTGGCCCTGGCTGGGGCTGTGTGAGCCACGGGGCAGGCTGGGGGGGTCTCTCCATCCCCTCAGGACCTGCTGGGGGGCCTGGGGGGGGGGGGGGCTTCGTGCAGCCTTCCTGCACTGTGAGCCCCTCGGCCTTCCAGTGTGGGGGTGGGAGGCTCAGCTCCGTCCCTGTCCCCTTGTGCTGTGCCCCGGGGGTGCCCCGATGCCGGGGTGTGTGTGTGTGTCCCAGCTGCACCCCAGCCCACAGGGCTCCCCGCCAGCCCTGGGCCTTGTTTTTACCGCTTGTCCTTCCTCTTCCTCACCGTGCCCCGGTAAGGGACAGGCGTGTGGCGGTGGCCTGGCTCCCTGTGGCCTTTGGCCCCACCGCGTCCCTGCCGCCACCGCTGCTGGGGCCGGGGGAACGCTTTACCGGGGGTCAGACGCCCGGGGCTGGCTGAGGGGCTCCGCCATCACCGAGACCCCGCGCCGGGCCCGGGGCCACTCGCTGCCGCGGCCGCCCGTGGGACTCTGTCCCCAACCGGTGCCGCTGCGGGCACGGGGGCTGCAGGGCCGGGCCGGGGCCCGGGGCCCCCCGGGGTCTGGTGGCCGGTTTCATTCGTGAGAATCCGCTCCCGGGGGCGGACGGTGCGACCGCGGCCCGGGGAGCGGCGGCGCTGCCGGGGCTGGACCGGGAGCGGGGCTGGAGAGGGGCTGGGAGCGGGGCTGGACCGGGAGCGGGAGCGGAGCTGGGAACGGTGCCGGGAGCAGGACCGGGACCTGGGCTGGATCGGGAGCGGGGCTGGGGCCGGGACCGGGAGCGGGAGCAGGAGCTGGAGCGGGAGCGGGGCTGGGACCGGGGCCGGGACCGGGAGCGGGGCCGGGAGCGGGAGCAGGAGCTGGAGCGGGGCTGGACCGGGAGCGGGGCCGGGAGCAGGAGAGGGAGCGGGACCGGGGCTGGGAACGGGAGTGGGACCGGGGCTGAACCGGGACCGGAACTGGGGACGGACCGGGACCAGCACCAGGAGCTGGACCGGGAGCGGGAGCAGGAGCGGGGCTGGACCGGGACCAGGAGCGGGAGCGGGGCTGCGCGCTGCGGGCGCCCCCTGGCGGCGGCGGGGCCTTGGCGGAACAAAGGCCGCATCCGGCACCGGCGGCGACCGGGAGCCCCAACCACCGGCCGGGCCCCGGGCACGGCCGCAGCCCCCGGCAGCAGGGACGGCCCCGCTGCCCCCCAGCCGCGAGGCACCCGGGTGCTGCGCTGTGCCCCTTCCTCCCCCTCCTCCTCGCCCCGGTGATGTCACCCCGCTCATGTCACCCCGCTCCCCCTCCCGGGCCCAGCCCCGGGCAGACCTGACCGGCAGGTTGGTCGGGAGCTGCGGCAACGGGGTGTGTGTGTGGGTGGGACCACCCAACCCACTGCGACAGGGCAGGTGAGAACAGCCAAAGCCCCGGTCCCCATCCCCCTCCCCGGTGGGTCCGCTCGCTTGCTGCTGCGGACCCTCAGCCCTTCACCTGTGCGGCTGCACACAGCTGGCTGCAGTTTTGGCGCAGCAATTAAACCCTCACATTTTAATGAAAGGCAGCTGGAGAGTTCGGGGGGGTCGCAGGTTCCTCTGGGATCCTTGGAAAAGCCAGGTGAGGGTTCACCCCCCTCCCAAGGAACCTGGGCTGGAAGCTGTGAGCTTCTCCGGACCTGTAATTCTCATCCTCCCACTCAGCGCCAGCACGAGTGTTGGAACGAAGCACCATTGTTAATAAATCACTCCGCTCAAACACAAACAGAAGGAGGCCTTCTCGGGGGATTTTACCAGACAACAAACACGCAAACAACTGTTGGGAGTAAAAAAATATGTTTTTTCCTTTTAATTACATCAGTTATCAAAGAAAAAAAAGCAGTGGTAACAAAAATACAAAGCTCTGAGGGTTTCTTGTTTTGTTTGTTTTGTAATAAGCTGAGCATCAGTGCAATTGTTTTAATTTAACTTCTGCTCTGAGTCTCTGCTGGCAGAGTATGAGTAGGCTTTGCCCAGCACCAGACGGTCACGCAGCAGCTTGAAGAAGGCGTAGTAATTGCTGAAGAGGATCAGAGCCAGCGAGATAGTCTGGTGCCACTTCTCTGACGAAATCAGCGAGTAAAGCTGGTAGAAGATGACGGCTCCTTCCAGCAGAATCAGGATGTTGAGGATTCTCAGTGGTTTGCTGAAAAAGAACTGTAGGAGAGACCACAATAAGTCACCGAGGAAGGTCAGACAGACCCTTTGGGATGTGTGAGGCAGAGGTCTACGACAATTCCTCTGGGATTCCCCTCTGGAGACGCAACATTCACCCATGAAGGGCTCCAGACAGAGCCCCGATTTGCAGGGGCCAGAGTCGCCCTTCTGGCAGCACCGACGGGAGATGTGGGACTAACATGAAATGCCGTGCCAAAGCCCACTTGTCCCACCACCCTGGAACACCCCGTGGGCAGCTATCCTGCTCGGAGCGCCAGCTCACGCAGCCCGAGGCGTTCAGGACAAGGGGACCGTGCCCCTGCCGAGCCACCACACCTCGGTCCCCAGAAAGGAGGCGCGATCTTACGTGAAAACGGAAGTGCGAGACGTCCGAGGGCACTGCCACGTTGTAATGACCCACAGCTTTGTACACGTTCTTGCTGTGTTTCACTAACACTCCCTGTGGCCACATGCACTCCTCTGTCCACCTGCAGGGAACGAGCAGAGAGCCCTTATTTCTATCTCCACAGCTGAAGGGGGGGGGGGTGTCTGCTGCCTTCCCACCATCAGCCGGGATAACGCCCGCGCTATTTCCGCAGCGTTGGCCTGCCATCATTTACCGGGGCAGAATCTGGCCTGCTGAGGCACGTAACTACGGCAGTGACAAACGGCAGCTACCTGTGCCCAGAAACAGCAGGCATCTCGCTAAAAATCGTATCTGCTTGCTGCGCTTGGAAGTGGACAGTACAGATAGCGTCTGCGCGCTGTCAGATGTGTCAGCCGACAACTCTGCTTTCATTTTTCTTTCTCTCTCTCTTTTTTTTTTTAAGCAACAGAAGGAGGACAAAAGATAGCTGGAAAGCTGAGCTCCCCCATCCAGCCTCTGCTCACGCCAACAAGCATGCCAACTAAGAGAAAACTCCAGCCCTAGCCCCAGGAGAGAGTTCCTTACTGATGCTGCAGCACATTGGAGCAGAGGGCTGGATCGACCTTCTGCCAGCAGCCCAGGTGTGCGGCGGCTTTATGGAGCAAGTCACAGTAGCGCGCGGGTAAGAGGTACTGCATCAGGATCACAGACGTACTGATGGAAACCAGAAGGAAGAGTTCACACGACCAGCGTTTGTCATAGTACTGAGTGTTCTGTGAGGGGGACAAGAAGAACGTGGGACAACGTGTTTGGACAGCCTCACCTAACAAAGCCATCAAAACACAAATCACTCAGGCAGGTAAAACAAGGGCTTTTTCACGGAGCTGTTCATCTGGCTTGAAAAAGAAGCGCCCACATAGGACGGCTGCTGTACAACTCCTGAACACGCCACAGCGAAACATTTATGGTATCATCACCCACCGCCAAAAAGAGGGAGATAGTTCCTGATGCTCCCCCAGCTCAGCCGACAATGGGTGGGAGCACCAGCCCCTCAGGGGAAGGGGACTTGGGCTCACCCCCGAGGTCTGACATATTTACTATGTTATTCTCACTGTGAAACATATTAGGAACTTCAATAAAACAGCTAAGAAACCTAGCAAGGTTCTTTTATTAAGGTCTGCCTCCCCTATTAAGGTCAATCCCCTTGTCCTGGAGCCCCGTCCTCACAGAAGGTCAGCGTGCGAAGGACTGGCTGGCCTGGAGTCCTTCTAGCTTCACGGGGAGGCAGGAGGAAGGCACCGCTCCCTAACAGATGGATGCACACCCTCATGACAGAACACACCTCATCAGGACAATACTATCCTCTGTTTTCTGGAGCTTAAGCACAGCTAAACCTGGTGGGTTTTACTTCTTGCTTTTCACAAAGCTTCTGTGAACGGGTTTGTGACAGCCGACCAGCCCTCCGACTAACCTTGCCCACGCTCCAGTGAAGCAAAAAGCGAGAAGCAGACCTCCTCCACAACCCAGAGCCCACCTCCCCGCAGTCCTCCCCATCTGCAAGAGCCATGACGGCCCTTGCTCACCTTCACAAACCAGACCGGCACAAAGGCCACGTAGTAGGCACTGAGCATGGAGCTCACCAGCACCTCTTTCATCCGCCAGTTAAAGTCCATTTTCAGGTATTCCACCTCATTGCGGATGAGATCTGGGGAGAGGCAGCAGGCGTGAGTGGGCATGGCTTCCATGCCGTACATCTGACGAGTGTGCTGCTTCCAGGTTTCCTTTAGGACAGTCAGGTAGTCCCGGCCCCTGGAGTTCACCTCGCCGGTCTCTCTGGGACCGATGTTGGCCACCTGGGAGAAGAGGCCTGTCTTCCGAAAGTCACAGTTCAGCTGAAGGAAGGGAATGTACATGCCAAACCTGGAGCAGCAAAGTGCAGAAAGGCGGTTACTTCCCTACGAGCTCCCCATGAAACGCCTGGCAGCGCTGTGTTCACATCCCCCTCCTAAATGGCATCTAGTACCTACATAAGCTCCAGGAAAGAGCTTCACCAGTCTGATCTCAAACACAAGCCCCACGTCTCAGATCTTTATGAGATGCTTTCTCCTGCATCTACCAGAAAGAAGGGAGCTACTTCCTCTACTGGAAATAGAACTGGCTTCCTTTTGTTAGTTAACGTGAAGCAGGGAAGCTGTTTGATTCACTCCACCTGGCAGAGGCACCTAAGAACTAAGGTAAACCGAAGACACGGGTTCTCTCAATACCATGAGAAAAGCATACAATCCTTTTCAGAGAACACCAGAAATCTAGTAATTAATGCTTTCATTAAAGCTGAAATATAGGTAAATTAAAGATATGCCCTGCCACCGAGAAGAAATGTGACGCAGCAAGAGGGAAAAGGGTAGTTTAAGTTCTGTTACCAGGTAATTGAGTGTTTATTTACTTTCAGGTTTCATTTCAACTGAGCAACACTCGCTGCAGGGAAGCAACATTAGAAATCACACACAAGTGACAGAAGAGATACTTACGGGTAACACAGGAACAGGAGATTAAGGAAAGAGTAGGTTCTGAAAAGGTGAATTATTGATCGACACAAACTCCAGCCTGTGCCAGTGAGAACAGCAAACCGAGTGATCACGAGGAAAATAGAGCGTGGCAGGGAGACTTTGCCACTCTGTGAAGCCTGTGGGAAGAGAAGAGAGAGCTGGGCAGAGGGGAGACCAATTCACTCTTCCTACAGGGAGCAAACGGCAAATGAGCAGCACTCAATCTGTAAAATCAACTCCATAC
The DNA here is from genome assembly GCF_023634155.1 of Falco peregrinus. Taxonomy (NCBI): domain Eukaryota; kingdom Metazoa; phylum Chordata; class Aves; order Falconiformes; family Falconidae; genus Falco; species Falco peregrinus. The sequence continues at coordinate 117,712,643 of NC_073723.1, forward strand.
GCATGAAGGAAGAGCTAGTGAAAGGCTCTGCTGGACTGCCACCAGGAAGGGGAGGCCTTCTTGTAGCTGGGAGTCTGGACTCTCCAAATCCCAGGGCCCCATTCCTCAAGCTGGAGTGAGGAGAGCTCTCAGGGTTTCTTGTTAAGGTCTCGAGTTATCGGGGTGACCAGCCTACTCTCCTGGACCTGCTCCCCGCAGAAAGCTTCCGCAGTCAGCAGAAACCAACCTACACCAGCTCCTCCTTGCAAGAAAGCTCAAGTAATTAAGAGAACAGGAGAAGAGCCAAATACTGTTCTTTGCAAGAAAGCAAAGCAGAATTACTACAGTCTAGTTGAGACAGTAATTCAGAAACAATCACAGAAGGACAGAGTCACAAGCAACGGTTTGAGGTGCTCGTTTCTGGTCTACGTTCTTCCCGTTAGAAACCGTGCCTAGGTTTTTGACTTGGCCATAGCACAAAGTTCTTTAGAAAGGGGCAAAAGAGTTTGGAACTGCAGAAGGGACACACGGCTTTACATTTTGCCTGAGAGGAAAGAACGGTTCTGAGATCTGCTTGGGGACTTTACCTCCTTCACAATAGCACCGATCAGCCGGCGTGCCAGGACGATTGTTGTCACTGTCAGCACGTTGAAGTCAATAAGATGAAAGTTCTGCGGTGACAAAAACAAAATGATTCCACTTTCCATCAGGCAGCAGAAACCCACATTCACCAGAGAAGCTCCCAAGTTACTCTCTTCTCCTCGGACTCTCTCTTCCAAGACCAGAAAGAGAATGCCAAGCAGACAGCCAGTGCCCAAAATTCGCCAAATAACAGTCACGTGAGCAACCCTCCAGGGCTGCAGAGTCACATGTGGTTTGCATCAAACATATATAGAAAATTTTATGTCTAACAACCCAAGAGACAGTCTGTGAGTATCACCGGACAGCAGCTGTCCTTTGGTGCTTACCAATGACGTGTGCGAAGGCGGATGGGAGGGTGGGTACCACCACACAGTTTTGTAGATGTTGATGTAGTGGACAAACAGAGCAACGAGATGACAGAAGAAGAGCTGGAGTTCAAACAGCACACTCCTCTCCACAGGCAGCTCTGGGATCTTACAGTGCCGGAGGGGGACGACTGTCTGAGTTGCCAACGGTGGGCTGGAAAGGCCTGTACCTGAACCGCTCCTACCAAGGAAAACCAAAAGCCTGCAGTCACTTCCCTGAGATAAACACAGCGCTGCCCTCCAGCCCAGTTGGTGGCCTAATACTGACTGAGAAACCTAAGCTGACTGTCACGGTCAATGGCTGCCACAAACCAGAAGTGCCAACACCCTGAAGATGGCTAGAACGCCTGCTACAGGCAGATGTGAGCAGGAATTTGCCCAGCGAAAGGCAGATTTGGAACCAGGCCAGCCTACAGCACCAGGTCATTCGATATTAAATCCCTTGCATTGAGTCAGGTTCAAAAGCTGTGGCTGTGTTATGCTATTCAAGGGGCAACCAGTGGCCCTCTTAATTAATTGGAAGCTTTTAGGCCTCCAGTTGCTATTTAGATTTCTAAGAGCGCTTGAACATGAAATACAGAGCAATTAAACACAAGCCCTTTCTCATTCTTCAACTTCTATTCAACGGTGGAGGAAAAACAAGTTTAGTCAGAGGTGTGTACTCCTGTGTGAGCACGCACACAATCCCAGACAGCAAACCTTTTAATCAAAGGGAAGGGAATTAATATATACTAGATATATCTCCCCTGATTTGCAATCTCTAAATAACAACAGTCAAAGGAATCTGGGTGTGGGTTTCAAAGGAATTACAGAGCACAAACTCCTATTGAAAATCCCAAAATGAAACCACAAAAGTCTCCCGAGTGTGACTGCAGAAAGACTTCTAGCCTAGGGGTGGACACAGGTGGATCAGTCCGTGCTTTTTAAAACAGAAGGCTGGCAGCCTAAAACAAGGCCATGCGTGAGGGAAAAGCTTTAGGAACCCAAGCTGTCTCTCCAAAAGCCCCAGATTCCCAAGCTGACAAGACTGATTCACCTCCTCGGGATTGATACATCCACCAATAAACTCCGCTCCTGTACACAGAGCAAGAGTTCCTGTTCTGGTCCTCCAGAAAAGGGCTTTAAATATAAATACAAAGCCTTTTCTGCTTTGAGCAGACACAGGAAATCTAAGGGTGTCCTTGCAAGAGCAGCAACAAGGCTCTCATATCCATAAAGCACTTTGGGACTCCTCAGCCTGGACTGCCATGTAGTGACGGGTATCAGAGGGTACAGCTCCGGAGAAAAATCATTAGGGGGAAAGTGGGGCATGGACTTGTACTGCCTTAGCTACTGGTGGTAAGGGCCTATATGCATGCTCTCACAGCAAAGTATGTACAAGGTGGATTGCTCCACCTTCTGTGGCCTTGCAATAACTTGTTTGAATAACTGTATCCCTGTAAATTTCTTGGCCTAGGGCTGTAAGCAGGGAGTATGTTAAGACAGATCTAACATTTTCTTTGCAGAGAGTTCATAAGGCACCTCCTGTTTACGCATTGCTGTCGGTGCTCTGCTTCTCCTTCCTCTTCTCTACCTCAGTCGCAGAAATGCAACCAGCCAGCTAGGCTAGAACCCGGAAAAAAACCACAACCAAACTCACAGCCTACACAACACCTGACCTAGCTAAACTCTACCCCAGAAATGCCTCACCTGACATAAACTTCAGGGCACAGGAGATGTAGAAGCTGAACCCCAGAGTCAGGCTTTGGATAAAAATTTGTCTCTACTCTTACTTTCCACTAAATGGTCACTAAAAGCTTTTAACGCTCCTGGAAGTCTGTCACAGTCTGCTAAAGCATTTAACAGTCTCAGGCAAATTAGAACCCACCTATCCCCACTACATGTGGCATGGACACTGCCACATACAGAAAAAGGATTTCAGCTAGACACTGGGAATTAACAAACTGCTGAGCCACTGGAAAACCAGCAGTGTGTGAGATGGGGAGATACAGGTGGCCTCACACCCGCCTCGGAGAGGAGCAGCTGGCTAGATGTGAAGACGTGGAGAGCCAAACGTACCTGGTGCGTGAGCGCACACCCGTGACGGAGGAGCTCGTGGAATGGCCGGAGCCGCCAGCGGCCCCAGGTTCACAGAGGGGATTTCGGCAGTAGGAGGTACGGTTAGGACCCCGCCTTCCCCCTGCCATAACAACAGAGGGTGCGAAGGCCTGTTCTTCAAGGTGGCTTCTCTGCTGTTCACTGCGTGATTATGTCTTCAGTCCTTAAAACTGAAAGGAAAAGATTTATCATTTAAGGCTCATCCTGCTTACCACACCCTGGTGACCGGCAGTAACCTATCGCTCCCTCTGCCAGCTTGCAGCACAAAGCAGAATAATGCAACTTTGCTCAGCCCTTTTCTCTATCTCTTGTATTTGCCAGAGGCTATAGATGCGGCCCCAGATAGCCCCTGACGCTCCTAGGACATGCAGCAGCTTGTTAAGGTACTGCAAATTCATCGAGAGTTTAAAGCCTAACGTATGCAGACTTCCACGGGAGCAGGAAGAAGCTTTTCAGGCCTCCCTCCCAACCCAAGGCAGTTTACAAAGAATTTAATCTGCCTTGCTGTGGTGTTATCCCTGTTTTACAGGCAGAGCGATACACTTACCGAGATGCTAAACACTTCGCTCAAAGGATTCGGTAAATTGGGGATATTACCTAAGTCCCCTTTTGCCCAATTTTGTGCCGGAATCAAAGATTCACAGCTCTTTTAAAGGGACGCTGCAAAAGCGCACAAAAGGCCTTCTTTTTTTTTTTTTCTCCTTTAAGACAGGGAAAAAGAAGCATTTTTAGGGTATTTGTTGTTGCTGTATGTTTGCATGACACAGAGCTCAAGAGGACGTTAGCCCAAAGTTAGCTTTTCTAGAGCTTGCTTGCCACAGTGTAAACAATAACACGAATACCAAGGTTTTAAAAACCTTCTCTGAATCCTGTTAAACTTTAGAGGAATCTACACAACTTAGAGGAACGACAGGGTGATGACATGCCATTTACTAGAAGCGCAATCTGAGCTGTGAAGGATCTCGGATCAGTTCGTATCAATTGCTTAACATTTTCTGATCACTAATTTCCAGTTTGCATCACGGAGCAATCAGCATCTAGAGTAAAAAAAATAAATTGCTTAAGGCTTAAGAGACTGTGCTTAAAGAAGTTTTAAAGCTTATGCTGAGCTCCGGAGTCCTCCAGCAAACTGCTGCACTAGCGCCAAAGAAAGAGGGACAGGGAGCAAGGGGGCTGCACCCACAAAAAGCAAAGATACCCCAAAGATGGGTGCTATCACACGGGCCAGTGGGGCACAGCGGTGGCTGCAGCACTGGAGAAACTGGTGGGGACAGAGCAAAGGGCAGAAAGCCCAGTATGTGTCACGGCACACGGAGCCCTTGTGACACAGAGGTGCTGGCAAACAGGGCAGGCTGTGCATGGGGGGCCCCCCCAGGGTACGACACGGGCTGTGTTGGGGGCACCAGATGGGCAGGACTTTGGAGGGAGGCGAAGGCAGCGGGTTTGAGCCCAGGACACCAGGAGAAGAGAGTCTGACAGGGAAAAGTGGTAGGATGCAAGTGTCGGGGCCGGGAAGAGAGCAGGGGAGCAGAGCCGGGAGCTGCAGGAGCTCCGAGGGGGGCTCTGATGGAGCAGGGGCGGCTGTGGGGGCGCAGGCCAGGGGCTATGGGGTCTGCAGAGGCGCTGGCAAGAGCCACAGACCCTTCAGGGGCGCAGGCACAGGCTACAGGGGACAACTGGGGATTCCGGGGGCACAAGTGGCTACTGTGTGGGGGCCGCAGGGCCTCGGGGGGGGCAACAGGGTAACGGGGGCTATAAAGGCCCCTGGGGCGCAGGCCGGGGCTGCGGTGGAGCTGTGGGAGCTCCGGGGGCGCCGAGCCCCAGCAGAGCACCGGGGGGCTCTGGAGACCCCACCGGGGGTCCGAGAGAGCGGCGGGGGCACACGAGGGGCTGGGGGCCGGGGGTCCGGGCCAGGCCGCGGCGCGGAGCCGCCCCCCTCAGGGCGGCGGGCGGGGCCAGCTGCAGGCTCCCCGGCGGCCGCTCGGCCCTCTCCCCCCCTCCCCTCCCCCCGCCCGCCCCTCGCCCCCGTCCCGCCGCCAGCCCCGGGGCCCGGCTCCGTCCCGCCGCTCGGCCGCCCTCACCCATCTCCGGCCGCCGCTCCGCCTGGCGCCGGGCACAATATGGCGGGCGGGGCCGGCGGCGCGATGGCGGCCGGTAGCGGCCAAACCTCCTGCGCGCCGCCCGGCCCCGCCCCGCCCCCGCCGGCCCCGCCCCCGCGTTTCGAGGCTGCCCCCCCCCCGGGTACCCCCCCTGGGGCACAGCACCCCCACCCCCATCAACGCCGCAACAGGGAGAGAAGCAAGGGGAAAACCTGATGCCGTTGAAACCCCACACCCCAAATTAAAAATAAATAATAATAAAAAAAAATTCAATGCCAGGCCTTTATTACAGGGAATGACTAATCACTTTCAACATCTGTCGGATGCTTCTCGCTAAATACCAGCTGCAGAAGGGCTTGCCAGTTTTCCTAGACAAGTTATTTTAACGCCGTGATTCACCTTGATACGTTTTCCCCGCAGCATCCTTCCTCCATCCCCTCCGCTCGTGGGTGTCGGTACGGATGGCGCGTTACACAATCCCAGATCCAACCTGCCTGGGCTGGAGGCAAAGCTGTCTCCGAAATGGATGAACCTTCACAGGGCTGATCTTTCCATTTCCTACGTCGGGCAGGAGCCGTCAAAACCCAGGAGCATCCGGGCACCTGCGGCTTTAACAGTCTTCCAGCAATAACAACAGAGGTAACAGGTGGGATGTAGTGATGTCAAGTTAAAAACAGGTTTGTGGAACACCATGTAGAAGCCTTTGGTTGCATTTCGGCCTAAAACCAATAGTAAAAGTAATAGCTTCATCAGAAAACTTTCTATTTCACAAGAGTTACTGCTCTCCAGCGAGGCTCCGGTGTTCCAACGCTCAGCCGGAGCTGGCAGGTTCCTCCCGCCCATCCACAGCAAAGCCAACGGCATCTTCACCAGGTTCCTTTATCAGCTCGTTGGAGATTCATCCCGCTTTGCAAAAGGAGCAAAACGAGTGTGGAAACAAACATTTCTATTAAAACATATGGTAACGATGGAAGGCTCGACTGAGCAGCAAGAGCCAAGGTTTCTGTTCTGTGCTCACAGGAACGGAGCTTCCCAAGTCGAGAAAGAGGAGGAACATCCACATTCGAGACGGGAATTCCCACGGGCCCTGACTAACCTGCAGGAATTCCTCCCCCTCAAAGCTTACAAATGGGGCACGTGTCCAACATCTCATCCGAGACGCTATAGGTTTATCAACGAAAGAAGAATTTCCCCCAGCCCTGCCTTCCTCCCCAAAAGCACCACATGTACTTGCTCCTCGCAGCCCAGCCAGGAGCCGTGCGAGCGGCAGTGTCTCTTTTCCCCTGCGTCTCCCAGCAGACAGGGCACAGCTGGTCTCCTCTCCGCTGGGATCGCTTGGAGGGTCTATCGGAGACTGCAGGACCCCCCCCAGCCCCAGCGTTCTTTAGGAGAGCAGCAGCAAGGGAAGACGCATACGTTTAAACTGTTTCTCTTGGCTCTGTTCGTGATAGATGCTCTCATACAAATTTAAAAACTCATTCTGTACAAAAAGAATCATCTGCTGTAACAGCCGAATGGGGAATCCAGCTGTGCACTTAAACAACTTCCCAAATACGGCATTTTACAGAGGGTCACATCAAGGTAACGTTTTAGTCTTACTGGAAGTGTTTGAAATGAAACATAAAAACACCATAGGTTAAGTTGTAAAGCTTGTAGCTACTTGCTTGGTTTAATAATCTGAACAGCAACTTGAAACCAGGGGTGAGGAATGGGCAGGGTAGGACAGTCTCCTGCCAGGAAAAGCTGCTGGGGACATCTCTGCAATACCAGCTGGAGCATTTTTCCTACAAGCTCCGTTTCACACTCCTGTTGCTGTCCAAGCTACTACGGACCGCTACGCATGGCGAGACCTCACCGAGGAGGTGTAAAGTCCAGGTCTGTACCAGCTCCAAGCAGGGTCAGCCTGAATATTTATAGCAAAGGGCTGGACCAGAGGCTGAAGCAGCTGCGGCCACTCGGAGCAAGGGCCGGAGCAATGGGGCTGCTGAGGCACGGAGCGCTCTGCAGCAGGAGGATGTTTCTAGAGCCAGGCTTCTCTTGGGAGAAACGGTATTGTTGGGGAAACACTTCCACAGAGGAGACGTGACTGCTGCTGTACATCACACTGTGCAGGACAATATGTTCTTTACCAAAATCCTACAAATAAGATAATGTGGGTTAGCCCTTTGGGGGAAATCAGGAGATGAAAGGTCAGTGGCGCTTGCGAGCGCACAGCCAGCAGAATACTACCTCCAGTGGCTACGTGTCAGCAGAAAAGGGAAGGTTATTTAGGTGACTCAGACTTCAAGTACTCAAAGGAATCTCTACCCCTCACAAATTTCAGCGAGCCCTGTGTCACCCCTGGAACGTCTGGCTAATTAGAGCATCTTTGAGAGACGTATCTGACGCTGATGGCTATTTTGGGATCTCAAATTAGCTTTTGCAACACTCTAGGCTAAAATCTGAATATACTAACGCTATGAGAGGGAGGAAGATGTTTGATGCAGGGCATGTTTTCAAAATACTTTTAGCATATACAGTTATTTCAATATATTAAGATTTACATTCCTCCATAACATTAAAATCTTTCACATAACCATGCAACAAATGCAACGCACAAGCAAGCTGTATTACTCCAAAGGCAGTGTCATAAGATCCGCTTCTACTGGTAAAAACCTGCATCATAATAGATGATCTCTATCAAATCTTTTCCACTTGATATAAAAGCTGTGCCTATTAAGAAAGAAATGGGAAAGATTGGTATAACACCATATAAATTGATGTTCCAATTACATTGTAAATGAAGATGCATTCAATAAACAGGCCACAAATCCAGACACGCTATGAGTTCCCCTAGCAGAAAACTACGGATCCAATTTTCAAGTTATAGTCAAAGAACCGAGGCTAATCTCACGCTCTTGTGGCATTTCCACATATTAGCACTTTCTCGTTCCTCATACTCCTAAGATAAGAGAAGCTCGTTTGGTAGCTTTACAATTCCAAATAAAACAAGACTTATGTCCTTCTATGTCCTACGCCCAGGGCCTTTCATGGCTGTCTTTTGAAGCCATTAGACTTCTTCAGCATTGCAAGGGTTTATTTCTTTGTTTTTTTATTTATGGAGCTCAGACTTTCAGTGATCTCCAGATTCGAGAGAAAGTGATTAGCTGTCCCCAAAGGAAACGCTTATGGCTGCTGCCTTTGGGCCTGGAGGGAGATGTGTCCTTGCTGTGTAAGCAGGTCACTCCACCGATGCGTGATAATCTCCTCAACCAAGGTACCACTCGGTTTGCAAGCACTGGTGTGCGTTTTTTAAGGTATTGATTGGAGAACCAGCCACCAGTGGGGCCACAGCAGCCGCCAGAGGGAGCCCCGCTGCTGTGGGTGCTGATCAGCACCCATAGGTGCCAGGGGTCCATCACCCCTGCTGGGGGTCCATCACCCCTCCCGAGGGCTCAGGGCGTTCACTTGCCATGGGTGCTGACCTGCACCCAAAGGTGCCGGGGGTCCATCACCCCTCCCGAGGGCTCAGGGCGTTCACTCGCTGACACCAGGCACGCAGCCCTGCGGGGCTTTGAGCTAAATGTGTTCCAGCCAGGATGGCGCGACCACAGATGGAGCCACGTCAGGCCACAACATCAGACAAAAAGCCATAAAAGACCAGCCAGTGGCCAGATCACATTTCAGAGCCCGTCGATGGGGGTGTGGAAAGGTTAGAACTAGCAAGGTCTAGCTGGGCAGCATCTGGTCTAAAAATCTGTGGTGTATGATTTTAATGCATTATGGACTCATAGAGGAATTCTTATTGAGCCATTCCTTGAGCTGCTCCGTTTCTGGAGCGCTGGGTAACAACTTCGACGCTACTCTGATGCTGAGAGCACTCTCATGAAGGTCAGCACCCCAAATGGGAATCAGCTGCAAGAAACACATCTTACTACATTTTCCTCCTCAAATCCACTTAAAACCTCCTTCTCCGTGGGCTCTCGGTGGGAGAGCTCTACACAGGTACATACTGAAGCCTCCTCCACACCGCGACCTCTGCAAGAGCGTCAGTCGTGCAACTTGCCTTTCGCAAGAGTAATTTATTTGTGCGTCTATAAAGAATGGCTTCAATTTAGCAGCTCAGATGGTGCCGCCCTTCACTTCCCACACAGAACATGTTAGCAGCTTGCAAGGGGTTGCAAAAATAAACAAACTCACCCACTTCGTGTTGCCCCTGCTCATCTTCACCCAAGTGATTCATAGCGATGTACTCTTGACTCCTGCAAATTGAAGACATTTGTGAGTCTCCTTAATGCAAGCACAAATCAAAAGAAAAAAAAAAAAAAAAAGAAAAAAAAGATTCCTGCATGCAATTACACAGGAAGGAAAACATGCAACTTAAGCTGAGCTTTGAATATTTCACAGTAAATATCAATACTGGGGTCTAAAAAGGGCCATCATTTTACATTTTTAAATAACTGAGCAGAATTTTTTTTTGGCAGTAGCAGGACTATCTATATTCGTTGTCATTTTACATCTTTTGATATTTAAGCTCGCCGATTCCTTTTTGCCCACATTACATTACAGTGCATTTTCAAAGGGCACATTATTAAAGTTATTGCTAATTTATGCAGAAGCATGTTTTTTTTTAAATGTTTATTTTAAACATTTTTTGCAAATTTTTACATTAAACTTAACATCTGAAGAATTGTTTCAATAAAGTTTATGCAAGTTGCCGTCACAGTTTATGTAAAAGAGAAATGTGCTATTAAAATCAGACATTTAGGTTACCTTTTGGGTTTTGCGATGCATGTTAGCTTTACACATCCTGATTCTCCTGCGATAATTTTCCTTTAAAAGGGGGGCAATAGGGTGATCTTTTCATCAAGCAAGACATTATGCCCTGAAAGCTGACTCCAAACCATTGTTGAAAATTCAGTTATTTACACTTTAATAACAATCTACAAATACAACTTTTTGTTTTAAAAGTATTCCCCTCAATCATGCACTGCTACGAGCAGTTTGGCTCCTAATGCTCTATTTTTCACCCCCGAGCAGTTTAATTCTCTCCCCCTAGAACGCCAGATTCACCTGGCAGAAGGGAAATACAAACCATTTTTCATGTCTCTCTAAGAAGCAGTTTACTTTAAACTATTATATTATATATCTAGACATACACACCCTCTCAGAAGGATATGAGGAACAACTGCAGCATCCTTCTCAAACAAAGATACGTTTTTAAAGCGGCTTTCCAAGTAAAGGCCACCGTAAAGTAGGAAGGGCATCATCTCAGCCAAGGGGGTTAGGGGTGTTTACATAAAGCAGAAAGCAAGCTTCCTTCTCCTCCTGGTGGCAGCTAAGCCGGGGATTTTTTTCAGCATTCATTTTGTCACGCTACGTTTAAACCAGCCATTTCAGACTCAATCTGGAGTCTGCAGCCTGGCGTACACTGCGAGGCCACCTGAAATCTGAATCAGTAATTCAGCAAAGAACCATAAACACTTTCCAGCAGACTGAAGTCAGATTTCTGCCACAGTCCAGGATCAAACTGCTTTCAACAACTTCCAGGGGGTGAAAAACAATTTTGCTTGCCTTTTTTTTTTTTTTTTTTTTTTAAATTAAGCTCATCCAATGACCTTGATAAACTTTTTGTGAGAATTACAAAAACCACCATTTTTAGAATGTCTCCATGTTTTAAAAAGACAATTAGCTTTAGCATTAATTTAAATTTATTTGAAAAAAAATTGCTATTTTATTGCTCAACAAACAAAATGACAATTCATCACATTTACTTGGATTAAAAAAGGACTAAACTTTATTGACAAACTGCGGCAGACATTTTGACAAGTTTTAGCTACCTATTTAGGCAGACTTACACATGTAGCATTTAATCTTCAAGAACAGAGTGGGAGGACAGTGTACAAATCCAATTAGGACTTTATCCTATGTACAACGTGAAATTTTTCCTCTTTTTCAGCTGCAGTGTCCCTTTTTATGCAAAGCTAGTGTTGAGATACACTTGAACAAGTCAATGGGATTGCTAATAATGACAATTTTTTTTTGTCAGTTTTAAACTTGCACTGTGTTATCTGCCCCAAGCACTATAAAAATGAGAAGACTGTAATTTTACAGAGTTCAGACCTACTCACGTAATACTCTGTTTTCTAATATCAAACACTGGGCAATTAGAGCCATGCTTTAATTTGTTTTTCCCTTAAAAGTTCTTCATATAGAATCAAACTAAGAACCCCTTTACACTGAAACATCTGCTTCCCAAGCATCTCTCAACACCGCATGTTCGGGGCTAGATTTCAAAACCCACATAAGAAAAGTCAATTTTACAAACCTAATTTTTTTTTTCCTTTTAAGTCAATTACCTTTAAAAAATGCTATTTAATTTGTTTGAGGATCCTTTGTATTAAAATATAAATTTAAGATTCACCAGCAATCTGCTTTTAAGGAAAGTTTGACATCTGAGGTTACTTTTAAACGGTGGCAGCTACTACCGTTACATTATGATTTTAAATTCTTAAAAACAGCCCTGAATTTTGAAATGTAGCCTACTTTGGGATTCTGCAACTACAACTTTTATGGGTTCCTTAAAACCAAACTTAATAGGTTAACAAAACCTTAATTTCATAACTGCTAAGCAAAGCATGTCACTTTTGAAACTAACATTTTTAACTCAACTTTTTTTTTATTAAAAAAGGTACAGTTGTGTTTATCTAAACAACAAAGAAAGAAAAAGCCATCTACACACTTAGAAAAAAAAAATTAAAAGTCGGTCCTCTAAATCTATTTAACTCATTTTAAGATACTACGTACAGAAGCCAGAATGCAGGGTGAGGATGGAGTGGGAGAAAAAGGGCCACGAAGAAAAACAGTTAGACAATTACTTGTCTGGTGTGGGTAAAGCAACGGGAATCCTGGGAGATACAAGAATCAGTAACAACTGTTTGCTCATAACTGATATTTTTCCCTCATGTTTGTTTTTTAATAACGTCCGTATGGGTGCTCTCTGTAGGCCCCCTTCACTGGCCTGGCCGGCGGGGCCTTCAGGGAGGGCCTGGTTCCATTCCAGTCATCTTGCCCTGCGGAAAAGAGAGGGATAATGTCAAGGATGCGCTGTGAGCCCAGGGGCACAGAGGAAGTGGTGGTGCCGGCCAGGCTCCCCTCCGGAGTCGACGCAGAGATGTGGGACATCTTCACAGCAGTTTCACCCCAAAACCAGTCTGCAAAACACTCCGCTGTCCATCAAAACCTGTCATTTCCAGCACGTCTGATGTTACCAGAGAAAAAGCCCCTTGCGCGGGATCCCTGGGAAGCGTGCAGCTCCAACAGCCCGGCTTGGTACCAACTTGGACAAACCCAGTGCCTTTCAGCAGTAATTAATTTCAGCAGAGCTGAAGCCAGTTCACGGGGTAGCTCTGGCAGCCAGGCACGGCAGGTTGCAGCAGTCACGGCCCCTCAGGCTAGCAGCCAGCAGCACCTATAAGCCCGGGGTATGTATGGCTGGGGGGGGGGGGGGTTGCTACAGGTAGCGCTTCTCTCCTTCCCAGGCGCCCAGCAAGGCAGCTCCTGGATAATTGTGCCAAAATAATTAAGTGCCTACGCTGCTGTAGGATGGCAGTGCGTCTGACTGAACTTCTGACCTGTCTGCTTTCTGACTGTGACTTGCTGTTCCTTCACCTCCACGTTTAGAGAATCAGGAGATTTACAGCCGCAGCTCACGTAGCACCTGCTCATTTCTTCGGAGCAGACATCACCTGCTAGTGCTGTCCCAGCATCAACTCCTGATGGGACAAAGCGCTCGACAGGACAGCCCAAACCCTTCTGCTACATACAACTGCCACCGAAGCAAATGAAGTTCACACCCCTATTGTCCCTGAGCTAGCTCAAGCCCCAAATATCCAAGCTCAGCTTTCATTACGGCTTGTGCTTGCAACATTCAGACCTGCATGCCTGCCATTCTCTCCAAGGTCACCAGTTTACGAAAGCAAGTGTCTGAAGCCCAGAAGACAGCCGAGCCTGTTCCTACCACCATGGAGCACGTTTCCATTTTCTCAAAACTGTCTCCAGCCTGGCTCAACAATTTATTTCGCTAATTCTGTTTTCATGAAAGCAGAGACCAAAGGAAATTACTGTGGATAAACAGATTAGCTGTGGCAACTTCATGCCAAGTATACAATGAGCATTTTGGCCTTCATATCCCAGACAACACCACCGCTCTCCTACCAAGTAGGAGGCACAAAAGCCTCTTTGTGCTGCGTGACTAACACAGGCAACAAACCAAGCCATTGAAGGCAGGAAAGATAGCCAATGTTACTGACAGCAGCTGTCTACTCAAATGCATCTTGCATTGGAAAAGCATCCCAGGTTAGGCACCTGAATTTGAACTTCTCACGACTTAATCCCAAAACAGGGAACACCCTGAGGCTGGCACAGGAGACAGGCACCATATTAACAACTCTGCTTCCCTTTTACCGGCATGACACAGCAGAGGGTATTCCCAGTTCCTGAGGATCCCAGAAAGCCCCTCCAGCTGGTCATTACCTTCACTACCTGCATTCATTCACACCTTCAGGCAACTGACACTGCTAAAGGGACCGTTTTCAGTCCTGTGGATTTGCGTGCCATTAAGCAGCTCGCCGTAAAGCTTCCGTAACTTGTTTATAGTTCAGCTTGTTTACAGAGAAAGGCAAATGAATCTTACTCCTTGCCACACACAGATGTCATTCATAAGCTGGGCTATATGAACTGGCTTTAAAAAAACCCACATGCAGTCACCTAATCCTTTATTGCCAGCACCTCAGATGTAAGGCTTATTGTTTTCAACAGTTGGTGATTTACACAGTTCTGGCTAAGCCGGTCTCCCACACCCCTTAGTCTAGCCTAAATTGATAGCTTTACATAATTCAAATTAGCTAAACTTCATAGAACACTTCCAAGTCATATTGACCAAAATTTTTCCACCTAGTCAAAGGGAGGCCTTCATACAACATTTAAATCCGTTTTTCAAGCAAATGCATAGTGCAGAGTCAGTATCAGCTAGTGGGTTTTTGAGGATAAGGAAGCAGATGGAACCATGCACTCATCCAGCTCAATGAAATATAATCCGTGAAAACCAGACTGCAGCAAAAGTAGTGCTGTGGGTGGAAATCCAGAGCTCTTAAAATATTCTAAAGCTATAAGGAAATTAAAAGATAGTTCCTTAGTTAAAAACCGGAATTTTAAAAGTGTCACCTTTGAGACAATCAAGCTAGATAAGAACCAAAAAAACCACAGAACGCCTTTGGTTTTTCAGACCTGGATAATCTGTAGGGTAGAAATTTCTACCATGAAAACTACTTGAGGCCCTCCTCAGTAAGTTTTTGCTCGGAGGGTGGTGTGGCACTGGAAAACAGCTGGTTGGCCACAAGCAATTCCCAATTATGTGCAGCCCCCTTCCCTGTCAAAAGAACAGTATTCCCAGACATACCATAAGCTTCATAGGTTTCCTGTGCCTCCCCGTGTCCATAATCATAGTATTCTGTGTTCCTGGAAGAGTAATTATGTTGGTTATATTCAATGCTGAAATTGTATTCTTGAACTGACACAACTTGCAGAAAACACTAGAAAAGCAAAAATGCCCAATATTGCTCGTGGCTGTGGTGTGTCTGACCGCTGCTTTTACAGAACTGTCAAGGACACTTGGACACTCCCAAAAGTTATTTCTCAGGCACTCCTGGATTCCAAGAGAATAGGGCACTTTCCCTACAGCTCAAACTGAGAAATGAGTGCTTCCATTCCCTTATAAGAAAACAGAAAAAAGATCATGCATAATTTTCTCAGTAACAGACAGGAGACAAACTTACCCTTGGCCCTGGCTGTAGTAGCCTTCATACCCCTCATAGCTCTGGTCTGCATATGCATCATCATAGCCCTGAAATGGATGATGACAATAACGGCGTTAATGGAAGGACCAAAGCATAATGCCTGACCATGAGTAATGGCAAAACTGAATTCTGACTACAGCAGCTTTCAGAGGAGCCTGTGGCAGCAAAGGTGCTCAATCGTAAGATCTGCTTGTGTCCTGTGGCTAGGGAGGAATGAATATTTACATACTAATATTTACAATGCATTTGAAAGTCATTTATGTGTCTAAGGCTGCAGTTTTTCTGTGGTACAAATCCATGTGCCACGAGGCCTGTAACTTAGCTAAAACACAGATTTACAGGTAGGCAAAACCCAATCTATTAATTTATGATAGGTTTCAGTGGAAAAACTAGGAAGTTTTACCAAGAAAAGAAACAGATTCAGAGTATCAGTATTTGTGATGATTCCTAATAATGCTGTTGTGCATCAAACAGTTGTCTTGTTTTTCCTTTAGACTACCAAGAGCACAGATGCCAAGATAAGCTTGGCAGGAGGGTGGTGCTTAGTTCTGCGACTTGAAACATCATCATGTTAATTAACATAATTACTTCAAGGATTTTAAGGGAAGTAAGAAACTTTTGGTGTTTCTTGCTTAAAGAATTTTCTTGCAGGAAGAGAACGCAATGAGGACTACATCCATCTTTGTGATGTCATTTTTCTACCATGACAGTTACAGCAAACTTCAGTCTTGGGGCACATTTCAGCTTTATAAAAAACACCCCTTACCCTGTTTTTAGGACACTAGCAGTTCCCCTCTTTGAGGGCTGAAGAGGCAGAGCAGGTCACCCACCCAGCACCACAGCAGTGTCTGCACCAGCAGTCCCTTCTTCAAAGTGATCTTCCTGTGGTCACCCCTTATTTCAATAATGCTGAGTATCTAATAGATGGTCAGCTAGCTGGAATTCAAAACCCCAAAGATAGATAGTTTCTTACATATTCCTCGTAGGTTTCTGGTGCGGGAGGAGGAGGAAGCGGTATTCTCTGGATGCCAGTGGCACGTGCTCTGGGTGCAGGCGCACCCCGTACTGCTGGGGGAGGAGGAACTCCGCGGGCTACGGCAGCTCCCCTGGCAATGGCACCCCGCACTGGGGCTCCTCGCACAAGGGCCCCCCGAGGAGGAGGAGGGGGAGGACCGACACCACGCCCCCTGGAAAGGAGATGAAAAGGATTGTGAACAGCTACGGCCGTGCTGAATACTGAGGGCAGCGCATACGCTTCTTACACCTGCTTTAAAATGCAACAGCTTGATAAATAAATACAGTTACCAGCAACTAAGCCACTTCATCAAGAATGAAAGCGCAAGAATTCGTAGCATTGTTGTGTCACAGGATTTACAAAACCTCTTCTGGTATGAGAACTCTACTGCATTAGATGTTGTACAGACAAAGAAACAAATCTGATACAGAACTCTGGGCAAGTAATTTCTCAGAGTTCATTTTAAGCAACCCTCTATCACTAACCTGTAATGACTGCCAGACCTCCAGAACTGTAAAGATCAATGATGAGATGAGCAGGGATGCTTCTGGGCTAAACACTCAGAAGTAAAGACTTCCCCTGCATGAAATAGGTAGTGAAGCAAGAACTACAGTAACGGAGTTTTATCGCCAATTTATCCCAACACCTTGACAGCAGTGACAGAATAATGCCACCCTATAACTTTCAAGGGATGGTCAGTTTAAACTGAAAATGCTTATTCTGCTGAAGGCTACAGAAGCAAACATGACACATCTGCACGATTTTGTAGGCCAGTTTCTGATAGATTACTTTGTGAAGCTACCCATTTCAAACATCAAAAATAATACAGGAGGCATTCACCGTGCTAGATCGCACCTTGAAACATGCAAAACATTTGATGCCAGCTTGCTAAAAGCAAGCCTGCAACACAAGGCTAGAAAGCCTTGGCCAAAAGCCAAGGTCAAGGCCAACAGCTGATATGTAAGAACAAGTGGCTTAACCTCATCTGGCAGGACGACTCTGAGCAAGACACAGCATTTCCAGGTCCCTGCTTTTGGGAAAGGTACCTTGGAACAGGTGGAGGCGGCGGTGGAGCAGCTCCCCTTCCTCGCACGGGGACTCCTCGGCCGCGAGTTGGCTCTGGTACACCGTTCAGATAGGAGAGCTCCAAGAATTGCTCCTGACAGATATCATCCATCATATCCTAAGAAGAGGAAAGAGTAAACTCCAAAGAACAGCTAACTAGCCAGTCTGTGCTCCTGGATATGACAGGCTACCGTGCTGGAATCAAAATAACCTGATCGTCCTAAATTAAAATTTGCTGGTTAGTTTTACTGGGATTTGCTCAGCAGGCAGCACTGGACAACTTCCAGCTTTCTCCAAACTGGCCAAGACAGGCACATCACCTGCATGTCCAGGAGCTGCTGTGAGCTCTACAGCTGGTTCCTGGGGAGGAGACCTCTCTCATAGGTGCTCTAGAGGTACCTGATATTTGGCATCCCAAGGGCGTCACCAAGATTTATTTACAAATAGGTGAAGTCAGGCAAGATGTATCTCACCTCAAGCATCTTACAGCTGCCATTGAAAGGCCAGCAACTGGCAAGAGCCCACAGGAGGTAACAACAAACCGCTGTGCTCCTGACACACTAAAAGAACAGGGTAGGATGCAGCCTGACGAAGAGCAAACACCCATTTGCAAATCCAGGTCGTCTTTTCAAATTCTTAGGAATGCAGTATGTTTCTGACTCGGTGTATTTTTATGGTCTCAGGGGGATCTAGCTTCAGGAATTGGTACAGATCTCTGGTGACCCCACAGAAATCATCGCACCCCACCCCTCCCCTCAACACACAGGCAAGCTGAGCCTTGCACCAGCATCTTCACGATGCCATGGCAACACTACAAAGCAAGGAGTCTCCTACCAGATGTGTCTTCACAGCACTGCTGGCTTCCATAGTGACTTCTCTGTCAATTTTCACAACTTTAACACATTGTTTGAAGGCAGTGATAGATAAGACACTTTAAATAGCAAGGCCGCACACTTGCTTTAGCAGGCTGAGGTTCTGTACATCCCAGTGGCTCCTTGAAGATGACCTCTTTCCTTCAAAGACACTTCACAGCAATCTCTCCTCCTCTCTGTCTCAGACTCACAGAAATCACACAGTACCCATCCCTACTACCCACTGCTCTCAGGTTCCACCCGCCCCTGGTACTGCAGGCAGAACAGCTCAGCTCTCCAGGCTCAGCTGCAGAGCACGGTGCCAGGGTATACTCAGCTCTCTACCTGCCAGGTCTCTGAGCCAAGCCAGCCAGAAGCAGGGGGCTCTGTGCGCTTCTTTCCCATTTTGTTTTTTCCTAATTTAGCGAGCAACACTGTTGTTTTAATAACCTGTGAAAGACTCCTTCAAGTTCTGCAGTTCTTGGAGGGAATACTCTAGCATTGTCGTGTTACATACTGGCACAAAACTGACATAGATTTGACCACAAGGTCTTACAAGGTTCACCACTAGAAGACATCCCCAAACAGATTAACAACCATCATTGTATAAATGCCTGGTTAGCAAAAAGAGGTTCCTTCACATTACTCATGTTTAAAACGGTAGAAATACTGATTTAACAGGTGTGTTTCAAAATAGCTACAACATGGAATACTACTACTGAGCTGCCTGGGCAGTCACCCACCTCATCTTCTCACCACCCCTTCAGAGCAGAGCAAACACCTCTGTACTTAGCCTCTGATCCGACCAATGAAGTTTTCTAGCCAGATTTCTACACCGTGGGTCCAAGTCAGAGGCACCCATCCACGAAGTCTCTTCTATGCCAGGCACTGCTAAACTTATTCTCCTGCTAAAACCGATGCCCAGAGCCATACAAGCTACCCACCCTCCAGTGTCCACAGCTAGTACTGGGTGAGAAACACCTGCTTCAAGTGTTCTATACAATCACCCTGTAAGTGTATGTCTTTCTACTTACGGTTAGGGGAATAAGACATGCCTTCATGCAAGATTAACGGGGTCATCTTCAGCTGCCACACACACTTAATACTTCAGGCTTCTTTAACTACACCAATTCCTGTAGCACGAGCACTGCGCAAATCCTACCCATCCTTATAGCCAGATTCCCAACCCATCCACGTCCCTCAAAAAGGAGAGAACACCAATATACATACTGGAACCAGGAACTTCTTGACTTCTTCCATGGCGTGAGCCATTAGAGCGTATGCTTCGCAGGGGGGTCCAAAAACTTCAATGAAGACATGCAAATCCATATTTAGATGAGCATATTTAGGATCTCCCCCTTTACGCAGTTCTTCCTCCTGAAACAAAGCAGATTAGATTCCTAAAGCTAAGTAAGGTGCAGAGAAACTATTCTTCTTTTACCTGTTTTCTAAGCCTTTACAGGAAACGTCTGTAAAAGCATTTTGGCCATGCCTGGACACAGATCATGGCAACATACGATGGACATGAGCATATAGTATTTTAAAAAGCCACGTGCAATCTATATCTTCCAGCCTTTTATAGCTGCCTTTTCAGGTAACCGATGTTTTCGCTAATGCATTGATGCCAGCCACTTTTTCCAGAAAATTAAGCATATTTAAGCAGTGTTGTTCTTCCTCTACACCACCTTTCTGCCCGAGGTGCTCTGTAGCTACCATCTAGTGAAGTCTAATCATAGAATGTCACGGTTTGGGTTGGAAGGGACCTTAAAGATCATCTAGTTTTAAGCCTCCCACCACGGGCAGGGACATCTTCCACTAGACCAGGCTGCTCAAAGCCCCATCCAACCTGGCCTTGAACACTTCCAGGGATGTGGCGTGCCTGAAACAAGCCTGCTGTGTAGCTCTGCTCTCAGATACCCATGATATTCAGATGGCTTCAACCAGCTACAAATACGCTAGAAATGTAAAAGCTTTTATTCCTGCTTAAGTAAAAAGCTGAATTAAGTTACAGGTCTGTTGAATGTTAGCTCAATTTTGGAAGTAAGCAGGAAGAATAGAAATTATTTTCCTATTTTCTGTTAAAAAAACCTCCCAGCACTTCGTGATTCACTAAACATTACCAGGAAAATACTGCTCCAACATCTTCAGTGAGCCACGAGAATTTAAGGATTTCACAGGGAACAGCTGGAAAAAGGATACTTTTTTTTTTTCCCTTTCCCTGGAGGGGAAACGTATGCCTTTAGTGAATGACTTTTCACAGAGCAGCTGGGATTAATTCTTATTTTATAAACTTGGTACTTCACCTTTCGAATAACCTACCTCTGCATTCAAGGGTACGGGACATCAAAAGATGACGACAGATCTCTAAGACAGTCACAAAGCATGCATCACACTTCTGCCCCCAATATGAACAGAGCAATTTCAGAAGCATGACTTCCTACTACTTTTCCTTTTGGATCTTAATGGTTTAATCTTTTGAACCACCATTTCTCACAGTGATATGAAAAGCATTAATACATTATGTATGTTCTCAAGGGTGACACCCTTACCTTTGCTTTATCTCGCATTGAACCCTTCCCAAGCACAGATATCTTAGCACCAGTTTCTTCCTGAAGTCTCTTGATGGTGTTGCCTTGAGGTCCCAAAATCTTTCCAACAAAGTTGAACTGTAAATGAAGGAAAAAAAAAAAATTATCTCCAGAGCTCAGTAGCCTTAACAAAAGGTTTTCTGAAGGTTATGCGGGCTGACAAAAAATGTAGCCACTCCATTTTCTCTTCACCTCAGCAAAAAATTCAGACCAAAAAATACAGAGGAAAATTTAAGTTCCAGAACATTCTTTTCATGTAGAAATGTTCCACCAGAAAATCCAGCTAAATTGACTCATATAAAGCATTTAATTCTAACATCTACTCTCCAGTAGTTTTACAGGCAGCAAGTCTTAAAAGAGTTAAATGAGTTTTTAACTGTAAAACACAAAGCTCTACAGATGGAAGTATCTATTCTAGTAATAAAAGATCACAACTCTGCATCGCCATTTAGCTTTATCCCAAGACATTCTAGAAATGTAATATATTAGAAATAAGATCCTGCAAGCTTGCATAGGAAAAATTCCATAGCGATCGTGGAACACTGGTGTAACTCCTGATGACACTTTGACAGCTACTGTCTCAAAGTCAGCCATAAAATCCACAGAAAATAAGCAAATCACAGAGATTCAGTAAGCTATTTTCTGGCCCTCACCTTGGGGTACTGTTTGACAGGTATCAGAACTCGTTCTTTCAGTTTCATATTCTTGTGGGAAAATAAATCCAGGTAGTTCTCTTCCTCATCCTTCTTTGTTGTTTCACCCTTCTGCATTTTTTCAATTTCTAAACAAGATAAAAATAGGGCTGCTTATATTCCTCAAACAAGCATCATTTTAGAGTTTGAATTATGACAGGACATACCACCCTCATTCTCTGTGAATATATGAACGTTTCTAATTGTATTAATGGAATCTGGACAGAGGCTACCTCTTTATAGTGCTAGCCCAGCTTGCCTCTTCCTCCCTTCACATCTAGGATTCCAGAAGGCCAAAACCAGGATAACAAACAAAAATAAGAACAAACAGTAGAGAATGCCCTACAAATAACTTCAACAGGTAACAGTAGGAAACTGCCAGTACAGTTCTGCGTGTCGCTTCTGCTGTGTCTTCCCCTGTCAGTCCCCAACCTCATGCCTCCACCGCAAACACAGCACCCACGTGTAGGCTCCTAAACCTACAAAGGAACCAGCCCCAACTACGCTTAACTGCATATGCCTGCTCTAATGCAGCAGCCGTCAGCAAATCAGGCAAGTTTTTAATCATTCAAGCTGCTGCACTATTTGAAATCTGTAATTTCATTAGCGGTGCCAACACGTACTGACACTACGAATTTCAGTGACGTTGAAAACATTCCTAATAAACAGAAGCTCAAACGAGTGACATCCTAGAGGATGGTCTGGATTATGAAATTCTTATAAGCTGCATTTCATTCCATGAATGCAACTTCATCACACAAGCAATTCATAACAGGGTTTTTAAGTTGTAAGCCTGAGGCACATAGCCATAAAAACGTGTCAGAAGTCCTTAACTTGATGCAGGCGATGCAACTACAAATTTTCGTCTCTCAAAATAAGGTTCTGATTTTTAATTGTATATTGTGAATTACAGAATCTTGGAAAAACACTGATGTAGCGTGACTGAACTGAAGGCATGCTGCAGCCTGAGGGAGATCTGGAACAAAGTCCAAATAACCTTCTGGAAGTAGGTCATTAAGGTAGGCCAATCAGGAACTAGTCCACAAACACCTCAAATCTGGCTAGAAATTAAACTTCCACTGAGAGATGGCAGGAGACAGTTACCTCATAACAGACAACCCAAATGGAGAAAAATGAACATCATCTTCAAGGCAGGCTCTTACAGTCATTAATGCACTTTCCCTTGTACAAGAATAACACCCAAAATTTTTCATAAGAACATAGCCCATAGCTCACTGGCTTTTCTTTTCCAGAGATGTCTGCTCATGTACAGTTTTTATTTAATGGCCAACAACTAGATGACAAGTTCCCCCAAATTTGGAGCCAATCCATTATTACCGATTCCAAATATCTGATGAACCATTATGCACTCTTTGGTCCAACTAACAAGAAGCTGTCACACCATACAGAGCCATCACAAATTATTATTTACAGATGCTTATTAGGAGAGGAGCGTGACCCTTCCTTAAAAATTAAACTGTGTCATTTCAACAGCAAACCCAAGAACTATAAATATTTCTTCTGAGTCGAAAGTGCTCTAAATACAACTTCTCACATCTCAGGGGAAAGAGAGACACTTTCACAAGATTACACACGTAACTGGATTAAAGCTGCAAGACAAAACTGAAACTGAAGACTGCTTAGTCATTACCAGAATTTAAAGAGGGCAGCTGCAATATCTTGTGTTTCCTGTGACTTCTGTCCATGTCAGAAACTATATGCTTCAGACTAAACATTCATGTTTACAGTCTCGGAAGACCAGCATATCAGATAGTTGAGGGATTATCCACCTAGTAATATTCTGGTATCATCCAAACAAAAATAGAAACAATGGGTTACCATCATCCTTCTGACCAGACTGCCAAACACAGCCTCAGGGGCTGAAAAGCATCTTTCAAATAATGCAGATCACAAGGAAGTCAAGCGACTAGAGGTGCAACCAAAAAACCCCACCACCTTAAGAAAACACCATCAAATGATCAATGTTTTAATTTTTCAGTTATGGACACAGTAATATAAATTGTTTTTTAGAGATCTAAATATAGAACTTGGAGATCGTGTTGCATAATTATGAAAAAAAGCCTAAATTTTGTATTTCTACTTGCAACAGTACTTTGGCTCCCTTACAGAAGTGTTACCATGACTCCTTAGTTTAAAAAAATTACCGGATCTAATCGCTTTGAAAAAAAGATGGCTTGATTTTTGCTTTAAAAAGAAATGATTTCCTGAAGACACTGCAAAAATGAAAAACTCAGAAGTTCAAGCACTGTCAAATTTATAAAGTAACCAAAAGAGCTGGCTGCCTTGGTTAGTTTTTTGTAGCTCTTTAATTTTAGCTACAAGAACAGATCAGAGAATCAAGATTTGGAAGCTAAAGATTGCACTGGTGGCCTCATCCTTTGGTTTCAGGCATAGCTTTAGACCCTGTAATGCAATGCAATTACTTCACAAATATTTTGGTTCTCCAGAAACAGTGAGTGAGTGAATTTCCGAAATTGCATTCTGCATATTAACAAGAAGTGTTTTCTATGCACACATCGAGAATAAAACCACCCTAACACTTTCTTCCTGTAAATTAAACTACCCAGAGGCATCTTCTACCTTGTCAAAACACAACGCAATCAGATGTAAGCCTCTGCAAATCAGTGAATCACAGTTCACACCAACCACACCACAAAACCCATTTTGCCTCCTGCAACAGTAGCAACGACATCTGGGAATCTGCCTGCAAGGGCAACAAATAATTAACCATTTGCTAAAAATATAATAATAATAATAATAAAAAAGCATTGGATCCACCATCACCACGTCTTCAAACGAAATACAAAACACAGGAGAAGTAAAAACCCTGCACAGCAGAATAGCTCTTCAGTTCTCAATTTAGGTCAGCGCGGGTGACCTAGCAGTCCCCTTCACACCTTCAGAACAAACTCCAAGTCTGGAAATAGGTGTGAAGGAGGACTGAAAGCATGCCACTCGTGACGTGTCCTACTGCTCCGGATTCCAGCGTTATCTGTATGCATTCTGGCTACGCAACATGAAGCAGTACTGAATGAACTGATGAGTGGTAGCAGTTTGTCAGACCACTTACTGATATGAAGGAGAAGCGTACGTATACCTTGAGGGATTAAGCATGCCTCATTTCAGTGCTGATTTTTTAAAGCCGTGTCAGAAGTGCAGCAGAAGGTTACCTTCTTGCCACGGGGAATGTCAGCAGTCTGGCGGCATGTGTGGCAGTGGTTTCCAGGACTTCATGTGGGGCAGTGATTGCATTGTCTCAGAAGAAATCCTAAGGGGTAGGTAAAGGGGGTTGGTAACACCGCTGCTTCACAAGGAGGAGGCTAAGCAGCCACAGTGCTACTCCTGATCTAAGCCCAAGCTCTTCCTTAACAAAAAATAAAACATATTAAACATTGTCCTGCAGCACACTCGTGCTCTGTAAGCAGAGACACATTCCGTTTATTCATAACACTGCGAGTATTACCTTAACGGTACAATAATACTGACCCCGTGCCCGCCCTCCCCCCAAAAAAACACCAAAACCCCAAAAGAGTTTGGGGATGGGAGCCTCTGGAAGAAAGCCCCCTCTCTCCTACACTACTGCTCCGCAGCTGGTTCGATTTCACAGGAGAGGAAGCAGGGACCTGTTCCTGGATGGACTCTGCCAACAGTGGAAGCTGTAGAATTTGGCAAGCCCGACCCCACTGCTTCCCTCCCGCTTTCTGCTGAAATACCCTCACCCTGCTCCAGCCTGTATGCTGGGATTCATATGCAGACAGCTCTGCTTTGGAGCTTTTGGCTGAGAAGAAAGGGGACTGCCACTAGCACAGGGAAAAGGGCCACGGGGAAGAAACGAAACACTGCTCAAGCATGAGGCAGGGAGGAGAAAGCCTGGAGGTGAGCTATGAGAAATGGCACAGGTAGTGGAGGCTCCCGGGAGAGAAGTGGGAGGAGGTAGAGTCACAGCAGTGACAGGCAGGCTAGCATCAGCATCAAATAATGTTTGCATGGCTTAGCAATACATACATTCAAAAATGCAACAGCAAAATGGTATTAGCATATCACAGTCTGCGACATCTGGGCACAAGTTCAAGGCAGCAGTTACAGCTGCTTGGAGGGGGGGGGGGGGGTAGGGCATACACTTGGAAACACAGAAATTCAGATAATCTTCTCCATTTCAGGCTAGTCTTAACTCCACGCGCAGCAAACTTCAGGACATTGTATCGCTTTGGGTTACAGGCAGTTTCTCATCACCCCTGTGACCTCAGCCCATCGCTAATCCCACTATTTGGTTCCTTGGCAAGTCACTCCGGCAAGGCCACCGCCCCATCCATCTGACTTTCCCATGCAGCCCTTTTTCCTTCCTAGGAACACACACAGACTGAATGAACCTGGCACAAGAACCGACACGGTCAGCGGGGGATTCTGTTTAAGAGTCCTCCAACACCTCAAGCTGCTCCCTGCTTTGCAACATGTTGCTCGGCGCTCCCTCCCTTCACGGGTCCTGCTCTAATACCCTACCCACGGCTCCAAATCCACCCCTCGCCACCCATCTCCATCCCTCACGGCTCCATGCATCTGGGGATGTACGGGGTTGCATTTAACATCAGGATCAGCTAGATGCTAGCTATATAGAAACTTGTTAATGGAATGACATAGCTCACATATCTATTTGCAGCATAGGAAGCTCAGAGATGACCAGCTCTTTTCACTTGGAGTTTCCTCACGAAATAAAAATAGCTAAGATTACCACAAGAATTTAAAAAAGAACCCCTACGCCTAGCTAACTCACTGGTGAATGTCACCCGTCTTCCCAATGCACGCAAGCAGAGAGGACTGTGCCGTTCAAAACACTGGCATCTCCTCCTGCTCTCCCCGCAGCAGATGGAGGGCATAAATCACAGCGAGGAAAAAGGGGTTTCTTGTTCCTATGGAAGAGGAAGGTCACACAGCCCCCAAATCACAGGTGTGAGGAAACATGGATCACATTCTAAGGTGCAAGAAATCCCAGTTTTCAGTTTCTGTTCAGGGTGCTGGGTAAGAAACCTTAAAACATAGCCACTTTACTGCCTTTTCATCACACAGTACATCTTTCAGGAATCAGTACCACATTGCTGTGCTGCCCTTCACCTCACTCCTAAATAATGCTAATTTTCTCTAGAAACGCTAAGAATGACAGAAGTATTTTGAACTACTTTTACAGATTGTTTTAAAAGAACTTTTCTTTTCAATGTGGAACTCCCGTAGGGCCCCCTCCCAGAGGCAGGCAGGACAAGCAACTTGCACTCCTGAAAAAAGGCTGGAATAGGAATACTGCTGATATTGGATAATCAGTCATTTCTTCGTCTGGAAGTCATTTTGCTTAAGTTGTGCTGGCCATATGCATCACAATCTTTGGCCCAGAGCTAAATTCCAAAGTAAGTTTTACAGCAGTTTCTCCAACATGACATCCCCAAAGGGTGCCATGGCAGTTGCAGAATTCTGAACAATTCAGATCAGTTTGGGGTCATCTGTGCAAAAAGATTTAGTCACCGAAAACCACCGTATTATGCCATATTATCTCTCATGAGCTTCCTGCTCAGATCATCCTGAATTCGGACTGCTAGTGAATGCTCCCAAAGGACAGCAATTTCCAAAATATCCCAAGCAAGCACAAAACATCTGGAGCTCTTCCAATGATCAATTTTAAGTCTCATGAAGCTGCAGTCTACTATCAGCAATTTTCAAATTAATGAAGAAACCTCATAAATCCTTGTTATGCCACTCAAGTGAACGAAGCTTTACTAAGTGGGCTGAGAACACTGTTCTTTGTGTGGGAATTAGCAAACTCCTTATGTTTCATTTCACTGGAAGGCATTATCACTGAGCTGTCGAGCATCAGCTGGCTAAAGGGTTTTTATTAATGAAAAACATTAATTTGATTGCAAATCGGATTATAAAACTAATTTATTTAGATCAAGATGTCCATGAGTGATGCCAAGTTACCCATGATGATATACCTCAGTTCCTTGCGCAATGGGAGACAGCAATTCCTAGGAATGATTTCCTCCATTAAAGGGCGAGCTAATAAAGTATCTAGCACTGCACCAACTATGGCAATACTATACATTTTAAAGACTTGAAAAGGCAAAAAAAATAAATCATTTCAAAGCAGAATGGTAAATACCAGAGCGCGAAGCACTCTGCTCATCTGCAGATTAAATTCCTGCGCTAGGTACCTCCCAGCTTCCCCCTAGACGCACATAAAGCAGTAAGTGGTGGCAAATATTTTAACTCCTTTCCATTTGAAGCTGACTACGGTGTCTTGAGGCAGCTGAACCTACTTGAGAGAAGCACCGACCGTGGGTGCACAGTGGAGACAGGGAAGAATCAGAGCTGCCAGGTGACTGGGCAGTGGTGATGGGGAAGGAGAAGGCCAGTCGGGGCACAGAACAAAGACTGCCATTTCCATTCCCTACTTAGGTTCATCAGAAGCATGAAACAAGCTCTAATACAGATTACCAGAGGAGAAAAATCAAAGAGCTCAGTACCCGTGCCTCACAGGGGCTCAAGCACACACAGGTAGAAAACCCCGGCTGCACAGTTCTCTTCAGTCCCCTCGCTCCCCAGGGATGGGAACAACCAATATAACCGCCTACCGCGTTTTAAAAAGAAACTTCTGGGTCTGCGTTCAATCCGGCCCAGGCCCTGCATTAAGCACTGGGCTAAAGAGAGATTAAATAACAGAAATATCTAAGCTTCAACCCCCCGGGGTCGCAGCTCGCACCGGGCAGGGCTGCCAGAAAGGGTCGGCGCAAAGGCCGCCCCAGCGAGGGGCTGCCCGGGGGTCCCTCTCCCCTCACAAGGGGGTCCCTAGGAGCTGCCTCGGACCCTGCCCGCCCCAGCGTGCACGGAGGGGGGCCCTGCCCGGGGGTTCCACCTTGCCCAGTGCCCCGTACCTGCTGTGAGAAGCTGCATGGCGTGCGTGAAGGACGGGTCGAGGCTGTCCTTCTCGGCCATCAGCTCGGGCAGGTACTTGTTCTCCGGCTCCATCTTGACAGAGGCCCCGGGCAGCAGCGGGGTGGGGGCGGCGGCGGGGGCCTGAGCGGCCGAGGCGGCTGCCGTGGCGCTGGGCGGCAAGAGCGGAGGCGGCTGCGCCCCGGTGGCGGCCCCGCGGCCCCCCCCCGCCACGGGGCGGCCGCCGCAGTGGGGGTGCCCCTTGCCGAGCGCCGCCGGGGCCCGGCCCCCGGCCCAGGCGGGCGGCGGGGTCGTCGCGGCGCTGCATGGGGCGGGGGGCGGCGGGCGGCGACGGAGCGAGCAGGCGCGGAGCGGAGCGGGCCGAGCGGCGCTGCCACACCGTCCGCCGCAGCGCCAGGGCCGGAAGTGAGGGGCCGGAAGGACCGCCCCCTGCCCCCCCTGCCGGCTCCCGCGCGGCCACCTCGCGCACCTCTGCGCCTGCGCAGGGCGCCGCGCGGCCCGCCCCCCACGTGCGCACGCGCGCTCCCCCACGGCGGGCTTCGGCGGCGCCGCGCTCCCCGGGCGCATGCGCAGTGCTGGGCCCGTGGGAGAGCGAGCGAGCCACGTGTGTAGGGAGCACGCCCGCCGTTATTCCTGCGCATGCGCAGGCCCGCCGGCGTGACATTAGTCACAGGCTGGTGCGAGAATGAGCCTCCGGCCGGCTCACGGCGCCTGCGCGTTGCTGTGGCGCATGCGCGGCGGCTGCCCGCGCCAGGCCCGGGAGGCTGCCGCGCCTGCGCGCCCCGCGCTTCCTCTAGGCGGCAGCGCTGAGGCATGGAGGGCGCTGTGGGGGCTTGGGCCGGGGGCGAGAGGGGCAGCGCTGCCCCCCCGCCTGGCCTCCGCAGGGACGGTAAGCCAGCGCGGCCTGCCTCGGGGGCTGGGCCCATGGCCGGCCTGTGCTCGCAGAGCTGCCCTGCGGTACGGGGTCGTGGCACCACCCGTGTGGGAGCTGAGTTTTCCCCCTCCGGCCTTCATAGCCCTGCCCTGAAGTACAGGGCCGTGGCAGCTCCCGTGTGGGAGCTGAGCCTTCTTCCTCCCCTCGTAGCCCTGCCTTGTGCTATAGGCCATGGCAGTGCCTGTGTGGGAGCTGAGCTTTCCTCTTCCTCCCTTCATAGCTCTGCCCTGCAGTATAGGGCCGTGGCAGTGCCTGTGTGGGAGCTGAGCTTTCCTCTTCCTCCCTGCAGGGCTGTGACAGCACTGGCTGGGAAGGCAACCCCTTGGCGTACATGTCATGTTGGCCCTGTGCTTTAGAGAGAACAATTTATTTCTGTGTGGCAGGTGATATCACACAGTGTTGAAGAGGGAAGAACAAGAGTCTTACCAGCTACAATTATTGGAGGTTAAGGAGCTCCATTTCAAGATGCTGGGGTGGAGCTAGTCTTGTCTGAAGTTTTGAAACCCAGCAAAGTGGCATTGAACAGTTTTTCAGTCAGGGTGATTGCAAATGTGAAAACCCTAGTGTGCAGGCAGCAGTTATTTAACTGGCATACAGGATACATTTCAGGCACTGCAGCTCCTTAATTTAGTATCAGATGTGGCTTTTTGTTAGTAATTTGACAGTCACAGCACAAGAACATGGGATAATTTGTAAAATTACACATATGCTTTAGCCTGCTAAGGAAGTGTGTGATTCTTATTTGATCTTTCAATATCTTGTGACAGACCACTGCTGCAACAGCCCCTTCTTTGCAGAGCTGAAGCTGATGTTCATGGACAGATGTAACCTCCAATGTCATCAGGTAATGGCCTGAACCTCGCCCTTGTCCCTCTTGCCTCCAGGGTGCCGTTTCCAAACGGCCCCCCCCGAACCTGTGCAAACCTGTCACTCAGTGGTCAACGGCTGCACAAAATGACTCCCCTGTGTAAGGAAGCTCCTGCTATCAATAGCTTCAGAGCAGCGTGTGTCCCTGCTCTGTGTGCGTGATCTGCTCCTCCTTTGTCAGTTCCCTCCTCATTCACATACTGTTTCTTTTTCCTTCACCCCTGTTGTGTACCTTCAATGTCATTCTTGCATATTTTCCACTGAGATTCTTTCCCTGCCTGCCATCCCTGTCTCATCCTTACTCACAGCTGCGTCACTTGTAAATGCCATGGCACCTTCCCAGAGCTGGGATGAACAAAGTCTCTTTCCTGGTAACGGGCTGTCATTGCCCCAGGGTTTCCACCTGCTGCCGCAGCCATGCTCTCTGAGCCCACACAGCTCCCATCTTCCCACCACTTCTACTGTGCTCACAGAGCTGTGGGTGGCAGCAGTCATTAGCTATTTGATTTGGACCCATTCCTCAAAGAACTTCAGAAAAAAAAATAAAATTTGTGACTCCTTTAGAGTGTGTTTCAGTTTTTAGAGCTGGGTTGCCTGCTGGGACCCTGGACTGGAAATTAGGAAATCTGGGACCATTTCCCAATATTTCCCAGGCTTACTCAGTGAATCTGGACACTTTACTTAACCAGTCAGTTCACAATCTGTGAATTAAGTAACTTCTACCATCATTCTTCATATTGTCTGGTCTGCTCAGGGTGGAAAGGGGCTGAGACATTCCTTTGTTATTACCTTACACAGCCTACAGAGAGAGCAGCGAAGCCCTGAGCTTGGCCAGAGTCTCCAGCTGCTTCAGAAATAGTCACTGGGCATAAAATGGACACGTTTTCCTTCCAGACAGCGCCAGGCTGAGGGCAGAGAAGTGAAGTGTTTTCCTCTAGCTGAAAATAGGAGATGGTGTGTGTTTTGGGCCGTCCTTGCTTTGTCTTCCCAGTGTTTGTTCCTCTGTGAATGTCTTCTGGGAGCAGCTGATGGCTGGTGTGGATGCAATTGCTTCTGACCGGACTGTTCATCAGCTCTTGGAGCAAATGTCTTTGTTTTGCTGCAGAAGAGGAAGAGGCCCAGCAGCCTGGAGCACTTGATATTGTGCGTTATGCAAATGGCTGTGCGTCAGAGGCAGGGCTGCCTGCTCTGCTGCTGCCTGCTCAGGCGAGAGGCCCTGCGGAGGGCTTCCCGTGGGAGCAGAGAACAGAGGAACTCTTGTTCCAGCTCTTGCTGGTGCTGCTTCCAGCACAGTTGCCCGCTTGCTGGGCTGGGCCAGCAGCAGCAATGCCCGTGGGAATGGTCTATGTCCCGTGGTTCTGTCCTTTGCTTCTGTATTTATCTCAGCTGGCTGAAAAGGACACGTTAGTCCGTGGCTCCAAATGAAGGTACTTGTTACAGGGGATTAATAAACGGTAACCTCAGAGATGCTAACCCTGCTGTTATTAGGGATCTTTGGGAGCCTCAGTGATTTTCATCCCATGGCTAAATGTTTCTTCTCCCAGGAGGCCGGAGCAATTGCAGAGCCAGAGCCCTGTGCCACGTCCCGACACTGGGGCAGGCTGCCGCGGTCCTTGCAGCCACTCTCTGTCAGCGGGGCAGCTTTTTGGGGAGAAAACATCACTCCGTGCTCAGGAAAGCCTTGCCTTGGCCCAGCTGAGGGGGTCTCCGTGCCGGCTCCACGTGGCATTTTGTCGGCCTGCCTCTGCTGGGTGGTGTTGGTTCCCCAAGCACGGTCGCACCCTTGCCGAGACAGGCGATGCTGGGAGGGGCCCGGGGCTGGCACCTTGGGTGGCCCAAGGCCACGCAGTCGGGCCAGTCTTCGGCCAAGCGTGGGGCTTCCAACGGGCCAGCATCCTGCCACCACCACACTGAGTCACCGTGTCCGCTGCTCCGCCCCGGAGCAGGGAACCGGATCAATAGGGCATTCACGTAGTTCGGCCCCGAGGGCCCGCTCCCCCTGCGCTCTCAGCCGTGCCGGGGCTGTAAACGCCGGTGCTTCCGCCAGGGCTCCTTCCCCCGGGACGCTCGGCCGCCAGCCCGTGTCCGCCGGTGCGGGCAGGGGAAGCGGAAGCCGTGGGAAGCGCCGGGCGGGCCGAACCACTGAGCGAGGCGGGGGGGGGGGGGGGGGAAGGGGGAAGCGGCCTGTACCACTGCTGCTGTGCCCTGGCGGGGAGGGGGGATGTGGTGGGTTGCTGCCGTGGAAGGGTCCGCGCGCACGTGCGGCCGGAGGGCTGGTCCAAGTGCGCTGGAGCGGCGAGGGGGGACCGGGGTGTACCAAGATGGCTGGGGACAGTAGGGCGGCGCGGTTCGCTTCGTGCCGCGGTCGCAGCCGGGGGCGGGCAAGTGGGGCAGGGCGAGCCGCCCCCGGGTTCTTGGGCCGTATTAGGAAGGGCCATACCAATGCCCAAGGGGGGAAAGAGGGCTATACCAATGCTGCCTCCCTCGCGGGGGTGCGTGGGGATGTCGAAGGCCTGTTTCAACAGCGCCGGGATGGAGGAAGCCGTTCCCCGCAGCGCGGTCAGGACCCGGCTGCTCGCACGGCAAGCCGCGGCAGTGCGGAGCGAGGCCGCCCCAACGCTTCTCACGCCGCGGTCGGCATACCCCCAGCACCCCCGCTGCTCTGCGGGTGGACACGCCCGGCGCGTTAAAGCGGAGCGGGGGGAGGGGGGGCGGACCGTACCAATGCCGGATGTGGGTGTGAGGCGGGCCGTGCCAATCAGCTGCAGGCGGGCCGTACCACGGGGCGCGGGCGGGGAGGGAGCGGCCTGTGGGCGAGGAGCCGTCTGGCGGCGCGCGGGCTCTCGGCTCTCTCCGCGCGGCCGGGCCGGACCGGGTCGAGCGCAGCCCCAGCCCCGTCACGGGCCCCGCCGCCGCCGGGCCGGGCCCGCCGCCGCCGCCGCGCCCCCCTCCCGCTCCTTCCCGTTCCTTCCCGTCCCCCGGCCCGGTGTGTGGGAGGCGCCGGGCCCGCTCGGAAGAACGCCGACGCACTCAATGCCCAGGGTGAGGGGCCGCGGTAGGGAGGAGCAGGGGGGCTTCGGGTGAGGAGGGCCCGCGGGAGGCTGGAGCCCCCGCCCCGGGGCGGGCCCGGGCTCTGGAGGGGGGTACTGGCTTCGGGGCGGCCTGTGGCCCCCCCACCCCGCGGCGGCTTGGGAGGTTTTGAGGGGATCCCTCGGCCTGTGGGGCTGGTCTGGGGGGATCTCCCTGGCCTGGAGAGTCTCCTTCGGCCCTTTGGAGGGATCTTTCGTGCTCTGGGGGTCCCGCCTGGCCTGCGGGTCTGGTTTGGGGGGGTCCTTGTTGTCTTTGGTCTGGGGGGCTGATTCGCGGGGGGGGGTGGGGTGGGTATCCCCTGGTCTGGGGGGGGTTCCTGACCTGTGGGGCTCGTTTGAGGAATCCTCCCTGGCCCTGGGGACTCACCTGGTCTGAGAAGCAAGCCTGGGGGCAGCTTGTGAGCCTGGGGGGTCCCTACTCTACTTTGGGGGTGGTTTTGGGGGGGATCCCCCCTGCCCGTGGAGTTGGACCCCTTGACCGGTAAGGCTGGTTTAGGATGGTAGCCCTTACCTGCAGGATTGGGCTGTTTTGTGGCGTGTCCCTTCGCCCTGCATGGCTGGTTTGAGGGGTCCTCCCCTCACCTGTGGGATGGGGGTGACTTACAGCTCCCACCCCCGGGGCTGTATGGCTGGTTTGTGTGAGTCCCGTCCCCCCCCAGCTGTGGGGCTGAGATGAGGGGACCCCAAAGGGATGGTTGAAGGGAGGGAGGTCTGGCTAGTACCTGGACTGGGGGGGTGCTGAAGTGGGGGGTCATTGCCCGTAGGGGTGCAACAGGGTAAGGGGACTGCAAAGGGGTTGGTGTGGGTCTCGCTTGTACCTGGTATGGGGGGCATTTGGGGGGGTCTGTTTGAGGAGAGAAGGTGTTACTTATTGTCGTGTGTATCTACGGATGTGGGAAAGAGTTTTGAGAAAAGACGGGAGGGTTGTTTTGTGGGAAGGGGGGGCCTGCCTTGTGTTAGGCCTGGGGGTCATTTGTAAAGGGTGAAGAATTTTTCTGGGGTCTGGGCTGGAAGATGGAGGGGGAAGGCTGGGAGCAGTGTTGGGAGGGGGATCTTCCTGGTGCTCGAGGGGGGCATGTGGAGCTGGAAAGGAAGGGTGACCAGGATGTGGTGGTTTTCCTGGGGTTTCAGTGGGGGCAGGGTTGTGAATGCTGAGGCCGGGTTGTGTAGATACAGGGCTGCCCTGTGGGATTTGGAGCTGCTGGGGCTGGAAGGGGAGAGCTGATGAAGTCTGGCCTGGCCAGGGCAGCGGCTAAAGGAAGTACTGATGGTGCTGAGTGACCTGCAGGAGGGCCTGGGAGAGGGAGTGGTGTGCTTACTGGGAACGGCTGTGGTTTGCTGCTTCGGGCATGCTTTAGTGGGTGAGGAACCCTGGTTATTGAGAGCGGGAGGTTGGGATTAGGAGCGCAGGCGAGGTTGCAGGTTGGGAGGTGTTACGGTATGGGGATGGTTGTAGAAGTGGCCTCCACTCAGTTGCCGTGATGGTTCCTTGGTGATTAGTCACAATGTGCTTTTTCTCTCGGGGCAGCTGTGTGCTTGTTGGTTTCAGCGTGAGGAGGAGTAAGGCAGAAAGTTGGCTTTTAAAGGCTACTGTATAAATGGAAACTCGCTTTAAACTCCCAAAATGAACCAGTTGGGTTCTGACTCAGAACTGCAGTTAGTATTTAAAGAAGAAAAAAGATAAAACCCACCAGTAGCAGCAGCCAGAAAACTCTATCTTCTTATGACTCAACGTGTAGAAATACTTATATTTAATGAACTCAACTGCTGGAAAGAAAAGATCAGAGTGAAGGTAGGAGTACGTATCTGCATGCATATTGGATTGGATGCACTGCTAGGAGCGTAGGCTGCCTTATATAGGGTCCAGTTGTGATGCTTTTACGTACATCTCTTATAAACATAGATGATTGACTTCAGGTTAATTACCTGCAAATATCCACCATTCTCTTCCACACAGCAATACTCAGATGTTCTTCCTCTATCAGAGCAGAGCTGAACTGTGATCGAAGGCACTTTCCTTGCTCCTGGACTTTGCCCGGTGTGGAATGCCATGTTAGTTAACTGTTGTGAGGCCTGGGAGGGAGTGTGCTGATGTGTAGCCCTGGAGAGAGCCAGGTGATGCACGGATCGGAAAGGCTCGTTTCTGTCCTCACTTCAAGGATGATCCACAGCTGAATACATAGCTCTTGAGATACTGTAGTGCAAGCAGATAATTTTTGTTAATGGTGTAGGTTGTGTATTTTGGAGGAGAAAACATGTTTTCAGTGATGTACTGAAGGAGCAGAGAGGAGCTCTGTGTTGTCTGTTGTATTTGGATTAGTTTGACAGCTTCTTTGCCTGTTAAAGAGTTGGAAATTTAAACCAGCTCTGTTCAAACATTGAAAAATAGACCTAATGGGTTGAGAATCTGGGCTAGAAGTTACTCTTTGACACATGTGGATTGCAGTGCTAGATCAGGCTGGCACCTATTTAGGCCAGTATCTGGCTGATGCGTGTCATAAGAGAGTATAAAATACCTTTATAGTGGCTGTTGCCTGGTACCACCTCAGGGCTCATTTTGCTTAATTGTGAAGGGGTAAAGAAGCCTTAAATCTCTTGATGCTTTTTTCAGTTGTAACACTTGAGATGCTGGGTTGCTGTCTTGATGCAGGTCACTGTTACGTGTACCTTTTTTTTTTTACCCCTTGTTTTTCTCTGTTGTGTACTGAAAAGTTAAATTCTCCTTGGTCTCTTACACTGAAAGTCTAGCTCTGCTTGAAATAATGGACTGTGGATTTTAACAATTGAGACTTTGTGGATGTGCAGTGAAATTTATCAGTAAGCTTCAGTTTCAGTTGTCAGACTGAATTTAACTGCCACAGGAGCATGGAAAAGGAGCCAACTCTCCACTAAGTCATTTTTCCGGCAGAGGTATATGGCAAATTCAAATAAACGAGATGAGTAAGATGCAAGTAATTCAACTCTGTAATTTCACAGAATAATATCCCTGTTGCTGTGTGATTTGAAATTGCTTTTAAGTCCTGCTTGACTTGTTAATGGTTTTTTGGTAGGTTTGGTAGGTTTTTTTGATACCTCATCTTAAAGTGTGAGAATATTTAGTCTGAGTTGTCAGGGGAGCTGATGATCTAGCAGGACTGTGTTTTTTAGAGACCAACAGTTGATCCAGCTTCGACAGCTCAGCATTCTGATTTTTAGGAATGAGTTGTTAGTGTCACGTACCGTGAACTGTTGTCTAAAGTAATTTTTTATTTTCCTTAAATATAATTGTGTGACTTAAACAGGATAATAGCTTAAGTTTCTTAGCAGGGCCTTTTGGTTTTGACTTCAAACACTTTTAGTTACTTTAAACTTTTTGGGCATGGTATGCAAATAACATTGAAATGTGTCTTCTGAAGGGTTTTTAAAAACTAAACGGTGGGTGGGGAAGGTGTTAAAAAAACTCCTGTGTCAGAACAGCATTTTTAACTACGAAGCAGGTTCTAGTTCACAGAAAAGATCTGAAGCATAAAGCCACGCATGCCTATCAGTTCTTTCTGAAAGAGCTAACATGGTGTCTAATCACTGCCTGCTGCCAAGCTCACCAGGACCAT
This sequence comes from Falco peregrinus, assembly GCF_023634155.1. Taxonomy (NCBI): domain Eukaryota; kingdom Metazoa; phylum Chordata; class Aves; order Falconiformes; family Falconidae; genus Falco; species Falco peregrinus. The sequence continues at coordinate 117,749,309 of NC_073723.1, forward strand.
GATCTCTGTGTATCGGTGCCTGTGTCGGATATGGTGGTTTGACCTCACCCCAGATTCCGGGATGGCAGCTAAATTTCTTCTGTGCAGTACTCAATTCTGAGTTTTGCAGCAGGATTGTTCTCTTGCTGAGTAGCCTTGCATGGTATGTTTGGCAATTCTTACTGTTTCCTAATGTGTCACTTTTAAGTTGAGACTTCTTTCATCTGTGCTACTTTTTTTTTTTTTTTTTTTTTTTCTTCTTGCTAAGGCAGATCTCTATCTGCTGCTCTGGGTTTTACGGCCGAGGATGAAGGAGAGTGACTGGGTTAGTGCAAAAGGAAACGAATGAGTCACCCGCAGAACTTGTCAGCAGGCTGGGAGGGAGCTCCGTGGCGGGGGTGGATAGGGTGGAACAGTAAAATTTTTGACCTCACCCCTCTCTAGGCACGTGTCATTCTGAGCAAGCTTCCTTCAGAGAGTGTTCAAGAAATTTTTCCAAGAATGTTAGTTCCAGAGTTTCTTTTCTCTTTACACTAGGAGACTGTATTTTAGAAAAGATGGTTGCTTTGGTTCTTGCTAACATCTGTTTCCACTGTTTTAACACTCGTTTTGGAGGGCTTGGTGAATTCTTTCACTTGAAAAGCACCTTGTGCTCCAGATGAAATGGGACATTTTGATAGCGTATGGATAGAATGTGGGTCGTGCAATGGGGCAGTGCAGGAAAGGGAAGTGAAATGTGACTTACAGAGTGTCAGGAAAAGCCTGGCTGGACTGGACTGTCGTGTCTATCAGGATGGCAGTTTTTAGGGGATCGAGTTGCGAACCATCAGCATGCTGCAGTGCTGATTTCACGTGTGTAAATGCAAACTGCAAGAATGAGGTTTTATAGAAGAGGAAAAAGAGGGAAGTTCAGCAGCTCGTGACCTGACTTTATTAACCTCGAATGTGGATTCCCACTTACATGAACAAAATTAATTGTGATGGCTTGAAAATACTGACCTTCAAAATACTGAAGTATTCTTTTAATACTGACTGACAAATTAGCAGGCTTTGCTGTGCATCCTGTGCACTGGGTTATTTTGAAAGGTGATCCAAGTGACCTTTCCAAAGGTATCCATGTTTTGCAATCTCTGGAAGCTGCAGCTGTTGCAAGCTGTTTCGCTGTCTCAGTGTAGCTAAGGCAGCACTTTTACCAGTGTGTTTTGAAGGAGATGGTGGAACTAGGAATGATGATATTACTTGTTTTTCATTAGCTGTCTCCCTGAACTTGCATAGGCTCAATACAGAGGAGCGAGCGACTTGCCTTATTGAAGTATCTTAATTTGGGAGTTAATGCAACGACAGATGAGGCAGCTGCTAGAGATGAGTGTTGTAGGTGTGTTGGATTTTTGCTAGAGGTAATCTCAACTGAAGCTGCTGTCAAGTTACTAATTCATTTAGCTGTTCTCTCTTAATCACCCTGATTTATATATTCTAGTTAATACGACTGCCTCTTGCTTATGTTTTAAGCATATTCTTCCACGTTCACAGTATATCGAAAGACATTCTTCTCTTAATTGGCTTCATTAGGCTTTATCAAGCTCTCTTGGCATGTGTGGTTGTGTGAGCGCAAGAGGTAGGAAGCTGAGTGCCGTTAGTTATAACTTTAAATTAGTCCTGTCTGTAGGTGCAGAGACTGCCACAGCTCACTGAACTTGGTTGTATAGGTAGGCATCTTGATTGATGATTATTCCCGGCTAATTAAGTTGAACAACATCAGGAACTGACTCCCAAGCAGATCTAGTGCTTTTCAGATGCATGTGTGGTTATTGCTTGGTGCGTTTGTCCTGCTGTCTCTGCTTTTTTCCCCTCCTCTGGTTCCTGATGCAGCTATTGCACCTCATTCGTAGTGTTGACGTGTCGGAGACTTCTGCTCCCTTTCTGAGGCCAGCCGCATAAAATGTGTTGTAATGTTTGGTTTCTCTCCATGTGCTATCTCACTTTCTAAGTATAAAAAGTTGAAGGTTAATTGGCTGAAAACTTATTTCTTGTCTAAAGTTGTGCACAGAGCTGGTTATTATTTATTGTCAGCAGTTTGATAGCGCTCGGTTCTCTTGGGATTTTGAAGTGCAAATTTGGTTGCTAACATAGGGAGGAAGAAATTTGAAAGTATTTACTTGAGGAGATCAGAAGTTGTAGACAATAGGGTTTTTCCTGGTTTTCATTTTCTTAATTAGAAGTCTGATTTTTCCTTTTAAACTTCAGCTTAACAGCTAGCAGTTGAAAGTCATGGAAGGAAGGGATATGTGTGTTAGTAACCAAAATTTTAAAAATAGGGTTGTGTGCTACGTAAACTTCTTATCCTTCTGGAAATAATTTTTCAGACTTAAATACAGTGCTTTACATTTTTAATCACTCCTTAGCTAATAGCTAATTAAATGCTTCAGTAATATTCCTTTGGGAAAGGTAAGATGGTGTCATTCCTGTTCTGCAGAGGAGTTGAGCTACTGAAAGTGGCTTGGCCAAGGTCAGAGCAGGAGCAGCTGCAGATCTGAGAGTAGGACTTGAGTTGGTGACTTTTCCCTGCCATATTTAATTTACTGGAACATGTCATCTCCATGTGTCCTTTCCTAATGATTTGGTAAATGTTTTGTAAAAAAGACTTTTAAAATAATTGAATTGAAATTCCCTCTTTGATTTGCTTGAGGGAGGAGAAGTGTAACCATAATGACCTGATTTGATACAACTCAGAGTGCACATAGCACTGGATGAGGCTCTTCCAACCAAATTATTGGTGCTGAAAAGAAAAATGTTTAAAAGGATTTGTTTAAATATGACACAATAGCTCTTCCCCTCACGACAGTGTACTTTGTAAAGCTGTAAGCCTCTGATTCTCTGGATCCAAGTTTTGATCTCTTATGCCAAGATCTGTTGACCACTTTTTTATTTAAATGACCTAGTTAGGCCCTCAGAAGTTAGTTTTGAAACTGTTCCTGTAATGTAAGTCTGCAGATCACTCTCCAGGATGTCAGATGACTGGAGTGTGTGTTCAAATGGGGGAAAAACAGGCTAGTGTTTGCCTGAAAAAAGGCTTTCTTGCATAGAGTTTTACAGGTGTTGGACACATGTGGCTGCTGTAACTCTAGTCATTCTGTTCCTGGTACATGATAGCTGTAGCAGACTGTAATACATTTTAAAAAATCCTTTGCTTTGAGATTCTGTACTATGTACGAGAGAGTTATGACAAATGTGCAAGAATTGACAAGTGTAAGGACTTGAGTATGATGTGTTTAGATGGGACTCTTCCATCTGGGGTGAGACTTAATCCTGTAGTCATTACACTGATAAAATATTCCAGGTTTCATTTTTGAAATTTGTATTTCAGTCACTCAGAGTAAAAATTGCGTTAGGGTCGGGGGAGGTTATTGAAAACATCTTTGTTCTTGCCTCTGGCAACCTAATTAATGTATTTTTTTGGCATTGAAAGCTGTTCTTTAAGGAAATAATTGCTGTTCTTTGGGTGATTTTTGACTTCATGTCAGTGAAAAAGGTAATTTTATAGTACTTAATTTGACTATTTTACAGTGAGGATCTCATTAAAATGTTGAGCGCACCAGACATTTGGGGTGTGAACTTCCATGCATGTGTGTTTTTCACTAATTGTATTCACTTGAGTGTGCCATGCTGACCTTTCTGCTTGAGTTGCAGGTTTGTGACTTCTGGCTGCTAGTTTGGATTTTATTCAACTGATTTGAAACTTTTTCCTTAAAAAAAAAAAAGTGTTAGTAGCGATTCTTTGGCTTCACGCAGTTTAAATGCAGTGAAAAGCTGTGTTGCGTATTTAGTATTTCAGCCTTAAATGAGTTGAGCTAGTTTAGGTTAGCTCCATTTTCATTCCCCTAAAGTTTATAGTAGAATTACATCGTTCCATCTTTTATTGCTGTTGCTGAAACAACCGTATTTTGAATGCTGTGTGTTAGGGCTGGAAACTGCTGCTGTCTTAGTGCCCTGGTCTGTAAATAGAGATAAGACAGAGGATAACTAAAAGCTATTACTGCTAAATGACCATTTGGTTGCTTTTGAAATGACTGATTTTTGGAGGCTATCGCCCTGCGACTGTTGGGAGTTTGGTGATACAACAGGGTTGGTGAAATTTATCTGCTGGTGAAAGCTTGGCTATATAGCCGTTCAGTTATACTCTTATTTCTGCTTGTACTGCCTATTTTGTTCAGAAAATAAAGCCATGCCAACAATATTTTGTACATATTTGAGCTTAAGCCAAACAGGTATGACTGTACCAACAGCCGTTTTCAAGCATGTCCTTAGCTTTGTGCTCTTTTCTTCTCTTCTAGGGCACCTGGGTGGGAGGGAGGGGCTGCAGTGAGCACAGAAAGGTTTCCTTGTTCTCCGTTCCGGTGCCTGGCTGCCAGGAGCAGCGTTTACCAGAAGTGCCTTGTCTCTGGGCTAGAGCATACTTTGTGCCAAAAGAATATTTGGCATTACAACAATCGGGAGTCCAGTGAAGGTTGATTTTTGTTTAAAAACCAAAACAAAACACCACACACACACCCCCCCCCCCCCATATAGTCTTACCTAGTTTGAGTTTCTCTGGGAGTGTCAGTACTTGGTGTTTCTGAAAGTAGAAGCAACAAATCCTCTGACGTGATATTTTTCTTCTCTTTAGGTGTTCTGTTGGAGTATACGTCGCACATTTATGGCGATTCTGAGTGTGAGGGCAGACTTCTGCCAGGCCCAGCACAGCATCCTGGCTGACAAGTGAGCTGAGTGCAGGGGGTTCTACGTGCCATAATTACTTTGCCTTGAAGACTCCAGACACAGCGAACACACTCAAATATATGGGATATCTTCTGCACATTGGAAGCATATTCCTTTTACTGACTCTAGCAAAACTAAGCATCAAGAAAACAAAGTGGAGAGAAAATCTGCCCTTACTTTTTTGCCTCACCAGTGCCTAAATGTAGAACAGGCTGCCTAGTCTTGTGTGTAGTCAGAATTTTTGGAGTCTGAAGGATACCACCTGCAGTAATTGAGGCTGAAGTTGAATTCAAACAGATTCTGAAGCAAACCTGCTTTTCTAGAAGCAAATTCTTTAAGGAACAAACACGTCAAAGCAAGCTCTGATCAATCCCAGGCATTTTGGTGGTCTTTTTAATGTTTTCTGCTGTGAAACGTTTCCAAGGTTATTGATTTTTTTTTTTAATTTTTTTTTGGCCCCTTACACATTTTGTTTGCCATTATGAACCGTCCAGCCCCCGTGGAAATTACTTATGAGAATATGCGTTTCTTGATCACTCACAACCCAACCAATGCAACCCTCAGCAAGTTCATAGAGGTAAGGCAGTCAAATAAAGTATCATCCTTCTTCCCCTGTATGCTCATAGTTTCTGTACGAGTACTGAACAGTCATTCTTCACACCTATTTCTCAATGCTTTGGCTATGTGTTACATGTTTCTTGAAACTTAAGGTATTTTATCTTTAATATATTGTTTACATTCTCTTGACAGTATGAGAAGAGAATCCACATTTTCCAAAGTCCTGCATTTCTTTAATTGCAAGAGGCTGGATGAGCTTCCATTTTAGAATATAAACACGCACCCGTGCTGTTCTTGTCCTGGTTTCTGAAGGACTGCTTGTTCTGTGATTCTAAACTATTTTTCATTAAGTAATGCAGTGCTTCTAATACATTGATCTGTTGCTCATCTTTTGGCTTTTAAAGAAGTGGTTAACTGAGTTGTGACTGATTTCTGACCTTTCTTCTACCTTGGAGTAGGATTAAGTGCAGTGCTTAACGCATCCTGTCAACTAAACCATCAATTTTATCAAACAGCCCTACCAATCCCAGGATTGTCAGAGATTTTAGGTGTCAGAATTCATTTGTGAAAAATGACATCTGCCTGGGTCAAACTAGGGGAAATCTCAGTTATGATGGGCAGTGGATCACTCTGTTGCTGAAACACCAAGACCTTAAATACAGCAAAACCTTAATATTAAAGTGTTTTTTTAAAAAGTAACAGGTGGTATCATCAGAGAAGCGTAGTAGTACAGTGTATGTCTGCATTCTAGTTTGCTCCAAAACTGCTGTATCTTTGTGCATTTCTATCTAGAGGACTTTCATCTTGTGTATGCAGGTCCTTTTCATTCCAAAGAGATCCTGTCATCCCATACTGATGTCTGACTGGCTATTAACAGACTTCCATCACTTAGCAGTGTGCTCGTCACCATGAATCCACTCAGATATTAGTGGTTAATTCTGTCTGAAAGCCACATTCTTTTGGTCTTTATATATATATAAAAACAGAAATTATTTTCCCCATTATTGTGGATTGTCTTCTCTTTCAGGAGTCTTGGACTCTGGAATAGATGTTATTGCTAATTGTTAGAAGTTATAGTGATTCAGTCCAAACATGAGAGGAAATTCTGCTTGCTGTATGAACCTTCAAAGTCAACTGGAACAGCTTTTGTTTGATCTTCTGATTATTTATCTAGCACAATGTGCTACTTAATAGTGCATTACAAGGAAGCTAGAATATGGTGGTGTGTGTGTTCTCTTCCTCCCTGCCTCAAAATGTCAACACTGGCTGAAGCAAACAGTTCCAGGCTTTCTATTTAAAGAGAAGAGGAAGCTGCTTGGAGAATATAAGCCTATTTTAATTTTACTCTTATATATGCAATTTTTTTCCACCTTGACATTTCCCTAGAGAAGAAGAAATCGGAGGTGTTTCACATTGATTCTTGCCATTTGTAACCCTTGTCCTAATGCAGGCCACAAACCCCCTTTCTGTGTGGGCCCTTGCCCCTTCATTGTGTAGTCACCTTGGAGCTGTGCAATAGTCGCGACACCACTGACTCTGTGTAAAATGTTCAGTTTTGTAGCTGCTGAGAAAGTTCTTTAATTCTTCCCACTGTTGGTGTGCTCACATGTTTTCCTTTCTTTCAAAGGAGCTGAAGAAGTACGGAGTGACAACCTTGGTGCGAGTTTGCGATGCTACTTATGATCAAGCTCCTATCGAAAAAGAAGGAATCCAGGTTCTAGTGAGTTGCCTTTAAAACTGTCTAAAAACGAAAAATGACATGTCTAGAAGTAGTGGGGTTGGCCTTCATGCTTTGGGTGACAGTTTATGACTGTGTCAGCTTGGCCAAAAGAATGTGATCCCCAGCATTGGCTAAAGCCGCTTTTGAGAAACTCCCTGTACTTCTATGAAAGATACTTGCTGATTCATTACTGTTGCCTGAGCGCTTTAGTTGGAATAGAATTGTCTGTTCCTGGATTCCTGGATTTGTTGAGATCCTTTGATTGCCTTTTAGTGCCTAGTTCGATACTACTCCAGTATTCAGCCTTACGGTTCACGCATCTCGGTTTGGTCCTTTTCTCTCAAGAACAGCACTTCTTGGCTTTATTGTTGACCTTCTCAGGATGCAGATAAAACTCCCTTCTCTCACTCTTTCAAAAAGTGCCACCTCTTGAGACTCTAGCTGACATGTTGATAGAGGCGTCCATGGAGTGGCTGTAGCAGGGTATTGATCGATAGCCTCATCACTGCCTACCTCTAAATGGAGCCTGGCTGCTGGTGGCTTCCCTGTTCAGCAGGTGGAATTTCTTTAACTGCTACTCATAGTTAACATTATGCAACGGCTGTCTGACTGCATCGTCTAGTATTGCTTGGTGTTTTAGTGGAGGTTTTTTTAATAGGTGTGTGCTCATACTAAGCTTGCAGGCAGTATTTTTCCAGGCAATACTTCTAAATTATTATAGTGTGTCAGATATAATCAGTTTATTTTACTGGAGTGAGTAATACTCCGTTGTGAGGCCAGAAATTGCATCTTACCTTCTTGTTGCAGGTAGTCAGTCTTCTATTGCCTCTTGATTTTTATGGCTCAGTCAGAGGAAAACTTCTGCAGTTTTCCATTAGGAGAAAAAACTTGTATCCTGGCATATCTGTGAAAACTCCACGTACAGGTCAGTCAGGTTTCTTGGCTTCTGGCCCTAGTAAGCATTTACTCCAGTTCCAGGCAGCCACGTGTGCCTCAGTGTTGTTGGAAAAAGGAGTTACAGGGCTACCAGTGCTCCTAGGGCTGTGCTGTGGAATAGCATTTTGTTCAATCTAGAGCTGTCTTGGGCTTGGACATCACAGTGCTTCCACTGCGAAACCTCTAGTTGTGATACTCCTAAGGCTGCCAGAGACTGGAAGGATTAAACTTCTGGTGTAGAAGCCCTCAGAGCCCTGGCTTAAGCCGGGGCTTAAGAGTATTTCTGTGTTCCTGTGCCAAAGCAGAGATCAGAGTTCTTCCTAGAAGATTTAGGAGAGTTTTGTAGGTGTCCAGCTCTGCCAGGGTGGCTGCCTGGTGAGGCTGGCTGACCTTGGCTTCCGCAGCCATGAGCGAAATCCACCTTCCCCCTGCCCATGGCCGGGGCCCCCAGGGCAGCTGCAGGAGCTGTGAAGTTCTCTGTGCTCTGGAGCCTGCGCTTCTGAAATAGTTTGGGGATTTTGGTTCTCAAGAAGTTCTAAGAAGTTGGTGTTGGCCTGGTTTGAACTGAAAGCAGTTTTTTTGAGGAAGCTTTTCTGAAAACTGGAAATGGTGTTTCTGCCAGCTTTGCTGAGCACTGTTCTGTTGGAGAGCCTTTCACTTTGAGTAACACATGCGAGAGAGCCTTGTGTCTGTACACATTTGCCTCAGCTAACAAGCCTCTCCGCATTTGGTATGTACCAGCTCTTAGTATTCCACTGCTGCTGCAGAAAAAAAACAGGAGGGAGCATAAATCCACCAGGCATCTGTTAAGGGTAACAGAAAGCAGGAGGTGACAGGGAAGGCTTGCTGCTAATGTTATCACTGATCCTGATGATCCCAGTCATGAGGTTGTCTTAGTAATTTACTATATTGCAATAGTGTTTTGCTATTTGAGATAAGCTTAACCAGTTACCGACACGACCACCTCCTGTATAGCTTTTCCTTCTATGAATGCGTGTTTTTTCAAAGCAGAGTCCTGTTGCTGTTCAGAAATGGTATTGAATTACCAGCTGGCTGAGAAAATAACGCGTCACTATTTCAAGCTAATATTTGCTTGCAAAAATAACATTAAGATTAAAAACACAGCCTGAGAGAGATTAGTGTCTATTTAAAAGCTGTTGAGGTCAAAAGCTTAGTGAAACCCCTGAAAATGAGAGCACTTCAGCAAAGCCTGCTCTCATGCTGTGATACAGGATCATGTACTGGCAAGATGGGTAGAATGTGGCAGCTACAGAGTTGCTTTGGCAGATGGCATAGTGAGAAAGCAGAGAATTAGATGTTCTGTGTTTGAAGTAGTACTATTGCATGCGCATGTTTATCAACAGAGATTAAATCCAGGAGACAGGAGGTGGGGACAGATTTAGTTTCTGTGGGCTTCTGCAGTTCTTGCAGTTATGTTCATGTGTAAGGTATTGTAACACAGAAATGTTCCATCAGAAAAACTGGTAGGGGTTTTTTTCTGGAAGTTTTTTTGCACTGGCTGGCAACCAAGGAGGCTGCGGTAGTTTTGTTCATCTTTAGGATCTAAGATGTGTTTCATTGTTCTCCTTCTGTCAGTCCTTCGTTTACTGTTCATCCCTGGATCAGACTTTCTTTACGCTCTGTGCCCTCCAGAGTGGCCACCCCCTGAATGCTTAGCAAGCTGTCGGGATTTGCCTGTGTTAGAGATGTCACTTCATTGTCACCTGGTATTTACTGTAGCACTGTGGGTTTTGGTGTTGAAGGTGGGAAGATTCTGTGCTTGTGGCTGCGATCTCATCCTGCACAGATGCAGGCAGTGCTGGGAGCGTTTTGCTGCTGTAATTCAGTGTGACTTGCCCATGGGTTTTGAAGAAAGGGTTCTTTGTCACCTTAGAGTCCTGTTACTGCTTCTTGGTCATCTCAGTTCTGCATTGCCAATGCTGCAGTCAGACAAACCCAGAGCTGTTCTGCTGAGCAAGGCTACTCCAGACAAAGGGTAAATAAGAATAACCCTTTCGTGCCTGTCACCCTTCCCAGCTACTGCAGGGTGGCACAAAAGAGCTGTATTTTCTGTTTGTGCAATTTCAGTGCACCATCCTGGTTATTAATGACTGTTTTGCCTGTGGAGCTTAGCAATTTGTTTTCTGTCCTGTCTGACAGGAATTCAGAGGTGATGCTGGCAGAACTCAGGAAAAAAAAAAATACAAACCTGCTGTAATTACTCCTCTAGTCCCAGAATTATTCTTGTTCCTTATTCTGGGCAGTGCCCTGTGCAGCAATGTTTTATCAGTGCTAATTTAACGTCAGTGGTGCACCATTCCCCAGAAGGTGATGCTTTGTGGGGAAATGATGATTGTGATTAATTTAGGCCAGCACAAGAGTTGTGTGGACATGATGGTTAACATGTAAGCTAAAGCAATGTAGTAAGCTCATGTACTTGATCTGAAGGAAAGGATTTAATTTAATCTAAAACTAGGACACAGAACTGACATGTAAATCCTGTTCTTTGCAAGGCAGTTTCAAAAGAAAGCATCTTGGAATGGGTAATGCCTCTGCTCTTGGCAGCCTATACATCTCTTCCTGGGATGGCGGATGACACTAGGCCTAAAATAATACAGCTTGCAGTGTGTGATTGAGTGGAAAATCTCGTAAAAGCCTTTTATTAGAAAGAACAAGTTTTACTTTATGATCTTGTTTCTATAGCCTTTTATTTTGCTGCATTGTCCCAGATTTTTTTAATTTCCCATTTGCTTGAAAAAAAAGTTCTCTGTACTCTTCAGACTTTGCCTATCTTTCTGAATTAATTACATGTAAAGTTATTTCAGTAACTTAAAGCTTTTTGGTTTTCTAGTTCTGAGACACAGATTTCTACTTTGCAGCTTTTCTAAGTGCCAGTATAAAGATGCTCTTCGGCTGAGGTCTGTGCTAAGCAGTGCTTGCTCTTCAGGAAGTATTAGGGTAGCAATAAGTGCATTCAAAACTAAAAATCTGACCTTTTTTTTTTTTTTACTTTTGCTTGTGCTTGTTCAGAGTTTCTGTGTGCTTCTTTCATATGACTTCATGTTAACCTGTTCTCTAGATAATACATGAAAGTCTCGTTTCTAGCCAATGAGGGAAGAAGAGAGCTCCTTTCAAAGCAATTCCCTACTGTTTGGAGAGGTTCTTGAATAATATGAAGCTCTTGCTATGAGCCTCTCTTGAAAAATGCCAGTTGTCTAATTAAAAGTGCTAAATAACTACTAAGTATTACGTTTTCCGTTGCAGCTAAGAGTGCTTTTCTACAGCACTCCCTGTGTCTGAGAAGGTTATAAAGCATGTGATGATGTGCTGGGTCCTGAAATGTAGGACATGGAGTACTCCACTTAGCACATGTTCCAGGAGAGAGCTGTGACCTCGGGAAAATGGGAAGCTTCTGACATATAATTTTGATTGATGGCCATTTGATGATATTAAATGTGGCTTCAGTAGTTTAAATGCTGGATACTCACTTTAATAGGCAGAAATGTGAAACGCTGCTTAGCTGTTGACTTTGCATTTGTTGAAGCACTCTTTTTGCTTGTTTTGTTGGGTTTTTTTTGTCTTGAAAATACCCGGGTAGTTTTAACTGTCTTGCTTATTGGATTCATGGCAAGCTGATCCATTTGAGTTGTTATGAAATACCTTCGCCTCTGATCCCCTTGAATTGTTATGAAGTACCTTCTTTGTGCAGTCTGAAGTACAAATAGCATTTTCAAAAGTTGACACAACCATAGGCGAAAGTCTACAGAGTTCTCATCTTTCAAATGTTTATTTGAAATGTCTATTGATTTTTACATATTTTTAATAAGAGATTTCAAAGGCAGCTATTTTTCTAAGAATTCTATACTACAAAGGACTTAGTGCAGAATTTTATTGCAATGTTATTGAAAAGTGCAATTAAATGGTTGTTAAATGTTGTGTTGCATTATGATATTGATCTGCAAACTTCCGCACAACCAGAAAAATACTCATGGAACTGTTCGTGTAATATATACTTCTTGCTAAATGCAATATTTTCCTTCTCGCAATCATGGTTACCTCGCTGTTGATTATAGATTGAAATCCATACAGCTAATGCAGTTTTCTTACTTCAAAGGACTGGCCATTTGATGATGGAGCACCACCCCCGAATCAGATAGTTGATGACTGGCTAAACCTGTTGAAAACCAAATTTCGTGAAGAGCCTGGATGCTGTGTCGCTGTTCACTGTGTTGCAGGGTTGGGAAGGTTAGTATTCAGTTAGTTTATTTGTTTGGGAGGTACGTCATGGAAGGTGTTAAGTAAATGCCAATTTCTCTGTTTTCTCCCAAATAATGCTTTAAAGTAGCAGCATCAAGTTTGTGTCCTTAAAGCAAGAGAGACTTATTGCAGCTTAAAAATAAGTAATTTCATAACGCTGATCAAGGATGAGAGGAAAAACTTGGAGAGATTGTTGAGAATACTTCTGTCAGTCATGAGCAACAGGAGCAGTTAGAAATGCTATTAATTTGAAAGTATGTGTCTTTCTGCTAAAACAACATCATCTCTTGTGCTTCTTGACAAATGTGCTATACATCTATAGAACAATTGTTGTGTTTTTTTTAATTCCCTCCTGTTTGCAACTGATATACTATTAAGCATGTGGTAATAAAAAAAGCATTTAGAAAAACTGGTTCAATTACTTTCTTACTCTGAAGTGGCTTTGCTTTAGTTTCAAGAAGTTAGGCTTGTATTTCTTGCTCACATGCAGACATGTTTCTTTCCTCACCACTCAAAATAAAACTTCCTTCTTTGGGAAGAACTTCCTTTCAAGATGAAATTTATATATATATATATAGACTGATTCAGAAAAGCTAAATGCTACATTTGTGTTCTCAAATGTAATCTCAGAGTGTTGTGTTTATCCTGTGAGCTAGGAGGAAATGGAGCTTAAATGTTAGTATTCTTACAGTAACCATGGGACTGTTAATATTTAAGGATATGAATGCATGGGCAAGAAAGGTGGCTTAAAGAAGTCAAGTATGTGCAGGGCTGGAGCGTGTCTAGTTCTTAAATTTCCACCTGTAGAGAAGATGATGGGGGAGATAGAGGTAGGGGGAGAAATGGCCAATATTTAAAGACAGAAGAGACAACCCCCCAGGCAATTAACATTTGTTTATCCATTTCTGCTCTATTTTTATCTGAGGAGCATCATTAAGAAGGTGGCCATGTGTAACTCAAGTGATTTTTTTTCAGCTCCTGTTTCTTGCATAATATCAGGCTTCAATCTGGAAAACTGTCCACTTGTAGTAGGGAATTGAACTTCAACTATAGTAAAAAGTGCTTTTTTTAATGTTATGTTGAAGTGGCTTTTGAACTTTTGAATTGTTTCCTTTGGAAAGTGACTAATTCTGTTTATGCAGGTGCGGCATGGCAGCGATAGTGACAGTTGTTTCTCCTGAACTATGTTTTTGTTTAGCCAGGAGTGTAAGTTTTCCAATTGCTAGCACCTGTTTAATCCTTCACTACTCTGCTGTCAGAGGTGCCTGTTGCAACTGTGTGTTTAGTGGGGTGAACATCGATCCAGGAGAAAGTCATTGTGTGCTGTGATTTCTGCTTGTTTGAAAAGCCAGCTCTTTACACTTAAGAGATTTCCAAAATGTAGACCCCAAAATAGACAGTTTTACTCTGTCCCTGGAACGCCCAGTTCCATGTACAGCATATACGTTAAAAAAAACCCACCCAAACTATGTAAGTCATCTGTTCAGTGCTTCATAATCTGTCTCACGTACTGCTAAATCTACAGTGTCGTAAGAAGCAAAATGCATGCGAGAGGTATTACACACTTGTTTTAGCAAAGTGGAAAATTAGGTTATCGTGAAATGAGAAAGCGTAAAAATCTAGAATTATTGTTTCATGCCCTAAACACTAAGGAGCTATTGAGTTTTATTTGTGTGTGTGTGTGCTGGAAGCAGAGCTGTCTGCTAAAAGAAATTTTACATTAGGTACTCAGCAGGCAAATGTCTTTCTGTAGATGATACTTAAAGAGAAAATACTTACGCTATCTGTTTATAGATTAATCAGATGTATTTTGAGAGGTTCAATATATTGTTTCTCTAGATCTTCCTTAAATATTGATTTCTCCTTTAGGGCTCCTGTACTGGTTGCACTTGCTCTCATTGAATGTGGAATGAAGTATGAAGATGCAGTTCAGTTTATAAGGCAGTAAGTTAAACTTCCCCATTCTCAAGAAATCTTTACACTGTATTTGAACAGCATGCATCTTCGGCAGAGTTTGTTGGATTTCTGACTTCTTTTCTAACAGCTGTATCCTGACAATAACGGGCATGACTTTGACATTAATGCTGAGGCTTGTGCCCTTTCCAGTGTTTAGAGATGAGGATTAAAAGGTGATTTCTCTCCTTTTTGTTAAAAAATCAGGGCTTATATATTAAGCCATTGACCTAATATGCAAAGATTTTGAACTTGGGAGTAAAAAAATCTCTAGGCCAGGGCTGTAAAAATCATGGATGAATTGAATGTGGACTAATTGCTCTTAATTAAAAATAAAAAATAGAAAGTTTCTAGTGAGGTTGTGCCAGCAAGTAGGTGAGCACCAGCATTCCTGCAGGTGTTGTGGGTGAGAGTGTTATCCACCCAGGAAATGTCAGCAACCACCCTGTCTGGAAAATAACAAAACTGGTGAAGGATGAGACTGCAGAGCTCTGTTGGTTTAGTGATAACATCAGATCTTGAAATGAAGCCCAGCAGGTAAGATTTATGTTGAATGAGTTCTGCCAAAAGAGCAATTCATCCCCTTATGGATTCCCAGGGTCTTCAGTTATCTTTGTGAACTGTATTGCTGTCAACAGATTTTTTCTGAATTTTTCCTTTCTTAAATTCAGTTTTTCTCTTCCTGGGTACGGAACCTTTTATACTGGGAAAGTCTTTTTAGAGAACCCCTTACATATTTTTAACTAAATGTCATGATCTGTCTTAGCTAATACAGTAAGTAACATAGGCATCTGCAAGGACAGGGTGACCTTGATGTTGGTCGGTAACTACTGCTGGCGATGGACAGAAACTCTCCCAATCCAAGAAAATATGCTGAAAGCTGCTAACTGGATTTTGATTTTAGTATCAGCATGTAGGTGATGAACTGCTAATGCTGGCCTGGTTTTTCCTTCCTCAGAGTGTCAATGAATCAGAACCAAACCAAAATGCTGTTTTGTAGATCCAGAAAAGCTTTGAAATGAGGACTAAGCTGCCTCAGAATGTATATGGTGATTGAAGCAGTACTTTTTCCATTGATATTAGCCTTCATTCTCTTTGTTTTAGGAAAAGGAGGGGAGCTTTCAATTCCAAACAGCTGCTTTACCTTGAGAAATACCGACCTAAGATGCGATTACGCTTCAAAGATGCCAACGGTCACTGCTGTGTTCAATAAAAAAAAAAAAAAAAAATCTCAAACGAAGGCAGAAGTTAGCTTGGCTGTTTTCTGGACTCTTGGCACCTGGAAATGTGAATCTGGAATCAAACTACGTCATCAAATTAGTGGTGGAGTCAGTGCTCCTCAACCTCTGTCCTAATGGTGGTGATGATTGAAAAAAATAAAAAAATAAAAAAAAAATTGAGAAACATTTCAGTGAAGGATTGTTTTCTCCTTAAGCTGCAGTTTGAACATCTGCAAGGAGAAAATCAGTTTCTGAACCTTCTGTATTTTTAACTTTTTAAGAAAAGAAATAAAGTAAATTTTATGTCTAAGGAAAACCAGCAGAGCACTGGCTTGTGCAAAACCTATTTTCTTGATTTGAGGAAAGTACCCCACAGTTAGGGCCTGATACATTAATTCCTATGGGACTCTTTTAAATGGAGTTGCCTTTTTTTTTTTTTTCTTCCTTCTTTTTTTTAAACCTTGCTGAGACCTGGCAGAGGGACATAAGGAGGAGCCTTTGTTGCTGTATGGGAGCAGTCTGACAGCCTTAAGCCCAGCCTGGGCACAGTCTAGAGATTCGGTGATGTCTGTGTTGTATGTCTATGTGGTGTTCAGACTCTGCAAGTGTGGAAAAAACTTCCTGCTGGGCTTTAACAGAAAACTCACTGCCTAATATCTTTGGTGAATCTGCTAAAGGCCTTTTCCGGTTGGTAGGAGATGGTGCTTTTAACTGTGTGAGTGCGTGCGTGTATGCACATGTGTGTGATGTTGTGTGTGTGTGAGTCTTATTTTTCCAAAGAATTTGGCTGAAATGTTAATTGTCTTTCTGTTGCTAGATAGAAAATCTGTCCCGGCAGAAGACTGATGTTCAAAAGTGTCCTAGGTGAGCAAGGGGCAATTCAGACAAGGACTTTAATTTATCTGTCATAAGGAAGAAGAAAAGGCTTTTTGCTGCTGTCCAGATTGTCTGCCTTGCCGAACACAGTCAATCAGGATTTGGGCGGGGGGAGGGTCTCATTTGTATCATATAGGAGGTAAAGATGGTACACACACAGAAATGCGGTCCATGAATAAATGTCTAGTGTGGGTATTTTCCCAGACTAGCCCTCATGTACAGTTCAGTTTAACCACTGATTGCCTTGTTATTTTTTTATTCGGCTTTTTTTGGAGGGAGAATCTCTAGTTACACACCAACATGCCTACCGTGTATTCACCATTGGCAGACCGTAAATATGCTGGTTTTTGGAGTGTGCACTTGCACCACGTTCTCTCTGAAGGGCCATTGGT
This sequence comes from Falco peregrinus, assembly GCF_023634155.1. Taxonomy (NCBI): domain Eukaryota; kingdom Metazoa; phylum Chordata; class Aves; order Falconiformes; family Falconidae; genus Falco; species Falco peregrinus. Next base: position 117,765,955 of record NC_073723.1, read on the forward strand.
GTTGTCTGTGAATTAATAAAGTCATTTTTACAGCCTCTAATAAGCAGTTTCAGCCAGGCTACTTCTACCAAACACCCGTTAACTTAGTGCCCTGCCCCAGTAGTGACCTCGTGCTTTCAACTTGACGTTATGTCTGTAATATTCAGCCACTGAAGGCTTTGAATACAGGTTTAGGGTCATACTCTCCTGTGATCTTTTGCTGTGGAGCACCAAAGGCTTTTGTTGGTCCGTGCCTGTAGGAGGTGTGGACTGGTACCCGTCTTTTACCGATACCTCAGCTGCTGGCGATGGGAGCTGCCTTCACAGGATTTCTTCCTGTTCCAGACTTCTGCTTTTAGTCTGCCGCTTAACTGCGCAAACATTTTCAGAACACAGGTAATGGGCTTTTAGTATTCGATTCCTGGAAGGGATTTATAAATATAAGCAAAAAATAATTGTACTTGTTGAGCCCCTCACTTTACAGATACGCCAGCAGACCCGTTTGAGGTCCGTGGCTAGAAAACGCGGCGCTCCACAAAACTCGGTCTGTACCCTGACTCAAACTGTATTATTGTACTGAGTTCCTTCCTCCCTTTAAGATGTGTAACGTTTCTGATTTCTTTAATAGATAAAGGAGACGTGAAAGTGTTTGTGATGTCAATGCCTACATTAGGGAAATAACGTATCTGGTAATGTTTGAGTCCATGTGGAAGGTAGATGATGCTGCAATTACCTAATTCTGGCCTTTACCTTCCCCTTGCAAACTAGAAGCCTAATGTTTTAACTGTTTCTGCAAATTAAAATGGATGTTCTTTGTAAAATTAAATACTGGTAGTTAAAGCTGATTTGACAAATGGTGGAAGTCAGATTGGAGGGGAAGTTGTTAAGCTGGATTAAAAACCAAACCCCAAGCCCTTCTGAAGAACAATAAAAAAAAATGTACATGCTATATGTATAACTTTGCATTCTTCCCCCTACTTTTACTCTGATTTATAATGTACTAATTATCATATACTATGACTCTGCAGCCTTAATTGAGGAAAAAGAGTGAAAAGTGCAGACTGTCATATGGTGTGGACACAGACGGGGGGAGTGTAATGGTGACCGATGTCCAGTAGGCACAATACTTGGTTCAGCACTTGAACGTAGTGCAATAAAGTTCTTGCAGTAAAATGTCTTCCCTCTGGCTCTTGATGAATTTATTGCAGCTCATTAATGTTAAATGCTCTTTCATCTGATTTGTAAAGGCCTTCGGACAAGTTTGTCCGTGCCCCCTTGTATTACTGATCACCGTTGGGTACTCCATGGCTTGGATTTGCTGGTGGGAAAGGCTGTTCTCCCTTTGAGAAGAGGGAATAGTGCTGGAGACAGGAACAATTCTCTTCCTTTCAAATTACCTGTTTTAAAAGAGGTAAACTTACCTTTAAACTAACAAAACAACCCCCCCCAGGCCAAATGACAGCTCTGAACTTTCCCAAGAGCTGTCAAAGATCTGTTGCAAAATGCTGTTGTGCCCTGAACAAGACTAGACACCATGCCACCTGGCAGAGCTTGAATGGGGTTATTGTTTTGGGGTAACAATGTGTGAGATTCTAGAGTCCTGGATCCCAGTCAGTTCCCCTTCCTCGGAAGTGGAATGCCACTGTGTTGATCTGTGTAATTTATTTAAATAATACTAAGGTGCTGTCTTCTGGGCTTCACAGATAACAATCCAATCAGCTTTGCTTTGCTGCCATCAAAGAAATATATTACTTGCAAATCTGTATCGTGTTTCTAATATTTATCAGATTTTCCCACTAGTGTACTAGAACAAATTTTTAGTCCCTGTTGGCAATGAGATAATAAACCACTTTGACTGTGAGACTGGCAGAAGTAACTGTGAAGTTCCATCTCCTGTTTGTATTTGTATAGGGTTTTGGTTTATGTTTTTTAACACCAAACTCTTGCTTTGCTTGTTTCTCAAAGTTTCTTTTTGGTTGCCACACACGTTAAGTGAAATGTCTTGCTAATCAAAGGCTACTCAGTATGAAAAATACCACGTACTTAATTGGAGCTGAGAGATTCCTGTATGAAGTGAGTTGTTTCTCTTGTTAATTTATGTTTTCGCTGACATCTAGGTGGCTTCGGATACCGATGCTTTGAACTGGAGACAATACTTAATCACATGCATATTTCTGTCACTTAAGATGCTACTTTTGGAGCAATCAAAAATCGTAAGCAGAGTGGAGTGACTCTGCATGGGGAAAGAAACTGCAGGAATCATGGTTGGCACTTCTATAACAGCGTATGTTAACTGGAAAATTATAAATGGTTTAACTTAGTCTTAACACTTGCAGATAACTTCCTGCGAGGATTTTTAAGGACACGTTTCTTGAGGGAGGGGAAGAATAGCTTCTTGTCAGTAAAGAGATCTTGAAGTAAAATGTGAAGGTTACTATCAAACTTGTTGTCTCTCTAGCTTTGTGTAGTGTCACCGCTCTAGGCTGCGATGTTCACGTGTGTGCTAAAGATGCCAGAGCCTTGGCTCTGCGTTGTGATGTTCTGGAGCCTACATACTCGGGCTAAGGCACTTGGAGCACCCAGTTATTTGCGGCTGAGCTCTACAGTAAGTTACTAAGCTCTGGTAAACGGATTACCGTATTCATCTGTAGATCCTAGAGGCTGGCTTGGCTGAATTTGTGGATGTATAAAGTTGGGGGTATGAGGCAGTCCCTAGACACTTCTATGAAAGCAGAGGTGTTGAGGAATCCTGTCTCCAAAGGGATTTATGTCTGATTAACTGCCAAAGAGACACGAGAGGTAATGCTTTCACAGGTGTATCGGGAACACCTTTCACTTTAGGCTGTCCAAAGGCTGTGTAGACATCATTACCTTGACAGTTCTATGTTATGTATTTTTTGCAAAAGCCAAAACCTTTAGTATGGAGCTAAATCTTAGGACCTTCCCTTGTTCCGCTTGTGTCATCAGAACGTAAATCACCATCGTCGATGAATGAAATGATGTAAGTGAAGCCTTAAATTGTTTTTCACGCTGTATATTTAGCCTAGATCCTGCTACTGGGGGGACAATGTTAAAAAGATGACTAGGTTGTCTCATGAAGTTAGGGACAGAATTCTTGGTTGGTGCAGCTGCAGCACCTGGGCTTCTGCGCTCTGGACCACTGAGCAGATCCTCATGGCAGGGTTGTGCTTGGCACCAGGTAACCGAGTGCTATGGGGGGGCAGTGGTGCGGCTGGCAAGGAGCTTGCCTCTGGAAGGAACAACTGTGGGTGAGATTGAGAAAGCTGCTAGAGAAGCTGCTTGCTTTTGGCAGTGGCTGTGATGATGCTGGCAGGGTAGCTAGAGTTTGAGGTGGCTATGTCTGTGCCCTTTCTTACAGGGCTTAACTCTGTAGATGGAGACTAACGAGGGACACCAGGAGCCAACACCAGAGGAAAATCCCTGATCCAAAGCTGTGGATGGATTAGAAGAGCTGAAGGCGGGGGAAAGAACCAGGTAAGGAATTTCTTCTTTTCCATCCAGCAAGGGAAACCAAAAGCTCTGATTAATAACATGTGACTCCTTTAGGGCTGGATGAAGTCAACGGAGGGAGCGAATCTGGTCCCAGGATGTGGGACATCTTCTGTGGGTCCTGAGGCCGTTTTGCTGGGAAGCAGGGCTGAATGCAGAGCCTTGTACAGAAACAATTCTCTCACTGACAAGCACCCTGAGGGGCTGCGCATGCAGTGAGCTGGAGGATAGGATGTTGTGAAAGGCCCCCTGCTCCCAGCAAAGCAGGGAGACTGGGGCTACTAACAGTCCGCAGGGTTTTGCGGAGAATGGAGAGCACAGCGTGAACCCCTGGCTGAAATAATATTCAGAAAGCCCTTGGGTTGTCTTTGGCAAGGCCGTGCATGTGGAGTTTGTGACCTTCCTGGGCTACTGTTTTGTTTCTGGTTGTTGGTTTTTTTTTTAATTTTTTTATTTTATTGTCCTTGTTGTTATCCAGAGGGCTGTTGGATCATTAGCGTGCTGGGTGGCATAGTCTTGCTGAGCTGGTTATTCCGATTGACTAGACTTAGTGCTTTGGGGTACCTTTTGCTGCAGATAATTCTGCATGCAGGCTGACTCTTGTGCTACTTTGTGATTTATTGCCATTTCAGATTTCAATTTCCAACAATAAAAGGGGGGAGGACGTTCTTCCGTGGAGTATGAACGGCTTTAGGACTGAAATCAGACATTTTCCTAGAGCGAGGGGCAGTGGAACCCATCAGGCTGGTGCTGAGTGGGGTTTGGGGGAGAAATGTTAAAATAGCAGCAGCTTTTTTGACATCTAATCCTTGCTCAGCCCTGCTGCCTGCGAGCTTGAAGCACTAGGAGTACAGGCAGAGCCTCCTGCTTTTTTGAGAGCTACGATGGGATCGATATGTTCCTGCAGAACACTTCAATCCCATCATCTCGGCATTTGGCAGGGAGGGAAGCATCTGTTTTGCTGGAAGATCTTTGACTAGTCTTAATAACGAGACGGTGCTTTTTTGTTTCTGTTGCTTGGGGGCAGTAAGTGAGTCAGTGGGTTTCCTGCCTTTGGATCGGGCACAGGGCAGGAGATAAAATGCAGATTTGTTGGACTCTCTGGGGATGGGGGGGTTGGCTGGTGCTTTGGGGGAGTCAGCTGGAGTGTGTTGTACCACAGAGCACCTGCTGCGTGACCCGTGCTGGAACAGCTCGTGATGGGGTGGGTATAATCCATAGATTTCTTCCCTTCTCCCTAGACACTGAAAACAAGATGAAGGGTAACAACATGTCAGGCTAGCAGGAAAAAATCTGGAGGAAGAACTGCATAACGCACAATTAATGATAATTACAGTCTTCCCAACTGTTATTTCAGCTTCGCCACTGCTGGTCACACTGCAAGCCGTGTGGGACAGGGACCTCGCATTACGAACCAGCTTTTGGGGCGTTCCTTTTCATGTAACGCTCATTCATATTTGGGGAATCTTTGCCCCTGGGTTTGAAAGTCAAGCCTGATCTTGCAGCCGTGGAGTGGGGCAAGGAAAAAAAAAAAGGTTCTATTAAAAAAAAATAAATGTTGTCAAGGAAACTGCTCTCACAGTACCACTGTGCGCAGCCAATACGGCACAAAGAAAAAGTCTCCCCACAGTAGAGCTGCGTGCAGCACGGGGTAGGCTCCACAAACGTAATTGAGACAGCGGGAATTCGGTGCTAACTACAAAGCCTTGTTTTGATTACTGTATGGACTCCATCCCAACCTGCTGTAGTTAGTCTTTGTACCTTCATTAATGAGCCAGTCTTGCTTTCCTTTTCTGTAAAGCTAGCCAGAAATTTTAAATAGGCGAAGGGGTCAGGAGGAAGGTGACAGAAATTACTTCAGACTTGCTTTTGGTAGCAGTATTCTTCCTGCAAGGATAATTACTTAAAGCAAGACGAATGCTCTGCATTTCAGTTAACTCCTCTCCAGCCTGCGTTAAATCCATTACAGGATGCCTTGCGTTTGACATTTGTGTCTTTGTCCTTAATGATGACAGTAAATTTAAACACCCCAGGAGGGCTGTGGGTAGCTGCCAAGTCTCAAGATGCTGCTGCTGCTGCTCCGACTCCCTTTAACGTCGCCCCACTGGGTGAGGCTGCTGGAGTTGCTTGGCCCGAGAGTGATGAGAGAGCTGGTGTCTCCCACACACTCGCATCATAGGTGAAAGCTGCGCTCGCAAAACCTAGATGTGACACTGATAACCTGCGGTTGCTTCCTGGTTACTAGGTAATAGCACTGTCCCAGGTGAATCCTTCGTGCCTGCAAAGGTAATTTATCATACGGCTTTCCTGTTTGTGTTCTGCTAAGCTGAATCCAAGCCTTCCATTTATTTCAGGACCTCGATAAGAAATCAAAGCAGGGTTGCCAAAGGGCAGCAGAATTAAACTGTTTGCCTTTGCTTGGAAATGGCTTTAAATTAATTCTGCTGCTCGCAGAGCTGATTCTGCTAGTGATAGCTGGGATGGGAGGCGATCCTGGGCAGCTGTTTTGCAAACAGCACTTGCACTTTTCTGCCTTCCCCTGCCCCATAGTTCTGTAATTGCTACAGAGCCAGAGCCCCCCCCCCCCAGCTTCTCTAAGTGCAGACATGCATGAAACTCCTCTGGGTGTGAAGAGTCCAAGGCTCTGCCGTGCTGCTGGGGCACCTCCCTGCTGACCCCCAAGCTGGGTGGTCCGCGGGGGACCTGGTTTCCAGCTGCTGTGAATTCTGCCCTCGCATGCTGCGGTACCAACAGGGCAGTGACAGAGCTTTGTTGTGAATTCGAGCTGTTGTCGCTCCTAAACAAAGCAGCTCTCTAAGCCAAGCCTTGCGGGGCTGTGAGATGATATGCCGTCTTTCCTCCAGCTCTCATGTTTATGTATATGTGCTGTATACACTGCCATTATTCCACCTGTTTGGTGATAATGGGTGTTTGGGATAGAGCAGCTGCTAAAGTGCCACACGGGGCTGACCACATCAGCAGGTGACATTTTTCACTGGGTTTATCTTGGAGAACAAGCTGGGCCTGCAATAAACTGGCTGCTCCTTCATTTACTGGAGGACAAAGCTGCCATTATTCAGGGGCAGAAGAAAGTGAAACCCCAGGAGATGAGCTGAGTGCGTGTGTGATATCCTTGTTCTGCCTGTGTGCAGGCATTAATGCAAGAACTCAAGGTCAAAGGCTACCCAGCTCTGAGAGTCGGAGGCAGAAGGGGCCTCCAGAAGGAAGAATGGTCTATTTCTTTATCTCGTGGAGTCATGTATCAATTATCCATGGCGTCTAACAGCCTAGGAAGGGAATAGATTTTCTGCTTTTTAAGAGAGGTTTTTGCATGTACCATTCATTTGCTGGGCAGTGGATTGAAACTCGGTGCAGCTCTTGAGGCAGGATGCTAAAAGCAGAGGCATTGCAGAGCCTGTGAGAGGGGAAAACCCAAAGGGCAGCAGCTTTCCTTTTAATCTCAGGTGGTCCTTCTGTCATTCATGAAGCAAATGGTGCTGATAATGTGAATTAGGGAAATCTGCTGTGCTCTGTTCTAGAGGGATTGCTGAGAAATTGAAGAAGAAATTACCAGTCCTGTGTGGCAGAGAATTGTTGTAGGGTTGGAAAAAATCAGATCAGCTCAAAAGCAGAGGGATTTGAAAAGCAGTTTTACCCAGCTTTTACAACAAGAAACTGCTGCCTGCTTGTATCTGCTGCAGTATCGTATCGTGATGTGACCGGCTGCCAGCCCCCTGACACCAGGCTGCTGCCCAGCTGCCTCGGAGCCCCTGGGGTGGCTGTTCTGCAGAGCAGAGCTGCATCCTCTCGAGAGGATGCTCCTAAAATGATGCTCCTGCACCTCCCTGGTGATGAATCTCGGTAAGGCCCTGTTCGCTGCCGCCTAACAAGCCAGCGCTGTGGCAAGCGTTTCTGCTGAGCGGAGCAAGTGCTGAGCGTTCATCCCAGCCTCGGCTTCTGAGGGGGACCCCGTCAGCTGTTGTGCTGACAGGCGGAGGAGAGGATCCTGTGGAATACAAATGGATCTGGGCTTCAGCACATGCATCCTGCTGCCCGGCTTGCACTTTCCCTTGCACCCAGCCGGGGCTCTGCTCACTCAGCAAGTCACCGGGCCAGCTTTCCCCTGGCAGCGGTGCTCGCTGCCAATTCCTCCTTCCCCTAGAAACACGGGGGGCTAGAGAGAGCTGGCCTGGAGCAGGAGAGGCTCTGAGGGGTACCTGGCAATATGCTGGAATCTTGGGCCTCTCTGGGAGAAGAGGAGACTCTTTCCACCTTCAGATCAATTGAAATCAGCTCCTTGTTTGGGGGAAAAAACATGTTCTGTTGTCTCATGGCCTCAGTGGTGAATTGATTACAGGAAGCAGTTGCTGTAGCATGAAAGAAATGCCTCTTAGCTAGACAGCAATGAGCACATTTGTTTTACTGTCTCTGCGATCCGCATACGTGTTGCTCACCTCTGTAGATCAAGGCATCAGAAAGCACTCCAGCAGATCGCAGCACTGCCTGCTTTGAGCACCCTCCCTTGCCGCCTCCTGCCCCTTCCAGCTCGGCTCTTTGAGCTCCGGCAACGTGTTTGTTTGGAAGCAACGTGTGGAGCAGCCCATGTCAACGGGGAGGGAGCTTTTTTGCTTGCTTCTGAAGCACTGGTGTTTGGGGGCCGGGCACAGAGAGCTGGCTGGGCACCGCGGCAGGGAGTGAGCTGTTCAGCCCTATGCTCTCACCTTGGTCTCCTTCAGCTTCGGTCCGGTTTCCAAACTGAAGCCAAGCAGGAGCGATTGAAGTCGGAGGGAAGATTCGGACAGTCGCCGCGCAGTGCCACAGCAGCTTGTGATGTCCCTGGCTGGTGGCAGTGATGTCTGCCCAGGTCTCCTCCAGCTGTGAGCACCTCTGCTCTGCAGAAGGAGCTGGGCAGGAGGTATGTGAGCTGTGGGTAGATTGGTGCTAGCCTGGGTCATCAGGTTGGGTGAAGAGCATTCACACGAGCTCTGCAGCCAGCGGAGCCGTTGTCTCTGCTGGCAGCACGGTGTGAACAGCGAGCTGTGAGGCAGAGCAGGGAATGTCTCAGCCTTTCCTCCAGCAGCGCTGACTGTCTGCACCCTCTTCTGTCACCCACTGGCACCTCACCTTTGGTTTTCTGGTTTTCTGCAAAGCGTAGGAGCTGGTTAGGCCATTCTGCTGACAGCCTGAGCTGGGATGTGGGATCTGCAGCTGTCCCTTTACTTGTTTTTGAACATACATGAATTATTGCCTTTAGCGCTTCCCAAAGCGTGGCATTCCTGACCTGTGTCTCAAGACGCTTCCCTCTGCGAAGGCGCCATCTCTGCATGCATCAATGACGCCCTTCTGCTTTTCTTCACACCCTTCCCCTTCTTTGCTTTTTCAGTTTTACTCCTTGAAATAAGCCTACAAAATCCCAGGCAACGGGGAGAATCATCAGTCCAGGCAGATGGAGGCTTTGGATCACAAATCTCTTGCATTTCCACTGCCTGTGTACTGCAGTGTGATCCAGCCTCCCCAAGCCTGAAATTTGGCATGAGATGGGAGTGGGTTCTTTGGAGGATGCTCTTTGGTGGTACCCAGTCGAGCAGCACATCTTCTTCTTTTGACACCTCTTCAGAATTATTATCTGGCCGTGTTTATAATGTGCTTTGTAAGGGGCTGGCAGCTCCCTGGAGGGGGGGCCTCTTCCCTCCTGTGTAGCGTGTCCTTACGGCAAACCAAGGTCTCCGTGCTGCTCCGTCCCATTTTGCTGGGGTTATTTGCAGATATCCCCGTGATGCCCTTGCTGTCCAACTGCTGGGGCTGTCGTTCATCCAGTTAGCAATTTTTGATGATGGGAATAAATGTAACTTCTTAAAGATCAGTCTCATATTGAAAATGCAATAACACAGAAAACAATTGCTCTTTGAGTCAGCCTTTGAGGGCTTCTGACTGCTGCCTGCGTGGCTTAATGCAGGAGGGAGCGTCCTCCTAATTGATGAGAGCTCTCTGTTCCTCCAGAACACCGATAGCTGATCAATACGCGGTAGAAATGGAGCGGCATTAAATCTGTACCTTCTCAGGACCTCCCATGAGGAGTGGAAGAAATATATTTGCAGCCTCGTAAAGTGATTTCCTGGCTGGAGCCTGGCAGGGCACGCGCCTGCCTGCAGCTCTGCAAGGCTGCCTTCTGAATCCCGTCCCGTCGCTGCGTTTCCATCGTTACGTCGTATCTCCATGCTTCATAAAACTTGCATTATAAACTCCAGTCTCCCTCGTGTTTGCTGGAGCAGAAAACAGATGAGCGTGGCTCCGGGAGCTAAAGGCTGGGGGAATGTCTCCCGCTCGCCTGGAGTCCGGCACTGCCTCACGAGTGAGAAAAGGGTCATAAAACACCAGGGGTGTTGATTTAATGCGTGTTTCGCATTCGGTGCGAGACAAAGAAGGGATTTTAGATGGATGCCTTGGCAGAATTCAGGCAGGAGATGATTCTCGTTCCCTTGACGAGGCTGTTTCAAGGGCAAACAGCGATGCTGAGGACAGTGACCTCCTAAATCCATGCTGTAACATCTCGAGTATGTGCAGCGTTGGGGCTCCACACAAGTAATGCTCATGAAGAGCTCTGGCTCCTCGCTCTCTGCAGCGATGGGGCTGTGCGGCTGGGCATCTCCCTGTCCCCTTGCTTGTGATGCTGTGCTGAGGCCGTCAACCTGTTGCACGTGGGGACCCGAAGCGTGCCACGGTGAGATGCTCTGCCAGTGCCGGGCTGTGTACGGCAGGGCTCTCGTATGGGAGCCAGAGCGCTGGGGAGAGGTGAAGCGATGGTAATTCTTAGTAGCTGAGGCGGCGGGACCCTCGGTTGCAGACTGCACCTTGCAGAAGCTTGCAAAATGTGCAAGCTTTCGCTGTTCAAGCAGCAGCAGGTTGTTTCTGTGTTGGTGAGATTCTCCCAGGGTGGCCCTCGAGCCAGATGTCGTTGCTGCTAGAGCAGAGGTTTCAGAGGCTGCCGCCTGATTTCGCCGGGGTGCTGACTCTTCCACGGCTCGATCTTTGTAAAACTCCCCTTATGAGCCACGGGAGACGTGTCACAGATCAAAAGGTATTTTAATTTGGCTGCCTTTGTTGCCCTTAGACTTGGAGTGTAATTAGAAATGTAATCCATCCCCTGCATGCTGGGTGACATCTCAGCCTGTCTGAATTCTGCAGCTATATTTTGTGATTTCCAGTGATGTAGATGCTATTCCTGGTTCAGCTACAGCCTGACTTTCCCATCTGCTGTCTGCCTCGCACGATCTGAATGAAATCCCAGAGGGGGACGGGACGTATTTGTCACCTAGCTGAGCGTGACAGGTCCAGGCCACCGAGGTCTCTAGATGTCCCTTCGTGGGATGTCTTTGCTAACTGAGATGGACACAGGGGTGGCAGAGGCCAGCGCAGGTGGGTTTCTGGCTCAGAAGAGAATATCCCTAAATAACTTCCCTTCTTGGTCATGGTCCAAAATGGTGTATATCAAACTGGGAAGGCTTGTGGGCTCACACTCCTTTGGTTTTCATGCTGGGTACAGCTTTAATGTTGTTGCCATCTGGTAGAGCACCTGCCTTCGCCTTGCCAAGGAGTGAAGAGCAGATTCCTGTGGTGCAGCACCCTGGGATTTAGCCCGGTGGAGCTGGGAGAGACAGGGACTGAGCCATCCCAGGGGATGGAAAGGGATCACGAGTGATGACTGGCAGGAGCCGGGGCTGACCGCCGTGCCTGCTGCGCCTGCTGCGTGTCCTGCTGTGTCCTGGTGGAGTGGGTCTCCTGCTCCGTGCCAGATGGAGCCGCACGTGCCTGGGCTCGCGGAGCAGGGATGGGGAATGAGTGATGGGCTGTGGTTTAACAAGCTGCTGCTTCCCTGCTCTGCTCCCTGTCCCCTCGCTGCCGGCATGGGGGAAGGCACGTGCGTGCTGGTGGTTGTCCCGGCATGGCTGTGTGCCCTCTCCAACCCTGGCACCTGTACCCTGGGCTTGGCCAGACCTGGGGCAGAAACATAACTGCCCTTCCTAAAGCGTGGCTGTGCTTCCCAGACCCCATCCGAGGGAGGCCAGGCTGCTTTTTCCTGGGCTGAAGCAGACTGCTTTGCAAATAGCTTGCAAAACTCCACAAGGGAGAAACCTGAGGATTTTATGACGCTCTCCCTGCTTTTCCAGGAAGGACTCTTTGCCAAGGCAGGGACCGCTGGGCTGCAGCAAAATGGGATTTTTTCAGGCTAAAATGTGTTTCTGGGAATCTCCTGTCCTGGGAGAGAGGAGAGCAACTCATCCGTGTTACTGCGCGGTGCTGCAGCTCTCAGCTTTCCTGCTTCCCACTTCCCGACTGACTTTAAAAAACCTGTTAAAAACACTGGAGCGTTTCTCAAGTCACATCATTGTACTTCAGAGAACACGCTGGAGAGTTCGTCAGCCTGAAAGCGTGATGGGAACAAATTGTGAAGAGCTTTTGATGTGAGGGGAAAGAGGAGAATTGGCCTGCGTAGGAAGGGTCCTTGGCACTGCAACACAGAGAACTTTTTTTTAAAAAAAAAAAAAATCTGCAATTTGTTTAGCCGTTTCCTACCCAGTTTTCTCACATTCCTAGAACTGACTCATAAACCTGCTGCTCTGCATTTCTGATATTCAGCCTGAGGGCCTAATTCATGCAGTACTGGATGTCTTGTAGCTCTGCAGCCTCTCGGTATTGTTGTGGAGCACATGGAAGAGCTCAGCAGAAAGTGCTCTGTACCTTACAGGATTAATCTCAAGGACTCCTCGTGTGTAGGAAAGCTTTTTTTGCTTGGAAACAGCTGATTGCCATTTAATTAACAGCAGTTAACATGTTTCTGGAGCGTTTGGGAAGTGGCCAGATGAGCTTTGTTCCAGGATGCTGCTCTCTGTGGTTTACCCCAGGGCTCAGGCGAGTCGTTAATGGGGATTCAGACGCTGCCCTGACTGGGTGTGTGCATTAAACTCCCTCAGCAGTGATAGAAAATATGCTTTGAAAGTTGGCCTGGATAATCTATAAATACAGAGGAAGCTTCAGCAGGGTCAGAAACAAATCCGTGACATTTTGCATCAGCAGGGAGAAAACAAAATTTCATCCAAGGCTTTATTCAATAGAGAAACTGATAATAAACCTTCCTTCCTCCAAACGGTCCATTGCCATGGCAACCGACATGACATGCCAGGATGCAGGGATGGATGCAGAGTGTCACTGTGAGGAGGGCTGCTGCCTTAAGCGTGGCATTAAATGGCTTCATCAAGGCAAAAACTACTGTAGAAGCAGCAGGGGGGGTGGGGGGGTGCACAGGCTCACTCCTGCCGTGCCTTGCTCCCGTCAGAGGGCTGGGGGTTGCTGATTTAGGCTTCAAGCAGCAAAGTGCAGATGGACAAAGTTAGATGAGCTAAATTGGCAGCAGCCTGGCAATGCCAGAGCGGCTTTAGCCATCGTGGTGGCTGTCACTGTGCGTGTCCCATCCTAACAGAAGAGGAGAGAGCCTCGTGCTCTGCCCAGCTCGGCTGCCTGCTTTGTCAGCACAGCAGTCGGTGGGTCCTTGGGCTGGTGTCTCCTGTGGGTTACAGCTGAAATAACTGCAGGACTGAGACAGCAGGTATGAGATACCTGTGAGCAGACTGGTGAGGTTATAATCTCTGTTCCCCTTCTGTTCAGGGAGGAAGAAGGTGCTTTGGTTCATCAGTCACATGCTGTGCAACCCACGTGCATTGCTGACGTTTGGGTTTGGTGTGTGGGGTTTTTTTTCCCCACCCCCAGGGAGAGCAAGCGGTGGTGCTTTGAGGTCAAACCCAGCACTTTTAAAATCTTATCGCCGTGAACAAGAGCAGTCATCTGATTCCAGGTAGCCAAGAGCATCGAGGACTTGCCTGGGGTGTGGATTCAGGTCTGTCCCGTGAATGGGACCCCAACGCTTGCTTCCGTCGCCCTTGGCTGGCAGGGCAGCATCGCTGATGGGGAGACTCTGAAATAGTCACTAGGTGAGAGACTTGCTTTGTAAGGCTGGAAAAGGCTTTAGGAACAGCTTTTTTCCCAGGGCAGGGCTGCTGGGAAAGCAGCAGGAGGTGGAAGGGTGCCAGGTTGGACCTACCTGCCCTGCCCAGGGACGATGTGGGTACGGCAGGGAGGGCAGCAGGACCAAGCCAGCCCCTTCAGGCTCCCCGAGAGGGAAGGCAGCTTTTCTCTGGCCCTTGTTTTTGCAGCTTTTCTGCGTGTTAAAACCTGGTTTCTCCTCCAGAGGCTGGCGATCGCAGAGCCTGCGGGGGCTGGAGCTCTTGTCTGTGCCTGTCACCTGCCTGCTCCAGCGCTCCGTGTCCGTCCACCTGCACAGGAGCAGGTCACTGTGGACTTCAGGATGGAAAAGAAAATCTGGAACGGGTTGAATTCCTTCCTTGCAGGGGGAGATTGTAGGTCTCCTGTCTCCTTGGGGGCATGTTGATGAATGTGACAGACGTTCCTGGTCATTATTTCATAGCCTGCAGGCCTCCTCGTGAAAGCCATCATCCCTGTGCCTGGTGTCCTTGTTGGTCATCGGGTTTGAAGAGCGAATCTTTGTAGTCCCCAGTGTGCGTTAGGGCAAGCGCTTTGCAGAGGAGTTGTTTTATCTCCTGCAGAGGCAGGCGCTGTCATTTAGCCAGTGTCAGGAGGGAGAGCAGATGGTGACCTGTTTTTGCCAGTGAAAGAATGAGGTTGGAAAGGCACCGATGAAGTGAGGACACGGGGAAGAGGCTGCCTGGCGGTGCCGTAGATAAACAAGACTTCATTTTCGCTGGCTGGCCCCAGTGTGAGACTGGAGACCTGCCTTTGGCTGTGCTTGGGGAGGAAGATGTGCCTTGGGTGAGGAGGTGATGGCTGAAAACTTAGATCCCTGTGGTCCTTAATTTTTAACCCGTGGTGTTATGATTTACTCTCTTCAAAAGATGCATGTGATAGGATGGGAAGAGTTTGTCCACCATGTGTCTGGTCTCTAGTTGTTCACACCAAGATCTCCAGAAGACCTCTGCTAGCTAGACCCCACTGTCAGCATTTCAGCCTGATGCCTCATAAAAATTTGTCCCAAGCAAGAAGGATGAGGTTGTTTTTCCCTTTGTTTTCCTGTGTGCAGTTAACTATTGTAAGATGATTCACTGTTATGCATATAAACATATGCTTCTTCTTGGAGTGTTGCTAATTTCTTGGCTTCAGCAGCTTCTTCTGGGAGTTTGGCCACATTTGGTTCGTGTCGAGTGAACAAGTGTTGTTAATGCCTAGTGCTTTGTGTGGGGTTGGGCTGCGGGGGAATTGCAGGCTGGAGCTTGGTCCCTGCTCGGCATTCAGCTCCTGCCTTGAAGATAGCTTCATCGCTGGCAATTTTTGCTGTAGCAGGAGGAGCCTGAGGCAGGGTGGGATGCCCCGAGCAGGAGAATTCAGAAATCACCTGTGATGCAGAGCTGGGAGGTGCTGGAGAAATTACCTTGGGGAGGGATTTGCTGATTTTTGAAGAATTTGGGGGACTTTTTCCCCCTTTGTGATCCACAGCAGAAAGACGTGGCTGTTATTTCCCCACGGGGAATATGAAATAATGGAGAAAGGATTTGGAGGGTGGATAAACGAGCCCTTTGCCTCACGATGGTTCATCCAGATCCATCCAAGGTTCCATGTTCATCAGAAAGTTTCCAGCTGCTGAATCCTGTGTGCAATGGAGGACGACATTCATCCCACACAGGACAATGCCCCACGTGAGCTGTGGGGCAGGGGGGGCTGCCCCCCATGCCACTGGGATCCAGCAGCTGGGGAGCCCCACAGCACAGCTGCTCGGGAAATCTCAGCTCTGCTGGGACCAGCCTGGCAAGGGGTGGATGTCCCTGGATATAACAAGGGTCCTATGTGCCGGCCAGGTATTTGGGGAGGTATTAATGGGAGGGAGAGAGTGTTTCCAGGCCTGGGGATGTAATAAAATGGAATTTTATTTCCATTTTGGAATGGTCTGATGCAAAACATGGATGTGCAGACATACTACGAGTGAGAGGCTGAGGAGTGTTACGGTAATTAGGACAGGGGATACAGGGAGGCAGATGAGTCACTGGGAGATTAGGTAAATCTCAGCAGGATTATTGTTATTATAAGGGAAAATCCTGCAGATGTTGGATCTCAACAGCTTGAGAAGTCACCTTGAAAAGGGAACTTTCCAGGGCACTGACCTTGGAAAAACGCATCTCGGTTTAGTGGGGATTTGGGTGCAAAGCTGTGGCTCGTTCTGGCCGTGCCGCTGCATCCCTCTGCAGAAGAGACTGAAACCCCTTTGCCGCTGGCGTGTGGGACAGATGGTGCGGCACAGAGGAGGGGGTCCGGGTGGCCCCGGGTGTCCGGGTAGCCCAGCTGTCCCTTGATGCTCACCACGGCGGGTCCTGCTGCCGGTTGCAGTTGGCTGTGGAAGGCTGCTGGGGTGGAAATTCCCGGTGGGGTTCCCCTGGGACAGCACCGTCAGCAGCCAGGGATGCTGGAAGCAATGCTGCCCTGGGGACCCAGCACCCATGGCTCTGCCCCAGGACACCTCGGGGGTCCTGGGTGACAAATGCGGTGCAGCTGTGACCCCCCTCTGTAGGAGAACCCCTTTTCCAGGGGAGTCGAGCCCTGCCGAGGCTGGGCTTGGAGCAGGGGGGTTGCTCGTGGGGGGGATGTGATGGGGAAGGTGGGTGATCCAGGTGCTGGCCCACCTTTTGATAGTGTGGTGGGACATTCCGGTGGCTGGGGCTGCGAGTGCAGCTGCTCCCTGACCCTGCTGCCTGAAATAGGAACTTCAGAGCATGAAATGTTTATTAATCAGGCAGCAGTATTTGGGCATGCAGCCGTGCGAGGCGACAAATAGTTCTGAGACAAGAGAACTGCCTTTTTTCTTTTGCCCCCCCTTTGCCCCCCCTTTGCCCCCTCCCCCCTTTTTTTTTTTCCTTTTTTTTCCTGTTTGTTTGTTTTTCCCTTCCTTCTCTTTGGTCCTTCTTTTTCTTCTTTCTTGCACTCTCTGGATCCTCAGTTCCTCTCGGTGATGCCAGGGAGGAAGGGGCCAAGGGCTGCCAAAGGTGCCTGCCAGGGAGGGTCGTGCTGCCATGGCTTGGCTGGAGGGCGGGATGGTGGCACAGCACTGCGGTCCCTCTCTTTCTCCCCCGAGGCTGTGGCTTTGCCCGGCGCGGGCAGGGCACGGTGGCTCTGGTGGCCCTGTTAACAGTGGCTGCTCATTGCCAGCTCTCTTTGGAGCTGCCAAAACCATCCCTGGAGTAGAAGCCATCATTTCGAGGTCACAGCTGAATTTTGTCAACTGAGCAGAGCCTGCGGTCTTGCCTCCCGGGACCTCCTGGCAGGATGGCACAGACCTGTGCTTGGAGGCACATCACCGGCGGAGGCTGCAGGCAGCTGGTGACCTCTGCCCGCTGCTCCCGTCCCTCTGAATTAGCAGGACCTTGTTAGCCCACCTGTGCCGCCCTGGCACTGCCCTCCAGCCGGCAGCAACTCCGTGCCAGTGCCACCGTTGTTATCACTGAGCTGGGCGAGCGCATCGGGGTGCTGGACTCTCCCAGCACCGTTACACACCTGGTGGGTCGAGCTGAGGGTTTTTATTCTTGCTCCTGCGGCTTCACCGCAGTGTAGGGGTCACAAAGGGGGTTTCTCTGCTGGCCGGTATCTTACCCCAGCTCTGAGAGCGAGCTCTGCCTCTCCCTTTATTGGCTGACAATAAAAATGCCGCAAGCCGAGTGGTTTCAGTGCAGCCCACCCTGCCCTTGTCCTTTGTCTCCTGCAGGGAAAACAGGTGTAAAATGCTGATTTTTGAGGCTGGCTCTGCAGGCTGGCCTCATGGCAAAGGGTCCCCTGGCTTGGCAGGGCTCCCTGTGGGTGCTGGGCAAGGGGAGAAGGAGCACACCCCGCCCCGCGCCCCCCCCCCCCCCCCCCCCCCCCCCGCCAAGACCTTCAGTAGCGAGGTGCCTGCATCGCCTCGGGTGCTGCTGGTGTAGCAGGGGGTGCAGGGGGATGCCTCAGTTTATTTGAGCTGTCTGGCGGTGGGGAAGCACTCCCCACGGGGGCTCGGTGACAGCGCCAGATTTGCTGGCGGTGCTTCTGCCGTCGGTCTCTCGCACCCTGGTCGATGGGTAGGTGACCTTTGTTTTATTTATTATGGCAGCCCCGTTAATTCCCCAGATAGCAGATGAGCAGGGGTCCTGTCCTGAAGCGCAGCGCCTTGGCTCGCTGTAAATCGATTCGACCTCAGTCCTAAAAAGATAAAGCAGCACTGCTACCGGGGCAGACGGATGCTGGGGGGGGTGGGAATTTTCCAGCCTGTGGAGTGGGAGGATGGAGGTGAGCATCGCTGCTTGTCACATGAAGCCTTTAAACCTGACCCGGAGCGTTCACCCTCTGCGTTTTGTTCTTTTAACTGCATTTAGGTGCTCTGAGATGCCAGGATACATCCCGGTGGGGCAAACATAGCCGGCGGTGGGATGTGCCTGGCAGCATGGGGGACATGGCTCTGCAGTCACCTGCAGTGATCCATGTGGATGGTGGGTATCCTGACCTGGAAAAATAGGAAAGGATGCGTATCCACAGCAGATAATTCCACCTTGTTTTTTTGCCACAGGCTGCCGCTGCCTCTAAATGCCGTGACGCAACCTGAGGTTTCCTGTTGTGTGGAATTTGACTTTAACAACCTTATAATTTAGCAGAGTGATGATTTCTTTCTTTCTTTTTTTTTTTTTTTTCCCCATGCCATTTCCCCCAGCTGTCATTATCCTGACTTTAAAGACAGACTCAAGTTAATTGCGGGTCGGCCCCTTCGTTAGGCACCGCGCAGCGTTGTGCTGGGGCCAAGGATGAGGAACGAAATAGTTAACCTGGCAGAGGCAGGAATTAAAATAATGACAAAGATAGCTGGGTTAGCAGGGTGATGCTCTGTCCTCCTCTGTTTTCAGCAAGTGCACGTATTGAATAGCCACCTTGGGCAAGAGTGAGGGCCCTTTGTGCCGCTAATGAGAAGCTGGTGTCACGTCTATGGTGAGATGGTTGTCTGCACCTCCTGTTTTGAGGATGATTTCAGGCAGAAAATGATTTTCTTCTGTTGTCCACATCAATACGAATGGGAAGGGAGGTTTGGGGAAGGCAAAGGAGAATTTTTAATTGGATGCTGGAACTCAAACGGTCCTTCCGTAAGGAGATCTGAAGAGCACCTTGGCCCTGTGCTCCCACTCGGAGGATGCTCATTGCTCGTGTATCCCTCTCGTTATTGGAAAGGAGGGCTGAGGTTGTCGGCGCTGGGCTCTGGTAACGTCATGAGGATGAGCAGAGGAGGCAGGGAGGCATCTTCTGAGGAAGTTTTGGTGTCTGTCCGTCGGCAGCCACTCTCTGAAGAAGGAGGTTGGGTTAAGGGCACAAGCTCTGCCGGGGATGGTGTGAAGAAGGTGACATGACCCATGGGTGAGAATCGTGGGGAACGTGCTGATGTTTCCCAGGAGCTGGGTGCAATTACTGGGTAAAGTGTCACGTCTGATGCCTCTTTCCCTAAATGAGCAGGCAGCGAAACCCTGGTTTTGGATGAGATTGCCATGGTGTTGGAGAGAGCTGCTTTGGAACAAGCTGTTCTGAAACACAACAAACCTACTTGTGTTCTCTCCGGGGAATTGGCTCACGCTGCGAGGAAGTTACTGTACCTTAAACTCCCCTGGAACCTCCGGCTGCATCTTCTTGGAGGATGAGGCAAAACTCCTGCTCCGCCGGTGTCGTGTCCTCCTCCCTAGGAGTCAAAAGCAGGGTCCCCTTGCTGGGGAGCCCACTTAGGTGGGACCTCGAGGGTCAGGAAAGCCCATACAGCCCAAACCGCTCATTGCACTGGGTGTCCTTGGGGCTGGTGTTATTGCTGCTGGGTGGACACATCCAGCATGTCCCTGCTCCAGCGAGCAAAGGGCTGGGGCTGCCCCCGTTGGGTGGCACGCTGGGCACGGGGCTCGGGGGGGTTGCATCGCAGCCTGGTTTGCTCTGCAGCAGGGTTCCCCAGCTCCGCCTGCAGATGGGACCGAGCTGCTCGGATGTTTGGCATTAACAATGTCCCAGCTCTAATGCAGTGGGGGAACATGGACCAAAGCAGACTTCTGCTCCCGAGACGCAGGGGAGATGGGGTTCAGCTCAAGGAGCTAGAGGAGGGGTTTTCCCACGTGTGAGGTTTTTTCCCCTTGTGTGCCTTGCTTAGAGGGGCTGGAAAAAGCCTCCCGGCAGCTTGGGTTAAGAGCATTTCACTTTCCAGTGTTTGTTTCTGGTCTGAGAAATGCAAAGCATGTGCCCCAGCCCGCAGGAAGGCCACTTTATAAATGTTAGAAGTAAATAATAGAGATTAATAGCAATAACAGTTTCGGTATCGTATTGCCTGCATGAGCCTTGAGTGAATTTGAAGGTTATCAAATAAATAATAATGATAATCTTGTGTATTTTTGGCTCCTTTGGCTTTAAAAGCCAGTTTTAAAAAGGTTTTGTAAAGCAGGCTTCACCCTGCAGACGCAGTCAAGAGGCTGTGTTCTCCCCAGGGATGCCGGGGATTATTTTAGAGAGCCAGCCAAAGCCGAGGTGGCCTTCAAAGGCTCTTGCTTTTGGTGCTGAGGAGCTCCTTGGACAAGGGACAGTGACAGCAGCAGAGGAGGTGGCTCGTGCTCCCCATAACACCCAGGGATGAGACTGATGGCTCACGCATGGCCGAGGTGTTGGGTGGCTGCGGAGCCTGGAGCGGTGCATGAGTTTGCAGCACCCTTTGACCAAACCAACTTTGCACCTCAATGGTGCCCATCAGGGACTAATCCTGCTCCTGCTCCCAAACCCTGGCTAAAAAAAAATCAGTTTCCTGTAGTGGTTTTGTTTGGGGCAGTGAAGGGCTTTTAGCCTTGGCTGGGAAAAGGAAGGCTGATGGCAACTGAGTTATTGGAAAGGGCTTGTGTTTTGGTCTTTCCAGGCAGCCAGTAATTCCTGCCACAGCCCGCAGTGACTGAAGATTGCAGCTCATCCACAGCAGCGGTGCCTTATTTTTAGCTGTGGTCAGCCTCAAGTCACAGCTGAGCTGCAGGGACATGTTTGCATGCAGAATTAGTTCATCTCCTCATTTAGAGTCATTTAGACAATTAGTGTTTGGTGTGTCACTCGAAGGAAAACAATATTCCCTCTCCAGAGTGATGGGCTCTTCGGATGCGGCAGGAGAAACCCTGAGAATAGCATCGGTGCTGGAAGCTGTGGCTGCAGCTTTGGGCGCAGGGGATTTGGCTGCCCAGCTGGGAGCAAGCAGGGTACCCAGCATGGGTGGGGGGCCGGGGGGGCACAGCATCCCCTCGTGTGCAGCTGGCATGGCAGGATCACGCTGCACCAGGCAGCACCGGGGCAATGCAGGCTGCGTGGCCAAGCCCCTCAGCCCGTTTGCAGGCTGTGCCCTGTATCCGTGCTGGTGGCACTGGGGAGCGCCGCTGTCGTGACGTGATGGTGATGGGTGGCAGTGAGGCGGATGGCAGCTAGAAAATGCCATCGTGGTCAGAGAACACGGGCTAGTACTGTGTGCCTGTTTAAGGGGACACGGATGGGTTGTCCCCACTTGTTTCTGCAAATGCCGTTTACAGGGAGCATACAGCAGGAGAGCAAAGAGGTCTCATGTGTTTATCTCCTCCCGGTGATTCAGGCTGGCTTTTTGGACCGCTGATGGGGGATACTCAGCCCTGAGGTCAGGTGTTTGCTGGTGAGGGGCTTTGCAGGAGCTGGAGACAGCAGGAATAGTGGGGGGGGCTTGGAGCCCAGCACGGGTGGGTGGCCAGGGACTGACTGCGAGGTGAGATGGGGAGCAGGATGCTTTCTGCTCACTTGGCTTCTTGCAGCAGCTAAAAAATAACTATTGACTGTTTCCCCAGGAAGCCAGGAAAATACCCTGCATTAACCAGGTGGAGCCTGGCCTTGCTGCAAAGGCGCCTTAGGTATCCATTTAGAAACAGGAGACTGCTGAGAGGAAGGGATTTAAATTTTAATTACAACTGGCATGGGCGCAGGTTGAAGTTTGGGGCTTTTAACGGAGGTTTTTTCGATGCCGGTTTTAGTGCAGACACCAGATAGAGGGGGATTTGCTGACTTGCACAATGTGATGCAGACCTGAAGGTTTTAACTCTCTGCAAAGCCCTTCCCTGGTGGTTCTCCCACCTGGGAGCTGGTTTTTGCTAAAATCTTGGAGTAGGTGGAAAAATAAAACCTCCAGATCTTCCTGGTGCCAGGCACTGCTGCTCAGCATTGGCACTGCCGATGTATCTCAGAAATACCTGCCGGATTCTCAAACGCTCTGGGTAAAGGTCAGCCTGATCCCACGATAGCTGTCACGACAGAACCCCCGTGGCTGAATCCTTGTGGGGTTTGCAGGGTTGTGTCCTGACCCACACACGAGGGATGGCTGGCTGCATGCACTTTGGGAAGAAAACTCCAGGATCGCTGCTCTGTCTGTTAAATGCTGTGCACATCCTGAGGCACCCCTGCCCCGTTTTGGGGCATCCCTGCTGCCAGGAGAGCTGAGGTGTGGAGCCAAGGGGGAGCGGGAGCACGTGGGGTGATGGTGCCCACCCACGCTGGAGCCCATGGGGCAGGACATGCGCTGTGGGGCTCAGATGAACTGCCTGTGGGAAATTGCCGTCCTCTCCCTGGCTCTGCACGGAGTTTCCCAATTGCTCCTTTCGCTCTCGTGGCACTGCAGCACAAGGTGCTGGGTGATCTGGGTGGCCACCCAAAAGCTGTACCAGTGCTGGGGGATTGCAGGGCTGGGTGCCTGGGCTGCCTAGGACTGCATTCCCCATTTCTAACTGGTGTTCGAGCCCCAAACACGTGAAGCTTTTGCTGCCAGTGCCAGGCTGGACACTCCCTGGCTTTGTCCCTGACCGAGCACTGTCACCTCCAGCTGCTCTGCTGCAGACCTGCATCTCGCAGGAGCAGCAAAGCTGCATCGCCCGCCTGCATGCATGCATGCATCCACCCTGCTGGGCCAGACACACCTGGGTGCCCCTGCCCTTGTCTTTCCATGTAACAGGGTGCTGTCTGCACCGGTACCCCCCCAGCAAGCCCAATCCCACCCTCCAAAGAGACTTTGCCTTTTATCGCTCCCTGGAGCGCGATGCGTCTGGCAGCCTTTTATCGCTCCTGCAGCTGAGGTGAATTTGTGTCCGGACAAGGTGTTTCCTGGAATTGCCTTGGAGATTTGCTGCTGTAACCATTGAACGTGGAGCTGGGCTGCATGTGGGGAGCAGGGGGGTGAGAGGTGGATCCCGTTCCGGCAGCAGCGGGGCTTCATCTCCTTCCCGCGGGTGACCAGCTGCCTTTGAACGTGTTGGGGAAATTCTGCGCCTCTGAATTTATCTCATTTCCTTGTACAGGATCCAGATGGCACGGGGCTCCCTGTCCTCTGGTAGTAAACACAGCAGGCAGCCTGCTGGTGCTGGAAATGCTCTGGCCGGGTGTTCAGCGCGTCTTGGCCACAGTCCTTGGCGTGTTGGTCCTGGTCTCCTTCACCTCTTGCCTCTTTGGGGGCTGCAGCCGTGACCCCATGTCCAGGCTGTGCTGAGCACCCAGGGTGCTGCACCCGGAGCCCACCGGCTGACAGGGGCTAGCACTCGGCTCTGCTTGTGTGCACGGTGTTGCTGGTGCTGCTGGCACGGGGGTCTGCAGCACGGGTGAGGTTTTCCCGGGAGCCAAGGGGAGCAGGGCACGGGGAGCACCCACTGCTCTCTTGTTCAGCCGTGGGTCCTGCTTTCGGAGCTGGAATTTGGAGAATTAGGAATTTGGAGAGAAACTGGCAGCCTCAGGGAGGGTTTGGCAAATCTCTGGCAGAGCTGGGGTCTGGTCCCCAGGGTCCTGAGCCCTTTCACCAGCCGTCACATCACCAACAGTACCTGCTGGCTGGCTGCACGCTGCTGGGTCACTGTCACCGTTGGCATCACCCAACCAAGAGCATGTGCTGGGCTCTACGTGGGCTGGCCTCTCCCAGGTGTCCCCATGGCTGATGGGGGAAGCAAAGCCAGGAGTTTGCCGCTCCTCATTCAGCGGAGGCCAGGAGTGATGGGGAGAGCTGCCTCCAAGTCCTGGGGTGCAAGTGCTGGAGGCCCCCAAGGAGGACGTCGTGGCTACCAGCACCTGGGACGGGTGGCCCCATGTCACCAGCCCTGGGAACAACAGCATTTTGCTGCCCTCTAGTGAGGTCTGGCAGCCGGGCTCCCTTTGGGGTCCCCACAGCACTGACACCTCCCTTTGGGGCCCCTCGGGCAAGGGCACACACAGCCTTTGGGGTCCCCAGGGCATCCCTGTGGGCTGGTGGCACTTGGTGGTGCGAGCTGCCGTCCCTGCGTGGCTGCCCCGCGTCCTGCTGCAGGGTGACTCACCAGCTTAAAACTAACTGACCCACAAAGCAGCTGGGCTTGGCCCCCCCTTTCCCACGGCCGTGTGGGACCCCACCTTGTCTCCCTGCCGTGCCCTGGGCTGCAGGATGCTGTCACCGAGGTGTCAGCCCTGGCCACCCCTTTCCTTGGGGACCTGCTCTTTGCCAAGCAGCAAGGAGACATTTACCCTGACTTCTGCCCGGGCAGCTGTTGCTGTGTGTAAATAATACAAATTAATTAAAAGGAAAATCAAAACTAGGCACACTTATAATTAGATAATCCACAAGCCACTGGTATAATTAATTACGTTAATAGGGCCGCCTGTACCGTGAAGGCTTGCAGGGCATCAGCGATGCAGCACGGCGGGTTGCGGCGCGGGGCTGGCAGCCAAGGGGCTGCATGGTCCAGCCCTGCCTCAGCCGGGAGTGCTGAGCCCTGTTCTCCTGCTGCGTGGATGCAGCTGGGACCCCTGTCCCTGGCGTGGGGCTGGTGTCCTTAGCCCGTTGCATGGCTCTGCATATGGAGCCCTGCTCGTGATGCTCATCCCCATCCCAGTGGGCCTCAGCTGAGGGAGGTCTCCCATCCCCAAGGTGGTTTATCTCCTTGCACATGGTGCCCCGAGCCCAGGCTGGTCACTGTGCACCCCACCAGCTCTCCTGCATGCACCGGGAGTCCCCCAGCACCGACCTTCTCCTGCCCATCTCCATGGCTGATGTTTGCAGTTAGTCCCAGGGCTCCCAGAGTGCTCTCATGGGCTCCCGCGGAGCATCCCTGCCCTGGGGTGCTGGAGCATCCCTGCCCTGGGGTGCAGAGCCAGCCCAGGGCTCACACAGGAGCAGGGCCATGATGGGCAGGCTGAGGCCAGGGGTCCAGGCAGAGGGCAGCTCTGTCCTGGGAGGAGGATTTCACTGGCAGCAGCTCGGGGCTGCAGAGGGCAGCAGCAGGCTTGGCACGGCGGTGCCCACTGCATGCAGCTGCAGTGGTGCCATGCAGGTTGCACCTAGCCGGGGTGTGGGGTCAGCACCTCGGGGTGCGGTGGGTTTCAGCTGCTGTGCGGGCTGTGGGATGTGGGGTGAGCACCTCAAGACGTGCTGGTTTTGTGTTTCCAAAGCCCAGTGTTGGAAGTGGTGCGCAGGGGATTTGTGGCAGGTGAATAAGCGAGTAAGTGAATAATTCAGCTTAGAGAGCGGAGCACTTGAAGTGCGTGACTGCACAAAACCGAGGGTTAGAGCTTCCCTCCGCTCTGCCCTTGGGGGTCTGATCCATCCCCTTTCCTCTCAAGGAGGGATGCTCAAGGGGCACAGTGGGGTGCACAGGGTGGCTGCCAGCCTCTGACACCACGCGTGTGCTACGTCTGCGCCTGTGTGCAGGGGCCGGCGGGTGCTGAGATGAGGTTTGCAGCCCAGCACCATGAGGAAGAGTCTGTTGCATCCCCGGGGAGCCCCCATCAAAGGGCCAGGTGGCTTTGGCTGGCAGGTGATGCTGGGGATGCTGCCAGCACCTCCATCGTGCTGCCTCACTGCCCTCCCCTTTCCTTCCTCCTTTTTTTCCCCTTTTCCACCCGTGTGGGCAGCAGCATCCCCAGCTCTGTCAGCGGGGATGGCTAGAATGGGGCTTGGGGTCTTCCCTGCCAGCCTACCCCCTCATCCCTGCTCCCAGCGCTCTGTGGCTGCCTGTACCGGTTGGCAGGGGACCCAGCACAGCTTCTTCATCCTGCGTGACAGTCTTTTATCCTCCAGGCCTCTGGGGACCCGCGGGGAAGCGCGAGGACAAGGACATCAGATACGTATGCACGGGCTGTGAAAGCTGAGATGGGAAGCCGTCCCCCCCTGAGAGCAGCTGGGAAGGTCCTGTCCTTCCCGGGATGGAAAATACACTCTGCCCTGGGCTGCGGATGGCTGTCACCATCCCTGTCACCTGCAGGGCTCCTGGTCGGGCTGGGGAATGGAGGTGACATTTGTGACAGATGCGTGGGACAGCACCATCCGTGTGGGAAGGATCAAAGAGCTGGCATGGAAATGGGATTCACCAAATGGCATCCTGGTGTGACGGGGAGTTTAATGAGGCAGGGCTGGGTCTGAGGGGAAGATGGAACTTATTAACAGGCAGATGAATGGAGGCTCCTTCCACAAGTGCCACAAATCCGGGAGTTAAATGGCCACTGTCAGTCAAGATTAGGGCTGACGCTTAGAGCCTGACAGGGGAGATGTTGTTCGGAAACCTTGCAGGGCTCAGGGCGTGCGAGTGAGTGAGTTTGTCTTTCGCAGTGATACAAATCCATTACCACCTGGGATGCGCCTGCTTGTTAATCACCACGCTGGCTGCGGCTTTTCCCCGGCACTGGGCTGCTGGGGCAGGAGAGAGGCACGCACAGCCCTGTGCTGAGCTGGGCTCTGCGCTGCACGGGCAGCGGTACCCGTGGAGGCATGTACAGTGTGGGTACACACCTGCATGGGCATGCACAGCATGTGTACACACCTGCATGGGCATGTGTGCCCTGTGTACATGCTTACATGGGCATGCACAGCATGTGTACATGCCTGCATGGGCACATATGCCCTGTGTACATGCTTATATGGGCATGCGCAGCATGTGTGCACGCCTGCATGGGCATGTGTGCCCTGTGTATACACCTGCATGGGCATGTGTGCCCTGGGTACATGCTTACATGGGCATGCACAGCATGTGTACATGCCTGCACGGGCATGTGTGCCCTGTGTGCACACCTGTATGGGCATGCACAGCATGTGTACACATCTGCAGACATGCATGGCCTGTGTACATGCTTGTATGGGCATGCACAGTGTGTGTACATGGCTGCACAGGCATGTGTGCCCTGTGTACACGCTTACATGGGCATGCACAGCATGTGTACGTGCCTGCATGGGCATGTATGCCCTGTGTACATGCTTATATGGGCATGCGCAGCATGTGTGCACGCCTGCATGGGCATGTATGCCCTGTGTATACACCTGCATGGGCATGTGTGCCCTGGGTACATGCTTACATGGGCATGCACAGCATGTGTACGTGCCTGCATGGGCATGTATGCCCTGTGTACATGCTTATATGGGCATGCGCAGCATGTGTGCACGCCTGCATGGGCATGTATGCCCTGTGTATACACCTGCATGGGCATGCACAGCATGTGTACACATCTGCAGACATGCATGCCCTGTGTACACACTTGTATGGGCATGCACAGCGTGTGTACATGGCTGCACAGGCATGTGTGCCCTGTGTACACGCTTGTATGTGCATGCAGAGCATGTGTACACGCCTGCACGGGCATGTGTGCCCTGTGTACACACCTGCATGGGCATGCACAGTGTGTGTACACGCCTGCATAGGCATGCATGCCTTGTGTACATACCTGCATGGGCATGCACCGCATGCACACACATGTACAGGCGTGCCCCCTTGCTGGGGCACCATCCCTTTGCCCATCCATTCCCCACGTGTGGCTTCCTCCAGGGGTGAAGCTCATGCAGACCCTTCCCTGGGGCTGGGACCTGGCCAGAGCAGCGCTGTCCTCAGTGAGACCTGCCCTTGGTCTGAAAAGGCCCTAAATAAATGGGGGTGTTGGGGGTGCGCAGCAGGGCATTGGCTTGGGGCAGTGGGTGGCTGCTTCTACCCCTTTATCTGCTTTCTCTGTGCTTCACATAATCCTCAGGCAGTCTGAGAGCTGAGACAGTATAAGCCTTGGGGACACCTTGAATTAAAGGGTAATTATTTCATATTTTCCAACTAACTTTAAATAAAATAATAAAAATAACCCTCAACAAACCCAGCCTTTTGTACCAGCCTGCCAGGAGATTTCAGCACGGGGACTTTATAGTCCAAAACACCATAAAACGGAGCCTAAATTACCTAGCTCTCACTTGAAACAATTACAGTTTTTATCTATGGATATTAAAAGAGATGATTGTTCAGTGTAGTTAAAAAATCTTTTCCTTTTTTTTTTTTTTGTAATTTAATCTTTATGGACCTGGGGAGAGCAGCTGTGCGGCTGTCCTGCCAGCCTCGCTGGGGGCTGGCGAGGCTCCTGAGGCTCCTAAAGGATGGGGATAAGGGTTTGGGGGAGATTTGGGGGTGCACAGCTGGCGGAGAGGCATGGAGGGGCTCAGGCAATGCCCATCCTCGGGGCTGGGAGAGCGTCGCTGCCTCCTGCACCCCTGGGCTGATGTGCTCCAGCTCCCGCCGGGCTCCTCCAGAGCCGCTGCTTTCCACCGAAATTTGGGCACTGTCGGAGGGGCTTGGCGCAGGGTTTGGGCTGGCTGCCGGTGGGAAGCATCATTCCCCTGATTCTTCATGTGGGGGCATTTGCTCCTCTAGACCTTCCCCCGTGCCGGGGGGAGAAAAGGGCTGGTATAAAGTTTGAGGGGTAGGAAGGAGCCCGGGGTGGCCACCTCAGCTGCATCCCTGCCAAAGCCACCCCGGCTCCATGGTGCCGCTCCCGGTGCCCAGGCACCGCTGCCCTGCTGCTGCCGCTCTAATCCCAGGTAATTGGATTTACAGGGAGTGCTGTATCCAATTACAGAATCCTAATTAACGGACCAAAGTTACAAGTGCAATGTGTCTTGCTTTCAGCAATTATGATTAATTTTGCCAGAATACACATGCAGGCGTTGATTACAGGATCTGCGGGCAAACAGGAGCTGAATGCTGATAATTGAGCCGTCAGTGAGGAGGGACATTGCGGGCTCGCAGGGGTGACAGCCACAGCCCTGGGAGCAGAAGGTCTTGCTGCCACCAGCCCAAGGACCACCGGGCAGGGCTGGGTCCCTGCCAGCTTCTCCGTGGGGTGCGAGCACGTTCCCTCTGGCTTTGGGAAGAGATGCAGGATGCGAGGCATCACCGGTGCCCTGGCCCATGCGTGGGGATGTGTGGCTGCTCCATTCACGGAGAACCAGCCTGCAGCCCCGGAATTCCCAGGGATGCCCTAGGATATTTTATGCATTGACAGCCCAGACATGGGGACCAGGAGCAGCATCCCTGTGCAGTGCATCCCCTTTACTGCACCGGCATGAGCCCCTCACCAGGCTTTCCCACTGCAGGAGCTGGTCTGTGGCTGTTTATTGCTTTGCCAGGCTCGAGCAGCTCCAGCTCTGCTTGGGCTGAGCTGTGCTGGCAGCAAGGTGCAGCCGAGCCGTTCCCAAGGAGGGCTGGGGGAACACCAGCCACGTGTTGCCTTGTGCTGTGACAAGTGCTTGGCTGGGAAGCTCCACTGCACTGCTGCTGCAGAGCCAGGTGCCTGCCCTGCGGCAGGGAGAGGTTTCATTGCATTTTCTCTCCTTTGAAAAAACAATAAAACCCACCCAACCGCCCAAAAGGACCAAGGGCATGAGAAATCACCATGGCTCCAGCGGTCCCTGGGCTTTGCCCGCACCTGAGCCCTTGCTGCAGCATCCAGCATCGTGCCTGTCCCATGCCAAGGGACAGCTGGGGCTATGTGCTCCCCTGCCAGGCATCCTCCCTATATCTACGGCACGCGTGGCCCTGGCAAGGGCTGCCCCGGCCGGGGAGAGCACTTCTCTGTGCTGTGCCGTGCCTTATCGCTCTGTTTGCTGTTGCTTATTATCTTGTTCCCAGGCAGCCGTGAGTCCCTGGCTCGGGACATTAATCCAGCGCAAGGCAGAGGCTTATCCAAATAGGGAATCTGCCTTGGTGATTTTTAAACAAAACTTGATAAATCCTTCATGAAAGGAGAAGAGCTTTCATCTCCAAAGGTCCCATCTTGGAGCTGATGAGTGATAAACGCTCCGGCACTGCACATCTTCATTTGCTGCACGTTTTCTCCCTGGGAGCCCGGGCTGCACACATTTACTCTTGTTCTCGCTGTGTTTTTTCCTGCTATTGCAGCTTGATAGAGAGATCCCAGCCCAGGGACCGGCCCTGGGATGCTGTGCCCCAAGGCCACGCTGCTGGTTTTGGTGTCCCTCATGAGCCAGGATTTGGTGTTTGGGTAGGGTCCTGGGGACCTGCGGGTGGCCCTGATGGGCAGGAGGGACCTTCCCTCCACCTGCACCTGGTGTGACCCTTTGGTCCCTTCCTGGGAGCATCCCCGTGGCTCTCTGCCTCCTGCCAACGTGGCAAGAGGGGACACCTGCCCATGTCCTCGCCAGCTGCCCTTCAGCCTCAGCCCTCCGTCCCCCTCCCGTTCCACTTGGCCCTAAGGCTGCTCTGTGGAGCCTGGATTCAGGAGTGGCTGGGATGGGGTGGTGGTGCTGAGCGCGGTGGCTGGCACCAGCCTGGACCTTTCCTGGCTGCCACAGTGGCCGAGGGCAGGGGGGCTTGGACCACCCTTGGCCCCGCAGCCGCTTTCCCCTGATTGTCTGCTCCTGCCCAGGCAGCAGGGAAGCGTCAAGCGGAATCTCCAACCAGCACTCGGAGCCACATCTCTGGCCTCTCCATCTCCTTTTGTTCCCAGCCCTTGCTGCCTTCCTACCCTCCTTCCTCTTCCTCTCCTTCCTCCAAGTCCCCCCAGTCCTTTGACACTCACGTGGGGCTTTGATCTCCTCCGGAAAGCCCCTTCCTCACACTGAACCGACTGCAGTGCCTCAGCAGAGACTTATTAAAATAGATGAAGAGCTCCCTTTGATCGCCGTGGTGCTCCAAAGACCTTTCCCCACTGCGAGGCTTCAAGCGAAGCCGTCTGCCTTTCATCCCAGCGCTGGCGAGATGCTCACCAGGCTGGAGACCAGGAACTGCCGGGGCCGTCACTTGCCTTCCAGGGAAAGGCTGGGGGATCCTGGCCCTTGGTGAGCCCAGTGTGGATGGAGCGGAGCTGCGGAGCATCCCTGGCAGTTTGGTACCCGCTGCAGAGGGATATCGGGGCATCCGGCAAGGACACGGGCTTATAGAGACGCACCAGGGAGGAGTGTTGCTGAAACGCTGGGGAAAACAGAAAGGAAATGACAAGGTGAAGATAAAAACAATTCTGGGGAAAAAAGAGAAAGGGTTAGAAAGCAAAAGAGAAGGCAGCCAGGGTAGCTGCCCCCCTGGGCAAAGCAGGAGCTTGTTAGACCTTTATAACGATATGTCTGAATTTGATAAAATCTGAATAATTAATCCTCTTCCCCCTCCCCCGTGGATCGGGCTCTCTGTGCACTTGCTGCTGCCGAGCTGATAAATGTGGGAGGCCCTGCCCCGCGTGGGATGCAGAGATGTGGGGGGTGACAGTGCTGGGATGTGGGGATGCAGGGATGTGGGACGTGGGATGTGGGGATGCGGGATGTGGGATGGCATGGGGGGGTCCCCCAAAGGAAGCGGCCGGACTTGGGAGCCTGCCTTCGCCCCCATGATGAGGGGGGAAGCGAAGGTGACAGCCAGGGCATCCTGCAGGGCCACAGGAGACCTCGGGGGACATCAGGGGCCAGCCGTGCTCCTGCTCTTTCCCACGCTGGCTCCTCCAGCTCCATCCCCACAGGAGCCAGTGTGGTCTGCAGGGAGCCAGCATGCCAGCGCTCCCTAGGCAAATATTTGCCCAGACTGCTAAAATGAAGCGAATCCTGCTAATTACAATTAATTAACAGCCAAGCAGGCAGCCGTTGCCCCACGCTCCATGGCCCTGCCGTGGGCATGCTCATGCTCAGAGCCAGCATGGTAGCTGCTGCCATCCTGGTGAGGACTGTCCCCAAAACCTGGCGTTGTGCACGTGGCGTCTGCCCTCCTGGTGAATGGCAGTGCCGAGGGTGGCACCGTGGCACCGAGGATGGCACCGTGCCACCAAGCATCGCACCATGCTGCCACCCAGGGAGGGCCACAGCCGGCAAAAGCCCCGTGAGCCACATCAGCCCTCCGTCCCACCACGGTCCCGGGTGGCAGACTGCGCTGAGGCCTTAATAAGACGTGATTCACACACTGTGCTTAATTAGCAATTCAGTTAACGGTTTGTAATTCAGGCACGACCCTGATTGCATCCGAATGCTACTTTATTTCTTCTCTGCCGCTTGCATTCTGAGCACTAATTATGCCTCTTTGGATGCTAATTGCTTCCCAGCCCTCTGCCGCTGTCTTTCCCGAGCAACATTTATTTTTCATGCGTCCATGTGTTTAAACTAAGAAAAGCTGCGGGGGGGGGGGGGGTGGTGGTGTGGGGGGTGTGGGAGAAGGGAGCTGCATCAGTCCAAGGCTTCGCCAAGATCAAACATGCCGGGAAGGTGAGCTGGGACACGCAAGTGCTGCTGCTGCCTCCGTCGCATCTCCAGTGGGAAGGAGGGAGCGTGGGAAAGAGGCAGGCTGCCCTCTCCTCCTCCTCCTCCTCCTCCAGCCCTGGCTCTATCCTGCATCAAACCCCTCTGTCCACAGGCTAGCCGGGGGTCCTGGAGCAGGTGGTCCACCAAGGCTGGTTGCTCCTTGCAGGCTGCTGGCCCAGATGGGGCTTTCCAGCATGGATGGAAACCCCCTGTGCAAAGAGCCAGGCTGGGTTAGGGATGAACATGTGCATAAGGGGACCGGTTCCCCAGTGTGGGGCAGGCAGGAGGTGTCCGTGGAGGGTGCAGGGTTGAGTGGCTCTGGAGATGACACGTTGGTGAGGCTACGGGCTGGTCCCCGTGGCATGGGGACAGGGCTGGGCTGCAGGCAGATGGCAGGGTGTCATCCCCATGGCGTGGCAACAGATCGGGGATGCCATTGCGGCGGTGAGCCAAGGCAGCAGCTGGGACTCCTGATTTTTGCCTACTGTGCACGGGTGGCAACGGGGATGGAGCAGGGGGAACGTTGTGGGGACCTCCACTGCCCATGGCCCCCCAGGGTGACCCTCCCCAGGGCTCTCTTCAGACTCATCCCTCCTGTCTCTGCGCGGCTGTGCCAAGCTCCTTAGTGAGGATGGGCTATTAATGAGCCACCTGAGCGTATGCAAGAGCCTCTCCTGCTTTGTGCCAGCTGGGAAGTGTCCCTGCAAAGTGTCCCTGGCCATGCAGCCCCTGGCCACAGCCCCTTCATTTCCCGTGTAGGTCCCTGGGTTCCCTGTCTGTCCCAGCTCCTTGCTCCAGACTGCTTTGAGGGGGTGCTACTGGCAGGGCTTAAATATTCCCCAGCTTGCACCCCTTCCCCAGGGAATCCTGCAGCAGCTGGGTCCCTGCATGGGGCCAGCAGCCCCAGTCCCCCCACTGCGTTGCTGTGGGGCTGTCCAGCTGCCTATCTGGGTGGGAGCTAAGCCCTCTAAATTCACTGCACACGTGCTGGTCAAGGTTTCAAAGCCAGCTAAGGGCAAAGCAAAGCGGCGGGGTGTGTGTGTGTGGGGTGTTCACTGGTGTCTGTTTTGCCAAGCTGCTGGGCAGCTGGCTCTGGCAAAGGGGGTTCTGCTGCTGGAGAGGGCAGGGAGCTCCCACCGAAGGGGCACAGCCCCCCGGCACCGGCAGCATCCCCGCAAAACCCCAGTGAGGGGTCCCAGCACACAGCCCGTGGCTCTCTGGGAGCCCACCTGCACCAGGGCAGCAGTGATGGGAGTGTGAGGATTAATTGGGTGGGTAATTAATTCCCACTGCTCTGGCCACCAACACACCTGAGCATCAGTTAGGGTTAGGGCAGTGGCAGGCAGCTCAGGGGAGCTGAGCCAGGCCTCTATGTCATCCGTGGAGCAGCAGGACCAGTGACAACCGTGGCCAGGAGGGGTGAGTCCAGACCGCTTTGTGCTTTATCTCTCTGTGCCTCAGTTTCCCTGATACCTGAGCACTCCCCCCCCAAAACTGGGGGGAATCTCCCTTTAGGAGCAGAAAGAGCAACTCTGCCAGGACCCAGATTGCAGCACATAAATGGTGCCAGGCAGGGTGAGGGTGAGCAATAGCATCCTGGCGGGCAGGACCCCCTCAAGCACCCAGCCAGGGCTCTGCAGCCTGTACTGGGGGTGCAGGATGAGTCCCCCCTCTCCCCTGGCTCAGCCTCCTGATGCATCTCGCCGGTGAGATAGAGGCATTGCTTTGCCTCGGCGTGGGTGCAGCGTGGCCACCCGGGGCATGGTGCTTGGTGCTCACCAGCCGTGCCTGCAGCCGGCTTTGGGTACGGTGCGTGTCGTTGCTGGGGTCACCCACCCTGAGGAGGAGCTACAAGCCTCCTGCTTTTCCCTCTTCATTTATTTTTTTATGCCTGTTTTGTTACGGCGAACAGAACTGGCTCCTCAGTTTGGGCTTTTTATCTCGCTGGGTGTTTCTTTCTTGCCTCTGCTTTGCATTAGTGCTCAGGGCCACGGGTGGGTGGGGAAGGTCCCGTTGCTCCCGCTGCCCCACGCACGGGATGGAGCGGAGCTACCGACAGCCGCCCTGTGGCGCGGGAGCTGCCAGTGTCAGGATGAGCCCACTGCCCACCGGGACCCCGGACGAGGAGTGGGGGTTGCAGGTCTCCGCAATTCTCCCCTGCTTGCTGAGGTCCTGGGGCACGGGTGGGTGGGCACCCACCGATCCCTATAGGATTTGGTGGCACAGGGGGAGCTGGGCTTGGAGTAGAGGCTGGGGGCTGCCGGGACGGTGGTTTTGGGGACCCTGATGGGGCCACCCAGGTTGGTGGCAAATGTCGTGAGCACGGGGCAGGGGCACGCGTAGCACACGTGTGTTGTGTGCACACTGGCACTTGTGGGACCCAGTCCAACCTGTGGGAAGCCATGGGTGCTGCAGGGAGCTCTGCTGCAGGCATTGGGCATGGTGCAGAGCAAAGGAGCCAAGGAGCTTAGAGGCAGCTTTTATTGCCCTCAGTAATGACTTTAGCGCTAACAGGTATTTAATTAGCTCAGCCACTCTCATTAATGGTATTGCAGGGCCGTGAGCTGTGGTTAAGACAGCCAGCGCGGTGCAGGCGAGCGTCTGGGTGCTGTTAAGGTGCCTGCAACAAGCAGCAAGACCTGGCTGCTGCCAGTCCTCTTGCCCTGCCTTTGGGTTGGCCTTGTCCTGCTCCGTGCCTCAGTTTCCCCATCGCTGATAGAGCACGGCCACGCACAGGGGCACATTCAGGCTGCAGGGCCAGCTGGTGCTGGGGGCAGGGGCTGTTCTGGGGCTGTGCCGGGGTGGCTGAGGACTTTGGATGCGTGGGAGGGTTGCAGTCACCAGCCAAGGTCACACCACCCGGCATCACACCATGAGGGGGGACCCCGCCATTCATCCTCTTGCTCCTGCCAGCCCCTGGGTGCCCCCAGCACCCCATGGATGAGGCCTGAACCAAGACCTCTGTGTTTTCACACCTCTCCCAGCATGGACCCCTGGTGCCGTGGGAGGGTGAGGGTCACTAACGCCGCCGGTGCCAGAGGATCTGCTAACCCGTTAGCATTTTGCCTGGTGTTTCATGAATAATTAATGGCGAGAGAACCCACAGAAGGGTCCCGCAGCACCACCAAAAGCATGAATATTCATCTGCTTGGGGAGATGCAGGCAGAGACCGGCTGAGTGGCAGCTGTCAATCTCCCAGCCCAGGCAGGGGATCGGGCACCCTGGGGCATCCCTGCCGGGAAGGACGCACCCAGCATGGTGCTGGGGTCCCTAAGGTCCTGCTGAGCCCCACCATGGGCTGGACCGATGGCGGTGGGGCGCGGGAGGTGGACACTGACCTGCAGGCACTGGGATTTGAAGCTGGGAGGTGGGATTTGGGCTGGTTTGGAGCCTGGCACCTGGCTTCGAGCGCAGAGGAAGAGATCACCAGCCGTCTCGCTGAGGCTGGATGCGGCTGCGTGCAGCCAGTGAGGGTTAAATTGCCGCTGGGATGGGAGATGCTGCCTCTTGATTAGTGTCTGCATTGCGGGACATTAATGCAAAGCGTTATTAAGCAGCTGTTTCCCAGGACCGCCTGACCAGGCTGGTGTTGGTGGGGTCTGATGGTGGAGACCTGCTGGGGTGCTGGGTGCTCCCTGGTGGGGTTGCAGCTGCTTGCAAAACCCCTGCCCAGCTTCTCCAGGACCAACTTTGGGCTCATCCCACCCCAGTTTGGTGCTGGGCTGCAGGAGAGCCTGTGGGTGCTGGTGGTGGGGCCGTGCATGCACCTGTGAGCCTTGCATTCGGGGATATATTGACGCAATCATGTTTATTTGTTTAAAATATTTGGCAGTCGGTGAGGGAGCAGAAGAATGTAAAACAGTATTTGCATTGGATTCCTGCTGGATGGCCCTGCCACCCCGGCAGCGACTCACCAATTAAATATCCATCAGTAACAAGGAAAACAAACTCACGGATCCCTAACGCTCCACATTAAAAGTTAATAATACAGCCAGCACCTGCAGCAAGAGAGGCAAATTAAGAGCAGCACTTGGAGTAACACAGTAAACGGAGGAGGCAGCAATTAACAACCATAAAAAGATGAAGAGAAACAATTAGGAGGGGGTTGAACGCCGTGGAAGGTGCCACGCTGCTGGTGGAGCTGTGCGGTGCCCGACGCCTTCGTTCGCTGCTGCCCTTCCCACTGTGCCGGGAGTTTCTGCAGTGCTTTGCTGGGTCCCCGTTTGCAGACCCCGGTGCAGAGGTCTACAGGGCTGGGGTTAAATCCTGCCCCTTCCCAGCCCATCCTTCCCTTGGACTGTGAGGGGGTGCCCATCCCCAGCTGGGAGAGCCCCACAGCCCCCCCGGGTTGCCCCTGGCCCCAGCACACGCAGGAGTGATGCTGGCAGCTCCCTCCCCTGCTTGCATTGATCCAATATATTAAGCTATTAAATTATTTTGCTGTTTCAGAGCTTGGTCAATAAACACTGAAGCTATCGGAGGGAATGACCTTTCCTGCGGGCTGCTCTTCGGCACGAAACCCACATTGCCAGGTGTGGGCTTTGGATGCTGCTCCGGGACCTCTCCCTCTTCCCCCTCCTGCCTTTGGGATGATCCTCCTGGAAAAATGGGGAGCTGAGGGTGGTTTTGCAGCACCAGGTTGGCTTGTAGCCACTGCTGGGGTGGTGGGATCAGGGAGATGCTCCCAGCTCTGGGCTGCAGCAGGCGGTGAGGCAGGGTTGGGGGTGCTGCCCTGGGGTGTGATGGGTTTTGTGATCCGGGAGCTGGTGGTGGCACCTGGGGAGTCACGGTTCCCCCAGGCGCTGGGTTTTCTGCGTCGGAAAAGATAGGTAAAGCTGGGAGAGAGAAAAGGGGGTTTATTTTGCTGCATTAACCTTAAAATGAGGGGTGGAGGAGGATTAGGATGGGGAGCCTGGCCTCATGTTTGCACCGTGACCGTGGCACTGATCTCCCAGCATCTTGCCCTGGACCACTCCACATCCCAGCAATGGGATGGGACCAGCCCCAGCCTGTGCAGTCAGGGAAACCAAGGCACGGTACTGGGGAGGGCATCTCCCCCATTTGGGGGACAGTGTTGAGGTTTTAAAGGATCTGCTATGGGTTTGGGAAGTGCTCCCAGTGTATTGAGCCCTTCACCATCAAACATGGGGATGTTTTCTGTGTGTGTGTGTGTAAACCTGTGCTACATCTGAGCTGGAAGAGAAGCAGGTGCAATAGATCCTGGTGACAGCAGGGCTGAGCAGGCTTTCGATTTTCCAGGAGTTATTTTGAAATGTGGCTTTTTTTGTTGTGGGTTTGTTTTTTTTTTTTTTAAATGGTTATATCTCAGTGAAAAAGGGAAAGCTGATATCTCTGAATATGCAGGAGAATCCTTCCTTGCAGGCTTTAAACAGAAAGTAAAATGTTTTAACTATTACAATAGAATATTATTAGAATGGCACCGGCAGGACGGAGACTGTCGCTGCTGGCGTAGCCGCAATGAAAGAGGAATAAAATCAAACTCTGAAAGCCGCCCGAAAGCTCAAAGCCAAACAGCCGCTTCCAAGCCCTGACTTTTTCTATTACAGATACATTTTTGGAAAGCAAAAGATTTCCATTTTGGAGCATTTTTTTGATCTGACAGATTACTAAATCCCTTGATTTTTGGATGAGAAAAGTGAGTGGCTGGGGGGAGTGTTGGTTAAAATAGCCCCTGATTGCTCCAGCTTTCACCCCAGGCCACACGTGCAGCGGGAGCTGCATCTCCATCGCAGACCCTGCCAGGCTAGGGGGAGATCGGCTTATTAATAAACTTAATGAGATGAGTAACATTGGCGGCCGCTAATAAAACGAGAGCAATATCTCCCATATTTCACCGCTGGAATCTGAATTACTGTGTATCACCACCACTTACCGTTCCTGTAAAGCTTTATATCTCCAAAATGCTATAATGTCATTAGCAACTAATTGATTTTTTGCAACATCTTGGCGAGATAGTGAAGCTGGATCCTCGTTTTGCAGCAAGACAAATTGACTGGCCACGCAGCTGAGTCGGTGCCCAGCTTTACCAGCAGCCCTCGGCACGGCTGGGGACCCTGCGCTGGCTCCCAGATCTGAATTATTCCCCCCACCCCCCACCCCGACCCGTTTTTCTTGGATTTCAGCATCCTGGCTGCGCTGCCTGCAGGGTGATGGGCTGAGAGGGGTGGGAGTGGGGTTGGCTTTTCCATCTCTCGTGCTGGAAAGGAGCGTCAGGGCTTGGCAGGGAGCAGCCTGGCTCTCCGGCATGTACCCAAAATCCAGAGCCACGCTGGGGATGTCCCAGCTCTGGCTGCCGGGATCTGTGGCAGTTGCCTCTCCTCCGGTAACCAGGATTTATGCCAGTGAAACAGGAAGCCGGAGGGAGAGATAAATTAGAATTATTTTTAATAAAATGGGGATCATTTTTAATCACGTTTAAGTTATTTTTCTTTAGCCACCTCGCACAGTGTAGATTTCCCTGAAAAATGGGGAACTTTCATCTCTCTCTGCTTGGAAATTAATTCCTCCCTGACAGCCGTGGTGCTTAATGTAGATAATAACTATTAGTTCTACCCCAGACAGCACACTCGGTCCTGCGGGGCCGGGGCTTTCATTTTTCTCCCTGGATTAGACTAAGTCCTTCGACAGGCAGCGAAGCCCTTGAGCAGGGAGGGGCTGGGGGGGACATGTGTGTTGTTAAGCCATAGGGATGCTCCCCGTCTCCATCCCTCTCCCCATCCCTGTGCGCGGTGGTTAGTGCTGAGCTGGCAGCATCGCGCGGGGCAGCCCAGGGATGCGGGTTTTGTGTGGGTGATGGGTCTTGGTACTGCAAATGGGGGATTTGGGGGTGGTCTTGGGTTGTCCCCCCCAGGCTGCACCATCTCTGTGCCTCTCCATGGCTGGGACTTGCTGCTGCTGTGGGCATCCTCCAGATGCATCACGTCAGAGCAACGGGACCCACGCCCTGATAAAAAGGGGTTGTAAATATAAATTTAATGAAGCCTGAAAGCTGGCTGTTTCCTCGGCACATCTCCCTGGCTGGGATTTCAGGGCGTGTTTGTGAGAGGCTCCTGGGATTCACAGCGGTGATGGGGATAGGGCTGGAGGATGCTGCTCACGGGAGCCCTGGCTAAGGGGTTTGGTGCCTGCCTTCCACAAACCTTGGTGACATCGGAGAGAAATGGGACTAGAAATTCTCACAGAGGGGAGGCTGGAGAAGGACCCAGCTGGAGTCTCTGCCCTAGAGAGCACCGAGAAGGGCTTGGGGAGGGCACCCGTGGTGCTTTTGTGTTCTTGTGGCATTGCAGGAGTGTGGGACCAGCTGGCAGAGCCCCTTTTGCCCAGTATCTGCTCTCCCTGGTGACCCAGGAGATGCTTGGGGGCCACTGGGGTCATTGCCCAGCGGGGTCAGGGCTCCTGGGGGGGCTGTCTGTGCCCAGCAGCCCTAGCATCACCTCTGCCAGCACTTCATCCATCCATCCCTGAGTGTGGAGCCACGCTTTTCCCTCCCTGGAGTCACTAATCCCCTCCTACCACTCGGGCAGAGATAATCTCCTTCCATCAGCCGAAGCCCATGGGGCTGCAGCAAGAGCTGCTTAAAAGCAACACAAAGAAGCTGGCAGTAATTTAGGTGCAATAAGGGCTTTCTGCTGCTTTCCCCACGCAGGGCCATCCTCCCCTTGCATCCTCGCTTCACCAAGACGTGGCAGGTAATCGCTGCCTCTTTCCTTGCTTCTGGGCTGGTTTGCAAAGCCGTGTTTCAAACAGACCTCTCCTGGCCCACGAGGCTCTGCTGGAGCTGGATGTGCTTCCCAAGCAGGGCTGAGAGTAGAGGGGATGGAAAAGTCCCTACCTTTCTTGCCAGAGCCCGGAGAGCCCTTAAGGGAACACTTTTATCCTCTTCATCCCTGCAGGCATCTTACTGGCATCTCTGCTGGGCAGAGGCACTCAGGGCAGGGATGCTGACGCTGAGCTGAAGTGCAAAGCTGAGATCCTGGGGTGCCTGACTGCTTCTCAGCCTCCCTCTGCTCCAAGGGGATCGTCCTGGGTCTGGCATCCCCCATGCTGGGGGTCCTCCGTTGCCCACCCTGTCTCTGAGCACGGCCAAGCGTTGTAGATGGTGCAAAGCCTTTTCCCCACACAGGATGGGGGTGCTGTGGCTGGTGTGGGGTGCCAGGGCTGCTGCCTGCCCTGGGCTGCCCAGCTGGTGCTGGCTCAGGGCTCACAAGGGGTTTTGGGGGAGCAGGGACTGGGATGTGAGCCACCCATCGGTGCTCTGCATCCCACTGGCTCCAGCATGGAAGCACCAGGCTGGCTGTCCTGGTACCACCAGCCCCTCGCCAGCACCTGCCGCATGGTTATTGTAACAGCCATCACTGCTCTGGCGCAGGCAGATCACAGGGGCTTTGATCCCAGGTGATTTTCTTTTTGGTGCGATTTCACATTCATTAGCTGCACCATTTGCTTACTTAAAGCATTGAAAAACACCCCAAAAGCCGGAGTTTATGGTAAAAGGATGGCTTCCCTAAAGGGATGGGTGATGATACCCTCCTGTCCCCCCTGAGATGTTGTGCAGAGGGGATGCAAACAGCTCTGGGCCTGGAGCAGAATGGGGCCCAGGTGGTGCGTGATCCCTGTTGATCCCTGGGCTTTGGGATGCTCTCACTGATCCCTTAATTAAGGCTTGTAATGAAGATGTGAGGATTCAGCGACTGGAGCCATTGGTCTCTAAATAACCGCCAGCTGAACCGAACAGCATCTTTGCTCCCCCCGTGGGGGTCCAGGGGTGGGTGCCCGAGGTGGAGGCTTGTGCTGCTCCTCACCCACGTGATCTCCCCTCTGCGGCTGGAAAAGGTTCTTTTAATCAGGGGTAATTTTATGCATCATTAATATCAGGCCTGATTATAAGGAATGAAAGTTCAGCTGAGGGAAACATGAAAGGAGGTGGCAGCCACCCACCCGGTCTCCCCTCGCCATGGGCTGGGGAGGGGGCATGGGGGGGTCTCCAGC
This sequence comes from Falco peregrinus, assembly GCF_023634155.1. NCBI lineage: Eukaryota > Metazoa > Chordata > Aves > Falconiformes > Falconidae > Falco > Falco peregrinus. The sequence continues at coordinate 117,807,044 of NC_073723.1, forward strand.
TTTGTGCTCAGCACTTTGGCATCCCTTCTGTCCCCGTGTTCCCCCAGAAGGCTGCATCTGGCCAAGGTGACAGGAGCCAGGAGACCTCCATCCTTCAGGGACCCTTTGGCTGTGGGCGTTCATTAGGAGACTGGGGACAAAAGGGGTCTCCTGATACCGGAGCGGCCAGAGTTGGGGAGAGCAGAGGAATTTTGGGGAGCCCCGTGCAGCCCTGCATGCCACAGGCAGGAGGGATTATTCTCATTCTTCGTTAATACCATTTTATGCATGTAACGTGCTTTTGTAGTCTCTTCTGCATCAAAGGAATTTATTTCACAGGCGATGCATCAAACGCCTTGAAATCCCCGCTCAGCAGAGCCAGTGATGCTCATCGCCCCTGGGGCATCCTCCTGTCCTCTGGTGGTGAAGGGTGACGGGCAGGACTTGGGGCTGGACACTGTGACAGGGCTCAGCCGGATGCCCGGGACCAGCCCGCGGGCAGATGTGATGGTGAGGGGCTTTGCTGGTGCGAGATGGCGCATACTGGGGTTTCACCCAGGCATTTCGTGTGGCTGCTCCACTCCCAGGGAGGGAGTGCAAGGGTGAGCAGGGACATGGCAGCAGCAGTGGGCTGAGCAAATAGTTCCTTGGAGAAAACCCTGTTTCTTCCTCCTCTTCCTCTTCTTCACCTTCTCCTGCTTGCTTTCCCTTTGAGTCTAGAAACAGCTGTAAATCAGAGCCTCCGTGAGGAAAACAACATCTGTTTACCCTCCTTGGGCATGGGGGTCATATAGGGAGAAGGAGAAAAAGGTGCCCGTCTGCTGCCCCAGGGGGTTATTTTTATTTCCTTATTTATCCCTGGGCTGGTCCCAGGCACAGCGGGTCCCCGTGGCTGAAGCTCCTCTGGATGATGCTTCCCCGCTCCATCCCCTCGGCTCATTCTGGGAGACAAGGATGGAGAGGGGCAATTCTCATTATGCTGGGTGCTGAAGGAAAAAAGAAAAAAAAAACCCAACAGCACAAGTTTTATTCCTTGAGAAGTGCAGGGTGTAAAATCTAAATGCCAAAAGGACCTTTACTGATGGGGTGTAAATTTATGAGGCTTCACCCCAATAAAACTGAAAAATGTCTGTATCCCTTGGGTGCTAATCACCATCGAGAGCCGGTGCCGGGCTGGGGAGGGGAAAGGTTCCTGCTGCTGGGATCTCCCAGTGGAGATCGCACATCCCAGTGAAACTGCAAATCCCCCGGCGGGGAAGTGCTGATGAGTACGAAATAAATTATGGTTAATTGGATCAAAACATCTCGGCAGCTTTGTTTTCTCGCTGCTGCCGAGCCAGGGGGGAGCCTGAGTGCTTTGGTCCCCAGCTGCCAGGTGTGGGACATCGGTGGCACAAGGAGGACAGGGGCTGCCCGTGTGACAGCCACGCGCTGCAGAGACTGCGCGGAGATGTCTGGTTAGCCACGAACATTAATAAGGTGCGTGTTTAATTAAATACCATTTTTTTTCACCCCATCCTCCCATCCCCTTCCTTCATCCTTTCCCAAGGAAGAGGCTGTGATTGAGTAACGCTCTTTAACTGTCCCAAATTTTGGAGTAAAATATAAAAAGTCCAAAGTTCCCTTCTAATATTAACTGTAATGAGATAAACTTAATTGAACATTTTTACGATGTCATACTCATTTCCCTTTTTAATGAGGTCCTTCTTCCATAACAACATGAAACCATATGATGGTGATCTTCCACGAGCAGTTCGTTACCGAGAGCACTGGAAGCCAGAATTAGCTGGAAGGTTTGGAGATGCTGAAGCAGCTCCTGTTCAGGGCTTTGAGGGAGGCAGCAATGCTGCAGTGGGGTGCGGGGGCAAAATCCTGGTGGCCCCACAGCTCGGAGGGAGGAGGAGGGGGTGATGCCAGCCCTGGCCAAGCCCCTCGCCCCTTGCTGCTGGGTGCTTTCCCTTCCCCATTGCTACTGTATCCAAATCAGGAATTAATTGCACTTAGCAACACAAACAACGTAATAAAATAGAGAAAAAAAAATAGGATGAAAGATGAGCTAGGGCTTTGATTTAATGGCCTGCTGGCTAGGGAGTCGTTGGGAATTCATGGCATTGGGCTGATGGGGATGGAGGGTCTTTGCAGGCCTGAGGCAAGACCCCATGTGAGGGGGAGGCCTGTGTCCACCCCCTCCCTGGCACTGTGGGCATAGGGATGGCTGGAGCATCCCTTCACCGTGTGGTCCTGCAGCTGTGCTGGGAGTCAGCGCCCAGCTGGGACCCGCTCGGGCATGGCCACCCTGTTAGTGACAATGTCAAAGACGGCGCTGAGCGATCCCTATCTCCTCCCTGCTCATCCCTGCTGCAAAAATCCAGGGATTGAGCTTTTTTTTCCAAGCTGCCCAAGCCAGTATTTCAAAGGATTGACTAAAAGGGCAGGAGAAGGCGGCTGGGGATGGGGGAAGCGGAGATGTCGGGGGTAAGAGCACAAATGGGCACCGCTCGCGTGCCAGCTTGTGTTTGCTGGGGCTCAGCACCCATGGGCTTCCCGTGGAAGCCGGGCAGGATGGGTGCCTCACCCAGCACCCGCAGGCCTGAAACTGGGGCATTGCACAGGTTTGTGTGCAACGTTTGCACCTCAGTTGCTCCGCGGTTGCTTTGCTCCCTCCGGGCTTTGAGTAGGTATTTTGCAGGGGAGAGCACTTAGTGCATTAGCAGCGGTTTCTCCGCACATACAGCCGGGCTGTAATTAATCATTCATACAGCTCTGGGACCCCTGGCATTGTTCGGAGGGAGTAATTACACCTCTCCCGCTCCTCTTCCTCACCGCCGTGGCCCTGCTCCCCCAGCCCGGTGAGCAGGGAACTTTTGACAAGGTGATCAATGAGGTCTGCAGTGCTGGCAGGGGGGTGTGTGCTGGTGGGGGGAGGTAATTAGAGCAGAAAAAGGGGCCTGGGAGGAGAGAGCCCTACCTAATGGAGCAGCCGGGCGGCAGGTTGCGGCATGCGGGGAGAAAGGGGAAGAAGAGCTGGAACGGGGCCAGAGCGCCGGTGACCCCTCACTGAGCACCCTGCAGTGACCGCGCTGGCTGCCCCGGCTACCGGTGTGCCGGGCTGGGGTGCTCCCAGCCAGCGTGGGATATGTACGGGATCGGGCGCAGGATCACCTGCGGAAAGCACGTGTTTGCACATGGTCCTGCTGAGAGGGAGGTTGGGACCAGTTTCACCACGGGGTGATCCAGTAGCGCCAGTGCTGGATCCGCTGTTGGTCCCAGAGATGCTCCAGGGTCACTTGTGCCGGGGCTGCAGTTTGCCTTCCCACAGCTTCACTGCAGCTGGAGGAGGAGGGGGCGGGGGGAAGCCAAAAAAAAAGCACCGTTTGGGATTGAATTTGCTTCCCCAGCTGCACGAGAAGTCCTGGGCTGGGCTTGGGGGGGGGGGGTGCGGTTTGAGGGCTGGGGAGAGTTGCTACACAGGTGATCAGCTTTACAGGCTGAGCACATGACATGGATGGCATTTGGAATTGCTTGTCAGCCCTAACCCATAACATCGTTAGACAAAAACCTACAGAAAAAAATCTTGGTCCTTAAAAATGCAAATAACATGTGATGCTGAATGTCCTTGTTTGTCTGTAATTGCAAAATTCTTAGACTCAATCAGCCAAAGATAAACTGTGTTATTTAGGAGCAATTTGAAAGCAGACAGATTGAAAACAATGGGCCAGATTCGGCTTTCTGTGGCTCAGGAATGAAGCCAGGATCTCTGCTGGATCAGCTGGGCCGTGCAGGATTTACACCCCTTGGATGGAGAGCAGAGCAGTGCCTGGCATCGCTTCCAAAGGCAAAGCATGTGGGATGCCTGTTGTCCACGCACCCGCCTCCCTCCAGGGAGCCTTTTCCCTGTGTAATTCCTGGGCATTTCCAAATTTCCTACACTTGCAGCCTTAAAACACCTACAGCGCCACAAGTATCTTCCCAGCTCGCTGGTGGCTCTGGGGACGCATGTCCTGATCCTGCATCCCCTGTATTTACTTAATATTTAGGGAATAGAAGGCACAAAGACTCATGAGGGTGCAAGCAGCGCATGCACGCGTGCAGCTGGCTGGTGATTTATAAAAGACAATTTTCTTGACTTCTACGCTGCAGATAAATCACTTGGGGGCCCGGCCCCAACCATCTCTGCTGGGGTGAGCTCTGCAACAGCCGCTGCAGGAGAGTCCCTGGGAGGAAAGTGCCCCCGTTGCCGGTGGCACCACGTCCTGATGCTGTCAGCCGAGTGACAGCTCAGCGATGGCAGCAGTCCCTCCTGCCCAGAAATACACGGAGCCTCCGCTCCGCTCGCTGGGAAAGGAAAGTTTGGACTGGTTCATCTCCACCCGCGTGGCAATAACTCAGAGGAGGGCAGAGCCTTCCCTGGGTGCTCAAATCCAGCCCAAGCTGCTGGTGTCCAAGCCTGGCGCTGCCTGCGCCATGCAAACTGCCCCGCTGCCAAAGGGCGCCTGGGGGCTCACCCTTCCTTGGGTGTTCACCGTTCCCTGGATGTTCTCCCTCCCCTCGGTGCCCTCCCTCCTCTGGGTGCCCTCCCTTTCCTGGGCGCTCACCATTCCCTGGGTGCTCTCCCTCCCCTGGGTGCTCTCCTTTCCCTGGCTGGAGTGCAGCATCCAATGCCCCATAAATTCCCAGTAATTCCAGCCTCAAGCCTTTGCTCAGCTCCGGGGCCAGCAGCTCTGCTGCGTGCTGCTCTGGGGCTTTCCCGGGGGCAGTGGGGCCAGGGCGGGCAGAGGAGCAGGAGGGAGCACACGGTGAGCAGAACATGAAGGTAATTATTTTTAAACAATCACATTTTCTTTTCTGTGCAGACCTACAAGGATGTAAACAAGATACCCTTTAAACACATGCTTCCCGGCCATCCATCACCACATCCAGACTTTATTATGCTCTACTCTATATGTTATAAATTACATTTTAATGATAAATTACACACTCCTAATGCAAACTGCAGCCTCCTGTTGTTGGTAAAAACAATAATAGATTTGTAGAAAGTGAAAATTGGGAAATGCATATTTATGAGGTTGTACAGTTTTGGGGGGGAAGAGGCGATTGTTATCTGAAATATTTGGATTTATGAATTGCTTCCTATTTTAAAAGGCCTCTGTGTCTTCTCACGCTCAGAATGTGAGGTCATTACCGACGAGAAGGGTGGGGAGTGCCCGCTGCAGCTCCTGCCTCGTGTGTTGGGACCCAAACTGGGCTGTCTGCTGGGTGGGCTGGAATAAAGCCCGGTCCTGAATGGGCTTTAATGAGATGATAAAATGCTAGGGAAGAAAATTCTCGCTCAGGGATGCTCCGGCATCCCACAGCAATGGTGGCTGTGGGGGTGGGATGGAAGCGGGGAGCTCCCAAACAGGCACCAGCCAGCCGGGGGCTGCAGCCAAGATCACGACTCGGGAAAATACCCACAATCCAGGGAATAACCACAATTTGGGAATAGCTGGGGTGGTGGGCAGCTTCTGGGAGGGGGGAAGCATCTCGTCAGCAGCCTGAGCCGGGCAGGGGAGGGGAGAGACAACCCCCCCCCCCCCCGATGTTAATGTAACCCTGTCATGGTGCAGCACTGCTGTAATTAGGCTTCCCGTGGCGGTGCCATGGCTCCATCAGGCAGCCCTAACAATGACAGTTAATTAGGGGTTGATGCCAGCTCCCACACTGCTGGGCAGGGTGCCCTGCGCAGGTGTGGCCAGCCTGGGGCTGCAATCTGGGAGGTTCTTTTTGAAAGGGGGGGTTGCATGTTGCAGAGCAGCAGTGGCTGCTGTGCAGCGAGGAAGAGGAGGAAGAAGCATATTTTGGGGGATGCAGCAGTGGGCATCCCTCCTCCTGCACCAGCTTTTGCTCTCTCCTTCCTTCCAGGGAACAAGCCATGATTTCCCCATCAGCTGGCACGTCTGGCAAAGGCAGCCCCCAGCCCAGGGCCACATGCTGCACAGCCCGAGCTATTTGGGAGTCAGGACAAGGCTTCGTGCTGGATCTCTGGGTCTGGATGGACTAAAATCGCCCTCAGGCACAGTGCCTGGCGGCACACAGGGCTACCCAGCCGAGCGAGGAGCTGGCTGCTGGTGCAGTGGTCCGGGGCTGCCGGGGGCTGAGGTGGAAGGAGGGGGTGAGGCGGCCCCCCCAACCCTCTGCTGCCAAGTCGGTGCTTTTGTCCGCACATCCATTACTGGAGCAGCTTTTGACTTCAGCAGAGATCGTGTCTCTGGCCTTCAGCAAATGGCTTTTTCAAGGTGAACATCAGCTTTCTGCCAGAGCCGAAGCTTTTGGGAGCTTTTAAAAGGGCATCCTTTATTCAGCAGCAGCAGCTGGAGTCCCTAAGTGAGATCAGGGCCCCGTGGTGCAAACCCCTTGGCTCCTGCCTGAGAAACTCCTGGGCAGAGCCAGGAGGCAAAGGGGAAAACAGCACACGGAGGAAAATGAGAGGAGTGGGGTTGGAGACATGGAGGGTCCTGAGGGGATGCGAGGCCACAGCCATGGGGCTGTCCCATCCTGGGGTGCATGGGGCTGTGCAGGGAGTGGGGAGGTCATGAGTGACCCTGGCTCCAGGGGGAGGAAGAGGCTGTTGGGTTTTGGAGACCAGTGAGGGGGGTATGCACGCCTGGGCAGGTTGCTGGGGGCAGCTGGAGGACAATAGGGACAAGGACAGTGTGAGCCGGTGTCGGTGATGTTGCTCCATCCTCAGGACTGCCAGCACGCAGGGTGATGGGGAGGCGAGAATGAAGAGATCAGGTGGGCAGCGAGTGCAGAAGAGGGGAAAGTCTGATGCTAGTGATGCTGGTGGCATCGATGTCAGCTCCTCGGTCCCCTGCAGGTGACGGACTCATCCTACTCCCTGACTCCATCGGGCACAGAGCACCGGGTACCAAACTGCCCACCCCCAGGCCCAGGTGCAGGAGAGGGATGTGCGGGAGTGCTCAGAAGGATCGTGCAAGAACACCCAAATAATTCATGCATGAGCACCCCTTCAGCCCATGCACAAGCGCCCAATTAATTTTTGCATGGCCACCCAAGCAATCCATGCATGAGCCACTCGTTAGTGGTTTCCAGGGTGCTGGCATGGGCATACCAGTGGCTGGAGGAGGTTGGGGCTGGGGCTGCCCCTCCTGCAGCATCTGCAGGAGGACAGATCCTGCCCTGGGAGATTCGTTAGAAGAATCTCAAGCCCTTTCTGGCTGTTTCATGAGCCTGGCAAGTGAGAAAGGCAGCCCCTGGCAGTGCTGGGGAAGGGGGTCATGAAAGAGCTGCAGGTGATGGGGATCCAGGGCTTTTTGCAGATGAAAGAGCTGCTGTCAGTCACTAGGAAGCCGGGATGAGGGAGTAAAGTCCCTGAGCAGGAGCGTTGGCGTGGGGCTGCCTGGAGAGGGGGGTCTGCAAGCCCCTTGGGGAGGCGGGGTGCAGGGGAGAGCAGTGGGACTGGGGCTGGGGGTTCCCACAGCCCACCTGGAGCTCTGTGCTTGCCCACAGCAGCTCTCTGCCCTGTGGCAAGCAGAGCAATGGGGTGGCCGGGAGCTGAGCACCAGGTGGGGAGAGGCTGTTCTCTGGCTCCTAGGGACAAAAGGAGAGGATGAGCTCAAATTCCAGGATGGTGACTGCCTCTGAGCTGGGAGCCTGTGATGGGAGCTGGTAGCCAGCAGGAAGACAGGTCTCCAGCCCCCCGCCCCCAGCGTGGGGGCTTCTCCACTGGCATCACCGCTGCTGCAGGACCCAGAGGCGCGGAGCCCCAAGCAAAGCAGCCAGCAAGGAGCAAACGGGCCCTGGGTGGTGCATCAAGCCCGGTTCTGTGGGCAGCAAATGGTACCTGCAGGCAGGAGAAAGCCCAAAATCTGGCCAGGATCCTCTGCAACCTCTGCAGCACAGAGTCATGCTCCTGTCATCTTGTTCCTTAACCAGCTGCTGGGGACAGGAGGCACCCAGGGACATGCCACGATGGGGATGAGCCCTTTTCCCATCTCCTCCTTGCCTGCCAGCATGGCTCAGCCCCAGCACAGCCTCCGTATTTTCCCAGCAGTTTGGGAAACAGAAGGTGAGAGCCAGTGTGCGTGGCAAGCTCCGCTTTGCCTTTTCATCCTCCTCTGCCACCCATCCGGCACGGTTGTCAGTGGTACACTGCCGGCACTCACCACCCCCTCCGCTGCTGGGGTGAGTGAAGCGTGTTCCTGTCTATTTTTGGTTTGGCTTCATTTTTTGGGGGGGCAGCTGTGGGGAGTGGGTCCATCCGGCCATCTGGCTGCCTCCCCTGGGTGCCATCAGGGGTGTCCTGGGCAGGAATGGGAGAGGAGATGTTGGGGCTAGGGACAGGAGAGGTGATGCTGGGGATGGGGATGGGAGAGGTGATGCTGGGGCTGCAGGATGGGAGAGATGGTGATGGGGCTGGGGATGGGAGAAGTGATGCTGGGGCTGGGAGAGGTGAGCTGGGGCCGTGGAATGGGGACAGCGACATGAGCAGGACTAGCAGCAGTGGGCTCAGCATCCCAGGGCAAAGTGAGCCAGACCAAACCAAGCCTCCCCTGGGTTGGCTCCAGTGGGCGCATCGGCAGCACCTGGCCAGCTATATTTAGGAGAAATGTAGGGCAGGCTGGAGCATCCCAGGCAATCGCCTTCCCGCAGCCGCTCTCACCCTGTGCAGCATGTGAACGCTGGGGCGAGGGCTGCCTGCCGCTGCCCACCGGCTCTGGCAGTGATGGGGGGCTGCAGGGACTGCCTTGCCCCCAGCAGATGGGGGCTGCTGCCCAGGCACCTGTGCAGGCACACTCCAGCTCCGGCCAGCTGGCAAAATGCTCGGGAAATTTCCTCTGAAGGCTTTTTGCTGTGGCTGAGGGCTCGTGGTAGCAGAGCTGTGGTGCACCCATGGCAGATGAGCCCCAGCGTTGGGGCTGGGGCTGGCTCGAGGCCACCTCGCTGCCCCTCGCTCCTGCTCCAGTGGTCCAGGGCTCTTTATCTGGCTGCCGTGTTGCTGGCAGCCTGCCGTCAGCCGCGGTCACACTGATCTCCTTTCAAAAGAGGCCTTTGTTCTGCTGCACAGGAGATGTTTAATTCTTATTATTGCCATTAGCATAAAAGTACAAAGAAAGGTGAAGGGAGAAAAATCTCTCCCATCTCCTAATTCCCCAGGTCTCTGCAGCAGAGAGCGGAGCTGGTGGCAGGAGCGGGCTGCCAGTCACTGCCTTGGTGCTGGGTGGGATTTGGTACCCAGCAGGGTGCTGGGGAGGCAGGAACGCCCCACAGCTGGGGGACCAGGGGGTGCTGCAAGCATTGCTGCCTGCTGGGCATCTCCCACGCTGCTGGCATCAGCCCTGTGCGCTCCATGTGGGCACAGTGCCCTTTGCTGGCCGCAGTGGGAGCTCCTGGCTGTGCTCCAGCAGCTGCCCCAGGAGGCTGCTCCAGCCATGGGACCCTCCTCGTCTGCATCCCTGTGCTCATCCCCAGCTGCCTCCAGCAGCCTGGGCTCTCCATGCGGGAAGGGCTAATGCAGCCTTTGCTGCAGGTTCTTCATTCCCATCATTTCCCATGTGTTGCAGGTGGAGCGAAGCCCACCGTGCCCCTCTGCCCGCAGCGCTCGGCTTTGGCTGCCGCATGGGAGGGCAGCACCTTGCCCAGCTGTCACCGCTCCCCGCAGCAGCAGCTGGGCAGTGGCTGTCCCCGATGCTCCCCTGCCCCCAGCAAGGCTTCCTTCCCCACATCCACCAGTTCTTGTCGCGGCTGGCCAGCCCAGCCATCACCTCCTCATCCCGCTGCCCATGGCGACCGTGATCCGGCTTCACTGCAGGGCTTGCCTGGGCCCAGGATCCCCGCTGCCCCTGTGCCACTGGGGTCACCTCCTTTGTCACTGTGAGGGGCTTCTGGGATCCACTGGCCTGGAGTGGGGGGCTGTGTTCTGGACCACGGCGGGCTGTGGATGCTGTTGGACCCTGGGGACTGTGGCATTCCTGGGGCCACCACACATATCTACACCAGGCTCCAGCACAGTGTGTGTCTTGGTTTCACATCACTGGGAATCAGCTGAGTGAAAACTCTTCTCCCTCTCTGCCTCTTCTCCTCCCTCCTCCTCCAAGGGCTGTGGAAGCCCTTTGCAGCCCCTCACCGGCTGGGTGACCCTGGGCAGCCCCACCGAGCTGGGCTGGTGGCACCATGTGCCATGGATCAAGGCTGTGGGCACTTTGCTGGTGGCTTTGCGCAGGTGCCAGCGCAGCAGTGCCATGGCCTGGCACGAGCTCCACCGGCTTCCCGGGAGGCTGGTGGAAAACTGGAGCTGCTGAAGGAGCTGGTGGTTCCCCAGTATGTGTGGGAACGGGGAAAGAGCACACCTGGCTGGGGCAGACGCACCATGCATGGCCGTGTTGGGGGTGCATTCGTGCCCCCCTCCATCCGGGGCCACCATGGGGCTGCGCTGCTGTTGGTGGGGACATGTGCTGTGGCATGATTTGCAGCCAGGGCAGCGGGGGGATGTCACCAGAGCCAGGGGACACATGCCACACTGCAGAGCTTCGCTCACCCAGGCGATTTCTGAGCTGCTCTTTGCCAGTGCAATGGGAGGGAAAGGAGAGCTGCTGAAACAGCGCCGGGCTGCTGCCAGTGCAGCTGGGAAGTGCTGGGAGCTGAGTTGGGTTTTGGATGGGGGCCCTTTGCTGGGGCTTCTGGATGCTGAAAGCAGCTTCATGCTGTTGGCCTGGTCCTTAAAATTCCAGTAAGGGATTTTAACCTGCCTGTTGGTCTCCACCTCTGCAGGACCCAGCTGCTGTTGAGTGGCCAATGCAGATGCTGCCGATTGGGGCATTAAATTTAAAGAGCTGATTAAGTGCAATGAAAACCGTGTCAGCTCGTTGTCAGTGAGGAGAATGCATCAGGGCTGCGGATTAGAGGCTGAGTGACGGCTGCGGATTGCAGGCAGACAGCTGATCAATCACGACGGAGCTGGCAGAAGGGGAAGCTTCCCCCGTCCCAGCTTTGGGGGGAAGCAGCCTTGGATGCTTCGTGGTCTCTTTCCCTGGGTGCTCACCTCGGCCTCACCCTTCTCCCACCGTGTCTGAACCCAGTAGTTCAGACCAAATCCACTGGAAAAGCTCCAGCTGTACCCAGCTCCGGGCAATGACGCTGTTTCTCGACCCCGAGCAAAGGAGCTGGGGTTGCATTTGATGGTAAATGTGCAGGTCCCAGCCCACGCCGAGCCCTCCCTCAAACGCAGGGGCTTGGGCCAGACCTCCGGCACCCGCGGCTGCTCGCACCGGCTGCTGCAGCTCCTTCGCCACCGGCTGCTGCTGGCATTCGCTGCCGCTTTATCGCCATTTCACACCCTCCCTTCCCACCCCGCGCCCAAGCATGGATTTCTCACACGTCTGCGAGGCAGGAGCAGCCGTGCAGGGGCTGCGTGGGGGGAGGTGGGGGATGGCGTAGGGGTTGGCACCCCCCTCCTCACCCTCCCATGCTCTGGATCCGGCACGGAGATGCCCGTAGGGCTGGGGGAGCTGTAGGTCTTGCATGACTACAGCCACCTCCAGCTTTTTTCATGTTTCATTTCCCCACCTGTAAAATAGGAAGGAGAGCCAGCGGCTGTGGTGCTGGCAGAGCTCACAGCGCCGGGGCCGGCTCAGCCCGCGGGGCCCATCACCGTGGACTTGTGGCTCTGCTCCGTGTGGCTGGAGCAGCCTGAGGACTGGCAGCACTGGGGCTGGCCTGCCTTTAATACTGGTATAAATAAATGTAAAACGATCATCTGTTCTTCGGGGGGCATCCAGCCTTTCCTCTCTTTCCCTTGGTTAATTAATTTAATGGTTTTATGATTGCAAAGAGATTAGCTAGGAGATATATAATCTATATATAGAGGTATAGAGGGGACTATAGATAGCACATAAAAGTGAGAACAACCCCCACTCCCCTTGAATTGGGAACTTTTGAAGCAAAGGGGAGGCCTTGCCGGTGGATGTTGATGGATCCAGCCGGCTCACTGCAAATCACCGGAGACGCTCACCGGGATTTAGCAGGGCTGGCGTGTGCCGGGACGTGAGCGAGGGGAGGGTGGGAATCCCAGAGCGCCGAGCTGGGGTTGCAAATGGCCATAACTGGTGACGGCTGAAGCAGAGGGATGGGAGGGCAGCGTGTCCTGCCTTTGGGGGGACCACGTCTGGCAGATGCCCTGAAGCCTGCAGCACCCCTCTGCCTTGGGGTCCCCAGGGCTCTCAGGGTGCCCCGGCTGTGCAGAGCAGGGTGCTGCAGAGACCTGTGGCGCACTGGGAGATGCTCCCGGCTCCACCTCATCTGGACTTCGGCAGCTCTGGTGCCATCCCCACCATGTCCCCATGTCATACACCCCAGCCTGGCCCCAGTGCCTGGTCCCTCTCCAAGGGCTCCATCATCGCTACAGGGCAGGAACCTGGGGGGGCATGGGCAGATGCACCCCAGAAAGGGGCTTTGGGTGATTTTTTGTGCTTGGGAGGCTCAGTGAGGACCTGGGGTGGGTCTGAGCCTGAGATGTGAGCTCCAACTCTTCCTCCTCTCCCCCTCAGCTTCCAGTTCAGCCCAGTGTCACTGTGCCTGGCAGCACGATGATGAGCCCCATCCTCCTCCCATGTCGCAGATAGTCCCGGTCCCTCTGTCTGCGCTGTCGCTGATCCCTGGCAGCTCCCTTTGTGCGGGGAACAAAGCCGGTCCCCGAGCGAGCACAAGTCTATCGCAGGATTGGCAGCTGTCACTGAAGGAACATCCTGGAGCATCCCCTGTCCCCTTCCCATGGTGCCGGGGAGGGAGGGCGAGGTGGGAGCTGAGCACCAGCTCCTGGCGTGCACCGTGGGCAGGCACACAAGGGCTGATGCTGGAGCTGGGGGTGATGCTCCTGCACTTTCTGCTTGGAAATAGTGTTTCATCCCCTTGGCGCATCTCATTGAGCACTGCGGCTGACTCCAGTGACAGCCCTCATCTAGGAGCGGGGCCAGGGGGCCGGGGAAACCTCAACCCTGCGGCACCCACCAGCCAGTGGCTCTCTCCATGCTGGGACCCAAGATTTTTCAGCCGTGGGGTTAAGGGCAAAGGGGGCTGTATGGAATGGACAGAAGGTCCCCAGCACCAGCCCAGCTCTGCAATGCTGCTGGGGGCCAGCTCTGCGGGTCCAAGCCAGCACGAGGAGGGGGGGCCATGCCGGAGCAATCACCATGCATGTCGTTTAGGCTTGATGCCGCTATCGTGTTTGAATCTCCGGAGGCAGTGAGCTGCAGATTGACTTTGACAAACATGGCCCAGAAGCTGCGTCTTGGCGGATGCAAATTATTCAGCAGCTCCCAGGAAAAACGCTCCCTGACAGCACGCTGGGGGCGGGGGGGTACAGGCTGTAACACCCTGTCACATCCTCTGCCAGCTACAGCTGCGCTGGGTCCCCCCCTCCGCCTCCACCACCCTCCCAGCAAGCAGCAGTGAGGGGAACAGGGTGCCGGGGGCTGTGCATCAACGTGGTCCCCAAAAAGCAGGTGGGTGCGAGGCCAGGGAGGTGACACAGGATCTGCCCAAGGGATGGAGCCCCCCTGGCCATCAGAGCATTCAGCAGAGCCACTGGCGGTGCACGCACCGAGGAGCGCATGTGCATGTGTGTGCATCTCCAGCCATGCACGGGGAGACACCGACAGCATCCCAGCTCATCCCAGTTCATCCCAGGATTGCATCTTGCTCCAACAGGGCTGGGCTGGGTGTGAAATTAAGCTCCAAATGCAGCTCAGAGCTGTGTGTCAAGGCTGTTTTGAAATTGGCCGGGAGCTGATAATCGAGGAGATGAAGATCTGGCAGATGTCTCCTGGGGTCATTTTACAGATCTGATTTGCCAGACGCTGGGCAGGTAGATCTTGTAGAAAAGCCTGTTGTCAGCTGAGATTCAATTCACGCTCAGAAAATAAGCAGCAGCAGAGCCATTCCTGGCTGTGAGCCTGGGGTGGAACCGTCCCCAGGGCTGTGCCCAAGTGGGTGACATCTGGGGCTGGACACCACAGCCTTGTCTGGGGCGAGCTGTTACAGACCCGAACAGGTGCCCTTTGTCTTAAGAAATGGGAGTTTTTTTCTCTCCCCTCATTGCAGGGGTGCCTGTGCCCAGCTGGGTGCACATCCCTGGGCAAGCCAGGCTGCAGGGACACAGCGTGGGAGCTCCGGCGTGGCCAAGGGACCCAACCTGAAGCAACCCATGGAGGTTCTGAGACCATCCCCTGCCCCAGCCCCAGGTGGACACATTTTGCCTTGCTCCTGGATCCCCAAAAGTCCAAAGCCTTTGTGAACTCCAAGGATCAATTGGGTGAAGCCTTGAGGGAAGGATGGGAAACAAATGACAAGGGGAGATGATGTTCCGCGCCAATCCCTTCTGGAGGTGGCATTTAAGCAGATGGAGGAGTAGAGCCGGTACTGTCTGAGGAGGATGTGATGGAAATGTGAATATGGAGAGGATGCTCCGGCTGCCTCGTGGGAGCCAGTGCCCTCCGAGATCTTAATAAAGCAACAGCCTCAGTCTGTGGACACTGAGACATCGACCCCAACCAGCCGCTTACATCAACACTTCCAGTCCTTTGGAAATGACAGCTCTCAAGGTTCGTTAGGGCCCTGGCCAGGGGCCGGAGGCTTGCAGGGCTCCCTCTGCTTCCAGGGAGGTGGATGGGAGCTGGGCAGTGCTGGGATCTGGGCACTGCCGCAGCTGCGTGACGCACCAAGCGCTTTGAAAAGGCTTTGGCTGCCTTTGCTGCCCTTGCTGCTGGCTGTGCCGGGGCGCAGCCAGGGAACCTGGCACACGCGGTACTCGGGCGCTGCCGGCTCCTTGCCAGCCATCGCTGCTGCCTCTTGCTGGGACAGCAAAGCAGCTGCACCGGCTTTCATGGCACAGGTTGTCACACCACGCACAGGTGAGGCTCTCCTGCCGAGGAACCCGAGCATCAAACCATGTTTTTATTCCTGGGGGTTTGGCATTAATATTTATCTATCAACGGCTGGTAATTAGGCCTTTCAATGACGCTCCTGTACTTGGTTGAAGTAGATAAATGCAGATGATCTGCGAGCGGAGCGGCAGGTTTGCTTGGGTATGTGCTTCGCGTCTAGATCAATAGTGGGGCTTGGTTAAAATTTTCCATGATGCTTTTCCATGTGTCGTCACTCCCGCTCTGCTGCCTCCTCTTGAAGGGGGATGCGGGGTGGGAGGCAGGGATCTGGGGGGGAATTTCCCCCATTTTTGGGGCTTGGTGTCCTGCTGCTCTAGTGGCAGGCAGGGATGAGGATGGCAGGAAGGAGCCAGCACTGTGGTGCTGGGACATGGGGGCTGCCAGAGTGGGGTCAGTCAGGATGGTCCCCGCCAATGTCAGCTGGGGAGGGATGTCTTCATCTCTGTACCCCTGGGGTACCCCCAGACCCCCTGCTAGCAGGGCATCTGGAGGCACATCACACCACAGCCACAGCCACACGTGGCGTTTGCAGGATGCCTTCCTCCAGCTGCTCAGCACGGCCAGCCAGAGCTGCGGGGTGCTGGATGCAGCCGGGGCCATGGCTCGGGAGACGCGTGGCACCGCGGGCAGCATCCCAGGCCCTGTGCAGCTGCTGCCATGGCAGGAGCCATTCGGGTTCCTCTCGGATCTCTCTCAGTGCTGCTTCCCATCTGCTGTATTATTTCAGCATTTAATTATTTACCGCAGGCTGTGTGGGCAGCTGTACAGAGGCAGTTATTGCTTAATTGAGCTACTTGACTCCAGCTCTGCCAAAATAATAACACGCGTGGAAAAGAAAAAAAAGAAAAGATACCCCCTTGACAAGGAGCCTGGGGAGTAGGCAGACCTGCCCGTGGTGGTGAGGGTGGCCCCAGGCTAGAGCCGGGCTGCCAGAGGAGGTTTGGGGTGTTCACCACCCACATCCCACCTCACCCCTCACTCCAGCCAGCAAGGACTGCAAAATCCAGCCCAAAGGGAGAGGGATGCCCCGAGGCAGCGAGTGCTCAGTGCCTGGGGCACTTGCTGGGGTGCAGTGGGTGGCTGAGCATGGATGCTCCCACCCAGCAGTTAGGTGGGCTCATGCGGTGGCAGTGCCCTGTCAAGGAGCTACTGGTGTCCATCTGCCAAGCGACCCGTGCCTGGGGCCAGCACCTCCCCGCAGCGCCACTCTCCCCCATGCACACTGATGCGGAGCTCAGGGCTTCCCCTCCAGCTGAGATTGGAAATGAAGAATTTTGCAGCGTTTTCCTGTTTCCCAGAGAGAATCCAGCCCCAGGCTTTCCCTGCTCCTTCTGCCACTAATTCCCTGTGACCTCCCCATCTGTCACCAGGCTTGGCTTCCTGAGGGCCACTGCGTGGGACCCCCTGCCCCTCCGGCTGGTGAAGAGGCTCCATCCATCCCTATTTCCAGAGAGCACAGAGCTCCGTGGATGAAAGCTTGGGGTAATTGATATTATTATCGAATCCAGCAGGACACAGATTGTCACAGAGCAAACATCTGCCCGCTGCTCCTCAGGGAGCCTGGGAGAGAGGAGAGGGAAAGGGGGCCACTGTGGCTGCTCACATCTTCCCCCGTAGTGTGGCCAGTGATGATGGGAGGGAGGATGAAGTAAGGGGGACCCGAGTGTGTGTGTTGGGAAGCGTGCATGTGTGTTTGTGCGTGCATGTGTGTGGACCGGGGGGTGTGCATGCAGCCCAGGACTGCCTGGTGTGTGATTCTGGGATGGGGTGAGGTGGCTCGTCATGTCTGGAGGCATGGCCAGGGCTCAGGATGGGGACCCGGGGCTGGCTGGTCCCAGTGCCCACCACCGGTCCCCATCTCCTGCATGCTCTCTCCATGCTGTCACATCGGAAGCGATGATTTATCGTCCTCTAAAGGCTGCTGGGACTGCATGTGCCTGGAGGTAACAGCTTCTGGTGTGTAAAGGATGGCAGCCATAAATATGCTCCAGGATGCTCCTCACCACGGCGAAGCAACAAGGCAGGGACCTTCGTCTTTGCTCATCCATCACTTGACCTCGCACTGCAGCCTCCTCCCGCTGTCCCCGGGCTGGGAGCGGGATGGCTGCGGTGGTGGGGGCAGTGGGGATGGTGGGGACCCCCGGCTGCAAGAGCCGAGTTGCAGCTCAGCCTCGGTGGGTGCCCCAGCCCCCTGCAGTGGGGATGCTCCCCCTGGGGTGGGTGCAGCCCCGAGCACCCCCAGGCAGCCGGAGGGGAGCAGAGCTGGGGGACACAGGGGTGGCCCTGGCGCTGGCATCACGGCAGGCAGCACAGCTGGTTTGGCATTTCGGAGGCTCCGGCTGTCACCGCCAGCCACCTCGCTCCTGTTACCAGCATGGTGGGAGAAATCATATAATTTATAGATGCCTTTTATTTCCTTCCTGGTGTGTCATAAACAAACCTGCACAGTGCCACTCTCCCCATCCCTGCCCCTCGCCACTGGGCGCAGAGGCAGTCCTGGAGCCTTTGTGGCTTCATGCCCTACATGAAGCGGCACAAAAGCCACTGGCACCCCACGTGCTGGGACAGCACCAGGAGTGATGCTGGTGCATGATGCTGTCATCCCCTTGGGAATCTGGGGCTATGCCCTGCGGTGACATGGCCTGTGATGGCCCCAGCTCCATCCTGCCCTTGGTGGCCCTGCCTGCGCCTGGCCCCATTGCAGGGCCAGCATCTCTTCTGGCTGCTCTGGGCGTGGGGAGAGGCACTTATGTGACTGTAGGAGAAAGATGAAGGGGGGTGGAGGTGCCAGCCTGGGGATGCCGGGTGCAGGTGATGCCACAGGGGGGTGCTGGGTGGGTGGATGGGTCCTTTGGGGGTCCCTGTCCTCTCGATGTTTTGGGGGTGAGCCCAGGGTAGGTGAGCCCAGCACTGGGCAAGGACAGGGCCACCCTGTTAGGGACACCATGAAGCACTGGGGTGCTCCCAATGGGAGTCCCTAACGAGGGTAGCCAGCAGCTGCAGGGCTGGGCAGGTGGGTGGGTGTGGGTTACCTCCCCACCCATGAGCCCAGCTGTGCTGCGTGAGGAGGAAGATGACGGTGGAGGTGGAGGCTGTTCCTGCCCTGTTTGGAGAGGGCTGAGCACACAGTGGGGAGCTCAGAGCAGCTGGGTCCCTGCACTGGAACCCTGTGGAGCTGTGCACAGCCAAGCTGGGCCACCGGGCCACTGCAATGGGCCACCGAGACCTGGGGACCACGACTGCCGGAGCACAGTGGCCAAGCTGGGGGAGCCAAGGTGGGTGAGTGGTGTGTGCCGGAAGCCAGGCTGCAGCCCCTGAGTGGTGGGGGGACAGCTCGGGGTCATCCCTGGGCCCCTGTGGGGGTCCCTGAGCCTGGTGGAGCCATCTCCAGGGCCACCCTTGTGAAAGACATGGCTGAATGTGTTTGCCACCGGTTGGGAAGCAGTTGTGTGCAGAGCAATAAATTAATTAAACCCATCAAATAAAACAGCACAACAGCCCCAGTGGGATCCCTGCTAATGCATTCGCTGGTTGCATTTAGGTATTAATACCCTGACAGGAGGGCTTTAATTATCAGCCTTTAAGCCTGGTTTTCTCCTCCCCGCCCAAGCATCTCCCAGCGCGGGTCCCCGCATCCCGTGGGAGCCGGCTGTCAGCTTGCGTTGCTCTCCAAGAACATCCCTGCTCCTCGCCCAGCACCTGCGGCCCCATCCCTGCCTATCTCCCGCAGTCATCCTCTCACTGCCGCTCCGCTGGGACCCTGGCAAGTGAGGATCAAACCGAATTAGCGTGAAGCTTTTGCATAAAGATCCAGCAAAGCCAAGCGATTCCTGCCTGATCCAATCGCGCTGCCATAACCCACGCCGCTGGAGAGCCGGGGGTGGCGGGGGGAGAGCGCGTTGGGGCTTGGCGTGGGGGAAAAGGGCTGGCGTGTTGTGGTTTTTGATAAATTGTTGATAATCTCGGTTGCTGGAGGAGCTCGCGGGATCTCTTCTTTATTCAGGGGAAAAAAAAAAAGGAAATCCGAATTTGTGAGCTTAAGCAGCTCCGGTTGCCTTAGTGTGAAACCCGGGGAGGTTTTTGCTGGGCTTGGAAAGCGAACAGCAGCGGCGGACTGCTGGCAGCCAGCGGCACGGGGTAGCGGTGCCAGCACTGAGCGTGGCTTTGCCTGGTCCATCACTCCATCCTGCCCTGGGTGTGAGCACGTGGCCGATCCCCCCTCATCCCCCCAGCCGGAGCCCATGTCTGGAGCTGCCCTTGATGCTGCCTTGTGCCCCTGTCCATTCCCAGGCTCAAATCCACCTTTTGTAAATGGAAAAGGGGGATTTCCCAGGTTGGGGTGGGGGTGGGGGCAAAGGAAAGTGTCTCCCTGCTCAGCCCTGGGGTCCCTCTTGCCCACCTTCACCCCTGGAGGCATCCACCGGTGCAGTCACCCCGGCATGATGCTGCTGCACCCATTCAGCCCCGGCTCTCCTGCCTGGAGCTTCGCCTCCTTGCAGGACGGCATCCAGCAGAAGGACATGCACAATTTAACTGGATATTACAGGCTTAATAACACAGTCATTAGGAGTTAAGAAATTAAAAGGGGAACAATAAGCCGGCGCTGTGCTCAACTGGTGCAATGGGAGAGGTGGTGGGGAGGCACTGGGTGGGATTTAGTTAAATTCTAGCTGGGGGCAACCCCCTTTTCCCCCCCGGAAAGGGGTGTGGGTGGGGGAGCGGCTTCGGTTTTGGTGTGGGGGTGCTGGGGTGCAGCCAGTGTTTTCCCAGCCGATGAGGGGGCTGGTAGCCAGGAGCTGCCAGTCTGCAAGCCCGTGGGGAGAAGCCACCCGGCTGCTGCAGCCCCGGCTGGGAGGGACGGGGGATTTGTCTCCCTGCCAAAGTGTGCTCATCGGTCCCACGCACTAGCTTGCACAGCTAATTGTCTTTTAATTGTAATGTAGCTGTAGTCAGTTGTGGTTTAATTAGCAGCGTACCTTATCCATGGAGCTGCTCGCCGGAGCTCAGGGCTCGGTGCCATGAGGCGAGGGGGGGTTCGTGGGGCACCGATGGAGTTGCGGGGGGATCGTTGTGTTTGGATGCTCGCGCTGGGAGGAAGCGCTGTTCTCCAGGTCAGGCACGATGCTGATGAGAGGTGCAAGAAATACTTGGGGAACAGCATGGGGATGGTGCAGGAGAGAGCAGGGGGAGGAGAGGGTCCCCCATCAGCTGCTGGGAGAGATCCCAGCTCTGCCAGAGGGGCTTGGTCCTGGGCCAAATTACATCTGGGGGAAATCAGTGCAAGCATGCCAGTGCGTGCTGCAGCACGTTGACACTGTCACCAAATCAGCGATGGGAGCAGGGAAGCAGCCTGAGCAGATCAGTTTGCTGCGCCGCTCGGCTCCGCGGGCTGCCTGGCGGCTCTTAATTTATTGGGCTGTTATTTTGAATATACTTTAAAGCGCAGCGCTAGACAGAGAGCGGCTCTCTGAAGAGCCCATCTTGGGGCTTTCTCTCCATTTCCCATCAATGCGTCGGACATAACAAGTTTGCCGTGTTTATAAATCAGCCTCCCATCCCTCCTGCTGCCTGCGGTTCCCCCCTGCTGCCTGCGATGCCGCGCCGGGCTATTTCTGACTCCGGCATCAGCGTGGCAATAACGAGTCAGGCACTGGGGCCTCGCTGGCAACTTGCTTGATGATGCACAAAGCGGAGCAAGCGCGTCTCGCTCGTCAGCAGCTGCGGGTGCTGCTGGCTGCTAACTATGGGCTTTTGCTTATCGGTGGAATAAGCGGAGGGAGGTCGGGAGGTGCTGGCATGTTGGGCGATGTGTCGGCTCTTCCCAGCAGAGCTGCCCATCAGGCCCTGTGCCGGAGGGTTGATGGCTGTGGTGAGCAGCTGTGTGCCTTGGGAAAGTCAAAATCCTTCAAAGCCGGAGTGGAGCAAACCCAGCTGGCACCCTGGGATGCTCCAGCCTGGACCTTGCTCCTCGTGGAACAGGACCAGGGATGTCCGGCGGTGTCAGAGGGAGCAGCCCAAACTGCTCCTTTCCTCAAAATCACACTTTCATCCTTTCTCCTCCCCAGATTTCACCCTGGATAGTGAGAGCCAGAGCTGGAGAGGCTGCTCTGCTCTAGCTGATTTTTTTCCAACCCACTTGCTTTGCCACTTTGGGACAGCATTTCAGGGGGTGCTGGGCTGCTCGCAGGGTGCAACCCCCTGCCCCAGCCCTGCCGGCTGCCGCTCACCCATCTGACATCTCATAATACTCAAACCTCAGTGCCTCCGTCAGAGATGGCAGCCACCTGGCAGCACAGGCAGGAGCGGGTACAGCCAGAGGATGAATTGATTCCTGCCGGAGGGTCTATCCCTGCAGAGCATCTGCCCGAAAAATAGTTGTCAGGGCTGGTTTGTGTGCGCGTGTATTTTCCCACCGATAAACTTCTGCCACAATTACCCCATTTTTTATCTTTATGGCCTTGGACGCTGCAGGAGATATTGGATCCATATCAGAGCAAAAGAGGACGTGAAAAAAGCTACTAAAAACGGAGAGGAGATCAGTCAAGCCGTCGGGTGAAATACGCTATTTTGATTAAGCATTCAGCAGGTAACCCAAACATAATTTATGGGCCTTAAACAGCTGCGCGCCGGGTTTCGCTCGGCACCGAGAGCTGGCTCCTTCGAAGAACGCTGGTTCAGTGTTACCTGCAGCTTGTTGTGGCTGATGGATAGCAGGGATGGCCCTGGGGACCCCCAGAGACCCTTACAGCCTGACCCCGTGGGGCATTGCACCCCAGGAATGCGATTCTGGGAGGCTGAGTTTGATAAGGAGCAATTTGGTTGTGCTGGGATGGAAGAAGGTGCTTTACCGGTGCAAGCCGTTGACTGTCAAAGAGCAAGCGAGAAGCAGCAAAGGAGACGCTTTCCAGGAGCGGGGATTTAATTGTTGGCGTAAACGAAGCCCTGCTGAAGGCAGGACCTGAGTCCTTGGGCTGGGGGAAATGCTCTCACCCCCCCTGAGCAAACCAGGCTGCAAAGCCTTGTGTTTCGGGGTGCCCAGGGAAATTTGCAGGTGGTTTTTGGGGAGCGGGGCTGATCTTCAGCTGCTGCCCCTTCGGCTGGGACCTGCAGGGCTCTGTGCTCGCCGTGCCAAGAGGCTGTTGACCCTGGGGTTGCTTTACAGCCCTCATCCATCGGCTGCTCTAAGCAGGGCGGTTGCAATCCCCTGTCCTGCTGCTGCCCACAGGTGATGTGTGGGCACCTGCCCGGCTGTGGCAGGCTGCTCTGCTGGGGGGTTTGTGATGTGTATTAAAGAAAAAAAGTCGATAGGAAAGGGCCGGGAGGGATGGCAGGGCCCATCCATCACAGGCGAGGAGCTGCTGTTGTGGTTGAGGCTTATCCCAGCGGGAAGACCGTGGAGCTGGCCAGTGGCTCCATCCACCCGGCCCCTCACTGGGTTGTGCTGGTGCTGCTGGGGGGGTTTGTCTCCTGCCTTCGCTCACCCGCTCCCTCGGCCTTTTGTCACCCGGCGGAGGTGATGGCAGCAGGGCTCTGGGTGAAGGGATGGGGATTTATGGGCAGGGCTGGGCAGCAAGGCTGGGAGGCAGCTGCGGGCGAGGTGCAGGAACAGAGGATCTAGCAGCAGCTGGGAATCGATAGGGTGGGGTGGTGGGGGGGTCCCATGGCAAAAAGGGTGTTGTGCCTAATTGCAATGCCCCTTTGGCCACTGCCCTGGGATGTCTTCAGCCAGAGCTGTACAGAGCCCGCAGGGCTGTGCCAGAGCGTGTGGGTGCTTCTTGAGCATCGACGGGTGCTCTGCATCCCATGGAGGGATGGGCATGGATCAGGCCCGGGACCCAGCCAGCCCCGAGGCTCCTGTGTCCTCCACGCTGATGGCAGGGGGCTGCTGGGTCAGCTCCTGGGTTCCTGGGGAGGGAGAGTGAGGGTTTTCACTAATTATCCAGCAGAAATGAGGCATTGCAAGACTTTGGGAACCCACAGCGGGTGATGCTGACGGGGATGTCCCGGGGACTGTGGCATTCAGGCAGAGCTCGGTGGCTCTGGCCTCATACTTTGGCTCTCCCCACCTACTTTTGGAGGGGGACGTGGTGCGTTCATCAGCATGGCATCGCCGGCTGCCAGACCCCGCCTTGCAGAGAGGCACTGATGGAGATCGGGGAAAATAGGACACAGTCTGGGCACGGTGCTGGGAGAGACCAACCCTGAGTCGGGTGGGCAGCCCAGTGGCTCCAGCTTGGCCCCAGTTCCTCCCCGGGGAGCGAGGGCTGCTTTGAAGGTGTCTTAATGGTGTGGCTTTGCAGCGCGGGCAGGGAGAGGAGAGGTCAGCAGGTATCCCCGCCGTACTCCATAGGCAGGTGCCTGTCATTTAACATCAGTTAATGAGCACTTACAGCATTATGTAAATTGGCTCTTCACTCTTACCCCAAGGAATCAAATAAGAGTCGGTACCTTTTTTTCTCCCTTTCTCTTTTAATCTCGCCACAGATCATCTTTTCTTTTTCCTTCTTTTCCTTTCATTTAGCAGCAAAGCAGCTGGGAGATCACACCAAATGCTGAATTCAAACCAGCGCATGTGGATTTCATCGTCGGGCGTTACTCGGGTACCGGTACCACAGGGAGCACGTGCCAGCACGGCAGCAGAGCCCCCTGCCCAGCCTTCTCTGTTACGGTGTTTTACATCCCTCCAGAAACCCTCCGCTGTAGTCAGCATGTGGTCACGATCATTGCGAAACGCTGACAAAGGTTTGGGGACCTGTCTCATTAGAAGGTCCAGTAAGAAACATGCAGCCCTGATGCCACAGCTGATGGGCTCTGCCACACGGTGATTCCTGGGCAGGGACTGATGAGCGTGGGAGCTCGGGCTGGTCCGAATGCACACGTGTTGGTGCAACCCTTCAGTAAACGGCAAAAGAAAAGACACTTGGCTTCGTATATATCCGTCTCCTGGAAGTACTTTTTAGCTCTTTTCCTTAGAAATTATTCTTGGTATGAGAAAGCAGCTCAACAGCTCTGAGACCTGAGAGGAAATGTGTCAGTCATAGAATGATTTTTCTTGATATTTTTCCCCCTTCAAATGAAAGTTGGCTAATGGTTCGTTTCGGAAAAAATAATTGCCACTGATTTCTCCAAATTGCAGAAAATGTATTAATGACACTTTTCAAGACAGAAATAACGCAATTTGCATTTAAATGTGCCTAATCTTTGCAAACTCCACTTGGTATTTTCTTGTAGACACATAAAATACTGAGCGTTTCAGCATGTCGTGAGATGCTGCAGCTCTGGAGGAGCGCTGGTGGAGGGTGGCAGGAGCAGTTGCCTCGCGGCCAGGGATGCTCACCAGCGGACAGGCTCTGGCTGCAGCAGCTCCATCGTGGAGCTGCGGCATGGCCAGCTTCGGCACTGCTGGTGCAGGCAGCGACGTTCAAACCGTGCCAGGTTTGCTTGTCTGTATTGACTTCCCATCCTGCTGGGAGGGGAATGCAGCTTTGCTGAGCTGCTTCGCTTTATTAATAACTTGGCCCTTGATTTTTTTATTGCTGCCTTATTAGCAAGAGCCCAGGGGGAACTGGTAATACAAGTGATTTATGCACTGGGGCATGACTCCGCCAGGATGGGCAGGCTGGGAGCCCCAGGAGGGGTTGGATGTCCCTGTGCCACAGGGATAATGCAAGGGTGAGGATGGCATCAGGGTGTCCTGGGCTCTGCCCTTCACCTCCAGGTCCGGGGCAGCCTCTTGTGCTGCTGCTTCAGGTCTTGGCATCCCCAAAGGCTGGGGCTGGGGATGAGCAGATGGGGTTTGCAGATCATCGGGTCCCTTTGCTGCCTCTGTGTCCCACCGACATTGCTGGTGATGGGAGGGATGATGCCAGGAGAGGCAAGCAGGCAGGACAGCGTGAGCATCCCCTGCCCAGGCAGCAGGATCACGGCTGCTGGGAGAGCTGCTTTGCCCCCAGACCCTTTGCTGCGTACCACGCTCTCCTCCAGCAAGCTGCTGCAGTTTAATTCCGCATTATGCATAAATGCGCTTGGTTTTAGGAGATCAGAACAGATTCAGAGCTGTTGGAATTGGACTTTTCCCTGGCTTTGGCAGGGCAGAACCGCTGCGGAGGAGCTGAGAGCGAAATCCCTGTGGTAGCTTCAGGGGGAGATCAAGAGTAGTCATGAAATCATGATGAATCCTTGGTCTAATCTTCCTCTTCGCAAATAACGATCGTTCTCAGCTCCTCGTGCGCGGGCTGCCTGCAGAGTGCCTTGGCCCTCCCCAGCTGATGACTGGGGAAACTGAGGCACAGGGCAGCGAAGCACCAGCCCAACCTGGCAGTTCAATAGAGGATTTCCCCAGAGCCAGGAGGCAGCAGCGCAGGGTCTCTCTGGCCCCCAGAACACCTGCCTCCTTCCCCTTGTTTTAGGATAAACACATTTATCTGCAGAAGGGAAACGTTTCCTTTCAGCAGTGGAAAAATAACTCTGTCTCTTTCACACAAAGAGTAACTGTGGCAGTGTCAATATTTGTGCCCCATGGAGCTGAGGCTGCCCCCCACCGTGGGCAGGAGCCTTTTCCAGGGGCTCGTTTTCCAGGGGTTTATGTCTCTGCTGCAAAAGAAAAACAACCGCTGAGTGAAAGAAATTGCAGATGATCCAGGATGGGTTGGTCCAGGTGGTGGTGGGGGTCCTGGGGGCTGTGGACACCTCTAGGTTCCTAGGGAGGCTGTGTGTTGTGCTCAATCCCAAAGCAGCCACCTTTTGGGGTGGGTGCTGGGGGTGCTGGCTGTAACGCTGGCACAGCGCTGCACTGCTGCGCTGCACAGCCCTCGGGGGCTAACGCGCCTGGTTGTGCTTTATGTGCAACGCACTCGCATCCTCCCCGGGCCTCCGACTCCATAAAAAGCAAACGGCTGCCTTAAAAACTAAAAGGAGGAGGAAAGCGCTCTCCGGCTTATTTTCCGCCGCTCTATTTTCTCTCCTGTCTGGCTCCAGCTTGCTCATTGCTTCTCTTCTCCCCTCTGTCCCAGGCGTTAGACCCTTTGCGGACCCTGCAGAGGGGCAGAGGCAATTCTCCCTTCTTTGTAGTTGTGCAAGAACAGGCTTTGCCCTGGAATCTGGGGGGACAGTGTGGATAGGAGGGCAGCGGCACATCAGCTCAGCCATGCACCAGAGCTGTGCCATGAGGATGCTCCTTTGGGGCCAGGCAAGGACCCTGCAGCTCCCTTGGGAGCACGTGGGTTCCTGTTGGCTCCGGTCCTGCAGCCCTGGCTCTGGGGATCAGCAAGCAAACAGCCCCCCCTGCCCCCCACGGAGGCAGCAACCAGCTCTGTAATTAAGCCAAGTGGGAAGCTTGTAGCTGGTTGTAGAAGCATCCTCAAGGCCCTTTTCCCCCCAGCCTGTGCCACATCCTGGGGTCAGGACTCATCCTTGGTGTCCCTGTTGCTCGGGAAGGGCGCAGAGTATGTGATGGCAAGGGGACAGGAGAGAGGGGTCAGTGCATGCCACACCAGGGCTGGCATCAGCTGGGGTCTATCACAGAGCCCCCATGCCCTTGGCATGTCCCTGGCAATGCCAGTGGCAGTGGGGGACCCTCACCAGCCCCTCCGTCCTCCTGAAGTCCTTCCTCCCCTCTCCCCTTCTGTTTTCCTTGCAAACAGCTTGCCTTTGAAATTCAAATGTTGCTGTAGCCCTTTCCTCACCCACTGCAGGAATATCTCCCTTTTCATCTGAAAATAATTAACAAATGAACAAAACTCTTCTGTGAAATTAAAATTCATGCCCAGAGGTGACCTTTGAAGCCCAGCACTTGCTGCTGCTGGGTTGGGTTGGTTTTTTGTATATATTTTTCCTTTTTTTTTTTTTTTTCTTTCTTTTTTTTTCCTTCACGCTCCCCCCCTGTTTCAGAAGGGCTGTTTTATACCTCCTTTTCTCTTGCTTTTTAATGGCATTAAATAACATTCCTCCAGAGATGCTCTCCTTCCTGCCACTGCCTCCTTCCCCAGTCCTGTCTGCCCCTGTGGGTTCTCAGATCTGCCCCCGGCGAGGGGATGGGCTCAGCCCAATGCTCCCCATGGTCTCCAGCACAGTGGGTGCAGCATGTTGGGCTGTCTGGCAGATCAATAAGGTTATTAAATCCCCACCAGCCGGCCATGGCCAGGCTCCATCTGGCCAGCTGGCACCTGGACACAGGGCCAGGGTCAGCCGCAGTGGGAGAGTAATTGTTTGTAATCGGTAACGAAGAGCTGCTCGCCTGCCCTGGTGAGGGGACTTCCCTTCCTGATCGCTGCGGGGCTGGGGATGTCTCGTTGCTGCTCATTTTAACTCGATCCGTGAGTGCTCGGGATTCGCCTGCCTCGGTGCTGGCTGCTTGCAAACGCTGCAGGGTTTGCAAGGCTTTGCCCTGCCGTCACTCCTCTTGCTGAGCTGCTGCCTGGTGTGATGGACCTTTCCCACATCCCACATGGAAAAGCCAGCCCAGAGCCAGTTTTCACACCAAAGCAACATGATGACCCTGGCAGGAGCGGGAGGAAATATTGAGCCAGGAATGGTGCAAGCTGCAGCCTGGGGTGTTTTGGGGAGGAGCGTGGGAAAGCGTGTACCATCCTGCTGCATGCACGTGTGCCAGCACGTCAGGCTCCTGCGCTGGGGAAACCTGGTCCCCTTGGTCTTGCTTTGCACCCCGGTTGGGATGCATAGTTGGGCTGGGCCACCCTGGTGTATGTGGTGAGGTCTGAGGAGCAGCAAGGGTAGGAATGAGCTGGGGCAAGGTGCTGGGGGCACTGGTGCATGGTGGCTGTGCCATAATGAGGAAAAGGTTTTTCCCTGGCACAGGAACAGGTTTTGCCCTAGAATCCGGGTGGACACTGTCCCCCCAGCATGACCAGCCATGGATAGGAGGGCAGCAGCACATCAGCTCAGCCATGCACCAGAGCTGTGCCATGAGGATGCTCCTTTGGGGCCAGGCAAGGACCCTGCAGCTCCCTTGGGAGCACGTGGGTTCCTGTTGGCTCCGGTCCTGCAGCCCTGGCTCTGGGGATCAGCAAGCAAACAGCCCCCCCTGCCCCCCACAGAGGCAGCAACCAGCTCTGTAATTAAGCCAAGTGGGAAAGGTTGCCATGGTACCAAAAGCAAAGAAATGAAGCTGCACCTTTATGGCTGCTCCGGAGCCTCCAGCCATTCCCAGCCCCTCTCCCTGGGGTGGTGGGGTGCTGCGGGGTGCGGAGGACCCCACAGTCCCCCTGCCTGCCCCTGGCCTCTGCCCCGTGTCTGCAGGGGCCAGGATGGGGCAGCTGGGCCCTGGCACTGGTGCTGCGCCATGGTTCTTCCCTAGGGATCTGGGGCTGCTCCCTGTGGGCTCCCTGCTCCATCCTGCTTTCCCGATGTCCCCACAGTGCCCCGTGCCATGGGGCCACGTCCCTGTCTGCGTGGGGCCAGCGGGGCTGCGCTCAGCACGGTGCAGGTAGCTCTTGAGGGGGTTCTCTGAGGGGCTTATATGGAGCCCAGCCTGGGGGGCCTTCCCCAGCACCCCAATCCTGCTGGCTAATTGCATCCCCCACGCTCCAACATCTCCCTGTGCCTGTGATCACTCTGATGGAGATGACTCCATCACATCCCGTTGTCCTGGCAACAGGCAAGGATGCTGCTGAGCCAGCCTCGGCTGGTCCCCTCCGGCTACGTGGGGCTACCCTCACCCTGAAATATCCCCCCTGTGCCTGGATCTGAGGGTCCCGCTGCATTTCCCAGCCAGCCAGCGAGGAGAGCACTTCTGCCCCATGGATGGTGGGCACAACCCCATCATCACAGCCCCTGCTTGCTCCACTCCCCCCGGGCTGCACACAGAATAGGGGTGACTGTGGCATCCATGTCCCTTTGTCCCACTCATTTCCTCAGTGGGTTCTGCTTATTTACGGGGCGGGGAGCAAAGCAGGGCTGGCAGCACAGCGAAGTATCAATTAGTTAATTATCGGCAGGCTGCCTGCCTGGCTGCCAGCATTAAGCCTTTTGTTGGAGGGGGTCTTCTGGGACTTAAGAGCCCCCCTGCCACAAGCAGGTAACAGCGCTGGGGCAGGCAGAGCCCTGGGGGGCTCCTCTCCAAGGATAGGGTCTCGGTGCAGCCCCTGGTGCTGGCGCGTGGCTGTGTTGCACCGGCCGGACACCCACCCACACCAAAGCCCCCCATCTTCCCCTCCCAATCTCCCCCCTCAGATGCCACACTTGGGTGCAGAGTTGAACCCTGCCATGGAAAGCAGCAGTTTAGCCCAAAAGGATGAGCAGATGTTCAAATTACACCCTTTTTTAATTATTATTTTTTTTAAATGAGGTGGATTTTCCCCGTTTAAAACCCCCTTGGATAAATCCACTGTGTACAGAGGAAATGTGCCTTTCACACCCAGTTTAATCTCATTAGTAGCAGCGTGGTGGGGGGACATGGGCACGGCCAGACACTCAAGGCAGTGCCTATGATGAGTAGAATCCTCAGTCGTTCCTGTGCTTGGGTTGGAATTTATTTTTTCCTCCTCTGCCCCACATTTCAAGCCCGTTCCTTGCCCTTTCTCTGGCCTTGTCCTCCTGTTGTGTTTCCGTTGTGACAAAAATAGCCAAAGAGGTGCTAAAATAGAATTAAGGCGCTTGAATATGTAAATGCTATTTGTGCTCACCCTGTTGCCTCCTTAATTTCAGCAAGAACGATGTTTTTCTTCCAACCTCAGCCTGAGGAGGTGATTTTGGATCAGGGAGTGCTGGGACAGAGAGCTGTACCGGGGGGCAAGGAGCTGGGGTTCCTTGGATTTGGGAGCCCCCCTCAGCACTGATGATGGTCTTCCCAGAAGCTCCTATAAGGACTGATTTTCCACCCAAAATTGGCAAGTGCTATTGCTAGCATCAGGCAGCAGCATGAGAGCTCCCTTTGGCCACCCCGGGGGGGACACAGTGTCGCTCCTGGCTGGTCCCCATCCCGCCGAGGGATGTTTTGGAATCAGCATCTTCCTGGGAGGAGGTGGGGGTGTGTGTGTGGGGGTGTGCGGATCAGGCTCAGCCCTGCGGCACAGGGTTGGACTTCTCTTAGAGGAAGAGCTTCACAGCCCGGAGTCGATTCCTCTTTATGCGGCAAGAGGGGATATTTTGGGAGCGGTGCCATGAATCTCGGCTTCTCCGGCGGCTGCCGAGGGGAAGGAATTAAGCACTTTGAGAAGCTGGCAAAGGTCCCTCTGGGAGCCCTGCGGTGGCTTCTTCAAACCCATCGTTGTTTTTCCCTCCCATCAGAAGTTACAATACGTGGTTGCTGCCAACGCTGCCCATCCCTGCTCCGCTCGGGCGCTGCAGCCCCCCCAGCTCATGATGCTCGGGTGCCCGTTGCCACATCCGTGCACCGACCTCCCTGCGAGGCAACTGGGAGACCTGAGGGACCCTTAAATCCCAGCCCACACCTTCTCCCCCGTGCTGCGTGCTCCTTCTTCCCCCAGTCTGGTTTCTCTCCGCTGAGGCAGGTGCTGGCATGCAGGGAGGGCTGGGGAAGGCTCGCTCGGAGACAGGGAGGCTTGGGGCCGTGGGTGTGAGCTCTGCCAGTCGGCACAGATGCTGTATTTGCTCACACAACAGCTCTGCTTCCCCCTCCAGATTTTGCCCTGCAAAACTAGGGCACAGCCATGCTGCCCACGTCTCCTCATCCCCCCTGGCATCTGCTGCTCCTGGTGCTGGGGACAGTGGGGGGGGAGCAGAAGTGTCCCTCCCAGGGTGCAGCACACACAGGGCTGGAGGGCTCCAGGGATGGATATGGGGGGATCGGATCCAAGTCCTGCTGCTTCATTTGGTCTCTGCCTGGCTTCCCATGGCAAAACGTGGGCAGGGTGGCCTTCGATTGCAGTGCCATCCCCGGCGTGCCGGTGCAGCCGGTGCCCGATTTGGGAAGGAGCATCAGCACATTGCAAGGACCTCGTTGGAGGCATTTGCTCTGAATCCTCTCTCCCCACCTTGGGCTTGAGCACAGCAGTGGGCTGGGGTCCCAGCATGGCTGTGCACCCACCCGCTCCTGCTCTGCACCAGGCTGTGGCAGGGCGGCAGCACAATCTGCATTTAAATGGGGATATTTAAAGCCAGAGCCGGGTGGGAAGCGAAGGAATCAATTTCCCAAGTGGGAGGGCGGGGTGTTATTTTTATATATTATTGGATACGCAGCTTAAATCTGGCCCTGGAAAATGAAAAGGAAATGGGGCAGGGTGGGGAAGGGAAATCATGTCCCGGTGTTACTGCTCTGCAGCCACCGGCTCTGGATGTGCCAGAATTGCCTGTTGCTGCCAGCCCCTGGCCACACCACACTGTGTCCCTCCTGCCCAGGCCCCGGCTGGGGTGGCAGGAGGGGACAGGGACCTGTGCGTGCTCCTGTCCGTGCCCTTGTTGGGTAAGTCCCTGCAGCTCAGCATGCTGCCGTGGCGCTGGGTGCAAACTGCAAATGTTCAAAGCAAGGGAAGGCAAAGCCGTGGAGTTGTCATCAGGGCCTGGGGCTGTTCCACACAAGGATCCAAAGGGCTCGCTGCCCTCAGCTCTGAGCATCCCCTCCACTCCGAGCATCCCCACCAGCTCACAGCCATGTGTTTTGGAACATCACTGGCCCCAGTCTGGATGCACATGGAACTGTACATGATGCTCCAGCAGCGACGCTGTTTTTTGGAGGTGGGCAGGGGCTCCTTTTGTGCTGGTTGTTAATTAAGAGGATCATTCAGAGCCACTAGTAGTGTAGTGTGTTGTCTTATAATAGTTGTGATTCTGTCCCTGTGCCAGCTTCCATTAGCAACAAAACCCACTTATCTTGTTCTTTCCTATCTCTTCCCTTTATATTTTTATCCTTCCCTCTCCCTGCAAGTCTCTCTCTCCTCTTTTTTCAGCCCCAGCACCGCAGTAATAATTCTACCAGTCGTCATCTCGGTTGACAAAACACTGTTGATGTGACAGCTCCAAGCTATGAAATCTCCGTTACCGCTCGATAATTAATTTACTAATTGCATGCGCTGCTTCGCCACGCAGCTCAGAGCCAGTTCTGGGGCTGGCGGTGCCACCCTGACCTCAGCACCCGCTGGCCCAGGGATGTCCGGGTGGAGCGATGGAGTGGTCCCCTCCCTGTGCTGGGGACTGCAAGGGGGTCTCCGTGGGGATGGGGCCACACTGCTGCTGGCCATGCTGCTCCAAGGGGGCTTCGCCGTGGGGTGCGCCCCAGGTTGCTCCCTCCAGGAGGTTGGTGCATCGCCATTCTTCTGGGGGATGGGGGAAACTGGGATGGAAGGAAGGGGAAGGGGAATGGGCTGGTGTGGGCTGCAGGGAGCTTGTCAGGGTGGCCGGCATGCCCTGTCATCCCCCAGAAGCTTCCGCCGGTGCCAGCCATCCCTGAATGAGCAAAGATGTCACCTCCATCCTCTGTGCTACCGGAGAGAAGGTTTCAAAACTGGTCCATAATTTTGGAAGAAAAAAGTCCTTCCTTGTCTGTCTCCTGGCTGGCAAATGTGGGTCTGTGCTTTGCCCCCATTCCAGGCATCGAATGGGACCTGCCACTGCCTTCACACCCTGCGAGGGGTGGGAGGTGTCCCCAGATCCCCCTCCATGCACCCCCAGCAGCACACCGCAGCCCGTTTCTTCCTCTCTGTTAAAGACGCGTCCTGCATCTCATGTGTGATGGGAAGGTGTGATGGAGGGGAGAGGGGAGAGGGGAGGTCTCTCCTCTTGCCAATTCCATTTTAAACCAATTCAGAGACTGCCTGTGCTTCCTGCCCAGCTCCATGCCGGGGATCTGGGGCTCGGCGAGAGCTGATGGCTCCCGCACGGGGATTTTGGTGGCTGTGAAATGTTTTGATTTTCCTTGATTGCAAGAGTCAAAACGAACAGAGTCTGCTGGAGCTGCTGTAACCAAGTGGCATCTCTCACTTCGATATCGCTGCTTATTTTGGTCCTGGAGAGAAATGTCACATTTTGCTTTGTTTTGTTGATTTTTGGTTGGTTTTTTTTACCCCTTTGATGTCTCAAGCCACAGACGATGTTTGTTCATCTGCAGGAAATCTTTTCCAGGTCTCCAGTAGGAAAGATGGGGCAGGACCTCAGCCATGCCCCTGCCAGGGGAGCGGCATTTGGGATTAAACCCCCTGTTTGGGGTTGCAGGGGAGGAGAGCCCCTGCCATGCTCCCCAGCCCTCAGAGTCCCTGCCACGGCATGGTGACATGGGTTGGCGTCAGGGACCGACAGACCCTGCGTGCATCTCCTTGGGCTTTGCAGCTGGGGAGGTGACACATGCTGGGATCCTCATCAGCCTATTTTTAGATGTTGCCTGAGACTCGGTATTGATTTGTTCCTACTGTCTCTACCTGCTGGGGCTCAGCTGCATTGGCACGTTGTCACCCACTGCTGGTACGGAGGCGGGGATGGGGCAGCTTGGGGGGACCAGCTCCATCAGATGCAGAGGCTGGAGGGGTGCCAGTGCTTGGCTGGGCTTGGCACCTTGCAGAGCTCTGCTCTGAGCATGTGTGGGATGCAAACAGGGCTGGGAAACTGAGGCACGGGCTAGTGGCATGCAGGGGAGCTCAGTGCAGGGCTCTGCCCTGGCCCCTGGGCATGGGGCTGCCCGACTGGGGCATGGCTGCCAGCGTGGCATGGCATGGCATGGCACGGCCACCTAACAGGGGGTTAAATGCCCTGCCACTGTGCCAGGGGACCTTCCAGGGCTGCCACCTCCTTACTGGGTAAATAAATAATGTCTCGCCTCTGAAGCCGCAGGGTTGGTTACATGGTAATTGCTTTTTGGGAGATGCAATTACCGGGCGATGTTGTGGAACGTGTCCTGCCTGTGTACCGGCGCAGTCTCCCACCAGGACCCAGCTCCAGCCAAGGGTCAGGCACTGGTGGCTTCGGGTGCTGTCCCTGTAGGCGCTAAGGTCATTGCTGCCGCTTCGGGTGCTGCTTGCCAGGACGATGGCACCATCCTCACCCGCTCCAGGCTCCCCTCCATGACACGCTGTCATCCCTGAGGGCAGGGGATGGATCCAGCCAGCTCCATGTCCTTCCCTCTCCCTCCAGCCAGAGCCCCCAGACCCACCTTG
This sequence comes from Falco peregrinus, assembly GCF_023634155.1. Classification (NCBI taxonomy): domain Eukaryota; kingdom Metazoa; phylum Chordata; class Aves; order Falconiformes; family Falconidae; genus Falco; species Falco peregrinus. The sequence continues at coordinate 117,841,023 of NC_073723.1, forward strand.
CTTTAAATCCTTCTCTGCTTTTTGGGCTTTGGGGTTCCCTCCTCCCGCTGGCAGGTGGGCAAGGGAGGCACCATGCCGTGTCCCCCCAGGTTTGGAGGTTGTGGCTGCACTTGGCACCTTCACCCTGAGGCTGGGAAAACACCGATTCATAATTTGGGATGGGAGAGGAGGGGACAGTGAGGGTGGGCAAGAGGCACTGAAGGCAGAGGCTGTTTGGGTAAATGAGTGATTGTTTCAAAGCACGAAGCTGTGGCTCTCAGCAGCTTTCGAAGCCTTGGGAAATTTGTCTTTCTGACTCTGCAAGGTGCTCAGGCGGGGAGGGAAATGCATTACAAGCTGAAATGCTTTGAGAGCAGAGGGGAAATATTATGTGATTCAAGCCCCGTTCCTCCCAGCAAGAGGAACCTGGTGAACACAATATACTGTATTCTTCACATTCCTTCACCTCCCTGTGCCGTGTGTGTAAATGTGCTTGTTCCCTCCCCGGCTCCAAGAACCTGGGCTGCAACCAGGAGCTGGCTGCTGCGGCACCCGCTTCCCAACAGGCTGGGCACCCATTGCATCCAGCCTGGCCCGGAGGGGTGAAGGGAATGCTGGGCAGGGGCTGGGGGAAAGCCTGCATCCTGGTCAAGGATAAAGCCCCTTCCCATCCTGAGCATCCTGATGCTCCCCTGGCCTCCCACAAGGTGGGCTTGGTCCCCATTGGAGGTGGGAAGGGAGCTGGGAGGGGATGGGGGGGCCTGATGCTGAGCATCCTGAGCATCCTAATGCTCTCCTGGCTTGCCCCCAGGTGAGCTTTGCCCAGGGCAGAGCAGGGCACTTGGGGGGGGGGGGGGGGGCGCTGGAGCCGCGCTGCGCCGAGCACACATCACCCTGCCGGGGAGCCTGGGAGCTCAGTGTGACGTGTAAGGAGTCGAAAATAGAATCAGTGCTGGTTTGTTCATGATAATAAATGGGAGCAAATCACAAACAGTGGGTAAGTGACTGACAAACGCTGGTATTTTAATGTCCTCACAAAAGACCCATGTGTAAGTGGGACTTTGCATGAGTAATTCCATACATTTTTAATGGTGGACCCTGGGGGAGAATCAATCACGCTGCGCAGTTGAGTTTCCCTAATGCACGGCACAGCACAAAGCAATTTTATTTGATAAGGCGGCGCCGAGAGCGGCGGGTTCCCTGCACGGGGGAGGGTGGCATGGAGCCTCTCCCCACCGAAGTCCTCCTGTGGACCTCTCTGCAGGAAGCATTCTTTTGGCAAAGCTGTGTTTCCCCAGGAGGTACTGGCTTGGCTGGGGTCTCACTGGGAAGGTTTCTCTGGCTTTGAGGAACTGAGCAGCTGGTATTAGGGGTTTGCACGTGGAAGAAACGTGCTCTGGGTTATCCATGGTGTGGAGATGGGTCTGGAGGGGCCAGCTACGGCAGTGAGATGCTCTCCCCAGTGGTACCCAGGGATGCTAGGGGCAGCTCGTGCCTCAGGATGTGGGGTCCTGCCTGGCCACCAGCCTCCCTCCAGGCCTCCTGGTTTTCAGGAGCATCCCAAGGCTCTGCTCCAGGATCGCTTGCAATCCAGGCTGCTGCCTGCACATCTTTCCTCAATGTCCCCGGAGAAGCCAGCTTGACGGGCAGTGTGTGGGGAGAGATCGAGTGACAGGTCAAGAACAACTCCGGGGGGGAAAAAACGACCCTTCTCGGTATTCTGGATGATCCCAGCTCCATTAATCTCTGGTGCCAGGATGCTTAATAAATATTAGCAGAGCCTCCCCACGGAGCGAGCCCGGGGCTGCGCGGGCAGCAGCACCCCTAGGTGCCGGCTAGCACCCAGTGTGTGGGAGCAGCCCCCACCCGGTGCAGGGTGCTGCTGCCACAGCAGGAGGTTGTCACCTAGGGCAGTTCTGGGGCAGTTCTGGGCCAGCTCGCCCATCCTCTGTGACCCCCCATCCTCTGTGACCCCGAGGGCTCAGCCTGGCCCTGAGGGTCCCACAGCCACGCCATGGCAGGGGTGGCAGGAACCTTTTCAGCAAGGACAGGCAGAGGGTGTTAGCTTTTTGTGATGGAAATGTGGCCCTGCAGGAGCAAAGGCTAATGTGCTCTGGGTAGCTGCTAAAACTTCTGCCGGGGATATATAGCACCTCATTTACGATGATATTTTTTATGCTGAAATGGAAGAAAGCAGCTGCTATCTGTACAAACAAAATTAGGCCAAAGGAGGAAAGTAATTTTGTAAAAGAAATGGGGAGATGCAGGGGGAGATGGATAGGAGACAGATGAATAAACACAATCTACATAGAAACTGATAAAAATTCAATTTCTGCTCACACACGTCCCGGTCTAGCTCACTCCCTTCCTCTCCTCTTTTCCACGCGCTCTGGCGTTGTCTGCAACCCTCGTGCATCCATCTGGGATGTGGGAGGCAAACACAATGGTCCTATTCTGTCTTCAACATGCTGCAAAATTTTCTTTAATTACAGTTCTTTAATTCCTCTGACTTCGGCTTTATATTCAATATTTTTCCCTTGCAAGCAGTGGGCGCCAGGGTGAGCGTCCCACCGGGCAAGACAGCCACTGCGCTGGGGGGTCCCTCTGGGCTTGATCCTGCTCCCACCATGGTGCTTCCATGGAGCAGGGCTACAGGGTACCCAGATGGGAGATCTGGGACTGTAACCCCATGGGGCGAAGGGGATCGGAAGGAATTGGCAGCTCCTGTGAGTGATCTGTGGTACCCACGAGTCTGGCTTTATCCCCGTTCTCAGGACCGATGTCCCTGTAAACCTCAGCTCCTGGAGCCACGGGAGCACACTGGGCTCTCCCTGATGCTTTTCGAGAATATTTTGTGCCTTTGTCTGTGGGTTATAAAGAAAAAAAAGAGCTCCAAATTCTTCCTGGGACTGCCTGTGCCCCACACATCAGTGGCTTGTCTGCAAGCTGGGGTTGTGTGCTGTGACTGGCTGTGCAGTGGGAGTGATGCTGCTGAAGGAAGGACCTTCCTGGGGTTCATCACAGCAAGCTTGCTGGAAAATTCCTCAGCATGAGCTTAATGACTGACCACAGGCTGGCCTGGATGCTGGAGCTGGCCCATATGTCATCTCTGATCTGCTACCCACGCAGCTCTGGTGGCCCATGCCCATCCTGGTGCAAAGCTTGAATGGATGCGTGCCCGGCTCGCTGCCTGCTCCTCCTGCTCCTCTGCATCCCTGGCTGGCCTGGCACAGGCAGGCAATGCACCTCTGCTCAAGGAGGAGACTTCTCCTGCCTCTTCCTTCTTTCTCTGATCATGGAGGGAGCATCTCACCTGTTGACAGTCCTTTTCGGTGCATTTTTTGCAGCAGCTGCTGGGGAACCAGCTTTGATGGCTCTTTGATGCTAATGGTGGTGCCCCCCCTGCCTTTCCTGCACTGGGGGCTAAAAATCGACTCGGAGGAGCAGAAACCATGTGAGTGCTTGTAAATTGTGCAGCTGAGGCAGAGCAGGGCTGTCCTGGGGGGTTGTAGGGCTGACCCCTTGTCCTGCTTCAGACTCCCTGGTCCAGCACCAGGCTCTGGATGCGCCCCGAGGTGCTGCACATCCGTGCCTGGCGCTGGGTGCATGCACATGAGGGGCTCTTGAGTGTCCCCTGTAGCTGGGGACATGGGGTACAGGGCTTTGCACCAGCATGGTCCATCCCCACAGAGCGAGCATCAGCTCCGGGCGAGAGGGGATCGATCGATGAGAGCAAAGTGAGCACACTTTGCATCGGTTCAGAGGGCAATGGAGCATGGAAATGGCCATGTCACCGGGGAGCGGGACGTGTGCCGCTGGGGCGCAGGGCCAGCTGGGGCTGAGCCCTCCTCTTGCTCCGCACAGAGCTCCAGGAAGGCCAGATCCAATTCTGCCAGGTGCTGAGCACACCCAGCCAGACCCAGAGAGCTGGGGGTGGCATGGAGCATCCTCATAGTGCAGGACCTGCATTGTCCCCAAGGACCCCTGCTAAGGGGGCACTCAGGAGTGGGTGCTCTGCTCCACTCTGGCCCCCACCTCAGGCATTTGGGAGGCTTCATGCTCTGCACCGAGGGTTGCCATGCTAGCAAGAGCCGGGAGGGGAGATGGAGGGTGCGGGGCACCCATGTCCCTGCGCACACCCACGTCCCCCGTGCACTCCCACGTGTGCGGAGGCTGAGCCGAGCTGCAGCCTGGTTTCCCTAGGAAACCAAGCGGAGGCCAAAATCATGCGGGGAGGTGCTGGAGGGGCTCTGAAATGTGGCCCGAAGAGCTCCGCACCTGGGGAGCCTTGCTATCCCCCCTGGTGCTCCAGGGACACCAATGGCAGTGACAGTGCAGTGGCACTTGGGTGGCTAGGGGTGCAAGAGGGGCTGTGCTGGTGGCAGCTTGGCTGTAGCAGGGAGTTTTGGAGAGGGGGGGTTGGTGATGACACACAGCCCCTGGGCACCCCCCCTGGCACTCACAAATGACCAAGATGGGGCTGTCACTGGTGCTGGGGCATGTCCCTGCCCTTCTCGCTGCCATGGCCTTGTGCAGGATGGGGGCTGCTCGAGGCTCACCTAGAGCATCCCCTCCTGAGCAGCAGGTAGTTTGGGCCTATCCAGAGCCCCCAGCCCAGTGCAGCCCCTAACCCTGCTGCCACAGGGGCTGGGAGGTCACAGTTCCCCAGGAAGACCCCGTGGCTGAGCGGGGGGGAAGGAGGGCATCATTTCAGGGTCGAGCTGGAGCATCAGCCCAGGCTCTTTGGGGACCAGGCAGGCATGCAAGGAGAGAGCTTCCCGTGGGTGGCAGGGTCACACCTTCAACCCGTGTGCTGCCTGCTTCCCAACCCTGCTCCACCTCCTTCTCCTCCTCCTCTTCTTCCTACACCTCCTCTTCCTCCTCCTCTCCTCCTCCTCCTCCTCCATCAGTCTTTCACAGGCTGCCAAGTGAGGATGCATTTGCTGGGCTACACGCTCCAAAAGTTGATAATTCCCCTCCAGGCAATTAAAAGGAAGCCATTTCTCCTCAATCAGCTGTATTTGAATATGGAAATGATTTTTAATTACTCAGAGTCAATATCATTTTATCACTGAAATGTGTTTGAACGAGGTTCACCCTATTTGCAGGGCGTCTAATAAGCTGAATGCAAATTCACTGTGATTCACGGGTTTTAAATGTTCGGAGGAGCAAGGGAAGGTGCTGCCCTTTGAAGGTTCCATTCCCAGGCTCCTGATGGGGCACAAAATGCCAGCCACCCCCCTGCCCTGCCGGCTACCATCGGTGACAAGGCAGGGGGGACGTGGCAGGGGCCATGAGCCTGGTGGGGACATGGGGACTGTGACTGCCCCTTCCCCGAGCATGGCCATCCCCTGGCCCTGAACATGCCCAGGGTCAGCTCCCCACGGAGCTAATGACAGCTCGGCAGCGTTAGATCCCCAGCTATTGTCTCCTGATTAATTTGCTAATTATGTTCTGCTTTTATCCAAGAGGCCTGGCGGCAGTGTGGAAATGTCAGGCACTTGTTTATGCCCCGGGTTGCTGGCGGAGTGACAAAGGCAGGATCCCAGAGGAGCCACGGGTAACCTGGCCCTGCCAGCTCCGGCATCACCGGCATCACTGTGCCACGGCATCACTGTGCCACAGCTCCCACAGGGCCAGGACCGAGCTGCTGCCTCCGTCACCACCTCCCCCAGCAGCCCTGGGCCTGTCCTTTTGCTTCAGTTTCCCCCACGGTGGGAGATGAAAGTATCGGGATCCACCTCCCTGCACGCTCTGGGGGTTGGGAGCACTGGCACAGTGGCTCAATGCCACCACGCCAGGGCAGGGACTGACTGCCGGTGGCTGTGGTCCCTGTGCCTCTGCGTGGTTGTCACCAGGAGCGTGCAGAGCATACAGCACCAGAGCCAAAGGCCACCAGGGCAGCTCCCCCCGGGCACTGCTCTCATCTCCCACAGCCTCCTACACCTCATGCATTCCAGTTTACGGCTTACTGGAGGCCCCCAGAGATGCCACCCCCCCTGCTGAGAAGGGGACAGGAGATGTGGCCAAGCGGCTTCCCAGGATCTGATCTCTGGGTTTTCCCGCTGTGAAAACCCATCAGGTGTCGGCGTTGAACGCCGCGCTCCTGCAAGACTGAGCAGCCAAGATAACATCCCCGCTGATGGCTTCAGCCAGGCTTTCTGCAGCCCTCATGTATATTAATCGAGGTGAATATTTATGCAAAGTTTCTTGATCTTGGGCGGTTGCTCCTACGGCTGCTGGTTTGGGCAGTGAAATGGCTCCGGTGGCTGGAGGCTGCTGGCAGCCCTGCGGTGGGAAGGGGCAGGGCTGGTGGTGGGCAGGCAGGCAGAGCTGGGTGGCAGCTTGCCCCTTGCCAGGCTGTTCTGGCTCGGAGAAGATCTCCAGGCATGTCAGGATCCAGAGGGATTTATCCTCGCTGAAGCCCTGGGATGGAGCAGGATGATGCGTGGAGACACGGAGGTGAAAATCCTGCAGGTGTCCCGCATGCTGGCTCCCTGCTGATGTTGTGCTCATCCCCTAATCCCACAGACCGAGAAGGCAGCCTCTGCACCTGGCAAAACCTCTCCCAGTTTCTCCCAGAACATCTCCCCAGCGTGCCTGGCCCAGCGCCTCAAGTCCTTGGCGCTGCCCTGCCTCGTGCCAAGGCACCATCTCCGCATTGGCGCAGACGGCCACGGATTCGCTCTGGTCCGTCCTTCAGCGCACAAAGTGCCTGGAAAAATCAAAATGAAGACGCTGAGCTGAATCCCATCTTCCTGGGCACAACGGCTGCGTCCGTAGGGCTGGGAGCCGCTTGGGATCAGCTGTTGGCTGCGCCGCCGCGGCAGCGCTCCCTAACAAACCCCAAAGTGAAATTTATTTCAGAGCTTATTCCTGTCCTTCCTCTTCTGCTCATCACACGGGCTTCCCTCGCTCCTTTGCCTTTGCTTTTCTCTCTGCCACCACTAGCAGAGAACTTCACGGGAAGGTGCCTCGGAGGGGAGCAGCGGCCGCAGGCAGCTGGCACGGGGCCAGTCCCTCCATCCCGGTGATGGGCACCAAGTGACTGGCAAAGGCTCCTCCTGCGGCGCTTGCTGCCTCTTCCCATTAGAACCGATAATCTTGCAAACCAAACTTTCCTGGTTTATCACTGCTTTTGTTTTTCCACTGGAGCAATTCACAGCGAAGTTTATGGGAAGCGATTCCGACAGGCGGCTGTGGATACCAGCTTCTCGAGGGCTGCCTTCTGCTCCCGTCTCGCCTTGTGCTTCGAGCTGAGGTGCTCCCGCTAAGCCTCTCCGAAATGCTGCTGCTCTGTGCCCTGCTCAGGGAAGACGAGCCCTGTGGGTCGGGCCCATTGGGGGCCACAGGAGCTGGGGGGCTGATTGCAGCATCCCCACATCCCCCTGGCCAGAGGCTGGACTCCATCTCTTCCCTGAATCCTCACCCAGGGCTGTAGCTGCCTGGTGACTGGTGACTGGCGGCAGTGTGTGACTCTCCTGGTGCCTCTGGGTGACTCTCCCCTGCCCCTGATTTCTGTGCCAAATGCTGGGGAAATAAAAGTCCCGTGTTGGGAAATTTCAACACAAGGTTGAACACCAGAGCTGGGGGGCCTCGGGGGTCAATGGGAAGGGGGGGGGCTCGGCCAGTCCCTGCCCAGCGCTGGCCATCCCGGCCATGCCCGCAGCCACGGATGCTGTTAGCCGTAGTGGCAGTGCCTGCATTAATGATTGTGGTGGCACCGGGGACCTTGTGTCAAGCTAACGGGTTATTATTGCCTTAATGGACAGGTCTAATTCCCATCCAGCAGGCAAAGCCCTGGTGTTACAACCTCCGCACACGCGGGCACTGCTCTAATTATGCCCTGCGAGCGGCTCTGCTTGCACTGAGCCTCAGCCCCCTCGAATCCAGTGGCACCAGTGAGGCCGAGAGCCCTGATCAGTGTTTTCCCCACAGCCCAGCAGTTCATCGGAGAGAGGAGGAGGATGGAGGCTCTGGGCACTCGCACCGATCAGCCAGGGAGATGCTTTGTTTTGGCTTGGAGGTCTCCAGTGCCTTCCAGAGCACTGCCTGGCCTGGGGGGCTGCAGGGGCTGAGCACCCCTCTTGCCATGCTTTGGGCTGGGGGCATGGCTGGCGGCGGAGCTCACACTGTGGCTGGGGGAGCTTTGCAGGGATGCAGCGGCAGCAAGCAGCTACAGAGAGCACCCAGTTGTCCTGGTAACAGTGGGTGCCTCCGGCTCCCGCAGCTCAGCCCCCCCCAGCACCGGTGCCCTCCGGCCCCTATTTGCCCACCTGGGGCAGAGGAGACTTTTGGTGATGCCACCTGCAGCACTGGGGAGCCTGGGGTAGGGGGGGTGCGGAGGCTGGAAACGACTCCCACGCTGGAAGGGCAGCAGCAGGCACAGGGGGACGTTACGTGCATGACCACGGACCATCACCAGGCCTGGGGGCAGGGGGGTTTGCAGGACAGAGCCATGCAAGCCAGGCTGTGCCGTAGCCAGCACCACAATCAGGGCAGAGCCCATAGGCAACACTCAGGCAGCGCATCCTGCGTCGCATCCGGCATTGCATCCTGTATCGCATCCTGCATTGCTCGCAGGGCAGCAGTAGCTGGTGACAAGTGATGCGTTTGGAAATTTGGAAGTGTATCAAGCGTGCAGATCTATTTGGCTGCAGGAGCCAACACCTCGTGGGAAGCAGAGAGCGTGACCCAGGGAGCCGTGGGTTTGGGATGGCCCTTCTGCTGAGCTGCAGCCGCTGCAATGATCTGTATTTACAGAGACGGGTTCTGGAATATCCTCCAGTTATGTCTGAACTAATGATGCTTTTCTCCCTGGGATAAAAAACAGCCTGGAAAGCTGGTGTACTTGCTTTCAGCCTTGACCTAGAGGGGATGAGTGTCTGTCTGGGGCTGCTGGGTCAGGCATCCACGGGCTGCAGGGGGGGACTGGGAAAAGGGAACACCACAGGGGAAAGGAGCTGAATTGCACAAAGGTCTCAGGTGGCTGTGACCCTGCACTTCCAGCAGCACTGAGCTGGGTTAGGGCTGGTGCTGTGCTACAGATACCCAGGGTGCTGAGCAGTGGTCTCGGTGGTGCTTCCTGCTACCCAGTTTCTACCCCTGTTGTGCCGAGCCCTGGACAGAGGCTGCAGGGGCCACCCGGAGGTCTGTGCATCCCCAAGCAGTGCCGACAAGGATGCGACCAGCGGAGGTGGACAGGCAGGGGATGGGAACACGCAGCATTTCCAGCGGCACTGCTCCTGCAGTGTGGCAGCGAGGCCATGCCACATCCCGCTGGGCTCCTTGTGGTGTGGCTGGGGCTTGGTGGTGGTGACACCTTGTCCTCTCCAAACCAGAGCAACCTGTGCTCCTGGTGGGCTCTGCCCTGGGCAGGATCCGTGCTGCGGTGGAGCCTCGGTGCTGGCCACTCTCTGTTACCCACGGACCACCGAGACACTCAGGTTTATCCCATCTCTTCATGGTCTCCTTGTGAAACAGCAGTGCTGCAGCCCCCCCAGACACCACCATGGCTCTGGGAGTCTGACACCCTCCGTGTCATACACACTTGTGACCCATTTCTGTGATCATGGGGTGTGCCAGCCCCATTACTCACCTGGTGTTGATGCTCCAGCTCTCCCTGCATCCCACCCCCAGCCCCGCACCCCTGCAAAACATGCCCTACCAAGGCCTGCACGTGTGTGCAACACGGCTGCTGGCAGGGAGCACATGTATCCTGCACAGGGGCGTGCCATGCACGTGCGTGTGCACGCCACAGCACCCACCGATGTGCACGCGTGCACTGCCCACGCATCAGCAAGCACGAACCGACTGATTGCGTGCATGCACGCGCAACCCAGCCACGCACACGCGGGCACAGCACGCGGGCATGAACCATTTCATGTGTGTGCGGGCATATGCCTGCACACACATGAGGCCTGCACGCACCGCTCCCCCCCCCCCACAGCAGCACAACACCCGTGTGCGTGTGCACACCACAGCCACCCCCGTGCATGCACGGCCCCCCCCGTGCCGCCTGCACACCCCCCCCCGCCGCTCCCCCAGCGTTGCAGCATCCCGGGGGTCACCTTCCCCCCCACCCCGTTCTCTGAAGCGAGCGGCACGGTACCGGCAGCCGGGGAGGGGGTGCTCACAACCCCCTCCCCCCGTGCCCCCCCCCCCCCCCCCCCCCGCCGCCCCCGGTGTCCGTAAGGCGGCCCCGCCGCCGCGCAGGCTCCCCGCCATGCCCGGTGCTGTCACACCGCCCCGCGCCCGGCGCATGCAGCAAGTGCCCGAGCGGCGCGCGCCGCCGCCGCCCCCGCCCCCCGCCGCCGCCGCCACCGGGGCCCCGCGCGCCGCGCGCCCGCTCCCGGCCCCGCGCGCCGCCGCGCTCCCCCGGGCGCGCCCGGGCACCGGCTGCCGCCGCCGCTGCCGCCGCTCGGGGATGGCCAGCCCGCTGCACGCCGCGCCGCGCCGGGGCTACACGCGCTGCTGACGGAGCGCAGGTAAGGGCGGCGGCGGGGGGGGGAGCGGGGACCCCTCCCCGGTGCACCGGCACCCCCTCCCCGCCGGTGCACCGGCACCCCCCCTCCCTTCTGCCTCTGCCTTGCCGGTGCACCGAGGTGCGGTGCGCTCCCCCCCCCGCCTCCCGCCGCGGCGCAGCGGGGGCGGCAGCTCGCCGGGGATGCGGGATGCGGCGGCCGGTGCTGCCGGTTGCCAGAGCCCCGGATCCGCCGTGCGGCCCCCCCCCGCCCCCCCCCCCCCGTCTTCCCCGCTGCCTCTCCGGCCCCGGCCAACTTTCCTGCCTCGGCGGGCGGGGAGCTGCAGCCACGTCGCCGTACCGGCGGTGCCCCGTGCCCGGTGCCCGGTGCGGGCAGTGGCATCCCCGGGCCCTGCCTGGAAGTTGCGCGGGGCTGCGGCGGCGGCGGCGGGGCGGGCTTGGCACCGGCTAGCGGCGGCATGCCCGGGGCTGCCGGTCCTCCTCCGGGGCTACCGCCAACCCCCGGGGGCTACCAGTCTCGCTCCACGGCTACGGACACCCCCGGGGCTACCAGTCTCCCTCCATGGCTACCGGCCTCCTCCAGGGCTACCAGTCCTCCTTCGGGGCTACCGGACCCCCCACCCGAGCTACCGGTCTCCCTCCAGTGCTACCGGCCCCCCCACGAGCTACTGGTCCCCCTCCGGGGCGACTCCCCCGCCCCCCCCCAAAGCTACCAGTCTCCCTCCGGGGTTACCGGTCCCTCCCCGCAAGCAGTGCCAGGGCTCCGGCAGCCCCACGCGGAGGTGCTGCACGCATGTCGGTGGGCACATGTGTGTTGCTTGGGCACAGGTATGGCATGGCGGTGCTGTGGTGTGTCATACGGCAAAGGCCACGGGTGGCATCTCTGCCAGCCCTAGCGTGGGCACGCGTGTGCTGCCAGCCCGGCACGCGTGGGTGCTCGGTGGGTCAGTCTCCCCACACCGGGGCTGGTGGCCCCACACCGTCACCCCTAGCCAGGGCTGTGGGGAACCGGCACGCACCGGGGTGCGTGGGCAGGCGTGTTGGCGGAGCCCCGGCAGCAGGAGGGGGGTTTCGCAGCTCTCCCCTGCGTGGGGCTTTGTTCGGTGCCAGCATGGAGGGGCTGCGGGGACCCTCTGTGCCACGGCCATGCCATGGGGGCGAGCGGTACCCAGGGACTGTGGGCGTGTGGCGAGGGCACACGTGGGCGCCCAGCGTGTGCCGGCGCGGGCATGTGGGGCGTGCAGGTGGCAGCCAAATCTGGGGGGTGCGGGGGAGCTGCTTCCCTTCCCGAGGGACCTGCGAGCCCTGGGGTTCGTGGCAGGAGCGATGCCACGTGTGCCCACGCAGGTCACTTGTTGAAGCACGGGGAGATTTTTCCGCAGCCCCAGCCGAGGTGGGGGGTGCGCGTGCACCGCGCCTGCACGGTTGGCGCTGGGGGCCCGTGGCAGTGCAGCGTGTGAACAACCCTTTGCTTTTCTAGGTCATGTCACTGCTGCCTGTGCTGGATGGCGCCTGGCAGCCAGGGCTGCCAGTGACGTGGGGGAGGTGGCCCTGGGGTGGCTGGGCTGGGTCATGGCAGAGCCTCTGGTTGGAGTTTCTTGGCCAGGTGCTGCCGATGGTTTGGATGGCGTGCGTGGGGCTGGTGCTGAGTCGTGCCGCTGTGGGAATGCTGCCAGCGGGGCGGTTATTTGGCACTGACCTCTTCCCCCCCCAAAGGTGGTGGCAGCTGAGCTGAGGGGGGGCTCATGGGGAGGGAGCCGTCTCGCATCGGGCGCCTGTGGGGAGGAGCGGGGTGGCGCGGCTGTCATCACCGTCACCATCACCTGGCTGCTGTCCGGCCACCCTCATCGGGGAGGCTCGGCGCCCCGATTCCCAGCGGCATTCATTACCAGTGGCACAGACGGCGGCGGATGCTGGAATTGGCCATAGGGCAGTGCCAGCCCGTCTGTGCCGGAGCCCGGAGCCTGGTGCCTGGCAGCGGCTTCTCTTCGAGGCCTGCCCAGTTGCTTGTCAAGCCTTGTCAGCAGACCCTGCTTTGATCCAGGGAGTTTGCAAGAAGCTGGGATCCTACAAATTTGATCTGTGCTGGAGAGAAAATGGATACGGAGCCGGCACTGCGGTCAGCTTGCTCCCTGACCGGCAGCCACGTGGCAGAGGTGCTCCAGCGCTGGCTGGGACACACTGTCTGCTCTTCCCGGCTGCCTCTGGCTCTTCTCGACGCCTCTAAGGATCTCTGGCAGCGCAGCTCTCCTGCCCGGTGTGACACCTCTGCCGTGCCAGTGCCGGGCGTTGGGCCGGAGGTGCTGAGCTCAGGCTGTGGAGAGCCCTGCCACGGCACCAACCTCCCGCGCAGAGCAGTGGGAATAGATGAGTCTTCCTTCACTCGGGCTGTTCCCATCGGTACCAAGTCCCCATGTCCTGGGCTGGGTGCTCTCCAGGCTGGGTGGGGGCTACAGGACAGGCTCCTCACGTCCCCGTGCTCGGAGGAAGATGATGCTCAGCTGGATGGATGCGTGAACCATGGGATGAGCTGCTAGCCCTGGTCCAGCTTGACACAGCCCTTGGGGCTGGGCTGCTGTGATGCTTTGACACTTCTCCACAGGAATTTGGACCGAGGCCCTGCAAACTCATTTTCTACCACGGAGCCATCCTGTAATGGGGACGGGGCTGGCTCTGGGCCACCCAGCTCAGTTGCCAAACGTCAGAGGTTCTGTAGCTCCTTGGTGCTCGTGAGGGCCATCGCATGCCCCCCCCGCTCTCGTCCCGTCTGTTCGTTCTTGATGTCCTCCAAGAGCAGGATGAAGCCAGGGCCCTTCTCCTCGGGGCACCTTGGAGGCTCCTGGCAGGTCTGGGTCTGGCTGAGAATGGTGTGTGACAAGGAAAAATCCCCCTCCTGCATGAGCACCCATCCGGGCTGCCATCCTCCTGCTGCCACCCCTGTGACTTGGACCCTGCGTTGGAGCCCTCCTGGGGCTCTCAGCCCCCCTGCCCCATCCCTTTGCAGGATGGAGCTGATGGAGAAGAGGGAGCTGCATCCCAGCGACATGGAAACTACTCGGAAGAGGCCATGGGAGAGTGGCAGGAGCAGCTGTGGCTGCTGCAGCCCCTGCGGGTGGCCTGCTGCGGGGGCGGGGGGGCTTGCCTCCAGGGACCCCCACAGCCGTGGAAGGAGAGGCAGCACACACTGCTCCCTGGCAGAGTGTAATCCCTAATCCCGGTGGAGATTTCAGTGTGCTGTCTCTTGGCCTTGCTTTTGGAGTGGAGTTTTACCAACAGCAGTTAAGTAAAATAAATAAAAAGGCCTTTGCTTGCCAGTGCTAGCGAGGCTGAGCCAGTGATTGGCAAAGCGGCACCATTAATTACAGCTCGGCGCTGCTGCCAGCCTGCCTGCTTCAGGAAAGGTGGTGGCAGCGCGCCGGGGAAGCCAGAGGGAGAGGGGGAGTGTGTGGGGAAGGGCAAGACGTGGGAGGGGGGGGAAATATGGTCCCAGGTGCCAGGGGGATTGTGCCGTGGTAGGTGGGAGCAGCATGGATACCCCTCTCCCCGCTGAGCGCCTGGGTGGGCACGGGAGCCCATGCATGCAGACATGTGTGCACGCACACACTTTGCAGGAAGCCACGTTTTCGGGGGGGCAAGGGCTGGAGGTGGTGATGTCGGTGGATTTTCTCTGGCACCTTCACCCGGTGATGCTCAGAGCGTTAATTAGTTGGCAGAGCGAGGCTGTGTCAGCGCTGTCGAGGGCCGGGCAGGGGCTTGGTGCTGGGGGTCCCTCGCGCCGGGAGGATGGGCGCAGGGTGGCAAGGGCTAAGCGTGGAGGTGGTGCTTTGAAGGTCCCCGATGCCTTTGAACTGCTAGCGAAGATCCTGGAAATCGGAGGGTTGCAGACGTTCCTGGCGGGAAGAGCTCGTTAGGGCACTTTGTTGGCATCACCTCTGGGCAGGCAGGGATATACTCCCGTGGGATGGAGCCTGTTTTGTGGCCACATGGCCGTGCTGTCGGCTAGCCTGCTCCTCCCTAGATACCGTCGCCTTTTGGCATGGACCAAGGCTGTTCCCACCATGGTTCAACACCCTGGGCTGCCTGGCCCTTCCTTACCCTGCTGCCCTTTTTCCAAGCCATCCTTGTGTTAAGAATTCTCACGGATCGCGTATTTTTTACACCCTATTAAAAGAAGACTGTTGGGTTAAAAAGCGTGTCTCTCAAAACCCAAATCTCCTTTACTTTGCTATTAATCGTTTCTCAGATTATTAATGCCAGCAGGGTTTAGTGCCGCCTGTTTATCACTTTGGGGGCTGGTTGGTTGTTTCTGGCTTTGCCTGGTTGGAGAGGGGTGGCCGCGGCCGAGCAGAAGCGCGGTAGTCGGGAGCTGGCCCCCGCTGTGCCGGGAGGATGGAGCTGGACTGCATCCCTGCTGAAATCTCCATTCGGGGGGAGCATCTTCAGGGAAACAACCTGTTTGTGCGGTGTGAGCAGGGCTGGCGTGGAGTGTTGTCTCCTCCCGTTGTGCCGCGGCTGCTGGTGAGGGAGAGACGAGCCCTTGTTGGATCCTGCCGGTTACCGGAGCCGGGAGGGATGTGATGACAGCGATGGAGAGGGACCGTGCTCTGACTGCCGAGGATGGGGAGCCCGGGATGTCGCTTCCGCATGGTTGCTTCCCGGCTCTGTGATGGCTCTTTAAAAGCTTTAATTAAAAACCCACCCTCTTCCCTGTGTCCGGGCAGGGAACAAAAGGCAAATGGAAGGGGCTGGAGCGGGTGCCTGCGGTGGGTGAGCATGCCAGCCTGTGCCAGCCATGCTCCGGGTGCCATCCCCTTCCCGGGGGAGCAGCACCCGCTCCTGCAGCAGCCCAGCGGGGTGGTTGGGTGCGGTGGGTCCCAGGGGGCAGCAGGCATCCCCCATCAGCCGGCTTCGCCAGCGGTGCCACCATGCAGTCACCGACGGTGGGTGGTTTCTCCTGCATGGACCGAAGCCCTTTTGGAGGTGGGGGGGCGATGACAGCGGGGCCATGCCCTGGTGCCCCGGCAAGGCTGGGCTCCCCCTTGCCGGAGCACACGGGCAGTGATGCTGCAGGCTGTGAGGTCCTCCCCGCGGTGCCAGGTAGGCTGTGACAGTGGCCCCTCCTCGAGCTGCTCGGTAGCTCCCACTGGGTGACTCGGTGCCCCAGATGTTAAATGTTTTCTTGGGCCCAGCTTGCAGCTCAATGAAATATCTTCACTGCAGCAGCAACAGCAAGCGCTGCGGGGAGCGAGGCTGGTGCTGAACGAGCTGTATCAGATTTGATCTGCTCTTAACGAGCCCCGGTCTTCAGTAGCAGCTACAGCATGGTGCTGGGCTCCCCAGCAGCCGCAGCCCTGGCAGGTTTTGGGGCTCGGG
Source organism: Falco peregrinus (assembly GCF_023634155.1). Classification (NCBI taxonomy): domain Eukaryota; kingdom Metazoa; phylum Chordata; class Aves; order Falconiformes; family Falconidae; genus Falco; species Falco peregrinus. The sequence goes on from NC_073723.1 coordinate 117,856,858, forward strand.
GGAGGCTCCCCACGGTCCAGAGCACCTGGGTCTTGCAGGGTGCCGTGTTTAAAAGGCGAGGAGCCCAGGGAGGTGTGGTAGTGGGCTGCCTGGCCGTGCCCGTCCCCATCGAGCTTTCCAGCAGCCGGTTTGCCTCAGCCGTGCAGGCAGGCTGGGCATTGGCAGGAGCCGGGCAGGAGGGATGGGTGGATGGCAGTGCCGAGCATCCCTCCTCGCTGCTCCCAGGTGAGGGAAGCAAGCACCATCTTGTGTCCCTGCCAGGCTGCGGGAGCCCCAGGAGCTCGCTGCAGAGCAGCAGCGTGTCCCTGCCTGACCTCCTCCTCCTCCTCCTCCTCCTCCTCCTCCCCCCATCCCCGGTTCTCCCGGAGCAATGGAGGGCTTGGACTCTCCGGGAGACCTCAGGACCTTGCTGGGCGCTTGAGGAGCATCAGTGGGGGATGCTCATGGGGCTCCCTGCTCTGGCTGCCCCTTGGCTCCCCATTGCTGCTGCCACAGGTGGGGGGTCTCCTGTTGAATTCCCAGGGGTCTCCCAAGGGTGGAAGTGGCTGCAGAAAGTGGGGGTTTCTTTTGACCTAGATCTCTCTGCTTACACTGGGGGGTCCTGCCCAGATCCGGCCCCAGACCTGGCTGCTCCCACTGGCTCCATCCCAGCCCCTTTCTCCCCATGCCTGCGTGCCACTGACAGACACCGGCTGCCGGCACCGAGCCCCGTCACTGCCGGGGCGGCAGGAGCCAGTGCCAGCCTGTTGCATGAGAGCTGGGTTATTTTTAGCTCTTTAATGTGCCCATTATGGCTTCGGCACATGCTCGGCCGAGGCTCAGGCTCCCTCCCTGATGAGCAGGGGGATGCCCTGGTACCGGGGCCTCCGCCAGGGATGATCTGGGAGCAGGAGATGTTGTTTGGGGGTGGAGAAAAGCATCCCTGTGTCACGCTGAGTGCTCGGCATCCCCCACGCATGGCTGGGATGGAGGGGAGCAGGGACCTTGGTGGTTTTGGAAATCAGCCTCTGGAACAGCACCTGTCACTTGTGGCCACCTCCTGACCATCCCCTGCTGTCCCCAGGGCTGTCCCCTCACTGCCGCTGCCCTGGGTGCAGGCTGGCCTGGCACAGCAGTGCCGACACGTGCGCGGTGGCCTTGGCCTCTGTAGAGCCACGCTCCGGTCCCACTTAATAAGGCCACCACGTGCATTATTTTATTAATGAGTTATTAAAAAGCTATCCATGGCGATGCTGCTGTATACCCAGCATGTTGTCCAAGAAATACGTACTTTAACGATTGCTTGCCCTGTGCTGGGCTTTCCTGGCAGGTCAGGGGGAGAGCTGTTGGGTATCCCTGTTGGGGTGCCTGTGCACCCCAGCACATCACCCTGGGCTCCTCTGCTGAGCAGCTGGCCTTTCCCCACAGTGCTCTGGGGCACCAGCAATAGCTATGAGGCTTTTTATAGCCCCATCTGGGCAGAAGCTGTTTGGTGACTCCTTGCCCAGGTTGTGCTTGGCTGGCTGCGGTGGATGAGCCGAGGGCAGGGGGGGTCCCCGCGGTGGGTGTCTGCTGGCTGCGGAGTGGGAGCTGCATCTCTGCCCTGATGGTTTTGGAGTAGAGTCCCCGGTCTGTGCTGCATGGTCCCCAGCCCAGGGGCTGCCTTGGCAGAGCACAGGGAACCAGGCAGGGGTCTCCAATGGCTGTCCCCTGCTTGCAGGGTGACAGCTGGCGATGTGGACCAGCTGGGATGCTGCTCCTGCAGCGGCTGGGGCTTGGTGCAGGGTTTTGACTCCCCTGGCACAGCGGGGAGCCCGCAGTGACTTGCCTGCTGCTAAGCATCTGTCTGTCTGTCTATCCTGTCTGTCTGTGTCTGCCTCTCCCCCAGGGCAAATGCCATAGGATGACCGCTGCTGGTCCCCTCTTACTGGCTGTGATATCTTCTCTCCTGTGGCTCACACGGGGCTTTGACCCGGCTCCCAGTGCCTGCTCCGCTCTGGCCTCCGGCGTCCTCTACGGCTCCTTCTCCCTCAAGGACCTCTTCCCCACCATCTCCTCCGGCTGCTCCTGGACCCTGGAGAACCCTGACCCCACCAAGTACTCGCTCTACCTCCGCTTCAACCGGGAGGAGCAGGTCTGCACCCACTTCTCGCCCATGGTGCTGCCACTTGACCACTACCTGGCCAACTACACCTGCGACCCCCGCGGCGAGGCCGCCAGCCCCCCGCCCGCTCACCAGCGGCCGGAGGAGGAGGAGGAGGAGGAAGAGGAGGAAGCTGAGCTGGAGCTGTGCGAGGACGCAGGGCCCTTCACCTTCCTCCATTTCGACAAGAACTTTGTGCAGCTGTGCCTGGCGGCCGAGCCCGAGGCAGCCCCCCGCCTCCTGGCCCCCCAAGCCCTGGAATTCCGTTTCGTGGAGGTGCTGCTCATCAACAACAACAACTCCAGCCAGTTCACCTGCAGCGTGCTCTGCCGCTGGCTGGAGGAGTGTCTGCAGGCTCCTGGCGCTCGCCGCTGCGGCTTCACCCACGCCGGCTGCAGCTGCCAGGCGGAGAGCCCACCGGCACCGCGGCGCAACGGCACGCGGCACGCCGCCCGCACGCCTGCCCCACCGCCCACCGCCGGTGACTGCTGCCCCACTGACCTGCATTCTGCGAATGCCAATGATTTCGACCTGCCCGAGGTCCCACACGGTGAGTGGGGTGTGGGGGGAGCCCCGGGGATGGACCCCCTGCTGCATGCGTGCTTCTTAGCAGTGCTGGGCACCGAGCAGGGAGGCTGTGCAATGGATGGATCCTGCCTGTGCACGCTCTCTGGGGCAGGAGGGGTGCAAATCTGGTGCTGTGCACAGAGCGGGGAAGCCATGCAATGGATGAATCCTGCCCATGCACACTCTCTGGGACAGGAGGGGTGTAAACTGGGTGCTGTGCACTGAACAAGGAAGCTGTGCAATAGATGAATCCTGCATGAGCACACTTTCTGGGGTAGGAGGGGTGCAAATTGGGTGCTGTGTACAGACTGGGGAAGCCTTGCAATGGATGAATCCTGTCTGTGCATGCTCTCTGGGGCAGGAGGGGTGTAAACTGGGTGCTGTGCACTGAACAAGGAAGCTGTGCAATAGATGAATCCTGCATGAGCACACTTTCTGGGGTAGGAGGGGTGCAAATTGGGTGCTGTGTACAGACTGGGGAAGCCTTGCAATGGATGAATCCTGTCTGTGCATGCTCTCTGGGGCAGGAGGGGTGTAAACTGGGTGCTGTGCACTGAACAAGGAAGCTGTGCAATAGATGAATCCTGCTTATGCACGCTTTCTGGGGTAGGAGGGGTGCAAATCTGGTGCTGTGCACAGAGCAGGGAAGCCACGCAATGCATGAATCCTGCCTGTGCATGCTCTCTGGGGCAGGAGGGGTGCAAACTGCGTGCTGTGCAGAGCAGGGAGGCCTTGCAAAGTGCAAATCCTGTGCATGCTCCTGGGTCCAGCGCACCTCGTCCAAGCGACGGCCAGGCTCAGTGGAGCTGCAGCTTGCTCTGCCCTTGCCGTGGCCTGGCTGACCCTGTCAGTGCTGCTCAGCGCCACGCCGGCTCCGCTGTTTGCCATGGCTGCTCTGGCACAGCCTGCACAGCCGCGGGGCCTCGGTCACGGCCTCCCTGGCACAGGGCTGCTGCTCACCTGCCGGTGTGCCCGGAGCGGCAGCCCTATCACTCTGCATTGGTGGAGATGTGGAAAACATTTTGCAGGTAAAATGACCCTTTCCCGTGGCAAATTACCCTTGACTGCTGCAGCCCAGGCGCTTGTTATTCCAGGCAGGATGTCACGGCATGGTGGCACGGCGTGGCCGGGCTATTAACCAGGCGGAATGAAGCCATTTGCTCGTTACGGAATTGCAGAAACCTCGAGTGAAGATAAAGCAGCCGTGCTTACCCGCGCCCTGGGCGCCAGGGTTGGGCTGCCCATGGCAGGGACCTGCCTTGCCCAAGCACTCCCTTCACCTGTGGGGCACCTCTGCCCAGCCCACCGAGGTGATGCAGGGGTTCTGGGCCACATCTGGCCAGATGTTCCCCCTGCGCCAGCTCTGGGTCGTGCACGGGGAGGAGCATTCCCAAACTTAGCTGCGTGGGGCCTTTATCCAGCAGATTAGGTGGTGGTGATGGGCTGTGGGTATATATACAATTTCATTGGGCTTTAGCATTTATTTCAGGAGCTAAATGTCATTACGGGCAGATCCCCTGCTTAAATCCCTGGCCTGTTACAGCTGCAGGGTTACAAATCGCCTCATCCCACGGGGAGTTGCTTGAGCTGATTTTGGTTGGTTGGTTTTTTTCCTTCCTATTTTTTTCCTCTCTAAATGCAACTCTGCATGGACAATTAAGAGCTCAGTGCCAGGTTCAGGTGCCATCCCCAAGGTCAGCCTGGCTGACCCTTTGCCCAGGGCCCTGACACCCGCTGTGTCCCAGGGCTGCCTGGGGAGCAGTGGGTGCTGCGGGCTGCCGGCACGGAGCAGGGCTGCAGGATACCCCATCCCCTCACTTCTGGAGGGGATTCTGCATCTCCTCATGGCTGGTTTGGTGGGGTTTAGTAATGCCAAGCATGGCTCAAAGAGAGGATGCTGAGCTGGGTGCTGGAGATGGAGGTCCCTGCAGAGCTGGCACACTCGGGCGTTGAGCCGCTTGCCACCTCTCCGTGGACTGGCACACAGACCAGCTGCAATGGCGAGAGCGCAAACTCCCGCTCCTTCCCCAAATTACATTTGACATTCAATTAAAACCTGGAGGTGCCTGGAGGTACGATGTTATTGCGGTGCCAGAGCCACAAGGGTAATGCGCTGCCTCGGCCGCACCGTGTGTCACGCTGCTGCCAACCGGTGCAGCCCCCGCACCCCGGTCCCCCCCCTGGGCACTCGTGGCTGAACCCTGGGGCTGCGGGGCTGGAGCACAGAGCGCCCTTCATGGCATCGAGGGGGGGTCCTGGGCTCCCACCTGGCCTCCCCCCAGCACCCCACGGAATGGAGAATGGCTGCCTTTCAGGGTGGCGGTGGCAGGCAGGGCCGGGGGGCTGAATGGCGCCTGTGAGCTGAGCTTTGGCGGGCGCCCAGCACTGATCTCACCCTCCTCCGCCGAGCGCCGCAGCCGCGCAGCGATGCGGGGGCTGGCGCCCACCCAGCCGCCCCCCGGGCCCAGCCGCAGCGGTGACCCCAGGGGTCCCCATCCCCTCCGTGGCATGGCTTTCCCATAGGGATGTGGTTGGGACCAGGGGGATGCAGCCCCAGGGCAACGCAGTGCTGGGTCTGCGTGGGTGGAAGTGCGGGTGGGTGTGGGGATGGGGTTGAAACTTTTGTGGGGTGATGGTAGGCACGTTATAGCCATGCGGTGGGGGGGGTGTCTGTGGAGAGGGGACACCCCCACAGAGCCTGCAGTGCAGAGGCTGAGCTGTTTCAGCTCTGGGGGTTGCTCTGGGCTGTGTTTCCCCTTGCTCCAAACCCATCATCCTTTGGAAACCAGCCCCCTCCCCTCCCCCCCGCCCCAGGAGGTGATGCCGGGAGGTGATGCTGGGAGGGGGCCACATCTGCCAGCTTGCAGGGTCACAACCAGCCTTGGAGGACTTGCTGAGGTCCCCAGAAAATCACCTCTGCCCTTGCAGCCCAGCAGCCACAATGCAGGGCTCGGGGAGGGGGGACCCCCACGGCAGGACCGGGTGCAGGTGCCGGGGACGGCCCCAGCTGCCCCGCAGTGACGGCCGGGGATTTAGTGCTCTCCGAAGAAAATTGAATTTGGTGTCTCTGTCGAACACAGCCGGGGAGAGAGCCCTCGTATATCCTCGGGATTTATGGTTTTCCCCGGGCACTTGCCGTGATGCGCGTAATTCTGCCGTGCCGCTCGCGGGGGCGGGCAGCCCTGTGGGAGCTCAGCCCTGCAGCCAGACAGACCCCCTCAGAGCAGCCCCTTGCCCCCCCTGCACCCCACCAATGCCACGGGGCGGGATGCACAGAGAGAGGAGCCAAGGGTGCTGGGCTGCACCGGCAGTGACGGCCAGGAGCCCGCGCAGGGGATGGGTCCGGGCAGGGGTTACGCTGGGTTGAAGGCAAAAGTCAGTAAATTTGGGTCTGGTTTACAGCACTAATAAGTGTCAGTGCAGGCAGCGCTCCCGGCCCTGGGCTCATATATCACCTCTGTGTTGATATGGGAGCTGCAGCGTGCCCAAAGCATGGCTGGGAGCTGGCCCTGCAGTGCCAGGTGTCCCTATGTCACCTTCCCGCTGTCCCTTGGGGACATCACTGTGCTTGGCTGGCAATGCCGGGGCAGCTCGGTGAGGTGGTGGTGCCACCCCTGGCTGTTCTCCTGGCTGTCACAGCAGCAGGGTGCCCATGGCACTTTTGGGGGCCACGTGCCCGGCGTGGCATCAGTGGTGCCCAGGGAAGTCACAGCATCTGCGGGCAGCAGCAGCCCCGGTGCTGCCATGCTGTGCCCAGGGTGAGTCCACAGGAACTCACCAGCATCTTGCACCCAGGTGTGGGGACAAGGGATCCTGCTGCAGGACAGCGGGATGGCCTGGGGGGTGTGGGGGAGGCCGGGGAAGTCATCCTCCCCTGCGCCTGCCGCCGCACCTCCCGCCGAGCCCTCCACATGCCAGTTAATTTCACGCCAAGCGCTCTTGATGGATCACTTGTTATTTTTGGTGAGCTGAGCCATAAATTTGTGCCACCTCACTGCAGCAAGCTGTTAAGTGGGGACTGGAGAGCACCTCTGCCCCGCGTGGTGGGGGCACAGGCACCCTGGCTGCACCGGGGACACAGCACCCTAGGCCATGCTCCAGCTGCAGCCCCAGTGATGTGGGATGATATGTCTGGGGGAGCTGTGACACATTTTTGGGGATCCGTGAGTGTGCCCAGCAATGCTCAACCAGCTCTTGCCCTTGGGGATGCCATGTGGGGCCAGGCGTCCCTGTATCCCCCTGCAATGTCCCATGGTGGCCCGTCTCCATCCCTGTCCCTGTCCCCGCCCCCTGCCTGCTCTCACAGGAGCACTTCTCTCTTCTAGGCAATGCAGTCGAGGAGAACCAGAAGGTGAAGACCCAGTGGCCACGGTCAGCAGACGAACCGGGTGTCTACATGGCCCAGACAGGTACCAGTGCTGCCCCAGCAGGGGCACAGGCACAGGACACTGGTGTCACTGGCTTGGGTACCAGGCAGCGGTGATGGAGAGGGAGTGACTCCTTTTGCTTCCTGCCCACCGACTTAATTTGCTCCATTTATATATTTTTCCTTTACACCTTCCTCTGAGGGTTGTAAAGCAAAAAAACCCACAACCCCAACAAAATCCATTAATTGTTTTGTTCAAATGTATTTATTTGGCAAATCCATCTGGGTAATTTGAGCATACTGCTCCCCCCTCCGCAGCCCCCCCTGATTTATGGTTGGAGGGCTCGGAGGCGAGCGGGAGATGGATGGGCCCTGGCGCCAGGAGAGGAGCTCTGCTCTGTGTGCCTGGCATGCAGATCTCCTCCTGACCATGTTCGCGTACTCGCGGGGGTCCTGCCCCCCTGGGAGCTGCTGGGCAGAGCAGGGGGTGACCCCAGTGGTGACCAGGTCCAGCCTCGGCATCCCCGTGTGATGCGGAGCAGCCACGGGGCATTGTCACCTCCATGGGAGCCCTACTCCCGAGCCTGCATCCTGCCTGTCTCCAGGACAAATCGTCCCCTTCGGAGCCCTCCTCCGTATATTCCTTTTTAATTTAAACTGATGGCCTTTTCTTCTGGCCTGTCCAATAGCTTCAGAGACATCATCAAGCTTAATAAGAGCAGGGCTGTTGTAAATGTCAGTGCTGTGCCTGGGTGGGGAGAAGGAGCTGTGCCGGGCTGCTTGCGCTGCCTGCGCTGCCCAGCTGGACGCTGTCCCTCGTGCTGGGCACGATCCTGTGCCCCGACCCCTTCTCTAGGTGCAGCCGGTGCTAGGTCTGGAGGGCAGCATGGGCTCCTTCGCCCTGCTTACATCCTCCGTGTCACCCCTGTTGCCCAAGCACCTTGTCCTCATTCCAGGTGCTGCCCGGGCACTTTCCCATCCCCTGTGGGTGCTCCATGGGACCTTCCTGGCCCCCTCAGGGAAGTCGCTGGCTCTCAGGCTCCGTGTTTCCCACAGGGGACCCGGCGGCGGAGGAGTGGTCCCAGTGGAGCGTCTGTTCCCTGACATGTGGGCAGGGCTCCCAGGTGCGGACACGCTCCTGCGTCTCCTCGCCCTATGGGACGCTGTGCAGCGGGCTGCTCCGGGAGACACGGACCTGCAATAACACGGCCACCTGCCCAGGTATGGGGAATGCGGGGACACCAGGGGGGTTTCACTGCTGGCTCGGGGTGCCCGCCGCTGGCTGGGCTCTGGTGGGTGCGCAAAGGGCTGAGCAAGCGAGCGGCTGAGGGGAGTGGAGACCTGTTGCTGAGGGGTCTCTCACAGGTGGGGTATTCTGGGGGGATGGATGAGGAAAGTGGCTCTGCGTGGCGGCTGCTGTCATGGAAGCAGGTATTGCGCATCCTGCGCTGGGCTGCTCCAAGCCCCCTTGGCATCCCCACATCATCTTGCCTTCCTGGTTGGACTAGCTCTTGGGAAGCCACGTGGGGAAGCAGCAAGCGGGGGGAGGCGTCTAGAAGGGGTGCCCTGCGCCCCACCACCCCTGCTCTGCCGGGGGTTTTGCTTTGGGAGCAGCTGGGGCGGTGGCACCTCTCCATCCTCCCTCCTGGCAAACTCAGGGCTTCCCCATGGTGCCTCCGAGGCTTTGTGCTGGGAGAGAGGCAGGCGCTGGAGCCTGCACCGGGGGACTTGGGGGACCTGGCGTGGTGGGGGTCCCCGCTCGTGGGGAACAGGAGGGGGCCGAGCTGCTCAGTGCCTTGAGGCAGGTTGCGGGCAGGCAGGATGCCGGGCGTCTCACTGGGCCACGTGCTGGCTCCTTTGTCATGGTGGTGTCCATGTGTCTTGTGTGGGACACTGGGGGTCAGAGGGGCCTCGGTGTGCTGCAGTGGCAGCTGGTTGCCCTGTCTAAGCTTGCGATGTTTCAGAGGTTTTGCACCTCAAAACCACACAGGTGCCCGCTCCCCTCCGTACCAGGGAGCACAGCCCTGTCCTGGCACTGCAGGGACATCGAAGCTCACGGAGGAGCATCCTTTAGGATGCTTGTGTGCCGCACAGGTCCCTGCTCCCTTCCCAGTGGGCTGAGCTCCCGTGGGCGCGATGCGTGCGAGGGGCAGCCGTGCCAGTGTGTCGACATGGGGTTGGGGCGAGCTGGGCCATGTGTAGGTGTGGGGGGATGTGCACCGCCGGTGCCAAGACCCGGAGCAGGGCAGGGAGCAGCAGTGGCACCACTGCCTGCTCAGGGCCCTTGGGGGTTTGGGCTCAGGTGTGATGGCGGGGCAGACGGTGCCAGCAGGATGCAGAGGGGAGCTGGGGACCGTCCCCAGCTCTGCCGTGAGCCCCAGCCCAGGGCACGAGGGGTCTGCAATGGGCAGGACCCCTCAGTGCCAGGAGGAGGAGGAGGTTGGAACCCCGCGAGGGCTGGGAGCGTGTGGCAACGGCACTGTGCTGTGTTGCAGTTCACGGCGCGTGGGAAGAGTGGTCCCCGTGGAGCCTGTGCTCGGTGACCTGCGGGCGAGGGGCCAGGACCAGGACGCGGCGGTGCGTGGCCCCGCGGCGCGGAGGGAAAGCCTGCGAGGGCCCCGAGCTGCAGGCCAAGCCCTGCAATATCGCGAGCTGCCCGGGTCAGTACCTCTCTCTCCCCCTGCTCCTCCTTCCCCCTGGGAATGCCAGGAGACAGCACCGGCCAAGAGCCAGGGCTGTGCTCCCGGCACGGGGCTGCGGTGCGGTGAGGGACGGGTGGCACTGCCATGGGGACCTGGGACAGCCCATGGGCACATGGGTGCTGTGACATGGGGTGCACCCTCCTGTCCCCACTGGAAACCCAGATGGAGAGCCAGCTCCATCAGCCATGCTGGGGGGCTTGAGCCCCCGCTGTGGGCAGGGGGGTCCAGCCTGGGGACCACGGAAGAGCCGGCTCCTTCCCTGCCCATCTGCTGTGGCTGACTGTCCCCTGCAGCAGGCACGGCGATGGCACTGGTGTGGCATCGGGATGTTGTGGGGCACTGGGGAGGTGGCGAAGGGGGTCGGCTGCAGGGTCTGTCTGCACATGGGTGGAGCAACATCTCTGTCCCTTCTTGTGTGCCTGGAGTGGCTGTGGTGGCGGCTGTGGGGTTTCTGCGATGATGGCCAGGGATGCCACGTCAGGGCCAGCATCCCTGTGAGGACTCGATGTATGGCAAGGGGAGTCCGGTGGCCAGCTGGGAGCAGGATGGAGCGTGGGACCTGAGGGGTGCGCAGGGTGCACCGCCCCTGCAGCAGCTCCGGCAGGGGTGTGCCACCCACGGCACATGGCCTTTGCCACAGCAGCCCCATGGAGATGCTGCTGCAGCGAGGAGAGCTCCCAGCAGCTCTTTCCCTGCTGCCCTGGCCCATGCAGCAGTGCTGGGGCTCACAGGTTCAGCGGGGAGCGGTGCCAGGGCTGCTGGGTTTGGCAGGGAGCGATGCCAGGGTCCGGTGAGCATGGCCATGTGGCAGCACTGGCTGTTGTGGTGCAGCGGGGGCTGTAGGAGCCACCGCTCAGGGTGTGGGGGCCAGTCCTGGTGACAGTCCCCCCAGCCGGGGCAGGATTTGGCGCTGGCTGCTGAGGTCGGCGCGGGAGGAGCCGGCACATCCGTAGGTTGGACCCGTTGCACCGAGAGCCCGGCGTGGGTCGCGGGGAGCTGGAGCCGTGCGGCCGAGTGGCCGCCGGCCGGTGGAGGCTGACGCCACTCTCGCTTGTCCCCGCAGTGGAAGGGCAGTGGCTGGAGTGGGGCGCCTGGAGCCGCTGCTCCGTCACCTGCGCCAACGGCACGCAGCAGCGGACGCGCAAGTGCAGCGTCTCGGCCCACGGCTGGGCCGAGTGCCGGGGGGCCCACGCCGACGCCCGGGAGTGCTCCAACCCCACCTGTCCCAGTAAGGCCCCGCGCGCTGGGGGGGGAGCGGGGGGGAGGCTGCGTGTGCCGCTGGCACGGCGTGTCGGTGCACGGCACATCAGCGCGCATCAGCCATAAAGCCGCTGCAGTGTCACCACCGGTGACACGAGGATGCTGGCAGCTCCCTCTGCTGCGGACGCGGGCGTAAGGGGATCAAGAGCCGAAGGGTGATGCCAGGGATCAGCAGCTGCCCCGCTCGTGCCGCTTGGTCCCGCCAGGCACATCTTGGCTGATGGAGCCAGGGTTTCATACCGTGTCACGCTGCGGGGACCCGTTGGTGCCCGGTGGCTGCAGGTCCCGATGTGCTTTGGGTGTGCAAGCATGTACGAGCTCTTGTGCATTGCACGTGGTGGGGCTGGGGCCAGCTCTGGCGATGGGGGGGGACACTGGGCAGCAGGATAGTCAAGCCAAAGGATGCACCCCATCCTCATCCTGTCCTTCGACCCCATCCTCGTCTTGTCCTTCGACCCCCCGGTGTTGGTTGCAGGCGCGGAGGGTGCCGGTTGCTGTGCCATGGCCGCCACGGCAGCCAAAGGGAGGGAGCAGCTGTGCCACGCACCCCAGGGGTGCCCTTGGGTTGCCAGCAGGGAGCAGCCAGGTGGCTGCACGGGGATGCCAGGCTTGTCTAAAAGAGATACAAATCACTGATCCATGGATTTCATACCCCACGGGGCTTTCGATTCATGGCGTGGGGGGGACAGCCATTGATGGTGCCCACCAGCCCTGTCCTGTCCCCTTGGGTGCCATTTGCTGTGCAGAACCAGGCGTCCCACAGTGTTCCCATCCCCACAGCCGACAGCAAGTGGGGTCCCTGGAACCACTGGAGCCTCTGCTCCAAGACCTGCGACACCGGCTGGCAGCGCCGCTTCCGCATGTGCGAGGGCACTGGCGTGCAGGGCTACCCCTGCGAGGGCAGCGGCGAGGAGGTGAAGACCTGCAATGAGAAGAAGTGCCCAGGTATGGGGCACACTTTCCCCCCCCCTCACACACCCCACTGCCCATCACCCTGCATCCAGGCTCTGCCTGACCCCCCCTTTCGCCCCCCAGCCTACCACGAGATGTGCAAGGATGAGTACGTGATGCTGATGACCTGGAAGAAAACAGCTGCTGGGGACATCATCTACAACAAATGTCCCCCCAATGCCACGGGTGAGGGGCACAGGGCAAGCACCCCCAACCTCCACACCCCACCCCCACCCCCCCCAAGCTCTAGAGCAGGGCAGGGGGCAGTGGGTGACATCAGGATGCTAGGCAGCATCACCCATCCTCGGCGTTCCCGTGCCAGCACCAAACCCGATTGTCCCACACAGGGTCCGCCAGCCGCCGGTGCCTGCTGAGCCCCCATGGGATCGCCTACTGGGGTGTGCCCAGTTTCGCCCGTTGCGTGTCCCACGAGTACCGATACTTGCATCTCTCAGTAGGTGCACGCTCTGGCGCGGCCCCCCCCGCTCCCCAACCCTCCCCTCCCTGGCACAGGGGGTTTGCTCCATCCCTGGGCAGGGAAACCCAGCAGCCGTCTTGCTTCACCGGCTGCCTACTGCATGGGGAAACTGAGGCAGGGCTCCCTGGGCAGGGCTGGGGAAGGGGACCCTGGTCTGAGCTGTGCTCTTGTGTCCTTGGGTAGTGGCTCTTGGGATGGGGAGGACCCCCCCTGCGTGACCCCTGTGTCCTGCTGCTGCCCCAACTAGTGCAGTGAGCTCTGTAGTGTCACCACTGCCTGGGCTCTGGCCGTGGCAGGGGACCTGGGGACATGGAGCACTGCTGGGGTCTGAGTGACACCGGTGTTCCCCCCGTACAAGCTGCGGGAGCACCTGGCCAAGGGGCAGCGGGTGCTGGCGGGTGAGGGGATGTCGCAGGTGGTGCGGAGCCTGCTGGAGCTCATGGCCCGCAAGACCTACTACAGCGGGGACCTGCTCTTCTCCGTGGAGATCCTGCGCAATGTCACCGACACCTTCAAGAGGGCCACCTACACCCCGTCCTCTGAGGACGTGCAGGTAGCGGGCAGGGGACGGCGAGGCACGCCCCTGGGGAGGCGGCGGCGGTTGGTCCCCAGCCCCCAGCCCCGCTGAGCCCCGTCCCCGCAGCGCTTCTTCCAGGTGGTGAGCTACATGGTGGATGCGGAGAACCGGGATAAGTGGGAGGATGCCCAGCAGGTGAGTGGCACAGGACACGGGCGGGTGGTGGGGGCAGCTGGGATGTCCCCACCATGGGCACACGTCCCAGCGGCTGCGGAGCTGGTTGCTCGCTTGCAGGTCTCGCCCGGCTCCGTGCACCTGATGAAGGTGGTGGAGGACTTCATCCACCTGGTGGGTGATGCGCTGAAGGCCTTCCAGAGCTCCCTCATTGTCACCGACAACCTGGGTGAGCGGCGGGGTGGGCGCAGAGCCTCGGCGGGCACAGGGAGCTGGCTGGTGACACCCGTTCTGCCCTGCCAGTGATCAGCATCCAGAGGGAACCTGTCTCCGCCGTCTCCAGTGACATCAACTTCCCTATGAAGGGGCGCCGGGGCATGAAGGATTGGGCCCGCAGCTCTGAGGACAAGCTCTTCATCCCCAGGGAGGTGCTCAGCCTCGCCTCGGCTGGTGAGGCAGGGCTGGGGCTGCAGGAGCCAGCACACTCTGCATGTGTGCACACGTGTGGGCATGAGTGTGCTCCTATGGCTGTGCAGGCATGTGCACATGTGTGAGCGTGCACATGGGAGTGCACATGTGTGAGCGTGCACACCTGGGAGTGCGCATGTATGGGCACGTGTGAGCAGGCACATGGGAGTGTGCATCTTCTGTTGTGCACGTGTCAGCATGTCCATCTGGAGCGTGCATGCATGTGTGTACGTGTGTGTGCACATGTGTGAGTGCACATCTGGTGCTATGCACGTGGAGCATGCACATGAGCAGTGCACATTTGCACACATGTATGAGTATGCATATTGGGGAGTGTGCGTGTGTCTGCATGTGAACATGTGTGAGCATACACATCTGGGAGTGTGCATGTGTGTACACGTGTGTGAGCATGCACATGTGTGAGTGCACATCTGGTGCTGTGCACATGGAGCATGCACGTACGGTGCAGTACACATTTGTGCACACGTATGAGCATGCATATTGGAGAGTGTGCATGTGTATGCACGTGACATGTGTGAGCTTGCATGTCTGAGGCTGTGCATGTGTAAGAGTGCACATCTGGGAGCACAGGTGTGTGTGCATGCATGTCTGGGAGTCCACGTGTGTGGGCGTGAAGGCAGCCTCCTGCCAGCCCACGTGCCTGCATGTGTCAGCGTGTGCTGTGCCTGTGTTGGAGAGGGGATGAATGTTCCCTCACGCGTGTCGGGCGCAGGCTCGTGGGCTCTCACGTGTGCCTATGTGCTTGCTGAGCCCACGCCGGTGCCGGGCGCTGGATCATGGCACTGCTCTCCCTTCCCCTCTCTCTGCAGAAACAGATGAGTCGTCCCACTTCGTCATCGGGGCTGTGCTGTACCGCACGCTGGGGCTGATCCTGCCCCCACCCAGGTGAGTGGGGCTGCCCACTGTCCCCTGCGCCATGTCCCCATCCCTGTGACAGCCAGCACCCCTCCCTGCAGGACCCCCCTGGCCGTCACCTCCAAGGTGCTGACGGTGACAGTGCGCCCGCCAACCAAGCCCGCGGAGCCCCTTGTCCTGGTGGAGCTCTCCCACATCATCAACGTGAGTGTCCCCATCCCGTCACCGTGTCACCTCCCGGTCCCGTGTGGGTCCCAGGCTCTGAGAGCTGGGCAGGGGCCAGCAGCTCCCAGCTGGTAGCCACAAGTACTGGGCTCCATGCCCGTGGTGGGGATGTGCCAGTGCTGGGGAGCCAGGCAGGTCCCCATGGACCCCCCAGTCCCCTGGGGCTGGGAGCAGGGCAGGGCGTGAAGCACTAACCCATCCCTCTGTCCGCAGGGCACTTCCCACCCGCAGTGTGTCACCTGGGACTACTCGAGGACGTGAGTGAAGGACAGGGGAATGGGGACACCCCTGGCCATGTCCTTGCTGGCCGATGGGGCTGGGCTGTCCCAACACCCCAGTGGGTCTCTGGGGAGCTGGCAGGAGGGACGGGGAGTGGGGCCAGTCCCTTGCTGTGGCTGAGTGCTTCTGACTGTGGGTGAATCGTGCTGCCACAGGATCGATCTGCCTCTGCGTGACGCTGGGGACGGATGCCGCCAGCCTGCCAGATGCAATTTGTTAGTGTGGAGCCCGCTGCTCTGGCAGGAGCAAGGGAAAGTAGGGCACGGTGGGGGGACAGCAGGGCCAGGTCCCCCCCTGCCCTGGTACCTGTGGCTGCTCTGCATCTCGGGGTCACTGGTTCCAGTACAGCTCCTGTGCTGATGGGGAGGTGTGTGGCTGTGATGAGTGTGGCAGGTCTCAGCCTGCCCCCAGGGGAGCGGTGTCCCCAGCTGTCCCACAGACCCAGTTCCCAGTTTTGTCACTTTGCTGGGAGCTGTGGCTGCTCTCCCAGCGTCACCATGGGGCTCTCCCTCCCAGCTCCCTCCCGGGGGAGTCCCCGTGGCAGGAGGGGAGCGTCACCCGCTCCCGGGCAGGTCTGCCTTTGGGGTAGCACAGCTCTGCTGCATGAGCCATGGCTCATGCTGGAGGGGCCACAGGTGCCAGGGTGTCCTGGGACTGCTGCTGCCTGCCCTGGCGCTGCCTTGGTCCCCTCCATCCCTGCCACCCCTCTTCCCAGGCCTGGCCCCCTCCCTCTGTGGTTTGTGCTCCCCCAGACCTGGGTGGGATGGTTAAATTTCGTGTTGCACCGCTCCCCAGCACGATGGGCACCAGGGCGGGCGGGGGCAGCTGGGGGCAGGGATGGCGTCAACCCCCCACGCTGGGCTCAGGGGATTAACCCATCCCCTGGCAGCGCTCCCCCATCTGCCTCCCCCCAGGCAGCGGCCAGCAACGGGTTAACTCAGGAGAGGCGCGAGGGGCTGTGTGTGTGTGTGTGCGTTTGATCATTTCAAATTGCTCTCCCTCGCTTTCGTCCCATTAATCAGGGATGCTGGCTTGGGAAACTGGGACACGGAGAGCTGCCAAACCCTGGAGACCCTCCCAGCACACACCAAATGCCAGTGCCGCCAGCTCGCCACCTTCGCCGTCCTCTCCCAGCTGCCCAGAGACCTGGTAGGGGACAGGATGGGGACAGGGACCAGCCTGCTGGGGAACATGGGTCATGGATGGGGGGGGATCCCCGGGCTGCAGGCCTGGGTAAGGCGGGGGTCCCGAGGGAGGATGAGGAGGGGCGGGGGCTGCATAGCCTGCAGGCACCCTAGTAGGATGGGATGGGCACTGGAGGATAGGGGGGTGTCTCCCACCAGCCAAAGGAAGGGCCCTGGCACCCTGAGGGTGGGCTCGTGCGGGCAGGGGTCTGCTGTAGTCTGTAGGGCTCGATATGGGGCATTGCTGTATGCCAGGAGGGGAGGGGGCAGCCCTGGCCCCAGGCATTCCCCCCACCCCATTGCTATTCCGCCCGCATCCCCCGTCGGCATGGAGATAGGCACGGGTCCCCAGGAAGGCGCCTTGGCTGTGCCACTGCCTCCACCGACCCCCTCCGGCGCCCGGGGGTCCCCAGCCAGGGGGGTGGAGAGGCCCAGTGGGGGGCAGGGGGCGGGCAGAGAGCGGTGGTGGGGGTTGAGGAGGGGGGGGCAGGCTCAGCCGCTACCCCCCACTGCTCACCAGGCCATGGACCCCTCGGGCACTCCATCAGTGCCACTGATGATCGGCTGTGCCGTCTCCTGCATGGCCCTGCTGACCCTGCTGGTGATCTACGCGGCCTTCTGGAGGTGACCTGGGGACAACTGGGGACCCGGGGGGCACCTGAGGTGTGAGACTGTGTGGGGAGGGGGCGGCGAAGTGGGGCACGGCACGAGTAAAGTCTCAGCATCAATGTGATTAAATGCAACGTGGCAGGAACAGAATGACCCCCGTGGGAACCGGGCGGGTGGGAGAGGTGCCCAGGCTGCCTGGCACTGTCCCCAGCCAAGGACAGTGCCCACCCGCCGGCAGCATGCAGGGGACACGGGACAGGGACACGGCACGGGCTGGCGCCCTGGTCCCATGCTGCTCCTGCCCGCAGGTTCATCAAGTCGGAGCGCTCCATCATCCTGCTCAACTTCTGCATCTCCATCCTGGCCTCCAACGTCCTCATCCTCGTGGGCCAGTCCCACATGCTCAGCAAGGTGGGTGCCACCACCCTGCCCCCTCACGGGGTCCCCGGGTGGGCACGGGGGCTGCAGTGGGGTCTGAGCCCTCTTTTCCCAGCTGGTCACCTCGTCCCTGCTGGCTCCCTGCAGCAGATTGGATTTGGATTAACTCGATCTCGGGATTAAATCCTTTGTGCTGGTGGCTTTGACACAAACCTTGCCCGGGTGTGGGAGTTTAACCACGGCGGTGCCGGGCGTGTGGCTGCGGTGGTGCCACGATGTCCCCCCTTGAGGTGCCCACGTCCCCGCAGGGTGTGTGCACCATGACGGCTGCCTTCCTCCACTTCTTCTTCCTCTCGTCCTTCTGCTGGGTGCTGACGGAGGCCTGGCAGTCCTACCTGGCGGTGATCGGCCGGATCCGGACACGCCTGGTCAGGAAACGCTTCCTGTGCTTGGGATGGGGTAAGAGCCCAGCAGGGCTGGTCCCAGGATGGGGTGGAAGGGAGGCACCACACCCCCCCTCCCTGGTACCCCCCAGGGTTATCAGAAGGGGAAACTGAGGCACGATGGAGGAAAGCAGACCCAGGTGTCTTGGTCCCTTTGACGTGGCGCACTCTGACCAGCCAGACCATGGGGAGCTGCCAGAAAGGCTCCATCCCAGTCCCCATCCATGGGGGCTGGCAGAGGGGTGGTGCTGGGGTGGGGGGACGGACAGCAATGCCACCCCCCCTGCAACCCTGGCCTTATCTCCTCTTTCCAGGGTTGCCAGCCCTCGTGGTCGCAGTCTCCGTTGGCTTCACACGGACTAAAGGCTACGGGACGGCGAGCTAGTATGTGGGGACATGGGGACACAGGGCTGGGCCTGGGGACCGCCCCGGCTGGCCACAGGGGATGGGGACAGGGGCTGTCCCCTCTCCCTCAGCCCCTGACATGCCATGGTCCCCCGCAGCTGCTGGCTCTCGCTGGAGGGCGGTTTGCTCTACGCCTTCGTGGGACCTGCTGCTGTCATTGTGCTGGTGAGCTGACCCCAAGCCCCAAAGGCCACCCCGGTGGTGGCAGCTCCTGGAGCCCCGGCTCGTGGAGGGGCTCTGTGCGCAGCCCCTAACCCCGGCGCCGCTCTCGCCCAAGGTGAACATGCTGGTCGGCATCATCGTGTTCAACAAGCTCATGTCCCGCGATGGCATTTCAGATAAGTCCAAAAAGCAGCGAGCTGGGTAAGTGCCCTGCGCCCCACGGGGCTGTCCCTGGGGCTGGCACGGAGCACCCTGCCCTGCCGCACCGCGGGGCATGGCACGGGGCAGGGGGGCTCCTCCGGGAGCGGGCTGAGGACGGGGCACACTTCACCTCATCAGTGGGCGGCAGGGGCCAAGCCCGGGGCAACCGCAGCCCCTTCTTGGGGGCGGCTGGAAGGGCAGTAGCTGGTGGGGACGGTCACCCCACACCTTCCCCTGGGGAAGGGGGAGCCACACACTGCGGACCCCCCCTCCCTGCCACCAGCGGAGGGGACTGAGCCCTGCCCGCCCCATCCCGCTGCCGCTTGGCCACCCCTGCTCGCCATTAACAACTGCTGCTGCCCTCGACTAACCCGTCTCTCTCTCTCTCTCTCTCTTTCTCTTTCTCTTTTCCTTCTCCCATTTGCTTTTTGCCTGTGTCTGTCCATCCGTCCATCCATCTGTCCATCCATCTGTCCACCCCACCCTTCTCCATCCCCACCATCCTGCTCTCCCACGGCCTTGCTCCCCTCGCCTGCATCCCCGCGTGGCCCGGTCCTGGCCGCGGGGCACCGGGGGGGTGGTGGGCATGTAGCTCCAAGCCCCCGCCCTGCGGCAGCCTGCTGCTGAAATGCACCAAGTGCGGCGTGGTGTCCAGCGCGGCCATGACCTCCGCCACCGCCAGCAGTGCCATGTTAGTGCCCGCCACGCGCCCGCCTCGCCCCCCCACCCCGAGCACAGCCTTGGAGCCCGGGCAGCTGGGCCGGGGGGGAGGGGGGAGTCTGGGCATCACCCTGGGTGGGGAGCGGGTTCTGGGTTGGGGGTCCCGTGGGCAGGGCGAAGGCTGTGTGCTCGGGGCGGTCCGGGGCGCGGGGGGCGCGTGCCCCACCGCGGCCATCACGTCTGCATGGCATGGCTTCCCACAGGTCACGTCATCGCTGGGGTTGGGGCGTGGGGGGGCTCAGCTCCTCTTCACCGGGGTGACTTGGGAGCAGGGAGGGCATGAAGGGCACCACGCTGTGGGGCACGGGCCAGTCCTGGCCTTGGGAGTGTCCTCGGGACCCTCTGCCCAGCACCTGAGCCCCCACGGTTGCTGGCTGGGACCACTGCCACCCTGGTCAGCCAAGGTCCCTGCTCCCAGGGGTTTAGTTGCAATAGAAGCAGCCCCCAAACTCACTGTTAAAAAAGAAAGAAATCCCCTTTCTGCTCTTCTTGCGGCTGTGGGAGGGTGACAGTGGCCCCACATGCCCCCAGCACCCTCACTGCCAGCTGTGTTGCCTGTGCGGGGACAGGGACACGTGCAGCTGTGCCCTGCCTGGGCTAGCTGGGCAGTGCCAGTGGCTCAGCCTGAGGGGGGCACAAGGAGCCCACGGGCCCCCTCGCCCTAAGGCAGGCAGTACCCCAAGCGCCTAGCTGGTGCCAGCTTGGAGACACTGAGGAAGAGGGGGGACAACAGGGGGCATGGCATCTGCGCTCGGGTCTCCGTGCCGCGCTGTGCACGCAGTCAGCTCCAGCCAGACTTGCGGGGCTGGGGGCAGTGCTGGGGGGCCTGTTGCGGGGCAGCCCCAGCGCAGCAGGCTCACCCCGGCCCCTCTCTCCCTGCCCCAGGGCATCGCTGTGGAGCTCCTGCGTGGTCCTGCCTCTGCTGGCGCTGACCTGGATGTCGGCCGTGCTCGCCATGACCGACCGGCGCTCCATCCTCTTCCAGGTCCTCTTCGCCGTCTTCAACTCCGTCCAGGGCTTCGTCATCATCACCGTGCACGGGTTCCTGCGCCGAGAGGTGGGGTGGCCCCGGAGGGGTGCCAGTGGGGGGACCCCTGGCCACGGGGCCGTGACCGGCTCTGTTCCCACAGGTCCAGGATGTGGTGAAGTGTCAGATGGGGGGGTGCAGGAGCGAGGAGAATGAAAACTCGCCCGACTCCTGCAAGAATGGGCAGGTGCAGATCCTGGTGAGTGCGGCAGTGCCAGCACGAGCTGCAGTGGGCACTGGCAGGGCTGCTCGCCCCGGCTGGGGCAGGGTCCCCCTTGCAAACCCTGCTGCTCCCCGTGCTGGCCAAGATGCATTCATTTCCCCATCTCTCTCCCTTTCTTTCTCTCTTCTCTCTCTCTCTCTTCCCCCTCTTTCTGTATTTTTATAGACAGATTTTGAAAAGGATGTTGACCTGGCGTGTCAGACAGGTGAGGTCTCCCCTGCCCCCTGCGCTGGGGACGGGGATGTCACTGTGCCACACCTGGGAGGGACAGGCAGCGTGTGCCAGGGCGGGCGCGATGCCAGTGCGCAGGGGGTCAGTCCAGTCCCCCTGCCCTCCTGCGGGATCCCCAGGGCCGGCTCTGACCCCCCTCCCCACCCGCAGTGCTGTTCAAGGAGGTGAACACCTGCAACCCTGCCACCATCACGGGCACCTTGTCCCGCATCTCCCTGGATGGGGATGAAGACCCCAAGCTCAACACCACCTCGGAGGGTGGCCTGGGCTTCTCCAGCCTGCCAGGAAACATCCCTCCCTCCAGCATCCTGGTCCAGGTCCCCAAAATGACACCCAATGTGGTGGCGGGCTTGAGCGAGCTGGGAGACCCGCCGGCACAGCAGCTCAGCCTGGAGGCACCGGGTCCCGTCTACCTGTGCACGGAGAGCAGCCTGCGGCCCCTGGAGTACGGCTGGCTGCGGGCCCCCGAGCCCCCGCGGGAGAGCGACTACATGATGCTGCCCCCGCCGGACCGGCAGCCTCAAGCCCTTCCCACGGGAGGAGGGCACCCTGGGTCCCAGTGCTGAGGAAGGGGTGCCCGGTGGGACGGGGCGCCCGGTGGCTGAGGGAGACACCTACCCTGGCTTCGTCGCAGTGGACCACATCAACATGAACTTGAACCAGCCCTACGGGACGGTGAAGGCGCCCTACGGCCTCCAGTTCAAGCAGCACCCCACCGTGCGGCAGATCCTGGCCTCGGAGCTGTCGGAGCGCAGCCGCACCATGCCCCGCACTGTCCCCGGCTCCGCCATGAAAGTGGGGTCCCTGGAGGTGAGCCAGGGGGGCTGGCGTGTGTGCCCGTGGACGCAGACATGGGGAGGGAGATGCGTGGGTTTGGACAAGTGTGCAAGAGCGTGCACAAGCCCGCATGCACATGCAGGGCTGCATGATTTGCCCCTGTGCTCGCTGCTCGGCATCCCACCCTTTGCTTGGTGCTGCCTTCACCCAGCAGCACGGTGGATAAGCTGCATGTCCTGCAGCTTGGCCGGGACCCCCGCATCTCCAGCCGGGCTCTCCCCCATGCCAACGGGCATCCCCCCATTTCCCCCCCACCGTGCTCACCCCACATCTCAGCCGTGCAAAGACCTTTCCCTTTTCTTCTCCATCTCCTCCCCCTGCTCTGGGCCCTGTGCGTCCCCTGCTAGAGGAAGAGGTTGCGATACTCTGACCTGGACTTCGAGGTAAGCGCGGCCATGGCAGCCGGTGCCACCGGTGCCTGCTGTGGGGTTGGGTGCCACCCAGGGACTGGACCACCTTGTCCCTGGTCCCCTCTGGCTCGCTGTTGGCAAAGCAGCAGCCGAATTTGGAGGAGTTTTCTACCAGGCAGGAACGAGCGTTGGCTCGTAATTAAAACACCGAGTGGGAGCATTGCAGTGGGCTCAGCCACCCGTCTGGGATGCCCCCAAAAGCAGGGGAGGGTGGGCAAGAGGGGATGATGGGGGTGGGAGCAGGGCTGTGCCGCATGCCGACGGCCGCAGGCTCTGCTATTGCCTCGCAGAAGGTGATGCACACGCGGAAACGCCACTCTGAGCTCTACCACGAGCTCAACCAGAAGTTTCACACGCTGGACCGGTACCGGGCCCCAGCTGCCGGCTCCTCCAAGGTGAGGTCTTGGGGGCCCCATCCTGCCCTGGATATGCTCCCCTGCACCCCTCCCACCTCTCCCCTGCATGGACTGGGGCATCCCAGGGAGGATGGGGGAGATGGGGGATCCCCAGGATGATGCTGGGGCTGAGCACTGTTTTTTTCCACAGCGAGAAAAGCGGTGGAGCGTCTCGTCAGGTGGTGGGGAGAAGAGCACGGCCAATGTAAGTGCCTGAGCCCTCCCCGGGGGCTGATCCACCCTCTCTTGGATGGGGCTGGAGGGTGGAGGTGGGTGGCTGTGCCCCAGGGCTGGGTGCCGATGGGACAGAACCACACATCGCCATGCACCCTGGCCATTTGCTGCAGCTCCTCCTCGCCCGGCAGGATGCGGCCAACCCCGAGGAGCAGCAGCCACAGGCGCCGGCTGCGCCACCAAAGCCGTGGAGCACGTTCAAGGCGATGACGCTGGGCGCCCTGCCCAGCGCCCAGCGGGACCGGCTGGAGCTGCGCTGCGCGGACTGGGAGGGCCCCTGCACTGGGCTGGATGCGGCCGATGGCGACTTTCAGACGGAGGTGTGAGCCCCGCGCCCGCTGCCGCTGCCTTCACCCTGGCGCAGGATGAGCCGAGATGCTGGGATTGCTCCGTCCTCCTCAGCTGCTGGGGGGGTCCCTGCCTGGCTGGAGCCGTCCTCGTAGGAGAGACCACGCTCCCCCCTGGCCACAGCCGCCTCCCACCCGTCCTCGCGTGGTTTTCTCCTCCCTGCCACCCTCCGGACGCGGGTGTGGAGGGGACACGCGCACCCCCCCATGCTCACCCACCGATCACACCTGCACCCCCCGGGGCAGGACCGGCCGTTGAGGCCGTCAGATCTTTGTTCTTTTCTACCGGGATGTTTCTTCACGCCGTGCACCGTGTGCACGCGAGCGGCCGTCCCCGGGGCCAGGCTGCCCTCGCCCCCCCCCCCGGGGTCTCATGGCTGCCCCCTCCCAGCCCTCCCCACCGTCCCCACCCCACGGGGCAGGTGCTGTTGTTGTTGGAAATAAAAGTTCACTCTCTGTGGTGCCGTGGGGCCGCGGCCACCGCTTCGTGCTTCGTGTCAAGGGGTCCAGCTGGGTAGAGGGGGGCTGTCACCCAGCGGGGACTCCTGGTCTGTCTGCTCCCCCCGGCCCCCTCCCTGCTCAGAGCCCACAGGGTGCTGCTGGCTGGGGCTGAGCCCACACCCGCGTGCTGCCTCGAAAATGAGCGTCTTATCGCGGGAGCCAAGAGCACTGAATTACATGGTAATTAATCTATGAGCAAATTAGTAACTTCGGAGGCAATTACCATGCAGTCTGCAGAGGCGTGTAACGTGGGGTGCCTCGCACTGCTGGAGCATCCCTGGCGTCAGCACAGCCGGAGCTGGGTGTTGCAGGGTCAGTGTGCTGCCCACGGCATCGGTGCGAGTGGCCCCGGTGCAGGGGGGCTGGCAGTGCCACCGTGAAGCCAGCAGCCGTGGCCGTGGGTGCCAGGCTCGTGCCGGACCAGGAGCTGCGTTGGGAGAGCAGGGGCAGGTCGGTGCTGGAGAGGAGGATGCCTCTGTCTCGTGGCTCTCAGCACCTCCGGGACTAATGAGGTCTGCGCTAAGCGTTAATCCATGGTGTTGATGAGGTGCCAGGGCAGACCATGGCACTGAAACCCTCCTGCTGCGGCGTGGCGTGGTGTAACGCACCGGTGAGGGCTGCGCAGCCGCTGCGATGTGGGGGAGCGTGCCCTGGTCATGGCTGTCACTCCTCTCTGGGAGAAGCTGCCAGAGCTTCCCCAAGGGCTCGTTTTGGCAAAGGCAGGCTCAGCACGGGCTGTGGACGAGCAGGCAGCACCCTCCAGCACCCACATTTCAGGCAGGCAGCTTCCCACAAGGATGAAGCTGGTGGGAGCTGTGGGGCTGGCAATGACCCCTTGCTCCCGGGGGATGCCAGCGCTGCCGAGACCTCCAGGTAAAGGATGCTGCCCAGTTTGGACCAGTGGCCTCCAAGGTACTGGTTTGCTCCTCGTCTGCACTGCAGTGCTGTGCAAGGTGCTCAGCACTCTGCAAGCATCGAGCCCACTGGGTGCTGGGGGTCGGGGGCACTGCCAGCCCCCATCAGCTCAGGCAGCTGTGCCTTCCACTGCCACAGCAGCAATTAGTCCTCATCAGTGCAGGCCTGGGGCCACAGAGATGTGATTGCGAGATGAGGCATGAAATTAGGCAGGCTAAAGGGGAGCGTCATTAACCAAACCTGCCTGGGGTGTGCACGGAGCTGCCAGCACCCGCAACGACTCACTCAGCACCGGTGCGGCCAGGAGGGACCGAGCATCCTCACTGGGGGGGTCCCTCGACAGGGAAGAGCCGTGCCTGTGCCCATGGGAGAGGGGACCACCATGGGAGCCAGAAAGGGGCATGGGAAGGTCCTGGTCCAGGGTGCTGCAGGTGAGGACCATGCATTTAGGGATGCTACATCTGGTGGGGGGATGCTACATCTGGTGAGGGGTGGCAAAGCTGAGCTGAGGGAGGGGGGCAGACCCACCCAGGGTCCCGGCTCAGCCTGGCTGGGCTGTCGGTGCCGTGTGGTGATTCCCTCCCTGCTCCCGACGCTCTGCCCGTGCCCAGCAGCGCCAGCCTCGTGGTTTCCCACTGGCTCCCTTGGTCTCCCAGCGTCTTGCCAGAAGCTCACTGGTTCCCACCGGCATGGGGCCCGTGGCAGAGCCGTGGTGGGGGTGGTGCTCATAAGCCCCCACCGGACAGGACAGGAGATGCTGCTCCCAGCCCCAGTGCTGCGTTGCAATGCAATGCTGCATTAGACCATGCTCCCAGCCCCATGCTGGAGCACTGGGACAGGATGCGGCCCCTGGAGTGGGGGGGTCTCTCCCTGCCCCCCTGGGCAGTCCAGTTAAGGCTGAAGTGCTAATTGCATAACCCAGTTCATCCCAGCACTGCCCAGTTTGGTTTTGGGGTGACGGGAGAAGCAGGCTGGCTGCTGCAGCACAGCAATGGGAGTGGGGAGGGGACAACTGCCCTTGGAGCAGGCAAGGGAAGGGGCCAAATTCTTCCTCCCCCCCCCATTAGAGCCTTCTCAAACAAAGCAGAAAGGGGAGATGGGGGGTCCTGGGCCCAGCACAGCCGCCCCCAGGTTTGCCACCAGTTGTGCCACGAATGCTGGAGCCGTGGCATGGGGAGGGGGCCAGGCCCAAGCATGGGGGCTTCGGCTGCCCCCCCTGTGGTGGGGACGGGGCTGCAGGAGAGGCTGCGGGCAGGTGGCAGGGTCTGGCACAGCGAGAAGCGGCGGTGGGGCACAGCCAGGGCTCCCCAGCCCCATGCAGGGTGTGGGGTGGGAAGCTGGGCAGTGCTCTGCGGACGATGCTGTGAGCAGGGGGCACCGTCCCCTCCCCGGGGAGGGTCACCCCACTGCTTTGGCCTGGCTGCTAATTTTGCTGTTAATAGCAGCCGTGTCCTCTCGCTCCAGTTGCTGGGAGCTGCTGCACACTGGGATACCCCCACCCCACATTTTGGGGGACCTGGGGCCGGCTCCAGCTCCCTTCCTGACTCCCTTCCCAGCCAAATGCAGCCGCGAGAAGCAGCGTCAGGGTTTCCTGAGGCATCTGTTGGCAATTAGCAGCTTTTATTACTCATGGAGACGCCATATGCGGTGAGGGAATGGAGCCCAGGCAAGAGGCACCGTGCGGCTTGTGGCATGCCCCAGCATGGGGGGACGAGGGTCCAGCCCCCAATCCTGCTGGTCTGGGCAGCAGCTGGGGGGTAAGGGGCGGGTTGGAGCAGGTTGGAGAGCTTTGGAGCCATTTTCCATCTGCAGCTTCCATCCGAGCCAAGCTGCCCCCCCTCTCCCGTGCCAAAAATGTTCCGTTTGGGGGGCGGAAATGATGGAGAAGCCACTCTGAGGCTGCGCAGCCCGCAGCGGCGTGGGGGGATGGCTTGGCTCCCCGGCTGCTTCTCCCTTTGCTCTTAGGCAAAGTATTTCCTCCAAAAGAGGCAAAACTGTTGTTTAAACACCCACAGAAACAAACGGGTCCCATCAAGCTGGAAAGAATCCCCGCAGGCTCTTTCCTTCCCGGCGAATGCTGGAATTGGCAGGTTTTCACCCAAATTGGTGCAGAAATAAATGCTGAACCACCAAAATCCTTGCCACAGGAATTCCCTCCTGTGTGCTGCCCAGGCCAGCGTGCCGGCAGCTGCCTGCAAGCTGCCAGGGTCCAGCCGGCATTGCCCCAGCCCTCACCCCCCCAGCAGTGGGGGGCTTTTGGGGGGCCCGTGCCGGCAGTGCCCTGGCTGAGCTCCCACGGGAGGTGGGGAGCCCCACAGTAATGCAGCCGCCGCATGACGCTTGAGGTCGGAGGCAAATTGTCTCCAGCCCCAAAATTGCCGTCTCTGCTCCGGCTCGTGTTTCTTGGCAGCTGGAGCGGCTGTTTCTTGGAAGAGCAGCTTGCCTCCGCTTTTTCCGTGCTGGGTTGGTGGGCAGGGGCTGGAGGATCCTGCCTTCCATCCCCCAGCTCAGCATCACTCCAGGGGATGCCGACAGACTGCCCCCCCCATCCCTTAGCAGAGTGCTGGGGGAGCAGGATCTGGCCTCTTTCCCCCCCCCCCCGAGACACTGATCCCATGCTCTGGCAGAGCAAAGGGAAGCAGGAGCTGCATGGAGCGGTGGTTTCCATGCTGTGGCCGTCCCCATGCTCCTGGGGCCAGCGGGGTCCCTTTGTGCCACTGGGCTGGGGACAACCTACCCAGGGAATTGTCCTGGCAAATGAGGGAAACTGAGGCACGGGAAGAGCAGCAGGAGGGATAGGTGAAACCCCCCAAAAGTTGGGGGACTTTGCACCCCCAATTCATTCACAGCCGAATTTGAGGGCCCTGGGAGCTGCTGGCCGTGCCAGTGTTAACGAGGGGTCAGGGCTGAGAGGAAGGGACCAGGCTGCACTTTGTCCCTGCTCTGCTGTGGGGTGGCTGGTGGGGCCAGGCTGGGCTAAGGGGCCAGGTTGTGGGGTTGTGCCTCGTGCTGGGGGCAAGGGCAGGTCCCACTCAGCCCAGCTCCCCCCACCTACGAGATGCCAACCCCCCCTCGCGCTCATGCACAGGGTTCGCTGCTGCTGAGTGGCCACAAACAACAGCTTGGGGTGAATAATAAACAGGATATTATCCTGTCCAATAAACAGGAATTATAAAAATAAAAGTTTTGTTATATTTCGTACCCACTTGCTTTAATTACCCTTAATTACTACAGTAGGCAACTCACAGGAGAATCGAGTGCTCTGTCACTGCATCTCGGGGGCTGTCGACTGAATAAATGGCAGAGTCGAGCCGCTCTTCAAAAGCAGTGTCGCTTGGTTTGCCTGCGACAGCTTATTTACTGTGGGCTGAATAAATATCAGTTGTTAATTAGAGCGCGTTTATTGAGATGCATGTGTCCCTAACACACATTTGTAAAGCTTCAGTGTAAATAGATTCATCACAATTTGGGAGAAAAGTGGTTGAACAGGGGCCCGGTAGTGCCGTGCTGTGCTGAGCATCCCTCAGAGAGGGGATGCAGGGGTGGGGAGGCAGAGATACCTGTCGCTGCTTGGCATCCCCCAGACCCACACGTGTAAGGGTCAGCTGCTGCCCTGGGTGGGGGTGCTCGCTGCCTGCTCCCTGCCGCGGGGGGGGGGTGGGGGTTGGGGTGGCCCAGCTGGCGTGGGCAAAGGATGCTGGAGCAGAGCCAGGCAGCCAGGCCCTGGGGGCAGCAGGGCAGTGTTCAGGGCTGGCACGTCTCCACAGCGCAGAGGCGGTGTGAGCCAGGATGGGTGCTGGATCCCTCCAGGGCTTGGTGGGGTTGGCAGGACCCTGGCACTGCCGGAGAGGCTGGTTTAGCTCTGGAAAGTCAGCAGCTTTGCTGCTGGGGATGAGGGGGGAGCCCTGCCTGGTGCAGGCAGCGTTCCGTTGCCAGCAGCAGTGCCAGTGGGAGGGATGGCGGCAGAGACCCCACCCCAGGGCTCTGACCCCAGGCACTTCGTCCTGAGCCAGATTGTCCCCAAGCCACCAGGCACCAGGGATGGTGGATCAGCTGTGCGGTGCAGTGGGGTCTGTCCTGCCCAGGGAGGTGGTGGAGTCACCATCCCTGGAGATGTTTAAAAAACAAGCAGATGTGGTGCTTAGGGACAGGGTGTAGTGGTGGCCTTGGTGGTCCTGGGTTAAAGGTTGGACTTGATGACCTCAAAGGTCTTCTCCAAGCTAAACGATGCTGTGATTCTATGTCCCAATGCCACGGGGTCTTGCCACGGGGTCTGCCACAGGGCTGCTCCCACCTCGGCTGGGTGCTGGGCCGGGTGCTGTGCCGGTGCAGGAGCATCCGTGGAGGCACTTACTCCACCCCACAGCGGCAACCATTCTGGCCAAGCACCAGTGCCAGCACCCGGGTCCCCTCCGGTCCCTGGGTGGGGGACAGAGCTCCACGGGGTCGGCAGCCAGGGGCTGGGGTTCAGCCCCATCGCGGGGACAGGGGGTCCCCTCCTGTGGGGGGGGTCCGGGGGGGGGGGTAGGAGGCGAGGGGGGACGGCGCCCGGGGTGTGTTGGGGAGAGGAGGGGGAGGGCGGGATGCGAAGGCGGGCAGTGGCCCGGGCCCCCCCGGGGGCGGGGAGGCGGAGGGCGGGCAGCCGCTGGGGGGCGGCGGGGCCCCCCCGGAGGGAGGCGGGGAAGGCGGCGGGGGCGGCGCGGCGGAGCTCCCGGTGTCCCGCGGCTGCCCCAGCGCCCGGACCGGCCGGACCCGCGGCACCGTCCGCTCCCCGCCAGCCCCGGCCAGCCCCAGGCCCCGCCGAGCCCCGCGCAGGTGAGTCCCGGCCGGCCCCGCCGCCCCCGGCCCCGCCGCCCCCCGCCCCGGGCCCCGGAGCGGGGCACAGCCCGGCCCCGCCGGGGCGGGCGCGGAGTGCGGGATTCCCCGTAAATAATCGTCGTGAACCACCGCCCGCCCGGCCGGGACCGGCGAGCCGGGGCCGGGGGGACCCGCCGGTGCCGAGGGTGCGGGGGTCGGAGAGCCGGGGGGCAGCCGGGGGCCAGAGGGAGCAGGGCAGGGGCGGGAGGGGGAGGGCAGGAGGAGCACGGCGGGGGGCGGGGGGTGCAGGGGAGCAGAGTGGGTGCAGGAGTGGGCACAGGGTGGGTGCAAGGCGGGCGCAGGAGGAGCGGGGTGGGTGCAGGGGGAGCAGAGTGGGTGCAAGGTGGGTGCAGGGGGAGCGGGGTGGGTGCAAGGTGGGCGCAGGGGGAGCGGGGTGGGTGCAAGGTGGGTGCAGGGGGAGCAGAGTGACTGCAGGAGTGGGCACAGGGTGGGTGCAAGGCGGGCACAGGAGGAGCGGGGTGAGTGCAGGGGCAGCAGAGTGGGTGCAAGGTGGGTGCAGGGGGAGCAGGGTGGGTGCAGGGGGAGCAGAGTGAGTGCAGAAGTGGGCACAGGGGGAGCGGGGTGGGTGCAAGGTGGGTGCAGGGGGAGTGGGCTGGGTGCAGGAGGAGCAGAGGGGGTGCAGGAGTGGGTGCAGGGGTGGGTGCAGGCGGTGCCGGGCCAGAGCAGCCCAGAGGCAGCAGTGGGGAGCCGGGAGGTGCAGGGGTTGTGCAGGAGGTTCAGGGCAGGGAAGCTGGGGTGCAGGCAGGGAAGAGGTGGAGGGTGCGTGAGAGCTGAGCACAGGCAGGGCAGGAGCAGGGCTGCCGGTGACAGGGGTCCCTAATTGCGGGGCGCGGGGATGGAGGCGCGGGATGGAGGCTGGGGTTGGATGGAGGCGCAGGGATGGAGGCTGGGGTTGGATGGAGGCGCAGGGATGGAGGCTGGGGTTGGATGGAGGCGCAGGGATGCATGTCCCGGAGCTCTGTCCCAGCCTGGCTGTGGCTGCCTGCAGCCCTGTCTTGCCTCGTGGCAGGAAGCAGGCAGGAGGGGGGCCAGGTCGGGGTGACCCGCAGGGCACCCGCAAGGCCTGGATCACCCCTGCATCCACATGGGACCAGGAGATAAAACAGGAGGGATGGAGACCTTCCTGGGGGGCTCTGCACAGGAGGCACCCCGTTCTGCTTGGGGGCACCTCTGCTGCCGTGTTTCCGGATGTTTGGAGTAAATCTGGGTTGTAAATCCCGGGATGCTGGGGCTTGCCCTGTGTACTGTGTGGAGCAGACGTGGATCCAGCAGTGGAGGGGGGCCATGCTGACCCCCAAAACCTTCCCAAGCCATGGCTGAGCCGGTCAGCATCAGCTCTGTGCTGGTGGCTTTGCTGGCAGTGTCCCAGCTTGGGCGAGCTGGTGGGATGCAGGCCGGTGCCCACCATGTGCCTGTCCCACTGCTGCCCGATCTCTCTCCCTTGCAGGCAGCTGCACTGCCCCGAGCCACTGCCGTGGGCACCATGAGGGGTCCCTGGGCCCTCACGCTTGCAGGGCTCATCAGTGTCTGCGGGGGGAAGGAGCTGCTGGCGGTAGAAGGTAAGGGGCACCGGGAGCAAGGGCTTGGGGTCCGCCCAGGAGTGGCCACCTCTTTGCCTGTCCCTGGGTTCCTGGAGAGAGGAGGGGAGGGCTAGGGATTGCCGGACAGAGGTGGCCAGGGGACACCGGGAGCTGTGCTGGGTCCCCACGTGCCAGCACCGCACGCAAGGGCACGCTGGTGGCCCGAGGAGTGGCTGTGGACATCTGCTGCCTGCTGAGCGCCGGCCGCCCAGGCTGTGGGGCTTCACTCAGCATCCCGTGCGGGCAGGGGGCCAGGGAGAGCTGAGCAAGCCCTGCCACGGGGAGCCAGCCCGGGGACACCCCACCATCGCCCCCGCAGCCGCCGAGCGCCGGGAACGCCCCGCAGCCCAGCCTCTGCTCATGGAGGGAGCAGGCTTGGCCGCGCTCCGGCCGCAGGGTGCTGGCTGCCAGCTGGCAGCGAAGGCAGCGCCGTTTGGCAGCGCCGGCGGGAGCAAGCTGTAGGTGAGCTGGGACCACTGGGGCAGCGGCGAGGATGCACGGAGCTCCCCCAAGGGGGTTTTGGCCTCTGCTGTGGGGTGAGAAGAGGTTTGGCCATGGTGCACGCCAACAGTGGACAACAGTGGAGGGCTCGGGGCTGTCCGCTGGCAGCTGGGGCTGGGGGGCCGATGGCTGAGCCCATGAGGGTCTCTGCTGAGGCGCCCCTGGCTGCAGGGCTGCTGTGCGTGGATGGCGGCATGGGGCCAGCGGCAGCTCAGGGTGAGCTCCAGGCGGATGGTGGGGAGGAGCTGCTGGCAGTGAAACCACGGTTGCATCAGTCTGTGCGGGGGTGGAGCGGTGGCTTGTCCCGGGGGGGCCCGGGGAGTGCCTGGCTTTGCCCATGCAAGGGACCCCGCAGCCGGCACCGGTGCCTGCTGCCCTGCACGGCATGGCCTCCTGGCTCGCAGCCCTTCGTTAGGGGAACGAGGGTTGGGGAGGTGAGGTTTTCCCTTGGGCGCAGCACTGAGGCCAGGAGAGGCTTCAAAGCAGATTGCACCCAGGGTGATTTATGCTTTGCTTTCCCCCCCCTGCCCCGCTGTGGATGATCTCACCGCCGGGTGGGAGGGAGTTCTGCCCCTGGCCGCAACATGTGCCTGTGGGGCTGGCTGCAGCACTGCAGCCCCTGCTTCTGCTGCTGCAGCCGTGCCGGGGGTCCTGAGGGCAAGGGGCAGCTCCCTGCGCTGCTGCTGGCACTGTGCGAGCGAGCGGTCAGCCTCGGGGAGAAGCGCTGTGGTGGTGCCGAGGCAGAGGGGGGCAGCGGGGCTGAGGGGGGCAGAGCCACCACCTGGGAATGGCCAAGGGCTGGGGAAGAGGCAGGTGAATTGTCAAGGGCCATCCCTGCTCCAGGGCTGGTGTGCATGGAGACAAAACAAATTCCTCTTTCAATACCCCCTTGTTTCCTCTCTGTGTCACACCTCCCAACATCTGGTAGCATCCAGCGGAGGTGGATTGATGCTGCTAAAGCAATAATATATCAACGCGGTTGCAAACAGCACCAGCATCCCTGTGATCGCGACTGACATAGCTCAGCCTCTCGCCATCCCCTGGCCAGGCTCTCACACCTGTCCCCTGGGGCCACCAGGCCTGGGGATGTCACCAGGATGGGACAGGAAGGCCAGTGGGCAGCTCTGGGTGCCACCTCCCCGCCTTGGGTGTCCATGGCATCCATCCAAGTCTACTGATGCAGATTCCAGCCGTGGGGCTGTTTTGAGGCAAAACACGCAGCAACTGGGAAAAGCATTTCACCTGGTGAACTTACTGTGGGAGGCGGCTAGGGCCAGCTCTGAGCTCACCGCCCGTCCTTTCCAAACCTGCTGCTTCGCTCCTAGCGGGCTGTTTGCAAGGAGCCAGCGCTGCCGTGGGAGCGGGATTTGCTGGATCCATGCCGCCCTGCAGCTGCCAGCAGCCTCGGTGTGCTGGGGGGCTGGGGCAAGCACCTGGCAGCACCCCAAGACCCGCTTGGGCTTGGGGAGCTCTGCATGGTCCGACCCTGCTTGCACAGCCTGGGGACACTGCGGTGATGTGCTGATTTGCCTTGCAGGGGAGCTGTGCCCGCAGCTCTGGGACGAGGATCTGGTTGGGGACAAGTATGAGAACATAACGGGTAAGGAAAGCCCTTGTTGCCCTGCAGACGGGGTCGCCACACAGCCCTGACTCCTCAGGGATGGGCTCTGTGCCCTGCCTGGAGAGCATCAACCCTCAGTACCTGTGCCAAGGCCAGGTTTCACCTCCTCCGCTCTGTCCTGCAGGTTTTAACCTGATTAAAAGGTTCGACCTGCTGAAGATCTCCTCCATCAAGAAAGTCCACAACCCGAGGGGGCCGGTGGTGCTGCGGCTGGGTGCCGTGCCGCTGGTCCAGCCCACACAGTGAGTGCGGGTGGCTTGTTGGGTGGCCCTCGGTGGCCAAAGCGCTGCCGAGCACCGTCCCCACGTGTTTTAAGGATGGGGCTTGGGCAAATTTGCTGGACTTTGCCTTTAGCTCGTGCTGGGAAAGCCAGGCAGCTCTGCAGCACTGGGGGGATGCAGAGGTGCTGGTGCTGCAGCCCTGGTGCTGCCCAAGCCACCGTCCTCCTAGAAAGTAAATCATGGGCTGCAGCAGCTCGGCTGGGTGGTGGCCAGCCCTTACGCAAGCACGTCTCTGTGGCTGCTCTGTGTCTGCTCTCCTCACTTGGCAGGCGCTTGCTGGGGTCTAGACAAGCTCAAAATGCTGCACAGCCCCGAGCAGGCACCGCTGGGTTTGCTGGGGCCACGGGGGTCTGCTGGGGGAGGCACACTGAGACCAGCCCTCAGCCCCACCGGCTCCGGCACGTCCTGCCCAGCTGTGCCCAGTGCCGTGCTCCACACCGTGCCGCCCCGCAGGGCTGGGGCTGGCAGGGATGCTGCAGCGTGGCAAGGTGGGAGCGGGTCCACGTCCTTGGGAGCTGTTCCTGGAGGAAGCTGCTGTGGTTTGCACGCCTGCCTCCTTCAGCCCGCCTGTCCCCACATTGCCTCGGGGCTGGCACGCAGCTACGCCGGGCATGGGGCTCTCCCCAGGGCGAAGGAGACCCAGCCTTGGCTCCTGACCTGGGCAGCCAAGTCCTTAGATGGCTTCGAGATGGCAGATGCTCCAGGCTGGTGTTGCTCTTGGCTGGGTGCCTGTGGCAGCCCAGAGCCAGCCCTGGGGAGTGCTCAGTGCAGGGATAACCCCGACAGCCAGGTCACGAGCTCCAGGTGGTCACCCATGGGTGCCCCTCCACCCTGGCCCCACTCCTCGGTGCCCAGCAAGGACATCCCTGTGCCCCATGGAGAGCAGAGGGGAGCGCTGGGTCTGGCCTGTTCCCCATGCCTTGGTCCAGCTCCAGAGCGGTGGCTTGGAAAATCGCTGGTGTGGTGGAGCTGTGGCTGGAGCAGAGCAGAGCTCAAAGCAAATATTTCCAGCGGTTGAGTGGGCTGCAAGCGAGCTGGGCACGGTCCTGCCAGTGATCGGCTGCCGTGCTCCCTGCCGCGCAAGGGGGGACCAGGCTGCCCGCTGCTCACCGCCTGCGTGAGAGCATCTGTCCCATGGAGCCTGTGGGGTCAGGGCCATGGAGCCTGTGGGGTCAGGGCCATGGAGCCTGTGGGGTCAGGGCCATGTTTCCCAGCTGCCCAGGGACAAAATTCGATACTGTGGTGATAAGTGTGTGGCTCCAGGTACTGCAGCCATCCCAGGAGGGCTGTGCTTGGGTGTGTGGTGGAGACAGTGGCTGTGCTGTGGGGCAGGGATGGGGATGGCGGCTGGGAGTGCCTGAGGCAGGCAGGGCTGGCCGGCTGCGCAGGGATGCTTGGTCCCCTCCACCGTGTGCATGTCCAGCCAGTGCGAGGGATGCAGGGCTGAGCTTTGGGGGGATGGTCTGAGCTCCCTGTGCTGTGCCAGGACGGGAGGAAGCGTCTCTGCTGTCTGCCTCCTCTTCAACTCCCGTTGCATAAGTGCTGGCGTCTCCAGCAGCCGCAGCCCATGCGGCCGGCCAGGACACAAACAGCTCCAGGTCCAGGCGCTGCTGCGTGAGGCTGGGGCTGGATCCACCCCCATGGCATCTGCAGTGCCACCGATGGGGACAGACCCTGACGGGACCCATGGGGGTGATGTTGGGGTGACGCTGCCGGTGGGTGCCATGTGGATGGGGGTGTTGGGGCTGGTGCTGCTTCCAGCCTCGGTGCAAACGCTGGCATCAGAGCTCGGTGCAGGGTCCGGCCACCCCTGAGGACTGTCCCTGCAGGCAGGTGTTTCCCCGTGGGCTGCCCCCCGCCTTCACCCTCGTCCTCACCTTGCTGCTGAAGAAGAACAGCACCGGGGAGCACTGGTACCTCTTCCAGGTCACCGATCGGCAGGGCTACCCCCAGGTGCGGCCCCGGGGTGGCAGGATGTGCCAGCGGTGAGGGGACAGCTGGAGGCCGTCCCCAAGCATGGTGTTGTCCCCTCTCTGCTCAGCTCTCTCTGGCCGTGCATGGCCCCGAGAAGAGCCTGGAGTTTCAGGCCAGGGCACCAGGGGCCACGTTCGTCAGTGCCACCTTCGCAGGGAAGGCTGTGGTGTCCCTCTTCGACGGGCGGTGGCACAAGGTGGTGGTGGCTGTGCAGAGCCGAGCCGTCTCCATCCACCTTGACTGCGCGTCCATCTCCTCCAAGCCTCTGGCACCCCGGCGGGCGCTGGCCCTGGAGGGCAATGCCTTCCTGGGGCTGGATGCCACGCGTGGCACCCCGGTCCGGGTGAGTCCCCGTGGAGTGCGGGCATGCTCTGCCTGCAGTGTGGGGCCTGTCCCTGCCTGCCCCTGACCTGCCGCCCCATTCCCGCTGCAGTTTGACATCCAGCAAGCTCAGATCTACTGTGACGCTGAGCTGGCCAGGCAGGAGGGGTGCTGCGAGATCTCGGCCAGCGGGGTGAGTCCCCACCAAACTCCCACCCCAGTCCCAGCCAGACCCTGGCACTGCCCTGCATGGTCCCCCCCCGAGGGGAAACTGAGGCCCGGTGAGGGCAGGTCTCTTAGCCAGAGCTGCTCTGTGGGCCACCTCCTGCTTGTGGTGGCTGGGGACATCCACCAGCCCTGGGATGTCTTGGTGCCTCGTGGCCAGCACAGGGGATGGTGCAGGATGCACCCCTCTCCTGAATCGCATGGGGTGCCCAGGCAGGGGTCTCCCAGCTCTCACCCCAGCAGCTCCCCATGACCCCACTCTTTCCCAGCAGTGCCTCACAGAAGTGCCCAAGACGCGTCGGCAAGCAGAGCTGATGCAGAGCAGCAACCTGATCGAGATCTCACCGCAGCCCGAGGGCCGAGTGTACACCCGCTGCTTCTGCCTGGAGGAGCCGCTGGGCGCGGTGAGCTTCTGCATCCCTCCGGCAGCCTGGCACGGGCCCCATCCTGGCATAGGATGCTCCCAGCCCCACGGGGTGGGCAGTGCTCAGCCACCGCGCTGGGTGCCTGATGCTGCCGAGCCAGCAGCCGCGTTGATTCAGCCCCTGGAAAAGCCCTGCCTCACTTTTTCCACCACGCCAGGCTCTGTGCAAGGGGAGGGAGGGAGCTGGTGGTGGCCAGGCGCCTGGGAGCGAGGGAGGGGAGGGCTCCCGCAGCCCCACCACCGGCTGAGCCACCAGCTCAGGGCTCAGCCCGAGGCAAGTCTCACCCATGGGTGCCCCAGGCAGGATAACCCAGGGGTGCACAGGCAGGATAACCCAGGGGTACCTGGAGAGGGAGAACCCAGGGGTGCACAGGCAGGTAGCACCCATGGGTGCTCTTCTCTCTTCACAGGAGCCGGTGAGGACCTCGGGGAGGACTGGCCTGAAGGGAGATCAGAAGGAGAAGGTGAGGGAGGGTGTCCCAGCCCGGCTGCTGTGGTCCTGGCATGCCCGCTCCGCTCCCCTTCCTCCCACTGGTGCCGGTGCCATGCAGGGGGCCCAGCCGTGCCCCGGGCTGGCTCTGTCCCCGCTGCATTCGGGAACTTTCTGCTCCTGCCAGAGCTGCAGGGATGCCCGCAGAAGCGGCTGCTCTGCTCCCCCGAGCAGGAATTGAGGCCCCACTTGCTCTCTGCCGCTGCTGGAGCGATCCCAGCCGTGGCCAAGGGCCTCTTTGTTCCCTCTGAGCGGCTGCGGAGCACTGCCAGAGCTGGGAAGTGTCTCCACTGCACCCTGTGCCCCATCCCTCTGTGGCCCTGTCCCCCCAGGGCTGCTGCATCCCCATGGTGGGATCCTGTCGGGGATACCCAGGGTGTAGACCAGGTCCAGGATCATGGCTTGGGGTCCATGGGGTCCCTCAGCCTGCCCGGCTTTTCTTCCCACCCTCCATGTCACTTCCCCGCCGGGTGAGAGGAGCCCACCCAGGCAGCTGGGGACACCCAACGAGGGGGTGAGGTGTGGGACTGGTCCCGGCTGGGGGACAGGAGCCTGGGGGGCTGCACTGAGCGCTGCCAGTACCAGCACCTGGGCATGGGGCACGGGCAGCCCCATCCTTCCTGGCCCCAGTCCCATGGGAGCAGGCTGGAGCGGCTGGTTTGGCCCGGCAGAGCTGTGGTCAAGCCACAAAGCCACAGGGAGAGCCGGGTGCCAGGGCAGCACTCGCCTCCCTGGGGACACAGCCGGGGGAAACGCTCTCCTGGATTTTCCTTTCTTCATCCCAGGCATCCCCCTGTGCCCGTGGGCACCCTGGGGCTGGTGGGGAATGATGCTGCTGGGTGAGCCCTGTGGGTTTGGGGTGCCCAGGGGAGCGCAGCGGTGGCTGCAGGGTTGCGGGTGCCACAGGGTTGTGGGTGCCACGGGGTTGTGGGTGCCACGGGCAGTGCCTGGAGCTGGTGTGAGCTGCCATCCCTGTCTCTTGCAGTGCCCGCCCTGCTCGCCCCAGATGGCCTCGGCAAATGTGAGTGTGCCGCCGCGCAGCGCCGGGCTGTGCTGGCAAGAGATGGGGATGCCGACCCGACCGCTGCTGGGGCTGGGCTGGGCTGTGAGCTGGGGGTGGCAAAAGCCGCTGGGGTTGGTGTCACCCAGTGCTCTGTCATCGTCACCAGCCCTCCACGACCCACGGCTCCACCTGGCCCAGGGCCCAGCAACATCTGGCTGCGGGGAAGGTCTCTGATCCTTTCCAGATGTGGCCTCATTCCTATGGCAACCTCTGGCTGGAGGCGTGGGACTGATGGCGGGGGGGTGGGGGTGGGGGTGTCTGGGACCCCACGTGCCCCATGGGGTTCCTGGGGTGGCACTTGGGGACAGGGTGTTGGGAGGATGGGGACCGTGGTGGGGACAGGGCTCTCCTGCTGCTGCTTGGAGGCAGCTGCACTCGCGGGGGCTCCGGGCACTGCAGGACACCGTTCTCCTCTCTCCCTAGGTCACGCTCGGTCCCCCAGGTCCAAAGGTAGGTTTGTCACCCCCCAGCACACACAGAGCTCAGCTCCAGCAGGACTGTGGCCATGCAGACCCTCGGCTCTGCCTGGAGCATCCCTAGCAGGAGCTGTGGGCTACACTGTGGGCACACGCGTGGCCGTGGGGACACTCGTGGCCCATCTCGTCACCTACCCCTTCTCTCTCTTGCAGGGTGGGAAGGGCGAGCGTGGCCTGCCTGGCATCACCGGTGGCAAGGGGGAGAAAGGCGACCGTGTGAGTGTCCCTGGCCATGTCCTGGGCAGGGACCCCTCTGCTGTGGGGCTGCTGCCTGCGGGGGTCCCTGGCACACGGGGGTCCCACTGCCCTGGGGAGGGCTCCTGCCTGCCATGGCCATCCATCCTCGGCCACGGCCGGCGCAGGCAGAGCCGCTGAGCTGCCTTCCCCCCTCCCGCAGGGCACTGACTGCGTGCGCACCCACCCCGGTGGTCCCATGCAGGTGAGACTCCCGCACCCTCTGCGTACCCCCCTCCCGGCTCTGCTGCCCCCTCCCTTACCCCACTCCCTCTTCCTCCTCCTCCTCAGTGTGCCGAGGGGCCGCAGGGCGAGAAGGGGCAGCGAGGAGAGGTGGTAAGTGATGCTCAGTGGATGGGGCTGCGGCGCGGGGACCCAGCGGTGCTCCCCACCCACGTCTCGTGCGTACCCCGGGCTGGGACACAGGGTCTGGCCCCAAGGAGACAGCTCAGTGGGTGGCAGGGGGATGAAGGGAGTGGTGGTGTGCACGGGAGGGAAGGCCTGCATGAGCCCACCCGTGGGCACCCACTTTGCCCTGCTGTTCCCACCCAGGGGCTCCCAGGGACAGCCGGTGCTGATGGGCAGAAGGTAAGTCCATCCCACCCGTGGGTCCCACCACTGCAGTGGGGATGACTGTGCCGTGGGTCCTGGTATGGCGGCAGTGGTGCCAGGACCTGCCGTTGCTGACCCCAGTATCATGGGAGATGGCATCGGTGACATCCATTTGTCCCACAGGGCCAGAAGGGTGAAAAGGGCGACGGGGGACTGCAGGGCAAGCCGGGGCGCCCAGGGCGTGATGTGAGTAGTGCCGGGTGGTACCTGGGCATCCCCTGGGCATCCCCGGGGCCACACCCCGGGCAGTGGGGTCCAGCTGCTGGAGCAGCCCCCCCATGGCGTGCGTGGTGCTGTGCATGCGGAGCCTTCATATCCTGCTCCCTTCCCGGCAGGGCCGACCCGGGGAGATTTGCGTGGTGGGCCCCAAGGGCCAGAAGGTAGGTGGGGGCTTGAGGGTAAGTGGGTGGGAGCCAGTGGCAGCACTGGCACTGACACCCACTCTGTGCCTTCCAGGGTGACCCTGGCCTCGTGGGACCTGAGGGGCTGGCTGGTGAGCCGGGGCCCCCAGGGAAGCCAGGTTCTCCAGGCATTGGCTTTCCAGGGAAGCCGGTAAGGACCCCTGTGCCATGGGCCTGGGTGATGTCCCCAGCTTGGCATATGGTGGCTGCAGGTGGACATTGCCATGGGAGGGGGTGAGGTGCCCCCCAGGGCTCCATGGTGGAGCTGGCGGGCCGGGGTGCCCAGGCAAGGCTAACACTGTCCTTTCTCCCTTTCAGGGTGACCCTGGTGGCCCCCCTGGTCCGAAGGGAGAAAAGGTGAGTGGGGGGCAAAGGGGTCCGGGTCCCAGCCGCCCCCCCCCACTGCCCGAGGGCTGCTCGGCATGGCAGGCAGTGGGCTGTGCCAGGGATCCAGGGATCTGCCGCGGCTGAGTCAGTGCTGACTTGTTGGGTGGCCCAGGTCTTTGCCTGGGGGGCAGGAACCCCTCCCTGGGGGGAGAAGGGTAGCATGGAGGTTCTGGGGGGGCCAAGGCTTTCTCCCTTGCTGGGCTCAGGCTCTCCCATCTCTGGCTCCAGGGCAGCTCGGGAGCTCCTGGACCCGGAGGATCACCTGGGACACCCGTGAGTACCGTGAGCCTGGAGCCAAAGCCCGGGGTCAGGGATCGGTCTCTTGGCTCGGGCTTGGGGCTGCTGGCCGGAGCGGCGGTGGGATCCGAGCCCAGGCATGGAAAGGGGTTTGGGAAAGACGGCAGCCTCCTTTGGGGCTGGGAATGTCCCGTGCCACGGCTGGTGGCAGGGATTGGGGGGGTTCTGGGTGACATTGCCAGTGCAAAGCTTGGCCTCGGGCCTCCCTGAAGCAGCCCCGATCCCTGCCTTCCTCCACAGGGTCCCCCCGGCATCCTGGGGCCAAAAGGAGACAAGGTGGGTGCAGCGGCAGGGTGGCCTGGCAGAGGCTGTGCCACAGGCACGGCAGCTCTTGCTGGTACAGCTCCACCGCAGTGCCCATCCCCTGGGCTTGGGGTTGCTCGGGGCATCTCGGGGGGCTGCTCCAAGGACCCCCTGGGCTGGGGCTGCGTCTCATTGTCCCCACTGGGCAGGGCGAGCCGTGCGAGGTGTGTCCCACTGTTTCTGAAGGGATGCTCGGTGCCACCGGGCTGCCCGGCAAACCGGGACCCAGGGGAGCGCCCGGAGCACCCGGCAAGGACGGGGTCTCGGTGAGTCTGAACCCGGGGGCTTGCAGGCAAGTGCATGTGGTGGAGGTCAGAGCAGGGTCTTATCTCAGCATCCCTAACGTTCCCTCTTTGCTTCTCCCTCCCCAGGACAGACCTGGCCCTGCAGGACCCAAAGGGGACAGGGTAGGTGACGTGGGACCGAGATGTGGACTGGTTTGTCCCCAGCCAGAGGCGGGGGACACCGAGCACCACCCAGCCCCTGCTGGCAGCTCTTGTGTTTCCTTCCCAGGGAGATCCTGGCATCCAGGGGATGAAAGGGGAGAAGGTGAGTGACTATTCCTCCATCCCACCCACCCACTTAGCAGGCAGCCCCTGTGGTCCCCCTAAGCTGTGCCCTCTCCCTGCCCCCCCAGGGGGACTCTTGCCTGTCCTGCGATGCCCGCGTCCTTGCTGCGCTGCTGCGGGGTCCCACCGAGGGGCTCCAG
Organism: Falco peregrinus; assembly: GCF_023634155.1. Taxonomy (NCBI): domain Eukaryota; kingdom Metazoa; phylum Chordata; class Aves; order Falconiformes; family Falconidae; genus Falco; species Falco peregrinus. Next base: position 117,897,842 of record NC_073723.1, read on the forward strand.
GGTGAGCTGGCACCAGCGCCGCTGCAGCCGGGGCTGCCAGTGAGTACGTGGGGCTGAGCCCCGCTCTCCCGTGCCAGAGGGGCACCCCGGGGCTGCATGGGTGCTGGGTGTGTAACCGCATGGGGTGTTTGGCAGGGCGAAGCGGGGCTCCCCAGGTTGGCTGGCATCAAGGGGGAGAAGGTGAGTGACCCCGAAACCCACCTCCCTCTCTGCATCCCCTGAGGTAGCGGGAATGGCTGCAGCACCCCATGGGGTTGGGGCAGCCCAGCTTTCTCTGGGGCCTGACCCTGACCCTGACCCTGACTGTGTTCTCTTGCAGGGGGATGGTGGCCAGCAGGGACCCACAGGCAGACCGGTGAGTGGCTGCACAGGTGGGCAGCGTGGGTGTGGGGGCTCAGGGTGGGTGCTGGGGGCTGCAGTCTCACCTCTGCAGTGGCTTCTCGGTGCAGGGGCTCCCGGGAGACAAGGGGGATCCGGGTCTGCAGGGGCTCAAAGGAGAGAAGGTGAGCCCTGTGACAGGGACCCCCTGGACCCTGCTCCCTGCCCCGTCCGTGAATCCTTCCCCGCTGAGACCCTTGCAACTTGTTGCATGGGACAGCCCTGCGATGGGCTGCGGGGGCTACGAGCCGCCCGCCCCACCGCAGTGCTCCGGTCCCTGAAGCCACGCTCCAAGCGGGATGTCCCCTCTGCAGGGCGAGCCATGCGGGCAGTGCCCCCCCACGCCGCAAGCCCTTGAAGGGGCAGCGACGGTGCTGGCCGTGCCTGGACCGCCGGGGCAGAGGGGCCAGGGTGGCCCCCCAGGCAAAGCGGTGAGTGCCCCCCAATGCTCGCGGGTGCCTGTTCTGAGAGTGCTCTGGCCTGACCCATTGCTCTGTTTCCCCAGGGCAGACCTGGTGATGCTGGCCAGAAGGGACAGAAGGTAAGAGGGGCTGGGGAGGGGGTTCTGGCAGGGCTGGCAGTGGCAGAGGGGGCTGTGACCCCCCCGGGCTGTGAGGCTGGGGGAATGCTGTGCCAGCCTTGTCCCCTCTATTTCCCAGGGGGATGCAGGGAGCCCCGGGGACCCGGGCACCCCGGGAATGGCTGGTCTCCCAGGGCTGTCAGGTGAGCCTGGCATCAGGGGTCCGGCTGGCCCCAAGGGCGAGAAGGTGAGACCCCTGCACTTGTACGGAGACCTGCATCCCGTCACCGTGGTGTCACCCACCCCCTCCATCCTTTTTCCATCCTGATTTCTCCTCCTGTGCTCCCTCCTCTGCAGGGAGACGCCTGCGAGCCCAGTCCCGCTCCGCATGGGGACTTCTCGGACATGGTTGGCATCCCGGGAAAACCGGGGTCCAAAGGGGACCAGGGGGCCCCAGGCATCGGCCAGCCGGGCAGACCGGTGAGTGCCCCCTCCCCAGGGCACCGTGGGTGCCCGGTGGCATCATGCCCTCAGGGCTGACCCTGGTGTGTTTTAGGGGAAGCCGGGACTGCCAGGGATTCAGGGCCCTGCTGGGCTGAAGGGGCGGCAGGTGAGCGGGGCCACAGGGGGCTAGGCATGGGGGGGCTTTGGGGCTGCTCACTGCCCCTCTGTCTCCCTAGGGTGAGCCAGGACCGCCGGGGATCGGCCAGCCAGGACCGCAGGTGGGTGTGCGGGGTGCCTGTGCTGTGCCGTGCCATGTCATGCCATGCCGTGCCACGCTGTGCCGTGTTGTGCCGTGCTGGGTGGCTCTGCCAGCTCTCACACACTCTGGTTTTCCCAGGGAGAGCCTGGGAGCACCGGACCACCCGGGACACCTGTAAGTAGCATTTTGGGCTGCCCAGCCCTGGAGGTGCGGCAGCCCCCAGCCCCCCGATTCCTGCAGGTGGGAGGTTTGCACCGCGGCAGCATCAGCCCCCGGGGCAGACAGTGGCAGCAGGGTCCGAGCCAGACCACCCTGGGGACAGTGGTGTCACTGCAGCTCACTGGGTGGGCAGGGGGGGCTGCCTGGTGTGGTTGGGAGGAGTTAATGCCCTCTCCTGTCCCCAGGGCCCCCCTGGACCCCAGGGCCCCCCTGGAATGGCAGCAGAGAAAGGTGCCAAGGTAAGGGAGCATCCCCCAGCCCTCCCTGTCCCCCTTGCCCCCCCACTCCTGCTGTCCTTCCTCTGCAGGGATCTCCGGGGCCCAAAGGTGCCATGGGACCCCCTGGACCACCAGGAACTAGCGCCACAGGGCCACCGGTAAGCCCTGCCCTCCAGGGCGGGCATCGCCATCCTCCCCCAGCCCCTCGACGGTGGCTAAAAACTGCTGTGCCGTGGTCTGAGCCCAGAGCTGAGCTTCCTCACCCTCCTCTTCCTCACAGGGCCCCGAAGGGCAGCGGGGGCTCCCCGGGGTGCCGGGGTCCAGCGGGGAGCCGGTGCGTATGGGGGGCTGGCGGGGGGGCTGCACGTGCAAGCATGGGCAGTGTGGTGCTGAGCCGCTGTGCCCCGGTGCTGGTGGGCGGCACGAGGGGGCTGGGGGCTGCCTGCTAATGCACATCTCCGGCTTTCCTCCTCGCAGGGGGAGAAGGGTGCCCAGGGTGAGAAGGTGAGTTGGGATCGGGGTTGAGCTGGACCCCCACGCCACCCCGCTGCCCTCCCTGCCCCCACCTCCTCTCTCTGCAGGGAGACCCCGGGGAGTGCGCCTGCCCGCCCAGCCCCCGCCAGGACCCCAACTACACTGGGATGCCGGTAAGCACTGCAAGCCCCCCCGGGCACCCCCGGCTCTGCTTCACCCCTGCTGAACGCTCTCCCCCTTCTCTCGGCCCCAGGGAGCCCCAGGACTGTGGACCGGGATGTCCTGGCAGCCGCAGCCGGGCCCGCAGGTGGGTGCTGCCCCCGCTGCGCTGCGCCCACTGGCCCCCCACCCCCCACTGCCTCACTCCCCGCCTCTCTCTGATTGTGTTTGGGGTGTTGCAGGGTCCCCCTGGAGCCCCCGGTCCCCCCGGCCCCCCCGGTGCCCCGGGCCGCCAGGTGAGTGATGGGAGACAGGAGCAGCAGTGGGCGAGTGGGGTCTGATCCTGCCCAACTTTTAGCGCAGGGTTGAAATATTCAAGCTCTCTCCTCGGCTTTAGGGGATGCCAGGACACAACGGTTTGCCAGGACTGCCTGGACCGGCTGGAGACCTGGTAGGTAGCGGCTGTGCCGGTGGCAGCTTCCCCCAGGGCCACCCATCCTGCTTCCCCGGTGTGGGGACCGTCCCCTTCCCCCCTGCATCTCTTCCAGGGACCACTGGCTGTCATGGCTGAGAGGAACATCGAGGTGCTGAAGGTGAGAGTGTGGGGATGGGGCACCTGCTCGCCGTGGGTCATGCCCAGGGGACCCCCAGCACCCTGGGGCACCCCTGACTCCCCACCTCCTCCCAGACCCTCTGTGGGGACTGCGCCCAGCTGCAGGCAGCCTTCAGTGCGCCCAGCAGTGCCAAGGGAGAGAAGGGGGATGGGGGCATGCCGGGTGCTCCTGGCAGCGAGAGCTGCACCCAGGTGAGTATTTGCCCACCTCAGGGTGGGAATCCCAGTGCCCAAAACCCCCAGTCTTGCTGGGGCTTGGGGTGAAGTGCAGCGGTGGTGCTGAGCACCTGGGCATTGGCTCGCGCCTTCGGGGCTGGCACACTGTGGGCACGCTCTGGGCACGCTCTGGGCACGCGCTGGGCATGCTCTGGGCACACGCTGGGCACGTGCTGGGCACGCAGGTCCTGGCAGCCACGCAGGCAGGCTCCCACGCGCAGCTCCTGCCTGCCCTGATGATGGTGGGGTCCCCGGGGAGGGTGATGGGCTTGTCCTGCGCAGGGGCCGGTGCTCAGCACCCAAGTGGTGCAGGGTGCAGCGTTCTCCAGTGCAACCCTGCAGGGGATCCCTGGGTGACTCCTGGGTTTTCTTCCAGTGCTTTGCCCAGTTCCCGAGAGCAGAGGAGGCTCGGGTGAGTAAACCGTGCCACCCAGCACCCTCCCCCTGCCGCGGGGCTGAGCTGCTGCCCTGCTCTGACTCCCCAGTCCCCAGGGTGCTGCAGGGACGGTCCTCGCTGGGGCAGGACCTGGCACCGTACCCCGCTGTGGGAGCAGCCAGGGCTTTGGGGAGCTGCACAGTTGCTTCGGGGGGCACTTGGTGGGGCTTGGCAGGGCTTGGCTGTGGGCAACGGGCAGAGCTGGCCCTGGCTCCTGATGCATCCCCGCTCCCTGCAGGGTGACAGCCCTGACCCAGACTGTGTGGGTGACCCCGGGCTGCCGGGCGCCCCGGGCATCCCTGGTGAGAGAGGCGAGCAGGTGGGTGCGCTCCCCATCTGCAGTGCTGTCCCACTCTGCCCCCCTCCAGCATCCCAGCCCTTCCCCGTGGCCGTGGGGCCGTGGCTGGTCCCTCGGTGCCCCTTGGAGCTGGAGTGGGGCCAGGTCCCTGTCCCCCACCGTGGTCACACCTAATGCACCTGTCTCTCCCCAGGGCTCACCAGGACTGCGGGGACCCCCAGGGCCACCCGGGCCCATCGTAAGTAGCCCTGCCTAGGGTGGGGGGCTGCCGGGCTGCGTGGGCATCATGGTACGGTCCTGGGGGGCTTGGAACCCCCCACTGCAGGTTGCCGAGGGGGCCTGGTGCCCTGCCCTGAGGCCATGGTGATGGGCAGAGGGCTAGGGCCGTGGTGAGGTGGAGGTGCCACACGGCATGGCTGTCCCCGGCAAGTCTGGAGATGGAGGCGAAGGCGCTACCAGCCCGGAGATGGAGCAGGAGCCGGCTCGGAGGGAGGCTGAGCTGGCCCCCACCCAGCAGCACCCCCAGGGCTCAGCCCAGGCTCCTGGGTGCCATTTCCAGGCTGTGACCTCCCCATTTCTCCCCTCAGGGCCCCCCAGGCTTTCCTGGAACGCCTGGCGCACCCGGACTGCCCGTAAGGACCCAGCACGGCTCTGCTCTGTGCTCTCTGTCGCTGCCGCTTGGTTTGGCTGTGTCCCCTGTCCCCCCTGGGAGCAGCCACAGCCCAGCTGCCCCCCTCCCCTTCCACCCCATCTCCATCTTCCCATTTCCACCTCCATCCCCATGCAGGGGGGCTCAGCGGACCTGGGGTCTGCAGGCTCAGGAATGATTTTCCTGAGCTCAGGGACTTGCTGATGGCACTTGCCAGCCCCAGTGCAGCTGCCCCTGGTGCCCCACGTTGGGGACCTTCGCTGTGGGACCCGGCTGTGCCAGGGGTGGCCGCAGCTGCTCTCTGTGTGCTGGGGACCCACTGCCCTGGCTTGGTGCCCACAGCTCATCGTAGCTCCCGCGGGGTGGGCTGGGTGCACCACATGGCACCTGGCTGCTGCCCCTTTCCCTGGCTGCCCCCGGGGACTCCCCTCCTGGGGGTCCGGAGGATCCCCCCGTGTGGCCACAGTGCTGCCTGGGCTCCTCCTCCTCTTACCCTGGTCCCTGGCTCCACTGGGGTCAGCCAGCCTCCGCCACCATCTCCATCTTGATCTTCATCTCCATCTTCATCTCCATCTTCATCTCCATCTTCATCTTCATCTTCCTGCTCCCACCCGTGTTCCCACCTAGCACGAGGTGGCCGTGGGGCTGTGCCGGCGGCTCTTGGAGGATCCTGCTCTCCCTCGCCTGTGCCGGCCATGTCCTGCTCCTGTCCCCTCGTCCACTAATGTCACCGTAACACCATGGTCTGTGTGGGTCTCCGTGGGTCTCTGTGGGTCTGTGTGGGTCGTTGCTCTGCGGTGTGCCAGCGTGTCCTGTCCAGCCTCCACCACCTCGTCACCACGTCACCCCACTAACACACCCCAGCGGTTCCGTGACACAGAGCCAGGGGGCTCCTGGTGTTCACCCGTGTCACCGGTGCCTGGTGTGCCCTGGGAGGACCTCCTGGCTGTCACCCGTGTCACCCGTGCCTGGTGCGCCCTGGGAGGACGGGGAGGCAGCGGGTGGCACCAGGCTGGAGCTGTGGCCTCAAGCATGTCCTGGGCAGTGGCCGGGCTGCTGGGAGCTGAGCACCCCACGCAGCCCCTGCCCAGGGCTGAGCTTTCCACGGCACTGGGGCTGCCCGTGGGTCCTGCCCACGGGCCACAGCGTGGGGGGCACAGGCAGCAGTGACCTGTGTCTGGGTGCAAGCGTGCTCAGCCATGCTTGGGCATTGAGCCCGGCGCACGTGGCTGGTGCTGCGGGTGGAGGGAGCCCAGCCAGGTGCCGAGCGGGTCCTCCCCGGTGCCCGGAGGTGCTGGGCAGGCTGGGGCCGGCACGGGATGATGGACATCACGGGCCCCATGGGCCGTGCCTGGGTCCTTGGCCCCCGCGCTCTGCCGGGGCAGGTGGGCACAGTCCTGGGAAGGGGCCACAGGAGAGCCCCTGCAGCTCCTCTCTTCTCCCTCCAAAGGGTCTCCAGGGGGAACGTGGCCCTGCTGGGCTTGCTGGAGCCAAAGGGGAGCCGGTGAGTAGTGTGGGAGGAGGGGACGGGGGGGACACCGGTGCCCCGTGGGCTTTGGGAACTGGGCTGGGGCATTGCAGGTGGCTCAACATCCTTCTCCTGCACAGGGACCTCCAGGGCAGCCTGGCTACCCCGGCGCGACGGGCCCCCCTGGCCTTCCCGTGAGTACTAGGGGGGGGGGGGGGGGGCGGGCTAGGCAGTGTCTGCCAGCCCCCAGCCCCCTCGTGTGTCCCAGCGTCCCTCCCTGGTGCCTGCAGGGACCCCTTGTGCTGCCTGAGCAGGCAGTTGGGGGGACCCCAGCAGGCACTGAGCCCCATGTCCTCACGGTCATCCCTGTCCCATCCATCCCGTCCCACACGTTCCCGGTTCTCTATCCATTGCCTGTCTGTTGACTCCATCTGTGCCCCTTCCATGTCCCATCCTTCCCCATCCGTCCCTGTACCACATCCATGCCCCATCTGTCCCACACCTCCCGTCCATGCCCCATGTCCCAGCTTGTCCCCTGTCCTGTCCTGTGCTTTCATCTCCTTCCTTCCCCAGGGCATCAAAGGCGAGAGAGGCTATGTGGGCCCCCCTGGGGAGAAGGGGGAACTGGTGAGTCCCATGGGGCCATGCTCCAGGGGCAGAGGGGTGGGGGGCTCTCCCAGGTGCCCCCCTCGCTGTGGGCACTGGGGCTGAGGTCCTTCCAGCCACATCCATCTGACCGGGTTCCTCCCCTTCCCAGGGACCCCCTGGCTTGGACGGCCTCCCCGGTCCCACGGGGCCAGCGGTAGGTGCCTGCTCTGATCGGCTCCTGGGGGGCTGTGGGGAGGGGGGGGGCTGCAGTGACTCCAGGTACAGTGAGGTGCTCCCCACCCACCTCACCCCCTCTCTTCGCAGGGACCGAGGGGCGAGCGCGGGCTCCCGGGCAGTGCTGGTGAGAAGGGGGACCAGGTGAGCATCCCCAAGGAACCAGCAGGGATGGGGGGCCATGGGACCCCCCCATTGAGTAGGATGCGGCTGTTGGGGGGGTGCACCTCAGCTCTTGTCTCTCCACAGGGTTTCCAGGGCCAGCCTGGCTTCCCGGGACCACCGGTGAGTACATCCCACTGGGAGCAATGCTCTGGTACAGCACGGTGTCCCTGAGAGATATGGCTGGCCCCGGCTGTGTGTCCCCATGTCCCCATGGGGCCAGGTGGCCAGCCAGGGATGAGGATGGGGGTTTCTACCAGGGGGATGCAGGCAGATCCCACGGGACAAGGTGCAGAGAGCAGCCCCAGAGCGTATCCAATAAATGAGTTTGGAGATGGTGGCTGTGCCTGGCTGGGCTCTCCCACCACGATGCCCCCCCCTCACTCAACACCCCCCTTCTCTTTAGGGGCCCCCCGGCTTCCCAGGGAAGGTTGGTCCGGCTGGGCCACCGGGGCATGCGGCTGAGAAGGTGAGTGCCACGGGTGAGTGCCACCGGGACGTGGCTTCGTGGTGGCACCACTCCTGCCTGGGGCTGGTGGCTGGGTTTGGCCCTGCTCTGTGGGGTGCTGAGCGGAACCCAGCCCCAGCCCCTCTTGTGACCTCCTGTGGCTCTCGCAGGGCAGCGAGGGCATGCGTGGCCCCACGGGGATGCCAGGGCCCCCCGGACCCCCTGGACCCCCAGGCATCCAGGTAAGACCCCCCCCTCCTATGCCACCCTTGGGGGCAGAGCGGGCAGGACCACCAGTATCACGGTGCTCCTGGGGAGCCATTCCCTAGGGATCTGTTCCCATGGCCTGGGGTGCCCGGAGCAGGTTCCTGGGGGACCCCCAGAGCCCCTTGGTGCAGACCACCCTCTGACACCCTCACCTTGTCCCTGCAGGGCCCTGCTGGCTTGGAAGGACTGGACGGCAAGGACGGCAAGCCAGGGCTGCGGGTGAGGCTCCGGGGTGCTGGCAGCGGGCAGCCCCCCCCCCCGCCCCCCCAGGACACCTCCAAACCATGTCTCTCTCTCTCTCTCTCTCCAGGGTGACCCTGGTCCCCCCGGGCCACCAGGGATGATGGGTCCTCCGGTGAGTGACAGCCTTCCTTGTCACCCCTCCCCGGTGCTCAGTGCCTGGCAAGTCCCGGCAGCCTGGGCTGGGTGTCCCCTGAGCTGGGACTGTCCATCGTGCTCCTGTGGATGCTGAGCCCAAGGGGGTGGGCAGCCACCCCCCCTGGCCCAGCACTGCAGGACGAGGTCCCCAGCATGGACTGGGGTTGGGGTCACCTGCTTCCATCTGCTCGCAGGAGCCAGGACCCCCACCCAGCTCTTTTCTCTCCCCAGGGTTTCAAGGGGAAGACGGGGCACCCGGGCCTGCCGGGACCAAAGGTGAGGGATGGTGGCACTGGGGGACGCTCAGCGGTGACAGCCCCAGGGACCTCAGTCCCCACATGTCATGCCGCCCATGATGTCCCTTCCTCCTTTTAGGGTGACTGCGGCAAACCCGGCCCCCCGGGGAGCACGGGCCGGCCGGGAGCGGAGGTGAGTGATGGGGTGGGTGGGCGCAGGAGCCCTGAGCTGGGTGGGCTCCGTGCCACCCGTCATCATGCTGCCTTCCTTAGGGTGACCCCGGACCCATGGGACCCCAAGGCCGGCAGGGACCCCCAGGGCTTATTGTAAGTTGACCCTGTTCCCCACGGCACACCGGGATGGTGCCTGTGGCGGGGAGCATGGTGGGGTCTCCCTCTGGTGCAGGGAGCGGGGGCATTGCCCACGGCCCCCCGAGCTGACGCCCCTCTCTCTGCCCCCAGGGCCCCCCCGGCAGCCCGGGGCAGCCGGGTCCTGCTGGCCTCGCTGGAGTGGTGAGTACTGCCTGGGGCCGGATCCTGCCCCACCACAGCCCCAGCTGTGGGTGCGGGGGCCGGCCTGGGACCGGTGGGTGCCACAGAGAGCGGGCTGGGGGATCACCATCCCCACCCTGCGCTGACTCCCACGCCCCCGGCCCCCTCCTCCTGCCTCCCTGCAGGGGCTGAAGGGCGAGCGCGGCTCCGCGGGGGAGCGAGGGCTGCCAGGGATGCCAGGACAGCCGGGACCCCCGGGCCACCCAGGACCACCGGTGAGTGCAGCGGGGCATGAGGTGTGGCGCAGACCCCTGCACCCCAGTGCAGTGGGGACCTTGAGGACACCACCATGCTGGTTGCCATCTCACTCTGCCCTGCTTTAATTTCCAGGGGGAGCAGGGACCAGACGGACCCGTTGGGAAAGAGGTACGAGCGCAGGCTCTGCGCTGTCCTGCCCAGCGGGCCCCGGGGCTGGACCGTGGCATCCTCCGGCCTGGCTACGGTGTCTCCAAGGGTGCTGGTGTGGAGGACACCCCTGCCACCCTGTGCTCCTCTATATCTCCCCAGGGCCCCCCAGGAAAACCTGGCATCATGGGACCGGCTGGCCAGAAGGTGAGGGGAGAGCTCAGCTGTGCCGCTTTGGCCATCCCGGCACCCCGCAGCCCACCTCGGTGCTGGGGGTGCTGGGGCTGAGCCCTTCGTCTCCGCATCTCGGCAGGGTGAAGCTGGATCCCCCGGCGAGAGAGGCTACCCCGGGGAGAAGGGCAGAGCCGGCATGCCTGGGGGGCCAGGGAAGAGCGGCTCCATGGGCCTCGTGGGGCCACGGGGGCCAGCGGGAGAGAGGGGTCCCCCTGGCTCACCAGGACCTGCGGGCAGCCCCGGGCTGCCAGGACCCCCAGGAATGATGGTAAGGCCATGCTGGCCGGGGTGCAGGACCCCATCCCCCCCCCCGCAGGGCCCGGTGGCGATGACCCTTTGTGTGTGTCCCCTCAGGGAGATGTAGTGAATTACGATGAGATCAAGAGGTTCATCCAGCAGGAGCTGAGCAAGATGTTTGACGGTAACGGGGTGGTGGGGATAAAGGCTGGTGACACCCCGGCATCGCCTCGTCCCCACCAGCGCTGAGTGCGGCTGCCTCTTCCCGCAGAGCGGATGGCATACTACACCTCCCGGCTGCACTTCCCGGTGGAGATGGTGGCAGCCCCGGGGAGACCCGGTCCCCCAGGGAAGGACGGGCTGCCCGGCCGGCCGGGACCCCCCGGCTCCCCAGGGTTGCCGGGGCAGATCGGCAGAGAGGGGCGGCAGGGCGTGCCGGGCATGCGGGGTAGGTGCTGCTCCACGGGGTCCCCGAGTGCCGGGGCATGGCGGTTGTGCTGGGGGTCTCACCTCTCTCCACCCACCTCTCCTCCAGGTGAGCCGGGCGCCAAAGGAGAGAAAGGCGAGAAAGGCGTGGGGCTGATGGGGGACAGCGGCCCCCCGGGACCCCCAGGTGAGCCCCCTCCCTCCGTGTGGCCACCAGCCCCGCCATGGGGCTTGCTGCCAGCCCCGCACCCTGTCCCCTCCCTCTTTGTCTCTTCCAGGTCCCCAGGGGCCACCAGGCTACGGGAAGATGGGTCCCCCAGGCCCGGTGGGACAGCAGGGCATCCCTGGCATCCCCGGCCCCCCCGGTGCCACGGGGCAGCCGGGCAAGACGGGGCACTGCAGCCCGGCGGAGTGCCTGGGCGCCATGCCCCTGGAGCAGCCCCTCTTCCAGCCCAAAAACGTCAAGGGCCCCTTCGGCTGAGGGGACCCCCGTGCCCCCCGCCTTTGCTGTTAATATTGTTTCCCCGCTGTGCCGGGGGCTGTGCCTGTCCCGCGGCGGGGGCCGGTGGGTGTTGTACAGCTCCGTCGGGATCGTGAGGGCAGGTGGATCCTGCCTGGTCAAATACACCCGTGCTGGTGCCCCCGCGCCTCCGCCTCCTCCATCGGCCACGGGCCAGATCCCCGCCTCGTCCCCAGCTCTGTCCCCATGTCCCTAGCCCTGACCCCAGCCATATCCCCAGCCCTGATCCCATGTCTCCACTCCTGTCCCCATTCCTGTCCCCAGCCCTGTCCATGCAGCCAGCCATGCTCCCAGCCCTGACCCCATCTCCCCAGCCCTGTCCCCAGCCCTGATCCCATGTCCCCACTCCTGTCCCCAGCCCTGTCCATGTAGCCAGCCATGTTCCCAGCCCTGACCCCAGCCATCTCCCCAGCCCTGTCCATGTCCCCACTCCTGTCCCCAGCCCTGTCCATGTCCCCAGCCCTAGTCCCATGTCCCCGCTCCTGTCCCCAGCCCTGTCCATGTCCCCAGCCCTAGTCCCATGTCCCCACTCCTGTCCCCAGCCCTAGTCCCATGTCCCCACTCCTGTCTCCAGCCCTGTCCATGTCCCCAGCCCTAGTCCCATGTCCCCAGCCCTAGTCCCATGTCCCCACTCCTGTCCCCAGCCCTGTCCATGTCCCCAGCCCTAGTCCCATGTCCCCACTCCTGTCCCCAGCCCTAGTCCCATGTCCCCACTCCTGTCTCCAGCCCTGTCCATGTAGCCAGCCCTAGTCCCATGTCCCCAGCCCTAGTCCCATGTCCCCACTCCTGTCCCCAGCCCTGTCCATGTCCCCAGCCCTAGTCCCATGTCCCCACTCCTGTCCCCAGCCCTAGTCCCATGTCCCCACTCCTGTCCCCAGCCCTGTCCATGTCCCCAGCCCTAGTCCCATGTCCCCACTCCTGTCCCCAGCCCTAGTCCCATGTCCCCACTCCTGTCCCCAGCCCTGTCCATGTCCCCAGCCCTAGTCCCATGTCCCCACTCCTGTCCCCAGCCCTAGTCCCATGTCCCCACTCCTGTCCCCAGCCCTGTCCATGTCCCCAGCCCTAGTCCCATGTCCCCACTCCTGTCCCCAGCCCTGTCCCCGAGGGACACTGCTCTGCCCAGCCCTGCAGCCCCCGCCCAGCACACAGGGCCGAGGCCACCTTGACCGGGGGGATGGTGCCCTCGAGCCCCCTGCGGCCTTGGGCCTGATGGGGGGGGGGTGTTCCTGGGGGATCTCAGCCCTGATCCTGGGGAGATCCCAGCCATGATTTGGGGGGATCCTAGACCAGTCGCTGGGAAGATCCCGGCCCTGATCCCAGGGGATCCCAGAGCAGCTCCTGGGAAGACCCCAGCTCTGATGCTGGGAGGATCGCAGCCCTGCTCTTGGGCTGATCCCAGCCCTGCCTCTGGGGAGATCCCGGACCAGCTCCCGGGGAGATCCCAGTCCCACTCCTAGCGGGATGCCGGTCCTGATCTTGGGGGGTTCCCGGTCCCGCTCCCGGGGGGATCCCGGCCCCTCCCGAGCGGCCGCTGCGGGACACACGGCGCCCGACCACGCTCCGAGCTCGGTGCTCCCTCAGCGCTTCCGGACACGCCCTTCCGGCGCGACACTGCGCCCTTCCTGCCGCCCCGCCCCCCCGCGCTCCGCAGCCAATGAGCGCGCGAGGCGACAGTGACGGGGGCGGGGCCGGCGGGCGGTAGCTGTGCGATGGCGGCGTACCCGGGGCAGGTGGGGCCGCGGTGGGGCCGGGGCGGTAGGGCCGGGGGGCGGGCCGGGGGGCGCGGATTGCGGAGCGGGGGCCGGGGTGAGGGGCGGCGCACGGGCCGGTACCGGTGGCACACCGGGCTCTGTCCCGTCCCCAGGGCTTCCCCGGCGCAGGACAGGCCCCCGGCGCGCCCCCGGCCGGCCCCTACCCCGGGGGTCCCTACGGACAGCCCCCCCCCGGGGGTCCCTACGGACAGCCCTACGGCGGCCCCCAACCCGGGCCCTACGGAGGGGCGGCTCCCGCAGGTGAGTGGGGGGGTCCTTGTGGGGTGTACCCGCCCCCCTGGGTGACCCCGGGACGGGGGTGCGGGGTCGGGGGTGCGGAAGGGTCCCCCGGCCCGGCCCCACCGGTGTGCCGGCCCCGGTCCGTGCCAGGAGGGCTTGGCCTGGCACCCCTCGCTCGGCTGAATTCAGCGTGTAAGTGAAACCGAAAAGTCCCGGTTTATTATTTGGAAATCCCGAGGAGGAGCAGGAGGAGGAGGAGGAGCAGGAGGAAGGTGCGGAAGAGACCGCACCCCGGCGCGCCAGCAAAGAAACTTCTCAGCCACGCACCTGCCTCCAGGCCCGGGCCGGGGCTGGTGGGGCGGCAGCGCCGTGGGGCGCTCCCCGGTCCCACGCTGCACCCGCAGCCTGACTCACGCCTCCCCCTTCCCCGGGCCCTGTAACCCGTTCTCCCGGCATCACCCGGCTGGAAAAGCTCCTTAGCACAGAGGTGCTGACAGGCTCCTGGGTGTTGGCTGCGTCCCTGTGAGCCGTCCCCAGGGCCGGAGCAGCCAGCAGCCTCTCTGAGGGAGGTGGCAGCTGCTGATGGCCTCCCCCCGCACAGGTAATGCCCCCCCGGGTGTGGACCCGGAGGCCTTCACCTGGTTCCAGGCGGTCGATGCCGATCACAGCGGGTACATCTCCGTGAAGGAGCTGAAGCAGGCACTGCTCAACTCCAACTGGTCGACATTCAACGATGAGACCTGCCTGCTGATGATAAGTGAGTCTGGGCGCTCCTTGCCCTCCTGCTCTTTAAGCTGATCTGTTTGAGACGTGCCTCTGTCGGGGTGAAGCCCGGGCTGCGTTCCCCTGTTACCTGGGCATCCCTTGCCTGAGCAGCTCTCTGGAGCGAGAGCTGAGCAACAGAGCAGCTCCGAGCACCCTTTTGGTGGAGAAGATGAGGCAGGGGGGTAAAATGCTGCTTGGGAAAGGGAATCCAGCTCTGCATGAGGCCGAGTGAGCCCCTGCTCCTGGAGAGGTAGGGAGGAAAGGGAGGGAGAGCTTCGGTAGAGAGCCAGAGTCACCCCGTTCGCCTGCTGGCCCCAGCATTGGGGTTTGGTGCCATTTCCTACCAGCCTGCTGGGGATGGTGTGGTCCTTGTTGATCGCAGTCCTGGTGAGGGAGGGCTTTTGGGGCCAGAGCAGGGTGCCAGGGAGCCATGGCACAGATCATGGGCTCTCTAAGAGTTTCTACAGCATGTCCTTGCTCTACTCCTTACTGCCCTGCTGCTGCTCTTCGCTCCTTCCTCCCCAGACATGTTTGATAAGACCAGGTCGGGACGCATAGACGTGTATGGCTTCTCAGCTTTGCTGCGCTTCATCCAGCAGTGGAAGAACCTCTTCCAGCAGTACGACAGGGACCAGTCAGGCTCCATCAGCTTCAACGAGCTCCAGCAAGGTGGGCAAGGGGCAGAGACACCAACCTGGCCCTTACCGAGCTCCCCGGGGATTGCTGTCTGGCTCTGCTTGGTGTTTATTTCCAGCCTGGTCTGGTGACTCCTGGCACCGTCCCTGCAGCAGGGTTGGGTGTCTCTGAGCTCCTCCCTTGCAGCCTGGGCTGCGGTCCATGCCTGTTGCTGTGCTGGTACCTGCTGTGCTGGCTAAACCGGCTGTGGCAGAGCTGGTGCTGAGTCTTCCCATGGGACAGTTCCTTCCTTAAGGAAACCTAAGATGCCCCCTCAAATGGCGTGTGGGTAGAGCCTGTTTTTCGGGAGGAGCTCTTGGGTGTGTGTGTCTGATGAAGGGGAGAAATGTCTGGAATTCGTGCCTTGGTTTGGTTCCTCCCTCTGGAGAGCCCTGCCCGTGCACACCCACAGCTGAAGTGAACACCGTGAGGCAGTGGGAGATGGGGGGTGTGCCAGCGCAGGGGAGAGAGGGCACAGCCTCTCTCCCTCCTGTCAGGAGAGTTTAATCTTGAGTGTTTCTTGCTCCCAGCTTTCTCCCAGATGGGCTATAACCTGAGCCCCCAGTTTAGCCAGCTGCTGATGGCCCGCTACGCCCAGCGATCCTCCAACCCCAGCATCCAGCTCGACCGCTTCATTCAGGTCTGCATGCAGCTCCAGAGCATGACCGATGCTTTCCGCGAGAAGGACACGGGGCTGGTGGGCAACGTGCGGCTGAGCTATGAGGACTTCCTCACAATGGTTGTGACTCGCATGATGTGATGCTCTCGGCGGAGGGCTGGGAGCTGGCTGGGAGCTCTGCGGGGCTCTCTGGAAGCAGCAGCCATCCTCAGCCTCATGCTGGGATGTGGCTGAGCCTCCCAAAGAGTGAGCTGTTTGCCCGGCCAGCTTTCCAGCCTGCTGCTGAGTAGCCCACAGTGCTGCTGGGGCCCTCCCAGCTTCAATTCCCTGTCCCCACTCAACGGCAGTGGGTGTCTCCACGCCAAACTGGAACCCGGTTCTGGGGCCATGCCACAGGGTGGGACAGCCAAACCAGTTGCCTGTGCCATGCCTCCCAGGGAGTGCTTCGATCCCTTGCCAGACACAAAATGATATTTCAGTCCCACCTGGCCTGTCCCTCTGCTTGGCGGGATGTCTGCAGTGGAACAGCCCTGTCTCAGCACACTTCTGGAGGTTCTCTGGTGACCAAGAGCTGAGCCTTCATTAGAAAAGCAGAAGGAAGGGCACAAGTGATGGCAGAGCTCATCCTTCCTTGCCTCGCAGACTGCCCCTCCTCGCTGGGAGCACATCCAGTCCCTCGGCCGTGCTGGAAATGCTCCGGCTTTCCCGGGGTCTGAGCCCTGTTTCTCTCCGGGCTGCTGGAATGGGCCACATTGCTGCTGCAGTCCCACACAGATCGTCAACCTCCCTCTTGTTGCCAATCTCTGTTTTGATTCACATCTTGCCTGCTGGAGCCAAACTCAGAAACAGTTTAGAGCTTATTTATACAGCGTTTGAATTAAAGGCAATGTGCACTGGCTGTGGAGTGGTTTGTGTTCACAGAGCGGCTGGTGGGGACACTGCCCTGCCTCCCGTCACCCCCCGGGGCCAGCAGCCGCGCTGGGTGCAGGGTGGGGACATGTCCTGTGCCTGTACCCCTGCTCTGGGTGCTGCTCTCAGGGCTCGATACACTTTCCTGGAGTTAATTCTTACACATTTTGTGTCAGCTTACAGAAAATAAGGTGCTGGCGTCTCTTGCTGAGCTACGACCAGGAATGTAAAGATTTGACCAATGCAAAAGTTTTTTTTTCCTTTGGTTTTAGAATGAAGTCCAGGTGATTATCCTTTAATTGGCCTCACTGAGAAATCTCTGAGATGCTTTTTGAGAGACACGTTGCTATATTTGAAGGAATTTTTAGGTAGGAAAGTAGTTAAAAGACCCAGTAACTTACCGGCTGCTTTTAGAAGCAACAACCAGATGTGTTTTCCTCCACTTCAGCCAAAGGCAGGACTTTTTGTTCTGGAGCATCACTCGTCGTTCCAGCAATACTTCTCATCGTCTTCTGTTGAGTCAGAGCTGCCCAGCCTCTCGAGAGGAGAGGTTTAAAGCGGAGGCGGTGGGGGCTGGCCCCCCCTCTCCCGTACTGTCACCCATGCTGTGGCTGTCAGCACCCGTGCAGGCTGTCACCCCTCCTGGGCAGGGCTGTTGTGCAGCTGCAGGGATGACGGTGGGGTTGTGACCCCCGCCAGTGAGTCTGTGTATAGGCGTATATGTGTGTAGATATATATATAAATACCCAGAGAAGTGTCTCTGTAGGGACAGACACCCCTATATACACCCACCCACCCTTGTGCATATATAAATATAATAATCCACACCCTGTGTGTATGCATCTGTACACAAACACCACACGCACACACGCGCTTACTGACACTGTGTGTATATGGTGTGTGAACATGTATATACACACGTATAGAGAAAGGTGTGTGTATATATACACACTGTGTATATATACACTCTCTGTGTGTGTATATATATATATACGGGGTGTGTGTATACACACAGTGTGTATATATGCACTCTGTGTGTGTGTGTATATATATATACACGGGGTGTGTGTATACATACACTCTGTGTATCTATATACTCTGTGTGTATATACACACACACAGTAACAGATACCCCTGATTGTATATATATATGTATAGATACACACGCAGCATGCACACACACACGCTAACAGGCACTCCTGTATATATACATGCTTACTGACACCCACGTACACATATACACACACTGACACTGATGCTTATATAAACACACCCCACAGTGCCTGCATTAGACACCCCTAGGTGTGTATGTATATATCCAGGGTAAGACACCCCTGTGTGCCTATAGATATACTCACTAATAGACACCCCCATGTAGACACGTGCACACACTAACAGACACCCCAAATACATAGTAACAGCTACCATGTGTGTGTGTTTGGACACAGACTCTAAGATACCCTTGTGCGTGCCTGTACACACAGTAACACTTCATATACATACATATATACACCTCCAACAACTGCACACACACATGTATTCACACCCCGGCACTAACAGCCACCCCGTGCGTACACAGATACACACAGCCCTTGGGTACACACGTGTGGCCACCCTGTGCCTGTACCTAGAGAGACACCTGTCTTGGGGTGTATGTGCACACAGGCAATGCTTTTGTACACACACACTAGCAGACACTGCTGGTTGTGAATTTTTGAGGGTGATATATATACATACACACCCCAACAGGCACTGCTGGTTGTGTTTTTTAGATATATATACATGCACATATAGTAACAGGCACTGCTGGCTGTGGTTTTTAGATATATACACACACCAACAGGAACTGCTGGTTGTGTCTTTTAGGTATATATGCACACACATACAGTAATAGACACTGCTGGTTGTATTTTTTTAGAGCTATATATACACACACACACTCTCTAACAGACACTGCTAGTTGTGGGTTTTTTTATGCATATATATATATATATACACACACAAAGACACTTTTTACAAAATTATGGATATAGTGCACACACACACACACAAACAGCCATTGTGTGTGTCTGTGTACCTTTGCACACTCTGTGTGTGTGGCTGTGCACTGTGTGTGCATGTGTGCCTGTACATACCCTCTGTGTATATGTGCGTGTGTACCTGTGCACACTCTGTGTGTGTGTGCGCGCACACCTGTGTGTGGGTGCCTGTGCACACTGTGCATGCCTGTACACACCGTGTGTGTCTGTGTGTGTGTGTACCTGTGCATGTCTGTGTCTGCACATACCCTCTGTGTGTGTGTGCATCTGTGCACACTGTGCGTGCCTGTACATACGGGGGTGGGTGGGTGTGTACCTGTGCACACTCTGTGTGTGAGTGCACACCTGTGTGTGCGTGCCCATGCACACTGTGCATGCCTGTACATACCGTGTGTGTGTGTGTATACCTGTGCATGTCTGTGTCTGCACATACCCTGTGTGTGTGTGTGTGTGTGTGTGTGTGCACCTGTGCACACTGTGCGTGCCTGTAAATACGGGCTCTGTGTGTGTGTGTGTGTGTGTGTACCTGTGCACACTCTGTGTGAGCGCACACCTGTGTGTGTGTGTGTGTGTGCACCTGTGCACACTGTGCGTGCCTGTACATACTGTGTGTGTGTACCTGTGCATGTCTGTGTCTGCACATACCCTCTGTGTGTGTGTGTGTGTGCATCTGTGCACACTGTGCGTGCCTGTACATACTGTGTGTGTGTACCTGTGCATGTCTGTGTCTGCACATACCCTCTGTGTGTGTGTATCTGTGCACACTGTGTGTGCCTGTACATACGGTGTGTGTGTGTGTGTACCTGTGCACACTCTGTGTGTGAGTGCACACCTGTGTGTGTGCCTGTGCACACTGTGCGTGCCTGTACATACTGTGTGTGTGTGTACCTGTGCATGTCTGTGTCTGCACATACCCTGTGTGTGTGTGTGTGTGTGTGTGTGTGTGTGTGCACCTGTGCACACTGTGCGTGCCTGTACATACGGGGTGTGTGTGTGTGTACCTGTGCACACTCTGTGTGTGAGTGCACACCTGTGTGTGTGCCTGTGCACAATGTGCGTGCCTGTACATACTGTGTGTGTGTGTACCTGTGCATGTCTGTGTCTGCACATACCCTCTGTGTGTGTGTATCTGTGCACACTGTGTGTGCCTGTACATACGGGGTGTGTGTGTGTGTACCTGTGCACACTCTGTGTGTGAGTGCACACCTGTGTGTGCATGCCCATGCACACTGTGCATGCCTGTACATACCGTGTGTGTGTGTGTATACCTGTGCATGTCTGTGTCTGCACATACCCTGTGTGTGTGTGTGTGTGTGTGTGTGCACCTGTGCACACTGTGCGTGCCTGTACATACGGGCTCTGTGTGTGTGTGTGTGTGTGTGTACCTGTGCACACTCTGTGTGAGCGCACACCTGTGTGTGTGTGTGTGTGTGCACCTGTGCACACTGTGCGTGCCTGTACATACTGTGTGTGTGTACCTGTGCATGTCTGTGTCTGCACATACCCTCTGTGTGTGTGTATCTGTGCACACTGTGTGTGCCTGTACATACGGGGTGTGTGTGTGTGTACCTGTGCACACTCTGTGTGTGAGTGCACACCTGTGTGTGTGCCTGTGCACACTGTGCATGCCTGTACATACCGTGTGTGTGTGTACCTGTGCATGTCTGTGTCTGCACATACCCTGTGTGTGTGTGTGTGTGTGTGCACCTGTGCACACTGTGCGTGCCTGTACATACGGGCTGTGTGTGTGTGTGTGTGTGTACCTGTGCACACTCTGTGTGAGTGCACACCTCTGTGTGTTTGTGTGTGTGCCTGTGCACACTGTGCGTGCCTGTACATACTGTGTGTGTGTGTGTACCTGTGCATGTCTGTGTCTGCACATACCCTCTGTGTGTGTGTATCTGTGCACACTGTGCGTGCCTGTACATACGGGGGTGGGTGTGTGTGTACCTGTGCACACTCTGTGTGTGAGTGCACACCTGTGTGTGCGTGCCCATGCACACTGTGCATGCCTGTACATACCGTGTGTGTGTGTACCTGTGCATGTCTGTGTCTGCACATACCCTGTGTGTGTGTGTGTGTGTGTGTGTGCACCTGTGCACACTGTGCGTGCCTGTACATACGGGCTCTGTGTGTGTGTGTGTGTGTGTGTGTACCTGTGCACACTCTGTGTGAGCGCACACCTGTGTGTGTGTGTGTGTGTGCACCTGTGCACACTGTGCGTGCCTGTACATACTGTATGTGTGTGTACCTGTGCATGTCTGTGTCTGCACATACCCTCTGTGTGTGTGTATCTGTGCACACTGTGTGTGCCTGTACATACGGGGTGTGTGTGTGTGTACCTGTGCACACTCTGTGTGTGAGTGCACACCTGTGTGTGTGCCTGTGCACACTGTGCGTGCCTGTACATACTGTGTGTGTGTGTACCTGTGCATGTCTGTGTCTGCACATACCCTGTGTGTGTGTGTGTGTGTGTGTGTGCGCATCTGTGCACACTGTGCGTGCCTGTACATACGGGCTGTGTGTGTGTGTGTGTGTGTACCTGTGCACACTCTGTGTGAGTGCACACCTCTGTGTGTGTGTGTGTGTGTGTGTGTGTGTGCACCTGTGCACACTGTGCGTGCCTGTACATACGGGGTGTGTGTGTACCTGTGCATGTCTGTGTCTGCACATACCCTGTGTGTGTGTGTGTGTGTGTGCATCTGTGCACACTGTGCGTGCCTGTACATATGGGGGGGGGGGGTGTACCTGTGCACACTCTGTGTGAGTGCACACCTCTCTGTGTGTGTGTGTGTGTGTGTGTGTGTGTGTGCACCTGTGCACACTGTGCGTGCCTGTACATACGGGGTGTGTGTGTGTGTACCTGTGCACACTCTGTGTGTGAGTGCACACCTGTGTGTGTGCCTGTGCACAATGTGCGTGCCTGTACATACTGTGTGTGTGTGTACCTGTGCATGTCTGTGTCTGCACATACCCTCTGTGTGTGTGTATCTGTGCACACTGTGTGTGCCTGTACATACGGGGTGTGTGTGTGTGTACCTGTGCACACTCTGTGTGTGAGTGCACACCTGTGTGTGCGTGCCCATGCACACTGTGCATGCCTGTACATACCGTGTGTGTGTGTATACCTGTGCATGTCTGTGTCTGCACATACCCTGTGTGTGTGTGTGTGTGCACCTGTGCACACTGTGCGTGCCTGTACATACGGGCTGTGTGTGTGTGTGTGTGTGTACCTGTGCACACTCTGTGTGAGTGCACACCTCTGTGTGTTTGTGTGTGTGCCTGTGCACACTGTGCGTGCCTGTACATACTGTGTGTGTGTGTGTACCTGTGCATGTCTGTGTCTGCACATACCCTCTGTGTGTGTGTATCTGTGCACACTGTGCGTGCCTGTACATACGGGGTGTGTGTGTGTGTACCTGTGCACACCTGTGTGTGTGTGCCTGTGCACACTGTGCGTGCCTGTACATACTCTCTGTGTGTGTACCTGTGTACCTGTGCACACTCTGTGTGTGAGTGCACACCTCTGTGTGTGTGCCTGTGCACACTGTGCATGCCTGTACATACTGTATGTGTGTGTACCTGTGCACACTGTGCATGCCTGTACATACGGGCTCTGTGTGTGTGTGTGTGTGTGCACCTGTGCACACTGTGCATGCCTGTACATACGGGCTCTGTGTGTGTGTGTGTGTGTGTGTGTACCTGTGCACACTCTGTGTGTGAGTGCACACCTGTGTGTGTGTGCCTGTGCACACTGTGCGTGCCTGTACATACTGTGTGTGTGTACCTGTGCATGTCTGTGTCTGCACATACCCTCTGTGTGTGTGTGTGTGTGCATCTGTGCACACTGTGCGTGCCTGTACATACGGGGTGTGTGTGTGTACCTGTGCACACTGTGTGTGTGAGTGCACACCTGTGTGTATGTGCCTGTGCACACTGTGCGTGCCTGTACATACTGTGTGTGTGTGCCTGTGCATGTCTGTGTCTGCACATACCCTCTGTGTGTGTGTGTATGTGCATCTGTGCACACTGTGCGTGCCTGTAAATACTCTGTGTGTGTGCGTGTGTGCGTGTGTGTGTGTGTACACCTGTGCACACTCCGTGTGTGCGTGCCTCTGCACGCTGTCCGTGCTTGTACACACCGTGTGTGGTGCAGGTGCAGGCCGCCACCACCAGGTGGCGCCCCACTCCGCAGTGTGGATGCCCCGGGGCGGGGGGGCGCAGGGAGCGCGAGCCCGCGCAGCACATACCTCCGAGAGAAGCAGCCGCGGTGGCACACCTGGCAGTGGTGGCATCCTTGGCTGTGTGGTGGCACTCCTGGCACGCCTGGCCGTGGGTGTCTGTGGTGGCACTCCTGGCTGCCAGGTGGCTGTGGTGGCACTGCTGACTATGGGATGGCTGCGTGGTGGCACTGCTGGCCCCGGTGGCCTGTGTGGCTGCACGTGTCCACGGCGCGTCCAGCGCTGGCCGCGGTCACGGCGATGCCGGAAGGTGCACAATGAGCGGGGCCTTATCTCACCCCACAGCCCTTCCCGGGGCCACGGCTGGGCCCCCCCGGGCCAGGGCAGGCAGGGGGCAGCGGGGCCACGTGCCCCCACCCCCAAGGAGCACAGCCTCCTGGCAGTCAGGCTTCAATAAGTTTATTTACAAATAATAAAAAGCAAAATAAATACGAAGTCTTAAAAGTACAGCCCTGGGGGAGGTCGGGGGCGGGGGGGGGTCAGACTCTGCTGATGTGTGGTCCCAAGTTGTGGCCCCACCAGGACGGGGACACTGCAGGGCTGAGCCCCGCGCCCCCCCCCCCATCCCCACAGTCCCCAGAGGGGGTGGTAGGGGCCATAGCACCATAGGAAGGGGCAGGGGGGACAGTGGGGGCACCCTCCTGACCCCCAGCGCCAACACCCAGCCCTGGGGGGCACTGGTGAACCCCCCCGGCACCGCTGGGTTATTTCACTCCTCTGGCTCCAGGGCGGCCGGGGGGGGGGGGGGGGGGGGGCAGCAGCTCAGGGGGGGCAGGATCCCTGGGGGTCCCAGCAGTGTGCCCCCAGCCCCACACACGTGCCAGCAGCAGGGGGGGGAGGGGGGGTGAAGCCCCCAGTGCTGGCTGGGGCCGGGGGGGAGCAGCCAGCTTTGAAGAGCCCCCGGCAGCCACCGAAGCCGAGCCGAGCCCGGGGCGGGGGGATTAGCGGGTAAATCCCACGGGCACCCCCGGCCACATGCCCCGTGCACGCACCGCTGCACCCAGCCGCCACGTCAGCACAGGGGGGGCACGCAGCCCCCAGGGATGGGGACCCAGGGGACAGTCCCATGCCCTTGGCTGGCGGCACAGGGCTGCGTGGCAGGGGAGGGGGGTGTCCCACCCCACGGGTACCCCCAGGAGGGGACGGAGGGGCTGCGGTGCTGGGCAGGGCCATCGTGGGGACAAGGACATCTGCAGGGCTGGGGGGCCCCGGGGTGGGAGGGCTGTGGGGGGGTCACTTGTGGGGCATGTCCTCCATGCTGACGCGGCCCCAGACGCCCACCACAAAGGTCTCCACCTCGCACTCGTTGACGCCGCGGGCGATGCGAAAGTGGCCGCCCTCGCCCCACGCTGTGCCCCAGGAGTTGGCTGCGGTCTGTGGAAGGGACAGGGGACACAGCTCAGTGTTGGGGTGCCCGGCTGGACCTCCCCTCCAACCCCGAGCTGGATCCCACCCGGGCACGGGAAAGCAGCCCTGGCACCCACCCACCTCCATAAACGAGACCCGACGAACTCGTGACACCCACCAACACTCACCCAGTATTTTTGGATCTGGCCATCAGGCAACTGCTCTTCTCCCCACCTGCAGCAGGAGAGAAGGCTAGTGAGGGGGGGGTCCCCAGGCACCCCTCGGGCTGCACCCCCATCCTGCCCAGCACCAGGTGCTGTGTGGACCCCACTCACTTCCCAGCCCCGGCACCTCCCCAAGGGCCAGGCTGAGAGATTTACACCCACTCCCAAAACACAGGCAGGTACGTCCAGCCGTGGGGCAGAGGAAGGAGCACAGGGCAGCTGGCCCCGCTCCCCTCCTCGGGCTCTGCCCCTCCAGCCCCCCTCCCTCCCCTGATGGGGCTGAGCACCACATACTCATGTCACTTGTGGCCACAGCCCTGGCACGAGCATCAGCCCCCTCCTTCCCTCCCTGCTTCCTCTCTCTGCCTGGAGGAAAGGGACGCCTTTCCTTCCCCACTTCTCCCACCCAGAGCGGGACCCCCCACAGCCCCCCACCCCCCACCTACCCGGTGATTTTGACCGAATGGGTCCCATGTCTCTGGTGCTTCGGCCCCTTCCCCTCAGCCACTGGTGTGTGCCGATAGATCCCGCTTTTGTACATGAAGAAATCCTCGTGCACCTCCAGGATGGCTGCAGGAAGGGGGGAGAGGGTCTGGGGATGCTGCCTGTGTCCCCAGGGATGGGGTGCTGAGCCCCCGGGGCCCCACGTCCCCCAGGGTGGAGGATACAGGCACCAGGGACACAGGGCATCGCCTGGGAGGAGGGAAGGCAGCGGCCGGATCCTCCCACAGGCAATGTGACAAGACTCAGCAGAGGATTAAAAAAATAATCATAAAGTAAAATAAAACCAACTGCCGAGACGGAGATTAAATCTCAGGAGTTAATGAGCAACAAGTGCCCACTGGTGTGGGCAGCTGACGGGCACCCCGGGGCCGGCGAGAGCACGGCGCTGCCCGGGCACGCAGCTAAACATTAAGCAGGGAGAGCAGCTGAGGTGGGGGGTCCTGTCCCCCACGCTGGCCCCCAGCCCCAGGCAGGGTGTCTTCACCCCCCCCCCCACCTTGTCCCCCTCCAGCCATTGCAGAACTCAGCTTTGGGGTCTGCGGGTGGGTGCCCACGCCGGCTCCCTACCTTGCACGGGGCCATTCTCCAGCAGCTCCTTCATGATCTCCTTCTCCTGCAAGCACAGAGCTGGGTGGTACCAGGGCCGGGACCCCCGGCACTGCGCCCCACCCCCCCCCCCCCACGCCCGGGGATGCAGGCAGAGGCCGCTTTGGCACCCACGGGTGGGTGTTGTGGAGATGCTGGGTGGAGTGCAGCTCCCCTGCGAGCTCCACAGCAGGTTTTTCCCAGCTTCGTTTCCAAACTTGGCTTTTCCAGGCAAACCCACCCCGAGCCAAGCCCCTTCCCGCTCCCCACACCAAACGGCTCCCGCTTCGCCCACGCCGGCGGCTCGGCCCATCCCGGCCCCATCCCACGGGCACTCACGCTGGAGGAGAGGCGGTAGGCAGGGGTGGACTGGTAAATCTCGTTGGCGTGGGTCTGGGGGTTGGGGCAGCGTGCGGTCGCCTGCCGCTTGCCCCTGCCCGTGGAGCGGCTGTGCATCATGCAGGGCTGTGCCGCCGGCTGGCTCTCCTGGCTGGTGAAGGGGTAGCACTCATCCGTCACCACCCTGGGCAGAGGGACAAGGACATGAGGAAGGACCATCCCCATCCCTACCCTGACCCCCACTCCCATCCCTGAACCCCACTCTCCATCCTGCCTGGGCTGGCCCCCCTCAGTGCCCACCTGCCCAAGGGACAGCCCTGGGGGCAGCATGTGCACGGGGCACCCCAGGCTCTTGCCCCCCAGGGAAGAAGGACTTTGAACCCCCTTATCCCACCCCATCCCGCCTCTGCCCCCCTGCCCCATCCCCGCTCACCCTCGCCGGCGGAGGTACCACCAGGCGCCGTCCAGCCGCCCTCCGCTGCAGCCCCGCTGGTTGCGCGTGTCGCAGGACAGGAGGTTTTGGGGTGACAGGGCGGGTGTCATGTGTCCCATGGAGTGGATAGAGATGCGGTCCGAGGCGACAGCTAGGAGCGAGCAGGGTGTCAGGGAGGGGCGGCTGCTCCCCCAGGTCCTGTCCCGCTCCCCAGCCCCACAGCGACAGGTTTAGTCTCTGTCCCCACCAGCCATCCCACCCCCCACACACCCCCCCCCACCCCATCCCATCCCACCCCATCCCCCCACCCCATCTCACCCGCCGTAGAAAAGGCCCAGGAACCAGCGCAGTTGCCCTGGTCCAAGGGCTCGTGGATCATCCCCGGCCACTTCGCGGCTGCATCGAAGTGGCGAGGCAGCACCTCGTTGGAGTCCATGTTCATCTGCGGAGGCAGAGCCGAGGGGTGCTCAGTGCACAGGGACCCCGTCTCCTTCCCCCTGCCCACCACAGCCCACCCACAGCATTTCCCACCCTCCGAGCAGGGTCCCAGCCGGCATTAGCATCCCCCAGCCCCACTGCAGGACCCTCAGGACAGGGACACCCATATGCAGCACCTCCCACCCTCCAAGCAGGGTCCCAGCTGGCCTTAGCGTCCCCCAGCCCCGCTGCAGGATCCTTCAGGACAGGGACACCCGTAGTCCTCGGCAAGTACGATGAGGATTTGGTTGCCCCCTTGTCCCAGAGGAGCCAGATCCCTCAACTTTCACTAAATTTGGGCTCCTCAACCCCAGTAGCTCCTCATGCAACAACAGCACCCAGTGCCCTGTCTCTGCCCCACCGCAGGTGGCACGGCGCTGGGCGCCTCAAGCCCCTCATTGTGGCCTCTGGTCAGCTCTCGCCCAGCCACTGGCTCATGCGCAGCCTTTCCACCCTTCGAGGGGGGACAGTGCCCCCCACGCCTTCCTGGCGAGGACGTGGCCATGACACCCGCCTTATCCTACTGCAGGAAGCGTCTCTAAAATTAAACCTCACTGGGAGTCAACGTCACAGCACTGGGAGTCAAGGTCACGGCACCGGGTGTGCACTGCGTGCGATGCTCGCTCCCCGCCAGCACCCATGGGACCCCCGGCCGCTGCCCACCCCGAAGGGGGGCTGGTTTTGGGGGCAGCCTGGGGGCAGGAGGAGGCACCCCACTCGCAAAGCGCTGGCGCTGCCGGCTCTGCCGACTCAGCAGCTGTGGGGCTGGCTTTCCGATGGGAAACCGGCACGGAGGAGCGGGGGAAAAAACAACACTGGCAGCCTGGGGATTGTCAGGGGGAATTTGCTGAGCTGCTGTCTCCAAACACAAGGGCTGCCCGCGACACCCACCCAGCATGGCCCCTTCCCTGCCTCCCCCCCCAGTACAGAGCCCCCTCCCAGGGACGAGGACAGGGCGGGGACATCACTAGCTAAGGCGATGGTGAATCATTGGGTCAAGCCATAGGACAGGCAGGCTCAGCCCTTGGCGTGCCTCAGTTTCCCCTTGCATCTGTGGTGACTCACCTGCATCTCGTTCATGTTCATGACGGTGGGAGAGGGCCGGAACGTGCCCAGGCGGTGCCGGATCCCATCCTCCAGCGTCATGCCCCAAAACTGGCTGTAGTTGGCGGCTCTCCAGCTGCATGGGAGGAGGGGGACAGGTCAGGGGTGCCCCAGAAAGCACCAAGGGGTGAAGCGTCCCTTCCCCATCCTCCCAGTGCCCGGTCCTTACCCATAATTGCCCTTGTTGATGGCATCGATCAGCTCCCCATCCATCAGGCAGGCATGGTCTTCACACTGCCACTGCCCGTTGGGGCTGCAGGTGCTGCAGAAGGGACAGCACCGAAGAGAACCGTCAGCTGCGGAGGGACGGTGTCCCTTGGGGTGACCAGGGGGATCCCAGGTGCCAGGGTCCTGCTGCCATTGCAGCCAGCCAGCAAGGGGCCAGGGCTACTCCTGCACCAGGGTCTGGGGGTCACACTGTGGCTTGGCACCGCGGGATAGGGTGTAGCTGGGCCAGGAGCGGGTGGGCAGCCCTCTGCGTGGGCCTGGGGGCTGTCGTGTCCCCCCAGCCCGGGTCCCCACAGGAGCCCAGAGGGTAGATAGAGCACGGGACAGAAAACCAGCTGAAAAGCAGCCAGGCCTGCAGACAGCAGAGCAGGGCTTGGACGCCAGCCTGGGGAGGGGATTCGGGGCTGGCTGTCCCCCAGCCAGGGGCGAGCTGCTCTGACCAGGTTAGCTGGGAGCCCTGCAGCACCCACGGGGAGAACCGGGGCAGGGGGTGGCTGGAGGGGATGTGCCGGGTCCGGGTCCCCCTGGGAAGCCCTGGGCTGTGCTCCCCTCTGGGAGCTGAGCAATGCTTGGCACGCTCCCTCCTGCCCGCTGAGCTCCGGCACACTCTTCCCTTTTAAGGAGCCGTGCAAGGCCGGAGCTGTGTCCTGCCAGCCTGGCCCCGATCCTGCCAGCGGCACCTGCACCCCCACACTCACCCCCTCCCCATCCCCAAGCGCTGCCGGCGCTGCGCTGGTGACCCCACACCTGGCTGTTAAATCCCTGGGGACTCCCACGGGAGCACCTTGGGGTGCAGCCAGCTGGGTGCCCATGGTAGCCCCCTCCACTTCACCCTGGCAATGCATTTGCCCCCTGCCAACCCCCCCAAGACCCCACGGGAGCCAAGCAGGGACAAGGTCTGGGGTGAAGAGCTGCAGAAATTGCTGCTTTGCAGGCGCCAAGTGCGGGGGAAGGTTTTGGCAAGAAGAGCCTCAGCCCCTAAGGGCCAGCACTGCTGGGGAAGGGATGCTTTCCCAGCAGCTGGGACCAGTCATGCCAGTGCAGGGCTTGGGGACATCGACCTCCCCTCAGGGTTCGGGGTCATCCGCCAGCCCAGATGTGTCTTGGCGCCACGGTCCCAGAGAAACGCTGGGCAGCACTGGGGCTTCGGGGAGGGCTTGAGCTGGCTTTGCAAGCGCACACGCCTGCACACACATGCACACACACGTGCTTATGCCCTCACACATGCCCCAGACGGAGCCTTTGATTTCCCTTATCTACCGCATCGCTGCGAGGCAGCCAGCCCTGCTGTGTTTGCTCCTTGTCTACGGGCAGATCTGCGCCCGCAGGTTCCCCGATCCCCCACCTCCAGGATGCCATTAATACCACCACGTTCCGGATAAACCCTGCACTGCTCGCTAACACAGACGGACGGGTTGCTTGCACCCAAGCAAGCAGCAGGGCTGGACTCTTGCTGCCTGGCACCGAGCCACCGTGGCTGCCAGGTGCAAACACATGCCGTCAGGCTTGGGCAAGCTGGGCTCGGACCAATGGGGCCAGAAAATCCGCGGCAGCGCCAGGGTCATAGAGGCAGCCCGCAGCCAGCCTGGCCGCACGCTAACCTGGTGGAGCCAGCGGCTCCCACAAAGGCATGCACTGAAATTTGGGAGTGGCTCAAGGCCCCGGGCTCTTTGCTTGGAATATGCCGGAACAAAGGCACCTGGCACCAGCCCTTGCCACCCAGCTCGGGCCCTGCGCTCCCGCCGTGCCGGCTGAGGGTAGCCCTGGTGTCTGTGGCCCCCCAGCACCCTTCTGCTGGGCAAGCAGCGTGCCCGGCTGTGCCCGCATGGCACGGGGAGCATGGCGGCACTCACCACAGGTTGCAGTTCTCCTGGTAGGTGGCTCCAGTAGGGTAGCTGCGGCTGGCGCGGGCACAGCCTGGGTGGGAGACAGGAGAGCCTTGGTCAGCGCCTGGGGTCTTACCAGCATCCCCATGGTTCCAGGGGGGGAAACATGGGGAAAATAAATGTGGTTCTTAAAGCCAGGCAGGTGCCCAGCTGCATCTTGGTCATGTTCAAGTTCATGACCAGCTCGCACCCCACAGCGCAGGGTGGGAGCAGGGCTGGCTCGGCACCGGGAGGGTTAACCATGGGGTTGTGTGTGGGGCTGCTGAGCAGGGCCAGGCTCGCACACCCAGCCTGGCGGGACGGGGATAAAGGGGCCAGTTGTACCCAGGAGCTGGCTCTGCTCTGCAGGGACTTCTTAGAGAGCCTTGTGCTGTGCGGCGGGGGCTGCCCGTGCCCCCTTCTCGCCCCCGTCGGCCCTGCCTGTCCCAGCTGCCAGGCGGGTTGAGTCAGGGCCAGCATCTGCCTGCCCCAGACATGACATGGGAAGCTGGGATGGAGTCCCCCCCACGCTCCTGCTCTGCCCCACAGGTATGCACCGCTGGAGCTGCCCCTCCGCCCCACACAGCCCTGCCCGTGGGGAGGCACAGAGGATGGGCTGTGGGGCTCCGGGCTGCTCCCAGCCCCATTCCTGGCAGCCCAGCCACTTTCTAGGAGTTTCCGCAGCTCCGAAGCAGCTCTGCAGCGAAAGCAGGGCTGTGGGGTGCTACACCCAGCTGCGTTCACCCCCCTGAGGGGCACCAGTGGCATTACCCAGCACCTTGGACACCCCAGAGCTGGCCTCTGGCACCGCAAAGACCCCTGCCCGGCTGGGCTGGGGGCTGCCTCACCTGGGGCTTTAGGGAAGGGGGCCGGGATGCCCAGGCAGTATTCCCAGAAGTCAGGGCAGCAGTCGGAGACGGTGCGGTTGCAGAAAAGGTCGCAGTAGCAGAGGGTGTCGTGGTAGGGCACGGTGCAGCCGTCGTCGCGGCCGTGGCAGCAGACGTCCCCTTGCTGGCAGTAGGACCCACCGGCATCGTAGACCCCATGCTCGTACAAGCCGGGGGCCAGCTCCCGGCGGGTGCGTACCCGGGAAGCCAGGGCCACCTGGGCCAGCAGCCAGAGGCACAGCAGGGCCCGCAGCAGGCGCATGCTGCCACCAATGTCCCCAGACCTGCAGCCGCTGCAGGGAGGGCAGTGAGCGGGTGGGGGGGGCAGCTGCGGGTCCTGCGGGCACCCTACGCCAGTCCCATCTCGTGGGGTCGCCCACCCTGACCGGCCCATGGAGCCCCCACCTTGCCCTCCCCCCGGGATGCTCAAAATCTTCACGTTTTTTAACTCCCTTTGCGACCACCCTGGCTCTGGGGACCCTCAGCGCGATGCTCCAAAACACCGGCTTCCCCCCAGGTGCCCACTCCCCGGGTGGCCGAGCGGCCCCGTGCCCACCCACACCTGAACCCCCGCCTCCAACTGGAAAACCCCAGTGGGATGGGGCTCCCCATGGCACCCAGGGGGGCTGCCTGGACCCCCCGCTTCCAGCCCCGGTGCCGGTCCCCGCCGGGGCTCCCCATGGCACCCAGGGGGGTTGCCCGGACCCCCCTCTCCCAGCCCCGGTGACCGTCCCTGCCGAGGCTCCCCATGACACCCGAGGGGGGCTGCCCGGACCCCCGCTCAGTCCCCGGCGCCGCCAAGGCGCAGGCGGTGCGATTTGCTGCCCGGTCTCAGCCCTCGGGGTCGGGGCGGGGGGTGATGGTGGTGCTGGGGGCTCGGGGTGGGGTGGGGGGTGGGGATGCCAGGGGGCACGACCCTCGCCCATCCCCGCTGCCCCGTACCTGCCGCGCCCGCCGCTCCGCGCCGCCGCCGAGCGCCTCCTCCGCGCCCGCCGCTCCTTATAGCCGCGCCCCGGCCGGGGGGGCGTGGGGAGGTGCCGGGGGCAGCCGCGGGCGGAGCGGAGCCCAGCGGGGCGGGGGTCGAGCCCCGGGGCGGGGGGGTGGGTGGGTTTGTGCTGGGAGACCGCGGCCCGGACGCCCCGTGCCCGAGGACCCCGGCGGCACCTGGTCCCCCGTGGGGCCGGGGGTCCCCCCGGCTCCTACACGTGCTGGGGGGTCCCGGCAGTGCTGCTCCATCCGGGGGCTCCCTCCGCTGGCTGGGGCAGGGTGTGGGGAGGGGGGCTGCGTACCCACCCCCTTCCAGCACCCCAGCTGCCATGTGGACAGCTGGATGCCAGCGAGACGGGGGCATCCCGTCACAGCCCAGGGCACGGAGTCGGTGCCACTTGGAGCCCCCCCTGCCAGCATCCAGCCAGCTGCTCGTAGGCCGGGGAGGGGGGGTCTTGGCTGCCCCACAGGCTCCGGTTCCCTCTGCAGCACCGGTACTTGCTGTGGGGCTCCAGCTGCCCACCTGCCCGGGGCTCCAGCTGCCCACTCCAGGGCTCCAGCTGCCCACCCCGAGGCTCTGCCCACCCCCCGGGAGCTCCGGCTGCCCACCCCAAGGCTCTGCCCACACCCTGGGGCTCCAGCTGCCCACCCCGAGGCTCTGCCCCCCCCGTGGGGCTCCGGCTGCCCACCCCAGGGCACCCGCCTGCCTGTGGCCCGTGAGGAGCATCTCCCAGCTGATGCCAAAGGATTCCTCGAAGATGCCTCACTGCAGCCAGGATGGGAGGTGCGGGGGGGGTGCCGGGTTCCCTGGGTGGCCGCGGGAACCAGCTGAGGGGCTGAGCTGGGTGCTGCGGGCTGGAGGGCTCCTGGCTCCTGGCTGCAGCCCCTGGGGGGGATGCTGTGGCTGGTCAGGGTGGGCTTGCACCCTGGGTGCCCATGCATGGGGAGCACCACATCCCACTGGGCACAAGGGTTGACTGCTCCCTGGGATCACAGGGTGCTCTGGGTGCCCAAACGAGGGTCCTGCAAGAGCCCTGGCTGCTGGGACCCCCGCTTGGCTGCTCGGCTGGTGCTCTCAGAAGGGCCTTTTCCTGCAAGCATGGCCTTGGGCAGAGCACACCGAGCCGCAGCGCTGCTGAGCACCTCAGGAAGGAACCGAGTCCAGCCCGGAGTCCGACTGTCTCCGGCCACACGTACTTTCTCCATGACTGGACTGACAGGAATCCAGAGTGAGTCATGAATTCCCCAAGACCCTCAGGGGACAAAGCAAAACCAGTGGCAAAAAGGACATCTCCAGGTCCTTGTGTCCTGCCAGGCAGCTCCCTGGTGGCAGCTGAGGATGCTATGGGGTGCTGTCAGCAGAGCTGGTCCCTTCCCATTCCCGTTGCAGCTTCTGGCCTCCCCCCCTGCAGCCGATAAGGGCTCGTGTGCGGAAGCGAGACTGGCAACAGCCCAAGTCCTTCGAGCCCCCTCCCACCTCCTTCCTGAAACTCCGCTCGGCGTGCCAAGTGTTGCTCTCAGCACTGCGGGGTCACAGCTCACTGCGTCCCTCTGAAGTTGGCATCTCCCCCCTCCCAGCATGTCCTCACCAGCTAGTGCTGCCCCTGCTCCGGGAAGTGCCAGGCTCTCGCATACGTGGGGGGGAGTCAAGGTGGAGGGGGGCAAAGTCCAGCTGGGGCACCTTGGGCCCACGTGGCTGCGGGCGGCAGCGCCAGGGGCTGGCACGCATGCCTGCCCTGCCCTTGCCACTGCTGCCTACGGCTGCTCTGCTGGGGGGGGAACAGTTCCCAGCACCCAGGTCCTACTGCACGGAGTCATGGGAAGAGCCCGGAGCCTGGTGGACTGTCCCTGGATGCCCCACGCACAGGTTCTACTGAGCTGCACCCATTGCACCATGCCGCCATCCTGGTGGGGTGCAGAGGGAGCACCCCCGGTGATGTGCAACCCCGTGGCAAGGTGAAGACACCGCTGTTGCAGAGATGCATCCTCCAAACCCACCCTGGAAGTCTGCCCGGCCGGCTGGGAGAGCTGGGGCAGCACTGTGATGGCACAGCTCACCCATGCGCGGCTTTCCGGGTGCTGCCGTGTCCTGGCTCCCCCTTCAAAGCAGCCCTGGGACCATATCCAAGCTGGATGTGCTTGGCACTGGGGGCAGCTGAGGTTCCCCAGGAATCACATGCCAGGCAATCAGTGGGGCCGAGGGACTGGAGTCACCCCAAGACCCCCGTCCCAGCAGGCTGGGACAATTCTGGAGGCAGTGGGGCCGGTGCAGCTGGGCAGTGGCGTGCTGGCCCGGCAGAGCCCGGAGCTCCGGGAAGAGCCAGGAGCCGGTTTGCTGGCAAGATGCAGCCAGGAAAGGCAGGGACTGACCTGCGGTGAGCCCTGGCTTCCTCCTCAGCCAGCACCAGGCAGGGCGGCGCGGAAAGGGCCCCCCCCCACACCCCCCTGATGTTTGCAGACTGGGGGACGTGTCCCCATGGGGTGCCAGCAAGCAGGGATGGGGTGAAGGCTTTACTGTCCCTTGAGGGGGTTGTGGTCTCTTGGGGAAGGGGGCTCACAGCCTCCCCTCCCCTCGGATGGCCCTGGGACCATCACAGTGTCATCCCCGTTTGGGGACACATCGTGACACTTCTGAAGAAGCAGATGGGACATGACACCCCCCTCCCCCCTGCCAGCCCTGGGCTCTAAAAGCAGGGCACGGGCCCCTCCGCAGTGGCATCAGGCCTGAAGCCCCCAGGCTGGGGAGGGCAATCGAGCCAGAGCTGGGGTCCTGCTCACATTCTGGGGGGCTGCTATGGCTCAAGGGGAGCCTGAGGGGGACACACACAGGGAGGTGGCCGGACGCCCATGTCCCCTGGCCGGACGCCCATGTCCCCTGGCCAGCGGCAGGGCTGGAGTGCCACCTCTCGGGAGAGCCGGGAGAGAGACAGCAGGCAGGCAGGCAGCCTCTACTCCAAATTTTAATGAAACAAATAAGTTAATAATTTAATCAAGTGAGGTAACTAACGCTGGCTGGGCAGGTCTGCGGGGACCAGCCAGCTCCGGGGAGGGTCCTATGGGTTAGTTCTTGTGCGTGGCTGCGGGCAAAGCTGTCGCATGCACCCTCGCCCCACAGCCGGGCACCCACGGCACCCACACACCAACCCACCACCTGCCCACCCACGGCACCCAGCCATCCCCTTGCTGCCCCACGGCCGAGCCGGGGGGGGCAGGCACCCCTGGGGCGAGGAGAGGGGACCAGGGTGGTGCAGGAGCAGCAGGGAGGCTGCAAGCGGCTCCGGCATGGCCCGCGCTGGCCACATGCACTAACGAGGCAAGAAAAACGAGCACGACTGGGGGTACCCGCTGCCAGGAGCAGAGGCACAGGGGGGCTTGGGAAAGGGGGTTGCAAATCCCACGATCCGAAGCCCAGAGAGGGGCTGCACTGGCAGTGAGGGGATCGGTGGGTCCCTGCCAGCCCAGGTCAGATCCCGGGGCTGTGACGATGCAGGTGTCACCGCCAAGCCCCACAGGGCACCGGGACCCCCAGGACCCCCGGCTGTGCGGGAGCAGGAGCCAGCCCCAGCTCAGCAAACTTTGGCACTACCACAGTTGCTTCCAGCCTGGCTCAGCCCAGCGCTGTGGGACTGGAAACCAGTTGCAGGGCTGGGGTTGGGGCAGTGAAGGGGAGTGGGACAGCACAGGAGCTGCCATGGCTCTGCTGCAAGTGGCATGCAATCAGGCATGGCCAACACCAGTCCGTCCCCACCGGGCAGTCACTCCCTCAAGCCCGGCCCGTGCTCCCTGGACCAGAGAGGGGATGGGGAGATGGGGAGGGACAAACTGAGCACCACAGGACCCAGCAGGGAAGAAATCCTCTAAGCAAAAGCGGAGCCTGGGACACAAGAGGGATGCACCTTGGGGACCGCTGTCCCCATTGCCCGTGCCTGCATCCCTCCCTCCTCCACAGCCCCAGCCCAGCCCCTGGGCCACCCTCGTGCAGAGGTTTGTCACCCAGCCCCAAGCTCCCAGGGCACCCAGGTGGGCCCCCACGGGCAGCAGGATCCAGCCCTCGGTGCTGGTAGGGGGGTTTGCTTATTGCCTAAGTCCCCACGGGTTGCTCTTCCCGGGGGTGTTGCATATTAAGACATTATTGCATAAATATATATATATATTCTATATATATATTGCCCTGGGAGCATGCACGGGCAGGCAGAAGGCTCTGCTGTGCTTCTAGAAGTGCAGGTGCAGCAGCAGCGCTGCGAGCAGGGAAAAAACCCAGGCAGAGGACGGTGAGGGGGGACAGACCCCCCCACTCCCCAGCCTGGGGGGCGCCTGCCGCTGCCCTGACCCAGTGCTGCAGCTGAAACCGCACTGGGTCATGCCCCAATGCCCCTGCTCGGCACTGGCAGCGGAGGGGAGATGGAGCCTTGCATAGCTGGCGGTGGCCCCGGCTCGGCTCCGGGGGACCAGGCAGGACCCCACTGGGGAGCTGGACAGGTCCTGAGGGCTGGGGCTGGGGGTACGACCCAAACCCCAGGGGATGGGGCCAGCCTGGAGCATCCCCACCATGGCTGGGGAGCACGCAAGGCCCCAGGAATTGGGGGGCTCTCACCCCCCCGGAAGGGCAGGAGCATGGTCTGGCCATGCCGCAGTGCCACGGGCTCCCACCCCAGCCCCAGAGCTGGCATTTCGCTGCAGCCGTGCCCCCCACAAAGGAAGACTTGGTTCAAGTAACACGGTGAAGGACGTGGCTAGACAGGGCTGGGTGATGCCCTGCTGCCCCCCCCCCATCCCAGCATCCCGTCCCACCGGCTGCACGCTGGCAGGATCCGTCCCGCTGCCTCCCCACTCAGTCCATGTTGGCGCTGGCCGACCTGGAGATGTTGAGGGTCTGGGCAGAGACCGAGATGTCCTCGTGGTCCACGGGGCTGTGGTAGTCGGAGGTGATGTCGGGCTCACAGGGCGGCACCTGCACGGCAGCCAGGCTGAAGGAGTTTGTGGAGCCCTTGCGGAGGCACTGGGAGTAGAGCCCGAGCAGCAGGTCCAGCTTGTGCTCGATGGACTGCACCTGCAATGGCGGGCAGGGCTGAGCGGGTCCCCCCCCCCCGGGACCCGGGGGTCCCCGCTCCCCCATCCCGCAGATGGGACAGTGACACGCTCCCCGAGGGCCGTCCCCTCCTGACCTGCCTCTCCACTTTGACCACACGCCCCATCATGCTGAGCTCGTCCACCAGCTCTGTCTCCAGCGCCGGCTTCTCCCCCTTCTCCCGTATCTTCCTGTCCACAGTCAGGGCCCCCCTGCCCACGATCTGGTCCACGCTGGCAGGGAGGGAAGGGACACAACCTGTCACTCCCAGTGGACCAGACAGCGTGTGAGACCACAAGGGATGGGGACGGGGCTCTGGGAACGTGTCCCACCCATCGTGATGGGCCAGCACCCGTCCCCATAGGCATGGCTAGCAGTGGAAGACCCAGGGTGGCCCAGAGCCCCCCATCACCATCAGCGCAGCTCACCGTGTCTGCAGGCTCTTGATCCTGCCCAGCATGTCCAGGTGGCCAGCTGAGTACTGCTCAATGACATCCTTGACATCGTAGGGTCGCAAGGTCTCCTTGAACTTCCTCTTGGCCACCAGGAACTTCAAGATCCTGCAGGGACACCTGGGCTGGCTGCAGGGCACTGGGAAGACCGGGGTGCCCAGGGGGCTATGCACCCGCAGGGTGAGCAGGGGGTGCGTGCAAAGCACCAGGGTCCGGATCACTGTCCCCATGGGTGGCTGACCCAGGAGCTGTCCCTTCTCCCTGCCTGGCTCGGCCACCACCATGGGCTGGACTGGGGCTCTCCAGACACATCCACTCATCCCCAAGGGCCAAGAGCTGCAGAGGAGCTGGGGATGGCAGGATGTATGCTGGGGGATGCAGGAGGGGATGATCTCACCTGACAGCTCGGATTAGGGTCTTCACCGGTGGCATGATGTCCTCAAAGGTCAGGTCACAGTGGGAACTCTTCTCCTCACCACTGTCCTCCAGCGGGCAGTCAGCTGTGGGTGCCAAGAGTGGGTAGGTGGCAGAGACTGAGGGCTGTCCCCCCGTGCCCTGCAAAACACCTGCAGCCCCCCAGCATGACCCCCCAGCCAGACCCAGACCCCGCCGACAGGGCTTACCTTCAACCGGGGTCCGTGGCTTGAGCCTCAGGGATGCGCGGAAGCGGGTCCGGTCATTGAAGCTCCAGCTCTTCTGCACCTTGGTGGGGCTGGAGGCCTCGGGGATGTCCTCGGTGCTGGGGGAGCGGTGCAGGGGGGGGCCCAGGTGCTGCCGGCCCCGGCTGCCCTGCCGCTGCGAGCTGCTCAGCCGGATGCGCTCCTTGATGCCCATCTTGTTGCTGTGCGGGAGAGCAGGGTGGGCAGCATCAGAGGCAAGCAGGCTCTGGGGGGGACAGGGCAGGGAGCAGACCCCCAGCGCGGGCACACACTGTGCCCACCGCAGTGGGGATGAGGACGGGGCTGGCTGTGCCGAGCTCACGGAGAGCCACTGGCATGCAACGGGCATGAGCCAGGCCAGCAGCAGGCGGTACCACGAGCCCCTGCAGGAGCAGCTCTGGGGTTACTCCTTTAAACATCTTTCCCCCACCCCCTAAGGGCAGAGAAAAGAGGAGACAGACAAGGAGAGCAGGGAGGCAGGTACGGCGGCAGGGAGGACACAGGGTAGAGCCACCGGCACAGCAACCACTGGCCCCACAGGGAACATGGGGCATCCTGGGGCACTCAGACAGGTCCCTTCATCCTCCTCCTCCTCCTCCAGGCTGCACCACCTAACTCAGGCTCACAGAGCAGCCCCCCTCCTGCCCTAACACAAGCTCTGCTCCTGACACCAGCTGCTCCACTGGGTTGGAGGGGGAAACAACAGGCATCGTTTATGTAGGACCTACACAAACCCACCATTTGGTGCTGCCTGACGTGGGGCCACAGCATCCCCGGGACACGCAAGGAGGCCAAGCAGACACACAGCACCACAAGCAGAGGAAGCCGAAGCGGCAGAGGACACGGAGCAAACCCCACACCTGATGCACAATAGGGTCCCCGAGCCCCCAGTGCTGGGGGGACCCCCCAGCTTTCCTGGGCAGGGAGTCACAGGGCAAGGCAGGGGCACAGGCAGGGCACCAGGTGAGGGGGTCCCGGGCAGGCAGGGCTGCCACAAGCCCCTGCAGCAGGCACCAGGACGGGGAGGGCTGCATCCCAGGGGATCAGGCTGCAGGACAGACATGGGATGGGGTTTATCCAGGTGCCTCGGTTTGCCGTTGTTGGATTTGCCAAGCCTAGCACGGCCAGCGGGCTGGGCTCATCCATGCTGCACAGAGGGGGAAACTGAGGCAGGGGACAGCTGGCTCAGCCCAGGCCATGCGGACCCCCTTGCCCTGTGGGAGGATCACCCTCCAGCCTTCACCCCCTCTGCCCCACAGGCAGCAGGCAGGGACAGGCAGGCGGCCAGGACGCAGTACCTCCGTCTCCACGTGCCCCACATCCGCAAGAGCCTCCTCTTACCACTAAAGATCGGGCTGGAGGGTCAGGGCAGAGACACAGGAGAAAACGAGAGTTAGCCCATGGCTGGGAGGGAGAGGAGCATCCCGGGCCACCATGTCCCCGACCCCCCGGGCATGCCCACACCCCCGTGCATGGGTGCAGGGTCCCTGCCCGCGGCCGGTGAGCATCTCCCGCTGCACCAGCCCTGGCCACAGTCCCCACTTTCGCTGTGGAGGCAAAAAGCACAAGTAAAGTTGTTTGTGTAGGTCCTGCATAAACACTAACACCTGCCCTGTGGAGGGAAGTCCGGTTTCTCAGCGATGGAGCTCCGGAAAAAGCAATTTGGTGATGGCACAGTGCCCAGCAGCTGTGTGCTCTGCAGACCCCCGGCCCCTGCCCGCTCGCTGCGGCCACTGCCGGGGGCGAACGTTACCTGAGGCGTAAGCACTTGTGGGGTGGTACGTCCTCCTCCTTCCAGCTTGGGGGTGAATGGGGGGCACAGAAGGTTTGGGGGTAGGTTGGAAGGATGGAAAGGAGGAGGGTGAGCAGGAGGTAGGTTGGAGGGATGGAGAGGAGGAGGGTGAGCAGGAGAAGGGAGAAGAGAGAGAAGATGAGATGTTATGAGAGCTGATGCTTGTGGAGAAGATGAGGGGAGGCTCAGGCTCCCCATCAGGGTGGGATGGACAGGGGGTTGCAGTCCCTCCCCTGCCAGCTCCTGGCTGTTTACCAGGAAACCAAGCCCAGGCTGGTGCTGCTGCAGGGAGGAGCCCCCCAGGCTCATACTCACCTCGGGGCTGGTGGGGGGAGCAGGTCCCCCTTAGCCTCGCGCCCGCAGCAGGGCAGCCGCAGCCCCACGGCTCGGCACATCCCCTCGCAGCGCCAGACCTCCTGCAGCCCCTTCTCCGGCATCACAGGGGAAACTGAGGCACGATGCCCCGGAGCAGCAGTGCCGCCACTCCCCACCTAACCCTGACGCTGGGGCCCCTGGGCAGCAGACCAGCAGCTGTGTGTGGTGGCATGCTGGCATCTCCAGGATGCTCTTCAGCCAGAGGGACCGGGGACGTGGTGCAGAGCAGCTGCCGCCAGCGGCACAGCAGCCTCGAACCCTCTTGTCTCTTCTCGTTGGCACTTGGGCAGCTCAGCATCTCCACTTCCCACTGCAGGCACGGGAAGCCTGTCTCAGAGTGCAGGAACTGGGTTTTGCTCCTTGCCTGGCTCTCCAGCAGGGCCACACAGCTCCAGCCCCACCGGGCTTGCAGCGCTGCTTTTGCAGGGCCACTTTCAGCCATGCTTGGCTACCCCAGGCAAGGTCCCGGCGCTGTGGCCGCATCAAAAAGGGCAGCGAGGTGGAGCTGCATGTTGCAAGAGGCTTCAGGATGGTACCACAGACCAGAATCCGTCCACAGGGACCAGGCGGGCCAGCAGCCAGCAGCAGAGCAGGATCAGCGCCCTGGCACAGTGCTGAGTGGGGAGAGGAGCTGGGGGCTGCCCCACTGGGGTCCAGTCTGGTGGTGACGGGCACCACGGTGGCATCGCAGGTGGACACAGATGAGCAGAGAGAGGACAGAGAGGAGGGAGAATGTGGGGCTGTGGGGCTGCACCCTCCTACCTTTCCCCTGAACAAGCGGCGGGGCTGATGCTTTTCTGGCCAGGGGTGAAGGAGTGATAAGGCGGTGGGGCTCCGTCAGGCAATTTTTTCACCTCTGAATTCCTAAATCCTCCGTTGCGGACTCGGTGTAAATGCTCAAACATTAGGACCAGCTCTCTGAGGTTGGGGTTAAATAAAAACATGGATAAATTAAGCTTTCCAAAGCAAATGAGATGAGCAAACCAAGGCTGAGCAGAGCTGTGTCCTCCTCTGTGCAACCAAAGCAAAACAAGAAGGAAAAACCAGCAGGTTTCTTTCAAAAGACAGCTTAACAGCTCCAGCCAGCGCTGCCGGCAGCGGGTGCTGCTGACACCCGGGAGTGATGGTGCTGGGGGCCGCGGTGCTGGGAAAGGGTCCCACAGAAGCTGGCCACCAGTAGAGGGGTTAGACCGTGCTGGGAAGGATGGGTCAGGCCAGGGACAGGCAGGACAACCACCCTTGCCACGGGGTGGGGACAGGGGGACCTGCCACCATCTGGTCTGGGGGCCTGGGCACAGCTGGAGCAGCCAGGAGGGGAAAGCTCAGACCCAGCAGGGATGGAGCCTGGCCCTATCTCAGCTCCCTGCTGCAGGAGAGATGGCTCCTAGCACAGCAGGAGGGGTCGGCAGAGCCCCCCCCCCCCGCGATGCCCATGCTGGGGGAGCCCAGCACTGCACTCGGTGACACATGAGCAGCCAGATCTCCTCAGCCAGGGACCAGAGGGACCCGCTGTTAAGAGCCCTGTCTTTGAAAAAATAAAGAGTGAAAGAGAACAATGAGTTTGTCACTGCAAAGGAAGACATGGCTGCAGCAGGGGCAGGACACGCAGGCAGAGGCAGGCAGGAGGGCGGGACTGTGGCACACCGCGCCACCGGCAGGAGGACCACATGGCAAACCCTGGTGTGATGGGAACCAACAAGGCATCCAGAAAAGCTTCCGAGAATCTTCGATCCACCTGTAGCGGCAACATCCCAGAGGCCACAGGAGGGGAAAGCGCTGCAGGGATGGGGCATGGGGCTCCCCACTGGACCCCCCCCGCCCGGGTCCATCCTGCCACCGTGCTCAGAGCCGGCTCCTGGCCAGCTGCAGTGCCATCGCCCCAGGCACGAGGTCCCTGCAGCTGGTGGCACCATCATCCTCTTCCCTGCGGCAGTGCTGGAGGAAGGCTATGGATGGGGCGAGAGGGGACAGGGTGGTATGGGTGCCCGGTGCTGTGGGCTGGGGTGATGGTGAGGATGGAGGAGGGTGTTGGGCATTTTGGCAGATGCTGTGCTGGCGCTCCAGCGTCCCAGGGCTGAGCAGGGCATCCAGGATGCTCAACCCCACTGAGCCCTCAGCGGCTTCACGTGGACCCCCATGGCAGGGGCTGCCCAGACTGCTCGTCAGCCCAGGGCCCCACAAGGACCCCCCTGGACCCCCACAGCCCTCGCCTGCACCTTGCCTACCTGAAGGCGGGCAGGAGGCTGTCGTAGTAACACCACGTGGCTGTCAGGTACGAACGGCTGATGTCCGTCGAGTACAGGCGCCAGGCAGCCTGCAGGGCAGCGAGAGCCCGGAGACATCAGGATTAG
The DNA here is from genome assembly GCF_023634155.1 of Falco peregrinus. Taxonomy (NCBI): domain Eukaryota; kingdom Metazoa; phylum Chordata; class Aves; order Falconiformes; family Falconidae; genus Falco; species Falco peregrinus. Next base: position 117,939,736 of record NC_073723.1, read on the forward strand.
CCCCTGGGGGGTCAGGAGGCAAGACAACCCCCCCCACACGCTGGCCCTCTCCACCCCCCTTGGCCACCATGGGCAGAGTGTGGCCCAAAGGAGCCAGCTGCCAGATGTGGGGTCAGGCGTTTGGGTCCTGCCCGCAGCAGGCAGGGGCAGGCAGGCAGGGGGGACAGCGGAGCATCCCTGGGAAGGGATGGGGCAGGACACGCCAGCCCTGCACTACCTGGATCAGGTTTGCTGCTGGAGTCCGTCTCTTCTCAAAGTGTTTCTGCCGATGCTGCTCTTGCACTTTGAGGGCGAAGCCAGAGCCCAGGATGCCCTGGGGACAGGAGGGGACGGGGTCTGTGAGTGCTGGCCACACTGCCACCACCAGCCAGCAGAGACGAGGACCGCCCCACCACAGGGGTGGATTTGGCCCCTTTGCCCCCATTTCCACAGGGCAGGAGGAGCAGGGAGACCCTCCCGGGTCCTACTCACGGCGGGCAGTGCGAAGAAGGAGATGCCGAGCAGGGCGAAGCCAGCCGCCAGCATCCGTCCCAGCCATGTCTGCGGTGTCTTGTCCCCGTAGCCGATGGTGGTGAGGGTGACCTGCCCAGGGGCAGAGCAGGGAGAGGCCTGGAGGGAGCTCCCCCCCCGTGGCCCCATCTCACCCTCCTCGTCCCCTCCCGGGGCTGGGGGGCCACGGTGGCCAAGCTTACCGTGCCCCACCATAGGGAGTCGGCGTAGGTGGCGAACTGGGCATTGGCATCCTTCTCAGCCAGGTAGACAAGGAAGGAGGCGAAGATGAGCACCAGGAAGCCAATGTACCAGGCGGTGATGAGCTCCTGATGGGGCACGGGGGGTGAGAGGGGCTTTGGGGAGCAGGGGGAGGGGGTGGGGGGCCAAGCCAGGACCCCGCATCCTCACCTTGCTGTGGGCATAGACAACAGAGCCCAGCAGCTTCCAGGTGCCGCCGCGACGGTCCATGCGCACCATGCGCAGGATCTGCAGGAAGCGCATGCTGCGCAGTGCCGAGGTGGCGAAGATGTTGCCCTGGGTGCCGGCAGCGATGACAGCCACCGAAGCGATGAAGACGATGAAATCTAGGGGACAGCGAGGGTGAGGGGTATGGGCTTTTCTTTAAGATCTGCGGCATGGGTGACACGGCAAGTCCCCAATCTCCGTGCTCCCCGCAACCGCCCCCTCCCATACCTATAACGCAGAAGGGTTTCCTGGCAAAGCGGAAGCGTCCCCTCCAGCCCCGGTAGCGGCAGCAGCAGCCGGCCGCCCAGACGCGGATGATGTACTCCATGCCGAACACCACGATCATGACAAACTCCTGCCGGGGGGGAGAGAAGGGGCAGGAGGGTGAGGTGGGGAGGGCAGGGGCAGGACAGCGTGGGGGACTCAGCTGGGTGGACGGCTTTGGGGTGGGGGTGCGACATGACATTCTGGTGCTGATGATGGTGCAAGGGGGAGCATGGTGTCCCCCCAGGGCCACCGCCCCAACACAGCCCTGGCTGAAGTCAGCCATCCTGGGGGAATCAGGGCAGCGAGACAGGAGCCACAGTCGTCGAGCCTGTCTGAGCAGCCCGGCTCTCCTACCTGTGCCAAGCTCACACCGAGCTGGGTCCTTTTCCTCCGCCGTCAGCATTGTCCTCCTACCTCTCGCACAAACAAGCCCCCGTTCCGCTTACTTGCGGGAAAGTCACAAGGACCTTCCCAAATTAGTCTCCATCACTCGGAAGAACTCCAGCATCAGCTGTTTCTGACAGTTTGGGGGAAAGTTGCCTTTTTTAGCCCCTCCTGCCCTGCCTTTTCCAGTGGCTGCGGTGACGGGCCACCCCGTGCTACGAGGACACCTGCAGCTGCGGGGCCACCCTGAAGCTTCTCCCCAAGGTGCTGGAGAGGCTGCCATCGTTAACACCGACCATCGATAGTGACATCTGGGCTGGGGAAGGGGTCAGAAGGGTTTTTCCCATTATCTTGTCCGAGTTTCTTAAGGTGTAATGTGGGAGGGGGAGTCCCAGTAACAGCCCTGCTCCCCGCTTACCAGGATGAAGAGGCACTCGTTGGCCAGTTTCTGGTGCTCCTGGATGGTGGAGAAGACCGACAGCACCAGGCAGCTGAAGACGAGGAGGAATCTGGAACAAGAGTGTGCTGGCATGGGCACTGGGGCTAGCTGTGGGGGGAGCCCAGCCTGCAGTGGGGCTAGCCGGGGGGGAGCCCAGCCTGCAGTGCTGTCTCCCACTCGCAGCCTGACCCCCGCCTGCTGTGGCTGAGCCACTGGGGACACACTTTGCCCCTAGATGGTGGCATGGAGCAGCGTGGGAGCGCAGGAGCTGCTGCCCGTGGGTGTGGGGGCAGGGCTGTCCCCAGAGCCTGCCTGCCCCGAGGCTGCCCATGGCACTGGGATGCCCAGCGCTGGTAGCACCTCCCTGGGCCGGGGCACCGAGCCCACGTGGGACCCCTCCGTTCCCTGCACATCCCTCTGGGCTTTCTGCCCAGCCTCAGGCAGGGCCCGGGGTCACATATTGCCCCCCAAGCCCCGTGCCCAGAGGGCACATCACTCCCACTGGTCCCCTCAGTGATGGGGACCAGCCCCGCATGGCACCCATGTGCCAGCCCAGGCTGGTGGCACAGCACGTTCCCGGGCTGCCCACAGGCACTGAGGAGGAGGACCAGGCTCCAGCGGCCACGGGGCTCAGTGCCAGGCTCTGCTGCAGCCCTGCAGCCTCTGCCCGGGTAAAACAACTGCTAATTAAAGGCAGGGAGCGAGACAGAGGGTCCCATACTGCAGCAGGGTGCTGCTCCTGCTGCAGAAAGGGGACCAGAACTTCTCCTGAGTGTCCCCAGCATCACCGCCACCGTGGGGACCTGCTGGGGACACAGGGGCCACCTGGGAACAGCCGACCCGGGGGAGAGTTAACAGGGAGATGCTCTGGGGCTACTTGTCCCCAGAGATGGATTAAAACACGAGGGGCTTTGGCCCATTTAAAATAAGGAGGGGGGGGAAAAAATAGAAGCTGAAGCAAATGAAACTCCAAAAATACATTTTTTCCCCTGATCCAGCGATTCTAAAAATGGAAAGCGGAGGGCTTGTGCCACTGGCCCACGTGATGGTGTGCAAAGGGCCACTGCTCCGCCAGAGCCAGCTCTGTACCAGCACAGGGGGTCCGGGCACCCACAGCCCCACGGGCACTGCGGCCCCACCGCGCCGCGGGGAGGCACCACAGGGGCAGCCAGGCTGAGGCCAGCAGTGTGAGCGAGGTGGCCCAGGCACCCTGTCCCTGAGCTGGTGGGCACCCATCTGGCTCCCCCAGCACCATCCCCCCATGGGGAGCAATGCCTGAGGGACCTGTCAGTGATGCTCCAGAGAGCCGGGGGGGCTCAGCTTGGGAGATGCTGCCTGATACCTGCTTGGAAGGACTTTCCCGTCTCTTCTTGTGGCTGATGCAGAACTGTACAGCCGAACCGACTGTTCAGGCTGGCCGAGGAGTGAAACCAGAGCTGACCCGCAGGGAGGCACTGGGTGATGCAGGGCAGAGGGGATGATGCTCTGTGCCCTCTGCAGAACCACCCGGCACAGACCCTGAGTGCTGGGGGTGGGGGGAGCTGAGGGTCCCCACAAGGCTGAGCATGGCCCAGGGCCACACGAACCCACCCACCGAACCCACCCACCAAACCCACAGTTTGTGCTGTGTAGGGCTGGGGGCTCTGCAGCCCTGATCATGGCATGGGGGGACTGCCAAGTCCCACAGTGGGGCAAGGCAGATAGCACCCAGCCTAAAGGGTACAGGTAGGTCCCCTTCCCCAAAACTGCTGGGAGGGGAAACTGGACATGGGACTGATGGCAGAGAAACCCCAGGGAACGGGAGAAGGGCTGGATCCAGTGCAGGGAGAAGGGAGAACCGGAGCCACACACCACATGCCAGCTACAAGAATGAAGGGGCCGGGGGTGCTGCAGCCTCGCCACAGCCGTGCCCTCGCTGCGGAGGATGATGCTCCTCTCCCAGGCACTCCCCATCTTCGAGGCAGAAGGCTGGAGCCAGTTCCTTCTCCCTCTGAATTATTAATCAAGCCCCTTTCCTCCAACACAGCAGTTCTGCCATTAACTCCTCCAGCACAGCTGGCAGCACAGCCGGGCACAGCGGTACCCCCATCCTGCCCGTACCAGTACGGAGCAGGCACCGAGCAGGTCGCCGGCCCCCTGGCCACAGCCTTGGTCTGAGGAGCAAAACAAGACCTGGTGGAGCAGCCCAGAGCAGAGCCCTTCTGCTTCGTGCATCATCGGCAATAAAGATTATACAATCAGGATTTAGCAGGCAATTACACGGGCAGTGAAGCACAAAGCAGAGGAGAAGGCAGAAACCTCCCAGCCTGCTAAGATTTGTGCCTCTCGCTCCGTCCAAGGAGCAGGGAGGGGGATCTGTGGTGCCTGGGCACACACTGTTCCCGTGGGGACACGCTGTGGGTGGCCCTGCCTCGAGCAGCAACAAGTCTCGGTGCCTCTGCACCCAGCCGGAGCCCCACTCGTCACCCGTCCCCACAGCAGCACCGCCAGCAACGTCGCTGGTCAGTAAAGCTGTGCCACTGGGGCGGCGATGGAAACCTGCACCCCTGGGGTGGGTACGCCTCCCGCCAGGAATCCCACAGGATTCGGTGAAGGATATGGGCATGCGAGGCCCCATAGGGCTGGCTGGGAGAGAAACTTTCTGGGAACACATCACCTGCTAGGAATTAACTTGTAAAGCCTTGGGCAAATGCCCCGTCCCGCTGCCGGCAGTGCCTAAGCGGCTTAGGGAAAGGGTCAGATGCCTGAAGGCAGCTCAACCAGCCAGGATCCAGCCATCCCCCCCCCCGCCCCAGTCCTCCCTCTGGGGCACAAATACTGCTCTCAGCAGCTCTGCCCCGCACCAAGGGCTCAGCCACCCTCCATCACACACTGCCTGGTGCTGGCAGTGCCAGGCTCCCCACCGGCGCACTCCCCCCAAAATCACTGTGCTTCCCACCCACCAAGTGGGGCCAATAAAAAAAAAAGGGGGGGGGGGGGGGAGTGCTGTCAGGGAAAATGGGGATTGGGCGGAGATGGTGGGGCAGGAGCCTTGCTGCCCCCCCCGCTCCCCTGCACCAGGGTCCTGCAGGATGGAGGGAGCAGATGCTGTTGTTGCTGAGCTGGTGCATCAGCTCTCCCCAAGAAACTTGCCATCGCCAGCCCCCACCAGCTGGCAGCCCCCTCCCCGAGGGGCTGCCACCGTGGCCCACACACCTCGCTGCCTACACACATCCCTGCGCCAGAGGGGACGTGCCACTGGCAGCCTGGGCACAGGGACGGGACCCCTCTGGCTGCTCTCACCCCTCCAGAAGCAAAGCCTGCCCGCAGGAACACGCCTCCCCAAAATGATAATTAAAACCCGGCGGGGGGTCCGGCTCGGAGAAGGCAAATCTCCTCACATTAATCTTCATTAGAGCGGACTTTGCCATATGCTCCTGCCCGCACCGGCAGCACGGTGCCGGTGGAGGAACAGGTGAGCCGGGAAAGCTGCTGAGCTTGGGGAAAGTGGGGCCAGGTCAGTGAGGAGTGGTGCTGGGCAAGGGGGCACCAGACAGCACCCAGTGCCCACCTGAACACCCCTGGGCAAACGGGCTGCACCCCGGTATAGCCCGGGCAAAGCCGCGGCATCCCAGAGCAGACGGGACAGTGATGCTCAGAGCCCGCGCGGTGGGGTGGCTGCGTCCCCCAGCCCCAGCAAGCAGCCGGTGTCCAGGGTCCAAAGTGGGGGTGACGCTGGGCACCCCCGTGCCCTGGCAGGGCTAGCCCCTCACTCGCTTTGCTCCCCCTGCAAGGAAGCCCCAGGCTGGGGGCGCAGCCTTGCGCTGCCAGTCCGGCAATAACTCAGCGGAAGGAAAATAGCACACGCTGTACGATAAACAGCTGAGCCAGGGGACGAGCGAGCAAACAGCCTCTGCCGAGTGGCACGGCTGCCTTCCCCTGCCAAGGCTGGCCCCAGCATGGCGCTGGGCAGCGCTGGGTGCCCAGCCAGGCTGTACCCCCAAGCTGTGCCACCGTGGGAAATGGCTGTTTGGACCAAAACTGCCCAAGCCCAGCTCTGGTGGGGATGGGGACAGGGATGGGGACAGTGCTTCGCTCTCCAGCAGCGAGGTTCAGCTCCTCGAGCGCTGTCTGCAGCTGTATAAACAGCATGTCTTATAAATCCCCTGTCCCTCGCCCCAGCAACCCTTTAGGAGAGGTGGAGCAGGCAGCCTGTCTGCTCCGGGGGATATAAATAACCGGGGTGTAGTGGGCCTGTTTGCGTCCGTAACCATGGCAGGGTCCATCCCGCGCTGTGCTTCTGCCCGCAGCGCAAAAGAGCAGAGAAGCAGAAAAGCACCCAGCGTTTCCCCATGGTCAGGGAAACCAGATCTGGAGCCAGGAGCCAGCCAAGCCCCACCGGCACCGCAGACCCCAGCATGCGCTCAGAGCCCGGCCACGACCTGGTTGTCAGCACCAGGAGAGGAAAGGTGCTGCTGTGAGAGCCCTCCTCGCCCTCAGACCCGGGGGTCCTGGGGGGATGAAGGCAGGACAGGGTGTTCCCGGCACCTTGGCACAGGCTAAAAGCAGGGCTGGGATGAAGAGCCTGCCTGCAGGCTGCACACCTCCTCGGTGGCACCCATGGCACGGACCCAGCAGCACCCACTGCAGCAGCTCCAGATGACATGCCGCAGCGCACAGGAGCCGATGGCCCCAACAGCTTTGTGCTTCGGTGAGCAGGAGCCAAAACCTGCAGCCAGCATCACCCATCACCCTTGTGCTGCACGTGCCCACACCCCCGTGCCACCCACTGCCCCCCAGCACCCTGGCCCCGCAGTCCCCATGGGGAGCACGGTCACAAGGCTCCTGCGGAGGCTGCCAAGACGCTCACACGGAGCTGCCGAGATAGTTTTGCTCTTGAATCATCTGGCAAAGAGCTGGCTTAAGGGAGTGGGAAAAGAAAACCAGTGTGTTTTCAGATGGACCCGATGGGCCTTGCACCCCAGGAGAGGGATCAGGGCTGTCCCCACCCTCCAGCACTTGGGGACTCCCCGGGGGACCAGGGATCTTTGGGGCACAGGGACACAAGTGGCCTCAAGAAGCTGAGGCAGGCTGAGACCCCAAATGCGTTGCACGGGGGGCAGAAGCACCCACAGGCAGAGGGGACAGGTCTGGGTGCTCACTCGGCCCCACTCCAGCCCTCGCCCCCAGGATTGCTGCTTGGAGGGAACAAATAACCGAAATCTCTCCAGGGTGACCGAGCATCACCCCTGCACCCCCCAGCAGTGGGGCTTCCCCCCATCCTCACCATCGGGGCTGGCCAGTCTCAGGCACTCAAACTGGCACCTCCTGCTCTGGGCTGGGGTGGGGGTCCAATGGGACCAGCAAGAGAGGAGAGGAGGATAAAAAAAAAAAAAAAAAAAAAAAAAAAAAGAAAAATCAATGTACAGTTTCATGTTGCGCCAAAGTTGCTTAATTTTATGCCCCGGTGACACCACATCAGACTGGGGAAACTGCTGTGCCGGCTTCTCTTCCCACTGGCATTTCCCCCAAATGCAGCTCCCGTTTCAAGCCTGGGCAAGGTGAGGGGGGCAGCCCCGTGAGCAGAGCCCCCCTGCTCGAAGGGCACGGCTCCAGCGGGCACAGGCTCCCCGGCCCTTTTTATCCTGGCCATGTAGATAGGAAGCCACCCCAGCCCCTGTGGGAGATGCCAGCGACAGCAAATTAAGACTCCGGAGCTTAATAGAAGAGGTTTTTCCCAAGCAAGGGTAATGCAGGGGATGAAGCAATTTCCCTGCAAACCCTCCGGGGCTCCAGCCCATCGAATGGCCCCGGTGGGATGGCCAGGGCTTGGGCTGGAGCTGCTGCAGGCGCTGACCCCAGCACGGCCGGGAAAGCGCTTTCCCGCTTGCCAAGTGGTGATGGAGGGATGCGGGGAGATCGGGGAGCACAGGAGAGCCACCTGCGCCACAGCAGGGCCGGGATGCAGCAGGGGTCCTGAGCCATCCTGCCCACCACCTGAACAGGACCTGAGCACAGAGGAGTGCCGGGAGAGCCCAGCTGTCAGCAGCCTGGTCCCTGGCCAGCAGCTGGCCGGTGCATGGGGGGGGACCCGCCAACTACTGCCCTGTGCCCATCACCCCCCCAGCATCCTGCTGCCCCGAGCCAGCAGGGATTTCCCACGGCCCTGCGGCGCCTGGCCAGAGCCAGGGAGAGCCCGTCCCTGGCATCGCTCACCCAGTGCCAGGGCTGCTGCGGGGCACTGCCGGGAGCTGCCACCCCTCTGCCCCCACAACGGACACGGGGACCCAACGCATGGCAAGGGATGGGCACCCCCCCGAGCCCTGCACTCCCCTCTCCGCCTCACCCCAGGCAGGTGGAGTGTGATACTTTCACAAGGCAAATAAAACCTCAGCAGCACCTAACGGGGTGCTGCCAACGGCAGCAGGCAGGGGAGGCAGCTGGCTGGCCCGGCACGGGGACTGCTGGTTCAGGGAGGGGGTTGTAGGATGCTACCGGTGCTGTCAGCTCAGTCTTCCCTAATTTGCTCCAGGTCAGACTGTTCCTTATTAAAGCGTTCCTCTAGGAAATGGAAAAGAGCCGAGCTGAGCTTCTGGCGCACCCAGGAGCTCCATAACCACTGACACGAGGTCCCGGAGCCCGGCTTCCATGGAGGCAGCAGCACCGAGAGCCACTGGCCATGTGCGACGGGGGGGCTGGCAGATGGGGAGAGGGTGCCAGCGAGCCCGGCTGCAGGGACAAGCCGCAAAGAAGCCGGGAACAGCTGGAACTGGGAGCCTGGCCGGTGGAGCTCCAGGCTGCAGGAGACCCCTCAGGTGACGGGGAACGTGGCCACAGGGCCAGGCTGGCAGCGATGCCCACGCCAAGGGCAGAAGCCCACAGCAGCTCTGCCCAGAGCGCGGCTATCACCGACAGCTGCACACGACAAAAAGCAGGAGCTGGGTATGACAGCAGCCTTCCCATTTGCTTAAGGGGAGATGGGAAAATGAAATATTTATTTTGCCTTCTGGTTCTAAAGCCTTTAAGTTAACGCTCTGGTCACACTCCCAGATTTGCTCTGTAAGCTCCAGGGCTAGAAATTCTCATTTCAAGAGGGCAAGGCAGAGCTTTGCAAGCCCGGCGAGCCAGCTGAGCCCAAGCGCGTGCCTCCACGGCCCAGCCACGGTCAGCGCGGGGTTGGAGAGGACGGGGACGGCCAGCCACCACCGCACAGCTCAGCCCCAGCTTTACACCCACACAGGCACCCACCCTCACACCGTCCCCTTCCTGCAAACGGGAGCTGGAGCACGGGATCCTGCAGGGACACCCAGCACGGGGGGCTCGAGGGATCTTGGCAGAGCCCAGCGGCAGCCCCGAGCCCCCCCAGCCCATCGGGCAGGGCTGCAGGCAGATGCCTGGCACGGCTCAGGGTCAGTGGTGCAGCCACCAAAGCATCCTGCAAGGTGGAACAGCACCAGCCCAGCCCAGAGCAGGCGTGGGGGGCAGGATGCTATTTGGGATAAATTTGCCGACAGAAAGAGATTGAACTTGTCCAATAAACGGTATCAGTTCAGCCCAGCTACATGCTCCCCGACACCGACTGCTCAGGGGAGGGAAGCGCCTCGCTTCTCAGCGGGTATTTCCATTTTAGCAGTTTTCAGCCCTGTCTCAGAGCCAGGGCTGCTCAGGGGGAGGCAGCACGCAGCCGTGACTCAGTCCTGTGACCAGCACTGCCCCAACCTTGGGTCATGGGCTCCATCTCCCCCCTGCCTCCATCTCCCCCCCAAACAGGGGTAACACCTTCCTCCTCTTTTTTTTTAAAACCCCCTCAGGTATTGAGGCACATGAATCATCCCCAAGAACTTCACTACCCCAGCACTGCAACAGCTTAGCGGCTCCCATCTGCTGCAGGAGAGCAAAATAAAACCCACCAAACGCAACTTGGAAGAAGCCAGAAATTCGCAATATTTACAGGAAAGTCCGCACAGAACAGCCATCCACACCTTGCACCCACTGCAGCATCTCCCCACAGGATGCAGGGGGTCCCTGGCAGGACTGCCTGCCTTGTAGCACACCTCAGCCGTCAAACTAAGCCAGCAAGCGAACATTAAACGCTTAATTAAGATGATTTGCTCCTGCTATCGACTGCTGTGCATCTTGCCCACGCAGGGCAAAGCCCAGGTCCTGAGAGCTGGGGAGGGAACTGGGGCTCGGTGGGCTCCGCAAGGGGAGCTGCTTGGTCCGATGCGGTTGTTTCTGGGGCAAAACGTGCGCAGGTCTGGAGGAAGAATTGGTGGAGGACACTCGGGCGCACGCGTCTCAGCCGTTGGACGAGTAGGGGCATCTCTCTTCCAGCGCCTGGCTAGTGCCTATGCAAAAAAGCCTGATCCCCCTCCCCTAGCAGGAGGTTTTGGCTGCCATCACCAATTCCTTGCAGGAAAAGCTCTTTCGAGGGCAGTATTTGCAGCGTAGGTATTATTGCCGAAGCACACTGCGGAGGTGTCGCAGGCGTTACAAATGGGCCTCGGGCTCCTCTCCCAGCTCCCCCGGGAGCTCAGGTGCCCTCTTATCCAGTGACAAATTCATCCTGCCACCTCAATGTGCTAACTTAGGCAAGACCCACTTTCCTGCCTCTTAACGAGCTCTAGCTCACACACCCCACTAACAACTCAGCACCGCATTACCGCTCCCGAGTGCGGAGAGAGAGGCAGGTTTTTGGCTCACGCTCTCGGTGAGGGTCTGTTCCCAGCACGGTGGGGCACGGTGCACACGCCTGGCACGCACGGGGCAGAAAAAAGAACCTCCTTCCCCATGGCTGCAGCCGGCCAGGGAGCGGTGGTGTCCCAGCTGTCCCAGCCGCACAGCTGGAGCAGAGTGGGGGTCCTGGGTTGGGGTACCCAGAACAACCCCCCAGCACGGAGCCTCCCTCCCTCCCTGCAGCTCAGCCTCCAGCTGAGCCCGCACGTCTTGGAGAAGCTTCCGCTTTGCAGAAGCCATGGGATGCCCAGGTCTGGCGAGGAGAGCCGGAGCAGCACCGCGCTGCCTAGAGAACCGCAGTGAGCCAGGGCAGGGAGCAGACATGCACCTGGGAGCATCCCCAGCTCCATCGCTGGAGAGGGATGTGGTAGAGCTGGGCATCGACAGCAGCCGTGACCCAGGAACGGGCACAGCTCCCAGGGTACAGCTGCCGGCTTGCACAAGAACACCCACTCCCCACTTTCTTTCCCCCATCCCATCCAGGTGTGGCTCCGGGGGTGCTGGGCTGGCACTCCTGCTGCGTCCCACCACTGCTACATGTACAGCACAGGATAGGGTCCCCGTCACCCCTGCAGGGCTCCCCACAGGCTCTCAGAGACCCCCGCTGCACCCCAGGCCCACACAGTGAGGGGCTGTGCCATGTCCTGTGCCAGGCTCCTTGCCGGTGCCCTGGGCAAGGGCTCACTGGCCCTGGGCCACCCCGGGACCCTGTCCCATCCCCCGGGGACACGCTCAGCCTCCTCGCACCGCAGCCTGGCGCGAATCCGCCACCGGACTCAGCCCCCGACGCTCGCCAGCCCCCCGCCACTCGCCAGATGGGAGCTCCCTGCTTGCCAGCCGCCCGGGGTCACTTGCCAGCCCCGGGCTCCGCCGCTCGCCAGCCCCCCGGGGCTCCCCACTCGCCGGCCACTGGTCCCGCCGGTCGCCAGTCCCCCGGGGCCGGTCGCCAGCCCCGGGCTCCGCCGCTCGCCCCCGCAACGCGCTGCTCCTATCGCACCGGCCCCGCTGCCGGGACCGGCCCCGCCGCAACCGCCCCCCGCCAACCCCTCAGGGAGAAACTTCCCCGGTGGAGCCCGGGCTCGCCCCGAGGGGGGCTGCCCCGCGGGTCCCCGCTGCTCCCCGCGCCCTCCCCCCGCTCCGGCGGGCACCGGCAGCGCCCGGCCCCCGCCCGGCCCCCCGGGCCCCCCGGAGCAGCCGCCCCCCGCGCCCCCGGTACTCACATGAAGACGTGGTAGACGAAGGCCCACCCGCGGGGCCGCTCCAGCACGTTGTAGAGGCAGTTCTGCAGGCGGCGGCGGCAGCAGCGCGGCGGCCCGGCGGGGCGGGCGGCGGCCCCGGGACGCGGCCCCGCCAGCAGCCCCCGGCGACGGGGCGGGGGGGTCCCGCCGGGCGGCTCCGCGCCCTCGGTGCGCACCGCCGTCAGCGCCGCCGCCATGGCCCGGCGCCCCCCTCAGCGCTCCGCCGCCCGCCGCATGGCCCCGCCGCCGCGGGACCCCCGGGCCCGCTCCCCGCTGCCACCTGCCTTTAGCTGCCCGCCGCCGCCGCCGGGCCCTCCCCCGCCGCCGCCCCGCCGGGGCCGGCCCGCCCCGCCGTACCTGGCCCCCGCCCCCGGGGCTCCGCCGGGGTGGGAGCCGGGCACGCACACGCGCCCGTAGCAGCCCCCGGGGGGTGGAGGGGCAGGAGTGCCGGCTGCCCCGCCGTCAGCCCCCGGCCCGGCTCGGGGGGTCTTCCCCACCAGGTCCCTGGGGACCGGGAGCTCCCGCTGCGCACAGCAGCGGGCAGAGAGTGCCCGGACCATGGGCTGTGCAGCATCCCACAGGCGAGCATCCCGGGTCACGGGGTGTGCAGCATCCCACAGGTGAGCATCCTGGACCACGGGGTGTGGAGCATCCTGCAAGCGAGCATCCCAAACCACGGGTACAGAGCATCCCACGAGCAAGCATCTCAAACCATGGGGTACAGAGCATTCTGCCAGTGAGCATCCCAAACCACAGACAGGGCATCCCGCCAGTGAGCATCCCAAACCACAGACAGGGCATCCCGCCAGCAAGCATCCCAAACCACAGAGTATGGAGCATCCCACAAGTGAGCATCTCAAACCATGGGGTACAGAGCATCCCACCAGTGAGCATCCCGAACCACAGACAGGGCATCCCGCCAGCGAGCATCCCAAACCATAGACAGGGCATCCCACAAGTGAGCATCCCGAACCACAGAGTACGGAGCATCCCGCGAACGAGCATCCCAAACCACAGACGGAGCATCCCATGAGTGAGCATCCTGAACCGTGGGGTATGGAGCATCCTGGGCACAAGCCTCCCAGACCTCACAGGATCGAGCATCTCTGGAGCTGCCCCCGGCCACCAGGCTCGCAGCATCCCAGGCACGAGCTTCCCAAGGCAGCCAGCACCAAGCCTGCCAGGCTGCCTGGCAGCGAGCACCGCAGGGCAGGGCATCCCCCCTTCCCCTCCCTTGCTCTAGGTCTAGGAACTGCTGGAGGCACCGAGGTGTAGAGGAACACCAAATACCTACAGAGAGGCTTCACGTTGCTTGGGAAGGACATATCCTCATCCTCCCCATCCCAGGCCAGGAGCCTGTTCCCCCTGGTGTCCCTGCAGCAGCCAGAGCTCACCCCACCCGCACCTATCCATCCTTTGCAGACTCAGCTTCGAGCCAGGCTCCAAGTGTTTCCCAACCAACACCCACAGCCATTTGCTCTTCCACCTTATTGCCCTGGGCTCCCACTAACAGATGGGGAAACTGAGGCACGCTGCTGGGCATCCCCTTTCCAAGCAAGCCAGGGGCAGCGGTTCCCCGTCCCAGCTGTATCCACACGGTCTCCACAGCTTTGCAGAAGCTGGGTCCCCCCACCCCACACAGGTGCCCAGGGCCTGTGCTCATGGAGAGGAGAGCAAGTTAAAGGCTTTGGCCAGTGAATTATTTAACGTGGTGGTTGGAGATCCTGGCACCGGCGCGGGCCCTCGTGAGCACTGCGGTATTTGGTAGGTCTCAGGAAACACACTCAATAAATAGACGATCGTAGTTACTGGGGCACGGGGGAAATGGTGCTGGTAAAACCCACCCCAGGAACCAGCCTGCAAACCCCCGCTCCGAGGATGCCCTCTCCCTCCCACCCCCACGCAGACCTCATGGCAGCGAGATGGGGCCGAGAGCCGTGTCCGTGGAGGCTGAAATCCTCTAAACCCAAACCAAATTCTCCCCAGTGAATCCGCGGTGTCTCCTCCACGCTCCCCTCCAGCTCTCACCCCTTTGGGTCCCTTTGACCGCACTCCCCAGGGGGATGCAGCCCCTGGAGCATGGCCCCAGCTGTGCACAGGGTCCCCCCCGCACATCTCGCCCCCCCGACAGATGCTCCCTGCAGCCGAGGCGCTGCGGCCTCGACCTTCATCTGGCTGCCCTTTGGTTCGGTGTATTCCCCTCGGTTGCATGGTTTAGGTTTCACCTGGCGATTGATTAAAGCCTCCGAGCTGCGGAGGGGGCAGGGTTAAGGTGACCTGGAAAGGACTTTGCCCAAGGTGGGCGCTGGCTGGAGAGGAGCTGGGGGAGGTGGGCAGTTGTCTTATTCCTGCTGCTGCTTCGCAGCTGGATGGGCAACATCCAGCCTGATGTCCTGGGTTTGCCAAGGAAGCATCGGCTGAGCTGTTTGTAAGTGAAGAACTGCTGATTTTTTTAAAACAAAGACGTCACTTCTCTAAATTGTTTGCTGGAATCAGCGAGTTGCTAATAAATTAGGGGAGAAGGTGTGCTCCCCGCCCCCCCCCCCCCCCCCCCCAGTTACTCTCACTTTCTGGCCTCCTGCAGTTTTGCTGGTGCAGGTTGGACCCTCAGCAGCCCCCCGGTATCGTGTAAGATTTTGCAAGGCTGCAGGCACAGACCAGTGATGCTGGTTGCTCCAGGCTGGGCTGAATGCCCAGGGGTGGCTTAACTGGGACACGGAGCTGGCACCGAGCTGGCGTTGTGGGTCACCACATGTTGGGAAGGGGCAGGTCCCATCACCTGCCCCCCCTCCCCCTAGACACTGGGAACCTCTATCGATCCTGGAGTTGGGAGGTTTTGGGATGGAGCCAGGGAGTCTGAATCAACACGGTACCGACCCACCCGTCAGAACCAGCGGAGGTTTATGGGAAGTCGTGCCGGGTTCTGCTGGCTTTGCCCCCCACCTGCCTGGCCATGGGGGTCCCGCAGAGCCGCTCGTGTCCTCCAGCCCTGATTTTTTTTTATCCTTTAAAGATATTCCTTTAAAGAGGATTTCCAAGGCTGGGTGATGGTGAGGCCTGTGTGCTTGGAGCCGGCTGCCCTCCTGGGATTGCAGCTCAAGTTCCTGGCACGGATGGGAGGCTGGGATTTGCATCTACAGGATTTCCAGTAAGTTTTGCAGCCCTGGTATGCAGCCCAGGGCTGGGGGCTGAGGAGAGGGGCAGGCAGGACCGGGGGGAGCCAACACTCCTCCCCGGGCACCAGGACCGGAGCAAAATCCCAGCCTGGCTGCCTGGATGGGGGGATGCTGGGGAGTCCTGGGCAGAACTAAGGGTGACATTAGTCAGGGAAGATGCAACCAGCCCCCTCTGTGCGAGGGAGCCTGGGTGGCCAGGACAGGCAAAGCTAGGGGCCGGTGGCCTCAGTGGACCCAGGGCTGGCATTACCCCAGTAGCAGGGCAAGCACTGGGGACAGCCAGCAGCGCCGGCAGCGGAGCAGGGAGCGGGCAGCATCGCGGGGAACAGTTTCCTTGGCTCAGAAAGCAAGCAGGTAGCCCAAGCTTTGTTGCAGCAGGTCCGTGGCTGCCAAGGGGTGGTGAGGGCCAGCAACATAATTCGTGCTTGGCACCTTCTGTGTGGGAGCAGAGGCCAGACATTTCCATTTGCAGCCGGTGGGCGACCTTAGAGTTGAGAAAGCGTCGGGGCCATTTCCTTGGCTCAGAAAGCAGGTAGCCCAAGCTTTGTTGCAGCAGGTCCGTGGCTGCCAAAGGCTGGTGAGGGCCAGCAGCAGAACTCCTGGCGCCTTCTGCATAGGAGCAGAGGCTGGACGTTTGCATTTGCAACCACTGGCATCCGTCAGAGCTCAGAAAGTGCTGGAGCCATTTCCTCGGCTTGGCAAGCAGGTAGCCCAAGCCCTGTTGAGGTCGATCTGTGGTGGCCAAGGGCTGGTGAGGGCCAGCAGCAAAAGTCCTGCCTGGTTCTTTCCCTGCGGGAGCAGAGGTCAAACACTTGCATTTGCTGCTGAGGGCCTGAGAGAGCCGGGAACACACGGGAGAGCGCTGCGGAGCACCTGCTTCTGCTGGAGGGTTGGCCTTGGCCCAGGGCAATTAGCATCTGGCGTCGCTGCTCACAAACAAGTGGCTGGGACACCCCGTCCTGGCTTCGGAGGGCTGGCTCCCTCCCTCCTGCTGCGATGGGGAACCCTCCGGGCCAGGGTCTGGGGGGCTGTTCAGCCCCAAAGCCAGGGCAAGCCCCCTGCCCGGGTCCCAGCGCTGCTGCGTGGCTGTGTCGGCGCTGGCCTGCCCGAAGCCTGAGCTCGGAGCTGGGGCGCATCCCAGAGCAGCCCCCCGGGAGGAACAGGAGTGCTTCCACCTCGCTCTGCCGTGACGCTGCTTGTTGCAGGGAGTGTGACGGGGCAGGGACTCGGCTCCTTTTCCCAGCTCCAAAGGTGAGGAATAAAGAACAGACGAAGACTTCAAGAGAGCTTTGCACCCCTGGGCTCTCCAGCGCTGGCTCGGCAGCCTCAGGGCGGTTGGCAGCCACATCCCTCCAGCAGTGTGGGGTCCCTGTGAAGATGGAGAGTCCCGCAGGGGCGGCAGCTTTTCCCTGAGGAAACACGGTTTGCTGGGGCTGGCTGCGGGCAGCGGACACAGAGCCCACGCGAGGAGAGGCTGCTTCACCTGAGCCCCTTTCCCTACGTGCCCAGTGGCTCCCACACCCGGTGACCCTCAGGGCTCCTGGTCCCCACGACAGCAGCGTGACCTTCAGTGCAGCCAGTTTTTCCTTGCAGGAGGGGGGCTGGATGCAGCAGCCCTCCGGGAAGGGCAGCTGTCAGCAGCAAAACCCGCAGTGACTGAGCATCAGCAGCCACCGCTCGCCCAAACGGGAGGAGAAACGGGATCTCCAACCGCTCCTTGGGAGGAAAGCGCTGCTTCGCCATCACCCCTCATCCCCCGGGTCCCCGAAGGTGCGATGGGCTCTATCACCTTCGTACATCGTACAAAGCCTGGGGGCACTCGCTGAGCTGCCCAGAGGGTCCGGTGCCCCCCCCCAGTGGGTGCCATGGCTCACCCAGCCTCTCGGGGAATGTGGCACCGCTCGGTTTGTCCTCACGCTCCCTTGGAAGATCAAATGAAGGTGCGTGTCTTTATCCGGAGGATTTGGCTCTCATTAACACCCCAGGTTTATCGCACCTGTGACCAACAAACTTCAGCTCTTCAAAACAGCCTTCCTGTTCGAGGCAGCTAGGGTGCTCCTCTGGCACCGCAGGCAGCGTCTTATCTCCATTATTAGTTAAATATTAACACAATCAGCTTCAGTATTAATGTCTGTTACGTTCCCACACTCCCGGATGAGATCAGGCTTTGGGCGACCATCAAGACAACAGCGAGCGTGGCGAAACCAGCTTCCCCTTCGACAGAGGCTTTTGCTGGAAACTCCTTTCAGGAGCAGCATCCCACGTGTTCCTCCTATTTTCTGTCTTTTAAGCAATTTATTCCCATTCAAATTTAAACTATTTCAAGCAAACACAACTGCTTTGGGTAAAGAGCTTTCCTTCAGAAAAGCCTGGCTTGCTACCCCTGCTCCCGATTCCAGGAGCCGGCACGTCTCTCTCCATCCTTCCGAGCCAATTCCCCAGCTCCGCTCCTCGGCGCAAGGAAAAACGCCGCTTCGGCCACCGAGCTGCGGGGGAGGCAGCGCATCCCTTCCCGCCGTGCTGCTGAGGGCGGGTGGGAAGCACCAGCACCGGCCACAGCACCTCGGCTCGGGTGGGACCCAGCTGCTGGCACCGACGGCAGCTTGGGCAGGGGGCAGCGAGGGTCGGAGCCTCGGTGGCCCCGCGCTCCTCCGGGGTATCCCCCCCCCCCAGCCCTCCCCGGGCAGTACCGCCCACGGGCGCCCTCTCGTGGCCGCTCCCACCTTCCACGCAAAGTGTTTTTTCCCCGCAAGGTGCTTTTCCCCGCCACGAGGTTCTTTTTCCCCTCCGCCACTTCCACCTTTTCCCTGCAAGGGAGGAGATGCTGCTCCAGAGCACATCCCCAGCCCTGCCAAGGACCCCCGCCCCGGGCCGGTGGGCTGCAGCCACAAGGGCTGGGCAATGCCCGCAGGCACGGCCGCTTGCTGGGTGGGTAGAGCTGCTGGCAGAGACAGCAGTGGGAGAAAGAAACAAGCGTGCGTTCCCATCGCACCCAACCCCAGCTCCCACCCAGCCCCACGCCGCCCATTAACTCCACAACTTTCCTGGTGGCGTTACCAGCAACTCACAGGTCCAAGTAAAATCCGCCCCCCCTTCAAAAAACAACCCAACCCACAAACGGCTGCTAACCACGTGCTGCTAAATCCTAACAAAGTGATTTGGTGGGTTTTGATGTTCCAGGCTACTTACGCACGAGGCTGTGGTACCACGGGGGTGATGCTTGGGAAGGTGCTGGGCTGCAGTGCCGCTGCAGGACACTGCTGGCTCCCAGGAACTACAGGATGGGGAAAATTTTAAAAAAAGGAGAAAATTGACATTTATGTAGCCCAGGAGACGCAGGTAATGCAGCAAGCTCCCTTGCCTGACTGGAACAACCATGCCCTCATTTAGCAGCTTGCACCAGCCAAGTGCTGAGGCAGCGTTTTCCTTCCCCAGCAGCAGCTCCCCGCACCAGGGCCAGCTTCGCGCCTGCATCCTGCATGGCCGGGCAGGATGCTGCCAGGGAAAGCACTTCCAGGGGTGAAGCAGCCGGCACCTGGGCACCGGGTTCCACGCCACGTGCAGGAATGGCCAAGCCTCTCCTCGTTGCAAAACCGCGGCAAACGCCACGTTCCTGCCAGCGCAAAGCAAGTGCCAGCGCTGGCCCCGGCCCCGGCGCTGTCTCCCAGCTCTGCCAAGCACTGCACAAAGGCACGGAGCCTCTCCTGGACAAAACGCCAACTATGTCAGACGGCTCGACGTTGGATGCACAAAGGTTCTGTTACAAACTTGCACCCCACTTTTAGCTAAGCCCTAAACCGGGCTTAACACTGCCGGGATCCCTGCGGCGTGTTGCATTAAACCTGACCTCTGGAGTTTGCTCAAACCTGCCCCAAACTCCTCCTGGCCGATTCAGCTGGACATCACGTGGAAGCTGCAGGTACCCACTGTACAGGTACCCACCGCTGAAGGGCTGTGCTCTGTGGAATTAATCCCTGTAGGACATCTTAACCACCCATGTCACCGACCCTTGTCCACCCCCTTCTCCAGGCCACCCTTACACCCTGGCGCTAGTTTCACTACTTCAGGTGTACTATTCTCCAGGGATTCAGGACGCTCCTTGCTTGACAGGTTGACACCAGGCACTGGATCTCAAAGAAAGCACACACATTATCTTAAAAAGGAAATTTATTTCACTTTATGAAGCTTATATTACATGCATTGCCTGAAGCTAGTACAACAGTTAACAGCAGGGCTGGGTTTTGTCCAGACTTCCATTAGTGTTTCTGGAATAAACCAGGCCAAATTAAAGAATCTTTTGCCCTTAGAAAATACAGTCATGATACAAGGAATGTTTTTTTTTGTTTTCACTTTAATTACTCCTCCCCTACTCCCTGCCCTCAAGCTGCATACAGCCAATGCTTACCAAAAAAGGAGGCAGGAGAGGAAAATCTAACACACACATGCCCCCCATACACCCCTACCTAACAAACCACTGAGATGGGAGGACTGAATCTAGCTCTATTCAGAGGAAAAATTACAAACAGAATACCAGGAATAAAGCTCTTACAACAAACCAGATGCAGCACCCTTCAATAATTGTACTAGGTAAAAATATTTTACACGTTGTTCAATGAGATGCTACAAATTCCTTTTGATTAGTTCTCTTTCAGCTTTATGGGTCTGAACAGGCAGCTGAATATACCGAAATCTTGATTTCTAAAAATAAAAATAAAAATATTGCATTATTGTCAGTGTCTGTTGGATATTCTCTCATACCCACCAGAGGAAGGTGTATAGTGCACCAGAGATTGCAGCCTACTATAGGCTTAATATCAAGTACAGATACACAGAAGCAGATGTATTCATCAGACCAGGTTGGTATGGCAAGCGTCAAGCTGGTACGTGTTCGCTTCCACGCAGAGGGAAGACTCGCTACAACGTCCCTGTTCAGTCTCCTGTCACTTGTGTGGCTTGGCCATCTGAGGTTTGGTTGGTGGACTGAATGAACATGGGCTGGGTGATGTCCTGGCCTGCAGGCATGGTCACTTGCTGGATCTGATAAAGTTGCTGGCAGAGACAGGGGAAAGAAACAACTGTCAGTTCTCATCGCAGCCAGCACCAGCTCCCTCTGAGCGCAACGCTGTGCATTAACCCAGAAGTTCAGTGGCAGCATTAACAGCAACTCGCAGGTCAGAGTAAAATCTGTCGTGTCCACCCCCCCGCCAAAAAAACCACCCAGACCACAAATTGCCTCTGGACATTTGCAGTAAATCCTAACAAAGTTACAGGTTTCTGATGCCCAGATGGAGCTCAGGCTACTTACACAGCCATCAATAACTAGATGTTAAGACCTTTATTCCTCAACAGGGAGTGCAGAGTGCAGGGGACTGGACTAATTTGGAGCAAAGGCAGCAGAACACAAAGAATCCACCTGAATTAAGATTGGCACAGCATTCACTTGTTCTGCTCCCAGGTTTGCTAGCAGAAGAGGGGGCTTTATTGTGAGAAGCCAATTTTCCAGAACACGCAAGCCTTCAGGCCAGTCCTTCCAGTCCTTGACTTCAAGGGGACGCAGCACCACCGAACCCCAAGTTCTTACCTGCCCGTCTGTGAACTGGCTGAACTGCTGCTGCCCTTGCTGGACTTCTGTCTGCGTTATCTAGAAGGATAAGAGAAGGATGGTCACTGCCAGCACTTCGCAGAGGGTCAGAACCCCACTAACAACATTCTGCTGCTGCCTTTCAAGAGCTTTTAGACTCTTTCAAGCTTCATTATCCCACCACGTGGTAAGACATGGCTTATGCCGCCAGCCCGCAGCCATGCTGGTGCTAACCGTGAGTCAAGAACAAAGGACATGGGGTTCAGTTGTTCCAAACCAAACACAAGCCTGTCCTCTCTGACTTTTCACGAGGAGAAGGCGGCCTCCAGGATCACAGAAAAGCAGCAGCCTTCCTATCCTCTGAAGGCAGAGAAGAATCCCTTAGCGACCAGTCTCAACAAGAACATGAGACAACCTGCTGGCAGCAACGCTGGTCTTGATGTTTCACCTCTGCAATAGCTTTCCTGAGAGGTTGCACGGCTGCTCCTCCCTCACCCAGCCAGAAGGAGCAGAAGTAAAGAGAAGGTTGATGAACCGAAGTTTTACCTGCAATCAGCTCAGAAGCAGCATGAGCTTTATACAGTGACACACACACACACGCGTACATATATGCATGCACCTTTCATGTATAGGTAAAGGAGGCTTCCGCTATGCTCCTTGCTTTATTATTCCGATGAAAGCAACAGGAAGAAAAGAAATGCAGGAATCCTAGCCCAAGAGTTGGTAAATTCGACTGGAATTTGCAGTTTCAGGAGCTAGGGAACAACACTTTACCGGTTCATGTCGGCCCTGCTGTTATAGTGCATACCTGCTGTGCATTGGTTGCAAGCGTCTGGATCTGCCCCTGGACTACCTGGGTGCCTGACACAGGTTGGGCTAAGCGGATATACTGCAGCTGGCCAGCATTCAACTGAACCTGGAGACAAGTGGAGGGGGCAGGGAAAGAAAATTAAACAGGTAACTGTGTAACCTGAAACACACAAACTTGCCTTCTTTATTTCCATAACCGAAGCCGGAGTAATAGATGACACCGGGAAGCTTCAGTTGATTCACAGTTTAGATGAGTAACTACCACAGACCCTGCCAAAGCAAGAATGAAGTCCACAGAACTCCTGTAGGTTCTTGAAGTAAAACCCCGAGGAAGCACAACATTACTCCTTTCTCCAGAACGGGAGTGGTCAGTTAGTAGCTAAAGCGTATTAATTGCTAAATTTCAGAGAGCTTTGAGAATGCTTATTTTTCCGTTTGGTTACAAGCATCAAGTTACTACTTTGATCTATCATTTCACATAAAGAAAATTGTTACGAGCTAGCCACACGTAACGACACTGCCATTAGAGCGTGCCAAAAAATATTAAAGAATATATGGGAAATTTTCACATAAATAAAGCCGGCAGAGATGGCAAAACCCAAGGATATATTTGGAGGCTTACAGTGCAACTCTCTGCCAATATATGTCAACCCCCACCTGGCAAAGGCCGATAATTAAATATAATTATATTTATATAAATAAATAAATTTATATAAATAAAAGGTCAATACTTCTGTGTATAACATTGAAATGTAAATTTCTTTTGTACAGCCTTGAGCTTGCAAGGTTAGATGCTTGGGGGTGTGGGATATGAAGACAACGTCACCATCGTAACCTGCGATGCAAACAGCTAATACTGCTAATATACACCCCAGAAGCAATAAAAAGGTCACAGTATGATTGATACTACTGCTGAATTTTTTCATTATGTGTTATTTAACTTTAGACCATTTAGATTCACCGTCTTAAGGTTAATTATATACAAAAAATGTTTCTGAGTTTTCCTCTTTTTCAAAAGGGGAAAGAAGGACATAGAAAACACTTTAAAAACTGCTCGCTGACACAGGTTCAAGTGCCTAGAACATGGTTTTGGCATCTACACAAACGCTGCTGACTTCACCAGCTGTGTCTATAAGCTCCAATATTATTTCAAGAGCAAATAAACTCCACATGAGCATAAACATTTCAATAAAGAATTTGTTTCTGCACAGAGATCTGCCGACAGATCACGTTTTCCATGCTGGGGGCTGCCTGCTTAGATTGCAACTACACTACTAACTGAATAGGCCAAAGCGATTTAGAAAGAGCGGTCTTCCAGAAATGAGAGTAAGCTCCAAAGAACCTGCCTAATGAAGTCCAGCTAAGACACAGATTAAATTTAACACGGAATTAATGTGGGCAAATGAGTGATTACCATTTAATTGATGTATATGCTTCCAATTTTTCTCCATTTATAAAAATGTAAGTCGGCTTTCCACAGGTCCTAGAGCAAATGGTAAATCGTAGCAGAGAAGTACACGCAGTATCAGGAGCACGTGGAAAACCAGCAGAGCACATTAGTAAGATTTTTTCAACACTCCTGCAATCGCCAGAGGCACTACCAGTTTCGTGAGAGTGTTTCCAACTGTCACATTTGTGTTATGAAAGATTCCTCGCTGAACCCTAACAAATACCAGAGTGAAAAGGAACTACCAGAAGACAGCACTAACCATACCAAGAGAAAAAAGAAACTCAAGGTGAAAAATAAGAAAAGCACAGCAGAAAGAAGAGCAGAACGGACAACAGCACTGAAGACGACAAAGGACTGCAATTCTGTGAAACCAAAAAGTGCTTTCCAGGTTACAGCACTAAAAAGCTCTCGCAGCAAGCTCCATGTTCTATTTTACTTTGCTTGCTGAAAATGAGCAAGGGGAAAGATGCTTCCTTCAGCACAAACTGTGACTCTTCAGCATGCTGTGATTAAGAATCCACTTAATTACAGTCAGAACGGTATCTCTGCTAGGTAGAGAAGTGCAAGTTGTGAGTATTTCATTAAAGCACTGCTCCTAAGTTGCTCTGTTTTGTGGTCTTACAATTATGAGAGACTCAAGTGCTCCCAAAAGCTAAAGATGTCACTCTGGCACTTGGCAGTTTCCATCTCACATCTGCAGCACAAGAAGTTTCTGAGGACCAGTCACAACTACCTGTTCTTAGATGCTCCCAGGCAAGAGGAAGGTAGAAGCATATGCTTGGCCAAAACCAGACGCTAATTAAAAAGTCTCCAGTCTCACATTCCTAGAACACGAGACCACTTGCAACAGGATCAACCTACGTGGAGAACAGTCGCTTTCTGCAGAAGGTTATGGCCTCCTCACAGCTACTTGATAAAGAATTCTTTCTCCTAGCAAATCTCCAAGCCCCCTCCTTGTAGGGAGTTACAGCACTCACTGGAGACAACTGGAAAACAAGTCTGAGCTGTTCTTTTATTGCTGCGCCAAAGGAGGATGCTGCAACATTCAGTACTGTTGCAATGGATTCACTGAGGCTGGAGGTGGAGATCTCCTTCCAAAATGCTTTGAAGAACAAGTATCTTGCAGAGACTTTCATAATGAAAGGCAGAAAAAAAAAAAAAAAAAAAAAGTAAAAGAAAGGTACTGGAGAATGCACAGAAGAAAAAAGTTTGTTTGTAGTAGACCACCATATCTGGCAAGCAATTAACTTCCTTTCTGACCAACACCTTAAGCCAAGCAGTTAGGAAGCAGCTGAAGACTTAAGAGATGAAAAGAATTTGGAAGCGAGTTGGAAAAATCTGGCAGCACCCACAATTCAAACCTTTCTCAAGATGCTGTGTCAAAGCATGAACATTTGCCAGAGGTACAGGGGGGAAACTTAGCAAATCTTGAAAAGTGAAACTTGTGTGAAAGATCAGTTTTGCCACAGCTGTGGGTGCAGTTCTTAATAACTGAAATCAAAGACAAAGTGAAATACTTGTCTTGGTCACTTGGTCTGACCTTTGGGTTGCTGGTTAAGTACACAGAACTGGACAGACAGATTCTTTTTCTTTTCTTTAAGAGGTGTGAAATTTTCCAGATGGGAACCAAAAGACCCAACTTTGTTGTGATCCTAAGTCACAGAGTCGGGGGGGGGGGGGGGAACCGTGACATTTTTTTGCCCCACATGTTTACCTAGGACACGTGCCAGAATGTTACTGCTGATGCTGGGTACTCAAAATCCCATTCTTAAGGCCACAGCAGGTCTACACTGACGTGAAAGCAAGAAGATTATTTTCTGGTTCTGCAAAACCATTCCTCCAACCAGCTCGAAGTATTTTGCAGAAATACTTCTTATAACATGAAAGTTTATTAATAACTCACAGATGGCACCTTTCCCACTCAGACTGCCAGGTCATGACTTCAGATTGCAGAGGCAGAACCAAGTAAAGGCAAAAGAAGTTAATTATGCTTTATTGAAACCATGCTGAAGTAAAGAACTAAGGTTTATCCAGGAAATATTTTATTTATTGCTTCCTAAGTCTTTCACTCAGGGGAAAGTGTTGGGGGTGGGCAATCAGTCTGCACTAGATGGGTTAGATTTATTTCCCCCTTTGTGTCACACCTGGTTAGTTTTTCTCTCTAAGTGCACGAAACACACCACTCAATCCAAAACCTCCTCTTACAGTTAAAAAAGCATACATATACAGTCTCATGCCAGAACACCAGTGGAGAGTTTGCTCACAAGACTGTTGCACATTTCTACTGGCAAAATCTTACCGGTATTTGCTGGATTTCTCCTGTATTGGTGATGATCTGCTGCATGACTTGCATGGTCTGCCCAGTTCCACTCTGAGCCTGCTGGGTCTGTCCTTGCGGCTGAGCCTGCACTATCTGGACCTGCTGGCCTTCTCCAACCTGCATCGTCACAGGGGTGGTCTGCAATCAAAACGGGGATAAGGACGAAGCAAGGACTGAACACAGGGGAAACAGCCACAAGACACAGACACTGTAATAGACAGACTGCTTCCCAGACCCACTGTTACTTGCTGATGCTTAAACCACCACGGAGGGAACCCAGGACCTAGATAACCCTTGTTACTAAGGCATCTGAACACCTGGTCGTGACCAGAAAACACTTTTCTATACTATTATAGACTGTTCTGAGCAGTGAGAACAGGATGTCACAATATACGGGCAAGCAGAGGGTTTCACTGGCTCCACTGAACTGCAAAACCAACGCTGCTCATCCCTCACCTGCCCTTGCTGAGGCTGGGCGATGATGATCTGTCCTGGCTGGATGGTAGTTGTAGACGTGGTGGTCTGTTGGCCTTGCTGTTGGCCCTGAACCTGCACTGCAGCAGGCTGCTGAGCCAGCGTGAAATAATACTGGACGGGCTCCGCTGGGGTCACAGCCTGACGCACCTCCTCCTGCAGCACAGGTAAGAGACAGGTAAACGGGGAGGGAACAGATCAACATCCCCCCCATAAGCATGCTCCATGGGAAAGGATCTTTAAACTGTTACAAATGAGGTATTAACTAAGTAAACCTGAAATGATAAATCAAAAAGAGTTTCCTCATTTATTCAGCTATATGGAAATCAAAACCATTTCTAATACCTTATGTATAATAATGTAGTCACCCATTGCATTATGAGAAGCAAATGGATAAAATTCCCGTAGGTGAAATCTACGCAACTCCTCATCAGTAAATTCCATCCTCACCAGTTATCTTAACACGGAGTGAATTGCAAATGCACCAGGAAGACTTACAAAGCCTCATCTGTCAACAAAACCCTCTCCGTGGCCCAGGTGCCCAAAATGAATCTCAGTCTAGCTCCAATGTTAAACCCCTGGGAATAAAAGTCATGGATTTGACGCGTACTGTCATGCCTTTATTTATTTCTCTAAATCCAGCTTTTCCAGAACGGTAACAATTTCATCTTGTGTCATGGCTTAACAGCCTGACTCTGCTGGTAGCAGGAATAACTCTACAGCGTGAAGAAACAAAAGGCTCTGCTCTAGCTCACTGTCAGAAGCACAGGCTGT
Source organism: Falco peregrinus (assembly GCF_023634155.1). Taxonomy (NCBI): domain Eukaryota; kingdom Metazoa; phylum Chordata; class Aves; order Falconiformes; family Falconidae; genus Falco; species Falco peregrinus. The sequence continues at coordinate 117,966,321 of NC_073723.1, forward strand.
AACACTGCTGTTCTCTTTTATCTAAGCAAGTCTTTAGGAGAGAAAAGCCCCTTATGATTAACGATATTTTAGGCAAAGAAGTAGATTTTATGAGATTATGTTAAGTGGCAAGCCGTTAACGCTCAAGAATCAAAATTCCCCAGTTCTCTAGAGGAGCAGTTGGATCTTGCACTTTATGGAAGACGCAGCTCACCAGACGTTCACTCCATGGCAGAAGGCGTAAACAATCCTCTCCCAGCCACCTCGAGTTCACAGCTGAGAGTGTAGGATGTTTACACGTGCTACAACATGGTAGATTCTCACTTACATGAGTCTGTCTGCTTGACTCCCCTGCATTAAATGTGACTTGCTCACAGATTACCTTCAGTATATCCAACTGGATAGGAAAAGAAGAATTCACATTAAACGAGATCAACATATGCTGTCTAGATGAGCATCAGGCTTGAGTAAATGAGCCCGTTCGCTTAGATGCTAGTCTCTCGGGTGGACAGCAGCTAAGGAAGAGGCTTACTATTGGGAGGTTCCTCAATAGCCTACCAGAAAATTGCCCCCCCAAAGATTAAGCTGTTCACAGTTGGCTGTAATCAAGAAGCAACTTCTAAGCCTGGCTCTCAGAGCAAACATTAGCACTATCCCACGGTACTGCAAACCACTGCAATCAAACACTGCCTACATATGGTAGTTCACTGATTATTCCCACTCACTTCATCAAATCCTTTGGGGGCAGGATTAATAACAAATTTAAAATATATATTCAACAGGGCATGGCTCCTGTCAACCACAAAACTGCATGCATAGAAGAGCTGTGGCTGTTGCTATAAAGCCCCATCTTCAGATACATTATTTCTAGAGCATTCCAAGCCTCAAATCCTAGCTGAATCCTGAAACAATTAAGGCAACTGAGTACTTCTGTAAGTATCTGTTCCAGGTTAAGTTGCATTCGCTACAGGCAAAAATGGTTTTAAATCCAAATCTGCTTGAACGATGTTATACCACATCACTTGCCATCTTTTATTTTCAAGCCATGGCATTAGTTACCAGAGCAACATAACAGTCATAGTTTCGTTCCCAGCTCTTCCACGGAATGAACGCTAACTTGTCAAACAGTCTTTTCTGTGGTAGAGATAAAACACAGATTGTAACCCAGGCCAAAAAGTGCCGGCTGTCAGCCCGTAGGCAGCCACTTTTCAACACCGTTGTGTTTTCCACTGCAGAGTCCTAACCTGCATTTGTACCGCGCAGCTCTTTCTCCATTAAACTTCTCTTGCCCTGAGAAGTTATTTCTAGTGATTCAGCAGTTTTCACAGGCAGCGGATGTACCAGCGTGAGACAGATCTCTAAAGCCTGTTTCAAACCAAACCCCAACAGGGTTCCACTGCTGATGCTGTGCAATGCAAAAGACACAGCTCTGGCGCGATCTATCATCACGACACGTTAATCTGGCAACCTATACGCTTCTAACACGCTACTAAAACACTTTGGGTGTTCGTTTGATTATAGAACTTGAATGTTCTGTAATCAGAACATTCTGATGCGAAACAAAAGTCTCCGGCAAGGAAAAGATATGGGCAATGTTCTCCCTCCCAAACATGGAGTACTACTAAAAATAGGACTACAGAGCAGAATAACTGAATGAGGCACCTAAAGGAGAAAGAACTGAGTTTGCAATGCCAGAATTAACCTGTGTTACTCCAGGCTGCAGCCAGCTTACTCAGCTGAATAAACTGAACGTGGGTTTTCTTTCCCCCAGTTAAGCAAAGCACCGAGAGCGGCTGTGCAGGCTGCGACTTTGTCTTTTTCTTTAATACCCAACCAACGATCTTTGGATAAATTGCCTCTGCCGCACTGCCGCAGGGATAAAGCGGGGAACTCGGTGAAGGAGCTGTGCCATGCTCCTACGTGTGACGCTCACTACGTGTACAGAAGACAAGAGTTGCCAGCACACATGTAATGAAGCCTTGGGATGCTACTAATTATAACCGCAGCTGACTGCGGCAGCGGAATGGACTCTCCTGCACATATTGTGGCACAGAAAGGTATTCTCCTCATTTACCAGAGTCACGCTGCTTCTGGAAATCAGAACATGAGGTTAAACTCAACTCAGGACATCATCATGAAGGGTGAAGTTTCCTCCCTTTGGCCATCACTTCAGTAGCACAAGGACTTCATGACAAGAAGTAAACCAGCAACTCCCAAAATCCAAGTCCCCAGTGGAAACGCTGGTCTCTACACTCAGAGCAGGTATCTTTTTGCATGTTATCCAGAATTTATATTGGAATACAAAAAAACACATCAAAGAAAAAATTCCAAGTAAAGCATTTGCCAGAAAGATGTTTTACAGCACGCCAGCCTCTCCAGTAGCACTCGCTAGAGAAGCTATTTTAACCTTGGGTTTTTTTCAAAGGCTAACTACATTGCAAACCTTCAACAGGATCAGAAAGCCAGTTGAAGGAATTATTAGAACATTTTTTTGAATTTTTGCATTTACTGTTCAGAAGAAATTGCTCCAGTTGAGTGCTGGGCAGCGATTCCAGGAGTTGCTGAACAAGGTGCAGCACTGTCCAGACGGAGCCGTTCCCTAGGAGAGGTGTACTGATGCTAGCCCAACCATCTAATCAGACAACTTGTAACGAAGAGAGACGTGTAATAACTGAACTGGTGAACTTTCAGGAGCAGAACACCAAGCTTTCAGGAGGAGATGAATTACATCTACCAGGAGCTGTTTCTTTGTACATTTGAAGTGGCAAGATTGAGCTTCAACCCCACCTCACTGCATTTTCAGCATCGCCTCAAACCTGGAGGGAAACAAGGGCTTTGTAAAACACAAGGGCCCCTAAGTTTCAGAGATCTTACACTCAGATGACCGCAGCAGCCTCCTGCTGTAAACATCCGACTGAAAGCTCCTTCTAGCACCTTACAGCTTCCAGTCAAGGATGTTTACAGTAGCAACGACTGCCCCAAAGGATGCAGGAGGTGGTACTTTAGGCGAAGAAGCCTGTTTCTCCCTTTACAAGCCAAAGGATGAGGACTCAGCACACTCCCACATTTTTTTAACACTGGCAACATCTGGCATCAGAACTAGTTAGTAGTTTTTGTCACTTAAGTAAAACCCCAAGTCAGCCTTCTGTAAACTTCCACTCAAGCTCTATTTCCATAAAATGATTAAGAATGATGAACCTGAAAACTACCGTAAACAAATATGTCAAGGAGAGAGGCACAAACCTCATGTTTAAATCTGATTCAGTATTCCTTTATCAACTCCCTTTTAATTAAGAGACTGAAATCACACCCAGGAAAGGACAGACAACAAGGCAATCATTTTTGTGTCTCACCTGCCGCTTTGGAGGTTTCAGTTCATCTCTTGGAACAATATCGATAAGAAAATCAAATTGATCAAACTTTGTAATTGCCATGGCAATGTCATTCCTCTATAACAACAAAGAGAGAAAACCATTCTTCAGAAGTCTGTTTTGTCACTGGATAAATGAAGTTAGAGCTTTTTAATCGAGTCCAGGGAGGGTGTCTTCTCCAGATCCCAAGCGGTCAAGCCAGGTGGTGGCAAACCCTTCTGTTTCAGTCCCAACACTGTCCTGTGCTGCGCGCGGCCTTTGAGATGTGCAGTAAGAAGGTGCTTATCAAACTCAGGCTTTTACACTCATCGACTCACCCACCAGGCCTAATCAGGCTCTCCACAACAGCGCTGCTGTAAATTCACTACAGAGGGCTCACGACAACCGCCATAAGCCTTTTAGCACGTTAAAATGGGGAATTCATCCCAAAATAATTTAAAAATCCCAAAGATATCTGAAAAGAAACTTGGCAGAAAGACCACGATGAGTGCTCCATGTATTAGTAGCAACACATATGCAGAATCCATTGAGTTGGGGATGGGATTAAAAAAAAATAAAAAGAAAAAAAAGTATCACAGGATCTTATGCAGGGCAGGGGAATCCCAAGAGGTGTTGAGAGAACAAGCTTCAGCATGTGGAAGGGCAAAATGGTTAAAAGAAAGCATGAAGATTAAAACATATACTCAGCAAACTGGCCAAACATGTATCAGAAAAAGGATGTGCAAGAGCCAACGAGCTTCAGTGGAAAACTGGCAAGGTAAGTTACAGCTTGTAACTTTACTTTTATACCTTGCCTGAAAAAGAAATCTAAAGGACAGCATTAGGTCAAAGCATTAAAGACCTGAACAAACAGTTACCCAGCAATAAGTCATCACTTAAATGTATTTGCTTAAGATGCGAATCAACCCCCAAGATAAAAAAGCTGAATTTCTTAATAAAAAAAAAAGGGGGGGGGGGGGAAGTACTCTGTCATTTTTAAATTCTTGCAAGCCATCTTAAAAAGCAGGGCTCATCAAGAAGCTATTAAATGTCTCATTCTCATTAGCTGAAAATAAATTTGTAAAGCATATATATATATATGAACAAGATTTCAGACAAAGATGCCTACACTGCCTAATGAGTAGGTAAAATTTAAAAGACTATCAAATCTCTCATTTCAGGCTAGCTGACATTTCTAAACCTTGTGCTGTCCTGGCATTTAATGGCCAAACAACAATCAAAAAAAAGCATGAGAGACATTTCTTTTGTTCTGCAGGCAGCCTATATTATAAAAGTATCTTCAGCAGGAAGAAAACTTTTACTGAGCAGATGTATCTCATATTTCATTCTTCATGCTGAAGATTGGGTTCAATCCAATTTCCTCAGGAATAAACTTCCCTAAGTCAGACCGCTCCAGTCGAAATTTTCATCCCCAATACTCGCTACGCACAGACTGCATTTCTCCAGCTGCACTGCCCATGCGGAGAGCAGCTGTTCCAGGATGGCAGCTGTGGTGGAAGGCAAGGCAGTCAGAAAGAAAACCCGAGCGACATCAAGGTCTTACACATTAGGACCAGGATTTAAGTGTGATCCTGAAATAAATGGATCCATCCAAGCTTGAAAACTGTTAACAGGACGTGCCTGAGCTGTCACTTGTACTGCAGAAGCATCTTGTTCATTGAATGTGCATCAGATACACCCTTCTCTCAGTAACTGCACTGAACCCGGGGTTAAGGGAATAGCATTCGTGCAATTTAGTGGGGACCGAGTGGCTGGATGCCCACTCAATAGGGCAGCTTTGGATTGAGGTCAGACATGTCTCCTTGATGCTACAGCAATCTCTGCACCACAGAACAGGAGAGCTGACACGGTCTTAAATATCACAATCTCTCACCTCTGATCCGAGGGCCTGAACTGGTGGTTATTATAGTCTCAGGTAGTTCTGGTCAACATAAAAAGACTAAAAGTGAATGCCTTTTGTCTTATTCCCTCCCATAAAAGACCCTAAAGAGTTACAGTTTCCTCTTGAACCACTAAAAAATTACTATTCCTGAACAGAAGAAACAGTAATCTGTTCTGGAGGAGGGTATTTTTGTTTTCATCTCTACACATAAATTGACACAAACTAACATCTACAAGCTTACATTAGAACTACTACTGAAAAACAAATCAGCCAGAAGCCCAACAGCTACAGCTATCCTGAGCCGTTGCAGCAGGTTACAATTAGTTGAAAGCTGCAGCTTTGATTTTTTGGGCTTTGTTGTTGTTTGGTTCTTCTTTTAAAAACAAATTAAGACAAAAAAGCATTTCAGTTGCACAGTTACACTGCCTGCTGTGCTTTGTACAGGGGTTTGTAGTGATAAACACAGGTACTAAGTTACTGTCTACAAAACATGCCTCATATTATGGAAACAAGGAGTTGGAAACAGTTTGCGAAGCAGCTGAAGGGTAGGTAGGAGCAGCTCCATTACCTGCAGAGTCCTGCGCTTGTTATCTTCTGTGTGTATCCATGCTCGCAAAGTCAATTCTGTTATGAATATCTGAGCTGCCTTGGCGAACAACACAGGAGCTTCTGCACTAATCATCTGCAATTACATTGAAATTTTATATATATATATATATATATATTTTTTTTTATTTATTTATTTTTTTTTTTTTAAAGTTTACCATTAGTATCCTAATACCGCAGAGTGGTAGTCAAGAGTAACTTTATCACGTTAGTCAAAGCTGAATGCTTGCACTGTTTCAGCAGGGAAATTCCCACATCAGAGTATCTATGGGTCTGATGGTCCAAAGAGTTATCAGCCTCACGTTAAACGCAGCATTAGGAGTATTGAACATCTAAAATTTGTCTTGAAAGCCATGATTAGTCAGATGCAATTTCATATCGTGCTGGACGATGGCAGGCCACTAAATGGCATCAGGGCACGGTCACCAAGAGGGTGTCAACCAGCAGCTTCTGCTGGCAGTGCTTGGCATGTGTATAAATCATTTGGAAACTGAAGAGGACAGACTGATGGCTCATTTTAAAGCCTGGCCCTTACTTTATAGTTATAGCATCAATATAATTTGAAATGAACACTGAAATTACAAAGGAGGTTTGGAGGTCTGAGTAAAGACTCTGCCTCACCAAATTTTTTCTCCTTAAAAAGCATCTAACTCAAGTTTTACTCAAATTAAGCAGTTTTATTATTAGCTAGCTTAACAGTAACGCTTACTCAATAGTACAGCTTTCTTACTAAATGATGTTGCAGGCAGGCCAGAGACTTCCTCCCTCCCTGCCCTAAAAAAAATCTCATCTTTCCCATCATCATCAAAAATTCGGCACAGACACTGAACTGGGACCTCAGAAGCCTGGGTTGGTCCCCTCCCCAGGCTGAATGAATAGCTCCCTTGTGTTGGAAGGCAACACACACCTTGTTCGGCATCTCATTTAAATGGTAAAGGTTGCCGTAACTGAAGGATGGTGGCACATTGAGAAAAACAAGAAGAAAGTGCAAACCATTCCCTTTGCTCTTAGGAGTTCAGTGTCTTGACAGTTTTCCAGCTTAAAAAAAACAAGAGTCAAACCCTGCTGGTGACTCCCTTTCCTTCCTTTCATGTCAGTAAGTTTTAATTAGTCAGTTCACGTGTTACCATCATCAGTCACATGTTTAGCTCAAATACTGGTATCAAAGCCATGTTATCCACCTAAATTACTGGGTTTTTTTTCAAAAAAAACTTGAAACAGTGCAGCACACATTGAAGTGGTATCACCCTACAGTTTTGTGAAAGGAAAAGTCGAGAGAAACAGGAGGAAACATGAGAAAAGACAGTTAAGACCTGGAAAAACCAGGAAATCCCCAGAATTATACAGTAGGCTGGTATTTACCAGGAGAAAGCAAAACTGCACAAGTCTTCAAAGGTCCCAAGTGATGTTGCTTTCCCAGCTCAGTTTAATTATACAAGGCCAGTTAATATTGCTTTCAAGGTGACCATTAAAATATGCTTTAGAAACAATAATAAATAATGGTAACAAGTAGTAATGAATTGCAAGGAATTATAGCTACAATACCCACCAAAAGGATCATAAATACTTAAAAAAAATCCCGTGAGCATACCTTCACATCTTCATCTAGTTTCATTATCTTCTTAATACGAGCCAAAGGGAGTTCTTGAACTCTGAAGTCTTTCTGCAGAGAAATTCACATTTGAGACTCTTTACTGATACTTAACTGAAAACAAAGGTAAGATAAGAAATGTTAAAAGGAGCCTGTGTCATCTAGAACTGCCTAAAATTAGATTGACAAAAATGACTTATTTTCTTTGAGGTATGGCAGCCTCTCCCCAGGCCTGAGAACTTTCATCTGCTTTTCCATACTTTATGCTGATATAATTCTACTTAAATCTTCTGTCAGACACTTGTATCTACTATTTCACCTCAAAGCTAGAAGTCATTCTGCAGAACAGAATGTTTCTAATGTTATACATTTCTGCATCTATTTATATTTGAAGCAACTAATTCAATTAGGTGTCTCGGGACCCAGAAACTGTTTGAATTACAAAAAGATACAAGAGAAAATGAAGGCAAAGAGGAGTTATGTGGGGCCACAGGATGAAATTTTGTTTGCTTTATTTGTACTTTCCTGTTGTCCAATACCAATTTTGGTGTTAAAAACCTTGCGAGAATCTTGTTAAAAAAAATAATATATAAAATCTCTCCCATTCCTGTGTTATGGATTTCTCACTATTTTCCAGCACAGAGAAGTGCTGACTCAAAATGGTGTAATGATGGTTTAGGAGACAGAGAGGGAGCGCTGTCATTGTACTGAATCATCCTGCTCTGCTCAGCTGTTTGCACGTACCCAAGCCACCACCGAGCTAATATCTGCTCATACTAGAAGGCACCAACGTGTCCCTTGGAGAGATCCTCTGCAGAGAGCTCCTGGGGTTAGGGAAACTGCCAAGCTTCACTATAAACTGTGCTTTCCCTTCTCTCAAGGTATAGAGAGGAATAAAACAAAATAAATTAAAAAAAAACAAACACAAACCCCCAGTGTGCTGCTACCAGGAGCTGCTTGAAACAGGGAGAAGGGCTGAGGCTACGTAACATTGCATCAGGAATGCAGCAGCCCTGCCCACAAAGGACTTAAAAAACCACCAACAACACCCCAAAACTTTCCTTCTCACAAGAATGTTTTAGAAAATAAAAGGAAAGTCATTCCTCTAGGGAAGAAAGCACCGCGAGACATGTTAGTGAAACAAAAGAGGGGAAAAATGCTGATAATTCTGTTTTCTATTGAAGCAAAATACAGAGGTTGTGCGTGGTCCAGCCAGCGCTCCAGCAGGGGGCATTTTATTTAATGTATATATAAAAAGTTTATTTATATACATTATTTTATAGGCATATGTACTGAAAAGGCATTCTGTGCCCTCATTCTGGAGAGAAATGTGAATGCGGTGCTCCTGGTAATATGCTGTAAATCAGAACTAATTTGGGGGGTGTGTGGGGTCCTTGCAAGGAGTGCCGAGGGCTGCTGCGTCCTGCTGATGAACACTGTGTTTTGGAAAGATTTTGGGCAACGAGAGAAGAGGGCAGCCAGGGCTGGGACCTGTGCTTGAACACACAATATGCTCAGGGTGACATTTTCAACCAGTAACCGCCGCCATGTAAACAAGTTAAGGGGTTGCTAGGGCATGGAAAAATATTCCAAAGGTATTTTTAAGCAGCCTTTTTTTCTGTTTTTTGTTGTTTTTTGGGGTTTTTTTCATTTTTTTTAATTTTGGGGTTTTTTTTTTTGGTTTTTTTTAAGCTCTTTGCTTTTTAAAGAGCCTCGTGAGCTTTGAGCAAGCCTCAAAGAAAAATGAGGACAAAATTTCTAATTTGTGAAACTCGTAACAGTCTTAAGTACATTAACTCCTATGAAGAGCAGAACTGCAAGTAGACATGCATAGATACAATGCTATTAAAATCTTTAGAGAAAAGAGACAGTGGGAGAAATTAGAAAAAATGAAAGCTTCTTTATTCCTTTAAGGCAGACAAGCAAACGTCACATAAATCAAAATTAATACGCAAGTACCACGGTGAAGGGAAGCATGACCACTACTGGCTACCACCCAGCAGAACAAACTTGAGACACCAATTCTTCATCTTTTCTTTTTTCCAAATTAGGTCTCAATGTTTTCACAGGCCTCTTCTAACTCATTGTGGAGCTGAAAGGCAAGTTTCAGCCTAGTCCTGTTTCCTATTTCTCCAAAGCTAGGCTACAGTCGTCTGTTACATCAGGCAGAGAGCAGGGAGCTCTGGTTTGTTCTTCTAAAGCAACTCCTTTGGGTTGCCCCCCACTGCCCCCCGAATTTTAGCGACCAGCAGCACATGGCAAACACAAAACCAGGCAGAGAGTGCCCTGAAAAGCAGACAACCAAAGCAGCTTTCCACCAAACAGCTGCCCTGACCTCCACTATGCCGTACATGCACATGCAGATGAGCTTTACATCCATGGGAGCACTTTCAATAAGACGCACAATAAATTCCAGGGTTTGATTACGCAGGGGACAACTACACAGGAATGTTTTGCAGTTATCCCTTTTCCTTTCCAACTCCCCTTCGCTGTCCTCAGTTAAATTTTCAATGACTTACTAGCTTGCAATGCAATAAATAGATTCATACGACAGTTAAAAATTAAGCTGCCCATACTTGATAAGCTGCATAATAAACCCCTTTCATGTGGAGATGAAGACAAACTACAGCTCTTGAACACAAGAATTCACTGTGCTGAAAGAGGAAAGTAATTAATTCTGGTTATGCATACAAATTTCTACATCTGTTTCTTTAATCAACTATCTGCACACAGGCTGAAAAAAGAAGCTTATCTTCAGACTAGTGGATTGGGGTTTTCACTTTGAACAGCCCGTCTTCAACTGGAGTTCTTTTGTTTTCAGTTACATTAAAAGCACAGGAGTATGCTTTCAGGACCACTGTATCACAGTCATCTATCAATCTCTCTTGAAAAGTCATTTTTATTATATGCCCTTGTTCTCAGGCACATCTCTTTTGGGGATGGAAAAAAATAGAAGCTACTTAGTCCAATTCTTATCCTCAGCCTATACAGGATTTTTTTTAATCAAATGGCTTTAAATTAATAAAGCATGTGATAACGATGCACTTGGCATTCAAGAGATTTTCAAAATTTCAGGCTTGTCAGAGGAGATGGTTCTGGAAGAGGGCATCATAGTTCTACACAAAAGTCTAAACCCAAAAATTCATTCACAAACTTGTAACTGTCTGCCAATAGCCAGGTGTTTGAATTTATGAAGGGGTGAAAAGACTACGTTGTATTTTGAAGAGTAACATCTCCGGGGCACGCTGATGCAGCCTGCCCTTTGGTGGGGATAAGGGTTCCCTCACATGCTGGTCACACATGTTATATTACAGAATCTGCACAGAAGTTAACCAGCCCCTGTAGTATAATGTGAGGTATGTTCTCAAATCCCTCAATCTCCTCTTACCTACAACAGCACATGGCAGCTACACTGGTACCTGCAACTATTTTACAATCACTTCCCTTTCCCCCCCCCCCAACAAACAGGTAATTCCACAGCAATTCTCTAGAAAGCAGCCACGGTCATCATTTAGCCTGTTAAAAGAACCTTTGAATCAACTTTGTTGTCTCGTTTAGCCCAGAAAGAGCTGGCGGTATGACTGTTACATCTCGCGACACTATTTAATTAGCTGCATTCTGTTTATACCTCCAGTTCTGCCAGTTGTAGCCAACAGTCAAAAGCCTGGCTGAACGGTTTATTTATCATTCAGCAATTAAGGCTGCCTTGCAGTGTGTAAACAGCCAACTCTGCCGTATCCCATAAGCAGCAGCAGTATGGGCAAGCCGAGGTTTATCTTGCTACCAGACATCACCATCAGAAATGACACAACCGCTGGGGACACTCACCACTGTGAGGTTGCGTATCTCCTCCATGACTCGTGGCCAGAAGGACTGGAGGCTTTGCTGGGCATCGCTGTTGCTAGCTGTGCCGAAGCCACCATCCGTGGACATTCTGGTAGCTGGGAGAAACAAAAACACGTGTTAGCAACTAGGGATGGCAGGAGTCAAAAGGCTCCCGGAGATTCTCTCCAAGTCCCAGGAATACACAGGAAGGGGCCAGCCTGGCTTATCGCTCTGGAAAACTGTCAAAATAAGATATGCCAGTCCAGGTCTCACGGCAACAGTGCAGAGAGACTCAAACCCCCTGGAATTGGTTGTGTTTTGTTTTTTTATTTTATTTATTTTTCCAGAGATTGAAAAAGAACATAAAAAAAATCAAAACAAAAGTAGTCCTTATTTCCCTATTAGTGCTTTGCCTTTTCACAAGGAGTTACAAGACATAACTGATGCCCCATCACAGCTTGCATTCCAGTGCACATTCACTATAAAATCTTTTAAAATCTTTTTTTTTTTTTCTTGCTTCTAACAGCCAACAACAATGCGGGATGTGGCAGTAAACCCGCCTCAAGTTGAAACCAGAACGTCAATCTCAGCCTGATATTGTTTCTAAATGTGTAACAAAACGGTTGCTTCTGTACCTATTTGAAAGGTGTCAAGTTCTGTGGCTTTACACTTTTTAAAAAAACCTCTTCTCCTTGGGTATAATCAAAAGAGAAATTAACAGTCTGTACAATACAGAATGTCAAAAGCACCAAGTACGATTTACAATGCAAATCTTTTAATTGAAACAATTTTTAAAAAGCCTCAAGGTTGTCACTTAGTGTTCTGCAACTGCAGGATGTTAAGCAAGTCTGGCTACGATTAAATTTACACTGGACGTTGCCTGTGCATTAAGACTATTATCTTTGCAAAGGGCTTTATGGGAGGTACCAGTCGTCACCAGGAACTTATGTAGAGAAAACAAAGGGACAGTAACGGGGTTCAGGCTTTCCCCTATAACCACACCGTGCTGCAGTGAAGATGGTGAAGAGGTCAGGACAAGCAGCATTGATTAACCTCATCCTTGGGTGACCGAGACTGTGCCAGCCCACGTGGCACTGTCTGGGGGTATTTCAAGTTCCAGCTTGACACAGTTCTTCCCCCTCCCTGAACTCCTAGATCAAATTGTGCCTTTTTGATGACAAAGTCTTAAGACAGCTCTAGTTAATATTAAAATGAAGTCAGATGCCCAACTTGGGAAACCTTTGGAACACCAAGACCTGCCTTGCTGGCTTCCTCCGTGTGACAGGAGTGCGTGGGGCTCTGGCAGGATTCCCAATAGGGATCACAGCTTGGAAGGATGGGGCAGACGGGCCAAAAGCACACGCAGGACCTGCCGAGATACAACCTGACAGGACAGGACCGGTGCTTCCCGTGCGCTGAAAGCATCTTGGTGGATGCCGGAAGAGTCACTGCTCACTTCTCAAGCGAGCAGAGCGGAGGAAGCCAGCAAGTTACCGACATTAAACGCTTACGGGGTCACCCAGAGCATCTTTGAAGTTTCCATGAATGACACGCACACACCATGCACAAACAGTAAGTCTCTGTGCCTCTCGTAATGCGCAGCAAGAAAGGGTGCAGCATCTTCTATAGGGAAAGATCTCAAGATAGGCACAGATGTTTGTATGTTGCTGTGTAACAGAGAATAGACACAAGGATCGATTTAGCTCCAAGACAGACAGGCACAATGCCCGCTTGCTTTGATCTGCCATGTAAAGGTTTATTTCAGCCCTTCAAGCCGAAGGGAAGCACAGCAACGCTGTACGACGCACCAAAATACCGATGGGAGGCAGCGGGCAATTGCCGGTAATTTCAAGATCTACTACTCCAAAGCAATGACGATCCATAAAATCTTATTAACAGATCAAAGAGATGAATGTCAGACAATTAGTTCGTTACCTCCTGCAGCCTACGCTTCCCAAGGCAGACTCTGTGACAGTTGTATTTTTCTTTCATCAACCTGAGAAGAGGACACAGGAGGCGTGGGAAGAGCCGAAGGGGATTCTGACAGGGGATGAAAGAGGAGGTCAGAAGATTGTATTTTCAGTCTCAAAGCAAGACAGGAAGAACTCCAGGTAAGGAACCTATGGAAATAAGTGACTGACAAGTTACTTGATAACTCTTCAACAACTATTCGCATTATAATACTATCTGCCTACAAACTGAGATATTTCAAGTACTTGTAAGAAAATACACAGGGATAAATATTCTAATGAGCGCGTTAAAACTGGCAGTTTATTCTCCCCCCCCGCCCTCCCCTTGATCTGCATTGTTAAATGTAGACAAAAAATAGTTCAGGCACATAAATAAAAGCTAATCCTTGAAATCTGCTCTGTACTGGCAGTATTTCAACGCTAACACTAGACGGGGTCTTTTCTGCAACCGAGGTGCAATTCATCTTGAAGACAAGCCAAAACACTTTTCAAGGCTTTATTTAAAATCATAAATTACTTGCATTCAACCCACTTAAATGCTGTAATGGAATATAATGCTCTACATAACCCCAAGAAACAACAGGTTAAAAAAACCCCACACAAAAAACAAACAGAAAAAAGCTAATGGAGCAAAAAGGAAGAAAATTCCACCACCGCCGCTTTACCTCCTCCTACTGCACGTAAAAGCAAATTTCTCGCATTAAATATATGCCCCTGGGGTACTCATCCAGATTTCAGGAAGAGCTAGAAATGGTTTATTCCAGTCAATCTATAATTTAAAAAGTCCTGTCGATGAACACAAAAATTTTCCGATCTTCAAGGTAAACACAGGACTGATTTCAGCACGCAAAACGAACAGCCTGATGCTTAACCCAAGGGACAACTGCCACTTTAAATGACTGTTTAGGATAATTGTTAGGAAATTGAGTAAGAGTAGAAACGAATCACCAACAGGCTGATTTTCTGAAAAACTTACAGAATGAAATCACTTTAAACTCTGAAATAAAAGCCTAAGCAGGTTAAAACTGCTCAGAACGTTACTACAGTAATTTCTTTCCATTAAAATATAGATAGATGAGTGGTGGCGAAGGTACTTGCGAGCATTAGGGGAGAATTCTGAGGAAAAGAGAAAAACTGAAACCGTCACGCAAACCTACAGCGTTGGCTCTGTCAGACAACTTTACTAATGAAACCATTCCTGCACAATTAGGTAAGTTCCTTCACCCAAGGCGAAGCTGTGTTCTCTTCTTTTAAGAATGCCTCACAGGATTAGTGCCAACAAAAAAAAAAATCCAAAGCACACAACAGAAGATAAGCCCACCAAAGCTAACAGGGAGGCAGCTCCTCTAATTTCACAGTATCAGCATCTAAACCTGTTTGTCTTTTTTGATATGCAGCTTGCAGGGAAATTTTAGAGCCTCATTATACTTCATCCTTCCTCCTCTAAAGGTTTCCTCCTCCACAACTCTGTGCAGAAGGGGAGAGGTGCTCTGAGGACCCCCCAGGTCCCTGTCCTGCACTCTGGTAACGCAGGGTATGGTCTCTCAGAGGTTTTAAGAGTAAACTGGCTACTCTGACCCGGTTTTGCTGCTGAATAATAGAAGTTACAAGTCCACCTCCCGTGCCACCTGATTGCCACAAAGCATAACCATAACCAGAGATAACTTGCCAACTCCAGCAGTGCTGCGTCTCCATGCAGAAGCTGGGCAAGTACCTTGCAAGCTTGACACGCTTCTGCCCCGCACAGCGCTCACTTAACCGAAAGCAGTCATCTCACCGGCTGAAAAGCAAAACGGGGTGCTACGCTGAGCTCGGCTCCGCTGAGCTACCAGCCCGAGTCCCGGGAGCCTGCAACCTAAAACTCCATCTGTGCAGAGATGCCCTTGCGGAGGGATCTAGACGATGAGGTTCATGCACACACAAAACACAGTGACAACATGGACACGTTACTGGAATGAGATACAAGCAAGCAAATAACCAACCACCCCCACTCCCCCCCCAGAAAACAAACCCATACAGAGCAAGAACTAAGAGCGTAGCAACAGGGGAGACTGGGATACACCACCTTCACGACAGCCAACCAGTCCACACAGCCTGGAATATGCTCCGTAACAGCAAAGATTTTGTTTCCACACTAAGGGAAAAAGAAACTGATGGCCAAAAAGCTGAGGCTTACACATAAAGTGCCCCGAGGTGATTACAGAGCAGATTAGCAAGCACATCTCAAGAACTAGACATCAAGACTTTGCAATTAGAGCTTTTCTGCTCACCGGAGCGGAACACCTTTTACAAACATTAAACTTATAAACTCCTGTGGCAGCTGACAAACGTTTAAGAGCTCCACTTCACAGGAGCACAAAGCAAGCACGAAGACACCTCTGGTGTCTGCGGTTGGTTTTTTTTGTTTGTTTGTTTTGTTGCTTTGTTTTTTGGTTTGGTTGGTTGGTTGGTTTTTGTTTTGTTTTGTTTTTCTTTTTAAACCAATGCTAGTTTGCGCTCCTTCTTTAATGCCGTGGGAAGGGGGAAGCAGTCTCACCCTGGATGCCTATGATCTGCACGCTTGAGCAAGAACCTGCTATTGAAAACACAAGCTACAGTATAATCACAAATAAAGCTAAGATCTCTGATCTTGCAATTCCACCTGGAGCAGGTATCCAAGAGCTCTTCAGCTGCAAAACCAACGGCCAGGAACAGCCCACCAGACCCAGCAGAGCAGCAGCTGCCAGCCACAGCCACGGGACATTCCCAGGCATTGCCAGCACCGCTTGCCAAGTGAGCTTGGGAACCGGAGGACAACCTCCCCGGCCGACGAGGCTCATGTCACAGCTTCTGATGTGCCTACTTTTAAATTATTCCCAAGCTGGCCTTGACTAAGAAGTCAACCAAACGAAATCAGCTGGGTGGAGAGCAGATCTAAATGAAATTTATCCAAATATCTGAAGGGATATGCAAACGGTGAATACCAGAGGGAAGTACTGAAAAGCCTCGAGGCTCTCGATGGAGGAGACAGTAACTCAGCAACATCGTCAAGTACCACAGACCCTGGTGATATCAGAAATGTCAGGTTCTTTGCATACAGTACAGTCACATTCCCATGACTTACGTTACGGGAAAGAGCCCGTTTTATGCAATGTTGTATTACATGGCAGAAGAATCATATTCCATCCAAGCGCCTTAAAAAGACGGCTAAATCCAAAGTAAGATGGAGGCTTAAAAAGAAACGAGAGAGACAGAAGCTCAGGCAAACGTTTTGCCTCAACATCCTTAGATTATAGCTACAAAAAAGGATAACACGCAAATATTTCTGAAAACTGCCACTGCAAAAACAGATCCCCGACAGATTCCACCACCATACAAATACAGACTTACCACCTCCACACCGACAGCTTAGAAGGCTCCCACCCCCCCAAAAAAACCCTGCACAACTCTTTTTGAGATGCTGTTGTTTTACAACATCGGCTATCCCACAAAACTCACAAGTTAATTATTAGGAAGTAGTGTTACAGAAAAGGAGAAAATAAGCAATGCAGTTCCTCTTTTTCGTTAAAAAAAAAAATAAAATACTTAAAAATCCACCATCTTTACCAGCAAAGAATAAAAACCAATGCCACGGCACTTAGCAAAAACCCTGGAAGTCTGAAGAATTAAAAATAGATCCCTAAAGCTGAAAAGCTAATATTTAGAATAAATACTAATCCTGGCATTGTATCTGTGATACTCCCAGTCTGATGCACTAATTCTCAAAAATGTAGCGTTCTGTTTTGGGAGCCTGTCCCTTGATTTAAAAGTAAAATGTGCAGAGCCGCACTTGCATATCTAAAGAATGAGCTCTGTGTAGCAGCAAGCGCCAGACACCTGATCCTGCCAGAATCAGAAGGAACAATCTAGCAACCAAGAACTAGTTTCACAAGAAGAATAAATACGCTTTTAAATGAATTTAGTAATGCATTTCTTTAAAGGCAAGCGAAGGACGAGTCTTCCACGTATGAGAGGAAGCCACATACCTGCACCCCTTCCGAGATGCTGCTCTCATTACCTCAATTAGAACAATCTGCGGTATCAGAATATCACATGCAGAATATACAGCCTGAAGTGGACTATGACAGCAATCGTTGGTCTCGGCAGCAATCACGACGGCTGAAGGCACACTGAGAGGTTGTCTCTGTGCAGCAGATCAACGGCACTTGTTTTGCATGACATCATGCCCTGTGCTATCTTACTTAAAAACAAACGTTGGAGAAGTCATGTTAATGGTCTAAAATTGCTTCCACAGAGATACCATGCCTCAATTCACCATACATTTTCTCTGCTTCAAGATCTACTCAAGTCAACAGAGATAATTTCAGCCAAGCCGCCTTTCATGAAATTAAGATCAAATTTATTTCCATTACAGTCCAAACTACATGTTCACTAGACAGAGGCCAAGCAGCACAAGCGCACAACGTGGCTGGAAATACACAGGTGCCACAACCACAGCCGTGAATTACTTTTACTTGCTTTGGGGGGCAGCAGTGGTGGTATAAAAATAGTTCTTAATCGTGTTTGAGATCAGTGGTTTCTTCTTCTACCTTAATATTCAGGCCTTGCCCGCTCAGTTACGTAAAATTTTTAAGCCAATAATGCAATTCAGAAACTTGAGTCATGCTGGCAGTTGTGTTGGCACTGTGAACAGCTATTTCTTCCAAACCAATGCCGCGGACTTTGTGTTGTCTCTGTTTTCCGCACCTCCTGTTCCCCACAGCTCTAGCTTTGATCAGGAAAGCGGTACGAGCTCTTCAGGCTGGCGGAGGGAACTTGCCCCACTTCTGACAACGAGAGCACACGAAGAAGGCCACCGGGAACACAGGGGTATGTGGGCACACAACTAGTGCATCACCCTCTACAGAAGGTTTCCTAGCCATTGAAACGAGGCACCGCAGTTACAAAGTCCCATCAAAACCGTACACAAACCCCACATCTCCGACCTGATGAAGAATTGGTAGTTGCCACCAGTGGCAAAAGCTGAACAAACCAAGACCGAAATCTCGCTACAGAAGGCTAAAAAAACATAAAAGATGTTGCCACAGCGTGGCACAAAGCACTACAACAGACAGAAGCACGAAGATTTATGCCTCGTCTTGCCAAAGCAAAAGGAAAGACACAAGCCGTAGCATGCAAGGATCTGGGGTTACGACACATGAGCCTTGAACGATTCCATGAGAAAAACCAGTGAATGCGCACGCTGGGAATGGGGCTTGGAGAGAGCCGGGCTGGCATGTGCTGCCATCGCTACGTATGCCAAACGCCTTCTGAAGGAGGAGTCGCTTCAACGTACACATCCAGTTGAGACTCATTTCCAGTCTTGGTACGTCAACAAGACAGCACAGAAAAGGCTTTGCCTATATAACATCACCCGAACAAGTGCTGGGGGGGGAGGCGGGGGAACACCACATTTAAAGGGATTTACACAACGGGGTTTTTTGGGACACACGATCAGCTTTGAACAAACCCTAATACTCAACATCATCATAGAAAGGAAGCAGGAACACTTTAAAGATAAAATGTAATTCACTATATAATCCATAGCATTACATACACAGCAGAATTATTTCAGCACATCACACCAGTAATGATGTTGTTGTTATTAAAACATAAAAACTTCTATCATTATGTACAGGCACAAATTATGAAAAAAGTTACAGCTAAGCCATACGCCAAAGTCAGAAATCTCAGACTTTAACACTAGATTTATTTATCTCAAAGATACAGGAATTCTCTTCCATTTCTATAAAACAGTGCTATAAAATCTAATGCAGCCTTTAGAGGTAGCAATAATCACAAACTCAGGAAAGCCTGAAGTTCTGCTCTTGATGAAAACACAACCTTGCAGCTTTTTGAAAACAATTTCAAGAGGCTTGCAGTAAAACCAACATAATTCAAAACACCAGTGCTTCCTCCCAGTGCACTATTATAAGAAACTTTTGCAATTCCTCAGTTTTATTTTTATCTGTTCCCTCTCGCAGTATTACACACACAACCCTCCAAGCATATAGCTGGCACCGTAAGTGGTCGATTTCAGCTGATGGGAGAATCACTCTAGGCTGTTGGATAAGGTGCGTACTTGCAGATTTCTCTTGTTCGATAAAATTAAAATTGAACATAATAGGCTAGTTAAATGCTGCACTAAGTTACCTACGGGGGCTATTCAGTACTTATTGCTAAAGATTTTTAAGAGAATGCTGCGAAACGGTGTTTAAATTGAGTTGATCTTGCCTTAGGGCAGAAAAAAACAAACAAGATGACCTCTTCAGGTGCCTTCTAGCTCTTTTTTCTACAAATACTTAGCAGTAGATTATTCTATCTTCAAAGCACTGTTTGAACATTAGCTCCCTAATACCTCTAATGCATTATTCTGTTTTCATTCATGCGAAGCACGGCATTTGATTTAAACCCCAACCAGTTACAAAGCCAGAGAGGGAGATCTGGATTACCACTTCCACCAACACAGACAACTCGTTAAACCAGCGCCGTTCGGTTTCAGCAGCTAGGAGGGCCAAATCCGCTTTGCACCACTCCCACTGCTGATCTGCTGCTGAGAGCACTGCAATCCATGCTTGGCTGGATCACATGCAGGCATGCCTCCTACTCTCCCCCTTCTCCACCCCAGTACCTACGGCAGGAATTCTGCTCCTCCCCGGAGAGTCGGCAGCTGGGTTTTGGCAGGCTGGGGGAAAGAGCTGCCTCTCCACCACCCACTCAAGAGAAAAAAAAGAGAGCGAGCAACAGAGCTGATCCCGGCTTTTCTGGCGGGGAGGTGGCAGGGCCAGAGTAACCACCCCGACTTTGTTCATGCAAAGCCAAATGGGCCAGATAACCTTCCCGATAGGGAGTTTGTTATGAAGTTACAGCCCTGATCCTGCAGGTTGCTGCATCAAAACAAGCCCGTACCTTTCAGTGGGCGCTGAGCTGGGAACGGCCTCGCAGGAAGACACGTGCTACACGCTCAGCAGGAACGAGAACCGTGTCTCCAGCGCTGCTCCAGCTGCATGGGGAAGGAAGAGCATATCCTACAGCACAGACAATGCACAGCAAAGGCATTTTACTGAACACACACACACAAGAACCCAGAGAAACCGTGTCGAGTTTCTTATCTTAATACAGAAGACGGCGTGACCTAGCAGTTAGAGGCAATTGCTGGTGCAGACAATGGTATGCTGCAGCCTTCTGCAGGCGGATTGACAGTTGGCTTTACTCCTTCAGGAGGAAAAAAAATAAAAAAAATAAAATCAGGCCTAATGCCTGCTTTTACAGAAGTATTGAGTTTCTATTTGCAATGCACTAAGTACCTAACAGCACTGCTAAAAGTCCTCTGGTCCAGCAGCAGTCCACATCAATTTTTGCACAGAAAAACTAAAGATATACACAGTCTAGACTTAACTCTGGGCAGGGTTTGGAGAGCACACCTACAGCTAAAGGCTGGGATCAGAAAGCCACCAGGAGCACAGCACAGCATCAGAAACCATGCTACAGAATCAAGACGTGACCTCCCCACAGTGTGGCACCAAGTCAAAAATGAGGCTGCAAATATTAGACCACCACAAAAAATAGCACAGGACCAATTTTTTTCTTGAAAGGTAAAGCAAACAAAATGGTCTGAATTTCTGTTTCTACTGGTTATTTTACTTTCTTCTTTGAATGAAACAGCACAAGGGTCACGTTTGATATTCGGTGTTTCAACAGTTAAACACGATGAAATAGTGGCTCTTTGCAGTGCCATTTTGGCTGGCAAGCACACAGAGTAAGAAGCAGAGGAAGAAAATTCCCAGACAAGTAACAAGTGTCTAAAATGAATCGTGCTGCCTCTCCAGCTCCTAAATCAAACACCCAGCAGAAATGGAAAAGCTCTTTTAAGTAAAGCATGTTCAAGTTCGTCAAGTCTACTTCACACGATAAAACAGTTGGCACATACCAAAACAATACTGCATGTCCCGTACTTCACCTTATAAACTTTAATCTCCACCAACTTGGCATAAAATTGGTATTAGGTATTGCAGCTTTATAAATGTAAAAGAAATTACAAGCTACACACCTCACAACTTATCTCCCAGTACTGGTATACACGCGTTTTACTCCTTAATAACAAGAAAAAAACACAATAAAACAAACTCACCTTAACAAAATTACATGGTCTCAGTCCTGAATAGTTGCGTGCTTACACTTTTATAGGGAAAAAAAATAATTTAAAAATTTAGCGAGAAATATTAAGGCAGTGCCTTGCTCTCAGAGGCAGGAGGCATCTCACCCAGACTTGTACCATGTGGGAATGGAATGCCACAACTGCAGTGACATCAGGTAGTCACAAAACAAAAGGATTGTCACACACCCTAAACGTATACAATACAGCATATGGTATATTAATAATTCAAACATGAAATCCAACAGAAATATTTTCAGGCCCACAGGCACTATTTTGGCATCAGCAGTGTTAACCAAGTGATAGGCTTCACCGGTTCAGAAAGGGTTTCAAATATTTCAAGATCCAACGATAGTTTTCAGCTTCGGTGGTACCTATTGGGTACCTGTCACCACGCAGGCACCCATCGCAGAGACCACCTCGGACCGCTGCCCCCGAGAGCTCACAAAAGCAAGAGGGGTCTGACCTGCCTTTGGGTTGGTTTGCCCATTTCTTTTATTTTGTATTTTAGGCAGCAGCAGTTCTGATCACGCAACATACATAGATCCTGCTCTGGAGCACAAGCAGGAGGAAAATGCCTGTTAACACAGTACGGATTAAACAGACATTCAGCCTGGAGATTATTATTTTTTAAAATATTATTTCAGTTGATATTTTTTAATTAGTTAGAAATAATTCTGCATTAAATTAAGAGTTTCTTTTATATAGAAGTCCTGCGAGTGTCCTCACGTTCTCTCATCTTTCTGACAGCCAACTGGCTGAAAAAGCTAAATTGGGTGCTTGCTATTAACCTCCTGGTTACACTGGGACCCAGGCAGCAGCTGGAGCAGACAGCCGTCATATGATGATCCTGCGCTACACAGATGCTGCAGCACATTTAGGGCAAAGTTATGCTTTTAATTCTAATGCAGCCTTAAGTGTGGTGTGTCTCTTTGCTCTTCTGCTGCATTTTTAGCCTCGACCACCACTGTGCTGCTGGAGAGGGAAGAGGGGAAGGCAGAAAGAAGGATTCAAACTAAAGCAGGGCGGCAGCACATACAGTCTAGAAACCCATGAGTGATCAATATGAGGTATTCACAAGAACTTGTGAGGTTTTAGAGCAGAGTGAAAGGCCGTACCAGTCTATAACTGGGCATGTCTTCTGCGAACTTTGTTATCCTGGGTTGGCAAATCAAATAAACGTGCTGCTTTTAGGGGGTTCTCGGGTTATTTTTCTATAGGGACTACTGTAATAACCAATGTTCCTATTACTTTCTTCACTCCCTTAAGCTAATCTTACTCAAGTTAAATTATGAAATGTCATCTTGCGAAAGTATTATTATTTTCATAAATATTTTCATAAAACTATAAGTCTTTTGCCTCCTGAGATCAGCAGATCTTACTTGAATGAGGCCCAACCTGTACTGCTCCACAGGCAGACATGATGGACTACATCAAACCTGCCTTTTTTTTCTTTAATTTATTTTTTAAAACTGATCCTGTGTTATAAACAAGCAAATTGTAACCTTCTGGGTCGCTTTCATTGACTGAAGAAAAGACAAGTGAAAGCAACCTGTTTTGATTTATCAGGCAGTGACCAAACAGCAGAGCAAGTTATAAACAGACAATAGAAGAAAATCCCCACAATGAGATCGCAGCATGTAGAAAATACTCAGTTTTTGAGAACAAACCAAAAAAAACTTCCTGTAACTCCTGGGAAGCTTTGGCACGTATCCTGAAGTTTGATCTTGCTCTTGGTGCCCCTTGTAACAGTTGCTATATTTTTTGACCCTCTGAAATAGAAGGTAAATTGCCTTCTTTATCAAACGATAGTAATTAAAAGAGTTTAAGTTAGCAACCATAAAAATTTAAATCGCTTACAACATGGGCAGATTGGTAAACCCTGAAATTAAGAAACCGCTTCATGTGCCAACACTATTAAAATACAGATGTCACGCTACATTATATAAACGCAAGATTACTAGTCCGATTAAAAAAAAAAAAAACAACAAAAGCACACACAAAACAACACACCAACCAACCAAATACAGTGGCTCGAAAGGTGACCTCCTGCGGGCATCACCATCCTCCCAGCCAGGTGCACATGTATCCTCTTCCTCCTCCTCCCAGCCACCAAGGTGTTCAACCCAGGGACCACAGCTTCCCACGATAAAACTTGTTCTTCATGCCTTCGCTACTTGTGCTGCCCGTTCAGTTAGTACAAAAAAC
This sequence comes from Falco peregrinus, assembly GCF_023634155.1. Lineage (NCBI taxonomy): Eukaryota > Metazoa > Chordata > Aves > Falconiformes > Falconidae > Falco > Falco peregrinus. The sequence continues at coordinate 117,989,926 of NC_073723.1, forward strand.
AAGCATGAAGTCCCTTAAACAAAAAGATGGGCCTGTCTTCTGAGCCTGCATTCCCAGCAGGTAAAACTACCAGGAAAGCCCAGGAAACACACAACTAACTTCTCTCAGTGGTGTAAAATGGGATCCAAGGACCTTCCTTTCCCTCACAGTGCTGCAAGAAAAAGTCAGGAACCGGTGTAATTTGCTAATAATAAACCCTTTACAGTGCTACCAAAATCTTTATGTTTTTTCCTGCTGCTCTTGACCTGCTTTCTAGACCAAGCAGCACCTATTCTTACACGGCTTCAAGCTCTTGCAAGCTCCAGCAATGAAACATGACAAACATTGGGTATAACGAACATTTCTGCAGTATTTCTTATTTCATCGTAGCTGCAGATTCCCTCGCGTTCTGCCACCCCTTAACAACACACAGCAGCTGAATATACCCTAATTTCAAAGCAAAAATCTTAACAAGTCTCATTTTTGCTTAAAGATGCTAACAATGACCTTCACGCTCACAGTAAATCTCCCGATTCTGGCCAACAGCCTGCTACAGAAGTTACTGCAATTCCACTAACGTACCGGAGCAGCCACCATTATTAACAGATGACTTACGATGACGTTTCTCATTCTGCCCCCCCCCTTCTCAGACAGAAACTAGTATGCCATGCCAGGGGCCACAGGAAGTTGAATAAGCTTTGCCTTATAAGCTTTAGCACAAGGTGATGCTATTCACCAGTCTTAATTTAAATTAAAATACCCAAAATAATACTCAAAGGCTGTAACAATTCAAAGACCATTCAGGTTGAAGTTCAACCCCACGACTGGGTCCTTTGTTAGCAGCTGACACCGACGTGCAGATCAGGTTCACGTGCCAGGGCCCATTTTTCTAACATCCCTACAAAAATAAGTTGCACACTGTAATTACCTCTAATTTTCAAAACAGGGCTTTGAAGGTCAATTAGCAACGGGGAAAACAACAACAATAAAAAAAGGGAAAAGCAGGACTGAGGACACTGGAGCTATGTTACCCAGTTCATCCCCGGGAAGGCAAGGACGCCAACAGCACCATTTAGCATCTCTCCATAGGAGCGGAGCAGAAGGAATGCCTGCAATGTGCTTTGCCTCCTTGCCGAAAACTAACTTTAATTCTGATCTACAAACTATTCTCCATGTCAACTGGGAATAGTTTTCATTTTTCTACTTTGATTCTTTTTTTTTTCTTTTTTTTTTTTTGTTGCAGTCCAAAGTGCCATCAACAAACTTTGTCCTTCATTCTGGAAACTGGGAGCAGTGGTATTTCAAGGTCACTCGTGCTAGTGAAGGCAGGCCTAGCTCCGGCAACTTTCCCTGCGGCACCGCACGGCCGGTGGCAGCCGTACGGAAGCCCAGCCGGGACTCGGGGTGTCACCGGGCCAGCCCCGAAAGCCCTTGAGGCTGGAAAACTTGGAAGCTAAGCGGTACCGTCACCCCGTTCCTCTGCCTGTCACCGCCGGGCTGCGGGGCTCCGATGACCTTCAGTGCTTATTCACAAATAAAAAGGAAAACAAAGGGCTGCTGATACTTGGCTGGAGTTGGGCTGGGGGTTTGGGGGTGATGGGGGTGCCGCTGTCCCCCTACCCCCCCGCCTCAAGGAGCCACGTTCTGCCCGGTGCTCACTCTCAGCAGCCGGGCAGCCCCCGCCAAGGGCAGCCGGGGGAGACCCCCCCACCCGCGGGTCGGCGGCAGCCCCGGGAGCGGGCTGTGTGTGTGTGGGGAGGCGCTGCCATTTTCTCCCCCTCCCAGCGCCGGTTACCGGCCCCGGCGCGGCCCTGCGGGCAGGGCGCGGCCCCGCGCTGCCCCCAGCCATGCCCGCCTGCCCCGGGGGGCTCAGCCCCGGGCCCCAACCACCGCCCCCGCTCCGCCCCACCGCCTCCCCCTCCTCCTGCCGCACAAGGCCGGTCACCTCGAGGCCGGGCGGGCAGCCCCCCGCCGCCAGGGCCTGCTCCCCCGCCACGGGGCCGCGCCGCGGCCGTCCCCCGCCCCAGTCAGCGCGGCTCCGACCGCCGCGAGCAACTTACCGGGCCGCGGCCACCACAGGCCCTGCCCGCCAGCCACAGGGAGGCTGCGGCGGGGATGCGGCGGCCCCCGGGCCTCCCCGCCATCCCTTTGTCTTTGAGCTGACCCCTGCCTGTCGGGACTCCGCGTCCCCGCCGGACCGGGCCGCCGGCCCCTTTAACAGCCGCCGCTCAGCCTACCCTGCTGCGCCCGGCCGGCCCGCCCCGCCCGCGCCTATTGGCTGCGCGCCGCCGGGGGAGGGCGCGGCCCCGCGCCTCCATTGGCTGCCGCCGGCAGCGCAACCTCGCCGGCCACTTCCTGCTTTAAAGTTACCTTGAGAGGCGGCGCAGGGGTCAGAGCGGCGCCTCCGCCGCGCTCCCCGCCCGCGGCCCCTCCGCAGCGCGGCGGCCGGGCCCTCCCCGGCGGCTCCCATTGGCCGCGCAGCTCCAAGTCAAACAAGCGGAGGCTCGTGGGGCGGCCACCGATTGGCCCGCGCCGCTGTCACTCCAAGCAGCGCCCGCCGTACTGCACACGCCGCCGGCGGGGCACCGGGTGCTCAGGGAGCCGCGACCGGGCCGCACCGGCACACGGCGGGGGGGTGCACGTCCAGCACCGGTGGCCCACTGCGGGCCCGGGCCGGGCCCCCCCGCTGCCTGTCGAGGGCCGTTCTCCCCGCGGCGGTGCGGAGGGCAGGCCCGAGCCGCCACCGGGAGGTTCCCGCTAAGAGAAAGCGGGCCCCGCCGCAGAACGGAGCGCGGAGGTCCCCGAGCGGGCAGCGGGACTGAGCCACGGGACGTCAAAGCCAAAGGGGCTGCAGCCCGTGGGACTGGGGGCACTGTGTGGCAGGGCTGTTACAGGCCTGTTCCCGGTGGAGGGTTCACAGCCACCGGGAGCTGCGGGTAACGGCTGGTCCGGTGGCACTTCCCACCTCTGAGCCACCGAGAACACATACACAGCACATAGCGGCCTGGATCACATGCATGCTCTGGTGCCTATGGGAGACTGAAAAAATAATCCGGGGGGGGGCGGAAATCAATCAAAGCCTGCTTTTCAGACAGATAAAGCCCCTGGTTTAGCAGGTGGCTGCCCAAAAAGACACCCTCCTGGTGCAGAGCCCGACCCCTCTCCCTAGGGCTGAATGCCTCTGACATTCCTCCTCGAAGGATGCTCTGGGAAGCGATGCAAGCACTGGCAGAGCTTTCCCCTCTTGGCCATACGCTGGAGATTTCCCCCTTTGCGGCTTCAGCCCCGCACACAACATCCCACCAGCCTCGCTCTGCCCACACCACGGTTCTCAGAGCCTCCAAGAACGTTTCTGTAGCTCTTGGATGGGACTGAAAGATGGGAACGGGGTGTTTATGAAGCACAGATGATATTTTAACCTCTAAAGACCCATCACTTCCAGCAAGTTACCAATATCTGAACAGATTTCAAGCCGTGTTCCAAGATACAATTTACTGCTTGAAAATAATGTGCTTACAGGATTATATAGAGCAGCAGAGGAAAAAATATTACAAAGCACAGCCAACGCTTCGCTAACCCTGCAGATTAAATTAGTTTGAATCAGATAGCAAGGAGAGATTAATTTAAAAATAGACCTTCCTGGTGATTTATTAAATATAATTGCTTAAAACACATCTTAGAAAAAATAGTAATACTTAGCAATGCTTTGTTCTCTTCCTGTGTCATTCCTCAGATAAAAGCAAGGGCCTCTGAGCTGCGGTATGCTTACTATTAGAGGTATGCAAGGTACTTTCAGGCGGCATGCAAAACAAACCCAGAACAGTCCACCGCCTTTCCTGCAGAGAAGAGGAATGCCTGGCTGGTATTTCGAGTAGTAACAACTGCCCAAACACATTCCCATGTGCCTTCTCACATCATGATGCGACCCAGTCCCCTACGGAGCAAGAGCCCCTCTCCTGCACACAGGTAGGACCCAGCGTGGCCACAGGAACAGCTAATGCTCTCACAGCATTTAATAATTCTTCATGATCGTGAAGAAAAACAAATTAATTCTTGGAAGCCCTACACTAAAGGGTTTATTTCAATCACTGCAGCTGTTCTTGCTCTGAAATCACACGGGGCAGTTGAGCTAACACTGAGAAACTGCCAAAATCCCACTTGAAAGATTTAACTACAAAGCCACTGGGAAGACACAGGGAGAAAGGAATGCTCTTAACCCAGGAACTGTCATCTGTTGCTGCATTCTGCAAGTTGCAGCATTTCTGAGAATGCCTTGCTGCACATTATTCACGTATGGCATGAGAACGTACACTGGCAAACACCAGTTATCTTTATAAAGTACAAAATAATGAGAGGGAACAGGTTGGCTGTACAGGATAAATGATGGGCTCAAGGTTACCCTGCCATCCCGCAGCAACCTGAGAACCAGCGGGATTGCATTTGATTCCCACTCCTCACTTAGAGCAAACAGCTATCTGTCCTCTGCAGGGCTTTCAAGGCACCACTTTTTGCTTTGACCAAGAACTCTGTGTTCATCCAAAAATGTGTCTAAATCTTCCACTCGGTGTGATCACAGTGGCCCCTGCGTGAGCCGGCATCTCAAACAAGCCCCTTTAACAGTGACACAAAACACAGCATGGTTATGATGGAGCACGCGACGCCAGATGTGACACTACATCAGGTTCCACCACAACAAGCAATGCCTAAGGGACAGTACTGGTAGGCTGGTACCAGAGCACAGCTCAGCTGAAGACAAACACTGATTCTGCAGGAGCAGCTTAGTCCAAAAACGTAACCTAATTAAATAAGGACATGGTTAAGCCTAAGAAAAGGCACACAATGTTGCCAAGGGCAACAGCAGCAAACGATGTTTGATGACCCAGGAGGTCTATTTTCTGAATGCAGGACTAAGAGTTAACCACATGCTTGCAGGCTGTTTGCTCTGCATCACAAGTGAAGCCAGCTAAGACTTTCCTTTTAATTGCCTGTACTCAGACGGCTGTTGAGACACACAAGTAGTTTTTCATTAGTACGTGGAGAATACTTTACTCAACGAGACAAGTGTCTCAAAAGGCGATATGAAGTCACGTTCGAGAACTATCGAGCATTATTACTTCTTCTTCTGTCAGCAACCTGAAGCCTACCAGAGCTCCAGGTTCTAGACCCAGCCCTGGGACATGGCTCAGTCAACATGAAGCATAAGCCAGCCCTGCCACCAAAGGGCTGTCCTGCCGCCCCACCTGTCCTGTGCCCACCACTCAGCCCTGCTGCCCCCAACACCCGCACAGCTAATGATGCGGCTGGAGAATGAACTGACCTGAATGAAATCCAACCCAGCCAGAAAGAATTAGCTTCTGTCCATGCCATACTCATACTGCTTTTAACACACGGTGCTTTACTGGTTACTGGGGGGCATTTCCTTCATTTTCTCAGTTCAGGAAAAAGCAGCATCTAAGGAGACCGTATTTATGTGCAGATATTCTCATAGTGCTCTGTGCCCGGGGGTTTCGAGCAGAGGTTAGACAATCCCTCAGATATTTACCAGAGACCCACTGCTTATCATCCCGCCGCTCTCCCCACCCAGCGTCGGGGCCACGCTCTGGATAAGCGTCCTTAAGGCTTTCGGAGCAAAGCAAAAGCCCCAGACACCGGTAAAATACGGCATCACCAGCACGTGAAACCGACCTCTCCCGCAGCACACCCCCTGCCGGGACCCGGCAGGCCGGGCCCGCCCCCACCCCCGCCGCTGGCTGCCAGGGAGGGCCCCGCATCCTGCCCTGCAGCTCCTGCAGTGCCGGGCCCGGCCAGGCCCCGTCCCCCCATCTCCGCGGCCGAGCCCCGAGCCCGCCCCTCCCCCACGCCGGGCTGCGCGGGGAAACGGTTCGGTTTCCTGGCTTCTCCCCGGTCCGCTCCTCGTGACCCAATCAGCGCGCAGCCCCTTCCGCCCGCCTCCCCCGGCATGGGCCAATGAGCGGGCGCGGTGCGTCTCCGCCAATCGCAGCGCGGCCGTTGGCGGGGGAGAAGGGGGGAACCCCTCGGGCCGCCCCCGCCCCGCGCCCCCTCACGGGCCGCCGCCGCCGCCTCCCCCCGCCGCCCTCCCGCGCACTCACCGGGGCGACCGGCGCCGCGACCTCCGCCTCCTCCGCCCGGCGGCCGCGCTGCCTCCGGCCCGGTTGGCGGGAGGCGGGAAGGAGGGGGAGGGGGGCGGCCGGAGCACAGCGAGCGCCCAGCGGCCGAGAAACAAGATGGCGGTGGCTCCGTGAGGCGGCGGCGCGGGGCCCCACCCCTTTCCCCGGGCGGCCGCACTGCGCAGGCGCATGACCCGCGACTGATCTCGCGAGAGCTGCGCCGGGCAGGGGCGGGGCGGGCCGCGGCCGGCGCGGGTGAGGCCGCAGCGGGCGGGGGGTCCGGGCAGGCCGCAGCGGTGGCCCGGGCTTCGGCGTGAGGGACCCGCGGCTGCCGGCCTGTGCCTCGGGGCTGCGCCAGGCCTCGGGGTGCGGCAGGGGCTGGCCCAGGTCTTCCCCGGCCTAGGCCTGTGCGGGCCCGGGCGCCAGCGGGGCCTGTGGGGGCAGGCGTGGGGCAGTGCCCTGGGCAGGGGGCCCGCTGCCTCGCTCCCGGGGTCTCCCCTGAGGTGTTGAAGGAAGCCGTCGCTGTTGCTTATTGCCTCTGAAGCCCTGGCTCTCCCCCGACAGCCCCCTGCAGCACGGGGATCATAGCCCGAGGGCTCTCCCAGGACCCCTGGGGTGACGGGTCAGAGCTCTGCATCCCACAGCCCTCGGTGGAGGAGCTGCTCCTCTTTTTAGCCTGTTGGCTCATCCAGGGAGGGTTCCAGCACAGCCTGTCATGGCCCTGAGAGCTGTCCAAATTAAACCTCAGTGAGCTGTCCAACACTCTTCACACAGGCCTCTGATCTATCATCACAGGATAACTTTTCTGCTACTATCCTACCCGAGCTGGAGCTGATTCAAGCAAAAGTCTGTGCTGCAGTTCAGCCAGCTATCTCATTTCCCAGGGACTGCTTTTCTGGCTCAGGGACATGTTACACTGAGGCGTGACTCATGCTGCTCCAGTATTTTTCCCATGAAAAAGTGCATCCTGAAAAGTGACTCCCATCTTTGCCTCCTTATTGTCTTCCTGGTGCCCAAATCGTTTGCATTCAGTTTACAACTAGAAAAAGGATTTGCCTGACAGGTGCTTTAAATGTGATTTGAGAAGGGAAAGGAAGGTTGGGCCCTGTGTGGCTACTGCACTTCCCCTCGCCCTTTCCATGGAGTTTCCAAAATTGGTGATGGCTGCTGGTGAAGTTTCTGATACAACGTTTTGCTGTGCAGGCTCTGCACCCTGTGCAAGAGAGGAGAAAATCCCTTCTGCGTCCTGTAAACACAGCGAGTTCAGATCAGTTCTTTCTGTTGTGTGACATTTGCCCAAATGTAGGAAATGGGACAAATTTCTGCATACACTGTGGTTTCAGAGCTTGGCTGCCCTGAAGACTGTTGGCACTGAAGTGGGAGATATCTTGCAGCAAATTCCTGCAGTTTTATTGAAAGTCTTGCAACTTGGTGATCTCAGGACACTTGCAAGGCAGCCAAGAGAAATAAAAGTCATGCTACAGTTGGTTGGGTTTGGTTTTTTTTTTTTTTAATTCTTACAATTTCTGAGCTAGCTTCCTTTTGTTGTAACGTTCAAGGGTGATGATACGTGATGGTATATGGCCCCTCTTCAAAATGACTCATTTATAAATCAATTAGCCGGCACTACTGCTGACTTTACTGCCAGGCACAGCTGTCAAACCAGCCAGCTGTTTTTCCTGCCAGGGACCAGGCCCCACTCAAGGGGTTTCTGCACAATACTCTGCTCCTCCTCCAGCTGAATCCTTTTGTGTGCCGTCGCGCTGCGCCCGTGATGCTCCGTTTCCTCCCCACCTGCTCTGTCAGCAGCAATGGATGCATTGTCTGGAGCCGCTCAGCTTCCTCAAGAAGGATCGCAGCCATCTGCAAACACAGAGGTCTCTGTGTCAGCCTGAAACACGTAGAAGCCAAGACAAACAAGAAAGAAAGAGGGGGGGGAAAAAAAGAAAAAGCTCTTTTCCACTCTTTGCTTTGTTGGTGCTTGCATAGATTTGTTCGTGGTTTGTCAAGTTGGTATTTAACCAACATCTGCTACCTTCTCAGCCAATTCCCTCCTGTGCCGGCAGTGGGACCCCGAGGAGCTGTGCTGCACTGCCTGCACCCCAGGGCCAGCTTTTGGAAAGGCTGAATTTGTTTGACACTTAGGAAGATTGTTTCTTAGAGCAGAGGTGACGCGCCTGGCCCTTCTCAGCTCAGCCCCCTGCCGTCCCTTGGGACTCCCATTACATCAGTCCTCTGGACTCATCCCAAATAAGCTGTTGCTTTGAGGCATAGAAAAGAAAAACCTGGATATAAATTATGCATGGACATGGACACACTGCCTTGTAGATTTGAGGGAAAAAAAAAAAAGAAAGAGGCAGTTTAGGGCCAGATTTTGGGTCCTGTTAATCCTGCAGGCCACCCTGTTGTGCCACATCTTTGTTCACACCTGATGCCAGGCTACAAACCAAGCTCCTAACCCAGCTCACAACTGCCACATCCCACCCGGTACATCTCCCAGTTGGGGACCATCTATATGATATTTAAGTATGTTTAAGTTCAGAGTATATGCCTGTACACATATTTTTGAAGACCCTGTAGAAAACATTGTCTTCTGCATTGAAAGAAAACCCCAGAAGGATAATTTGACATGAGAGAGATGATGATTTGGGTGCTGCCAAAGGATTCCTTGGGGGACCAAAAGACCTGAAGGACAATCTAGTGTCAGCCCCAGTGCTGTGAGTCATCAGCAACTTTTATACTCTAGTAGTTCGAGGTCTAAGCTCAGCTCCCAGAACAGCAAGGCACTTTTACCTTTTCTGGCCCCAAACAACTGTCATGCTCTTCCTAGTTCTCCAAGCCCTCCATCCCCAGTGCAGAGATGACAGAAATGGGTAAAAAAACCCCAGGGTTATGAAATCTAGAAACCTTATGAGCTGCAGATGAGCCACTCTGAGCCAAGATGCTCAGCCCAGCTCTAACTGGGGACCCCATTCCCAGGTGAGTGCTTTCACCTTGCCAGCAGTGGGGAGAGGATGCAGCTCCCAGCTCAGAGCTGGGATTTGGTTCAGCTTGCTTGGTCCCGCTGCAGGAAAGTGGGTTTCCCGGTGCCTGCAGCATCCCAAGGAGTAGCAGATGGTGTGTTAGTGCCTCTTGCCTGGCTGGTGCCCAGCACAGATCAACCATGCTAGCTTTCCCAGCAGGATACTGGTGAGCACACATGACCCGATTGCTCCTTGCAGAACAGCGAAAGGAGATTTTACAGCATCTCAGCGTAGCTCCTTCTGCGAGAAGTGGGACATGGTGCAGGAACGAGAGAGCAAGCTGCAGAGCTGACACAGCACCGACAACCTCCCTGAGCCCCAGCAGCAACGTGCTCATCAATCTCCATGGGCAAAGGCCCCAGTGGTGCCAAGGGGACAAGCCCCTCGGCCCACCCGGGGTTGACCCCACAGCCTGGCTCTCTGGACAAGGACTAGCACCTGCCCAGGGCAGCATTATTTTGGAGAAGCCTCTGCAAAACACGCTGGGTCTATCTAGTCCCCAGCCCCAGGGCAGCTCCAGTCTCCCAGCATTTCTGCCCCTTCTTTGTGTTTTCTGTTGCCCATTACATCCACCTCTTGCCAGCACGAGCAGCAGCCATGCTACGGGCAGATGCCTGCCCAGCAGAGGCAGGGTAACGGCAGCACATGACACCCACGGGTTTTGCAAAATCCCAGGGTCACCCCTGCAGGGACAGCATGGTTTGGGGTGCCTACAGTGGCAGGGCTTGCAAAACCTCTTCCACGCTTTCCCTTAACCCAGAGCCAGCACGCTCATCCCTGTGCTGCATGCTGCCAATAGCCCCTGCAGTACCATAAAGTCAAGCTCCACGAATCCTCTTACGTGGGCTTTACCGGAGTAATCGCATTAAACCACCCCCTTTTCACTGGTGCAAAAACAAAATGTAAAGGAGACGGTGGTGAAGAGCCAGCAAACCAGAGAGCTGAGCTCCTTAACGAATTAAGAGACATCAGAGATAGGAGAGCCCTGATGGGATCCCAGTGCAAGACCAAGCCCAGGGCTTTTGTCCATCCCGCTCTGGGGAAGCGCTTCTCGGGGGACTTACCACAGGGGCTGTCAGTGTCACACACCCCTGGTCTCAAATGTGCAGGAGCGAGCCATGGAGTCCCTGCCAGCGGGAGGTCAGCGAGGGATCCCAGAGCAACCTGCCAAGGGAAGCAGAAAACCGGAGCAGGTCAGAAAGTTTCCTACTAATCAAACTGAAAACTTCGTCATTATTATTTTATTATTGTCATGAAATGCCATGTTTTATCATTGAAATGTGGCAGTTGAAAAAAAAAGTTAGCAGAGGCTTTTCACTGCTGAGACACGTGTTTTCACTATCTCTTTCCCCAAAACAATGTGTTCCCAGGACTGACACTTTCCCCAGAAAGCTTGAAGTTTGCTTTGATGAAATAGCCTTCCCTACCGAGATATTTTCAGCTAGTTTTTCTAACTATTACTCATAAAGGCCCCCTCCAGACAACCTCTCTCCCTCCCTGAGTTTGTTTATATGCTTTGAATTCTGTTAGGAAACCATCTCCTTACTTCAGCGATGTTTTATCCAAGTTTCCATATTTAGTTCTTTCAGCTATTCCTGCTCCTTAACCAGCTTTCCCGCACGCAACACCGGGACCCGCCACATCCCCGCTCTCCCCAGCATCCCCTTCCCCTCCAGCACCCACCGCAGGGGGAAATTTTTCCCCATCCTCCCTGCACTGATGGATGCCCATTGAGCATCGTACCCACCAGCCCACCCCAGGGATGCGGTCCCAAATTGCACCCAGACTCTGACCCGAGTACGAGGAACCTGGTGGAGGCTTTACCCCTGAGGGCTGGGTGGTTCCCTGCAGCCCAGGGTGCTGCCAGTGGCTCGGGGACCCCCAGCACTGCAAAGATGGGGAGCCCACCCACTGGGAAATCCAAGCCCAGTGCTATTTTAGGGAGGGACAGAGTTAAAGTCGGTGAAGGAGGGTTTCCTCCTGGCACGTGGCTCCATGTCAGCTGCGGTGCTCAGCCTGCAGAGGCAACGCAGGGAAAGCACTAGAGGAATTTAACATGAGTAAAAAGAGACGCTGCTTAGAGGAAAATTAGTGTTTGCATTCAGGGAGCCAAGGTGAGTCCAAGGGCAGTGCAGGAACCAGGGCTGCCTCTCCATTCAAACTTTCTCCTTCAGCAAGAACCAGGGCACAAGAAGTGCCCCCTCAGTCCTCGTTCCCCCTGGGAGGGCCACGTTTGCACCCGCCACCGAAAGGGATCATAGCCGGGAGGTTTACGTGTTCCCGAAGGAGCAGGCACCGCGGCCACCCAGGCTGAGCAGGGACCGGCTGGCAGCGCTTCAGGTCTGGCTGGAGGCTCCCGCAGTCCTGTGGGCAGCTCCGGGGGTCCGGCTGATGGGTGGGGGTTCCGGCTTGTGGCTTTTGGGGCCCGGCTGATGGGCATAGGGTCCAACTGGTGGCTTTTGGGGCCCAGCTGATGGGCGTAGGGTCCAACTGGTGGCTTTTGGGGCCCGGCTGATGGGCGTAGGGTCCAACTGGTGGCTTTTGGGGTCCGGCTGATGGGTGTAGGGTCCAACTGGTGGCTTTTGGGGCCCGGCTGATGGGTGTAGGGTCCAACTGGAGGCTTTTGGGGTTCGGCTGATGGGTGTAGGGTCCAACTGGTGGCTTTTGGGGCCCGGCTGATGGGTGTAGGGTCCAACTGGTGGCTTTTGGGGTCCGGCTGATGGGTGTAGGGTCCAACTGGTGGCTTTTGGGGTTCGGCTGATGGGTGTAGGGTCCAACTGGAGGATTTTGGGGTCGGGCTGATGGGTGTAGGGTCCAACTGGAGGCTTTTGGGGTTCGGCTGATGGGTGTAGGGTCCAACTGGTGGCTTTTGGGGCCCGGCTGATGGGTGTAGGGTCCAACTGGTGGCTTTTGGGGTCCGGCTGATGGGTGTAGGGTCCAACTGGTGGCTTTTGGGGCCCGGCTGATGGGTGTAGGGTCCAACTGGTGGCTTTTGGGGTTCGGCTGATGGGTGTAGGGTCCAACTGGAGGATTTTGGGGTCGGGCTGATGGGTGTAGGGTCCAACTGGAGGCTTTTGGGGGCCGGCTGATGGGTGTAGGGTCCGGCTGGAATATCTTTGGGTTCAGCTGATGGTTGTAGGGTCCGGCTGGAGGCTCCTGGGGTCTAGTTGATGGGTGTAGGGCGTGGCTGGAATCTCTTTGGGTTCAATTGATGGTTATAAGGTCCAACTGGTGGCTTTTGGGGTCCAGTTGATGGGTGTAGGGTCCAGCTGGTGGCTTTTGGGGTCCAGCTGATGGGTGTAGGGTCCAGCTGGTGGTTTTTGTGGTCCAGCTAATGCGTGTAGGGTCCAGCTGGCTGGTGTCGGGTGCAGCCAGCAGCCCCTAGAATCCAGTTGCTGGGTGTAAGCTCTGGCCGGTGGCTGTTGGGGTCCAGCTGGCCGCTCTCAGCGTGCAGCCGCTAGGAGCGGGACGCAGCCGGCACCTCTCGGGGGGCCCCGGTGGGACCCTCGGGGGGATGCCGGCCCCTCTCCGCCGCAGCCCAGGCCGTCGGGGCCGGGCCCGGGGCTCCCCCGCCCGCCGCTCCCAGCAGCCCGCCGGGGCCGAGGGGAGGAGCGGGCACGGGCGGCGGCGGCGGCGGCAGCGGCGGTGAGTGCCCGCGGCGGCGGCGCGGGTGGGGCGCTCCCGGGCCACCGGGGCGGCGACCGCCTCGGTCCCCGCGGCCAGCGGCGGGGCCGCACCTGCCTCGGAGCATCCCCCGGCCGGCGGCAGGTGGGGGGGGGCAGCGATTTTGGGGGTTGGCCGTCGCGGATGCGGTGCTGGGAAGGAGCGGGATGGGCGCTCCTGTAGCCCCGGGGAGGGCAGAGGGAGGAAGGAAGGGTCCCGACCCCCGGTGGGACAGCCTTGCTGCTCCCCCCGCACCCCACGGCTGCCTACGAGGTGTGCCTGGCACCCTGAAAACATACCCCAGGCTCCAAGCCGTGACGTGGACACCCCGAAAATGTCGCTGCACCGAAAGCGTGGGTGCTGCGGCCACGCTCGCCCCGTCCCCAGGGGGTCCCCAGCCGGGCGCTGCCGGGGCCGGTGTACCGGAGCCCTCCGCAGCTCGGGGCGATGGGCAGCGTTTCCCAGCCAGCGGCTGGGGAACGGGAGTGCTTTCCCGTACCATCCATCATCCCCGCTGAAAGCCCGTTGACGTCAACCCCGTCCCGTGCACGCTGGTCCCCACCGCCGGGCAAACGGGGGTAGGGACCGGTGAAAGCCGGGGGTCGGGACCGGTGAAAGCCGGGGGTCCTGCCTCGGGAGGGCTTGCCTCAGGGCGTCATCCTTGAACCCAGCAGCCCACGTAACGCCGGCGCTCACCTCTCCCCGGGCTTCCCAGCGTCTCCAGCCTGCGCTTCGTACATTGCTTTGACTCTGCTCAATCCAGAGACCCTTCTGTGCTCTGTGGTGTTTCAGGCAGGTGCTGTGGCTGGTTCTGTAGGGAAATCTGTTAAAGAACTGGTAAGAAAGTGAAAAAATACCCCAGGATGGGCAAAGGCCCCTGCGCTGCTCCCTGCTTACTTTAACTCAGGTTACAGCGAGTGGGGAGAAGCCTGAGGGCAGCGTGGGCATTGCTTATTCCCCACAGCAGAGAAGCACCCAAATGCGCATGGCCCTGGCCAGCCACCACGTCTACTGAACTGCTGAGGAGCAGTGGCCACCCTGCACCTCAAAATGGTCCCGAGGGCCCCCACGTGGGGAGGCAAAGTTGCCCTCCCCAGGAGGTGGTGGCTGTGCCGGGCTCTGCGATGGCCAGTGCCCACTCCGGGGGGTCTGGGAAGCATAGTGAGGGGTCTTTCAAGGCTGAGCAAAACATTAGCTCTGGGCTGAATTGCATCACTTGGTGCACAGGAAACATCCCGCGGGGCTTTGCTGCTTATTTCATTAGTGTGCTGAGAGCAGGAGCCTGCGGATCCCCTTAGGCCAGCAGCATGGGAACGGGCCTTGCTGCCAGGCATAGCAGCCTGGGGTCATCCCACTGCTGTGGGACGAGGGGCCACCTGCCCAAACCAGCCCTGGCATGGCTGACTGCATCGCACGGCCGCTTCCCCCAGCAGTCAAGTGACTGCTCCCACACTTCTCACCTCCAGCCCCGGTTTAGACGTGTGCCCATTTCTTTCTACATCAACACCTCTCGAAAGCCAGCCCTTTTGCTGTGCTTACACATCTCTCCTGAAGAGCAATGTACCTCCTCTGACATCCCTTTGCGAGGGCACGCTCCTGCTGCCTCCCACGTCCCAGCGCTCCACTCCGCAGGCATGGCACTGCTGGGCTCTCGCTTCATCCCTGTCCTCGCAGCACTGGTCGCAGTGGTCTTTGTGGGATACAGACAAAGGATGAGATTGTGGCACTGGGGAAAAATCCCCACCAGCTTCCCCCACACACCCCAGGTCTGTCCTCCTGCAGCTTCTCCTGCCCCTGGAGCTCAGCTGAGTCAGCCCGTGTGGACTGGGCATTCCATGGGCTCATGCCTGCTCTCGCTGCCGCACAGCCCTACGGGAAGCATCACATTGACGCAAGATGCAGTTTAAGGTTATGAAAATACCTAATTTTCCTGCTTATTAAAACCCAAGCCACACGGCACCATCTCCTTGCATCCATTTCGATGCACTTAAAATGTTTTGTCACAGCATCTCAAATAGCAGGGAAACAGGCTTATTTGATAATTATTTTGAAGAGATGTAGCACAGCACTGACAGCCTGACACTGACACACCGTGCCCGCTGCCTGCCAGGTTCAGGGGCTCCCCATCTGCCTTGGGATGCTGTGTTCAGCCGCGGAGGGATCATGGTAAGAGCCTCCCTGGGCTCCTTGTCCTTACTGCAGACAAAGCGGCTCTTGGACCTGGAGGTCTCTCAGCTTGCAAATAGCAAATTGCACCTATTTTAGTTGTTGGGTGGTAGGGTGATGCAAAAGCGTTTGGCCTCTGGGCACACTCATGCGTTGTCCCTCTCCCCACCCAAGGCATGTGGGCTCCAGTGAGCAGTGCCTTGCTGGGAGCAGCTGTTCCAGTGCCCCACTGGCTTGTCCCCCGGCTCTGCTGGGGACATGGGTGCTGGTGCCAGTCCCAGGAGAGCTGCCCTGGCTTCCCACATCAGATCAGGCACAGACCATGGCAGAGTGATGGGTGTTTGCCATGGGCAGTGCCAGGCTCCCGCCGTCTCTTGGCATCACTTTGGCTGACAGAAGTCTTCCCATGGCAAGCAGGTTTTCTGCTGATCCCTGAAGAAGCTTTGCTATAATAGTGCAGCCTTAGCATTTAAAAAGCAACTTTTTCTGCAAACAAGCCTGCTTACCCCCTGGCTCCTGCCGGGCTCCGGAGCAAGCTGGGACCCATGGGCTGGATGCTGTCAGGGGGCCACATTCACCATCCTGCTGCTGGACACAGAGCTGGAGGGGCCACAGGGTGGGTTTGGTCACCCATCCTGGGGCTGTGGGGTTGATGGCTTGGTCCTGGGGAGCCCAACATGGGGCTGTATCATTGTGTGGCTCTGCTGTGGGCAGGCTTAAGTGACACGGGGCAGAATGTGGTCAGTACTTTGATTTGAACCCAAGAGGACTTTAGAGCTCTTGGCCCATGTGGGATACAGAGTCCCTGAAAGGTAAAGCAGCATTTGCTAATGCAGAAAGGGGAGGGAAAGGGGGTGTTGTTGGGTGCTGGCCGCCAATGGAAGGAAATCAGATGTTCTCTGCAAGAAGAGGAGCGCTAGTAGGAGCAGCAGAAAGCCAGAGCTGATAGCAGTCCTTCCCCTGGAGGAAGCAGCTCCATGAAATATTGATGGGATTCACACACAGCAGACGAGCTGTGTGAGCTGCATTGCAGAACTCGAAGCTGTGCAGCTGGGAAGGCAGCGGCTGCTGGGTAGGAAAAGCTCCTTTCCACAGCCCTTCCATGCTGGTGGAGATTGGTACCAACCCTGGCCCTGTCGTGGTGGTGCAGACCCTCAGTGCTCAAGCACCAGGCAAAGGTTTGGGGTCTGGGCGCCAGCGATGCCATCCCCAACCCATCCCTGGGGACACCAAAGGCCCTGGGCTGGTTTCGGACATCCCTGCTGTCTCCCCATGGAAGTGCCTCAGTTTTGGGGGCCACATGGCTGCAGCATCATGGTACCCAAGGTGGCTGCTGGCAGCGGCCACGTGCCTGCTCACGCATGTCCCCAGTGAGGTCCTGCTCCCTCCCAAGCTGCCTCGCATGACCAAAACCAGCACCAGGGTGCAGCCAACGCGGTGGCACTGAGCTCTGCCCTGCGGGAGCCTGGTCCAGGCAGCATGTCTGCAGGATGAGACCAGACCATCAGGGATGCCCTGGTGCTTGCCGCAGTGCCACGAGCCCTCGTCTGCCGGGCAGCTAACCCAGCAGGCTGGGCTTGGTAGGAGCTGGCTGTCCCCCAGCCGCAGTCCCGCCGAGTGGCTTTTGCTCCTCTGATTCTTTTATGTTGCCTAGGAAACGATAAGATTCAGCACAGATCTGATTTAACCGAGCAGCAGACGTCATGCAGGGACATGGGGGAAAGGGACGGTGTGGTCAGGGCGCTGGCCCTGGGATCCTGGCATCTCAGAGGGGGCTTAGCCCAAGATCTGGCCACCAGGCAGGGGCAGACACGGGTGCCCCCAGCTCCCGCAGCCGTCCCCCCACCCAGTGAAAGATGAATGCGAGGAGGGTGCTGGAAGATGTCGTGTTCCTGCCTGTTCCTCTTGGAGATACTCTGTTCCCTGTCCCAGTGCTCCTGGATGGATCCCATCTGCCAGCAGCGCCACTTCTGCTGGAGCTGCGGCACCAGCCTGGCTGGAGGTGACACATGGTTTGTGAAGGGGATGGCGAGTAAATTTCCATGGCCGAGGTAATGGCATTTGGTCAGAGCCAGGACTGAGGAAGACACACGCTCCGGCATGGGACAGTCAGTTCCGTGTCACTGCTGCACTGGGGACCCCACGCAGGGCTGCAGCTCCAGTTCTCTCTTGCTCTGGGTCCCAGCGGTGCTCCCAGCCCGTCCCCATGCACGGGAGCAGCACGGCAGCAGGGAGAGGAGCACCTGCACCAGAAGTGCTGTTCAGACCTGAGCCACTGCCAGGCTTGAGGAATACCATCCCACTGCTTATCCCATAAGAGTGCGATGCATTGCTTGGGTTGCTGGAAGAGCTGGTCTCCGTGAAGCCATCACTCAGCCCTTGGGGATGTCCTGAGGCCACAACACTGGCCACTGTCACCACATCTGGGCAGGGGACCGAGCTCTTCACCCACAAAACTACCACCAGCACTTCCCATCCAGATGGAAAACCTCTGGCTCTGCAGACAGACCGGGCTGCACGGTCTCCTTGGCAAAGCCCCGCACGCCAGGGCACTGCTCTGCCATCCCTCCCAGAGAGCAGCTCCGATGCTGGATGGGGTGGGTGAGCAGCTTTGGTGTTTTGTCCTCCTGCTCCCACCCAGATGCAGGCACCTGCATTTTGGAGAATCACCTGGACTGGAACAACACGGCAGGAGCATGCCATGGGATTTGCCCCATGGCCCTCCTCTTCTTCCTTCCAGGCACAAGCTTGCTAAACCTCACTCGTGCAGCAGCCAGGCCTTTTTCCCGGTGCATGGGAAGGGGCTGGCATGAGCTGGAGCATCCTCATACAGCATCCCTCAGCACAGCCCTGGCTCGGCCCCATCCAAACTTCTCTAAGCTCCACTTTTCCTACAAATGGAGCACATTTGGAATCATTCTTTAATTTCAAGGTTTCTGTTTCCCGTGGAGATTGTGCAGGAGGATTAATGCTGTGCCTGCAGCAAGTTTCAGCCAGACTATAACTTCCATACCCTGCCCGAGCCACGAGATGCTTAACTCCAGTAGCTGGAGTTAACTTGCAAGTTCTCAGCTCATGTGCACTGAATTATACCTCTTGCTGGGCAATTAAATTTATATAAGCCTATCAAACCTGAAGCAATTAATTAGAATTAAGTACTTTTAGGGGAAATATGTCCTTGCCTTATTTCCTAATAAAAGGAGGAATATGTGCTTGCAAGCTGGGCTGCTGTGGCTTGCCCCAGAACATTGTGCCTTGCTCAGGACTGGCAGGGCCTCATAGCGGCAGCTCTAGCAAGTTTCCTTTCCCCCAAACCGCTGATTTTAGGGCCTACCTGCTCCAGATGTCAGCAGCATTTCAGTGCTTCCCCTCCAGGCTGGAAGCAACCCCACTGCAGGGGGCCAGGGACTGCAGGGGCACCCAGGAGCAAGAGGACCTGTGGCCCCACTGCCAGGGCTTTCCAACCTAGGAAATTCCCTAGGGATACCCACACTGAGGTCTTTGAGGGAGCAGATGGTCCCTAAAATCCCTCTGCCTCTTTCCCCACAAAGGCAGCATCCCAGCCAGCCCCACCATGCTCATTTATCACCACCCTCCTCTTTTCACCTGTGTCAGGGACCCATCCCCACCTGTGTGGGGTCCCTCCTGGGCTCCTCCCTCCTTCCCCAGAGCCTTTGCCAAAGCACCCGATTTTTTCCATCAATATTTTGCCCCTCATTTCTATTTCGGTGGGATATTTGAGGCCAGCGCTCCCTCAAAGCCCCAGACAGTCCTTTGCTATGTGCAGACCCTGGCACTGTCTGGTCACTGGGATGCACCAGCCGTGGGGCTGTAGAGCCCCATCTGCTCCCTGGGGTCACCTGCAACCCCAACCTTCCGTGCCGCCTTGCATCCCGCTTTTCCCCGATCTATCGTCCCCCGGCAGACCCGTGACACCCGGCTGGGGGGATCCAGCAGGATCATCAGGCACCCAAAGCCTGGCAGAGGGATGCCCCCAGCATCACTGAGGTGCATCCCACCGTGCTGGACCGCTCTGCCCCTGCTTGGGGCTGGGAGGAGAACTGGGTCAGCGATGTAACCATGGAGATGCTGAAGGAGATGCTGAAGCAGCATCGGCACAGCCCCACTCTCCAGAGCCCTTTAAAGATTAACCAGACCCGTCACCCTCCATCTCCAGCCGGGGATGGGGCTGGGGGGCTGAGCCTTCTCGGCGGGCAGAGCGGGGTGGGCGCTGCCCAGTCCTCCTCCACCTGCGCAGGACGGTAAGATGCCTCCGTCTCCTCTTTTCCTTTGGGGTGCCATGTGCGGGGAGGGCAGGGCTCAGCCCAGGCAGCCGTAGCAGAGATCGAAATGCAACAGGGAAGCTGTTTTCTTGCTGGTGGTGCTTGTCTGCGTGTTGTGCATCAGCATCAGGGGCTGGCTGCGTGTCCACCAAGCAGCGGAGCAGCCAGGGGGATGCTACAGCCATGACACCTCTCCCAGCTGCTCAGCCGGTGCCCGCTGGCTCCGTGCATCCTGCAGCCATCCCAGCCCGGTGGCAAAACGGGGCTGGCTTGCTGGAGAACTTCTCGGCACTCGCGGTGGTTGTTGTCGTTGCAGTGTGACAGCGGTAAGCGCTGGTGGGGGCTGTGGGCGCTGCCCCCCACCCCACGGCTCGGGGACGTGCTTCCATGGCAGGGAAGGAGGGGGCTTGCATGCGATCCAGCCGCTGCTGGAGTGTCGCGGTTGTTTGCTCTGGGAATCCAGGTGTTTTGCAGTATAGAAAATAGATGAAATGCAGAGTGGGAGGTGCAGGGAAACCTGGTGCCATTCCCTGAATCCCCCACCCACTGCTGGGGAACGGGAGCTGGGGGCAGAGGCAGCATCAGGGCCGTCTGTGCCTGCCGAGGATGCTGTCGTGGTGTTGAGGCCGCCTCGGCTGTGGGAGCTATGGGCTCTGGTGCTTGGGCACGCTCTCCGGCCAAGCTGCTCTCAGCAGCGAGCGCTGGGCACCTCCCTGATCGCCCTGTTTGGCACCCGCTCTCCACAGAGGCCAGAAGCAGATTGTGAAAAGGGATAAGGGGTGAAATTACAGGCAGGGTAAAGAAAATCCTTCCTTTGGGCTGAGGAGCGTGCGCTCCGCTTCTTTTGCGGTGGATTATCTTTATGTGTGTTGCATTGGAAATGATCCCATTAGCGCGGTGCTCTCCTGATCTAATTTGCTTCCACCAGAGCCGGGTGCTCTCTGGGTGACTGAAGCATCGAGCAGGGAAAACAGCAGCCAGGAGCCTGGTGTGTTTTCCCGGCTGTACAAATAACGGGGCTCGGCTGTGGCACAGCTTTTCTTGCCCGTAACGCTGTGTAGAGAGGCCCGAGCTGGGTGCTGTGCCCAGCTGAGCCCTCGTGCAAAGGGATGTGTGTTTGTTTAGGCACAGTCTAACGTCAGGTTTGCAGGTGGGGAAACTGAGGCATGGGGAACGGGAGCGGCGTGCAACAGAGGGGGCCTTGGGGAAGTGGTTGGGGAGGCGGTTGGGATCCATTACTTGTGGCAGGCGCTTCCTAAAAGAAAACCTGGCCCCTGCAAGCAGCTGCAGCGGGTTTGGAGCTTGGAGGGTGCCTGGAGAGTGGCAAGTGGCGTTCAGAAAATGCTCATCCCTAAGGTCCCAAAGGATCCCAAAGCTCGGCACCGACCCCACTCTCGAGCAGATGCCAGTATACGACAAGTGCTGCTGGCTGCTCTCGCCTGTCTCAGCTTGTGAATTTGGCATCATTTGTCACCGGCACATGGCTCTGCCGGGGTGGCTCTGGAGCCGGTGCTCACCCCATGCCCACAGCTTTATCCAAGGGGCTTGGGCCTTCGTGCAACTGTTTGTTCAGCAGCAAAGGCGAAAAAATCCCTTGTGCATGTGTGTGCACGAGGGGAAGCATGTGCTACGGTCGTGCTGCACCCCAAATCTTGCTGAATGCACGTGGCCATGCCGGGGTCCTGCGCAGGGATGAGCGTGGCTGGGTGTGAGGAGTGGGGGTGAAAGCAGTGGGTCACCACACGCTCGCCCGAGGGAGCCAGGGGCAGAGCAGGGGAGGAAAACACCAGCCAGAAGGGAAACATGGGACGGCTGCTGCTCTCTGGGAGCTCATTAATGATATTAATGACTAATCACCCACTTGCCCCTGTTTGCATCCCTTCTGTAATTGATAAATCAATTCAGTTCAGCAGCGCTGGAGCCAAGCCCGTGGCTCCTGTTGGGTCCCAGGCCAACTGTGTCCCTGCAAAACTCCCTCCCCTGATGGCAACAGGCAGCAGAAGCCCCCCCCTTGCCCCACTCCCCTCTTCCCAGCCATAACTTATCCTCTACTTTTGCAGCCATCTCTCTCCCTTGAAAGAGAAATATTTTTCCAGGCGCTGCCTCCATCCATTATCATAAAGTGGCTTCACTTGGCCTGGAGTTAATAATTCACCTTTCCTTGGAAGATGGATGCTCCCATCCCGCTGGAGTTTAAATATTCATGGGGAAGGGAAGGCAGCAACCGCTGTGCTGTGCGGGAGGTCTGGCAGCCACATCACAGCCTCTGCCACCAGCAAGCACCCCGGTCCCCAGCACCCTGGCACCCCGGCACCCTGGTCCCTGGCACCCCGGCACCCCGGGAACCTCAGCACATCTGCAGGATCCCTCTGAGCACCGTCTGCTGCCAAGGCTTCGTGGTGGACCCCAGCAGCAGCCCGGTGTGGTTTGGTGGGCCGGGGCAGGATCCGGCCCCCGTGGCAGTCAGCTATCTCGGGGTGGAGCAGAGGCACACGCGGAGCAGCACGTAGGGATGCTGCAGCCTCTCGGAGGAGGAGACCCACGGGAGGAACTTTGCTGGTTGTAATTTTGGACACCTTCAGCAGGGGTGGATGGGGCCGTACCTAAGCCTTGGGGTCCCCTTCTCCCAAGCCAGGCAGGTTGGGGACACACAGAGCCCTCTGCCCACCGGTGGGTCTCTCTCAGAGCTCGGGCTGGCAGGGCCCACGCCATGACTCAGCTGCACGGGGGTCCTGCACCCCTTCTCTCACCGCAGCCTGTGCCAACTCCTGCCCACACTGGTGGGGAAAAATGGTCCCGATGGGTTGTGCCGCCCGAATTTCATGGTTTATAAGTGCCTTGGGGGACTGTCCATCCCTGTGGGGCTGCTCTGGGTGTGGCTGCAGTGCCGTGGCCAGTAGCACTGCCCAGCGTGGCTGGCCTTGACACATCCCCTGCCTCCCCCCTGCAGCTGATCCCACCCAGCAGAGCCGGGGCCGGCGAGCGCGTGAGCGGCTGACCATGTTCAACGGGGATGCCAGCTCCTCGGCGGCCAGGAATGTCGTCCGTAGCTCCAGCATCAGCGGTGAGATGTACAACATTGAGAAGAGTGCGCGGGGCAGCGCCGACTCTGTCACCATCACTGCCAGCAAGAAGAGGCGCTCCAGCCTGGGTGCGAAGATGGTGGCCATCGTGGGATTGTCCCAGTGGAGCAAGAGCACGCTGCAGCTCAACCAGACCGGTGAGCCCCCCGGGTGCTGCCAGCCCCCCCAGCTCACCCCTTTGCTTTTAGGAGAGGTGCACGCTCCCGGCTGCCCAAAGCAATGCTCTAGCCACCCGTGTCTGATGAAAACACCTACAAAAGCCCATTGTCAATACCCCCCCACCCCCACCCCGGCACACTGGTGCTTCTCCAGGTGCCAAAACCATTTGCAGACCAGAGGTGGGGACATTGCTGGAGCTCTGCCTGCCTGGGGGGTCTGCCCTCGGTGTGTCTCCCCCCGAAGTAACGGCCAGTCCTGGCTGCAGAGCTGCGGGCACGGAGGGAACTTGGAGAAAGGACTTGTCAAACGGTCTGGCTCTGGGAAATATTTAAATGCTTAAAATAGCTTTTTAAAGGGCGGGGGAAGCAAAAAGCTCATTTTAGTGCAGGCTTTTTCTCTAGTTATTGCTTTTTTATTCTAGTTCACGTTGGCATTTTGTGATTTGGGAAAAGTTAATTTGGAGCCCTCCAGCCCTGTGCATCTGAGGTGTTTCTGAAGGGGCGTAATTATCCCCAAAAGCCAAGCAAAAAGTGCCGGAGCCAGGCAGAACCACACCTGGGGATGGCAGGATCAGGACCCTCCTGGCTGCCAATGCAGCATCCATGCCGGGGCGGGGGGCTGCCAGGCTCGAGGGAATGCTTCCACGGAGGCAGCCCTGAATTAGCAGGACAAACCTGACTCCCCAGGAGCATCCGTGGCGCGGTGCTGACACACACATGCTCACGTGGCCGGAGCAGGGCTGCCGGCGATGCCAGGGCTCCCAGCGATGCCAGGGCTGCTGGTGATGCCAGGGGTGGATGCTCATGCCACACTCCTCCTTCTGCCATCTGCCCCCACCTGGGACACGTGGCGGTGGGGATGGTGTAACTGCGTGGAGAAAGGGAGACATCAGTCCATGTTGGGGCTGTGCCCGCTTGTGGCACTGGGGGTGCCTGTCCCCTGTGGTGTGGGAACATTGGTATGTGTCGACAGTGCCCTGGGGATTTTGGAGGCTGGGATGTGGCTCTGCAGCAGCATGGGCCAGGCAGTGGGCTGGGATGGTGTCAGCATTTGTGAGCTGAGTCTTGCAGGTCTCAGCATGTGGGAGACGGCTGAAGGTGCAGGTGGGGCTCTCAGCCATGCAAGGGCATGATGGCATCAGTGCTGAGCGAGGGCTGCAGGGGGCTGGGGCTGGGACACAGGGCAGGGGTGCGGGCATCCCATGGCTCTCCAGCACAGTGTGTGTGGCACTGGGATACGTGCCCGTGCAGGGTCCTGCAGGGCTCCATCCCCAGGGAAAGGTTGCCCGATGAATAACGTACCGAAGGAAGGCAGGGAGCAGCACGTGGGAAGGCTCTGGCCATGCACAGCGCCCTGGCTCTTCTGTCTGGTTTGGTGCCTGTCCCATGGGAGGGTCTGGGGGCAGCGAGCGCTTCCCAGGCTCACCCCCTGTCTCGTCTTCCAGAGGGGGGCCCCAAAAAGCTGCGCAGCAACATCCGGAGGAGCACGGAGACCGGCATTGCGGTGGAGATGAGGACCAGGGTCACCCGGCAAGGCAGCCGGGAGTCCACCGATGGCAGCACCAACAGCAACAGCTCTGACGGCACGTAAGGCACCGTGGTGGGACGGGAGCTGGGGCTGGGCACCTTCCGCATGCTCCCGGGGGATCTCCCTTGAGACCCGGCAGCCCGATGCTCCATAAAAGCCCTTTGCTGTCTCTGTTCTCCCCGGCACAGGTTCATCTTCCCCACGACCCGGCTGGGTGCCGAGAGCCAATTCAGCGACTTTCTCGACGGGCTGGGGCCAGGCCAGCTGGTGGGGCGGCAGACACTGGCCACCCCACCGATGGGTGAGTGCCCGGGGAGCTGGGTGCCATCTCCAGCCCCACAGAGCGAGCGCTGTGCGTGCCTGGCGTGGGGCTGGGCACTGCGGAAGGATGCTCCAGCCAGAGGGAAGGGGCTGTGGGGTGGAAGGGGGCTGCGTGCTCCTCCCCAGGGCACTGGCTTCGGGCGGCAGGCTCCATCCTGCCAGTGTCCCTTGTGCTGAGCACGTGCCGGCTCGGTGCACGGTTTGCAGATGCTCTGGCCTTCCCCTGCTGCTCCCGCTGCCGCCTGCGCGATGGGAGGGAATGTCCCGTGCAGGGCTTGGGGCAGGACACCCGTGGGGGGAAGCAGCAGCTCTGCCTTTTCCCGAGGCCTCTCCTGCCCCTCTGCTGTGCACCAGCTCCTCCCAGCATCCCGCTGAGAGACGAGACCCAACAAAACGGCGTTTTGGTCCGGTTTTCCCTTTTAAATCCAAAATGCCTTTAGAAAATCATGCTTTTTTCCAGCCAGCAGCAGCGTGTCCGCAGCTGTGCCCAGGGCACACCAAGGTGATTGCCTGGTGTCCCGCTAAGGGGCCGGAGCTGCTGGCAATGGGGAGAGCTGCCCCAGGGGGGGACACAGGAACCAGGGCCCCCCAGTTCCTGCAGCACAGGGACCCACTGGCCCCACATAAGCTCCCGGTAGGAGGGAAGGGAAGGGGAAAGGGGGCAGTTGGACCCCTCTGGGTTTGCCCATCTGTCCTGGGAGGGGACACCACCCGCTCCCCCTGGGGCGAGGTCCTGCCATGCCGAATCCCTATGGATCCTGCCGTCCCCCCCCCCCCATGGCATCAGCTTGTTCCTTGCACAGCCCCCAGCATTGGCCCCCGTTTGCTGTTGAAATGCCAAGTGTGTTTTGAGAACATCCAGGTTTGTTTCGCTTCTATTAAACCCCGCTGGGATGTCAGGTGGCCCCTTCCCCCCGCCCCCCACTCCCCCCCCGGGGCCACAAGGCCACAAGTGACAGGGACCCACTGGCCAAGGGACATAGGTACGTAGAGCAGGACAGCGTAAGTGCGAGAACAGCTTCACACCAAGCTCCAGAGGTGCCCCGCCACGTTTTCTCCCTCTGCAGGGAGTGGGGGAGACCCTGGTGAAGCACCCCAGGGAGATGGGGTTGGTGGGTGCTGGCCCTGGTGGGGTGCTCAGCCACTGACCTCCTGCCCCAGCCTCTCCTGCTCTTGTCAGGGTCTCGCCTGTCACCCCCCGGCTGAGGGCATCGCCTGACCAAGGCACAGCCCCGGTTAATCCCAGCCCCTTTTCCCATCACGAGGGAAAAAATCCTCCTGCAAGGGTGCTGTGGGATGGAGCTGGCAGGGAGGAGGAAGGTTCTCACCTGGTTCTCTCCTCGCTGCTCAGATCCAGATGCCTCCACATCACCTTGGCTTTGTCCTTCCTCTAAAGTCCCAATAAATCACGCACCAGGTGGCAGGATGCTCAGTGTGCTGGGCGAGCGTGGGGAGCAGGCAGCAGCGTGGGAGTGCCGGGGCTGCCAGCCCTGGAGGTGACATCTCCCACCTGCTTTTTGGCAGCACCAAAAGGGAGAGCTGGTGAGGATGCAGGGCTGCGGCCACCCCTGGGGGGAGGTGGCTGTCAGGGAGGGTGCTGAGCACGTCTCATCCCTCATCTAGGTGATGTCCATGTCGGCATGGCTGACCGGAACGGGCAGCTGGAGGTGGAGGTGATCCAGGCGAGGGGACTTATTCCAAAGATGGGCTCCAAGTCCATCCCTGGTAGGTGGCTGGGGAGGGAGGGGGCTGGGGATGGAGGGGGAGCGATGGGGCCAGGCGCCGTGCTGGGACTGTCACAGGAGCCTGCTCCAAGTGCTTCTCACCCGTTTCCCAACGCAGCCACCTATGTGAAAGTTTACCTGTTGGAAAACGGCATCTGCCTGGCCAAGAAGAAGACCAAGGTGGTGAAGAAAACCTGCGACCCGTCGTACCAGCAGCCTCTGCTCTTTGAGGAGAGCCCCCAGGGCAAAGTCCTGCAGGTGACACACTCCCCGCACGAATATCTGGGGACAGGGAGGGATTAGGGGAGCATGGACAGGGCACCGAGACGCAGCATCCTCACTGCTGTCCCTCAGACCGCAGGCTCCCTACCCCAATGGTGGCAAGGTCCTTCTGGCCAGGCACGCTGGGTTCGCCGAGTTTTCCCCAAAACTCCCACCTGGAGAGCGGGGCAGCTCCCCTAACGCCTTCTCTGCCCTGCAGGTGATTGTCTGGGGAGATTACGGGCGCATGGACCATAAGTGCTTCATGGGGATGGCCCAGATCATCCTGGAGGAGCTCGATCTCTCCAGCGCAGTCACGGGCTGGTACAAACTCTTCCCCACCTCCTCGCTGGCCGACTCCAGCATCGGACCTCTAACGCGCCGCCTCTCCCAGTCCTCCCTGGAGAGCTCCACCAGTCCCTCCTGCCCGTAGGCAGTGGGTCGGTGGGAGAGGCTGGGAGGGGAAAGGAGACGTCCTGACCTACCAAAACTGTTAGTGGATAGCTGTAAATATCCTGTCTTTCCCCCACCCCCTCCCTTTTTTTTATTTTTTATTTTTTTTTAAAATCTCCTTCCCAAAACAAACCTGCTCTCCACGCTCCTCCCCAAGCACGCATCCCGGTGCGCAGAGGGGGATGTCGGAGAGGGAGCGAGGGCCGTGTGTTTTGAGGCAGGGGGAAGGAGAAGCAAAAAAACCCCACCACCCCACAACCCACCCCCCTCCCCATGAGGCAGACCGAGGGCTGCGAATGCCGACCGATCCCGAGACTGTTACCGCACCTCGTCCCAGCACCCCGTCGGAAAGGAATCGAAGCGACGCGTTTCTCTCCTGACCACCCGGTGAGAGCATCTCGGTCCGATTCATGCAGCGCCGCTGCCAGCAGTGTGTCGACGAGGTTTCTTTTCCTTTGATTTCATTTCCTTGCCTCTGAGGAAACGGTAGCTTTTTCAAAGAAAAAAAAACAAAAAACAAACCTCAGAAAAAATCCAACTCAGCACTATTATATTTTTTTTTTTTCCGAGGAATGTAGCATCTTCTATTATGTAGCTTGCCACGTGCTAACAACACACTCACTCTCTGCAATATCGAAGAGACTCCGGATTGTCCGGAAACATCTGCCAGTCACTTCCCATTTGTTCGTTTTCTGAACTGAGCAAGCACTTCTGGTGGCCATTTTTCTTTTTTTTTTTTTTTTTCGGTAGCATGTAGCCTGTGACCAGTGACATTGCCAAAGCAAGAGAGAACAGAAAAAGGCGTACTCACCTCACCCACGCATACGCTGGTCTTATCCTCGTGTTTCACCACTGACCGTGGTCTTGCACGGCCAAAGCAAGACCCAAAATACAAACTCTGTGATGCCTCACGTGAAAATTCAAGTCAGGAGAAGGTGACCTGACGGAGCAGGAATACCGTGATGCTGGTTGATCGTCTGCCTTCCAGCCCCTTCCTCCCACCAGGGCCAGCTCAAGGGCTGGGATGCTCTCCTCGATACCTGAATTTCAAGTAGGAGCAGAGGGTTTGCCAGACCCCGCGGCAGGACGCGCCTTTCTCCAACTCTCGACTTGTTGGTACGCTACAGGGGAACATCTCAAAAGCATCTTCTGCTGATCTGGAATTCGGGTGACTGAGAGGTTGCGAACAAAGGACTAGATGCTTTGAATTTATTATCAGGATGAGTGTTTTGGGATTTTTGTTTGTATGTTTTGTTTGTTTGTTTTTAAAGCAGCATTTTGGTTCCCTCCGAGGGACCAGTTCTTGTAGCAAAACCGAGAATCACGGAAGCTTTTTTTGAAGGTGCCTAATGAAATTTGCTGAAAATACTCAGGGGAGACACCACTAGAAACTCTGGTTTCTTCATAAAATATACTTAACTAAATGACTGTCCTGAAGGATCATTTTCCAAAAGAGAGGAAAAAAAAACCAAAAACAAAACCAAAACCAAACCAACACACCAAAAGATGAGCAGTCTTGAGACTGGAAGAGGACAAAAGGTTAATGGGGAATTTTTACCAACCAGATGGCTCTGACCTTCAGTCTTTAACAGAAATCAACCCACAGCACAGTTGGGATTTTTTTTACTATTATTTATTGGCAAAGCAGAGAATTTCCCAATGCACAGAGCACAACAAAACCAACCTGTGATTCTCCTGGGATGCCAGGAAGGAGGAACCAGCTCGAACCTGTTGCCACAATGGAACAAAACCAACTGCGAAGGAAAATGTTGCGATGAAGCCGTCCCCTCCCCAAACCCAACCCCGGGGTGGGGGTCAGCAAAACTCCACCACTTGGCAGCAGGTTCACCCGACGTTGCCACAATTTTGGCGATGTTGTGTCAAGGCATTTGAGCTGCTGTTGTGGACTTTGGATCTTTACCAAATCCGAATCACAGCAGATCTCTCAGAAGAGAGCAGGCTGGCTGCTGCTGACGGGGGGATGGAGAGGGGTCTCCTTCAGGACCCCAACTCCCGCCTTGTACAGGATTAAATCCTTGTCTCCTAAAGCAGCAAGTGCTCATGTGAGCGATATGTGCCGATTTCCAAGGATGTGCTGAACGGCGACGTACAGGACTGTGGGATGCGCTAACAGTCTCAAGTGGTTTGAGGAAGCAAACTCGGTGCCCTGACTACTGAAACAGGAATAAACAATGGTTTGAACATGATGTTCCTTCCAGAGCACGAAGCAGTTATATGAGGACAACGATGTCTGGATGAGGCTAAACTTTCTCTGCCCCGGCGTGCCAGATTATTGAATATGCGTGAGGAAAGGCATCTTAAGTGGAAAAGCTTTCTGCTCCTTTAAGCTAACATTATTTACTTTTGCTTTACCAACTCTGTTTCAATGGAAAAATGAAAAATCTGCCTGTGGGGCACAATAATCATGTCCACAGGGAAGTGACATAGCAGTGTGGGCAGAGCAGGGAGCTCTGCGGGTATTTTCTGCTGGCTGGTGCGGATGCAGCATCCCACCCCCTTCCCCTTCCAGCACGGAGCTCGCTGGCTGTAAATTTCTCCAGCGAGTCGCAGAGCTTTACTGCTCCCCTTCTCCACGAGCTTTTCTGGAGAGAGAACAGACAGGAATGAAGAGCAGCAGGAACGCTGGGATAGCCAGGCGCGCACCCACAGCAGCAGGCGCCTGAGGTCTAGCGAAAGGCTCCCTAGTTCTGTGCCAGTTGAACAACCTGCCCTTGGTGGCACGTGGAAAATCCAGAGGAAAACACTATCATCTGGAAGGCACAGCTGGGTACTCCAGGGAACGGGGAAAACTCCAATATTTTGGCTTATTTTTTTACCACCGATAGACAGAGGCTGCACTGGAGGATAACCGCGTAGCTGACATCAGAACAAAGGGCACCCCGGTTCTTTTGCCGTGGCACATTCTCGGTGGTGGCAATGTGATGGGCTTGTGGGAACGGGTCCTCCTGCTCGCTGAGAGCCCAGCAAGGTGGAGCCACCCTGCTGGCGACTTGGAATGAGTGTCACTTGCTCACTAGCCTCACTGAAATCCATCAAGACCTTAACTTCTTCACTGTCAGCACCGCGCCTCCAGTCCCCCCTGGGGAGCTGCTGCTCCATTCTCCAGGGAAGCATCTGGGGCAGGATCCACCTTGCACTAGTGTGGAAAAACTAAACTGGGAGAAGAGACCGAAGCATGCCATGTGTACATTGCAGCGTTAGCTCCTTCTCATCTCTTAATCCACGAGACCACGTGTCAGACGTTTTCCCTCCACCAAAAAGAATAAAAGACACCCAGTTGCTTCCTACACGTGACACACCAGAAAACCCACAAGCTTCTGGACTCCAGGGTTTTTTTCTGGGGGAATGTTTTATTGCAAAGGGCATTTTTTTTAATGTACTATATGATTTGCAAAAGGTGGCTGCACTGATTAGGTATTACGCATTAGATTCTCTCCTCCACCTTCCATCGTGAAGGGAAATTCAACCCATTGGACCTTCTAGATATTTTCCCCTAGAATGAATAATTAATATTAAACCAAATCAGCTTTGCAGCCCGTTTTATACCCAGCACTCCCAGCAGTAAGGAACAAGTTGCATGCAGCACCCACCTGAGACACAGAAGACCCTACTGTAGCACAGCTGACAGTAGATGCTGGTGTCAGAATCAAGGCACCCTACCCGAGTGATGGATTTTGCCAAAACAGCCTTGAAATGATACTTAAACATCCCCTAAATGCTAGTTAAAAAAAAAAAAAAAAAGTCACAGCCACGCAGTGAAGCATGGAAAACACTACACGTTTTCAGGCCCAGGTCTGTTATCCCTGGGTTTTCTACAAGCCTGGAATGGGCTTTGCTTGCCAAAGTTGAGCGAAAATTTTCTAGGGCGCCAGAAGGTGGACCAGGCTTCTGGGCTCGATCAGAAATTAGCTCCTGTTTCATCAACGTTATAGCACGTTGAAAGCACAGGGAGAAGATGCTTAGACATAGCTTTCCTGAAATCCGGTGAGATACAGAACCAACTACCTAGCCAGCAATCAGAGAACTAAACCTATTAAGTGGCTTTGGACAATGCCACAGAGCAACTGAGCTGGTGGGAAACATTCCCTCCACGGCCACCTTTTCCAGCTCTTCAAACCTCTTCTCCAGCACCAGTTACGGATGTAGCGCTCTATTGCAAATACGAGACCAGAAATTCCTACAGGAGTCAGATCAGGATTCCCTGTGCTGACAGGGAATCGCTTCTGTTCACTGTCTTACACGACTGCTCTAGCAGCGACGAGACCTGAGAAGTCAAGCCTGTATTTGTACACTTTAACACTTTTAAATACCTTGGCTTGTTTAAGTGGGCTTGCAAACACTCCACAGCGTTGAGTACGGTTTAAGAGTCTTTAGTGATGCAAGAATATTTAGAAAAACAGTACCGGTGATGTTTTTTCAGGCATAAAGAGCCCGCCACCTTCTATTTTCTTCCAGTTCACTCAGACACTTTCCCAGATTGATGTGAAACGCTCGGACAACGCACATCTGCAAACCTCCTCAAAGGTGTGTGTTTGGGTACCGATTTGGAAAATAACTGCATTTTAAAGGTCAAGGAACAGTGTGCAGGCACCGTTCTTGATGGCTGAATTCAAAGTCTAAACGTGTTTTGCATCACAGATGGAAAAAAAAAAAAAGCTATTAAGAGATGGCTCTGCTTTCCTTTGGGCTTTCATGCCTCCACACAGATCTGGAAAATCACCTGCAGTAAAAACAAGGTTTGCACCCTGTGATGTGCCAAAGGCATGACAGCCCCTTCCAGTGTTTCTCTAGCAAAGCTCTTTCAACTGGAAGTCTTCCTTCTACTTCATGTTCACAAGCATAGAAACCACCCCAACCCTCGGCTGGTTGTTAGAGGTGCAAGAATGATGTTGATGAGCTAAAAAAGAAGGTGGAAAGGCCGCCGAAAAGACTTCCTATGGAAAAAGAAGTGTCTGCAATAAGCATGGCTGGAGCTGGAGGGGTAGCGATGTGCTGTGCGTTAGACGAAACGGACTCAGTGAGCAGCCGGGACAATAAAGCTCACCTTAACCCAGCTGGTCCGTATTTGGGGAAGATGGAGGTTTTAAAAGTAGACTTGGAAAAAATGTACAGTAAAGGGCCTAAGTGTTTGTCTTGCTGTCTGAATAACCGCCACACTGTTTAACCCTCATCATCTGCCTTGGGCACAGACACCAGAGCGGAGCCCAGCAGCATCCAGGAACTCAGGAGAAAGCAGCTTGGTTTAGAGCTGCCCCCGAGACCCAAGAGCTGGTGTGACCACTGTGCCTGGAGCTCCGATTATCGGTATACCTCATTCTTTCTTTCTTCCCCCACTCCCCCCCACCCCCACCCCGCTTTTTTTTTTTTTTTTTTTTTTAAGAACCAGAGCTTTGTGCACTCTTCTCACATTCAGGTTATTTTTTGTTCTAACTGTGCGATGAAGAGCAATTACACGGGGTGTGCATTTACCACCTGCTCCCATGCTGGCTCCTGCCAGCCCAACCTCTGCTTCGTTTAGCACTTGCACTATTAATTGCTGAGCTAAAGGGCAAGGGAAGCAAGGGGCCAGGGTGCTTCTCTGGAGGGAGGGATGATGTGGCTGGACAGTAGGTACCCCCCCCTTTCATCCATCCTGTTACAAAACGTGTAGATAAACAGCGCTCCCAAGGCTGCCCCTTTGCCTTCGGTGGTGGTCGCAGTCCTGCTCGCCCCGCAAAGGGCCGGCGAGCATCTCACATGGGACTCACTGAGGACCGCGCTGCTGCTCTTGGAAGGGCACTAAACCCTCACGAAAGCTTTTGCCTGTAGCACGGATGGAGCGGGAGCCTCCGCAGGAGGTCGAAAGGGCGTCCCTCCAGCTGGAGGGCACGTATGGACCAGCGACCCCAGTCCCCAACAGGATCGCTGCCTGTATATATCTGCTAGATCCCAGTGCTCGCTAAAAAAAGAAAGAAAAAAAAAAAAAAAAAAAAGAACTTTGTCCTAACGCTTGTGATGAGAACTGTGAAGCAATGCCTGATGTCAGGGGGCCTCCGGACGGAGCAGCGCTCCCCTCCTTGTACCCAGCTGGCCAGGGGTGCCTCGTGAACGTTAGCACTTTGAAGTTGGTGGCCTTGTTTTTTTTAAAAGGGCTTGATCTTTTCATGCAGTTAAACCTGATTAATCTTCCCCATCATGTTGTCGTACTCCCCACCTCAAAATTAAGCTATGAGCAAGCACCTGGACTGTTTAAGATATTATCCAGGACTTGAGAATCTGTCATTAATCTCAGAAGTTTATGCCTCAAACGTAAAAACATATACATCTTAGTAACAACACTTAGTAAAGTAGCAGCTCCAAGTCTTAACTGAAGTTTGTCCTTGAATTTGATTACAAACAACACCAAGGGAAAAAAAACCCAACAAAACTAAACCTACATAAGCACACAGAGAAAAGCACCAATGAATTTTTCAGCAGCACCTAAACGGAAGCATTTGTCCTATCAAAAAAACCCCCAAATATCAGAATTTATACTCCCAAACAAGACACACGAGGGATTTTAACTATACCTTACAAATCTTTAAACGCAGCCTATACCTTTTAAATTGCATCAGCCCTCTAAAAATTATGAGGGAGCATAAAAGGGTCCAAGATATTTAAAGGTATAAGGTGATGAGAGATGCACCCAGAACAACTCAGCCAGCCACTTTTAACCATAGCCCTTCTCCAGACAGATGCTTCAGAAGGCTGAAACGAGTATCTTGACAGAGGTGCATCATACAAAAGCAATACAGCAAGCAAGGACACAGAATTCTACGCTACTTCACATTTCCCACCCTGAAGTCCCCAACAAGTTGCATTGAAAAGAATTCCCTAAACCGAGAGGGTCCCATTAGATTGGGAAGTTGCCGGAACTCCACGAGTTAATTGCTACTACAAGCCCAGCCTTCCATCTCTAATGAAAAAGGTAGCAAGTATCTCACCGTTTGAGTGGCACATGTCAACCTGACGCCTTTCTGTGTGCGCCCGTTACCTACGGGGAAAAGGAGAGTTAGGTGCAGAACTCGTGCAGGACCACCACGCTCACCCCGGGGAGCTCCACGCTCCTGGAAGCCAGGATGTAATTGCATTAGTGAACACGTTTGGCTGCCTTCACCAGCCCACACTTACGTTGTGATAAACTTTGCTTTGATGACAGATTCATAAGTTTAACAAACCCCACCTTAAAATCAAAGCGGCAGAGGGGTGAACTAGGGGGGTCCTTTAAGCCCCAGTTCCATGTTCAAGACAAGGGGATGGGCTTGTGATAGATACTTGAGAATGGTAATATTTAAAAAAAAAAGCAAATGGCAATTTTATACCTGTGTTATGTGATGTTTTATATGTGTGTGGTCTTTCTTAATGTAAAACTCTTGTATTTTTGTGGTTTATATGCAGCAGGACTGATGGCTGTGAGGGTGCACGCTATTTTGTAAAATATTCTTAGCCAGTTTTCCCAAGGAGGAAAAAACCTGAATTACTCACATTTTCATTGGCTTGTACCTGCATGTACAGTATTGGGGCAGCAAGTGAAGATGATTAAAGCCAGCTTGAAAACTTTTTCCTGTGCTTGAGTTGAGCTTCTCAACACACCCAGCCTAAAACCATGTGTAGCTTAAAAAAAAAAAGCCAACCCTCCCCATGCCAAACAGATATGCTGGGGAAGAAGGGAGGAGAATGAAACCCTCTTTTTCTGAAAAGAGCAGGTTTGGACTTGAGGAAAGAAATACCATCATCAATATGCAAGTGGAGCACCATCCGAGCAAGGCTCACGCAAACAGCTGAGCCCTCTCCCCTGCAGCTGCACACAGCCACCCACAAGCCGAAGGAAAACTGGCCTCTGTGTCTGTCCCTTCGGTGACTCCTAACCGCCCCCCCCCAAGCCTTTCCTGTTCTCACTGTTACCACTTTTTGTTAAAGCTTAACATTTACCTTTTTGGATCGGCCTCAGTCAGGTTTTGTTGGACACAAGTGTGAAGCTGCAGCCCTAATAATTGAAGTTAATAATTGAAGTCATCCCCGCAGCCCGAGCTGCAGGAATGCTGCGTTTACCCACCCCCCTAAGCCGTGAGTCTCTCTTGTATATAAAAGTGTCAACTGACCTGATTCTGCCTCTGCTGAGCCTGGTTCTTTGCATGCTGATAGTCCTTCGCTTTCAGGCAAACACTGTTCTCACCTGACATTTGGGACGCAGCCCTGCTACAAAGCAGATGGAGTAGGTCTGATTTGGATGAAAGGCTCCAAAAAGGCACCTGAAGTGAACAACTCGCACCCGTGACAGTGTTTAACACAATCTGTTACGCTGTTTAAAAACAAGAGAAGTCAGCTGAGGTTTCACTGCAATATTTTATTTGGGAATTTACATATACACAGGATAAAGTAGACCACAGAAGTCTTGACTTCTTGCTCACGCCGATGAGTTTAAGCAGTTGTGTTCTACTGAAGATGTGAAAAGAAATCTGACCCACCCACTTCTTATGCCTAGAATTCAAATGTCAAAAGCTAGCCAGGAAGATGTACCAGGATTACACAGGAACAAAACAAAAAAACCATGAAAAAAGTATAAATTAGGATGCCATAGTCATTTTAAAATTGTAATAAAACTTGCAGTGGGCTCTCAGCCCCTTGATAAGTTAACTCTCAGTTAGATTGTTAAAAGTTAAATACATCAATACCACATATTAGACAGAAAAGCCACTCTGAAGTGCAAGTTTCACATTCCAAACACCTTGCCCCCACACTGTGCGAGAATCCTGCTTGCTCACGGGGGGAGGGAGAGGGGTCTTCAAAATGACTTTGGTTCCAATGAGGGTTGGCGAGCCAAGCACAGCGAGGCCTCAGCTCCGGAGAACTCCACTCAAGGGAGGAGGTAGCAAGGCTTGCTTGCCCCTGGGCTTGGGTTAAAATCCAGTTCCTCAGCACCAAACAAGGTTTTCACCCCTCTGCTAACCAAACCCCCTACTAATACTAGAGTTTAAGTGATTTTTAAACAGCCTGATGCCACAGGCAGTATTAAGTACGGCTTTCCCAACTCGCTCAGTCACACCTCTGCTAAGATACCCAGCAGGACACCAAGTGCTACCCAGAAGCATTAGTGGAGGTTTGTGCAAGGAGGGGGTCCACCCCAGAAGAGTGCATTGACTGTGCTAAATACAGGGGAGCTCACGTTCTGATGACTTGAGGTTTTCACCGTGTCTGACAGTGAAAAGGCAGAGATGGGTCTCGGGGATGGAAGGAGGTTCAGGCTGGGCAGCCAGCCAGAAAGAAAAAGCCCTGAATGTCTCATGGAGCAGTTTTGAAGAACAGAACAGAAGGCAAAAATGGTCACAACGCAAGGGATCATTTCCACATCTGAGTGCTGAGGGACTGATTGCTTCCCTGGGCACCTCCTCCACCCATTGACTGTCCATATCCCATCACGCCGTTAGCTCCATAGAAGTTCATCCCAGCCATCTGCTGGGTCATCTGCAAAGGGGAGAGGAGGGAAGTCAAGGCTACGTCGAGGACACCGCCAGCCCACAGCAGAGGCAAAACTCACGATCCCCACCACATCCCAGGCTTAAGCAGGTTCTTTAGAAGGGTTATCGTGAAGCCACTGGCTCCTCAGGTGCATGCTCAGCTGAGGAAGTTTTCACTTCAGCTAACGTTGCCCTGATGTTTGTTCTCCACCAAGCACCAAGACCTCTGACCAAGTCACCCCTTGGTGATCCTTCGGTTTGCCTGTGGCATCAGCAGAACCTCACCCAGCCCCAGGAGCCAGGCTGTGGAATCACTGAAATCTCCAGGTAACAGGGTTGGATTAGTCACATGTGCCTCCCCCACCCTCGGGTCACCAGCAGATGACACCTCACCTGAGCGATGTTCCACTGAAGCTGCTGTGCTGGCTGCACACCATAGACTGGTTGGGGAACTGCTGCCATGCCAGCCACGTAGCCAGCCTGCTGCGCTGCCATCATCCCATTGGGGACACCGATGACAGCAGCCTGCACGTTACCCACGTATCCAGCTGGTATGGCCATGGGAGTCACCATCCCGGCAGCTCCAGGCTGGGCCATCATTCCCACCGATGGTGCCATCATGCTTCCCATCATGCTGCTGGAGGGGGCTACTCCTGGAAAGCTAGGATACGCCGCTGCGGGATAAGCCATCTGAGCTGGGGCCATGAACATGGCTCCTGGAAAAAGGCAGAGAAGCAATGAAGGCAAGAACCGCTACACTCATTGCCAGGGGCTGAAATGCCAACCTTTAACTCTGGGACTATCACAACATTCTCTTGGTCCCGAAACATCCAGACTAAGCTGCTTATTATGCGACTCACCAGTTCTCAAGAAGGACCACCTACATTCCCACTTCTCCGCTTGTCAGCTACCAGGACACCCCACCCACTCCGAATTAGTGCGCTGCCAGTCAGCAGCTCTATTCTGAGAGCTGTTACCTTGCGCAGGCAGCTGAGGTGTCTGAGAGCCGTACAAGGAGAGGATAGAGTCCTTAGAGAGTTGCTTCTTCCCCGCTTCCTCTCCTTTGCCTCCTGGCTCAGGGAAGAGATTCAGGTTTTCGGGAACAGAACCAGCACTTCCAGATGTTGGCATAGAGCCAGTGACCTGAGACAGAGGCAGCACAAGTGCAACAGCTGCACTCAGCACTAGGGGAAGACACAGATCATCATCTCATTCCAGCATCTAACGAGGCTTTGTCGAGCACTGTTATTCCCTTCTTACCTTCCTGGAGTCGGAGTTTGATCCCACCGATGCAAAAAGATCAAGATCCTTCTCCAGGCTGCTAGGCCGGCCGTTTGTAACCGTGGTTGTCACAGGAGCATCTGGGAGAAACAAAGCCGCGATGGATGCTCACCCAGATGGCCTCAGGCTGAGGGGCAGCCTCCCTGCCAACATGCCACTCAACCCAGTGACCTGACCCCTAACCTGCTGCAGCCACACACTGCCAGCTCTTTGCTCATCCTGATGGTGCTGAGAAGGAACTGGCTGGGGACCAAGAAGTGTACTGCGCCACAACTGCCCTGTTAACCTCAGAGCAGCTGGGAGCCATGCTGTCTGGAGCCCACCACAGCCGCTCCTGTAACGCTACAGGCGCAATCACTGCACCAGCATAAAGGAAAACATAAGGAAAACTTTCTGCTGCAGTGTCAAGCACCATGCTCGAGTTGCACTGGAGTAATTAAGCAAAATGCTCTACGGCTCCTATCAGTTATTCTTCACCTGAGATGGAAAATAAGTACTAAGAGCTCATCAAATTCACAAGCTCAAAGATGGACAGGGTCAGGGTAACAGTGTGGTGAGGCTGGAAAGGCTCTTACCAAGTCCCAGCAAGTCCATTACTGGTTCGGTAGATTTAGGGGAACTTTTTCTAGACTGCTGCGTTTCTTCTTTCTTTTGAGGCTAGGGAAAAAAGAACATCAGAAGCCTTGTTCAAATTCTGATTTTGCTCTGCTACTTTAGAGGCTTTAATGAGATTAACCCTTAAAATTCTTTTTCCAGGGGCCATAAGTGCTTCCAAAGCAAACAACTGCAGAGTATTACACAGTTTTATTGTCCCATTATGTTGGAACCCACCGTCAAGTTCAAGCATGCTCTAAACTAGCAAGAAAGTAACTGCTCAAGCTGGAAAGCTAAGCAGGGAGTAGCTGGATTCCAACCTGCTCAGAGCTGCACGGCAGAACACATCTGCTTAGTATCTGGTTGAGCAGAGGAAAACAAGCTACTACCATTAGTGTGACCGAATGCATCCACTGCTATGACCGAGGCCAGAAAAAATGCTTCCATATCAAGCTGGATTACCTCTGATCTGCTTGAGAGAAGTCTTTACAATTGATCCATGACCATGTCTTTTGGTCTTACCATTTTCACCTTCTCAAAGACGATAGGTTCCAGTTTTCTTTCCGATACTGGCTCATTACTCCTTTTCCATTTGTCATCTTTTTCCTTCTGTAAGGAAAAAACACCCCACTGACATGAGGGTCAAAACTCATGTCATTACATAAAGAGAAAGTTCATGTAGAGCTTTACATGATGCTGTTACTAATCTAAGAAAACCTCAAAGATACAGCTGAAGACCTCTGTTTGAAGACAGCCCTGCTTTGAGGAGTTGGACAAGACGGCCTTCAAAGGTTCCCTCCAATTTAAATTCTTTTGACAGAATGACTGAATGCAATCAGCTTCAGAGAAGAGCTTAGTCACTAATACAGGAAACATTTAAACTGTCTATTTTCATAGTGTCACCGCTTACTCATAAGGCAGACACACACTTGCATCTCAACATGTATTCAAGCTTCTGTAGAAGTGATTAGAAACAAACCCTAAATGCGTTGATGTCAATACTTCGGTCCATGTATTTCTTCTTTTCATATTTATCCCGAATGAAGCTCTCCACAGCTCTGCAAGCAGCTTGTTAAAGACAAATAATTCAAGAATAGAAGACTTACGTAGTAGTATTTGACATGTGGATACAAGGTACAGGCTGTAACTAAACTAATGACTGTTTAAAGAGCATTTCCAGCAGTAACTTTCTTAAAATAATTTAGTGTTGGATCCAACTACTTTAGCTACTCAGTTTTTGCCCTTGGGTTATTCCAAGCATGGCAGTGCTATAAAAGGTATATTAAATCAGGGCTTAAATTCCTGGTGTATTTTCTTCACTGATTTATATTTACTTTAGCAATCACTTCAGAGCATACATATCATTAACACAAATCACACAGCGGTTGGAGAAATGAATCCTGTGCATACAAAAGCACCTCAGCCACCAGCTCAAGACAAAACAAAAAAATGTCGGAGAGGTTCTCCTGTGTTTCTTTAGATTCATGTCACCACCCCCATTGCACCCAGCATCTAGAAACCCTCCTGAAAGGTAAAAGTTCCAGCTTAAATTTTCAGAAGTGTTACACCTTTGTAATCTGTCTCCACTGAGAATTTTAAATGCTCAGCACTTCTGAAAGTCAACCCTCCTATTCACCACAGACTCTACAGTGCATCTCACACAACAGTTTCAGGTTGTAACATTTGCACTGCCCTTCTCCACCCCTACAGCTCAGAAATGACCCTTTTAGCCCTCTTCTGCCTCACTCTGTAAGCAAGCAGCCTGCAAGTGAAGCAACACTCAGAGGGTGCCTAGCTAGGAGCTCATTCTCACAGCTGATGCCCCAGCACGTGAAGTTAAGCCTCCTGTGCAAGAGGAGCAGCTACAAAGCCACAAGATGAAAAGACTCCACGTTTCCCCAGCAGCAGAGGAAGAAAGGATACTGATCTGTTTGAGGTCGCCTGAAGTTCTCTGGCAGGTAGGCTTCGTAAAGACGATTTGCTTTTCCATTTCCCATCTCTTGCATGCACTGCAATTCAAAAGAATCCTTGAGCTGTTTGTTTTACAGACATTAAAGCCCTTACACATACTAGCATGCCAGGTTACCAAGCAAGAGTCTGTGTTAACTAGAAGACATGTGTAGACTTTTGAAGTCTGTTCTGTACCTGAAAGCCACTCTTCAGGCCTTTGGTACAAACCTTCTAGCTGGGAATCCTTGATGCAGTCGTCATGATCCCCCCTCCCCTTACAATCAGCCAGTCCTAAGCACCACAGCATAATATATAGTCAGAGATAAGATAAACAGCACATCAGGAACCTGAAGTCACCCTGTAAGTCCAGGATTTGATTTCTGGAAACCTCATGGAGAGCAGGTGGGCAGCAGCTCCTGCTCCAGACAGTAGCAGCCACTGGCGTTTTTACAGAAACTTGCCGAGCATTTGTCTTTACCCTGATGTTTGCAGAGCCTGAAATGATGACATTTTCCCTCCCGATCTAACCTAACTTGGCGTCATCTTCCTGCACCTTTGGCCTATTCAGACTTTGTTGACTTCCAAGTTTACCAAGCCCCGCTAACAGAACAACCCTGTTCACGTTTTGCTCACATTACCTGTATCTGTTCTTGTGTCCACTGGTCAAGATTGACGGACTTTACCCTGGATATGTGAACTCCTAGGTTCCTGTGGATCCCAGCACAACGAATGCAGATGAATACACCGATATTCCAGGATGCCCATCGTGGCCCTGCGAAGAAACACAAGTGTTTCACATCAAGTCAACCTGTAGTTGCCTTGAGCAACTGAGAAACTGTACCAAGTGAACTGGGACTGAGGCCTTTAGATTTTCATCCAGATTAGCCACTGGAATTAGACATCAGCAGGATGTCTAAATATTGTCTCCCAATCATTAGACTTAAAGCTAGTATTTCATTGCCTCCCTCTTCCATTTTGAGAGCTCTATGCAAGACAAGTCTAAGAAGAAGAGGGAAGAATAGGCAAACACTCAAGACACTATAAACCCCCGATTTCACCTTGCTTAAACCCATGTAACAGCCATGTCAATATAAGCCCATGTTCCTGCTTTAGCAATGGAGAATCTTTCTCAGATAACCTTACTGCAGTGGAATCTGTTCCAGAATATTCACTACTGCTCTAGGAAAAGCAGCATAAAATACTCAGCATTTGACATACGGACCAGAAGAAGACATCAAGTCTTCTGCAGGGGGCTACAGCTGAGTAAGGAGAGCAGAGCAAAACCCGGTACTTTGGCCACCAAAAACCTAGAGCCAGGGGCAGAACCCAGGTTGCAATCCTGGCCCAAGACCGATGGACAGTTCACTCCGCAGTTTCTACAGCTCAGCTCAGGTTCACAGCTTGCATGCGGCTTTCAGACAGGCAGGACAGCTCCGAGGTGTAGAAGGGAGATCATGCCAGGGTCAAAAAAACCCAAACAATCCACAGGGGAAAGATTAACAAGCTTAGTTTTACTCACTGCAAACAGGTCTCTGAAGGAAACCCAGCAAATGCATTACCGAGGAGGTCCACAGGCACTGCCACCACGCGCAGCCCCCCTCCCAGCCAGGGCCAACAGACCCTGGCCATGGAAACCCTCAGTCCTGCTGAAGGAAAGGCAGCTTTGGAAGTAGTCCTCTGCAGTACAAGACAGGCAGGTTTTAAAACCAAATCATCCGTGGCAGCTTCCGCCATGGGTTAGATATCCCTGTCCATGCTGCCCAGGCAGCCACTGCACAGCCACACCCTGAGTAAGGGACCCAAGAGCCTCCAGTAAACTAATTTTTTCTTTTTTTCTAGCCCTTTTTCTAAGCGTTACAGGCATTGTGGCAGATGAAGAGTTATTCTGTCTTTTCTTGCCATAACTAAAATAGCAAGCCTCAAAGCTAATGAGGCTGAGGTGGGAGGGGGAAGAGGGGGAAAGTGTAATTTCAAAGCCCTAAAAAAGCAGCGCTGTATTTGACTCTCCTAGATATGCTAGATTGTTGTTAACAGTTTAACTCCTATTTACTGGGGAAGCCTAGAGTATCCCAAGGGATTTGGTGCCGCTCATGCTATCAGTGGCTCATGGTCCCTTCCAGGGCAAAGGCATGGAACCTCTAACTTACCTCCAAGTACCTATTCCAGCTAACTCATGTTATGATTTTTTTTAAAAAAAAAAAAAAAAAAGAAAAAAGTCACCTGGCCTGCCATTGCATTCTGCTTTTTCACTTGAAGAGTGGCCTTGGAGAATGGTACTAATTCAATGAAGCTGGTGAAAGTCACTTCCCAGCTTAGGAACAGCTCTTGGTGAAGACCTTAACAGGAGCATACTGCTGCCTATACCTTGGTTCCTTTACCATACCTGTCAATATCAAGGGCTGAACGCAGCAAAGCGGGGGCCTGTACTTTCAGCAGCACCTGAGTACACCAGTGACAAAGTGAGACGTGGGGACAAAAAGGCTTGTTCAGTGTTACGCCTGTAGCACACCAAGGTTGAAGCCAGAAAACTCTGCTCCTTCATTTCATTTATTTGTGCCCTTCTCCCCAAGATGCACCCTGAAGGCTATAACGTGAGACTGCCAGCAGGATTAAGCATGAGATTCAAGGTTAGATGTAAACTCTAGATATATTTAGCCTTTATAGGACTAAAAGGATTAATAGTCAGCTAGATACTACATCAGGGCTATAGTAATCAGCTCACTGGTTTGTCACATGTGCTAGCTCAAGCCCCTGCAACCTCCTCCTACCCTGCGATGCCACATAAGAGAATGACTCAGTGGTACAGGCTGTTATAGCCACGCTGCTTTAGTGTTCCTTTATTTGTGATGCAGGATCTGAAATAGGAAGGGCTGAGTGCAGGAGTAACAGCTGACCACTGCTGCAACTCTTAGATCCCAGCTCTGGATGACTCCAACACTGAAGCAGCTTCGTTACGCCTGTGAATATTTTTTTTTAAAAAAAATACGTAGGCTTTCAAAAATCCTCCTAGCAGCTAGCATTTGGTTTAGAGATAACACTGTTACACAACCAAGGGTAGTTCTC
The DNA here is from genome assembly GCF_023634155.1 of Falco peregrinus. Classification (NCBI taxonomy): domain Eukaryota; kingdom Metazoa; phylum Chordata; class Aves; order Falconiformes; family Falconidae; genus Falco; species Falco peregrinus. Next base: position 118,033,081 of record NC_073723.1, read on the forward strand.
TCCACTGACCCTTATTCCAGCCAGGGTTTGGGTGTCCTTGCCATGTTCAGGTCTGCAGCCTCGAGGAAACGCCAGAGGTCTGGGGACGTGGGGCTGTTTTTGCCAGAAGTTTGGGGATGGGGGGTCGTTTTTGTTTGGAGCCAGGGAGAAGACCGATGGCAGAATTTCAGCAGTCTGTTCTCTGACACAGTGGTGACTCTAGAGCCACTCAAGAGCAATACTTGGGATGGTTCTCCAAAATATTGCCCAAAGCTCTGCAGCTCTGCAAGGCGTATGATTTTGAATTCCAGATCCAAGCACTCCATACTTTGGATATAACTAGCAATTCTTTTAGCCTAGTTACACAGCCTTGTATTCTAGCCACACTGTGATAAAAAGAGGAACAAGATACAGCTACACCCCTCGAGAGTGAAAAGCTGCTTTAAGATAAGCAGCTGCAGAAGAGAACCACTTGCCTCAACAGCAGCGAGAGGTTGACACAGCAAGACGCAACACAACAGGGAAGAGCTGCTGCTCGAATAATCAGTGCTGAGCAGCACGGCAGCCTGTCGGCAGCGGTGCGAGGCAATCCGTTTTGCCTCCCCGAATCAAACTCCAAATAACATCACGCTCGTTAAAATTATCATTTGGTGCCTTGGGCGGTGAGGAACACTACAAGGGTTTCTTTCGCTGAAAGCAAGGGTATCCCAAGCAAGACAGCCTGGCCTAAGCAGGCTGCCAGCAAGGAAGCAGCAGGACAAAGCTCAGATGTCCTGGTTAGGTTGGACATAACATGCAGAAGCACCAGCCCAAGCACATTCTGTTTTGACCTTCAGCTTTGCTAGTATCCAGTGCACCCAACTCTTAAGATAAAACGGCATTTTTATGATTTTATTTATGATGAAGGACTTCGTTTTGTGGGCAAGGGGGGGATGGGTTATCATGTAAATGTACACAAGCCTCCCACTTCCCTCTTTTGAGGGCACGACGAAGCAGCTCTCGCTAGAAATCACAGGAGGAAGTGCCCAGTGAAGCTCTGGCTGGGGAGAACTTCATAGAGTTGCTTCCCCCACAGTTTCACATGCTATTTTCAAGGTGACTGACTTGCAGAAAGACCCAGGTGGTATTTACAGATGAGAGTTCGGTCACATGTTGCAGCATTTAACTTCCCCAAAACTAAGCCAAGCTGAAGACTGTATACAGAAACTACAGCGACTGAGCGATGACAGAAGGGGCAAAACACCTTCGCGGAAGTTAAGGGTGAAATGTTTTTATGTGGGTAAGTTGCTTTAAAGAATACCACAGCGGTGCTTATCAGCATTGCTAGGGCTGCAGCAGAGCACTATCTTCCCTTGCAGCCTCTGTGCACACCCTGACACCACGAACTGCTCCCAGGAGGGCATGCCATGCCACAGGGACCACAGTACCCTCTGGCTTCACCTAATCATGGAGACTCACATGCAAAAGATTTTAGGACAAGGCTAACAGAAGCATTTTGCTTGTTAACCCGCTAGAAAGCGGCATAAAAGAAAGTGGTCCTCGCATGAATGCTCTTGCTAATGTTCTAAAAGCCACCAGACTGCTATAGAGTTTAAGGGCTAAATGAAAACTTGCTTCCCATATGCAAAACTGGGGGTTTGCTGCAATGACAGCCAGTATCAGACGTGCAAGCCTAATGCTGCAGTCACTTTGGTTTCAGTATTTTGACTAATTTTAAACTTCCGCAGTAAGTTACATGGCACTAACCTTAGCTGGGCATAGCTTGTTCTGATCTGATTAAGCATCTCATGCCCCTGTACATCACCTCATACGTGCCCAAATCCTTTCTGGAGAATGCCAACCATCTGCAGGTGACAGTGAGATTAAAGAAAACACCAGTTTTGAGTAAGAATCAAAACAGATTTGAAAGCCCAGCTATACACTTGGTTCTGGCACAATATTAAGGCTAGATGAGACCACCCTGGGATATATTCCTAGCCTGGCAGCGGTTGCAGGAAGATCATGAGCTTAAAAGCATCTATTGCTCAGTCAGTTTTCATTTCAGAAAGCTGCATTGAATATTTGAGCATATTCCCAAGTGAGGATGCGCCACCATCCAGCAGAGACTAGAAAGCTATGTGCGAAAAACCGAGCTGCCTGGGCAGTGCTTCCATGAGACAGTTTCACAGCCTGTTTTATATCCCAGCCTGTCAAAATAAACACTGCATACCAAGCTGGTCATAGCAGCTTCAGCTAGCATCTAAGCCAGAATCATTAATGCCTGCAAGGACTGCCTGAATGATCTGCCCTTACTGGAGAGGCTCCCAGTTCCCTTCGCAACCCCAGCACAGCCTGGCTGTTCCCCTTCACATCATGTCTTCAGTCACTTTGCTGAAAGTTCACACCCTCGGCATTTTTAATCAAGGAATCCCAAGGGGATTCACTCCTCACCCTTTATTCAGGCATTAAAATTTTGTCTCAAGCTACTCACACGAGTTTCTTTGGTAATAACCCTCCAAAAGGCATTTAAAAATAAAACAGAAGTTGGCTGCAAAGCCAGTGCTCTTTTGAGAAGGGGGGGAGTTCAGGAAAAAATAGATGCTTTCATAGGCAGGAAGGAGAGAGCATGGCTATTCAAAGCCTAATGAAATATTCTTAGTGCAAACAATCGTTTGCCTCGCAGGCTCCCTGCCTGCAAGCACTCCAGCAAAAGCCCAGCTGTAAGAGGGAAATGTGCCTGCTCAGCCCATTGATCCCCCCTAACACTGCTCCATGTGTGGGACTACGGCACCGCACAGCCACCCCCTCAGCACTCACAGGGGAAGGGGATGTGGGAAATCCTCCCTGGAGCCAGATAATCGCTGCGAGATGACATGCACATCCTCTCGTACAAGCCTTCACCAGTACTTAGAAATTTCTCATCCAGTCAAAGTTGAAAAGCCCTAATTTTTTCCAGAGCCAAATGAAGAAATAGTCAAGTATCCAAGAGCTTCCTTTGACTTGTGGCTTCCTTATTCTGGAAAGAGATTGCTTAATGACTTACTGAAATTCATTCCACTCGTAGAAAAGCTATGACAAAGGCTGTCTTACAAAAGAACTTCCTCTGCTCTTTACTGCAGAGATGTGCTCTACAGTCAAGCATTCAGAACAGCTTGGGGAAACGAGGCAAACTCTGCTAGTAAGTAAAAAGCACAGTTAAACTCAGCATCAAGATCTCTAAATTATGCTGTTTACTCACTAACACAGGCTAGTGAGTATGGCCTGAGCAGGGCCATACTGACACAGGGCTCACGGACCTACCACTGAGATTTGTGAAGTGCTAACACCCGCTGTACCCCCAGATTTAGTACCAGGCTAAGCTATTTGATTAGTTTTCAGGAAGCCATTGGAACAGCTGCTAAAGCCAAAAAGCTCTCCAAGGGAGTCTGATGAGGATATATACCTAGTCAAGTAGTTCAGCGGTTCAAAAATTCAACTTCATTCTGCTCCGAAAGACGCAAGGGCTGCTTTCAGAATTTCTTTGCCTTCCCCTTCCCCCCCCCCCAGTAAAAGACTGCTGCATTAATTATAGGTTTTAACCACTCTTAGCAAGAAAAAGGAAGAGCCAGAGGCATCTATGGGGGTTGAGAATATAGACTCCAACAACAGCTTGGAGCTTTGCCTTAAAAAATCTTCTTGGCTGCATTAGTAGCAACCAGTATATTCTCCCCAAACCATAATGTTTGCTACAGGTACCTTACTGGCCAAGTCAGACCAAGCTGACTGATGCTGGCTCTGTTTCCTCTCAGGAACAGGCTTTGAATCTTCTACAGTTTACCAGAAACGCGTAACACTGAGCGTCTCGTGGCCTCGAAGGAAGCTACGCAGCAGCATTTGATCTAACTTTGAGTAGCAGTAAGCTCACAGAAGAATTGCAGCCTTCAGTGCACCTCTTATCACTGCGACCATCTTGTTCTTTGAAGCAGCACTGCGATTGTACAAACGCAGATGGAGCAAGGTGGAGGAAATTAAAACAGATGCTGCAAACAGCAAGGTGGATCCTTCCTGCTGTTTAAGAAAGTGATGCTTATTACTTCAGCAAATAAACTGTGAAAGTGACAATTTCAAGGAGATGCTATAGTGACAATCCATGCAAGGGGGCTCGTTAACATTACCAATACCGATGGCAACACAGTCTAGAGAGATAAAAAAAATCAGTCAGGTTTCACAATCCATGTATTCCCTGTGGTCACTAGGTTTTGACCAAAATTACACACTAGTCAGTCCTGGAAGTTACTAGGGGAAAGGCAGCAGATTTCAAGGCGGCCTGAAATTCCATGAAATGCAAAAAATTTTGGTAGTTTGTAAACACCATCCTCGTGCCCAAATGCACATGTAAACAGAGCAGCAGGATGGAAACTCCCACTAGCACTACTATTTTACACCATCAAAATTCAACTTAGTTTCCCTGCCATCAAATCCCTTATGTCTTTAATTCTTCACCATGTGTTAAAAGCATTTAGACTCTGCCTGCCAGTCTCATTTGAGTTGGGGAGATATGCAGAAGTCACTAAATCCTTAAAACAGCTCCTAACAGAGGAAGGAGTCTCAGCTCCTGGGCCACTTTTTTGCTTGACTGATCATCTCTTCAGTCTAGAGCTAGGCGTAAACTGGTTTCCACTATCAGTTACCAAAAATGACTTGACATTCATAAGGGTGTAACCTGGCCAAGAAGGACTGACATGTTTTGCCAAAAATAGAGGTAAGCAGTTTAACAAGGCATTGTAGGTCTAACCGTAGCACAGGTAAATCCAGCTTCGCAGTCAGATGAAGCTTTGCTCTTAAGACAGTTTCTCTTAAAAGCTCAAACTTTGTCCTAGATTTCCGAGGACACATGAAGTAATCACTATTCTGGATCAACTGAAGGAGACCAAAGCTATTCTTGATTCTCTAGTTGGCTTTGATAACCTACTTGCATTTTGAAAGATGAATTACCTTTAAACTGCAGAGGCATTTTCTGAAGAGGCTGGCACACGAGCTCCTGAACATGTTTGATACCTTATGTAATTCCTCTGGCAGTTACTATAGGAACAAACTTTTACTAAAAGTTGCAGCTATGCTCCGAGAATCACATGGCATCTCTGGACCCTTAATTTACACCCTCTGCTATACAGCCACTGGCCACACAGGCTCTCCATTCCACAGGTGGGTCAACCGAGCTGGTACAGAAGAACAACGCCATTAAAGCTGACATGGTTTGCCGAGATGCCTCCCGCTCAGAGGATTATCTTTGTTACCTATTTCTGGCAGATGTAGAGACACGCATCCATGTTATATGACTCAGAGCTCTGCCTCTCCTTCCTTAAAGGGTATCTTCCTACAGCTCTCCCAAGCACAAACCACTTCCAGAATAAGTCCCCCACTGGAAAGGCTGATGCTTTTTCTGCACCCCCCCTCCCTTGCTTTGTGGCTTGAGTGGGAACCTACAACTTACTTCAGGCAGGTATAGGTAGGGTCAGGCTCACAGCTAGACAGAGCTGCGCTCCCGCCCTGCCAGAGCCCTGGACCACGGCAGCACTGCTCAGGCTTCTCAGATGAAGGTCACTAAGGGATGAGCCAGTCTCACAGACAAAGCTAGTTTCTGAACATTTACACCCACCTGAAATTAATACTGCTTTATGCACAAGATAGTCCTTTCAGACCTGATAGAAGAGTAGAACAGTTCGAAAGCAGAAGAAAAAATGCAGGGCTCATTAAGATAACGGCAGAATATTGTGACTGCAGCTAAGAATTAAAACAAGTACACAAGCACATATGCACCCGCTCTGGCAAGCTTCCATTACATAAGCCTGAGCTTTCTCCTAATACAGGATTTTCTAAGGCAAGCTGAGAAGCTTTAGTCCCACCACTTTGGTTTTTGAAGCCCACTGCAGGCAAACTATGCATCACTACCCACTGCTCTGTTTTCCCATAACGAGCATTTCTTCATCACATGCAGTTGTTCTAGGCAGCTATTTAAAAAGTTAAGTCTTGAAATTGCTTTTGCTGAAGAGGAAACTCAGCTGCAATTCAATAGTCTGCTGATGGAAGAGTTGAGTCAACAGATTTTTGTTGAATATTAACAACATGTTTTATATTAATACTCATTTGGCTGGACTAAACCAAATGTAATAAGCCAGCTCTCCCATTCCACTGGAAATCATCCCTCCTTAACTGCACCTACCCCAGCCCCAGGATTTTCAACCTGCTCCTTCTGCTCCCCATCCAATATTTAACCACCTCTTTACAGTTTGGGTTTGTTGTTGGTTTTTTTTTTTTTCCAAAGTTCTACCCTGTTTCAGAAAAGACTGCCTGAAGAATCAGATCTGGCTTGGTGTTGTGTTTAACAAAGGGTTTCCCATCTAACCACTGAAGTTAGAAGAAGGGGTTGATTTCAGCACGGAACCCACAGTTCTCACAAGACACAAGGATGAAGGGAAGAGTCAGACAAACCAGGAGGAGCACAGGGCAACCTTAACTGATGGACAGATACCGCGGTCCTCGCTGGTGCTCCCTGTGGAGGAACCTGCCATTCCGACGTCAATGGAACCGGATCCAAGGAGCCTGTTGGATAGATAGGACTGGAAGAGCAGAGGGGAAGAGTTTGGGAGAAGGAGAGAATCAAATAGAATTAGCTGTATCTCACACAAGTTCAGCACAGAGCTTTAGAGTCAGAAACGCAGAGAAGAATCCAGTTAACATAAGTGTTACTCAACACAAGACATTTCCCATCTCCTGGAAGGTACCTGAATGCTTAGGTCAAGTCCGACTTGCACCAATTACACCACATCCCTCCAGCTACGTTGCAATTTCAGCCTCCAGACTCAATTCTGATGTTCAGCAGTGAATCTTCTGATGGACACTCAGTACAGTCAGACTGCCTGACAGTCATGCTACCTCACACACGAAACCACAACCACCCTCAGAAAGCCCTTCGCCATGCACTGGTAGAAGAGGTCCCCCCCATCAACAGCTTCTCTTTTAAGGTGTTTTGTTCAAGCAATTTGTACAGCAAAGGCTGTCAAAAAGAGGATTATGCTAATTACCTCTCCAGCTGTTAGCAGACAGCCATGCTACCACCTTAGCCATGCTGGGCAGTGCCAAGGGGAGAGCTGCATCACTGCATGTGGTGCTAGGACTCCATGCTGGATCGCTGCTTTTGATCATTAATAACAATATTGTGACAGTATTCAGAGCTGCATGTGAAACCCACTGAGACAAGAAACCATTGGCTGTGCTTGCAAGGGGAAAAATCTGCTGTTCTGTTTGTGCCCAACATGGGTAGATTATGTCCTAAAGGCTGCCACTGAGCTCCCGAGTCCCATTTTGATCATGTAATGAAGACCCCTCTCAGACACACAGGTTTTCACCCCTAAGCTCCACTGCAGCAGTCTAGCCACACTCTGCTTCAGCACAGGATGTACCGCTTGGTACGCGTCCAGCCGCTTTTGATCAGATCACCCCACTTACCCACACTTTGAACAGAAACTCTGCAATACAAAGAGGAAGAAGCAGGGGAGAGATCTCACCCAGCTTCCTCCAAAACAAAAGCCTCTAACCACTGCAGCGTTTATTGCTGCAGAAGCAAAAACCACCCCGAGCTTTCTTTCCCAGTTTCCACGTCGTCCTTTTTTCCCCCTCCTCCAGCAGCTCAGACCCAGGACATTAACAGCTGTCCAGGGAGGCCATCAGGCTCGTGCTTCTGCAGCTCTTTCAGGCTCCTCTGTGTAGCTCTTCCAGAAAAGCTACGCACAGAAAGCACGTGAAGCCACCAGTGTCTCCAACAGCCTGTCAGAAGAAACACCTTGCGAAGAATGATGTGCCCCACAGAAGCTACTTGAATCCCAGCTATATGAGGGAAGGAAAATATATTGGAGAAACCTAGTCTTCCTCCCTTATCACACTTAAAGGCACGAGCTGGATTAGGAATCACTTGTACACACTGCCTGATGGAATGCAAATAATAACACGAACACAGAAGGCCACCTTCTCCGTAAGCAATCACTTTGAGGGCAGAAGAAATGGAAGATACCCAACTGTTCACCAGCATGGCATAATAAACAAGAGCACGTTCACTACACTGGTCCCAGAGTGCTGAGTCCAACCAGCAGCCAACAGCAGAGAGCTGATGTTCCTGAAAAGCAGACTTTTCCCCCAACACTGAGAATTCCTGTAGAGGATGAAATCAAGCAGGTACATACTAGCGCTGCGGCTCACACTAACAGGTACGGTGATCTCGTTTAGTTCTGTATATAGAAGTAGAAAAAATACAGTAATGAAACCCAGCAAGTAGTTAGGTCATTGGGAACAGGCATAATGGAAGTGTGGGTGGCATCTGAACAGCCTCTGCCTATGTGTCATGCTAGCTTTGAAACGCTCAGATCAAGCAGCAAACCACTACAGAATTCAGTCACTTCAACATAAACCCAGATGGTCAAAGGGCAGTGGTTTAGTGTAAAGCTGTCTCGATAGGTGCTGTATGAGCTGCCAGGTTCTTACTCCGCCTTCAACTTTGCTGAAACTCATGCAAAAACCCTTAGGATACTGAATGTGAGCTGACAAAGGAGGGAGCTGGCATAAGAAATAAAGACCTGCCGCTACCAGCTAACCCCCCCAGCGTCATTTGCTACAGCAACCAGATTTCAGCCGTGACCTTGGCAAACTACTACTCACAGGACTTTACGCGAGCACATTCTTTGTGCGTCTCAACTAGCATAGCCAGACTTGCAATCGGTTAAAACAGAGCGACAATCAGCTGTACAGAAAAGCAGCTATCCTCTCAGGCAGTGCTAGAAACACTGAGGGAAGCCACCTGGAGCTAGCAAATACCACGTGGCCTCTCATTAGCACAGACTTGCAGAGGTTTTAGTTATTAAGAAGCCATATATCAAATAAAATGTGCTCTTTACTCTGCACAAGTACACCTGGGGCTCATTTCCATAAGCAAAGCTGAAGGTTGCAGTTACAGCAGCGGTTAAGAACACCAGGCCCTTCCTGCCATTGCAAACCAGTTCCAGTGCCTTGCTGGGAGCACACCACGTCAAGCCACAATAACCAAAACACAGCCCAGTATCACGCTTTGACTGGCACCAACTATCAGTCAGATCCCGGGCTCGAGAGCTTATCTCATACAACCTCCCGTGGCCACAATCTCTGTACATTGCCCTCAAGAATGAGATTTCACATCTCCACGAATCTCATTAGTATAATGGATAATTATTTTGTCAGATAACTCAGTGCAACAGAAGCCTACACTTCATGACTGAAGGAATCTATCTTCCCAGACACAAGCAGCTTCCAGCTTTTGTGGGAATGCTGAACTGCACACTTTGATTTTTTTTTTTATGCAGTATTAACCAGAATACCACATTTCCAGGAGGTACTGTGAACGGGAGAAGCTACATAATCACATCAAAACAAGGAACCTGGAACTGTGAGGAGAATTTGTTTCCATATTTTGTACGTATCTTGTCTTTTGAGGCACGAGACAGTAAAGACAGCTATTTTTGCCCTTGGTGCTGGCATTGGGCACCAAGAGATAAGGTATTTGCAAAGCAAGAGGCACATTCTGCTCTCTGCCAACATCACAATGTTCAATCTACATGGTCAACCAAAGCAAGTTGTGAACCATGCCTCAAAACACACCATCTCCAAGACAGGTTGTTACAATAAGGTGACTACATTTTGGGGTTTTTTAGGGCAGAGCTGAAAGCAAATCTTAATAGCACCCTTTTTAATGTTGTTCAGCAGTGCTCTCTGCAGTTTTTAGAGGTCATACTGAGGTGACCAAGACTCCCACTTACTATCGGGCACAGAAAGACAGCCCTTGCTCTGAGGTCATTTAATGCAGCTATTGGGAAACAAGCCTCAAGTTCAGATCTCTCCAAATCATAACTGCACATTAAAATAGGATTTTAGGTAGGCATGGGCCCAACCTCAACTCTTGTGCTACAGGAAAGCAAAGCATTTCACAGTAGGAAACTACAGAAATATATCTGCATCACCCTGGAACAAGTAACAGTTGTTTTGTTAAATTGTTTTGTCTTCTGGAATGCAAACATTTACACCTGACTTCCTCTCTACCCCTCTCCCACTCCTTTCTAAGAAAGGTAAGGATCACAACATGCCTTGAAATCAACACGAAGTAGAAAAGGAAGCACAGGACAAGGACCCGAAATCCTTTCAGTGGCGCGTGCTCCAGTTCCTTTCTTCTCCTTACACACTGCACCTTCTAATACTGCTCCTACCTGATCCTTTAACCGTGATCTGCTGCCCACATTGCAGCTCTAAATTACAGGATATTACTCCTCCGGCAGGAATGCCCTCCAATATTACGCAACGCCAGCTTTCCAGGTTTCTCTTAACACAAGACTCCTGCAGAAGAGCGGTCCCCAGATGCGATTCTGTGTTTTGATACCGACATCCCAGCACAGGCAGAGAGGTGATAGATGAGTTGCCAGCAGCAAATCCCGGGCAGTTCCCACTCACTGGCTGAGGGATAGGCACAGCCGAGCTGCAGGAGCGGGGTCAGAGGCACCCGGAGAGGTTTCTCTGCCAGGAGCACTGCCCAGCCTGCTGCAGCACTGCTGCTGCGACTAACAGCGAATTAAATAAGGCAAATCTGGGCGGTTTTTTATTTATTTACGTATTTTCGGCCAAATACCAAGCGCCTGCTCCAGCAGCGGGGAAACATCTACCCTGGAAGCACCCGGCCCCGCCGCAGCAGCCCTCGACAGCACGGCCGAAGCCTTCTCTGCCCCCTCACGGGGGAGGCCAGAGCGCGGAGCCGTTGCCCCCCAGGGCCCAGCCAGGCCTGCCCTCCCGGAGCGGGCGCCCTCCCCTCCCGCCGCAGCAGCAGCTCCCCCGGGAGGGGGGACACCGGAGGGCGCCGAGAGCTCCTCGCCCCGGCGGCAAGCGGTAAGGAGAAGGACGGGGGGGGGGGCAGCGCCCCGCCACAGGCCGGCACGGGGGGGGACACAACCGCGCCGGCCCCACTGGCCCCACCAGGCCCCGCCGCCCCCCCTCAGCCGGCGCGGCCCGCGGGGAGGCCGCCGGTACCTTTGGCCTGGCAGTCGGCGCAGTACTTGTTCTCCTCCTCCACCAACAGGCTGGCCAGTACCGCCTGGTACCGGTCCACGTCGCGCACCGACTTGCCCGTCATGGCGCGGCCGGCGCAGCCCGCCCGCGGGTCACGGCGCCGCCGTCCCGGGCACCCGCCGCTTCCTGCTTCCGGCCGGCGGCGGAGGCGGGGCAATAGGGGGAATGAGCCAATAGGCTGCAGCGCACGCGGTTTAACACCTTCCCCCCGCCGCTCCCCCTCGCCGTTGATTCGCTTAGAAGCCTCAGCGCCCGCGGGAACCAATCGGAGGACGAGGGGCGGTGGCAGGGGAGGCATGAATGGGCATGGTCACGTGACGAGCACGGTTGGGGCGGAGCCTGGGCAGTGCGGGGGCGGGGCGGGGCGGGGGCTGAGCGGTGCAGGGGTGCGAGGGGGGCTTGGGGTGCGGGGAGGGGTTTGGGGTGCTGCGGGATTTGGAGGGCTGGCTGGGGGGTTGGGGCGTATTTGGGGGTGCTAGGTGGGGGTGCTGGATACTAGGGGGTGGGCGTGCTGGGGGGGGGTTGGAGGGCTGGCTGGGGGAGCAGGGGGGCTTTGGGGGTACTGGGTGGGGGTTTGGGGTGCTGGGGGTTTGGAGGGGTGGCTGGGAGAGTTGGGGGGGCTTTGGGGGTGCTGGGTACTGGAGGGGTGGGGTGCGGGGTGGGGGTGCTGGGTGAGGGTTTGGGGTGCTGGGAGGTTTGGAAGACTGGCTGGGGGGTTGGGCTTTGGGGATGCTGGGAGAATGCTGGGTACTGGGGGGGTGGGGGTGCTGGGTGAGGGTTCAGGGTGCTGGGGGATTTGGAGGGGTGGCTGGGGGAGTTGGGGTGTTTTGGGGGTGCTGGGTGGGGGTGCTGGGGGACTTGGTGGGACTAGCTGGGAGATTTGGGGGGCTGGATGGTGGTTTGGGGTACTAGGGGATTTGGGGGGGCTAGCTGGGAGTGCTGGGATGCTGCCTGGGAGTTTGGGAGGTCTTCTGAAGGCTTGGGGGACTGGGGGGCATGGAGGTGCTCGGTGGGGGTGCAGGGGTGGCGGGTGGGGAGTTCAGGGTGCTTGGGGGTTTGAGGGTGCTGGTGGGGGTATGGGGTGCTGGCTGGGGGGTTTGGGGGGACTGCTGGGGGATCGGGGGTCTGGAGGTGCTGGCTGGGTGTCCAGGGGTGCTGGCTGGGGCAGTTTGGGGGGATAGGGGATTTAGGGGTGCAGGGTGGAGATACAGAGGTGCTGGATGGGGGTATGAGGTGATGGCTGGGGGACTTGGGGGGGCTGCTGGGGGACTGGGGGTCTGGAGATGCTGGCTGGGGGTGCAGGGGTGCTGGCTGGGGGGTTTAGGGATGCTGGATGAGAGACTTGGGTGGGCTGCTGGGGGCTTGGGGGGACTGGGGGGGCCTGGAAGTGCGGGGGGTTTGGGGATGCTGGATGAGAGACTTGGGTGGGCTGCTGGGGGCTTGGGGGGCCTGGGGGGCCTGGAAGTGCTGGCTGTGTGTCTGGGGGGACTGTGGGGGGGTTCAGGTTGCTGGGGTGTTTTGGGGTGCTGGCTGGCTGGTGGCTTGGGGTGCTGGCTTCAGGATGGAGGGGGGCTGTGGGGTGCAGGGGGTTTGGGGGGGCTGTGCAGCGGGTGCTCCCTGGAGGAGGCATAGGGGGACGTCCCTGCTCTGCACCTTCATCAGGACCCAGGCCAGGCTCAGCCCCACACCTTGGCCCCACAGCGGCACGGGGGCTGCCCCACAGCTCTGCGCCTACCGCCCGCCACCAGGCCACCAGGGCTCCCATCCTCCCAGGAGGGGGACCCTGGGGGCAGCGGGGCAGACCCTGCAGCTCGGGGAGGGGGACACAGTACTGGTCAAGGGCAAATGTTCCAGTTGGATCCCACGGTAAAATTAGTGGGGGAGAAAAAAGACGGAGGTGACAAGCCAAACCCTGGTGCTGCCGTGCTGGGGTGCTGGGGGGAGAATTTGAGCAACGGCGACGCATGAAAAGCTGCAATCAAATGAGCAATGGCATCAAAAGGAGGAAAAAAAAATAAATGTCACTGTGTAGTAATCTAAGCAGCGCTCAAAATTACATAATTCCTCCAAAAAGTGACACTCGTGTCCCAGAAAGGTGCTGGGCTCGGTGGCAGCGCTGGGATGCGCCCGCCTCAGGCACCAGCAGAAACACCCCAGCAGCTCCAAGGAGGTCTCAGATTCCTAAATTTGAGGAATCCAAATTTAGATGCTCTGAAAAGAAGGTGCATTCAGCCTCGAGCCATAAGGATTTTTGTCTCATAACAGCAGGTTTTGGTGTAAGCGCAGCTCAGAAGGGCTTCTGCCACCTCTCGGAGGCGTGGGGAGGGCAGGAGCCCCCCGGCCTTCCCTGTGCCCACCTGGCACGTGGGAGGAAGAACTGGAGAGAGGGTACTAGCCCAGAGCGGTGCATCATTAGCCCCAACTGGTCCATGTGCTGGGATGGCCCCGTGCCCACTGGATGGGGCGCAGACCACTGTTCTGCCACCCCTGACCTGCACTGGGGTACAGGTGGCAGCCTGCTGGCTCCTGGGGGCCACTGCCCCCCCCCTCCCCCCCCCCCCCAATACCAATGAATCAGACTTCAGCATCTCATCATGGAGCCTTCAAGCCCTCTGTGAGGAGGAGGAAGAAATCGCCAAGATGAATCATCCCCACCATCCCCGGGAGTGGGAGTCGGGGGGCGGCGAGCTGGGGGGGGCAGCTGCCAGCAAAGGCTGAGCCAGGTGGGGGGAGCTGGGCTTGGGGGGTGGTGAGTGGGGCATCCGTCCCCCCATGGACGGGGGCCTCATGCCCTGCCAGGGCTGTGGGGAGCAGCCGGGTGACCCCCTGGTGTAGCCCCCCTCCCCTCCCCGTGCCACGCTGGGGCCATGGGGCCATTTCTCAGGGGTGCCCCAGCACCCACAGTGGGGCAGCTGCCCTGCCTGGGGCTGCGTGGGGGCTCACAGGGCAGAGATTGGGTCAGACACGTCAGAACCGCCCCCCCCTGGACCCTCCCTGGGGTGGCAGGAACCAGCTCCCAGTGCCCACCCCATCACAGGGTGTGGGGGCAACCGCAGCCCCAGCCCCGGGCAGCACGATGCCCCATGGCACTGGTGTGGGCATCACGATGGGGGACATCCCAGGGGACACCCTGGTGCCCCTGGGGTGCCTGCACAGACATCCTGGCTGGGGTCTCACTGTGCAGGTCCAGCAGCAGCCCCCCAGCTTGTCCCCCTCTTCTCTCAGCCCCTTGCCTACATTAAAGCCCCTTTGTGCCACTCGTGCCAAATCCCCCGCTGCCGTCGTGCCAAATCCTCCGCCACCGACGTGCCAAATCCTCCGCCACCGACGTGCCAAATCCTCCAGCACCATCCAGCCCAAAATAGCCACGGGCTCACCTGAGCAGGGGCGGGGGGGCTGGGGCTGCTTGCCTGCCCTCATCCCACTGCTCCATATTAATGAGCCCCCTCCTCCTCCTCCCGTGCCCGGCTCTGCAGTCGGGGCTGCTGCCGTACCTGAGCGCAGCGAGAGGAGGCCACCGGCGCTCGGTGCCAGCCGCCCTCGCCATGGCCGGCTGCTCCCCCATCCTCCAGCTCGGGCTCTTGCTCCATGCCGCCTGCCTTTGCCTGGCCCAGATTGTAAGTCTTCTGCTTGGACCCCCCTGCGCCGGGCTGGGCTGGGGGACGGAGAGGGGATGGAGAGGGAATGGTCGCCATCTCCCCCGTCGCAGATGCTCGCTTGCAGTGCTGAGCATCCCTGGGACTTTCTGCTTATTTCCCCAGCACCTTTCCTTCACTTTTCCCAGGAATGTGGGGGGTGGGAGCAGCCCCCAGCCGGGACCCACAGCCCCAACCCACTGGGGACCTCTCTGTGCCGAAAGCTGCCTCCAGTCCCATGGGATAAGGACAGGGCTGGGCTGCATGCCTTGAAATTTGGGAGTTATTAGCTAAACAAGTTGAGCTTTATTTTCCCCTTGGGGTAATGATGGGGGTCTCTCTGGTGCTTCCCTCCCCAGCGGCTGCCAGATCTTCTGCCTCCCACCACCAGGAAAACGCTTACTTTCTTCTGCTTTGCTGGGACACGCTGCGGAGCTGGGCTGAGGGGGGCTGAGCAGTACTAAGGGGGGTTCTGACCCTCCAGGGACTGCCCTGGGGCTCTGTGGGGGCTTGCTGAGGGGCAGCAGGGAGGAACACCAGCGGCAGAGGGGCTGGGGGTCCTGGTGGGCTCTCGGGACTCACCCAGGGGCAGGAGAAGGTGTATCAGAAAGAAGTGAAGGCAAGGTGTCCCCCTGCTCCTGGGGTGAGTGATGCGAGTGGGGCAGGCGGTGCTCCTCCTGGGATCGCATTTGTAAAGAGGAAAAATCTCCCTGCCTTGCAAACTGCAAAAATCAGATTTTCAGGAAAGATTTTTGGAAAAATCTTCTCATGTGGCTCCTGAGCTGCCTGCCGGCACAAACAGCCTTGTTGTGGAGAGCTGGGGTGGGGGGGGGGCAGCTCCCTTCCTAAAGCAGCCCCCCGGGATGCCCATGGGCTTGTGGTGGCAGGGTCTGGCCGGGGCAGTGGGCTCGGGTCGGAGCAAGAGGGACGTGGGAGCTCTTGGAACTATTTGGAACCATTTGGAAATCATTGGGGCAGCACAAAGGTGTCATTCATGGGTGCTCCCAGGGACCGGTGCTCGCTCCCACCCCAACCACTGGTTTCGCTTCCAAGGTGCAGCCGGGGCTTTCCTGGTCCTGTGACCAAACCAGCAACACCTCTCATGCTTATATATTTCACTTTAAAATAAATAAGTGACAGAGGAGTCGCAGGCATGCAGCCCCAGCCAGCCTGTCTGGTTTTCATTTCCAGGAACACCAGGGGTTCGGTCTCTGGGACTGGAGTCTCTTCCCCCCAAACACACCGTTAGGATAACAGAGATTTCTTTGCAAAGTCGCTCCTGCGGAGCCCTGAGCAAACCTCAAAGCTGGGGCCAGGCTGCTCGGGGAGCTCCGCTGCCGCCGGCTGAATGGTGCTTTTGTGTGATGCTGTGGAGTGGTGCTGTGGGCAGCGAGCCAGCCCAGTGCAGGAGCACTGCTCTCACGGAGGGGCTCGAGGGTCCCCGTTTCGTGCTGGAGCTTCAGGCACCTAAATCCTGCTGGTGTTCTTCGAAATCCCAGGGCTGGGTTGTACCCCCAAGACGAGAGGGGCCTTTGCAAGCGCTGCCATCGCCCCATCGAGACCCTGCTCCGTTGGGGCAGGAGGGGGGAACGATGGGGTAGAAACCGGGCAGGGGATGGGGTGCTGGTTATGGCAGCGTGGGGGAAGATATCCTGGATTTCTGCATCCATGCCCTTGCTGTGGGGCACGACCTGTGGGGAGGGGCAGAGCTCTGATGCCTTGGGGTGCTCATTCCATCCCAGCTCTCTGGAGGCAGGTCCCCAAGCACGTGCTGGTGGCAAGTGCTGCGCCCTGGGCTCCCCTTGACCCCCAGCATCTCTTGGGGTCCTGCTGCTCCTTCCTGAACGTGGGACCCATCCCTTTTTCCCCTTAGCGAGGGCCACCGGGAGAGCCCGGCCCGCGAGGGCCCCCTGGTCCCCCAGGAGTGCCGGGAGCTGATGGCATTGACGTGAGTATGGCGCAGCTGGGAACCTGTGCGGGCTGGAGGGGGGGAGGGAGGGGACCTGCAGCACAAAGAGGGACATTGTGTCGGGGCAGAGGCTCGGCACAGGGCAGAGGATGCCGATGCCGTGCGGTTCCCGCACTGTGCTGCTCCTGGGCTGGGGCAGATGGAGCATCCCTGGCTTTGCCAGTGGCAAAGTGATGGCAGAGTGATGGCACTGGGGAGTGTAGCTCCTGCACCGCCCTCCATCCACCTCCCCAGCATGGCAGCCCGTGGCCTCCTGGCCACCTTGGGAAATGGGGCCTGAAGTGGTTTTTGAGGAGCACAGTGACCGGGAGGTTTCGGTGCAGGGTGCTCGGGGCACCCGTGGCTGGGCAGTGGAGATGCCTGGAGGGGTTAGGTGCAGGGATCAGCCCAGAGATGCCCAGTGAGGAGGGGGATCCGGGGGCTGGCGGGGAGCAGGACACCCAGGTGAGGAGTCCTTAGAGCAGCGATGTGGCTCCGGACCCTCCCCGGGCTGTGGGGAGGGAGCCTGAACAGAGGGGAGATCTGTGAGCCAGCAGAAAGTGCCCTTTCTCTGAGACTTGCGCCCAGGGTGTTATTTTAGTGTTATTTATACCCAGAACAGCCACAGCCCTCCCACAACCCCAGCACAACCCTCTCTTCTCAATGCCGGCCCCATCCTGACCTGGCTGCCACGTTGGGGGATCCAGCATCTTGCTCTGGCTTGGGGAGGTGGATGGGGGGACATGGGTCCTGAGCCCTCTGTGCTGCCGGGCCTGGCTCTGTGGGGTGACAGACCCCTTTTTACAGCCTTCTTCTCTTTCCCCAGGGTGACAAAGGCCCTGCTGGAGCCCCTGGGTCCCCGGTAAGTACCCATGCCTGCCCACAGCTCCCCAGTGGTCTCTTTCCTTCTCAAGGAGCAACTTCCAATCTGCCCCTACACCTCTCCTCTTTTAAAGGGTGTCAAGGGGGAGCCTGGAGCCCCCGGTCCAGATGGATCCCCAGGGAAGCCGGGCATTGACGTAAGTACCACCCCCCCCCCACGCCCACCCCAGCATCCCTGGCCACAGCCCCCGGGTCACAGCAGGGTCCTTTTCTGTTGCACATAAGAAAGTGCCAAAATCCTTTGGTGTGGGAGCTGAAAGCACCCTCTGAATCACAGCAAACACAGGCAGAGCACGCAAAGGGCTGCTGCCACCCTCTCCCACTGCCCAGGCTCCGAAAGTGTCCCCCCCCTCCACCCCACGCTGGTGAGACCTGTGCCAGGAGAGCTACAGCACGGCACCGACACCCCTGAGCACAAAAAAGCTTTTCCTTGTCCTTTACAGCAACTGCTGCCCTGAGCCCTGGTTCAGCTCTTGTTTCTCCCAGAATAAATCTGGAGCAACCCCGTGTCCCACTCCCCTCCCCGGAGCCACCCCCTTGGCACCCACATTGGTGGCATCAGTGACTTCCCCACTGTCCCTTCCCCAGCAGCAGCAGAGCCCAGGGCAGAGGTGGTGGGTAGAAAGGGGGCTGAGCTGCCCCCTTGCCCTGCCTTGATGCAGTGCTGGGCCAGCTCATGGCCCCACGCTCCCCCCCCCCGGGGTACGCAGGGCTGTGTGATGGGTGCCTGGGGAGGTTTGGGTGCCTGTCCCCCATCCCCAGTGCAGTGTTGCACGGGTGAGCACCTGTGAGCACCAGAAGGTGCTCATCAAAAGGAAACCCAAAATACAGAGTCCTCTTTTGAGTCTCTGGGCAGCACTTCATAAATCTTTGGGGGTTTAATTATCCTTCAATAATAAATGAATAGAATAATAACTATCATTACAAGCATGCATTATTCATCCAGGCTAATCTTCCTGCAAAAGAGGTTGGCTCCCTTGAATGTGGATGCAGAGCAGAGCGGGGCTGGGGGGCTCTCCACCCGTGCCATGCCCGGCAGCGTGCAGATGTTAGCCCGTGAGTGATGCTCAAGCCGTCAGGCACAGGGATCCCAACCTGGCAGGAGTGCAGCCCTCGCCTGGCTGGAGCAAGGGACAGGGGAGCCAGGGAGTGACTTGGAGTTGATATAATCGAGGTCACGGATGGGCCAAGCTCCGTGCTGGGGCTGGGGCAGCTGTGCGGGATGTGCCCAGCAGTGCCAGGGTCCCTGCTGAGCCCCGGTGTGGGGTCTCAGCGCAGGGCAGCTCCCAGGGGCTGCAGAGCATTGCTGCGAGGTTCTGTGCCATCGGGGCTGGGGTCCAGGCACAGGCTTCATCTCCAGGTTTGCTGCCTGATGTGCGCAGCAGCGATACGCACAAATTCCCCGCTAATAACCCTTGACCCCTCATGATGGAAAGAGCCCCAGCAAAAACGCCTGGCTGGAGAGCAGAAGGGCTGGCGATAACCTCCTGCCATCTCTCCTCTTGCAGGGCCTGACGGGAGCGAAAGGGGAGCCAGGGCCCATCGGTGGGCCAGGAGTTAAAGTGAGTGAGGGGCTGCTCCGGGGCAGCCGCTCCGGGCTCCCACCTTCCCTGCCCAGAGCCTGGCCAGGCTGGGACCAGCCCCGCCACCCTGGAGGGGATGCACGGATGCAGGAATTGGGTGATGGAGTGTTTGGCAACGCGGGGCACTGGGGCTGGGGCCAGGGAGGGATGAATTTTCGCAGCGGATCAGGGCTTGGCAGAGCCAGACCTTCCTGTTTCGGCTCTTGACTCTCGCCTTCTGTCCTGGCAGGGCCAGCCCGGACTCCCAGGGCCACCAGGGCTCCCCGTGAGTATTTGCCTTTCCTGTGGGCACCAGTAATGCGCCTGCTCCTGGTTCCAGCACCCACTCCCTCAGCACCCACGAGTGGGGTGGGAGCGGAGTGGGGATCCAACCCCATCCCCCCAAGCTGCATCCTTGGTGGTGGCATGGACATTGCCCTGCTTGGGGCAGGAATGCTGGTGGTTTTGGGGGAGTTGGACAATTTGGACCAACCGTGTCTTTCTTCTTGTTGCAGGGTCCTTCGCTGCCAGGACCACCCGTAAGTGCCATGATTGTGGGGCTGGGGTGGGTGGCCAGGGACCGTGCCTGGAGTTGCACTGGAAAAGTTCAAATCTCAGCAGCCCCAAAGGGGGGGTCTCAGGGCTTGAACTCTCTCACCTGGTCAATGTCTCTCTTCTCTTTAAGGGGCTTCCAGGCCAGGTTGGCCTTCCTGGAGAGATTGGAGTGCTGGGACCCAAGGTGAGGGGCCAGGAGGGGGCATGGGAAACCCCCTGCTCCTTACACCAGCATCCGCTTCTCCGCACTTCAGGGCTCCTGGGGTAAACAGGGATGACCCCATAATGTTGGAGTGGGGTCCTACAGTGGCGACACAGGGCCAATGGACTCTGTGCCTGCAGCCAGGTCCCCTCATGCCATCCATCCCCTCCTAGCTCATGGCTGGGGGATGCCCCAGTTCCTGCTGTGACAGCCTGGGTCTCTGGTGCTTCGTCACCCTTCTCCACCCCAGCTCTGGCAGTAACTGCCACCTTCCTGCCTGCTAAATCTCCTTTTCTGGGATTGTTCTTTTTTAGGGTGACCCCGGACCCGATGGCCCACGGGGTCCCCCCAGGCCCTCCAGGGAAACCTGTGAGTATCTCCGCAGTCACCAGCATTTTCTGTGGGAGGGAGAAGCTTCCACCCTGGCTCAGCCCCGGGCTGGGGCTGGGACTCAGGCTCTGGCACCCACCTCCTGCCCCGTGCCTTGCTCCCTTCCCTCCCAGGTGTAACATTCACCCCTCCTGTAAAATACTGCTGGTATTAACCCCTGGATGCTGATGGTCTCCTTCCCTCCAGGGCCCCGCGGGACACATCCAGGGAGTGGAAGGCAGCGCTGATTTCTTGGTGAGAGCTGCCATTACCTTGTCCCTTCCGCAGGCTTTTGCAGGGTAATGGCCACTGGAAGGACGTGTGCTGCCCTGGCCTGAAATGCAGCCACCAGTGTCATTTGGTAACTGGGGGCTTGATGGGGTGGGGAGGAGCAGGGTCCCCAGCCGATACTGTGCTGTGAGCAGTGGGTCCCCTTGTGTCACCGCACAGTCCGGCTTCACTGCGTGGTGTGGGAGCCTGTCCCTCCCAGCATGGCTTCTCCGCAGCCTCTGGGTCCTTTTCCAACTCAGTCTGTGTTCTTCTTCCCCACCAGTGCCCGACCAGCTGCCCACCAGGTCCCAAGGGCCCCCAGGGACTGCAGGGGCTGAAGGTAAGGGAGCCTTGGGGCTGCCAGGGAGTCAACAGGGACTGTCACCTCCAGTGGGCTGTGCCTCAGTGGAGGAGCCTTCCCCAGCCAGGAGGCACAGGGAGCTCAGGAGCTGCTGTGCTCCCCTGGGAGCACGAGGACATGTGTGCACAGAGAGCCCTGGGGACAAAGGTGCTATGGGAGAGGTTCCCTGCAGCTCCCCAGCTCCTGGCAGCCCCTTCCTGGGGAGCGAGACCCTGTGCCAAAGCCCCAGCCCCTGCCGTGCCACTGCCAGGCTCCCTGTGCTGCAAAGCCTGGAGGATTAAACCCGGTGAGCATCCCCACTGCACTGCCTTAAAGCTGTGGGATGCTGAGCCCTACCACGTCACTGGTGGGATGCTGAGCCCTGCCATATCACCAGCAGGCACCCCAGGGTGGGACGTCGTGGGCAGGGTGACTCTGGGTGATGTGGCCATCAGGGAACTGCCTCAGCCCTGCTGCTCTGCCCAGGGATGCTCACGATCTTCCTCTTTGTCCCTAGGGACACAGAGGCCGCCCCGGTGCCCTCGGGGAGCCCGGCAGGCAGGGCAAGCAGGTGAGTGACCTCTCCGGCAGCTTCCCGGCAGGAGCCAGGTGTGCCTGCCTCTGGGGGAGTGGGGCTGGACCGGAGGGCATGGGGCTTTGGGAAGAGAAAGGGGGAAGGAAGGAAAGGGGTGGGAGAGAGGAGGGAGTTCTAAGGCTGGGAGACAGAGGGTGGGCAGGGTGGTCTTTCCACAGTGGCTCCCTGGGAGGGACACTTGTCCCCATCTGCCAAGTCCAGTTGAGGGGGTCTTGGGTGCCCAGGGTGGTTTGTACCCCTGCTCCACCCCGACACTCACCTCTCTTATCTCCATCCCTCCCCAGGGCCCCAAGGGTGATGTTGGCGTTTCTGGAGAACAAGGCATCCCTGGCCCTCCGGTAACATACTTATTTCTCTTGGCTGCTCTGCCCTCCGCGTGCCCCAGGGGCTGGGGGCAGCCAGTTTGTGCTTGGCCCCAGACACTTGGGGATATGACCCCAGCGTGTCTCTGCTCCTGGGGACCCACTGCTGGGACCAGAGAGAAACCTTCATCCCATCCATCTTCCTCCTCCCAGCCATGGAGCTGGCACCAGGAGGGTGGCAAAGCTGCATCCTGATGGATCCCTGAGCACCTCGGTCGTTGGCACATGTTAACATGGATAACACATCGGCCAGGGACAAATTGCTCATGTACACTGAGCCCCCCTGACCCCACCTGAACGGGGGGTGCAGTGTCCAGCGCACCGCGGGGGTGTGGGGATTAAAGCTGTTTGAGCTCGCTGAGCGTTTAGAAGATGAAAAGCAATTAAGGGGCTGAGCCCCTCCGGTCTGGGAAAGGGCAAAACTGCTTTGAAGCCAAGAGCTTTGGTGGGGGAAGCAGCACCAGTTTGGGCCCGTTGCTGTTATCGAACCGACAGCTGGAAAGGCACCTGGTGGGGGGCTGCAGAATTAGGAGCGAGCGGCGGGACTGCAATACCTGGCATTTGGCAAAACCGGCTGATTGCCAGTACCGGCTTTTCCTCTAATTGCGGCTTCCCCCTGGGCTGCTCCTGGGGCTGTTTCCAGCTGAACTGGCTGTTGTTTCCTTCCCCGCAGGGACCGCAGGGCTTGAGGGGTTACCCTGGGATGGCGGGACCCAAGGGCGAGACGGTGAGTGCCGGTGGGATGCAGGGGCAGCTGTGCCTGGCTCTGGGGGCAGGGGGACCAGCTGCCGTGGCGATTCTTCCCAGCCTGGCGGCTGCTTCCCAGGAGCATCACTAACGCGGCTGTTTGGCCGTCCCGGGGAGCTGGATGCTGCCTTTTGCTAGTGGGGTCAGACCTGGCTGGGGGCTGAGGTTGGGATGGGACAAATTCACCCCCACCCCATGCTTTCTTTGCAGGGTCCTGCTGGTTACAAGGGGATGGTTGGGACCATTGGAGCGGCTGGGCGGCCGGTGAGTGCCCTCCCTCATCCCAGGGGCTGTGGGGCAGGTGGGGGACCCCACACTTCACTGCTCAGCCCCTGTCTTTCTCCTCTGCAGGGCAGGGAAGGCCCCAGAGGACCACCCGGGGACCCCGGTGAGAAGGGAGATCTGGTAGGTAACCTACCCCATGGGGAGGGCAGCGCTGTGTGATGCCAATGCCCCCTTTTGCCCCACTCCCTGGCACGGAGCGGGGCTCTGCTGGGGTACCCTTGGTGGGCATCTCCTCCCTCTCCCAGCTCCGTATCCTGCACCAAGAAGGCAGCTGGAATAATAACGCTGGCTCTCTCCTGTTCTAGGGTGGTCGTGGCATCAGGGGCCCCCAAGGAGACATCGGCCCCAAGGGGGAGAATGTAAGTACAGCCAGCAGCACCCCCACCCACATCTAGGGCTGAGCCCCTTGCAAGGGGAAAATCACTCTGTCCTGTTTGGGGCCATCCTGCCTCCTTGCACCCTGGCTCAGCAGAGGGCTGGAGTGTCCCCACCACGAGCTTTTTGCACCCACCATGACCCTTTCAATCCCTCTCGGAGGTGTCAGACTGAGCAATTCTTCCCCCTTTTGCAGGGTCTCCCGGGCATTGATGGCAAAGATGGGACCCCAGGTATCCCAGGCACGAAGGTGAGCTGCTGCGGGCAGGGGCTGCCTGCACCGGGAATGGGGAATGGGCGTGTTCCTTGTACCAGCACTTGCTGGAAATAACTGGGATGGCAAGTGGCATAAGGTCCCCACCCTTGACGTGGCATCTCCTGACTAGCGGAGTGTGGCTGTCCCCAAGGGGTAAAGGGCAGAGTCCCCCTTTAACCAGGAGTCCCTTGTCCCACCCATGGACACCTCATTTCTGCATCTTTCTCCATCACATGGTAACACCCTCCCTGTCCCTTGCAGGGTGGCATGGGACAAGCCGGCCGCCCAGGAACACCGGGACACCGGGGACAAGCTGTGAGTATGGGAGGGTGGGATCCCCCCACCCAGGCAGGTACCCCATTACCAGTGGGGTGCACCCCCAGCTGCGGGTGATGCCAGGGTGTGGGGCCAGCACCCAGCACAGATGCTGCCGCAGGGCAGAGTGCTGCCTCCGGTGCTGTGCTCAAGGTTTGATCCCAGTTTTATTTCTACAGGGCTTGCCAGGGCAGCCGGGAAGCAAAGGTGGCCCAGGAGACAAGGTGGGTCTGGGGCAGCCAGGACCAGAGTGACCACCTCCCAGCGTCCTGCAGCCCTGTTCACCCTACACGGTGCTGCGGCAGCTTCCACGCTCCATCCCTAAGCCCACAGCCTTGTCTGCATGCTGTCCCCTCCCTGTCCTTGCTGTCCCTGAACCCCCTGTTTCCTCATTGCAGGGTGAAGCGGGTGCTCGGGGCCATCCTGGCGTCACCGGTGCCCCAGGGCAGATTGTAAGTACAGAGGGGTCACCATGTTCCTCCGGGGCACGGTCTGGGGGTTGCTCTCTCTCTTTCCCCTCTATTTGCTGTCAAACAGAAAGCAGATTTGGGCATTTTATCCTCCCCCTCAACCCCCCTGCCCTTTCTTCTCCCTCTGCCCCCCCAGCAGCTTCCTCACGGGGGAAGCCCTTGGGGCCACATCCAGCCCTGCATCCAGCACCTCCTTGGCCATGCGGTGCAGTGGCAGCCCTTGGCGTGGCTGCAGGGGACAAGGACAGGGCCACACGTTCCTTGGGGAAGGATGAAGGGCAGATGACGGCATGCAAATCCAAGAGAAGCAGCTGGTCTGGGGGCTTTAGTTGTTCTTTGTTTTTTCCTCCCCTCTTAGGGTGAGCCTGGACCTCGGGGTGAGCAGGGACCGCCGGGTGTCCCTGGGATGAAGGTGAGTCCGGGGCACCGCAGGGTTTGTGGCACTGCCAGGAGCTGCCCCTGACTCTGCTCTCTTCCCGGGTCTCCACAGGGTGACCGGGGCGAGCGTGGCCTCGTGGGCCCCCCCGGCGAGCAGGGAAAAGCGGTGAGTTGTGCCCGCAGCCGGGCTGGGAAACGGGCTTCGCCTTGGCACGGCTCAGGGATGCTCAGCCCCGGGCGTGCGGCTGGGGAGGAGGGATGGGGACAGTGGGGCATGGCTGGCACCGCCTGCACGGACCTCTTGCTTTGATCGTGGCCGGGGTCAGTCACGCGCCCGTCCCGCTGTGCCTGGCTGCCGGGGTGAGGGATTAGCCGATGGGGCAAGTAGCATGGGGATTAGCGGTCCCAGGGCCATGCTGGGTTTGCAGCCCCAGCTGGGAGAGGAATTTCCTCCCAGCCCGGTGAGGGGCTGCCTGGCCCCTCTCAGAGGCTTTCCCAGGGTGGAAAATGGCCAAAAAGCAACCTTTGTCCCTCTGGCTTCCTGGGGGATGGGGCCCCATCCATGGCGAAGCCCCCTGCCTTGACACAGCTGGAGGGGAGGCTCCTTCATCATTTTCTGAGCTATCCCCCCAAGAGGCTGGATTCGGGGCAGGTTGGGATGCTGTGGGGCAGCCTGGACCACTGGAGGCAATGGGGAGCTGCTCACCCATCTCATTGCCATGGGGAGGATGCCCTGATGGGGGAGGAGGGTCTTCCCACTGCCTCTTCTCACTCATTTTTCTCTTTTTCCTATGTTACCTTGATTTCTAGGGGCCGAAGGGTGAGCAGGGTCCACCGGGGATCCCAGGACCCCAAGGTTTGCTTGGAGTCAAAGGAGACAAGGTGACTGCTCCCGGTGCAGGAGGTGGGCTGCTCTGGGGTCCAGCTCAGGGAAGCTGCGCTGAGCTGGGCTGACCCCCGCTTGCCTTTCTCCAGGGCTCCCCAGGGAAAACCGGCCCCAAAGGCAGCATTGTGAGTACATCACCCTCGGTGAATTGGTGGGGAATCGCTGACACCCACGTCTAACAGGGCTGGCACCCACCTCTGCAGGGGGCTGACACCCAGCGACATCATGCGCTCTCCATCAATCCCCCTGGCATCCCGGTGGGGCACAGCGGGTGGGAAGGGGGTTAAAGCGGCTGTGGGGGAGGTGGGTGCTGGCAGCGAAGGTTCTCATTTCTCATTGCCTTGCCTCTAGGGAGACCCCGGTGTTCATGGCCTGGCGGGGCTGAAGGGAGAGAAGGTGGGTCCCTGTCGGTGGTTCCTGGGCTGGGGTGGAGGGACATGGGCTGGACAGGGGTCCCTGCCCACGCTGGGGTCTCCTGCCCAGCACGGCCCCAGGCACTGCAGCACTGCACCCCAGTGCAGCTGCGGTTGCACTCCTGGCTTGTCTTTGTGCCTCCCCCCACCTGCACCTCTAAATTAATGCCGTCTCCCCATTGCATTTCTCGTGTCCTCTGTCCCCAGGGTGAATCGGGCGAGCCAGGGCCGAAGGGACAGGTGAGTGACGGGGGGCTTGAGGGCGAGGGGCTCCCCATACCTTTGTGCTGGGTGGCTCTGCAGGAGCTGCAGCTGGAGGTGATCCTCCTGACCAAGGCAGTGGTGATCCATGGAGCTGGTGCATGCTGCACACTGGTGGCCTCAGAGAGTATTTTCTCTGGAGAAGGGCTTCAGTGACCACGTTCAGCCCTGGATGTGGGTTCAGACCCTCTTTGGGGTTCAGAGCCTGGCTGCGGTGATTGGTACTGGAAGCCTTGTGGGTCTCAGGGCAGGTCTGAGCTCCCCACTCCTGATGCCGCTCTTCATCCCCACTGCAGCAAGGCATCCAGGGCGAGCTCGGCTTCCCCGGCCCCTCGGGGGATGCAGGAGCACCCGGCTTACGAGGCTACCCGGGACCCCCTGGCCCACGAGGACTCGTTGGGGAGCGTGGTGTGCCGGGGATGCCAGGCCAGCGGGGCATAGCGGTGAGTACGCCCAGCACCCCGCATCCCCTCCGCGCCTCCCGCACCACGCAGGTAGTGCCCCTCTGCCATCGGCTTGTTCAGCGCTGCAGGTGAATTGCCTCCCACCTTTTCTTACCAACCCATTCCTCTGGGAAAAGGCTGCCCTTTGGCTCAGGAGCTGCCAGTGCTCCCCCATGAGCTCTCCAGGAGGGCTGAGCTGCGATCCTGCCTTTCTGGAAAAGAAGAATTAATTATTTCTCACTGCATACAGCACCAGCAGCAGGCTTACCTCCAACATGTGCCTTTGCAGCCTGCCTGGGGACAGAATTTTTCCATAGAACCCTCCTTTTAGACTTGCAAAATGGGACTGCAGAAAGTTAACGCTGGGAGCAGGTTGTAGCGTGGCCAGGCATGGTGTGAGCTGGGGCTGGAGCACTTGTCCTGGGACCAAGCAGGAAAAGAAGAAGGGTGGGAAGGTGGCACTGGGTGCAGGGGGGTGCTCTGAGCTGGAGGGTCAGGATGGGACCAGCTCTGCGGGTGCAGATGGGGACAGAAGGAGCCATCTCCCTTTACGGCATGTCCCTCCTTTCACTGCTGGCAGGGTCGGGATGCCGGGGACCAGCACATCGTCGACGTGGTCCTGAAGATGCTGCAAGGTGAGGGGGCAAGTGGGGCACCGCTGGCCTGGTGGCTGCCTCCGTGTCCCATCCCGCATCCTCTCTCTGCCCTACAGAGCAGCTGGCAGAGGTGGCAGTCAGTGCCAAGAGAGCTGCCCTGGGTGGAGTCGGTGCCATGGGACCCCCTGGACCCCCCGGTCCCCCAGGGCCACCTGGTGAGCAAGGCCCACATGGACCCATGGGACCTCGAGGTGTCCCCGGCATCCTGGGTGCTGCTGGGCAGATCGGCAACGTAGGACCTAAAGGTAGGTGGGGGGTGGTCGTACCCACACCATGCCGGACAAAATACCCTCCCTGGGGCTGATACTGCTTCCTCCTGCCACACTTGACCCCCACCCCAGTCCCTGAGCATGGGCAGCCCCCTCCCCAGCTCTGCAGGGTCTGTGTTTCAATCTGCAGCTCCTGCAAGTCCTTCCCTCCTGGTTTCTTTCCCTGCAGGGAAGCGAGGCGAGAAGGGTGAGCGGGGAGACACCGGCCGTGGCCACCCAGGCATGCCAGGACCTCCGGGGATCCCAGGTAAGCCCCCCTGCCCCCAGCATGGACCACGGGTCCCTGCTGGGCAGCACAGCCCTGCGCCCCTTGGTGGGATGAGGAACCCAGCAGTGGTTCGGGAGCTTCTGGCCCATCCCTGCAAACCTGCATGGGTTCATCCCGCACATCCCTGACCTGCAGCGCCCTTTGCTGCCTCCTCGCTGCCCACAGCTCTGCCAGCTGCTCTCCTGGCCCCTCGGCATTGCTCACTTAGAATCATTTAGGTTGGAAAAGACCTTTGAGATCATCAAGTCCAACCATTACCCCAGCACTGCCAAGTCCATCAATAGACCACGTCCCTAAGCACCTCGTCTACATGTTTTTTAAACATCTGCAGGGATGGAGACCCCACCCCATCCCTGAGCAGCCTGTTCACTACCCTTCCAGTGAAGAATTTTTTCTTAATATTCTAAATCTCTCACGGTGCGACTTGAGGCTCTTTCCTCTTGTCCTGTTGCTTGTTGCCTGGGAGAAGAGCACTTGCCGTGCTGCTCCGCTAACGCATCCCCATCCTCACTGGCAGCGTTCCCTGCATCCCAGCCCCTGCTCTGCCCCGGCACAGCCTGGGCTCAGCACCCACTCACCTGCTGAGGACCACGCTCCCATTGCAGGTCTCCCCGGCATCCCTGGCCACGCGCTGGATGGCAAGGCTGGTGAGCGGGGCTTGCCGGGCTCCCCGGGAGAGGCTGGCCGGCCGGGCTTGCCGGGTCCCACTGGCTTGCCGGGCTTCTGCGAGCCGGCCGCCTGCCTGGGAGCCTCGGCGTACGCCGCTGCACGCCTGACCGAGCCCGGGGCCGTCAAAGGACCCATCTACTGAAGAGGCACCAGCACTGCAGCAGACCTGGCTGGCAAACCCATGCCAGGGCTGGCAGCAAAAAGACCAGAAAACTGCAAATCCATAGGGAGCGACCTCTGCCCATCCCGGCTGTGGGAGGGTGCTGGGCTTGGGGCAGCTGCCAGAGGGGAAACGCAGCCTCGGGAATTTAATTTGGTGTAGGCATCACCCCCCTGCCACAGCTGGGGGGACGGGGAGGAATAAAGAAAGGTCACGCCAAGTCCTGTCCTCATTGCTGGGGTTCATTACCTGCCCGCCCTCCGCTCCCTGTGCCCCTTCCCAAAGAAATAAATTCTCTTTTATACAAACCCTCTCACTGTTATGTCCTGCTTGGTGCTGAATCGGCTCATTGCTCATTTCCTTTTTCCCCCCCTCCTTTTTTTTTTTTTTTAAGAAAAAAGAACAACCAAAAATTGTGTTTTGATAATTTAAAAGACTTACCAGATCCAGCCTTCTTCACTGCTGGGCACTCACAGAGCTGTAAATCTTTGTAAAATAGGATTATTTTATAACTATGAACAGAGACCCACCAACTTTTTAAAAAATGGACAATAAAAATTAGATGAATTGTCAATGAACTGATGTGTTGATTTCTTTGCATTAAACCAGGACTATACTGGGAAGGGGGATTATCTGAGGGCTGAAATTCCCTTTTCTCTTGCTTTAAGGCTCTTATTGGGTGTCTCAATTGCTCATTCCCATCCTCGAGGATGATTTCAACTGCTCCATAGGTTGCTTAAGCAAAAACTCATTATTTTTTTTTTCTTCTTCTTGCACCACTGCAAATGTGCAGAGGAATTTGTTGCCCCTGAACTCCCTGGGTTGGAGACTGGGTAAAGTTACCAGAAATGCATCGGGCACCTTCAAGTTAGACCAAGTCGGCCCAAGGCCCCTCGCAATCAAATGGGCCAGAAAACTATTAGCAGCCTTGCAAAGGGTATTGATCTTTTAATAGTTAAAAAGGAAGCCTGCGGCTCTAAGAGGATCCGCAGGTGTCTTTCTCATTATTGCCATCGACAGCAGAAAGGATTAAAGCTGTGTGGCGGGAGCAATGGGGCTTCGCTTTGTAAGATAAATAAAAATCAATTTTTGTTTATTAGCAAAGCATGTTCGGCTTGGCAGGGTAACAAATCCCAGGGAGTGGCGGTGGGAAAGGCTGGCTGTGTTCCTCCCGTGGCACTGAGCATCGCTGCCACCAGCCCTGGGACCACCCGCAGGTCGCAGCCCCACCGGGCACGCTTCAGCAGGAGGGGGCTAATCCTGGCAAGGACCAGCTCCCAGCCCAGGCAGACCCAGCACCGTCTACTCTTCCCTTACACACCTCGCTGCGTAGCAAAGCGCTTTCCCACATGGATCTATATCTGTCCCCATGTCCCCAGACTCTTCAGAAGTATCCTCCACTCCTCCTCCATTTAAATTACCTTCTCTGTGTCCTTTGCAACCCCCTGCCTTGTCACTTAACGTGCAATCAGTTAACTTTGAGGGGACAGTCCTTCATTAAAAAAAAAAAAAGTAAGTTTGGAAGTGAATTGCAAATGTTTTATTTGCAAGCTGGAATTTAATCAAGGAATTAAGAAGGCTGCATACTAATTAGGGGCCAGACTAGTTGCTTCCAACGAGTGGCAAACGCGCTCTGAATCTGCCTCTTCATCAGAGCCCTCATAAATATTCATCCAATAAATAGCAGATTGGATGCTATTACAGAGACAAGAGAGATTGAAACCCAAGTATCTGTGGAAATGAAACAGCTGGAAAGCGTCCAATCTCTGCCCCAAATAATAACAAATCATTATTAGGAGGGGTGAAGGAATAGCCTTGTTGAGCACTTGTCTCCATTTCTGGACAAATGGGGAGATTCATCATCATTCTTTTCAGGGAGGAATTCAGATTATTAAACCCTTTCGGGGACAGCCAGGGGCCGGGCTTACCCCTGCCTCCAGCTGTGCAGCACATCTGGGGCCACATCCCGGCTGCGCAGCCCGAATCACACCCATGTCCGTATTTTTGTCCGCCACAGGAGGGCGCTGCAGCCCGCTGAATCCTCCATTCCCAGGGAGCCACCCCCGGGCTACTGCCACCAAACCCGGCTGTCACCCCTGGCGGTCCCCCCATCCCCGCACAGGGCTGTGCTCTCCCCCTCGCCATTAGGGGAAAGGGAGAAACCCACCCCCTACCCCCCCCACCTCTGGGATGAGCACAGCAGGGTGGGAAGATGCAGAGGGGAAGGGAACCAGGGGCGTGGAGGAGAAGGGGGGAAACGAGGGGCGCAGAGGAGAAGGGGGGGAAACGAGGAGAAGGGGGGGAACCAGGGGCGCCGAAGTTTGCTGCAGGGATGGGACAGGAGGAGGGCTGGAAGCTGAGCTGTGGTCCCGGAGCAAGGAGAGGCTGTGGCGGACGAAGCTGCCGCTGTGCCTGCAGAGGGTCCTGGGCTGCCCGGGCGGGGTGTGCGGGGGTGCAGGATGCTTTGCAAGAAGCCCAGGGGCTCCTTGCTCTTGCACCTGAGCACACACATCCCCAGGCAACACGGGGATGGGATGGAGCAAGTGCTCCAGCACAGCCAGGGACACTGGTCTGGCTGAGCCCACTGGTGTTCAGAGCCTCCCCAAAGGTGCCAGCTGCCGTGGTGGCCGAGGTCCCCCTCAGCAAGGGGCAGCTGTGACCTTCAGCACATCCCTGCTCCCCTGCCCTGCAGATGCTGCAAGGCAGCGCAGCCACAGCCGGGCTCTGCGCAGCCTCGGAGTCGGAGGCTGGCAAGGCCAGTGTCTGGGAAGATTAAGCTCAGGTTTTAATTAAAAGTGCTAAAGAAGCAGCTGTCTGGAGCTCTTCCTTTTTTCTCTTCCACCTGCTCCTGCCTGAATTTGACATCATGGATTCTCCTGTGGATGGGACCATGGGGAGCCAGCCCAGGGCCCCGTCACCTCTGTCCCTGTGGTGACAGGCAAAGGGACTTGGGGCTCAAAAACCACAGCAGCTGAGAGCAGCCCAGTCTATTCACCGTCTGTAGTCACTCAACTATCAGGGACCAGGCCATGGCCACTCATGACTTCTTGTCAAAGCAAAAATGTGTGGAATCTTCTAAAATTATTTCAAGGGGTTTAAGAACCTGCTCCCGAGCTCATCCCTGCAGCTACAAAAGGCTCCAGAAACATGAAGGTGTGGAGTCAAGCATCATCGCATGGCTTTCATGTGACGGGAAAGACAAAAGGGAAGAAATGAAAAGAGATGAAGGCAGATCCCTTTGGGCTCACACCGCTTGCCCCATCAAGCCTGCTGAGACATCCTGCGGGAGTCACAGCTTTCATTCTCTTCCCTTCTGCTTTGAAAGCCATGGGGTGGTGGTGGGTGGGGGTGGGGGTGTGTGTGGGGGGAAGGAAGTCCAATTTCTGTAGCCTGGAGTAATTAGGGAGCCTCTGATTACTACCATTCAAGGCTGATGAGGCCGGCAGTGCTGGCTGCAGTTTGCATTTGGACAAGCACCACTAGTTCCACTCCGGGGCCACGTGCACCATTGCTGCAGCTGAATGTGCTATTAGCGCTGGGGCGCAGCCCTGGCAGGAGGCAGCGGAACGGCTGCCTTCCATCCTGGCTGGACCCTGCCCACGTGTGCTGCGGGAGGAGAGAAACCCACCTGCCCAGCTCCGGGCAGCCAGAGAACCCCGGCAGCGAGCGGCTGGGAGAGGGGACATCCAGCATCTCATGGACCACCCTTGTACCCCCGGGCATCCCTAGCAGAGTGTTGCCCAGGGGAGGCATTGCCTCCTGCTTGGTTACCCACGGCCACCTCTCGGCATCATCCTCGCATCCCACCCCAGCAACATTTCTGTGGCACAAGGCCACTGCATGTGCCCGTGGCAAGGGGCAGCGCTGCCAGATGAATAATTCAGGGAAATGGGAGAAAAGTTTCCTTGAGCAAGCTAATGCATTGATTAGACCAAATTGCCTCCCTCACCCTCAAGGAGGTAAAAATGAGCTAATCACCGTTTGTTCTCTCTTGATAGATGATTAACCACAAATTAGAATATTAAACAGAGGACTTTGGGTACGTAAATTAACAGCTGAGAACTAAGTTAATTATTGGAGGAGCCATAAAACTGCTTATTTTTATTCTTGGTTTATTGTTTGATGTTTTTGCCTCTTAAAATGAGGGAGTTATTTTTAAAATGGCTTGTTCTGCTGCTTGTGTCCCAGAGTGCGATATGGAGTTGGACCAGCCGGGACGTGTGGGGGAAAATGAAGGTCATGCTCCATCAGCAATATCCTGGGGGAATGAATTTCTCCTCCACTGCAGGGAATGGTGCTGCCAGCCCCATCCATGCCTTGTGGGCAGGATGCCCCAAGCCAGGACAAGCAGGATGCCCAAGGGGCATGCAGGCAGCTGGAGAAGCTGATCCTGTTTCTCCAAGGAAAAGGTCAAATTTGGATACTGGCTTTACCCAAAAAAAGTGACAAGACTCTTCCAGATCAGGGACACAGCTATAGGGTGTCACAGGGAATTAACTTTGTTAATAGCCCATTCATTTAAATGTAAATGGTGAGCCTGGCTGGTATAATGAGGCTGCGAAATCTTATTAGGGACCAAATTAAAGGTTTGTGGGTGAGCGGGTGCAGGAGTGGGCCTGAATGTGAGAGAGGGGCTTCCTGGGGGGAGAAGCACATGGGTTCACACCTGGACAGAATGCAAACGCTCAGCTGTACAGCACAGGAGGGAAGGGTGGGTTGGGGGCTGGATGGATGCTGAAGGCAAGACACACGGGATTAATTCCTGCCCTTACCGCTGCCATCGCTCCATGCCTGTCCTGCGGCGGATGCCTGCAGCATCCCCAAGCAGGTGGGGGAGGAAGGGGCTGGGGGTGCTGTGCCACTGACCCCTTAGGGGCAGAGGGGCCACCCTGCACATAACTGAGGCCAGCCGAGGGGCACGTTTGGGTAGAGCAGGGCATGGCCACCTGCCCTCAGAAGGGGTGCACAGCCCCCGAGCCCTCCCTGGGGGGGGGGGGGTTGGGGCTGGTAACAGGTTCTGCTGCAGCCAGCTCCACGTGAGCAGCCCCATTTCTCTCTGGCTCCAATCAGCGGTGCCAACGGGCCACCAGCACGGCCAGTGCTCACTGGGGTGCACCCTCCTCCTTTGGAGGGGTCCTGCCACGGCTCTCCCACACCCGGCAAAGGGGGAAGGAGCATGCTGACAAAAGGCTGATTTAATTACTAGAATTGTTCTGATTACAGCCTGCAAACACTGTTATCTTGTAATTATTGCCAAGAACATGCCATTAGTACATGATTAAACACAACGTCTTGTGGGCTGCTAGCTGATTGTCTGATGCCTTATGAACTTAATTACTTCATGCTGATAGAAAGCAACTGGAAGGATGGAGCGGGGCGATGCCTTGGGGGGGGAGCTGGGTCTGGGGCTTGCCTGGGATACCCCATGATGTAGGGCCCCTCAGCTCCCTTCCTAGATGTTTGGCCCTTGTCCACACGTGTACTCATGACCTCAGCCCCTAAACAGCACCTGCAAGCCTCAGCCAAGGCACAGAGTCAGGATTAGTGCTTCAGCCTTTTGCTTGCTCTGTGACATGCCACCAATCCTGTTTTTACTCATCCTCCTGAAGCAGCCAGCAAACACAGGGCACTAGCTTTCCATCCAGGTCTCCTAAGGTTCAAGAGTCTCCGTTCAGCAGAGAAAAACCCAAGAATTTGTTTAGTACCTGCTGATGGCAAGGTCTCACTGGGGGACCTGGAAATGCACTGCCTCTGGGGGCTGCAGGACAGCCCAAGCCACCGGCTGCGTGGATGGCCAGGGGGATGGATGGATGCAGGATGCTAATCCTTGTCCAAGCACTGCTGTCCCAGGACACTGGGCTCTGGGTCTTGACAGGCAAAACAAGAGGAGACCCTGCTACTGATGGGTGGAGGTCCTGCCTGCAGCCCTCGGCTCCCTCATCCCTGGGAACCTTCAAGGATGAGCTCAGAGGTGTCTCACAGCCCCCAGCAGCACTGGTGGTGAGCAACTTGGGTTCCTTCCAGGAAAAATCAAGTAGCTGCCTGCCTCGGGGACCCTTCAGTACCTCTCACATGCTGTCACCCTGCCCTGGTGACAAGGGCATACAAACTAATCCTGACATCTCATTAGCAGGATT
Organism: Falco peregrinus; assembly: GCF_023634155.1. Classification (NCBI taxonomy): domain Eukaryota; kingdom Metazoa; phylum Chordata; class Aves; order Falconiformes; family Falconidae; genus Falco; species Falco peregrinus. The sequence continues at coordinate 118,067,862 of NC_073723.1, forward strand.
AATTCTCAACCTCATTCTCCTCTCAGCTGAGAAACTGGCACTTCCGCTTGCCACCACACCAAGCCCCGCTCCAGGGATGGGGCCAAGCTGCCAGGCTACCCTGGCTCTGACTGAGCAAACAGCAGAGAGCAGGAAAACACACTTCTCTCCTGCTTTTCCTCTCCCTCCTGCCCTAGCACTCAGTGCTTAGGTGGCTTCTGGCCAGCCACCTCCATCCCCAGCCCCCCTTTGTGCCCTCATGCTGCACTACCTGCTCACAGAGAAGTCTCCACCTCGCTGCATCGACCGCATCCCCTCAGCATCTGGGGGACCCAGCTCTCAGGCTTTCCAGGCACCAAACACCCACAACTTTTCCACAAAGATGCTGCAGGTCCCCAGTGCAAGCTGCCAACCACAGGACAGAGCCACAGCACCTGCATTTATAGCAGAGCAGCCTTGTGCATGCAGCTGGGGAGGGGAGGCAGCAGCAGTGGGTGCTGCCCACCCTGGCAGGTGCCACAGGGAAACTCGTCAGTCCCGGTAATTAGCTTCAGGCTGGTCATTCCCTGGGCTTTCTCATGCTTGCTTTCTAAATGGGGAGCGTGTCCTCCCAGGAAAGGGAAAGTCAAGGAGAAAACCCAAAGTCCCTCTTCTCTGGAAGAGGTTTTCTCTGTGTTTCCTCGTATTCCGCCTGCGACGTCGGAGTTACATGAATATACCATCCTCCACACGGTGTGTGGCAGGAGAAGAACTCCATGTGTGAGCGACAAACCGGCCCCATGAAAGGAAAAGGGGGAAACACATCAGAAACAGGTCTATTAGCCCAGCTCGAGCTCAGTAAAGCATCTACGAATGAAATATGAAAAGCACAAATTTATAATGGCTCATAAACATTTAATCCCCTTATGTAGAACATACGTATTTTAATATCCAGACGTATGGGCTGCAGAAGCCTCTATTTATGCAAGCGCAGTCTGGGTAAACAGCCTGCTGCTGGGCGAATGCAAATCGCTGGGTACGAGCCCACTCAGCCCCTTCCTGCGCTCGTCCTCCCACAGAGCCCAGCAGCGCGCAGACGAGGACTCCTGCCCATCCCCGTGCTCCTGCCTACTCCACCGGGATGCTGCCGGGATGTGGGCTTGCACGGCAAAGGGAAAAAAATCCTCGGAGACACAGCTGCGGTGCTGGCTCCAAAAACTGCGTCTGTTTGGATCTGCATCACACGGAGCATCATCCTGCCCTCCCTGCCGCTGCTGCGGGGCTGCAGGGCTGGGGGATGATGCTGGTGCTGGTGCTGCTGCCTTCCCTGGCTCCGGTGGGATTTGCTCCGGTGTGACTCAGGGTAGAATCTGCCTTCCTGGACTCAGGAGTACGATAAAGGTGGTAAATGGAGAAAAGCAGAGGAAAAAGTGACTCAGCCCTGGCGGGGCTGGGGTGCTGGCTTGTGGGAGGCTGGGGAGCCCCGCGGCGGTGCTGTGTTCACCCCGGTGGTGCTGGCTCACCCCGGCTCTGGCTCTGGCTCCTGAGCACCATTTGCATTTCCCTTAAAAGATGATTTCCATTGCAATAACTTTGCTCCCGTCAGGAGGCAGCCTGGTGTCAGATCCATTTTTATGGCCCACTGAAAATGCCTTTTCTGTGCCTGCTCCATCCCTTCCTTTCTCTTCTGCCCTTTATTCCCTGTCTTGCAGGAAAAGGAGAGAAAAATCCCCAGCAGATTTGTTGTTTATAGAGTCGTGTTCAACACGAGGAAATCAATACAACAAACTTCACGGTGTGATTCTGGGCCTTGAATAAACAAGGCAATTTAGCCAGGTGCCTGTCATGTTCAGGTACCCTTTGGATCGCAGCCTGAAATGAAACCAAAATATCTCTTTGCAGGGGTTAATTACAGCTCTAAATTTCTCGTCTCTCTTCCCACCAGTGCTATATTCTGTGGCTTGGGGTCACAGGCAATTTCGGCCAGGCTGGAGGCGTCATCCTGCAGCTTGTATGCTCCGACAGGGAATTTTGGTGAGGGGAATGGGGACACAGAGGTGAGGACAGGGGGGAAAGGGCAGGACTGAGCCTGGCTGGGGTCAGGACACACTTTGAGGGGAGCAAAGCTGCCTGGCCAGGAGTGACAGGGGTCCTGGGTGCTGCTGCTGAGCTGCTTTATGCTCTGTGCCCAAATCTCTTGTGGGCATGCAGGCATGTGAGGGCTCCCCGTGCTCCTTGAATGCTTTGAGACCTGGGGTGGCTGGAGCTGGCACGGGGTTTGGTGTGGGGCTGCTGGCATCCACCACATGCAAAGGTGGCTGGACCTGAGCTTTTGGTACAGGCGCTTGGCAGAATCAGATTTTGCTTCTTTGAAGTCGGTCCCCACCAAAAGCTCCTGCAGAGATGTCATCGGTGGAGTCACGCTTGCAGAGGACTCAAAGCCACGTGCTGGCTTTGCTCCAGCTGCACATGCTGTACAAGACAGCAATCAATGCAATGGGTACAACTGTGAATTACACCAACAAAGGGGGATTTTCATTAAATGGGAACAATTCTCACCAGTCACCGGCTTATGACAGGCGAAAGCAGCTTTTAACTGCCTCTTGGTCTGGTCTCTAGCAGGAGCGGTGCCCATGGGAGTAGATCCATCAACATCCTTCAGGACCGATGCTGGGCACATCACCTTGTGATTGCAAGCACCCATTCATTAACGTTCCCAAAGCACTTTGAGATCCACAAATGAAGGGTGCTGTAGAGAGGCAAACGTTATTAAACCCATAGACGAACCATCAATCATGGGGCCTGACTGTTGCAATATCATATTTATTATTGATGGAATTAGCAACGCTGAACTCCCAGCCCGATCAATAGCCTTAATAATTCCATCAAGGTCATGTCAGCTTTCATTTCCCTCTGTATGTTTTCCAAAAGAAACACATTTCTAACACCAAGAAGGAAAGGCACCACCTAGCTTTTACCCAGCTGCTGCTTCGAGGTGAGGACTGGGGTGATATCGGGCGGTGGGACCCGCAGCAGCCTTGCTGAGCTCAGCAATAAATCGGGAGGCATCACCTGTCGGATGCAGGAACGTCGGGCAGCCACGGCAGGCATCCTTTGTCACCTCCATGCCGAAGCAGTTTAGGTCCCCCGGTGAGGACTGGCTTAGAAATATCACTGATGGGCAGAGAGCTAATGACTGCACAGTTGATAGAACGCCCTTTGGATGTCTCTCAACAGCCTCTGTTGCCCTTCACAATGTATTTCCATCCCAAACACACCCAGATTTCCAAATTGTCCTCACTAGTAAATTTTTCTCTTGCTTCTCATGCTGCCTTTCTGCTGGGGAGCGGCAAGTCCTGGCCCTCTGCATCCCACAGACCAGTGCTTTCTGCAGCCTGGAGCTGTGCTGGAGCCCCAGGACCAGCTGGGATGGTGACTTTTCCCCGGGGAAGGAGATGTCACTGGTTGAGAGCAGCTATCAGCAGAGAGAGGGTATTATGGAAGCGCGGGACTATCAGATGAAACGGTCATTACATCTCAAAGCTGCAAAGAGCAGCTGCAAGCAGCTCAAGCCTCAGAGGTGTGATGCCTCGGAGAATCCTGGCATGTGGTGGGCTGACCCTGGCTGGGTGGTGGGTGCCCCCCAAGGCTGTGCTATCACCACCCTCCTCGGCTGGAGAGGGGAGGGAAGGTGTCCCGAAAGGTGTGTGCGTCGAGATGAGGACCAGGAGACATCACTCACCAATTCCTGTCACGGGCAAAACAGGCTCGACTTGGGGAAATTAGTTGATTTCCAATCAAATCAGAGTAGAATAATGAGAAATAAAACTAAATCTTAAAACCACCTCCCCCCTGCCCTTCCCTTCTTCCCAGGCTTCACTTCACCCCGATGTCTCTCCCTCTTCCCGCTGAGTGGTGCTGGGGCTGGGGCTGTGCTCAGTCCCCCACACGCTGTCTCTGCCGCTCCTTCCTCCTCATCCTCTCCCCCTGCCCCAGCGTGGGTCCCTCCCATGGGCGCAGCCCCCCAGGCACAGCCTGTTCCCGCACGGGTCCCCACGGGGTCCCCATCCCTGCCCCAGCCCAGCACCCTCTCCCCACGGGCCATGGGTCCTGCCAGCAGCTGCTCCAGCACAGGCTGCCCATGGGTCACAGCTCCTTTAGGCACCCCCTGTCCCGGCGTGGGGTCCTGCATGGGCTGGGGGGGGATGTCTGCTCCCCTGTGGGCTGGGGGCACAGCCTGCCTCGCTGGGGGCTTCCCGCAGGCTGCCAGGGAACCTCTGCTCCAGGGCCAGGAGCCCCCCTGCCCCCTCCTGCCCTGGCCCGGGGGTCTGCAGGGCTGTGCCCTCACTTATTCCCACTCCTCCCTCCTGCTGCAGTTGCACAGGTTTTTTCCCCCCTTCTTAAATCCATTATCCCAGAGTTGCTGATGGGCTCAGCCTTGGCCAGCGGTAGGTCCGGCCAGGAGCCAGCTGGCACGGGCTTCATCGGGCATGGGAGAAGCTTCTAGCAACTTCTGACAGAAGCCACCCCCGTATCCCTCCCGGCTACCAAACCCTTGCCACGCAAACCCACTATGCTGTATTTACCAGCCACATTTGAAACTGCTGCCTGAACGAAAGGATTTGATTGCAGTTTAAAAACAGAATTATGGTCTGTTAAGAGTGTGTTGGGAAGTTATTAGGGACCTGTTTACTGGGGTTTGGAAACACCTTCCACTAAAATCTCTCTGCGGGAGCTTTGCAAGTGACAGCCCCGGCTTTACTGCAGGTGCAATAGCAGGTGAGCAATAACAGGAACGCAATAATAATAATAAATAATAATAATAGAAGTGCAATAATAATAGGGGTGCAATGGGAGAGCCCCTTCCCTGTGGTACACAGGCAGGCTGCCCCCAGGTTTTCCTGCGCAATGGTGGGATTAGGGAGGAGAACGAGCAGCTCAGTCTGTAGGCAGCGGCTTTGCCTCTGGTTCTGCTGGAAGGTCTCGGGGTGGCAGGGGTCCTCTTAAAGGCTGTTCTGCTGATGACCCCGATCCTCCCTCGCATCAGGGCCCTGCCATTGCCTGGGCTTTATGAGGCCCTGAATCTGGGCTTGAATCTTTTCGTCTGTATTACTCATCTTGTGTCTCCATTCCTGTAGTGATGGATTTAATGAGGGTAATTATGATTTGCAAGAGAAAAACTGCTCAAGCTGCAAATAGTGCCAGCAATTCCCCTTTTTCTCTCTCTTTTCAAGGCAACAGCAGCTCTCGAAGCACCAAGAAACCCTGTGTTCCCTGCTCATGTCAAAAGCAAGGTCCTGCAGCTCTACTCCTGCAAGGAGACCCCTGTTGCTGATTGCTAAAGCTGCTGCCTTGGTCTCTGTCTGCTGGGAGAAACCCTCCCCGTGATGCTGTTAAAGCAAGCTATAGAGGCAGTGCCTGCTGGTGGGGTGGGAGCAGCTCCCCAGACCCAGCATCCTGCTGCAGATACACCCAGGGACTTGCTGCCACCCACCAAGACTCTGAGACCACCATGGAAATATCCTTGGCAGAAAGAAATTCCTAAGCTGGAGCCTTCCCACCCCAGCCCGGTGCTCACCAGCTTCCTGCTGGCTGCTGAGAAATCAGAGGACCAGGGAGCACGTAACGCTGGGTCATCTGCAGCATCCAGGGGCTTGGTCCTGCCTGCAACCTTTGTGGCAGCTCTGGAGTTCATGGGCTGTTGGAAACTCCCATAGATTCTCCCATTAAAAAGAAGGAAGGATGCTTTAGCCTTGCTTTCCCTGGATGAGTTCTGCGTCAAGAGCCTAGATTCTCCCAGGGGTTGCAATCACATCCGATTGTCTCGCTTCTTCCTTCTTTGTGGCCCAGGGGGTCACTTTGAAACCCCAGGGTCTGCTACAGGCTGTGCTGGGAGAAAAGACGTGTGTGTGTGCTGGCAGAAGGAGTAGTGAGTACCCAGGGATGCTGCAAAAAGCTTGATTGCAGTGGTCAAGACCAAAAGGCACAAAATATTAGGGAAGTCCAAACGAACAGGCACCTCTCCTTGTTTATTCTTGTCTGTCTGCTGATGGCAGCTCACCGCTCCATCGGTCCATTTCTCCATCACCTCTGGCCTGACATGTGCGTTCCTGCAGGTTGCTGAGCTCCTATTGCCAAGGGAGCATCTTCAAAGGCACCACGTCATCTCTGCCGGCTCTTCAGCCAGCTTTCCTTCCAAGCCTAGCTCCGCAAATCTCTTGCTTATTTCAAGTCGGTATTTTCCACTTTGTAGTCTGAGAAACACTAACATTTTGCATTAACTCCCCTTCCTTTATTTATTTATTTACTGCTTGCATGGCATTAAATCTTGGATGCATCATCCGCAAAGCCCACATTTCAGACACACAACGGCCAAAGGTGCTTGGGGCGACCCCGGGATACGTAAGAATTTTTTTTTTTTCTAAGGATTTGGCTCAAGATAGAGACGGATTTTCACGGCTTGCCTCAAAGTGAAGAGATTTGCATGTACATAAATACTGGTGCAAACTCAGCACTTGTCGTGCCTGTGTCTGCGCCGCTGCACGTTGGCGTGGGTGAGGCAAGTCAAAATCGAAACAAACTGTGTCAACAGCATTATAAGAAAGGAGAAATATAATACTTCCCATAAAAATCCATCTTTGCATAAAGATGGATTGAAAGGTGCTCTGCTCCTCCTGGGATAAACTGACTCCCTATCTCTAGAGAGCAGGCACAGGGTTTCATGGCACTGTAAATCCAGCTTCAGGGCTTCTAGCACCAGATAAAAAGCCTCTGTGGCTATATGACATAACACACTGATCCAGTATAAATTCACTCTGCCAGTTCATATTTGCTCAGGCAGTTTTGATAGGCTATGTGTGTATGACAGCTTTATGCTAGATCAGGTATCATCCGTCCTCCTGCAAGCTGTGGAAAACCGGACTAAATTCCCTATTGTCTGCCCAGGGCAGCCCGGCACGCTGCACCGATCTGGCTGGTGGCCGGATTCCCCCTGCAGGGAGCTCACCTACACCTTCCTTCCAGGGCTGGGTGGGCATGTTATCAGTTTGGGAGGGGAAAAAGAGGAGAAAAAGGGTATTTTCTGGTCGCAGGAGTTTTCTGGCTTGCTTTTCCTTCCCCCGCCAAGCTCTCAGACGCTGCAAACACAGCTGAGCAACCCCCTCCTCTTCTATTTCTGATGCTGCAGATGATGGACAGCTGGAAGGGATGAAGCCTGGAGCATGACCTGGGGGCAGCTGGGTCTGAACTAACGAGTGCCCCTTCGATCCATGCGTGTAAAGAGCCATTAGGTCTAAGAGTCTGGTCTAAAATAGAGCCCCAAAGCACACTCAGGGCAGAAATAGGAGCTTGTGTACTCACTACTTCAACTTACTGATCTAGTAGCACTGCAACAAACTACTTGCTCCTGTAGATTTTTATAGGCGGCTGGAGCTACGGCACAACCAATCCCTTGGAAATTTCCTGCTGTTTATTAGAGGAAAAGGTCTGTGGTCTGTTTATGATTGAACATTGTATTTCAAGTAACTTGAAAATGGCACTTGAGGCTCATCTGCTGATATTTAGGCTGAGAGAAAACGGCCTCAAGTTGCACCAGGGGAGGTTTAGGTGGGATATTAAGAAAAATTTCTTCACCAAAAGTGTTGTCAAGTGCTGGAACAGGCTGCCCAGGGATGTGGTGGAGTCACCATCCCTGGAGGTGTTTAAAAGACGTGCAGATGTTGCACTTAGGGACAGGGTTTAGTGGTGGGCTTGGCAGTTAACCAACTGGGTTAACGGTTGGACTCGATGATCTGAAAGATCTTTTCCAGCCGAAACGATTCTGCGATCCTGTGATCACCCTTGCTGCTGCAGGCAGAGCTGGTGCCAGCGTGTGCCCGGGCTCCCCCGTCGCTCTGACACTAGGGGGGGGACCAAGCCTACTTAACGGTTGGACTTGATCATTTCAAAGGTCTTTTCCAACCTCAACGATTTTATGATTCTATGCAGCCGAGGCCGGCGGTGGGGCTGGGACGGGCGGTGTGGAGCAGCCACGCGTGGGGCTGTGTACCCTGGGCTGGCACCCTTCAGCGCTGGCGAGCTTAAAGGTTGGAATTCCTTTGCAAAGGAATTTCTCTCTCCACCTCCTCCAGCTTCCAGCCAAAACCCAGCTGAATTCATCTGCCTTAAAAATCACACGGCTTTTTTGAGATGCATGCTCCTGCTGTTGCTGCGTAGACAAGCCCTGAGATGCTGTCTGGCACCCTGGGGAAGCCTTCAGAGCATCTTCACTCTTCCCACAGCCAGGGTTTTCTTACTATCCTCCCTTTGTTGTGATTTCTTCCCATCCCAGCATGGGGGTGGGGAACAGCAGCTCCCTCTGGTCTTTGCAGCAGCCCTTTAGGTCTCTTGCCTCCCTGCTTTGAGCTAAATAGCCCTCTCACCCCCCAGTTTTCCTCGGACATTGGTATGGAGATGGGAGAGCTGGCTCAGCACCTCTTTTTATTTAGGAGAAATAGTAGCAATGGAGGTAAGCAGGTGCTTGCAGCTGACCAGCACCCCAGCCTGCCACCATGGAGGGCTCCAGCCTGTCCCCAGATCCCCATCACAGGAGGGATTTACAGCCCCTGCTCCCCGTTCCCCCTCCCTGGTAAGACACAACGGTCTGAGCCAAAGCCCTTTGGGTGCCATTACGATACTGCTCACAGCAAGTCACTGAACAGGTGGGAAATACCCGTCTCCTTCATATTGTGGGACTTGTCAGAAAAATATACAGAATGAGAGAGATGCAGAGTCCATTCTTATGTACATGAATTGCACCGACTGCTCTGTATCGATCTTGCTTTACTTTATTTTTCCCCATCCGCTTACAGTGCCTCTTCAGGTGCCTGTGAAATTCAAACACTGCGGAGAGAGCAAGGCAGAAAGGAATGGATATCTCCCAAAGATGTGGGATTTTCAATGGGCTTTGGTGAGGAGCACTATTTCTTAGTCTCTTCATCTTACAAAAGCAGCCCAGAACGTTGTAACTTGCCTGTGTAAGAGCTGTAAGCCTCGAGTCCCTGTAGACGTTAAAAATGTGCATGTAGGTATATAGGTATGGACAGCTTTGCAAATGCGCACCTGTGACTGCAGCAGCTTTTCTCAGCTGCGCACTCACACAAGCCTACAGATCCCTGGGAAACACGCAGACCGACCCCTATATACACCCCTGCATGCATTTAGGACATAGCTGCTTATATATCCATATGCATGAATAGACATGAATATGGATTGGTGTTTGCCGGCTGTGCATCATTGCGTGGCAAGGATGAGCACGGCATCTGGGATCCTGCTCTGGTAGGTGCTGTGGGAGATGCTTGATGTGCAGGGCAACACGACGCTTTATACAACGGTTCATCAGCAAATGCAGGGACTGTGCGCTGCCCCGTAGCCGTCACAGCCAAGGAATTTTTCGGGCAGGGTCTGGGTGATGATGATGATGGCCAAGGTTTGCCAATGTGGGGCAGGCTTGTTGGAAAAGGCATCAAAGAGCAGCAGCTGGGCACCATCAGTCAGGCTCGCACAGGGGATGTGTGTGCACACGTGTGCCCTGCAGCTCCGTGACCTGGAATGGGGGCTGCGGGGACAGTAACCCCCTTCCTAACCTGACGGTGCCCTACAACTGTATTCAGTTTTCCTACAACTGTATTCAGCCCCCAAACATACGTGTGTGCATTAATGCTAAGCGTATCCTAAAATAAATGCATCTGTGGCATGTATCTCTGCATGCACGTCTCGCTCCCACATCTGCTGCGACTCAGGACCCAGGTCTGCTCTGCCATAAAGAGCTGTGAGGTGTTTTAAACTACTTCTTCCTTTTTTTCAAATCCTCCTCCTATTTTCTAATACAGTGAACTATGAAATTAGGAGCCCGCATGGCAGGCGCATGAGCTCTTGTCATCAGGATCTTTCCCAAGCGATGAGAGATGTTCGACAAAATTCAGAACCAGAAGAACACTCACAACTGCGTTTTTAACTTACTAAAAGATTGTTGGCTACTTCCTAAAATTGCTGTATTTTCATGTTTGCTTTCAGACCGAGCTGTGTATCCCCCGTGCCTGCAGCTGGGTTGGTGACTTGCCCTTGTGCGGTGTCCCCAGTGCTGGACACGCTCTCTCCAGGGTGTGTTTTACTCCCCATCATAACACAAGGTGCAAGGAAATTGAGCTGAGCTGATGCGACTTACAACGGCAGGTTAGGGAATAAGGGAAGCTTTAATATACACCTCCCTGTAAGCTTGGAACAGTAGGGTCCCAATATTTAAATATCTTCTGCTTGAGGGACTCTAATGAGCTAAGGATGAGGTTTGAACCTCCAGCTCTTCAGAGCTCGAGCCATGAGCTCCTGCTGCTCGCCTGAAGGAATAATGTCATCGCTTGGCTCTTGGGAAGGGAAAAATCAGCAATTAGAGGGCAAATATTGGTTGCTGGGACCATGGTCTGGAGGTTAGGCTGAAACCTTCTGTGTTTGCACCCCAGGGTCTGTCTTGGTGCTTTTTCAGTGCTGGTTCGCGCTCTTCAGTTTAAATAACGTTCCCTGAGCCCCAGGAGAGCAGCCCAGGACACCCCGGGCTCCCCAGCGCAGCCGGGTCCTTGCTCAGCTCCGCTCTTGCCCCTGCCTTGCTGGAGCTTTTTGCCTTTGACAGAAACCAGCTCTTAGGGGACAAAAGGATGCCTCCGAAGCTCTTAAAAGGAGCCAAAATAAATTAATCTATAAATATCTTTGTCCCTAACTCTTCATCTCGCCGTTGCAGATGTTCTTTGGCATTAGAAATCCCCTTGGCCCTTTTTAGCTTGTACGCATTTAATGGGAAATTAGGTCTTAAATCCTCCATCTCCTTGCTGGCTGCAGGAGCCCTCTCTGAAGTTCGGCAACGGTTTGGCCCAAGGCCAAGTGCAGGATCAGGACTCAGCGTTTCTGCACGTTGGCACCTTCCTTGGAGAATCCTGGCTCTGCTTTTTACCCACCCTTGCCATAACCGCAGTCGGAGCTGCTGGCTCCAGACTCAGTGGATGGGACATTACCCGCTCCATTTACCATCATCGTTCACAAGCCCTAAATATCTGCCAGAAAGGTATAATTTTGTAATTATTTCCCTTTCATTAGCACTGTCTGCAGCTCGTCGGGAGGTTCCCCAGCCACAGGCAGATGCTGCCACTCGGCTTTTCCTTCTTTCCTCCTTTTTTCCAGCTTTGAGACCCAGAGAACAGCTGCCCAGTTGGATTCATGTACTTACTCAGAACCATGCAGCAGCTGAGGTGAACTGGAGCCCAGCAGAAATATTTCAGTGGTGCTAATTATGGCAGCACCCTCAACAGCAAGCCAAGGTTTGTACCGAGGCTTGTTCCCCCTGGTGTACAAATAGGAGTTAACTGTAAGGGACTGAAACCGCAATTAAAATGCAGCCTACACCAGAGGCAACGGGTGACTCGCAGGGAATTAAGGGGTATGTGGAGCACCAGCTCCTTGAGCAGATTTCGTGATGGTTTCGGTGAGGCAGATGAGGAGTTCACCCAAAGTAACCAGGTCACCCAAGCATCCCCCTCCCCAACACGTGCCTCCATAAACCCGCGCCGCAGGGAGAGGGATCGCTGCTGCTGCATTTATTACAGGTCAGGCTTTCCCAGCCGCCAGCTCATGGCTGAGAGGGCCCTGAATCAACGTGTGATTTATGGAACCGAGTGGGAAAGGGAGGGGTTTTCTGGCTTGCTTTTATGGCTCCGTTCAGGGAATTCTGCAGCACGTTCAGCCCCTAAACTGGGGAATAAACCAGACCCCTCTGCAACTCTTCCTGCTTGGTCCCATCCCCAGTCCTTGCTGGGTGCTGGGGTGGGCTCAGCGCAGGAGGAGAGGCAAAGGCTGGAGCATCCCTGAGCCTGGCGACGGGCTCACCAAGAGCCGTGCACTGGTGGACCACAGGGATGCTGTGCAGCCCCTCCGTGGGAGCATCCTCGGCTCCTGCCCGGGTGAAACGGCCCGATGGTTCGCAATCCCCCCTTCTCTGGAGCAGAAAGGAGAGGCGAGTGGAAGGCAGCGGGGAGCAGATCCCAGCCCCTCTCCCCCAGACCCGCAAGACCTGCAGCAGCCTCCCTACCGAGGAGCAGAGCACACGGACCCCGGGTGCCAGCAGCTTGTCCCTCGGCTGCAGCCCCGCTAGCACAAGCTTTTCCCCATCTCCACACCAGCCCTTTTCCCACCTCTAGAGAAGAGAACAGCAGGCTCATCTCCCTCCCCGAGTGGAAGCTGTAAACTATTTTCCTTTTAAAGCATGGCTAACAAGCATCAATTGGGCTCAGCTCCCTCCCGCCCAGCCAGCACCGCTGCAAAGGGGCCGTGGGAAGATTGATGCACCGCGCTCGCCTGTGCCACTCCCCAGAGCCTTCGTCTGTCTCTTTGCTCAAAAAAAGTAAAAGACTTCTTTAGCAGCTGATGGGAAGGGAATGGGGGGGAGGTTCATCACTGCTGAAGCCTGGGAAGCCTCACGGTGCTGAGCTGCGGGTGGGATCCTGCACCAGCCCCTCGCTCTGCGCTGGTACCCTGCTGTGGACCGAGGGCTGGACACTTGGCTTTGCCACCGAGGCACCCTCCTCTGTACCCCGATGTCCTTACGTTGGGATGCAGAAGGGCTAAGGAAAAAAACCCACATTTTAAAAAGTAAGTAGTACTTTAAAGGAATAGAGGAAAAGAAGCATTCAAAAAGAATAAAGAAATAAGAAGTTTTAAAAAAGAATAAAATTTAAAAAGTGTTGTAAAAGAATAAAGAAAAAAATATTTCAAAGGAATAAAGAAAAAAAAGAGGTGTTTCAAAATCAAGGTTTTGTATCTCTAAAGATAAGGGATGGGGGAAGCTCGTTTCAGTCTCCCACTCGCCCCGCTGCGTGGGAGGGAGGTGACTACCAGCACTTCAAAATTTAATATCTCCTCCAGGCAAAACAACTGTGCACGGAGATCCCCCCATTCCCATCCCAGCGCGCAGAGGTGTCACAAACCCCCAAGCTCCCAAGGAGCTCTTTGGCAGCCAGTTTGTCCCCATCACGCATCTCAGAGCAGAGCAGTGCGGCACCCACGGGTGCGGGATGGGGGTGAGACCCCCGGCAGCGGCAGGGCAGGGCGGCACAGCCCGTGGCCAGGGCGCTCATCCCAGCCCCAGCACGGCGAGGAAACGCCACCGTGCCGCAGGGTCGAGACATTTTTAAGGCTGGTTTATTTGCTGCAAATTCCCGGCAGTAAACAGTGCTGAGGAATGAATTGATTCTGTGCAATCTCTGTGTTAGATGCAATTATATCTTATGATCTGGTAAAAGCCAGGATTTATCTCCTGCTTTGATAGGCAGCCCTTTTCTTCCTCTAGTCTTTTAGCCATAAATCTCTCTCCCTCTCATTATACGTTATCACCATGCAAACAGTTTGGGGAGAAGGATATTCTAAATGCTGAATTAACATACAAATATCAACACCCCCCCCCCTTCCCAGAAACAACCAAAACCATGCCCTGCAAGAGCAGCATAAATATGGAGAAAAATAATTGTGCATTAATGCTAATTGAAACAGTGAGGGCCCCTCTTACACCATTTTGAATATGCATCAAATTGAACAAAGAATTAATGGAAGTTTAAAACAAAAAAATCCCTACAAAAGGGCCACCATTTCTTTTTCACCATTAATATTGTTAAAATGTTTTACATTCTGGGAATAATTGTCTGTGAGTGAGAGTTAACCCATGAGTCATCAGATCATTGCATATTATTACCTTTAATAGTTATTATTATTTCCGCGTTTCCCAGAATGATGCTAAACACACCATGGAAACAAATCAGAGCCAGCACTCGGGGGTCTTTAGGGAAAAACAGAACAGCCACAGACAGGTAGCCTGTGTTAAGCTGCTTTAAATTTTTTCCATGCCTCAGTTTCCCCAATGCAGCTGGAGATGCTCGCTCTCCTCTTTCCCCTTCTTGGCCAGGAACTGCCCCATCATGGGCAGTGGGGACCCTCCTGACCCCCACGGGTACCATTCTCCTTCCTAAAGCCATCAGCATCTTCCTTGGGTTGAGCTCACCCCCTGCCACCCTCCATGCTGCACCCACCCCCAGGCATTTCAGGAGCTGAAGCCACTCCTGGTAGTGTTCGATTTCCCTACGTGACCCCGAGGTCTGAGTATTCAATTAAAAACCCTGTATAAATTACTGCATATGCTAATGGCGATGGAAGAAGTTCCGTGTAATACCAAAGCCTTGGAAGGCGGCGGTGGCAGAGTTCGAACAGCCTCGCTACAGGGATCAGAGCCCCAGCCGGCACCCGGAGCTCAGGTGATAATTAACATTTCAAGCAAAGCGCCTTTTGAGGGGGGAAAAGTGGAGGGTTTCCAAAAATAATGAGCAACGCATGAATAAACTACGAGTGATCGGGAAGAAAGTTGGTTATTATATTATAAAGAGCCCTAATTTAATTAAGGCTCTGCCAAAGCCCCCAGACAGCGATGCCCACCGCCTCCATCCACTCTCTTAGTTTTTCCCTTCCCCATTCCTAATTTCTCCATTCTGCAAATCATCGTTGCATTTCATTTTTGTTCTCAGACATTCAAATAAAACATCCCTGTCCCCTCTGGCTTCGTCATTGAATCCCCCTGTTTTTTCCCATTGAATCCCAGTATACCGGCTTCCCGCCATCCACCAGGCTCTTCCCAAAGCCCAGCCCCCGCCGCCAAGCTGGGAGCGCGCGGGCTGCATTGCCGCTCACTACATCTTTAATACCTCCAGGCCAGACTACATTTATGGGAATGTAACTAGGTTAGAAGAAAAAAAAAAGAAAAGTAAAAGATCCCGGCATGTGAATGTAGGCTAAGGAGGCCACAAGCTTTTATCTTCAGGGTGATAAATGGGAAAAAGGCAGAAAAATTTGTCCTGTCTGATATTCCCTGTAAATACATAAATTTTTTAAAATTTTTCTCAGAAAGGCCCTTTGGGAACCTGGGAGAATACCTCAAATGGGATGTAAAAATGGACTTTCTTGGGCTGGACACTAATGCCAAAGCCTTTCAGCTGAGCCTGCGCAGCCCCCCCGACACCAGCAATGGAGGAACACCAGTGCCTGGCGTGGTCCAGCACACCGGCCCCCATGACAGCATCTCCAGGGGCTGATGGGCTCCCAGCTCATCCTTCCCCTCCACTCACTCCCTGTTTCTCTCTTTTATCCAGCTGGTTTCTCCTCTGCTCTGGGCAGACCTGGGGGTGGCAGGGCAGGATTTCAAGGGCATCACCCACGTTGCGAGCTTCTCCAAGCAGGTGCCGCAACCTGTGCCGCTGCGAGAGGCGCTGGGCCCCGCTCCGAGGGTGCAGATGGTGTTTATGCGTTAGGAATAACCCCAGCTCACTGCCGCTGCCTGCGCTGCTGAATGTTAATCTCCGCACCGGCAAACTGCCGAATTTTCCCACATGGGATCCATGCTCCATCTCACCTGGAAAGCAGCCGAGGTGCGTTCCCATCGCTCCTGCCCAGAGCGGCTGATGGGTGCAGCACACCCAGGGTTTCACCTGCCTCGGCCAGGCACCCCGACATCGGGCTCACCCCCACTCTCACCATGTGCATCGGCTCCACCGTGCCCCGCGCTGAGCCCCCCCAGCAGTGTGGGTCCCTGCAGCGCTGCTCGCTCCCGGCTGGCTCTGTGAAGGCGGAGGGGAAACAAGCTCCCAGAGCAGAAGGACAGTCCAGGAGTTTGTTTTAAACAGCTCATTGCAAGGCTATGATAGTCTTCAGGTGCCTTAAACTGGACCAACCACTGAGGGTGGTGGGTAGAAACTATATGATGAAGCCAATTTCTCTCTGCTTTAAGCACGGGGTACAGAAAATCAGGCACTGAGGAGGCTGGTGAAGCTTCCAGCTGAGCTGCAGTGGGACAACAATCAATTCTTTTCCATTTAGAAGGCAAAATGCCACGGTCCAGCCACCTCCTCTGCACAACTCACCTTCCCTGTCATCTGGGAGGTGCTGACTTGCCAGAGGAGGGATGTCTGAGCGGTGTGAGCCATCTCCATCGCAAGGTCGCAAGGATTCCACCCAGGCAGCTCCAAGGATGGTCACAGCGCTGTGCATCCAGCCGGCTCCATCCCTCCTGCAGCTAGGCTCAGCGCAGGGCAAAGTGCTGCAGGAGATGTTTCCACCTCTGTGGGCAGCAGATCCTAAATGAAGGCAAAATCAGCCGTGATGCCACGGCGTGCAAAGAAAACCGGGATCTTTGCCCTTCTGGGGCATCTGTAATGTGCCCTGGAAAGCCATGGCAGGCTTATTCCTGATGTCCTTTCTGCTTGGCAGGCACCAGCAGCACGTGGGCTGGTGAGCTGCAGGAGCCGATGAGGTCCGTGACAGCTCCAAGACACAGGACAAATTGCTGGAGACGGTGATGGATGGCTCGTTGCAGCTCACGCCGTGCCTCTGCTGCTGCTCTCCTGGCTGCGCGGGGCCCGTCGGAGTTAACTCTGGGACAGCTTGGCTGCAGGGTCAGACTCTTCCCCTCTGACCCAGCTGCAAAATTCGTTATCTGTTTTCCCTGGGAAGCCAGTGCCCACGCCCTGGGTAATTCTTACCCAAAGGTCTCTCTAAACCGCAATGTGGAGATGTTTCCAAGGGTTAGGAAAACATCCTCTGCTGTGTAACCCTCCTGTGGGGCTCCAGCGCGGGGGAAGGTTCCAGAGTTCCTCTCTGTCCCCCTGGCCGCAGCTCACGTGGACCCAGGTGGTGACGTCTGTGCTGAAACGAGGATGTGCTGTGGGGATGTGCTGCGTCCAAAAGCTTTCGGAGGCACCGGACAAGTACGAGCGTAACGCAGCCCCACAGCACCCAAGGTCAGATTGCAGGAGCCCCTCTCCCCAAAGGGGTTAATGCACTTTAAAATTAGCTCTGTATGGCAAAGAAAGGGACAGCTGTTTCCTGTTTATAAATGAAATAACGTTGATTGGGCCTCCTAATGATGGCTTGCTGTAGAGCTAATTAGCTACCAGACGCTGAGACTCAGCAGATGCTGGAAGGGGCTTATCCCAGCGGGGCAGCTGTTGCACTGATGAGGGGAGGGGGCAGAGGAGGGTCCGGGATGCTGCGAGGCAGCCCGGCACTGGGGAGGGGTTCACAAGAAACCCAGTTCCCAGGGTACAGGATTTCTGGGCCTTGGTTGCCATTTACCCTGCATCGACCTCAAATCCTGGCAGCTCTGTCACTCACTGTTGTCATCTCTTTGGGCTGGAGACAAAATCTGAATGCAGTTATCTTTAAATCATCCTATGCTGCCAACATAATTTTGCTCCCATCTGTTTAGCAGGGGCTTTCCGAAGGAGGTCACCACAGCCCAGCTCCAATTTGGCAGCACAATCCTGCTCCAAAACCATCTCTCCCCATTAGTTCGGCGCAGCGTCGTTAGGTGCTGCGCTCATCGGGCGTCCCGCGCCAAATGCTCAGGCTGGGCAGAGCTCATGGCTTCGCTCTGAGGAACGCTGCTGGAGGGAGCCGGCACTTTGGGATGTAGATGCTTTTTTTCCAGCGGTCCCTGCTTGACACACCTTGGCTCACTGGTGTGCCAGGCAGGGCTGGCATGGGGCGAGCTGCCGGCAGAGGGGAGCCCGTGCTGCTGCTGAGGAGCGTGGAGAAGGAGATGATGAAACAGCAGAGAGCAGCTTTCCGAAGGCAGGACCTTGTGGGATTTCAGCGGTAGCTGTTTCCCAGCGGGACCGGGCAGGTCAGAGCCAAGGTCAAGCTGCAACATGTTGCACGGCTGCCCACCGCAGCGCTTCAGCTGCTGGCAGTGTGGCACAGTGGCGTTAATGCGTGTGCTCATGCGCTTTCCCCGTGTGCCTTAGCCCCTTTCGCCTTGCGCGGGTGGGTCATGGAGCATGCGCCCATGGAAGAGCTGACCTTGGCAGCTTACGAAGCCCCCCGCTCAGCTGACCCTGTGTCCCAGCCCCCAGCACTCCAGGTTAAAGCAAGCTCAACCCTGTCTGCAGTGCAATTACATCCCTTCCTGGCCGTACAGATGCATCCCCCGGGATTATAGTCCTGACTCCCCAGGACGGCTGTGTTTGGCAACTTCTTGTTTAAAAACCACAAGGAAGGAGACTTCATCGTTCTTGACCCGTACAGCCTCGGCCAGAGTGCAGGCCTGTGCGTGGCTAGTTGGCTCTTTTTTTGTGGTGTCTGTACACAGATTTTAAACAGTTTCTTTCAATTTTTTGAAAATTTTGCTGGTAGGACAGCAAGGTTACATGCAGGTACACTGTCTGCTGAGCTCCTGCAATTACAAGGCTGCCCCAAAGTGACTATCATTTGCTACAGCAATGTTTTCTAGGCAGCTGAATAGTGGTAGAAGTGGGGAAAAAATCAATAGCTACAATCCCGTTGGCTTGATTTTACCGATGAGCCACGTTTTCCACTGCAAAAGCTTCTCTAACAGAAAATTACTTCATGTAGCAGAAGGTTTTCAGCTGGCCAGAAACAATCCGGTGTCTGCACAGGGAGAGGTTCAACATAAAAAAGCCCCACTGAAGTTCTGAGGCTTTAAAAAGCAAATCTGGTCAAAACAATCTGATTAAATGTGTAGGGCTGCAGTCCCTGCCTGCTTAAGCCTTCCCTCACTCCTCAGCAGTGGTGCCGCTCGAGTAATCAGCAGGAAGATTATGGGCAGCGAGAGCAGGAGATTTACCAACTCAGAGGAAAGTTTGGGGTCTAACTAGATCTGCAGCAGAGCTGTCGCAGACGGCGATGCCTTGCTCTTCACGGGGAAGGGGTGATTCTTCCTCTTGTCAGCATGGTGATGAGCAGGGCATCACCTCCTGCCCTGCGCGGCGGTGCAAAGGCAAAGAGCGAGGCAGGAAGACTCCTCGAAGGTCACGCTGGCTTCTTGGAGAGGCATCGGCTTCGGAAGATAAGTTAGCGCTGCTGCTGGTTTAGGTTACCCTTTTCATAGCTCTGTGCCTCAGTTTCCCTTCTTGCTCTATCTTGCCTGTTTAAAGCGTGGCTCCTCTGGAGAAGGGCAATACCTAGCTGTGTGCATGAGCCGTGCCTCCATCACAGCATTCAAGCACGAGCAAAACTGTTCATTAGTAATGACTGTGTAATCAAGGTGCTGTGGGCTCTCCCTGGGCACTGAGGTACAGCGGGACGGGGCATCTGATAATGCAGCGAGGCAAGGCAGGCAGGGCACCTCCTCTGCAGAAGCTCAGTTAGTTATTAAGTCTCTTTAGGGTCTGAACTAAAAGAGAGTTATTCCCTTGCAGGTTGGACTTTGGGATGCTCAATCATTTCTGCGCTGCAGTGCCCAGACACTGAGCCAGGGAAGCGGTCCCAGCTCCTCCAGGGAGGCTCATCAATAATGCCCCAGCAACACAACCTTCAGCTTATTCCGAGGCTCCAGTCGTTCACTTGTGGGGGGACACTCACCCCCCAAAGCACGCACCCCTCAGCAGCCTGGGTTTGGCTGTTTGTATGGGCTCCGAGCAAACTTGCAGGGTACTTTTGATGAGCTGCTCCTCCTGTATATCCTCCCCACTTCTGCCTTTCTCTCCCTTGCAGAGCTGGTGTCTTTCCCACGAGCTGCCTGCACCCTCGGCATCACCAGGGTCTGGAGATGGTCTGGAGAGCTTGCCGGTCCGGAGAGCCGTGTGTCCATCTGGCCGCACTCATCCAGGCTGCAGCAGAGCCCGAAGGTCAGGGGGATCTGGGCAAGATGAGCCCAGGAGCTCGTGGTCTTCAGCTCCTGGGGATGGGGAAGGGGCTGAATAGTCTCAGTTCTGCGGGGGAGAACAACCAGCTTCACTGCTCCACTCTTCCCATCTTCCAGTCTATTTATGCAGCACACATCACTGGAGGAGAAATGATGGATCTGGTGATGCTGACAGCTATAAATCCCAAGGATTTTTGTAAAGATGGGCTGGCACTGTTCCCTTCCCCCTTGCGAAGGAGGCACAGGAGGGTGAAAGCGAGCTCGTGGCAGGGCTTCAGCAGAGGAACTGGGGCATGGCGGAGACAGCAGGCAGAGGAGGCAGAGATGGCTTTTATGGCGAATAAATCACTGTTACAACATGTAAATGAAGATCGCTCAATGCGGGTGGCTTCTCCCAGGCAGCGCAGACAGCGTTATGGGATCAAGACCCAGACATTTAAAAATCAAAGGGATTTGACTCTTCTTTTAGTATCTGTCAAATGCTCTGCACTGGGAAGCCTGGCTCTGCTCAGGCTGAGCCCAGCAAACACCTCCTGCAAGTGGCACGGGGGATGGATTGCATCACTCTCCCTTTCTCTTCCCACAAAATCTATTCCCAATACACTGCTGACTAATTTGCTGCCTGTTACTTCTCTGCAGCTGGAAAATGGCTGAGAATGACCTGGGAAGGCTGGCTCGCCTTTCAGACAGAGCCCTTGACTAGCCAAGCAGGCGCCCTGGGGACAAACCTATTTAGAGCCACTCAGTGCCATCAGCTTCACAGCAGTGAGTAGAAATTGCTGGTCAGGGGATGGAGGAGCCGAAATCCAGCTCGTGTGTGCATTTGTGCACAGACACGGTACGGGTCCCAGGAAGCACGCGGGTGCCTCCGCTTCCCTATGCAGCAGGCTGCGGAGGAGCAGGAGCCAAAGACATGCTGACAGCTCCCATCCCTCACCACGGTTAACGCTCTCCTGGGCTGGCTATACTACACCGCGGTGCTCGACAGTCCGGGTAAGGGAAGGGTTGGATACTGGGATCACAAACCTGCCTGACCTCATGCTTCAGGGCATCTGCAGGGTGTCCTCATACTCGCTGTATGTTAGGAAGTTATTATTAACACTGATCCGTGTCTGGGTTGGGGTCATTGGAATTACCTTCCTAAGTCTGGGAAAAGGTATTATACCTTCTTTGCAGTATTGAAATACAATGCTCCTGCCCAGCGAAAGAATTAGCCTCACTAATACTGCAAAGCTGCTTACTGGCAGATTCACCTCCCTGCAGCATCAGGAAAACCTGCCTTGCCTCATGCACCAACACCATGGGCAGCTGTGCCCGAGCTTGGCGTTACCGACGTCTGGCCCTGCCAGCCGGCATCCTCTCCCTGAAAACACAAGAGCCTTGTCCCAGTACAGCCCAGCTCCTTTCCTTCTGCCTTCTTACCAGAAAGACCAGTTTCATGCCTGTACGGACGACCCCTCCAGCCTTTCAGGAGGGTCCCCTGCTGCACAAGGGGTGCCCAGAGCAGGCAGCTATGTATAGTAAGGTAATCTGCACTGTTTAAAATTTTCATGAGGATATTACAGGAATCGAGCAGTGCCCATCCATCACCTAAATTACGTTTCTTACCATGATGGTGCCACGCATGTTGGGAGCTGAGGCAGCAGGACGAGGCCAGGGGATGGAAATATTACAGGTAGATTTTGGCACCATTCCTTTGTCATGAAAAAGCTGCAGCAATGAGGCAGCCGCAGGGAAAACATCAGGTTCCCTGGACCTACTCAGACAAGACTGCAGGACTCGCCAGCCCCTGGGTAGAGGGTAGAGGGGACCACTGCCCTGGGGTTTGGCTGGAGCGCAGGGCTCACCTTCGGTGCCCTCTTGCTGCCTCTTCCACTCAACCTTCTGCTAACCTTAGTCCTCTCTGGAAGGTGCAAACACGCCCCTCCAATTTTTGAGGCTTAATTTAATAACCCTGTTGATGTGCGCTGCAATCCTTTAATGGGAAAGAGGCCAAGGACTGCTGCATTGGTGAAGGATTTCTAAGAAGCCACAGTGATGTGCTCAGTAATAAGCTGAAATGACTGTTTAAAAGGGCAAATGGAGCAATATTTCCTGAGAGTAATTCTTGGACGCAGCATGCCCCTGCCTGTACATACTCTTATCTCTCCATCTGCAGGCTGAAGGGCTAACATACAGTTATATTTAATTTATAAAAAGAGTAATAGTAAATAACAGCTGGGGGGAACCACTGTTTCAGTCTTTTGCTTTCCTGCTTGTACTTTACTGTACACACAGCCATTACTCAGGGAGTTTTCCATGGCTTGTTTCTACTGTGGCTCGTATTATTTTAGGATGACAGATGGTTGTTTTCTGAGTAAGTTTTAGCTTTTGGGGATTTATTTTAAAATACAAAACTTCTAATTAAAAACATCTCATGAATGTTTGGAACAAGCCAGCTATTAACAGCGGGGCACGGATCTCTCGGCACCCATTGCTGCAGGCGGCAAAAGCAGCGAGGGCGCTGCTCCAGTCACTGCAGTGATGCAGGTTCTGGGGATCACGTGCGATGCTCATGGTGAAGCCCTCAGCTGTTCTTCATCTGGTTCCTGGGGCCCTTCAGTCCACAGCTTCAACTCAAGAGCATGTGCAAGAGCCTTTTGGGGAGGCAGGGCTTTTGCCAGAGCCCCCGCTGTGCCCGAGCAGCCCCCAGCATTGATGGGGCTGGGGGACGTGGAGTGGTGATACCCGGAGCCACCAACCTGGAGATGAAGCTGCCGAGCTCTTGTCTGCACATCCTCATCTGCTTCACCTCGTGCTCACATCTGCACCCCCGTCACCGCAGCTCTGCTCCCAGCTCCCCAGAGCTGGTGGTGGAGGCACAGCGGGGGACAATGGGCTGCACCAACTATTATTGTAAGAAGCCAGGCGAGAGTCAGGGCCACGTGGCACGTGCATTTTAAATGGCCCTAAAAATGACTTGGCTACAGACTTAATGAAGTGTTAATATATGAAAATCCCTCATTAAAAAGCCAGACTGCGGAGGCTTTTGATGACTGGTGGCCGGACTCTGAACTGAGACCAATTAAGTATGCAAAGTTTTTCCAAAGACCTTTGCTTCCACACCTGCCAGCTCGCTCTCCCGGCTGCTGTGCCGCTGCTATCATCCTTTTTCTTCCCGGAAGGTGCTGGGTTGAAGCTCCAGCTCCATGCACAGGGCGAGCAATGGGGTCTGTGCTGTGGCTGCAAATGACTTTGGGCTGAGCTGTGCCAGCTGTGGGAACCTCTGTCCAGAGGGAAAACCAGCACCCAGGGGTGCCTCTCCTTGCTTCATGCCGATGGGCTGGGGCAGCACAGAAGGATGCTTTCTGCCTGCTCTTTCTGTGCTGCTGTGGTTTTATCCAACATCTTTAGGCAGAGATGGAGTAGCCGCAGGGTGGGCAGCAGAGCCCCGGCTCCCAGGCGCAGCTGGGGACATGCAGCTGCCTCCAGCACTCGCAGCTGTGCTGGGCGAGAGCACGACCCGAAGGGATGGGGTACAACCGACCACGCCGGGGGACACCGGGGATCCTGTCCTCTTCTGCCATCACCCTTTCATGCTTCATGTCACCGTGGTCCCCATGGTGTCTGGCTCCTCATCACCACGTGCCTGTTAAATAATTCATTCCCACTGCCCCCACAGAAGATGAAATAGAAAACACTGTTATTCAGCTCATTTTTTCATGTTCTGTTTCCCAGGGAGGGAAATGGCACATTTAGTTTTAGTAGCCACCATAAACCAGGCTGTGAAATCTTCCCTCCCTGCTGCTGGAGGTGGGGCGAGGGCACGGCTGGCCAGGCTCCCTGTGCTGGGGATGCTCCTGCGCACGGCGAGACGGCTGCCACCTCCCAGCCCCACACCGGGTGTGCAGAGGGGTACCCGGCCCCAACGTGCAGCGGGAGCCACAAATGCAGCAAGTGACAAATGGAAATGAGTTAGGGAACAGAAGGCTGGAAAACAACCCAGTGAGGCTTCTCTGGAGATGCCGTTCACCTGGCACACTAAAACATTCCCAGCCTTGGGAGTATTTGTTATGGAGCCAGTGGTGCTCAGCAGCGGGGGCTGACAGACACCCTGTGTTGGGGCTGTCACAGGCAAGGGAAGACCCTGCTGCAAAGAGTAAGTGACCCAAAGGGACAAACCTGCCGTGCGGGAGGAGGGAAACCAGGGACTGAGCTTGCTGGCAGGATTCCGAAGGCTGCGTAGGTCTCGGGTAAGCACGCAGGCCTTGCAGAAAGCAGGAATGCACGTGGGTGACCTGGAGCCACCACCAACTGCTCCTGGGAAGCATCGCAAATGATGCTGCAAAGAGCCAGTGGCAGAAAGCAAAGCTGCCTCTGCTGCGCCCCAGGCCCAGCACTTTTGCCAAAGGGAATCTTCACCTCTTCCCTTTGGGCAAGGGAGTCTGGGCTGGGCATCGCCGGGGGTTCCAGAGGCACCCACAGCTCTTTCTTGCAGGGTCTGAGCACAGCTTTGCTGCAGCACCAGGGTCTGCAGGGATGATGGAGCAGGTGAAAAAATGGATGTTGGTCCAGCCACTATCCATGGCGCTGCGCTTGTTTCTAGACAGCACCTCCGCCTCCCTCGCCCACGCTTCACCTCCAAACCAGAAAAAAAGTTACAAGGAGGATGCTGCGTGTGCTTGAGCTGGTGGGCTGGAGGAAGGTCGGGAGTCAACGGGCTGGGGAGCCCTGGAGCAGGACTGACAGCACCGTGATGCTCCTGGATTTCAGAAGAGCATTTGAAACCGCAGCATGGGAATGAGCGAGCTGCAGGAGCTGCAGAGCAGAGGAGCTGTCACCGAAAACAGCCTCCGAAACCACCTCTGCAAGCACCAAAGTAGAGATGTGCTGTGATGAAGAAAACAAACCCTAAATCTGATGGCTGAGAAAGAGCAAATTGGATGCCCTAATGGGCTGTCAAGGTTTCTGTTTCCTTACCTGTGCCCAAGGAGCAGGATTCTCTAGGGGCTAAAGGACATGCATGTGGGTTGCGTGCTCTGCCCCACCGCTGTGGTCACCAGCTGGGGTGAATGTCCCTGTGGGGACTTGCCCAAGTCACGTCCACGGAGCAGCGCTTCGGGCTGTGGCAGCCAGTCCCTTTACCGCGCTGGCTGGTGAGGACAGTAACCAAGATTTACGAGGTCTCCGGTGTTCTCATACGTCGGTCCTGCCAGAAGCGGGGTGAAGAGAGAAAACACTATTGCTCATGATTATAAAAGGAGACAGATGAATGTGACAGGCCCTGGGAGGAGCTGTGGCTGCCAGGGCAGGGGGGGCTCCCCCAGGTCCCCTATCCCTGCTGCCCGTTCCGCTGCCCAGCTGCCAGCACGCAGACCCACAGCGATGTGACCAACTCCCAAGCACGGAGAGGCAAATTAAGAAGTAGTATCAGAAATAAATTATCAGAAAAAAAATTTATCAGAAATAAAGAAGAAACTTACATCAAGCTTGATTCAATTAACTCACCTATGTTCCTACTAGTTACAGGTGTAAAAAATAGAACCCCCTAGGATTAATAGAGGCTCTGAAGCAGAACTGCTGCAACTGGGCTATAAGAAGTGCTGCTGGGATGTCCCCCAGGGGGAAGAGGGGAATCGGGGCTTGGGAACTGCTCGCAGGCACGGCCGGGAGCAGCCATCAGTCCTTGGCACAGCCTGAGCACGTTTCTCCACAAGCATTCCCTAGGGTGCTCAGGATGAGCCCCCGCATCCCCTCTTTGGGTGTCAGCTGGGTGCAAGGGGCTCCAGCCAGCCGGGCAGGGACGGCACGATGGGTGCCACACTCACCGCAGAGCAGCCGTCATCTTTTTCCTCCTCCCAGCACATTTTTGTGTGGGCACGTGAATTATTTATGCAAATGTCTTTGCGATTTATAAGTATTCAACAGATAGCTTGGACAAACAGCCTGCAGCTATATAACGGCAATACCCACTTCTTATTCTAGCTCTCGTCGTTTATAGGTGACAAAGAGTTTTACAGAGGAAATCAGGCTTTGGTAATAGGATGGCAGAAGCTGTCAAACTGTTGATTTCTGCCCTGTAGACCGCATACCCCTTACCATATGTGAATTACTTCTACGAAGTGCATGAACTATACCTAAGAAAAGAAATAATACTGCTGGAGAGCTCAGTTTCCAAGAGCTGGCACCCCCATTAAAGTGACCAAAGGCTCAACATCACCCCTGTGGAAACCCACGGCTATATAGATACTATATTGTCTAACTTTGAAGTACGTGAACCTTCAGGAAGATTATTTTCTGATTTCCTGAGTGAAACTTTTAAAACTAATATATAATATAAATAAGGAGCCAAGCTGCTGCAAGGGTGAAGAACTGGATGAATTATGGCTCACTCGCAGGATACAGGATTTCAGATGAAAAGCAAGCAAGCAGGGCACAGGAGCACAGCCAGCATTCCCTCGGACATCCCTGGACTGTGCCAGCTGCTCCCGGAGCTCTCTGGGCAGGGCTGAACAGCTCAGCATCACTCCAGCACTATCGTCAATCACCCAGATCTTCCAAGCTTCCATTTTTAATTTTCTTGAATTAAAAAAGAAAAAAAAAACCCAAACCAAAAACCAAAACCAACCAAAAAGATGCAGGCAATTAAATAGCCTCTTCTTTACAAAAGACTTTTTTCCCTTCTTTCGTTTTTAGGTCTCTCTCTGCCTTGGCAGCAAAACCATTTGCGTAATGCCCGTTGCGTAGGGATTGCTTTGTTTTGGAAAGAATTACCCCAAATGTGAGTCGGCACCCGATGTTTTCACATGACCTGCAAGAGCGACTCTGCGAGCCTGGCCACAGCTCGTCCCTCTGCAGTGATGTGGTTGAGAGCATCGCTAGGAGCTGGCTTTTGCCAAGAGTTAGGAGGAAAATTATTTTGGGGGAGGTCACTATGGATATCACCTGCTGCTCGCTGGGCTCTGAAGTCCCTGGACAATCCGGGGAAACGTTGCTTATAAAAACCGAGCAGTGATTTTTGCCTTCAAATCATTTCTTTGCAGTCACCTGCTGCTCTACCACCAGGGATTGTCAGGCTTTGTGTAAATATAAATTAATCCTGACGATACTTTTGTGAGACAGGTGGTGTTATACTGGGAAGAGATACAGGGAGGATTGTGCTCTGCCTCACGTTGCAGGGGCGATGGGTGTCTCGTGTCCCGTGCAAATCCAGCCTTCTCCCGCAGCGAGGGGAGGGATGCTCTGCAGCACGGCCGTCCTGGCACACTCGCCGTGGGGGGATATCTTTTGCACATACGTGATTAAACCTCCTTCCTCGTTCAGGAACCAAGCTCGCAATGAAGCTGCTTTGCCGCCATTTCTGGCAGCAGAAGAAAGAAATGCAGCAAAGCCCGTGGCTTTAATTTCCTCCTGGACAATCCGTGGCAGCGGATGGTAGCCCGTGCAGCAGCATCCTCTGCCATCCCGGCATTTACTCATTAAAAAGAAAAAATGCTCATTTGCTGCTGCACACCGGGAGAATTAAAACATGCAGGGAGCTGGCGCTAGATGTGCATCCCGCTTTGCAGGCCATTTAAACGTGGGAGCAGGGAAAGAAATTGAATCCAGCCAGAGAAGACAGATGCTATTAGGATAACTCTCCGGAGAAAAACTGAGCTGATCGGTGTGAAATCGATTCCCCTCTCCCCTCCTGAGAGGGTTTTCACAGACTTGTGTATCACCAATCCTGATAGCGGGAGCCCTGAGAGTGGCGAGGCTGGGGGTTAAGCCCACAGGTCAGCACACACCGGCTCTGTTATCTCTAGCTCAGCACCCGCATCCAGCACCGATCCCCGGTGCTTTAACAGCACTTCAATGCGTTCAGCCCAGCGCCAGGGGCATCGCTGCGTGGAACAGGAACGGGAGCGAGCGGCAGATCCCTACCCTGCGGCAGCCCTTCCCCGGGGGAGAGGAATCCCAGACGGGTGAAAGGGACTCAGAGGATGCTCTGAAGTCCCACGGCAAAGCCCAGCCAGCTGCAAAGCGCCGGGGTGGTTTTTAGAGCCCACGAGGGCCTTATCGGCCATTTCCTACAGCAAGTGGGATGTGGGTTTATGCACTTCCAGAAACCCCAAGGGTTTTGTTTTCCAGATAGCCGAGGGGTTGAGGAGGCACTGAGCACTGCTTGCCTGGAGGGGAAAGATCTGGAAAAAGACTCAGGGACTGTCACGGCTGGGAGCTGGGAAGAGGAAGGGAATTAATTCACTGTTCTCCCTGGCCATTTTTGGTAAGACAAGCATTCGTCAGGTTAAACTGCAGCAAGGGAGACTTAGATGCAAGGGAAGATTTCTACCTTAAAGTAGCCTAGACAAGTGCTAAGTCCCTTCCTCTGTGTTTCAATAAATCATAACATTTATCTCTTAAAGATCTTTAAGCACCTAAACTCCCAGGAGATTTCCTAGCGTGCTCTCCAGCAGTGCCTAATGCCCCGTGACATCCATTAGCACCAGGCTCAGGGCTTGCAGATATCTGGCTGCCGTGCGGGCATTAAGCGCAATATACTGTTGAGATTTTTGACCTAAGTCCCTTTTCAAAAGGGAAAACTCAGCCCAAAGGTCTTTCATTTTTGAAAAGAAACATTCAGTGTGTGCTGTGCTCCCCCGAATTGCTAATGTAACTGCCGGAGCCTCCGTGATACCCGTACCCCGCCCCCCCGGGGCTGCCCTGTAAGGATGCTGGTGGGATGCTCTCACCCACTGTGGCTTCGGGCAGGACAGGGCTGGCTTGAAAAGTCTGTGCTTTGTGGAGATGGAGATGGAAACACACCGGCAGCCACTTTACTATCGTCTGGGGACCGGTGATGCTGGGCACCTGGTGCTCTGTGATGCTAGCACGACTTTGTGCAGTGCTGGCAGTGCTAAGGGGCCATCCGCTGACCAAAAATGTAATTTACACCCACCTTAGAGCCCCCTTATATGTTCAGAGCAACGTATGACAGGCTCAGCAAATCTGAGTCTTGTGAAAGCAAGTGGGAAGCAGCCTCCGAAGCACTTTCTTACCCCAGATTCAGCAAAGCAGCTAAGAGACGTGCCACCGAATTCAGCACATACAGGACAACTGAGCAGCTGCTTTGCTGAGCCGTGTGAGCCAGCAGCAGGGCTGGGCTGGGCTGCAGAGGCGGCAGCAGCCGGAGAGGTGCCAAAATCCATCCTCCTCCTGCCTCCCCATCGCTCCCAAAGCAGGCTCTGCTGCCCAGCCCATCATTCCCCAAAGGAAGGACTCCAAAGATCATTAGCCGTAATGAGGACATCTACACAGGAGGGATTCAGAAGCATCTTCCCTTTTCTCTGCTTGATGTCCCTTTTTAAAGGAAATCCACAATTAATAAATAAATAAATCAATCCCAAACCAAAGAGCAGAAAACCCCAAACAAATCCAATGAAGAGAGGAAATTCCTCGTGGTTTCTTCTCTGCCAAAGAAGTTTCTAGAGGAAAAATCTCATGATGGACATGTGGCTGTACCACTGTTGACAAGAAAACATTTCAATGGGTGTATTAAAACTGGCATCCTGTCAAACTTCCATTTCTGAATGATTGTGCTTTCCTTAGAGGATGCACAGAAGCACTGCGCTCGAAAATTACTGTTCTCCTCCACTGGAGAGCCAACAGGTCTAATTATCACCCAGATCTGCTGAGGCCTGGTGCCTTGTCAGTGTAATGCTATGGGATAATTAAAGTCCCAGCTTTCTTTAGCAAAAAAAAAAAAAAAAAATAAAATAAAAATGCAGCTTCTCATTAAAACAGGGTTTTCAGATTTTTGATGCCCCCTCCAGACACAGGAGCGAAGAACCTGCCCGGTGTCACTGCTGGCAGGGCCGGCCTTGGTGCTAAACCCAAATGAAACCCCAAACTGAATATGCAACAAAACCAAAACCCCCGTTTGCAACCAGAGGCTTTTTTGGCAGTAGCAGAGGTGCTGGCTCCTGAGGGCGTTCACTGGGAGCCGGAAGCTGAAGGGAGTGATGGAAACTGCTGCAGCTGAGCAGGACCAAGACCCCCTACTCCCATCCCCGCACCGCTCCTCGTGTCGAGATAAATCAGAAGTAACACCCAGAAAAGCTGCTCACTTTTTATCTGCGAGCACAGCAAACTAGCAGGGTGAAGAGCGATGGGCAGAGCGGACCCATGGGCAGGTCCCGAGACACCGGGGGTTGCAGGAACCCACGTTTCTCACATTTACCCAGTACCATGGGTCCAGCCCTGCTTAGATCCTGCACCACGCCAACCAGGAGCAAAGGCACGACATCCACCATCACCACAGCCAACACCCCAAACACCACCAGCAACCCCCCCATGCCCAGAGCAGGGATAACAACTCTCCCAGTGACACATCCATCACGGGCAGCCAGGCTCCCGGTACCCAGGCGCTCCCTTCTTCTGCAGAGTGTAGCAGCAGACACTCCATAGCGGTTGTCCGTGCAGCATCTGAAGGCGGCAGCCACCACCTCTGCTCGGTGCTGATAAGGTGCCGGCAGCACCCACGTGTGCCGGCAGGGCAGGGGGCTGCTGGAGCCAGTCCCACCCCGGCACACAGGGGATGTGTTTTCCTATATGCATACTAAACCATAAAATTATACCTATATGCACACAACTATACATAAAATCAAGCGGGCCAGCCAAGGCGGACCTGCACACGGCACCGGGCATTCGCAGCGAGCCTTGGTCTCGCTTGAGGAGAGCCTGTGAAAACGGATTTTTAAGCCAGGACCAGTGGTGCCACTGCTTTTTCATTGGAAGGTTCAACTTGGGTCATGGCCAAAGTCTAACTGGGCTAATTATATTCTGCTGTCAGTTTAAGAAGCCTACACATTCATAGGGAGTTATATATATATCCATCTCCAGCGCGGCATGCGCAGAGATAACAGTAAAAACAATATTGCGTCAGCATTAGCCACACACAAGCGTTTAAAGCTTCTTTTTACATATCCAAGCCAGTAACGCGTTACCACCCGCCTTTCCCCCAGTGCTGGAACATGCCCGTGTCGTATCACTACAGTAAATTTGCTTTGGCTTTTGCGTCTGGGGTGTTGTAATCGCTCGTCTTCTCCTCTGGCCCAGGCGCTGCATCCATCTGATAAGGCTGGAAACCGGGCAGCCAAACATCCCGGCAGCGCAGGGCTTTAATTAGATGACACAGTCCTGTACTGCTGGAGATTACCATGCCGGCACTGGTAATTAGTAGGTTTTCAGCAGTTGTACTTGGCAGGCACCATTGCCTGCATTTATCAGCAGGGAACGTGTGTTACGAATTGGGCTAGGTGAGTAATTGATTTTTTTGGTGCTTTCAAATCTGGAAATATTTTTTAGAAAGTAGGAAGAAAAAAAAAGTGTTTAAAAAATTAGAGATGTCTTAGAGAGCTGGTGAGAATAAACGAAACATTTTTTTTCAACCTCAAACGAATTGTTTTGCTTTAAATTGTTTTTTTAAAGGAACCACGGCACACCACAGAACATTCCTAAGTGCAAAAATACGAATCAAACTGAAAACTACAAACTTCAAAAATCTAACCGAAAATGTTTTGACACCTTCAAAATCTGTGTTTTGATTTGTTTGCTTTGACACAGACTTTTTCGCAAAGACGAGAGGCGTTTGCAGCAAGCTCTGGTGTAACTGAGCCCGCACCGGGCACTGCCAGCTCCGTGGGGAGGGGAGGAAAGAGACCCCTGATGGGTTGTACATCAGCAAATAGCTACAGCTGCCAAATACATCGGGGCTTTTCCCTTCAGCTTTTTAAATAAGAGTAAACAGTTATTGATATGAAATACGCGCTTTGTTTTATCCGCCAGTGGAAAAGGCTCACCCATTATTACCAATGATCTGATATACAGTTATGTGTTTTTATAATAACAATCGATAAGGTAGGCAGGCAGTGTGCACAGGGGGAACATATCACCAGGGATCTAATTAGTTTTTATTACTGTAATAACTCAACGGGTGGACCTGATGCTATTAAAAATAATGAAAGCTTTATCTCTTCAATAATTATTTTTCCTTTGAAAGCATGTATGGATGCGTGCCCACACACACCTATGAACCGGAGATAAGAGGATGAGCTCAAGTGATTAACTCCCTGAATAAGAAATCTGGATTTATTTTGCAACTTCACTTTGAAGCCAAGAACTTACCAGCACTTGGTGGGCGGCACAGCATGCCTGCTGCAGGGAAGGCGCCTCTCCGCCATTCCGAATCCCTGTTGAATCCCCAGGGTCCCACCTTTCCCACTGCTGCCATCAGGGCAAAGAGGAGGTGACCCTGAGGAAAGGTACGCTGCACGCCCCGAGGCCAGGGTGATGGCTGCGGGGGGAGAGGTTGACCTGGAGCCCCCATCCCTGCTCCAGCCATGGGATAGAGGACCCGGCACAGCGCATGGGGCATCTTGGTCCACCGCGGGCTCCCTGCCTGCCCTGCCCTGTCACCATGGGTGGGTCATTTCATGCTTCTTTCCCCTCTCCTGCCCTTTTCCTGCTGGTTTTCCCCAGAAAGACTCCCCGTGAAGGGCGCAGGGAGCATCCCCTCTCCCTATCCCAGCACCGCGCGGCCACACTCTCGGCTGGGACCGCTGGGATGAACCTGATAAGGAATCATAACCACCACCAAGCCCTTTGGCAGATATAAAACCACAAAGCATTTGTCCTAATTACTTTGCTGTGAAAGAGATGGGTTCAGGCATTTCTGGGATGCTCGGGGAACGTAACAAGCATTAAGGCACACAGCGGCGGGAGGCAGGAGAGGGAATTAACGAGGGATGGAGGCAGACGGAGCACTAATGCATTCAGCTGCCTCTTTAACCCAGCTAACAAGCAGCAGCTCAGACACTTGTTGTGACAGCACCCGCCTGTCGCTGGGCTGGGGGCTGCGGTGGCAGTCCCACCTCCATCATCCACTTCACGGAGGGGCTTGGGGACCAGCCAGCAAGGTGCGTGGCTGGGGAGGTGACGAGGACAGGATGAGGACTTTCTCCTCCTCTCTGCCTGGGGCAGAGCAGCCCGAGGGCTGCCATTCCCCTGCTCTCTCCCCCTGGTCCATCTGGTTTCCTTCTGTTCTCCGCAGCAGGGACAGACATGGCCAAAAGAAACCTTTTTGCTCCGTTCCAAACTGCATCCCGTGCCCTGCTCCAGCAGTGATAAGTCACCGGTGCAAAAGGCCCATCGGTGTTACCGGTAACCACCACCACCTCCCGACCTGAATACGGATGGGGTCATCAAAAGCACCGTGGCCACCCCTGGAACCCACCTCGGCTGGGCTCATGCTACACACCTCCCCAGCCCTGGGGACCACTGGCCAGCAGAGACACTCTGCAAGGCTGCCAGCCACCTTTGGGGACCTGACATTGTTCATCTGATGATGCTCTGGATAAGAGGACACAAGGGAGAAGGCAGAAGGATTAGTTTTCAGCTCCCCGACCCCCACTGGGCTTCGCTACCCATCACAGCGGTTAATAAAAGATTCTTGCCGGGAGATTGCCCAATTTGGGGGACAGTGACATGGCACAGCCACTTGCACCGCTGCTGCAAAGCCAGCTCAGGTCACCATTTGCAAGGGGAAGAAAAGAAAGGAAAAAAGGAATTAATCAGCATCACACTGTAGCACATGGTGGAGAACGTGGGAACCGGGGCTGGCTTGAGGGACTACAGCCGCTCCCCAGTTTGGAGAGCACAGCTCTGCTCGTGATCGTGGTTTGCTTTCATATACAGAAAATATAGCTAAATTCCACACCCCTTCTCTCAAAGACAGCCAGGTTTTTTTATCACACTTGCAAGTTCGAAGTTCACGCTGTTTTATCGCTCTATCCAGCAGCTCCTTGGTGGAAGGCAGCTCTGGGTGTTCATTTTCTCCCCCGAGAGGCTTCTCAGCTGGACTTGGCTGTGGCACCTTGGTGCCAATGCACTGCCAGAGCCCTCCCTGCAGCCCTAGCCCCGCTACCAGCGCGGGGGCTGGCAGCCTGGGGCCAGCCGCTCGCCCCCCAGCATCTCCCACCCAGGAATGGGGCAGCAGGGAAAGGGAAACCTGTCGGATGCTCCAGCACAGCCACTGCTGTAGAGTAAGGGCTGGGCTAGCGCCGGCAGGAGGGAAGGACCGAAAAGATAATTTGCCCTTATAGTGGAAAAATCTCTTTAAATCTCAAAGTTCCTGCAAACTGTAGCTTCTCACCTTTCAAGCGGCGAATGGCCCGCAGCCTCTCTGTGCCCTCGTGGCCTCACTCAGCATCTTCTGTGGGGAGCCAGAAACAGGATTTGGCCTAAAATACAAAGTTGCGTAACCTAATCGTACATATTAAATTGCCATCACTTAATACAGTGGTGATTCTCATCTAATTTGGATGAAGTCAAGGGTAAAATCTCATTAAATTACCTGAGTAGAAGCAGGTGTTCTCATTTGCAAGAAACTTCTATTTCTCTATTTCATTTTGCACATTAACACACCAATTGCCTTATCTTTACACTGCCAATGAGCGCAGCCAGTCCTCAACGCTTTTTGTTAATTTTTAATAGACGCCTACAGCAACCTGCCACAAGGAAGCAGGCAGCATGTGGGTTGTTGGTTTTGCCTGATTTATTACGTTATGCCCTGCCCAGCTTCAGATCCTCTCTATATCATGGTGGGATCCATAAATCTGCCAGCAATTGTGGTTATTTGGTGTGTCAAGCTTCTGCTCTTGCTTTTCTTGCACGCTTTCAGGAGCAAGCATACATGGGGTGTTGTTATTCCTCCATCCCTCCTTCTCAGCATTGCTGCTGGGGTTATTTATTGCTCTCCGTTCAGCGTAATTGCCAGAAAATGAAGTTCTGTCTGTTTTTGCCCAAAGGAAGAAAGAATAAGGGATTTAGCAGAAAGCTCTGTTTGCTGCACAGCGCGATAGCTGACTCCTCCAACCGCCCTGATCAGATAGCTGTCCAGATAAAATAAAGTCTGCTCTCCTCCTAATGAAGCCTCCATGTATTCCTAGTTAGAGCAGTTGCTCACTCACAATTTGATTTAAAAGAAACCCAAAGCTATTCAGGATTTCGGGCAATCACGAACTGCCAGCTCGCTCGCACACACAGCCTGGGTTAGTTCATGGGTTTCAAGAGAATGAGCTTTGCTACAAGCTCCTTCATGCCCTGAGTCCGGCTGAACTTCACCTCTGCAAGCAGGGCTGTGTGCAGGGCCAGATCCTGCTCTCCTGTGCCCTCCCCAGATCATCCAGGGCCGCCTATTAAACATTGCCCTTCGCCCCAACAGAAACCGTTTCCTTCTCAACTCCTCTTTGAAAAGAAAGATGTGCTCAAGGCAGAAGCACGCTCAGGGATGCTCAGGCTCTCTATCCCAAGATCCTGGATAGCTCCATCACTCAGGGATGCTCAGGCTCTCTACCCCCATGGCTTTGCCCAAGATCCTGGATAGCTCCATCCTTCAGCATCCCCTCCTATAACCCCAGCAACTCTGCTGCTAAACCAGCTCCCTAGAAAACCACAACCCTAAGGGGGAGCAGGGCTGCAGAATACAAGTGTTCAGGTGCTGCCCACCCCTTCCGCAACGCAGTAAACACCCCCCTGCACAAAGAAGCCTGACCCATGGCTGTGGGATGCTGGGGATCATGAGCCTGGAGCATTGCTCCTGCCAGCCCAAACAAGGGAGCGGTGATGTGGGAGGAGGCTGGGTGTGGAAGCACAATACTTAGTCTCCTGCTGATGCGTATCTTCCCTCTGGGTAATGGTTTTTCTGACAAAAAAGTGGAATCTCAGATGTATGTATTTCTATTCAGAGAGCTCGGGAGGGGGTAGATGCGTTTTGCATGAAGCTTTTCCCTCTTGGAACTGTGGGGTTGGAGTTTTTATTCTTAAGCACCAAGAATAAGTTCACAGGGAAAAAAAAAAAAAAAAAAGGAAGCAAAGAAAACAGACTGCAGAGACCCTTTCCTATGGCACAGTGAGACTGGAGGAACCCGGGACGGAGGGTGGATGTGGTCGGTCGCCAGCTGGATGCCAAAGTAGGGGCTGGGGGAAATCCCTTCCCCTGCAGCTGCTCCTGGCACCGCAGGAGCCGCGGCAATGCCCAGGCACACGGTGCCTGCTGAGGAGCTGCAGGTTGTTCCCGTCCTGCCCCAGGATCCCCAGCACCCAGCCTGGCCTCTCCCTTTCAGCCCAAAGTGCTCTGCAGAAGGGGTGCCTCTACAAAAAGTTTTCCCCTCCTGGTTCTGGTCCAGGTCCCACCAAGGGGACTGTTCCCAGCATCCCCCTTGCAGCTGCTTTTCTGCCTCTCTCCTGCAGTGGGATAATGGCTTTCTTCTGCTAAAAACAAATTAGATTTTCTTGTCAAGAGCTAAATTGCAGGACTTTTTTCACCAGTAGATCAAAGGGCTTGTATTATTCCCTGTTTTGAAGCGTTCTGTACAGCTGGATGACAGCAGAAGGAATTCACTGCTCCCTGCATAGCGCCTATTCACCCTCCAAGGGGGTTTTATGCTGATGCCTCTGATCAGAAATGAACTTCTCCCGGGGGGTCTATTGAAAAGATACTAAGATGCTATTAGAACATCACCTTCCCTGTCCTTTAATTTGCAGAGAGAACTAACAGAGGAGAAAATGAGCTGGTGCAGTGGAAAAGACCCCAAAGTTAGCTGCCAGTGGCTGCAAATATAAGGTGATGCTGCAGGAAGTCTCCCAGTATTAAGCACAAGTCCCTGAAATGTGCTACCGCTTGGCAGTTTTCAGATTATTTATGGTCTTTTATGCAGAACAAACCTGCCTGCCTCCACAGGCTTCCCCGTCAGCTGGCTGGCAAACAACCTGACATGAAAAGCTTTATGAATAACACATGGAAACAGAAAATAAGATAGATAATACAAGGTAGAAGGGAAGAGAGAGCCACCATTTAAATAATTCTGCTGTATTGTCACCTGTCATAAATTATTGAGAAAGGCAAGCGGGCCAAGGTGAAGCTAGGGCACAGCTCGGGATGACTTGCTCAGTGGTAGCGATCTGCTGTCTCAAACCCACCTGGGATCGCTCTAGCAATTTGCTTTGGCTGATTCAAATTAGTCTTTGGGTCTAGCCTCTACCTAAGACACCTGCTTCTGGAGGCAGGAGGTCTGCTGGTGGAAAAGGAAAAGTCAGCATCTTCCATATCTCCAACTCTTCCAGCACGTCCGACCATTCCAAGCACCCTCTTGCATGTGCTTCTCCTGCCTCATGCTGTGACTTTGAGCACATCTGGGAGCTGCACAGAGCCAAAACTCTCCCTTCTCTTTCCAGCACCCTCTTTCTTTCTCTTTTTTACCCACAGCCTCCAAAAAAACCCATGCCATCACTTCATCGCTAAAGCTGGGGAAATAACCAGGCTACAGGAGCTAATTCCCCAAAGCCAGATGTTGAACAAAGCCTCCCTGAGAACAGCCACTTAAGTAAGATTTCTCTATATGCAATATTAAAAGCGGTTTTAGTAAGTGAACTATGTAAATCTGGTGTGAAACGAGCAGTGGGGGTGTTTGCCACTCCTCCCTCCCCAACAAAAGCCGAAGAACAAGCTGCACGTCCCAGGTGTTGTTTGCTCGGTGACAGCCAGTGCAGCTCAGAGCATCCTCATATTCTTGTCACCGCCGCAGAGCCCAGCTGGCAGCAGGGTACCACACAGCCGCCCCCAG
Source organism: Falco peregrinus (assembly GCF_023634155.1). Lineage (NCBI taxonomy): Eukaryota > Metazoa > Chordata > Aves > Falconiformes > Falconidae > Falco > Falco peregrinus. The sequence continues at coordinate 118,105,182 of NC_073723.1, forward strand.
GCAGCCCTTCAATGACCACAGACATGCTTTTTAGGATGACATAGAAAAATATCCCCTCCAGCTTGTTCTCCCCTGCCCTAATTCTCCCCTTCTGAGTGGGAATGTGACACTATATTTTTCTCTCCCTGGGTTGAGTCCATCAGCTGTGCCAGATTCAGAAAGGTAAGGAGCCTTTCCCTGTCATCGCCTGTGGTATTTGTCACCCCGCTGCACTTCAGTGCTGTTCCTGTGCTGCCCAGCAGACCCAGGGCAGAGCTCGGGGCTGTATTTTACCATGAAACAGGGAAAGAGGCAGCATTTCAGCATGGAGAAAACCTGTGAGGTCCTCCCGAATATGTTTTTTTCCTGAAAGCCCATGACAGACATCAGTAGGCAGATAAGACTGCAGATGCATTTCGGGTCAGGAGCCCAGCATCCCTTGGAAATGCACCTCCCCAGCCCCCTCTCACACAACAGGTTGCTTGATCTATGGGTCCTGGCTGCCTTAAGGAATCCAGGGAAGCACGGGGAGAAGTTACCCACATGCTTAAGCATCGATATATGCAAAAAGCAGCAGCTACAGGGGACTTAAACACTCCCTGAGACGAGTGTGTACCACTGCCTAGCCAAGAGCTCCATGGCCACGGCCCCCGCACCCCTGCCTGCTGCCAAAGCCCACATCAGCAGCGCAGTTAAGAGGGGTTTTGCCATCATTTCTCACACCTCGCGGCCCAGGGCCGATCTTGGCCAGCATCCTAAAAAATCTTTAAGCTAATGGGGAGCACTGAGGCAGTGGGTGGCTCGTTACCCCGCTGCACAGCAGGGCTGAGCCTGCCGGCTCCCAAAGCCAGTCCCGTGTTCAGACCAACACAAACACCGAGCCGCTTGTACAAAACACCGTCCTCACGACCAAAGCAGAGAGAATTACTGTGCCTATTACCAAAGAAAAAAAAAAAAAAAGCATCATTTAATTTTGTAAGCGATAATGTGATTGCTATAAATGTTGTCTTTCAGTAGAAACTGCTACAAAATACAGTTACGGGCTGGCTACCACAAACCATGTCTGCACTGCAATTCGTTAAAATTGTTGATTTTTCCCCCCTCCCAAGCATATGTTGCAATTTGATTACATCCAAGTAAATCTGTTTGTCAAACATTAATAGCCTCCTTCCATTCTATTACTCTTTTCCTACCAGCGCAGCTATCGCGTATAAATATTTCAACTCATCTCACTCAATAAAGCCAGTCCAAGGGCATCACGACCTGATGATTTCAGATTGTTATTGACATATTTATTGCAGACCGCTGTGCTGGCAGGGCGCTAGCCGGTGCAGGAGTAAGGCTGCAGTTAGCAAGCGAAGGGAGGGAAGCCAAGCACAACAGCCCAGGGAAAAAGGGTGTCGTGCTCTGCTGGTCCAGCACTTGTAAGCAGGGATATACTCCCCTGGTTGTCCTAATGATGGGAAGACGAAAAAAATCCTGTCCTGTGGAATAACCTCCCCTTCCTCCTTCCTGTCCCCATCAGCAATTAATGCCCCAGAACCTCTTGGTTCTCTGAGAGAGCGTTTTTAAGGAGAGATGGAGTCAGACCAGAGGGGCTGCCATCCCTGCCGGTGCAGGGGGCCCTGTAACACACTGGGGATGGGCCTGGGTGCGATTCCACTGCCCGAGGGGCTCAGCCCCTCTAAGGCCAGCCAAAATAACGTAATTATTTTGTGACGCCTAATTCTGACTCCCGAGTGCTGAAGCTTCCTAATTTGATATCTGGAATCTCAGCTGCAGCATTCCCCTTGCCCAATTTTTCATTCTTAATAACAGGATGTAATTGTTGCTAATTAATACAAAATGCAATAAAGCAAGAATTCCAGCAGTGTCCCTGCTATTTTGCCTCCTCAGTGGAGATTCACTGGTGGCTGCTTAATCTGCACTAGCCAAGGCCACAGAGACAGCACCAGCTTCTGCTCAGCGGCTTGTTTGGATGGTGTTGGATGTCCCACGGGTGAACACATGGGACTTGCAAGGTAAAACACCTGCACACACACCAGAGAGCGGGAGGTACCTGGCTGCTGCGGTGAAGATGATGGCTGGTCCCACCACGATGGGCCCTGACAGCTGGGTGGAGCAGGAGCTGTGATGAGTTGGTGTCATCCTTTGCGCCTTTAGGTGTAAACCAACACATCTTAAACCACTTTCCCCTCTGCCTGAGCAAGCAGGACTCTGTCCCCATGGTTACAGCAGCACTGGTGTGGGTGGCATGGATGGCTGACCTTGTCCCCAGCCAGGGGACAGTCCTGGGGCCACTTCAAAAAAGCCAGGTCCCTCCTGGGAACAGCAAGGCGTTTTCACTCAGGCTGCTGGCAACTGCCACTTGCTGCATGGAGATACTCACCGGTGGTACCAAAGAGGTTGTGACTGCTCACAAATTCCTTCTTAAAGCTTCAGGCCGGTTTGTAAGCACCCGTGCTTCATCTCTGTCGTTCCTGGTTACTGGTGCTGATGTATCAAACTGCCAAGGGAACCAGGCTGGGCACCCCTGCGGGTGTGGGTGAGGATCTGCTCTTCCTAACCAGATAACAAAAGCGTTATGAAATAATTAAAGGGATTAATGAAATAATCAAGCAAAATATGTTCCCTGTCTGGTGGAGGACAGGAGTCGACATGCAAAGGCACAGCTGCTCTGGAGTCCCGAGCCCTGGCTCCAGAGCCAGAATGAGCTGCTTTGGATACAGGTAAAAAAAAATAAATAATTAAATCCCTGCAGGATTTTGTTATAGGCTGTACCTCAGGGCCAGGCAGGAACATCTTCAGGCTGGATGGGTCTGGAAGGGACGGGATTCTCTAAAGCACAAAGCTTCCTGCTTCTCTAGAGAGGTGGTAAAAGAAGGGAACAGTGAACTGTCCTCCAGCTTGTTTTGCTCAGAACAGAAATAAAGCATTTAATTTGTTCCCCCTTGCCCCACCACAGGAGCTGACAGCAACCGCGGCCGAGGGGAACGGCTAGCAGCCAGCCGGTTGTGGCTACAGAGCATCACACCAGTTCAGAAGAACTTGTGGCCAGAAATCAATTTTTCCACATGTGAAGGCCATTCCTTACTGTTGGCAGATGTCTGCTCTGGGATGGAGGCCACCATCCGTGCCCAGCTATCCGTTCCTGGATCCATGCTCTTGAGAAGTGGCCCTGGAGCCAGGCCAGCAGCCAGGACCTGGCACTGCTCCTGCAGCCCTCGGCTCCATCTGGAGGCTGGGCTGTGGATCAAAGATCCCTGCACGATCCATCCGTGGATCAAAGCCACCTCTCGCCCCCCCAGGACCACAGCCTGGAGTCCCTAAGCGGGAGCAGACATCTGCCCAGGCTGCCAGGAGTGACCTGCATCGGCACCTAGGAACGAGAGAAACACCTGGCCACTCATCCCTCCCCACCGCTCGCTTGGGTTCCCGGCGTCTTTCCTCAGATCTACTGCTGGCACATCATTTATTTCAAGCTGCATCTCCCAGAGCCTGGTTTGTGGCTGTTTTTCTGCTGTGGCTTACAGGAGCCAAGCCTGGAGAGATGCTCAGAGAAGAGGCCTCCACTGCCTGCAAAGAGGGCGAAGGCTGGAAGTTCAGGCTTTTTGTGGTAGCCCCCCAAAACCACTTCACTGGTCCACAGCTACCACCATCCTTTCCACCGAGAGCCACCCAGGGGCTATGACCGGTCTGACCACGAAGAAATCCACCCCCACTGCAAACTGCATTTACACGGTGGTCCCTGTACCCCATCCCAGCTTCTCATGCTTCATTAATTCACACAGACTTTTAAACTTCTTTTTTTTCCCCTTCCAAAAGCTGCTGGAGCTTATCAAGAGACGAAAGATTGAAGGACATGCATAATTAATGGCCTGGCTTTATTTAAATAATTTAATTTTGCCATCACGTCTGCATTCTTCAGGTATGGCTTTAATTCTTTAATTACAGAAGAGCGTGCCACAGTGCTTTGCCTGATTAACAGTTGAAAATTAACTAGATTGGAGTGGGGGAGAAGGATGTCAATACAGTAATAAGAATATAAAGTAGTTTGATAAAAGAGCAAAAAGTAAAGAGCATCTTCAATTCAGCAAACCTACTTTTAATAGTCCTGTATCTGTGGGCATTTCCAGGAGGATTTCCTGCCCCTCAGGAGAGCTTGAAGGGTCCCAGGGAATGAGGAAGGGTCCTTTGTAGGTTGAAATTCCCCCAGGAGCCTGGGCAAGCAGAGTGATCCCACCCTCTCCCCAGCACCAGGGTGCAGAAGCCCGATGGGTCTGGGCAAACCCTGCGGCATCCTAAAAGAGAAAAGCTGACTTTTTACAAAGTTTTGCAAAGATCCTGCTATTAATGCTGAATTTAGAGAGCAGAATCGAGGCTCTGGGATCAATAGAAGCTGAATTCTCTCATCACAAACTGATACTTTCAACTTCTAGAAAGGAAGGGAAAAAAAATATTATCCTCTGGTCAGTTCAGGCAAGTGCATTTGCCAGCCGTTATCCAAGGACCAATATTGATGCCAGCTGCAAAAGACAGCTCTTCCCCTTGGCTCAGCTCCCAGCCCAGCACTAAGCAAAGGTACATCAAACTGGGACAGCAGCAGAGAAGAAATAAGAAGTGAAAGAAGATGAAAAAAAAAAAAAAAAAGCAAAAAAAAAAAAAGCAGCATCTGAAAGCACCAAATGCTGGAGCTTCAGTTTTCTGGCTGCTGATGCTCCATCCCAGCTGGGCGCCCCCAGCATCCTTCAGCACACCCACTTCCATGGGTCACCATCCCTGAATCCTACCTTTCCAAACCTGTCTTTGTTTTTTCTCTGATGGTTTGGCGGTTTGGTTTTGCTAGTGTATAACCTACTGAGGATTTTTCACTAATAAAGGGCAGGCTACAACGTGAATCTCAGAGCACAGGAAGACTGGCACAAGTTTGGGAAAGAAAAACCGCTGTGCTGAGGGTTTCAAGCTGTCTTCCAGCAGCTGGTCGGGAAAAGCTTTGGGAATGACCCAGCTGTTATTTTCTGTTTTCTTTGGGAACAACCCCAAGTTTTCTGTGCAGGGGAACAGCCACTCCTGGCACGGAAAGGATTTGCTTGTGGCTCTGGTGCTCCCTGGTTCTGTGCAAAGGTCCCCGGGGGACCCCCAGCGCCATCGGTGCTGCAGAGGGGATGCCGAGGCTGGCAGAGGAGCCAAGCTGCTGCTGTCAGGGGCTGGCTGATAAAGGCCGTGGATGGTCCCTAACCAGGGTACGTGCACAGCCCTGGCATATGAAATGTAATAGTAAGATGGTAATGATTCATTATCTCACCTGTCTACGAGGGGGATATTTTTCTCTTTACTGGAATAATGAAACCAGCTTCTTTTACACACTAATAGCACTTTACTGTCATACAGCATCTTAAATCCAAGCACTTCACACCCATTTGGCTAATGAGGACACGGCGCTGCCAAGGCTGGCTGAAGGATTCCCCTTCTGCAGGCAGCGGGTGAAGCCTATAAGTGAAGTTATAAGGTGAGAATAACTGGGACGTCCCAGTTATTCTCACCTCCCTCTACAGGATTTTCAGGTGCCATTACTCACAGCCACAAATAACCCAGCCCCTTCCCCGCTCCGAAACACACCTGCACCGTGATGCTGAATTCCAGCTCTGCCTGACTCCCCAGCAGGGAGATGCTTCCCTCCCCCACAGCCCAGCTGGGCAGGCTGGGGGGGGGATTGTCTGTAGCTCACAGTGCAAGTACAAATGAAATGCCACTTTTATTTCTTCCCCCTCTTTTTTTGGCCTTCTAAAGCCTGAGAAATGAATTATGCATTTTCCCCCCTAGCGCTAACTATAAATTCTCCTTTTAGTGCTTGGAACATTTCTGCAGAAAAGCAGCACCCTGGCTGCTGCGCCCCTCCTCCCTCCAAGATGCAAAATCTCAGTTAAATAATACAAAAATATGTCATACTCGGGTTTTTCATTTAGGTGCAGATTTACTGTGACTGCTGCTCATCTAACAGGTGCCTGTGATGGATTTTATATCACTCGTCTGTTCAGACGGGGATGGGAGAATTTGTACAATCTCAGCACCTTCCTAGGAGATAAAACTCCGTGTGTTTATCCCAACCCCGGTGTAGCTCCAGAGGACGCGGCATCATCCACCGCAACTCAAGTGCCAGGAACTACTTCTGACTTTGCTGCCGGCTTGCTGTATCCCTTTGGCAAGTCCCTCACGGTCCCCACTTTCCCAGCCTCCCCAATCAGTCTAGAAACTTTTCCGAGTGACTGCCCCCAGCCCCCAAACCATGGCTTCAAAGGCTCTTTACAAGGAGGTTTTCCACACCAACCTCTTCTGAGGTTTTCGAATCCCCCAGCCAAGAGCACCCAAATGTGCAGGTGCAAAACCTCGGGCAGCTACAAAATTTCAGAAAGCTCTCGAGCCTGGGAAAGCCATGCTCGCCTCTCCTAGCCTGCCCAGGTCGCGTTGCAAATGAGAGCCTCGACGTCCAGGGAAGCTCCCGTAGCTCCCACAGGCTCTGAGAGGGTTCAAGTGCCCAGCTGAGCTCTGGATCCCACGGCGGAGCAGTGCTACCTGGTTTTTATGCGTCTTGGACAACCGAGGCCACCTCCCCACCCTGCAAGGGAAGGCGTGAGGACGAGGAAAGCTGACCTGCAGCAGCCATCCCACAGCTCCTACATGATCTCCATCTCTACTGTTACCACCCCAGCAGACCGAGGATTATTCCCCCTCTCAGAAAGCCCTTTAATTTTAGTAGTATGAGGATTATTCTATCGCTGTCACCACGCTCAAAAAGCCGATTGTTTCCAACCTTTAGGAGATGAGCCAAAGAGAGGGCGGCTGGGCACTTTGCTGGAGGACACCCAGTTGTGGCAAGGCAACCAGGAAGGCTGCGCTCAGAGACGTGGCGATTTAGCCCTCCAGGGGGACTGTCCTGTTGGAACCGACAGGTTCGGGCAGAGCCACCTCGCTTGTGAAAGGATGTGGCAGCAGGCAGAGCCTGCACCTGGATGCTAAAGCTGCCGAGGGGAGAGGGCAGTGTCTCGGGAACCAGCCCGTCCGCAGGGAGCCCAGTGCCTCCCCCATAGTACCCAGCAGCCCGGCGGCACCAGTGTCACACCGAGCCCGAAGGTCTCGGTGGTCAGTCCCGGAGGTGTGAAAACTTCCATTTCAACCTGCAAACTCCATGGGCCAGGCTACACACTCGGCAGCAGGTCACGCATCAAACCCCGTCGCTGTTTCTCTGCACATGGTAACGTGTGACCCTGGGCTTGACGTGCCTTTTCAGGAACAGCCACTTGACTCAGGGGGAAACCAGACATTAACCCCCCCTGACTACCAGGAAGAATCAAGATGGATTTACTACTGACTGTTTTCCAAACAAGCTGTACCGAGGATACTCACAGTGGGGGTAGTTTTGTGGTAATCCAGTGAGGGCACGGAAACAGCACCCAGCGAACCTGCTCTGGCCACAGCAGAAAACATGTTTTGTTAACACAGGGCCAGTAACTAAATCTAGCAGAGCCAGACCTGATCATGACTTAAACATATTTATCAGCTCCTCTCAACAGCAAAAGAATTAAAGGAAACTGCAACCTGCTGCTGGATATTCTTTTGAAAGAGAAAGGGAGGTAAATCAGCTGTAAATTATTCCTTGTGGATTATTCCTTAGCCTGGTCTGTGAACAAAGTTTTTGCTGGCAAAAGCGAGGTGCCCGCGGAGGCTGTGGGCAGCAGCTGCCCAGGGAAGGCAAGGCTGGGGAGGGGGCTCCACGGAGATATTGAGCTGCATCTGCTCTGCCAGAAGCCAGAGGAGCCACCGGGAACTTTAAAAAGTTGTTGAACAGTCAGAAAATGCCATGATTTTCTGGGGGATTGTAGCCATCAGCTACAGCTCTTGACTCCAATTTGACATGTGGTCCAAGCCCGCCCGCCAGTGGTGTCATCTCTTGCATCCTACATCGTGACCTGACTGCGGGGACCACCACGGCGCCTTTCATCCAGCTTCCCAAATACCCCGGCACTGCTCCACACCAACACCCCAACACCACATTAGCGTCTGCAAGGATTTCTGCTTTAACAGTTTTCAGGAATATGTTCAATTCCTCATTTGTGGGAGATAAAGAGCGCGAGTAGCCTGGAGAGAGCAAAGTACAAAGCAGGATCCTTATAATGGAATTTAAAAATTGATGAGGAAAACCAGATCAATCTAAACTTAATGTCACTTGAGTAATTAGGCAACATTAGGGCTGCAGTTTATCTCACATGTAAGTGGTCATTAGACAGACACGACCCACAAAACCTTTTTCAACTCTGTCTCTTACATGGACTGACCAAGCCCAGAGCCCGCACAGGGTTAGATTTCAGCTGCAGGGTCTAATTGAAATCCCATTAAAATCAATCAAAAGCTCTCCCTGGCCTTTAAATCGTGTCAGGCACTCCTCATCAGCATGAACACATTTATCTGGGATGATCAGGGGAGGAACCGACCTGCCCCACAGGGGAGGGGAGGGCAGATGGGGGCTGCTGTGCAGGGAGCGGGATGGGTATCAGCTCAGCCAAGGATGCAGTGATGCTTGTGGGCTCTCACTGTTGGCTTACACCTCCCACCTCCTGGATCCCTGAGCTGCCTGGCTCATCAACGTAAGCTCAGGGGTTTCCCTTTTCTCTCAAATGGATGGACACAACACTTTGACCCTCTCTCCAAGAAGCTGCAGGTCTCCCTGGATAAGCTAGCTTGGGAGTAAATTCATCAACAGCATTAGCATCAAATTGTTTGACCACAAACCTACGTGTGTTGTGAAACCACAAGCCAGCAGAGACAGAACACACTGGTCCAGATTGTGACAGTCTGGTCGTGTGGATGGTTACCAGGATGGAGGCAAAGATGAGGAAAAAAGCACACGGGCAAAGGCGAGGAAAAAGCACACGGAGCACAGGGCAGAGCCACAGCCTTGGCCAGCTCTCGCATGGGGTGGCAACGTGTGGCCACAGCCCCCCCAAAGCCCCCATCACCCGGCCAGCCTCAGCCCCGACGTCTGGTACACGAAGCCCACCCCCAGCCCTCCAGCGCCTGCTCCTCACTGCCAGCTGATTTACCGCTGCAGTTCATTATTCCAGAATTTCATTACTCACCTCACTTGCTATCTTCCTTCCTCCAGTCACATTTCCAGGTGCTCTGCCGAGCGCTGTGCAGTCATTCACCCCGCGGCACTGCCGGGGAGGCCCCCTCCTTCCTCCTGGCACATCGGCGTGGGGCGAGGAAGAAGAGCCCTGCCCTGCTCCTTGCCCTGATGCTCGTGCAGAGGGATGCTGACGGGGATGCAGGCATGCAGTGACACATCTACGGACCCCCAGAACCAGCGGCACCCATCAATAAAATGAATACATACCACCACGGCCCCTCCGCGCGGAGCAAGGCTGGAGGCTGAACTACACAGGGGGCAGAGTGGCTGCTTTATCTAATTGAAACAATTAGTGCAATATTTTCTTTCTTCAGTCTAAGTTCTGCCAAGAAGCAAAGGGAGTCGGAGCTGTGGGTGGATCGTATGTATGGGACACCCCGAAGAGTTAATCACTCATTTACAAAACGCTGCTATAAATTGCTGTTAATTAGCTCTGTAAATGCTTATTGTGCTGGTTAAATTAGTACCTGCTGGAAGGGGTTAGATGTGCCAATGTGGTTTAAGTGTTATTTATTTCTCAGGGGACTGTCTGCAGAGGGCTGGGGCGCCCTGGGAGATGGGAAGGCTTCACAGCCCCCTCCCGCTGGGACATTTGTTTTTCCAAGCAACTTTGTGTTCTGTCATTTCCTTCGTGACTGGCTGTATCAGGGGTTACACATGACACCGCTGGGCATCGAGGCAGTGACATCCACGCCGTGCCTAGTGTTACGGGACCCAGGGCTAAGCAGCCCCACGGTCCCTGTCTGCAGGCAGAGGATGCTGGCGAGAGCCCAAGAGGATGCGCCTTTAAGAAGGACCCTAAATCCCTTTGCAGAAGACCCCAGTGGCAACACGATGCTCGGAAACTGAAGAACTATCATCTCTGCCAGTAGCACTGAACACCCAAAAGCCACGAGCGGTGCCTGCAGCCGGGTCCAGCCTCTCCCCACGGCACCTCTGTGAACTACAAGCAGAAAGGACCGACAATAACCTACTGGCAAAGCCCCGCAGAGCTCCAAGAGGTTGTAACCATCCTTCCTTCGTCAGCGTCCTTATCGATCCAACAGGAACGCTACCACTGCCCCCAAATCCAAAGCAACACACATCTCGGGCTCGCTGTGCCATGAATGAGTCACACCAAAGTCCAGCAGAGCCTGACACGGGGCACAGCCTGTGGAAAGCTCCCGGAAAAAAACTCGGCTCCATCCCACCGCCTTCCCTGCTGACCTTATTACAAAGTAAACCAGCCGAGGCCAGCTGAGAAGGGAATGAGACCAAAAAAGATAAAGTGTCTGTGATCTGGAAGAGACAAATAAAAGGCAACGTGAAAGCCACAGAGAGAGCATCAAACTCGCACCAGCGCAGCCGGCGTGGGCAGAGCAGAAGCAGTAGCAGGACATCAAAGACCATGCAACACCCTTTTTTTTTAAACAAATTTTGTCAATAAGTGCTGAGACACAAGCTAATTGCAGTCAGTCATCAGCAAGGGGAAGAGAGGAGGCTTTCAGCAGAGAATGTAACCTCATTAAAGCAAATTGGGGCATCCTGGACTAGGAACACCCTAGAGTGCAGGGCTTTGATGGAGCGCAAGAAGAGGGTGGGGGTGTCTGCAGACCCTGTTATCCCACCTCCCACTGCACAGAACGGTTCCCGTTATCCCACCTCCCACTGCACAGAACGGTCCCCAATATCCTGCTGCACACAGCTCCACGCTGGGCACAGTTTTTCTGCCTCCCTTGACAGAGCTGACTAGGCCTGATAAAAACTTGCTGGAAAAGCAAAATAATCAATTCTGCATACAGAGAGGAATTAGCTCCGCGCTCTGGGAGGGGGCAGCAACAAGTAGTTATTTCCTGGCCCACGTAGACTCGGGCTGGAGCAAGGATGCTGCTGGCCCTGCCCTGGCAGCTGGGGAGGTACCACCGCCCGCACGGACCAGGCGGAGCAGCGGGAATGTCTCATGGGGCAGCCGCCGTAACTCAACAAGCAGCTTTTTAACGCGGTCCCAAGGACGCCCGACTGCGCCACTCTGGCAGGGGCATGGAGCTCTTTCTTGCAGGCTGATTGCCACAGCAATTAAATGACTAATTTGTTGTCTGGCTGCACCTTTCTCTAGAGCTTGAAGAGATTAAAGTTTTGCCCTGTTGCAGATGTCTCATTTTACAGCCTTGGCTTTTAAGCTTCCAAATATTTTATTTCCAGTTCCAGCCAGAGATGGGGAGAAGGAACGGGCACCGGGGCACACGGTTGTCACCCATTGGTGTCACTCTAAGCAGCATCATCCCACCTTCCTGACCTCGGGAAGCACAGAGCCACCAGGAGCCCTTGGCACGCTGGGCATGGAGCTGTGGAGGGATGTCCATGGGATGCTTTAGGCTCCCTTCTGACTATCACCAGAAGCCGATGCTTTTTATTTGGGCTGCAGCAAGGTGACCCCTACCGTAGGCTGCTGACAACGATGTTATACTTGAGCCAACGTTGCATCAGCAAAACCACCGGTGTGGGGCCCCTACAACGAGGCTTAATACAGGTCAGAGCAAAAACATGTCGACAAACTCCACTGAGGAATCTAGAAAATGTGCCTATTTGTCACTGAAAAATGCAGCAATCTCAGATACTCTCAGAAAGTGTGACAAGAGACATGTAACAACATATTCGATGTCCCTTTCCAACTGGAAAATTCTCTGCCAAATTAATTTCCCACTTAAAAAGCAACGTGAATTCAGCCCCAAACCTGGATCAAGAGAGCCATTACTGGCAGCTGGTCTCACTTTGGGCAGTTGTGCCCTTTTTCGGTAGCAATGCTGAGCAATAAAGCAGAATTTCAAAGGTTTTGTTTGTGTCTTTGAAGCTCTAGTGGAAGTACCTGTTTTCAAGGGGGCTCTGCTCATCTGCTGTGACAGAGGATCCCTGAGCTCCCCAGCAGCCCAAGCATCATTCCCAGCTGGAGGGGTGGGACCACAGCTGGAATAACGTCATATCCCATTAGCGCAGAGCAAGTGGGAAGACAGGAGGGCACCGCAAGGGCCAGCAGCCAGATGTTGGCTTGGTTTAGTCCCTGTGGGCGAGCCTGCTGCCGGCCACGCAGCACAGACCGCATCCCGGTGGTCCGACCCCGGGTGGGGGCTGCCTTCCCAGGGCACCACGTGGGGTGGGCATCCTGGGGCGGGAGGGCAAAGCGTGGCGATGGGGAAAGGGGTTTGCTCTTGCCCGAGTCCTCCATCATTTACCTGTGCCTTCCTGAGAGCCGGGACGTGCAGCTGAGCATCTGTGGAGCGAGGGTCAGCCCGGGGGGTGCAGGCTTGTCCCTGCGCGTGTGTGCGTGCAGGGCGGCATCCAGGGCATCCTAGGAGAAACCTCTGGCAGCTCACGAAAAAGGCACCAGGAAATGTAAGAAAAGCAATGCAAAAATTTATATTTTATTTTAAGTCAAAAATTTAAAATAGCTTTCAAATTCGGTAAAGTATGCCTGAACACAATGAAAAGCCTCATATACAGAGACAGATAAATTAAATTGTATATACTGCAGACAAGCCAAGTGTATGTATAGATTACATATTTACACTTTTATGTAAACCATATTTATACATTTTATTACATTTACAAAAAAAAGCTGATCTTCCACTACTGTTTACTACAATAATGAAAAAACATTTACATTGTGTTTTTTAACTGTACAAACTTTTGATTCATAAAAATATATCTCTGTACAAAAGAGGGATTTTTTCTTTTTTTTTCTTTTTTCTGTTTTTTTTTTTCCTTTTTTTTTTTTCTTTTTTTTTTCTTTTTTTTTTTTTGACATAATGCAAGTCCTCTGGGCACAAGAATGGAGAATGTCATGTATCGGGTCCCAGCCAGCTTGCAAAAAAATGGGACAACACCCCCTCCACTTCTTTTGTTGCTTGGGCAACAGCAGAAAATGGTACTTAATGGGTTGAAAGCAGCAAGTCTTGTTTCAGTAGAGCCCCCCCCTTCTCCCTGCCTCGGGTGTTCAAACCCCTCGGGTTCATTTTACCCACCTTGATACAAGTTTCTCCTGGCCATCCCACGGGATGAGCGGGATTCAGCAAGGTCTGAAAGCAACCGCGGGCTCTGCGTGCCTGTGTGTGCATCCCTGCGCCTCCTCGCTGCGTGCCCAGGGCTCGGCACCGGTCGCAGCTGGGAGAGGTTTTTCTTGAGCTCAGTGATAGGAGCCTGGGAAGATTCAAGTCCTGCTGTTGCGGGATGGTGCTGGATGTTTGGGATTTGGGTACTGGAAGAGGAGCCGGGACACTGCAGCTGTTGGCACTAGCGCAGCAGCTACAGCAGAACGGTTCAGCGTCATCCTTCGGGATGCGCTCGGCGAGGGAGCCTGACCCCTCGGCTGTGTTATGGGGGATGGACGACGGCCAGGAGGACGGGCTGTGGGTCTGGCCAAGGGTGCGAGCTGCAGCATAATTTAGGTTGGAAGGGACCTCGGGGCAAGATGCGGGCCAGGAGAGCAGCGCTGGAGCTGGGAACTAGCTGCCTACTTGCAAGCCAAGGAGCCAGGGAGGTATCTGGGTCTCATTACACCGGTGTAAAGGGGAGGAAGCTCCCTGCGCCTTCACCGCAGCCGCTCAACTGATGGAGGGGAGACATGCCTCGGCCACAGACCCCACCGCAGCCTGGCTGGGGTCTCCTCACCTACCCTTCAGCTTGCTCTGGGGTACATCTCCTGCAGGCTGGAGGTGCCCAGAGCGGAGCAGGCACTGCTGCCAGCCTGCCTACCCCAAGGCATTTAGTCCCATAACCAGCTGGAAGGTGAACCCACCCACCCACCTGTATTTGGCATGAGCTGGGGTCACACCTTGCTGCAGCACATGGGCCGGCACTGGCCCTGAGCCACCTGCGTGCCCACGGCCACCGGGCAGCGCCGCGCCAGCTCCCGTCCGTGCCGGAGCAGGTCCCATCCATGCCGGAGCAGGGCTCCAGCTCACCCATGCGCTTGCACCCACCTCTCAGGAATAAATCGGAGCACCTTTGCGTGCTTTGGAGAGCAGAGATGGCATTTTTTGGCAGGCTGGCTGTTCAGCCATTAGGCTGTAGGACGCTGCTTACCCTAAGAGCACTGAATAAGAGACAGAAGTAAAAAAAATAATATATATTTATATACAGACACACGCGCACACACACGGAGTAAAAGGATAAACAAAACAGAAAAAAAACCCAAAACTACCCTGTGGTTTGCATTAGGCAAAACCTCAGCTGACATTAGGTAGGGGGAAAGCCAGCGTTTGGATGCAAGCACGGATGTAAACGCCACCCCATTTGTTTTAATCCCATTTTCCCTTCGAGCTTTCTGCGAGGAGCAGCTGCTTCGCCGACACGCACGTCAGCGGGCTTTCACCCGACCGGCAGCCGGTGCGATGGCACTGGTGCGTTCCTCGACTCCAGCCTGGCCTAAGAAACGGTGACTCAAACCAAACAGACTAAACCCCGAATCAACAAAAGCAGCTCTCCTCTTTATTAGAGGAGGACAGTGTCATCACAAAAGCATCGTTCTCTTCTAAGGGAGGAAAAATGTCAAGCCGTCTTATCTGCTCTCCTGAAAGCCAAGGCAACCTTTCTGCCTCTGGGAAATAAAGGGAACAGCTTTGGATAGAAATTAAAACTCTTATTGCATTGCCATTTGGAGGATCAATATGGAAAGGGCAAAGGCTTTTGAACGCAACTGGGGGAAACCAGTATTTGTTAAGAGTTCTTTTTAAAGGGGTTTTTGTCCCTTTGTGTCCGTCAGCAATTTCCTGTTGAGGGTGTCTGGACACAGCTAAAACTGGCAGCTGCTGGGAGAGGGCTGGGGCTGGGGGGACATCTCCCTACCAGCCCCGAGAGCTGCCTGAAACGAACACGGGGCAGAAAGAACCCAGCAAAAATGCCCAAAGGATACTTAAATAGGGGGAAGAGGAGAAAAGCTTGCGCAATTCTGCTTTTCTCACTGAAAAGGTCCCATGTGAAAACTCTTCCTCTGCAAAAGCCCTGGCTTAGAAAAAAACAACAAAGAAATAACCCACGAAACCGAATAAGGACAAAGCAAGTACTCATCCTGTCCCGTACCGGTATCTTCCATAAACCCCAACCAGCACCTTGTGTGGTGCAACCTGCTTTTACCTCTCTGTTGTCCGAGCTCTTCCCAAAGCAGGGGGAAGCTGGTGGGACCCCGCACACCCCAACTGCTCCCTCCAGGAACACACCACCAAGAGCAGGTTGTCAAAGCCTGCCCATTGCCTCGCCTCCCCGGCCCTCCACTTCCCCAGGTCCTCCTGCTGGGCTGAGCCCCACTGGCAGGGTGGGAGAGACGAGCTGTGCCGGAGTGGACCTTTGGTTGGCTTCGTTATCCACGGCAGGGTGGAGAGGATGGGTGAGGACGACGAGAGGACACCCCTGCGGTCTCTCAGGAGTTAACGCAAAGTCCAACGAGGTGTAGCAGCTTCTCCACAGCCTCAACGAAGTTGGGAGGAGGGAGATGGGGAGGGAATGGATGGAGACTAGTGAAATGAAACACAATCATCCACTAGACACCGACCCCGGAGGAATCTGGGACAATGGGAAAGGAGGGGCGAGAGAAAAGCAAACAGCTTGTTAATATACACGGAAACGCTGGGAAAGTCTGCTAATGGCTTTGTCGTCTCAAACTGGGAACGTTCCCGTCTAGAAGTGCTCTACCCACAGGATACTTTCATGACACTTGTTCTTTCTCTGTGCCTGTGCAGTAAAAGTCTTAACCCCTTTGCTTTATCCTCTGAGGGTGCAAAACACCCTGTCTGGAGTCACACCAAAGACTCCTTCCTTCACCTGCTGACTGCCCCCACCACAGGGCTCTTGGGATTTGCTTTGTCACCGGTCCCCAGGAGGCCATGCCCCGACTGGCAGCAAGCACCTGAGACTGAGGGATGCTGGTTTGGGTCTTGCCCTGGGCAGAGACGATCTCCTGGACCACCCTGGGTGCTCCTTTGAACCACCACTTCCATACAGCATTTACAAAGTCCCAACCAGGAGGAAAGGGGGGGCAGCATCCCGCTCTCGCGTCCCCTTTCTGCCCACTCACCACGGAGGGGCCGGGTGCTATACGGCTGTGCACACCGTGCTGACTGTGAACTCCGTCTCGTTGGCCATGATGTCCGTGGGCTGCAGGTTTCGGTCGTACATCGGATTTTCAAACGTCGCTCGGACGTTGGTGTTCTCGTGGCCCGCATAGCCATTGAATGGGACTTTGGGTCTTCTCCTGCGGGGTGTCGGAGAGAAAATCCAGCCAGGTCAGAGCTACTCCTGCGGCAGGCAGCTGTACAGCCCTGGCAAGAAGTCAGTGGGAGGGGAAGAGCTGCTTTTGAAGAGGGTGAACAGCAATAAGGCAGAAGGGCCCTACAGAAAAATCGTGCTATAGATCCGCAGCAGCGGCAGCTCCCCGGGCTTTGCTCCCTCTGCCGAGCTGCCAGCCTGCACAACACTTTGCAGGGCAGCAACATTTCCACAGCCATACATTGATCAGGAGAAATCACTAACTTACAACATATGCAAAGCCAGCCTGAACGCTGAAATATTAAATTTACTTTGCCTTATCCTACTTAATGTTGCCACAAATCTTATTAATGGTCATAAAAGCCCTCAACGCTCGCTTCTCCTAACACCCTCGCCCCGCCATGCATGCTCGCTCCATTATTTTTTCACCTTCTGAATTAAATGAGAAATCAGATCTAGGGGGGATTGCTTTTAAGTGAAGCTCAAATATTTCTGCCAGCCCCCTGACTTTGTTTCAGCTACTCGCCTCATGCCTGCAACCTACCTGTGTTTGTAGAGATAAAGCACAAACCCTGCAATAATCAGGGCTATGAAAGGCACAAGAATGGCAGCTGCCACAGAACTGCTGTTTGATGCAAAATGGTGTCCTATTGATTCTGGATCATTTTCCATCATGCTGACGTCTGAAACACAGCAGAAGTAAACACATTTCAAAACAACGCTGTGGGAAAGTGGGGTTTGCTTGAGTTACAGGTTATATCCTCATCAACGGAATAAGATGGTTAGAAGTGTTGCTGTAAAAGGTAATCAAAAGCTGCTGAGCTGCAAGAAGAATTGTTTGGAGATCTAGCCTAGCTTAGACATCATCATTTATTTAGCACTGCAATTAAAGAGAGTTGTAAATAGATTTATCTTACCACAGTGCTCAAACTTGGATGCTTAAAGTCAAGCTTTAAGGGAGACTTTCAAAGGCTGCAATAAGGAGCATCTAATTCTCCATAAAGGTGATAAGAGTCCAGGGTCAGATTCCAAAAATCCTAAGAGACTGAAGAGCTCAAGCCACATTAAGAGATGTTTAGGAGCTTAGAACGTGGGTGGTTTAAGCTCTCAAGTGTCTCCGTGATTTCCCAAAGTGAGAGGGAGGCCACTTTTTGTGGTAGCAATGGGACTTGGGCTTTTAGGTCAGACATCTGGCAACGCGGAGGAAAAAAGTTTCCAGCTGCTATTTGTGGCTCCGAAGCCTTTGCCTTAACAGCAAACCATGCATTTAAATGCCTCGCTTTGTTCCCAAATGCAAAATCCTGTTGTTGTGTTCTTCGCCTCCCACAAACCTTACACTGAGGGTGGGTTTCGCCCCCATTGCCAGAATATTCTGTGTTCAATGTGTTTGCTATTTCAGCACAAGGCAGGGCAGAGCTGTGCGTCCATCCCGCATGGGGAGGAACGGGGGTGAGGAAGGAGTGGGATGCAGGATGGAAGTGCCCCCATGAGGGCACTTCACCCCAGGGGTTGGTTTTGGGGTTCCCAGCTCTCACAAACGCTGTGTGGAGAGCAGCTGGGAAGGGTTAGCTTAAACCCGACGGTTTAAAACCAGCTATAAAGATCTGGCCCAGCAGGCTGAAAATTACAAGCCAGAGGGACAGGAGAAACGTTCCCTGTTTGAAAACCTCCCCTACCACCCAAATCCAGCTTGCAAGGGGAAAAGTGGCAACCAGAGGAGGTTTACCAAGTCTCTGAAGGCCAAACTGCCCGAAGCCTTTGCCACGCACAAAGCCCTGGTACACAAACGTGCCGCTTGAAGACTCTGACGAGACCTGTGATGACAGGAGAGCACACATCAACAGATTTGTCCAAATTTGTCCTGGGATTTGAGCACCCATCTTATCACAGCCTCTTCCAGGGCCATGCCGGATTCATCTGATTCAATTCCCCAGAAAATCACGATGTTTTCTAACTGTTCAATGACTTTTTAAGATTCTCACGTCTCAAAGGAAGGAAAAAAAGAAACATTGGCAATAAACTATAGAACACACTGCTGATTCAACAGGGATGGTGAGGGCTCTGGGCTACAGCTGGCCATGGGTCAATCAGACCCAAGTTTCTTCTAAGCTCCAGTAGATCTCTCAGGGCATGGGAAGTTACCAGACACAGAAACTGAGCTGAGAAGTTGATTCCATAAGGGAAGATAAGCTCTTCTAGCTCCATGTTTAACAGACATCAAATGTTAAAATGGAAGTAATGATGTTGGTTTCTCCTTTAGTGTTATCTGGAAAACTTACAGGCTTCAAACCAGAGGGCAATAAAAAACCAAAACCCCATACAGCTGCAAGGGAGCATGGAAGAGCTGACTGCCGTGTAACGTTATCTCATGTGCTGGAAGAGTGCCCTGTGTCTCCTTCCAGCAAGCAGGTCACTGGAGGATAGCAACCTCATCTTGCCACCAGCTACGGGAGTTATCCCCTCAGCTTCAGCAAGAGAAAAGCCAGGGTTGTGACAGCAATGAGAGGAGTGGTGTGGGTACGCTTTGTGTACGAGGTGCCCCAGCACTTACGTGTCCATCTAGAGCCCATTTATCATTTTTGAACTTGTTGACAAAGATCTCCACCGGCCCCGTTATTTGATAAACCTGGAGAAGCAGGTGCACGTCTTCCTTCTTGTAAATGCCTGAAAAATAAGTGGCTTTTAATCTTTTGATCACAATGACTCTGAGTTTGAAGTAATTAAATTCCTACCTGAGAGAGGAGAGAAATCACCACATCACCTTAGAGCGAACAACTTCTCCCAACCCCATCAGTGGGATGCACGGGGAAACACACCATAGGCGCACAATCCCCACCCCCCCCCGCCCCAGATGTTAAAGGCATCTTGCTCATGGGAAAAGACCTGACTGGTAACACCGAGGTGACGCTGCTGGATCAGTAACACCCTGGTGCTCCAGGGAGGGCAGGGACAAGGAGCACTCACATCATTTAATATTGTTTTATCTTAAACTACAAGCCCACCACCCCCGACGATGGGCTGGGCTGAGCTACCTTTTGGGTAGAGTCCGAGCAAACTCAGGCACATGATTTTGTTTGTCTTGGTCCAATCAAAGACCAGAGACTTTAATCAGAGCATCAACATCACTCATGGAGCAGAGCACGCAGCCCCTTGCTCTGCGGTACCGCACAGGACGAGTGTAAATCCCTACAAACAAGCACGCTGTCTCCCTTACCAGACACCTGGAGCTCCACGCCACTGTGGTCTATCAAAGTGGCGTTGACTTTACTGGTGGTGGGGTCAAAGCTAGTGACAGACAGCATCGCAGGCTGCTTTTTCCCCATGTATTCGTAGGAGCCTTTCCAAAGGGAATTCCTTGCAAACACATCAGCAGGCACTAGAAACCACAGCAATTTGGGATGCATTGAAAAACAAGAGCATTGCCGTTTATTTTCATTTTTTTTAGAAATCAAAATAGAGCACATTCCATTCTTTCTTTGAATTCACAAATACGTATTTAAATATCTCCAATCCCACCCACCCTCTGTGTTACCATCACTGAGTACAAAGCCAAGGAGAACAAACAAGCTGATGACTTTAATTCTGTTGTTTTGACAAAAAATGCCACCGAAGTTTTAAAAACAAACCAACCCTGAAAACAATTACTTAGGAAAAGCTACCAAACCCTTTTTTTTTTTTAAAAAAAAAAAAGCTCTGATGTAACACATCCCAGAGGGCTTGCATCTCTGGAGTGCCCTGAGGTGGGTGCTGGTACCCAGCTCCCTTAGGGCTCCCACCCATCTCCAGTGGAGCATGAAGAGGATGGTGCACGTGGGCTGCGTTCAGCACGTGGTGCTGCAAGGAACAGCCGGGTTTCTGGCTGCCCTGGGGAAGAGATGGGAGGAGATGGACCTAGTAAGGTCCAGGTCTGGTCCTAACGCATCCCACAGAAGAGCGAGCGCTGTGACGGTACCTGACACCTTGGCGAGCGGCGGGTCCCGCGCGGTGCCGACCGGCCTCCCGCTGGGGCGGACATCAGCTGGAAGAGAGGGGCAAACATCAGCCCGTCAGTATTGCCGTGCCTGACGCTGTTGAGACACTTGTGCTGGTGCGAGTAGAGGACAGCCTTCGGCTGGCATCGCTCACACGGGTGACGTGGCTGCGCATCCCTGCGTGTGGGGGCTTGGGACAGGTTCCTGCCCAGCCCATGGCAAACAGCACGAAGCTTCATTTTGCTGTCCTCCCCTGCCAGCTGCTCCAAACCACAGCGTCCAGAGAAGCTACCAGCTCTGTTTCAAGAACAGACCATCCCGTGTTCCTGATCTAAGCCTCTCAGGTGGCTAAACGGTGGATGGCGTAAAGAAAAATCTTGTGCAGATGCTTCTGGATCCAAACCATCAGGCAGACCCCCCCCTAGCTATCACAGCCCCTGGAGCTGCACAGGACCCTGTGAGCCCCACAGCCAGGCAGCCACACGGTTCCTGGTGTACTGGTGCAGCTCCAGGAGCAGCACTGGCTCTCCGGGGCTGCAACGCTCCCCTCCACGGAGGTGCAGGCAAAGGCGAAACCCGTGGCGCATTGCTCAGAGCTTTTACCGAGGCAAATGGGGGGTTTCCCCGTCCAGCTGCCGTCTGCTTTGCAGGTTCGATGCTCAGATCCTCCGGTGAGATAGTACCCGCTCTGGCAGGAATAGATCAAGGTGTAGCCCAGAGATGGCAAATCCAGGGCTCCGATGTTGGCATGGGAGGGGGTCTCCGGCTGCTTACAGTGGTGAGCTGAAAAGCACAAGGAAACAGATATGAGAGACACCATCCAGTTGTACACCGAATGGCAGAAAAGTGATGCCATGATGTCAGCAGGGACAGAAATCTCTTAGAAGAGCTTTTTTCAGCAAAAGCTTTCTTCGCTCACTGAGGGAGACTAATGTCACGCTTAGATTTTCCCCAGCTGGATGAATTAATGAGACTGCTTCCCGTGCTTCGCTGGCTAGATCACTCTGTCTGGCTAAAGCTCTCAGGGGATCCTTTGCTCGGTCCCAGCTTCCATCAACTGAAAATCAGGCTCTGCCATCCCTAGCTTTTAAGGGAAAAAAGCCAAAGCCAGATGATGCTGAAGGCACCTTCTTCCTTTGCACTCCAGCACCAGAACCATGTCCCAGGCTTCTTTGTGGACTGAAAATTGACCGGGTCTTGATGTCCTGCAAAGGCAGTTAAGCCAGTGATTCCAGTGAGTGCACTGCAGTGCTGGTTTTGTATAATCTCTCTTCCCAGGACCACTGTCCTCCCAGTAACTTGCACCTACCTGTCCGTCCATCGGATCACTCGGTAAGTCCTCAGAAGCGTGTGAGTCATAAAAGCCTAAAATTACTCAATAACTTTCAGGATTTGGCCACAGAAATGGAAGCTGAGCTTGTCCAGCTCCCTGCCACCAGAGCCCGCACCGCTCTACGAGGTCCTGCTGTAAATGTGTCACCGCTTCCCTTGAGAAGTTACGACACAAAATGAATAAATCACCGAGCTGGGACGCTCCCTCTCACCCACACTGTAAATTTGCCCTTTCTGTGGCTCTCCAACTGCTCATGAATGAAAACAAACCCTCAGCAGCCTTCAGGAGGTATAATCTTCATCCTCATTTTACAGAGGATGAGATGCAAAACGCAGGAAGCTGAGAGACCGACCCCACCTCACATGGTCTGGGACCCCCGGCCATGAGCCCCCAGCCCCATGGGGTCGTGGCAGCTCAGCTCTCATTAGCTGGAACCGCATCCAGCTCCGTGCCGCGGACAGAGGCGGCTTTACACAGAACCTACAGCCTAGTGGTACCCACGTCTGCGCCAATTTTTCCTTTACCACGGTTACAACAGGAGATAAACAACTCAGCACTCCTGGCCACCACGGGGAAGCCAAAACCATCTTGTATTTCCATGCACCAGGAGCAAAACCCCACACAGAGCCACAGCGGCATCCCTGCAGCCTTCCCGTCCGGCAGAGAGCCTGGGCACCCAGGGATGCACTGCCAGCACCCAGAGCAGCAGGGATGGGCAGCTCCATCCAGAGCACCCCCTCCCCCACCTCCCCTGATGCTATGTGTAAGAGCTTTTAAGGCAGGTGCCCTGGTCGGGCTGCTCGCAGAACAAGCACCTACAGGGTTTGTTAGCCGAAAAACCTCACAAGGGAGAGGAAAAAGCTTTTTAATACTTATGATACAGAGGTCATGGTGGATATTACCACTCAAATACATTAAACTGAGCTCCTTCTGGTGTAGCAAGGAAAAGATGATAGACAGCTTAAAAGAAAGAGCAAAATGTTTTTAGAGATGAGGAGAAACACTGCTCTGCCGGAGAGCCCTTCTGGCTAAATGTTAAACATCGGTCCCTGGAGTGCGAGCTCACGTTGCCGCCATCAAATGCGGTTTTGGAAGCACAGAACAAAGTCTCACCTGAAACTGTGTCTCTGAGGAAGGGACAAGTGAAAAAAAAAATCATCTGAAATCAGGAGCGGCTGCTGATGTAGTCATGTCAGGAGAGAAGGAATTGTGTGATCTCCCTTTTCTTCAAGAATATGTATGATCAGAGCCCCACACACCCCCACCTCCCCAAATTACCAGCTCTTCAGAGCTGGCACAGTGAAGCACAGCGACAAAACAAGGCGACAAGTTGAAGCTTGGGCAAAGGCACCGGTTTCCTTTGTCAAAACCTCTCCCGAGACTTACGGACACAATCCGGCTGCACGCCGCTCCACGTCAGGTTGGGCAGGCAGGTCCTGGTAGTGGAGCCCTGCAGCAGGTACCCCTTCTGGCACTTGAAAAAGATGATGCTTCCCACCTGTTTATTAAAGAAAATGTATTTTGAATTAAGAAATTTAAAGTGCTGAAGCTGCCAACTGGCAGAACCAGGCCTTGGCCCTTGTATAGCCCTAATCCAAGGCTGGTTTAAAACTTAGTCAAGCTAATCAGCGGGAGACTAAAGAAACAATAGATGATCAATTGGTGTACGCAAGTGCTCTCCGTTTTTATAAAAATTAATATAGATGAATATCCAAAGACTAAGCGTGCTTGAAGGATTGTGTGAGTTAAAGCAGGCAGAAAGAAGATTACGATCCGAGGAGGAGCCTGGAACCCAGGCGGAGACTGGAACCGAATAGATGGATCAACTGGGACAGAGTCAGGTGATGGATTCACAGAACTGACGAGACTAAAGGAAACTTCTAAAAACTTCAGACATCAGCTAATGATTTGATAAGGGTATATAAGCTGCGATGCATCCCTTTGCTCTTTGCCCCTCAATTCTGAGCTGTGATTAAAGCAAGCCCAGTGGTACCCACAGCTGCGTGAATTTTTCCTTTAACACTGTTACCACAGGAGATAAAACACTGAACCTCCCAGTGCAATGGGATTCACCCATACTTTTAATACCAAAAATCCCATCGTTTTCCATCTTCTATACGCTGGAGAGGGCAGTCACCTGCTTTCTGCCCTCACTGCCCTGGTGTTGAGAAAGCTCTCGGAGCCCCTGGGAAGCTGCAGCCCGTAGCTGTGCAGGGGGTTGCTGCTTTTAGTGATAGAGGCGAGGCTGCTTTGTCTTTAAAATACAACCAAAGCCAGCAAACACAGGTGCTGTCAGAATGGGCTGAGATTTTTGCCAAAAGGGATATTCAGTATAACCAGCATCAACAAATGTCCTGCAGCCCCGTTACAAATGCCAATTCGGATTGTGAAGAGCAAAGAGGATCACAAAACCCAAACCTGACTTTTCGACATTTTTGCGGCATGCTTTTTGCAGACTATCCGCATTTTTTGCAATTGATTTCCACCAAATTACCATTATTTCATCCCACAATGGAGCTCGTGCCCCGTTATCCCAACTGGATTTGCTTTAAAACCAAAATATCCTGGAATAAAATTGCCAAGCAAAGCTTTGAACACCCTCCCCATCCTCCGTAGCAAGGCTGTACTGTGCGGGCCACCTCCTGGCTGTCCCTGCGGCCGGGCTGTACCCCATGGGTGCTCCCGGGGACCCCCAGGGTACCACATCCAGAGGCAGCATAGCCCTGCAGCACTCTGCTCCAGCCACCACCTTGTCCCCTGCAGCGTGCGGCTCTCAGGCTGACCTACAGTGTCTCAGCATTCATTAAAAACTAGAATGAATACGCTAAACCCCAGGATTAAGATAGCTAATTAGCAGCAAACCCAAAAGAGCCACTCTGGCAGGAGTGGCTGCGTGGAATCCACTATCCTAGCCCCGTCGCAGCAGGGAACGGGCATCCACTGGGACGGCAGTGGAGGCTGGAGATGGAGCACCCCGGGGAATTCCTTCGGTTTTTTTCCCCCTCTCCTTTCCACTGATTTCATACTGTATGGAAGTATTATGAAAACCACCTACAGAATTTGGTCTGAAAATTAATGGAAACGATGCCTCCCGTGTGAATACTAATTACACTAATAACTATTAATTAGCACTGTAATTAATATCATAAATAATGCGTTGCTGGTTAATCCCATACAAACGCATTCTGAGGTCTAATGCAGCACGCTGGGATGTCCTGCTCACGGGAGGACACGTTCATCCCCGTTAGGAATCAGACACGGAATAATCCCAGCAAGTACCGGGGGGCAGCTGAGGGGACCCTGCTGCCGTGACAGTACCTGGTAGCCCTGGGAGTTGTTCTGCATCCCAAAAAGAGGCACACCGGGGTCTGCGCACGTCGTGAGGCTGGGGTCTTAAAAGAAAAGAACAGAGACGGTGTTTTAAAGGAGCGGTTGTGGAAGCCCCGTCAGAGCTCTGCCTTCCCTGCTCTCCGCACAGAAAGACCGTGCTGTGCCTTTGCAACGAGACAGAAATATTCTGCTACAGAAGGAATACATAGCAACAAGGAAAAACACACGGATTTTTTTGTTTCTTAAATCCCTGACTGTTGCAACGTATACTAACCAGAGGCACTCTATCAGCCACAAGCAAATGCGAGAACATAAATCTTACGTCAGGGCCAGCTCCCTTCCCTTCCCCTGTTGTAGACGTGATGAGCGAAGCACCCGGCTCACCAGTGCTGTGCCCTCGGCTTCCACTGGCCACCCCTGCACCGAGGGCCACTGTCACACCAGTCTCTTCTGTGCCCTGAGCCAGCGCCTCTGCCCTTGTGGGCTCTGCTCAGCCGTCACTCGCACGCTCACCCTGGAACCTCACTGTTTCGTGGTGATAGGCGGGGGCTGGAAATTTTAATGCATCTCAGATACATAATCTCTCTTTACATCTTGTTCGGTCTCAATCCATCTAGATGAACGCACACAGTTCAGTAGGAATGATCTGCTGCTACCCTTGTAGCATCTATCACGACTTTTTCCCAGCGTGTCGGCAGTGGCAGGGCACTGGCGGAATTAAGGCAGAGATGCACCACTTTAATATCAGCATCCCAAACGGAGCAAAGGCAACATGCAGCTCCTGTCTCAAGGGCAGTTCAGCAGCAGCAGGTTCCCTGCTCCTTGGGAGCACTGCATTGAGTGAAGGCGCAGTGTTGGCCACAGGGGTGCTCAGGTACCCGGCCAGGGTAGCTACGTCACCGGGGAGCTGGAGCATCGCAGGATTTCAGTGCAATGAGATGAGAGCCTGCTCTGGACTCCCAGCCTTCTTTCTTCAACTTGCTCAACATCATTAGGAGAAGCATAAACAGCACAGCAAATCCCTCTCTGCACTTCCCTGACATACCCCAACGAACAGCATTGTGCAAGTCAAGAAATAGCCACGAAAAGCCTCCACAACCCAGCACAGTGGGACAGAGGTGGCCTGTCACTACAGCCTGCAGCTACAGGGCCATGGAGCACAACTTCTGTACCTAATGGCATGGCTGTTTATGCCTTTCTTCCTTTCGATCTGACTAATCGGTCTCTTCACGCTGAAACATTATTGCACTCGTTGGTGTCGTCCCCAGGTCCTCAGAGCGGCGGTAACTAAACAAGGGATACAAAACGTGGCCCATTTGGGGCTGCAGCGCACGAGCTAATTCATTTTCCGTCGTTCGGTTCTGCTGAGCTTTCGTCATTTATCACTGATGCAGTTTCCACGGGAGCCTGCAGATAAATCAGTGTCTAAAATAAATAAATAAAGAGCCCCATCACTGGATGAGGTAGCAGGTGATGGATGGCAGCGCCTCGGTCTCCTGGCTCCATCTGGGGGGTCTGTGGCACTGGCAATCTAAGGAATCTCAGAAATGGGTGAAATCCCAATAAATACAGTACTTTGGGTTCGGCTGCTTGTGTCAGAAACTGGCGTTCTGGGTTAAGGTTTTGTAGACACAAAAGTCTTCTCCCTTCTCGTGGTTTGTTTTGGGCAGGCAAATTCTAAGCACGTTTCAGCAGCAGCGTGAAGAGCTGCATTTGCTGGGTTCGATCACGGATGGCCCTGGAGGGCTGGGTGCCACACATGTCTGATAGGAAGGATCCTGGACAAGGATTTCCAAGAAAGTGCTGAAGCATTTAAAGCCGAAATTTCCAACAGTAGGCAGGTGCTCCCAACTCTCCATACGCAAGAAAGCTCCTGGTGAAATCAAGAGGAAACTTGGAGGTTCAAGCCACGAGTCATTCTGCGTTACTAGAACTGGTGAGGCATTTCAGATGTAGCTGGAATAACTGAAAATTGTGGAAAACAGCCCAGGATCTGTCTCTGCCCCCGATGCCCTCATAAGGTGATGATGGTGGTGTTCAGGCAGTTATGGTAACAGCACACAGCCCCTGCAGTTTATCACCACGGGAGCCCCAGAGTTCAAGAAGGTAGCCGGAGTTTTAAAGAGGTGAAGAATACTGTGACTAATTATGATTACACACCTCCCAGAGGTTTCAAAGGGTTCTGGAAGCCCCAGAAAATGGGCACCTGAAGAACAGGCGGGTATTTGAGCCTGAATCCCAACACCGCAGCTAGGCAAAGCGATCTATAGGATTTTGCTCTCTGTATACAGCACTTCCACACTTCCAGGAGTTGTTCTTCTGGATGTAATTCAAAGGCAGCAGAGAACATAAGGGCTCTCCTGTGCACCCTTTAGGCAGCACTCTGGTTTGCTGCAGTTTCTGTGAGCAGCAGAGCTAAAAGCCCACGGCTGCTCTCTGCAGTCAAATTGCATTTTCAGGCCCATCACTGATGACGACACTGTGCCCCTCCACGGAGCAGCATGTTGGGCTGGAGGTCCCCGAGGAAGGAAGCCTGGAAGCAGCACAGAGCCCGAAGCCCAGCACTGTGCCAAGACGATGATGCGATGTTGGCAGGGATGCAGCAGCCTTAGCACGGCACAGGGCACAAGTGCTGTGGTCCCCAGCCCCAGAGGTAACGTGGGCAGCACCAGCCTTTGGGACATCTGGGTGGTGCAACCCCCCCGCAGGCGCCTCCATCCCCCTCCCCAGCCCTCAATCCTTATGGCCCAGGTTGTAAATATTAACCTGGAAGTTCTGCAGAGGAATTTTCCTTCAGGCCCACCAGCAGCCCAAGCACAGTGCTGAGGAGCAGTAACGGGGGGATGGGGATAGCCCTCCTTGGGCGCACCATGCATTGACCACCATCAGGGGCAGGAATGATGGGGCCAGGCAGCAAAGAGCAAGAGAAGAAGATGGGTTGCTTACCACCAGCTAGTCCGTACAAACCCAAAGCACGATCCCTATATATTCTGATTTGCAGGGCAGCAAAGCGCTCGTTTCTACCAACCCGGGAAAGAAAGCCAGCTTTGCTACCAACGGAAAAGCCAGGTGACCGCTCAAAGCTCTTCGCCCGTAGGTGCAAGACGGAGTCTCCCCTTACCTATGCAGCTGGGCTGGGTCCCGCTCCACGTCCCATCGGACTGGCAGAACCTCCGGGCCGATCCCACCAGCACGAGCGGGGCTAAGCAGGAGAAGGAGACGGAGGAACGGTAGGTGAAGCCTCTGTCCTCCCTCCTGCCTTGAGCGGGTATCCCCGGGTCACCGCAGAACACGGCTGCAACAGGCGGAGAGACAAGTGGATTGCGATGAACCTCCTCAAGAGCAAGCCATGTTAATAAGCTAAAGATGGGTCTATTAATGGCCCAAACCTTACCGCTCCCTGCCATCAAACTCTTGTGATTGACTAGGGAATTAGCAGTGGTAGAAGGCGTTGCTGGCTACTTTCCTTGTAATTCTCTCTTTTTGTCAATTGCCGTTAATTAACTTCCACCTTCTCCCCCATCTTTTCTTTTTTTCTTTTTTTTTTTTTCCCCCTAACAGCATGCTTAGCTTTAAAATGTATCTCTAATTGCACGATGTCAAATTGCTATATGGTCACACAGAAAGCCCGCTAATTATACAAGATCCAGGGAAAGGTGCAAAGAACACGGTGAGGGCTTTGTATGATTTAATATGAAAATGGCTATTGTGCAGCTGCCAGCCATCCAGCCTAGAAAAGAAACTCAAATCTGCCTTTATCATTATGAGACTTTTAACTAATTTTTTTTGCATTAGCTATTGTATCAGGCACACAGGTTTTCACCCAGCCAAAGTTCTGCCTTCACAAAATATCCCTAACTCCTCCTGCAGCACCACAGTGCCCTTGGCCAAAGGTTTTTTTCCTACAGCCTTTGGCAGTTTCAAGAGCCCTGACTGCAGAGGCTTGAATCCCTGGGGATACACATGGAGGAAGAGCCAGTTTTAAAGACGCTTGTGGACAGGAACATGCAAGATCTTCAGACGTGCCCACACACCTTCATTACAGGAGGTGGAGTGACTGCCTGCGTCCCCGTGGCCACTACTACAACCAAGACCCCCAGCCATGTGGCTGCTGCCGGAGGTGGGGAGCGCGTTCAGGCTTTTGGCTGCAGGCACGCTAAGCATCGTCATCTTTCCTCCTGCCATGCAAAACTCCCACTGCCTTCAGCTAATGCAAGCCCTCCCTTGGGCTCACGGGTAGGAAGCACAGCAACCAGATATTTAACTTCCCACAGACTGAGAATGGTCCAGCCGTACCCCTGGGATGCTGTCAGGCAAGGCAGAGTTAGCACTAACATCAACGGCACGGAGACCAGAGATGCTGGAGAGAGGGAGCACTGAACAACTGGGTTTTAAGCAGACTCCTCCACCCCATTCATGCATGAACACATGGATGGCTGCCTACTCACGAAAGCACTGGGGAATTTCCCCGCTCCAAGTCCCATTGCCCTCGCAGGTCAGCACGGCAGGCAGGGAGAGCTGGTACCCCTCCAGGCAGGCATAGCTCACGCTGGACCCCCAGCTGAAGTCCGAGCCCACAACTTTCCCGTTGGGGATGGCTTGCGGGGATTTACAGATGATAGCTGAACGAGAAACAAAAGCATGCTCAAGTTCTCTCAACTCTTCAGCATAGTTATTTCCATTAACAAGCAAATTCGTGTTGGATCAAAGTCGTGTTCTGCTCTTGAAGAGCATCTCCTGGGACTGGGCTAGCAGGGGGCTGTGCAAACCTTCCCAGCTGTGCCTGCAGCTGTAAACCCCAACATTTTACTTTGAAGTTTGGAGTTAACCACATCCCAAGTCTCAAAGTGAGATTTCTGAGTCAGTGTTCGTTTCCCACGGAAGGTAAGAACCCACCCTGACTGAGTGTGAAAACTCACCTGAAATTCCCTCAAAGATTCAAACATTCTGGACAACCTAGCTGAGTTTCAGCTTAGCAGTTGAATCAACAACCAGTCTGTATTTCATCCACTCTAGGGTGTTTCAATATGACATTTTTGCAGTGCTTTGCTTTTCAGCTCAGGGGAGCACTGGGAAAGATGCTAAGCTCATGCAAATCAGCCCGGCCTCCAAACGAGACTCTGGCCACATTCTCTATTATTCCTGCAACATTAGCTCAGTTGAGAGAACAAAAGGAGTGTGAGAATTGCTCTTTATAGCCTCAGAAGCAACTGAAGTGTATTTGGAAGTTTCTGTGTGGTCTGTATTTATATCAGAATCATGACAGCTAAATTTTCCAGACTGCTGAAGAAGTACACAGATGCTGATACAAGCCTTATCTACACTTGGTGGGTGAGTAAAACACTCGCAGAAGAGATCCAGCCTGTCCTGCAACTGCTCTATTATTTCCTTTTCCTATCTCCTAACTACAGAGGCAATCTTAGAACTGAGAAATAATGAAAGGAGTTGGAAGAAACATTTTTCAGACTTCTAGATGGTGCCAAAAAGTGCATGCTTGCAAAACATAATATTTAATTCGAGTTTGATCTGAGTTTTTGCGAAGAGTAAGTTGCTTCACTCTTTGTGCTTCATTTTTAATTCTCTACTACGGGGATAACAGCAATTGTCTCCCTCCCAGGCTTATTGTGATGATATACAAGCCTGAAGACAGCAAGGTGTTCATGCTACATTGCTAAAATTGTGGAAGTGCCTGTGTTTACAGGGGACAGACTGAACGACAGGACTGAGACACCACCCCCCCTCCCCCCCCGGGGAGGCTCGTTGCTGCCTATTACATTGCCACAAATTACAAAAAAGTTTGTGGCCTGCAAAACGTGTATCCTCCAATATTTACAGCAACTAGTCTTACCCTTGCAGGCGGGTTTGGTGCCATTCCAGGTTCGGTCTTTCGTGCACGTTAGAGAAGATGCCCTGTCTGACTCCATCATGTAGCCAGGCGTGCACTGGAACACCACTGTTCGATTGTAGGTGAAATCACTGCCCAGCCTAATGCCGTTGGCTGGCACACCGGGGTCACCGCAGTTGATCACTGCCAACAGAAAACAAACAAACAAAAAATAATAATGAAGCGTTTCTGGCTGACCATCCCTTGTCTCACACTTCTGGATCTGCAAGAACCAGCAACCTGATGGTCCTGAGTGTTTTTCAACACAGGAAAACTAACGGTGGAGAAGGAGCATCTGCAGCACAGAGGCTTGGGAGAGCTACGGAGCAGGCTGGGCTCCGGCACGTGGAGAAAACTTTGTTTCTACGCAGCAGAGCGAGCAGCAATCTTAACGATACATTAAGACCTTGCAAGAAGTATTAACACACATTAAACTTTAAAGAAAACCTGGGTCAGATCTGGGCTAGGTGGAAGCCAGTGTGCCCACGGCACCCCCTCCTCGCTTTACCCTAGTTATGGTCTCTTCTGCAGGACCACGGTGGCCTCATCCCCGTTCCTGGCACCTGCGGGTGGGAGCCGTAAGGAAACGCGGCGCATCCACCGAGGGGCTCCTGCAGAGGGGCTCTGCCCACCACATCCCGCTGCCGGCATGCTCGCCTGCAGAAGCAGCCCCGGAGAGCCCCTGCGGGCTGGCTGACATCTACTTATGAAATTATCACCGAGCTCCCTTCATCCAACTGGAAAAAACAAACTCCAAACAAGAGTTTTCCATTAGGTCCTTGCGGGGATTGCAGGCTGAGCGGCTGACGCTGCCACAAGGCGGTTGAGCTGAGTTTCTCCGCACAGCGCAGCGTGTGTGTGTGTGTGCGTGCGCACATCTACAGCGAGCCTCCAACACGCCCTGACAACCCGTCCCCAGAGCCTGGCAGCATCCTTCAACTCATCTTCCAGGAATCCAGCCCTGCGCTCACCTGTACACTCCGGACTGGTCCCAGTCCAGGTCCCGTTCACCGTGCAGTGCCTGCTCAGCACTCCTGTGGAGTAATAGCCTTCCCGACACTGGTATATGATGGAACTGGAGAAAATCAAGCCGTCGTTAAATATAACCCTCGCGTTGCTGGGGGTTCCTGGATTTCCACAGGATATAACTAGAAAGTAAAACGACATAGTTAAAATATAAAAACCCACCACCAGCACCACAACACAAACAACATCCCCCCAGAAAACCAGACCAAACGCAAGGGTTTCGTCCTGCAACCGACTGTTCTCAATAAAGAGAAGATTTGCTGCAAAGCCCCTGGATCAGCTCAGACAGAACAGGCTGTTCCGTGGGAAATCAGCTGCATCGATCCAACAGGATCCCAAGCACCACTCCCCGGCTGGGAGCAAGGGCTCTGCTTTGCCAGGCACCGCGTCCCAAGGCTGTGGGGCAGCGGCCCTGGCAGGTGATTGAGAAAAACCTCCGTCTCTGCAGGCAGTCTGTGCTCGACACAGCAGATCCCCCTTCCCCTCTGGGCAGACGCCCAGCCTGCCAGCATCCCCCTCCCGCTGCTCCTCCAGGCTGAAGGAAGAACTCCTCTCTGGTTTTTGCAGGACCTTATCCCAGCTCTCAATCTCCCAGCTGGTCCTACAGCTTAACAAAGCAGACTGTGCCCACCACCTTCCAGGAATTTGGAAGCCCAGACCTGAGCTTTGCTTCCCTTTGGGAAGCCAACAACTTTGCAGAACAAAAAGGAACAAAAGCAGCAAGGGAGCCCGCTGCTCTCCCGCTCCGGCATTGCTCACTGCCCAGCTATATCCAATTATGCTCTCAGAGGAAGGAGAATATTGTGGGAATACAATTACAGGTTTGTCAGTGCCCAAGTTTTATGTCTGAAGTACCTCAGCACCACGGCAATAAAAAGGCGTCAGAGCGAACAGTGGCGCACGAAGCCCTGTCATGACCAAATAAGCACCTGCAATAATTGCAGCCAGCCCTCATTTACCCTGAAAATTACAGGACACAAAAGAAAATCACATGAATTAAGGAAAAGCTTACACCACAAATCCCAGCTCTTTGACAAGGAAATTCCTTGCTCCCACCTCTTCCCTGCATCGTGCCACAACCTCTGCAAGAGCATCAGTGGGTGCATACACAAGGTGACCCGCTCCTGCCCTGGGACCCCAGAAACGCAACTCCAGCTCCCAGCACCAGCCACCAGCGCAAGGAGAGAAGTCTTCCTCTGCCTCGTTGCTTAGTTTGCTGACAGCCTGTTAACAAAGGAGCTTGTTGGAGGCATATCTGTTTGACAGGAGGAAACTAATAACCATTCCGGACTGCGTGCACAGAAACTCTGCATGGCACTAAACTCAGCTGAGGTGCGCTCTCGTTACCGATTTCTCATGCAGCCAACGTCTCTGTGATACACGGTGTCATTTCCAAGAGATGCTGGGATAAAAGTCAGATCCTATCATCTCAGAAAAAGCTCGAAACTACTATTTCACTGCCTGCCCATACATCAGCTGTTCTCTCCTGCCCAACCTCCTCCACCTACGCACGTGGCCAAACACACACAGATGACCCAAAAATATTATTTTTGTGACTGCAAGGCGACTCATGGAAACGGTTTAATCGCAGCGTGCATCAGCTGTGACCCGTACAGGCTAGATATAAAGGAAGCTGTAAATGTAAGAATGAAAAGTTTGAACTTTTGAAATAGTAATTTAAATACAAACAGGATCTAATCATGCAAGTGAGCAGTAAGCGGGTAAATAATTCCCTTTAGCTTCAGTGAGAGGTGTAAAATGAATTAGGCCCCAGAAGAAAACTCGGCTTTGGCTCTGGTTTTTGAACAGAGTATAAATCCTGAAAAGCCCAGAATCCCCATAGTCATACCCACTCGCATCTCCCTTAAGAATCTCAAACCCAATCGCCTTTAAACCGAAGTCAAAATTCAAGACAATAACCTGAAAAGCAGCTGCATCAGATGGAAATTTCTTCAGAGTTGCTGCTTCTTTACCTGGGAAATGTTTCAAGGGATGATGCTCAGCTGAAATGGCCGATACGACCAGAAGGGTCTGACTCTCCGCCGCAGCAAGGAGTGCGAGGGGTGCCGAGAGCCAGCTCACCCCGCGCCTCCCACCCAGGACTGGGGTTCTCCCACGTTGCAGAAGATACAACCGACGAACGCAGGATCCAGACCCTTCACCCCGCCACCAGCACACGGCTCCCTGTTTGTGCCAAAGACCCAAGCGTCCCGACTCCCAGCCCACTCTGGCAGCCACCAGCACGGACCCTGCCAGGGTGCTGAGCACTGCGGGGCAACCCTGCAAGGCCAAAGCCCGCCACTGCTCCTGCAGCATCCCAAACATCCCTGGGATGCACAGGCTGTTTCGGAACTCCCCACTTTGGGGGTTCTGGGTTTGTTGCTTTATCAAAGAAGATTTTGTTCCTACGGTGATTTTTATGAAGTCCTTTTTGAGCCATCAACTCCATTCCCACCGAGTACCTGCACATCTCCAAAGCCCACCCGCAGCACAAGGTTTTCCAAGCAGCGGGATGGGGTGAGCTCAGCATGGCAGGCTCCAAGCTCCTCGCGAAGTATAACACGAGACGGCACAGCAAGGACCGAGGACTTAAAAATGTGCTTCTGAGCCTTCCCGAAAACTCAGCTACTCGCCCCAATGTGGAGCTGGAAGGCAGCCAAGGGCACGCTGCCCTGCTCCTGTGTTCCCTGCCCGCTCTTCCAGCTGCTGTTACCGAACCCGAGTGGGTTTCGGAGCCAGCAGCTGGCTGAGACGGGGATGACCATGGGCTGCATGTGCTGCTGCCGCTGCGACAGCCTTCCCCAGCTCCTCCTCCCAGCGAGGAAGCAATTCTGATTTTTGAGGATGCATGCGGTGCATGTGTGCTGGGGCAGCCCGCGAGCGGTGACAGCAGGGACGGCAGTGTCTGCCTTGACTCCTGATGACAGCCAGAGCCCGTTCCCCACGATCCCATTGTTCCTGGGGTGGGGGCAGCTGGGAAGCTTCTGTATGCTACGAAGTGGCCTCTGCTATATAAAACATCACAAGGCTCAGAGGTGCTCCAGAGCTCAGTAATAATTAATTTGATGCCAATCCATGCATCCTTTTTCTGAAAAGCTTATTAAGATTCCCCCCTTGCCTTCCTTTGCTTTTTCCTATGTGTTTTACAGCGAGAAGCTGCTGGGAGAAGGGAGTTTCTCTGGTCAGGCCCTGGGCTCAGAGCTGGCATAGCTGTGCATGAAGCCACTGATGCTCAGAGCATGATCAGATGAGGCCACCAAGCTCCCCCCGCCCCAACATGTACCACCGTTAGCCAAAGCAGCATCCTCCAGAGCAGGGCAAGGGCTCGGACTTACTATACATTCCAGTTCCCCTAGCCCTACGCAGCAAATACCTCCCCGAACACTCCGAGAGGGCCTTGTTTCAGGGCTTTTCTGGCAGCCAGTGCCAAGAGAAGGTACTTTTCTGTGAGGAGCAGCAAGCCCTGCTCTTCAGAAGTGAGGGAAAGCTGAGGGCTGATGACTGCTATCGGTGCATGTCTGACTACACTCGAGGTGGTGCGTGGATACAGCGTCCTTCGCGTGTTCCCCCTCCTCTGACCTAATCTTTCTAACCGTCCGTACTTCTTTTGGGCTCTGCTGCCATCTGACCGCCCGGCTGAAACGCTCTCCTAATGACGCCTGACACATCAGGCAAAACCTCCTGCTGGAATAAGACACAGCTGAGAGCCTTTGGAGTCCCAAAGCCTTTGCTTCAGGGCTGGTAATTTTCATGCCGTTCAATTTAACCAGTAACCCATAACCCACCTAACAGAAAGAAAAAAAGCAGCCTAGACCCGAATCCCAGCCCTGCCACCTCCCATGTCCTCAGCAGTCAAGTGGGCATGAGACAAAACTTTCTTTTCCCAGTGTTATCACTTAAAATAAACATGTTTCTGTCTACTGAAACTGCCAAAGAGCAGCCAGAGCCCCCATCTCATTTTGGATGCGGCTTTAATTCACTTGGGGAATCAATAAACATTATACAAGCAAATATTCTGCTCAACTTCTAAGGGAAGGAAGGAGCGTGTGGCAGAGTCCGACTGATGAGCTCCCTCCTGCAACACTCCTCTGCCAACACAGCCAGGGCACCAGGAAGGAGAAGAAGGGAAAAAAAGAATATAAAATTCCGTTTACACTTTAAAAACTTGCTGGAAATTAAAGCTAAATGAGGCCTGAAATCAGCGATTTTGGAAATCCAGGGAAGCTGCTCTTACCAGGGACAGAAAACCTGGAGCTACATAGCACAGGCTGAAGCAGAAGTCCCAGGAGTCCCTGCACTTCATTTAAATCCAAACCATTTGTGCATTTTGTAAAAAAAGAAAAAAAATCAGTTGTGACTTCTTCCTGCCTCCCTATTCCTTCGATTTTCTTTGAAAAAGTTCTAGTGGGTGACAGGTATTGGGATTAAGAGCCGATGAGTTTCAAGGTGACCCTCTGCGAAGCTCTGTGCTCCCGCCGGCCGCGCACATCCCTCTGCGGACCAGAGCCGGCGCAGGAAAGCATCGACGGTTGAATACCCACCCCTTGACTTCAAAGTCAAGGAGACGCTTTGTCATTGAACCTATTACAGCAGCTTGCTCTCTCTCTCTGGAATGGAGATATCAGCTCCTCTCTCCTTTCCTTCTATTTATGCTGTAGGATTTGCATGGTGTCCTCGCGACCTCCACGCACTTACATGCTCCTCTGCAGCGGGCTCCCTGCTCCTGCTGAACGGGCTGAGACCCTCCGTGCTCACCTAGCAGCTCGTCTGGAGAGCAATTTGCATTGAATTCCCTGGGCAGGCTAGTGCTGGTGACCTGCGAAGCCCCGTCAGGCTCGATTTTGCTCAATTTTGGTGGCTGAGAGCAGCGAACAAGTGGCTGAGGCAGAGAGCTAATGTGCCGCGGAGGTGCCGAGCAGCTCTGCTGCTGCGCCGGAGCTTTTCCACGGCAGCGTCGAGATGCCCGCTCCTTCCAAGCATTGGCCCTCATCTTGATTTGCCCTGAATTAAATCCCAAAATTAATCTCTTCTCTCCCTCTCCTATAAATACCGTTTCCAGCGAGTGGAATATAGCATTCAAAGCGCAGTCAGAAGAACACCTTGTAGCGCTTGCAACTGGCTGTGAATACAAATGACGGAGACACAGCACACTGCTCATCACTGTAAATGACTTTCCTATATTGGCCAGTCAGCACTTAACATTAAATGACTACATTACAGGCATAATGTTATTATTATTCATAAACTACGAAAAAAAAAGCTGCCACGGATCCGCATTTTGGTGCCGCTGGAACCTGATGGGTTATTTGTCCTAAGATTAATGAACAGAGCCTTTCCACCGCAAGAAAAAAAAAACACCAACCAGAGAATGAAAAAAACCCCCAAGACCTGAGTGTATTAATAACATGATTCAGTGTCTTTTCAATCAAGAGCTCCATCAATTTGGAATAAATTTCCAATTCATTTACAAACTCTCTCTGAGCTTTTGGCTTTCAAACCAGCTGGAGAGCAGCACTTGCCCAGGTCTCCTTGCAGTTGGTATCCTGCCTCATTTTGGCTTTTGTTCATTTCCCAATTGATTTTTAAACACTTTTATAAAACATCAGCAGTGAGCAGCACAGCTCGAAGAATGCGGCTGGGGGTTTATTAGATTGGATTAGAGGGTCTTACTTGACTCCTTCAAATGGAAAAATCAGGGGTTTGGGGTTTTCAAATATGAAAATATGCTTACTGGATTATAATTTGCATTTTGTGTTTCTACTTAATGTAAATGACTCTCGCATGTGCCAGTTCCAGCTTTAACGGGGGTTTGAAGCTATTGACATTTCTCATTCTGCTGCGTTTCCTCACCAAAGCAGCACTGAATGCATCAGCGGTACCCACAGGCGTTCTGCCCAAAGGGGGCATTTCTGACCACCGAGCTGGGTACGTGATGCAGCTGAGGAGACACGGACAGCAAGCCTGGGAGCGACACTCTTGGGGGATGGCTGGGAGCGAGGACCAGATCCCAAAGGCTCTTCCTACTCTATACATCAATCCAGATGTTGGCATGAACCTCAACAACCCGAAACACTTTATACCATACCGGTGCAGCCTGCACAGCAGAGCAGAGCTGGGCATGCAAAAAGGCGATACTCATCCTCCAGTGAGGAAAAACCCTCCTACGAGACATGACCTGCAGGTGTTTGGGAAGGGGGGACCTGAGGGTCCTTGCCGTGCATGCACTACTTGGAGGAAACAGGGAACATGAGTATTATTTCTTGCAGCACCAGACTGTCCCTGGTGACTAAAGCAGAGGGAAGGGCTGGCTGGGCAGCTGTCCCTGCCGCAGTGTTGCAACAACCTTCCCTGCCTTGCTTCTGGAGACATCACTGCAGGCTTGGCATGACGTGGGAGAGGATGCGGAGCTGGCAAAGTACCTTCGCATTCCGGCTGCGTGCCGCTCCAGGAGCCGTTGGCTTGGCAGGTCCTCTCGGATGAGCCCCGGAGCATGTAACCGGGCTCACAGCTGAACCGGACCACGCTGCCGACATCAAAGTCATCTCCCAGCCCAATGCCGTGGGACGGGATCCCCGGGTCACCGCACATCCCCTGACTGCCTCCTGTGGAGAAGAGAGCACGGTATCAGCAGAGTAAGCAACTCATAGGATACGGCCCTTCTTCCCTCGCCACTGCACGCGTTTGGGGGGCCGGCACACCGATCTGCGTTGTGTGGCTGACTCTGTTTAACTCTGGCTATCAGCAGAGCGGGGAGATGCCAGACGAGATGTCCCCCAACTCTGGGAGCCCACTGGTTTTAAGCTGGTTGCAAACCACGGCCATAACTCCTGCATCTCAAGATGGAGCCCTTGGCAGCTGCAGCCGCTTCCTGCGGCAGCTGCTCCAGCAGACAGCAGCTCGGTTGCCAGCATCAGTCATGTGGATGGTTTCCCTCCAAGCAGAAATTACGACATGCTCCGAGCCACCTCAGCATGCCCGATTGTATTTGCAGAACAAGAAGCTGTTGGGTTTGGAGCACAGAGGCGGGGAGGGATCCAGCTGAGAAACACCCGCCTGTACAAGTTGGGAAGGCTTGGAGCTGCCGGCTGTAAGGCAGGGGGACAGGAGGAAGGGAGCAGCTGTAGCAGATGCCTCGCAGGGGTTCTCCAGAGCAGGCTGGAGAAATGCCCGCCTCCTCGCTGCCTGACACGGGCTCACACCGTGTATTGCCTGTTCTTGGCTTTCTCCGCTAATGATCTGTGTAAACACATCCACCCCCAAGCCAGGAAAGACGATTTCGCTCCTGCAGCTAGCAATGAAGTTCCCAGCTCCCAGGCCTTCTGTGCCTTGCTGCAGGTACAGCCTTTGCAGCCTTATGTGTAATATAAACCATAATGAGCGCATTCATCATCTTGCACAGAAAGAGAAGGAGGAGAACGCTCCCAGGTTCAGCATTTTCTTTCACGTGTTAACCGATATCAAAGTCTTTCTGTCTCATCTTGTGGCGCCGCAGGGATCCTCCGCACGCAGCAGAGAACCTTTGGCAGGAGATGAGCCAAGCTGTGTTCTGCCTCTTCGCTGCTTCTGTAGGCGTACCGCCCCAGTTTGGTGTTAAACAGGAGCTTTACCCCCAAGCCCCTGGGTGGAAAATCATGGTTCGGAGGTAGTGGACATTTGCCCGGTCCCCAAACAGAGAGGGCTCATCCAAGGCCATCAGCCTTGGTCTCAAGCTGCCTCCATGGACCCATTCAGAAAAATCACACCCAACAGATGTCCGTAGGAACCAGTCGGAGTCGCACTAAACGTTTCAAAAAATCCACCCACACAGATGACAGGAGAGACAGTGGAAACCACACGGGGAAGAGGCACGAATTAGAGCAGAAAACCCTTCCAAGTAGCTACAGATCAAGAACTCTGCAGATATGGCTTCTGAATAGGAGGATGACTCCACTTGATTTCTTTTTGCCTTCCAAAGCAGAGGTTAAACTTGGTCAAGTGGAGCTGCTAAATCTAAGTGGCATAATTAAAAATTAACACGTGTCCCAAATGCTTTGCTACAGCTAACTTCTTACTTTGGCTGCCTCTGTGCTCTCCAAGGACCAAGTGACGGGCTGGCATGGGGAGGGCTTTGCACAGCATCCTGCCTGCTGCTGGAGGCCATGGGCTGAGGTCCCAGCTCCCTGGTTTCAGGAAGGCTTGGCAAACACAACTCACTGCATCCCCCATCACCTTGGACCCAAGTCTCGTCTCGTCAGGGACTTTTTTGCTTATCAGGATGTTTTCAGTGCAAGACCCTTCTCACTCTGGCATGGGAGTGGGGATGGACTTCTGTTGCCAAAGCGCTCTCAGTGGAGATGCTGATGATGTGAAAACTGACTGTACCAGCTTGCACTTGCCTTGTGCAGACCTAGGACCGCTGTGGTGTCGTAACAGCAGATGTCAGGCCCTGGAAAGGGGCCTCACGGACTTCTTTTACCAGGACGCATGAGAAAGAGGGTCAGATGCTGCAGATAGGATGCAAGGATCCAACTTTGCATAAGACATGTTCATCCTATACAGCCTCTGCACGGAGAAAACTGTAAAGCAGCAGGCTGTAGTCCACCTCCCACCACAAACATTTGCTGCAGTGATTTATTTCTCGTCTTGCCAGCCGAGCGGTTTACTCTGTGCCAGAGCTTATCATCCAAGTTGCAGGAGACTGGAGAGCTGAGACGCAGTGATTTTCAGAGTCTTCCACAATCCCCCGCTGTAGCATGTGTATTTCTCTGGTTCAGCAAAGCACATCGGGTTGCCCTCTCAGAGGATGGAAGTGGGAGGACTGGACTGCCCCATCCCCTCCTGCCCGAAGCCCACCTCACCTGAGCAGTGCGGCAAGGAGCCGCTCCAGTGCCCATCCAGCTGGCACATGCGAGTGGAGTTGCCGATCAGCGTCCGCTTCCCGAGGCAGCTGTACCGCACCACGGAGCCAACGGTGTACTTGTCCCCTGAGATCTGAGCTTGGGGGGGTGAGCCGGGGTGGCCGCAGGAGACCACTGTAAGAGACAGATGCAACAGCTTCAACCAGGAGGGAACTGCCCGTGATGCTCGTACACAGGCAGGTGCAGCAGGGA
This sequence comes from Falco peregrinus, assembly GCF_023634155.1. Classification (NCBI taxonomy): domain Eukaryota; kingdom Metazoa; phylum Chordata; class Aves; order Falconiformes; family Falconidae; genus Falco; species Falco peregrinus. The sequence continues at coordinate 118,146,214 of NC_073723.1, forward strand.
CACAGCAAAGTACTGCACTGTTTGAGGCCATACTGCACATGTTTGAGGTTGCTGCATGGGACCTTGGCAGCTTAAACCCACTCATCTGCCCCAGAGCCCACCGAACGCCCAGGGACTCACGCCACGGTGCAGCTGTGCATAGCAGACCTTGCATCGGTCTCCTGCTGGGGCACACGAGCTCATCCTGTAAGAGCTGCCAAGGGTTTGTGCATAAATGTCTAGTCTTGATGCTGACAGGCATTCTGCAGGTTCCTTGGAAAGGCTCATCCCTTCTTACACAGGAGTATTTCCATGCACACCCTCACCCCCACCCACCCTCGGCAGCGCCAGGTCCTGCGACACAGAGCTGCAATCGATGCCATGTCACACCTGAGCAAATTATCCCAGCAGATTCTGAGCACTGCTCACTCGACCATTGCTAGTAAAAACCCGCTGCTAACAATAATTAATAGGTTTACTTTAGCTTAGCAATCAGAGTGGAGACAGGGAGGCTGTTGACAAATACAGTGGCAGATCCAGGGGTTATTAGACAGGTTTGGATGAGGATGCTCAGCGCCATGCACCACTCGGTTTCTGAAGGAAAGCATCCGTAATGGATATCTTATCTCCCTCTGCTACAGTCTAAAAATACCAATAGTGGCATTAGGTAGAAAACATGATGTATGTTTCAATAAAAAGGAGAGCACGCGTATGTTTGGGCACGTGGGCGTTGAAATACACTGGTGCAGAGCTGTGACTAAAACCAAGGACGCTTTGCAAGGAAATGGGTTTGATAGGTAATACTTAAACTCGCACTGTAACTAACAATTTAATAACAGATACTCCAGCAGACTCAGCTAAGCTTAAAACCTGTGGTGGGATGGAGGTTTTTAAAGGATTTATGTACACGGTATGAAGACTGTTTCTTCTGATGTGTCAGGCTCTGCTCCCGTGTATTTACTGGACTTGCCGTCATACGCCTCAAAGGGGATCAGCCCTGTTTTACTCCCTCCGCAGGAACAGTCATGAGACAACATTTGCAACCCAAGCTTGTCTGGCATCAACCTCCTTAATTTATGTTTTAGAAAGTGCCTAGTAATTTTAGGTACCCAGCTGTAAACACTTTACAGGAGTATGAGTTTCAGCACTGAGCATATCTGAAGTTCAACACGCAGAAACAAAGACATGCAAAAATGTCTTTTTTTTTTTTTTTAAACTGTTAAGCCCATGAATCCAAATGATCAGTCTTAAAACTGACCTCAGTGTCCAAAGTTTTGGGAGTGCCCACAAATCCTCCAAGTCAAGGGATGGTCAACATTTTAAGGAAGGAGATCCCTTTTACTTAGTTGGAAAGCTGTGGACTGAGGGAGCCTGAGATATCGGGCTGCCAGGTTTTCCAAGGTAACTACCCCCTCGGAGCCCCTGCGGCTGCGGCACCCCACCGTTATCACTTGTCAATTCCCCATGGCCTGTGCAGGGTGCTGCAAGTGTGAGGAGGTGGCATGCTGCTAACAAAAGGAAAGGAAAATGTGCCCAAACCTGCTTTGTATGACTAGGTGTCGAAGGATAATACAAGAAAAAAACCAAAACAAAACCAGAAACAATCATGGCTTTGGAACAGCTAAGCTGATTTGAATGTAAGGAGCTCCATCTCTGACTGCCCCCGCCATTCGTTATGCTACTCGTTATGTCTGCAAAAGGATGTTCTAGCTGTGTCTGCCAGGGGTCTGCTCCTGTCACTGGGCAGCCCTACGTCACCTGGAAAGGCACTCTGGACCTTGGCTCCCCCCAGTGTAAGCTGGGGACACCCCCACTGACACCCTTCATACAATGCAGGGAGATCTCCTGGACCAGGTACTACTCCTGCAGTGTGAGGCCACCATGAGTTTTTGTGTCTTTGCAAAGACACCTCAAGCCAAACCATTGCCCAGAACCCCCCAATTCTCTCTGCAAACCACAGCGGCAGAAAGGGCCAGGATACTGTAAGAAAGGAGGAGGAACATAAAGCAAGGGTCAAGAAGCAAATCCTCTTTAGCACCTGCGCTACAGCAGAATAAAACCTGCATTTATTTCCCCATCGCATTGTCATTTCCCTCCCTCAAAGCCGCGGGGATGAGTGGGTATATGGAAACTCAGCCATGCCCCAGCGGTGTTAAATATGCTCGTCCTCAGCCTGGCTAATTGCACGCCGCTTCCTAAGAAGATCTGTGTTGCACAGGTTTTGCTGCCCTTCTCTACCTGCAACACTTTTGCTGGAGCTGCAGAGAACCAGTAAAACCCAGGGGGAGCCACCTTCCCCTGCAGAGGGAAACCACCTCTGTCTACCAGGATTTCTCTTCTCAGACCACAAATTCCCCTTCAGCGGGCAGGATCCAGAGGCCAGTGAAGCTGATGGAAGGATTCCCATGGATTACAGAGGGCTTTGGATCCAGACTTTTTACACAACCATTCAGCTAAGCAACAGAGAACTACATGGGATGAAAGCCTGTGGTGGATGGGTATTATTAAGAACTTACAAAGACACTGTGGGAGGGCACGGTCCCAAGTGCCATCCCCCTGACAGGTAAGGACATGTGTACCCAATAAGTAATATCCATGGCTGCACTGATATGAGACAGTTGTTCCAAAGCTGAATCTGTGAGGACCACTTGGCTGCACTTGACGGATGCTGTTTTCCAGGTGCCCAGGGTCAGTACAGTTTACAACTGCAAACAAACAACAAAAAAACAAAACAAAACAAAACAAAGGGTGTAACAAAGAACAAAGGATTCTCCAAAAACGAGCAGGAAAAGGGGGAAAAACTGCAAATCACATCTTCCACAATTTAAAAGGGTTTTTTTCCCCAGTCTTTTTTTTTTTTTTTAAGATTGTATAGGGTAGAAATAGAAAAAATCCTTATAGGCAATGCTGCAGGCTCTCGCCTTGCCACGCGAGGACTAGCAGCAGCGCCTTGCTCTCCGGCCCCAAACCATCTCACATCATACATGAGAATAACCGATTCCTTGACCAACACAGCAACAGTATTCACAGAGATGCTGGATTAAGGGAGTACAGAGGAAGGGAGTGCAGGGAGGGGATGGGAATTTGATAAGTGAACTTGAGTGCTAATACCAGCAGAAGAAGGGCAGCCTCGAAGGAGAAAGGGCTCTGCACAAAGACCGTGGCGTTTGGTTTGCATGAGCTGGTCTAGGGGTACCAGGTTGACCTCTGCTATGGGTCTGGCCTGGTATTTTCTTGTGTCCTCCCCACTTACAACACACACTTCAATGTCTTGGAGGATGTAGGGCTGGGCAGGGTCCGTTAACAACTTTGAGTGGAGTCCAAGAGACAAATCGGGTTTGTTGCATGCGATCTACCCAGGTCCTCGGAGCTCAAACATCAGTCGTATGTTCCTGAGGAACCGCAAGATTTGCTTTACATGGATTTCTGACAGCAAGATCTTAGGAACCCAGAGTAACCAGCGAGGAAGGCGCAGACAAATCACATAGAGCAGGGGGGCAGAGGACTCACCGCGGCAGGTGGGCAGGGTGCTGCTCCACTGTCCATTGGCCAAGCACTGGGACTGGGATGCTCCTTCCAGGTGGTACCCAGTGTTGCACACAAACTTAGCCACATCGTTCAGATTGAACTGACTCCCTTGCGTCAAGCCGTTGGCAGGGTTGCCAGGGTGGCCGCAAGTGATGGCTACAATTAGAAATCGGAGCGATTACTTTTTTTGCCTGGAAGAAAGTGGATGAACCACTGGAAAAAAAAAGTTCCCAAGGAAGGAGACCATAAAACGCCCACGTCAACCCTGAAACCCACACCAACACGTAAAGATTTGCAGCCAGCACTGTTGAAATACTGAATCAAGTGGAGAGCACAGCCAGTACCTTTGTTCGTTTTACTGGCATAAGAAATTCTCTGAACCACTCTCTAAGCAGCTGAGTGCCAGCATCCTACTGACTTACACCGTAAATCCCTAGAGCTCCTCTTCAAAAACCCCAGCTACTGCTATTAATCTATTGCCTTACATTACCCTGGGCATCACACACAGAGTCATGAAACCTGATGTTTTCCTCTCCCTTCCTGGTGTACGTCAGATGTATGCTCACTGCGCTATGAAGTTACATCTGGAGGGATAGTTAAGAGAGAGGAAAAACAGAAGAAAGATCAGGTTTCTAGCATATGGTCCAGAAAGCTTAAATTGTCCTGCTTTAAGCTGGGGAAATTCGGGGGGGGAAGACGACACACCTTTATTTCTAAATCCCTGAAATGAGGAATTCTGTGTAGCTCTTGTTCCTGTGGCTGATGGTAGCAACAAGGTAAAAGGGTAAAGGGTCTGAGCTGCTCCACCAGCGCTGGGGGAAGGTGCAGAGGCAAAGCCTGGAGCAGCAGTCAGCACAGACAGCCCTGACATTCAAAATCCTTCTGCCTGGACCACTCCGTGGCACCTCGGCAGAGGCGGGCGACACAGGGCAGACGCAGCCCCTGCTGCGAGCGATGCCCAGGGACCTTCGCTGTGAGCACAGCAGCCAGTTCCACTGCGCAAAAAGAAATGTCAGTATATGCCACGCAGCGTTTCTTTGGCTGCTTAAGAAATGCGACATCTTCCGACAGCTGAGGACAAAGCAATATTGATTATTGTCATGCTGAAAGAGGGTAATCATCCATCAGCAAAAGTCCAGCAGTTTAGCAGTACAGCTGCCAAAGCCCGAAGCTAGAGGGGAAGATGAAATTCCCACAAAAGATCCATAACATTTGACTGCCAGGGCTGGACTATACCACAGGGATGGGAATTTATTCCTTATGCAAGCTGGTGACAGGTACAGGTCTGAAAAATATGAAGCAAGGTAGCCTTTCGGTGCTGCAGGAAGCAGATGTCAGATTCTCTGAGGTGCTTCTGAATATGATTATACATGTTTTGAAACAAGTGATGGATTCCGTCCCAGATAAAAAAAAAAAAAAAAAAAAAAAAGGCTCCCCACAGTTGGCACGGATCAAAAAAGACCCGTTCACACAGAGGAAGCAACTGCAGCAGGTTTAGAGAGAAAGTATCAGGACAATAGGAAATTATAATGTGCCCTGAGCTGCTTCAGAAGCAATAAAGCCTCAAGGCACCTAATTTCAGAGCCCAACAGTGCTCTCCTTTAAAGACATCAGATTTATGTTATCTGTAAGGCCTAGTGTAATAACTTCAAAGCCAACTTCTGTGTATGAGACACCCTTACAGGTGCAAGCACGAAGGCTTGGGGGGCTTTCAGGCACCAGAGTCAGAAGCTGGCACAAAGCAGAGACAAATTGCTCAGGAACCCGCCCTGTGCTGGTTCCGTAGTCAGAAGACACATATGGACGAGCAACGTTCAACCTGCTTTGTTCTAATGGGTTTGGTCCCTCCTGGAAGAAACAAGATGAGCCATGAAAATGGATGTTTAGAAAATCCTGCATTTCCATAAATCTGCCTGACAGCTGGAGGACCTCCATCAATATGATTTTCTGATTCAAGGTTAGTAAGTATATACTTGGCAGGCAAAAATGAATTAAAACTTTTCCAACAGAGCATCCTCAGACACAAGAGTAAATTCAAAACGATCTACGGACCCAAAACCAGCCTTTCCAATAATTCTTTTCTGAAGATGCTCAGGCAGAATCACAGCCATCCTCCAAATCTTGGAGTCATTGCTAACCTTGGACAGCTTCAGTCTGTTTCGTATTTTTAGGTTGGAATCTGCATATTCGCTGATAGGTCATTCCTCACTTCGTATCTTGCCGTTACTATTGTGCCTCAGCACACAGAGCTCTAAAGCAGGCAGGAGAGATTGAAAGCAAACAACTGGAGAATCACGATATGAAATAGCCGGATTGCACTGTCCATTGATAAGAAGATGCTTAAACTTATTAACACCTTAGAGCTCCAGAGGCTTACTTAATTAGCTTATTTACTGGAAAGATAAATGAGCAGGTTGTACAAGGTGACTTGTGAATGTGGATCAGAGGAGAGAGACTAACTTTCCTCCGGCACAGGTCTCAAAGACGGTGACAACCGCGGTGTGCCCGGCGGGGCTGTATCTGCCTTTAGCCCCCCCGCACCCTGATAAAGGCTGGTCCCCCCAGAAATCACACCTTAACTGGGCTCCCCCGTTAAGAAATTCCGCGTATGAAAAGCACCAAAGTAGAATTGCCGAAGCAGCAAAGCTTCGCCACTCCTGCCACGCCACAGCTCTCCTGCGCGAACCCCGGGATGCTTGTGCAGCACGCTCGCCACGTGCGTGTGCAAAGCAGCTGTACCCAGCTCGGGCGTGTAAACTCTGCACAACGGCTTTACACGTGCTCTCATCCTCTGAGCGTCACCAGGGCTAAAGAAATCTGACAACATACTTACGCACACAGACAGGCGTCTTCCCAGACCAGCGGTGATCCTGCTGGCAGATCCGCACCGACATGCCGATGAGGCGGAAGCCAGGGCTGCACTGATAAACCACGCTGCCACGGTAGTTGTAGTTCTCCCCGTTGATCTGCCCGTTGACAATGGGGCTGGGCACCCCGCAGTGCCCCGCTGCAGGAGGGAGACAGGGGGGTCACCGAGAGCTCACGGGGAAGGCATCGCGCGCCACCCCGATGCTCTGGGTGGATCTCGGTTCCACACCCAGCAGTCATAAACAGCCCCAGAGCAGCAGTAAAAACCAACGTATTGTTTTTAAAGCTCTCCTCTCCAATTTCAAAACACACGTACTGAGCCGTAAGGAATCAAAGTCTAATTTCTTTTTACACACCAGTGTTACCGAAATCTCGGAATGAAGAACTTATCGACACCAATGTGATGCAGATAAGCAGACGCTTCTTTACTGACGGCCGGGTGCGTGAGCGAGTCCTCTCACGATCAGCGCACACCAAGCTTCAAACTCAAGACACCTCATATAGAACTTATTCATGCATATTCATTAAGTATTCGTGCATAATCATAGTGTTTCCCGAAAATCCTTAACATACTCTCCTCCCATATCCGATTCTGCGCAGTAAAGGTTAGAAAGGTCCAGAAATGGGTCTGGGGTACCATTTGGGTAGGTGGTACATGAGTCGGTGGTCGCGATCTCCCCCTGCCAGAATTGCCTTTTACTAAAGTTCACAGTTTCTTGGCAGGTAACTACAAGTTGTTCCAGTCGACCCTCCCCAGTTCCCATTAATTCTATATTCTGACATTTCAATACACTTTCTACATACAGAAGACTAGTCAAATACAAAGGAATCTGTAAAATCCCAAATTTGTTACCTAAGTTTTAAACAATGATTCTGGCCCACTCTTCTAGCCTTGGTACAGAGCTGTACAAAGGATTTACATAGCAGCTTTTGCTGTGCAACTACAAGTTTCATTAAAATATATTTCTTATTCCAAATTATTTTATAAAATCAAATAAAGTCAATTCTAACTTATTAGCAGATCTGTAACACCAATAGCACCAAATCCCTGCTCGGGCCCTCTCTTGAATCAACATCTAAAATTCCTACTCCTTCCTGAAAGGCAACCGAGAAGCTTTCCCGACAAACACCCGAGGGGATGCTCCACACCTACCCAGACATCGCACTTCTGCTCCGCTCCAGAGCCCGTTGGCCATGCACTCCCGCACGCGGGACCCGACCAGGGTGTAGCCAGTGTTGCAGGAGAAGATGGCTGTGGCCCCGTAGCTGGTCAACGTGCCGATCTTGTTCCCGTTCGGCGGGGTCGGCAGCTCTCCGCACGAGATGACTAGAAGAGATCCCAAAGCACAGTGAGCGACAACAGGCGGGGAGCGGTGTCTGGTATAGAAACACTCTCCGCGATGCTTACCACCACGAGTTATTAATGAAGTCAGAAATGAGGAGGAAAGATTATTAAATAGTTACACGGCTAACAACAATTCAGAGTCGCGTTACACGAGGTGACAAAAATAAGTGCTATTAATATTTATGCTTCAGGACGTGAGGGAAGTACTAAAGGTAAGACCGGCTAGGAAGAAACTGTAGAAGTTTTTCACATAGGAATATTTCTAGTATTTCTCTTATTATTTCTATTATTAACCCGTTGCTAGATACAGCCTGGAAGCCTGATTTCCAGAAAAGCCACAAAACGGCACAAGATCTCCAATTAAAAAGTGACACCCAGCTTTCCCTCACACCAGAACCTCCAGGACAGAGCTGATGTCTAAAGATCAGACCCACAGAGGACACCCCGATGAAAGGCTGGTTGGTGGGGTGCAGCCGGAGCCTGGCCAGGAGCCTGTGCAAATGCAAAATTCAGCTCGTTATTTTATCTAACTTAAAGATCTGCAAACCCTCTGGAGCTTTCGCACTCAGCAAGAAATCTAGAGACTCACGCTGGGTGCTCCTGACCTTAGTGCATTGCCAAGATCCTGTCATTTGAATTTAGGTGGCAATAACGCTGAAGAAATAAAACGAGGTCAGGCTCATGCTCCTGGATCTGGCTGAAGAGCTAGCAGGGGTAAGACTACATCTGTCACCGAAGCTGGCAGTTCCATCTCTAGAAACAAAGGGACACAGGAGGGAAGGGAAAGCTGCCATTCTGAAGAAGAAATTTTTCCGTCTCTATCTGCACTTACAGTGAAAAAACCCACCTTTGACAAAAGAAAAGATCCAAAGCAGAGCAGTCGTGTCAGAACTGAGCGAGCTGCTTGTTTGCCGAGAGTGTTTTTGATTTACAGGTGACACTGTTACCCTCGTAAACTTGGCATTTGCATACAATGGGAAGAGGTGAGGTTTCAAATCAGAATTTATCATCATCTTTCTTAAAAGCAAACTTCAGAGCACCTGGCACCAGTGACAGTGAAGCTGCTCGGACCCCCCCAGCAACAGACGAGCTAACGGGCTTGAGCTCTCACAGAACTGTTTAGAATAAACCAAACCCCAAGATCAACAGATGACCTCTCCCTGCATCCAAACTCCCTTCCACCACAGCGGTCCCACAGCCGTGCTCTCGGATGCTGCCGAGAGCAGCCAGGACCGTGGCACGTTTGCACGCCCACAGCAGAGCTTGCACACCCATCGGCCGGCAAACAGCACCCCCATTCCCTGCAAGGGTGGCTGGCCCTGGCGCGGCTCCGGAGCTTCGCTGCTCTTACTTTTACAGGTCGGCATCGGCTCGCCTATGCTCCACTTGCCATTGGCTTGGCACCTGATGACCCGCTGGCCCGTGTAGTAGTAGCCGGGGTCACAGATGAGCATGAGCTGGGCGTTGTAGTGGTACTGGATCTCGTAGGTCAGCCGCCACCGCCCGTGCTCAACTGCAATGCTGTTGATATCGGGACAGGTGACAGCTGAAAAACAGAGGTGGCGAGTCAGGGAAAAGAAATGCGATAAAGACATTAATAAGTGTTTAACTCCAGGGCATTTCAGCAAGCGTGTTGGCTTTTTAATGAGGGGGCCAGTATTAGCATCTCTGGTTTATGGGTGTTTTCCTAAAGCAAACATAAAGCTTGTTTATTTTAGTAAGCCTTCCAGGAACGCTGCTTTTCCCCCCTTTTTTTTTTTTTTTTTTTTTTTTTTTTTTTTTTTTTGTGTCCCACAAAACATCCGATCAAGGCTGATGGTGTCAGAGCCATGCCTGACGAAGGGGGAATCAGTTCAAAGGATATCCTCCATAGGATGGGTTGTTCCTTCTTATACAAAGCATCCAAGAAATTTTGGGTGGGGAAGCAAGACACCACGAGAGGGGACGGGACATCAGACCCAAGTTATGCAGGGTTACAAACCTGGTGTCCTAAAGAGTGCACCCGTGAGGCAAAGCTGCCCAGGGTAGAGCTGGAAGGCATTATTGAAGGGACTTCCCGAATTCCCCATAGGACTTGCTGCAAACACTCACCCACGCACTGCGGGGGCTGGTTGCCGTTGCTCCACTGCCCTGCCTGCAGGCACTCGGTGCTGGGCTCCTCGCCGGGCTGCAGCTGGAAGCCCTGGTTGCACTGGTACACGGCTTTCGTTCCCACTGTGTACTCCTTCCCAAAGACAACGCCGTTCCTCGGGGCTCTGGGAACTCCACAGGAGAGAGCTGAGAAAGGGGGAAAAAAACACCACCACAGCCGCGAAATCAGTCAGCTTCCAATTTTGTCATCGATTCGTGATGAGCTGAAAGCCCAGATCGCAGCTCTCCCATTTAACAGAAGCTCCAGCCCCCTGGTGAATCCCAGAAGCTGCAGCGAATTCCCACTTTCACCGAGGATCAGACCGTCCATCGGTGTGGTAACAGCAAAGCGAATGCTGAATACCAGTTTCTACTGGAAGAGGCTCTCGCTCCTACTTTCTATAATATCTGTAACACAAAATGCATCAACACAGCATTCAAAAGTTTTCACACAGAGATGAAGGATTAGATAGCAATAATGTTTTGTATTTACATCCGACAGCAGCAACAAGCTGAAACCCTTTTCCAACAGCACTTCTGGATTACATAAGGCAGCAAATTGTGTAATTATGTTGTGGCAGAAGGAAGGCTAAATTTAGCATTATGGCTGAGAAGGTAAGGGGGGGAATTCAGGGGAAATAAAAAAAATTGTTAACAGGCACAATGCCAAATGGCTGCTCAAGATGGCAGCACTTCGGAGAAGATGCTCTGCACCGCTCCTGCCGAAATCCTCAGCTCTGCGGCCAGGAGAGCGGCCAAACAGGGCAAGAAAGGGGACAGGCAGGTGGCAGAAAGATGAGCGACAGCCGAATACAGACAGACCAGACTCATGTTCATTTATGCTGCAAGAGTTTCACGAGACGGGACAAGCCTGGCTACCCTCTTCCCTACCGCTGGGAACACCGGCACCGGGAGTCTGACACTCAAATCTGGTTTCCTCCATCAGCCTTCAGAAGAGCTGGGGAACCAAACCCCAAACCTGACCTGCCTCCAGAACCACCGCGCAGGTTCCCATCCCTCTCCGAGTCCTGGATCCAGGGGAAGCCCATCTTGCTGGGGCTGGAGATGGGCAGCCCACCTGCCCGGACAGGCAGGATGCCTGGATGCCAAGGGGGAAGAGCAGCCTGGGACCTGCAGCGCTGCCACGGCGAGGCCACCAGCCAGCGGGGTGCCACCAGCCCCTGTGAGGCACCAGGACAAGCAGAGCCTGCTGGCAAGCACCAATACGGAGGCCAACACCTAACCCAAAGAGCTGTCTGCATTTTAAAAATACTCTAAAGGAAATCCATTCCTCCCCGGAGCAGCCCGAGCTGTTCCCGCCCAGCTAATGCATGAACTGGAGGCTGAGCCTATGTCTCCTGGGCCACATGCTGACACTTTCCAACACACATTCCCCATTCTGTTATTCCCTCTGCACACAAACGAGGGCTAGAAAATCAGCAACCTTAGAAAACTCGCCTGCTGGTGACACGGACTCCACTGGGCACTGGAAAGGAGAGACCAAGCTTACCGTACACAGCATCAGCACAACCACCAGAGATTTCCTACCGCTGAAGGTCCAAGATGCTTTCATCCCACTATTGCTACACGAGTCAGCCAGAGCCCCAGCCTGGAGCACAATTACACAGCACCTTGCAGAAGCTGGTGTTGCTAATAAGTGTGAGTAATTCAGCAGGCTCGTATTAGCACGATCAGGCAGATCCCTGGTTGAAATGATAATCACACGTATGTCACTTCATCGAGCTAAGAAGCTTGGCGAATCTCCGCACAAGGCTGGGTGTCTAGACAAGCAGCCACGCTGAATACCAATTTCGTTCTGAGGCAAAAGAAGAGGGGACCTGGCAAGTCCTGCTCTTTCTCTTGCACCCGGCAGTTCTCACATTATGACTTTCTGATGTTGCACCCAACACAAGAGGCTGGGGAGAAAGCTGCCCCCCTTCCCAGGCCGCTGCCCCCAGCAAAACCTTCTCCTTCCTCTGTTCAATCCTCTTCTGCACCCTGATACTTCGCCAAAACTCATCACCTCTATCTGCCACCAGGAAACTGAGTCACAGCAGCTGCAGGGAGGGACACCCGAGTGAAGAGAGACCAGGGCCACCGCGCTCCCACTCAGCGAGTGCTGCCCTTTGCCTCTCTGCGCAGGGGGAGGATGACGATGACTTACTGCCTCCTCCTCCTCCCGGCAAGCCCCCTGCCCGCCTCTCAAGTGGTCAGACTGATCATTTGGAGTCTCTCCGCTGTGTAAATCCTGCCCTGATACAAAACTTAGCAATAACACAGTGCTTCTGGGCCAGACGCAGTTGATTAAAAATGTCATTAAGCCACCAGAAATAATAAAAAACCCCACTTAACCCTCTTCACCTGCAGATGGTTGGGCTACAACAAAGACTTGGACAGGGAAAGCCAACTGGGGCTGCAACCTCTGCAGCCCTGCCCTTGTGGCAGGATCCTTCCCTCTCCGCAAATTCAGCATCCTGGAGCAGAATGTGTATTAGCAAGTTTGTATTTAGAGCCCTTCAGGAAGCAGAGAAGCTTGATTTTTGAGGTGGCAATAAACTTGCCATCTGCTCCAAAAAGCATTTCTGAGACTGTGGGCACTGCAATCCACTGGAATTAAGAGGTGACAAAAGAGTGGGTGTTCGAGGGGAAAGCAAACCAGCATCTGGCTTGGAGACCCATGGAGAGCGTGGTCCCGGGAAGAAGGAGGAGAAGCACTTATGGGGGTTCAGAGGTACAAAAACTCTGCCTGCAGGAAGATGATGTGCGAGGGAAAGGGACAGAGGCTATGAAAGCAAATCTGCAGCTGGGATTCCAAAAACAAAGCAGCTTAAAAATAGGCAGCAGAGACAGAAAAGGCGTATTAGATCATCTTGTGTTCTCCCCCATTGTGCCAACGCAAGATTGTTCCCTGCAGAATATTCTCTGCTGCTTCCATAAATGTCAGCTAGGAGTGAGCACGTAGTAAAGATTATTCAGAGGGGATTGGGAAGGGGAAGAGGATTATGCACTGGCAGAAAGGAGCTATGGGAAATGTCATTTGTTAACTAGACCATGTGTTTATGGGCACCCCAATTCCCCTCCTCCTGCCACTGCTGGCTGTGTGAGCAATTTATGTAGTGTTACGAATCGAATCCTCCAACCTCTGCCACGCGCTCCTGGCCACCAGAAAGGATGAGAAATGGAGTACGGCCCAAAACAAAAGGATGCCAGTTGGCTTTGAGAGCAATGTGAAGGGGAAAGGAGAAAAAAAAAAAAAAAAAGACAGTTGGATTTTATGTAGCTGAAGCAGGCAAGAAAAGCGCAGCCAGCCCTGGCTATCAGCTGCTGGAGCCGGGGGGGGGAGCTGCTCCACCATGAATTCTCCTACAGCTCCCACCCGCTGCCGCTCACTTACCTCCCGCATCCCTCTCAAGGCACCTGATAACCATGGGGCAGTATTAAGATTCCTGATGTAGATATGGGGAAGCAGCGAGAGGAGGGTGACTTTCCAAAAGGGGCTATTTCAGCCTCTGGATCTAACACCACCAGCGAGCTGTCCTCCTCGCTGGAGAGCCAGGCTCTTCCAGAGGGACACTGAGCTCCAAGATCCTGACTAAGCTGCTCTCTGTGTGGTCAGTGGACACCCCCCACCCCCCCGAGCTCCACAAGGGAAATCGGAGCACGAGCCTTCTGAAATGCTTAGAACTGCCCCCCGAATTCTTTCTCTGCTGGTGACTGCTGTGGACTGGGATCACGATGGAGCTCCGGGCATGGAATGCCTTCAGCTGAACCAGAATGGCACAGAGTGGGTTTAGTGCTTCTCATGTAGCTCCCATGGCAAACCTCCTTCCCACACCCCTCCGTCCCACGGCACAGCCCTGGCGTGCTCAGCAACACCACAGGACCCCCCTGCATCCCCAGGCCATGGGTGGGTGGTCTGGCTCTGACTCCCTCCCTGGTGGCCTGGGAACTGGTGCTCAGGGACTTGTTTCTGCTTTGAATCACACCGCTGTCAGGTCATCCCTCATCCAAGAGCACCCTCTCCCAACCTCCCCACACACCTTCTCTCTTATCTCCTCCCCACCTCCATGTTTAAAACCCCACACACCATCACAGTTTTTGGAAGGAAACAGATTTTGGAGCTGAACACCAGGCTCAGATGGCATTCCAGCATACCAGGGCAATAAAAACTTAGCTGCATTTGTACCTATTCTTGATTACACCATTTTCCTCAAAAAAGATGCACTACATCAGAGAATTCCTCGCACTGGGCTAAGGATGCAGGAGGCACAGTTGCCATGACAGCCCCTCGTGCTGTTCATCTGCTCATTCCAGCACTCGGTGTTTGCACCTGTCTGTTATCACAGAGGCTCCATCGCTATCTGAGCTTGTGCCCAGTTTCCCAGTTCACCCTTGCCAACGGGACTGGGTAGCAGGGTCTTGGTTTACTGCGTTCCACTCACGTTTAAATAAATACAAGCCTTGGGAGGGCTCCAAGTGGATATAAGCACCCGCAGCACAAAACCACCCTTCGGCGACAGGACTGTTTGCACCCTCGTGCAATTTCCAAAGCGACTAAGTGATTTGGGAGCACAGAAAGGATTTTTTCAAGGCTCTTTGGTGCCTCCCACACTAAATAATCTTGTTTTTTCCTTATGGCTTGGACCGGACAACAATGCAGACAGTGCAATGAGATTTTGCCTGTGCTGTCTCTGTTTTCTGGCTAGTTTCCAGGGAAGTCAATGCAGTATCAATCCCCCGTGCTTGGTCCCCTTGGAACATGGATGAATGTTCAAAGGCATTAAAAGGCTTCATCAGAATAAAGATGGGCATTTCATCCACACAAAGGAACAGGGATGATTGGCGGGCTGAGGAAGAGGTGCAATCAGAAAGCGAACACAGCGAGGGAGACGAAACAGCGCCGAAGCAAAGCCCCCCGGGGCACGCTGCCCTGTCTTCCCCTCCACTCCCACGCCTGGAAGGAGCCCTGTGCTAAGTATGATATGTCATGAAGATTACAGTTAATTAGGAGGAAATGTGGAAAGAACAACTACATGCCTAAAGCTTATATGAAGCCAAGAGAAACGGGGCACCACCTGAATCTCAAGACGTTTCTCATCCCCTGTTGAGAGACATTCCAGTTACAAAAGCTCAGCAGGACCCATGCTCCTGCCAGTTTTTCCAGATTCTTCCAGGCAATGGCTCTCCTGTCCTTAACCAAGGCTTGGCTGTGTCTTTACTGGCAGTTCCAACACTTCTACAGCAGCTGCCTTCACACAGCTAATTTTTTTCTCCCCCATCCCGAGTGCTCCCAGTTACTCCCTTCCCTCCCTGCCCACCTATTCCCAAGGACATGGAGAGGAGAGGAGCACCCATCGCTGCCGGCCTGCAGCTCCAAGCCTGTTCTCAACAGGGAACTGGAGCAATTACAGTCAGTTTTTATTTTTACCACGTTTTCCTTAGTCCTTCCCAGGACTTCCCAGATCCTCATAACGCTCCGTCTGCCTGCTCTCACCTTGGCACAGAGGGATCGCTTCGTTCCAGTGGAAGTAGCCCTGAGGGTGCTGGGAGCAGGTGGTGGTGCTGTGGCCGACAAGACGGTAGCCCGCGTCGCAGCCGAAGCGGAGCGTGCTGCCAGGGTGCAGACCCGTCTGGCTGAGGATGAGCCCGTGGGCCGGCGGCTGCGGGAGGCTACAGTAAGGAGCTGGGAAGAAGGGCAGAAGTGAATAAATCAGTCACTGGATGGGCAACGTCAAGAGAAATTCTCTTCCTATTCTCGGGAATGACACCACGCTTCCCATAACCTAAGGCTGTACAAGAACTTGTGATGGATAAATAAAAACTCAAAGGGGGGAAAGAACGCAGGGCTAGTGTCCAAGTTTCACTCAGCTCTAGAAATAAAGACTAATTTCTGATAATTAAATATTACTTAATTCATTTACAGAGTAAAGTAATTATTTATTTATGACACACTGGCAACTTTTCAGCTCAGTTTTATAACTTCCATTAATTAAGATTTGCTAAGTTCCAAACCACAGTGATTCATTTTAAGGAATTCTCCGCAAACATTCAGCAGCCAGCAGCAGTTTTGTGCTGATCGAGCAGCCCAGGCTCCCCGGTTGGGATCCCATGGGAGCAGTGGCACAATGCCCGAGCAGGTGCACGGGATGGTTCAACCAGTTCATTGCAAATGCTGTAACACCATCAGTTGCGTGTAAGTTGTGTCTCGTGCACCAAGCAGCTCCTAAACACATGTTCTTAGTGATGTTTATTTTCAAACATCTCCAAATGGCCTTGTGGCAAGGACACAGTAATTAACACGGCAATCTTTACTGTGAACTGCATGGGATGGGTTCCGTTCACCCCAAGCCATGTGGTCTACAGTTATATATTCTGGTTCTGATTTTTAAGAGGGGTTGAGAAACCAGCCAGAGCTTCAAGGTTTCTCCTGGAAAGGAACCTGCCTCCCCCAGCCTCACCAGTGCAGAATCAGCCCAGCTTTCTGCGCCTTCCCGGGCTTTGGCAGCTTCTGCCGACACAGATGGCCTATGCCCCTCTGCAGCAATTTTGTGGCGATCTTTGGCTGAAGAGACGGCCGTGCCCTTGGCCGAGCACCTCGCCCCTGCTGCCTACTCACCGGAGTAGCGGATTTTGAAGCCTTTTCTGCTGTAGGTGTGATCAGAGGACCAACGGAGATAGACTTTGTTCCCACTGCTGGTGACGGTCAGAGGGGCAGAGTAGTTCCCACTCAGCGACAGGAGCAGCGGACTCTGGCCAGAGGGACCTGTAAGGAAGGAGGGAACAAGGAAAAGTCAGGGCTGCCATGCAGCTACTCACAGGTCTTACGTGCCAGGGCGCGCAGAAGGAGCGGGCATGTTGTGGAACTGTAGCACGGCAGCTTTCGTTGTGAGTCCGGGTACAGCCGCTCACGCTCAGGGCTCTTTTGTGAACACGAGCTCCCGCGCAGACACCTGGCTCCTGGGGAACCGACGGCAGATCCAGCCCAGCTGACAGCAGCAAGGCCGGGATTTTGCTCCAGGCAGCACGCCCCACGCGTGACCACAGGAGCATCAGTGCAGCGTTTGTGTTCGGCGTGTAGTTACAAGGCTGCTTCGCCGTGAGTACCGACAGATCCCCAATCAGGTCACGAGAGCTCAGGGGTGTAGAAAATCTGGGCTGCGTGGGCTTCAGGGATGAGAATTCCCACCTTCCCAACTCGTCCCTTCCCAGCAATGTCTGCTACAATTTATCCCGGGAGTTTTCTAACTCCTTTCCCTTTGAAAAATACTTTCCATCTAGCAAAAAAAAAAAACCAAAAACCAAACCATTGATATTTTCTTATGCAGAGAATCAATGAGTCTTAGAAGGAGCTTTCTCCAAGTCCAGGAGAAGGCTGTAGGTGCAGTGGTGGAAAGCCATCCCCGAGCGCTCTGGGAACAGCGATTAAGAGCTATCCAAACTGCTGCTTTTTCCTTTTCCCCTCAGTTGCTAAGCAAGTCATAGAATCACAGAATCGTTCAGGTTAGAAAAGACCTTTAAGATCACCGAGTCCAACCATTAACCCAGCACTGCCAAACCCACCACTAAACCCTGTCCCTAAGCATCTGCACGTCTTTTAAACACCTCCAGGGATGGTGACTCCACCACATCCCTGGGCAGCTCCTTCCAATGCCTGACAACACTTTTGGTAAAGAAACTTTTCCTAATACCCAATCTAAGCCTCCCCTGGCACGACTTGAGGCTGCTCCTCTTTTCCTATCGCTTGTTACTTGGGAGAGGGGATCGACCCCACCTCGCTACAACCTCTGGGCAAAGGGGTGACTCTCTTACCATCGAAGATTTCGAACTCATCATACTGCTTCTCACTCAGGAAGTACTCGATGGTGAGGGAGATGTTATACCCAGGCTCCACCTTCACCACCCACGAACAGGTCTGGAAGTGAGGGTAACTTCCCAGGAAGCTCTGGCTGAGGATCACACCGGTGGAGTCTGTCAAAACCTCGTTCATCGGACAGTGCACTGCAGGGAATGGGAAGGACAGACAATAAAAAATGAGTTTTCCTGTTCTGCAGAGGAAGAAAACACAAGATGCTATGGCCAAGAAGGTCTGTCCTGACACGCTAAGCCAAGACAGAGCCCAGCTCCCACCCACGTACATCCACTTGGACCCTTTGGCTCGCAGAGAATCCCCAGACCCTGATGTAGGCTCCGAACAAAGCGTGCTGCGTTTCCACAAATCCCAGCAATTGCCACATTGAAAGGAAGGGATGAAAAGCAACAATGCAAACAAACAATTACAAATGTCTTTGCATCGTTTCACATCTCTTCCGAAACGAACGGCGCTGCAACCGAGCAACCACTCTCAAGTTACAAAGCACTCCCCGGGAATCCCTGGAAGCTTTATTGCCTGGGTCAGAACAAGGTATGCAGCCACAGGCTTCTCCCAGGTCACCCACCGAGCTGTTAACTAGGACTTCAGAAGTCTTTCTAGAATCACTACACCCCATTCAGCTTGTGGAAATACTAAATCCAGCTGAAAATGCTAAACATAAAGGCCAGCCAATACACCCCAGAAGAGGAGGCAAACACACAAAGTGAGCAAAAAGTGTAGAAAGAAAGAGATTTTTATTTATTCATAATTGTCACTAAAGCCCAGTGCAAATGCTGTACTTATATTAATAGAAAACAGCCAGAACTATCCAGAAAGAACAGTGTATTCTTTCCAAATCCTTAATCCCATCAGTGATTTTTTGACCTCTATAAATTGGTGGCCAGATGTAATTTAAGCAGTCCCTTTACCCCCAGGCTAAGAACCATCAGTAAATAATTGAATGACCTCCCTTTCTCTCCTTCAGTTCATGCTATTTCAGAGAGAATAAAGCTATAGAAAAATATCCCATTATATGGTAAAAATGTTCAGATAGGAGGGAATGAAGGAGATGAAATAATCGCGGCTGGAGTGAACAAAAGTACCAGCAGGAATCCAGAGGATAAATAGGGGAACGTGGCAGGATGGAAACATCTCTGGGATCCCTCCTGCGCAGCAGCAAGGTGTACAACGCAGCATGCTCGGGGCTTTCATTTGTCTCCCATGTAATACATTCTGTGGCACTAATAGGGAAGCTGCTCCTCACGGGATTGCCTCGCTGGAGGAGCTCGCTTCGCTGCAGCCCTGCTCTTCCTTCTGCTGTTCCTGTGTCACTGGCAAACCATCAGTGCCGAATTCCTCCCCCCTTCCCAGGATAAGGATGTTTGGGTGACTGTTATAATGACTTCAGGGATGCAGTCAGACACACGCTGTCAGACCTCTGCTCAGCTCCACAAGCTGGAAGTGCCCTCCAGAATGGGGAATAAGCCAGAGGTCCCTCCTGTGAGGCAACCCCCCTGCCCCCCAGACAATGCAGAGACCCCACAAAATCCCTGGAGCCAGCAAAGGGGGTGCAGGAACTTTCCCCATCATTTATTAGGGAGCTGTGGCAATGAGTTACGCAGCAAATATCTCACTGTTATTCGCAGGTTGCTGCTTGAGCCCAGCCACAGTGCACACGGTGCATGGCACAGCCTGCGAGGTGGGTCGGGAGAACAGCCTTTCCCTGCATGGTGATGTCTCCTGACCCTCCTCACCAGGTCCTGATGGGTGATTTTGCACTATTGGGACCCTGGAGATGTGAGAGTTAGCCCCACAGATGCAACATGTGCAAGGAGACCTCCTCCAGTGCCACCCAGCTTGCTTCCTCCCTTACGAGCCCCCCTGCTTTGCAGCAGTCTGTGAGCAGGGGGGCTTCGGCTGCCACCCTGGGCACCCCAGCTTTACCTTCACATGTTGGGGGAGGTCCTTCGAACTGCAGGTGAGTGCCCAGTTTGCAGGTCAGGATTTCATTTCCAATCAAGGTAAAGCCAGGAAGGCATCTGTACCTCACTATGTCACCTACAGACAGAAACAGAAACCACCTTGATCTGAGAGAAGCATCAATTCATGCAGACTGAGCCGTGCCCTGGGAAGGGGGTACCACAGGGGGCAGAGACCTCTCGGCTGTGCCTCTGCCATCCAGCTCAGGCACGACCGTGCAGAAATAAAAGGCATAGATGCAGAAATAAAAGGCATAGAAAGGCATGCTGGAGTCTCAGTCGGGATAAACTGCTGTCATGCCGCTGAGACTATTATGATTTGTGCAAGCTATTTCAGGTAGAGACTTTCCTCAAAGAGAGCAGACAGCGAGAAAAGCTGCTTTAAAAAAAAAAATAAAAAAAAATCACAGCTACTTCGCTGGCTGCAGACACACTTAAAATGTGGATGTAACCGTGAGCCACAGCAAAAAAAATAAAATAAAATACAAAAAGCACAGTCAATATGGGTGAAAAGTTCTCAAAGGAAAGAGTAACGGCCTCTAAGCTTTCACACAAATCTTTGTTTGAAACGCCTGAAAACCATTATTGTGGCAAAGATTTCAGAATGTTTCTGAACAAGCTCGGGGCTCTCACAAAAGCCAAAGCACTTCTGCTGTACTAACAGAGAGGAAAAGCCTCAGGACAATCAGATCAGTTTGACTCCTTGTGAATATCAGGTGCTGAGCAAGGTCCTGTGCAGCTCCCCACGCAGTCACCCATGGGAAGAGGTCTCCTGATCCCCCAGATATGGGGTGACAGGACCTGTGGGTCTTCCTGGGGGCACTGCCAGCAGCTGGTGAGGGGGAACGGAGGGCTAGGAGGCCCGGGAGAGGCTACCTATGTTAAATTCTTCGTTCTCGGTGATGATTTCTGCGTTGGGAACGATGGTCGGAGGCTGACATCTGAAGAGCTGGTAGGCTGGAAGAGCAAAGGAAGAGTAGCAGAAGTTAGGCTGGGGGTGAAGGCAGCCACAGCCATCTCGGTGCTAAGCACCACGGACATCAGCGCAAACCCTCCCTCTCCACAAGTAGCAGGAATCGGCAAAAGTGCAACCAGCCCTTTCCCCCTCCAAACCCTACAGAGATGGATCCAGGTATGGGTCCCCCAAAGCAGCTTGTTCCAGTTTTTTACACCCAATAGGAAACACATTGTTGTCAGTCAGTGGAGATGCAGGTGCCCGGACAGCATCTCCGGTCAGTCCGTCTGGATGATGGGTGCTGATGCCAGGCAACGTTACCAGCACCTTTTGGGACAGTACGGGAGAAGACGCTGGTGACCTCAGTGGAATCAGGTCCACCTCATGACAGGCAGAGCCTCAGACTGCTCCAGCGCCAAGCAGATCACAACAATTATTCAGAGAATTTCATCCTTACCGCCTGTCCTCAAACAGAACTCACAAAACTCACTGATTTTTTTTTTTCAAAAACTTGGAATTATTCGTTAATTTCTTCTGCAAATAATTGCAGGAGTGCTAGTGTTTTCAACTGCAAATCCTATACGTAGCTTGCAGTTCACAACGTAACCTATGCAAGGTTACTGTCAGTGCCTCATGGAAGGCACAACAGGCAGACCTTGCACTCTTTGCTGAATTAGGTGTTTTTTTCAGGAGTACTATGTAGCTAAACGGGAAAAAGAAATCCTGTTGATGCGCCAAAATAATTCCTTACGGCTCACGCACCTGACCGAATACATTGCAAACAGCCCATTTTCCACCAAAAATTCAAGATCAGCTAAAGAAATGCACTGCTGACAAGCATGTGGGTGCATAAGGCTTGAGCACTGCACTGCTTATGAAAATAAACACACAGGAGCTATGAACACTGTTAAATTGAAAATATGGTACTGGGAACTAAATGAATATTAATGGAAGACATTTTCTGCTATTTGCTCAGCACTTCTCTGCATCTTTGCTCCCCCTGCACCTGACCCTGGACAAGCATAACTTCCTCTGAAATTTATATCAGCCCTTTAATTTAAGATACAGGAGCTCAAGCTGCCACTGAATATTAATTCTTACTAACTCCACAATGTTGAACTCTTCACACCGCAGCAAGGCTGGCAGTCCTTGCAGCAACCTTAATGAGGCTTCTAATGATGCTTAAATACTCATGTACAGAAGCAGATGCCCCATCGTCTTGCCCCAGGTTCCTTACGCCCTAATCCAGGGTAGGACAATATTTTCCAAGAGGTGCTTGGAAAAACGTGATGTTTGGAGGTCTGGGGAGCAGGCTGGAGGGAATGCAGGGGCTGCTGTTAATGTGAGGGGTGGGCTTACACACCCCGTGCGTGCAAGGGGGAGGAAAAACCAGCCATGGGCTACTACAGTGAGCTCAACTCAACTAGGGGCGAGCGTGTGGGGGTGGTGGGGGGTCACGGGAAAGGGCCAGCTCTGTAATTCGGACAGTCAGCCCCTTCCTTGCAACCCACCTTGGCAGCTCAACTCAACTAGGGGCGAGCGTGTGGGGGTGGTGGGGGGTCACGGGAAAGGGCCAGCTCTGTAATTCGGACAGTCAGCCCCTTCCTTGCAACCCACCTTGGCAGCTCAACTCAACTAGGGGCGAGCGTGTGGGGGTGGTGGGGGGTCACGGGAAAGGGCCAGCTCTGTAATTCGGACAGTCAGCCCCTTCCTTGCAACCCACCTTGGCAGCTCAACTCAACTAGGGGCGAGCGTGTGGGGGTGGTGGGGGGTCACGGGAAAGGGCCAGCTCTGTAATTCGGACAGTCAGCCCCTTCCTTGCAACCCACCTTGGCAGCACAGAGAATGGATGAGCAAAGGAGCCAGGAGAGCCCACGTGTGGGATGGGAGCGGGAGCCGGGAGGCAGCAGGGAAGGATCCTGCTGCACAGCAAAGAGCCATCCCAGGAGGGAACACCCTTATTTCCAATCTTTCAAAACAGATGTTTGACAGTGGGGGAAGAAGGAAAGGAAAGCATAACAAAAATTTATATTAAATGCTATTTAAAAAGTGCTTGACAGCACCTATTGAAGTGGAAAGATAACCCAGCATTCACAGCATTAATCTCCTCTCCTTAATGGGCCATATTTCAATACAGAGGTGTGATTAAGATGGCTTCAGCATAGGGGTGATACAGCACTGGTAAAGCTCTTTTCAACAGCACATCCATTTGTTCTCACCAGGACAAAACAGAGTCCCGTCCTTGAAACCACACTGGGACCCCCTTGAGTTACTGTGCCATAAAACCCGCTCCCATCACACTCACACATCAGCTCCTGCTGGCACCTGAACTAACCCATTTAATAATAGGTGCAACATCATCATTTTTCAAGGGATGCTATTGAATCTTTAAGCTCTGGGAATCATTCTTTTGTTTCCCTTCCTCCACCCTAAGGAAACGTTTCTTTGCAACCATTTAAAAGGGCAACGGTTCTCTTGACACGGTTCTGATCATCTCTGTACGGGAAAATACAATTTAAAGCTGAAGGAGGATGTCTCCTATGTCCCAGATCTGCCAGCACGCAGACACAGAAATGAAAATACACGTTGCTGAAAATCCTGAGGAAATCGCTTTTCCTGCAGTTACACCCCAAAGGGTGATGACAAAGATTTAACTGACTGCACTGCCTGAGCCCGGTGTGAAAACTTCCCCCTTTTTCCCACACCTCTTGTGGCGTGCAAGGCACCACGTGCAGAGCCAGAGCCTGGGAAAGAGTGGAAACGTCTCACCCTGGAGGCAACCACCTCAGTCGCTTCCATCCTTGGGGTTAGGCTTTATGCTAAAGCCCCACGTATAAAGGAAGCAATGAGCCAGTAAATGACACTAATAAAAGGCCAAGCAGTTGCCAGAGTGCCCAGCTGGTTCACGGGGAATGAACGGCTGCCCCAGCTCCTACCAACACCAGCTCCAGACCCCTCGTGCCTGCGAGTGGCTTTACACCCCACATAAACCATAAGCTAAAGAAACTTCAGCATAAAGTGCTATCAAGATTAGAGAACAGCAACATATGCTGATGGGCTCTAACCATAGCAATGATACGATCTAATTCATATTACAAAAGGAAGCACTCGCTGAAGTGCAGCAGTGTTTACATACTGCTCGTTTCTGAGCCAAACTGCCTAAACCATAATTTTTTGCATAACTGTTATATACGCACCATTGTCTGGCAATATAAATCTCACAGTGTTTTGCAGCAGTAAACCAATTCCCTCCAAAACCCAGCGAACATTCTTTAAATTCAGCCTAGCTGTATAATACTTGCCTTTCGGAACTGAACATAAGCTAAGGCATTCTGCACAGATCCGTCCTGTAATTCATACCAAGGCTTTGTTGAACGTTGTTGCCAGCAAATTACCCCAGCACGAGGAGGTCTCCATCTGTATTTTCCCAAATCCCAGCACCGCTGTAGGAACCTGTTAGCTAATCCGATTTAAAGTTGGGCTCTTGTTTCGTGGTAGAAAGCACAAGGTCTCATTTCAATGTAATACCTGACGCTGCTCTTAGCGTGAGCTGCACTCGCACCAAAGAATCCCCAGGTAATTCAGGGATTTATGGGAATCCTTTTCCTCCCCAGAGGAATGAAGTCACCCCTCAGCTGGAACACAGCTGCCATTTCAAACTAGCCACCAATATGGCCCAGTTGGTTTAGCACAGCATTGGAAAAGCAATACCACATCCAGCCAGCACCGCGGGGACGGGGACTTTTGGGTGGACAAAGCAGAGCTATCCATAACGGGATCTGCCACGGAGAGGACAATATTTACAGGCATCACCTTGAGAGAGGTGTAGGGCTGGCGTGGCTGTTAGCTTGCAGGGAACTGATCTGTGCTTGAACGATCACCACGTTACAGATGGGTATCCACATCTGCACGGGGCGCATGACCGCTTGCCAGCGCTTGATCGCATAAGTGACCTTCAATCTCAAACGTCTAACACTGGGCCCTTTGTGGAAGACTTCAGGTAAAAGCACGTTTTTTCACATCTTTTCCCCACAACCAGTCCTCCCCACAAGCCACAGCTGGCCCGTGCCCCGCCACATCCCACAGGCGGGTGTAAAGCTCGTGCTGCTCAGCAAACAATACAGACCGTAGAAATAAATGGCAAAAATCCCTCCGTTGGCTGCATCACTGTGGAATTTCATCAGGACCTGGTTGGAAGAGCTTTGGGCTGATTTCTTAGCAGAGTTGCCAGTGAACACACCGAGCTGTGGGGCTGTTTGCTGTGGACCATCCCTAAAATCATATGTCAGAAACACAAGGAAAGAGCATTATTACACGTCCTTAATCCCAGCAACAACCAACCTCCTACACTGCACGCACAGGAACTCGTGCATGCTCTTCCTTCCTTGTCCTCCCTTTTCTACATCTGTGTTCCAGTCTCAGCAGCTCCCTTGGTAGCTGACCTGGACCCCTTGCCCCCCTCCCCACTCCATCCTAATCAGGATAGCCTCTTCTGGCAGTGCAGTGCTCACTCAGTAGACGATTACAAAACACCAACTTCATTTTTAACTTCAGAACTTGAAGAGGTGCAGCCAGCTTTCCCAAGGAGTTTCACTCCCTGTTGGCACAACAGACATCGAGATACTTTGCAAGTCAGATACTGAGTGCAACAAGCTCTTTAGCCAGGGCAGCTATGTGTGCTCCCTTGGCTGACTGAAGTTGGTAATAGATCATTTCTCTTCCCTTCTCCAAAGAGGAAAAGAAGATCCCAGCCTGCAAGACTCCTGGGGTGAAGCAATCAGTGCCACTTCATTAACTGCAGCAGAGCTGTGCCCACTTTACATCAGAGGTCAGAGCTCCCACTTGCTGCTATTTAAAAGGCAGCTGAGGGTCACAGCCAGGGCTGGTGCCTAATGCCATCCCAGCGCTGCCTCTGCAGCCTGGGAGAGCAGCTTGGATGGTAGGGCTGCGCATCTCTGATGGCAAAAGAAAAACCAAAAGAGGACATCGGTAAATGTAGATGATTTTATCAATGGCTTTTTCTTCATTCAGCCTCTATCCACAGGCAGGTAGCCATAAAGTGCAAAAGGGGAAAAAAAACAACAAGCCCCATAAAGATGTCTATCAGAGAAATCAGAAGTGAAAGGCAACTCCTATTACACCAGTTCGAACAAGATTCATTTCAACTAAATTCAGCTTGGAGATAAAGACCCCATTTACCATTCATAAAGTGCCCTCTGCAAAGCCCCCTAAGCTTCCCAAGAGGTGGCTCCTTATTCCATTCAGCAGAGCATTTTGGAGATGCAGGGACAGGCTGGTGAAGGCACCCAGCAGGACAAGCGAGGCTCTGCCACCCAACACCCTCCCGCCGCAACTGGGACACCAGCCTGCGCCCCCCCAGCCGCTCAGCCCCTGCCCACGGTGCCAAACCAGTGGCTGCCAAGCCCAGGTGCTGCGGGGTTCTGATGGGCTGCTTCATTTTTAATTGCTGATGACCACAGAAATCAATGGCAAGGAAGATCTGCAAGGTCTGACAGGTGCTGCCGTACGGCCAAGGGTGGGACCGCTCCTTGTGAGCTGCACACCATCGAGGCAAATGTACCACGGAGGCTAAGGATTCCCATCCAGACTGCCCTCCAGACCCAAAGGATGACACTTCCATCGCTTGGCACGAGCAGCCTAGTCAGCCAGGGATCGTTCCCTTCACTGACCTTGCACTCCCTGCCTGCATTTCTCAGGAATGTTACATCAGCAGTGTTTGGAGACGGTCACCTTGTCCGTTTTGCTAGCCACTTGCAGCACATGGTCCTTAATCTAAAGGCTCTACCAAGCACCCGGAGTTAAAAAAAATTCAAATCCTCATCCCAGTGTCCCCGGAGGATGCTCCTACTCTCAAACATAGCACTACCCACACACCACGGCAACTGGTGCTCTATTTATCAGCAAGAGCATCTTTCTGAAATGGAGCCTTAGCAGCAACTCCAGTCATTCCTCACACCTTTGCTGTACCCACCAAACAGTGATGAAATCATTGTAGGGCTCTGTCTGCAGCAGGGTGAAGTTGAGGTGGATTCCATAGCCCACCGGCACTGTGAGAAGCCAAGCGCAGTCCTGGGAATTGGGGTACTGGTTGGGGAAGCCAGGAGAGTAAACTGTACCGTTCTGGGTGGTGATGTTCCCCCCACAGGGCACTGCAGGGAATCAGACAGAAACACGAAACTAATGAAGAAATACCCCCCACCAAAACAATAACTCTTAAAGATCCTCCATTTCCCATTTTTCTTTCAATATTTTGGATAAAAAGATAGCAATTCTGGATACCGGAGGATCCAGCCCCAAAATCCTGGCCTGGTTTGCCTTGATTAATTCGTATCTGTCATGACTACATCTAACGTTTTCAACTTAATCCCATTACTATAAATTTATTAAGTGCTTCAGAGCTGAAAGGAGACTGCCAGGGCGTTTTGTACAGATGTGACAACCAGGTGTGCAAATAAACTATCTTTTGCCCTAGTAAGAATCTTTGGGCTCCACCAGCTGTCTGCACCCATGCATGGAAAATACAGCTCCTGACGAGATCACACTAGTGGGCAAATCCATCCACTTGTTCATACAGCACGGGCTGGACCAGAACCGCCGAGCAGCTGGCTGCTCACCGAGTACCTCTGAGCAGGGGGGAAATGATGATTTGTATGACAGCGGCATCCAATTCATTAATCAAGGTGACAGTTCTACTGCATGAGGTATCTCCCAGGTCCAAATGAACTTGCAAAGCAATTAGAAAGCCTGGGCAGCGAAAAAGAGGGACAGAAAGACGACAGATGTCCTGCTGGATGTATGCAGGAGGGCCACAGCATGTCCCCAGGTCTGAAAGTCTCACGTACAGCTTCTGGGCCTCCCTGGTGTGGAAGTTCATTTGAAATGACGATCACACATCTGCAGCGTGTTACTGGCAGCCTGCAACAACTGCAGGCACAGGGTTAAGCACAGTGTCCCCTGCCTGAGCCAGCTCTGCTCCAGAAGCTGCGTAGCTGCATTAACCCAGCCCTTGGCTTAGGCGAACACGTCCTCCCTCCCCACACAACAATTCAGGCTCAGCGCTACGCTCATGCGTAGCAACACACACCCCTTTTCGTGCAGGAGCAGCTCCACAGACTTGTGCCACCCTGGCCCAGATGTGATGTGCCAGATGTGAGGGTAGAGCCAAGCTCCGTCTATTCCCCGTCTGGTTCTGCTCTGCTTACTCACGTGGTCCGCCAAGCTGCGAAAAGCATGTGTATTTATGTAACTCCATACGCTCGCTTTCCCAAACAAACACCCAAGAAACCTTGGGGCCCAAGTTCCTTTCTGCCCTGCAAAGCAGCAGGCAGCCTGCTGATGGCTGGAAAAAACCAAAACTCCCCGGAGTGGTGCTGGAAACCTTGGCCTCTATGCATTTATTCCAGAATTACAGCTTCTCTTTTAATTAAAAGGGCTTTCAGATGTGACCTGCCTGGGAAAGGTGAGGCAGTTAGCCTAAGGCAGCAAGTCCTCACTGCTTGCTGCTATGCAAAAATGGACCATTTAAGGCAACAGCTACAAGAGGGATGCTCTGCGTTGACTTTAACAGCACTAACAGCCCACCAGGCGTGCGCACGGAGAAAAGCTGCAAAAGGTCCACAACGCACCTAACCCCTCACCCCCCTCTGCTATCGGAAGCGCGGCAGAGCAAGAAAGCTACTTTAAAAAACAATAATGAAGGAAGAATTGGATGGTTGCAGCTGCCAGAGCTGATGCCTGAGGCAGATAAAGGCACGATCCTGCTCCCAGCAGCTCCCCGCCGCGCCAGCAGCACCCGGCTGAGCACAGGACACTTTCCCAGGTAACCCACATCTCTGGTGCATCGCTGGGGTCACTGAAAGAGCAGCTGAGGATTTGGTTCTTTATGCTTTGTGTTCTCTGGGGTTCAAGGACTTAAAAGAGGAAAAATATCACCCCTCTCTCTCTTTCCCCAGTGCACAGTTCTTGCAGAGCAAGGGCTGTAAGGAGGCTGGGAGAAAGGTCAGCGCTCCTGGGAAACGTGGTGAGAAATCTTCAACAAGCAGTCTTGAACTTCTTAAGGGTTCACCTGGAAACCTTCTGAAATAAACCACACACCACTCAGCCCACTGGCCACAAAGGATGAAAGGCTGGAACAGCCATGGTGGGGTTTGAATAGAGAATTTGGTCATTTGAGCTTCGGTGTGTAGAATGCAGACCCAGTCGTTGAGCCTGCAGGGCCCTCCTAGCATACAGGCTCTTCAGAAAGGAGACCGTGCCTGAAGAATTCCCACCTGGATCATTTTGGAGATGCCACTGCCGCCACACTACAGAAACTGGGCAGGGACACAATCTTCCCACACCAAGAGTCCCCAGAGCTGCAAGGGTCTTTTACCAGACACCATTTCTATTTCCCCACGCTAAATGAATGGAAGCTGAGCGTTGCGGAAGAAATAAAGCAGACAAATATTCTTGCAACAGCCCTGGACCGTGCCGTGCTGGAAGCGCAGCTCCTACTGGCACTAGCAGTGCAAGGGACAGCTAGCGACAGGGCTCAGCCATCGCGTGAGATTTAAACACGCCACCTCAAAAACCACACCTTGGTTTTAAACCGTTTTTTAAACTGTTGGCTTTGACCAGGCTGAAATATGTTGACCATCAACTCACGGAGAACATGCCTCAGCACCTCAAAGCGCACATCCTCCAGTGATGCTTTTGTTTCCAGAGACACTTTCAGCCCCATTACCAAACGATCCCAAAGGTGGCCAGAACGAGGAGTTCAAGCTCCTTCTCCCCCTCTGAGATGCCCGTGGGGGTGCTGCCGGGGTGAGCCCAGAGCCATACCTTCACACCTGGGCAGCGGGTGGTCCCAGTTCCTGTTGGTGCCGTGCTGACAGGTCAGGACAGGGTGGCCGATCAGCTGGTAGCCTGGTAGGCACTCAAACGAGATGGACTGGCCAACGTTGTAACCGGCTCCTCTTACAACGCCGTTAGCAAAAGGTTCAGGGTCAGGGCATTCCTGCAGCTCGTAGGCTGGAGAAAGAAAAAAAAAAAACAACCCACCAAACATAAGGAGGAATGTTTCATACTTGGTATTTTCTCAAAAAAGCAGGAACGGTACACCCACCGCACTGCTTGGCTAATTCCTCCTCATACAATGACTTAATTGAAGGAGATAAATTTTAATGAACCATGCACACGTGTGCATGGAGGCTGAGGGAAAATCCAGCTTCGCAGGAGCCTCAGACGTGAGCGCCAGGGTCTGCCCCGGCCCGCTGGCGCCTCCGAGCCCATATTCACCCAGTCACCCCGCACTTCGCTTCTAATTGGGAAATCTGCCTTGTTTTCCAACAAAACACGAACAACGCTGATGACGAACGCAAGTCAATTGGTTAACATGTTCCACCTGGCATTATAAATTATTGGGCAGCCTTGCTAGAGCTAATTTGCATAGCAATTTCCATGAGATTACCCAGAGTGCCTCACAGAGCACATTCCTTCCTAAATTGTGCAGCGGCGCATGAATTATATGGTGCGCGAACAGGACAGCCAAGACAAAATTAATGTTTTCAATTAAGTATGAGTAGCGGCTTTTATTGCTGTTTCTGGGGAGTCAGCCCTTTGTCAGTCCTTGGCTACATCACGTGGCTGGGGACACACGCTCCACCTTTCCCACTCCTCCCATCTCTCTCCCAGGCACTAGCTGGACCACTTGGCTCCTGTGCAGCAAAGCCCATCTGAATTGTATTCGGTATGAAATACACGACCTGCCCCTGGCATCCTTTGCCATTTCACACTCCCATATGCCACGGACAGGTGGACAGAGGAGACCAAAGGTTTTGCAAAGACATTCATTACGGCAGAGCTGCGGATCGAGCAGGGCCAGAAGTTCATGTTCTCCTTCTCTTTCACCAGGGCAGACTAACATAGGCAGCCCTGACCCAGCACCTTCAAAGAGCAGCAAATCCACAAAGAGACAGGGCACTGCCAGGACCTCGGGGCACTGCCAGGACCTCGGGGCACTGCCTTCAGAGTTTGGGGTGGCTGCTGCTCAGAAGACACCATGCTCAAAACTGGGGAGCTGCCCAAGGACTCTGGCTGGGTGAGAAGGCACCTCCATTCCTCCATCATCTCCAAAAACTACGCTCGAGGGCATCTTTTGATTTTAATAAAACTTCTTTCTCTCCTCTCACTCCAGGTACCCGTGGCAGCCCCACCGTTACATTCCTTGGCTCTTTGCTCAGCTGGTCCCCCACCAGCCTGCCCAGCACAAGGCTGGGCTGCAGCAAACAAAGCCTTTGGACTTCAGTGGAGACTGAAAACCACCGCAGAATTCCGCAGCAAATGCATGGCAGCTGAGGGCTCCTCACTTTGCACATGACACTCAACAGAGCCAAGTTCTATGTGAATCTGGCCAGAATTAATTCAAAGGCATTTTGCTGTCACAGAGCATTCTAGGAACATTCGTTATTTGCCGTAGGCATAAGTCCGGGTGAACAGATCCCAGTTATTAGGATTAAGCATGGCCTTCATGTAACACCTTTCCACTCATTTGGATTAAGTCCTCATGGAATTAATTCAACAGAATAGCAACAACCGTGATGCCTCCCCTCCCTCCACTGCCCTCTCCATCAGCACCTGGGGACAGGATTGTCCCACTGCAGTGCCTTCTCCAGCCTCCTTACCTTGGTATTCCAGCTTGAAGCCTGGCTTGTTCTGGGAGTGGTCGCTGTGGAAGTACACGGTGGTTTCATGAGACGTCGACAGGAGGGAGCCTGGGATTTCAGTGCCGCTGAACCGCCCGATGATGTTACTGGTGTCGTACGGCCCATTGCGGATTTCGACAAAGTCATGGTTCGGCTCAGTGGAGAAGTTTAGGAACTGGATGTGAGCACCTGGAGAGGAGGAATGAACAGTGCCTCTAAAGCTACACCCGAGCCTCAGCACATCAGCACCGCTCGCCCAGTGATGCCCAGTATACCCCGGGCATCAGCAGTACATTTACCCTGCTGGAGGCAGAGGGTGCCGGTAGTTTCAGACAAGCTCAGGCTATTAACGCCTGCAGGTTCACGCTGCTGGAGCTCCTGTGCACACCCCTCCCTCTGCCTGACACCCGAGGAACTAGGAAGGCAGGCACAGAGCAACAGGGATCACCCCTCGCCAAAGGGAGCGTGGCCGGCTCAGATGGCAGGATGCGTTGAGCACCCCGGCGGGCTGTTTCCCCAGCAGCACACGGCAGCTACAGCCGGAGGAGGAGAGTTAATTCAGGAAACCGGGAGACTCAGCACTTCTTCCAGACATGCAACACTTCCACCTCCTGGCAATCAGGCACCCTGATGGGGCTGGCCTCGAGAAAAGCTGAGCTGGAGATGGGCAAATTTCTCTCTTTACCAAGGGCTGGGGAGAGCCTAATTCCGAATGTGCTGATGCCTGCACGAACTCCAGCTGAGGCAGGACATAATCTGACACAAGCTCTGGTCACCTGTTCCATTTCTAAAGACTGATGAACTGGTGATGTTCTACAGCTATTACAAATGTGAGTAGTTAAGATGGGGAGATACACACTAAAAGAGGGTCTTAACAGCCGATTCGGAGGCATGCCCACAAATCTGGATCAACCTGTTACATTCCACAGTGTCCTGGCATCACCTTCTGAAAAAATATCTATCATTTCATAGCACCCTATAAATGCATCTTTAATGGCAAGTGTGATCAGGAGGTCAAACAGCAGTTTCTGTAAGTCATCGTGGCACTTGGCATCCAGCACAAACTGAACAGGGACAGGATCTCCCCACCACATCTTTTGTGATAGCACCAAACCAAACCCATCTGTCTCACCGAACCCCACCGGCAGCAATATCCTCCATGTGCAGTCCAGGTTGCTTGGATAATTCCCTGGGAACCCCGGGCTCAGGAGCACTCCTTCCATCTCTTCTGCCGTTCCTCCACACTGGGCTGTAAAATCGACAGTGTTAATGGTCAGGATCACTTAAGGGTCTTCTCTGGATGATGGCCATGGCCGGCCAGCTGCATGGGAAATAAAGCAATTAAAAACTAAGAAGAGAGAAAGGAAAGCCTCCTATGGAATTAGCATAAAGTTTGCGAGGCACTGCGTGGCCACATTACTAATGCATGTGCCTTTCTCCTGCCCTCTGGAGATAAAAGCCTGGCCCAGAGATCCAGTTTGGGCAATCACAGTGGGAGAGACAGATCTGAGCTGTGAGCGAGGAGCCGGCCACTCTGTTCTGCTCACAGCCATCGTACCAGCACCTATCATCCACACAGCACTTGTTTGAATTTTTAACCACCTAAAAAAAAAATTACTGTGAAGAAACAGACCGATTCTATTTTGATTCCAGTTCCCGTTACTTCTTTTTCTAGTTAACTGATCTACCTTGACTGCTATACTTGTCAATCTCTGGGCAATTACTGATAAATATAGAACAGAGTGTTTGCACACTGATTGAAGTAAATTCCCTATGAAGAAGCGAGCCACAGATGACAGTGCAAAATATGTTTACAAAAGGCATCGCGTAAAATTTAAATACAGATAGCATCTTTTCATGCTTATCTGGGTGACCTCTACCTTGTTACGGTAACACCAGCCAGCCAAATACACCCAGGCGGTCTCCTAACACGTTCTGACAGTGAAGGTACAGATTCCTTTTGTCCGGTATCTCATTATGTGTGTACTTGCTACTAACAAGGTTTCTCCCAGAAGGTTTCTCTTTCTTTTTCCTCTTAATGGCTCTTTAATAGAACTACTTCTAAATTATTTAGAAGTCAAGCATCTGGACGAAGTAGACCAAAGCAAATCAGCATGCTTTGCCAGGGAAGCAAGCTGTTCTCTGAGCAGGGCAGCAACCGAAGCCCGGGGTCCCGGGGGGCTGGCAGCCAGCGGCGCTCTGGACACTGTTTAGACACATCAGGGCACGTGATTAGCAGAGGACAACGACCCTCAGGGCTGTCAGCATGGGATGCTGTGGCATCCCTCGAAGAGATGATGGTCACTCACGATGAGTGCCATGTTTATGCCTCCCTGCATTTGGATGACCACCGCGCTTGGGCACGACCGTCCAAACCCAGACACCTGAATTCAACTGCCCTGGTGCTCATACCGTGAGGATGCTGAGCCAGCACAGCCCAGCCAGGCCAAATCCTGCTGCACTGGGAGACCCATACTTGTTAAAAGAAGAAAACTTGCAACTTGTAGTTGCTCAGCTAGGCACTAGCTAGGTGATAATACTGGGATCCTCCTCCGTGCTGGGATCTCCCCACTCTAAAGCTGAGCTGAAGGGCTTCTGACTTCACTCAGAGCCAGTCCCACAGGCGTGGGTCCTTTAGCTCAGTTATCCTGCTGCAAATGCCTCTCTATTTATTCCCGGCCTGCAGATCATCGGATGAAAGAACTGTTAGCTCTTATAATTACTTTAAAGCAAAATGATGTAAGCTAGAACAGCAGGAGCCTGAAATAACTGTTAACTAAAGCTATTAAATGCATAAATGTCTCTCTCAGAGCTGTAAAATGTGCAGTATGAATATTAAACACCTAGACTTGCTAAAAGCAAAATATTGAAAATAATCAAAAAACTCCAGCAAGTTCCCTTCACCTCTGTGCCTCTTCTCGCAGGGCTTACTTCTTTCCTGGCGTGGATCGACTGTCCAGTGCTTTTCCCTGAAGGGCCAAAACACTCGGCATTCCCAGCCCTGCTCCTCAGAGGGTGTCACAGGCAAGGGGCTACACCGGCAAGGTCACATAGGACCCGCTAGACATCAAAGTGGGGACAGCAAGGCACCAAGTGCTGCAGTTCAGAGAGGCTGGGAGGTACCCAGGCTCCAGCACAAGATGCAGATTTAGTGATATCAAGATGCATTTCATCAAAATAAACCACAGTCTTAAGATCTCACTTAAGATGGAAAAAAACCCTCAACCCATAAAACCAACCTACTTACAGTATAAAGAAGTCTTAGGTTGTCCCTCTTGAATGACTTTTTGTTGAGGAAACCTTTTTTTATATTTTACATTTTATACTACAGCCACATTTTAAACATTCAAAATCAAGCACTCTGGGCAGCCCACAGGGACTTTTCCATTGAAATTCCCCCTGCAAAAGAAATGCAAAT
Source organism: Falco peregrinus (assembly GCF_023634155.1). Taxonomy (NCBI): domain Eukaryota; kingdom Metazoa; phylum Chordata; class Aves; order Falconiformes; family Falconidae; genus Falco; species Falco peregrinus. The sequence goes on from NC_073723.1 coordinate 118,180,968, forward strand.
TTTTCCACACTGCCTCTCATTTCCAGAACAAACTTGCATTTCTCTAACTTAGCCCTTGACTATTTTTTTTTTGTTGTTGAGAAGTGCTATAAATATCTGCTAGGTACAAAATACCAAGAGTCCTACCGATGCAAAGCGGCGGTGGGTAATTCCAGCGGCGGACAGTGCCTGGCATGCAGGAGATGTGAGAGTGGCCCTGGAGGAAAGGAAAACAAGACACATCGTTTGGAGAGCCTCCCCGTATTCTAGACGTTTGCTGTCATCCTTCTGGCTGGAAAACATTCAGTACCTGCAGCGCATAGCCTGGTTCACACTGGAAAGAGACGACGTCGTTCACTAAGTAGCGTTCACCAACCTTCAGGCCATTCCCAGGAACAGGGGGCTCCGGGCAGCTGGACAGACCGACGGCTGGGAAGGCAAGAGCGAGGTGAGTGCTCCAGGGAGCGGGGCTGGGGGCTGCGCTGAAGGCAGGAGGAATGGGAACACGCCCCCCTTCATTTTATCCCATCCCCTTGCTGACCAGCCACCTCCACCGCAGACACCGGGGGTGGGGGGGATTCTTGGATTCTCCACAAAGACACCCTGATGACGCAGTATTCCCTGTGTTACAGGGCTGGCCAGGACTCAGAGCTATCTGCACCTAGCACTCTCACTTTACCTACAACATGTTTCTTTTCACCTACGAAGGCATCACAAATCACTTTGTGATTCATGGCCAAAAATGTTTTTGAGCTGAACCCTAATGCCTTGACAGAAGAGCTGCACTGGCACCAGCACATCCATCGCCAAGCAAAGACCGACTCACTCCCACCTGCTCATGAACCAAACTGGGACCCCTCCCCACCTGAGGTCCATATTCGTGTTGCGCCGTAGGTGCCTTCACCACCCAGGCAGCATCTGATGGGAGACTGGAGAGGATGTGAGGGAGGACTACCTGCTTCCCCTCGCTGGCGGTACCAAGGGCACATGGTATGTCTTGTATGTAATTTGTCCCTTTCTGGGTAGAAGCAGCACGGTTTCATCCTCCGACCCTATTCTTCCTGTTTTCAATGACAGATTGAATTTACCATGAGATAGCAGCAGCAGTAAGCGCGGCTGGTCCCTGACGGTGCCTGCAGAACAGGCTACACAAAGCTCACTCAGTCCCGTTTCTCCCATTTCCATCTGAGCTACGTGTGCAACTGGGAATATCCTGCTGCAAACCCCATTAACAATCCCCGAGGTCGAGTGACGTGCTCTCCCTTACACACATGCCATCCCCTCATCCTCCTGCAACACCCAACAGCGATAAAACGAAGACAGGTGCCTGCATCACCTCGTGCCCACCGCGGCTCTGCTGCCTGCCAGCACCTCCCCTCGCTCTGAGCGCTGGCAGCTGCCACTAAAAGATAACCTTCTGCATCACTGCAAGGGCTAACACTCCGCTTAAACTCTGCAGACCCAGCTGAAAGCAGGCGAAAAAAAGGGAGAGGAGCTGCTGACTCCTCTCCCGACCCCCGAATCATGCTTCCCAGCAAGGAAACATGTAGTCCCTCCCCCCATCTCCCTGACCTTCAAAGAGCCGATAAAGAAAATAGCTTTAAATAATTTCCCATTCAGATCAGTGGGCGCTGAGTTTCAGTCGGTCCTAAATTGTTCTTGCTCCATTTTGGCTTTTGAGCATGGAGAGATAGGAGCTCTGCTTGAGGAATCCAGTGAGAGGCAACAAAGTGGTGTTTTAGTTCGCCTCCCAAAACTTCCTTGCACCGAACAATGACAAAACCTGAGGCTCAGAGCCATGGCATTCTACTTGTACAAGCAAAGCAAAAAATGTAGTATTTACAGCTGCCCTGAAAATCGACACCAATTAATTTTCTCAGCAACCAAACAAGTCTGATAATCCCAAGCCTCATGAAAAACCTGCACGGGATTGTTGCAGAGGGGTAATAGGATCCTCAAAGAACTTAATGAAACAGAAATGGAGAAGAAACAGTCACAGCAAGAGAATTTCTAAATGAACATCCACTTCTCCAGCTCCCAGGGAGCAACTTGGCACATGCCTCCTCTCCCCAGTCTTGTTGGTTGCAATAATCTTGCTGGATCCATTAATATGCAAGGTTTCAACCTGCAAACCCACTAAAACCTGGAAAGCTTAGTACTAGCTGGCCCTCTAAAAGCACACCGTCTCTGCAGTCAAACAGCTATGCCATTTCTGTGGACGCTTTATGAAATGAAATGCACTTTCAAATCTTATTTGCTGCTTTGGAAAAAAATAATAAACAGAATATTGGTTGGCTTCAGAGACAAACACAAGATTTGTGATCAGAACCAATTACGAGACACGGTGTCCAGCAAGAAACAATTATGTTTGCATTGCCCCAAGGCAGACTGCGTGAAGAGAGGCAGCAGTCCCAGCACATCTCTCATCAGCTCCCCATCACCGCTACTGATGCAGGAACACAGCCAGACCATCACCATGTATTAACCAGTCTCCCGAGAGCTGCATAAAGACCAGACTGGCTCCTGGCCGTGTCGCACCCGCGTCTTTAGTACGCTGCAAATGCACTAGCCTGCTTGCTTTCCTGACTGCTAGCTAAACATTCGATTTAGATGCGCTGGATAGAGCTGAGAGCTGCCATTCTGCACCTGCTTGCTCGTACACTGTCTGTGCCGCTGCTGGACTGTGTGTGAATAATTCAGGCCCCCGGTACAGCACCGTCGGTGAGATAAGAGCCACCATCACTGCGACCCGCTGCAGCTTGGCTGTAGCACACCTTTCCTGAACGGACATCTGCTTCAATAGCAGGAATCAACACACAGACGTGGGGGAGAATGAATTTTTGGCATCCTTATCCAAACCTGGCAGCCCTTTCGCAAGAGACTCTCTTCCTTGCCTTGTCTTCCAGTTTTAGCCAGGTTTGCTCTCTTACTACTGAGAATTTTTATTGTTTTTAAATATTGTCTCAGTATATCATCATATATAATGATATTCTCAGGTCTGGATACCCAAGAACTGAATGCATGAGACCTGCTGGAAGCAACACGCTGCCATTCTCCTGAGGTGCTGGCACGATCTGTAATGGAGGAAGCCACCAAACTGTCCAACACACCAGAGAGGGAGAAAGCAGCAGGTGCCCACGCTTTGGGCAGTGCCTCCTTTGGAACATCATCTCCGAGCTTCCCATTCAGCTCATGCCAAGGCGCCTCCCTGAGTTGGAGCCTGCAAAAGGAGGGTGGCCACGCATTCGTATCCACCACATGGGAAGTAAGATGCTCTCCAGCGTCTGGGCACTGCATCTCTAAACACCAAGCAGAGGGCGATGCCATGCCAGCAGATGAGCTGAACGAGGATCTAGCTGTGTGCCCTGGCAGCAGAGGCAGCCGACGCTGCCCTGGGCTGCGCGGACAAGAGCACGGCCAGCAGACGGAGGGAGGTGACTAACCCCACTCTACTCAACACCTAAAATATTGTGCCCAGTTTTGTGCCCCACAGCATAAGAAAAGCGTTGATAAGGCAGACGGAGCTCAGCAGAGGAGCACCAGGAAGAGGCGGGGGGCTGCAGCAGCATCCTCTGATGAAAGGCTGCCCGGAGTGTTTCTGCAGTCTCCACCCTTGGAGTTTTTCCAAGCACAGACTGCATAAAGATGCGTAAAGTGAGTAATCTAGTTTTGTCTCGTACCCGACCCTGCTTTCAGCAGGAGGTTCAATGAGATGACCTCTGCGGTCCCTTCCAACCCAAATTATCCTATGGATCTCTCTCTAGCCCTGCACGCTGTTTCCAGCGATGACCGATACGGAATGCAAAGAGCAGGCAGTCCCTCCCAAACTCTGGCAAGCATCATTTTAGGCACTTCCCGAGCAAAGATGACAGCACTGCGTTGAACAGGCCAACTCTCCATGAATTTTTAACATTTTGGCCTCCACAGCTCCTCCTGCGCTACAACACAGAAACCAAACAGGTGCTGCAAAGTGCATCAGCAGCAAGACGAGGGGCACCCCATGACCCCATGTCACCTCTGCTGCATCTATTCTCCACTTCATGGTCACCCCCTCTCCGCAGCTTAAGAGCGGGGAACCACATAAGCATGATCCTCAAAGCTCACCGCCCCTTCCCCACTAAGCAGCTTCCACTCCTACAAGGCTACGGCTCTGTAACCATCTCCCCACTGCTCAGAGGAACTGCGAGATCAAGGCTGAGATGCTCTTACTTTTGTATTCCAGGTGAAAGCCGGCAGCAGAGACGCTGATATCCGAATAGAAATGCAGATAGAGCTGGTTTGAAGTGCTGTTCAGCAGCGCAGGCACTGTAGTTCCTGGGAAAACAAGAGGTGCACAAAGATACTGAAGAGGATTCTTTTTTCCTCCTCCGTGTCCTCGGAGACTAGCTACAGAAGAGGCTGAGAACAGAAAGTCCTTTAACTTAACAAGCTCTGTTGGTTTTGATCAGGTTCTAATGAGGCCAATTGAGAAATACCCAAGGCTTCTCCGCAATGGCCTTTTCAAAGTCTACTGGTGAATTTAATCATGTGAAGTTTTACCACTTACAGACCAGACAGACTAAAAGCGTCGAGAAGGGAACCAGGATGAGAAACAGCGTGGGTGGAGCTCAGGTCCCCCGCAAAGTCGGGATTCCTTCCCCTGCCTCCCCGCTTGGGAGCTGCTGCAGCACCAGGTCAAGGCAGTGCTATCCCAAAGGCAGAGCCGGGCGCGGAGTCGGCAGGTCTTTACGCACGACCCTTCTCCTCAGAAACCTCAGAGCGCTTTGAAGATATCTGGTCATTAGATAAGCAAGAACCGGGGCCATCGGCTTGCAAGTGGCTCTGCTAGTTGAAAGCTTTACAATGCTCTTGGGCTGCCGGCTGCTCCCTACTCTGCTAAAAGCCACTGGCCCCACTGTCAGGCACAAGAAAGGCTGTTTTGTAGCCCTTCATACATTTTGGTGCAACTCAGAGAGGTTAACCCGCCGAGCACCGTGCTCCGAGCTAACCCCACACAGCCCGGCACCGCTGCGCAACTCCCACCTCCAGGCTGTGGGGTCTTGTAAAAAAAAACCAACCCCAAACCTCACCCCTTGGTTTTGCCTTTAAGGCTCTCTATCAACATTTCATGCAGGAGGACAGCAGCCCCATTCCCAGTTCAGCAAAGCATGTGATTCCCTCTAACGACGCACTTAAATCTGTTCCACGTTTTTGAAGCACTTAAATATACGCTTAATTTTATGTACGTGCTGAAGTCCAGCCGATGTGAGCAGCAATGAAGCACGTGCCGGCGGGCTTCACCGAACACGATGCTGAACACGTACCGGAGAAACTGCCCAGCATGGTGGCGGTGTTATCTCCTCCGTCAAACACTTCCAGGGAATCCCAGTTCTGCTCAGTAACAAAACTGATCACCTGGATCTGGAGAGAAAAAAACAGAAGTAACAGTACAACTCCTGCATCAGGCTAATAAACCACAACAGCACCGATGAAAGGGCCGCTAATGAGGGCAGCAACACACCCTGGGGCCGTAAGTCAGCAGTGCTATTTATCTGTGCTGGCAAAACTTGGAGACCTATTGCCTCTGAGTACCACCACCTGGGTTACACAGCTGTGTCCCTGCAAACCCCACACTTCTGAGTCAGGGGTGCTGTCTTTTGCTGCTGCAAAGGGAGAGCTCCTGTATTTTCACAGCTAATTTACAGCAGCGGAGATTTGGAGCCTTTTTTTTTTTTTTTCTGTTTTGAGAAATCCCTGAAGACTTTTGCAACGCTTTCAAATGAAGGCAACCACTGGCAACCCAAGAACTGAACTAAAAACAAAGAAACCCGCATTAAACCACAAGGGTTTTTTTGATCTAATGAAGTTCTTGCCGCTGCCTTTTTTTTCTCAGCTTTTAGTCAAATCACTGAAGTCGCATTTTCAAATTTCCCACCTTTCTCTGCCATGCCCCATGAGGTTTGGAGGCTCAGGTCGGCCACTTGACTCTGTTTGTTAGAACATCAATGCAATCCTCAAATAAGTAACATCCTGAGATCTGATAAATCTGCATATACACTGAAAAGCAGCTCTTACACTCGAGCAAAGATCTACATGTAATTGCACAGATTTGTTTTCCTTGATTACCATTAAAATGGAGTCTGCTTTTATTCCTAAACGCTGGCAGTTCGAAGTATTCGGTGTCCCATTAAGGAAAATAAACTGTGCTGTAGATCAGGTGTGGTGAACTGCCTGAGCGAGTTGGACAGCAAACCCGAGAGAAAGCCAACAGCAGCAGAAAAAAACCCCAGCTTTAATCTGTAAGCTTGAGATGAAATTTTCAAACACTGGGTACCTCAAATTAAATTGCTAGGCCAACAACCTCAAAAAAGGACCCTTAGAGACAAATCAGGAGCACAAATGACTCGTAAGACTTGGCTCCAAATAAAAGGCTGCATTTCTTGGCAAGCAGCAGAAGCTGCAGTGGTTCGGCACCGCTGCCGGTAGGATTGGGGAGAACGCCAGAACTTTGGCCATTCCGGCAGGTGGACCCCCCTTTATCTCCAGCCTTCACACATCTGCTCACTGCGGAGCCTCCGCTCTTTGAGGGCTCTTTGGACAAAGATCTCCTGCTAAGCCTAATGCTTCTGATCTGCTGGGGTCCCGCGGAGTTCAGCGGAACGACTCCCTGAAGCACCGCGCTCGGCAGGACGCGTTCGCTGGACTGAGCACTGCCAAAGGATTTCAGCGCCCTGCACACCTTGACTGCACCCACCCACCCACACGTACCCATGCACCCACCCAACCCTCCCCCCCTTATTCCTGCAGTCTTCTTATCCTGGCTTTACTCACCCACTCCCAATACCCTGCTTGCCTTCGCCCTGCTAAACATAAACGATGCACAAAAAAATAAAAAATAATAATACTAAAAAAATAAAATCAACCCCCATTATTTGTGCCGGTTTAACCTTTTTCCTCCTTGATTTATTCTGAATAATAAAGCAGGCTATAAAGTTCCTGCAAAGTTTGGACCCCCCCCCGAAAAAAAAAAAAAAAGTGGTGTTCATCTAGCAGAAATTGCAGTGACCCCTGCAGAGCCATTACTGATTACACTGACCAAGTCGATACCCCTCAGCCTGCGTAATTACACCCCTATTGTCATTTGCATTACTGCAAGAGAACCTGGATTGAGAATGTGCATTTTGTTTGCTCTTAAATTTTCTAAATTATTTATTCTCTTCCCTCCACCCCAGCTTAACGGAATAAACATTTTTAAGGTCCTAATTCTAGTCTGACATGTGGATTCACAAGGGATCTGCATCTATTTACTGCCATGTATATAAATTAATTCACTCAGGAAGGTTTGCTACAGGAATGAATAATTCATAGCAGAAGTGCTAGCTCGTACACTGATTACATAAAAATCCTGCTAGTGACTCGCCGCTACCAAGAAAGCTTTAATTTCACCTCCTCCTCTGATTTACAGTTGTTTAACCTTTAATTGTTGTACAAAATGAGGGTAAACTGATGCTTAAATTAGTATCTAATAACACAGAACATCTCGTGCACAGAAGCGGGTGACCAGGGGAGCAGAGCCCATGTGAGCGGGGCAGGTAAACAGCCACCGCGGCCATCACCCTGCCTCTGGGCTGTGCAGGGCTTCATGGCCGCTCTTTTACTCCCCGAGGTCCAAGACCTTCCACGATGCCTTTTTTCCCCCTAGAAGACTTCCAGTGGACATCCCGGTGTCACAAGGTGATGCTGTCGCCAGCGGGCTGTGTCTAGGGGCAGAGCTGAGGGGCGGCCGGTCCAGCACGCCGATGGCATCGCATCCCCCACACCGGGAGCAGAGATGGCAGCACCGCTGCGGAGCCACACTGGCTCTCGCTGAGCACCAGAGGAAGGGGTCAGACTGAAAAATTTTTTCCTGCTGGAAAAATTCCCACTCTAGACCTAACAACTGCAGGGGCAGAGCTCAGCCAGGGGACACGCTTTTTCATTTGCCTGCCTTCTGTGTTACACCCCAAAATATTTATTTCCCTCGCAAGGGATCACATCCAGCAGGAAAGGGGCTCAAAAAACCACAGCCACCAAGCCTTTAAAACACTTTGCCTTATGTTTTCCAGTTTTACACGCCAGAGCGCTGCGTTGGCACAACCAAAAAAGTGGGAAACTTAGAAGAGACACGCTTCTAACAGCCCAATGCGATACGCGCTTTCCTCTAAGCATAACCGCCGGGCAAAAAGACCTCCAAGGGCTGAGAAGTGGCAGCGAGGGTTTGTATTCAGGACGTGGCAGCGCAGAATACAGGCATCTATTTATATCGCTTTAAAAATTAAGTGAATTATCACCTCCTGCTCCCAGGAGTCCCCAGCAACTCGCCAACTGCCTCAACTGTTCAGATGTTTGGCTGAGCAAAATGGATCTTTCTTGTCACCGGGGGATTTTGGGAGCAGCTAAAATTTCAGATGAACAGGGAAGTACTGACAGTGAGCTCTGCAGCTTTTGAAAACACTCTTTCAGACGGCTTTGAAACCAAAGAGGGGAGCAGAATTTGTCAGACTGGACACAGAGGGCTCAAAATATTTCCCCCGGCTTGTCCTGTTTTGCTGCGAAAGCCCCCAAGCGCTGCTCCCACCAGCCCTGTCCACCCAGGTTTTGGTGCTGGGTTCTGATGGTGGGTCCCAGAACCCCCATCTGGGAGAGCAGGACTGTAATCCAGCAAGGCAGAGATGATGTTTCAATAAAACCCTTGAGATAAACACGACTGCTGTGTGCCAACAGCCGGGAGCGCTGCGGAGAGGGAAGAACGCACCTACAAATCCATTAGCCAAGTACATGATGGAGAAATAAAAGCACTTCAGGAACAAAACCCTCGCAGAAAAAGTGGTAGAAAGAAAAAAGAAACCCTCTGATAATGAGGCCTGTGGAATGAATGGACCTGTTAAAGAATCCATCTCCTGTGCGTCAAGCAATGTCAGCGCAACACACGGCAAGATGCCTTCCGTGAGGACAAGGCACGTGTGTGCTGAATGGGAACTTTATCTAAGGTTTGGTCTCTGATGTTGGGCTTAATTCTCAACACCCTCTAGCTTGCAGGACGATTTCTGCAGAGAAATGATAAGGACCACAAAAAGACCTGAAGAGAGAGCTCATTTACCTGGAGACAATGAACAGCAAAGCTGTAATTGTATAATCATAGCGCCGCAACTCTGCTGGCATAACAAATCCACGCAGGCACTCCGAGCAAGCAACTCTTCCTCGGTGTCGCTTACATTGCTTTCAACATTGCATAATTAAGCAGTATAAAGATATATGCCCAAAATACTGCAATTATTTTGTTACACCAGAACAGCCACGTAGCTCCAGCTGATTTCCCACAGAGAGTGCCTCCAGGAGGCAAAAAATACATTGAAGTATTACCCACTTTTGGCAGTCACAGTGTAAACGAATGTCTGATTCTAGAGAATTACACGTTCAACCCATCTTTTTCCTGTGAGGAGCGGCAACTTCATAACACGTGGCCTCTAAGTGCACTGGGTACCGTGCCTTCTCCTCTCCATCCCGTGCTGCAGCCAGCCAGGAGCCCCGTACCTGTATCCCTGCTCCTTCGGGAACCGTTATCTTCCACACGCAGTTGAGGCTATTCAGGTACGTCTCAGGGAAGCCAGGGGACAGGATGGTTCCTTTGCGTTCAGTCAAATTTCCACCGCATGGCACTGAAACAAGCAAAGTAGCTGTTGGAAAGCGGAAAGACTTGGCTTTATACAAAAAAATATTCTCTTTCAAGCATCTATCCACAGACACAAAAGCAGGCAGAGTTGGCTCACGGTTTGAGGATTAGATCTGTATGAATAAACCTCTTTTCAGTGACTCTCATACAACTTCTGACGCAAGGAGTGTACAGTCCTTGGGTGTGGGGAAAGTTGGCTACAACAGCCCACCAGGATGGTGCTTTAGGAACTGCTCTCCTCCAAAGGAGCTGAAAGCAGCTTTCAGACAGATGTAATTAATTCTAGATGCTGTCCTGGATCTCACGAGTCAATACTCATTCAAAAAGTTCACAAAGGATCAGAAGGTCCCTTCCCTGACATGTGGGGTTAACTGCCCTTCTTCACAGGCAAGCCTGGCTTTTGTATGTAAGAGGTAAGAAATGATTTTGTTGTTGTTTCACTGGTGTTTTAGGGTTTTGTTGGGTTTTTTTTTTTTTAGCTTTTGTGTTTGGTGGGGTTTTTTTACTCATTCCAAATAGCGTCTTTAATTTTTCTAGCACAAACTGCTGAATTGTTTTGCCTTTTTTTCCTCCGTAGTTACCTACCGACACAGGTGGGTACCGAAACGTTCCACTGAGCCAGCGCCCCGGGCATGGTGAGGCACTCGATGCTGCGGGAGCCCTGGAGCGCGTAGCCAGCGCTGCACTCGAACCGCACCACTGCTCCCACCGCAAAATCGCTGCCCAGCCGCCGGCCATAGCGGGGCTCTGGCACTGAGCTGCACTGGGTGGCACTGGTCCGAGGAACCGCTGGCATGGCAGGCAGCAGGAACCAGCAGGCCAGTGAGTGGTTGCAAAGCAAAAAGAGAAAATAATAAAAAAAAAACGGTTAGAGGACATATTTTGGAAATATTAAGTGCCAAATTAAAGATCCGTTGAAACCAAAACAAAGGAATTGATTATACCTAAACCCCAAAGACAGGCTGAACCCAAACATGATGATCGAGAAGAAAAAGAAATAACATTTCACTCAAACTTCTGACAATTCAAGTGCTAATTGAAATAAAAGCAGCTAGGTCACTACAGAACCACGCGTGCTTCCTAAGAGGAGACTGTTTGCCTTCCGAAAAATGACCATTGCACCAGAAAGGTCACTTCTAAACAGGGAAACCAAGGCATTCAGCAGTGACTTCCCAAAACCTGTTTGCCATATACTGCTACAGCCTCAGCGGAAAACCCTTTAGGTTTCTTGGCTTACTTGGCCTCATTACTATAAAGGACAGGAAATTTAATCAGTCTTCTTCATGATGAGAAAGGTTAAAAAAAGAAAAGGGGAATTTAAGTTGCGTTGCTGCATCGCCAGCTGTTGAAATTGCCTGCATTCCTGCTCCATACTGGGAACAAGAAGCTCCCAGTCGAAGGGAACAGAGAGGCTGACAGGGAAGCAAGGGGGAAAACGAGTCAAAGAAATCTTGTTGCTGAGGAAGAAATCAATTCATCTCTCTGAGTTGCTTTACAATTCATCAGTGTTTAATGCCTGAGTTGCTGGGAGTGGAAAAACACGGAGATGATGAGCACATTAGCTGTATTGTTTGATTTTGATTTCATTCAGCGAGGTGAATGTCAAACCCACTGCCAAAGGCATCACGCGAGGTGATTGGCAAGAGGCTGAAGTGTGCCAGTGGTCAGGGGAGGGGGACGTGGAGGCAGAGAGGAGCCACTTATGACAATGCGTTACTTCGGGCAAATCCAAGATAGCCAATATGGCTCTGCAGCCCTGCTCGGTGGCTGGTGACTGACGAGCGGGTGCTCAGCCTCGACCAAACCGTGGGGAGAACTGTGCCCCTGTGCTCGCCAGGCTGCTCCCATCACGCTGCCCACTCCCCCGCCGTGGGGCGACTCGCCGCACACGCGCCTCGCTGCATGGGGGAGGCTCGGGGAGGGGGAGATCATATGTGTAAAAATGAGAGTAAACGTCATTAGAGCCTGGCCAGGCAGATCAAAACCAGGGCTGGCTCTTTCAGTTACTCTTGCCTTCCGTGCAGTAATCACTGACGAGCGTGCAGCTGATAATTAGCATGCGGTAGTGAGGAGGTGATCTTCACCGATTTCATCAAAACCTTTGCTTTGCTGAAATTTTTGAAGATTACTATCAGAACTACAATAATTGGACAGAAATTCAAGAGAGCCGATCTCTGGGTCCTATAAAACCTAAAGCACGCTTCGCTTTGCCCCCGGAGCAGGCAGAGGTTGCCCGTGCTGCTGCCACCGCCTCACGGCAATGCACATGCCAGAGCCTGGCTGAGCCACGGGTAACTACACAGAGCACGTGGGTGAGCGAGTCCTTCTGTTTTCCCACTACTCTGCGCATCACTTTCTGTTTACTACTTTAAAATCTCCGAGTGGGACTTGCCTGATGCAATACAAGCTGTTACCGAAAGGATCAAGGGGTGAAAGTTTGACAGCAGGAGACCTGAGCCTGTGACATGCAGGGAGGAAGGATTTTGCCGAGCTGCCAGACAAGCGTTCAGCTGCTTACACTGAGAAATGTGCGAAAACACCAGTGGGAGAAATTGCTTGGGTAGAAAACTTCAGAACTCGCTGTGTACTCAGGGCATGATTCAATGAGATACTTCTGATACTAATCCTAGGACGTGCGAGGGTTGAGGCCAAGTGAAAACGGAAGGTCTGAATATGAAGTACCTACAGGAGCCCTGCAAGTTCACCACTGCCAAAATAGAATCTTAAATCTTCCGTGGTATTTCCTGTTAGGACAGAAAGTGTGCAAGGACCCACAGGTGCCAAAAGCAGGTCAGGACACATCAGGACATCACCGAGGTTCTGACCGTTCTCTGGGGACCAACCTGAGGACATCCGCAGAACACGCCTGTACTCACCTTGGTAGACAAAATGAAAACCTTTGGCTGTAGACTGACCCTTGGAAGTAAATTTGATAAGAATCTGGTTGGTGGTAGCTAATGGCAATGATTCACCTAGATGAGGAGAAAGAGAGAAACCAGGAGATGGAGAGTATGGCATTAGCGACACAGGCGGGCGGCGCAGGGCAAGGTGCTAAACACCAGGCTGCATTTTTAGTTTGCTTTGCCCAGCAGCCACAGGGACACCTTCCCTACCTGTATGAGAGCCTGAGAGGGAGCTGAGAAGCCGGGACTGCTGGTTGGGGCCATCGTGGACTTCGATGACATCGTTGAGCACGGTCTGGAAGAAGGCGAACTGCCCGAAGACCACTGCGGGGAGAGGGAGCGCAGGTCAGGGCGGGCGGTGGGATGCCCTGCGCTGCCACCCCTAAGCAGCCAGGGCCGGTGAAAAAGGCCTAAAAACCTAAAGATCCACCTGAGAAAAGTCTCAGGTAAAAGTTCTGTCCTGCCTTACAAGATCGCTTGACTTGGTTCCTGAGGAACCACAGCGTGTAGTGCCGAATCACCCTGTTCTTGCTCACTGCACCCAGGCCTCAGCCACTGTTGGAAATCGCTGTACCAGGTACTAGAAATTATAAATTAGGTAGAGTTAGACACATCAATAGAAAAAAATGGTAGCAAGCCAAGATTCATGTACAAGATCCTGGCAGGGTCACTGATGAAAGAAAGCTGCAAAGTGCAGCGCTCTGAGGAAGACCACCTGAGCGAGGCCGAAGGCCGGAACGACCCTCTCAAAATGGATGCCAAGAGAATACTCCGCCTAAACTCACCCAGGCCCCGCCTAGACTCTGCCCATCATTAATATGCAATGAGATGTTGCAATTACATGAATAGCGTATGAAAAGATGTTGCCATCATGTATGTCAAATGTATAAATTAGCCTGTTTCACACCTGTGCTTCGGGGCAAGTTTCTGTGGTGTGAACCACCTCCTCCCCTGCGCAGAAAATAAATACCTTGCTGCTAAAAGTACACAAAAAAAATCTTCATTCCGAGGTTTTTCGGCATCACCAGGAGTGCCCAGGCACTTGGGCTGCTTTTATTTCAGGAGTTTGGCAAAGCTATAAAGGGCCTGACTGACAGGCCTGGAAGATGGGAGCCCTTTATTTATCCGCAAAGTAGACATAACAGAAGCAGCAACCAGCCTCCCCCGTGTTCCCTTGCCAGTGCGCCTTAACACTGATTCATAGGCCAAACGGGATTCTTCTATGAATCATCCCATTCGCCTGCCTACATAACACAAGGTATATAATTTCACCAACGGATAATTATTATTTATTATTTGTACCAAACCCCTGGCAGGAAGCAGGCTCCCATCGGGTTATGCATCGTACAAAACCTGAATAAAAGAATCCCCGTCCTGAAGAATTTGGTTTCTAGATGGAACCTCTCTGGTCAGGGAGGATGACTGCTAAGGAGAGAGGACACTCGCCATTTTATTAACAGAGACTGCTAACGAGGGAGCCGCGCAGTGCCCTGGGTCTTACTGCAGACATTGTAAATGCACCCAGGAGTAGGCAGAGCTTATGAAAGGGAGAAAATAATAATGAGATGAGCAGAGCATTTTTTTTCAGCTTGAGCCAAGAGACTTCGGTTATTTATCTTTATTTTTCAGAATACAATACGGTTTTTTTCTCCCAAATCTGCACTTAGAAGATTTTTTTCCCTCCACTTTGTCTCTTCTCCTAGCTTTGCATTTTCCAGTTCTAAGTGCCCAATTGCAGACTCACAAGCTGAGAGGTCCCTTGCTGTGAAATTCATCATCCACCAAGCTACGACATTTCTTTCCTGCACATTCAGGTTTCCACACAGCTTTGATGTTAGGAACACTGGAAAAGTGACGACAGCACACCCTGATGCCTGCTTACGCAGAATCCGAGAAGCAAAGGAGATGGGAAATGCATAACATTCACTACTACGGGTTTCCCTGCTTGTTTTTAATGAAGCTATTGAAAGGTAGCAGGTGGAGAAGAGAAACTAATTTAGCCATCATCCTACCGCAGGCAAAAGTCAGGCTTGCACATCAAGCCCGCCTAGCCCTCTAGTTATTGTGTTTCTTAAGACAATATCAAGATCAGCTCTAGAAAAAGAGGTTAAGAGGCAGTATTTCATCAGTTAGATCCAGGAGCTCAGATGGACCTGAGATGCGCACAGGCAAAAGGGCGATTTCAGTGAAAGGAGCTTATAACTGATGTCTGAACACGGGATCCTCGTTTCACACCTTGCTATCTTAGCAAAGGAAATCACAAACAACTGAAAAGACCACAGGGACTGGCTGGATCGATACGATGCACGGAGAAACAGAATCAAATAACAGAATTTAGACACCTTCACCTGCCAGAGCTGTCAGTGCCACTGCTCTTTAAGAACTTTAAATTCCCTTCAAACAAGAAAATATGTTAACCAATACTAATATCCAGCTAGCTGCCTCAGAGGTTTCTTCAACATTGATCACTCCCGTATTCCAGCTCTGACCAAAATTAAGCAGCATCAGAGTCTATAAAAGAATGACAGCCCATTTAATTGGATCTGGTTTAAAATTTAGTTTACGTGTTATTTAAAAATAAAAATTAGTCATAAGTACTATAGCTGCACATCCACAAACCCATACACCGATGTGCTTTTCTGCACAGATTATTTAGCGGCAGAGTTAGCATGTGTTTATGGTAAATACGTTTTGTACTCTTGCAGGTCCTCTGAGTCTGCTGCTAGCATTAATCACCATGAATTACTTTTTGCTGATTTCTCAACTCTGCATGACTGCATATAGTGCAGGAACTGGAAGAGGAATCACAAGATGGTGGGTTTTGTTAGGTTGGGGGTTTTTTTGCCCTCTAATTTTTGATAGATTTTGAAATTCACAAAATTCCCATCACCCTTACCGACTACCACAAAGTATAAATAGCATCCCACAGCACCACTTACTATTTCCCAGTCTCTCTTATCTCCATTTATATAAGCACTTATTCTATGGCTTTGTTCAAACAACAACAAACAAACCAAACGAGAGAGTTGCACAGACAGCAGGACAGATTTCCAAACACCCCCCACAACCCATACCGTAGTCCTTCGGCACAACGATGAAGTACAGGCAGACTTGTCCGCTGGTGTAGTTCTGGGGATAATTTGGAGAGAGGACGACGCCGTCCGAGCCTGTGTACTGCCCACCACAGGGTGCTGTGAGAGAAATGAAGGAGAGCTCGCCGAGCGCGCCCCCGCCGCAGCCTGCCCGGGACCCCTGCCCACTTCAGGCAGCGCAGCCCTCGCTGCAAGTTCTTGTTAAGAAAAATCAGACTTATCCTAACCCGAGCTCATGCCTACTTCACATTTCATTATGGAGACCGTGGTAAGGCTCAGGGATGCCGTGCGTGGGGTGTAGGCTAACGCGTGATTTGCACAGCTCTCCACCCGACTCAGCGCTCAGGACCGGTCGGAATGAGCTCCACTCCCTTCGCCCTTTCTCCGTGGCAGAAGCCCGGCTCCAGCGGGAATGCCGTCCTCCCCGCCAGCGCCTGGCCAAGCC
The DNA here is from genome assembly GCF_023634155.1 of Falco peregrinus. NCBI lineage: Eukaryota > Metazoa > Chordata > Aves > Falconiformes > Falconidae > Falco > Falco peregrinus. The sequence continues at coordinate 118,197,078 of NC_073723.1, forward strand.
AGGGATGTCATTCTCCCCGTCACCACGGACTGACAGCTATCTCTTGACTCACTTCTCAGACGAAGAAGGTCTGACCGCAAACCCACCGTTTAAACCATGTTCTCGTTAAGCCAGAAAACAAACCAAACTACAGAACCCCTATGAAAAAAAAAATAATAATCTTTTATTTTCTCAGTAACTCTGGCCCTGCTCAGGAAACCAGAGGTTTCAGGACTCTGATTAGCAGGGATGAAGTTAAGCAAATGTTGCAGTGGCTCCCTAAATCCTGCCCTGCACTAGGGACACGGGATTTGTCACACACATCACCTTTTGGGCCCAGTTTTCTGTCTCTCTCAAAAGAAACCTCATAAAAGTCAGGTCTTCCCGACCTCTGGCTGTTAAAAAAATGGATTAATAATGAAACACTATGAAAAATCCCCTCTGCAAGCAGCTCTATGCAAAAGTGATGTTAAGCTTTTCATTAGGATAAGGTGCTGAAGTATCTGGCAATAGGCAGATCGCTCTCTACTCCCCTTTTCCCCCCCGAGCCTCACCTGTACAGGTAGGTCGAGGTTTGTTCCACGTGGGTTTTCCATCCCCTCCCATTATGCACGTCAGCGTGGAGCCCCCTTCAATGTCATACCCCCCGTCGCAGTAGTAGGTGATCGTAGATCCCAGCTTCAGATCCGTGCCCACTCGTGTGCCATTCTTAATGGAACCAGGGTCGAAGCACGACTCCCGGGGATTTTCTGCAAGACAGAATTGCCAAGATCTTTACAGGTTCGATACAGCTAACTCTAAAATTTTGGTGAACGGCATGGTTTTGGCTTTTCTCAGCTGGCAACCTCACTCAAGCGTATCATGAAGACTGGTACCATGCGCAGAGTTTAGGTTTCAAACATTCGCTCCTGCTGTTGAAGCTGGGGAATTGTACAGGTCAGATTCTGGTCCAGAGCCTTCTCTGATGCTCAGCTCCAGTACAAGCATGCTGGAAGAAGGAAGGCTTTGGTTCACACACATTCCTGCCAGTACCCAAAATCCAATGCACGAGGCAAAGCTTTGATTTAACTATCTGCACTGGCTCTCCCTTCTTGCACAGGGGACAGGCTGCAAGGAACTTTGCAAACCAGGGCATATAAACACAGACCGAACATGCAAAGTATTTCAGATACGCTACATCTGTTCGCGTTAGCTCCTTGGCACCTATCATTCCTGTATCTAAGAGCTGTCTGCTCTCACCATGGAAATACATAGTGCCATGTGCTAGCTGGTTGATTCTCCAGATGTGCAGCATGGCTGCAATTATGGCAAAATGATTACAAGTAGTTAGACAAAATGAAGACATTTTTCTCTCTGTTCACTATGCCCTGCAGAGTTAAAAACCCCATTTACATATGAAAATTCCAGTAAAGACTACAGAGCTGTCAGGACTTGGATATTTTTTTCCTTCTTCTTCTGAAGGGCTTTTTTCTTCTTTTGCGTTTTTTTTTTTTTTTTCTTCTCCTGCATGAAATATAATTAGAGGCTTTGATTAATCCTGCTCTTTTGTCATTTGGAAATTGCTCATTAAAGATGAGGGCTTTTCTGAGAGCAGTGGGTCTGTGAACAATTATGATGTGTTTAAGCATTAAATCACAGGCTTTCAGTATTTGGGGAAGGGGTGGAGGCAGAAATAGAAAACAGTAAAGCCCCCAGATCTTGCTTTTGTTTCTTTGTTTGCAGTGAAAAACAGGATTAGCTCTACGGTTTCCTTCGCACAACAGCTGTACCACTAGCTAATGATCCAGGTAAACAGGGCACAAAAGGATGGGAAATGATCCCACCAGGAACAGCTACCCTGAACCACAGAAGTGAGGCCACCGTTTTTCCCTAGAACACCAGTTCCCTGTTTTGGGAGCCACAGGCTGGTCACCCCTCAGTGCTCCCCACAGACCATCACACACTTGTATCACCAAACTTTAAATCACGAAGCCCTGGGTTCTCTGCTGTGTCTGTGGTGCCTTGCTGCACGAGCTCTCTGGACAAGCCACTTGTCCTTCGAACAGCTCCATTTCCCAGCCAAGTAACAGGATGCTCCAGTTTATCTGGTCCTGGGAAGACACACACGTGTGCCTTGATGTGTGATTGCCGCAGCGCTCAAAAGAGAGCTCCGATACGCAGATGGAGAAGATTGGGTTTCTAAGACTAGAATTCCAGCAAACATTTTTACTCCGTTATTTCCTCCGTGTGATCTGATGGTAGGTCCTGCTGAGATACCTGCTCGACACAAAAGAGAAAGCTTGACTATGCCGAGTAAGAGATCAGGACCAAAAAGCTTGTTCCAACCACAGCACTGGAAAGCAAAGCCCTTGGCGCTCCGGCCAGCTCGGATGAACACATCCCCTCCTCATTTACCCTTATGAGACACCAGCCGTCTCTTTAGCATTACACCAGACGATGGAATAGCCCTGGGCAGACCAGTCACCGCAGCCCACAGAGGCAACAAACTGCTCCCGGGCATCGGTCAGCCCCTGCATCGAAGACGAGCGGTGCAGTGGCACAGCCCAGAGTCCATGGTAGCACAAAAGCCATCTGCAAGTATAAATGCTTCATCTACCTTTCCAAAATATTTTTTTTTTTCACTCCACAAGCCTTTATTTCTTTGAATTGCTAATATTCACTTCTAGACCCCTTCATACAAAAGCCGCATCCACCAGCTTCCTTCTGACCACTTTATGCCTCTCTTGTTATTTTGAACAGTCTCACTGCCTTTCATCTAACAAGTTGATGTGGCTTCAACCTGTCAATCACCCTCCTACCCAGCTGTCAGATCCCTCAGCCATGTGCTTGATCTCAGCCTCTGCTCCCACTTTGAAAAATCTTGACATTCGTTGCTCAAGTCACTCCGCCGACTGCTGAAAAAAGGGTGGTGGCGGACTGCTGAGCAACAGCCCCGCTGCTTTGGTTGTGTCTTCCTCGTTCTTGACTGTTTCTGTTCCCTTGAGGGGCTGTGCCTTCAGGGACACCGCTCACCCCAGAGGATGATGCATCCTGACACACCAGTCCCACACGTATGTCCAGCCGAACGAGCCTCCGCCCCGATGATCCCCAGCAGCAGGCTACAAAGGCAGGCAAGGAGCTCAGCTTTAAGGAAGCGTTTGGTTGTGTGGTGACTGCGAAAGCCTCGTGGAGAGATGTGGGCAAGCCACAGCTTCCCCAGCTTTTGATTTATCAGGCTATGAAGTGAGTACAGCGTGGCTCACCCATTTAGAATTCATGTTTTATTTGCACGCAGCCACTTCAGAAATCAAGGACTTTACCCTGATGTCCCAATTAACATGGATTCAGGCTGCCAAATGTTTTGAAAAGAGTCAAGACAAAAAAAAAAAAAAAAAAAAAAAAAAAGCCATGAGAACAGGTTCATTAGTCCAAAGAAAGCAGAATTTTCTGCGCTTCCCACCTCCTTTCCCAAGGAAAACTCAAAGCCCGCATAAGCTCCTGGACCAGGAGGTCAGGCTTTCACCTGCATGTTCGGGAACAGCTTTGCTGGAGAGCTGTTGTCGGAGAAGGGCATCACGAACTCCATGTCTGTAAACGTCTGCAAGCCTTTATTAAGAGTTAAGCCTTAACACAACCCCAAGAGAAATCGTCTAGAAGACAGTTTGCCACAACAGCCATCATCACATCCTGAAGACAAGACAAATCCCATCAGGATCTTCAAGGCCAGGTGTAGCCTTGGCACCCTGAGCAGCTGGGCTGTCCCCTCCCCCGCCCCAAACACACTCTCTTTCCCAAAATATTCCAAAAGATCTGGTTTTCAAATGCATGTTGTTCTAGGGTCAAGCATCATCTCCCATTTCTGCCCGTTTTAACAGAAAACCGGTGCTGGGTATTTTTAAACAGCTTGCTTTGCAACAGATTTTGCAGAAGAGTGTTTCTGCGGGGAATTTCCACCTTAAATAACCCGTAAGTAATGCTGAATATATGTTTATAAGCTCAGGATGGGCAAAATAGTTCTAGTGAAATAATAAGGGATTTGAAATAGGGCTTGGGGTTTAGGGTTTTTTATTCATTCCTTTGGAAGGGTGAAAATTAATCAGTTTTGCTTCATTTGCTTTCAATTTCACGCCTCTTCACTTCTGGCCCACAACAGAAACAGGAAGCACTAAAAAGCGTGAGAAAACCTCCTGCTTCGGAGCATCCGACCTGGAAATTCCTTCCCACTCCCTGCCCCAAGCATGAGGAGCCAAACCCACGTGTGCACCCCCGGTCCCATTCAGCACCAGCCCAGCAGGGTAAGTCGCCCAGCTGGAGGCAGCGACGGATGGAGTCGGACCCACCTCTGTGCTCGTGACAACACGTCCCCAGCACTCACAAAATGTAAGGGAAGGGAATAATTTGGGAAAAGGTTCTCCAGACAACTAGCCTGCCCTTTACATTGCTTACAAAGTGCGGTCTCCATTTAAAAATATAAGTGTATGAATATATAAAATGCATTCTTAATAAAATCTGTGGTTTGTGAGATGTTGCAATGCAGTGATTACTAGAATTCGGTTGATTTCCCAATGAGAAAAGATAAGCTTCACCTTAGACATTCATCCCCAGCCAAATTTCAGAGTCTCTGCTGGCATTTTCGGGCAGTGGCACCCTCATACCAAGGGGTCTTTCAAACTGACTGGGAACAGCTCTGGAATCCAGTGTTGTTCTGCAGCCAGGAGTCTCCCAAGTATAACTAACACACACAAATATTATCTTGGTTCAAAAGATAACACATGCAGAGATAGTGAGTTAAAAGCCATATTTTGTTAAAAAAATTAAGCAACAACTGGAAGGAGAAATAAATTTGAGGTGTATCACAAGCCATCCCTTCCCTGTGTTTAAGTTTTTGTTTCCTAACCCTTCCCTATTTTGTAAGCAAGAACTTATCACGCTTTGGCGCTGGCAGGCTAACACTTGGGCTCACGTGGATCTGCAAACTTTCACAGAAAAAAAATCACAGAAATCACAACACTAACTAAGCCGGTGTTGCAAACAAGCACTTTTTAAGGATTGTGATAACTTCAACAGACCTTCAACAGGATGCCTGAGCAAAGCACGCCTTCCTTTTCATGAACCAACCCAAAATCTATTTACTACTGCTCAGTCATTCCAAAGAATAAATTCCTCCCCAGCTGAATCCCCAAACTATTGCACTGAAGTTTCACCTGACCCTCTGAACCAGCCCAAGGCTTTATGCAGGCAGCAACCCAAACCTCCGCAAATGCATGGGGAAAGCACACTTCAGGTTGCTATGCTGGTAACCTTGATTTTTCATCCTGCTGCACAGCTGACTGCATGATGGGTGCAAAGCAGAAGGCATGTGTTCATCTATCGGAAATCCTGCTGGTGTAGCCTATCTGTGCAGCAAAACTGGGAAACCGCCGGGCTGCAGATCTGCCCTCAGACACCTTTCTATGGCATTGCTGCATTCCCACTTCCCCCTCGCTGTCATGCTCTATGCAAAAACTGGCATAATCAAAGCCAAATTCATTCTTCTCGCCTCTGTTCTCTCCATTCTTCATGGCCCCAGAGGACAACTTCCTCTGGAAGAGCCATTGCCCCTGAAACAATTTCAGATGAAGTGCTGAGGCTGTTTGAAATTCACCTGACACACCATAGCTGCAGGCTAGCACAACGGTCCCAGTCCCAGAGAAGATGCAGGATTTTAAGAAGGCACTGACAGATGGCTGCTTCGCCTTCCCCCCGCCCCCCCAAACATCACCAGAAGAGGACTACAAAGCCCCCGGTAATTCAGAGTATCCCCCATACAGCTGACACAGGTGATATACAGTATTTAGGGAGCTATAGGGGCAGAAGCCCGCCCGGGCTGCAGCACTGGCCAAACACAATGGGATGGCTGAGAGAAGCCGGTGTCTTTGAACTGTACTTGGGATTCCAGGCTGGCAAGGAGCCGAGCTCGCTATTTGATTTTCTTTCACACATGCCCCCTCCTGCATTTCTTTTCTTCTTCCTTCCATCCCCCAAAGTTCTTTTTTTCTGCCGCTTCTCAGACTTGAATCCCAGGTTCCTTCTAAAGCGTGGGGAAATTAATGAGCAAACTTAAAGCCTCGATCTTTTCTCCCAGCAGTCTGGCTTTGTGGGAAGTATGTAGGCGTGACTAACATGTGGGAAGTATGTAGGCTTTGTGGGAAGTATGTAGGAGTGTTTAGGAGAAAAATGCATCACACAACCACCATAATTTAAAGAGATTTAATTTCTTAAATACTTTCTGGCTGCCCAAAAATAAAGCAGAAAAGAAAAAAACTCGGACTTCACTTTTAGTACAATCAGTTCTAATGAGAGCAGAAAAAAATTGATCTCGTGCATCTTCAGCAGCGCTAATTGTCTTTGTCTTACTGTTTCATAACTTTACTAGAGGGACATTCATCTGCTCAGCACAAACTAATAAGAATTGTCACTTCACTGTCATTTAACCACCGGTCAGGTAGATTCAAAAGCAGGAACCGCAGCCCAGAGATAGGATCTAGGAAGAGAGAATTGCCCGAGCACACAGAGGAAGCAGCAGCAGCGCTGACGGCGCAGCAGCAGCACCCATCAGCTCTCCAGCACACGCTGTCGCTGCTCCCGCAGCACAAAGTTGAGCCAACGCGGTCCAGCAGCCCGTTTCACAGCCTATGCTGTGGTTGCACAGCCGTGCTTTCACAGTGGCTTGCAGCCAGTGCATCTGAAGCCATCAATGCTTTGTTCTCACGCTGCAAACTAGTCTATATAGGCCAGAGTAGGCTGGAAGAATTTTTTGTTTCTGTTTCCCCCCCCCCCCCCCCCCCCAAAGTTTTTAAGCCTTCTCTCCATTCTGCATAATCCCAGCTCATTGGATCCAGCTTTTCAGAGCGTGTTTTTTACTACGGTTTGTAACAACTTCATTCTTCCACCTACCCGACGTACAAACAAGGAACATACCTGCCAAAGCCTCCCCTTCCCCCCCCCCCCATCTCCCAGAATAGCAGTGCCAGGTCTGTCACTTCTCAGCTCACTCCAGTGACAGCTCACTCCAGTGACAGCTAAAAGCACTCAGGCAAAGCTCTCACCCCTGTCCCTGTCTCTCACCATTCCAGTGTTTTACCTCCTCCTCAAGCAAGCAAGGAAAAGAAGCCACTGCTCTCATAGCACAGATACCTGCGAACTGTTCTGTTCGTCTTACTAATTATCAGCAAATTTTTCAGTAGATGCTTTCAAATCTGAAGTGAAGCAAAATGCACAGATTTCAGGACAGCTCCACTGACTCAAGAGAGCTGAGCATCCACCTCCACGATCCCTGCCTCTCGATACAGCCACCCAGTCATCTGGTACGCTCCTGAACGTCAGGATCAAGGATTCAAACCCAGATCCCATGTTGGATATGTACGCCTGCACCTCCTTTTCTTGGACAGAGCCGCTCTTGTCACTAAGAATAAATCTTACCATGGCAATGCGGAGCACGCCTAATAACCAGTTAACAGTTCAGCACTCCCTAGTATGCTGAAAGCTCAAATTGCAATGAAGCAGCATGTTCTCCTCACTAAAAGTCAGAGTTACTTAAATGCAGTGTGGAGCAAGATAGATTATACAGACTACAGCCTGTACATAAATAACTACTCTCTGGGAACCTCCCTTGGTTTTCTTTAAAGAAAGAACAAAAAAAACCCCAAACCGTAAAAACTCTTCTCTGTTAATGAAAGCCCTGCACAGAAGCAGCCACACGTGACTCTCAGCCCGTTTAACGCTGCTTATATCTACTTTATGTACCCTGGCTCTTCTGCCTGCCTGCAGGATCCCCTCTCTTCAACTCCCAATTTTCCCTTCCAGGAAGGCAGCAAAACTGCCTGAAAAGAGATTCCACAGTGTCTAGAGCCTTTTCCACTTGGTCCAGCCTGGTGGTTTAACCTGAGAATAAGTGCAGGTAACATCCCGTGTATTTGCTGAGTCAGCTGGGGCAGGGGCACCCCCAGACAGCTCTTACCTGTGTAGTCAATGACAAATCCAGTGTTGCTGACCGATGCATCACTTCGGAAAGCGAGGAAGAGGTTGTTACTGCTGCTCTCTATCCTCTCGGGTATCTGGGAGCCGTAAAAGCTTCCGATCAGGGGACTGAGTGAATCGGGGCCATCATAGATATGAAGGAAATCATAGCCAGGCTCCAAACTGAAGCTGCAAGACCAAAGGAAGGGTGCTTGGAGCAGGCTGTGGTCTTGCTGGGCTGTACAACTACACAGCCGAGGGACTGCTGCTGCCCCAGAATTGCTCCTCAGCTAAGCACAGGACATTTCTGCCTCCGTTCCAGATGTCAGGAACCAGGGGCTGGTGATGCAGCCCAGAGCACAACCACAGCACCACAAGCCAGTGCTGCTGCATGGTTATGTTCTGTCAAACCCATGTCATAGCAAAGAGGAGCTGCCGCTGAAATTTGTGTACCTTCCCCAAATTCAGGTAACATCTGGGAAAAGGTTACCCAGGACTACGGGCCAGTCCTACCAGGTTCGGTTTGGTTCCTTCAGACAGGAACGGACCCACACGCGGACCCAGTTCACCCAGTCAGCACCCCACCGCTGCCACCCCCTCCCTGTCCCCATGGGCAGGCACCGAAGGGGAAGCTAGGAGCTCCCCGCTACGTACGTGTTAAACACCAGGGCAATGACATAGTCGGGGGAGACGGTCAGCTTCCAGTCACACTCCTTCCCCGGCGGGTAGGGCTCTGGGTACTGCGGGGACAAGATCACTCCTGCCGGTCCTGTCAAGATGCCTCCACAGGGAGCTGAAGGAAATCAAGCAAAGGGGTGAGGCTTTGTCTTAAGAGCAACTCGGAAAACAGTAGAAGAAGGGAGGGAGAAGGAGAGATATGGATAGACAAGGGGAGAGGGAGGCGGCGTGCAAGGCTGGCACATGTCAGATATGTATCACAAGGGTCTGCAGTGGCCCTCACAGAGATGAGGGCTGTTATTCCAGAGGGTGTTCGTGTACACACACACACACAGAGCTATAGATGCTCCTGCAAACTTCATAAGCTATCTATCTAAGCAAGCAACCGGGAGGAGAGATGCTTTATGCTTCTCTGTTCCATTTATTTAGGCAACTCCTGGTCAAAGTCTAGATAGTTGCTAAGTAAGTGAAAACATGCTGTCTGGGACTAATGGCTTGTTCGTCTTTATTACAGTTACCAACACATTAAATGCCAACTTGATTGAAAAATCAATTATTACTTTTTTCAGGCTGAAAACGCCTGCATATATTTCTACTGTAGCAAATACTCATGACTGATTGATTACTGTCAAGCCCTTCTGCAGTCTCTTCATGAGAGCTGATGCTCCTCGACTGCCCCCGTTGCTCAGCCCCGTCCTCCCAGGTTTGGGATGGGGTGAGAGGGGGGAGCACAGCCCGCCTTCCCCCCGGGTGGCTGACACCAACCAGCCCACGGCACGGCAAACAGCGAGCGGGAGATGGACTAGCACAGGCATGACTGAACGCAGCTTGGAAGGATCTTCCAGGAAGGAGCCAGTGTGTGTCTTTATCCTGTGGGCTTTTATAAATACACAAGAATCTCCAGGTGTGAGGTAGAATGTAGTGGGGCCGTTCTGCAAGGATCACAGCAGGGACTGAAGCAGAGAGCCTTCTCCAAGGCCCCAGAGCAGCTTCTTCAGCCAAGTCCCATCGCAGGCTCTGCAGGCACCGAGAACTGGTACCCTTCTGGAAGGGACAAGGCAACCACAGCACAGACAGCAAAGAGTTTAGCTGAAGGTCACGCACAAATAACCTGCACGAACCACAAGCATCTATTCTGTCTCGGTTTACCTCAACCTTTAGGGTGCATTCCTCTTCCAGATTGTAAAGTCAGGGGAAAACTCAGAAGAAACTAAAGTATATACATGGTAAAACTAAAGGAGATACGTGGTGTCCCTGCCCATGGCAGCAGGGTTGGAAACTAGATGATCTTTAAGGTCCCTTCCAACACAAACAGTTCCGTGATTCCATACAGACTCGTTTTTGAAAAGCCCAGGGGAGATGACTGTTCAATACCCTCTGATTTCTTTGAAAATCCAACCCATAGTCTCCAAAGGATTTAAACCTGAAACTGGTCCAAGCCATAGCTGTTTGGAGGTGCACCAGCATCCAGACTTCAAATGCCCCAAACCTCTGGGGGCTGTTTCAGCTGTGAGGTTCCAGTTCAGCCCACACTGTTCAGGGACTCCCGAAGCCGTACAATGAAGACGTGGAAAGATATTTGAAATGTTAAATACAAACATAAAATCCAAGCCCTAAATTAAACCCCGTTTTCCAATTCAGCTCTAACTAGACAGTCTGTAACACAGTTACTATAAAACTGAGATTCTCTGGCCACTGGTTATTCCTCCAAATACTTGGTCGCTGAATAGAAGGAATGAGCAAGACATAAGCTCTGCGAAAAGCTGAAAGCAGCGACTCCTAAACCAAGACAGCCAGACTCCTGTTCAAAAAGGACCCAAGACAATATCCCGTGTCAAACTGGAAACGACCCATGGGAATTCATCCCACACCAAGATTAAGGCACCAGCTACATTCCTCTGAAGAGGACCGAGAGCCCAGCGTCTGGTGTGAAAGAAAACTCGCTAGGAGAATGACAAGATGGGCATGACATGCAACAATATGATTTAGTTCTAGCTGCGGGAAGACGAAAACGACTGTCTCTATCACGCTGAAAGGGTGCCACACTAGATCATCGAGCTAGTCATTCAGAAACCAAGTCATCCTGGAGGGAGCATAAATCCTGTGCAGGCTGTAGAAGTTTCCTAGCTGGTATTAAATCAGATGTTAGAAACAGAATTAATTGATTTTGCTTGCTTGGGATAACAGTGCATGAACAGGAATGAAGGTTACAGGTAAGTAATTTGCGGCTAGCATTTAATTGGCCAGCCAATTTGATGTTTATTGCTCTTAGCAATGTGCTTAGCATGACTATTTTTATGTGTTCTGGACATATTAAAAAGAATCATTTTTATGAGCTTCTTTTATTACTTTACGATCTCAAAGAAAATGTCAGATAGCTCTTTCTCATGACAGAATTTGCTGTCTCCTCATGCAGAAATTATTCACCCATGACCCCAATCCTCTCTACCAACCTGAGTTTTGAAGAAGCCTTTAATTTTGACTTGTCAGGTTAAATATCATCACTTACATTACAGTATGTCCTGAGAGCTTCCAGCATGAACTAGATTCTCATTGTCCCAGATGCTCTGGGGATAAACCTCAAAAAGTAGTTCTATGAGGAAGCTACCTGAGACGTTGTCATACATCTCTTCAACCCAGGTGGGACTCGTCCCCTTTGGATACAGAAGCCTTGCAGTGACACGGGGCAGGGAAGCCAGTGCAATGGGAGGATGGATGTTCATCCTCCCACCTTCATACCTGTGCAGGAGGGAGGGTCTGGTTGCCAGAAGAATCTGTTCTCAATCTGCACGCAGGTGATTTTGGCTTCCCCTTGCAGAGCGTATCCTGGATTACACTGGAAGATGATGGAGTCACCAGCCTCTTTGCTGTCACCGCTCCGGCTCCCATTCTGGGGAATTCCTGGGTCATTGCAGGAAGTAGCAGTGGAAACTGAAGAATATTGAATACATACATTTAATATACAGATTTATGTTTAATACAGGCTTACAGCACTGGCTGTACTTAGACTCTGTCCTTCAACGGACACCCAAGCGAGGACTGCATTCTCCATCTCTCTTCCTCCTTCAGTATCCCTTCAAGTTGCCACACATTCAAAAACTGGTTTTTACTTTGCACTGAGCATCTGCCACTCCAGCTGGTAAAGGCTCTGGGGAATGGCAAGTTCAAGTGCACTACACAGAGTGCAAGTTTGATGTATAATTGTGCACATGCATGTTTACTTAATAAGTCCAGACATCCACTGATCTTACACGGCATTTTTATAGATTCCTGTGTCAGACACATGCTGCAAAATAAACTAATCCACTAGCACTTTTCACTTCCCTTGACTGGCAGAGCAATTTTGCCTTTAGCCCTGTGAAGCATCAAGCCTGACCTTTTAGAAACGCACGTGTCTCGCTGCCACGTCCCTTTGAGGCATGAGATGACCCCCTCAGCTCCTTCCCAGCTGGGGGCAGGCAGCACAGCTGAGCGCAAGGGCTGTCAACACCGCCACTACTGAACGCCAAGGGAAGTCCTAGAGCCATAGAGGTTTTGCAAGCTTATATAGATCATTCACGTTCACAAGATCCAAAACTGTGTACTTCTGAGCTTAGGTCTGACTACTTAGTCACACCTCGTGAACAACGGCTTTGAGCAGGAGCATTCAATACAGCCCAGCTCCGTGTCAGGCAGGGGAGCAGAGCTTATTTCCTACTAAGTTGATGAGAGTCTGTTACACCTAGGCAGTTTGGAGAAAGCTGCTCCTAGCAGAGCCAGAGGAAATCCCTCTCTCTCTGCGCAACTGAAGATAAGCAAGTTGCCAGCCCAGTCTGGTCCTTCCTGACAGGCTGAGACACAAGCCTGGCAAAGGAGGAGGACGGCAGAGCTCTGCTGGGTGACACAAAGCTCTCCTGTGGTCATCCCAAAAGCTCTTGTACCCACCACAAACTCTTCCCGAAGAGCTGGCCTACTCTCAACTACGCAAGGCAGCCTCAACAGAAACCTCTGGGCAAAAGCTTGGGAGAGACACAATGAGCTCTGATGCTGAGACGTGTCTGAGCCCCACGAAGGTCCTACCACCATTCACCCAGCAGCCTCCCTCTTTACTACCGTCTCCAAAACAGGCATCTGTTGGTCGGTTACTGGACATGTCAGTGAAGACCTGCATCCTGGAAACCTCCATGTGAATGCTGACATACATTACCCTAACACGATTGAAATTAATGCGTTTGCAAGCCTGAGTCTTAGGTAACAACGGCCAGGACTTTGTCAATGACAGACTGCAGTTGCATTACACGTAGTGCTGCTGCGTACAATGACATCCCCTACAGCCAACAGAGCTTTTTGTGATCTTCATCCCAGGGGATCCAATTTTAGGGATTTTAAATAGACTGGGTTTTCAGAGACCACTGACCAACTGCTCTCGGAATGCCTGAAGGAAGTTGCCTGCATAATGGTGCCTCTATGGGACCTGTGGGAACGTGGTGGAAAATATCTGTAATTCCTCATGTATTCCACAACGTACTGCTCTGCATCTTGCTGCCAAGTTCACCACTGTGAAGGTGACCGTAGTGGAGGGGAGCACAGAATTCACCTGCATTGCAAGGATAAAATACAAGAGTTTTTCTCTATTTGCAGAGACTGCACCCAAAGGTGGAAGACACTTCGTGTTTTAGCTGGAAGCTGGTAGACCGCACAGCTCCTGCTACCACGTTCAACACAATACCATCTGCTCGCCATCAGTACTGGTAGACAGACCTGGAATCACTTTTCAGCAAAGCTTGGGTTTGGACAACGCTGAGGACACAAGGTAAAGCCTACCTGAAAACTGCACAGCAAAGCCCTGCTTGCTTGTGAAGAAATCTGTGTTGAACTGCAAGATGACAGAGTTGAAAGTACTGTGGACATCGCTGGGTAAGCTGGATCCGCTCATCTCCTTCAGGAGGATGCCGTTCTCCACCGGACCGTCCCAGATCCTCAGCACATCGTGGAACTCCTCAGTGTGGAAAACCATGAAGTGGAGCCTGTGGGGCAAAAGGAACTGGAAGTCAGACCACAAAGGCTCTGCCTTTTTATTTTTTCTGAAAGCATCAGGAACGTGACTGGCACCAACACAAGGCAGCGTGGCCCACAAGGAATGCGTTCTCTCCCGTTATCTGCAGCTCAGCTTGGGCCAAGTACTCTAGCCCTCTAGAAAACTCGGTCTCTAAACCCCCAGACACCTTAGTTGCATGCCTCCCTAATAAAACACAGCCATAAATAAAAAACCAACTGAGTCACAGACACTAATGTTTTGCAAAAAGTTGGGTCCTTTCTGGGTGTTCTCTCCTGACCAAACAAAACTACTAATCTCTCCTAAAATTTTGAGGAACAAGTTAAAGGTCCAGAAGTCCACTGTGGGCAGCGGAAATGTCCCTAGCAAGAATATCACAGTTGGTTTTACACCGAAGATGCTCGGACATTGCAATGAGTAGCCGTCACACAGACAAAAGGCTGAGTCAAGGACACATAGGAAACCTGCAGCAGTGAGGTGCAGGGGCTGTGACGGGGAGGACCGGGGGGTTGTCCAGAGTTTCACTATCGATCTGTTATCAACAGAAAAACACAGAAGTATTGAGAAACTTACTCGAAACAGAATTAGAAAATGTGCTGGGGTCCCTTCAGGCAACTTACATATATTCATCTAATTCACGCACTGTCCCTACGCTGCACACAGCAACAACCTTGGCTGTCCTTTTCCCTTCCTTGGTGCCCTGCAAGGAACAGCTTATGGTCAGGAGCCAGCATCTACTGATAAAAACGCATTGATTTTTGTTACCAGCACTCAGATCAAAGAATTTGCTTCTGGCACCAAGCTAATCTTGTGTACTGGGGGGAAAAAAATGGAAAGGAAACAACCAACACCACTCTTAATTAAAACAGCATCATGCTGGAAAAGAAACCCTTACCAGGGTGTTAATTGCCCCAGAGGTTAATAAAAAGGGGCAGAACAGGGTGTGCAAACAGCGGGGTGTGAATTCTGAATGCTGGACTGCAGCACCTCTGAGGATTTTGATATGTTTTACACCACTCTGGATATTGCAAAACCGTATCTAGATCAGTTAACAGAATAACTTCAGCAAGAAATAAAGAAAAAGTGAGGCAGCATGAGCCAGCTCTCCAAAACCCACACCAGGAAGGGAACAGAGAGAAAACAGAGATTAAGAAACTGGCAATGAAATTACCCTGTGCTCTCAACGAGGTATCTATGACAATGCTCTGAATGCAGATTTCATTTCCTTACTCTGTGTATTTTGTAATTTTGTCTGCCCTGGAGAGAGGGCTGCAAGGCCCGCAGCGTATGCAGCAAACGCTCCTTTGTCCTGAACCGCCTGCAGCAGTGGTCCTTGGAGCTCGTCTTCTGCTTTTAAACTACACCAGGGCTGTGCCCGTTTGGAACTTCTACAGAAAATTCCCCAGGGAAAGCCCAAGATGCTGGCAGGGATCATCGTGGCAAGGGAATTCACTCCAGTACCAGCGATGATGGACCTCAAGGGATGGGACACGAGCAGAAGTCCCCTCTGTGTCCAGGAGAAGTGGTGGCACTCTGGGACAGGACAGCATCAACCCTGGCGGGATGCTCTTCTCTTCCCACCCTGGGCTGGGGGGGCTATCACTGCACTCCTCCCCACCACACCAACCTCTGCTGTGGGAGGGTGCCCAGCAGATGGGTCCAGGCTTTGCACGGAGTTTTGGGATCTTTCAAGATCAGAAGTACCATCTAAGCCTAAGATACTGCCGTGATTATTGTCCCACCCAAGGGAGTTATCAGCTAAAGGCTGCGATACATCAGGGCTCGGTCCCTTTCACTCCTGCACTTATGATGCCGACCAAAGAGAAGGTATTTAATTGCCTCCGTTTTTCATTGCCACATTATCACTGGGGGAAATACAATCTGATACAACGAAACCAGGCTACCACTGGGTCACTCCAGGCACGCCGGTTTGAAACGGGGACAGAAATCTATAAACGGCACCGAGAAAAATCTGCAAAAAATAAAACAATCAGGTGCTGTGCTTAAAATCCTGACAGCCGGCGAAGGAAAAGGAGGAAGCATTCCCTTGGCTGCTTTCCTATTTATCCGGGGAAAACATAAATAAATCAGGCAGAACCATAAAAAGGGGGGAAAAAAGGCAAAAAAAATTAAAAAAATAATCCCACCACAATGTACTCAGCAACAAAATGGTGTCCACAGAATCCAACAGAAACCAAAAGAGCTGTATCATAAATCTACCCAGCAGAGACCTTGAGCAAAGAGAAAAAAAGCCAGGCTTGAGGAAAAGAATAATGGATCCTAGCAGAGGTGTTCTCCACAGGTGTGCTGGCCTGATGACGTTTGTTCTCAGGTTAATTGGTTCTAGTTAGCCAAAACTGCCAGAGAAAACCCATTGCTGGAGACCTCAGAAACGGGGAGATGCTGCTGGGGACTGACCTGGGGTGGGGGGACACTCTGGGGCTGCCACCGCCTGGGAGAGCTCGCCGCTGGCTCCAAGCTGCCAAGGGGACCAAGGCTGCCTACAGAGGTCACACCTTTCATTTTTTTATTTTTATTTTAAAGAAACAGCATGCAGACAAGGCTTCACCATGAGGAAATAACCACGACAACATAGGGGCAGGGCACAGGCTGTCCAGTGCCAGTTGGTTCAGGAGTCTATCGGGACAGTTGATTTTATTAAGAAAAGTGGCATGCTCTGGGGCAAATCAATCTCTTCCTTCGGCATATCTGTGACCAAACAATACGTTTTTTCTATCAGCTTAGTTCTGTTCCCAGCAGGGCTTCATTTAAGACAAGACAGAGACATTGGTTTAGCAGACAATGGAGGGGAAGAGGGTTTAATTCTTGCACTCTGCAATTTTCTGCAATTGCATGCATGAAAACGCAGAAAAAAGAAAATTAGGAATTCTGGAGAGATATATTTTTATGTGATAGAGGGAAAGTTGTCTCAGCTTAGCCAGGAGCAGAGAGCAGGAGAGACCAGCCCTGCACTGACAATCTGCATCACGGTTGACGAGCCATTCAGCCCCAGCTCTTCGGCAAGCATCCCCACAACCTCACCGAGCAACCTGGGGCTCTTGCTGCTGGCGATTCCCACCCAAGCTCCGGCTGCCCCACCTTGGCTCCGCTGCGCAGGAGGCTGGGCTCCCATCTGGAGCTGGCCGCGGCACCGAACGCCCGCAGCGCCTGCACCAGCGCCGCAGGGCTGAGGCTAATGGTGCTGCAGGGCTGCCTGCTGCTTCCCAAATTTCACAGCTATGAAGCGTTACGTCCCTAAAAACCTCCACAGAAGCGAACGGGAACATCCCAATACTCTCCTTCCTATTTCTAGATGAGACGGAAAAATGGCACCTGTCAATACAGCACCCATTGAACAAGGATTAGCAATATCAAGAAATTCTTTTATGACACCGAGACCACCGCTCTACAATAAAATGCCACTGCCACTTCTAACTGCGTATATCCCCTCCTCTCAGCTCTGCGAGCAGCACTTGAAGGCAAGTTTCATTCATTTCATACCCTCCCACTTCTGCTTCCTTCTCTCCCGAGCCTCAGATAAGCCAAGTCATTTTAGATGTAATTTTAGGCACGCGCGTGTTTGCACACGCACAAAATGAATCCTCTCTTGAAGTCCAACCCTTCAACTTCCATGGAAATAATGTGCAGACTAATTTTTCTTTCTTTCTCTCCTTCCCCTCGTTCCGTGCAGATACAGCTTTATTCAAAAAAAAAGCTCTGGTGATTAATTTTAATGTAAGTTATAAATGAGAGCATTATACAACTGTATCATGCGTGAAGAGGATTATTTTTTCCAATGGATTACCATAAAAATGAAGTTGCTGAAAATGTGCTCTCTCAACTACCCAGAGATCATCTGTTCTGTCTGAGCTGCTGAAGAAAGGAACAGAAGAAGGGAGCTCTCATCTCTGATGACGTGGGGGGGGGGTGTGGGGGGGTGGGTCGCAAGGTGTATTGCCCATGGTGCTGCCTGGCATCACTCCATGTCAGCCTTGGCCCCTTCCGAGCCTCTGGCAGCTCCTGCAAATGCAACCCCCCAGCTCTGCCCGCCCGAGCGCTGCCGGGGAAGGCGGCAGGGACGGCGTGTGAGAGCCAAGCTGACCTGCTGAGGCGGGCTCGGATGCTTCTGGAGGTGGGGAGAGAAGAGGGGACCTCTCCTCTCTGCTTTGTCCTACAAAAATCTTCAGATTCCTCAGAATCTTTTACAGGAGAATAAAAAAAAAGATGAGACAACTGGAAGTTGCCTGTACAGGAATTAAGCTGCATCGGCTATGCTCCTTCTCCTCTGTTCATACCAGAAACCATCCATTATTGAACCACACCGAAGAGCAGAGGTAATGGAGGAAATTTCTGCATTAAGTAAAAATGAAAATACTGGACCAAATCCATCGCCAGCACAAATCCATCAACTAAACGCACCACAGAGCTCAACGTAACAGTCTCCGCTGAAGAGATGCTGAGTGCTGATGCAGCAAGGAAGCTCCGGTGGAGATAAAAGGGCACCAAGAACGAAGGAGCACAGAGCTGGAACAGCCGCAGACCTCAGGTCAGCCCAGAAACGGGGCCGACACACAGCTACCAAGCACTAGAAATCACGACAGGAGGTCGTGGGAGAAGAGGACTGTTGTTGAACAGACCTTATAATCTACATTTCTCCCCCTCAAGTCCCATCACTCAGCAAAAACTCTGTTGGCCAATACACTTCAGGTTTCTGTCAGAGCTGGCTGTACTGGACTGAAGCGTGTAGGTACACACAGGGCAGCGTGCCGCAACGGTTTGGCAGGGCTTGGGCAAACTTCAGCGTGGGAACAGTGGGTAAGCAGCAGGGATCACGGATGAAGGACCAGAGAGCAGGGAACTGCCTGGATTCTGCTGGTGGCTGCACTAACTTTATGAGCCAAATGTTCGCAATACCGTGCTTACCTAACTGCCAAATTCACTTCTAAACAAATTAAATTTCAAACTGCCATTTTCTAACAGGAAAGTGTCAACAGGACACTGAGAGAAGTCAGAGGAGCAGAAGGAGAACACAGTCTTGGGTCTCTGCACAGACCAGATGTTGAGAAACCATCCTGAGTCTTTCCTTTGGGAGGATAATCACGTTGTATATGTTCTATTTATTAGTAAAACAAAAACAAAACAATGCAATTAGAAGGCGAAGGCTAAGTGCTGTGGTCTCAGTTTTCCAGCTGCCAACTCACCTCTGAAGGACCCTCGCACACGTAACGTGGCAAAGCGCATCCCCCTTCAGCGTTAATTTTCTCTGGCAACGCCAATGGGAGACAAACCAAACCCATCACTTCCATTATCCTTTCCTGGGCTGCAACCATCCAAGCAGCTTTATACGTATTCCTTCCTTACTTCGGGATTATGCCGCTTGGACACGTGTTAAACATTGTTGGGAAATTCCATGCTAATCTGGTGGAAAAGGTTT
The DNA here is from genome assembly GCF_023634155.1 of Falco peregrinus. Taxonomy (NCBI): domain Eukaryota; kingdom Metazoa; phylum Chordata; class Aves; order Falconiformes; family Falconidae; genus Falco; species Falco peregrinus. The sequence continues at coordinate 118,216,181 of NC_073723.1, forward strand.
GTTTCTGAATGCATCCCGGTAAGGAAAGGGGTGAAAATCACTTACACTGCAGACGCAGGTAAAACCTCTCGGATGTTATTTTAATACAGTCGTACCACAGGCAGCAACGACACTGTCACCTGGTGTCACCCCCCAGGGCACCAGAGCTGTTACAGGCAGAGGCCATACGGGGCTAAAAAGCTTCAGGGAAAGGAGACGTGACACCGCTCCTGACCCAGCAAGGGGACAAACCAGCACCTGCTCCTTTGCCGGGGACTCGCGAAGTGACAGGGTATCCCCGCTACCCGCCTGACGGAATTAGGGATGGGCTTCTGGAAAAATAAGCTGTACATGGAAAGAAAAACCCAGCTACGAGAACCTGGCCCAACTCACCCGATGGTGCAACCGGCTTCTGCCTCTATGGTCCAAATACAATTCAGATTGTGATCGTAGGGCGTTGGGTAGCCGGGAGACAGGATCCGTCCCGACGACTCTCCTTTGATAGTACCCCCACACTCGGCTGAAAGAAACATACGGCTTAGTGAGAAGATTCATGACATACTACGATTCTTGCTTGGCAACAATGCAAATCTCATCCTACGAATACAACAGGGAGTATTTCTCGCCGTTTCAAAGAGATACTTAGAACCTACAAAACAAAGATGAAGAGAGTGATTTAATTCAGCTAAAAGACTGAGTTATCAGCATAACTCTGCACTTCTGTGCTCGTTCCTGACATCTGACATGCTGTCAAAGCTTCCCTCCACCTTTTTAACTCGTAGTGAGTGAGGGCAGAGCCTGCCAGCATCCTGCTTTCCCCGGTGCACACACGTGGGGTGAAAGAGCTCGATTCTTCTGCTTGTATCTGCAAAATGACTCATCCGTGTGACAAAATGAAGAAGCCAGCATATGTATGTACCTGCTAAATGAACTTCAAAGGAACGTGAGAATTTTGCATATATTTTCATACCGTATCCATTACAATTCTCTAAGTTTCCACGTGCTCAGACACAACCATTCATATATAACGTATGTATAGCAAAGAGGGTAAAGGTTAAGACGCATAAATCACAGAAATTGGTCTTTTTACCTCAATAATTAAGGCTAAAATTCAGCAGAGAGTTACCACATAAAGAATGGTCCTAGCTCACGGGAGAATACAGAGTGCCAACGTCTGAGCACATCACTTATAACCATGACAGCAGCCTGCTGGCTGTTGAGACCTCTCAGAGGATGAAGTCTGCAGGAGCTTCACCACGTCCTGGACATGCTAAATAATCATGAAGTTGTGAAGGAACAGACCAAGAGCGCTTTGTTTAGACACACAAAAGTTAGTAGCAGAATTTTCCAAGCAAGAGGAGAGCTACAGGTAAAAGGGAGCGCGGGACTTGGCTAAGAAAAGACGGAGGGAATTAAAATGTCTCGGAATCTGGGATCAGATGTCATGTAGCTCTCACACGAACAAGACTTTGAACTGCCAGATGCCTGGACACACGCTGATGTCTGCCAGTATCAGAAAGCGCCGCTGTTCCACACATTCAAGTGAAAGGACAAGGACTGGAAGAGCAGCAAGTCCCCTTGCAAGAAACCTTTGTCAAACGTGTGCTCAGAGCACAGTGTTTCAGGTTAAGACTTCTTGTAAAAGCTGGGCAGAGACCAGTGCTCTCGATCTGAAGACGCCTTACGCAGCACCCTCAGCAGGGTCCTCAGTACTGTAGATGGGTGCAGTCAGGGCCAGAACTAACATCGTATGTGTTAGCAAAGGAGGAAGAGAGGGTGCTGAGCGTGATGCCCAGATGCAGAGCACTTGTGAGAGGACGTCTGAAAAGCCAGAGGTGTCTCACCTACGCAGGTCGGCAGGGGTTGATCCCAAGCTCGCCGCTCCCCTGTCAGGCAGACCAGCACCCTGCTGCCTCGCAGCGTGTAGCCCGGGTCACAGCTGAAGGACACGGAGCTGCCAGCAAAGTGTCCCTCGTCGTGCACCTTGTAGCCAAACTGTGGGATGCCAGGGTCCTCACATTTAATGAGTTCAAAACCTGGAGCGGGGGAAACGGCATCTGTTTGCATCAGGTATTTAGCAGTCAGAAGATATTAACATCAGCAGTCAGAAGATCACATTAATATTTTCTTCTTTTGCTGGAGAGAAAAACACTGTACTGAAAATCTGTATTTTTTTAATTACTATTTGAACAAGATCCCAGAAATCTGGTAACTCGGCTTTGATCCAAAGTTTCTGTATCACCGTTGCCTCATTCACAACAGAAAGGGTTTGCAGACACAATCCTCTCCCGCACTCCCAATCCCATTTTAGATGACAAGATCTTTATGGAAAGGATTGTTGCCGCCGGTCGTGCAACTGTAACACAACAATACACCGCTACACCTCGATTCCCACCTTGCCTAAGACTTACTGGAAAACTGCAGCTCAAAGCCTTTACTTGTGTTTTCACTATTGGTGATAAACTCGAGCCACATGCTGCTGGAAGTGCTGTTTATGCTGGTGCCGAGCATTTCAGAGCGGCTAAAGGAGCCCAGCAGGCGAGCAGAGCTATTGCTGCCATCGTAGACCTGGGGGAAACAAGAAACACACACTGGGAATCATCGTATTTTATTTGCTACTTCAGGGACCAAATCATCCATAAGTGCAAATAGGGACAGTTCCTTTGAAACCAGTGAAATTAATCCCAACTAAGAGTCTGACCTGCTGAGACTTCACGATGCCGCTCATCTGAGGAGCAGGATTTGTGACCTGGGGGATGCGTATCCTCCTCCAAACACCCGAGCTTAGGCTGCACTCACAGCCGCGTTTTCTGAACTAAATTCTCTTCCAAGGGTGCAGCACCGCTACCAGGAAAAACATTTTCTCCCTACAGTGACTCATAGATGTGCCTTGACCCTGCTATTATTTAAGAAAAACACAAATAGTGGTGCTTTTTCTCTTTTTCTTTCTTTTAGATAGCATGATTCTCTATGAGGGTAAAAAGCAGCTTCTCACTAGCAGAGACTGATAGTACTTCTGTCGTGAGCAGATGAGAAGTTGATGACAAATCTGTTGAGAGAACAAAATTTTTTTTCACGACGAGTATATTCTTTGCATTAGCTGAAAATCTCTCTCTTTCCAGTCATTTGTGAGCTGAAAATATGTGGATTACACCTATCTCGCAGCGCAGAAGTATGGCACTTAAATAAGGACAGAGGCGTTCTCTGGGAAGATGGCTTAGCACAGCAGCACACATCTTGTAATATTAATGCCTCCTACAAAACCATTTCTTCGTGGTTAACAGAAACTCAGCCTGGATTTGTCTCCTCCTATATAGAATCCTGAAACTGGTAAATGCAGATTAAAATAAGACTGAGTATGGGAAAGCTGAAGAGCTTGAGCTTGGAGTTCTGCATTTAAATAAAACCGTTTGGGGGACAAAGCAGCCTTGATTCTTAAAAACACAAAAATAATGCTAACCACCTCACGCTTCCTCATGTGTTAACAGTTCCCCCTGTACAACTGGGCAGGTAAGAACTGAAGTTTAGCTACAAAGGGAGAACCCCTGGCATGCCAACAGATCTCTGCATCTCAGGGAAGACCTCACAGCAGAAGACGCAGCAGTACAGCAAACATATCCACATTTTTAACGGATACAGGATTTGTTTATGCATCCACCTGCAGACTGAAGCCTCAAATCCGCAGCCAGGCTGAAGCGTGGGGACATTCGCTATCGCCTTCGTGCTGCTGCCAGGGACTGCTACGAGCCGCTGAAGTTCAGAGGTGCTGAACCCCTACAGTGACACACTGTGCTTTAGGCACAGCAAACCAAGGCCAGCAGTGACACACGCCGATCAGACGGTGTCCCTGGGCTAGAAGGCACAGATGGATCGCATCTGGTGCCTCGCTCCGACCTTAGAGGGATACACACAGACAATATTTTAGCCCAGCTGCCCTGCCTGAAGTTCAGTCTGGTCTGTGGGAATGGTGCTGCCGTCCTCAAAACCGCCATGGCAAGTGGTTGCACGTAACAAAGCAGCCACTCCTGGCCACTCGTGGTCCTAGCAGGGGTCTCTTCCAGGGACTACCACGGCACTGTCTGGGCTTGGTGGCATTTTCCAGAGGTCAGGTCTCAGCTAACTCCATTAAAAGCTTAGAACATCGCTTTCCTTGCAGGTCTTGCTCTCACGAGCAGCATGGTAGCACTTCATCGCTAGAGACAGAAGAATTACCTTCAGGACATCTCCTGCCTCCAGTTCAAAAGTCCTGGCTTTCAGCTGGATCCCCTTTCCTGGCTGGGTCTGGATGGAGTAGATGCACTCATGGTTGTTGTTATAGTTTATTGGATAGTTGGGGGACAGCAGAACACCTTGGGTTCCAGTTACAGAAGAACCACATTCAGCTATATAAAGACACAAAACCACATTTTAATAACCACATGCATAGCCTGGCCATACAACACATGCAGGTGATGCCTCCAAACAGCCACGGATGCTCACTCCTTCCCCTACCCATCTGCTAATGCATCCATGGACTCTCTTTCCGAGTGCAGCCAGTAAACAAAACAGTACTTAATCGCGTTTCTATCATCAGTAAACCTTGGGTGCCTTACAGGAGATTAACAGCCTCCCCTTATACAGACAGGGAAACTGAGTCACAGAAAGCTCAAATGCTCAAATGCTATCTCGGGACCCGATTCAGAAAAACATCCCCAAATCCCTGGAAAGCCACCACTGGCTCGAAACAGTGTCTGTGTTTATGTTCCTTCCCGATTCACGGACCAGAAGCAAAAAAAAAAAAAAAAAAAAAATTAGTATATTGAAATCTTTTCCAGATTTCTACAAAGCTCATCTTATACATGGTACATAAAAATCAGGGTGTTCATTGAACAGTCAGCACAGCTCAGCACCAACCGCTGGTACCCATGCCTGGCAAGTGCCAGAGCTCTTAGTGCAGAAAGATACGCCCAGTGAAACTTCCAAATAATTCCAAATGACAAAGATAACTCTGAATTTCAACGTGTTTCACAAAACCATTTTCTAAAAGCTAAAAGGGCAACGGTTGACCTTATTTGCTGTTAATGCTGCCCTCAGCTCTCCAGTTCATCATTTGATGATATAAAAGTACCCCCTGTCCCTTGCTCCCTGCAAGGGGAGCTTTCTTCCCAGCTTTGCAGCTAACAATGACATCCGTTCCCATCAGCAAACGACAGAAAACCAGGGAGCCTTTTGCCTGTCCATTTCGGAAATAAGCTCCAATTCACATATCTTCGTTTCCTCCCAAAATGTCACTCAACAAAGCCCAGTGGGCTCAGGTTTTGCTGTGGCATAGACGAAACCCCGACCCTTCTCGTGGGAAGGACAAGGGGCTGGGGACAGCGGAGATGACATGGGAGCCCCTGTACCCCTCTCGCAGGGGCAGGGTAGTTAATGTCACTGTAATTGCTTCCCCCTGCCCTGAGACTTCCTACAACAGGTCATAAAGGGCGAGGATTTCAGAAAGAAGGAAATAAAGGAAGGGAGGAAATAAGGAGAGGAAGGAAGAGTCATTTCCCTCTTGCTATTCACTCCAACCTGCAGTCTGTCCCTGTTCCACTACGCTCTTCTAGTAAGACTTCTCCTTCACCAGCTCTGCTTCCTTTTCTAGTCTGCGTAGTGCGAACAACATTTGATTTTGAGCCAAATTCGAAGTTAGAAAATTTGTGTGGCTCAAAACTTGGCAGAACGATCCTCTTTAGAGAAGGAAAAGGATGGCAGCTTCAGAGGTTCAACCTGCCTTGGATGTCAGGAGATCACAGTTTAATGCTTCCAGAAAACAGCAACACCCATCCCTCGCCTCTGTGGTTTATGCATTTTAATTGCAAGCTTTTAAGGACACAATCTCTCTCTCGTATGAACATGCCACAGTGAGTAGAAGACTCACTTCTGCTTAGTGGAAGAGGACGGCTACAGGCACGTCTTCTCTACGCAAAGTGGTGAGCAGACAGCCAAGCACATCTGGGTGCAAGAAGCAGGGCTGCCGTGACAGCACCGAGCTGATGGCACGACGGCAAACGGAGCTCTCGCCTGCTGGCATCACGGGGAAGAAGCAAAAGTCCACAAGGCCCACGCACAGCTTGAGGGCTCCCCTGCAAAATGGCATCCAAAGGATGTCCCAGGAGGAGGAGGAGGAAGCCTGCTGCCTTGCCGAGTGCCCGATGTCAGCCGGCATCACCGCGGCCGGTTTGCTACACGCCTACGCAACACGTGTACATCTGCCTTGCAACCACCACGGGCTCAGGACTTTGGGTTTCTCCCTGATTAGCTCCCAGAGGAGCAAACCCCGAGTCGGTACTTCTCAGCCTATTTACCCTGAAAGAATTTCAGCTGTAGAACACTGGCTCCCTGTTCCTTGGAGTTGCGGTGCTTTGCACGCACAGCTGGGGAGCGTCACTCCGACTTGCCCTGACAACAGCCCTCCCGAGCAGCCAGCTCTGCGCGCCTCCACCAGTCCTGCGCAGCACACAAAGCTGCTGGAGCCAAGGGGAACCATCACGGTGCACATGCAACTTTCTGCACTGACTGCCACCGCTGCTGAGCCCGCAACAGAGCACGAGGGTTAAGTAAGGAAGCAGCAGCAGATACCCCGAGAGGAGGTCCTTTGGAGGTGACCTCCTCCCAGCAGATACACCAAGAGGAGGTCTTTTGGGGGTGACCTTCTCCCAGCAGATACCCCGAGAGGAGGTCTTTTGGGGGTGACCTTCTCCCAGCAGATACCCCGAAATGAGGTCTTTTGGGGGTGACCTCCTCCCAGCAGATACACCAAGAGGAGGTCTTTTGGGGGTGACCTTCTCCCAGCAGATACCCCAAGAGGAGGTCCTTTGGGAGGTGACCCTCTACGGGCAGATAACCCGAAAGCAGGTCCTTAGGAGGTGACTTTCTTCTCCTCTCTTGTAGCATAGGAAAAGCAGGACGTTTGCTTTAGCACAGATCACCCAGGGATGATGCTGGACGATCACCAGACGGGCTCTGGGCTGAAGCAGCAGTCCATGGGGAGCATTCCTACCCTGGAGAGAGGGGTTGGCCAGCGGAACAAACCGCTCTCGTGTCTCTCCAGACCCACCTCTAGAAGACGAACTGAAAACAAAGTGCCTGGGTTGTCTGACAAACGAAATTGAATCTCCTGTGATCTAAACAGCCAGGTCTCCAGTATCCGTGGGTAGCCAGGGCGAGCACACAGAGCTGAGCGTGCAGCAGGGACAGCGCAGACGAAGCTGTCACCCTGCCACCAGAGCTCTGTGCAAACCACCAGACGGTGAATTTGGCCCATCATGATCAAACCAACCTGCCCATTCAAAGCCAGCTGCAGCACAGAGCTGGGAAATGGAAGCCAGTGCGCCCACTTAGTGATGATGTCTGAGGATCAAGTTTAAAGCCTGGTTATGATTCTTTCTGATTTCTATTCCCCCGATTAGCTTTCTCTGCAACCTGATTATTATTCATGCCCTGAAGAGGCGGCTTGTCACAGCAGGATGATGCAGCCTGTGACCTAAGCATTGAGCAGTGCTGGGAAATGCATGCAGCATGGCACGACTCAGCAGTCAAGAAAATAAACTGGCTCTTGCTGGGATGCTCTCTGCAATGGCCCTCAAAGGTCACGAACACAGAGCAGGAAAATCTACCTGGCAGGCTTTGCCAGAGTGAAAACAGGTAAGAGACCTGGTCTGCCGAATTGGAACGGATCCCTCGTGGCTCTGGGTGAGCCAGGCAGCAGCGCAGCACTGAACAGTTTCCTAATTGCTGAACTGTACCACAAAAAAACACATTACATCTTTCTGCAAAGGCCTGAAGCATCCTTCTTCCTTTCTGCTTCCTTCCTGTAGCACGTTGCCACTTGTGAGGTTTTAGGCTGACCGTAAGGCTTGGAGGGTGCTGGGCAGGGGGGGGTGCTGGGCAGGGGGGGGGTGCTGGGCAGGGGGGGGGTGCTGGGCAAGGGGGGGTGCTGGGCAAGGGGGGGTGCTGGGCAAGGGGGGGTGCTGGGCAAGGGGGGGTGCTGGGCAAGGGGGGGTGCTGGGCAAGGGGGGGTGCTGGGCAGCCCTCCCTGGCCACACCAGGGTGTCCGTGGCCCTGCTGCATCAGGGACGACAGCCAGAAACCAGCTCGGTGCTACAGACGAACTCTTCCCCTCCTCTGGCCTTAGCTTTATTTATTGGTATAAGTAATGGCCGGAGGCATTGCAAAAAGGACTTGCCATAGCTAGGAGGAGAGGAAGCGAAAGGTGTAAGGTGCGAGAAACCTCCGGAGGACACGAGAAAGCTAAAAGCTGGGGGTGTGTGTCCCGGACACATCCATACTAGTGTGGAATTTGTGCTGCTTAAGATCACCCACCCAGAAGCAGCTTTCACATGCCTGGACCATTGCACGCTACAGCACGGATCCGAAGGGAGGATGGCCTTACCCCCCCCCAAAGGGACGACAGCTCTCCCATGGCTCGCGATGCGTTCGCTTGTACAGCCACTGGGGCTGGAGCGAGCGCCGCGGGTGGGCTGCAGGGGGGCTTCTGCCGGTGTGTGTGACCCCATCTGTGCTGCACTTGGTGTGCTCCATCTTGGGAGAGGACTGCAGCTCTTCTGCCCACCCCTCCCCTCCCCACACACAGCAGCAGGGCTGAAAAGCTCATTCCAGCTCCCTCTCCCCCCACCCCTGCCCCAACCACCCCGTGAGCTGAAAGATGCCGTCCTGGGGGATGCCGCCCATCCCTGCCCACCGACACCATCCAGCAGAGGGTAACCAGCCAAGCAAAATGAAAGCACATGACCACCTACCAACACACCTTGGCAGAGGCGAACTCCACACACGCCGTCTCCCCCCGAGGCAGGTGATGCGGGATGCGCCCTCCAGCCGGTAGCCCGGGAAGCAGGAAAAAGTGAGGACATCCCCCACGCCGAACTGCAGCCCCTTTCTGATGCTGTAGGCTGGGACCTCTGGCTCGTCACAGGGCTCCAAATCGTATTCTACAGGGGACAAACGGACATTTACGGGATGGCAGGGTGACACCTCATGGCCCGTTCTCCGCGGTGAGGGTAGGTACCCCAGCCCCTGAGCATGAGGATGAGGAGGGAGCTCTACATTTTGACCCAGCCGTGGTGAAGCTCTGCAAAGCAAGCATCCATGCAAGATGTACATCCCATCTGAGCTACGAAGACCAACTCGGGCTTCACGCCCAGTACACAACCCCCCAGGGCGTCACCAGGATCCTGATTTACACCAACTCAAAGCACAACAGGTCTCGTTCGCTGTCACCGTTGTCAGGCAAACATGAAAATGACATCAGTAGTGACAAAACACAACGGAAATTTGTCATTCTCCCTCTGGTTTAGTCAAATGAAGATGAATTGATCCGGATGGGATTTCTGCTGCCTCTACATTACTAATCCTGAAAATGAATGAACGCCGCATCTTGCTTGGGGAACGCAAGAGAACACTTAAGCCGTTGCTAAATGAAAGGTCATGTAGCATTCTGGCTAGTAGCCAAATGCACGTCTTCGACCACGACACGGTTTGAAGGAAACCTCTTTTGAGGGTTCCTTTTGAAAAATAACTGACCCACAAAGTACGAAGTATCTAACACAGATCATCTAGAAGAAGCTAAACCCACAACACAGATCATCTAGAAGAAGCTAAACCCACAACTGACTCCCATTTTCATCTTCCAAGATAGGAAAGAAGTCTCCAGCTACATTGAAAATAACAGTTACACTCAGAAGCAGTCTTTTTAATGGCATAAAGCTATTTTTCCCCTCATCAAAACAAAAGTTAATTGGAAACTTTCAGACTGGTTTCAGATGTGAATCCTCAACTTCAGAGGCCAGAACAAAGGCACTGGAAACCCGTTCTCAGCGCGGCAGGTTTTTATCTGCGTCTACGGCAATAGCTCTGTCAAAGACAGACCGTATCAGCATCAAGCTCCGCAACGATAACGGTCATTTCCCTTCCACGCCAGCAAACCAAATTTGCAGCTGCTGCCCTCAGACTAAAAGGTACGCTGAGATACAGAAAAGAACAGCACCAACACAATAAGCTTCTGGTTGTAAAACTGATTGTTTTATGGAGCGGCTTGTCGGGGCGCTCAGGCAGTAAAGATTACATTTTCTGAAATGTGTGCACCGGCAAGCACCTCAGCAGCCATCTGCAGGACTTTGGGTTAAAGGACAGAGTTAAACACCTCGTGCACTTCCACCAGAGCTCCCCCACGCGCAGCCGTCATCTGCGGGTGTGACGACCCCCTCTGCACAGGCAGACCTGCCCCCCTTGGGCTCGCTCTCCCAGAGCATCACGCATACGCCGCTTTTCATTGACAACTTCTGAAAATCCAGACTTTCATTTGAAGAAAGGAACATTCTGTATCATCGCTGTCGAAGGCAGCAGCAGGAGTGGCTTGGCTTAGTAAGTGCAGGGCTGAACTGGTTTACTGGGCGTTCTGGGGGCAGAAGCTGTCTCGCACAGCCCAGCAGGGGTGAGAAGGGCTGCTGACCTCAGCAAAATCCTGCATCCCTGGATGCCCTGCTATGTGTGCCAGGAGGTCTGCCTCCATCTGCTGTTACAGAGGGTCCATTAGAGCTTGCCCAGCAAGAGGAATTACTGTTTCCAGCTCCCCAGCGATGCCAGTGGGATCAGGGAAACCTGGGCTAAGCCACACGAGGCACGTGTTACATCTGAAGCCAGCTGCAGAGGCTGGGTCACTTGGTGACCGTCCACGTGGAGCAACAAACTAAAGGAAAAAAGAGAGACCAGACGGACAACGGGAGTGACCAGCTCTGCCTTGCTCCTTATCCAAGAAGTCCAGATTGCTCAGCGTTGCCTTCCAAAAGACCCCATCTGTCCCAGCTTCCCATGCTGGAAACGCTGTACCTACCGCAGTGATTTTCCTCTAATAAAAAGAGGAATGTAGGTATCTGGAAGAAAGAGGGACAGCATACCCCCAAAAATGTGGAGCCTTGGTCCATAAACAGAGCAGAGATGTTGATCGGGTGAGGAGGGAGAAAGCAACAAACATGTCTGTAATGGGATTTAATTCCAGGGGATTCAATCCAGTAATCTACTGGGGCTCAAGGCAGACAAAATGGCTAGATCTGGTGATATGGGGACTGCAGGAGAATATTTCTTGGGACATGCTGTGGTTTAATGCCAGAATAATTTACTGGGGTAACAAAAGGAGTGACCATCAGTGACCCGATCACACTCCACGGCATCAACAGAAAGTTATTCCCAAGATTTGTAGAAAAGTTGGAAAGAAAGGGAAAGAATGCAACCTTTACCCACCGCCTGTCCTTACCTGAGAAGGTGATGTTGAAACCCTCATAGGACATGGAGAAGTCTGAGATGAAGCGGATTTGAGCGGAGAAGTTTCCGAAGAGCCCTGCACTAAGTGGGGCAGGGAGCCGGGAGCCTGTCAGCTGCTTCAGGGGCTGAGCAAAGCTGGTGTTTTCCGTGATGAGGAGGTAGTCGTGGCCATTCTCCAAGTGAAAGGTATGAAAGGTGAAGAACACACCTGCGGGGGAGGAAAAAGGGACGTCTTCAGCCCACCGTGTCCACAGGGCACCCCTTCATCCCAGAGCCAAAGCCCCTCTCCTCTCCCTGAGAATCCCAGTATCGATTCCCTGCTTCCCAGTAAAAGCAGCCCAACTGAGAAGGAAAAGCACCCTGTAAACCACAGACCCATTGATGTTAAAAATGATAATAGTTGGAAGAAACAAAACAAGGGTACGGTACACAGCCCAGAAGAGGGAAAAGCGTTTAAGATCTTCAGCTCCTGTGCCTTTGTATCGCAGGAACAGAGGTGACACAGGCTCGCTGAAGGGATGGATCAGCAGCAGAAAGGACCGAGCCTGCCAGCTTAGAGGAGTATTTTATTTTAAAAGCGTTGACCTTTCCATAGATAGCAAAAGCAGCAAAAGCTGTAGTCGCGAGGATTTGAAAACAACAAAACCAAGTATGTTCTGGAAGGAATTCGCACCTAGGAAAACAGGGCTTAAGCCAAGTATCAAGGTCAGAGAGGCTTTTCTAGGAGATGAAGTCTGTCAGCGGTGTGACTGCAGGGACCTCCTGTTCCCCCTGCAGTGGGACTGGCTGCTGGTCCCCGGTCGGGCACGGACAGCCCTGTGTTTCCCCAGCCACAGGTGGGGAAACAGGTGTGTGTCCCCCGTAAGGGCCGTACCCCCCTCCCAGTACACACCATGGCACGGCCAGCAGCACTCCAGCACCCAGCCCTGCCCTGTGCTCCTGCTGTCCCTTCCCTGCTCGTGACCCACCCCCAGGACCTGCTGCCCCCCCCCCCCCTCCCAGGCACCCGGTGGGATGCGCGTGTGCAGCCGTGTGCCAGGCACGCAGGGTCAGGGTGCTCAGCCCAGCTCCCGCTAGCTCGAATGGACCCTGGAAGCGAAGAGGATCCTACACTCCATATTGTACCGCCAAAAATAAAAACCACAACAGATCCACCCACAGAAAGAAGAGACAAATACAGGGAAACCCGTTTGTCCCTTCTTCCAAATTCAATTTCAACAATTTGAAACATTCCGGTGAGAAGGCTGTGACCTTGCTGCATTTGTAAACGAACAAGAAAGGAGTAAAGGGTTACTTAAAGTATCCTTCACACCTACCGACACAAAACAGTAAGTACTTCAGGGTTTTGCAAAAGCCTCTAGCTAGGTGATTTTTCATGCTGGAATTCAAATGCAATTAGAAGCACTTACTCTCTGGAAAATAATTCCATCTTTGAAAAACAAAAAATGGCAGCAACAGCTTTCAGGCTGCAAAGCAAGGCAGGATCTTCTATCAGAACCCCTGTCACATTATCGTCGCACGAAGTTAACAAGCTAAAGCGATGCCTAGCAATAAAAAAGCCTCTTTGCATTTATATGGCTTCTTTCATCCGAAGATCTTCCGAGCATCGAAGGGCAGCCCCCCCAGCCCCAGCTCATGCTGATTCGGGCTTTACGCTACTCATAACCCCGCTGAACTCAACAGGGCTATTTGCAGAGGAACAGGCTCCTCCGGGCAAGCACAAGAGCTGTAATCTGCCCCTCGTTAGTCACAGCTACGTCCCTACCTCCTCGCACGCCCCAGGAGCGGCCAGCGGCACGACCAGGTTATCTCATTTAAGCCACCGATTAGCACCACAGAGACCGCCAGCCTGGCGAGACCCCAGGGCTGCCCTGCTCCGCATCCCATCTCTGCCAAAGCACAGCATCAGCTGCTTCAAAAGCAAGCCCAGGAAATCTGTAAATAAGGATCAGAGGAATAATCTCCTCCTTGCTCCCCATTCCCCATTAATTTCTGGAGATCAGGATGAGACCAACCTAGAGATTGATTAAAGCTCTGGAGCATGAGATTTAATATCCATCCCAACAGGTTTTTGTCAGCATCAAATTATAACTCTGAATATTCCATTTATCCTTATGTCTATTCAATTTCTTTTTGAAGGTTTACTGGTCACAAGCAAGTAGTTCCCTTCCAAGAAATGAAGGTCAGAGAGGCTGGGAACCAACACAAAGCCGTTCCCACAGGGATCACTGGACTGGGAAGAAGCAGGGCACACAGTGGCATCTCAGCTGCCCTCCTCCCTCCTCATCTTCATCCCCTCACAGCAGCTCATTTCATTGTGCCGACCCCCCGCGTCCCGGGCAGAACTGTTTGCGTGACCCACCGCTCAGCGATGACCAAGAGCAGTCTCGACTTTGACAATTCCCTCCTTACATCCAGATAAATACTACATGGAGCTTGGCAGAGAACGTTTAGCTCCGCTCTTCCCCCCGCAAAACTCCACCGAGGCAGGAAACCCAACGGTTTCCCAACGTTTATTATTCTTACCAACAGTACAGTCAATTGAAAATAGATATCGCCTGGTTTTTCCTGAAAACTTGGGGAGATGCAACGAATGCAAAACGCCTTAAGCGTTCCCTGGTTATCAGCTGACAGCAGATTTATACCCTCGGTTTTACAAAACCTGATCCAAGCAACAGCAACGCTATCACTCGCCCGAAATCGGCACGCCGCCAGAGGAACACCGGCACTATCCAGTTCCCAGATCCAGCAGGACAGCCCCCAGCTCCAGGATTTTTAGGATAACAACTCCCATCCCAAGGCACGAGGTCTCTCCAGCAGCAGAGCTGGTTAAGGGCTGTGTACCTGGAGCCATAACGGCAAATTATAAACTCATTTTAAAGGATTTGTGACTCTGATTAAACCTTTGCTGTGGTCTGAAATTTACAGTGGCACAAAATGTCTCTGCAAATGCAGGGTTGGGGTTTTTTTTCCCCATTCTCTGTGAAAGAAACAGCCAAACAAATTATAGGGAAAAGAAATCACTTTGAAGTCCTTAGATTAAAAATAATAGTCTCTCTTTAAGTGCTTAAATACCTTTAAAATTAAGCTGCTTTTAAACTCAAATTGTACAGCTCGTGAGTCCATAAAGTAAATCAGTGTCTGCAGTCACATAAAAATAACTATTATAACAACCAACTTGTTTCAATTAGGGGACTCGTGTGCTGGCCACGTGTGAGATGTTCATAAAGATCTGGGAGTGAATAACTTGGAGAGTGGGTTTTATGATGCCGAGCTTTCCTGCTCCGCCACCGGCTCGGGGGAACAGCCCGGGGGACTGGGGGGCAAGGAACAGCCTGGGGGGCTGGGGGTACCAGCCCTGCTCCAGTCTGGTTTATAGGAACCCAAAGATTTCCCAGTCCTGGGGCAGCGCCACGAGCCCGGCGTTGGTAAAGGCGTGGGAAACGTCAAACCAGAACAAGGAAAATCAGGTACAACGGGGAACGTTAGGTCGTGTAAATACATCCCCTTCTCACAGCAGTATTGTTACAGCTGCCGGGTTTAGCAAGCACCAAATTTACCGGGTGATCACGGATGCACGCGGTGGTCCCCAGGAACAGGGAGCCGAAGGGCAAGGACACAGCAGAGGGGGACGGCTCCGCACTGCATGTGCGCTGCTGATGCCATTACCCCAAACGGGCTTCGGTTACTCCTATTTTTTAAAAAATCCTGTTCTGTTTTCCCAGGACTAAATTGATTCCATTTTAGTGGCTACCGCTCTGCCTCAGTATCACACTGTTCCGCTGCTCTTTGCTGAAGAACGAGAAGAAACGTTGCAGGAATGCTGAAAAGAGCTGGGAGAAGCTTGCTGCAAGGCACAGCGGTTTCACACAGTGACAGCCGGGGAAGTCAATCACCGAGACAGAACGTTGTTGCAAGAGAAAAGATGTGTAGGTACGAGTACGCACGCTCCCACCAGCACGGCCCAGCATCCAAACACATTCCAACATCTTCCAGAAAACATCAGGGAAAAGGACGTTTTCTTTGCTCGTCTCCTTCCATCGCACCGGCAACCAGCCAACCCCCCGGACTACAGGGCTTTCCTGACACGCAAGGTGGCCACGTGCCAGCTTGTTGTAACTACGTCCTCCATCTATCATCTCCTCTCACCCTAACCCTTACCTGGATGTGGAGGTTCCCTGCACCCTCGCAGCCCAGAAAGCCCCCCACGTGCCAGCAGGGGGGCTCTGCCACGCTGCTGTGGCTCAAGGGCACCTGCAGGGAGAGGGACCCCACCGTGCACCGCAGCTCACTTCTAACGAGCTCCTGGAGAACAGCCCTGAAGGAAGGATACCAGCAGGGTAAGGAGAGGGAGGGATCGAACGGAACACAGTACGAACACACTCCTTTCATGAAGGTGAGAGATTCTTCTACACCAAACACTCAACTTCTTTGCTCGGAATCTCACCCTCGCCTACCCAGCACAACCTGATCGGTAAGAAGAGCCAAAGCTCTTGCCTAAAAGGCCTCCAAGTTTTCACTACAGCTAGCTGGATTTACAGAGCAGCTCACAGTTTGGTTTTCTAATCTCCATCATCTGCAGCCAAGGCCAGAATTTTGGAAAAAGCTGACAGGCTTCAGACCGCTGAAGGTAGGACCAGCTTTGCCAAGAGCCGAACACCCAGCTTGTGTCAGTGTGACGGACACGGTGACACGGTCCGGTCCAGGATGCTCAGATCCAGGGCTGAATTCTTTTGATGATCCAGAACTGCATCACACTGAACGGCTGTAAGGGCTGCACTGTTCCCTGCACTACTGAATAGCCACAGCAGCATCTTTTACAGGACAGGTGACAAAAAGCCCCAACACTTACGCAGACGTATCCCTACTATTTAAAAATACCCCGTGTTTTTTCAAGCCTTGCTTAGCTTGCTTAGAAGACTTTCTTCTGATGCTGGCATAAAAGCCCACAGGCCATCAGAGTTGCACTTTCTCATCTAAAAGCGTGCCTGTTTGCTGCGTGGTGCTCAGCTTGGCTACAGGATAATGCGGTGTCTCGTCAGAGAGCTGCATCCGAGGCACAGTGGATTAATGAAGAGTGGATTGCTGCTACTCAACAGAATACTTTTCACAGCATGCGATGGTTCCCTTAATGCACTGTGCAGTTCATTGACAAGTTTATTCGCTGTAATACAAATGGTATTTGCAAAATTGGCTGATGATGGCTCCAGTCATGCTTGTATCCGCTACGACGAGACCGTTATATAAAGTTACATAAAGGATTTATACCCTTTGTGCTTACCTCAGGCAGATACAGACTGGATCAGGTGAAATTACCTCCTGCCCTCGTGCATACAACTTGCTCTCTAATTGCAAATGATACATTTGCTTCAAATTTTCCCCCAAGACACAAGGTTGGCCTGTGTGCGCAGGAGATTGGGCTGAACAGGTCTGCACTTTGCCTCTGTGCTGGCAATACCCCAGGCTAGCGGGGAAACGAGAGATGAAGAAATAGGACAGAGCTGGGAACCAAGAGCCCGAGTTCTGTCCTGTGTCTGGAAATGATTTACTATGTGCTTCCACTTCGCCGTCGGTAAAATGTTACAGAGATAGTGATCCAGCACCGCAGAGAAAAATAAGGCAGAAAGTACTATCAAGTACTAAACGCTACTGAAGTGTGTTGGTGGCAGCTCCCCTTTCCCCTGGGTGACACTAGTGGCAATGCCAGGTACCCAACCACCTTCCCAGAGGATAACGCTTAAAGGTCTGAAACAGAAAATAACACCCAGCACAGGCTCGCAGATCTGGGGGGTGACAGGACCACCTTTCCCTCTTAATCCTCTCCACTGTAAAACGATTAAGAGATGTAACACCAAAAAACTCTCTGCATCATGTCCAGAGGCAATGTTTGGGTGGCAGCAAGGACGGCAACTGGCCAAGCACGTGGGTACCCGTCATCACGGACAGACGAGCTCCTGGTGTACACGGGGAGTGCTTGTCTCCCACTGACCACCATCCCTCAGTCCATCTCTAAACCCACTCCAAGCTAAAGGTTTCTCACCTTTCCCATGTGATGTTTCTATTGTCCACGTGCAGTTCAAGTTATTTGGATAAAAATCAGGGAAGCCTGGGGATAAGATGGTACCACTGGAACCATGAATGTAACCTCCACATAGGGCTGGGTGAGGAAATAAAAAAAAAAAAAAAAAAAAGAAAAAAAAAAAAGAAAGAATTAGAATTAAATAATTCAAACCCTATCAGCAGCTGGAAGAACATCAGTTCTTCTGAAAGTCAAAACAAAGCCCAACCCATCAAAGCCAAACAAAATGCACAGATCAAGCGGCATCACCAGCTTTACAATTGCAGCTTTGCTTTTGCAGCAGACGTGCAAACGAAGCGTCTGCCGCCTCCTGCAGCTGCAACCTGCACTTCTCACCCTCGCAGCTGGGCAGCGGCCGGCTCCACTGGAAGTTCGGCTCACACTCCAGGGCTTCGCTGTCACTCAGGGTGTAGCCTGAATCGCAGCTGAACGTCACCAGTGCTCCCACGTAGAAATCATTCCCATGACGCTGGCCGTTCACCGGGATGCCCGGATCCAAGCAATGGTCCGACTGGAGCTTCACAGCTATGGCAAACAAACCCACCCATGTCAGAGCACTGGGAGGCTGCTGCGGGTGCAGCCACGAGCCTGGGGGAAAGCTCTGCTCCCCCTCTGAGCGCAGGCAAAGCCGTACTGGTCATCCCCAAAGGCAGAGGGTGAAACGGACAGGGGGACACAACTCCGCTTCCTAAAATCAGCGATAGTCTGTAGATGCTAAAATAAAACCTAAAATCTCGATTATAACCGAGAAGGGTCAGAAACCAGAACCTGCTACTTCCCTGGCAGCAGCTTCACGCCCCCCGGTCGCTGGCAAAGGGAAGGGTGAACCCCTGAGCGAGGGCACCGCGTGCCGGAGAGCGCGTAATGACATTGGTGACTTGCACTTACTTTCATATCGGATCTGAAAGCCTACGTCCGAGTGGCTTTTGTCAGTGGTGAAGAGGAGGTAGAGGTAGTTGCTGGTGCTGATGAGGAACTGGGGCACCTGAGTCCCATCATAGACACCTATCAGCGGGGAGGAGTAAGACCGGCCATCTCGCACCTCCAGGGTGTCGTAATTCACCTCCGTCTTAAATCTGAAAGGGACGCAAGAATATGTCTGTGAAAAAACAGCAGTGCTAATTCTGCTTCGTCGCGGTGCTGAGCATGCTCTAACACCCAGGAGGCAGCACAGGCCACCGGGCAACACGCGGGTTCTGCTTCTACTGCCTGAGCATCGTACTGAGAACATGGCATCCCCCCCTACACGCTTCTGTTTCTTTCTGATCCTTCACCCGCTTCATCTGCTGACACCAAAAAGTCTTTGCAGCAACAAGCATCTTCCGCTGCTTGAACACTCAGCTCAGCTCTCGGACACAGCCCCAGGCTCGGGGAAAGCACAGCCCTGCTCCGACAGCCAGACCCAGGGCCAGATCCTCCCTGGTGCTGCTCCCTGGCAGGCTGAGCATGGGGGAGCGCAGCCCCCCAAAACATCTCCCATGCCTGCCTAAAACAGCCCTGCTAATTAGCAGGCGTTAGTCAAGAGAAGAAGGGGAAAGAAAAAAAAAGAAAAAAAAGACTGTTTTCCATGATTTCTTCTCGAATGTTAGGTGAATTGTAATGCCTTGCCAGGAGTCAATTAAAAAAAATAAATAAACAAAAAGAAGGAGAGCTCCTCGCTGGCAAACACAACTGAGCAGCTCGTACCCTTTTCCTCCGGGGGTGGCCACAACCCAACGCTGCTGGAACCACCGCAAACAACCCCAAACCAGAACCTTTTGAGAAGCCCAGGGTGAGCACCTGTCAAACGTGATCTTGATGGGGTAGCCCGGCTGGGCTTCTATGACCCACGCGCAGCTCAGCGAGTCCTTGTAGAAGCCAGGCCAGCCGGGGGACAGGATGGTTCCGCTGGGCGCTGTCAGGTGGCCCCCGCAGGGCGCTGGGGACAAGCAGAATGGCACAGTTCAGGCGAAGAGCATCATGGCAAGCAGCGGCACGGTGGGACATACCCCCCCGCCAGGCAGCACTGGCCCGCCAGGCAAGAGCTCTCATGCACTTTTGTTTCTTGCGTGTTATACAGGTGTGTGTAACTGTATATATACAGATTTATAAATATATATATATTTATTTACCATTCTATTTAGACAGCACTTATTCTCACCCCTAGACCTTCCTCACAGGGAAGATAAAGAGCATGGGCTTGAACCTGGCCCAGCAAAGCTGCTGTCCCCCCACCGACGAGTCAGCCCGTGGCAGAAGTCACATCATCACCGCTTCTCTATATGTATATATACAGCTGTGTATAATTCTGTATATATACAGATATACAGAACCAGATGGAAGAACAACACCAGCTGGTGAGAAATGGCCTTTTCAGCTTAAACTGAGGACGTAGCAGCCTGCTGCTGTCTCTGTGGGAGTCAGTAGCCTGACCTTGTGCAGTGGCTCTAAGGGGACAAGGTATAATAATAATTATTAGATATAAAAGCAGAGAAAACTGCAAGGTCAGTTTGCATTTCAGTAGCGGCAGGTAGCAGAAAATCTTTCATATCTGTGGTAATTGAGTCATGTCTTTTCTACCACCAGGGACATCACAAGACTATGGCGTTTATTCCACATTGTGGTCCCTTGTGCCACCAGCAGAAGCTGAAGGCATATTATTATCTTTTCTGGAAAAAGGATACTAGATCTGATGGACCAGAGGTATAAAATCCTATAACCCTAAATAACTGCAGTGCATTGTCCTCTAAAAAATGAAATTGGATGGAAAAGTGCGTCTGCTTCTGTGAGTTTGCGCTCCCCCTGCTCAGCACTTTGCAGGATTCATCACCCAGGTGCTTCTCCATGTCCTGCTAAGCCACCGGTGCGGGTCACCTACGTACGTCTGAGCCTAAACCCCCTCGCTGCTCATCTGAAGGATGCCAGATGAAAGTCAATTGATCTCAACTGGATCCAAACCAATTATTTTTGAACAAGAAGCTCCTTTCTACCCCAAAACTACAGAATTTCCTGCCAGGACTTCTATCAGTCTTTCAACTCTTCTTTTAGGTCTCCTTCTTTCCCATTAATTTTTCCAAGCACTGCACAGTACTTTAGATCTACATACTTCCTCCTTGTTTAAAAAGGCTAATTAAAACATACACTTAACTGAGTGCATACTGAAGGGTGAGTCAAAGAAATCACCACTGTGATCACAGAGGAAAAAAGCCCAAGTTAATGGTGTAAGGTTATCAAAGCTTCCGAAGCTAAGAGTTGATTAAAAGTGTATTAGCTCATATATGTTTCCCTTCTACGCTTAAAAATACATAAACTTAAAGGCTCGTGCTTGTGAAAGTAATGGAAACCTTGAATCGTCAAACCTACAGACATCTTATTGTCAGCTGCTTCCAAAAGAAAAATTATACAAGAGCACTAAAAAGCCCAGCTTACTATATAAAAGTTATTGAGCACAACTGATACCTTCCTCTTCTAGTCTGAAAGACAAAGGACTAGATTGCGCGATTGCTGCTGCTCATCCGCTTGAACAATGCATGACCAACTACTGACATTATTTCTCACTATTCCAGTACTATTTCTCAATAGCACAGTACTTATTATTCCAATTGCTGTAAATACCAGTGCAGGGCATCGCTTTCCTGAGAACAGAGGGCAAAGGGAGACTTTTCACTTCTAATGAGCTCCTTCTTCACTTCTTTTTTTCCACAGTAGAAGCTTTAAAGGGTTAGGAAAAAAAGCTCTGAAATCTGTGTCAAAGCCTTTCGTTCAGCCCACCCCCCAGATTGCTGGGTGGGCTATCACAGCCGTCGTGGCAAAGGGATGTAAATGCCAAATTTCTGGCTCTCGACTGCCAGCGTCCATGAGACAGGACTGATGCACCACGCTGACAAAGACACGCTGACGGTACGTGTATGTGTACCAACGTTTGCAGCTGCGAGTTCGCTTTTCACAGCAAAGATCTGTACCTTTTGCCTCCTTCATAATTCTACAGATTTTACATGTATCAAAAATCAGGAGAGAAGAAATATCGCCCTGTACCTTCCATCCTCTGTTCTTTAATTCCCTTTGTGACAAGAGTAGCAGGGAAGCTTTTAGTCATCAGTCAATCAAAGCCTTTTATTATTGTCATTAGAAAAAATACCTGTTGCAACCAGAACTCGGCTAATGAAAATAATCCCCAGTGTTCATTTCACACAAAATTAGGAAACAAACCAAGTTCAGTGCTCAGTGATGACTGGACTGGTACCTTCCCCTAAGCAAACTCTTCTGTGCAGATGACACCTTCCAGCGATTTGTAAAAGCCGTAATGGAGAAGCTGAGGGTAAGAACTGAAGTCCAACAGTCCTTTGGCTCTAAGCAACAAATGCCTCCGCCCATATGATGGCAAAAGGCTTCCTACAGAGCCAACGCCATACACCATCGCTACGGGTTATCTGACTGGAACCTAAACAGGACTCTTATCCTTTTTCCCAAAAGGCTGCAAACACCAGGGGCTCGCCCTCCCTCCAGGCTGCCCGTGCAGACTAGTAGGAAAGACGGTCAAACGGTACCTTCACATCTGAGCACTGCATTGTTCCAGACCACATTGCCTTCCTTCAGGATGCAGGTGATGGTTTCTGAGCCGTGGGTCCGAATGAAGCCCTCGTCGCACAGGAAGGACACCGAGCTGCCGAGCTGCAGGCTGTCCCCAAAGCGCTTCCCGTTCACTGGCACGCCAGGATCAGGGCACTCGTTATGCCTGAAGGCTAAGAAGGAACGAAAAGAGAACAGTGAGTAACTTGTTTCCCCCTCCTCTGTCCAATTCAGAATTAAGTACGTTGGACCACAAACTTGGGAATTAATATTTTCGTGGGTTTTCTGTGTAGGCAGCACTTATTCTCGCCCCTGGACCTTCCTCACAGGGAAGACTAAACAGCCTGGGCTTGAACCTGGCCCAGCAAGGCTACTGTCCCCCACACGGACGAGCCACCTGTGGCAGAAGTCCCGTCGCCACCGCTTCTCTAAACGGCTAAGGCACCAGGTATGTGTCCCCACCACTCGGCTTCCCAGCTGGCTGAAGTCACTGAGGTTTTTCTGTTCCCTCCCCCTACTGCAAGTGCTCATTTGCAACCTGACAGAGGAATTACAGGGATTAAAAGATGAGATTAAAACCGTTTGCATCCAGGGGGTGCTGAGATGAAGCAGGAACAGGGGCCAGAAATGAGCCTGCAGAACAAAATGATCTCCTTAACCATCTCTCAAGCATGAAAACACACAAATACTCATAACGGAGGAAGATTTCTAAAGATTCCGCAGTGCATGCATCTGCATAGAGGAAACGTAAATTAACCATTAATGAGACAAAATGAAAGCTTTAAGGCTCTGCAGTTAAAAGTAAGGGTCCTCTCAGCACGCTCTGTGACCGACTGCCACGTAGCCCCTGACCTCGCTTGTCATCGTTCCTAGGACGAAACAAAGGACTCGCAGCAATTGCCTTTCTAGGTGTTGCAAAGCCGCACGTGGACTTGCAGCCCCACGGCTGTTTAAAGCCCTGCCCTTTGCCAGCAGCTAGAAACCAGGCTGGCCAACAACCAGAAAGCAAGCCTATAGCCTTAACTCCCCATTAAGTGCATAATTATGTGCTGTATCTTCATCTGCTGGGAGGTGGTCTTCAGAGATGAGCAGTGTATTAATGATTAAAGCCTCCAGATTAATTACACACACATGCTTTTAGTATCTTTAATGCACCTGACCAAATTCATACGAGTTCTGGATTTCTGACAAAGCGTTGTTACTCTTATAATATCTTGTTATGTGCACTGCTGAGGGGGAAAACACAGGCTGCATCTGTTCCTCATGCTCCATATCCATCCCTGGCAGCGCTACATCGTCTCCTCTCTCATCCCTAAACTGAAGGGAGGGATGGCAAGGTCTCCGAGAGACTCGGGAGCTCCCTTTTGGTAGTTCAAGCAGTCAGAACAGATTAACTCAAGCATACGTAAAGAGCCATTTACAACAACAAAAATCTGCTTTTAAAAGTGTCTTCCTACAGGGGACGGCCGCAACTCCCAACGCAGGTGGGTCAGGGCTGGGAGCTGCGTGCTGGCGGAGAGCACCCGCGTTTCTGGACGAGGTGTCTCGGTCCCGGCTACGTGATGCCACCATACCCGAGCTACTCCATCGGATGAGCCTCCAGCCTGCGGTAGTGTGGCAAGCGATTCCATAAGACCTCCAGTTTATTTTTATTTATTTAGTTAGTTTTAGTTTTAAATAGAGGATTTGCAATCATAGCTAGAAAGGCTATTAATTTAGCTGTGCCACTAAAGGCTATTACAACAAAGTCATTTATCAGTTCTGCTGAATAGGTTTAATAACGCTCTTTAGAAAATTATAGGACAATACGAGGATAAAATTACCGTAGCATTCATTTGAGATTTGAAGACTGGACTTAACGTGAAGCCCAAAACTATCTGCAGGGCTTTCAAGGCTTTCGATTGTAAGACATTGCTACGTATTTTCCTTTATCTTGCAAGCCTTGCATGCTTTCACGTGTCCGCTGGCAAAGACAGTGCTGCCTGACGAACCCAACCATCCAAGACCTAAGAGCTCTTCCTGATGTGCACCGAGCTGTCCGCACCTCCAGAATGGGGTTAAACCCCCACCACACAGCGAGCTGCGGGCTGACGGGAGATCCCGGGCTGCTCCGTGGACAGGTAAACCAGGGCCAAACTGGTTTCCCTCACCCCCACCGGCCAACACAAACTCACAGCCAGGAAGAACCTGTGCAACCAGCTCTAAGCTCGACACCAATCCTCGATTTCCCAACTGCAAATCCAAAGCGATCCCTAATTTTCAGGCTTACTCTGGAACAGCAATGGTTTTAGCAGGATCAAGCTCTTGCCTGCTAGTCTCCAACAAGAAATTAGAGTTTGAAACGAAAAGCAGAAAGAAGGATTGGGCACTTACTGGTGAAGGTTATGTTGAAGCCCCTCTTCTCCATGGAGTGGTCGGTCTGGAACTCCAGTCTGGCTACGTGACCGCTGCTGGTCAGGGAGGAGGGGATCTGGTTTCCCGAGAAGGTCCCCAGCACTGGAGATTCAGCAGTGCCACCGTCCTTCACGGCTAGGAAATCAAACTGGGGCTCCACGTCAAAATCATTGAAAGCCAAGTGAATGCGGCTCTCGGGTTTAGCTATAATTAACCAAACGCAGTGCAAGCTGCTTCCGTATTCTTCCGGGTAATTTGGTGACAGCACAATCCCAGATGGGGTGGTGAAGTTGAAAAAGCAGGAAACTGCAATAAGAAATCACCATCAATCATGCAGCACGGTGCTCCCACAAGCTGCTCCGCCACGTTTCCCCCTCCCCCTTAGCCCCTGGGCTGGGTGATTCCTGCAAATTCCTGATGGCTTTGCTTCTCAGAGCCATTAAGGAAAAGAAGGGCTCAGTGCTCCATTCACTGCTAGATGTCAGTGATTTATTTCCAGGGGGAAGGAGTGACTCCAAAGCAACCTCCAGCCCCGGCTGTTGTTGGGTTGCCATTCCCCAGCCCGGCACAGCACCTTTTCCAGCAGCACACTCTGCGCCACGCAGCACACGTTTCTTTTACCGCGGCAAGAAAACGTCACTCAGGTGGGTGAGGATTTGGTATTTTGCAGGTGAATTCTCCTGCACCTCTCAGAGAGAAAGCCACACTAGAGCCAAATGCGTGACTGCAGCTAGCGCAGCGTAAATTTAGCATTCAACCAGTCAGGCTTTGTAGCATCATCTTCCATCGTGGCTACAAACCTGCGCATCCCACAAAACCCGCGGTAAGGAATCAACTGTGCTGTTGGCTCACGCAGACCTCCAGGCTCCTCTCCCGCTATCCGTATCCCAGCAATTCTGAGTGCAGCACAGACTTTTCAGGATTTGCTTAAGGAAAACTGCACGTCTGGCTCGCCTTGCCCTTTGCTAAATGCACTTTTCAGCCATGCTCCTCAACCGATGCGACTGCACCCGGGCAGTCCCACTGCACTTAAACTCCTTGCATTCAGACTATGCCCGTCCTATTAAGTACTTAATTTATTTGCATTAAATATTTGACCAGTACAGTCAACCCCTTTGCAAAGGAGCCGTCAGTCAATTTGCCTTTCTCTACCTCCTTGGGCAGCTGTTCAGACCTGTGCCAAACAAGCCCTGAAAAACGAAGGCTGCCGTTTGGTTTCGGTAGTGACTTTGCTGCGCTGGGCGAGGAACAGCTTCCAAGAACCTTCCCAAGCTTCCTCCAAGTGCCAGGAGCTTGGGACAACTCGGAGCAAGGGTTGGCAGGCTGGGACCTGCAGCCCAGGTGTAGGGGACGATCCCCTTCCCATTGGAAATAAATCACTGACTTCTGCTGGGCTAGCGTGTTATCAAAGAAAGGCATCAAACCGGACTGCCATTCCCATGAAAATAAGTAAAACTGGTCTTAAAATGAAGTTGAGGGGAAGAGTGCATATGAAAAAAAACATCTTTAGCTCTCCAGGGTTTTCAATATATACTGTATTTCAGCTGACAAGGTCCATTAATTTGAAAAAGCAAGGCTGTCTTTTAAGTGGTACCTACCCCATGGCTTTCACTATTTTACGTATGGATGCTTTACTCATCTTTTCCCCCACCACCCCCCTTGGTAAAATCCATTACTTGGAACATATATCTCACTAATTCCTGGGAAAAGGACTTCGCACACAGGATGAGACTGGTTTTAGTTTGGCATTTATGCAATTATTTGGTTCAATGCTCACCCTCCCTTTGTTATTTTCCCTCTGTCTTCCTTCAACACTTAATGGTTTCAGATCAAATAAGATGGACGTTGCCATGACGTTATCAAGGCTAAGAGCTACACAATCTATTTCCTGCTCTCAGCAACAAAGAGAACAGATTAAAGAGAAAACAAACTGCAAAATATCCTCAGGATTTCGGTTCTTTACTAGATGCTGAAATATCAAGGGATGCTGTCAAATAGTTCTGTCAGCATCATCTTGGTATAATCTGCCTAGAAATACTTATTGAAAACAAATGCATTCACATATAGAGAAACATCTCAGCAGTAGGAACCCCTCACAGGAGCTAGGTATCTCATGAAAAATTTTAAATCTGAGGTGGTAAATTAGCATTCATACAGGACCTACAGCATCACACCGCCAGCAACAGAGAGGTGCAGTTGCTAGCGCAGCTATTACGGCACAGCGCTGCTGGCTCATTTCAGGAAATAAGAACAAAGAACTTGCTGACAAATGAAAGCAAAGCAGAGTGAGGCAAGAATATAAAATTAACCTTGGCTAGATAAAACAAAATGACAGATTAAAAAGTAACAGATAAAAAAAACCCAACACAACAACAACAAAACAACCGCCCAAAGGTCTCCGCTGCAGGGAAGTAAATGACATATTTGACTTTCCATGAAATAACAAGTGTCGCAGACGGCCAAGGTGCTGGCTGGGGGACAGAGGCCACTGTCCCACACATCCAGATCCCATGGCCGGGGCAGGGTACCACAAAATCTGCTCGGTGCAACGGGGAGCTCGGCATCGCCTCCCAGCGCAGCACATCCTACCCAGGAAGCCACAGCTGATCCAGAAGATTCGTTAACAAGATCACAGTGTCTGTGACAGGAAGATTTTCTGTATCTTTTTAAGCAGGAGAGGTCTGTCTTCAGCATGGAAGGGGGGTTTTGGCCTGGGGCTGCACTGGCTGGCAGCGGGATCCACGTCAGCCTCTCTGCTTTCTCAGAAGGGCTTTGCTGGGCACTTGGATAAAAGCAGAAGGTGATTAAAAATATGTCACAGACAGCGAAACGCACTACCAGAACGAAGATGATGGCCCCCAAGAAAGGCAGAGGACAGCTGAGCGTTACCTGCCTCGTACTGCTTTGTGCATCCGAGACAGTCGGGGACAAAGTGTCCCCGAGGAGCCACCGGTCCCTGGAAATATGACAGACAGAGGCCAGCCCTGCCGCCGGCTGCCTGTCCGTCAGGATCGCCGAGTTAGCAACGTCTGAGGCCTTGGGCCTCAGAGACTGAAATTAATATTTATGATCAAGAAATTGAGGTGGAAATTAGTATTTATTACCGTTGTTCTTAAATGTTACGCGAGGATGTTTCATTGTGTGCACAGCACAGGTCTGAATTTATAACCCTATACTGATCTTTGTCAATAATTATTATGACCGATCAAGTACTGCAAAAGCAGTAAGAAAAATCTCTGTGTTAAATACAGCAGAAAAAACCCACAACAAAACTCAGCAGAAGCAGAGCACCTACCAAAGCCGACGAGACCCACACCACTACTGAGTACAAGGTATTTACTCAAGTCATCACAAACATCGAGATTCTGCCCTCGGAAGAGTAAAGTGGTGAGGAAATCACTCTTTGCTTCTTGTCTTAGAACGTCGGGTGGGACATACAGCCCCACGCGTGCGATGCTCGCGGCTCAGCGGAGCACGGAGGCACGCGCCCGCGGTGCAGCAGCATGGCTGCTCGCCTCTGCAGCCAGCCAGGAGCAATTTCTGCGTTTGCCTGGTCAGCCAAAACACAACTTGCTTCTCTTCTGCCTTCAAAAGCTCCTGCCTCCTCACAGACCATCTCGCTTCTGCTGCCAGGCGTGCCCGGTGGCCCCCGCCGCTGCCTGAATCCAGGGCTGATCCCGGGGAGAGGGCACCCCTGCAAGGCACGGGAATGGGAAAGGCACCCCGTTCAGGAGCCGAAACCCAAGCATGAAACCACTGTAATAATTTCAGTCTCCATGGAAACAATAAAAAGAAAATCCTGACTTCTTGCTCAGCTTTTCGGTATCATTCCCGCAGCCTCTCACCACTTGGGAGAGAGCTTAAAGACAGTAACAGGCTTTCTGCCCTACCTTTCCTTTTCAAAAGGATCCCTCCTCCGGGCATAGCTTGGTGATGGACTGGAAAAATAGGACCTCAGCAGGAGCCTGGTTACTAAGTGGCACGTCTCACTCGGGGAAGTGTACAGCCCAAAGAGCTAACAATGCTGGAAGCTCCGGGCACCGCAAAATACAAAATACATTTTGTATTTCCCACTTTCTGTATCTGTTCTTTCCATAAACACATCTGCACCACAACACGTTTTTCCTTCTTAAAACCCTGAGGCACTGGGAAGGCAAGCGGGAGGCGAGGGAAGGGCTCTAGAGCAAAGAGTAACTGGGAAAACTTTTTTTGTGTGTGTGTGTGTTTCAGAGCAACAAACTCTTCGGCTTGGTCTGATGGAGCAGTTGTCACCGCCAGCACGCGGCTGAGCAGGTATATTAAAAAGAAGGAAAAATAGGGAGGTTTTGGCTACCAGATCTTGAAAGAAAATATCAGCTGTGAACTTAACATAGATGGTAGAGGACCCTCCACACGACAGAGCGCTACGACACGAAAGTTGGTTTCCCTCCTACCCACACAGAGCAGAAGCAGCGGTCGGGTCACTAGGAGGAATTTTCTTAAACTTACTGGAAGACGCTGCTCCACGCTAGGACAGTGTTGGGCTGCTTGTCTGCCAGGGTTTCTGCAGCCATCTGTCATTCCGGAGGTGCTCCAAGGCTTCTGCACGAAGACGAGCTCCTTTCCCGTGTGCTTATTTATTTTCAGCAGAACTCCCCCCCCTCCCTGCACTCTCCCTCGGGAATCGGTGGCAGCGTCCACAAGGCGACAGAAGCCTAATTGCTGCTTTTTGGCAAAAGCCCCAAAGTGGTGCAGTGCTCTTGTTATGTACCTTCTCCTTTCTGCTCCTCCGGGGTTTAGCCCAGCATCCTCCCTCCGCTGCAGCGCTCAGCGCCGGCTGCCAACTGCTGCAACGCATCCATCTCCTGCAGCTGGGAGCTGCTCACGCCGCCGGCCAGGACCTGCCTCTCCACACCGTCCCACGGTCTCGGCACACCGCGCGCAGGAAGGATGAGTGCCGGAGCACCCGGCGGGTGAGGCGCCCCCGAAGCGTGTCACGGCCGGGGGGCGAGGGCAGCTGCACACTGGTGATGAAGTGCAGCAGAGGCGGCGCCAGCAGGTTCAACCACACGCGAAGCGAAGCTCGGGGGGAGCAAGAGAAAGAGCCTGAGGGATAAACTTGCCACACATCAACTCCACCTGCAAACTGGAAATGTCCCATTGCAGCTTTCTCGAACCCCAACCCCACACGTAAAGCGTTCAGGTACGACAAGGCAGGGGCGAGGGGACTCCTCTGCAGAGCAGATGGAAGGTGGCAACGGAACATACACCACAGTCCCGTTTTCTGGATATAGAAAGGGGACAGGGACAACCTCCTCACCTGATAAAACCAGTGAGCATCATTTCAGATTCAGATTCATGTAAAGAGAAGCAACCCGCCACGCTAAGCGATTGCTGTCAGGAACGGGGACAGATGCCTTGGCAGAGGACAGCTCGTTTATAGCAGCATGAAACCCTATCAGGGTAACAGTTCGACTGATTCAAGCAGGAAAATAACAAGCATGGAGAGAACCCAACGCACAGCATCCCACCGAGGAGCGCTGAGAGCAGCTCTGGTGAGCCGCCTGCGCTGCCACGGGGCCCAGCACCCCCCCTGGGTCCCCCCCACCAGCTCTGCTCCCTCTGCAGCAGAAGCATCCCTGTGGAGCACGTGAGAGCTGGCCACATCTGCTGGATCACCCACCCCCCTCACCCCACCCTGCAACCTCCCTGCTGACCCAGGCGGTCCGCAGCGGACCCCCGAGCCCCTAACAACCTGTTGGAAACCAGGAGAACACACGGAGCAGCAGCTCGCAGGAGGAGAATTCCCTCTGGCTTTACGACTGCTAGAAAGAACTCACTGGAAAAGTAACACCGAGGAGCAAACAGGCTCTGGTCTGATCCAGGGGGATGTCAGTTTTCCTCAGATGGAGACCCCAAGGGAAACTCGGCGTTGTGGCGTGCTGGAAGGCGCACAGCTCATTTGCGACAGCTCTCAAGGAGGAGCAGAAGGGACCGGTTAAGCAGCCCTCTTACAAAGTCACAGAGAGGGACACGGAAAACTTTCATCTGGGTTCCACCAAAACAATGCCTGGGTAGTTCACGGGGGACAATTAAACCCCCATTCATTGTCATTAAGAAGGTGCTTAAGTGCATTCCTGCCCAGCACAGCACTTCAGCATCCACGTCTACTTAAGCAAACATTTACATCGCGGCACTTTCATAAACTGCAATGCAGAACAGGGGCTTCGAGGGAAAGCGCCCTGCTTAAAATTAAGAAGGGAATGGTCTTACATGGCTGCAACCATGAAACAAGGTTGTTAACAAAAGCTACAAATCCCACATGCATACAGAGATCACGGTAATCCTGCCTTCATTTAATTTGCTTCCCTTCCTGCCAGGGACAGACTGGATCCCGGCGGCTCAGGGGACCGGGCTGAAGATAAGGAGCATTTCCCCGCCGATGTGCTGCTCTGAAGCCAACCCCGATCAAGGGCCAGCACAAGGTGGTAAAGGGTCCTGAAGGACACCCATCTGTTGCACAAATGCAGCAACCATCCAAGCCCCGGGATGTGGCTCCCCGGGAAGCCAGCCCGTTTCTCGGCAGCTTCCAGCCGCACGAACCCGGGATGCGACCGGTTGCTTGGCGGAGGTCAGAGCGGACACGTTTGGGTAGGTGAAGGTTAGCGACCAGTGCCCTCTCCCAGCTCGTCTGGCAGCGATAATTACTGTCTCTCTCTGCCATTAGATCTGGAAATTGTATCAGGGTGCTTCATAAAAGCATCAATCAAACAATAAACCCCCCCAACATGGCAAAACAGCTTGGAAATAAAAATTAATAGAATCTCTACGTTTCTTCCAAAATCCACTAAAAGCAATGGCATCTACCAGCAGATAAACAAGTCCAATATTAGCTAGAAAACCTGTTTACAGCAGGAGGGAGAAACATTTTGTGAGTTAACATCAACTGTTCCATCAGCAGTGCAAAAAGGAAGAGGAATTAAGAATAAAAGAAATAATATGAAGAGCACACAAAGGACCAGGTTTCATCAGAAGAGCGAGAGCCAATGCTACAGTTCTAAAGTAAAAAAAAAACCCTCCCTTATAATGACAGAAGTATCAACTGCTTTAAGGAAATCTTTCTGGAATTTCTGATTAAAGAATTATTGGACAATAAAGAATCATTCCAATCATCTTAACCATCTGCCTCCTTAATACAGACGATAAAACAATTCCTGGTTCCTACAGATCTCCATAAAGGAGTATCCAAACTCAATTTATGAATGTTTAGGTATGGAGAATCCATCACTGCCTTCAGTAGGCTGCTCCAAGGGTCAACTACTCTCTCTGTTAAAAAGCTATTATTTTTAAAAAGGCAAACGATGCTTTTCTCATTGCTAAATTAAGAGGCACACTTTTATCAAAATTACTCTTTGTAGGGAAGTCCCACAGGTTGCTGAGAACAGTGGGCAGGAAAAGAGAAGAAAGAAAGAAAAAGAAAACAACGGCCAACGGCCAACTTAATTTAGAACGAAGTGAAGACACTGTCAAGTAAAATAAAATCACATGGTTCTGTTCCGTATGTTGCTGGGAAAAATACCTACTGCACTTTGCACATGCAGCTGCTAATCCTGAATGTTTGTGCACGCAAAACGCTCGCCATCAGCTCAGAGCTAAAGCCTGCAATCTTTACAAAGATTATTCAGCAGGTATAATAGGCCAATACGGGATTAACAAAAACCCAGGAGTAATTACCACTAAGGAGAAGAGAGATTTTATCCTGCTATTAAGGAAAAGCAGACAGTCAAAAGACTGGGGAAACCCCCAGGATGGTAACCCCTCCGAAGGGGTGCGTGGGGCGACTGCGTGCCCTGGGCCTAGCTGAGCTGTTGCTGGAGCCAACTCAAAGGCATCTCCCAGCAACGCAAAGGATGCTCAGTTCGGTCTGAGAGAGCCAACGCACTGTTTGCAGCAAGGCAGCCCAGCTCTGCAGTGTTCACGGGCGCAGCGCTGCTTCTGCCCCGCATGCCGGCACGTCCCAGCACCCGTGAGCAATGGGTGCGGGGAAATGGGCTGCGGTTGGGGCTTTCAAGGGAACAAGAAGGGAAGAAAGCGTAACATCTGCTCCGAAGCCAGAGAACACCACACACAATTTAACATAATTTCAATTGGAAATGCTTTGGGAAATGCCTTCTGCTCTGTTTAGAGGAATATTATGCATGCCTACCGCTCCAAGCAGGTCTGTAATGCAAAGAGAGCTTATGATAACACAACAAAAAGCAAGTCACTGGAAACTAACGAGGATCCTAAAGCAAGACCAAAAGCCCTGTAACAGCGATCAGCTCAAGAAGGAGTCCAGGAGTACTCTGAAACAGCACAGCTCACATCACAGCCCCTCCACTTAAATGCACACACGGATATATACATACGTACACGGGCGCACATATGTATCGCCAGCCTCTGTGGAGTTGCAGTCAAGCGACGCCAAAAAAATACCCCTCAGTTCAGGGCAGAAACCTCCTCCCCCAAGTCTGCTTGATGCACTGCAAGCAGAACATAGGCACCGCTTCACTTCTCTGTGTTCGTTACCTTCAGAACACGACGGGTCCGGAAAACTCGCAGTTTGCCAGTCTGAGATCAACGAACTAAACTTGTATCTGAAAATATGTTGTTTTCAGAAATTCCCCTCCCAGAGCAACTGCGACCCAGAGGACAGTTAGAACAAGGCAAAAGCTTTGCCTTTGTTGAGTGAGATGGTTACAAATGACGTATATTGTCAGGATAGTTTACGGCATAATTATCTACCACGTCAGATGACGGCGCTGATTGGCGCAAGGCAACCCTCCAGCTGTAGGTGCAGGACTGAAAACTCAGGAGTTGTAGGTGACAGACCCACCAGGGCAGGGCTGCAGGCAGGAGGAGGAGGAGGAGGGGAGCGAAGCTGCTGGAGAAGGGTAGCAAAGCACCTCATGAGACTGAACTGCTGCAGAAAACCCCTGGGCGCACCCTCCCCCCGCAGAGGGGGTGTCAGTCGCCCCCCCCCGTCTGTTGCAAGGAAACATAAACCTCGTGAAACAAATCTTTGGTCATAGAAAATGTTTTGTAGTGGGGCTCTCTGTTGCAATAGTCCACATAAAATCGGGTAATGAGTTTCTCCCTACTACACATGACTATGTTTAAACAGTAATTCCAACCATGAATTTGAAAGTTATGGCACTACTGAAACGCCCTGCTCCCCGACTAGGTCCATCCAGACTTTCATCATCATTCTCACTGCAGTAACTGAACAACTCACCGGCTTCCCGTTATAGCTGCAATTATGGGCTGGTTCCCCGCTCATAGGCTTAATAATCTCCTCTGCCACAGGTAACTGTAGACTCCAGTTTGAGTATTACATCCCTTATGAGTTCCTACCATCAGAGCACAAACTTCATCAAAGTAGCACAATGGTTTTCCTTAGGTAACATTTATCTGCAGGACACCTCCGAAGCCCATGTTGCTGCCCTTCAAGACTTCGGGATAACTGAAGCAGCTCTTGGTACCCCTTCGTAGCTCCGCACGAAAGCTACGGCTCAGGTTAGCCTGGGTTACAGAACTGCCTCAGCCTTTGTAACTTGGAAAATGCAAGTATCCAAACAAAAACCGGGAACTATGAAGCTGATTTGAGCACTACGAGGTGCTGTGGAATAGGAAGAACGAGAGGTCTTCAGCACCCAGTCACCACCGGCACCCAGTCACCACCGGCACCCAGTCACCACCGGCACCCAGTCACCACCGGCACCCAGACACCCACATTGCACCGAAGCAGAGCCCAAGCTCCGAGCAGACAGCTGGACTGACCGTGTTCCTGCACCCGGCTCCAGCGCTCCAGGCTCCAGTTGTTTGAGGTATCTCAGCTCATGAGAAAAAAAAAAAATAAATCTGCACATATACAGCAAGGCGAGGGGGAACTCGCTTAGCAAGGGGTTTGTGGAGGGCAAGCGCTACCAAGGGCTTGCAGAGTTTCTCAAGCGCCCTACGTGCTTCACCCTGGCCGGTTAAGGGATGCCACGACAACAAAGAGGATGAAGATGGAGGGTCTGTTATCGTGAAGGCACAGACAGTCACGAATTAAGAACCCGCTGCAATAAGCAGATGCATTACTTAAATGGTTTGCGTTGCTTTGTCATCGAAGCCCCAGGAAATGAGTTCTCCACAATAAATTCTGTCTGCTCATAAATCATTTGCTCAGGACAGCAGGATGCACCATAGCGCGCTGTTTAATCTCCGCCTGCATTTGTCACACGTTTGCAACCAGAATCAGAAGCACTGAATTGTTTGCATATTCCAACTAGCGGCACATAAATCAGGTTACCTTACTTCCCCACCTCACGCCCAATACATCTAATGGTCTCCCAACATTTACAGAGGGTTTTTTACTAATCCCCTGACAGATTTCATGCCAGGTTACACATTTTGTCATGCAACCGCTTCCGATTCATGCACGCTAATATGACGCTGTCTAGAATAAAGGCAGGCGAGTAAAGGTGGGGAGAGGGCTATGAAACACTTTTTCCGCTATGTACATGTTGCCTTGTTGATTCATCAATTGCCAAAGCTGGAGGGCCACAGAGAACAGAACACAATGGAATTATTTCAACTAAAAGATTCATGCCTGTGCCACGCTTTGCACGAACTGCCGATTAGGGCTTGATTTCAGTATCTACCTACAAAAAAATAATCCTACTTTACTGGTAAATCTCTTTTCTATACTGCTATGATCCAACCCTGGGCACAAACTATGGGTTTAGTCTCAGTGTGAACTATCTGCAAGAACCTCAACCGAAGCACCTGCTGTTCAAACTCATCTGTACTACCTGGAAACAAAAAACCAAACAACTTCTGACCCTGAGCACAGAAACGGCCTAATATCTCCTGCTTCAAAGCTAACCAGGAAAATTCAATTTTCCTCATCAGCATCTTTAGCTGATTTGCTTGCAGAGAAAACCAAGTAGGAAGGGAGTCAGGGCATCTGGCAAAGGCAAAACTCAAAGTAATTGCTTCCTTTCCCCAAATAGACATTTCTCAAATGCTGGGAGATGAAATTAGCGTTTGAAAAAAGAAAGGCACTTATTTAAACCGTCTTCCCACATTCTCCCATAAATTGCCAACGTAGGAAGGCTAAACCTCCCCCTCGCTTCTCCCACAGCTGCTGAAGATCCCAGATTCAGCTCCGAAGTGACAAGGTTTGCTCCCCGCCAGCTGTGTCAACTCTTGGGCACGGATCAGCTCCTGCCACACCACAAACAAAAAATATTTTGTACTGCGGCATCGAACCCCAGCACACCTATTTATCTGCACAGCGAACCCACCCTGTAAAAATTATCAGTTCTGTTTCCTCTCTATCTGTTTTCACCACACTTCTGTCCTCTCTGTGTTGCTCAGCTGGATTGTCCTTTCCTATTTTTTTTGTTAGGATCCATCTCATTCCCCAACGCTAGAGCATCACTTCAAAAGTACAGACATTAACGTACCCAGCTAAGCAGAGGTGAAACAAAAAAAAAAAAAAGATTTTGCTCATAACCAACTGGGGAAAATACAGATACTTTTGCAAGTTTTAGTAATGTCCAAATATAACATTGTTTGTGAGCGAAGGTTCGGTCAATATAATCAAGCAGATTGCCCAATGCATCTTTAAAGGACAGCGAAACCATTAAAACCCAGTGGGGACTGTGCATCTAACTTCCATTTACAACTGGAAATTTTATCCTTGGTCACTACTGAGAGCATAATATCCTTCTGCTGAGAACTCATGCAACAAATTAAAAAATGAGGTCCAGCAGCAGGGAGCCTGAATATTGTCAGATAACGAAGGAAAATTAAATGCCCCAAAATAGAATCAAGTTTTAAATTGTTGTATTTTTTTGTGTCCGTGTCCATGCCTCCTGCCTCGGACACGAAAGCCCTACTTTCTCTCCAGAAGGGATGCGAACCCGCACAGCGAGAGGGCAGGGGGGCAGAGCAGAGAGAGCTCGTGGTCCCGGTGCGAGCCCAAACGTCTGTCTGGATGCTGGTCCCCGCTGCGCATCCCTTCCCTGCTGAGAGAAAAGCCCAACCAAACCCTCCCCGTGGCTTTGGTTAAGCCCAGCAGCAGCTTGGTGCCATCTCTGCCGCCAGGAGAACGTGCCCTGCCCTGGGTACCAAGCACAGCGCACGCACGCACGGTTTACACGACCACCTCACCACACAAGGATGATGGGTTAGAGCCGACTCCTCACTGACTTACAAACACAAACTGGTTTCTGAGCAGACCACTGGCTACTCTTTTGGCAGGTAATTGTTTTCTGTCCCTTCAACTCAAAGGCAGGCTGGCACTCAAACTTCAAGCTGTCCCCGTGGCGAAACGTGGATCCTTCTCTCCTGCCGTAGGCTGGGATCCCAGGATCACCGCAGCTCCCTTGGTCAATCTCTGGAAAAAAAGAAAAAAGAAAAAAAAAAGAAAACAGAAGTTGCATGGGGGAAGGCTCCGACGCTGAGCTGGTGGGATCCCTGCCGTCACACGGCATCCTGGCCTCCCCCACCGTCTCACGGGAGGGGGTCAGCAGCGACGCAGAGCGCAGCCGACAGCATCCCAACATGCCAGTTTTACCAGTGCCACCGAAAGACCCTCCTAAAAACCTCCCCTGACCGCTTCCTCATCCTCCAGATAATCCCAGCTCACTGAAGAACACAGCGAGACCCGAGGAGATCCTCCCCTGCCCCTGCTCCAGGGACTTCTGCTGAGGCAGACGGACCGCGTCTCCCTCCACGGGAGCATCCTTCGGCTCCTCCGGCCGAGGGCACGCCGCTGGGATGCCTTAGCGCCATTCCACGTCTGCCGTCTTCCCCTTCCTGCCCCCGTTCCCATCTCCGCGTCTGGTCCCGAAGCCGCCACCATACTGCAGGGGAACGCAGAGGTTACCTCTTGCCGCGCAGGTATTTCGACTTCACGTAAATACAGCGCACTGCTATCTGTTACCTTCGGCTCCGTAAAATTTCATTTCAAATTCATACCCCTGCCCTGTGTCACATTTAGCTACAAAACCTCATTCCTCCTCAGCCTGCCGAGCGCTCCCACACTGTTTCCCTGCTTCACATGCATCTCATCGTTCACGTCCTCCTGGTTTTATCCCCATCATCTGCGATCAGCCTCGCTGTCTTTTCTCCCCATTTTCAATTTCTTACACCAAATTGGAAACTTCTTTTATGACAGTTTCTTTACAGAGGAAAACGGCATAATCTGAGATTTGCATTACGCCATCTAATATTCCAATTTGGTTTGAATAACAACAAGCACCTCATTATTATTCTGACTCCAGGCAACTTAGAGACAGGTGTATTTTGAATAGAAGTCACAAACAAGGCACCTAGCTTCTGCTACTGCTGCATGCACCCGGAACTAAAAAGTCACTGCCACATAATGAAGCGTTCCAAAAATAATTTAATATATATTAATATGATAGTTTTCATGAAATAGGTGTCTTTTTTTTCCCTGTTAGTGAAAACAGCTTGCCAAGATTTACGTATTTCCCTGCCAACTTGGAAAATCCAAATGTTTCAGATTTGTACTTGCAAAGAAGGGACAAAATAGAACAGTTTGGACAACAAGATAGTGTTGAACTGTACGTTACTCTCAAAAAAAAAAAAAGCAGGAATCAAATCGTGCA
This sequence comes from Falco peregrinus, assembly GCF_023634155.1. NCBI lineage: Eukaryota > Metazoa > Chordata > Aves > Falconiformes > Falconidae > Falco > Falco peregrinus. Next base: position 118,254,125 of record NC_073723.1, read on the forward strand.
AACGATGAAAAAAAAATTCAGCTTTAAAACTCAAGAAACAGCAACAAGATCAAAGGGTAGCATGCATATTTTAAACACGTATCGTGTCCTGACAGGCACGGGAAAACTGGTAGTGCCTTCTGCTGCAAGTCAACAGCCTTTAAAAATTCATCTCTGGCATTCCTTCCCTCCCCACACCTTGAAGACTTGAAATGCAGGAGCAGCAGGCGCCGCCGCGGGCACGCTGCCTCGGCCGCCTTCCCCCAGCGCCCCCATCCCCGCTGCCACCGACGCCGGCGGCACTGGGTGCCCCGGGGAAGGGAACGTTGAACACCCCGGTGCCACCGCGCTGTTTGTTCCTTGTTTGAAGAGATGGCCAGAGTGACACAGCGTGGCTTCCATCTCGGTGGGAGCAAAGTGTTCAGTCACCTCCCTGTCCTTGCCAGGCTCCTGCGCTTCCACCCGGAAACAACAAAACTCCTCGACAGACACACACGTTCCGGCCCGCAGCTCACTCCGGAGAGGGAGCCCCGGCTCCTAAAGCCCACGAGAGTTTTGCCATTAGGCAAAATTTTTGCTATTTGCCTGGAGGAGCTCCCCTCCGCACCGGCCCCATAGGGATGGTGGCCACGGGACCTCCGCAGAGATGCTAAGCAGCTCCAGCAGCAGCCAGAGAGCTCCAGCGTGCAGCATATGCTGCTTTTTACAACAAGGACATGCTCAGGCTACCAGATACTCGGGAAAAAATGCAGCTGAGCAAAGAAAAAGAAATCCCTTTCAACCCTCTGCTAAGAAAGAATAAAGGTGCCCGAGATGCTCTCGAGGCACCGACTGTGTGGTCCCCCCTACGTGTGAGCTTCTGTAAGGGGACCAAGCATCCTCAGTCCCATCAATCCACCGATGAGGAATGGCACTGCAGGTGAGAGCATGGGAGCCTGAATCCTCAGTGAACCCTAGGTTCCTCAATCACTCGAGCACGCCGCACCAGCCCAGCTGGAACATTGCCACAGAGTGAAACCACAGGCTTAGGAATGGGAGAGAAACGAAGAATTAGAGCTCACACTTCCCACCGCGCACGTGGGCTCCTTGTTAGCGGCAAGCAGCCAAAGCTAGCGCTTCTCATTGCATTAGGGAGGGCAGAAAACGGGATTTCTGTCCTGAGAAAATCCCCCGGTTCCTACATCTCTTTTCCTACATAGTAAAATTCACTAAATATGTAGCAGGGCAGAAATCCCCCCAAAAAGAGCGATTCAGAGATATCAAAACATGTTACTTCAATAAGATTGAAACATTTATTCTGATGAATGTTTAAGTAAAATCGTTTTCACATTAGAATAATAAAAGTCAAAACTAAACAAGAACATCTAAATCAAGTGTTTTGACATTATTTAAATGAAACAAGTCGACATGAATCTTTATCTTCCCCATCAAATATGATATCATGCAGATAAGATTTTGACAAAACAGCATTTTCGAACAGAAGATGTTTCACCAGCTATTTATGCTATTTGTCTTCTGGCTGTGGGTGGAGAAACCGGGTCCCTTGGCTCAGCACCGCGGTGGCTGCCCACGCTGCCAGGGTGACTCAGGAGAGCGAGAACCTCGCTGTTCCCTCACACCGCTGCACCGCAGCCCAAAACTGAGGCCACACTTTTCCTGGAGTTCTGGGGGAATTCCTGCTCCTGCCTGACCTGGCTCTGGAGGAAAAGAAGAGGATTTTGCAGCTGCAAGCACTGTGCTAGGAAAAGTTCGGTTTCGGGGAAAAAATATCCACAAGGTGTGGGACCTGTAAGCACTTCGAGGCTATAGGTGTGGAAATCACACAAACATTACCCCCAGTCAGAAAAGACCCTCCAGAAAATATTTAGCCTCACACACATTAATTTGTACATATATTAACTTTGCTGAAACTATGGAACGCTGTAAGCTTTCCGCCCGTACCTGAAGGAACCAGGACCAGGGTGCTTGTATTGCCTAGTTCTTTTTGTCGATCCCAGTGATGACATAAAAAGGATCTAGAGAGGAAACCCCATGAGCAGGAGGAGATCAACTAAGAAGGAAAAGCCATTTCTGCGTGTCTTTGCCACATCCTTCCCATCTAAAACCACCGCTGCAGGGCGAATGCAGAAACCGAATCCAGCAGCCTCATTAAAACCCTGTGGCATAACGGCAAATCGCTCCCTCTACGGTTTATACAAGACTTAAATACAAGTAACATGACCCGGAGAGCACTTGAGGTCAACCCATCATAAGCTAAAAGCCTTCCCGTCTGTTGGGTCAGCAGTGCTGCAGCATGTTTTATGACATGAGTCAATACATTTAATGGAAAAGAGAGCAGGAAAGAGCAAAACACTGAAGTTTTCTGAGAGACTTCCACCACCAACAATACTGGGGGCTTAGGCAACGTGGAACCTAAATAAAATAATGTAATTAATGAAAGCCACCTGCATGTTATCCGGGCTTCTCGGTGAAACCTGGGAGCATTTCACTGGAGAAATCCGAAGGCAGCGCTCCACGCCAGGGAGCAGGAGCTCAGCTTCGAAAGCTAACCCTGCCCAGCAGCAGCACTACCTGCAGATGTATTTTTTTCCCCTCAAGTCCCCTAGGATCAGGCAAGTGAAGACGGTATTGATCGCTCTCAATTCGACACAGATAATGTGTACGCACACCCTTACGCGCAGCTTGCACGCAGGCGTCCCTGCAGAGTTCCGTACTCGCGTATCACACATGTACCCCCCGACGTGGCCACCCAGCGAGCTCCCCCGACCAAACACCAGCCGGTTTGATTAAACCCAGAAAGGTCAGCAGAGGAAATCTTCAGGCTCCAGCTCTGCAGAGCTCCCTAAGCCTCTTAGCACCGCGGGGCTACATTTCGGCTCTAAAGCTAAGCTCCTCAGACCAAACACTTAGTCAGCGTTTCAGCAACAATAAATATTGTTTAATCATCCCCTGCCTGCAGCATGCTGGTGGTTCGGGACACAGACCTTAGTCAGCGCTACCCAAACGAACCAGCTTCCGACAGAAATCCAACCGAGATTAGCGTGCGTCTAGAAACCTAGTTCTGATTTTAAATTATTACTTTACATGAATGATACATAAATGCAAGGCTAAATTAAAAGCCGGCTTTGTTCTGTTTTTCCATGGTTTAATATTTCTGTCTCTTACCACAGAATTTTCAAGTGCTGATTTACTTTTATACTGTTGCTTGTAAGAACCTCAAGCTCATCGGTAACGGGAAGACTTTTTCCCCAACACTTCCCCTGCGAGGAGGACCAAGCATCTTCAGTCCCATCAATCCACCGACGGGGAATGGAACTCCAGATGAGATTATGCAAGTCTGAATCCTCAACGAACCCTAAATTACTCAAAAACCTTTGAAAATGTTACCCGGAGGAATTATTTATTCCCAACCATTACAAGGGGTTGACCCGGGAAATTTCACACCACCATCCTGACGGCTGCGGAAAGCAGCGGCTCCAAGGGGAAGGCACTTTCAGAACAAGACATCCCAGATTAAAGGAAAGAAGGGAGAAGATAAGGCCCAGGACCCCAGGAGGCTGTAAGCCCTCTCACAAGTCAAGCACTAAATTGCGGTATCAATCAGCTCGCTATGGTGGTGAGAAAGAAAAAGACTTTTCCACCAAAGTGGAGCTTAATACAAATTTCTTCTGACAAGCCCTGGAAGTCCAAAAACATCGTTCACTATTATGAGAGAATGCCTGTTTAAAAGGATAAACTGGCTGCAGTTGAGACATTGGAGATTTAGAAGTAATCTTCATGAACATTAATGAGCCAGATCCTCAGCTGGTAAAGACTGACATGGCTTAATTGAAAATCAATGCTGTCGCACTGATTTACACCCACTGAGCATTTGCTCCAAACGCATCCAGTCTTGCAGTGTGAAGATCTGGAAACACCCGAATCCAGATACCTTGTGTTTTGCACATTCTTCCTGGAGTTGAATATATATATATTATTTTTTTTACATATTTCTCCTGGAAAGCACGAGGACCTGGTTGGCTTCCCCCTCCCCGGCACCCTGCGCATTAAGAATCTGACGGCATATTGCCCTCCTCAGCACGTTCCTTCCAACAGGTCCTTGAATCTCTGCATCAATAAATCTCTTGGGCATAACTGTTTCAGCACTAGCAACAGGCTTTATGATGGCATTACGCTTAAAACGTACACTAAAACTTAGATGTTTTAGGATAGATGGCTATTTAAACATACTCTATAAGCAATACTCGGCCCTTCTACCAGGCAGATTTTTGGTCTTGAGTTTATATAGCTCCATTAGCCGTAATTTTCCTTTCACAATTAGGAAGACGTGTGGCCATAAAACTGATACGGAAACTTGTTAGTAAGTTGCATATAATTTCATAACGTATTTGGCAAGTGCTAATTGCCTCTTACTTAAATGTCTCTTTGCTTTGTAACTCCAAGCATTTGCAAAAACTAAAACCTCTGGATAGTACCAGTATGGACCTGTGCTTTGGGCATGGAGCGGATTTGCTTTGTTCATGCACAAAGCCCTTGTGCAAGGTCAGTAGCTGCTGTACAAAACCTGCAAAGATGCCCAGAAACAGGAAAAAAAAAAAAAGATATGAACGATCAGCAGAGCGTAGGCTCTGCTTCTAACACCTGCAAAGGACAGGCACCCCCCAGGCAAGGGTTCCTCCTTCAGCGTTCAGCAGCAGCAGCGCCAGAATATTCCTTTTTTTTTTTCTTTTTTTTTTTCCCTTCCTTCCCTAGGACACCACAGGCATAGAAGAGCACGGCAGAATAGGCGGCAGCTGTGCAGGGTAAAGCTGGTGAGCAGGGAAGGGAGAAGAACATTTGACACTGGAAGTTCCATACGACAGGACTCCAAAGCAGGAAGGGTAACGGTGATCCCCAAACCGCCCGGTGAGGGCACAGGGAGCAGGAGCAGCTCAGCCTTGCTATAGATCAAACTCCCAAAAACATCCAGGCGAGCCAGAGGAGGACAAAGTCACGCTCCTTATAGATCCAAAGTTCACAGAAGATGAACAACAGCGTAAGGAAGTCCCTGTATCATGTGCTTTGCAGCTTTATGTGCTACGCTACAGGGTAAACATCAGATGTATCAAGAGGCTGAAAAAATATATCCGCATCGCTCTTTGGATGAGATTCACAAGGCTGCGGAGCGCTTTCAGCCCCCACAGCTGGCGGGCAGGGGTGCAGCAGCGCGCTCCGCCAGGCTGCCAAGGATCAATCGCAGCCAAACGTGGCAGGAGACAGACATGGCAGCTCCTGCAGACAGTGAGCTTCCCCTCCCAGCCAGTGAGACTGAAATAGCACCATCAAGATGCTCCCTAGACTATCAGGCTAGATCTGCCTTCTCCTCCTTTCAATTCCATTATCTCTTATCCATGTCCCTCCACGACTTTTCTGCTGACCTGGTCCTGTAATGCTGTAAATACTCCAGCATCATGACCCAGTCCCCGCTCCCGGGCACTGCTCAGCCTGCCTGGACACGCTGGCATTCACCCCAGCCACGTTTTCGGGTAGGTCAGGTCCCTTCAGGCTCCCAAAACTGCGGTTACTTCAGTGTCACATCATCAGCACCACGATGGGCAAGTCCTGGCCTGAACACACGAGGGCAAGTCCCAGAGAAACGCTGTTAAAAATGAATGAACGCTAATGTGCATTTAGGGCCCTTGAAAGCAAGATTTCAATGTTAGTGCTGATGTCGGTGGAAGCTGCTGGTACTCAGGCACTTCAGGAGCAGCCCCCATACCTCGATGAAGATTTATGCGCCTACTTTTAGGCGTCAGAGACAAAAGAGTAAGCCTTCCCGGGCAGCAGCAGGTCACAGAGAAAACAGAAAGGCATTCAAGTGCTTTTCGAAGAGATTAAAGATGACAACAATACCAAAAAGAAGCTGACAGGGAAGTGGAAATGTTCCTGTGAAACGAGCTCCCCCTCCGCAGGCACGAGGCACTGATGGGGGATGCAGAGCACGTTCTCCAGAGCGGTGCTGCAGAGGGTGCTAAGCACCCTAGGCGCTCACATCCAATGTGGAGACACAAGAAGGAGATTCCTGGAAAAATCTAAAACCAACTCAACCAAGAATCTCAGAAAAGCTTCAGCCAGAATCACCAGTCACTCAGGTGAGTGAGGAGGAACACTTTTCCATCACCCTTCCTCTAAACCTGTAAATACCTACGACACCAGCAAACACAGCAGCTTAAGACAGACTTCAGCATTCATGTCCTAAAGCATTTCATGAGTTCCTTCTGAAAAATCCCAGCATTAACTTTTCTTTCACTTGCAAGACTCCAGACTACCCCAAGTTTAAAGTTCCACTGATCGACTGGAACCATTGATTACTTGATCACACTTTCTCCCGCAGACGCAGCCTGTTGCCAGCAGCTGAGATTCACCAACTCTTTTCCAACAAAGCAGATGAAACGGCAAAGAAACATTACCCACTCCGTCTGCTTTCATGGAAAAGCTGTTCTTACTGCAGCAAAGCTTCAGTTTTAAGGAAAAAAAAAATATCTGCAGAGCTTCAATATATTTAGAGAAGCCTCTTTTTCTCCCAAACAGCTGTACCCATCTCATCCCTGGTCCCTTGAAAACAGCTAAATTCTAAGAGTGAGAGAGATGCCTGGATTACCTTCATACGTTGCTTTGAATCCCAGCAAATTGCTGACACTGTCTGTCTGGAAGAGGAGCCACATCTGGTGGTGCGTGCTAACGATGAGATCGGGGACTGTGGTACCTGTCAAGCTGTAAAAATAAATAAGAACAAGTAAACAGCCTGTACATCTCCCCAAACTTATTATCCCACCAAAATAAAGGCTGCGTATGCCCCTGGGGGAGCAGAAAATAATGAGAGCAACACCGACACAATTAAGGATAACCCCAAAACAGAACACTGTCCAAAAATCTGATAGATTTTCAAGACTGATGAGCCTCTCGGTATGTTTGTGCATCCTACCTAAACAGGGAGCCTTCTACCACAGTTAAGGGTCGCTATTACTACCAGCACTATAATAATTACAATTTAGTACCATTATTACAATGTATTATCCAGCATCAGTAGTAATAATTTCCTTCCTCACTGAAGCAAAACGTAAGCAAACAAATGAAATTCCCAGAACCCATACTGGTGACTGAATCCTCTTAACTGCCTGTAGAGTATTTGCTAGCATTACAAAAAAAAATTACCTTCAACACATTCTCGGCGACATTTCTATCCTCACAGACAAGTTTTCACAACAATGTCAAAAAACCAAACCAAAACAAAAAAAACCACCCCAAAAAAACAAACCCTGGAAGACAAGGCACGAGCCTCAAATCTGCTGAATGCCCTGTGAGCCCTTGAAAATTGCTACTAATCCAGGCGGTACGGGATGCTCAGGACATTGCCTACCCTTCAAGGAGACTCTTAGGAGAGCTGAAGAGATTTAGAAAAATGTCACCAATATATCCGTATTTATGAGCCGTGCGCGGCTCTCATTCAGCCTTTGGGATTAATCACCTTGTTGCGGTTCAACACGGCTTTAGAGTTTTATCCCCCACCCCAAGCGCCCGCTCCGACCGCGGCTCCCGCCCTTCCCTATGGAGTCACGGTGGGAAGGGATGGTCACAGCCTCCGTAGTGTCACGTTGCCCGTCTCAGCGGCAGCGTTAAACGTTATTATACTACGGCTGCCAAGGTATCATTGTGATAAATTTATAAATCACCTTCAATGCAACTGCTGTGAGTGGATAGGTGTTTATTTTTCCCCGTAGTGTTTGCTTAAATCTAAATACATACATATGGATGGGCATGGCTTCTGCCTGGCGCCGTTCTCAAGCACGACAGCAGCACCTGAAAGGTTTCTTGATAAAATTGATCCCCAAGCTCTCCAGGCAGAATTATTGAACCCAACGCTGCAAGGGAACACACCCAGCAGCTGTGTGTTGATAGCATCCTGTGAGGAAACGTAACTCGCAGCCTCCGGGCATCCTTGCTGCCATTCCCAGCTTCCCGGGAAACCAGAGGCGGTACGGCCGAGCTGCCAGCGCCTGTGTGCCGAGAGCGAAGTCAAACGCCTGCTTCAAGGGCTGTGCTGCTTTACCGCTCCTGAACGCCCTCCTGAACGCCGGCCACGTGCTGAGCGCCAGGTTCTCTCCAAGACCCTTCCAGGGATCTAACATGGATGGGACCAACGCCACCGGACACACAACTCTCCTCCCCATCCCGGAGAACTTCTCACCGCATACGCACCGGAGACTACGGTAATGTCCGAAACCAGCCACTGCTTGAGCTCTGGCCGTGGAATCTGAGGGGTGTTTTTCCCTGAAATCCCATTCATGTCTCCCAAGCCCATCAAAACCTCCCAGTTCTGCCCCCACCTTTGCTCTGTTCCTGCTTTGACCTGCATCAGAAATTCTGTTGAGCCCAAGGTGCCGGCAAATTAAGAAGTAATCTTGTTTTAATGACTGTTTTGCATCCAGAGAGTTTGATGGGAGAGGCAGATGAAGTGCTATTGTTGATTCTCCTCAAGTTATTTAAGCAGCAGACGGGCAGGAATGAGGAACATACCACAAGAAAAACCTTCAGAAAAAGGCACTTCAAAGGTTTTTGCATGCTTTCCCACTCTACTGTAACAAGCTGAATGATTGATTTGGGGGCTTGTTACTTTAGGGAATAAAATCCTCTCTGCCAGTCGGAAAGCTCAGCCTAACAATCTGTTATGTTCTCCGAGATGCATCTCGCAGGGATGCGAGTGAGACTGGAAACAAATGGTCCTTCACACCTCAGCCTGGGACAGCGCCCGCTGCCACGCAGGCGGATTCAAACGTCTTTCTGCAGTTGGAAGGCGGCAGGACCCAGTTCCTCTTCAACATCCGAGAATAAATCAAGAGCAGTAATAAAACTGGAACTCCTGCCTTTAACAGGGTGAGGTTTCTGCACGTCGATTCCTCCAAAAAAAGTACAGCTCGTGTCCAGTGGATGCATCCGATACCGACAGTGGGTAAGAGGGCAGCAAATGCTGAGAAAAGTTGTCCACCACGTTCATTACGAAGGGAGTATTTCTGCGGTCTTCACAACTCTCTCGCATTTCATTAGTTTTCCACTTACCCTCCCAGATCAAAAATAAATAAATTTCCCTGTCTGGATTCAGCATCAGCAATTTAACAGAAAGTTCTCCTGCCAAGAGAGAAGATACCAAGACACTACACCTTTTGCAGACAGGCTCAAGATATTCCAAAATTGCACTAGCAAGGTGTTGAGTAGCTAATACAGAGTGAGAAAATGTGGAATGATTAAAATCAAATTGAGGAAAATCTTCACGGGCTTTAGACAAACAGAAAGGGATGGAATGAGAAATCATTTCAGCAAGTTATTACAAACTACTCCCCTGGCAGTAATTTGCACATTTTGACCAATCAGCTGTGAAATGTTCTGTGACACTTTAATTACAAACACTTTTGCAATAAACAGACCTCACATTTATATACATCGCAGGTTAGAGTTGCTGACCTAAGTATCACCGGTGTTCACGTTCGGAACAGAAACGTATGGGAAAACGAACCTCGGAGAAGGAGAGGTCTTGGAAAGAGGCAAACATTAAGATAACGGAAAACGGAGTGGGAGGCTGATTCACGTAGAAAAACAAGGGAGGAGGAAGAATTAAGAAAACCGCAGAACATGAAACGCTCTCTGCTAGCTGGGAAGAGTACGAGCGCTTTGCTAGAGCAGCTTTTGGGGAGTCGTTTGCTCTTGCATAAGGTGATTAGACAGAAAAGAAGGGAGACTTGCAAGTCAAGACACTTAAAGCTGGTGGCCTTGGGTTCCAGCACCCCGTTCACTGCTCCAAATACTCCCCCCAAGAGTCAGGGCGACTTTTCCCTCCTCCTGCCCCAGCATCTGGCTTGGCAAGTTCCCCCAAGCCGTGTGAGACTTTGACAGCCACCACCGCCTTACCTCCTCGCTCCCAAGCGGCAAACGAGACCCCAGGGCGGCGAGCAGCCAGGCTTCCCGAAGCGCTCCGGACCCCAGCACCGTCCCGGGGCGCAGCCGAGCTCCAGGATATGGAGCAAAATACCTGCAGGTGCTCAAAGCCGCCCTGAAGTCACGCCGTCCACGCCAGCAGCACCCTGCTGCACTAGCCCAGTGCCACGTGTGACCCGTGCCTTGCTCTGCACCTCCACCCCCCGTGGCACGGCGGTACCTGCTAACGGCATGCTTGCGGCACGCAACCGGCATGCTGGGAGCGAGACACATCTCCCAAAGTGCTCCGATGTATAGCACACCTCCCACAGGTTTTAATTTTTTAATCTCCCCACAGCTACAGAGTATTCTGGATCTCCCTAAAGCTACAGGGTATTTCACTTTAATGATTCAGAGAACCTACAGCAGAATCATTGCTATATCACGATATATGATATCACGAATGATACACAATTACGTCTGAATGACACACAAATTGATTTCTCACCGACCCTTCAGACAAGGAACAGAAAGACTTTATCAGAGGAGGGGCAAACATAAGTCATTAACATCAGCAGGTTAATGAGAATAAACGGCCCTCTGAGAGATGATCAAGGCTCACTCTTTTTCAACGGTGGCATTTTCTAGAGGCTGTTGTAAAAGATCCTGACTCACCCCTATGATACACAGGGGTCCATTTCCACTACAACCCCCCCTCCCCAGCACGGCGTGGATTTGGAGTGAAGCACGCTGTATGTAAACCTAAAATTCGGAGAGAAAGTTTAAAGGAGAAAAACCTCCCTGTGTGTGCTCAGGGCCACCCTCCATCCAAACCCGGCGGTGCCAGCACACGAGGACACGCTCTCCTCGGAGGAGCCAAGAGCTCCCACCGACCTCAAGAGAGCCTGGAAAACCGCAGGCACCACAAAACGATGGTGACATCCCATAAAACACGTGGGTCAGGGAAATCCCTCGCCCTCGGTGTAGCAACCCACAGCTCCTGGGCTGACACACTCCCTCCAGCCTAAGCCAGACCCACCTCCAGCTCCTCAGCCCTGAGGGTGGGATGGCGATGGCCAGTCCAGAGCCAGTTCCCCTTTACTCCTTGTAGTAGCTGCACTGCAACACAGAGCACTCGGGCTCCGCAGCTTTTACAAACAATAGCCTGACAACACGGCAATCCTTTCTTCTACAAACTGGCAGCATCGGAGATTTCATCGCTTCCTTCAGCACAGCCGGACTAGCCCTGTACTGATCCAATGTCCTTTCTTTGGAATTAAAATCAGAAAAAAAGAAACCAGCCCCAAGCAACCACTCCCCCCCCCCCCAAAAAAAAAAATCACCAAAACAACCCAAACCCAGCAAAAACCCAAATATATTTAGGTAGGAGACATTGATATAGGAACATCCGGAAGGAACGTAGGACTATCAACGTTTCTTTCGACTGAAGGAACCTCCATGGAACATCCTATCTACAAACGAAGGGATATAAACAGAAGGGGATGAACCCTCAGCCTTCCAGAAGCGTGCGTCACCATTTACACGGGTGCACACCGGGTGTAAAACGCTCAGAATGTCACCCGAAAATAATGGATTTACAGCCACTTTGCACCGTTAACAACGGCCGCACAAGGAGGACAGCACGGGGGAGAGGGATCCCGACTGTCCCCGCTTTCTGCCCGATTTGCATCTTCTCTTGTAGCTGAGCTTTAATCCTGCTCCCCCAGCTCCTGGACAGCCTCAGCCTCCCCCAGGGGCCCCGACAAAGGCAGGGAAGTGAAGCAAGGAGGCAAAAACCCTTCCGTCAGCGGCAGCCTAAGAGAAGGCGACGAGGGCAGAGCACCCCAAGAACAGCCAGCTCCGCCAGCTGGGACCCCCGCACCCAAACCCACTGGTGACATCTCTCCAGGCACAGCTGAGGTGTGGATTTCTCACAGGGACAAAGGACGTGCTACTTACACGTAAAGCACAGTTTTCTGGTCTCCGACTTGTCCTCCATCACCCACTGTCAGAGTGTCATATCCTCTTTCTAGTTCAAATTCTTCAAAGGTGAGTTTGATAACCTGGCAAAGATGCAGCACATTAATATGAGTCAACTGCCAAGGTAGCCAGCAGATCCTCTTGTCTTGTTTATTTATCTGTTTGTCTATCGAGAAGCAATTTATAAGAGCATTAATATCTTCAGGACATCACCAAAGGTGACCGTCCTCACTTTTTATAGCACTTCTTTCCAGACAGATTGAGCTCTTACTGAAATTACCACTCAGATTTTTCTGCTTTATCTATTGATTTTCTAGATGACTTTATTGATAAAGATATGTGTGTTGGGATTGCAGCATGCTTTTTTTTCCACCAGGTACCGCTACCAATTCTTTCACAAACCCGAGATGATGGTGATGGATTTGAACGGGCACACAGGCAGCCCGTTAGAGAGTCTCTCTTTTGCTCTGTGTTGCTCAGAAGGTTCCCCCTGGTTTTCAGACGCTTCTGTCAGACCAAGAAAGAATTTACCTGAATTACCGCTGGGGTAGCTCCAGGAAACTTCTCAAGCTGCCTGCAAACACAGTCGTCATCCCACCTGCCCACAGCTGTTTCCTTCCTGTGATTTCTCTCCTGCTCTATCCAAACCTTCCACCCCCACTTGATTTACGCAGCCTCGACGTATCATGTAGGAGCAGAAGTCCCACAGAAGTCGAGAGGTTTGTGTTCCAAGTCTCTTAGCTGCTTTTTAAATCCCTATTTTCAAATCACTTAAAATTACCACGTGACCTAGGGGACAAAGGTCCTTATTCCAGCCTTGGACAGGGCGAGCCCACAGAAAAGGAAGGGAACTTATTTTACCGATGTGCTTTACAACCACATATACAATCAATATACAAATAAACCAATGGGAACTTTGTTGCTTGGATCTTTTTAACTGAGTGAATCCAGGAAAGCACATAAACACTTGGATGCACCCAGACCTTTGTATGAGTGCCTGTCAACATAACACATTTCCTAACTTTGAACAGCCTAAGCTACCAGAAATTTGTTTTCACGCTACTCTTTGCTATTTCACACAACACAGAGGTTATCAAGAGTAATGAATGAGAAGGACCTACGTGTGTGCCAAGGATCACGGAGACGTGATGCCACCCTGCACCTTCTGACTTGGGGCAAGGAAGCAAGGCACAGGAAAATGAAAATCCTCCCCTTGGAAATTCTTGCCTTTTATAACAGCAGCATCTCCTGCAAACACTTCAGTAGGTGTGCAATCACAGAGCGATAAAAGTCCCAAAGTTAAACCCCAAAGCAATAATTAACTGTGCTTTATTAAAGGTGAGTGTGCCCTGCGGTCTCATCGAGGCTTGTATGGACTGTCTGGGAAGCTGACAACCTTCTTCTGTCAAGTCACCCAACTTCACCCCCTTAAGAAAACACCGATTACTCAGACATTGAATGGCTTGAACGTTCCTTAAAAAACAGTGAGTGTATATATAGCTCAGACTGAAGTGTCCTGTGCTACTGCCTTCTACATAGAAATGCAATTAATACTTTTAAAATGCACAGAAAAGCAAATGAGGTATCTCAGCCGTGACACTCGGAAAATAGGGTTTTACCAAAAAGCCCCAGGATCGTGAAACGGAGCCTGTGTGACACTTCATGGAAGTCTGGAACCATTAATTTTGTGGTAGTACCAAAATATTAACCTGTGCAGATTATTACTAAACCATGTAATGATGGAATAATGTAATTAATAAAAAGAACACGGTGCTGTAAAATGGCACACATCATTAGTTAAATCAGTCATTCAAGTAAACTGCATTCTAAGAAGTCTGACCCTAATTAAATAACTAATTACATTCTAGTATACTGAAGACTGTAACCTTGTGGCACAGGAACAGGATGCTGAAGACAATATTTGTTTATCCACTTTCCTATTTTCTTTTTGGCCTGAAAGCTGAAAATTATTTAATGATTCATTGAACAAGAGACCTACCAGCACACACAAATACACAGATGACACAAACCCTCAATTTTAAACTGCTGAAGTGACAGGAAGCGATTAGAAAAGTCAAGAAAATAGGCTGTAGTATGACACCCGATTCTTAAGGCTCTGGACTGCAAAGTGATTTGCAGCGCAGTCACGCATGTAGGAAAAACCCACAGTAATTCTCTCCGTGGAGAACAGCACCTCTTACAGTGATATTCAGATGCTTTACAAGCTCACATTACTCATCCCCCCTTCTCCCCAGGTCCCAAGCATCTATCTTCGTTCGGGATGAATCATCCCCTGGAGGGGCCCATCTCTCTCCACCGACCATACAAGACGCTTGGACGGAGCTTTATTTGGCTCGCCAGGCTCCAGGTGAGAATAACCCCAGGAGAAGTGTCAACCAGTAGCATCCATTATGTCAAGAAGGTTCAGAAATAGTTTTGATGCAAATTCGCCAATTATCATATGCATTTCTGGGCTCCCAAGCGATTTGTTTTTCCACCGCGGTTGAAACAGATTCCCACGGTACTGGGGACCAGCGAGAAGCCTCTATATGCCGAATCCCGCAAACAGGTTTGATGCCCCGCTCCGTATAGGAAATCATTCCAAGCTGTCAACTGAAAAGCGCTATGCCTTTAATACTGTTTATGTAGGTTTCTGAGCAAACTTCGAGGGGATTATGTAGCTCAGTGAATCTGGCTCGCAGTCCTTTTCCAAATATAGAACAGATGACTTGCAAATGAGTTCTAAATTCAGCTCGGTGGTTTTCCCATCGCTCATATTAAAAGCTTCATATAACAGGACCTGATCCAAAGACCACTCAAGTCAATAAAAAGATTACCACCGACTTCAGCAGGCTTCAGCTCAGGCCCATAATGCTTTTTATCTTCAAAGTATTTTACAGGCATTTTAATTAATTCATCTCCAATCCTTCCTTCACCCATGCTGGGGAATGTGCGATGATGAGATCATCCCCTTTGCTCACAAAGGCGACGTGAGTCAGAGCGATGAATTCCCCAGTTTAGCACCCCGTTTCTAACTGGGGCCATGCTTTAAGCCAGCGAGAGGTTCACGTGTACTTCCCAGAGGCTGCACGACACGACTGGTGAGACAAGAATACCAGTGACCCACCTGGCACCAGAACGCACATCCCAGCAGCTCCCAGTGCTATACTGGGTCATGCACAGGTGAGCTGCTGCGGTAGCACACACAGCCAGCCTCGGGAGAGGTCTGCCGGGCGAAAGAACCCCCCCACGGCAGCGAATTTACTGGCCATCTGGTATTTTCACCGCTCAGATATGACCTGGTCTGCACAACTCTGCTTTCCGGAGCCTTAATGAATTGATTTAAGAGCAGAAGACGCAAAGGGCAATGGGCTGGTTTCCAAGCTTCCCGAGGAGTGCCCGAAGGGGCTGCAGGGACCGCGTGGAGCCCCCGCCGGAGGAAGGGCATCAGGCTGCAGCTCCCGACAGCCGCTCAGACGAAGAGAAGCAAGCGAAGCGCCGCGCGGGGAACCGGCAGGCACGGCAGCGGCTTTCCCAAACCATTCCCGCGTTCCCCCTCAGCCCTCCCTGCTCCCAAGAGATGGGGAGTTTCTCCCTACTGCAACCTACACGTCCAGGATGAAACACCCCGAACCCAGAAACCCTTTCTAAACCGATATTGCTAATTAAGTACTACCGCTTCAAAGAAAACGAAGATGGCAGTCTCTTTACACAGCTAATACAAGCTGCTGATCTGGCCAATCCATCCGTGTTCCACTTGTGCTCTTCACCCTGCACCTCTTCACAGTCTATGGTGTCGTGACCCGTGGAGCGCAAACCACCTTTTCTTGTCCTATTGAATCGGTAAGTATTGAAATTAATGGGTTTCACCAATTTCAATCTCCTGGATGATTTGATGCAAGCTGAGGATCAGGACTTGCAGATCCTGTTTTCTAATCGAGAATTCATTATCACTCAGGTTTAAAAGCTGAGGAAGAACCTAAGCAGCGGGAGAGGAGAACCCTTCCGTAAGTCAAAGTTCACAAAGACTATGGTTTCGAAAAGTGGAGACTGCCTGCCCAGGAGGCTGACAACAGGAGAAGCTTGTTCTATCACACCGCTGAAGAAGAAGCAGAACAAGTTTGTGCACGAGGCAGGCAGAAAAGCAGACCATCAGAGCTGAAGATCAGACTCAAAATACTCAACACGAAAGCAGGGTGACAAAGGGTCAATAAAACAGTGGACACAGTGACTCTTGGCAATCTCTTCAATCGTAATTTGTAACAGAAAACCCAACTGGAAGTGTTAACCTACACAACACCCAGGGCAGCCTACATCTAGCTCACTACAGATTCTTCCCAAACACAGAAGACTGTTTTTTACACCCAAAACCTGGGTTTTTCTGATCTTTGAAAGACAAAGATGGACAAAAGTAAGGGTAAGTCTGACAGCCACACCACAGCCCCAGAGGCTGATGGAGCCAACAGCCTGCCCATGCACAGGCGATGTGCACCCAGGGGTGTGCAGGACACAGCTGACACCTGAGCAGCAATCGCTGCTGTTAGATGTGGTCTGTTCTCCACTTGCACATTACCCTGATGAAGGAGAACGTCCTGGGTCTGATTAACCAGCAAATCACTCCAAATAGATCAGCACCGAGGAAGTACCCTGATTCCTCACCCCGCTTTCCCAGAATCTGGGTCATTCCCGTGCTCCTGAGCAGCCCACCCAGGCATCCACGGGATGAAACGGCCGGCTGACGACGACAGCCCCTCAAACACAAACTCATCTTGAAACGGGAACGTAGGAACACTCCTCATTAAAATCATAATCCACCAGTGATCTGCACTTATTAAAGGCTTGAACGGAGGTCAAGGAGGAGAGGGAAGCAGAACTCAAGAGGCTCTTCAGCCAGCGCCAGCTGCCCTGACACCAAGTGCTCCAGAGGGACATCCCACCGGTGGCAGCTACCACTGCGGGCGCTTCCCAGCGTTTCTGCGGACCGTAAGAATTTCCAGCAAAAGATGAGACCCTGGGATACTAACATGTTTGTGGAACGCCTACCTCGGATCAGCGGCAGCAGGCGGAGTGCCAGGACACAGGACTGCTTCGAGGCAAGGACCCAGGATAACTGACGGAGCAACGTACGAGCTCAGTGCTCGGCGCACACCATTTGCTCACGAGCTAATGGGGATGACGTCAGTTGGAATCCAGATACTAAAAAGAATGAAACCCATTGTCTAAGAGCAGAGGAGAGTGAACAAGACCTCAAAAAGTGCATTTTGAGCTCCACAACGAAGTAATTTTTGTCCTGATGTTCCCACACGGATCTGGCGGAGAGGAACAGGCTGAACTTGCAGGGCTGGAGAAGGCGGTGAGGCACTGAACATTGCCCTCCCCGAGCCAGCGGAAAACAAAAGGACTTGATCTGACAAAGGCCCAGGCAGCGAAGCCTTGCTCTCTCCACGATCAACAATCAGACTTGAATCAGATACGCAGACCAGCGGGGACAAAAAAGCCCACCACCCTCCTCTTCTTCCAAGCCTCAGCAAGCACAGAAAAGACTTGCTGGTAAATTTGCAGCACCGCATAAATAGCGGTAGGTAGAACCAATACCTCCCCTCCTCACTCACCCTCGGGGGGCTGCAACCCCCATTGGTGAGGGGCCAGCCACCAGCCAAAAGGAAGGGAAAAAAAAAAAATAAATCAGCATTCCTGGCACAGCCTCCCCGGCCTGACTGCGAGCTGCCTTAATGAGATGCTTTGCTAAGCTGTTTGGCATTTCACCGCCATTCACGCCAAGATATCAAAGAGGTTTTCCATTAAAAATAATTACGTTCACTTTTAATTACATCCTTTAACAAAATGGATTTTCAGCAGAGATGGAATGTGATGTGTTGCGGTCTTTAAAGGAGGTTGGAGAAATGCAGGGAAGAAGTCTGCAGGGGGGGAGAAGGAGGTACCAACGTTAGAAACAGAAACCTGGACAGCTAAATATCAGAGCCTAGTCCTCCCTGAAGCACAGCTGTACAACAGTTCAACTAAGGCACCGAAATAATGACATGGAGACGCATCTCCGAGACCTACCTTGGCTGGATTGAGCGCAGTGATGACCCACACGCAGTAGGCATTGTTATCGTATTGTACGGGGTAGTTGGGAGAAGTTATCACGCCGCTGGGACCACGGAGGTACATGTCACACATCCTAGCTGTGGAGAGGAAAACAAGACAGATGTGGGAGGGAGGTCTCTTTCCCTTTGGGATGCACACTGCATTCGTTGTTTGAGGAGGAGAAAGAAGCAGAGATGTAGACGTTACGGAAGCGGGGGAGAATTAAACCTTGCTGCTCTGTGCTGTTTTCACTAGCCAAAAGGTTCCTTTTATTCCATGTAACAGAGAGGAAGGATTTCTCCGTGATGAGCAGATAAGTGGGGTGTTTCCAAGGGCTACCAAACAGATGGACCACCAGACCCACCAACAACCACTCATTCTCTAGTGCTCAGACTGATCGCATTTATTTTTTTACTACATTCAAGCCCTCACAGAAACACTTTGGTGTCCATACAGTGAAACCAACAGCAGAAGATGCCAGCTAAGATGCAGTTGCTTTTCAATGTCTTATTTCCTTCACTGCAGGTCAAAGAAAAATAAAAATACTGCACAGCAAGTATTTATTTGGTAAGGGCTGAGTTCATTTCAATATGACTGGGGACTCCAACCCAGGATGGCAGCTCAATTTTGCATCTTAAACACATCTTGGGTAAAGTAGAAACTAAGAAATGCTTAAGCAGGGCAATCTCAGCCTGTGGTATTCCTTGGATGTAGGATCTACCCAGAACATGTGAAGAACAGCATCCTTGGTCATGGAACTGCCTCTGCTGTGGTGGTGGATCCTCAAAATTAATATATCCCCAATCTCAAAGGAACCTTATTTGCACACGTGGCATCTGCAAAGCGGTTCTCCGCCCCCCCCCCCCCCCCCCCCCCCCCCGCCCCCCCCCCCAAATAGCAGTAGGGTGTGGAAAATGGTCTCCTGGCCAAACTGTCTGACTGCAGAGGTGGTCACACAGGAACGCTGAGAAGCTGCTCAGGAAAGAGCAGAGCGCATCTATCCATGCCCCATCCCTCCTGTGTGACCCCATCCTGGAGTCATTGCACCCTACCTTACAGAAATAAGGTAAATCCTCTTACTCCCACCGTTATTCCCATTTTACAAGCGGGCAACAGGAGTGCAAAGGGATTCGGAGAGCCTGCCCGTCATCCAGAGGGAACCCACTGCAGATGGGGAAGCTGAAGAACAGTTTCCCAACAGCAGCGAGAGGTTTGAGCACTGGGGATTAGAAATTACACAGACCAGGGGGTTAAAAGCTGGCTCAGCAGGGACCCCGATTTCTGTTATTTGACCCAATAACAAAAAGAACAAACAGGGAGGGAAAAAAAAAAAATAAAAGCAGTATAAAGATGGAATAAGAAACAGATGGAAAACTTTTTAGAAAGAAAACAACCGCAAAAGTTAGCAGTTAAAAAAAAAAATTAAGTTGATTCATAGAATCAGAATAATGCAGGCAAATCCTTTCTTATCTCCTGCAAGAGGACACCATAAATTTCCTTTATAGTGTCACATATTTATGCCAAATATCCTCTTACAGTGATTCAATTTATTCTAGGCTTGTTTCAAGAATTAGATGGGATTCCAAAGCCTTGAAAAACTCCGTAGATGAAATTAAAGAAAAAAGAACTGAAAAAATACTAATTTATGACTTTAAGAGCTTTAGAGGGATTTAATTAAAAATATTACAAGTTGTTCATTATTAGCATTACAAGTATCACAATTATGCATGCGACTTCTTAGAGAGAGACGGAATGAAAACAAAATGGCCAAGGGCGAAATGGGCATTAGTGTTTTCCCCCGCTGAAAAACAACTTCATTCACTGATGGCTCATGGCTGGGCCACGGGATAATCAGGATAATGCTGGCAGGGAACCACAGTCCAAGTAATCCTATATTGCTGCCTACTAGCAGCAGGTTCCACGTAGAAGTATCTCCCTCCATCTTAGCTTTTCCAGATTTTGTTTCAGGCTTTCACCTTTCCTCCCCTCTCCTCCTCATCCCATTAAAAGGAATCCCTGCAATAAAGAGACCAGAAGGGAGCAAAAAGTGTTGCTCAGAGGTGAGGACACAGTACACGGGTATGAAGGACACCGATGTCACCCGTGTGGTGCAGAGCTAATAGCTGATGGGGCTCCGTAGTTAATGGAAACAGCTTTATTAGTACTGCTATGCACAGGAACAGGTGTTTTTCTTCAAACCCAAATCTCCAGAATCCAAAAAAAAATATTGCATGAGAACCAAGCAAAGGTTTCTTTCTCAGGCTTGTGTAGAAAAGACTGGAAATTTAAACTCATACGACACTCTCGTGCTCGGCCAGAAAACAAGAAGGATCATTGGAAAACTATTAATAAAGATCCCATGGACTGCTGAGCAGGGAGCTGACGAGCCCACAGCGCCACTGCCAAGGGCACATGTGCACCCAGCGCGGTGCTGAGCACACGGCGGGACAGGGCTGCACCTTCCCAGCAGGCTGCGAGCATCCAGGGGGGCTCTCCCCTCGAGGCGGGGGGCGGGGGGGGGGCTCTCCCTGCCGTGCCCCTTGCCCGAGGAGGGGTTTGAACACAGATCTGTACAGCCAGGCAGCAGGCGGTGGGTCCGGACCCCCTGAGCAGTGACAAACGAGGACAGAGTGGGTGATGCACGACGGGGACATTAAGGAGATGGATGCTGTCGTTAGTCCTAATAACTCAGGAAAAAATTTTTTGGTCTTCTCACCTCTGCACACCGGCCTGTGGTCACTCCATGCCACAATTATGTCGCTCACTCTCTTACAGGTGATGCTTTTGGACCCTTGTAAATCATAGCCCTCGTTGCAGGTGAACTGGATGCTGGAGCCTAACCTAGCAGGCAGAACAGAGGGGGACGTTAGCAACCGAGACCACGCTGCAGCAACAGGTTCGTCACTTGCTCGTTACTACCCCAGCGATTCTCCAAACTGGGAGCAGAGGGAGTTCCCCAGCCCTGCAGGCAACAGCCGAAGCGGGTGAGGGGCAGAGGCTGCCCCACGCGCTCGCTTGCCTCGGGGGTGACAGTGCACGGACAGAGCTGAACCTTCCCATGCAACTTCAGCGGGAATTTTATTCCATGTGGGAGCACAGGCTCAGCCCCCAGAGATGACATGCTCAGCATTCTCATAAAGAAAAAAAAATATAAATTCTTTATCTGCTACTAAATTTATTTTTTTTTTCTTTATTCTAACACTTTGGCTTCAGCTCCTCTGCTGATTTAAGCCAATGCTGCCTTCTCCACTGAAGCAACACCGTGCCAGTTTACAGCAAGCAGCTCAGGATTTATCCCATGGCATTTAGGGACTATTGGGAATTCCCTTTCCTCCACCCTCAACCCTCCGATCCGTTTTCTGGATTTCAGGAAAATTTGATAGACTCAGGCTAAGCTGCAAGACACTTTTTGTGAACAAAACGGCTATCAACAGTGAAATAAGATTAAATATCGATTCCCCATTGCTAACAGCAGGCTGATTCATTCCTGCACACTGTAAACGCTAGCAACCAGAAGGGAACAGCAGCATTGTTTTAAACTTTATAAGAAAACAATTATCTAGCACCACATATACTTATTGACAAGGAACTGTGCCAGCGCTTTGGGAAGTCACCTCAAATTCACCAGGGGCAGGGCCATGCTGTGACTGAAGCTAATTTGAAAAGTGATTTTTTTATATTTTTTTAAATATTTTTTTTTTGGTGCTGTTTAAGGCAGTTCTTTCTGCACTTAACTGGAGCGGGGAATGACAACAAACATGGATTATACAAGCCTGGCTAAACGCCCGTGTTGTGATAAGAGAAATGCTCTGAAAGAGAGATCATTGCAGAGCCTCATCTGGGACACGGTCTCCCAAACACACATGGGCACGTTTACACACACTTGTTCTTTTACAATCACTAGCCTCGGCAAGCTTTTCTGAGAGAACACATTTAGAGGTGTGCAGATGGTCTCTAAAAACAGACTCCAGAATGCCAAGGAGCACACACAATGGTTATCGAGGGTAGCTTTGCGGCATGCAGAAACACACACATAAAAGGTTCTTACCTAAAATCGTTGCCTATTCTTTTGCCTCTCTCTGGAATCCCAGGGTCTGGACACATATTATGTCCCTGGGACACACCAACCTGAGTTACTACAAAGCAAAAACAGCACATACAGAGACAGAATAGCAAAAGAAACATTCTTTCATCAACTGTCTTGGTGGATGTGGAGAGAAAAATGGCAATCGGTAGCTCGAAAACCTGAACATATTCCATTTTGTTTAGGAAAAAAAAAAACAACCCAAAACCAAAAACACCCCCACCAAAACGAAAACAGCTTGGGAAACAAATGTAATTGGAATCATTTCAGCTCGGTTTATACACCAAAGTGTTTTCTAGGAAATGCCAGCTAGGGACACAGTTTTCCCTCCGTTCCACTACAGAAGTACCTCTGAAAAGAGTTTTTTTTTGTTCTGCAAAATGACACCGACTAAGCCAGCCCATTTCCACAGCCTGTGATTAAAATGGGCCACCTGTGACACCACAAGGTGACAGCCTACCGCCCCCCCAAACCCACCTGAGTGGTGCCAGGGAAAGAAAACAACTCAATGAAGAGGCAGGTGTATGATACCAGGGGAAAAACCAAGCACAGAACAAAAGGGAGAAAGGAGAGGGAAATGCAAGTCTAGCATTATAAAGCAAGTAATTTAGTTTGGATATGAAAAATTTTATGGAGCAACCTTAATGTAACTGCCAACAAACATGAAATCTATGAAGTGGTGATCAGCACTGAATAAACACCTTCAAACTTCATTCCCTACCTCCCCATCTCCACCTTCCCTCTCCAGCCCGTCAAACGGCACAAACAAGCAGTCAGGCACTGACCTGGGGGGGATACAACCTGGGGGGCGGGGGAGGGGGCTCCTGACAAGGACGAGATGAGCTCTGGCAACACACCGATTCCAATTTTGCATTCCAGCAACTCCCAAAACGCACAATGATGGGGGGCAAAGGGATGATTTTGTCACGGAGCTGCCTCAGTTTTATGTGACTCGGTTTTCTTGAATCGCTAAGGGAAGGACCCAAGGAAAAGGCGACATTTCTTGGCAAGGATGCTGAAGCAGCGAAGCGATGAGTCTGAACCCAGCGCGCGTCCGTTCTACCTCTACCTCTCGCTCGGTTCAAGGAAAAAGCTCTGCTGTATTTCAGCAGACGCTACATTAGCACAGCGCCCCGAAGACCGCCGCCAAATGGATGATGGTGCGGTGACAAAAGCATGTTTCTCACGAGAGACAGCGCGAGGTGTGCACGGCACGGAGCAGTGAGAGCGATGGAGCCGTGTGCGTGTCAATATTGACATGGGAGGATAAACACGTGGAGTAGCTACACAAACACAGACTGCGCAGCGTGAACACACAGGAAGGCAAGACCATCAAATATGGAAATTATTAATTGGGTAATTAGACCTTGCGGAGTGAGGCACTACAGGTGGAAGACGGAACGCTGTTCCTAAAAGGACGGAGGGAGCTCTCTGCTGGGACGGGGCGCTCACACCAGCACCCGCACCAGCTGCCTACGCTGGAAATGTGACAGCTTCTGACATCGGCTGCAGGCACAACGTCTCACCTTGTGCCCTTCCATTCGGCGAGGGCCTTTGTGCCTCCCGGTCTCCCGCCCCCCGCTTCCCACCCCACCCCAGGGTGCTGGAGCCCAGCACCCGCAGGATGGCTCGGGGCCGGCCCTGCCGCTGCTCGGGGTCTCGGAGTGCCGCTTCGGTGCTCCACGCTCTCCTTCGTGTGTTTGAGGGCACAAGAGCAACAGACACAGGGCTCGCAGGGAACCAGGCTCCTGGGAGACTGATTTCCCTCTTCTGCATATTCATAACCTTGCGTTAAGCTCAGTCACCAGGACAGAGACACCGGCAAGTGACAGCAGCATGAAAGCGGCACACACTACCTTTTGATAGCTGCGTTTTGTAGCTACAAAGCTTTGCTGCCAGCCGTCACGGGTTCTGATGCTGAACGTACACCAGAGCCAGACGGCAGGGAGCCCCTGCCCAGAGCGGGGATTCAGCTCCGGGACTTCCAGCATCAGCGCCCCAATAACTGAAGCGGCCACGACAAAACCCTGCGCCAGGAGCCGGCGCCTCCAGCAGGTCTCCAAAATGCAAAAATCATTTGGTGACCCAAAGGAAATCCTCGGCTTCCCAGGGCCCCTCTGCTAGTGCTTGAAATCACATGCTGAGTCTGAGAAACGCAAGGTCAGCTGCACAAAGGACACCGGTGACACCGTCGTCCCTAGGGCTTCTCAGATCACTACCTACCCACGCAAACACGGTGACCACGCATACAGATGTCTCCAAAGTAAAATTAACGCTTAGAATAGAGCGTACAAACTAGGGCTGGACGTCACCAGCCCGTATGGTACTGAAGGAAAAGCGCTAAGATTTCTCATCTCGCTTCTACACCTTCCCCAGAGCAAAAGCACACTAAAGGAGCGATGCCCACCACGTCCGCGTGCGCAAACCCAGCTTCTAGAGACATCTCTCCATCCAAAGACCTGCACGCTCTTCCCTGCAGAGCGGATTACCAGATTGCCTTTCCACAGCCCAATTTTTCTCCCGTGGTCAAAGGACTATCCAGACATCTTTTATGCCTGCGTTACTTCCCTCTGCCCTGTATCACATCCATCAATTACGTCCCGTAGCAGATGGCAGTGAACCTGGAAGCCTCCGATGCCAAGCTCTGGGAAGAAGCAAGGCTACAGAGGACCAGCAAAACCCACAGGCAGGTTGTTGGTTACCAGTAACATTTCTTCTCTTGTTAGCTAGCATTTTGTTCATCTCTGTATAACCCGTGCTGATAAACCAGAGAGCAGGTAAGATCAAACAGAGCAGGGTGGAAAGGAAACGCAACTCCGTAGCACGATAGCTGGGATATTTTACTGGTAAACGTGAAGGAGAGCAAAAGAAAAGGAGAAGATGGGTTAGATGGTCACTTACAGAAACTTTTGTTCTTCTACGTTTTGTTTTAAACACACGCACAGGAATATAACCCACATAAGCCATATTTGTTATGCTGAGAACTTGCTGTCAGTACTGCGCTCATCCTCCTGCAGGTCTGACTGATCTACGTCTGGGCTGCAGCGCTCCAAAATGAATTCTTCAAGGTTACTAGAAAAACAATAGGTCTCAAACTGTGATGAACTGTTCAGTTTCTACATTATAGGCTGAAGGAGTCTCTCCCCCAAACCATGCAACTAGTTTTCCGCCCCTTCATTCTCCTCCTGATTTTTTTTTTCAGCAACTACCTTGCCATTGCGCATTCAGGAACAGACAGTGACGACCGCTTTGTTTGACACAGTAATTTACTCCATCTGTTAGAAGAACTGAGAACCTTCTTTAGTTCTCTGTATCTCACCACATTATTAAAGAAAGTTCATCGATAGGTTCCCGAGGGACAGCTTTTTATTGAATTTAGGGATGTAAAATATTAACTAGGAAATAAAGCAGCATCTAAAAAGATTTTACAAAGGCTCCACATTTCTCAGCATGAGAAATACAGTGAAAACAAGTGGGCTTTTCTACTGCCACGGGGGGTGGGGAGGGAAGGACTGTAGCAGCAATTAGTAGTTTTAAAAGGGTTAATCTTTAAGAGCACGTTAAGGCTGGCAGTTACTCCACGGAACCTTCTGGTTAATGGGTTACAAAACTCAGCCCTACGAACGGGAGAGCTACCACCCCAGCCAGTGGCTCGCTGCCCCTCCGCGTCCTTCATCCAGCATCTCCAGAACCTCAGTGGTGCCGATCCCGATGTTACCCGCTCACCCGTCTGGCCAAACGCCAGCGTGAAAAGGGTACAGACTTGGGCTGGTCACGACAATTTCCAGCTGGAAATCTTTTGCTTGGGGAATTCTGACCCCGTAATTCCACATCTTGTCGCTATCTCAGGCTAGCTCGGAAAAATAGACGAGTTCAAAAACGTTTACAGGCTTTCAGATTTTAAATACCATTTGCCAAGACTGTGTTTTGCCCTACTTAAAGCCAAGGCAGCTTCTTTCAGAGCTGGAGTGCTAGAGACCCAGGGCTGCTCCTCTGCGGCTCTGCACTCGCTCTGTGCTGCCGCGGTTCAGCCCGGACCCAGATACAACCACTCGCAGCTCAGCACCCCATGCAGAAAGCAGGCTTGCTGCAATGCTGAGGATCTAGAAGCTTCCGTACACTTGGCTGAGACCTACAACTGATCAACACCTCCAAAATTACTTGGCGTTCGTGCATTTAAAATAGGCTTTGACAAATCTGAACATACACAGAACTTGCGCTGCTTCGTACAAGCGCTTCCAAGATATCCAGCAGCGCGTTTTCAGGGATGCCTCATTCAAAGGTCAGAGAAGCGGCTCTGATGTTGTTTTGTAAAAGCAAAGCACCACGCTTTTCCCACTGTGTGACTTGGAATACTCACATTTACATGCTGCGTACAGTAAAAGAAACAATCTCCTAAGCGCAATTTAAAATGTAAAACTGTTTCTTCTATCTTATCCTCAGGAGCTGTATTATTTTTCCTCCAAAAAAAATGATTAAAGCAAAACGTCCAAATCATTTTAGGGATGATGAACAGTACGAGGCACTTGATTTCCATTTCAATAAAAACGTTTGTGACTGAACACAGTTAGCACCTCCCCCCCAAATTTCATATTTCTACACATTATTTTCCTGCAATAGTACCACGTGCTGTTCCATGGATATGTGTCGCCTCTACTCCAACAGATGAAACACACGGGCTTTAATCTGGACAGTTAGGATCTGGCAGCTAACCACAGCGTCCAGCCAGCCCACCAGAAACCTCCTGGCAGACCTGCAGGGTGGTAAGGACACGGCTGCAAGCTGCTCTACACCGCCACAGATTCTTCAAGGGAGAATTTCAGGATGTGCAAAGAGCACCAGAAAAACATGGCTAGGAAGAAAGCCTTTGAAAATAAAGCATGGCACAGCTCTAGCTATTACCAAGAGACACAGAGGTTTCTAAATTTCCGATATTCGAGTCAGATGAAATAAGAGCACCACTAGCAAACTTCACAGGTCTTTAATCAGCCTGTCCCACCTGTATAATTACCTCTGATGCATACGCAGACTCAGAAGCTCATGAAAGTTTGAGAGAAGAAGGGGCATGGCTAGCCATGCAAATCAAAAAAGCAAGGGGAAAGAAGAAAAAAAAAAAAAAAAAAAAAAAAAAGAAGATAACCTCTTGGGCTCCATTTTCTGAAAATGAACCATTTTCTGGAGACATCTTCTCCGGAATCAGCATTTCTGAAGTTGAAAATGTACTGTAACAGAAGTGTGACAGCAGAAGGCTGTGGGAGATAGAGCTTAATCTGGGTTTACAATCCAGACCTTGCTAAGAGCAGCGCACAGGGAAGGAGCTGAAGGCACAAGGGTTGTGGCAAGCACCATGCTGGTAAGGGAAAGGAATTTGGGCCACGGAACTATCACCATCTATATTATTACAGCTTAATAGCTTTCAGGCTAAGCTGCCTCCCTATGCTCTGTTTTGCCTTATCAAATAGGACAAGATTAGCACTACACAAGATGCTGAATTGACAGCTTTGAAGACTGAAGCCTGCTCCCCGTTGGGTGAGGATAAAGCGGGCAGAAGCAACAAGAACTTCCTACGTTTTTGCCCTCAAAAGTGGAGCTCGACTGGGACAGAGCAGGACAGCCCAGCAAGGGGAGTTCAGCCGCTGTCTCTCGCTCAGCCCCCACCTTCGCCCGAGCCCTGGGCACGGCCAGAGCTGACAGCGGTCATTAGGGAAGCAGCCTCACGTTCCCAGGAAGGAGAAATGGGAACCCTATATATTCCCAACACCGGAATACTTACAGACAGTAAACTAATGACTCCGAACCAGGCTAACGTCTTCCACTCAGCCAAGACTCCCTCCCCCACACCCCAGGCAGCAGACATCCCACTCCAAACACATCCTTTTCTCTCCGGTGCCCACACAATCAAAGACTGTGGTACCTTCCAACAGAGCTTCACCCTTAGTTAAGTGAGCTGAAATGTTTATTACAATTAAATTCTTCTCGGCAAGAAACATCATACAACCAGAAACATGTTGCATACAGGGACTTTCTTAAAACTGAATTCATTTCCTCAAAACACGTCCTACCGTTTTCTGCTCTGAAGGTTTTGGGCAACTTATACCCTGCTATTTTGTTACCTTGTTGGGCTTTGCTTCTGAAAAATGTGAGACTTATAAGCACTCTCATGTGGGCCTAGAAGCGAGCCATTCTCATTTCAGACCGACAGTGAGCAATGCTTTACATTCAATTCATCGTTTTTTCTTAAGTGAATTTGGCACCCAAAATTCAGACGAGGGAAATGTCCAAACGGTACCTCTTTGATGGGTGTAATGGTCTATGCAACAAAATGAGCAATCGCCTCTTCTCCTCTAAAAAGGTATTTAAAAAAATGCTAGGTTCTGCTCCTGTTCGAATACATATAAAACATAAACTTGAGTTAATGCTGGTCCCTCCTGTTCAATATTATTAATAAGTCCCGTTAGGAGCCTAGTGGTCCGTCCACAGTCAGGCATAAAGAACTACGGGTCCTGCTTCTGAT
The DNA here is from genome assembly GCF_023634155.1 of Falco peregrinus. Classification (NCBI taxonomy): domain Eukaryota; kingdom Metazoa; phylum Chordata; class Aves; order Falconiformes; family Falconidae; genus Falco; species Falco peregrinus. The sequence continues at coordinate 118,282,720 of NC_073723.1, forward strand.
TTGAAAAGGACCTAAAAGGCAAAGAGGAACAGACCTAACGGCTTCCCCTCCTGCAAGAGGAAAACACAGCAGTGACCAGGTGACATTCTGAGCACACCTCCAACATATCAACCCCTAGACACGCTGAAAGCGAGTAACTAACAAGGAGACCATAAAAATCAGTATTACAAGCTCTTGCACAGCAGCGGTATCATTTTTCTTCAGGGACAATTAAATAAAATGCAAAGAGAAAAAGAGAGAGGCTGCCATTGCCTCTGCAGATTTTCTGCTAGGTCTTTTTCGGTGGGGTTGCTTATCCCTAACTCCTAATTTTACAGCAGTAGCATCAATGCAGTTTTCAAAACTGTTTACAGTTTGACACTTTCCACACTAAAACCCAACAGAAATCATGAACCCCAGTCCATCAACGAGCAGAAAGCATACAGTATATATTAAATGCACACACACCGATCCCCTCCATTCCCACTTCAACAAGTTAGTATATGCTTGTGAATAGAGCACTGGAAGTGATGCAGTAATGCAGAGGGAGGAGAGGGAAAAGCATTAAAACTTTTAAGAGTGACGAAGTTTTAGAGATTACTGGAAAGTCAAATGAAATGTTCAAGGAGACCATTATACAAAAGACAGCGTAAGGAGCAGCCAAAAAACTTACACACTGATGTCTTCTGGTTATTGTCCTTGCTGGGCATTAGCTTCACCCCTCTGGACTTCAGTTCAACTTGCTTTTTGACTACAGGGACAGATTTAAAACAAAGCAGAGACAAGCGAAAGATTTAGCTAAGCATTAGGGATTATTTAAAAAGAAAATGAAGCAACAGTTGTAAACCACCCACCCATGCTGCAGGATACCCTGTGTCTTCCCCTTACAGCCCGGACAGCTTATCCTGCCCCTCGGAGCCGTGTTAGGTCTGGGCTGGTGTCCCTGGGGATCCGAGCCAAGCCGACCCCAGCCGAACACAGCTCCTCACCCCTCCGTAACCACGGCATTTTGCTTAACAGGATAAAAAACGGGAAACAGGCAAAAGGGAAGCTCTGGGGGAAAAGGGCAGCTTGGTTTCACCCGGTTTGACTGCAGCAGTTCTTCAATGAACGCGTTATGGAGCAAAGCCATTCTCCGCTTCTGCGGGAATACCACGCCCCACGTGAACACCCCATAACCTACCAACTATAATCACGATCTGCCTAACGGTAGGCTCAAAACGGCAGTAAAATCCCAGGAAAAAGGGCCACAGTAAAACCACGTTACTGGCAAAGAGAAGTGTGAGCGCACAGACCCACTACTCATAGCCACAGGCACAAGTAGAGATGCTGCACAGTGGCTACCAGAGCTCCCGGTGTGACCATTCACCTCCCCACTCTGCTCCTCACCCAGAAAACGAGAAACCACGAGGGTTGCAACAAGATCCCCATCCATCCATCCATCCATCCATCCATCCATCCCCAAGAGAGCCCCGTCCTTCTCGATATGAAAATCCCCCGCGTAACTGAGCAGCTCCTTGTTTTTATTATCTGGACTTGGCTGCCGCCGAGGCGCTCACTACACCAGAGGGTTCTGCACAAACCCCACACTGGCAAAACCATCTGGATACCGGGAGCGAGAGAGAGAGGCAACGGCTCCCTGCAGCACAGACACAGCTATTTTTGCCTAACACACAGCAGAATTTTTTTACTGGCGTTATTTGAAGTTAACGTGGTTAAAGAACAACTTCACAGCAGAAAGCACGATGCCCAAATCACTTTATGGGATCCCTTCTCCAACGAGCCAGTCCTTATTTACGGAGAAATGTTCTTTTCTTTTTCTTTATCTTGTCATACTTTCATCCCTAAATTAGCACATTTTTAAGACAACGTTGTCAAGAAAAATTACCGATACAACTAACAAGCTTTTTTTAATCATGCTTTTTGGTTTTTTGCTTAAAAAAAAAATAAAAATCTGTTTATAACATCTGTCTGCAGGAGCTTCAGACAGGGAGATGTCAAGTATTATTCCTTGAAGCTTACCTAAGGCAGTGCTTTTCTGAGCTCGATGCTAGCTTGGAGCTTTTTGTTGATCATTTGGCTACAGCTTTTTGCTTTCTCTTTAAATAAAGCAGTTCTAACTTCAAACTGAGGTCCACATTAGCTTAAAAAACCTCGATGAAAAAAAGCTCGTGTTGTTCACATCTTTCTTACCAGTACTGTGTCTTTAATCTGTTGGGGTGTGTGTGTGTGTGCTTCTTTTTTTTATTTTTTTTTATTTTTTTAAAGAAGGGAAAAATAATTAGCAGTATGCCACTTTCAAAGCAAATTATCACACACTTGTTTCTTTTTTACTGTAAATCCACAAGGAGAAATGCAGCAGGTTTCCCAATGCCCCTGACAGCCACGTATTTCTCCAGGTCACGGACTGATGACGCCGGGAGATATGGAGCCCGACATCGAGCCTCTCAACAACTGCACCGTCAAGGGACCAACAGAAGACCCACAGGGCCACCAAATCTAATGTTGGGGGGGAAATTTTGAAACCTCTTTCTGTCTCGACGGGAACAGCGACAGCTTTAAAACACGAACGCGCTCTGCAGCCTTTTGGCTGTGTGACAGAGGGGGTCACATCTACCACGCCACCGGGATAAAGCGCCGAGCAGGTCCCCTTCTGCTCATCCTCCGTAACGCCGCTGTTCCCGATTCTCTGGCACTTTCCAAGCAAGTACAGGGATAACCTTGTGGTCACAGCCGATGTTCCCTCCCAGTCAATAAAATACAATCAAGCCCAAGCATCCAGGGCTAAATCTGAGCGACTGCAGGATGCACAATGGCTCGTGACTTTGCAGTAGCTAATTCATTGCTCTGTAAAGTGCTCTGGGGCACCATCAGTGAGAGAGCAGCTTTATAAAAATAATTTCCATTTTTATATTCTCTGCATCTTCCCGTTGCAAGTTACTTGATACAATTACCAGTGAATGTTTCTCCTAGCCACCCACAGAAAAGCACAGGACCATCAAGTTCTGTGTGATAAAGGAAGCCTGAAGCCTTAAAAGATGAGCAAAGCTTTCCAGTCCCTGGCGCATGCTCTGTGCACGTGGTATCGATGCCGACACCGTGCACGGGATAACGCGTCCCTGGGAGGGTCAGCACTTATCAGGGTGCGCCAGCTGCCCAACTGCACCACAGGGCTGCTGAACATCCCAAAATCAGCATGGGGAGCTCAGAGCTGCAACACACCTCAGCCTGGCCAAACACGGCCAATTTTTAAAGGACGCACCCGATAACAAAGGTTCACCCATATTCATTCCTGCTTTCACCACCCAGCCAGCAGAACCCCACTCCAGATTTGTGACTAATGGAAAGCCTAGCTCCAAAAAACCCAACAGCAATCAAAACAAGCAGCAGAAACCAAACCTTCGTTACTAAGGACCAGGCCTAAAATGCGGAGATGAAGACGCAATACCCATGAAGTATTTACTCCCCTAATTGCATCGTGTCTATTTCAATGATAATTGATAAAGAGATATCACTACATACTCTCCTTTTAATCCTTCATTTTGTTTGCGACATGGAAACGTAATGATGGAAGTCAAGCTGTACAAATTACCCTAGATGAGAACAAGTCAGAATACAGTATCATTTCCTTTTTATAAAAAAAAAAATTAGTAAGAACAATTCTCCTACTCTATGCCCTCAAAAATCTGGTATATGAAAACCTATTTTGTTTATAAATTTGAATGTGGAACAGGACTACAAAGGACTGTGTCAGGATAATTGCATGAACAGAAATTCCTCTATTTTCTGGAGGGTTTTGCTGCTCACGTGTATCTGATAGATTCTAATGGAATACTCAGTGTCCTGTCAAATTTGAAAGATGACATTACAAAGCTTTTCCAGCAAGCAGGTAGTCTGGGATGTTTCTTTGAAATCGTTTCACGTTGCTCTAAATGAGAATTTAAGGAGACATTTATTTATTTTTAATTTGGAAAACAGCATTTCAGCAAAAATCTATTCTATGAACCTCTGTTCGCCTTGCTAGGGGTTTGGTATTAAACACAGACTTGTCTGAATCTTTTTCCTCCTGCTGGGGCGTTTTAGCATCCTCTGGGACACAACGGCAGGTTGCTTACAGGGATCCTTACTCAAGCTGCAGGTGAAGAGAAACACCCTTGATGCAACAATTTTGAAACTCGTCATTTATGCCCTCCATCAGCTGGCCGAAGCAGCAGTTCTTTAGGAATCAAGAGCCTGCAACAAGGACCGGGATTTTCCTGGCTCTGCCTCTCCCTGAGCATCGCCCAGGAGACTCAACAGGTTGCACAGCACATGCTGTAACCCCTTTGTAAGACGTGATCCAACAGGAAGACTGGCAGATCCGTTAAAAATTAGGCGTGTGTATTTCTAGATATATACACGTCCTTAAAAGCCGTTTCTGTGGCGCAGCGCGTGCAACAGGCAGCTCCTCGGACCGTCAGGGAAGGGAGAGGTCTGCGGGTTCCCCGTGCTGCGCCACGGGCTGACACCCACCCGCGACCCGCTCTCCGCCTGAGGATGGAAGATGGAAGGGGAAGGGAACGGGGTGGGGAGATCAATCAAAGATGCAATTATGTGTTGGTAACAATCAACTAAAAAGCAATTTGGGATCCAGCTTCTGTAACAAAATGTGCAGAGAGAGATGGGCTACACCATTCTGTAGACCTGTTCAGCACCATTTTAAATTCAGCAGCTTTTTCATTACCTCGTTGCTATGCTGATGAAGGGGATGACAGGGGATACCTGGCTGTGCTGTCACTTCTCCCCGCTAAGGCACGTCTACCTTATTTTCTTAAGACCTGCAGGTAGACGGCACCTTTTTGGGAAGGCAGAAGTGGCAGGAAGAAACAACAACAACAACAACAACAACAAACCCCAAAGACTGATGCACCAGTTTCTCTACAGCTCCTTTCATAAGCCTAGAGGGCGTAGGGAAGCAAGTATTTGCAAGAACACAAGATTCCCCTTACATAAAAGGGAAAAAGAAAGGGGAAAATATTTTAACTCTCCCTGGAAGGCAACCAATTTACTGTATTAACAAAGAAAAGCTGTATACAGGGTGATTATATCTAACCTTGCCTTTACATTCATAAAGATATATCCAAATCAGGGTGTGGATTAGAAAGAGCTGAAATAGAAGATACAAAGGTGGCGTTCTGCTAAACTAGGTATCAACGTTAAACAAGCTGGAAGGGAAATGATTTTCTTATAGATTATCAGCAACGCCTAGTACTGTCTCAGAGGACACAGAATGTTAATCAATGATGTATACAGATGTCTTTGGAAAACAGACGACAACTTCGATTCACCCTAACCCTCTCTTCTTCCTCTTGGACAACCCCGGGGTCTGCTTCATCTCTACTGCTGAAAAACACATTTTAGTTGCTCTGTTTTATATGGCGTTACATATCCTACTTTGTATGCGTTTCTCTCCATTAAAATACTTCTGTCCAAGCATGGTTACGTTCTTATGAAAAGGGTTAAGAGGTTTTTGCAGTTGCACTGGCACCTTGAACGTTGTACAGACACAGATTCCACTGACTGCCAATACCCTGCCTTTATACCGGGGGTGGGGGTGGGTTCGCTTTGTTTCTGTTTTAAGTATTGAAACCTTCCCCAACAGATAGAAGGGACCTGACAAACTCCATAAAACCCAGCAAGTGCGTGAACAACGAGCGCCAGATTCCCTCTGCCAGCTCGACAGAGGTCCAGCTTCAATGCCATTTCAAGAGCACATTTTTAAGTTGATCTTTGAAACACTCAAAACACAAAAGCACAGTTCATTATATCGAACAAAACAGCTTCCAAAGAGTGTGCTAGATTAGAACCCCCTGACATTTATCTAATCAGAGGAAATTATAACATTAATCTGTACTTTTCTATTTAAGAAAAAAGGATGATTCAGACAGGTGTTTTAATAGAAAGCAGCAATCATGACAGCAAAGGAAAATGTCGTATCAAAAAGCCATCAGCTGCGTGCAGTCATTTGTGTTACCCCGGAAAAACAAAGGGGGCTTTTTTCTTATAATTTGAAGTCATTTATATGTTAAAGGAAAGCAAGGGAAGTTAAGTTACAATGGTGATTCACGGAGCCCACATGGAGGCCAGGACAGCACAGCTCGGGCTAAAGGAACAGGGAACAAACAAACGGGGCGAGTTTGTAGATCTATCCAAGGAAACTCAGCTCCCTCTCTCTTCGTTCCTGTTAGTCCAGGGCTACGGCACCCTCCTCACCACAGCCATCCTCCTTGCTTTTGAGGGGAGCTCTGCAGCACGCTGACACAAACCTGGAGGGCGGGCGAGGAACTGGGTGCCATCCCTGCTCCTTCCCCGCTTTGTTTTCCCTCTCCCTGATCCTGCCTCCAGCGCCACTGCCTGAAGCAATGCAACTCCCCTGCGCCCACAAAGTCCTTCCAAGTTCTTCAGCATCCCCGAGAGGACAGCTCTGAGGAACCCGCCCTGGCGAGTGTTCGGCCCCAACAGGACGCACCGAATGGGTCACCGGGGCTGCCCGCACACCGTGGAGCACCACAGCATCCCAACTCCTCTGCCGGAGCATCTCCTCTCCCTCAACAGCATCTTAAAGACCCCAAACTGAAATCCACCCTTCCAGGGATGCCCGGTGAACCCGGAGCGGTTTACACCTCATTCAAAACAGACTCAGTTACCTCTCGCTTCAGCGGGGTGTAACGGCAGCGCAAGCTCTGTGAGACCCTAAGACCACCCTCGGCCCGGGGGCACCCTGCCTGTATCCCCACATCCCACACGCTGCCAGCAGCGGGTACAGGAACCGCTCCTAAGGAAGCACACAGTGCAAATGAATCTCCCTGTGGTACTCCCAACAGCAGTTCTGCACATGGCAACGCTTAGAGACCCCGCTGGAAAAATTGATGTTAACAGGATACAGAAGGGGATCATGCAGGAAGTTAACTGTAGGTTCCTCGGGGGGAAAAAAAAATAAAATTGGCTAAACACACACTGTGAATAGCGAGACAGGCCAGTGAGCGTTTACCTTGATACTGGGCACTGAATCCCTTCTGCCTGTGGTTGCCATCTGATGTGAAGTGAAGCCGCAGCCAGTTTTTACTGCTGATAACCGGGGCAGGCAAATTCATCCCAGTAAACCTGCAAGAAACCAACCAGTAACAGCCAAACGTTAGTATGATTGTAAATGATACCCCAAATACCTCCTCCTACAGGAACACAGGAAATCCTGAGCGAGTACCGCAGGCCCCAGGGATGCATCCCTGCACCCCGCGGATGCTCCTGTGCCTGCGCTCCCTGCCTTGCCTTCCCATCCAACGGTTACACGGTTGTTAATTCCCGGCGTTTCCAGTCCTTCCTCCTCAGGCAAAGGATACATATGGGGGGCTGAGCTGGGGGCTCACCAGACAAACGGGATGGGCCCAGCTGGACAGCCTGGAGGCTCCAGCCCTCTCCTACCTCGCCAAGAACGTGTGGAAGGTACAGAACGGCTCCGAGCTAGAGAAGCGCTACGTGTTTCCCCAGAGTAACAGCGCCTCACGGTTCCGTCACCTTTTGTATCTCATTAGTATCATGCAGAAATGACAAAATCATCTCAGGGGACACGCTACAGCCAAGGTATGCAAGATGAGCTTGAGTCTCAAGCTTATTCAGTTCCCATCTTCATATTTGGTTAACCCAGTTTAAAAAAAAAAAATAATGTTTGTTTTAACTGACAAAGAGAAAGCATTGCAAGAACGATTTTTTTACTGGGAATAGCCAGCAAGAAGCAATTATTTATGATCCATCCCAACCTGCAGAAGATTACAGCCATCAAACATGAGGTGGAAAGCTCCACAGCCCATTAGTAGTCCTTCAGCAACTGTTTCCTTCATACCTCTTTATACACTTTTTTTATTATTTTTTTAAATATTATGCTGTTTGCTTTATTAAACTCCCGATCATAATTCTTGGCTGAGTTGTCACATGCCAGGTCTCAGTCTGGAACAATGTTTACTTAAGTCACAGCCCTCTTGAACTGAGGTATATAATGGAAACATTAACCGTGGTAGGGAGAACAACACTACCATGACAAAAGCTATTACGGAATCCTATTATTGTTAATGAAAGCCCATTTACATTTTTAATCATGGACTGTCACTTATTTAAAAATTACTGGCATTCCAATACCTATGCTTTTTTACGTGAAGGTAAAAGGATCCTGGAAATCTATCCCATTCAAAAGGCTACTTCAGATTTTATTACTACACATTTTCAACAGCAGAATCGATAGCCCAGAAAATATTATAAAAGCCCTCTGCTCCACTAACACCTCCAAAGGTGAATTTACCTCTTTCCAAGGCATGCGGCAGGGAGCCAGGATGGTGCTTGGCAGCACATTTATTAATGGTAGAGGAACTGCAATGTAATCCTGCTCTACTAGTTAATGAAATAGCAGGGATGATTGCGCTGCATAACTAATCCATCTCTGCCACCTACAGTACAGCCTTTAAACCTGGTGTTATCCTGTGGCTGAATTCTGCATAATTACAAAGCATGATGAAAACATTCTTTACGCTATAAAACTGTTTAAGACTGTTCCTGATCATTTCTCTATTGATTATTTTCATCTCAATTTTGCAGACCCTTTTGAAATACAAGGTGTAATAAAAATGGGTTCTGTAGGGCGTTGTGCCATCCTTGGATAACTCAAAGACAGCAGAACCAAATTAATTTGAAACTTTTTCAAATAACTGAGTTGAAACAAACTTATCTGGGGCTGATGGCAAACATGGGATGCCTCAAACCAATTCTGAGAAAGTTACTATGGCTGGTTGTTATGACAACGTGTTTAAACTTAATACTCTTACCCCCAAAGGCTGTTTTATTATTTGTTCTGAATCAATAGTCAAACTTCTCATAAATAATCTTCAGGTATGCAGAGCCAAATTTTACTTTCATAACTGTGGAGAGCCAAGTAATTCAATCGCCTGTTATAAAAACTAGAGAACAATAAAATTAACCTGCCTGAATGAGGTAGAATTTCACTCTTCTGTCCCCCCACCCTATTTTTTAATATGCACATACTTTGGAGGAGCGGATTCACTAGCCTGCAGACTAGCAATCTACTTACACATATGTTTTAGGGATGCGAGTAGCCTGCTATTAACTTCCAAGGATCCCACAACATGAAGTGCTAGAATTTCACCAACCGAGTGCATTAACACTTCGAAAATCAATTAGACAAATGAATGGCTTGCACCCTCCTGCTACCTTTGCAACAGCACAAATAACTACTGAAGGCAAAAGCAAGAGGAGAGAAAAATAATCAATCACAACCATAGTGCTCCGTACCCACTTCACACTGCTATAAAAAAAATACAGAAGATTTAGGGTGAAGGAAAATGGTTCCCTGAATTTCCTGCATGTAAATTTTCATCAGCACCATATGTCATTTGCTTAAGACATTGACAGCTTCTTGAAAGGACTAAATCAGCCAAGAAATCACTATCAGGTCCTCATTTCCATACACACCACCGCTCAAACTCTCAGCACACAAAAAGACTCTATTCTCGAGGGTTCCAGCCTAACAGACTCCCTCTTCTCCCTTTTATCTCCCTGTTCTCTCATTTTGGAAGTCAAGCAGCTCCCTGTTAACGCCAGGTTATTTGGAATGAGTTTAGAGCCCAGGTCCTGCCGGCCAGCAGCAGCCGGCTCAGATTTTTGGATGGAAGGAACAGCTAAAACACGATGGCAGAGCACGAAGGTGCTTCCCTCGCCGCCCCAGCGCCTTCACCGAGCGGCAGGAATCCTGGTGGGATCACTGGGACAAGCATGTGGAAATGCACTGGGCAACAGGCGGAAGCATGGATTTTGGAAGTGGATTTTTTTTTTAAAAAAAAGAAAATGATTCCTGTTAATAGAATAGAATTAGTTGCAGAACACAAAGGTCTTTTTGATTAGCTTAATTGCTTGCAGAGATACGATTTCAGGCTCTGTACAGGCACTGAGCCCCGAGCCCCCACGTATACTCCCAAGGAAGGAAAACTCCATATGATGGAAATATAAAATTTAATGTGTGAATGGTACTGCTCCCCCCAGCCGCACAGCAGTTGTAAACCTCCACGTGTGGAGCACTGAGCGGAGAAAAAGCCAAACCGCTGCAGGAGGGAACATGCTAGAAGGCACAGGCTTTCATTCCAAATTCCTGCACCTTGGCAGGGTCCAGCCAGCTGGCAAGCCACCCTCCCCAACCAGGGACAGAGCATCCCAGTCTTCCAGCGCACCCCCCCCACTGCCACCACTGCCTCTGCTGGTGGGCGATGCCAGGACCAAGGTTCCTTCCCACCGGATGGGTCAGGGGCAAAAAATATTCTGATGGATAAGGAATACCGTGGCTCAAGCGAGGCATTTAATGCAAATCATCAACGCTCACCTGCAGATAACCACTAGCTTTTCCCCATAAGGCTCCCACAGGTTTCAAATAATCGTTAGGAAGCATTAATAGTTAATTGATAATGGAATATTTAATTACAGATAAACACAGTTGAACTGAAGCAGCTGCATGGTCTTTGAATGCAAATGCCCTGGCTGCTCTTGATGAATCTCCAATGAAATGGGAAAGATGCTCAGCAGGCGAGAGTCGAGAGCAATCGCAAACGCCAGAGGAACATCTCAAGTCTCCTGCAGGAGCCACCACGGCTCGTCTGCACGCAGGGATAACGCCGGGCAGCACCAATTAGCACCGCTAAACCCACGGGCAGAGCGACAGCAGCCCAAGACAAAAAGGCCGGCGGCAAAGGCTGCGACAAGCTCCTGGGGAGGATGCTGACTGCACCGTGACACGGAGTACGCAACGGTGGCGCTGCCAACTTCTCAAGGTCACATTATTTTTCTTTATAAACCCAGCGCTGCTGCGCTGGCTTCGAGAAAAAGGAGGAGCCACCTTACAGAGACTTGGAAATGCACAGAGCTAATTAAAAGAAGCTGGAACGCCTTTCCACATTCCCCAGCACACTTTTGTACTACATTATGTGCTCAGAATTCTCAGCACCCACCATTAGCCCAGTAAGAGATTGAATTTCTAATAGTCCAGTGAGTCATGTAAATAAAAGCCCTTCTCTTCTGGACCTCTGCCACTGTATTTTTCAGTATTCCAGGCTTTTCCTTCTTTTTCCCCTCTTTTTTTTAAAAAAATAAATCTATCAGCAATTTGAAAAACTTACCAAGCCTTTGTAATGTCCATTTCCCTCCCTCCCCCCCCACTTTCTTGCTGCCATCACCAGGAGATATGAATCACTTTATTAAATATTCAACTTCCTGAATACGGCAACATGTTAACTGAAATCTAAGGCTTTGGAATGACTAAGTAGCAATGTAAGAACTATTTTTTAAGTAAAATCAATAACCATTACTCACTGATGGGAATTTGGTACCCATTTTACATTAAGCATTTTTTTAATCCTGGAATCACTTGTGAAAGAGATGTAACCGTGCTTCCACTCAAAAATCATTCCTGCAGCTGTGCCTTTCTGAGTCTGGAGCATCTGGAGAGGATGCTGAGGCCAGCAAGGCTGGGAAGGATCAGGCTCTTTGCTCTGTCTCCCCGCCTGGTGACTGGGGATTGGGAGAACATCCTTCCTCCGAAAGTTGTTTCAGCCCGGCCCCGCAAGGACCATGTTTCAGGATGCTCTGGCTTGTGCTCTAGCCATGAGAAGACCCTGAAAGCAAAACGGACCCTTCAAAGCACACCAAACACTTTGCACAAGGACAAGAACCCCTGAGAAGGTGCCTAACTTCGGACTCTATAAGATATTGAATGACTTTGATCAAGTTTCAAGTGTCTTCAACACCAATGTCAAGCAACCAGCGCACAGAAATCAGCGCTGGGACAACGGGAACTTTTGTAATTGCTTGAAACCTCGGGAAAACTCTATGGTAGGGAGGATTAAAAAAAACAGTATTTTTTTTTCTTGATGTCTAAGCCTGCCTTCTCTTCTCCTGCAATTTAAGCTCATCCTATGCACAGCGGAGAGAGAAGAGATTTTAGTTTTTTACATCGCGGTCCTCTGATAGAGAGACACTGGGCGCTTTGAGGACAGCAGGCTCCCAGCTCCCCACCGCCGCTGGTGAACGCTCCACATCAACAGCTTTGAACGTGAACGACCAGTTTCATCTCTGAATGAAGAGGGGAAAAAAAATATAAACACCGCACTCAGCCTGCTGTGGGGGCAGCTGGGTCACCCCACCGCTGAACGAGGTCAGCGGGACAGATTGTACGTACGTTTGGGATGAGGATTCAAGTCCCACGTGTTTGTTGTAGCTGCGTGGCACGGAGGACTATGTCAGAAGAGACCCAACATACCAAGAAGACAAGAATTCCCGTGATTGCAAGTTTTAGAAGAGCCAGGGAGGGAGGTTTTTGGATTTTGGAATGAGGGGTCTTCCTGCCGCGGGCTGAGCCCCGGTGCCCTGCGCCCAGTTCTCCTGCCGCTGTACCAGGCACTGGATGTATTTACCTTCCTGATCACCTGCACTTCCAGCAAAACAAACCAACCCACCCAAGAAAACAAAACCACGCCGATACTCGGCCGTAACCCCCACCACACTCCTCCAGCAGCTCCCTCCTCCAGCCCACGCCACCTGCTCAGCCAGCAACCCCTGCAGCACCAGCAGAATCACAAAATTCCACTTCCCCCAAAAAAAACCAGTCTTTTCCTTTGCCAGCATGGCTCTGAACCCTCACCCCAGCCCCCAGCCCGGCACGCCGTCTGCAAGGCTAGATGGCCTGTGAAAAATACCTCTCAAGCAACAGATTTTATCCCAAATACTTCCCAATATTGTTTTTAAACCAGAGCATTAAGGCATCCTTTCCTGAAGTGAAACTGAAGCCTCTGCATTACACGCAGCTCCTCCAATTCCTTTGCTGCGTAATACAGAAAGGTTAATGGTATCAAAACTCCTCTTTTGAGCAAAAGCAGTGAAGTGTGGCTTTCTCAACTATTTTCTTTATTTCTTTTCTTGCTCTTGTATTTCACATTGGATTCAGGCATTTAATATTTACGCCAGTCACTCAGCCATTCCTCCCTTGGCACAGTTAGTATTACTGTACATGGATGGCACCGATTAATCTGCATTCACACACCATTATCTATTTACAATCCCAATTCCTGGCTTTAATTTGGTTCCACATGGAGAGGAAGAAAAGAAAAGAAAAAAAAAAAATCAATAAAATGTCAGCAAGTGAGCTAGAAGCCGCAGAATAGTGGAAGGAGATATTTGCAGACAGAAGATCCAATTTTAACTACCCTGAAATTTGATTACCACGAATTTGAGCGCAGTACTTAAGGAACTCAGAAACAATGAGCATCTCATTGCATGGATGCTGCACAAACCGACCGTAGGAGAGTGTGGAGTCGAAGGTCACAACCAAAGGTAAGAACTGCACTTGAAATCACATTACTTCAAGTGATTTATTCTGAAATAATGGATTTAAGCACGAACTTGGAAGGCACACGTGTGTCCTGGGCTGCCCAGAGGGAGGATGTAGTCAAACACTAGCTTCAGCGAGCCCCAATAAATAAAAGACAAAGTCACTGGGGCTGCCTTTCCCCCACCACCACCCTTAACTATTCTTCTTTTGGTTCACTCTTAACACAGAACAAGCTGAGCCCCCGAAGGAGGAGGTTACAATTCCAAGGTCACACCAGTATTAGCTCAGCACAGGGAGTTACACTCTGACCTTTTCAGATTCAGCAAAGATGCGTGTTGCATTTTCCAACAGCCTCATCACTCTGGAATAAAGACTTTTTTTATAGCACCTGCTCTTGCTTAGATTTTTTCAGAAGACCATGAATCCTTGATTTGCACGGGCACGTCCAAGCACAAGCACTTGCAAGAACACCGGAGCATCGCTGCGCTCTTCATGCTTTACTGGAAAGGACTCGGGATGAGCCTTGCTCCCTGCTCCGACAACACCATGCACCAGGCTGCCCACTTCCCAGCTGGGATTTCTCAGCAGCAAGTACAGGGCCACTATTCAACGCCACCTTCCTACATCCCCTCGGCACATGGCCATCTAACCACCAACCTGCTGATGACCAGTAGCATCGGCCAGTCCCTGACAGACATGGGGTCCCCCTAGAGCCTCCAACACTAACGTGGGGGAAACCATCTGATACTGCATCTTCCCACAGCACAGCTGCACCTTTTCCTGCTTTTTAACCCAAACTGAGATCTGCTTTAGTCAATATAGTGCTTAACACCACCTGACAGTCATGGTCAATAGAGATTTAAAGAGAAGAGCATGCACACCTGGTAGCAGAACAAGAAAAAAAAAATACACAAACACCTTAAATTTCGGGCTGTGGGTGCTTGGTTTAACCAGAACTGTTCGAGGTACAGACTGATGCCAGCTCAGGCCCCAGCAGCTTTGCAGCTCTTGATGGTCTTTATTACACTGAAGCGTTCTGACTATTCAGAGATTAATTTTCCTTCCAGTACAACTAGGGGACATATTGCAGAAGCTCTTGATATCTCCGTGTATTATTATTCACTTCACCTGTATTTTTAACTTTTCATCCAAACCTCTACTCAAATTATCATGAGAGCTGTACCATTAATTCTGAACATCTTACTTGAGCATGTCTACTCTCTTAAACAAAGTATACTTAAGCACCTCTAGACCTCATTTTTCGGTCGCAGGAGACATCCCATCACAATGGACTTCTACAAGGAAAATGAATAATTAGATCAAGTTATTGTTCCTCGCTAAACGCTGCAGGGATGGAAAGAACACCCTGCATCTTAAGTCTGGTTCAGCAGCACAGTTACACAAGCCCAGGAGATGCTCAGACGCTGCAGCGGGAGAGCCGCTCCCCACGGCTCCCCACGTCTTTGCGAGCGTCAGCCTGCCGGCGTGTAAATCCCCAGGGATTCCCGACTGTGAAGCACCCTATGAAAAAAAAAACCAAACAACGAAACAAACCAAAAAACCCACCAGTTTGAAATCGATGAACTTTTTGGACCAGTCAGGTTTGTGTCTTGTCATCAAACGAAGCCCGTACCCCCTTCAAGGCTCCAAAGCCCTCTCCTTTCGCTTCTTGGTTAGGAGGCTCCTCAAGAGGTCAACTTTGGCTCAGGGTCGATCGCTCAGGTCTCAAAGACCCACCGTGGGGCTCACGGGCCACACTGACCCCAAGGGCAGAGCTACATAAGTTGTTGTCTGCAAGAGAGCCAGCGTTCTCCTCCTTTTCCAAGAGGAATGACATTTCACTTAAGAGGACAAGGGATTTTAGGAACAGAAGCGTGGAGACCTTCTTGGCACATTCAGAGATGCTGTGACCCTACAAACCCCCACGAACCTGGTGACACCAGACCAGCTGACAGTTATTGGAAATGACAGAAGACGAGAGATGTGCTCAAAAACGGACCCGGTCCAGCAAAGGCCACCACCCCGACCCAGGGCTGTGGTATCCGTTCAAGAATTCCCGTGATTCCATCTCACCTCAGCCTTAGCTCCTGGGTGCAGCCCAAGGGTGAACCCCTCCCCCGATGTCACCAGGTCACAGCACTTCTGGCCCCGAGCCCTCCGCCACCTTCTCGCTCTCCCAGCGGAGCCCCACTGATCTTGTGACAACAGAATTCAGCTTTAGCTTTAAGAGCAACAAATCGCTCCCAATGCCTTCCAGTTAGCGTGGGACCTGCCTTCGCTCCTTCCAGAAGCCAGTGCTGGAAGGGAAAGCTGATTAATTTACCACTCGCAGCTTGCTTAGCCCTCCCCTAACCCCCCCCCCTTTTTTTTTTTGCCTTCCATCGAAAGATGAAAGTGATTCCATGCAGCTGCAAAACTTCAGTCGTTAACATCAACTTTAATTACTGCCAGCTCCCAGATAAATTTGCTGGCTTAAACCAAATTGATACCTCTTTTTTTTTTCCCTTCTTCTTCCCAGGAACCTTTACACTTAAGTTCTTAATTCTTCATTTTTTAAGTGACATCTTTAAAGGAGTGTCAACCAGATCCCCAGCTGATTCGAGGCAATGCAGCTCCATCGGAGACAAAACCAGACTAATTCACACTATACAGGGGATCTGACAATCTAATTTTGCTGCTGTTTTCCCTAACCTATGAAATGTTTCAAAATTATTTTAGTCTCTCATTAGTCTGAATTCTCTTGGATCCCTATGCTAGATTAATTATGGTCACTTTAATGAAAGAAATGATTAATTAGTCCACATGCATTTCTGAAACTGTCACAATAGAGCAATTCAACAGGTAAAATGGTCACCAAGGAATTTTTATAAATTTATCTGTTACTTATGCACATATCCACGCTCTACAGAGAATTGGTTTCTCACATGTAATTGATATAGACGGAGTATTACATCCATATAGACACGTATGCAACACAGCCACACATGTTAAATGCAAAAAGAGCAAAGGGCTCACCTTGCAGGCAGATACTTTGCTTTCACAGCACTAACAGAATTTAGATTTTCACTTTCAGAGTAAAATCCTCTTCAACCCGAAGGCTGAACTTTACTTGCCACTCGCTGCAGCAACGAGCGAAATGCAGACGGTGCATAAAGGCAATGGTAAAGCACTGCAAAGCGTGACTAAAGTCATACATCGGGTTTAAACTTCAAAACTGAAGATGTCGGAATAACTCTGAAATCTTTCAGACGCCCCCCCGGTGACAGGCTGGAGGAAAGGGGGATCCCTGTGCTCCGCCACAGGCTAAAGCGAGGGACCAAGTGCAGAACACGGGCTCGCTTCTGCACGGCAGGGCCGGGCCAGCCACATCCCAGAAGCAAGAAAAATATAAAAAACCTCCCACCCTCTGTCGCTGGGGCCCCTCCAAGGGCCAGTCACATCAAAAATTATTAAGGGGAAAAGGCTTTTCCCCCCCAAACAACACAGCTGGCCGTGGCTGGCACGGCACTGCCCACAGGTCGATCCTGCAGGTTTCTTGTGGATGGGAAAAGGAGGGACAGCCCCTACCCCACTCCCCCAAAGTAAAAGCGTCCTCAAAGAGACCCACCCTCACTGCAGAGTGCTTGAATGGGTGGAACTCACCTGACGGGTGGAACTCATGCAACTGACAGCACAACTGTGTGCTTACAGCGGAGCCCCATCAGCCACGATGCGCCGGACCGAAAGAGGAGACCATGTCGCTGAAACGGGTGTGTTTTATTCCGTGAAATACCTACCCTAATGCTTTCACTACGGAAACAGTATTTGGCTGTAGTCATACCCAAAAAAAAAAAAAAAAAAAAAAGGTAACAAATATGATTATATTTATTCTATTCAGGAGAAAACAAACACTAATTCAACACAACAGAGGAATGGCTAATGCAATTGAAGCTTACTAATGCTGCATTGCAAATCCCCCAAAGAAATCTGCTACAGCTTTATTACAATTTTCTCTAAACCCTTTCTGCCTTACTATCAGTGCTACAGAGATTGTTTTTTCTCAGTGCAGTTAGATGAGTTGATAACAAGAGAGACTATATTTATTACTAGATAAATAACAACCATTGCCACCCCTGCGTGCAGAGAGATATACACTCACGTCTTTGTCAGTCTAACAGTGCACTTAAGTTCCATTAAACTTGGACTCTTTATGGATTAGGCTGGAAAGTCCTAGGGCACACTTTCACAACATCTACCCCACAAAATTCTGCAGACTGAGTCCAAGAAGTTGAAAGACAATTTTAATTTTCTTCTAGATGGAATATTAGGAAAAATTTCTTCACTGGAAGGGTGATCAAGCATTGGAACAGGCTGCCCAGGGAGGTGGTGGGATTGCCATCCCTGGAGGTATTCCAAAACCACACAGTGTAGAGGCACGGGTTAGTGGTGGACTGGGCACTCCTGGGTTAATGGTTGGACTTTATGGTCCTGAAGGCCTTTTCCAACCTAAATGATCCTCTGAATTTCCACATCCCAGTTTCCCAGCTCACTAGGCACAGCAGTTACTTCCTTTGGGAACTGGAGCACAGTTGGGCCACCTCACCCTGGTTTTTAAAGACACAAACCTGACACAACTGACACCCCCCACCACCCCCCTACTTTACCGTGTCACACTAAGCACGGAAGATGCTAAGCTTAAGTGACAACTGGATTGAAGCTCGGCCGTATTCAGACCAGACACAGAGGTTCACGACTGTCCTGTTTTCTCCTAGGAACTCTGTTTTAGAGCCTGGCACCATTCACAGTATGTTCTACTTGTGGATATCCTTTCGTCAAGTATTAGTTAGGCATTCAAAAGAAAAAAGGGACATATCCAAGTCTGCTCCGATATCCTATCAGGCTCTTCAAGAAACAGCATCTTTAGAAAAAGAGGTGAAGGGATGTAAAAGACCGTGACGTCTCTGAAGTCCCAAAGGATGCTTACAAGGTTTACCACCACATTCAAGATTTTAGCCACAAGTCATCTGTCAGACACCACCGTGAGACATATGTCATCGGCTGGCACCAAACCAGCAGACGTGCCATCTCCGAAGACTATTTTTCTGTCTTTTTTTTTCATATATTTTTGTAGCTTCTACAGAGGCTCTTCTACAGTGTAGGGGAAAAAAATACCACAGAAACTAGGAGAAAACAAGATTTGCACACTGAACCTTACGTTACTGACAGCTCCATGAAGACACGCTAAAATTACAGCAGTCACGGCTGTGGAAATTACAACAGAATGCAAAGCAGCCTCAGGAAGAAAGGAACCAGAAACTGCAAGTTCTCCGAAGCAAAGCCTTATTTTCTGGCTTCACATTTAGCACAAAGGGATGTGCCTGCGACCAGAGTTTCTACATGAGTCTCCAACTTAACGCTGATAAGAAATAACAGCGTGCAAACGAACCAAACGCTGGAACACGTCTTCGCAGGCACGCTGCTTCTGCCTCCCTTTTCAAGATGAAGGGAACTGACGGGCTGTGTGACAAGGTGAGGTGGTAAAGCCCCCTGAGAAAGGTGCAAGCCAGGTCTAATGGCTGCTGCCTCCAGGAAAAAGTCTGAACTAATCAAGTGATGAACGGCCCTGGGGTTCCAGCACGTCCCCAGCAGCTCCGTCCCCAGCAGCTCCATCCCCCGATCCTTCCCACCAGTTCCTCCAGAACAGGTCACTGATTTATGAGAGCAGCACCGTACAGCCTAGGGAACAGTACGTCCTGCCCTCCCCCGCTCCATCTCCATCAGCTCAGAAGACGTTGAAGGTTTTATATATTTTTTTTATTTTATTTTGATCATTTCGAAGCATACACGAAGCTGGAGTGATGGCAACATCCCTCCTGGCCAAAAGTTACAGCCTACACAGACTGCTTACATGGTGCTCTTTTACTGTACTGAGTTCTTGGCTCTTGCTAAGACCACGAAAAAGTGCTGCCTTGTTATAAAAAGCATATTGAAAGACGGAACTTGGTTCACAACTTCTGTACTTCTAGGTATTTACATCCAGCAACTACATTTCCCATCTTTTTAGCTCAAAATTGTTCTGTCTGCTGTCACGGTCAAGACTGTTCTCCTTTTTAACTTCCAACTGCAGCAGGGTGACACTTTTTGGTTGAAAAGACTTCAGCAGAACCATCTGCTTATTTACTCTAGATATTAATTCAGCATGAAGTCCAAAAAAGAAGAAAAGCCACATGATGGCTTTCAACCCAACCCACAGAAGCCACTTTGTCTCTAAACTCCAGCCTCAAACCTCTTCTAAATTCTTTCAGCGACGGCCACCTTCTGTCCCCTCCAGAGAGCAGCGAGTGTCATGGTACCCTGAAACACAGCACCGCTCTCAGCCCTTTCCAGCACCCAGCATCACCCACCCCCCCCCAGTGCCAGCCCTCATGCTCATCCCTGGATTCCTACTCAGCCCCCAGGATTTCTTTTGCCATGATGCCCAGACCCCAGACACAACCTGACCAAGCCATGCATTGAGGCAGGATTGCCATCAGCTTCAGCAGCTTTTTGACCAGACTGTAGATTGATGTTCCAAGGGTGTTTTACAAGAGACAAAACCAAGGGTTTATCACTGCTCATGCAGAGCTGGCTGAGAACAAGCTGCAGTCTGCTCCATCATGTAAATCAGCTGCATCTCATAATTTTGAATAGCGGACCAAAGCCTGCCTCTCATTTACGCTCGGCAGCACAGGATCACATGCCAAGGCTAGAAAGTACAGAGAGCATCCCTCAGCCTCCTCCAAAGTAGCGCACAACCCTCTTCTCTCTTGAACATCTCTATCTGACAGTGATTCAACATGGTCGTTTAGCAGCCTCCTCCATTGCTTAAAAATTACCATGACAGGTATGGAATAGTTTCTTGTTCTAACCTTCAGCTACTACCAAGAGAAAGTAGTTTCCCTTCCTCCCTGGTATAGCCACGCATGTTTATATAGTGACTGTGTCTGCCTTCATCATCTTTTACATTCATCTCCATGGCAATTTTCTTTTCCAGACCTTGTTAGCCGCCTTTCTGGGAATTTATTTCCAATCTTACATTTATTCAGAACTGGCAATCCCTCCACATGCGACAGCTGCTGCAAAATTATATATATCCCATTAGCAAACAATACAACAACGTCTGAAAAACCTGTCTGTAAAGCTTGAAGAGGTTTGCTGGAAATTGGGATATATTTTTTTTCTTCTTTTAAATTAAACTCCCCAATTTCTGAATACAGACAGATTCTAGATATAAAAGGAAAAGTTTGCTCTTTATTTTTCCTTTGTGAAAAGTACTTTGGTTGATGGATGAGGTAGACTCCAGGGCACTTGCAAAGGAGCTGCTCCGTTTTGTCACATCGCCGCAGCTCTCCCACCGACCCCTTGCATATTTGCTCAACCTTTTCATTCAGGAAGAACGAGCAGAACCCTTTCCATTAAGGAAAAAAAAAAAAAAGTTGCTTCCACTCTCTTTTTCCTAGGCACGCTCTTGTGCCAGAAGTAATGGGAGCAAGAGAGGAAGAAACCTCCCGAGAACCACCCGCGGCACGAGCAGTGCACACCGCAGTGCACACCGCAGTGCACAAACCAAACTTACCTGCTCCCCTCTAACAGCAGCAGTGAAGGTTTGTCCTTAGACATTAGCCTCCTGGAATGGCTTACTCAATCACAAAAATTACTTTCGTGCTGAACTTAAGCTGCCAAAACTTAAGCTTTAGAAATAATTAACTCTCTACCTGACAGTTACAAGCCCCTGTGCTCAGATGGGAAACCATGTAAAAATACCCTCCTCAATACTAGGGGAAAAAACCAAAACAAAACAAAAACAAACCAAAAAAAGAGACTAAGAATGTCCTTGAAATCAGGCAGTATAAGAAGGTCAAATGAAAACAGGTCCATTAGCAGTAACCAGTATTTCAGAGCTCAGCCTTAGCATCTTCAACACAAAGTGCGTGTGTGGCAGGCTTATTACACAATGGTGGAGTTCTGGCATCTCAGTTAACAGATGTACAAGAGCAACTTTGGTGTAAAAGATGGAATAAAGATGTGCTTGTTTTGCTGCACGCTTAAGGCAGGAGGAGAACATCCAGACAGGACAGTGCTGCGTGATGAGTTTGCGTTGTTTTCTGTCTTAAGTCTGGAAGGAATAAAGATATTCCGTACTACGGCCAACTTAAAAGGACTGGAGCTGGAAAAGAAGTGATTATCTTCATTTTCCTCCCACTGAGCCCACGGCACCTTCCTCTGGACACCAGCACGGGCACCGGGCTGTGAGATTGCCCCGTCTCCCACCCCCACCGTGCGGAGCCGACAGCATCGGGGAGGCACAGGAGCTGCCAGAGGACTGCTCCCAAGTTCCCCAAATACACCATTTAATTGTCTTCAGATAAGGCCATATCTGATGAGTATTTAACAGAAATGACTCCTGATCTTGGCCAAGCACCGTATGGTAAGCCATCACTGAGCAGAAGAACGCCGAGGCACCCACCCTGGGGTCATTTCACGCTCTCCTCTGCCCGGTCCCTGGGACCCAAGGGAAGATGCTCTCAGACAGACAAGGCTCGGTGACTTACAGGGCCAGGACTCAGCTTTTCAGCCACAAGCCCCTCAAAAGAAAACTGCAGGTCATTCAATTTGAAAACTTAATGGCAAACCAGTTCAGCAGCAGCACACCACTGTCAGGAGGAGCACACACAACGCCGTACCTACGCCCCCGCAATAAGAGCATGCCAGAGTTACAGCAAGAACCGTGATTAACAGCAGTAGAAACTGAAAATACAACTAAATCCACACGTCACGGTGGATATAGCACCGATACGGTGAAGGCAGCACATTCCAGTAACCCCCCTTTGTCTTAGGAGAACCCCTTTTGCACCTTCCTATTAAAAGTGAAAATGCCTCCATCTCCAGCATCAACTGTTAATATTTTACGCCCACAGGGTGGTTGCAGGGGCAGTGGTAGAAAAAAAAAACACACCTAAATTACTCTCCAAGGTCATTCAAGCAGAGTCAGTAAATGAGGCCTCCCTGAAGATTCATAAAACTGAAATATACATGTCCTGTATATTAAAACTTCAGAAAAAGAGAGAGAGATCAAATATTATTAAAGCTCTGAGTGAGAGCTATAAAAGGCAGGAAATCCAGTGTTAAGTCAAACATTGGATCTCATTCAAAAGGAGCAGAACGGAGGAGAAAAAGATACAGATAAGGATTGTTTCCAACCGTGAACATGTTTACCTTATTAATTTCTGATACTCCTATCCTCTGATCAAGGTGCTTGGGATTGGGCAAAAATTAAACAAAAGCTAGGCACAGTTCCCAGAAAACTGGCCCGGGAGCACTCTATCTTCCCCAGACAGCCCATCGGTAAATCTCTCTCTCTCACACAGAAGGGGTCAGTATGTAATTACCCACGGCACCGAAAGGGGAAGCGGCCAAGGTGACACGCCAGGCTGATGGCCCAGAGCCCAGGTCCCCAAGCCCCGATCTGGTGGTTTGTTTTTTTTTGGTTGTTGGTTTGTTTTGGTTTTTTTTTCCTCATGTGCAATCTGCTTAAAAGTCTAGACGTGCCTGGGGTAAGACCTTGTTCTGGAAGAGTCGTATATACACACCAATTTATTTGTTCTCATGCTTCCTGTATTTTGGATAGTATACAAAATATTTCTCTCCCCAGCTTCTTCTAGGTGCAGAACTGCATTTGCCCAGAGACGAGGGGCTGAAGAATAGATCAGTTCAGCATATGAATGCTGAACATTTCAGGAGCTCCTCACAATTTACCAATGCCCTCAACTACATCAGCCCTTTCCACTCACCTGTGACCCAGCTTGGCTCCATGTAGCATCAGGCATGAAGGCTCCTTTCACCCCAGCTCCCCTCGGCTCCCTCTTCCCTTCTCCCCCGAGCACATCAATCCTACCCTTACAAAACGCCAGTCTTTTCCAGACCTCCTTTCTCCTCTCCAGAAGGGTAGCACTGTCGCTGCTCGGCTACGTTAATAAATAAAAGACAGGCAACAAAAAAGATTATCTGTGGAATCACTGAGAGGAATTTTTATGAGGGAGCAAAGATTCAGTAATGATGATGTTGAAGCAGCAGTCGTTTGTGCAGAGTGGTCCCCCTGGTAATTTCTACAGTGACTACAGAGGTATAATATATAGTATTATTGCAGGGAAATCTCTCATAATGAAGCAGATCCTTGACTTGGTTTGACGTTGTCATTTTACACCACGCTATTCAGCGAGAGACCTACGAAGTAATAAATACTTATTTTGCTGGGATGTCGGAAGCCCTGTGAGAGGTGCCAGCTACCAGTTAAGGCAAAAAAATTGTGAAGTCAGTTCCCATTTTTGCACTGAATTCCGCCTTGCTCCCATTGCCTCTGCAGAAAGAAAATGAGTTCCCTCCTTCAACCGTGCGGGATGCTCTGAGATCGCGTTCACTGATCGACTGATGCTTGAGCTTTATTGTAATCCAGCCGCCGAGACAAGAAAGCCCCTTCAGTAACGTGCAGTCAACGAAGCTAGGGAAGAAATGAGACTCGTTTTCCCTCTTTGCTCACCCCAACACTTTCTTTCCCAATCCCACATTAACGGCTTTAGCTCCTCCTGTCAACAGCGGCGTTGTGAAAAGGCACATGCAGCATCGTGTCTATTTACTTAGCAAGCAACTGAATAATTGGAGCAGAAGAGCATAAAACAAGCCTGTTCCTATCCTTTCTGGTGAATTATTTAAAAAAATCCGTTTTCAAGGGGCTGGTGAACAAAATAGTTGGTTGTTGAGAGAATTCCTAACATTCGATCCAAGTAAATACTTGTTTCTGAGGATCAAGCGGCACATTCTCACCAGCAAAGCGAGGGCTCCGGCGTCCACCTTAACGCGCCAGCACATCCAATAACTCAGTAGTAGCCACTTCAGGCATCCCCTTGGTGAAAGCTTTCAGAAAAGGAAAACAAGTTCATTTTAAATGCCACCTGCCGCCGTACTCCCACCTTTAGCCAGCAAGATACTCACAGTTTGGTTAACCCAGTCACCAGTGATGTCCGCTGCCTCCTCGGACAAGAGGCCACCCCTCACTGGGGAGCACTCCAGCCCTCACCCGGCCCTAGAAAGGACCGATTTGTCCTTCAGAAATCCCAACACACGGGGCTTTGCCGGGCACCTGCTGGTCTTGCTTTATTTTTGCTCTCCGCACATCAGCTCCACTGATAAATGGGGCATTTGTTCTCAGGACTGGCCAGCCTACGGTCGTCACACGCAACACTCCCATCTTAAGAAAGATCAAAAGTTTTACTGCTGTGCCGCATCGTTCTTGTCAAAGACGTTATGGTATTAGCTTCAAGAGGAAGAAAGGGCTGGATGCTGTTGTTGCAGTATTTATTAGCCCGAGTACTCAAAGCCGTGAGCGGGTTTTGAAGAAAAAAAAAAAAGTCTTGATGGACGTTGGAAAACACCGACAACTGGGTTGTTGCTGGTATCATTTTATCATGCAAATCACAGCCCTAAACCCAGATCTCAGCCCCTGAAAATTCAACGCCTGCAGAAGTTATTTGACTTGCTGAATCGGCTGTATTTAAGAAAACATTGCAAAATTATCATAAAAACCTCCATCATATGAGCAATTCCTAATACAATCTAGATGGTCCATCCCAACAGACCCCATGGCTACAGGCCGTGAGTGAATGGCAATGACACAACCTGCTGTGTCCCCACAGAATTCGCATCCTCCACAGGCAAAACAAGAAAAGTAGGAATTGAATCAGCCAAGGTCACAGAAATGGTTTATAACAAGCTGTGCAGTAGCAGTGAACCAATTAAGTGACTTCTAAAATTCATGTACAGAATATACAGTACAACCATGCAACGGTCCTGTGAAAAGCATCTGATGTTTATAAAATACTGTGCTCAGTCAAGAATTTGGAGGAGGGAGAAGGATTTGTTAATTTAGGTTGTTTCATGCTGTCTGCTCAATATCAATGGATTTCGCTTGTGTCTGTTCTAGAGTTGGACAGAGAGAGTAACAGAGATTTAATTGGCATGGATCCCACAGCAGCCTCTGCCAGGAACAGCTGCTATCTGTCTGGGAGAAAAGCCATCCTTTTTCCCAGAGTCCTATAGTACCAGGATATAAAAGACTCCGGGAAAAAAAAAATAAAAGAAAAAAAGAAAAAACCACAAAACCAACAAAACCTCACAAACCTGCGTTGTGCATTCCCTACCTTACGGACTGTCTCAGGGTTATCAGGCGAGGGATGAGGCGCGGAGAGGGACCCCTGTGCGGCCCCGGGGTGTAGGATGCTCGTAGGAAGCACAGGGCTCAGCACGGGGCTCAGCACCGTGCTGCTGGCAGGGCTGCAGACCGGCACCGGCACATCCACTAAGGGCATCTGCTGCAAATCTGCCTGAGCCCAACTAACCAGCAACCACTGGTAGTAGGCAGGACACCCCGGGAAGGGGGAGCAAAGGCCAAACATCTCCACTAACGTGATTCCATACCCACTTCCCATCCCCCTCTCTTCCAGTAAAGTCCCGCCACACACCGCACGGAAAAACTTCCTGAATGGGGAAAAGCTTCACAGAACACGTGTCAAGGTTGGCTAAATGTTGCCTTAAGTCTAAATTAATTATATCATCCATACCATTATTATATTATCCATAACATAACAAATATGAAGGATAACATCCAGCACCTTGTCCCTGGGCTACAGCAAAAAACCATCCCCGCAGGGAACCCCGATGTCCGACAGCGATGGTGGGGAGGCGGCAGGGCATCGAGGGAAAGATGTGCAGTGGCCACCTTCCAACGGGACTCGCCACCATCGATACAGGGGTTACTCCCCAGCATCACCCGACCGACTGGAGATCGCACGAGAGCCAACCTGCTGGAACTGCCACTTGGTAGCGTCAGATTAGGACCGGTGATCAGGGACGCCTTGAAAGATCCCGCTCGCCTGATGTCTAGATTTCCAAGGTACCACACACAGCGCCAGCCATCCAAGCTTGCAATTCCTCCATATGCTTAAAAAGTCTCTATCTTTACTCACCCAGTCGTACAAGCACACCCTCCCATACAGGTACCCCAAGGTACCAATTTCACGAGGTACCTAGACATAAGCCCGACAGATGAAAACATCAAAGCTTTGTTTTGGTTCTGTTGCAAGTGATAATTTCTGCTCCTTTTCTAACAACAAGAATCCTAGATCTCCTCCCAGTACCCAAAGATTTCATCTGAACTCCTGAAACCAGCTGATGACAAGACCCCAACCACAGAGGTACGTTCTAGCTCTGCCCTAGAAATTCCTTGGAAGAAATCCACCCTGCATTACCGGTATTTTTTCCTTCTCTCTAGATATTATGTCTGTTCCAAAATTGATCCATTCCAGGTCTTTCACCTCTTGTTAGTTTTTCTTTTCTTAAAACAAAACCGGTATTGTGTAATGGAGCCTTGGCCAACTGTAGGTGAAAGTACTACAGAGAAGGCAATTGTTAAAAACAAAGTAAATCTGAGTGATGCTGGGGCAGAGGGGAAATATCAATATAAGAGAATAACTGGGAAACAAACCCGATTGTCAAAGTTGTTCATAAGATGTACAAACTTCAAGCAATTTCCTCTACTTGTTGGTATACATCAAACTTCGTTATGGTAACTCCATTAAAGTGCAGTTGATATATTTAATATTTGCTGTGTCACAGTTAAATTATCAATAAGTACAACCAGGAATGGATTTTTACAGCTGCAAGATTAAATTACACACCCTCGCTTTGTTCCCCTGGAGGACTCACTTTCATGAACCGAAAGACTGTAGTAAGAACAAATAACAGGTGCATTTAAAAAAAAAAAATCAAGGCAGGGATGGCAGCAGCATTTTGTCTGTTTTGATGATAAATATTACCAAAATATAAAATACAAACCACAGCGGGCATGAGAGGGAGGTGATCTCACTATCAAGGAAGAACAGGCAGCGTACACAACTGCTATCAAGAAATATTCCGGAGATCAGTACTCCTTGAACTTTTGTTATCTTACCCACCAGCATCTTATCTGGGGAAGCACAGCACTTCAGCTCTTCAGCATTTACATAGGCCATTTAAATAATTCCTGTAAAATAAACTGCTTATCAGTTCCACGCTATCCCTTTCCCCTCACTTACAAGACGGCTTTGCGGCCTGTCCTTTATTTTTCCCCGTATGACCCAGCGGAGCTGTACTTCACGTGAAGAGAAGCTGTGTCTCAAGCGAAGGCAGCAAAAGGCTCCTGACAAAGCACAGGCGGCGCCAGCCCACGGCTGAGCTGCCCCAGCGCCGGCAGCCACGTCATCGCGACGATAAAGCGAGCGACCGGCTTCACGTCTGAGCATGTCACCTCACCCGACGGCTTCGTGTTGGCCGACGCAGAGAACGGGGGACAGTCAGGAGCATTTGCGATCCCAGTAATAACCTGACAAGATGATGTCCTCGGTGACGCCGCCAAGAGAACGCAGTAAAACGGGTATATTCCCACAAATTAACCCAGGGTAAAAAGGGGAAAGAGCTTCATAACACCGTCATCTGGGCATCAGCCAAATGTACCTATTTGGGGGACATGAATTGTTCAGTTCTCACTGAAGTCAACGCCTACATCCCAGCTGATGCCAGCCAGGCCGTGTGAAGACCCTCCTCCATTGACTCCTTGGTCGGAGCAGAGATGCAGGGGTCAGAAGATCAGGAGAGCCCTTGCTACCTTCCCCCAGGCACCCGGGGGGGGTCAATAACAATAAAACGCGGCTACAGAGCTTTCCGCCTAAAACCCAATTCTCTACGCGGTATCATGCAGTTACTCTTT
This sequence comes from Falco peregrinus, assembly GCF_023634155.1. Taxonomy (NCBI): domain Eukaryota; kingdom Metazoa; phylum Chordata; class Aves; order Falconiformes; family Falconidae; genus Falco; species Falco peregrinus. The sequence goes on from NC_073723.1 coordinate 118,310,928, forward strand.
AATAGCATTTTTTTTTACGGCATGGAAGAAAGAACTTAATATTGCAATTACTTCATTTAATACCATGTAATGGCTGAACAAGCTTGTCAGCTACCTGGAATAGAGAAAAGGCAAAGTATAGTATAATTGCATTAAAGTGGAAAACATGAGTAACTACTCATATTAAAAAGGACCAGAAATAAAAGGCAACATAGTGTGAATTATGGAGAAAATAAATAGTTTATGACATGCAGCTGAAGATCTGGCATCTTTTAGCAGCATCTTGAAAGCCAATTCAGCACATGAGAGACCATTCTCCTCCCAGTCACCTCTGCTTGCCAGAGGCAGGACACCAACGGGGGGGGAGGAGGGGGGCTGAAGGCACACACCGCGCAGGGCATGCGAAGGGGACACGCTGGGCTCATGTACAGAGTTAGGAGGTCGGGGACGAGGCACCTGAGGAGATGCTCTGCCTGCGATGTCGTCGGAGAGGTGGTGCATTGCAGCACCAACGTCCGCTGCGAGCCCAGCACCAGCGCTTTGCATTCTGACAGTCTGGCAGCTCGAGGTCTTAAAACCCTTCAACCACCAGCACACACACACACACACCCCCCAGCTGCGACGGGACCAGCCCACTCTCCTGATTTTATGGCAGGAGAAAGGACACAAAAAAAAAAAAGCAATAAAGGCTATCCCTTGGAAAAACACCTGCGATGACCCTCGGCGCTGCTGATGGCAAGCGTGCCAGCACATTTCATGGACACATTTCACGTGTTCCTGAGGGTAAGTACTCCTTGCTCCAGCTTGCAAAAGCCAGACATCAAGTCTCCCAGAGTCTGGAATTAAGGCATGATGATGATCGCTGCCGCTTTCAAAGAGTGGAGTGAAAGCGCTTCACCTGAACAAAAGAAGAAAAGAGCAGAAGTGGCAAGAACGGGTCCTATCCCCAGCTGCCTGGCTAACTTCTGTGCACCAGGGAAGGCAGCAATATTTGCCACCACAGAAATAGCTTCTGCGTGAATATTTTGCTAGGAGGACCTATGTGCACGTCAGCTAAAAAGGGAGCCATTCCAATGAAGTCTTTGACCTTAGCTTTATACCGCCGGGAATACCTGTAGCTCCAATAAATGCAAAACGTTGACCAAAATGTCATCAGATGATGAAAGGTAAGATATCGCTTCTATTTACTTTACGACTTTTAAGATAACGTTACCTGGTTGGGACCTTTTTCTGCAATCGCAAACCAGAATGCCCAAGAAAGGCTCCAAGAGATGAAGCCTTTATATCTCCAGATTCACACGGTATAATTACAAGAGCCAACAAAGACACGCAGCGCCAAACCTCTTACTTTCTTCTGCCCTTACATAAATGGTAAGCTTTCAGACATTACACAACTTTTCTTCTCCCTACATCATACTTTACATAGATCCTCTACACCTTAGCGCGTGTCTGATCTTTTCAGCTGAACTCTCAAAATGTCAACATTCATTTAACTTATAATTAACATCATTACGAGCAGTGACATTTTTCTCATCTTCCTGCTTTTTTTGTGTCTTGATAGTTTCTGTCAAGGGGCTGGTCAGACTTTCAGGTTTTTTTTAAAGAAACAGTAAAAAATTGTTATTTCAAATTAACAGCTAATGCATATTACAAAGATTACCACTGATGAGGCAGCAACTTTGAGCGCTGCTGGAAGCACTCCGGCAACAGGTTTACCTTTACATTAATTGCAGTTCATGTAGAGTCTTCTGCTTTGGTTAATTTTCCTGTGTTGTCTTTTACATTATTCCTTCCAGCATGAAATTTTCACGCACCATGGGAAATTGGAACCAATTTCATACCTTAATCAACACTCATTAGCTAATAGGCAGAGGTAAGGTGTTAGGTGAGCGAGCCATTTCAGTGGCTGAAGTCTGTAAGGGTTTTGTTTGGTTTTGTATTTTTTTTTCCCAATGAAAAAAAATTTGTGTTACATGCAAACTTGATAACATTCTGCTTTTCACTGGAAACCTGAACAGGTCCCCAACAAAAATTTTCTCCTGCCAGGACTGACAGCAAAATCTTTTCTTCATTATTAAGCGTCTGCAGTCTCAGGACACGTTTCTACCTACTGCACCGAGTAGATAATGACACTAAGCAGGCACCTTGAAACAGCCAGAGGCCTCGTTCAGGTTCAGTTAGAAAAACGGACAAAAATCCACTTTAAGGAACAATTTCAGCATGCCTTCACATTTATGCACACAAGAAAACAAACACCCCCACCCCAACCACTCTGCAGTCTCCTGACTGCTCTGAAAACCACCGTTTTACACCAGGAGACATATAAAACACTCCGTACCGGCGTGCAGGGGTTCGTCCCCAGACTTTCCCTTAAATTATTTGAGAAATCTATGCACAAGTGCATAAGGACAGAAACACATTTACCTTGGAGATGTTTGTGATCATTAGTCAAAGCAGCTTCCACCGGATTATCCCAGTAGCCGAGCTGCAGGGAGGAGCAGCTTGGAGCAAAGTGCACTCAAAAGGGGTTTGAAGCATGAGAATCTCATTTCGTGTGCTGGCTATACTCATGTGCCGAATGCACATGCTAAAAAAACTCGACCGAGGGAATTCAGGATGAATTATTCCTTTCTGATGAGCAGAGTGAGCCAACAGAACACCCACCTGCCACTACAAGCATGACAATTGCCCTTCGAAGGAAAGGAAAACAACGCTATTGTTGAAGGCTTAAAAATCCCACCTACTTTGCAAAAACATGCTTTAAACTAGCAGCATCCACAACCTCAGTGATACCCAAAGGAATTCCTGCAAGAACGGTGCCGCCTTACACCCCAACTGCTTCCCAGCCACACACCACTAAGAAGCAGCAAAACCACCAAATACCAGCTTCAAGGTGAGATGCTGAAACAAGAGCAGCGTAAGAAAGCTCCGATATTTTACCTAGGGTGAAATTATCTTTTGTTTGGAAAATGCCCTAATTAAGTCTTCTGGGTTTTTGTTTTGGTTTTTGGTGTTTGTTTGGGGTTTTTTTGTTTGGTTGGTTGGTTTTTGGTTTGGTTTTGGTTTTTTTTTTTCCAAGCTACACGACACCCTTTTGGTGCACCTTTATGTCCTCCCCCCGAGCCCCTTCACCCTGCTGACCCGCAGGCACTGCCCAGGACCGTAGGGATGCTCACAACCAGGAGGAAGGCAAGAACTGCCCGTCAGGAATGCAACAACCAGGAAGCTTCCATGTCCCAGAGCCCTGAAAGAAATTTATCCTGAAATAAAAAGTGAGGTTGCTAACAGAGATAGAGCAGAGCTTTTAGGTAAACGCTGTCAGGTGAAAATAAAGACTGGAAGCTTAGTAAGGCACGGAGTATCTCTCCTATTGCACTGGAGTTTCCCTCAGCAACACGAAGCTGACGTACCGTGCTGCGTTATCGGGAAGGGACAGTCATTTTTAAGTTCTAACTCCCTATAAACTCATCAGATAACTGGATGGAGCACTGGAAGGGAAGGGATGCTTTGCTTTCCCAGGGGAGCACTGCTCCAGCTCTGAGGGATGAGTTGCAGACGACCAGGAATCCGCTGCCTCTGCGCTCGGGAGCAGGAGAACCAGCCGGGCTTCGCCATCCCCCCCACGCTCAGCAAGGGCACAGCCTTCAGTCCCAGGCTCTGCTCCGGAGGATGACACTGGCTGGATCGAGCAGGCACCGAAAACTTTGCTCTTCCATCAGACTTCGCCAATAACTTGACCTTTTCAGCTCAAGTCAGGATGGAGCAACAAGCCTGCTCCGTTGGCTTTCCACAGCGAGCAAGCCCCCGCCGGGACCACAGGGCTCCTGGCTCCGCCGGCACCCCCCGGCACGCTTCCCAGGGCTCTGAGCCCCTCAGCCTCTCTAAGGTTCTAAAAACCATGCTGTGTAGCGGAGGGCAGATGCTCGATACGCCCAGGAGGAAAAGGTTTTGTCATCAGACCCCGGGGAGAAGAGCAGCGGCCACAGGCGCACCCGAAGCCAGGCTCTCCCGCCTGCAAATAATTTGCTCTTAACCATTACTTTTCCACCTGAAAACCCTCTATACTAAGGGAAGTTACCGTAATAAAGCCACTTCATTATAGTATATTTGCCCGCAGGGGCCCCACGGAAGCGGCAGCGTATTAAACCCTGCTACACCTCTCCGCGCTGGAGAAGAGAGGGACAAGACGGATGGTTGTGTCCCCACGCCGGCACTGACCTGTGTTTATTCCAGCACTCCAATCCCAAGATTTATCTGAACAGAGTTGGCCTATTTTGATGAATTATGTAGGTAATTCAGGGACATGAGCAAACATTCTACGGAGTTCAGATTAATGGGCTCAATTCAAAGTGAATTTTATAAATGACCTAAACCAAGCGGGACACACGCTGTCTCATGTGCATTTTAACACAATGCACTCCTTAAGGCAATTTTACAGAATATCATCAATTCCACATTTAAATGAAATTCCTGGGGAAGATCTGGAAAGAACGCAGATAAATGAGGCTAAATAAACCAAGTCAGGGAAAAAAGCTGAAGAGTTTTATTTGTAGCTCCTGAACTCTGGGAATTGGGGAATCTGAAAGTCTCTTAGGCTGAATTATTGAGATAATAAAGCACCTGCTGAAGAGACCTCTGAATGCTGTAATGAAATTATTTCATTGCCCCAGAATAATCACAAATGCAGGTTCTCTTCTGAGAGCAAAAGAAACAATGGAAGGGAAAGCGGGGTAGATAAATGGAATGCAAATCACCCTCTCCACTCAGAGAAAGCAAAAAGGAGCCGTGACATGAAAGGAACGAGCCTTATGGTACTACAAACAGGCTGAGTTTGTTCCAATTTTATCTGCTGTCGTGGGGTCACTTGAAAACAACTGGGAGTAAACACCGAGGGGGAAGGGATGAGCACAGAAGTGCCACCACACTGAAGGACGGCATCCGGGCTTGGCTTTGCCACCACCTTCTCCATAGCCCGACAAGTCATCTGCCCCTAATTCTGACATAATTAAACAGCCCAGCAATTACAGAAGTCCTACTAGTTGCAACAGACTTATGCAATTAAAAAAAAAGTTATCCATGTGTAATACAGGGATGGCTCCTTACTTCCAGCCATCCGCTCCCCCACCTTTACCTTTCGGAAAGTCCTACAGAAGTCGGGGCTGTTTCATAATTTAATACTTATGCAATCAACTACATCTGAATATTTAACGCTGCCGGGAACGTCAATAAATCACCTCATACTTACAATGAATGGACAAAATTTCCATTTGTTTTATTCATAGTCCTGTTCTTAATCACGAGACTTCTGAGTAGGACAAAAAAGCCAGCCATCTCCTGGGGACAACTGCTCTAACCTTTCAAACCCAAGCAAACAAAACACGGGAAATTTCTTTCTTTTACTCCCCCACACACCTGCAGAACAGTCTTACATTTTTCATTTCCTAAAATGTAATTAATGAAAGCTTTTAAACCCTCGGAACCTTTCAAATTAATGAAAAGTCCACCCAAATAAATTAGACACATAGTTCAAGAGCCGCACATTTAAATAACAGTAGTTATCCTGACAGGAACCAAGGAACAGCTGTCACATACGATTATTTTTAGGGCTGCTACTAAACCATTTTCCCATTATGAGCTGCCACCGCTCAGCAGCGAACAGCAGCTTCGCATTTTATCATGGCAAAAAATTAGAGGCATCCAGTCATCTCCTCGGTGTAACGCACGGTGTGTGGTTCAACAGAGATAAACCCCAGCGCCCGGTCCAGCCAAGAGCTATTACGTCATCGCCGCTATGACCTCATCCTAACCCTCCAGCCAATAGGGTTACAGGAAGCGGAGCTGGCCCCAAACGATTGGCTCAGAGAACTCCGCGTCACAATCGCACCCCAGAGCCGTCGCCCCATTGGCTCGGCGAACCGCGCATCACACCTGCACCCCAAAGCCGTCACCCCATTGGCTCAGCAAATGCTGCGTCATAACCACACCCCAAAGCTGTCGCCCCATTGGCTCTGTAAACTCCACATCATAACCGCACCCCAAAGCCATCCCCACCCCCCACCCCCGCACACTCCAGTGCGCTTCAGTAGCCACCACGCCAGCCGGCCCAGCTGCCTCCTCCTCCGCCTCCTCACCACCATGCTGAAGAAGAACCTCCGTTCCAGAAAGGAGCGGCAGCAGCCGCGCTCAGCCCCACCGCGCTCAGCCCCACTGCAGCTCAGGCTGCCCGTCAGCCCCCGGGCAGTGACCCACACCAGGTACCTGCTGCTGAACATCTCCATCCAGCCTGTGCCCAGCAGCAAGGTGGCCAAAAGCCGCTCGGGAACACGGAAAGCCACGTCCGTGAGGAAGAGAAGGAAGTATGAGGTGATGGAAAAGCACCCAAAGGTGAGAAAGTTGGGTGCTCCGAGGAGAACGAGGCTAAGGCAGAGGAGGCAGCAGAGGAGAAGACTCTGCTTCCCTACAGCGAAGCAGCCGCTGCCTCCCTTCTTCCTCTTCATGGCACAGCATCGTCCAGAGCTTCAGAAATCAAATCCAAGGTGGACAGCGGTGAAAACAGTCAAGAAGTTGGGGAAAATGTGGCACAAACAGCCAGAAGACAACAAAGAAAGGTACAAAGAACAGGCCGCACAGCTGAGGAGGAAAAACACCCAAGAGAACGGCGCAGGTCAGGGCACGAGCCACAAACAGGCAGGCAAGGAGCTCACCGCAGGGAAAAAAATATCCAGGCACAAAGGAGGAAATGAAGACTTTGATGGGCTGCTTTGCTGATAAGACCGTGACCCTCTGCAATTTCATCTCATCATTTCTGCAACTGCAGCTCCTTGTGAAGTTTCAGCAGAGTTCGTAAGCCCAAATAAAATAATTGCAAATGCTAGATAACCGTGATTTTTTTAGACAGGGCAATAATTCAGTATTAATATAGTTGGCTCCATATTGATGGCAACAGGAAGGATTGTGCGGGCTAGAGATAGATGTTTCGTGCTTATCCACAAAGAAAACAGCCATGAGTCTTCTCCGCCTGCTCTCCCCTCCAAATCGCGAGTTAAAACACGCTCCTTCCACAAAAGAGGAATTCTGCTCCTCTAACTCAGCAGGTCCTGGAGCCTGAGGGGCAACCAATAACACAGACTTGCCTTGGGGGAAGCACGAGGCGCTCCATCGTGCCGGGGCTCGTTAGCTGGTGGCCCGCTCGGCCTGTGGGTCCTCTCCACAGCACACACCACCCATGCCCCAGAGACGACAAGGTAGGTAGGACAGAGCACGTTCTACTGCCGCCCCGCACCAGTGAGCGGCTCAAGCTCAAACCCTCTGACCTGCTTCGGCAGGAGGCGGCTGTGGGACACACAGCATCCTGCTCCCAGCTTGTGTACGCAGCTTCGCGCAAGGACCATGTCTGCACAGTGGTGGGTAGGATGGGTCATCTCCACAACCACACTTGGTCCCCAACCCTGGCAAGGTTTGGGAGTGGAGAGGAGCTGCTGCCAATTGCCTCTAGTGGAAGCACCTACCTTCCCGTGAGATTCACCGGTGGGTTTTGACCCTGGTGTAACTAACACGGAACATGGAGATGCAGGGGTCCTCCTACACAAGCGATCTAAACAATGGAAAGAAGTTTTGGGTTTCAACTTTCAACCTTATGGAGAGCAGCATCATTTGGAAGGGACAGCAGTGCCCGCTCCGAGGACAGGGATAACGGCTAACTCTCTGCAGTCAGAGGGAAGCCTGGGGAAGGTGGACAAACTCAGACCCAGAACCTGCACAGGTTCCTGAACCCGCTGGACAACCGCCAGCTGGTTCATAGAGAGGTTTCTCCTCTTGACCACAACCTTTCTGCAGGTTCCCAAAGAAAGAGCCCCCATTTTGACACAGGGGGCAGCACCTCTTTTGGCTCAAACAAGCCTAAATTTGATCCAGAAGACCAGGTCTGTTACAGAAAGGCTGATGACTCACGGTATTTTGCAGCTAAAGCGGAATAACCAGCAAGCACTGCTTGGCCAAGAGGTTATCGGGCTTGTAATGCCATCTGTGAAAGCTCCGCGCTTTGGAGAGCAGGTCAATTGCTTCTGAGGCTCTCTGAAGCCTTTTCTCCCTGCGTCTCGTAGAAGCCCAGAGCTCCACCAGCTTGAGCTGATCCACGAGCACAACCTTGTCACTCTGCTCCCTGCTCCTAAGCTCTTCAAATTTCTCTCTCTCTATTTTTTTAAAAGCAAAATATTAGGAGGAGAGAGCAGGGAAAGTGTCCATGCTTAAATGCTGCCTTGTGTATGAAGCTGCTGCTCCCTTTGCCCACGTGTCCTTGTCCCAGGTTTACCAGCCAGTTTTCCTGAATGTAAAATTTCATTCCAGGCTAAGGTTTACCCAGTCTCCCTCTCAACCCAAGGCTTCAAACCCAGTTCCTCCACCATACATACTGCACACATGCAAAAGGAAACAGTGAAATACTCAACGAAAGCAGCACTCCAGAACATTTCCACATTACCCATGACGGAGCATACCACACCAGAGAGCCGTCGTTAAATGCCACCTTCCTACCTCCTGTGCACAGCAAGGGGAACGCTGCAGCTCAGAAAGTCACAAGCAAACTAGACTCCAAAGATGTGCTTGTCCCTTAGTCCACAGCCTGGGTTTTGTCAGGGTCTTAGCACCATCTACTGTAATACCTGGAGATGAAGTTGGTGGTCAGCAGCTCTCACTGCTGGGAAACTTAAAACACCCAGGATACACCCCCTAGTAAGCAATCAGTACAAATGCTGACAGCATTAAGTAAAAAAAAAATAAATAAAAAATACTCTGCTATGACTTGGTAGCGGAGTGTTTAAGTGAGCAGTGACAAGAAATATCATTTTAATGGTTCTCATGACTGCATTGGCCGCTAACATCTTGACAGCATCCATCAATTAAAATCTATTCCCAGCTGTACTAGTGATGGTCACAGCAGACTGCGCACCTATTTTTGGCACATTACAAATCCAAAGTGGTTAAAAAAAGATGCATCAAAAAGGTCCAATATTACCCATCCAATTATACTTTTAATGACATCTTTGTGTCTTCCATTCCTCAACCTGAATACTTCATAAACAACTGGCATTCAAGCAAAATCATGCTCTGTGAAGTTGGCACACAGGTTCCACTCAATTTAGCACATCGCAGTCTGTTCATGAGGAATGTCTTCAAATACCTGCAGCGCTGCCTCAAAACACACACGTCTTTGCAAACACACACGTCTTTGCAAACACACACGCCAATAAACCCCCACTACGGCTATTTCTGCCAGCCTTTTCGGCTGACACGCAGCCTGAGAGGCTGAAGGACAACTCTGACTGCCAGCTCAAAATATACAATAAATTCCCCGTTATCTGCAGCGGGAAATCTTGGACTGAGAGGGAACAGGAGAGTCTGGAAAATGGCACGCTTGAAATCGGCAGTTTTTCACCTGTATCTGATTTCACGCGAACGGTGTATAGACTACAGATGGAAATAATTGTTAGAGCTGAGCATTAACAATGAAAAATTGACACTTTTGGTGGTGCCTTCCAGTAGCAGCAGGGAAGCTACGGTCTTTGAAGAGCCTATGGGCAGCTGATGGAGAAAGGGGTGTGTGTGAAGAATTAATACAGTTATCATGGGGGTAAGATGTCCAAGAGGCCTGGGGTAGGCTCCTTCACCTGCTTTCCACACTGTAGTGAAAGCATGCAAAGAAACCAACTGACGCCTATGGTTTCTTTCAGTATTGGAACAATTTAGGCTCACTGCAAGCTTCTGCGCACTCATGTACTCAAAACTAGTATTAATGACATTATAACAGACCTAGGAACATAATTTTTATTGCCATGCTACCTGTGTTGTCACTGCAGAGGGAAAGATGAGTAAAGAACACCTCGTAAATTCTGCGGGAGAAAATCAGCTGGACTACCTTCCCTACAAGCCAGCTAAATGGATCCATCTGGGTAGCGGACAGAGAGGGACAGGGCTTGCTTTCCCTGTCACCCCGATGGGGGGGCATCAAAGGGTCTGAATTTCAGAGTGGAAGAGAATAGCCAGAAGAGTTAGATCTTTAGCCAAAGCCTTCAGGAATCTGCTTCCCTCTGCTCTGAGCAGGAGCAAACACAGATCTGACACTGCAGCCACAGCGGCACTTCCACACATGGTACCAGACACATCACGCTCGGGTCAGACTTCAAAGTCTGACCAAACAAGCAAACCCCAAAGCCAAAATATCACTATGCCCCTACTGTCGTAAAAATACCCCAACAAAACACACCCTCACACACCCCCAACCACTCTGTAATCTGAGCACAGAAGCATAAAGGATTTGTAAGAAGACGTGGATGCTACGCTCGCACTGCTGCTGACATCAAGAAAAGTCTATCACTGTAGATATTCCCTCTTTTACGTGTTAAATGGGAACAACAGCACTTCATCCTACCTCCCCCATCTCGCCTTCACTCTCCTTACGCCAGCAATTTTCTCCTGTGTGTGTAGAAGACATAGTCCAGAACCTCTTGTATTGCAGCAGTAGTAGTGGAAGCACTACGAATATTTCTGAATAGCTGATTTATTTAATAGATGTTCTCTGCAGCAATACTTCTACACCCTTGCCTTATCTGCTGTGTAACACAACCACGAGAAATCGTGTTCACAGAAGCTTACTGATGCACTGGATGTGTCACACAGGTGGGGACTAGCAGCAAAACAATCCTCAGAAAACAAAACATCGCAATTCTTTCCAGACGTTGTAGTGAGGAGCTGAGCCTTTCAATGTACTTGTTTGGGGCTTGTGTGGTTTGCACCCCTAAAAAGACGCAAGGCTAAAAAGATTTGGCATCCCTCGGTGTGTTTAATAGAACAATGCACGGCAGCCTGACATCAGGCAAGCCTGGCAGAGACCTCCCCGTAAACTCTGCTTAGTCAGGAACAGATTAATACTTTATGACTTTGAGACTTTGTAGAAAGGGCCCTGTCATGAGTTAATTGAGACGTTATAGCCTAAACACTCCTACGAAAATCAGAAACTGGAAGCGTTCTTTGCTCGTTAAATGGCTAGCAAAGAATCTTTTTGTTTTACAGAATCAATAACTGCTTTTCTCCACAGTTCGATTTTAACGTGACCAAAAAAGACACCAGTTTCTAGAAGCAAAAAAACCCAAAAAAAACAACCACAACCTACCAGGACTGTAGTAAAGAGAGCAACAGCTTGCTTCTTTTAAGCCCATCTTACAACAAAGCACAGATTGAGCATTACAGAGCACATACCCATCTGTACAGATTTGAGAGAGAGGCAGTACATCCTGCCACCCTTGTTTAACTTTGATTTAGATCACAAATCACTGCAGTAACAAACTCATCCTCTGCATGCCAGTACAACGCTTAGCACAGCGGAGCCCTGCTTTGCGGATGCTGGCTACTACAGTTTTAAGAGCTTCCCCCATTCCGCCCCACCCCAAGGGAATGTGTTCAGCACAGATGATGCCCGCTGACCTTGCAGTTCTTGGGGAGACGGAATCCTCATTCCACATTCCAGTGGAGATAATAAAACAGGTCTTCAAAAGGGTGCCACTCCCACCGAATGGCAAACCCATCTGTTTCTTTTATTTGCTAATAGTTACCAAAAAAAAGCAGGTGCTAAGCGCAATTTGAGCAGCAGTTTGACAGAGCCAATTTTGTCTTTCGCGGAATTCATCATTTAGATTGATAAAATAAATATTTGCTTGTGCTCTTCCTAACCTCACATAAAACCACAGCAGGTGTGTTCATTTGGGCAGACAGATAAGACTTGCAATTCTCTAGGGGCGTGATACTATGCATAAAATACCACAGAACACTGACGTGCAAAATATGGTTAAAATATTATCTTTTTTTCTACATGAAAAATAAATATTTCATCAGACTACCATTTAGGAGACCACAACCACCAGCAAGATACATTGCTTGATTTGCCAAGGTCTATTTTCCATCACTTTCACCGCAAAAAGTTTTATGCTTCCTAGAACAGCAAATAATAAAAAAAGTACTCACTGAAGTTTAAGTCAATTAATAAACTAAAGATATGAATACTTACCTGGGAACCTACAAGACACCCAAGAACTTACTCAACAGCAACTGGCAATTAAACGTCAGCTGCAGAGTCCCAGTGGTTACTTGTAAAAGAGGACTTGACCGAGAGAGGGATGGTAAAGCCGTTATCTCACAACTGCCTATTACTTCTAATTAATTTATTGGATGATCCACCATATTGGCTAGATCAGGGGGATGAAGGTATTAATTCCTCTTCTGGGCACATGAATACTACTAGTAGTAGAGGATGCTATTACACGTGCATGAAGGGAACGACACACCACCCACTTGGTTTCAGCCAGGCTTACGCTTTCAGGTGGGGAATCCCAGGATGATCCAACTCCCGGAGAAATCAATGAAGAGTAGCTGCTCAGCTTCATGCCGATGCTGAATGAAACGCGGCCTCACATCCAACACAGCTAAGACAAAGCAAACACATTAACCCTTCCTCGCTGCATTCCCAGCAGCTCTGTCCTCGGTGGGACCGAGCCCCCGCTTTGCTGCGGGACCTTGGGCCAGTCCCTTCCAGCAGCCGATGCCGGCAGCGCTGATCAACATGCTTCCTCGGGAAGATGAAGAGGCTTGTAACACCTGAGCAAGCAGCCAAGTTGCCCAGAAGTGGAATAAGAACCTACAAGGGCAAAACGTCCCTTTTTTAATAAAAAGCCTACGTGCGTGACCTTAACGCAACGTGAAGTCTTCCAACTGCAGAAACTGTTGACTACTTGAAAGCACTGCCGGTGGGATTTACTCCATTATGTTTTATTTTTTAAACCTACCTTCTAGGTGCTCTTTGCAGTTCCTCTGCCTCTTCCAGATTCTCCGAGGAGATCAACCTGCATCTTTTCTGCTCAATCTCCTCAACTGATGTGAATCGTGTCACCGGAGCCGACTCCTCCATGCTGCCTATTGTTCTGTATTTCCAAGTGTTTCATCAGATAAAAAATCCTGAAACACAGGCTTTGGTCTGACATTAAACAGCCTACGACAGCAGAAAGGCAGCAGATATTGAGTCCACTTTCTATTGGGAAAAAAATAATAATAATCCACCTTGACCCAGCCGTTAACGTGGGGCCGATGCTGCTCCGTACCTTCGTCAGCGATGTGGTGATGGGATGGAGCACAGGCTCAGCAAGCCCACGGCCAACACAAAACTTGGGGGGCAGCTGCCACGCCAGATGGGTGCCCTGCCATCCCGAGGGACCTCAGCAGGCTGGAGAAACAAGGGGACAGGAACGTCAGGGTTCCCAGGGAAGCGCAGAGCACTGCCCCAGGCGGGGGCAGCCCCACGCACCAGCACAGGCTGCAGGTAAGCAACAACCTGGGCTGCAGCCAGCCCTTCGTTTTGTGAAATCCCACCGACTTAGGAGGACCTGAGCACCTCCCTCGCAGGAGTTCAATGCCAAACGAGCCAAGGCATCTGAAGGACTGACCCACCACGTGGTACAAAGACACCTTGCAGCATGACCACCCAAAGCAGCAACGTATGGTAACGGGTTCATTAGCATTGCTGCTTGTAAGTCAAAGCTCGGTGCAGCAATTACAGCTACACAGCACTCAAACTCGCAAAGAAATTACCAGAACTACCCACAGCTTAGATGAACTTTCTACCCTTTCAATCAATACAGTGCCATTAAGAACCCATTCCAAGCCCTACATTGTTTATAGCGTTAAGAGGCATGGCAGAGCCTGCAGCCTGTTACAGATATTCTCGCTTGAATGTATTAAACTTCAGTTCAATACGACTTTGCTGGGAAAAGCCTTACAAACCACTAACTCTGCAAACTCCGGCATCTTCTAACCTGCAAGCCAAAGGGCGTTTCAAAGCTCTGCTGAGGTCTGTTTCTGGTCTCAGATTTATTATGGCAACCACATACTCAGAAATAGCTTCCATTACTTTTATTGCTACCTATAAAAATGCTTAAGAAAAGAATCCCGGGAAAAAAATGTTTAGGAGAGGAACAAACACGAAGTTCACAATTCCAAATGTTTCAGACTGGTTTATGTCTCAGTTAATGAAACAATGAGCACTTCGGGGTGGATGTCAGGATACAGCCTCCAGTCCACCCCAGACTTCTACACGTCCAGATGCAAGCTGTCTTAACGGAATGTTTAGAAGGAAAATTTAAAAACATCCAATTTGAAATCTCCTGAACTTCACAGCTGCAAACGCTGTGGAGTCAGCGGAGGTAAGCAAGCATCAAGTCCTTACCAAAAACTCCTTGCAGTCTTTCAGAGATTTCAAAACATGGTTTCTTGATAATTTGGCATAAAAAGCAAAACACTTACTTTTTTGGCAACTTATTAAAATCAGAACTTGTATAAAGAAAGAGGAAAAGCACCAAAAGCAAAGCAAGAGCTAACATCCACAGCAAATGCAGAACCTATTATTTCGTCCCTTTGGACTCAATTAGTCCAAATTTTACAAAGAACAGCACCCTTAAAGATGTTAAACATTAACAAAACTTCCGCCGCTAACTTGCTTCAAAATTAATTTTAATTGCAAGCTCTGCTTTATACACATTCCAGGGTTGCGAAATTTAACAAGCATCTTACTCTTCCCACAAAAATTCCAATATATTAATTTCATGCTAAAAATCTGTAGTTCCTTAAGAGGTCTAAGATTAAAAAAAATAATAAATCAATGACAACATGCTTTGGATGATGGGTACTTGAGGTCCTTTCTACTTTTAGAAGTTTCTTGTTGGCGGGCAGTGGGGGCAGAGCAGACAGATATTGAGCAGCAATATACAGACCTTCCTGCTTAAACAGAAACAGTTTTAAAACTGTCTATTTTTAGAGATGTGACAATACAGATGCTGACAAGCTTTCTCTTTTCTAAACTGGAGGCGAAGCTGAAATCACAGCGTGCATTACCTGTGTTTAAAAAGACCAGAAGTTGTTTTTTTTACCGTGAGCTTTCCTCCACCTGCAGTGACCATCCTCACGTCGAGCGGCGCGGACGGCACTGCCTGAGCTTTTCACACCGGCTGCTCTGACCGTCAGGATCCACCTCCCACAGCCCACCGGTAACCACAACAAGAGCAGCCACCCCAAGTTCCTCGGATAAAAGGCAGCAGGCTTGAATTAAGTGCTTGGTCAACCCATCCCTGCTGCCACCACCCCCCTGGGACCTCAGCCACCCACACCAAGTCAGTTTTCAGCACCCAGCATCCAACACCACATGGGCTGGCTTTGAAACGTCTGTCAAGACTTTCCTTTCATTCTCCTTTCCCTTTGACTTTCTTCCAGGCTCCAGAAATTCCAGGGTGGCTTTGAGGCTTTGAACAAATACCCCGTTGGTTTCTAAAGTGACACAAAGTGTCTGTGACTGGGGGGGGGGGGCGGGGAGAAGAAAAAAAAAAAAAAAAAAAAAAGAGCACTGCCCTGACCATCAGGCTGTTTGGAGCACTGGGCACCGCTCCAGGATCAATGGTGTTAATTTATTCTGTTACATTACAGAGCGAACAACCTTATTCCAAAATTCCTTCATGCCAGATTCCAGCCTGAAGTACTTCCCCCCCCCCCCCCCCCCTTTTAAGAACAGCTGACTTATCAAAAACAGGTTTTTCTAACAGAAAGCCAGAAGCTAAGCCACATTATTATAATTGAAGCAATGAATTACTTTTATGCCTGCCTTTTTAAGGGAGATCTTTAATGCAGGTAATTCTGACTAAAAGAGCTAATTTGAGCGGCTCCATCATTTAAGAGATGATTATAAAAATTAATAGAGAAAGTGTAGAATGAAGACAAAGGTAAGCAGGCGGAGATGGGTATTCCCCCTGCGCCCCAACCGGGCAGTATCAAACTAAAAATGCCTATTTTAAAAGCGTGGGAAAAGCTGATTGAGTTTTCAGGTCTCTGGTGGAAAAGCAGCTCCTGACACGTTGCTGACACGGACAGGTCGGTGGGCCGCTGCGGCGCAGGGGGGGAGCTGCTCCCGTTTTGCCTTTTTGGACTTCCACAAGGCAGGAATCGCCCTTTACACAAAACCACATCAGCAGAGCACTGTAACGCCTCTGGTTTTCCAGAGCCTTGGAAAACTCCAGCTAGCTGCACCCAGGGAGATGGTCGTTAGATGTTGGCTGTTGACAGCATTTTGTCTATTACTAATCCTCTGATATTTACTGGTGCCCTGGCATCTTCCTGATCCCTGCTACAAATCCAGCCGCAAGAAAGGTCCCTGTGAAGAAGAATCCAAACATCCACACTGTAAAACAGCCAAGGCTGTCAAAAATAAACTCAGCAGGAGCTGAAGAGATCACAACCTGCCATGAACAAAACAAAACGCCACCAAGAAGCAGCAGCAAAACACAGTAGCCACACAAATCCAGAAACATCATTTCCTGCCCCCACCTGGGCTTTGGGAAGGCTGATCAGATCTCCATGCAAGACAGTGGAGACGTGAAGAGGCAAGATACTTCAGATTAAGTGTCTGTATTTAATAACTGATATTACCAGATTTGCAGCCCGTGCTGGAGTCAAGGAGCATGCAAGACAGGAAAACATCAAGGAGCATGCGAGACAGAAAATCGTCCCCGTGCCAAACCCCATCCCTGTGCAGAAAGAAACCACTGGACTGGGAAGCACTGGGAAGCGCAGATAACCCAGGTGCAAGAAAACTCACAGAACTCATTATTTTCTTCTTCTGTCCCACAACAGAAATCATTCACATTTCTGCCTATCAGCTCATTCTTTGTCCCCTGAGCTCGGCACCAGGTTTTGGACTAACTTCTTGAAGAGCCATTGAACCCTCGGCAGGAACATCTCACCCTGAGAATGAGTTTCCACACCTTCGACCTCAGACAGCACTTCACGAGCAGATCCTGCGCTACCCGGCACGGAGCTGCTATCAGCCCTTTCGCCAACGCTTTTTGCTTCCAGCTCCCTTTCTGAAAATCCACTTCTGACTTCAGGAGCCCCTCCACGCACAGCCCGCTCCCAGAAGCATCGCATGGATCTGGAATGGAAAATAGCCTCTGCACTCTCCTGCTTATCCCATCCGCTCCTGATCCTGGCCGGAGCATCTTTATTTTTTGAAGGAGCAGCAGGTCTGGCCAGCAGTAAACAAATCACAGGAACAGAAGCTGGTTTTTCCCACTTTTGCTGAAAGGTTGTTACTCAAGGACAAGAGGACTCCAGGACTGCACTACAGCTATTAAATTGCCAAAGATTGGCTAACCTAAAACTATATACATGGGGTTTTTGTGCTCCATCGTATTTGTCAAGACATGTCGCAGATACAGAGATATATTTTAACAAATACGACAGACCAGCTGTGAAAACACACTTTCTCATTCTTCACCGGAATAGTTCTTCCATTTCTATGGCTGTAGTAACACTTTTATTTAATCTGTCCTGTTGAGAGCAAGTGTAACAAAACACATTTGTGTTCCTCTAATCTTTGAAACACTGAAATTTTCCTCCCTTCACATCTACTCCCTGTCTCAGCCTGCTTCTAAGAATACCCAGGGAAGGACGGTGGAGCTGCTCAAGTGTGAGTGAGCAGGGGCCACTTACATTTCCCTGCTGCAATTTGTCACGACTGGAAGGTGCTGATCCCACCCGTCTATCTTGCTGGAGGGCTACACTTTCTCTAAAAAGCAGAAATTAACACACACGTACTTTGCATTACTCTCAGCAGCCAACAAACGTCTCCTAAAGCAGGCTCTCTATAGGTATTTCTTCCCTGTATTTTATGCACTTCAATATTTCTAGAGACAAGTGGAAAGATCAGGTTGAAGAGATGCCCGTGACCTGAAAATTACCAAAGAATAAATGACGCTTCTCCACGGCTTGAGTTTATACAAGCCATGCTAAATGCCATTCTTGCCCAGCTTCAATAAATTAGCGTGTAATGCAAATTAGAAGGGAGTTGTAGTTTAATCACAGGAAATGAGATATGTTAGCATTAGACATGCAAAAAAAAAAAAAAATTAAACACAAAGGATGAATTCAGCACCAAAAGACATCTATCAGCTGCAGAATCTGAACGCAGGTGAGCAAACCCCCACTTTCACACGAGCAGCAGCTGCAGGGAACCTCAGGAAGGAAACCCAGCAGGCAAAGACCATTTGAAATGTGTTTCGTAAAACAAGTGACATCTGAAAACAAAGTACTTAAATTCCTTAACACAACTTGTAAATATAAGCAAGCACCCCTGAACGGGCCCACAAAGGAACCCCCAAAGAAAGAGGCCTCTGAGAGGATGAGAACAGCTGCAGAGCTGCCTCCGCACTTGCACTTGGAAGTTGTAGATAAGGGTGAGCGGTGTAAAACACGACTATTATCAGCTCTGGCAGACGGATTCTGACACGTAAATGCAGCTGTGGAGGACAGAGGGAATACTCTGCACAGGCAGACCCCGCTGCATCTGCACATCCCCCGGCAGCTTCAACGGCGGCGAAGCCCTGCACCGAAAATGACATGAACCCTTTTCTGAACACACACAAAAAAACCCCCAAAAAACCGCCATGGAAAGGCAAAGACATCTCATAGAAGAACCTTGAAGTCAAGTCCGTCGTCTTTCCCACCAACACCTATTCATCCAAACCCTTGCCTCTCCTGGGGAAGCTCAGTGTCCCACACTAACAGTGGAAGAGGAGACACGGTGTTTCAAAGAGGACCCCAGGTGTCCAACTTTTTACAACCTGTGACATCATTTGCACTTACGTACAGTCTCCTTCCCCTGCCAAATAGAAGTATTATTCACCATTTTACAATCTAAATGGTCACTTAGATTTCTGGGTTACATCCAGAAGGTACTCTTGAGATTACCAATATTTTTTTCAGCTTTCAGCCCGTTGTGTTATACTAATTTTCACGAGGTCTGTCTTTCAAAAAAATTCCTTAGTTTGCAGGTATTGAGCGCTCTTGCAAACAAGCCTGTCTTTTTTACTTCCAATGCATGCTTGCATCCAGGACAGAAATAGCTAAATATTACTTTCTTCATTTAGTAACCCTCAAGGATTTTCCACACACCCACAGGCCTTCCTGCACCTCATCCCTTGAGGAGCAGGAGCCTCCACATCGGGTTCTCTCTGCCTCAGAGGTGACCAGCAACAAAGGACAAATTGGGATAAAAAGGACAATTAAAACATGATCAGGGTAATTTTCAGCCTAAAAGCATCTTCTTCGTTGGCTTAAAAAGCTAGCCTGAATATTCATGAAAAGCTCTCTACTATCTAGCAAACAGAATTAATCATATTAATGCATGGAAAAATAAGATTAGCCAGGAAGTGGTATACGAAATCTAATCATGTTTTATTGAATGAAACATGAGTGGGAGAGGTCGTGAGACCCTTTCGGTGTAATTTGTCACCGAAGCCTCCCTCCCTGGCAGGCTGCTGGCAGCAGCGCAGCTCAGGCTTTCGGAAGCACCCAGCTCACGCCTCCCAGGAGCGGGGCGGGCAGCCGGAGCAAGGGAAGGGGAGTTCTGCCGCCGAGTGACCTCGGGAAGGTCTTGCACACGCTGCCAGCTACGTCCTGAGCTGATGAGAGCTAACGTAATCTGCACACTCTTCTTCTTCTTCTTCTTCTCCTCAGCCGGGGTACAGTCGAGATCTTCCCTTCCCTACCAGAAACACACGCACAAACCACAGAGCATCTTTTAACATCTTACCCTGATCGGCCCTTTCTTCCAGAATTTCCCAGTTATTTCTGCGGTACAACTGGCCAAGGAGCTCTAGGACAATGTGCAATACTATATATTGTATATTCTATAATAACGTATTATAGAAACCACAAAGCATCACCAATCCTTTAACTTCAAACCAGCCATCAATACACTCCCGGATCATTCGCATCCAGGAGGGAAGCAATCAGCTCTCCCTCACAGCCACCACCAGGAACCGAGGGCTCCCAATGACTATTTCCCACCAAAGCAGTATTTTGCAGCCTAAAGCCTTTGTAGAATATTTTTCCAATTAAAAGCACTATAATGCTTAGGAAGAAAGAAAAAACCCAACCATACCAGTCACTACAGAAGGCTATTCGCCAGATCCCAACAAAGATGTAACTGACATTTAAATAAGTATTTCAAAAGCCACTTCATACGCATTTTTTATTCATTCCCTGTCCTATGGAAAATATTACCATGGAAGAAAAACATCTAAGTATTACAGATAAAGTATCCATTAGTTAACTAGCTCTTACAATACGGAAGCTTAATTAATCGCACAGGAAAAGAAAACTTTCACACTTGCATTATCTAGGCTTTAACTAGCGGTGGGGTAAGTTATTTCAAGACACACAGTAATCTTCAAGCCTTCAGCCTCACGCATGCACCAGGGCAGGCTAATGCTTGTCAACTTGCAAATAAAAGCAATTACTGACTGGAAAGAATTCAAAAAGTGGCAAGTGTGAGCTGAAAATCATTTTAAAGCAGTCACCAGGGAATCTGGTCTACAGAACCACTGCAAAGAACCAGGCAGCTGCAGGGGAGCAGGGGGGGAGGACCCCTTCCAGGCTCCCACGCAGGTCTGGGGCATCAGAGTTTCACCCCAGCCGGCACCCCCAGACCATGCAAACAGCACTAACCTGGAGCGGGAGCAGCATCGGTGTAAGCGGCAGCGACGTCAGCGGGAGACCCAGGGCTCCCGAGCTGCAATACAGCCAGAAGAACGCACGGCAGCGAGTGCCAACGCGCCAAAGCCTGACTCGGCAGCCCTCTGCGGCCAAAGCCTGCCCCTCGACTTCAGCAGGCGTCGACTGAGGTCTGAGATGAAAATACAGGCTGAAAGCTCCGCAACAGCTACCCAAGGATCAGAAGCTGCTTTGATATAAAGAAAATAGGTTGGTTCATTAGAAGCACATACAGGGAAGAGTTTTTCACCACCAACATTATCATCATCTGAACCAGCCACCTTCAAGGACACCGGTACTCTCATCTCTTAAGGGAAGAGCAGAAGATGTGCGAACAGATTAGCCTGGCCGGTGGCGCAAAATAACTGGCATCAAGAGGGAAGCACAAAGCCGATCTCATATAGGAGAACTTTAATGAGTATTAGAAACCACTCAGCAGATGGCCAAGGCTAGTGAGGAGGGAAGGGTCAACTGCAGATAATGACAAGGAAAGAAATGAAGTCAGTTAAGAGGAGCTGCTGAAACAGGTGACTCTCCCAACCATCATTCCCTCTAACTCAACTCCCCGCAGAAACGCAGCAAGAGAAAACTTAGGAAATCCTTTTCCAGAAAGGGCTGATGTCCAAAAGGGTTCTCCCCTGGGCTCAGCTCCAGAAAAGAAGATATTGCAGAATTAACCAGAGGAACCTTGAACTCAGAGGTCCTCAGTTCTCCTTCCAGGAGAGCTGAAGCAGAGCAAGATGCCTGCGTTGCCTTCACATCAGGCACAGCTGTGCTAGAAAAGTAATGCCAAATAGCACACACGTACACGTTAAGGCATGCTCCCTCACTTCTAGGAAACCAAGAGACAAAGCTAAACCCAAATTCTACCAAAACTCAGTGCAAAAACAGCTCTAAGGAGGAGAGGGAAAACATCTGTGCAAGACAGACATGCAAAACATAGCTCCAAGGCTGAAAAGGCAAAATGAAGATGAGACACTGAAGAGGAGGAACCATTCAGACAGGAATAAACTCCATCGATTTGGCAGTTACTTGCAGCCTTGCTTCTCCCACGGCATTTGCTTCGCATGGGATTAACAGGAAGGGGGGAAATGTTTCACGGGGGAAAGGACTGGGGAAGGCTCAAAGAGTGGGAGGGCAGCAGAGGGGCAACTTGACAGATGATGCAACCCCCCCCTGCTGAAATAAGACTTGTGTTCCAGAGCGTGGAATAATTAAGTCAAGAGAAGGATCATCGGGAAGAAAGATACCACCGACCCAAGACTCTGCATTAATACAGCAATTCAGTATGTGTTCATGTCGTCTCGGAACAAAATACAGAATTAAGGAAGTTGAGGAGAAAGCAGTTTCTAAAGGTCCGTGAACCCGATTTAAAAATAATAATAATAAATAAATAAGGGAGTGGGTGGCAGCTTCATTTCTTTTGAAGATAAGCACGTGAATTTTTTAAAAAAATGTAGCCACATTCAGTAAAAGTTGCAATAAAGAAAACTAATTAAGTTCAAGAGGAAATGCACCATTACTGGTTTGTCATTCAGAAGGGTGGACACAGCCTGGATTGCTCCGAGGAAATCGAAAAGCAGCCGTAGCACTTTCCATTCCCAAGTTAGGGTGGGATTTTATAGGTCAGGCTAAGCAGGCTCAACATTTGGACAGAAACCCGAGGATCTAGTGGCAAATGAAGGAATACAAAAGCAAATCATATTCCCAGGTCAACATGCAACTTCTCAGTGCAGGACTATGAGGTGTTTTGGCAGGTAACGTTCTGTTGCAGCCTGGTTCAAGCAAAAAGATTATGTGAAATAAGGTTACGGAGGGCAAGAGGTTAATTGCTACACTAGAACCTAATACAAGGCTAAAGAACAACTCAAAAAGGTTCTGACCCTTCACATACGGAAGTATTTTTTGATCTGAAAAAACACCACATGACTATGTAACAGCAACAGGAGCACCTTTCCCAACTAAAATCCCAGTCCCTCTGACCAATTTGGACTCTGATAACCTACCATACACAGCTGCAAAACACAACATAGCTATGAAAGATTTGAAAAGCTTCATTATTAAAGAAGTCATCTGCACCTCAAAGTAAACTTCCCATCGGAAAATTAGAAACATCTAATGAACTTCAAAACATGCCAGACAGGCTGTCACAGACAAACGAGATACTTGTTAAGATTTACCTCATAGAATTAATTCATCTGGCAGGAGCAGAGGTTTCTAGTTTCATCAGTGGAACGAACAGCCATGGAGCGCCACACATCATCTGGGGGGAAAGGCTATCGCTAGCCACTGACCCGGCCAGCAGATGGGCTGAAGCTTACAGCATCTCCACTATCGGCTGGTCTTCCAAATCAACAGCATAAAATAAACTTTTTATATGGCAAATATTAGACTGTCTTCCTACGTTTCCACAACTTTGAAGATCCCTGCTCTAGAGGAACTTTGTTGCAGGCGGCTCTGCATAGCCTGTGAACTAGGCTTTGATCTTTACCTATCCTGCCTGCTTCAGCTGTATTGGAATGGCTGCAAAAACCTTCTTTTTTAAATACCTGCATCATACCCAGCAAAATGCACACTTGATCTTAGTCAATCCCTGTAGACACACACAAATAAATTGGATTATTAGTCATCCCCTCCATCACCACCTTCTCTGACAATGGCACCATAATGCTTTAATAATTGTAATCCAAGTCATTACACCTAATATTAGATACAGGTCCCAGACCAGCTAGGTGAGATCTAAACAGATGACAGAAACAAGTGCAAGAGACAGACAACCCCATTTTCATTGTCTGCATGTACTTGAACTGCAGCAGCCAGGCACAAACACGGGAAATCCAGACCTCTTCCACCACAGGCGAAGTAAAAAGTTACCCCCTCTGAAGCGTGCTCAGAGCGCAGCCACGCAATTGCTGCACCGCACGCTGCTCCTTCCTCCAAACCTTCAGGGGGGACATGGATGCTGGAGGTACAACAGGAGGGTACGGCCACCAGTCCCGAGCTGCGGTACCCAGGCTCCCACCGCCCCTGCTGGAGTCCCCATCCTGTCACCCCAGGCATCCCCCAAGAAACTTCTCTGAGGACTCACGGAAGAACAGGCAGGGGATCAAAGACAATATTTTAACCCAAGTCGAGCCCTACCCAAAGCTTCAGAGCAACCCCCGAGCTGTTAAAGGGAAGCTGAGGCTGAGAGGCATCTGCCCCAGAGCAGGCTCAGTGCCAGCCAGGACCAGCTTGGAGGCTTCCTTATCATCACAGTCTTGGGATGGTTTAGGTGCTCAGCTTGAAACGCTTCGGTATTTTCAGCGTAGCTGAGCACCCACGGGGATGCTTGCCATCAGAAAAAGCTTTAAAGTGGGCACCACGACAGCCATAATCAGCAGATATTCCTGAGAAGTGTTAGCCAAGGGATTTAGTCTGCTCTGAGCAGACGCTGACACAAAGCACATGATCAGCAGAGCTCAGGTCCCTTAAGGGCTGCAGCCCAAGCTGCTTGCAGGGGTTTTCTTCTTTTACATGTAATTATAGAGAAGAATTCCCTTAATTCTTTCAGATCCCTCAGAGCTAGTAGAAAATAAGGGGGGAAAGAACCCCAAGCCTTGAAGACAAGAAAAAGTCTGGGGATAACGATGCAAGAGACCACGTTACTCCGTATCCTGCTCCTGTTCCAGTGCATCCTTGTAAAGAAGGGATGTGGTACGGATGTGATAAGGATGGCCACTCCAGCTAACCTCCGAGGAGAACAGGGCAGCTACTGCCATCCTTCCCATTTTTCTTTTTAGCCTGGAGACCCCCCCATTGTCCTTTCCAATCTGACAGGCTCTTTTTCACACTGCTACTTTTCTTCCCTTCCTCTTCCCCGCTCAGTAGAGTTTTATTTCTCACCTGTCAAGGAAATCTAGGCCCAAGCTCTCCTGAGAGAAACCACGATAGCGGTTAGAAGAGCTGTAAATGTGTTATTTTATTAATATGTCTCAAATAGCTACTCAGCTCTATTGCTCGGCTTGACGTATGGATGCTTAGACCTGCGATGCCCTTTCCCTTTCAAGACTTTACTGCAGGATTCGCATCCAACAGGTCAAGGACCAAATGCAACCCGTCAGGGGATTCCCCCAGGGAGCAGCTGTGCGCGCCGAGATCAGTGTGCAGCACGGCCGATGCAGCCGGGGTGACCGCCCAAGGCAGGAGGGTTAAGGGAAGCCGGCTCATAAAAAAGCAAAGCAGCATCTATTTTTAAAGAGGGGAGGGTAAATGACAACACAGGAGATTTTTAGTAAGCCTGCTTGCTGCGCCGAGCTGTACTGCTGCTGTGGTCTCGTAAACACCACCGTTAGATAACATTCCATAGCTTGAAAATACATATGAATTATACTCCAGATGAAATTTAGTTTTGGTTGGGTTTTTTTTTTTTTGGAGTACATCTCTGGACAAGATTAAAACTATTTATAATGCTTAGGAAATGAAATATTTAGCTGCAAGATACTTCAATAGAATGGTTTATTTGGCCATTAGTCTCTCTGCCACATTACAAATAATTAAAACTAGGTTTTCGGGGGGGGGCCGGGGGGGGGAAGGGTTTTAGCTATATTTTCAAGCTGAATCATATCAACATGTTTAAAGAGGAGATAGGAGCTCCACTTTTTTCCCCCTACGGGCAAAAATTATTAAAAAATGGGAAAAATGAGTCATCTGAATTTAATTATCAAGCTTTGAGTTGTGAAGGCTGGCTTTGAAAAATGCAATTCAAAACAAGACTCTTTGTAATTCTGCTTACGGGACTGAAAAGTTTCCTTCTCAAGAATACTAAATGAGATCCCTTTGAATTGACTGCCGTGTTTATCTCGCCCATGTGTATTTCATGGGACTATAAAATGCAGGATGAACCTCGCAAGGCAGGAACAGCTTCTTCTGGCTGCAACGCATGTTTGTGACCTGTTTCACTCATTAACACAGCGCAGCTCGCCTGGGCTGCTCCACCAGCCGATTCAAACGGGAGTCCACTGCTGCTACAGCTCACAGAGTTCATCCAACTCCCAGTGAAAATCCATTTGGAAGAAAGGCATCATTAAAGATGCAGCACATGGGCACCTGGGGGGCAAGGGGGAAGGAGGAAAGCAAATGCATCATTATTCCCTCTGACAAGGCCCCCCAACCCGTGTCTGTAAAACACACTACCTTCAAAACTCCATAGCTACTAGATTTCCTTTTTTAAAAAGAATCCATGTGCACGTACGTGTGCTACTGAAAGTCAAAGGGCTTAATTTTCTAAGACACATTTGCCATTTTTAAAGGTCTACCATGCTGTATTTATGGGGAGTTTATTAATTTTTTTTTTCCCTAGCAGTTCACTCTGACAGGCATTGTTTTATTTTTGATATGACAAGACACAGCGCTGCAGTGGCAACAACTCCAGGCTGAATAATGTTTCTTAACTAGCGACATTCATCTTTACCACACACCACAGATGACTGATCCTCACTGCAGTACGTAATGGCTAAAAACTAACAGTGCCCTAAAATATTAATGCATGCTAATAAACAAGGGGTTTTTTCCACGAAACAGCAACATCTAATTTTCAAAGGGGTCCTGGGAACAGTAAACAACTGGTACATGGTAAATGGCAAGTTCTCTCACATCAATACGTTTAGACATTCAAATCCTATTCCCCCATAATTGCCAGGCAAGTATAAATCACTTAAATGAATGTTATTTGTAGCTGTGACACAATCCTCATAAATAATCGTAATTTAACTTCCTGCTGATAATCCCAGGCAACACCTAATTATTTCAAACGCTTAATTCTTCCCTTCTGGAGGGATGTTGGGTTTAAGACTACTCCCTTCCATTTGCTGCTAGTTAGGACATTTAACCATTTGTTGAGTGCAACCACAGTGCAGAAGATCACGGGGTCTAGATCGACTAGAGGCAGAGGTGTCCTTTGCTATAAAAGCAATATAAGCAATACATCACGTTCCTTCTGGAAGCTCTCACTTCAGACTACACCGCACTGATCATTTGGGTAGCTCTTTTATATCCAGAGGGAAAAAAAAAAATATCAGTGTGGCATTTATTATACATAAAAGCAATATTTCTGAAAGCAGTGCTCTAACGACGGGATGGTAGAGGTATTGAAATTCTATACGCAGTCTTCTGTCTAAAGGACAAACTGTCTCTAGAAACATTTGCCCAAAGTTCATTAACAGTAAAGTCTACCTGTCAGCAACATATTTAGCAATAATCAGAAAACAATTCAGGAAAAACAAGGTTTGAGCAGGGTTTCCTGGGTTTTGAAGTATTGGGTCTTCCGCGGCGAGTTTTTTTTTTTTTTTTTTTTTTTTAATTCTTTATTTCTTCTAACCGGCTAAACTTTGAAATCTTATTGCAGAGAATATGATTTAAAGTAGACGACAGCCACTGCAAAGTTTACCAAGCAAATAAAAAGCATCCCAGGGAGTTTCATTAGAAGGCAGCAACAACCTTTGCCTGGGGATAACCAGGAACTACCCTCATTCTGGCACAAACCCTCTTCACTCCCAACACCCTGTGAAGTCTGGATCTGCGCACACAAACACCAGCAGGTACGACATGACTGTACAGACCACAACAAATTATGGCCAGCAGCAACATACCAGAGCGAAGATCCCTCCGTTCCAGCAACTTCTAAAACATCGTATCCATCTTCCAGCTGAAAATCCATGAAAACCAGAGCAATAGTGTCTCCAGGTTCAGCAAGGATAGTCCACGTGCAGTCCGCGTTATTGCCGTACTCCAAAGGAAAATGAGGGCTTGAGATAATGCCGCTCTGTCCCCGCAAAGTCCCTCCACAAGCATCATCAGCTGGAAAGAGAACACAAGTTACCAGATTTTGTTGGAATGCGCAAAGCAGTACACCAAAAAAAGAACGAGCCCCAATTCAAAGCAAAGCTTTAAAACACCCATTGCTTTTGTCAGGATGTGTTTTACTACATACTATTATTAAGAGACAAATACCTTGCGGGATGCAAAATCCTATTAGGTCAGCCAGTGTCCCCTGGCAAGTGCCAGCTTATTCCCCACCGTACACTTACTCGTGATTTGTTTAGTCTCGCTCTAAACACCCCAAGTGACAGTTTCCACCACCTCCCTGGGGAGGCAGCTCTCGGTGTAATGCCTCTCGCTGTCAAGACACTCTTTCCTCACATGCTCTTGGCCAAGTTTTCTGTTTTATTCCTGAGCAGGATCCTCCCCCGGTGTTTCCCACAAGCTTCCCCCCATCCGTACAGCCAGCCAAGCTGGAGGAAAACCAGCAGGAAGGCAGCGACCGAGAGGGTTTTGCAAACCTCACGTCACAGCGGGGAGAGGCTGGTCTCCACCTCACGTAGATCTCAGCACCTTCATCAGCCACAGAAACACCCCCAACATCCCGGGAGAACAAGACTTAAGAGTACAAACACTGTATTTAATAGAAAAGGAGTGGAGCTCCCACACACCTGCCTCACGGGTCTTCGTTGACTCTGGTTTCTTAAGGAAGTATGTGGTTACCAAAACCATAGTGGTAAAAATTTAAGGCTTTGTTCAGAAACCTAGCAAGGACATTTCCTGGGCATTTGCCTGGTCATACACTGGATTTCAACTTTGCTGCAGGTTCCTTCATTTTTACAACCTGACTTTTAGCAGCAGGAGCCGTTAGAGCAATTAAAGGAGGGGGATCTAAAGAAAACATGGGCAGGAAGATAAAGGAAACCAAGAATTAACCAGCACCGGGGCAGCTCACTGCTCATGTACATGCAGCATCAGCTCAGCATTTATTTGGAAAGCTGCTAAGAAAAGCCTGTTAACTTTACAACATGTATTACTGAGCATTTCAGATGCTTTAGTCAAGGAGCTTGGGGCTTTACATCACGAACACTTATTTTCATTACAAATGTTTTTAAAAAAAAACCCTTCCGAACTGAAATTTAACACAGGTGAGAGCAGGAGTTAAGTGCGATGGGTCGTTGGCACCTAAGGAAAGGGCAGGATGGCGCTGCAGGGCTGCTCGGGAGGACCCTTCAGCTTTTAGACCCGTTCAGGACTTGGGAACTTGTGCTATCAGGTCTTCTCAGCAGAGCTGAAACCCACAGCCTCTAACTGATGAAACTTGAAAGACAAAGTCAGACAAATACACATGCCAGCTTTTCTCTCCCCCAGCCATCTGCTGTCCCAGCCCAGCCAGCCACCCGAGCAAGCAGAAGGCACGGGCAGGCACAGGCTTCCCAGTGACGGATGGCAAGCGCCGGCGATAGGAACACCCCAGGCTAGAACGTCTTGTTCGTGTGGCATTAACACGCTGCGCAGGTTGCACCGGCACCTTTGAGCCTCCAACCACTGCTGTGCTCAGTCGGGGATGGCACATCGCTCGTTACGGCGGAGCTCCCAGCAAGACAGAAAAAAATAGGATAAAAATCCCCACACCTGTAGGCACACATGCAACTGCTTCTGGACCATTCCAGCAGCCAAAACTAGGACTGAAAAAGGCCACTGAAATCCCAACACAACGCTCTATTCCTGGTATTCTCTTACCACAAAGTTGTGTATCTGCTGCAGTTATAATGTCAGTGAATTTAAGTTATTCACAGACACTGAAGTACAGTTAGAATCCTCAATAAATTTAGGCTGAAAGATCTCTCGTCTAGTCCAAGCACCAGAAAACCCTTCAAACTTCAAGGCATCATCCACAAGATTCACAGTGGGACCTCCAAAGGAGGTCTACGAAAAAAGTAAAAGGGCTACTTCAACCCCCCCACCACCACCCCCTCCCCCGTCAGGCAGAATGCAAATGCTTTTTAGAGGATGAATGGATCCTAGCCTGAGAGGATAAGCACAATTCACCAGTTTACTGGTATGTTCAAATGTAATTTCTCATGAGTAAGTGCCCTTGCAGATGCTAGAGAGAAACAGATGCAAATAAGATTCTGGGTCAGCGAACTCAGACCACACGCCCAGCAGCAAGAGAGAGCAAGAGCAAGGTCATCAGCTGCTTCAGCAACACACGGGGATCTGAAGAGGCAATTTATCCTTAAGACAGACTTACCTCCAGAGGGGCAGCTACCTCCTGCACGATGTGTTAAAACATCATTGTTTGCTGCTGCTGGCCCTGGGCACCATTCCAAGCATCTTTGCAAATAAGGTCCCACACCGCTACCACGAGACATCCTCAAGCAACCCAGCCGCTGGATGCGAACCCCGCGGGGTCAAGGGCACAGCAGCTCTTGCCCAAACGCTTGCTCCTCACTACGACCATGCATTCGTGCAGCTCAGGTCTACGCAGACCCCTTGAACACACACCCCCAACAGCAAACACAGCGTTTTCAAAGAAGCAGCTCCTAATGTCAAGTTCTCAGCCACGTTCACCATCAGAGCCTGATCTGGTCCATGAAAGCTGCTGTCATACTAGAAGGAATGCAGGAGGCGACAGCGAATACGCTCAAGAATTTTGACTCAATGCTATAATTAGATTTCTTAAACAACGGGACTATATATAATTTTTTTTTTTTTTTTTTACAGGACTAACCTAATTTTAAAGGAGAAATTTACACAGACATGGGTACCGCTAGGCTTGCTTTAATCACAACTCAGAGTTGGGCCACTCATGTCTGCGTAAATTTTTCCTTGAACACTAACTTGGAGTAGCTGAAGATCCAGCCAAAGGTATGGTGATTTTGGCTTCTTTTTTTTTTTTTTTTTTTTTTTTAAATTGAAGGGGAGTTTTTAATTCCTTGAAAATTTTTCATTGCAAAAGGCATTTAATGGAAAATGTATTCTTCCTATCCATTTCTAAATACACACTTCCTAAGTCTGTAGAGGTTGTTACTGTGTAAATATATCCTACAATCTTCTAAAATCTTCTTGAACAGCCCTTCAATTATTTTGGGCACAGTGCAGTCTAAGCAGCTGTGTGAGTTAGGAAGATAGACCACTTTTAATGAGATTATGCATATTTGATATGCTTAAAACGTAGCTTCACAAATGTTCTCAACTTCTCAGCTGGCTTACTAAATTTTTACTCAACTGCCTACCAGAATCATAAACCTATCAGTTCTACTTAAATTCAGCAAACAACCTGGGCAAGACTTCTCTCCGCATGCATGAAAGAGCTTTACAGAACAGATTCAGATGTTTCCAGATACTGTTTTGGTGCTTCAAATGCACCATTTTGCTTTATTTGAAATTAAATGACCCCAGCGAGGGTTGTTCCTTCTGTGGCTACAGCGTAACAGAAGACAGCATTCCGAGTCCACAGGGGTTGTGCCTCCAGTGCACCGTCAAGATAAAAACCCAGCTAGACTGGCAGGACTGGGCTTAAGGCCCCATTTAGATTAAGATAAAGGTCTTTGTTTGTTCTGTGAATACAGAACAATTGTGCAGAAAGCGTGTCCAAAAAACCAAGATGCAACGAGGAAACCATCCCAGATATTTCTGACACACATTATTATAGCTGGGATAAATGTCAGCTTAGCCCAGGTTTTACAGTCTGACCCAGACTCGCTGAGGACTCTCAGTCCTCCAGGCGAATTTCCCGGTTACACATGGTCCGCCAGGCACAG
The DNA here is from genome assembly GCF_023634155.1 of Falco peregrinus. Taxonomy (NCBI): domain Eukaryota; kingdom Metazoa; phylum Chordata; class Aves; order Falconiformes; family Falconidae; genus Falco; species Falco peregrinus. Next base: position 118,342,109 of record NC_073723.1, read on the forward strand.
CCCAGCTCCTCTGCTGGGCAGCCACAGCTGCCACCCAGTTCTGCGCGCTCCTGCTTCGCCGATCAGCATGGAGATGTCACTTCTGTTGCTTTGGTGCTCCCTGAATGAGATCACTGCAATTTTAAACCTTCCGGCCACGTAAGCAAGAAACATAACTCACCCGAGCAGAGTCTGTGCGGACTGAATTTATAGTCTCTTTTAGCTCAGAGTCCAAGAATCAATTTTGATATAACTGTGCTTTCAAAACCACTGGCGAGCCGCAGCACTAGCTACTCTCACCGGCTCTGCAGAGACACATTTCTCCGAGCCATTCCTTCTGCATCTGGAATTCCTTCCTCCTTTCCTTTCTTAGTGAGATTACACTTGTCCTCAATTAAAAAATAAATAAATAAATAAATAAATACATAAATAAATAAATAAAAAAGCCCTGTACTTCTAAACTGAGAGTTGGGTAAAGGTAGTGCAGACAAATCCTATGAAGATAAAGCTGCTACGCTGCAGCACTCCTTTCCTTCAAAGCCTTGCGGTCCTGGCACACCCCCGCAAACATCTTTGTTTCTTGGTTTTTTCTACCATGCATTTCTTTGCATCTTCGATTATTTCACTACACGAACACTGGAACAGAGACAAGGCTACCAATACATCGAAAAGGATATTACAAAGTAGACGACCAGCACAAAGAAAAGAGCATGAAGAAACCAAAAGGGAGTATCGATTAGCATGGTAGAAACTCACACTGTTCTCAACACTTGTCTCACACCTGTCACTGTGCTGGAGAGGAGGGGAAGAAGGAAAGGGCAGAGTCCCCAAACCAAACACTGCCCTTCGCAGCGACATTGGATAAGCCTATTCCCAAGATCGCTGCCCCTGAGATTTTAACGCCAGCTCAGCTAGAAGGCACTTTTCATCTTTATTTGTTTGGATCTGACACAGCAGCATGACCCACCTCCAACTCATATTAGAAAATAAAAGAACATGTGCAAACACATTGAATAAACTTTCAGGTGACAACTACCAGTAAGCCAATACTATTTAATTATAAGCTACATAGGCCACACAGATCTTTTATCTCTCGGGGAAAAAGATATTCTTCTTCAGGCAAGAGTTTTGAAAACACTATTTTCCCTACAAATGAAGGCGTAAACCTGTTTGTCAATAGGCAAATCGTTTTGCCCCTTGCAGGAACTCAGGCCTGTATCACCAGTTTATCAACCAAGTACAAATTACTGATTACCAAAAGCCTCCTTATAGTAGGAGTGCAGCTGGGTTTCAAATTCCACAAGTCAATTTGCAGGCTGACTTTGCTACTTCCTAGTTTCCTAGAATAATAAGAGATAAATGTTACATGAGAAGATTTCTGGTTCCTGTCTCCAAAAAAATGTTTTGGCTTTATTCGAGGTAAAGTCTTGAAGGATCAGGGCCCCAATCTATTAAAAAGGAGCAGTTCCCTCCAGGAACCTGCAGGCACACTGCTACGCAAGTGCACCTGAATAAGCACATTATTTTGCTGCCAGAGCAATTCATACAACACTGGTGCAAGCACCACAGGATTTTTTATTCCTCCCTTCTGAAGTGTATCAGATGCCACCATCATCATTGCTGGACTCAAGACTGAAAGGGTAGTGTTAAAATTAAAAGTGGGTTTGACAGTTCAAGACAAAAATGCAAAAAGGGTCTTTTCTCTGCAGCAAAGATCACAAATTGCAACGCTGTCAACCCTCAACTTCAACATTTGTTGGGGTCAGAGGTTAATCCCTCCCTTGTTGGGGTCTAGTACACAAATGTCTGAGTAATAGCAGAGCAAGCAGATAGCAGCCTTCCTTTGGGCAAAGGCAGTATCAGAGAAGTCCTGTCAGACTGGAAGAAACACTGGTCCACTGATGCAAATAATTTCCTTCCCTTCTAAGAAGGGTATTGCATCGCATACACTCAAGGTTGAACTGCAGCGAATGTTTTTTCTGCACACATTTCCAGTGAAATACAAAAGAAAAATTAAAAAAAAAAACATTATGAGAGTCCCAATCTGAAGAAAAAGCAAAGGACCGTAATTAATCAAACTAAACTGGCAATGATAGCGGTCCCTCTCCAGGGTCAGTCTGGCTGTATGACCCCCTCCTTCAGCAGTATAAAGCCCTTGGCCCCAAAACAATAGGTAAGCATACAAAGAAATACCCCAAGCAGCACATATTACTGCTGTGTAACTGATTCAGGCAAGCATTAAAAACACACCAAGCAAACAAAATTTGCTCACTTTAAATGCAAGATTTATGCTACAGCTTAGAACTGCTGATTGATTGCACAAGCAGAGTCAATAAAAAGAATCAATATAAGATGCTCTGCTGAAGTACACAAGGAATTGAGGGGAAAAGACTTCAAAGTAACAGCAACTATTTTGGTGTAACACCACAGACACTTGTACATTTACAGACTCTCGAGTCCCTTGTGGTCCCAGGGAATTAGCAAGAAGCTCTCTGTACTGATAAAGGAATCTCTCCCTGCCCCAAAAGGGCTTGCAGGAAGGCTGGCCAGCCTTCTCAGACACAGGCTGGATTTTACCTCCCATCCAGCATTCCCTGCCCGAGGCTGCCAGCCCCACTGCCACAGCCCACACCAGCATCACCGCGGAACGTGCCACGGGGGAAGCCAGCTCGACATTGCAGAACGCAGAAAATCCAGTCTTGTTTTCTAGTGTTTGATCTCGAAAACAGGCATGATCTTGGGTGGATGCCCTATCTTATGGATAACACGCCTGCTCCCCCCCCCCCCCCCGCCACTTTAGACAAAGAAATTGAAGTTAAAGTAGCTGGGTAGCATTTTGAATACTTTGAGCACTTCATAAACTTCCTATTATTCACCCAAACCCTGGCAGTTTTAAGGAATCCAATAAAAAGGAACCTCAATATTAACTACATCATGTTTAGCTTTCACCTTTTTTAAATCAAGCTTACAGCCCGTGACGTTATTCCCAACCCCAAACAGCTCATTAAATCCTGTTGCACTGTGCCTTGTTCCAGAGGAGAGAGGACACTTTACCTCTGCAGAAGGGGAGAGGAAAATCCCAGGAAGCACTGTTTTCCGAGTTGGCATGGCACGTGAGCAACGCGTGGCCTTCCAAAAAGAAACCCGGATTACAGCTGTATCTCACTTTGTCCCCGATGCTGAAGGTCGTCCCTTGCTGAATCCCATTCTGCAGCCTTCCTGGATTTCCGCACGTATGACTCGGTAGAACTGCCAAAGAAAGGTGCTTCTGGTTAGGGACAGGGCATCGTAACAGAGCAGTCAGGTGAAGGATCCCGAGGGAGGGCTCCTCTCAAAGGAAATGCATCACTTAAAATGGAAAAAGCAAATAACCCCAGAACTTACCCCAACAGAACACATCAAGGCCAGTTAGGATTTGCATTTAATTACCATTTGTACCAAGTAGATACAACAAGGAAACAAAAATCACTCCCCCCAAGCTAATGAGTCAGAAAAAAGATCCTCTCTTCCCTGACCAAAGCATCCCTCTTTGCCATGCCACGCCGTGCAGCTCCTTAACGCAATTGCAGTTGATTAGAATCCAAAGATTACATCTCTGTTTGAAATAACTTTTTTCCAACAGACCTTCCCTGGGCACCTCGAAGGCCCCTGCAACGTAAGCAGAGTTGCATTATACTTTAGAACCACACAGAAGATGGCAAACCCTGTAATTAGCAACTATCTCCTAAACAAAATGCGCAACATTTCAGCCCACCAGGATTTACACTTCATTGCGCTGTGTGTTTAATCTGGATTTCACACATATTCATCAAACCGAACTCTGAACAATGCAGTGGGACCCAGCTCCACCGAAGGCAACAGTCCAACAAAAGTTTGCATCAAAAAGAATATGGGATACTTGAATAGAAGATGGAAAAGCTGCAGAGAAAATGCTAGCAAATTCTTAACCAGTGTCTCTGTGCAGCAGTTTCAGAGAATTTAAGTAAAACTCCACGGATTCCCATCAGCCACTCCAAAATGATCCACTCAAATGATGGGTTTAGAACCCAGTGTAAAACCCGACATACACAACCCAGGCGACAAATGACTTAATCAAATGCGAATCAGGCCCTTGTGCAGCATCTTGTATTATAGTAGTTTTTCATTAAAGCTGAAACATGAGAGGAAGGAAAACATGGTCATTCAAAGCTGAAGTGACGGTTTATCATTGGAAACAATTTTGTCAGGGGCATGAACAAAACCAGATGAATTTATATGAGCAAAGGGAGGTTTAGTCTGCAGCTCTGCCAAGGAAAAGAGGAAGATTAAAAGGAAAATTATATGCTAGCGTACACGGCACACAGCACAATAAAATACAACCAAAATTGTGCGTAAGCATGTGAAATGAAACATAAATCCCCAACAGCAATGCAGACACACTGCCTGTCTGTCCTGCAGGTTGGGATTTGGGATGGCCCCGCTCTGCCTGCGGAGCGGAGCTCGGTACCCTAAGCGGGCTCCCTGCAGCAGATAGCAGGCAGCATCCCTCACAGCAAGGGAAATTAAAGACTAATCTGTAATGAATACAGGATTAGGCTTCCTGCATCCAGACAGACCACCTTGTTGTCTAGTTAACACGCTTCGAGATTAAATGCAACCTTACCACCTTGAATTTGATTAATCTTAATAGCACATACATTTCAATTCCTGCGTTGCTTCGGTTTTGGGGGGGGTTCTGCTGTGATCGCAAGCTCTGGGCACACGTCTGTGTGCAGGGGAGCTGTGATACCCAGAGCCCCAGCAGAGCAGAGCCAGCATCCCAGGGATGCAGCCCTGGGCTCCGCTCCCCCGTGCAGCCGTTGACTGCGCAGCAATGGGGGGCAGGTACAAGCTCTGACGGACAAGGTAGCTTCCCCTTGCTCCCTCCTCCAAAATACCATTTACAGCCTTCCCAGATGCCGGGAAGTTCAGCAGCAACTTCCACATAGAAATATTAATGACCATACAGGTTTTGTAAGCGGAGGGATGCTATCAAATACATCAGATGGCTTGAAAAGCAGTGTAGAACTAATGTTTCATTTTCTGTAATGATACTCTAAGCCCCAATTTAATTAAATTACCAGTGTCACTTTTTTTAAAAATGAACCCATTCCTGCTTTTATGCTTCCATCCTTTAAAATTAATGACTAGAACTCTGCTATAAATAAAAATCTATCATTTTTAAAAGTCAATCTCTAACACTAGCTGCTCTCTACTTAATGAACCGTGAAGAATCAGACAACCCTGACCTGCATCATATCTTAAAATCATACTTGAAAAACAGGATCTCATTTAAAAATTCTGCTTCATTTGGCTGCCTTAACTAATATCTTGTTACAGGACAGACAACGCACACATGCTTTCGGGGGGAGGAAACATTAACTCTTTGCATTGGATTCAGTGGGGTTGCTGCAGGAAGCAATGCGGATTGAGTATGATTTTTTTCACTTTTTAAAAATACCACCGAGCACATCTGCAGAAGACCAGCACTTCTTCAGATTGCTGCCTCGTGGACTGAAGGAACTGCTTCCAGAGAGGCCAGAGCTACGGCCAGAGCTGGTGCAGTGCAAGCAGCCTGCACGAGGATCCGCTGTCAGCCACGCTCTTGAGGCACTTGTGCAGGAGATGAGCTTGCTCAGACCCTACCAGGAGGTGAAGAAGTACACCGTCCCCTACAGAGGGAGCAAAAGGAGTCACGGGACACAGCATGGATGCTTCCTGAGAAAGCGCGGCTTCCCCAAGCCCCACCGGCTGGCTGCAGGGTGCGCCCAGGCTGCTGGGGTGCAGGGGCTGGAGACGTCCCCGCAAAATCCCAGCTGGAAGCCTGTGCCCGTTTCGCTGCCGAGTGTGACTCCCTAAGCTGGTGCAGCAACTGCTTTCACAGCGATGGATTTGTGATTCTACTCCAACATTCTCGAGAAGAGATAATATTATTGCTCATACTTGGCTGCCTCTAACAGCCAGACTCTCTGATTGCTTGAGAGATTAATAGAACTGTATTATTTACATCAGATGTCGCACAGAATAATATTATTAAAGCTTTGTCTTACCCATTTACCAATTCCACTGTAGATTAGTAGCACGGATTTATTTTTTTTTTCCTCCCCATAAAAGCTTTGTTCCCGGCAATCAACATAATATTTTCCAGTGATTGTATGGAAATGAATGCAGCCACAGACCAGATTTGTACAGATGAATAGAAGGTCCTGTTAGTCATTTTGTAGCTTAGTCTGTTTCTTTCCATGATGAATTTAGAGCAGTTTATTTTATTTGTCTTGATTTGAACAGCTGCCAAACCACTATCTTATTTTATGACAGAGGAAAGGAAATAGGATTATTCTATTGCAGTTGCACCTGGAGAGCTCATCAACATACCTCAACCATCACTGTCCCAAGCACCATTCAGATATACTGCCCCGGAGAGTTCACTCCCCAAGACGACGCAGTAGAAGAATCATAATCATGGTGTTAATTGCCAGCACAGACACAAACAGAATCTGGCCAGAACCTCTGGAGAGGAATTAGGTGAGAACTACAACTGTCTTAAGAGGCAACGTGGGATAGGATGATCTGAGAGCAAGGCAGAAATGGCATCTTTTCAGCAAGAAACTAGGAAGTGTCAGGACATGGAAAACAGTCAGGAATAAACCCACCAAATCCTAGAACTCTCCCACTTCCTGCAGTTTGCAATCTATCCTTCAAATCCACTTATTCAGCAAAAGGAAACCCGTAGGGCACAAGACCAGCCTCTGCCCAACTTAACTCCCTTCTGCTTAACTCCCATCTTTCTCTGCTTTTTTGTTTTCTCTTGCTTTTCAGTTTGGGCCCCTTTTGCCCCATCTTTTGGAACCCACAAATCTCCACCAATTCCCCTCTTTGTCCTGGGAGCATCACCCAAGAACGCGTGTGCCGCACAGGTGTTGCAGAGTAACAAAGATGCGTTCCCCTCACGGCGCTAGATCTATCCGTGCAAGACCCGAGGTGCCTCAGATTTCATAGCGTGCTGCTTGAAACCGAACTGAACACAAATTTGAAATAGAAACAACAGATTTGAGAAGTTTCCACCATCCATTCCTCCTGTGAGCTGCTAAAGAGTAGCCAGAGAGCTACCAGAATTGTTGGTCTGCATCAGAAGCTTCACACCATTCCCTGACTTCTTTACCCCCATTTCTTTCTGCCCTTTTCAACAGGCTCGCCAGGCTGTTCCCAGCTTTGCTCGACCCCTTGCCCATGATCACTACGCTGGAAGCTTTCAAAATCAGCAGCTTTCAAAGCCTAGCACTTGTCAAGCCATGTCTCCTTGTTCCAGTTCATTCCAAATTAATTAGTAGTTTTTAAGTCATTAGATGTGACTCAACGCATCCTTGGACAGCATCCCACCATCAAAATGCATTCAGCCTAATGACATCAGCCTTTCCTAAAACCCCATAGCTCTTTTTGTCAGCAGGGGAAAAAAAAAAAAAAAAAAAAAAAAAGAAAGAAAAAAGCAGGGAGATTTTTCCTCTTCTTGCTCATCACATTTGAGCTACCTCCCCAGTTCAGGTACTTTCAAAGAGAATCAGCTCAAACCCATCCCTATTTTGCTCACCATGCTGAAGAAAAACCTTCCCTGTTTCCTATTCAAATTAATCTTCAGCTCCATTTTCTCTGTTTATATTGTTCGAATATAAAATAACCCCAACATTTAATACATCTAGATACTGCATTCTGGTCTATTACCCTATTTACATAGCTAAAAGAAGCATTTTTATTGCTTGAATTATCTGTGGTAGTTTACGACAGATATTTCAATGCTATCATTGTTCTAACCTTGAAATCTTATCAAGGAGTGCAACTTTTATGATATGAGGCCATACATTATCTCCTCATTCCCAACTAATTTTCTTTCCCAATAAAAAAGAAAAGCAAGCAAGCCATGCCAGAGCAGGCACTTATAGCTCCTGAATACAGTTATTACAGCAGGAATAATTTATAAATCCCAACGAAAGGATGCTACACAGACCAAGCAAAATAACAAAACCATTGACCTAAACTACTTGGCTCAGTCATCACCGCACGCTCATTTCCAAATTAATCTCCACGACGCTTTGTTCAGCTGCCTTCCCTTTTCCTGCAGTTCCAGAATGCAGCGGCAGTTGATGTCTTGACTTCCAAGGGAATAAACAGAAAGGTCTCTGCTGCTAGAGATCCAGGCTGGGCAGGGTGGTATTTCGCTAAGACAATCCGCACTGTATTTGTTGCCTTCCTAGAAATTCAAGGCAAGAAATGGATTCTTTAAGAGGACACCTCCAAGACTGCCGTCACAGCGTCGGAACGCAACCCCAACACCGGTGCACGACAGCGCACCTTTGGCCGGCACAAATGCCAGCGCCAGCGGGACGGGGAGATCCACGCAGACCGGTGTCCTCTCCCCTCCTCATCCATAACTTTTAGGCCAAGTACCACAGGGATACGCCATGACTCTCAAATATCTTTCACCAGTGTTTTAGTGCAATCTGTTTTCGTTCAGCAGAGTTTTGACCTTCAGAATAAGTGTCCAGTGTGTGCTACAGAAAAGGAAATAAATGGTGTCTTTTTCATTCCATTTTATCCTTTTTTATGTCATGATTCATTTCCAGCACAGCCAAAGATAAAGCTAAATGGAAACTATTTTTTCCCCTCTAATATTTCTTTGTTCACTAAAAAACAGCCAGATAGTTACTTTTGGATAATAACAGACCAGAATGGTTCACCATCCATCATCTTTGTGGTAGTAGTTCTAGGGCTTTTTTCAAAATTCATTTTCAGTTTTCAATTTACCTTCCTGGAAATGTGCTACAGCAACTTCAGTGAAACTTCCAAGAGTACCATGCGAGCTGAGAGAGGATTACTTTAGATTTGATTTAGTAATCCCACTACAGAAATAGCAAAAGATTCAAAACATGAAAGCAGTAACATCACAGGAGATACAGCAACAAACAATCCCTCCTATCTTCAGAGATGCAGCGAGCAGGGATCCTTAACATTCAGGACTTTACACCACTCATTTTTTCTTTATACTTTCAAGTAAATGTTGTTACTTGCTGAGCACAGAAGAGGAAGCCTGGCTAGAATGAAGATACAGATACTGAAGCCTGGCTACAGAAACCTTTTGCCAGGCCCAGAAGAACAACATCAGACTGGCAGATGCTCGGACACCAGTAGATGCTCGCTTTCCAGAACCAGTGGTCCTCACATCCCATCCCAGCCTGGGATGCTCTCCTGCATCAGCAGCCTAATCAGCGAGGTACTTGAGAACGTGCTTTGTCTTTTAGCTCTAGTCCTGCTGCTTTTCAGTGCCACAACAGTTGAACACAGCTTAATTTAAAGTATGTGGTTAAGTGTTTTGCTTAGCAGGAATGGATTTAAGTGTATGTTTAAAGGCTTCATTGAACTGGCATTTAACAGCTGCAGAGTAACTTGGAAAAAAAAAAAAACTTCCCCAGGGAGGACGGTGGTTTTACTTTTTACTTTTACTCCATCTTCCTCCCTGAACTGAGGTTAACCATTCCAAGGGAAACAAAGACCTGCATCTTTTTGTAACATAAAAGACAAGCCAAGAAAAGCAATACTGCAGTGGTTATCAGCACCAGAAGACAACTGCAGGAACCAAGCGAAAGCAGAATTAAAACTGCAGCTCCAGAGTGTTCGGGTGCCGTCCCAGATGAAGCAGCTCGCTCCACTGTGCACACCAAGACAGAAAGCCAAGGATCCGTGTGAAAAAAGGGTGTCAGATGTAGAAACCCTGATTCGAACTGAATCCATCTAGACACTGGGTGCCAGTGTTGATCCGCTCTGCATTTTGCTGGAGAGTGTCCCTGGCCAGGGAACGCTCTTTGTTCTTTAAAAAAAAAACACGTCCAACTTTAGAGACCACATTGTTTATCCGCTTATTGATCTTCTCTAGCTATTGGCTGATTACCCAGAAACAGAAATCGTAGCCAACTACATTTGTTTTAATAAATATTTCTCAGCAGAAGGCAGGCATTCACCACAACACATCATGCCTAGTTTTTTTTCAGCTGCTTCTCTGGAAGCAGCAGGTAGCAAAGCACAGGGCAGCAGCCCGAGCCCGCGGGGATCCCAGCGCTGCTGGTGCTCCTCGGGTCTCACCTACAGCACTGCCTGATCCCTGTGCCCAGACACACGGACCTGCCAAATCTTCCCACCAGCATCACAGGCAGCTGGATTTTCTTTCTTCTAGCGGCTTCCACACTTCTCCCCCACCCCTCACTCCTGGCTTTCAGAAGCCTTTGGAGGGGCCGCGGGGGATCACACCCCACGCTCCCGCTCCAAGCAGCAGCCCACCCATCTTCTCAAGCAAGACTGCCGGAGTTAGCGCCCAAAAGTACCGAGGTTAAACCACGAGTAACCCGTTCTCTCAGAAGCAGGGCCAGAAACTCCATTAACTCACAGATTCCAGTTGCTTCAGCTTCCACCCAAACCACAGAAGGTCTGGCTCACTCCCACGACACACGGACAAACGACTTTGTTTTCCTTTCTCATCTGCCTGCATAATGTATTCCTTCTAATTTATTCCCTCTTACAGTTAGCTTTGCTGTACCTCCTTTAGGAAGCTTGGTTACTCGATCCCACGTCACGGCCAATACCATAGGCATAACTGAGTGGGACATCACCCTTAGGGAGCAGCACATGAACTAATCCCTGATATCACACAGTTTGTGGGGAAGCGCCCTTGAGATCAGGCAAGGAGAAATGCTATATATACACCATCGAATACAACGGTCAATAGTAAAAGCAACCAGGAATGCTGAGCTCGCAGCGCGGGCACCTCCTATCAATACCCAGAAAGCAAACACGTTTCAGCCACGGTGCCACGGAAAGAGTCCACTGAGCTGCCGTAGCAATTAGGTCGTCTTCTGCTTCTGGCACTACAGATTCATTATTAATTTGCGGTCATAATGGATTAAAAAAAAATAAATAAATCTAGAAGGTAATTTTATCCTCCTCGCTGAAAACAAAGCAAAAGTAATCTAATTATGTCATAAAAGCATGCCTAGGGCTCAGTCCTGGTTCCTGAATTCACCAGTGCCTATCTTGCAAAATGATGCTTGTGGCAAGTTTTGCAAGCTATGCAATAACATGCACTCATCTCAGCGAACAAGTTTTTAGCCCCACATGGGATCTCCCCAATGCCTGAATACATCCTGAAGCAAGAGCTTATTCTGATTTCAGGGACCTTACTCTGATTTCAAGTCCTTGTCTGTTGCTTAAAAGGTAGATGAAGTGGATCTGGGTGCTCAGACCTGCCCTATCTTTTCTTTCATACATCCCAACCTGTGATGGACATTAAAAGGACATTTATGCAAGCTAAGGTTAAGGCAGGCAGGGAGGGTGAGAGGGGAAATGCCCATAAGACTAGGGTTTGGTGGGTTTTTTTAAAAAAGGAAAATAAAAAGAAAAGCAGCTGCCAAAAATCCTAACTTAGAGAGTTCAGAGCGGGGATCCAGAAAATACCCTTCAGTAGAAGGGAAGTATGACGTGCTGATGGGCTTCCCCGAGACCCCGCAGAATCACCGTCCGTGGAGCTTTCCACGATCCAGCCAAGCAGAAGCACAGGTGACCCCACCTAGTGCTGGTGGACACTCGGGCGTTGAGGGGGAGCCTGCAGCACAGCCCCCCTGCGGTCCCCTTGTCACCGCCACCAGGAGAACATCTGCTGCTTCCAGATCCATCGGCTCGTTACAGAACCACCAGGTGCCCGCAGAACCAAAGCGCATCAATAAAAACGCCCCGCATCCTTCCAGTGAGGAGTTCTTTTGCGTGTGATATAAAGACTAGTCACTTGAAGTAAACACCTCCAATTCAAGTCGGAAGGTGACTTGCCTGTCACTTCTGCGCATGTAGCCTGGAGGACGTGGGTGTATTTCCATCCACTTTGGAGACGAGACGTGGCTGGGTTGCTCTGTACGCCTCTCACACTGCCAAGCCATGCAAGACGAGCCCTACAGGGGCACTTGCAGCCTGCCTGCCCGTTTAGATCACTAACCTCCACCTTGGAGACCTTGGCACTGACTCACGGATTGGAGAGGGAAAGAGAAATGTCCAGCCACCCACTTAGCACGTCTCCAGCTGGAGTGGCTGCTGGCCATCCTTCACTGATGAAAAAACCTGCCACAATCATCAGCATGAGTACACAGCCCCAAACAAAACCCAGCTTCTAGTTGAAGAAAACTAGATGGGGGGATGCAGGGAACCCTGGAGACACCACCTATTAAGCCATGAATGTTCCTGTCCTTCCATGTGACTCATCAGCAAAATGGAAAAAAAAGTCACCTCGTGTACTCTTCTCTCGCCAGACAAGATGCTGTGAAGCTTTGCTCAAAGGTTAGGACTCTGTCAATCCAGAAATGCTCATTTAAGTTCTATCTAGAATAGCATGATGATTCCAATACTTCAAGGAGACCTTAAATATACCAGGAATTGATGCAAAGAGACGTTACAAATGAAAAATCCATATATACATGCTACAACAAAGCCATCTATTGTATAAATATTGTCATGGAAACAAGACACGGCTTTGCTTTAAAGGACACTCACAGCCCGTGAATAGCAAGGACTGGAACTAAACCAGGACAAAGCAGATACCTCAAGATCTCGGAACTGGCCTGAACCTTGCTCCACTACATGGGACAAACCTAGGCGTTGCGTAGATTTCACAACACTGATCTAAAAGCTGAACGTTTGGGCTTTGATAACACAACTCTACACTGAGAAAGGTCACGTTGAAAGAGCTGAAATGCAACCACAAAAATACCACGTTGGGTTTCCACATGCAAATAACAAGGAGGAAAAAAGGTGCGCTTCGCTATTTCAACATGACATAGTTCAAAAATATTTTTTTTCCTCTTCCATTTTTCCGTGCTACTTTAATTACGCTGTTTATATGCAACACAAATCTACCCTCTAAGGGCAAAGATACAAACCCTACTTAAACTTCAGGTGGGGAAGTGCGAGAGACAGCCACACTCACCCACCCAACCTTGCATTCTCTACTGCAGATGCTACTGCTACTGAGAGGAAGGCAAAGAAACAAAACCTGTTTGTTAAGACAGTTCCCTTAACCTGTCTGCCACAGAAGAGAATACTACTCAGCTTCTGTCAGCAGTTTATGCCTTGAACATTTTCTATTAAGAAAACACTAAATCTTAATCTAAACAGTCTTCAGCTCTTGAACCCTGCAAGCAGGCAAAGCATGGAAGCTCAACCTCTTTGAGTGCTCACACCGGAAATAACTTACACAGCACCTATTAGACATGCAATCCCATCTAAAAAAAACTAAAACCTCTTTTCTCCGGAGCTATGCACAAGGCACTGAGAGAGGAAACGCTAGGGAGTCAAAGCAACACCAGCAGCAAAAATAGGACCCGCTATGATCTGTAGAAGATCAACTAGAGCAAGGTGACACACGAGCCTCCCACTCAGCAATAGCTCGCTAAAACTTGCAAGAGATTCATGCAGTGGACTTCTCTGTGACTGCCACCACCGTCTTCATTATACTACCTGAGCCGAAACAGGTATTTTTAGACTAAAACCCTTTATGAGCTGTTCATCTTATTACTGCTTCATTCCATTCATTATATTTTTAATCATGTCCAAACAACTGAGCTATTAAATAAATTCCAAAGCAGCACAGCAGGCTGTGGCTTATGCAAGCTAAGGATCAGAGCAGTAGGAGAGAAAGGCTACTTTGGCTGCAGATTAAACCTTCCCATTCTCACAAAGCAACTGCCACACATTCAGGATTACGGCCATTTCTCAGTCCTGTATCCTGCTGACATCTTAAAAGACATTCACATCTTAAAAGACATTAAAAGATATGATTTACTTGATAAAAGTTACAGGCATCTCACAAAGGAAGGAGAAAGTTATATAAGTAACCTTTCGGTAATGAACTCCCCGGTGCAAACACTTTTGTTAGTCTCCACTGGAGTATTTTTAAGTGCAGCTTTGTACGCTGCAACACTTGAAGCTTTCCAGACAGCTTCAACATCTCGTAAACTGTCTTGAAATAAGCAACTCCACACTGCCGTGACCCCAGGAGAGATGCTGGACTGCACACCTCGCATCGCTTACAGCGGATTAAATGGAAAACTTCTAGTGATGTTTGAAGACATCCATCCACCCGCTTCTGTAAATACCAAAAGGCTTCACTGAAATCAGGGAAATTGGTGTGCCACAACTCAGAAGGAAACCAGCATTACACGGTAGAAGACCAGAAGGAATTTGATGTTGTCCTGCAGCACGATTCTTTCCGGCTTCACCAGGCAATTGCCACAGAGGCAAAAGGTGCATCTCCCTTCTTGCAAACCCTGGAAAGGGAGTCCTCGGAACAAGGCTTGCTGCCCGCGACAGCACCAATAAATACATCACAGGTTTTGTGCAATGTTTTGTTATGGGACACCTACGCATGGATTAAATAACTAAAGAATACAGGAGGGGAAAAAAAAAAAAAAAAAAAAAGCATTTCATAAGCCAGAATAAACATACTTTCCCAGTTAGAGGATTACACCTGCCATTCAACCCCATCCCACCTCAGTTTCTCATCTGCCAAAGGCAAGTACATTCATGCCGTTGGTTCTTACGGCATCCTTGCCCCACAGGCTAGCACTTTCACCCAAGAACCCCCACCCTCCTGTCCAAATCACTGCCCGCTTCTTCCAGAAAGGATCATTTTCCACCAGATCATCTAAGGTCTACCAGATCTTTGCCTCCAACCAGAAAAATCTATTCTCTTGATCAAAGGCTTCCAACCCCCCTTCAACTCATAGGTTTTCCTCTGCCTCTTTCACCCACCCCAGGGCTCCCAGTGGCTCCCAGCCCCGCGGCTCCCGGGGGCTCTGGAACCAGAGCAAGGAGCCTCAGCTGGGCTTGGCCCAACACCCTTCCAGGGGTGAGTGGCACAGGCAAGCCAGCAGTCAGTTTTGCTCTCGCTAGGATTACAGACCGCTGTCTGGTAGAATTTGAGCCATGACAAAGTTTACTAGCACTGAAAAGCTACCCGAGGCTCAAGTGAAATTGGATATATTCCACAGTACAGAGACGTAACAGAAAGCTTAACAACATGTGGCATTTATATAATATTTTATATGTTCAAAGCATCATTCAGGCATTACCTGCAGCTCAGGGGACTGGTCAGCCAGGCTGGAAGTCTGTTTAGCATTAGTTCTCATGGGATTTCTGATAATGGATTCTTCACTTGCGCCAGAAATGCCATAAAAAGATCTGTTTAAGGGGTAGCACAGCCTGCGTGCTTTCATTGCAACCTACAGTCTCAGAAGAATACCAGCCACCCTTTTACAAGCTCTGAAGTTCTCATTTTAATTTGATTTCTAAACAGCAGATTGTGATAGTCCTCCTTTTAGCTAAGACACTCACTGACTTCCAGCACTATAGCCCGAGACAAAAAACTGGGACAAAAATTCCAGGGAGAATTAACAGCCATCATTTCCGTACACACAAGTTGCACCAGGGTTCCTTGCACTTTGGTCCAATGCACTTTCAGCAATACAGATTTTTCTATAAAACATAAAAATTACAGCTGGTTTGCGCACTGAGAATCTGCTCATACATAATTAAATACCTGGAACAGGAAAACTAACTTCCATTAAAGTTTTTGTTTCCACTGATTTTCTTACCTACCAGCCACCTGAGGCTACCAGCTCAGGAGGACACCAACATGCACCCACCATCATTAAAAGAACAAGAGATGAAGATGCTGGAAGATAGTTTAGGACAAATGCATAAAGAAAGCGCATGCGGACAACTTGGTCACGTATCCATAACAGAGCTAACTGCTAATGAGATTACTACATGAAATATGCTAGCACAAACTCATTTTCCTCCCACTGCATGTTCCTGCAAGGCTGGTCTAATTTTATAGGATGAGAGGTTGGCATGGGAAGAACAGGATAAAAGCAAGATCCACGATTGTAAGAAATTTTAATTAGCATAAAGGTTACCCTGCGTTAGTTTACAGAACTGAAAAAAACCATAACAAAATGTCTGCAAGATTCACTTCAGGAGAGTCTGGGACCTGGATCTTTGTCCAAGACGCTGAAAAATGTACGTACAACATTTCTGACGCAGCATGTAGAACAAACTGCTCTCTTTTCTACAGACCTACAAGATAATTTTGGAATCACCTTTATGTCACTTCCATTAGGACTACGGAAACTCTTGTGCATCAAATACAGTCTGTTTTCTTAGTGAGCGGGGCTTATGTAATTTTTAATATCAAACAAGAGTTCACTGGATGCCAAACTACAGGATCTATTCTATTAAAATCCAGGACCATTCCAAATGCCCAGTCTCAGACATTTCTGAGCTCTAGCCAAGATGGATGAAGCGTAAGATCTGAAGTGATTAGTCTGCAGGAGGTGAAAATACATGGAATTTAATGACAGCACTGAAAAGAAAGCTCCAGCAGCGAGTGCTCGGGCTGAGCAGAAAAAGCAAACGATCTAAAAGGGATAGAGGGGTCAGGAGAAAGCTGAACCATCAGACATTCCCACGTTCAGAAGATAAACGGACAGCCACTTGCATCTTCAACTACAGATGGTCTTCAGTCGAACACACAGTCACATAAAAACATATCACCTTTGCTTACAGAGAAGAGATCTAAGTACATATGGAAATAAAAGAGTAAAAAAAAAAAAATTCTTGTAAATTTTCTTCCTCCGTAAGGGCAAGGAAAATCATGAAATCAATGTGTTCTTCATCAAGCAAGTAGGAGATACCATTTTCACAGAAGCATCTCCAACAGGGCACAGAAGAAAGTTATCAATCCTAACAGAGAAGTACACTAGTTATATTTCAGATGTGACACGGTACATAAATACGTATTTGAAAGACTAATCTTAAAAACCATCAGGCAGAAATAACAAAAGAAAAAACGCTCAGAAACTAGCCACTTCTTGCAGCAATGAGCTCTAATGGATCAGTTGGAACCCATGGTTTTCTGCTTTTTATACCCACCCTCTTTCTTTTCTTCAGCCTTTTTGTGCTAAGCTGAAAATATGCAGCCATCCCATCCCCGCTGTTTATGGAAGCGGCAGCACAACTGCCAAATCCCCCACCCTCCATTCCCAATTGCTTATTATCAAGAATGGAGACCACAATATTGAAGAAGCAGTGTGTATTTATATCTCTTTGGCAGAAAGATCTATTTGGAATGAATCAGATTGTCTTTTTCCCAGTCTGAAATACACTAACAGCATGTGATTCGTCATCTGAATTCAGTGTCTCCTAATACAAAAATACCTGGGTATGAAAATCTGACCCATCAGAGAAGAAACACTTGGATGTACACCAATGCTATGAAACGCTTCTCATAGCTAGAACGGTTAAGTTCCTTTATTAATTTTAAATAAAAGCTGCGTGTTGAACTGCTTTGGCCTTGAAACCAGTGGAAAAGTTGGGAAGGGACAGCTACAGCCTCTGGGGGGAAAATCCAGCACCAAAAACGTAGGGAAGAGGAGTCCGGTGCATCCCACCTGACCCACTTGGATGGTACCTCTCTGCTGCAAAAGCACAACGGGGCTGTCGTGAGAGACTCCTCCTGGCTAGAAAGAACTGAAAGTCAAGTCTGAAGAGCTGTACGCAAAGCACATGAAAACAGTGCGAGTTAATCCTTTGAGTGAAAGTTATTTTCAAAGACCTGGTCTGTCAATCAGGGCGGAGGGAGGCTCCGGTGAGAGAAGCAAAGAGGAGTAAGACCAACGGTTCAGTTATATCCTTGCAGATGAGATCTCCGACTGTGAAATTTCCAAGATAAAGCACAGCACAGCACTTCCCCGGGGGCAGAAGGCAGTCACCGTGACTTTATCAAGTAACTAGCTATAATTTTCATGCAAATAACAAGAATAATCAAGTGACTATCGCAGCTGTGTCAGCCTGAAGAAAATAACATCTATGAGCTGATCAAAGCAAGCAGATGACCTCAGAGAAAGCACATTCATGATGTTATCCATCCTTCTACAATTCATTTGCTTTGGTGTGAGCTAAATCTTAAAAAAAAAAACAAAAAACAACACAAAAACCACAAGACCTCTCAGACTGCTTATAACCGCACGGGTGAGAGTGCCACAGTCTGTGCACACCAGCCACCTTCCAGGAGCGTAATTTATATTTACTGGTCAATACTCACGTGTAGCCACTTGATTATTTTTTCTCAGTCTTTGCCAGCACAGAAATATAGGCAAAATGCATTTGCTGTCCCTCAAGGCAAAGCACCAGACAAGTCTGTGTATTAAGGAATGGATGAAGCTGTTGAATAAATGAGGAAAAGATCAAATCATACAAAGTGCTCTTCAATGGGGTTTGGTGTTTGGGTTTTTTGGGTTGGGTTTTTTTGGGGGGCTTCCAAAGCAGAGGTGGTTTCTTACCTCCTCTGACTGTCAAATCTCAGGATACCATCACATGAAGCTGAGCTTTCAGATGCTGGCAGATCTATTTTTCCTACTGGTCTAGTTAAAAAAAAAGCTTGATCTTTCCAAACTGGTCATGGCTGTGGTGTTTGTTCTATGTGGCGTTGTTTTTAATGTAAAATTCACAGGACACGAATATTCTTTTACACCACTTCATCACTATTAAATTTAGTTGAAATACTGGGTTTAAAAATTATGAGTCCACACACAGGGCATAACTGCATTCCTTCCATCTTTTGGAAACCAATCTAAAAACAAAATGATTAATTTTATGACAGGGGTATTCAGACACAGCTAATAAAAATTTACACTTAAGGAAATAAATGCCGTAACACAATTTACTTTCCATCTACTGCATAAATTAAAGGTCATACACTTAACTCTTACAAGCTAAATGATTTCTCTTATAATGAAGTTTACACAGCGTATTGCAGCGCTGGGCTGGGCCTGCAACGATGCAAATCAGGAACTTCAACTGAAATCATCCATTTCCAAATCCATGACCAGCTACATTTGGCATAATTACGTTCACTGCCCAGAAAAAAGAAAAAAAAAAGTTTTCCAAAAGCATCCTCTTTAGCAAGCGCTATCTGGATAGCCGGTAATCTGATGTTAGGAGTTTCAGGATGCACAGAGATAGGCCTGTAAAGTTTACACGGGGCAGTTCTCCAAAAAGTTTGGATCTGCTTTCGCACTACCTGCACGAGGACATTCGGTGCTCCCGTCGTTTAAGCTCCCTCCACAAAATATGGCTCAAACGTGCACGATACTTTACATTAGAATCTGGTCTAATTCTCTGAGAGAGACAGTCTTGTTTCATTCTTTTCAAGTGGGCATTGGTCATATCAGACCAACATATCTAATCATTATGCACCGTTAAGTAATTAAAGTTTTTGCAGTAAAAATGCAGAATTATTAGACAATCATTAGGGATTAAATACTCCCGGTACAAAAGAGAATGTGTAAAAGCCAATTTTCAGGAACAAATTGGAACCTGTTGCAGTTTTTCCATATAAAATCAGGGAGGGCAGACTCTTTATATTGAATTTTACTATTTTCTGTGAGTTTCTCATTTTTCCACCAAAGTATTTCTCATTGACCAGAGCTATCTGGTAAATGAAGTAGGTTGAATCATTTTCCCTATATATTTTAATCTGGAGTACGTTTAGTTCAGCTTTTCCATTCCATTTTATTCTTAATTGTTGGACTGCCCATTATTTTATAGCAGGCATCACTATCATCTAGAGAAAAACTGCACTTCCCCAGGCTCGGTACGGCAGAGCTACAAAGAAACATGGGTCAGATCTACTCGTACTTCCACAAGGTGAAAGCAAGCCAAGCCCTGTTTATTTTGCTCTACATTTCAGGGATTACTGATTGACAGACCCTATTCTTAATAGCAATATCACTGAGCCTTTCTGAGCTTGAATAATCATTGTTTTTCCTCTCTAGTAACACGACAGGGTTTATACAGAAGATTCAAGAGCATAAAGCTATGGTGACCTTCCCCACCTGAGAAGATGCTGCTGAAAGTGACAGCTGATTAAAAAAAAAAAAAACAAACACACAACAGATCAAATGAGATAATGCTCCAGCCATTTAATCTCCAGACACATCAGCCCATAATAAACAGAATGATAACCAACTCAGACAGATGACACTCCCTCCTCCCCCCAGTTCTCCCCCTTCTTTAAACAGCATTTCATCTCACCATTGCTAATACTGGGGGAAAGAACCAATTTGCACTTTCTGCATCGGTTACACGCTCCGAGTCTCCCTGAACACAGCCCCCAACACCCCAAATACTGAGTCATCCCTGATCTGGATGCAGATATCCATGTAAAAGTACGTTTTCATCTAGATATTGACAGCGTTGCAGGCGCTGTCTCCTGCTACCCCCCTAAACCTGTTGTCAATAGTCTCCTCACAGCAGCAGCAGCTCATGCTCTGAATGAAGCATCGCTGCTTTTCCTCAGCCTCAAATAGCTGGATGGGGCATTTTCCAGACGCACGAGCTGCAAGCACATTCAAGTAAATGCCTTTTCCCCTACCCATTTTTTAGATACAGTAAGGAATAGCAAGAATTGTAAACGCAGTTGATACTTGGGAAATAAAATAAAAAAATATTTAAAAAAAAAAACAAACCAGGAAAAAAAACCTTCTTACACATGCACGCATACACCCTTTTTATTTATATATAGGGAGCCGAACCGCTCTCAACATAGCTTGCATCTGCATGAACAGCTTTTGTACAGCGCGATACAAAACAGCTGGGTTCGAGTCAGGGAACAGAAAAATTAGTATTACAGAAGCGAAGAATTACTCTGTGCACCACTAGAGCTGCTGGAAAGCCCCAGCAGGGACCAGGACCAGCATCACAAGGCAAACCCCAAGATCGTTACCAAGCGCCCTCCCATACAGGCGGTTTTGCCGGGCTCAGCCGCAGCAGTCAGTGTTTGACTGTGATTTGGGGACTCACTAACTCAAAGCAGAGTCGAAGAGCAAAGGACTTTTTGCCACACTGATCCCTTAACACGCATCGTGGCCAGAACTACAACTTGATTTTCCTTTAAGCTCTATTCAGCTTTGGAGACTGAATTCCGAGTGCCTCTACCGAAGGGACCACTGCGTCCAAGCAAAGAGCAGCCCATACCCTCCCAGCTGCACACAGCTGGAATGGCCCCATGCTCCCAGGTTTGAAAATTACTGATTTCAGTTGAACACAGCCTGCACAAAGGGATGTGTTTTGAAGGAGGAGGGACTTTTATTTTTGGTTGTTTTGTTGGGGTTTTTTGGGTTTGTGGTTTTTTTTGGGTTTTGGGGGGGGGGTTGTTCTTTGGTTTTTGGTTTGTTTTTTTTTTACACACCTTAAATGGCTGACAGCTAATCATACTGCTTTCTTCATCAAAGTATTATTCAAGGTGAGAACGCATGGTAATCAGAGACACAGATCACCACGTAGCATGCGCGTTCACTTCTGGAAGCAGAGATAAAGTTAATTAAATACTCATTTCATTTGAATTAAGATAGATTCACTCCGCTTGAGCTGATCAAAACCCTAACCCAAAAGGTACACTGTACAGAGTAGTAGCCTTTTGTTACTTAAGCTTTCCCGAAGATGCATTATTTGTGTTGCCTGGTACAAACGTATAGCCCCTTTTCATACCATCTGCTGTAGCTCTCGACCTCTCTGCCTTGCCAAGGGCAGCTCAGGTGGCTGCACAACAGGAGAATCCTGTCCTGTTCCTCAGCTGACAGGACAAGTGCTTGAAGAGCTCTTCAGATGCGCAAGGGACACCTATATGACACCACCTAGTTCGCAAGTTCTGTGCACACAGGAGTGACAAAAAGACCAAAGCGAAGCGATACAGCAAAGGCGGGAAGAGGTCAGAGCAGAGAAGTACAAGGCTAAGAATCACCCCCGTTCCTGCCGAGGGTCAGGGCGAGAGCAGAGCTGACAGACCTGAACACCGACCTCCTTGTGCCAGATCAGTCCCCCAGCCCAAACATGACGCTTCTGCTCAACGTCGCTCAGCTCTATGAACACCCAGGGGAGAACACCTCTGTCCTCCACCATGAAATCCCTCCCGCTGCTCTGCGTTCCCATCACCTGAAGAGGGGCTGGGGGGTCCTTCCACTTTTTTTTTTTTTTTTTTTTTTTTTTTTTTCTTCCAAGAAGCCTCCAGGAGTCACCAGCAATTCAAAGCTTAACCTAGAGATACAGCAGGGCTCTTCCAATAAGGTGAGCCCCAGCAAACTGCTTAGAAGTTATTTATTTATTTATAGTCAGGTTCTGCTCCAGACAGATGACATTTTAATCTCAACACTGGAAAGAAATACCACCAGGTAAAGAAAAGGGGAAGGAATTACCATCCAGGCTAGGTGGATTTGAATGTATTGAGAGGAGATGTCTCACAGGAGCTTAGATCCAATCTGCGCGTGTCAGAGGATGTTGTGGGATAGGTTCTGTTACTCAGCCAAGCAGGATTCCTTTCGGTGCCTCTGCAAACTGCTGTTTCCCAGCCAGCGCTGCTATGAACGGTCAGCCCAGTTCACAGCAAGCCACTAAAAGCAACACCGGTCAGCCAAACCGCCTCCTCTCCTCCTGCAGTAATTGCTTTGCCTACATAACCAAAAGCAACTGGGGTCCTGCTAATGCAAACCGGAGCTTAAGGCTAATTCTTCCCATTTAAAATGCTGCATACAGATAGCTTTAGTCTGTATTTTCAGCAATCCACGCACACTTCTTCCTCTGAAGTATAACTCATCCGTGTATCAGATGAAAGATTTATTTATGTGCCTAAATCAAGAAGTTTAAGATGAAGAAGATGCTTGCTGAAGCCCCAGATGGTGCAGACACAAGCTGATCCCTCCAGCTGAGGACCAGCCCCAGTGTTCCTTTCTTTACACACAAACATAGATTCTATAAACTTTTTAGATTTAGATTTTAGATCTAAATCTAGATTTAGAGACAGTGACCTCCAAAAGTTCATTAGTGAATCCTGCGGCACAAGAAACATTTCCCAGGCTGGTGGATTTCTACCAGCAGCTCCAGGACTGAACTAGTATTCAAACCCCCGGTCACATCAGAAGCCCAAAATGATAAAACCTGTAGTTATAAATAGCTCCTTCCCCTGCCAAGGTGCACAGAGTTCTGTACAACATCCTAAAAGCAAATGAAAACATAATAAAATCCAATAAACATAACAACCTCTCGGAATGCAAGCAGATATAGGCGTACAGTGAGGAGCCCCGACCTGAAGAACACAGAAACTGGCGCAGATGGTGACTGTGGACCCTTGGAAATGTCATTCCACAGAGGGAACACGGGATGGGCCAACAATTAAGATTGGAGACTAGGACTCAGGTCGGATGACTTACAACACTCTCCAATGTGGGAAATGAAAGCCCAGGATTCAGACTTTGAAAGTTAACAGAATTTCAATGGCCGTTGATTTGGAAGACAAACTGACCAAAAACCTCCTTAACATGGCTATAATTAGCAGCCGGATCAGCCAATTCTAACCATGAAAAGAAACTCCACAGCTTTGGGGAATATCTGTCTTAATTCTCACAGCCTTGGTCCACTGATGAGGCAGCTGGGAAGCCAACATACAGAGATAGAAAAAAAGAATAGTAGCCGCACATGAGTAGCAACAAGGAATTTTTTGGAGATGTGACACTACCCTCAGCATCTCACCTTCCTTTTTATAGCTACCATGGCTGTACCTGCTCGAGCACATTGCGTGTGCGTAAGGATCCAAATGGCAATGAAGGACGGACAAGCCTTTTAACCAAATTGGCTTGGCAGTAAGTCTGCAATTTTCGCACAGCTCATTAGTGGTGACTTTTTATGGAAATGTATGCTGAAACAAAACCAAACACATCTAACAACTACATGTTCTGCAAATAGATTCCTTGATTGAAAAGAAATGTTTCTCTATTATATGCGAAAGAAAAAAAGGGGCAAGAAGGCAGGAAAATGAAGGTTTTCAGAAAAAAAAAACCACCACAATGAGAGTCCTTCATGACATGCCCTCGCACTGCTGCGCTGACATCTTCAGGTACTGATTTTCAACACCTTTCACTGGGTCCAGTCACATACAGCAACCCACAGGTCAGGCAAGCGCACCTCCAGCACAAACCGCCCTCCATTTCCAAATGCCACGAAAGCAGAAGCAATATTATAATCTTGTAAATTCCTTCGTGTTTGCTACGTTACTTCTGTATGCTCTCCTCTCAAATGGGCTGATCGGAGCAGCTGTACTGCCAGGGAGTAGCAGTGGGACCTCCTTGACAGCAAAGGGTCCCCGTATTGTAGCTTAGCAAGTGTCACTTGATGTTTGTTTAAACGCTTAATGCTCCATCCTATTTGCAAATCATTAGCATGCCTGCTCTCCTGCATCTGCACTGATTGATCTCATTTGCATATGCAAAACAAATGCCAGTATGAGACACTTAATATTCCCTCAACTTCATTTAGCGCTGCAGCAACAAGGGTCAATATCTCACACCATCCTCTAGCATGCGAGGAGGGTTCTAGCTGAGTCAGCAAATGCTAATAAGCCTTGCTGCTTTCAAGTCTTAGAATCAATTAGTAGTATATTAAGGCAGACTTGCTGGGAGCTCATTTAAGTAATAAAAATCTTTTGTATAGCTAAAAAGAAAAAGAATAGGAAGGCTGACTCTTCCTTCCCCAGGGAGTTGCTTCCATAAGAAGTCACAGCGGAAAGCAACGCATCTGCCCACAGCATCCACTGCAACAGCTCCGCCGGTTTTGCTGGCATCAGAGGGCAAGTCAGTCAGTAAGGACACCCAAAACCCACCCAGTCTTTAGCACAAGCTTTTCCCCTAACCCTTGTTTGAACAATATTAACATACACAGGCAGCAAGAGGAATTCAGAGCAGCGTATCCACCGCCACCAACCCCTGCTCCTGTATTCATGACACGAACCGGCGCTGCAACGGCACCTCGCCTGCATTAACATTTACGGAGCGGTGACTCCAGGCTGTCACAGCACGAGATGTCCTACCAAGGAGCACAAGCTCTCCAGTGCTAACACCGCAAGCTTCTTGGAACACAAGCACTGCCACAAGAAGCTGCATGATCAGTGTAGGCAAACAAATGGTCCAGCAAAAGCCCAGCCTGCAGCCTCCCCACTGCTACAGGCATCATCCACCTACAGCAGATCCACCGAACCCCCAAACCCACATGCTCCAGGTTAGCTTTCCCACCCTGATGGGCGCTCAGCTCCAGAAATGCTCTGGAATTAAGGGACTGCACCAAGAAGATGCATTGAAATCAGAGCAAACACAATTTACACCAGCTGAGGGTCTGGCCCAGAACCTCTCTGCCCCTCACGGCCTCACCCTGACTGACAGCAGATCAAGTACAGAGAAGACAACCGGTACAGACAAGACAACCGACTGATGCTGAGCTTTTAAGGTATTTCCCCTCATGCAGATGCAGCTTCTGCGCATGTCAGCAGGGCCCAGAGCTCGGTGCTTTTGCTGCTTTTACCCAATGCTACAAATGGCACCAGCCAGCCACACCAGCACTTGACCTTGAGCACTCCCGAGGGGCACTCACTACTCAAAGTGAGCACCAGAGCTCATTTCAGCTTTACGCACCGGGAGGTATTTGCACCTGAACGCTCTCCCTGCCTGAAGAAGTGCCCATTCATAAAAAAGCACAAGCATCCCCAGCCACACCACCCAGGGAAAGAGTGGCCAGCACAGCTATATACCTTTATCTCCTCCACCTACTAATCGAGGTTTGTTTTACAAGCACCTGACTACCTGATGTAGCACCGAGCTCATAAACACGGCAAGGGGCAAACACCTGGCTTATTTGCTTGATTTGTCTTCAGCAAATTTATTGGGCATCATCTGCAGGCATCAGACTGAGCAGCACTTGCACCGGTTCCTGCCAAGGCTGCGAAAAATAATTGAGTCACCACTGTCATGCCAATTTGCCGTTCATTTCCCTTTCAAGGCTGAAATGCCACTAATGACTGGAATATGCTTCTGACCATGAGAAGTTTCCTCTATGGAACAAAAAGGAGTAAACAAATATAGATTACTGGAAATAAATAGCAATAAAGGGTTCACAAGCCAACTTTAGATTTCTCAGGTGGCTTTTTGCCCTTTAAAAGTTGTTCATAAAACAACTGCTCTTGTCTAAACCACTAACAAATTCTGAAGTAGTCTTTTTTGGTTGGTTGTTTTGGGTTTTTTTCTGAACGTCACAGCTAAGACATCAAAGGTACGTGTTCACTGTCAGGCCAACAGCAGTTCTTCCAGCGCTAGCACGGGCCAGGAGCAAAGGGCAGCAAGAAGCACAGCAGGACTTCAGGCTAATCTGGGATCTAAAGACTAAAAAGCACTTAAGAGGTGACTGACTCCCACCAGCCAGATACTTCACTATTTGTCTCATCAAGTTTGGATCCGTCACTCCAACATGTGACTGAACACAACAGCTGACTGTGCAAAAATCACTTGCTTCCAATATGCATCTGGTACGTTAAATGAAAGAGTAGCTGCACATTGCAAACAGCTGATGATAAACAGGGACACAGCTACAGAGCTGCGATATGGTGGAAAAATTCCAAAGAGCAGCCATAAAAAAAATTCTGAAACCATATGATAGGCAAATTTACTGCCAACCAAATTTCTTTCACGTTAGGTAGAAAACACTTACTTGGAGACAGAACCAATCCAATGCTCTGCTTTAAATCTAATTATAAAACTACTTCTCTTCCAGACACTACACTGTGTAAAACAATCCTGTCACTCAATATTATTGACAATACTGCGTTGCCTTACTGCTTATTTGGTATCTTGGTTTATCATGTAGTCCAAATAGTAATACCTTGCAAACAAGAAGCGAATTAAAGTGCTGACTGAACAGCTGCACGGTTTGGCACAGCTTTGACAGCTCTACGTACACGTTCCTAAGCGTAGTGTTATGAACCCTAAAATGAGAGCAGCAAACACAGCGGTGCACAGCGTTCTCCTGCTCCTCACCTCCCCACCACGCTCTGTCACAGTGAAATCATGCCTGATGTTCCAGCAGAGAGGAGCAGTAAGCAAAGCTGCTGCAGAGCTGTGTTACCCTTCAGCTATTTATCACCAGCGCCGCTGCACTGCCTCCCTCTTCCAGCAAGACTCCGGCTCTTTCCGCTTCCCTCCAAGTTTATTGCTGCTTGACAAGACAAGGGATAACGTCCGATTTCTGTTCCCATCCTTTCTTTCAGGCATGATGTTCATTGTGATCAATCATGCTTTTTTAATCCCCGCGTATTAAAATGGATTGGGATGTTTCAGACACAGGAATATCAATGTTCAAATGCAATCTGCGCAGTTCCTGCTTTTAGAGTCGTTTGGAAACAGCAATGTGACTCAAAACAAGTCAACTCGCCCACAAACCTGTTAAGATACAAACATTATCAGCAAGATACTGTGACAATAGGTATTATTAAGAAGTGCACGAGGCCACCAGAGCCAATTTAGGATCTCAGCTGCTGATCTCTTTGGCTGGTTTGAATGCTCTAAGCAAGTTACCAGAGCAAAATAAACTAATAAAACAATTTTTGGTATATAGGATTAGATGAAAACTCACGGGTCACCTGCTACTGTACTCTGCTGTTTCATTGCTTCTCCATATGTTGGGCCTACAGACAAAATATGGGCAATTTCTCTTTACAGCACTCCACATAATCTGCAACAATCAGAACTTAAACTCTTTGGGAAGGTTTTTAGGTTCTGCAGTTCCACAATACAACAGATGGGAAGTTTTCTAAAACTTAAGATTAATTATAACTTTGAACAAATTACCTATAAAAAGAATACTATATAATGAGCACAGAAGTCTTGACATTAATATTTTGTCATCAGTTCAACACAACTAATTCCATCAGCATGTTTCCAGACTGGTAATGGCATTCTGTACCATCATCACAGAAGATGCTGGAGTTCAGGCGGCTGCTCCCGGATAGCAGTATGAACCATAGCCGGGTTTCCCTGTTTGCAAACAGACCAGAGACAGCTGAAAAATGCCGAAAGGAACAATCCAACTATGCAAGTCCATGCAGTCATCTCCTGTCAATTACTTTAAAGCAGTAATGAACATCTCAAAAGTTACAGTGTTAAAGCCTCTTAGAGACAAAGGGGCATTTTGAAGTGTTGCCACATTCAGAGAACCACCATTTTATGGCTTCCCAGGCTGTTCTTGTCCATAGCGTTATCTGAACTGTAGGGGCTACAAACTTCTTTTAATTAAAAACTTCAATCCTTGAGCACAGCTCTCTAATAATGAAAAGTAACAGGGTGGGTTCAGCATGGAGCTCTGGCCATCTGCGTATTTAGGAATCATTTCACCAGTTACAACCACCATTGAAGCAGAATGTCAAGCAGTACAGTCCAATACGGAGCACTTCACCTGAAACTCAGAAGAAATTTTAAAACAATAAATATTGTCTAAATGTGAAGACAACATCAGTACGCTAGACTCACACTCAAATTTGGTACACACCCTTTAATAGTCACGGACACCAAGCCACTTGGATTGAGCACCTGAAGCTAAAGAAAGCACCTGCAGAAGCAAACCAGCACCGACTGTTACCACATTCCTCAGCCCAATAGGAATTTTCTTCATTCTTTTTAAAGGAAACATGCAATGCCACTAGATTCACTACTAACTCGGTACTACGTGCTGACTCACCAAACGTACCTCCCACCAGCATCACGAGATTTCCCAGGGAGGTCTCCCATCCAAGCACCGACTCCAGCATCACCCTAACTCAGCTTGTGAGACACAGCAGGAGGAGGGAGACAAAGCTAAATCTTCCTCAGGTCACAACTGATACTAAAATTAGGAGGCATAGTTTAAAAAAAAAAAAAAAAAAAAAAAAAAGAAGAAGAAGAAAAGAACCACTAAGGGAAGGTACATTGAGCACAGCTGGTAAGGATGAAGTGGCAAAAATTGTAGAAGCAGCTGACTGAACGGGAGGTAAAGAACTACGTCTATTATAACAATGATGTCCTGAAAAGTATTGCACATCCTTGAAAGCTTTATGCCACACAGTCAGCGTGCCCAATACTCAGTAGACCAAAGTAAAAGTAGCTGTTAAAAAGTCAATACACTCTGGCATCCAGATCCACGCACCCAACTGCAAAGCCATTTTGATTTTGAATACATTAAATCATCTCTTGCAGAGATTGAATCATCAGATAAACAAAGCAACTTCCAGAGAAAAAGGAGCAGCAGAGCAAGACTCGGAGCTTTCATCCTTCCCACTGCCAGCAGAACAAGGGTTAATCTGTACATTGCTGCAACTCAGGATTCACATTGCTCTGTTTTGGTTTGAAAAAGGAGAAAAGCATCAAGCCCGTAAATTTACCAAGAACCCCGTGTGTTCAAGTTATGATTTAGGTACTGAGAGAATTGGGACGCAGCTGGATCTTTAAATGAACCCAATATGGTGCTCGCTCAGAAGGCAAATTGGCATAAAAAGCACATTCGATTATGGCTTTAAAAATTTTCGCCTATTCAGTACTAGCCTGAATTTATTTACACAGACGGAGAACATGCTTTGAGCAGCCGCTGGACAAGCACGAGTCCCCACGTAACGACAGACAGCCCACACACCATCTCTGGGAGGCTGCTCCCAGCTGGTTTACCACCCTTTCACTCCAGCATCTCCTGAAGCCTTAGAGACTCTCTAGTCCCCGTAACAGCTTTGACCCCCAGCGTCAGCTGCAAGCAGGCAGGACTGAAACCTGAACTGTTACTCAAGAACTTTCCTGCAGCCCAGTGAACCTCATCCAAACCATCACAGCCCAAGTCGTACCCACAGCACAAGCAAATTAGAGCCAATTCTTCAGAAACTCTTCCCAGACTTTTACACTGAAGAACTTATTTTCAGAAAACGACTGGTTTGTGTATCCAAATTCCTCCACTCTTTCAGTCGAAAAATGGGATCATCATTTCCCAGTTTGTCAGAGGACTTCCAAAAAAAGGCCCATTGCCCAAGGCCTGGGGGAATCCCCGGTTTTTTGTAGGAGATTTTTGCCCTCAAGGACAGTGTTGGTCTTCACAATCAGAAGCTGATCTGGACAGTTACCTGCTTTCACAAAAATCTTGAACACTCTATTTCCAAAGACAGAGAGCGCTCAAACTGATCTGTCTGTCTTCCATTAACGGGGCAACTGTTACTGTAAAGTCAAATGACAGATGGGAAAACTGAGACACAAAGCAGTTTCACAGCTGGTGCACAGCGGCAGCACATCCACAGAGCAGCACCGGATCAGGAAACCTCATTTGGGTTTAGCAAAAGGAATGGTCAAGGAGGGCCAGGAACCAGTTTTTAATTGTATTTTCTAAATATGTATGCACAACTTCACAAAGAACCCTCTACAGAATGAGTTATTTGTGCTTGAGAAAGAGGAGGGTATTTATTATGAAGGAAAACAGCACCATTTACTTGGGGCTGTTTCCCTCTGTATTTAAATGCTTCTAATTTCTTAAAATAAGCAGTGTTCTTCTAGGCATAATTGTTTCTTTTCAATCAGGCACTCAGTGTTTGCAGCTATCAAATTTGTTGCAGCTGTAATCAAACTCGATGTCTTGGGAAGGAATCTTCACCTAATGTTCAATCTTGCTGCATCACACAGCACTGCTTCTGCAGCAGAGTCCAGAGTCCAAAACACCATCGTTCTCTCCGGAGGTTTCTAACTGAGCTTTGCTTTTGGAGGGAGAAATTAAAAAAAAAATTAACATTAAAACTCTGGAAGTTACATAGACGAGGATTCCTAAAAAAGGTATTCAACATCATTACATCGCTCTTCTTTCATACAGCACCTCCCTTGTTAGAACACAAGCACCAGGAACAAAAATACAATCCTATTTGAGAGAGGAACCGAGGCACAGGGCAAAACTGAGAGTTGAGAACATCAATACAGCAGGACCAAGTTAACACAAGAATCCAATTCCTTCCGTTCCTGCTAGAAATCCCCCAGACAACGCTGCCCTAGCCGCAGCAGGACAAGTCTCAAGAGAGAGCACTGTGCCTCTGACGGATTTCTGCAGGTGAAGGAAACACCTGGCTAGCAGGCTAAGGAAATAGCAGCTACCCCCCTTGAGATGGAGAATAAAACCGTTTTCAGCCTGCTGCGTTCCCGAAACTCAGCCAGCCACTGGTCCTTCCTCTGCTTCAGCATCTCCCCTTGGTGCTACCTGTCCTCCTCCCTCCTTGTCTGCTGCTTCTTTTGTCTGCATCCCGAGCGCAAGATCCAGCCGTGGGTCCAAGGCCAGCATAAGGGGCCCAGTGCACCGTTCTCCTCCTCAGCCCCATCCTGTGCAGCCAGGATGAAACCCCTGCACAGGCACCCTGTCCCTGCCAGCTGCCACAGCACCCCCAGTCCTGGCAGCAGCTGTAACACACACCACCGGAGCAGAAAGACACTTTATGCCAGACACCCAGGCCCTGGCTGCTTGCTTAGTGTTCAACGAATGCTCAAGAGCCTCAGAAAGAAAGACCAGTGGAGCCTCGAGCATCATTAAGCTCATCAGCCTCAGCAGTTTGTAGAACTGCTCTGTACTCACGTACAATAAAGAGGAGGTTTGGATGTCTCTCCTTAAATCCCTTTCTATTTTTCATAACCTCTGGACTAACAAGGCAGCCAAGATATAATGGTTTACAAATAATAATAATGTGATTTTATTTTATATCTACATTAGTAAACTAAAAAACCACCTGCTATTCATCATGAACTGTTATTAGCATTATTGAGGAAATGATGTGGAATTTATATCAATTTTCCTCTTATAGTAAAAGACTTGCCCAATTTATTTTAAATGTCAACTGACTGTGTATTCATCAGGTGTGCGGCAGCACTGATTGTAATTAATTCCACATTGTAGTCTAGGCATGTGCCTTTATTAGCTTCACACATCTTTCAGGGGAAGCAATAAATGGAAGCATTGGTCATTTTTGGTCATTAAATCTTCAGGAGTATTTTTCACAAGATGAGACCGTCAAGATTCACGCCCCAGTAAAATTCTAACTTAGATTATTTATAGCTGTTTCTACTTCAAAATTCTCCTGCAGTGGAAATGAAATGCAAGACTCTACAACAGCTCGTTAGGATTTTTGAGAAGAATCATTTAGTCTTAAAAAAGGAAAAAAAAAAATCCCACAGTCTGAGGGTGAACAAGGCTAATTGTGAAATCATGTTGAATTCAAGGGACAGTTGAACAGGGAAACACAAACAAACTTAAGGATGCTAAAAGCATGAAAGCACTTAATTTAAATATTTTCTAAATTATACGTTCTGAAACTGAGCTTCATAAAAACTGCTTGTATTTGGCAAAAGAATTTCTTAACTAAAAAAAATAACCTTCAGATCAAAATATTATACTTAAATGGAAATGAAATTTTCTGTTCTTCCAATTCAGCATGAAAAAGCTGACAATTTTTCACTCCCAGCCATCCTGCAATGGTTTCCCCCATTTATTTTTCCAGATCATCCACATAACAGTTACTCATGACAATCTAACCACGTCCCCTCTCAAACTGCGCTATTGCTGCAGGTTTCCCCACAGCCACAATGCCATACAGTAGCTCCTGAATGCTCTGCGTGGGTTCATGAAGGCAAATTCCTAACGGCACGTAGGACAAGGAGCCATTCGGACCTGGTTTTGCAGCTGGGAAGCTGGGAACCCAGACTACAGAGCCAACGTGAGACCACACAGAACCATCTGCGCCACAACTGGGAAGAGAAATCAGATCTCCGAGGTTGTGACCCGGTGCCTTAAACCCAGAGATGCTCCAGCCTCAGCAGCATCGTCCTCAGTCGCAGCCGTGCCCGCTCCTCGAGAGATGGCTGGGCTGGGGAAGGACAACAGCAGCTTCTATTCCACAGCAGAATCACGGAGGAATTATCCCCGCTGTTTCCTGAGCTTTGAAACAATTTTTAGCTTCTAGAGGAAAATCACAACAAACAGTATGAGATGAGAGAACATGAAGAATCAGACAATGAGAGCAGACAGAAACAAGATGGCAACACACACCAAACCAAATGAAGAAAGATGAGCAAGTCGGACAATGAGGAAAAGAGGATTAAGGAAGATCTAGCAGCCAGGCACAGTAACATATAATGAAGTCAGAAAACCGTGAGGTCAAGAAGGAAGCATCACAGCCCAGTAGCCCTGGAGCTGGCTATTCCTCTGTTTCCACGGCCACCGCTGGCACCTGGCTTACCTGGGGCTTGAAAAAAAGCTCTGCAGACTTTCAGAAACTCACTCTGCCTATCTGTTATTAAAGCATCTCTAACTTCTCATAGCAGAAATGTTATTTAATAGATTCCACCGCCACTGCGTGCAAACTCTCCCTTTTTTAGCCAGTGAAATGTACAGCTGAACCATGTGTCCTGAAACAACCAGAAATTAAGAAACATACAAACAGGTACGAGCAGACGTCTGTTGTTTTCAAGAAATTGCTTGTAAGAGATCTTATCGTGCAGGCATCATACTAACTAGATAAGCTAGGAAGATGTTAACTTGGATAAAGCCAACCTCAATTTATGTATTTCCCAGAGGATCAGGGCAGAGCAGGAATCAGTGTAAGCACAACGTTTTTGTGTCACTTTGATGCCTCCAACTACATACTTTCTTCCTGTCCTCCTTTAAAAAGAGTTCCTGAGATCTTTTGTTCCAATTTTAAAATTCTGTTTCTTTTGGTGCTTTTCCCAATGATTGCTTAAAGAGAGGAAGAGAATAATGAGCATGCTTTGATAGCAGATCATAAAGGAATCATTTACTGCAAGGACTCCAATGCATTGTTCTGTCTTTAAACATGAATTATCGAATCACAAGCTATTCACCGAGTTGTAGATTACCAATGAACTGAAACAGCAATACAGCAGCAGCGTGTCCCTTTGATCAAAAACCACACTTATCTCCTTCTTCAGTCTTAGTTAACAGCAATCCAAACGGCAAGCAAGCAGCTTGTTTGGAGGCAGGCTCAGAGCAGCACTTCCAGCAAGTTTGCCCCTCTCTTCCTCAAAATGAAGCTTTCATTTACACCAGCGCCCTGGGTCACCCTCTTACACCAGTGCCCTGGGTCACTCAGTGGCTCAGATTAAGTTTTAAGTACATTTCTTTTTTCCCCCCTACAGATGCACTCAAGTTACCTGCTTGAAAGCCTCCTAATCACCAGTCAAACTTCAGGTAATCTAAAATACACCTGACTAAAGGGCAGCCCTGGAACAAGCCTTTGTTCAACATTACCAGCTGCATCAAAGTAACAAAACATTTACAAGTGTGCAAGTAATTGTGTGTAAATGCCAAAAAAATGAACTCTAAATGTCAAGAAATTACAAAACCAGCTACATGTCCTCTATCACACAATTTGGGAGTAACGTACTGTCATCTCCACGAGACACAGCAACTGACATATGTTCTAGCAGAGGTTTTGCCAACGGGCACCAGGATCTGCCTTTCCTCACCACGCTGCTGTGCTCGCCTGTCCTGCCAGCCAGCACACACCACCAGCATCCCCAGCAGGCACTTACCCAGCAAACAAACAGAGGTGGTCTCCGACTGCGATGAACTTTAACACCGTCGCCTAGCCGTACGCAACACCTGCTCACACACTGATCACTTCCAGACTAATAAAAAAAAAGTCTTAATGCCAGTGGCGCCTCCAGGCAGAGCAAAGGTTTTAATCAGAAATTAGAGGGTATTTAAACAGAGCTCCCCTGAACAATTGTCAAGTGCAGAAAATGTTGAGAGACTTCCACATCATCTAAATGAAGGCACCTGCTTGGTTTAATGCATTGGGTAATTGGCCAGTAGTACTTATCAGCAAAAAATATCATTAAGGCCGAGGAACTTCCACAGACTCCAAAGAACATTTATGCAGACACAAACAGCATCCTAGGTGCAATAATCAACATAAACGTAACTTGAATTTTAACAGGGTTTAATGCCATTTACCCAGCAGTACCAGGTCATATCACAGCCATGACCTGCCTGCTACTATGAACAGCTCTTTCACGTATCTGAGACTTCCACTGTCCAAGATTTTCTGAAGCCACCAAGCCTTCACATGGTATCCTTTACTTCTACAACCACCAACCACTGGCCATTATTTATGACCAGAAACACAGGAGGCGAATTTACGTACTTGGGGAGGAAGGTGCACGGTAAAGAAAAACAATGCATAAGCAAAGAGACTATAAAAGAAAAATGCAGTAATCTGAGCATCCTATGCACTGCTCCACAGTCCCCAGTGTCTCAGCTGTAAATCCCAGTGACTATGCAGGGCGCTGCGCTTGCTGCAACCCTGCACACTCCACAAATCCCACATTACCCCTCCTTCTCAGTCACTCCAGCTTTGCTGTTAGAATAAGCCTTCAAAGAGGTTTTGAGCACAGATGCCGAGAGGAAAAATTACATTTCACTTGAAAGGAACCAGCAATTTGAATTCAGTATTCTGTAGAAATGGATCAAATTATACAAGAATCAGACACTCCTGTCTTGGATTAAGTGTCTGCATACGTATATATCCCGGTGGAAAACTCTGCACCTTCATTTTGCATCCTGCCACAAGCCAAATGCAGATACAATTCAAGACAATTACTGAACTGAGCAGACTTACCTTCATAGTTAGCCTGGAAGCCTTGAGCACTGACTGCGTAATCACTCACAAGCCACAAGGACAGCACAACCCCTGTACTCACAATAGGAGCAGGCAGCTGGAAACCCGTTAACCTGGAAGAAATCAAGAGGAAGGTTACACTCACCACTTCTGCCTTTGACCCGATAGCAAATCCGAGAGATGCCACTCCGGCCAGTACACACCACAGCCTGAAGCAGGGAGCATCAGAGCTGAAGGAAACAAACCGGTACAGCTTCAACAAATCCTGGGCTTTTAACACCTTCTGGCTTACCAGAGTAACTACTAATGTAGTTCTTTGTAAGCTGGTTTCAAATAGGGTCAATCTGCTTCACACCTCGTTCAGTAACAACACTGGCTCTGCAGTGCTCTGCTAACCCCAGCCCTGTGATCTCAGAGCAGTCACCGAGCCCTTCAGAGAAACTTTCCCTGTCCATGAAATGGAAGCAATATTTAAAAGGTTGTTGTGTGAGCCCAAGACATTATTCAAAAATGCCTGTAACGTGTTTTGAAAACCTCGGAGTAAGAGTATCAGGTAAGGGTCTGAAACATTATACAAGCTATATTAAATCGAACACAACCTAAAATAGCATAAGAGAACAGGCAAAAAAACTGATGTCCCAATTAAAGCCCATCAAGGTGGCTGTCTTCAGAGTATTTGTTCTGTATTGTACAATGGATAAGGTTTGAAGTTTCCAGGAATCCTCCCCAACCCCCACCCAACTGTCCCTGCGAGAACAATCCCAAGGATGGCACTTTTCATCCTGCTACCTAATATGTGCCACAGCGAAGATTGCAATGGTTAACACCTCTTCACTCGGTGAGGAAATCAAAGCGCAGGGACACGAAATCATTTGCAGAAGACGATCTAGCAGATGTACTGCAGGAACTGCCTAGAACACAGACACGTGCCCACCGGTCAGGGTAGAAAGAACTATAGAGAAACGGGACAAGTCTAGCAAACAGACCAAACCCAGCACTGCAGAAGCCCCTCACCCAGGTGTCCTGCCCTCCCACCCGCGCTCCTAGAGCTAAATGACAGCTGTTAATTTTATTACAAAAGTCTGTTCAGTAAGGATTTTAAACCCGCATTATGAGATTCCAAACACCAAGTCCCGATACTGTGTTGACATAGCCCAAGAACAGCTAATGTACATTTCTCACAAACAATTACAGTTTTATACCTTACAAGCCTTCGCCTTACACCCGGCTACGGTGATTTACATAATTGCTTTAAAACAAATGTTCCTTATGTAAATCTCTCGTATTAGATTCTTGCCTGCCGTTATCAAGGACAAATTCAGATGCAATCCCCCTTGCCTGCTAACTGTCCTAAACCCAGACCTTTACAAAACCACAGAAGCAGCAGCAACCGAAGGCGCTCACTGCCACGAGGTCTCATTTGAGATCAAGAGTGTTCAAGCCGGGAACCAGATGATCTTCAAGGTCCCTTCCAACCCAAACCGTTCTACGAGTCTGCGATGAAGTAGCATGAGATAAACCGGCTACAGTAAGGCAGTTTGAAGCTTCTTACATCCTCAGAGGTTTATCCCACATCTTTTTATACAGCAGCTAGCCTTTCTTACAGAAAGCGCAAAAGATTACTCGTGACACAAAGCACTCTGACCTCTTAAGAAATATCTGTAAGCCTGTGTTTGATTCAGAGTATCTCCTCTCCTCGTATATTACATGGAATGAAAAAAGCACCCACAGAACAAAAATCAGATCTTTAATTCTGGGGGCCACCACCCTCTCCCTGACCATGGGCTCAGGTACCAGCACACTGCAGTTCCCAGCCCAAGCAATTTCTCCTTCGAGCAGCCACCAGCCCCTGGCAACTTCCAGAGACAGCGATTGTACTTCCCTGCAGTTCTTCCTCTA
Organism: Falco peregrinus; assembly: GCF_023634155.1. Taxonomy (NCBI): domain Eukaryota; kingdom Metazoa; phylum Chordata; class Aves; order Falconiformes; family Falconidae; genus Falco; species Falco peregrinus. Next base: position 118,379,634 of record NC_073723.1, read on the forward strand.
GCCTTAATTTAGTAAGCCTAAAAATTATTTAAAATAGATTTAACTCTGACAAATGAAAGCTGACATGCGCTGCCTGAGAACCTTATTAAAGCAAAATTTCCAAACTGGCAAAGTTCACACAGTTCCCAGTCAATTATGGAAGTCAAATTTTATGTCAGCAGAGAAGTACGTACTGGCTGTCAGCATAAAATCCGTTGTCTGTACAAGCTGGAAGGACAATTGCTCCTGTTTATTAAAAAATAAAAGGTTCCAGGATGTTTTAAGGTCCAAGATAGTTTTACCATGCACAGAACTGAGGAAAAGCGCCATACTTTTTATTAATTTATTTTGCAGTTTAATTAAACTGTTCTACTGAAACCTTCATGCACTCAAAAAATCCAGGCAAGGCATGGACCAGTTTAATAAAAACGCACGATGGACAGCAGAACCTGTCAGTTTTTCTTCCTCTAATCACCATGCACTGCTTTATCATTATCTAGGAATTAGTTAACGATAGGCTGTGCTTTTTATATCCAAAATAGATCTGTTCCCTCTGCACTAAGCTTCCTGCATCACAGATTCTGTTCACAGTCTATGTACCAAGAGGACCTCGCTTCACAGGTGTTTCTTTTAATTCCAGGCAACATTTATACATCTGTTTACCTGCAAGCAACTGCACATGTCCCATAGGAGTCAGTGGGAAATAACTGCTACCTGGAACAACACTGCCCTCAAGCATGTATTCGCATTTTCTAGTTACAGGGCCTTAAAAGAAAAGGATAGCCTGTGCATAAGGGCATGAAATTGTAAGTGAGGGTTTGTTCTCAGTCTTTCTACAGATTCCACATTGACTGAAGACACAATTTTCATGGGAACCTCTGGGCTTCCTGAACCTCTAAAAATTAATAAACCCATCCATCTCTCCAGGCCCTTAACTTCAGAGGTTCATTTGTGTCTATCAAGTGTCCCTGGAGCAAGCAGAAGAAAATGGGCTGCCTGCCTGCACAGACAGTGACCAAACACTGTCTTCCCCTTCAGATCAAACAGCCTTTCTGCCCACAGATGATGAAAAGTGCCCCATTAACGCTAAAACCATACTTGTTCAGAAGGAAGCAGGAAATACTGCTTCAAAAAGAAAAAAAAAAAAAAAATTCTATGTAGCAGCTCCTACCCTCTAGGCCACTAATTTCTGTATCTGCGTGTGCAGTGAAAACCTGCACTGGAAATGGGACTGAATTCCTCCCATTCCTCACTGGAAGCAGTTTCGGTCAAAATGAAAGGTATTCCTCCTCTTAGGCCTTCAGAAACGCACAGAATTAAAAATTTTCTGATGTCCTCTTCTCCAAGCAGGAGCACAGGCAGCATCCTCTTTAAGAAACAATAATTTAACCAGGCTCATGCTCAAATCACTCCCGTAAAACCTCAGTGCTCCTGTTCCAAAGACCCAGGACAGCCAAAAGCTTGGCAAGGCACCCTGCCTTGTTTTGACCTGGCTGGTAAACTGTCCTCCTGCCTTCCTCCCTAAACCTGCACCCCAGGCAAATTTAAAGCACAGGAATCAACCTGATGGCAGACAGAACATGAAACCATTCCCCTACAGCCTCACGCAGGAAGCAGCAATTCTGACATCGCTGTTATTTAGTGTAGCAATAAAATATATATATATGCTAATGAGAAAGAAAAGCAACAAACTCTGCTTCTTGTTTTTATTAAGGGCCATAACAAGAAGGTGAGGGCAGTAATAACAGCACACACACACAAAAAAAAAAATCATCTTCCATTTCTTCTGTACCTCTGGCCAAATGGATTATTGAGTGATTATCCCCTTAAGTTGCTCGGAGCCAACACTGATTGTGTGAGATTTTCAATGTGTTTTTCATTGGCTTAATTCTGCTCCTACTGCGAGGCACCAAACTAAACCAGTGCCAGAAATACCACTTCATAAGCTTGCCCTTGCTTCACAGTACGGCAAAAATCAATATACCAAAACACATCAGCACAGAAATCCTCTCCTCTCCTTGCATCCCTCTTCATTCTTCACCTCGGGTTTGCCACCGACATGGCAATATTTCTGGTGCATGGCTCCACGTTTGCAGAACAGCTTTGCTAGAACCAGTGTCAGTAAAAAATAGCTGCTCTTGTAACCACCATCCCTTCACAGGTTCTCCGTAGCGCCACGAGCACCAGTGCCTCCCAGCACACCAGCAGGTGCTGAGGCTCAAGGATCATACGCTGGGTTCTAGGGGTGCTGCTCTCCACTCCTCACCGAGCTCGCCTCCGTGACCTACCACCACCCTCCCTAATGCCACAAAGTCCTTCCCCAGTGGCAAATTGTCCCGCTGAGCACCAGAGACCCACTGACTGCTGGGCGCAGCAGGTTCAACCCACAACTGAACACTTCTCTTGCCCTAGGAAAGGAACAGTCAGCCAGGACAGCCCACCTTTCTGTCCTGTTGCAAATGCTCTCACCTCCATCTGTTGCATATTATACTGTTCCACTGTATCAAGTACAACTGCATCATAAACTGTGACGCAGGCTCCCGTTTTGGAGTGCAGGTGCCATAATTAAAACACAGCACATTATTTTTCTGGTAGGATGCCCACCATCAGCTCAGGCTGCAATCAAAATAGTTATTGCAGCTGGCAATCCAACAGCCTTTAAAGCATAAATGCTAGAGAAGTGTCTCAGAACATCTAATGAAAATGCACTGGATTGCATCGTTTAACCCAGCATTAAATTACACTACACCATACTTCAGTGATTTTTTTCCTGCATGTAATTTAAAGGCACCTATTAAAGAAAATTTCCCACCAAATGAACCACACTCTTCACTATATACAGTTTAAATGACATCGTTCTGTTAAGTACTAATCTGACACCCTTGCACTATCCCAGGACAACAGTCGAGCCAAGTCAGGTCTAAGGGACTCGTTGAGAAAACAACGGCTCAGAGTGGGAGCGGAGGGGTCTCTGGAAGGAGCCGGTGAGCGCCTTGCATGCTGTGCACCCAGCTAACAAGGCAGCAAGTCAACCTGAAGTCATGGGAAAAGTGCATTCACGAAGTATTCAGCTAATCCATTTTCAACCAGGGCCAACAGAAAGAGCCCAGTAACCTCCAGTTGCCTTTCAATCAAGTTTTATATGCCTTATTCAGCTAGATGGCTGGCTCGTGCGCACAGAAATCAAGAAACTCACTGGCTTCAGTGAAAGGCCAGCTGTATGCTCAGCCTTTCCTCTGAAAAACAGCTATGAGTGAGAATTACTACTTGCAACTTTCTCAATGTTGATGAAAAGGATGTGTAAGCATCGTACACCAGTTGCTGCAGGCAGAACACCATCAGAAATACGTACGTATGTATGTATGTTTAAAAATTAAATGTCTTAGGGGAAACTGGAAACAGCCACATGCAAAGTTAGTGGTCGCTCACAAGTGTCCTCCTCTCAGGCTGCCTGATGGAATGTAGATCAAGACTAAGAGAACAAATGCAAGAGATGAAGGAATTTACCCACAGCAATCCATCTCGTCTCGGACCTCGTTACAGGTAGCAGATTTTTTCTTTAAAGACACAGTTGCTGGTGGGTGTGGGGTATAGTCGTCTAACAGGGAACAAAACATCATGTCACTCCTATTAATATCTTAGTTTTAGAAATCAGTTTTAGATATCATCTTTCATCCTGAAGAAGTTTAACGTCTCCTCCAAATCATGGGCCAAATCCCAAGAGAACCACTGTGCATTTCAAATTCTACCGTACAAACCTGGCAAAAAAGCGACCCGCTGATGCCCTAGGCACACAGACTTGAATATTTGCAGTAAAATTAAAGCTGACAGGTCTTTGTTTGTCACATATCATTGTCTGCAAAATTCAGTGGTAGCCCTGACTCCAGGAGGGCTTTCTCCGCCACCTCGCTGCTGTCCCACCTGCTCCAGTGTCATTACAGCTCCTACAGCCTCCTCCTCCTCCTCCCAGTGCCCCAGTACGCCTCCACCTCGCTCATCCCCTGTGGGTGTACCACAGGCTGCTGCTGCCTCGGCCCCTTCCACACATCTTATCCCTTCTATTTTCAGCAGGGAGAACTGTGCAGATCTTTTTCCCCCACTTTCAATAAGCATGGATGAAAGGCACACCCAAGGAGGCAGCTAACTCTCTGCTAGCATTTCCACAGGCTTGTCTGGTTCAGAATTTTTTTTCCTCAGTGGTCCTGTTAGTTTTTCTCTCTTTCTCTCTGTATTTATCAACAAAACAAGGAGTTACAATAAGATGTGAGCTTTTTTTAAAAAAAAAAAAAACACAAAACTATATTGGCAGAATAACTGGTACTGTGAATGTTCTCATTAATCATCAATAAACCAAGCAGAGCATAATCTGAGAATACTTCCAGCTCATGCATGCTGCAGACACTTAAAAGCCAGTTTTGTCTGCAAGGCAGAACTCACTGGTGTTACAGACAGCTGTCCTTTGATTTTAATCCCTGTAAGGCTTAAATGATGCTCTGGACCAAAAAAAAAAGACTCAGACAGCTTAAAAGGGTACTGTAATGATGTAAGAAAAACTGTATCAGTTCACATTTGGATTTACTCAACTTGTTGGAATGATATATGCTCAAAACCAAGCTGTTTTTATTTTTAAGTCAAGCTACGAACAGATCCTGAACAATTATCTTCAGAGGCATGCTGCAAGCAGCAGTAACTCCTTGTATATTCTCTGTTCATATTTCACCAAGCTACTCCACTGTCAACCAACGCCACATGTCCCATTTTATCCCACATTACCTTCCAACCCTCCCCTCTGCCCAGCTGTTTGATAATTAAGTTGCTTCTGAAATAATATAATCCATTGGCTCTGACATGTATTACTATATATTTTTCTTACCAAGACGGTAACATGCATTAGGGAAACAAAAGCTGCCTCTGCCCCTTAAACTTGCTCACGATGACATATACGACACCTACACATTTTTATCTTTTTTTTTTCAGGAAATCAATCCAACACTTTGCAAACAGTTCTCAGTCTAACCTCACGCAACGCAGCCCCCCGTGCCAGCATGGCTTAGGAATCAACTGCACTTTCTCCCCCCCTCCCCCAAGCCAGGTATAATTCATCAAGGCACAAGAGTCCTTTGCTTACCTGACACCCACAAAGGCTTCATTAACTAACACAGTCTCCAGGGACAGTCACCGGGCTCATAAATTCCAGCCTGGATGGATTTCTTTGCTAGTTTAAAATGGGGTTTGGGTCTATTCCTACTAGAAAAATGTTATTTATAGAGCCTAAAGCCAGCAAAGAGGTCTAAAATATATGAGGCCTTCATGGCTCAAGCTGGGAACAGGTGCTAAGCATCAAATTTCAATAAATTTAATTTTCCATACAGTGCAATAGAGTAGGAAGACCATGGAATTAAGATTTATTATTTTTATCATGTCCCTTCCATGCTCATTTTTCCTGTACTTTCTCAGGTATCAGTGAGATGCAAGCAGATATCTGACGAACCTTAGCATCTATATTCTTAGTTGCATTATTAAAAACCAAAAAAGAAAAACACAAATTCACAGAAAAGTTCACCAAATTTCATTAACCTCTTGGCAAATCTGAGCTGATATTCTGAGTAAACAAAGACAAGTTTGGATATAAACCAAGGAAAGCTCAGTAGTGTCAATTCAAAACTTGGCAGTTTTAGGTTATTTCTGGGTTTCTTAAAAAGAAAAAAAAAAAGAAATCAGGGGCGTGAAATCTAGTAAATGGGAAAAATAAGTTCTTGAACCCCCCTGTAAATCACACAAGGCTTAGTGCTAAACACAGTGCGACTGGTGAACAGCAAGAAAGTATCGCCATACCACAGGCATTGCAAATACCCCAAAATTCACACCAGACCTTTAGTGACATTAACTCTCCTGCTGCATGCTGAGCAAAAGTGTCCTGCCGCCTAAAGAACTTTACATTTCGATAGACATGAGCGTTCAAAACCGCTTTAAATGCAAGAAAGGCAGAGTAAATGCAAGAGTTCTCAGGCCAGAAGCATTCCCAACAGAAATGCCACCTTCTAACTCATTCGAGCTTGTTCACCCAGGAGGCAGCTTTTGAAACTGGGAGTCAACTGCATGGCTACACCCCCAGGTATGCCACTAGCCTGCCGAAAAGCTTTAGGCAATCCTCCGAACCCCAGGCTCCTTCTGCACCCCAGTCCCTGCCGTATACATTTCTGACCACCCACTGGTCTTCCCTCCATCAGAGCACATGGAGATTCCCAGCTGAAAAGCACCAAGCAGTAGATTTATGGCAAACCAGTACCACAGAACTGAAGATAGAAGCTCCCGTTACTTTCCAGTACTGTAATAGGCGACACAAGCAAGCAAAAACTTCAGTTACGACTTCCTTAGTATATGTGCTTTTACTGTTCCTCCTGTTTTCTCTATCTAAACCTCAAGAAGCTAAAATCTATACAAATGTACAGAGCCAAAGCTGACATGCAGAGTGAATCCAGGCCTCATCTGTGCACCCCTTTCATTCTTTATGCATACAAAACCCGGATTTGAACTAGACTTTAGTCACCAGACTTAAGAGAATCTTTACTTCCCCCAAGTGAGCATTAAGCTGCAGCATGAGGCAAGTCCCGGGCTGTGATCCATCTCGGTGATTTCCATAGAAGCTCAAGTCTCACTTCCAAACATAACACAGGTATGCCAATGCTCATTCCTTAAGAGTTTAATTTATAATAACACATAATAAAACAAAACTTAATGGCAACAGGTGAGAAGGAAACAGTAGAAGCTTACTTTCTATAAAGCTAAGAGTTAAAAAGAAGCACCCAAATGGAACAAAGAAACAATCCAAGTTGTCCTCCCATAGCCAGGGTTGTCAAAATACAGGTTAATACAAAACTTTATTTTTGGGTATGTTGTATGACAAAATGAATCAAATACCAGTGTTCCTGCCAATGAAGATTTATCCAAGAAGACTGTAATATTGATTCATGTCATATGTAATCGTCCATTCACTTGCACCTTGTGTGAACGCTGAATATTGAGCAGAACCAGGATAAAAGTATTGCTGTCTGCTGATGTTTAGCAGGAGAGCTCAGTAACACACAATGCACTAGAGGTGAAAAGCACTGGTTTCAAAGCCAGCAGCATCAGCGCTACTGCTTGCACTGGAGCTAGGCACTTCATTCTGTTTCCATACTCCTCCCCTGCCACACGTACATCAACGGGGAACAACTTCAGCGTGAGGATGTCTTGCCACACACCTGCATAGCAAAAGGACCCGATTTCAATAGCTTACAAAAAATATTATATAAAACCACTAGAACAACAGCATTTCGCCCTTCAATTTACAAACGGATCAGTGACAAAAGTTACTAAACAGTTCTAATGAAAATATTTCTCCCTCCAAAACTTTTTATTTTATTATAGCAGCTCTAATCAGCTGTAACGCTAAATATTATAAACATCTCTAAAAATGCAAGGGCTATTACTGCATCTTTGGACAGCAGCAGACTTAAATTTTCCAAACAACTACAAACTCACAAACAGACAATTATATTCTTTATTAAGAAAAAAGACCAGATGTCAGCAGTTGCTCTTGCAGCACACCAAAATCCTATTCTGAATAGTCTAGAAGGAGCCAGGCCACCCTCCGCCGCCCAACAGGAGCATAATGAATTAGAGTCCACCGGCACCGAGGATTTGTCAATTTTCTATTTGAGACTGCAAGTAATAGCAATCCACAATTTCATTGTATCTTCAACGATCTAGTAAGATTGTATCATCTCCTGTAGACTTTCATTAATTTTGATAAAAGAGAAATATACACTGTCTAAACAGGTGCTTTGCCTGAGAAACTCTCAAGGTCAGACTTTATAGTTACAAAAACTTCTCGACCTAAAGATTTACTACATTCAATAGAACATGAAAGCGCATACATTTTTCCTCCCTTCGGGAAAATGGATTCAAAGGCATGGCTGTGAACTTGGTTTTGTGCTTCAATTCTCTTCCCCCAATATGGCACACGGACCCTCCAACTAGGAGCTTTTGAGCTTTACAAATGTAAAGCAAATTTACAAATTTACAAATGGAAATGCAAAAATAAAACATTCTGTCATTTTACAGATGGGAAAACCAAAGTAAATAATTTGCCCAGTGCCACTGAGCCAAGCAGCTCCTGGGGTCAAAACTGGACTAAGACTTCTCTTGTGAGGGGCCACCAGCATACACTCTGTGCTCTGCCCAGTGCCGCTGGTACCACCACCTCTGCACATCCATCGCTTTGCCGCACTGCTCGCAGCATCCTCTTCATGGGAGGCTGACACTCATTATCAGTGAAAAAAAGTGGCCAACTTTATGCTAACTGATGTCAATATCTATTGACCAAAGCACAATCATTTTTGAAGACCTGATTCTGTACTAATAAAGTCCAGAGGTTTTTTTGTACAGCTTCTTACGCAAGCGGCATCGGACTAGAGTTACCTTGTCATGCAGTTCTGCAGTAACACAGCAGTCAGGCAACCCAAGTTCAATAACTAGCAGCTAACAGCTAATAACTCACTGCGCCGCTTAGGGCAACTCGCTGAACTTCCCTGTGCTGCTTCCTCCCTTCGACAGCGATACAGCAGACCTGTCCCTTCTCGAAGCACTGTAAGCTAGAAATGAGAAGCACCATGCAAGGGCCACGGGTTAGTTCAATTTCTCTCCCTCCACTGCTAAACAAAAAAAAAAAAAAATCTAATCTCACTCGGCCTGACCCTAAAAGCTCACCCACTGCTTTTGTAAATTGCCACTCCTGCTAAAAGAATAAAAGCAGCTCTGTCTAAAATAAACAACTCAAGATGGCTAAAAACGCCTGTGACCGTATTGCTTTAAACACCGCATACATACACACATAAAAAGATGGTAAAACTTTCTCTGTATAGAACAGTTATTAGGAGAGCACCAGCAGCTACCGTCTTTATCATTACCCATCTTTGATAAGGAAAAGGAGCAACCCCACAAAAGCTATTAAAGATCTCACCATGCAGATGCAGTTTATCTGGAACGCTGTAGAAGTGAGGACCGTGGGGTCTACGGTGATTGTACATCAGATCATGTTCAGACTCCACAACCCCCTACTGCTGTCTAACAGGCTTGGCACCACTGTTGGAAGTCCACCTGAAGTAAACCCATCGCCTAGAGGGATCTAGGGAAGAACGGATGATCCTGGGCTTCAGCAATTACTTCGTATAATTAAAAGCAAAGCCCTAAAAGTGCGGATAAACTGCAAGAGGAAAAGCTGAGGAGGGGAGTGTAACACGTAATGCTACAAGAGGTTAACAGTGGAGCCCAGTAAAACTCCAGTCTGCTGTCTCAGCACGCTGCACATGGGGCTCCAGCAGCCAGCAGACACACCAGCAATGTCCTACAGGTGGGCACTTCATGGGCAGCTCCTCTTCCCTCCCCCCACAGCTCACCAGCAGAGGAGCAGGAGGCCTCCACCAGTCGCATGAAGTGGGGCATGGAAGACCAAGGACACTCTGAGCCTCCCCAGAACTTCCACACGCTACTTGAGTTCACCTGTTTAAACCCCGCCTCGACTACTGATGACATTCAGTGCTCACAGATCTATCAAAAGCAGGCCGTTCCAGTGCAGAGTCTTAATTAAAATCTATTAGATGTTGTCCAATTACAGAAAATCTTTCTACTCTTAATACAATTAGCATACCTTAATATGCAGCAAGAGTCACTGTCGAGGGCTTGCTACTGGATTTTACCTGGAAACATGGTTAATCAGCAGTTCAGAAGGGAAAACAATACTTTGTTTTCAAAATTGGTTTTATTTGAGTAACAGCAACACCTTAAGGCCCGGGAACAGACAACCCCTGTACCAACCGCAGCAGCAGAGAGCCATACCTGGAAGCAATTCTGTAGTTCAGACTGAATGTAGAGACACGGCCAGCCAGGAAACTACTTCCCCAATTAATATTTTATTCATTTTATTCATGAATAAAAGGTTCTAATTTTCAGCAAGAGCCTATTCCACCAGATACTGGTACAGGACACAACGCAGCAGCAGGCCTTGGCGCAGACAAGTTGTGTTTGCACAGGACATGAAATGTTGGGAGAGAGCAGCTATTTTAACCCTTAAATCAGGACCAAAGCTATTCCATCACCTTACGTCTCCACCTGCCAAAAGATCAGAGTCAGGCCTCCTAAGCTGACTGGATTCAGCACAGTAGCAGAAAAAAAGCTCCCACCCCAACTCAATCATCAGCTTCTCTCACTCATCCTGATGCACACGCTCCTAGTAAGTATGGGAAAGTTGAATACAGCCTCTCAAAACCAAACAGCCCTAGATGCAGTTGCATTAACTCCTACAACTTTCCTGGATTTTCAGACCCAGTCCCATCAATTATCTCACAAAAAGTTTAAATACTTAGCACTTAGTCAGAACAAAGGGACAGGGCCACTGGCAAAAAGCCCTAATGCTGCTGGAGCGGCTCAAACAAGTATCTTATCAGGAAGAAAAAAAAAAAAAGTGTATTTTATTCTACAAAGCAGAGAACACAAATTCAGGTGGTTTTTTTGTTGTGTTTTGTCCCTGTGGAGTTAATGTGAAGTGACAAAAGATTCTGCTAAATGGAAAAGGGAGGTAGGATTCTGAAGTTCACTAAAGATGACAAAAGGATTTAGCCGGCCCTCCATTTTATTTATCTTTATCCTTCGTAAAAAGAACTGTAGTCACCTTGGAGACATGAGGTAGCTACAAAGGAATATGCCACAGGACCAAAGGTGACAACGCAAAATCCTAATGTAAATTCTGCGTATGCCCAGACGGCAAATGCTATTTCTCCAGGAACTTCTTTAACAGTACTGAACCCAGCAAAACCAGTACCTGTGAAGCCAGAGCTCCAGAATGTTATTTTAACGCAGGTTTGCAATTCTGCAAGCAAGAACATATGGCACATAGGGGGAGAACTCTCCCCTTCCCTGTTCCCTTTATCTCCTCCTCCCCTTCCATTGTTTTTAAGATCAAAAGCTTTGTTCTCTTGATCGGTAATTAAGTACAAGTCACCCAGTCCAATTCTTCAAAAAGTAATTAAAAGGTTATCAAGGAGAAAGAGGCAACATACAGGTGTTCCTGTTGTATCTGTAAATAGGTCACCCCAGTAGATAATTCAACTCTTATCACTAGTATCACGTAATTTGAAGTTCAAACAAAATACTTAATCTTTCAGTCAATTAAATATGGCCAAAGAGATGGCATGGCTTCTAACTGCATACACAGCGTATCGACGGCAATCCTCCTCTGAACTCTTTGGTCATTCGTCAGGGAAGAAGGATGAGTATCTCTAATAAGAACAGCAACTTTAACAGAAGACACTGTGCATAACATGGAGACATGAGCTAGAAAACAAGTTATTGACAGTGAGCTAAAGGCAGTATAGATCTTTGCTTTGCTTTAGGTATGAAGCTATCGCAGTAGCGATTTGCAGACATCTCGAACCTTTCAACACTTCCTCGGGATCAGAATGGGGCAGTTCCTCACAGCTTTGTAAATATACACCTCCTAGTAACTTCTGTGAAAGTGCAGACCGCACTGCTATAGTTCTGGGGATAATGAAGGCTTTTTCTTAATACACTGGCTCAAACGAACGTTTTCTTCGCCAAATAAATTCAGTATCATTGAAACATTTCCTTTGAACAGGGAAGGTAGACCAGAGGACAGGGCAGTTGCTTACCCACATCACACAGGAAGGAAAGCCCACGGTTGTAAGATCACAGACGTTACCCCAGCGTTGTTCAGCATGTGTGCAAGCAAGCAATCTCTCCTGATAAAAAAAGATTACATATTCTGGCCCTTGGGCTTTCCAAAGTAGTTTTTGGAGCCTGATTTTCTAAATCCACCAGTCCTATTTTGATTGTTAATTCAATGGCACCCTTCAGGAAAACAGAATTTGGTATGAAATGACCAGATATATTAGATAAGAAATGACCGGGATCTGAGTGCAAGCCTGAAACTTCAAATAAGTAAATTAGCAACTAATCTAAGATTCTCACATTAAAAGCATCCTGCAAATTATCAGCAGCAGATGAAAAAGCTTGAAGATATCATGTGGCTTTCTTGTTAACTACTGTCTGGTTATGTCACATAACAGTCTGACACAAAAAGGTGCAGAGAGTCTCCCAAATCCCATAGCAATCTTAGATCCATAAATAACTCCAAATATTCAAATTTTAGTCAGGTCTCTGCTGAGCTTCTAAGCCCAGCACAGTGGGAAACCAATCAGGAAACCAACCTGATTGGAGCATCCTCTTCACAATGACACAATCAGCAAAGCACAATGGGAATTTGCAAAAAGACTATTCTTGAGTAGCTGCAGTTTTCAGATCAGGTCTCCACATGCATCCCCTCTGATCCCACTGGCAGTACAGAATAGTTAGGAACTTGAAGGATGAGCACTTGGGAGAGTTTGGTCTGGTGGAATGAGCACAAACACCACTTAAGAGAAGGGAAAGCCAGAGACAGGCACCGAAGGGAAGTTACAAATCTCATCTGAACTCATGAAAATACACAGCTCGCCTACTCAAGCCAAGGGACAGCCAGACCCGCAGCCGTCACTGTTCTCAGGTTTCGAAGAAGATTCTCTTAAGTGGTCCCTGCTGAAAGGCAGCGTGCAGCGTCGGGGAAAAACGAGTTATTTGAGAGAAGCTGAAGGAGCAAGGACTCAGAAACAAGCTCTGATTTTAGCAAACAAAGCAAAGTCATGGAACTGAAAGATGACAACAGCCCTGGATGTCTAAATTAAGACACAGAAACGCGTTTAATATTCACATACTCATCACAAACGCGCAACGCAAATTCCCTAATATATAGTAAAGCAGTTTATTAGCAAATGTCTCATTGGATTAAGTCTGCTCTTATTCTATTAGGGAACTTTCACACCACATTAAATTGCAAGACAACAGGGTGTTTGTCAGCACACAATGAACACAATTATTAACCCCTTCCTAGAAACACAGAGAGATGACACTGTGACACATCAGGCCAGGGAGGCTCTCAGGAATACATTCCATTAAACGGAACAGCAGCGTGCTGAGACAGCTAACCATTCTCCACCCCTCAGCACAAGCAATTATCAACAGCAAGATCATTCTCTTCTCCCAGGCAAGCAGGCATGACCTGCTGAAAGACATCAGTGATGCTCAACAACACAAGCTCGAGAATGGGAGAAGCAGAGATACAATTCCTCTTCATTAACCTTTTTGTTGGTCAGCCTTGAAGACACCAAACAAAACAGCTACCTTCTCTACAGAAGCATGTTTAGTTGGTTTTTTTCCTTCTTTTACACTTGCTTACAGCTTATTTTGGCCCGCCTCCTGGTAGCATGAGCTTTGATGAATGACGCATGGTCATCCATCTTAGAGTGCTGCATTTCGATGATGAATTGAGTACATTTGGAAAGCAGTCTGAGAAAAAAAGAAAATTGATAGCCACAGGAAAAAAAGAAAAGGGAGAAAGAAGAAAAAAGAAAAACCAAATGTTGGGCAACAGCTACAGAGTTTAACGAGGCAAGATTGATGTACAAAAACATATAAGCTGATCAAAGCGAGACACCAAACAGCACAGAGGAGCAAGCTCCAGGTGTTGAAGTCGCTAACCTAGAAACACCAGGGGAAGAATGCAAGCGTCCATCATACAAAATTAAGTGAGATATGGGCTCTTGCAAGTCCTAAGTGCTTTCAGACCTCTAGGAAGCCTCCTCAATACCTTTCCCCCCACACACCTATTTCACTTTCCTGTATTGTACTAGATAGACCCCATTTCCTGAGCACCTTAGCTCCTCATTAGAGTTTCATCCCACAACTTAACACTCACCTACCCCAGCTGCACATGAAGTTCACCAGCAATGCAGAGGAAGGACCTTATTTGTCTCCTCACCTTCCACCAGTGCAGGGCTACAAACTATCAGGACAGTACTGAAGATGTATCTCAGAGTTTTGTTGTACCGGTCAACCGCAGGAAGATGCCCTTTCTGCCACTTCTATCTATAATCGTATCGTGCTTACAGGTAGCTCAGAGCAATACTTGGATGCAACCTGTGATCAGCATCTTACTAATTTACTCCACCACGACCCTAATTCTGAATTCATTTCATTCACATATTTTGCTTCTTCAGCAGAACCTCCCACTGACATCTAGAGGCAAAAGGAAATCTCTGGCACCACTGATGAGTGAAGCAATTTGCCAGGGGACTTCTCAGGGCAATAGGAGCACTGACTACTCAGCGTACAGTTTCCTGAGCAGAATTTTATACCAGACGTAGGCAGCCTTCACATAATACCCAAAGCAAAGCACTATGCTACCTTCTGATTAAATTATGAGGTCCCATAATTAAGATGATTCTCAAGCAGAGTTACAAGATGAAGATATGATTCATTTGCATAACTGAAATCATCTATATGAAGAGCTAATTTTTACCAGTGTTTCTTTTCTGGTTGGGTTAGACAAGACACTAAGGTTAAAGGATCTGTCCTGAAGTGGTCTGAAGTAAAATTAATTTCCAGGACTGTTCATGACCACAGCATTCTTACTAGGAATTCTCACACTGGATGCTGCCACTGTTTCCATTACGTTTTGTAATATATTACTGTCAGACTTCAGCTGCAATCGGACACTACATTGAACAGCAGTCACGTCAAGTCACCCAGCTGATTTCATCTATGCCTCTGATCTGGTGGTCCAAGATCATGACTCCTTCAAATGCAGAGGTCTGACGTGTCATGTAACACTTGCTACCACAGGAATACATTTTTTTTTTTTTTTCAAAGTCAGCCTCTCATTTAGCTTTTTGTTAATGCCAGGATGGTACCTGAAAGTCCCAGAGACTGGAATCCATGGAAAATCTTCATACCAAACCATGTTATTCGATAACTACTTACCCCTAAAGATCCAACAGCTTAGTCAGACGTGAGAGAATATCACCCCTGTCCAGCTGGTGAACAGACCAAGTTAGGGAATTATCCAACGGCAGAGCTATAGACTGAAACCCATTATCCATCCTCCCGCTCCGAGAATCTCTTTTGGATTGAGGGAAGGTCCTCCGCAAGTTAGCTCTGCTTTCCTCTTGCTTCATTTTCTAACTAACTTCTCTGGATGTCTAGAATGACTCTTGATAAATCACTACTGTCAGGCGTTCAGAGAAACATTTCAGACCTTATCAGAGATAAGAAAGCAAAGCAAGTATAAGAACTGCTCATGAAGAAGCAGTCCCAGTCTATTGCAGCATAAACATCCAACCTAGATTTAATCCCAGTGGCAGAAATGGGAACATGTTTATAAACATCACTGTTACAAACAACGTACCTTGTTCTCAGATTCCCCTGCTGAGGCAGTCCATCGTAGATAGATAACACATCAAAATCTTCCTCTAATGCAAAGGACTGGAAAACAAGTTGTATCCTGTTCTGCTCCTCGGCAGTGATTGTCCATGTGCAGTTTGCATAATTTGGATATCCATACGGAAACCCTGGACTCTGTATTGTCCCGTTGGGGCCCTGCAAAACATGACTGCAGTTCTGCGCTGTCAAGAGAAAAGACAAAAGTACAAATCAAACGTTGTAGGAGAAACATTTCATATCTTCACCATCAAAACAGATCATACACGATTCTTTCCACTGAATTTCTTCTCAGTTTGTGATCCCAGGGAACAGATAAAGGCAAAAATCTGAAGTCCTCCCCGCAGGAACTTGGACCTCAGATACTCATCTCTTGGGCACTGCTCCCTGTAGCTGTAAATGTAATGGGCTTGTAACAGCTGGATTACACAGCTGCTGACTAACAGAAAAAATGATGCCTACTCACCCGTCCCATCACAGCCCACAACAAAGTCCAGTAAAGCCTTCACCACACACTGCATTTTGGGATTCAACACGTTTCAAGAATGCCTGGCCATGCCGGGTGCCTCAGGCATGAGGGGTTCAGAGGCCACAAAACACTAACAATGCCAAAACTGACCATCTCCATTACCCTTAGTTACACTTGAGTAAGAGACAGAAGCTCAGGGCTCAGCTGTGCCAAGGGACACAGACCACCCCTCACCCTGGAAGGCCAAAACCTGTAATGGGCACCATACACAGCGAGGAACCGAGTCACCAAACGAGTAGCCCGTCTGGTCAAGACTGCATGAAAAGTGAACGGCAAAAGATCAGAAGTTAAAGTTGTCCTGACTCCAGAAAAAGCAGGACAGTTCAAAGGCTTTAACAAACCGTATCTGAATAGTTATTTGGAATAAAAAACCAAAGAGAAACCCTGTATGTTTGCAACTTCTTAGAATGGCAGTTCTTCCCCGCCACCCCCATCCACATTCTCTCAGGTAAGCATTGCTCACCAACCTGAAACTACCTCCTAGCAGGGAGAAGAGCCGATGGTTTTTCTCCAGGGCCTTGCCGTGCAGGCTGCCGTAAGGAAGAGGCATGTTCCCGTCTGCACACCCCGAACTGGCAACTGCACCACTGCAAAGCAACATGGACTGCAGCCCAGAGCGGCCATCGTCAGAAACGCACGTGCTCCTCTTAGACCTGATGCAGGTATAGCAGAAAAAAAACCTGCTGGCCAGACCCAGCCTTCTCAGGCTGCTCTGTTTTCTCTTGGCCACTGCCACAAGTTTTCCGCTCCTTGTGCAAGCAAGACATGGCAAATGTCTTCCAGTCAGTATTTCTAAGGAGGTGCTGGAGAGCTACAACTTTGAGATCCACCTTTTCCTGCACCCAGCAGCTAAATACCTCACACCTCCCCGAAATCAATTGTCCTTCCCCAAGGCAGTACCTGCAAACACTCCATCCCAAAGATAAAGATTAACTGCCAGGATGTACAATTTTTAGATAGATGAGATTTTCTTCTCTCTGGGGAAACAGGTACATAAATATGTTTTGGGAACAGCCCAAATGACAAATTCTCCTTAGTGTTTTCCTCTCTCCTCACTGCTGCTTTATCCAAATGTCTTTTGAGACACAGAGAAATTCACTCCAAACAAACTAGTGTAACTCCTACTGGCTTTAATGGAATAACTCCTCCACACCAAAGCTAAATTCCAGACAGTCTGCAAAGGCAGCTGTGGCGAGACCAAAAGCAGATTTTCACCTTCATCCTACAGCCAGCATCAGAGCTGCTGATCACTGCTGCCTGCATTTGCTCTGTCTTTTCTTACCAAAGCTGGATTGTTTGCCCCTGCTTATGCAGATAACCGAGGCTTTCAAGTTGAAATGAATTAGATTAGAAATTACTTCTTTGATTTCTCATTGCTTTTTTTTCAAAGGCGGCAATGGCATTTGCACTTCTGAGTGCCAACCAGCTACAGGTAAAGAACTGCAGAGTAGTGCTCATTACAGCCAATTATAATTAGATTGACCTACTTTGGTGCAAAAATGCTTAGTGGAACTTCCCTCCGCAAGACGAAGTTCACAGCTTTATGAATATAAAATGGTCAATCACATTTACTACCCAGGGAATCTTTCTGTATCACGTTTATTATACCAATGAGAGTTAGGACAGCCCCATAACCCACCAGGGACCAAAACGGAGCTAGGCACATAACTCGTTAGCAAGGGCAGCGTAAAGTACTTTGCATTTCTACAGCACCTGGCATCTGCCTCTCTCAGTGCATTTTGTCAATACATAATACATACAAGAGTGAAATCTACCTCCCTCCTCCACTTTAGTTCCATTTATTTGTAAGGTTCACTGAAAGGATGTATTAGCTCGGTGCCAGAAAGCTGCGCAGAGCTGGGAATATTACCGTTATCACAGAGTGGTAAAATTAGGCCCAGTTTGGTTTAATAACTTGGAGACTGCCAAAGATCCATAAGCTTCAGTTCTCTAAAATTCAATCACATCCTCTTTTCTTCAACCAGACTGGCACTCAATAGGCAATGTGGGGATATTGAATCTGTCTCTACTGCACATTTTTTATTTTAATCATAAGTAAATGTCATCAGAACAATTTAAGGAAATTGGGAAATTAAAGAGGCTGTATCTCTCCATTTCCTGACGGTATAAAAGCTACTGAAGCTGCATGAAGTTCAGAAAATAAAGTCAAGGTCAGAGACACCATATTCTAAACACTTCCAAGGTCATAGGAAAGGCAACAAGCTTAAGTTCAATATAAATTCATGCCATCCTTGCATAATTAGTGACTCAATCAAAGGCCAGAAAAACGCCCATAACCTTACAACCTAGCTGAAGAAAAAAATGAATAGAAAATAGGACACAGTTTTATGACATATCAAATCCATCTACTGAAATATTTGCATGTTCATTATTTTGACCAAGATGTGCTGTGGACACAGCTAAAAGAAAATTGCTTATTGCAAACAAAAATTAGTTTTCCAGAAGCTGACAAACTGGAAAGCAATATATTCTCCATCAACTGTAATAGTAGGGAACTTCATTTACATTGGACACTGCTGGAAAAAGTCAGCAGGCACAGGAGAGAGATCCAGGAAGCCCAGGAGAATTTACGCATACACTGTAATTTGCTTTCAGGTTTAAGGTAGTTAAGTTCAGGCTTTACTGACAAAACCTTATCTAAAAATCTGAAGTGCATGACAAGGAGACATTCCGTTTCTCCACTGAAGACTTGCAAAAACAATTCTCTTTACCCCTTTGACCCAGGAGCATGAGTAAGTTGAAAGGTATGAAAGGTCCCTGCCGGTGTCTGTGCTATCAAGTTCCAGGTGAATTCGTACTTGACAGCAGACAACATTCTTCCAAAATTTCCGGCATATTCTCTCCAACCCCCAGAAGTCTGGCACGAGGCACCTCCACAGACCTTACCTCAAGTCACAGGAATGCAGCAGCTTCCCCCACAGACCAGTGACCTGCCGTGCCCTTTATCCCAGCTCAGACTGGGGTGACCACAAGGAACGGCAGCAATGACCCTGTACCCAGGGACCAGCACCTTGGCACCCGCTGTAGGTTAATCAGCAGCAGCCCTGGCATGGGAGGAATTACAACCCTTCCAGAATGGCTGCATCTCCCCCTCTCAATTTGCCACTCTATCCACAAGCTACAACAGTGAATGAGAGAAGAAAACGCCCAAGGCTGCAGGATGAGATGTCATTCACCATAAGGCTCAGTGGGGCAGTGTAAATGTTTATGCAGATATTTCAGCTTCTACTACTATTATTCACAGACTTACACTTTCTGAAGGTATAACATCAACATCAAACTCATCAGTGGATACACATTTGTGGGCACATGTCCTATTTTATGATGGAGATGACCGGTCTGAGAACGGAGTTCATTCCAACTCGTACCCTGCCAATGCAGCCTGCTATTTTCAATTCTGGAAAGTGGTTTATTACGAGAGTATATCTTTTTAATGAATGCATTACTGTAATTTTATTGCAGTAGCACTTCAAGTTTCCAGACAAGGATGAAGGCATTATCATACTTGGCACTGTTCAGCGGACAGAGCCTTTCTCCAAAGGGATCACAGTCTAAGGTGAAGGAAAAAAAACCCCACAGCCCAAGGAAACCCACATTTGTGGAGGACTTGGGGCTCTGCAGAAAAACGTCTTCATCCAGGGGGCACAACCATTTCCTTAATGACAGAGCTTAAAACTCAGCTTTACCAGTTTCCACCTACGCCGCTTGTTTTGTGAAATACACACTGCTTGAACAACGTAAACAGGCTAATCAGCTTCACTTCTGGCTCATATGCACAAGGAAAAAGATGAAATATTTACTTTGCAATATGCTCATAGAAGAACTGCATTTCTAACAGAAATATGGGCTGCCTGCAGCACTTTATAATATACAGTTAATCCACATGCCACAAAACTTAACATGACTGGACACTTAAGCAAAAAATAAACATCAGCGGCGTACAGCTCCAGCTGCCTCTTGCTTAAGTGGGAAGGCTGCAGCCCCCACCCCCCCCCGGCTTCATTCTGGGTATCAATCAGCCTCCTGCCACCAGGAGAGCGGGAAGAATGTTCTAGTACTCAAAAAGCAAGAGTTCTTTTGACAGTACAAGCTACACGACCGGAGACAGAAGCTAGCAGGAGGCTTATTTACACTGTGTATCTCAAGTTGTTTAGACACGAGTGTGGGACCATTCTTGCGGCAGTCAGTCCAGCTTTAGCCTAACGCCACATGGCTAGCCAAGTTCCGAAGCAGAACCAGTTCATCCCTCAGTAACTACAGTGTGGGCAGCATTAACTGGTTCTCAGGTCTTCCAAGTCTCAGGACTGACAGCCGTGATGACCACCGCACATGGATCAAACCAAACCAGGCTACATTTACAAAAGAGGAGACTCAATCATTCAAGCACCTTCCCAGCAACAGCATTTTGCTATTTCCTTCAAATAAGCAACACTCCCATGCAGGAGCGAGCTGCCTCAGCTGCTGTACCCTTCAAGCCCCTGGCTGGGTCTAAGTTTCATCACTTGACATTGAATTTCAGCAGCTCTACAGACTCAGATAAACTCGCATTCAAGTTCTGTCACTACAAATTTTCACCAAGTTGTCAGAAGCTAAAACAAACAAAGGCATTGCCTGACATTACAAGTGCGAAGGATATGGGTACAAAACATCACCCATCACCTTCCACCTACCTGCAATTCCTTCCACTTACCAGGACAGATCCATGGTGGTGTAAATCAAGGGAGCATTTTAACTATGTTGATTTACATCATTTTAATATCTAAGGAAGCAATACTTTAGAGAGAGAAACAGAATTTATTTCTGAAGTGCTTCCTAAAATATAAGTTGATGCACTTTGTTTCTCAGCAGAAAAGAAATCTAATTTAGCCAACTGATGTATGGTCACTGCACAATTCAAAAGGAAGAAAATCAAATCATATACACTGACTTGCTCTCAACAGTATCATCTATTGGTGATACATGACTGTCTTCTCCTTAATGCAGTAGTTTTTGGTATTGTCATTTTCTTTAGTTATTATTACTTAGGCACAAATGTTTCTATTTCGTGTTGTTCTAGCCTAGTCAATGAAACAGATGAACATAAAAAAAAAAATCTTTCCTCAAGAAAAATGAAATCCACATCCTGCAGACACACAAACACATTGCATCCTGACCTAAAACACTAGGGGCAAATCCTGCCCATACATCACCAACTTCTCTTTTTTTTCTTTATTTACATTATGCAATGAAGGTAAAGGACTCTGGACAGTAAAGTTCTTCAAAGCAAGACACTCTATTCCAACTCCGAACCGGCACTCAAAATGCTGACATCAGCTGTCAGCGTCCCCTGAGAGCACATCTGGAGGCTCTGACGAGCAGGGCAGAGCTTGGGGATGAGACAGCAAAACCAGCCAAACTCAGGGCAGAAGTGCCCCAGCTTTCTTTGCGGGATGATACATGTGAAACCACACAAGACTCGTGCAGCTTCTCACACAACTGGGTATATGCCACAGCACAGGACCAACACCCCAGGTCCCCACTGGACAGTCCCCTCACATGAAGGCACAATCCCTGTTCCAAACAGGGGGTGTCAAAAGTGGGTTGGGAAACCTTCAGCTTCTTCACACAGGTCTTCTCACAACCTTCTTCCCAAAAATAACATACTAAAATCGCACCCCTTGTATCGAACAGTTCATCTTTAAGAACTCATCTAAGTAGGAAAAGTGTTCCTTTCTCCAATGTTTACTGTTTTGAATTGTTTATCAGCAACCAGTTATGCTTTCTTACATAGTAGTCTTCTAAATCATTACAATTGCTAAAAAAGGTTTACCCATAGCCTAGCTTTGACACTCTTGCTCACACAATTTTAGTGAACAAACAAGGAAAGTACCTTTACGCTTCATAAATCTAGGCCTTGTTTCCCTAAGTATTCACCTTTTCATAGTTTTAACTTAACCTACAGTCTTATATCAAAGCCTTCTGGGTAATAAATAATTCAGAGACATTCCATTAACTATAACTTTTAATCAAAAGCCAGTGGATCCGAGATCATCATCAAGGGGATGATTTACATCTCAGCCAGTGCCTTTTCTCTCTGAACACATGGAGTGATAAACTGAAGAATGCAAGGGCAAAGAACATGCATTTTATCCGAATCCAGCTCATGCCATTACTGCCAAGTCCAGAAAGAATTATAACATCCACCTCAAATCAAAAGCAGTCTGTGAGTTTTCAGCAGGATGGCACAATACTGTGATACTGCAAATCAAACATATCATTCCTGAAACCAACTTAGTCACCTCCAGTTCTCTGGAGAGAGACATTACTTCCCTTCCATTCCAACAGTCTTTCACTCCCACTCTGTCATCACTTTGTCCATTTTAGCGCTACCCGGGCTTTTAGGCTGTTATTGCAGAGATCTGTTATACTTCGGCGTTGTTCCAACGTTAGCATAACAATTCAATTTTAAGGGCTTCCCAAGCAGCGAGAGAGGAACAAAAAAAAAAAAAAAAAAAAAAAAAGAGGATGGTGGAGTGAAGATGCTGTAATAGCGTTTTTAGTTTTTCCCACGTGTTCCCTCCCTTCCTCTCCCAACCAAAAAATTTGTCTTGGAAAATTATGCAAATTTCCTATACATATTTGGGGTTCCTAGTCACATTGCTGACCTTGGAGTTCCCCAGCAAAAGCTCCAACCAAGCAACCTTACAGCTGAAAAGTACAAAGACTTGCAAAGAGAGAAGTTGGAAACTTCCAGCTTTCATTGCACCATCCTCACACGCTGCCACACTACTCTGATCGTGTTCATTTCTAAGATAGGTTGGAAATGTAACATTTCAGATTAGGAAGAACCTGTACAAAAAGCATCATAGCTCTCCATTTTCTTAACATCTGGCCCAGATTCATCCTGTTATTACTTTAGACCACGGCATTTTCTCCTACCTACACTGGACTCAAAGAACAGTTTATTCTCCCCAGCCCTCTCCTCCTGAGACAAGTGATTTATCAACCTGCAGCACATAATGCCTGCGGGCATCTGAAAGGCAAGAAAGGAAAATGACCTTGCGTCTATTCTTTTCAATTCTCTAGAAATACAGTAACAGCCTACACAGAAATAAAGACGCCTAACACTGGAAATGTTGGGGGCAACAGATCCAAACATGTTCAGAAAGCACTACTGTAAAACAAATGAACCCAACCTGTTCAATGCTTCCCTGTTCAATGGTGTTTCTGAACCCCCAGCGAGGTTCTGGACTCTCCCTACCTGTCCTGAAGCATAAAGTCAAAAACGGGACAGAGTGTTGCAGCTAAGCCCAGCCCCGAGCAGAACACTGCCTCCTCCATACGGCCGGGATGCCAACTGTCACTCCCACTGGCACATTCCCTCCTCTACGCCCTTCTCCTCTGAAGAGGGTCTTTTCTGCTTTGTTATACTTTAGTTTTGTATTTTGTGAATGAGCCTTGAAAGGGCACATACATCCAACAGCAGGGTCAATGGAGTTTGAAGATGCTGGACAGGAAACGTCCAGTTTCAGGTAATATCAAAAGCCGTTGCAGGACAGAACCCGGCATCACAAGAACATGACACTGCACATATGTCCTGTCTTACAGCTGCACTGCAGTCCCCTGACATGCTGAGAGGCCAGAGACTTCAGCTGCTGGCAAGCAATGCCTCGTTTGGTTGAGCTAGAAATTGCCTAAGTGAGCACACTGGTCATAATAGCAGCTGCCAGATTTTCCCTTGAGGCTCAAGTCCTCTGTTCTTAACAGAGGGAGAGCAGCATGGCATGCTGACCTGACACAGGCTGTCTCCTGCCAGCCTGCTGCACTCCTACCCTGCAATGACCTGGAAACAGAAGGTACTTCAGTCTTCAAGACCCTCATCACATTTTTTGTTTGAATAAAATGACTGGTATCAAAGGGAAGATTAAAAAAAAAAAATAATAATCAAATCCCACTACCTGCTGTGTAGCTGGTAAGAACTCGAGCTGTTCTGCAGTGAATACCCCAGCACACGCTCCTGTTGGGTTATCACAGAGACATTACAGTGTCATGGTGGCTTTCCCAAACACTCCTGGAGATTTATAGGCCACTTCACCATCTGTAAAGCTAACCTTCTAAAGAGAATCAAAGCAAGCTAGAAGACGGGACAAGCATTTGCAAGTAAAGACTTGCACATAGTGAGGAGAAAGGGAGATGGTTTCCCTTTATTTTACTGTTAGGAGGGGAGGCAGGAGGGCTTAAGGACTAATAGAAGATATTAAAAATATTACTTTGGAGTTATTTTAATAAGCATCTAGAAAATCCCTGGTAACACATTCTTTTTAATATAATTAGTACTGGAGTAAATATTCGAGAAGTCCGTGTTCAAGACACATCAATGAATACATTTTCCCATTTACAGCAGCAATCTTA
Organism: Falco peregrinus; assembly: GCF_023634155.1. Lineage (NCBI taxonomy): Eukaryota > Metazoa > Chordata > Aves > Falconiformes > Falconidae > Falco > Falco peregrinus. The sequence continues at coordinate 118,403,920 of NC_073723.1, forward strand.
AATACTGCATTTTATTGGCAGGCAGGCAGCTAGCTGGAGAGGGGCAGGCAGGCAAACCACTTCAGACACCACCAGATCCAACATCCAGTGGGTAACAACGATACAATGGTAGTAAACATTTCAAACGTGCACAACAAAGAAAACTCTGCCTGGCCAAGACTGACCAGGAATTTAAAATTACTAATTACTCCACAATACAGAATGCATCAGTATGTTTTCGCTAAATCTGTTTTTACCATCTTCCTTGAAAACATGGTGACAAAGACCACATTGACTGCATCATCTAGAAGGCTCCTGGAACATGCGTGCATGGAACAAAGTCATGAAATGGGGTCTGCCTGTTCTGACTGCAACAAAAAAAAAAAAAAAGATTGTTTCCACGCTCTACTGACCTACAGAGATTGTGTTTAGTCAAGCAAGCAGAGTTTGTTGATGCAAGGGGGATACATAGAAAGAAAGAAACCCCTAAACGTTTTAATGAACAAAGCATAGGACTTTTGTCAGCGAGGCCAAACATACTACAGCTCACCCTGCTTTAAGCTGAGTTCAGCGTTATCAGCATAGTTACCAGGGAAGATCTGCCCCATCAGCAGCTCCTTTTACCTGTTTGAAACCCGACTAGAGGACTCAAGAACAAGATTTCTCATGCAAACTGAAGACCTGTGTTTCTTCCCGCTCCATCCCATACAGCAAATATCATGTAAATCCGAAGGCTGGGTGAGGCATTTGCAGTTAGTGCTGGACACGGAATCAGGAACACCTCACACCCCACACCCCTCACCCCTCCAGGCTGTGCTTTCTCTGCAGAAGCATCACGCTGCTCCCCTCTAACCCTTTGGGGAGCTGGCATACTTTTCCTCGGATTTGAAAGAGAGGCACCTGGAAAAGGAGCTGCACTTACCTCAGGAAACATGCCAAGTTCAGCTGCTGAGCTCCACTTACCACACAAGTCTTACACATCACCATTCACAGGGAATACGGGAGGATCTGGAGCATATGTGGAGCCAGACTAAAGAGCCTAGCCTGTAACTCGTGCTAGGCTGCTGCAACCGAAGCGTCAGGGAATCAGTTTAACAGACAATATCAGCAAGACATACATCCAGAGCTGCAACAGAGCTGCCGAGCCTGCAGTGGAACAATCGTTCCTAGCAGCAGGGAAGTCTCAGCCCGGCAGTGGTGTCCAGAAGCAGCATCATCCAAAACATCATCCCTGCCTGCAGCCTGAACACACCACAGTGCTAACACAGCTGTATCCTAACGGGAGTCAAGCTGGCTTCTCCAGAGCACTGTGCCACATGGAAACAGCAGCACTGTCAATGCCAGGAGGAGAAGAATCTCACACGCTTTACTGCACTACACTGAACATGCCTGCTGACTCCAAAGCCACACCAGAAACAAGCCTGGTTACAGAAGGTACTCACTCTTCTGTCCCTGCCATCAGCATTCTTCAGCGTGAACTGACCACCCCATCCCAGATGAGCATAAAAACCCCAGTGAATTGCTGTACTGCTGACAAGGAAAACACAACCTTGTGAGGTAGCAGGCATGAGTCTTGCACGAACAATGCACTCGGAGCCATCAGCAAGGGACGGACTCTTTCACTTGTCCAGTACATGTATCCAGACACGTTCAGGATTCACACAGCTGCTGCAGGGCCCAATGCCCACTGCCGTAAGCTTTCACCGGGCAGGCCAAACCAGCCAATTCACCTTGGGGTTCCTTGCTGTACCCTGTTCTAACTACATGCACAGCTCTCCTATGACAAAAGTGACAAGCAGTACTTCATTTCACGTCCCGTGTTTGCATTAGAATGAAGGACATTCATTCTTCCATTGCACTTCACAAGCTGTTGTCAACTTATCTCACTGGGGCTTTAAAGGAACCTTGGCCAAAGTAACTCACACATTAAGATTTTGAAAACCCCAATCAAGTAAAAAGCCTCCAAGCTGAACACCCTAGAAAGAGACAAGAGCTTTAAACACTTGAAAAACAAAGTAAGCAGCTACAAACGCTGCTTTACGCATACTCTCAGGCTTCTGCCCCAGAGCTGCTGCTAAGAGAAGCAGATTCATTTCCTAGGGCAGATGTACACATTTTAAGCCTTGCCCCTCTGTTACTGCAGAAGGGTGTTACACTTGGTAGCTCCAGATTCAGTTGGAATTACGGTGCCTTGGCTGTGTTACAGGAATTGTTCACAGGCACATATTTTACCCCACCCCAAGTGCAAGGCAATGTGACTTGGCTGCAAGACTAACAAAAAAAAAGGTGTCAAAGCACTGCACATGATATAAAGGTTTAGCTACCAGGCAACATTTAGCTCATCTGATTTTTGCAGGGCAGTGGCAGAAAGCTCTCTGTAGGTATTCAAGGAAGCCTGAAGGTCAAGAAATTAAGAACAAGGCTCTGCCAGCCTCATGAAAAGAGGCTCTAGTATCTTTCATCACAAATTACCATTCTGACCAGCTCCCTGACAGCCAGCGGCTCCATCCCCGGCACTGGGTTTGCTGCGATGCTGTGACGTTGCTAGGCCAGTTGCTAGGCAAGGGCACACATGCAACAGCTCAACTGTAGCTTCATCACAGGGCAGCCTTAACGCGAAAAGAAGGTGGAGGGAAAAGAAACAACCTTTGATTTTAATATATACATCAAAATTTCTTTGAGTGCTAAACAACTAGTTAATAGAGTTTGGCAATATTGCAGACAAGCTTTCTACTGCATGGCTTTGCAAAAAGTCACAATTCATTTCCCTTCCCTGCCTTCACAACATTTGATATTCAGCAGCACCAACTGGTTGGGTTTTCTGCTGAATACTGGGCATTGCAGGAAGCTAAGCAAAGTGGTCTGGAAGAGGCAGCAGGAGACAAGGAAAAAGAAGCGACATCCCCAGATCAAAGCAAGCAAGGTGTGCCTACTCTCAGCGATGAGCCTAATACACACAATTTGGACCTGAATTTTGACCTAGGGCATCTTAGCAACAGGACTCTGTGATGAGTAATAACGTTTTAAGCAAAGCCAAGGCTGCAGGTGTTCCCACATATCTCCAGGACACAGGATGTGGCCTCTTCTCTCCAGCACTAGACACAGAACAGACAAGCTCTCATCCATCTGCTTGGAATCAAGTATTTTATCCAGATGACACAATTTAAGGCCACCTCCAGGACTAGAAGTACAGGATGCTTCTTCAACAGCAGTAATTGAAAACTCAGAATAAAGGTTAGAGCCATGATGAGTCATTAATACAAAGAGCAGATAAACGAACAAGCACTTATAGAAACATTCAGATAGGAAGGGGGTCTATCCCTTTGCCTGACAGGCTGCTCACCACTTACCCGCAACAAATCTTAACCAGAATATCCCAGAGTACATTAGCCAGATCCACTTAAAAGTACATGTTTCATCCTTGTAACACCTGCTGAAACAAGGAGAAGTTTCTGCACTAGGATGAGGGAGATTCCCAGCATCACCAGGCAATACTGCCATTCAGCACATGGAAACAAAAGCGTACCTACAGTGCCTCTGCCCTCTTCTCCCCCAGCTACCATGCCCTGCCAGGCAAAATAGGTGTAAAAAGGGCCTACACAACTCCTGTGCTCCTCGGGCCAGTCATCTACATCAACAGCTGATCAGCAGTTCCATACCCACTTGGCTTGTGAGTCACCTTGAGGTGTCCTCCGCTACCCAGTCATCAGGGATGCAACCCTCTGAAACCACCCGCCATCCCCCACAGACCTGTGCGGAGACAAGACCCCAGGCTCATTTCTTACAAGTGACCGGGATAACGCAGAAGTCACTGTATATATTGTCATGGCCAATGCTACTGCATAAGTCAAACACACAGTCCTGCTACTCCCCTTTCAACACAGTACTGATGCTAGCATACCTCAGAGACAGGCTGCAAAAATACCAAGACATATGAGTAAAGGTATAATCAAAGGATGCAAAAAACCACAATCCTGTCCTTAGAGCACAGCTGAACACTTCAGTTTCAGTTAACAGCTTCCTTGCCATGCCATTGATTGACACTGGACAATTCCTGCTGGAGCTTACCATGAATTCCATCGGTGGCACACTGGATGTGCCCTCATGCTGTACCTGACAGATTGACTGGGTCCATTAAGTATGTTTGAATACTGAAATTCTCTGGCAGAAACTTAAAGCCATGTCTATAGTGATCACTAATATCAGCAGAGTTCAAAATTTCACACCAAAGGGGAATTAATGAAATAGAAGATGTGCAAAAAACTTAGTAAGAAAGTATGGTCTCTGCTTCCAGACATGAGACATTCAGACAAGTGTTATGGTGTGCCTGGTTCAGACAGGTTGGGCAAGAAGCAAGAACATCAACTGAAGGCAAACATTCACAAGTCCAACTTCTAAGCTTACTGAGTTTTAAACACACCGATCAACAGCTGGGCCTGTGCTCAAAGTCTCCAGCAAACAAAGTTTTGAGCATTCTTCACTGGTTCAAGTTTCTCGAGTCTGTTTTCTGTAATCACATTCACTATTATAATCATCAGTTTGAAAAATGCAGAGGTACAGCGAGTGACTACAAATTGCACTATAAAGTATATATACGCATGTGTGTTCATACATATATATACACACACAGAAGAAGCTGAAGCTAAAGTAGTCCTGTTCATTACATACTGTCTCCTTCCAGGACTGGCAATCACACCATGTAATCCTATTTTGAAATATGTTAGCTTTTCACTCCTGTACATCACACGGGAAGATTTTTGTTAGAACCTTACTGGTCTGAGGATTCTAAAGTTATTCTAGTTTCCAAGCTAAAGTTAATTTGTGCCCAGTGTACACCCATTTGTTTTCATACCAACATTTTTGGTCAGCTTACAGTCCTCCTCCCTGTTGTGTTTTTACCTGGCCTTGATGTATTTCTACAGAATCATTAGACCCCCTTGCAATTCTGTTTGCCAAAATAAATGAACCCTGTGCTTTCACCCTTCTAAGATACATCCTCCATTCCTCCGGTCATCCCCTTGCCAACCTCAACCCGTTTCAATTTGAATGCCTCCTGCATAAAGGACATCAGACCACTCCAATCATCCCAACGAGGGTTCCTCAGTGCCGTAAGAGTTGCTATGACTTATTTCTCATCTCTGCTGGAAAATCCATTGGAGTTGCCTACACATATACTAAAGCTTTTGCAATTCATAATCCAGAAATTCCGGGGGTTTCAGATTCCTCTTAGTGGAACTGGGTTTCACAAGTTAGGTTTCAAACTAAACACTCCGTGACCTTCACACACCTCAAGCCTAAACAGCCGGGTTTCCTAATGCTTGCAATAATTTCACCTCTCACCAGCAGCCATTCATTAGCAACCTAAAGAACTGTAATTATTTGCAAGACTTCACAGCTACGTAATTCCTGATGAAACTGGGGATCTTGTGCAGACCGTCCATTACTTAAAATCATTTGCTCAGCTTGGAGAAGTAACACAGTTATCCCAATATTCAGCCAGAATGGCCTCTTCTCAAGGGATGTAATTTTCTCCCTTCAAAACTTTCTCTTTCAAAATTGTCTCTTAATCAATTTTGACTGCTCCCTTAGCACCACAACTCTTCTACATAGCCATTGTCAGCATAATAATAATATCAAGCACTTATATAGCTATTTCCATCTTCAAAGCACTTCACAAGCATTAACCAATTAATGCATATTCTTCCCATGCTGTCTCTAGCGTAACAGCCTTGCTGGGTTTTCCCCGTGACTTCCCTTCATGGCTTCTCACTTGCCCCAATACTCTTTAATTGAATCCCACCGTCAGTCTCCTTCCAAGTGCTCATACATCACATTTTAACAGGAGCCGGAGAAGTGCTGCATCCTACTCTGGTCACAGGAGAACACCATGCAAGCTTACCCACTTTCTACCTAAAACCAAGAGTCAGTCTAAAAAAAAAAAAAAAAAAAAATACAGTTTAACACATGGTTAAGGCACTAAACTGGAACTTGGGAGGCCTCGATTTGACCCTAGACTCATGGCAAGGTTTCAAAGAGATTAAGCTACTCCTTTATGCAAGATTTCACAAAACCAAAATGAGAGTTCACCTCAGGACCATGAGTCCCTTTTCAAAAGGAACTTAAGTAGACCACGTTTACACAGATATTTTTTTTATAACCCAAGAACCTTAGACAGATGCCTTGTAGCCTTTGTAAATGCACCTGAGTTCTGCAGCTAACGTATCCTCTTATAAAACCCTACTGGGCAAGTACACACTTACTTAGGCATCTAAACATCCTTGAAAATCTTGCCCTGGGAGTCCAAGGCTCAATGAAAACATTCAGGATTATTCAAAAGCTTCTCAAAAATTTTACTCTTATTTTCTCTCTGCACCTGCATCATGAACACAGTGAAGGTTTAACTTTTCCCCACCTCCAGTCCAGACATCTGTGAAAATGACACAGGGTTGGCACGGTTTTCTGCTATGTCTGTAACTCCCGATACGTGAATCTTGTGAATCTCAGATTTTATCGATTGCCCACAGGTTTTAGGTTTCACCTGACAGTTCATCTCAACTCACAACCGAAATGAACACTCAGAAAAGAGAAGCTAATTTGATGAAAAACTTCTGTACAAACCCCTGCAAATGGACTCCATTCATAAGCACCATTTTTATTCAGTCTCATTTATAAGGTGCTAATTATTATCTCCAAAACAAATTTTTCAATTTGTATTTCAATTATTTTCCACTAACAGAATATTTGCATTTAAATAGCTTATCCACCGTGCTCAAACTCATTTTCATCTCAGGTGTTAGGACTCACTAACTATAGTTCAAAGACAGAGCAACAACTACAGTTTATTCACTATGAGGGCGGTGAGGCGCTGGCACAGGTTCCCAGAGCAGCTGTGGGTGCCCCATCCCTGGCAGGGCTCAAGGCCAGGCTGGACGGGGCTTGGGGCAGCCTGGGCTAGTGGAAGGTGTCCCTGCCCGTGGTTTGAAGTGAGTGGTCCATAAGGTCCCCTCCAACCCAAACCATTCTGTGATTCCAGGACTCCTCCAGCTCAAAAAAAAAATGTAAGAAAGGTGAAGTAATGTTCAAGGTGAAACCCACCTCGCTAATCACAGTGAAAGCCTAATTTAAAGATTTTTCTCATAAGTTTTCATTATTAGCCTCTATTCCCCCTCTACCAGACGTATGTCATCATGAGAAGACAAAGGTAGCTGCAACTTCATTTGCCATTATTAGCCATGAAGCCGTGTGTCCCTCTGAAGTTCAGTGCTCCCTCAAGGCCAATAAGAATGGAACTTGCCCTGAGAGACATCTTTGACCCAGCTACAAGTCTCATCTTGCTAATAAATTATAACACCTCAGTCCTCAAAATTCTCACAGCAGTAACAATTTCATCACTACACCGATGGAGAACTGACACTTTAAAGAGAATACTGTGGATATAGCTTCTTTAGAAGTTAGCCCTAAGCTCAGAGGGGGGTGCAAGGATTTTTTTTCTACTCCTCACCAGGTTTCAGTTCCTAGCGTGTATCTTTAAACTCCAATAGATTAATCTGGTTGTATTTTCATGCATTTGTAACTACATGGAAAGCACAGAAATTACACTAAGTCTACTATACCCTTTTGGCAGCTGCAGGGAGGCCACCGTCCCTTTTTAGCACCGAGGGCTCAGAACAGAAAGGAGACAGAAGTTCTGTAGAAGATGACACAGAAGAAGTGATTTCAAATATCCAGCTAATGCCGTAACGAGCAAATTAGCTGTGACTACAGTGACCAGAACCTTCTACCTTCAGCTATACATATTAAAGAAAAATATCCTGAATAAGCAGAGACCCCACTTATTAAAAGCCCTTCACACTTCTATCACAGTTCTCATTTAACCACGCTCTCTGAAGAGAAATGTACTGTGTGTTTACGAGTGCTTTGAGATCTTCCAACACCCTGCCAGGCATTTGTATTATAAAGCTTGTACTTGTATTATTGTATTTGAATTACAAAAAAAGGCAAACAGAAAGCAATTTCTCTCGGGAATTTTTGTTGGGATATAAATCCAATTTTTACTTGATTCCATTAACAGCACTTTCATATTCACTTCCTTGAAGTATTACTGCACTTGATCTTTATTAGCTAATGCCTACTTGTCACCTTGAGCAATCAATGAAAGTCACCAGAAGGTGACAGCACACAGAAAAGTTAACAATTCTGTTCACCCAATGGGACAAACAACAGCCACATGCCCTAGAAAATAAATAGTTGCAAAAAGGTTTCTAACAGATTATCCACGGAAAAAGTAAAATATTTCAATCACATTGAAATTTTCAGTCCCTTTACACAGGAATTTCACATATAGAACAGCAAAACCTAAATTCTTCACTGAAAGGTACCAGCTCTGTTCCAATGATAAATGTCCTAACAATCCTGGCAACGGATGGATGCTCTGATACTACAAAACCAGACTTATTTTTATCACGTTCTGATCCAATTTAGAAAAATTCTCATGCTAGCTACCAATCTGCCACAACTTGTGCACAAATATTCTCACTAACTGCAGTGGATCAATCCACTCACGTGCAAAGTCCAAGTCACTTCCACACAGTTCCTGTATCCCATGACCTCCAGCTATGTGTAACTAACAAAGAAACCCAGAACTTATTTCCATTACCATTAACATTATATTGTACTATTCTATTTTTCTTTCACCTCCTCCATTCAATTAAAACCTCATTTTCACCCTTAGACATATTCTACTTAATCTTAGTTTTCAATCCCAAAAGCAGATCAATACATTTCTTCTTCAATCTACACAGCTCTCAATCAAAGAGCTAATAAGGGGTGAACTGAATCGACTTGTAGGTTCAAATCGGGTATTTTTTTGTAAAAAGTCTCATTTGCTAACTGCACTTATGGAAAAAAAGGGCAAAAACTCCCCACTGTAGCCCTCAGTGTTAGATCCCCAGGCAAAAAAAAAAGTTGTAATTCGTTCTGTAATTTATGACTGTCACAGTACTTAGCAGGAACAAATGACAGACCCTCCCATAAAACATTATTTTCTAGAACACTTCAAATCCAGTGAAATGAACTTGCTCTTCTCAAGATTACTCCTTTCAGTTAGAACTGATCCAGCTGTTTACAAAGAGGTAACAGCAGCACGGGCAGCGCAGGCATCATCTCTTGTATCTTAAATCTTGCCAAGGTAAGGAAACCAGCGCTGCATGTGCTACTGAAAGAAGATGACTTGGTTTCTCATAGATCAAGGTAAGATAGCAGATTATCTGTCTTCACGATCAAGACGAAGAACTTCACTCAAAGCCACAACAGTTTCACTGTGCTTTAGCTCTAGGTCTTAAGGAAGATACTATCTACAGTGTGGGGACCATTCGTTCCACACGCCCTTCCCTCAGCACACGAGCGCCTGACAGGATTTTTAATGCATTTTCACTAAAGCACCCTACCGAAGTACAGAAACTCCAATCCAGCTACTTCACCATCTTTTGAAAAGCTATATGATTTCCACGCCACCACAGCCTGTAGAAAGTGAATGGAGCCCTCAGAGGAGGCAGTAACCCTGCAGAGGGGACAGCATGTGAGTGACAGATCATCCCTCTCTCACTCCAGGACTGCTGCCTCCTGAGGGTATCTGTTAAACCCAACACCAGAAAAAAAGCCCCAACACCATCAGGGACAAATTCCCTATACTTCAAAAGCTTATTATTGCAGCAGGTGGGTATTATTTTAATATTAACAGACTGAGTCCTTCTCCAAGTGGTGCTTAACTTTAATGAAAACATCCCAGGATGGTTGCTGACAGATGTCCTGTGTCCACAATCAGTGCCTAACCTTTCCCTAATGGAGACAAAGCAACAATAGAAGGATATAAACAATATGCTGCACAATGCAAGCAGCATCTTTAGAAATGGCACTGGCTTTGGAAAAGCACCAGGCTTCACTATCCTTCTGAAGGAGATTTCCTCTGAGAGGAGATCTGGTTTTCTCAATATTATTATTCAGTGTATCAAATGGGAAAGGAACATTAAACTGTGCTTTTGTTACAGAAGAAATGAGCTTCCATTTTCTGTACCTCCAGCTTGGCTTTAACCGCTCACCAATGTCAGATCAAATGTCTATTAAAGGACCAGATCCTTCCTTTGCCCCACAGCAATGAGAAAAGGGAAGAATCCAGCTGACAATGCAGTTACAGAAACATGAAAGAGGCAGGGCTGGGGAGCAGAAACAGACCCAGTACATCCTTACCTTTCCAAACTGCAAGACCAGCTTTTCTGCAAGACGTTTAAATCACCAGCTAGCATTGCTCGTTTCACCTAGATCTAAGAAAGAAAGTCCACCTTACCGGCCACACATCCCAAGTCTTTGGGAACACACACCCCCACCCCCACCCGTTAACAACGGCAGGATAAGGGGAGAGCAGTAACAACATGTAAGCCATTACACAACACTCCCCACTGTAAAGTTCTTCAGCAAACTTTGTGCGAATGAAAAGCCAACTCAGATGTTAAGGAAAACTACTCATCTTGTTCTTACAGGCAATAAGCTCGGGCTCTCTGGCTCCAAAAGCAATGACATAGCTGCCATAAAAAAGAAGATTTCAAACTCTGCTTTCACTAGTTTAACAAAAAAAAAAAATAAAAAAATGATAAACTGCTGATAAATAACAGGCACCATAATTAGGAAAAGTTCTCTATTTGATCTCTGCCATCCTTGAGCCATTCATCTTCAAAATCCATTAGACAGTACTATTCTTCCACTCTCTAGACAAGAAGCTGAAGCTCACACAATTTAAGCAACAGCTTTCAAGCCAGACTCCACGGCAGGTTATAATCTGAAGACCCAGACCAACCTTTCTGCTAATACTCTGCTTCTGCTAATGACCAGCATCCAGTTTCCTGATGTTTCTGGCAAGTTCTCAGTCTGCTACAAGTCTCCTACCTTCCCATCCATACTGGAGTACACTCCGCTTTTAAAAGCTGCGCTGCAGTCTTTTGCTAAAAGGCACAAATGCAAATATAAACATATAGAAACGGTGTAAGTGATAACAGCTGAATTACAGAAGGAGCCGAGCAACCTGTGCAAATCCTTGCTAGAACAGAAACTGCATTGGGTTATATTCCTGACTTTTTTTGCCATTAATACTTCTTGAAGTTCAGCAGCAGACAGACAACTTTCACCTCAATGTCATTCACAATTAATCCCAAATTGTACATGAAATGGTTGAATTCACTCCAGGCAATCAAGGGAGAAAACCAAGAGCATAAAACTTGTGTAGCTAATCAACCTAGTGCAATTTGTATCTGCTGAAAGCTTTTCACAAACATCCAAAGATCACTCTGCAGAATAAATCTGTAAATCATTTCAGGATTTTGCAAATTCTACTTATCCCCATTTTACAGACGGGGAGGTGAAACGGAATGACTACGGCTCACACCCTCAAGGATTTGTAAGTGCCAACAGCCATAGAAAACAGCAAGAACTGGGTTTTAATGACTTTTGTGAGTCAAGAGAGTGTGCAAGTAACAGGAGCGTGCTGAACCAGAAAATCCCCAGTTGTGGTTAATTCTCTAGTTGTGATTAACTCATCCTTCTTGCCCTATTTCAGTACTTCTTGCACTTTCCAACACGACTGGCTCTGGGCACTGACGGGGCCAGGACTATCAGGCTGTGACCATGGTTCGGTGAAACTGCCTGTTGGTCTGCACCCCACTAAACCAACAACTGAGAAGCAGCCAAGTTCTTCACACTGAAAGAAATGTTGGTGGCACTAAGGCAGGTGGATGGAACCCAAATAAAGCCGTTTCATTAGGACAGAATAGACTTAACATTTCAGAATGCTAGTGCAAGCCAGAGGCCAAAAGAACCAATCTTCTCTTTCTTTTTGTTTTAAAATGTTCTGGATAAAGATACATTTATTGGCTATTCATTGTTGTTTTATCTGCTTTGAAATGGGAACTGCAGACATTTTGATAAATGGATTGAGAAATTGTTCTGTTTCAGTGTAACTACTGTAAAATGCCTTGACATCCACTAGCACAGATACAGCTCAGACCTCATCTGCAGAGAAAGCATCTCAAAAACACCTCTCTTCGCAGCAACAGCACGGGATTTCTGTGCTGCTGTTTAGCACGCAGTAACACTCAGGAGTGAGACGACCTGGTGCATTCCTAGCTCCACCAGCAACCTGCTGCACGACCTTGGGGAAGCCTTTCTGCATCTGGTTCTGCCTCCTGACTTCCCCGTGCTCACAGCAAAACATCTTCGGGCACAGACTGTTTCTGCCCAGTGCCTTCTCTCACAGGGCTAACAATGAAGCAGAACAGCAATGCCTCCTTACTTTGATGGAAGGAAGAAAAAATTTGCCAGCAGGGCATAGGATGCTGTTAATGGCCTTCTGGTTACAGAGAGAAAGAGCTGCCTTCGGAGGTCACCGGGACTAAGGAAGAAGCCCAGATGCCAGTGTGAGTTGAGGTACCAGGCTTTTACGAGAACTTGGCTGCAGATCCAGCCCGAGTCCTGCACAGCAGCACTCTCACCAATGCCAGGCTGATATATGTACAAGTATAAAGCTGTTTTCTGGTGACACTGGTTGCCTTTCTTCTGTATTGTCCTTAGCCAAACCTGGCTTAAGCAGCAGACCTCCAACAGCGTGGGCAGAAAGCACCTCTCCACCTATTGTCACAATTCTCCAACACTCCAGAATTATATCCAATACCTGTCAAGAGTTTAGATTGTACATTTTTCCAGGCAAGGGCTGCCTCCAGCTGTATGTTTACACTGCACTAGACTCTTAAGGACCACTGCTCATGAAGCTGTTGAGCACTCCATACCATGAATACACTAACAACACGTTGCACAGGTGTCTCTGCAAGTCATGTTCCCCTTCCTTCAGCTCTCTGAATACCCACTTCCCCTAAACGTAGGCCACCAGTTCATTTTCGAGTAGATTTTTGCAGTCAGTAATGGGGAAGGAGCTTTTAAAGCTTTGTTTAATTCCTCCCCTATTACACATCTCCCTGGCAACCAGAGCCGCTCCAGGCCGCACAGTTGCAAGACCCTTCCCTTCCAGTGAAAAATCACAGAGCATCAGATGTCCCTACTCCACAACTATTTTGACCTTTCAGAAATTACTATCACTAGCAGGGCTCTGACATAGTCCCCACTTCTCTCTCCATCCAGCAGACAGCAGCGTGCACACAAAAAACAGGCAGTTAGTTTATTATTACAGTGGTGATACCTGTACCTTGTAAGGATGGAGAATTACTGCAACCATCGTTGCCTGACACTGCAAAGAACAAACACCAACCTGTTCACCGTGAAGTCAAATAAAGAGGGGGGGAAACCACACCCAAAACAACCCCCTTTCCCACTTTCATGCAAGGGAGGTATTAAAAAAAAAAATAAATTACATACAAGCTCCCTCCAGCATACTGTCTCCATTCTAGCTGGCTGTGTCCATGGCAGCAGCAAAGAGACTGAAACAGAGTTAATTTGATTTCTTTAATCGATGGGATTTTCCCAATTATACATTAACCACTATCAGATCAGTTTGCCACTGCATGGCATGGCAGAAACACATATATTTTGCAGATTACTGCACTGCATCGTGTTTATTGCAAGCAAAGTACATTGATTTCCATAATTGCACTGTACTTCACTCCTCCAGAAACACTGTGTAAACACGGAAACTGTGGGTGCTACTATCACTTTTTTTAATCTTTGTATCTTGTTCTTTGAAAGCAATGCAAGGGCCTACTTCTCAAAGCAGGCACTCACACACCACAGGAGGCCTCAGAAATAACCCTATAGTCACATTGAAACCACCTTACCTCTATGCTCCTTTGCAAAAAAAAAATTAAGAAACAAAGCAGGAAAAGTGATCTTGTGTTTAAGGCCGAGACCAACGTTTGCAGCTCTGCCACGAATTCCCAAAATGACCTTGTGCAAGTCACTCAGTAGAGCCAGTTGCTTTCCATCCCAGAGGCACTCCTTAGGGACTCGTACATGGCTTGTGGCCCGACGCTTGAAGAGATACTGAGCAGGCAGCAGCAGTATTTCCCCTGGCACTTCCACCGCCCCCTCAGCACTCTGGATTTACCACTGATACAGGTTAAAAAAGCACTTTATTAGGAAAGCTCTTTAATTCTATGTTTGCCTCTACTCTGAAACAGGTTACACCAAAGGTATTGGATGGCATCGTACCAGCCTCATTGGCTGGTTTTATGCACTGTAACATCTAGGTGACAAGTATTAAGTGCACATATTGTAGTTCGCAATAAATATGTTTAAAGGAGACATTTCCATAAGCAGCAATATACAGACTCCATTAAAATATTGAGCTAGACTACAAAACCCCAGTTAACACACAGGATTGATGAGGTCATCTCTGTTCTCATAGCCAGTCTTTCTGGGTGGAGCAAAAAACTTACCTGGTTGTAAACGCCTTTAAAGTCTGATGCTATCAGCCTTCCCATCTTTCACCTGCACCCACGGGGGCTGCATTTGGATATGAGAGCCAACACGTGATTACGCTACCTCTGACATTTTTGGCTGCTGTATGTATCAAATAGACAACCCGATGCTGGACTTACCAAGTCAAGCAATACAGAATCTTTGTTACTCAATTTTATTTTTGGTAGCCCTTTAAAGTCAATCTCATCTTTCCCCTTCCATCTGAATTTGCTATATTTTCTGGGCAAAGGCTAATTCAAACCTAGGCCTATACATTGTATTTCTGAACTTCCTAATGCCTAAAAACATATAAGATAGCAAAGAGGTATCATTTAAAAGCCACTCACCTAAACATACCTTTGTTGTAATTTCACTAAAGCCTATGAAAAGTTACTCCAGCCCTATGTCTCAGAACACTTTTGATAAAAAAAGGAGTTAGCAAGAATTCTCTTGTGATACTATGGACACAGAGACATCTATTGCAGCTTTCTCCCCAAAGTCTTCACACCAGCTATCCCTTACACAATAAGCCTCTTAAACTTATGTTGCAGTGACAGGTTAAAAGGTTAGCTGCACAGAACTAACAAAAAACCTCAAGTTTAAATCCAGTACTGGTTAGGCTGCCTGACCTTCCCTCAAACCTGTCTAACCCTCAACATTATCATAACAATTTCCTCTGGTCAAGATCCATGCCAAATATAAGTAGGAGCTAAGAGGGGGGGGAGCATCAACAGGAACATAAGCAACAAGCACAGCTGTGAAATTTGGCATTTCTCAAACAACTGGCCTCTCAGGAACCAGAGCAAGGCAGCAAGCACCACACAATAATTCAGCAGTTGCAAATCCCTGGAGCACAGGTGCAAGTGGTTAACAGCAAACTGGGGGGAAGAATCACTCTTCACTTGTCCCTGAAAGTAGATTAATCAAGTCACAGCCACTTCTGCATAGGAAAATGTATTCTCTATAGCAGGGATGCTACAAATGCTCATGTGATCAACTACACCCTAAGCCCTAAATTGCCCTGGCAAAATGCATATCCACTGGGATCTATGGCAGATTGCCTGGATCACATTCCCCGCACCCATTTTGACAAGCGCCTTCTTTTGACAGAAACTCGTAGATGTTTGGAAGGCAGCCACTGAGATGAACAGACATCCACCTCTGTACCACTGCGGGCTGGCTCAGCTGGGACCCATCAACCAGCTGAATACAAAATTTCCCTAGGAGGTATCTGACATGACAGAGACTGAGCTAAGTGGCAAGGAAAGCTTGAGCTTAGATGTTCTTCAGCAGCACAGGGAGACTATGACAAAAACAAAAAGAAAAATAAAATCAGAGCGAGAGGCAGCAAACAATTGCACAGCAAAGGAAAGGCTCCCGTACCCCAAATGATGAAATCAATACAAAGAACAAGAGGACAGAAGTGCAATTGCTTGCCTACAGTGCCGCAGCGTGATGGTGCCGCAGCATGGTGGACTTGGCAGGGCTACCTTAACAGCTGGACTTGATCGTAAAGGTCTTTTCCAACCGAAACAATTCTATGAACTGTGACCCAAACATCCAAGGCTCCAAGCAGAGTCCCAACTACTGCGCAGCGGTCTTCCTAGCAAGTTCTTTCTAGTAAGAGCTCCTCTTCCCCCACCCTTCTCTACCCATCATTATAGCCTTATACTTCCATGGAGGAAAGCATGCTGAATTTGAATGTTCTTCACTGAGAACTTACAAGTGTGCACACCCGTGTGAGGAGGTAAGTACGTACATGCACTACACTCCAGACAGACCTAAGGGCCACGTGGTAGCCCAGATTCATATGTAGAGGCACATGGAGGGGGAAGGATTGACCTTATTCCCATCCATCTGAGCATCACCTACGTTACCCCACTGTGAAGTGCTGAAAACCTATGGACTAGGTCACGTACTCTCTCTCCCAGTAACAAGGACAGTGAGGCAGGTACAGCAAATTGCTGCCTTCCTGTGTTCCCAACCTAAGGGCCAAGAAGCCAGACTAAGCCTAAGCAGAAGAGCCGTACCCTCTAAACATCCGCACCCTCTAAATGTTTTCCATAAATAACTCCTTTCCAGTAACAAAAGGCAATAGCAAGACATGAATGAGTACATAAGAATCATTCATTCCATTTAGCACCCATATCCCCACTGCTTCAGTAATAGTAGGACTCAGATCAAAACGATATGCTCAGCTATTGCCATAAAATACTGTAGTTTCATTGTATGCCACAATCAAATGTAATCTAGCTGGTGACTATTACCTTCCTCCTATTTCAAAAAAAAAAAAAAAAAAACACACACACACAACAACCCAAAAAACAAAACCACACTCATCTATCTACCACTTCAGAGAGTTAATATCTTGCACCCTTACCCCTTAAAAAAACCATACTCAAATCACTGAGTATTTCACACTGACATTCCTTCCCTGGCACAGTAAGTACCCCTGAATCATTCTTCATCCTGTAGAGATTTAAGACAACAGAACAAAATAAAAGGATGATTTACAACATAAATACATACACATACATCAAAATTCATAAACAGCTTCCCCCTCCTCCACTCTTCAGAGGAAGATTCTGCCAAAAACTATTTTCCATAAAAAAAAAAAAAGAAGGAAAGAAAATTACAATGGTCTAAATTGATTAGACTACGTTTCAAAAATGTATCTTTCTATAATCCAGGACAAAACAAGATGCTGACTAGCAAAGCAGTGTGTAAATAATGGTGTCAAGACACCCTTTATAACAGGCCTTCCAAAAAAAGTGCACATGTGTATATCCAATACATTCCCCAAATGCACCTTCTGGTGCTCATGCATAGCTAATTACCCAGGAATACCATTCCTGTTCCCACCTGTTTTGACAACCAAGAAATACAATTTCAGAATCACCACACATACTCTGAGAGGCCACTCACGGTTCACAATTAACTTGCTAAGACCAATTTAGTGCCCTCTGCCTTTCTTAAAACACTGTCACATCATTACTGCACCCTTAAAACCGAAAGGGGAAACTACACCAACCGCTTCCTCTCCCCCTACTCCCCACATACACAATAAGCTTCAGCAGATCACAAAGCACCACCTTCCCTACAGCTCTGTCAGTTCTTTGCACAAACAGAAGCTACATTCTCCTGCCTTCACAGTAGCATCTGAAGGAAGCACATGCTTTGTGCCAGGTTTTTTTTTCAGAAGGACATTATTGGGCAACAGGACTACTGACATAGCACAGCTGATGTGATACCAGTAGGTTTTCTTTCCCTTTTTATTTTTAAGACGGCCAGAACTACTAACTGATAGTTTTACATGTACAGCTCTACTGCCACACTATGGGTACTCCTGGTTATTACTACCTGCACAAACCCTCGGAACAGGCGAGGTTAGAACTGAAGCCTCTTCAGGAACTTTGTTCTACGGAGGTTCATGATTTGCTCAGCGAAGGTACTAGAAGTCCCAGCCCCGACTACACTGACTTTCTGGGATTACACCCCAAAACCACCATGAACTCTGCAAAGGGTGGGTGCACTCACTCTGTATACACGCATTCTGTTCTGGATATCCAGCAGTATGCCACCGATTTCAAAGTTGGTGTCTTGCTTTGACAAAAAAGATCATTACTGGGATTTCAGAATTTGGTTTGGGTTGCGTTATTTTGGTTGGGTTTTTGGGGGTTTTTTTTGTTTTTTTTTTTTTTAAAAAAAAGCTAGGAAAGAGGAGCTATTGACCAATGCCTCTAGCTCTGATGCAAATAACACACACCTGAGGTCTGGTCTAAAAAGCTGTGAGCAGATCACCTGCAAAAAAGAAAAACAATATAGAGCACCAACGTCTGGGTGAAGGATCCAGAACAGACAGCACTCTACATGCAGAGAATAGGGACCTAGGGGCCTGAGAAGAAAGGCTTATATACTGAACAAGCAGATAAAGAGAAGCCTGGAAGATCTAGCATGAACAAGCTACAGAGAGCTTAAAAGAAAAAAAAAAAGAATCTGTAAACCCTGCTATAGTAAATCATCTATTTAGGTATCTCTACATTGGTCTACGTGTGTAAGAAAAACGGAACAGAAGCTGCTGGAACGGTTCTCTCTTGTGTACAGGCTAAATGCTCTTGCTGAAGAAAGGAAAAATATTCATCAAATATTCATCCTTAACTAGGACTTGTAGCTTGTTTGGGTGGTTTTATACCCTCTTCTAAGAGATACTTCCAGTTGGCAAAACTCTTCGGGTCCACTGCAAGAGTACTCAGGAGGAACAGTTAATACTTACTCTGAATCTCCTTAGAGGAAATTTGCCTTACATAATAAAATCAGTGTTGTGTTGCAGATAACAAAAGTTTAAAAAAAAAATCCAAACCCCAAGAAGCTCTCATGCACATCAACACACACACACGCATTCCTCTAGCCTAAGATACAGCAGACAAGACAAACGTTACTTAGAAACTCTTGGAAATCAGGGCACTGCACAGTGCTGAAAGAAGACACAGCCAAACACAGCTCTCCCACTCTTTCCCCTCCTACACACACATAAGGACAGTCCCTAAATATTTGCTGTTTACACCAGAAATAAACTTCAGTCCATAGATATGATTTTGCCACAAGGGCAGTTGTGGAAACTAGGGAGGAGACATAGGCAAACTCCCCCCAAATTCTAGTTATCTTTTGCTATCTTTCAAGTCAATAAGCACGTATTTCACAAAAAAAATGATGCTGAGGCCAAAGAGCTCGTATGAAGAGATAATCAACTTGAAAGGTAGGAGAAATAAGAGAAAAGTGCTTCCATCTTCAGGCAAGGTACCCTACATCTATTTCATCAGCTATGGGCAGATACCGGGGTACTGAAATATTGAGTTAAGATGCAAGGCAAAGACAGAAGGGGAAACCGTGATGGCATTTTTCAGAGTCATCTTGCATATTATACAGCAACTGTGCCCAAATGATTTGACCCACAAAAGAAGGGGAAGGAGATCAAATAAAGCCACCTTTTATCACCCCATTGCTTAAAATTGTTGCTCCCAGAGGATACAGAGGAAAACTATCTTGTACGAAGCTACAAAGGTCTGAAGAAAATATACTCCTTATTGAACACTACAGGGAAGCATGTGCTGACACAGAAGTGCATGCACACACACAGAGTGTCATATCCCCCCCACCCCACCCCGAGGAGATTAACAGTGGTCCTTTGATCTAAGGAGTAGGACAAAAAATCCTCCTAAAGTTGCCAGCTTTCTCCATTACACTTACCAGTCACCGAGACAGCCAGCAGCCCCACGGAGAGCAGCAGCACCCGGCTCCAGGAGCTCACTTCCACCATCATGAGAGCAAAGATCCCAAATTTTCCCCAGTTCCTTCCAAAGCCACAGCTGCATCCCGGCTTGTCCCATCTCAAGGAAGGTTGCATGTCAAAGGGCAGCAGGAATGGGGCGTGCTGGGGGTTGGTTGGTGGTGGTGGGTTTTGCCCCCTTTTTCTTCCCCTTAGCAATTGGGATAGTCCTCAGCTTGGCTGGATGAAGAGGAGAAAGGAAAGAGGGAGGGAAAAAAGCAGGTCAGGCTTGTGATTTATTTTTTATTTTATTTTATTTTTTCAGCTCAGAAAAAAATCCCACCGCATGGAAGGCTCTGAGCTTCTGCAGCTGGAATGAACCAAGTGTGGCAGCAGCTCGGGGAGAGGAGAGGCAAGGAAAGGAGAGGAGGGCTGGCTCGTCCCTCCCGGTGGCTGTCTCAGAGCCAGCTCCTCGGCATTAGCAGCACACAGTCCTCAGGGATTTATACTTTTTTATTAGCCAGTTGATTAATCGTTCCCATATCTTTGTCCTCCTCTTCACTGAACGCTGCGGAGGGGAGAGGGTACAGGCGGTGTGGTGAGGGGCTACTGTGCAGCCACCGAATAGATCTGCCTCAGTTTTGCTTCCCCAAACCCAGCACAATCCTCCCACCAGCACCCACCCCACCAGAACCTACAAACCACAAATTACGCTTTAGCATTGTATTTCTTTTTAATGCACACTACACGTTTCTTGTACAGGAATAAGTCCCACAGCCCCCTGTTGTGCATGGACCACAGCACAGTGTGCATACATACGCACACCCGTAGCATCTCTGCTATTAAGACATCTGCCAGAGCAATGCAGCCTCCCAGAGTGCCCCCCCCCCCCGCCTCTGTAAACAACTTGATGATATTGACACAATTTTTGTGATGAAGGAAATGGTTACAAATCCAAGAGAGATCACAAAACAGCCACCCTCCCCTTCCCCAGCCTGTGACTTGTCGGATCCCCAGCAAGAGCGATACCCTGGCACTGGTGGGACTGGTTCGGGTGAAGGCGGGGATGGCTGTGCCCCCTCCAAGCCACCAGGCACGCTTGGCTGTAGTGTTGTTACCCCTTCGCAGGGCTGGCGAGAGCAGTATTTCTCCACGCCCCCCCCCTCCCTTTTTTTTAAAAAAAAAAAAAAAAACAAACATCTATTAGTACATTTGTCCCTGTAGCTGCGTGCAAGATGGGGGGAAAAATGCAGTCCGCTAAAACCACATTCAGGAACTTAATTATCTTGGTAATGATGCTCAGATCCTATGGACAAGAAAAAAAAAAAAACCTCGAATATGACAGCAAAGCTTTAAAAAAAAAAAAAAAAACAACCACAAGAAACCCTCGAATATTCCCCGCCCCCCCCCCCCCCGCCTTCTCGGCCAGAACCTACTTCGCCGTTTCCCTTTTGACAGCCAAGGAGCAGCCCCTCGCCCCGACCCGCCGTCCTGCCTGCGGAGCTGGGGGTGCTCAGCCGCCCGAGCCCCCCCTCCAGCCCTACCCCACCCCCCCCCCCTTCGCTCCCCGCGCGGGCGGGGGCAGCCCGGGGGGGCCGGGGCCGCTCCAGCAGCCCGGCTCGCCCAGCCGTGCACTAGCCAAGGCGGGCGGCTCCACTCGCCACCCATCCCCCTGCCCGAGCGTTTTGCATTTGCTGCAGTTTCTTGCTGCAAAACCCCCTTCTTCAGTCTTGTTCCGGTTGCCTTGAATGAGCTTATTTGACAGCTCAAAAACAAATTATATCGAGGGCTTGCAAATCTGTCCCTCCACCCTCAAATCAATCCTCTTTCTCACTCACTTTCCCTGTGTCCCCTCTGCATTTCAATCCTTCCACTGCCTACATTGTGAACCGATGCCAAGAGCCAAGGCAACCCGGGCTGTTACATGAAAGAGTTGCTTTATGTCTGTTTAAACTGCAGTATCCTATTCAAAGAGACCTTATTGTTCAAAGGCACAGATCCAAATATAAAAGGATCAGAGAACAGGGTACCACACTTCACGGCTCCATACATTGGCTTTCCCTTATACAGCTATTCACCTCCAAGCATCCCCCCCATCCCAATATTGCATTCAGCTGAAGATGTGACTTGGTTGCTGCACACCCGCACGGTATCGGCTGAGCCAAAGTCAGCTAGCCCTGCATCAAGAACAATCCACAGGCATAATAAAGTCATTGAGGAGATATAAACTCACTTTATTCCTGGTTAATAAAATCGTATCTATTTCAAATCAAGGGCTTCCTCCCAAGTAAGTTTCCTTCTCAAAACCACTAAGTTTTGGGGTCTAACTCCCTCCAAAAAATACTGCATTTATTTGTTAAATGGACAAGACCGATGAATACAGCAGAAACCATCACTGCAATCACCTGCTTCTTTGATTACAACCCACCTCCAATGGGGAAGCGTGTGCGGGTTCTGGTTAACAGGCCATTTCTAACCCCTACCACTCACTTCGCTTCTCACCTTGCAAAATTGCCTCTCTACTAAAAATCTTCTCTTCAGTGCAAGCACCCACCAGGAGACAAATTCTGCTCTGCACTGCCACCCGCAGTCAGAGCCCGGGCTGAAAGGAGTCCGTTGCCTTCAGACTTCACGCCCTTCCACCTCTCTGCAGACACTTAGCCAACATTTTGATACTCCATTTATCACACAGTACCTCACCCTCCATGCCAAAAGAGTCTGATCTGTTTTGTGATTCCTCCAAAACAAAACAACAGCGATTGCAGCATCCCTGAGTTTCAGTTTAATCCATGGAGCCCAGAGCAATTCACAGGTTTGAACCAAGTCGTCACAGTACCTCCCTGGAGGAAGGGAAACAGACTCTGACAAAAATCAAGGACTTATTAAACAGAGTGCCAAAACCTGGTTTTCCCTCAGGTTTTGACACAAAGCCACATCCACAGGGTTCTTTGTCTCTCCCTCCTCTCTCCTACATGCATCATGCTCCAAAGAATGCAGACAGTACCCTGGCTGCTCGCAAATACAACCACTCTGGTGATAGGAGGAACCACAGAAGGTATTCACACTAGGAGCACCATCACATTCCCTAAAATTTTAAGTACCATAATTAGTACTTTGGTATGGGGGAAAAAAAACCCCAAAACATCCTTCTAAATGCCCCACAATTTATTTGGTTTATTCTCTTAATCATGTATTATCACTATTGGGGGGAAAAGAGCATTTACCCAGGCATAACCATGAGTTGAGAGAGAGGTAGCTATGAATAATACCTCTATCAGCAAGAAACTGCAGTCACTATTTAACTTACATGACAGGAGAGTCCAGCTCTGGATTATCTGAAAGGAGATCAGTACAGAGCCAAGATCTTAGTATACAGAGTAATGATTTTGGTAGCAAAGAATTCAATACACAGCTGTTATATCTGAAGGTTTGCACCTCCCTTATATTTAATATGTCTTATATTTTCATAACTGAATTGAGTTTTATAGCCCAGCACCCAAAATGCCACAGAGGATGCTGAAAAGAAACAGTACACAGAGCAAAATTCTATAGCCCTGATGCTGAAAAAATATGCAAGCTCCAAAACTGAAAATGAGTTCTTCTTCCACGGCAGTGGCAGGGCTTACAAAGTGGCAAGAGGTATTTTTGCCCTCCATGACAGCGGGGCAGAAGCGCCACCGTGCTTCTGGAAGCATGGAAGTGCTCATGACTAGAAACACTGCAGCAGCAGCAGCAGCGCTGCGGGCCCAGCTAAGCAGGCTTTGTGCCACTCGCCGCGATGGGGGATCTGGAGTGGGCCACGAAGAGTTTCAGGGACACAGATCGCTCGAGCAGACATGGAACGTGTCGCTAGATGGGCCTCGGACAGGGATGTAGCTTCTCCTTTTGGGGCTGTGGAAAAGTAAGAGTAAATGGGCAGGGGCGCCCCTCCTGCCTGTACTACCTCCCACACACAAAGCCCCTGCCCCTCATCTGGCGTCACTGAAAGATGAGGGACCGAGGGCAGGAGGAAGGAGGCAGGAGGCCCGGAGGGACAGTGCTGGGTGCACTCCACGGGGCTCGGCCGCCGGCAGACACCCGGGAAGCGGCACAGAGCCCAGCCACGGGGAGGCAGGGACCGCTGCCTGGCGACGACCCGAGTTCTTTAGAGTTTTACGCTGGGGAACACTCCCAACCCTGTGGAAGGCCTGTGAAGGACGTCATTGGGACTGTGCTATCTGTCTCAACATTGCTGGCTGACTGCAAACCAACACTGAGACCCTGTAGAGAGCTTGTCTACATCTTGCTTCGGTGAACCACAGATGTTTACCCAGACACCGCTGCATCTGTTCGACCACAAAAACCACGCATCTCCTGTTTTGTACCCTCACCCCAGCAAGTACGCCCAGACCTCAGAGGATGAAAAATTCTCTGAAAAGACAGCAGTGGTGCAAGCACCCGTACTGAGTGAGGGGTGAGGCTATGCAAAACAGTCCTTGGAAGGAGCACAGACTTTTGGGTGAACAGCTCTCAAACATCTGTAAAAGAACTGTGACAACCAGCACCGGGTGGAATTCCACACCTGACGTGAAGTCGATCCGGGCTGACGGGACCCCCAGCTCCGTGCGGTGGTAGCTACTGCACCTTTCTTTACTTTATTTTTCCTCTCTTTCTCTACATTTCCTGCCTCTATGCGAGTACCATTAAACTTCTTTCCTTTACGGCATTTGACCTCGTTTGTGTCTTAATCTCACTCTGGGAATCACAAAGAATCTCCCCAGACCCAACCTTTCCAGGCCTGGACAAGGCCGCACCGCTGCCATTTCCATGGCTGCTGCTGGGAGCCCAGTGGCCGTTGCCAGTCGTCACCCTGCCCAGCTGCCAGGCCGCGCGGTTGCCATGGCTCTGCGTTACCAACACAAACCGCCTCCTCCAGGGAGACAGTCCATCGGTGAGCGCCCAGAGCCCGCAAGATGCTCCCTGGTACGAACATGGCTCCAACTCCTGTCGTCATATCTGAGGGTCAGTTCCCCCTGGGCCCTTTCCCTAGGCACACCTGGATCCATGAGGACACTCCCCAGGACAGCCTGGACAAGGCCTGCCACGAGATCTGGAAACGGGTTCAAGTGCTCTCCGACAGGCTGCACACGCCGGTGGTGCTGGTGCCGCCACTGCAGCACACCCTCTGCTCCGAGCTGTCCACGACCTTTCAAAAACACCGCATCGACTCCCCGAGCAGGTAAGGGACCTTCGAGCATCGCCCAAGCTCCAGCGAAGGCGGCTGCTGCTTCCCTTTTCACACCTTCCCAAACCAGACTCCTGTAACCCATCAAATTGAAAGCCCGGGGCACAGTGTACACCAACTGCTGTCTGACAGCCTCCCGTTGAGGCAAACTATTCCCACTTTTTCCACGATATTCTTTTTTTTTTTTTTCCCCAAAGAAAATTTCCTGTCCCATGAAGTCTAGCTACTTCAAATTCTGAAGCACCATAAGCAGCTGCTGCATTTGCTTCCCCACAACATTTAAAAGAAAAAACAACCGTACACACATCAAAATATTTACAGGGAAGTGAAAGCAGCATTCAAAAGGAGCAAAATCGAAAATTAAAGTGTTATAAGGAAGCTACTGTAAACAGCTGATCTTTACAAAGAAAGGCTGGATTTAGCACAGAAAAATTTATGCCAAATCATGTTTCACAGGACAAATAACAGTCAGAGAAGGAAGCAGGCTCTTCAGATTAATAGGATAATATTTACTCTATGCTCCCAAAAGAGAAAAAGTAAAATTTATAAAACCAGCAAACAATCAGCAAGCATTAGTACACGTCCAGCTCTTAAAGTCCAAACAAAACATCATGCAAACATGGCCCATCTTGCCTAGTACACAAAAGCGTAAACAGTTATTTCACCTTTTTGAAAAAATAACTTCACACTTGAGGAAACTGATGATTTTACAGATGAAGACACTGAGGCACAGAAGGGGAATTACCTAACACTACGTCAGGTAGAAACCTAGGAATTACATCTTGGACTCCTGGCTCCTTTCCTTTCTCCTCCATGTCCTAAAGAAGCTAAAACCATAAGAGTCTCCAGAATAAATGCAGGAAGAGGAAAACCAGCTAAATCAAGAATAACCAGTGAAGCCCAAGGAGTTGCCTATAGCAGTAGATTAAATTATACAGCTGAAATATCTTTACAATTAGCACATGCTCAGTTAACCACATATTTTGGTCCTGCCAGTTGCTAAGAAGTCTTAGGAAAAAAGGCACTACACACACCAGTGAAGAACTATGAACTACTAACAATCTTAACTACATTATTCAGCAACATATTTTACTCTTACAGGAATATAGATCTGGTCTTCAGCAATAAGTCTACTGCAGCAAGGCCAGCCTAACAGACATGATTTCTAGCCCACTCAACCTGCAATTACCCTGAAGCCAGTGCAACTGGGCAGAGCCAGCAGATGAAAATAGTTTCCTTTTTGCTGCTTTAGTGGGAGGTTGTGAACTTTAGGACCCCTGGAATGAAGGCAGCAGCCAAGACACAACCACAAGGACCTTAGACAAGATCAGCAACTTCAGTTTAGATGAAATTATAAAGGCTGCAAAGTCCAGTGGCTAAAGGACTATCACTGGGTTCAAAATAACGATCCTCTACTCCTTGTTCAACTACTGAGCTGAGTTACCTTTGGCAATTCATCTGGCCATTTCTCAGCAACGTTTTCCCGTAATTAGCTAGCAGGCTCTTCAGAACAGAAGTGCTCTCTGCACACACACTTGTACAGCAGAGTACATTGGGGTCTTCGAGCAACTGGGATCAGAGTCATTGAACCTTCCAACAACAGCCAAACTGAAGTGCTAAAACCAAATTACTGTACAGAACTCAATGAACTGCTTTAAAATGGAAGCAGTTCAGGTGAGACAGCCCTAGGTCTGGTTTTTACCTCTGAGGTAGAAGCTTCCATACCCTACCTCGGCCACCTCTATTACTCCTGAAAGACTTACAGAAAGACCGATTAAGAAAAGCCTTTCAGTATATACCAACTGTCAATAAAGGTGTTACCCAATTCACCAGCTGCCATAGCATCAAGTGGCCAAAATGATACCACATGACCTTGCTCAGTTTAGCAATCCTTAATTATTTTAAAATACTGACTTATGCAAATTGCTAGTATGCTCATTTGAAAACGCACCTGGAATCTTTTGAACAAACAACAAGTTTCACCTTCCTCGTTTCATTCTGGAGCATCTGGATAGAGAAGAGCAAGTTATTAAGAACACCCAGAGCAGGTGGTGACAGGAGGAACCTCGTTTGTTGAGGGGGTCACTATTTACCACACAAGGAGCTTACAATCTTCCAGGAGAAGAGGACAAAGCTTCACAGGCAAGCATCAGAGCTAGCAACACGACATGCAGCATCTTCAAACACATCCAAATACAGGGATTCCAGTAACCTAACATTTAAGTCCAAGAAAGAGACAAGCAGCATAGTAGCCACCTCAACTTTTAAGTCTCTCCAACTACAGTCAGAGCACAAATATCAACAGGTTCTGCAAGGTAGCAAGAGTGGAGCCAAAAAACCTGCAAGATTTGAGCAGTACAAGATTTGAGTGAGAAGTTGCAGAATCAAGGCTGCAGCCTGTGAAGCCACCAGAGACAGGAATCCCACTGAAAGGGGAGGCAAAAACTTGTGTGAAATAAGCCGTAGTCAGAAATAGCCTAACGATTTTCTATTTTCATATCTACAGTATAAATCTGTTGAGGTTTTTGGTAAAGAGAATATCTATGTTCTTTAAAAATAGGAGGGAAGCAGCACCATACTAATTATAGTAATCCTATGATTAGAGATAATTAGATACATTTACAATTTAGAATTTCCTAATTTAGCTGTTTATGAACCATATATGTATCGAAATAGTGTCCTGCACAAAGCATCAGTCTTTTATCAAACTAAGAGGAGTAAAGTGATAATAAAGTGATCGAACATATCTGGATGTGAAAGAGCAAACTGGAATTTAAATCAGAGTTTTGAGTAGGTGACCACAATCGGCACTAATCAGTATTTTGGGCAGGTAACCATTATAGGTACTTAGGTGTGCCTTAAAAGACAAAATTGTTCAGCTTTGACAGCAGCCCCACAGTAAGGTCCCAGAAGACCTTGGGGGGCTATAGAGGTGCCTTGTGATGCACCCTACAATTAAATAATCTGACAGTCTTATCTCCCTATATCAGAAATGGTTGATGAGTTACAAATACAACACCCAGCTCTGTTAAAGCCCTAGAGGGGATAAGGGAATCGTAATGACCAGTCAGTCCAAGGAAACTCAGGCCCTCACCCTGCAAAGATTTAAGGGTCCACTGAGTCTTGAAGGTTGAAACCATGCAAAGCTGGAGCCTGGAGAACAAACAAGGTCTCTCCCATTAGGGACACTGGGATTCAAGGCACAAACCAGAAAACCGTTTTTCACATCCAGAATCATTGAGTTAATTTTACAATTTTTGACAAACAAGATGAAAACCACCACAGGGCTTAACTGTGTGGGTAAGGCTCCTCCACAAACTGTTGTGAGGGACCTTAATTATTACCAACTGCTCTAATGCAATGGCACAGGGGGCCATTTAGTTCTTCCTTGTGGCAAGTGTAACCCACCTCGAAGCTTGTTTACCTCATTCACACCCAGTGCCTGCAAAGAATCACCTTGTTTGACACAAAAAACCCTTAGATTTTTGTTTACAATCAAAATATATTTGACCCACAAATATTTTTAAGCATATATTCTATAATGATTCTTTTCACACCTATAATGCTATCATCCAACTTTGCTTTAGTCATTCTTGGATAAATGCATTAACTAAGTTAAGATATTTCCCCTCCCCCCTTTATGTGGTTCTTGGAAAAGAACAGTATCAAAGATGAAATTATGAAATTTTATTCTGGTTAAGAAGGAATGCTTGAGTTTTACATAGAACACTAATGAGATAGAAATGCAGGGTTTAGGAGGAGTCAAGAGAAGCAGAGCTCAATCTTAAGTCAAACCTCTTTTAACAGCAGCCATATTCTATTTTCTTACAGCAACTACTTGCTAGATGAACCAGAGGGACTCGAAAGTATATACAAAGCAATGATTGGAAACAGAGAAAGGGAGATGAAATTAAGAGCTCTCTGTAATGCTCAGCTTTCTGCTAAACCCCACGATCCCCAGCCTTCTGTATTCAGTAAATTCCCAGAAGAATTCCAAGGGGCTGGAGGGTGGCAGCATGACAGGCACTCACAGCGTGGAGGGCAGCAAGCTGGAGTTGCCATTTCTGCTGAAACACACAGACCCTGCCAAAGGTGCAGACAATCAGGTAACAGCCGAGGAAACAAAGGAAGTGAAGGAGTTAATACAGAACAGCACGTCCAGCTCTGCCAACAGTAGTACAACTGTGTCATTAACAACAACAGCAGAAAGTCAAGCTCCAGGACAGAAGCAGCAGCTCCTACCATCCGCTGAGATTTGCCCCAAAACCTATTCTGATGCAGTCACAAAGAATCCAGGTATGAGCTGGGCATGGTCCTTGAACATCAGCTGGGAATCACGGGAAAACCAAAGTGTAAAACTCAAAGCTGTTGAAAAGCACGTGGCAGGAGCTGGTCTGGCATCACTGCATCGTTTGCTCCATGGTGATGTCCTTTCCAAGCCCTGTGTAAGAGACTGAACTAATCATTTCCATTCAAGAATTCTCGTGCTACACTAGGATGTTGGTATCTCCCCTCTAACTAGCACCTACCCAATGTCCTTCTCACACGCTGGAATACAGTACATATAGGAAGGTCATGACCATTTCTGTTTGGTCAGTATTTTCTAGGAGCTGGTTTTTTGGGTTTGGGGTGGAGGGGTTTTGTGTTGTTGGGGTTTTGGGGGTTCTTTAGGTTTTGAGTAGTTGGAGTTTTTGGCAGGGTGGTGGGGTTTTTTATAGCGTCATGATTTTTGGGTTCTGTTTGTGAGACATTTAAAAAGAACCTGATTTTCACAGAGTATTCATAACTATGTTCCTTGAAGGATCTTAGAATAGACAAAAACAATGGTATATTCAGATCTACTGTTTAAATTTCTAGATTAGATTTATCTGTCTGGAGACTTAAGGCTACTACAACAGAGAAGCTGATTGTTATCTCAGAGTTTTGAACTTTGGGTAAAGGTTCTTGTTCTGGTCTTACAATTTCATTCATTCTTATGGCTCAGGTCATTAGCTTTATTCCAGGTCCTGTGGGTCAGAGTTTAACGGCCCTACAAGTGAATTTGAACTGCTAATTGTTGAGTTTGGGTTGCTGTGGTACAGAACTACAGCCTGCAAAAGTAACTGATATCTTAAACAGATTTTGCTTTACAGGCAAATCATGTCCTCTTAATTGTAAATGTTCCACAGAGTGCATGTTTCTTAATATCTTTAACCTTGTTTTGTTTTGCAGTAACTACTACAGCACTGGATAAAAAAAAAGTTGAATACAATGCAAGTACTTCAGGCTTTTCTACTACTTCACTGACCACAGCGTTACATCAGCCAGTGCGGCAGAGCCCGAGCTTCCCTCCATTTTCCATCTTTACCAACCGCTCAAACTTTTTTCCACAGTTTCAGGTAACATAAACTAGACCCTCATTTTGTGAGAAGATAGTAGAACATCCCCAGGTCTATATTGACAGACACAGGGCACCACCTGCTGCTATTTTGACAGCTGCTTTCTGATTTGTAGGGTAAAGCAAGAAACCAGATTGCTATTCTACTACAGTAAGTTACACGAAGTGGCTTTGGGGTCACAAACAAAGCTTTAACAGGACACATAATGTAGTCCTCCGAGATGGTTGTGATGATATCAAAGGATGATGTATTATTGACACAGATACTGAATGCTGACCTCTCTCAGGCTTCATTAGTTTCCATTTTTATCTTGTACTTACAAATATTTTATCTTGTATTTACAAATACTTTGACATAATAATTTATTACAAATACTTAATGTAACTCCCTGTTTACAGACTGGGATACCACTTAGTCTAGTGTAACAGGACCTCACAGCAAAGTAAAAAAGCCAACTAAGATTAGGAAGAAGCCCAATACTCAAGTTGAAAGAAATAAAAGAACGAATACTGGGAAAGCCATGTAGCCATGGTTTTCTATGGGCTATGCTCCCCTAGTTTCCTTTGAGTCCACTAAAAAAAGCAATCCACAAAATAATACCAGAAACAAAGCTATGGTTCTATAGCAGGACTCAGTTCATCCTACAAGCTGTCAAAAGTTGTCAGCAGCCTGCTATAAAAAAGAAAGAGGGTGAAGACACACAACCCAGAGCACACGTGTTTTGCCAGACTGAGCTCCCTCAGAAGTTTACAGTCCAAGAATTTTCCCTTTTTCCATTAAGTCAATGATTAGTTAGCACAACAGATACTTACTTAGCATAGCAGAAACACATGAATTTTTCCCCAGGCAGAACAGAGCTACAGAGTGGAAAGCAGATTCCTATTCCAGAGGTCTCAGATTAAGGAGACAAAGAGAAGTTTGCCCAAAGCTAAAAAATACTTATCTCAACCTGGTTTCTTTGAGCATAAAATACCCCTAAGAAGCTTATACAAAAGTAATTAATGGACCAATTCAGATTGTTTTAAAAAAAATCATGCTTTACGTATGCTTAACAGGGTCCACATCACCAGAGCGCAAGGATGCCGTATCAGCAAGCTCTGCACCCTTTCCTTGGATGGTATTCAAGACAGGTGTGTTTAAATGGTTATGAATATGCTTTAATTTGCAGAACACAGATGCTAAGCACAATAGATAAGTCAGAGCACTTTGTCAAGTGCCCAGATTGACATTGGTGCCACTGCAAAAATAGATTTGGGGACAAGATGCTGAACCGGTATAAAGTTCATACAGTGTGCTGGAGCACCGTGCACTCCCAAGAGCTCAGGAGATGGCCTTGAGCCTCTAACTGAAAACATTTATTGCTTGCACTCTAGTTTTGTACGAAATTGGCAGAGACCACTATGTGTGTCTGAAAAAAATATTTTCAACAACTCCAATTTCCATTTATGGGGCTACTACCTTGACAGTGTTCCCGTCCCACTTTTTTTTTTTTGTTTAATCTATGTTATTTCTTTTTCCTCCCCAGGTAGCTCTATACAGCCCACAGCACGTTTTCCAGCCACCTTACAGTCCAGTGTTGAACTACATCCCTCTGGTTCAGCCTGGTTATCCATACCAGCAGATGACCCTACCGCCAACATCCAGCAACATCCAGGAGCTACCACCAATGGCAGGCGATGGGATCCAGAATCCATTTTCTCTTTCCTGTGGGTATGGCGATGCAGATTTGCTTTCTATTTTTTTCAGTACTTTAAGGAGAGTTAAGGACAGTGAACCTGCGCAGAGCTAAAGACTTAATCCACAGTGGGTTTCCCAGTTACAGTCTCACTAAATTCCAAACCTGAACAAAATACAAGATTTTACTATAAGGCCTAAATTCTAAAACTTTTATACAAAACCAAAGTAATTAGTTTTGGGTGAATGAAGCTGAAACACTGTGCTATACAAGATGCCACCTACAACTTCCAATCAATATTACGGATCAAAAGTATAAACACCTTTAACTTAAAAAGAAAATGCTTCAACAGGCTAGAAACCAAAATATTTTAACACTGTCAGAATGAAATTAAAGGATTCATTGTGATACCTTCTTATGAAAACTGTAGTTAAAATCAACATATTCCGAGGTTGCTAAAATAATGGCAAAATCTGGTAAAATGATCTCTGGAGATTCAAGTTCTATATATCATCTTCTGTTCAATGCTTATGGGACAGACAGGAATAGCATATACTTCCCCCCCCCCCCCCCCCCCCAGATCACCTTCCCAGAAACCAGATTACACATTAAAAAAAAAAAAAAAAAAGCACATATAAATGCTTCCAAGAGCTCCATTATTAGGAAGAACAATTAATTTGAAGTTAGATGTAATCTCCTAAAGCTTGACTAACTTACATTTTCTGTTTTAGGTTTAGTTCTGTACCTGGAGATCTGTGACAACTAACCTCAACTACCTTCCAGCAAGTGCTATGTAAAATTTTAAGTGAACCAAGTTTTCCTATCCTAGCATTCAAAGGAAAACCTACTGTCTATTTATTATAGGTTCTATGGTCCTATACAGATTTCATGTTTTCCCCAATGTGAACATTCCCATCTAGAACAATCCCCTATGATTTATAGGGTAAGAAACAGCTGCATGACAATTCAACTGAAATATTTTTTTTTAGGATGACAGAATAAGAAGGGGCATTTTTTGTTTTGGAAGACTGAGACAAATAATAAAAAATGTTTATATATGACAGATGCCTGAGCTGCTTAGAGTTGAGTGTTGGTGCAATAAAGATGGTTGATAGAAGAGTCCTGGCCACAAATTTCAGAGATAGTAACTTCAGCTGTATATTCAAAGTGAGATTAAGACAAACACATTCAACAGCTGAGTGGTGCAGCTCCATGCATGACATGTTCCTGTCTTATTACCTCAAACGCTAATCCAGATGCTAATTTGACTCTTAATAGTAAAGAAGATCAAGCCATATAGCTTGTATGGAGAATCCTGCTTAACTATATTCCCTTGGTTATTTAACTCAGGAATTTCAAGTGTCTAACTTTTGACAATGAGCCTTTGCCCCTGCAAAATACCTTCTGCTTTGTCTGGAGCCGGCACCATTCCTGCAAAGGGAGAGCAGCAAGGCATCTCTAGAGAATGGCTGTGGCAATCTGTCTGCTCCATTTCAGCCACACTTTGCTGGTTTGGAAGTAGAAGAGTGATTAGATAGGATTCTACAGCCTGCATGATACACGTCAGAACAAATTATCACAAAAGTCTCTCCCAGCCTTAAAACTAGTGAATAAGGTGTCAGTCACAAAGATCTGACAGTTTGCAATCATCCAGCCCTATACCCAGTAGTATGCAAGTCAGTCTGCTTTTACATTCAAGGAGACGTACTTATACTTCACTTAAGAAGGATATTGCACCCATACAAGTCAAGATTTGAAACTAACTCTTTTACACTCTTTAACAAAAGCCTATGTATTTCACAAATAGTTATAGGTCCTAAGAAATATAAAGCACCACGCATTCCTGGAGGAGCCGAAAGCACCAAATATGCTTAACCTCTGTGGGCAAAGCTCTTTCTAAGAGGACAGGCTTGAATAGCAGCTCACAGTACAAGCAAAAAATGGAGCACTCTTCCATTAACCGAGCTTTAGACTTGGCCCCAGGTACATAAATACCAGCTTTTTTTTCTCTCCTGGTAAACAACAATAACCCTGTCACTTTTAAAAAATTAGCTCCTCCTTCCCTTTAATTGTATTTAATGTAAATAATACAACCTAGTTGTATAGACTTAGCTGTAGCTAGTAAAGAATTCACAGGGTATGTTTACTCCCTTAAGGTTGATAAACAATTTTACAGCGATGCTTCAGGTAACATTTTGCACATTATAACTAGTCTGCTCCTCAGTGTTCCTCTTTCCACACTGCATCAACATCTATTTTGGGTTACCCAGATGGCCGAGGTGATCTAGGACAATTTATAATAAGAAATTCATGCTTTGGCAAGATGTGCCAACTAGCCCTGTTTTCTCTACATACCGCTGTAGGCCAAAATTTCAACTAAGAAAAGCCAGACAAGCAATTAGGAACCTCTAGTGTTTCCACAAAGCATCAACGTTCTTCACTCTCCTTGCCTTGTGGGTAAGGTGACAGGCTGACAACATAACACAATCTGAAAGACTGTTAAAGTAATACCAAGGCAGCCAGAAGAAATCAAAGCCAAAGCCCATGTACTGTTTACGAACTCCCAGCACTATCAGCAACAACGATCTCACAGTTCCAATGCATCTCATATCCGAAGAAAAGGGGACACTAGTACAGAGACCACCTATATCATTCCACCAACACTCGATTTGTTGGAGATAAGCAACCTGAGCCAGACATACCACTATTGTACCACAGTTCAGGCTAGAAATCAGGGAACTGAAGATTAGCCAAGATGCAAAGATGAGCTACCTCCAGAGTCCTGTCAGGAATGGGGCTGAAAGATCATTAAGGCACAAGCGGTGTAAACCACAGCTGTATCCCTCTGTCAGGAACACTAGCACACTAAGGCAGATGGCATCGTTTTTCTACCCAAAATGCTTGTTTTCAGCACAAAATCAAAGATACCCAACGAAGATGCTTGTCAATATTTCTATTTCTTTCTCATTATGCAAGATGTGGGTGTGGGCCCCATGTATAGCTGCAGAAGTATTCCAGTTTTCAAGAGCTTTTTGCTCCTACTTGGAAATCCACTGTTCCAGGCCCTTTCACAGCACACTTCTCCCAAACCTCTGTAAGAGGTAGGAAAGGAAGTTATCCCCATTTTACAAATTAAAAAGCTGAATTCTAGGAAGTAAGTGCTCAAAGATTTCATCCTTGCAGTTTAAGGACACTAGCTACAGGCAGTCAAACAAATACTCAGGAACACAAACCAGAATCTAGAGGGTACAAAATTCACGTATACTTTCCCTCTAGCTTGACCCTTTTTGCAACACCTTTCCAGGACATACCACTACTACTGGATGTCATACGCAACTTTCCAGCCAAACCCTTATTTCTTCCATAACTTAGTCCTGAGTTTGTCCCGAGTTGCTGTTGCAACACTACATATCTTCTACCATAGCTGTTACAGGCTTCCTTTCAAAAAGAATTTTACAGAACAATATAATTATTTACTTAGGTTTTTCAAACCCTAAACTTGGATCAGAATTTGCTTTGGCTAAAGTCAGGTATGTTCTGCCCCAGTAAATTCCCATTTTCTTAAGTAAAATAGAAGCTTAGATTTTCCTACAGTTAAATCCACTGGCTGTTTTTCTCCAATATTCCTAATGCAATTAGCATAACAAGATAAAGGAATCAAGTCCTTTTCCATTTTTCTTCCTTTATAAAAGGACTAATGACAAACTGGGAATCAGAATCTGTATTGAATTACATTTGCCACAAAAGAGTTCATTAAGTAATAGTACATAATAAAAATCGCCTGTCAGCTTGAAGGATAGACCAAATCCACTTAACGAAACAGCTGGTTATTTTCTAGAGCACTCTATAGCTCAAACGGTCAATATGAGCAAGGAGAAGAACTGAGAAAAGGGGAAATTAGGAACATTTCAGATACCAGCATGCTAAGCCAGTTTCAAGACCCTTGTCTTATACGCAGTTGTAGCATGACCGAAGTAAGATTATGCCTACAGTACCCCGATTTCTCCCTCATTATAGTGGTTGCAATAGCTCTTTTCCCAGGAAAAGGATTATGAGGCTAAGGGTGGGACAGACCATGAGATGCTTCAGCAGCCAGAGTATCATCAGGGGACCTGAATATCCATCTCACTCCGGCATATCAAATGGTCCATGATGATGATGGGAGCGGGGCTGCATTTTCTGCCCCCGGCTTCCATGCACAAGGCTGAAGCAGCACTACTATATCCTAGCGGAGGAGCATCACTGCTCCCAGCCTCGCCAACCAGGAATCTCAAATATAAAGGCTCTTCTGACTTGCAGAGTCTGTGCTCTCAGCAGCAAGTCTGGGAAGAAAGAGCAGAAGGATCAGTGTTAGTCCTTTGCTCTAAACAAGCCGCATTGGCTCCTGACAGAAAATTTGCCTCCCTTTCTGCATTCAGCTCACTTGCTGAGTAACCAAAACCCAGGCAAAACATCTGCGCTGCCTTGGCTCAAGGGATTTGTTCCAAGATCCTTGAAGTCTCGTAACATGGCACTTACTGTAAGATTACTCCAGGTAACATTCAGTGCCACAGAGAGAGCTTGTTGGGAGTAAAGGTCATCCATGACACAGCATGGCTATGAACCTACGGTGCCCTTCTTGCATGTGTTTAACACAAGTCTCAGAAGAGCAACCCCTCTTAAAAAGGGTCAGTTCAATTTTAATCTTGCTGATTCTTCACCATTTACAGATTTAGTCCAAGACACATTCTTAATGGTCCTATTCTTCCACATATCCACAAAAGTTGTAGACAGCAGATTTACACAGTGCTTTAATAAATCTCAGAAA
This sequence comes from Falco peregrinus, assembly GCF_023634155.1. Lineage (NCBI taxonomy): Eukaryota > Metazoa > Chordata > Aves > Falconiformes > Falconidae > Falco > Falco peregrinus. The sequence continues at coordinate 118,440,700 of NC_073723.1, forward strand.
AGAATAGATGTAGAAGCCCTATTGTGGCCTATACTCAACTGGACCCTTCTCAGGCAATCAACCAACCAAAACTAGTTATGAATGTCAAAAATAATCTGTTACACTGTTCTGTCTTTGAAAGCCTCATATTGCAACACAGCGAGGATGGAAACTCCAGGCCCAGCATGGCAATGGTGATGGTGGAGTCCGCCTAGCCGCACCTCTGGTCCAGGCAGACCTTCAGAGCTTTACCAAACCTGAAAGTACAGTGAGCATCGATCTGCCACCACCATACCGAACTCCTACCTGGATTATTATCAGGAGCTGCTCCCATGTCCTAAGCCAGACTTACTGCTTTTGACCCAAGTCCCAACACAAGCGTCATACAGCTTTTCAAAGAACTGACACATACAGGCAAATGCTGCCCTATTTCAAGACTGATCATGCTTATAAGAGTCAGAAACCCAGGGCCTAGCTGAGCATGCTGTTTCCCCTCCTTCTCCTTCTTTAGCATCAGTCTCCTCAAAAGTGTTTTCAAATAGTCTAAGCTTACCTGACGTCCTTTAAAAATCTGAAGATTCATGTTCAAGTTCTATTGATCCCAATTACTTACAGATGGGATGACAGTGAAAATGGAAACCTTGTATCTGGGGTTGTAAAAACTTCTTATCTATCTGCTGCTATTGTTTTGCTTAATCATAGCAAAATATAATTCCTCTCTTTTGCCCTAGGTCATCTTCCCTCACTGTAAAGGAGGAAGTGAACCATTTTTGCAATTTATATTACTTTACAAAAACTCTGTATCATGAAAGTATTTGTTTACACATACAATAACTGGCATTGATTTTTAGTATGCAAAACCACATCAGCATTATCAGGTTCTCTAGAACGGCTGGCTGTGTTCATTACCTGCCAGAATGGGCCAGAAGCCATTGCCATTACTGACTTTAGACACAGTTTTTCCCCTTTCAAATATGCCCTTGTATTGCCCTGCTGATCAGATTTGCAGAACGCCTCACTGACTAATAAAAAGGTGTGCTGAAGATCACCTCCCTCCCGGGTAAAAATCCTACCCTTGCTGCTCTGCTAAAGACAGAATCAACTGGAGGATGCAACAGACATTTGTAGGAGCTGCAGATACCCAGAGCTGCAATACTATTTTGGAGGGAGAACCATCTTCATCTGCAGGCACAAAAACAGCCTCTCTCTTGCTTTCTTCCAAAAGTCTCACACAGCTTGTGTTGCTACCACTGCAGTTTTACCCAAGTAATTTAGTCCAGCTACCCAAAACAAACTTTTACAAAATTAGCTTGCATGGTTCCCAAGTCCATTAAACTTAAGATAATGTGAGGAAGGGGGATTGATTGAATAGCTATTAATCAAAGGATGGGTTTTATTCTTGTGATGTCATAAACTGTAGAAATAGAGCTCAAGCAGTTTATTAAATTACAGGAATGCCAAGAAAAATAGATAGCTTTAATAATACATTTTTGCCTATCTGTTATATTTTATATGTAGCTTGCAGAAGAGAATTAAAAAGTTTTCTACCGTATAAAATTTCTATTTAAAAGGAGAAAAAACCAAAATAGATTCTGTCACTGATAGAGAATACAATTATTCTAGGCTAAAAAGTTTATTCTTTTGCTAACGTGTGAGATTACCGTAGTTCAGAGCCTACGGGAGAGGAGGGGGGATAATTCCAAGATAAGAAACTGTCTCTAAGCTTAAAAGCTCAAATGAACTAGCTAAGAAAGAATATAAAAAACCCAGATGTCTCATACAGGCAGGCCCGTCTTTGAGGGAGAAAGCTCTCCGGCTAGCACACCTTGTCAGCGCTCCACCACCACCCTCACAGCCTGGGCTCACCGCAGCACCCAAGTCCAGCAGATGCTACTAAAGCAGCAGAGTACCAGGCAGCCTATGGACTGCAGCAGCGGTGTCTAGAGGAGGGGGGGACTTGGCCAGAAACCCCTGCTCTGCACTAAGATGCAGCCCATCCCAAGAACTAGGAGATGCATTACTAGCATCTCCAAGGCCAGACAACTTGTGTGAAACTTTACGTGAAGAACATCGCTGCTCACTATTCACCCTTCAACAGGGACAGCCTTCCTCTGCTTAGCCTCTTCAACTGTTTCTACCTCTTAATTAACAGTTCAAGAAGCATCCCTCTGCATAGCCCCAGGCCCACCAAAATCCAACACTACCTCATTTTTTATTATTCTCCCACCATCCTACTTCCTCTCAATCTCCAAGACTTCCCTGTGATTCAGCATAAGCACACCCATCCCAGCTTTTGCAAGCTGCCAATTGAGTCGCGTTATCTGGATGGAAAGCTTCCAAAGAAAATGCCCAACTACTGTTGATGAACTGAATTTCTTTCCTCTGGGAACAAGACTCAAGAACGCTACCAAGAGATATTGTGCTGCGATTTAACATGTGGCATGTCTAGCATATAACAAATAAACATGAAATTCTGAACCCGTATCCTTAAGAATGCCACAAGTGGTAAGGCTTACGTGTTTGAGATGGCTCATTTATGTTGATGAACCAGAAGCCAGTTTCCACGTCAAATTCCTTCAGTCTCTCAGCTGTGCTTTATATACTATGCTCAAAAAAAACTGTCTTGCAAAGATAGACATTGATAAGTACATTGTACTATTAGGATCTCTTAGTAGGGAGCAGACTACATGAAGTCTGTATTTATCAATACAGCAATTGCATGGGGGGTGTCTATGCTATTTACCAGGTAAATCCATCTGGCAGAACGCTATGGTTAGGCACAGCCCAAGGTTAGTAGAAACATACTTAGGAACAAATCCAATGTGCTGGCATGTGACTTTAATCTCCTTTTCATATTCACCTCTCAGAAACATGCCCCTGTTAATCTTTCACAGATGCTTCTGCAAAAGCAGAGCTCATCAGGAATGAAGTGTCTTATTGAACACGCACTCCTCTCTCACCTCTGAGAGCAGATTTTGTCTCCTGGGATGAGGGAAGTACCCTGCTGAGGAAGCGAACAGCAGGAAGCAGTCTATATATATTTTAATGTTTCACACTGTGCTTTCCTGTTCTTTTTGGCATGATCTATGGAGCTCTCTGCTTCAGCATTCGGACAGACACAGAATATAAGGCTAGAAGAAAACTACAAAGGTCACTTAGTCCATCTCCTACCCTAAGGCGGGATCAATGTTACATGAAACATCTGCCTAGATGATGTATACATGGTTGACACAGGTAGAGCTGACCCTGCCTTGGGCAAAGGGATTGACTAGATAGTTTATTGCACATAGAAGTTATTCATGTTTATATGGCATGTTTTCTTAACAAAAAGGAGACCAACTGTTCACCAAAGCATCCCTTTCCAAACATTCACTGCCATTGCTATTAGACTTCATTGCCCATGTGACTGTTCAGACCAACTTCTACCCTCTCTGTGCAATTTCCCCCCACAGGTCTTGCAATCTGCCTGTTTAGGGAACAGTTAACTAAACTAGGCACACATTCTCCCACAAGCATTTTACCAAAGGCTGCAATTAATTGGGGAACACTGGCTTGGTTTGGGGGCTTTTTAAAATTAAATCAAGACTAGGTATTTTTCTTAAAGGCAAATCAGTTAGGGATTAATAGTTCAGTGGTTTGTCCACCTATTTCCTATAGCATCTTCTGTAATAGAAATAGTAGGTTTCTAATTCAAGCCCTACTTTTCATGCAGAATTCAGTGCTATCAATACAACTCTAATGCTCTTATTTTCTCTAGTTCATTTGTTCAAATGGAAGCAGATGAATTTCAGTTGAAAGCTTACTACCGGCTTCACTTCAAACTCCTGGCCCATAAAGAAAGATTTTGATGCCTGTTTCTTGCATTAATGAGAAACTGTTAGAACTTTCTTGCCACTGGTTATGAAGAACCTGACATGGATTCCAAAAAATGAAGAGGGGAAGGAGCGGTTTTTTAATCATGGGCACTTAAGCATTCCAGTTCTCTGCACATCTTCACAGACACTGGCACAGCTCAGGGATAGGGAGATGGACTGCAGTATTCCCGGATTTGTTCTGGCAGCAACTGCTACGTTACTCTTCCCAAGCCAGGAAACTGCCTTTGTCACAAAGTCTTTCCCAAGACTTCAGCTAGCACACAACACTAACGCAAACACACAACTCTGAAGTGACACAAACCTATACAGGCTGCAGACACTCTTCCAAACCCTCTCTGCTCTTTAGGTTTCTCTCCAGAGCTCTTTAACTGAATGACCTCTTTCCTTGCTAAAATTGCTCATACACAGGTTTACTCCAGCAGCTCACTGTAACACCCATGAGTTCTAACACATTGTAAACAGATTGCAACAGACTGCATCACACCTTTTGTAGCAGTAGGAGGCTGAAGGGCTGACTGTCTCAGCTTCCCTCCCCCAGCTCACCCCTCCATTGTGCTCAGCACAGGATCCACGCCTGCTCTAAGACTTCCCTTCCAGGGCCTAGAATTGAAAGATTGAAAAGTTTGGCTACACGTGAAAAAGAACTAGCTCAGACTGCTAATAACTCTTAACGTACACATCAGTAAGATATTAGTTTTACAGTAAAGCACATCTGAATAGGCACAAGCCTCGAGGAGCAAAAAAGCTTCACGAGACAGTGTGACATCACTGTAGGCAATGGAACGGTAAGCTCAGAAAAAAAACAGGTCAGCTGGTCTTACCACTTTACCTCTGTGGGCTTTTTTTAACCATTCTATACAATCTGTTACCCACTCATCCTTTTCCAATGGATGCGTTCTGCCACTCACTTGTATGTGCTTAAAATTGAGATTCAGGAGGTGGGTGCGTTCAGTTACTTCCCTACCTCAGTAAGATATCTTACACATTACACAAGCAACTGATAAATGCTCACTTGCTGCTCTGGCTGTGCTTCACCATTTGTACGCTACTGAATTAATCCTATTAGGAAGTATAATATTCAGAGCATTTATTCCTTACTTCCTTTCATTTGTATAAATATGTTGCTCTGCCATGTTTTCTAATTGCTTAACATCTGCTAGAAGGAAGCAAAAAATAAACACATTATGGCAAGAACAAACTGTAATACCCTTTTACAAAGTGAAAGTGTAGAAATGTTTTATAGAGTGGGCTGAGAAAACCAAGAATACCAAAGCCAAAAACGCAAGAGTCATCCACCTCATCAAGTGAGGAAAAGCCTTTGTGATCAAGATGCCCCACACTAAGACAATTAGAGTCACTCCGTTCAATTTTACCTTTGATTAAAATGTTAATTTACTAAAAGTGGTGTTTGGCCAAAACCTAGTAAATGCGAACACAAGAAAGCGTGAAAGAAATAATTTCCTGAGCACTTATTTAGCATATAGGAACTCCTCAGGTCCCTGTGCCAGCACCCACTTACCAAGCTGAACACTGAAGGGTATTGCTGCCAGTTTAGGGCCAAGTGGTGACACTGGCTTCATTTACAACCACCAAAGCCCCCTTCGATTCACACTGACTTTGAGTAGCATTTACATCATCCCACAAAAGCTAGGGACAAACAAGAGCTACAAAGCCGTACAGGTATCCTACAGCACAATTGCCATAAAGTGTCAGGACACTTCTGAATTTCAGGTTTGGGCTAGCTGTGGTCTTCGGTTTACAGGCTTGCTGAAACAACCTCTTAGTGAACCCGCCTAACAGAGATACAGCTTATACTAGTAAAAAGAAATCATGATAACTGGCTAGATCCTTCTGCCAGAAAGAACAGAATAGTTAGAGTCTTAATTAACTTGATTTTGTCAGTATAAGAAATACTGCTACAATCTTTCCTTTGCTCCAGCCTGTATTTACCTTCTGTTTAAAAGAGGAAAAACAAAGCCTAATTTTACCTAAAATATTGTTAAGTCCCAAGGTGTAACCTGAACCTGCTGTACATCACTTGCACATTTCAATGTCATTCTGACAGAGCTGACAATGCAGTTAGATTTTATTGTGCGATTTCATGAATGACTATTTATTAACCACAGGCACAGAGTCCTGTAAATAGCATTTCATTTTTGTGAGCTTTTCTTTTTTTAAATGACTTCTCTGCTACAGCCATTCTTTGCCTCACTCTCAGAAGCATGCCAGTTATCAACTTGGGACTAAATTGTGTGCAAATGAAGAATTTATTGACTTTAGTACTTTCCCTTCCATATTCTGCAAGCTGAAGTCGAGCCATTCACTGAGATAGAAGCATCTTGTAAAAATGGGGGGGGGGGGAGTGGGGAAATCACTTCCAAAAGATATTTCACTGAAATTACCACTCATGGAGCCTGATACTCTTAGAAAAAGCTAGGAGGGTAACAGGAAAAACGTAGGTGTGGTGTAAGTCAGCTCACACAGTGGCAATTTTAGACTCTACACCTCCTATACGTTCTCAAGACATACACGAAACTCTTGCAGTCCCAACATAGGATTCATTCAGCTAGGACAGTCACCTCCAGCTTCAGGACAGCTCACATGCTCCTTCCCTCCTCTGACCACAGCAGCAGGGATGGGCAGAATCATTTACCAGAGGGATGCCTCTCTGAAAACATCCCTCCACTAAAGCTGCCACTCGGGGACTCCTGTGCTCTGCACAGCAAATTTTGTACTTTCTCCCCCAGCCACTGGATGCCGGCTATTGGCAGAGGCAGGCATGTTTTCAGTACATTTACCCAGTACTTAAAATAAAAAGGGCTTTTTCTCAGGACTTTGAGGTCCTGATAATTATTCTATACAAATTACTAACAGTATCAGTAACAGCAGTGATAAGGAATGTATATATTTTAAATGCCAACAGATCTTCTGACCAACTGTTTTCAAAGATGTCTTGCTCTTAAATTACAAAACCAAGGGCCATGTCTATGGGAAAAGGGGGCAAGACAAACAACAGTAGATGAAGACGATCACATTTTTCCGTGTCATTGTTTGCAAGCAATTCAGCTGCAAATCCACAGGAAACAAAGTAGGTTATTACAGTGTAGTAAGCAACTGATTGCATCAGAGAGAATTGACTTAGTGGGGAGAAAGCCAATGCGAAGCTAACTGTCACTCCTGACAGTTATAATTACCACAGCAAGAAAAAAAACCCACAGCCCCCAAACACTTCAGCATCCCCAGCTATACGCAGAGAGGCCACATTCTGAGCAGCACCACGCAGTGCGCTGCAGAGGGGAAGGGCCGGGAGCTGTGAGAAGGGCTGAGAAGAGGTATCACACAGGCAGCACGTGGTGGGAGAATTCATGTCTCATCATCAGGCTGGGACCATTCTGCAGGGACTCCGATGGAAGAGACTCACCTTGGACGTCTGACCAAGCACAGGCTCAGGTCCACATTAAATCCATCTCCAAAGCAGAGGTTTTTCGGACTGAAGGAGTACTATGACCACAAATTTTCATAAAATATGATCTGCAACAAAAGCTGCACTAACAAGATGACTTGGATTAAAAGAAAGCAAATTACTAATTTAAGTGTCTACGCCGTTAAATTTACACATCGGTAAATCTCACCCATTAGTTATTAGAAGTAGGTGAATAAACTTGGGAAAGCACATGGCATACTTCCCCTCAGATTCTCTTCACAGACATTTTGCAAATAGATGAAACTGTTCTTCACCTGTTTGACCTTTACTCTCCGCTCACAGTATATGCAAGTCACAAGCATCACTACAGCATGGCTGACTGACAGAATTTCATTTCTCCACCCTCACTGGAGAGATACCAAGCTACCCAATACAATGCAAGCTGGAATTTATCATGATCAAATTCATCATTTGCCTCCTGTGGCTATTTAGGCTTTCAGTCTGCTCTTTCCCAGTTATTTGCTCCAGAAACATGCCACCACTTGAATCTTCATCAAAAAGCAAACTCAAGAGACACTCGCCGCTTGATCAACATGAGACTGTGGAAGAATGAAGAGTCTAGATTAAAGCAGTCCTTTCTAGCTTCTGGCCAATCTACCAGAGTGTTACAATGCAGTTTAAAGACGACAGGACACTGCTCTGATATCAATTAAAGGGCAGTGACCAAGACTGTCCAGAGCTCAGCCTTCACAGACCTCAGAAACAAGCGTACCTCCCTGTTCCTACAGCAGGGAGAAGCAGACTCGCCGAGAGGCGCTTGGTTCGTTTGAAGTCACACAAGTTCTTTGCAGCTAAGCTAATAAACAGAAATTTACTGGCACACTGATCTACTGCCACAGAGCGCAGGGTGGCCAGTCACCAACGAGTGGGGAAAAAAGCTTCTTGTCCCCTCCAGAACATTCTTTTCCAAAGGCCCATCTGACTGGGCCAGCTAACAACAGCAAAATCTAATATATACAAAATTATTTTATCCATAAATAAGGCTTCAGACCTCCAGATACGTGAGTAGATGTAGTGTAGATGTCAAGCTAGGAGCATCCTTAATTTGCTTACTCTGGCAGAGAGAGAAAAAACCCAAATGCACATTTGTTTTTTCCAGTGGGTTAGCATTTTCTTTCTCTCCGTGCTGGACAGACCATCTGAGCAGAGGGGAGGCAGCGCTGCTCTCGAATGTTTGTTTTTAATGAGCAAAAATTATTCTGCCTCTGCTTTGCAGGCACAGCTACAGGGTAAGACACAGTCTTGCCTGTCTGGCTAATGGCTTTTTGTCAGGACAAGTTAATACATTCCAAGAACACTGTGTTATCACAGCATCTATGAGAGTGCGTGCCTTGAGACTTCTGGGTTCACGAGCAGGGAGGGTACGTAGATTCTTTCTTGGGTAGCTGAAGAACGGTATCTGGCCAGTACAGCAGCGTTAACCTGCCCCCCACCCCAGCTCTGCCAGTACCTTCCTGCAGCATTGCCAGGCTGAAGGCTTACTGGCCTTTCTGGAAAACCTCCCCGGGAGCTGGGATCCCTCAAACAGCACAGACTGTCATTATGCTCACCATGCAAGCTGTAACTTGGCAGCACTGCGTAACTTCTTGCCAAGGGACAAACTAATTCACACATGGAGTTATGGATGCAATCATCTCCCTTTTAAAGCCCATTTCTATCCGTGATTGTATGCACACAAGGACCATCTATTCTCTTGAGCACATCATTGATATCAACAGCTTATGTATACGGAAATTACTCTTTCCCTCCCTCTAGGAAGACAGGCTTCTTGCTTTTAAAAGTGGAGGCACAGTTTCAATTTAACTTTCAAAAAAGTATTTATTGAAATCCAGCACGTGGGAAAGAGCCTTGAACATGAGTCTCTTTAAATCCACAATGAGTGAAAAACACCAGAAAGCATGAAAGATGACACAAGAGTTTACACCTTTGAAGCCTGGCTCATTTGAAACACTCCCCAAACACGAAAGTCCCTTTATTAATAGTTAAATATTGATGATTATTGTACTATCCTACTTAACGTCAGCTGGAGAGGTTCATGGTGCCTCAGCAGCCATTACTGCTAAGAAAGAAATGCAAATGTTCACCCAAAAAAAATCAGCAGATTTCTCAACAACTCAAATACAGTCCTTCAGGAGACGGCAGTTGTGGTACGACACTGCCTTCCTACAGTGAAGCTCACACAGCGGCAGTTTTAGACCCTCCACTTCCTACACATTCTCAAGACATACACGAAACTCTTGTAGTCCCAACATCAAAGATTCATTCAGCTAGGACAGTCACCTCCAGCTTCAGGACAGCTCACATGCTCCTTCCCTCCTCTGATCACAGCAGCAGGGATGGGCAGAATCATTTACCAGAGGGATGCCTCTCTGAAAACATCCCTCCACTAAAGCTGCCACTCGGGGACTCCTGTGCCAGAGGACAGGGACACAGGGTAAAATTCCCCAAACTCCACTTTGAAATGCAGTGAGATTAGCTCAGCTGCAAGGAGTGTCAGATCTTGGTATGTAAAAGCCACTCAAACATTACAAACGTATCAAAGGGGGGAAAGGAGTTTTCAAGTTATCATCAATATTTGTCCTCTTTGCGTGCCTGGGCAAAATACATCATGCAACTCACCTTCAGTTTACAAATGGCCACACAATGGGAAAGAAAAAATAATGAAGCATGAAATACAAAACCTGCATTTGAAGTGAACCATTAAACAGTAAAGGCAACACAGCTGATCCAGTGAAGTGCTCTTATTCAGAGTACATGAGCCAAATTTAGAAGGTAAGGCTACAGCACCCCCCACCCCAAAAAACAACCCTTCAGAAAGGGAAAAGGATTTAGTGTAATAAAACACGCCAGCCAAATTCCCTGCCGGTTTTGGGTAGAAAGCTGCACTGAAGGCACAAGGTGGAAAGCACTTGAACAGTAACAATTTGCACCAGATTAGAAGTTAACTCTTGGCAACAACAGAGGAGCAATTACAAGCAGGAATCTGCAGCCAGCTTTTGCTCTCATTTGTTCCTGTGGAAATACCGAGCAACTTCAGGGAAATTACTGGGCTAAGGCTGAAGAGAAATGCTAACAGCAGCCTGCAGTGTTCTTCTCAGCCTAGTCACAGAGAAACAGTCACCCTAATTTTTCATTGCTGCTCTTTTAGAGTCATTTGCTAATTTGCACAGGCTCACAGGAAACCACTGCAACTGCTCTGTTGAAGATCGGCATTTTGGTTGTCCTTTGTATACCTATGACAAACAGTAGCAAGCGCATTTCCAATCATGCACGACAGGCAGCTAGGAGCCAGCTTCTGCTGCCTCTATTTTCTCTGCTGCCTGTATTTTTCTGTGCAAGCAGCAGAGCTTTACTGATACAAAGGACAGATGTACATCTAAACCCAAACTGCTCTCAGCTACTGCACAGAAGCTAGGGAAGGATCACAAGTCTTGGGACAGCTTTGTTCCAGCCAGGAAGCATTACTGTGCAACCACAACTTCAGTGAAGCCTTTTTGATATTAGCAAAAAGAAAAATGCCTTAGCAGGGCTGCAGGCCAGGCCAATTTGAAAGAGTTAAAGTGAACTACCTGCCTCCAGCTCCAAAGGAGGGGTTTTTTTTCAGCTGCTGTGGTTAAATGAGGGCCAGAAAGAACAGGTGTTTCTTCAGAGTCATTTCTACTTGCTATAGCAGACACTGATTCAGTATGAAGGGAGGCCGATGAGGCTATTTGGATCAAACCTGGTGGGAAGGCAATTGGCTCAGCCACCTGGCACACTGGGAACAGGAGCAACCTCCGGCAAGCAGCCAAACGCTCAGCAGAACAGAAGGGAGGTTTTTTTGCTTGTTTTTTTTATTGCTAGCGTGGATGGGACCAGGTTGACAAATGGAGATGGCGAGGTTTACACAGGTACATTAACCCGCATGCTATGGACATCAGTAGTTTGTATAGATTTTGGACTGCACAGAGCTTAGCACTTCATCTGTATCACTCCCCTGTGCTTCAGGCACAGAAGCCATTTTTGCACCTGTGCTGGGAGCCGGACAGTCTTTGGCATCACTTGATGTGATGCCAAAAGCATCTTACAGAAAGCTCTCACTTGGGTTAGGACTCCTTCCATCTCTGACTGCTAGTTAGAAACAGCAGTGTGGCTATGCTGTCACTGTCTCTTATTCCTGTAGCTAGGAGGTCTGACCCAGAGCCATTCTGCTGCTATGAAGCAAGCCCAAGGTGAGACAATCCTGGATAGCTACTAAGCCCAGAGCCATCTTAGAGGACTGCAGATGCATAAAACTGGGTATAATGACCTGAAGAACCAGGTGCATGGATTTATAAAAGCATATTGCTCATCTGAATTGGATCCAAAACTCTTCAACCACTTTATATTTAAAAATTCAGCTTCCCATTCCTGTAGCAAATAGCATCGGCTGCCTTTCTGTACTGCCTGTTCTTGAAGGAGATCGGCTATCAGCTATCAATTGCAGTAGCAAGCATCTAATTTGACTTTGGCAGCAAGATGACAGTGTCTTGAATGCTAAATTACATCTGCAAAAAGGTCAAACCCCATGGATATCTGAGCATTTACATAATTCAAACAGCTCATCATCAGTTGCCTCTTTTTTTCTTTTTTTTTTTTTTTTTTTTTTTTAAAGCTACTCCAAGGCAACAATTTTGACATGACTTTCGGGAAAGTGACTTTTAGTGGGTAATGTTCTTGGGTTTGACCTTGTTTCTACAGTGTTAATTACTGTCATTATCAACTGCTTGCATCTCCAGAAAAAAAAAAGGCAATTAGTTGTAGGAATCAGCCCTCCCCTACAATCATTGTAATAAACCAGAAACCCCTGCCCTGAAGTGAACAGCATTCCATAGTCTACCATCACCTCCCAGACCCTCCTTCCTTCATAAAAATATCATAGAGCTATTCAGTAGACTTGTATCAAACCAGGCAGCTTCTCTGCTGGTGTAAACTGATGGGCAGTGCTGAAAGTCACGATGGAGTACACTGCTCCAGACACGAGTCCAGGAAACATTCACTTCTCAGCAACGCCACTGATTTCCTGTGCAACTTTTAAAAATTCTCAAGCAGAAAACACTCAGTATAATGAAAAAGGATTTCTGTCCCCTGTTCACAGCAAGGAGTAGAGTCACATCTTTCCAGTCCCATTTCCATCTGTCTGATTTTCTGTTTAACAAAGAACAGTCACTTTCCCTCTCAGTGCCTCAGTTTCTTCTCCCCAGGCAGCTCAGTCCGTGCAGCAGCACAGGCTGAATTCCTTCGGTGCACAGTTCTCCTAAGTGTACCTCACTGCTGCTAACCTATTCAAGTTTTCCTCATGGTTTATATTTTGCAGATGAATTACAGCTTTGTAATTAATCTTCCTCCTTATAACTCTATATGTTAATTACCATGATTATTTCTGGTAATTCCATTTTATAAATGCTCCTAAAAGTGTGAAGCACTGGGTGCACTATCTGAAATGAAATCTCTGTTCAGGAAATGCAATAAGAGCAGAGAGTGCAGGGCAGAGTCTTTAAAAGATGAGATGAAATTGTACTGTGACCAGCACTTCGCTCTTCACTGGGCTCCTCCTGCCTCATGGCTCCTTAGCCTAATTACCATCAATCAGAGAGGGAGCATTTTGATCTTGCATGCTTATAAGGCAGAGATCACTCACTAACAGGCTATTCCCTCCCCTTCATGTCTCTGACAAAAAAACCCAGAAGTTAGCTCTGAGCGGGTACGTTCATTGCTTGCTCAGGAAGGAAAGTTAACGTGCACCCCCAGTTCTAGACACACTGAACACGTATGCCATCAGCAAAAGAAACCCGTCACCGAGCTGCCTACTCCACTCCACTAGCACTTCTGCATCTCATGTTGTGTAGCTCCTGTTGCAGTGCCAGTCAGCCAACATCAGCAGTCTGTCTTACTGGCCAGCTTGCTACTCCCCACCCAGCTCATTTCTCCACTTGAATTCTGTCTCCCTCTGTCTGAATTTCAAGGGTTCCTTTTTTCTTATTTGAGACCTGCAGTATGATGGAAAGACATGTTTAGGGTTAATAAGTATCTCTATCAATAGAATATTCAATCAGTATGAATAACCATCACATCTCTCCCCACCCTTCTAACTGATGATAGCTTAATTACTTCTAAATATAGCCATAAAATCTGCATTAATCCTGTCTGCTCAAACACATTGGGTTTATTGACAGCATGAAGATATAAGCCAAGCACCTGCATGGAACAGAAGCTTATAAAATAGGAAATAAGAGCAATCCAGATGCAACGCAACTTCCATTAACCTTGTCTTTTTTGTTTCACTTCTCTGAAAGCTAAGACTACCACCAGATAATTATTTCTTTGCGGACAGCTCTGGACTTCAACCTAACTAGAGAATTGTACAACAGTACCACTTCCATTCATGTTATATTACTCTCCAGCTTGGAGAAAGATAACCAGAATGAGAGCTTCCTCCAAGAATACTAAGAGGTTAAGAAGAGTTTTTTGAGAAAACTTCCAACGTCTGTTTCCTATTAAGAAGTATGTTAGTAGTTCCAGTGTATCTAAACACTACAGTCACCACAAGCGATTCACACCACAGCAGAAAACAACCCTATCCACAAGCTTTGAGGAGATCTTTGAGAGCTAGTAAGCAGAAGAATTCAGTTGTTAATGACCACATCTGTTTATGTTTGACTTCACTCAAAGGCGGCAGCACCCTGATCAAGAGCACAGTCTCACAGGTTTTTTTCATGTGTATATAGTGAAGAACACACAGCTATAGGCACTTCTGCTCTCTCTGCATGACTTACAGTGCAGCAAAAACCAAGGAATTTTCTTCCATGGTGAACTGCCTTGTTTGGAGCAAGCCTTACAGAAGGATGACTGCAGGAGCAGGTAAGACTGGACCCTTCAGCTACCAGCCTTAGCACCATTTAGCTGATATATTGTACATTAATAAGTCCACAATAAGCCTATAGATACACATCTGGAGTCAGTCCTGTTTTGCTCTGGTGTAAATTGCAAATAACTCTATTAACTCCTGGAGTTACATCAAAGCAAGAGGTAAATAAGGCCCTCATCACGTTCCCTCTAAGGACAGCCTGCCCATCACGGTTTGGTTAATGCACTTTGCTGCTAGTTCTGGGCTGTTCGCCATCAGTAGTAATTGGATTGCAAGAAAGGCAGATAGCTGGTTCCAAATGACATTTTATCAATATCTGTCTGTTTACAGGTGTCTGTCATAACCTTCAAATACACTTAAATAACTCATTCATCCAAGCATTGAACATATGCTGAGAAGATTCATCAAGCAAATGCAAAACTACTGCTCAAGTTTTTGCCTTCTAAAAAAGTGTTACCTTTTCTTGCCTGAACCTGAGTGATAGCATGGCCAAGTCTTCATAGAGTCAGAGGGGCTGGTGAAGCAGATATTCATCCCAAAAATAGGTTTGCTACTCGTTCTGGGGTGGTTTGGGTGGGCTTTTTTTTTCATTATTTTCAGCAGGAATTGTTATCAAAGTTTTCAAAAAGAAAAAAAATCCACTTTCCTGGAGAGTTCATTTTTTCTTTACAAGACAGTATGATGTTTAGATTCACACCAGCTACTGCAGTACCCTGTGAACACCGTAGCTCAGTTCCACTACATACCCACTGCAACATAAGGCTAAATAACAACATCTATTCCATATAAAACCTCAGTATTTCATCTTTTCTGGATTGTGATACAGAAGGACAAACCTATGAAAATTCAGAGCCAAACATTTTAGACTCCCCTGAACCAGAAAGTTAGACCTACTGGTCCCCAGCCTGTCCAAAGATCTAGTGAACCTCTCAACACACCTGCAACTGAACTTCTACTCCAAACTTCAGGTCTTAAAATAGCTCTCAAGCCAGCGAAACCTACACAGCAAGGCCTTATTTTGTAAATTAAGCTGGAAGTGATTTGCAGTTCCTTAGTCCTTATAACTGTTCTGACTGCAGGAATGCTGCATGCTCCTGTAAAATACACAGCAATTCTTCCACCCTTTAGTTATTCTCAGTCTAATATACAAGTCAGGTAGAATGGCATGAATCAAAACTAGTAGTACCAAGTCATTCATAGCATTAGCACCTTTACAGCCAATAATCAGAGCGGTTTTACACAAGAGTTAAATGTTATGTAGGTAAAACAAGGTACAAGCCTTCCTTTGAATCATGTAAATCGTGTGGTACTCAAACCGTTAATCACCGCAAGCGTTTAACCCTCTGAGACAGGAAAAGCACCATCACCTCCACTCTAAAATTAAACACCAAACAGCACAGAACACGCCATTTGTTCAAGACTTCAGGGAGTCGTGGCAGGGTCCTCATTCCTTTACTCCCCCAGGCTTCCTCCCTGCATTTGAAGGGCAGGCAGCGGTACCTGGAATTAACATGACAGTAGTCTTGTCTCTACAATTCTTTGAGAGACAGTCAGGAAGGCTCAAAGTTAGCACATAGCGAAATGCTTTCCTGAAGGATCACCCAATATCCTGATAAAGCCTTTGGCTTGACTGCTGCTTTGAAGGGAGCAGCTTACTCCTACACCACTGACAAAAACAGAGCAATTCCGACCTCACAGGTTGTGCAGTCCTTTTTTTCTGATAAGCCTCAGTGCCATTTGAAAGGTCTTTTTGAGGAGTTGGTGGCAGAGTGACTATACAAGATGTGTGCAGGAGAAAGACAACTATCCCTACAGCTGACTGTGCTCCTTCTGTTTTATTGGAAGCCTCAGTTCCTCTAATCAAATGATTACTGCTTTCATTGAGCAGGACAGACTAAAATCCTCACAATTGCAGGGAAGAGATGCAAAGAGTTAAAAGGCTCAAAAAACCCACAAGTCAAATTCAAATATACATTAAGAAAATCTCAGATGTTGGAAGGATAACAGGGAATCCCAGCTCTTGGATTGGCATTGCACACTCCCAGAGCACAAACGAGTACAACTGCCACATTTGGCACTGCTATGCGCGATGCTGTTAAAATGCCAGTTTTAGACATCATCATGCTGCCAAGTCCACTCAGCGGAGCACGCGCTCACTTAAAGAATAGCCCCATCCTCAAAATGCTGATTCCTCAAACACTCTAGCCTCCATAAACTCATTTCTATTTGTTTTGCCTTGCTAATAAGCTCACAAATTAGAAGGAGGCTTGTGTGTCAGATTAAAGCTCTATGATAATGACTTTAATGTTTTACTTTAATATTAAATTTAATTAGGACAGCAAGGAGGTGGTGAGAGAGGGAGGACTGAAACCTGGAAAGTGTCACCAGCAGCTTCTTTTCAACATCTGAATTGGAATGGCTTTTAGCCAGATGAGCAATTACTCCAACAACAGACAGAGACAACCCATGCATGCGAGGCCCATATGCTCCTGCCTAGCCCCAGCGAGGAGCTCTGGGAAGTTCTGTCACTTCCCACTGTTCTCCAAGCAGCTCCAAGAGGCACCCCATGCTCACAGCACTAACCCTGCAGAGGACGGGGATCTCGGGAAGACAGCCACCCCCAAATCTTTCTGTCCCTCTAGCTTTCAAAGTAGCTGCCAAGCGTCACTTGCAGGAGGCAGCAGGGATATAAAGCTTCAGGTTTGCGTGATCTCTCTCTGCTCTAGCTCAGTGGGGAAGATGTACTCAGAGTTAAGCGAACGATGCTCAGAGCCAGCTTCCTTCAAATCCAGGCAGCAGGGCAGCCAGCCTCAGCTGGGACAAATAGGCCACCATGCTGGGGTGAAGTGACATGACTTAATACCCCCCAGCCAGGGAACAGAGAGGATAAAAAGCAGCCTTTATGATGTGCAGCATGAGAGCTCCTTGAGCAGCACAGATGTTAACATCAATGGTGCTGCAGAAGAGCTCCTCTGCAGAGAGGTCCTAAGCCCCTGCGCTGTTTATGCCAGCACCAACAGACATCTCTTGGTGACCCAAATCACCGCACCTCAGCGCAGAGAGGTAGCTGCCCAAGGAGGAAGGCAGCTCCCCAGCCAGGTCAGCAGCAGCTCACGTCCTTCACACTTGCCCAACACAAGGTTATGAAGCATCAGGTCTCCACAACATCCTTGCTGATGTCACAGCAGGCCACAGGAGGCCTCCTGTAACTCAAACCTGTCATTGCCATCAGGCCACCAGATGACAAAGCTGTATGTGGACAGCCACGGATGAGGTACTGCTTGATCAGCTGAAGTTTTAACCGCGCATATGCTGCTAGCACGTTGCACTAGTGCAGTAAAGCCACTCTCACAGATTAAGCTCATACTATTTAGTAACAAATGCACATCAACCAACTGGCAGTTAACTGAGGGGCTGAAAATAACAGACACAGGCTGACAGCTATAGTAGTTTGATCACTCTCAAGCAGCAGGGAAAGAGGCTCAAAAGCCCAAGTCTCACATACGCCGGAGGCGGCAGAGGTCTTTGAGTCTTCTGGCTTGACTGTGACCACATCATAAGCCAGGTTCCTAGTCCCTCCCTTTTAAAAAAGCATCACCACAGCAATTCTCTTTTAAGAAGGACCTCATGTCCCCAGTCCATACAAAACTAGAACAGCTTTCATTAGTAGTAGTCGTTGCATATTACATCTACACAGAGCCCTTTGTCCAAGGATTACAGACATTCTAAAACTTATTAATTAAGCTGTAACCCCCTGCCCTCCATAAGGTGCATTAAATTCTCTGTCAGCATTTTTAGACTAAAGCACTATTTTATAGCAGTTATTAATTAGCTGTAGGTTTCAAGTTCCTCACCCAGGGAAAGATGCAACTCCTGCCTTTCAAGCACAAAGCCTGAAGTCAGGATTCTTGGGGATTCTAGTTTTAGGTTCTGCCATTGATTTGCTTTCCTGACATTAGGCATACAACCACTGCTCATCCAGCCAGCTGTTCCCTCAGGCTGGCAGAGATGTACAGCAGACACCCAAGGAATTAAAACAGGTACCCAAGAACTGGCAGCATACCTGCTATAGCCTCTCATGTCTGAATCGTTCAGGACTAACTTTTTGTTTGCGTGGTCTGACACACCACAACTGCTTTGTTTCTCATTGTGCTGGCAACCTTCAACTTGCCCTTCTTGTCTTGATTTGTCTACAAGGTGATCACACAGCTGGAAGGTTATTTGTCCTTATGTTCCGAGCTACAAGACACCGATACTATAAAGCCTCTCGGTCCAGTCCAGTCCCCTGATGCCATCTGATGAGTCCCCAGGAGTCAGGCTTGACCTACTGTACAAGACTTAGCACAAGCGAGGGCCAAGGAAGATCAGGCTCCCTGATGTATTGCAACTACACTGACTTTATCTCCGACTCCCACCTGTACCTTTTATGCTTCTTTTGCTCCTCCCCACATCAAGAACCTTCTCGTTCATTCCCATTTACAAATCTGAGCAGAAAGCCAAGACAGTCCAAACAAACAGAACAGAAAAACCTTATTTCACAGTGCTCTGACCTCCCATCACAGAAGAGGACAGAAAAATCCAGATCGTTAGAGCAGTGGCCATTTCACAGCTACACACAAAATCCTTTCTACTGTGCACAGCTGAGCCTGTGGCCTTACATCTCCAGCTGAAGTCAACAGGATTTACCCATGCACAGCTGAGAGAGCTCATATGCTTCAATTTCCCCACCCCAATGATTATGCCAGCTAACCTTTCAAAATATTGCCAGATCCTAAGATCTGAATAGGGTTGTGTCTATGTGACTTTTGTCACAGCAGAAGTATTCTTTACCCTCTGGAGAGAGCAGTGGGATTTTTAGAGGGTTTACTATGGGAAACAGATACCTCTGCTTTTGTCTCCACTGCAACAGCAGCAAGCAGATCATTTTCAGGCCTGCTAGGGAAGTCAAGTGAAGTGGAATCCAGAGACCTCCTAATGATCCATCTATGCTGAAATGACTACAGGAGTTGTGAACGCCAAGAGCACATAGCATCTGGATGTAACATGGATTGGGAAAAGACTAAAACAGCTGGAAAAGGAGCTGCCTAGAAAAAAAGAAAAACACACCAACCGACATAAAGGGTACCTTGAGCAGAACAAGCCTCCCTCACCCTTAATCTAACTTGTGTTACACTGGGCCCCACGGAGTGAATGGTGGAGTGAATGGTTTCACATCAGAGCGTTGCCACTGGGCTCAGCACAAAGGGAAACCGGCTAATGAGCAGAAGTGGAGTCCCTGCTTTCTTTTGACCCAACCAAACAGGCCCCCCACTTGCTACATAACCTTGTGCTCAGCTCTGATAGCTCACTGCCACGATGAAGAGACACTATGCCGCTGGGAAGAAAAGGGTTATGAGGACAGGGTTTAAAAATAAATCAACTTTTGTGCTGTTTTGGAAGTAATCTATGAAAAAGATTTGGTTGTAAATGCATTGTATAAATGGAGGCACTATTATTGTTTTGACAATAAAAAACCCAAACAGTTTTCTTGTATTTGCTTGGAATAAAACCATTTTGCAGATGTCTTCAGACAGGGTTTTTAACTGCTTTCCGCATCTTAATTTTCCCTTTTAGGTTTTTATTACATTTAAATTAAAATTATGCCTGTAAGCAGTCAAGGGCAACTTTTAACAAGTCTATCATTGCTGAACTTTTCACTACTCATATCCATCACCTCTGCTCAGGAGCCGGTAAACAAAGCTTACCCCTTTTCTGATACCCCTCCTCTTCTCTGCTTAAGCAGAAATGCTTCTCCTACCCTTTGCACTTCTCAAGAAACCCCTTCTCACGGTGTATTACTGCTCTAATTACTCATCACAACAAAAGAGACAAAAGCCCTTCTGCACCTTTATCCAGAACAATGCTCTTTGGAAATAAACTCTAGCCTGAAGAGCTACAATGCAAGGAATAACATGCAACAGAAATAAAGGTCTCTTTCACTGACCAGTGTAGATAACAGACACGGTCAGGAAGAACAAAGCCAAAAAACAACCAACACCTCTCCCCAGTGCCAGATTCCAGCTTAAATAATTCATCTTGGAACAGTAAAAGGTTTCTTAAAACACCTTAATAAAGTATCTTAATAAAATAAGCGATCTTTTATTAGGTTTCAACAAGATTTTGACCAGTAGTTTTGGTTCCTACCAGAAGATAAGAAAGTATCCTTCATCACCCTCTTTTTCCTGCAAGCACAACTGGTCTGGCTTCCCTCAAAAGCTGCACTTCAGTACTTACACAGTTTTCTACTGATTTTCAAAGTGTAAATCAGAACCAGGGACCACAGTGCTGGACAAAGTCCTCATAAGAGTCAATAAACAGGACTGCCCCACAACAGATGTTAGGGGTGGACTGAGGTTTCCTAAGCTTAATTTGCTCAGAGACTCCCAACATAGAATAAAAATCATCCTGTATCACAGCAGTGCTGGCAATAGCAGACACATGAGGAGACACTCAGCTGTAGATCACGATCACTGCCCAAACAGCCTCTCCCTCACCTCCTCTAGGACATGAGAAGAAAGAACCTTCCTTTTCTGAGTGTTGCTTTGAAGTAGCCTGCGTACAACTGTTCAGCAACCCCTTTAAAATCAAAACTGCATCAAAATAACCAAACCGCTAAAAAATACTAATGGGAAATACCTCCCAGAGACTGCCTTCTTGCTCTTGCACCTTTATATTTTCAAGGTTCTCCACTTCAGCGAGGGCAGCTGCAATTGCTGCAGGCCAAATTAACGTGGCATGTTAAAGAGGACATCAGCACACCTGCTCTCTAGTAAAGCTTTTAATTCTGTTGCTATATTTATTCTCATTTCACTCAAACTAAAGTAAATGCTACGCAGACTCAAAGCTGCTCTTTGCTTATGGGGAAACAGTGAGAGCCCCCAGGTACATCCAAAGCACAGAATTAGGTAAATAATTAAGTTACCTCATATACTCTCAGTTAATTCCCATGTCTGGATTTAGTTCATATTTTCTGGGTTGAATATGTCTTGTTACATTAGCTGTAAGTATTCCATTAAAGTATCTTCAGACTGGTTGGGGGTTCTCTTGATTAATGAAGCTTCCTCGAATGGATTCTCCCAGGACCAACATGTACCAGGAAGAAGAGATGCTTTTCTGTATTTAGTACTTTCATTGTCTACAGATGCATTGCCAGGTTTGTGCAGCTACAAACATCTCAGTCACAAGTATAGACTTCATCTAACAAAAGGTTCAAACAGTCCGCGTAAAGGAAGCCAGCCCATTTTGCTCACTACAGCCTCATCACCTGAAAATTTGGGAGAGGTCTTCACAATGTATGCAAGCTGTCAAACATACTACAGTCTGAATTACACAGAGCACTTCTCTGCCATCAGCAGGAAGCAAGTTGCACATTTTTGGCCTCACCTACACAGGTAAACTAACCAAATTATTTCCACCCTACTCCAAAAGACAGCCCACACAGAGCTGTTTGCAAATATACAGTCTAGAGTACCTTGCCATGCAGTACCTGCAATAATCCCTACCCAGACAAATCCTGACACTTGTTAAATGACCATACAGAGCTAACTCAAAGCTTATCAGTAGCATAAGTAAAATTTTGTTTTCCTGACCCAAAGACTAAGGGCCAGGCAAGACAAACCACTCCTGCAAGGGACCACCCCACAAGCCCTAGCCATTGCTTACTTTGCTTACAGCCCAAGTCAGCTTTGTAACAGAGACTGCCTCAGGAAGAGAGCCTTGTCCCTCATCACTCACCTTAATCATAACTGTCCTTGTTTTAAGTGCCTTTGAAACATGCACGAGTGCCTACACTTCTCCCAAGTCTGATTTCTGTTCACAAATGAATTGTTTAAGCTTTCTTTGAAGATGCCATTATGATCTTTATTGGAATGTATTTCTATGTGACACCAGTTCTTTTGAAAATTTTCATATATATTTGTAAACCTATTTATTCCAGGAGTGCCTGTGGTGCACTGGATATAAACAGAAATACACCACTTACATAGAGAACAGCAAGATTGCAAAATACACAAAAGAAACATGATGCTGGTAATCTATGATTTTAGCCATAAAAGGTGACCAGCAGATGTTCAGATGCAGCTTGAACAAAGTGGGATTCTCCATATGGCTTCAAAACCCATCTTATTTGCATGTTTCTACGCAAACTGAAATGTTCATCAGGGATTCTTTCAGATGTTCACAATTTCCTCCCCCCAAGTTTCTACCACCGGAGTAAGACAAACTGCACTGCTGGCTTTATTTCCCATTTAAAGTGGAAGAACTTCCCTTCTCTTCCAGCTGTCCAGTCAAAACTGGAATTAAGGCAAGCAACATCTCAATACAGAAAATTATAAAGACTATATCAGCATTAGGTGTTTTTTTCACATCCAACTCCAGTTTAACGTTTATTACCAAATAGTACCAGCATGGCCACTTCTGTCCTGTTTCCCTTGCACTGCCAGGAAGCACTTCACACAGCTAAGAGAAGATTTGCTCTGTGTGTTGTGTTTGCTCAGCATTGATTTAGAGCCCACATCAATACCCTCACCTCTCACTAATTTTAATGGTGAACGATTGTGCTCCTCATTCAGGGCACAGAAAAGATGTCCTCAGAAAAACTGCAATGACCCCATTATGCATCCAGGGGATTTTTAGAGGGCCTGTCTTTGTGCTCCCCTCCAAGAGATGAGACAAGTCTATTGTTCTTCCTCGTTAACTCTTTATTAACTTTTGCCACCAACAGACAGCCATTTGCCCTGCAGGCTGAGACAAGACTCACACTGTAAGCAAAAAGATACAGCATTTATCAAGTTAAAACTATGTACGATGAATGAACAGCACTGGAATATTGGCTGTAAGCAAATAACAGCATCACCGGTTCATCAATTAGACTGGAGGGGGGCAGGGGGAGAAAGAAAGAGTAAGAGCCACAGTCAGCACATTGTTTTGATGGCAAACATTAACTCGGAAAGGTTTTGGTTATTAAGAGTTTCAGCAGCTCGACGTGGAAGCTTGTGCTGTTTACTTTGCTTATTAACACTTGGGGTGCATGTTTGGAGAGGGTGCCACGGTGCATGCATACTAACAACCCTGTAATCTACTCTAGTGAGCGAGGCATCCCTGGCCACCGTTCAAGAGCAGCAGAGAAAAGAAGCGCCTTCCAGCAGAGCCGGGAGGCTGGCCAGGGCCGGGGCTGCGCAAGCAGGTACTTGCTCAGCAAGGCCAGGAGCAGACCAGGCTCCTCAGGAGTCCCCCACTGCTCTGAATTCGCTCCTGCATCACGAACACACCCGAGGCCAGAAGATGTGACTGCACAGCTTGAGGTGACACGGATGATTTTCATTATTAAGTTACTGGTTTTCCAAAGAAAACACACCGCATACATAAATGACTACAGACCTCCCCACGAGGTATAACAACCTCAAGCAAGAGGCGAGGAACCTGCTCACAGGAATGGCGCTGTAGGACAACAGGGCTGCTACAAGCAGCTACCACAGGGACCAGCACCAGAGAAAAAAATAATAATAATAAAAAAAAAAACAACAACCAACTACGCCAAAGTAAAAATAGTGCATAAAACATACCTTTAAGCTTCAGAAGAACTGCTGGGACTATCCCCTGCTAAGCTTACAGTGTTGCTTCATACCAGCTCAACACTCCAACTCTTCTGGAGTTACCCCACCTACTAGCAGGGGTGTGACTAGCAGCCCCCCAGCACCCACCACCACAGAGCTTCTTCCTCTCCCTTCCCGTCTCTCCTTTAGGCGGGAGGGCCCTCCCAGTCACTCAGGCTCGGCCCGGCCTGGCCCACCGCAGTCACTCAAGCCCGGCCGCGGCCCACCCGAGTCACTCAGGGCCCGGCCCGGCCCACCCAGACAGTCAGGGCCCGGCCGCGGCCCACCCGAGGTGCCCAGGCCCGGCCCGGCCCGGCCCACCCAGACAGTCAGGGCCCGGCCGCGGCCCACCCGAGGTGCCCAGGCCCGGCCCGGCCCGGCCCACCCCAGTCACTCAGGGCCCGGCCCAGCCCACCCAGGGTCCAGCCGCCCCCCGCAGGTGGGCCGGGGCAGCCGCGGAGGTGGGGCGGGGGGGCCTCACTGAGGCGGCCCCTGACGCTGCCGCCTCAAAGCTTTACTTCTTTCCTTAACAGGAAAACTTTTTAAAAATTATTTATTAGCACAGCTGTTCTGATATTTTCCTCCTTAGCTGCCCTCTACTCAAACCTGTCTCTAATTACAAAAGGCTTGTGCTTTAATCCCGCCCCCCGCGGCCTGCCGGCACCTGGCTGGCACCGAGGCCTGGATCCGTGGCCGGGAAGTGAGGCCGGGGGGAAGGGCAGGGGGCCTTTTAGAGCTGGCAGCCCCGCAAGGCCTCCATGTTATCACTCATCCTGTAGGCCCGGGGTGCTGGCTCTGCCCTCCCGGGGCGGCTGAGCCTCCCTCAGGGAGAAGCTCCCTCAGGTGGGTGCCGAGGTTGGGCCTGTGCGTCACCATTATGGCTGTGCTGCAGGCTGGGGGGGGTCCTGGCCTGGGTGCGCTCCCAGAGCAGGCCCTGCACTTCCTTTAAGCTGCAAAAATTCATTCATCAGTAGCAGCTTTTCAGCCCACAGATTGGAAACTGTGAATCTATTAATTCCCAGTACAGAGCTGAATGGTGAGCATGCTCAAGGTTTGGGTTTTTTGTTGTTATTTTTTGTTGGTGGTGGTGGTTTGGTTTTTTTTTTAAATGCTTGTAGTGTTCAGGTATTTCAAACTGCTTGTCTAATTCATCATTTTTTGTTGGCAGGATTCTCCTGGTCTGGCCAGAGTGGGCTTCTGGTGTTCCACAGCTAGCTGGCAGCCTGTGCTGTGCTTTCACCGGGCGCACGAAGCGAGCGCTCACATGGGGCAGGTGGAACCATCCTGGTTACTGAAGACAGGAGAGGTGGGCCCACACCACTTCTGCCAAGTGGAAAGAGAACAGAGGGGCTCTCCAGAAACTGTAAGTGTTCTGTGGAGTTCCTGCCCAGCTCCTGGTGGTGGTAGCAGTACTGAGCTGGGGCTTGGTGGCCAGTGCTCTGTGCCCAGCAAGCTCTTTGGGTCTGGTCCTTGGTGGAGCAGCTGTTTCTTAGCTGTGGGTGAGGGCGTCTGTCCCAGCTGTGGCAGCTGGTGGCATTGTCACCTGAGGGTGTTGCTTCAGGTGGTAGCTAGCATGTGAGAGCAGCTGAAGCAAGTAACATTTTAGAGAGTGTTGGCCAGGTGTGTGATACTGAATTGGCAACCTCTACACATGAGCAGAAATAGTGATTTAGAACAAAAATACAATAAGCAAGACCTTAGCAACTTCCAGACACTTCTACTGGCTATGCCGTTTCTTGTTATGCTTCCAGGCTGCTACCGTGCTTCCAGGCATGAGCCCCGTTTCCACCTGCCCCCATGAACCTGCTTCAGCATTATAAACCAAGTGCCCTGATCCCATGAGGGACCTGCTGCCCTGAGTTTTTCCCCTTATACAGAATTTCTGTAACTTCTCTCCCAAGTTTAACGTGAATGAAAACATGAACAATCTTGTGAATAGGAAATGTGATGCTGCATGTTATGTTTTTAGCACTCTGCATCAGGGATTAGATGCACAGCTCCTGTTGCCATAGCTTTCATCCCTCTGAGACTTAAACGTGTCACATAAGCTGAATGAGGTATGCAACCAAAGCAGGGGAGGAGAGAGGTATGCAGCAAAGGAGGGAACCACAAGCAAAGCAGAAATCCTTTCTTTTCATTTCAGCCTCATGATTCAACATTTATGATGTCAATAATGTTAAGCTGTAAACAGCAAGCTAACAAAAGCCATGTGTGGGAGGGAATTAAACCTGAGCTCAGGATGACTGCCATTCCTTGCGATCACTAGTCAAGCCTGCTTCAAAGACTTGTGTGTTCATTATGGACTCTTATTAGCACTGACAGCCTTCCCAAAGGAGATGCCATTACCAGAACAGACCAACAATCCCATTTAGTTTGTTGTGCAGTGGCTGGTGCCTGAGTCTGGGTAGCAAAGGCAGAAAATTCTTCCCAATGCACGTAATTATTCACAGCAGTCCCCAGTGCGCCCTGCACACTGCTAGAGGAAGTGACAATAAATGGGAAGGTGTCTGCAGTAGTTGTTTTGTCTTGTTTTTTTCCTCTGTGGAAGGTAAAGGGGGAAAGTTACATGTCGGTCAGGAAGGCTTCCTTGGGAACCTTACAGATGAGTAACAAATTGTTCTCTTTGGCAGTGTTTGTAAGAGGTGCCAATCCACACTTGGGCTGTTAAGTAAGCAAGCAAGCAGCTGTTCAGTGCTGGTATCTTGGGTGGCTTTGGTTTTGCTTGGAATGAAAAGTCAGCCACAGAAAAAAGGCAGAATACAAATGGGGGCAGGGGGGACCTGAAGGAAAAAAAAATCTTGGTGACTAGATAGGTGGAATAGCTGTGACAAAAGGAAAGGGCAGATTAATTTTTCATCTTCTGCATATGTCAGTCTCTTCAGTTTTTAAACTGAAACTTTTCAGGTTTTAAACAAAAAAAACCCCAGGGATCCTTCAGCTATATTTTGGAGATTATTGCAAAGTGAAGCTTACGTAGTTTGCGTCAGATGATTGTGTCTGTCCTACTTAAACAATGTTCAGCCAGTCATGTTTTTTGGGTAGCAGAGATGCTGGTCTGTTCAGCATCCAGTATGTTGGCTTGGAAGCTAACAGAAATCGTAGCATGGGATTTAGCAAGGAACCAGCCAGAAAGCAGCGGTGAAGTGTGTGGCAAGTACAAGTGGACCGAGGCTGTGGGCTCAATAGACCCATGTTCTGGGTTACAAAGATGGGGGGAGGCAGGGGATGGAGGCTGGGTGCAGGCTGGTGGGAGCATGCTCCAAGGGTGCTTTAATGCTGCATTGCTGACTACCTCTGGACCCATTCATCACAGGTACTGCCTTTCCAGCTGTCCCTTCTGCCCTCTTCCATTCTTTGGACCTTTCTTTGAGGTCTCTTCCTGTGATGAAAATGCGTCAGGGCCAGCAGGCAACCTGTCTAAAAGCCTAAGTGTCAAAGGAGTTAGAAGTCTGAGATATCTTTAGGGAAAGGGTGATAATGAAAGTGATGATGCTCAATCGCCTTTAATCCATTTGACTTTTAATTCCATGATAAGGGGCACCAATTAGCTTATGGAAACACTCATCTTTGAAATATTCACTGGGATGCTATAAAATTGGCTTCAACTTGTCTCATCTTTTGGCAGGGAGAGGAATCTAAGGAAAGGGTTGTGGGTTTTGGGGTTTTTTTTAATTTAAAAGAAAAGGAGAGGCGGATATTATAGTGTCATGTTTCCACTGTTCCAAATATATTTCTCCCCAAATCAATGTCATCTTTTGTAGATATAGCTTCCCATGCTGAATGGCTCGATCCCAAGGCAAAACATTGCAGCTTTATTGGCACTGTGGGTGTGGAGTTTGAACTGTGTTGTTTTATTTATCTGATTTGATGCAGGACTCCATAATCCGGAGCTGGGGAGGAAAAGCAATTATTTCCAAGTCTGAGAGACTGGTTTCTTGGACTCTTAAATGAGCTGCCTTTAGAAAGTGATGTCCAGTAATTGCATTGGCCAGGCAACAGAGAGCTTCTAGTGCCTTCCTTTTTTTTTTTTTTCCTTTCCGAAATTAAAAATCTACCTGGAAAATGTCCTTGCCAAAGAGTTTCTACTGATGGCTTCATGTGACCCGTCACCTTGCTGTTGCAGACAAGTTGTACATTCTTCGGGTTGAAAAGCAGTTGCTTGAGTTCAGTTCTCAGCTCTTCTATACAGTTTCAGACAAACCTGTGAGGGTTCATTGGAGATGGTGGTGGTAGAGCTCCAGGATTTGTTCCCTCCCCCTCAGCAAAAGTCATGGCTGGCCATGGTGTCAGGAGAAAATGTCAATTTCAGAGGGTCTTTCTCTGGTGAGGATAGATTGCCTCATTCCTTGATAACAGAGAGCACTGCCCAGAGGACCAGCCAGCCAAGTTCCTCTGAACCTCACTTAAATGAATGTGTGATGCATTTTATTTGTATTTTTCTTGCAGTTTCTTAATTTGGCTCCCTCTAGCTTTAGGCTGGTCTCCCTATTACAGTATTTAATTGAAATGGAACATGTGCAACACCAGTTATGTTTGGACTCTGAACTCACCTGGGGTCTCTGCCACAACATAAATAATAGCATCCAACTATATTTTTTAATAATTTGCTTTACACATCTGTAACACTGTTTAATTGATCAGGGCTGTATATAGGTTGGTTTTCGGGTACAAAAAATGGCAATTGTGCAGGTTAATTCCGGTTTTAATAAGATGGCAGAAAACTGCATGAAGGAAATGTCAGAACGTTATCCCACGTGTTCAGGCTTTTGTACATCTTGAGCAAATGGGCTCAGATTTGCTACTATGGCTCAGAATCAGGTTTTGACCTGGGAGATCTGGAGGGAATGTCAAGACTCCTGTGCTGTGACTTCTTGCTAGCATCTCCTGACTGCAACGTAGCAGATGTTAACGATGCAGCTACAGGCTGGATACCCTTACTTAGACACGTTTCGTGCTTCAAGCTCTGATGATCAACATGTAGTAGTGCATCTCAGCCCTCAAGAGCTGCCACTGCTAAACAGAGGTGCCCCCTTGCACATCTGTCTTCCCTGCTGCTCCTGCCTTTCAAAATGAAGCTCTGGCTGTCAAAAGAGAAGGCTGTGAACTAGAGAGGGGGAACATGTACCTCATTCCAGTCCTCCCCAGACAACAGCCATGCTCGGGCAAGCAGAGTCACCATCCACTGTCCTAATTGAATATTTTGTTTTCCGTTCACTGCAGCTTCATTTCAGGTACCAGTGCAAACAAGAGATGGCAGCACGTGCATATTTACACCTTGTTCTTGTTTCAGCTACCCTCTTGGTGGCTTTTGTGCCTGAAGTAAACGCAGGAAAGGAAGGTGATAATAGAGCTACTGATTAACGAGCCCTGTGTGGCTGGCTGAGGTGCAAGCTGGGTGGAACAACAATGCTGGTGAGAAGCTTCCCTGGTCCCCCCTCCCCCTCCACATCATATGTTTTTCAAGTTCACATCAATTACTTCCGTTTCCAACTGGATAAACTTGAATGAGAGGGTTTTCTGTAATTTGCTGACAAGACTGTGAAGCCCTTTTTGTTAGCTCCTCCTGATGTGGTCTAAATTGGGTGTTTGCAGGAAAGAAATATAGTGTGGAGCTAGAAAAGATTAAAAAAACAGAGAGAAAGAAAAGGAAGGAAAGGTATTAAGTTAGACCCTGTGTTAAGATTCTAGTTCTGATCTCTTGTGCCAGGAACACATGCCTGTTAGAGGTTACAATTGAATTAGGTGTAAATACGTTTGTGAAACAAAAGGTGTCTGTGTGCTTGTGTGGCTACTTCTGTTGAAATTCCTCTGAAGAGTGGAAGTACGGAAGAGAATCCTCTTGCTAACAGGACCCTGGAAACAGGTGTAGTAGAAGAGAGCAGGCGTCTGTATCCCCTGATATGGAGCTCCCCCTTTTGGGGGGGATCCCTCGTGGGAGAAAGACCTCGTGGACAAGCCTGCCATGGGCAAAAGGAGTAGTCAGCCATGAGATGTAGGTACAGATCTTACTGGTTCTCCTGCTTACAAGAATGTCTTGCTTTTCCTAAGAGCTTGCGTCCAGCAGCTGGGAGGTTTATGTCAAAGCTACAGGCTGTTATAGTGAGCAGGGAATGCATTTCCCCTCTGGGAGGGGTAGTACATACAGGTGCGATGCAAAATCGGTATGTCCGTAACAAGCTATGTGGGAGGCACTAGCGCTTTCTTCATGTAGAAGCTCTGGTTAAAATGGTAGTTACCAGCTCTACTGTAAGCTTCCTCAGGCCTTGACCACCCAAGAGAAACCTCTGGGAGACCCGCTCAAGTCCTCTGTTGTTCTCTTGATGGCTTTAAGCAGTACTAAACAGCTGCACTGTCTGAATACATTGCATAGTTCCATAGCAAATAAAATTTCCTACCTTAAGGAGCGTAGCATTAAGACGGATGGTAGTCTAATCAGATTTTTGTAACTAGGCAGCTCTGTTTCTAATTTCCCTGCGCTTTACACAGCGAACTGCTCCTGTTGCCACTCCAGCAGTATCAAACTTTATGGGAGGTGTTTTGCATATAACCATTTCTGTTTTCTTGGTGTTTGGTATTAACCACTCTGTCTGCTTTTGTGCTGGGGAATTTTGAGTTGTGGACTGGTGTAGAATAAAGTAGCAGATAAATATTGACTGGCTCACAGTTACAGTAGACTGATTTACAACAGAGCAACCATTTCACTGTATCATGTGTCTGTTACATTATTATTACAACACACAAGAAAACAAAGATTGGTCTTTTGCCATACATATGGTCTTAAATGTGGTTGCTTTAAAATACATAGAGACGAGTGCATTGGAAGGCCAGAGATATTGCTGCTTAAGCACAGAGCTGGGCAGAAACAGAACCAAGATTCAATTTCCAGATCTGCTGCCTCTTTCCTGGGAAACATTATTCTGTATTGTTTAATGTCTGTGCCCAGCTTTCTTCTCTCTAAAACAGGACTGAGACGTTGTACCTTTCACATGTATTGAATATAGCAAATGACAGCCCATGTAGTTTCATGGGAAATAGTTCTTGTCAAAATGACCTGATTTAGTTGTTTGAGGTTACAAATTTGGTTGACAATGGTAACAGCAGAGCTATAAAAAGCTTCAGCTGTTTTCAGGTGTTTAGCTGCAAGCTGTATGGTATTCTGATTAAAAGTTGGTTGAACACACAGTAAATAGCTGAACTGTGGAATGGGGAATTATTTTTTTCCTGATGCAATTCCACAGAAAAGTGATAGCAAGGCTAAAGCTTTAGGAAGGACTATAGGATAATTTTATGCTAGTTCAGCCATCACTGGGCTTCTTAGCCTCTCTGCCAAGGTGGGTAAGCAGGGCTTTGTTGTGCCCTGGGCAGGGCAAGGAGTTGGAACCAGAAGCCAGATTGAAAATGCATACTGTGTTCAGAAAAACACTAGTGTTAGGTTGCAGTGAATCTCATGCTTCCTGAGCTTCTAGGTTTAGCACAATTACACTTCCTAAACAGTTTGCAGTATCAGGAAACTTAGCATTGGCTTCTTTCTTGGCCTAAAACCTCCCATAGTCCATACTTGTGTGAATTACTAGCAAAGCAGGATAGTATTACTGTGTTATCAACAAGGTCTGTAGCACAAAAAGCCTCTTTGACCTTGGGCTTAGATTATTTCTCTGTCTTTACTGTCACTCTGTTCGTAATTAACCCAAGGTGCTTCTGCTGAAATAAGAGGCTGTGAGAAGTAGGGCCAGGTGACAGGGTGAAGATCACCTGTTCCTTGTGAAAGTAATGAAGCAGCTTATCTGGGATTGAAAACTATGGAGTCTTTTCACTAGGAAAGAGGATGGAGAGAGACTCCATACAAAATTTGCAGCTCTCTGTAAGTGAAGGCAGTTGTAGAAGTCTAGGAAACAGATATGTTGAAGGATAAGGTAATGATTTCTGTTTTGCCTTTGTGGATTGATGCTGAACTGTATAAGGAAAGCTGGGGGAAAAGGGACTTAAATGCTGGAGTTCTGACAGATGCTCTGCTGTCTTCAGGCTTTTATTGAGGTAAAGAAGCAGAGATGCAAGGTATAGGACAGTGGATTACAAGGTGCCTTGTATGTGCACTTTTTGATTGGGATTTTTGGTTTAATGCTGGATGCTTTTAACTTAGCAATGTAGTAATGTGTTTCTAGAGGCAATAAAACTAATGCCTTTCACTGAGTACAAGTCAGGAAATACTGCAGAGGAGCTACCTCTCAGATGAAAAAATAATATGAGGGCAAGACAGAACTGGCACTGAAGTGCCTGAAGTTACTGGAGAAGCCCAAATTTGAATCTAAATTTAGATCTTGCTTGGGCTTATTCAGAATAGGTCATTTTAATGTTACTGCTTGAGAAGGACCTTGGTTTATATGAATGGTTTTCTTATTCTGTGATAAGTAGAAAAACTTCAGAGAAAGGATTGTTGGAGCACATGTTCAGCAAGTAATGCATCTCCTTTGTCTTCTACTTGGTTCCACCATTGTGAGATGAGAGGGTGTGTGCTGTGACAAGGTCACTTGTGCTGTTAGAACTGCAGTGTTGTCAGTAGCACTTCAGAATTTTAAGAATTGCTCTGGTTCCTGCAGTTCACACAGCAGCCTTGGCTTAAAGTGTTACTCTGGGCTATTAAACTCTCTGTTGAAGCTTTGAAAAGGTTTTGAGCCTTGAAAAGGTTTGAGTGCTTCAGATTTTTCAGTGCTTGGTGCAGTGTTGCTATAATACTACTCCAAGCTCAGTGGATGGGGGCAAAGCAGGTGCACCAAAGGTAAGATGTTTCTAATGTCTTTTTTGCATGGCAAGGTGAATAAAGTGCACAGGAAGGTGTGTGGCTTTGCCCTTTTAGCATGAGTAACTGGTGGTAATGGGGCTTCACAGGAACTCATCATCATCTGGATGGGTTATGTTCCTGGGGTGTTTGCATGGGTTATTTGGTTCATAATCTCTTTGTACCAGTTGCTCATAAGTGGATGCCACTGCCCGCTGCAGTGCTGTCTTTGGGTACCAGAAGCTGAACAATTGTCGTAAATGCGGTGCAGTCAAAATACACTTGGATTTAGGCAAGTGTCCATGAACTGTCGTCTTCTGAAACTAAATTCATAACATGTAAGAAAAAGAAGGCTTGATCAAAACTGTTGAAGATTGCATCCTAACTTTCTGCCAAGGATAGATATGTCACGCGCAGTCTGTGCCACAGACTATGGAGTTTGTTTGGCAGTAGATTTGTTTGTAACATGTTTTCGGTTCATTTTAAAATAAGATACAAAACTATCTGCAATGTATGCACAACGTTGGAGGGAAGCAGGCTAGGTGCTTGGCGAGAACAGGAGAAGGAGGTTGGTGTGTTATTGGAGCTCTGTAGATAACCTTGGCGGAGGCCGCTTGCCTCTGACATCTCGCTAAGCAGCTCCATTATGGGAGATGACAGGTCTGGGGGTAGGAGAATATAAAACTTGTGAAGATAAAAGCTTGACAAACTGTTGCTACAACAAGTTACCTTTGCACAAGAGATTTGCCATATCAATAAACTTTAACAAGTGGGATTTGGGGACTGGTGTGTTTCTAGTAAATCCTCTCAGAGTGGCAGTGTTTACTGCCAGGGCTTTGGGGAGCGTGAGTGATAGCAGGTCTCTTGGTCTCATGTAGCAACTGGAGAGACCACACTACTGAGGAGCAAATAACCCAGAATTCAGGCTATCTGGAGCAGATGGAGAGTGCATACGGTCACTGCCACCACCTCGCCCCTAAGTCCTGCAGTTAATGCTGTGTAAAGTTAGCACGTGGGACAAGACTGCATAATGCTTGCCATCTATGTGCCTTTATGTGGCTCTTCATCAGGTTCCACGCTGCATTTTCTTTATAATGTCTCTTGTGTTCAGAGCTTTTAATATGAGAGCATGTGCCATCACCCCGACCCTGTTCTGGGTACTGGGAGCAGGCAAAAATGGTTCTGTGTGCTCTTCGGGGTTTAGGGGCTGCTACTGTGTGACTGGCAAGTTGGAAAAAGCCTGTTGAGTGACCCAGGCTGTGCAACCAAAAAATCTGGGTAGGGAAACAATGTCGTGATAGGTGTTTAACCAAGCTCTAGCGTTCCCATGTAGAACTGAGAAGCTTCTCAGTGGAACTAATTATACTTGTTAGGCCTGGCAAAGTCACTTTCGCAATGCTGAACATATACCAGTGAGATTTTAATTTCCTCCCACAATTACTTGTATATGATACTAGAAAACTTAATCCAGGTTTGTTTATATCCAGGGAGCTCAAGTATGGCAAGAACATAAACAGTAATCGGAAAACCAGCAGCAGGTATAGCCGAAAAAGTTCCACTCCGATATCCTTCAGACTTTGCAGGGGCTAGCTGCAAGCCCCTGGTAGATTACATTCTTTGCATAGTATTTTCCCATTCCGATTTCCTCAGGGTTGTTCCCAGTGTTTTCATTTGCTGCAAACTCTTAGTTGCAGTTGGAAACCCAAAGTGATTACGTTAATGGATTGAAACTGACTCTGAAAGAAGTATTACTGAAGACTTTAGAACAATTTTTCTCTTTATTTGAAACTACCTAAGGCCTGAAAGCATATCCATTGCCTGAAAGGAGGAGTGTTTTCTGTCGTATCAGTCTCAACAACCTCCCATTGAGCTGCTTTTTTGTGATTTGCAAGCTGTAGTGAAAGGAGAAACTTTGCAGCTGTTGCATGCAAATCCATCCTCCGCTCTTCTCTTGGGGCTTATCGAAATAGCAGAGGAATTGTCACGCATTCCAGAGTGGCAGAAATGATCATCACCGCTGATGTTCAGAGGGAGAAATGTGAAGTGGGAATTCAGGAAGTCCTTTAAAAAGTTTGGATGTCTGTTGGGTTTGCTTTTCTTTTGGCCTCCCCACACAATACTTCCCACCTTTCTCCATATTTAATTTGAAAATCAGCAATCTATAGAAGGAGCAGTTGCCTCTGCCGAAAGAAGTTGACAGGTAACTGTCGAAAGAACTGATTCTACAGCTGGTGTCAAATGAAATTGGTGCTGTGCTAACTTAAGCTACAATATGGGATGTCTTAAGGGTCAGGGAGGAAGATAAACTTGGGGATTCAAAAAGAGTATCCATTCAGGGAAGGGAAAAGTAGTGAAAAGTTGCAGACACCACTGTCTTTCCTGGGGCTCTGTGTTGCATAAGGCAGTTGTGCTGCTTCTGAGTGCAGAGAGTGATTCTGCTGGTATTCACAGCCCAGCTCGCTCATTGCACTGGCTTCATTTTCTTCCTCCTACGCTCGTTGTGCAGTACGGTAGGATGCCTTGAGGAGGAAAACACAAGATGGAAAACACATGAAAAATTCAAGGAATTTTTTAATAATAATAATAATAGAAAAATCCCCATATGTTTACATTGTTATTAGAACTGAATAGTTGCATCAGCTTGGGTTTGAAGAAAAGGTAGAAATGTAGTGTTTGTATGTTAGATATTAAATTGAAGTCCCTCTGTAAAGCAGTGCCTGTGCAGTGCAAGGGGAGAGAAGGGAGTGGTGCAATGTCTTAGAGGCGTGGGACTCCATACGTTGGGTATGAGCCTCTCCCTATGTGTAACTTACAGCACCTGGCACAGCGGCTCTGTCTTCTGTGAGCTCCTGTAATAAACCTTCTGCTCTGAAGTGAATTAACCCTTGAGGAAGTGAGATGTGAAGCAGGCTGAGTATCCTTAGTAGCAGCCCTTTCCTCTTGACATTGAGCCCGATTCATGTGTCGCTCATCAGATCTTTCTGCATTATAAAGGCTTCTAACAGTTCCTTGTTATTGCTGGACCCGTTTGGACTCCAGTGTAAGCAAGTCATTGCCTGCTGCAGGCAGACAATGTCATGTGAATTTGCAGAAGCTGTGAAAAGTCAGAGTGCCTCAAGCCTAACAGGCATTCGGGACCCTAGAGCTGTTAGTGCCATTGGACCTTTGCTTTCCTTTTTAGCTACAAAAAGTGTTGAGGTATTTTGTAGACTGGGCCTTTGAATCGCACTCTCACGTCCTCTCCCACTTACATTTTTCCTCTTTGTGTAAAAAAAGAAAAAAAAAAAAAAAAAAGCAAGGCTGAGGCAAAGACAAGGAAACTCCCTGTTTGAAATGTCATTCTTGCCTCTGCTGAGCATCTGTGCCAAAGACAAATCCATGGCTAGGGGCCGCTTGAAATAGTTTCCTGTCTAATATAAAGCAGAGTGATGTGTAACGTGGACTCCTGATGTGAAGGACTGAGGAGATTACAAGGTGAGTAGAACACCGCAAAGATGCCTATGAGTCTTATCCTTGCAATATTTGGATGCTTTCTGTCCAACCATACTAAACAAACATTTGCCTCCCCTGAATGTGAGATGCCTTCTCTATGGTGATGGGAATTTCCATGCTAAATTGTGTGAGATGTCCGGATGCTCTGACCTTCCATATATGCCCTGTAATGGAGTGATGGGTGAAGCTTGCCACAAAATCCACAGGAGTTCCTTCACTTTGGTGTGGCAATCGATGTTCTGCAAGGAGCCAGATCCCCTGCTTGTAAATCAGTTCAGCTTGTAATATCTGTCAAGTGTTTGGGGACACCTGGGTATCTGATGCTGTATAAATGTCAGTTGTTATTACAGTTTCTTGCTCGGGTTATTGATTTCTCCCCTGCTGTTCTCACTGAGATGGAATGATTTGAGGTTTTGGGTAGATCAGTTCTTCCTCCTCCAGCTTGTCCTGCATACACCGTACTTTGAAGCCCCTTCCCCTGCACTGCAGTGTAGTAGTTGCCATGTCTCAGAACCGGGTACAGCTCTCCCTGCTCTAGCTTTTTGTATCCCTTATCCCAGTAGGTTAAACAGTGCCCAGCTCCTGAGTACATACTCTGGGGCGCAGAATATCTTCTGTGATCCTTGTAGGGATGTTTTGTGGATTTTGTATTCTGCTTCTCCTCCAATGCACACATCCACAGCCACTTACCCTTTATCATATAAATTCTTCTCTTGTTTGAATGAAAATATGTTCAGCTCTGTTATTTTAGTCTGAAGGACAAAGTTATCATTCTATCTCTTAGTAAATGTGCTGCCCTAACCTTTGAAAGATCAGCCATGAAATACGAACCTTTGACAGGATCTGATCCTCCTGGAGTCCCTGCAGTGTTTTAGCTTAGCAATCAAAGCTGCTTCAGTTAAGGGGGGAAAAAAAATATTCTCTTCTTCCCCTCCCAACTCCAGAAAATCTTCCCTGTCCCCCTTTTCTCTATTACCATTGTATCAAGAAACTTCCTTCACTACTTCAGAAAATTTGGGCTTTTAAGAGCAAAAGGGCCTAGCTTTGATTGTTTAGGCAGGATTTATGGAAAGCACTGATGTACAAGTCTTTCTGTTTTCCTAAATCGGCTGTGCCAAAGGCAGAAAAACATTGGACTTAAACTGGGTGGAGATGAATGTGCTGAAGTTAGCAGGGCAGATGTCATGCTCTCTGAACCTCTTTGGTGCTTATAAAATCTTTCTTGATTTTCTGAAGTTACACAGGTGCTTTCCAAGTGCCACTAGTGCATGTGGCACGAGTGTCACTAGCCCAAAGAATGCTCAGTGTGTTCTCCACTAGCCATGCTTACAAAACTTGTTTTAGCTGGTGCAAGGAGTGCATGTGGGTTTTTTTTTTTACCTGTGAGCAGGTCTCTCTGGTGTTAGAAGTGTCACTAGTAAGGAATAGATACTCAGCTGGTGTAAGTTGACTGTATGGTAGTGTCAGGGGATGTTGATTTATAGAGCTGAAGGTCTGTCTTGCTCATCTTTTTAATTAGTATCAGATATTTGCCTGAAAATCCTTTTTGGATCAACATGTTGTTATGCCAGGTGCTTTGGAAACGCAGTGTAAGAGAGACTTCAGGTCCTGAAAAATTTGCAGTCTGCAGTGCAATTAGGCGACTGCTGCTTGAATCTCACCTGCTAACAGTTGTTATGCTAAAGTGGAGTGCAGCTTGGATAATTGCCCTGAATATCACCCAGGTAAATCTTAGAACCGATGCTTCCAAACACTAATGTGCTAGCTGTGCTCAAGCTAGCTAATTTAAAGCCTCTGTGGTATGTCAGCTCCAGCTGCAGTTGTGTGGTGTAGTGCCATGTAGATCTGACCAGTTGTGCTCAGAATCATAAATTCAGGGATGTGACTTGACCAGGACGGAGAGCAGGTTGGTGTCAGAGACAGGAGCAGAAGTAACGCTTCACAGCTCTTAGGCTAGCATCCTGCCTGCTGCATCCGTACTTCAGCTATGCTTCCTGGCAGAGCATTACAAAAGCTAAACGGTTCTAACAGAGCAGAAAGGGCATGTGGTTCCTCTGTGCTTGGCAGGGAACTTGATACAGACGCAGGGAGAACAGGAAAGAGGAGCCATGTTCAACCTAAATGTGAATGAGACACACTTTTATGGGTTTCTTTCCCTTTTTTGTGTGCGCTGGGAGTAAGGGGCAATAAATCGAAGGATTTTTATATCTTGCGCAAAAGCTGACACTGCTAAAATATCACATTATCGTAAGCTGCCATAAATGAGCTCCTCGAAGAGACACAGCTGGACTCTGTGAATATGGAAGCAAAGTGATTACCGGAAGCCATCAGCTGGTACTGGAAGAACTGTAGGAAAGTCAATAACTTATTAGCACTAGTTTCTGGATTATCTGGTTTCCTAAAGAGATTCCCTCCCCCACTGCTCAAGTAAGTGATGTTTTTGTTATGCAAAGCCACAGATTGTCATCCCCTGTTATGCTCCCTGCTCAAAGTACTGATGTTTGAACAGAGTTAGAATGGGTCTAAGAAATGCTAAAGGCAACGTAGGGGCAGCTGAGGGTTTGTTTAAAAATTGCTGCTGTTCACCCTCGGTGCTGCTTCGAAATTATATCTTGTTCCAAAGCTATCCATGAAGGCCAGGAAGGCTGCTTAAAGGAGCTGCTGACAGAGCTGTCCTCTTTGGTGCCTCTGAATTTCTCTGATGATGACCCTTGCCATGGTGAATGGGACACTTGAAATGCAGCAGTACCCCCTCTTCGTGCCATTCCGCTGCTGAACAAAGCCAGGTATCACTGTACCCAATGGCAAAGGGCTTTTGATATTGGATCCAGAGGATTCTTATACTGATGCTGTGCCTCAGAATTTAGGAACGGGTGATGCTGAGTACAGGAATACTGTGGCATGCCCACATGGGTAATCTGAGAGGGTCCTAGGAGATGATGTCTGAGGCAAGGGAGAATGCAGACCCACCCCCTTAGTCTTCGTGCCATCTATGATTTAGATTGCAGTCTACAGATGTTCTTTCTGGCTTGGGACTGTTAAAGCACCACTAGTGACAGAGCTGTTTGATAAGGGTTCGTGGCATCCAAATGTGCTTTGAAGGTGATAGTGAGAAATAGCTGAAGGAAGTGAACCATCTTCAAAATAAAGATCCAAGGCAGATGGAGATAATCCCTGTGTGTTTAGAGCATGAGAACAAAGCCTGTGTTCTGATGGTGAAGTAGCAGGGAGGAATGCAACATTTGTTGTCTTTTTTTTTTTTTTTTTTTAATTTTAGGCAGATGAAAATGAAGTCCCTGCACTTAATTATGTTGGGGTGGGTAGCAGGTATGCAAGGAAAAAAAACCTATTTGACTGTTCCACCCTGAGGGAGAAGAGATGCTGTCCCATCCTTCCCAGGGCCTTTTACACACTTTGTGTAGATGTTTTGGCCACTCTAGAAAACTCTTGGAAGCTGTGCAATGGTAGTAGATAAGAGGGGCTTGGTGCTTGGATACTGAGTTTCACAAGGGGAATTCTCCTTTGCTTCTCTCCTCCTTCACATACACTAAATTAATTTTCTTACTTGATGGACCATAATATCTCTGTCACCAGGAAAGCAGAATGTATACAGCTTTTTATATACGTATTTCTTGCACCATTAAACTATTCTCCCTATGACAGGACCTATGAATAAGTTCCAAGAGGTAACCTGGAATGTTTTAGGGTATAGCTTTCTGTAATAAATAGATATGTATATCTGCACTTGGCAACTCCTTAGTATGCAACCCAGTAAATAAATGTAGACTTATAAATTAGTGGTAATAAAGGGGTGCCTATACCTAACAGTCTTGCTTTGCCAGAGCCTGCCTTCACAGTAGGGTGGGAGCACGTGTTGCTTAGAACCCCTTGGCCCTGGTTTGTGGGTCAGTATGACTCGTGGAAATTAATGAGACTTATGGGCTCATTATCGCTGTGTAACAGGAGGTTTGTCCAAAGGCAGAATGTGTTTGTAGGAGCAGCTCTGCTGCGTTCCCAATTGCTTTGAAACCTGTGAATGATTGTGGCCAAATTTGACAAAGGGGCTCTGGTCTCCGAGCCCTTGTGTTTTTACAGGTGCTTTGCAAATGAGCAATTCTCAGCTGGGTGTTCCACCTCAAAGCCCTGCGCTTCCCACTTTCTGTGCCCAGGCTGTCTCCCTTCATAAGCCGCTGTCTCCCCTGCTGCTGGGGTGTGCTTCCAACAATGTTAACAGAATTTATTTAAACATTTAACACCTCTGCTGCTGTTCCTCTGTACTGAGTACATGTGATGGGGTAATTTATGTCCTGAAATTACAGTCTGTGTGAATTAGCCTGGCACAAATACATCATTTCCTAATAATATAGACAAGATGCTTCAAGGAGTGATGATGAGAACAGTCCTTTCCTATATGTTCTGTTTTACCTGCTGAGTAATTATCTCATTTTCTTGTAATGATATAAAAGGATTTTTATTTCCCCTTTTCCCCCCCCCCAAGTGCAACAAGTAAGTGCTGCCTGGAGGCTGTGGTGTAAAACAGGGCCCGGAAATAACAGCAGTAGATTGACTTTTGTGCTTACATAAATGTACACCCCAGGGAGAGTACCCTCCCTGAGGTTAGGTTTTAAGGGCTCGCCCATGTGGCGAAATCAGTGGTGTCAGCTGGCGTGATGTGTGATTTGGGGTAACTTCCTTCTCTTTTATTTCAGGAATGAGTAAACGAACATTTATTTTAAGATGAGGTCTTAAGTGTGAGTGGTTACTGTGGCACCACTCACATTCCACGTGCTCACACATCTTGCTTTGGTTATGGTAGTTTGTGCTACTTACGCGTACCTTAAATAGATGACTTTGAACTTTCTTGCTCTGTGGTTTATTTGCAATTAAATTTATTCATCAAAGCTGTCTTCCTCCCCTGTGTTTTTTACAGCACCAAGCCCAGGAGTTCACTGAAAGATTTTTTTGGCTTCTAGGTGGTTCTGCAATATTAATTGTTGAGTTGCTAATTACCAGGAAAAAGCCTGGGCTAGATTTTCTTTCCTCTCCCCTTCCCTGACTTCCTGACTTACCTGTTCAGCCTTGAGGGGTTCAGTGACAGGAGATGTCTCTCCCTCACCCATATGTAGGACTTTGCATAATCCTGTTTGACTGCCTGATGTTACCATAGTAATAAGTAATGATTAAGAAACCTTCTTTGAATTCTGTTCAGAGCTAATGATCAGAGGGGTGTGGGTAAGCACACCAATGCTTGGATCATTTTCTTTGCCCACAGCATGTAGGGTGCCAAAATCCAACCAGAAACCTCAGAGGAGCTGCTGTTATGACATGTCTGTGCTGCTCCAGGCCAGCCATACCTACTTCTTGCTTAGCCGGAGGTGTGCTGTTTGTCAGCATTTTTAAAGTGCTTCAGAGATGGTTGGTGGGAGGAGGCAACAGCTCTTCTATCTGCAAATAAAGTGGAGCCCCTGGTCCCAGGGATGTGGCTCACTCCGATGCCTTTGGAAGCAGTGGTTGTGTACAGTGAAGGTGGTACTTAAATGCTTTCCGGTATTGGAGCCTCCTTGTGCTGTAATGCTAGTTAGAGATAAATTGCAGTATGATTTCACCTGAAGCCTGGTTTCTTTGCTTAGTGGCCGTTACACATAAATTTTCAGAAGCTTTCTTACTCCGTTTCTTCCTTCTTCACATCTGTCATATGATGGTGAGCTGTAGTCATGCTGATGCATCTTGTATTATGCTGCCAATTTATTACCTCCCCAAGATGTAATACACATTATCCAAACGCTCTCCAGCTTGTGAAGGATACAGAATCCATAAATGCATGAGGGTCTGCAAGGGGAAAGGGGGAAACAGCTCACAGAGGCTTTTCATCAATTGTTTAACCCTGTGGCCTTATAGCAATAGTAGAGTGAGAAATTACTACTTTTTTTCCTGCACTCCATGGTGCAGTGACCTTGCTGGATAATTACCCTCAGGCTGTTGCTGCAGCCACCTTGAGTACAGTAAGGGAGAGGAGAAAACCTCGTGCATGTCAGATGCTGCTTAGGTGGTGAGTGTCAGTGTACTGGGAGACAAAGCATGAGCACTGAAATCATGTCTGAATAACCTGGTGACACCATTAATAAAACCTCATAAATAAGCAGAACAAGATCTCTGTCCTTACCCAGGCAGAGCTCCTCTTTACTGTTAGTATTTGTAGTGTCTGTTGTTAAGACCTTAGTGTTGTCCTTGGATATGAGGGTCCTGTTTTCATGGCCACATTTGCACTGGCAGTCACAGCCTTGCGTTCTGAGAAGCCTCACAGGCAAAGGGAAAACTGTGGGTTGGAGGCACAACAGGATTTTTCCAAAGGTACAGAGAAGGTGCAGAGTGGAACTGGGAACTTTAGGATAAGAACGCAGGATGTGCGATGGTGATGGCGTGGTTTCAAGCGATGTGAGTTTTTTCAGGCAGTAATTAATTCCCTTGTTTAGCCCACTCATTGCTGCTCTTGCTCAGGACTGGCTTGATTAATTCAGTGTTATTGTAGCAGTTTTGCAGGGCTCGTTCCATCCAAAGTGATGGTGAAGAACAGCTTGTTGGAGAGGTGTTGATGGACCAACCTTTATTATTTAATTTTACTTGATTTTTATAGAAGAAAAAGGGCTTGCCATAAGGCCCTGGGCAACTTTGTATGATTGAAGTATAAAACCCGTAACAATAAAAAGCAGTCAACCTATCAAGTAACGTGCATCAACTTAACCGCTATGGAGCCTTTCAATGACATAAAACTAATAAGAAGAAAATATATTGTCGTATGATGAGTTGCCCTTCATTGTGAATCTTAAGTACTTCAACACATTTACAACCTCTGAATGAATTGTGTATCTCTTGGCTGTGTGGGTTCCTAATTGAGACTTAAACTCCTAGATACTATTAGTATGCAAATCAGAAATAATGGGAATAATAATAAAAATTATCTTAACCTACCGAACTACAGTAACAATACTGTAACCAGAAAGGGATGATCATGCAAGTAAGGTGGCAGTTTCGTTCTGGAGATGAAGATTGGTAGAGAACAGAGAAATACACTTGGCTTGCCTTGGTGTGCTGTGGGTGTTTTACAAGCTATGTGAATGCTTCTTGTTGCTCTACCCCACTGATATTCTGTGCAAATGCCTCAGCACTGGGACAACTGTGGGGAAAAAAAAAAAAAAAAAAAGAAAAAACAAAAATTCTGAAACTGATTAAACCTTTCCAGCAGCACAGTTAGGTTTAATTTTAATGATACTGCTGATTAAGTTGGGGGTCTGTGTGCCCTTTTTGATTTCTATGATGTTATTTACACTTGTAATAAGGAAAAGATAAGCTTTCTAGCTAATAATTTGCTTCATGGTGTATCAAAGCCTCTAGTACAGCAGGGATGAATTATACTCCTCTAATAGTCATGAATTATGGGTGAAATCATTTCAGTCTAACTTACTGAACTGAATGTCAGGGTCAGGCCTTCTGTTTTCTCCGCTGATGTGCTGAGTGGAGAACCGTGTCTCTCCAAAACCTTCCTTTAAGTGCCAGATTCTTCCACATGTCACTGCTACTTATCCCCATGAGGGACTGAGGAGAATAATGTAAAAGATGCTCCATATTGTATGTTCAAGGGCTGACAACTATTAAGAGCTTATTGTGCTTATCTGTTGTTTTCAAATGGGGCTGCCAGACTGAGCTGGCTCCAGCCATGATCTTCCCATCATCCTTACACCATTATCTTGGATTTCTAATGACATGTCCATTCCTTCACTCCTGATGGTCCACTTTAGCCAGGGAAGAGGATTATCATTCTTATTTTATTACTGATGACAGCATGACATTTTTCAACCACCTGAAAACACTGTTTGGCTGATCACTTTGTAAGTTATTGGGTTATTGTGAATTATGGAGTTCTTTCCTTCTACTCCCAGCAGATAAAAATGCATTTCCTTGAAGCAAATCTTAATGTAGAAATCAAATCCTGTCTCCATCTGTGATGTGTGATGTGATCTAA
The DNA here is from genome assembly GCF_023634155.1 of Falco peregrinus. NCBI lineage: Eukaryota > Metazoa > Chordata > Aves > Falconiformes > Falconidae > Falco > Falco peregrinus. The sequence continues at coordinate 118,484,844 of NC_073723.1, forward strand.
ACACGCACTGACATAGTAGAGGCTAATGAGAACAACATCCGTGAATGCCAGGTTTTGGGTCTGATTCTTCTCTTTAGGGGGGCCTGAATGGAACAGTCAAAACTTGTCAGTAATTTGATGGGCCCAGTTATAGAGGAGTTGAATTCCTGGAGCCATTCGTGGGATACTTGTTTGGCAACATCAACACCAGTTATTCTAACAGTGTGACAGCCCGAGAGCTTCTACACAATGCAAGTCCTTGTCCATAATCCCTTTTTTGTAGTGCTGAGGTACAATTGCACATAATTATTTGTGAGGGTATAAAACCCACCTGCAGTGCATGTGGTGCTTAATGCCAATGTACTGTGAATTTCTCAAATACCTGTACAGTCATCTCTGGCTTTTTCTTAACATCAGTATTTAATATTAGGACTGGCAAATAAAAAACTTGCTCTCTCCTCTTCCCCTTATTTGTCATCCCACTTGGGATTAAAGTGGGTTTTTTAAAATAAATAAAAATTTAAATTGCATTTTATTTTCTTACCAGCTGCTAACTCTCCGAGACAGATTGGGAGATCAATTATCACAGCGGTGAATGAATCTAATTTTTCAATATAATTTACGGTAATTCTATATTCTCTGCCCAAGAAGCAAATCGTGCTGGCTTTTTTCCAAAAGTGAGCTTAGAAAGAACAACAAAAGAAGCCTCAAAACAAGCAACACCACTGTAGTACTACAGCAAGGACCCCTGGTCTGCCACTGCTCCGAATGCCGTGCCAAAGGTAGGGAGTGTAGGACCTGTGTGTTCGGAAGGAACTTCTACGGCAAATTCTGGAATTGACTTTGAGGAGGGGGGTAATGACCTAACGGAATTCTGAATGTTTCTGTCTGGTTTTTATAGAGGATTATGGCTTTTGGGATTATGTTGCCTGGGCTCTCTCTAGCTCCTCAGTGCAACAGGAACTCTTTGTTGGGCTTCATGGAGCTCTGGACCATAGTCCAAATGTCAGATGCATCCCCGTGTCCATCACCACTTTTGTGTCTCTTAATGTTCTGCAATATGGGGTACGTTCTGCATCCACTTCCCCTGGGTCAGGCTGCTGCATGGGATGCTAGTTTTTAGCATGGGGCCTGTTCTCTGGGACATGGGAATTACATGAGGGAGGTTGGCCTCTAGGTATTGGCAGTGATCAAGAGGCAGGATGGTGAATGTGGCTGATGATCAGGATCCAGGATGCCAAATCTTCCCTGGGTACCATTTCAGTGATCAGTTCCCACAGATGTCACACCCAAATCGATAGAGCCCAGTGCAGCATGCGGATCTCCTGTATTTGTGGTTGTAGATCAAGTTTACATCTGCATGTTTCGGGGCAGACACCCCACCCCACCCCCCTGAGCTGCCTGCCACGCAGACCTGGTGTGGCTGTACCATGCGCTGCCGACAGGGATTGTTGCAGGCTCTGTGGCACATACTCAGATCTGAGGGTACCTCTCAAATGTCAGGGAGTCATCACAAGTGGTTTATTAACTAATGCTTAGCACGAGTAATTGAGGCAACTCTGTTTCGTGTAAATGGCACTCTCACCCACTCCCCACCCCTTTTAGCCCCTTCTGGCACTGGGGACAGCTCCTGGAAATTCACAGAAAAAACTTAATATGCTTGCTGAAATTATATTTTACTAGTAGGGCTTCTTGGACTGCAGTCAGGACAGCACCATTTGGCACGGGAGGCCAACACTGTAAGCAGTTTCTGAGTACTTATGTCATTTATTGAGAAGTATGTTGTTTAGCGTGAGCTTCAAATGAGTTTAAATAATTAAAATAAATGGCATGCATAAGTTGGGGGGGGATGGGGGACAAAAAGAGGCTGCAACACTTGTTCTCTTCATTTAAAAGCATAGTAACTAAATCTCATTTCAGATCTACCAGGAATGCAAATAGTGCAATTAATTGGCAGTAATTTAGAAGTCCTCCATTTCAAAAGCCCCAGGACATACAGATTGGAAACAATGAATCTCTTAATGTCAACAATGGTTCTGCACATGGACTAAGATGCAAACAAGTGCGAATAGGATTTTGCATATTTTCCCATGTTATTTATGGCTCGTCTTCACAAAGTGACAGCACATTATTGTATGTTGCATTAAAAATTCCTTCCCAAAGCTGATCGGATTGATTTCTCCCTTTTTCATTAATGCACAAAACAAGAAATTACTGTATTTTTTTTCTGTGCAAAGTGGGCCATGAATCTAGTAACTATTTAAGCCTTAGCGCAAACACTTGAAGCTCTCGGAGAACACAATAGCCTGAAAGAGGTCGCTTGTCAGGTCACAGATTTTTCTTTTTGGCTTGTTCACTGAATAACTGCAATTTCTCTGTCTCTTTTTTTTTATTATTTATTTCTGTTTGTACAGCCACCATTGTCCTTTGCAGTGTCTGTGATTTTCCATATTTGAATTGAGACCTCCATTCCCCAAATGACAAGTTCAAATAAAGTTAATGCCACACCCTGCAATTTTGGGGATGTGCTGTTTCAGTTCTCTGATAGATGGAAGGAACAGTGCCTTCTTGATTCCACAGTACCTTCTCCAGCAGTACAAAGTGCTTTTGAGCATGCATGGATTGCACAGTGCGATGCTTAACAGGAGATACAGAACGATATTTCAGTAGCCAAAACTTAAGCATAGATGTGGCAGTTGGTGTGTTATCAAATCTGCTTAAATGTGAATATGTGTGTGAAATACTGTGATTGAGATACAGCCCAGGTACAAGGCCCTGTGTGACTTTGGGCGAGTCACTTGCCTTGTTAGCAAAATGAAGCAGCACCAGCCTTTTTGCTTCTGTAGTTTGCAAGCTGGTTGGGACTGAGACTTGCCTGGTTACGTGCACGCAGTGTGCAGTGGCGTCCTGGAGTTGTTCATATTCCTTTGGAGCTGCTCTGTTACAAGTAACAGTGGTAGCTGAATTGGCCAAAGGGCTTGTAAGAGACTGTTCCTTTGATGTTTAGAGTAGGAGCTTGGTCTATGCAAGATACTTTCCTATGAAGCAGGTAAGGAGCCCGTGCAAGTCAGCGCAGTTAATGTTCTTTCTTTGCGTTGGCAAAAGCAGAATCTGCCCACGCTGTTGGGTAGCATTCAGAGATCTGCATAGACTCTACCACATTCTGTGACATTTGCAAAAGACTTTATTGTTTGCACCTCTGAGCATTTAGGCCTATAAATATTTATTAACCTTCTTTCAGACATGTACCACAGCTAAGGCAGAAATGACCTTCCCTATGGCTATGACTGGGGAAGAGGGGAAACCCCTTCCATGAAAGAGCTGTAAAGGCACAGATTCACAGCCCCTGACACTTTAGCAACATGCTGTGGAGCAGAAGAGAGCTAGAGGAAACAGCAAGGGTCACAAAATGAGAGATGAGGGGTTGCTGAGAGCAGGAATAGTTCTGAGCTCAGATGGCAGCACACCCAGGCTGAAACTCACTTGCAGAGTTCTGCCACTTCAGGGCTGCGTGGGCTTTGAATTGCTTTCCAGTGCCTCTTCATTAAGGTGGATTGTCTTTGCAGCCTTTAGAGAGCGGGAGAAACTCTATTCACTTCACCTTTATAAGAATTGTATTAGCCAGCTGCTGGTACTAATGGAGTTGTTTCTTTAGTTTCAGCTACATCGTTTTAACACTAAAAGACCTTTTTTTTTTAAACCTCCTGGACGTCTGCGCAGCATTATTTCCTTTGTCTGAAGTAAGCAGTTATTGACGTTAAAATGTAAGTTGGGCAGATGTGGGGGCACGTGGGCTATCAAGACTGGGTGGTCCAGGCACCATGCAAAGCACGTGCATGAGAAATTATGTCCTGGCCACTGGCACTGAGGCATGTAGGAGGCGGCAAGGGAGTCTAGCTGCACAAAGGAACTGTTTAAACGTGACCTGAGAGGATCCGAATGAGTCAGTGAATTGACCAGGGGATGTGGTGGACAGGGCAGAAGAAATGTTCTTAATTTGTAGAGAAAAGAGAAATTAACCCAGGTGTCTGGAGGGAAATGTTTATTAACTTCTCAGCATAGCAGTCAGCATCCTTCCATCTGGCGTGTCCCGAGTTAAAACATCAGGGCCTGGGGGGGCACATGTGCCAAATTAAACTAAAAGAAGTGTCCTCCTTTGCTTTAGAGTAGCAAAGATAGTGCAGAATGAGATAGAGAGGAAACAGGAAGCTGCCTCACAAGGCAACTATTGATTATTTAATGAGCTGATAAATAACAGGCTACAGCATAATTGCACATTTGAGCTTCTTCGGCCTGAGCCGGCCACTCTTTCTCAAAGCAGGCACAGGACTGCAGCCACGGGCTGAGCGAACGGGTTGTGTGCAACCCCCAGTCACCCAGCCGGAGGCCGTTCCCAGGAGAGCCCCTTCGTATCTGTCACGCTGCATCAGAAGGTCACCCGTCCCAGGGCATGAAAACCAAAACCCCATTGAGCTGTTGTCTTTAACAGGTTTCAGTAGAAATAGCCATTTCTCAACCCTACATTGAACTCTGGGTCTGTTTCTGTTGACAGTATTTCTAGGCCTTTATAGTGACATATTTATTCGCCTCTCCCTGTTCTGGCTGTTACCTGAACCGTACTCTGTGCTCCAGGGTTTCTGCGCACCAGTTTCAATGGCGCTAAATCATGGGGCCCCAGTTCTATCTTCAGAACATCTCCCACATTGCCCGCTAATGTGGTACATAAGCAGGAGCTTGGGAGTAATACTGCTTTAGAAATCCTAGAGACGTGAAGAGAGTAGACCGTAGAGCTGAGGTTGTTGAAATGGCCTCGTTATTGCTATGACTAGGGTTGCGTTACCAGGGGTACAGTCATATGTCTGTGTGATGTTCATGTTCTGTCCCTTTAACCAGAGCACTGCAGTTCTAAACGCTCATCGTCGGTGGTTTGTCCTCACCTGAATTGTGGCTGCAAAGGCTGAAGTCAGACCTGAGACAGCGAGAGGAGGATTATGTTGAAAATGGACCTGATGAAAGTGCATCTGTCTTTGGTGACACTGAGGCAGTGGCCAGTAACTCTCATGTACCATCCAGTATGGTTTTGTACTGCTTGGGAGTACCCCCTTGAACAGTTTTCCTGCTGTTGATTATTTGAACACTGGCCTTTAGTTGAAGGGTAGGAAATAAATAGAATTGGAAAAAAAGAGAAGGGGAAAAAAAAGTAGGAATCTAAGCAGATATAGACAACACATAGCTAATGGAGATTGCAGAAACATTTTGATGTTCATATGCTAATTGCATCCCACTTCCTTACAAACTGAAATCACTTCATTGTTTTTGTGCTGTGTTTTTTGAAAAGATTTCGTTGGCGCTTCCTTAATTAGGCAGATACAGAGAATGAAAGAGGTATGTTATGGATGGAAATTTCTTCTGTGTGCTTCATGTTAATTCTTCTTTGATTTCGTCTTAGCAATTTTGTTCACTTTACAGGCAGAAACCAAAACTGGTTTAATTGAGAGACTAGTTTCAAACAGACATCCTAGAGACAAGCTGTGCTCCTTCTGTTGTGTGCCTGAACTGGTCAGGCAGTCTGTGTGGGTATCGTGATGTTCTTGAGCTGTTGTTCTCCCTCCTGGGATGCAGTGGGGTGTCTCTTTCCCTGAGAAGAGCTTAAGGGAGATGCCCTGGCAAACCCAAGACCTCTGGGAGATGATGCATGCCCTGTCGAAGTATTCTCCAGGCGTTGCTGCTGGAGATGTTGCATCACAGCAGTGTAGAGCGCAAGCCAGGCTTATGATTTATTGGCATAATCCATGTGTGGTTTGGTTTTATGAAGGCTGCTGGAGCCCTGAGAGCTGCTGCAAGAACTGGTGTGACTACGTGTATACTGGAAGGAGTCCTTAGCACCATTAATTACGATGTCTGTAGGCTCTTTCTCAATTATTTGCATATGGAGAGAGCCTGTGGGCAGCAGAGGAACTCGGCAGCAACATAAAAAAAGCCTTTTCTTTTCTCTTCTAAGTGTGGTGCTGCAATAAAAAAAAAGTTTGTAATAAATGAGAGGAGAAGGAAATGAGGTTGTTTCCAGGGAAGGGTGCTTGTCTTTTGAGGTGGTTTCTATTTTGTCAGTCTTGGTTTTATTTATTTCTTTGGCTGTTAGGGGGAGACAATTCAAACGAGCTGTAGAATGCATGAAGTATAGCTTGGTAAAGGTGGTTTACCTGGAATATGAGTAGACCTAAACCTCTAGTAGGGGCATGACAGGAACCCCAGTACTTCCAAAATTGTAGCAAGGTTTGAACTGCCTCCCTGCTACAGCTCTCACTGTTCTCTACCATTTGTAGCATCAGCTGATGAAACTGAAAGGACAAGTCTGTATTTCTTGCCCATACAGTAACAAATGTGTAAGATGTTTGGAATCTCATAAAATTTCCGGACCAAAATGTTTTCATAGTAAGTTGCTACGGTTTCTGAAATTAGCCTGCCTTGAGGGTGTATTCATATCAGAACACCTTTTTTTCCTAATTTTAGCACATGCATCTTGGGAAATGATGCCACAGAGTGTGTAGGAGTCTGAGAATTTTAGGGCCAGAATGAACTACAAGATCGTCTCATCTGACAGCTAGCATAATGCAGCATTCAGCAATTACTGCATCAGGATGGTGTCTGCTGCCCCATCCAGTAAATCTCTCGCTGATGCAGGCAGTGATTGAGAGACTTCATGTGAGGGCAAGTCAGCCGCGCTCCTAGCTGAGTTGTTTCCAGTAGTTAACCACTCCTCACTCTTTTCCAAAGGCTTTGGGACGCAGTTATCTGTTGGGAACAAATTGTAGTAGTTTTTGCTGTGTAATGGACAGGTAGAAAAGTGACAAGAAATCCAGAGGAAACTTATTATTTGAAATAATAGCCGTATGATGAGTTTAGTTGCAACTCCTGGTTCAGGTTGATAGTCTGTGGTGAATCTCATCTTTTCATCACCCTTGAAAGATTCTGTTGTTCCCATATGGAAACAATGCTTTTGAGTATGACAAATCACATCCCACTCAACGAAGTCAAAGCCTTCATATTCATTAGCTTCCTGCTTGTTTCACTACTTTTGATGCACCTGGCTTCCACCTCCACTCCTGCTAACACACTCTGCGTTTTCCCTTGTCAAACCACGTTTTTTTGGAGTCATCAAAGACAGGCGTTGCCGTGTTTAAAGAACATAAACTTTTAATTTGATAGCATTATGATCAGCTGAAGACAGGTTCCTTTTGTTCGTGTTTCTTTGCTTAGACTCTTGCCAAGACAAATTGAAATGTAAAAATAGCTGTCCTTGTTTAAGCAATTATATTTAATAAGGCTTGGAGGGAAGTGTGTTCTAGGAAATACAAGAGGATGAGAACTGAAGGACTCTTGTGACTTTTGTCCTGGCTTTGTTGCTGATTTGTTGCTTGGCTCTGGCTCAATGGCAGAAGCAAGGAATTTGTCACTGGTCTGTACTTGTGTGTGCACCTATGCTCTGTGTGTGAGCCCTTCCAGCCCAGTGAAGACCCTGAAGATCAGTTGGTATCTCCAGTGACACTCCCAGACTCTGAGCACGTAGCAAAGAGAGCTGAACTGTTAGTTTAGAAATAGGTGGTTTATTAAGTTCTATGTAAGTTGCAGAGACAACAGCTTTTAATTTTAACAGGTTGTGCTTGGATGGAACAAGTGGCAGCAGCAGGTCTGAATGCTTTGGTCCTCTAGCTGCTGTAGCTGGGTAACTGAAGGTCTCTTCATCCTGCTCTCATCTGTATCACTAAGACTGTAACGTCCAGAGGACCAGGATTGTCACTGGAAGCCTGTACGAAGTGTAGCAGGACCTGATTTCTGTTGCAGTTTCTAGTCATTACTGTAATACACGTAATGGGAGGGGGTCTGGCACCATCTGAGGGAGACCACTAGTACACAGCCGTAGGGGAGAGTCAGATCTTGGCAGGGGCTTTCAGGGCCTCGTGGGTAAAGAACATCCTACGAAATAAATAAAAGCACTCGTGGTCTCGTTCCTTATGGTCCTGAGACTTCTCAGCGGTGTTTCAGATCAAGTCCTCAGTTACTTCAGAAGCTTCTCCAGCGCTTAACGTTCTACAAAATTGTATGCATGTTCCTTTAGATGATGTGAAGAAAGTGACTGCTCTCTGTGACTTGTGCAGGCGAAAAACAAGCCATTTCCATTTCCACAGTTTAACAGCTCAACTAAAGCAACAGCAGTGACTCTATCAACAACAGGTGCACACAAACAGCACGGCCACTTTGACTGTGGAAACTGATCAATTCAAATTGATTCTCCCAAAACCATGGCAAACAAACCCCCCCCACATCTTCTAGGCTCTCTGCACAAAGCTTGTTGTAGTGTCATGTGAAATATTTATACCAAATTCATTTGGAAGCTGTAACTTGCATTATGCATAAATGAGTTCAATGAACCCTTTTGAGCAGGGAAGTGCTTTGCTATGTTTGGTGTTCTGGGGGTTGAGTATGCACCCCCTCCTTTATTCTGTCTGTCCAGGAACAAGTTGCATTTCAGGGAATGGTGGTTTAAATTTTTTATTTCTTGCCTGTTTGGGAAGTCTGTGTCATTTTGGCTTTAGTTTTCTATGTGTTTTTTCAGCCTGGTAAATGTATTTTTTTCCTCTCTTTTATTAAAAGAGAGGAAAACTAATATTCCATTTAAAGTCTTGAACTGGGCAGTCAGGTTTTGAATTTCTGGCTTCTTTGCCGTGGAATCCCTGGGCTTCCTTGGGCACATCTAGCTGCTTACTGAAACTCAGCTGAATTTCATTATCAGCAGATGTGAACATCTTCTAGAGTTCAATTAAATTATACTCACTCTACCTCCTGTAGATGAAAACTGTTGTTGTTCTTATTTTATAGTTAGAGGAACCAAGAGGCTTAAGGGCCCACCTACACAAGGCTATGGAAGTACCCGTACCGCAAAGGTGAAGGTTCCTGTGCCGGCTTCAGTCTTGCTGACACAGGTGATAAGGCTCTGCCGGGTGTTGTTTGGTCTAAATTTATTGAATAAGAGGTGAGACTTGCTACTGATTCTTAAATTATTATAGGTTGCCTTTTTTTGTGGTTGCTACATTGCATTCTCTGCTGCTGAGCTGGCTGAGCTACTGTGGGATGACAGACCAGTGGTGTCCAGATCTGCAAGGCTGCTCCAGTCTAACCAGGACACTGGCTTTTGCTTGATTAGGTGTCATTAAGTTGTGATTGCTGCAGTGGGAAGATTAGGGGAAATGAGACGGACCTGTAAGAAACCAGGTTGTGTTTTTCCTCTGCTTATGGGAACAGCTTGCTCTGAGTGCAAGTCTCCTGCCAGCCCCAGATGTGCAGCTGAGTAATTTGGTGAGTGCTAGCTGTCCTCTGTGATGCTTAATCGTTTTCAGGGATGCAAACCTTTCCTTAAGGCTACTGCTGCTTTCTGGAAAAGTCTGTTTTGTGGGTTTTTTTTGTTGTTGTTGTTATGAGTCCTTTACTGCCCTGGTTCACCCTTTAGGAAACCTTTTTAAATTGCACAACATAATGAGCTGATTCACTGGTGGAATTTCTTTCCTTTCAGTGAAAGGGCTTGCCTCCTTCAAGGAGGAAAATTAGGTTGCACCTAAAATGGCCTTTTGCTACATATCCCAAAACATCCTTGTGGTGAGAGGATGTTGCTGCAGTGACAAATACGCTACTTTCATGACTTTAATAATTAAAAATGCACTTTGAAAAAATCCTTCTGCATACGCTATAGAAGGGTCTGTTGCATTTATTCTAGCCTTTCATGGATCCTTAAGGTTTTATGGGCACTTTAAAGCAGAAATAAAGATCGGGTTTATATTCAAAAAACAGATGTCTTTCAAACAGCCATCCTATTCCACACAACTGTAGCTATTTTCTCTTTAAGATGTTGCATCTGGACCACAGTCTTTTGCCTTTTGTTTTCTAGAGATGCGCAGGTTTAGGGCAGAAGAAGTATCACTAAAGATCCAAGTGGCTCCTCAGCTGGCCCTGTGTGCTCGTTGCCACTGCCACACGCTGTGGCCCAGGCTGTGGGAGTCTGCACTGTAGAAAGACAGCCTGAGCCTGAAAGTGGTCACTCAGGCAGCGTGTCCACCTGCCCCCAATGTTCGGAACTGGACAGCTCCATCTTTGAGAGTCTCACGGTGTTTCTGCCTTCCCAGACTTAAGGTACACAAAAGCATTCATGGACATCTTTCTTGTAAAGATGGACTTAGCGTGAAGCAGAATGCTTCAGAGAGGTCCACCCTCATCTTCCTCCCCATGTTCAGCTAAAATATATCTAGCTGACATGTGCTTGTCTAGCTCAGAAGCAGGTTAAATTCTAATCTACTTTTGAACCTAAAATATGCATGTGACAAGTATCCCTTTGCTTCTGTTTTCCGTCTGTAAAATGAGGATAATACTGTTCTGTTCCCAATGGCAGCTCCTAATGAAGCTCGCAGGTCCTGCAAAGTATCCAGATCAGTATGGTTTTGTTTCTGAAATTATCTTGGTGCTGCAGTGAAAAGAGGTAACTATGAGTATTGAAGTAGCAGACACTATGTAGCTTTGTCTTTAACTGCTTGATCAGACTGCAGAATATCAAAGCATAAGAAAAGCCGATGAATTAAAAGGGAAGTTGTGTTCTACAGAGTCATTATAGCAGAACAATGTATATATGGTTATTTATTTTTGAGATTCACCCAAGAAATCTCCCAGAGAAATAGAATGGATGCATCTGGTCTGGAGTATATATTTGCTTTCATTATTACTTTTTGGCAGAAAATGTCTTCGAAAAGAAATAAAGGAAGATATTAGATGAGAAGAATCGGTGATTTTTAGGATCTGCTTTCCTTCCACCTTGTTTTTTGTATTTGTGTGCTATCTTGTTTTGTGAGCTCTGCTTCGTTCATAATGAAGTTTCTTCAAGTTTGGCAGCTGAGGGCAGTCAGTAACCCAGCAGCCGCAGTATAAAGGCGCTGTGATGAATGGTTTAGGAAAACACGAGGGAAGCAAAGTACTGATTTGACTAATGGGGTAGGTTTGACAAAGAAGTCATTTTGGTTTTGCTGCTTTCCCTTTACCATGAGCAGGTTTGGTGCGAGGCGTTTCCAGTCGTGCAGTCAACCAGTGTGGGACCCTGGCTCTGCCGTTGCCATTGTGCAGCTGTGAGCCACAATGCTCTTCCCACCTTCTGCTTCTTCATCCTGCTCTTCCCGTCCAGTTCTTTTTCCATGCGCTTTGAACTGATTTTCAAGCACAGGGCATGTATTTATGGGGCTCCCCCATGAAACTGATTCTGCCATTTGACTTCCAAAGTAGAATGGAAAAATCCCTACAGCCCAGTACAGCAGGAGTGGGAGTGCAGACAGGACAGTAAACTGAATTTCCAGAGGAATCCAATATAAATCAAGCAAGTAGTGAAAATGGAGGAGCAATGAAAAGAGACTTCTTTATCACCAGAAACCCTAAGTTCGTTTTCAGCAACTGCATTGGGAATAAGGAACACAATGTGCTATACTGTAGTCTCTGAAGAAAAGAACATGGATGAAATCCCTCCTGAGCGAAATAATGAGGTTAATAAGGATAGCTGTGCCTCCCCAATTAGGGAACATGGGAGGCCAGCATATTACTGTCTTGGCAGAAGACGCTAGGATGTCCAGCTGGGTCTGATGGTTTTAGAATTTATAATAAGCAAGCAGATCAAAATGTGCCTGTGTAGTAAATAAAATACATGCCAATGCATGGAGGGGGGGTTGCAGGCAAACTGTTGTGTGCAGAGTTACATGCTGAAGGAACACATTCCCTAAAAGAGGAGAACGCTGCGTTCTACAGCTGTGGGGTTTGAGCTTCTCCAGTAACTTTGGATGATCATCTCAACACCTCTGGGTGGTAAGGACCATTTACCAAGGCAGTTTGATAAGTGGTATAATTTGATGAAATGTTATTGTTTTGTTCTCAAAAAAAGCATCATGAGATTTGGGCTACAGCTGCAGTGTGAGGCAGCAGTGTGCGAGAAGCTTGGATTCAGGGTCGGTCTTTAAATTACACCAACTGTACATACATTTGACCTGCAGTGCAGTCAAGCCTGGGCAAAAGATGTTTTCTTCCCACATCTGCCAGATCGTGCAGTTGTGTAGCACCACTGGCTTCTTCCCCTGCTCACAACTGTGTCAGGTCCTGAACCTCAGGAAGAGCTGAAATGGGAGAACAGTAAACAGAGAGAGAAGAGACGGAGGATTTGGCTAGTGAAATTTCTGGGTGAGCATGGACTCGAACAAGGCTTTGAAGTTAGTCTTTTCAATGCCCCTCTGAGGGGCAAGAACAGGTCTTCTGCCTTGCTGGGTATTTGTTGGGACCGTAGCCTCGGAGCAGAGGCTTGCTCTGTATTTGTGAAGGCAAAGGTGTTTGCCTACTGCACTCAGGATGCCTGAAGTCAAAAAGCACTTGTGCTTGAGGGAAGAATGAACTGTGCAGATATCTTGAGTGACTACAGAAAAGGGACAAGTCAAGCGGAAACAGTAGACACGTAAGAAGGAGGGAGAAAGCATCTTTACTGTTCTTTGTGACAAGGGGAATAGTGTGTTCTGTCCTTGCTCAAATTAGGTGTATTTTTTTGTTTTAATATTCACTAACATATTTGAAGCTAATGTTGCTTTGCAAAAATTGAGTGTTATGTGCCACTGCTGATTTCAGTCAGAACGGAGTAGGGAGAAGGTTTATTTTTAAAACATCCAACAGGATTTGATAGTGAGAGCTTTGTATTTATTTCACCTGAAGAGGAGCGGCAGAATGAGAAGGCATGACTTAGTGGAGAGCTGAGCTGACTTTGCTTTCCCTGAAGTTCAAAATGGAGGTTCTGTTACTACTGTACTGTCTACAGGATAGAAAGGCTCCAGCTGTGCTAATTACCTGCTTTTTCCATTAAGAAATTACTTCACCACTGAAAAGTCATGTCTGGTTTGAATATTTTTGAGAAACATGAAAAGGCTTCAAGTGAAAGCAGTTTATTATTCCTATCATCCTGCTGGAAGGGGACCCTTTGAGGGGGGGTGCTGGTTGGGTCCTTCTGGGGCTGCGCTCCGCAGGGGGTGACAGTGGCACAGCCCCATCTCCTGTAGCCTTGGCGGTCCCCACAGCGGAGCCACCATGTGCCATCCTAACACTGACCATCATCGCTGTCCCTTACCAAACTTTAGAAGCACTCCAGCCTCCATTCGTGATGCACTTTAATGGTGATGGACGTATTAAAAATATTACTGTAGCTTCTTCAAAATGTATGTGTGATGGATGTGTATATCCTTCAAATGTAAGTAGCTTTGTACCTCAGTTCTCTGCCACAATCTCTATGCTAGATGCGTGGAAGAAAAAAGCAATATAGCCAAAAGCTACAATCATTTACTGCAGATATTTCCTCTTCTTTCTTGCACTTCTGATATATCAGATTACCTTATCGGAGCCACTGGTTGAATTATAATATTGTTTATTACAGCCTATCAATCAGATTCCATCATGTGCAATCCCTATTACTGATAATGTGCTTTTACTTCAGCAAACGCTATAAAAGAGGGGAGAAAATAAAGGAGGGAGAATGGCTTTTGGCAGGGGGGAGGGTGTCATCAAGAGGTTTGTCGAAAACTTGACAGAAACAGAGTATTTTGCAGTCTGCAGGAACTGTCTAGATATTTGAGGGGGGGGAAAACCCACCAAAAAAATCTGCTCTTCAAAAGACAGATGATAAAATTATTTCATCTCCTTGGGTTGCTTTCATAAATATTGTTGCCTCTACAATTCAGCAGCTGTTTGAAATAAATGTAAAAATAGGATGTTTTATATTATTATCATACAATTGGAGAGCAAGACGTTATACTCCCCGTGCATTCTGCAAAGTTCAGGAAGTATCATAGCATTACACATCAAAGAACAGGTTGAAATTGTCCAGTTGTGTATTACCAGTCCAGTAATGCTATCAGCGCAGTTTGAATAGCACTGTTCAAGCTGGGTGATAAAGTGGCTGGTTAAGGGGAAGCAAATCTATGGCGGTGTTAGCGATACTGCAGGCTGATGGTGGTTAATATACAGCTGGCATCTGCAGCCTGAGTTGGAGTTTATTGAACAGGTTGTGCGTTTTGTGAGTGCAAGGAAAGCAGAAGCCTTGTGTCTGTGAAGGAATGGCTGGATGTGCTGCTCTCATGGGACCAAGGTGCAGGAAATCGTGCAAGTGAGGAGAGCAGCTTCTCCTTGTTTGTTTTTGCTCCAATTTAATTGTCCTGCAAGTCTGGAGAAGGTAAAAGATGCCTTGATTGCATAACCCTTTTTGTTCTTTATTAGTATGATTGCAGTAGTAGAGAGAAGGGTAGTTAGGTCAAGCATGAAAACAGCTGAAATAGTGTTTATTACCTTAAAGTCATACCATGTTGCTTCCTACACCAGCTGATCACAGGAGGCAGAGGTAAGTGCCAGCAAAGTTTTATGTCAAAACTTACAATGGAGTGCTTAGATTTTAGGAGATTTCTCTTTTGACACTTTCATTTTCACAAAAGCACAAGCAGAGATTGAAAATTTTCCCTCCAGCTTTATGGTAAAAACTAGAATTTTGCTGCTGGAATGGTTTTAGTGGTCAGTGTTGCAGGGAATAACACAGTCTGATCTCTAGATTTTTGGCAGGCATCTTTATTACCTCTGAAAAATCTGGGTAGGGTGTGATCTTCGTTAAGCTGGTATGAATCCAGGAGATGCGGATAGAGGTTTTTCTTTGCAATGAGACACTTCCTTGCAGTGCAAGAAATGCAAATGTAATCATCCAGCTTTACCCCTCCCCTCCCAAACAAACAATAATCAAACTGGCTCTTAGAGGCTGGCATACAACAAAACCCAAGAAAATAAATGGACCTGAGCAAGGTAGTAACTAATCCAAATCACATGCAAAATAACCACGAGCCCTCAAACTCAACCCCCACTCCCCACCCCCGACCCAAACGAAACAAAAATCAACCAAAACTGCCTCCCTGCCGCTGCTGCCAATCAAAAGTTACATAATGAGAGCATTTCGGTTTGATTTAGGCTTTGATTTCTCGCATCTTGGTGCAACTCTCATCAAGGTTGTGTTTAAAAATGGTCTCTTTTTATGCTCATTGTGACATGATGTAGAGAACCTTCAAAGCAGTTGTAAGGAAAAAGGAGTAATTATTTTTGATAAATTATGTACCGTGGTCAGGGTAAGGAGTAGCTCAATCTGTCCTTCCTCTCTTAGGACTTGAACACACAAGGAAAACAAGATTTCAAGCTTTTGAACATTGAATCGGTGGCAGAGACAGTACACATACGTTTTTAAATGACATTAAGGTCACTGAACATTCATTCTTAGAGAACGGGTCATACTGACATGGCAATTATTGATTATTTTTTTAAAAATTATTTTTTCCCTAACCCAGAGGCTCTCTTTTCCCATGTGTTGGTGCATGTCTTATTCTAGCTTTCCCTTCTCCTTGTGCTTCAAAAAAGAAAAGGTATCACCATTTTTAAGTGGTAAATCAAAAAATTGTAGAATGACCGAAGGTGTCTGGAAGGTTTCATGCTGCAGCCCTGTAAATGAGCCCCCTGCACCCAAGGGATGCTCTTTCCCAAACTGCAGCCTTACCTGCAGCACCTGGGGAATGTCGCTCGGGGATCATCAGTAAAAGTGTGTCCGTTTGTATAGACATGGCTAATCCCAGGAAGAGATTTGTAATTAACAGTGGCCTGAGCCTTGGGGGCTAGACTTTAACTGTTATAAATCACTAAATCTTTACTTCAATGGGCTGGAACCAGAAGGGTTTGGAATAACAACTCAGAGCAGGATGTGAAAGGCTAGCATGGCTCTTGGGGATGGAGACAGGGAAGGCTGGGGCTGTGGAGGATCAGCCAGGAACCGCTAAGCATAATTAAGACTGCAGATGACCTTCGGGCTGAGAACTAGACTCTATGACTGCTGGTACCGAGCTATCAGTGGGCGCACCACTAACCAGCACTAGATAGCTGAATCCTAGCTGCGTGCACAGGCGTTAGATGGTCCGCTGTGGTGGTGAAGTGGGTCTCTACGTGCTCCCCGTGGGTGCAGGGCTCCAGCATGTGCTGCTTTTAGATAGGCTTCTACTTTCGAAGTGCCAGTGTAGCACTTTATCTTCTCCTGCTGAGACACCCAGTGTCTCTATTAGCTCGATAATTACTCACCAAAGTTCCTGTTTTCGTAGCAGTGATAACAGTTGTTAATCACATGCTGTGCTAGGATTATACCTCCTATGCCAATCCCATGCATTATTCTGAAAACTTGACACGCACCAACCCGGGAAGTTTATTAATGCAACTGCAGCAAGTCATTAAGCTTTACTTATGGTGGGCGTTAAATGCGTGAATGGAAGTCGCATTCAAAGATGTCTAATGGGGAGTCACAACAGTCCTATGGACAGCAAATTCATTCTCCGTTTTTTCATCTGGGGAGAGGATCACAGCTGGCAGAGAAATGGGATGAAAGTGGCCATAAAGAAGAGAGCACAGCAAGCAGCAGAGGAACAAAAAGGCAATACTGGGTTGTTGATAAATTCCTCAAACTGCAGGGACTACTGGTGTTGGGCATGAGGAAGAGTATTAGTACTGCATAGACTGGCCAGGCTTCCTGAACCAGAGGTCTAAACAGATACAATTAGTGAAACAGCAAATGAGCTGGTGCTGCAGAAACCAGTACTTATTATAACATCCTCCAAAAATAGCTCTGGTTTAAGTCGGTTTGTGTCAAGCAAAGTTACCAGGTGAGTAAAGAAAGGAAGACTACACAGACAAATAGCTACCCTATGTTTTTATAGGAAAGAAGCGTTCATAGTAAGCTGTGCTGTGTTTATATGTGAAACATCTCTTTCAGTTTCATCAACATATGATGGAGAACTGACTTCTGCCAAATTTACATCTGCCTAGACATAAAACCATTTTTAAATACAGAGCTGTCGGGAAAGCGACGGCATTACATGAGCATCTCTTACTGCCACCAAATATGTGCATGCCATGTGATGGTTGGTCATGAAACATTGAGCTTGAGATGTTGCATTATTGCTCAGTATTGTTTATTTCAAAGTAAATATGTAGGGGAAACAGGGCTGAAGGGTCTGTGAGGTTGAAATGATAAATAGGAAGAGAAACTTGCAAGTCTTGCAAAAAAAGAAGTTGATAAACTCTAAGGTATAGGGAAAAGATATTTCAGTTCTCACCTACGTAACACTGATGGTAATGCTTGTTGACAGTCCTTTGAGTGCCCAGACCTTAACAGCTTTGCCTGAAGGGCAGGAAAATGCTGGCCAAAATGTAACATAGGATCCAAAAAGCCTCCCACTGGAGGTACAAAGCTAACTTCACAGGTGGGATATGTTCACTAAACCTGCACAGGTTATGGACCTAGTCCGTATATACCTAATCTAAGTATAGATCTCTACAGTTCAATTCATTCTGGTCTTCACTAACCTAAAATACTCCAAAGGATTTCTCACGCAGCCTGATGTTCTGTTCAGGTATGGTGGTGATAAAATCTCTTGTGAAGCATCCAGGTTCTTTGGATGGTTTGGAGATGCAAAAGAAGAGCAAATGATTCAGGCTGAGTGTTTAAGCAATTAGGGAAGGCTGCTGGGGAAAAACGGGGAGCTTGCTTCCTTCTTTCTGAACCCCTGAAAGAATATTCTGAGCAGGTCAGATCCAGCTCTGCAAAGACAGCGTCGACTGTTAGTCGAGCGTTAAATACGACTCGGCAGCAAATGATATTCCCCTTCAGTTTCTTGTGTTCCTTGTCCTTTAAACAGCAGCAGCATCACAACAAACTTTCCAGCCCCTGAAAACCAGTAGGGGGAAAAAAGCCTGGGGAAGAAGACTTTGGTCGAGCGCACAGCAGAGCAAGGCTTCGTTCTCATTAGGTAGTCCATGAGCTGCCCCAGTGAGCAGCGAGATGTGTGAATGGGATGCTGCGAGGTGATGGACTGTGCTGGTGCTTGCTGGCTGAACTTTCTTTTCTAAGTTTTTATCCAAAGCAAAATGCAGAGGGGGGCAACTGGTCAGGGGAAGAGACAAAACACAGCTCAACAGCAAAATGACTGCTGCAGGGAAGGAAAAAGCTGCTTTTATTGAATGATGCTGGCACCAACAGAAACAATTTTCTTCCCCTTTTGACTTAATTTTTTTCTCTGCTTGTGTTTTGCATAATAAGGCTGTAGATCCATTGCTGTTTCAGGCCAAACTGTGAGGCAGTTTCTCCTTTTCCTTCTCCTGCTCTTGTCTATCAAGAGGGTTATTCAAGCCAATTCAGATGGGCCTGAGTGTGACACGGTGGACCCAGCCAGCACATCTTGGCTGCAGCAACTGATAGGCTTTGAATGTTGTTTGGCAGTGTTTGTTATAGATAGCATCTAGGGTTGGTTCTTTGGCTCTGCAATGTACAAATACAGATTTGTTCACTATCCCTGGGTTAGAAAAATCTCTTTAAGGCTGCTCTCCAAACAGAAGGGATCATTTTGAGAGACCTCTCTGCACTGTGCCTGTGTCTGCCTGCCTTGGATGAATGGAGATGCATCCTGCTTTATTTCTCTTCCTATGGCGCGGATGGGATGAAGGCAGGGCTGCTGGGAGTACTTTGTGTCTCCAAGTGAAATATTGTTGAGACTCCTCCTGTTTTCCCCTATGTTTTTATGTGCCGCCAAGCCTTTTGCTGACCAGCAGTGACCACCAGTCTGACTCCTGCCTCTCTCTGGCTGTGCTGCTCAGGGAAGCAAGAGGATGTTCACCTGCCTTTAATGTCCTTTATCTCACCGTGATGCCTTCTACAGCTAGATCTGAGGTTCAGACTTGAGGGGTGTCTGTGATTGTTGGTGAAAAGGGCGATCATGCTGTTTCAGGAGGTCACAATTGGAGATGGGAGATCTCCTTTTCTACAGGGAAGATTCTTCTATCCAGTAAACCCAACCGGCATAGGAACAGGTATCTCCAGTCAGGAGGGGGCTGCTGAGAAACCAGAACCCTAACAGCTTTATTTTTTCCCCTTATGCTTTGCTGCAACAGCAATCTGGGGGAAAGAAAAAAAAAACAAAAAACAAGAGGGGAAAAACAAAAAAGTAATCAGGTCAGGTGAACACAGGCAGTGAGTCCACAGCTGTTCCCAGCCCGCTGAAAATCCTCAGGTTTTGGAAAGGAAACATGAGAAAGCTGACTTGGGGGTCTGCGCTTGCTGTGTCCAGTGTGTCATTCCCAGCAACCTTGCTGAAGGAGTCAGCCCCTTGCCCACCCAGACATCCCTATCTTACAGCTTCCAAGTAAAGAAATAATATATGTGCGGCGGTGACGTACCTGCAGCGGGGTGAAGCCTGGTTATGAGGCAGCAGGATCGATCCCGTTCTCAGTGTCGTAACGTCGCCTGTCACTCGCTGCACAAGGGTGCCTCTCTCTCTGCTCTAACCTTACTGCCTGGCATCTACGAAGCAGGGGTTGTTTGCCAAATATAGGAGTTGGAGATAAACAAATTTGTTATGTAACTTTTCAATTGCCAGGAAATGTGATGATTTTTGACTCCTGCTGTCTGACTTGAGTAATGGATTCAGGATAGAGAGGGTGCCTGCAGAACTGAGTGGCTGTCATTTGTTTCAGGACACAGTTGACATTGTAAATAAACTTAAAAGGCCAAAATCTGCAGTTAGGGGTAAATAACTGTGACTCTCTGATCTGGCCTGTAACATTGCTAATGTTTATTTACCATTATAACTTAAATTGTTACAGCAAACTGCTTAATAATTGCTATGTGTAATGCCCTGAGCTATCTGGCTAGGACAGAGAGAAGCTACCATGCATTATTCACAAACGTCCTTTAGGACCTATCTGAGAAACCTACCACCCCAAGATGTTCATTAACAACAGATAATGGTTCTGAGCAGCAGCACTAGTGGCCTTTTTTTAAATTCTGCATCCTGTGGCTGGATTTCTAGTTACAGGCACCATGGACACTGAATTTTTGTTCAGCGCATGCAGGGACCAGCCTTACAAGAGAGCCTTGTCCAGGTTTCCAAATGTCCAGGTTTCTGCGTGTGACTGTCCTGTGGGAGGTGGATGTCACCACGGGGGAGATGAAGAACTTTAAAGAATCTTTTCCTGACTGGCTGCACTGTACTAGTCAGGCAGTCCCAGTGCTTCAGCGTCTGGTGGTCATTAAAGGCTGTTCTTCATTTAGTTTGCAATCAAAAGGAATATTACAGAAAGTTATTTGAGTTTGTGAAGCACAGGGAGAGCAAGAAGATGCTATCTAGACGCAGAATGATTTTATTTTAGAAAGCTCTTTTTGTTCAAATTATGCCTCATCTCAGGGGTAGTTTAAAGTGTGTAATAGTCCATAGAACAGTTGTGCAGACTTGATGCATTATGGTATTTTTATGTACTGTTTGAAAAAAAATAATCAAAACAAATGGAAGGGGTTACTTGCTTTAAAACACTTGCCACTTAAAAGGCGTACAGCTACCCCTGATACTGGATGATTTAGTTATGAATAATAGAAAATAAGTGAATAGTAGGATGTGACTTCTCCACATTTTGAAGTTCCCCTATTTCAAAGCACTTATCAAAGCTATTATGAAGTATTTTGAATTAATGATTAAATGATAGTGGTAATGCAGCGATTATGTTAACCACCCAGTTGAATGCTATGGGCCTCATCCTGGGCTGATTTGTCCATCTTGCCCTGAAGTAAGAGAGGGATCAGCTGAAACACAAGTGCTGGTATAAAATACGCTGGCGAAACCCTGTGAAGGTGCTTGTGGAGCTCAGCAGCATATGGTGTTGCATGCCTGGGACAAAGTGAATCAGTCAAGCAGCAGAAGGGAGGTTACCATGCTGCTCGATGAAGTCCACTGATGTTTTTCTGGGCTTTTTCTGCAAGGTGCTGACTACTTTGGTTTCCTGCTGGCCATCTGTGAGAGCCAAGGGCAGACAACGTTGCTGCAGGGTCAGACGCTTCCTTATTGCACAGCATTCAAATAGTATTTGAAAGAATCTTTAGAAACAACTGCCTTAAAGTAAAACTGGCTATTAATTGTAATTTATGTTGGGAAAGTTGAATAGAATCTTTGCTTTTCCAGAGTGTAATCAGTCATGTTTTGATATATACAAACAAAATAGCTTGGGGAAAATCAGAAGGAAAAACAATGACTAATGATCCTGTGCTCAGGCTGTGGATGCTGGTGTTCTAATTCATTCCCTGCCATTCCAAGGTTACTTTCTCTTTCCTTGAAAGACCATGAAATTGGGAAGCTTCTTTTCTGGGGGATAAGGAAGTCTGGCAACTTAGCAATGGCATGGTTTTCTCATGATCTGAGAGTGTGGCTTGGTGTGAGCTTGGGAAAAATGCAATCTAAACTGTCCTGAGTTCTGCAAAACTTGGATCTTTAGTACTGTGCTTGGCCAGGTCCCCAGGAATTAATATTAGTCAGTCACAAGTTTAAGGTACATAAGCTCATGCTGCATGATGGTCTAGTCCTTCACCTGCAGCTCCTCCTTAGATTAATCATAGCAAAGCCAGCTTCAGCCTTTTGTACAAGTCACTAATTGCATGTAGAACCACAGAAAGCACACACCCCGTGCAGAATACCTGCTCAGGCTGTGGGAGGTTGGGTGGAATCAATGGAACCGCATTGCTCTCTTGATGTAAACCTTGTGTTTGGAAGATTGGCAGCAGAGACTTGCAAAGAGCTGGGCCCAAGGTCAAAAAACCTGGAACTGGTTTCGTGATGGCCTCGCAGGGCAGTCTGTGTAAGAGCTCTGCTGTTGGGATGCTTCGCGTTGGCCCGCTGTGAGCTTCAGGGCAGACCTGGAATTGCACCTCTATTTGCTGTGCTGGTGCAGACCTCCACTGCAGAAGCTGTAGAAAATCCCATGCTAACGCAGTGCACGTTTTAACACCGGTGTAGCTTGCCTCAGCAGCTTTCTGGCCTGATCTCCTCTGAATCTGATTTTATGCACGTGGCTGTGCATGATGAGTACCGACTCATGCCGCTGGCTGTGAAGGTCTGTCTCCTGTTCTTGGTGTTGATCACAATGACAGCTGTCATGTGCTAGCTGCTTACACCACTACACCTAAGTGGTTACAAAAAATTCTCAGATCTTGACAAGCTCTTAGAACATCCGCTCTGTGCTCTGTGGGCTTACATGTGATGTGTGCGCGCATGTTTACACACATACGTCTGTGCAATAGGTGATTTGCAAAGAAAGATGCTAGGTGACACAGACAACTTCGAGCATCATCTGCTGAGGAGCCCTAAACAGCTGCATTTGTTTTGGAGTGAAAAATCTTCCAACTGCTCATATATCAACCCTGTAACATGTCCCACGATGCTGTGCTGCTGGAAACTATGGCTTGCAACTGAAACGTCCGAGTGCCGGGCAAACGTGATTGCTAAGATAAAATGCCACGTTCATAAAATCATCATGTGCCGAGTAACTGCTGAGTGGCCTGGGCCAGATGCTGATGTCAGCTCCTCCGGTGTATTTTCACTTCAGTGGATTATTCTGGCTTTGCACTGGAGACTGGCTTCTGGCCAAAGAGTTTTGCCTTTGGTCAGATCAGACAAGTTGATTCTCTAGGACAGACAAGACCGTGCAGAATAGCTATGGACTGCGGCAACCTGCCATTTTCCCCACCGAGTGGGAAGGCAATGCGGTGCGGTGGCTGCTGTGATCTACCTGGAAGGTAAAGCTATGGAGAGAATGACAGCACCATCCCACTGAGGAACTGACACTTGATTTTGGGTTTAGTGGAGACACCTGTTACTTCCCCGAGGTTTTTTTCTTAGACAGTGTGTTGCATTAGTGTGACTTCTTAAAATGACAAGTATTTGCATTTGCATGAAGGTCTGTGTGTGTAACCATATGGTAAGCAGTATTTTTACAGCCTGTGCATTCGGGGCGGCTGAGCTTGCTCTGACCTTAGCTGAGGTCTCAGGACAGAATGTGATGTTTCTTGAAAGATGTTTGCGGTGTGCCTGCCCTGACTGGCTGCGATGGCCTGGCCTGTCAAGCTTAGACTCTTTAGGAGGAGGGAAATGCTGGCTCTTGGGTATAAAGTCCCTGCTGAGATTTTTGCTGTGTGGGTGTGACAGGAGATGAGCTGAAGTGCAACGTTATGAGTCTAAACAAGTACCTGGCTGTTCCTTGTCGTCGAGAGCTGGGTCACTCTGGCTGCACATCTAATGCCTCTCTGGCTTCTCAGCATTAATGAGGAGCCGAAGGGTTCCTCATCAACGATGCAGTTCCTATTATCACGTTGGAGAGGCAGGGATGCTATACAATACAGGGAAAAAGACTGGGGACACTTGAAAGAACAAATGCAATTTGGGGGAGCTGTATGGAGCCTGATAATAAAGCTGTGATTGTCTCTCTTTTATTTAGAAGTGCCATTGCTGGGCTTAAAGTTT
The DNA here is from genome assembly GCF_023634155.1 of Falco peregrinus. NCBI lineage: Eukaryota > Metazoa > Chordata > Aves > Falconiformes > Falconidae > Falco > Falco peregrinus. Next base: position 118,508,279 of record NC_073723.1, read on the forward strand.
AAATAATAATATTAAAGAACGAAAACAGAAATCAAATATCATATGAAGCAAAGTGCTTCAGTGCTTCCAATTTAACGGCTCGTGTGAGAACCTGAAAAGGATCATATTTGATAATGAGACATTTCATCTCAGTGACTGTTGATGAAGAGCTGCTGTTTGTCACTTCTGCTCTTGAGGGAATCTTCAAAGCCAGAGCAGTCGGTAGCTGGGGACAGCTCCTAGGAGGGGCGGACCAGATTCCCCCAAGGTCAGCACTGGAGCTACCTGTGTGCTCATAGGGATTTCAGATCGGACCTGGGACACCTGATGTTCCACAGCGTGCTGCTGTGATGTGTGTCCGGAAAGGGAGAGGGACCCGTGGCCAGCCAGCCCTGTTTGGTGCCCAGAAATTATCTGACCAAACGTATCGTAAGGCACCTGGCACTGCCTCGTGGAGCTCTCGTGCCTTCCAGGCTTCTTTCACCGATTGCACTGGACCCACAGGGTGTCACCTCTCAAGGTGGCAAGTTCAGAATCAGCGGTGACAGTAGCAGATCTTTGCAACCCTAGCTTCCTTTTCAGCCTAGATTCCTGTTGATTTTCCTGTCCTGCCACCGTTCTGGGTTGCTGAGAGAAGGCTGTGCCATGCAGTGGTCCAAAAATAGAGGAGAACAAAGGAGGTAAAAATGGGAAGAAGCTGGGGAAGAATTGCTGTATCACTTTGGTCAGTGTCAACTCTTGCGTTGGCAGAGCGGAGCCACGTTTCAAAAGAGACTCTATCAGAAAACTTTGTGCATGGATCATGCTTTGAGAATATCTATGTGTAGGGAGGTTTAAGAAGTATTTTCCTGTCCACGGCATGAACAAACACCATGTAATTGAATCACACGGCTGGGCAGGAAGGTGTTTGTACTTTCCAGCGAAATTTATGCAAAGAGACCAAATAAATGATGCCCTGTGATATTTGTGTAGCCAAAGATGGTATTTGTCCATCCAAAGCCAGTTGTTACGTACTCAGAGGACAGTTAAAGTATATAGTCTTGCTCTTTAAAGGTAAGTTTTTAATTTTGGAGGTTCTTAGAATATCTGGCCTGTATTTTCTGCCCAGACTGGCTTCTAAATCTCCACCGGGCAACCATACATTACAATTTATCCCTTCTGAGCTCTGTTTTGGAGAACGGAACAAGTTGAATCTCTCCCTTTTAATGCATATTACTTACTGGGTAGCGTTTTCACAGCCAAGCTTCTTGAAAATAGTAAATCTGAAAGGAAAATCCATTTTAAAATCATTAAAAGCATTAAAAATGACCTTTACCTGCTGCAAACATAATCCGTTAATAATGTGCCTTGTACTGGACAGATAATGGGGATCTTCCACCCAGGGATTAAGGGATTGTGCGAACTCAGAGCTGCTGATTTACTGAGAAAATATGTACTTTTTTGAAATTGCAGGTGGAACCATGTAAGTACTAACACCTATACCAAGACACTTCCATCTTGTGCCTAGCCTAGATTTTAAAATTTGCACAAGTGTCTCTTAGAACATTGAGAGCTTAGCATCTCTGAGCAAGGGATGGTGATGCAACAACCTTTTGGTTATGGCTATTTGTACCAGGACAGTGTCTGGGGCCCTGAAGCATGGATTGGGCTCTTTGTGTTCTTGGGATATATTTAGGGTGGTTTAAATTCAGGTTGCTGGTATAATTTAGCTTGCTCCCCCGTGTTATAATGGAAGAAAATCCAACAAGAAATAAAGTATATAAGCATTTCTAGCTGTAGCTCATGGTGTTTGCAGCGTGCAGAGCTTGGACAGCCTTTATGTTCTAGTGTGATCCTCTTTAGAAATTCTCTGATGTTTATCTCCACACGGGACACGAGCAGTTACCTTACAGCTCTTGTCCAAAGTGGGAACCAAGAAGCTGTGGTTAGTGGTCTGGATTTCTCTCCAGCTCCAGTCAGAGCGCTTTCCTTGCAGTCCCGCATCGACCTGTGTCAGTTGGGAATGTTGCTCGGAGTTCCTGGGGGCACGGGGGTGGCTGAGATTTGTAATTAGGATCTCGGAGTTCAAACATGCATCTTGTGTTGGCTGTGCTTCTGGTGTGATCCTGGAAGGTACTGTGAAGGGCTGTGATGTTACAGACAGGATGGATTTCCCGGCTTTAAGTGAATGGGCAGAAGGTGGGAGATGTTAGTGTCACCCTCCTCAATCTCATCTTGCTCAAGTCACTATTGTAAATAGGAGTTAAATGTTGAGAATGTACCAAGCAGTGCAGACAAAACTTTGCGCAAAACTACTTATAGCTGAGGAGGCTTCGTAGTGGCTGGGATGTCAGGTTGATTTATCACACAGCTTCTGGAGAAAATAAACAATTCTGGTGGCAGAACAAAGGTTTCCTCATTGAAGAGCCGTCAGATTTGCCAGGACGGTAATGGGCCTGGGAGATAGCCCTAGGGGGGCAGGTCGGGCCAGGATGGAGAGCTGCCAGGTGAAACAGCAGCACACACTGCCTCTCCTGGAGAGCTCCTTACAGCAGCAAACTCAGGAGGAAAAGATGGGGTTGTTTTCCACTGGTATGGCAGCCTTCCCTCTCCTAGAAATTGAAAGAAAATAACGACCAGCTACCCTGAACAGAAGTCTCCTCTGGAGGGCTCACGTAGCCCGTGGGGGTTGCCCAGGCCTTGGGACTGACCCCTCTGTGCACGGTGTTCTGCTTGGACAGACCCTGCAGGGCTGCAGGTGGGACCAGACCCACCTTGCGTGAGCTCCTGCATCACATCCCTGCGACTGCTTGGGACGGCGGGGGGCACGAGTGCGAGTGGCATCTGCCTGTGATGTGTCTGCCCCATAAGAAACACAGTTTGAATCCCCTGGTACCCTCAGCCTTTCTGTTAAGCAGGTGGCAGGGTGGCTTGTCCTTCCCCGATACAACCTGGGTCCAGCCTTGTGCTCTGAGCTATTCAGCCAGTAGCCTGTGACCTTCTCTGCTCCCCAGCTCCACTTACACACCCGGGTGCCTTACAGGGCTGGTTCCGTGCTGGTACTCAGCGCTGCCCGCAGCCAGTGGTACCCAGGACTTCAGGTGCTGAGCCAGTGCATCACAACAGGCAGCCAAGGGCAGGGGCTGCCATGCGGTCCCAGGCTGCGCAGCCCCCAGCGCCGCAGAATCCAGGCTCTCCCAGCACTGTCGCCTTCTAACAGGGGTAGCAGGGTAAGTGTATCCAGCTTTTCTGTTGACCCTTACTAGGGAATCATGCTGATAATATTCATTAGGCTTTTGAGATTAATTTTCCCCCGTTTATTTCCTATTTCTTAACAAGACTTGTGCCAAAGACAATCCTTGTCATAATCCCCTCTCAAGGTGAAAGGAATCACAACAGCAGCTCTGTAAAAGGTGGAGGTGGCAGCAAACTCTGCAGCCATGCTCTTCACAGAGGAAGCTTTGTGTAATCAATTAACACAGGGTTAACTCTCAAGCATGGCTGTGTAATTATGTCTGCCTTTTCTCTTGATACTCACCCGGATTAATTATGTCTGAGTGTGGCTGAATGGATACCTCCTAATGCCAGGCAAAGAGCATCCTCTTCGTGCTGGGGAGAGACACCAGACAGAGACGAGGAAGCTGGTCACAACCAACACGTGATGAGTGGAGCATGGGACAGTGGGATGATCGATTTCCAGAAGTACTGAATGAGGAACAGGTTTCTGGAGCTTGGAGGAAAGTGTCCTGGAGGGAGGATGCCAAATGCTTTTAGGATGAGGGGGAAGAATATAATCAATCCTCTGCATGATGTAAATACCATGTCATGTTGGTGCATGTCATGTTTGGAATGCTTTGTTTTTACTCTGATCAGAGGAGCCTGGACCAGCGGGGAAGATACCTGCCCTCTTGCATCTGTCTGACCTTTATGATGTTGGGTGATTGGTTTTGTCTCTTCTCCTTTTGGCTCTCAGGTCTACGCAGACTGATGCCCCCCAAGCAAGGGCTCGGTTTTGTTGTGCACCTGAGTAGTGCCATGGAGTATCAGTGGTGAACGCTTCCAGGACGCTCGTGTTGATGCCTGTTTGGCCGCTTTAGTTGTGTCCACCGTTGACTGTCTTATTTCTACTTGCTGATGACCATCTATGGTGCTCTCTGGGACCTGGTTAAGATGTAGTCTCATCCAAGCTAAGGGTTAGGCCTGTGTGTTCCTCCTGTGGAAGCTAACAGTATTTAGGTTATCAGCTCTTTAGAGATTGACAATGATCTGCAGCCGCCTATAACAGCAGAACGGTGCTTCCAGAGCCTAGACTGTTGTCCTCATGGGGAAAACTGGTTGAGCATGGTGAATACAGTTCAACCGGGTCTCTAGTGAGCTGGCAGCAGAGCAGAAGGTAAATCTAAGAGTTTTGGTGGGTAGTTCAGAGATTTGCATCCAACAAGTCCTGAGAATCCTTGGAGGCATGCAGTCCATGGTGGGGTGTGAAAGAAAAGAGTATTTATTGAGCCAGGGCAGCTGCTGCTTTTTCTGGTTTGCAAACATCCATGCCACTGGGTACACGTGAAACCTATGGTGCATCTATTGTCAGTAGCAATTTCCTGAGCAGCTTAAGTACTTAAGTCTCATTAAAATGTAGCAGGAATTGGGCCTTGCCAATCTCATTTGCGCCTTCGAAAAAAAAACCCAAACTTTATATTCTTTCTGTTTAAGGAGTTTTTGCTCCTCCTCCTCCTCTGGATGGCCTGCACTGAGCAGGCTGCAGCACCTAGGACTCCATGTACTACTTGCCTCTACAGTTTCAAAGCTGCTCCCAAGGTACAGCTGGGCTAATAAGTGATGCTGTAGCACATTATCTAGGAAGTATGGTGCATGGGCTGAGTCAGTTAAGTGATTATCCTGGGAATGTATGGGGCAATAAATGTCTCCCTTGCTCATAACCCAGTAGCTAATGTGAAGAGATACTGCCGGGCTGCTCTGTTTCTGCTGGGCTCTACTGCATTTAGATTGCAATTAAGCTGTATATTAAAAAAAAAAAAAAACCAACACAGTTCAGCTGTGCTGTAATTCACTGAAGGTGAAATTCACCCCTGTTCAACAGTGCAGACCAAGACCTACCTATTGTTGAATTTTTCTACCTATTTTTTTCATGGTCTTTGTAATATTGACACTCTCCTTTAGTCTGCTTGGCCTCCACTTGTCTCAAGGCAAGCACTTGGAACACCAGGTTTTGACTACAGAGGCTGCATTTCAGCCAGACCTCTTGTGTTTGAGGGCAATGGAGTTTTGTGTTATTATTTATACTGCTGGAAGCATCGGGAAGAGCTGTGGATGCCTTGTGTAGCTGCTGTGCAGATAGAGGGTATGACAGCACTGCATGGTTACCCTTTGTATCCAAATGTCCTGAACTGCAGTCTCGACTTAATATGAAGTTGACAAGTTCCTTGAACTCCAAGCGCTTGAGTTGAATTTAAATTCAGGTCTTATACGCAGTGTGACTGGACTAGTCCTTACATTCAAAGTTTGTCCCAGCTAGACAGCACCCTTTAAAATGCAGGTCATCCTGCCTCCAACAGTGACCTCTCCTCTTTCAACTACTGAATTTTGAACATTTACACTAGAGTCACATTTACAAGATTTTCTTCAAAGGCCAAAGGATGGGAAGCTGAATTTTTGTTCTTTTGAGGGCTGAGTTTCTCATAAAATAATGTTATACCAGTATCTGAAAGCAAAAAATTAACGTGTATCATCAAAGTTGCGATAGTCTTAGATTTGGGAATACCTTGTTTGATTTTTATCTATAGCAGTGATTGCACTGCTGTGTCCTTAGAATTGCACGCACTTGAGAGCTTTGCTTTGCTTGACTTTGTGTGAGCAATGTACACTTGCAGGTTATTGTAAAAGGCAAAAAAGAAAAAAAAACCAACCCAAACCTTCTTGCAGTCTTTAAACCTCCTCTTTTTTTTCAGAGTACCGTCCCAGGTGGACTGTATGAGTATGTACCAAACTGAAGTCTTATGCAAACAGCTGTGCTAAGCATCCCTGGGTGCCCATCTTCTGCGTAGCCGTAGGTAGTCTGCCCTTGCTTTGGTATGTCAGTGTTCCCTCATCAGACCTGCCAAGCTCCCAGATGGATTCTTGCCATGAAATCAAAAGAGAAACTTTAATTAATACCTGATCATTTGGAATTCATAACTTTACAATGATTGAACAATTATAGTGAGTCTGTGAAACCCACAAGCCATTAATGAGGCTCCCATAAAGCCATAACTGATCAGCTCTGATGAGGAGCTCTGATGTCTTGTCTTGTAGCACCCACACGGGTCATCGCTGGTAGCCCCAGCGTAGCCCAGCCGAGCACGCCAGTTACGAGTTTGCAAACATAATTGGTGTAGGAAACCGAGCCCCTTCAGCCACGAGGCGACTGCTCATCAAACAAAGGGAAGAAAAGGCCATGAGAAAGCTTTTTGTCACCTGTAAATAGTCAGTCCCTTTCCAAAAGTCACATTCCAGCCTGGTGATTGATAGAGAAGTTCATAAATGCTTTAAATGCCTATAGCTAATGACAGCTGGATGCTTTGCTCTTTTTATTCTGGAAAAGGTTGCTTCCCTGTTTGGCAGTAACTGTGGCTTTATTGGGGATGCATTCGTGTGTGCTTCTCTGTCTCCCTTCATCTTTCATCTAGGCAGGCTGGTCCTGTGGCTGGGAACCAGCCTAAGTATTTTTGCTTGAAAACTGTGGGCACCTCCTCCAGCTTTTTGCACTGCTAGCTGTCTTCCTGGGCATGCTTGGGAGAGCACCAGCGAGAGGGAAAAGGTCACAGAGAAAAGATGGGATGTAAGAGAAAAGCAGAGTAAGTGAAGGAGAAAGGGAGAGATGTTGCTGTCTTGTGCAAGGGAGAACATGTGTGAGCTGAGGTGGCAGAGAGCTTGAAGAGGAGCATTGTATGGGAGTAAAAAGGAAGGACAGAGGAGGACATGGAGCAAGGAAGATTAAAGGAGTAAAGAGGGTGTGGGAGAGGGAAAGATCAAAGAGAACAGAGGTTTTCCATGGTCAATTCTGTGCTGCTTCTGACTCAGCTGGAAGCTAAGGCTGTCTCTCCTGGATGTCCCATCTCTGCCTTCATCCCTAGGGTGGCACTGCCTTCCTGCAAAGGGCTGGGAGACGAGCCTTTGCTATGGAGAGCAAGCCTCTGCGAGGAAACCTGGGCACATCAGACGGGCTTGTTCTCCGCTGGGGTGTTGCTGGAGAGCCCTTGTAGCCCACCTAGTCCCTTCTGCAAGGGGCCTGCCTGAGACATCGCGTCCTTTCCCAGGGCCACCAGAGTTAAGGACTGGTCCGTGGCTGGGAGTCTGTGCGGGTGTGGGAGGCTCGTAGCTGCCTCTCCTGGAGCCCCCAGCCCCGCAGCTGCTGCTCTAGCCCGCACTGTACCAAAATGCTTGTGCAGGGTCTCTTCTTCGGCTTTGTGCTCCCTCTGATAAAAGCTCAAGCTGTGGGAGGAGAGAACAAGCAGCTAAATCAGAGAACTTTTTCAACAAACTTTATCTAAAGTGTCCCATCTTTTCCCGTCTCTGGAATAGCCACTTTGGAGCAGGCTGGGGCAGCAGAAGGGCTGGCAAGGGGCACTGGGAATGAGCCGAGTAGAATTAATAAAGATCGTGATTACTTTCTGTGCTCTTTCAACCTGTTCTGTGCGTACGGACTCTCTAGTGCAAGTCAGAGGTTTTGTACCACTGAGGTCAGTGAGACTTACTCTCACATTCCTGGTGTAAAGCAGCAGTGATCGCTTCTCAGATGCGTGGGGCTAATTTTCCTCCTTCTCGGTCATTGTAATTCCCCAGTACCACCACTTGGGCTGAGTTCCTTCTCGCTGGGGAAAGAGTTAAGATGAACTAAAATGAATTAAGGCCTCTTTAATTCTGAAGAGGAGAGTTTGTGTCATGGTCTAACACAGTTTAACTAATCTACTTTAAAATTAATTTGGTTTAATTTTCCTTAGGGCCCCCATGTGGATATACCCTTAAATACCTAGAATAAATAACAGGTAACTCGGCTGTAAATCACCAGAAGTAATTGTGTACCTACTTACCTATTGTAAATCAGCAGTAACTCCAGTGGGGCTGATTCTCTTTGTGTATACCTGGAATAAATGAAGAGTAACTTGCTGTAAGTCAATAAAGCTAATTTTCTTTCTACTTTCCTGGGATAAAACAAGAGTAAGTCCAGCGGTAAGGAGCTCAGCTGAGAGAAATTGAAACCAAGAAAGTACATAATTTTGCTTCTGAGGATAATTAACTACTAGAACAACTGACCAAGGACCGTAATGGACTCTGTGAGTACAGACTTTTTCTGTCAAGTTCAAATAATTTTTGGAGAGACTGCTCTTGTTCAAACAGGCGTTAGTATGGAGGAAGGTCTCTGGTATGTGATAGACAGAGTATCACGCTATATGAGCATATTTACTCCTTGCATGCAAACCCTGGAAGACCCTGGGAAAGTCAGAAGCACACCTCTATTTTCAAAGTTCCAGACAAGTCTCCTTGTGGTGAACCGAGGAGGCAGTAGATGGGCCGTGAAATGATTATCATGTCTCTCTTGGTTCCTGTGATCGCTGTAGCCATGGTCTTGCTCAGAGGGAAAAGTTGGTGTAGGAAATCAAGGGATTAATTCACGCCTGCCACTCCTGCATATAACGCTTCATGCAAGTAGCTTCATCGTGGTGCAGTTGGATCTGAGCTACTTTCAGCGTTGCCCATTCCAAGTACAGCTAAAACTGGCATCAAACCAACGCAGCTCACTGAGGCTTGCAAAGCATACACTGGGACCGTAACCCCCTTACACACAAGCGAGCTCCAAGATGAAGCAGCTGCACTGGTGTGCTCATAAAGCAGGGCCAGCTAAGAAGTCAAATTTACACAAAAAAATTTTGCGCTGGGGGAAATACTGCAAGGTTTTGTCAGTAAAATGTCAGTGTGCTCCATCCATTGTTACTTAACAGCTCATTGACACAACAAACTTGTTCTTTGCTTTCTGCTGCTTGTCCATCTCCATAAGCCCCAAGTAGGATTTATGATTTATGACTATGAAAAATAACTACTTATAGTAATGGTGGTATATAATATGCTATTCCCCCCTCCTTCTGACAGTACAGCTTCTGGCAAATTTTCCACTCAAGTCTAAAAATTCTGCATTGCTTTCTGAAGCACAGCTCTGTCCTAGTCTGCACCAACGTGGAATATGACAAAGAGCAAACTGGCAGAGAACGTAATTAGCAAAGTGATTGAAACCCCATCTGATGTTGTGGCATTTCACACACCATATTTACACAGGATTTAACACCTTCCCTGTCATGCTTGGGGCATTACGTTTCACTCTGGTCAGAAGGATTTGTCTTCAGTAGAAATGTGATTTCAAATCACATGCGCATCCTTCCACGAGCTCCTTGGTGCGTCTGTGGGGTTCTGTTGTCCTCCCTGCCTTGGGTCTTGCAGCTCCTGTGCAGGAGTAGTCTCCAGCCCCCAAATTATTATTTTGTTAGTGATTTGGTTCAGCCTTGCATTAGTTGCCTAGATTTACGGCAGTGACTCAGGACTGAACTCCAGACTTTCTAGGGATTTTTCTTATTTGTGTGGATAAACCCAGTGCTGCTCTCATTTGCAGGACTACAGTGCCAGGTGCTATCCAGCCTGTACCCTTCGGGGGGGTGCTTTGAATCCTTTCCCTTTACAGCACAGCGATGGGAAGACCCAAAGTTAAATTGAAGAGTGAAAAAGGGCAGGTTACTCCATTGGCAAATGCTACGGATCAGAGCTTGGCCTCTGCTTGCATCGTGTTTGTCATCTGGCCTTAAAGTTGTTAAACTGGAACAAGAAAGGGGACCAAGGGGGAAGAGCTGGTTTCCTAAGGGTGAGCTGAGTGGGTTTTCTGCTAGGGGTCTTCCACCTCCGTGATGAGGCATGGTGGAAGATGGGTAGAGGGGGGATGGGAATGACTTCATGTGTATGAATAATCTCCCTTAGATATATGCCTCACCTGCACGGTGTATTTGTGGGTAAGGAAGATCTAGAGATATAATGTACGTGTGTTTTGTGTTTGTGTCGACGTAACATGCATATACGCATGCAAAGAAAACGGCTTTGTGTTGAATGGATCTATGAATGTGTGCAGAAGCAGGGGCTGTGTGCAGGCGTAAGTATGGGGAAACGCTATGCTTTTATACAAAATGGAAGAATTAGACTGTGCTTTTTGTTGCTCACATATATAAGGCCCAAGGAAAGCTCACCCATGCCCAGCAAGCACAATCACAAAGGAGTGACCGAGGGTGGACTCGGGTCCAGGTTAGTCTCTTTTAGGGTGTTACTAACCATATCACAAGATACTTTCAATTCTTTAGTTACATTTTCTTGCAATTTTTCTTCCTGTAAGGCTTGGCTTCCCCTTCTCACATATATATTTGCCTGAATCTCTATTTTTTTCATGCCTTTTTTCCCCACTCTGTGTCTGTCCTCTCACTCCCTTAGGGCACGTTTCTGTTCCTGAGAGGGATTTTGCGGCGTGTTGTGTTAGACGCTGCAGATGAACAACTAAACCTCCCATGGAAGAAGTGGCTGGAGAACTAAGGAAATGATACTCAGCATGCTTAGTATTGGCTGCAGCAATTTTCCTTAAAATTACCAGCCGAGCCTCCTTCCTTAAGTAGGAGCCCCCCTCCACCCCAGCTACCTTCCCTTCCTGGGGAGCAGAGGAGATTCTGTTTGACAGGTCTGATCCTCAGAGTCAAAAGTTTATTCCTCCATCAGCACATTAATGAAAAAAGAAATGGAGCTCAGGGAGGAAGGCTTATGAAAAGAAAATCAAACTAAATCTATCAATTCCCTGTCCTGAATAAATGAATCTATTAGCTTCTGTGTGGGGTTAGATGCCTGGCAGGTAACGGGCATTCCACGGGCAATCAGAAATACAAAATTAAATAATAATAATAAAAAAACAACAGCCAGCCCTTTTCAAACCCAGCACTGAGTGCTGTTGGGCTTGTGTGTCTCCTGTGTGCTGTTAGGTTTTCCATCTGAGTCACAATTTTCTAGTTACTGCCTGTAAAGAGAACGCTTCTGTCTGCGTACGGGTTAGCAGAAAGTTAACAGGAAGAAATGCCAATAGATGGCGCTTAGGAATGTGTGGAGGGGCGAAGGTTTGGTAGGAGTGATGGAGTCTGTTGTCTTTGTGCGCTGCGAATAGGTTCCTTTACAAGCTCCCTACGTCTACTCTTAACGGAAAGCACAGGCTGATGATGTAAACGCATCCCTGGCCGGCCTGCCTGCCACTGTGAGCAGATGCAGCCTCGCCTCTTGTTCCCCAATTGGTCTCATTTTGATTTTAAACAAGACAAAATCTTTGGAGATGAGATAAGCGAGGCTGGTAAAGCCAGGTCGTCGAGGAGCTGGCCTGGGTATATTGTGGGTAAATCGCTACGCTACCTGCTGTGACAGGAGTAATTTATCTCAGGCTGAAAAAAGCTGCTTCTTCCCATCCTGAGCGGTGAGGGTCATTCATCACTTTTTGTTATTTTTATAACAGAAGAGAGAGTGCTGATTCCTTCCCCCCTTCCCCTCCAGCCAGTCCCTGGGGACAAATTAGCTAGTCTGAAAATGGATGAGCTCAGGGGCTATTTTCATTTATATTTTTAATAGTGTCACAGAAGCCCTCAGTCCTGCAGCCCTCCCTCCAGCTGGGGTAGATGGAGGAAGGCTTTGAAAGCTCCGCTGGAGGGGACGTGGCTTTCGTCTTCTGCTGCTGGCTTGGCAGGGGGCTGCACTCAAAAGCCCCTTAGTGCCTCTGAATCCACCATGGCATACAGCATAAGCCTGCGGGCTCCTGCAAAGTGTGTGTGGTCTGGTGTGAGAAAGCCTTTGGGGCTTCTCAGACGAGAGACCTCACCGTTAGAAACAAGGGCTGACTCTTCTCCTGGGGAGAGCTGGATCCTCACCGGATTAAAGGCTATCCGTCCATAGGAATCATATCTGCCATAGGAATGCACAGCTCTGCTGCATCGGGATGCTGAGCTCCGCACAGCCACGTATGCTGTGCGTAAGTATATGTGCAAATATGTACAGATTTTATCTCTCTTGGTTTACTTAGATTTATAAGCGTGTGCTCAACAGGTTATTTTTGAGACCATACTTTAACATACGTATTTTTACATCACGCTGCAGCGCTGCCCGGGTCTGCCATGCTGGGTTAGCTGCTCGCACCCCTGCTGTGTGATGGGGCTTTAGGGTTTTGCTCGTCACTTGTCTTCCTATTTGGGTTGTTTGGGCGCTGAAGAGCTGTATCCAGCCAGCGAGCAAGAGAGAAGATTGGATAGCAGAGATCTTCAAGATAATACAGATGCTACAGGATCCCTTCATCACCGAAGGGACATTGCTTCAATTACTCTGCCAATCACCTGTCACTCAGCCTGCCTGTCAATTTCTGTACAATCAAGGGGTTCACTTCAGAGTAGCCAAAAGTGGCAGCTACAGGTATCTCAAAGAGGCAGTTTTACATAATTCTGTGCACCAGGGAGCAGAGCGGGGAGGTTGGATCCAGAGCCCTATTTCCATGGCAGACTACAAGCAAGCAGGTGAGGCCATTGATGTATTAAGTTACTGGGACGTTGCACATAGGGAAGATTTTATTTGTAACGATAGAAATTGCTTTTGTGTCTCACGTGTCACTCTAGTGACTTTATTTGGAGAAAGGGCAATGAGGAGAAAGGGATGGTGATTTCTCTGGCTCTCTCCCCTGCCTTCCCCCCACTTCAGAGGAAGCTTTTGGAGCTACAGTGCGTGCTGCGATGGAGATGCAGCTGCAGCCAGATGTCGTGTTCTGCAATAAAAGTTGTTGCTGTGTGGTGGTCCTGGTCCCTGCACAGTGAAGACTGGAGAGTACACATTAGGGCAACTGGCCCTAGCGCTGCCTTGCAAGGCAGATTCGGATTCTGTTTATCTCCTGTTGATTGTACAATATGAAGCAAATCATATAACCTTGGTTGCCTTGTCTGTAACAGCAGTGATTACTTATTGTCGTTTATAATGACAGGGGACAAGCAAAGACCATGTACAGGCACCGAAGGCTTCTTTTTAAAAAAAACTCAAAAGGGGCTTAGGTCTTCTGGGGAAGCAAACTGGCACTGTTCCCTTAGCTTCAGGGAGCACCACTGCTTTGTACTTGCTGTGGCTATGGTTCAGGGCTTCTCCGATAGCCTTGGTAATAGAGTCATTTGTCTCCCAAAATACTCATTGGTTTCACTGAAGATTTGTGGGTTCTTTTCATTATTAGTATCATTAATTTTTATTTGGACAGAATTTATGATCCTGTCCAAGGAAGTTTATCCAAAGTGGTATCTTGAAAATGCACTAAGAGGCTCATGGGGAAGGAGAGGCTAGTGGCTGGTGTGCCATGCCCTGCCCCTGGTCGCTGGTGTGTCCTGGGCTCAAGCCAGAGCTCCAGGTTCGGGTTCCTCTGGGGAAGGTGCTCATGAAAACTGGGGACAGCTGACAGAAGACGCGGCATGAGCATGTGGGGATTTAGGCTGCCTGAATATTGCTGTTAAGTAATACAAGACGTTCCGAGTATCCGTTTCCTATTGTCATCTCCTCTCGCTGAGGGTGTTGTGAGAAGAAATACCATACATGACCAAGAAATACCAAGAATGACCAATAGACTGGTCAGATGTAATAGGGGAAGAACAATGTCACTGTCTTTGATTTATATTTTTTTTTTTTTATTCCCCTCTAGCCTTTAAACACAGCTCTTTTTCTATAGAGACAAGTCATGCTGCTCTTGCAGCAGTTCTTAATCTAAGAGGGGACCTCTCCCATCTGGGTCCAGCTGGGGCAAGAGGCTCTGGGGTTGAGGTCAGGCACCTTCAGCCTTCCTTTGCTGAAAACTGACGCTTCTACCTTCCTGCAAAGCTGGGAGCTGCTAGAGCCGAGGATCTGGATGCAGCTCTATTCTGTGCTGGGACCACGACCCTGGAGGATGGGGATTCAAAACCCAGTGCTACCTGAAGTTTTGTGGAGCTAGCTCTACTGCTGGGAAACTTCCTGCCAGGTTTGGGGGGTGGGGTGTGTGTGTGTGCGCGCGTGGGTTTTTGTGTTTTGGGGTTTTTTTTTAAATTTGCTCTTCCACTTAAATTCTTCATTATCACTGCCACTTGCTGGGACCGACAGCTGCTAACAAACACCAAGGGATTCCAGACAGCTTTGCAGACTGTCTTTGAGTGCCTCAGGCAAAGCCTGAAATGCATACAACATGAAAATAACCTATTCTGTTCGCTCACAGACTCATACCCTCCTTCCTCCCTGGGGTAGGGAGTGATAGGTGATGCTCAGATCAAGTAGGTAGGGGTGGTCATATGCTGCAGGGTACTGGGATTCAGCATGGGGATGTATCTTTTTTTATTCCTGCTGTGGTTACTCATTAGGGAGCCTTGTAGGCCCTGCTGTGGGGAAGTGACCCACTGCACAGAGCATGGTTCAGCCTGTTCGTGCCCTCGTGTTTTTAGCTTGGCCTCAAAAGGGAGCAAAGCTGATGTGATCCTACTCTATTACGTGTGTCTTTCACTTGTGAACCATCATGTATGATAGAGAACGAGAACAGGTATTAAAAGTCCCGGGGAATACGTAAGCGTCACACTGTCAGGCAGCTCAGTCAGAGGAGGGAGACCCTGAACGGTGGTATTTCTTTGTGGCAGAGCTTTTTGTGTAGCTGTGTACAGCACTGAACCCACAGCTCCCCGTTTCTTGGTGGGCCTCCCAGGGATGCAGGAAGGCAGGGCACCTCGGGCTCCCTTCCTGCTGCATCCTCAGCCTGTGAGCAGGGATCCCCAGGCTTTGATGGTGCGGTACTTGCCTGGAGCTCACTGATGTTCTTGATACTGGTTTATGGCTCTGAGATTGTTAAAATGCGCTGGTCAGGTTTATCCTTCCTAACCCTGTGTTATTCAAGTGGGTTGTTCTCTCTTTCATGTTAAACAAACAGACAACCGAAAAGCCTTAGGAAGCAAAGTCCTGATTTGCTGATTAGACCCAGCCCTGCTGGAATCTCATCGTAAAATTCATCTGACTGCATCTGGTGGGCTGCCCTGGAGAACTGCATTATTTTGAGACTTGAAGGACTGACTTGAAAAACAGTTGCATTCAAGTGCAGATCAGAACGACCTGCAAAAAACAAGCACAGGTCAAGTTGTCTGAGGCATGACTTGGCTCTGTTAAGTGTTAAAAGGCTGTAAAAGAGACTGTCGAGGGTATTAGTGCAGGGGAGAAGAAGAGCACATATGCTAGAATATATTTTCTGCTTATTAGCAGTTAAAACAGTGATGAATTCCTGACAGTTTTTAGTGTTTAGCTTGGAATAAAGTGTTACGACCTGAAGGGAAAAAAAGTTCAGGGCGGGAAAAAAAAAGGTTTTCTTCCATACATAATCAGGAGAATGTGGAAAAGATATCAACAGGTAGATGGATGTTCCTTCCTCACTGGCCTTGTTCTGCAGGTGTGTCTGCATTGGGAAAGGGGTGCAGCACGAAGCTTGGACACAAACTCATGAACTCTTCTGCATGCTTTGCTATCTACGCTTGTTAGGACTTGAAAGACAGTGTGTCTCACTTTCTCTTAATTTAACTGGATTGCTCCTAGTGCCTTTTCCAAGCCCTAGGTTACAAGACCTTACAGTAATGTGAAAAGGAGTCCTCCTGTGAGGGCGCAACAAGGTTCCTCCCTGTGGAGCAGGAGGTGGGGAGTTCAGGTCAATTCTTCCATGTGCCTGCTCCTTCTCTGCCCCTGGGGCTTTTGGAGTAAGACGAGGCAAGGCCATTTCTTGGTCCTCTGCCCTAGCTAGTTAACACGTGGTGTGTTCGTTGTCTTCTATTTCCAAGCATGGTTAAACTCTTCCATTCCAGGCTGTCATTTCATGATTAGTTTGCCTCTTACTCCTAGCAACTAGCTGTACTGCTTGCACATTTTCAGTTTGGTAAAGGGCTCCTTATTTCTTTGTTTTCTCTCCTCTCTCTTCAGAGAGAGAGATGTCCCAGTATTAGGTCCCGTAAGAGATTAGTAAGAGCTATTACACCCATGGGGGATTGTTCACTTACTGCTGCTGTCCCCTGTCCAGTTTAAAATGATCCCTTTCCTGTTTCTCATCAGATGCCACCTAATGCGTATGCATCCCTGCTAGAAGGTTTTGCCTGATGCTCAGCCTAATATATTCTGTGCACAGTTTTGTCCCATTATTCCTAGTTAAACTCTCTTGGATCACCCAGAACATGAGGAATGTGCAGCAGCTTCCCACAGCACAGCATAATTAGCTACTTCAAAAACTACCTGCAAAGAGTGATGCCCTCATTATGCCGAGCAGAGGAGAATTTGGTGGGGCGAGATGTCTCCAGAAAGAAGATGCATTTCACTTCTAAGCAAGAACAAGAGGCAGCCATTGCCCTCCCGCGGTTAGCTTTATCACTGATTGCCTTGGGAGCTTGAAGGCGCATGGCAATGCCCGTGATGAAAGCAAACACCTTCAAACATCCATTAGTTTATGGTGATTAAAATAAAGCCTTGTGGTTCACATGCTGCACTGTTCCCAGGAAGTAACTGCAAATGGGGTTTGAAAATGCTTTCCTTGCTGTTTTGCTAGGAGTCCTCCAAAACACACGTGTGGGTGCCAGTTTAATCAGCCTTGGTGCTACAGCGGTACAAGTAACCCGTCACCGGTGCTGGCTGGAACCCTCCTCCGCCACCACGGTTAAAACAAATCTACTTCATCACTTCTTCCTTCACTGATTCACGGATAAAACACAGAGAGCCCAAAGAAGCCAGCCTTGGATTGAGAGCTGGCCCTTGATTTTCCCCGCTTTTATTCCTGGAATCTAGAGCTGGCCAAGAAGTTTCTAGTGTGTGCCTGTCTAATCACAATAACACTTGATGTTGCAGCAGTATTTTTCATCTGGGATCTCAGAGTGCTTTGCAAACAAAATAAATAAGCTTACTATCAACCCTCTAGGGTAGGTATTATGATACTTACTTTACAGATGTGTAAACAGAGACACAGGAGCTTGAGTTTTTCATGTTCAAAGCACTTTGCAAATACTACCTAATTAATCCTCATGCTGGCCTTGTGAGGTGTGTGTTGGTCCCTTCAAGGGCAGAGCAAAGTCACTGGTGGGAAGGACTAAGGAGTCCTGTGTGCCAGTTGTCTTGAGCTACCGCAGTAAATTAGTTAATATTAATTGCAGCTGGCTTTGGGCAGCCCGTGTAGCTGGGCAATGTGTCACCTGGTGGCTCTGGGCTCCCTTTAAAGCCAAGGCAGGGAGAGAGTTCAGGACTAAGCTGGGCTTCTGTTGAACTTGTTAGGGCTAGGAACAGGCTTTAGAAAATTAAACTATCAGGCTCACTCTTTGAAGATTCTTAAAAGCCCAGACTTGGGGTCTGGAATAATTTTTAACAAGATTTGGAGTTGGGGAGTGCTCATGGCAGTTCTGATTCCTGAGTGATGGCACAGGCAGGAGCCAGGGCAGGCGCAGGCGATCAACCTGGTTATTATTAGTCTTGGGATTAACACAGAGAGGGAAGAGCTCCTGGTATTGATGCTGAGGGTGGGGGCCTGGTTCTCTCTCCTTGTGATTCTTCTGTGTGTGTCACCTCCTTGAAAGACAAGCTCTATGCACCGCACCTACGTAAGTGCATTCACACGTAAAGGTGAGTGCTTCACAGCTGTTTTCTGGATCATGGCAGCTCTTCGGCGGTTTTATGCTGGTCTAGTATTTGAATAAGAGCTTCATATTGAACATTAGTCATAGATGCTCTTTTTTCTTCCATTGTGTGATCTGAACAAAACAGCTCAGCCTCTGTGATCTCAATGGGATGATGTTGATTCTTGGGACTTTAGATTTTACTGCTGTTCAGATATTTGTTGCAGCTTGGGGATATTAGCCAGCATGACCAACGCTGCAAATCATGTGGGGATAAGAGGATTCCTGGCACTGAAAAAAGTTCACAGGCAAATGGAGTAGTCTTCTGCCTGATGGTTCTTGTGAACTTTGGAGATCCTGCTACAGGCAGCTGTGAACACTGGTTCTGACTATCCAGCATCCAGCGATTACAGTCAGTGAGTTGCTCCTTACTCACCTGGGGATTCAGGGCTCAGGTTCTGTAACTTGTTACAATGGCTATTTTTGGACAACTCGAATCACTTAGCAGCAGCTCCAGTCATTAAGTAGTAAGTTTCATGACTTTAATATGTGTATTTCCACAGTACGTTGCAGTTTGGAAGGTTTGCAAAAGACTACCTGGATGAAACCGTACTCTGAGAATGAAGGGCCACCCGTAGGTACACTGTGAGCGTGTGCGCATACCTGTGTGCAAACATACGTACAGGCTTCCATGTGAAATGTGGTCAGGAACTGCCACAGCGTGACTTAGGTGTCAAACCTGAGGTGACAAACCAGCGTCTCTCTGCTGAAGTCAGCAGAGCTATCCAGATGTACATTATTGGATGGTCTGATCCCATGAGTTTTTAAAGCACAGATTCTGGAGAGCACTGAAACATTTTATTAGCCTTTTAACAAGACAGAGTTATATCAAGTTTGTTCAGCATTAATTATACTTTCTGCAGTGTTCTACCTACACCATCAATTATTAATTAATCTCACGCTATATTTTTAGCTGTTACCTGTCCCTAATCACCTTGCTGCTGTAACTTTCTGGTCTTATGCCAGCATGTGTTGCCAGACCAGTTGAAGCCATTAGGATGAATGTAATTATCTCTCTATTGCATGTGTAATTTTGAATCCTCTATACAGATTACATTAGACAGACTTCTTGGAGAAGGAAAGGTAAATACATTTTCCCCCTGCAAGTAGCCCTGCTTTTTTCATGCCGACAGCTGTCTTTCTCACTCCAAGACAGGGGAGCGACCTGTGTGTCCCACAGTGGTGAACCCTCTTATGCAGCGACCTGGATGCCGTGAACCAGCTCTGAACCAGCTGCATGTAGCTGTGTTAGTGCAAGGCGAGGCTTTATGGAATAAGCCCTTCTGCAAGCAGAGTATACGAGCTCGGCAGCACTGCTGTGTGTCGGCTGGCTCCGAGCCGCCCGTGCCCAGAGGCAGGTACCCACGGCGGCAGCTCTCGTGAGCTCTGGAGAGAACTTTTCACCATTTCTGCCCTTTGATATTTGTCTCTACAGCCTTTGGCTTGAGTTAATCAGTGATCTAGAGACACAGCGTTTTCATCAGGAAATTGCTGCATGAGGGCTCTCTTTTTGCCAGCCTTTTTTCAAAGCTGTCGCTTTGTCACGTAATGTGGATGTGACAGTGTCAAAATGAGAGAACAAGGGGGACTGAAGCTCCCTGGAAGCAGCTTCCTAGTCATTGTATGAAGGGATTTAAGTTTGTCTTGTTTCTATACTAAGTTCCTTTTGTTTCTTTCATCACAATTACCACATCGAGGTGTTGCCACAAGCCTTCTCTCAAAGCTGCCCAGGAGAAAAAAAAAAATAATAGAACTTCTTATTTGTGCATGTTAAATCTTCTCCCCCAGCTGTGCTGCTTGCAGCTGTGCCACGTCTGTGTGCTTAGGCATGTCCAGGGCTGCAGGTTTCCAGGCACGAGATGAAACTCCACCAGCCTCCAGACTTTTCAGCCAAACCTGCCTTTCTTCTGCTTTCCAGTGGCTGCTTCCCGACTGCTTGGCTACTTGTTTGCGTAGATGAACAAATGTCTACCCAGCTGGTTGCAGGGGCTATTGGTAGGAAAGAGACAGTTACGGAAGAGGCTGATGCTGAAGTTCCTTCCTTTCTGCAGCTGAGCACAGCTGTGTTTGTCAGATGGTGTTTGTGTCCCTGCTCTGCAGCAGTTGGTGTGCTCGGGGTTGCAGAGCCAGCTCTTCAGCCTGATGTAGCTTTGCGAAGGTCAGGAACTGGGCTGTGATATCAAGTGCTCTCTTTATTCCCTCCTGAGAAATACAGAATTGTTTAGATCATCGAGTCCAGGCTGTGTTGGAGCTAATCAACTGATTGCTGTTTTGTGTCAGTGAGCATGTGTGCAGGGGGAAAGGGTGCATTTCTCGGGGTGTAGCTGCAGAAGGAGGCTGGGTTTTTTGGAAGGGGCAGGAGTTGCTGAGGTAATTCAGAGCAGTACTGTTAGAAAAGCTGTTATACATCCATAGCCCAGGCGCACATGTTAACTTTGCAGCAAGTATGTTCCTCAGATCCGGGCCGGTATCTGGGGAACGCTTTTCTCCTTGGGTGCTTACCCTTCATTCGCCCAGCCGAGATATTTGTATGAGCAAAACTGCGTTATCAGTTAAAAAGTTGAGTACCTTGACACAAGTCCTTGAACTGCAGGTCTGGAAGCATCCACTCCAATAAATTAAAGGTTAGCAGTGTTTCAGATGAGTAGTCATGCAGCAGAAAGGAGGAAGAGCAAAGCCGTTAATTGAGCATTGCAGGACATAACTCTCGAGCAGATTACAAGAGGAAGGATACAGCCACACAGGACAGGGCTGTCCCAGGTTTTAGGTCCGAACATGCAAGAGCAAACAACTGCTTTCTTCTTTCTGCGGAAAAGAGCTGGCAGTGCAGTGCAGGAAGGGCTGAGTAAAGACTGTACTGGTGCACAGAGCTGTACTGGTGCTATTCCATGGGCTGTCAGGGTTTTTTTGCAGTCAGCCCAGGCAAGTAAAAAGCTGTTACGTGCCAGCTGTGCAGGTGGAATGCAGGGAAATCTCTGAAGCATTGCCTCCTGAGATCAGCTGTTGGTTAGCAATGCATCGACAGCTATGGGCACAACTGAGCTGGGAGCAGTTACATTTGGCTGAGCGAGCCTGGTAGAGACCTCGGAGCCATGTCCAGCCTCTTCCATAGCAGCCATGGAAGAGAAAAGCTTTGCAGGGAGGGAGCTCGGAGCGCTGTGCTTAGCCAAGTGATCAGGTGCTGCCAGGGCATCGCTAGCCCGGCCTGCTGGGCAGCAGCTGCTGCATCCACTCTGGAGTACGAGTCCCTTCCCGGGTGCCGGAGAGGGGCTCGCTGGCAGGTGCTGCATTGCTGCAGGTGGGGAAAATGATGACTGCTAAGCTGTGGAGCAGGGTGGGAGGTTTCCGTGCTCCCCACTGGGGCAGAATAAGGCTGAGAAAGGAATTTGTGGTCCAGAAGGCTAAAATTTCAATTTGTTTGGCAGGAATGGGACTAGTTTTCTGGAAAAAGGCCATTCCCTCTGAGTGGAAGAGGACAAATTCTGAGGCGGGTGACTGCAAGCGTGACAGCTGCAGGGAAGCGGAGGATTCCATAAGTATCTACTTTCCAAATTCAAATCCATCCTGAGCAAATACAAGATGTTAAACAGTTAGTCAGGGGGAAAACCTGGGAACATCCAGTCTTAACAATTAGCTGCAATTAGCATGGCCCATCAGGTTTGCTGCCAGGCTCGTTCAGGCAGGTTTGCCACAGGTCAGGCTGGCAGTTCTGGCTGCCCAGTCTGTGCTGCTTACAGTCACTGCTGGCAGGAGAGCTGGGGTTAGAAAGGCAAAATAAAATGTGTAAAAAATGGAAAATATAGGGAGCTAGATCTCAGCTGGCACAAATTAGCATAGCATTTTTTGACATGGGTGGAATTATACCTTCCACTGAATAAAATCTTGCCTGCTATTTTTTTTTTGCAGTGTTTTTTACAGCTGATTTGACTTTGGAGTTGAAGTGGCGCTGATATGTTTGGTTTTTTACTGGAGCTGGATTCTAGGCTGTGAGTAGAGCTCAGCAGTAACTTTTCTGCAAAGTGATGCTGTTCTGTTTTCCCTCAGAATTTGCCAATTTGTCAAATTTGTTTGCAGAAACAGTGTGATTTTGATTCTGGAGGAATTAAGGCAGTTATCGAATGCAGCCTGCTTGGCAGTTTTATCCTACCTAGATCTGCTTTAGAGCTGGAGCACCTGCCCAGCAACTCAACTTGCTGAAAGCCTGGAAGCGCATGAGTTCTGGCTTCCAGCTCTCGTGTCCCATATGGTGCTCCTCAGGATGGCAGTGCCTGCTCCATTTCACGCAGAAGTAAAAACATTTTCTCTGCTAAATGCAATAGTCGTTCTCCATCCAGCTCTAATGTGAATTCCTTCGTGCTGCATAGGGTTCTTACTGCTGGTTATTGTACAGCTCCAGCACAGCAGCATTCGGTGCAGCTCAAGTATTTACATGCTCGAGAGATGTGTTAGATAGTAAAGTTGAACTAAATGACCAGAACTGGGAAGCCTGTCAGAATGCAGGGATGCTAAGTGCTGGTTTAAATTCTTCCAAGCTTAGATCTCCATGTGCCACATATCAAAATATTTCTTCCAAAATCCTTGTGGGTTTTTTCTTCTTGCAAGTGTGAAATGCCTGGAGCTGGGGACTTCCTAGAGAAAGGGCATTCCACCCATCTTCAATGCTTGTCACGTTTACCATGAAACGTCAAGATCCCTGAAGTCCCAGCAGCTGCTTTGCTGTTCCTATTATTTTTTTTCCTCCTGTCTGGAGTTAAATTGGGAGGCCATGAAGCACTCCTGTAAATGTGGAATGGTACGGAAGGCTTGAAGAGTAAAGGAGAATAAGGACAGACCCTGTTCGCTTTCCCTTGCTCAGAGCTTTAACTTGGCAAAGCTTGGCCACTCCCTGCCTGGTTCCTCATGCTAGCAATTGCACTTTTATTTCAGAAAGATCCAAGGGAAACAAGTTAAAAGCAACCAGAGAAAAATACCTTTTACTGAAGCCGTAGTGGGCAGTATGGATCTCTTATCCTCTAAACCCATCCACACAAACGGATATAATTTGGACAGATCCATTCTGTGACTCTGATGCTTTCACTGGGCTTAACTGCTGAGTTTGATGGTAAAACCATGTGACGATGCATATGTTAAAAACGAATAAGAAATTAGTGAAGATTTACTGCCAGCCAGCACATGAAATTGAAGAAGGAAAAGCATGGAAGTAATTGCATTACGTGGTCTTGTGAAGTGACGGTGATAGGTAGAAGTGTGGGTGACGGTGGGCAGGAAAATGACAGTTGGACCTCTTGGGCTTACTCTCCCTTTTGGCCAAAGCGGTTGTTAATCAGTAAAGTGAGCTTGAAAGTAACACTGTTGACAGGGCCATGAGGCTCCATTCAAAACCTGTAAGGAAAACAGGAAAATTGCATTTGAGGCTCCAGGTATTAAGAGGACAAGATGACCTTAAGTCCCTGAGACCAGAGCAGAAAGACTGAGAGATGCAGATGTTCCAACTCTGCTCCAAACAACCTTTTCATTTCTTCAGTCAAGCTTACTTCTGGTCTGACCTGGGCAATTGTAAATCTCAGAGCTGATTCTGAAGAGATGGGAACAATGAGGATAATTGCCCTTAATTCAGGGAGCCTTGGTGGGGATGGAGGTATATTAGCGCAGGAGAGAGAGGAATGACTCTCTTTATTGCAGTGAGAAGCAGAAGCCCTGCTTCTTATTAAAGTTGAGTGACAGCCCTGCTTGAACTTCCTCCATGCCTTTGCCAAAACTTAGATATATGAGCCAATACACGATCCTTCAATTAAACAATCATATTCTAATAATTGATAACAAAGTGGGAATTCAGGTTCAGTTTCAGCACTGGAGTTTCCTAGCTTCCGAGTGCTCATTTTTTGGAACCTTTTCTTTTCTTATAGTTTTGAGTGTTTGGGTTTTGGTGGGGTTTATTTTGGTTTTGCTAGAGCTTAGTAACCTAGCAATGGATCCATGGCTTGTAACAGTCGGCAGAACTTTTGACAGCAGCGGGGCCCGTGGGATAAACCACCCCACTGTCAGTAAACTGCGATTCTTTCCTCATTATGTAACAATGCAAATGTAATAATTTCTTCTCTGCTCCAGTTGTTACTCAATCCCCGATTAATTCAGAAATGGGCCAGCAGTGAATATACAATTGCAATGCCTAGCAGAGTTTAATATGAAGTTTGGGTTATTGTCAGATTGCTATTAATAACACCTGTGATTAGGCACTGACTTTTCCCTGAGCTGTTTAAATGTCATTGCTGGAATCAGAGGGGTGCAAGGAATCTAATCTCTTTTCCCCAACCCTCAACCTGCGTGCTACAGGAACTTCAAAATATACAGGTTTTCCTATTGTTCTTCAGTCTATTGTAGAAGTGCTGCAGTGACTAATTCTTGCATAAATCATTGCCATGACAACACCTGTAATATATACTGTCAAACAGCGCCGAAGCGCTGATTCCTTCCACTCAGACAAAAGGCTAAAGAGATACAGATGCGGGTGAAACAAGTGCCTGGACCTGTTCCTAGTGACAAAGGAGCAGTGGGACGGGGCTGTGGAAAAATCTCCCTCCCTGCTTGCTGTCCTGCCTCTGTCCTTGGGAGCTTACCAAGCCAGCTGCCAAGGATTCATCTGCGTAGTGGCAAGTGCCCTGGTCGGGTGCCCAAAGGTCTGGTTCTGCAACTGCCTTCTTGAACAGCCCTTGGTGTTTTCCTCCTCCTCCTCCCTCTGCTTGTTGGAGCAGACACAGCTCTATGGCACTGCTCGGTGCCGGGCACAGCGGGGTCTTGATCTCACTTGGGCTTGTTAGATCCCCTGTCATGCAGATGTAACAGGGTGACAGCCCAGTGTGGACAATTTACAGCAGCTGAGGACCGCGCTCTTTTTGCTGGACTGCATTAATGATAAACTATCGATTCTAATCTACTGGGAAACAGGCAAAGTTGGGTATTGTGTTTAATTAAGGACTTTAAAACAAGGACTTGTAAGGTGATCAATATTTATTAGGACAGAGTAATCTAGTTTTGACTTTTAAACCTAGTGGATTTTATATACAGCAGCAGCGCTATAAATGTGTAGTAGTGAGATGCGCTTTTCACCGGGTAACATCTTTTACGATAACCTGAAGCCTGGCTCTGGTTTAATGGCAAAATATATCAACCCATTTTTTTCCTGTTCCTACTAGCTCTTCTTTATTCATTCTAAAAAGAAGGGCTGTGAAGGAAGAATTGAGCAGAGAGGTTACTGATTGCTATCTACAGTCTTGTCTACAAAAGAAAATTTTACTAACATGGGTTAACATAGGAACAACTCGCATTTAACAGATTTCGTCAGAAGTACTTTACAGGTAGGACTGGATGAAAAACGAGGTGTGACTTTTAATGCCAATATAGAATCTATCTGTTTAGGTCCATCTACTTTTTTTCTTATCTCATTCATCCCTCTTGCATGTGAAGTCTCCTGTGATGTGTGAAGATCTCAGTTTCGCCTCAGATGAAAGGCAAGACTTCTCTATGGGCAGTGTTTCCTACCAGCGAATAAAGGGAAGAAGGAATGGGTACCACGTATAGAACGGTTGGTTCCTGCGGTGACAGCACACTAGGTTTTCTTTTGAGGTATCCTCCTACGGAGTGACTTTATTTATCCAGAGTCCTGGCTCTTGACCTGATTTTCTACTCCACAGTATCTCCTGTGGTCACTGACATCTAAGCGTGTGAAAACACTGCTATTCTAGTTTCTCCAGCTGGGTATAATGAACACTGTGCGGAGTAGCAGAGAACGGAGGTTCAGAATTGGACCTTCAGTCAGTGTAAACCAGTGAAGCTCCAGGGATCACAGGTCATTTTCGATGGTTCCTCGTCTAACGTATTCTTAAAAATTTCCTGTTGTGGAAAATGTAGGACCTCCCTGTGTAAAGGTGAAATGGTAAATAAAATATGGGCATGCTTGAAGAGAAAAGGGTTCATATGATGTTGCCCCAGAGGGAAGCGGGTAGACTTTGTTACCTGAATGATTCTCAGCCTCTGGGCTGGGCTGTCCCTCAGTGATTTGTTACTGTGCTCGAGTATCCTGAGAGTTGCAAAGTTTTACCTCCAGTCTAACCATAAATCTCCCGACTGGAGACTGCGGTATCGTACGCAGGTTCAGCCTGTGGCAGCATTCAGGAGATGCACTGAAATGTAAATTGAACTTTCTCTTCAGTTTCAACATCTGGGTTCTGGATCTTTTTTTTTTTTTTTAATTCATCCACTAAGAAGGATTGAGGGAAAAGAATGTGGTTTGGTGTGATGCATTGGCTTAGCCACGGTCAGTGACCCTCAGGGAAGGAGAACAAGCACAAACCTACATGTTTAGCTGCAGGCAGACCTCCTGATGCCGAACAAGAAATGACTGAAAAATGTTTCCTTCCTCCCCTCCCCCTCTTTAGCTCCAGGAGAATTAATCCCAAATGAAAACCTTTGTTTTGCCTAGCAAGAGCCAGCAGGCTGAACTCTTGCTTGGAGCATGTGTTTCTGCAGTGTCACCAGCAAACCTGGGTAATTTGTGTAACAAAGAGTTTACTCACTGAGAAATGCAGTTTCTGAGTGGGAGGAGGCAAAGCTGTTTGTGAATTTGGGTCAGATTCAGTAAACGCTTCCTGCCAAACACTCTCCCTTTATTGCTTTTCCAGATAATCAAAATATTTCATTTTATATTTCTCAAGCAGCAGCGAAGTAAAAATACAATTCAGAATGAGCAGTTGCTTTTCACTTGGGAGTACCCCACGCTGAAAAATACAGATGAGCAGTGACATTTGCCTATGTAAAATACCTTATTTATCAAACCCCCTTGTTTTTCACAGGAAAATACCTGCCCGGTTCCGGGACAGACAGGCACATGTACATCACTCAGAGTGGGCTGGCTGGTGCAAGGATGTCATCTATGTGTCATTTACTTGTTAATAGAAAAAAAACCAGCAGATGGTGCTGGAGCATATACACCCTCCTCCTGGAGCATGGCCCGGTGCAGCTGCGGTGCACAGACCCCAGCGCATCGTGGGGCTGGGGGTGCGGGCAGCAAGGCCAGGGGCTGGGCTCTAGCTGGATGAGAACACGTGGAGGAGGGGAACTGGGCATCTCCAGGCCTGGTGCTGCCCATCCTGCACATGCCGGTGCTTGTCCCACTCTGGCTGAAGGTGTGATGGAGGCGTGATGCCTTCCCTGTGGCGTCCCCCTCTCCCCGGCTCTGGTTTCAGCTCTTCCAGTTGCAGCGTTATCAGCCACTGGTGGCTGCACGGTAGGTGGGTTCAGGCTGTTAGCAGAGACCTGCGAGGTCGAACGGAGGAGATAACACTTCTGGTTTTAAACTGTCAGTAAAAACTTTAGATTTGCTTTTTTGTTTTCTGGGTTGTAAATGACTGAGGAAGCACAGCAGCGATGAAGATGTCTGTAGCCTTTGTTTTCATCCGCTGGGGCTAAAAAGGTTGTGGCTTCGTTTGTAGCAAAAGTAGAAGTGCTCATGGACTCTCCTCCCTCCCTAATCCCTGGGGGCTAAGGGTGAAAACTCTTCAATGGCTCTGCAAGTCAGCGGGGATTTGTGCTGGGACTGCCGGGACTGGCCATGCCCTGCACCGCTGTGGCTTCAGAAGAGTTGCTCCAGATCTACGATGGCAGATCAGAGAGCAGAGATGTCCCTTCTCCCCCGTGTCATGGCTTGGTAAAGGCAGCCTAGCACCTGGTGACATTTCCCATCCTGACAGCTCATCTCTCTGAGAGCTGTGTTGCCAGACTGAGAAGTCTCTTTTTCTCCTCTCATTCCTAGCACAAGAAGGGAGATGTAAACCCGTTCTCTTAATGTGTGAATTAAGCAGAGAGGGAATGGAAGGATGTACAAACATCTGTCCTGTGCCTCTGCCTTTGCTGCAGAGATGCTCGGGCTGTGAGGGTATTGATGCTGTCGCATTCTGTGTGCGTTCGGGACACGTGGGGCTGAAGTTACTGGGCCTGCAAATAAAGCCTCTGATGTCATATTTACGGGTGAAGCGAGGACTCGCTATTTTCTTCTTCCCATGCTCACTCACTTTCCACGCTGTCAACATTCAGTTTCTGAAGACTCAGTCTAAGAAGGAGAAAGAAAAGAAAAAAAACTCTGCTCGTATGGCAGGCTGCCCCAGTGCCCTTGGAGGTGCTGGCTAGTGGCAGTGGGGTGTGATAACGTCTGACTCGTGCGATAAATTCACACCCCTGCCTGAGAGATACAGGGCAAAAGAGGGCGTTTGCCTGTTTTTGCACCTCTGAGCCATATACATATGTGTATACACATCTATATTAAAACCCTTATATATAAGGTCTGTGGATTTGAATCTCAAGCTGTGCTCAGTGGGTGTACCAGGGCTTTGAAGCGTTGCACATGCTTGTGAATGTTTACACACAAAGGAAATTGCGATGGTACAAGTCTGTGGGAGCACTTACCCTACAGGCAATGCTCCAGAAGAAAAGGGAAGAGTCTTATCCTTTCTGAGACACAAAAAGACTTGAGGGAGGGCTCTCGGAAGTGATTTCTGGTATTTTGTGCTTTGATTTGCTGCCTTTGTGGAGATCAAATCACTTAACTGAGGTAGTCTACCAGGCAGCAACAATTTTGTTTAGTCCTGCCATTTTGGTTCATGCCTTTCTAAACCATATCCTCCGAGGGGAAATATTAACTTGTCTAGACCGAGGTACAGAATATTGGCTAGTTCATCTCCCAGGAAGGTTTGTACTTTCTGTAGGCAGCGCTCAGAGATGGACATAGTGTGCGTGTGGATTTAGGGAGGCTGTTAAAATTCATCTGCTTGGTTTCATGCAGTCAATGCCTCTAGCAATGAGCTGAAAAGGCAGAGATTTGGACATCCCTGCTCCTACCAATTTCATCTTCTCTGGACAGTGTGATTACCCACAGTGCATTTCCCATGAGTTCCCTGAAATACATTTAAAGTTGCCTTCTGACACTCCGGATAGCTTATCTTGTAGCTATTGCAGGCTGAGTGTATTCTACAAGCTGGAAGCTGCTTGTACCTCTTTGCTCACCTGAAGTGCTTTTTCCCTTTCCTCTTTATTTATGGAATGTGTGCCTCCCTCCATCCCTCCCCAGACCAAGAGCTTGCTGTGGTCTCCTTCCTCTTACTAGAGCACAGATTTTTTTCTAAATTTTTTTGCAATTTTAGATCCTCTGTGGAGATAAAAAAAATACCAAATAACTTTACTTTTTAATGGGGATGAGGTGCAGAAGAAACTTCTGGTTCCAAAAGGCGTCTGTGATCAATATGCTTCATTTCAGGACTTTTGCACAACAAAACCCATCAAAATCAGATTTCTATCCATGTGCTGCATCGGTTGTAGGGAAAACCACTTTTTCCACTGCAACAGATGAGTACAACGCTTCCAGTCCGTGGGGAGGCAACTTCTGTGCCTCAGCTGAGGGAAGAGCAAGGCTGAGCTCAGCTGGGATGTGCTCCCTGCTGCCAGGAGCTCCCTGCTTTGAAGGTGGGGGGGGGCTGCTGGTAAGCAGGAGCGACCGGCTTATGGGCCCCTGGGTGCTCCTGGCTTCCCCTAGGGTGCACCCTCCTCTCCCCCTCCCCAAACAGCTGTTTCTTGTGACCATTTTAGCAGATTTTGGAACTGATCACCTGTAAAATCTTGCTGCCTCAGATACGGCAGGGCAGCTCCAGCCAAAGGGAGATGAGGGCCTCAGCCGTGTAACTTGCAGCCTTTCCCCCTCTGCTAGTATATTCTGCTGCTGCAAAGCCCCTTGTCATTACTTTTATAGGAAGCTTTCAGTGGCCTAATTTGCTATTCATATACATCTGTTCCACTGGAGCCTGTCATTAATCTCCTGATAGGTTTAAGTTTTGCCTCTTACATTTGCTGCATGGCCAGTCATCAAAGAGACAACTAAATGAATACTGATACAAAACAAATAATAGGTTCCAGGGTTACCTGATAATTGTTTTCTTGCTAAAATACATATGATGCATCTTTTTCTCAGTTAAGGGAGATAATAGATTGAGTGTGTGGGTAGGTCCCTCCAGCCCCATCAGAGTACAGAGCTTGGAGAGGAGCAGTTATGGTCCCCCTGCGTGTCCGGAGGGTGCAGTGGGCTGTGTGCCTGGAGAACAGACCCACGGGGGTTTGCCCCACGTAGCCCCAGCTTTTCCAGCTATCGTTACAACCTGGAGTATTGTATTCATCTCCTAGAAATGTGATGGCTATTAGCCAGGGCTGCAAGCAAAGCTGTAAACATTCTGCTGGGACTGCAGCATATGGGTAGAAAGGGGCATTTTTAAGGCTCTTCCTGAAGTAAGATGGAAATTAAAAAGATATTTTTGTCACAAAGCCAGACCCTGAGTAAGCGTCATTTGGCTCTGACAACTTCAGAGGAACAGTGCCAGTTTATACAGCTGAAGACCCATCTATGATATTAAGAAAAAACAAACCTCATTTATCCTGTGTCCTTGTTGGCATCACAATTCAACTATTAAAAAAAATGAAAACATAACGGACCAGTCCTGCAATCGTGAAGCAAGCATACATCAAGACAGTTAAACTGAACAAAAGGGATTCTTTGTTTTCTTTTTGTGGTTTTTTTTTTTCTTTTGCCTTGAGGAGTTCTGTTCCTGTGTTTTCTTTGTAAGCACAAGGGTGAAAGTGGTTTTTTACTGCAGGAGTCCAAAAGTAGGTGGAGAGGAAAGGCTTTCTGAAAAAAAAGCATCCCATTGTGACATCTGGAATGCTGTTTTCACAGGGAATGAGGCAGGAGCAGAACTTGCCTGGCAGCCCTTTCTCCCGCTTCCCCCCAGTCTGTCACATCCTGACCACAGACTTGTGCTCCTGGCGTTTTGTTGGTGTGGGACAGCTTACACCAGGCACTGGCGTGTTCACAAGGTTGCTCACAAATATTTTGCCTTACAGCATTAAGAGAATTTCTGGCCGTGGGTCATTTAAAATGACTTACTGGCGGTGACAGTTCACTTGCTGCCCTGTGCCTGGGCGTGCTGGGATGGTTGTAGGTTGGTTCAGAAGGGTGTTGCTTTGTTTTTCTAGGGTGCATCATAAGGATGTAATGTGATGGCATGGCAGAGTCATCTAGAACAGCATAGGGTTTAACACGACTGCTGGGATTGTGTTTTCCCAGGCTGCTTCTTTCTCGGAGCGTTTTGTTCCTGCAGGATCTTCCATCTCACTAATTGCCTCTGGGCTCCAACCCTTGGGCAGTTGTGAGATGGAAGCAATAATTCTCCCGCCTTTCACCAAGGGGCTTTTGTCTTAGAATTAATTGTTACTTTTCAAGAGCTTTAATATTGTCAGATGAAACCTGCTAGAACGTTCTTCTCCCCCCCCCCCCCCCCCCTTTTTTTTTTTTCTTCACTCACTTCAACACCAGGAGAGTGAGCGAGTCAAATGCCTGTCAGACTCCAAGGGAGAATGCAGGGCTCAGCCGGACAGGCATTTAACCAAACACTGATGGAAAAAAACATACATATGCACACATATGTCTGCTCAGTAACAGTTAATTTACAGCTTACTCCTAAATGGTGAATTTTAATAACATTTTCTTTCAGAAGTGTTACATATAAATTTGCCGTACCCATGTCAAAGTGTCAGCAGGCGCAGAGATCATTATTGCTGGGCTGACTGCTAAAGACTGATACGTTTGCAGAGAAAACATATTCTCTCCAAAGTGGAAACTCAGATTGTAAATTAAATTTGTCAATAAATATGGAAATGGTTTTCATTTACCTCTTCCACCCTGTGCTGCTGAGATTGGTCGTTCTGGTACCACATCCCTAGCGTGGCAAGAGAAATTACCGGCTCCTGCCCTGTCTGTGGCTGACAGGCTCCCGGTGTTGAGAGATCTGTTGTCCCAGCTTTAGGTCAGTGAGTTAATTGTACATTCATCAGTGATAGCAACAATACAGATTCTTTAGGAACAGAGTCTGAAAGAAGGTAATTGGTTTTAAGGAACTCAAAAAGACATTATGGACAATGTATCTTCTTAGAAATGTGCGAGTGATGGAGTAAGCAACACAGAAACACCAGGCGTTGGTCCACACAAGTGCTCCTATGAAAAATGAGCCTCAGGTGAAATTCCGTGTTCTGCTGCTTAGTCAGAAAGTTCCCATTCCAGCCCTGCTGGTCTCTCAGCCCCACTCTTGAGCTTCTCTTCTGAAGGGCCACTGTGTGTAAATAGTGTTACCCTGCCCTTGTGTTGCCACAAGGTGGATGTGATAGAGGAGAATTGTGGTTTTGGATTCTCCTGTCTGCACATGGACATCCGCCCCCTGCACGATTCAGTTCCTTGCCCAGTCTAAACCAGCACAGTGACACTGGGGTCCCTGGATCTATCCTGTGTTCTTTCAGCTCATGGTTTTGGCCTTGTCTCTTGGATGAAAAGCTGGCATGTCAGTGTCTGCAAGGCAGTCTGTCCAGGTGCTACCTGCTCGTATGGAAAGTTGGATTTAAGAGATAGCAACTTTGAGAGAGACAGGGAGAAGGCACGCTCTGAAGACATAAAGCTGAGTAATAAGAGATGCCTTAGACCCTCAGGTCCTCCCAGGGGGACCAAACAAGCTCAAAACTATCAAAAATGTAATGAAAGCCCATCACTTTGATAAATGGAAAAAAATCACCCTAGCATCAGAATAGAAATATAATTTTGTTTTATCACCCCGCTGTCATTAGCCTGGAGAGCAGAGCTCTGAGCTTGGGATGCCATTTGCCCTGCCTGGGAACTCACTGCAGTCCCATCGATCCTGACAGGGGTGCCTTAATTTTTTGTTTTTAGCGGAGCTTGGGGGATTTTGATTTCTTGGTTCGTGAAATGCTCTTTTGTCTACCTGACATAGTTTTCCTCCCATTTAATACACACCTGCATTTTGTAAGGTGAGCGGTGGATCCATTTCCACATGATTGCATGATGTTTGCGGGGTCCTTCTGAAAGTGAAGGGGTTTCAGGAGGTTGTGCTCTTCTCTTCCCTTTCCAGGTCACCTTGCATCTCCTGCTGGGGGCTCTGGCTCCTGCTGCCTTACCTGCAGATCAGCGAGGCAGGACCAGGGCAGGCTGGAGCCTGCGGCAGGGAGGGAGGTGGCTGGTGGTAGTGGCGGCGCTGACACGGATGCTGGGTTGAGGAGGCGCAGAGGATGGTGAGGGCTCATTTGCTATGAGCTGCCCATCTGTCAGGAGCAGGCTGGCAGCTGACGTGGTGACAGACACACTAGTTTTGCTGTTGCCACGCTCCTTTGCAGTGTTTCTGAGAGGTCGAGGAGCAGCGCTGAGACACTTCTGCGTGGTTACTGCCTTTGGTTTTGTGGCTCTCAGCTCGCGCTGTCTCCCTCTCCAGACAGCTCGGTGTCCCCCAGATGTTCAGCACTTCTGCAGTCTTTATCAAACCACTTTTACAGTGACTCCAGTTACTTGCTTTTGAATCCTCCCCCACCCCAAAAGCCTTCTGTGCTTCCTACCAGAAGCCCATCTCTCTGCCTTGCAGATCCATCCCTCTTCTCCTTCCCACTTGTCTGCAATTTGTGATCTATCTTCCCTTGGGCCAGGGAACATTGTCTTGTTTATGGCCAGAGCCAAACCCATTTCAAGCCTCTGAAAGTCTCCTCCTGATGTCAGTGAGGCTGAGACAAATCTAATGTAACTTCACAGGCTGGTGACGAATCTCCAGCCCTTGCGAGTGCTTAGCTAGGTGAACGCTCTGAGCCAGAAAGATGCTACATCAAGAAAGAGAGCAGGTTCCTTGGGAGAACAAAATGAATTTCTTTTCCCCACCGTGCTGCTGCTACCAGCCAGGATCCCAGGGTGTAAGCTGACCTCCCTCGACCTACTTGATAAGTTTTGGGTTTTGTTCCCTCTCTCCGCGCTTTCAAGAACACGGTTAATTGTGGGGAGCCGCATGCCAAAGTCCAGGCTTTGGCTGAGAGTTAAACACCACGAGCTAAACCCAAGCCGTCGAGCTATAGAAGGCTCTGCTTTATCAGAGAAGTGTCAGGCTTCCCCTCGCTGTGGCTGCTATCAGTAATTAGCACACCCTACAGAGCCTGCTGCCGAACAGTCCACATGCTAAATGCTGCTTTGTCATCAAAGTACAGTAGCTTGTAACTAATTACATCCCAGCTTTATCTGGACCAGTTCTTCCTTTTAAATACACTTAATAAGTCTGCCTTTGAAGGTTCTAGGCATAAAAATAACCACTTCAAATAATCTCCTGAAGACACACGCCACATTAGGTATAGAGCTGGAGTAGGCACCTTGGATTATCGGAGCAAAACAAGAGCCCTGGGCCCCTGCTGGGACATGGATGGGGAGCTGCAGTTCTGGCGTGCTGCTCGTCTGCTGGAGAGCTGAAGTTCAAGAGTCCTGTGAGTATGTTGTCATTAAAGACATGAGGAAGGAAAAGTGGACTGTGCCAAAAAAGAGCTGCAATTTGGCATGGCAGTGACTGACCTGAATGGAAGGACTAACAATGTAAGGGCTAAAATTCAGCGTTAGTCCCAAGTCCTCCTCCGTGACCTGGAAGCCATCCATTTCTCTTCCCAAATCGTGTTTAAACATTTCCAGTTGCACTGGATTCACGACTGTCTTCTGTCATCCTCTCCCTGACCCTGTCAAAAGAAAGACCAAAGAAAACATTTTATTTTCCTGATTTTGGAAGTTCCTGTGGGATGGGAAACACCTTTGCAGAAGGAAGGGCTGCTTAGCATGGTGTGGAAGCGGGACTGGAAGTCGGTGGTGAGACCGGGATTCATGGGCCTGGTGCCTGTAAGGGAGAGTCTCCACCGGTCTGTTTAAGGTTTATGTGCCCATCATTGAAGCCAACACTGTGAAGTCTGGGTACCATAATTAGGCACTAAAATATCCCATAGGACAGGAGTGATTTTTCTTGTAGCTGAGTATTTTTGGCGGGTATTTTTTATTATTGCTTAATTTCCCGTTGTACGGCGAGACCCTACACTCAGCAATGCTTGGGCTAGATGGGAACGTGCTGGTCTCTAGCAGCAGTTTCTGTGTCATTGAGTTAGGGAAGAGGCAGAAAATTCCAAAGCAATCCCGGTAAGTACCTTGACAGGAGGGAGGAACAGAGCAGTAACGGAGGCCTGCAGCTCCTCATCCGAAAGCCAGCTAAACAAAAGAAGCAGCTAGTGCAGTGAAGATGTCATGACTGCAAAGTGCCAAGGAGGAAATCAACTTCAAGAGGTAGCAGAAGGGGAATAGATTATGGCAGTTTTAAATTAAAGATGTTCGGGGGATTCCTGGAGGGAAGAGGCCAGGAGTTGGAAGGGAATTCATTACGGAGAGACTGACTGTGCCGGTGAATCACCTGTACAGTCTGGGTCCATTAAACCCGTGTCTTACAATACCCTCAAAACGCAGGCGGGATCATTCGGTGTCAGTGACAGCCTGTTTATCTAATCTCAAATGACCTTTAGTAAAGGAGGCTCTGGAGGCAAGATGAGTATTTACAGCTCCAGCACTTCTCCTGCCACCACCCGTCTAATTGCAGTTAAAGGTGTTTGTGTGGTCCTGACGGGTGTTCGAGCTGGCTTCTGTGGTCCCTGCCAGGTGAGGCTAATGGCTTGACTGGGTGTCAAATTGACCGTTTCTTTCATTTGAAACAAAAAATACAAAGGAAGGGGGAGAGCTGCACACGTGATGCACAGAGACGGTGTGCAAAGACTTCAGAGGACTTTGGTCTGGAGGGGACGGTTTTCTATTCAGCTGGAGTAAATTCTGGATCAGCCCCAGAAATGAAGCAAGTCTCCTTGTCTGTAGTGGGAACTGGGAGCAACTTTAATAGAGCTATCATGGATTTATGTCTGGCCTAACCCCAGAAGAGTCACTCTGCATTTGCATTTTTAACTCAGCTCTGCCGGTCTGGACTATCTCCAAGAGGCTTCCTTGGCTTTGCTGTAGAATTATTTTTTTTTTTTCATCCATTTCAAGTGCAATTGTTAATGGATATCAATATAGAAAATACAATGAGTAAATTCAGTGTTTGTGGAAAATCAGAAAGCCAACACAAGGAAGGACTGAGTGTGCATTCCCCGGTGCAGCTGGGCTGGCATTCCCTCTCTCCTGAGTGCAGCTCCTGCTCTGCCAGGTTTGTGCCAGGCCACCAGCCCTGCGGAGTCCAGTCCCAAGGATGCTTTGCTGTGGTCCTCAAGCCTGTGGCCATTCTGCCAGCCTCTCCTTGGCTATGAGGGTGACAAAGCCACCGCTACAGCCTCATGCTGAATGAGGAAGAGGGAGGTGACCGTATCTCATGAGCTTCCCACAGCAGCTTCCTCTCAAATGCCTCTTTGATCTTGTGGATTCTCACCTACATCAAACCCTAAATTCTGCAAAGAGTGATTTCCAGTGGCTCCAGACCCAAGCTGCTGTCAGATCTGCTCCCCCCAATAGCCTTACACCTCGCACGTTTGTCCGCTCTATTACAGGAGCAGGAGAAGGAAGTAAAACATGTTGGGTTTCAGCTTTAGACAGAGCTGATGATTTGTGCAGTTTGCAACTTGCCACACAACAAAAAAAAAAAACAAAAAAAAAAGATTGTTTTGTCAACACTCGCATATGGTGACTCATGCGGCTGTACCGGGACACAATTAATTAATTGAGTCTGCTGTCTGTATCTGTCAGAGCACTGCAAAGAAAAGTTTTGGGATGCATTGTTTGTTTAATCTCATGTCTTTTGTTTGCCTCAGAATGGTGCGTCTCTTTCCTTTTTTTTCCTTTTTCTTATCTTACCCCTTTCTAAAGCTTTAATTCCTATAATCCAAATGGTCTCTTTTCTCTCCTTGCTGCTGATCAGTTATCCACCAGAGATTAAATTATCTCAGATGGAAGGGCAGCAGCAAGTGCCCAGCAGCCGCAGAGCTGGTGACAGCAGCAGCAGTCAGCCGGGGCTGGGAGGCAAAGTGTGTCACCGCCGTCGCTTGGTGCCCGGGCTCATCCTGGCTCTTCCTAAGCCCTGAACAGAGATTGTGCTCACAGGGAGTGAGCTGGACTCGCTGTCGCCTGAGTCAGTGAATAAAGACCTTCAGGTGTGATTCAGCCCTGAGTCACTGTCTGTCTGTCTTTCGGCTGGCTACAGCCTGGCTCTGTGCCCGTGGGCAGGATCGGGCACCGTGGCCTCGGTGTCTCCCCTCTGGGGAGAGGGCTGCATCCTGCCGGGTGTAAGGGTCTGAGGGTGTAAGGGATGGCAGAACGAAGGGGCATGGCTAGGTGAAGCCATCTTGTGAGTTGCCCCAGGGCTGGCAGCATGAGGAAGGCGCCCAGGAACCCATCAGCCCTGGAGGCCATGGCAGCGGGAGGAAGGCTGCGGCGGGGCCGGGGCGCCTGCGGGCCCTCCCCAGGCCAGGAGAAGCCATCCCCACAGCATCCCTTCCTCCAAAAGGAACATCTCTACGTGCTGGGGTTGTGGGGCCGCTGTGGGGTTGCAGGGCACTTTGGAAGCTGTAGAAGTGCCAAGTCCTTCCAGCTGCCGTTAGAAGGGCTGCGGTTCCCGCAGGCAGGTAGCGTTCGGGTCAGGGGAGCTTTGGCTTTGGCTGCGTTACCCAGGTGGCAGCTGCTATAAAGGAAACAGATGTTTTGTTACCATTTCTAAGGCCCTCTGATAGTTTTGTTAGATCTTAGGGAGCAGAGGGCCGAGGTCAGCAGTGAGTTGCCATAGCCGGTGCTGCAGGGCTGATTTTATCACGAGAAAAATAACTGTTTATTAGCGCAGGGGAGAGTTGGGAAAAATATTTCCAGGGGAAGGGGGGGGAAGTATTTGTGAGTGTTGGCTTGCTGTGAAAGCCGTGCGCACGCTTGGCTGGGTCTGTACCTCCCTGTTGTCAGCTGCCAGTGAAGCCTGAGAGCAACAAATGTTGGTTTCCAGAAGTTGCTTAGAAAGAGATCCACTTGCCCTTGGCAGAGCAGGGATGGTGGGACCACGGCTTCCTCTGGGTCGCTGGGGATCGTGTTTTGGAGGGTGTCACTGGGAGCCAGGCTCATCAAACCCCGTCCCGCTGGCTGCAGGCGCCGGGCTGTGTAAGTGCCAACAGGAAAAAAAACGAGCATTCAGGGATTTTCACCATTTCCATCAAGAGTGGGTCCCCCTCCTTTGCTTTTAGGACTAACTGAAGGACAGGTCGCCCCTCAGTTACACCCGAGGTCCTGCAGTAAACTGACACTTCTAAAATTGTAATAAAAACCCCACACGAGATGCATTTTCCAAACCTTTCTGTGGCTTTGGAGTCAGGCTCTCTACGTGATTCCCAAATGTTTTCCTTCCAAAACCTTAATGTCAGGTCTTGGAAGTTTAACTAATCATCTGCATACAGATTTTGCTTAGCTCAGGTCTTTATTTTCTCCTTTGATTCAGTTTGCAATCCAGCCTTCTATGCAGGATGTTAATTTTGTTTTTTAACCAGCTTCTTTTATCCCTGAGACTTGAATGCCAGGCACCTTGGGGCAAACTGGGTGGCCACAGGCTGGGAATAGTCAGGGAGTGAGTTCAAAGGCAGTAAAAACATTTTATCTGTTCAAAGACAGCCATAGTCCCAACTACTGATTTTTTTAGTGGTTCTCATAAAAACTAATAATACTTAATTAATAAAAGTTAAAAAATAACTCTTTTATAAACAGCATCTGGAGAGGTTTGGCTCAAGCTGCTGAAGAGGTAAACGTCTCTGTGGTCCCTCCCTAGCGGTACATACTGGAAAACGTTATGGATGTGGTATTTCTGCACTGACTCAGAGCAGCGGTCAGGGTGTTTGCTTTCTCTGTGGGCCAAGTGGTATCGTTGCTTCAGAGGTAAAAAGTGGGACTTTTCAGGCAGAAGCATGCTCATCTCTTGGCCCCAACTCGGCTGCTTGCCGGGGGTGTGGGAGTCGGGGCTAGTGGAGTATCTCGCTCAAGGAGGTTTTGCTTTAAGCCTTCGTAATTAGAGCATCTTTTCAATGCTAAAATATGAAGTTTGCTATCCTGTCCCAAACTTTTATTGTTGCTTAATTATAATTCTGGCTATTCTTGTTCTCTGTATCAATATTCCCCACCATTTAAATTATTTATGCTTGGAAAGGTCATACTCATACTAGAAGTCAGGGCTTTGCATTACAGAGCAGTCTCTGCACAGGGTGTCTAATGCTTTCTGGGATGCTGTGACACAATTGGTGTGGCAATAGAAGGATTTAATCAGAGAGTTTCACAGGTCTTTAAATGCTTTGGTTGTTGGGGTTTTTTTATTCTTTATTCAGGTATCTGGCATTGAACATCTGAATTACAATATTGCTTTGCAAGTCTGTGTTCTTGGTAGGCTTTCTGTTCCACAAAGTTTAACAAGTTGTTTTATGAAACCATGAAAACTTTAGCATCCATGGCATCCTATGGCTTGGAGAACCTCAGTTTAATTATTATTTTTTTTTCTTTTGAAAAGGCATCTCCTTTTCTTGGTTTTGAATCAGGATGGGAACTGAGCAGTGGGCACCATTTGCTCCCTTCATGTTTTCAGGCTGCACAAACGAGGTAACAGCCCCTGAGGTCTCAACGGTCTCTCCCAAGGCACGGGCTGGTTCAACAGCATCCCAACCCTCCTCTCTGTGCTGCAGCCGCCCCCCAGCCCAGAGCTGCAGCTGTCTGCGGGACCCATGCAGCAGCCAGCAAGTGCCCCTGGTATTTGCAGAGCGGCAAACAGAACTCACCAGCTGTAGTCACAGCCAGGCTGATCTTTAAAATAAATGTTATTTAAATTGCTGTATTTCAGCAGCTGTGGGAGCAGCACACCTCGGCTTAGCATGCTAAATATACCTTATTAATTGCCTTGCTCTTTACATACACCGGAGGCTGGTGCATCGTTAAATACACCAAGAACATTTATTCCTTGAGGTTTTGTTTCTTACTGAAGTATTCCAGTTGTTAATGGCTCCTCTGGCTGGGATCAGGTTGGACCTGGAGTAGTGCAACTTGTTCTGGTTTTTCCCTTCCTCACCAAAGCACAACAGTACGGTGTCCCAGTATCTGTATTTAAGTCCATCGTCCCTATACAAAGCAGCGTCATTAGACTGGCAGAGTAAATACCTTCTGAGAGTATTTAGTTCTGCTATTTTTCTGTATTGCTGCATTATCTAAAGGCTAGAGCCGAGACTGCTCTTTGCATCGTGTGAAGGCAGAGACAGCCTCCCAGAGCGCAGTTTGCAAACTAAGTAGGCAATTAAGAGAAGTGGCAGGGCATAGCCCAAATGCGGGTCAGGAAGCAAGACCCTTTCATTCAAGGCAGTTCACAGCATGACTCACTTCAGAAGGCACAAGGAATAGAACCCAAGTCCAATTTCTTGCTTATCGCCTTCGCTCTACGTCTGGAGTAGCGGTGCTGGAGTTGCTACTTTCAGACCAGCATGTAATTGGCCCAAGAAGAGAATGTGAGAGGTGCTCAGCCGCTCCAGAAACCCATGCTGCGTTGGGTTCTGAATGGACTGTGTCTTTGAATACTTTCATGCATTCCTTCTGGGCCTGCGTGCTTCCACAGGAGAAGACTCGAGTGGGCTTTCAAAGGCAGGGCAGGAGCTTCTGCATTCTTTTAAAAATGCCTGCCTGTATCCATAGTGCTGCAGAGAAGGGAAAGCTGGAAGAGTTTCTCTTTCTGATAGAAGCAAACCTATCCTGGAAGATAACCTTGACTCCACTTCATATCACCAACTAGAAGCGTTCTGGGGGATGGGCTTGCTTCACTTAGAGTAAGAAAAAAACCTTCTCAGCTCCAAACAGCATGCTTTTTATTGAGAGCCTTTTCCTTTTTTACAGTCCTATTTTTTTTTGCTGTAAAAGGTGGTGAAGCACCTTGCACAGCACAGCCATGGCCTCTGCTCCCTTCCCGTGCCACAGTACATGGGGAGACGTGCACGGGGGTTGCAAAGTGTGCTGTGCCCTGGGATGGAGCTGGTGGGCTCCGAGGACCCTCACAGACACGTTCCTAGGACAGGCTGCACGCAGCCTCTGGAGTGTCTTGCATTTGCAGAACCTCAGCCCCTTGGCAGTCTTCTTTAAACAACCGATTCCTTCCCCAACTGCATTTGTTAAAGGAAAACACAACAGCGATCACCAGGCAACACGCCGTTGTTTTATTCATGCCCTGGAGTTGAGAGTGATTGAGGTGGGGAAAAGGAGAAAAAACTCTGCAAAATTCATTACAGCTTCAACACCGCAGAACCTCCTGGGATTTGGGAGATTGTAGCTTTAATTGGAGCTAATGGGCCCCTGTTCCACGAGAGATGTCTTTGAGTGGATGTGCGGAATGGCTGCGGATCCCTGCCTGGAGTGGTCAGGATCCAAGGGGCTGGGTGCAGGTCTCCGAAGGAGACGGCGTGAGTCACCAGGGAAGCCCCAGGAGGGAGCTACAGCTGTGACCTACGCGGTGACACACGGCTTCTGCTCTCGCGGCCTCAGCATCAGCCGATGCTTGTTCTGTCTTGTCTGTTGAGGCTAGAGAAGGTGGGACGGCAGCTTTCCTACCCACTGCCTCCTGCAGGGCCTGGCACAGCTCGCCTCTGATGTCAGCGGTTGCCGCAGTACTTAGGTGGAAACACAAAGGAATTATTGTAACCCGGTTTAGCACCGACATATTTTAAGCCTGAGCGCAACTTATCAATTCAAGGCAATGATTTAATTGTTCAACGCTATTTGCTGCGTTACTTCATTTGTCAAAGCAGACAACTTTTGTCTTTCCCTGGTCTTTAGATGGGAAGGAGATGCCTATCTATCCAAGGTATTTATAGACTCCATTATCTCAGTGCCTGATATCGCATGTGTTTATCCTTGCACTGCCTGTTGTTTATTAGGCGTAGCTGTTTCTCCGCTTTGCAGGGTGTGGAGAGAGGGGAAAGTAAATGTCGACTGCTTAATGGCTTCCGCAATTAGGAACTTAAGGTGGAGCAACACTCCTGCATTTTCTAGAGCCCTCTGGTTAATGGATCATCCTCCATCTGTATGGAAATCACTAAAGCTTCAGTGCTGCCACTGAATCTTCAGGTGCAAGTCCCATGGCTGCAAAGAGCAAAAATAGTTTTACTAGGGCTTTCTTCCAGAAATCCTGCCCTTTAGCAGAAATAATATGCCTTCCGTATTATTGTCCCATTTGCTAGGCTGTCTGCTTTGCGGCTGCGTCCAGCCGTGCTGTTGGATGCCACCGACGTCAGCGTGACCCACCACGGGCGCAGAAGGTGGCCATGGGTGGATCAGTTCTTTGCACAGGGGGGTCTGCAGGTTCTCCCCTAGATGGCTGATGGCTGTGAAGGACAGTGCAGAAGGTGGCCTTGTGACCGTCGGCAGGATGCTGGCTACTGCTAACGGCTTTACAGCAGGACCGTCAGAGAGTAAACTCTGCCCGATAGAGCCCATAAAGTTGAACAGTAAGTAAAGGGCGAGCAAGGCAGAGCTCATACAGTCTAATTAACTTCGGTTCCAGGCTGCATTTTTTCTGTGCTCAAGCGTGGTTTCTTCCAGATTTAAACTGATTATGAATACCAGCACAATGACAAAATGCTGCTTTTGAAATCAGAGTTTTCACAGTAAATGCTTATTTGTTTTTCTGCACAAAAATATTGGTTTATCCAAGATGATACAATTCTCTCTCTTCCCTCTTCCACCTTCACTACTGCCTGATTTGTGTATGTAGTTTAATTAAAATCATACAGTATTTCCACAACTTGGTATGTCTCTGCTGCTAGCCTTTTATTTGATTTATATACAATATTCCAGTGAAACTGCCAGGAAAAATTAAATAGACATGAATCAACTTGCCGCAGGCTTTTGAAATCAAACATTTCACAGCTAACTCCCTGTGGACATCTCCTTTCAGCCTGATACAGGATAAATGTTACTGTAAGCTACTAAGCGCAGGGCTACGTTAAAATGCAGTCATTAGGTTTGGGGTTT
Source organism: Falco peregrinus (assembly GCF_023634155.1). Lineage (NCBI taxonomy): Eukaryota > Metazoa > Chordata > Aves > Falconiformes > Falconidae > Falco > Falco peregrinus. Next base: position 118,550,951 of record NC_073723.1, read on the forward strand.
ATAATTGTAGTTGTTTGCCAAATCATAGCTTAGGAGCCAGGGAGCACTTTGATTCATTACCTGTGATTATACGATTATTTTTTGGGGGAAAAAAAAACAACCACCAAACAAAACAACAACAAACAAACTAACAAAACTACTTGGGCTATTAGAGTTCAATTTTTTTGTCTTGGCCTTTGGAATGAATCTAAACCAGTGGCGGATGTCAGATGTTTGTAAAAACGGCTTCAGCATAATTGTGTTTGATGAAGCTGTTGTAAATGCTTTTTCTGACTGGGTTTTATCTGGGGGTGTAAGCTGTTAGCTCTCAGATAGATACTTATTCTTAGCAGAGCTGCAGCTCTTTTCAGAGGCTTAGTACATCATAAACAAAGTTAACTCCTGATCAGAATCTAATCTTTAGTCTTTATCAGTATGACTTAAAATAGACCAAACAAGGCATCGTGCAGGGGAAAACATGAAACACCAGTGCTGTTATTCCGTATCCATATAAATGGCTTTCTTAGGACTAAGAATGAATGTCCAAGTGAAAGCCGTTCAGGACGAGGGGAGCAGGGATGGCTGCTGGCCCTGCGCATGCTCCGTCAGCAGCCGAGTCGGTCCCAGCAGCAGCGACGAGCCTTGTGTTCCAGTTCCAAAAGGACAAGCAGGAAGGGAAGAAACTTCCTTTGTGCCTCCTGGATCGTCTGCTGGGAGCCCACCGATTCCCGTGCACAACTGTGCATCACAGTGCCTATGTCATTCAGAGCTGAACTACTCAGAGCTTCTGAGATGTCTCTCATCCTTCCTGCCTCGTGCTAGATGGGAGTTAATCAAGAATTGCCGGCATTATGGAAGACAAAAAGAACCCTCTGTGGGATTTGGGCTCAGCTGTGTCCTTTCAATAATTTATAATAAGTCTTGGGCTCTAATAACCTAATCACAAGGATTTGGGGAAGGAGGCAATGAATTTGTTTCCTCCCAGCCACAGGTGATATTAAAGTGAAGAAAGAAAAATTAATCCCCCTTTCTGATTTGTCTTATGAAAGATATGCAAATAGTATTAGGGGCTGAAAATGCCAGTGATTACTGGATTGCTGAGAGTGAATACTAAAGCAGTCCCTCTGGACGACAATGCTGTTGTGGCTTATAAGTGCCAGTTGTGAAGATGTCTTCTGCTGTTGGTAAAATGCAGTGGGTTGGAATTATCTTTGAGGTCATTGTTGGAAGTAAGTTGGTCCCATCAGGAGAATCTGATGGAGGGATGCAGGGTGTGACCTTGCTTAGGACAAGTTTAGGCGGACTGGGATGCTGAATGTGGTGGGTAAGAGGCGAGTTGAGCTACTCCAGAGACGTGCAGAGCGATGGTTGAAGGAAGAGGGGATGCAGTACCAGACCCAAAGACTTGGCTCGAGAGGAGAGCGCGGTGTGTGCCCCTGGCGCCTTCTGCAGAGCAAAGGCAGCCGCCTGAGCTGGCCAGCGACGAGACAGCTCAGGGAGCCCAAACTCCAGGAGCTGATGGAAGGGATGAATTGGACTTTGAAACCATTTGCGTGGCTACGAGACCTCCATCCCGTGCTGCAGCCCAGGCTGCATGGCACTGCCTTACAGCTGCTGCCAAGAAGCCGCACAGATCCAGAGCGGTGCTGGGCTGCGCCATGGTTCTGCGTGCGCACGGTAGCTCGTGAAACCACCGTGCCTTGCTCGTGCTGGGGAAACCTCGGGGAAAGGTAAAGTGGTGGAGGGGTAGGACGGCAACTGGGAGACACGTCAAGGAGGAACGCAGCAGCAAAGCGCTGGTGGATCCCAAAGCGGAGGAGGGAGCACGTGGCACGTGAGGAGCGTGCTGGATGGGGCCCCTCGGCACGCGGAGCCGGGATGCTGCATGGGGTGGGTGCTGGCTGGTCCTGCCTTCCTGACCTCCGGAGATCCTGCCGCGCGGCAGAGAGCCTGTCATCTCGTGTTTGCGAGTGCTTTTCAGTTTAATACATTTTAATCAGAAAATTAATCAGGAAACACCAGTTCAGCAAGATAATTGAACAATGAAGAGACACGATAATTACTGTTTAGTCTAATTAACTTTGTTAAGTCTTTATTGGGAACAGAGACTTCCTGAGTGAAACTTATTAAATGGTTCTCCCTGGAAAACAGAATCTCCATCAAAAAGCCTTTCTTCCTCACATTGTTCGTTAGGAATCGGGTGCCTGTCTTTAAATCATGATTAGGGAAGCCAGCAGGTGGGTTTTAGGAAAACTCTTAAGTTACCATTCAGCTCAATCTTACACGTCTTTAAATCATTTATATCTCTTTAATCCATCGCTCTCCTCCTCACTCCTTCCCAGGTAGGCAGGATCTGATTGCCAGCAAACCTCCGGGGCCGTGCAGCCCTACGGTGCTGCATCCGTGAGCATCCCCGTTTGGCTTTGTTCCCATCTCCCATCTTCAGGCGTGTGGAAAATGGGCAGGTGGGTGGGGGTTCACTGCAAAGAAGGTTGAGAGGCTTTGCTGCGGTAAATGGGTATTAAACCACCAAAATCTTCGGTAGGATGGAGCTGCTGGGAATCCTCCAGCATTTGATGGGTACGTCGGGGGTGTACGTGGTCCTGCAGGTCAGGATCGCGGGGTGTGGGGAAGGCCGGGTCTGAGCTGGAGAGGCCTCACGGTAATTGGGCATCGTCAGAGCCATGATGTTACTACTGAATATTTGTATATGGCCAGAAGATTTAACCTCAGTGAAAAGCCTTCGGGAATGAAACCTGCCTTTGTGTCTGCTTTGTGCTCCTGGGCGCTGACCTCTGTCCTTGCAGGCGCTGGGAGGACTCGAATAAATAAGCTGTGTTCATTGACGCATATTAATGAGGGTGAAGGAGCTGCGTACGCCTGGGCACAAATTAGTGCGAAAGAGTCAGTCTGTCTGGTCCAGTCCCTGCTCTGCTTTTGCTTTGCTTTGCTTTTCTGGTAAGGGCGTAGCATTACATATTTATAATTTCAGAATAGAGGATTAAAAATCAATATTGAAATGAACTTGATTGGCTTTTGATCTGCAGAAAGAGCCCTCTGGCTGGCCACAGTCCAGTAAGCAACTGACCCACCGGTAGCTTGTGCATTATTCATATGAGGTTAGGTCAGAAAGATGAGACTCAGGATATTGACCCTTTAGGAGAAGCGTGAAGGGATGTGATTTAATAACCTGTGGCTCATGGGGTTATCTGGAGGCAGCGAGCTATGAACCAGCAGGAGCTCAGGAGTTTAGATCTTACTCTTAGTTTCAGTCATGCCAAACCCGAGACATCCTTTCCTAGCCCAGGGGTTTCCATCCATGTAATGCAGGTGGGCAGAATCTACGTTCCCTAGGGACAGGAGTGCCTAAAACAAGCTGCGGTCCCTTGGCCGTTGAAGGTGAGGCTATTTTGTTTTCTGTCAATACTAATTGTCAGTAAGTACTACAGAAGTACTTTTATAGTAGAGCAGGTCTGCCTTTTCCAGAATTCAGATATTTTAGTGAGCAATTTTTAATGAGAAAAACGCTCTGCAAGAATATTTTGCTACTTCTGTTTCTCACAAGCTCAATGAGCATGAGAATATCTCAGACCGTACCCAATGCACTCTGCCTCACTTCAGACCTCAATGTTTTCATTACAAGTAGGGTACAGGATTGCTCCCCACAAATCCTGTTATCTCCTACACTTAATTTGTGCAACTAATACCCTAAGCATTTTGAATTTCTTGTTGGTGAATGGCACTGTAATTGAATTTCCGATTTATTTGGTCCAGTTTATAATTAAAATAAGTACTCTTTCACTTATTGTTCTACGTGGCTCTTGGGTTTTTCCACCCTTGTCCTGCATTTGAGGCTGCAGAGCACTCTGCGTTCAATTCAGCCCCGATGCGCTGGGGAGACAACTTCATTATTTGTCATTTTTTCTGGGTCACCCAGTGGCGGGTGTCGTTTTGTTGCGCTGAAGCACTGTGTACTTTCACGACTCAAGACGTGGGTCTGTTGGGAGAAAGTGTTCTTGGAGTGTGCAGCCTAACAGCCTTGCCTACTTGTTTATTTTCTTCTTTCTCCTCTCTTTCAGTTAATTATTGTGTAAACACTGCTGGTTACTGCAGGATTGCCCTATGGATCTGGCAGCAGCACTCTCACCAGGGAGAGGCAGCGAATGGATTTTCTAGAGGGGCAACTCTTGAGCAACCTTCTGATTTAATTTTTCCCTCCCATCATCTCCTGTGCCGTCATAAAGAAAATAAAATTGCTAGAGCTTTAAAACACTTCCCTGGCTGAACAAGGGAGTTAATTATTATTTAAAGGGACAATTGGGCAAGGTTAAAAGCTGTGAAGTAAAAGAGAGGAAAAAATAAATAGTTGAAATTGCCAAGATGGGGGGCAATGAAAGAGGTGATCCTTTCCTACAGCGCGGTATTTATATGGAGCAATAGTTGCAGTTTCAAGGTGGAAGAAAAGTAGAATAATCCTTTTTCATTTCCTTTTCCTGCAACCCTTCCAGGACAAGTAAATTTCAATTTTCTCCTTCAGAAGGAGAGACAGGAGCTGCTGTGGGTGCCCCATCCCTGGCAGTGTCCAAGGCCAGGTTGGACGGGACTTGGAGCAGCCTGGTCCAGTGGAAGGTGTCCCTGCCCGTGGCAGGGGGCTGGAACTGGGTGGGCTTTAAGATCCCCCCCAACCCAAGCCAGTCTATGAACTGGTGAATCCGCTAGTTTTATTTCCGCCCAGTTTGGTGGCCATGCAAATGATGTGCAACTCACTGTGCCTTGAAGGTGTCTACCATTAACTTTCGGGAAGCCACCTGTGGCGTTCCGCACATCACATCTTAAAACCGTCTTTGCCGTGCTGCCCTCAAAAGTAAAATCTCTGTGGCCGCAACTGTCATGCGCCAACGGCACAGCACGGGGGCTTCAAGAGCTCGGTGGAAAGGGCAGGGGATTCCCTAGGCACCAACACGAAGCCAGTAATTAAGAGCATCATGAAGCCTTAATGGGGGCTTCAGCCTGTTCTTCAGGGTGGTTTTGCCCTGCAGTCAGCCATCACTTGGCTCTGCTTAGGGAACCCCAAAGAGTCACGCTGCGTTGGGTCTGCTCCCCAAACCTTGTTCCACACCTTCCCCCCTTGCTCCACACCAACGCAGAGCTCCAGCTGTGTGTGCTTACACAGACCTTCCTCCAGAGCAGGGGAATATTTTTACCAGCAAAGGCTGTTCCTGGGCTCCCAAAGCCTTTGTGTTTATGCTGTGACATACGAGATTTACCTCACCTCACCTCACTGTTCAGAGCCACAAATACTTTTACTGCTCAATAGGTAGCAAGTCACAGTCTGCTGCAAAACTCGCACCATGCTGCTTGGTTTTATCCTGTACCCTGCAGAACAGCTTTTTCACAGCTACTTGTGCAGCCTATTTCTTTTGTCATAAAACTTCTAGTGCTGTGCCTACAGCACTCACCTACATGTCTAATTTCACTTCACCTTAACAGGCAGGCTACAGAATCTTAAATAAACGCCTGTTGGTCATTAAAGCCATATTTACAGGGACTTAACAGCTCTGTAATAAGCATAGAACTTGCTCTGCAGAATTGTTACCACATAAATATACCAGAATAAGCAGCTGGTAGTTAAAAGCTTTGTAATGTGTGGAAAGCTGTAACTTGCTGATTAACAATAGTTGATTGCAATTGTCTTGCAGTAACTCTTTCCTAGCATCACCAGAAACCTGACCCATCTCTGAAAGGGCCAAATGGAAGGGAAACACTGTGGGACTGTAAGAACAAAGGACTTTTGACCGTTAATGTTGGGTTCTTTTCAGTGGAGATGGGTCTTTGCAGCGCTGCGAGTGGGATCTGGCCAGAGCTGCTGAAGGTCAGTGTGTGTCTCCTGCCAGTTCGGCTTTGCACCAGCTGCAGATCTGCTTCTTTATCGCTGAAACCCACCGTCGGGGAAAGCCAACAAAAGCCGTGCTTTCTTCTCTATTCTCACTCATTTTCTGCTGCTAATTTGTTGGAGTTCCTCAGCGAGTCACTTCACCTCCATCTGTCTCTTCCTTCTGGGCTTTGCCTTTCAAGGTTGCTGGCATTTCAGGATGCTGTTTGCTCAGAACTTGGTGTATGCGAAACTGTATTTTTTCTGAAGCTTCCATGTACCTCTGCAGTATAGATTAATATACTGTTGCTACCGAACCCTTTCTAACTGACAGGATTTCAGTAGGATGTAGGTTTACCTTTTGCATAAACATCCTTTTCACCCAAAAGTGTCTTCAGAGTCTTTTAGTCTTTATTTTAAATTATGTTATGCCCCTCTTTGAAAAACGAGAAGGAGGAAAGAAAAAAAAAAAGAAAAAAAAAAAAGAGGAGTCAGGAACATAAATTAAGCCTTCAAATGCATGTGCAGTTCTGTGTGACACAAACTTTGCTCTTGGGGTTTATGATGCTAATAAAATACTATTCACTGCTAACAGCTCTTTCCTTCCTAGCCTCACAAACTGAGACAAATAAGTGCATGTGTTGAAGGAGTTCACATTTTATGTTTCTTTGCATCAATATGGCCCTGCTTTATTGACATTTTTAGGTAGAAACTGGCTAGTCATGCCTGGACTATATTAACTATCATTTATTATTTGGACTGAGGACCCAAGCCCTCCTTGTTCTAGGTGGTTGTATCCACAATTCAAAACTATTTGTATCCCAAAGAGCCTCTAAATATTATGAGACACAAGAACTAAGTAAGATAAAAAGATCAAGAAGCAGGGAGGCAATTTGTGCAAGACGTGATGGGGAACAGCACACACAGCCACCGTGAGCATCAGCCTCAGCCACGATGGGGAAGAGCCTTACCCGTAGGCATTACGGAGTGTTGGCATTACGACATCGTGCCTGCAGGGTGGCAAAAGCAGCTGGCGATGATGCTGTTGCAGAACTGGATACACTGAGTGAGGAAAGCTATAAGGACTCTATACTTCCCATCCAGTTGTTAGGTGATAATCTGACACTATGGACTTCAGACATGCAGGGTGATGGTGAAGGACAGACTAAAGAAGCGCTGCAGGATGTGGAAGATGAAAACCAGTGAGACACAAAGGCCAGCAAGAGAGCCCATCTCTGACCACCCTTCCCCTCCCCACAAAACCCCTCAGCGTCACCCTGAGAACCACCGAATCTGACTTTTACATTGGGTTTCAGAATTTAGGTTCCTGCCCTGTTGGGTTTCGTTATTTTTATTTTTTTTTACACAGTTTAAAATAAAATACCACATCGATACAAAGATGCAGTAAATGGTCTGCTGTGTCCCCAACTCGACCAAAGGGCTTGTGTTTCTGCTGAGGACTTGGACCCTCCCTTGTATGCTCTTAGATTTAAACTGTTAGGGGCTTACAAAGACAGTTATTTTAAGTGATCAACAATAATCAATTTTTGTCATCTTTAACATAAATCGTGTTAGGAACTGCCTGAGCAGGACAGCATAAGTAATTAGAGTCAGAATCCTGGACACATGCCCTCGCTGGCTCCAGTACGACTTATGAATTACAGAGCTGCTATTCCTGATGAAATATGCCTGTTCTTTTGTTGCAAAATCCGGAGTGGCCAGGTTGGGGGACCACTAACGGTGACATAAACATGGTGCTTTGGTACCTCACTGAGGGCATCCAGGCAAGATCAAAGTGAGTCCCAGACAACTTGACCAGGAGAGAGAAGAGAAAGTGAAGAGTCCAGCCCCATGTCTTAGAATATTTTCAAGACCAGTGACATTAGCCTAGGTTTTGCATTAGAATCTGTGATCTCCATAATCCAAGTTCTCCCAGCTTCTTAAACAACTTCACATGACTTTGTCATACATATAATAATACTTTCATCTCGTTTTCTCCCCCGCCTTCTTGCTGACCTAGAATAACAACAAATGCCTCTGTCTGATTCAGAGATTCATGTACGGAACCATTTGGGGAAACCACAGTGGAAACCCGAAACAGAAATCAGCCCTCAAAATGGAATTAACCTTTAGGAAGATCTCGTCAGTGGTTGGTACCCTTCAAGGTATTCTGTGCATCACTGACAAGACAACTAGGCTAATTTAAGCGTTTGTCATATAGATAAGGAAGAGTCACATTCAGCTCTCAGTCATATGAGCGGAGAGGAGGGTAAACGTGCGGAAGGGCTGCCCTCCCGTCGTGTCCACTTCCCTGGATTTCACACTGCTGCTCCGATGGGGACAGCCCCAGCTCCTCCGAGACGGGGGCAGTGGGTCTGTGCCAGCAGGGATGCTTGAGCTGGCCCGCAGTATGCAATTTCCTGATGGCTAGGAAATCTCTGCACTTAATTTTCTCTCTTTTTAGGGCCTAGACTTGTTTCTACAAATAAAGCTTTATTCTTCATGTTCACTTCCTAAAGGACAATGACAGAAGAAAGAGAGAGAAAGGGAGAAAATGCCATAAACTGGGACATTTTGTTACCACATTCACAGCACATCTGGGAGCTCTTTGGGGACATAATTGCTGCATAATGCCATTCACGAGCTGCAGCCTCATACGTGTTCTCGTGGAAGCTGTTGTTCCACTGCCGTAGTCCATGCTTCGGGAACGGAGTGCGACCCATTGCGCAGGGATTCAGCTCACCAGGTAGAAACCTCTTGGTTCCTTCTCTTTGCTCCATGAGATCTTGTCCAGGCCGCTGCTGTGCTAGTTTTTTCAGGCTCTAAAAGCCTCGTTGCTCCCAAATCCATTGCTGAGGGAAGGGCACTGTTTAAGTCCTAAAGATAATTCTGTGGTGAGACCAAACGTGTCGTGCTCTGCAAGGCTGTGACACTGGGAATCGGGGGAAGCTCCTCTGTATAGCTGTATTTTCTCCATTGCAAACATCAGCTTATAGTGAAGTGGAGAAATTATTCCATTGGTTTTGTTATTTAAGAAAGGAACTCTGACCACAGAAGTGTGTTATCCACACCAACAACCTAGGTGTGATTAAGAAACAGCCACTGTGCTACGTGTTCCCTATCTTAGCTTTCAGCAGCAGAAGAAAAAAAAAATCAAAACATTTTATTGAATTTCCTAACTTTTAAAAATGCAGTTTAAACAGAACTCTTTAGGGGAAAAGGCTGGTTAAGATGTTCCCCTACTTTTCCTTGTGATTGTGTATGGCTTAACTAGTTAATCCCAAAATTTTGGGAACAGTCATCCGAAAGGCAGGGAAGACGTGCCAGTTCTGGGGATAATTGCATGCAGTGTTTGCTCCCCTTGCCAGTGGCTGGGAGACACAGTGTGTTTTGGACGTACAGTGTCTGATAATGGATGAATGCAAGTTTAAAGCAAAAACGATTGAGTAAACTTCTACCATCTTAACCTGGAAGTGGTGTCTGTCCATGCCACATGGCGAAGATGATAAATTGCAGTGAATTTGTGATCTGGAGCCATCACATTTCCTCTGTCTTTCTTAACCTTGGGACAAATTAAATCAAATTCTGCTGTGAAGCCTAAAGACGTAAAATTTGTTAGCTGTAACAGTATATTCTGCCAAGCAGTCAGAACTCCCTAGTATTAATTACTTCATTCAGTAAGTTAAACAAATGATGTGATATCTGGATTCAGGGGGAAGCCACTCAGGGAGTACATAAAGGATGCAAAGATATTCCTGTCAGTGAACATCCAAACTCAAGCTGCTAATTTGCTGTGGAGAGCAATAATCTGTTGGAAAGCTGCCTCCATTCCTGAGCAATACCGTACCAAGTACGAGCATCATGAACAGGACTGCTTTTAACAATGCACCAAAACAATACCCACAAAAAATGGGAACTACTTTCCATGAGCTCTCCTCGTCTGGAGGGAGCAGCGGTGATTTTTATTTTTTTTTCTTTGCTCCCCAGCTGTGAGTAGTTTCCCACAGCTCTGCGGACAGAAAGAACTGTGTGAACGTCTCCTCTGCCCCAGATACAGCCAGGTGGGTCCAGAGCACCCCAACACCTAGGTTAAGGTAATCCTTGCTGTTGGCAGTGGATTGGAGATCTCTTATCTGGTTTCTCTCACAGGCAAAGCTGTGAAAATTGTTTTTCCCTACAAAAAAGTATCTTTCAAAGAGACCCAAGTCTAGGCTGAGAGGCACCAGCTGATGGAGAGTCTACCACTCCCAGGTTGTTCCAGTGATTCATTACCCCATTTAAAAAAACACAAGCATTATTTTGAATGCAAATTTGGCTGCCTTTAATTTCCACGAAGAGATTCTCTCTACACTCATTTCTGCTAGATTAAAGAGCCCTCGGTATCTGCTGTTTTCTTCCTGAGAAAGTGCTTGTGCACTATAATCAAATTATCTTTTGAATTTCCTCCTGATAACTTAGAGAGATTAATCTTTTCGCAGTCTTCTTTCTAAGGCATTTGTTTCCATGAGCCTGAGTCACTTGTATGCCTTCTCAGCACCCTATCTCCGGATTTGTGTCTCGCAACAATACACAGATACTGCAAATAGGTGTAATGCTGTTAAACCGAGCTCAGAACTAGCCCAGGGTGTTGGTTCAGGTACCGCGCTGGTTCCCCCAGGCAGCCCAGCCACAAGCCTGGGACATCACACCAGTGCGAAACCAGTCAGAGAACCCAACTGCCTGCATCTGGCTACTGGGAGGAGAACCTGTAATGTGTGAAACCAAATCACATTTGCAGCGACACCTTCCTAATGCAAAGCTGTTATTAATGAATCAGGGGGAAACCAGCCAGCGTGCTTCTCATAAGTCTCGGTTTGAAATGCTTTTGCACTGTTCCTATGTCTCAGTTCAACTTCAATCTATCTTTTTTTGTTTGTTTGTTTTTCCTCCCCTATTTCTTTCCTTTCTGGTGGAAGATGGAGAACAGCTACTGTGAAAAAGGTGCTAAATAGGCACCTGATTTATTATCTTCATTATTTTACTGAAGCAGCTGTGTTTGGTATTATCCTCTAGGCAGTTGGGACATGTTTGTATTCAGCCCAGTGCTATGCAATCGGTCCTGTACCAGGAGCTGGCTGTTTCTGTTCCCAGCCTAGTTGCTGGGATGACCATTTTGTCCAGCTTATTAAATCCAAAGCAAAGCTTTCAAAGATCTTTTAAGAACTTCTTCTTATGAAGACCATATTAAAAGGGCTAAGAATTGTGGCTATTTTTAGAAAAGATCAAGTATTAAAATGCAAGAAAGGAAAGAGACGAGGTGGACAGGGAAGTTGCTCTTGCAGTACAGTGCTCAGCTCATTAGCTCGCTCTGCCTTGAGCAGCCTTCCACACTTGCTCTGGTATTAAACTTAATTTATACTGTAAAAAAAAAAAACAAAAACGGGGAGAGTTTTGAAAAAAATACGCAGAAGCTCAATCCTGCCAGATGCTGAGTGCTTTCTTGTGTAGTGCTGAGTTGGCAGAAGTCAGAGCTGCTCAGCACCTCTCGAAACATTCCTCCTCCTCTTGCTTTATTGTCAGTTAGCCTGCAGAGCTGGCCATAAAACAGAACAGGAGATTTCCAATAAAAGGAAAGTCATGTCCAAGCGTTAAGATATGGATACTTCACTGTACAGAGTCATTCCAGAGGGTGAAATGCTAATTAGTCATCAACCTCTTAGATGTTACGGTAGAGGAATACAGAGCTCCTATGCCCAGAAGGGTGAGAAATGGTGGTGGGAATAGCGTTAGCTCAAAGAGATGCACCCATGAAATGTCCCCTGCTTGCTGCTCCGGCTCCACTCGCTCGTTGCTGACCCGTGAACACAGACTCCGGTGGGTTGTGTCAGCATCGGTCTGGGAGAAAAGAGGCTTTTGAAAGAGCATTTAGACTCAAAATTACTGCCATGCATTCTGGCCCAACGTTCCCTGGCCTTATTTACAATACAGGGCAGCAGACAGCATCTCCTTGGAGGTTTTAAAGCTGAACGTAAACCGTAGGTACATGATATTGCAGCATACATAAGGCGATGCAAACGTGAGGGGGGCGGCCACTGCCAGGGGTACCAGCCTGGGAAGGGGTCATCGTCTTGCCAAGGGTCACTGGTGTCTCAGGTGGTCCTGGGGACATAGAGCACGTGGCAGATGACTGTCTGGCTCTCCCAGGAATGGTACGTGGTAGATAAATGCTTCTGGCCAAAAGGTCCCTCCTAGTCTGAGTATGATCCAGGACTTGTATAACATAGCCTGGATCTTTGCTGTAAGCTCAAATCCTAATCAGTAGTAATAATTAGCAGTACCAAATGCAGAAGCAGAGATCAGAGCCTTACGGGGATGTGACCCATGGGGGCTTGGGGGTGCTTTAGGAGCGCCAGCCCATGCAATACTCGTGCAGTTAGCGTGAGGACTGCAAAGCAGTGCCTGCCGTGACCACTGTGCTCGTCCCGAGAGCCGCTGGCTCAGCCTCTCGCTGAGCAGAGCTGCCTGGGAAGGCTGGAGCATCAGCGAACGTAATCATCACCGAGGTGGAGGCTGAATCAGAGGAATAATTTCCTTTTTAAACCAGAAACTTAAGCAGCAAGTTGAGTTTTACAGAGTCCCACAGTCCTTCAGAAGGCACCTCGTGCCTATAAACAAGCACCCCCATCTCTCCAGTACACTATAAAATCCTTCAGTAACGATCATCATGACAACTATAAACCTGTTGTTTCCATTCTCTGTGATTTACGGAGCTGGTGGAAAAGGTGGGGCTGCTGGTTTATTGGGATGATCAAACGTTTGCAGAGGGAAAAGACAATCTGCATTCCTCCAAGGCTACTTTTACACGTTGAATCATGAAAACATTTCCTTTGCCAATAGCAATTCAACATTGTAGGACACGGAAATACTTCTTCAAATTGAATTTTTTTTATTATTATTTTTTGTAATGCCCTGGCTCTGTGGGAGTGAATGCAAGAGCCCTTGCAGCCATGGGAAAGCAGGCACTGGAGCCTTCCCTAAACAAGCTATCCCTGGGCTTTATTTTTCTGAGTTTTTTGATTTTTTTGAAAGTCTGAGTTTTCATTCCTAATGGGGATGGAGCCACACTGCAGAATGCCAGAAGCCTCCACAAAGCAGCATTTTCCTTCTCTGGACAGCTCTGACCAAGATAATCACCTGTCCTGCCCTCCTGAGATGTTGACCATGTGCTTGTGATAATGGTGAACATGGGGAGTCGAGCAGCCATGGTGGGCACAGGACCACTGAGGAAAGAGGACTTTGGTCCAGAGAGAAAAGATGATGAAGGAAAACAAATCCTTTGTGTCTCTTGTGTGCTGGATCAGCCAGGCACATGCAGAGAGAAGATAAATGATGCATGGGGCTAGCATGGATTTTAGCCTTGCATCACCTGGCCATTTCTCTGCATTAAATATTTTTCATTGTTTTCTGCTGAGTTAAAAGGCTACACCGGCACTCTGGAGATACTGTATTTAATAGCTGCAAATGTGTAATCGAATACGATTAATAATAGTAACTGTAGTAACCAGCACGCTGTTGTAATTGACCTAAATGTTTCTTACTAATGAGAACAACTACAGTTCAGAAATCATTCGCAGGCTGGGAGCGGTGCTTTATATTGGAAAAAACAAGCTGGCCTCAGTCTGTGACACACATCAGTGTTGACATAGCAATGTCCAAGAGTGGATTTTATTTTATCGTTAAATTTCTTTGCATTTTCTGGGAAGTACAGAGCTGGGTGGACATAAGGAAAATGTTGTGGGGTCATAGCAAGGGGTTAACTGCGCTCTGTTCTCAGCTCTGGGAAGGGATGAGCTGGGAGAGGGGTGGCAGAGGTGGTCAGTGCTGGGTGTCGGAGCTGTCCGGGGAGAGGGACGAGCTGGGAGAGGGGTGGCAGAGGTGGTCAGTGCTGGGTGTCGGAGCTGGCCAGGGAGAGGGACGAGCTGGGAGAGGGGTGGCAGAGGTGGTCAGTGCTGGGTGTCGGAGCTGGCCGGGGAGAGGGACGAGCTGGGAGAGGGGTGGCAGAGGTGGTCAGTGCTGGGTGTCGGAGCCAGCCCTGGGAGAGGGTTGAACTGGGAGCCTGCTGCATCCTCTGTGCTGCCTAGAGGGGCTTCCCTTTCAAAACGCTTCAGGTGCTGACACGTCTGTGGTCACTGCAAGATGCTGCCTGCCCTCTATGGGGTGTGTGTGCCTGCCTGCTAGGTCTGCCTGCTCGCTGTGCCCAAATGTTGTGGGTTTATCTTTTTTATTTTAATGTTCACCTCTCTCTTGGGTCACAGGGTATGTGACCTGGTCACACTTCCAGCAAAGACAGTGTATCCAGATCCATTTGATTAAGCAATCTAGGATCTCTCCCCTAAGGATGCTCATCAAACTTCCTCCATCCTACATCTTGTGTCGTCATTTATGCTCCTGCAAAACGAATATGAACCGTTTCTGTCAAAGTTAAATGAGAATTTTTTTCTTGAGAGTTTATTTCTGATTTATGCACTGATATAAATTGTTGGGGAACACACAAAGCGGAACAAAACCAGGCCCAAAGCGTTTGTGGCTGCGGATTCCCACATTACAGAAGCACCACTGGGATGTCGCAGTGATCCGGGATGCGTGAGCAAGCGGCTCACTTAAGAACTGTGAATTTGGTGATTGATGGCAGCTTGGAAGGTATTTGATTTTAAGCACTGTTCCAAGTGCTTTGCTGGACCAGAGCCAGGGAGCTGATTTTTGCAGCCTTGCTCCTGTGCAGTGTCCTTCGCCGTGCTCGCTCAGCCCCACGGGACCTGCCCAGTTAATCACCACAGAAAGCGCTACCGGGGCAAGCGGCGCTTCGCAAGGGTGACACCGCGAGTCACGGCTTCTGTGCCTGAAGCTCATCTCAACAATGTTCTCATGTACGTTAGGTCAGAAAGAGATATTGTGGGCCACATCCCTGGCTGCTGTTAATCAGGAGAGCTCCACAGCTGGAAATGGAACCGATGGGACAGAGCCAGCTGAGGATGGCTGTCTTCCAAAGAGATGCACTGTGCGGCAGGACAGCAGGAACCCGGCAGAGCAGCTCTCCTCGAAGCAATGCCACCCACAGCCATCCCTTACCCGGCACCTCTGTTCCCCCAGAAAAAAACATCAGCCCCTTTCCTTCAAGGAAGAGAGACCGGCTGAGGAGAGAGCAGCCTACGCTCTCACACGGATCCTGAAAGGCACAGCACCGGGTAGCGTGACTCAAATTGCCAGGGAGGCAGAGAGGCTGACTCCGGAGGAAAATCAAAAGGGAACAGTTAAAGGCCTTGGCAGCTGGCTGCCCAAAGCGACCACAAACATGTGTCTCACCCTGGTAGGTCTCATCAGCACAACTCAAATGTCATCTGATCCTGACAAGCGAGAGAGAGAAAAAGACGACTGCCCTTGCTGGAAAATAATGAGAGTGCTGCAAGGAGGGAGGGAGCAGAGAACAGTCCCGGGCGGGTTGTGTCCAATTTGTATTCCTCCTCTCCCACTGTTTGTCCGGTGATATTAATTTTGGAGGTTATAAAAAGCTAGTTTTGCAGGAGCACTAGTGCTCCTCTGAGCCAGGCACTGTATAAATACCTGGGAGTAGAAAGCACCGGCCCTAAAGCAGCTGCTGCGCGACTGGCAAAGGCTCAACGCAAGGCACCGAGCGCTGATCCAGAAAGATTTTTAGGAGATGAAAGTTCAGTTCCCAAATTTAACATGCACTCCTCTGTGTGGTCTCTGGACAGTTCTCTTAATCCTTTCGTGCCTTAGCTCTCCAGGCTAAAAGCACATTAGAGGTGGTTTAGGTACGGCTGATCCTGCAGTAGGGGGCTGTGGCTGGGCACAGCACTCGGTGGGAGCAGCCGCACCAGCAGGGCAGGCAGTCTGCGGGGGCTCATACCCCGCTAAAAAACCCGTGAGGTGCCCGAGACTCTTCCATCCTTGCGTGCAGCGTTCAGCACGACGAGACGCCGTCTCTGTGCTGCGCTACCCCATCGCACAGAGCTGGGCGCTGGGCAGTGCCCCCGTGTCACCCCTCTCCATCCAGGTTTGCTCCTGCCTGTTGGGTTCCCCAGCCGGTCCAGCTCGCAGGCAGGTGTGCTGGGCTCGCTCTGGGCTCCCTTCCACCACACACCCAGGCTTTTTATTTCTTTCCACTTCCCATATGTTTCAGGCTGAGACTGAAGTGCAGACATAAAGGAATGTGCGCTCAGGACGGCACGGCGAGGCGTGGGGGACCCTCTCTTTTCCAGCCCAGTACTTTGCTAAAGCCCCTTGGTATCTCCGCACTCGGCTGAGTAATGGCTCTCCCTCCTGTAGAAATATGTACTGCTTTCTCACTGCATTAAGCATTGGCTTCGAGTGAATTTCTTTCACAAGCAGAACTAATAAAAGGACTAAAACCTGCCAGATTCCACTTGACAAATGGCTCAAAGGAGGACATCTTATAAATGCTTTTAGCATTTGCAGTGATTGATCAGGGCGGGCTTAGAAGCAGCTGACCTGTTGAGTTTTTTCGGAGTGGGAATGATGGAAGGATGATAATACTCCTTTCTTCCTGATCACTGTAATTTTTGCTTTTCTACAGATAATGTATCCAGTGTCCAGAAATCACCACCTGTGTTTTGGAACCGGCCCAGGAATACAATTTAAATCCACGCGTACTGATTATGCGCCTATCTGTCAATTTGCTATTCGTATCATCGCATGCTGGGAATGGGATGACATGTGCTGTGAGTGTTGCTGTAGGCACGTAGAGAGAGACAGGCTTGCCCCAGAGTGGTTTATGGTCCAGAATGAAGGTCGCACAGCAGCTGGGATCAGAGCCTGCCATCAGCAGCTACAGCCAGTTTCAGCAAGGGTCTGTCTGCAGCCAGGCACTTACTCTTCATTTAAACTGTGTCACTCTCTCCTGTGAAAGCTCCGAAAGCCCACGCTCAAAGATGGATGAATTTTTGCTTAGCTGGAGCAGGTAGGAGCGGGAGCTCTGGAGCAGGGAGCTGCTCCTGCTTGGCACTCCCAGCACCCATCTCGGCAATGCGGCCGGGCAAAGCTGGCAAGAGCTGCCGAGCATCGCGCCGGCATGCTGGGGCGTTAGCTGTCGGACAGCGGGAGGGCGGAGGGGACAGGCTCTCCACTTGTTCTTGGGCAAGCCATCTCCTTTAAGAAGGTCACAATTTCTCTTTTTCAATAAAAATCAGAGGAGTAATAGTTCTCCCACAAGCACTAAGTGCTTTGAAATCCTGGAAGTTGCTAAATTTCCAGGTGATCTGTGCTAGCTTCTCGAAGCCAGACAAGATGAGGCAGGAACGGAGACTTGGGATCTGGTCTGCTAGCTGCTGCAGTCGTCCCTTAGATTTTTCTCATCAAATACGTTTTCAAGCCTCAGTGACAGTTGTTTTCTCTTTATCTAAATAAATAAATAAATAGATAAAATTAAAAGGAGACACACTGTGACCACATCAGGAAACCTGTCCTTTTCTTGCTGAGGATTTCAGACACTTTTATCTCCCAGGGGATCACAGTAAAACCGGGCATGTGCTAACCAAGTCCAGACTGTCAGGTGGAAGAATCGATGGCTCTTCCCTGAGCTGTTTGTGCAGGTGAATGCTCTTTTGTTTAATTGATGTCCTATTTATTGGTGAAGTGTTGCCCTTTTCTTTTTTGCCTTCTCTATTTCTTGCTTCTCTGTCCAGGAAACAAGATTTGGTTCAACGATTGGTCACAAGAGATTAGCAAACAAGCTGAGAACAGTTGCTCTGGGACATATTTGAAATCAGGCAGCTCTTCCTGACCCCGCTCTCATCTCCCTCCCTCCCAGCAGCTTTCTCTGAATGCGTTAGGAAACTTAGTGGAGACTTTCTGGAGGTGGATTTTCCCAGAGAGTCAGCAGCGCAGCTGCCTGATTTATCATTGCGTGCAGTAGATAAAAGCAATTTTGTGTTATACTCTGAAACCCCTTGTTCATTTTATGAGTAACTCCTGTAAGTATCACTTCAGAAACTTAGTCAGCGAAGTAAAGAGGAAGGGACAGACACAGAACATCCAGAAAAAAAGGGACACCAAGTTCTATCTGCAAGTTGGATGCCTGGGGGTATTTTTGTAAACTCATCCAGGTGGGCTGGTGCTTAGGGATTGTGGAGCGGGCACTGGAGCCCTGTGCCTGGCACAGAGCCACTTTTGCAGCTTCTTTTGTTCTCTCTGTGACTTTTTACAGCACAGAGATGTGGAAGCAGGGCAGTAACAGCACGTTCTTCATTTCCAGCTGTTCTGCATCCCTGCAAAGCTCTGCAGGAGCCATTAAGGTGAGATGTAACTGGAGTTCATTTAGCCTTCTGCAAGATTTGAGCAGCTGAAGCACAATCAGCCTCCTCTCGAGCTCTGCCAGAGACCGGCCCTGACATTCGGAGGCTTCGGATCAGTGTGGAGCATCTGGGAGACGGGCAAGAGGAAGCTCACCCATGCCATCACCAGGGACGAATGCCAAGAGAAGTGGCCATGTTTAGAGACCCCAAAGGAAAATCACTGAGGGTCCCGGAGGGCAAGGTGCGGCCCCTGCTGCAGCTGGAGGGTGTTAATCACTGCCTGGCGTTTGCTCACTGGAGAGGCGTTTTAATGAGTCAAGGACATGCCTGAGGGCAGCTGGTTTTAAAAAAACAAGTCATGGCAGGAACTGGTGGCACGTGGGCTGCTTCCCAGCCCAGTACAGCCCATCTGCTTCGTTTGATCCCCCTGTGCCTGCCGGATCGGTCCCGGCTGTGGGTGGCTGCCCAGGTGGCACGTGCAGTGGGTGCCTTTGCCACCACAGTGTCACCACTGGTTTGGGGCCACCCTGTGAGAGGGTGCATCAGTGTGGGATCATTTCAAGTCAGCGTGTTCCAGCTCAGCTGATCCACTTGCAGGTCTCGACTGAGATTAGCATCAATTAATGTTGATGGTTCTTCATTAAGGGGGAGGGACTTTGCTGTCTCCTCCCCTCTCCAGCAGCCACCTCTCCCCGCTGGCAGAGCACCGAAGGATGCTCCCGGGAAGGCTGTGGCTGGCCGTGCCACACTCCCAGTGATTCCTGAGAGTAGCTCACTTATGCATGCAGATTTCTGCGTTAAAAGATGTGTGGTTAACTCCGGGACCTGTGCCCTAGTGTGGCCTTTCCAGCTCTCTCCATTTTTAATTGTCACAATACCCTCCCTCATTCCCTGCTGAGCCATAAAGCCTGCACCCCTAGCCAGGATCTTCCCACCTTTTTCTGTGGCTGTGGGGGTTTTCCTGACTTCTGGTCTACTCTTGAGAAAATGTCGATGCATTTACTTGCAGTTGATGTGAAGCAAGTAACGTAAAGAGATCCCCTGGCCCTGTCTACTCACAGTAGCTGGTCACTGAAGCACAAGCAAACTTTCTCTTTTTAGATATTTTTTTTTTGCACAATTAGGCTTAAGAATATTCTAAATCGGTTGACCTAGACTGAAATAAATGTGTCCAGCTGAGCTTTAGCATCAGGTGAAGACTCTCTAAGCTGGTGCAGTTGCTCAGTCCCTGCTGTGCTGGGAAGATCTGGGTTCTTCCAGGGATGCCCAGCAGAGCTGGGGCTCTCTGTGCCCAGGGGGGCTGATGCTGGGGCACCCTGGGATGGGTGGGCAGCCCTATCCTTGAGGGAGAGCTGTGGAGCTGGGCAGGCGGGGGGTAAGGCTCCTGTTCCATGTGCTCTGGAAATGGTACAGAGGACTTAATGTGGCTTGAGTAGGGTTTAACAAAAATAAAAAGGCACTTTGAGTTTGTTGAACAGAAAAGAGAGAGAAATGCCTGGAGGTGAGGTGGATGCTGGGGTGGGCTTTTCGTGCTGTGGGTGTACGGAGGCTGCCTGCACGATGCTGGTGGCTGCACGCGGGGCTTGCCGTGTGGCTTGCTCTGACTCTCCCCCGGCTCTATTTATCCAGCTTCGCTTGGGGTGTTTTCTCCCACCTTCTTATACCGAGTTGTGAGTGCACAGATGCTTCTTCAAGGGCTTCCAGACAAGTGGATGAGCGGAGGAGATCTGTGCTGCTCTGACAACGACCCCCGGGGCTATGCGACCTGCTGCTGCACTGGGCTGAGGTCCCTGCGGGGATGGGGGAGAAGGGAGCACTGGGCTTCTGGCAGAGCTGACCAGAAAGCAAAAAGGTGAATCCCCTTCCTTTCCTCGCTTAGAAAGAAAAGGAGGGGAGGGGAGTATGAAGTACTGAAAAGCCTTTAAACTAAGCTGGCCCAAATGGTATCTGAGGGATGCGTTTTTCGGTTCTCTCCCTCAGGTGGGGTGGCTGTCCCCTCCGCTGGTGTTACTCGCCATCTCTGCCGCCTCTCTCAAACCCGCGCTGTTTTTATTAAAAAAAAACACGGCTCGCGGGTCAGGCTCTTTGCTGCCTTCTCCATGGGGTAAGCTGTGATGAGGGGCTGGGGGCACAACTCGCCAGCGCTGCTTACGGAATGTTGTCAGCAGTTCTTTAGGATGCCACAGGCTTTAATAAGCAAGGGATTAATTACGCTTCCCATGACCGCTCGGCAGCTTCACCTGAACGCTTCGGCGCGTTAGCGCATCATTAGTCAGAGGGCAGGAAAATGATGTCCCTGTCCTCCCTTTTCCCCCAGCTGCCAGCCTGTGCTCCGTACGGGGTTGCGTGGCGGCGTTGGCGAGGTTGTGTGTGTTCTGCTGGAGGAGAGGCAGTGCTCGCAGGCAGAGGGGCGAGCTGCGTGCTGCAGGTCACCAGTCCTCTGCTCTAACAAGCATCATTGAAGGGATTTACTCCATTATCCAATTTGATTACAGGCGAGCTGCTGGGTAAAACAAGGGAAAGGGAAGGCTTGTATGAAACCGCACAGCCCGAGTGGCTCTTTGGAGCTGATCTTAGCAACCTTGTTTATGTAGATGTGCTTGCCAGAGCCTCCCAGGCACAGCCTTTGAAGTCTCTTGCTCACGCTGCAAGTGACTCAGCCAGCCAGCTCCCTTTCCTGAACTTATCTGGCAGGTTTGGTTTCCTGTTGCGGCAAATCGGGCACTCCTCGGAGCATCGGGTTCCCAACCACCTCTTCTAGTGAGCAAAAATCCTACCTTTATGACTTCCCCGGAGGAACTTGGGATGACTTGTCAGGCAGTTCTGACCAAAAATGGCACATGAGGTTTGCTCCTCGAGGAGCTGAGTAATGCACTAATGAGTGCCAGACAGATCCTGCTGCTTCCCATCCGATGGGAATTAATCCTGCTTGTGCTGGAACAAAACTAGGCTGAAGGCTGGCTGACTTCTCATGCATTGATTGGGGCTTAAGTTTCAAGAAAGTACAATCGAGCTGAACTTTTCAATAAAGTTTGAGCCAGGAATGACGTATCGGTCGATGAGAACTGCACCAAGATCCCTCCCTTGCACAAGAACTGAGCTAGGGCTAAGCTGCTACACCTGGAACAGCATTTGTGCTGCAGAGCACACACCCCCACACACACCCCCGATGCAACGCTGGAGATGTGTGCGGTAGCACGGAGACTCAGGGAGCCTGGCATTCACAGCCTAATTCACCTCAAATCAATGCCAAAGTATTTCTCTTTGATGAACCAAATAGTTTGGCTTAGCGCTGGGACTTGGCAGCACACGCGGTTCGTGCCTGTAAAACGCCTCCCCCGGGCTGTCCTTGCTGCTGTGCCTGGGCTGCCTTCACGCTGTGGCTCTGGGTGAGGACCCCCAGCTGGGGCAGGAGCTCGCAGGCTGCGGGTGCCCACTGGCACCCCCGGCATGGGACCTGCCCCATCTCTGTCACCAGAGTCGCTCCTCAGCAGCTGCCATCACCAAGGGGGGCTCAGCAGGACCCCTGCCTGAAGGACACTCCTTTGGGGTGCTTGGGTCACTGGGGGATGCCTGAAGTGTTTGAGAGAATAACCTTTTAAATAAATAACCCTTTAAACCCACTTTACCTTGTTGCCCCGACGAGCCCTGATGCACGGGTAGGTACAGCCATCCCAGCAGAGCCCAGCAGGGCTGAACTGGACCCAGCTGCCCCTCACCTTCTTGCAAGACCATTAATCAAATCCGTGCTTCAGCAATGCAGACCTGCCCGCAGCCTGATTACTTATTGCTTAACAAGTGCATTAGTGTAAATCAAGAGGCATGTTTCAATTATCTGATAGAAGAATTATTGATCCACCAAATGTTCAAATGTTCCAGTAGGAGAAACAATATTTGTATATGCTATAAAAAAAAAAAAAAGGAAGTGTGGTTTTATGTTTCAATTAGATTGTACTTGGAGAGCTGTGGCAAAATGCTTTTGCAGAAGCAGCTGTGACCAAACTGGCAGGCACAAACTCAGCTGTGGTCCACAGCCCGGGATCTGCTGCTGGGGTGCTGACCTTGCTTGTGGTCAGTGGATTGTGCAGCAACGAGAGCACTAGATGACATTCCTCCCGTTCCACTTAGGATGCTGGGCAGGGAAGCCCAGGGCTCAATTTTTACCTTCTTGTCCACTCAAAAGAGCAGCTGTTCCTCCAAATGCTAAATTTAGTTTTAAGTGTATTAAATCAAAAGAATTTTCTTCTCCCCTTTCCCTGTGCTGTGGTTCTGGAAGTTGGAGGGGAGGACGGGGATCTGTGCTCCTTGAAGACGTGAGTGTGAGGAGCCTTAGGCGTCTCGCTGATAAAACAAACATCCTGGAGGAGAGTTAATACAAAGTGGAGTTATTCTAAACCTTCTGGCTTTTAGTCCATTGTCCTTTGGTAACTGTGTAAAATGCAATTGAAGGATGTTCCTATTTCCCTTTGATATAAAACATGGGACTATTTTAGAAACTTAAACCCCATTCCAGGCTCTTCTCAGCACTTCTTTTTAAAGCAGCTCACTTCAGCTGTCAGCGCCTCGCTCCACTTCTAATTGAAATAGGTCTGTAGCCCTCACTGACAAGCAAACATCTACAGTAAGTTGCAAACTATAGAGCAATCCTTCTCAGCTTAAGAAGGATGCCAAATAAAGTGCCACTTGCCACCTCTCTGGGAGAGCTCTCTATATTTAATAATAAACACACAAATAAAGTTGTCATCTGGGAAGTTGTCGATAACTTCTTTTTCTGGGACAGGGAGCTTAGGTGAGACATAATAGCAGTTGTCTGTGTACTTCATGCAGTCCCGAAAATGTTGCTAGAAACTTCGTGTCCTCGACATTTTTTTTTTTTTTTTCTCTGTGGTGCACTGTCCCACATTAAGCGCGACTTGTGACACAATGTCAGTCCGATCTGGTGAATTATGAAAAATCATGGGGCAGCTGAGGGGTCCTGAGCTTTGCTCTGCTGCAGCACCCCACGCCAGCAGACCCCTGCAGGTGGGGAGGACTCAGCCCCCCACAAAGTGTACCCAGCTTGTGTGTGGGGGGGGGGGGGGGGGCACCCAGGGGACCCCCTCTGCTAGCGATGAGACGGAAAACACCCTGAAAGGTGGAAGCGGCTTGCACTGGGGAGTTTGCACAGAATATTCTTGCGGTGGGAGCGTTTGATCGTTTTATTGACAGACCAGGATTTTCCTGCTGGTACAAGGCACCTGATGAACCTGTCACCGCTTTTATGTTCCGTTTATTGAATGCCTGAAGAAACCCTCAGAAAGCAAATAAGATTAACTCAAAACAAATGTGTGGCGCGGAGCAGCAAAATCATGCTGCAGGATTCTTTCTGTCCCCATTATTAATAAGTTTCTTTTCCCGGCCTGGCCGCTGCTTGTTGTCTTTTTCAGTGTTTAAAGCTTTTTTAAAGTCCCCTGAAAGTCTTGGGGTTACAGGAGGCAGATCTCACCCTGTTTTGGGGGTCAGGCTGGTTATCCCTGTTTCCCAGGTGGGAACTCGTGCAGCACGAGCCAGCGTTAAGCGTGCTGGCTCCCAGCCAGCCCTCGTGCTGCTTGCCTTGCACGAAGCGTTTGTTTGTGATTTTTATTCATATTTGTGAGGGCTGCCCACAGCTCCTTCCTTCCCCCACCCCTGTTTCATGCTGCTCTCGGTTCATAACCCTGCAGGAGATTATTCCACACCCCTTTATCGAGCAGAACATCCTCTCCTGGGCTGAGCGGTGCTGTAAAGCTGTCCAGGTGGGAAGCATAAAGAGAAGGCAGCAGTTGTATTTTCACTCTCCTATTTGCATACTCTTATAATTAGGAGGATGTTTTTGATTAGCTAAAGAAAAAGAAAGAAGGGGGGGGAAAAGCTGTGTCAATTGAATTTAATTTCTCTCTAAAATTTTGCTCTTGTGAAAAGTTTTGGTGGTTTGCTCTGAACTGGAATATGGGCAATGGAGTGAGAGAAATCAATTTTCCTACCGGGTCTAATCATGACCAGTGTGAAATTAAGTTGTCACCCAGTACCCCTAATGTGCATGTCTAAGTGCATGTTAGACTGTTTGCTGAGGCAATTTGCAGAAACCTGTTCTTCTTTATCCCTTTCACTAGAACTAGACTTCCCTCGTTATAAACCACTTTGGGGCAAACTGTGGTGTGACACAGACACCAGGGGAGTAGAAAAGTTTCAGAGAAGTGAGGCATGTAATAGCAATATCAACTGTTATGAATCAAGAAGCTATTTATGAGCCATTTACTTACTTAGCCCTAAAAATAGCCAGAGCTGTGTGTGAAAATAGGTCTGTGATTGAAATCAAGCCCTAGACATGATGTAATAGGAAAGGGGGGTATGAAGACAGATGCAATCAGTTATTCTGTAAATAGACCTGCTGTCCTCTCCACGGATGGGGCAAGAGGCTGGTTTGGGCTCTTGCCACCAGGTAGCGGAGGGGTCGGTGAGGCTGGAAGAGCTGCCTGTGTGGTGGACCAGAGTCTGCAGCAAGACTGAAGGTAAGGGGAACACGGGCAGGGGCTGAGACTGAAGCCCACGGGGTGACTGCCCACCACCACTTCAAATCCCTGGCACTGCCACCCAGCTGGAGCCTCCTGGCCGGTGCTGTCCTTGGGGCTGCAGCACTTCTGCCACAGTAAGACGCTTTGCTTTCACGTGCCGTCTCTCTCTCAGCTGGAGGCCCGGCAGTTCAGAGGGCTGTGCTGTGTTTGGTGGGCCAGGTGGGCTTCCCAGGAGCATCCGAAAGAGTGAAGCTGGGCTGCTCTGCTAACACGTGGGTGTTGCCTAGGTACCTTCATCGCAGGACTGCAGCAGGGGGGGCACTGGGCTTCCAGTGAAATTACAGGTCCCTCCTGACCCAGACCAAAGGTGCTGAGTAACTTCTCCTGGTGCTGTGCTTGCTGGAAACAGCTGTCTGCAATATTGCCCCTTTAATCTCTCGCTTCCATCTGGTATTTTATTACTCTTGCTCCATAGTTGCAATGTTTAACTTCTAACTAGAGAGGTGGCATCTCTCCCTGTGACCCGCTGTGGTCCTGCCCGGTCCCTCGGTGCTGGTGTAGGCACAGCACCCTGGCTGGGTGGCCATAAACCAGCTGTACCTTTCTCCTTAATCTGCAGGAGCACCCGGGGGAAGAGAGTGGGAGAAGCAGCTGGGGTTAATCCCCTACTTACTGTGGGTAATTAATAAAAGAGAGCACGTGTGTAAGGTCACCAGCTCTGCCTATGGACTGGGGCATATGCCCAGTGACACCAGGACAGTTCTGGCCCTTTCTTAGCGTGAGGTGAGAAACATAACTGTGCTCTTGCCACGGTGCAATTAAATAAATTCACTACTACCAATAAAGCTTAAACCCTATAAAATACAGCTGTTCAGTCCTGCTGGGTTTAAAAAGAAATGGTTTCACAGAAACAAATCCAGGTGCACGTTTGTGCCAGAATGGCTCATGAATGCTTGTTGGAAGGGCTGTGGAAATATTTTGGCAGATGTTCCTCTTGGTCTAGGGAATATTGCTGCAGGGAAGGAGCGTCTCTGCACAGGGTAATGCAGAGTAATACGGGCTGAGAGCTGCAGCCGCTTTGGGTAGCAGAGGGACAGCCTGTTTCTTAAGTCTCTGGTGTAGTGACTCAGCTGGGCAAAGAGCATCCCCTGTGCTGCTGCCCCGTGGGCATCCTGGTGTGGATGCTCTGCCCAGGGCTCCAGAGAGAGGAGATGGCAGTCCTGGTCCGTCTGTGTTTTCCTAGTCTTAAGCATGGCAAAAGCAGGGTGCTGCGTGCTGAAGCCAGCCGGGTTTACTCTGGGTTTCTCTAAAACAGGTTTGGATCAGGGGAGCTCAGCACCCCTGTCAGTGGGGAGAGGGAGGGGAGACTGAGCCCAGCTTCTGTGGTGGGATTTGTGACTTGTGACCATTTTTCAAGTTAGGATCATTGATTTTTTTTTCTTTATTTTTTGTACAGTTTCTTCTCTTTGAAATGCAACAAATTGCCTGAAGGGATCCAAGGCCATTCCCCTCTCGTGCCCCGAGCGCCAAGGCTGCTGTGACATGTGCTGCAGAGCTTTGCTGGGCGGTTTGCAGCCAGAGGGGCTGGAGATGGCTTAATGCTAGCACTGCGGGGGGGACGGAGCTGCCATTTTTATGAAGAGTCTTTAGATTTAGCTTTGTTCCTCGTGGCAGTCCTATTTTCCCTGTAGTGTTTCGTGATCCACCAGGAAAGAAACCCATTCTTTGTTTCGGAGTTACTCTAAATGCCTTTCTTTGCTAATGCCAAACCAGCTCTTTTTATGCTGCCTATTCCAATATAAAAGGAAATAAATTCTCTCCATGCACAGCTGCAGACTTTTGCCCTGAAAATGCTGTTTTGATCATTTTGGGCAGGTTGCAGGAAGTTCTGTCGGTGGGCACTAAACCCACGAAGAGCTGTGCGCATTCCGGCTGGAAAAGGAGCGTTCTGAACAATTCTGTTCCCTCTTGCCTTTTTGCAGAGTTAAGCTACCAGGCACAGCAATGAATTTGGGGGAGAGAGCTTTGACACCGC
This sequence comes from Falco peregrinus, assembly GCF_023634155.1. Classification (NCBI taxonomy): domain Eukaryota; kingdom Metazoa; phylum Chordata; class Aves; order Falconiformes; family Falconidae; genus Falco; species Falco peregrinus. Next base: position 118,577,681 of record NC_073723.1, read on the forward strand.
CTATCGCTTACCCTCGCCGAATAATGGATGGTCGGGAGACCGGGTTGGGTTGTGAGCTCTACTGCTCGGTCACATCCCATCTGTGATCCTAGATACAAATGGGAAGACTAACGTCTTGTTTTATCTGCTCTACCAAAACGGGAGCTGGGGATTGATTAATACTTGTGAGGCGATCAGAGACGGGATGAAATGTGCTGTGTGCCTCCAGATACGGATGATTGGGAATTGGGTGTCTTGTCTGGGGGGGGCAGGATGGCTGTGAACCTCCCAAGCTCATGCCTGGCCAGTGTGAGAGCATACGTCAGAGAACATCGCTGGGCAGCATGTGGGGACAAAAGAAGACAATAAATATTTTATTAAAAAAAACCAAACCGCTAAAATTGCTATTTTAAAATCAGGATGAGATGAATTATAATCGTTCATATGTGAAGGAATGTAGGCTATTGCTTCTTACTCCTTAAAGGAGTAAAAAGTATACCGTACTGAAATAGTTAGTGACTTTACATCTCTTTATGAATATTCTCCTGCAATTACTCAACTCTCTTATAGTTTTTCAAACATTTTTAGGTCCTAAAAGAGAAGTGCTGTTTATCACCTCTAATTTCCACAACTGGGTCTGAAAACTAATTAGTAAAATAGACTGTACCATATGCTTCCTTGGTATGTGCTCCTGCTATAACTATTTATATCTTAAGTTGTTTTTTTTCTTTGTAAAATTGCTATTGCTTCTAAAACGGCTTGATCCTACCTATTGTTGTTTTATTGTGGAGTCGTATTCCGCTCCTTATGGATCTGCATCTCTTCCTGGCATAAAGATTACCTGAGAGGAAGGAAACATAAAACAAAACTTAATCCTTGTCATTCTTTCTGCACAAATGTGTCTGGTTTCTATTCCCGGGGCAACTGTTACTGGAAAAAACATTGTGGAGTTTGTGGGTGAGAAAGCAAGGAGCTGTTCACCTTACAAACCCGGGCCACTGATTGTCCGTGGAGAGGGAACGGGAAAATGAGACTTGGACTCCCTCTGTCCCCTCAGCCCTGAAAACAGGGGCGTCATGGATTGACCCGTGGGCTGGGGAGATGGTGGAGTGGCTGCAAGTCATCCATAGCTACTGGTCATGGCTGTTGGATTGACCAAACCCACTGGCTTTGGGTGGGACTTGACGCTCTCCAGAGCAGCACAGGACTGATGCTTTTGCCGTGCCGAGGAGGTTTTTCCACATCAGAAACTGACAGAGCACAGTGATGCTCCATGGTAGATATTTACCCTAATATTCTGCTTAAGTTTTCCATTACTCATTTTAATATTATTATTCCTGTTCATACACTAAGCAACTCTTCTTCCCTGCTGTTTCATGTCCTCATTGCATCTGCTTTCTGGAAGAAGAATCCTACTTGAGAGCAAAATATTATCCTTAAAATAAACTCAGCGATGAAAACTGTTTAGTCCTGGTTTGCATCTGCAGGATGGGTGGTGGAGAAGGAATTGTAACACGGTGGACGTGCAAGTTAGTGCTGACTGCTCAGCAGCGAAATGAGAGCAGCGCTTCCCTTCTGAAATGGGTGACTGCAGTGAAGCTGCCAGCTCTCCTGGAGGTGGGACGAGAAGATCAAAACTAACAACTCAGACTAGCCGTGTCAAAAATGACAATCTGAAGCATAGCCAGGCATTCTGATGTGCACCTTGCTGGTTTCTCCTTACTTGCAGAAGTATCGTATCGACTGTTAACAAGAAAGAAAATTGGAATGATAGTTGTGGGCTAGCTAAAAATCTATAGGTGTGATGGATGCTGTTCCCACTCCCAGATGCCAAAGATCTTTAGACCCTAGGTTTCTTTCAAGCTCATGAGATTCCCATCAAGCCAACAAGGACTGTGCTTGCCAAATAACACATCTCAGATGAGAGGTGCAAGATGCTTACTCTGCATGAGCTGAGCTGGTTAGGTCATGCCCTGCTTTTATCCTTCCCTTTGCGATCTCCATGACTGGTGGCAGGAAAGCCATTATCAAGTAGCTGTGCCTTTGCCTTGGCTTTGTGGATATAAATACGGATTCCTTGTTCCATTTTTCATGCATGACTCCTTTTCCTGTCTTGTTCAAAAGAACAAAAGGAGTTTTGAGCTTTCTGAGCTTGGAATTTAAGAGCTTTTGCTTGGTGATGGCATTGCTGATTTTTTCCTTCCCTTCTGCATCAAAAATAGCTTTTCCTTTTGCCTATTAGCATGAAGGGGAGGGGAGAAGAGGGGAAGAACTGAAACGGTGGTGGTGAAAGCTGGGGGAGGTTTAACCTGCGTGCATGAAGCAGTAATTGAAGTGATTTTATTGTTTGGGCTTTCTGACGGTCATCCCACATCATCAATAAGCTCTTGCTGTCTCTCTGCTTAGCCTTGCTTGTTAGCTGAAGGCACGGCAGAGCGCTGGGTTTCTGTAGCTGGCTGTGAGATGGCTGCCTGCCTGGTTAATTCCCCTCTCCCCCCGTCTCTCCAGCTGGCTTTCATTTCCATTCGGAATATATATGGGACGAGAGGCATACATGACTCAAGGGAGCAGGCGGGATTTATGGCCAGCAGACAGTATTTAGTACAGATGTGCGGAGCAGCAACTATCAGTTGCCAACAAAACCTCTGGAGATATACATCATAGGAGAAAGTTGTCAGCAATTAATTTTCAGAGGGCTAAACTTCACCCATTTTTTAATAGAAGAGGAGTCTGAGGGACCACAGAGAGAATAAATCATTTGGACTCACGGGAGGTTTTTAGCTACTTTCCAGAGCAAGTGTTACTACTTTTTCTCCTTTGCAACAGGTGAAACAGTTGGGTTTTAACCACTGAGACAAATATTTTTAAATAAACATGACTTAAAACAAAGAAATAAAATTAAAAATGGCTTTTCTTTGCTGGATCCCTTGAGTTCTTCCCCGAAGAAAGATACCAAACACTCAGATAAAGGTCTGGTTGATCTTGTAGGTGATGCCTGGGTGGCAGGGTGGGGGGCATAGAGAAGAATGTTTTTCCTTTTTTTCCCCCCTCGCTATAACTGGTGGATATGGGAGGTTTGCTGGCAGGGTTGGGACTCATAAAACTAGCTTGTGGGGTTGGGGTTTGGTTTTCTGGGGGGTGCTGGGGCCTGTCGGTGTTTTGCAACTTAGTGCATCTGCTGGCCACAGACTTGAGCGAGAAAATCCAGTCGCTTCACTGTAGAGATGGGCACGGCATAATTGCAGGACTGATTTATTGGTGGTTCATGGTTGTTGAATCGATAATGTTTAATGAGTCTGTGTTAGGAAAGGATAGATTATATTCTTTCTGCAGAGCCTCAATTTGTCAAAGCGTTTCAGCATTTTGCTTACAGTTAAGCATATGTTTACGTCCAGTAGTACGGTGCGCGGTTTGGTGGCAGGTCAGTGTCACACAGACCTGGCCTGCCGAGCAAGCCCGGATACTCAGTATGGTGGCTTTTGATGCTCGTCAAATTTTCCTTGCCCGTTGAAGTTGACCATCCTTCGCCTATATTAACAAAAACCTTCCTGCAATTAAAAAAACCTGCACGTGTTGGTGGTGTTGACAGCTCCTGCCACTGCTCCATGCTTTCGTTGCTCGGCTTCTGAAATGCAAAGTGCAATGGGTGGGGGGAAAAAAAACCCAACCGGATCTTCCCCTGCCATCGGGGGGGCTGCCTGGCCTTCCCCCAGGGTCTGGAAGTAATCTGGAAAGCTCAGGAGATAAAGAACTTGAGCAGAGTCATTGCCGAAAAATTCCACTCTGTCATATTTCTCTTTATTACCCTTTCCTCTGCGGCCATGATGGGATTAGTGATATTTCCATTTGTCTGTTTTATGTATTTTGTTTTGCCTTCCTCTGAAAAATGATTACAGAATGAAAAGTTTGTCAGGCCTTGGAGTTCAGCAAGACTCTCTCTGGAATTAATTTCATACTGTGGAGTGTGAACAGGCATCTAGAAAAATGATATTTGCTTAAACTTTTGTTTTAATGTTTAAAAAAATGGTTATTTTAGCTTGTTGGTGGGTGTAGGACACAGAGATCTGTGGAAAAAGGCAGTATTTTTATTTGTCAGATGCCTGAAGACTTAAAGAAATGAAGAAGCAGTAATAAGGAAGAAAGCTGGGGCAACAGAAGTGTTGCTACAGCTGATTATTTTCTAAATGGTGGAAATTCTGCGGCAAAGGAGAAACGCAGTAGGAACGAGCACATTGACCTTGAATAAAACACAGCACAGGTTGGATGAGCCGAGATCTGTGAGGGCTCGGGGCCCAGCAGAGCCAGATTCAAACGGGTCTGTCATGAAATGGCTCTCTTGATTTTATCATCCCCTCTGTAAAGTCTCTCAAGGCCTTGATCTAATTGAAGGGGTTTGTTCCGACACCTGCTGCAATCATAGCTAAACACTTTCCATGTAAAATCAATGCCAGTAACGAAGCCTGTGCTGGGCTCTTATCTCCATGCTGTCTCTCTAAGGCTGGTTTCCACTTGTTCCCGGTTGCAAGACCTTTCTGCTCTGCCGCTCCTTCCACCTGGAGCACCTTCCCGTAGGCTTTTGTAAAAAGTACTCATTTTGAGCCTGAAAACTTGTGGATCTTTCCCACTCCCCCGTTTCAGCCTTTCTCGTCTCCTAGCATCCGTAAGCGCAGCGAGGCAGCTGCAACGGTTTTCTGGCGCAGCAGCAAGAGGAGGGATCCCGTGGGGTCCTGCTGCACCATCAGCTGCCCAACACCATCAGGGCTTCCCACTGGGGCTTCTGGAGGTGGGGGCACAACGTTGAGCCCCTTCCTCGGGGCTGTGCAAGCCCGTTGCCAGCCGAGGTAGCAAGCCTTGCCTCCCCGCACACGTTGCTGATGGCTGGTGCGCTCTGCCTTTAAACGAAGTAACCTCTGCAAGGGCTCTTCGTGCCTTGAGTCTCAGCCCTTCCTGCTATGGCAGTGTATTCTCTTTCCTACAGAACATCTCATTTTCTGCAGGCTGCTGACCTCCTGGCTCGCATGCTGCGCTGCACCTGGTGTGTGCGGCAAGGAGCTGACTAACAGATGACTCAAACCTCTTCAGGGGCGTTTGCAGTTTTGCAAATAAAAGAGCCAGCCCCTCTTGGAAACTCCGGAGGCTGAAGGGGTGTCAGGGCCTGGAAGCACACCCTGGCACTGTCATTAAATGGAATTAGCAAAAAGCCATTGTAAATGCAAATATATTAGCGCGGCTGAGTCAAAGGAGAAGGAGGAGCCACTCAATTATTTGCAAGTTCTTCCTGAAGTTCTGGAGTCTGTAGGTAGATCCCAGTGTCTTCCCTCAGGGCCCAGCAAAATAAAATATTCATCGAATGGTTTCTTAGGAAAATACCATCGTGTGAATCAGCTGAGCTATCTGGAGATCCTTTCTGCTAGTGCCAAGGTCTGATGGGTGGATGGTAAGGTAATCCAAAGCAGCTCCTCCCAGACGGCAGGATGCGGTCGGAGGCAGGATGCTGAACCTCTCCAGGGGTCCGTGTTGCACCCCTCGTTCTGCCTCTTCTAAACTTCCCATTTTGGGGACAGCACGGCAGAAGTGGCTTCTTTCTGGGGAAGGAGCAAGGAACAGGCAGATGGTTCTGTTTTGCTGGGGTTCTGTTGTTTAATTCCACAGCCCCGATTTTAAAGGCACGTGATATAGTTGTTTGTTATTTTTTAGAAAGGAAATCACTTGTTTGGGGGATTGCTGAGCACTACAGGGCAGCGGCAGGGTGGGAACTGTTGCTGGAAAGCCTCAACGCCAAAAGTGGTATCTAGATCCATGTGCAACCTGTCCAGAAGGATTCTGGACCCATCAGCTTTTTCCGACAGTCAAAGCACAGGGTCAGCAATCCATGAGAGTGCCGAGCTCCCTGCTGGCTCCGGGCTGTCACCACACACGGTGGGGGACAAGGGGCAGGCTGGGATCCTGCACCTTTGGTTGCACAAAAGAAATGAAGCAATCAAAAAATAGCACTGACATGTATTGTCACCGTTCCGTTGTGTCTCACTAAGGAGCAAAACCAGCAGCTGAGCTGAGATGCAGAACCCTGCAGAAAATAACGTGTCTCGTCTTCAGGGGGGATTGTGGGTGTCTGCTGCGAGGGGCGTTATTATCTTGTTTTCTGAAATATGCTTGGAGACCCTCCGTTGGAGGGTTTGCGTAATACCTGTGGTCATCTCTCATTCCTGCCTAGCGTACCCCGCCTGGGCTGGAGGTGGGAGAATTAATTGCACTTGAGTACAGAGCTCGTACTTCTCATCAGCTGGAAGGACCACACGCAAGCGCTGCGAGGTCTGGGTGTGGGATTATAGGGCTTTACGGTGTGCAGGATTGTGGCAGTAGTTCTGTAGGTTTTAATGGAGCCAATACTTGTAAATTAGGATATTTTTAATTTATGGAGGTAAAACTCCCCCAGGAAAGTGCATTTGCTGTTGTGAGGCTTAGAGGTAATTATAATCTCCTTATTTGACACTGCACTGTTGGGAATGAATGCCAGCATTTCCATTCGAGGGTTTATTTGATTATTTTTCTCATTTTGCAAAACATTATTACATTAACCCGCCACTCCTGAATCCTTATCCTACCATGGCATTTATGCATGAGAGGGACTGTGCTCTGAAAGGAACATCAAACTGAAGAATGCTCCATGATGATGGAAAGGCTTCTGTTTATCCTGTGGTTTTGGAATAAGAGCTTATTTTTTGGCTTTAGAAGCAAATGCAACCTAGCTTGGACCCAAAATGTAATCTGGTCCTTCATCTACGCAGTTCAGATCTTTATCGAGGGCTGAAAGTACTCAGCTGGGGTTCTGGAGGTTCTTTTATTTGTTTCTGTAGGAGTTGCTTTTGCAGTGCATATATGTATAAAGAGTACGCATCCAGTGGTGGTGGTGGTGGGGCGTCATTCAACAATCAGGCAATTTTATTTCTTCCTGCTTGTGCTTGTGCTTTGTGATACAGCCTTCAACTGCACAAGCGTGTGCTGGGGCTGAAGCACCTCCCTGCTGCACGGGGACGCTGCTGTGCTCCATCAGGTGATGCCCAAACCCTCTGGCCGGTGTGGCGGCCGACTGGAACCGTGTCAGCGGGGAGGACGATGTCCCCTGTTCCTCCCAGTGGCTTGTCTCCCTGGGTCCCAGCCCTCATCCCCCTTCCAGCCCAGTTACACCTGAGGGGCAGGAGGGGGCTACTCCAGTCTGAAGTGATACCTCAAACTGTTCCAGCCAGGCTTGCGGATGATGCTCTGAGAGAAAAGTTACCCCGCCACAGCACCCTGTGTTACCCCACCAGGGCACCCTGCTCCTTTTTTTCCTTCCAGTCTCTGCACACTGACCTGAATGCAATTAAAAATTATAAAATGCAATTTTAAAATAATAAAAAATTATTCTTCTAGTCCATACAATGCTACGTGCTTTTTTTTTTTTTTTTCCCCTTGTTTGCTTTTAATTAAATCTCATCACTTGGAAAATCCCAAGGAAGAATTTGCAGATTTTTAATTTGATTTTTATTTTCATTAAGCTAAAGCTTATATGACAAGTTTCCCAAAGCTTTTGCTAAATGCACTTTGTTTTCATGCAGAGCTCTTCTGAACAAAAGTCCTGTTCCTGCCACAGGGTTCACCTGGTTTTTATGACCCTGCTGACCCGTCTTTGTTATTAATATTGTGGCAAGCAGGGAAAGCAATTAAATACTCTGCTACGTGAAGGCTGCATAGCATTTTTTTAAACTCCAATCATTATAGCTCATGTTAGCGTAGAAAGCCAGAGGAAGAAGATTCTTCATACAGAGCAAGCAATTCTTTTTGGACCTTATGAAATTAATTATTTTATATCCTGTAACTGAAACTTGTAACTCAGTGTAATTGGCAGGAGAAGTCCCGCAGTAACCATCACAGGACCTGTTATTGTTTCCTCTAGTACTCCACTGCGGGGAAGCTGGAAAAACAGCCTTCCATTCTGGCGTTTATTGGCAAATGTTTAAATAAATCATACTGGTTTGTACAATAAGCGCAACGATAAACAATTTCTTCTTCCGAAATGTGAAGTTTTGCAGGAGGGAGAGTGGTGGGGACGGGCAGGTTTTGTGGTACCTGGTTAGCCGGGATTGTAGTTTAAGGCTTAGGGGAGCTGTAAGGATTTGGAAAACTTTGTTCTCTTCCCAGTCTGCCAGTGTCTCACTGTGTGACCATGGCAGGACGTGGATTAATCTCGTCTTGCCTCCCATATTGTATTAAAATAACCCATTAGCTGCTTCAGACACTGTTTGCAGCCTTGATGGAGGAAACTCCTCCTCCAGCAGCACCTCGTAGCGTGGCTCCCATTTCCCACACTGTGCTGCTCGGCACCCTGGCAGTTTCTCACCCTCTGTGTTCAGCCCAGTGACAGCAAACCTCCTCGTGCAAAGCAAACCTCCTCGTGCAAAACAAACCTCCTCATGCAACAGCAAACCTTCTTGTGCAACAGCAAACCTCCTCGTGCAACAGCAAACCTCCTCGTGCAAAGCAAACCTCCTCATGGGACAGCAAACCTCATGCAATCATGGAACAGCAAACCCCCTCATGCAAAGCAAACCTCCTCGTGCAAAACAAACCTCCTTGTGCAACAGCAAACCTCCTAGCGCAACAGTAAACCTTCTTGTGCAACAGCAAACCCCTTCATGCAAAGCGAACCTCCTTGTGCAAAGCAAACCTCCTCATGCAACAGCAAACCTCCTCGTGCAAAGCAAACCTCCTCGTGCAACAGCAAACCTCCTCGTGCAAAGCAAACCTCCTCGTGCAACAGCAAACCTCCTCGTGCAACAGAAAACCTCCTTGTGCAACAGAAAACCTCATGGAACAGCAAACCTCCTCGTGCAATCATGGAACAGCAAACCTCCTCATGCAAAGCAAACCTCCTCGTGCAAAGCAAACCTCCCTGTGCAACAGCAAACCTCCTCGTGCAACAGAAAACCTCCTTGTGCAACAGAAAACCTCATGGAACAGCAAACCTCCTCGTGCAATCATGGAACAGCAAACCTCCTCATGCAAAGCAAACCTCCTCGTGCAAAGCAAACCTCCCTGTGCAACAGCAAACCTCCTTGTGCTGCCGTCAGCTCCAAAAGCACTGGTGTGAGTGACCCCTGCCACCCTCAGTCCGCTTCATGGACTTTGGTCCACTCTCGTCCTGGAGGAGCTTGTGGAGCTATGTCAGACCCAGCTGTCGAGGTGCCTCCAGCGGAGCTAAGCCCACTCAGGCTCTGCCACGCATGGGTTGAGTGTGTACCCAGGGGCTGCTGCTGACGTTCTGTCTCACGGGCCCTCTGAAGCTGCCTCCCTCTAGCAACTTGATATATTAAGATTTTTTTTTCCTATCTGCCTCTAATTTCTGCCTGTTTATCTCCCAGGTGGAGTCTACGGTGACAAGCTAAGCAGAGCGATGCATCTGACCCTGACCCGTTCGCACTCGAGCTGAGGCTGCAGCATGGCGGGGGCGGGGGGAGCAGGGGGGGTAGGGAGGGTTATGCTGTTGCTTAACGTCAGCCCTGGGCACTCGATGATGGGACAAGTGAAGGCAAGGGAAGGGGCAAAGCAAGACATCACCGATCAACGTGGCATCTCCATCCCACTGCTGCTACTGGGAAGAGCGCTGGTTCGGGGTGCCTGAGGACACTGCTGCGATTTAATGCTTCGCTAGGAAAGCTGGGGATGTATCCTCAGCTGGAACAAGCTGGCCTGGCTTTCCGTGGAAATCAGGCGGTTTATGGAGGATGGGGATCTGACCCGTTGGTCGTTAAAGTCTTCAAGCTCATCTGTTATGCTCCACGTGAGTGCATACCTAACGCGCGGAGCCGGAGCAGGCTGGAGCACACATTAGGATGAAGCATTAAATGCTTTACAGAAACACATCTTGCATAGCCGAGTGTCAAGCCAGATTTTTCCACGCCCTGTTTTCTCTACAGACAAGACCAATTCAGTCCAATTGTCATCTTCATGGGAAAAATGCAATCCTGGTAAAAGACCTAGGTCTCTTGGTATGAATCCACAACAATTCTGGAGAGAACTGTAGCTTTTAGGGGGGGTGCAGTGTTTCTTTTTCTATCCCTTCTGTCAAGAGAAGAAAAATACGCTCTTGAACTCTACAGGTAATGGTTTCAAGGCAGTATAGCTCTTGTTAAATCAGTCATTTATGGACTATTACGATTTAGTAAACGACCTCAAAGGCGAAACCTTCCAGACTTGTTTTCGCTTCCATATGCAGACTATTTTGGAAAATTTGGGTCAGGAGTCAGCATGGTTATCTGGGGCTGGGAGGAGCTGAGGGGCGTTTGAAGGGGGGTGAGGTGGCTTGGCATGGGGGTCCCCTAGTTGCCTTCTCTGATGACGGTGACTGAGGAGAGGAGAGCAGCGCTGGGAATGGTTAGTGAGTGGGTGTGGATTCAATCCTGCCTGGACTCTTCCCCAGTTTCAGCTATTGCTGATGGTAGGCGAGGGAAGGAGCCTGCGTGCCGCATGTCCGGGCGAACGTCAGAGTGGATATGACACGGCCCTTCTGTAATGATGGCACGAGAGTACGTAGGTGCTCAGATGTCAGAGGATGCACAGCACCAGGGGGAGGCTGATGACAGAGCTCAGACCGGCCTGGCAGATGCGTCCGGTTGCAGCAGCCAGCTGCATCCTTGCAGGCAGATGCATTCTGCGCTTTTACAAGGGCCAAGGTTGCGGCCGGTTGACAGGAGGTGCTGTAGGGCCTGGAAGCATCCCCAGGGAATGCTACAAAATTGTATTTGTGGGCACCCGTGGAGGGGAGGGTACTTCAGGTGTAGCACACTTGGCCAGCTTTGGATGGGGAGCATTTATCCTCACCAGAAGCACTGTGCTGTACCTCCCTCCCATCGCTCCCCCCGTCTGCTGGTATCGAACAGACCTCAGGTTTGAAGCAGAACATCCTGCTCTGGGATTTGTTTGTGCTTTGTTAAATCCAGCACCCTGGGATTCTTCCTCCGTTTGCTTTCAAAGACCTAGTTTCACCTTCCCCTTGACTCTGGGATGCCAATTAAGTAGCTGGAAGCAGGGAGGGCTGTGGATGTTATTGATTAGGGCTCTAATTGCTTATTTCTCCATGCTGTCCAAGTGAAATGGGCTGTATGGAGATGCCGAGCGAAATAGAGATGTGGCTGCCTGCCACGCGGATTGCAATGTACATTGTTCCTCAATCAAGGGCTGGTTTTGAGCTATTGTTTCTCAGGCAGTGCCAGCTTTATCTCGCTGCTGTTATCTCTTCCAGCCTCCACTGAAGCCCCCCACTGTGGTCAGCCAGGGGCAGGGAAGGGTGGTCCACCACCAGCACACCTCGCGGGCTGCTGCGAGCACCTCCCAAACAGCCAGTGCTGCGGCAGGGCGGCCACATAGTGTCAATTATTTGGTAATTAATTTCCTTCCAGCTCAGAAGCAATGCTTGGCATCTTCAAGGCATTGCAGGACAGCGAGGGGCAAGTTCACATACATCCCCAGAGCCAGTTTTTTGAACAGCGAGAAGTTAAAAATTTGGGGCATGCGTTTTCAAAGTGTTAGCTGGTTAGAGCTTTGTTTACTCAGTACCCCTGGAAAGGAGAGGAAACCTCACCAGAGAGTAAAGCGATTGATCACAGTCAGAAGTGGACAGCTGTCCAGAGCCAGGACTTTCAGAAAAACCAGCTCTCTCCCCGTAATTCTGGGTTGTTGCTTGGCTGGGGAGGCTTCGGACCATTAACAGCCGGGAGGCACAGGGAAAACAAGGCGAGCTATTTGTTAGTCGCCGCAGGAAACTTTGCCCCCCTATGAACAAGGGGATGACTACAGAGTTGTCTAATTGAGCAGGCAAATGTTTACTGATGTTCACAAAAGGATTTCACATCCATAGCTTGAATTGACCTGTGAAGTGGTGAAAAGGCTGAATTTCACTCACGGCCCCTGCACAGAACTGAACAACCTGGCTGTGGATGAGAAGCTTCACGCTGGCTCTCGGCTTGGGGTGAATTTCATTAGAATGGGCTGATAATTGCGTTGTAAAGACAGACTCAGGTAGGGTGAATTCACCTTCAAGGCCCATGAAGGACAAGATCAAACCAACCTGAGAACAATATCAGATTTTTCTCTTTGAAACAGTTTTAGTGAAAACCTTGGGAGGACTTTGTGAACTGAAGACACCGGCCTTGTGGGTGTTCAAGGCTGACAACAGCTATTTTCTGCAAAACAGAAAGGTCTGTTCCCTGCAGGGGATGCACTTTCATCACTGCGATGTCAGGGCATCTTTCAGGAGTACGGCTGGGCCTGTGGTTCATCAAGGGTTTCTCCAGGGGAAAACTGGGCACCATCGGTGGAGTACGGTTCCACATGGTTTGGGGTGTTTGCTGGCAGTGCCCCGCTGCTTCGTGTTGGAGAAGCTCAGGGAGAGGGCTCTAACTTGCAGGTAAGACACGAAACGCTTTGTTCCTGAGGAAGCTTTGCCCTGCCTGGGAAGCTCCCAGAGGGTGCCAGTGCTCCTTTCCAGCGGGGCGCACAGAAAGCACTGCAGTGCTGGAGAGGCTGATGATGACAGTGCTGCCCTTCCTCCTGGGGGGGATTCTCCACGTGTGCTGGGTGGAAAGCAGCAAGCACCTTGCAGGTAGGAGCGGATGCCTTCAAGGTGGCTGCGAGAAGCAATGCACATACAGGAGGAGTGAAGACAGTGAGACTGATTTTAAGTAAATTTTTGGTTTTGGGATCAGATCTGCATATTTATCCCCTATCTACGTGCACGCTTAATCCCCCGTTGCAATGGGACACGAGGATTGCCTGTTTCTGCAGGCTTGTTCTCTGTGCAATTTCCTGTTGTTAATGCCGCTCGGTCCCTCGTTCCTGTGCCAGTCAAGTCACGCCAGTTGTCTTTTCCGAGGTCATTCTACTGCCTTAAAATTACCCCCACCTCTGTGTTTGCAAAGCTGGTGAATAAAGAGCTCTCCCTAAGGAGCTGCAGAGCCATGGCCAAGCAAGTGTGGACCCAAGGGGCTTTTCCGTCCCTCGATCAGCTGCCAGTCCTGCTGCTCTGAGCACGAGCACGCTCGGCTTCAGACAGGATGGATGTGTAGTCAGACTTCATGTACTCTTCGTATCTAGATAGCCCTTAGAAAGCCCCGCTCAGCGTTGTAACAAGTTTTTAGCATACAAAAAAGAAAACCTGGTTATTCCTGTGAAGTGGACAAAAGCTGGGAAACCTTAGCAATAGCAAGTGCATTTTTGAGATTTTCATGTGTCGCAAATTCTTACTTAGGTATTTCCTAGAAAAGTTGACATTGGTTATGGAAGCCTCTGTCAGTACAAATGCCACATCGGCTGGAAAAAAGTATTGTTCTTAATTTTTGATTTTTAGCCATCATGTGGTGTGACATTCATTAGGCAGTGATCAGATGTGCCAGACCTCCGAGGGGATGTGACCTGTTTGGAGGGCTCACCTCAGCACGCCGTAAAGCTTAGGCAGTGCCAAGAGGTGAACGTCTCTTGTGTTTCTGGTGTTCAGCTTCGGCTTTAGCCCCTTTCTTCCAAACCTGGCAACAGAGGGAGGCATCTACCCTCCGAGTTCCTACTGGCATCCTTCCCCTTACCTTGGTACCCCCGTCAGCAGCCTTCCTGCAACCTGCATGAGCTGAGCAGATTGTCCATCTGCCTCCCTATCTGTACCTGCATTTATCCGCCGCCTTGGTACACGTAGGTATGGAAATATTTCCTTGTGAATGGCACATAGGAACTGTAATAAAAAGCTAGGACTTCGGTGTGGAAGTGTTATATTAAAAGCTAACAAAGAAAGAACAAGAGGAACGCCCCTGAGGGATGCTTTCTTGGGTGAATTAAAATCCAGGTACTGCTGGGCCAGTAGCTAAAAGAGCAAAACAGGCGAACCAATTGCTTTGCACCTTCTGCTTAAGTTTGTTCCCGTGCAAGTGTCTTTTTTGGGGGTGACAGAGCAGTGTTAAGATGCATGCAGACACTGACCTGTCTCACAGGAGCTGCTCATCACCTCAGTCCCTTCCCAGATGACGGCACTGGTTCCCAAATGCGGGTGGTGAGTTCCAGCTGTTGGAGCTCTGCTCTCCCCTGGCCTCTGATTTCTGGTTTCTGAGCAAAACTGCGCAGAAAACGAGCAGGAGGTGCAGGTGGAAGCCGGGAGGCTGGTCCTCCCCCGGGGTGCTGGGAGTCGGGGCACAGGGTCCAGCAGCGGGGCCAGCACGGGGAAGGGATGCGTGCGGCCGGGAGCCAGCCCTGGCCATTGCAGCCCAGCCGACAACTGGGAAAAGCTCCAGCAGGGAAACTGCGCGTTCCTGCTTGCTCCCGAGGGTGCAGGTGGATTCCCTGCACTCCTTTCGGCGCACTAACACTTGCAGGGCTATCAAGGAACCAGGGCTGGGTAGGAAGGGCTGTAGCATCTTTGTATAATGGTTGTCTGTGGTCTGGGGACAAGGCGCTCCGGCACCCTTTGCCTCTCTCCTGCCTGTTTAGGCAAGGAGGGGGGTGGTTCAACAGGCGAGGAGCAGCTGCCTCATCCAGGAGCTGCTGTTTCATAAATGTGTGAGAATTGGTGTTGAAGGGAGGGAGAGCAAGGCTTGGAATTGGAGCAAATGGGCCGGATGGCAGTAATAGAAAAAAACCTTCTGCTTTTCTTATAAGCAAGTGAAATCCGGCGTGGTAGAGGCGGCTCGTTTCTGCAGAGCTGCCTCTGACAATAAACACCTTGAAGTGTCGGTGTGGGGAGCAGCAAGTTGTGTTCTTGAGTCTCTCTGATAAGTAACAATGCATTGTGCTTCACACACGTTCAAAAGGGAACTGTTCCTCTTCTGAAGGTTTTTGTCCCACTTTGCCAAGTCTTTTTATTCCACTTTCTCTGAGTCACAAAGTGAGAGGGGAGGTCAGGCCCTCCGGGCTAGTGTTGCAGAGAACACGGAGAGCATCCCTGGCCAGCTCAAGCCAGCGGTGTGCATTTGGGTTTGAATTTGCTGCAATAATCCCCTGATGAGGTCCCATCAGTGAAACGAATGGAACGGATGTATCATTAGGTTAAAAATAGATATTGACAGTCACAAAGTCTGTATTGCCTGGCAGTAAATGGCGTCTTGGCCCTTCCCCAAGCGTGCAGCTTCTGTTGCTGCCTGCGAGGCTGGAAGGAGCAGCCCCTTTTTGCAACAGAAGCGTTGCATGTCTCAGTGACGTGCAGCGCGGTGGGAGGAAGGCGCCGGTTCCACCGCAGGCACGGGGCAGAGCAGCAGCTTGCAGCAGGCTCCCAGCTCGTTTTCTCGCCAGGCTGTGCCCACCCTGAGCTGTGTTTTGGGGGCACCTTGAGCCTGGCTGCGTTGGCAAGGTGGGTTTGCCCCTCTGCGAGGGGATTGTTCCGAAGGTACATTTTAACCTGTGCATATGCACATGCATGCAGCAGGCGTTCGCTGGAACTGGCAAGCTGGAAATATAAGTGTCCTCAGGGAAAATACATACTCCCTTGTTGGTGCCTTCCTCCCCTCTGCTGGCAGTTTCTCTGCACATATCACAGCTTTCAGCCTGCTGCCCCTGAGAGCCAGAGAGCCAGATAAAACATTCTCGTCACAGCGATGTTATTTTTCTTTCAAAGTTCTCTCGCGCTTTCATATACGGTTGTTGATATCGAGAGCTATAGATGTCACAGATCTGGATATATGGATAGAGACCTACAGCTGAGTGTGACAGCTGGGTGTCTGACTCCTTCCCATTTCAAAATCTGATCCCTCTTCTCTGCCATCAGTTTGATTTCATGCCCCTTCTGACTCCTTTTTCAGTGGAGCTGGGAGCTATATAGAATTTCAGGATTCTTTTCCAATGAGCTTGTCGGGTCTCAGCCTGCAGCAGTGAACTCATTAGCAAAAATCAACACTGGCGAACATCCCTTGATTACAGAAGATGTCAGCACGTGGTGTGTCTTAGGGACTGAGCTGCCCTCCCGCTGCCAGAGGCTTTTCTCCTCGGCGATGCGGGGTCATTTGTTGGGCTTATCATGTTGACGCTGCCTGGCAGTGGGGAATTACACTGTGTCATGCAGCGGTGAGAGACCCCGCTGGGATCCAGCTCAGGTCCTGAGCAAGCCTCTTATCCAGAAGGCAGCTCCACATTCATCTCTTGCACTAGCGTCAGGCAGGGGTGATGGGCTTTAATTCGATTGCCGTGACTGTGTTCTTATGCTTGGTGCAATCACAGATAACAGCGCTGAACCCAACGGGAGGGATTCTCAGCTTGGCATCACTGAAGGAAGGGAGGGCAGAGCGGTTTGGTGGGCTCACACCGCTGCCTGCGAAGGTGCGTGGGCAGGTCTGTGCCGGCCCCTCTGTGGACCAGGCTGTGGTTCTCTCTGCGGCACCATCGGCACCGAAGTATTTCCTGCTGCAAGGCTGGAGAAGCAGAATTACTGCACGTACAGCTGGAGCTGATGAGGCTCAGCACCCTCGCTTCTTGTTTCGTGTTTAATTAGCTGCTGTGTGAAGGATGGATTGGGTAGAACAAGGAAGCAGGAGGGAGAAGGAAGGTTAATCTATCCTCCAGCCTTGCTATTCCTTCTTCCTTGTGATCTTGTGAAGCAAGGAGATGATGTGTCCTTTGAAGTGCAAAGTACTCCCCATCCTTCTCCCTGAAGTGGTCTCCTGCTCCTCCTCCTCCTCCTCCTCCCAGCCTTGGTCCAACTGCTTTCTGCAAAGTGCTGCTGATGGCTGAGGTGCTGGAGCTGTCCTTACGGGGGGCTGCAAGCCAGGGCTGGGAAGCAGGATTTCAAGACTGGCTTTTCTAAGCACCTTCAAAGCCATGTGCCTATTCAGACAGCCCTGAAAGATGAGGGTGCTGCCTAGATTTGGTGTTGGGAGCTTGGGGTTACAGGAGCAGGAGGAAGAGCTTGAGCGGGGAGGGGGCAGGGGCTGGGGGAAGGGTCAGGGCAGTGAGCAGGGGTCGGCAGGGCTCTTCGGGGGGCAGGATGCTGTGGAGCTGGCACTGGGAAGCCCTGATCTTACCTGGGCTCTCACCGGGACCTCAAGTCTTACAAATAGCAGCGCAATACCCCGAGCTGGTATTTTTTAAGGAGAGGGAGGCGGGCTCCCTCCTCTAGTGGTCTTCAATGGCTTTGTTCAATTTTTCAGTAAACTGTCGCAGAACAACAGCTTGGAGCTGTCAGGGCAGGAGAGGGCTGGCACGGTGCAGCCCTTTCCCCAGGACCCGTGTTCTCCCCAAGTCATGGTAATTGAATTGTTTCAGTATTAATATCTTCAATATTAATATCTTCTCTGGAGCTCTGCTGATGGGAGGGAGGGAGAGATGTTTCTTCCAAAATAGTCTTAAGCTAATACAGAGAGTATGAATAAATCTCTCAGAGATTATAGCCCCTGGAAAGCTCCTGTGAGTATCAGAGAGACATCCTTACTGCTATGGGAGGTTTGATTGAATTACAAATTTGAGGCAACTCCAAAGCAAAACTGATTAAGTCTTTTTCACTCTCTTGTTGTAGCTTTTTTAAGGCGCTAAAGCTTTTTAATAATTAGAAATCCCCCCGTCCTGTTTGTAAGTAGTTCTAATTGGCATCATCCTGTCTGTAAGCAGTTCTAGTTGGCATTGTGTCCACACGGGTGGTTATGCACCAAAGCAGAAAACCTGCAAAGCACGAGCCCGTGATGAGAAGCAGTAGCAGTCGTTACCTCCGAGGGCGACCCATGGCTCGTGTTGCAGGAGGATCACCCTGGGGTTTGGAGAAGGCAGTGGGAGAGAGAGGCAACATCCAGGAGATGAGCCGTGGTTGCTGCGGGGGGTGATGGTGGCGAAATGGGGATGGGACCCCAGCTCAGGTCCTGTCCCCACGACACAGGGAACTGGTGGGGCACTGGGTACAACCTCTTACGTAGCTCTGGGAAAGGGTTTTCTTGGCTGGTGTGGACACAGCAAAGCCCCCGTTCCGGAGGCACAAAGCTCTTGCAGCGGGGGAGAGGAGGGTCCTGCTCAGCTCTTCCCATCGGATGTGCATGAGCCATACCCGCGCCCACGGCGACATCGCTGTTTGATTAACATTGTCACTGCGCTGCCAGTATCTAACTCATCGCTTTGTAAAACATCGCCGGTGTAAAGACACTATAGAAATCACCTTATTCAGTTCCCTTCTATTATACCCAAGATTAAAAAACAGAAAGAAAAAAAAAAAAAGAAAGAAAAAGAAAAAGCGTTGTACCACAGAAGCTTCGCATCTCTTTGCAGGGCTGTCTACACGGAGAAGACAGCTGTGGTCTTTACCAGCCCTTGACAAGTGATTTTTCCAACAATCAGATGGGAGAACATGCTCTGTTAGGCTTATAATTGATAATATACCACTGTTGAAATATGCCTGTCAGTTCTTCAGGTAGATAAAATTCTATCATTGATATTTCCTAACAGTTTTCACAGGCAGCATCTGAAACCACATCCTCCCCCTGGCAGATGAAAGGTTAGACGGGAAGATGTGTCAGCAGGATCCGGCCTCCTGCCTCAGCGTGGGAGGGAGGAGAGGAGCGGTCCTGGGCTGGGTCGGCACGGACGGCAGATCACACAGGCGATTGAAGCCTCTCCCAGAGCCCAGCAGAAATGTTTTGTGCCAGGAGAATGCAGCCAGGTATGAAAATGTCGCGATCACAGAGGGGTTACAATAGCGACTAGGGAAATCCAGATAATCTAGCCCAAAGTCAGAATGCCGACTTTTTAAGCAGAGAAGGCAGTTAACTACTGGACATTTGAGCACGTGCTGCGATTGATCCCTCCACCCTGGGAATGTTTTGGAGATGAGCGCAGGCGTTGGGAAGATGTGGCATCACCACCCAGGCTGTGGGGTGCGGGGGGAGCACGCCTGCACCGTGCACCCCCGCTCAAAGGGGGACAAGGGCCGAGCCCAGGCAGAGGTGGCAGAGGGTCCTTCGCGGCTCTGCCGGCATCCTGTCCCCCCTGCCCATCCCACAGCCGCCCACTCCTGCCAGAAGCCAGTATGGCTCAACTCACCAGAGTCCAGCAAAGCTCTTCAGCAGCGCTGGGGTGGCTGGGGCAGCCTTTGGGTGAGGGGCTTTGGCTGCCTTCGAGATTGCAGGGCTCAAAAAGAGCTCAGGACCCGCTCAGGAGGCAGGTATCACAGAGTCCCAAAAATCCAGGAAATCCAAAAGCTTTTTGGATCTCTTTCTGGAAGGTGTTTGCTGGAATTAAAACCTAGGGCTGAGACAGGGAGGCAGCCCCAGCACTCGCCACCACCTGGCTTTGCCTTCTTGGTCCCACTGACAGCTTGGTGTCTGCAGCATCAGAGGGGTGCCACATGAACTGGGTGATGAGAACAAGCAGTTGCTCAGCAGGGATGTCCAGGACCCTACAAGATGTTGCCTCTTGGGTTGCATGGGAAGCTCCTCGCCTTGCCCAAGCCACTGGTGCATTTGCAGTCCCGCAAACATGCTGGTACTAGGGAGAGAGAACAGGTTTTATAGACCAGAAGTTGGAAACAGCTTGTGTTATGGGAGAGGTGGAGGAAGGGACTGCAGGGATTATCAGCAGGACCTTGTTGCATCTGTCGGAGGAAATGTTGCTCCAGATGTGGAGTTTGCAGGCAGGGAGGAGAGATGCTTCGATGCATGTGCCGAGTCAGTGTCCTGCAGAATAAAAATGAAAAAATAAATAAAAAAAAAAAATTAAAAAAAAAAAAAATTAAAAAAAAAAAAGAAAAAAGCAGTTCTGGAAGCAAAAGGCATAAATGACTCTCCTTTTGCTGCTGGGCAGGTGGAAAGCGGCAGGTGAGGCACGAGGTGGGGACCTGGCAGGGCTCTCAGCTCCTCTCTGCCAGCCTGGGCTCAGGGGGAGGATGCAGCAGCTTCGGCTTTCTCAGCCCTTTCTTCTCTCGCTTCCCTCCTTTCTTTCTTCTCCTGGCAAAGAACTCTAATGGCTGGATTGCAAGAGCAGTTACACGACATTCCCAACACCCCTTTCGCTGTGCCCCACGAATCCTGCCCCGCTCCGGTGGGTGCTCAGCGGCCAGCCCCCCTGCAGCCCAGTGAAGCTGGCTGGGGGGGGGGCCCTTCATCCACAGCATCCCCCACTGAAGCCCCCAGTTGGCACCTTGCAGCGAGGTGCTGGGGCCTGCCTCGCATCAACCCTTTCTGTGCTGCAACTCCTGCCCGTTCGTTAAGCGTTCTTCCCGTTCGTTAGCGTTCCTAACGTTTGGAGTCGAATTAAAGGCGTGTAGCTAATAGCGAGCTCTGAGTTCTCTCCAGGGTTGGCTGCACTGAGTGAAATTAAAGTTCTCGACATCCCCGTTCCCCTTCCCCCTTACTAATTAGCCCTCCCCGACTCTTAGAGGCCGACATTTAAAATGGACTTGGCTAAAATTAGTATTTTTGCAAGCAGGGGTTGCAGTGCTGCAATAGGGACACAGGGGGGGACCCCCCGACTTGGAGGGCAGGCAGGAAGGTGCCGTGGGGACAGGGGACAGCAGTGCTGCCCGGGTGCCCCTCCTGAAGCCTGGGGAGGGGCCATGAAGCTCCCGTGGATCGATGCATTACGGGGATCGGGTTGGGTTTTTTTCCTGACTCCCTGATGAAGGTCCCTTTCATGAGAGATTTCTCCCTTCGAGATAGAAAAACCAGTAAATTCTGGGCTGCAAATCCCCGGCTGACTTTTGTGACTTAACTTACTCTGCCGAGTAAAATGCAGAGCGTAAAGACGAGAGTTTTAGCAGTGCTGTGTGACCAGGCTGCCAGGCTCTTAAACCCCCAATTTCCTGGCTTTTGATGGATTTAAATCAGGATGGGTCTAATAATAATGATAGTTGGTACTTACATGCCACTTTATCTTAAAAGCACTGTACAAACATTAATTAATTATAGACACAGACTGTGTCTGCAAGTGTGTAGCTGCAGATGCGCAGGGCTTCAATGCCACGCACAGCTTTTAGCCAGGAGTCTCACAGCGAGCAAGAGCACAAATTACATCTGCTGCAGCCCCTCTGCGGGCAGAGCTGCTTTGCTCTGGCATTACCTGCCAGGGCTGGCAGCTGCGAGGACCTGGCCCCGAAAGGTGATTAAAGGAACAACCTGTGCCCCCATCCCTGCCTGTAAACACATTACCGGCACAGTGGGACGGCGGCTGGGGTGAGTGCCCCTCCGGGTGCTGGGGTCCAGGCTTTTTTCACACCATTTTATTGACATCTCCCCAGTGAAAAGGAGGCTGGTGGTAGGTAATGCTGCAGCGTACCAGGTGGCGTGTTCCTTTGTGCTTCAGCCTCTACGTGGCAAAGTGGTGAGCGTGATGCCTTCCTCCATCTCAGTCCTGGACCAGTAAAAGGCACCTGCTTCCTATTCCTGGCTAAGGAGGTGCCAAGCTTTGGGGGCTAGCTCCTCCTTTGGGGCAATTTGGTCTGGCTAGGCAAGAAAGAGAACGAGTAGCCAAGTCCTGCCTTGGTTTATTGGCCTCCTTATGGTTGTAGGTGTTACTCTTTTGGGGGATGCTGTGGTCCCTGACTTCTATAGCCAGTAGCAGAGATGAAAACTGCCATCTCCTGCTTCTCCAAATTAAAACAAGCACCCCAATACTGCACGGAAGGTTGCTGTTGGCAGTGAGAAACCGCGGCTGCACCTCTCCAAACAGATGCAGCCCAACTGGGATGCAGTGGTACGTGTTGGGGATGCTCTGTGCCTACCTGGGAGGGAGGGAGGGCAGCAGCAGCCATGTAGGGAGGCAGGCTCTGTCTTCACAACCTTTCCCCATCTCTGACCACATGCTGGACATGCAAAAGATCCCTGTTTCCTTGGAAACAGGTTCTTTCTGCATGTGCTGCAGTGAGTCGGGGAAGTTTGCCTTCATCAAACCCCCACGGTGAAGAGAATAAGCTCCAGAGATGCTGTCCTGGGGATGGCAGCCTGATTGCTGCTCCCTCCCCTATTTACATCCCTGTAAGAAAAGAAAGAGGAAAATGAAAATCTCCCTCCTGCCCCTTGCAGAGGAGATCTCTCCTGATTCCTTGTGAGCCTTGCCAGCGTCTGAGGGCAGAGGAAATCACTTAAATCATGGACACGTCGCTCAGCTCCCCCAAACCACACATCCCCTCTGCAAAGCCTGGGCTGCAAATGCTGCTCCCCCATGCAGCGGCAGGCTGCGGGCAGTTCATGGACGTGTCCCCTCGCTTCGTTCGCCTTTATTCCCTTTCCAGTTCATTTACCATCAAGTCAGGCTTTGAGATGAGAGACCCAGAGGTGCTGGAAGCGCCGTGTCCGTGGGGCACCGATGCCAGCCTGGCCCTGCGGAGGCTGCTGCCGACTCGGGGAGCGCCAATGGGCAGGCAGGAGCCAGGAGCAGCCCGGTGATACCGCACCGGTGGCCTCTCCTTTGCTTCACGTGGGAAGCGGTGTCTGCCTTTGTGTCTTTTCCAAGCCCAGAGCTGCACAGACACCCCAGGGAAATCAGAGCACAGACCAGGGGCGTACGCTGGGCCAACGTTTTTCTGGCTCTGTCATCTCTGAGTCTTTCCAGAGGGGAGGTGGGGCAGGGGAGTGGGTCCACCATGGGCCATCCACAGCAACGTTCCTGCTGGCCGTGGCTCTGAACAGCTCAGCACAAGGGGCTTCTTGGAAGATGCCCTCAGTTGCAGCATGCAGCAGGTTTGCATTTACCTCGCGCTTGGCCAGGTTTACTTGCCGTCACTGCACCGACCAGCCCAGATGCAGCCAGGGGCACCCCAGGGTGGTGCTGGGGTGATGCTCCCTGCGCCGGAGGAGTGCAGAGCCTGTCCCTGGGTGCTGGGCACCGGGCAGGGACCGCAGGAGATCCGAGGGGAAAGCACAGGGGCCACCAGTGCGGGCAGCCAGGCTGGAGGTGAAGCAAATCCCAAAGCCTGGCTCAGAGTGGGTGCGTGGGCGTTTGGCCCCACGTATGTAAGTGCCTGCAGTTTAGAGAAACCTCATAAAGAATTTTCCTCAGGGAGGATGAAAACAAAACAAAACAAATACAGGTTTGGGCCTTTGGGGCATTGCTGTGACCATCTCTTTAGAGAAAACGGTTGTTTCGCTGGTGCTTGGCTCTGGAGTGGGGGGAACATAGCTGCTGTGCGACGGGGATGTGGCTGGCACAGGGTCCTGCCAGGTGCTGGTGCTGCTGCAGGCAGCGCTGGGTGCTGCGCTGAAGTAGCCGTAGCTAAAGGGGCTGTCTGTCACAGAAACACCCCAAAAAAAGCCAAGCACCAAACCTAGTTTATTCATTGTCTGACAAGTATTTCCATCAAAAAATTAATTTTGCAGGGAGGGAAAACCAAGGAAAAAGGCTGAATGTTTCTAACGAGGGTGGTTTGGTCCTGTCATTCAGCCAGGATCTGCCAAACCAAACCAGGGATCAAAGCCTTGAGTTCTGATCCAGAATGGGTGGGCAAGTGTCATGAGGGGTTTTGCCATTCTCCTACACTTGTTCTGACTGCCTCTACCTCTAAAGTCTTGTTTGAATTTGAGAGTGAGATTTAATTTCATTATTTTTACAGCTAGAAATGAATGAGAAAATGCTCTTTGCTGAACATTTCATTTGAAAAACACACTAAAAACCACTGAATTAATGACTCGGTGATTGAGGCTGTGAATTTTGGTTAATCATCATTTTAAAAGCTATACTAGTATAATTTTGTAAGCTGAGGAATATCATAAAATGTTTCAGTTGTTTTGCTGCTGTAATTATGCAAGACACACGCTGTCCAGATGCAGTGGTTCTGGTACACGGGTGCACTGCGCTGCTACAAATTGCTCCGGTTCCCAACCTGGAGCTGTGCCAGTGTCAGCACATCTGTACCAGTGTCAGCACATCTGTACCATCGGCCTGAGCATCCACCACCGCGGCAGATGCCCAGCCAGGGGCTGGTTTTGGTGGAGCTGTGGCAGTTTTGACGTGGGAGGTGGGTTAGATGTCAGCCTGCATTTGCACATTAATGCCAGGCGTTAATTACCTGGATCTCTTTGGATCCTGCTGGCCTTGACGCTCTAAATATTTGCGGCAAAGTTCAACATCCACAAAAATCTCTTTATTCTTGGAAATTCAGACCTTGTTCCCCAGGACTTGCTGTGGCTTTGCTAAAGTCACTGGCAGCCTTTCCAGTGATTGCTTCAGTTCTCTGGCTGCCTGCTGCTCATGGGCTTATTTTGAAGAGAATCCACTCCTTTTCTGAGCAAATACAGATGCAGTTTATGGAACTGATGCTCGGGCGATTCCTTTGGTTTCAGTATAAATCCCAGAGGAGATCAGCATTTTGCTTAAAAATCTTTGAGCCGCTCAAACAGAGGGACGGATAAAGAGAAATGTTTGCACAATCTCTTTGCAAATCAAATCTTTAACGTTGTGCATCGCTCTGGAGAGGCGGAGGGGAAAGATAATCCCAGATTTTGACTTTGAGCTTGCAAGGCAAAGCTGTCCTTCATTGTAAAATCAGTGGGAGTTTGTCCTGCCATGGAACTGGAGGATCTGGAGTCCTGAGACATCAAAGCAAATTACACCGCGATCTTTTTCTCAGCCTGACTCCAGGAGGTTTCGTCTCGTGCCAAGCGCATGCAGAGTGTGAGCGTTTTGACATGTTCTCCTAATCCTGGGATTTATAAAGCGCTTAGCGACACACACAGAAGTGATTCATTACTGCAGCAGTGCCACGTAGCCTCGGATGCAAAGCAGGGAGAGCGCCCGATGGCTGCCTGCCACGGCCCCTCACCGCTCGCACCCCAGCGCTGACGCCTGTGCAAAGCCACCGCTTTGGGGGGTTGTTGCTGAGGGGTGCTCAGGACCGTCGGTGCCTCCAGGTCTGAGCTCACCACATCTCCATGCTCTCTCTTGCTGTATGGAAAAAGGAAGAACGTGCCGAGGGATGGAGCCAGGAGCAGCCCTGGGGTCCCAGCCTGATCCATGGTACACAGGTCCTGGGTGCCACCAGCGCTGCATGGAAGCCAGGACAGCATTCCACATTTTCTTCTTGAAAAACTGATTCCTCAACATCTTGAAATTCCCCAAACACCTGTACATTTGAGATACAGGCCCCTAGGAACGCCTAGGAACGCTGCTGTCCTGCACTGAAGGTTGATTCCACAGGTAGTGAGTAAATTCTTGGGGTTTTTTATGGGTTTGGGCTGAGGTTTGGAGGTAGGGAGGTGCTGCTCGGGGTCTTTAGGACCCTAAATGCCTCCACAAAGCTGGTGTTTGGTTGCCAGCCAAGGAGCTGCACCCAGCAGGTGGCTTGTAGCCAGCCCATGGTGCAGGGAACCAGAGTAACGTGTGCTCATTATCTCTGCCTTGCTCAGAAAGGATATTGTGATTTTAATAACTTCTTGGATCCATTTTTTCCCTGGTAGCTCTTGTTGCCTTGGATACAGGCTCTGGAGAGGCTCAGCCCTGCTAAAGATGGTAGATCATTTAAATGGAATAGAAGATGAGGAGTGGATTTGCAAACTGCTTTTGCTCTCGTAGAGAGCTAGCTGGGAGCGCTCCAGCAAAGCCGAGCTTTTTGGGACGCGCCGAGTTGGGAAGGGTGTCGTTCATGGGAACGGGACACCAGAACTTCCTTTGCATGAGGTTGGACACAGTGCCAGGTGTGTCCGTGTGACGGTGCCAGGCACAAAGCCTCGAGGCTTCGGCAAGTGCCATTGCACCGATTCCCAGGGCACTCCTGGCAGGAGAAGAGCTGGATCTTGGCACCTTTGGTACAGGGCTTCAAGGACCTCTGCTCTGCTGCCATCCTCTTCCTCCTCAGCCCCAGCCTCTTGTCTTCACTCTGGGCTTGCCAAGGTCCCACAGGTCCTGCAGGGTGGGCTGCAGGCCATCAGCTTTTTCAGCCTGTGTCCACGACGCTCCAGTTCTCCGGGGTGTTTAGATGCCAAGCGTAATTCCCACTCCTAGCACCCCCTCAGTCCCTTCCTGCCGCTTCACACATGCTGCTTATCTACAGATAAGCCATGCAAATCAGAGAAATTCTCATTTCATGCTGAGAGGTTACCCACCCCTAAAGGTCACCAAAGCTATTAAAGAAAAACCCTCGTGCCCAGGGCTTTGGACACCTAATTTGGCTGGCTTTGGTCAAATTTCACGCTGCTGTAGTTTTTGATTTATGCCCTTTGAAAGTCTTTTGCTGTGCTGGAGAAAGCCTGCTCATGGTGCCTGTTGTAATCAAATAGCTCTAGCTTTTCTGAGATGCTTTTTCTTCTTTTAATGACTCTGGGGTGTCCAGGCCCATCCTGATGATAAACAAACTAAATGAATTGCTTTTGCTTCCTGGTCCCCATCATAAGCAGATTTGGATATGACGGCTGCCTGACTAATCATTAGGATCATTTGATCACTGTCAGAGTAAATCAGCCTGACTTGAGACAATGCACTAAACCTCGACTTGCTGCTGGGGTTACCGAGTACAAGATGCTAATGACACTGTGCTCTTGGAAATTATTTCTTAATTGCTTTATAGTAGCTGGCAGAGATCATAGCCTTGCTGTGTTAGGTGACACGGCACGGCAGAGCCATTAGAGGAACTGCACAGCCAGAGACACCCAGGCAGCACCCAGCAGCACTCAGCAGCACCCAGGCAGGACCTAGGCAGCAGCCAGCAGCACCCAGCAGCACCCAGCAGCACCCAGGCAGCACCCAGCAGCACTCGGTGGCACCCAGCAGCACCCAGGCAGGACCCAGCAGCACCCAGCAGCACCCAGGCAGCACCCAGGCAGGACCTAGGCAGCACCCAGCAGCACCCAGCAGCACCCAGGCAGGACCTAGGCAGCACCCAGAAGCCACCCTCTCCCTGCACAGCTGAGGATGCTCTTGGGTAGCAACATACGGGCAGGACCAGGAGAGATGTGTTTGTGTGGGGGCTGACCTGGGCGCTTCAGCTCTTGCTGGGAGTGCAGGGCGGCGGGACTCCTGCCTCTGCATCCCAGCCAGTCTCCATGGGTGCCCCCGTGCCCGCCGCTGCCTCTGGGAAGGGGTCTCACGATCTCTGGAGGCCTCGGGAGTTTCACCCTTGATGCTGCCTCAGGGAGAGGGCAGCAGGGGCCCGGGAGAGGAAGGAGGAATCATTTAGGAAGTAGCAGCAGAACAAAGAAGGAGGGAAAAAAATCTTTTTCTTTGCTTAAAAAGAAATCTCAGCCTTCCTGGAGAGAAGAAAAGAAGAGGAGGGAGGTAGATGCACCACACAAAGAGAAGAAAATGTGCTGAGAAACCACAAGGTGTTTAAAAGCTCACACAGGAAACCAAACCCACTTTGATATCCCCTCTCATTGGAAACGTTTGAGGCCAGAATAATGCTGCCATGATTTATCACACAAAGGGATGAGAAAGTGAGTGGATCCGAGAGTTCCTTTCTGGTTCTTAGGACAAAAAAAATGCTTTGTATTAGATTACAATGTATAAGCAAAAACCCCTTAACAAAATGTCTATTTGCAGGCATGTATTTGTTGAGCAGCAAAGCGTGTGCCCTTCCAGGAACAGGCGGCTGGGAAAGCAGCAACCGTCGTGCAGGAGAGGGGCCACCTCCATCAGCGTGTAAGAACGTTCCTGCACTGCTTCACGCCTGTCACGCACCCCTGAGCCGAATGCTGGGTGTCCCTCCTGCGAAGGCTCACTCCACTCGGGAAAGGGCTGGGGCTGGCAGGCGCTGGGGTTCATGGCCAAGGGGAAACTGAGGCACAACCGGGGAATTTTCCCACACCAGAAGCCTGTGAGCACAGAGTCACCCATCTCCCAAGCCAGACATGTGTGCCCCGAAGCATCAGCTCTGCCTTAATTTCATCTCTCCTCCTATTTGTCCAACAGTCCAGCTTGAGAGCCTTTATTTTATGCTTGTTTAAGTTAATTTTATAATTAGCGGAGAGAGGAGGCGTTTTGGCTGGGTGGTCATTTATAGCTGTAGATTGGGGCAGCTGTTACCGGTGCCTGGTCACCGAGCGGTGAGCGATGCTGCCGTGCCCACATCGGGCTGCGTCTGTTCGAAGGAGAACGCTCCGTGCCGAGCAGCAACTTTCCATGGAAGCGGATCGGTCCCTGCTTCTTCCCTAAATACTGAGTGGATGTGGTCCGGGTCCGACACAGGAGTAGAAGAACTCAGCAAACTATTTCTCCTTAAATGTTCATCCCAATATATGGCAGAGCAGTTACTGCTGAACAAATGAAAGATAGAGCTGCATCAAAATCAACTTTTTTAACAGGGAAATGTTTATTATATACTGTGCTGCTTTTTCCCCTGGTGGGAAAAAAAACAGTATTCAAAATGAACATTTTTTAAACTGATGAAAAAATCAATGTAACAAAAAATAAATGCTTAATTTTTCATCTAACATGTCCCCATTTTTTAACTTCCAAATTACATTTTCAGTAATTTGACTTTTCTGCCTGTCATAAACAAGCTGTATCAGACTGTCTCTCTGGCCGGGAAGCCCGTGTTGGTGCTTCTGTCTCTCGCTGTGCTCAGGAGGGATGGAGCTGCTCCAGAGCAGGATGTTTCCAAGCTTCACCAGGAGACAGGGAATGAGAAAACCTTAGTCCACAGCTGCTGGAACCCCATGTCTTCTCCCCGTAAGGAAAGCAGCATTTTGCATGGCCCACCCCTGAATTTCCATCTGAGACCCATTTAGTGTCTCTGCCTGAAGCTGGGCAAGGGGAGGAGATCCTCACAAAGGCATGTTGTTTTTGAGGTTATTCCAATTCTGGTTGAAGCTGAAAAACTGAATTAAACCATGCAGGAGAATAGGGATATGGCTCAGACCCAAACACAGAAAGTGATGGGAGGTTTGGAACAAGCCTTTTAATAACTTGCAGGGGGGCAGGAGCCCTGTGGCACAGCCATGCACCCTGAGAACGGCCGGAGCGGGCAGGGGGACCCCTCGGGCCAGGGCTCCTGTCCCCAGGCTGGGCTGGCGTGTGCAGAGGCTGGTGGCTTGGGGGGATGCTCAGCGCAGGGGCTGGTGGCTTGGCTGCAGCAAGGGGGACGGCTCAGCAGGTGGCTGGTGAGAGACCCCCTTGGAGTCCAGCTGATCCCATGAAACCTTCTCCAAAGTAATTACAGCGGAAGGCTTGGAGGCAGAGGCCGACTTGCATTTTTAATTGAGCTCAGAGGCTCCGAGGTCTCCCGGTGGGCTATGAAGGTTAACGGGTTCCCAGCCTGGGCGCGCGGGGCTCTGGAGGGGAGGCAGCTGCCGCTCGGGGTGGTGTGGATGGGGGAGGCAGGAGTTTGGGTGGTGGGGATGCCATAGAGCCAGGTTGCTTGTAGAACCCAGCGGAGCTGAGCTGCTTGCAGAGGGCGCTTGGATGGATGAGCCACCAAAAGCCACCCGGCTGGCGGGCGGCTCTCGGCGGTGAGATCCGATTCTCTCGAGATCCGATTCTGGGGGGAGCGGTTGCGTGTCCTGGCAGGAGCAGCTTTGTGGGGAGCGCTTCCCTGGGCACGTGCAGCCAACGCCGAGGATCGTCTCTGCCAGGGAGCAGCAGCTGAAGGGCGCAGGTCCAGGCAGGCGGCTGCTGCGGAAGCACTGTGCTCCCCTCTCCGGCTCAGCACACCCCCTGCCCTGAGCCCCAGCATCATTTATGCCCCCGTTAGAGAGACAAGACAGGCAGAGGCTCCTCTCTCACCCACACGGGTCCAGCACAGACCTTGCTGGGACCCAGTGTGACCATGCAGGATGGTTGGGGCTTGTCAGGTCCACGTTAGCCACTGATTTCCTTCCAGGTCTAGCGTGTCTCCAGAGCAAATCTCCTAGTGCAGAGCAGATACTGCCTCTTCCCAGTCCCCTCTCCCACGTGATGATACGGTGCTGTCCCAACACATGTGCTGTGATCTCTTTTAAATGGATGCATTAATCCTGCTATGGCAGCTTTGGCCGAGGCTGCGTTACTTGTAACCAGAGCCTAATCCTGCTCCCAGCTCGTGTGATTTATCTTTATTCCCTGCATATGTAAACCAGCCCCTGCCACCATCAGCATCACCTGGGCTTGATTTGTTTCGGCAAGAGAGTGCTATTTTTCCTTTTATCCTAAGCAAAATGCATATTTGAACGGGATTAAATTTGAACCCCTTCAAATGCTTAATTCTGAGTGGAATGCAAATAGTCCCTGTGGACCGTGGCAGTGGCTCCAGACAGCGGAGTGAGGATGGCAGTTGTGTTATGCCTTAAAAATATTTTCAATTGCAAAACAAAAGTGGGAAGAGAGGCCTTAAATGATGTGAAAATAACACTGTTTGAATTAATGTGTCAGCCCTGATGGATGCTTGCGCTGCCCGGAGTTTTGAAAGGGCTGTGACGGGTAAGATATTACCAGGTGAGATTTACCTACAGCCCATGACTTCTAGTCAGCAAAATCTTAGATGAAAACCTATCCTTCACTCTACACTGACTTGCAAGGAATATTGAATCAAGATAAAGACCTGCAGGGCCACATACACAAAGGTGTTTTGGCATCTAAGTCCCATTAATTTCGATGCAAGTTTTGGCATTTTCTGATATTATCTTTAATTTAGTCAAGTAAAGGAGGGTCAGTCCTTGTCCCCAGCGCGCCCAGTGCAGGAGTGCAGGCAGGGTGCAGGTCTGGGCTGTGGACAAAGCTGGTCAGTCCTGCCCTCAGTGGCTCTCTCTGGCTGTGCCAAGCGTAGTTTTTCAGTTTGTCTTCCTTATCATCATCTCGAAGCTGCACGTGCGTGTATGTGGTTTCTTGCACCCTGATCTTCCTCCCAGAGTGAGAGAATGACCTACGTATACAGGCGTTACACCGGGAGGATGCTGGGCTTTGTGACATGGGTTGTCTAAGGACTGGAAGCAGCAGTGCACCGCATCTTCCCGAACGGGCACGCTCATGCCCAGATGGGGACTGTGCTTGCCGCACACCTTTCCTTCCTCCCCCACTCCCTCCTCCTCTCCATGGCCACACGTTGGGTGCTGACCCGTGGCACTGACCCGCAGAGCAGCCCGTTCCCAGTGCCCGCGGCCAAAGGGAGGGAGTGACAGCAAGGGGAAGCAGAAGGTGAGGATCACAGCGTGGGATCACAGCGTACACGCTGGACCAAATCCTGTCTCTTGACCTTTGAACGAGGCCGCCGGTGCCCGCGAAGGTGGGGATGGATTGCTGCCTTCAGGCCAGGGGAGAGATGGCAGGGCTGCGCCCGGTGCCCGCTCCGCACTGGCAGCACCAGAGGAAAAACAGCATTTGAGATCCTGCAGGGCTGCCTCTGAGCGAGCAGGGCCTTTGTTTGTCATCCCTTACGAGTCCCGATGTGAGATGAACTTTCTTTCCTCTTTCTTCCTTTACTGGCACAGGTAGGGATGTGCACTGCAAAGAAGATTAAAATAGAAAGCACCGAGCGATGCACAGGGAGGAGAGCGGCTGCAGATGTGCCTGGGAGTGCCAAGGTCCAGGTGCCTTCCCTCTGGGATCCAGGGCATTCTTGCCCTAAACTTCCATAAGTCCTTAATGGTTGGATTCTCCTCATACTCAGAGCTGGGTGGAAGCTGGTTTCTTAACCCCGATGATTTTACAGCAGTGTCATTTCTTTCTTCCCTGAACTCTTTGTGAAAATACCACCGAGGCTTTTCAGTTCTTTGCAGAAGGAGACGAGTGACAGATCGCTCACGGCACGGCGGCTCCTGCCCCTTGGATGGGGAGAGCAGCCTGTGCCCTGCTGTGCCCCACAGCCGCTGCCAGCCGCGCACCAGAAGCAGCCAGAGGAGCCTGCGCTGCTGGGGGGTCCCAGCCGGGGTGCTGAGCCATGTTTGCCAGCCTGGGACAGGGACAGCAGCGCTCCAGGACGGGCACTTCACCCTGAGCCCCGTGTGCGGGCACAGTGCTGCGCTGCTGCCTTCTGCGAGGACCTTTGCAATGCACTTGTTGAGCCAGGAGTGGGGGGGCTTTGCTGGTTGGGGTCTCACCAGTCTGGGGGGGGATCGGGCCCTCAGCCTCGCCATCACGTAGAAAAAGTTATCTTGGTGTGTTCAAAGTGAAATTCATGCTTTGCTGGTTCAGGGCCTGTAGGAATGCTAAAAATGCATTAAAAAATACCTAGGAAAAAAAACCCCACAAGTTTAACCACCTTCTCTTCCTCCCCACTAAGCAATTACCAAGTGAATACAAAAATAAATGAAACATCCCCGTAAACAGACATGCAAAGAAAATGAAGCACTTTCTGTTCACAGCTGGTGAGCTCCCTGCCCCGAGGCAGAGCTGGCTGGGGGCTGTGCCTGCTGGAGGTGACATCCCTGGCACCCCTCAGTGCCCCACCGCCCTTCCCAGGGTGAGCTGATGTCCTGGATCAGTGTAGACTTCTGCTGTCCAGAAAGGAGACGTTCATGCAAATTCCTGCCCATGTCTACGTTTAATAACAGTATCGCTGCTTTCATCTGGTTTCAGAAAGTCCTCCCATCAAACACCAGTGCAGCCAGCTGGAGCTGACCTTCGCCTTCTGCGTGGGTGGGGTGGATGGACGGGTGGGATGGATGGACGGGTGGGTGGGATGGATGGATGGGTGGGTGGGATGGATGGATGGGTGGGACGGATGGATGGGTGGGTGGGATGGATGGACGGGTGGGACGGATGGACGGGTGGGTGGGATGGATGGATGGGTGGGTGGGACGGATGGATGGGTGGGACGGATGGACGGGTGGGTGGGATGGATGGATGGGTGGGACGGATGGACGGGTGGGTGGGATGGATGGATGGGTGGGTGGGATGGCCGGACGGGTGGGACGGATGGGTGGGTGGGTGGGTGGGATGGATGGGTGGGTGGGTGGGACGGATGGATGGGTGGGTGGGACGGATGGACGGGTGGGTGGGACGGATGGATGGGTGGGACAGATGGACGGGTGGGTGGGATGGATGGACGGGTGGGACGGATGGACGGGTGGGATGGGGGTGGTGGTGTCACCCTGCCCGCCAGCTCAGCCATCAGCCCAGCCGCTCCCACTGTGAGGGTACCAAATCCAGGCTGGGCTGATCCCCATCCCAACATCGCTCTCACGCCCTCTGTGAGTTCCAAGTTGAGTTACTTCAAACACGTTACATCTTCAAAAAACCCCGCTGCTGATCTGCGGTGAAGTACAGAGCCATTCCCCAGCACTTGGCAGCTTTCAGCACTTTGAAATCGCGACTCAGCTTCAAGGAGTGGAGCTGGGGCTGGATCTGACGGGGGGTTCGATGTTCCAGAGAGGCTGTTGGTGCGGGCAGCCCTGCCCCGGCGAGCTCGCTCCCTGCAGCAGATGCATTTTGGACCTGTGCAGCCAGCAGCCTTAATTACACCTCATGCTAATGATGGTTTTTAACGTCCAGGGAGAACAAAGGCATGGCAGAACTGGTTGACTTGTTCTCAGTAAACAAATGGCTGATCCAGGAAGGCAAACTAGACCCCGTCCTACCACCAGCCCAAGGTTACAGCACTCACCGGTGCCCTGTTTGTCCAGTCACTACAGATTCTTGGCACTACAGGGAGCACCAGCACCAGTGGGTAACATGGAGCAGTTATGGGTGGCCAACAACTGCAGCCAGCTGTACAAACAAAGCTGTACTTGCTTTCGTATCCCAGGGATCGCAGATTCCAGCCACGCTGCCTGGCCACCCCTGCCACAGGGCTTCCCCAGCCCCATCGGGCTCCAAAAAGGTCAAACCCTTGGCAATGGCACAGCTACAGAAGGGAAAAAAAAACCCAGAAAATTTGTGTATGCATTAAGGAAAGAAAATCCTGAAAAAATATTGATAGCAGATGCTTTATATTGTGAGGGAGGAAAAAAACCCGAATTAAAACTGAAGCTATGTTCTGTCTAAAGCTCTTCAGAGGCCGAGACGAACATTTTCTGTTTGAATATGTAGTATTTAAAAGCCGGTGCCTTCTCCCCAGCAAGATAAGTAAGGTTTTTATTGGAAACTTGCAGTATCTACACTGGGCCAGCTGCGAGGAGCTGGGTCCCTGGGAGCTGAGCCAGGCAGGGGGGCTGAGGAGAGCTCTGCACAGCCTTCCCTCCACCCCTTCCCCTCTCGCCAGCTGCAAAAAAAACTCGGAATCAACTAAGCGAGGGGAAGGAGCACCCGGGGTCCTGGGTCATTTGAAAATGAATTTCAAAGTAACTCCCACTCTGCTTGCTTTTGCTGGGCGTTCGTGAAACGTGGAAGGGCGAGGGGTCACGATCTCTGCCTCTGCCCCCCGCGCTCCATCCCGCTGCCCGTCCACAGCGTATCAGCGTGTTTTCCACGTAAATCGATAGCAACAGAGATTTCTTCGCAGGCTGTATGGCATCAAGGTTAAAACCCAGCTGTGTACTTTTAGATTTTTCTTTGATTCTTCAGGATTTTTTGAGGAGGGTTTTGATGATTTATATTTAAGATCTGAGGATTTAGCTTTCTTATTGGCTCAAGTTTGCTGCCGTGTATCTTTAAAGCACTTACTAAGCAGGTGCCGTTTGCTTTGTACAGCAGAGGGGAGCAGGCGTGGGCAGAAGCATGTTGCACGGAGCAGCCGGAGGTGGAGGTGTAGCCCGTGCTGCCCTGGCACTGGGGCTTGGTGGCACCTGTCTGTCCCTCTCAGAAGTTGCCAAGCCTGCATTTTTCACACCCACCCAATTCTGCAAGAGGCACCACTTGCACGTGGTTCTCCAGTGATTTAGGGGTCGCGAGCTTCCACTTGTAATGCACCTAGAGGGATGTTGGGATGGGGATCAGCCCAGCCTGGATTTGGTACCCTCACAGCGGGAGCGGCTGGGCTGATGGCTGAGCTGGCGGCAGGGTGACACCACCACCCCCATCCCACCCGTCCGTCCATCCCACCCGTCCATCCACCCCACCCACGCAGAAGGCGAAGGTCAGCTCCAGTTGGCTGCACTGGTGTTTGATGGGAGGACTTTCTGAAACCAGATGAAAGCAGCGATACTTTTATTAAACGTAGACATGGACAGGAATTTGCATGAACATCTCCTTTCTGGACAGCAGAAGTCCACGCTTATCCAGGACATCAAAGCCTTATCTCCGGGAATGCAAATATTTGCCCCCAACCACAGAGGAAATGAAAAGTTTCTCCATTATGTGTTTATCTGTTTCAAAAAGATGTTTTCTAAATACTAGAAGACAAGGAGAGGGGAGCGAGAGGTTACCAGTACTACTCTGAGGAAGGAGCTAAACCAGCATTCCGAGCATGCCATTTCCTGCAGGACAAAGTCCTTTCCCCTGGCTGACATCCCCCTGTCTGCACTGTAACCTCCAGTGAGGGCTTACAGGACCAGCAGTCCTTACCGGTTACAAGCCCTCCCTGCCCCCAGAGAAATCAGCACCCTGGGATATAGCGGACTAGACTGAAGAAGGAAATACTGATTTGTGTTTCTCTTCTGCTCGGGAAGGCTTTCAGGTCATCCACACACGTAAGCATCACCGAGATTTCTGTACCATCACCTGACTCCGGGAGCTGATGCTCGAGGGGAAGCACAGGTGGCCGTAGCAGTCCTGCTTTTTAGGTGTGACGTGCAGGAGGCTGGGGCGGTGCGGCTGAGTTCTGACTCCTTGGGTGAGGACTGAACGGCACGGTGGGTTTTTTGGTGTCCTCATGCGCTGCAGCTGGGACACGGTGCACGGGGAGGGTCTGGTGACCATCTCAGGAGGTTGGGTAATTTTCCACGGCTGCTCTGCTGCTGCTCCCCCGCTTCAAAGACAAATGGCTCGTGCTGTTCAAAGGGTCCAGTTCCTCCTTAGGTAACTTTGAACTCAATCATGCCTGGCTTTGCTTGCGAAGAAATCTTGAGACGCCTTGAAAGCCCGGTGCGGCCTCATTGACTCTGTCGTGCTGACTCTCCTCCTGCACAAGCACACAGAACCGTGCCTGCTCGTTTTTGCAGATTTGCTGCCAAAACAGGGGAGGAATTCAGTGTGAGGAATGAGTGCGATTTGGGAGAAAGCCCAGCAGAACATCACTTAGCCCGTGCCAGGATTTATGCTGCTCTTCTCGCGGAGCCTGTGCACCAGGATGCTGCATCTCGGTGGCCCGCGTTGCTCCAGGCTTGGTCACCATGCCCAGGGCAGACTGGGACCCCTGCTGTGCTGAGCAGCAAGCTGAGGCTTGCAAAAGAGGGGGCAGCCCCCCAGCCTGTGCTTTGGGGTAAGCCTCTTATGGGGTAAGCCTCTTACATGTGCCCTTTTTGACAAGCCCAGCTCTGAGCATCGGGATGCGGCCCCGCCAGCCAGCTCCTCTCCCGGCACTGAATCTGGGCCACCTTGAAAGCTTCCAGCTTTTTCAGGCAAACACTTTTTGTCTGGTATCCAAGAAAATTGGGCCCTGATTACTGATTAGACCTAACTACTCCCCGACATAGTGAACAAACACGAACAAAAGTTAGGGCAAAAAAATGTTACAGGGAAACATAAGCCACAAAACAAACCAGTAATAATGTATTATTCATATATTAACGTCAGCATTAATAGTAATGCAGTGTTTTGCAGCTGTTTTAGTAATAATGCTACAGCTTTATGTATTAATAAGTGTAGTAATATTAATGCCACTTTCTGCAGTAAATAACATGGATAACAGCGTTGCTTCTCAGGGGTTGTTTAAAACTTCTGCTTCTTGCACTTTGTGTCCAGCCAGCATCCCGCTCCCCACCGCTAACGGGTCTCCCCTTGTGGGGTACACTCAGTGCAGCACCTCATCGCTCTCGGGAATAAATAAAATCCTCTGAATTTCCACTGCTGGATTTCCTAATTCCCACACCTCCAGCCAGGATCAAAGGTCCCCTTTGTTTTTGTAGCCTGAAGTTCTTTATTCCACGTCCCTCTGCAGGGGACTAACTACCAGCAGGGGCTCAGGGAGAGGGCAAGAGGCACCTGTATCCCATTAACAACTTCCAGGGGTTCTGTTGAGCTTATAGGTGGGTTTCAGACTAGTCTGGAGAAAAGCTAACTGCTGATGAGATCAGCAACTCCATCTGGTTCAAGGCTCGAATAACAAGCAAATGAGTCCTTCCACCTGGTGCTTAATGAGGCTGCTGCCAGGGGTTAGTTTTTCTGCCTGCTCACATGCTGGCCATGCAGCTGGGGAACAGACCCAGGAGGGTGTGGAGATGCTGTTGGGAAGAGAGGAGAGTCCGACTGACCCAGCAGCACACAAAACCCCAAACGGGGTTTCTAATGGAGCTGTTGGACTCCCAAGTTGGAAAGAAGTATGGAGATATGTGTTTGCATGACTCAGCCTGCTGAGCTGCTGGGACCGTGCAGAGGAGGAACGGCGTTGCCAGCCCCAGTGGGGACCAGTGCCAGGTGAGCCGGTGCCCGGGGTGCTGGAGAGAGGAGCCGGCTCTGCGGGAGCTTTGGCCGGGCCCAGTGGTTTGCTGGAGCGATCCTGGGCTGGTTCTGGATGAGCTGGCCAGAAACGGTGCTGGTTGCAGAAGGCTGCAATGATGCTGGCTTGTAAGGGATGGGCCCTGGTGCCTCTGGGCTTCGGGTTGTTTTCTTTTTTTTTGCATCAGAGATGGAGTGTGTTGCAGGCACACTGTGAGAGCTGAGTAGATTCCAGGTTGGAGAGGCAGGATTTTACCCATCAGTATCTCACTGCCGTCCTGGGTTACGGCTCCTGGTCCTTTCTGGGTGGAATGCCCAGAGTGTGATACTATTGAGTACCGTGATGCTATTAGCTAAAAACTAAGCTTGGTCGCTTGGCTAATGGCTTGAATCCTCCCCTGCTCTGTGCAAAGCTTTCGGGTCCTCGCTGGTGGGCATCAGCCATCAAAAGCCTTCCAGCCTGGTTGTGGTTGCTGTGTTTTACAGCCAGCTTGGACCTATATTTTTGCAAAAGAACTTGTGAGCCTGCAGGCTCCTTGTTGCTGTTTTTCTTTCTTAATTGGCTTTGAGTGCATGTGTGTGGATGTGCGTGTGCCTGCCTCCCTCATCAGCAGCACCCCTGGTATTCAGTGGAGTAATTAGAACATCTAAATCTTCCGTATATGTCATCCAGACTTTGTAAAATTAACTGTGATTACTGGCACCAGCCTGCAGACGTGCCGAATCCCACCCCAGCTCCCGATAAGCATAATTGCTCCTCGTTGTTCCTCTGGAAAGCCTTGCGCTCGCTGCCACGCGTGAGCTCCTTCCCGCTCGCTTTTGTATTAGCGCCGAGTTAAATGACTTTGGCTTTTGTTGACTCGGGGAGGATTTACGAGGAGTTGCACACAACTGAAATCGGGAGCGCTTCTGGATTGCTGAGCAAACAAAAACCCTGCGTTGGGTGATGGCTCTGGAAACGAATCCTGCTCCTCCTCCTCCTCCTCCTCTTTCCCTGACCCCTGGCTGGATCCAGGAGTAGGGTGAGCTGCCTGGGATGTGGCAGGGAAAGCTGGCCGGTGCCACGGGGCGCAGCTGTGGTGGAGCGGTGCCCTCTTGCAAAGAGCCCTGACCCTCCCCGGGGGCCTACTTATACGTGTATAAATATATATCTATACTATATATAAAAATTAAAACCTGCAGGCTGTTGGGAGGAGCGGGTTTTGCGCCTTGCCCTGCCGGATGGCATTATTTCTGCAGTCTAAAGGTGCATCTTCAAAAGCCAATGACCATTCATCCATCCAGCTTTGCCATATCCATGTGTTACTGCCATCGGTGGGAAGCTGCCAACTCCAGGAACAAAGCAGGGGCGGCTAAGGAGTGGGTATTTATCGTTATTAGTCTCTTGTTAAATGAGGAAGGGCATTGACCACTTACCCATTTCCTTACACGCAGGTTAACTGGTGTGAAGAAATAATTCTTCTTCCTGAAGTCACGTTTTTACGCCTCCTGCCTTTCCGCCCTCCCAGCCCCACTGGCACGTAGAGATCAGCACCACATCTTATCTCCCCAGTGCGAGTGCTGCCCAGATGTCTTTCATGTTTCTCTGTCTTCCCTGGAGGGTGCTGGGTCTCTCACACCATTCCCAATCTAAACACTTTAAAAAAAAAAGGCCAGGGAACTAACTTTGCTAATGACTTTGACTGGAATCATTAAGGACATCTCAGCATCATGGCTGCTCTTCTCTCTGCTTTCAGGAACAATATTGATTGCTATTTTAATTTAAATCTTGGACAAAATCCTTCATTTTTCTTCCGAGTTCTCCAGCACAGCTCGCTGCCGTGTCCTGGGGGTGCAGAGCAGCATGTGGGAGGGATGCAGAGCATCCTTGGGCAGTGTCCAGGCACAGCCGGGACCTCAGGGCAGGGGGGGCGATTGCCTCCCGGCTCTGTCCGGGGAGGGGGGAGCCGGGGGGTGCCAAGGACCTGCCTTGGGAGTGCTGGAAAATGGGTAATTGTGGGGAAACGGCTGCAAAATTCAGCCAAGAGGAGGCAAGGGTGGCATTTTCAGTAGGGAAGTCTAGTGCTCCGGTGTCTCTCTGCTCTCATTATATACTTTCCAATTGCTCTTATATATGCTTCAAAGGTTAATATATGTTTGTGATGAGTGCACTTTGTAGAAATGTTAATTAGCCCGGGTGCAATTTGAGGGATTCTTCCCTCAATAATAAATGCTCTTTCTGTATTTTTAGCCACCATTTTTACTGGCACTCGCTCCGCTCTTTATCCAGGCAGTGACTCGAGAAAAGGCTGGGGTGGGCTGCGGGTCCGCCCCCCCGCCCCGGGCAGCAGGGGCTCAGGGGTTTTGGGGAAGGTGTCTGGCTGGCCCGGGGGCTGCTGCACCGCCGAGAGAGCCCCCCTGGGACTGGGGCCAGCCCGGGCAGTGGCTGGTGCTGGGGTGGCACTTTAATGTCACCAGGTGATGTAGGGACCTGGCATGGAAAATGGGTCTGGGGCAGGGGCTGCTCCGTAGGAGCAGCCCATTCTCGTGCTGGTGCTCTGCTGTATTGGTGTGTGTTCCCAAAAAGCTTGCGGATCTGAGGTTCTTCCACCCTAACTGATGCGATATCCAAGAATTCCTCTGGCTCCATGTCTGTGTGGGCTTACGATACATCCCAAGTGCTTGTGGATGGGGAAACTCAAGCCACAGGCTTCATCTCTGATTTTCATGAGGTTACCAAGTGAATGCCCTTCCATTTGCAACATGGGGGGACAAAATGGGATTTCAATCAGTGGGAAGGGAGAGGCAATTTCCCAGCTCACATTAGCTGGTAATAATTGCTTTGAGAATGGAGGTTTAATCTCAGGACTTTGTACAGAAGATAGCTTTCTGAGCGAGTTTCCAGTTCTCGACACGGTGGCTGGTCCCTTCCCCAAGTGCCACGTCTGGAGGCTCCTTAAAGGCTCCTTAACCCCCCAGCCCCGGCGTGGGGCTGCAGCTCCCGTGGCTGCCAAGGGCATCTCCCCCCACCCCCAGCCCCCTGCCCATCGGGACTCGGCAGGCAGGCACCCACGGCAATAACGCGGTGCCTCCGAGCAGGCTCCCCCTGGCCTCGGCCACTGTATCTTTGCAACACAAAGGTCAATTGAATTCATTACACTGTAAAAATGAAGTTCTCTGATTGATTGAAGGTTCCTCTTTAACACTTCAAATAAATGTGTTGGTTTTACTTGATGGAATGCTTTAAAGGTCCATTATAAAACACCCTTTTATATGAGAAGTAATTTTTTTTACATCATTTTTCTTTTCCTTAATTTTTGTGGAACGTAATTATCCTTTTCCCCCTTCACCTCCTTCTTTTTAATCGATTTTTTTTTTCCATTCTTTTCCCTCCCCAGTGTAAAGCAAGCAGCGTTATTTAAAGAGACACAGAGATAAAATACAGTGGTATGATGGATACAATGGATGGAAGATGAAACAGATCCATCCATCTCAGACTTTCAATGGCTCCCATTACTCACTTGATTTCAGTCTCCTGTTTTCAGGGTGAGCAAAGCTGGAGGAAAGGGGGATGCTCGGGTTCCAGCACAGCATGGAACACCTTCCCCATGCTCATGCTGGGAATGGGGGGGGACATGTGTGTCCTTGGGGCTGCCAGCCCCCGTTTCCCCCCTCCAGCCAGGGCGGTTGTGCCCTGCTAAATGGCAACGGAATAATTCCTCAGGGCATGGCTGTGGCACCCACTTGAACGCTGAGCAATAATTGTCACAATTAATTCTTCTGCCCTGATTTGCCTTGCAGAAAATCCTGAGTGCGCCGAAAAGCTGTTTGCTGCCCGTTTGTACGGTGCTGCTGAGAAGGGAAAATGGGGACAAAAGGGAGAATGATCCCATTTGAGGCTGGGTGACTAACGGCTCCCGCTCCGGGGGAGGCTGCAGCACTCATTATAATTCATGACGAATCCGTGATAATGAATGACTACATCCAGCTAAATCGAGACTAAATAGGAGTGAATTACTGACACTTGAGGCACGGGCTGATGCAGCCCCAGAAGTAAACAGGAGCTCAGCGCTGGAAGGTTTGCTCTCACCTTTCAGAGCAGCTTATATTGACATTGAGCGCATCGAAGAGCATCGTGCTGCTGATTCCTGGGTACCCACCGAGCTCTGGTGCTGTGCCTCCTCGCAGGGAGAGGCAACCCCCTCGCCCAGGGAGCTGGCAGCTCCTTCAGCTGGGTTTGGCTGGGGCATACCCAAGCGGTGCCGCGTTTCCAGGGTGAGTTTAACACCAAAACCCTGGCTCGCTCTGCTTGCGTTGCAGTTTCCTCTCGCTGGTGTTTGGGTTGCAGTGACCTTTCAAGCAGTAGTTTAGAGAGACTGTTGCTGCACAGGGCTGAAATACACCTGAGACCTGTAAGCAATCGACCGCTTCAGTAAATGGCTTCAAGTAACAGCTAAATGGAGGGAAAAGCAGACGGACCACAAATATTGTCCGTGCAGGAAAAGCAGAGGTTAGCGTGTGCGGGTGGCTCATGGGAGGAGATGGTCTTTAAAGCTAGGCTTAAGAGATCAGACAAGCTCAATTAGTTCATTGCTTGATTATAACCTTAATCAACGAGAGTTGCACAGCCCCGGTCCGAAGCAGCCGAGCGGCGGGTGTGGGACGTGCCCCTGCCGGTGGGAACACGCTGTGGCTGGGCAGGCGATGCAGCAGGAACAGCATCCCTGCCCCTTGGCTCGTGTGTAGGGATGGGGCATCACTGGTTTGGGCAGAGAGGTGCAGCTGCTGTGTGGGGGGAACCTTGTTGACGTGGCCATAGAAAATAGGGGGAGAGGGGATCCTGGAATTCATTGCCTTTTCCCCAGAATGGGATCAGGCTGCAGGCACAGGCTCTGCCTCCTCCCTGGGTGCCGTAGTCCAGTGTGGTGTTACATTTGGTGTTAGAAAACTTTGTCTGCTCTTTATAGAGGTCACTGGTCTCTCCTTGCTGGGGCTTTACCCTCTGCTGGAGGATAAAAGTGGGTATCTTTTACCCTCCGGTAAAAGAGCCGGGTGCTTCCCTGCAGCACAGCTCCTGCTCTGGGGCAGGAGGAGGTGGCTGCTCGTGGCGCACAGCCCGACGTGCCGAGCAGGGACGATGCTGGGGCTGGGCTCGCCGCTCAGCAGGGCCAAGGGAACTGAACAAGACAACGTGCTTAATTCCTGTATTAAGGAAAAAAAAAAAAAAATCCCAGTGTCTGTTGGTGCCCCAGGGGATGGTCACCACGGACCTCTGTGTCTGACGAGGTGCCAGTTCTTGTGCAGCGTGAGTAATGCTCCTTGTCAGCTCCGATAAAACCTGAAATCTATCACTGGCCCTTTCCTCCAAAGGTTTTGTTACCGAGGAAAGTAATTACAATTTGTCCTTAATTCCAGAAGTGTGCCTAGAAAATGGGCTGGGAGGAGGCTGGGGAGGAGGGGGCTGGTCCATGGCAGAGCCACAGCCGACCGCCACCTCCCGAGGTCCTGAGCAGCCACCTTGGTGGCCGTTGTAGCTGGAAATAGTGTAGGGAAGGTGGTGGAAAGATGGGAGGTGGCTGCAGTCGCTGCTCCTTCCGCAGCTCCCAGCCATGCCGGAGGGGTGAGTTTCCCGCGCTGAGCATGGCCAGACGCCCCTGCCCTGGCCGGACAGCAGGTCCTCTCGGCTGATGGATTATGCAGGATTTGGTTTTCAACGCCGGTTGTTCAGCGGAAGGGGAAAAGCCCTCCCTCCGCCTCTGGATCTGATGCGATGAGACATCTGACGCGGAAGATGAATTGAGGGCTGCATCTGAAGTGCCAGATACATAATCCATCCTAAATAGGCTTCATTAGTGGTAACAATTAAAGCTACCATTGTGGATTGGATACATTTTCTATTAACTTTGCCCTTGTCTGCAACTCAGACTCACCTCATAATAATGAGCTGTGTCACTTCTGATCTATTTCTCATAATGGCTCCGTTCTCCTCTAAATCTGGGCAAAATATGATTTATAGGCAGGGCCGCTGTCTTGGTGTCAGCCACCTGGCTTCCACCAGCGGG
This sequence comes from Falco peregrinus, assembly GCF_023634155.1. Lineage (NCBI taxonomy): Eukaryota > Metazoa > Chordata > Aves > Falconiformes > Falconidae > Falco > Falco peregrinus. The sequence continues at coordinate 118,620,991 of NC_073723.1, forward strand.
AAGGGGGCAAATGCTGACCAAGGTTTGCAGCCTTTGCTGGCCCCTGACGGATGGCAAAAGCCGTCCTAGGGCTGGGATCGAGGGTGATGCCTGTGGGCTTGGGTGTCAGCAGGACAGAGGGGAGCTGGAGCCCTCCCACGGGAAGCAGTCTTCTCCAAAAGCCATCATCCTGCCAGAACAGAAGGGGTGAAACTATCTGAGGATTAAGTCTGGTCACCTGAGCATTTCTTTTATTGAGGGATTTACGGCTTGGTCAAATAAATTTTTAATTTCCTATTTTTTATTTGGGCAGCCCTCCTGGCTGGCTCTCGGCACCCTCCAATACTTCTGTTAGAGCAGGGCTCTCTGTGTGTTGGGCAGGGGAGGTGCCAGCGGGGGGGGCAGAGCTACCCAGGCTGTCTGTGTGCCCTGCCAAGGGGGGATGCTCAACCCTTCCTTCCCTTTATGCACAAAGAGCAGGAGCTCCCACGTGGGGTTTGGTGCAAACTTTTCTTGCTGGTGGGCTTGGCAAGAAACACCCTGTATTTGAGGCAGCCCTGAGTCCCAAACCACTGGCCATGACCCACCTGCCCCTAGCTGGACGTGCCTGTGGTCCTCGTCCCCTCAGGGGGGCACGGTCCCAGCAGGCAGGAGACACCTCAGCAGCTGAGCGAAGTTTTCCCCAGGACAGGTGTTTTTTTCAGAGACTTCTTTGCATCTCTGCCTCACCTTTCTTGCTTCAACTCTGAGGATACGAGTCTGGCTGTCTTACGGACGGGTCGCACGTGTGCCCTGCTGCTGAGGCTGGCACGCAGCCCCTGGTGATGCTCCCAGGTCCTGGAGCTTGATGTAGCTTGAGGGGTGGAGGCTGGAGAAGGCATCCTTGCACTGGCCGGAGCTGCGGGCAAGAGGGTGGCTGGAAACCTGCCGCTGTGAGCCTGCTGCCGTCCCCTCCGTGTCCGAACCGCCTCCACCTTGGCCAAGTGGAAGGCAAGCCACCGCGGTGGCAAAAGCCCTCCTGACAAATCTGTGCATGTGTCCCCACTCCTTGCGAATCTGACTATCATCTCATCATTATCAGTAGTGATTAAGAGAAGAAACTGGCAATTAATCCCCTGCAGGGTATTTTGATGATTAAAATGAGAGCTGTACCATATTAAATTTGGCTCTGGGCAGATATAAAGGGAGGCAGCAATGATGTGACCCTCCTCTCCAGGGCACCAAATTTCAGAGGCGCACACTCAACCCAGGCACCTCTGAGTTTAAATACTACTTTTGTTTTGTTATTTTATTTTGACTGTGAATCCCATGTTTCGTGCAGGCACAGGCAAAGGCAGGAGAGGTTCCCACTTAGTGTTTTCATCATGTTCCCCAGCCCGGAGCCTGCCTGAGTCCTGGCTCGGCAGCCAGACACAGCGGGCAGAGCTGCAGGTTAGTTGTGCAGGGTCACCTCGCCCTGTCCGTGGCCCCCAGCCCCGCGTGGGTTTGTCTCTCCAGCTGGTTTGCTCTGAGAAAAAACATGTAGGAGAAATTAAAAAACAAGAAAGAAGAAGAAAAAAAAAAAAAAAAGGTGAGTAATGACAAATATGTTTCTGTCAGCCCAAGTTAAACAGACTGTGATGCTTCAGGACCTTTCCTGATAATTAAAAGCAAGGTGATGGCTCTTTGCTGGTGAGAATTTATTCTGTCACTTGGCTTTAAGGAAGCCGCCTTGCCAGGCACTGCACGGGCAGTCAGGGCTCGCTTCTGTCCCTGTCACCACCTACCCTGTCACCTTCTCCCTGCCTGCCAGCCTTCCCCCAGCAGTGACATGCTGCACTGGGGTCACGGTGGAGGAATTCGCATCCGTCCCAAGAAAAGACTCCCCATCAGCAAGGCAGCATTGCTGTGAGCAGCCGGTTGCCATGGCGATGTGGTTCTGTAAGGGCCCGAGTGGATGATTATTGTTATTTATTAATTTAATCTCACCCTGGTCCCCACCAGCAGGAGCCGGGGCACTGGGAGCCAGGAGCGCGGGGTCTGCTGTTGGGCACTGAGATGAGATGGGAAGAGGGATCCCTGGGTCTGGCTGCAGGAGCAGTGGGGGTCCCGTTTGGGAGGGAGGGGGTTGATGTCCTCACCGGCGCTGTCTTTTGGTCGGAGAGGACCAGTGGTGGCAGAGGGCTGGGTGGGCAGGGACGGGACCAGGCTGATCTCTGGGTGGGTGGGGGATACCGCAGCCGAGAGGAGAAGCCTCACCGTGCTGCCTGGACATCGTGCCAGCCCCTGTGCTGTGCCAGTGCTGCCCAGTGTGGGGGACACCAGAGCCTCCTGAAGGCAGGTGTGACTCCCTCCACCTGCTCCCAGGCTGGCAGAGAAGTTTGTCCCCGTGCACGGCACGAGCGCTCATCTCCAGCCTGCTGCTTGCTCTTGCCAGCCCGGGAGATGCGCGTAGCTGCTTGAGCACGTTTCTCTCCTGTTTTTAATTCCCTGATACCGAAGCAGTCGCAGGCAACCCGGTCCAGAGGGACTCGTGGGTACTTCAAGGGGTGTCACACCTGCTGGTGCTACTTGGGTTGCAAACCAAGGGACAAAAGCTGCCAAATGCCACAAGCGGCACTACCTCCTGATTGAATCGGTTGAACAGAGAGAAGGGACTTGATTTTTGCTTGGCTGGGACCAAAGTCCTGGCGTCACATCTGTGCAGAACCCTGCTGGGAGCTCTGCTTCGTTGCTGAGCTCAGCCCTTGTCCAAGCAGAGCCACCCATCGTGTCCCCCTCTGCCAGCCCCCGCTGCGCAGGGCACTGCCGGGACCCCTGGGGTCAGCATACGACCCCCAGATTTGTCCTTGCTCTTGGTGCCTGATGAGCAGCAGGGGATGGGGTGTAAAGCTGAACCGGTGCACCCACCCCTTGCTGGGGGACATCCCCCTGCCCAGGCTCTGTGTGGCGTGGGCGTGCGGTGAGGTTTCAGCCAAGGCCACGGACTGCTCTCCTGCTGCAAGCTCCGCACGTCCTGTGCTGCACGGGTACCTCGGTGACAGCCCAAGGTCACCAGGATGTCACAGCAGACCTTGGAATTGAGATTTCATCTTCTTGAGCTGTTCAGTGCTTTGCTGTCAAAGCCATCCTTCATCCTTCCTAAGGGAAGGGGCTGCCTCGCCCAGAGGCACGCGTAGCTTTTCATATACATGGTATCAATCTCCGTAAGGGAAGCACTTTTATATTGAAGATCTGATGGAGGAATAAATTCCCATAGAAGTAGAAAGCAGAAACTAATAGGCTTTTTCACAATGAAAGAATAGATCTGCTGACAAAGGCATTTCCAGGGCATCAAAATAAACTGTATTTTCTGCGAACACCAGGGCTGTTCCAGAGCTCCTTCGCCTCTGCAGGCAGCCCAGCTGAGAGCAGCCACCCGGGTGTGCCATCCCTGGGACACTCGCGCCTGGCTCCTGAGCCCAGTTCCCCATCTGTCACCCACGCAGAGCACCGCCGTGATGGTGTGTCTTGGGTCAGTTCTGTCCCCGCTTGCTCCTGGGTCCTGGTCCCTCTGCTCATCCACCGCTTGCCTGGACACCGCTCTGCACCTGCCAGCCAGCACAAGAGCATCTGCCCTGCCTTGCCAGAGCCCGCCTGCTCTTGGTCCTCTTCGTTATGGGATTCCTGAGCCATGGTCTGGTTTTACTTTCTTTTTTTGTCCCACTGCGTTCCTCTGATTCCCTTTGCTGGCTCAGACGTTGCTTTTTGGGTGAGCGCATCCCTGCCCCAACACGCAGCTCCAGTGGGGCACCTACCTCCGCTGCGGGTCCCAGCCTGCCTCTTCTCGGGGGGGGCTTTGCCACAGAGACCCCCTTGCTGGGCTGTCCCAGGGTTGTATGGACCATCTTTTTCCAGGGAGTGTCTTGGTTCCTGGTGCTGCCAGGTCTTGCCAATGTTGTCTTTGGCAGAAATTGTAGGATGGGGAAGATCATGCTGCCCAGATAATCCTTATGTTTAAGCTTCTTATCTGAAAGCGGCTCTTTGGAAACGATAGGCAGAATTAGCCCTTGACCCACGTCTTCTGCACGCTGCAGGCGGTGTTCCCACCTGGGATAACCCTGCACATCAGCATGCCTTCTTCATGGTCCTGCATCCCAGCGCTGTGCGTGCCCTTCTCCTTGCTGGAGGCTGGGGCAGGACCACGCTCAGCTCCAGCCCCCCCTTCTCCTGGCCACCCCCACCCACAGCCCATCCTCTCCCTCTTCCCCATCGCTGCTCTCAGGACTGCCCCAGTGCAGCTCTGGCACCCCAGGGGGAAGCCAGGACCCCTGGAAGGTGGTACCCTGGGCAGCCCCAGGCTTCCCACCACCACAATGCTCCCAAAATTTAGGGACAGCTTTCCCAAGCAGTTCCTCAGAGCCGAGCTCCTGCCCACGGCCGTGCCACGCAGGCTGTGCGTTGTAGCCGGCTCCTGCAGGCAGAGGGGAGGGCAGGCTCCTAGTGCCAAGCTCTCTTTGTCATTTCCCCTGTTGAAAAAAAAAAATACTCGTTAATTTGTCATTCCTATCAATTGATTTTCCAGTTAAAACTGCTCTCTGCCTGCCCTTGATTCCCACCCTGCAGGAAAATAAGCCCTATAAAAGAAATGGATACCCCTGTTGCTTAAGAGACTAAAATTTACTGAAGACTTAAGCGCCTCAGTCCCCAAAGGGGGCGAGAGGAAATGATTTGTTCAATTAATTATAAATGTTTTAATTTAAATGGCTAATGTGGAAGATAGTCATATATAAGACAGCAAACTACTGAAGTGTTTTATGGGTCCTTAAAGACCACTAAAAGCTTGTTCTGATTCTGCTAAGATCACTCAAATGACTTTTTCTTTTGCATTCAGGGTAGGGTGCTGTGGGAGGCGGAGGGGCAGAGATTTCCTCTTGTATTTTACATACCTCCAGGCAAGGTGTGATAAATGTTTAGCAATTCCTTTCTTTGGAGCCGGAGTTTGCCTTTGAAAACCAGAAACGTTGCCGATCCTGCAGAGAGGTGAAAAGAAAAAACAAGAGAAGAAATCTTCTGGGTCAAGGTCAACTCTTGCTGTAGGATTTCTCCTACACTTACCGCATCCCTGACATCCTCCTTGATATCCCAGCCAGCCCTCACTGCACAGGACAACGCTGCCTTTAATTCCACGGTGACGGATGTTTCACATACGTTTGTGTGCATTCCCCGGCTGGAGTAAGGCAGCGAAGCCCTTTGTATCACGGCATTAGTGAGCTGGTTTACACAGGGAGTGTTGCCAACCTGCCCTGTATCTCATCAAAAATACTGACTGCAGAAAAGCAGAATCATGAGACTTGTAGGAAGAAATATTGCCTGAAAAGGAGGGATCCCCCAGTGGAAGTTTCCCCAAATGGAGTGAAGGAGAGGGAGAAGGAACTTGGGTGTCTGTGTGTGGCTTGGAGCAGAACAGGGTCGGCAAGCCAAGACCTCACTGCCACCAGGCTCTTCCCTCTGCTCCCACCCTTCTTCTCACAGCTGGAATGTGCTGCTGCTATTCCACTGCCCTGTCTTCATTTTTCCTCCCATGATGATGCCCCTGCACCTCGCCTGCTCACAGTGCCATCACTAATTCTTCTCCATGGTTCCTATTTTGTGGCTGAAAAGGGGCAGACCGACCAGGAGTGGGTAAATTGGCCACTTAATAAATGCATTTTCTCAATTCTTTTTTTCTCTCCTGTCTCTAGTGTGTCCTGCCCTGAGAAGTATTTTCCTGGAGTTCTCAGCTTGTTGACCCCTAGAGCTCCAGAGCTGTTCCCTAAGCTAAATGGCTTTTCTTTTCATGCTTCAGCAAAATCTCTCTTGCTTCCAGCACAACCCATCTCCTCCCAGGCCACACAGAAACAATTACAGCAGCAAAAGGCTTCTATAGTCATAATTACGCTTCCTTGCACCGCACCGGCAGGCTGTGCTCCGGAGGGGCAGGTGGGTTTGGGTGGTGGTTAGAAACCCCTGACAAGGTCCAGCCCTGAGGAGCAGCTGCACCCAGTGCTGCCAGGCGCTGCAGACGATGGGCTGTGAGTGCAGACGACGGGCTTTGGGTGCCGATGATGGGCTTTGGGTGCAGGGAGCGGTGGGAAGCGCTGAATCACGCCCTGCGTGTTTCCCAAGGTGACGTTTGGTGGGATAACAGCTACGGCGCTGCTCAGGATAACATCGACGGCTGCAGCGGGGACCGATTCCCGGCTGGGAGCTGCTGCCAGCGCAGGGGCTGCACCGTGCGCTGCTCCTTTCCCCCGGTGCCTAAATTAAATCTCTCATCACCCAGGAATTTGCCCCATTTAGCAGGCAGCCTGCTCAGGCTGGCAGAGCATGGGGCTGAGATCAGCCTGTTCACACCCAACGCCTTCCTTCAAAGCGTTCGAAGCTGCCCTGCACCTTGGTCCTCAACCTGTGTAAAGGTGATGGCCCAGTTGCAGCGGTGCGGGCTCCCGGGGGGGCTGCATGTCTCCGGTGGGGGGGGACCAGCGGGGACAGAGCTTTTGCTGCTCATTCTCTACCTCTCCTGGCACCCCACAGCCTACACCTGCAGAGGGATGTGATCTGAGCAAGTCTGGGATCCCTCCTGCCACCCGCCTTTTGGCATACTATACCTGTTACTAAAAATTTAAGTGGCTTGCACGCAGGGAAGCACACCCAGAGGGATCTGGGCTGGGAAAACCAACTTAACCTCAAAGAGATGCTGCGGCCACGCCGGGCTCACCGTGCCCTGGTGCATCAGGGCCAAAAGCTGGAAGTGGTGAGAAGTGGCAGGAGAGCAAAGGGAAATTGAGTAGTTACATTTTATTGAATGAAATGTAAAAACTGGGAATGAGTGTTAAGAAGAAAATGGGATTTGAAAAATTATTACTTTAGAGATTATTAAAGTGGAAGTATTTGTGACAGCATGCGGAAATTGGTCTCTAAAAACAGTGCTCCCTTGAACCTACGTGTCCTTGTGCCTGAGGTGCTCAGGTTTATGTGTGCATGTATAAATGCATTCACTCTTAAATAAGTAAATGTTTGGGGCTTATCCCTCAAAAGCGCCTGAAACCCTATCGATACGAAACAAACTGGTTTTCTACTCTCAGTTATTGCTGGGAACAGTATTTGCTTTGGAGCTGGGACATAGAGCAGAAACATTTGGAGAGGCCACGGGGGACTTGTGTTGGATGTTCCATGAGGTTGTTGACCACTCTGGTCCAAAACCATCCCCAAGGAGCCCTTGCTCTTGGACAACAACCTCATTAGCAGCTGATGGGAGCCTGCTTTGCTGAGCTGGGAGCGAGCCCTTGCGAAGGAACTTGGATCTTGTGATTGGAGAGGGCTTTTTTTGATTTTTTATCGTTTTTCTTAACCTTTCCCCAAAAGGAAAATACCAGGCCTGCGTGTTTCAGAGTGGGTTTCTCATTGGCAGCTCCATCGGGTTTTATTTTAATCGGTGTGGCGATGCCCAGCTGCCCCCCCAGGCCTCGCCGCCGTGCCAGAGAGGTTTGCTGGGCTGCTCTAAACAAGCGCAGGAGCCGTGCGGCTGCCAGGGGAGAGCAGAGCCCGCAGAGCTAACTGGGGACCCGGGGGACACACGTGTGCCAGCCATCTGGAGGGGTCAGCAGCGGCGCGCGAGGCTGGGGAGCAGGCGCTGCGTTGGTGAGCCAGGCTGTGAGCCTGGCGGAGGGGGTGACCTGTTTGGGAATAAGCTGCTGCTGCCGGGGCTTCGCGCTCTGGAGTGTGAGCAGAGGGTGGCACGGGCAGGCACTGCGGCGGCGTGTGCGTGATACGGTGCTGGGGCTGCTGGGGACACGCCGCATCATCCTGCTGGGGCGCAGGCGGGAGAGTCGGGAGCAGGAGCGCGTGGCTGCTGCAAACAGGGCTGAGCTGTAATCTGCCCTGTTACAAAGCAGAAAGTCTCTCACAAATGGATTTCCAATTTCCCGTCCACCTGCTCAGCTGAGACAGATTTCTTGCTTTATAATTACTTTTTGGGTACTTACAGGATCTGGTATCCAGGCAACTTGATGCCTCTTAAATCCTCTTGCAAATCTGTTTTTTTCTGTTGATTTTTGGGTGTTGGAGAAACATCCACCAAACTCTGAAGGGAGAGACTGCTTTCTTCACAGCTGTGCCTCTTCCCCAAAGTCTGCTGGATAGACACGATGTCACAACAGCGTTTCGGGGTTCAGGTGGGTGATGCAGCAGCTCCCACGGCTGCTGCCTGCCAAACCTGGCAGGGCACCGGCGCCTTGCAGGGCCCCGGCGGGTCTGCGTGGCACCTCTCGCTCTTGTTCCTGATAAGACACTGGCCAAAGCCAGCTCGTGTTAGTAATGCATCTTGTCTGCCCAACAGCATCCCAAGGCAGCGATGTTTCCGTGGCTTAAGTCTGTCCCTGCTCCAGGAGCCATCAGGCACATGCTCAGGACTTCTTGATCTCGGGGATGTTTGTGCCTATCAGGGTCAGGGCCAGGCTGTAGATGCTTTTAATAAAGAGAAGCTTTTACTAAAACAGTAAAATGTTTACTAGATGCTCTCGTTAAAGCGGTTAATCACACCGGCGAGCTCTCTGCAGACTGTCCATCACAGGGCTGGAGCAGGAGCGGGGCTGAAGGTCACCCAGGCACATCTCCCAGCCGTTGCAGGGCTGCACAGGGACCGAGCTTCGACCTTCCCCTCCTTCCATTTATTTACATTTTCACGGACAACTGAAGGAGGGAGGGAAGGAAGAACAGCATACGCTGCTATTTACGGGCCCCAGCAGTCTCTGCATTACCATGCACAGAGCACGGGCAAGTCAAGGCACCCTGCAAAAGGTCACGCACTCAAAGGCTTTGACCTCTGTTGGGTAAAGTGTAATTTAATTAACTTTTGCTTGACTGTTACCGTGCTGGAATGATTTGGAAATCTGCACACGGATGCTGCTGGGTGGCCGGCCCTGCTCGCCTGGCCCCCAGCCTCGCAGCATTGCCCCCTTCTCCCTCTCCCCCAGCACATGGGTGTCCCCGGCACAGAGCACCTGGGCTTAAAGCCATCGCTTCTGGTCACGGTGGCAACAATTAGGCCATCAATCAATAAAGTAATACTCTCATTTACAGTCATTAGGGACTGCGTATCTAAGCATCTGCTTTTGCTAATGAGTTTAAAAGTTGGCTAAATATGGCAGACCTGCTCTGGTGGAGAAGGAAGCAACAGGAGTTCGATGCAGAATTGGACTCTGGTGAATACAACATCAATTTTAATTAGCAAGCTTCGAGAGTTTCCCAACTAAACTGAAATGAATGGGGAAAGGGAGGGTGCTGCTGCAGGCTGCTCGGGGCTTGTTTTGGGAGCTCAGCTTCCCAGCCCCTTGCTGGGACACGGGGGTCCTAAGTGGTTCTTCTGGGGCTAGCAAGCTGCATGGACACCCTCCTGGTACCAGTTTGCGCTCAGCACTCCCTCGGCTGTGGCTGAGCCACAGCACTTCTCGGCTGTCACATGTATCTTTTAATCTGGCGAGGAGTCATTTATTTACACCTCCAGGCCTAACACACTGGCTACCGTGGGGATGCTGAAGTTTGAAAAGCCCTATCATAGATCTGTTGTAGCTTAGAGGGAAGGGAAAAAGCTTTTCCTCTACCTGCCTCTAAATGACTATAAATGTTTTTTTTTCTCGGAGATCATGGCTCACAGGGGGCCGGCAATTGATGAGCTGGTGTTTGACCGGATTGATGGAGACCTCCATCACCTGCCACTTCCCAAGCCCACTGCATCACACAGCAGGACAGCAACCTCCTCCCTTGCTGCGGTCGTGGCCTTCGGCAGAGCCCACAAACCGCCCCTGCATCCCGCACAGGAGGGCCCTGGGTACCAACCTCCCAGCGTGCATCCTCACAGCATCGTCGCTCCCTGCCACTGGCCTGACTCCGGCCCCGCAGCCAAGCGGTGCCCCGCAGGCAGTGCTGCTGCCTCTTGATGGTCTTGATGGCCGCTTTTTAAGGGAAGGGTGGAAGAAAAAAACAAAGAGAAGTGTGGCGCCACGCATCTAAATCTTTTCACTGATGACTTATACCCCTAACTTCGACAAGTCCTTATATAACTGAAATTAAGCTCCCGCTGTATGACATCTTTGGCGAGTTAGGCCTGCAGTGATCGTATTCTCCTGAAGACAAACAAGAGCCCCACGTGCACCCGAAGCGCCAGCACCCCTGGGACCCCCACGCTGGGCAGCAGAGGCAGTGCTGGCATCACAGCAGGCAGGGGCGGCTGCCGCAGAGCCCTGCCTGCCAGCCTGCCGCTCACCCCGCGATTTTTCAGGTTGCCTCTGCTCAGAAAGGGGTGAAAAGCAAAACTGAATTTTTTTCTGCAGCCTAGTTCCCAAAAATGCCTCAAAACCGGAGCGGCCGTGCTGGTTTTGTACCTGTTTTGTAAGATTTGCTGACTGCTGAAATGCCCCCAGGCAGCGCAGATGGAATTTTACCTGTGCATAGAGCAAAATGCTTTCTTTTTTTCTTTTTCAAAATGCTTTTTCTTTTTTTTGTTGTTTTTAGGTGAGGAGGAAGCCAGCCGCCTCCCCGCAGCAGCAGAAGAGCTCTGATAGCTCAGCACCGGGTGGCTGAGCAGCACCTAGTCCTGCTGCAGCCAGGGGCCCAATCCTGGACCACATGGATGTGTTCAGAGTCTTATTTGCCTAAATCAATATTCTTCTTTTTTTTTTTTTTCTAAGCAGCTAACAGAATCTGTACTGAAAGGCAAGACATCATTCGGGAAGGCAATTATGCAAAGGCAAATGTATTTTTAAGAAAATGCAGAATATTTTGAGCAGCAAGCCTGGCAGATGACTGGTTTATCGCCGTGCGTGTCTCTAAGGTTCGATGGCATGAGTTGCTTCGTGTCCTGCCTGTGTGCCACTAAACCACCGTGGCCGCTGCCCCGCTGCGCTGCAGACATCGAACCTGGGCGCGTTCTCCAGGGTCTCACCGGGCAGGGGATGAAACACCCTGCACCTCGCAGAGCCCAACCCCTCAGCCTCTCAAAGCAGCACCATTATTTTCCTGACAGATCTATTTCTGCAGAATACCAGACATCACGTTTTTCAGGAATCTCATGTTTCTCAGTGCCAGTTAAAACAGCAGATAAAAGGAACCCTTTGAAAAATCTTTTCTCCTTTTCTTGTGCACTCCTCAGTGAGTCAGATTGAGGCATTACCAGCTGTCAGGGATGTTTTAAGGCATGGCCTTCTCAGGATAAAAGCAAAGTCCAGACACAGGATTTGGCTTTCAGGGAAGATTTCTCTTCCTGAGCCGTTACTCCCAGGCTGCCCCAGCGTGTACCCACGTCCCTGCTGCGTGTTACACCCCCTCGCAACCCTCTGATCGCCACAAGGCAATGGACAGCACAGTTCTGAGGGTATTTTTATTTTAGCTCCTCAGATGAAGTTCTGGTAGGTTTAAAAAGGAGAAAATCAATCTTATTTTACGTAGCGATTTTTTTTTTCAGTACGTAAAGGTATCTATGGATCCAGAAAGGTCTTTGCATGACTGGGGATAACGGTTGCACACGTGGCATGCCTTCCGGTGGCCGCACCCTGCCAGATGTGTACAGCTGGTGGCTGTAGCAAGAGGTAGGGATTTGCATTAATTGCTTGGAAAGGTCAGGGTTGGTGGCTTCCTGGGGTTTTCCAGATGAGGACCCCCAAATAGTATCCCTGAAAGAGTGAATAACCAAGAACTGGCTTAGGGAGGCTGGAGCAGGAGAAAACCTCTTCTTCTGATGGAAGAACCCAGCGGCTGTGGAGCAGGGGAGGGTTTCGTAGCGCTTTGTGTGGAGGGAGGGGACCCAGAGGCTGCCTGGGGGGACCCCGTGAGATGCTGCACCGATGCCGACTGCCGGAAGGTGGATGTGCATGAATTTACGTCTGCTCCACCCAGGGTGCTCGCCAAGGGCTAGGCTTTGGGGGGGCTGCTGGTCAGTGGAGCCGCTCTCAAGTCCTGGTGGGGGGACCCCCTGCCAGGGTGGGTGAATCGGCAGTGGTCGGAGCTGGGGAGCGCCAGCAGGGCCCTGCAGTGTGCTGAAGGAAGGCTGAGCGCCGGGGAGAGCTGCTGCAAGCTTCCATAGCCAATGCTCTTGATGCTCTTTTTAATACATATATTAAAAGGGTGATAATAAGCAAATCCGTCAGTTATGCAAATGAGTGGCAATTGCATCTTGAAGAGCATCCCACAGTTTAATTACATCATAATTGCAATGTAACGCTTTAATTACCATATGCATCACAAAATCATGAGCACTGTTTCTAATCTCTTCACTAATATTTCAAATCAAACAGATTGCACAAGGCCCAGTGTTGCACCACGGCAAACAAACACACCGAATCTATCCCGATGCAGCAGCGATACCGGGGTCCAGAGGTCGGGAAGCTGCTCTCAGCACCCTCGCACAGCCGTGAGATTAGCAGATGGCTGGATGAGTGTCCTTGGCTGGCGACTCAACCCACGTCCAGCCGTCGGGGATTTGCAGGAGACGGTGCTGCAGCTGCCGGCCAGGCTGCAAGCTGAGCAAGGCATGCGCTGCCGGAGGAGCAAGGGCAAACCTGAGCACCGCAGGACCTGTCGTGCTTGGCGGTGGTGGGCGAGAGGGGCGATGTGGCCGCTCTGGCCGCTGTTCAGGAAAGCAGAATTTACTCAGGGATGCTGCAAAATGTTGGTTTGAGCCGATGGAGCCCTTTGGCTGGGGTGGCCCTGGAGCTGCTCCATCTTCATCCCTGCCCAGGCTGGGGGTGACCACAGCAGCCAGCCGAGGTGGTTGCTCAGGTAAAGGGATGAAGATTTGTAAATGGCTGATTGGGAAGAAGCAGTCTGATGAAAACATTGCCCTTGGTCCTCCCTTCCAGCACAGGAAAACGAATTTCGTGTTCTCCTTCTCACCCCTGAGAGGGAAACAATAATGCTTTCTGGGGCACAGCTTTAGCTGAAGATCTGTGAATTTGATTTAAGCCGGTTTATTTCGTAAATCTTCCCCGTTTGCATGCTTTTATTTTTCCTGTCATCCAGCTTCTTTCTTTCCCCCATAAAGGGACATCTAATAAGCGACAAGAAAAAAAAACAGGTGGGCTTAACAACGGCCTCAGATTCATGGCTGGGGACTCGGAGAGCAATACTCTCAAGCAGCGATGTGTGCGATGGAGTGATGGATCGGGAGAGCTGCGTGCTGGGGAGATGAAATCACTCCCATCTCTGCGACAGTGCCTGTGTTGCCCCCAGCAGGGGCTGGCTGCTCCGGGAAGGGGCTGGGGGCTTGGCCAGGTCCCCGTACCAGGCAATCCTGGTCCCCAAGGAGCAGCGGGACTGGCTGGCACATGGAGCAGGACCAGGGCTGCCGCCCAGCCCATCACGTCGCCAGTGCTTTTGCTGGTTTGCTTTGCCATGAGCTGGCAGTGATTTAAAATCATCCTGTGCTAATCCATATAAATTCTTTTAATCGTGGATTTAATCTTTTAAGCATGCAGTAATTAAATTACATGCCAGTCAGAGCACATCAACGTAATGTGTGAGGTTTTCAGCCCCGTGGGCAGCGGGGGAGAGCTTCAGGACAGCCAGCCCCGTGGCAGGGACACTCAGTCACTTGCTTCCTCCGCTGTTTCCATGTCATTATTTTTTCCCCATCTCTTTTTTCCCAACCCCTCGGAGATCCCGGGAGGGGAGGTGCTTCTAGAAGGTCACAGATGGGTATCGCCTACCTGAGGAACATCCCAGAAGAAGATGTTTCCTCTTGAGCCCCTTTAACCTGTCCACAAAACCTCCCCGTATCCCTCGGGAGCCTTGCTGCTCCATCAGCATCACCCTGGGCAGGAGCACGGGCTGGCCGAGCCCCGGCTGTGGAGGCACATCTCCTACTTTTGTGTTTGCAGGTGCTGGGAGGAGGAAGAAGAGGAGGAGGAGTAGATGAAGCCCCAGCAGGAGCTAATGGCAGGGCCTGGAGTGCTCCTCTCTGTGCTGAGGTACCCTCGGAGAGCGGGAGGAGAGAGCTGCTGGGCTCCCAGTATGGGACACCTCGATGGGCTGGTGGTAACGGAGGAAAACGCTGTGACGGGAGCAGCACGTGAACCGATTAAACTTTGTGGTGAGGAAGTAGAGATGAACTGCTAGGTAGAAAGATGACTGGCTCGGGGAATGTGACAATTACTGTACTTAATATTTTTTTAACATTAAGAGCCAAATAGGAGTATATATTTAATTCATTAAAACAGTATGAAGTAGCTCCCTCCATCCCAATGCAGTTAATCGGTGCTCAGTGTCTCCTAATGAAAGGGTCCCTGTAAGGTCAGCCTGCCGCTTGTTAGCTAATCGGAGACTTATTTGTTTTGCAAATTGCTCTCCCATTTTGAACTGCTGTGCAGTAATTTCCATGGTGGGGAAGCAGGAGAGAGTTCACAGGGCTGGTTTTGAAGCCCTCAATCTGTCATTGGGAGGAGGATAAAAATAGCCTGGGAAAGAGGAGGAGGAGGCTGCTGGGTTTGTTCCAGGCAATCCAGCCCCGTCTTCCACAGCCAGGGATGTTGGGAGCGAGGGGCAGCCGGAGGGCTGCATGGGCAGTGGCACCATCCTGCATGTGCCGGGGGACCAGGGAGCGTGTGTGACACCAGTAACGCCGTGCCAGGCACCATTCTGCCCTTCCCAGCTCTGCCACCAGCCTCCGGGGGAGCGGTGCTGCGGGGGGTTGTGTGGTCCGTGGGGGTCCTGTTCTCTGCCCAAATACCTGCATCGTTAGCTGCACAGAAATAAGGGATCTGTGCGCAGGTGACCTGGGATCGCGGTGGCCCTGGTAGGTCTGGTAGAAGTGGCTGGGTGGGAGCAAGGGTTGTCGGGGGCAGGGATGCTGAGCACCTTGCAGGACAGCAGGCTGCGGACCAGCAGCCACAAGGGTTTCTGCACGGAGGGTGAGCCGTGCTGGCACCCCTCCTGCACCCACAGACCCTGAATTAGCTACCTCAACCCTTTTCCTTCTCTCCCCAAGGCAGCTGGAGGTCTGGCTGCTGTCCCAAAGCGTAACAGAGAGGTCCAGCGTATCTGGGGGTTCATTTTTTTCTCTGCAAGCTCACTTGTAAAGGAGGCATCTCCCACCACATCAGCACGAGCAAAAACCTTGCTCGAGTCGGTTATTTATTTTATGGATGTGCCCATGGGAACAAGCTGGTTGACAAGGTGTCCCTTCGCATCGCGGTCCAGAGCCATCCCCTGGGACACACAGGGCACCCCCTCCCCACCCTCCTGCAGCCCCAGGGCACAGCCCAGCACATGAGGGGGCCGGGAGGGACCCTGGGCTTTGCTTTTGGGAAACAGGGAAGAAACTCAGATTTTTTTTTTTATTTTAAGTAAAAAAGCAGAGTGATGTGTAAATTGGGCTTGTAATCCATTCCTTATCAATTCATCAGCTGGGGTTCAGCAGCCCTCCCTTGTCCAGGCTGCGGGTGATGGAGAGCCTGATGGCTGTCGCTGCCAATTTCACTCGGATATTTAGAAATCAGGAGAAAGAACAAAACGCAGAAGCTCCCTGTGCTCGTGCTGGGGCTGCCCACGGCCGTGCTGGGCGGCTGCCCTGGCTCTCCAGTGACCAACCTGGGGTGCAGCTCTTTAACCGTGAACTTTTGGCAGTGGTTTTCCCCTGGTTTCAAAGCAGGATGACCGGGAGCAGACTCCAGCTGTCCTGACTGCTCTGTTTTTGCGGCTTGGCAGTCGCTTGCACATACAGCAGTGTGGTGGTTAGGTGGGAGAAAGAATCTTTATTTCCCAATATCAAAGACAAAAAAAAAAAAAAAAAAAAGCACCTTTATTTTAATTTCCCTGTAAAGTAATAAAGTCTCTAGTGTAAACAAAGCATTCCACTGAGGCAGAACTTTAGAACTTTTTCCAAAATGTCATGGAAATGGAGGAATTTCAGCAACCATTTTTATGTGCAAAAGGAAAAGAAAGTAGGTTAATTTTAAATGGCTATATTGATGGCAGTCAGGCATGAACCTGCAGCAAGGAGCCCTGCGCCATTCCCCACCCCGTGCTGTACAGATCGGAGCGAGCTGCCCTTCTCGCGGAGCCGTTTCGCTTCAGCATCTCCCCAGGATGCTGCGGCATCCCCAGCGCAGCACGCCATAAACCCTGAACTGCGAGGGGTGAGCGAGAGGACCGAGCGTGTGATCCCCAGCACCCCGGCACTGAAACACAAGGTTCCATCTGTCAGCACAGGAGTCACCACCGAGCCTGGGGACGATGTTGAGAAGTTCCCTGGGAGTAAAGCAAGGAGTGAATTTTTACTGGACTTTTATTCCTCTGCAAGAGCCCTCAGGGCTGCTTCTGTGTTTGACATCTGGGAAGAGCTCCTGGATCCTTTGAGATAACGAAGCTGATTTCCTGCAGCTGTATCGACGAGAAGAACGTGCTAGGAAGGACCCTGGGAATAACGCTGCCTCTCCCAGCCAATTAATAACAGATGGGCTGCCTGCCATGCAAGAGACCAGAGGTGGGATCCAGCTCCACGTGAGGTGGTGGGAGGTTGGCAGAGAGCAGGCGGGTTGTCCTTCTCCCTGGCACTGGTGGTTGCAGTGAGGAGATCCTCATGGTGATGGGAGTTCAGGCAAAGCTGTGGGAGAAGGAGGGCAGGCTGCCCAGAGCCCCGGTCCCAGCGGGGCTGGGGGAGAGGTGAGGGCTTGACGTGGTGGTGGATGGAGCAGGTTGACTCCGGGGGGGTCCCTCCAGCCCAGCCCTGGGGCTGGTTGGGGGCTGCAGCCCTGGCTTGGCTCTGCTCCTGAGAGCATGGGGAGCTGGACATGATCCCAGCCTCTTCTTGGACACCTGATGCACTCTGCCAGCATCCCCAGAAACCCTGGGTTTGGTTAATTCCCGGAGCAGACCAAGAGCCAGAGCCAGCCAAGCTGGAGGCGAGGGGCAAAGGCAGCCTGGGAGGGTCAGCAACGCCTGGCTGCTGCATGGGGGAGATCCTGTAGCAGATGGGCACTGTGAGCATCACCAGGTGAGTTTGATGTCTCCTTGGGTGCTCCTCAAATGTTCTTGGTCCTTGGGATACCTCTGCTGATTTGGCTTCACATTAGTACGGATGGATCCAGGTACCTTCTGCAGGCACTTGCTGAGCTTGTGTTACGCTGCCTGGCCGGGCCAGCAGCCTTTGCTGCGGGGGCTGAACAGGCATCGGCTCTTGGCTTTTTTCCTTGCCACCAAGGCAGCTCTGCTTTCTACCCACAGAAGGTGCTAGAAGTAACTTTTATCTTCTTCCAGGGCAGCAGGGCATAAGCCCCAGGTGACCGCTTGCCATCGTAACTCACGGTGTCTTGTTTTCTCTCACAAGGACTAGAGTTTGGGGCAAAGTTGCCCAAGCAGAAAACGGGAGTTCTCATGAGAACACAAGGAGATTTTTAAATCCCAATGACCAAAGTTTCCTCCTAGAGCCCCTTTTCACCTCTTTCCTAGGGCACAACCTCTCTTTGGCACCAACGCAGGTACATGAGCGGTCCCTCCGCTCCCGCCATCGTCTGAGCTACGGCATTTCCCACATCGAGCGTGAACCAAGGCTGACCTTCCTCTGTCCGCGAGAAGTGGCGGAGCTGGATGTAGATACATACATGAATACTATCTGTCTCCACGAGGCAGTCTCAGAGCTTGAAAGCCATCTTTGCAGGGTCATGCCCAGCAGCGTGGGGCTGGCAGCGGCTCCGTCCCTCACCCGGCACAGCCGGCCAGTTCCCCGCGCCGCCCAAGTGATGCCGGGGCTCCGGGCTTCAATTGCAGGAGGAAGAAACGCTTCGCCTTGATCAGGAGGGATAAGAATAGCGAGCGGCAGGCGGCGGACGGTGGGGTGCAGATGAAAGGCGGCTGGCTCTCATTCTTCCCACGCCCAGGGCGATCTGCCCCTTCTTTCTTCGAGCCGTAATTGCACGCCACGCCGCAGACGAGTGTCGCACTCCACCAAAGCCAGAGCACGGCGAGGCCAGGACTCCAGGCTCTCCGTCAATGAGCGGGGAGGCAGGGCGGATGCTTTTGATCCCACTCTTCTTCCTCTGACACACTGAAGAATTATTAGCCTCTGAGGAAGGTATTTCTCTAGCTTGAGCCTTCCCTTGCTCTGCAAAGGAGACCAACTGCTTCTCGGCCATTTCGAGCAGCAGAGCTGCCCGCGGTGCCGAGCTGTGCCGGTGGCCGGTGCAGCACCAGCTGATCTCACAGAAGATGCTCACTGGGCTCCAGGCCAAGTTCAGACCCAAACCCAACATCCCTGAGCCCTCCACAGCACCCAGCGATGGTGGATGCTTCTGTGGCCCTTCCTGGTGGCAGTCCCTGGCTTTTGGTGGCTTCTGCTCATAGAGGTCATGCTGAAGGCAGCCTTGTCTGGGGCACCAGAGCTCTTGGAGGTATTGTGCCACCTCGGCACCAAGATTTCCAAAACTGGCAGCTGTGGTGGGGCATTGTGGCCTTCCACTTTCCTGTTTTTTCAGGTGCTTCCTCTGGCTTTGCTTTTGTTAATTTAACACACGTGCACAGAGCATAAGTGGACTCGAACCTCCCTCTCCAGCAGCTGAAATCCAATAATTACCCAGCGTAACCCACCTGGAGAAGAGTTCTCGGCTGGTCACCAAATTGTGAAGAAGTTCACTGTATCCTTTAGAGCAAGAAATTATCCTGGAGCATAAGTTATGACTCTGGCAGCCTTACAGGTACAAAAAATAAAATGAAAAGTATGGGTGAGATGGAGATTGAAATGACGCACTAGAAAGACACCTCCATCTGAGCGAAGTGTAACCGGGGGTTCCCTTTTGGATGAAGGGGACCTGGCAGCAGTGTCCAAAGGAGATGAAAGGGAAAACCCTGACACAGGTGGTCACGACAAATGGGACTGGGGGTAGAAGAGCAGTGGGGAAGGCTGCATTGCCTCTGCAGGTTGCTTGCAGGGAGCAGTGCCCTGCAGCTCCATCCCCTTCGGCAGCAAGTTGGGGGGCTCCTGGGGGGCTGCGGGACAGTGCTGCTCGCCTCCGTGTCATCCCTGCCTTCAGGTCCAGCTCACCGAGGGTTAGAGAGGTGCCAGGTGCTCTTCAAGGAGGATGCCAGCAGAGCCTGGATCCCACGGATGGGTTACACCTGCCAGTGACAGCAAGGACTGTCTGCCCCTCAAAAGCACCCTGCAGCCCCCAGACTTCACCCTGCTCCCCCCGTTTGCCATGCCTGCCTGTCCCTGCCTCTCCCATGGGGACAGTGACGGCACGGTACAGCTGGCCCCGCTCAGGCACAGGCAGCCACAGCTCCAGCCCATGGCCAGGCTGATGGGGGGACTGAATTTCCAGTTCATCCAGTGTCCCACTGTGCTGCACCTCCCCTAATGAATGTCACGGAGCCCTCTGTATTAATGAAGTGGCGATGAGACGTGGTGGGAGCCCTGGAGAGGTACCAGAAGGATGTGCCAGGCATGTGACAGTCACAGGTGACAGGGGAGCATCGCCTCATCTCTCCCGGGGCAGGAATCTCACCGCTGAACTCCACTGACACCCAGCTCTCCCTGCACTGGCGTGATGCAGTTTAGCTGAGCACATCATCCCTACAGCTGGTTGGTATTTTGAGGGGGGTGGGGTGGGGTGCTTTTTTGTGTTATTTTTAGGAAATGCCAATATGGATTGGGAACTTTTTTTTGGGTCTGGGAGGCAAAAGGTCAGCCTGAACAAATTTCTCAACCTGAACTGAAAATAGAGAGGGGCAAAACAGTTTGCTAGCTCTTTTCCAGACAGACCCACTCCAGCTTCAGATGGCAGCTAATTAAAGTGCTGACATTTTAAGACATGATGATGTGAAATCTCTTGCTTTGAGCCAAGTCTGGGCCCTTTTCGGGGTTCATTTCATGCATTTGCTGCCCAGAGTCCCTGGGACCAGCACAAGCGAAATAAGAGGGGTGATGGATTGTTTTTAATGTAGTATTTTTCTTAGGGCATGAGCAAGCTTTTAGCTTTTGGAGGAAAGCTGTATTGTCGGGCTGCCTAGGCAGAGAACTCCACAAAAAGCTGAGCTCTCTGGCCAAGCTGCCTGTGAAAGCGTTTGAGTTTTCCCTCTGCAATGTGTTACCCTGCTTGGAGGGGGACAGGGGAGGGGGGGTCTCAGCCCCACAGGATGGGGGGGGCAGGAGCAAGAGAGCAGCCTGCACGCCAGAAA
The DNA here is from genome assembly GCF_023634155.1 of Falco peregrinus. Lineage (NCBI taxonomy): Eukaryota > Metazoa > Chordata > Aves > Falconiformes > Falconidae > Falco > Falco peregrinus. The sequence continues at coordinate 118,641,130 of NC_073723.1, forward strand.
CAGTAGCATCACCCCAGCAGCTCTGCCAGGAGGAAGCAGAGCGCCACGAACTCGAGCCGTGCCATTTTCCAGAGGGCTGGAGGCTTTTGGGGTACCCCTGGGAGGGGAGGAGCGGGTGGGCTGCGGCGGTGCCACGCCGTGTGCCATGCCACCAGCAGCGCGGAGGGGGGACGCAGGCTGCGAGGCCGGCGTGGGGTGGAAGGGAGCGAGCTGCAATCAAGAGCTGTATTGTGGCTGCTGGGCTGCCTGCACGACGCAGCACTCAGGAGACAAAGCGCAAAAGTCGGCTCGGCTCAGTGGGGATGCAGGAGGTGATTTGGGGGAAGGAGCTGCTCACCCTGCGGGGTGGGGGGTGATGGGGAGTGGGCTAAAGGGGAAAAGAGCCCAACTGATCCCGGCTGCTGTGAACGGTTTCTGGCTCCAACTCGGTGTTGCAGGTCTGAGGGTGCATATGTCACCCCAACAAGGGCTTGTGCCCAGGAGGGGCCTGTCCCCACCAGCCGTGGGGATACTGATGCGCACGGGAGGGGACGAGCGAGATGCAGCAGGGTGGATGGACAGACAGACAGACAGACAGACCCTGGCAGGCTGATCGGGAGGGAGGGGTTGACCAGGACCCAGGAGAAATAGCTGGTAGGAATGGTGGGGGGAGCACGCTGCTGAACTGCACAGTCTGGGGGCTGCCACAGGGCTGGTGGTCCTCCCCCCAGCTCTGGACATGAAGGGGCTTTGTCCAGGCACTGCTGGGGGATGGTGTCTCCCCCATAGCAGATCCAGCGACACCAGTTTGCCCACCAGCAGGCTATGCCCGGGGAGGCAGAGGGATGTGCCAGCCCCCAGGATTGGGTCCCACCGGGCTGTGAGGGGCACAGGGATCGATCCCATGGGTGGGGTCTGCAGTGCTGGGGGGAGCTGGCCCGGGGCAGCCCCCCAGCACCGGGGCTTGAAAGGTTGAGCCATCGCCTGCAGAGACCCTGCTGCTGTTGCAGCCCCAAGCTGGCTGGAGGCTACAGCTGCAAATGATGCCCTGGGGTGAAATGCAGCGCGGGGATGCAGAGCAGGTCCCTGGCAGGTCTCTCCAGGAAAACCATCCCATGGCCAGGGATTTGGGGCCAGAGGGCTGGCGGGTGGCAGACAGGCAGAGTCTGCCTTCTTGGGGTTCCCAGGGCACTGAGTTGGGGTAGTTTGGGGCATCTCGGCCCCTGCTGCTGTGTGAGCAAACCTGCCCATCCCCTGCCTGCTCCAGGGTTAATCCTCAGCCACCCTCCTGTGCCTGAAGCCTGTGCCTGGCTGCGGGGCTGCAGCCCCCAGGTCCCCACTCCCTGCTCCCCCACAGATCCCGCTGCCTGCCGGTAGCTGGGAAAGCCACATGCCCAGTCTGCAGGAGAAAAACCTTCCTTTCCAGGCTGGCAGGCTCCTGGTGTCAGCAGGGGAGGGATGGGTTGACAGCAGCGTTCACCATCCCTTGCGTGGGGTGCTGGGTGCATGCACCCCATCCAGGCAGGCACCCACGGAACCCCTGACTGGCCGTGCTGGTGCCACTGGGAGCAGCTGGGCTCCAAGGAACAGCGAGCGGCCGTGTGGGCTCCAGGCCCCAGCTCATCACTGGGAGGAAAAAAAAAAAATAATGTTGGGAGAAACTAAGGAACTGTTTTATTAGCTCAGCAAAGAGGCTAAGCTCCGTGAGCTCAGCCACACCGCTGCACTCACCCCTGGGAAGCCAAAGGTCACACAACCGCCCCATCACAAGGCTGGTGTGAGGATGAGGACGAGCTGCAGCCTCTCCCCAGCAGAGACATTTTCTGCTCCGTCATCCTGAATTTTCTGCTCTGCTTTGCCAGACTGTTCCAGGGAAGGCGGCCGCACCGCGTGGTGCGTTCTCCCAATGCCATCTAGTGTCTGCTCTGCCGGCCCCAGACAGTTATTTTAAGACATCAGAGCTTATTTATTGCAGAATGATCTTTGAGGGCCAACGGGCTGCTCGGGCTGATTATTAACAGCGGTACCTGCAGCATGGATAGCTAACTGGTGGGTGCACGGGTTGGGCTGGGTTATTTTTTCTGTTGCTCCCATTTCACACTAAAAGCCTACCCCGGCAGGATGGAGCACAGGCCGCAATGACATGTCCAGGGTGATTAAACTCTTTCAGCCTTCAGCCACTTGTCTTGTAGCCCTGACATCACCTGAGGCTTAATCACTCAGAAAAGTGCTGTCATGTCCTATTGTCGCCGTATTGGGAGCATGACCTCTTTCCCATTTAGCTGCCATTTCAAAATAATATAACTTACCAGGGGACAGGCATGACTCAGGAGACTGGTAATAGGATATAAAGACTTCGACCTGCGGGTCACCCATTTGAATGCCGCCAAGGTCAGCAGCAAGAGCAAAGATGTCACTTGCACGATGATTATTTGGCCAAATGACCCAATACAGGCAGAACCGGGCCCCTCCGTGGCAGTCAGCCAGGGCTGGGTTGGATTCTGCTTCCACTCTGAGAGCATCCCAGGACCCCAACACCTCCCTGCCTGGGCTTTAGGACTGTGTGACTCCCCGTGGTCCCCTCCAGCTTGTCCTCCAGATTCTCCCCTTGCCATCACTGCAGGGGCAAGGTCTGCAGACTGGGAACGCTCTTCTTTCTGCCCTCTTAGGGGCAAAGCATCTCCCCTCCGTGCCCCGCTCGTTTGCTTCCCGGCAGAGAGAAAGGATTTGCAGGACAGGCATGCCCCGTCCCCCTGTCCCCTTCTCTGCTCCCCACTATCACCTGCCATGCCAGGTCCCTGGTGAGTGGGCGGCTCGTCCCCATCCTCAGCCACCGCTGCCCATGTGACTTTATCTCCTCGCTAGCAAACCATCTCATCGAGTCAATTTGATTCCATGATTAATTAGGCTCTCCCTAGAAATGAGGTTACTCCCTGCAGTCTCACTTGTAAATGTTAGCAGATTAATGGGTTCTGGCCATGTCAGATCGCCACTGCCGGGCTGGGCTGTGGGGGTTTGCCTGCTCTCATCCAGACGGTCCTTGAATGCAGGTTTGCTGTGGGAGAGCTTCTAAACAGACCCAGCATATCTGCAAACCACCGTCCTGGCCACGTGAAAGAAGCCTGTGCCAAGGGAAGCATTAATATCAGCAGCTCTTAGGGCAGCTTGGGGTTGATGCTGCCATGAGGCAGCAAAAAGGTCCTTTCAGCATCCCTGTGGTGGGCAGCGTGGGGTGCGGCACGTGGCTGCTTTGAGCTGCAGCTGCCCGCGCCCGGCAGTACCCACGGCAGCCCCGCAGCCCCTGCACAGCATCTCTTCAGTGACGCTGGATCCAGATGCCTTCGCCAGGAGGGTGCCGCAGCCCCCTCCTCATTAGCACGCTGCCCTCACCCACTGCTGTGCCAGCAGGGTGGTTTAATTGCTGTCGGCCTCGTTAGCAGAGCCACCTTCTCACCATCCTCCTGCAATTGCATCCTCCCTCCTTCCCCAGCAGTGTTGCGTGAAGCGCTTTGGGTGAGACACACACACCCCCCCAGGGCCCTGTGGGACCTGTTAAAAATGGGGGCTGCACCCTTGTGCCCCTCTCCCTCCTGAGCCCGCGGCTGCGGCACTGGGGCTGTGCTGGCTCTTCCCATGCAGACGGGGGGCTGGGGGGTCGGTCCCATGGCACGTGTCCCTGAGCCACCAGCATCAGCAGGACCTTTCACCACCCTTTGCACCCCCTGCTAGAGCTGGAGGCCAACAAAGTAGGGGTTTGCAAGTCCCGCAAGGTGCTGGCAGCGTGGGGAGGTGGTGACCACCCCCGGCGTGAGCCCCAGGATGGGTGAGAGCAGCTGGCAGCACGGTGGGGATGGGGACACCAGGGCTGACCCAGGTACAGAGCAGTCAGTGGATGCTCACTGGACTTTTCCAGCGGTTTAGGCAATGTCCAGCCTGCTCTGTGTGTTCAGTTTTCATTAATCTGTTTGGGGTTTTTTTCATTACCTGCAAACGAGGTGCCTCCTTTGAATAGCAATGGTGCTGGGTAGTGTGAGTGGTGGCGGCTGGTCTGTGCAGACTCCCTGCCGCTCAGCACCCACTCTGTAACTTCACCCAGGACCTATTTTTCTGTATTTATCCAGCATCAATAATGGGATTCCGCCCTGCTAACCAACATCTGCATGCAACATCACTGACAGCAGAAGCAATTACTGCCGAGTTAGTGTGTAAAAGCCTTTGCCGTCATTCTGTGGTACAGATCTGAAGGAGGGCTTAAATATAAGGCTCTTTAATAAGGTGAAAACAGCCCACTGGTTTTCTGCTTGCTCTTTCACGCCGCAGGAGCCCACGGGTTGTGTCAGGGCCCAGCTGTCTGTGGGCTGACAGGTTTCCTGACTGCACCGAACGCCTCCCCTCCCTGCACCACCAGCACAATATTGCAGCAGCTGGAGGAGGCAGCAGCTCAGCACCAGCCGGTGCTGCTGGGGAGCCGCTGCAGCCCATGGCTGTTTGGGCTATGTCTCCAAAACTTCCTCAGTTGGACTTTTTTTTTTTTTAAACAAAAGCAAACTTTTCAGCAGAAAACCTGTCACCAGTGGTTTCACCTGATGGAAAGTGAAGCAGAGACCTTGGGACCTGCCCGGTCATTGCAGTGCCTGGGAGCTGGGTTTGCTGGGACCCTGCAAGTCCCTGGAGCTGCTGAAGCTCAGCAGATGGTCCTGGAGAGCAGCCACATGCCCGTAGGGTCCTCTTCTGAAGAGAGGACCCAGACAGTTCACTCTTCACAGCACAAATGTAAAACACATTTCCTTCCTTGACTATTATTTCTATTGTTTTTAATCCAAGCCAATAACCCCCAAACAGCTGCTGGCCACCCGGCGTGCCCCAGCCTGGTTGCTGGCATTCCCAGCAAAGGCACCTGAGCCTGGAGATGGGCTGGAGCCAGCGGGGATGCATCACCCTGTGGGGTCGGGCAGATGCTGGCAGCAGGACAGGAGATGCTTTGAAATATCACCCAGCAATGCCCTTGGCTTCCTGGGGAGCAGAACAGCCTCCAGCTGTGAAGTGACAGGCACAAGGTTTGCTGTGCTTCACATCTGCAAAATCTGTCAAGGAAGGGGCCAAAAGGACAAAAAAAAAAAAAAAAGCTCTGAATATTGTTGTTGTTACTATTTTACAAAGTGGAAAAACTTTTCTTGCAATTCCAAAACCTTCAAGGAAAAAGCACCAGGCCAGTGGCCCGAGGAAGTGTTTTGCTTTTCTACAGCAACTTCTGTCTGACAATAACAAAACTCGGGGCTGGAGGGAGATGTCGCAGGCAGGGCAGGTGGCCCCATGAGCTTTAGCGTGGTGGCATCCTCTGACGGTGGGCAGAGCGCTGGTGGTCTCCCTCGTGGCAGGCATCAGCACAAAGAGCTGGTGTGCTGGAGGGAGCCCTGTGCCTCAGGGTGTGCAGCAGGAAAACGGGCATAACCCCATTTACCTGCCTCCTCCGGAGCGGGCTGTGGTGTTTGATTCATGTCAAGAGCTTGGCTGGTGACTCCTGGATGAATGACGCTATATAAATGCAAAGTGTTATTAATATTTCATGTTGTAGTGAAAATGTACTAATGGGGCTTGTTCCTGGAAGATAAAGCGCTGCCATTAATACACCTCTGCGTCCCCAGCCCCGCGGACTCACACGGGCTGGCTGGTTTGGGCTGGTGGAGGGTGCAGCCCTCGGCACCCCCATTTTCTGCTTCTGGGAAACTGGAATTTCCAGCAGATGCCAGCGGTGGGATGGCGGCTCCGGCTGTGGGAGCTCGCTGGCAGCCCTGCCTGCTGCTCGGGAGAGGCGGCAGCAGCTCCTGCCTCTTGCTTCACCTCTCTCCCTGGTTTTCTCTCTGTTTATTTGTTTTGTGCATCAGCCAGGTATTTGCCAGGCAGATGGGGGCTGATCCCCGCTTCGCCTTGGCCGGACAGTCCTGACCAGCAGGACGTGGAGGAAAGCTGCGTGGCCACTCACCTTCTCATCCTGCCGTCAAAGCAGGGCAGGGGGGCGAGGGGGGTCCACAGTGGCCGTGCACACCCTCCCAGGAGGGCCGTCGGGTGCTCTGCCTGGAGCCCAATGCCAGCATCAACCGCCCACCACTCCTGACAGCTCCCCAAAAGAGCGGATTTTAACCCAGAAAGCAGCACACCACGAGACCCCCTTCAGACACCTGCAAGCTTGGGGGTGCCTGAGGCAGAACGTCCCCCCCACCCACTGCTGGGTGCTGGTGGGGTGGGTGCTGCTCTGTGCCCTCCCTGCCTGCCTGGGGGGGATGCAGCCCCCCGGAGCACCTTTCCCAGCACAGCCACCGCGCAGGCATGTTAAAAAAAATGAAAAAATGAAAATGGTCTTGTTTGATTTCAAACTGCAGAACTCTTCCCAGGAGCCATCCACAAACAGTGGTAATTTACTTTACAGCTGTTTTGATTTGTTTCTCTACATTTAAAAAAAAAAAACCACCAAAAAAAAAACCCACCAAAAAAAAACAAACAAGCAGAATTGCAAATGAAACATGTGTTTGCTCCTCAAATGACTCCATCTGTACCTGAGCTCTTGCACCCCACACAGCAGCACCCACCCCATGGACCCCCACCCATCTGACCCCCCACCCCTGCCCCCCTGCTCTGTGCTCCCTGCTGTGCCCCAGAGCTGTGAGCCAGGGGCCAGGCCCAAGGAGGGGGTTCTCTGAGCTGGGGGCTCATCTTGGGAGGGCTCCTGGGCTCTGGTGACAGGGAGGGGGTGATGGGGAAGAAGCTTGTACCGGCTTGCAGGTGAGGGGAGCACAGGCAAAGTGGTTAATTCATTTCTGGTGAAATAATCAACTGCCGCCCACGCACCAGAATGTGGGGAGGGAAAAAAGCTCTTAACTTATGGCCATGGTGCAAAGTTTGAGTAAAAAGGGATTATAAAGGGAGGCACTGGGCTGAGCGGCTCCCGGTGCCTGAGGCAGGGCTGCCAGGGCTCCAGCCACGTCACTGTCACTGCTGCAGGTCCAAGCAAGGGCAGGCAGGCACAAGGAGGGGATGGAAGGACTCCAGACGGTGCTGTGCACCCCAGCACCCCTGCAGCAGCGGAGGGCAGACGGCTCTGAGCACCCACCCTCCCCCGGGGTGGGGCGGCTGCTGCAGCCCTTCCCAGCACAGCAGCAGAATCGGGCCCCCGCACGCGGTGAGCCAGCCCTTCGCCCCAGGAAATCTGGCAGCCCACGGGGACACATGGGGATCTGCCTCGAACCTCGTCCCTTCCCCCTGGGAATCTTCTCCTGGCTCCCAGGAGCCCAGGGGTGACTCACGCGGTGCTGGCGCCCGTCACACTGGGAGATGCAATCCTGACCGGCAGCACCATCGGCCTCAGCACAGGGATGCCCGGCAGGTAAGCGGCGTGAAAACATTCCTCTGCTGCACCCCCTGCCCTGGTAAGGTGGGGCTGGGGCTGGGGAAGGTGCACCCACTGCGGGGTGCACGCTGCAGACCCCGACCCAACGCCGGGGTGATGGGCGCAGTGTGCACAGGGAAGGAGAGACGTGGGCTTTGCTTGTGTCCCTGGGGACCGACTGCCGAGGTGCCCGGGGACCACGCGCGGCCACCCCAGCCCTGCCAGCAGGCGCGTTGCATGGGCCGGGCTGTGCAGAGCTGGGGGATGCATCCATCCCCGAGAGCTCTGCCAGCGAGGGGGAAGCTTCTTGTTTTGCTGACAGGTAAAATGTTTAAGAGAGTCGGTGCCAAATACATCCCCGGGAGTCTCACTCGGCTGCAGCCCCACACCGCATGGGGTGCGTTTATCCGGCACGATGCAATCCAGGGTCAAATCAGCTGCTCAGGGTCCTGGGGCTGGTAGGGGCTGATGAGAATATTGCAGCCCCCCAGCCCTGGGTCAGCACCTCAGCCTTGCCCCGGGCGGTGCAGCCCTGCCAGTGTGCCCACTGCCTCTGCTCCCCGGTGTGCACACTTTCTTGCTGCGCCATGCCGTGCCATGCTGCACCATGCCGTGCCATGCCGTGCCATGCCTGCCGTGGCCTCCCCCAGTGCACGGGCACGGTGCAGGTCGGTGCAGGGCTCTTCCCACGCTGCCCGGGTGGGAGAGTGGAGGCGATGGCAGCAGATTCCAGCGATGGGAGAGGACGTGGTAGTGGTAGAGCCGCAGAGCTGCTGGGTGAGTCATGCCCTGGCTGCTCCTATTTGTTGACTTCCTGGGCCAGGCCTGGCAACGTAAGGAAAATTAATAACAAATACCTGGGCAACGAGGTGAGAGATGAGGCGGGCAGCGCAGGATGGCAGAGGGCTGAGCCGCGGAGCGTAGCTGGCGGTGGCTGAAGGATGCTTTGGCGGCAGCAGGACAGGCACGTTTTTCTGGGTCCCCATGACCCAGCCGTGGGGGATGGTGCTCTGCAGAGACACATCACCCGGACCAGGTCTGTGCTGGACACATGTCAGTGCGTGTCCCCACATGCGAGCAAAGACCAGAGACTGTCCCCAGGGCCACCGGGGCAGCGTGGCTCAGTGCTGTGGGGGCACACAGGTGCTCTGTTGGGGACCTCTCGCTGCTTCTTTGGTGTCACTGTGTCTTCTCTCTCCTCGCAGGCTAGCTAAGGGCATCGGGGGACCATGAACTGGGGGGTGTTCGAAGGGCTCCTCAGCGGGGTCAACAAGTACTCCACAGCCTTCGGCCGCATCTGGCTCTCCCTCGTCTTCATCTTCCGCCTGCTGGTCTACGTGGTGGCAGCCGAGCGGGTCTGGAGCGATGACCACAAGGACTTTGACTGCAACACGCGGCAGCCGGGCTGCACCAACGTCTGCTTCGACCACTTCTTCCCTGTCTCCCACATCCGCCTCTGGGCCCTGCAGCTCATCCTGGTGACCTGTCCATCCCTCCTGGTCATCATGCACGTGGCCTACCGGGAAGCCAAGGAACAGAGGCACCGCGCCGCCGGCGGGGACAACTGCCACCGCATCTACCCCAACCCTGGCAAGAAGCGGGGAGGACTGTGGTGGACCTACCTGCTCAGCCTGGTCTTCAAGGCCGGCGTGGATGTGGTCTTCCTCTACATCTTCTACCGCTTCTACAGGAACTACACCCTGCCCCGGGTGGTGAAGTGTGAGCTGCCCCCCTGCCCCAACGTGGTGGACTGCTTCATCTCCCGGCCCACCGAGAAGAACATCTTCACCCTTTTCATGGTGGTCACCGCCTGCATCTGCGTCGTATTGAGCATCATCGAGGCCACCTACCTGATTGGCAAGCGGTGCCGCGAGTGTTTGCGAGCCAGCAGCACGGAGAGCTGTCGGCACAGCCAGGACTGCCCGCTCTCCTGCACCGAGCCTGCAGGCACGGAGGGGCAGGTTTTCCATGGGGTGGACTACAAACCCCCCACAGCCTCCATCCCCCCCACAGCCTCCACCCCCCCCACAGCCTCCATCCCTGGCACGCTGCCTGAGGAGGAGGCTCTTTCCTAGAGCTGCCCAGGGGAAAGCAGGAGTCACTCACCTGCCCTGCACCTTCGCCCTCCTCCTCTTCCTCCTCCTCCATCCCCTGGCGCAGGAAGGCTGGGGGTGGCAGCACCTCGGAGTCAGGCTGTGCCCCAGGGCTTTCTGCCTGTCCCATTCTGAGGAAGGCTTGTTACATCGTTCTGCTGAATTTGGGGTGAATCTGGGTGCTGTAGGACACGTGTAGTCCCCGAGAGCCCACAGGGACAAGCAGCTCTGTGGTGGCTGTGAACTGGCAGCGGTGCCCAGAGGTCGAGCCCTTCCCAGCCGGGCTGGCTTAGCTGGTCCTGAGGGTATCCTTGCAATGAATAAAAAATTCTGTACCTCAGAAGTGATGGCCAAAGCGGTTGTTCTCCTGCTTTTCCGGCACAGCGCTGTCAAGAGGGGAGTAAGGGCTGCATCACCCCTGGGAAGGCATCGCTCCCACCGGCTGCTCCAGGCTGGGTTTGGACCAGCCACGGTGACAAACCACTGGCTGCAGACTTAGGTCTGCTGGAGAAAAGCCACCGAAAATTGGAGCAGCCCCTGGAACTGGACATGAGCAATGGCTTTGGCCAGAGAGGGGGAGCACCAAGGCTGGGCAGGTGGTTTTGGGGGTGTATGGGGTTGTACGAGGGCTGCACTGCCTGGGGAAGTGTTGGCCCTTGCACCCAGCAAGCCAACGGCAAAACTCTTGCTCATCCAAGTACTGGATGCAGGTGAGCAAGGAGGACACCTTAATTATCTTCCTGTAATCCCAGGCTTTAAAAAAAATACATTCTTGATTTAAGATGGGCTGCTGGGCACAGGCAGGCACACCCAAAGGCGTCAACATCCCCAGGGACCCACAGGTGGCTCAGCCCTTTGTGGCCGTGGGCTGACAGAGACAGGGAGCAATTTAAACATGTCACAAGTTTTCAAACCAGCTCAGAGGTGGTGGGGGTGGTGGGGGAAAGGGGCCAGCCAGGACAGGCACCCTGCACCCCCCTGGGCAGCCCCTCTCCCTATCCCTCACCCTGTGTAAGCCAGACCATGGGTGTCAGGGCCATTTCAGACTGATAGGTTCGTCATTAATGACATTCATTAGCAGAGTGGGGACAAGAGCATGTGCTTGGTGTGGCAGCCACCGTGGCAAAGTGCAGGGGTGAGGATCCAGCTGGGCAGGCAGAGCCCATTGTGGGCTGCTGGCTCTTCCTGCCTGGCCAGAGAAAAACACCCGAGCAAAACAGCCGAATAAAGGAGAGGAAAAACACCCTAACCATTGATTAAACAATAACATTAAATGGCAGAATATGATCTCGTTTATTGCTGTAATATGTCGCGCTCTGCCATGACTCAGGCGGTACTGCAATTTCTAAGGCCATCAACAGTAACTGAGCATTAGCTGGGATGAATAATTAACAATAATTTCATGGCAAATGCACTCGTAAGTAACATTAGCATTGAACATGCAGCTCGATCTGTTACTGGTTTCGCTTTATTTAGAGGGTGCGATTATTATTTTTTCCATGAGCATCGACAGCCCCAGCTCTCGCTGTCTCTGCTGCAAAGGAAGCGGCACGGGGCGGGGGATGCTGTCACCGTGTCCTTTCGGGCCGGGGCCGTTCTCGGTGGCTACCACCGCTTTGCAGCACGCCTGACCCAATGCACAAGCTCCCACCTGAGACCCTTGTTAGGCAAAGCTGAGCCCCTTCCCACAGCCCACCCTGGAGCAAGGGGCCAGCCTGGATGCGCTGAAGAGGGAGGCAGAGGGACCGCTACAGCCGGGGGGATGCTGTGGGCAGGCAGGGCTGCAGTATGGCCGGACGGGAGGGCAGGGACCAGACTGGCCACCCACGAGGGTGGGGATGGTGGAGGAGCCCTGGGGGGATCCTTGCCACTGGCCGGGACCCTCTGGACTTACAGCAGCTCCTTGCACTGGCACCGGTGAGTTTGGAGATCTTTAGGGTAAGAGAGGCAGGTGGTGAAATACGGGTAGATTTCTTCCATCGCTTTTTAAGTGAAGCTGTGCTGATCTCTGCCTTCCTTCTGCCCGCTCTCATTGCTCTGCTTGCTGCATCATTCACCTGAAAATTTTCTTTACCGAAGCCTTTAACATCAGAGGATACAAGTTGTTCTTTGTGTGCCAGCCATTGCCTCTGATTTAAAGACCTAGGGCTGGGCTGTTTGTTTTCAACCAAGGTTGGCAGCTCTTGATCAAGGCTGTCCTCGATTAACAAAATCACGAGGTGTTCCCCAGCTGCAAGCCCTAATCGTGGCAGGGATGAGACCCAGAACAACCACCCTGCCCGCCTGCCCCGGTTCCCAACATCAAAGCAGCAGCCGGAGCTGCTGCCCATTGCGAGAGACCCGACGATCCAGTTTGTTGATGCCGTTTGTTGTTGCGCTGCTTTATCTCGCTCGGAGCAAGCGTTGCAGCCGCTCCGCAAAGCTCCAGGCGTCTTGCACCATCCAGGCTTGGGATCAGCGGTGGCTGGCCGGACAAACGGGAGCGTTTGGCTGCTGCTTTCTGATGTGTTTCTGTGCTCCACACCAAGGGGACCTGAGGTTGCCCCGGCTGGTGCTGCAGAAGCCAGGGGCTGGGGACTGTGCCACCTCCTGGGATGCAGAGCGCTGGGTTGAGAGGCAGGATCGGTGCTGGAGGTAAAACAAATCAACTGGGGGATGTCACCATAAAAGCTAAATATTCTTCAGACTTTGCATCATCATACAGGGGGTTGTATTTGCTTGTGGGGTGCCCAGAAGGCCCCCCTGAATTTTGGAGAGCAGGGATTTAAAACAAAAGCATCACTAACTGCAGCCCAGCCAGGGATGTGGAGGGGCTCGTGTGTGCAGCGGCATGGGTCCGGGGTAGCCTGCCCTCCCCAGAGGAAGCTTCTTTCTTCCCTGCCTGAAAACTGCCTCTTTGCTGGGAATTGAAGAGAAATTCTCTGATTTACATCCAGCGTGCCGGCGTGAGCAGCTGCCGGCTCCCAGGCTCCCATGACTCCTGCGCCCCAGCACTTGCGGGGGAGGCCTTGTCCCCAGGGACATGGCCCTGGAGCGGGATGGCTGGGATGCTGCTGGCAGACAGGGAGCTGGAGATAAAAGTCAGGGCTGGGTCCCAACCCTGGTGGGTGGCTGAGTGCTGTCTCCTGCAATGCCCCGTTTAAGATGCTTTTAAAGAAACTTCGAGGTTTTCCTCCTGGTTTGGCAGCCGCCTGCTCCTCTGCTTGGATTTTTCCTTTATGGAGGACCCAAAGTCGGGGCACTGGCAGTCGCTGGGTGTTTTTAGTGTTCACGTCTGGCACTGAAGCCTTTCACCCATCACCCCACCGAGTCGGAGCAGGGTGACATACTCCAGGCACGCACCCAAACCTCCTCCAAGGTGTCCCCAGTGCTGAAAGCTACCAAAGCATCCTGGTGCCTTGTCCCTGTCCCTGTGCCGGATCAGAGGGATGGTGGAGGGGGCACAGGGATTTGTCGCTTGCTGGGACACCCAAATACCCAGCTCAGTGCTGCAAAACATGGGGGTGTTTCCATTCCCCACCCAACTGCCTTAGGGGAAAACTTCTGCCTCTCTGAACTTTGTTGCCTCTCCTGAAATTCTAAAATTGCAGGGGAGAGGCTGCTGGGGGGATCTGACCCCACTCTTCACCTGCCCCTTGCCGGGTTTTACCGTGGGGCAGGGAGCTGCTGCCTTCTCAAGAAACCAGACCCACCGGTGGTCTCAAGAAATCAGACTTGCCATCTTCCCTCTCTCCTGGGTTTGTCATCTCGAAGGCCACAGCCCCCAGATTCCTGGCGGAGCTCTGGCTCTCTGCAACAACATAGCTCAAATTCCTGATCCTGCCGATAGGACCAGCTCCTGGGTGAGGGGGGGCTCCCAGCTGCTCCACAGCTTTGCTCGGTCCGGGGTGAGGGACTCCTCCTCGGGCTCACCCTGCTCCGCACCCCCAGGCTCCCGCCAGGGTTTGCTTTGGGTCTCATGGGCTCCACTCCTGTGGTCTCAGTGTCTCCAGTCTGACAAACCCCCACACGCTTTATTTGACCTCCTGCAGCCAAAAAGCTGCTGGGTGAGTGGCTCCTTGAGTGCCCCGAGTGCAGGGAACAAACCTCTCAGAGCATCAAGAACCCGGTGGGGCTCCTCAAACATGTCCCTGTGGGAGGCGTGACCCCAGCGAGGTGCCGCGTGGGGCTCCACAGGCCAGGGAGCAGCTGGGAAAACAGTGGTGTGATGCTGGGAAAGCCTCGGGACAGCCCGGGCCACGCTGAAATGGGGCTGCTCCACGTGGGGAGGCTGAGCAGGGCACCCCGCTGCCCAGGCTGGGGGCGGGGGGGATGACCCAGCCTCCTGGGAGCCACCCTGGGGAGAGGGACGTCCCTCTTAGGGACACATCCCAGGTCCTATCGGGATGCGACTGGAGCAGGGCAGGGTCCTGCTGGGTGCGGACCCTGCCATTCTGTGGGAAAGGTCTCACTCGGGATGCCCCGACGCTGGCAGGGCGGTGGCTGCACGTTGCTGTAGGTTGGGGACACTGATAAGCTGTTGCAAAACTATTACTAAGGCAAAATAATTTTAAAAAGTGTGTTACAATTGCGTAATTTGTGATTCTTAGCAACAGTTGATGTGAGCCCCGTCTGCCCTGGTCTTGCCTGGGGTTTCTGCTGGGTTTGCAGTGCCACCCATGCGGGGGACGGAGCATCACCTGGCAGGAGCCGCTGCTGCTGCTTGCAGAGGAATCCGGCTCCGTTGATCTCATTGCAGGATTTGACCCGCCTTTATTGTTCAACCCAAGCGTGTGTGTGCATGTACGCAGACAAGAACCTCTACAGGAGCTGTTTGCTAGACTCACCCAGTTACTGGGAACAGAACAAACTACCTTTCCCCTCCCCACACACACACACTCAGCGCTGCAGACAAAAACCTGGGCACGCAGGAGAGCTGCAGAGACACAGCTGGGAAAGAGCTTCCCTACACGGAAAGCTGTCCGGATCCAGCCACCTCTCTCTGACCCTTTACCGGCTGGGCAGGTACCTCCAGCGCGCCAGGCAGCGGCGCAGGGTGCTCACAGGGCTGTTGGGGACCGCCAGGTTGTGGGGGGACAGACCCCACAGTGCTAACGGGGTGCAGGTGAGAGCTGTGCGCTGGCTGGGGTGCCTGTGCCTACGGTGGCCAGAGGTGGGGACCCTGACACCGTGCAGTGCTATGTCAGGACCCCACAGGCAGTGCTGGGGTCCCTGGCCCATGGGGCTGCGCACCCCGGGGAGGGATGGAGGGGGATGGCACAGCACGGCATCCCAAGGAGCAGGAGTGGCCATCCCAGGCCCTGCTCCTCTGTCCCACCACCCTCCCTGGGGCCGAGAGAGGCTGAGCCCTCCCCGAGAAAGCGCACAGCCCCGCTCTGCTGCGTTTACCCCAGGCAGGAGCCGGGCGCTTTCGTGCCCAGCACCCTGCACCCACGCGGGGCAGGACCCGGTGGTGACGCAGCGGGCTGGCACGCTGGGGGCTGGTGAGGGTGCTGGGCTTCGCGGGAGGCAAACCGGCACTGCAGGCAGAGCCGAGCACACCTGGAGCATTGCCCCTGCTCCGCCTGGCTGCCCGCCAGCGCCAGCCGGGCTGCGGGGCTCCCACGGTGCCAGCCTGGCACCGGCTCGGCACAGAGCTCACATCCCCTTCCCACCCCACCAGGGGTCCATGGCTGGAGCTGGCACTGGGAGGCAGGTGGGTGCTGGGTGGCATCGCCGGCAGGGCACCGGGGCTGGAGACATGGGTGACTTGGCAGGCTGGTGAGGGGGCACGGGCCCTGGGGGCGTGCAAGGGCTCCGGGCAGCAGCCATCAGCGCAAGCTTTTGGCTGAGGAGGGGAAAGCAGCAGCTCCCCTCTCCCCGTTTTAAAGCGAAGGGCTGGGTGGGAGCGCTGCGATTTCTCCCCACCCTGGCTCGCTGCCGGGGGTTTGCCCGGGAAGAAGGATCTGGTTTTGGACGGGGCAGTGAGCGCAGGTGTGTGAGCGCGGGCAGAGGTGCTGCCCTGGCACTTGGCACACGCTGGCACGGGACCCCAGCTCAGCTCAGCTGCGCTTCTTGGTGCGACCCCGGGCCAGCAGCGTGGGAGCGTGGTGGTGGGTTCGCGGCTTGCTGCGGGGTGGCCCTGGCCAGGGAAGGGCTCCCAGGCAGCCCCATGGGCTCCAGGCAGTGCTCCAAGCTCTGATCCTTCCCCACAGCCCCGGGACATCTCGCCAGGCCACACAGCTCTCCTCGGACAAGAGGACTCAGATCATCTGTGTGCCATTGCGCCCTCAGCCATGCCCTGAGCGGGGAAGGAGCCTGAGCCGCCTCCAGGTACGTCTCGGGGGGCACTGGGCAGCAGCTCCTGCGGGGGGATGCAAGTGCATGGTGCTGATTGACCTGAGTAGCTGGAAAGGAAGGAATTAGCGCTTGGGGTTGAAGGAAACTTTTGATCCAGCCTGGAACTGGAGCTGCCTGCTGGCTCCTGGGCTGTCCTGTACGCCCCAGGCAGGCATTTCAACAGCCAAAACCAAAGCATTTGTCTGGAAAAAACCCATATTTTTCTTACACAAACCACCTCTTTTAGAAAACACAGAAATGAAATGTTGGGACTGGTGATATCTGGGATGTGGTCCCACTGGAACCAGCCACGGTGCTGCCTCCCTGGCCCCGGCCCCAACCTGCTGGGCCAGTTTGGGCTCCTGCGGGGCTTTGGCACATTCCTCCTGCCAGAGCCACAAGCACCTGGCGCTGCAGACCCCCAGCAGCCCATCTCTGCAGACCCCCGGCAGCCCAGCGCTGCAAGCCCCCAGCAACCCAGCACTGCAGACCCCCAGCAGCCCAGTGCTGCGGACCCCCAGCAGCCCATCACTGAGGACCCCCAGCAGCCCACTGCTATGCACCATGCTCTGCAGGCACAGACAGACCATTCCCGTGGCGAGCAAGAAACTGCTCTGCAGAGTGTCCTCGCCGGCAGGCACAGACCCCCAAAACTTGGCAGTTCCTTGCAAAAGATTAATTCTTGCAAAGGCAAAGGAGCTGCAAAAAGTCTCCTCTGATCATTGCTGGTGCTCGGCTCTGTCCTTCAAGGGCTTGGCCCTCCCTGCTTACCACAGGATCGTGTGATGCTTCACTCTGGTCTTCACCCCTACACCGCACAGCCCACCATGCTCGTATCAGTGGTGGTGTGCATTGCTCAAAGCAACGCCTTAAAAGCAGGGACGGACCCAGCCTGCCATTCTGTGAAGCCCTCTGTCAGGGGAGACACCTTAACAGCACAGAGCCAACAGTGGCCAACTCACCTCCGGCTAACCGTCACCCGGCTTTGCAAACCCAGGCGGCAGTGAAGCTCTGGGTCTGGCGTAGCGTGCCAGGCAGTAAAGCTCTGGGTCTGGCGTAGCGTGCCACCCTGCTTGCACTGGGGCAGCCCCATGCCGAGCTGCGGAGCCGGTTTGGCCAGCACAAGCCCTTGGGGCTGCCAGCAGCGCTGCCGCTGCCGGGAGCGGGGGTGCCAGCTAGGGTGAGGTGCCGGCAGCATGCACAGACTCTCCCTTTCAGCAGCCCCACTTTCACCCGCGCTTGGGCTGCCTCAGGCGTCACCTGCGAGAAAGAAAACCCATCCCTGCCATGCCCCAGCATCCGGCTCTGCAGCAGCTGCTTCCCCTTCAGCTCTTGGCCTTAGCAAAGCATGGCGGCTGGTTTAGCCCATTCTACCCATGTAGAAACTGTGGCTCAGGGAAGGCTGGGACCACACCTGAGATCCCCTGGGGTGTCCCTGGTGGTAAAGGTTCCCATCCATCCCCAAAACGTGCTGGTGCAGGGGAGTGTGGCTGAGCCACACAAAACCCCGGGGAGGGAAGAGGACGAGCCTGGGGAGCACGACCCAGGAGCTGTGCTGGTCCAGTGCTGCAGCCGAGCGGAGCCAGCTCAGCCCTGCCCCTGCCAAGGCGCTTTCCCACCGGGTCCCATTGCACAGGTGGGGGTCCCGCTGCCCCCGTCCTTCCCACCGTGGCTCTGATGCATCAGGGGCTCATCAGGCAATCAATGAGCTTGTGCCTCAGTGCTGGGCAGCCAAGGAGGGGCTGGCAGGGCACTGGGGGTCCATCCTAGTGGCCATCAGCATGTGCCCCTGTGGGCAGCGGGGGAGAAGGAAGGCGTGGTCAGGGGTGGAAATGTGCTGCAGGGTCCCCTCCTGCCCCCATCCCAAGGGACCGGTCAGCTTGCGGGGCTGGTGTCCACACAAACCTTTGCTTTGCTGCCATGCCCAGCACCCTGCACAGCTGCCCCTGCCTCCCGCCTGGGCGCAGCCTCTTCCTGTTGATCCTGGCCCGCTCCAGCGGATTGCGCTGCCAATTTACACCGACGTGCGCAATCAGGCCGGGGACATGGTGGCAGGGACTTGGCCAGGTGGCTCATCCCTTACGGCAAAGGCTCCACCAGAAGGAAGTGCAGAGAGGTTGAGTCACCTCTGTCAACAGGAGAACGTGAGGATGGGCTTTACTGTCTACAAGTGAGATGGTCCCTCCACCCCAAATAAGTGGCACATGGTTGGGGAGACAGTCCAGGAGGTCAATGAGATTAAGTGCAGCAAGAGGTGAGCTGCCCCATGGCCATCTCCCACTGCTCTTCACCCACGGCTTCTGCTGCTGTTTCTCCAGGTTGGGTGACTCTGGTCTCCACCAGCTACCATGGACTGGAAAACACTGCAGGCGCTGCTCAGCGGGGTCAACAAATACTCCACAGCTTTTGGCCGCATCTGGCTCTCTGTGGTCTTCGTCTTCCGTGTGCTGGTCTATGTGGTGGCAGCTGAGCGCGTGTGGGGAGATGAGCAGAAGGACTTTGACTGCAACACGCGGCAGCCGGGCTGCACCAATGTCTGCTATGACCAATTTTTCCCCATCTCCCACATCCGACTCTGGGCCCTGCAGCTCATCTTTGTCACTTGCCCTTCCCTCTTGGTCATCATGCACGTGGCCTACCGGGAGGACCGGGAGAAGAAGAACCGGGAGAAGAATGGGGAGAATTGCCCCAGGCTCTACAGCAACACGGGCAAGAAGCATGGCGGGCTGTGGTGGACCTACCTGCTCAGCCTCTTCTTCAAGCTTATCATAGAGATCCTGTTCCTCTACCTCCTCCACAAGATATGGGACAGCTTTGACTTGCCACGGCTGGTCAAGTGCTCCAACGTGGACCCCTGCCCCAACATTGTAGACTGCTACATTGCTCGGCCAACCGAGAAAAGAGTCTTCACGTACTTTATGGTCGGGGCCTCAGCCATCTGCATCATCCTTACGGTCTGTGAGATCTTCTACCTCATCTTCAAGCGGGTTGTCCGGAGTGCACGGAAGTGGAAGAAGTCCACCAAGCGCTCTGTCAGCTACAGCAAGGCCTCCACCTGCCGGTGCCACCTCAAGACGGAGGAGAAGGACAAGTCCCAGACGAGGTGGGTGGCAGCCCTGTGGGCTTTGGCTCCCAACCTGACTGCTGTCTGATGGGTGCTGGGAGGGCAAGAGGGAGGGAGAAGTGTCCTGGATTGTGCCAGGCTTGGCTGGCCACAGTGGTGACCACCAGTGATGCCACCAGCCAGGACCTCGATGGCTGAAAGGGGAGGGGGACACATCCATGGGAAGTCTCCTGCTTGGGAGCATGGGCACGTCCCTGGGTATCCCAGCGGCGAGGGCACGCTCGGTGGCAGGTGGGTGCTAGCTGCCCCCGGGCATGCCTGAGGGTGTCTGTTCTTCCCACAGAGGAGAAGAGCTGTGAGCTCACCCGTCCCAGCCGGCTCGCCTTCCCCTTGGCCCAGCAGCTTTTCAAGCCTGCTAAGTCCCTGAACCCTCAAGAGTCAACTCATGAAAAATGACTAAGCCCAGAAAAATGAAGTCACCCCGAGAGAGGCCCACGGGTGCCTGAGCAGACGCAGGTGAGGCGAGGGCAGCCCTGGAGCTCTGCCAGCTGCTCGCGGCAGCGCCGCGGGGCTTGGACATCCTGCCAACGTATAGATGCCGTGCATGACTCCGCCGAGCAGCCAGCCCCACCGCAGCAGCCAGCTCAGTCCTCCCGGGCAGCGAGCCCAGCCAGGAGCTGCAGGGGTGAAGCCATCGAGCTGGGGGAGCACACGGGACTGGGGCTGGCAGGAGGGAGCGTGGGGACTCCTGTGTCCCAGCAGCTTCTCTTGGGTCCTGCAGCTCTGCTGCTCGCGTGCTGGGTGTGAATGCATCAGTGCCCAGCCAGGGATGGTGTCACCTAGCGCGGTGACAGTCCTCCTGGCTCGCTGTGCCCGTACAGGCACAGTCCCAAGCACAGTTTCATCCTCCTTTCTTTTGTACCAAGGAACCAAAGAAATGCTGGGCTCAGCGCCGTGGCCAGAGCCCTCTTCGTGCGCCCGGAGTAATCAGAGAGGAGCAGGGCTGCAGGCTGCTCCTGGCTGCTCCCTTTGCCAGCACTGGGGCAGGAGCAGCCTTTTCCCCTTCGCTCATGCAAGTGCCATGCCGGTGTCCCACCCAACTGCCCGTGCTGGTTCTGCTGCTTCTCTTGGAGCCTTTGCATCCCCCCTCACCTCCTCTGGATGTCACAGATAGCGTAAGTCATGGATCCAAAATACATCATGTTGTTTGTAGACGGTGGCATCTGCTCTGCACGCTTTGAATTGGGAGGACTGGTAAAGGCAGAAGAAATGGATCTGCAGAGGTTCCCCAGAAGCCCACAGCTGGGTCCTCCCCACTCCTGCCTCAGCTGGGGCTATGCGGCTCGAGCCCCGGTGCCGGTGTGCCCGGTGTCCGACCACTCTGCCTCCTCCCGGCTTGTCACACATCGTTAAACTTTAATTCACCAGAACCGCACGCTGGCCCCCGAGGAAATCAAGGAAGGAGCAGCATCAATTATTTACTAAATCTTGATAAATATTACAATAAATAGAAATTATTTCCATTTAATCTCTCCTTAAGCGGTGCTACACGGAGGGTCTGCTGGCTCTCCGGCCAGCCCATGAGCGTGCCGTGGTGTGCGCTGCCACAGCCAGGGCTCGTGCCGCTGTGGGAGGCTGTGATGGCCATTCCCATGCTGCTGGGGCAGTGACACGTCTCTGCGCTGGGACACAGAGCAAGTGCTTCCAGCACCGGCTGCTCCCATGGGCACCCCAGCACCATGTCACCTGTGTCACCTGAGGTGCCAGCCTCAGTGCCAGAGGAAAGATGCTCCAGGAGGTTGAACAGCAGAAGGTGGCTGACCAGGAAGCGGCTCTGGAAGCCACAGGGGTCTGCTTTGGGACACCCACACGGCTCACTGGGGGTCTGTGGCTGGGGCAAGTGAAGCCCATGCTGGGCACCATCCTGGTGGGTAAAGCAGCGTGGGAGCAGGCGTGTCTGCTGTCAGAGCAGCTCTGGTTCCCTTGCGGGTTTGGAGCAGCTCCCCAGAAGTGATCGTTTCCACCCGTGGAGGGCTGGGGGGGCTCAGAGCATCGCTTGGGGCAGGCACCGAGAGGGGACCATGCCGTTTGGGCAGCTACAACCCAGGGGTGGTGGGAGCGGGAAGTGGGATTCATGGTGGGCTGGCTGGGAGACGGGCCGTGGGCTCTGCAGCACCCTGGTGCCACGGCATGGAGCAGCACATGGGCGTCACCTGAAGCACGGCAATTATTTGATATTAAATATAATGATGCTATTCTGGCTCTGCCCTCGCTCAGCCCCGGCACTGTCTGTGAGAAGGAAATGCCATGTCTCGGTGCAGGAGAGGCGGCAGCTCCCAGTTGGTGAGAACTGGCCTAGTTTCTGGTTTCGGTAGCCCAAACCCGAGCCCACCGCCCCGGCTGACCCCACACAGCCCACGCCAACCGCGCCGGCCCTTTGCGGCCGTGGCAGGACAGCGGGTGGGGGCACACACAGCGGGTCTGCCCCCTCCCCAAAGGCAGCAGGACTTAAGCCTGTGTGTAAACCACCAGCATCAGCCCCCCCGCTCCCCGCTGCGGTGCCTCCGCACGCCCCGTCGGAGCAGCCGACGGCAAAGCCCCGTTTGAACCGGGCGGCGGGTGCCGGCCCGCGGGTCCCCGGCGCAGCTCAGCCCCGGGGCCGGGCAGCGGCGGGCTCCGGTGTGGCTCCAGCACCACCCAGCGCCCGCCGCGCCGCACGGACCCGCGGGGGCACGGGACGGGGACCGAGCATCCCCGGGGGACCGAGCATCCCCCCCGGCACCCCGGGGCATCTCCCCGGCCCTGCCGCCCCGCACCAACAGCGCGGCGGCTGTAGGGGCGCGCCGTGGGGTGGCTCGCCGGGGGTCCCCACCGGTGGGCAGGTCCGTGAGCCCCGCGGGTCCCTGCCCCGCTCAGCGGCTTTGCCGGAATCGGGAGCGAACGGGCGGGGAAACCCGGGGCTTCCCACCGCCCCCGGTGGCGAGGGGGCCGGCTGTCCCCGGCGCCCCCCCCCGGGGCCGCCCCCTCGGTCGGGGGGTGGGGGGCGGCCCCGCACACCTGAGGCTTGGCGCTAAGCCCCGGCCCCCGGTTTCCTGCCCGCGCTCCTCCCCTGGCTCCCCCCGGCCCCCCCCGGCCCCGCAGGGCCGGAGCCGCCCGGGCCGCTCACACCCAGCGCGGCCCCAGCCCGGCGGGACGTGCCCGGCGCGGCGGAGGTGAGTGCGCGCTGCCGGGAGCCCGCGGGGCCGGGACCCCCGGGGGGGCATTGGGGACACGGGTGCCTGGGGTAGGGGCACCCCACCGCTGGCACCCGCTGTCAGCCTGGGGCACCCCGCTGGCCCCATGCGGCTGGGTGTCCCTTTAACGGCCCAGCCGGCACCTCTGCCTGCTTAATTGGCAGGGGTTAATTAGAAGCCAGGGCTGCGGCTGTTCCTTCTCTCCCAGCCGGGCTGCAGGGCTGAGCTCTGCTGGGAGGGCTGGGCTCACCGGGGGTGAGGCTGAGGCACCCCCGGAGCGACAGCAGGTCAGCGTGCGGTGAGTGGTCTGGGGGGTCCCTCGGCTGGGGAAAGCCCTGGAGGGGGGAGCGGGCTGGGTGCCATCACCCCCTCAGCGAGGGACCCGGCTGGGGGCTGTCCCTCCAGTTTGGGGTGAGCCCTGAGCAGGTACTGGGGTGGCTGCGGTACCCCAGGGGTTTGCGCTTCCCCCCGTTCCATGACCCTGGTGCTCTCTGCCCTTCGGCAGAACCGGGGCAGTGGGCTGTAGGAGAGGCAAATCTGGGCTGCTGCTCCTGTGAGCCCCCCCGTGCCCCCTCTCTGGGTGCTGTGGCCAGGGGATGCCCCCAAACCAGCGGGGCAGCAAGCTTTTCGCTGCGGGCTGTGTCCTGGGAGTGGGACTGGGTGCTGTGCATGGGACGGTGCTGGGGTGGGGGATCCCCTCGGTGCCTCTTCTCCCCCAGCCCCGTGTTTCTGCACTGGGGTGTAGGAGGAGCGCTCCTGGGCTCAGCAGTGCTGCCTGGCTCCCTCCCTTAGGATGTTCCTTGGTGGGTTGCTGGGACCCTCGGCAGAGCAGCTGCGTCCTGAGAAAGTGCAGGGTTTAGGTGGCCCCGTCTGCCCCGTGCTCTCCAGTGTGGAAACGGAGAATTGACTTGGCTCCCCTCCTCTCTCTTGCTGGCAGAGGCACGAGGCTCCCTAGAAGATGGGTGACTGGGGGTTCCTGGAGAAACTGCTGGACCAAGTCCAGGAGCACTCGACCGTGATCGGGAAGATCTGGCTCACCGTGCTCTTCATCTTCCGCATCCTCATCCTGGGCTTGGCTGGGGAGTCAGTGTGGGGGGACGAGCAGTCGGATTTCGTGTGCAACACCAAGCAGCCGGGCTGCACCAACGTCTGCTATGACAAAGCTTTCCCCATCTCCCACATTCGCTACTGGGTGCTCCAGTTCCTCTTTGTCAGCACCCCAACGCTGATTTACCTCGGCCACGTTGTCTATCTCTCCCGGAAGGAGGAGAAGCTGAAGCAACAGGAGAGCGAGCTTCGGGCTATCCACAGCAAGGACCCAAAGATCGAGCAGGCCCTGGCAGCTGTGGAGAAGAAGATGTCCAAGATCTACATGACGGAGGATGGGCGGCTCAAGATCCGAGGGGCGCTGATGTGGACGTACATCATCAGTGTGATCTGCAAGAGCATCTTCGAGGCTGGCTTCCTCGTTGGCCAGTGGTACCTGTACGGCTTTTCCATGGTGCCCCGCTACGTGTGCAAGAGGGACCCCTGTCCCCATCAGGTGGACTGCTTCATCTCTCGCCCTACCGAGAAGAGCATCTTCATCATCTTCATGCTGGTGATGGGCTTGATCTCCTTAATCCTGAACCTCCTGGAGCTCTTCCACCTCTGCTGCAAGAGCCTGCTTGGCAACATCAAGAAGGTGTCGGGGCCGAGCCAGGACGGCTTTGCCCCCGACATGGTTGTGGGTCCCTACCCACCCAAGCACTACCCCTTCCTGCCCATGGCCGAGAGCCACACGCCACCCTACCAGGCCTACAACAAGCTCTCCAGTGAGCAGAATTGGGCCAACTTCCACAACGAGGAGAACCTGGCGCTGGGCAGTGGCAGCAGACCCCTCTCAGACCCCTACACCCCCGCGGCTGCTGAAGCCCCCACACCGGAGGAGAAGCTGTGCAGCCGGCCCGGGAGCTCAGCCTCCAAAAAGCAGTATGTCTAGTGCCGGGCTGGCCCCGGCTGGCCACGGGGACCTTCCCTGGTCCCTTGTTCCTGTGAAGGTGCTGTCTGGATGGGCTGCGGAGGCTGTGCCCGGGGGGACCTGCCTGCCCCGGGAGGTGATGCTCGGGAGCGGGGCTGGATGCTGTCCTGGAGCAGAGCCTCCCCGCTCTCCTCTTTTCCCCACAGACCTTGCAAGGAAGGAAACTGCAGAAAGTTCCCTGGGACGCCGTGTCCCGTGTGCCTCGCTGTGGGAAAGGGAGAAATCCCTCGAGCCACACAGCTGGGAACAGGCTGTCCCCGGGGCTGTGGCAGGAGGCTGGAGCCAGCCGCGAGGCTGGAGTGTGAAAGCTGGGCCTGTGGCCCTGGGAAGCCACTTGCCTCCACAGGCAGCGGGCTGAGCCCAGGAGGGCTGGGGCAGCGCTGCCTCACCGGCCCTGGCCACCAGCCCCATCCTGTTCCTGTGGCCACGGCTGCGGGCCAGCAGCTCCTGCCCCAGGGCTTGCTGCGGGAGCTGCCCCCTGCCCCACGGGGCATGGGGGGGTTAAGCAGCAGCTGGCAGCTGGGGCTCTGCAGCCACCCACTGATCCCGATGGCTGCAGGTCACTGCTCGGGTGCGCTGGGGCTGCGAGCCCCCAGCCCTGGACCCTTTCCCACTTGGTGTGTGTCTCTAAGTTATTTTTAACCTGCTGGCCTGAGCATGGGGCTTTCTGCCTTCAAGGTGCCGCTGTGTGGGATCTGGGGAGCCGTGTCCAGCCTGGCCGAGTGCCCTGGAGCCCTGTGCATTTTTCCAGGAGGAATTCGCCAAGCAGCTGCTGGGTTTGGGGGGTTATTGGTTTTATTACTTTGCACTAGTCATCTCCTGCTGTGGGTGGGGGTGTTGGGGGGTGTATGGAAGAATCAACAGCCGCCACATGAGCAGTCACCCTGTCATCCCCAGCCCACCGATGCTGTGAAAGGGGAAGGTCCTGCGTGACCCAGGCACGAGCGTGGGATGTGGGTGCTGCCCTCAGTGCTGTTTCCTTTCCTCCTGGCAGACTCAAGTGTTGCATCTTGTTGAATAAAGTTGGATGAATGAAAAAAGGTGAAGTGTGGCCTGACTGTGCTTCCTGCAGCCACCAGCTGTCCCTGGGAGGGTGGGTGCGGGTCTGGGGCTGAGAGGGAAGCTGCTGCCCTGTGGGGCTGGGGTCCAGGGGGGCGTGGGCACCCACCCACTGAAATCACAACCCTCCCTGCTATAGTGTCCCATCCCCTTGAGCCAAGCCTCAGCCCAGAGGCTGTCACTGGGCCATCGTGGGACAGGCGCCCGTGACCCAAAGCAGGGCTCAGCTCCTCTGCCCTGGCTGTGCTGCAGATAAACCGAACGGCGGCCATGGAGCTGCTCGTGGCTGCATAATAGGTGGAAATGAGCCACAGATAAAGGCACACAATGCAGCTCGGGCTGTTGTTTAGTTTCTCTGGCCAAGCCAGCCCAGGGCAGAGCCTGCTCTCTGCCGAGGGCCTCTTCAGTGAGGGTGGGACGGGCTAAAAATACCCTGGAGAAAATAAAATATGGGTGATATCGGGTAATATCGCTGCCACTGGCTGCTGGAGGAAGAGAAGAGGGAGGCACCCGGCCAGGCTGCCCTTGGTGCAGCGCCTGGGCTGGTGGCCGAGCCTGCCTTTGGCTCCCCTCCCTGCTGGGAATAACAAGGGGGGTAAAATCCCCTGGGGTGGGGGTCTGAGGTGCACGCTACCAGCTCTCAGCCCTCCCCTGCACCCTCCATGAGGATGCTGGGGAAGATGCTCTCCAGAGGGACCCTGCCCTGCTCCCCCTGTTGCCCAGTGGGGGCTCCCGGAGCACCCCAGTGCAATGGGGGACCACAGCCCAGCGCTCCCCAGGCATCAGCAGAGCTGCAAAGCCCCTCCAAGCTGCAGCTTTCTGGGGGAGGGGGGCAGTCTGGTGTGCTCAGCCAGGAGGAAATACCCGTGTGAAAGGTAATGGTGCAGCCGTGCAGTGTGTTTACCCGCCGGCAGTGTTCCCCCGCTCACCTCCCCTCTCCTGGGCTGATATTTTTGTTGGCACCAGGGGAGCATCACGCTTTTCCGAACGGCCTTGCAAGGTGGAAAACAAGACGGCCGAGACCCCCCTTGCCTGGACGCTGTGCCCGGCCACGGGTGCTGTGCAAACACAGCTCCGCGTCCCGCTATTGTTCCCATGTTGTGACAAGGCAGCTCGGGGCAGCTGGTGTGACCTCGTGCCGCCGGGACCTGCCCACGCCACATGCCAACAACAACAGCGAGGGGTTCACCTGCGCGGTGGGACCGGGGAGGGGGCGGCCGTGGGGCCGGTGTTGGCAGCAGCCCCCCAGAAGGCGGGCGGGCAGCCCTTAGGCAAATAAAAGTTTGCAGCTGATAAGGGTGCAGGCTGTCCCAGAGAAGCCCTTTGGCACAGCTCGGGGACAGATAGTGGACACGCACGGCTTTTCTCACACCTCTGTGCTCCCTCCTGAGTAAACAGGCCCCTCCGGTCACTCACTGCCCGAACCCCCGGCCCCGTGCCATGATGCTGAGCCCTGCGGTGGCATGGGCAGCCTGGGGGCTGTGGTGATGGGGTCCCCACAGGTACCCCAGAGACTCAGCTCTGGGGTAACGGGCAGCAAGTATGTGCCGTGACATGTGGGCACCAGGACGACTTGCAGCCACCTGACTGGGATGGCGGAGAGCCCTGGGCATGGCAATGGGGTGGGGGCACTGTGGGGCTGTTCTCCCCCCATGCTGGCATTGCCCTTAGCATGGATTTTCAGGGAGGGCAGCTTTCGTATCGCCACCTAAGAGCCTTGTGGGGTTTATCCCACCCAAGGCTGGACGTACTTCCCAAGGCACCGCTGCAGCCCCCCGAGAACTGCCCTGGCAAGCAAGAGCTGCCTGCCCACCCTGTGCCATGGCGCGGGAGCTGGGCTGCCTTCTCGGCAGCTCCCCCATCCTCAGCCGTGGAAGAAAGAGAGGGAGACGACAGGGCCAAAGGAGCAAAAGGAAGAGGTAGAGAGGTGGATGGACAGATGGACGGGCACCTGACCTGACCTCCAGCAGCCTGAGGCTGCGGGTGCACAGGCACACTCACCAGTTCAGGAGGATGCTGGGGGTGGGCAGCCACCCCGAGCACTCCCTGAGTCAGGAAAGGCTTTGGGGCGGCTCTGCCAGTCCTGGACCACACACTCCCCAGGACCCCGATTCCCACTGGGGGTGTTGGTCTAACACCAGCCACGGCCCCTGGGAGCTCTGTAACTTTGTCCCATGGCCACAGGTTTGCAGGGAGGTTCCTGCTCTCCTCCCAGTTAGGACCAGTCTGTGCTGGGCTCCCCCTGCCCAGCTCTGCCGTGGGTTGGGGGAGAGGAGCCGTGAGGGCTGTGCAGCATGTCCCGCCTGCAAGGCGCTGGCCAAGCACCAAGGAGGTTATTTTTAAGCTTTCCCAGGGCACAGAAAACAGCAAGTGTCTAAATCCGACCGGCTTGCAGGAAGAGCTGTGGCAGGAGCAAAACTGCAGCTGAGAGGGGAGGAAGGGCAGAGGGCTGGGCAGGGGGGCGCCAGCCAGGGCCACAGCATGGCCCCCCACCCACTGGGGCCCCGTTTGTGCCCAGGGCTCTGCCCGCAGCTTCCCAGTGCCCCGTTTCCCACAGCCCCCCAGGGAGACCGGGCGCAGGCAGGAGCATCCCTCTGAGCCAGGCGCAGACCCCCTGAGCCCACCGCACCCACCATCCAGGCAACACCAGACCAGGTACAATCCTGCCCTTCCCAGCACCACTGCCAACAGTGCCAAACGAAGGAAAAGCAACCCCCAAATGGCTCCCTTCCTCCCCCAGGCACGGGGTTATATTTAGCGCTCCACGCGCGGGCATGGCAGACAATGCGGCCCCGTGTGAGAACCGCGGGCGGGAGGAAACGCGCTCAATAGCCCCGATGACTTCCCGCATCCTGACATTGTCGCTCCCCTCCAGTCGCTTCCTCGCACGGAGGCGATGGGACCGCAGCACCCAGCACCCCATGCCCACCCCGGGATGGGTCCTACCCCTGCCAGCGGCTCAGGGCATCGGCCTGATGCAGCTCCAGGAGGGCAGGGGGTGCTGCCGGCTGGGTGGGAAGGGAGCGTGCCCCACTGTCCCCGGCCAGGGCCTGGGGGACGCGTCTGGGTGTAGGGCAGAGCTGCTCCTCTCCCACAGCATGTCAGGGCTTCTGCCTGCTGCAGAAAGAGCCACTGGGCATGGCACGGAGGGTCTGCGCTGTGGGGCCGGGGCAGGAAGAGGCGAGTGAGACCGGGAGGCTGGGAAAGGACTGGCTGCGCTCAGGAAAAGGGCAAAACTGGAGCCTGGGAAAACAGCCTTGGCTGGCCAGAGCAGGGGAGAGAGCAGCCGTCCCCAGGGGATGCGGGGGACACACCCACCATTTGCTCTCCAGTGCAACTGGGGTGAACACTCTCAGTGTCCCAGGGCTGCAGGGCCACTGCGGTGTGCACAGATCCTGGGTGCCCCGGCGTGGCTGTGATGGGACAGAGGAGCGTGAGTCCCTGTGGGCCCCAGCGTCCCCCTGAAGCCCCCTGCATTGCTCTGCTCCTCCCCAAAGCATCGTCGCTCCAAGCCTTGCGGGAAGGGGACCGATGGCTCTGAGCAGCCCTTGTGCCAGCACAGGGTGACAGCATCCCCAGCCCTGTGCAGCTGGTGCATCCCTGCTCTGAGCTAACCGGACATCCGCTGCGGTCATCCAGGTGTGCCGAGCCGTGCCGAGCAGCCGAGGGGGCTCTCACTGCCCCTGCCTGCACAGCAGCTGTCCCAGGCCCCTGAGCCAACCCCCAGCAAGCCGGGGCACAGCTTGTGTGTCCCCCCCCAGCATGGTCCTGGCTCACTCCCTGCATCCTGCCTCCGGAAACTGCCACCTGCTCCTCTCACCAGCGGCTGGCAATGGACCGTCGGGTTTGGGGAGCAAACCCGGCCCTGGGCAGGGCAGAGGGTCGGCCGGGAAACTGTAGCCACCCTCGGAGCCAGCAGGGAGGAAGCAGCAAGGCAGCAGGGCCATGCCGAGAGCACAGCAGCCAGCTTGCCCCCCTCCCAGCCTGGGGCATGGCCACCGCGGGCTGGGCAGGGACAGGCAGCACTTCTGCAGCTGCCAGATCCGATCCCTCCCCTGTGGCGCGGTGTGGCCGCAGCCAGCCCCTTCCCCAAAGCTGGACAAGCCCCGGGAGGACGCTGTCCTGCAAAACACCAACCTCCTGGCCAGGCTGGGACTCCCTGCCTGGGACAGGCTCACCCCTTGCATGGCCCCACACGTGCTGCTGGCACGGCTCCTTGCCACACTCCCGCTGCAGCATCCAGCTGTGCCGTGCTGGGAACAGCTGGATTACAAACACGCTGGGCTAGACTAAGGACTTGAGCGGCTGTGTGCAGGCTGGGGAAGCCAGCTTTTTGCCATAATGGTTTATTCACTAAAGCTTCCTCTCACTCTTCGTGAGCAACTGTGGCTGCTCACCCTAGCCCCGAGTGCTCGCCGGCTCCTATTCTTGTCCAGCCGGCACTTCCCAGGCAGCACATTGTTGGGATTCAATGGGAGGAAGGGTGGGTTTATGGTACTGAGGGCTTAGGAGAAAGGCAACCAGTCTCTGGGAAGCAGCTTCCCCCCTGCCCCAGCGCCTGCGGGGAATCCACGGCCCTGCAGCAATGCCAGCGTCTGCCGTGGGGACGGATGGGAGTCCCCAGACACGCGGAACCCAGCTGGAAACACGCAGGACCAGGAAGGCAGCAGTGGTGGAAGCAGGGCAGGGGCTGCCCAGCCAGGTGCCACCGGTGCCCACGCAGCCGCTGGCAGGGCTCCATCCTTCCCGAGCGCATTGCTCCAGCACTGCGCTGGAGCAGCCCCCCCGGCCGACACCGCGTGGGCCAGGGGAGGAAACGGGGCAGCGAGGCCCCGACAAAGCCCGATTGTGCCCGGCCAGCCCTGGGAACAGGCAGATCAATGGGCTATAAACAGTCGAGGGAGCCGCTCCGTCGCGGGGTGAACAAAGGCATTTCAGAAGATGTTTCCGAGCTGGGTCCCGTTGGTCCCACTTGGGGGAAGGGACTGGACCGTTCCCACTCCAGCGCACAATAGGGAACAGCCATTGCCCAGCGTCACCCTGCAGCCAGGCTGGGAAAGGAAGAAGCCAAGGGCAGGGGTCACCTCAGGGGACAGTGCCAGCCTGCCCGGGGGGACCGGGGCAGTGGCATGAGAGGTGCTGTGAGCCCCAGTGCAGGTGGCTGCAGCGGGGTAGAGCTGGGACAGCCTTTGCATCGCCCTGAGCCTCCTCCTGCACCTGCCACCCCAGCCTCAGCTGCCCTCACACGCCGCCATGCAAAGGCCTGAGAGTCCCCGGTGGTGCCAGGCTGCGAGCCCTGCCGGCCCGGGACAGCAGCAGGTTGGGAGGTAAACGCAGCCGGGCAGCGCCAGCAGTAAAGCTGTCAGCGGGGCAGGAGCTGGCCCCGAGGAAGGACGGACCGATGAGAAATGCTGAACCGGCTGCTGACCTCAGGGCTTCGCACCAGACACGACAGATTTATCATCCCCGGGAGGGGAAGGCCAGGCCGGGGCAGCAGCAAGACCTTGCTCAGGCACCAGGGGAAAAAACAAGCTGGGAGGCAGCGATAATCCTGGCTACGGCCCCAGCACGCTGCAGTTACCGGCTGGCCTGGCTCAGGCAGCTCTCGCTGGAGTTTGGTCCCACTGCGCCTGTGATACCAGAGGCTGGAGGGGACACCGGCCACCAGCCCCCCGCGCTCACTGCCAGCCTCTCCTGCCATGTGCTGCCCTGCTCAGCAGCCCAGTGGGATCCCCCCCATCCCCTTGGACCCCACCCAGGACTGCCACAGCCCTTCTTGTCTAGATAAGGAGGTCGAAGGGAAGCAGATGACGTGGCCGGGGGGAGCTGGGAGGGAGGCACAACCTCAGCACGGGCTGGGATCTCGGTGCCTCCCCCTCCTTCCTGCCTACTCACCCTGCTGCCAGGCCCAAGGTCAGTGCCCAGCCAGGGACAACGATGGAATTTCTCCCATCGTAGAAGGGGCTGCTTCTTGAAAACATGGGGAGCAGAAACACACTCTGAGCCAGGGTTAGGGCCAGGTGCTGTTGCAGAAGACACACAGACCCAAGGACTGACAGAAGTTTATTTTGGCTGTTCCTGTACAGGGCAGACCCCTCCTTGTTCTCTACACACCAGCCCAAAGCCACCACCACGCTTGGAGCTCTGTGACAGAATCGGGGCCAGGACTTGCACCTCCCCCCATCCCCCTCCCTCACTGTGAAGCCTGGGGATGATGCAGAGAGGGGTTCCCCGGAGTTCTCCACCACTGTTCAGGCTCCCCTGGGGGGTAGGCAGTAGCATGGAGCTGTGGTCGGGGTTCATGAAGAGCCACGGGAGAGCAGTAAGCGGAAGAGCCGATCCTCCTGCCGCAGGCATTAGCCTGACCCCAACTCCTTGTCACTCAGGTCCAAGTTTCTTCTATCATCACATCGTGGAAGAAACCTAAAGAGATGTGGGGAACCAGGCCGAGAGGGTTTCGTGGTTCAGGGGCTAGACCAGGCCAGGAGCTGATGGGTTTCAGAAATGCTCTGCCTGTGAAGCATGGCTCTCTGCCCGCCCTGCCACAAAAGAGGTCTGAGTGCTGTGTCTCGAGTGCATGTGGGGCAGGCAAACCCCGACCCTCTGGCGGGCCCCGGGAGGGTGAAGAGCAGCAGTGGACATAGTGCATTGCCCAGGTAGGGCCCGGTGCAGGAGGCAAGCTGGTGGAAGGTGCTGCAGGTGATAAAAGAGTCCCCAGCACAGTGCTGCGGGTCAGAGCCCTCCAGCTGCAGGTCAGAGCCCGCTGGCAGCCGGCCCCCGGCCCCAGGGACAGTCCCTCCAGGGCACTGCCTCTGCCCAACCAACTTCATTAACTCTTTTCCGGGCGGTTCCTGTTCAGCACGGCCCGAGGGGCGAACTCCAGCTTGTCCTTCAGGCTCACCACCTTGGTCAGGTCCTTGCCCGCGATCTCCTGCAGCTTGCGGTCCTCCCGCTGCTCCGAGATGCTCTTCTCCTCCTCGGCCGCGGGCTGGGGGTCCCCGCGGAGGAACCACTCCAGGTGGTAGCCCACCAGCCCCACCACGAAGGCCACCGGGAAGGTGACGTACGGGGCCTTGGAGCGCACGGCCGCCCACAGCACGGACCACATGGCGCCGGGGGCTGCGCCTGGCAGGGGGCGACACGCGGCGGTCACAAGCCGGGCCCGGCCCTCCGCGGCGCCCGAGGCCTGCGGGCTGCCAGCGCCCGGGCGAGGCTCCGGCGGGCAAGGCCGCACCGGGGCCTCCCGCAGCACCGACCCACAGGGACGCGGGACCCGCCCGGGCCCCCTGCTCAGCCCCCCAGGGTGCCGCCCCGCCACCGGAGCCGGACCCCCAGCGAGCCCCGGGCGGCCCCGCTCACCTGGGCCCCGCCGCCGCCGCCGCCGCCAGCCCCGCCCCTTCCGGTCAGCGGTGCAGCGGGGAGCGCGGCCGAGAGTGGCGGCGGCGAGGCGCGGCGGGGCGAGGCTGCCCCCTGGTGGACAGCGCGGGACCTGCGGCGCTGGAGGAGCGGCCCGGGAGCGGGGGGAGACCCACGGGGAGAGACCCACGGGGGAAGAGAGACCCACGGGGGGAGAGAGACCCACGGGGAGCCCTGGGGGAGGGAGCCACGGGGAGACGCACGGGGACAGCCACGGGGAGGGAGCCACAGGGATGGAGCCACGGGGAGACCCACGCAGGTGCCCATAGGGAGACCCACGGGGAGGCACCCACGGGGATTCCTGCAGACATCTCTCGGGCACCCTGCGGGGACATCTGCTCCTGCCCCAGCGAGAGCCCCTCTCCCGCCCCACGGATCCCTCTCCCATCCCATAGACCCCTCTCCCATCCCACGGACACCCCTCTCCCACCCCACAGACCCCTCTCCCACCCTCCCGCCCCACGGACACGAAGGGGCGGCAGTCGGGGCAAAGGCGAGCCCGGTGCCAGCCGCGTCCCCACGGGGAGGTGGCCACTGGCCCGGAGTAACCAAAGTCACCTTTATTAATTGCGGCGGTTCGTTACAATAAAAAGGGAGCCACGTGTCACGGTCACTGCACGGCGCTGGCCGGGGTGGGGGCTGGGGGCCCTTCCCAGGCACATCTCTAACTCCGGGAGGCTGGGGGGGGGGGGGGCGGCAGGGGGGGAAGGGGCTTCGGGTGACTGAGCGGGCACTGCCGTCCCAGAGGTGTTTAGCCCTGACGGACCCCCTGGAGCGAGGGACCCCCAGCGAGGTGCCCCCCTGCTCGGCCCCGGCCCCCCCCTGCTGCATGGGGGGGGGGGGGGGGGGGGGGAGTGTGTGCAAGCTGGGCCCCCCCAAGTTGCTTCTGATCCCACCGCTCTGCCCGAGGGTCCTGGGCAAGGTTTGGCCCCGGATTTCAGGGGCTCCCCGGCACCCACCGGCCCTGCCTGGGGGGCAGCTGGTGATGCTGCGTGGGGCTGCTGGCACGGTGGGGTGAGGGGACGGGGTCCTCCCCAAAAGGGGCACTGGGGGGGACAGGATGCTCCGAGAGAGACCTGGGATGGGGACAGGGACAAGGCAGATGCAGCCTCCTGCCCCGCCACACTGCTCTGCCCTGGAAGGGACCTTTGGGGACCCCCCCACCCTGCTCCCAGGACGGGGTGCAGGGACAAGGGAGCTGGGAGCAGCAGCCGTGGGGCACCAGGCACACGACAGCCCCACCCTGGGGTGCCCTATCCTGGAGGCACAGGAAGATGGGGTGACCCCCCTGGGGTGACCTCTGGTAGCCCCCCCCACTCAAGGGGCAGCTGCTGGCCATGTCCATGCTCCGGTCCCACCTGCTGGCACCAGTGCAGAGCCACCACGGGCACAAAGGGGCTGCGGGCAAGTGTCCCCACCGCCACCCCCACTGCATTGCCCACCCATGGGGGACAGGGCTCCCACCGGTGGTGAGGCACAAGGGGGACACAGTACCCCCTGTCCCCAGCTAGTGCCACACTGCAGAGGCGCTCCCAGTCTCCGGGCTGGTGGGATGGATAAGCGGAGGGATGGACTGATGGTGGAGGAGGGCTGAGCGGGGTAGGAAGAAGCGTCGTGATGCTCCGTGCGAGGGAAGCCGTGACCGGGGGTGTGGGGGGGGTCCTGCTGCTCTGGTCTGCCCCACCAGCCAGAACACAGCGCCGGTCACGTGTCGTTTCTGGTTTATTCCTCAGGTTATATTTATATATGTATATAGGGGAAGGAGCCCTGGGTCCCCTGTGGCACCCGAGCCAGGGGCAGGCGCGGGCAGCGCTGCTGGGGAGCCCTTTGTCCCCTCCACATCCCAAAGCCTCGTGCCGGCAGGGCTGGGGAGCGGGGCTGGGGGGGCTCCAGGTGGGCAGGGGCTGGAGGGCCCGTCCCCACCACGCGCTGGGGGATTGCACTGAGTACGGAGAGGTGAGGGGGGGCCTGCCTGCAGCCCCCTCTGCTCCAGCCCAGCGGGGCCAGGGGCTGAGCATCACCTCTCATGTGGTTGGGATGCAGGCGGGGGGGGAGTGGTGCAGAAAGGCTGGTGGGGTGGGAAGGGAACGGAGAGCTGGGACACAGCCCCAGGGAGGGCAGAGGAAGGGAGAGCCCCGGACCCCGGGAGAGGCTGGCAGGGGCATGCGGGCAGGGGGCAACGGGACGGGGCAGAACCGGGCTTGCAATCACCCGCCGTCGGATCCACGAAAGGTCTAAGATAGAAAAGAGAGAAGCTGTGAGTGGGGCCAAGAGCTGCCCCAGGGTGTCCCCGCGGCTCCCCATCACAGTGAGCTACGGCCACGCCGTCCAGTCCGGGTAGAAAAGCGGAGGCTGCGGTCACAGCCGGGTCTGTGCCTCGGGGATGTAGATCTCGATGCTGTCCGCGCTCTCGGTGGCCGAGCTCTGGCGGAAGGAGGCAGCTCGCTTGGCTGCCAGGAGCCGCTTGCGGGCCTCCTGCCGCTGCCGGTCCACCGAGTCCAGCGAGCGCTCCTTCACTGGGTGCACCTTGGAGCGCGGCGGCTTCTTTGGTATCGGGGGAGGCACCTTCTTCTCCTCCTGCACAGACAACAGGGGCTTCAGGGTAGGCGCAGAGCAGGGACCTCCACAGAATGGGCGTCCTGGTGGGCTTGGCACAGCCAGCAGGCGTGATGGACATGCGCCTCCACGCACGGCGCTGCCGTGGGTGCCAAAGCCACGGTGAGGTGGCCCCGTGGACCCTCCTGCACCGTGGGGAGTTGTGAGGCTGGGCTGCACGCCCCTTCCTCCATCCACACGGTGTGAAGGTGCCCATGGACACGCTGCCTCTGCCCGTGCCGAGACCCTGCCCGGCCCCTTGCAGGCAGCGCTGCCCTGGAACGCCCAGTGAGCCCCCTGCGAGACCGCAGCGGGGGAGCGGCCCCTTCTTTAGCTTCATTTATTCCCAGCTCTGTTTTTCAAGTGTTTGCTAAAACCAGTCACTGGAAACAGCCCAGCAGCGTCGGTTTGGGTGCAGATGTGCTTGGGGAGGAGGAGGGAGGGAGAGGTCGCAGGGGACAAGTGCCAGTGGCATACCTTGGGCTCCACGATCTTCCACCCATTGGCCTTGAGCTGCTGGAGCTCTGCGAACTTCATGCTGACATCCTCAATGGAGAGCTGCAGGAGGTCCCAGAAGCCGGCCAGGTCTTGGAAGGTGGGCACGGGGAACGCGTTGGGATCCTGTGGGGACAGAGGGACACGGCGTCATCCACGTCTGCCTGCGGGACATCAGTTCTGCTGGCAATGCAGCCATCCCACCCCCACACTGCTGGGGGGGGTTCTATGTCCAGCTCTGCCCCATGATGTTACAAAGTCCCTTTTCCACTGGCTAAGGGTATGAGACCCCCCACCCACCATGGTCGACCGCACGGCACCGCTGCCTGGCACTCACCATATTCTGCTGGCAGAGGCGGTAAAACTGCTGCACCTTCTGGGACATGAGGAGCTGGGCGCTGCCCACGGCACTCCGGATCTTCTCCAGGACTGGCAGGAGGAGAGCAGACAGTCAACACTCCCGCAGGACACGGAGCCTCTCCCCTGCACAGTGGGGACCTGCACCCCCTCAGGGGCAGCTTGGACCTTCCCCCAACCCAGGTGGCATCTCCTCCCTCCTCCAGACCTCACTAGTCCCTGAGGGTTTCCCAGTGTTCCTTGCTCCCACCCAACCCCTTTAGCCTTGGCAGGGGAGATGCTCCATGGTCAGGGCACTGCAGGACCGTGGCTGTGCCCCCACCAGCTCTGCAGGAGCACCCCGTCCCTCCCACCCGTGCAAACCCCCCTGACTCACTCTCCTCCGGCAGGTCATAGTCCTCAGCCTCCCTCTCCATCTGCTGGCACCAGCCCTCCATCTTCTCCACCTCCGCCTGCAGCAGTTTGATGAACCATTCCCCATCGCGGTGGCAGGGGGAGGCACGGCCGGAGTCAGGGAGGCTGCGGGAGCCCCGCTCCATCCAGGCATCCCGCCGGGGCACCTCCACCGTGTCATACTGCAGCTGGTAATCCTCCCGGTACGCCCACTGCCCCTGCGTGTGCACCGTCTTGTACACCGCGTACTGCCGGCCGGACTCGGGCTCCGAGGAGTGCCGCTGGAAGGGGCGCCCGAACTGCAGGGCTTTGTCCTCGGTGGCCACGGCCAGGCCGGTGAAGCCCTCCAGCTCCAGGTCCGCCTGCACGCCCGCCGTCACGCTGTTGGAGCGCTTGAAGCGTGCTCGCCTGCGGAGAGCAAGAGCGCGTGGGGACCCTCGCGGCCAGCGAGGACGGCCCCACCCCCCCACCAGGTACCACGGTGGGCAGGGTGAGGGATGCCCACAGGCAGGATGGGGCTGGGAACCCCGGTTTGGATCCCGGAGCATGCGGGGCCATGGGGACAGCCCTGAGCAGCTGCAGCCTGCCAGTCTCTCATCTCCTCTGCTCTTAGCCCGTTTCCATGGCTACCGGCGCTGGACCAAGGATGGAGAGGAGCGTGTACCAGGGCTGCGTGGGCACGTTGCCGGAGCTCCCCTCCCGCGGGCCCTTCAGGTCCCGGCACACGGCATTCCCACCTCAGCCAGAACGTTTTACGTTTAGCTGCAGAAAAGCCCAAAGGTTTCATCTGCACCTGGGCTGGGCCCAAGGCTCACAGCTGAGCCCCAGCAGAGACACCAGCAGAGGGTGGGAGCAGCGGACCCCCTTCCCCAGGCAGGCAGCTAGCAGCAGCGAGGTGTCAGGGCCAAGAGAAGGCCAAATCCTGCCCCAGGTGGGGGCAGCTGGCCCAGGATGGGGACAGTGCTGAGCCCTGGGGTCTCAACCAGAGGAGAGAGGGAAAAGATGCTGCAGGGCAGCGGTGGCACGTGGAGCTCAGGGTGTCCCAGTTCCTCGGTGCAGTAAGCGTGGTGTGGTGGTGTGGTACCTTTTGTCCTCCTCCACCTGCACCCCAATGGAGTGGAACTCCCTCTGGCTCCGGCTCTCCGTGTCCGAGTCGGAGATGGCCTCGACCTGCCGAGGGGTAGAGGGAGAGCGCTGGAGGGTGACCCTGAGATGCAGCGCGGTGGCTCAGCATCACCCACGCCACTCGGGCGGGCTCAGAACCAGCTTGGAGCCCACAGGGAGGAGTGAAGCCCACCTGGACGCCGATGGAGGGACGCCACTTGCGCTGCCGAGCCAAACTCCTCAGCTCCTCCCGGCCGGGAATGGCCTTGATGATGAGTGTGGAGGGCTTGGGAGCAGTGCGGGGCTGGACTGGAGGCAGGTCAAGGGCCACAGATGTCACCTTGGAGCTCTCCAGGCTCTCAGCCGAGTTGCAGCGGGTCGCAGCATCTTTGGACCAGGCGGAGCTGCGAGTGACCTCGCTGGGCAAGTAGCTCTCGTGGGTGGACTCGGTGCTGCTCTGCGCCGTGACGGAGATGAGGGGTTTGGCTTTGGTTCCTGGAGGGATGGGAGGTGGAGCTTTTCTGTAACTGAAGGCTGTTGTGGGAGAGGCGCAGGATGAAAAGGCACGTGAAAACACAGACACTTGCTCATTTCCCGCCACGAACAGGGGTCCCAGGTGAATGGTGCCCACCTCCTCCCACAGCACAGGGCTTGTCACCCCGCAGCATTTGCACCTCAGCTGGCCAAGATCTGGGCTGGAGCTCAGAGGGGCTGTTCGGCCAGTTTATTCCCCAAAGGGGATTGGAAACCACCCCAGACCCACACTGGCCATGCTGCTGCAGCACCCGGCAAGGGGCAGAGATGGGAACAGAAGCAGAGGGAAAGAGGGAACAGCAGACCAGTGCTGGGGGCACAGATCAGCCCCTTGACCGGGACTGAGTCATGAGCAGGATATTCCTGTCCTGTGCCAGGGATGAGCCACGAGCGGGATGCTCATGCCCTGCGTCGGGGCCGAGCCGCAAGGGGGATGGATGGTCGTGCCCTGAGTGAGATTATTATGCCCTGTGCTGGGGCTGAGCTGCATGCAGGGTGCTCGTGCCCCGAGTGGGATGCTCACACCCTGTGCCAGGGGCTGCATGGGGCCAGGGGCAGGAGCGGGGACAGCAGCAGCCCTTGGCAGATGCCCAGATGAGCAGGCAGGGAGATGCAGGGGTCCCCCACGTGGCCCAGCCCCTGCTACCCCCAGGGACTCACAAGTGCTGGGCTTCAGGATGCTGCTGGTGATGGGCGGCCCGGCGGGGGCGGACATGGAGAAGAGTGAGAGGCAGTCATCGTCCTGGGAGCAGCCCGCCTGGATGGCCCGCAGGTAGCTGTGGCTCCGCATGCGGAAGCAGCCGGGCAGGTCCAGCGCCTCCACCGCCTGCGACTCCACCTCGCCGAAAACCGACTCGCAGACGGCCTCGAACTGGTGGTTGAGCTCATCGTTGATCTGGGGAGAGCGACGGGTGAGGCTGAGGGTGGCGAGCCAAGGCCAAGCGGGGCGGGAGATGCTCGGAGGAACATCTGCCACCCCCCCCCTGCCCCAGCCTGCCCATGGCACCTGTGTCATGCGACCCTACCTGGCCGGTGGTGAAGGAGCGCCCGTAGCCCTGTCCCCGCGGGAGCATTCGCGGTGGCGTGCAGCAGCTGGGACAGTTACAGATATATGAATCAGAATAGTGCCTACTTGCAAACCTAATGAGAGACAGTGGGAATAGAAGGGATCGCACCAAAAGCAACACATTCAAGCAAAGCATTTGGAAACGCAGCCGCAGCGATGCTCCCGCTGGCCACCACTGCTGTCCCCACGCCTAACTGCCCCAAAACACTGTCCTGGGGGTACGGAGCCAACCTCCAGTGGTGCGGAGCCACCAGAGGGGTATGTGCCCGTGCTGTGCAGCAGGGCTGGGGACGAGGAGCCAGCCTGTCACCCAGCAGACTGGGCCACGTCCCAGTCATCTCCTTTTGAGCATGCCTCTTCTCCCCGACACCTGCATGTGGCTGCAGCAGCGGGTCCCGCTCCAAAGCCCAGCGCAGCCATGTCCCCCCCGGCACCCACCAAGGGTAGCTACAGCGCAGGGGCAGGGCTCAGCACCACTGCATCAGGGAGCGCAGCCGTGAGCGAGGATGATGCCACTCGTCCTCCCAGGGAGCCCCAGCCCCTGGCCCCGCTGCTGCCCGCGACGCTGAGATGGGGCCGGGATGCGACAGCCCTTACTTGGTCCTGGCCTGGTCGGCGCTGGAGGAGCGGCGGTAGCTGTCTCGCCGCGTGGCTGCCCTGGGCGATACTTTGGCGCTGGCGTCCGAGTCGGCGCTGTCCTCATCACCCATGGCCTTGATGTAGCTGCCACTGCGCATCCGCCGGCAGGGGATCTCCCCGTCCTTGCCCACTGCGGGGTATCCGCTCCACTCGTCCTGCGGCACCTGGAGCAGGAGGCAAGTGTGGGAGGATGCAGTGGCCGGGGTCCCGCAGTCGGGACGTAGAGCCGAGCCCTGCACCTGCCACATGGCACATGCCAGCCCGAGCGCAGCGTGCATGCGTTGCCCAAACCCAGCACGTGTGCACGGGCCCAAGGATGGTGCACATGCTGGCACGGCTCCCCTGCCCTCCCCACGGCACCCCAGAGTTGCAGGGATAGACCCTGGGTGCTCTCACCCCCTGGGAAAGCCCCTAAACCCTGGAGAGCTGATCCCTCCTAACAGCCACGGCTGCCCGTGCCCCACGCGGGGCCATTCCCAAAGCGCAGGGCAGCGCAGCTGCTCCCACCTCGCAGCCCCCCCGGTGTGCGCGGCTGGGCCAAATCCCACCCATGCCAGCGCAGCCACCCGGCTGATGTCGTGGCCGCCGGTCCTGCCATGCGCCGCTGACGCTGGCACCACGGGGTCCTTACCAGGCTGCGGCAGGGGGACGGTGTCCCCCGGGCCCCATGGGGAGGGCAGTGGGGCCAGCACCCTGCCCTGCTGCCCCCACCGCCGGCGGAGAGGGGCCCTGGCCGCCCCCTGCCCTGGCCAGCACGGCATTGCTGCTCCCTGTCTCCTTCCCCCAGGAAAGGGAGAGAAGAGTTAATTAGTTTTTAATTGGAAGGGGATGACCTAGAAGGGAGCCCAGCGACGAGGCGGGCAGTGGCACCCAGCCAGGCACAAGCAGGATAAAAGCTGTATGGAAGAAGCGGGCACAGGGCTGCCGGCAGCCCCAAGCCGACAGAGCTGGGCTGCCCCCCCGAGCCAGCGTGGCACGGGGCAGGAGGTGGCAGAGGGGGCTCCGCATGGCCAGTGAGGGGACAGCGGGGACCAGCGTGGGACCCCGGGGGATGGGGCGCAGGCGCTGAGGACATGGAGCAGAGCTGGAGCATCCCCACAGCATCCTGAGCTGCCTGGGATGGGGGGTCCCAGCCCCGGCTCACCCCATGGTATCGCCGGCTGTGGTCCCTGGGGTAGCAGCCCCCCGCCCTGCCCAGCCCTTCACCTGCAGGTACTGGTATGCTCGGTCTTTGGGCTTTGCTTCCTGAAGCATCAAGGTCTTCTCGGTGCCGCTGGCGCTGGGGTAGGCTTCACGGGCCTGGCTGACGGTCATGGTGTGCCAGGCACTCCTCTTGAGCGTCTGGCCATCCAGAGACATGGACATGCCGGCACAGGCCAGGCATTTTCCTTCCCCGCCGCCCTTTAGACTCTTCAAGGTCAAGTCTCTGAAGGCACTTTCGGGAGCGTCCACACAGTACTGGGTGCCCTGGTCGGCAGCGTGCCGGCCGGACACCATGTAGCTGCTGTCGCTGTCCAGGTTGTCGTCGGAGCTCCACCAGCCCATCATCTTGGACCGGTGCCGGGAGTCCACCTTGCGGTCCTTGCTCTTGCTGCGCTTGCCGTGGCGGGACTGGTGGTGGTGATGGTGGTGGTGGTGATGGTGGTGGTGGTGGTAGCCGTCCCCGCGGCCGTCCATCTTGGCACCGTTGTAGTCCCGCTTGGCCGGCGCCTCCAGGGAGTGGGACTTGGCAAAGAGCTTCTGGACGGAGTGGACGAGGTGGCGGATGCGGCTGGGGCTCTCGCTGCGGGGCTCGGCGCCGCCAGCCCGCGGGTACTGCAGCGTGTGGAAGCCGTCGTGGTGCAGCGGCAGCTGCTTCTCGAACTGGTCCAGCAGCGTGGGGGGCAGGCGGTTGATCTTGCTGGCAGGGTGGGCGGTCGCCATGCATTCGTCACAGGAGTCGTAGGGCTGCTGCGCGTGGTGCATCCTCGGGAAGGTGCTGCTGGCGCTGGCAGAGGGCGGCTCGCTCAGGGGCCCGCCCGGGCACTCGCTGGCTGTGCCAGGACTCCGTGCCGGGCAGTAGGGATGCTCCAGGGAACACGGCTCGCTGGGGCTGAGGAGGTACGGCGGCCGGCCCTCGGGGCCGTGCTGGACGTAGTCGGCAGGGTGCTCGCAGTCTTCTGGGATGCAGCGGCAGCGGTGGCCGGAGGAGGGCTGTGCCTGGCTACGCTCCCCATGGTAGCCCTTCATGGTGTCAGCACCCGCCCCATAGCTTCGGCATCCTGCAGGGTCGTCCCTGCGGGCTCATCTGTGGGGACAGGGACAGGCACAGCGTCACGCTCCCCTCTGCGCCCCACCACCAGCATAAACATTGGGGCTGTCCCCTGGGAACTGACCAAGGAGGCTGGGAAGCTCCCAGGGCAGGATCCGGCCCTGGCTGAGCCCTTGTGAAGTGGGGCTGGAATGCCAGAAGCCTGGCTGCCCGTGGGGCAAGGGGGGCACAGTGCTGGGGCCGGGCACCCGCGGTCACCCCGGCTCAGCTGCTTGGAGGGGGCAGCGGGAAGAAGATGCTTCTGGCAGCGATGCAAGCAGCGCAAGGCCTGCAGACGGCGAGGGAGGACACGCTGCCATCATCAGAAACTTGTTTTCTTCTCCAACACCAAATATTATGAAGTGTTTCTCCATTAGGAAAACCGTTCTGGCTGAGTTTTTCAGCCGTTGCGATTCACAGAGCCGTTAATGAGCTGCAGCGGGGCGCGGGGGGGCTGCACTCTGATGTCTCCATCCAGCCTGTCCTCCCTCCGTGCTCCCAGCCACGGCACACAACTGCAGATGGAGACCCACAATCGGCTGCCCCCCCCGGCCCCCCC
Organism: Falco peregrinus; assembly: GCF_023634155.1. Taxonomy (NCBI): domain Eukaryota; kingdom Metazoa; phylum Chordata; class Aves; order Falconiformes; family Falconidae; genus Falco; species Falco peregrinus. Next base: position 118,683,728 of record NC_073723.1, read on the forward strand.
AGCCCTGCCAGCCCCCTAGATGGAAAGCCAGGGAGCGGAGGTGGCCGTGCCACGCGTGGGGCATCCCCAGCAGAGGCAGGACAGGCAGCGTTGAGCCTGCACCGCCGCCGGAGCCGCATGCACCTGGGAAGGTTTGTCTTACTTACAGGCCCTCAAAGGCTCTGCCTTCGGAATGATTATAAATGAGGAAATTACTTATTCTCCAGTGTAGCTCGGCTAATTAACAAGCATCATTAATACTCTTGTTACCATACTTGGGCAGGGTGCTGTGGGCAGCCCATCTCCAAGACCAGCCACAGGGAACGGTGACCATGGGATGGTCCCTGCGGCACATGGGGTCCATCGTGGGGACTGGATACAAGGGACACCAGGAGGGTCTGGGATGTGTGGGGACAGAGGGGCCACACGCCCTGAGGAGCCCCGGGAAGGGAGAGGGGCTGGAGGCCCCCAAGGGGCGTGGGGACCGGCGGCGATGCCCGCGTTGGTGGCAGCAAGTGGCAGACGGAGCCATGGCAGCACCCAGGGAATGCGTCTGCCCTAAGAAGCCTCCGCCACTGGCTTCTCTCCTGGCTTCAAGGCTGGATGGCTGGGTCCCACGCCGCTCCTGCCGCCCTCACAATCGTGCTCCTGCTCCAACGGGGCCCCTAATTGCTGCATTTTAACCAAAGGATCCTGCAGCCTGTTACAAAAAGAAATGCCTCTCTCCTCCTGGGAGAGCTGCTACGGGGAGCGGGCACAGCAGCACGGGAGGGGGCTGCCTCCCGGGCCCTGGGATCGAGCCAGTGGGCAGCAGCAGGATGGACAGACGGACAGATGGACGGACAGACAGGCTCCCAGCCCCGGCTCTGCCTCCACAGGCTGAGCTATCACCTCCTGCTTGGGGAGGGAAGCTCGCAGCTGATCCAAATATTGCCGCTGCAGCGGGAAGAAGGAGTCAAAACAGCTGAGCAGCCCATCACCACAAGCCCAACCGGCTTTTGTGCTCAGCAGGTGCAGCAATTAAACAAGGCTGGGCCCCGCCACCGCGCCGGCAAGGCACCCGCAGCCTCCCACCACCACTGGCAGTGGCAGAGCAGGGCAATGGCACAGGATGGGGACATGCCACGGTGAAAGATGCTGGGTTCCACCCAGTACCAGCTCACCAAAGCCACGGAGGTGCCTGTGCCCTGGCCAGGGACCAGTCAGTCCTCCCAAGGGCATGCTAGGGATGGGGAAGGGGTTGGGAGTGATCCTGTGGGTCCCTGTCCCCATGTCACAGCAGGGATGGCCGCATGCAGAGGGCAGGAGAAGCCGCTGAGCTCGTTCTTCCCTCTCCAGGGTGGGCAGTGCGGGCAGGCGGCTGCCACGCAGGGCAGGGGAATAGGCTGGAGCACGGCTCGTGGGCAGCCGGCTGTGGCCAAGAGCCGGAGCCGTGTCCCACCGAAGGCCACTTGGGCTGCAGAACCCTCGGGAAATGGTGGATTTGTGCCACCGAACCGCAGACTCAAAAAGGGGGGTAAAAATCCAGCCCAGCTGAATTTTGTGCCATTTAACACCAGGGTAATTACCACCAGTGGGAACCTACCGCCCACACAATTATGTGCTAGGATAAACTGGAAGAGCATAATTACCATTACAAATAACTCACTTCTTGCCTTTATTGCATCCAAAGCCTGGAGAAACTCCCCAACGCCACCTTTCCTCTGATGTCTGCTGCCACCCTGTCTCTGCCCAGCACGAGGGTCAGCACATGGAGGAGAGGGGCTCACAGCCCCCCACACTGTGGGTCACGCTGAAATTCAGCCTCCTGCGTAATTCCCCATAGGGACACTTGGCAGAGGCGGTTCTGCTTCCTGAGGCCCAGGGCTGCGGGGACCCTGGGGCAGCACTGGCAGAAGCCTGAACTCCCCTGGGACACCGTGGCACCCAGGGACCCCCAGATTTCCTCCAGCTCCAAGACCACCGGCGGGAAGGTGATGGGACAGCAAAACCCCACCGCAACACCTGGGTCCAGCAAACTGCCCACGCACAGGGGCAAGACTGGGGTTTCCAACATTTCCAGGTCAAACCCCAAGAGCTGGGGTTGCTCGCCCTGCACCCAGGGGGTCCTGGCGGCCTGTCCTTCCCAAGCAGCCCCCACCGCAGGCAGCGCGTGCTGGGGTCCCGGTGAAGCCCGTCGGTGGCACTTACCGCCCAGCACTCAGGGGGATGCTGTCCTCATGGCCCCAGCCAGCAGCTCCTCGGCGCTGGGTGTCCCGGCGGCAGCAGGCTCTGGGGGAGCGACACAAAGGGATGAAGCCCAGGGAGGAAGAGAGAGGGTGTTCCTCCCCAAAACCAGCCTGACCCAACTCGTCAGGTATTTTTCCAGCAGCCCAGCCTTCTCTCCTCCCCTGAGGCTGCCCCACACCAGCGCTGCCCGCACCAGCAGCGACGGGGATGGCTCCGCACAGCCACCAACACGTGTTTCGCACAGCTTAGCCCCAAAACCATCCCCAGCCCCATCCTGTTATGCAATTCCCTGCCAGCGGGCACCAGAGCCGGCCCAGTGGCCGCCTCGCCATCGACTTTGATTTGCTCCGGATCTGGCCATATGCTTCACAAAGCCTCCACCCGCCACCCTGGCTTTCCAGCTTGAGCAAAGGGATTTTTTTTTTTCCAGCTGCCAGCCCGGCAGAGGCACAAGCTCGGCCCGCTCTGCTTTGCAAATTAGCGTGAGGTTTTGCCAGCGTGGGTCCTGCTGGGGATCTTTACGGCTGGGGATGAAAGCAGGAGAGAACAAACACACAGCGTGAGCGCCCGGCACCGTGCGCAAGCTGGAGCCTGGGAAAAAAAAATAATAAAGTGGTCTTCCCATGTAGGAGCTGAGCAAATTTGATCTACAGTCATTGGAAGAAAATAAATATGGAATACCGCCAGGTCATTTCCACCGCGCTTTTAATCTATTTACTTTTTCCCAACTCGTAAGCGAGGATTGTGGAAACTAATTGCTCTGTTATTTTATTAGGTTGTATTAGTAAAATTTACTCAGCCTCAAAAAAAAAGAGGGGCTTAGTAAGAGATCACCTAATTTAGTACGTAATTCTGCGCCAAGTCATTATTTTCTTAAAAGTTGAATTAGCTGAAAGCAGCTCACCGATGGTTCATTAGTTGTGTCAGGCAGGGAAGAGTGTCATTAGGGAGAGGTTTGTCACCCCGGTAGGTAAGGGCTGGCCAGGGGAAAGGGAAGGGAAAAGGGAAGGGGAACGGGAAGGGGAGCAAGCAGGGTGCAAAGATCACAGCAAACACCCTCGATGCAATCAGGAAATCAAAGCCAATTAGTGTTAATGGAAGAAAACTGAGCAGGCTGCAGGCGGGCACTGCCCGGAGAGGGCTGAGGGGCAGGAACCAACCGGGCACTGCTGGCAATAAGGGACGAGGCAAGATTTGTAAAAAGTCACAAAGGACAAACACCAGCTGAAGAATTGCAAATGTGAGCAGAGCAAGAAGTATTTACTGAGGCCACTGAGAGGGACTGGTGGCACCCAGCACGGATGGCCGGCAACCTGACAGAGCTGGGCTGGGGGGTCCTGGCACCCCAATGCCGGGGGGCATCTCCCCGGCTCAGCCTGCCCCAGCACGTCCCTCCTCCCCCAGCACGGGCGCTTGCCGGGCACCCAACCCACAGCCCAAGCCCAGCGCTGCCACCTCGCTCCGTGTGCTGGGAGGCTGAGGACAGGCCGTTTAATGGGAGGGGCAGGTTATTAAGCATATGATTAATTTTGGCACCAGCCCCGGCTGCCTGACAGCTCCTTCTCCAGGGCTGGGGAGGGCGAGCGCGAGAGGTGCTGCCTCTGCTGATGCAGCGGTTGGTGGGATGAAAAATCCTGCAATGCAGCACTGCTTCTTAATGAGCCATTTGTCTTTGAGTCTTCTTCACTCATTACCATGCCGGGAGAGGGATGGGAGTTGCCCCAAGTCCCCATCTGAGCAATTACTCCTGGAGAAGAGCGAGGAAATACGGCCATGACGCGCCCCAGCTGCCAGGGATCCCGGCACGGCCGCCAGCACTGGGACTCCCCGCCGCAACGCAGGTGCCTCTGGCCGCTGCCACCACGGGGGGAGCAGGACCCCCTGCCCCGCACAGCACACACCGCTCAGCACCGCCTGCCCGGAGACCCTGATCCCCAGAGCGGATTCCCCTGGGGCAAGAGCCACGCTCCTGCGGCAGGGCGTGTGAGGGAGCCAGAGCATCCCGGAGCTGCCGGGGCAAAGCCAGTGGAGATGGGAGCCTGGCGCTCCATCCCTGCAAAGCCCAAACCTGGATCTTGGCAGAAAAACCACTTCTTCATAAGCCCTGTACAAGCAGGGAGCAGCTGGGGCAGCAGCCAGAGCCCACACAGAAGCTGGCGGGGAAGGAAAGCAGTGGCACAGGGAAGGGGCCACACCAGCATCCCCGAGTGGGCACGGGCTGCAGAGGCGAGCTGCCCCCGAGGCACAGGCACCTCCAGCCCCCTTGGTGCTGCAGCGATGCTCATCCTGCCCACGGGAGCCGGGACACAGCACAGGGGAACTGACTGTCAGAGGTGGAACCCCATGGCCAGAGCAGCAGGACCACAGCCAACTAACTGAGTCAGGTGCCCATCCTGGAGGGACCCCCCAGCCAGGCAGGGCCTTGGAGACCCCAGCCTCCACCAGCTGGCGCAGAGTTCATGGGTGCTGCCCTGCATGGATGAGCACCCATCACCAGTTACACGCACAGACAGCTTCCTTCTCAAGGACGCAGTCAACACCTGCCCGCGCTGCCTGGGCCCAGCAGCAGCCAGCACACTCCCCCAGTGCCCCTCCAGTGCAGGGTGGAAAGGGGCGACGTGCAGGTGACCCCAGGGAGCCTGGTGGGACAGAGCTGACGCGAGACCAACACACCTGATGTTCACTTGCAGGAAAGGGAAGGGATGAGCGGGGGCAACCCCTGTGCCACACTCGCCCTGGGTGCTCTGCCCGTGTCCCCGCCAGACACCTTGTTCCAGTGCCCAGCACAGCCCCAGGCGGGCGGTGGGCTCCAGCCATCCCCCCAGAGTTAGACTTGCCCTGCCAGAGGACCCTTTCCAGGCATCTGGGGGCCATGGCAGCCCCCCAGGCACTGCTGGCTGTGCCAGGGGCCCTGGCTAGCACTGGTGCCAGATGTCCCGTTTCCTCACCCACTCCCCTGGGCCGTGCCATTTTGCCCTCTCCTCCCACATGCAGCCCACTCTGTTGGCAGGATGGGCCACGCTGCCTGGGCTTAAAAAGCCACTTATCTCCCTGGCCACACGATGTAACGACTTAAGCCAGGGATCACTCCAAAGCTGCTTTGGTGAGCTCGGGGCGGCACGGCATTAGCACCAACTGCGGCAGCAGCGACGATCTCTGGCCGCCCCCTGCCCGTCCCCACCAGGCCCCTGGGCAGGCTGGTCCTTCCATCCCCAGCTCCGTTCCCCTCGGGCGTTCGGCCATGCCAGGGCTCTCACCTGCCACTGCCATTTCTCTGCACCCCACGTTCCCCAGCACGTGGCACTCTGCTCCACCCTCAAATAACACCCATCCCAACCATTTCCCCTTGCAACACCATACCATCCCACGGCTCTTCCCGCAACGGGGCCACAGGGACCAAGGTTTCCAGCAAGCCCGACCTGGGAATGGTGATGAAGCAGAGGTGGCAGGGATGCTCCAGGCCACCATGTACCATTCCCAGGCTGCATCCCACACGTGGGGCTCCTCGAGGCCAGGGATGGGCACAGCGAGCCTGAGGCACAGCACAGCCCAGCTCACCAGCGGAGGACCCGAACTGCCACTTTAATGGATGGGCTTAATTTGCAAAGCTGATGAAAACCTAAATATTTAAATACATAATTCTGCACAATGCTCTTAGCGCGGGCCCGGTGCAGGGACAGAGCAAAGGGAGGGATATAGCTGGCAAACTGGGAGCATGGCAGGCATGGGGGGCATGGTGGCAGGACCACACTGGTCATCCAGGCACCGGCATACCCATCATGCACAGTGTGGGGACAGCGCGCATCCTCAGCCCTGCAGCAGGCAGCACAGGCAGGGTGGGTGCCATGGGGTGCTCTGCCGCAGGGTGCTCACCATGAGCACCAGGGTCCCACTCTGCCACCAGCCTCCAAAGCATCTCACAGGGAGATGCAGGAAAAGGGGAGCATGGTCTGAGCTGGGGAGCTGTGAAGGGCAGCGGGATGGGCCCCCGTGGAGATTACACCACCGATATTCCTGCTACAAGAGCTTAGAGAGAGAAGAGATTTACAGGATTTACCAGCAATACAAATTGAATATTTAATTTTAGCTGCAAGGGAGGCGCGGGGGCTCAGCCCAGGAGCACGTGGAGGTGTGCAGGCGGTGGGCTCAGGGGCTGCCCTGCCTCCTGGGGTGGTGCTTCCAGCTCTCAGGGGAAAACCCATGCCAGGGCTGGCACCAGGGGCTGGGGGGACCAGGCAGCCCCATGCCAGTGGCACAGGGCACCCTCTGCCCAACCTGCCCCTAATCCCACCAGCCGCTCAATGGCTGCCAACTGTGCAACAGCCTCTGCCACCACATGGGAGCTCCTGCAGGATCATCCCTGGATGAACCACATGTGTGGCCCCAGCATCAGGGATGCTCCTGGGGGCTCAGGAGGGGCCCTGGCCCCTACATGCTGCAACAAGGCTGTGCCTGGATGAGGATGCCCCTGGATGAGGCTGTTTGCCAGACAGGGCATGGACTGTGCCAGGGAACGGGGATGGAGACAGCAGGAAGGGATGCAGGAGCTGAGTACCCTCCGGGACAGGGTGCAGAAACCCCAAAGGGGACCTAGCCACCCCCTCCAAGGCCAGAGCAGGGGCAGGGACCACGCAGCAAGAGCGCCCCACCAGCCGCGGGGATGGGGGCTCTGCCAGCTGTCCCCAAGCCCCAGCACGGGGGTCCCCATGGTGCCACCGAGCTACGTGCCCATCCTGCCTCACCACACCATGGCCCGGCACGCAGCGCTGGTGCGGGCGCTGCCACGGGGCGGACTGGGGGAGGATGGCAGAAGATGAATGAGGGAGTCGGGAGGCTAATGGCATTGTCTGGAAAGTAGGTCGTGTGCTGAGCAAAAAGATATTTATATCAAAGCTTGTTCCCCCGCAGAAGCTCCCGAGCTGGGCACAGGCAGCACCACCAGCCCGTGGCCATGGCCACAGCACCCCGTGACCCCATGTGCCCCCACAGGACCCCCTGCCCGACCCCCACCCAGCTCTGCCATCCTGGGTACACACACGCCATCAGCCCCAGGGCTGCCCCGCTGGTGGGGCGGCGGTGCCAGAGACAGTTATCTCGACAGAGCCAAAGCCGCGGCAGCTCTCTGTCTTTTGCTGACCTGGCTGCAGGCACCGGGCAATGAATGGCACCGGGTTATTTTTATTTAATATAACCATTGCCAAGGTGTAATACCGCCAGGGACACTCCCCAGATGGGCACAGTCAGCCTGCACTAGGATGGTCACAGCGGGTCCTGCCCTAGCCCTGTGCCAGCTACGGCACCACGGCCCCTCTCCACACACCCAGCCCTGGCACCGGCACCAGCCACGCTCCTGCGTCACCACTGTCCTGAGCTTCAGCCAGGTCTCAGCCTTGTTGCAAAGCTCAGCCAACTCCTTTCCTGCTGGGGGGGAGACCCATGCTCCTCACCCTCTCCCTCACACCTCCGACCATCCCAGAAAAGCCCACAGATAGTCCGCGCAAGCCCAGAGAGTGCTGGGATCTAACAAGATGTTTTGCCCCCTCCAGCCACGCTGCCCCAGTGGCTATGGACATCACCCAGCCAGCAGCCATATGGCCATCCAGCCCCACTCTCCTGTCCCCATCTCTGTCCTCATCCCCATCCCACACCCGGGCAGCCTTGGATCCAGCACGGGAGCAGGTTCATTTCCCGTAATAGCTGTGTCGGCTGAATTTACAGCCTTGCTCTGAGTTATTAATAATAATGGCCTCACTCTTAAGTAGGGCTTTTCATCTGCCTCAGAGCCCTTTCCAGAGGACATCTGCAGCATTATCACCATTTTATTCTCATTTCAACGGGCAGGAGAGTGAGACGGAGAAGGGACCGCCATGCCTGCTGCTGGGCAGCCAAGCCCAGGGGTGCAGCATATGGCCCCGCGGGGGTCCCAGCCACAAAAACCCCTGGGGGGGCTGGAATGCCCTGGCCCAGTGGGAGGAGGCAGCCACGGTGCTGGGGCTCGTGCCGGCCATGCTGCGGTGATTTACACCGGCGCTGAGCCTGGGCCCCGCCACGCGGATAAATCCACTTCAGGCAGCAATAAACCAGCATCATCACATCGGTAATCCGCAGTGCTCCCACCGTGGTGAAAAATTGAGGGGCAAGGCACTACCACCGCTGCTGACATGCTTGTGCCAATAAATCCCAGCCCTGTGTCAGCAGGGGCACAGGGAGGTCTCCGGGGTGGAAACCCCTGGCGGACCTGTGGTCGGAGAGGTGAGAGCCACCGGGCACCCATGGGAGATGCCAGCAAGGGAGACCCAAGCACAGGGCACGAGCCTGGGGATGGCCCCAGCACACAGGACCTGCAGCAGCCACGTGGGACCAGGGACATCCCCGAACCACCCCCCACGCATCCCACAGCAATGCCCACCCGCCGCGGGCAGCGCCGACGTCTCCATGCTGTGCGCCACAGCGGGGCTCTGTGGGCAGATTTATTTCTCTGTTAAAGCACTTTGATCTGAAGTTATTTTTTGTTTACTAGCAACAAGGTATTGTAAATACATCTTTGCTGATAATTATAGAGTCTGGGCGCACACCTTAATCTCCATAAAATATCAGATGTTACAATTTGCCTGATTTAATGAGATTGGAGGCTGATAAGCCGCTGAGGTAAGCTGTAAACCTGGGGGGGAGGAGGGAAATGATTGCAAATGTGCTAAAACGCCTTCATCATCCTCCTCCTCCTAGCACTGCCACGTGCACAGGCCGAGAGCATATGCCCAGCCCCTAGCCCCCTGCCCAGCTCCCAAGGTGGGTCAGGGCTGTGCTGCAGCAGCTTCACGCAGGGATGGGCATTTAGGGCAAACTGAGCCTTTTATACAATTTACCTCATTAAAACTCCAAGAGCTGAGAGCAGCACCGAGGCCTCACCGAGCTGCCCGCGGGGCTGCAGCCGGGGGCTCTGCCTGGGCACGTTCTGCACCCCGTGCCACGCCAGGGAGGGCAGGCAGCACGGTACCGGGGCCCCGGTGCCAGGCTGGGGCGCAGGCAGGCACATGTGCACGCTCCAGTGCTGGCAGCGTGCACGGCCGCGTGCCGGCGGAGGTGTGAGGACGGGGTCCCCAGGGGGTGCAGGGGCACAGCTGTGCTGCTCAGGGAGGTACGCACGCTGGCAGCCCGCACCGTGCAGGGATGCATGCGTGTGCATGCGTGTGCATGCGTGTGCAGCCCTGCCTGGCACCACCGGCCACGCCAAGGATGAGTTGGGGCTGGGGGGGGTCCATGCAGGCAGGGAGGGGGCCTGGCCTGCAGGGAGCTGCACACCCAACGCCTGCGTATGCACAGCCATGCCCTCGCCGTGTCTCTCCCCAGATGTGGGAGTCTGTGTGGTCCGAGGTGTCTGGGGTGGGGGTCCCCATCCCACAGTGATGGGGGGGCCCTGCCTGGAAAGCAGGAGGCTCCTCCCGGTCACGAACACCACCGTTTCCACAGCAACCTTAAAGGCCTACAGCTGCCATCTCTACTAACAAACCTGCGCTGGTAGCGTTCCCGGGGGATGCCGAGCCCCATCCCAGTGCTCATCACCCCAGCCTCGGAGCAGGGCACCCTCTCCCCACACCTGCCAGCCCCCAACCCATCTCTTCTGGCTGGCATCAGGGCTCACCTGCAACCCCCTTCCCTGCACCAAGACCCCCAAAAGACGCAGACCTCTTGCACCAAGAGGGATGGGCACCCCCAAACCATCCCTACTCCAGCCCGGACAGGCAGGAGGAGCCGGTGGTGACCTACAAATGTCAGGCTGATGGGTTAATTAATTTCCCTCTTCCTCAGGCCGTTATCAGATGGAATAAGACGTCACCTGAGACTGTTAATTGGGCTAATTATTCCAGTTTCAGATTTTAAGTAATTAGTTACTGTTGTCTCCAGTCTTACTTCCACAGTTTTCTAAAAAGGTCAGGTGGTTCCCAGCTCCTGAGACCCATGAGATGGGGTGGAGGGGCTGCGGCGGGGGCTCAAACACACAGAGACCCCTGCACCAGCTGGGGACACTGGGGACAGCACGGTGGGAACCTGCCTCATCGGGCTCACCCTGGAGCTGGCAGGAGAGGGACGTCTCCGCCTTGATGGCAACGGAAGGAAACCAAGAGAGAGAATAGGAGATGAAAGCGCAGGGTGAAGGATGGGGGCCAGGAGGAGCCCTCCCCAGCCCCCTCCTCCCTCCCTCCACCGCAACTGTGACGCCTGCTTCAGGCTGAGCTCCCCCCGCCAGACTGAGCCACTGTCACCCCCGCAGCGGTGCCCAGGTCCCCCGGGTACCTAATTCCTCCTTGTTTGAGGTTAGACTCCCCAAGGGGGAAATCTCAGCCTGGCGTTTTCAGCGAGTGCAATTTTCCCGCGGGGTTTCCCAGCGGTTGGGCACAGAGACACACCGCGGCGGCGCAGGATGCCAGGCAGGAGCGCGGGCAGGAGCGCGGGCAGGAGCGCGGGCACACCGGCAGCACCCGCCCCGCCAAGGGTCATGGTGGCCAAAACCATAAAGCGATACCTGGTGCCCGTGGGGTCCCCACAGGGACCACCCGACATCCCGTGTGGGGCATCGGCAGCGGGGTGGGTGCCTGCCCAGGTGGCACGTGCCAGGCAGAGAGACAAGCAGAACCAGCTCAGCCCCCAGCCTCATCCTCTCAAGGAACACCACACCGTGCTTTCTCACAGCCTCATCCCCCGCTATTAATAGCCTTCACTAGCCTCCTCGGGAGCCATTTGCATATTTGATTGCAACTCTGAGGCGGGGCAGGGCCCTTCAATCAGCCGCTCCCGCAGTCTCATTTGCATAGTTTGACATTTTGTTCTGGGAGCGCTGACACCGGTGCTGTGGTGGGGGCCACGGCTCGGGCGGGGGAGGTGGGCACGGTGTCCCCAGGCAGCGGTGCTGGCCCGGGCACGCCACATGGGCCACTCTGCGCGCACCTGGGTGCTGCGAGCAGAGCCGGCAGCACCTCCTCTGCCTGCCCCAAATCTGGCAGGGCGTGACAGAGCCTTGGTGGCCCATGTCCCCAGGTGCCCTGCTCTGCCCTGCCCCACTCGCCGGCCCGGCTGGCGGTGCCCTGTCCCTGTCCGACCTGTGCAGCGGGACCATGAGCCGTGCCCAGCCTGGCAGGCAGGGCGGGGGGTGGCGGGCACGGCCGGGGGGTGGCTGCCCGTCCTGCCAGCCCTGTCTGGAGCTGCTGCACATCAAAGGCCAGCGTCGGACCGGGATGTCCCCGGGGAGGGGGGGACCCCGAGCCCCAGCGCACCCATTGGCATCCCCAGGGGAGCTGGGGGGGACGCGCTGCCGGGTCCCGGCTGGCCACGCAGCGTGGGGCGATCAGCACCGCGGACAGCGCCCGGCCGCCACCGCCACGGCCGCCACCACGGCCACCACTGCCACAGCCACCATGGCCACCACAGCCACCACCACGGCCACCATGGCCACCACTGCCACCACGGCCACCACGGCCACCACTGCCACAGCCATGGCCACCATGCCCACAACTGCCACAGCCACCATGGCCACCACAGCCACCACCACAGCCACCATGGCCACCACTGCCACAGCCACCATGGCCACCACTGCCACCACCACGGCCACCATGGCCACCGCCATGGCCACCACTGCCGCAGTCACCATGGCCACCACTGCCACCACCATGGACACCATGGCCACCATGGCCACTATGGCCACCACTGCCATAGCCATCATGGCCACCACAGCCACCACGACCACTACGGCCACCACTGCCACAGCCACTATGGGCACCACAGCCACCACTGCCACCACAGGCAGCCACCCTGCATCCCTGCCGCCAGCCCCTCTTGCAGCCCCAGGCCAGGGCCGCACCAGGCAGCAGCAGGAGGAGCTGGGCGGCTCCAGCGCCCAGGGCAGACATGGCCAGGAGCTGTGTTCTGGGACAGCCTTGCTTCCCCCCCAGCTCTTGGCATCACTCAGCAGGAAAAAACAACCCAGGGTGAGGCGTGGGATTGAGCCTGAGGATGATGGGGATCGGAGGAGGGCTCTGCTACTTCCCTCCCTCCTGCCTCAGTTTCCCCTCTAATAAAACCCACCAGAGAGTACAGGTTTGTCTCATGGAGAGGCAAGGTGGTGGGGGAAAACCAGGGAGAGGTACGGGGGGACCGAACTGCCAGCGTGATCATGCCAAGGAGCAAACCAAAGACAGGCAGGGCTCACAGCACAGATGTTGGCACCAGCTGTGCCACTCCCCGGCAGCAGAGCCATCTGGCAGGCAGGCAGACCCGGGGGTCCCCGGCTCCATCCATGGGCCAACACACAGACACCACAGAGGGGACCCTGCCCCACTCCAGGACACGCTTGGCCTGGCCGTCCTGGGACTCAGCTCCCTGGAAAGCCACGGGCAGGCAAATCAACACCGACCCCGGGGGGGGCTCGGGGGAGGCCAGCATGTCTCCCCAGCTCTGAGCACGCAGCAAAGCCTCCCCCCTACACGGCCCGCTCCCCCCTTGCCCCGCAGCCAGCCACAGACCTCAGTGCTGCACAGCTCAGGGAGCGCTGGGCCTGGGGCAAGGGGGTCTCACCCCCCTCATCCTGAGCAAATACCTGCGCTGAGACCCCCGTGTCCCCAGGGCTGAGCGCACCACGTCCCCAAGCTCAGGCACAGCCCAGGCTGCCACCCACAGCATGCACAGCCCCAGCGCACACAGCCCCCAGCCCCAGTGTGCACAGCCCCTGGCCCCCAGTCCCGGCACACCCCCCACAACACGCACAGCCCCCCACCCCAGCAGACACGGCCCCCAGCCCAGCACAGGGCTGCAGGGAAAGGCAGGAGAGATCTCTGGGCTGGGAACTCCCCATCCCGGCCGGGCAAGCTTCAAGGCTGTGCCGGGGCTTGTCTGGGCGAGGGCTGGCTGGGAGCCATACGCTGCACACCGAGACGAGGGGGTGGCTGCCAGGGAGGAGGATTCGGCCAGGAAAGGGTTAGAAAAGGCTCCGAGGGGCTGCAGGCTACCGGCGCGGGGGGGGGGGCTCCCGCTCTGCCCGGGCTGGGGGCTGGGGGCACTGGGCTGCACCTCTGTGAACAAAGCAGGGCTGCCCCGGGAGAGGGGGTCTACAAGGCATGGACCCCCCTGCACAGAGCCAGACCCACTCCCCTCCCACCCAGCAGCCCCTTCTCCTGCGCCCACCGCCCCACTCACCCTGCCACCGCTGCTAAGCCATGAAGTTGCCCGCCCGGGCTCGGCAGGAGCCGAAGGATGGAAGCGGCACGGCGGCTGGATTCGCTCTCTTCCTCCACAATCCCTGTGGGCTGCCCATGCCGCGGCCAGGCCGTGCAGCGAGCGGCCACCAGCCCAGCAGGAGGTGGCCCCGGGGTCACGGCCACCCACGGCGGCGCGGCGGTGGCCACGCTCCGACACCGGCACCTTCCAGCAAGCGCAAGGCGGTGGCGGAGCCGTCGCCCCCGCACGTTGGGGACACACCCACGCACGCTCCCCGGCGCGCTCCGGCCACCCCCGCGCACCGCCACGCACCCCCGGGAAGGGGCTGCCCACGCCAGCAGCGCCCGCACGCCCACGCAGCACCCCGTACGCACCGCCCTGCTGCATCGCCACGCACAGGGATGGACGGACACGCAGCCACGCACGCCGGGATGGACGCACAGCCCTGCATGTTGGGACAGACATGCAGCCATGCATGCCAGGATGGACACACAGCCCTGCATGCTGGGACAGACACACAGCCCCACACGCCAGGATGGACACACAGCCCCGCATGCTGGGACAGACACACAGCCCCACATGCCAGGATGGACACACAGCCCCGCATGCTGGGACAGACACACAGCCCCACACGCCAGGATGGACACACAGCCCCGCATGCTGGGACAGACACACAGCCCCACACGCCAGGATGGACACACAGTCGTGCATGCTGGGACAGACACACAGCCCCACACGCCAGGATGGACACACAGCCCTGCATGCTGGGACAGACACACAGCCCCACACGCCAGGATGGACACACAGCCCCGCATGCTGGGACAGACACACAGCCCCACATGCCAGGATGGACACACAGTCGTGCATGCTGGGACAGACACACAGCCCCACACGCCAGGATGGACACACAGCCCTGCATGCTGGGACAGACACACAGCCCCACACGCCAGGATGGACACGCAGCCCCGCACACTGGGATGGATACACGGACACGCATCCCCACATGCCAGGATGGACACACAGCCACCCCACACCGCTGCTGCATCCCTGTGCATCTGGATGGCCCCACAGCCACGTGCACCCCGCTGCTCCCACCCCACAGATCCCCATGCACCTCTGCACCCCGCAGGACCTGCGTGCAGCCCTCACTCTGCCGGCTCCCTGCGTGCCCGCACCCCCAACACCCACCAGCACCCACTGCAGCTCCTCCACCATGGGGATGTCCCCAGCTGCCCCCACCCAGAGGACATGGGGGAGCCCAGAGAGACACATGCCCTGACATGAAACACTGAGACACCCTCAGCTCAGGTGCACCAAAGGCACCCAGGGCGCATCCACCTCCACGGGGTCTCGCCCCGACCCACCAGCTGGGCACACCAACCCAGCCGAGCTGCACCACCACGGCAGGAACAGCCACATCAAGACATGCAGCATCTCCCCACTAACAACCAGCTCACCATCTCCAAACCACTGGGCCCAGAGCCCCCAGTGCGACCACAGCTCTTCCACCCCTGGGGGAGATGGGGAGGGGGTGCCTTGGGCCAAGGCCACAGCACTGGGGATAGGACACCAGCAGGTCCCCCACTGGGCATCACGTCGGGATTCAGTACCTTCAGCTTTCGCAGTCCTCGCTCCAAAGCGGCACCCCCACACGCCCACGGACAGGCTGTTCTCCCGCTCCGCTCTGCCCACCAAAAACTTCAGCTAATTTCCAGCCCAAATGGCTCCCGGCCCTGCTGAGGGGAGAGGACCAGGCAGGCAGCGAGGCTCCTGCCACCGCCTGTCCTCCGAAGCTGCCAGTTTAAGGCCAAACAGACCCTCAGTGAAACACCGAGTGCTGGCAACCACGCCGCAAACATCTGTTCTTCCAACGGCATCATGATTCACAGGCTATTAATTGGGGCTTGGCAGCGCTGGGAAGTGTTTGCATCCCCTGGCTTCACTCAGAGCCACAACTCGCTGCCGACAAGGCCTGGGTGCCGGGGAAGGAGCCAAACCCAGCAATACACCGGCCGCAGTGGAGCCGCACCGGGACGGGCACGGTGCCCAGCTCCCGCACCAGCCGCCCGGTCCCCCAGGAGCAAGGCAGAACAAGCCCCAGGAAAACAGCAGCAGCAGCGCTCGGTGCTTGCCAGGAGCAGCCAGCATGGCACCACCAGCACGGCAGCCCCAGCACCCAACGGAGCGGGGCTGCAGCACGGATGCCGCCTGCCCGGGCTCCCACTCAGCCGTGCACGGCGGGGTCCGTGGGTGCTGGTGAGTTCACCCCCAGCGCCGTGTTTCTGTAGGGTCTCCCCAGGGCACCGGCATCACCTGCCGCCACGGCATCGAGGGGAAGCGCAGAGCAG
Source organism: Falco peregrinus (assembly GCF_023634155.1). Taxonomy (NCBI): domain Eukaryota; kingdom Metazoa; phylum Chordata; class Aves; order Falconiformes; family Falconidae; genus Falco; species Falco peregrinus. The sequence goes on from NC_073723.1 coordinate 118,699,492, forward strand.
CACCCTGCTCCGGCAGCACCAGACAAAGGCTGTGAGAAGCCTCCTCCACCGACAGCCAAGAGAAATCTGAATTCAGAAGCCGATCAGAAACCATGTCATGGCTCCTTCCCACTCCAGCATTTGGGGAGGAGTGAGCTGGGGGGGGGCGGGGGGGCGATGTGAGAAATCTAATTAGGATTGAGGGCAGGTTGTAGAGGTGCTGCCATGGGAGCTGCAGGAGCACAGCTGCTGCAGGAGGGAGACACCAGCTGCCCGCAGCACCCCCAGCCCCGTGGAAACAGGGAAAGTACAAATTAATTCTCCTTAATCTGACGGGCACTTGCTCTGCTGCCACGTGCCGCTGCCACGGCTGGCAGAGAGCAGCCCGGGCCCCCCGCGGCTTGGCTCGCATGCCCATGGCAGCCATGCCCTCTGTGTCCCCCCACGGCCAGCGCCGTACGGCCCTGGGATGAACCGCCGGGCAGGGCAGGGACAGCAGAAGGGGCTCGATCCTGCCCAGCCTGGGGGAGGTGAGTGAGGGGTGCTGAGCTCAGAGCCTGGCCTCCTCCTTGTCTCCTGGGGCGGCCTCCCCATGCTGCTGCTCATAAGGCAACTGGGCATCCCAGGGCCATCAAGAGGGCCACCATCCCACGGCCACTTTGGCAGCCCAGGCTGTACACCCAGGGGTGCCGGAGCCCCGAGGCCACGCTGAAGGGCGCTACGCAGGGTTGGCACGTCCCCCTCCCCTTGTCCTCCACTGGCACTGGCCATGCCCCATGCCACCTGCACCGCGGGGATGCCCTCCCTGATGTGAGGGATACAGGCTGCCACCTCCATCCACCCCATGACCGGGATGTCTGCCAGGACACATCCACCCGTGCACCCCCGGCCCTCCCGGCGAGTCCCCCAGCTGCCGGCACGTCTCGCCTGCTATTCTTAGCTCTCCAGCGCTGCACTCTCCCGGCAATGGCACCGTATATTACTATTATTGCCGGCTGCCAACGTCTTGAAGCAAGCAGCCAGGATCTTGGTGGGGCTTCCACACCCCTGGTGACCTGTCGTTCAGTCCCTGCCGTGCTCTGGTCTTCAACAGGCTATTTCAGGAAATCCAATTTGGTGGGCAGAAGGAACACAAGCCACACATTCAGCTCCTGAGCTGGATCCAGGCTCCTCGCGTCGCCGCTCAGATCCAGATTTTAGCTTCGCCCGTGATGGCAATAAGGGCCAAGAGTCACCTTTGGCTCCAGATCCAAATTTCTAGCTGGGTGGGATCCAGGGTTTTGGATCAGCTTGTCAGAGAGACACAAGTGTCTGCAAAACCTGGATCTGGAGCTCCAGCCCCAGCCGCAGCAGCAGCACCTGGGCATGAGACCCCAGCTCAGGGCCTGATCCTGCCTGCATGGGTGGGCAGACCTGTGGAGACTCACACCAGCGCAGCCACCAGCCTCGGGGCTCCTGCCCAGGCCCTGTGTCCCGCAGGTCCCGGCACGACGCTACCTCTGAGCTGGTGATGGGGAGGTTGAAGGAAGCCCCCCCAGGGACACCCAGCCTGTGCTCCCCACCACCCTGCACTCCCTCCCCGTGCCTTGCCCAGGCTGGCAGGAGGGCTGGGGGCTGCTCCTCCGGCCCACACCACAGCACAAGCCCTGGCACTCAGGAGGGAGATTCGGGCACCAGGGGCTTGGAGCCTGCTTGCCCGTGGGGACACCATGGTTGCGTCACCCACTCCCCACAGCAGGGATGCCTGGAGCCAGTCCCGGTGCCCAGGCTTGGTGGGGTAACAACCCCCAAGGTGGCCCCAAAGGTGGCTCATGCCCGCACCGCCTTGTGCCAGTGCTCTTGCTGCCCCCAGAGCCAAGGGCCCCTCCAGCTCGGATGCTCCACAGTCACTTTGATGGTGATTTTCTTCCCTCTCGGCCTGGCCTGCACTTGAATAGCGCTTTGAAAGGGCTGACATGCCTTCCAGCCTCCTGAGCGTGGCCGTGCCCATCTCCTGGTGGCTGTCCCCCTTCTCCATCCCCCAGCAGATGGGGTCCTCAAGGGCTGGGAGCCGTGGACACGTGCGGGCAGACAGTGGAAGCACTGGGGCGAGGAACCGAGATAGACGGGAAATGACATCCATTTCCTAAAGGGGAATCTGCGCTGGTGGCCAGATCCTGCCCTGATTTACACCAAGGGAGGCCACCTGCTCCCAGCTCGGACTCTGGTGGGGGCAGCCAGCACCCAACAGCCTGGCTCTGTCCCCTCCTGCCTGCTCGGGGCTTCGTGGCCAGCGCGGGGGGCAGGCAGGGACCCGCTGCGGGCAGCCCTGGGAGGGAGGTGATGTGCAGGGCTGGATGTCACGGGATGGAGAGAGACGGGATGGAGAGCGGTCCCAGCGCCAAATTGCTCTGCAGGTTTGGCACAGGGTGGAGGGATCAGATCGGCTTCTCCAACAAAACTCAACCGTCCAGGGGAAGGCAGGTGACGAGAGGAGAGAGACCCCCGCAAAGCTCCCCTTGGCTGCCAAGGCTGCGCTGTGCCATGGAGCCTGGATGCACGGGGAGAGTCACAGCTCGGCTCGTGCTCCCTGCCAGCCCCCAGCCCCCGGCGGCAGCCCCGGATCCGGGACCCCCAGCGCCCAGTCCCCCTGCCCCGCAGCCCTCCCAGGGGGGACACCACCAGGCTGGGGAGGGGTCCTCGGCCTGGCCGGCCCCGGCCCGAGCCCTCTGCAGCGGGAGAGCACCAGGATGGCTGCTGTCACCTTCCACGGAGACAGGCTGGGGGGGCTGGGGGCTTCAGCCCCCTCCCCGCAGCCCCAGGAGCTGGGGGGGCCCGCACCCCTTCTCCCGCACCCACCGCGGGGTCCCGACCCGCCGCGCTGGCTGAGCCGAGCACTGCGCTGCCCCCAGCCATCTTGCCGGCTTCCCCCCAGCACCCGCCCGGCAGGGCTGGATGGATCCCCGCGCCACACGCCCCGTCTCCTGGGGGGGGGGGGGGGGGCGTCCCGCACGGCCCCGGTGGGGAGAGCCGCCCCCCCCCCGAAAGGCACCGCGGATCCCCCGGGAGCGGGACCCCCGCCCGGCCGGCGATGCCCCCGCGGCAGCAGCAGCCCCGGGCGCGCAGCCCCGCGGTACCGGCCCGGGCAGCGCCGGGACACAGCCCCCCCCGCGCCCCCGCCGCTCTTACCCCGCTCCCGCCGCCTACATCCTCCGGCCGCTGCCGGGCGGCTCCCCGACGGCCCGGCCCCGCCGCCCCCGGCCCCGCCGCCCCGGCCCGGCTGCTCCCGGCTCGGCCCGGGCCGGCGGCACCATGCGAGTGGCGGCGGCCCCGCAGTGCAGCGCGGCTGGGCGCGGAGCGGTGCGGAGCGGTGCGGAGCGGTGCGGAGCCGCCGCCGCGGCGCAGCCAAGACACGGCGGTGGATTTTCCCCGGGAGTCAGAGCGGGCGGCGGCGGCGCAAGATGGCTCCGGTGCGGCTCTGCCGCCGCCTCCCGGCACCCCGGGACCCCCGGGGTGGGGAAGGGGAGGGGGGGGAGAGGGGGGCATCGGGGACCTGCCGCCGGCGGGGCACGCGGCGTGGGCTGGCACCGGGACAGGAGGTACCCGCCCGTGGGCATCCCCTGGGGCACCCCGGGGTGGGGGGCACCCTGGGACCTGCCAGCCAGTCCTGCCCTTGGGCACACTGCCTGCCCGGCCAGGGAGGGGTACCGGGACAGCCGTGGGGCACCGGGATAGCTCTGGGGTACCCGGATAGCTGTGGGGCACTGGGATAGATATGGGGTATTGGGATAGCTGTGGGGCACCGGGATAGCTCTGGGGTACCCGGATAGCTGTGGGGCACCGGGATAGATATGGGGTACCCGGATAGCCGTGGGGCACCGGGATAGATATGGGGTACCGAGATAGCTGTGGGGCACTGGGATAGATATGGGGTACCAGAATAGCTATGGGGCACTGGGATAGCTATGGGGTACTGGGATATCCGTGGGGCACCAGGATAGCTATGGGGTACCAGGATAGCCGTGGGGTACCAGGATAGCTATGGGGCACTGGGATAGCTATGGGGTACTGGGATAGCTGTGGGGCACCGGGATAGCTGTGGGGTACCAGGATAGCCGTGGGGCACAGGGATAGCCATGGGGTACTGGGACAGCCATGGGGCACCGGGATAGCTGTGGGGTACCAGTACAGCCACAGGGCACCAGATTAGCCATGGGGTACTGGGACAGCCATGGGGTACTGGGACAGCCATGGGGTACTGGGACAGCCACAGGATACCGGGATACCCATGGGGTACTGGGAGAGCCATGGGGTAGGGTACTGGGACAGCCATGGGATACCGGGACAGCCGTGGGATACTGGGAGAGCTGCAGGGTACTGGGACACTCACGGGCAAGGCACAGCCCCCCAGGGGCCCAGCCTGCTGCCAGCAGACCGGGGGCTGCCAGCCCGCCAAGCCCCTTGCACCACACCATGTAATTTGCCAATAGTAATAATAATAATAGTAATAATTACGGCACGAGCAGGTTAGAAGTGCAGCGGAACAATAACCTGGTTGAACGCCTTGCTGCGTGCGGTGGCGGGAGCCACACCGCAGCACGTGCCCAGCCCTGGCACCATGCCGGCGCTGAAGCCCCCAGCCACGCCACGTGGGAGCCCGTGCCCGATGCGTGGGGGGACACGGCTCAGGCAAGCACCTGCGGGGGGGGGGGTCAGCAGCTGCGTGTCCAGGCGTTTTGTGCCCCAGAGCTGCGGTCCTTAGCCGAGCTGGCTGTGCCACCAGGCAGGGCTGTCCCCAGCCACGGTCATGCCATCAGTCACCCAGGGGGATGGCCAGGGCTGGAGGACACACGTGTTTCCCCGGGGTGGCACAGGGCAACAGGAGAGCAGCACGCTGCAGGGAGCGTGCGGTCAGACCCAGGCCCTGCTGCCATCGCTGCGGCTCTGCAGAGCCACCCCCAGCTCAGGGCGCTCTGCTCAGCAGCCCTGCGGCCCCCATCACTGTCCTCCACCCAGGGCACTCTGCCAGAGCCAGAGCCAGAGCTGGAGCTGGGGCTGCCCCCTCCCCTGGCGTGTAGAGAGCCCCCCCCCCCCCCCCCCGAAAATCCTGCTGCCCCTGGGAGGGGATCCCCAGCCCCCACCCTTGCCAGGCCCTGCAGCACCCTGCATCGCCACCCGCACAGCTGCTCCTGCTGCATGGGGGGAGCGGAGGGCTGCCCACCCCGCTGAGCAGTTATATAAAAGGATTAAAATTTAATATAAACTTCAAAAGGGGAATAACCGGGTGGTCAAAGATGGCTGGGCCAGGGCCGGGTGTGGAGCAGAGCCAGCCTTGGCCACGTCCCGGCTTTGCCAAGACACGGCACTGTGGCACACGGAGACCCGCTCCACCCAGCCTGGCCCATGGGCACAGCCGCATGGAGCCAGAGCAAAGTGCCCGGGTGCCACGGGCAGCCTGGCGTCCTGCGAGCCCACGCCATGTGTCCCGTGCAGCGGGCTGCCTGAGTGACGGGGTGCATGATTCCCATGGCACATGGAGACCCTGTCTCCCCAGGGCCCAGCCTTGCCCCACACCTTTGCCTCCCCACTGGCAGCCGAGCAGCCTTTCCTAACCCACCACCGCCAGGAAGAGCATCACCCAGCCGTCCCAGTGCCGGGCTGTGCCAGCGGTCCCCGGGCAGCCCGTCTCCTCCTGCCCGATGCCTCATGCTTCCTTCCCAGGGGCTGGTGGGTTGGAGATTGCTTGGAGAACATCCCTGTGCTGGGGGGCCAGACCTTTGGCTGGGGGAGCAGCTGCTGGATCCCAGTCCCCACCACGGCCCCCCAGAGCCAGCATGGCTGCGCAGCACCCACTGCTCCCACCCGTGCAGCGCCGGGGAGCGAGGCTGTGGCAGCGGCAGGAACGAGTCGGAGCTGGGAAAACACCATCTTCCACCCACGCAGCCGCCCACGGCCCTGCGCCAGCTCCGCCGCCCCCGCCGCGTGCCGGGCCCGCCAGGAAGGTGGGCGGCGGGCACGGGGCTGGGGGCTGTGCTGTGCCCACCATGGCCACCCACCCCTGGGTAGGGCAGGGATGGGGCAGGGGGGAGCAGGGCCCCGCAGCCCCCCTGTGCAGGAGCTGCCCTGGCGCAGGCTGCTGCTGCAGGAGCAGGGCTGAGCTGGGGCTGGGGGGCCAGGGCTGGGGGGCTGGGGGCTGCCCTGTACCCGGCTCTGCCCCAGGGTACAGGAGTGCTGGCACTGCTCGGTGTGCGGCACAGGTGCCCGCCAGCAAAGAGACCGGGGAAGCCTTTGGCTCATTCATTTTTAATCCTGGCTGAGAGCAGGAGGGATGCAGGCACAAGGCTCGGGAATGCTGCAGGATGGGGCTGGCTGCAGTGCCCCGAACAGCCCCCCTGGGCAGCCCAGCTCATGCCACGGGTGTCTTTGATCACGAGTGTCTCCAGGGGACAGAGACCCCCCAGGGCAGGGACAGCCAACCCCGGGCATCCCTCCCTGTCCTGTCTCACCACATCCCACTACAGCTCAGCCTCACCTGCAGCAGCTCAGCCCCCCCTCACTGCGCGAGCCCCCCCAGTGCCTGTGAATGCAGGGGGCAGGATCTGTGCATGAGCAGAAACCGTGGGCCTGAGAGCACGTGGGGATGCGCAGAGAGCAGAGATGGAGGCGGGGGAGTGCATGAAGCCAGAGCTTCTCCCACGCTGCTCCCCATCCTTAGCCTAATGCCAGGTACCCCATCCCACCGGGACTGAGGTGCTGGGCCAGACAGGGGGCAGGACCCCAGCGCCCACCCTGCTACGAGGAGGCAAAGGAGGATGCGCGGGCACTGGGCACGGGCACGGCGGGGGCCGGCGGGGAGAGCGGGACGCACCGGCCAATCTTGCGCAGGGTCCGTCCCAGGTCAGCACGGAAGCGCCGGATGGAGAAGCAGTAGATGAGGGGGTCGAGGCAGCTGTTGAGGCTGAGCAGGGCCACACTCAGTGTGTGCAGCATGTCCAGGGTGGCAGGGGGCCTGCAGAGTGGCACGGGGGGCTGGCTGCCCACCCAGGGGGCCAGCGTGAGGTGGTAGGGGGCCACGCAGACCACGAAGACCAGAAGCATCCCCAGCACCATGGCGCGCGCCTGCTGCCGGTGGAAGCCCGGTGAGGCGGCGGTGGGCACCGAGAGCGCCCGGGCGATGGAGGCATAGGTGCCCAGCACCACCAGGAAGGCAGCAGTGAAGAAGCCCACCATGGCGTAGGCGTACACCCGCTGCCGGCCATGCTGCTCAAAGCAGGCGGTGGTCCCGGCGCGGGTGGGGAAGGTCTGCTGGGTGGCCAAGGTGGGCACGGCGCAGCCCAGCCCCAGCAGCCAGGCCAGGGCACAGGCCAGCGCAGCCCCCCGGCGCCCCGTCAGCGGCAGCTCCCGCCGTGCCGCCCGCACCGCGCAGTACCGGTTGAAGCTGATGAGCGCCATGAAGGTGATGGCACTGTAGGTCGCCAGGTAGTAGGCGGCCCCGGCCAGGCGGCAGGCAGCCTCTGACAGCAGCCAGTCCCCCCCGGCCAGGTAGTAGGGGATCCAGAGGGGCAGGGTGAGGTTGAAGAGGATGTCGGCCAGCGTGAGGTTGATGAGGTAGATGCGGATGGCCTTCCTCACCTTGCCGCTCTGCAGGAAGACCAGCAAGGCCACCAGGTTGCCCGGCAGCCCCACGCACAGCACCAGGCAGTAGACAGCAGGAACCAGCACGAACTGCAGCGGGTCGCTGGGCATGCACTCGCCGGGGTGCTCAGCCAGCAGCGGCCCCGACGCCGAGCCGTTCATCCTGGGCTCCTGCAAAGATGGGGGGACGGTCAGTGGCATGGCCCTGGACACAGCCCTCGGGGGACATGGAAGGGACATTGACCTGGACGGGGCGACCTCTCTGGCTGGCACCTGCCGTAGCTGGCGGGACCAGAGGCAGAGCCACCCCGTGGGGATGCCACCGTCTGTCAGATGGGCTCAGCCTCCAACTCCAGCGGCAAGAGGCGAGGGGCTCTGGGATCCCGTCCCAGCCCAACCCCAGCCATGTCCCCCCCCTGCGAGGGATCCCAGCGGCTGCCGCCAGCGGTCCAGCCAGGGCGCCCCGGGGAGCGGCAGGCGCAGCTGCGCCCTGGCCAAGGGGCAGAGCCGCTGCCGGAGGCACCCGGGGGTGCTGTGCCGGCTCCAGTGCTGGCTCCAGTGCCGGCTCCAGCTGGCAGCTGCAAGGATTAACACCTCCCACGCAGCCATGTGCTTGCTGGGACCACCCAGCCCCGGCCCATTCCCAGCACCCTAAATCCCCCCACGGAGCCCACCCGTGGGGACGTCACCCACCACCGGCTCAGCACACACCGGAGAGGGCACGGACATGGGGTGTACGAGCATGGGGCCACAGCGCCCCGTGCCCCCCAGCCCTGCACCAGGCAGGTTTGCCGGTCCTGGCCATGGAAAACGACGTTGTGCCGCAATGGCTGTGTCCCAGGGCTGCATCTATTTCACCTCCCGTCACTGCCTGCCCACACCTCACTGACAGCACTGACTCACCCAGCGGGTGTTTTCCAGCACGGCAGGGCCGGATTCGGCACACGCAGCACCCAGCACCAGGCCGAGGCATGGAAGACATGAGGGGGACTCAAGGCTCATCCCAGTGGACTCCAGTTGTTCTGCAGAGCCAGCACAGACCCCCAAGGAGCCCCCAGCTCCCTCAGAGCCCCCCCTTCCCCTTCCCTTCCCCCAGCCCTGTTGGCCCAGGGGATGCTCCGTCTCACCCACACCAAGCTGGTTACTTACCCCACTGGGTCAGGCTGGACCGGCTGCGTCCCCTCCGGCTGCTCCTCGCTGTCTGATCCAGCCAGGCTGGGGAAGGCTTTAAGTGCTGGAGGAGGCAGGAGCTGCCTGATCCCCCCAGCCACCCCACCCCCCGCCACCATCCCAAGCCCCTGTGGGGGTCAGCGCCTGCGGGACAGCAGCTGGAACGGGGAGAGCACCTGCGTGTGTATGTAACGGAGGATTCCTCGCTGGAGCCATGGTAAGACCCCCTGCGCCGGCTGACGAGGCTGGGGGTACACGGGGGGGACCTGCCACCCCCCCCTCCACGTGCCCCCAGCCCTGTCTAGGACCATTTCCCAGAGCCTTTTTCCCACCCACGCCAGGATGAAAGCAGCAGAGGGTCAAGTTTCCACACCCAGCAGCTGGGGGGAAAGGGGGATGCCCTGAAAGGGATCAAAGCAGGAATCTGCTCCTCCCGGCTCTCAGTGCTTTTCTTGGCTTAAAGCTCGAATCAGGGGGAGCACAACCCCAGCCCCCCACCCCCCCCCCCCCCCCCAGCTCTGTGAGCATCTGACTCACTGCCTGGCGTGGCCCTGCAAATTGTGGATGTTCCTTTGGGACACCAAAGGTGCCACCCCCAAGGTGGTTCAGGTCCCACTGGGGGTACGGGGGTGTTGTACCCCCTCTGCTCATCCCAAGACGGCCAGTCTCCCCCCCCCCCCGCGCCAGCACAGCCGCCCTACTGGGAGATGCACCGGGTACAAATGTGATCTTGGGGTTCATCCCAAGTGGATCACATTGGCTGTGCCCATCTGGGGTGGCGGAGGGCCCTGCACCCACAGGGTGCAAGATCCAAAAAAACCCACGCGTCTGCCCAGGCACAAGGTTTTGAGGAAGGGGGGGGTCACGCTGCTGCTGTTGCCCCCCCCCCCCCCCCGATATACAAGCGGCCTGGCACATTGCTAGGTGGCTCTGGCCAGCCGGGGGGCTCCCAGCCCCACATGGGCTCTCCCCACTGGCTCTGTCTCAGTGTCAGCTGCCACCAGCTCCTGCCTGTCCCCAGCCCTTGACCCTGGGCACTGCTCCAGGGGGCCCAGGACATCCCCTCAGCGTGGCGGGAGGCAGAAATCAACAGGGGAGGCAAAATGAAAAACAAGAAGCTTTATTCCAAAAAATGAGAGCCTCCAGGAGAGCAGAGCCAGCCCCAGCTCGACATGGCCAAACGCCGGGAAGAGCTGGACACCTTGTGCGAGTTCAGCAATGGAGCTCCTGGAGCGGCGGTGGTGCCACGGCCACCGTCCCACCGCACCAGCCCCAGGTCCTGCAGCACAGGGACAACCGACACCAAGGTCCCCAGCGGTGGCAGGAGGGGACACACCGCCTGAGCAGCAAGTTACCTCCCAGGACGCGATGCTGTCCCCCAAAATATCATAAAGGCATCACCTCCCACCAGCCGAGCCATCCGTCCTTCCCAGCACCGGTCACTCGAACTTGGGCTTGGCGGGGGCCGCGTGCCCGCGGATGTTGAGCAGCAGGAGGAGACCGAGGCAGAGGGTGGCGGGGGCACACATGGCCAGGGGCTCCCGCAGCACCAGCAGTGTGTAGATGGCACCTGGGCGAGGAGCACAACGGGGGAATAGGGGTCCCTGCCCGAGGGTCCCCTGGGACCCCACACGGGGTGACGGGCTCCCGCTCGCTCTCACCGATCATGATGACGCTGAGGATGAAGTTGCTGATCTCCTGCAGGAGCTGGGGCCCGAACGCCAGCAGCAGCCCGGCCACCGCCTCCACCCAGCCCACCACCTCCAGGTACCAGCCCGGCTCCGGCGTGAGCCCCAGCTCCTTCAGGGGGAACACCTCGGCGTACCGCACGAACTGCGACTGCTGCGGAGGGCAGGAGGGGACAGAGCAGCCCTGAGCCTGGGGTGGGGGGCACAGCCCCTCCGGCAGGGTCTGCTGTGCTCAGCCCTGTGCCCCAAGGGGTTCAATCCTGCACACCAGCACCCCAGCCTGCTCATTGCCCCCAGGGGGGCTCAGCCCAGCAGCCCCGCACCCCGACCTGCTCATTACCCCTGCCAAGGGGCTCAGCCTTGAACCCCCAGGGGTTCAGCCCCACGCCCCAGCCCGCTCATTCCCATCCAGGGGGCTCAGCCCTGTACCCCAGCACCTCAACCTGCTCACTCCCCCCAGGGGGCTCAGCCCCATACCCCCAGGGGATCATTCCAGCACGCCGACCTGCTTATTCCCCCCAGGGGGCTCAGCCCTGCACCCCAGGGGATCGTTCCTGCACCCCAGCCTGCCCATTCCCCCCCCAGGGGCTCAGCGCTGTGGCCCAGCACCCCACCCTGCGTGCTCCCCCCAGCTCAGCCTGCCGGCACCGCGCAGCGCCCCCCGGTGCAGCTCAGGCCCCCCGCACCGCGCGGCCCCCCGGCGCAGCTCAGCCCCCCGGCACCGCGCAGCCCCCACACACCGCGCAGCCCCCCCGGCACCGCGCAGCCCCCCCCCCCATCGCGCAGCCCCCCCCCCCCCCGGCGCAGCTCAGCCCCGCGGCACCGCGCAGCCCCCTGCGCAGCGAAGCCCCCCGACACCGCGCAGCTCCCCGCGCAGCGCAGCCCCGCGCAGCCCCCCCCGGCGCAGCGCAGCCCCCCCCCCGGACCCACCATGTAGCGGTGCAGGTCGGCCGAGAGCAGGGCCGAGAGCTTCCCGGCGCCCGCCAGCAGGAAGAACAGCCCCAGCAGGACGCGCAGCGCTCGGAACGCCGCCGCCATGGCGGGCACGGGCGGGGGCGGCGGGCGGGGCCACGGGGCTCGGCTCCGGCCCGGGCACGGACCCCCCCCGCGGGGCACGGACCCCCCCCCGCGGGGCACGGACCCCCCCCCCGCGGGGCACGGACCCCCCCCCCGGGCTGTGAGGCCCACATCCCCCCGGCCAGCACCACCCTCCCACCGAACCTGGGCTGGGTGACAGCAAATAAATAGGGCTGGGGGGGGGGGTGGTGGTGGGATAAAACCCCCAGACCCACATTGGGACTGTGCGGGCACAGCGGGCCCTGGGCCAGCACCCGCAAAGGGACCTGGTGCAGGCAGCGGCACAGGCAGGTTGCCGGTGGCTGGGGTTAGCCACACAGCAGGCTGGGTAGCCAGGCAGCATAGCAGGGCAGCCGGGCTGTTAGCCAGGCAGTAGATTGGTTAGCCACGCAGCAGGCTGGGTAGCCAGGTGGCAGACTGGTTAGCCACGCAGCTGAGCCGGGGTAGCCAGGTGGCAGATTGGTTAGCCACGCAGCAGGCTGGGTAGCCAGGTGGCAGACTGGTTAGCCACGCAGCTGAGCCGGGGTAGCCAGGTGGCAGATTGGTTAGCCACGCAGCAGGCTGGGTAGCCAGGTGGCAGACTGGTTAGCCACGCAGCTGAGCCGGGGTAGCCAGGTGGCAGATTGGTTAGCCACACAGCAGGCTGGGTAGCCAGGTGGCAGACTGGTTAGCCACGCAGCTGAGCCGGGGTAGCCAGGTGGCAGATTGGTTAGCCACGCAGCAGGCTGGGTAGCCAGGTGGCAGACTGGTTAGCCACGCAGCTGAGCCAGGGTAGCCAGGCAGGCAGGCCGGGCATTGCTGCCAGGCAGAAGGCCGCAGCTGCTGCCCTCCCCGCACCGCCCAGGCCTGCGTCACTGCCAGCACTGCTCGCCATGCAGCGTGTGCCCAGGCTCTCAGGGAAGACAGCCCTAGATTGGCACGAGCCAGGGGCTAAGGGAGCCACAGGGACACTGACATTACTGTAATTCAAGTGGAAATATTTTTTTTAATACCAATAAATCATGAAGAGCAGGAACGGTTTCCCAGGCACCAGGAAGCAGCGGCAGCACGCAGCAGCGCTGACCCAGGGCAGCCGCCTCGCAGGGCTGCCTGGCCTTGCAGGGCTGCTATTTTTACTCCTGGCAGCCATCGCTCCCCGGCTCTGCTGGGACAGCCGCAGTGAGGGCAGCCGAGGAGCTGCTCAGGATCATTTGTGGCTTCTCCCTGCTCCGGCTTGAATGCCAGGGAGTGATAAACAGCAACAGGCCAGGGATGCTCCAGCTCTTCTTTTAGAAAGCAGCGCGGTGCAGGGGGAAGGAAAATCCCAACCAAACCCTGAGCAAAGGATTGCAGCAGCTCAGCACCCTCCCACCCATGGCTTCAGTGCTCCCCAGAAGCAGGCTTGGTGTTTAAGCAAGTCAGGGAGACACCCGCCCGCAGCAGCCACCTTCCTCCAAGCTCCCGTCTCTGGTAGCAGGGTTTCATCCCCGCTGCAGAGCGGAGCGCGCTCAGGGCCCAGACAGAGGTTGGTTTTGTGCAAACACTGCAAAACCATTTCACCGTGTTTGCGTTTCCCAGGGCTGCCCCAGCACTGCTGACAGGGCAGGGGTCATGCCACCCACACCATGCCCAAGCCCCAGCACAGCACCTCGGCTCAGAGCCCCTCACAGCAAGACACGTTGGCAGATAAACGCTCTTGTCTGGCCGGGAGACCAACACCGTCCACATGGTACCATGCACCTACCCTCCACCTGGTATTTTTTTAGTTACAGGAGCTACTGAGAGTAATAAAACATTTGGTAGAACCAGGTGATCAGCTTCACCAGCCAGGAGACATCACCCACCACCAGAGGAAAACCTCTCGCTAGTAGTCATCTTCCAGGTGATGAGCATGGCCAAACAAAAATAGTTTTCCAAAACACATCCTATTCTCCATATGGAACGCTGTACAGGGAGTTGTAGGAGGCGCAATTCAGCACATTGGCTGCTTCCTATGTGAAACTTGTGGCCTGAATGTGCTTCCAGCATTCAATGCTGCAACAGTGGAAAAGAAATTAGGACAAGCTACTGGAAAATAACAGAATTTGAGAAAAAAAAAAAAAAAAAGGGCTATGTAAGCCTGCAGTAGCTGTGGAGACAAAGACACTAAAAACCCAGCTCCTTGCAGTGCAGCTATTGATGAACCACAAAACACCTTCTCGCTGAAGCCTTTTCAGAATCTAGACAATACCATAAAGAAGTCAAATCAAAGAGTGAAATACTTTGGCTTATCCTGTACCCAATCGCTTGATTGCATGAAGAAGTGAAAAGCAGCAGTCAGAAGCTTTTAATCCAGCACCAACCTTCTCTACTCTAAGCCTGCTTGGCAGCTGCGAAGCACCCCCGCTGCTGCTGGGGTCCCTTCCCTCTCCCCTACGCTTACTGCTATATAATTACAAGAGTCAACACCAGAAACACAGCTACAGCAGTTCTGACCAACATTACTGTTAATGAAACTTTCTGCCAGGGAAGTAAACAAACAGCATTTAAGACAAAGCACAACATATTCCTGGCTGCGATTTCAAGCCCAGGTGAGTGGTGTTCCAGCCAGGCACTAATGCTGCACCACTGGAGGAGACCCACATGTCTCAAGGATTTCATACGGCTTTCCCACATTAAACCCAGTTTATTTTGATCTTTCTGGTCTGGCAAGGCAGTTCCCAGCCAAACGTTCATGACTTCAGGCCACTGTGGGGGGAAGACCTTGTTACAATGCAGCTGTATGAATAAAGCCTACTGCTGGTGTATTTCAACATGTTAAACTACTTGATAGTCAGACAAAGGATTATATTTAATAATTGACAGCATGAACTAGGTATGTGCACAACACAGCTGTGTAAAGATTCAAATGAAGCAATATGAACCACAGGAATTGTGCTTCAAGAGCTAAAACCAGCACTTTTCTGGCTTCCAAAGAACTCAGACTTTGGGATCTCAGGCTCAATTACCACAGCCATCACCAAGAAAACTATCACAAACCAAGGAAGCACATGTAAGCATTCAGAATTCTATGATCTAAAAATACAGCAGTTGCACAGGACTTGAGATGGGGGAAAAGAACGGGTGAAAATTCTAGAAATACTGAAGTGCCTCAAGTACAAGCAGAACTTACTTTAAAAAAAAAGACTTAAAGTCTTTTAGCAAAAGCACCTGTGGCTGCACACTGGTCAGGAATCCAGCTAGCCTGAAAAACTGCAGCATTTGAACTACAAGAGGAATTCCCTGGCACAATCCCAGCAGAAAAAAACCCTGTATTATGCATTTGTCAATTTGTTATTGGTCACAAGTGTTTCTCTTTTCTGTGCTTGTCAGGACCCAATCCCTTCTTGCTCCAGTGCTCTGACCACATTCCGCAACCCCTTCCACAGCCCCATTCTGTGGCAGTTTCTCAAATTCATCCCTATCGCATGCTGCTGAACAGACTGCTCACTCACTGAATACCCTCTGGAATAAAACAGCCATCACTTATAGAAAAAAACAAGTAGTTTATTTTTTTTAAATTTTATGTTCCTGGCTCCTCTTCACTGCATTCGGACTTCATCTTCTTCTGCAAGTGCAAAGCACAGAGTTAGCAAGACCATTAAAAATGCCCAGAGAGATCACACATAATGACGTGAAACAGGAATCAGTGCGTCAGAACAGGCCATGTGCCTGTCAAATGCTCTCTAGGATCCCAAGTTCTCATGTCAGCCTTCAGATTAAATGAGCAGCATTCACATTTTTGTCTGCTTCATAAATTTCAAAGTTCTGAAACAGCTTTGTGTTTTACTACCCTAGAAACAAGAGCAGCAGTGACAAATCACACACGATTCAATAGGAACTCACCAATCGAATCGCACTGGCTTCACATCTTACAGGTTCAGTTGTGGCATATCTAAGCTGTTACTTACCCATGAGTGAGTTTAGGCACTTTGCATGTTGCTTCTCACACAAGATTTTAATATCTGAAGTTCCCCCTTGTAGTTTTATTGGTAAATTAAGAGGGAAAACATCATAAACTTAACTTGGCAGAGCTGGAATTCATTTCCCTAAATCGTTATCTGCTTATGCTCTGTATGTGCTAATCTGTATTCCAAGTTATTGTGAACATTCACCGTTCACTGCAATACTTCAGGAAAGTAGCTTTTTAACATCTTTTAGTTGGATTAACATTTGAGAAGCAGTTACTCTATTGTGCCCCTTTTTCCTTGCTGACAATCACCCACTCCATTCACTGGAGCCTGAAAGGAGAAACGGTTATTTCTTGTTTGACCACCTATAGGATTCAGAGGACAGAGTTTGTATTTCATGCTGCAGGGCTGAAAAGCCTCAAACAATGGTTAGATCTTCGCTCTACAAAAGAAAGTCAGAAGAGTTTTATATAAAACTGAGATTAATCAAGGGCTAGTTTCAGGCAGGAACTACATAATAGATCACAGGGTGATGGGCTACCGAGCTCCCAGGGTAGTGTAAGGACACTGCTTACTTACTTGTTCACTTGTTATCTTGGTCCCTCCACATATCACTGGGCATCATGCTGGATGTGCTCATGCTCGGCTCCTGAACTAGGAAAACATTCAGAAGTTACACCCACAGTGATTTTGAAATCTTCTGTACAAACCCATGTCTAGAAAGGTATTTTTAACCACTGCTGTCAAGATATCAAGCCCAGATGGGAGTCTGGGTGCTCAACCCCACAGCTTGACAGCAGGTACTAAGTTCTACCCTATGCATTTAACGTATTCCCTTGTACCGATTTCTCGATATTCAGTGACTGAACATCAAGCGTCCAGAAGCCTTTATTATTTCACCCGCTCAGAACAAGAAGTTATGCTTACTTCCCATGGATGAGCACTCCGGTTTCACTCAGCTTTCATCTTCACCTAAAGGATAACAACTGAAGTTATTATAGTAATACACAGAAAATTCTGACCATTTCAAAACTAACTTAAAAATAAGGTTTTAAGATACGATACATGGACTGATTAGTTATGAGGGGGGGAATTTACAAATTATTCCAAAATATTAAGTGGAAGAATAAGGGGCAGAAATAGGCTAGCCTAAACACTTGTAACGACATGAAGGAATATGCAGGTAGTTGACTGAAGAACTGCGCCTTGTCTGAGCACAAACCGTAAAATCACCAGTCTGAGTACAATGAAGTTTGATTGCAGCCAGAGGTATACTATCCCTTATGTGAAGGCATTAACAATTTTGTCAAGCTACTTCCAACTCTTTTACCCTAGCTTGTCTCCTGTAGTAATGCCCTCTTTCCTCTCCTTCATGAAGGAGTGCAATGGCCCTGGACTCCTAGCAGCCCTCAGGTTCAGTAATAGCCCTACAAGTGCTTCAAAAGCCAAAGGAAGACACTAGAGGTTAGCAATATCAGTCTACTGCCTTTACTCTCGGCAACAGATTCTTCCCTTCTGAAGACCCACCCCTCTACTGTAGCTAAGTTGAGGGCAAACTGCAATGGTCAGCAGCTAGGGATGTAGTACCAGGCTCTGGGCACACCTCAAGTTGGGAGGCAAATCACATCATGGTCACAATGTGATCTGACCAGGCAGGGAGAAGTTCAAGTTTAGTCTCAAACCCACCACCTGGGTTTTATCATGGCCCTCAGGAGCAGAAGTGTAGTATGCACGTTTTGTTTTCTATGCCATAGCAACAAACACCATGCATAAGGGATACTATATCTTTGTGCATCCTTTTAACACTCCAGATTCACTTATAGCCACACTCCTCCCAACCCTCCCCAGTTAGCTCTTCAGTACTGGTGTTCAGAAGCAACATTTATAGAGATGGGGTATTCACAGACCACTGCGGGATTGCACAGCCAAGTCCTAACGTGTCAATCATTATCTAGCAGCAATGACAGAGGTGGGAGAAGGCCAATCCTCCCTTTTTTTTCCTTTTCCAGTAAGCAGCTATTTAACAGCCCCACTAGCTTGTATGGAGAGAAAAAAAAAAATCTGAAGCTAATTAGCAGATTCCAAACTTGCTAGTAATGGAAGAAGCCAAGTAATTACCCAGAGCAGCATACTTTTTATGCATCCTTGCCAACATGCTTAGCCTCATTGAACATAATGGAACAAAACGCTGGCCTTCCTGATCGTGTCACTGCAGCTGGCAATGATTAACAGAGACATGCAACCCCATTACTGCTCGAGTCCTAAAACTACTCACAGGCCTCAGTGTTTAGCTATGGGGAAAACTGCAAGCAAATCAACACTTTGTATGCTTAATGTTACAGTAAAGCCCCCATACACACTATGCTGTGCTCTCTCCTGACAGCACCAGTATCTGGATCTGAGGGCCTAGCAGGTACGCATATGTATTCTGACACCACACTTCTGAGCTTCAGGTAAGCTTTTGAGAAAAAGTGTATTTCACACACAGATAAAACCAAGATGAAACACAATGCGAGCACTGTAATGTCATTTCTTGTACCCACTCGTTACAGACTGATTTAGAGCAGACATGACTATTTGCTTTTAAGTTAGCTACCACACCAAGTTTCATTACTGCAGACAGTCAGAGCTGGTATGAGACCCATGGTTCAGTCACATATTGCTTGCTCCAATAGCGTCAAAAACCTGCTAGTTCAAGTACGTAGAACAAGGCAGATGTGCCAATAACCCCTCCACGACATTCCTGCAGGTCAAGTCAAGTATCCAGAGCACACTGGAAAAACTGGTCCGATCTGAGCACTGGTTTAAAGATTAATAATTCAGTTTTGCTACATGACAGTACGCATACTGCCATCATTTTTGCAACTGAATTCTAGCCACAGGTAAGAGTAAGCCATCACAAAAAGCCAAACTGACTTTGTGACAGGTGGTGTCACTGCTTGACTAGCTAGAATTCGGCTACACTCACTGCGGTGTAACCAAAGACCTGTTATGATCTTAAGGTGCAGCTGCTACTTCAAGCTTTCAATGGAACATGAAAAGATAGCTACAGCAGAGGGCAAGGCTGTCCAGATCCCCTGTTCACCAGCAAAAGTCTTGCCTGGAAGATAACGCAGAAGGTTCAAATGTGACAATAATACCAGAAACAAGTATGCAAAGCAGAACTTTGCAGAACAAGCGGGAAAACACATTACAACACCTCTGAAATAAACTGAGCATCAGACAAAGAGCTAGATCATGTGCTGAAACAAGGGACCTTGAAATTCAGGTTCAAGAGCTAATGCAAAAGAGCTGGAGATCAGCATGTCTGGGTGTCTGGAAGCGTAAGCATATTAATCCTGAAACACTACATTCAGTACTTCTAGTAATGAAGAGTTTAGAATTACAGCCCCAAGACTGATGAAAAATGAAATTGAGCATTACGCTACCAGGATGACTCTACGAGGCAGAAATACAGAATCTCATCACTGTCAATTAAAGGCAGAGGAATGTATATTATGCTTGTCAATCAAAGATTAAAATAAAGACAACTGAAATGTCCAGTAAGCTCTATGAAACTACTCACGAGGATATTCATTCAAGCACTCATTTGTATGTCCTCAAAAATATTCCAAATCCGCCTCAAAGCTGACTGCATTAGCAAGTTTAAAGTGACTATCGCATAGTGCACACAAGGCTAGAGCAGTGGTTACTAACGCATTTCCTGCTGAGCCAAGACTCTACGAAGGGATGCGCTGCAGATGGGCCATTTTGTCACTACAGGAAGTTTAAACAGTCCTTTTCTAGGCACTGACAGCACCTAGGTGACTAGTTAAGTGAGGTTAAGATCACGCTCCCTCTTCCCCACAGAGCTCATCTAAGAATATCTTCATTACATCGGAACTAAGAAAAATCCACACAAGCCGAGTCGTATGTACAAAGGAATCGGGTCTGAAAATACTTATCTAAGAATCACAGTAAGTTGCTTATTAACTCTGAACAAGACAAAGCTTAAAACCGAAAACCACGCAGCTTTGATGCAAGCTTAACATACAGGTATGAGGAGTGCTGCACTGTAATTCCACAGTCAGAAGTGTGATGTCAGAATACCCACAGTATAAGATTACATAGAAAGTCACCAAGTTATATTATATTGCTTGTTACCTACCTGTATGCAGTCGGCAATGAGAATCTTGGAGCAAGCAGGAATACTACATCCGGGTCCTAATGTCCATTGCCATTTGTGGTACTACGTTCCTCACAGTTATGAACTGCAGAAATGCTGGCTAAGTGCAGTTATGTAGCAGGCCACTAGTTTTAAGTGTAAATTGCAGTCTCAAACTCCAGCAAAAACTTGCTGCCACAGTAAATGGTTGCCAAGGAGAAGCCAAGAATTTTTCTACCACAAAAATGCCACAAAATCTCAAAAGCAGTTTCAGTTTCTCATCAGCTGTATAAATGATTAGTGTAATGTGTCTACACCAGAAGATAAGATTATTCTGTATTCGTTTCTGAGAAAGTGTGAAGATATATGTATAGCGATACCAGTTTCTACATGCTGCAGTTTTTAGAGATCTCAGTGTCAAAATGGGCTCAATTTCGATAAAGCAAGCTAAATTGCAACAGCCAATGTCCTCTAAGTCCAGTACAAAAATGTGTTATGTGATCCAGACCATCCAAAAACAGGTCTGCCCAACGGAAGCACTTTTTCCAAATGGTTTTAAAGATTCAATCATATAAATCTGATTTTATGAAAAAAGTCCAAAACCTCATAGGAACAGATCAAAGGAACATAACTTTCTCGCCTCCCACGTTAGCAACTTTATCACATTTTAAAGTTGACATGTTTGCCAGCTTTTAAGACACCACCTTTAAAAGGTCTTGAAAAGAAGTTGGCTAGTTAATTGTATGCCTGTTTAATACATGCAACTCAAAGCAGAACTTGTTTTAGAAACTCTGCTTATGCAGCTACAACAAAGCCACATTTAACCAAACTTTCAGATGTTTTGAAAACTGCCAAATCTTTCAATATACTTACTAGTCATGGTTTTGCAACTCAGCTATTTTTAATACCTAGCAATGGTAGCTTACGTACAAAACAGGGGTACCAAAAGACAACCTCTGTAAGGTACAAGGACATCAGCATCCTTCACTCTTCCAAGTTACAGAACTACAAAAGAACATACTTTAGGATATGCACCAGCATCTCTTTAATAAAGAATGACATGTAATCTGAAAAATAAACTGAAAAAATTAATTTAATGTTTACGTTCAGAATTCCCCATCTCAGACACCTTCACCTTTTGCGGGTGTCCCATGAACACCCTCTTCAGGAAAACACAGGCATTATTTAATACTACTTCAATAAAGCAAATTGCATCGGTACTGCTGATTTTTAAACTAAAGTATCCAATACAAGTACTCCCAAATACTTGGTCTGCAGTTTAGGAACTGCCAATTCTGAATTTCCTGAATTCATTCTTGTAGCATGTTCTCAACCCTCAAACTTTTCTGGGAAAATAAGAAGCGTTCACCAAACAAGCTGAGTCGCTATTTAGTGCGCTTAATATTCCAAGTCAGTGTTACCTGGTATCAACATTTCACAACATGCTATTTTTTCATTTAAGGAGTAACAGCACTTACAGTGAGTACTTCAAGAGGGATCATCTGCACTCTGAAAAACACTGCAATCTGACACTGAAGTTTTAACCGCAGAGAAAATTTAGCACAGAATTTAGAATTAGCCAATGCGTAGCACAAGGAATAGAAAGATCTTTGGAAGATTAAAGCTACTCACAGAATACCCAGTAGTTGGGGAATCGTGTGAAGGTACAGCCAAACTAAGTTTACCTACTTTGTGCCAAGCAGGTTGATGTATCCTGCATTAACACCAAGGTATTTTACACTGGGAAGTCAGGTTCCCAGCTTACCTGATACAATGTAATAATAAGCAAAGCAACCACCTTATCAATGAGTCCAGAATGCTTTGAAATTCTTCTGGGGCTTAATAAAATATGAACAGCAAGCTAACGAATTCATCAATCTTCTACAAAAGAACCTTAAAGGGAGTTTATTTGTACTGCGTAGTATTAGCTATTAAACTCCAGATTCAGATACTACTTTTGATGCATTATCTCCAAACATCAATAATAAAAGAGCGATAACCATCATGCAAGCAAGCTAATTTCTGTATTTTACATACAGGTTTTTAGGATTTGCCCACCAGCTACATGATTTCAGAATAGTTCCTGCAGTCCCCATAATACAAATGATTGTATTCTGAACTATGCAAATTAGTCCACTCAGTTAGCATGAGGACATAAGCAAGTTAACCGTAATCACTCAAGTACACTTCTGGTCTTTTTGCCAAGCAATTTCAGGCAAGTATACAATACGGAGCAAGGCCAGATCCTGTAATCTCAGACAGCTTAAGAGCATATAAATATCACATTAACAATCCTTTAGTTAGAAGTCAGCCAATACAAGTCATTCTATGAATTTCTTTTAAAATAACCATTGCTAGTCTTCTGCTTAAAGTCTTTAAAAGATTCCAAGCAGTAACTGCCAAGGTGGTTAAGTGCTACCATCCCACCACCCGTCATCCATAGCTAAATTACGAAATTCATTACATACTGCACTGCTTGCAGTGTAGCTTTAATTAATGTATCTTGCAGCACTTGCAAGATTTCCGTTTGCTTCCTCACTGCAGCACAATTAATGCTCAAAAAAAATCTGCACCTGCTGGAAAGTTAGGCTACTATTTAACCCAATCTTAAGCTAGAGGCATTACGGGAAGAGATTTCACTCTTCACTACAGTTCCACACCCTGGTCTAAGTTTGACCTCCACTCAAGGCTCTTGGTTTACTGCGGAAGGTGTGGTATTTAGCCTCATGTTTAACCACGGATGGCAAGAAGAGTTACTACATTTAGTTTTCTATTTATTTGAAGCACAGTAAAAAAAAGTTGGTACACTTTGGGAATTCAGTGGCACAAGGTACACTGCCATCAAGTTAGGGACGTTATACATCAAAAAAACAGCTAAATTTGTTTTGAAACACTGCATTACATAATTAAATTGTACTCGCCCAAACAGACCACTTACAAATATTAGGTCAGTAAGTTTCTAACATCCATAAAAATGTAGCTTTCTTACTAAAATGCAAGAATTAAAAAGTTGGTGTCTAAACAAGACAGACAAAAACAAACTGGAATGAAACTACAGGTCACATCTAAAATCGGGGCTTTTTGTTTGGGCCTTCATATTCTTCTCTCCCTCTACCATATCCTGTTGGTGTTCCAGGCCCCATTCCTCTAGGACCCTGGCCACCCACAGGCCCCGCACCTCCCTGCCCAAAGCGTTCAGGACGCTATTGGAACAGAATTAACAGTTCATTATATGTAGTTGATGTCCATGTGTGTTAAGTATATATTTTTAGAAGGTTCCGTAGTCAAGGTTCGTCGATACAATCACCATTGAGCCGATCCACAGGTACCGGGAACATAGAAAGGAAAAAAGGGTAATTTAAAAATTAGTTTATTGTAATACATGCCTTGAGGTATGTTCCCACTTGATGCATTCTCATACATCTGTTACAAAGAACAGATCCTCCCTGCAGTGCTAGAAATGTAAGCATTAGTGCAGATGTGAATTAACAACTTTTCCAAAAGAGCTCTAGCAATTTTCAACCAAGTTAATGCAAATAGCTTGCAAACTTCTCACCTTTAGTGCAGTAAAAGCTCAGATTACATCACTGTCATTTCCAAATAAGCCTAGCCAGAGAACGTATCTTCAGTTCACTGAAGTAGGAGCTGACATTCATAAAATGTCATTGTAAACAGAATGCCTACTCACCAGTTAATGGCATGTGCTGCAATAGAGACCATGTGCTTTTCAAGATGGGGTTAAGACTACGGTCTGCTGACTAAACTGCAGAGGCCTTAGGCAGTAACCAAAACTGATTGTGAGCACTACTGGATTGCAAGAAGAAAAAAAAAAAAGTGAAAAAAGCTAATGACCAGTGATTTACCTAACCAACGCAACTGCTCGATCAGAAGACTTGCATTTGTTAAAATCCCATGTACTCCGGAACTGCTGCTGTATAATATGCAAAACGTGTTCGAAGAACTACAATTTATTTGGTGTTTAGAGTTAGAACTATGCACAAAGGGTTGTGTGCATCCAGTCAGTACCTCCCTCCCCACCCCACCTTCACCACAAGCTCTTGGAAAATTCACAACTTCACAGCATTGAGTGGTTTCACACCAAGATGTAAAAGCTAAATTACCCTGCAATAAAGCAGAGACTTCAGGTATGTCTTTTACTAGTACCTCTAGTTGCATGTACTTCATTCAGTTACTGTATCAGTAGGTGTGATCAGCATTCAGTCTATAGAACTGGCAAATTATAAAGTCAAAGATAGTTTTATACTTTCATTTCAAGCAAGTTTTCCACTACCGAGTAACTGAACAATGGTAGGTTGGTTGTTACTGAAAGTATCTGGAACTGAAAATTCACACTTCAAGTTCTTGACTTCTGAAAGTCAGTATCAATCCTTCCAAGAAAGGAATTTCAGAAATTACCTAGGTTCTTTCTGCCTAATTCATGGCAACTTAAGCTTATCTCCAATTCTGTTCGAAAGATTATCAGCCCAGGAACTGTGACAGCATTGTGTGGCAGAGATCCCCATCCTAAGAAACTCAAGGCAGTTAAACCATCTTACTGTCACACCTTTTGACCATAGCACGTTTTCAAGTATTACACAAGTTCAGCATGCACCTGTACCATGATTTTCAGGAGAAAAATGTACACAGCATTCACCACAGACTGCTTAACTGTTCACGGGAAACTTAGGAAATGCTTAAGTATCAGTAGATTATATAGATACATTAAGGCCAACGGCACTGTCTACTGAAATCAATGATGCTCTGCAAAGTTACCATTCCGAAGATATGGTTCCCCAAAAAAAACGGAAGATACCTGACAAGCTACTATGGTAGCTCACCACGTTAAGCCAGAGGCCTAAACCCACCCAAAAATCATTTAGTTCAGCTTGTGCTACAGAGTGTACACCCTTTCAGGAGGGTGAAAGCACACCAATACCGCCACCTAAGCCAACATAGATTTCCATCCTACCCATTGAACATTTCTTTAATCTACACCCGTATGGCTTCAGTGTGGTAACACCAAGCAGGCTCAAAGCCCATTTCACACATATAGTGTGCCAAAAATAGTACAGTTTGGAAACATACCTCAGAACATGAGATATGCCGTAGCTTTAGCAAACTCTACCTACATAGTCATGCCCAACACGGGAAAACAAGAACAGGCTATCATTCCTCTGAGATAGGAACCACAAAATGGCTACAGTCAAGGATCACTGGAACATGCCTAAAGCTAAAAACCAGCATTTCTGCTCTTCTATAGCAAACATCAGCATACAGAGTAAGTGATATGCTGTTTACCATTGATTACTTAAAAGTTAATCTGCTGCTTAAATAGACATGAGCGCAGATTTCTGAATTAACAGCATACCCATACCAACATGCATCAGTCCTAACTAGGCTTGGAAGGGCCAAAATAAATGCAATGTTGCACACTGCAAAGGAGAACAAAAAAATATCCCTTGTCCACAAATACAGAATGTCAAATTGCTGAAAGTCTACTACATTATGTATTTTAATTATGAAATTTGGCAGATTCTCTGGAATTTACAAAAAAATCCTTCCAAGCCTAACAGTGACGCAGAATTTCCAAAGTCCAATAAAATCAGAGTTAATTGCAAATATGCTTAACAGCACATTTGAATTCACTTACAAACAACTTCCGACTGTGTAAGCTACCATAATGGTTAAGAACTAATCTAATACTACATACTGCCACACTAGTCTTCATGTTAAATACCTGACAAGAAAGTCAGCAGTTAACAGTGAAATTTACACAACCATCCGAACACTGGTAGAGAATTCAATCCCCAGCCACATTTCCCTTGTGCTAAACTAAAGCCACCACAGGATACATTACCATGTCACTTCCCATCATAGAACCACTCATGGCTGCTTGGCCAACTCCTGGATTAGCTTCATAACCTATGCCGCCACCACCTCCGAGAGGTGGAAATTTCTGGGCTGCAGAAGCATAAGGATCTATGAAAGAGAAATATATAATCATATTCTGACAATTTCTAAGTTAACCACATAAAGTAATTATTTAAAAATTCTTTACCTCCCATGTTCATTGTGGTGGCACCACCCATTCTCATGTCTCTCTCCCTCTGCATAGAAGAAACAGCTTTTAACATGGATCATCAACTACTGAAATCTGTACTTTTCAGGAGATAAAGCACATGTACAGCCAACTACAACCATTTCACCTACGCAAAGACATTGCATTATCTAACCTAAAGGAAGCAAAATGCATCAATCTTGAAAACACATCCAAAAAAAATCCTCAACACTGTAAGGTACCCAAGAAACAACATGATTTCACTTACTGGATCCATGTAACCCATTCTACTATAATTCTCTTCCCTCTGTCTCCTCATTTGTTCTTCCATCTCCCGCTGACGTATCATCATTTCCTCTTCCCGCCTGCGACGCTCCTCCTCCTGCCTGATCATTCCAAAGCAGACCATTAAACCCCAGAAGTGTAACACGTTCAATACTTAGCTCATCAATATCACCAGCATGAGCAATTTAGAACGCACGGAATGATTACACTTAGGCAAAAAAAGATACTGTATGATGCTCAAATACTCAAGGAAAAACTTACACTGCAGTTCAATTTCTCATACACAAACTGAAGCGGCAATGGTGTTTCTTGAAAAATAAAAACTTTCACATAAGTCATTTAAAAAAACCCAAAAACAAATAAACACTGAAAAAAAATCCCATGAAAGCCAAACCAACCTCAGCTGAATTTCCTTGCGTTTCTGCATTTCTTGATTATGGAGTTCTTCCATACGTCTCAATTCTTCCTGACGCCTCATAAGGTCTACAGAAATGAAGCTTGTCAGCAGCTATTTCACAAACTCATGTCAGATTTAAACTCAAGATTTTAACTAGATCAACCTCATCTGCACCAGCTGCCTTCCGCATCACTATTCTTAAGAATAGTTCATTCAAAAATGGAAAAACTATCAGTTGCTCTTTTTTAAGCCTTAAATTCTCAAGTTAGCAATAGGAAGCATGAATTTATTAATTAACAGCCATACATTTAAGCCAGCATTTAAAGCAAAAAGATGACACAGAATTCAGAGCCAACTACCTTGCCGCAAGAGGTTTGCCTGATGCTCGTGATAAGCATCTTCCATCTCACTTTCAAGTTTGTCCTTGGCATCTTTCATGTTTTTTGCTACTTGCTCTCTCTGCTGTTTTTCCATTTCATCTAAAGATTTCCACCTCTGGGAATATTCAAATTCAAAACTGCCAGGCTGAGCAAAACGGGGAGGAGTCTCCCTTTCCCTGCAGAAAGGAAAATGCCCATTCAAACTGGGTAAACCTGAAAACTGAAGGTCACTAAAAGACCACAAGCATAAGAACAGAATTACCAGGGAACATCACAGGAGCCCTGAAAAATACTACCTCACAATTATGTGACAGAAAACTTGCTGTGACAGAATGCTGACAGCAATACAGCATTTCACACACTTAAACCAGCAGCATTTAATATGAATAAATTCTATGACTACTGCAGCAGATATGGAGACTCCTGGACTATCACATCCAAGTAAATCTTCCCACTTACAGTTTTACTGCAAGTTTATCTTGTTCTTAAGTCTTCATTAGAAAATCCACTGCTGGCAACTGCCAGTGGCAAAATCCTCAAACAAGACAGGCCTTTGACCAAGTAGGTACAGCTGCTCGAAACAACAGCATATGAAGAGATGGATTTTTTTCAGTGCTGACTTACCCAAAGCACTATCTGTCAAAGGCAAGTAATAATCTTCACTTTAACTTAAATAGTTTTCAAAATGCCTGAGAGCCAACAGTTTGTCACAGGAAAAAAATGGAGTCTCAGATTCACTAATTAATAGAACAACACTAGGAAAATTCTAAAGCTTTCCATACATTAACAATGTAACAAGTTTTAACACTTTAGGAACACTATACTAACCTACACTGTTTTCATAGACACTACCTCTATTAAATTGTTTACAGGTTTTGGTCAGAGCAAGCAATTCTGAACACTTCCTCATACAAACAAGACAGCCTGGATCTCCCCCCTGCACTCCCTTTTGTGACCTGGGAAAATACAACATTTCTGTAACAAACAGATTTTAAATACAGGTCCTAACCTAAACCTGCTATTTATTAAGACTCCTACACTCTCTTATCTGCTCTTTTATGCCCAGTGGTCAGCCTCCTAAGGCAAACCCACAGGCAACTAGTTTTTATTAATCATGAAACGAGTCAAGATTTTACTTTATTTCTCATTTCGTACCATAAACATCAGTGTGTAGGTTTCCAATGGAATCATCAACATGATATATGCTTTAGGCAAGATGACAGCTTTCAACAACAGGATGAGCAAACAGCTTAAGTCTGATTTTCAGAAGTTTCTACATACACCAAAAACCATCTGTTACTGGGCTGCTATTTAGGCTTTACTGTTTCTTTGTGATACAATGTAGAAAACCGCTTGTGTAACGTTTAGTGAATATAATCTAAAAAATCAGTATATTACCTAAAAACAAACTACTACAAAAAAATCAAGATCTGAAAATACTACTCAAATCTCCAAGGTTGTTTCTGAAATATTACTCCATCTCCTTCAGAGTCTGGGATAATTCCACACGACATACATCATCTAAATAAATACTCTTTATACCAGAAGATAGTGCCTACTTTTGATACATCGGATTCTTCTGAGCGAGCTTTTCTGGAAGACCATCTTCATCATCCAGTTGCTCCAATGGTTCCACAATAACTGGCCTAGGAGTGCTGAACAAAAAAAACCTCATTTTACTTTTCCCTAAGAATCTCCATTCTGAAAAACTAGAAGCTGACGATTTTATTCAGCTTAAAACTAAAAACCCTGAACTGCAAAATACTTACGTTGTCAACAAAAACACTCCTTCAGTACACCGTTCAAATGCTTTTCTTGCAGCTGGCTTTGATGCAAATTCAACAATGCCTTTTCCTGTTGATCTACCTCGATCATCTACAATCACAACAGCTCTTTCTACTGGACCAAACTGGGAAAAAGCTTCCTCCAGCAACTCGTTGGACACATAGGGCGAAAGATTACGCACTGAAAGAGCAGCAGCATGTGTAGCAAACCGAACACGAAGCTGTCGACCCCTCATGGGGGTATCATCCAGTTCTGCCTTCGCAATTTCTGCAAGAGCTCTAGATTCCTGAGGAAAGGTTAAGACCCAGTTTTAAAAAACCAAGCTGCAAATTACCGTTTGGTGAGAATTAAACAGACGGACGTACAGTACAAAAGCCTACCAATTTAATGAATCCAAAGCCTTTCCCCTTATTGATAAAAACCTCTCCTGGCTCCCCGTATTTGGCGAACAGTCTTTTAAAATCTTCGTCTGTTATATCAGCGGGCAAATTACCAACGAATAATCGGCAACGCTGCGTATAGGTCTTCTCCCCGGGTCGCCTCAGCAGAGAGAGGTTTGCTTTAAATCCCTACAAAGAAGCATACCAGTTCGAGCCATCACTGCGTGCCGCCCCGCCGCGGCCTCCTCCCGCCAGAGGAGCATACAAACCCACGCTGCCAGGCCAGACCAGACTCCCCGGGCTGCACTCGGCGCTGCCCAGGCACCTACGGAACACGCACTCGCCGTGTAGGTGCCCCGCAGCCCCGGCTGCCCTCGCCACCGCCGCCACCGCCCCCCTCGGCGCGGCCTCCCCGCGCCCGCCGCTCCTCCCCTCAAGATGGCGGCCGGGGCGCGCTCAGCCACCGGGCCCAGCCGCAGCCGCCGCCATCTTGTGGCTCGGGGAGGGGGAGGGGGCCATGACTCACCTCGTCCGAGAGCTTCTCGCCGCCGCCGCCGGCCGAGCCCTGCTGCGAGGAGAGGCTCTGCTGTCCCTGGTGCTGCTGCCCGCGGCCGCGCGGCTCACCGCCCGGCCCGCCGCGGTGCCCCGGCCCGCCCTTGTGCGGCCCGCCGGGCCCCTGCTGGGGGCCGCCCGGCCCCTTAGGCCCGCCGCCGGGCGACTGTCCTTGTCCTTTCTTAGGGCCGCCGGCCGGGGTGGGGCTGGGGCTCGGCTTGGGCTGCGGCTGCCCCCCCGGGCCGGAGGGAGCCGACGAGGGCGCCGACACCGGGGTCTGCTGCTGCGGCGGCTGCCCCGCGGGCAGCGCGGACGGCGGAGGCGCTCCCGGGCCCGCCTGGCTGCCAGCGGGCCCCGCCGTGGTGGCGGCGGCTGAGGACGACGAAGAAGGAGGAGCGGAGGTCGACGCGGGCGGCTTCGGAGGCTCGGGCTTCGGGCCCCCGCCCGGCGGGCCGCCCGGGCCCTGCGGGCCGCCCCCCATGGGGCCGCGGTTCTGGCCCATGCCCATGCCGGGCGGCGGAGAGCGGAAATCGTGGTTGGGGCCGCCGCGGCCACCGCCGCCGCCACGCCGGTGGAAGCCGCCTCCACCGCCGCCACGGCTACGGAACCGATCCCGCGACATGGTGGTGATGGAGGGAGAGAGGGAGAAGGAGAGGTGCTCCAGCGGCGACTGCTGCTCCTCAGAGCCCGCTGCTCAAAATGGCGGCGAGCTGAACGGCCTCGCCGCCGCCTTTGTCCGCCCCTAATATAGTTTCCCCGCCCCCGGAAACCACCCCCTCCTCCCCGCTAGCCAACCACCGGCCTCAGCAGCGACGACCGACAGGCGCAGCCACCAACAGCATGTCTCTGTTCTGCTAACTCTTTGATCTCATTGGCAAAGAACCTGCCCTCTGCCCATTGGCTCATTTGACCGCCGACGTTGGCACGGGATGATCCGTTAACCTCCGGTGTGCTGATTGGACAGTTTGATCGGCGGGAGGCGAAAACACGACGGGATGGCGGCTTGCGATTGGCTGCCTGGGCAGTCAGTCGGACGGGAGCCCGCCGGGCCGGCAGGCGGGCCGGAGCAGCCACGCGTTGCGCAGGCCGCGGCACCCGGCCCGGCCCGGCCCCGTTGGCACAGCACAGCACAGCACGGCACGGCCCGGTACGGCACGGCAGCGAGCTCCGGTTAATCCCCTGTCCCGCAGAGGGCACGGGGCCGCCAGTGGCTCTCTGCTGGAAAATTTTCAAATAAATACATTTTTAGATAAATATAGTTGGCTGCTTTTAGCAGAGTCGGCAGCCTTCACTTCTACTTTGCAATCAAATTTGATATAAAAAAATCCTATTTATTCATTCAAAGCTGGTGGTGGAAACCCAGCTCTGATGTGGGAGGTCACTTTCACTCCATTTCGTTTGAAAAGCCGGACAGGGAAGCGCCGAAACTGAATTCCCAACCAAGAACAGCAATCCACAATTCACAAACTCCCTGGAAATGCAGGATACAGCCCTGAGCGCTGTCTCCTTGGCTGAAAAGGAAGTGGATGTCATTTCCCCCAAAATGTAAAAGAGCAAACTTGCAGTAGAAAAATAAAGCAGCTGTAAAAATTCATAGTGGTTATGGCCACCATATTCCACGTCCTAACAAAGAAAACAGGCCAAAAGTACTTTCTGTCTATTTAATGTCACTGGTTTCAGTGGCGTTGCGCTGGAGGCATGCTAACATTCGAACAATGTGACGTTTTTGTACGTGTACTTCACCAGGGTTGCAATTCATCACGCACCCCAGCTCCCGCTGATGTTTCACATTCTGGTTTGGGTCTGGAGAACCAAACCCCACATGAAACCCAAGCAAAGGCCCTTTTGCTCTACCTGCACAGAAACTGTAACTGTTGTATTGTTGTGATAAAATCAATCAATCTCAGTATTTGTGAAGTCCTGGGCAGCCAAAGGCTGACTTCATTCTTAGCAAAATTAATTTCCCTGTGGGTTCACATTTTTTAAATAAAAATCTGCTATAGATCAATCTTGTCCTCCAATTAGCTATTGTACCCGCTGCACAATTTGACCAATTCCAAGTGCAGCAGAATGGAAACCCCAAATTGTTTTAAAATGGATTCTCCGAGATGCCAGCCCCTCTCCGCGAGCAGTAAATGTTTCCACCACGAGGTGTCTCAGAGGTTAAGGAGCTGGAAGAAGAAATTCGGGACTGGCTCTTGCCGCACACCAACACTGGCATTCGCTCGTTGTCATGCCTGGTTACATCTGTTCAGAAAGATAAAAAAAGAAAAAAAATTAGTATTAAAGGGTTGGTTTTGCCTTTGTTGTGTCCTAAGTATAAGTGAACTGTATTTTAGGGAGCTATTAATCTTTAGCATCTTTTGAAAGAAAGAAAAGAGTATAATTCTTCCCCAGTTCTGCAAAAAACTGCACAACGCCCCTAAGTCTGCGAAGTCGCTTTACATTTCCACATATCTGGTAGAGGCTAGGATATGATTACATGTTTTGTAACTGCAGTATGGATATTTACCCTGGGTTTGAAATCAAAGAAACATTGATGTCGCTAAAAGGACTTGAAAGAAAAATGACCTCTGGTAACAATCACCTATTTTGTAAATATTCGCACTAGGCAGCTTGCTGTTTTCATACAAAAACAAACACGCAGAAGAAAGCTTGAGATTTTCTCCCCAGTATGTTCCACTCTAAATAAACATTGTGTCTGAGACTGGAAACTCATTTTATGACTACTGCGGTAACATTTGAAGTGGTTCTGTAGTATTTCTCCATGCTTCATATTAAACTAGTTATTTGGATGTTTCATGCATACATACATTAGTTTAGTTTAATAAGGGCTGCTGGGAGAAGCAAAAAAGGAGGGAGAACTTGAGACCCTTCCCTCACTCAAAATGTTAATACTTATAACACCAATGTTACTATTTCTAAAGATTTTTTTCATACTGTACAACTGATTTACAAAAGTTAATTAAGCCATGGTAAGAAGTGGTCCATGACTGAGGAGAAAAAGACCCGTAGCAGGCCTTAGAGGAATATATGAAAGAGGAATTAGGCTGACAGTGAGGTGTCTGCAGTTATGAATGTTTCAGCTGCCATCTAGCACAGGGTAATCTTCAGGTAAGAAAGGCATGGATCTCAGCAGGTGGTTGATTTAGATAATTTTTTCCCCAAACTGTTCCCTCCTCCTACAAACATAAACAAAAGACTGACAAGAAGAAATCTGCATTATCTCTATATTATTAATTGCAGATTGCAGGAGGAAAGAGCAGCATGTGTCCAACCTCCTAATTAAGAATAATTACCCCATGAGGTTCTGGTAAGTGTCCTACGTACAAACAATAAAACTGCATGAATCACAGTAACATGTACCACCACTAAAGAAGCAATTAAATGTTGTGAGGAAATGTGTCCCATTTTCTGGGGATTCCCTGGGCGTTTTTGACCAACAAGGGAACAGTTTAATGGCTGTTGGCACAAATTCAGGTATGTCACAGAACTAGATATGCTCAGGAATTTTAAAAATCAGGAAGCACAAGAGGAGTGGATGGAGATCAGAGCAGTGAGGCACCCAGAAGGTGCAAGGTAGCGTCCTCACCCTGCTGCAGTTTCTGCTAGTCAAGTCTGTGGTGCAGCGCTTGGATAAACCTGTCTGGAACAGCAGGGGTTTCTGCAGAATGGTTTCATTATTCCAGGGCTCAACACAGTCTCATGAACGATAGTTTCACCTTTTATAGAATAAAGCAGGAAGTAAAATGCCTGCAGCAACATGTGGTACATAAAGCTGAGAGGCAGGACGGAAGGAGTGGCTAGTAGCTGTTGTAACGGCTACCCAGCCACACCAGTTCTCAGCAACTTTCCTGTGTCACTTGACGATGAGAGTTCTCTCCCTCCTGCATTGTTTTCACTCCCTCCTTGAGCATGGATTAAGCCTGCTGTCCAAGAGGTTTTTCTTGTATACCATGAAAAATATGCCCATAGGGCATTTTTTAACCCAGATGAGTGAAAGTAATTGCAGGGTCATATGAGAGATTACAGTGAACGTCAAGCAAATTTATAGAGACTGAAAGAAGGAAAGGAGGGGTTGATTGTCTTTGCACAGTAACATCATTGATTTCAGTGGATATAATCTTGATTCCTCGTGGAACAAAAGAGATCCAAATCAGGCTCAAGAGTCTACAAAAAAGATAATATTGGATGTGCAAGGAGGGTCTGCTATCTGAACACTACTGACAACCACACATTCACAGTTCTGCTGGAGACCATTCTTTCAACATGGAAGGGTTAAAGTTCATTTATAATTTCTCTGAACTAAATTAAGGTCTTGAAATGTCTTAAGTAGCAGTAGTTTTGAGTCCTCTGCCAAAATCCAAACTAGCATCAAAGTCACAAAAGAGACTTCTTTCTGTGAAAGAAGCATTCAGCAGACTGGTGAGGAAGTGCAAACTTCTGCGGTCATGTCCCCTCTTTTCCCTTTCCCTTTTCCTCCTCTCTCTACACTTCCCGTGATGGGCAATGCAGCTGGTGTGGAAGGCCACAGGTGGAATCTCTAGCCTGTTTACAAATACTCTGCACTACTTCACAGATCCAAGAACACTGCTCTACTCCTCAGTGGTTTTTCTGACACTGCTTTGTGCTCTAGTCGTCATGAGGGAGGGCGTGGTTGGTGATACTGGACAGGTAAGACAAGCACTGGGCCTGAAAAAAGAAGTCCATGGAATCATTGCACCAAAGAAGGAAATGTTTTACACTGCTATTTTATATGACCTGAGAAGTGTTATATGCCGCTGTTATAATCTAAGAAGTGCAAGTAATCATTCATACTCATGCAGTTCCCACTGCCACTGTATCTGACCACCTCACTACCTTTAACATATTTAACTTCATAACCTGGCTTAAAAATAGAGACCTCTGAGGCTGGAAAGTTCTGTCACTTGTCCAAGATCACACAACCCACAGAAAGGCGAGAAGAGGAATCTGGTGTCTTGAGCATGGGAATAACTGTTTTTTCCCCTCCCCTGGCCACCTGTCTTCTCCTCTCTCAGCAGAAGCTGTGTTCTGCCAGTGGGCAGAATGATGCTTGTACACAGTGTGTGTATCTGCTGAAGGCACACTTGAGCATGCCAAGTCTGTCTTCCAAGAGGCTCCAAGAGCCCTCCGTTTCCAATGAAGTCAATTGGAGTTAAGGATGCTTACTGGCTTGCAGAAGCACTTAGCACAGTTGTACAACAAAGCCATGAATCTACATATTTCCTTGAGCTGTGGAGAGAAACAAGATACGCATAACTAAATTTTTTCCTACTGCCCTAAAGTTAACAGCTTCCATTCCTTCTATGAAAAGAATTTAAAATTTTGTCACTGACAATAAATATGTGACAAGAATGGAAGGTAGCTGTTAAAGAGAATCCTGTTCTTCATTCTTACAGACGAGACAAGAGCTCAACAGAAAACAGATACATCAGCTCTGCAAAAATACCAGCAGCTCTGAGCTGCAGTTCTGGTTAATGTTTGGCTATGCAAAGAATGTAAGCGGGGCAGAAACAGTGAGTAGATTCACAATGCTGTATTTCATCAGACTGCCATGACTTTCCTAAAAATTTAAAGACCAGCAATGTCTTCTCTGTGTATTTTTTTTTAATCCACTGTTATTTCCAAAGCATAAACTCACTCAAAAGGGGAGACATTGGAAACATACAGGAGATAACCATAAGAAAACTAGAAAACCTTTCTTTCATAACATGAAAATGGCAGAAATATTGAAATAAACAGTTTTATTCTGAATTTGGAACAAGTGATGTACTTACAGCATGAAATTCAGGATCATGTTAGAAAGCAGCAACCAGAGTTTGTCAGTGGGTGCTCCTGCATAACTTACAATAAAGAACCAAGAGCAGGTCTCCAAACAACAGAAATGGCCAAACAACTCCATAGATTATTCATGTCATTTTTCAGTAACTCTCAGAAGACAAAGATAAAATTAATACTGCTGTAGCATCAGACAGTTGAATAGACTCCACAGAGGATTATAAATCTGACCTATCCCAGGCAAAATTTGTGAACTTGAGCTCAGATTTTGCAAAAGTCTCAGCTGACTTTTTTTTTTTTTTTTAATTAGCTTTGGCGTCTTATTATGGCAAATAATACTCTCTAAACATCATGGTATCACAAAGCCTCGCAGAGCCTGCAAGCTGTCTGGAACAATGGCTCATTGAGGTCTTACTAATCTCACCCTATTTTTCTCTGGGTGCTCAGTGATGACAGCTTGTTGCCAACACTAACTCTTCCAGGGCTGATCAAAGAAGCACAGGGCTATGTCACAGGAAGGAAGTTTACACAGGGTGGGAGTTCAGATTTTCAGCAAGAAGAGCTGATGAAAAAAAAAATAAGCAAAGACACAAAAGCAAAGAGAAAATTCCTATTTCCTCTCTTGTGCCTTGACAGAAGAATCTGCTAGGAGCCTGGTACAAAACTTCTGTTACTAAAAGCCTCGTCTCCATTAGAAAAACTTGCCTATAAATCTCTATTGGTAGCACAAGCAAGGCATGAATATAGCTGGAAAACAGTTAAGGACCATGTAAGAATATCAACTGCAACAAAGATGAGTTTTCTGCTTGCTTTCTATGCTAACCTCCAGCCGCAATCTGCTATGGACTAGATGCATCGATGTCTCAAGGATATATCTAGCTGATGGGCTATAGTTAAATAAGAAATTTGGTTCTCTTCTCCCTCTGAGTTTTGGGCTTCTACCACAGACCTTTTCACAATAAAGCACCAAAAAATAAGCTTCAAAAGCACTACAAGAAACAGTGACTTGTGGATGGCA
Source organism: Falco peregrinus (assembly GCF_023634155.1). Classification (NCBI taxonomy): domain Eukaryota; kingdom Metazoa; phylum Chordata; class Aves; order Falconiformes; family Falconidae; genus Falco; species Falco peregrinus. Next base: position 118,735,726 of record NC_073723.1, read on the forward strand.
TACGACAATTTTTAAGGCTACAGAGTAAAAGAGATTGATAGTCACTGACACAGAGTAGCATCAGCTGTTTATAATACAGAATTAGATGTAAAAGTATAGATCTGCATTTGTACACATTGGTCACTGTCTGTTTAAATATTTCATGATGTATGCAATTAAGTTCCTTCATCACTGTTGACTCTGTGATTTTAGAAATCCAGTGTACTTACCATTATCTATGTTCTGGGCTTATTTTCTCATTTCCACAGGGTTGCACAGTGACAATGAATGAAAACAATTTCCTTTGTATCTATAACCAGATTCACTTTGGGGATCTGAGAACTGCCATATTTGGTGTGTGAAAACTTATGTCTGGCATGTTTGGAAACAAAAGCCTGTCTGATTTAGACTTTAAAAGAAGATGCAGAATAGATTTATAATGATTGTAATTAGAATAAAAGCGTGATTGCACTGAACTTAAATCCTGGTCCAAATTTCATATACACCCACAAATCTATCCAAATAGAAATTAACTTAATAATTAATAGTGGATCACTCCCATTACAAAAAGACACTATTAATTATGGATGACGCTTGTATTTCTTCCTAGCTGTTTACATCTTTTCACCCTCCAGTTCATGGAGGGCTCTGGATAATGCAGCGTGTACAAATAAATGCCTCAGATGTGACTACTCCGCTCTCGTCCTGCCTGCACACAAGATGACCCGCTCCTGGATGTTCTTATCAAGCAAAATACAGAGGGGCATTTGTTAGCACGAGCAGAGCTAGAATATTCTCTTTAGAGTTCAGCTTCCTCCTTTCATCCCACCCACCACCAGACACTTCCTGACATTTCTCCTGCAGGCAGAGCAAGGCAACTGCTATTTTTTCCCCCCCTTTTGCAACGGCTGCTTCTTCAGTAATCTGTGAGTATTGGGGGAAGGGGACGTTATCTCTACAGCAAACACAGCCCGGCAAGTCTGGGACGTGAGGGGGTGTTTCAGGATGAAAATAGGCCCCTGCCAGCCCTTCTGCATTTGTGTATCTATGACTAAGCACGCTGAATGCATTGCTTTTAAACTTGGCTTTTCTCTTTCCTTGATCTGTGTGGTTTCCAAGCCGCCTGCTCCCCTTTGTCCTCACCGCCCCGGGGGATCTCGCAGAGGCAGGTCCCTGACATCACCAGTGCCAGAGAAATGCAAATCCTGCCTGGCGAGCCAGCCAGCATGTGCTGGGGGACAAAGCCAGAGCAGCTCCAGAGCTGGGAGACAAACCTACCTCGCTGGGACTGCCTGCCCCCCCCCCCCCCCCCCCCCCCCCGCCCCGAGCCTGCTCAGGCACCAAGGAGAGACTCCACTACCAGTTGTTTTTCCACTGAAACATTCATGGCTTTTGCTTACGTCATTCCAGCCCTGCCTTGGAAGTGTCTGCAGTACAGGGCCACTAAGAACTAAGAGCTTTTGGCAGTTCTGCCCATGTCTGGGACAAAAAAAGCTGCTGGCTGCTCATCTCCGGCGTTGTCACTACTACTTGGCTGGGAAGGTGCCTCTGGGTTCAAGGGGCCAGTACAGAGAGCAGGAAATAAAGATGCCAGGCTCCAGTTTGTCTTGCCTAGACCAGACTCAACCTCATTCCCCAACAAAGCCTCCTCTAAGCTTTAAACAGAGTCTTCTCTGTGTACCGCACCCAAGCCAGATGTGCTGTGGGCTGGGACTGAGGGAGGCTGTAGCTCCTGCTGCCATGAGCCCAGTGCATCTCTCCACACCTGATGCAGAATTGGCCTCTCGTCACATCCAGTCCCAGTCCCCTACAATGACCGGGACAAAGAAGTGCCCAAAGCAGCACAGAAGTGCCCAAAGCACCACATTTCAGCTCCAAGCCTTCCTTTCCTTCATCTTTCATGTTCCCTCAATTCTCCAAGTTCCGTTTCCTCAGTTTTCTCATCAGTCTGTCCCTGCTCTCAGGCCATCCTATGCCACAACCGCACAGCACTGTGCTGGGTCCATCCCTGGTATCACGTGCCAAGTGAACGGGTGCATATGCTGCTCTTAACAAGTCTCGTGCTCGTTGGCTGGACTAGATGCTTGTCCTTGTGTCACAGTGTCCATGGGAGGCCAAACACCATCTCCATCCTGGCAAAAGGTGGTATTTGCAGAGGGATTGAGTACAACCTGAAAGAATCTCTGGGGTTTTGCTCAGAAGACTCCATTGGCGTTAGCACGTTCTAAGTGGCGCAAAGCTTGTTTGTACAGGAGTGACTTGCCAGTATAGCTATACTGGTCTGACCTACACTGGTTCAACCTTTCCTAATGCAGTGTCCTAGGAGTTCGGTGAGGTAAGGCTTTGCTGACTCTGCAGTCCCATCTTTTTATACAGGACATCCTACATTGTTCTTCTCAGCTTCTCCTTGGACCCCAGATGCAGGTACAACATACGCAACAGCCGTGTTTCTAAGCCCACCTCACAAAGTCTGTCCTATTTGGACGCTCATTGAGCTCATTGAAAACAGGATCATTCATTGTTATTAATTTGTGTTTGGCCTGAAAGTACACAGCACTACTGTAAGCACCTGCAACCGCAATTCTCTGAAGAGAACCTGAGCTGGAACAGAGGAAGGAGTGCTTAGATCTCAATATGTACAGCTGGCAGGTTTTCTGGGTGATCTATATTCAGCTGTGCATGCCCGTGGGTATGGGGAAAGATCATTCATCCAGTTCATTGAACTGCAGCCTGCATGTGAAAGGAGTTTCATGGTTTCTTTTTTAAATGTCACTGTTTTAAAGACGAATAGTCTCATGCAGAATTGTGCAGCAGATTATAATACAGGCACTCCAGGGGTAAATTAAAAAGCAATTCAAAAACAATACTGTGGAACAATCTTATCTTTTCCCTGCCTTATCCAGGCGTTTATCTAGGTCTGTTCTGCACTAGTTATCACCACATTATCTACATATTATACAGTGTCTTTTTTAGCCACATTAGTACATATACAGTTCATTCAGAGTCGAAAGCAAGTCAGGTCTGAACAAGCTGGAAAACATCCTGCTCTAGTTCAAATGCCCTATTCAGGGAACGAGCTGAGAGATGTCTGCAGAATACACCAGGGTTGATCTAGTTTTAAATGGTCCATGCTTACTGTCACCCTCTCATCTATCCACAGTATCAGCTCAAGCAAACCTTCCATCAGACATAAATTTCAACAGCATATGGTTGTATTATGGTCTATTTTAATGACAGGATCTATTTCTAACGAAATATTTTTTTTACTGGTCTAAAAGCATTTTCAGATGCATGTTGAAAGTTCAAATATTTCCATCAACTCCCTAATTTACTTATGAGAACCATGGAATGAAATAAAGATGTTCATTCCCGTTAGCATGCTTGAACAAGTTATATTAAATTTTCATTTTATAAAATACTATGGAGATTTACAATGTAGCCCCAAGAAGTTATAACAGCTTTTTCGAGTCTTGTGACGCTACTGGAATTTTTAAGTTATTCTGAATGTCTGAGCATTTGGAGTTGTGATTACATGAAAATATAGGTTTAATTAAAACAGACAACTCGACCCACACACACTTTCTAAACTTCAGCCTGAAAATGTGAAAGCAATGCACTATAATGCCTCAGAAGCCCAAGGTCAAAAAGAAAAAGCAACTTTGCTATCCTTAAGATCTTAATTCATAAACCAGCCTCATCTTTTACAGTCTTCCTCCTGACTTCTGAATAATTGGATTTCTCAACATTGTTATGAATTGTTTAGATAATGTATAAATATTTATATTCTAAGAGGGCTATTGACTTTATTGACTTTTTTTCTTTCTTTGTATTTTCTACCTTCCCAGAAAATCCCATTCAGAATGTTCAGATGATCTGCACATGTACAGCACATCTGTGCTGTTACACACATGCTTCTGGAGAATCTGTGTGCGCACAGTGGCCTTTTATGCACAACATCCACACGTCATGCCATCTGCTCAAGGCACGAGTGGACATGTCTGAGGCAACCTTGACATGTGGCAGCCCTATATTTAGACTACATTAGAATTTCTAGCTATTCAAAAACCGATACAGACATTAAGTCATATTTAAATATTTTACGGTTACTATATTTTGGGCCCATTTAAAAAGATTAAAATATTAATTCTCTTCATCTGTAGCTATCTATGGATAAAAGTAATTTTTGAATAATTATTAAGTTTCACATCAAGCTCGCAGTTTACATATAGCATCTTTTGTCATAAAAAAATCCCAAATTCTTTAAGAAATTTCACCGCATGACTCATCAACTAGAATTATTTTATACTTGAGGATGAGGATTATTGCATAAGTGAGAAGCATTATTCATAACTTATTAAATTATTACATTAATTATTTCACTGTCCTTGGAATGCAGTAATTTCTAAAGAGAGGCTTGACAGGATTTCCTAAATGAATCCCAGTATTATGTATCTAGCATTTTAGGCCAGATGAAGGACAGTGTTTATGTAAGGATCACTTCATTCACCATTGAAATGCAGCTGCTGCTTAATAACATCCTTTAATTGTGCAAATCAGATAAACCTAGGAAGGGGAGATTTCTCTTAAAGACAAAGTTTTAATTAGCAGTTAAGATTATTTAAGTAGTAAGGAGAAGGGAACACATTGTTCTCATCAACTGCTTGTGGGTGCTGGTGATGTTTGACATTGTTCACAACAAAAAAGACAACAATCTGTATCTTACACATAGTTTCAAATTCTTTCTTAAGAGGCCTATGCCTTGCTAACATTTTGAGCGTCTTAAATATTGGAAAGCATGAAAATGAAAGTCAACATTACAAAGCTTTAAATATTTAGGTTTTAACCTTGAAAGGTTATGCTGATTTTTGCAACTGAAATGTGACCTCTCAGGTATTTCAGGTTAAACAGATATGCAAATCTTCATGGGATTAAGTCCTCACAGTCTGTAGAAACAACCCTTATATGAACTTTTGATCAACACCAGATGAGGAAAAATGTGGTCAAATATAAACCATCCATTCCAACATTAAAACCACGGATGTTTTACAGTTGTACCAACAAATGTTAAATTAACTAAAAATTACATAATGGTTCGTTCATGAGTGATGCCATGGAGGCACAACAAAAAAATACCCAGACTGGTTTATATTCTCAGGCTGATTCTAATAAAGGGAACAACCCAAATGTCTAATAAAGGGAACAACCAAACTTCATGCCCTCTTCAAAACCACTGTGCAGTACGTTCAGCACAGGAAGGAAGCACTTCTAGGCTCCACGGCAGCACAAAATTAAAAGTGAACGGACTTGGGCTGAAACAGGTGTTAAAATCTTTCAATGCTTTGGGTTTGGAACGCAATTACTTTGTTCAATTATGGTTTGTGCTGTGTTGAGCATCCTGTTGAATAAACAAATACATACCCTCTCCAACAGGAAAGCTGCAAGTCCAACGTGTCAACTTCTGGAGCATTCCTGAAGGGAAGTCGCAACAATCCAGGTCTGCCCCGCACCACTGGGTCCATCCCCCAAGGCCGCCTCACCGCTGATGTTGGGTACAAGGCTGGGCACCCTGGGGGTGAGCGGGATGCCAGGCCGCAGCATGCACATTGCATTGCGCCACAGAGGTGTGACACCATGAGTTGGGTGCTGCGCGGGGGCACCGTGTGATGGCCAGCCACGCCTGAGCACCTCGGCCTGGTGGCATGTGAGGTGCGGCAGGGCGAGGCGTGGCCTGCCCTCGGTGCCACGACACCTCACCGCCACCGCGCACCACCACAGACCAGGCCTGGCGGCCATGCCACGAGGTCACAGCCCTCTGTAGCCACCATAGGGCCAGTCGAGGCCCACCAGGACCTGGGGCGAGCCTGGCGCTTGCCACCCCGAGCCCGCCCAAGGTGGGGGGTGCTGGGCTGGCCCGCGGCCCCCCGCGGGGCCCAGCACCCTGGGGCAGCCACCCAGCCCGGCCCTGAGGAGGCGGCCGCGCGCCTGCGCGGGGTGGGGGGGGGCGGGGGGCGGGGACACGCGGCCGGGCGCAGGCGCGTGGCGCATGCGCGCTGCGGCCCCGCGCTGGGCTTGTCGTTGCAGCTTTAAGAGGGCTCGCGGCCTGGCGGGTCCGGCCCCCCCGCCGCCCTGAGGGAGCCGCCGGACCCCCGCGCCAGCCCCCTCCTACCGCAGCACGGCGCGGGGCCGGCCCAGGCACCCCGCCGAGCGTCCCCCCGGCGCCCCCCGAAGGGGGGAGAAGGCTGAGAGGGAGTGACCCCCGGCCCCTAGCCCCGGGCTGGGACAGCTGAGGGGGGGCGCAACATGGCGGAGGCCAAGGAGGAGGGGCCTGGCCCCCGTGCCAGGGTGAGTGGGGGGCGCGAGGGGAAGTCAAAGGGGAGGGGTCAGGGGGCGGGGTCAGGGCGGGAGGGGGCCGCGGCCCGGGCGGCGGGGCATCGCCGGCCCGCGGGGATGCGGCGTGCGAGGCGCCGCGGCCCCCGCCGCTGTCCAGGGCCCTGACAGGCGGCCCCGCCGGGCCGGGGGGGGGCCGGCGGCCGCCGAGCGGCCGGACCTGGCGTGCGGGGACCCCTCCAGCCCGGGCCCGCGTCGCAGCTGCCTGCTCGCCCCAGGCCGGCCAGCAGCGCTGTCCCGTCCGGCCTGAGCCACGCTGCCTCTCAAAGGTTCCTTAGTGTTCGCTTAGCTCTTCTTAAGGAGAGCGTCCAGACATCATTTTCAGAAGCGTCTTGGCGTCACTGACAAAATAAACTTACAGCTAACTAGGATCCATCATCACTGGCTGTCTCCTTGTTTAAAACACGGCGTTCTTGCTGCTCTTCTGAAATTTGTTTCAATTGTCCATGTCAAGCCATAGTGAGTCAAGATGGCAGTTTCATCCCGTTGTTAGGTACCAGGGCTGTAACCGTTGTTTGAGTACCATTAACCACACAAATCCTGAGGCTCAGTCCTTCGTTGCCACAGCTTGGTCTGTAAGTGCAGTAGGCACACTCATCTACTTGAAGAAATTGTCTTTTAACCAAAAGGAAGGTTCTTTGTGGCCCACACCTTGTAGTCTGTGAAGTAACTGAGGGAGGCTAACTTTTACGCTCAAAATAATCTTGCAACAAGTCAAGTCCTCTTTCCTGCATGTGTGTAACTTTTGCTGGAAAGCTTTCCGATCGCAATGAGATCAAGTCATATTTGTGGTTGCGTGGAAGAGTCCATAGTCCGCTGCAAGACACGGAGCTGTCCAGTTCCCTTTTCCCAAAGATGAAGAAGTTTTCCCATTCTCCAGCCTTGAGAAAGATGAGGACAGTAGCTCAGGTTTTCCTTTCCTGTATGTGGGAGAAGTTTAATTTGCTGAATTTATTTCAGGGAACGTGAAACTTGTGACTGTGGTGAAATTAATTGCTGCTAAACAGAGCAGTTGACCTTCCAGGGTCTAATTGGAGGAGTTGCGCAGACATTGTTTGGCTACTCTGCAGTTACAGAAAAGACCATCGTCACTGAATTGACTCAGACCCGTATCTTTCAGACACTTGTACTTATTTACGAGCAAACTCAAACAATTTTGCGAAATTGCTCACAGATATTACATAAATGTTTAAGTCTTTTGGGGGAATCGAGATTTTGGCTGTCTGCAAAAAGTTTAAAGGGAAGTGGCTACATGTAGGACGATAACTTAAGGAATCTTAAACTTCATTCCTAGTCATTGAATGTTAGTGGACATAGGGAAAGACTTTTACACCATGAGGATAGTCAAGTATTGGAACAGGTTGCTCAGAGAGGTTGTGCATGGTGTCTAGTGGTCTCCTCATGCTCGTTGCCTTGATACGCTCAATTCATCTGTCAAGTTACCTGGCATTACCAGCACAAAAAAAAGGAAGACTGCTCTTTTTCCTCTCAAGCTTGCCAATTATCTGCTAAGGAATAAGAAAGTATCATCAAGTTAGTATCATCTTCATTGGTCTTAGGAAAAATTACTTCTCTATTGGTTGGCCAGTTATCCACTAGGTGGTAAGTCAAGAAGTCTCCATCAATTATTGCTCCACTTGTCCCTGTACATTATGGAAAGCCTTTTGTGCTGTTGGCATTGATAATGTTCTCTGCTCCTGCAGTAGCAGAGAACTTGTTCGGTAAAGTTTCGGGATGGTCCTGAAAAGTGGAGTTGCCCCAGACAAGTAAGTAAGGAAAGAGGAAACACAACTTGCCCAATCCAGCTTGAAGGAAAATACCTTCCTGGTCCCAAGTCTGACAGGTTAATCGGTTAATCTTAATTGTGCCAGAAAGGCTCCAGTGAGATTTTTAAAAATAAATAGTAGCACCAGTGCACTGCGTTCTATCAGTTTGTAATTTTCCGAGTCAGGGAGGTGAATTTCCTCATCTCCCTCCCCATCTCAAAACCAGTTTATGCACCAAGATGTTCTTGAGGAACATGAGGAGAAGTGAATCCCTCCTGGTTGCTTGAAGGAATGATGGAACCTGGAAAGAATGAGATTAGCATACCATAAATACAGCATACTTGGATCTTCCATTAAAGCCATAATTAACGAAGTCTTGCAAGATCTGCATGTTCCGTTTCTCTTCCTCTTAGTGGACTAGTTCCCATTCTACAGGAGAACATGATGATGGACTTCTCCAAATCCTGTGCCTAAGGAATAATGAGCATTTCTTATAAAAAATTCTTTTCCTTCATATAGGAAAAAAGACTAATTTAATGATTCTTTCAGAGGGGAACTTCGGAAGTGCTGGTATATTCAGAATTTTTCTTTTCAATATTAAAATATTTTGCAAATTCTGCAATTCCAGAAGCATATATACTGAAACTGACAGTTTTCGAATCCCATTGATAAGCAATTGTCATCTTTTAGCTCAATCCATAGTAATGAGCAACAAACTAAAAAAGAAAGGTTTTGCCAGTGTAAGATTAACATAGAAGTTTGTCTAACTTTGATTTTTTTAATAGTATCTGCAAAGTTTTTATGGCTAAGTTCTTATTTTAGAGGTGGTTAATTTCTGTCCAAAATCAAAACGTGTATTTTCTGAGGAAAATATATCAACATATTCAACTTTTCATCCTTATTAAATAATATAAATATAAACTTGAAAGGTGTATGCTTGTATGGTTTTTTATTTAGCTTATAAAAATATTTGTGGCAAATTGACTTTGTGTATAATATCATTGTTTTGAACAGTTTCTATTTTGAATAGGTTGATCATTTATTTACAATACTCTGTCAACCCATTGAACTAGACAGAACAATTGGAGCTGTACAGTGTTAACTACTGAAATTTGAGACTTGGGCTTTTGGAAAATAATTTGGTGTGAATAGGTGAACACCTGAGTGTCTACATCAACAAAACAGTTGCAAAAGATTTTTAATTTTGCATGGCTTTAAGTAAACATTGAAGGAGGTCATCACATTTAGAAAGTTTTGTTACTGAACTCCTCTTGAATGGTACAAAGACAATGAAAACATTTCTCTGCAAAGGCTTGTGCATCCCTCAAAGGATGCTTTGATGTTATAATCTTTGAATTCACCTTCTGAATTCTAAAAATAAGCATAATGGATCTCAGTCTTTTGCATTAGGACTTTTCACGTTGTATAAAATACGGGAAAGTTAAGTAAGCTCTTTATGCTTACTTCAAGGCCCCTTGTGTGATTAGGATAGTGACAATTAATTCTGAAATCACTCCCAACATCCTTGAAGTGGTTATCTCAACTTTTCTCTCATTTAATGACTGTTGTATCCCCATTATTCCTTCCAGACATTCCAATTCACATTGGCCTTTCCTTAAATGAGTCTTGTAGCAAGCTTTATCTAGTGAACTTTCTTCAAGGCTTTGTGTCAGTGACTGACTCTGTTCAGATGATTTCCATCATCCATTTTATAAGTGCCATAACAGCATAAAAGCAATGCTCTTGTACTTCACTCCTGCTTTTGCTCTTAACACTTACTCTCTATGATCATCTAAACTCTTCAAATTAAAGCTTCTCCAGCAGAGAATATTTCATCAAGGGCGTGTTAGCAGAATCGTGTGTGCTCTCAGTGTCTGTCATCTTAGCCTGTATTCTGCTTTACGCTCTTTGATAGAAAAAAAAAAAGTGTTTCTGCAGGGGCAAAAGAGGGAGATGGGTAGAGTACACCCGCAAGGTTGGGGGTTTTAATTAGTTGTCCAGTGGAAAGATAAAAAAGAGAGTGAGCAAGAGTCAATCTGGGAAAATAACTTCAGGATAAAGTGAACTCTGTTATTGGAAGGGATCAGTAGAGTGCTTCATGAATGCTCTAGGTGTGAGGCCATGATAAACTAATCCTTGGATGTTGCTGATCCCAGGAGCAGTTACTTTATTTCTAGAAGCTCATACCAGGCTGAAGCAAAACCCATGTGACATCTGAGTTTGAAAGAGATTGAAATCTGCTATCACGAGCTGCTCTTGAACCATATCAGGAAAAGGGAGACCGATTTAAGTGTCGAGCAGGCTGCAGATCGGTGCTAACCTCATGACCTAGAGTAGATGGTGTGTATTACCTTACTCTTTTTCTTTGGTTCTTTGGAAGTTCTACTCAGAAATTTCAAGGGCAAGAGAAAGTTTAAAAGACTGTAGCTGTGCTTTACTGAGATGGAACTGATCAAAAAATTGCATGATGTATTCTGTCCTTTCTGTAAATACTGGCTGAAGAATGGTGGTAATGTATTTAGCTTTGGTTACCATATTTGCTCTCTGCTTTAGATCTGTTTAATTTTAAAAGTAGCTTGAAGTATTACAGGGCTTACATATACATTAGAAATTTTTGAAGTGTGTTGTGTCTAATACCTCTGAAGTTTTTAGTAAAAAATGTATGATAATCAGTTACCATTCTAATCAAAGTTTATTACAGCAGATTTTTGGTAACAAAACGAAAACTTAAATTTTACGTTTGGTCCTTTTCCCTTTTGATAGCGGGTCCAGATTCAGAAAAATATTTGAAGTCTTCTAAGACTTCTAAGAAGTTGGAGAAGTTTAATATAAAAAAATTTGAGTCTTGGTCCTGAGTTAGCTAAGTACTTGGATCTGAGAGCCATCGGGATTAGTAGTTACTAAAGACCCCAGTCTTTATGTGTTAGACTTTTGCTGTCCACAGTGGTGGTCAGAAAGCACAAGCTCCACACAGAAGATGGCACAGGAGAGCACAAGCAAAGTGCAGGAATCCTGGACTCTTCTGAACTAGCAACCAACGTGAAGTTGCCTTTGTGCATTGCTCTGCTGTGTCTGTGCTGAAATGGACTTTGCAGACTGTGCTGTATTTTAGGTGAGAAATAGAGGACAAAGAGTTGTAGGAAATTCTTGGGTTTACTTTCCTAGTGGAGAGTGTAGAAATAAAAGTTTTCCGTTTGCGCTCTTTATGCTATAAGCTGTACCCACAAAATAGATACCTGTCTAGTCTCACCCAGGTGCTCTGGACTCTTTCTGCCATCAATGTAAGCGATGGGAATCTCTGAAAGATCCATCTGCTCAGTCCAGGGCAGGATGAATTGCTGCTGCAGGTATCTCTTAATTTCCAATGGAAAGAGAGGAAACCTGAATCACTAGCTTAATAAACTAATGTTTAGTTGTCTAAATTTAGGTGAGAAGAACCTGAGACAGAATTAGCACAACAGTACAGAGTTATTCCTACAGGAGGCATTTTGGAGGACTTGCTTTCTTTTATTATTTTTTTTGAGTAACTTTTGTGTAGTTTTTTCAATTTTGGTATTAGTTACAACAGTCTAAAAAGTAAATGGAGAGATTTAATCATTAATAAGTGTTGTTATTTGCTCAAGAAAGCTTTTATGAAATACAGTTTAGTTAATGCAGACTATTAACAGGTCTTGATTATGTTTAATATTAGCCTGGTAGGAATTGTTACAGTGCTCTATGAAAAAATTACACTTTTGTGTGTTTATTGGCAAAATTCCTGCTATCTTGAAACTTATTAAATTGATTGCTTAAATATATTTTTAAAAAGTTTCACTGGGAGGAGGATGCCTATATAAGATAAGCTTTACCTCCATCACATCTTTGCAGGCAGAAGAATCAAGCAGACGTGGGTCAGTATTTTTTACTGCCTGGCTGTGATCGTCGTTCATGTCCTTGCAGGTGCTCTGTGTGGACAGTCTTGTTTGTTCGTGTAACAGGGCAGTTCTGGAGTGCTCCATGAAGCAATCACACAGGACCTTAGCTGAGAGCTCTGATCACATAGTACTAGTGTTTTTTCTGCCTGCTTTTACAGGTGTTCAGGCATTTCATTCTGAAGAGCCTTGGATACTTGTAATAATATGTGCGAAGAAGGTGGAACATCCAACTAAGCTGCCTATTGTAAGGACCACTTCTTCATAGCAAAGGAAAAAAATAGAAGCCAACCAGGGCAACAACTACAAACAGGACTGGAATTGTAGCCACCTGAAAGAGACAAATGCCCGTTTTTATAAGAGCAGGAGAGGAGAAAATTGTAGAGCTGTACAGGAATGTGGAAGAGAAGCAGAATAGGCATGAAGGAAGCCAGAGTTAGGAAGGTACTGTGAAAATTAAAGTGGATCACATGATTGCTTTTCTCTCTTTAAGGACAGAAATACTGAAATAGAGAGAACTGAATATACATACAGGCTCTCCAGTTTTCACCATCAATTGTTGTTGCTGGCAACAAACTCTTACAAGAAGGGAAAAGACTTGCAGGACCTAATGGTAGATGAGGTGATTCACCAGTGCGTGCCTATTAACATATAAACCATTCTGTGAAGGAGGGCTGATAATCCCTGCTGTGTTTATCAACAAGCAGAAGGTGCTAAATTTGTAAATTTTCCCAATTTGCATGCAAAGCCATCTTGTAGGCTTCGTTTCTGAGGACGCATCATAATGAAAAGCAGACGACTTAGGTTTTATACGTGTTTCACTTTTCTTTAAAGATTATTTACAGAGAGCTGGGGTTCCTGCCCACCCCCCCCACCCCCCATTAGTAGCATAACTAGTAGCAAGCAGTTACTAACATGGTTAATTATCCTCTTGGGGGAGACATTGAGTAAGGGATCCTTCCGAGGTTATAGTACTGGTCCTGTTTCATTGCTTCTTAGTTGTATTATGTGGACTGGCTTTCCCTTAAAATACATGGTGATGGCTCTTTCTTAATGAGCTACTCAGCTTCTGAGTTAAACGGAATTAAAAGGATTGCATGCTTTGCAGAACATAATCTTCTAAATAGCTATACTTTTGAAAGCTTTGGCCAAAAGTGTATGTTTGTAGTCTGGGAAATGCTGTCTTTCTTGTGGGATGCTGAAATATGTAAGTGAACTGAAATACTTAGTTGTGAGTAATTACTTGCTGAGTATCACAGCAGAAACATACATTGTTATGATACGGACCCTGCTCTGATTTTGGTGATTATTACATCCCTCTAACTTCAGTTTAGTTTCTCTGATTTAGGCTGTGAGAAATAGGAATTATCTTTATTGCATCTTACAGATTTAGTGTAAGCAAAATCCTAGTGTCAACAGTTGGTTGTAGTGTTTTAACCAGCAGCAGAAAAGTTCAGTGCATAGCCAGGCGTGAGGTTTTGAGGGGAAGTTGTTTTTAAGAAAGCCTTTACTGTGGATGTCTTGGTTTGTTTGCTTGATGTTTTTTGTGTCTGTGTGTGTTTGTTAATTTGCAAAGCCCACACATCTAGCAGGCTTCAGATCAGCACATCAAACTGGTGTCTTTGCAAAAACCATTGCAAGGTGAAGCCATCCCGTGTGGAGCTGCTGCCTTCTGAAATCCGTGGGTTTGTGGGTGGATGGGAAAAGGGCTCGACCCCCCCCTCTGTTTTTTATAGGTATGGATTAAACCCACCAAACACTCAGAAGAAGTAAGGCACGTTGTAACTTCTGTGTGTTTGACAGGCTCATCTACTTGGCGTCATGTAGGTTGGTAACAGTCTGCAGCTTGCGTGTCTGTGTGTGTGTCTGGGTGTCTGTGTCTGTGGGTCTGTGTGTGTGGTGGATAAAGAAACCAAGAGGTTGACAGGGGCTTTATTTGGAATTGGGCCATGAATATTCAGCACATTCAGGAATGTCAGGAGAACCTGGGGACAGAAAGGGGCAATACACTAACATGCTGAACCACTCCCCCTGATTTCTGGTGATTCTAAAAATGGACAAATGAAACGGTAGCAGCATGTGCCTAAACCTTCTTTCCTGAAAGTTCAGAATTGGAGATGCATAAGTAAGTGAGACGGAAGGTAAAACTGTGTTTCTTGAACAGGAAGATGGGGAGCCACAAGAAGCTGAAAAATGCCTGCCTTTGTCTTTTTACATGTATAGGCAATTGTTTGGGATTTGCCTTTAAAAGCACTCATCATACTATCCATTTAATTGCCCTTAGATTAGATTTAAAATCATCTTTCGAAGTCCGGGGCATGGCTCAGATGCCCAGGGGAGCCTCCAGGACACCCCTCGCAAAACCTGCCAGGCTCGCGCGCTCTCCCTCTCCCATCCTCACCTATGCAGGGCGATGTGTGGCCCCCCACCAGCAAACCACCGGGGTGCCTGGGTGCCAGCCGGGGTGGCAGGGTGCCAGCCGGGGTGCCGGGGTGCCAGCCGGGGTGCCAGCCAGGGTGCCGGGGTGCCAGCCGGGGTGGCAGGGTGACAGCCGGGGTGCCTGGGTGCCAGGCCACTCGTTGGCCGGGGTGGGCGGCTGTCCGGCACGGAGGTCCGGGGCGGCTAGGGGGCTCTGCAGCCCGGCACACCGCGCCGAGCTCTATGGCTCGCCTGACCCCGCCGGGTTCCCTTCCTGCCGCAGTGGTTCTTTTCCTGTAGCAGGTATCTGCAGCAGGCTGGCTCTTTGTTACCCTCTGCTCTTCCCTCCTTAGGTGCTCCGAAGGTACGAATCGTTAGGTCTGTCCGTGTTTCGGTGGAAAGCAGCTCCGGGAGAGACCTGCTGCTTAATTCTGCTCGTGTCGTGGAGTTTTCCCGTAGCAGAGGTGCAGCGCGGTTGGCTGGCTGCCTGGCATCCCTTCCAGGGGTGTCATGTGTAAAAGGTCAGGGAATGCTTCCTGAGCTCACTGCACCTGGTTCAAGAATAGCAATGACAGTTTAAATTACTTTTTTTTTTTGGTGTCCTTTTTAAATGGTGTTCTTCCTTATCAGTTTAATGAATTCCGAAGTGGGGGGGTTATGGTATGTATATAGGGATAAGGAGGCTGCACAGAGAAAAAACTGAGAATCGTGCTTGACTTTTTAATTGCAGTTTTCTTAACATCTGCCTCCTTCCTGCAGTTTGCTTATGGATGCAGTAAAACCTAGGATCAAACTTCAGAAGGCTTGCTAGAAAGATACGTGCCTGTGTATGTGGAGTTGTTCCGTTGCTTTGTTTATTTTTTAAAAGAAATTCTCTATTTTGCATACAAAACAAGGTTGCAGCTGCAGGCAGCTTTTCCCTTTATATTGCACGAAAATAATCTATTAGTTGTTTGATCTATGGATACTATGGCAACTTTGAATGGTGTTAAAGTATTAAACGGGTTTTTGGTTAATTCAGATTAGCGCATTGTATTAAAGTGTAGACAGTGTCTTTCTGTCACCCGCTCCAAGCAAAGATGGGTTAGTGCTAGTGAAATATTTTTTTTATAAAAGCAGTATTGTCTTTATATAAAGAGCAGTTAATTTAAAGCAAAACACATTGCTTCCAGGAATACCTAATTGTTTTGTCACCATTTGTATATTCTTGTTTCATTTATTTATTTATTACAACCTGAGTACACAGAGCATTGCTTTGTGTACAATGCTAGCTAATGAGACAGGGTCACTAAGAAAGATACATTGTAAAACATTTAATTTTGCTAATATCAAACTTAAACTGTTCTGTGTTAAACTCTTAAGGAATGCTCACTACTTAAAAGCAATAAGTATCATGAAGTTATTCTCTGGCAAAATATTAACCGAAATGATTGAGTAAAGGTGCTTTAAAATACATTCTTGAGGGGTTTTTTACAACTGCAAGTACGTTTTGAGGACTGTGTTCAGGAGTTGAAGCCTGGAGTATTTTAACAGAAATACTGTTGTTCCTGATACTTTCCATTCTGTAGTTATTTAGGACTTAATCTGGGATATTGAGGTGTCTCTTCTTAGATCTGTCAAAAATGACCCATAGGAGATGCCATCTGGTGAATCAGTTTCATGTTTGCCTCTAGAGTATTTTTGTTCCACTAATCACCAAATCTTAAAAAATCTGAGCAGAAGAAATGAAAGGAATTAAGAGTGCTGACGACTAATCAAAGGAGGAGGTATGAGGACTGGTGAGAGAGGGAATTGCCTTGCAGACATGTTATAGAATAATATAGAAATAGTAAGCTGGGCATTTCTACTTACATTTCTCTATAATACAACACCATAAGCCAGTGAAAGCCAACTTACATGAATGATTAAGGTGATATATTTTTATGTAACTATTGATATGCAAAATTTCCTCCTGAGATGGCATTAAACAAGATTGTAACAGGATTCAGGAAAGGAATAGAAGTGTATTTAATTGAGAGAATACCCCACATTAATTCAAGAAGAAAGTATATGAGCCCTCATTTGAGAGCATAGTCCGGTTATAGACTGTTAGGGAATGAGTAATTTATCAGGAGATAGATATATAGATATTTATGTGTATGTAGATACATCTGTATCCACATACAGAAGCCTACAAACACTTCCCCTAATTTTCTCTCTGGATTTACACCATGTGGGAGTTCTGTTGCTGTTTACCGTCAGAAACTAGATGGTGGCTTAGATAAGACTGCTGGTATTATCAGATGCTGAAGTTCCTGTTTTATAAATACTTCCAGTGGAAGCTTTTGACCACAGACACAGATCTTCCTCCGCACACTAAAACCTTTGAAAGGAAGAAAATGCTCAAGATGATCTTTTGTTTTGATAGACTCAAAAAAGGAAGAGAAAAGAAACAAAATAGGGCTTTTTTTTTTTCTCCCTAGGATGACGTTGTTATTGGGAAGTGCCTTGTAAATGTTTTCCAACTTGTCCAAAATATTTATGGTAGTCCCTAATGTGCTCTCGCAGGTGGTCCCTTGTGCTGACTTGCATGTTGTCGTTTCTTTGAATGAAAGAGTTGGAGGGGTCCAGGCTGCAAAACATACTCTTTTCCTAATAACAGCGTCTCTGGTTTTGTCCCCTATTATTAAAAGATTTGTTACCACCAGAGAAGGAGGAGTGCCTAGGGTTCGGATGTATAAGGTAAGCAGGATTGCGGTAGAACCTAGAATACTTTCCCACAGGTACTCGATCTCTAAGGACTTAAAGAACTACTTTGATACAAACCTGCTTCGATGGAAAGGATGATCTAATGCTTCATCTCAACTGAAAACTTATCTCGCCCTGCCAGCAAATTGTCTGAGACTTTTTTGGAGAAGAAAGAGCATTACTGATACGAAGCAAGCAAAGGATCAAGGAAGGTCCGCATAGAGAAAAGGACCTAGGCTATCATTTTTGGCTCCCCAGGCTTCGTATCAAATGGCAACAAGTTCCTTTTTCTGTTCTTCTGTAAGAACAGTACACCACCGCTATCCTTGTTCTCAGCAACTGATATCAACACCAAGTATATCCAATATTTATGGAGATTAATTTTACGCTAGTGTCAACTTAGTTGACTACAAGTGGACTTCTACATCAACATTAAACTTGCATCTCTGGAGACACTCCCGGGATTATAGAAGTAGCCAAATGCAAACCTTCCTGGAAGGTGTTTCCTTGTTCACATGAGCCTTGTCAAAAAGTGTAACTTTTTTTTTCTTTTTCTCTTTTGGTTCTGCATTTCACTTTTCCAGCCTCAGCTATCTGCTAAGAGAAGCTGGAAAGTTTTGGTGCAGTATCAAATTGTCTTGATATTTGCAAGACAGGTCCTCGCTGTTCCATGTGTTAAGCTGAAGGAGGTAACTTGTCTTTGTAGACCTGCAAGTGATAGTGGAAAGAGACTGACGGACTTTTTGCTGTCAGATTTTGCTGGGACAATCTGTTGTCATCCTTTCCCGGAGCTGGCTGCTACCAAACTGATAGTTCCCATCACAGTTCTGTGGAATATCAGATTTATCAACTAAATGGCCTGAGTTAAATGAAATTAGAGATCATCCCTTTGCTATGAAATCCCATTACTTTCCTTAAGATGGCTTAAGAATTGAAGTGTGAGCAGGATCTACCAGAAAAGAAAGCACAGAGCTAGAGATGCAGGGAGAGGAGAGATGACTTAAATGAATTGCTGTTATCTTTTAGGCAGAAAGGAAGGATGCTAATGAGTTGGACATTCTAAAGGAAACTTTAATTATGCTGAGTACGCATACATCTTCAGACAGTATCCGAGCATACCATCGACTTTAACATCTGTCAGGGAGCATTTAATGTAAATGGATGTTTTGTACAGCACTCGAGCCTGGCTCTTCTTTGGTTACGCTCATAGTGATGCTCATTGTCTCGTTACTGTTAGGAAGTTAAGCATTGCATTTCACTGTTCCTGGAAAGGGGACATTCCTTCTTCCAGAGATGAAACCTTTGTGTCTGTGCAGCCCACGTCAGTGGAAGCTGTATGTGCTGTTTTTCCATGTATAACGTTCAGAGGAAATGAAGGCTCGTAGCATGTCAAAGTGGGCAGAACCTGTGATCTTGAGCTGGTGCAAGTATCGCATGTAGAAGTGAAAATTCTGACATTCCCTTCACTGCCCTCTCTCCTCCACCTTCCCTGGGAAGCAACGCTAATTCTAAATTTTTATTGTGTGCTTTTGATAGGTACTTATGCATTTGTTAGGGTAAATGTGACATCTCAGTAATGTAATAGTCTTAATTCATAGAACTTTGCTTGGGGCCAGAAAGGAAGGAGGAGGAATTGTGGTCCTTGTTGGTTTTTGCTTTAACTGTGTATTTTTTAGCAAAGTACATGGGAGCTGACCAAGATAATGACACAGTGTTTTCCTTTTTACAGTTTGAAGAGAAGTCTGATGCGGTATTTGATATTACAGAAAAATGTAAGTATTTTTATTTATTTATATAAGGCTGTCATTTCACAAAAGATTTCTTACAAGTGTCATTGCTGCTGAAAAAGACTATCTTGCCTTTCGCATAGCCCTTGCTACTTTTTCCCTCCCTGCCTTGCCTTCTGCACAAGTGTTACAAATGAGGTGAACTGCAAGTTAATTGTTTTTCTTTCTTTGGTTAGTTTTACTCAATTCAGCTTCTGCTTCACTGTGTGGTGAGTGGGACAGAACTGTTTCTTATGTCAGCAATGTTTTATTAGTAATGTTGGGCCAAGAAGGCTTAAGAGTATTCAGGAAATTGCAGCCTCAGACACATTAGCAAAGGACACTTAACACTTGTCCTTCGTTATGCATAAAGTTTGGTGAATTTTCTGACTGTCTGTGGGTTTTTTCTCCCTAGGTGGTGAAATTCTGGATGCAGAAATGTCTGAGGATGCTGACCATAACTTAACACCTGCCCTCGACAGCTTATCTTATGGAATACAGAATCGAACAGGATCTGAAAACTCACTGCTGGATGATGATGATGACGATTATTTTCTGAACTCTGGGGATCTTGCAGGCATACCTGTTGTTGGGAGTGACAATGAAGATGATCAAAATTTCACTCCAAAAGACACTCTTTCTTCAGCGATTCATGATGAAGACCATCTGGAAGAGGGCAAGAGAGTTACAGAACATGAACTGGACAGTGAAAAAGAAATTCAGATTCAGAATGCAATCCAAAAGGATCTTGCTTCACCATTTGAGCAGGGCCCTGTATTTAAATCAATTCGAAAAGATTTTAGCATAACAAGAGATAATGGCAAAGAGACTTTTTCAGCGAAGGACAAGAATAGAGAAGGACATTTTCAAGAACGTGAAAAACGGTTGGAAAAAATCCCTAAAGATATGGATTCTAGATTGAAAAGCAGTTTTCTTGACAAAGCAGGTAACTGTTGACATCGTAGACCTGGCTACCCAGCAAAGAGGAACAAAGAACTAGACAGAAATTAGCAATAGGGCTAGTTATTAAAAACATCATCTTGTTGAAGAGAATATGCATAGCTGCACGTAGGGAAGCATTTTACAAAGAACCCTGAAATATGGTGAACTCTTTGTGAGTACTAGGGTTTGCAGAAGGGTCTGGCAGCTTTAGGGGGGGAGTCTCATCCTCCACAGCTTGTTTCAAAGCGTCAACATACGCTTTGTTGTTGTGGTTTTACTAAACCAAGCTAGGTGACAATTCAAGCTTCCTTTTGGTTTTCCTTCCTTAAAAGAAAAGATGGTGAAGTTTAGGTTAAGTTGATGGTCAGGAGAGATTTTTTTTTGAGCAAGGTGCCAGTTCTTCATTAATGTATATGTATTTAAAGCAGTATGCATTTGATAGTAGCATGACAGAAAGGCTTGCCAGAAATGTATTGGTGTCTGCAAGAAGTAAGCCAGAGAGTAACTTGAGATCTGCTTTTCCTGGGAGGCTGCTCTCCTTCTTTCTCAGATACTTGTGTCTTGGACTTCGTCCAGCCAACATGGAGAGAACCAAGGTTGCATGTAATCCATTTCTCATTTGAGGGAGCCTGACAGTCACCAGTAGTCTTGCTGCCCACACACTTGTTTTTGACTCCCCAAGCTCTGAAAGTAACAGTAGGACAGTAAATGAAGGAGTTAGGAATAACCCAGCTGGAACATGCGATTTAAGTTTATTCAGAAGACTGTATGGAGAGAGGGTTGGCTGACAAGTTGGACCCTCCTGACTACTTGTTCAGATTCACAGCTTACAATTCTGATATTTAAACTTTGTATGTTTAGTAACAGCATCTTTAAAATCAGGGCTTCTGGGTTGCACAAATGATAGAGAAGCAATGCAGATTTTTTAAAATAAAGAAGAATTAAAGATGGCTCTTTACTTATATCTTCAGGTAGTAGCAAGTAAAGAATATTTCTGTGCAAGAGACGTATTTCAGAAAATTGTAAATACCTATATTTATAAGATTGTGGCTGAAAGCTGTGCAGCTTCAGGTAGAGTAGCCAGTAATTGAAACAGCAATGCTCATAGGCAGCATTCATTATCCAGGCAAATCCAGAATTTTTAAAAGACACATGCTAAAAAAAGCATAAGCTACAATTTCCTGAGAAGGGGGGGAAAGGCAAAAGACCAGAACAGAAAAGAAAAGAAAAAAGGATGAAAGTTGTTGCTCTGAAAAATATTTTCTGATTTAAATGTCAAAACATGAGAGAGTTGAGAACCCACTGGGATGTAGAAAATTCTGAATGAACAGTTTGCCTCAGAATTTTACAATCATTTGGCTGGAATGGGAAAATAATGACCCAATAGAACACTAAAACAATGTCAGTTCTCTTTAAGAATTACCATCTTATTTGCAGGGAGGAGAAAGGGAGTAGTTTAATACTTCTGAAGTGCTGTCAGACTATGGGGTTGGGGATCAGGATGAGACTCTAGATAGTTGTAAAGGAAATGCATTGGAATCTGTATTCATTTATATTTAATGTATATGTTTTCCTCAGTTCATAATCAAGTAGAAGAAACATTACGGACGCAGTTAGCGCCACAAACTCCAGAAACTAACTTCAGGGTAAGCTATAGATCTTTCAAACACTTTTGCAAGTGCAGCAATATACTGGAATAATTCAAAATACGTATTTTGTATTTGAGTGTAAATTTGAATATCAAGAAAACTGATCTTCTGACTCTTAGACATCTTTGCTACTTAAACAGTGTATATAATTTTGTTAAATTTTGCTGACCCTCTCTTTGGATTGAGGATTCTTTTGATAGCCACTTTCATGTTCAGCATGGTCTGACTGACTGGTGAGCCGAATCTAGACCTGGATGCATCCATCTGACCTGCTGCCTTTTTTCCACATGAGACAGGGAACAGCTGTATCAACAGGAGACACTGCCCAAACAACCGAATGCCCCTGCTGACAACCAAGTTAGAGAGCTGGGTGGCTTCTGCTTTGTCCAGAGGAGTGAAAAGGATTGGGGGTGGGATGACAGAGGGTGCTGCAGGGAGGTAGAGGCAGCAGCTGCTGCCCATCCTTTCTCCCACCTTCCAGTGGTAGGACCAATTTCTTTTGGTCTGCAACAGAAACTCCCCTTGCCAGCAGCCCAACTCCTAATGGCAGATGCAGGAGGGTGAATTCTTTTTCATATTATTGTTTCAGGAGTCTAGCTACCTATTTTCTAGTAAGGAATCTATTGGACAAGAGCTGGGGAATTCCTTTGCACCAAATATTAGAATTAAGGAGGAGCCTTTGGATGACGAATATGATAAAGCTATGGCCCCACAGCAGGGACTATTAGACAAAATTAAAGATGAACCTGATAATTCCGAGGTAAGTTTCCCATTGCATTTCTCATTTTGGTCTGACAACTGACCGCATAAGCTGGACATAAATTCAGCAATTTATTTGGTTTGTTGACCGAAATTTAACTTGAAGAACATAGTTTAGTAGAAGGATTTTTCCCTCTTATACTACCATGAAACCCAAACACCCAACTTTTTGATGTCATGTTACCATGTCACTGAAAATGTTTTGCTTTTCAGTTAGAAAAAACCCAAAGTGCTGTTAAACTTTCATTATTAAATCTGTGGCAGTATAGACAGCTTTTCTCAACTTGGTCTCACTAGGAAATAAAACGTAAATCATGTTTTACTGAATACTTTGTGAGTAGTGACAGTTGGAGATGTGTAGTTGAAACAGTGCTGTTCCTGCTACTTCCCTCTTAAAGATTATCTTTGGGAGCACAGTGGTTCATTGTTTGTTCTTGCTTTAAGTAACACTTAGAGGTCTTACCTTAGCAAGATATTTAAATACATACACATCAGTGAAGTCAATTGTAGTATGCTTTAAGTACTTTCTCATTTAAGACTGCCATTTTTTACAACGATACAGGTAAAAGTTCAATAATTGCAAAATGGAGAAAGTCTGACCTATGGATTGAGCGGTGCTGGGGCAAGGATTGCTGCGCTCTAACCGGGCTTTTTGCCACTGGTTTGCTGTGTGACACCAGGGAAATGATCTGTGTTGCAATTCCTGTCTCCTCGCGGCGAATATTGGGGTTACATGCCAAACTTTACACACGGTTAAAGGTGTGCAAAACTTGCCAAGGTGATTCATCCCACTTGCATCGACACAAGAGTGCTGGTGTTCTTGCGCTGGCATTAGTTTTTCTAGTATCAGTCTGTGTACTTCTGCTAAACCTCTTCTCTCTGGGCCTGTTTTCCCAACATTTTTTCTTCTTTTCCCATAATACTCTTGGCTTAATAAAATAAAGAAGTAGACTGAATATTTGAAACTATTCATATTTCAGTGCCCTTCTGATTTGTGCAGTGTCCATGAGATCGTTTGGTTTTATTTTTCCTTAGGAGTACATAATGTCAAACCATGTGTAGGTTAGTTAAATCTGTCTATTCTTTTGTCGTCCCAAGATGGCATCTGCTGTATGGATTTGTGTGCAATGCAATGTGTCTGTGGTTATGAAAGATCTTTTCGATTAATAAGTAAAAGTGAAGACTTGAAGAATTGAAGTATCAGCTGTCTATATATAGCTCAAAATATTAATTCCTGGAGTAAAATCCTGTAATTATCAACTCTGCCTGATGCTGGAAAAGTGTAACTGATGGAGGTTCATTTTGTTTTGCTTTAGACTGGAATTAATGGGGGTGGGGGTGGTTTTTTTCATGCATCCTGCAAGATAAGAGCATTTCTTGCTGTAACCAGTAGTTGGAGCTGAAGGTTCTTGGCTTTCACCAAACACGCTGCTGGGAAGCTACGCTTGCTCATGCACAGTTGATGTCAGGATTTGCCTCCACTTCTCTTACTAGTGTTGACTAAGGATAAACTGCAGTTAAAATGCTTAAAAACCGGTATGTCTGCACATAACTAGTTTTTAAATCATAATGTTAAGAAAAATGGTGCTTTAAAACCCGTCATCGTGCCCATACACAGATGAAAGGCTTCTCTTCCTTGAGGTTTGAGTGTTTCAGTCTGGTGGCTCACATAAGGAGCGAATAAATACCATTGCCTGTTCTCCTGGGAAACCTGTTGGCAATAGTTTGGTTGTCTTGGAATAGAAACTTGTAATTCTTCCGCAGGAGTAAGAGAAGTGTTAAGTTTAAGCCTGTCTGACACGGATGTTAGTGTGTGATTTTAGGAGATGGCTTAAGCTGAGGGAGCAGTTCACTGCCACTGAGAAGCAAGAGCTTAATTTTGCTTAGTGCTTTTGAATTGGCTTACCTTGCAGCCAGACACCAACTGTGGATTTAGCTCAGTCATAACATGACATCATGCCTCACTACTCTCAAATGACTGTAAGTAGGTTAAATCTTATCATCTCTGTAGTTCCAAGAGATTATGATTTTCAGCCTATTAAGATGTACATGTAGAGTGTTACAAGCTGCTTTCTGGTTCAGATTTCTAGGAAGACCATGGGCAGGAAGCATGGTGTCAATGTGTGAATAGCTGCTGTGGAGTAAGCTAGTAATTTATAGTATGTCAGCTATTCCACAAGTGACTGTAGGGATTTTCTTGTCCTGTAGAAAGTGTGAGGTTATTCCCCTCTCACTGAAGCCTGTCTGAGCAGGGACCGTGGTGGTCTGGCTCTAGTGCCAGCTTTGACCTGCTGCGAAGCTTCACCTTAGACCACTCCAGGGTACATAACTCATGGATAAGTACAGGAAACTTCTCACCATCTAGGTCCCAGTCTATTTCATGATTATCATCTGTGAATGTGAAGGTCAAACTTGTTGCACAGAACAGGGGCGAGGACTGCAAAGCACTTGTAGATGGAAAGTATGTGTGAGTGGAAAGCAAAGATTTCTCTTTAAGCTTTGTCTGGCTGAATTCTGAGGTGTCTTGGAATACAGCTGGAAAGGGGTGGACACCAGGTGGCCGTGCTTTTCCATTTCTACACGACACCCTCGGTTGTAGGTTGCTGTCAGCCTCTGAGCAAGTTCTCTGTGTGGTGCTCATACAGCAGCAGCAGTAAACCTGGCCTTTGGAGCCGGCTTAGGACACTCTCTCTTCCTTAAGACTCAATACAGCGTTATGAAAGAATGGAAATCACGTAACCTGTTATTACATGTGTGTATTTGTTCTCCTTTTCCTTTGTTTTAGGAGTACGGCCAACAGCCAAAATCTCAGGAAGGGGAGCTGAAAATCAGTGCTGTATTTTCAGTCAGTGGCAGTCCTCTTGGTAAGCAATAGGCAAGACTATATTTCTTTAAATCTGTAAAATATGTCACCTTTGCAAATAGTCTTGCAGGTTATTCTGCATTTTGTTTGTCATGTCTGACCCCAGTAAGAAAAGAAAGAATTAGTTTGTTTTAGAGACAACGAAATTCAGAGTAGGGAAAAAAGAACTAGATTGTTTTGCAGGTTATTCTGCATTTTGTCTGTCATGTCTGACCCCAGTAAGAAAAGAAAGAGTTAGTTTGTTTTAGAGACAACGAAATTCAGAGATAATGAAATAATTTTATATTTGAGACATAGGAAAATAGAATGTGAAAGGGATGTTAAAGTGCATTCTCAGTCTTAAGAGTAGTTGAGAGCACCTACTATACAGAAGACCAGCACAGGGCATGTATTTATGGAGAGTTTATCCGCTATTTAATTCTCCCTTAGACCCTGACAACGTAAATGAAGTCATAAGCTTTGTGCATGCCCCCTGCATGGAAGTGAATTAAGTGTAATACATGTGTAACACTTACTCTCTGTTTTCTCTGTGGTTGGTTTTTTTTTTTTCTTTTTTAGCTCCACAGCTGTCATCAGGTTTCCAGCCTGCTGTGGCATCCTCTGGCATGAGTAAAATGCTTCCTTCAGTTCCAACCACAGCTGTTCGTGTTTCCTGTTCTGGCTGTAAAAAAATCCTGCAGAAGGGGCAAACGGCATACCAGAGGAAAGGCTCTACCCAGCTCTTCTGCTCCACACTGTGCCTCACTGGATACACTGTTCCAGCTTCTCGCCCACCAGCTTCTACCAAGAAAACCTGCTCAAGCTGTTCAAAGTAGGACAGTGTTTTCATTTGCTGGAGTAATAATTGATGTTCAAGCCAATAATGGAAGGCTTCAGTTCTATGAAACATGCTGGTTTATGCTTCCCTTCAAAAAATCGTGGCCGATACTGTTACTTGTTAATTGGTCTGTCCATTTTCAGTTCCATTTCATTAATTGGATTTTACATACGCATAGATTTAAAAGCCTCTGTGGTGGAGCGTGCCTCTTGTCTTTTTTTGATTTAAGTAAGCCGAATATGAAAAACTGTCTCAAAAGCTACTACATTTTCATGCCATGTTTAAGTGTTGTTGCACTCTCAAAACCACTAACGAAGAGTACATTTTCAAAAAAATACTTTATGTATTAATTCTTCTAGAGGAAAATAGGTTCACTGAATCCCTAAAATGAAATAAAACATGGGTAAATTAATATGTTTGAGGCAGGATGTGGCCTTAGATTCTAAAAAAAATTTAACTTTCCAGTCTGTCTCCATTCTGTGACCTTAGATTTCTGTAGGTCTTAGCTCTTCAAAATAATGTCACTGCTGCCTTTGTAAGATGTAGAGAGATAAAATTTATTAGGAATTGAGTTTTTAGGAGCTGAGGTTTCAGCACCCAGATCAGTTACTGTCTGTCTGGGCCTGGAGTGGAAAGGCGAGGCTTGCTTTTGGGAGCCTACTTGGGAAAAATAATTCAGGAAAGATCTAAGTTTTCCACAGTCCTGTTGGAAACACAGGCCCGAATCTTTGACTCTAAAAAATGTTTTACTTATTAAAATTTTGTGTCCATTTCTATTATTATGTCCAAATTAGCAAAAGGAGACCTTTGTGGCTGGCTCCTTAAGATGTCATATTACTGTACCACTAACTTGAGGTAAATAAATAACTTTGCAGACTGATTGTGCTACAGTCTGTTTATAGAGGAGAATTATTCATCGGTATTATTTTTAGTTACAAAAGTTACTTTACAAAAGGAATGCTGCAACCACAGATTTATTACTTTTAAGTTTTACAAGGTCAACTGAACTAAAACTTGACACTTCAATTAATTATTCTTTTCACTTGCTGTCTCAGTGTGATATGGCCTTGTAATAAAGTTTAGCAGTCTTGGCTGTAATTTGTATTTATTCTGTTAAAAAACGGCTTACCTCTGACAAGACAAGTGAGAAGGAGGCACCCTTCCAACAAGGAAAATTATATAACTGTTTCCTTCTAGTTTTTTGACTTAAAGGCTTTGAAGCTTTTCTGTGGATGACTGTTTCAAAAGAGAGAAGAAATAAAGGAGAAAGTTCAGTTTGTTAAATCCAGCAACAAATAAACAAAACTGTGGATAGGAGCTAAGAGATGGAAAGATAGAACACTGTCTTTCAAACAGTTCAGGTTGTTTGGACTGAACTACGTGGTGGTTAGAAATTGTGACCTTTTGTTTCCCTTTTTTTCCCCTTCCCCATTATGATCGGTATTTTCTTTGTTAAAGGGAATTATTCCACATATTCTGCTTTCTAATTTTTTTTTTGGTAAAGGCTGTGCAAAACAGTTATCTTTTCCCAGTTCCTTTTGAAAAGATTTGATGATAAAGCTTGATGTATTTATAGGCCACTCCTAAATCCAGGTAGAAAATGTTGCACAAAATACCTACTTGAGAAATGTACTGCTGAACCGTTTTCCCTAATAGGAAAAGAAAAAGTAAGTCAGGTACTTACATCAGCAAAAAGAAAAGCTTTAAATTAAATGAATCCACCCTCTTCTAGAGCAAGTGGACATGAAACTAACATTCAGTCGTTACCTCTTTGTTTGTTTGTTTGCTCTTCTTTTTTCCAGAGACATTCTAAATCCAAAGGATGTAATCACTGCCCAGTTTGACAATACAAACTCCAGTAAGGATTTCTGCAGCCAGTCTTGTCTTTCTACATATGAACTGAAAAGGAAACCTATTGTTACTATTCATACTAACAGCATTTCAACAAAGTGCAGCATGTGCCAGAAGAATGCAGTGGTAATTACAAACTTCTTTTCCATTTGCATTTCCTTTAGGTCAGGACAACTCGCTGTCTCAGGGATGAACATACATATTCTTTCTATCCTTGTTAAATATTCTTTCTTTTCTTCCAGATTAGACACGAAGTGAATTACCAGAACGTTGTACACAAGCTCTGCAGCGATGCCTGCTTCTCCAAGTTCCGCTCGGCTAACAACTTGACCATGAACTGCTGTGAGAATTGCGGAGGATACTGCTACAGTGGCTCTGGCCAGTGTCACATGCTTCAAATAGAGGGACAGTCAAAAAAGTTCTGCAGTTCAACATGTGTGACGGCGTACAAGCAGGTATATTTTGACAGAATATTAAAAAATATGTCTTTCATTAGGTTTTGGGTGTTTTAAGAAACACCTGATTTATGAGTTGATTATTTCGGTTACTGCCTTGGTTTGAGATAAATCCTTTTGCCATTTGCTGCTTAATCTTTGCCCGAACATGTTGCTCTGTTTCCCTCACCGCTGCACTGGTTCCCAGAGGATTCCAGTGGGAGAGAAGTGGAACCACTCAGCCGCAGTCCACAGGGACTTTGTTCAGCCTTTGAGATGCTCCCTCTTGGAGTATTCTCTATTAAATTGTAGCATTTGAATTCAGTGGAGAGGAAAAGTAAAAATTAGTTGATCATTTTGATTTTAATTTTTAAACTTTTAATATTTTAATTTTGATTATAATGGACCCTCTTAAAGAGCTGAACAGTTGAGAGAACCTTAATTTATTATAATAGCTCAATTATTTTGGACTGACTTACTTTAATGCAATTACTTCAGGAAAAATTGCCCTCTGATAAGATAGTGTAACTTAATTTTGTGACTTGACTCTGCTGCCCCATTATTTAGGCCTCTTAGGCCAGGAAGGGCCTAATGAATTTTAAAAAAAATCTGGTTAAAGTATTTCATCCAGAAAATTACCTACAACATTAGTTGTCCTCTGAAAGAAATCTGGAAATTAAATTAAATAAGCTGGAAAGGAGAGGGATTTCATGCTGCTTTTGCATCTCACACCAAAACCCCATATATGTTAGTCTTCCTGAAAATACAGTACGTTCAAAGGTTGTAAGGCTAAGTCTAATATTTTTTAATTGATTTTTAAACAGCATTCAACTTAATTGTCAGATACATTCTAATAGTTTTGGCGGGTTTGTGGGTGTTTTTAAATCCTGAAAACATATACTCTGTTCTGTCCTTCTGTGAGGATCTGGAGGAGTTGTTGATAGAACTAAGTGCATTTTTAAGACTCATAATAAAATGATGTAGTGCACTAGTTCTCAAAGTTTTTTCCAAACTTAAAGATCTTAAAAACTTTCCACTGTTGTAAACACAGAAAATGCGTCTATGAAAGGTGGGCTTCTTTTTGTGTCTTTGAAAACTGTCGTTATTACTAGGAGATATATCTCTTCTCCCATTTTGCTACCAAGTACATCTTCAGGGAACCTGCTTCTCTCTGTCTCTTGTGTTCCCATCTGTTAAATGGGAATATTGCTTACATCCAGAGCTGATGTATTAAAAATGATAAGTAAAATGTTACTTCTCAGCAAAAACGTTGAAGTTGTCTGCTATGAGGTGCTTGTTACGTGCTATTACAACACGTAGCATTGTTTGCACTTGGAGGCCTTCGCCCTGACAGCCTGGGTACTGTTTAAACTGGCCTCTAAAGGTAGCACTTACCCTGAGTGAGAGATAGCCCAAGTCTCGGGTGGTCAAAGTGTGAATATAGCTGGAGAACTCAAATAAGTATATCTGCATCATAAATAGTACAGCTGTAAAGTACGTGCTGTTTCAAGTGTACCAGCAGTCACTTCTATACGTTTTATATGTTAGCATTTAATTTCCAGGTTAATAAAAATACTGAGTTTCAAATGAATGATGGATTTGCATGTTTCCACAGAAGTCAGCTAAAATTACACCTTGCACACTGTGTAAATCTTTGAGATCTTCAGCCGAGATGATAGAGAGCGCAAATAACTTGGGAAAAACTGAACTGTTTTGCTCTGTTAACTGCTTGTCAGCATATAGAGTAAAACTGGTTACTTCTGCAGGTAAGTTTATCCTTTTACTTCTTCAGAAGCATCATTTCACATAGCTCGTATCCAAACTTAATTTGTCTTAAAGTTTGGGAGGGTGGGAAGTGGCTTTTTTGGGAGGGTGGGAAATGGCTTTTCTTTTTAAAGGTAGGTGCTGAGGTGGGAATAAGGACTTTCTACCATTGATAAACCTAACAGTGACAGTACAGCCATTTCAGCTTTGTTTTTAGAGAGCTTAGACACTATAAAAAACCTGGATCTATTCTCTGCTCTTGCAAGTGCAGCTGGGGAGTTTCCCAGCTAGACAAATCCACTTCTGTGGACATATGCCATACCACCGCTGTGACTGTTCTGCCCCTTGTTCACCAGGGTGATTAGCTTAGTTACCTCTGCCTAATGTTGCATTGAGCTCGGCAAACGTAATTGTAAAATAGAAAAATGCTTACTGACATCCTAGGGATACTGGGAGATTAATTAAAGGATCTGGCAAGCAACAAGCACTGCAGCTGCGGTGGCTGCTTATGAATCTGTAGAAACTTGTCTTGGGCTTCTGTATGTACCTTGGCTTGTCATTCAGACTCTGGTTTTGTATGCACAATGCAAAATTAGCTGCAATACAACTTGATGTTGCATAAATCACTTTTTCTTCTCTGTTTCACCCTCAGGTGTTCAAGTTCAGTGCAACAGCTGTAAAACTTCAGCAAACCCTCAGTATCACTTGGCTATGTCAGATGGGAGCATACGCAATTTTTGCAGCTACAGTTGTGTA
Organism: Falco peregrinus; assembly: GCF_023634155.1. Classification (NCBI taxonomy): domain Eukaryota; kingdom Metazoa; phylum Chordata; class Aves; order Falconiformes; family Falconidae; genus Falco; species Falco peregrinus. Next base: position 118,766,515 of record NC_073723.1, read on the forward strand.
GTAGCTTTTCAGGTGTGACATCTAGGATTTCTTCTTAGCTGAATTAACAGAATAATAAAGAGATAGTGTAAATATCTGGGATGTCGGGTAGAATAAGTCCTACTGTAAAATAAAGTCTGTTCCTCCATTTGTTTTCTGCAGAATTTGTTCAACAAGCCTGCAGGAATGAACTCCTCAGTGGTACCTCTGTCGCAAGGTCAAGTCATTGTAAGCATTCCCTCGGGGGCAATGGTATCAGCAGGTGGCACCAGCTCGACTGTGTCCCCCAGCTCCGTGAGCAGTTCAGCTGCAGCTGGTCTACAGAGGCTGGCTGCCCAGTCCCAGCAAGTCACTTTTGCCCGCCCTGTTGTAAAACTCAGGTGTCAGCACTGTAACAGATTGTTTGCAACCAAACCAGAACTGCTTGACTACAAGGTAATAAAGATGAGGGCTTTTCAAGCTCATATTTCTCAACAGAAACACGAGAAATTGTAGCTTTTATGCAATGGTCTGTCAGTACTGATGTTGCTTACTATGAGCTGCTGTGGGAGGAGTTTGGGACTGCTTTTGGTGGTGTTTAACCGTTATCAAAATTAATACTGATGCTAGCAATTTGATCTTAAAAACAGAAAAAAAAACCCTTCCAAAAAAACCCAAATCCTATGATTGCCTGGCTAGGTAAGCACATTCCTGATTCTTGGTCCCAGAGCTGATCCTTTTAATTCCAGGAGAAAGCACATTGGTGAGGGCTTTCTGCAGAAAACTGTTCTGTCTTTGTTATAAAGCTAAATGGGGAGACTTATTTGCTATTGTTGTCTGTTGTTGGTTACGAAGGGTATAAATACGCTTTTGATTTTTATTAACAATTAAAATGTATTATCTGGGATGTGAAACATTGAAACCAAAACATTCTGGCTGTGTTGCAGGGTAAAATGTTCCAGTTCTGTGGGAAGACCTGCTGTGACGAATATAAGAAGAGGAGCAGTGTAATGGCAATGTGTGAATACTGCAAAATTGAGAAAATTATCAAGGAGACAGTGCGATTCTCAGGCATAGATAAACCATTCTGTAGTGAAGGTAAGAAAGGGCAAGGCTATGTCTCAGACAAATCAAGTCAGAAGTGTTTTGCCTTAAAATTATTGGTGATACTAAGAGAAACCTAATTGTTACAAGTTAGAAAACTTCTTTAGGTTTAGAATCACAGAACTTTGTTCACACTTTACATTTTAATGGTGTGTTTCAAGAAATTATTACAGACATAGCTAAATACAAGAACTGGAAGTGCCGAGCAAATGTCATTTTGATATTGATGGGTTTTTTTGCTGTTTTCTCTTGTTTTAGGTTGTAAACTGCTCTATAAACATGACTTGGCTAAGCACTGGGGAAATCACTGTAAAATGTGCAGTTACTGTTTACAGGCTTCCCCCAAACAGGTCCAGAGTCACTTTGGGGGGAAAATGGAGGAATTTTGCTCAGAGGAGTGCATGTCTAAATTCACAGTTTTGTTTTACCAGGTAAGCCATATTCTCACATAACATCCTCTAGAATATCAACCTGTTAGCAAGTGAACTTTTGTACATTAGGAGCTATGTGAAGTGCCTGTGGCTGACTTCTGTGTCCGTGGAATATATTGCATACATGGGAGAGATGAGTAAATCCGTCTTAGCTTTTGAGTACCAGTTTTCTATATAGAGAAAACTTAGTATGGGTTGTGGGAAGACAGGCACTGAATGTTCTGCTGCTTTGTGTTATGCTGCAAAAAGGATGCACCCTTACAGATTTCTTTACTGAGCAGGGTGCAGAGGTTTTTATACACATACTCTTTGTTGCTGTTTACAAGTGCACTTAATTTCTTCCTCACTGTGTTTTCCTAGATGGCAAAGTGTGATGGTTGTAAGAGACAAGGTAAACTCAGCGAGTCCATGAAATGGCAAGGGGAGATCAAGCATTTTTGCAATCTGCTTTGTATTCTGTTGTTCTGTAATCAGCAAAGTGTTTCTGACCCTCCACCCCCAAACAGCACAGGTAAAACAGGCTGGGAATAGTATTGCCTTTTGGTGTGCATGACAGTGATATGAACCTTTATTTGGAAACTCAATTCAGTAAACTTTTTAAGATAATCTTCTACTGGGGGGGGCTTGCCCATTGCCATTGAATGGGCTCAGTTTTAGATCTCTCTCTTACTTCAGACAATTTCAAACTTCGGCAGGTATGAAATGCGATTGCTTCATATACCAAACCTAGATTTTGATTTTAAAGAAGATGAAACAAAAGCATTCGCTTTTCAATCACTTTTATAAACCAAAGGCCTATTTTATTGGGGTAAAATATACTGGTATCTATTGAAGACAATGTTAAAGCTTGTCTCCTGTACTTGGTAACACATAGCTAGATATGGTAGAATGTTAATATTCATTTAACAAAACCAAGCAGTGAAATTAGTAGACTTAATGGTTGTAAATACATATATGCACTTAAAATAGCCAGTTCTGTGTAGTCTGTAGGCATACGAAGTGTTACCATTTCTATGTCATTAAGTGTTGTTTCTTCAAGTATCAATGCCAAGATTAATGTGCCTTGTAGCTGTTTTCTTGCTCATTATTTTAGCAGATGGAATGGGAAGGAGGGTGGGAATGAAGCCCACGGGAATAGGAACTGTGAGCTTCTGTAGGGAATGAAATGCAAAGGGAGGAAAGGCAGAAAGGCCCACAAAGGCAGGAAGAGGAAGTAAAACAAAGGGCAGAAATAGCACTGATTCTAAAGAGGGGCGTAATCTCCCACTGAGTGATGGTGACAGCAGCATTAAGGCACCCAACAAGCAATAAAGAATATTGACTGAAATTTTATAGTATGCACCAGCTATATTCAACTTTTCAACTTTGTACACGTCTGCTGCTTACATTGGTGGGAGCTGTTTTCCCTGATTAAGAGTAATATATGAGTAACTTTATACTTTCAGGCCATAACTATGCCATGTGATGCTCCTGGTCTTGTCATTTGGCTCTTAGTAAGGATAGGAAAATGTACGGTGGGCCTGCTTCTCCAGAAGTGTGCCTGCAACTCAGCTGAGGCAAGTGCAACGCCTTTGCAAAACTGGTCTCCAGGCACCTCTCTGAAATGGGGGCTACTGGCATAATGGAGTGCCTCAGGAACAGTCTTTTTTGATGAAATGTGATAATTCCTGGTAACGAATGGTGCTTTCAAATGGAAGGAACCTAAGAATTTCTTGAACTGTCAGAGCCTCATAAAATTTGCATCATTTGTTATTTGTCAGGATCTCAACTGTGTCCTACACTGCATGTGTTCAGTATCGAGCACAGTGAGGCATCCAGTGCTCTTGTCTCCTGAGTGCTGCTGCAATACACGTACTATTCCAAAGAGAAAGCTGCTTTCATAATATGGTGAACTTCTGAAATGTTTCAGTTACTGGAAAACAGCTGAAGTTTGCTTGTGGAACCAGCTCCTATTTAAACCAAAACACTGGACTTTGAGACCTACGTCCCCTTCTCATACAGCAGGCTTTTTCATTCGGAGATAGATCTGGAGGGTGGGTGTTGTTTTAGAAATGCTGTTTTATAAATTATCTTACTGCTTCTTTTAATTTTCTTCTGTCTGCTCTGTCCAGCAAACCTTTCTATGGCACCAGCTTCCTCCTCAGGCCCTCCTCCTTTGAGAAAGGACTCAACCCCTGTCATAGCAAATGTGGTGTCCCTTGCAAGCACCCCTGCTGCCCAGCCTACGGTGAACTCCAACAATGTTTTACAGGGTAAGACTGCTGACTAGGATGCCTATATTTTCAAATCTCTGTTCCTGAACATTTATATTTGCTCAGGAATCTTTTCCACTGAGGACAGCAGCCACTTCTTCATTACACTTCACATCAGTGCAGATGGTTACGCTTCTGTCCTTCCTTTACCTAGGTATAAATAATAATTAACATTTATGTATGTACAGCAGGGAATGGGGTTTAATGGGAATTCTTTTTCTTGACCTTGGCAGGGTATGGTTTATGGTCCTTGATTATGGTACACAGGCTGTTTTATGGTTTTTTTCTTCACAGGTGCAGTCCCTACTGTGACAGCAAAAATAATAGGAGATGTAAGTTTTACGAGAGACTCTTTTTTTCTCACTTTCACCCAGATTGTATCAATAACAAGTAAAGTAGCCGAGAATTTTGCAACATCATTTTGTAACTGCTTTTCCTGGTTGTGATTGTGATTTAAAATCCATCCAGCTTGCAGACGCTTTTTTAAAAAATGGATAGAACATGTATGGTATGAAAGTCTTTTTGTGTCCACTGACAGATGGATTAGATGTTTTAAGACAAGGCTTGTCATATTGTAGCTCTTGAGATGGCTGTAGTTCTCAAGCAGTTTCTGTGTGGCTTCTGTACTTGAGGCTACCTTCTGTGCCCAGCAGTGGGATGTGCTGTCAAATGGACTAGGATGGGAGGAGGGGGACCGGCGTGGGCTGCTGGGACTGACGTGACCAAGCTCTTGCAGCTTAGCTCTCCTTCCCCACTACTCAGTGTGGTAACAGAGCTGTGGGGAACCATTGGCACCACTTACCTATGAATAACTCCTAGAGTTCCTATTCTTAAGCCCTTTAAGATATGTGGTGTACATCTTGCAACTCTCTTCAAATATGAAGACTGTGTAGTCTGGAAGACTGACACCCTTGCTTTTCGCTGAAGTGCCATTTGTGCATTAGAGTATGATGAGTTTTCCCTAATGAAATAGATCCTGTTATTTGAATGCATGCCTGAAAATTACAGTTAGCAGGACATGAAATTAGCACAAGCATGAATAGTCAGTCTGTGTGTAATCAGGAAGTGATAGTGATACTGCCAGCATTTGTGCTCATTTTTTTCTTCTATTTCTTTCCAGTGGTTTCACATCATTTACTGAGTTTTTTGGGTATCTGTATCAGCCAGACTTTTAGTCATCAAAAGTATCTTGATATAACTCCTGTTTATATCTTTGCCATCAGTAAGATTCCAAGGTAAAAAGTTTGTAGAGGTTATTTGACTACAGAAACCAAAAATTCTTGCAGATTTATTCATTGCACTATTAACAAAAAAACCCCCACGCCTATTGTTTGATTAAAATAAATTGAGGTGAAGACCAGAAAGCACTGAATACATTAGCAAGCTGTTTTTGCAATAGTTTTTAAACGATCATTTTTATCAAGAAGGAGAGTTTTAATTTGTTCAGCCTCCCATAGTAGAGAACAAATGCCAATCTTACGGTATCCTCCAAACCTGTACTGACTCAGCCCTCATTTGTATTTTTCCAAACAGGCTAGTACTCAGACAGATGCCCTAAAGCTACCACCATCACAACCACCTAGGCTTCTAAAAAATAAAGCGTTACTGTGCAAGCCAATCACACAGACTAAGGCCACCTCATGCAAACCTCACACACAAAACAAAGAATGCCAGACAGGTATGTATCTAATCTCCTACCCTTTTTATAAAAGTCTGTATTGCATTTGAGAGAGTAATGCATGATTTATGTAACAGAATATTTTTGAATGTATGTTAAAATCTCAACTAGCTTTCAGATTGTTGTACAGTATATTCCAAGTAGCTGTTTGCCTTACAGATAGCAACATTTGGTGTTCTTTGGAATCCATAAAGCTTCATGCGTGATGAATCTTGAGATTTGCTTTAACTCATGTTTAGCATCCTGCAGTTGTCTTAACAATGGGGAATTAACTGAGTGGTTAAGTGACATGCAAAAGGCTATGGAGGGAACTTGTTTTCCTGAGGACAGAATTTGTGAATTCTTAGGTCTCGCAGCTCAAGCCACAAGAGCAAACTCATTTTAATAAAGTGCATGATTTTTCAAAGGTTATTTCAACTCTTTAGTTATTAGATAAGATACTAAGAATCTCTTGAAAGTTAAGGCCCTATTTCTAAGATAATTTCTTTAGATTCATATTTGCTCGAAGCTCCCTCTGTGGGAGGGCTGGGAAGGAAACAGAAGCCCCTTCAAAGGCTGTTACATAGTCCAGATTGCCACTGAGGAGTGCTTTTTTCATCATTGTTACTATAGAAGGAGCTTGGGGCGTCTAGCCTTGATACAAACCTCTTGGTGAGGAAGACGGAAGTGGGAAGACTATAGGTTTTTTTTTTTAATGGTACCTTCTTACAGTGTTGTAGTTAGTTGTGAGGTAATTGCACTAACACACCATTTACTTGGATGCAAGCCTTAGTATTTAATACTTATTTCCACTCTCTTCCTTTCCAGCATTTTGTGTATATAATCACAGTACTGTTATTTCCAAACTGTAGTATCAGTACTTGCTACAACAGTGCTAAAGTGAAAGATGACTGTGAACCAAGACCCAGTGCTGTGCACACTGAGTTACAAGCAGAAGTCCAAACAATTATCATGGACACTCTGGAATGTACTGGATAGTTACATGGTTAAACAATTTTTGTTTTGTTCTATTTTTGGTATAACAGAAGAAGAAGAAGCTGTTAAACCCCAGATTGTTGTGGTGCCTGTTCCTGTACCAGTGTTTGTGCCAGTGCCCCTTCACCTCTACACTCAGTACACACCAGTTCCACTTGGGATGCCAGTACCTGTAAGTTACTCTTCAGTTCACTAGAGAAGTGATTTTCAGTCCTGTTTCTGAACAGGACGCAGAGCAGTGTCATTGGGTTTTGTCACTAGTTGTGCCAGTGGTATTTGGAGTCCTTGAAGCCATTTCTTTCCTTGTCACATAGTGTTTGGTTAAGCACCATCACACAAAACTACCAATTTTTAGGGTTGTTGTAGAAATGAAACAAGTTGTCCAATCTGGAGTTATTTTAAAACAAAATATAGTAGTCCTAAAATATATGTGAGATTAAATGAGAGGAATCTCCTTTGTGTATTTGCTGTTTCCCTTCACCCCCAAACATGCTCTAATATTTTCCGCATGTTCCATAGGTGCCAGTTCCCATGCTCTTCCCAACTACCCTGGATAATGCTGATAAGATCATTGAAACTATTCAGGATATCAAGGAAAAGATGCCCACAAATCCATTTGAAGCTGATCTCCTTCAGATGGCAGAAATGATTGCAGAAGATGAGGGGAAAGAAAAAACACACTCTCATGGTGGTATGTGGCATTTTTAAAAAGGAAACTAAATGCAGTGAGATTAAGGTCCTCTCATCACGGAAGATAGATAGAGAAACAGATGTAGGACCTGCATTGGCTGCTTCCCAAGTATGCACGCCAAATTAAATGGTCCTCTTATCTTACCAACATTTATTTTTCATAATGAAAGTGTTCATGCAAGTAAAATGCCAACCTAGACAGGACTATAATGCTTATCTCATGTCTTAGCAATTTTGATTACTTAATCTTAAAAAAAGGAGGCCTTCTGGGAATTCAGCTGAACTGCATGTTTTGAGATAATTTTGCCTCTGTGTACAATATTCTGTTCTTGGTTTTGAAAACATACTTTCTTTGAAGATTAATTTACTCTTCCTCCATTGTTCCCATCCCAGGTGCTGGTTATAGCCGCACCTTTCTGCAGGTTTCATCATTTCACAGAGGTTTATCAGTCAGCGATCACTAGAGCTATGTTAGAACATAGAACAGCCTAGAACCCATGTTAGATATTGAGCGCTGACAGTGGTTTAGAAGTCTTTGCATCCCTGTCACTGATCGTAGGTGCCGACTTGACTTTTGCTGACAGTAACAGATATACTAGAGGTAGTAATCTCCAGATCAGTACATCATGCATTAGCAGGAGTCAAAATCAAGAAGACAGTGCAGCTGTTTTACAAGAATATTTTCCTATCAGGATTTTTATGGTGGATTCTTGGAGCGTGATGCAGGTTAGAGTGTGTTGGATAGTGATCATCCCATGTAATAAAAGTGGAACAAGCTGAAAAGAAATGAGCGAAATATCTTACTTGTCTACAGATGACTCAAAGACGGCAATGGAAACATTTGGAAAAGCAAACATGGGTTAGTTCTGCATTTCTGTTTCTCCCGTAACAGCGTGACCAAGGTAGAAAGCTGTTAGGAGAACTGTAGCGAAGACACGTGTGTTACTGTTACAGCCTAATACATAGCCTTTCGGTGTTCAGAGTATTTTGTATTAGTTATGTAAGCTGTGCCTCATTTGTAGATACAGATTTCCTTCTTTTTCTAAAGGATCTCAAACATCTGAACATGAGCTCTTCCTGGACCCCAAGATATTTGAGAAAGGTCAGTTAGATTGTTGTGGTGTTTTTGCCAATGGTTTTTGATCCTGCTGTATCTTTTCTTGCAAACTCCTCTTGTTGTTTGCCCTTCTCTATAGCATGTGGTATATCTGATCACTCTCATTGCAGACCAAGGTAGCACTTACAGTGGAGATCTGGAATCGGAAGCAGTGTCCACTCCACACAGCTGGGAGGATGAGTTAAATCACTACGCCTTACGATCAAATGCCCTGCCAGAACCAGATCCAGAACTGAAGCAGTTCTCCAAAGGTGATGTGGAACAGGACCTGGAGGCTGATTTTCCATCAGGTCAGTATAATGAGAAGAAAAATGCATTGTTGTATAAAAGTACACAGTTTTCTGAGTAAGCATTGTACTGGCAGCTTGCTTAGGAAGGGTATGCGTTTTCCTGTAGTAAAACTGGATATTGAATGCTGCAGTAATATATCAGCTCTACTAAGAATTAATATTTTTGAAATATTGCTGGTATCTTTAAAGACAGCATTCTACAGAACCCACAGCAGCAGTAGCAGGTAGCCTTACTTGACTCCTTTGAATTTATCACTTCTGTGTCCATAGGTGTAATCCCTGTGAGTGGTGCGTAAGAACGTAAGTTGGCTGGAATAAGTACACCCACTGTTTGGGGGGGCTTTTTTTCTCCTTTGAGAATTTACTTCCTTTATACAGAATGTATATAGATTGCCTAATTATTCAAAGGTAAAAGCATTACTTGAATATACAAGTATGTTTGCCAACTGTAAGTTATTCCATAGTGACACTCCTACCTGGGCTCTTAAATCTGGTAATTAAACTCTTAATTGTGTTGATTTGACTTCAGACTCATTTGACCCCCTGAGTAAAGGACTGGGTTTGCATTCGCGTTCACGAGCAAGACGGAGACATAGAGATGGCTTCCCACAGCCAAAAAGACGGGTAAGAAAGTACTTCTGGAACACCAGTTCCTTGCATTTGGGGTAATAACGTTATATGCATGCTTATTTTCAGAAGGACAAAAATACTGCTCCAGGGTGAAAATGAGACCTCAGTTCAACTGCAGTGTATATTTATTCCTGTTCTGCTGTATAAGATTTTTTTTTCTCCCCCTCTGCAGCTAGGTAGAATAAATGCTCTTTTTAGTGCAGAACATCTTTTAAATGTGAATCATTTAAAAAAAACTCCAAAGAGATGTCTTTTAAGTAGTGTCATAATCTACAGGAAAGAATAATTTTTTTCTTGTGTAGCTAAAGGGGAATATATTTCTGTGCATATTTATCACAGTGAGAATGACTGATTTTTAATGCATCTTTTCTGTAAAATGTGGTTAATATTTGTCCACATATTAAAAATACATATATATCCATTCAGATTGTGAGAGGAGGATTTTGTTACCATGTCAGCATAACAGACTTTTTATGTGAAATCAAGTTAAGCATCCATTGATGAAGTGCTTACTAAATGTTTATTTGTTTTGATTTGTTTGTTTGCCTGTAGGGACGGAAGAAGTCTGTAGTTTCTGTAGAGCCCCGGAATCTGATGCAGGGCTCCTATCCAGGTTGCTCTGTTTCTGGGATGACCCTAAAGTATATGTACGGGGTAAATGCCTGGAAAAACTGGGTCCAATGGAAAAATTCACAGGAGGAACAAGGGGACCTGAAGTTTTCAGGTAAATTTTTCTCTCAGTGGAAACAGAATACTTAGTTGAAGAGCCCTTGGCATGATATGTTGTTCAAATAAAGATTAAGATTAGATATTACTGAGTTTTAAAATACCCATGAGTGGAGAAGAGATTTCATGGAATACTGTCTTACATCTTTTCATGCATTTAAAAATCGTAGCTATTACATTTTTAATTGACCTGTTACCTATTAAAACAGGCTCTAAAATACCAGATTTCTTTTCAACATTAGAACTGTTAGTCTTTTAACCTTCACTTTGTGTTCATTTGCATGTAGTAGTTCTTCATTTGTAGAAGAGATGCTTTATGCAGCTGCAGAGCTTTCCTGAGCTATTATCAGTCTAAATTGACAACACCAGCTTGGCCCCATCTTCTTCATCTGTAGCTAACACATTCACAAAGTATTTGTTTCTCAGCATAACTTTTTGCTGTAAAAAAATTGTGTGCTACAACGTTAAAATCTTAACAACTTATTTCTAGGCTGCACAGCTGGAAAGAAACTTGTCAAAAAGTCTACCCATTCTTTGCTGCAACCTGCCTGAAACGAACTTTAAAAGCATGAATTTTTCCTGTGTCTCACTAGGGTGATAGATAACAATGACAATATAAATATCAATTTTGCTTATTTTTCTGGTTATGGATTATTTTATTTGTTTTTACAAAAGCAGAGCAGTCCTGGCATTTGGCAGTGGCTAACTCCCCTTTTCCCTGGTCTCAAATCTGTCTTACATGCTTGCACTGAGAGTTTTGTGGGCAAATTTTCAGAGTCAAGCAGAGAATTTAAGTAAGGAATACAACTGAGCTTCTTTGGGATGGTGGGGAAGAAAACAAACTAAATACTTCTGCAATGTAAAGAACTAGGCATGGCAGGGCTTATGTAAGAAGGATCCCCAAGGGAAGAAATTTAGCTAGAATGAGATCTGCTTTTTCCTCTCTTATTTGGAATTTTTGTTCTCATTACATGAGAGCAGCTGGTTTTTGTTTTCCAGAAGTAGAGTTGTCACATGAGTTAATGTGTTTTCTTCTTCTAAGGAAGCAAATATTACAGTCAGTTCCAGGAATCTGTCCACCCTCCCTTCTCAGAAAGGTTCCCTGCCTAGTCCCAGGCAGGTTCTTTGTAAGGTGTGAAGCAGGCAAGCCTGGTAATTTCATTGCAGATCCTTTGATTGATCGATTCCCTGATTGCTCTGCTTCCTTTTCCGAATCCCATGCATGTCCTGTTAAACTCTTCATTCCTTCTCCCTTTAAGGAGTCAAATATGCTGCACTCAACTCCAGTCCAAAACTATTAGGAAATGCTCAAGATCTTTCTCTCACTCAAAATTCCCCTGAGTCCAGCTATAGAGGTGAAACCTCTTTCCCAACCCTATGCTGCCAGCCTCCGGGACATGCAGCCATTGCCATGCCACCTTTTGAGCCCAAAAAGCTCTTTTTTGAGCTCAGCAGACTCCCTAACATTTCAATCTCTTACCTTTAAATACCTGCAGCCTTATTACTCAATTGCAGCATTTATACTGGTCGCACATGCAGCTGGTTTGGTTTATATTGGCCAAGTCCTCATTTAATTGTTAGCCAACAGATGGGGAATCGTTCAGAAGTTTAGTCATCCGGGGTACTTCATGTACGAGAGAGAAGATTTAATAGTTCTGCCTACATGAAATAATAAGGAATGTGTGAAGATTTAATCTGTTGAATCGAGTTAATTTTTTCTAATAATTTTCTTTGCCACAGTTTGTCCTGTGAAACTCAAGGAGGACATTCTCTCATGCACTTTTGCTGAGCTGAGTTTTGGCTTGTGCCAGTTTATTCAAGAGGTGCGGAGACCAAATGGAGAAAAATATGATCCTGACAGCATCTTATACTTGTGCCTTGGAATTCAGCAGGTAACTCAGAGAATTAGGGTATTGCTGAGAACATACGAAACTTGCTATGCTTATTTACGTTTTATATCCATAGTCCCATCTAACTGCATGGTTTTTGTAGAGGAAGCAATTTTGTGCTTTATTCTTAAGTCTGTCTTAATCACATATTTGACAAATTTGTGACCTTTTTATGATCAGAATGAACAGGCTTCTTCTGTACTTGGGAGGAGTGTGGCATGAAGGGCTAGGTGTTTCTACCTAAACACAAATCTTTGGGTTTGGTACCTTTTCAGTCCCTTTTCATGTATAGGAAAAATTTGCTTCTCAGAATTATTTGCTTTATAATGTAGTGCTTTAAATCTAGAACAGTTGCACAGTGTTCTTCTAATAAACAAGTTTACATGGAAGAGGTTACCCAGCAAAGCCTGAGCTCCTTCAGTCGCTAGACAGATACCTTTTGTGTTGGCAGTATTTACAGAAAAAATACAATGGGAATAATTTCATTATAATTAATAAATGCTAAGAGTAATGTACCAAGTCCTTGCTACCTGCCTTGCAACAGTTGCAGTACAAACCTAAGACAATACTAACTTCTGTTTAAAACTCTACATTTAGTATATTTTTGTTAGGGGCATTTTTTTAGAATAGCCTGCTTATTCCTTTCCTTAAACAGTCATTTGGAGATAAGGAGTCAAAAGCTACTCCTAATGAAAACCTGTCATTTGACTAGGCAAAGCTACTTCTAATGTAAAACCTGTCATTTGACTAGGCATGGAATTACCTTTTTTTTCCTTGTTTTCTGGCTATGCTTGAAAAAAAATGTAGAAAGAGTTAAAAATTCAGAGTGCAGTGGATAAAGCCTAGAAGTATCAGCAGTTTTTGTGTATTCCAGTTTTGACTTATTTATTGATACACACTCCTGACTTGCAGAAAAAAAATTTTAACTCCTGCTTGACAGGAATTTGAGGGACTTGCACCTTGATGCTTTAAGTTGAGCTATTTCAGCAGCCTAGCGCTGGGCCTGTATCTATTGTTGGGAGGTATTAGCATGTGAAGTTGTTTTCCACAGAAAAATACTCAACACGTTTTCTGGTTTTTATAGGCAGGCTTTTTTCAAGAATATTTAACACTTAAAGAACGATGATTTTTCAGAAAACAGCTCTAGAGCTGGGAATATTAACAATAATTCTTGGCTAGATCTCTCATTCCATACTGGGGAGTCCCAGTCCCTGCAGAAAACTTGATATCTTACTGAAGGTTTCAACAAAGTGGTTTGCAACATAAGACACTGGAACATAAGAAAGGAAAAGAATCTGATGTCCTGTGTCTTCTCTGCACTGTTAAATAATCACAAACTGTATGTCTTCCTTTTTTTTTTCTCTTGTAGTACCTGTTTGAGAATGGTAGAATAGATAACATTTTTACCGAGCCCTATTCCAGGTTTATGATTGAACTTACAAAACTTTTGAAAATCTGGGAACCTACAATTCTTCCAAATGGTAGGACAATTATTTTGTTTTGTGTAGCTGCATGACAAAGCCATATTATAAATTAATATTTTCTCAATGCCGTGAAGAAGAATGTGATCTGAGGCATTTACATTAGTCTGTTTCTCCACCATGTAATTGTTTGTGGTAGACTAGCATCCTGGATTTTATGTCTGTTTCTACCAGTTACGGATTACACTTAAATATATCTTTGCCTCTGATCAATCTCTCGACTCCTTTGCCAGAAAGGCTTCCCATTCCAGTAGTCAACGTGCTAGTTCTCTTCCCTCAACTTTTAGCTCATCTTTTTTGAATACAGATAGCCAGAATTGTCTGTAGGGTTTGCGATGAGTTACTGTAAATACCGTGTACAGTGGCACTGGTATTTCCCTATTAGTACTGGAAATACTTCTGAGGGATCTGAGGATCACATTAGCAAATCATGGGAATCTTGTCTTGGCTCCTGGATTCCAAGTTCTTCTCACCTCAGTCACTTCCAAATTAAGAGTTTCCAAATTCTGCAGATATTTTTAATTGGTCTTCAGGTACGATCATGCAGTTTATAAAGCTGGACACCAGCCGTATTAGTATGTGAGATCTTTTTCAGAGTATCAGCGAAACTTGAGTGACATTGGCAACTCCATACATGTATTCACAACTGTTTTTTCATTTAGAAAATGAACTTTTTCTTTAATACAGAAATAATCTGGTTACTTCTAGACTGCTGCATTGAGGGATGTGGGTTTTTTCCCAACAAACCTCTTACAAGCACCCGTATCTTCTTTTCCTAACAGACTTACGATAATCACAGTGGGCTGTTTGTATATAAAGATGGTAAATTTTAAACTCATGCTCCATGTCTTAGGAATTACACATTTTTGCAGTTGGCTGACTGTGATTTAATAGAGTGAAATTAGAACTTGGTGAGGTTCTGCTGGTGTCTGCAGTCTTCCTTTGTATCCTCTCTCCATTCCTTAGGTATTGGAAGATCATGCTGTTCCGCAGCTTGGTTCTCCATGCTCCCTCTTACGTTTGTGCATGCAGTGTTCTTCGTTTTATTGGAATTACAGTTGCTTATGATAGGTCTGAATTTGATCTGATACGCAGTTTGTTAATATAGAAGGTCAGCTGAAAGAGGATTTACGTGAATCTCTGGCAGAATCTGCCTACTTAATTTTACTCATTTCTGCCTTCCCACCCGGCTCATGTATGAAGTTTTCATTGCTTTGGGAAGATTCTGAAAATCTGCTAGATTAGACACAGCTTGTAAAAGCTCTTAATTTGTAACTGGAATACGGGGAAAGCCCTAAAATTGCATAAATAACTCTGCTGTTTTTTCTTTGCCCGTTGTTTCTAGGTTATATGTTCTCAAGAATCGAAGAGGAGCACTTGTGGGAATGTAAACAGCTGGGTGCATATTCCCCTATTGTTTTATTGAACACACTTCTATTCTTCAACACCAAATACTTCCAACTAAAGAATGTCAGTGAGCACCTGAAACTGTCCTTTGCCCATGTTATGAGACGCACCCGAACTCTGAAGTATAATACTAAGATGACATATTTACGTTTTTTCCCACCCTTTCAAAAACAAGAGGTAGAATCAGGTGAGTGCTTTCTGATCATCTGAATTTTGGCAATCATGTTTATGTTGTCTGCTCCTTTTTTCTAGAAAGGACTGAAGAGAAAAATATTATGCAGTAAGCAGAGTTGTGAAGATGCTGTTACCCTGTAGATTTTCAAAATTTTTTCACTCTAGTAAGGTTTAAAGAGAAATTCTGCGTGACCCAAGGTGTTCAGTAAAAATTTATAAAAGAGGTGCCACACGTTTGGCTGCAAGCTTGTCTTTTATACCATCCTAGGCTAGCACAAAACTTTAACTACTGCATGAGTTAAAGGCCTTTTCTGAAGCACTTTTCTCTGGACTTCATATTCTTGAGGTCCAGAACTTTATCATGCCCTTTTAATGCCCAGATTTGTCCTAGGTCTGTGCAGTGAACACACAAGGCAGCCCGAATGATGAACAGCAGTTTTAGGTGAAGCTAGGGGCTTGCTCATGAGCAGGGACTATCCTGACCTCGGAGGCGAAGAAAGACAGATTTTCCTTTGTGGTTATTTTTTGGTATTTGGAAAAGGAAAGTCTTGATCGACTGCTTCAGTTAATAGTTCCGGTGTGTTACGTGAATTCTGCTTTATTAGGAAAAATTATATCCTCCATATTTTTCTGATAGATACTAATTCTTGTTGGTTTTCTAGACGAGCCATGGGCTTTGGACAGCGTGTAGCATACGCAGTCTTTTGCCCCTCCAGCAGATCAAACCATTTGACTTGCATGTGACAGATAATCAGTTCAAGTAGTGTCCTTCCGTGTGAGGCACAGTCCCATCACTAGGTGCTAGGCTAAGCGACTAGGGCTTTTTCTTGAAGGCACTGTTTTTCACTGAACTTTTGTGATGCCGTTTTTGTGTATCCAGATAAATTATCTGTAGGCAAAAGGAAACGCAGTGAAGATGAGGAGATTCCAACAGCAGTGGAAATGGCTGAAAATACGGATAATCCTCTGAGATGTCCAGTCCGACTTTATGAATTTTACTTATCAAAATGGTAAGTGACAGAACTTGATTTTTGGTCTGTAGACTGGAACAGGCATTTGGGCAAGGTTCCTGCTCAGACCTTTTGTACCTGTGCTGCGGGCTCCTCTCTCCGGTTCCTGATCCCTCAGTGTGAATGCAACCATGACTTCCAGCATCAGCACTGCTGTTAGACTCAGCAAATAGGTAGTATTTGTTACTGGTCTTGAGTCAAGATGTATTCTTTAAATACCTGTTTACACATCCACAGGGTGTAAAGGTAAACAAGGGGCATTACTATAGTGACCGTGGCTTTCTCATCTCCCTTCATTCCCATACAGGATCCTTCTTTTGAGAAGATTATAACTTAATACCCTGACATCATGTTCCTTGTGAAAGAGGGTGGGAAAAGTGTGACTTAGGTAAAACTGCTGATAGCTTTTGCCTGCTGAAATGTGAGATTAACTTGTTATCAGGAGTTAGAAAGGAGACTGTATAGCAAGGACATAGATATAAATCATTTTGTCTCCTCTTGTTTCTATATAAACTTCAGTTAGATCGTTGAGCAGGTGGAATGTAATGTTCTTCTCCCTTCCGAGAAAATACACATGCAAAATGAAACAGCATCTCATTAGTGTCAGTTAAAACTCAAACAAATCACTCTCAAAAACGCACCTACTGAGCCTACTACAAACAGTCCAGTTACTTAGGCAAAGGCATGCCTGGCAACTGTCCTGACTCTTTGTCTCCCTCTGCTTACCTTCCTTGTCTTTACTGCGTATCATTAGAAGGAACTTTTAGCTGTCCTTGGGCTGGGAAAACATCTTCATGCTCCTCACATATCATAGCTGAGCCCCCGCAGTGGTGCAAGCAGCAGTAAAAAATCACTTTTCTGTTTTAATGTGAATATTCCAAAGCCAGGCAGGAGCGATCCTTGCTCTAGAGGGCTTTGTCTTCCTCCCAGAGCCTGAAAGCTGCCTCAGAGCCACACGGTCAGTCGTTCAAGCAGATGGGCTTACTGTTCTGCACCATAAGTAGGCAAGCTAGGATTTAGTTTTGCTAGCTCTTGGAACATTCCATGTGCCAAAGTGTGTAGCAATTCTGGAATTCTAGAACCGGTTTCATTTGGAGATTGACTGTTCAGTGCTTCTATCAATCATATCACGATGCTAGTACCATTAATTGGATGGAACTATGATTGAAGAACCACATCTGTAAAGAAGTCACTGATTTTCTTTGTTTCTTTATAAGCAGCTAATGCTAAATGACCTGGAAACAACCGTTCCCTAAGTTGAAGGGAGGAAAGCGAGTCACTAACAAAAAGATTGGAATTCAGCTGTTTAAATTACAGTGCTGTCATCTCAATGTAACTTTCATTTTCTTCACTGTTTCTCCTTAGCGTTTTTGTGAGTAGGACTGTTAATGCTGCCTCCTGCTAATGTGCTCTTCCTTTTTTGCCGTTGGCAGTTCTGAAAGCGTGAAGCAGAGAAGTGATGTATTTTACCTTCAGCCTGAGCGCTCCTGTGTACCCAATAGCCCCATGTGGTATTCCACATTGCCAATAGACCCAGGAACCTTGGACATCATGTTAACACGTATTCTTATGGTGAGGGAGGTACACGAAGAACTTGCCAAAGTCAAATCAGAGGACTCTGATATTGAGTTATCAGACTAACTGAAGTGGGATATTTTCCTTTGAATACACATCAGAAGCACCAAACTGTGAATACATCCAGCCTTTGGAAAATGTGTATCAAATAAGCCAAGATAATGTCACCTACAGGCATATTTTGAACCACAGTGGATGTACAAACTGGAACTGGAAGGAAGCAAGCTGTGTAAGCTGCAAAAAACAACGTCCTGTGGCACCGATAAATCTCTGAACAAATTCAAGATGAACCTATTTGAGTGGTGCATAAATCCGTTATCTGTTTAGGATTTGAAAAAGTTGCAAGATATTTTTAAGGAAAATGGTTGTGTAAAATCTACCATAATAATGTTGGGCATGGAGAGCTAGACTGTGGCTCACGTGACGTCTCAGCCTGATGGCTGGCAGTCCTTGCTGCCAAAGGACACGTGGAGATCCTAGAGCTCTTCACGGGGGCGAGAGACAAAGTGGTGATATTTAGACAGACACCTTCCATTATAAATACACGTACACATATGCTTTTGTAATTTTTTTTGGAACTGGGATCAAATGTTAGGAAGGCAGAAGCCGCTGGCTATCTAACTGGAGAACGGTCTGGCTGCTGTTAAAGGGTCACACGAGGCCAGAATCTAGCTCTCGGTCCAGGCTGACACCAGGTCTAGCCCTGTTGAGTCTTCGATGTGGAAGAGGTGCTGTAGGTCAAACTTCAGAGTGGTCGTGTTACGGGACGAACATTTCTGGGGTATGTACAGGAGAGTGACTGTCCTGGGGTATGTGCAGAAAATCCCTTACCTAGCCCAGTAGCTCTGCAGTCTGTCGATATAATCTAGCAAATACTGTGGTGCGCGGAAATTGTTTCTCCCTTAAGGCAGCTTTCCTTTCTCCTCTTTCCCTACTCCTCTGTTTTTGATTATTTTGTAAGGCGAATTTGGAGGGCCTTGTCATTTCAAATGAAAGATACATGCACTCTTTCTCTTTCCACCTTTGCAACGCGTGCAGTGTTGTACAAAGGATGCAGTATTACTTTTGACAACAGAACTGTGGTAGAAAATTACCATATGTGTTCTTTTTCCCACCCCACCCAAAGAGATTTAGTCATAGTGTTGGAAATGGAAAGAAATTTTTTTAAGGCTTGGCTGTTACTGCGTCTTTTTGAAGAGAAAAGCTCCCACATTGTGTTTAGAGGACAGGAGATTATCAGATGCTGTCTGTACCTCCGTTTTCTCAACCTACAGATATGTGTTTCTGATGACCAGTGGTCACAAATTCATTGGAAACCCGAACTATTTTTAAAGAAGAGAATTGTATGGTTTTTATCTAGCTCTGGTCAGTTATCCATCGTGTAACAGGGGTCTGGTATTTGATCTTGTCACTAAAATTTCAAGAGATGAAAATCAACAGCCTTGAATTATATTTCCTTTTTTTTGTTTGTTTTATTTGTTTTTGTTTTTTAATTATTTTTTTAGCAGTAACAAAAGTAATTTAACAAAAATAAAATCAGAAAGTAGTCTATTGACGTTGTGTACTCGGTAGTCCTGTCCCTGCCTGTAACAGATTTCACTGATGTATTTTTTAATACAGAAAACTATGTGAAAAGTAAACCTGCCCCTGATTCTGTCTGATCAAAGCCCATCTGTGTCTTTCATTTCTGATCCAAGATACTGCTTGCTCCATGTGCTGGCCTAGCACTCCAGGGGGAGATGTTTGGGACATAATCCGTACCCTGCCAGTACAGTATCCCGGCATTTGGAGGCTCAGGGATGCTCCCACAGGCTGATTTCTTGTTCTGTGAACACTAACCCGTCCCTCCCCATTGTTCTATTAGACAGTGACATAGCAGGCACGCTACTTTGGATGGGGCTGGTTGATAGAACGTTTCAGGGAAAATAAAACCATTCTGGAAAGATGAGTGTATAAGTCTGTAGGGGATAAAAAATGTCCGAGCTGTGTCTGTTGCACACAGGTGTGCCCAGAACCTCGATGTCAGGAGGAGAGGGAAAGGATTCGGGAATGCCTGTGTTCATCCCCTAGAAGAGTGCTGCTGTTCTCAGCTGGCTGCCTTTGCCTGCTCCCTCCTTCCCTGGCTGCCCCCAGGAGCAAGGGGGCAGTTAGGACAAGCTGTTGGGAGGGCAGGCTTCCGTTGGGCGAGGGTTGTCTAAAAAATACCACATCTGAGTTTTCCCTTAACAGAAATATTCCCATCGAACAGCAGTATATTAGTATCTTAGGAGAAACATACTCATTTTTTCTTTCTCTGAAGACACTCACTCCTTGTCTGTGAACACTTCCACGTATGTTATTTTTTTCCAGGTCCTCAGAACGAAAGATATTATTTGCCTTTTATGTTCTCTCAGCAAGGAAAGTGAAATCACTTTTAAGCTTGACTGGGTGAAAACAAAGTTGTTAAACGTTTTGCTAACTCCCGTTTGCTTCGTGGCTCTGAGATGAGAAGGGTTTCAGTGGAGTTAAACGACACAGTTCAGGACAAGTAGTTTTAGTTTCAGCTTCTCTGGTCAGACACCATCAGTTAACAGGACAAGTAGTTTTAGTTTCAGTTTCTCTGGTCAGAACCATCTGGAGAATGCATTTTGGTGTTGTCCAGGGTGTGCCTGGGCTGCCTTTGCCTCTCGGGTGATTTCTAGTCAGCCCGGGTAGAGTTCACACTTGATTTACAAGATAGAAGGTTTAAAATACATTTATAGATCATACACACAAGATCAAAGTTCTGAACACTTAAGATGAAGTTGTTTATAATAAACGTATCCGAATCATTCGCTGACTGTGCAACGATGTTTGTTACTTGAAATATTCTTTTAAGCAGAAAAATCATGCTGTAATCTCGGTGCGGACAGAGGAACGACCAAGATGGGTGTGAGAAAAATAGAAGATGATGATCCTGCGAACAGGGTTTCTGTCGCTGTGCCTTCCTGCTGCTAGACACACGTTCCACTCCCCTTCGTGTTCAGCCTGCAGGGATGATGGCATAGCTCTGCAGACCGGTTGGAGAGCTTGGAAGCGAGCATGTCGTGTTACTTGTTAGCGAGCGTATCCACAGTTCTGGCTACTTATGCAAGTCTTTGGATTTTTGCAGAGGTTTTTTTGGTTGAAAATGCTTCTGGAATGTGGCTATTCCCTCCGTGGCGCCGGCAGTTCCCTGGCAGCTCTCACTGTGAGAGGTGCTCGGTGCAAGCCTGCTGCTCTCTCCCGGCTTCGGCTGACTGAAGAAACTGGGGCATGTTGAATGCCACAGAATGAGGTGCAAAAAGAAGTTCAATTATCTTCGGAATTATTCTGTCAACTACAGATCTAAAAGAACCCCCTGGATTTCTCTGGCAGTAGTCTCCAGCCGAGTGATGGCTCCTCAGAGACCTGAAATAAAGTGGCAGCAGAATCACTCGTTTCCCATTTCCCCAGGGTGCGCTCCTGCACCGGTGCCGGTTCAGTGCCAGGGTCACAGAAGTGGCTCTGAATGTGCAATAAAGTCTTTGTTTTCTGGTAACAATCTCAGTAACTCTGCTCAGTCCCTTGAGCAATAGTTTCACTGTTGCCTTAAAAAAAGAAGAAACCAGAACAACTGCTTGTGTGTAAAGTCCTTGGGGTGCTCTTCTCAAACCGCCGGCACCGTGTTTGCTCTCTGGGCTGGAGTTTTGCTCCCATCAGCACAATAGGTTCCTGCGCTGCTTTTTCTTGCACGTGTCATTTTAAACAGTCCTAACAAAGCAGAGGCAAAATTAAATTTCGTTGTCTTCTATTAAACAGCTGCTCGCCTGCAATGTGTCCCCTGTAGCATCATCAGCCTTAAAGAAATTAAGTTTTGAGCAGTTGAGCTACTGAGCAAGTTATGAGCCTTTCCTGGGCAAGAGAAGCTGTCCCGTTTTTGAGAACGGAGCACCGAAAATGTGTAAAAATCATGGAGCATGGCTGAGGAGAAAGTCTAGAAGGAGTTTTAGGAGCGGTGAAGCTGGATGGGAGCGTACCCTGTCTCTCCAGGTCTTGCTGAGGGGTTGCTATGAGTGGAGCAGGCATGAGCCACCGCTTTTCATCCCAGCCTCAGCAGATGATGGCAAGACTAGTCCCTGCACGATCGATGACCTCCTTTCTTGGCTTCCTGTGGGCAGCTGCTTGAGAGAAATCTCTTTTCCCCCCACGAGTTGGCTGCAGATTTGTCGGGCAGGTAGGACTAACTCTACTTTTATGTCTCCCCTGGTTGGAGAAGCTGGGGGGGTGGGGTGTAGAGTTTTTGCAAAATGTTGCATTTGTTAAGAAGTTGACCTCAGCCCTTTTCTTTTAGAAGGTGGATTTTTTGAACTAAGGGGGAAATGGCTCCTTTAGTCCCATCACTGGCACGAACAGATCCCCTCTAACTTCATCCCGTGGCTCCCATGTCAAGTCCGTAGCACCAAGTTGGTACCAGCTTGCATTTTTATCTCCGGTTTCCTCCCTCCACCACTTCCAAGAAGCCTTCGATAACTTTTCGTTTGTGCTGTGTTTTATGAGGAAACAATTTCAGACATGCCAGAAAGAGTGAGTAATGACGGGGCGGGTGGTGGCAGAGGAGCTGTTGCAGGGTGCTGGGAAGGGTGCCTTGGGCAGGTGGGCAAGAAGCTAATATGAATATTTAAGTGTCTAGGTTTCATCATTTGATATTCAAAACATTTCAGTTGGATGCTATTAAGGACAATTAGTGAACGTGGGTGTGGGTCATAGATGGGACAAACTTGGAAAGAAAGAACCTGGATGTAAAAGCGTTTTCAGTTCCCGCGCCAAGCACGCTACCTCTTCTGCTGTCTCATGGCAAACTGCAAAATCTGCAACAGCTTTTTTATTTTTCGATTTTCATCAGTAGATGCTGCTGCCGTGGAGGTCGTTAGCTCTCAGTCGACGGCACCAGTGCTAGCTCTGGTCCAGGGAGAGGCGCAGCGTTGTAGGATGGGTTTTAGAGTCTCAAAGGAATTTGGGCATCTTGGATTCTTCTAGCCACAGAAGTCAAATTTCCATTGGCCATAACATTCACGAAGCTAATGGTTTTTCAGCAGAGATACGGGTTTTGTTAGAGAAAAAACCTGAAATACCTTAGATTATTACTTGCTTGGAGGGAAAAGGGAATTTATTACAACGAAACAGTCAAGCTAAACAAAGCATCACACACACCGAATCTCAAAAATGTATCCCAAGTGCACAATTTTAATTAACTCAAAGCCGGTCCAAGTTCCCGGTGCTCAGCCTTAGGATGCAGGCTGCGATGGCCACGTTAGCTGTGGCTCAGCTCGTTTTGTGGTTCACGGTCAACTACTGGGTGTGCCAGCGAAGGGCATACCTGGGGCCTTAGGCCCACCAGTCTCGGACTTTTTATTCTCTCTTCTACATATTTATAACACAAAAAGCCAGACCGATTTGAGAAGGTCTTTTCAAGCTGCTGGGAGCCGAGCCAGGCTGCTGCTTTTCCGAGAAGGGTGTGGGTGATCACTCCTGGACCTTGCCCCCCCACCCCACCCCCCAATTAAGCCACTGACTCATTATATAGCCCGGGATCCAGTGTACACTTCATGTCACTACTGTTCTATCGATGAAGCCTCGTGTTCCTTCCCTTGCCAATCTGTACCTCGGTTGTACCCATCTGTAAATTGGCCAGACTTTCCTACCTCGTTTGGGCATTATGAGGCTAAATTCTGTAGGATGCTTTGCAGCCCCGTGATGAAAGGTGCTATATAACTGCAAAGTGTTACTTCAAAAGATTTAAATAGGTCACCAGTGCATCATAACCTATATTAAAAAGACTTTTTCTTATATGAGAATTTATAGAGTTCAATGTATGGTATTAATAAGTGAATTATTGAGACCCCCAAAACAGTTTTTGTTTGAATCGTATCTGTATTCTGGAAAAGTGATTAAAAACCTTTAACCTTAATAAAAGAGTTTAGCCTTATTTCCTGTATGATGTTGGAATCTTTTAAACTTAAAGCAGAATCTCACAGATTTTAGGGGTGGAGGGTTTACTTGTTTTTAAGCCAGCATTAAAATAGCAGCTTAATATCTTCACAGCAAGGCTTGGTCTTTCCCACACGGCCGTGTGGCAGCTCACACTGCGTTTTGCTCCTCTTGGAAGCCTCTGGGATCGGCTGTAATTAGATCAATCACCAGCAGAGCTTGTTACACACCTTCCCCAACTGGTGGCTGCTCGAGGGGTGCTGGCCACCAGGAGAGTCCTCAGGACCCAACGTCACCTTTGCTCTGCCACCCTGAAATGCCGGAATGGGCCAGGAGCCCATGGAAGCACCACCGCTCGCCTGAGACCTTCATACGGCGCTCGGATGCCTCCCAGCAAGGGCACGGCAAGTCTCACGGGCTGCCGAGTGAGCTCCCTGAGGCTCCTCCGTGTTAGGAGCCACCAGAGCTTTACTCAGGGCAGTTTTCAAGGCCCTGAAGCTGTTTTACGCTTATTTTGAACTGTGCTGGTGCCCCCACAGCCAGGCAAGCGCCCGTGCAGCCAGCATAGCCTTCGGGTTTAAAGAAGCTGCTGAGAAAACAGATAGGGGCAATCGCAAGCAAAAAAATAATTACTCAAATGCTGATTAAATGTTCCCAGCAGCCTGAAGAATGAGCATCTGAAATTAGGCACACCCTGGTGCGGCCCCGATCGCCAGCAGACATCACGGATGCGTGGTATGAGTGTCTGGGGGCAAGGGAGAGTATTAGTTTCAATGGAGGATGATTATTATTATTATCATCATCATTATTGCTGCTATTATTATTTATTTAACTGTTACACAGCTGACACCGATACCATCATTCGAGGTGAGCCGGGTCTGCACAGGGATAGCTGGTGTTCGGTTCAGGAGACAAGGAAAACTGGAAATATGATTAAGAATGATGGCATGTGATGTGCAGAAGTGGCAGGGAAATACCGTGTCTGCTTGTTGACTAATGCTGTCATTAATGCATTTATTTTAGGTAATTAATTATAGAGAGTATAGTAACTGAAACCCAGCTGACTGCCAGGGAGACCCTTGGTTGCCTGGGCTTGGGACACCACAGGGGACACGTGCCACACATCAGTCCCATCTGCCATCCGTCACCACACACCACGTGAATTAAACACAGTAACAACCCTATCTCCGGCCTTGCCAGGGTCTCGGCTTTTTTTGGGGCGAGGGAGTGCAGGGCTGAAAACATACTGCTTTGATTCCATTCCTGGACCACCACACATCCCGAGGAGGTTGATGGATACCTGGCCTCCGACCGCACACCAGCCACCACAACACCCCCACATGTGAACCGCCTTTATTGGTTTCAATGCACTCATTGCTCCAGCGGAACCGCAGATTGTAAGAGGGTGGCCGGGTTGCTGGGGGGCTGCGGGGGCTGCCTGGCAGAAACCTCGGGCTCAGGCACCTTCTTGGCTTCACTTGGGTTTGTCACCTGAAGTTTTCTTCCAGTTGAACAGCCTGGAACCGGCCACTGCACCGAGCGGCCCCAGGGTAGACATCAGCCCGATTTTGGCACCAAGAGAAAAACCTCCAGCTCCTGCAAAGACAGTGACACCCCAGGATACCCCAGGAGCACTGATGCCGCCTGCTGAGGGGCTGAGCACCAGGCAGAGACCACCGAGGACTTCTGCTGGGTGGAGAGAGCCAAGGTCTGCTCCAGACTGTGCCGGGGAGCTGGCCTGGGGGCCGTCTCTGCCCGCTGAGCGCTCCAGCCCCTTTCTGCTGGCCCATGCTGGCCCCGGCCAGCACTGTGGGCAAATAATGCAGACACTGCTCTTGCCAGGAGAGCAGACACCCACCTGATGGCCCCAAACCCTCCCCCTTGGTGCCCTACCCCAGCAAGTCTTGATGCGTCCTACCACACCGTGGATTTATCCTTCCCCACAGCTCCGGGTGATTTGGAGCAAGGATGGGTTAAAGGGCTGGTTTGGCTCTACAGCACCTAAGGTGGTGCAGCCCCCCAGGATGACCCCAGCCCCACTCACCAATCGACTGCAGCACGGCCACGGTGCTGCCGGCCGCCACTGCTCCGTTGTTGGCTATGGCAGCTGCTGACATCATCTTGGCAGCCAGGGACCCAGCGGCGATGCCGGTCGCCTTAAAGCCCAGCACACAGACGCCCGCGGGGACGCCAAAGAGGGCCACCCCTGCGGGCAGGACACCGCAGCGTTAGGGGGCTCTCGGCCACCTGCACCACCCCCTGCCACCGGTGCTGGATCTGGCCCCCCAGAAAGGACAGAGGCGTTGGAGAGGGGAGTGAGGGCTGTGGGGTGCGGGGATGGGGACACCCCATCCTCGGGAGGGGAGGCGGGCAAGGGCTGCAGCAGGGGCTGCAGCAGGGGCTGCAGCAGGGGATGCAGCAGGGGATGCAGGCAGACCCCCAGGCACAGGCCGGGGCTGCTCCCTCCCTCGCAGCACCCCCCGAGCTCTCCCCGGCCCGGCACTCGCAGCCCCCCAGCCCGGTCCCCCACCACAGCCCGGGGCTGGGACCAGGCAGCGACCCCGAGCGCTGCTCGCCCCACGCCAGCCCCTCACCTACTCCGACAGTGGCTCCGATGGCGGCTCCTTTGACTTTGTTCTTCATGGCTCGGAAGGAGAGGCCCTGCCCACCCTGCCGGCCCCGCCCCGCCCCGCCCCGCCCCGCCCCGCCCCGCCCCGCTCGGCGCGTCATCACGCGGGGGCGGAGGCTGCGGGCTGGCCGGGGCCTTTCATTAAGGGGATCGAGTGCAGCAGGGGAGGTACACGGGGGGCGGGGGGGGTGTGTCTCAGCGAGACAAGCATCAGTGAGGGTCCCGAGGCGGGTCCCGGAGGGTCACAGCAGGACACCCCCGAGGGCAGCCTCGATGACAATCCCGGCCACCAACAGCCGTCACAGCTGTTGGACTTCACTGTGGACCTGAGGAAGAGGAGGAGAAATCAGCCCGAGCCTCCCCGTCCCCAGCGTGGGGCCCCCACTGCACCCCACTGCCTGGGGGGGCATCCCAAGGAGGAGCAGCCCCCCCCCCCCCCAACGACCTCACCTCCCTGTGGGTGCACCTGGCACCCCACACCAGGGGGGACCCCAGGGTTCCCCCCTCCCGTGGCCACCCCAGGCCCTCATCACACTGCTGGTACCTCCTGGGGAGGCTGAAACACGGGGTGCGCTGCGGTGACCCCGTGGGCACCCCGTGGCACAGTGCCAGGAGCACTCACCAAGCAGCTTGGCTATGGCCACCAGGGTCCTGGGGGCCACCCTCCCGCCACTGCCAACACAAGCATCGTCCGGCATGCGGGCATCTGGCTGCGTTACCTGCTTCGGTGAGGCTCGGTGCCAGCAGAGCTCCCGCCACCGCCACAATGAGTCCTGCTGCAGAGAGAAGCAGCGGTGACACTCCCACGGGAACACACATGTCCCCAGGCTGTGAAACCCTCAGCCCCGGGGCGCTGCTCAGACACGCGTGTCCCCCAGCCTCAAAAGAGGGGGGTGCGGAGGCAGAGCCCTGGTGGCCCACGCCAGCCTGGAGCAGAGCAGGGGGTGCAGAGCACCGGGGCCAAACCTCCCTAACTGGGGCACCGAGAGGGTCCTGCATGTGGGGTGGGCTGAGGGGCAGCGTTCTGGGGAGGGGGCAGCACCCCCGAGCAGGGTCTGTGTGTGCAGAGCAGCAGTGCGAAGCACCAGGAACGTGATTTGTTTCTGCGTGGTGTCAGCCATCCCCGTGCCCACCAGCGCCTTACCCGTCGGTGGGGTCAGCCCAAGAACACAGAAAACCTGTAACAGAGCGGGGATGGAGGGCGGTCAGTCGGCCGGGCCGAAGGGAGGGCGAGCTGCTGGGGCGCTGCGAGGGGCTCCTCCACGCCCTGCCCGCACCCCTGGACCCCCTCCTCCTGCAGGAGCATGTGCCCCTTCCTGGGAGCATCCCAGTGCCCCACACCAGCAGGACAACGGCTTGTGCCTTCTCCAAAACGCTGGGGAAGCACGTCCTTGCCGGCACAGCCCCACTGCCCACAGCTGGCCCTGGCCCCGTCCCGTGAGAGCCCCAAGCCCCCGAGCCCCCCCGTGCCTTTGCTCAGAACCGGAGGGATATTTGCTGTGCACCCAGGGGCGGGTACCCCGTGTGCCCTGTGCTGTCCCACTGTGGGGACAGCACCCCTGACCCCGGGAGCCGCCACACAGCTTACCCATGGCGGGCTGGCCCGGGGGGGCAGCGGCTGGAGTGAAGGTGTGGGGCGTCTTGTCCAAGCTGGGTCCTTTGAGGAGCAAGAATAAGAGTTTCTTCCTAGAGTGGCATGGGTGGCGAGCAGGCTCTTGCTCTCCTGCACAGCCACCCCCTTCCCACCCCATCCTGCCCCCCAGGAGCGCCTCCATCACCCCACAAAATCAGAGACCCCCCCAGACCTCGTGTTTCTTCCCAGCCCAGGACTCCCTGGCCACTTCGCCAGCCCAGCGGACTGAGCACCCCCCCACACTTTTATCCCCCCCTCACAAAAGGGGTGCTGTCCCCAAGCACCTGCCACGGTGCCCCAGCACCCTGTGCCACCAACCTGCTCGTCTGCTGACCAAGAGGTCAGTGCTGATAACAGAGGTCTTGGGTGACATCGGACGATAAAGTTCCAAGAATCACCCTGCTGGGTTGTTTTCCCACAATTTCTGGTCCACTCCCGTGTTCACCCTTGGTGTGCCTGGTTCCACCAGAGCTGGAGGTGGCCGGGCAGCGCGGCTGTGACTTCCCTGTCCCCAAGGGTCGGACCCCAGGGCTGCCCCCCACGGGGAGCTCCCTCCCTTTGCTGCAATGCCCTCGCAGGGACGGGGGGGGCGGGAGGTGCCGGGGCTGCGGTGGGGAGATGTGCTGGGTGGGGAGGAGGCTCCTCACGCTTGTGCCATGACGGCTGGGGCTCCTTGGGGCATTTCCCCACCAGCTCTGGGGCTGGGGAAGCTCGGCCGTTTTGGATGAGGACTGTGGGCAGCACGGGCAGCCTGGCAGCACGGAGATTTCCACCAGGCAGCCTCAAAAAACAGCCAAAACCCTATTTTGCAAACTCCCTTTCCCCCACTCCTCACACCCACTCCTCACCCCGAGCTCCTCCGGGCAGGACGCAGCCAGCCCACCCGGTGACAGCCCCCCGGGGCCGGTGAGGGCGCAGTGGGTGCTGTAGCCATGCGCCTCTGCAGCTGGTTGAAGGGGACCAAATCCAGTTGCAAGTTGATCTGGTTCCTTTTTACCAGCCCTAGGGACACACCGTCTCTCCAGAGGTGCTGCCTGGACCGGTGCTGGTGCTGGTGGTGGGGTCCCGGTGTGGGGGTCCCAGCCCAAAAATACATACTTCTTAACATTCCATAATGCCGGCCGACTCCATATGGGCATATGAAGAAGTATGTAGGGTTGGGAGGGAGAGGCAGGCAGCGTGGGGCTGGCTGGTGGGGCACAGGGCTGCCCACCACTCCCGGCAGAGCCCACCGGCTCGGGGCTGGGGGACCCTGGAAGGCGCCGGTGGCCGCAGTGAAGCCCGAGGCCCCGCAGGGGCTGTGGGGAGCATCTCCTGCCCACCCCAGATCCAGCCCCTGCCTGTGCCCAGCCCCGGGTGCATCCCCGGCGTGGCACTGCCCGTACGGTCCCGCAGTGCCCACAGCCACCCTGGGGCAAGGGGTCCAGCGGGTTCGGAGAGGGCGACGGTGCCGCAGCCAAGGCGTGTGCCTGGGACACAGAGCCTCTGCACCAGCCAGAGGATGCCAGGGCTGCCAGTGTGCCTGCCGCCGGGTACCTTGGCCGGTGGCTGCCCTTCGCGGGCGGTGGGATGCCCCAGGACGCAGCCAAGGCTCAGGAGTTTGGGCCAGGGGGTGCCACGGGGGCTGCACCTCCAAGTTGATGGGGCCACAGCCAAGTGCCGTGGATGGTGGAGGTGGGTGCCTGTGCTCGGAGCCACTTCCGTAGCGGGGGTCCCCCCATCAGCACTGGGTCGTCACAGGGGGTCCCCGCTGCTGCTGCTGCGTGGGGTCAGGATGTTGCAGCACCCCCTGGCACCCCGCACTGCCCCAGCACACCGCACCAGAGCACTGCTGGCAGCTCAGGCCAGCGCAGAGGGGGCCCCACATCCCACACCCCCCACACACCCTGCCCAGCTCGTTTGCAAAGCCAGGGGGACGGGGGCGTCTGGGCCCTCCCCACCCCGCAGCCATGGGCAGGGGAGGCTGGAGATGCCTTTGCCCACGGGAGGGGGGTTCAGCTGAGATCTCAGGGGCTTGAGACCATAACAGGGTAGGGGGGGCACTCCCCAGCCCCGGCACAGCACGGCCAGGGCAGGGCGGTGGAGGGGGCGAGCATCACCACAGCCCAACCGTGCCTTGACCCCAGTGACCTTCCTACCCCTAAATCCATGGCCGGAGCGGTGTGATGGTGGGTGCAGGGAGCCGTCCTGGGGGTCCTGGGCCCGCCCTTTCCCAGGATGGGGGAACAAGTGGTGTGTGAGGGGCTGCACCATGGGCAGGAGGGACACGGGGCTGGCCGGGCCCGGTGCGGCCGTGACTCAGCGCCGGGAGCTGTGGCCACACGCGCTGCAGCTCTCTGCAAGGAGCCAGTGGGTGCCAAGTACACAGTCACCACGCTGGCCCCGTTCACGGCACCCACAGGCAGGAGAGACACTGCTGGGTGGCCCCCAGAGCCACCAGCCATTGCCGTGAGGCGCAGGGCTGCTGCCAGCACGGCCACTGTCCCCACAGGACACTCCGCCGACACCCAGGGACGCAGCGCTGGGGACCCTGGAGACATGGCTCCCAGGACCCAAGTGCCCAGCCCAGCAGCAGCAGTGGGCAGAGCGTGTCCAGCTGGGCCGGCACCCCTGTCCCCCCAAAAAGCAGAGTGAGTGGGTGTCCTGAGGCTGGAAGCTGCAGAGATGTGCCCACTTAACCCTTGGGGCTCTGCCGGCCCCACAGCACAGCGGGATGCTGCCGCACAGTTTTGCTGTAGGGGTGCAGGGGATCCCCAGGGCCCGGCGGGGCTGTTGGGGAGCAGCAGGAGCCAAAAGCCGGCAGCTGCACTCACCCTGCACCCCCAGAGCCAGGGCACAGGGTCAGGGCTCTCACGTCCCAGCCCAGTTCAGCTCCAGCCACCTCGGCTGACCTTGGGCAGCCTCCCAGGACTGTGGTGCCAGAGGTGCCACAGCCCCATCCCACGGCACGGTCCCCGCAGCCCTCGGCTGGGCTCTCCTGGTGACCTTGGAGGGCTGCACCCAGCGCCACGGGATGCTCACTGCATCCAGGACACCCCACGTCCCCCAGCTCCAGCCCAGGCCACCCCTGCCTGCTCCCACCACTCCTCCTTGCCCCTGCCCTGCCCCATGGCCTGTCTCTGCCCCACCACCCTCCTTGTGCCCACATGTTCCTGGCCATCAGCTCCCCCCTGCAGCCCTGGGAGTGCTCCCACCACTGCAGGCAGCCCCCAGCCCTCCCCAGCCCCAGCGCTGCCCTTGACGGCTGCAGATGCATCCCGAGCTGAAGCCCTCCAGGCACCTCTGCCCTGCGGCAGCCCCTCAACCACGGCTCCTCCGTGCCCCCAAGCTGGCCAGCAGCCCCGTCCTGGGCAGCCCCCAGGTCCCCCACCTGCCCCAGAGCAGCCCCCTCCCTGGGGCTTGTGGGCACCAGGGGGTAACAGCCTTACAGGGGGGAGGCAGAGGAGCTGGGGGGGCCACCCCAGGGCTGGCCGTGGCGGCAACCCATGCGCTTGCACAGCACCCAACAGCCCCAGCCTGGCTATAAAAGGAAGCATCTTTTTATCCCGCTCCCCCCAGCGCCGTGTGCCCGGCCGTGCTCTGCAGTCGCCGCCTCGCAGGGCCCTTCCCAAGTTTTACTGTTCAGCGCTGCCCACCCAGCCGGCTCCCCCCGGCTCATCCATCCCTGGCAAACCCACTGCAGCAGCCACGCCAGCCGCTGAGCGGCTTAACAAAATACCAAGAGGCCCAGCAAGGAGGAGGGAGGTGGGTGCGAGGGGAGCGGGGAGCGCTGGCGGAGGGTGCCTGGGGGAGCCCCCAGCCCTCTGCCCCTTTGCCTGTGGGCACTGCCCATACTGGGGCCGCAGGTACATGGCCCGTGGAGCCCTGGTGCGCCCAGCCGCGGTGGGCAGCGCTTCCCCCCGTGCGCGCCCAAAATGTGATGCCAAAGCACCCAGGAGTTGGCCTTCCCTTCCTGCCCCATCCCACCGGGGTGGGGTATCCCCGCTTCGCGTGGCTGAGGGAACCCCAGCTCCCTGGGGAGGGGGTGACTGACCCAGCTGCAGGGGGGGGCACCCACAGGCAAATGGGCCTGGGTCTGCACCGCTGCGCTGCCTGCGGACCCGAGCACCCCCCACCCCCCTGCAGCTGGGACCTGCTGGGGGTGACCCATCGCCCCTCCGACCCCACAGAGAGTTTGCTGCTGCCCCCACTCCTCCAATTCCACCCAGGCTGGCCCGAGGCGGCTGGGGGGCTGCGGTGACCCCCAGCCCTGGGGGCTGCCCCCTCCCACCCCACCCCGAGGGGAGCCCAGCGTGGGGCCGTGAGCGGCCGCAGCATCCCCAGCCCGAGCGGGGCTCGGCACCAGCCGCCTCGCTGAAGGTTAAACGCCGATGGCGGGGAAAGCCCCGCTGCCCCCCACAGCCCCCGTACCCCCCGCCCCGCATGGCCACTTACAGTCCTGGGGGGGACAGCGGCCGGCTGCAGGCTGGGCTGGTGGCAGGGGGCTGCGGTGGCACCCCGCACAAGCACGCCGCTTCCCCGCTCGCCTTGACTTTGCCACAGGACTCCTCCGGCTCGTCCGCAGGAGCTTGCAGCATCCTCCAGTTCAGCGGGAGAAGTTCCTCGCCAGGGAGGGAGGGAGGGAGGGAGGGAGGGAGGGATTTAAGGCAGACCCTGCCTGGGATGCGGACGCCTCCGGGTGCAGGTGAAGACCCTCCGCTCACTGAGCACCCCACAAGCCCCCTCCTCGCACGCCCCATCCCACACGGGGTGCCCCAGCACACGGTGTGCCCAGCTCTGGGGATGCTGCGTGGGTGCTCTCTGCTGGGAAAGCCTCTCCCCGGGCCAAGGCACCCAGGGTTGCCACCGCCTTGCAGCCAGCCGGCCACCCCTGCCCTCCACCACTGGCCCCACAGCCCCCCGCGGCTGCCTGGTGGGGGTCCCGGCAGGATGCCATGGGGGGAGCCACATCCGTTGCTGGGCCCAGCAGCAGCCCGGGGTGGCTAGGAGCACAAAGCAGAGCCCGTGGGGGGCCCGGGAGGGTGAAACTTGTCACCGCTGCAGCCACAGGGGCGTCCCTGGGCCTGGGGGTGCCCCACAGGGACGGGGATCCCAGGCTGCCCCAGGCCACCCGCTCTGGATGTCCCCAGCACCCATGGGGTGGCTCTTGGAGCATCTGGAGCAGCAGCATGGGGGGTACCGGGCTGCTCTGCCCACCCCGGGACCCCGCCGGTCCTACCTCTGCCTGCGGAGAGCCGGCGGGGCGAGGGGGACCCCCGCTCGGGGCTGCGGCGGGGGCAGGACACCGGGAGACACCTGATTGTGGTTCCCAAAGGGAAAAGCCAGAAAAAGCAGCCCGGCGTCCCTCCCGCGGCGATCCCGGCGGCTCCCTGCCTGCCACGACGCCCTCCCCACCCCGGGTGCGCTCTGTTTGCCTGCTATTTTTGGCAGCCTCCTAAGAGCTCCTCTCAGGCTATTAATAATGAGAGTGCGAAATTCGTTTGGCCTCTCCTATATAAGGAAAGGTAGAGGCTTAGAGGCAGCTAAATATACTGGCGCGTGCGGGAGCGAGCGGGGAGGCTTTGGCACCGAGTGTGGAAAAGAGATTGTTCGAACAATGGAAAGACGGACTCAGCGCACGGGGCCCCGCACGGACAAAGGGACAGACGGCAGGATGGACGCAGGGTGACGGTGCCCGTGGGCCCGCCGCGCAGCACCCACCTGCACCCTGATGGCCCCAAGGGCCCTGCGCGGGAGGGGGAGGTGCTGCAGCAGGGATGCTGTGCCAAGCCCCTGTCCCCAGCCAGCCGTGCCCCCCCCCCCCCCCCCCAGCGCCTGTAACTGACCCACGGGGCCAGCAGCGACCCAGGGACCAAGGCTGGGTCTGTGCCCAGCCGGGAGGGATGCGCGGGCTGCGGCAGCGCGACCGGTTCCCACTGGGACGCAGCCAGCACTGGGCTGCTCCTCCAGCTGGGCCCCCTGCGAATCCAGGCTTCTCTCAGAGCAGCGACCTGCCCCGGCTTTGCCACCCCAGGGGCAGCCCCGCAGTCGGGGGCCAGGCGGGGTGCCAGCAGTGCCACAGCATCCCCAGGAGCCACCAGCATCCCTGCAGTGCCCATCGCTCACAGGGGCTGTCCACACCTGTGGCCACGGGGATGCTTAAGGAGTGACATCGGCACCGTAACCGTGTCACCCCGCTGCTGCAGGGACGCGGGGCGAGGTGTGGGAGCTCCTGCCAGCACGGCCACCCGGAGCCGGGCTGGAAGAGGTAAAGCAGCAGCAGTTCAGGGAATCCTAATGACAGAAGGCACCAGTGAGCAGCGCCAGATCCACGTGGTCAGAGCAAGGACAGCGCAAGCAGAGGGGTGAGAATGCCTGTGGGGAGAGAAAACCCCTCCAGCTCCAGAAAAAGCCTTTTTTTTTTTTTTTTTTTTTTTTTTCCACCTTTTTAACTTCTCCCAGCAACCGGCACAGCTTAGGGAAGGACAAGCGGAGCCAGGGAGCTCGGGGCTGTATTTGCAGCCACATCGAGCTCCCCGGCTTGGTCATGGTCCAACAGGCATCTCTTGGCCATGGCTTCAGCTGCCTGCAGCATCACGGTGCCGGTGGCTGCATCCACGCGACTTGAGGGGCCTCGGGGCTTCCCCCAGCTGCTGAACCACCAAAAAGCCGGGACAGTGGCAGCGGTGGGCAGGACCCTTGAGCTGCTGCCCTGCCCGCCGCCACCGCTGCCTCGGTTTCCTGAGCCACGTAACTCCTGTAACGCAAACCTGTTTCTCAGGCTGAGAGGCTCAAATAAGGAGCAGCTTGGGGTTGCTCTGAGGCTCCAGAATGGACCCACAGCCTCTCTGGGGAGGTGACGCAGACCAGAAGCTGCTGGAGGCAGTTCTTTGCCCTCGGGGCCATGAGAACCCCGTCTCTCTCCCTCTGCTGCCCTGGGGCTGGTGCAAGCTTTCCCCGGCAGCAGCTGAGCCCCGAGAGCCCACAGCCGGGGGGACACGGGGCTCCCTTGCCCACAGCCACCACCTCTGTCCCTCACCGCATTTCCTCTCGCTCCTCTGCAAGGAGCCAGCACCTACGAAGTGGTGCTGAGCAGCCAGCGAAGGCAGCTGGCTGGGAGCAGCCGGGAAAGGGCAGCCCTTCGGAGAGCTTCCCGCAGGGACACCGAGCGAGCAGGAGGCAGCAAAAAATAGCAGAGCTGGGCGACACAGCACAAAGAGCACGAACACACGGGGAAGGGACCCAGCTGAGCACGGATGGCGGAGAGGTGGCAGGCAGGAGCCTTCTGCTTCGGATTCCCAGAGGCAAGGGCTGCTCCCAGCCAGGTTCCCACTGTGGGACAGTGGGGCTACAGCTGCCCTGAACCCAGGTGGAGGGGTGCTACGGCATCGCGTGCTGTTTGATGCGCAGGGAGGGGTGGGACGGCTTTATTTTGAATGCAGCTGCTGCTGCGCTCGTGGGCAGAGGCAGCGGGCTGGGGAGCCCAGCAGCTTTGGCTTCTCACGTCCTTAGGTGACATTGAGCAGCGTGAACTCCAGCGGCTCCGGCACAACCCGCGGACCACGTGGGCTGCGCACGGGCAGCCGGGCAGCTCTGAAGGCGAGTCTCTTCCTCCCCTCTGAAAAATCCCGTGTCCCACGGTGCCACCAGGTCCCTTCTGGCTGCCGTGGTGCTAAACCATGTTCCCTATAGCAGCCAGCCACAGCGACAGCTGGGTGGCTGCCTTCATCTCCTTCAAGGACTCCACTAATTAACAAACGTTCCTCTGCTGCAGCAGGAGGTACAGTTTTACCCCAGGTCTGGGTGCAGCTGGAGCCCCACCGCTGCTGCCGTTCTGCTTTCCAGTGAAACCAGCACTGCCTTGGCTGTCAGGGACAGCGCGAGGCTGCAGGACAGCAGGGGCAAGAGCTGCTGGGGGCTTCGGCTGAAAGTTCACTTCAAACAGGAGAGGCTAATTATGGCTGTGCTAAAGCAGGAGTCTACAAACAAACCAGGGGTCAAAACGCAAGCGCAAGGCCCGTAGCACGAGGCTCGGCAGCTCCTGCTCCCTACGCACAGCGCAGCCTCCCACATGTCGAGGTTGCTGCACTGGTCGCCGAGCGAGGAGCGGACTTGGCCGACTGTCAAGAAAGCTCTTGGCAGCCCCGTGAGCTGCGCTGGCAGCAGAGCCCCACCGCACGCTACAGCGGCTGGAGCGAAGGTGGTCCCTGTCCCAGCAGCGCCCACCGAGACCCCGCTGCCGGGCACCAGGGAAGAAGAACGAGGGAGCACCTCCAGTTCTTACGCAAAAAGCACGGCGGTCCTGGTAGGAACCATCCCACACCTGAAACTGGAGAAAGAAGCAAGCTGAGCAGCAGCAAAACATCTTCCCTGTTTATTTGCAAGAAACATTTTGTTTAAAAAAATTACTTTTAGTCTTGATCCAAGTAACACTGCAATCAACAAACATTGTTAAACCAAAAGTTCAAACAGGTTGGGCAGCCCCCGCTACAGAAGAATGAAGAAAACATTTCAGAGCAAACTATTTTAAAACTAGAATGCAACATTTGCCTCAAACATCTTAACCAGTGTTCGAATATGTTAAAGAAGACAAAAATCAAGTGAAGCTGATGGTTCATCTAACAGATGTCTCAGCTTTTAACTCCCACACCTGGGTAACTTGTAGCCAGTGTCTCTAATTGTGAAATCATAATGCATAGCAATGCAGAAACCCGCCGGAGCAAGGTCAGCCCCGCTCACGGTGCTCAGGCAACAAACCAGCAGCGACATTAGCGATGCCACAGGGGAGGAGCAGAGGGTGGCAAGGGATTTCCAAACACCGCCTTTGCTCCGTGTGCGCACACCGCGGGAGAGCTCTGCATTAAGGGTGCGCTAAAGCAGAGAGCCTGCCCCGTCCCATGGGTCAGGGGGCTCCTACACTGGGCCAAAAGGTACCTCCTCTGGCCTGGGAGGGTCTCCTCGCCTCCCCCAGCCTCGCAGGCCCTCGTGCTCCCGCGAGGCCGGGGTGCAGTTGCTGCGTGTCCCGGTTTCTTGCAGCCCGGCGAGGGCTCAGCGGCACCGAGGGTTAACACGAGGAGCTGCACAGCCAGGGAATACTAATGGGAGCCAGAAAACTAACGGAAGCTCGCGCCACGCTCTGTCACAAACCTGCACTCGGTGATGACAAATGACTAACGAGCGAGAAACCCTCCCAACCCAGCCGCTCGGCACAGGGGGAACACCACAGCCCCCCGCAAAACCCAGCCTTGGCGGGCAGTGCTGCCAGCTGACGACAACACCCCAGCCCAAGTGTTTGTTACCCCACAGTGAAATATAAGGATGAAGAAAATAACCTCAGCTAAACAGAGGTGGTGGTGGGAGCAGCTGCGTGGTTTTTAATTCCCTCTCCCGTAGCCAGAAGCCAGGCTGGCTTCAAAGCGCACTCTGCCTCTCTGTGAGGGGTGCTGATCTCTGCAGCAACACCCGAGGGATGAACCATCGCACCCAGCCCTGATCCACCACAGGGGCAACTTCCCCGGGACGGGAAAGAGCAAGAGGCTCAAAAAACACAAGCCCCAAGGACCAGGATCGGTGAGAGTACAGCTCTCCCTGAACAGCCCAGACTGCTTTCAGGCACACCCTCAGGACCACATCTGGTCAATCCCTGCAGCTCCAAAACCTCCTTTTCTCATCGTTTGTTCCGCTTACAGCCAAACGTACCGAAACACAGCAGAGGGTGGCATGGCATCGCCCAGGAGTTACATGTCCAGCCACAACACAGCTCCCAGCACTGGGAGCATCCCAGTGTCAGCTGTCCCCGTGTGTGGTCCCAGGCGGGCTCGGAGGGAAGGAGCTGTTGGGAGAGCGGGTGCAGGAGCAGCCCGGGAAGGAGAAGAAAGAAGAAGCTCAGAACACCAACAGACAAGGCAGAGGGTGGCCCGTGCCATGACGCAGGCAAGCGAGGAGGAGTTGGGAGGGCAGGAGGCTAATGCCTCCGTACTCGGGAGAGCAGCCAGCCCCGGTGCTGGTGCCCGAGGAGGACAGCCGATTGCCCAGACAAATAAACTTAGCAGCAGCCATGACTACATTCAGCGAGGGAACATTCCCTCGCATTCAATAGTGTTTAATCTTCATCTAGCTCAACACAAATCAGTAGTGCAGCAATATAAATACAACCAAGGAAGTTAAAGCCTTTTGGCTTTCATAGCTCAAAAAAATAAAAGCGCCAATGAAACAAGTTTCCAGTTTTTTTAAATTAAACACAAAGAAAGGCAATAAACTGCTCATCCATCCACAGAGGAGCAGTGGCATCCTTCATGCCGGCAAGAAGCTGATTTTTGCTCGAGGACAGGGGTGCAACTGCTGCAAGCAGCACAGTGAGATGAAGGAGCAGGTACAGGGTCGGCCTGCCACACACCTGCCTCCCAGCGCGCAGGCAGCAGACACGCAGCTGCTTGCTGCTGGCACTGCCCACACGATGCCCTCGGGTAACAGCAGTTCCCTTTTCCACCTACTAAAGGACACCAAGTGCATGCTTCACGCCGCGTCAGGAGCACGCAGCGCTCTTCAGCCGTAACAACATGAGGCCGCTAAGCTGCAAGCCAGAAGAAGCAGCAGCCGGCTGCTGGGAACTGAAGATAGCAACCCCCATTTGCCTGGGCTGTGCAAATTTTAAGGAAAAAAAAACCCAAAACAAACCAACAAATAACCAAACCAAACCCCACTATACATAGTGTTTTGTAGCCGAGATATGGTTAACGTCCAGACTCACGGACGGCTTAGTGACCAACAGAAGGTGCTGGGGCCACTGAACAACATCTCACAGCTTTGGAATTAAGCCAGACATTAGACAGGTACCAAAGGTGGGTGTCCCCTCCCAGCTCTGGTACCCAGAACAGCTTGCTGCAGGAGGGGGTCTCCTAGCCCCAGCCAGTTACCACAGGCAGGTCAGCTCTCCACATCTGAACAGGCACCTTGTCATCAACACTTCCAAACAAGAGCAGCCTGATAGTAATTTACAACAGCTACAAAACCCTCTCCTACCTGCAAGCTGATGAAGCGTGCCCATAGTGTTTAGATTTCCTCTCCTCTACACTCCAAAAGCAGCCAAGTGCATGTGAAAGGACATGTCTAAATTAAAATAGTGCTTAAACCATTAGGGAAGGTGGGAGTAAGAGAGAAGAAAGCTGCTGGACAGCAAAAGTAGCCTGTGGTAGGCTACTGGAGCCTGAAGGGGGCCCTGAGCACAGTCTTGACCTTCCTTCTCCGAGGAGCTCCCAAGGCAATTGAGCTGCAAGTCCATGGGTGTTTCCTCCACTGCAGTCTGGGGTGGGCTAGGAGGGTCCTGTACATTCACAGTTGCTCCAAGTGGTTCTCTCCTGCTCTCCAGATGCCAGCTCTGTCCTTTTCCGACGCTTTGCCCAGGGTTCACAGTTGCCTTCTCCTCCCTTTGATTTCCCTTGAAGTTCAAATTCAAGTACAACCAGTTTTAACTGAATGAAAAGAAACCCACAAAAACAAAGTTATTTTCTGTGAAATGAGTTAGCAGCGTTGTCCTAATCAAACTGGCCTCCGAAGGCCCTTGTAGGATAGGGATGGGAGTGGCCTTTCCCACTGAACTCCAGCACACGGCCGCCTGAGGGCAGCTATAGAATTTCCTCCCTCTGGTTCTTGGGTTTGAGCATCACTTGTCCATTGCGCAAGGAGCCGTTCTGGCTACGGAGCAGCTTCCCTTTTTCACGGTCAGGCCACGTGAAGATTGCTTCATCGCTGTCCAGTTCAGACTCTGAATGCATCAGACTAGTGTTGAGGACCTGGGCTTTCTGTCTGCTGCCTTTGAAGGAGAGAGATTCCCAGGTTAAAAATACTTTTCATACTGGTCAACAACCTCGCCTTACTCCATTCCCTCTAAGTCTCCTTTTCCTGTCATGTCGAAGGAGCAGCCTAATCAGACTTTCCTGTGTGTGTCACTTATTCCCTCAAATGCCAAAGCGATCCTGTTTCAGATTGTGACAGAGGTCACGACGACTCTTCAAGATAGTGCAAAGCACAACAAACAGGTAGGAAAGCAAAACTATGTTACCAGAAGGGGCTGTGAGTACACGTGGGAGCTTTGTCTCCCTGACCTTGCTTGGGGCACTGCCTAAAAAACTCTGAGGGCTTAACGGCTATAGTAAAGAGAATACGCAGGTGGGTGAGAGATCACCGCACTTACTACTCTCCCTACTCTCATCTCTGCTTCTCTTGCCTGCAAAGGAAGAGCGATAAATTAGCGGGCTGAATTTAGATTAATGTGCAAGGACAGGAGAGAGACTTTTACTGATATTGTCAGCAGAGGAAATATTTAAATTTAGCTTTGCCTTAATGGAGAAATGCAACATTTCCTCTGTTAGCAGAATGCTCCCTGGACATATCTAGCAGGGAAAAAAAGACTTTAGTCAGCAGCCAGCCTCAGAAGAAGCACGATGAGTTTAGTTACCAGACAGCAAATGGTTGAGGCACATTTGCTAGACTGCAGAACAATGAGCCCTTTATTTAAGAGTGGGGCTCTTCTGTGCGAGGTGACAGATGGCCAGATTAAAGCAGAGTTGGGTGCTGAGGGAGGAGAAAACATCCAGTTTTTCTTCAAGGGTATCCGTACTTGTGCAGTTGGGACAGCCCAGTTCTCGGGGGAATTGCCTGATTAGCTCTGTCGCTGCAAGGCCCTCCAATGCTGCTGCTGGGCACTGTTCACTTTGCTGGAAAACCATTAAATGGGATAATACTAGGATGAGCAGTTATCTTCCACTAGCAAACAAGGATCAGGGACTGTTCTCCATGCACAGTTAAAATAACTCCTCCTCTAAACAAAACCAGGATGCACACTCATTTCAGACACGTATTTCAGCGGCTGAAGTGCTCCCCAGCATTCGGCGGGGCTGCGCTTTGCACGTACTTTCCCCATTTCCCTCCTTTCCTGGACAGTCAGCAGGTGACCACAGCTCGGGTCAGGTATCTGATACAATCGCAGCAAAAATGCTCCTGCCTGAAATAACCCAATGATCTTTGCAAAACACCTGACAAGCACTCTCGAGGACAGCAATGCGGGCAGGAAAATGCTGGCTAAGAACACTGAAGACAAATGATTGCCTTTCTGGAACAAGCCAACAGGCTTGTAGCCACACGGAGCACCGAGGACTTCATGGGTCCCCCTCCTAAGGTGTCTACTTCCTGGAGAAATTAGAGCATTAGCTAAAACATGAAACTTCGAGCCTGATGCTCACAAGGGCAAGAATGAATAAATTTATGAACAAGTCATTTGGGGTGGGAGAGTAGGGGGGCGGAAATAAACATCACTCTCTCCAGTCCGTGAGTATTTTCAGGTTGCTTTCAGATGTCCCTTTGCTTACTGGCCAAAGTCAATCAGTTTAGTGAGACGCTTAGTGACACTGAGTTCATGCTTTGCCGCAAAGCACGGGCAAGGAATTGCATAATGGCAAGCAGCAAGCTACCAGAACCCAGCAGAAAACTTCAGAACAAGAGAAGTTTAGTCAAGACCCAGTTTTGGGCTTCCTGGATCAGGCAAACCTGCCCAGCTTACATACATCCACTTACTACTACTGTGATACAAGGTGGAGACATCAGGCCCAGGCCAGTTCCAGCCCCAGTTTCTAAACCTCTAGATCTAAGTTACTAAATACCCTGCACACAGACCTGAAACAAGCTCTTAGATCTTCTGAGACTTTTCTGTCAGTGCCTACTATCATGTTTGTTTCACTCTGTGATTTTAAGTCCACTGAGGAAGACTGTTCTTTAGTCAGCATTCTGGAAATATGAGCTCTTCCCTCTCATGTTTTACCTGCTTTGGGATTTGGTTTTAACTCCAGGCTTTCTTGATCCGTTGCATCCAAAATCTTGTATTTGCTTTTTCTTTTGGATTTTCCTTTTCGTCTAAAGGGGAAGAAAAGGAATTAAGAGGCAGGTCCTTTCTAAAGAAGCCAGAAGAAAAAACAACTCTGATCTTCAAAGCTAGAGTACTTGCTTATTTCAGATTATGTTCATATCATAAAGCAAAACATTAAAAGCATTGCTTTAGTTGCACTTTTATAGGTTAATCCAAATCTTGCTTCTTAACTGAACCCAAAGTTCTAGGACTTCAATGTTTCACCTGAAACACTAAGTGACAAACACTAACATCCCAGGGCTAAGCAGATGACCTGCTGGGACGACGGGTTTATCTTTCACCTCTTAAAGCAGCTACTTGGCTCTGAAGCACTGATACAGTGGGGGTTATGGCCTCAGTCCCACCTCTTGCAACAGCAGATCACCATCCAGGATAAGATTCCAAAGGCAACCACAATGACGAAAGATGCAATGATCACATACAGCACACTCCACTCTGAAAGCAAAACACCCCAGAGATAAAGATGTTTTGGCACCTCATACAGTTGACAGTGTGCGCTTTAGATGACTATTGTTGGGAAAGAAAGAGAAAGGCCTGACCCTCTCTGCAGAATCAGAGGCTCGCAGCCATCACTGACAGTACCGCTAACTCACCTACGGAAGCCAGAGGCTTGAGATCCAGCGTGCGGACTCGCCGCACAAGGGCATTTTTCAGTGTGTGCCAATTTATACAATTTGCTTTCCTGTGGCAGGAAAGCCTCTGTAGGGGCACGACAGAAAAGAGGTGGCATTTATACATTACAAACGGACTCAACACTTAGTGGGTGTTCACCAAAAGGATCTAAAGAGGAGTTGCTTCCCCATCAAATACCACCTGCCTAGAAGGTACGTGTAGTGAGACCAGGGCAGGGACTATCTCCTCGTGTGAGCTTCAAGTCAGAGATACCGGGAGAAAGCAGGTACCTGTTACTCTGCCTACCCTGGGTTTCAAACACTGTTTGCTTTCCAAACAAACAATCCCAGGGAGGCTGCACGTACCACAGTTGCTTTCGCCATCCCCCATCTGCACCCTGATGAAGTTCTCCATCCAGAAGGGATCACAGATGCAACGCTTGGTGAAGGAGTCACAGCGTCCATGCTCAGAGCAGTTCAGCTGACATGCTAGGGACAAAAAAAAACAGCCAGGTGAACTAAATGACTTGCACATGAGGCAAAAATATAGTTTTATATATATATATATAAAAATATATATATATATACACACAATATAGTTCAAAACAGCCAACCCTGTAGGCTCTAACTTGAATCTAGTTGCTCTGTAGTTCATTCGTAGCTTAGCCATAATTGCAAGCAGCAAGAAGTGCAAGCATAAGCACCCAGGCCTCATGCCAAACTCAAAATTTCCACTTTGCTAATATAACACACATAACATGCTAAGAAAATTCTACCTAATAAATCATGACTTTGACATCAAAGTTACGGAATTTGTCTGTGTGTTAAGCACATGTTTTTAAAAAAAGGTTTTGATTTTCAAATTCAAACCCAGCCTGTGAGACAGACAAGAAACAAGTAGATCCTTTGAAAGGGACCAAACAACTGAAAAGTGGCTTCTGAAGGCCATGAAATCATAAGATCAAGAAGCCATGAAAATAATTACTTTACATAATTCTAGTTTAAAATATCTACTGATCAGCCAATGATCCACACAGGATGGAGTTCGTAAAAGAAAAACAGTGCTAATATAAAGTTGTAAAA
Source organism: Falco peregrinus (assembly GCF_023634155.1). Classification (NCBI taxonomy): domain Eukaryota; kingdom Metazoa; phylum Chordata; class Aves; order Falconiformes; family Falconidae; genus Falco; species Falco peregrinus. The sequence continues at coordinate 118,809,725 of NC_073723.1, forward strand.
TAAAAGATAGAAGGGAAACATTTCCTTTAGAGTGAGGTTATGTGCTGCAGAGGAAATGACTATTCACAGCTACCAAGATCTGCAGTTTTATTGTTTTCAGTATGACACACATTTCATTGGCTGTCTTTCATTAACATTATATTTTCGTTTTGTAAGTATGTATCTGCTTTTGATTTTGTCAATTCTTATCTTCCTAGCAACATTACAGGTAACCATTTATAAGCGGTTGAACAGCAAATAGACGGAAATCAATTGGTAAATAACTGATTAATGTATAGTGTAACAGACTTATTTTTGCGTTTCTCATTTCCTAACTTAGGAAAGCTACTGGAGTGAGTGTATGTGTGTGTACACGCAGGTGTTTTTAGCACATGTGAAAGTCCTTATTCTGGCAGGCATCTGAAAAGGGAAAAGATGTTAGCATGTACCACAGTTTTTGTACTTACTTATTGTAAACTCTTACTTACTGACTGTGTTAATTTCTAATGCCCGGAAGATGAGGAAGTCTGACTGTTGTTTCCGTAGTTCATTTTTTAACGTCCAGGCCACCTCTCGTCCTTTGAATATCTGATGGGGAGGCTGGTTCTGTACAAAAAACACCATCTTCGTGCTGCAAGTCAGACAAAAATTATTATCTGTTGCTTCTCCAAACATCAGGTAGAGAACCATTCTCCCCAGTCTGCCATTAGAGAGGCTTATTCAGAATCCCAAATTTATTTGAGGACTAGATATCTGGTTCCATCTTGAAAGCAGTAACGGACCTGGTCACACAGTAGAAAACCCTTCAGGACATCTGATCCACCCATATTTTCAACGCTAGGGCTGGACTGTTCTTGAGTTTGCTAATGGTTTGCTCATCAAGCACATCTTTGCATTTTCATGCTAAGCATGCACACCCCCATACTTTAAGGTCCTGCCATTTTCACAGTCTCCTCCCTCCTTCCCTGTGGGATCCTAAGACCTTACTACATGCCAGACTTGGGGCTCATTTAACCGCTCAGCACGGAGCTCCCGCATCAGAGAACACAGTGAAGGTTCAGAGTCTTTTGCAAAGCTTAGTTTAAATGCAAGAAGTGTTATAGCCAGAAAAAAGCACAGGTGTAGAGGATTACTGTATTCTGCATCTTTTATGGCATTAACTTTATGATAGAAGAACTTGCTCCCCTAGGCTTGCTAGCCTTGCAGAGCCCTGTGTATCCTTCAGATTCACAGAAGGATGCATGGATGTTTCAGATTTATTACCACCAGCGAGTAATTTATCACCACCTACGAGTCAACAGGATATTAATGAAGCCCTCAAAGTATGGGGGGGGGGGGGGGGGGGGGAAACCAACACAGCAGCTGGGGGTAAAAGATGTTTTTTAAACAGTACAAGTTACTTTGATAGTTGAGGCAAAAATGGGATCTTTAAGCCATCTGCCAGAAAATAATCTCTGCTCTTTTATAACACTGCCCACTCTTCTGTCTAGTTAACAAACATATAAACAGACAAAACATTAATTACAAGAATCCCTGACTTGCCTTACTCCATGAGGAACAGTGGCACCCGGCCTGGCCGTGGCAGAGATGGAAAGGTACATTACAACTGAAAGTGCTAGCTCTTCTGTTCTGAGCTCCTTAGGTTTGCACGGACAATGAATTCTGATTTTACTGCTACAGCAGGCAACATGGACACGAAGGAATCTATACATTACTGAACTCAGGAAAGTGTAAAGTATAACTGCAGATTTATTGCTGATTTGCTGCATGACTTCAATCATATCCCTTAAAGCTTTTTCAGTGCTTTATCTACCTTAAAACTACTCCACTTTTAGTAAAAATTAAGTGCAATATTGCACATATTTCAACAGATTACCACTCTGCCCTTGATAAGCTCATTGCCATGCCACTCACATGCATGTTCAGGCATCCTCAAACACACCTACAGTAACGATGGACTGCTGTTGGTACGGAGCTGTGTGCAGCAGTTGCTGTGACAACGCTATAGCGCCAGTTGCTGAAGTTTTCTGCAGAACAGTGAATTTCCCAGACCAGCCATTTGTACAGAGCGGAAAGCTGAACTTGATCTGGTCCTTTCATGCCAAAGGAGCATGGCCAGGATCCAGCTGGGATGAACTAACCCTTGTGTGACTTGCTGGTACTTGGAGCTGAGCAACACTGTCCAGGCAGGCAACACGACCCTGGCCTACAGCCCTGCCTATAAGCAAACCTCCACTTGTTTAGAAGAGACCAGCTGTAGTTTATTTTAAGCTAAACAGCAGTCAAACCCAAGTTTTCCTTATCTCTTCAAACAAAAAACTTAAATTGGTTTTCAGCATTTTATTTTGCGTTAAGTTGAAGCAGTCATGTAGGCAGTAAAGCTAATGTGAAACTACAAAGTTGGCATGCAGGGATCACTACACCATCACCTCTGGTGGGGCACCAGCATTTCACCACACCACTCCTCTATCAAGCCACGTTATTTCTCCAGTTATAAACTGCTGGTGTAAAACGTCCCTCAGTCTTCACAATTTTCAAAAACAAGTAAGATTAGCTCTTACTTTACAGATTTGGGGGACAAAGACATTAGCAGCAGCAAACGGTTTCAGAGGACACTGGACCAGCTCCAGAGGGGAGGACACCCAGGACCTGCCTGGCAACACACCTCTGACCCAAGCGAGCAGGAATATCAATGTTAAGCAACATCCCCATGTGTTTTGGTTGTCCATTCTGCTTCCTAAGAGAAAACAGCCCTTGGTTTACTAAACCCTCAAGCAATCCCCCTCCACGTACGCTCACAGACAGACCCTACCTTTGCTCAGTGTATGGCTGGATCTTCTGCACAGTAATGTCCGAGTCGAGGACGCCCAGCAGAACACCGATTTGTCGGATGAACATACCCTTCTGCCTCTCAGTCAGCTGGCTGACATTAACATCCAGAATTATCTCCACAAGGTTGTTTTTCCTAGGATCTAGTGAGAATGTAGGTAATAAAAATCTTTATAACTTCTATTTGACCGTCTGGGTACAAGTTAGGTTTCTAGTATTTTTCCAGAATGTTTCTGCTTTGAACACATTACAGAAACACACTGCAGGAAGGGATAAAAGTCTGACTTCCACAGGTAACAGCAAGCAGCAAGAGCCAGTCCCCATGAACCAAATGAAAATACCATCACATCCAGCAAAACTTTTGACTTTTACAGTTTGGAGCTGGACTAGACTACACATTTTGACCTCAGTACACTTTACCCAGACAAACAGAGGGCTTGCTAGTGCACTACGTGGTACAGCACGAAACCCGGTACAGACTCACCAGGTTTGACTTCCACTGTGGTCCTTTCCACATCACTCTCTCCTTTGGCATCTGTTACTCTGAGGTGGAATGTGTACGTCCCTTCTACTAGATTGGACAGGAGAAGGACAGGATGATGGTCTGAATTATTCAAGACTTCCTGGAAGGCAGAGCAAAAAAAAAGGAAGGATCAGCAAACAAAGGATCAAACTAGCATGACAGATCATTATATTTAAGGATATCACTACAAGGTGCAACAATGAGCTTTACATTTCCTCTGGAGCTGTCAATGCTACCTTGCACTGACTTTTGTGATGCTGCAATTGCCATTTAAAAGCAAGAAACCTCACCCCAGCTGCAGGGCTCCCGTCATCCCGGGTCCACAAGTAGCTGACAATTCCCTTATCATCAGAGGACTTCAATCCATCCAACTCAGCTGTATTTGTGGGCAAGGTGATGACAACATTACCAGCAATCTTTGCAACTGGTGGCTTGTTTATCTCTAAGCGAACAGAGAAGAAAGCAGTTGGAGAAAAATCTGATAACGCCCAATCAAAAAAATACTGCATTAGGGATTTCTGGGTTACAGTAGAGATCTATCTAGCCCGGGGGGAAGAGAGGGGGAATTGCGTACCCCAGGACTCAGCTGAAGACACTGTTTCTCCAGAAAAGGGTAAATCCCTGACTTAAGGCCATTTCAGTGCTACCCATGTTATTTTCACCCATTCCTTACTCCTGTTGTGCCCCTGAACACAGGTTTTGCTGAATTGCTCAGAGACAACCCGTGCCTCACCCAGCTCTGCTCACAGCTGGACGTACCTTCCTTGACAATGACGTTAACTGAGCTTTGGCTCTGCAAGTTCCTCTCATCTTTAACTGTCAGAGTAAACTCGTATGTCCCAACCTGAAGGCCTCTTACAGTGGCAATGCTGCTGTTGGCATTCTCCAGCTTGACACCATCTGGGCCCCTAACCAAAGCACAAGAGGATCACTTTAAACTTTGCACAGACCACGGGAGCTAGGCTCACACCAAACTCACACAAACACACAGAAGGCTCACGCAGAGCTTATGGGGACACAAACAGACAGCTGCCTGGAAATACAGAGTCCATGATAAAAAGCAAAATTATTTTCTCCAGTTACAGCAAGATAATCAAAAGAATAAGTGCAGCAATCAGAACAAAACCATTTCCAGTGGTTTAGTGTTTTGGTTGTTTTTAAATGAGAGGAGCACCAATACCAGCATTTAAGTAGTACTTTCAGCAAAATTGGCTCATGAACTGCACAATAAGCCAATTTCTTTAAGAAAAGGTATAGAGCAAAAATAGTTCCTTCATTTCTAAGAGCTTTGCACAGAATTCGCATTAGCAAACAGAAAAAGCTACTGCAAGTTGCTCATAGGCTTTTTCCTGAATTCCCTAAAGCACTTCAGGGAATCTAGAGTCTGAAAGGAAGCATGACAATGAGAAGAGAAGAATGCTACCTCATTCAAACAAACTGCAAGAGCATCGAGTTAGAAGGCCCTGCTGTTGTTTGATTACAAGAGTCAGTCTCTTCATAAGACCAAGACCACATTACGCTGCTGTGAACCGAACATGGTCTCCTTTACAAGCCACAACCATGCTGAGAATGGGAATCGGGCCTGGAGATGAAAGCAGAGCTACTTCTAATGCTCAAACACAACTCCACCTCTCTCCAACTAAACATAAATCCTTGTCTCATTCTAGTCACTGGTAAAGCTTGTCAGGCCCAACGTGACCAGGATTTGACATGAGGGAGGTATGCGTGGGTGTGTCTTGGTTTAAATGAACGACCCAGATACTTGCATAAGAACAGTCTGGAAGATGATACGCACCGTGTTTTTTCCCAAAGAAAGGAGACTATCTTCTGGTCATCTGTGCTCTTGCTGCCATCTAGAGTGGTGCTGTCCACAGGAAGAGTTAATTCTTTATCTGGACCAGCATCCGCCTTTGGCGGCTTATTGTTCTCTGGAAAAGGATGCAATATTTTTCATATGCATGCCATAAAAGGTGGAGCTTAAGACCCCAGTATTGAGAATTTTCTCCATGATCCCTAGTATATTTCTTGCCCCCTATCTCAATCTTGTACTCTGAGAAAGTGACACTGAAAGCAGTTAAAGAGTTCAGCCCAGTGTTTCATTCACACATCTGCAGTAAAATGAGAATGAAATCTAGGAGTTCTGATTTTTGCTCTCCTTCTCCAAGTACTACTCCACCTTTCCTGCTCCTGTCACACAACCTAGCACCGTGAGCAGAGACAGCTGCTTACAAATAAAATCCTGCCATTATGGTGGGATAACATCAATTAGACTACATTGTATAAAATAAGAGAACAGCCTAGAAAGGCAATATTCCTAGGAACTTTCTTTTGTTCATTTACTAGCAATACACCAGCCAAGAATGGTCCTAAATTAGAGCAGCTTTTTTTCTGAAAGCAGCACCAAGCTACCGTAAGATCTATTGACAACAATTGACAACGATCTGTTGGCAGACTGACGCTCACCTCTAACCCCTGGAATGGAAGTGGCAAAAGCAGCTAAAGGCAGCTTACCTGGCTGGACTATCACAGTGACCTCCGCAGTGGACTGGTGCCCAGCAGAATCTGTCACTATTAGCTGGTAAGTGTAATCACCTTCTTGCATTGCAGAGAGCTGTAAGACTGGTGTCCTCACGCCCTTTAAGAAAACATATTCAGATTTTAAAAAGAATCCTTATGTAGATGATGATAGACCAGAAGACTCTGCTTCTAAAACAACTATTATCAGCAGATTCGAGGGGCTTATTACTAACTCCTGCTACAGGGCCAGAAGCCTGTGCCACTTAAGCATGCAATGCACTTAGAGCTAAATTTATGCACAGCAACAAGGACACTGCTGTGGAATGTAACAACAGTAATGCCATATAGGTGTTAAGATCTTTTGAGATTCAGTAGTTAGCAGTTTGAGCAAAACCTCTGGGGAGCACTGTGCAAATCATACACATTGTGAACCCAATTCATGGACTTTCTTATTCCATAAACTTGACAGGAGTAATAATATTTAGAAGAAAAATGATGACATGGAAACAAATTCCAGCTTTTACTGTTTAGGACTGAGGAGTGTCTGGCCAGTATCAGCAAAGTTTAGACTCCAGGGTTCAACTCAAAAGATCCAGCTCATTGCATTTGTCCAGCTTAGGAAATGCATGACCTGACAGAATGAGTTATCCTGTGCATCTAAATGCCGTCCTGACTGATAGTTACCTAAAAGATCACATAGTCTGGCTTCCACACCTGCTGATAGCACTTAAACATCCCTATTTATACCACCATTGATTTAGCCATCACCCATGTTCTGAGAAGTCAGCAACTGAGCTCAGAAAGAACACAGTCCCCTAGCAGCCACATCGGTTAAAGTGAGATACACGGCTGTGATCAAGTTGTGCTGAGACCTGTCGTATGGGACATCAGAATCCAAAGCCAACAAGTTCCTATGTCTCTCAGTCCTCTTCAGCAGTATTTAAAACTGCATTGCTCAAGAAAGGAAACGGGATGCCAATGAAAACATGTGGCTAGACTGGTGCACCAGCTCAGTCACTAAGCCAACACAACTTTCATAAGGGTTAAGTATATATTTAATCATCACATGCTTGCTCTGTAGGATTGTAAGAGACGTGTGCTAACAGTCAGTTAAAAATGGTTTAATTAGAGAAAAAAAGCCAGCTAGTGAGTAATCCAGGTTAAGTACCAGAGACCTGCACTGACCTGCATCTCCATCACCTTCCCTTTGCTGTTTGGGCTGAGCAGCCACTCGTAGCTGACAATGCTGTGATCGTCAGTGCTCTGGTTCCCGTAGAGGGTGATGGAGTTCTGAGGCAGAGTGATGACTTGGTTTGGGCCCGCATTTGCCACTGGAGGATAATCCACTGCTTTGTTCACAGTCAGGTTTGCAGTGGTGGAGTTGCTGGCACCGTCTGAGTCCACTACTGTTAGACTGAAAAGGGAGAAAAAAAAAAAAAGTGAAAGTAGTGAAGAGTCATGATTATGAAAGCTGAATACAAAACACTGGCTGGAGTTACCTGGAATGCAAAAGAAGAGTCAGAAACTTAAGACACAAGGACAGAATAGTAATTTTTTTCAGGAGTGAAAAAAAACCCCCACCTATAGTTTGAGGCAACTGTGCTTTTTCCAAATAGAAACTTCCCCGAAACGCCCAATTATCAGCCTCAAAGCAATGCAAGAAATTCAAGTCACATCCATCTCTCACTTGAGATCTACCTACTAGTTCCAAAATAAAACTGTGCTAGTGAAAGATCACCAGCTTTCACACACAGTTGTGATGGAAAAGCCCTCCCTGAATATAACACTGACGCCCAACAGAAGACACTCATTAACACGGACACAGAAGCTCATTACTAATCCACACGTAGCTTGAACACAGTATGCCTCCTCAGGTAGGCTACTACCACAAAACAGAACTGGTATTTTGCTAAATCTAGATCTGAATATTGATCTGATTAGTTCATATACCAACTGCTTCAAAGGAAAACAATGCTCAGTTATAGGTCCTCAGGTTTATTTTATTTTAAATAGATCTGCTGATGCAGCGTGTGGGCATCACACCAAAATGCAGACCAAAGGAAAAACACAGAATACACATGCAAGTAAAATCGGCTACTATTACTCAGGTATGTGCATAAAACCATTAGGCCTCATTCACTTATCTGGGACAAATATATTGCATTTAAAAAACTGGATTTAAAGACTGCATTTCTGCTTAAGCCTTTACCCAAACAGTTTAGATTTGACATTTCAAGAGACATTTTGTAGCGCTGGCAGACCATTTGTTCCCTTCTGCCACTGCCTTAAACTAGTGCTACAGTTTAAGAATAAAAAGTAGCTGGACAGGCTTATCTCTTCTGAAGCCAGAAGCTATGAAACTACCTAGAAGCCTAGGAGTGGAGAGAGCACATCACAAAATGAAGTTCCCTCTCTGCTGCGTTTTGTGTGGTTTTTTTCTTTGTGGTTTTTTGTTTGTTTGTTGTTTTTTTTTTCCAAACAGACTAACACCTCAGGAATCTCGTATATTTTACTCTTAAGGGATAAGAAAGGATCAACTCTTCCAGGTATCACCTACCTGAATGTGTAATTCCCGGGTACCAGGTTGGTCAGTGTCAATATGGCAGTATCGCTAGAAACCTTCTCCTCCCGCAAAGGACCCTTCAGTTCTTCCCAGTGATAGCTGACGATTTTATCATCATCGGTGCTTTCTGTTTCAATTATGGAAGAAAACACGCATACAAGGAATTGGAAAATGCTGCTTCACCAACCCCAAACGTTCAGTCCCCTACTTCAGCACTGGGCTTATATGGGCAAAGACATCTTTGGTCCAAGCCCAGATGCCCAAACTGCATGCTCTCCTCTACCCTCTTTCACAGGTATACTCAAGCACCCTTAATCCCAGGTTTATATGTGTGCTGGGGCAGGGAAGACAAAAAAACCCCAATCAAACCACTAATATCATAATATAGGTGGGGATAAGACAACCTGAACATCCTTGGAGAAATTCCTGAAAAGCTCTGGTGCAGGCCAGGCTCAGTAAAGGTGGTGTGTTAGGTAACTAATATGTCTGAAGCTTAACGCAAGAGGCCAATAATTTTGACTGACAGTAATTTTTTTTATTCTAACCAGCAGCCTCTAGAACTTTTCCTTTTTTAGGACGTTGGCTCAAGCCAGTGCCCCTCAAAAGGAAACATGAAGAGATACTTTCACGTGCATATTCCCCTCTCCTGGCAAGAGTGGCTGATTCTTTTCACTAAAGTGTTTGACAGTGTCACAGCTAAAACTTTATCCAAAAAGTCATCCCAGAACCAAACACACAGAAACCAGGCTTGCTAGACTACTGCATTTAAAACTGCAGGTACTCACGGCTGCCATCAATAACAGTTGAAATGGTTGGCAGTGAAATCTCCTGGAACTGTGGGGACACGATGGCAACAGGAGGCTGATTCACCCGAGGCTCTGCAACAATAACCGAGCTGTTACAATGATATCTACAGGCAGATCACAACAAAAAGCTCCGGCCAAGCAACTCTGCAAAACTACCCTGCCTTTGTGCACCAGAAGTAGCAAGCAGAATACATACTGCACATGGTCTTTCCCCAGCCCCATCTATCCCTTCAGTTCTACAGTCAACGAGTCCAGGAGAGGAGTCCAAAGTGTGGAACTGCTGTGCCACACAGCTCCAAGACAGCCACCTATCAGACTAACTGCACAGAACTGCACAACCAACAACCAGTTCAGGGAAACCACGCTAACAAAAGAAAAGCAAAGAGGTGAACTGCCACCATGCTAGTACTCTGGAAATGGCTGCACTGCATCAGTTCTCCCATACTGGGTCAAACATTCAAGCACAGACCATTCTAAAAGTGCAGCACCTAGAGCTTCTTGCCAAAGTTTGGCCGCTGCTCTGAAAAATGAATGATTTTAATGCATGCTGCCAGCTGCAGATTCACTGCTTATAAGGAAATGATCAGCAACAGCATGCAGAAGGCCAGCCACACACTCTTGCTAATTTAGGGAGTGCAAGAGCACTTCTTCGCCCACAAAGGCTGTTGAAAAAGTCTTGCTGAAGTGTGCAAAATAAAGGTAGGTTTTTTGCGTAAAAGGAGATGCAGAACCTGTGGTTGCCTCTTTACAGAGGCCACCTAAAAAGTGACACCTGGTGAGACAGTCAGCACAAGCTATTGTTATCTACACCAGCTCATCTGCAAACCACATCTCACCGTAAGGAATGAGATTTGATTTTATCTGCCTTTGGTTGGGAATTATATTCTTTACTGGACAGGGAAAAAAAGATCCTCCAAAGGAGCTTCAAAGCTCCAGCTTCCCTTCATTATTTGCTCCTGCTGCTATAAGCTTTTTATCAGGTTACAGTTAGTTTTTGTTGAAGCAGTGGCCTTCCAGGGCAAGGCATTTGCTAGGCACTTTCATATCAGTATTCCAGCTTTTTTATTGACTGGTTGGCCTGTGTGCAGTATAGCAGAAATAGCTATGCATATTAGCAATAGTTTCACAGCCCGGGAGATGACTTGATACACATACATATATACTGAGTTCACAGCACAATACATTTTCACTGCGTTAAACCAGCATCCAGTTAAATAAGCAGAACACCATGATACAGGTATCGTGGTTTGTCAGAGACAGATGAAGTTAAGAAAAGATACAATTCTACCAACTCACTTGGATTCACTGTTACATTCACATAACCCTCTCCACGTGCATTTTCCCCATCGACGACGACTTTGAATTCATACAGACCAACAGTAAGCTGGAAGTGAACACAAAAGATTATTTACCTTCAGGGTAGCAGCACCTTATCAGGAGCTATTAGAAGGTCAAGTTTTGGCTTTGTAGCTTTGGCACAGTAGCACATTATGCTTCAACCTATGCATACACAGCAAAGGATGCTTTCCACACCAAAACGCTGTTGCCTCTCTTTCAGCTTATAATGGCTGTGCAGAAACCAAAGACTACTATTTCTTTCTACCACAGGTGCCACAGAATTGTCAGACAAGCTTTATTTTCTAGCAACAATAGACAAACACAAGAGAGATAACAGAGATTAGTTCAGGTTGTCTGGCTACAGGAATCTGTACTAGCAGATTGCATTTGAGATGAGAAAGGCTGCATGTAAGAGAAGAAAATCTCTTCTTGTGTGTTTTTACAAAGAAAAGTGTTTATTCTCTTCCTTCTAGATTACGTGAGTCAGGCAGTCACGCCTTCATCATTCACTGTTGAATGAAAGTGGGAGGATGAAGGACTAGGTGCTGGCCAACAATCATGACATCCAAAAGGCTGAAACCCTGACAAGGACAGACATGCTCCTTTTGAAGGGTTTTTCTCTGGCTGATATCATGACTACAGTCTGTAGATTTTTTCCCCAAGTTTAGCAGAATCCAAGATGCTCAGAGGCATGTCTCATAAATAAAGCACTGTATAGTCACACAATATCTAAAGCTATTTCCTTGTTAAGAATCCCCAAGTGCAGAAACTGGCAACACTTTTGCTGTTGGAGCTTGTCTAAAAGCAGCAGCCAGGGACATGCTACAAGGTATTCCACAGGCCTCGTTAATGGAATCTCAGACATCCCTTTATCAGTGGGTAGTACAAGGCTTCAGACCTGAACAGACCACCACACTGTTTCAGCAGCAGAAATATTCACAACCCTTTGTTAAATGTTAAATAGTGCCATTTGTATGGCTTGACACACTGCTTGTAGGCAGCTTTTAGATCCTGAAATCAGTTTCTTCTTTCCCTCATGCCAGATCAATCTCCCTTTTATAAGAGACTTAGAAGAGGGCTTGCAGTCAAACGTTGGCTGCCTGCCCATCACGCAATTTCCTATTCATCCTGAAATCACATACAAGTCTTTCCCAGCTGCCAGGGTTCCCATCTTCTCCACTTGGCATTTAACACAACAGGATACAAAGCAGAAGAACCTTTACCTTGGATAACTTCAGGGTCTGGGAGTGCTTCCCTTCCATTTCTCCACTGTAGTCTTTTGGATGAGTAATCAATTCCCACTCATAGGAATAAGTGGTTCCTTTTTTTAAAAAAAAAAACAAAAAAAACCAAATTCCAGACATTTGTTTTTAAAAGACTGCCTTTCCGCCACGCTAGGGAAAAGCAAAGGTATTAAACATTTACAAGGCATATTCTACTGCACTATGGAGAAATGAGACAGCTTGGAGTTTGGGCTGCAGCTTTTTGGGAATATACCCAGGAAAAGAGACAATCTGTGCATGTAAACACATTTATTCTGGAGCCAAAACCCATCTTTCAGCCTCTAGGGCATTAAAGAGCTTTGGAACAATCACAGCTCCAGGACAGTAATAGAGAAAAGTCTTACCACACCCTCAAATCCTGCAGACACAACATAATGCCAGTGTTTGAACAGGAATGCATCTATTCCTGTTGCTGCACAACACGTAACACTTGCCTCTCCTCTGCAGAATCCCACTGCCATTGTGGACAGAGCTATAGATGAGAACTTTACAATACCCGAGAACAATTTGCATGATGAAACGAGGAATGCATAGAAATGTGTTCCTCAGCATGTCAACCCTCCAAATCAGATTTCAATCCACCAAAGGAGAGATCACTTGCTAAGACAGCTTGTCACCTATCAGCAAATACCACAAATAGATGCTGAAGATCCACTGCTTCCTCACATACCACTCTGAGAACATGCCATCTCCCAAATCTAATGACTTTGTACCACTTCCAATGTTTTTTTGTGTCTTGCTATTTTCTGTGCAAGGCAGCATGAACTAACAGCACAGGATGAAAAATTTATACAGGAAAGTGTTCTCTGACAAAAGACGTTTCCTTATTTAATGCCGTATATAATGCCTTTTTGCCATTTCACCGTCAGAAGCCCTTAGCAGAATTCCCAGGAAGCCTTACGAGGTGGTGGTTCAGGAAGCACAAACGCATTCAGCTGAACTTCATTCTTTGGCAGGGTCACTTCGACGCTGTCTCCAGCAGAAACTACCAGCTCCTTCATAACTGAGAGGGAGAAACACAGAATTGAAAGAGGAACAGGGAAAAAATTAAATATATACATAAAAACCACCTTGGTTTCAGAGGCTATGGAATAAAACCCAGCTACAAACAGCTGTAATTTGTAAACATCCTGTCACTCAATATAGCTCCTATTTCAGGTTTCGCTCTCATTGTTAATGCAAAAGCACTAATGGGGTTTTACAAGTTTTAAGACAAGCCCAAAGTTACTCAGTCACCTCTCTCTCTTTGCAGATACTGTGCTGCTCCTGCTCCTTTTTTCTAAAGAGCTGAAATGTGACCTCGGGCCCTGTGCAGGGCAATCTATTCACTTAGGTCCAGCAGGATGGGAAGGGTTTTACCCGACAGGTTTCAGCAGAAAACCCAGCTGCAGTCTCATGGCACAGCAAGACAAACACTGCTATTTACCAAACTGCAATTCCAGATCTTCACAAATATACGAAGAATCCATGGTATTTCTTTTTTGAAAAACTGCTTGAGGGCTAGGCTAAGAGATTTTTTTAAAAAAACCTGCATAGCTATCACATTGAGTAGGGAAACTCAAAATACAAACCTGTTACTTTTATTTGTATTTTCTTTTCAACCCCTGCTTAAGAATTTTCTTGCCATTCCATTTTGAATAAATTGACAGGTAGTTTCTTTTTAACGACTCCAGGACAGACTTGAAAACTACAGCTGGTGACATTTTTTTTTCCTGCTTGTTATTAGCATTAAGGTAACCAGAAAGCTGACCACATTTCTTAGAAGTACCACTCGGCCTCCTCATCCTCCTCTTCCCTTCCCACTTACTTTATTTTTGTCTTTTTATTATTGGGCCTGGGAATTATGCATAGAAAACAAGAACTAGAGTTGCTTTACCCTAGTTTGACCCTGTCAAAGATAATGTTTTGGAAATACACAAAAAAAACAAGTTACAAAGACAGGGAAAATGTCATTAAACATTCAGCCTTTCTTCCATCTGTTTATTAACTACTAGAGTTAACCAATTAACTAAAAGAAAACAAATTCATCAAATTCTTCCCCCCTGCCCCCCACCCCCAATTGCTCCAGATCTTGGGATATTATAACTCCATCAGTCTTTCAGCTGCAAAGAGTTCCAAGGCAAAAAGAAATCTGATCTCAGTAGGGAAAAAAACCCAAAACCAAACAGATGAAAAACCAAAACCCCACTTAGAAAAACTACCCTTCACATCATCTTTGTATTGTTTAGCAAAACAAGGAGGCCCTGGTTATATTGCTTTTCCAGCACAAGCCACTGAAGAGGTTTAAAACGTATTTTTCCAGTTGTAGCTGGGGTAAGCCCTTAAAAAGAATGCTAACTTGTTAGCACAAGCATCCAATAAGCTTCCTGCCAAAACTGTCTTTGGATGCATAATTTCCTTTACACTTTCCGTTTGTTCCCTTGTAAGGGAAAGGAACCCTAAATTCAAAAGAAAATTCAGCTGTGAATACTTCAGCAAACTGGATTAACTAAATTCTGAGGTATCACACAACTAGTGCACACCATTCACTGTATGTACACATCCTTACAGAGTGAGCTAACGGCCTGGGTGAGTTAACAGAGCTGTCCAAAGTGCATTTTGGCTTTTATATATATTGAATAGTTTGTTTTAAGAAATGCCAGTGTGAACAGAAACATCATTTTGCTGCAAAGCAAAGCATGGCCTAACGGCCAAGTATGCTGTTATCCATGGCTGAACCGTGCACTGACATTTCAGGGACAAAAGAGAAAAGAATCAGCTACACCCCATTTTGAGCAGACACTAAGATTCCTGCTCAATTTGACAGATAGCAGTGCATCAAGACTGACAAAATGAAAGAACGCTTCACAAGACTATGCCTTATACCACAACTCAACTTTCACTTTGGGAATTAAGATATCACCATTACTTTCAAGCCGTTCCTGAAAATAGATCAAATGGCCACATGCAGATTTATGATGCCAAAGTCACATTCTCAGACCTCATGAGTTTATGGGGTCCAACCGGCACATGCACTGAAGCATGTACCTCAGCACTTCTCAAAGGTACCATAATTTCTCAAATTATCTCCTACTTTGCAATGCTGCAATGGCTTGTCACGAAAACCTGACTAGGTGACATTTGCTGGAGCACTGCACATTCTCACCGGGTGTGGTGGCAGTAGTAGTTGGTGATGCAGCAGTGTTGGTCTGGACTGTAGAAACACTGCCATTTGTGGGAACCCCACTTGGCACAGAAGTAGCTGTCTGCATCTTTGTTGTGTTTTTGGCCAGCACGGGGCTGACTGTGGGCAACACATCTGAGGAGTGAGGATGTACCAAAGCATCATCTGACTGCCCAGGCTTCTCAATCTTCTCTGTGGCTGGCAAGCCCTGTGCTACAGGACTGGAGAATGTAGCCAACACCAATGGTTCTGGTGCAGATATTCCTGTGTTGATCTGTAAAGGAAAAAGTTGTCTCAGTTTGACTTCAACACTGAATATCAGTTTTGTTTTATTGTGTAAGTTACGCTTCTCCTCCTCCAGTTAGGGAGGCTGAAAAGTCCCTGGCTTGTTTTTCCCAGAAGCAGGTTGTTTTCCTGCTTCCTCTTCTCTCTTCTAAATTGTTTCTTCATGTTCTTCCTCCACAGCAGACAGGCCACTGCTAGCTCAGTCGAACACCTGTTAAGACCATAGATTTAACTACAGCATCTTCAGTACCACAGCTGTTGATGTGGCAAACACGACAGGAGATCTAGGTTCAAAGTTGCAGTGAGTAGAGCTAAAGGAATGGAGAGGAGGGATAAGGCAGAAGCAAAAAAACAGGGCCCAGGAACTGGGGTTTGTTTGGGTCATTGATTTTGGCCATGCATTCCTTTTTCTAAAGCTGTGCAACTGGCAAGCACAAAGCAGGAGGATTGCAATGGCATTTTTCTGTAATAATCGAATCACTGCAGCAAGAGGAAATTTATTTCAGAAACACTCTTCAAAGCAAGATGACCTGACACAAACAGTTCCCTGCGTGCATGCCACAGGAGATGCTGCTGGGGCAGAGAGCTGAGCTTGCGGGCAGAAAGTTTGCTTGCATCCACACAGGATGAGCCACTTTATTGAAAATAATCGAAGTGGCCGGAACAATTTCCTTTCTTTCATCAGAAAATTCCTTTGACAGTACCTAGCCCCATTCCAGTTCTTAGCCTGCCAGGCAATACTTGACAATTTACCTTCCACTATGACGTACATGTGTGTAGCACACTTCATTGAACTAACGCTATTTTGAGAACATCTGCTAAATATTTAAAATGGAGCAATTTACCATCTTTGACTTGGAAAGTGTTTTAGAGCTGAATTGCCCACCGCTGCTCCCCAGTAGAGAAGCTGACCAAAAGCTCATATTGAAGGAAATATTCTCAAGCTTTTATACCATGCTGATGGCATTCAGTCCAGAAAACAGGAACTGGAAAAGTGCTCTAGACCATGGTGGGCCACATCATGGTCACTAAGTGGGCTGGGCTTCAGAAAACACTAAACGCCAGTTGCAAAAATAACACTGTGCTGCACGTACTGAACAGCCAGCCAAGCCAAGAGTAGCAATGAAGGTATTGAAGGCCTCCATGCACATTTTTTTGCAGTCTTGGGTAAATAGTTTCCCTTCCCTGTATCTCAGCTAACTTTCCCTCAGTCATAGAATTTAAAGCATCTCAATTCATGTACATGTTTGATGAACATCTGAGCTTTATGGACCAAAGAATCATTTGTTCGTGTTACAGACACAAATTTTTCTCTATTTGCTTACTTCTTGATGGGCTTCCCTCATCTTCCACAAAACTACAGATTCTTTGGAACAAAATGCAGGCAATATCTGGCACACTGCTCTGTGCTGTTCTTTATTGGTGGCCTCAGCACAGCTGGCTGTCCCAAGGAGTATCACCTTACACCAATTCATAACTCTGGTCAGCTCAGGGTACTGAGTCCCTTCTACCAAGTAGGCAAGTAAGATAAAGTTAGAAATGCTGCCACAACAAGAAGGGAACAGCCAGACAGGAACTCAGACACTTGAGACAGACTCTTTAGGAAAAGCACAGGAGCAGAAAGTCTCTGTGACTTCACACCACTATGGGAAACCACCTTTTGCTTAGCAAGAATCAACGCAGACGGGTCACAAGAACAGTTGTCACAACACACAGGAGACCAGCACCCACCCACCGGGCACAACAGCCAAGTCTCTACTTTGCTTGGTAATATTTTCAGCAAGCCAGATGCTTCCTTGACTTGCTTTTTAATGCCTAAAAGAAAAAAAAACCCTTTACAGTTAAGAGATCCTTTTCCTCCCAGAAGTCTTCGGGATGACTTGACAGCCAAATGTCTGCAGAGAGCTTGAATTAGATAAGCTTTGCCTGCGGCAACATAACAGTCAAAAATGCCTCTAATGCTTGCAAGCCGAGACATTTCTTATCTTTACTCTGTAACCCTGAATTCTTTAAAGCAAAGAACAGAAGACTTCCTTCTTGGGGATAAATGAGGAAGAGACTAGAACTAGTTTGCCAACTGTCCCATCATATTAGCTTAGAAAATAGAGAGAAGTGGCACATTGGCCTGAGTGAACATAGGAGTGTCTGACACTTTTCATTCTGATCCCTAACTGCCTTTGGCCTGGGACAAGTGACCTGGTCTCCTTGTCTGAGTCTCCTACACCTCTAAGATGGAACCAGAGCAGCTATATGCATCGGAAGCTGCACTAAAACCTAAGTTACTGGAAAGAAAAATACACCTGTGTTCTGGAATTTTATTTTTTAATCTAAATGGGCCTTACTTTGCTAAGCCTGGTCTGAATTTACAAAATAGGCTCTTTTCAGCTTAGATTGTGTCCTTAGTTGTTTGCACTAGGTGCCATGTCTGTGAAGACCCTTAAGACACAATGTCACAAACCATTACAGAGTTAGTGCTGACCCTTCTTCCTGCCTCATGGGGTAAAAAGCACCCAGCACTAGCAGTAAGCATGACAGCAAGAGTCAAACACCGGGCTGGCTAGGGCTAACGGTAGCCAGAATTGTGAGTGCGGGAATGAGCTTTCTGGCTCTGTTGTAACAAATCCACTTTAAAGGCTGCAGTCTTTTCCAGTCTGACTGCAGAGTTGCTGCAGTGCTGCAGCAGCCCTTCTCAACAGCAGTGCTGCGCTTAAATACTTCTCTGCTTGGCTATTAAATGCATTGCTATATTTTAAAACTGACAGGTATTTCTACGAGGCAGAAAAAAAAAAATGGTGCCTGGAAAGCGTCACTCACTCTAATGGAAAAGCAGAAATTTCTCTTCCTTAGCTAAGGGCTGATGAGCAGGGTGCACTGTGGTTTATCCTGGTACACTCTCCTTCACCCATCCCTGGTTCCATAGCATGGATACAGCAAGACCGCAAAGTAATGCTAGCTGCACATTAGTGAATGACATTGCAGATGGCTATGGAGCTACTGGAACTGCAAGAGGAAAATTAGAGCTCAGTGAGGCAATGTTCTCCTAAAACTGTCACTTCTCCTCGAGTCCCTAGGAGCAAAGGAAAAGATCTGCCTTCCACACACTTAATGCTCATCAATAGAAGAGGAGAATATGCACATTACTTTCTTCCTCCCCTTTCAGAGAGGAATTAAGAGCCACTTTGACCTCAGATGTCCTTTCCCACTTCAGATGCTTGAAGCTCCCAGGTATGAACTACTTCGCATGCAGTCTTCTCCCCACCTGCCAAACCTTCTTAGCAATCACAATGTTAAATGCACAGCATTCACCTGCTGAAGCCATGTGCTCCGTTACTGGACTAAATCTAGCCCAGGCGAAATTCTACTGATTTCAGCATGTGTGTAACTTTACTTATATTGGCCCACAACCAACCCAACTTGTAAAACTCCCTGCTTTAGCATCTCCCTCCTGCAAAGGTTGGCCATGTCCCAAGTACACAGCCTTGAATGTTATATCCTTGGCCTAAATTAAACTGCTCTCAGATCAGAAATGCAAGGACAGCTGCATAGCTTGCCTTATATTTTGCAGGTGAAAGTTGGATGGTTCAATAATCAAGGAATCAGCCCAGGGCTGGGTAGAACCAGCTTCAGCTCAATACTCCTGTTAAGGTGGATTTTTTAATTCTTTCTCCTCCTCAAAAACTTTCCTAAACTTCAAAAATGTGACTGCCAGGAATTCCACCACAGCCAACATAGTTTAGTAATAAGTTTGTATTTTGATGAACCTGCATTTTGTCAAGAGATGCCACCATCCTTACTAGCAGAAACCAGTAAGAAGAAAAACTTCCCCAGCATACATCCAACAGCGCACGGTAATGACATTGGGACTGCTTCCTGAAGATGGGAAATCCTGGATACTCAGCAATATTCAGAACCTGATTAATCAGTGTAATTCAATATTTTTGATTGATTTTTTTTTTTTATTTGAATGATTTTTTTACTTAAAAACCCAGTTTACTGGACAGGCACTGAACAGTAATAACATGACAACTCAGAATGCAGCACTGCAAACTGAACAAGCAGGGAGATAACAACTATTACCCAAGAGCAACAGAAGACATTAAAGACTGGCTGCAAAGAAGTCTCCCCAGATGCTGCATGCATAACAACTGAGAGAATGGGGTCACTGTGTAAAGCTCAAGTATGAGGAGGAGGAAAGAACAGGCTGGGTGGAAATGCTGTAGTACTGCAGGGGAGAGAGAAAGCTGAGATCTTGAGTCAGCCCTAAATGCTGTGGGGTTCTGGAAAAATCAAACATTTGTAAAGTTTTAGTGCATGATTTCACACGCCACTTGTGCTGCCCTGGAGCTCTCAGCAGTGTCCCTTGGCTGCTCTCCACATCCTGCTCTGCAGGGTGGTGGCTCAGACCACTCACAGCCCTACCTGGAACTAAGATTTGAATACAAGGGAGAGAAATTCAGCCAGGTTTCCAGAACAAGAACGTAACTACAGAGACAGGCATCAGGCTTCAACAGTGCCAAATCCTAGAAACATGGTAAAATGTATTTAAGGAACAGTTTCACAAAGCAGAATTCTATTTCACCATCATGAGTGCACAGGCTTTTTTTGTATGATAAGGCTCAAAAAACTATTTGCAGGTTTAAAAATGCAAACATAATTTAACAATTCAAATGTGCCAATTTCTCTATAACATCTAGATTTACTAGCTTAACACTGCACGTGTTTGGAGCAGAGACCAAACTGGCTTCATTCAACCAATGCCAATATAAGCTTTTGTGGATTTGAGAAACTGTAGCAGTCTTCAAAAACAGAAGAAAAAAAGTTGGCATTTAAGATGCCAACTCAAGCAAGCTGGTTGATGTGAAAGTACACTGGAAACTCAGTGCGTGAGTCTATAAAATAACATATTAACTGCCTCAATTCAGCATTCAAAGGAAAACATTTTATTTTGGGGATCTAAAAAAAGTACTTTTACAGGTAACAGTTTTCAACTCCCAGACGCTTCCCACTGACATCACATCTCACCTTTCCTTCTCATCTGGCAACCACGCTCTGTGATTATGCAAGATAAGCATGATCATGACCTCCACCTCCCCTCAGCTTCCCAAAGACAGTTTATCCCAGCTAGGAAGAAGGGTGAAAGCCTTCCACCCCCCAAAAAACAAACAAAACCCCCAACCCTTGGCCTTGCCTTGTTGACAGGAGGCTGAAAACAGGCAGCCAGAAAGGTATTCTATCACTTAAGCAGTTTTAAGTCAAAGTCTACATAAAGCAAGATGGAGCAGGAGAGTGACAGCTGTCCAAGGCAGCCCCATTTCAGCCCCAGCAATCATACTTACCTGTAGCAAGCCAACACCGTCTGCGTCGCTTGATCTGTTCACATTATTGCTTTTAGGAGGAAATGGGCTTTTGGTTTTCTGCTCTCTTGGATTTTGTCCGTTTTTCAGAGAGTCTTTCTTTTGATTTGGATGGCCTTCAGGAACAGGCCTGTCTGCCACCAAGTGCCTCAGTACTTCATCATTTAAGCGCTCTGCTTCACTTCGGCTGCTTCTAGACTTGCTGTTTGATGCTCTGGCTGCAGCCTCAGGACTGGGGCTCGCTGCTGTATCCCTTTTCAGGAGTTCCACGCTGTTACCTGCCAAGCTCCACTTCTGGAATGACCTCCGCAGCCTCTTTTTCCTCTGCACAGGGATGCCCCAGTCCAACCACTTATGAAAACAGGTCTTCATGTCACCTTCCATTTGAAACTTTAAGTGCTCTGTGCTTTTCGATTTCTTTAAAAATACCAAAACAGAGTCAGAAAAGCCAGTCCTGTTTGCCTGACACATGCCAGGCATAGTGCAGTTCACCTGGATGCACATGTTTTCTAAGAACCAAAAGGCATCACAGGTGGGGCTCTGGCAGCAAGCAGTCTGACAGGACTGTACAGTATGATATCCTTCCAGAAGCTGTAAATTGTGATCTTCCCACGATCTCAAACGGCTACCAAACAGGATCTTCCCCGGCTCACATTTAGATCTGTTCCAGTTTGCATCTGGGAAAGAGGAGGCAAGACAAATAAAGCAACTCTCAATCCTTTAAAGCACTGGACAACAGATCCTCATCACTATTGTGAAGATGAATTTAGGGCACAGGATTAATGCAGGGGAGAGGGCACAGGACAATGAAATGGAGACCTCTCAGAATCTATACCTGGCCTCAGTATCCAGTACTTACACAAGACTTCAAGCAACAATCTGCACCTCCTACCAAAGGGACCACAACCCTTTTTAGTAACTGAGCTAAAGCCATGTACCACAAAAGAAGTGAAAAGAGAATGTTCCTGTTTCAGAGAAGACTAAGGCACAGGCTGCCCAGTGAGGCTGAGGTTACGCAGCAGGTTAAGAGCCAGAAATCAAACCCAGGAATCCAGAGTCATTTCTTAATCTAACCAATAACCACCACTGCCTCTCTGCCCATAGTCTGCTTTGAAGGAGAACTCTGGAAACAGTGACACTGGCTTGGTTCATAGTACAAAGGCATTTTTTTCCTCTTCCATGCTGATGTTTGAGGTCAGTCACTGAAACTGCTCCGCTTGAGAAGTTGTTACACCTTCTAGAACAGGGGACTGCAAGGCCTGTCCTTGCCACCCGCTCCACTGTAATGCTTTCTATAACAGAAATCGTGTCAAGCTCTTTTTGTAAAGAGTTAAATTACTTCAGATCTCAGATGAGCAGTAAAGCAATAACTGCTTTGCATATTGATTTTTTTTTTTCTTAGCATGAAAAATTAAGAGTGCTTGCAGGGATCAATGGATTAAAGGCTTCCAAAATTCAGAGCTCTGCAGATTAAGGATTCCCTAAAAATAGACTAATGACCTATGGGACTGTTACACTGTGCTGTGTTCAGCATCCAAGGGATAATAGGTCACTGGAAGATTACTTTACGAGCTATGTCACTGGCCTCCGAGTAGTGCAGCTGAAGAATGTGCTCTAGATCTGGCTCCCTGCCTGTCAAGAACAGGGTTTTTGAACACAACACAAATGGGAAACTTTTTCTCCATTAAAATAGCCTGAATTTAAACTATTGTACCTTGCTCCCCCTTTCTTGACAGCACATAAAGAAAAGTTCAGTAACATTACTGTTCCCGTAACTCTGTATGAATACAGGCTTCATGTTGCTTTATATCAATGTTTACTGCAGTGGTAACTAGACAAATTAATAAGCATGGATGCAGAGGCTACTGATCCATCTGTCTCCCCTGATAAGACTTCCCACCCCACTTCTCCTTGTCACTTCCAAGTGACAAACACGTTAAAGATTTAGTATGTTGAGGCACAGGGGAAAGACCACATAGATCTCCATGTCTCACCCACCAAATAAACGTAATTTGGTGATGCCCCTGCAGTGTGTTTTAGGATTCTTGGAAGAAATGATGCAAGGTCCCCACTGTCTGGCACAACTCCACCTGCCCTGCTGAGCCACAGCAGGCTTACATAGCAGGAAGCTTTCCAAGCATCAACCACGACACAGACAGAAGCGCAGAGGGGGATGTATTTTTCTGATCAAGTCTGGAGCACACAAGCAGTGGTCAACCTCAGCCTCCTCAAGCACCAACCCTGGAAAACTCTGTGAGGCTAGAACAGTACAGACAGGTGCCAGTGTCTTCTACTCCGGCTGGTTTAGGCTACTTGAAGCATTTGACTTTAGGACTTTAAACTACAGCCACAAAAGCACTTTACCTCACGCTACTGAGATGGCAAAGAACTCTGACTCTATGAATCACAACTAATACCCAAAGTTAGTGACACAAAAGTGCTATGACACTGTCCTTCCTCCTGCACCATCCCCCAGGTGCAGGAGGAAGTGGAAAGTCATAGCACTTCTATAACCTTGCATGAAACTGGATAATCTTGTATGGCCAAAGAAAGCAAGCGGAGAAGATGAAGGACATCTTTTGTTATAATTCAGTTATCCCAAACACCACAGTAGATGTAACAGCTTTTGTACTCCTGATCGTTAAAGGTATCTACATACAATGATTTTCTCACCCAGAATGGATTAGACACTTGTTTAAGATCAAGGACAGTGGCCGTATTCAAGTACCTTTTGGATGGAATCTCTTGCTACAAGAATTTAAACCTAAAAAGGGAACTCACAGCACCACTTTGAGATATTGGAAAACAAGAAGCAAAAGTGTTATTTACAGCTTATTTTGAAGCCAGCTCAGCAAAGGCAGTTTGAAGACAAGACTCCAGAAAGGTAGCATCAGCTGCAACAGAATGCACTCAAGATCTGCGACCAAATTGGGGGACCAGTTCTCCCTGTGGGTGTCTGAACCCACAGCTGTGCAGAACGTGGGGAAGCTCTTCACTCAAGCGAGGCCCAACTGCAATGTGTAAATGAAACTCCGCATATTCAACAGAGAGAAGTTGACATCAGCACCTTTAAAATCATCACCACCCTTGTCACACTTCATCAACACACAGCACTTCCTTCGAGAGCAAGCAGACGGGCAGCCTGTCTGCCCGAGGCAACAACTGACCTCATTACACACCGAAGTGCTTGGACTGACAGTCACCCTGGCACAACAGCGCGCACAGGCAGGGACAAGCACCTGGCACTAGCCTGATGGGCCTGAATTAGGACAGGGTGGGGGGTTACATGTAAAAGGTGTGTGTATGTACACACACACTCCAGACTTTGAGAAACAAGGAAAAAATGGAAGAATTACACTGTCGCTGTCAATTTCATGAGGATCTTACCCATTCAGACTCAGTTCAGCCTAAAAAATTCACTTTCTATTAAAGATTAAGCATATCCTGTGCAAAAGGGAAATGTGCTGCTTCCCACATCCCCAAAACCCCTCCTCCTTGACCAGTGCTGAGCCATCTCTTCTCAGATGCCAGTCCTGGCTCACACATAACACTCAAATTAAGGCTCAATACAGAACTCGGTGAAATTCAGCAGCAGCTTTCTAGTACTTAGAACCAGGGCACAAACAGAATCGTAGAATTGTTTAGGATGGAAAAGACCTGTAAGATCATCAAGTCCAACCACTAACCTAGTACTGCCAAGTCCACCACAACAAAAGTGTTCCCAGTGAAGGTATTCCTTGTTGAAAAATATCACTAGATAACAAGTATTATATCTATTCACACTAAATGTAAAACCGGAATCCCCATAAGCACCTCCTAGGTATGTCAGAGCCACGACACAACACTACCATGCTGAGAGCATTCTGCTTCTCTTTTAATCTACTGCTAAATCAAGACTCAGAGATTTGAATTATACTTTGGCCAGATTCTGTTTCCAGAACTCTGTTAATGGCCACATAGGACTTGTTTGAAATTAGCCAATGTTGTTTCTGAATTGCTGTACATTGATTGCTTAAAACTCAGTTAACTTCAGGAACAATAGAAGCAAACAGGCAACTCTCACTCAATACGCCAGCCCAGAATTCTAAGTGTGTTTTTTCCACAGAACCATACTGACTTTCACCTAAGCAGGTCCCATGGTCTTTGGTGGGCATCACACATTCAGACAACTCCAAGTGCCACGGCAGAAAGCAGAGCTCCTCAGTCTACACTTGCATTTCATCTCTAGAAAGATGAAAGATTTTCTGCCAGGAAAATTCACCCAGCCTAGTCACAAAACACTTCCTTCCCAAAACTCCTGCAGGAACACACTACAGGCCAGACAAATCATTGTGATGAGAAGCTGCACATTGCTATTCGCAGGCTTCCAGATGGAGACCTCCACAGAATCTGGTGCAGCACCTGCAGTAAGTGAACACAGCCCTGCACCAAATGAGAAAAGGCAGCTGTGAGTACAAGCAGAGTTATAACTCCTGCTTATTTACTGCCTGTTCGCTCCCTTCCAGTTCCATGTGCTGGACCCTATGCAACCACATACAGCAGTCTCACATGGGAACTTGTAGGCTGCGTTGGACCAGCAGACCAGTAAATCTGGTCACTGGCAGCACCAATGCCAACAGCTTCAGAGCAAAGCACGAGAAACCTGTCAGCAGCAACATCCCTGAGAATGAGCTCCCTCCCAAGCCCCAGCTGCCTACTCAGCCTAGCACAACACAAATCACAAGACATCTGCACAGTGGGTATGCTTAGTCACTTCTTAATATTGTTTTTGTCTTTTTTTTTTCTTCCCTAGTAGTATACCAGTACAAAAAAAATGCTGCTCTTCCCATGAACTCAGGAGTTCCTTGTCCTGCCAATGCAGCTCACAGCTTTGCTGAACAGCAGGGGAATGGAACAGACAAGAACAGTTTCTATTAATAAATTCAGGTTCACAGACTTGTTCAGGCAGTTAATCCCTCCTGATATCAGATTAATGATTAAAGACTTGACTCTATAGACTTTTTAAATCTGTCACATGTAACCAATTATGTCAACAGAGTCTTCTTACATAACCCCACATGATCATGCTAATTTCTAGGCAGCTGTAATTCCTCCTCAGTTTAACAAATTTTGCTGCTTCAGTGACACAAACAAGACCAGAACAAAAAAACTCTACAATGGAAAAAGCATCCACATCAGGATAACTATGTCACGCATAATTATGCTTATTTCTGCGCATGCATCAGCCTTCATGGTTTTAACTCCCCCAAGCAGCCCTCAAGCACAACAGCACTGTCCGGAACACCCTCTAAGAGCGACACAGTATTTGCAGCTCCAGCTGTAGACTTCTAAGGTATTACTAAAAACAGGGAACACCACACAAGAAACACAATTCTATAAGGAAACACACAATCCAAACACATAGTGCTGAGAACCCTTTGGTAGGACCAGGAATACAAGTATTTCTTTCCAGGTTCTAAATTAGCTCATTAAGGTCAAACAGCTCATTAGCATAATCAAATCTGTCACTCAGTAAGTGTTCAGAAAGGCCTGGTGAAACAATAGAAATGCTGCAGCAGCCTAGAGAACACATCCACGTAAAAGAAACAAACCAAAACAACCCCCTTTTCAAATCTTGCTACCATTAAAGCATAGCAACCTCCCAGCAAACAGAAAGCTGCTGGCAGCTGCCACATGGGTTGATATATACTGAGGTCACCACTGCCTCAAACCTGTAATTCACTGCAACTTGAACAAAGAGGGACTAAAAGGGCACATAAACTTTCTTAACTAGATCTGGTAAATGCTACATGCATGCATGGAAAAAATACCACCTCCTGGTGAAGATGTGGCCTCAAAACACTCACAGGAACTCAACAAGTCTCTCAAAAGTCAGAATCTGAACTCTAAAAGAAAAAACACACGCAATCCATTAGGTGAAAATTTCCATACAAGCCACTAACTTGGTTATTTACTTGAGCGGGAGGTTGGTTACTCAAGTTTGAACAGGAAATAAGAAACCAAACATAACAGTTGCCTGTAGGCAAATACGGATTATTGACATACTGCGTCTGGGGAGACTGTTAAACATTTGAGTGCTAAAACCAACATTCCTGCCTTCCCAACGTGCTTTGTGTATTCCTTAGATGAAATTGTTTTCCACATTATCACTTATTCCTTCCGAAAAAAAAGATTCTCAGCTCAGAGAAAGCCTTTTTATGAGATACAGGCAAGTGTCTGAAAGCTAGCACCGCATGCGACAGTGCACAGCAGTAGCTGTCGGACAGACACCCTGCTGTTGACCACTCGGTTACTCAAAATAGCAGCTGGTTATCGGAGCAATTCAGTAGTGTAAGAAAGGACCCCCTCATACCCCACATCCCTCCCACCCTTCTGACACCTCATTTAGTAACTATTAAGGGTGGGGGATTGTTTTTTAAACCAGCTACAATGTCTAGCAGCAAATAATTTCACTTCCCTCTCAGAATATTTTAAACAAGTGAGAAGGAAAAATATCATTAAAAAAATATAGACACAGTCCCAGAGAGAACAGAAGAATCACCTGCTGAGGAGCACAAGGCATACAGGCAAGCACACAGGTAGAACAGCTGCAGACTTCTCAGCTCCCTTGCAGGTTTTCCCAGGTAGTATCGTGACAGAAATCGGGCGCTAATGCTGAACTTGGCTTCCAACCTCTTCTCCATGGCCTTTGTGGGCAGCAGCAGGGTTCTAGAAATGTATAAGATATGAAACACAAAACATCCACTGGCAATCGCTACGTTCTTGCACATATCCAGTTGACACTATGAAGAACATGGCACATTTGTGGAGAAAAAGGAACATCTTATCTGCCTGCTGTGACTTAGACCACTGCTGCTAAGTAACTATCAATACGTTACTAAAATGAAATCTGTAGTATCAACGTTTCCAGTGCTGAAGCGCAGCAGGTCACCACAACAGCCATTCCCATCACCCCTGCGATTTTGTCCTCCAGACCCCACCACTTTCAGCGGCAAAATATCTACTATAACAGACTACCGTATTCCAAAGACACATTTGGGAAATTTGTTTCAGCTATCTCACAGGGAATGGCCACCCAGCCACAAGCATAACGAAGGCACAGATAAACCCCACACATCTGCCTGGCAATGTCATCGCTTGCAAGTTGGTGCTGGCTGGTACCAGCCAGAAACAAAGAGAAACAAGCACACAGCAATGCTGGTCAAAGAACTGTTTCACCCCGTATTTCGCTCTGCAGGGCAGAGATCACAAAAGCAGTGATGCTCCATCTCAGCCCTTCTAAGGCCAAAGGCTTTTACAGCCTCATATGTTAGTGAAATACAGTTTAGCTCTAGGTGATGTGATATGAAAACATTAATTACTCCACCAGTAGTAAAGATTACTTGTTTTTATAAAGAGTAATGAAGCACCATTAGGCACAAGGAGTTAAATCTACCCTTTCTGAAGAATCAGAAGGGAATATAGTTACAGACCCGACTACCAGGGCGCTGCTTGAACACCTACCCTCTGTTAAATCCCGAGGGAATTTCCCGCGGCCACCCGTGCAGCACCCCACGGGGCGGACACAGGAGGAAAAGCTTCCCGAAGGGAGATGCCAAAGGGCGGCTGCTCAGCCAACAGGTCCTTAAGGAAACTTCCCCCACCCCTGGGCCGGGTACCCCCGCCGCCACCGGGGCTGCCCACGGGGGCCAGGGCGGCTCGGCCCACGCCGCCGCCGTGACTCGGGGCCGGGCCGCAGTCGCCGGCCGGGCGGGCTCACCCCGCAGCGGGCCCGGCCGGCGGGACGCGCCCAGGCCGGAGGCCCCGCAGCCCCTCAGGGCCCCGGGGGCGGGACAGGGCCCCGGGCGGGAGGAGGAGGGAGCGTCCCGGGCCGCCGGCGGGTACGTACCAGGGGTGCATGGCGAGGCGAGCTCGGCGGCTCTTTCGGCGGCCTCAGGCGGGCGGCGGGGCCAGGCCGGGCCTCCAGCGCGGCGGGCCCCGGGGCAGCGCAGCCTCCTGCCCCGCGGCCATGGCGGCGGCGCCTCGGCAGCGGCGGGCACCCGCTCACCCCTCACCCGGAAGCTGAACCGCCGCCTCCCGGAACCGGGGCTCTGCGGGCGCTGCCTGGTCGGAGCCGGGGCTCCGGAGCCGGCTGTCCCGCCTCACGTCAGCCCAGCGGGGGGCGGGGCGGGGCGGGGCCGCCCTCCCGCAGCCCGCGGGCGAAGGAAGCCGCGCAGCCACAGGTCATTTGCCTACAGGCCGCGCGGAGGCGGGGCTTCGGGGGCTGCCCAACAAGGCGGCAGGCGATTGGTCGGCGGCGCGGCAGCGGTGCCTGGATTGGCTGCGAGGCTGCACGAGCGGTACCTTGATGAGGTAAAAGGGACGGGAGACCGCGGCTGGTGGTGGTGGGTTTGTTGCTCGCTCTTCAGCCTCCCCTGCCTGACCATGGCCTCGGACTGCGGAGACAGAAGTGCGACGCTGAAGAGGTGCCTCGGTGTGCTCAGAGACGCGAGGAACGACAGCGAGCAGTTCGCAGCCCTGCTGCTGGTAGGGAACCACCGCCGGCCCACGCCGTGGCCGCCATCGCCTCAGGAACGGGCCGGGGAGGGCGAACCCCGCCGCTGGCAACGCGGGTGCCCGAGCGGCGCTTGCCGCTGTGCTGGCGGGCCTTGGGGGCTTCAGGGCCTTGGAGGCCTCGAGACAGGGGGCTTTGGGCCTCGGGGGTTTTGGGGCAGGGGGCTTCGCGCCTTGGGGTGCCCATCAGCAAAGTGGAGTGTGCCTGGCCTTGGTTTGGGTGTGCAGAGGGTTAGGCAGCATCACCACACTCTTGAAACACTCAGGTAAACCTCTGGATTAGCACTCAGGCCAAATGCCCAGCTCAGTTTGTACTCCTCTGTACTAATCTTGTTTTGGCTTCCTATTTACCTGTTCAGTCCTGTTCAATTTAGCAAAGCCTCTTGCTGTGCACTCACCCCTTGTTTGCCTTCCAGGTGACCAAAGCGGTCAGAGCCGGAGAAGTAGATGCTAAGACCCGTCGCCAGATCTTTGATGCAATTGGATTCACGTTTCCAAATCGGCTGCTCATCTCGGGGCACCCCCCGGCAGGCTGCCCCGAGCACACCTTCCGAGCACTGGGCCTCACTCTCTTGGCATGTTTCTGCACTGATCCAGAGTTAGCTGGTCACTCCCAGATCCTGAACAAAATCCCAACCTTCAATGACATCCTGGTGTCCCCCTGCAATCCGGACAGCACATCCATGATCGATGATGTATACCAGTGCCTGAGTGCTGTCATGGCCACTCCCAGAGGCCCCAGGGAGCTGGTGAGCAAAGGGACAGTGCCTGTCCTGTGCCAGGCCTACATGAATTGCAGTTATGGCTCTGACCGTGCTTTGGCACTGCTCTTGGGGCTGTTGGCCGTAGCAGAGGCAAAGTGCTGGCAGAGAGACGCTCCACACCTCCTGACCGTGCTGAGCAAGCTGTCTGATGATTTTCTCAAGGCTGAAGACTTGACCAAATTTGAGTTGTGTGAGGTTCTGCCTCACTTCATCCCCCTGTCGCCACCGCTCACACAGGACTCACAGGGCTCTGAGTGCCTCCATAGACTTTACAAAGGGTTGGCTAACATCTTGGGCAGTAAACTCAGCCAGTCACAGCGGGACCCTGCTCTGAAGCTTGCTGCCTGCCTTGTGCAGGCCTGTGGGTCAGAGTGGATCCCAGAAGGGAGTGCTGGAAGCAAGTTCCTGGCCTTGCTGGTGAACTTGGCTTGTGTGGAGGTTCGCCTGACCCTAGAGGAGCCAGAGCCCTTGGAGGTGGAGGGGAAGAAAGAGGTGGTAACAGCCTGCTATGTCCTTATTGAGATGGGGATCCAGGAGTGCTTGAGAGAAGAGAAACCGCTGCTAGAAGAGGTGCAGAAAATGCAACTCATGAGGATCATGGAGGAGGCATTTGGAGCTGTAATATTCTATTTGAGACAGGTAATGCA
Organism: Falco peregrinus; assembly: GCF_023634155.1. Classification (NCBI taxonomy): domain Eukaryota; kingdom Metazoa; phylum Chordata; class Aves; order Falconiformes; family Falconidae; genus Falco; species Falco peregrinus. The sequence continues at coordinate 118,840,329 of NC_073723.1, forward strand.
GGGCTTTCAAGTGAAGAGCATGTTTTCATGGGTTTCTCTGGGAGGCTTTGATAGCTCTTCACCAGGACGCTTAATGGGGACTCAGCAGCTCATGGCTGTAGCTGTGTAGAGCAAAATGTGCATCTTTGCCCACTGTGGTTTTCGTACCTGTAGTAGCTTGATAGGAAAACAGCCCTAATGTGTCATTTTCTATCTGCTTCCTTCTTCATGCAGGTTAAACAGGAGAAGCTACAAGATCCTTTAATATTAGCTTCTGTTCGAATCCTTGGAGCGTGGATGGCAGAAGAGACATCATCCCTCAAGCAGGAAATCTGTGAGCTCTTGCCTTTCCTTGTTCATTATGCCAAGAAGCTTTTCAAAGAGGGCAGCCCAGCTGCGAGTCTCCCCCAGCCAGAGCTGGTCAGCACCAAGGGCTCTGGCTTACCCCAGGATGCTCTGAGGTGTGTATTTTAAGCATAGACTTGATGCATTTTAACACAAAGCTGCTCAAATCTTTTTCTGTTTTCCATTCTCCTTGAAGTGCCAGTTCCATGGTGCTTTTTTTCCCTCCTGTTGGATGTAAATGCAGGGCTTAGCCCCATTCTACCTCATGTTTCCCATTTCCTTCCCTTTCCAGGTTTCTGCTGCCTGGCTTTTGCCATTTAACAGCAGAAGACAGGCCCCGAGACATCCTCATCTCGGAAGGGGCGCCAGCCCTGCTGTGTGAGTACTTCCTCCATCAGTGGGCAATGCTGACCTCCGAGTCTGGGTCCCTGACTCCACTGACAAGCACTGAAATGAGTCTGCAGACTGCATGTGGGATTTTCCTTAACTTGGTTGTGACTGCACCAGACCTCATCAGGTAATCGAGCTGCAGGGGCTTGCTTTGAGATTGTCAGTGGGAGGAAAGAGGGTGCATTGTGAAATGAGCTTGCAGTATCTTTTAAAACACTGTGCTGAAAAAGGGTTATCCCTTTTTCAACATCAATTACATTACTTTTTTTGGTGCTGCATTTAACCTTAACATTTTCAGGTGCTCCTGACTCTGCTCAGGGAATATGTCTCAGGGTTTGCTTTCTCCCTAGGCGAGACAAAACCTTTGCCTCCTTGATGGACACATTGCTAAAGTCCCTTCCACTTCTGCTGCCCCAGAAAGATCAACTGGTTCTAGCAGCGAATATTGCCACTCTGGGCCTGATGATGGCCAGAATCATTTCAAATTCAGCAGGTAAGAAGAGTTCCCATTGGCAAAGATGCACATTGCTCTGTGTGAGCAGGGACCAGGGTCTGGGTGGTTGGGATGGAGAAAGCTGCTATCAGGGAAACAGGTCCAGTTTCTGTCATTGAAAAAGTGCTGAAATCAAAAACCTGGAGGGGCAAGGAATATGCCAAAAATTCAGCAGGCAGGTGCACTGGAATTAAGAGATTTTTAGGGCAGGAGGATGTTATTCTGATCTCCCCGAAAGCCCTGCTGCAGACAGACCCACCAAAGGATCCCTCCTTTGGCCGAGTAAGCTCTGTATCAAGTCATTAATCTCCTTTTTCTTCCAGTTCTTCAGGGGACGCGGTCTGCCAAGGAGTTTTTCGGAGCTGCCATTCGCTTCCTATCACAGGCCCATACCACCCAAGCAGACCCCGGTAGCAACGGCTTGGCCGCAGCCGTGTCACCTGCCTACACGGGCGCCTGGGCTGACATCCGTGAGCTCTGGTTCCTGGGGATGCAGGCCTTGGCCGGCTGCGTGCCACTCTTCCCCTGGCTGCCGCAAGCCATCCTCCAGGCGCGGTGGCTGGAAGGCCTCTCTGAGTTACTGACCCGCGTTGCTCCAGCCTCGGTGGATTTTGAACTCATCACCGCTTTCCAGGGTGTGTTGGTAGAGCTGGCCAGAGCCAGCAAGCCCTGCAGGGATGTCATCCTGTCACACTACGGCAGAGAGTGGGCCAACCTTTACGGTATGGCAGCTTTGGAACAGTGTCTGTCCGAGGAGTGAACAGCCAAAGCCACCCTGGTGTGGGAAATGAAGCCAAGCACCTGTACAAGAACTGTTCAGTGTTTCTCATGCACCTTTTGGTGCCATTAAAAAACATTTAAATGACCGAACTTTATAACATGAGTGGTGCAGCAGAGTTCAGCAGTACTTGCACTGTGCACAACCTGATGTGCAGAGCTGTTGCTGCCTCAGAACATTTCAACATGCACCTTCTTGAGCTCTGTCAATATTTAAAACCAGCCTGTTTTCTTATTAAAGACAGTTTTTGTTGTGTTGTTTTTTAAATTCCTGCAGCGTTGGGATTTATTTCTGCCAGGGCCCTGAGAGGTTGCCTGCCTCTCCTGTTAACGTGCTTTCTCAATTTCATCACAGTATGTCACCTTATTTTGTCAGAGGCCTGCACGTGTTAGTGAAGTAACCCGTTACTACATGTAGAAGCCTATAAAGGGCAGGAACAGGAAGAACTTTACTGATAGCAGTGAGAGTAACTCTCCGTACCGTGGCACAGATGAGATGTGAAGACATACAGAGGCTCTTTTGCTGTGCTGTGGGATGCACGCGCCAGGCTCACACCCATGCCTGGTACCATCTAGAAATCCTTCGCAGCGCGGTCTGCTGTTGCCTGTGTTGTAAAGCACCTGCACGAGGCACGGCCGTGGTGGTTTGTGTTGGCTCAGCTCCCTCTTGCTGCAGAGATGAGATGTACAGCGGGACTTTTCCACTTGCAAGGTGAGGGGTTCAACCTGCAAAGGCCTTGAAGCTCCCTGGAGCCTTCGGGGATGGACTGTGAAAGCAGAAATGAGTGAATTGCACCTCGCTGCCCCCCTGCGCGGACGAGTAGTTTGCTTTACGTAAGAGAAAGGCCACATGTACAATGCGAGTAAATCACTTGTTCTGTTTGCAGCCTGGGCTGCCGCCACTAAGGACCCTGTGAGCCTGAGTGTGAAACCTCCCCAAAAGAGCAGCCGGGACGGGGTGGTGGTGCGGAGTCAGGCTGAGGGAGGATGACTGCGGCTGGAGCCCAGCTCCTGCCTGGCAGCCGCGGGTCCGGGAAGGATTTTCCACCAGGTGTCAGTCGTGGAGCTCTGTGGGAGCAGCAGCCGCCACCCCGGGGACTGCCTCTGCTGCCAGGCCGAGGCACTCATCCTGGCTGCCCGCAGAACCCTTGCTGGGGGGGCTGTGGAATCGTCCGATTGAAAGAAAAACCGAGTGAGGAGCTGTACCAGCAGGAGGGCTGAGTCGGGGTGTATTCCTGCTTTACACCACAGTTTTATCTTGCTGCTTTATGAAAGCAAACGCCTTACACAACTGGAGAGGAGGTGTCTGCTCTTGCTCAGGAAAAGTATCTTTCTGATCTTTCCAGCTCAGCCCTGAAAAGTTAATGCAAGTTGGGACAAAGGCAGGTGCTACCAGAAGAAAGCTGTGTGAGCCAAACATGCAAATGAGCCTCCTGGCCTTGGAAAAGAGCACAGCTCTGCTCGAGCGTGGGCTGGGAGAGTCTCCCCATCCTGCCAAGAACACCTCATCCCTACACCGCGGGGAAACATCAATGCCTTGGAAGAGTCAGAAACACATTTCAGGGTGTCAGAAAAAAAAACACTCAAGCCCTCAGATGCTTTACCTTCAACTATCCCTGGTCCTGTATGCTCTTCTGCCTCTGGTCAAAGGGTGTGGGCTTCCCATTAATGAAAGGTTATCATTAGCGCTAATGAGAGATAGGCGCCTGTATCAGCTCCTCTCTCCCCCAGCAGTGCACTGGGCTCGCTGCGGTTAGCCGTGCTGGTTTGGCCGTTGCTCAGCCCCGCAGGCAGCGGTAGGAGCTCCCCCAGCACCCGACCGGAGATTCAGCATGGGCCTGCAGGACCCCGTCCAAGACCAGAGCAGCCCTAGACCTGGAGGCCTTTGGCTGCTGGTCTTTAATTCCCAGGCAGGCTACCTGGGAGCAAACCAAGAGCCCAGGGAAGTCCTCCAGTTTTTCCTTCACCACATCCTGGGGCAGTGGGGTTTGGCCACCAACAGGTGCTTGCAGAGGAGCACCTGTCCCTCATTCTCACGCTCTTCAATGGAAAGTCACATTACCAAAGGTGTAGTAAGGACCCTCCATGCTTTGCCAGAGCTGGAGCCTCCCAGAGACCCTGATGGCTCATCATATGCTTGTTTCTTTGCATAACACCAAACACACTCCTCTTGGCTGCTCCTGAGCTGACAGAGGACAGGGTAAGACACTAGCCTTGCTCTGGAATGTTACCAGGCTGGGTACCAGGGGAGATGCATTGTGCAAATGCTGGGGCTCCTTGAGCAAAATCACTGCTCTCTTGTCCCAGGACACCACTTTCCAAACACGTTCTCGGACAGAGCACCCAGGTTTCTCTCCCTGAGACACAGGGCTCTGACAACAGGGAGCACAGCATGCTCAGGAGGGGATAGCACCAGGGCTGGTGGAGGCCTCCTGCTATGTGGACATCTCCCTTGGCTCTGCTTGTGCCAGTCTGCAGGCCCCGGCACACCCCGGGGCAGCTCAGCCCAGTGCAGGAGAGATGGTGCCCCAGCAGCCTGGCTAAGGCTTCAAAGTCCTCGGCCTTCCCAAGCTTTGCAAGCCCAGCCACATGTTCTGCTGCTGGCACTCAGCATCTGCAGGCATCAATCCTCTAGTGCCAGGAAGGTGAATGATGGCATCACGTAGCATCCCCGGTCTGCCACAACGCTTTGAGATCCCAGCACAGAGTGGGACTGCAGCCAGCAACACCCAGAGCAAACTGTGCTCCAGGAACAACATGATCATTCACCGTGGCTTGGACAAGATGGATAAGGCCCCAGAGGAGCAGATGCACATTCTGTTTTGCTTTGACAGCTTAAATGTCATAATGCCATTGCAAACTGCAAACCTGACCATGGCATACATTATCTTACAGTGTTTATTCAGACCACCCCAAAAGCACTGGCAATAAAATTAAATATTTCATGTGATGTTATTTGGCTGCTGCGCTGCAGGAACCAAGCGCAGCCCCCTCCCACAAACCTCTTGCCGCAAGATGTAGCAGGGGTGGTGAGGGTGGGAGGCCTGAGCACCAAGGGGGGGGCTGCCCTGTTCCCTGCACACCCCTCGATGGGGTCCACGTCCTCCCCAAAGCCCTGCCTGGATTTCCAGCCCCACAGCAAGGAGTTTCCTTCCCCACCTGGCTTCCTGGGAAGGGGATGTGGGAAACGATAGGAGCAGCCCATGTTTCTCTGAGGTGTTTGTTGGTGGGAGCTGGGCTTCTGGAGAAGAACCAGTTCATCTTTGGCTGGCGCAGAGACCTGCGCTCACATACTTTCATTTCCATGCCCGTACTGCCCTGCTCAGCAGGTATTTTTGCTGCTGACCCCCAAAAGCAAAGGTTGCTGCCTCAAGCCCCTCACACGCTCCTGGAAGAGCCGGCACACACATTGATCTCCCTGGGAAGGAGCACTGGGACCTTTGTTACAAAACCAGTTTTTCAGAGATTTCTGGCTTGGGTGAAAACACAAGTGGTCCCTGGGGTGGAGACCTGTCCCAGACCAACAGCGAACGCCCCCCTGTAGCTGGGAGTGAGGGGGCAGATCTCGTGTTGGGGACCTTCATGTTTGGCATGTTTGGCAGAGCAAAAACATGTTTGGCAGAGCAAAACACCAGCACAGCTGGATGTGCACGTGGTCCTTAAACTGGGAGGCTGAAGAGTAGCAGAAAGCTGCCTCTGAGCACCCCGCGTCCGCGTGACCCCCAGCAAATGCTCTGGCCGTGCTGACCCAGTAACAGAACCAGGCAGCTGCTGGGACAGTGTGTGTGCAGTGCCCAGTGTGACAGGCCTTGGCACTACCTGGGACCTCGGGGGACAGCAAGCTAAAGCGAGTAATGGCTCATTATCACCACTGGTGCTTAGTGGCCACCTCCTGCCCATGAGACACTCATGGGTTTGCTTTGCTCTCACCGGGCAGATGAGAACACTCTTAGCAAAGCTGGACAGAGGGGACAGGGCAGGGGGGGATCCGGGCAGGTCTCAAGCATCTTGCAAGGACCGTTCAGGTGCTTGCAGGGCTCTGAGCGTGCTGCTGGCCAGGACCCCAGGGCTGGAAGGTGCTGCCTGTGCTCCCAGCGGAGGGTGCCAGGGTGGAGAAGCTGCGGGGAGCTGCCCCACGCCCGGAGGAGAGAAGCGGCCAGAGCTCACCTTCGGCAGGGACACGCACAGCCCCCAGCACCAGCCACAGCCGCTCGCTCTTGTCTGCTGCGAGATCCCTCGGCCCCTTCCTGGGCACCGGCTGGGCTGGGGGGGGTGACCCCAGACTCGGGCTGCCTCGGCCCCCTGCCCCAGCCCACCACATTGCCACCAGCCCAGCTTGCCAGGCCTGTTCGGTAGCAGTGGGGCAGCTTTGCCTTTTGTTTTTCCTTCCCTTTGTCTGTCAGCGTTGCAGGTTTCCTCGGCTCTCTCATTTTTGGGTGGAAAAAACAGCTTCCCTCTGAGCTGCCTCCAGGGAGCATCATCCCACTCGCCCCACAGTCCCAGGCCCGCTCCTGGCCCTTCCCGCCTGGATTTTGCACAGTTTCACCTCTTTCAGATGAATAAAGACTTGACATTATACGGACTAGACGAGCAAGGGATGTTAAGAATGAACTGGAACATAACTGCAAAATACAGCATGTCCAATCCAATTTTTCCTAGCAAATGAAATGGATCTGGTGGAAAATAAACACAGAACTTTCAGGAGCAGCGTCCTTGAACAGCATGTGAGGGGGATGAAGAGATTTGAATAGATCAGCCCTTTACACCTCTGCACATCCCTCCTCCCTCCCTTAAATGCCATCTTTAATAGAAATAAATTAGAATAAATGATCAGCCCTTGCCTCCTAAAGACAGGTGGCAGGGTAATATTAAAAGAAATGAATAAAAATTCATTTAATGAGCATTGTTAATTAAACCTGGAAATCAAAGAGGTCTGAGTTGTGGGAATTCAGAGGAAAAATGAAAATGAAGGGAGCTGTAGCTCGGGGCAGGAAGAGTGGAATTAAATTAAATGCAATGTGGGATTGTGTTTGTTAATGTCGATCACACATTGCGGTGCGTTACAGTCGGGGGTGACGGGGTTGTTCTCCACTCGCACACAAATTCCGCGCTGACACCAATGGAAACTCCTGCGCAGCAGCGGGCAGCCCGCTCCCCGCGGGTGGCACGGTGAGACCGCGGGGACCCCGCGGGGCCACGGCCACCCCCAGTGCGGCCACGGGTGTCCAGGGGTGCGCGTGTGGGGTGTGCGAGCGTGCGGGTGCCCGTGCGGGTGTGCAGCCCCCGGGGGGGTGGGGGTGGGGTGTCGCTGAGGAGCCCTCCGTGCCGCTGGCAGGGCCGCCCCGTCCGTCCGCCTCGCCCCACGCGGTGCCCGGTGCTGCGGGCCCGCCTCGCCCTGCCCCGGAGGGAGGGCCCAAGCAGAGGGCGAGAGAGGGATGGAGAGGAGGCGGGAGGGATGGAGGAGGGAGGGATGGAGGGCGGGGAGGCAGGCACGCTGCCTGTCATTGCTCCTCGGTTTCCCCTGGTTCTGTCTCGCCCGGCGCCCGCCCTCCCGCCCGTCCCCTCGCGGGGGGAGCCAGGCCCGGAGCACCCCCAGACACTTCTCCCTCTCCCCCAGGCCCGGGCTGGGGCTCCCTGCTCCCCCTCGGGGAGGAGGGGGAAGCGCCACCGGGTGACCCCCGGGCTCTCCCGGCAGGACCGGCCCCGGGCCCCGCTCCAGCCGCCGTCGGGCGGAGGTTGCAGCTGCCGCCGGGACCCCGCTGCCCGCTCGGGCTAATAAAGTCAAACCGTAGAGCATCGCCGCGGTCCCGCAGCCCGCCCGCACACACGGGACCTCCCGGCCCTCGGGGCTCGGTCCCCGGCACGGCCCGGGGCGCCCCTCGACAGGGCTCTCAGGCGGCGCGGCCCGGGGCGGGGGGACCCGCGGGTGGCACCGGCGGGGGGAGAGGTAGCGACACCTCACGACACAGGAGGGGGGCCGCCCGACGGCGCGGGGAGCGGCACCGGCCGCGCTCCCGGAGGCGGCGGGCTCCCCTCGCCCCCCGCCCCAGCCGCCTCCCGCCGCCGTCCTGCTGCGCCCGCCGGCCGCTGTCGGGAGCCGTCGGGAGCCGTCGGGGCCCCGCGGGAGCGGGCGGCGCGTCCCCGGCCCCGCGCTCTGACGCGCGCTCCCGGCGCGGCGGGCGCGCCCCCGCCGCTATAACTGGCGTGCATGGAGTCGGGGCCGGCGCAGAGGAGCGGGCGGGCGATGGGAGACGCCGCTCCGGCGGGATAGAGGGGCGGAGACGGGGGCACCCCCGGGGCCCGGCCCGCCCGGGGCTCGCCGCGGGCCCGCACAGATGCTAGTGCACAGCTACCCGGGCATGGTGAGTGCGGGCCGGGGGCGGGCGGGCGGGTCGGGCCGGGCCGGGGCCGGGGGGTCGGGGCCGGGGGTCCGCGCCCGCCTCACCGCCGCTGTCTCCGCCGCCGCAGGACCGCGCCGAGGGGCTGCCCGGGGCACCGGCCGGGGCCCGCCTGCCGCAGCTGCCCGCGCTCAACCAGGCGCCCTACGGCTCGGCGCCGCCGCTCTGCCACACGCCCGCCGCCGACTTCCAGCCGCCCTACTTCCCTCCGCCCTACCCGCAGCCGCCGCTGCCCTACCCGCAGGGCCAGGAGCCCGGCTACCCGCACCTGGCGGACCCCTACGCGGCGCTCAGCCCCCTGCACCAGCACCAGCAGCCCGCCTGGCCCCCGCAGCGCGGCCGGCAGGACGACGCGGGGCTGCTCTCGCCCTCCCACCGCGCCCTGGGGCTCGACCCCCGCCGCGAGTACCCCGCCGTGCCCCGCCTGCTGCACGGCCTGCCCGACGGCGGGCACGGCCTCGCCGACGGCCCGCTGGGCCTCCACGGCCTCGGCCACCACGGCATCGAGGACATCCAGGTACCGGGGGACGGAGGGAGGCTGGGGAGGGCGTCCGGGGGAGACGGGAGCAGCACCCCGGGGACCGATCCTACCGCCGCCTGTGCGCCCCGGGGCGGGAGTGAGGGGGTCCCTGCGGGCGGGACGGGACGGGCCCTGCGGCGTCCGTACCCCCGGGCAAGGAGGGCCGCCGGGCCGGGAGCCCCGTTACCGGGACTTACCCGTGCCCTAACGATTCCTCGTGACCTGGTGCAGCGGGTGGACCGGGTCCCGGCCGCGCTGTCCCCACGCCCTGAGCGGCCGGTGCCCGTCCGCACCGGGAACCGCCGGCTGACGGCTCTTGCTTCGGTGCTTTCAGGCCGTGGACGACGGCGGAATGAACCTGCTCGATCAGTCCGTGATCAAGAAAGGTAAGAGCGCGGCGGCACCGCGGGACGCGGCACCGGGCCGGGCTCCTCGCCCCTCTTCTGCCCTCGAGGCTCCCCCGCGTCGGGTTCCCCCCGCGCCAGCCGTCCCGCGGGGTCGCTCCCCTCCCGTCGGGAAGGGCTCGCCGCTGTCCCCGGCCGGACTGAAACGAAAGCGGCGGGTCCCGGCGGGCCAGCGCGTCCGCCCGCCCCCGGCCCGCCGCTCCTTCCCGGGACCGGTCACCGAGGGGCCCGGGCGGGCGGCCCCGGCAATCGGGGAGCCCCGGGAACCAGCCCCGCCGGCGGCCGCGGACAGTTCGCGTCGGAAGTCTCCGGGGATGCCCCGGCGGGGCCCGGCGGCAGTTGCCGGTGCCCCCCGGTCCCGCCGCCCCGGGCCGGAGCCCTGCGCCCGACGGCAGGGGAGGCATCCGGGGCCGCGCACTGCTCCGCACCGCCCCGGGCGGGGAAAGCGCTGGCCCACGGCGAAGCGGGCCCGTTCGGCGGGGCTCGTACCGGGGGGAAGGGGGCGGTTAACGGGGGCGAGGCGGTGGCGCGGCTGTGGGAAGCGGCGCTTCCCGTCCCTGCGGCCGGGTAGCATCCCCTACGCGCCCCCCGCCTCGGCACCAACCCGGGCCGGCGGGGGGACCCCGTCTGCGGCTCCAGAACCGGGGCTTTACCCCGGGGACGGGCGGGGAGGCCCGGCGCTCCCTCCGGGGGCCGCCGCGGGGAAGAGGGGCTGCGGGCAGGGGTCCCGCACGGTGGCCGGTGCCCGGCGGCCGGTGCCCCCCGCCCGGTGCCCCCCATCGCCTCTCCTAATTTACTGCCGATTCTCCTCCACCTGCTGAACTGCCCCTCTGCTTCCAGACAAAGCCCCGTGCTTAATAAACCAGCTCAACTCCGTAAAATATTTTTCTAATAAAAACTTCACCGGGGCATCGCTGGGAGCAGAGGGGACGTGAGCGATTTATGCGGCTGCTCGGGGCCATAACTCGTATGAACTATTCAAGCGCTGCTCTTGGCTTCTCCCCGCCAGTTTTTACAAAAGGAAAAAATACGTGGCTGGAAAAGGCGTGTGGAACCGCAGCTCCCCGGTGCGGGCTCCGGCAAACGAAACGGCGGCGGCCCGTGCGGGCTGGACGGAGGGGGGTAACGGGAGGGGGTAACGGGGGCAGGCCCGGTGCCCCCAGCCCAGCGGGGTGCGGGGTCGCTGGGTGAAAGGCCGAGCGCCCCGGGGGCCGAGGGGGGGCTGGCTCCGGCGAAACGCCGCCGAAACCGGGAGGTTTTAGCTCGCCGGCTGCACCCGGAGCTCGCAGCGAGCTTCGGCCCCGCTCCCGGCCGGGGGCCGCTTCCCACTGCCTGGCCGCAGCCCCGGGAGCTGCCCAGCCCCGGCAACCCGGGACAAATATCCCGATCGTGCCGCTCTTCCCCCGCCGACATCGCCTATCGCGATCGTTACTCGCAGGAGGGAGCCGCGCCCGCGGTGCGTTCCGACCCCCTTTCCGTGGAAATTGTTATTCCAAGAGCGCAGCTTCATTACACGCGGCCTTTCAGTGAAGCATTAATGACCGTAATTATTTTAGCTTTAATTAGAACACATGAGAGGCGTTCCATTAAATATCCTTGCCTGAGAAATGGTTGCCACAAGCTGCGGGGTGTGTGCGCGCCGGCCGTGGGTGCCGAAATGCCAGTATTTGTCTGGAAGTTGGGTTGGAGTTGCCGTGGGTTCGGATTTTGGTTTGATTTTGGTTTGATTTTGGTTTGATTTTGGTTTGATTTCCCCCCTTTCCTTTTTTTCAAAACGCGCCATTCCTTCGAAATTTTCGTCTCCCATCGGGAGGATTTGTTGTTGTTTAGTGCCAGAGATCCTCTAGTCTCTTTTATTTAAAAAAAAAAAAAAAAAAAAAGGAAAAAAACCCAGCTAAAAGTTGGGCTTGTGGCTGCAGTCGTCTGCAGCCCCTCTGCTCTTCCCACTCTTGCTCTTTCCACCGGTTCTCTTGGGTTTTGTTTGGTTGGTTTTTTTTTAAAATTATTATTGTTTAATTTTGGTGTTGGTTTGGTTTTGTTGGTGGTTTTTTTTTTTCCACCCTCCCTGCTGTGTTCGGCATAAAGATGCAAACTACCTTTGGGAGAGCGCTCGGGGTTCGAGAGCGATGCGCTTGCCAGGGTGCCCCCATCTCTGCTCGGCACCCCAACCCCCCCCCATTTACCGCAGCAGCTGAGAAATGGACAAACTCAAAGCATCTGTCGGGGGCGGGGGGGACACGGGCGGCCCCCCCGAGCAGCCCCCGGCCGGGCCGGTCGCCCCGGTTGCCCCGGGGAGCGGTGCTCGGTGCCGTGCGGGTCCCGACCTACCGGGCGGTGTGTTGGAGCGGCAAGCGCCGCTGCCCTCCGCTCGAATGAATTACTTTGCAGTCTGCTTGATTTAAATTTTTCACACATATATATTTTTAATATATAATACAGCGTCGTTCTTACTTCCCTGCCGCAACGGGGGCGAGCGGTGAGCCCAGGGCGAAGCCTCGGACCCCGAGGCCGGAATGAATTACACTCGAATAAAATAATAATAATAATAAAAAAATAAACGGTTTGCAGGCAGGAGGTGTGCAAATGGACGGCAGGGGATTCTCCCCGTGGGGAGGGAGGGTCAACGGGAAAAAGCGCAGTTTTATCATAAATCGCGCCGAGATTCTCAAATACTGCACCGGGGAGGATTAATCCCGGAATTCCTGACGGGATGGCCGTCGGACAGAAACCTGATATAAATCTGTGCATGTGAAAACAGATAAATCTCTCCTTAATTAGTTACCGAGATACTGTTGTCCTGGTTCAACAAAATATTAATCACCTGCCCCAAATCCCTGAAGCCACCTTTTAACTCCGGTGCTCGGAGGCGCTTTTCATTCCAGCCGAGCGCGGGGACCCCCCGTCCAAAGCAGCAGCAAACGGGCGGCCAGCAGCCCCCGGGGAGGGGCTCCGGGGCCGGGGGGATGTTCAGGAGATGGGGGGGGGGGGGGGGGGCAGGAGCAGGGAGATGGAGGGGGCTCCCGATGCCCCCAGCCGCCTGTTTGCTCTTTTCCCCGTTTCCTTCTTCAATAAACTTCAAGGCTCTCCGCAGTTAATATCGCGACAGGGGATTTTAGGGGGAGATCTGAGGGCTGATACGGGGTGGGTGGTGGGGTGTCCCGCGCCAGCAGCTCTCTCCCCCACACACCCCTTTTGCTGCAGGTAGCTTCGCATGTAGCAAGTGGAGGAGGAAGAGGGGGGCGGCCCGGGGGTCCCGCCGTGGCGAGGGGTGTCCGGGCTGAAATGAGGTGCTCCCGACTCGGTGCCCACCGGTGCTTTCGGGACTGGCCCCGGGTCATTGTTCCCGTGACCAGCCCTGAGGTGGTGGTGGGGCTGGGGTCCCGGGGTGCTGGGGGGGGAGGCAGCGCTGGGAAAGGGAGGACGAGCTTCCCCCCGTGCTGGCGTGACAAAGGGGGGATATATTTAGTTTAGGAATTAAATGGATAAAATCTTGGACAGGACAGCAGAGCTTCTGTGAATAGCCTTTGTATGTACGTGCGTTCGTTCTCCCTGTTTTTCACAAGTATTTTAGAAATGGGTTTCTGTATCTTTTTATTTAATTTTATTTGTTTCGGTCTTGTTGGGTTTTTCCCTTTTTTTTTTCTTTTTTTTTTTTTTTTCCCTCCCAAGCACTTATATAAGACCAGGAATATATTTGACTTGAAAACGGTAAAATGAACCCTGAAAAAGTTTAGTCGGGGTCTCTGGCTGCTTTAGGCTACAGCAGCTACAGGCATTTTCTGCTCTGTTCACCTGCTGCCCTGGTGTTTGGATTCCTGGGACAGCTACTCATGGCTGGACGTGAATCCCACCAGAGAAATGCCTGGAGACTCCCAGCAAGCCCCAAGCTGGTCCTGCTCCTTCCCTCGGTGTGGCGAGGAGAGGGGGATTTTCTGTCGATGAACTCCAGTGTTTTTGCCACTGTGCTCAGTAGCAAAAAAAATCCTGCAGCTTGGTCATAAAATAAGGAGGGGTTTTATTGCTTTGACATCCTTTCAGGATCAGCGGAAAGCTTCTGCTAGAGCCTTTTTATTACAAAGAAAAATACACATCTCCTTCCCCAGCACCTGGGGGCACGCTGGGCGCAGGAGCAGCCTGGGGTCCTGAGAGATGGGGCCCTGTAAGCAGCAGGAGCGGGGAGAGCCGCAGGGGCCTGCGCACCCTGCTCACGGGCAAGAATTTTGGCTGTGGCATTTTACAACCTGGAGTAGAGACAGAGCAGGGTGTAGCCCGCGTGGGTTCACGCCGGCACTCAGGCATGCACGGCACACGGGCGCTGCATGGAGAGTGGGGATCGAGCTCCCCTGGCTTCACGTTGAGGCAGCAGGATTTGGCCGCTGCGCTCTCCCTCGTGTTTGTGACTTGTTTGAATTTCCATCCGAAGCTTTTCAGCTGCTCCGGAGTGGCAGGGCTAGCGTTTCTGCTGAGGAATGCGGACCTGTTTGGCTGGATGCTGGACAGATGGATGGAAAGCTGTGCCTCAGAGTGCTCCGAGCCCACATTTAGAAATATTGCAAGAAGTAGCTGTCACTACTAAAGAATGCAGCAGAGGAGGGAGATTAAGACCGAGAGCCTCAGATCCACTTGCCACCGCACGCGAGCTCCAGGTTTGGAAGCAAAAACTCCCCGTGGGCTTCATGTGTGGGGCTGCCGGTGGGACTGGGGTGCCGGCGTGGCCGCAGCGGTGCCATTTCTCCTTTGTTTCGGTGCAGCGAGGAATTGAGCTGTAAGAAATGCCGCGTGAAGCCAGATGTGGCAGGGGAAAAAAAAAAAAAAGTCATCCTGAAAGAATAGTAGATTAGATAAACATCATTTCCTGTGACGAGCAAAGGTAATAAATGAGGTCATCCCGTAAAACACCTGGGGCTGTGAAGACACATCTTTTATAAGACTGTCCACGGACGTGGGTGGAGGTGCTTGGACTCCAGTCAGATGGTGCTGAGCTCGGCCGGCAGAGCCCTCCCGGCTCTCTGCAGCTTTATCTGTGGCGGTAGTGTGCCTGAGTGGGAAAAGGGGCTCACCTGGGACAAGCTGGGTCTTGACTGGAGGCTTTGCTGTCTTAGCGCTGCTCACAAAGGCTTCAAAGTTCAGACAAGCCCTCGCACACACCGCGAGATACAGCGTTCATCAGAACAGTCACACCGCCCGATCCGGGCACTTCTCCCTCGCGCACACAGGCGTGTGGGGCAGGAACACCTACTAATCAAACAGAGCAACTTAAAAGAAAGTTTTTACTCTGAACTGCATCCAGATCACCATTCCTCCATTAAAATTATATTTTTAATGCCCTATAATTGCACCAGGATAAAACCAGGTGTGTGTTCGTGTGAGATAACACACGCGGGTACCGGTGAAGGCGCTGGGCTTTGTCTCAACCTCCCCACTGCCTCCCAGGCATGTGTTATCTCCAAGTTTCATGTACCTTGTCATGACTTACTGTTTAATTAGATGTTTTTAAATGAATTCTTTTTTCTTTGTTAGAAATAAAGAGCAGCTCTTAAAGGGTAGGTTCAGAAAAGCCAGCTTGGGTTGCTATTCGGCATGTGGCTTGTGAGTCAAAACTACAGCCCTTCTCCTCCCGGAGATGGAGCCCAGGTGAGGTTTCTCCATGGGACGGCTCCGAGTGAGGGACCGTGGATGGGATGGGCTGGCGTGGAGCACCTCTACCTCCTTTTCTGGGGCTGCAGGATAGTTTTGCAGCTCGGTGGTTTGGCCGGTGCTCAGACCCTGCTGGCCGGGCAGGGCTGCAGCCGTCGCCACTCGTGGGCAAAGGGGTCACCAGGGGCCGGGCTGTCCCCAGCCACCCCTGGTGCTCCCTCTGTAATTTGAAGAGCTGTGTAAAGGCATTAAAGCTTCTGGGGAAGAGCACAGCACATGCTTCCATCCTTCTGAGCGGCGGATCGCTGCCATGCCACAGCCCCAGCTTCCACAGGGACGGCTGTCCGCCGGTGGGCTGGCAGCAGGGTCAGCAGGAACAGCCTCAGCTGGGTGACACGCACCCTGTGGTGCTTGTCTGCACATCAGCCCCACAAGGGAGGTCTTAATTCTGAGATCTTAATTCTGTAGATGTGCCAGACAGCCAGCGTGTGACTCACCAGGGTCCCACAGGCACCCACCCATGGCAGCACCAACACAGGCAAGACCCTCGGGGACCGGTTCATATGCCTCCAGCCCAGGTCACACCGCGTCTGCAGCAGAGCAGAAGCAAATGTAGACCATTCCCCCCCATTTAGTAATATTCCAAGATACGTGATCTCAGAAAAAAAACACGTTTGCAATCTGTCTTAATTATTTGAAGAGCCTGAACGAGGCTCTCTGAAGTCCTAGACTAGCACCCTAACCACTAAACCATCCCACCCTTTCCTGTGTGATCCGAGGGAATTACTCATTCTTGCTGTCCTTCCATTTGTTTGTTTATTTTAATTCTTAATGGAGGAACTAATTAGCAAATGTGGATATAATGCTTGAAGCTGCTACACGCTCAGCTCTCCTCTCTGTGCCTTGTCCCATACCCAGCTCTGCTGTGTCCGGGTATCGCCTTTGGGTTGGGGAGAGGTTAAAGTGTTGTGACTTGGTGGAAAAGAGCAGAGAAGCACCAGGGAGTGAGGAGGAATTGCTAGAAATGAGACCAAGCTACCCATTGCTATTAAATGTCCCAGAATACAGCTTGCCAGCAGCTGAGGAGCCAGGGCAGCTGTCAGCAGGTTCACCTTTGCAGCCGAAAAAACCATCGCAGCTCCTGCAGCGCGTGCTTGGGATTCCAGCCGGGCCGAGCTCCCCACCCTCTATCTCAGGCATTTATCTGGCATCAGTCACCCCAGTGCCAAGGCGCCAGCAATCGAGGGAGCGGGTCAGGCCCTATTCCCTCTGGACTGGTCAAACAGGTCGCAGGGAGCAAGCGGTGTCCCCAGTGAGGTGGCTGTGTGGGGCTGCCATGTCCCCAGGGCTCCCTGGGAGCCCCGAGGTGGCCCCATGGGGCTGCAGTCCCGGGGCTGGCGGGGTGCGAGCAGAGCATCCCACCAAGGGTACGCAGGGTTGCTTCGACCACAAGATCCGAGTTAGTGAGAGATGAGGGCAGTCACTGAAGGAGCGTCATCAGAGAGCTTGTAGATGCTGCAAAAGCTGCGCCGCAGTCCCCTGTGTGCAGATGTGCCTCGCACAGCTGGCCAGGCTCTCCTGACGCTCTCTCTGTGGCTGGTAGGGGTTGTTTTGCCCAGGGGAAGATGTGGACGTTGCTCCTTCACTGTGGTGGCTCCTGTGCCACCGCAGAGGTGTTCCCCGGTGTGTGCCCAGGCTGCAACACGTCTGCTTTGCCCGGCATCCCGCCAATACGCAGGGGTTAGAAGCCCAGGGCATCTCCCGAGCAAGGAAAAGTATTGTCTGTGGGATAGTGGGCGAGCAGCACCTCTCCCCAGTGATCCCCGGGTGAGCTGGCGATGCCGGAGCAGCAGGTGAACCGACCCGCCGGCACTACTGCGGTCTGAAGCTCGGATCAAAACCCTCCCGCATGCTCTGCGGATTGGCAGCAAGTTCTATACGAGGAGAAGTGTTTTTCTATTATTATTATTAATGTCTAATCTTTGCTGAAGGGTCTTTTGCCCTTCAATGATCTAAATACATTTTAACAAATTGATAACAACATCACCGTGGCTTACATGGGATCCGCCACCGCTCACGGAAGACACTGCATCTTTGTTCTCCCTTTTTAGATTATGTAGATCCAAGCCGCACAAATTCAGCGCTTCTATAGGGAATACAGGGAAAACCTCTCAAGCATGTTACTGTAAAATGGATTATACTGTTTAAACACATAAAGATCCCATAGACTGGTTGCCAAAATGTAATGGGAGTTTGTGCTGCTAAATGAATAAACCTGTGATGGTTAATGCTACAGGGCAGAGCAGCGGCGGGTGTGCCAGGCTGGGTGACTTTGGAGGAGAAACTTTCCTTGGCATCAGCACGGAGCAGCACAGGTTTCCAGTTCCTCTGGCTTAAATCCTCGGGCTCTCCAGCCTCCCCTTCCAGTTCTTGCCTTCCCAACACCTGCGTGTTCTGTGCTGTGAAACACGCGAATTCCAAGCAAGCAGAGCTACGTAGGTCCACCCAAAGCAGCTTGTAATTGAGCTGAATTTTAAATAGTTGTTGTTTTCCTAACGTAAAGAGGAAAGGGATTAGCTTCAGATTTGGAAAAAAAAATAATTTTGAAGCAGGGGGAGTGAAATAATCTGAATTACCCCATTAAACTGACTTTTCAAATGAAGTCGCAGAGGTGGGAGTGAAGCGCAGCGGTAGGAGGGGATGGGGATGCTGCTGCACCACAGCGGCTCTTTCCACAAAAAGCAAAACCCATGTGCAATAAATACCTGCAAATCCACTTCAACATTCAAAAGCAGAAACCAAACCCTTTCTCATTCATTTCCGGCAAAGGTTCGAGCATTTGGGTTTCACTCGTTAGGAGGACATTTTAATCACTGATATTTTCTGCTTTCCTGTGGGGTATTCTTGAGGTTACTGTCCAGGCTTCGACATCAGAGGCTCCCCAGACAGCACAGCCCAGTCCATAAAATGAAGCACAGCAGGGAAATGTGTGGAAAGGCACAACAAATTGTTTGTGAGCTGTTTCCAAAAAATTTCACAAGCTATTCTGACCAAGCAGCACATCTGAGGCCGAGTCATTCCCAAACAGTAAAGCAGGGAAATGCATGAGCTGACATGAGCAGACCACTTGCTAATCCCCTTCCCAGTCCTGAGGGAGCACAGGGTGCTTTTGTGGCAGGTCTGAGTGAATTTTGTGATTATATTGATTGGCCATTCCTACCAAGACACAAGGTATTAAGCCGGTACTGTCTCTCACCGAGCCATCGTGTCTGCTGGTCTGGGGTGGCTGAACCTTCCTGCCCCATCGATCTGTCCCCAAGCCCCCCAGGAGACACCTGCGGTGACACATGGTGGCAGATACTTTGCTGGGTAAAACAGAGGCACAGAAAGAAAAATGCAATTAATATCACATGGCACCTTAACATTTAGTTTGTAACCTAATGTATTGATTTGCATGGGAAACAAACTGTTAAATACAGGAGCTTTGCATAGGCATGGGACCTCTCCTGATTAGCTTTCTCATGGGAATAATTTGAGGCTGTGGAGTTGTATCCCTGCTCCCTCTCTTCTCGCGAGGGTCCAAGATCCATTTCCCTATCAGGACTCGGCAATCTGGAAAGCCCAGAGATAAAAACAAGATTCTTTCCATCCTTCCATTTGAAAAGGCCTCCGAGCCGATTACAGCGTTTCCTAGAGAGGCTCTTTGACATGGGGACTCGGTTCAGGTTGTGCATTCAAGATAAAGAAAATACCTGTATAATCCCCTCTGGGAAGAAAGGATAATTACAGGCTGCAGGTTTGAAATATAGCTGATGGCACTGACCTCCTTCCCCGGACCATCAATAAATACCTCTCTGCTGAAACACCAGGAAATCGAAGCAGCTGAACTCCACAGCACCTCCTCGGTGAAAAAGGGCTTTTCAAGCCGTGGTAGGAGCAGCTGCCTCTGGCTTACACCCACACGCAGCTACGTCTGCCTGTATATATCTCCATCTTATAATTTACATCAGAGACATTCAAACGAAGGTTAGATTAGTTCACTGAAGGCCCCTCCTGAAAACAGTAATCCCTCGCCTTGCTGGAGCACCTTTCACCAGGGGCTACGCACAAGCACCCACCGGCCAGCACCCCCCACCGCTGCCTGCCCGGAGAGGGGCAGAGCTGCGGGGACACCCAGGGAACACAGCCCGGGGGGCTCGGGGGCTTCATCACTGGGCTTGCAATATCGTGGAAGCAAAACCTCAGCAAGGAGTGGCCGAAAGAGGTTTGCCCAGGTGTCCCCTTGCAGGGCAGCACAGCTCAGGTCTCCCACAGCTTTACTGGGGGGCTGCCCTGAGCCCGCAGCAATGCCCGACGCAGCCAAGCTGAGCGGTGCATGGCCATGCATGGGGACCGGGGGGGGGCTGAGATGCTTTTGGGGTGGCTGGAGACAGTGCTGTACCTGAAGATGAGAGATTGCTTTGTCCCAGGTAGTCTCCTAAAAGGATTAACCGATACGTCTTTAAAATGCAATCTAAACTAGCACACTCCCACTTTTGAAAGAGATGTTGCAACAAAAGCTCCAATATCCAGGGACTCTACGTGGCTGAGGAGGAGGATTTACCTGTAATGTATCTAAGGAGAGAAGAAAACAGACTTGTAAGACGGGCAGAGATTTGCATGTTCCCTCTGGACTTGTTTTTTCCCCCGTTGCAGCACCCCAAGCTCCAGCTGGAAATGAAACTGAGCAAATAACACCATGATAAGCAA
This sequence comes from Falco peregrinus, assembly GCF_023634155.1. Lineage (NCBI taxonomy): Eukaryota > Metazoa > Chordata > Aves > Falconiformes > Falconidae > Falco > Falco peregrinus. The sequence continues at coordinate 118,860,021 of NC_073723.1, forward strand.
TTTCATTTCCAAGTACCACAAATTTTCCTGCTTACAAATCATTTTGCAAGCAGGTAGCACATTTCTCATATGGAAATGAGTCAGTACTTTGTCTTTTTGTAGGTAAAGTCTCTTTTTCCCTTAAAACCAAAAGCTGACGGTGTGCAGTCAGCCCCCAAAGCACGGTGATCCCACAGCTCCTGGCAGCACCCACGCACAGAGCCTGAGCCCAGGCTGCAGATACATTTTGCACTGAATATTTACATGTAAAAGCATCTGTTTTCAGGAATGATTGTGGTAGTTTCAGACATAAATGTTTGTGAATGCAGACGGGGAAGGGAGAGGCAGTGCAGGAGCCCAGGGACGGAGCATCATCACCCCAGACCATGAGGCAGCAGAGGCATGGGGCTGTGGGTCAGTCTGGGCTGGAACTCAGGGGGAAAGCTGGAGATTCTCCAATACTTTCTAGGTTCCTAGGCAAAGGCCTTTGAAGAACGGGTTTCTTTTCCTCCATATTCTTTGTACCTGGAACCTAAAAGCCGAGGGACCCGCCTCTGCAAACCAGAACAAAAGCGTCAGAAGCTTTATGCTTTATCTTGGGGCAGCTCGAAGGCACCAGGCTCCTTACTCCATCCACTAGACTCACAACTGAGCCATCATCAGTTCAGTGGTGGTTGTTTCTTCTCATTCATGCTTCTGCCCAGTATCTCCTGAAAAGCCCTCCCAGAGACCAGGCTGTGGCATCCCATTGCTCCTGCAGCATCGCCGGAGGTATCAGGCTCTCGTGTTGACAGGGGTTGCCTTGCCATGGCATGCCTGTCTGCACCTGCAGGGACCATCATCATGTCCTGTGCTTGGGCACTGGACTGACTCCTGGCTACATTTACCACCCAGGGACTTCTCACCTGGAGAAATCCTTCATCCAGGGAGCACTTGGCAAGTTTTAACTGGGTATCACAGCATCCCTCCCAGGTGGATGATATTATCTCCATTTTGTTGCTGGAGACAGTCAAGCCCAGACCGAGGGGGTGACCTGCCCAGTGTCATAAAACAATTCCCTGGCAGAGCAGGGAGCCGGCTGCAGCCTCCCCCGGCTGCGGGGACACAGCCACACGCAGGGTGCTCTCCAGCTCAGGGAAATCAAGGGACGAAGCCTTTGGTGTTCTTTGAAACCAGGATGTGTTTTGAAATTGCTTGCTCTCTCTGAATCAGGGGTTTTCACGCCACAGCAAAAGAGTGGTGCGAGTTTCATCACCTGACAGTTACACCCAGGGTATGTTTAAAAGACAAACTAGACCTGACTCAGCATGAAAAAGGCATCTCTGGTGGGAGATCCCAGGCCTCGTGGGTTCAAAGGGAAGCCAAAGCCACGTGTAACTGCTGCGGAGCACCGACTCACACGGGAGTTTGTGTCACGCTGCTGCTGCTGCTTGATGCACACATGAAACACATAATGTACTGGAAGCGGTACCTGCCTCGCAGCGTTCAAGGCAGCAGCGAGATGCCGAGCCCCATGGAAATGCTTCCCGTGATGTTGTGCCACGAGGATCGTTTCCCTTCCCGCGTTCAGCGAGGCACCATACACCGATTATTGATACGCTGCCATTCTCCGCTTCAAACTACAAAAGCATCACAAGACAAGATGACTCTGTGGCAAACAACTATTTCACAGCACTGAAAAGAAAGTCTGGAGTTACAAAACTGGAGGCCATCCTTAATCAGTTTTCTATACCGCGCTTCCTAACACTTGGGCGATAGTTAAAACCCAGGTTGCTTGGAAAAGCATTCCCACAGACCGGGAGCGTGTGCATTCAGGTCATGCCCACAGACCTGATCTTTGGTAAATCATTTAACTTGTTCTGTGCCTCAATTTTCCCCAGCTGCAATAACGAGCCAGCTCACACAGGCACTGGGAGCAAGTTAATGACTGAAGTGGCTGGTCCTGTAACCAGCACCGGGCTGGGGATTAGCAACCTGTGAAGCTCTTTGAGGTCTGTCCACATAATCTTGTTTCAACATCAGTTTTCCCTTTCAAATCAGATCCCTCTGACCCGTGTGCCATGCAGCCCCGCAGTGCCTGCCTGCGTCCAGCCCAGCTGCAGCATCCCCACAAGCGGAGGCTCGCCAGGTCCAGGTGCTTCACTGGGGCTTTAGTTTGTGAAATCTGCAGCCAAGCTCACCTCTAGGCGAGGAGCCGAGCATCAGCAACAGCAATCAAAGCCTTTTGGATTTCTGAATTAGAAGTAGCAGGATTACTGTGAACTAAGCAACCCTCCCATGGGGAAAAAAACTCTCGGGAGGACCTGGTAACTAAAGAGCAAAAAAACTTTAGGGAGACAAAGTGAAGCAACCAAGCCCCAGCGACCGAGGGGGTTCAGGGAGCAGACTGAGATGTCTTTTTTTGACCCTTCCCCCATGCAGACACATCTCCATTCTCTCCAGTGTCTCACCCCACCAGCACCATGCCCAGGGCTTCAGTCTCTCCCCTGCTGTCCCCAGCTCCCCAGGCAACACTAACCCACGTGGCAGCTCATTATCTCAAAAGCCCCCCCGCCAGTCTTTCTGGCTTGAACACGTCTCCCAGTAGCACAACACGGATGCTCACCCTCTCGCTCCACCAGATTTGGCTGCGTCTTTGCTACAAGGCTCCTGCTCAGAGGCCACCAGCACCGGTGGGTCTGGCTACAGCTCCTGGCTTTTGGGAACAGATTTCCCCCAGCACTGCCCCAGGCTCCCCAGCTCACCCTCTGTTCACCCATCCATCCCGCAGCTCACAGAGCTCATGTGCGAATTAGGAAATGAATTTGGAAATAATAATAATAGCAGACAGCAAAGATAGACATAAGAAAAAAAGACTGCAAACTCCCCAGGAGTTTTGTAAACTGTTGCTAGAAGACTGGTGGCCTCTTGTTCCTCTTTCTTTGTTGAATCAACCCAAACACAGCCTTGCAGAGGAAGAGGCAGCCTGTGCCCTGCCTTTTACAGCTTCCTGGGGTGGGGTGGCCCAGCTGAGCCCTGTCCCACTCATCAGGCCTGGAGGGAGGGGGCTGAGCACCAGGGCACCAGCATCTAACCCTTCCCTCGTCAGCCTGCGTGATGCGTCGGTCCTTCCCCGTGTGAATGAGCATCTCTGGGGTGTGTTTCTGCCGCAAACCCCATCCTCCGCGGTCAGGAGCAGGAGCTGAGCCTGCCCACACCGATGCCGTGGGGATGAGCAGGGTGAGACCAGCTCACTGAGAGCAAGGTGTCATCCTGCCCCCGTGCCAAGCCTGAACCCAGGGCACCTCAGAAGGGACGAGCAGTGCAGTGACACCCACGTGACGGTTCTATTCCCAGCTGCAAAGTGCCGCGTGGGGCTGGGGTCTGTGCCTTGCCCAGCTGCTCCTCCGCTCGGGCACAGCAGCACCGAGTGCCTCCCACTCGCGTCCTCAGAAACCTCCTGGTGAAAACCCCATTTTTGCCCCGTGGCTGGGCCGAACTCTGGACACGAGGCTGTGCGAAGCAGCACGTCGTGCTTCCCAGCGGGGCCAAGTGCCTGCATGCACCCCTCGTGGTTTGGAAGGGTGCTGTGGCTCCCGCCCGCGGTGGCAGCGGGTGCAGGGGGTCGGCGTGCTGGCGCGCCGGGGCGCTGGGCTGTCGGCTGCGTGCTGTGCCGACCCGCGGTGGTCTCATCCTTCCTTCTTGTCTGCAGGCTGGCTCAGGTGCTCCGATCACCTGCTGCTTGCGGGAACGGGAAAGCAGCAACTGAAGATCGAGGGGGACTTTTGGTTTACTCAGATGACAAGAGACAATTTTGGTTCCCCAAAAGCCAAGGAAACAAAGCTGTCAGGCTTTAATGGTAGCTTGTCTCCCTCCTGCAGCATGTTTATGGGCAAACAAGCTGCAGATCAGACCAGGCAAACAGCAGCAGGTGAGGCCAAATAACAATCATTAATAATTAATGGCGAATGTGGCTATGTTTGTTCTTGTATTGAGGCAACGTTGTCTAATGGATGAAGCACTGTTACAGGACTCAAGAGACCAGCTCAGTTTCCAGCGCTGCCGCTAACCTCTGCGTGATGCTGGGCCAGCCGCCCGTTCCCTCCCTCCCTTGGCACCCCCTGCGCCCCGCCGCTGAGGGTGCCAGCTCTCCGTGCCACGGGCGGCCCTGTCCCACGCTGGCATGTGCCGAATGTGCCAGGGCTCTGGCCTCGGCTGAGGCCTCGAGGCAGAAGAGCAATGCCAATGTTCACCTTCTGTTCCGGGCGCCCGGTGCTGCTGCCTGCACGGTTTGCTTGTGGCACGGAGCAGGGCTGACCTGACCGCCCCGGCATTAACCTTGGCAGCGGAAGGCTCTGGGTTACAGCCTTCAAGGGGATTTGTTTCTGACAGTAGCATCATGCCAGTGTGTGTTTCAAAAGTGTTGTGGTGTCTCCATGCTGTGCATCAGCATCCATCCGTGCCTTCCCAGCCCCGCACGCTGCCGGCACGCGTGGGCGACTTGCATTGGACAGACCTCCAGCCCGGTTTTCCGTAGGCTCTGGTGTTTGCCTCTTCCCCAGACGCCGTGTGTCACGGGCATGTGTGGCGAGGCACGATTCCCCTCTCTCCTGCATGGCTGCCCAGTCCCTCGTGTGTAAGCAGGTCCCAAGCCACGCATGCGGCTTGAATGCACGCCACCGCATGATCTCAGGCATGCACAAATATGCAAGTAAATAAATTATGCAGAGCTCTTGGTGGACAGACAAAGTATATGGTACTACAAGCAACACCTGCTCTCCAGGGGTGTCTGGTTTGGGGGTGGCCCTTGCTGCAGCAGAACCCACATCCGCCGGGTGCCGGGACCCGAGGTGACACACGCCTTGGCAGCAATGCATGGATGTTTGTAAAACATGCTCTGACTTTTTATTTTAAGGGTGTCCCCTAGAGACAAATATAACCTGTTCTGGGACTGTTGAAGAAAGCTTTGAAGTTGCTGCTTCCTGGAAATAGCTCTGGTTTCCTACGTCTCATGGTGATGTTCCCCTATTTGTTCTTCCCTGAACATCCCTCAACCAGGCTCCAGTCCTGGCAAATGCCGGCACCGCAGCTGCTGACTCCAGCAGGGCACCAGTGCATCCTGCCCTTCAGTCCCCTGACTTTGTACAAGTTTCACGCTGAGAGGAAACTTCACGTACCTTAGCTCTTTTCCATTCATCTTTTAGTCTTAAAACATTACCCATTTTTATGTAACATGTGCTACTTTTTTATTGCCACGCTAACAAGTTGTTGAGCTGTATTTACAATATGCTGATTGTAAGCGCCCCCTAATAGGTTCAGTCTATGTACCCTCCCCAATTAATTTTCGGGTTTTCTGTTTCACTTTGGGCATGTGTATTTCCTTTATAAAACCTGCATCTCGCCCTGGTATTCGTTGCTGTGTTACTCGCAGGAACCATCTGAATGTGCATTGTGGAACAGTCATTACCAAGGAACCACAAGGCGTGCCAGCGCCGGCATGATCTGGAGCGATGGCATTTGCAGTCCTCTTTGGATTCTTTCAAAACCTGCTTTTTTTCCAGAGTTAAATTGGTTATTAATTTCAGAACATAAAAGCCAAAGAGATTTGGCACAAGTTTCAGCCACAGTTTTAACCTATAAACCTTTATTGCGTCTAAGAATGTTTCTTACTGGAATGACGTATGGGAAAACCGTGCCCACCGTGCCGGGTGCGATGCCACAGGCCCGATGCGGCGCTGCAGTCTGACCTCTTGTGTTAACTGACTTTTACCCATTAAGTAAAAGGAAGTTTGTGCTGGATTAATTTGGCTTGATCTTCTCAAGCTTCCTTTAAGCCCGGGATGAGGAAAGTTTAGGGCTGTGGCTTGTTGTGGGGCTAATCCCAAAGCTGAAGTCAAAGCAGCTCTTTCCCCTGGTTCCTGCGGGCACACAGGGGCAAACGCAGCTCCCGGCCACCCCAGCATCTCCTGGGTTTTACGCAGGGTGTGAAGGATGCAGCTTAGCCCCGTTGAGCCTGTCCGGTGGGATGCAGAGCTGGGCTGCAGCCGTGATCCCGTGCCAAAGCCGGGAGAGGAACGGCACCCAGGGCAGCATGATGAGCCAGCGCTTCGCCCCGCCACCCCACCGCCACAGGGTGCCCAGAGGAGCCGGGGAGGGGAAGCTGGTCACAGGTCCAGACAGTGATGCTGCGGCCAGTCCTCAGCCTTCCAGACCAGCCCAAACCCTTGGGTTTAATTACAGCAGAGCTGGGAGGCGTGGGAAAGCAGGCAGAGCAGAGGCCAGGTTTCTTCCATTGTTTTTTTCTTTCTTTAGTTTCATCACCCCACCTCTCTTCTTTTATTGAGGAAAATAAGGAACTAACTGAGATATCCCAGCCAGCCATGCTGACGTCTGCGGATGGCGGACGGGTGCTGGGGGCTAGAAAGCTGCCAGGAGAGTCACCCAGCAGCTTCCTTGGCTCGGGATTCTCTCAGCCATGATCTCCTCTTCTTTCTTCCTTCCTTGTCTCCCAGTGCCCATCCCCTCGAAGGCCAATGGCACCACCATTTCCACCCTGTCCATGAACAAAGATGGCCTGATCGGAGGGGTGACAAATCCCAACGAGGTCTTCTGCTCCGTGCCTGGCCGTCTCTCTCTTCTCAGCTCCACCTCCAAGTACAAGGTGACCGTCGGGGAGGTGCAGAGAAGGCTCTCGCCCCCCGAGTGTCTCAACGCCTCTCTCCTCGGCGGAGTCCTCCGCAGGTAAGCTGCTCCTGAGAGCCCTGGGACAGCACAGGGCTGAACATGGGAGGTGATGCTGAAGCAAGCTTTGTGTTCAGCACCACCTCTTACACCTCAGGATAACAGACGGGAGAAATTCGGGTGGGTGGTGTATTGGGGAATAGCATTTTTGTTGCTTTTTCTTCTTGCCTTGCAAACCTAAAAGCTTAAACTGAGATTAGTTATAGTTCTTTTAACATTAATTACATCGTCATGTTTTCCTCCCTCGTTTTCTCTTTTCAGAGCAAAATCAAAAAACGGGGGTCGGTGTTTAAGGGAAAGGTTAGAGAAAATCGGACTAAATCTACCTGCAGGAAGGCGCAAAGCTGCCAATGTCACCCTGCTGACATCCCTCGTGGAAGGTAAGAGTCGCTTTCCACTCCCACGGAGGCTGGGAGTGCCGAAACTTCAATCCCTTTCATTTGCAGCTTTCCACAAACAAGAACGCTTAAACCAAAGTATGCAGCAGCCACCACCGAGTGAGACTGGAAATATCCCTAAGTCTCCGTGCTGATCCAAGCACGTCTGTCTGCTGAAACTCAGACATTTCTGTCGGACCAGTCATAGACCATGGGGAAAAGGCATCCGCAGCCTGAACGGGGCTGCGAGCTTCCTTGCGGCTATAGCTCAGGGTACCGTTGGTTCCTGCGAACTAGCGCTAATAACGCTTAGGTTCACAGAGACCAAACAGAAAAAAGCTTGAACAAAGCTGCCAAGGATTTAGCAGCTGTTCCGTACCACCGTGCACTCAGGGCGCGACTCAGGCGCTGCCCACCGTGCCGCCCTCGGCCAGCATCGCCCTGTTCTGTCCGGGCTCCATCACCATGCTCAGGTCCGTCTCTTGTCCCCCGTGAGAAGGAGGTGCCCCGTGTCGGAGTCCTGCCCTCCTCCCTGGGACGGCAGGGGACAAGCGAAACCTGGAGGAGATGCCGCACAGCTCTGAGGTCTTGCAGGTGGAGGTGAAGTTTGTAGTAGCTGTCCTCGGGGCGTGGCATTAAGGGCTAAGCTACGGAAACCGCGCGGCAGGCAGCGCGCAACCTGCCTCGATGCGTGAGGTGCCCCTGCTTAAAGCCGCGTGTTTATTTGCTCCCCTCCTACTTCTCGCACTATGGAAAGGATGATGTCCCCACCGCTTCTTGGGAGAAAAAGGCACGGGACGCAAACAAATGCAATGACAGCTCTGACTCCCTCCGAGCTTTGGAATCCATTGTGTTTGTACCCAGCGTGTTGGAGGCAGCTGCCTGCAGTTTCTGAATAGAAAATCATCTCCATTGTTGCCAGCAAATTAAATGACCCGCTTCATTAGGCGGAGGTTGTTACTGAGGGCAGTTGGTTCGTGCTGAATGAAAGGCTGATTTCCATTAAAAGAAAAGAAAGAAAAGAATGAAAGAAAGAAAGGAAGGAAGAAACGTACATTTTGATTTCAGGTGGCTGCTGATGTTTTGGTTACTGCTTACCAGCTCATAGTAAATAACAGAGCGGTGCCGTGTGTGCTTGATGGATGTAATTTCCTCTTGCACGTAAGTGTTATGGTACTGGGAGATGCTTCACCCAGAGGAAGGTGCCATTGCATTGTCACTGCTCAGCACGCAGAAACTGGCTTGTGCCCCTATGCCCCAGGCACCCTCTTTCTTGGACATTTGCTGTCTTGGTTTAATTTGTTTTCTCCCCTCTGCCTCCCCAGCATCCTTTCATTTAAGAAAACCCAACAAACACTGGGTGTTTATTTGAGTGCTAACGATATACTTTTTCTTACACTGATCCCCTGCCATTCCTATAGATGGAGGAGAACGGGGAGCCCAGGAAGCACCACAGGGGCTGCAGGTAGAAACGCAGCTTCCTTCGGGAGCCCTCGCCACGTACACCAGGCACTTGCCCTCCCTTGGGCACCTGCTCTGTGAGAGCAGCAGGGCTGTATTTCAACTTCAGGAACATCCTTAAGCTCTCAGAAAGAAGCGTGCATCAGACAGGCTCCTGCGGCCCCTCTGCCTGCGGTGGCCCGTGCCCCACGAGCGCTCTCCTCCCCTGGACTCTGCCTTGCGTGGCTGTGACACCGCTTTCAAAAGCTCGACTGCCTTGTCCCTTCCGTCTGCGACCTCCCCCAGCCAGCACCGAAATCGCCTTTGAGACAATCAGCCGTGTAGCCTCTTGCACACTCACGGAGGAAATAAATCCTGGCTCCAGCCTGGGCTCTCGCCATGAGGTCCCGAAGCCCTTTTTTAGTGTCACAATGACCATTTTTCAGCAGCTATTACTTTCTGAGTGTTTTTTAACCTATAGACAACGGCAGTTCTGATTCTCTAGGTTTACCTTACTTGCTCCTTTGGAGGAGGAAATGAAGTGGAGACGGAGTTGAAGAAGGAAATGAAGAGATGTTATAAGGGAAGCACGGCCAGTCCCCATAATGTGGCTTCACAGACTGAGCTCCGGGAGCTGGGGAGACCGTGGTGGGATCTAGGTTAATGCTATTAGGATGGATGGCTTAATACATATGAGCAGCAGGGGGGCAAGTCAAATTAGCTCTGCCTGCCCGACCGGGATTTTGGGTGTTGGGCATGATCAATTGCCATCAGCTCTGATTATTTCCACGGGGACGCCTGGAGATGGATCAATTCCATCAATGGGTGGGCATTTCCACGGGGTGATGGATACGCTGCCTGCGCGTCCAGCCCGAGGGCCCTTGCTCGCTGCGGGAGGATGTAAACCTCTTCCTTCTGCCCGTTTCTCACATCCCCGTTTTGTCTAGCAGTCAGGGACTAAGGTCGCTTTTTCACCCTCCAGCCCCTGTTTAAATCTCAGCTCAATTTGGAGAGGCCAAGGAAATTTTGGAATAAATAGGGAAAGAAAGATGCAGCAAGGGAAGCACCCAAGTGAGAAACATCTCTGACGTTCTGCCCTTCGGAGCAGCAGCCCAGAGTCACACCTCATCCTGCTCTAACACCAGCACCACCTTAATGCTTTTTTAAAAGCTGGCAAAAGAAGGAACCAGCTTCAGTTTAGAGTTGACAGTGGTTCATTTGAACCTACGCAGACTAATTGCCTGACAGATGGGTATAAGAAACTCATAGTGGTGTCTCTGCACCGAGTGGAGAGAGCTCTTGGGTGGCAATTGAGAAAGTGCTCCAATCCCAGCAGAAATCAGCCCCACCAGTGAGATGGCTGAAGTTGCCACAGAAAGCGCTCCCCCTTCCACGCAGGTGTTGACACAGCTTGTTAATCTGTCCTGCTCACAGGTGAAGCCGTTCACCTGGCTCGGGATTTTGGGTACGTGTGTGAAACGGAGTTCCCAGCCAAGGCGGCGGCAGAGTACCTGTGCCGACAGCACTCCGACCCCACGGAGCTCCACACCAGGAAAAACATGCTGCTGGCTACCAAGTGAGTACAGGTGGCAATGAGCCACTGGTGCGTTAAGATATCCACAGCCCAGAAGGGCAGCATTAGCCCCAAAAGCATACTCTTCTGCGGGGAAGAGATGGTCTCCCGTGCTGCACACAGATCTGAAAGATATGCAGCAAGGTGAATAATCTACGTGGCTTGAAGGGCTTGCTCCTGCCTGGGAGAGGTTAACCTAAGCCCAGGGAGCACGTCGACATTGCCACAACGTGCCCCTTGGAAGCAGCAGCAGCAGTTGCACCAGCTCTGACCCTGCATCCAGGGGCTTTCCCCGGGCTGGAGCCCAAAACTCCCGGCAGGGAGGCAGCCGCTCGGGCAGGGAGCAGGACAAGGACCCCCAGACACACCTACACCCCTGCAGCTTCCCAACAGCCTTTCTAGTAACACAAACCTCTCTCTTTCAGGCAAATCTGCAAAGAGTTTGCAGACTTGATAGCCCAGGATCGCTCACCGCTGGGGAACAGCCGCCCCTCCCTCATCTTAGAGCCCGGTGTCCAGAGCTGTTTGACTCATTTCAGCTTGATAACCCACGGCTTTGGGGGCCCAGCCATCTGCGCAGCGCTCACGGCCTTCCAGAACTACCTGGTGGAGTCCCTTAAGGGGCTGGATAAAATGTTCATGAACAGCACAGGGAACGGCCACGCAGCCGGGGACTCCAAAGCGTCAGAAAAAGAAGTGAAGCATCGGAAATAACGTGCTGTCTCCCTCCCTCTTCCTGGTGGGAGCTTTTCCCGGTCACTATAGATAGCACTGGGGGGGGGAAAGATGATCCAGTGCACTGTTTTCTGAACTGCTACATTTGAACTTGGATGAAACTCATAAAGCAAACAAAGAAAAGACAAAAAAAAAATTTAAAGAATTTAAGAAGAAAACAACTCTAATGGACGTAGTGAGATTGAGAAAAAAAAGCCAGGTTGATGGCTCTTGGGTTTTGCCTTTTTTTTTTTTTTTTTTTTTTTTTTTTTTTTGATTGTGGATGCAGGAAGCCAAGTCATGTGCAATTTTATTTTGATTCGTTTTTTAAAAACCCATAGTGAAATCCTGACATGCTCCGGGAATTTGTTGCAACTGAAAAACCAAGAAGAAAGAGCAAAAGCCTCATCAATGCAAGAACCAGAAGCATGAGCAGCAGAGGGCAGGGAGTTGGATCAGTGGCTGTACCTGGATTTATCAGCTGGTTTTGACAGGCAAACACACAGGAAACCTTCCCATTTCCCCAACTACAGCCCAGTCCTAAAGCCAGGCCAAGAAAAAAAATTGCCAGCAGAACTGCTTGGGATTTAAAGCGGTTTCAGACTTCGTTTACAGTTTTCAAAGTGAGACTCGAGGCGGATTTTCCCCCAGGCTGAGGAGCCCTGAGCCGTGCCACGCGGGGAGGAACAAACCGCACACCCGATGGTTCCCAGGGCAGGAACCAGACGAGGAGAGCCTTCCCGACTGCTGCGGTCACAGCTGGGGAGAAAGCAGGAGAAGTTCAACCCAGGACTAATTAAAACTTCACAACCTACAGATAACAGCACACAAGTTTCTAAAATTAATTATAATTAATAAAGCACAAGGAGCAGAACTTGAACCAGGCCAAACTGAACTGTTCCAAATCTGTATATATTTATTTATGTGTAATTAAAATCTGAAAGTTTTAAAATGTCCAGTGCAAGTTATTTATATCAAATTGAGTTGGGTTTTTTTGTTTTGCCTTTTTTTTTTTTGTTGTTGTTCTTGGGGTTTTTTTTGAAAGATGAAAGTTCTGGATTTTCTGCCATTAGAAATGGGAATGAAGTTTTGGATACACAAAACTGTAGCATGGACAAGATAGGCTGTGATGATAATGACTATAGAAGTTCTGCAGGATTTTGTACTTGCTGTTGTTTCTCTTAATGCTGCAATAGATGTACAACACCCACACCACAATGTCATTCTCATTATCTTAATAAACCTCTTTTTATTTGAAGAAAGCACCTCCATCGTCTTTGTGAACAAGGATGCTTTTGCCCCTGTGGTTGTATCATCACAGAATCATAGAATTATTGAGGCTGAAAACACATTTAAGATCGAGTCTGATGTTAACCTGTCACTGCCAAGCCCACCACTAAACCCTGTCCCTGAGCGCCACATCTACACGTCTTTTAAATACCTCCAGGGACAGTGACTCAACCACTTCCCTGGGCAGCCTGTTCACTGCTTGACAACCCTATATAGATTTAAGAAATTACACCCTCCAGTTTCATGGCTGACGTTTGACTGATCTGTGCAGTCACAAATAGAGAGCTCCAAGTGTGACTGGAGCTGGCGTTAATGCTCTGGTCTCACAAGCCATCGCAGCCGAGCCAGCCGGCGCCGGTGGTGATGCTCGAGATGAATAGTGAAATGATGTGTTTGCAGATGTTTCAGAACTGCTCAGGGTAGTCAAATCTAAACCTGTCTGTGAAGAGCTGCAGAAGGAGCTCATGGTATCAAGACGACGAGTGATAAATTAGCAGATAAAATAACCCTACTAATCTATATGCAATTAAGCTCTCCAAATTAGCTGCTATGTTTGTGGCATTATTACGGCTAAGCCTCTAAAAACAGCCACCTTGTACTCACGGGAGCTTAGAAATAAACAAAATGATGGGAACTGTTCAAAAAGGATTAACAAACCAGAAAGCAGATTCTGCTGCGTGATATCCGTGCGCTTCCATCGCTCTACCTTGAACGCCACTCGCAGATCTGGGCAGCCCAGCTGGTAAAACCCTGGAGAAAAGCAGGCAGGGAGATCTCAGGTGGGAACTGACTTTGGTGCGAGGCAAACCCAAGGGATTAGAGCTGCACCACCTGCACGGGACACAAGCAGCATGTGACAGAAGTGTGGAAAACAACACAAACAGGGAAAGATGACAGTAAAACTACAGGCAGGACGCCAAATGAAATAGTCAGGAAGCAGGTTTAATTAAATGAACAGAAGACAAGGAAGAAGCTGCGGCTTTTCAAGGAAGCAGACGCATAAATGGCTTTTGACACAATGAAAGAGGGATGATTTTAGAGAGCGTTTGCTGTCTTCCCTACACATCCACCACTCATCACAGCTAGAGACTAGGCAGATGGACACGGGTTTGAGTCATTACAGCACTCGTTATATCGGACCTTTCCCAGAGCTGTACCCATCCCTTTTCTCTGGAGGTTGCAGAATAGGCTGATGACAGTAGAAAAAACCCCAAACGATCCCAAAAGGGACCACAGAGGTTTAGAAATACAAACCCTTCTCCCTTTCAGAAAAGCATGAAAAGAAACATTTTATGTACTAATATAATTTGTGGGGATGGCTCAGTCAGAAGCCTCCATCCAAACACTCCCTTCAAAAGCTGACGGATGTATTCAAATTGGGAATTGGATTGGAAGCGTCCCTTGGTATGAAGTTTGTGAAAGCAAAGACCTAAATGACGGGCTCTGCAGGTCTGGGTTTGCTCTGGACCTTCCCAAAGGAAGAGCCAGGGAATAAGGAGGAGCCAGGGAGCAGAATGGAAATACTAGAGACACATTAGAGGCTTCTTTACACTTCAAAGCTATTTTGGATAATGCAGGGTGTGAGCAGAAAGCACAAAAACTATTCCTATTTAAAATTATTCCAAAACAGGAGTACCCTGTTCTGCATCAGCATAATCCATGTTTAAAATGGATTATGATAAAGGAGAGTAAGGTGCTTTTGTGCTACAATACATGTTTCCCTACATGGAGTTATTTAGGATAACTATCCTGAAATAACTCAATTTGTAGACATCCTCTGGTGCATGGGATCGTCATCACACATGACGAAAGTGTATGTGCACACGCTATAATATACAGGCATGAAATATAATTTCATGGTGTAATCATATGATGAAAACCTGACTTGGTTAGGGCACTTTTTAAATATCAAGGAATTGTTAGACATATCAGCGATGAGCAATGCAGACAAAGAATCAGGATATGCCTACAGTAATCACATGCCATGTCCATCAGGTGGAAAGGTACCTACCTCCTCGTCTTCCTTTTTGGGTAACTGCAAGTCTTTGGAATGTTTTATGAGGAACAGTCTGGTGCCTGAAAAGCCAGGATGCCACCGATTCCCTTTGAATTGGGAGGAAATGTCATGATTTGGATTCACTTGTTGATTCTGGCACAGATGCTCGAGACTGACGATGGACATGCCGTGTAGGATCAACTTTCTAAAAGCATTGAGACTTACACTTCCCCGAATTCCCAAAGCTTCATTTCTGCAGGCCCAGATACCCGAGAGCAGCACAGCTTTCAGAGGTTGTGCCAAGCCAGTTCTGGTTTGTAATAAGTTCATACTGGAGTTCCCCTCCCAGCTCACTGTCAAACAAAGCCATCCCCTGATACGTTCTTTGCCTTTCCATCCTAAGAGAAAAAACAAAACAAAACAAAAACCCAAACGGCATTTTACACAATTCAGGGCTCAATGCTGGTATAAATTCCCACACTGATTACAAACATTATCGTGGGAAAATACGTAGGATTGTGTCAAAGAGTAAAAATAGATTCAGGCTCATGGTTTCTGTGCTTGTTATAGAACACTCTGGAATTTCAATCCTAAAGGGGAATTGAAAAAAAAAATAATATCTTTTTTGAATTAATTTTGAATGAATGACAAGTCCAGGGAAACCACATGACAAACCTTGACAAGTGAAAAAGAAAAAGAACACTACCAAAATCTCTTCATTCCCTAACAGTCAGCTATCCCAAGGGTAAACTGAGGTTAACATTGAACTGTGACTCTATACTGTATCATTAACGTAAACAAGCAGAGGCTGCGTTGGCATCTGCACGGCTTTGGATAGACTAAATAATTACCTTTAAGCAGGCTACCTTAAAAGCAACAGGTTAATAATAGCTCTCCATACTAAAACAACGCAATAAACAGACTTTGCTGACCTGTAGTTAATACATTCTTTCATATATGAGAGTCCATTGAATTCCAAACTTTACATAGAGAACCCGAGGAGCCACACCATGAGCGAGCAAAGGAAGTTTTTCCTGTTAGTGCAGCTGAATCAAAACACCAAAACCGATAACATTTTCAACTCGGGCAGTAAAACAAATGTTATTTGCAAGGTTGACAAAATGCTTACTTCAGAGGTTATTGATCTAGCAGCCCAGACAGCACAGCATCATGTGCAGCATGCAACTATAGCCTTAATTAGCCTAACAGACTTTGGCAGGAACAGTCTAACCCCAGCCATTACACGGAATCTGAACACGTCAAGCCAAAAGGCATCATTTTGGTCTTCCTGCCCGTCCTCCTTTACATTGCAAAAAAATCCCACCATGGCCACCTGAGCACCGGCTGCATTTTCAATAGGAAATAAAAATTCCTATTTATTATAATAATAAAACGGCAATAATAATTCCAGACATTGTAATTCACCAAACCTTTGGCCCCGTAATCGCAGTGCTGAAGCATCCCAGAAACTTCTCTGAGGCAGGCAGGCAGCAAAATTTATGCCAGTGTTAATCTGGGTGGCTCCTTTGTATGTTTTTATCCCGACAGCTTCAGCTGTTTCTTATTTGATACTTTTCGGCAGAGAAAAGGCTAAAATTATACCCTGAAATTGAGAAGTGTTTCCCATAAGGATAGCTTCATTTTAGTAGCAAAGTTTAGAGCCAAAGATTTATTAAATGGAGACAATTCACCTTATTTTTTGGGTGGGAAATGAGCTCAGAGAAAGATCAAGCTATTGCTCCAAGTCGAGAAGTTCTGCAGCCTGTCAAGATGCATCTGGATGCTACAGTCTCTCACCTGATGCTGCGTCTGTCTGCACAGAAGTGCCTTGGGTTCCCCTCAAGTTTTTCCACTGTAAGGAGCCTTAAACCGGCTAAAGAATCCCCAAGAGGCAGCATTTTCTTGGTGCGACTAAATGACCTGCACTCAACAAAAAATGACAATCAGACCACCATCTTCCTCTGTCCACACCCAAAATTTTACGTGTTCTACGTGATTCTATTTATTATCTCACAGAACAGATAAGTTTCAGCTAATTTCCAGCTAATTCTGCCATAGCATCTTGGATTTATTTATCCTCCAGTGGCTGAAGTACTGCATGCTTTTATTCTGGAGTTCAGGAGAGCTTCATCACGCCTTGGAGACTTCACTCCAACAGCTACGTGGAATTCTAACCAGAGGACTTATCTGTGTTTCCCGCACTGATTGTATCACCCAGGGATGTTTCTTTTCCCACAGGTTTACTTCTCAGCATGCCACAACTATTTTTTTTTTTCAAAAAGGAGCATTTGCTATGAAACCATTTCATTCAATCCACTCCACGTACCTATGTTTCAGGAGGGTTACATTTACACTCCAGTAGCGCCTCGTTGTGCCATCAGACACCAAATCCTTGTTGCATTAGGCCCTGTGCAAAGAGATCTTACCCCAGAATTTCTATTTTCATAGAGAAGATTACGAAGGAAAGAGTGACATGCATCTTCAAGAAAACAGAGAGTTAAAGTGATTTGCAGGGGAAGACATAGGGAGTTTAGGAAAAAGCTGGGATCCACACCCAGATAAATCAAGTCTAGCGCTGGAACTACAAAAAAAACCCCAAAATTAATTTCAACAGTCTGCTTCAGCCAAAAATATAGTTTGTAAGTTTATTATTTCCAGTGATAAAATGACATCTCCTTTAACAATCCATGTTCTGTTTTGCTGCTTCTTGGTTCCTTGCAAAAACAAAGGCAGAAAAGCATTCAAACTAGGAAGGCAATACATCTAACGTCTGTGCTGCAGGTGCTACAGGCGCTACAGGCACTGCTGAGGAGAGGAGTGGAAAGGCCAGTTTGCTCAGTTCGGACAACGAAAACAACCTTTCTTACACCCTCTTTGTAATGTGCTGCTGTTTTGACTCTTAAATGGACCCTGGCACCACAGGGAATTGCTTCAGCCCAGGCCTCCCACTCCTGACCCATTTTCATTTCATTTCCTCTCCCCCAGCCTTGTCATATGTCAGGAGCATATTATAGCTTTTAGAGTTTCCTGCTAATTTGGTCATCACAGGGAGCCTCCAGAAGAACACACTAATTACCCTGCTAAATCAGACTAGTCTTTTAGCACAGATAACTCTAACTCTGCCCCATTCAGGATCTCTTTGCAAAGAAGACGAGGTTTGGCACGGTTCTCTGGAGCCAAAAATGGGAGCGAGCGTATCCACACGGGATAGGGAAGCTGATCCCCACCTCAGCACGGCATGGCCATGCAGGCACCAGGCAAAGAGGCAAGTTTCAGGCACGCTGAGAAGTGTCCAGCTGTCCCCAGGAAAGTGAGCAAGGCAAAACAGGTTGGAAACCTCTCCACCCGATGGAGCATCTTTCATAACATTTGGAAGGAAGACAGGCAGTTTAGAAAATCCACACTATGGGTCTTACCCAGTAAAGTCCAAAGACTTTGATGAAAAGGTTAAAAAAAAAAAGCATACAGGAACATTCCTGTTTTAAAATATTCTTAAAAAAAGTCGTCAGTGCCTTTCAATCTGCTGAGCTAAGGAGTAATTCAGCCGAGTGCTGCAAGGAAAAATAGCTCTGTTCAGTTCAGTTCGGGGTAATTTTTTTTTTCCTATTAATGCCATGTGTTAATAAACTTTTTCACAGCTTTTGAACATAAAGAACCTTTTGGTTTAGCTCTCCACAAATTCTGGAGCCAACATAGAAACCAAAACCAAAAACGTATGGCTTTACAGCTCCTAAAAACATCAGCAGAGGTTAACCTCAAATCTTTAACCAGCTTATGTAAACATCTGAGATGAAGGCAAGCTGACCTCTGGCAGTGTTCACACAACCAGCCTTCCTGACGTTTCATCAAAGCATGGGCAATAAACACTAAGGTAAATACTAATAACACAAACCTAGCAATATCAGATGTACCAGACCAAAGCCCCAAGTGTGACGATTTGGACAGGTTTCTCACGTGCTTTGCAAGAATACCGTAAAACAAATGAAATTACAACCTAATTTTAATAGTTTTCTTCTTGAAGGTGCCCACTCTGAGCTACATGATATTAAGGATGATCATAAAAAAGGAGAGGAGAAACAGATTTGAACCTTATTACTTCAAATGAAAAAAAATAAGAAACAAGTAAACCCTGGAGATCTTTTTATATCCTGTACTTGGTCTTGCCCAGTAATAGAAGTTCCAAAGATTCAAGAAACTGCTGTTCAAGGGAAAAAAAACAACCACCAAAACTCAAAAACCCACAAAATGATCTGACAGCTTAGGAAATGTCTTCCCTGTTCCCAGATGTCAGAGGCTGGTTATGTACTTTAAAGTTTCCGATTCTCATATACTCCAACTGTGGACATTTTAATTATACGGACAAGTGCATTTTCTGCTAAACCCAGGACCATAATGGTATCTTTCAGCCATGGCCTCAACACACTGTATGTTTGTTGGGTAAGAGCAAATGAATGTTTTATAATATTCCACATTCCCAAACAGCCATTTCAGACTTTTACTGACTTTTTTTCTTAAGCAAATTTTGCTGTGGAATCACAGAAAGTTCTTTGAAAATAGTATCACACGGTGCCGCAGCTTTTCCTCCCCAGCATGCTGTTGCTGATAAAATATTGTGAGCATCCTCACTTCAAGAGCATAGTAGTAAGCACCAAGAGCACTTTTGCAAGAGAGAACGGCATTATCCTAAAAAAATTAAAGATGCACCTTAACTTTATATCCCTGTTTGTTAGTGTTTGGACTAACTAGTAAAGGACAGATTCCAGCTCCTCTTTTTTGGTCATTTTGGCGAGTCACTAGCTATCTTAGCCTTTACTTGTGAAAACATGGATAATTTTCATGGGACAACTGTCCAACACTTGTAAAAAATAAAAAGTGCATCTTCCAAGGAGGAAAACACCTCAACTTTGTACATCCTATCTGCCACTGCTGTGCTAGGTGTTAATCCGCTCTCCGCAACGAGGAGTTTCTGTGACCATCAGATGATCTGCAGAGATGAAGAGGCCAAACAAGTTTGCAAGGAGGCGGCAGTGTGTGTGCAGGATCACTGCCCTCTGCTGAAGGAAGAGGCTGGTGAGTCGCACAGGTTTCCCCCCCAAACCAAAGAGCTCTGGCAGCAGGGTAATGGCATCTGTTGCATTTCAAGTGCAACATTTAGCAAGAGAAGATCAAGCATCACTTAAGCCCATGGGCATTTTGGTGGTACTATAGTAGGATACTGTCAATAATCCTAAAAATACTGACACAAAACACGATGGAGCGTGCTTTGTCTTCTGTACATTAACTAAAGGAGCTGCACTATTTTCATGTTTGTGCATAAACACAAGAACTATTTGATGACATCAAGGAAGCCTCTACTAAGCAAAAGGTATTTTACCCAAATTAAAATACACTAAGCCAAGTCAGCCATTTCAGACACTTGAGATTATTAGGTTGGCCCCACCGTGTATGGTTGCCTTAGAGTTAATTTGTAGATCCAAACCTATACTACATTTGCTGGTATTCAGATCTATCCATATTTTAGTTTCACCTCTATAAATTTGATCAGCAGAATTTAATTTTTCACAATTCTTGCTAACCTTTAATGCTTTACTACATTACATGGGGAAAAAGAACATACTGGCAGTTCTGAAACAGATCTTTTTAAACATCCTTTCCTCTCTCACTGTTCCTCAACACTAAAGGGTTTTCTCTATTCCTTCCACAGCTGTCTCGAGTTAGACTACATGAATAAGCTTATTGGATAACTACCTAATTGCACATTAGCACAGAAACAAAACACTTAAACTGTCACTTTACATTTTCAAGACAACTAACTTAGTTTTTAACACAGTCCTTAGCAAGTCAGGAGTACGCAGAGATTCAAACCAACATAGTTGAGAGCATGGAAAATAGAGAAGTTTCATATTTTAATTCCACCATTCTCATTTTGCCTTTTTTTTTTTTACTCTGTTAAAACAGCTTATGTCTGTTTAGTTTGATCAGTGCCCACATGAAAATTTCCTGCACTTAATTACTGTTGATGGCAGACTGATAACAACACATGGAAACTCTGTATGAGGTTAAACCTTTAAAGAAAAAAGAATTAAAAATGGCTTGAAGGATAAAATTTTTACAGGTAGGATAAATTTATTTTTCCTTACAGACAATACATACAGTGCTTCACAGTAGCAAAGTTAGATGTTTTTCCCTCCGTAGATGTCAAGCTATTTTATACAAAAAGAATATTCCCTCCTGGCTTCAGATTGGAAAATGGAATCATCCAAATCCTAAGCACTACGAACATAACCCATGATGTCAGCCCTGGCATCAACTAATATTTCTTGTAGGAACCTACTGTCAAAACTAGACAAGGAGCACGTCCAACAAAGGTTCTAGAGAACAAGTCCTGTGAGGAGCGGCTGAGGGAAGCGGGGTAGTTTAGCTTGCAGAAAAGGAGGCTCAGGGGAGACCTTATTGCACCCTACAACTACGTGAAAGGAGGTTGTAACGAGTCGGGGTTGGTGCCTTTTCCCAGGTAAAAAAACAACAGGACAAGGAATGGTCTCAGGTTGCGCCAGGGGAGGGTTAGATTGGGTATTAGGGAAAATTTCTTCACCAAAAGGGTTGTCAAGAGCTGGAACAGGCTGCCCAGGGAAGTGGTGGAGTCACCATCCCTGGAGGCACTTAAAAGCCTTGCAGATGTGGCACCTGGGGACAGGGTTTGGTGGTGGGCTTAGCACTGCTTGGTTAACAGTTGGACTCGATCTCAAAGATCTTTTCCAACCTAAATGATTTTATGATTCTGTAAGAGCAAATGAAAACACATTCTTGGGAAAGCTTAGCCTGCTCTCTACCCTCTGCTCCTACATCTTCACTCTGAAAAGCAACAGCTCCATTTTTTTGTAGTTTCTGACAGCGACTGTTTCATCACCTCATCTTCAACAGCAGTCAGACTCAAAGACTGCTGAGAATACTCTGTAGGACTGCTCCAAACATGCTTTATTTCTCTGTCTTGGATTGTTCGATTGCTGTGCAGTCTCTACATTGGCTCATGAATTTCTACAAACGTACCTTCTAAGGACACTCAGGTTTACACAGAAAAAGTAGTCCCTGCCCAAGGCTTATCACCTACCTGTGGCTGAAGTGTCTCTTGGTTTAACTGAATGGGGTCATGGATTTCTTGGAGTGGAGAAATCTTGGGGAAACATGTAGGTGAATCAGCTTGGGGCTCTCTCCCCCACCAGCAGCTCCACATAAAGGCTGAATACAGCCAGAGGGGAGGTAGCTTTCACCTCTACATTTCAATTTTTAATTGCATGTCTGTGCTTGGCCATTGCTTGCCATCCCATGTGGGGAGAAGCTTCATCACTCGAGACTCCTTAGAGTCATCTGGTCACTGTCAGGACTGCAGAACTGGCCTGATGACATTACAAGCCTGTGCCAAGTACAATTACGCCAGCCAGCTGAGTACCGATGACCTCCTCTGTGCCAGTGTTTCTAGTATGAATGAAAGTCTACAACAAAAGTGCAGATTTTCTTCCATGAAAAGGTATAATTAACACCAAGAAGAAAAAAAAACAACCCAGAACTATAAGCACTGCACCTACACTCACATACTCCTTTCAGCAAAGCACTCCCAATGTAACGTGGCCTAAGGCACAGTGGCTCTGTTCTCTTGTAAACCGATCTCAGAGCAAACTCCAAGGTCTTGAAGAGATGAGCTGGTGCACTGATCTGTTACATTCACAGTGCTCAGGAAGAGACCATCTTTAAACAGGAAACCTAAAACAAGAAATGTGCCTTGTTAACTCTTTAGGCCCTGAGGCTTTGGTAGTAAAACATATGGTCAGAATTACCAGCCAAAGCAAAGCAGAACAGCTTATTGTGGCTACAATGCCCTAGGAATACGTTACCTTGGTTTACAACATTAATTTTTTATAATATGAAGAAAAAAACCCTTATTAGTAGAAAGCAGTGCTTTCTTGCAGTGCTCAATTCTTTCAGATTTCTTATGAGAGGCCTGTTGTGATAAATTAAGATGCTTTTCAAATGGAAAGGCGAATTCTTTCGAAAAGGGATTCCTGGATTCTAGGCAAAACATGGTTTCCAAAAGCTTTAGGGCTAAACTTGAAGCAGGTAAGTTTTCTCCTCAAGTAATGCAAATGGAAAACTTAAAACATTGGTTTTTCAAACAGATTCCATGTATTACTGTCAAAAAATGAAAGTCAAATGTTTCTGAATGTAAAGATCAGCACTGTATACCTTTAAAACGATCCAAAGTTACACAGCAAAACTATCACACCTTCCCTTATAAAGTGTAAATTCTTGGAAAGACCTCAAAAGAATCTACCTCATTAGAAGCTACAGTCCAATCTCATTGTGGGCCAATTCTTTTGTTCTACTGGTTTGAAATGAAGGTCTGTATTTATTCATTCCTAGAGGTTGCTGCTCTGTTGGCTTCTGATGCAACCCCTTGTATCTTGCACTCAGTGGGGGATTCAGATCCTGGGCCCTGCCCTCAGGCAAAACATATGTTCCACTCCAACCTGAATCCAACAAGGGTGTTTGCAAGGGAATAATTGTTTTATGTTTATTAATCACCTGCATGCAAATAGGTGCCAATAAAAACTCCAAGCAGATTCTCTGCCAGACTCACAATCTAATAGCACCACACCCCAGTTTTGGTGTCTGAAATAACAAATACCTCCAATAAGGAGGCATTGCTACTTTGATATGCAGTGACAAAAATATCACATCATCTCAGCCACTCTGCAATGATGACTTTGAAAAGAGAGACAAGAAACCTGCAAAAACATTCAACGTCAGTGGTAAAATAAATTAGAGATACTGCATATTAAGCTAAAAAAATACATTAATGCAACACGAAGGGGTGAGATTTCAATTGCAGAACTGGAACACTCAGACTCTACTTGGGTTAAATGTGACCTGCCAGGAGAAAATAAGCATGCTGTGGACTTCTTTTCCTAGTGTAAAAAAGTTTGAAAATGTTTTTAAAAGACAGTACATACTAGCAAAATGTTTCAGAGAATTATATGCCATCGACCTTAAATAAAAGCTATTGCAGCCACGGCTACAACAACACCACCTGATAATTAAACTCATTCTGTAAAGAATTAAACTACAAAGCCTGATGGGACTTCAGTTACGGATTAGATTCAAGGGTAGCCTTAAGAGGCAAGATGAGTTAAAGCACTGACACAGCAAATTTCTTCTGTGACATTAAGCAAGTCTCAGTCTCTAATCCAGTTCTCACCCGTTCAATATGATGGGAATACTTGAGGTCTTTATGACTGACAGCTTTTGTGGGAAAGAGACTAACATTCTCAAACCCACTCCTGAGGCAAGAACAAAAATGCTTTGAGAAATAAAGAGTTAGGTCTGTCACTTACCTCTCCCAACTGAGACCTTAGGTCTTATGCCATGCCACACAAGTAACAGTCTGCACACAGTCTTGTATGTATCCATCCTTCTGTTTCCAAGATTCTTTTCCCAAGCTTATTCAAACATAAAACAAGCACCCAAACAGAGCATTTTAAATGGTTAACTCATTCAATGCAAATTCAAGTAGGGAAGCAGTCTCCATGAAAATTATTCTCAGAAGACTCATTTATGGGCAGACTGCAAGTATCAGCCACATGATAATTTTCTGAAGCTGTTCTGTGAATGGAGTTTTTATATGGAAGCATGATCTAGAGCCTAGACAGATCCGTGATTATTCTCATGGAAACAAAGCTCCAGCTAGCTGAAAGTAATTCAAAGACTTATGAAAAGTGTTGTGGTTTTATTTCTCATCCAACTGCTTTCATGCACTTCTAAATGTACAGACACATCAATTAAGATAAATCATGCAATTGATACATCAGTTTATATTTTAAATACTTAATGTAGTTATGAGCCTACTGTGCCAGCAGGCGAATATTCTTTCCTAGTAACAGAATCATGGCCAGGTGACTTAAAAGTGACACTAGCATCTTAAAATCCATTCTACTTGAAAAATCTTTTCTTTCACCTTTCACTTGGATTAGATTGAAACAAACAAAAGCAAATTAAGTCTTTGAAAACCTGATTGTTTTATACAGCAAACAGTGGTAACATCTTTGGAAAAATAAAGTAGACACTGTATGTTTAGCATGAAATACTTGCCTGACATTTGATGAACTTTAATTATGAGAGTGGATGACAGCACACAGCGTCATCCAGAAAATAAAAGTTATCAGTTTTCCCACACATTGGAAAACTTGGGGTGGGGGTGTAAAATCTCAGAACAGGAAAGAAAGATAAATAACCTGAACATGCACACATTACCAGTAAATCAAGTTTCACCTTCGCTGTGGAACAGTTTACTTAAATACTCTCAGGAAGGATCAGTGGAATGAAAAGATAAAACTGGCTATATAAATGTCAATCTTTATTCAATCTCCCAGTGCAGTACATGACTTGTGTACTTCAAATTATTAGAAAAAACCAAAAGTGAACAAAAAAGAAAACTGCTGAGGAAAGATCTCGGGGGTTAGGACATTGCTTTTGGAAGGGGTATATTGTCCACTTCATGGATGCCATCTTTGTCAATGAACCGGGCATTGAAAGAAGCCAGATTTAGGATGAAGCGTTTCTGAAGCTGTTCAACAAAAGACAGAAAGACAAAAAGAGATGAGATTCATTCAAGGCTTAAATAAAAGAGGAGAGCATAATTTAAGGGATATGCTGTTGCACATCAAAATTTCCATCCTGGTTCTAGTGACCTGAAATACTAGGAACTAGAGTTCCTGTATTTTTCCACTGTGCAGGAATCAGTTAACGCAAGTTTGTTCTCCGTTGTAAGACTATCCATATTAGACAAGCCTAGGCTACAAATGCAAAATACACAAGCCTGTTCACAAGGAAAACATTTAAGCAGGAAGGCTAGAGCAGGCTACAATTTAGGGCACAAAGTGCAGGTACCAAAAAGATAATTCAAACAGAACCTCTTTACAGTACTTCTTCCTGACATTTCCCCAGGTGTTTCTTCCCAGTTACATTCAATTCAACCTCTTAAGACAAGGATAAAGAATATCTTCCTACAGTAAGAGCCTCAGAGTCTGAAAGGTTATGTTTATGCTAAAATTGATCATGAACTTTAAGGTTAAATCTTTACCTCAGTTACATATCACTTCACAAGCTGGAACAGAAGTACACTTAGAAGTCTGTACTAGTTAAGTATAATACAAGTAACGGAAGGATTCTTGCATCGTGTTCAGTTCAGAAGAAACTTTAAAAGGAAAATGTCAAAGACTGTCTTTGCAAAGCATGGAAGAAGCAGAAGTAAAGAAAAGCAATTAAGCTTCAAGTTTACTTTCTGAAGGATGTGAACCATGCTAAGACAATGCAAGTGCCCACAAATCCCTTCCCTCAGTAGCTATTCCACATCTGGTCAATGTGCATTTATAACCCCTTCTGGCAAAGAACAGCAAAAAGATGTGACAAGAGGAACAGGAAAGTATCAGCAAATGAATGCAAACAAACATTCCTTTCTCAAGATCACAAGGGCCTAAGTCTGGCAACTCACCTCCTCTAGACATTTTTTTAGGAGCTCCACAGCTTCCTCACGTGTGATACCTGAAAGGGAAAACATCCACAGATTGATTTAATTAGAGGCCATCTCTCTCAACAGAAACTTTATTAAATTTAAACAACTTTTCAGCTGAGCACCAAAAACTCTCCTTCCCAGCTCACAGAAAACACTTTCCAGATGTACTGAGGATGCCCTGCACCGAAGCACTCACACTGCAACAAGCCATTGAGAATCGATTTGTTACACTGAATAGGAAGCATGACGGAATTTTGCCTCCCATGGCCAGGGACCGGGCTTCGGAGAAGTCCAGCCGTCTCTCTCCTTGAGTTTATTACAGTTTTAAATCAGCTCCATCTGTCCACAGCCGGCTGCAAGTCAGTGACAGTAGGCGGAGATTGGTTTTAGTGCTATGTTCCCTGCTGGGTATTAGTTTTAATAATAGGAAAGGCACGTGTGCGATGCCCCTGCTATTCTCACACATTAGGATAAAATCCAGCACTCCATAGGGATGACAAGCCATGACAATGTATTGTAGCTCACTATTTTTCCTCTTTTCACAAGGAATGGTGAAAAAGGAGCAGTGTAATTTGCAAGGGACATGACTAGAAAACAGCTAAGCTCTGTGCATTACACAAAACTGTGCAACTTCTAGAGTTTGTTCCAGACATGTATCCACTGTTCAAGTAGAAGTCCCATTAGAATAAAATTGTCAGTTTATAGCTACATTTCTTGCAGGAGACAGATGAAAGGATTACAAAGCAAACATCTCTCCTATGAGATTAAACTCAGCTTTGCACACAGGAGTAAAGTAGTTTTGTAGCTAAAGCCAAAGATGTCAGATTAACAATATTCCAAGCTTTGCATGTTTCCTCATCTGTAATGTGGCTGTGGGGCCATGTTTATTCCTTGGCAGTGTAAGAACTGGATTACAATTCTAAAATTAAAAACTTTAGACAGGTAGAGACGTGTAAAACAATTACGATCAACAGCTGCCACGTGCATAAAACTGTAAAACAAACCAACAAATCTTCATTGCCACCACTTCAGAGTACTGAAGACGGTCTTGCTCGGAATATCTTTTCACTAGTATGTTTTTTAATGTATCACACACAAATCCAAGATATGGAGCAATAGGATGTGGGACTGCCCTCTAAAGATTGATACTCTGGGAAAATGTACATGTCATAGCCAACAGAGAAGCAAGTAGAAGATAAAGTTATCAAAATGTTATTTATTAAAAACAGACCACTAGCAGCTAATGGTCCAGGAAAGTCTAGTCGAGTTTTAGAATAAATTGAAACTTCCTTCACTTACAGTCTGTTACGCTTTAAACAGGAAAACACTTTAAGGAGTTGACTAGTTTCATATTACTATTTCAGCAAAACCAGAAGGCAATCTTTAAAGCTACATTTATTCCAACAAAAAGTCAAGTTCAAATCTGTAGCACCACAGCAATTGTGCTGGACCATCTGATTCGGCAAACGTCAGTCTCTCAGTTTAAGCCTTTAATTTATTAATCGGCAACAGAATTTTCTTCTTCATAGATTCCACTTACTTGGCTTGTAATAGCGGTCAAGGATGCTGAGGGTAAGGAATGCACCATATCCATGTGCTGCAAAAGGAGCTTTAGCCAGAGCTGCAAGGTAATCCATGTAATAAAGGGCAGGACCCTCGTGGTCATCATAGCCAGCCAGGAGAAGGTTGACATGGTAAGGGGTCTGCAAACAGAAAGGATGTTTTCCTTAAGGCAGCCACACCCAAACCTTTGCATCTTAATTCCCCATGCCACCTACAGAACAGCAACACAGTCGATTTCACAATTCGTTACCATAAATGCTACTAGTAACTTCATCAATACTGTCTGCAGGAGATTACAGGTCTCAATCTAAAACCGATTTGATCTTTTAGTAATACGGAATGCATAAGCAAATAAAAACATAAAACTCTGATTCTCCTGAAAACTTGTGGGTTTGTGTTTTTGTTTTTTTTTTTAAAAAGCTTTCAAGGCACATTCAAACTTAAGAAAATTTTAATTATGTTTTCACACCAGATTCTTTCATGTCAACATAAAACTTGTGGATTTTTACTGTCAACATGTAAGCACAACGTGAACATTTTGCAGTTTATAAGAACGTCTTTGTTAATTTAGCATGCTCTTTTCTCAGTCCTACTACTATTAACCGTAGACCAGTTTAGCACATATGAAAGCTTACATACAGTGCAAACAGTTATATAGAGTGTTATGCCGTCTTGTTAATTGGCAGTTAGATTTTTTACTGCATGTACCAAGTTTAATCTTTAATATTAGGCTAACTCAACCAAGTGAATGAAGATCCAAGGAACTGGCTTATTTCTATTCAAAACTGACTAAGATACTGCAACATCACAATAGCAGTATCTTTTCTGTTTGGTTGGAAACAGTTTTCTTACGTTCTCAAATTTTACTTTGCTTTAGCTGCTGTCTTCTCTGATTCTTGTTTATGACTTCAGCAAAAGCCTATCAAATACGATTGAGAAATATCTACATCTTATCCAAAAAGACTATGTAACCGCATTAACAGAACCATGACTTTTTATTGTGCTGTACTTGCCAATTTAGCAACTCCTTAGCAGTTTCCTTCATGTTTTAAGTTTAGTGGTTCCACCATAACGAATAAAGCAGATGTCCCTATACATCTTCTCCCAAGATGTGTACTTTATAAGATCATGAAACATGCATGCACTGTATTATTTTTAAATGTAGGCTCAAAAGAAAGTGTTGGAATTGTATATATTTTTTAAAACAGCTTTTATATACTTCCAGTATTTTCATATCTAAAGAATGTTTCTTATTAAATTAATCATACTAACAGGGTATTTCTTAAAATGCTGGAAAGCCTAAATCAACAAAGCAACAAAATAGGAAAAAAAATGATGCAACTAACAATAGATTAAAACAAGCAAACACAATTTCACCCTAAAGCCAAAACATTAACTGTACCATAGGAAAAAGTTTATTTTAGTATAAGTACAGTGAATCTGCACTAAAAAAAAAAAAATAGAATCACAGAATACCATATTTTTACTTTCACCAGATATTAAGAAAGAATAAAGCAGGCTACAGTTATATATCAAACATATTACTGTAAATTGTGCGATTTAATCTTCAAAGCATTCAAGAATATTTGGAAACAAGTTACCATGCAGCTGTATTCTTTTAATTAGTCTGTATTTCATCATTTATTTATTCTGAAACATCACACAAGTTGATATTTAAGAGCCATGACACAAGATCACTCAAATTATTGTGTGACTTTGAATTACCAACATTGGCATATGCGAGATACTCAACCATAAATAAATGGTATTATACAGACTTAAACAAATCTGTTTTTCAGTTTTAAATTCTCCCGTTAATGGTCTATGGGACAACTTCTTAAAACTCAAATGTAAATAAAGTGCCCCCTATGCCTTGCTATTATTTGAGAAAGGCAGGATTTAAACATTAGAAAATATACATAATCTATTTATTACTTCCACAATTACAAACGAAATTTGCAGTCAGCACCCTAGTGCTGTCTTAGTGGGACTATCTCTACGCTGGGACTGGTATTCCTTGTACATCTCAAGCCTTTTGTCCATTTCAAAGGCAGCCTTGGCTTTCGTAACTAAATCCATGCCAACGGTTCTAAACTCCTTAGAAGACTGATGTGATTAAAGGGTGACCAAATGAGGGGATGACTGACACTCCAGGATAGAATTTTTTTCCCCAAAAAAAACCCCTTACCTTCCTATTAGAGGCAATATTTCTCATCCCAAGTACCTTTGCACTTTCTGCTGTTTGATTTAAAATACCTACAGCAATTAAGGTATGTGTGAAATTCTTCAGAATCTACAGCTGAAGAGAACAGTTGTGATAAATACACTGCAACAACAAGACTGGCAGTGGGAGGCTGGGCGGTGACAGGCAGCGGCGTGACATCTGGCGGAAGCCAAAGTCACAGCAAGGGGGGAAAAGGTGGGCGTGAGGAAGCATCCTGCCAAGCGTGGACAAGGACAGAGGAACTGCTAGTCTTTCTTTGGACTCAGGCCAGACCCTGTCACCTATAATTAAACATAGCATCACAACAAGAAGATGAACTCCATCATGTTTGGAGGGGCAGGGGGATATTTTCCTTACCACCACCACACAACCTCAGTACATGTTAAACGTACTAAACCTGGCACTTGATTCAGCAGGTGAATCAAGGGAGATGCTGCAGTAACTAACAGTGGAAGAGGAACTACAGCACCACTCACCTGCACAAAAGCCAGTTGGCTCCAAAGTAGTTTCTAGGTTTGCCTCAATTGCAACATATAAAATGAAATCAACAAAGATTCTTTTCAGATCCTACTCTAGAGCATAAACTCCAGGTTTTAAAATAAGCGATGTAATGAAGAACCGCATATTGACTATGCAGTAAAAGAAAAGAGCACAGTAACATAATGGCCTTAAGTTACAAGGCCAGCGTCACCACACTCGACACTTTCCACCAGAAGAACTTCTGAAGCACTGCCTTATGCGACACTCATCCCCAAGGTTATTGGGAACTTGGATGACTTTAGCTACAAGGTTCATGAATTAAATCAAACTAGATAACATAGTGAGGAACCCAGATGGTGAATAACAATGCAGATCAAGCTCTACTTTGGGCTGGGCCATGCCAACAGTATAATGCCTAAAAAGAAGTGTTAGCCACTTCCCTTCACATACCTGCTACCCTTCTGCAACAGAAGTGGCTTCACACAGTAAGTGGCAACAGAGCAACAAACTATCTTTTCCCCTACTAAACTTATTACTTCTAAATTATTTTCCTGCTACTAAGAGGTGGCAGTCACATGTTTTACCTTTTCATTTTTTATTTTTATCATCCACATAATTAAATTAGTAGCCTCCAGGAATCCTATATGCAATTTAAATAGACACAGAGAGCTAGTGCTAATCCTTCTGGTATCCCACAAAGCATGATGAAAATGTAACAAAATTCATGGGGGAAAATTCTGATGGCAAGGCTTGTATCATCAAACTCCAAATCCCACAAACAAATCATTAAGTGCTATGTTTAAAGAAGAAGGAAAAAAAAAAAAAAAAGGGAGTTCTCCCTACAGTATAGAGATCACTGTAGTGTGACAGTAGTGTCAGAGTGCGCCACTTGCTCCAGGGCATTGCCATCTGCAACAGAACATTTTGTCTCCGGTAAATAAACACATCTGCCTTTGCCAGTGTCCTCCCCACTGTGCTACCCATCTGGAGCAGGTGAGCTGGAAGACAGGCGTGGGCTCACAGGGAGGATCAGGCCTCAAGGGGCATGGCACAGAGGAAGACAACAACAATGCCACATCTAAGCCACATCCTGCTGGCCAAGCTTACCAAAAAGCCTCTTAAATTACTCCTGTTAGAGGTATGTTACATCGTATGCAAGATATGTCTGCCTCCACTTAAGCGGGCAGGACATCCAGTGTCAGCCTCGCCTACCCCATCTGTGCAGGTCATCAAGATGCCCTTGAGACAAGCCACCAGCACCAGGCAGCCGACAGCCATCTGGGCCTGGCACCAAGCAGCATTACTCCTTCACATCGACCTCAAAAACTGCACAGAGTTCCACAAAACATACACAGACCTTCCAAATCACATCCAAACAAAAGCTAAAGCAAGCAGCATCGCTGCCAACCATCATCTACCAACCATGCTTAATCCACATGGTTGGCTGGAGCCATTTAAACCAGGAGAGCAGCGTTTCACATACAAGACTGAGGCAGGACTCTGCACTGAGTTCTGACTTGCTCTAACCTCAGTAACTCGAAAACTTGCTACCTGCAGCTGTCATCCACGTCATTACAAGCCTATGCAGTATACTGTTAAAATAGCAGCACAATTTATCCCATGCCCTATCCCTGACAGAGATGTTCAACTTAATTCTCAACATCCTATTTCTCCTTTTCTTTCATATAGCACATCGAGAAGAATGCTAATGAAATGCTTCCTAACCTTGGGTCTTTAAAAATCCATTTGCCCCTTCATGACGTCTTTTTGTACCTTGAAAAAATTACTGTGAGGAAAAAATAAATAAATCAGTAACTGCAGTTTAGTAACTCAAAAATACAGCTCCAACTTGGATTTGATATTCACTGAAAGCCTCATGTTGCTGTTTACAAAAGGGACTTGTTTTGCTAAGTACATCAAACAGCTCTGCTCTATGAAATCATTTTCCAAGAAGATTAAACGGATTCAGTGCATTTGCATGAAAACTGACAACCTTATCTCGATGTTAAAGAGGCTTAATTCACTTTGCCGTTTGCAGTATTTGTGACAAAATGTTTATTGAGCCCAAGGCTGGAATTTTAAGACTATAGTTGTATCAGTTATTGATAAGTGATGTGATAAGTTTTTAAATAAGCAAATCAAGTTATATTTTAATAAAACGTCCTTTCATCAAAGTTAATTCATCACTGAAAATGGAACCTTTTTCATCAGACTCCATTACTTCAAAATGGAAATCTTCCCCTGTAAGCCTTTGCCAAAATCCTTCAGCTACTACTCACTCGACTCCGAAGATAGTCAGCTAGGTTTCGTCGTGTAAAGTTTGCAGCTGCAGTAGGAGACAATTCATAACCTGGAGAAGAAATGTGTGTATTTGAGAACAGTACAAATCCATATTCATGTTTCACCTTCTGACTTTCCATTCTATTTTGAAATAACAAGTTATTCTTTAGTGACAAAGTGTTACACCATTTGTCTAATTGCAGTTTATTCTCAAAACTACAAGCATGGAAAGGGCCCTCAAAATCCAGGTAGCTCATAGACCATTAAATTAAATAGCTTAAAAAACCTAAAACACTACTGGCACGTAGCTTGAATTTCAGTCCAGTTATCAGGAAAATTGGTAACAACTGTCATGCAATGGACATATTAAGAGAAATACAAATCTATTATTGTGTCACTTATATTGCAAACTGTTTAGCTGGGCTTTGGATAAAACTTTTGGCTTATACTATATAATCCAGTCTCTATTTCTTCATCCTGCCACCTTCATTATCACCTTTACTTGACAAAAAAAAAAATGCAGAAATCCTTAAAGCTAGAGAAGTTTTGAAAACAACACTTTGCACCAACATTCAGCTGTAAACTATACCTATCATTAACTCTGCTTCCAAACCCTGAGCAAGTAACTGTTCTACTTCACTCACCATTTCTCATTTTGTAGAGCTGAACATTTTTCTGGATGTATTCTGCAAACTGTACAGTGTCTCCAGCCTCCCCAACACACAGGAGTAAGATCTTTTCACTCATCTTAAACATTTTGTCATGGTCTAGGCAAAGAAAAATAACATTAAGAGCCACAGTCAAGAGAAAATAAATTATTCTGCCAGTGTCATAACATCATAACTTCTTTCAGAAGCAAGGAAGACACTTGGATAACTCCATTATGACCTGGAGCACTACCAAAACTCTTCCTAAGCAAACTCCAAAATTCAGCTTCTCAGTTGGTGGCACAGTACAAAAGACTCATTAAACACATCACCAAGACAAACAAAGCTGAAATGCACAAAGTGCTTCCTTCAGGAAGGGAGGCACTTCAGAAATACATGGTCTTTCTTACATAGAGACAAAGACTAAAACTTCACACAGAATACTACGTGCAAAGTTTAACATTATACGTGGTGCCTCCTGGGTTCACGAATAAGTTTTGCTCAGTGACCATTCTGCTTTACCTAAATTAACTGCATCAGAAGCAAATCTTAGGAAATCCAGAACAAAGTTCTTTGATAATTTTTGAGACAGTGCTGGATATCAGGAAGAGGGGATCATTTGACAATTTAGGTGAGTGAAGCTTTCAGAAACAAGTTTTTGCTTGTCATTACTTTTTGTTAAAAAAAATAATAATAATTTAAGTACTGATTTCAAATTATAAACATCCAACTGATATACATGGAAATTAAGGAACAGCAAGATACAGTTTTACTCATAACTGCAGCTTAAAAAAAACCTCATCTGTGTGTATTTGAGGGAATCCAAACTGTCGTTCTGACAACATTGAGGACAATTTTGTGCCACTCTAACACCTCAGTCTCATCTAATTAGAGCGGACTGGCACTCGGGTATCTGTGAGACAGAAAATTTCAAGTATCTGTTGGTGTGAAAGCCAGACCACTTCTCTGTACTGCTCTACAAAACAACACTAAACCTCCACCTCTGAATTTCACTTTTGGTTTACTCAATGCTGCTGAATAATCTCTGCTGCAAGACAGGTATAAAGTGTCACAATCCTCTAATAGGATTTCAAGAGTTACTGAAGTACCCAGGAGCTGCATGTCTTTAGAGTTCACGGAAGGCCGCTGACATTGATCAGCCTTTGCAATCTATTTACAAATCAAAGCAAATATTAGTAAATGCCAATATTCTAAACAAGTATCTGAAATCTGTGAGTTCCTCTCCCCCTCCAAAGACAAATAAATCCTATGTTGTAAGCATTATTTCCTTAAAGTTTATGATTAAATCTACTTGGAACCAACATTAACTTACAAAACATTGTTTACAGCGATCATACTTGTATTTTGCGTGTGCCACTGCCTTTCACAACCATCTTTTTCACGCTACTTAAACTTTCACATACCTGAAGTATTTCAGGTAAAAGCACTGCTATAACAGTCATGATTTTATGGGATGTTTATTAACACTGCAATCTAAGACTTTTCTTTAAAGAGCTTCTAATCCATGGGAAAAGATCACCACTCCTTGTAAACAAGCTTCAGTCCAGGTTATTGCAACAGTAGACTGAAAAAGTCTTTTTCGAGAACTTCAGAGGTACCCCCCAGTTGTAATACACCTGATAATCCCCCAGGTGTATTACTACATAAAGAAAGCAAAAACATTGCAGTTTGGCCCTTATGCCTTGTGCTACAAATTTCACTGATGCTTTTCCTTCCAGTATTTCCTTTTTCCCATTGACTACATTTTCCCAGTGACTTAGACAAAACCATTTAAGCTCACCAATCGTTAACCCTGTGCAGTTTTCTAACACATCCACATTCCGGTACAGAGCAGGGCTTGAGTTACCCAGCCAAGGCTTACATGAGCCGGTAAGTTAACATGACAACCCCACACAGTGCAGTTATACTGGCTCAGGCTCGGAAACCTTGCTCTGAGCAACCGGCCCCTTGAGACTCTGAGGGTCCCTCACTCTTGAGGGGCAGAGCCCGCCCAGGAGCCCCTACAACGAATAAAACCTCAACTGAGACATTCCGCAGCGTTTACCGCCACCAAGACTGCTCTTTTAACAGGCTTTCCTCAACCGCGGTCACAACCGGAGACCCTGAGCACCATAACGCGTACGGGGAGCTCTGGCCGAAGCCCAGGGCCCCCCGCCGGGCCTGCCCAGGGGAGGGGAGGGCGCACGGCCGGCACAGCCTAACGGCCCCCCCCCCGCCGAAGCCACACGCGCCGCGCGGGCCTCGCCTCTCACCGTGCTTCATCTGGACGATGCTAGAGGCCGCCACCGTGTCGGCGGCCACCAGGACGTAGTCGGGGCCCTGGATGCCGATGAGGTACTCCATGGCGGGCCGCGCTCCGCCGTTCCCTCAGGCCGCGCCGTGACACAGCGAAGCGCCGCCACCCCTGAACCCGCGCAAGCGCCGGCGCGCCCTGATGACGCCACCGCTCGCGAGAGCCGCGCGCCGCGGGGAGGGGTCACGTGGCGTGGCCCGGCGGCGGCCCGAGGCGATGGCGGGGTCCTGAGGCGATGGCCGCAGCCGGGCGGGGAACGGGCCGCCGCTGTACCCTCGCTTCCCCATTTTGTAGCC
The DNA here is from genome assembly GCF_023634155.1 of Falco peregrinus. NCBI lineage: Eukaryota > Metazoa > Chordata > Aves > Falconiformes > Falconidae > Falco > Falco peregrinus. The sequence goes on from NC_073723.1 coordinate 118,895,480, forward strand.
CCTAGTTACAGGGGCGTCCCTAACGATCCGGGGGGGCGGCATTTGGGAGGGGCACGGATACGGGCTGGCCTGTCTGCGCCTTGCGGGCTTCTGATGGAGCCCTCTCCCCCCGGGGGCCGCAGTCCGTGAGGAACGGAGCTCGGGGCTGAGCGGCCGGGGTGCTCCCACAGCGCTCTGCCCTGGGCCGGCACGCTGGCGTGCTCCATGACAGGGGTGCTCATGGCTCTGGGGGCGATGGGGCGGTCGGGTAGACCTGGATTTCCTGTCAGGCGGGTGTGCTGGGGTTTTGGTTTGGGGCAAAAATGCTGTCAGTGAGTGTCTGGCACCATTCCTCACCAAAACACAAGCGTTTTGGCTATGAAAATGCACAGTTCCAGGGCAGGGTCACAGCTGAGAAAATGGAGTGGTGATAACTGCATGTCCCACTTTTGCCTCACACTCAAGGTCCAAGAAGACGGAAAAATACTCTAAACCCACCTTGTATGGTAACTGCTCCTTGGGCGCAAGTTCTTTTGGAAATGCACGGTGCCCCTGCAGCCTCTTGATCTATTTAGTTAAAGGGAACTGAACTGTGAAGAGACAGTGAAATCGTTCCAGGAGCGATGGAGTGATTGATTCGCTGCCCATCTTCCTGTGTCAGAAGTAGCCAGCAGTGCCAGCTGCATGCAGAGGGGAGCCCTGAGCTGCTGCGCCGGCCTTCCTGCAGCTCCTGCCACGGTCTGTGGCGACAGCCTGCCGGTCCACAGCCGGTAACCATGAGTGTACATTCAGTCCCTCCTGCCATCCCTCCTGCTGCCCCAAGCCGAATCCCCCCAGCCAAAGGGACAAGCCCTAGCCTGACTCACCTACTGAGCCAATACAGGATTTTTTCCCTGACTGACATGCCCGTGCCAGCCACCAAGGGAAAACTGAGCCGCAGATGTGCCTGAGGATTTCCCTGTCAGTTGATAGCTTCAGAGCTCGTCTGTGAGCTCAGGTGTAGACCTTGGATGACCTGTTTCATCACCTGGCTGGACAGCGGTTCTGGCAGCCGCTGATGAGCAAACGCTGTTCTCTACTATTCCTTTCTCCCCACCCCCAACTCTTAATCTACTTAAATTTCTGAGGGCAAAAAATGTCTTGCCTTAGGTGTCAGTGCAACACCCAGAAGCTTCCAGGTGTGTCTGTAATGTAGATAATTAATAACAAGAGAAACAAACCAAGTACTCTAATTGCCTGGACATTGTCTAACTGGAGGCGCCATCCTGATGAGCAGAGTAACTCCAACTGGCACTTGGTTTATTGATTAGACTCTGCCCGTGCCTGAGCCCCATCTAATATGTTCACTAAGTGCAGCTCCACAAAGACCCAGCCCCACGCTAACGAAAGGGGCCACCGAAGCATTAAAACCTCACGGCAGTTGCCGTAAAGGAGGCAGCCCCAGGAGATAAAACTCTGGATGCTACAGCACATGGCAAACGCCCAACTGCACCTATACCAAGAAAGTCACTGTGTAATTATGAGAACTGGGCATAACCTTTGTGTGGTTTAAAAAATACTAAACATGCCAAAAAGCAACAGCAAATTGTCTTCAGGAAACAGTATAAATGAGTGTAAGCAGCAAATTCACCATTTTGACTGTTTTCCAATTGCCTGTAGCTACACTTGTTAAATTGAGTGCTGCGTGCATAAATCAAAACAGGATGTTTTCTTTTACCTAACAATGGCCAAACTCTGTGCCAGTGCTTAAGTATTTTCAATGTGGATCCAATCTGAAGTTTTAAATGCATTTTTCCCTATAGATCTCCATACGTATTGCATGTGTACATACAGCCAGCCAGTCTAACTTATATTTTGAGACCTTTTTAAGAGAAGGTTAACGAAAAATCAACAAGTACCATCCTTGTTGATTTTTATTGGGCCCTAGGGTACAATTAAATGTTAAGGTTGTTATTGAATTTTCTTGACAGATTGAATTTCCCTGTTTAGGAAGCATGTGTGCATCTAGTACACACCTACCTCTCTTCCTGGGGTGAGGGTGCTTCTAATGTTAGTACATCGGTATAAGAAGGACAGCAGGACATCTCAGCCCAGCAGAAATTGGGGAGCATTTTCTGCCATTAAGGGAAATTGCCTTAAAATTCAGCTTCCCTTTGCCTATTCTATTTTCAAGGCAAATATTGCAGTTATGTGTATTTATATGTGTGTGTGCTACACAACCTTGGTGGAGTTATTCCAAGAACAAAAGCTGTGAGTAGCACAGGGATGCTAAGCAGCCTACATAAAACTCCTCTGTGTCCTGAGATACCTGATATACAATATACAGCTTCCAAGATGCTGGACCCCAATATACAGAGATAGCCAAAGACTCTGTGGTCCTGGGAGTATCTTTTCTTCCTTGTTCCGGATAAGTTATGGAGCTGAAGCGTGCTGGTACAAAACAGGAATGGGAACACAGAGGGTGAGAGGAACACCCTCCCATCCACCCATCACAGCTTCTAGCAAGTAAAGTATGCTTTAGCTGGAAGCGTGGTATCTTCTTAGAAAGGAAGGTTGATCATTTAAGGAACCCTGAAATGGAAAAAAAAGGAAAAAAAGATCACCCACAAAGGAGGAATCAGCTTGAATTTATTGTGTAACTTGCCATAACTCTGTGGACTGCTCTACACCAACAAGTCAGTGTAAAGATACACGCAACAAAGGAAACTCAGCAAGGACAGACTGGTTGAGAAAGGGAAAAATAGGAGGGCTGAGAAATAGATAGAAAAGGTGTCAGGGATTAATAGCTTGTCATGCTTTCTATACAAAGGCAGGCAAGTAGTTAGTCATGTGGGAAAACCTATAAAACAGTAAAAGTTAGTAAAAAGCGTCCTCGGTACAGCTCAGAGTCAGCTTTGCGCTGAATATAAATCCACTGGGCGCTGTTACAGCCACTGGAGCTGTTTGGGCTGGCACCAGCTGTGGATCTGGCCTAGGCAATAATTGCTCATCTCCAGTGACGCAGGATGACCAGTACTTCCTAATTTAAGGTGATACTTACGGAAGAAAGCATTGCAGTCTCTTTACTAGGTGCTGATTGCTCTGGCAGAGCGGCTGGAGCTGAGCAGAAAATGCAGACAAGTCATTGCTTCAACAGCTGGAAAACAAGTGCCCATGAAGATACAAGCTAGCTTTGTAAACCTTTCAGCATTTCTTTTTCTTCCCCACTATTTTTTTACCCAGGGGCACAGGGATTGTGCGAATTCACACGCAGTACAGATGCATCTCTGCCATAGACAGCACACCTGCAGTGCAGAGAAGTTGCGATACATTTGCGGTCGCTTGTCCAGGAGCAAGCACTCTGCTTGCTGAACTCCTAGGCCACTGGCTAATTGCCTGATGACTGGCATTCCTCCCTCTTCCACCTCTTGTAACAGCAGAACACTTCTTAGAGGGGACACAGTGCCCTAAATGTGGCAGAGGATGAGGAAAACTCCGCAGGTTCTACATCGGTCTTGTAATTTGGTGATCCCAGTTCCTGTTCCCCTTCCAGAAGAGCGATGCTGAGCCCTCCTGGGTGCCTTGCTGCTGCCTCGCGCTAAACCAAAGCTGGGCAGTGCTGGCCTGAAGCATCTGCGCTCAGCTTTCTGCTCTGTCCCCAGCTCACAAGGCAGCCCAGCCGGCGTGGGGCTGTGGTAGATGTATGACTGTGGTATGGGAGGTAGTTTTGGTTCTAGGGATTGTTCAACTAGTGCTTGCACTGGCTTTTGCCCTTTGCTGTCATCTGTCTCAATATGGTACTAGTAAAGATGATGTTACAGTTACTATAATGCCTAGACAAGATTTCCTGCTAGGAGCTCACTGCTTTCCAGAGAAGAAAAGGATCCTCATGTTCCTGCTATTTCAGGTGCAGGAAATGAAGGCGCAGAGAGGAGAAGTGATTTAGAGGAGATCACAGGGCAGGTTAGCGGACTGGATAGGAATAGAAACGTCTTGATTCACTGAGCGCCTCTCTAGCTGCTGAAGCGTGCCAGTTGGATCACACAACCCTGAAATGAACTCTGCAAGGCTTACATGGAGCTTTGCTCTTAATCTCTCTGTCTGGGCTCCACAGAGCTCCTCGAGCTGGCTTTCTGTGGGCTTAAAGATGGTCTACTTAAATAGATTCTCTTTAGGTTTGGGCAGGGACAAACCTTGTGTTGTTCCTCCCATGCCCAGGCTGATGGGGAGCCCCTGGTGCTGTTCCCCCCCACTGAGGTGCCTCTGGGTCACCCGAGAACAGCTCTTGCTGAAGTTTCAGCTAGCAAGAGTTGCAGAGTCTTTCTTTCACATTTGTTTTGACAGATGGGTATTAAGCACTACCTGGATGGAGGGGTTTTGTCAGTGGTATTTAAATCATGAGCCTGGCTTTCCTGGGATGCAGAGCAGACTGTGAGCATCCCCCAGCAGTGCTCACTTTCAGGCATACAGCAGCTTTGCAGAGGGATTGATTTGAACTCAGGAGGCCTCGTTCACCTCTCCTGGCATTTCCCAAGCTGCGGCTGGTGTGGAGGGAGTTTGTCCTTCTCACCCACTGCCAGCAAAACTCCTTCCTAAGAGTCCTCATTCTTACTGAACTCATCAGGAAATGTCAATGGCTGGCAGCGTCAGTCCTGCAGGCATCCCACAGAAACCCCTTGCTGCCGGCAGCGGCCGAGCTGGCTGCTCTGCCTCCCTGGTCCCAGGTCCATTGCCGAGTGTTTACCCTCCACCTGTGATGGCAAGAACGGGGCATCCATTGGAGTGTGCAAGTGAAAATGGATTGTAACCTGCCATCTGCCATCGGCTGATTAGCACTTGTATGTGTCTCTGGCAGGATTGATCTTGCAGGTGAGAACGTTTCAGAGACCAGCTGGGGCCCTGCTCCTCAGCAGGATGCTCCTTCCTGAGTGATTCTGCAGTGCTCATCATTGTCTCCTTGCAGTGGGCAAGATGATATTCACTGCAAGCAGCTGGGATGGCCAGGGCCAGGGCCTGTTATTTCTCAGTTTTCCAGTTTCTGGAGCCTCCCCAGCAGCCCCAAGCATCACAGTTGCTTCCTGCTGTGGTAACTTTTGGTTCCCTGTGCCAGTTTGATTTGATGCTCAAACCTTCTTGGCGAGGCAGGGAAGCAACAGGCACTGCAGGCTAACACTGCAAAAGCTCCATTATGCAAACCTGTGTGGTGATCCCGATGCAATGTCTAGCTTTGAGTGGTGTGTGACCCATAACTGTGCAGTGAGTCCAGCAGGAAGATCTGTCTCATAAGCGTTGCTTATTGTAAAATTAAACCCTAAGAAGAAAAGTTGCTTCAAGTCATTGGATATTTTTTTTCTCCACTGAGGAGGCACAAATCGAGAAATCAAAATGTTTAATAAACCAAAGAGATTTCTGCAGTGTTGTGAGAGATTTACAGAGAGCAACATCTAGTCAAAGCTCCCCTTCAACTCCTCTAGCTCTGTCCTTCTGTTGAATTCCTGCTGGTCACTGAATTATTACTTTTCATACTATTTCCTGTGCTTTAAAAGTGGGGAAAGCACAATCAAATTATCGTCATGCTCATTTGGTTAATTACCCATTTAGTTACTTATTCAGTTCATTACAAAGACGCTGGGCACTGTCAGTTTGGAGGAAATTCAGAGAGGCAGGCAGTTTAGGAGACAGGATATAGGACAAAATAGGCCATTACTCCAGCGCAGTGAATGGCAATTTATATCCCTTCTTTTCTGCTACGTCACTTCTGTGCACAGTTTGTTCTGGATGTAAAAAAAACCAACAACCAACAAACAAATGAAGAAAGCATTCTGCTAGAGATCACCATTGCTTATTAGAATCCATTTAGGTTTAATCCAAAGCTCTGCAGAAGACCAAACCACCTATTTTAGGACTCCTTTTTTCAGCTGAGAAAAATGTGCTGCTCCACAGGTCATAAGATGCCTGTAATTATGACCCTGAGTAGATAGAAATGTTGCTTCTTGAGACAAATTCTATCTGACAGTTTTTACAGTACGTTCGTTCAGAGCAAAATGCCCTGTCCCCTGTCACCCGGATTGAAATTATTAAGAAAGACAGACATTTCACTGACAACTCTAGCCTCAGGGGGGAGAATATTCCTTCTGTTCCCCTCTGAAGGTCAGAGCTCACATAATGCAAAACACTTAGAACACGCGCGTACACATGCTCACACACATGCGGAATGAAACTTTCTCTTCAAGCAGAGCTCTGGATAGATTTTATGACGAACAGGAACCTGCTTCACACGCATCTCAGAGAATTTTGGCCAAAAAAGATGAACTTTACATTTCTTCAGTGTTTAGTTCTTATTGTCCTGTAGATTATCTCTTTCTCCTCTGCGTGTAAAACATCAGTAGATGGTCATGAGTGCTCACATGTTTGTACTTCCACTCACATGATGCATACCCAGACGTGGCACATCAGTCGCTGGCAGTTCCTCTGACAATCTGAAATCTGTGGGAAGGTCACGCTTCCCTGGCATCTCTTTATTCTTTTAAAATATTTCCTGGCTTCTTTTCCTTACTGATAAAAGCCCATTTGCAACTTATATGTCCCATTTATCACTTAAACTGCGTTGCCAGCTGTCATTTGGCCCAGTTTATCACACAGAGGTGTCCCCGTGCTGGGGATGTGCAGGTCCTCTCCGTAAGAGCATCAACTCCTGCTTGTTCAAGAGCTTTTTCATGCTGGAGGAAGGGCAAAGCCTGGCCCTTCAGTGCATCTGCAGTCCTAGCTCAACGTGTTAATACAGAGGTACGCTGCCGCATATGAGCTGTCATTCACCATGTCTTGCCTGTGGATCACTGGGCTCGCTTAATCTAGGGCTGAAAATTGGACTTGAGCCAAGGTGACTGGAAGTGGGAAACCAGACTGCAGCTCATTAACCTCTTCCCATTGCACAAGCTAAAGCAGTGGCTCTGTCTTCCCCATCTTCCCAGCGATTTGGCACGCATCAGGCTCACGCCAGGTCCCTGCTGACCACATATGTGGCTTGGTGTCACTTGCACGGAGCTTCCCTGGCTGGACTCAGCTCCCGAGCACCAACCCTGCTTTTTCAGCCTGCCTTAGAAACACTGTTTAAATCAGGGTGCTAACAGGCAGCTGGCTTGCAGCTCCCCTCCCAGCACCCCAAGACAGAGGCCTTCTGAGATGCTGGCCCATGCCTGTCCTCCAGAAACCACTGGATTAATGCCACCATCTGCCTGAGGACCTGAGGGGACCCCGACTGCACAGACCAGCATGTTTCTTTGGCTGGCTAAGTCATGTGCCTCAAGTCACACACTGGCATCAGCGGCAGAGCTAGAAACAGAGCTGGGAAGCCTTTGTTCCATGTTTACTCACAGAAAAAAGGGTGGAAATCCCAAATCCTGCTCTATACTGCCTGCTCCACACATCCCATCCCACTCTGCAGCCTGGCCTGGATCTCATCTTCATCCTTGCTCTATCCATCGCCTCCAAAAGCCTTGTGGGACTCTCCAGGACAGCAGTGCCGGCCAGTCCCCTCTCCCAGTATGCGTGCTGGTTTCTGTGCTTGCTTTTTGACACCACTGTTGTTACCCACCAAGCAGTGCAGAGGCACAGGGGGTGCAGGGGGATGTGAGCACCCATCCCAGGCTTGGGGTGCCGGCAGCACAGGGAGGCTGAGCGCTCTCCAGAGATGCCCTGCAGGAGGGAACCGAGAGGTCCTTGAAGGGCTTCGCATGCTGAGGGCAGGCTGGTGAGGAGCTGAGAGGGGATAGCGGAGGGCTGAGCAGGCAGCACAGCTGGGAGCACCCCAAGAGCGGAGGGAAGGGGAGTGCTCCAGCAGCCGCCCTCCTGCCCTGGAAAACCAGTCTGTATCCCTGACACTCTTCCCATGGGGATACCAGCTTCTGCGCAACATCTTCCATCAGATCCACAAGAATCTTAAAACTTTTCTTTCTTCTTTCTCTCACTCCCTCTTTTTCTAAGTTTAATTCTGAACAGCCGGCTGCGTTCAGCCTGACTGGTTTGTTATGGCTTATAATTTGTGTTAGGATTAATTAACTAATTACCGACAAATGTCCGTTGGCAAGATTCTGCTTCTGCTTGTCAACTTGAAGTATTTAATTATTTTAATCATTTACTTTCATCTTCAGAATTTATGCTCTTCCAAGAGCGTTTCTAGGCATCTTTTAATTATTATTCTGATTTTTTTTTTCAGAGGGGTGGTGAGCTGGGGGGAGAGAGGTGGGGGATGGTATAATTTCTCATTAACTATTTCAGTGAGGTAACTTCCTTGGAAAATCATCCTTGGTTTTCAAACCTTGGTGCAGAGAAGGGACAGTCTGAAACGAAGGTTGTGTGGAGATGCACAGAGAGGGCTGGGCTGGGCTTTTTCTTCCCAGCTAAAGTCCTCCCTTTCCCAAAAGGGTTTCAGGGATCCAGACTGAGTGATGACACTGTACCCGTTCCCTGGTCTAGGGGCCCAAGCTGGCACTGATTTATGCAGATGCTTCACACACCAGGAATAACCCCCTGATTCCACGGGAGCACTCAGGACACCCCATCGAGCACAGAAGGGTCTCTGCAGGATTAAGGTCTCAATGGACTCAACCACTGTGCCAGCAAGTAAATAAAATAAAAGATCATGAGAAAACATCCATTTATATAGATTTTTAATCTTTAAAAGATCATGAATTTCTTAAAACCCACAAACCGAATTCTGCTCTGAGCATCCCACAGGTTTGAATGGGGAAAGCGGGAGCACATCAAGACAGAATTTGGGCTGGGGAATCCCGGCCCCTGGACATGCTGCTGGTGGGATGGGAGGCCAGTGGGTAACTGGGACAGTGGAAAATTCAGCTAAGAACATCTTGCTTTTACAGGGAATTCCACTGGGCTGCCACAGACAGGACCCCACCTGAGAGCAACCTGAATGAAATGTCGATTTGCACAGAAAAAAAATGGACACCCTTAAAATATATTGCATAAATTCAATGTATGCATTGAATTCCTCCCTTCCAACCACATTGGTCCTTGCTGTTCCTTCCCAGTTTGGATCTCAGGGTAGGGCAGGGTGCCACGGTAATGCGATGGTACGCATTTTTGGTTTGCACCCTTAGCACCCGCTCAAACAGTCTGTAGTGGCCCAGGAAAGTGTTATCCCAGACCCAGAGTGCGCCTTGGGAAGCTGCCTCTGACCGCCTTCACACTCGCACAGAGCTGCAGTGTAATCCCAACAGCCAGAACCCAAGCCTGCACAGGTCTGCGTGCCGCACCCCGGAGGCCACCCACGGGTGCACCGGCACAGGCACACATCCACTGGGCACCCAGCTAACCAGCAGACCCAGCCGGTTTGGAGAGCACCAGGAGCTGAAACGGCAGCTCAGCACCTCTCCGTGCCCAGGCAGATACCAGGGATACAGCCTCACACTCAGCGCTGCCCAGCCAAGGGATCTAATCTCTCTTTTTCTTTCACACATCAGAGCTGCAGCACTTCTGTGGGATTAAAACATGAGAAAAGAAAGCGTGATAAGCTGATAAAAGACAGTGAAACTCAGAGTCTTTCACTGATACTTTCCAGCAGACTTCCAGGCTTTTTTTCTTGCCAAATGCTTTATGCTGCCAACAAACTGAATTCTGAGGTGCTTGCAAAAATCTTCCTTTGGTGGCCAGCTGCCCAGATGGGCATAGCCCCACATCTTCAAGTGGGGCACACATACCCTACTGACTTCAGTAGGAGTCTCTCTAGTGAAGATTAATGAAGGATTCAGCCCCAAGACTATTTCTTTCCTGAAACAAATGAATCCCTTGGACCAGAGCGCTGATGAGAGTGTGCTATTTAAAAGGTTTCTTGAGGGTACATAATTATATTGAAAATAATTAGGGGCAAAGCAGCAGTATTATTACTACTTATCATATCACTCTAAACTTAATCCAGACTGATCTACGGGAAGGCATCGGGAATGCAGAAGATGAATCTTTCTTAAGCAAGATGAGTCCATAACATTGCCAGTTTCCTGGGCTGGCATGGGAGGCAAGAGGCGAGTTTCCTCTTAAGATTCATCTATTGAGGCCAGTCGGTTTGTCCCAGAAATGAAAGGAGAGGACCAGGAAGGCTGCAGGACAGTCCTGGGGTCTTGGGAGTCTGAGATTCAGCGCTGATCATTTGGCCCTTCAGGCAAACATGTTCCAGGACCTGTCAGCCTTTGGGGTGCAATCCCGGACCCTTGCCCTGAGACATGACAGTCCCTCAATGTGAGCTGCAGGGTAAGCAAAGGCTCCCCAGGAGCCCGGGGAAGCAGAATTGCCCTGGTGAGTACTCGTGGAGAGATCTAAATGAGATGAGAAAGATTGTCTTAATTAACTTCAGAATCCTGTTAATTAGAAGCCTTTCTGCATTAAAAATTGCTCTAGTGACCAGACTAAGTCATGGCTACACATGAAGGCTGAGGTACAGGCAGGTCAGGGATGGGTCTCACCCAGGTCTTGTTTGGGTTTTGACACCCAGGTCTTGTTTGTCTCACCCAGGTCTTGTTTGGGATTTGACAGAGGCTGTCAAATCACAGCGTTAAAAGTACAGCTGGACCACCGAGGCTGTTCTGGAAGCCGAGCTGAGGACCCCCCTCAAGGGGCATGGAGTTGCATGAGGGGAGGAGGACATTTTAGAGAGGCTAAGAGCTGCTGTGGGACCTTGAGAGAGAGAAGGTGTGACCAAAGCCCCAGGAGGGCTGGGCTGGAGGGTCTGGGAGAGCCTGCAGGTAGGGAAACTGAGGCACAGGGGGAGCACAGGGTTAGAGGAAGGCACTGCAGAGCTGTGAACAGCCTCTGCGTCCCCCAGCTCCTGGGCTGTGCTGTAGGAACCCCACGACTCTGAAACCAGCCCTGCGGAGGGCACGGGGGCTTGCAGGGCTCCGGAGGCTCCTCCACTCGCTCCCAGCAGAAGGGGAACAGCTCCAGAGTCACCGAGGTGCAGGGGCCGGGCTCGGTCTAAGGGTACATACAGGTCCTTGTGGGAAGGAGAGCCTTGTCCTGTTGAAGGCTGACAGAATGAACTTCAGTTTATGCCCCTGGCAGTTTTTTACAGCTCAGCTATTCCATTTAGGGCTTGGGAGCCAGTGGAAGGAAGCTCGGATCGCTTCACTGACCAGCCATAACATCTAGCCAGTACATTAACTGCCCTGCTGCCCTGATCTGATGTGGTTTTACAGACAATAGCTACTGGCTATTTAGGCAATGTATAAATTAACATATTCTGCACAAACTGGGAGCATATTTAAATTAAAGGAGAGTGCCCTTTATTTGTCAATCATTCAACATCCACATTTTTACATTCCTTTAAAAAGACAGTTTCAGCCTTCTTAATCCTACCTCAGATTGTTCATCTTCACAAGGGGAAAACGTTGTTTGATTGCTCAAGTGTTTCTTTGCCCCCCTTCCCCTGCCTCTCTCCTATAATTAAAACAATCCCAATCTGCTCTCCTGGAATTTCTTTCCCAGTTCGGCTCAGTAACTTGTGACCTTCGAGTCAGAGCACCTTCATTTCTGACCAGGCTGGAGGCTGCCTGGCATGCAGGGGTCAGAGATGGAGAGATAAAGGAGTCACCTCGCAACGAGGCACTGAAACACGGGTGCACAGCACGGTCCGTGGCGGCTGCAGTCACCCCTTGTGCAGGGGACACTGCCAGGGCTGCTGCAGCTGCAAACTTTATCTGCTGCTATTCTGATGTGGATGCCTGACCCTGCAGTAAAGCAAGAAACGGGTGTTGGAGATGGATTGAACTGATGGATTGGACAAAATGGTACCCAAAGGGAGAAAAAAATTACCTGAGTGGTATTTTGCAAACCTGCAGCAGCCTGAGTTCACACACCTTTCAAGTGCCATTTCCAGTGATTTTAAGAAGTACATGATGCTGGTGCAAAAGCCAGAATTTTCCGGTTTGCATTTCCAAGAATCTCAGGGTTTCTTGGAGCTCTGCAGCTCTTGCAGATGTGAATTGTGATAGCTCAGCAAATTATCAAAGGTCTTTTCTCTTGACAGCAACTGTCGACAACAAAGCACCTTTCCCTGCTGGATGGTCTGATCGGTCAACAGTGAGGTGCCTGATGGCTTTCAGCAGGACAATACTATTTGAATATTTGAACTCCATCTCAGTCCTTTTTCTGTCTACAGAAAACACAAGTTAAAAGAGAAAAATGCAAAATAACCCCTGTCCTGAAACCTTCCTAACCACCACATCCCAGCTTTTGCCTGGCTCCCATGCCACAATGCTGACAGCAGAGAAAATACACCGCAAAGAAATGCCCGTTTGGCAAAGTTTGCCCTCTCCCTGCCTGTCAGCCAGACGCCGACACTTCGCTCTTGCCTGGCTAACCAGGGCCAATGTGTTTATTTAAGACCAAAAACCCATCGATCAGGATCCGTCAGTCACTCTCCCGGAATAAAGCGCTGGGGATGTGGTGGGGTTTGGAGCGGGGACGGTAATGGACACACGCTCCAATGAGCTTGCAGCCATTTCACTACATGCCCCGAGGCTGGGATTCTTTTTTTTAATTCTTATTTAGAAAATAAACATTTTGTTTGTTAAGAAACTGTATTTAAGGTGCTGAAATTGAGCTTTCTTTAATGCTGAGGAGCCTTTCCCGTAACCCTCTGCAGCCAGGCAGCGGTGGAGGGGATTTGGAGGTGTTTGGAGCTTTGTGCTGAGCTGGGTGCCTGGGGCAGCCCCAGCTTGCCCTGCCGTGGTTCCAGGAGGAAGAGGAGGGAGGAGAGCTGCTTCGGCAGGGCAGCATGGATCCCACACAGTCCGACAGCATCGTGGTGATGCGTGGGACCTGGCTGTTAACAACGCGTCCAAGAGGTGTGAACGCTGTGGTGCATGGGAAGCTCCAAATGAATAACACCACGCCAAGGGAAAACCACCCTGACTGCCCTCAAAATGGAGCTGCCTCCCCCCTGCTCCCCTCCCCTCCTCCTCCCACCTGCCTTTCATTTTTCCTCATGCATGGAAGGTATTAATTACCCAACTTGCTTTAATGGCTCGCAGGAAGTGCCCCGCAGCAATCCCAGTGCGGAGCCAGCTTTGCCCAGTGCAGCTCTGCAGCGCACACAGCCCCTGGGCTGCCAGCCGAGGAAGAGGAGCACGGTGTGAAGCTGCCAGGACACGAGGTGTTTCCCATGGCCCTGTGGAAGGGACCCCATTTTTCTGAGCCCTCTGAACAGCTTTCTTTTATTGCTGGTGACCAGCGAAAGCAGCTCCTGAGCCCTGGGGGTGGCTGCACGGGCTTTGTTAACTTCTGGGGCAGGCAAACCCTGACCTCTCGTGCCCCCCCGCAATAAGAACAACTGCTCGTTCCCACTCACTAACTTATTATTTGCTGCCACTGAGCTGTGCCTAACCTGGCTGAGCTGTGCCTAACCTCGGTCACCTGCGGGGAGAGCCAGGGGGAGCGGGGCCAGGTAACTCGCCCCTCGCTGTGGGAGAGCAGAGGGGAGATGCAGCCTGCCTGCATCCCCCAGGAAGGGCTCAGTCCTGCAGCTGGATGCAGTGTCGGGATCAGCGAGTGCTGCTGCAGCACGGGGGGGCCGAGACTCCCCCTTTTTGCTCCCAGCTCTGTGCTCCAGCTGTCAGAGGAGGAGTTTGGGCACCAGGCTTGTTTCTGGCGCAGGGGATGGTCACCAGCACCTCTCCTCCCACTCCCTACGTGGCTCGCAGGGGCTGCAGGGGCCTCCTGCAAAATTGCGTTTGTACCAGCAATTTTAATAAAGGATTTGGAAAATAAACAGCTAGAGCAGCAGAGCACAGGGGATTTTTAATCCCAGCAATGTCTGCCTCAGCACTGAAACCTGGGATGCAACTCTTTGGGCAGCTCCTGAGTTTAAATTTGGGCTGTCTCCTGCTTCTGGACACCACCTTCTTTGCACCAGCCTAAAACCAAAGGCGATGTGCTCATCAGATTCATCTGAAAACTGATCGACACAGGCAGTGCTGGGATCCTCTGGGAAGAAAGGTGACAAAACCCCTCTCTCCCAGGAACAACGGTTAATTCGTAGACCATTTCATGGCCAAGGATGAGTCCCTGGGTCAGAGCCCTGGCTCTGCTCTGCCTTTTCCCTGCGCTGCCAGCTCCTTCCCTGCTTTTGGCACCAGGAAAACCGAGTGCCATCCCCCGCAAAGCCAATTGCCTGGTGCCCACCGGTGTGGGACCTGCCGAGGCAGCAGGGCTGAGCGAGGGGAGCACGGGAACAGAGCAGCGATGCACGGGAGCAGAAGGGCATTAATCGCCTCGCCGTGATTAGGGGCTCACTGAGCACAGGCTGCCTCAGGGCCTTTCTGCTCCCTCTGAGTGCCCCAGTTTGCCGTGCTCTCAGACAGATGCAGTCCGGGCGCACGCACGAGCCCTCGGTCCAGGGAGCACCGGCTGGTTTGCATTCCCCCCACAGGCTCCAGCTCCTTCCCACCCTCTACCAATTGCTACGGGAAGATGTGTCACCATGGTGGAGATGGCTGTTTCTTCATTGCTTTTAGTGCTTTGCTGCACAGGAGACCAGTAAAAGCAGAGTCTGCCTTCTGTGCTGTAAGTCACCTTTCTGGGCTGAAACTTTAGCCCAGCCCTGGGGACCGGAGCCTTCGGCCCATTCCTCATGGAGCATCGAGGCAGCGACAAGGGCTGAACTGAACACCAGGGAAGCAGTGCTGCTGGGAAACACCACGATGGGAGAGGCACATTGCACCACCGAGGGAGAGGGCAGCTGAGGCCACATTGTCCTGGGTTGCCCACCCACCTCAGAAAGTCAAGTGTCAGAGGATGCAGAGATGCTTTTTTTCCATCCTGGCATACACAAATTTATTCACTTGGAGCCATCCTTTTATTGCATGGAGATGGATGTGTACACACACGTTATTTTAACTTCACGGCTCTCCCATCCGTACATAAAACAGCCCAGGGAGCCAAAGTTGATTCATCTGTTTGCCACAGAAGATGGATCAGTTAGCAAATTATTTTATTGACCCGCAGCTCTGCTCAAGGTCATTTGTTTCAGTGGACAAGGCAGCATGCCTGGCATGGCAAACAGGGCTGAGGAGGGAACCTCCATATGAGATATGCATATCCAAGCCCCTGGGAAACTGGCCTCGTTGCGAAACCTTCAGCATCATGCTGGACCCCTTGCAGCCTGGCTGTGCTCGCTGGATAAGCTCAGCATTTGGGCTTTAATGCTGCAGCTTTCTCAGCTGTCTCGAGGCTTTTATCTCTGGCTGCTGCTGGGAAAGAAAATCCTTCCTTCTTCACCAAAATGTGGTTTGAAATCTTTTTGCTTTGTTCTTTAAGGACAATGAAAATAATTTCTGATGAGGAAGGGAGGAAATAGAATTAAGTAGCTCAATCCTCATCCAAACTTATCCCAGGTCCATAGCCCACAGAGACAAGACATGCACAGAAAACCACACTGCAGAAAAGCCAGGCGCTTCCCAGGCTGTTGATCTGCACCTAAAATCAGGCAGGGATTAAAATGTAGACAGCCTGGGGGTGCCTGAGGGGTTTCTCTGGCGAGGGCAGGTTTTGTGAACATCCCTGCTGCCCCACATCCTTGTGAGGTCCCACCGATGTGCAGAGACCCCTGGCTGCCCCTGCACATCTCCCCCTTGGCTCCTGCACTCAGTGTCCTGCTGCCCCGCGCGCCTGCCGGAGCCATCCGTGCTCCAGAGCATCTCTGCTTTTCGCTGTCCTCTCCGAGCCTCCGGATGAGCTGGGGCCTTGCTAACCTCCATTGACTTCGCCTAAACATTTATTAATTGATCGCTGCAGGGTTACCACAAGCTTCTGCTTGTGTTCGGGGGAGATGAGATGTCCAGAGAGTATCCTCGCATGAACTCCCGCCGTACCTCCATCCACACACGTTCAGTTCTGCATCTGCTGCTCTTGCTGCTGAAGTGGCTTTTAACCAAAGACATATGGGGCCCATTAACACGGTTTTGCTTGCTTGCAGAGCCCAGTCTTAGGAAGAACTGGCTGATTTCAGCTCATAGTTAAAAATCTCAAGCCTAGATAGAACTGGGTGCAGAAGCAGAGACCAGAGGGCTGGTGCCAACCCAGCAGCTGGCTGTCAGCATCACGCTCAGGACAAATGCAGATGGGGTTGAATCTGCAATGGGCACAGACTAGATTAATTATAGCAAAGCCATTGGTGTTTCCTTTTACCCCACTTAATGCTGGGCCCTTCCTACGGTAGGTCTTGTCCCACCTGCAGCCCGCTCAGATGGTGGGGAAGGGAACTGGGAGGAGCGGATGGGATGCAGGGACGTCCATGTGGCTGCAAGAAAATTATCCCGATCAAAAGTATTTGGGCAGTACCTCTGCCCCTCACCTCTACCTCAGGAAATGGGTCTAAAATAAAAGCTGGGCTTTCTCCATCTGGAGCGCCACCCTGATCTTCACACTTTTTTCTAACTTTACAAATGTGGCAGATTTTTTAAAGAAACAACAAACAAAAAAAAACAAAAAGGGAAAGTAGCACATCCCTTTGTGCAAGGCTTTCTTAAAATCCCTGTTAAGTTCCTGTACATGCTGACAGTTTTACAATTTACATGACAGCTGGCTTGCTTGGAGGAGATCTCTGTTAATTAAAATAACACAAAGGGAAAGAAGTGAAATCGTGTCAGCGGATAATTAATTCAGAGCAGGGCACCAGGCTGCACGCTGATCCCGCTAACAAAACTCTGCAGGAATTCACAGCTTTACTGGGCCTCGCCCCGCTGAGCCTCCCGGAGCTGCGCTCGCTGCTCGGTCCCTGTCCTCCACACTGGGCTGGTCCCATGCCCGGGAGGACACGTGTCCCTGCTTCAGAGCCATCGTCCTGCTGTGCCCTGGGTGCAAGGTGCTGCATCCCAGGGAGGTCAGAGCCATCGTCCTGTGTGCCCTGGGTGCAAGGCGCTGCATCCAGGGAGAGCCAGGATTCGGATATGTGCCTTCCTGAGGTGTCCAGGTCCAGTCCCAGCCCTCCTGCCCTCCTCGTCACTGGGGCTCTGCCTCTCCAAAAGGGATGTGTTCTGCTCCTGCCCCTTTTCTCCGAGCCTACAGCCATCGCTTGTCCCACGCGCAAAGGCTGTGGGAGAGCATCTCATCACCTCCGCCGCTCGATGCCTTTCCAGGGCTGCGAGCAGCCGGCAGGGACCCCGGCCAGCAGCCAGCACAGCCGAGGCCAAATCATTCCTGGCGGCAGCCGGGTGGGTTATCTCCGCGCTCCAGCCCCGCTCAGCCAGGGAGGCCATCAGAAATGGCTCCAGAGGCAGCCGCAGCCGTGCTGATGGAGATGAGGATGAGCTCTGTCCCTCTTGGCCCAGCGGCAAATCTGCAGCAAGATGAGCCGTTTCGGTGCCTCCCCAGCAGGATGGGATTTACGTAAGAAGCGAGGAGTGGGTGTGCGAGGGGAAGGAGGGTGAGTGAAGGGGGCTTCAGTGAGCCCCGGGTGGCTTCGGGGAGCCCAGGGGGGCCAGGGGAGCAGGGAAGGAGCTCCTGCAGGGAGTAACAGGATTTAGTGGGACAGAGGGAAGCAGAGCCAGCTGAGCCAAGCCCTTGGCTGCCGGCCGTGGCCCTGGGGCGCTGGCTGGGTGCAGACTGTGCCGTCGCTGCACTCAGCTCCCCTTCTTGCCACCCTGGTGCCCGTGGTGGCCCCTCGTGGTGCCACATGCTCCGGGTCCCTGGGCAGGGACGGCGGTGGGCCACAAAACCGGCCACTCAGCAACTCGCAGCTGAAGTTCTGCTTAGTTAACTATTCTGCAGCTCGCTCTCGCTGCTTTAGTGTGCTGATCAGGCGGGCTTGGAGATGGGGAAAGGAAAAAAAAACCACAGAAAGGAAAGAGAAAGAGCAGCCCAGGGCTCCAAAGCAGCTGAGGTGTCAAAGACAGAGATTTAATGAATGTGCCTGCGGTTCACCTGAACAGATGAGCACAAGCTAGAAGGAGAGAAGGAAGAAAATGGAAAAAAGAAGGGATCATTTTTCAGATTGGCAGCTCCCCTCCCAGACATCTTTTAACAAGAGAGGAAAAAAAAGGCTTTAAAGGGCCAGCCAGCTGCTTCCCTCCGCCGCAGCGGGGACCCGAGCACCCTGACACCTGTCACAGGGGTCGGGCTGGATTGGTGCTGTGGCTCCCAGACCCCTGTCCCCCTCTGGGGACCGGCTGCTGCTGGTGTGCAGGAGGAGCAGGGTGCTGTGGGGCCTGCGGCAGAGGAAGGGCTGGAGAGGCGACCTGCAGAAACGGCGGCGAGAGGAGGCAAACCTGTCAGCTCATCCATCACCCTGCGCCAGACCCTGTTTGAAGGCAAGCAATAAGTGTCTGTCTGCAGAATAAATTTGTGCGCTGAACATGTTAATAAACAGAAAGGGTTTGCAATAGCCAGCCTAGGTCAGTGGCACTCCACGCCGTCCGGAGCTGCCCGGGCACACCACAGGCACTCACACAAGCCCAGGCAGAGCCCCTGGGACATCCCCATCCCGCACCACCCCGTGCTGGGGCTGGGCTCCGTCTGCTCCATCACTTGGTCCTGCCTCGGGAAGTTGCACAGGGAGCCTGGGAGAGCTTCAGTTCTGGAGGTTGTTTGCAGTTTACCAAAAGGGAGAATTTTTCCCCCAGTGGCTCCAGGCAGCTCCTTTTCTGTTCTCCTTTGTAACCATTTCCCATGCATAAACCTACTCTAATCATGTCCAAGCAGTTGGCCATGGGTTTTATCCAATGTTTCTTTTTCAAATGTCTAGAGGGAACTATTTTAATAGAATTGTATTTAATACAATTGTCTTAAATTGTGTTAAATACCACGTGTAAGGTATCCCGAGCCAGCAGCTTCCCTCTGCTCCTTCATCCCGTGAGAAAAAAAGAAAAAACCCATGCAAGAATGTCCCTTAGAAAAGTCACGGCCAGCTGGCACAGGATGGGGAGCTGGGGGCACCCAGTGGGAGAGTGGGCAAGGACCCACCGCCATCCCAGTGTCCTGGGCAGTGTCCCCCTCTGAGGGCAGAGGAGGAGCCAGGGCTCTTCCTAAAGTCCCAGCAAATGTGGGATGAGCTGTTCAAAACTGCTTCATAAGAAGTTAATGCCTGTTCCCAACCGGGCCGGCTCCGAGCGCTCCCTAACCACGGCAGAGGAGGGAGAGATGCTGGCACCAGGCAGGCGATGGGCAGCGTTTCAGGTGCTGGAGGCAGGCAGGGCAGACTCCTGCACCTGCTGCATCCCCTGCCTCCCTCCGGAGCCGTAAGCGGCCGGAGCAGAAATGCTGTGCAGGTGATGAAGCCAGGAATGCTGCCTGGTCCTGGGGCACCACGGAGCAGCTGGGAGCAGCCTTGGTCCACACTGGGTTTGGTGCCGTGGGTCCCTACCAGGGTTCTTCTACAGGATGTGATAAAATCTGGCCGTTCCATACTTGAGCAAGCAGGTGGCTGGTGTAACGCAGGGTTAGCTGCGCTAAAACCTGCACAACTGGCTCTGGTGACTGAGCATCCCACCCCAGCTTGCAAATTAAATAACAGGAGATTCAGGGCTTATTTTAACCTGCAGCCCCTGCAGCTGCATGCACAGGCATTGTTGGAAGAAGCTGCTTTAAAGGTGGTCACTGCAGACCCTGCCCACCCTTCACACACGGTGGCCCGTGTGGACCCTGCTCGCCCTCGCCCACCCTTCGCACGAGGACCAGCACCACGTTTCTTCCCACGTGCACACCGCTCCCAAGCTCTGTGGGCCTGTAGCAACGTGGGTAGGAGTACTCTAAAGTAAAATAAAGCAAAGCCAGCGTAGCCCTGGTGGTCCTGTCCCTCCTGGCTGGGTGCTGGGACCTCGGGGTCCCCCCCAGCCCATCCTCGGCTGCATGGCCGGCGCTTGCTCCTGCGCTGCGCCCAGCACTGTGCGTGGCTGCCGCAGTCAGGGCTATCTGGGTTTCTTCGTAGCTGCAGGACAACATTTTTGAAGGCAGGACTTTGATCTTATTTCCTAAGAGTTTCTCTTTCTTTTCATGTGTGTTTTCCCTGGGTTTTGTCTCATTACTCAGGTGAAGGCTGATGTCCCCCAAGGCGGCCGTGCCGCAGCCACGGTCCAGTCTCGCCCCCCACCGCAGCCTCGGCCGCCGTGACCCGGAGGCACAGGGATGGGGCATCGTTTCCTCATGGAGCAACTTTATCTATGGGCTTCTCCTGGGCAGAAGCTGCCAATTACGCTCCATATGGCGAGCTCTGTCAGATCAGGTTCTTGTCAGGGAAAACGCCGCACTGGGGTCCTCCTTCCCCCCTTTTTTTTTTTGCCTGTGGTTCCTTTTTTCTTGATGCTTTTAATGATTTTGTCAGGGAGCCCTAACGATGGAGATGAGGGTGCTGCTCCGGCTCCCAGCAGCACCGCCATCCCCAGGGACTGTCCCCTGGCGAGTGCCAGTCACCCTCCCGGGCAGGCGATGGGGATGGTGCTGCAGCCCGGGGATGTGCCATCAGTGGTCCAGGCAGCTGCAAGGAGGCTGCCAGCCTCTCGGGATGTGCCATCAGCTCAGCCCCGGAGTATCAAAGTCAGCCCGGGTAAATAAGTAAATCTCGTCCCCTGAACATTAGCATTTCTTCTTAAAACAGGCCCAGCCTTCTCATAGCTGTAATCCTCCCCAACACCAATCTCTGATTAAAACTCCGGTGCTGAGTGAGTCGTAATCCTTGCCACCTCAGGGCCATTTTATTATTATTATTATTTTTTTATCCATTAAAACCTGTTTTCTCTAAATGAAATAAAATAGGGGCAGAGATAACAAAACTCATTGCTTTTTCAAATATATATAAAAGAAAGAAACATTTTGCATAAAAAAAAAAAGTTAATAAATGGCCGAGCCCCAACAGATGGGGGTGTGTGCAGAATTTGCATTTTTCAGATTAACATGCACGAGCGAAGATAGAAAACGCACTTGCCCCGGGGAAATAATTTGAGAAATCTTTGCATATTTTATTTAAAAGCATGCCGCGTTAGGCAGGGTAATAATGCAGAGCGATGGTGATTAGGTTAGGCCTGGAGGGATCGCAGCCTGGGACCCTCCCTCCTCTCTTGCTCCGTCTCATCCCCCCTCCAAGCCCCCCTCAAGCCCTTGGTGTTACACCCCAGACCCAGCCCAGTGGGGGGGTAGCACAGCAGTGGATTTAGCCCCATGGATTTGGGGTGGCTCCGCGGTCCCTGCAGCTCCGAGCGCCAGCGGCTGGGCACGGGATGCTCCAGCCCCACTCGAGGAAATCCTCCCTCTGTTCAGCCATCTCACAGGTGAGGTGCCTCCCTGCGGCTCTGCAAATCCCCTGGGGTTGATGGAATTCTGCAGGGGTGGCTGGGGGGTCCCAGCGCCCTGAACCCACAGGCTGCTTGGAAAATCCCGGCTGCAGAGTTCAGGTCTGGCAATGCCGAGGTCCCGCTTCTGCAAAAGCGTTTGTACTGTCACTCCTGTTTGAAGTCAGGTAGTAAATCAAGGCTCATCCCTTAACTGCATCTCAGCCTGGGAACACCGTATGCGGAATATGCTTTAAAAATGCATGGCCTTTGTTGTGGGGATTCAGGCAGCTTAAAAGAAATTGGGTGATCTCTCATAAACTGCTTCCGCTGGAGCACTAACAGCCTGCTCATCACTTTTATACATCTTCAAACCTCTGGATCTGAAAGCACTTGACAAAGGTATTTTGTCTTCCACCCCACGGCGAGGGAAGGGGAAGGTGAAGCGAGCTGCACGTAGCAAGCCCGGAGCCGGGTGCCAGCGGCCCCCCGAAGCCCCCAGGAGCCATCCCACTTTGGGCTGCAGCGATGGGCAGCCTTTCCCCAGCACAGCACAGCATCGGCTCGTGGGGACCATGCTGCTCCGGTCCTGGGGGCTTCAGATCATCCTTTGGGTTCCTCCCTGCTAATTAATACCTCGCTCGGGCAAAAGCTTAGGCAGATGGATTTGTCCCTCCAGGAGCCCACCCCTCTGCAAAGCTGGAGCGGAGCCTCCGGAGGGTGGCTGATCCTACAGCTCCCATTAACACCGGTGGTGCGAGGCTGGGTTAAAACCTGCGGTGCAGAAGTCTGAAGATGAAAGTCCCCGCAGCTGTGCAGTTTAACAGGGTGATAATTGGGCAGCGGGAGGGGAAGGAGCAGAAATAGGAGGCACAGCAGGGGCAGGGGTTTTGCCACTGAGCTGGGGGCTTCTTCCTTGCTGTATGGGCGGGGGCTCGGCAGCTGCCTCTGCAGCCCAGGGGTGTCTGCAAGGTGGGCTGCTCTTCTGTGCTCTGCCCTTGCTGGGTGGGGAGTGGGCAAATGGTGCAGATCCTATGGGGCATCTTTTCACAGGGGGCTCGTCCCATTCCTGCTGATGGAAAGGTGGATGGAGGGAGAAGCTCAGAGACCTGTCCTGCTCGGAGATGAGCAAAGCTTTGCTTTCCTGTCTGGCTGATGCATGCCAAGCCTGCAGCTTCCTCTCAGGCCAGGGGTACGGGGCTGGGGGCCGTGCATCGCTGGCCTCGCTGGTGGATGCTGCAGAAGCTGA
This sequence comes from Falco peregrinus, assembly GCF_023634155.1. NCBI lineage: Eukaryota > Metazoa > Chordata > Aves > Falconiformes > Falconidae > Falco > Falco peregrinus. Next base: position 118,917,953 of record NC_073723.1, read on the forward strand.
GCAGAACCCAGCAGCAAAGGTAATGATGGGAGGAATTCTACAATTCTACCTAAAAGGGATAAAAGCACCAAAACTGGGGCCGCAATGTTGTTTAAACCTTGACAAATCTTAATCTGTTCTTTAATGTGGGTCCTCTTCATTCTGGCGTTTGAAGCTTAAGGTCTTGTTTGTCAGGTCTCTTTCAAGGCGATGAGATCTTGCAATCGTTTAAAAAATTCTTCAGCTGGGGGCTGCGAGGAAGACAGCCCCGTGCAATGCAAGAAAATCTCTTGGAAGTGGCCAAACCAGCCTGGCGGAGAGCTGGAGCGCTGCCCTTCCTTGCTCAGCCCCATCCAGGGCTTCCCAGGTGCTCAGCAAGCCCCAGCGCTCCTTGGAACCAGCCCCAGCCCCTCGCTGCCCACTGGCATCTTCTGCAGCCTCCAGACCTGCCTCCAAACGTGGCAAAAACCCCTCTTCCCTGGCAAAACCTGGCCCTTGGAAAGCTCCTGCCACTTCTCCGGCTTTGAAATCTGACCCAGAGCCTGACTCCCTCCCTGTCTGCTCCCTTTATTAATAAACTTTGAAGGGCTCCCTTCTGTCCTTAATGAGATTAGTGTTATTTTCATGCATTGCTGCAGGGCAAAGGACTGAAAAAGTGGCTGATCTGTAAACTAAAGGGTGCTAATCTATAGAGGGTGGGTCCCCCCGTTCTCATGGCCTCGGGGGCTGGGCGAGAGTAATCAATTAAAAGAGGGGATTAGAGGTGCTGTGGTCACCTACTTTATTGAGGTCACCCTGACACCCTCCCGAAAGCAGGCAGCCGTCCGGGTCCAGGCCTGTCACTGAGGCTCTGAGAAGAAAAAAGAAGCTTTAATCACCAGCCCCTGTTTACACTCTGGACCCAAAGGAGCAGTAGGGGAAAATCTGTTGTTAATATATTAATGGGCACAATTTGCTTAGTAGGTCTGCCTGGGCTTTGTAAATTAATGCTAATTTAAAGCACAAACTCACTGTCTTTCCCCACCCCCCCCAACCCCCCAGCTTTATTCAAGCACTTTCATTTTGCCATGAACTTGGGAAGGAAAAAAATATGTAATTTAGCCAAATATGGTATTGCTTTTGCTTTGGTTCATAGAGGTTGTTTTAAACACGGATTATTTTAGGGTGGCCTGGCTCAGGCTGAGCATGTTGATACACAGTTCCAGTGTCCACAGTTGTGCATGTAAGAGATTTTTATGCTGAGCTTTTTCTTCACCTTGGGCAGCTTTGTGCAGGGGTCGAGTCGCTGCCCACGCCCTCCACTACCTGCTGGTTAAAAACAAGCCACGCTGCACTGATGAGGGTGAGTGTGGCACGCTCCCAGGATCTCGGTCCTTCCCTTTGGATTGCAAATCTGCATCTGGAAACAGCCCAAAGCCCTGACCTGCCTCCAGCCCATCGCTGGGGAGAGGAGGCAGCAGTTTGCATGCTGTGGGACTTGGGCACTGACACTAATTAAATGCCTCTTTGCAGTGAGCAGGAGCCTTGGAGCATCCCAGGCCGGAGCTGTGGCTGGGGACCACAGCACACCGGAGCCCTGGCTGCACCCCTCACCTCTCCTCTAACATCCTTCCCCTGGGATGTCCCAACCACCCCTGAGACATCTGCTGACCACGAGCCCAGTGGTGCTTTCCATCCCGGACAAGCCGTGCCCTGACTGTGGCTGGTGTGGGTTGCAGGGCTTGGGCAGTGGTGCCCATTCGGAATGCCACAGTTGTCACCTGCAGGCATGGCTCGGTGGCGTTGCGCTAAGGCTCATCCACCCTGAGCGCTGGTGAGGAGCCGGTGGGATCCTTCACAGCTACCATAACGTGTCCCCTGACACCCCACGGCTCCCGAGCGGAATCCAAGCCCCCCCCTGCTTCTCAGTGAGCTGATGCTTGGCTCCTCACCGCCATGTGCGAAAGGGATGTCAGCTTGGTTTTCTCCCAAGCCCCGTTACTGTCTTGGTGATGGTTTTGGGGTGCTAAAGGGATTAGCAGCCCCTGCCGTCTGCCACGCGCGTCGGGCAGCCACGGCGCCTTGCTCCGGCAGATAACGTGGGAGCAGCAATGCAGAAGCGGAGACTGCAAAAATAATTACCTTAATTTCAAGACCAACTTTAGACAGAGGAGAAGCCTGATGTGACGGGGAGAGACAGCTCCTCTCTTGGGCGCTGGGGTGAATGTCAAGCCCGGAGAAAGGAGCTTTTCTTCAAACAAGGGTGGCAGCCTGCACCAGGAGCTGAGACCATGCTGGATCCTGCAAGGTTGCGGGTCCTGGGGTGCGTGGGGGAACGGCGTGGGAGCATCCTGAGTCACTGGTCCTAGCGGACACAGGACTGCTGGTCTCGGGGGGGGGTTGTGTCCATCTCCCCGTCCCTGTCCCAGAGGGGATGTTCCCACTCAACGTAGCCTTGTGGTTGGCACCAGTTCCCGGTGCGGCACCGAATTGGGAGCTTGGAGGCAACAGAGGGAAAACCAGCCGGTCTGGTGGCTCATGGCATGAACTTGGAAGACTCAAGTTAGGCAACTTAGCAGCCGCCATTTGCTATGAACACTTTATAGGGGTTTGTGTAAAACCAGAAGGAATAAAGGATTTCTTTGGGGAAAGCAATTAGAGGCTGGTTGGGTGTCAGCAGGGGCTGTGACCCACTGTGATCGGTGACAGACATTTATTAAACTGTGTCAGAGATGGCAGCCGTACCCAAACTGTCCCACCGTGCTGAAAGACTCCCTGGGGCACGACTCAGCCCTGCAGCCACACTGTCTGCCGTGTCCTTACCACCTTCTTCCACCCCTTGGTGCAGCTCTGTGATGAAAATCAAATGAATTTCAGATCATTCACGTCTTTGCGCTTTTTCTTTCTCATGTGTGGCACCGATGGCCTCACTGTGGGTGCCTGCAGATGGGCAGTAACACAGGGCAGCAGCCACTGAGGATGGGCTGGGAGAGCCTCTGGGTGCAAGGTCTCAGCTGTGGGATGTGGCCGGGGCCGGATCCTGCTCTGTGGTTCCCCAGGCTGCCGCAGTTATTCCCTGGAGCTGGAGAGGCTGCTGGGGACCTGGTGGCTTTTGCTTTACCCTCAGCATCTCTGCTGAGCCCAAGAGCATCAATGGGTTTGCATCCTCAGCTGGCTCCCAGCATCCCACCTCCAGCCCCCACAGGGTCCACGCCAGCCTGAGACTGGGTGCTGCCCCCCTGGAGAAAGAGGGGCAGCCACCCCCCACTTTGCCTCGCTGCTTCAGCCTACCGCCTGCATCCAGCCCCTGGGAGGGGACCACCACCCTGCAGGGCTCTTGCTGCAGAAAGCCCCTTCTGGTGGGCTGGGGAGGACAGACACCCCTCCGCACCCCCTCCAGCTCTGCCGCTAAACCCTCCCCTTGGCAGCGGGTTTAATCCTCGCAGCCACAGGGTCCGGGCTGCATTGCCATGGGTGCTGGATTAGGGACCAGCCCCGCAGCACTCCTTTGTCCTCCCTATTGTGGAGCATTTTGCTCGCCTCTGCTTTAAACCTTGTAACCATTTTGCTGCCTTTTAAAACTGGGTTGAATAGGGGGTGGGATGGAGAGGGGTGGGGGGGGGAGGGGAGCCGAGGCTTTGAGGTTGAAGAGAAGCATTCAGGCTGCAGCTGCCCCGTCTCAGCACATTCCCCGTGACCCCCATGGGCACCATGGCGGCCACCGAGCATCACTGGCAACTCGGCCGCTCCGGGACAATCCACCTGCTTGCTCAGGACAAGCACTTTCATGCCTATTGGGATTAGAGATTTTAAGTGTCGTTCCGAATTGTGCGGATAAACAGTCTTGTGAAAACTTGTTATCGTGGCGAAAAGGCCCCCGCCACCACCCTTAGTCCCTGGCCTTTTGTTCGGGCAATTTTTATTGCCGGATTGGATTTGATGAGGTTTAAGGTTTATTCTTAGGACTCCATTGAAGAGCTGATCCTTTGTCTCCCGCTGCGGAGCGTGAAGAATATGAAACGTAGGCAAAAATAAATCTGCTTTTCACACGCACTAGCCCCTGGTACAGGCAGGGACCACCAAACGCAGCTGAGAGCAGCAGCATCCCTGTCCCTCTGCCCTGGCCCCCCGGGGTCTGCTCCACACCCTCTCCCCGAATCCCCTCAGCCCCCCTGAGTGGGGACAGCCCCCACATGGCGGGTGGCCATGGCCACCCTTCCGAGGTGCAGGAGCCAGGCGAGGGCTGGTGCAGCCAGAATAGAGGTGCCAGGTCTGCAAAGAACCCAAAATGCGGCGGGGGGAGAGCATCCCTTCCTGCCCACCCCCTCCGAGAGCATCCAGCCCCACTGGCAGGTCAGTCCCTTAATCACTTCATTTATCACCAGTGACTTCGGGAGAGATTAATCAGCGGGATAATTCCTGAGGAAAGGTTGCTCCAGGGGCTGCCTTTCATTTGAGAGAAGCTCCCTGCAAGTTTCACCTTTCTTGCGGGGAACCTGCTCCGACACGCTCTGCACCAGCACCGCCGCGGCCGCCCGAGCACCAGGGATGAACCTGTGCCCCGGGCTCTGTCCCCACCTTGTCCCCGCAGCCACAGGGCTGCTGTGGGGCACGGGGTGAGGCTCGTGCCCAGGCTTCGAGCTGGTGACTTCCAAGCAAGCCTCCGGGGCAGTTTTGGCAGTACCGGGAGCCGGCGGTAAGCGTCTGGCACGAGCTGAGAGGCTGAGTTTCTGGAGAGCCTGGAGCGGGAGGCAGAAAAATCATGCAAAACTTGGTGGATTGGGCTGGTTCCAAGCAAAAAAAAAACACCCTAAAACAACTAAGCCCAGGTCATGCAAAACCTGCGCAGAGCCAAACCGGAGCAGGGCTGGCCTGGAGGAGCACGGCCAGCTTCGAGCGAGACCTCTCCTGGTGGCTCCCACCATGGTCCCTGGATGTCTCCAGACTTGACCTCTGCCACTGCCAGGTCCCACAGCCGGGGGCTGCCACGGCCTCGTGGCATGAGCTGCTGAGGGGGCTGCAGCCCTGCCTGGCGCACGCCAGCTCACCGCGTGGCACAAAGACTCTCGGGCACAGCAGCATGGCTTCACTTCTCACAGCATCTCTTCAGCTGAGCCTCATCATCTGAATGCCCGATCCTCTAATAAGAATGATAAAAAAATATTTTTATAAGAAATATTAAGAATGACAAAACTAAATAATAAAGTTAGAGGGAGAGAGGGAAAAATGAGTGGCGGAGAGGAGAGGGAGGAGAACAAAGAGACGGCAGGGGAGCAGGATGGGACACGAGCATGGCATCTCCAAGCACTGAGGATGCGAGATGTCCTCGGTGGGTACCCGCTGTCTGGACATTGGTCCCACCACAACATACCATGTCCGTGGGAGGGACAGCAGAGGAGGAGTCAGATGAAGGCTCTGTCTGCAGGAGGCAAGATGCAGCCACCTGAATTAGCTTGGCTGGGATGCCCAAGACAGTGCCGCAGGCTCCGGACACTTATTGTCACACTGTCCCACCGGGCAGGGCAGGCATCGTGCTGCTGAGGGCTGGTGATCCTGTCCCCCTTCTGCCACATCGCTTCCCATCGCTTGCATCTAGCAAGATGATTCCCTAGATACCCGGTGATGTTTGAGCTCCTCCTGTTTGGATAAAATATCTGTAATTACACGCATGCATAATTTGAATTATTTCCACAGCGCAATCCTAGCGCTTTGGACCTTACTAAGCAACTTGGCAGGAGACACCTTTGTCAACGGGGACAAGTGAGGTGGTGGCACTTCTGCTCCTGGGTGGGTGACCAGCATGGCTATCGGGTGACCACCATGGGGTGCCAGCAGCTCATTCCTGGCACCCAGAGAGGATCTTCCCTGGGGTCCCGAATGTACTTTAGGTGTCTGATCCCATAAAGAGGAATAGGGAAGGAGATTTCTACATCTGCTCTCAGACCTGCCATGGTCATCTCCCTTTTGAACCTTGGGGGGTGCAGGAAGATAACTGATGTGCCCCAGGCCTTGTTCGTAGCTGCAGAGATGATGGATGCTTTCCCAAAAGCGACGCTGCTGTCAGAAATTGTGGGGCTGGTGGAGAAGGTACCGAGTGAGTTTCCTTGGCCCATGCTGCGCAAGACGTCAACTTTGATCCTTGTCATGGTCGACGGGCTCAGAACTGGGCTTGGCCAGGCAACAAGAACTATTTCATCAAATGTTCAAGGTTTTAAAACTTGGGTTTCTTCCAACGCGCAACCAAACGGAGTCCTTTTGAAAGTTTTCCATGGCAAGCCACCCCTGCCATCAGCGCATCCCACAGGGCTGGGGGCTGCAGGCAGAGCCCACCACGGGCAGCAGCAGCCTCCCCACCACAGGCAGGATGTTTTGAGGTGCAGCCCCCTTCCCAACAGGTCGGCATGTCCCAGCGATGAGCATTGCCAGCCCCGAGCCCCCCGAGCCCTCCCCGCTGCCCTGTGCACCCCGATGGCCCCAATGCCGCTCCGGCAGGTCCCTGCCTGCCCGCTGCCAGGCAGCATTGTCTCTGCATGGCGGGTTTCTTTCTGTGCAGGAGGGTTGTACATCCCCTCTTAGCTGCGCTCAGCAGCCTTTCACTGTCACATCGCGTTATTTGCTCGACAAGAAGTGACTGGTGAACCTTCCCCCCTCCCCTTCCCCTGCCTGCAAAATTCCCGGTGGCTGCCTGGCATCGCCGAGGCACAGAAAGGGGGATGCTGGGCAAGGGGACCCCAGACCACAGCACCCGTTGCTGCTCCCCTGCCCAAGCAGCATCCGCAGAGGTGCGCGCGGGTGGCTCAGGGGTTGGGGAGGGATATTCATGGGTTGGGAAGTAACATCTCAGCTGGGTTTCACCCTCCTGGGAATGGGGTGAGGTGGGCATCTCCCCACCCAGGCTCTTGCCTGCTGCTGGTTTTGGGGGCAAGGGTCCAGGCAGGGCTAAGCCCCTTGTCCAGGGCACAGCACCCTCCCCCTGCAACCACATTTCCCCCAACTCTTAATTCGTTCTCCATTATTTTTGTCTTCCCCTCCTCCCCCTCCTCCGTCTCAGCTGCCTGATGAATGAAGGATGGGTTTTTAAGCCTTTTTTACCCCCAAGGCCCGCAGCGCTGGCTTGGCTGCTATCGCTGGGATAAATGCAGGCTTTTCAGCCTGGAGCAGCATTCGGCAGAGCCGCGCCACCCCCCCCCGCGCCGGGTTATCAATCCCCGCTCAGCATCGCCAGCGTCGGGCTGGGTCCTCTCCACTGGGAGCCCTTTTCCTACCCTCTGGCCACAAGAAAGACCAGTGTGGCTTAATTCTGCACAGTATCAACACCAAACAGACTCAGCCCAGCACTACCGGCTTCTCTTAATTCGTCTTTGTATTCCTCGTTTGTCATGAATTTTTAAAAAGTTTCTATTTCTTTCCGCGCCTCTGTCTTATCCACCGGGTTGCAGTGGGTTTGCTGGGACGTGTGGCATTGCAGCCCCCTCCTCGCCCTCCTGGAAAAAAACAAAGATGGAAAGTCAGCTTGGATCTTCCCCACCCTGGAAAGTTTTTGGATGGCTTAAGAACAAAAATCTCCTGCAGCTCAGCAGATGAAAGGGCCCGCGTGGTTATCAGATCCACTGGGCTCGGGTCCTGGCACAGCCCGGTGGCACGGTGTGCTCCCGCTCGCTGGCAGCAGCCGCTGCTCCCGCCGGCATCACTCAAACGTGAAAATACAGATGGTGCCACTTGCAGGGCAGGGCTGGAGCCGTGGGGTGGAAGGAGACTTTTGGAAGGCAAAATAAAATGATCTGAGCCCTCGACGGACTTAAAAAAAAAAAAAAAAAAAAAAAAGTGCATTTCTGTGTTGTTTTGCTCTACTGCAAAATGCAGCCTTCATCCATGACTGGGAACTGGAAGCTGCCTTCTCCCTCCTGGCCCTGTCCAGGGAGCAGAGAAATTAAGGCAGGATAGAGGGAAGTGGAGATTCTAAGATGAAAAACACAGATAGAGCCCGTGAACACAGCCAAGCCGGGCTTGTTCAGAGCCAGCGTTTCGGTTTGAATCTAAACACAGATAAGCCAGGAGCCTCCCTGCACCCACCCCCACCAGAGCCCTCCCCTGCTCCCAGCTGCACGCAGCATCCCCCGGCCCCCAGGGAGCTGGGTGCCCACCCTGGCCATCCCGCGGGGGACCGCTGCTTCCAGCCGGGCTGAGCCCAGCTCCCAGGGTCCACAGCCCCAGGGGTTCGTGTTGGGGTGGCAGCGGCAACACCACAGTCCCACATGTGTCACAGCTGAGCTGGAGCCCATCCTTGGCAGCCCCCAGCCCCATCCTGATGTGCAGGAGCCCCCGGGGCACCATCTCCTCCATCCCGGCCAAAAGGAGCCAGCAGACCACCGTGGCCAGCCCTGGGTAGGTGTTTCTTGGCCATCCAAGCAGAACCTTTGTTTTTAAGCCCTCGATTAAATGCTCGTGGACAGGCAGCTTGCGTGGCACTCGGATTATTATCCCCTTGGAGGAATAAAGTGCAGCATCGAGGCTCCTGGGATTCAAACCGATGGTTCCAGGGCTCGAGATATTTCAGTGCTGATGCTTAAAACCAGGAAGGCATTCCCTCCAGCCAGACAGCCACTACATCATACAGGGAACGCTCCATGAAATAATGATGTACAACCGGCCTTGAGGCACTCTTTGCAGCTTGATTGGCCTCGATGGCAGAAGAATAACCGAGAGTTTATTGCTTCTCTTCTAGTGATCTTTACTCCCAGCTGTTTTCTCGGGGAGGCCTGGATCCCCATGCCTCATCCGAAGAGCCACAGGCTTGGCGAGGTGCTGAGCACAGCCGGTTCCCGGGATGGGGCTCTGCTGTCACGGGGTGGATCCCTGCGGGAAAATCCCCCCAACCGCTGCCCAAGGCAGGCGGTGAGACCTGGGCACATCCTGGACCCCTTTCCCCCTCCTCCTGTGGGTGCAGCAAGCTCCTGGAGCAGCCCTCAGCACCCTCGGCCTCAGCACCCAGCCATACCAAACAAAGAGCACCCAGCCCCTTGGCACTGCAGCCCCTTCACCAGCACCCAAAGCACCCGGCATGCCCGTGCCGCGGTGCCGCACCTGGGCAAAGCCCCTGCGGCTGCAGTGATGCCCGAGAGCTGATTTCTGCCCACCGACATCCCTGCTGCCTGGGCAGGAAAAGGGGGAAAAGAGCATTTTTACGCAGAAAGTTGCTAGCAATCCCCAGCTCTTGGTGCCATTTGCAGAGGGCAAGGGTTAGATAGTTGCAGGTGATTTTTTTCCCCTTTTCTTTTGAGGAGCCATGCCGCAAATAGCCAGATTTCTAAGATTTCTCCGACATTAAAATGTAAATGAAAACAGACACGAAAACAATCTGAATTTCCAGCCGAGTTGCTCTTGCTTAATATTCTACCCCGAAGGGGGATGTGCGGAAGCAACAACATTTCAAAGGGAATCATTAAAGAAGGCAGGCTCAAACTGCGTTTTCATCAGATACCGTGGCAGAGCCGAGCACTCCAGGTCTTGCCCATCGCGCTGCTGCTGGAAAGGACGAGTGGGAAACAGCTCTGGAAAAAAAGAAACGTCCAAGCCAGGGCGAGGAGGACACGCACGCCAAGCCAGGGCTGCACCAGGGCATGCAGCTGCCTGCCTGCCTGAGGAGGGTCGTGTCCCAGCACGGTTCGGCTCCGTGGGACCGTGGGGGCTCCGGCTGCACGTGCATGGGGGCATGGCAGCAGCGCGACCTGCGCCATCCAGCTGGGACGATGCCCAGGTTTTAATGCATCCTGAGGTTTTAGAAATGCCCTGGAAGGGCAGTGGGTTTTGTGATATGTCCTGATGCATTAGCAGTACAGGTGTGAGGGGGAAAAGACCCCAATATTCCCAAACCTGCCTGCAGCCCCCTTCCACGCCGAGCTCTCAGCATCGGTGGTGCTGCTTCGCTCTGTTTCAAGCAGGAAGCTGAAGTGACTGTATTTATACCACCAACATAATGCATTTTAAATTACATTCAAAATATCAGAGAACAGCCTGAAAAATCATGTGAATCCTGGTTCAGTCATGCACCGGAGCACCTCGGGTAGGGAAAGGGCTGAGCAGTGTTGTCTGCATCCTCAGCGTGATACTTGCTGCCCCAATAAGCTGAAATGTCAGCAGCGCCCTGGCTCGGCTGGCACAGAATAGCTGAGTGCTGTGGGGTTTATATTTAGCTTTTGCAGAGGTCATCGACTGTGTAGAGGCTCGCAGGGTGCAGGAGCACCTCATCCAGCGCGGTGCAGGATGTGACCCCGATGCCGGACACAGTTTGTCACCCCACTGAGGGAGAAAGGACATCGGCTTCAGGGCAGCACTGGTGCAGGGCTGTGGGATGGCTTCGGCATCGCTGGTGCAGGGCTGCGGGATGGCTTTGGCATCACTCTGGGACAGTCCCCAAATGCTGCAGGGGGGGCGTCCAGCAGCTGGGGGGGGTCTGTCTCAGCAGATGCTGCTGGAAGAGGAGGGATGTACGAGGCTTGGGGCCACACATGAGCCCTCAGGACCTGCCTCTGGCCCTTGGGTGCCCGCTGCTCGGTGCTGCTCTCCTGGGGCTGAAAGAGAACGAAGCCTGGCTGGGCAAGGACCACCTAAGGGGCAGAAGCAGCAAAGGCATCCCATGCTCAGAGCTCTCTCCTGGCTGCCTGTCTGGGCATCCCACAGGCAATGCTCGCCAGGCAGGGGCAGGACAGGTCCTCTCTGCCCCCTGCCCTGGCCCTGGACCCCCTCCCTTTTCCCCATTGCCTCCCCCATCCATGCTTCCCGGCCATCTGAAGGATGCTGCAGGATCCATGCTGCTCCGTGCCAGATAAGGGGCTGCGTGGAAAAGGCTCTCAGCTGCCTGGCTCACATGCCCATGTGTGGGACAGCTGAGCCGTGCCCAGGGCACAGCAAGGACAGAGCTTTTCTGCTCCCCGCCACCCTCCTGGACCTCCCAGGCAGCAGCAGGTGCTCTCGGCACGGTGGCACATATGGATCCTATAAGGGCTGAGATCATCTCTCCAGGCAGCCTCACTCCTCCATACACTGGGGGGTGGTGGGAAGGAACAGTGGCGGTGGGACTGGGGGCACGGAGCCCCTCACTGTGCTGGGTGCTGCCTGGGTGCAGCGTTTAGGGTGAGGGGAGCAGCCCCAGCTGGGCTCACCCTGCCCGCCGAGAGCAAAGAAAAGCCCTTTTCCCGCTGTAAACCGAACACGTGAGATCTGGAAGTCTCCGAGACATAATAAACAGGAGATCCCAGGATGCTTTAAGTGTGTCCCAGTCTGGATCTCTGGATGTTAATGGCCTGAGATGATTAATTTTCTTTTGTACTTTCATGGCATCAGTTATCACATAATTTGATTTTATTTTTAAAGACTTTTTTTTTAAGCCCACAAAATACTGGAAGGAGTTGGGCTGGATTCAAATTACAAGGTAAAATATTTCCCTCCAAAGCTTCATAAATACTTGATTTTTTTTAATGCTATTATTTTAACTTTCAAAGAAAGGCAACGTTTGCCAAATCTTGCTTTGTGCAGTAAAACCAGTCCAGTGTTACAGGGATTTAATATAATAATAACTAAACTTTCAGAGGAGACCTTAAAAACAAAGGCCCCTGTCTGTCGTGCACGGAAATCCAAGCTCACATGCCCTGGGGTCTGCAGCTCCTTTTCCCCCTGTGCCGGGAAGCAACGACATGGCTCCCCACTCCTTCCCAGCCCCACAGAATGGCCTGATCCAGACCCTGCTGGCAATGCTCCCTCTGCCCACCGACCTGGGGGCAGGGGGGGGGAAGAGTTTGGAGCCAGAGCATCTCCTCTGAGCCACCAAGAGCCGTGTTACCCATCTGTGAGCTGATTCCAGCCCCTTATTCACCGAGGCTTGGGAATCCCTGGGGATGGAGATGCCCCCACCGTGGTCCTTGGGCACATCATCCCACTGCATCCATCCTGCGCCAGGCTGGGGCCGCAGCTGCAGAGGGAGCTGAGCGCTGGGTGCAAGGCTGGGTTTGTGGAGTTGCAGCCTCCCGGGGTGTGCGTGCCTGGGGGCTGAGCAGGGCCCTGGCTCCCCCAAGCTGGCCCAGGCTCAGCCTTGCAGCTTTTTGTGTCTTTATTGGTTTTCCCCCTGCAGTTGGTCAGATTTTTAATTAATTCCCAAATCTCATTTGGGCACTGGAGCTTGGGTGGGGTTGTGTGTGTGTGTGTGTAAAAATCTGTCTGAAGTTGATTTTGCAAATCAGCACTGGCCATCTCAACCCAGCTCTCGGGGCATGAGCGTCGGGGCTCCCAATAACTGCGGAGGAAGCCTCTTGCTTGCCGAGCAGATCCGCCACTTTGATCTGCTCCCGCAGTTATTCTTTCATTTCTTGAGCAAATAATCCGGATTTTCACAATATTTACCTTGGAAATAATTATTTGTGTAAAGCATTCGACCAAGATAAACAGAGAAGCGCTGGGTCTCTCTGCAGGGCTGGTTAAGGCTCGTGTTCCCCTAAACCTGCCCCAGCACGCGCTCTGTGGGCAGCGGCTGAGGTGGGAAGGGGGTCTTAAAGCCGAGCACGGGCACATGTCCCAGGGAACCCAGGGCTGGGGACAAACCTCCCGGCTGCAGGACAGACAGAAGTGCCCACTGTGCCCGTCAGGAACCGCTAACCCAGCCCCTGCGTCTGTACAAGGGGCTATTGCATCCCTGGGTTCCCACAGATGCAGAGATGTAAAGGAGAAGCAGGAAGGGAGGAAGGGGAGGGGGAAAGGTGAAGGAAGGTTCAAAGGCCTGCTACAGCTTCGGTTTTTCATCTCTGGTTAATCGCTGCAAGGCCTGAGGCAAAGTCACCTTTGGGTCAATACTCAGGTGTTTTTATCTGCCAGCCCCATCTGCCCGGAGCTGCCCCCCCATCCCTCCCGATTAGCCGGGGCCGCAGGGCAGGGTGCTGGGCTGCCCGGGCAATCCGGTCCCTCCGCTTCCAGCCACGCTCTGCCAGGGCAGGGGGTAAATCCTGCACCTCTGCTGTGCCTCAGCACCAGCTCCACGGCCACAGGGAGGGCAACGTGCTGGAGATTATAAAAAGCGAAAAGGCTTTTAAACCCAGCGTGAATTAACTGCCGGTGCTGGCCCGGCGCATCAGCAGCCCACGCGTGCCCGGGGATGCAGCAGTGGCAGGAGGGTGCCAAGACCCCTGCCCTCGCCCTGTTGCCCACCCACGCTCCAGCACCCTGCGGCGAGCACTGCCAGCGCCTGGCGAGCTTGTGAAGGGAAATAAAGGAACAAATCCACCCGGGGCTCAGCTCTTTCACCTCCAAGGCTTTTATTGAGGTGCGCAACATGCCCACGATCACGCGACGGGGATACAACACAGGCAGCAGGCGCTGGACACGGGCGAGGAGGGCGGCAAGGCAGCCCCAGCCTTGCAGGGATGCTGCTGGACTCCCCCGGCCCCCGGCACGGGTTGCTTTGAGCCGTGTACTCTTCCCCACCAAACGCCCTTTACAGAAACAGAGTTTTGCCCATCTCCTCACTTTAGCTACCGGCGGCAGCAGCCCCAGGCGGGAGCAGAGCCCAGTGCCAGACAGGAGGATGCTCGGGCAGACCCTGGCCCCATGGGTCACTGCCGGCTCGGCCGTGGTCAGTTGTGGTGGTGCAGGAGCATCTTGCGGTCGGTGGAAGCTGGGACCTGCCCAGGCTCCAGGCTGAGCCATCCCACCATCCCGCCGCTGCGCCCCGGCAGCAGAGCGGGGTCCTGGCAGAGTCATGGCCACCGCTCAGCTCCGCTCCTCCGACGCAGGATGCAGTTTGGCTGGGGCAACGTGGCAGCTTGGAAATCTCTCGCCACCCTCCCTTTGCAGACAAGAAACAAAATTAGTGCCTGGCTTTGCACAACAATTCCAGGTCCCCTCCTGGCTGAGCACTCCCCGTGCAGCCAAACCGCCCCCGCCGCTGCTCCTTCCACATCAGCAAGTTAAATAGCACACGTCATACTAACACTTAGTAAAATACAGCAAACACACACAGCATCTCCTTTTTAATCTCTACTTAAGAAGCCTGTGCTTTGTACTCCGTATGCAGTCCTCACTGGGTAAAATGCAGATTAGAAAAAAAATATTTTCTTTGCTTTCCAATGATAAATTAATATAGACAGCAGCAGCACAAGTTTGCAAGCAGCTTCCTGATCATGCACCGTGTTAAAGCATCTCCCACGACAGACAGATGTGCACACTGGCTGTGCGGAAAAACCTAAATTAACTTCTGTAATACTAAATCGAAAAAACACATATTGGCTTTCAACCAGTTGACACTTACAGTTATTTTTAAGCATTCTGAGGTGACTTTTCAGAATGATTTTTTTCCTCCCTCTCTCTCTCTCCATCTCCCTTGCATGAGTTTAGATCTTATCTGCAAAGCTTTTACACATGCCTCGGTGCACCACCGGGGTGCGTCCGGCTCAGGACACCTTGCTCGCACTGGCAGCACAAGACACGTTTAACAGCGGCCGGGCTGGCTCGGTACCGGCACAGCGGCGTAGGTGCGATGCGGGGCACAAAGCGAGTTTGTGCCTGTGCCCGAGCCTGTGCTGAAGGGCTTTGCCCAGGTACATTTAAAAGCTTCGCTGTCCCGAGACCCTCCTGGTCTCATGTGTGGTTCAGCCAGGCTCGTACAAAGGATCATAAATTAGATTTAAAAGCTGAGCCTCGTCACCCTGGGCTCGGCAAACCCCAAGGTCCTGAGGTTTACCCAGCCCAATGCCGCATGGTCCCCAGACCGGCAGGACAAGGTGCAGAAGAAAAATAATTCCCATGCAGAGGGAAAATGGAGATGAATGCTTCGGGGACTCTCGGCTACGCTGGAGAGAGATGGGAAGGACAGCGGGCACCCAGGCGCCCAGCAGGCGCTGTGCACCGGCATGTGGCACGGAGAGGCCACCAGCCAGCCCCGCGCCGGCCAGGGGGTGAGGGCTGGGCTCAGGGGCTGGGGGCAGCCGCCGCGGTGGGGCACGCCGGGCCCTGCTGCATGCAGCGGATCAGCTCCTTGCGGTTATCCAGGATGGTGTCGAAACTCTCCTGCAACCGGTTCTGCTGGTCCACGACTTTCTGTTGGAGGCCATGGATCCAGCGCAGCAGGGCCAGGCGCCGGTACATCACCAGCTGGATGTGGTGCTTCTCCTTCTCCTGCTCCTTGAAGCGCTCCTTGTCCTGGAGGTGCTGCACGGCCTCCGCCAGCGCCGGGAAGAGGGTCCCTGGCTCAGGCTCGGCCGCCCCTGGATGTGGTGGGCTCCCAGGGATGGGGGCAGAGGCTGGGGTGTCCCAGGTGTTCCCACAGGTGCTGTCAGGGCTGTCGATGCTGAGGGAGCTGCTGGCATAGCCGTTGTCCTCCGCAGGGGAGCTCGGGGGCTTGCTGCATCCCCTGGCTGCCTCCTCGGCAGCAGCGTTTTGGTCCCCCGCCCCACCGACCTCCGCTCCCTCGGGGGGGCTGCGGACCCCCGGCTTGGGGAGATGGGGCCGCGCGGCGCCTAGGCTCGGGGCGGCATCCCTAAGCCGGCCCTGGACCATCTGTCTCTGCATTAATAACAGCAGATTATCGGATGGATTTGTCGTGTTTTTGCTCCGGCTGGAGCCCTCCTCCGGCGGGGACCCCGGCGCTGGCTGGCTCCAGTTCTCATTGCTGTCACACACCTCTCCCATGAAGTTGGAGTTGGAATCCTGCCCGTGCCCGGCCCCTGGGATGGCCGTGCCCAGCACCGGGCTCCCCCGGAACGGGGCGTTTGGTGGGCAGACGGCGAACATCTTGCCGTTCTGCCTGCAAGAGAGACACGGAACCATAAGGCGTCTGTGGGGCACCTGGGCTGGCACGACCAGGGCTCCGACCAGCTGCAGCGGGATAAAATTGATTTGCTTCTCTTTAGAGCTACCGAACCCAAGTCACGGGCTCATCCTTTCCCGGCATTCGGCTGCTGCTCTCAGCGTGTCCCCAGGCAATATCACCCAGGGGCAACTTCTCACCTGCTGCAGAAGCTGAGGGCAGCCCCCCCCCCTCCAGCCCAAACCTCCCCAGCTCATGTGGCCGCCACTCGGTGAGCACTAGGGGCCATGCCGGGTGCAGGTGCCCACCCGCACGCTTGGTGCTTGGGGTAGGTGCGAGGTATTCAGGGCTGGGGAAGGTTTGCTTAGAAGGAGCTGGTTTTCCGACAGCAAGAAAATGTATTTAAGCAGGTGAGACGGCCTGGGCTCCTCCGCACACACCCTGCTGCGGGCCCTGGGTCTGCTCTCCACCAGCGGCCAAACCAGTAACCCCGCTGGGCTGCTTCCTGCCCTGCAGGACTGGGAGCAGATGGGACCAGTGATGGGAAGGGTAACCCCATGCTCCCTGCCCATCTCTGAGCCCCCTCCCAGCGAGGACACGCTGACAGGGCTCACACGAAGCAAAGCCCAGGGAGCATCCCGGCCGCATCCCAGGAAGAGGCAGGAGGGGCACGGGACATGGGCTGCGGCTGGCAAGGGCTGGGAAAGTGCACAAGCGGGGTTGGGGGGGGGGAACAGCCCTGGCCGCATCCCCCCCGCTGCAGACCCCACAGTGCTGTGCTGATGGCCAGGGCAGGAGGGCTCAGACACAGAGGTGCTGCTTGCAGCGGTGAGGATGAGGATGGCGCATGGAGAGGAGGGCGAGAAGCCGGTGCACAGCCGGGGGGTCCCGCAGGCCTGTGCCCCAGCAGCCCCCCCGCAACCCACCATGCAGCCCCTTGTGGGGCCGGGTGCATGGACCCAGCACCAGCCCCGCTATCACCCGCCCCACACCCCCCCCCGCACACGCGTGGGGTCGTGCTGGGGGGGGGGAGCGCAGACCCGGGGGGGGGGCACCCTCAGCCCCACACATTGCCTGGTGGGGGGTGGGGGGCGGCAGGGCCCCATGCCCGCACTGCGCCGGGAAACATAACGGGGAGCAGGGGGGGGCTGCGACCCCCGGGCCTGCCCGCCCCCTCGGCAGCCAGCAGCTCCGATGTGCCGCGATGGGCGCCCCCCCCCCCCCCCGAACCCCGCGGCAGCGAGCCCTTCCCGGTCTTGGCCCCCCCGCCCCCGGCAGCGCGCCCCCCATCCCCCCCGCCCCCGGCAGCGCGCACTCACCGCCCGCCCGGCCCCGCCGCCGCCGCGGGTGGGAGCGGAAGCGGCCCCGCGTGGGGAGGCGCCACGGCCGCACTTCCGACGGCGCCGCCGCCCCGCGCTGCCCGGCCGGGGGGGCTGGCCCGTGCCCAGCGCCGCGCACACGCGATCCCCCCGGTATCAGGGTGCGTGGGCTGCGGGGGGGGCCGTGGGGCCCGTGCATCCCGCCGCGGGCAGCCCGGCTGGGTGTCGGGCACGGTGACCCCCCCCCCCGGCTGCCGGTCGGTCCCGTGGGGCTCAGCAGGTCCCCGTGGGGACGAGGGGGCTGGGGGCGGGGGGGCACGTCCTCAAAGGGGCCTTTCACCCCCCCGCAGCCGGGTGCTGGGAAAGGAAGCGCCTCAGCGACATCAAACGTGTCCCCCAGCGCCAGCCCGGCGCGGGGCGTCACATGCGGCACCACGAGTGTTTCGGGGGATAAAAGAGGCTTTGTGGGGTCGGGGGTGGGGGTGCTGGGGGGCTGGCAGCCGGGGCGGGGGCAGCCGGGGTGCCGCAGAGCCCCTGTCACCCACGGAGGTGCCTGGAGTGGGAGTGGTCCCATCCCTGGGTCCAGCCGGTGTGGCCTTGGCAGCATCCCAGGGTGGCTCTGGGACAAAGGTGGCACAAGCCCAGTGTCAGCCCAAGAAGCCGCAGCCCCCCGAGGGCTCAGCACCTCCCAGCCCCCCCCGCGAGGGGGAGGACGGAGGGGATGAAGGTGCTTTCAGGGTGGACAAAGACCCTCTCTGAAGCTCTGGAGTGTCGGAGGTGGGACATAGGGGAGAAACACTGAGAGCAGATGTTCCCCGGGGACTTCACGAGGGTTGCGAGCAGTGGAATGATGCTAGGAGGTGATAAATAAGTTCTTTTCACTCCCCATCTGCCTGCCAGGACCCCAGGGCAGCCTCTCCCGCTCCGACAGCCTCGGATACCTCTCTCATGCAGGAATCGGTGGGGCAGGACCCAGAGGCATAACTGGGGCGCTGGGCTGCAGCACTCCTCCTCGGAAAGCCGGAGACAAAAGAAACAAAACTTTCCCGTCACACAAGAAAGGCAGAAACCAGCTCGGAGGTGCCTGTGGATGGGCAGGAAAGGGAAAAGTTTGGGCAAAGAGAGGGCTGGGCTGCTCCGGGCTGGGCTGTGCGTCGCTCCGGTGTGGGCCTGAGCTGGAGCAGCATCATCCGTGCCATGCTTCACCCGCTCAGCATTCCCAGCAGCTGTGCGGCACGGCAGGGCCACGAGCAGAAGATGGCAAGTTGGACCGAAGTGTGGCTGGTGGGGCAGGAGCGAGCTTTGCTCCCCCTGGGCGCCACACGTCCCCACCCCGTGGGGCTGGTGGGTGCAGATGTGCCGGAGCCCGTCACAAACCTGCTGCGCTGGCTCCAGCTTACTGGTGAGGACATCCACCACATTCGGGGGGGTTCCCCCCAAAAATGCCAGCTGTGCCAGGTGCGCCAAGGGAGCCAGGAGCGGTGCTTGCAAGGCTGGTCTCGCTGGGGTTGGGTTTTGCACCGGTGCAGCTTGGGTCCAGCCCAGTGCCCCCAGCCCTGGGATTATCCGTATTGGATGGAGAGCAGAGGGATTTGCTGCTTGCAAGGAAAACAGCTCCCTGCGAGCCAGCCGTTCCCTCGGCCCCGCCGCCCCTCACCCTGAGGATGCTGCCAGTGGGGATGGCTACGGGCCCCCCCAGCTCGGGGTGCAGGAGGGAGGGGACACAGGGACACAAGGACACGGGGAGGGCTGGCTGATCCCTTCAGGCTCAAGGGGAAAGGGAAAGTTTGGAAGTGAAGGGGGCTTAGTGATGGATTTCAGAGTCGTCTTCCCCTCCCCTTCCCCAACTTTGTTCCAGAAATAAATTAAAAGCTCTCTCTCCAGGAAATTAAAAATCATTTAAGAAGACTGAGCACGGGACCTGATGCGCTGGGGTTTCAGAGCTGGGTGTCCTGGGTGACACAAGTGCACCTTGGGGCTTGGAGGGGAGCGGGGTGCTGGGGTGACCCCACAGAGCCGCCCCAGATGGCACTGGCACCACATTCCTCCACCAGCGCAGGTCCCTGGTGGCCGGGATGCAGCCCCCTTCCCCTCAGCTGAGCGTCCTGGCTGCGGGAGCCCCCTCCTTGCACCCAGGGGACTTCCATGACTGCTGGGGCCTCACACCAGCGGAGACCCAGCACCACTGCAGGGAAACACTGGAGACGGGGAGCCTGGCACTGGCCGTCGTGGAAATCATCCTTCAAACCCTTCACCGGCTCCCCGTTCCCTGCACTCATCCCGTGCATGGGGCAGGCAGCCGTCTGCTTCTCATCTGCCGTGCGTCCCGCTAACCGATGCAACGTGCCACGGGCTTTGAACAAAATTGGTCCCAGAAGAAGCCCTCGTGCTTGGCCCCGTGCCCGTGTGACGTCAGCCCCGTGTCACGGACGCGGCGAGTGCCCGACCTCTCTGCCAGGAAGGTGGCACCGCGGAGCTCAAACACCTGGTGCAGAATGGGTTGGGGGCTGCAATGCCCACGGGGGGACAGACCCATGCACGGCCACGTCCAGCCCCACCGGCGGGGACCCAGATGGCGGAGGGAGGGGAAAGGGCCTTCAGCATCACGGAGGGGCTGCCTCCTCCTGCCCTGAGGGCAGGCACCCCGCGGCCTTGCCAGGGAGCTGTGGGGTGCCGGAGCAGGCGAGTGCTGGCATTGCTGCTCCCCAGGTTCCACCTGCAGCACCTCTGCTCAGTATGTGTGTGCAACGCATGCACATGCGCACCCGCTGCATGCCCACATGCACGCACTGCACACTTGCTGCACACGCAGTGCATGCACACCAGTGCTTGGGCTGGCCGAGCAAGCGAGTGTTGGTGCATGGGGGGGCTGTGTGCGGAGGGAGGCATGTGGGCTGGAGGCTGCAGTGCTGGAAGGACATGAAATGTTTTTTTGGAGATTTCCACATTCTTCCTCTCCCTGGGCTCCCAGTGGTTCCCATCTCCCACCCTGTCCTGCACTGGGCACCGGCCTGGCTGCGCACCCTGGGAGCTGGGCAGGGTCCCTGGTGCGGGCGATGGCTGTGGTGGGGCTGTGCTCGGCCACGCAGCGATGCTGGGACGGGCTTGGCCAGGTGCCGTCGTGGCCAAGAGCACCCTGGCACTAGCCCACCCAGGACACTGCTCACCCAGGAGCCACTGTCCCACCAGCAGGCTCAGCCCGGGACCCAGGTGCTGAGAGGGGGAACCCGTCCCGAAAGAGTTAAGGGTGATACATTGCAAAAAAGGAAAAAAAAAATTACAAAAGAAAAAGTGCCCTGAACCACATGCGACCTAACCTCCCCAGCGGCTCATCTGAGTTTAATAACGGAGGAGGGAAATCTCCCAAAAAGCTCTCAGAGAAATTAAAGTAAACAGCGTGCTGACCTCCAACCCCGCGCTGCCCCGCCACTGACTCGGCCGGCTGCGGCAGCCACCGGTGGCTCGGCATTCCGTGTAATTGTAAACACATTCCGGTAAATACAAGGGGGGTGGGGGGCACTGGGGGGGCCCGGGGGAGCCGGTGGCCAAGCGGGTGCAGCTCTCCATGCAGTATCTGGGGACCGAGCATTGGGACAGCCGGACAAAGCCATGGCCATGGGGGATGCTGTGGACTGATGGCTCTGGGCTGGTGGCAGTGTCACATTCCTGGCCGCGGGTCTGACGTTACTGGTGGGAACAGGAGCCACTGGGACCATCGAGCTGCCCCGTGGCTGCAGGGCTGGGGCTGAGGAGCCTCATGTCAGCAGCGCTGGTGGGTCCTGCCGATGGAGGGAGCAGGAGGGGGAGGATGCTGTAAGGGGTTTGTCCTCTTGGCCTCACAAAATTTAAAAACAACGGTCTTATTTTCATAGATTTTGGTCAGTTTTGCAGGCTGAGGGAAAGAAAAGCAACCCCAGGCTGTACAAGTGCTGGCACTCCTCTCCGGAGAGGGGCCAGCAAAGCCACTGGCCTCAAGGGGGGGAAGCAGAAGCTGAGCCCTGTCCCTTGGCACTGCTCCATCCTATCCTCATCCCTGTCCCCATCCCCATCCCCATCTGCTTTCTTGTCCCCATTCCCATCGCCTTTCGTGTCCCCATCCCCATCCCTGTCCCCACCCCCATCCCTATTCCTGTCCCCATCCCCACCCCACCCCCATTCCTGTCCCCATCCCTGTATCCATCCCAACCCCATCCTATCCCCATTCCCATCCCATCACCCTCCCATCCCCATCCTCTTCCCATCCCCATCCCCATCCCCATCCCCATCCCCATCCCCATCCCCATCCCCATCCCCATCCCCATCCTCATCCTATCCCCATCCCATCCTCATCCCTGTCCCCATCCCCATCCCATGCCTGTCCCCATCCCATTCCCATCCTCTTTCTATCCCCATCCACATCCACATCCCCGTCCTCATTCTATCCCCATCCCATCCCCATCCCTGTCCCCATCCCCACCCCTGTCCTGTGGTGCCCTCCACGCGGCATCCCATCCCATCCCATCCCATCCCATCCCATCCCATCCCATCCCATCCCATCCCATCCCGTCCCATCCCATCCCATCCCGTCCCATCCCATCCCGTCCCATCCCATCCCATCCCACACCATCCCACCCCATCCCCTGCCTTCTCAGGGGTCTTGCTGGGGCAGTCACCACTCAGAGGCGGGGGAGGGGGCAGAGAGGGCTGGATCCTGCGACCCCCCCCGCCACTGCCCTGCAGCCCCAGAGCCCGGGCTGGCCCTCACCCCCCACCATCTACCTGCAAACCAAACTGTGTCCATCACAACCACAAGCAGCGACAGACGCGCTGGGTTTGGTGAAAAATGCCAGGAATCTGCAGCCGGGTTGGATTTCAGAGGAGCCAGGATTCCTGCAGAGGCCAGACCCTTTCCCCGGGACTGGAGCTCAGAGCCTGCTCCCCCAGCAGCTCCCAGCCCCGAGGAGCATCCCTTGGGATGGCACCATGAGAGGAAGAGGAGGATGTGGAGGAAGGGGAGACGGGCCAGTGCGCAAACCTCCTGCCAGAGGGACAAGCCCCTGGCGATGGGGACCCAGCTCTGCCTGGGGACACGCATCCCTGTTGGGAGAGACCCCCCTCGCCAAACCTCCTTCGTCTTTGCTCCCCTAACTCCCCCCAAAGGGGTTGATCCTGGTGGGGAGATGTGCTCCGCCAGGAGAGGGGAGCTGGCGTCCCGCAGGTGTTTCCTCTGGGATTTGTCTGCTGCTGAGCTGCAGAAGGGGAATGCTGCTGCTGCCTCCACCTCTTCCATCGGAGCAGGACCCAAAACTCACCATTTCCTCTTGGCCTGTGAATCACTAATAAACTCCAGACAGAAAGGTCTGATGAGGAAATTGTTTGGGAAATGGAGAGGAAGGGGGAGGGACGGCGCTCGCCGCCTGGGCTGGTGGCTTTGGGTGGCTTTGCCCATTGGTGTCACCTCCCCGAGCTGTGGCATCGGTCCTCGCCTCAGGGTCCCCGCGTCTGCTCCGGCCAAGGGCCCCGTCCCAAGCCCAGCCCAGGGGCTCTCCCAGTCTGGCTGCAAAGTCCACCAGCAGATGGTTTTGTCTGTCTGCGAGGATTTGGGGATGAAAATCACTGTGTACATTTAAGCGTATATTTTTTTCCTTGATCCCTGTCCACTGGCTGTGCCAGGGCAGCGGTGCTAAGCAAAATCTCTCCATCATTTGATACCTGCGGCTGGGCACTTACCAGCCTCTGAGCCTGAGACCCTCAGCTCGAGCCCCCAGCACCCCCAGACTGTCTCCTGCCCGAGCCAGACCCTGCTCACAGCCTGGCCGTGGGGATGCTCCGGGCAGGAAGCTCCCGGCT
Source organism: Falco peregrinus (assembly GCF_023634155.1). Taxonomy (NCBI): domain Eukaryota; kingdom Metazoa; phylum Chordata; class Aves; order Falconiformes; family Falconidae; genus Falco; species Falco peregrinus. Next base: position 118,940,849 of record NC_073723.1, read on the forward strand.
TCCAAATAATATAATAACGGCAACAACGGCTACAGGTTGCAGATTCCTGCTCAGCGTGCATTTGGGAACGGCTGTGCTGTCACCCTCACCAAAAACTAAACATTTCAAGCAAAACAAGCCCCTGCAGCGAGGCTCCTGTTCAGAAGGGCTGCTGTAATTAATTCAGAAGGGCTGGTGTAATTAATTCAGAAGGGCTGCTGTAATGGGACCTATATATATTTCACATATATATATATAAATAAAGCGCCTATCACCGTATCGTAAACATTCTTTGGAACCGTTCTGACCGCAGAGGTAAGAACCTCCTGCAAACCATCCGTGCCGGCGCTCAGGCCAGCACCGGCCCCATCCTGTGCTGGTCCCCAGCCACATGTCCCACAGCCCAGACCCCTTGGCAGTGATGGGACCATCCCCATTCCCTCCCTGCAGATGAAACGGTCACGGCAGCGCTGGTCCAACTGCTGCACACTTGTCCTGAAACAGAAACGCTCCACATTTGGACCTCATAATGCAAAAAACTTCAGGATTTTGAAATTTCAGTCTTGGACACAAATCTGATACATTCCATAAATGCTTTAATTTATCCCTTCGTCACAATATTTGATAAAAGGTTTCGTTTCAGCTGCCCTGCTTTGATTAATAACTGTAACAGATTCTAACCTGAAGGAATCATCTTATATTGCGTTCATGGAAATTAAATGTTTGATTGCACATAGTCAGAATTTTCTGATGCGGAAACTACTCCACCAAAGAACTTTGAACAAGCTCTAATCAAAAAACATTTTGGTGTTGGTTTTTTTTTCTCAGCTTCCCCTTCACCTATAACAAGTCCAAACATCTGTTAAAATTCAATCAGAGCAAAACTGGCTGAAAAAATTAAAATTCAGAGCGTGCAATTAAATGGCCATCCACGTTGCAGCCAGGTGGGATGGCGGCACGCAGGCTCGGCACGCAGGGGGTGGTGTGGGCAGCCCAGGCTGTGAGGGAGCGGCGTCCCACGGGGGGTGCCCACCCCCCCGGCCCCTCCTGCCCCCGCCACGTGTGTCCCTGTGTCGTCATACGCCGGTGCCGTCGCAGGGCTCTATGGTGGCAGCCCATCCATCCATCCATCCATCCATCCATCCATCCATTCATCCTGGTTCCCTGCAGCAGGAAGGGCTTTGGCAGCAGAAGGCGCCTTTTGAACTGAGCAGGACGTTTTCCTTATGCTTGGAATCCTCTCCTTTTTAATAAGAATAAAAACACTGGAATGCCGAGGGTGGGTTCATTTTCCTTCCTCTCTCTTCCTTTTTCCACGGCAGGGTGATGGGTTGAGATTTCCCTACGCCATGAGTGAAGGCAGAGGGATGGAAAGCAAGAGGGAGAACCCAAATCCCATGGGCATTTGGGACCAGGAGCACTTTTCTGCAGGGATGGCTTGAGCGGGCGGCCGGCAGCCGCTGCTTTTTGGTGACGATCCCGGCCGTGGCTGGGCTCCTCCATGCCGCAGGTGCCCCTGTGCCAGACAGAGAGCAGGGGCATGTTTTTGAGGTCGGAAAGCAGAGTTTTCAGCAATTAGAGCGGCATGCCAAGATAAACCCCCACTTCCTGGCGGGCCTGTTCCCATCAGCCATCGTCCCAGTGAGACGGACCCCAGCGAGGGGCTCTCCTGGCGGGAACAGTCCGGCAAATTCTCTCTGCATGGGTGAAATTCCCTCTGCTACCGAGGTTATTATCTCCGAACAGGAACCAACAATATCCTTTCATTTAGGCACTAATTTGAACAATGTGCGCTGGCCGGGGGAGGAAGGGCGCTCACTGCTCCGGAGCCTTTGAAAAATCCAGGCGGGAGCCAAACCAGAGGGAAAACAAAACCCTGCAATGATGCGAACGGCTTGGCTCGGCAGGGCCAGTGCCCCAGGCTCCAGCTGTGCCACCTGGGTGACACTGGGAAGAGCTGTGGTGCCACCAGCACTGGGCATGGCACAGGGACACTCGGGGCACCGAGCAACCGCATCCCAGCTTGTTAGTGGGGGAAAATTAGCATTCAGGCCATCCTGGAGCTCAGAGCCCTGTCCTGGGCAGGCGTGTTTTGCCCACTGGGGAAAATCACCTCCTCTGCTTAACCAGCCTGTTCAGGCTCGTAATTACAATTTCCATAGGGCTGGAGGGTGCAGTAAAACACTTCTAAATTTGTTCTATCATAAAGCTCACACTAGGCACCAGAAAAAGTTGGAGTGTGTAATTGATAACTATAAAAACATTTTAATTTCCGTTTTTCAGAAGCAGACAAGACAAACACAGCAGGGGGAAGGGAGCACCCACTGACAGCACACGCGTCCCCTGCAGCTCCTCACACCACTACTCCAGCAGCCAGGGGCTGGTGGCAGTGTCCCCCTGGCTGCGGCCACCTCACTCCCTGCTGTTTGCCGTGGGACCAGTGTGATTTGCAACTGCTCCCCAACAGGGATCTCTGCTGGCACATGGCCAGCAGCAGCAGCAGCCCCATCCCTGTCCCCATCCCCAACCCTGTCCCCATCCCATCCCCATCTCCATCCCTGGCCTCATCCCCATCCCCATCCCCATCCCCATCCCCATCCCCATCCCCATCCCCATCCCCATCCCCATCCCCATCCCATCCCCATCCCTGTCACCATCCTCATCCCATCCCCATCCCCATCCCATCTCATCCCATCCACGTCCCCATCCTATCTCCATCCCATCCCTGTTTCCATCCCCATTTCCATCCGCATCCCCCTCCTCATCCCCATCCCATCCTATCCCCTTCCCCATCCTATCCCCATCTCATCCCCATCCTTGTCCCCATCCCCATCCCCACCCCCATCCCATCCCCATGCCTGGTGGGTTGCAGCATCCTGTTCCCACTGGCCATCCCAGTGATAGTTCCTCCTGGGCAGACCCTGCAGGGGCTTGCAGGGGAAGGCGAGGCAGGGGGGGGATTTCTGCTGTATTTACTCTTAGTGTAGCCGTGATGAATATTTACACCCGTGTGGGGAGAGCAGCGCGTTCCCCGACGGGGATATCAGTTGGAACATCATCTAATTGATTACATGGAAATTGCTCCTGGTGGAAAGGGAAGCCCTCGCCTTGCTCTTGGTGAATTAATTTAGCTTTTGCCATTCTTCGCTGTGCTCAATTAATCTTGTTAAAGTGATATAATTTTAGCTCGCACTTCACACACAGGGGTACCGGGGAGGCCCTGGCTGATAACGACGGGAGGTTGGTTAATGACAGGTAACAGGGGCTTGGTCTCATATGGGAGAGGGGCTCCTGCCTGGTGCTGCCGGCCCTGGCTCCCATGTGTGGGATCAGCCCCGGGACCCCAAGGCGCTGTCCCTCCAGCCAGGGCCACCGGGATGCAGGATGCCGGGTGCCGCGGCTGGGACGCGCGGTGGGTCGGGTGCCTGAGCTGTCCCCAGCTCCGCGCTGAGACAAAGAGCATCGTCTCCCGCGGCCCCCAGCAGCTGGTGCGGGGGGGACGTAATCCCACAAAAGTCCTGCTCTGGGGGGATCAGCGGGAGAGGTGAGGGGCACGCCGCCACGTCCCCGCCGTCGCTGCCCCACTATTGACTGCCTAAACAGTTCTTTGGTGATTACAATGTAAATATAGCTTTTCATGGAGTAAAGGCCTTTTATGGGATCCGCACACACTTAACCACTTAACCCTGGCGACAAAAAGAGCAGTGAATTAGCTGTTTAGAGGCTGCTCGTGCAGAAAAGCGGGTCCTGAATGGGATTTGGGGATCTCTGTGTATCAATTGCTATGCTTCAGGGGCCCTCAATGGGGCTTTTGGCGTTCAAGCATGTGCCAAAGGGCTCGCGTGGGTGTGGATGGAGTGTCAATAAAAAAAAAAAAAAAAGAAAAAAAAAAGAAAAAAAGCAGCTGCTTCTCTCTAATAAAACAATGATTTATTCATAGCGACTTGGGGAAGGGGCGGAGGGGGGGAAACAGGGAAGTGCCAAAGCGATGCTCGCCCTGCTCAGTGCCCCAGCGAGGCTCGGGGGCTGAGCCCGCCTGTGGAGCGGAGGCACAGGGACCCCCAGAACAGCCCATGGGGACCCCCACGCAGCCCAGGTGGCAGAGCCAGCTCCTGCTGCAGCCCCAGCCAGGTGGCTGGGGTGTCCCTGTGGCTCCTTGGGGACCCTTGGGGGGGTGCAGGGGCCAGAGGTGCACCCTCTGCTCCCTCCTTGCCAAGTGGCATCTCTGCAAAGCCAGGTGGCAGCCAGTGCTCCCCCCTGCCCCGGGTGCACTGGAGGGGCTGTGCACAGCCAGGGATGCAGGGACCCACGCGGGGCTCGGCGTGTGACCCCCTCCATGCTGAGAACGAAGCATTTTGGGATGGGCATGGGGGAAGAAGGAAGGCTGCGCTTGGTGCCCTGGGTTCAGTGCGCCCAGGCTGCCATGGCCATCCCCACCGAAGGATGCTGCAGCCGGGACAGGACCCTCGTCCCCCTGGGGTGGGCAGCCTGGGGTGGCGGGGGGTGGCTGAGCCCCCCCAGGCTGGTGATCGAAGGTGCTGGGCTGGTGGGCACATGGCGGGGGCACCGGGCGCAGCCAGCCCCCCAGCTGCGCCTGCTGCCTAACAAGAGCAGCCTTCATGGAGCGGGGGCCGGGGGGAGCAAACTCAAAGCAGATCTGAAATGAATGGCCTGAAACGAGGGGAGGTGGCTGGACAAAGCCAGGGCTCTGAGTGGGAGCGGGGGGTGGGGGGATGAAAAAGTGGCAGCACATGGCCAGGTGCGTGGAGGGAGAGAGGCCGGCACCAGCACAGGCACCAGTACCAGCACCGGCACCAGCCACGCTTCTTTGCGGTGGGACGCGGGGCCAGGGCTCGGAGCTGGGAACGGTGCCCGGCTGTTTGCTCACATGGAGCAAAACTCAGGGGGTGCAGGGACCCCGGCACAGCCGCTCGGTGTCTGTGGCAGGAAAGCAACACCGGAGAGACACCAGCAGGTCCCGTCCCCGTCTCGCCAGGCCACAGACGGGATCCCACTGAAGTCACGAAGGGCTGACGAGGGAGCAGATCAAGTCAGGCTACGGGCCTATTTTTAAGCTGGTGCAGATGGAGGGATGAAAGAGGAGGGGGGAGGCAGGGTCGGAAGACAAACAAACGCCAAGCAGATGTTGGAGCGCTGCTCTTCCCCTCGCAGGATGCGTATGCGGCTCCCGGCAACACCGGCTCTGCTGGCCTCGACCCCCAGAGCCTGGGGGACCACGGTGGGGACCGGGCTGTGATGTCCCCTCCTGCTTGTCCCCCATTGCCAGGGTTCACACCGGCACCCCAGAATGGTGGTGCCACATCAGTCCCATGAAGTGCTGGGGCAGGCAGCTCCATACCGGGCTCCCGGGGTGCCCCAGGGGGTCGTGGGGACATGTCCCACCATCCTCACCGGTGCCTGGTGATGGGGACAGGCAGTGATGGGCTTCAGGAGCTCCAGGGAGGCTGCCCCGGTGTGGTGGTGCTGAGCCCTGGGGTGACTGGGCAGTGCCAGCGTGCCCACCAGGGCTGCCTGTGGGTCTCACCGGTGGGTCCCTGCACTTGAACCACGAACACCCCGCGGTGCAGCTCTGGGGATGAAGCTGCCGCTTTAGGAAGCAGCTCCGGTGCCCGGCTTGCCCCAGCCACCGCCCCCACCACCCTCCGCTCTGCCAACCCAGCACATCCCACCGTGCCCTTCTTTGATGCCCGATGGTTTCTCCAGGTCCTGCTGGACCAGGGTGAGCACTGGCACCGCCGTGGGGTTCACTTTCTGTTCAAGCCGGAGACACCGGCAGTGCTGCTCACGGGCTTTTAGCAGGAGCCATGGTCAGGACCCAGCCTGCGCAAGGACAGATCTCAACCCTCCAGACTTCACCAGGGTCTGGGGCCGCGGTTCTGGCCGATGAGTATCAAACCCAGCTCCTCCAGCACGGCTTTTGCCCCCTGCGGATGTTCGGGGGTCTTTGCCAACTGCATTGACCCCAGCTAATCTTTTCTTCCTTCCTTTTCTTTTCCCTGTCTGGCAGAAGGGGATGGGATGGGGTGACCGCGGTGGGTCCGCCTGGGGGCTGTTGGCAGCCCAGCAGCGGCAGTGACACCTCAGGAGCTGTTGTCATACCTGGGGGCTCATGTCACCCCTTCGCCGAAGATCACACAGGCTCAGCAAATCCGTAGGTGGAGCAAAGGCTACCAAAATCACGCCGGCTCTGCCTGTGAGATCATCCCCCCGGATGCCTTGCTCAGAGCTTTGTACTTCGAGCATCGCCCTCACGTCACGCAAAATAGGCAACACATGGCAAGTATAATTGCCTATTGCTTTAATTATCTTCTTTACATCAGCGGGCTGGATGGTTTTGCATTGCCTTTGGTTGGAGCGTCTGCAGCTGTGGCTGGTGAAGCCGGGATGTGCATCCTGCGGGAGATGCCAGCTGTGCCACCAGAGCTGGGTGACATGGAAAACATCCCAGATGCCAAAACCCCTGGGTGGGTCACTGACAGGGCTGCCCTGCAGAAGCCTCGAGCAGTGGCACCAGCCCACACCACCACCACGCCAGCCAGGAGCTACAACCAGGAGAAAGCCAGCCGGAGTAGCAGCTCCCATACCTCGTGTTCCCAGGCGGGGATGGGGGCTGCACGAGGCAGGATCAGGCCCTTGTGCTTCATCCAGGCTCGCTGGGCTGGGGAGCAGGAGGAAGGAAGGAAAAGCCTTTTTTTTTAATCTGGTGTTTAATTGTGAAAGGTTGGGGGTTTTCAAAGCCCTCCTTCAGGCTTCGTGTAAAACAGGAATGTGGAAATACCACCTCTGCGTATCCTGAGCAGCCGGGGAGGTGCTGTTAGCACCTGGCTGATTAATTATCCTTTTTGCACAGAAATGCGCCTCTGTGAACCACGGTGGCTGGGAATTAGGCAGTGCAGAGAGATGCTGTGGCGCTGGCTCGTGCTGCCCTCCAGCCAGGACCTTGGGGCTGAGCATGGCATGGCACGGCACAGCATGGCACGGCACGGCACAGCGCGGCAGTGGCACGGCACAGCATGGCACGGCATGGTGCAGCATGGCACGGCACAGTATGGCAGAGCAGCCACAACCAACCATGCCAGGATGCAGCAGGGTGCCCGGGCTCTCTGTGGCATCCCCCAGGGCAGAGGTGAGGGCTGCAGGCAGCTTTTGGGGTGCCGGGTGGGTGCAAGGACACAGTGAACGTGTGCAGGTCCTGTCCTCCAGAGGGAACGTGTCTCTTGGATACTGATCCCCCATCACCGCGTGCGCAAACATCGTCAAATATTGAAAATCAATCGGCCACTGTAAGCGAAGCAGCACAGAGCGTGTTGCATGAAAACAGCCCTGAGGAGCAGAGAAAAAATATTAGCTAAAATAAAATTAATCTCTTGCAAAGCTTTAAGATTCGCTTCTCACCCCTCCCCCCTGCGCCGCAATCTTTTATGTCATTTTCTTTAATTACAGCTGGTTTAGATCTCTGCTGCCTGGAGAAGCAAAGCTAGACTTAGCCATAAATTGGGCTTCTGGATGATACAAGAGAAAATAATAACCCCCAAGGACTGAACATCTGTCCACACGGAGCACGCGCAATGTTATAATTAATATTAATGACTAATAGTTAGTATGGAATAAAACTTTTGCTTTACAGGTCAGCTAATACACCCGGCCGCGCTGCAAGTCCCAGAGCGAGACGTTTTCCATGTCACGAGCTTGGCTGGACTCTGCACATCCAGGAGCCCCACGGCTCCGCTCCGGGGCTGGGGGTGCCGGGGAGCACGGCGAAGGGGGGTGCTTCACCCCCAGCAATAAAGCAGCACGTGGGGCATCCCACCCAGGCATGGCCCCAGGTGGCGGGGAGGGAGGATCTTTGCCAAACTTCCATTTCCCATTTGATGTCAGGTCGTTGATGAAGCGCGGGCACCAGAGGTGCGCTACAGCCGCTCTCTCGCAGGAGGAACTTTGTCAGGACCACGGTGCCGGCCGAGGTGGATCCAGCAGCCCCAGGCTCGGCCCTGGCAAGTTAAGGCTGGGGGTCAGTGGCCACAGGGCTGGGTTGAGGAGGGGACCTGGCACCCAGCGTGGCCGGTCTCCCTGCCGGCTCTGCCTGCTCCCACCACACAAGGCAACACCTCGTGGGCTTTTTCCTCCTCTCTGCTGTTATCTTTTTCTTTAGGGAGGAAAGCACTTGCCTGTTAGTAATCTCAGGAAGGTTTGGGTTGGAGGGGACCCTAAAGCCCACCCAGTTCCAGCCCCCTGCCCCGGGCAGGGACACCTTCCACTGGACCAGGCTGCTCCAAGTCCCGTCCAACCTGGCCTTGGACACTGCCAGGGATGGGGCACCCACAGCACATCCCAGTGCTCCACCACCCTCACAAAAAAATAATTTCTTCCTAATATCTCATCTAAATCTCTCCTTTTTCCATTTAAAGCCAGTCCTATCACTGAATGGCCTTGGAAGAAGTCCCTCACCGGCTTTAATCGAGGGCTCTTTGTTTTCTTTTACTATATTCCTGCATTGTATTTCTGTGTTTTCTTGAATTACCTACTCCATTTCAGTGAGACTATAGACATTGCTGCCCATTGTTGCTGCTCTGTCTTCTGTGTTTCCTTTTCTAATAATGAAGAACCCAAAGGAAAAGAAACAGAGGCTGGAAACATCACCTGCTCCCTTCCAAAACCAAGCGCGTGCTAAAGACGTTTTCAGGGGCCCAGACCTGTGCCCCATTCATCACTCCTGGAGAAAGGATGCACCAGCTAACGAGCAGGTCGAAAGCCAGAGAGGGTAAATAATTGTGACACCCTCTCCATCCACACTTGCGTGGATGCCTGGGGGGTCTTTGTCCTTTAACCCTCATACTGGGTCTGGGACAACCGATTAAAGGTCCAGGACGGATGAGGTGCGGAAGGTCCGTGCTAAGAACACACAAAACATACAGCACACTCCTTTTCATGTGTCCACTCTGACATAATTCTTCACATGTTGGAAATACAGATGATTTTAGCCTGGGTCCATCTGGTTTCCCAAATAACCTGTCTATTTGATAAATAACATAAATTAAATTAGACAAGACAAACAAATAGTTTTTTTTCTCTCCCCCTTTCAGTCTCTTGGCAAAAAGGAAAAAAAAAAAAAAAAGGAAAAGAAAACATAATTCAGTGGCTGCCTTGAGCCCCTGAGGAGCTGTGCGGTGGTGAAACCTATGATTATAAACGTGGTTGCAATGTTAACCTTTAACACGGACCGAGGGCCACTCCTGCCTTTGCTTGTAAGTTCTTTTTTAATTTCTTTACTATAATTTAGGCTCCTAAGAGCTCATTCCCCCTGCAAACTCAGCAGGAAATCCCACGTGCTTCGCAGCTCAGCCTGGCTCCCGCCGTGCAGCCCAGGACCAGGAGCTCGGATCTGAAGGGCTGCATTCCTCCCGCCCCTTGCACAGCTAAGGGAAACTGAGGCACAGAGCCACGGCCTCGTTACAGCTGCCTAAGCTGGATGGAAACCCTGGTGTCCCACCACGGGGCAGCCACTTGTGCATCTCATGCAAAGCCAAACCCAGACATCACCCGTCCCGGCTGCGAATTAGCCCAGGATAGGGGGTTAGGGGGAAAAAGCAGCGAGGGGAGCGGAGGGAGCTCTGCCTTCAGCCCAGGACAGCCCTGCAGAGAGGCACCACCACCCCGGAGACCCTTGTTCCCACCCCCTCGCCCCTCTCTGCCTTGAGCCTTAGTCAATCCCTCCTTCCCACTCCTGGCACTTCCAGCAGCAACAAGGGGGGGGGGGGGGATTTGTCTCCCCATTAGCACAGCGGCATCGCCTCAGTGCCAGGAGGGGCGAGCTGGATCGATACTTGAAAATGAGAAGCCAAAGCTGAGTTAATGTGCCAGACAGGAGGTGGGGTGGGGGCAGCCCTGGAAGAGCCGGCCGGAGGGATGAGATGGATGAGAGCAGGTCTGCGGCACAGGTGGGAGCGCAGGCAAGGGTCAGCCCCAACGCTGCAGCTCCCGTCCCCGCTGGGGAGATGGATGGTGGCACAATAAGCAGCAAAAGCATCTCAGCTCGTGGTTCAACCCCTCCTGCGATCGGGATTTCAGCTCCTGGCCTCCTCAGGACACAGCATGGAAAACACTCCCCTGGGGTGCAAGGCAGTGCCTACCTGCAGCGTCGCGTGCACCCCGAGTGGGTGTTGGGGGGAAAAAGAGTTTCCCCTGAGCAGCAGTAACCAGAACCCTTCCCATTCCATGTATTTCCATTTATAAGCTCTTCAGGCCCAACAGTGTTTTTCTACTCTTGGCTCCAAAACAAGCAAATGTATTTTGAAGGGAAAATTTTAAAGGGAAAGCAAAACAAATGCCATCGTTGCAGTTAGCGGATGCAGAGGAGAGGCCAGTAAAACCACCAGGACAAAGCCAACCCTCTAAAAGTGCTCTTCAAGCTACCACCTTCTAATGCAAAAGTGCAGCAATTACAAGTCTACATAAATTCATCTTTCACAGTGCCATAGAGGATGGAAAATTCTAAGAATTTCCCCTTGAGTCAAGAGTACAGTTTAAGCTTTAATCATTCTTCCTTCCCCTTTTTGCTAGAGGAAAAGCATTCTCTTGCTGCTCTCTAGTGGCAGGCATTATTAGCAAAATTAAGAGAAGATGCTGGATTTTGCAGCTTCCAATATTTTCACCCAGTAAATCTGTGCTGAATTAGTACAGCTTACAAATCAGTGCAAATGCTGTGACAGAGAATTAACTGGATATCCAGATATCAAGAAATATCTGATAAATGACCTTTCCTCCTCCTTCATTCTCTTCCCTGAACCTCCCATCCCAAATCCAGGTATACTCGTTATCAGAATTGCTAGAATGAACTGAAATAGGCATGCCTCGAGACAACAATAAAGGAAGTTTTGTCTAGGAGCAAACAAAATCAAAACTATTGAAGCAGTAAAAAGAAACATTCTTCGGGCCAAGAATTTTATGCAAACCTAAGCGGAAGACTTGAGAATTTACACTCCAGTAAACACAGGGGGGTTGCTTTTGTTGTATTCCAATATTATTGCAGCTGTTCCTAGTGAAGGGCTTCACTGTGGCTACAGAAGAAAAGCAGCAATAAGGGGAGGGGAAAAAGAAAACCAAAAAAAAGATAAGTAAACATTTTGGAAAACCCCCACATACACACAACTGAGTGAAATCCTGCAAATTAATTCCAAGTGCCTCCAAAATTAAAAACACTTTTTATTGTAAAGTTGCACTCCAATTAGAACCATAGTTCTTTATAAACATAATATACAGTAAAATATTTTACATGTAGCACACCAGGCTTACGCTTATGATGTTACAAAATTTACAGTTCAGGATCCTTCACTGACAGCAACTTACGTGACATCAAGTTCCTTGAAAGACGTTTAAGTCTTACAGAGCAGGCCACTGTGGTACCATTATCTGGTCTCTACTTTAACACATTCAGCATGTGATCAGAAATGTCAGAAGTGCTGTATATCCTGTCTCAAGCTGCTTTCACACTATTTAGAATAGTTGTGAATTATGGTTCCTTATTATCTAATTTCCTCGTTCTAGGGAAGCCCTTCGTTACTAGCTGTTCCGAGATGGACGATTTCCCTTGGATGAGTGTAGCTTGCATGAAAACAACAGAACAAATGATTTAAGAATCTTCTGTTGGGCCAAACTAACCCAACTTGGGCTAACTCCCCCCTTCACAAGGCAAATAAACCACTCCAACACACCTCCTTTTCCTCTCCTGCTTCTGTTAATCCCATTCTTCCCCCTCCACACATACACACATTCATACACATGTCTAAGAATATAAACAACAATAAAAACTTGGAAAGAAATCATTATCGTACTGTCTCATAAGACGGGGATCTGTTTTAAAAGTATACGCTTCAAGCATAAATTAGAGTTTCTTGAAATGTCAAGCTAATAAAGGCTTAACGTTAGAGAAGATAAGACATTGGAGGTAGTCATGGCTACCTTTGTACTGCAAGTATAAGCAACATATGTCCTGCCATAGTCAACGCTGCTTTCTTCTTACACAAAACTGCAGAAATACTTTCTTCACCTGTGCTTTAAGCTAACTGCAGCATTTCTGCATCATACCTGTCACACAAATGGCATTTTCAGATGGCACCGATACCACTGAAGTACATGAGATTCTGTGACAACAGTATACAGTAGCCTAAGTTTCCTTAATGCTTGGGAAAGACGAAGTTAGCATTTCATTCCAAGCCAGGCATGGATTTTGTGCTCTCATCTGCCATGGAGCACTGAGAAAAAACAAAGGAGAATAAACAAGACCATACCCTGGAAATTACTGGAACTTGTGAATTAAGTGGCAGCACAGGAACGTACAGCGATTTGTTTACCTTCCTGGCAATTGCTAGCAGATTTGCAGAACAAACCACAACTGGCAAGGAGACAACATGCAAAGAGACGAGATGCAAACTCTGGCCCTACACAGAAATATTCAGCTCTCCAAGTACTGGAATATGCTTCGGCTTTGACTCGTTTCCTCGGTGTTGTCTACCTTGGGCCGTTTGGCCAGAGACGTTATTACTGCAGTAGGACCCCTTTTCTTCACCTACAGGGGACAAAGATACATTGGAATATACAAAATCTCCAGAAAGTTTAAATTCAGAATTATGAGGGAAGTATTTGGTGTGAGAGCACATACTAGGAAATCACAGAGAATATTTATAACAGCAACGCTCTTAACTGCTTGCCAGTGCTTAGCGCTTGTACATTCAAATAATCTGCACAACTGGCAGCACATTCCACACAAACCTTTACCTGAAGTTTTGATTTCTCCTTTGCCTCTTCACTCTTGTCTGGGGAAAGCGTATGAAAGACAAAATTCCTTGAATTTCGAGGTGCGTTTGGATTAAGATCTGACATTGCTGCTAGTTTCTGAAGGACGGCTTTAGGTCTGTTCAAGAGAGACCCATTTTTTATCTGAAAAACAAAGAAATCCGTGTTAAACCATCGCATGAACAAAACACTGCCTAGTAGGTTACTCTAAACAGAAAAACTACTCCCTCCTAAAACATTACTCGCTACCACACAAACCAGAGATGGGCAGAATCTGCTGTGTTCTACAGGTGCAGTTTGGAAATACCATTTTTCAGAACCATTACCCACCTGCATGTCACTGGCAGGTCTGAATGTTTCAAATGGGTTCCTGGGCAGTAGCACCGTGTCTTGTACCGCTACTGCTGGGCTTGCTAGCGGAGACCAAGAGGAAAACGTCAGTTTCCAAACTTCACTTGAAATAACATAATTTTATATCAAACTGAAGAACTTAGAATTGACAACAGACAATAAATACTGGGGGGGAGGAACCTGCACCAAATTATACTATGAGCCATACAACTGATAGATGACTGGCAATTAGTTCTATTAGTCAGAAGGGAAAAATCTGGTTTTGAAGCAGCTTTGCCCACTTGAAGGCATGTTTTTGTCACAACCAAGGAAAACTTAAATTTATTTTCGCTACATTACATAGTTTTTCCTGAAGTTACAAACATCTGGAGAAAACGCTGAATGTCACTTACAGTCCACTTCTCTGTGACTTAAAGGCAAGCAAAGGAAGAATGAAAGACTAAACAAAGATGCAGAAGAATTTATTTCCACTCTACAACATTGTTTTCAAGAAGTAATATACTACTTTATTAAAAAACGCACCAACTATCATCAGCCTTGCAGTTGCATATTTTCAACACTTTTAGAACTTTTTCAAGTTCTGGAAGACAAGAGCTCAGACTGGTGTAAGAAAATGAGACATGAGTTTTCTGATCCATGGGCTGCTTCACTGAAGACCACAAGTGACAACTGGAAGTTAAACTTTGTTTGTCACTTCAATAAAAAGTAAGCTTACCTTTCTTCTGTAGAGATTTAGCAGTTACTTTTTTTGCTAGTTTCATGAATTGGCTGTCTTCACCAATTTCTTCCTCCTCGTCTTCATTTTTTTCCTTCTGTAGCACAGAGAAGACACTTCAAAAAAGTTCGTATTAAGAACGAACACTTAATTCGGTATTTTAAGTAGACCAAGTCTTTTCATTATGTAAGTTAATATATTCAGTTTTATTTACTTTCAACTGTAAGAGTTTATTGCAATTTTAGATACTTATAATCCTCATTCTATTGATGAGCAGCAAACCTGTAGCATCACATTCAGCTGACAGCTGACCTAATACTGAAACTTCTAAAACTCGTAGTTATGCTCCCAGCACAACAGACTTATTCCACCTTTGAAGCTGACTTGTTTCAGAACATAGTTGTTTTGCCTCTCCCTTCTGAATTAGCTTCTCTCTCTGTACAATACTTGTAGAAGAGAAAGAACAGAATTCGTGATGAAAAACAAAGATACATTTATGAACAGTATTTTTTCCAGATGAGGAACTAACAATCTCACACCTAGCAATGGTATAGAGTGAGCAAGATACCTTTCTTGAATCTAACTAATACCTGCTCACGAAGCCACTGTTCTCGTTCAAATCGCTCTTTCCTCCACTTCACTTCCGTCTCATCAAGCTGTTCATTTTCATCATCATTATCTGAATCTCTCTGAAACAAGTCAATCTGTGAAGCATAATCTGGACAAAGAAAAAAATGATTTAGCTGCGATTTTGAGAGGCATAAAATATGTAGGCTAGTAAAAAAAAAAAACAAACATCACAAAAAAAACCCAACCAAAAAGACACACACCCTAAACCAATTTATGTCTGAAAAGACTTTAATCCTGAAGGACTACTGAGTGCTATTTCATACACACACACTCTCTTTCCAACCTTTCATCCCTATTTACTAACTACAGATCAGAAAGGCACCTATGTTTTTCCATCTGAACCTCCTCATTCTGCCAGGGCCATCACTATGCAGGTCACCATCAATGAGGTATTTCTCCTGGTACAAGCGTAACTGGCGCTTGTCATCATCAAGCATTGCCTTCCTATCAACACAGAAGAAAGGGAGCAGGTTAGTCCAGACGAGATCCAAGAGCCATGACTTCACAGGCAAAAATATACCCTAATACTGTCACTGACAGGTGTAGTTTCTGTACTTGATTTCCTAATTCCACTTCATTAGGGAGTTCCTCGTCAATAATCTCTTCTTCATATTCATCCAGGTCTTCACCATCATATTCATCTTCACTGCCCACATCACTCCCTGATAGCTCTGCCTCATCTTCCATGAAATCCTGCAGTTTTCTACAAAAGAACATTAAAAGAGTTCGGTTTGGTAGACCAATAATCATCACACACATCTTCTGAAATCCAGGTTTATCTTTTGACACAAAATTAACACTATCATCATTTCTCATTTAGGATATGTCTTTTCAAAAATTGAAGATGTAAGACTTTAGTTCTCACACGTTTACATACACAGCCTGCCAACATACATCAACTAAAATTATTGTCATCCAACAGATTCCTTGCCAGTTACCTACCAAATGTGATGGCAATGATAACTGCCAACTAGACATTTTACTTACTAGAACAAATATATATCTTAAGACATGAGGAATGACAGCAATACTCTTGGCACCCTTTATTTTGGTGTTAAATAAAATTTGCATTCCTTTCATCATGGCCTTTTCATTTCTATGAAAAGAAAAGAAATTCATCTATAATGAAAATTATACTGGAAATCCTCTATAACCCATCAGCAACATAGTTAGACTCACACAACATGCCATCACCAAAGCAAAAAAACCCAGCCAGCGTCAACAACAAATAAACATTAGCTACTAATACTGTATGGTGAATAATTGCAGACTAAAATTCTAGTGCTATTTATATTCTGACTGGCAATTAAGATACAAAAAAGATGTACTTACAGCTTTTTCCTCAAGCCCTGTCTATGTCTCAGCAATTCTTCTTCTTCATCACTTATTTCTGCTTCTTCAGCATCACTATCTTCACTGTTTTTATCCTGTCAAAGAGAAAGTTTTCAGAAATTAAGGAATTTCTGAAAGTGGATTGCTTTGTAACAGCTTCTTCGGTTCTTCAATCAATAAACACAGACCAGAACACCAGAGATTTTCCAGAGCTTTTGCTATGCCAAGATGCGTTATAAGATATCATAATATTAAGTTATCATAACACTAAGGAGATGAATGATCCAAACATTGCTTTTAAAAACGTTTCAGTAGTTTGTTATGGAAGTTGCAACACTTTGCCTTATAGTTGTATTAAAAAGAAAAAAAGCCCTATGTAGACAAATGGAATTCTTAGTCAGAATGCTGTAGCAGTCTCCTTGCTCCATCAGTTCATACCTCTTCACTATCAAAGGCATCATCATCTGTCAAAAGCTGAAAATCATCAAGTTCTTGCTCCTCCTCACCTTCTTCTTCCCTAGGGGAAAAGTAAATGAAAGAAATACACGTTTTCATTTCACCTCCAATGACGGCTTCACAGTAATTCAAGGCAAAATTTCAACCACCACATCAGCTGGTCTCAGACAATTACAGTCTCCCAACAGCATTTAGCTTTACGTGCCCAAAATCCCCATTAGCACCGATTTTTAAGACTTCAGGTCTTCACTTGCAGAAACTGTGGGACAAGTACTAATGTCTGAGTTTATTTTCCTCTAAAATTCCTCTTGGATCTTCCTAACATTCCCATTTGAGAAGCCTCATTATCCTCTTGTCAGGCACCCATACAACTTTCCAGTTTAATCAGTGGAAAAAACACAAGTACCCAACTTACATCGAGCTATGGTTCCCGTAGTTTGGCAACGGCCCAGAAGAGAACCCCAAAGTCCTACATTCTAACAACCTTCCCTCAGTTTGATGAAAGCTCCTCAACACTTCTTTCACTATCAGTGACAAAGAAGGATTTCTCTTTACAGTAGCTGTGGGCAACAGTATATGCTGCCAATTTAGAGAATGACTGCTAAGCAATTTGCAATATTCCTCCCCTTCACCTCCCCCCAAAAAAACAGGCCACATTTTTGCTTACAGCATTTTGATTTTGAACAAGAAAACACATTAAGAGTGAAATGAGACAACTACCACTGTATGCTTTTGTAAGTTTTAGGAAGAACAATGCTAACCTGTCTGTGGGAAAGGAGCCTGAACAAAGCGCTAGAGCTTCTGCCATTGGATCTTCTATGTCACTGTCTTTTTCTGCCTTGGAAGATACTGAAGATGCCCATGTTGGAGAACCTGCTACAAAAAGTAATAAGATGGCAACTTATTAGACAGATACATTTCTACTCTTAAAATGTCAGAAAGCATCCTAGTTAGCACACTCCCAACAAAGGCAAGAAATTGTTAGAGCGCTCAGAAGTCTTGGAAGTTCCACATTCTGCATCAGTGCCCAGAACGACCCAGAAAAACGGGTACCTCAGCATAAAGCTTATAAATCCAGTAACCCACAAAGCCGAAAACTGAATTCAGGACATACTCTGAGACATAAATTTTCCTGAACAAAGATTGAGCAATTCTTCCATGTTCTGCTTTTTGTTGCTGCTGGTATTTGGCACGTGTTCAGCTTGACTGCTAAACTGTCCCGAACACAAGTCCAGTAATTCATCCATATTGGCATCCATCGCATTCTCATCCATACTAGCCAGAGTCAGCTGATGCTTTGAGGACTGGTATTTACTCCTATGTGGTCCAACATTCAAGAACCTAAAAGACAGACTGCAATTAGAAAAATCTTGCCGGTCTGTAGGTCCTATTTCTGTTAAAAGGCACAAAATGCCATCCTTTACATCTAGTACTTACCCATCTGCATCAAGCAGCTGGCTCTGAGTGTCATCTTCCAGAGAAAACTGAAACTCTCCAGTGCCTGGAAATAAACTCTTAGGCTCAGGAGAGGCATTATACAGGTCCTGGGAATCTTCTATGGGAAGAGAAGGCTCAGACATCTTTCCTGAGCTCTAGTCAAAGGCATACAAAAATATTCAAGTTACTTGTTTTGCAAGCCTAGAATTCAAAAGCAAGAATGGGATAAACCAGTTAAGCTATTTTAAAGGATTAGCATCGTGCAGGAGTCAAGTATGTCCACACTGTTCTGATAAATCATAGGAGGTCATTCACATCAGCTGTTGTATGACCCACGTAAGTATGCTTAAAAATATTTGCAATGTACATATTTTAGATATAAAAACCAGATTATGGCATCCTTTATTTGATGTTTTAGAATGGAAGTTTTTAGAATGTCGTTTTTAACCATTCCAATGTGGAGACATTTTAAACTCCCTGGACAGTTTGCTTTTCTGAAATCTTATTTGCATAAAAGCATTTGCCTAGATGCCGCCTTCTGGTATTATTTTTTTTTTTAAACAGATCTGACAGTCAGGATAAAATACATTTATTCACTACTCACTGGGAATAAGACTGAGAACCTTACCTTAGAAGCAGAGCTGATAAAGCTTGTTTTGAAAAAGCCCGGAGAAGGTGACCTGAAACCTCCTGCTGCAGGTAAGAAGTTCCCACCACGTGATGTCTGTCTGTTACAGGGCTGATACGATGGAATCATGGAGCCAATAAACTCAAAGCTGCTGTTATGGCTGTTCTCTTTTGCTAGTGTTGGTAGAGAAAACGAGTCATCATCCTCTGAAAAAAATAAAATTAAGTACAGCACTTAAAAGAAGTTAAGTGATCCAGTAAAACCTCAAGATCCTGTTTTGCAACACTGACACGTTGCTAAAAATTCATTTTTTTGTGCTCATGTTGGATTTCTTTCTTCATAGAGGATGCACATTACACTATTTTACTGAATTTCATCTTATTGATTTCTGACCATTTCTGTATTTTTTTGCAGTATCATTTTGAACTTTATTTTTCTCTAGCTTTTTCAAGCTCTCTCATTTTTTTCATCAGTCTTATAAACTTTCATAATCACACTGTATACAGGTGATGAAATAAGAAAAATATTGAATACCAGTCTCAAATCGAAACTTCTACATAGGCCACGTGACAAAAATGCTAGCTATAATAATTCTACTTTACCTAACTTGGTAGGTCCTTTGTCTGCAGATTCTTCCATTTCAAGTTTCTCATCAGGAAGAGAATATCTGCAATTCATTAAATAAAATTTATTTACCAATATATACAAGATGAATTGCTGTTGTCTGTCAAACCTAACCTAATTGCAAAAAAAAAGGTAGCACACAAAAATACATTTAATACACTTTGATTAAGAAACAGATTATTCCACTAAACAGTCATTAAGCTTTTTTTAAAGAAAGCATTTATGAATGCACATATAACTACTGAAACAAGACAGAAAATATACTTTATAGAACTACTTTAAATAAAAACATCTATGTGTACTCATCAAATTTAAAATTGCTCAGGCACCATTTTTAAAGCTTGGCTTGTTTTGGCCTATTTACCCCATTTTTGAGGAGCTGTCCTTAAAAAGCATCAATGTGGACTCTGTTGAAGGTGGTTTGGGGACAGAATCACAGTGCACAGATTTCTCTAGCTTTTCTCCATCGATCGATTCTTTGTCAGTTTCTTTATCACCATCTTCAACATGTTTCTCTTCTATATCTTCATTATCTTCCTCTGCTTCATGAAGCAGAAATTCCACATTCTAAAAAACAGCCCCAAACATAGCACAGATACGGTGATTATTGTTTTGGTCTGTCAAGTGACTCACATACTTTTCAAGAAAATGTTTTAGCATATAGAGGATGAAGCTGAGTGACATTGACAGTTCTTAAATGCACCTATTCCACTCTCAGACGCTTGAGAGGCACTTGAAACAGCCAAGATATTCTGATCCTTTTTAAAAAAGGAAAGGCCATGGCAAACCCTACCCCAGATTGCGCAGGTGACCTCAGTTTTTCCCCTGCTAGCAACGAGCCAAGGTTTTATAAAAAGAGAAAGTAGCACCAGAATCTTTTATACACTTATATTTGGTTTTAACACTGCTTAGACAAATAAGGAAAATACTAATATTTTTATGGCAGTTTTAGACAATCCAAACGCTGAACATGCTCACCATAGCAACTTTTTAGCTTCTAGGAAGAATTTTTGGCAGTTTCCCTCATATTAATAGTGTACTAACATCTCATTTCATTGGGGAGAGGTAGCAGAATTGAGAAGCTGACTAGGTTATGTAAAAATGCTGCATACAGACCTCATGATTGCCTTCTTCCTCTTCCTCAGACTCATCTGTCATCTCTTCCTCCTCCTCCTCTTCTTCCTCTAACATGTCCTCGTTATCCAGTTTAAACAATGCTTGCCGCTTCTGGCGTTCCTCAGTCCTGCGCAGTTTCATGGCCTCCTGGAGTTTAGCCTTCAGCACTTGCAGCTTTTCACCTGGACAGAAACGAACACATTAGATGTATTAGATGCAGTGAAACTTCAACTTCACCGCCTTCAAGCATCCAATCTAATGTAACTACACACATAAAAAGGGAATTTAAAAATTACTTGGGTTTAAAATGCTTTTATGAATTGATCTGTAAGAGCTAGAGCAGTTAGTTTCAATGAGCTCAATTTAGAGAGACAACATGACCTCATGAATTATCAAGATTCCTCATTATCCATAAATGCTACCAGTGCAATGCTCTGAATGAGAATCAGGTCTGTCTCTCCACTGTGCCTTTCAGGAACAAGAGCATCCAATTGCCATGGGCAGATGTGCTATATAGCCCATGAATTAATGAAGAGCAGCTAAAAATAATGCATGCCCATAGAACTCACCAAATAATCTATTTTCTTCAATAGATACTACAGGATAGTCACTTTCCACACGTATTTTTGCTTGCAAATACATACAGTTCTATTAGAAGCTGCCGTATAGAAATAAGTAAGCATGAGCGAGATCTAACAAATGGTAGTAGTTCACAAAGAGTCTAGGAAGTTACATTCAGAGGGCTGATGGGAAACAACATTGCGGATGTTTCTAAAATGTTCTGGTACAGATGGGGAGAAATCCAGAGAACCAGTCACAAAGATTTGACTGAGGCTGTTCTGCACTGGCCAGTGCTATTTCAGAGGTCTACTGATTTCACAGACGAAGATCCCTTCATCTGTACTTCATAGGGCAGTACTGGGAAAGGGGGAATGAGAGAGGAAAAAAAAAAAAAAATAGACACAGCATTTTCCAATTCAATCATCATCACTTCTTCTCCCAAACCAACCTGGCTTTGTGTGGACAGTTTCATCCAGGCTCTCTGCAGCTAGCACTGCTGGTACCACATCTGCTTTCAATTCCTCTTTCCCTTCAGATGTAGTCTCCTTACAAATAATGTTTATGCTTATGGTCTGTTCAACTTTGGATTTTGACGTTTGAAGAGTGTGCTTCAAGAAACGTGCTTTCAAGGCTTCTAATTCTTAAAACACATATTAATTAAATTTCAAAATGCAAATGAAATTCATTTGATAGCATTTAAAAGCATTGAGTGTTGAAGCTGTACCAAGAGTAGGTCTTCAGAATTTTTTTTCCAAAGGAAGTCAGTTAAAAACTCTAAATGTCCAATATTAAAACATTTGCAAAACCATTCTATGTGACTAATAAAACAATAAAATACTACAGAATATTTTTGCTGTAACTTGTACTTAACGGATATTAGCTATTATTAAATTACCTCACTATTGACTATGATTTATCCACAAGACTTCAATCCACTTCCAGTCTAGCCTTCCAGCCACCAGGCAAGTCTAAGTTTCTGTTAACACATATATCTAAAGCCAGACTGATGGCTGACAAAAACCACTGTTTCTTGGCAGGGGTCAGTTTCCTCCAGGCACAGAGGTAGCATCCAATCCAGACACTCTCTTAACACCTTCTAATCCATCATAGATTTAATGGAATTATAAAATTGCCTAGTCATTTGCAATCTTTCCCTGAAACATGGTCAATTATTTAATACTGACGAATAGATGTTCACATTCCAGTACCTAAAAAGACATTCAAAACGTTCTTGCTACAAAAGTAAATTTTTCCTTGCTATCCAGCCTTGCCTTTTAACAAAATCTGTAGTAAACACTCTGGAATGCAGGCCAGTTTTGTTTCCAGATAATTACTGCATGTCTCATTTTTGAATCAATTTGAAAAAGTGCTCCCATGTGCTTTAAGTACCAACATAATCCACTACAGCAAAATGGAAATAAATCATTCATCATTAAATAGTTATTACTGAGCACTCCTTCAAGCTTTCAGATATCAAGGACTCGGAGCTTCCTTTTTAAACATTGGCTGAAAGAATAGGGATACCAACATTAAGCAAAGGATCTGTACCAGTGAGTGAACACACCTGACTGTTCTGTCACCTAAACACTTCTCGGAGATTTTCCAGTTAAAGTCAGATCAACTCTGCTTACTTGCACAGATATGACAGGATTACAACAATAAAAGCAATACCTTTATTGGAATCAGGTTCCTCAAGGTTTATGAAGGATTCATTGCCAGAGCAGATTCTTGGCTTGATGGACAGGTCTATTCCCAGTTCACGAAGTTTATCCAACTTGGACCTCCTTGCTTTTTCAGGTTGTGCCACCAACCCAGGCCCCACTTGTTGATTACTTTTTTCACTTCTTAAGTCTGGTGCTGTTTTGTCTCTTTGCTCAAGGGCATCTCCTTCAACTGCTGGAGGAATTTCTTTCTCTTTTCGTTCACTACAATCAGCACTTAGGAAGTTAGAGCACTGTTGTTCTTCTGTATTATTATCAGTCGTTACAGTCCTAACGGTATGAGAATCATCACTGTCCTGTCTGGGCTCTTCAGCACAGTCTTCTGTTAAGTTCTTCCCTACATCAGCAAGAGGCTGGCTCACAGTAGCATCAACATCTCTGCTAAGGCTTGTTCCTGGTTCATTGACTGTTGATTGATTGCCTGCTATTCCCCCATCTTTGCAATCCGTGCTCAAGTTCTTAGTGCCTGCAGATTCTTCATTTAGGGATAGCTGGTATTTAGCGGACCTAACGAAAGAAATGTATCACGCATGGCTATTGTGAAAGGGGAGAAGAGGCTGAGAACAAACTCAAAGAGAAAGAAATCACTTTCTAATTATTGTCATTAATTTGTAGGAAGAGACAAAGGACAGGAGTCTGAAAAACTTCATTTGGAGGAAATAAGGAAGTGTAGAATAGTAAGCAGTTTGTACCAGTTGGTTATATTATCACAGTATAAAATTCTGAGAGATTTTGTGACCACGGTAGCTGAAGTATTTTACTACACATTACTCGAAATAATTAATATACCAAGTAAAATGTTGGGATCCAATGTAAACCACATTAAAGTAACTTTGCATGAGCATGTTACTTCACCTGGAGTTACTACTAGACCCTGATTGTTTCAATAGCACAACTGTGTCAGACATGCAGCACTGCCTTATGTTAACAGTGACATATTCCTGGTTTCCAGGTGTTCACAGAATTAAAGGAGCCTAAGGAAGTTTCTTAATAAAACTTTCCAGTCAAAGCAACAGCCACAATCACACCAGAAAAAAGCTGTAACTGTACACAGAGCAGGTGCATGGGTCATACAACCCCTATAGCATGCAAAAGTCTGGTTATCCTCAAAAGCAAAGCTGGGATTTTCATCAAAATATATGAAAAAATATGACAAAGTTGAAGTACTTACTTCAGTAATGCCATGGCATTTCCTTGACATACTGGTCGAGGTCTACGCTTGAAGAAGTCGTGAACGCTTTTGGTCTCAGGCACGTGATACGGGAGAGACACAGATGATTCTACCAGAGAAAGGAGGTGAAAAAATTTGAAACGTCACCAGAGGCATTTATTTGACATCACTGAAATTCAGAGCTTGACACAAGTATTTTGCAGCAAAGACATCTGACTGGGCACAAACAGCACAATTCAAACTTGAATACAGCAAACACTGCTGTCTGGGAAAGAGCTCCAACAGCAACAGTCTTGGAGGCCAAATTTACAGTATGTCTATGGATTAATTAGGAAATGAACTGTGATGTTAATATATCAGAATGGCAGGACTGGTTTCAATTTTATTACATGCCTATCAAACTCTTCAAACGTTGCACTAACTTTACACAACAAGTTTACAGGTGCAAGTGTTTGCACAATTTTTTTTTCCCATTAGTTACAAAGGTATCTTTTAACAGGTCCTTGAATAAGTCATGCTAGGTGAAAGACGGTTCTAACCTTTCAGGTAAATTCTTTACATTTCTTTCCTGAATTTCTTAATAGTTTATACCCCTCTACATACAAAGAATTTAAGTTTTACCTCTTATAAGTCGTTGGGTCTCACTGTGTAGTTGTTTAATGGCTTCTTTACTTAACCTTGCTGCTTTCCGCTCCTTAAGGAAAGAAAGTCTTCTCAAGTCAGGAAACAAAATATAGGACTATGTCTGTACTTTCTAAACAGCTTATTTTTCTATTTCAAACAGAAAAAACTCAGAATAAAGCAGCCAGTTAAAAAATGGAAAGATTAAAAACAAGAAATCAGCAAAAAACACTGGACAGCATGCATACAAAAAGCATTTAAGACACTACAACAAACAATTAAGAGCTTTAAAAAGATGAATATTTCACCTTCCTTTTTGGTTCTTTTAATACAGGTTCCTCGCTGTCATCATCAGATACATGCTTGTAGCCTTCACCCTCAGAAAATCGTTCTTTGTTCTACAGTGCATAAAGAGATTCATTTATTTGGCTAGAAACACGGGCACTACCAAGGGCAAACAAGTTAAAGTAAAAAATAATAGTACAGAATCGTCACTGGTCAGCAAACCCAAAAAGTATTCCCATAAACCAACAAAAATCCCACATAATACTTATGGTAGATTTCCAAAGCTCCTACTACAGCTTTATAACTTGCCAGGACAGTGTCCCTCCATCTTTAAGAACAAAAGCAGAGGACTAGTCTCTCCTCTCACAGCAGAAGTTCACCATTGTTAAGAAGTTTTAATACGTGTTCAGGTACAACACTTCCCACTGACGACCAATAATCTTGTATCACTATCAAATGTTACCTTGTATTTTTTTAGTTTGTTTTTCACTGCTGCTCGTATTGATTCTATCGACTCTTCATCCTCTGGAGGGTAATCCTTTTCCTCTTCTAAGCCATTATCAAAAAGTTCTTTGTCATCAAGAAGACACCCACTGTCATTAAAAGGATACCTCTCACCACCAACTACCTGTGAATAAAGTATTTATGTAATTCATTTCAGCAGGTCCCCTTCAGTTCGTTGACATTAATTTAAGTTTACTGTCAAAAGGTCTTGGTGAAAGAAGTTAGAAAAAGTACACGCCATCTTTCATCTAGCACCCTGTGTGTCCTGTAAGCCAGTCACATTCACTTTATAGCACTGCAAAGCTGACAAGGTAATTCATGGAGCACTGCTCCCTACGTCTACAATTAGCAGGGAATTTCAATAATTACTGAAGACCAAAGTGGCTCAGAGAGAATAAATTAACACTTAAAATACACACTTTATAAATAGCAACAATACGAAATCTCCCAAGCAGCCTTTTATTTAGACCAGAATTCCAATGTGAAAGTAGACCAAGGCTTCTTCCAGAAACTAACACAGCAACGTAAAGAAAAGCTGAAATACCCATCAAAGCAGTTTCTGCAGGTAACAAACCCCCAGCAAACCCAAAGAACGCACAGAATTTCTGCCTGGCTAACAAGCACTGACATTAAATCAGCAAGCGTTAGGGTTTTTGCTTTCTTTGCAGATGAAACTGAGAGACTTATATGGTGTTTCGTGGATTCCTGTGGATACCATGCCTGCTATAGGAATGTGGACACTAGCAATGCTGAAGCACTGAAACGTAACAACCAAACGCAGCAACAAAATTGGCTTAGTTGAGAAAACAGATGAGATTTTCTGCCAAAATATATACCTCTGTTCCAGGCTTCTTTTCTTTCTTCAGTTGTTTAATGGACTCTGTTCTTCTCTTTTCCTTTCTTCTTGATTCTCCTACAGCTTTTTTTGCTGTCTCTTCTTCAAAATCATGTTTACGTTTTCTGAACTTTTCCCCAGATTTTAGGGGTCTTTCCTCTTCCAATTCCTCCTCAAGCAAGCCAGACTTTCTGCTTATTTCAAGGTTTTCAGTCTGCAATTTGTCACCAGTGTCACTGTCATCACTGTCTTGCAGGCCTTGGTGAATCTGATGAGATTTCTTGTTCCTCTTGGCAGTAATACTCTCTTTTTCCTCTCCATTTTCCTTTTCTTCACCCAGAGTATCGTTCCACACAGAAAAGCCACCTTCCTCTCCATCTTCACTCTCACTGTCCTGAAGCACCTTCCTGTTTTTTGCTTTTTTACGCACTAAAACCTCTTCCTCTGAATCTGACAGAAGAAAGAGAAGAAATGATGCATGCTATGGAGAGGAAACCTCCACAAGTCAATTAACAAAAAATCAGTTAAACATGAAGTTATATATCTTAAATCTCACAGGTGTCAACAGCTATAGCGAATTAGTTTGAACTCAAGTTTTCAAAATCCACTTCTCCCTGTGGTGCAGTATATAACTGACCCAAAACGATGTTACAGATTTTTAACCTTAAAAAAAAAAAAAAGGCAAAACTGAAAAACCTTCACTGATAAGATTGTGACTTGCCTTGAAATAGCAGTAAAACCCACAGTAACTAAACACGTGCATAAATTAAGCAAATCATAAAAAGGAAGGAAATAATCAATTAAGACACTCACATCCCATTTACTATTTCTCTTTCCACAACTCAAAAATTGCTTTTCAGAGATTTAAAGACGTCTGCCCACATTCTGAGCAACAAAAATAAGGCAGTTTGGATTCCTACAAGCCAAGCAATGATAACTTCCTAAGAAGATATTTATAAACCGAAAAATGCACCGTTGAAGGCAACCACCACCAGGCACAATTCACAGAAATATTACAGACCTCTGTCATCAAGAGACGCTATCTCCTTGCTGAAGTGACCTGGAGAGGCTGTTTCACAGCTGCCCTGTCCGCTGTCAGAGTCACTATCAAGGGTTTTCTGCAAGTCTGAATTCAAATCTTCTAATGAAAACTACAAAGCAAAATGAAATTTTCCTTATTGTAAGTGTTGTTTATGTAGTAATGACTCTTGGTGTCTAACTTTGTTCCAAAAATGGGGCTAACCCCTTACACACAGTGATACCGGAGGAATTTTAACAGTGTGCTTAACTGTAAATGTTGCCACTGTGTATCCCAAGACGTGGCCCAGCTGTAAAGTGCTGTATAATGTAGTTTAGCTACTAGTAGAACGCTGCATTGTATAGTTTAGCTACCAAGTAGATAAGAACTGGCCCAAAACCAAGACATGAGCCAAGAGTACTGAAACACGGCCAGAAGAAGAGAAGGTTATGAAAGGATGAGAAAAAGAAGAGGAAGATTATGAAGAAGAGGATGAAGATGTCCCAAACAACCACCAGAGGACCCCCGACCCATCAGGCCACACATGCATAGTAAGAATGTAGGTATAAGTAGTTGATGAACTGTAATGAATATGTTAATAGTTTCTCAGAAGTGTCATTAATATGTATATATCAGCCGTATAAAGATAAAAGAGTGAACAAAGTCAGGATGCATGTTGGGTGGCACTTATCCCCTGTGCATCCAGTGCCGAAAATAAAGAATTTCTGCCTTTTAATGCTTGAAACCAGGTATTAAGGATGTTTTGTCTCTGATTTTTCAGTATCAATAGTAACATACACATATCCTTACATTTTGACAGTTTATTGGCATTTAGATGAAGCGAGATTACATCAACTTTTACTAAAAGGTGTGCTTGCACACAGAAAAAACAAATCCACACACTGGCAGATCTCCATTATATTATTCAAAACCATTAGAATGAAAACTTTATTCTCCTACAGCTGCATTTCACCTAAATTAATTAAATAGAGACCAGAAGGCACTTCAGGCGCTTCTTTAGGAAGGCTCCCCCGTGAGGGTGCCCAAGGCCGGTGTGCGATGGAGGGCCCCCCCCGCGTCCGAGGATCCCCCTCCCAGCTGAGGCCCGCGGGGCCGTCACAGGCCTGGCGCCACTGTCGCGCCGCAAGGGCGGCGGGCCAGCAACGCGGCCGGGGCGCTCGCAGCCCTGCCCGGGGCTGCAGGCGCGGCCCGTGGGCGATCGGCTCGGGCGGGGACGGGACGGGACGCGGATCCCCTCCCCGCTGGGCCCGGAGGTACGACCCCGGTAAGCGCATCCCGCCCAGCATGCACCTCGCCCGCCCGGGCCCCGCACCGCCTTCCCGGCGTGCACCGCGCCCACGGCCAGTCCCCGCACCCCCAGCATGCACCGCGCCTATGGGGATAGGCCGAGCACAGTCTTCCCAGCACACACCGCGAGCATCAAGGCGGAAGGGAGAGCCGCCCGGCATGCTGGGAACCGTAGTCTGTGGCGGGAGGAGCCAGCTCTGTGGCGGCACCGTACCGCCCAAAGAGGCGCCGCCGCCGCCGCCACTTCCCTCGCGGCCCCTCCCAGCCCTCCGCCGCACCACAGCCAAAGCAGCCCCGAGGCCACAGGCAAGCCACAAGCTGCCCCCCCACTGGCGACAGCCAGCCGGTTGCGCGGAGCAAGGCGAAGCGGCAGGACTCACCTCAGCGGGGGCCGCCGCCATAGCCCCAGACCACCGCCGCCACCCGAACACTTGGCTGCCCAACCGCCTAGGGCACGGCTTCAATTCTTCGCGCGCT
The DNA here is from genome assembly GCF_023634155.1 of Falco peregrinus. Lineage (NCBI taxonomy): Eukaryota > Metazoa > Chordata > Aves > Falconiformes > Falconidae > Falco > Falco peregrinus. Next base: position 118,969,431 of record NC_073723.1, read on the forward strand.
GTTCTGGCCCCGCCCAGCCCAGCAGATAGCCAATAGGTGTCCAGTGCTTCCCCAGGAGCCCCGCCCCTCGCCTCTTTATTGGGAAATGTACAATTGTGGTCCCGCCCTCTCCACCTGGTCCAATCATTGCTCGCGCCTCGAGGCCACAGCACGCCTTATAAGGCCGCCCGGCGGCAAGACTGTTTCCTACTCCCAGTTAGGGTAAGGTGGCGGCGGTACGGCCCCGTGGGGCCGGCCGGGGGTGGCCTGGCGCCCTAGGCCTGGGCCCGGGGGGTGTAAGCAGGCGTGCACAGCCCTCCCGGTGCGGCTCTGGGGGGTCTGCGGGCCCCTCGTAGCTCGGGCTGGGCCACAGCTACGGCGGTAGCCTGGTGTGAGCCAGCAGTGGGTGCTGGTTTAGGTGTGGAGGTCACAGACCTGCTCCTGGGCATCTTGCAGGCAAAAGCCTTCCCCTAGCCATCGGGAGCGTGAGTACAGGAGAGTGAGTAGAGATGCATCTCACACCTCGACTCATTTCTCTAGGTAGGTCTGCTCCATACAGGGTGCTGTGGCCACGTAACACCACCAAGCCTGCAGTATGCAGGGCCCCAGTGCTGCCAAAGGGGAACAGACGGCAGGTCAGACCTCAACCCGGATGCTCAAGAAGCTTCTCCAGAACCATAAAAAGTCACAGGAAAGCACAGAACTCTTTGGGTTAAGTGGCTGTGGGGTGTGTCACCTCTTCATTCACTCCCCAGAACTTGGAACTTCCAGGGGTGTTTGCGACCCACTGGCAGCTTGAGGGAAAGCAGTGAGCTGGGGTGAGCATTGGGGACCTTGGTCTGAACTAGTTACGGATGTTTGGCACTTTTTCATTGTTATGTTTGCTTTGTAGAACTTGAACTGCTACAGTAATGCTATTTCTTCCAAGTCAAACAGCAGTAATTCGCTGTTACTGAAGGCAAGCCCAGGAAAAAAAAAAAAAGCAACATATTCTGGAGTGTTTGGTACCAGTCACGGTTCTGTGGGGGATGAGGAGCAGATGGACTAACCTACTACAATAGTTCCCATATAGCCAACAAGTCTGGAGTGGAGGAAGTGAGAAAAGCAAATGGCAGTGAAATCCACTGCAAGCATCACAATACAATTCTGGTTTCCTGTAGCTGCTACAGGAGCTATAGTAATCTAATAATTACTATTTAGTAATGAGGGGGGCAGATTTTGGCTCCATAAAACCACTATTAGGCCATATAATTAGGATACTGTCTCTAACCTACTAAACGGAGTCAGAGAAAAGAAGAGAAAAAGCAATCCTCGACCTTAGTAACAAACAAATGACATTACCTGCTTTTAAAAAAGGTGCTCGCTTTTGTGAACAAATAAAACCGTAGAGTTTTTAGACTGTTGTGCAAATGTAAACAAGACATTCAGCTAATATTTAAGGCCATCTGTCCTTTTCCTGCAGACCACTGTTCTTTGCTGAAGAAGCAGTAACCGTGCAGACCTTTGCTTCCTGATGCTGTTCTCTCACTGGTAACCGACAGTGTAAAAAACGTGGTGTCATTACACTAGAAATTCCTGGAATTTGGTGGTCTTTCTAGGTAGTCTGTCAGTAAAAAAAACCAAACCAAAAACCCCAAACAAACCTAGCAGTTTATTATCTATAACTATAATCTAATTGCTGTGTTAGGAATAGTTCTGAGAGTCAGCTGGCAAAACAATTAGCTACCTGCCATATTAGGGTATTTCTGACTCGCAGTTGTGTTACTCATACCTAGCACGCAAAGGCATATGCCTCATGGAATAGGTGACTCTTAGTATAAATTGCAATTAAGGAGATTCTAAACTAAATCAAAACTTATTTTTAGCACTGGATAAAGTACTATATTAAAACATTCATTCTTTTTAAAGCTAGTTTATGAATCCATTTTTCACTCAATACCATACTCCTACAACTTCTAGCAGGTGAGAAGTTTAGAAGCAAGCCTTCAGAACTGAGCCCGTCATAAGCAAATTAGGTCTTACCACTGGGAAACACATAGCTGTCCTCAATATAAGGGTGGGTTTACACACAGAAATAAGGTTCTGACCGCTTTGGCAGTCAGGATGCCTCAATGTGTATGTAATATTTATCAAGCTAATTGCTGACTTTTTCGAATTTATAATGCATGAAGTATAGGCCTGAGTTGGCATACTCAGCATCTTAGAGGACCAAGCCTTTGTATTGCAGGTTTCTTGAGGCTGAGATTGCATCTGTGGTTTTTTTAAAGTACTGTCTGTGTAGCCCTACATATATGAGTTTTTATACCTAGATATGCTGAATAATTGCATGGAAATGTGGCCAGACGTCATGGGATTTTGTTACCAGTCTTGTAAAACCGGTGTTTCCCTCTAAGTAGTCATCCACCACTGTCAGGCAATTACATGAGAATCTCGGATTTCGTTTCATTTTAAAATAGGGTTTTGATGCTTCGACTTGGAAAATATCAACCCTGCAGGTTGAAAAAGGCAAATAAAATGGACTTGGTATTTATTATTCATAAAATGTTTTGACTTCTGACCTTCTTGTGAGTCAGCTGAGAATTGTTGGCTAAACAGAACCCGTGGGCTGCGTGAGGGAGCAGGTCGCTAAGATGGCGTAAGCCACTTAAAACAGCAAAAAATCAGTGACCCCCTTATTTAAGGGCACTTTTTTGTTTTTTAAAAAGTCAACACTTTAGGCCAAGTTGTTGCCCGTGAGCCCAGCCCCTTGCCAGTGCTGGCTGACCCTGGGGCTCCTCTCTGACGAGGGGCAAGGGGTGGCCCAGGAGCCAAACACCCAACCGGTGGGTGCCAACCGGGGTCCTGCCACCGGGGCCTCGCAGGCAGCTCCCGGGTGACCTCCCCGGTGGCTACCAGCTGCTGGGCGGCCATCGGTCACCAGCCCCCTGGGCCCCACCTTGTGCCTGAGGGGCCTGGTGGCTCCCCTGACTCCTACAAACCCAGGTTTTTCAGGCGGTTTAAATCGTTGTTTGCGTTGCGCGGCTGCCGCGGGGAGCTACCGAGGGGGTAGTTCATGGCGGCGGGGGCGCGCTGCCGCTGTCGGGGGCCGGTGGGAGCGGAGCAGGCCGGGCCCGGGCTGGGGAGCACCCGCGGGGCCGCTGTCACGGAGCGTGCCCGGGTGCTCGGGACATTAGCAATTACCGGGCGGCCCCTCCGGCGGGTCCCCTCAGGCGCGGGGCGGGGCCGGGCGCGGGAAGTCGCCGCCGTCACCGTCACCTGTTGCCGCCGTGGGGCCGCGCCGGCGTCGAAAGGGTGCGGGCGGCGTGCGCGCCCCCGCCGGCCAGGGGGCGGCGCGCGTGCGCGAGCCGGCGGCGCCGGGCAGCGTGGAGGGGCCGCAGCCTCTTCCTTCCTCCTCCTCTTCCTCCTCCTCGCCCGGGCGGCGGGGGGCGCGCGCAGGGGGAGGCGGCGCGTGCTGGCGGCGGCGGGGGCGCGCGCGGGCTCGGGCTCGGCGGCGGCGGCGGCGGCGGCGCAGCGGGGGGATTGTTTGCGCCGCCGCTCGGGGAAGCGGAGCGCGGGGGCCGCTCCCCGCCGCGCCCCGCCGCCCTCCTCCCCGCGCCCCGCCGCCGCCGCCCCCGTTCCCCCCGCCGGGCCCCCACCCCGGAGCCAATATTCCCGAGATCAAGCGCTACGCGGCGGCGGCGGCGGGGCCGGCGGCGGGGCCCGGGGCGGTCGTCGGGGCCGGCGGGGACCGCAGCGAGGCCGCCGCCGCCGCCATGGAGGCGCTGGGACCCGGTGAGAGGCGCGGAGGGGGCGGTGCGGGGGCCCGGCCGCGGCCTGGCGGGTGGTGGGCAGCGCCGGCCCTGTCAGGCGGCGGGGCCGTGCCGGCGCGGGGGGAGGAGGCCGCGGGCCCGGCCGGCGGCGGGGGCTGCCCCCGCCATCCTCGGGCGTTCGCGGCCAGCGGCCGGCAGTCGCCGCGGCCTGTGGCGGGCCGGGCCCGGCGCCGCGCTGACCCCACCGCAGGCCGCTGGCGGGCGGCACGGCGGGCGCTGCCCTGCCCGCAGGAGCTGTCGCGGGTCGCGCAACTTTCCGAGGGGGTTTGCGTGTGCCCGGGCTGCCGCCGCCGGTGGGAGCTCCCGCGGGGGGGCTACCGGGTGACACCCCCCCGAGCCGGCGGCGCTCAGGGGGCTCTGGGGGTCCGCAGCCACGTGCTCCCTGCCCCTCAGCCCTGTCAGCTCTGCCGTCCTAAGTTTTATTTTAGATGTTGAGCCATTGTTTTGCCTGATACCTTCTTGAAAATAGGGTGGTTTTTTTATTTTTTTAAACAAACTTTTTTCTCTTTATCGGTGGTATTCTGCACGTAGCAGTTTCCTACTTGTGTCCGTGATTATCTGTCAAGTGGCTGCAAGAGGTGTCTCTTGACCTAAACGGTCTGCGCATCTTATCCATCAAGTTCCCATTCGAACTACTGGTATAATTAAAATAGCGTTAATTTTGGCATGATAGGAAAATGTGCATGGACAGAGAGGTGCGATTCCAGAAGAATCCAGATTTTAAGGCAGTGGAGGGCTGAACTGGAAAGTCTGATGCATGTATGATGTAGCGTGGTGTCCCCACGACTTACAGCTGTGGAGGCAGATCCTCTTTTAGTGTTGTAGAACTGCTGCCTGCCTGAAGCAGCTTGGTGGAGGCTGCTCAGTACGTAATCGACACTGAAGAAACTAGAAGACCTAATAGCATATATAACCCTAGTCAGGCTGGTCAGGCAAAAATCATGGTAAAATAAGCATGACTGGCAGCCTGGCTTCAAATGGGAAAACAGTTTTTAACTTATTCTCTGGAATCCTTTGAGAAATAACTTTAGAAAGGAAAAGGTGTATGCTTTATCTCCTTTGATCAAAATTGACTGAGGTCAGCATTGCCATGCCTGTTTACAGAACTTGTCGATACCAAGGGAGGAAAATGGGTAAATATAGTTGTCATTTAATCTCTTGCAGGAGGTCACTGCCTGCACTTACTTCAGACTAATTAGCATGGGATTAATGGATCATCTCTCTAGTATCCAAATAAGCACAGCAAACTTTGATTGCCCTTGATGATTCACACTTGTCAAGACAGCTGTAGTTTTTTTAAAGTACTAACTGTACCTCGCAGCCGGTTTAACTACTGTGTTGTGGGTTCCTCCTGGACAGATCGCAATTAGTCAGGCCAGCGATGTGCTGTGTGGGACGTCGGTGGCCCCAGCAGCCACCCTGCTACTGCAGCATTGGGGAGCTGACGTATCAAGTGGGCTGCAGCTGCTTACGTGCTCTAAGTATTACTTCTGCTTAAAAATATTCTAGGGTTAGATCAGTAATTTAACTGGTAGTGCACTAGCCATTGGATAGCTTACGAGCCCAGTGTAGAAGGCGCCTTGGATTTGGTCCTGGGTTTAGTTTATGTTTGTGTTAAAGTTTGTTGCTTCACCCTGAAGTGCACCCAAATATGAGTTTCATCCTCCCACAGCTTATCTGCCCCTCTTAGATCCTGGTGTAAACTGTGAGCCTTTGACTTAAGTAGATACTGTCAGGTTGACACACTCTTGCAGTACTAAATTTGCTGGAAGTTTTATGATCAGTTTATTACTGCGTTCTTGTAATACTTCTCCCCCCCCACCCCCACCCCACCCCCACCCCCGCAGCAGAGGGAACAAACTTGGATCATACCAAGCACTGGTAGATATAGACAAAACCATGAAAATATCCCAATTCAATTTGCTTTATGTGCTGTGTCAACTGAGGCTGCGATAGATTTAATAAAAAAAAAGGTTGTTTAATCTGGTTAACATGGTATCGCAGATCTTCACACTTTGAGGAAGTTAAGACTTAACTAGTGACTAGCTTGCATGTGAGTACTTTTTCAAGCCTTTCATAATTTCCTCTTGGAACTGTTCCTGAAGCTCTTACTTTTGTCCAAATAAATTACCTTCTCCAGATCTGTTAGGAGTCTAGACCTGTCTTTATGCTTTCTCCCTCACTCTTCTTTTAGGAGAAAGCCTAAACCTTTCCTCACTCCTTACTTCGTGTTTTAAATTGGATGAAATTGCTCTAGGGGAGAGGAATTTTGCTATTAACAAAAGTGATATGTTCATGATGTAAAGGAAATGACGAAACCGTTTTAGCTTAGATCCAGTATAGAAATATGTTTTTAATTTAGTTGAGAATAAAAATATCTCTTACCCATTTCCAGATAATACAATTTTCAGATAAATATTGGGGGTGTATGTCCTAAGTATGCCAAGAGCGATAATCCTTAACATCCGAACTTTAAGCCTGTAGTGAAAATAATGAAAAAAGGTGGCTTGTGTGGCTGTTGGCTAGTTTAGAAGTGGTGGTAGGAATATATTTATCTTTACATTACATAAAAATACATAATATGTAAATGGTTGTATTCCATCTCAGGATTCTGTGAAGTTCATAACCACAGTCATGAATAAATGTAACAAAAATTTTACAAATTAATTATGGCACTAGCCTATAGGTGCTTTAGGGAACGCGCTTTTTTTTTTTTTTTTTTACCTGGAAGTTCCAAACAGCTGGAAGGCTGAGCCACTTGGAACACCTCCACTTGCGACCTCAGAAAGCTACTTAAGATTTCTTTCTACCCTGTCAGAAAGTCAGTTAAAGTACACCTGAAAGGATACTGCACTGAGTGATCAATTACTTTTCAATCCATATTTACTTGATTTCCCTAGGGCCCCCAGCAAGCCTTTTCCAGCCACCTCGTCGCCCAGGCCTGGGAACTGTTGGGAAACCCATCCGCCTCCTAGCCAATCATTTCCAGGTTCAGATCCCCAAGATTGACGTTTATCACTATGATGTAGATATCAAACCAGAAAAACGCCCCCGAAGAGTGAACAGGTATGAGTTGCTTAATAAAGAAAATGAAAAAGTGTATATGCTTCAATTTAAGGACGCTGTACATCCTATAAATTCTTCAGCTGCTCAAGGCCAGTTTATGTTTGTACTGTGGTTAGCAGTTGCTTTTCAGTGAACTATAATACAGTATTCTCCCTATTTTTATTAAGATGTTTTGCAATTGGCCTGTTATCTGGAAAGCTCTAGGAAATGTATGAAGGGTTGAACTACAGCTGTTTTAATTTTACAGTCTACAAGTGAATGTCCCTGATAATTGTTCCACAGTCTGTTATACAAATGTGTGTTGGCAGCTGAGGGGAGGGAATTTGACTTGCAGATCGATGCCAACGTTTTAGGGTTCACAGGTGGGTGCTTTGTCAGTAGAATCAATCCACAGAGGACCCCCCTCACCTCAAGGCAGAGGTTTGTATTGACTCCTGTGTTTGAACAGCTCTTCAAATTCCACTGCCTGTTCTGGCCGTATCTCTGCTGACAGTACATATACCTGCCTTGTGTATAGACACCTGTATGGTGAAACTTGGGTGCCTTCATCTGGAGGTGACTCTTACAACTCCTGGTATTGACTTGTGCATGCTGCAGTGCATTGTTTCCATACCTTCCTCATTTAAGAAAATGTGAAAAAGGAATTAGAAACTGTTTAAGACCATTGCTGGATTTTCTGTTCTTCAACCTAACTCGATAAATCCCTCTGTAGGGAGGTGGTGGATACTATGGTGAGACACTTCAAGATGCAGATATTTGGGGATCGGCAGCCTGGATACGATGGGAAACGGAACATGTATACTGCACACCCATTACCTATTGGCCGGGATAGAGTAAGTGTTACTGTAAGCAGTTTAAAGTTTCGGTGGGAAAACTGTTGCAGTGTCGTTTGGAAAGTGTTCTTTTATTGACATAAGTGCAAAATGCTGTCACACATGTTAGTACAGTCTTAGAAATGACAGGCAGTGCCAGTCAGGGATCTCTAGGGACTTACGGTGTTTTACTGAAGTTTGTTGTCTTCAGGTTTCTAGTTCCCAGCTCTTTAGTTGGAGAATTTGTCAGTGATAGTGTGAATAAATGTGTTGTGTTCTTTTGTCTGCAAGCAGGTATTTTTTTTCTTTTTTCCACCCAGATAGAAACTTCCCTTTCCTCTGTTCTAACCCTTGTTCTGTTGCTAAATGATAAAGTAGTTGTAGATGACAAATAACACTGGTTTGGTTTGGCTGCACTGTTGAGATACATCCTCCTGTTCTGTAACAACTACTAGATCAGCTGCTGGCCCTTCACGTCCTGGGCCGTGCTCGCCAGCACCCTGGCTCTAACAGTTTGCCATCTATAGTAACCAGTCCTGATGCACAACTTAACTCCCATCTACTCTTCTCCCCACAGATCTGGTTATTGCTGGTACAGTGCCATGAGGAGTACGTAGAATGAGTTGACATTTACCCTTTGGGCTGAGGGTGTGCGAGAATAATCTCAAGCGCTGTGCTAGAACTCTTGACATCTGTGTTTCCCAATGAGTTCTTTTTGACCAAAAGTTTTTCTTGCCTTCCCATTTGGTTAGCAAGACATCTTGCTATTAATTGGCTGGCTTAAAAAAAAAAAAAAAGGTGACTCACAGTTTTCCAGAGCTTTGATATCACCATAGGAATTACTGCTTCAGATTTACATTTAGAGATACCTCAGTGCAGTTTCTCAGATGAATAAATTACAAGCTTTCAAAATCCTAAGGAAACCAATTCTAATATTTAAAGAGAACTGCACAAACTAATGGTCAAAAATATAGTTTCAAAGGATACCTAGGAGAAAAACATAACATTGGTTAGTGTTGCGATAGTCTGCAGTCCGTAACAAAAGCTTGTGCTTAATTCTGTTCTGACTGTGTCAGGTGGATATGGAGGTGACGCTTCCAGGAGAGGGGAAGGACCAGACTTTTAAAGTATCCATTCAGTGGGTATCAGTCGTCAGCCTTCAGTTGCTGCTGGAAGCTCTGGCAGGGCACTTGAATGAAGTTCCTGAAGATTCTGTACAGGCACTCGATGTAATTACACGGCACCTTCCTTCCATGAGGTGGGTGCTTTGGTGCCTTCGTGACTGGCTTTGTCTTGTATCTGTCTTAATGTTTGTATTAGTTATTACTTGCTGCTATTCTACTGCTATTACACTTCGCTAATGTAGAAGGGGTGAGGGATGCAGTTGTGTAATTCAACGCCCGCCTTACGAATTTGCACTAGAATAGGGAAATCTGATCCGAACTGAGGACTTGTATGTGCCGGTCATGTTTCTAATGGGAATTTGCTGTAGCCTTTCCAACTGCGCTGTCGGTGAAGGCTTTGTATGCTTGCCATAAGGGAGCTCTAACTGTTCTAACGTGCTGTAGAAATGTGTTTTAAACACCATAGCCGTGAATGTAAAAAGGCGTATTGGAAAGGAATGATCGAAGTATTAATTTTCTTATTTTTTTTCAGGTACACTCCTGTGGGTCGCTCCTTTTTCTCCCCGCCTGAAGGTTATTACCACCCCCTGGGAGGCGGCAGGGAGGTCTGGTTTGGATTCCACCAGTCTGTCAGGCCTGCCATGTGGAACATGATGCTCAACATCGATGGTATGTAGGAAATTGTGTCTTGCTAATGTAATAGAGTTCGTTCTGCTTCTAAATTGAACGTCCTCTTTTCTTTTTTTTTTTATCTTAGTGTCAGCAACTGCTTTCTATCGTGCCCAGCCTATCATTGAGTTCATGTGTGAGGTCTTGGACATTCAGAACATCAATGAACAAACCAAGCCTCTGACGGACTCCCAGCGTGTCAAGTTTACCAAAGAAATCAGAGGTAAAGGCTGGCTCTGAAGCTGCTGCAACAGAATACTGGAAACGTGCTCGTATTACGTTGTAATGAAAATTTGCAAGGCACTCAGGAAGCTGGCCTATTCCTTTTTGCCTTCATCTTTCCCAAAGGCGACTCCTGTGCCTGAATTTATTTAGATGACTTTTGTGTTGGGTTTTCAGGTCTAAAAGTAGAGGTTACCCATTGTGGTCAGATGAAGAGAAAATACCGGGTCTGCAATGTTACTCGGCGACCAGCCAGTCATCAGACGTATGTATACAAGCATTTTCAGACAGTTTAAAAAATCTTGAACCTATTAGGTATACTAATAGGTATATTGTTTATGCAAGAACAGTTGATTCTGGCAGTGAAGCTTTACAGGAATGTCTGCTCTTAGTGGAGTAGAGGGATAGTGTGGGTTTAGACCACTGCTTTATTTCCTTTAACACAGGAAAGCTGAAGCTGTATCCTGGCTTTTAAATATAGTTACGAAAGGCTGTAATTTTTAAAATAGCTGTGAAAAATTCAGTATATAGTCTATAAAATCCTTTTCATAAAGGAGAGATCCAGTAGCTAAGGAAAATAAATGTTTCCAGCATTTCTAGTCTGCAATAGATTTTCCATGCAATTTTTTCCTTTTAATAAAAACAATCTTAAAGTCTAACCAGAACAAATGTCCTTTATAGGTTTCCTCTGCAGCTGGAAAATGGGCAAGCTATGGAGTGTACAGTAGCTCAGTATTTTAAGCAGAAGTACAGTCTGCAGTTAAAATATCCTCACCTTCCCTGTCTCCAAGTGGGACAGGAACAGAAACACACATACTTACCGCTTGAGGTAAGAATCTAACTTTGCCTTGCATTGCGGTATATCCTCTGTTAGGCGGTATTACACCATCTCTCACTGTTCCCATGTAGGTGTGTAACATAGTGGCAGGCCAGAGATGTATAAAGAAGCTAACGGACAATCAGACGTCGACTATGATAAAAGCAACTGCAAGATCTGCACCGGACCGACAGGAAGAAATCAGCAGACTAGTAAGTGTTTTGTCCAGCTAAACAACTTTTGTCACTTCTTGCTGTTCTTCCAGAAGTGCTGTAGTGCACGTAATGATAAACAGAATGATCAAGAACTGCAGAAGTTAAAAAACTGGACTTCTTTAAGACCAATCCTTTTAAATAGAAAGCCTGTTCATGGCAAAGAGGGCAGAGCCACCTGAAGCATTAGGTGTAGTTACATAAATACTTTTCTTGTCACCAGGTGAAAAGTAACAGTATGGTTGGTGGACCTGATCCATACCTGAAGGAGTTTGGTATTGTTGTCCATAATGAAATGACAGAGTTGACAGGCCGAGTTCTGCCAGCACCGATGCTGCAGTATGGAGGCAGGGTGAGTTTTCCATGCCTTGTAAAATACCTTGATCTGAGGTTATTTAAATTCATTAAGTGTTTTGTATATCTTCTCCTGAGGTGTCCTTTGTATGAGCGTTGTTCGACTATACAAAACAAAGCAGCATTTTATTTTTAGTTTGCCTTTGGTTTTTACCTAGAACAAGACTGTGGCCACACCAAACCAAGGTGTGTGGGACATGAGAGGGAAACAGTTCTATGCTGGCATTGAGATTAAAGTTTGGGCTGTTGCCTGTTTTGCTCCTCAAAAACAATGCAGGGAAGACTTACTAAAGTAAGTATTTTCTTCTTTATTCAGAATACCTCTTTCAAGGTTTATTTTCCTCATATTTCTGAAAGGTGATATGCAGTATGAGTTGCTTTTCATGCATCTAATAGTAAAAAGAGGAAACGACTTCTGCGGTGTCTTAAATATTTACAGCTTGGGAGGAGACTACAACAGAGTTCATAAACTAATTGGCCAGCTAGGAAAAGCATTAATTCCCTTACAGCTGAGGCTGTGTTTCCTGCTCTGGAGGCTGCATTCCACTTGTGTTCTGTTGTTTTTACAAATAACTGATGATGGGTCTTTCATTCTAAAACCTGAACTAATTTTTTCTTAACTTTCACTGCCTCCCAGGCAACATACGCCATGTTTCTTCCCTTGTCCTTCAAATTACGCTACAGAATCCTAAAGATACAGGTTGGGTGAACTACTCAAATGTTTGGCAAGAGTCATGGTTGCAGTAATGCTCAGAGAAGTTTGGTGAATGAGTGAAAAATCTACCGGAGCATCAATATTAATTTGAGAATCTGCCTCAGAATGTTCTACTCAGATGTGTGTTTGTTTCTGCAAGACTTCTAAAATTACAGAAACAGAGGCTTATGAAACTTCCTCTGACAGAATTAGAGTTGTATTAGTGAGTTCCTTATAGTGATAGACTTGCTAAAAAATAATTACTTTAGCGTTAGATTGGAAGTGCTGTGAAATAGCTGGAATAGCTTAGATCTTATTGATAAAATGAATGGTGAAGCGAAACACAGTGAAAATCCAGGACAAATCAGTTTGTATTTCATCTACAGGAGTTTTACTGACCAGCTGCGCAAGATCTCCAAGGACGCAGGGATGCCGATCCAAGGCCAACCCTGCTTCTGCAAATACGCCCAGGGTGCAGACAGTGTGGAGCCCATGTTTAAACACTTAAAACTGACTTACGTTGGTCTGCAGCTGATCGTGGTGATTCTGCCTGGAAAGACGCCTGTGTACGGTATGGAGAAGAGGCTGTAAAGTGTTAATTAGTTGTACAGCAAGTGGGGGCATCATATTATGTGCTTCAGCAGTAGGAAGGAGGCAGAGCAGGCTATACGTTCTGTTTAAAAGCGGGTTTTGGTGATGGTTTGTCAGGCCTGATTGGAGTACTTCTGTATTACCAAAGAGCGAACTGAACCTTTGTCAGTGAACTTCTAAGGATCTGAATTACAGTAATGTTGGGGGGAGGGGGGAGAAAGCAGATGGAACTACTTACTGACTGTTCAGGTATTGGAACCACTAACTTCTTTTTCTGTCACAGCTGAAGTAAAGCGGGTTGGTGACACTCTTCTAGGAATGGCCACTCAGTGTGTTCAGGTAAAGAATGTGGTAAAAACCTCACCACAAACGCTGTCCAACCTGTGTCTGAAGATAAATGCAAAGCTTGGAGGAATCAACAATGTACTTGTACCTCATCAAAGGTGAGATGAAAGCTCTCCTTGTACTCTGGATTGTTAAGCAAAACAGCCTTGTTTTGTTTGCTAAAATGATACCTTTCAAAATACTACGTGCTTTAGAAATGCCCACAGTCTGAGGTGAACAGAAGGAGGCTCCTGCATTCAGAGTCTGCCTAGGATCATCTCTAGTGTTAGAGCCATCCAGCAGTGTGTGTGGAAACAAGCTCTCAAAGGCTTTTTTTTCCCATGTCTCTTTTTCCTGCCTTTGTGTTCATTTAGTCTTAACCTTTTCCTCTTGCTACCTCCTTAAGCATACTGTATTTCCTTCCAAATTGAAAGAAAAGGAATGAGGAGGAGTGACTTAGGATAAATGCTTGTGACTTTGCCTTTGGTCCTTTTCATTTTCTGTTCCCTCTGGACTGTGAGAGGCAGATAACTTTATCCTTAAAGATTCTGACAAGGTCTTGGTTCTGTTGAATGATTTGGATATACCTTAGCTGTAATTATTTTTTTCTCTTGCTCACCCCCCTCCTTTGTATTATTATTGTTGTTATTTATTATTTAATAAACCTCAATCGTATTATACAGACCATCGGTGTTCCAGCAGCCAGTGATCTTTTTGGGAGCAGATGTCACTCACCCTCCTGCTGGAGATGGAAAGAAGCCTTCCATCGCTGCTGTGGTAGGCAGCATGGATGGCCATCCTAGCCGTTACTGTGCCACGGTGCGCGTGCAGACCTCGCGCCAGGAGACCTCCCAGGAGCTGCTGTACAGTCAGGAGGTGATACAGGACCTGACTAATATGGTGCGAGAACTATTGATCCAGTTTTACAAATCCACTCGTTTCAAGCCCACAAGGATCATTTACTACAGAGGGGGAGTATCAGAAGGACAGATGAAGCAGGTATTGTCTAATGACATGTTGTTGCTTATAAAAAGGGTTTGGCCCTTGAAAATACATATATGTATACTTGGACTGCATTTGTCAAGGGGATAATTAACGGTTTCATTGAGTTTTCTTGAGCAGGCACAGTGTATGGTTATCATGTCTATCATGTTCCTTACAAAGTGGCATTTGTAAAGCATAGAAATGAAAATAATATTTTATCTATTCAATTCAGCACCTGATAGTTCAATCTTCTACTTCTAGGTAGCTTGGCCAGAACTGATAGCAATCCGGAAGGCCTGTATTAGTTTGGAAGAAGATTATAGACCTGGAATAACCTACATTGTTGTGCAGAAAAGGCATCACACCAGGCTATTCTGTGCTGACAAAACTGAAAGGGCAAGTAATGTTGACTACATAAGAAGGAGGTGATGGCAACAGGAAAGTAAGACTGTTTGGTTAAGTGGGGTGGTATCCATCTTGCCCACTAAAATTGAATTTATCTGTAGAAGCAGTAGCAGTTCTGTGCAGTAACATGCTTTCTCTACCAAAATAACCAGTTCCTCCCCCTTTTTTGTAATTGCTCTAGATCAAGCGGTCAAATGGAACAGCTTGTTCCCAGCCCGTTTTGGAGTAGGCGTACTCTATATCCTTGTATTTGTGTACTTGGAGCAGTAGCCTGGGTTTTTATAGTCTGGGATTCCTGACTATAAACTGAACTGGTTGTTCAGTTTGTTGCCTGTTCTGTCCCCAGATACATCTGTAAGATTTGCCTACGGCACAAATCCACAAGTCAACTAAGGAACCTTCTTTAGGAAAGTTCTTGATCTCAGGTTTGCTTAAAAAATACAGATCTCTCTGGTGGGAGTGCGGACAAGGGTATGACATAAATTTATTTCGGAAAACCTGCATTTTCAGATCCTGAATTACTTGTGTAGGCTTTATCCCACTCTGCAATTTTAATGGTACTGGCAAGTATTTTATTTTTCTCTGATGACACACCAGTTGGATGTGGTGAAGTTTCTAAAAATGAACTCACAGAGAACATTTTCATTCCTCCTATGTAAATGACCTTAATATTTTTCCACCTTTTTGAGCAGGAAGTTCTCAAACAGCTTTAAGTAGAGCCTGCCTTAGGAGGCATTTTTGGGTCACTTCCAAAAAGACCATAGGCTAATAATAAACTTTCCTCAATAGGTGGGTAAGAGCGGCAACGTACCAGCAGGCACTACTGTGGACAGCACGATCACGCATCCTTCTGAATTTGACTTTTACCTCTGTAGCCATGCAGGAATTCAGGTAATGTTTCAACTCTGCTGCGCTCAGGCCATAGGACTAAATCCTTACACTTGTCCCGATGAGTAGTGTTGCTTCTGTTTATAGCTTGGCAGACTTGACAGTCGCATCAGTTCAGTGCCCGTTTGGCACTTGCTCCTCAGCGCACTGGTAGAAGGTACAGCCTTCGGGTACCGCCTCTGGTTTTGGTGGTGCTCTCCAACCGACTGTTCGTCTGTTCTCTGCAGGGAACCAGCCGGCCCTCCCATTACCAGGTCTTGTGGGACGACAACTGTTTTACCGCAGACGAACTACAGCTGTTGACGTATCAGCTGTGTCACACGTATGTCCGGTGTACGCGATCAGTCTCTATTCCAGCTCCCGCGTACTATGCCAGGCTGGTAGCGTTTAGGGCGAGATACCATCTTGTGGACAAGGATCATGACAGGTAAGGAACTGTGTGCCTCGTCGTCTTGGTAGCCAGCTCCCGGGCCCGAGTTACGTACGGCTTGCCCCAACTGTTCATGGTTCTCTGTATGTGTCTGCGTTTTTACAGTGCTGAAGGCAGCCATGTGTCAGGACAGAGCAATGGCCGTGATCCTCAGGCTCTGGCAAAGGCAGTGCAGATCCACCACGATACTCAGCATACGATGTATTTTGCTTGAGAGCATCTGGGAAGATGAGGCAAAACCAACAACCCATGCAGTCCTGAAATGTTTTGAATGCCTACTGCTATAGCTAGGGCCCAGCTGATTTCAGGCTGCCCACTACCAGCAGCTCTGAACAGTCGCACTGAATCTGTACTTCACAGCAATGTCTGATGCACCAACACAATTGAGCCATTTGTTTCATTGTTTTATGTAATAGAAATTCATAGACTGTCTTTTCTGATGCATTGGACTGAATTTTTACCTCAAAGCGCAAAAGGCCGATCATCCTGAAATTTTTAAAGGACTTGGCACGAAAGGTTTCTATTGAATATTTTGCTAGCTATCATTTTTAAGTTATCTTCCCATCCCATTAGCTTATCATGACGACTTGATTCCCTGTCTTCATGCACTGCTTAGTGAGTACGCGTATTATGGCAAAATGTTTTACTCCGGTTAAATGTAATCGTTCTATTGTGTGGGGCCATAGATTTTTTAATGGAGATTTTAGACTTCACTACTGTAAATGCCTTTTAACAAACATAACTTTCACAGGTATTGCAGTTTTTTGTCAGTTTTACTAACTATCTTTTTAATCTCTGCAGACTTCGGCTGCAAAGCAATTGCACTATACTGCGAGTTCAAATAGGTGGTTCTTGTTCTGTGAATGTGTAATATAACCAGATAGTGATGCCTGTCAGTAGATTTTAATTATAATGGTTACAAATAATACTGCCATGGTATCGTAACAAGTACTGAACCATCATTTCCCCCTCTAAAAATTATAAAAACAAAACAAAAAAAATTAGCTTTTAGGTATTTTGCAAACTTTTACAAAAGTGCCCACTTTATGCTGCTGTGTGGTTTGATAAATCTAAGTGATTTTAAAACTTTTTTCTCATAGAGGGTTTAACTTTGGCAATAAATATTTGTTTTTTAAGCCCCCCCTAACAGTGTAATTTTCTAGCTGAGGATTGTGCATGAGTTTAACCGACATTCTCGTGTCGTTTTCTGAACACACAATTTGGCAGTTTCTGAAACTAATTAGAAAAGACGCACTTCCATGCTTTTTTTAAGAATTATTTTTAACTGTTTTATATTCACTGTTGGTGTCCTGTCTACATTTTTTATAAGCTTGGAAACTGGGTGTTACATGTAGGAAAGGCTTGCCAATCTGTACAGTCTAAATGTATTGTGTGACAGGCAACCTAAGGACTTGTACCAGCATTTTAAACTTTTTTTTTTTTTCCTCCCCCCCGGGAATCTAGGTTGCACACACAACTGCATTCAACAGCATGTTTAACAAATGTAAGTCTCATATACTGATTCTGTCCCAGCCTAGAAATTAGGGGTTTTTAATCTGCTTGGCTTTTTTCAGTGTAATAAAGAACAGGGGCTTGGTTTCAATGAATAGTCTTGGAATCTGTAGTACATTAAGACTAGATTCCTCTTAGTGTTAACTTGAGTTAGCACAGATTAAAAGCTTATTCCTAAACTGAGGAGAGCCAACACCACTACTTTGATAACAGAAGTTTGAGAAGTCCAACGATTGCACTGTGGTCTCTGATACTCGTGTGGGGTTTGCTGCTAAGTTGTCTGCTGTTCCAAAGCTTAGGAACCAGCCCCCTCAAAATTTCAGCAATATGAAATGCTGTTTCCTTCGGTCTTTAAGCTTGTAAATAAACGGAAGTTTACATTTCTAAATGCTGGGTTTTTTTCAGTTGTACCAGAGTACACTGAACTCAGTCTTCAAACAGTTTTATAATATTCTTTCAAGTAGTACGTCTCATTAAATTAAGTTTAAATTTTTTTCATTTTTGTTGAAAATGGGACTGAAGTGAACTCTGCTCCTGGCACGTACCGTGGACAGGTTTAGATTGAGGGGAAAAAAAAGATTCTTTTTAGTTGTTTTTTTTTTATTTTATTTTTTTTTTAAAGAATACCTCACTTGTGTAATAAAATCAGGACATGTGGGTGGGAGACTGACCGCTGCTTCAGCTAGATGGCTGCTTTTCTCAGTACTCGTTCAGGGAGAATACAAAAAAACCCTTTTTAGAATGAACTCTGACTGACCCAACACACATGGAGAACTTCGGCACCTTGAAAAGAAACTGAGCACCCTTTTTAGGTTTATAGGATCAAAGATCGCTATTTTGAGTTTGTGCACTAGGCAAGAATGTGACTGGTTTAATCAAGGGTGCATAAGAAATATTTAATTTTATCACCAGTTGGTTGTCCAGTGCCAAGCACTCCTAGTTCAGATTGAGTGAAGTGAGAGCCTCTCCTTTGTTTGCCTGTGACTGGACTGAATATTTAACCTCAGACTAGGTGGATTGTTAGACCTCGGCTGGCCCTGGGACACAGGGTGAGGACGTGAACCCGATCTTGTGTTAAAACGCCGCTAAGGGCGCGGTGCTGTGGCTCTGGGAGAAGGGCGCTGAAGTTCAGGACTGTTGCGTGGTGGTAACAGTAAGATCAGAGTTTCGGCAGTGCTGTCCTACGTAGGTCTGAGTCCAAGTCTGGAGGTTGGGCTTGACGATCTGGATTAACCCCTTGGGCCTGACTGAATCGTTATGCATGTGTCAATCAATGGGAAGATGTGCATTCTGTAGATGTAGTTCTTCGGGTGTTTTGGTTTTGGTTTGGGTTTTTTGTTTGTTTTTTTCTTTTTTGTTGGTTTGTTTTTTTTTAAATAAATAAAGCCTGTTGGCCACTGTTTAGCTATGTGGTGTGAAAGATTTTAAATGTAGCAAAGTTTAAAGAGTTGGGGAAGGGGGTGGTTGACATTTTAAAAAAATTTTTTTTAAAAAAGGGGGGGGGCAGAAATCCCATTTTCTAACCAGTTCTGCTTGCTTTGTGAACAGCTGAATTCTGAACAAGCTCTGGCAATCACTAGTTAGCCTGTCTCAAACATTTGAACAGCCTGGCTTATTTATTCTTGTTGTAAGTATCACGGTTTAGTGTAGTGTAGTGCCTGTAGCTGCGTCCAAAGGGCGTAAGAGGCAGCGATGTACAGGCAAACGTGCTTCATGCAGTATGTCTCTCGTCCCGGACACACGCGTCAGAGTTGTTTAATCTCTATCAACAGCTTTGCTCTTCGGATGGGAAAGGGCACCTTTGTTCAGATCCAGCGTTCGACAAAACCTACCCCCCCACCCCCCCCCCCAAACTACCTTTGTGGATGTGCTGTAGGATTTTTTCTTGCTCAATAGCAAGGGAGTAACTCTGCTTTCATTTTAGGAAGGCAGGGTTTGGAGGGCATTGTATCAATACTGTTTCAACTACAAGGTTTTTTCCTTGTGCACTGGAGGAAAGATCTTGTAATATCACTTACAGATTTTCTTATACCTTGCTATTGACATTTTCATATTTCTATGTCTAGAGGCTGAAACTTTAATGTAAAATGTTTGCATTTGTTCATTTTGACTTATGATGTAATTTTTGTTTCTATATTGTTAGACTTGTAATGTTAAAAATTGTATTTTATTAAATTTGGACTGGATGTATGTCTATAGCAATACGAGGTACTCTTTCTAAACTGTTATGGATGGGTTAGCAGCCCCATGTTGCGGTAAGATGCTGGTCGTGTACAACTTGCAATGTATTCTTTTCTCTTTTTTTTTAGCCTGCAGGGATATTTTGTGTTCATGTGTCCAAAAATAATAATAATAATAATAAAAAAAATGGCATTCTTGTGCCAAATGTTCTGGTTTTCGTTGTTGATGTCTAATAAATGCAATGTACAGAGTGAGCAACCGATACTGTTGCCTGTAAACAAATGTCTTAAATTATTTAACTTTTAATTAAAACTTGTACACAATGTGTAACCTGTGGAACTCATTGCCACAACCTATTTATTTCTGATGTGTGAGGATTTAGAAAGGGATAGAAATATGCATGGATAACATCTCTAGCGTTCCTGAGAGGAGGGCTTAAATTACCTGTTTTCGGAGGCTGTGCTAACTGCAGGGGGAGATGTTCATAACGGGCGTATTTTTTTAATGTTCTCAGAAATTATATAGCAATGTCTAGAGAAAACAAGATGTTCACAGACTCTGTATCTGCCTGGAGAAGTGATTCTATATTAGAGAGCCCCAAATTAATAAATGAAAGAGCTGTTTGCTTATTCATCTTCTCTATTTCAGGTGAGGGTTTGTTGTGTCCTCAGACAACCGTACTCCACTAAAAATACCAGGGTAAGGACAGAAAAAGGCTGAAACATGACAGCTATAAATGAACTTGGGACACATGATTGCTTAAAATAACCTGCCTTTTCAGCAAACCCCCTGCTTCCAGGTTTTAATTTTTTTTTTGCAGCGGAGATCCTGTGGGTTTGGGAACGGAGACACTGGCGCCTCAGGTGAGCCCAAGCAGCTTAAAGGTGGACAATGGCTTTATCCTCGAGTCTTCTGAAAGTGGTGTAAATGTGGTTGGAGGGCCGTGGCTGTCACGGGTGCCCTGTGCACAGCCCCGGGCCCAGGCCAGTGCC
The DNA here is from genome assembly GCF_023634155.1 of Falco peregrinus. Classification (NCBI taxonomy): domain Eukaryota; kingdom Metazoa; phylum Chordata; class Aves; order Falconiformes; family Falconidae; genus Falco; species Falco peregrinus. The sequence continues at coordinate 118,989,496 of NC_073723.1, forward strand.
TGCCCCTGACGTGGGTGCGGGATGGGTCCGGTTCCCACCGGTTTGTGCTGCTGCCTCATGCGCTGCTGCCCCGGGCACGGACCTGAGGGGACATGGCCGGCCCGAGGGGATGGCCCAGGCCTTTGGCCTTTTTATGAGCACTGTCAGGCCCCAGCATGGCTTTTTGTTCATGTTTTTGCTGTGGGCCCTCGCCTGGGAGGGAAGGACTTCACAAAATGAGCTGAAAAGCCAGGGTTTCTGCCCAGTTTCGCCGGGTGCAGGTGGCGCGGCCCACAGCGCCTCAGGAGCCGCACAGAAGCTGCCCCCGCCCGCCCATCGCTGCCCCCCGGCCTGGCAGCGGGAAGGACTCGAAAATAGGTGAAAACACCCCAAAACCGCCTCTGTGGCGGTGGAGTGCGGGGCAGGCCCGAGCGCGGGCAGCGGGCGCCGCGCCGCTCCCGACCCCCGGCCCCACCCGGTGGCGCCCCCCTCGCGCCGGTGCCCGGCTGCCGGTGCCCTGTTCCCGCTGCCCGCCGGTGCCCTCCAGGTGCGGCCCCGGCGCGGCCGCGCCGCCTCGCACGGGCCCAAGATGGCGGCGGGGCCGTCGGGCGCCGCCTTTGTTGGGCGCGGGGCCGGGCGGCGGCGGCGGCGCGTGCGCGCTGGGGCGCGGGCAGAGGCGGCTGCGGCGGGCGGCGGTGCAGCACCGGCCCCCGCCCCGCCCGGCCCCGGCCCCGGCCCCGGCCCCTGCGCGCGGCCCCCGGCTCGGAGCGGCGCCCGCGTGGATGGGATGGAAGCGGGACCCTCGGGAGCAGGTAGCGGCGGCGGGGGAGGGGCCGGGGCGCTGCGCACCGGGGGGGTGAGGAGCGTGTAACGGCGGAGCGTGCAGCGGAGGGTGAGGAGTGTGCAGCGGGAGGGGGGGTGTGTGCGGGTGTGTGTGTGCAACGGGGGGGGTCTGCGCTGAGGGGAGTTGCAGTGCCGGGGGGCTGCACAATGCGGGCCGGGGGAGCTGTAACGTGGGGGTGCGGGGGGCAGCGGCGGGATGCGTGGCGGGGGCTGCGGCGGGGGGAGCCCCGCTGCGGGGTGAGGGGGGCGCGGGGGGGGGACACGCCTGTGCAATGGGGCGCTGCGGGGAGCGCTGCTGCGGGGGCCTGGGGGCGCGGGGGGGCTGCAGGGCCGCCCCTGTCTGCCTGGCTTGTGCCCCAGCGGGCCTGGGGGCCAGCAGCCGAGCGAGGGCAGGGAGCAGGAGAGGGGGCGATGGTGGGGGGGGGACACAGCACCCGTGGGAGTGGGGTACGGGGCTGGGGGGGCAGGGGGTGCCCCCGGAGCGGTGCTGAGCCCTGCGCAAGGGGCCTGCTTCACACGGAGCAGCAGCTGCAGCAGCTCCCCGTACGTCCCCCCCAGCTCCCCATCCGTCCCCCCAGCTCTCTGTCCCCCCCCCCCCCATGTCCCCATCCGTTTCCCCACAGGTCCCTGATCCCCCTCAGCTCCCTGTCAGTCCCCCCCACATCCCCCCCAGGCCCCGGATCCCCCCAGCGCCCTGTCCCCTCCATGTCCCCATCCACCCCGCCCAGGGCCCTGTCCCCCGGTGTGGTGTTTCGGGGTGCGGGCTGGGAGCTGGCACAGAGCCGGTGATGCTGTGCGCCGTGACAGCACGAAGCGGCTCTTCTCCCTGCGCCGGGGCATGCGCGGAGCCGGGGCAGCGCACAGCCGGCTGCCGGCGAGGGGCCGCGGGGGCTGAGCCCCAGGGTCACCCCGTGCCCCCCCAGCCCTGCCTTCGCACCCCTGGCTGCAGGCAGAAGCAGCTGACGGAGCTTTCGGTCCGGGCCCCTTGGTGTCAGGCAGCTCTGCGGGGGTTTGGAGAGCCCTTCCCCAAAACTGGCCCGGCTGTCGCGTCGGCAGCCGCTCGCTGCCATGCCCGGCGTGAGCATCGCTAACCTGTGCTGCTCTAAGCCGCAGAAGGATTTTGGTGCCTAAAATAAGGCAGGAGGAGGGCAGGGGGTGGTGGGGACTGGGAACTGCTGCCTTTCTACGGCTCTCAGGCTGGCAAGTTTGCTGCCCACCATAATGTAGCAGCGTGGTGAGATTTTAACGTGGAGCTGGTGCGTGTTTACAATCAAACTTTGGTCCTTTCTTACAGTATTTAATTTTAAGTGTGGCATGGAGATCTCTTGATGTCTGTGTTACCTTCTGGCTGCTGGCGTTTTGTGTTTGGGGCTGATTTATTGGCCTCTGGAAGCCGTGATTTGGCGCAGCTTGGGCTTTGCCGGCGCCTCGGGGCGATAGCAGTGCTGCCGCCTTGGGCGATGCAGATAATGCTGCTGGCGCTCCTACACCCTGCTGCCACCAGTCGTACCTGATTCTGTTCAGGTGCTTTATAAAACGATCTCTTGGATGGGATGGGGCCACGCTTAGGTGTGCTGGGTTTGCGTTTCGGTCCCACTGATGGCACAGGGGTCCCTGGGGGGGGGCGGGGGGGGGCTGTACTTTTGGGAGTTTCCCCTTTCCTCCTCAAATCTGGCGGGGGGATGTATGCTCCCACCCGCGTCACCCTGCGTGCATTTTGTGAAGTCCTTCCCTCCACCACCGCGTTTACCCTGTGTCGCAGAAACCGCTGCGGATTCTGCCCTGCCTTGGCACCGCTTTGCCTGCTGACGGTCCCCAGGTATAGGGCTGAGCCTCACATATGAGCCTTGACAGTGCCAGGCTGCGACCCGTTGGGGTAATAAAGCAGAAACTTCATGTGTACCTGGAAGTGCACAACATGAAGGTGCCTGGAAAGGCAGTGGGAGAACCTGGGACATCCTCTGACCTGCAGGCACTGCTTGGGGAGGCATGCCTGTGCAGTGGGTTTAAAAATTAAACTCGGTTTCCCCCCAACTTTTAGTTTTCTTTATCCCTCGCAAACTTCCTAAACGTTGTTGACCTTAACCGTTGTCTTCCTGTGCTAAACCCTGCAAAAACCCCAAAGCTGTTCCGTCTGTTGGATCTCTTTATCTTCAGGAAACATGAAATTGCATGTGCCTGTTTCTGGGACAGGATTATACCAAGAAACAAAGCCGGGAGAAGCACCTTGCCTGGAGACACGGCATGTATGATTTATCTCTAAACGCTTTCTGCAGCCTCTCTCTAAACCCTGAGAAGAACAAAACAGAGACAAGTTATTAAGATGGCAGACATTAAAAGGAAGCCAAATCAGGCAGAAAAGCGCTGCTCTTTGGGCAGGTTGATGTGTGGCAGAGCTGCGCGTGGGTTTTAATCTCCTCACTCGGAGCCCCTGGCTGGCAGCTCTACGGGGCTGACTGTGGTGAAACGGGGCTGACTGTGGTGGGACATGGAGAGGAGCCGGTGTCGCCTTTGTACTGTGCCCTCAGGCACTGGGGGCTGCCTTTGTCTGTGGCTCCCAGTTCTGTGCATCCCTGGCTGCTGCTTGGACAGTCTGCGGGGACAGTGTGAGACCCTGTGGGGCTGGCAGGAGCGGGAGCAGCCTTTACCCAGTCCAGGCACCGCTTGCGGGGACCCCAGGCTTGTGATGTGGTGTCACACGGAGTCTGGATGAGCCACCTGGTGCGTTTGGCAAAGTGGTGGCACTCATAATGCCGGGTGCTTCTCACTGAAAAGGGGGATGTGGAACCACTGGGCAGCTGGGGCCAGCTCAGCAAGAGCCTTGCAGGTTGCCTCATGCCACCTCTGTGCCACTGGCATTGCCGTGCTGCTCTCCCTGGAGCCAAAGCAGCTGGTTGGCGACTCCTGTGAGTGGGTGTGGTGGAGGCGGCGATGCTCTTGCTGCTGTTTGTTCTGCTCTGTCGCATCATCTGCAGGTTCACCTCTGGCCCAACGCGGACAGTGGGACTGTGTGTGCTGGGGTGTGGGGGCGCTGGCCTCGGTGGCAGCAGGGCAAATTTTTACCTTGACACAGAGTTCACTGCCCATGATTTCCAGGCGGAAAGCTGAGGTTTGACATGGCACAACGATGCCCTTTGTAGCGCTTGGCACTCGGTCTCAAGGATACAAAGAACTGAACTGCTTTCAGAAGTAAATACTGTAGTAAACCAGATTAGAGCCTGTTTTGGCTCATTTCTTGGATGCAGCCGCCACAGCATGGGGCAGGAGCAGGGCTGGGGCAGCTCAGACATTCCCTCAGAAGACGGGCTCTGGTGCACAGGACGGGCTTAGTGCTGCGTATCGATGGCTGCGGCTGGAGCCCTCTGCCCCCTGTGGGCACGATACACTTAAACTCGGTTTAGTGTTGAACCAAAAAGCGCCTGCAGCTGGGTGAACCTGGTTGTGCTCATGGCAGCTTGGGAAGGAGCAGGCAGCGGGGGGGGATGTCTGGGCTGGCAGAAACGAGATGGTGCTTTTTGAAGTCTGGGCTCTGTGGGACGGTGTTGGTCGCTGCTCAGAGCTGGCGGTTTTGAAGATGTTGAGCCTGGAGACTGGTCGCCCTGCCAGCAGTTGCCTTTCCTGCTGGTGCTGCTGCTTCCTTTGCCTGCTGACGAGGGGTTTTCACTTCCCTGGGGGTTTCTGGGTCCCAGGTGGATCAGGATGGACCATGCCGTGTGTCCAGCAGCATTTGGCATGCCACAGCCCTGCTTGCTCCTCTCTGATTGCCGGCTGTGTTTTGGCGGGGCTGGGTGTGCGGGGAGGGGGCCATCGCAGACCCGCCGCCGCCGCAATAAAACTCCCTTTTGTCTCGGCCTGGTTCCCGCGGCCCCTCGGCTGAATGTGGCGCTGGAGAGGATTTAAATGACATGGTAATTTCATGCCGTCCCACCGGCGGCTTTGCTGGGACACAGGCAGCTGTTGGACAGTGGGTCGTGTTCCCCAGCTGTTACAATAAATAACAGAAACAAAGTGTATTCCAGTGCTTCTTACCCCAAACGGACTTCTCCCTTGGCAGCGCTGCCCTCGCTGACATCTTTGCCCACCGGTGCTCCGCGCGCACCTGGCGAAGGGATGGTGGTGATGGCGGCAATGCTCCCGCCACCAGCGCGTCCCCAGGGCACGGCTTTTGTGTGCGAAAGTCTGTGATTTCTCTCGGGCCGCTGAATTTATAATGGCAGGCGGATTTCATCCTGCTCACTGGCCGCATTGTGCTGCAGGAACAACACTCGCCCTCCAGCCCCCGGCCCGGGCGCCTGCATTTACATGACAAAGTGGGAGCTTGTGCAGCTTCGCCATGGAGAGTTGAGGTATGCAGAAGCCCCCCTGTCTCTGGGTGGTTTGGGTCGCTTTTTAACGAGGCTTCTTCTACCGAAGGGGAACTGGCACGTTTCGCCACTGGCCCCTTCTCTGCTGCTCCGAGCTGCAGCTGGGGGCTGCAGGCACCAGGTGCTGGCAGATACCACGTCGCACTGCCCGAGTTCCTTGGCACGGTGTCCTCCAAGCCAGGCAGAGGGTGGCTTTCGGCAAGATTTGCACCTAGGCAAACTGGGGGGGAGACCGTGAGCGCCCTGGGGTAGGGACATGGCATGGGAAGGGGTGAGCCCAGCCTGCATGTTCACCAAAGTGCTTCGGGGTCTCTCCCACCTGGGCCAAAGCAGCCAAGGCCAGGCAAGAGCCCGTTTCGCACGCCAGAGGTGCTGGATGCTGCAGCTTCCATTGGGCGCTGAGCATCACCCCTGGTCCCCCCTCCCTGCAATAGCTGTGTCTTGGGTAGGCACCACTGTGCCAGGCTGTGCACTTGCACTGGAAGATAATGGCTTTTTAAAAATCTTTGGATCTCGAGGTAGTTTAGAAAGGAAAAGTAATTATCACTCCTCACTTTGCTGGGCGAGCTCCGGGTGAGCAGCACGAGCTTGGGGCTGGGCTGCTGGGGTGGCTGCTCCGGCTCATCGCATTCAAGGATGGTGTGTCTGCAGTCGCCAAAGTAAAACCCTCGGAGTCAGCCCAGGGCTGAACTTCCCCATGCTTGACGCTGGTCTTGTGTCCTGCTTGGTCTTTGCAGAGCATCTCCCTGCCATCACGGTGCTGCTCCCTCCAGCCAGGCTGCCCATTTATATTACCTTGCGTTTGCAATATCTCGTGGCTCGCATGAAACTCCTGAGCCAACTTTAGTGTTGCTGGAGGCAGGCTCCTTCATCTGAGATTCATGATCCTAATTGCGAGGCTTTTTGTTCATAAAGCATCTGGTGATCCTCTGGTGAGAGGGTTTGTACAGCAAAGTGTTATTTTCGGGCTGGCCTGGCCAGTGCAGTTGCATGACGGCTGTGGGACTGTTCGGTCATTCCTCCTGCCAGCCCCAAACTGGCTTCAGCTCTTCTCTGGCACTGAGCGCTGCCGGGCGGCTGATGACCTGTGGCTGCTGCCCTGCATCCCTGGCATCCGTGGGGACACCATGGGCATGTGGAGATTCTGTCGCGCTCACTGCTGCCAGGATTGTCTCGGGGTTGAGAAGGTCCAGAAGAGGAGAAACTGCAGGTGCTGGCCTTGATGTGGTTGCAGGAAGGGCAGCGGGGAGCTGCTGTCCTCCGGCGGGTCTTGCGAGTGGGCTGCGCAGTTTCTTGCTCGAAAGGCAGAGCAGGGACCGGAGGCTCCAGCAGCGCTGGCAAATGCCTCTTTGATTGCGAACCATGATTTAAAAATGCATCAACTTGCAGCCAGGGAGCTGGCGATTGCCAAGATATGTTTGTCATGTGGAGACATGAATTACACCATGAGTAGCTCATCTGAAAATCAGTTTCTTAAAACAAGCTGCCCCTGGAGCACAACGCAGCCGTTTGTCACGGGGGTGCTCGCAGTCACCCTGTCCCAGAGCAGCTGTGAGTGCCTGCAGGGCTCCGAGCCCCGTGTTGGCCTCAGAGATCCCAGTCTTGCTCGTCACACTGCTCTGAGTCCTATGCTGCCTTGTCCACAGAGGTGCTGGGGCTGGCTTAGCCCCAGGCTTGGGGCTCTCAGCAGGTTGTGGAGCTCCCGGGCTCCTGCCACAGGCCAGGAGCAAGAGCAGAGGTCGGCTTTGCAAAGTCAATGCTGCAGTTCAGCCCCTGGACACTCACAAGGGTCATTCCATCCCCCCGGTGTCCTGTGGCTAGGTGGCCGTCCATCGGCAGGAAAAGTGTTGCATTGATGGGGTGCAAAAGTAAAAAGCAAATCTGAAGCTTAGTTTGCTGCACTTCTCTCTTTTTGCTTCTGATATTTTTAGCCTGGAATTGAAATTTAGATTTAAAAAGAAAGTAGATGGGAGCAAAGGGTGCTAAGAGCACCATGTGTTCAGGAGCCTAAATTGGAGCCGGGTCGCTGTCTGGGGGCTGACTTGGACAGTTGGCTACCCAGATGGAACGCTCTGAATATCCACATGCTGCGCTCCCTGCACCCGGCCCAGCTGGCCGAGATCTTGCGGGGTTTGAGAAACAAATAGGAGATACAAAACTGGGATAGGTGCCGGCAGGCAAAGTGGGAATGGGGCAGGAAAGGCAGATCTCACATCGGAGAGCAGCAAATATTTGCTGCAATATTTTAAGATAACTTTGTGTCCAAGGGTGCTGTCATTTTAGGAGCGCAGCTCAGTCCTGTGGCCCTGCGCTGGTTCCCAACCCTGCACCTCGGGAACTTCATTAGTAAGTCTGTATAATGGGCTTTGTGGAAAAACTCGTACTTCCCTCTTCACAGGTTTGGGGCCCATGCTGCTTGAAGTGGGGTTTGGAATTGTTTTTTTTCGCTACCTCCCATAATTCATAGGAGGTTTCATCAAACTGTTTTTAATTTTCTCTGGGTTTTATCGGCAACTTCCCTGGAGTTAGCCTTCCTCTCCGACTTTTTTTTTTTTTTTTGCTGAACAGCTGTTGAGAATTACATTGGGGAGGGGTAAAAGGTAAGTTCAAATACCGGGACTTGAGTTATCTTGTGACCTGGAGTTTAAAACACAATCATTAATAAACAGTATAAAACCAAAGCGAGCTGTTATCCTGCGAAATCTAGCAGTTAAATAATCGTGTAGTGCAGATGCAATAACGTGTTTCCTGTTTCTTGTGGCCTCCCTCCGGCAGTGAGTCAAAATTTGCTGCAGGATGGAGGGGAAAATGCACGTGTCTGCAGGTCCTTGCTGATGGAGTATCCAGGGAATTGCATCCCCATGGAGAGGGACAGACCCGCAGCTCTGTGCCGGTGGAGCCGGTGCTGCTCTCCCGTTGGAGGTGGCAGATGCTGTCACCACGCGAGCTGGCAGGGAGGCGGGTGGGGGGGGCCACTGCTGGCTCCTTGGCCCCTCGCTTCGCCTCTGGCAGAAGTCCCGGGTGTCTCGGTGGGGCCATATTTCTCTCCTCAGAGCAGACGTGGTCCCTCGCCTCCTCCCACCAGGCAGATCCTCCCCATTGTGCCGGCGCTGGCTTGTAAATCAGTGGGGCAGGGCTGGTCGGTGGGACAAAGGCTGCCTGTGCTTCTGGGGTGTCCTGGCTGAGCTCCCTCTGGCAGGACCCCCCAGCCCTGGCACAGGGGTGGAGGGTGCTTGCAAACCCCTTCCCTGCTAAAACCCACCCTGGGTGTTCCACAAACTAGAGAGTGACGTATTTGTAGGAAAAATACGTGGAGGCAAGGGTACTGTGTCCACCAGCCACAACCAACAGATGGAACTGGGTGAGACCGCCCTGTTCATGGCAGAGCCCCCTGGCAGCGTTGGATGGGTGCTTTCTTCTTCAGGGTTTGCAACAGCATCCAGTTTCTCCTCACACTGCGACCCAGCAGGTCCGGTGCTGCCTCCTGCTCGGCGCTGTCAGACCTGGGCTATTTTTGGAGCTGCCCTTACAACAAAGCGCTCTGCGCGCTGGAGCACAGCATGGGTCGGCTTTGATGTCGCCGTCACTGCCGTGCAGCAGGGCAGGCGATGCTTGGCCCTCTCTGTGCTTGCTGGTCGGCAAACACCATCCTGCAGGATGGGATGCTGGGGGTGCCCAGAGAGACACAGCCGGAGGGTTTTCTCCTGCAGGAGCTGGGGAAGGAATGGGCAATAAAAACACACCACAGCCCTGGGAGGGCTGGCCTTGGTCTTAAGTGTATCTTCACTAATTCAGTGTGCTGACGTCTCCCACACGCTGTAGGTGAAGGTTGCTGCTGCAGACCCGTGGCGAGCTCTTGGCACGGATACGGGGCTCTACTTGCTTTTTAAAACTAGGGCTGGAAAGTTTCTTGCCGCTGTTCTCGTTGTTTGCTTATTGCGACATTGCTTGTGTGAAACAGAACTTGAAGTGCAGCTTTGCGGCGGTGTAGCAGGCACTTTCAAAACGCTTTTAATGTGGACATGAGGTACAACCTGTCCTTTGGTGTCAGGAGAACTGAATGTAGCCTTCTGTCCCTGCATCTGGTCAGGGAATTGAGTTACGGATATTGTGTATGCCAGGACACAGGTGCGCCCATGGCTGGGATGTGTAGTGGGAGTCCCTTGTTCTCCCAGATCCGTACTGCTGCCACACATGGCTCGGGGTAAGTTCCTTTCCCTGAGGCAAAGCAGAGGTTTTTATCTGCTGGTGGATGGTTTGACATCTGCACAGCTGGTGGTGGCACAGCAGAGCAGAGGGCTTGGCACTGCCCTTTGACAGCATGGCTGGTGGCGGTGCTTGCCGGATGGTGGCCAGGGAAGCTGCTCTCAGCTGTGCTGGTCTGAATTCTGCCACCAACATCTACTGCCAGGAGCGTGAGTAGTGGGAGACCACCCAGTTTGGGATGCAGTGGTGGAGAGTGCTGCGTTGTCTGTCTGGGCGCAGGGTTTCTCCTGGCCCTCCTGACCCATTTTCTCTCCCCGCAGCTGCAGGCGCATACCTGCCACCCTTGCAGCAGGTATTTCAAGCGCCGCGTCGGCCCGGGATAGGAACCGTTGGGAAGCCCATCAAGCTCTTGGCCAACTACTTTGAAGTGGACATTCCCAAGATTGATGTGTATCATTATGAAGTGGATATCAAGCCTGACAAATGTCCACGCAGAGTCAACAGGTAAGGCAAGTATTAGAGGTTTTGGCACTCGTTCCCTGCTTCCAGTTTCCTTGTGGAGGCTCCCTAAGTGCCTGGCTCTGTCTTCACCAGTGGAAGCAATCAGGGTGACGCGGTGGCAGGGGTCACAGCCCTGTCCAGCGCCTGTGGGTGGCTGGAGCCCACAGCTTGTGCAGCAGTGCTGGTTCCTGGCCCTGACAGCCTTGGAGGTCCTGAACCTCAGCACAGTCCCCTGCTTCTTCAAAGCAGCTGTGCTATTTTGGCAGCAATCCTGTATTTAAAAATAGCAAGCCCAGACCTTGGGCCATGGCGTACTTTTCTTTTCTTTGTTTTTCTTTTTGATGTCCTGCTCACTGCCTGTCCCCTCCTGCCTTGGCAGCCTGGGTAGCTCTGCCATCTGAAGGTCGCCAAGCAGATGCTGCACATGCTTTTGGTGGCCGCAGGCAGTGGGTCGCTCCCTCTCACCCTCCCGGCACGCGCGGCGGGTTCGCAGCCAGCTCTGGCGGGTGTGCGTTCCTGCATGCCCTGTAAACACACTCTGCCAAAGCCGATGTGCCGAGCTGTGGGGCAAGGCATGTGGCTGCTTGTCTGGGGGCACTCCTGCCCGCGGAGCGCTCTGCTCTGCTCACTCAGAAGTGCCCCAGGTAGGGAGCCTGGGGACCGGGCAGGTCATAGGAGGTGTCAGGCTGTAAAGAAACTGGCAAAACGCACCTTACCCTTCTCTCCCCCTGCCTCCCTTTCTTGCTGCGCTCACCTGCATAGGGAAGTTGTGGAGTACATGGTGCAGCACTTCAAACCGCAGATCTTTGGCGAACGAAAGCCTGTCTATGATGGGAAGAAGAACATCTACACTGTCACGGCCTTACCCATCGGAAATGAGCGGGTAAGAGGGGGTGGCAAGCCCAGTGCAGGCAGCGTGACCTGCCTGCTGCCTGGGAAGGACCAGCTGAAAATTACCTCCTCCCCCTTGCGTCAGCAGGGATGCCATGATTGCTTCCCCTTCCCTTCTGCACCCAGGTTGACTTCGAGGTGACGATCCCAGGGGAAGGCAAGGACAGGATATTTAAGGTCTCTATCAAATGGATGGCCATTGTGAGCTGGCGCATGCTGCACGAGGCCTTGGTCAGCGGGCAGATCCCTGTTCCCCTGGAGTCTGTCCAGGCGCTGGATGTTGCCATGAGGCACCTGGCTTCCATGAGGTACCTGCACCGAGGGGTGGCCCGATGGGTGGGTGGCAGGGGCTGTGCCATGAGCACGGAGTGTGCCAGGGAAGGAACCGGCTGCCCTTGGCAGGCTGATGTGACTGGGACTGGCCTTGGTGGTCTTCGGGAGGAGGCAGCCCCACCTGCCATGCCGCTCAGTGCCATTGCTGTGGATGCAAAATAAATGGGGAGATGCAGTGGTGGGGGCAAGTGATGGCTCGGAGGGGCTGGGGGTGCTTCTCGGTCACTGCTGGTGGGGATGGTGTGTGCTGTTTGACGTGGTTTGCCCTGGTTCGCAGGTACACTCCTGTCGGTCGCTCCTTCTTCTCCCCTCCTGAAGGCTACTACCACCCCCTGGGAGGCGGCAGGGAGGTCTGGTTCGGTTTCCACCAGTCTGTCAGGCCTGCCATGTGGAAGATGATGCTCAACATTGATGGTGATGTATTTTTCGTGCTGGGGAAGTGCACCAGTAGGGCTGGGTGCGTTTGGGGAGGCTGGATCCAGCTGGCTCTTGGCCAGGTCTGTCTGCTGGGAGAGAGCAGAGACACATTGTCATATCTGTCCCGCAGTGTCGGCTACTGCCTTCTACAAAGCCCAGCCTGTAATTGAGTTCATGTGCGAGGTGCTAGACATCCGGAACATCGACGAGCAGCCGAAGCCCCTGACAGACTCGCAGAGAGTGCGTTTCACCAAGGAGATCAAAGGTAGAGCTCCCGGCGAGTGCCGGGGACCCATCCCCAGCCGGGCACTGCCTCAGGTGCTGGCTGTGGCTTCTCTCCCACCCAGCCCCTGCAGCAAGGTGGGGGTACAGAGCTTGCACACTTAAAATGTCTCCTGGGGCAGCGTTGTCTCCTTCGTGCACTTCGCAAGGCATTACCTGCTCTGCAAACAGTTAATTACTTAAGGAAAGGTGTTGGTGGTGTCCTGGGGAAGTTTTGCAAAGGGGAATTGCTCCCACCTTTACCAGTGACTCTGCTGTGTCTCCCTGTCTTGCATCAGGTCTGAAAGTCGAGGTTACCCACTGCGGGCAGATGAAGAGGAAATACCGTGTGTGTAACGTTACCAGGCGGCCAGCCAGCCACCAGACGTAAGGCGGGTGGGAAGATGCCCTTGGAAAAATCTGAGCTGTTCTCCTTTTTAACAGCTGCTGGTGTCGTTAGGGAGAGCTGGGTGGGAAACTCCAGCCTGTGATGGCAAAAAGAGATGTGTTTGGGGCTCTGCAGTGGTTTTGGGCACAGCAGTTCACGCAGCTCTGTGCCTTGCATGAAGGCAGCTCTGTGCCATGCATGAAGGCAAGCGGGATGCAGGGGAGGGTGGGAGTGCAGGGGATGCTTTGTCTGGCAGGCGGTGCGCTGCAGCGGGCGGGAGCTAACATGCCAGGAATTGTCCTAGTTTTTACCTCTGAGCTTGGTTTTCTTCTTTCTTAAAATAGACACTGCCAAAGCAGAAGCTTTGTCAGGGGATAAAGCGATTCCCTGCCTTGAAATTATTCGCATGTGCCTGGGAGCAGGCTGGGCCTGGGCCCCTCTCTGTGTCGGGGTGCTGCCCTGCTCCCCACAGCCCCCCACAGCCTGGGGGCTGCAGCACCAGGAAGGGGAAGGGGACAGCAGAGGTAGCCTCAGCACCAAGCTGTCAGATGCCACAGCCCATGGATGTTCCAGGGTTCATCAGTGGGGTTTGCTGCGGGAATTGCCCCCAAGGAGGCTTGGAAGCAAAACTTTGAGGCAGAGGGGGGAGAGCAAGCAAACCCCCCAGACCTCCCCATGTGTGTTGGGGCAGGAGGGGCTGTGCTTGTATTCTCTGCTGGGTGCTCGCTGAGTGGAGCTGGAGGGGAGGCGGGGGGATGTTTTTCAGGCTGTTTGCTCCCCAAGTTTCTGCAGTGTTTCTAGAAATTTTGCCGACAGTTAAAAAAAAAAAAGGAAAAGAAAAAAAAATGAACACAACAAGAAGTTTTGGCTCATGCTGTACAAACCCAAATGCTGGCAGAAAAGCTCTCCTCCCTGTTCTTGCCCGGTACCAAACCAGCAGTGCCTGCTCAGGCCGGTGTTGTCAGGCTTCAGAGCACGCACCGAAGTGGAGACACCTCCGTTGCCACAGCTGTTTCCTTGTTGTACAACCCCATCCCCGAGTGTATCTCTGTTTGTGTGCCTGTCACCTTGTGCACCCTGCTTCTCTGGTGCTCCAGCATCCTTGTGTCCCAGTCCTGGGGCTTGGCAGGTGCAGGAGGAATGTGACGCCTCACCAGGGTGCTCAGGCTGGCTCTCCTGTCTAATTTTGGCTCCATAAAGAATATCAGGTCAGTGCTTTGTTTTCATGGTGTTCTTTATGGTGCCAGAAACAGCTGGTGCTGGGTGAGGCTGGGTATCGTGCGCTCTGGCTGTGGATGGCGTGGCACCCCTGAGCCTCACCACCGGGAAGTTTGATTTTCTTTTCCCCCCTGTGGTTTTGAAGGGAGATAGACCCCTCCTGTCCCCCACGCCCGCTCTGCCTGTCCCAGAGCCACCACCCTGTACAAGGAGAGGCCACCTAACCTTTCCCTGGAGCTCAGCTCAGCTCCCAGGGAGGGCACCAAGCACAGAAGTCCTCCTGAGTAGCAGTGTGCTGTATTTATGTACCTGACGGTGGCATGCGTGGCATGTCCTGCAATAAACATTTGCCCTGATTAGCTGGATTAGCGAGGGAGAGCTTTATTTAGGGACCTCAGTCCCACGCTGGGGTCAGAGTATTCCTGAGTCGATTTCTGAAAATACCGCTGTTGTGCTTTTATTTTCTTTTATGGTAGCTGGGAGTGGGAGCCTGCCAGTTCCCTCTCTTCCCAGCCAGAGTAAGTAGTGCTTGAGGTCTGGAAGTGTCTGTTTTGAGTAGGTGCATCCTTCGTGTCCTGCCTCTGCCAGGTTTCCCCTGCAGCTGGAGAGTGGTCAGACAGTGGAATGCACAGTGGCTCAGTACTTTAAGCAGAAATACAACCTGCAGCTGAAATATCCTCACCTACCCTGTCTCCAGGTTGGCCAGGAGCAGAAGCACACGTACCTGCCCTTGGAGGTGAGTGTCGGCTCTGCACTGCTGGGCACTCCAGCTTTTGGGCGCCTCGCAAAGCAAAGGCAAGTGGTCTTTGCTGGCAGATGCATCACAATATTCTGCAGCTAATGTGTCATGGGCACTAGTTGCCTCAATGTTGACCTGGCAAGGGCCGCTTCTAGTAAGTGAGGGAGGAGACCATGCTGTAAAAATGCCATTTTCCTCCAGCTGCAGGCTAGGCATCTCTCGTCTGGGGCTAGCTGCAGGGCTTGAGTGCCATGCCTGTGGGGCAGCTCAGCTGTGATTCCTCATGTCTCACCTCTCCCTGACTCTTGGCTGCTGTCTCTCCCCTCCTGTGCAGGTGTGTAACATCGTGGCAGGCCAGCGGTGCATCAAGAAGCTCACAGACAATCAAACGTCAACCATGATAAAAGCAACAGCCAGGTCTGCGCCAGACAGGCAGGAGGAAATTAGTCGCCTGGTATGTGGCACAAGTCCCTGGGAGGGGCAGTGTCGGGGCTGCGGCTCTGATGGTGGGTTATGGCAGTGTGTCTGTGATGAACCTTGCTGGGGTCCCACTCCTCAGCTGCTCTACACTGGAGAGCTGTGACCTCCAAAGATGCTGCTGAGGTTAACAGCTTGGTTTTATTCCCTGTCTTCTTACTGAGTCCCTGGTCAGAGTTGTCTGCATTTGTGTAACGGACATTTGCATAGAGCAGCCCAGCTCAAAGTGACTGAAAACTCGTGTGCAGCATCAGGTCCTCGTGCTGATGGAACCTGACCCAAAGGGAGCTGGAACTAAAAATAGGAAAACAAATTAGAGAATTGACTCTGGCTTTGGGTGTTCGTGAGGACTGTGTATCGTGGGGCTGTGGTGTAGGAACTCTGTCTACGGGTCAGCCTGGGGTGAGCCAGCGGAACAGCAAACCCAGCTCCACCAGTTGGCTGGGCAGGAGCTGGTTAATGGTGCTCTTGTTACCCAAATGGATGTCTCGGGGCTTTTGTAGCCAGGGACATCTGATATTCCTTCTGAGACTTGATAACAGTCTCCTGCCAGTCTGAACCTTCCTGTTGAAGGCTTAAATCTCAGGAGCAGGTGCTGCTTTCGGTTGATTTGGTCAGTGCGTTCAAAAATCAGGTCCCCCGTGGGTCACCTTGGAGGACAGGGTTCGGCCCTTTGTGTTAAACCACTTGCCCTTGCCTTATGGAGAGGACCGCAGCTCTGTAGAGGACAAGACTTCATGTGCCTGTGTTTCCTGGTCAGCTGAAGCTGTGTGAGATGCAACAGTTGGTCTCACTCCCTCCCATGGCCCTTCCTTCCTTCTGCAGATGAAAAATGCCAGCTACAACCTGGATCCATACATTCAGGAGTTTGGGATCAAGGTGAAAGATGACATGACGGAGGTGACGGGGAGGGTCCTGCCGGCACCTATCCTGCAGTACGGAGGCAGGGTAAGCAGGGCTGCACTGCCCGGGTGTGGAGCTACGTTGTGCAGAGAGATGCTTTCACACCCAAAAACACTGTTTCTGCACAGAACTTGTGCTGCCTTCATGTTTGTAGGTTAAAAGGTGGAAATTTTTCATCAGAGTGCCTTGGGTTTGGGTTTTTTGGTTTTTTTGGCAGTATAACTGTTCCAAAACTTGTAGCCAAGAGTCATTCAGTGACAAAAAAGTTTGCTGAAGGGGAGAGGGATGCTCAGGGTGAGGCAGCTCAGGTGAATTTTCCATCACTGTTGAGGAGCTGAGATTGCGAATTGTCCGTCGCTGAGTGCCGCAGCAGACCCTGGCAGTGCAGAGAGTTGGCTCTGGCGAGGCTGTGCAGCTTTGTGATGGGGGGCACAACCACAGCCGTGTGGGTGCTCCCCAGGGGCTGCCAGCGTGGGGCCGGGCAGGATGCGGCAGCGCTCTGACCGTCTGTTTGCCTTGCAGAACCGGGCCATTGCAACTCCCAACCAAGGCGTGTGGGACATGCGAGGGAAGCAGTTCTACAACGGCATTGAGATCAAAGTCTGGGCGATTGCTTGCTTTGCCCCGCAGAAGCAGTGTCGAGAGGAGGTGCTGAAGTAAGGAAGGGGGCAGCCCGCGCGAGTGGGGTGAGCCAGGGGAGCTGTGGCTCATGGTGCGGCCACCCTGCTGCTCCCAGCCTGGGGCTGCATGTCTTTCATTGCTAACACTGGATCTGCACACAGCTGAATTCCTCGTGGTACAAATTTGATCTGAGTTCAGACTGGGTGTTCAGTCTTGTTTCTGTTAGTTTACCCAGAATGCCTGACTGTTTATCCTGGCTGCAAACAGCCCCTGAGCCATCGCAAAGCCTGGCAGGTTGGAGTGAGCACATCAACACTCCAGCACATGTGAGCTGACAGTCAGACTCCCCTTCATCTGCTCTTTGCACCAGGTAGCTGCAGTATCACAGTCTGATACTCCAGCCCTAAAGCTATATTGAGCTCTTCGGAGCTGAATCTCCTCGGAGAGATGGGGTTGTGAGGGATATTTAATTAAAATTTTCCCCAATACTCTCCCTGAAATATGTAATTCATGTAGGAAGCAGCCTGACTCGCCACAGGTTTTTGTTACAGAGAAGTCTTAGGCTTTCTGAAAAGCTTTGGTAGCTTAGAGATTCTCTGCTTCAGTAGCAAAGTGACATAGAATGGGGACAGTTTTATTTGATTAAGGGAAATGGTCACCTTGGTTTTGGATTCTGCTGGGGACTTGGGTGTCTCGTGACTGAGAGTGGATGCATTTAGCCAAGCATTTTGTGTGCCTCTTCTGGGTGTTTGGCATGGTTAATGTTTGGGATGGTTTGGAGCAGCTCAGTGTCTCTACATCCACAGTAGCTGGGTGCAGGTGAGAGTGACACCGCACTCCTGTGACCCCTTTGGGGCAGAGCTGGGAGCCCCTTGCTCCCTCTGGTTGTCACTGCGTCAAATTTATCCTTGGTAATCCAAAAATCCAGAGTGTGGCTGAGCACTTTGTCCGGTTTGGTAAGTGAAGGCTTACGTTAGCTTTGGAAATCACCTGGAAATCAACTGTCCCAGGCAGCTGGTCTGCTCCCTCCTTCTCCAGCTTTCTAATGGAGAACGGCTCACAGCTCCGTCACTTCAGGAAGAGTCAGTACTTGGGTAAGAGGGCGCAAATCGGGGACAGTTCAGCTCTAACACGTGTTGGCCTTGTGGTTCCTGTGCTGTGTGCTTGCTGGTTGCTGTAAAGCTGCAGGCATGATGATGTGTTGTCCCCATCTCTGTCCTGTGGTGTAGCCCTCCAGCCGTGGGTCTTTTCTCGCTCGGTGGCCGGGGTGCGTGGCAGAGTTGCCGTGCAGAAGGGCTCAGGGCTCACTGCTGCTCCTCCCGGGCACAGGAACTTTACAGATCAGCTGCGCAAGATCTCCAAGGACGCGGGGATGCCGATCCAAGGCCAGCCCTGCTTCTGTAAATACGCCCAGGGTGCAGACAGTGTGGAGCCCATGTTTCGACACCTCAAGAACACCTATTCGGGGCTTCAGCTCATCATTGTCATCCTGCCAGGGAAAACACCGGTGTATGGTGCGTCTGGGGCAGGGGCAAGTGGGGAGAGGAGAAGGGCTTTGCTCTGGCTCAGCAGGGCTGGCTCTGCTCCTCTGTGGTGCTTTCTCTCCCTGTTCCCGAGGACGCTGCTGGAAGCAGCACGTTGCTGATTGTCTGTGTGTTCATCTGCTTCCTCTGCCCGCAGCTGAGGTGAAGCGTGTTGGGGACACCCTCCTGGGAATGGCCACGCAGTGCGTCCAGGTCAAGAACGTGGTGAAAACCTCCCCGCAGACCCTTTCCAACCTCTGCCTCAAGATCAACGTCAAGCTTGGCGGGATCAACAACATCCTTGTGCCTCACCAGCGGTTCGTACAGCCACTGCCTCTCACGTTTTTGGGGCCTGTTTCCCCGGTCCCTGGTGGTGCTGCCTGTTTAGCTTTACCTGGGGAAGAGGGGCCTTGCGTAGCTCTTAGAAATGGGGGGTTGCAGCCTGTCTGGCCTGATAATGAGCAGTTGATGAGCCCAGGCCAGAGACTGGAGGTTGAGACACGTTTTGTGTGATCTGCTCATCTCTGTTGGGCTGTGCATCACCCTTAGGTGGCCCCAAGATGCTGACTGCTGCTTTCTCTTTTCTTTCCCACCAGCTCTGCCGTCTTTCAGCAGCCGGTGATCTTCCTCGGGGCCGATGTCACTCACCCCCCGGCAGGCGATGGGAAGAAACCTTCCATAACAGCTGTAAGTTCCCTGTTCAGGGCCAGGCTTGGTGGCCAAGAGCCCTGTAGGAGCTGGAACAGGGCTCGTGTGTCCATAAAGGGCTTGTGTCACTACTGTCCCCACGGTGACACTTTTCAGGGTGGCCCCGTGCCCTGTTGGATATTTCGATGCCATTCTTGGGGAGGTGGCTCCCCAGTTCCCTCCTGCTTCTCCGTAGAGGAGCTGCAGTTTTGGGGAGTCACTGGGAGAGCTGGTGGCTGCCAGCAGATGGGGCTCGTGATGTGCTGGACCCCGTGAGCGCTGTCAGGGCATGTGGGGAGCTCCATGCGGCCACTGTGCTCCCTGGAGCCACCCCTGGGCATACCAGTCCTTCAGCACAGCCCTGGTTGGGGCCTTCCCCAGGCTAGAAAGCTGGGGTTTGGAGAAGGGGGGGAGCTGGGCTGACTGGGCTGCTTGTGAGCCTTTTGGGGAGGATTTGCCTTCACCTCAAGTGAATAATGAGCATCCATCAAGTGAAGTGCCTCTTGTGTGCCAGTGAGGCTGGGTGGCAGCTCGCGCCCTTCATCAGGCTGTAAGATGTTGTCCTGTGCTCGTTGCAGCAAAGGAGAGTGTCAGGTTCTCCTAGCGTCTGTTTTAATTAAGCACGTCAGCATTTTCCTATTAAGTTCTTCACTTTCCAGGACTCATAGCTCAGGTTTTCCTTGGCATGCAAATGCATCTTTGGAGGAGTGGTTTTTTTTCTTAATTAGAAGGGGTTGGGAAATGCTTTTGGCTGTTTGCTGTAGGTGTGGGTGGGACAGAACAGTCTGTTTCCTGGCGGCAGCACTTCCCCTCTGAAAACATCTCTGGTTTTTTTGTGCAGGACCACTGTGGGCGTTTTTTCTTAATTTTTCTGAAAGCTTTTTTGAAGCTGTGGCAGAGGAGGAGGGTAGATGGCCTTGATCTTGTCCTTGGTGTGTTGTTAATTAGACAATAGAAGGGGGCCCGTGAATGAAGCTAAAGGAAACATTTCTGTTGCACACATCAGCTCCAGTGATGCACCCCAGACCCTAGAGCTCCGTTTGCAAAACAAAAGTGAAACCGATGCTGAGGGCTGGGGCAGCAGGCTTGATGCTGCTGAGGATGTAGGGTCTGCGGTGCTTGCCCTCTGCTCGGGGGTATGTGGACAGCACAGCAAAGTCCTTGCTAGCCGTGGTGCAGCGAAGCAGCCAGGCATTTGTCTCGCAGCGTGGGCCAGCACCCACTTTGGCAGCTGTGACTCATGCCGTACCCCTAGCCCTGCGTCACGGCTGAGCCCAGCTGCCCTCGGCCTCCTTGCCCTGATGTCTTTGAGGTCTCCCCTCCAGAGTGCTCGGCTGTGATGAGAGCTCCCTGCTCGACGGCTGTCACACAGTGACTCGGCTTTGCCGGGTGCGCAGGAGGCGGCCACACTGGTGGCACAGACCGCAGCCATCTGGGGCAGCTCCACTGCCTGCGGCTGAGCGAGGGCAGGCGCAGGGACGTGATGCCGGCAGATGCTCTGTGTGAACTTTGACCTGGTTCAGTCACCTTTTGGGCAGAGGGTCTCTGGGCAGCCCGGGGCAGGCAGGGCAGTCGTGCCGCAGTCGGAGGGGTAAGGACTGGCTGATTGCAGGGCTCCCTGGGTGTTGGCTGTGATGTAGAGCGCAGTAGCAGCTGTTACAGCAGTGGCATTGCAACTGCAGGTGGGGTTTTGTACCCCGGGGGCTGTCATTGCCATGGCAAAACCAGCAGAGCAGGGTTTGGGGTCCCACAGTCCTTTGCGGAAGCCAAAAAACTCTCGTTGAGGGATGGAGGGAGAAGGACTTAGGCAAGTGGAAAGGGCAGCCCCGCTCCCTGCTTGCCCCTCTACTGTTGGGCAGGATGAGCAAAGCGGAGACAGAGGAGCCACCACAGCCCGCACAGCCACATCACTCAGTGTCTCACTGGGAATTCCCATAGATGCTGCAAAGGTCATGGCAGTGTGAAACCAGGGTGTGACCACAACCAGGGATGTCCCTTTTGGGCGCTAGTTGCCTGTATGGTATTTGCTGTCCCATCTGACCTGTGAGCTCAGGTGCTCTGTTGGCTGCCAGCTGTGGGTGTTGGAAGCAGGCAGAGGCCAGGAATGTCCCACATCCTCTCAGTCCTTCCCGTTGTAACACATGGGTCTGGCCTGGCTCTGTCGCTGCAGGTTGTGGGCAGCATGGATGCCCACCCCAGCCGGTACTGTGCCACGGTGCGCGTGCAGCGTCCTCGCCAGGAAATCATTGAGGACTTGTCCTACATGGTGAGGGAGCTCCTCATCCAGTTCTACAAATCCACCCGCTTCAAACCCACCAGGATCATCTTCTACCGCGACGGCGTTCCTGAGGGGCAGCTCCCGCAGGTGAGGACCCATCAGCCAGCGGAGCTGTGCTGGCTCCCATGGAGTTCCCTAAGGGTGCACGGGGGTGGCCAGAGTACCAGTGTCCCCCCTCACGCTGTGTGCCCTTCTCTCTCCAGATCCTTCACTATGAGCTCCTAGCGATCCGAGATGCCTGCATCAAACTGGAAAAGGATTACCAGCCTGGCATCACCTACATTGTTGTCCAGAAAAGACATCACACCCGTCTCTTCTGTGCAGACAAGAATGAGAGGGTGAGCGCCGCGGGGTGCCAGGGCTGGAGGTGGCTGATTCATCCCTCGTCCTTAGGAAGAGCCAGCGCTGACTCTGCTGAGGGGAAAGCTCATCACTAGCAAGCAGAAGGCTCTTTCTTGAATGAAACGTGCTTCTTCGTTGACTCCCGCGTCCATGCAGATTAGGCTTCTAGAAACCCAGACAGCTGTTTGCTGTTATTTTGAGTTACCGGGTGCTGATGATCCTGGTGACTTTTGAAATAGCCTCTGTCAGCTTGAAAACATCTGTTGTTTTGGTGATAGCTGTAGCCGCTGACGTGACAGGATGAATAAGCCCTTGCTTGCTCACAGCTGTGTGCTGTGCAGTAACATTGATTGCTGTAGCTTTTCGTGGATTTGATCTAAATTCAGCGGTTAGATCTAGTCTAACTGGACTCTAGCTCTACCAGAGCATGAAGATTTAATCTTGGGAACTGAGGACAGTTTTTGGTCAGGGTGCAAAAGCCCCAGTCTGTCATGGCAGAGACTCTAGTTTACACTCTGCAGGGTTCACTGGAATTCTGCTCACTTAATCCTTATTTCTGCAGTAGGATGTGCCAGTGCCCAGCCCTTGCCCTGCCTGCTTTCCTCTTGGTGCTGTTTGCTCTATCTCCATGTCATGCCTGGTGTTGGTGCTTGCAGAAAATGCCAGTGAGCCTGTTGGGGCAAGGAGCAGAGCAGAATGAGCTGCTTCTGTTCCCCGCTAACGGGCACTTGGGGAGTGGCTTTGCATGTTGCTCTCAAACCGAGATGCTGAGATGGGCATCCTGCGCCGCGGCCCTGGTGCAGGGCCAGGTGTGTTACGGGCGGTGCTCTGGGCAGCTGGAACTAACCAAACTCTACAGTGCTTGGATCTCTTTTTCTATTCCCTGTAGATTGGGAAGAGCGGGAACATCCCAGCAGGAACAACAGTGGATACAAATATCACCCATCCCTTTGAGTTCGACTTCTACCTGTGCAGTCATGCAGGCATTCAGGTACCGTGCTGCAGAGCTGGCTGTTGTAATGCTGCTGGTTTTCTTTGGCTGTTGTTGCAGATTGTGCTCTTGTGCATCTGACCTGGCCCTGGCATAGCCCCCCTCCAGCACCGGAGACGTGGGCAGTTCGATCCAAGCTGCTGTTGCGGTGGTTTGGCAAGCAGGTGCCAGGACTGCACTGCTGCTGCATTATGTGGCACGTACTCGATTTCTCTGCTGGAGCCAAGGATCTCTCCTATGAGATTTTCCTCCTTCAGACTGGCCAATTCAGCAGCTTGTCAGCTGGTGTCTGAGTGGGCCGGGCTCGCTGGGGCGCCTGGTAGTCAGCAGAGACCTGTTGTCTGGCTGTGGGTGGGAGAGCTGGGGCCAGCCATCCCTGGAGCAGGCGGCTTGCTTTGCAGCTGCCTTTCTTCAGGCAGCCAGGATTAGTCAGAAACAGTACTGAAAAAATTGCACTCATGTAATCTACAGCTGCTTCCACAAGGGAGGCTTTTTGGCTTCCTCTCCCCCTGCGAGGACAGCAGGGAGCTGGCCCGGTTCGGTGGGGAGCCAGTGCGACACGTGATGCAGTGTTGGGAGCCGGGGTGGCAGCGCAGAAGCACCAGCAGCTCCTGGGCACAGGGCAGCAGCGTTAATGCTGGTTTGCACCTCGGTGCTAAGGGCTTTCCTGCCTTTCAGTGCCTGTGCACGTGTGGGGTTCTCAGATTAGGGAAGGATGGGCATCTCTCCTGCCCAGGCTGTCTTCTGGGTCGTTTTGATCAGGGCACAGGTGATGCAGATGCGAGGCACCACCTCTCACGCTGCCCCCTCTCCTTCCCAGGGTACGAGCCGGCCATCCCATTACTACGTGCTCTGGGATGACAACCGGTTCACCGCGGATGAGCTGCAGATCCTCACATACCAGCTGTGCCATACTTACGTGCGCTGCACCCGCTCGGTCTCCATCCCGGCCCCAGCGTACTATGCCCGACTGGTAGCATTCAGAGCGCGGTACCATCTTGTGGACAAGGAGCACGACAGGTGAGGGGGCTTTGCCCATGGCCCCAGGAGGGAAGACCCCAGGGATGGGCAGGAGCATGAGCACCCTGCCTTGATGTTTGAAAGTGCCCATGTCCCAGCAGTGCTTGGGGGGAGACAGGCACGTAGCCGCATCCTCTTAGGTCCCAGCCTAGGGAGAACTGCGGGTAAAGGAGGGTTACATCCCATCCTGAGCTTGTCCTGGGCCTGGAGGAGCACCCCGGGGGTGTCCGAGCGTAACCAGCCACTTCAAGGTGCTGGAATCTCTGCAGTGCCAGGCACGTGCAGCATCCCCGTATGCTGTGGTGAGATGCCTTCCTGTGCTGCCGGAGCTCGGTGGACTCTGATCTCCGAGGGGGTTTCTCAGTGTTCCTGTGGGGAGAAATACAAAATAATTATGCAGTGATTTCCTTGATTTTCAGCGGCGAGGGCAGCCATATATCTGGACAGAGCAACGGCAGAGACCCCCAGGCCTTGGCGAAGGCTGTGCAGGTTCATCAGGACACTTTACGTACCATGTACTTTGCTTGAAAGCCTAACTTTTGTTACCTCACTCAAGAAAGCTTTCAGATTTGTAGGAGCCATACAAAAAAGGAAGCATTGGGACACCTTGTTTTTTTTCCAATGAGAAATCACTGCAGGGCAGGCAGCGTCGATTCGAGGCAGGAGACCAGCACCACGGGACAGAAAGATCCAACACCTTTGTAGGATTGGAAGAGACTGATGATTATTTTTTTAATTTTTCTGGCTTTGCAAAATTTTGACCTGACCAAACACATGAAGGCATTCAAGGAAGGGATAAAACTCCCAGGAGGCGGAAGCAGGTTTTCATTTTAAGATGCAATACTATAGACTCCTGACTGTGAAATGGCCGATGTGGTCCTCCGTTGCCCACCAGGCGCTGGTAGGTATTTTTTGTGGGGGTTGGGGGGAGGGGATTTTTAGAGCCTTAAAACAGAAGACTAGATTTATAAAACTAATATTTTAGAGTATGAGATGCTTTAATGGGTTAAGGGGAAAAACAACTAGTTTATAGGAGAATTCTAACACTAACAGTTCCCCACCCCCGAATAATTCCCCCCATATAATGTAAGGCACCCTAGCACTTAGCTCAGAACTGAAAACTGTCTTCCTTGTGTTAAAAGCTAGTTAGCTGCTGCCATTTGAAGCAACAGTCACAGACTTTTCCATGGGTGAGTGCCTTACTATGATGCTGCAAAATTTCAATGTTTTTAATCTTGTAAGGAAAATAGTAATCTTGTCTTGATGGTGGTCCATATTTCCATCGGAAGGAGTTAATTTCTATGGTCCTCAGTTGCAGTTTTGTTAGATCATGACCTCATGGTGGTTAAACTCCATTGAAAGATGTGCACTTTCATATAGGACACGTTTAATGGCTGCTGACCCATTTTTGTTTCCAGTGTACTACTTGTTATTTAAAACTTTCTGACAAATGGGGGCATCTTCATCCCATGAGGACAGAAATCGCTATAGATTTCTTTCTTCTCTCCCCTTCCCCCCTCCTCGAATTTTTATGATGGACACCGGGATTTTTTTACTAAACATTATTTTTATATGATACTGAGTCTGTTGCCAAAATACACAAGTCATTAACATTCTCAGAGTTTACATCACCACACTTCCTGAGGCTGTGGGCTCACGCCAGAAATTTCTAACGTTTCCTGTCCGATGAGTGTTACCAACTGCAGTCCATGCAGCGCCGGGTGCTCCTCAGCACCCGTCTCCAATGTGCATTCGGCACATATCTGCCCGGGTCAGCTGCTTTCCGAAGTACCGCGTACCCCAACTCCAGCACCTCCAAACTGCCACCCTCTCTGCTGCTAGGTTTTGCTGCTCTTCGTGTCATGGTATCACTGATCTCATGCACAGGGTTTTTTTTATTCTGAAAGCACACCAGATTTGTTCCTTAGTCAGAATGGTGAAATCCTTTTATTGTCATGGGGGAAACTCCTGCTGATTTGGGTTTGTAACGGGAAAAAAAGCCTTTTTCCCAACAGTAACGTAACGACTGCTTTCACACTCATTTTGTTGCACAGAATGACCGTCATGCACAGTGGGGCAGTAGTAGCAACTCATTACCAGTATCATGTGGGCAGATTATCTGGGCTTTTTTTTTATATGAAAGTGTGCACCGCATTTCCTTCAAGAGAAAAAACGACGCGCACACTCCTACCAAGCTCTTAAAGGGAAGAGCTCTGTTATCATTTTACTGCCAAACGTGAACACATTTCCAAGGCAGATGCACCACAAGCACTGCCCCTTGTCAGTATGCGTGGATAGAAGCACACCTTTTTTGTTTTGTACTTTCTGATGTTTAAACTTGCCTTGCCTTCATGAAAACCACATCGGTCACGTTGGCCCATTGATCTGTCCTAACCCTGGGAATTCGCACTACCCGTTTTCTTTTTGGGCAATGTGTTTGTGAAAGATGAAGACATCAATATGCTATGCAAACTAAGCGCTGAGCCCACTGATGTCATGTTTTGTGAAGATCCTACATTTAGCACAGTCCTATTTTTCCTCAAGACTACAGTATTTGGTTCATATTCTCCTTTGCACCTTGTGTCAACCTCCACTGCTGTATATTTACAAGGTGACGGGGAGGAGACCAGGAACTATTCATGGTCAGTAGGGTAGTGAACTCTTAGGAAGGCTTTTAGAGCGTAGGGGATGCATCAACACTAAGTGTCAACATGAGAAGCCTACATTCCTATACACAAGTGCCTGCATAGTGACACAAATTCAGCACCTCTCCATCTCATCCTCAGAACTCTGGCTTGTGTTCATCGAAAGCAAAATGATCTCAGAGGGGCTGTACCCGCTCAACTTGTGTTAGAAAGCCCCTCGTTAGAAATAAAATTGGGGTTGAGGTCAAGGTTCTCTCTGCAAATCAGTTTGTTCACCAGCATTACAACAGAAAGCACCTGGCTGCTGTTCTGCAGCGAGGGGCAAAGGTATTTTAGTTTCTAGTTTTTAGTTTAGTGTTTTAGTTGGGTCTAGAATTCTGAAATGTCTTTTAGTAGCTATGGCATAGCACGTGCCATTTTTAACCATTTGAAAAGAGATAGTGTGGGCATTTACAGAAACAGCTTGTTGCTCTGTAACAGTTTTTTTTAACCTTGAGACTTGAAATGTAAAATGGACCTTTAAGATTTGCACTCATTTGTAAGGTGGCTGTTCATAGAAAACTATGAATGAAGACTTGCTGATGTAGCACCTACTTTTAACAGCAATTTTAACTACACAAAAGCTTCACAGCTTCTGAAACTCTCAGCTGTTGACTTGCAGATCATGTTCTGCCCTTATTTCACCCTCTGCGTTGGGTTTTCATGGTTTTGAATAAATGAAAAAGCCAAACTCAGTAGCTGCTGTGCCCTTTAAACCCTATTTCCATTTTGAAGAAATTTAGAAGGGGTTTGAGTTACCCGCATGTTTTGTATAACGGACTATGCACTGTACCTTCTACGCGGCTCCAGCATTCAGCGTTTCTACCCTTTTCTTGTCCAAGATGCAAACGAATAACTGCATGTTGAGGTGCTGTGCATTTTGCTACCCATAGCGGATAGGTGTTAACCCAGATACATATCAGGATTTGTAGTTAGCCACAAACCCCCACAGGGACATCCCAAATGGCTCCCAAGTCTCTGCCTTCTCCATGCGCACGTGTTCCTTCTGCAACTGGAAACATCACCAGGTGCATGCAGTTTTGTGGGAAGAGGAGTAACTTTTCATTTACCTGTCAGTTGTTGAATGCTGTTTGTTTCCCTTTTTCTCATATCTTGAACATAACGGGGGTGAGAGGGCAGAGCAGCCCTCTCCCCAGAGCTTCCAGGGGCGGCTGGGGTGTTCTGGTATTAGCAAGCGTACGTACGACCAGATGGCTTAGCGTCAAGAAGCCCAAGCGTTCAACGTTGCCTCGCGGAAGGTTTTCTTCTTGGAAAATTAGTGTGAAGTAAAAGAATGCGATTCTTTCAGGAAGGGAAGCCAGACAGCAGGACAGCAATAAACAAGTGAAATTCATATCTTGCCTGAGTGATTTGCACTTCAATAGTTGTGAAAAAAAATTTACAGGACTCCAGTGCTTTTGTGTTCAGTTTCTAGCCCCTTTCGTACCTCCTTTATACGAGCAAGTGTTGAACTGTACATAGGGTGTTTACAAGACGCTCTGTTTGGGTTGTTATTTTTCTTGTGGTTTTTTGGGGGTTTTTTTGCTTTAGCTTGAACTCTGTATGGTCCATTTGTTAAATAGACGTGAACAGTTGATGTACAGTACTTACTAAACAAGCAGCAGCACAAAACTTATTTTATTAAGAAAATATGGCTTATATTTTAAAGGTTGAATATCAATTTTTTTTTTGTATGCGTGGAATTAAGACTGGGAAAGAGTAACAAAATCCTTGGATTAGGCCAAAAGGAAATACTGTAAGATCATAACCACCTCTTTATTAAAGAAAACAGTATGATTAAAGAGCTACAGAACATTGTATTTATATTTGATTTGATTGCTTTTGTGGATTTTTTTTTTCTTTTTTGCCTTGGTCCTGACTTTTGCTTGCAACTTTGACTTTGCAGTCCCAAGTGTCTGTTACCCTGTAACTGTTGGCAGAAGACCTAAATAAAAGCAATGTGAATATGCTGGGGTGACACTCCTGAGTCAGATTGCGTGGGGAAGGTACATGCGCAGTCCTGGCCCTTCACTTGAGAAAGGCTTGGGGACAAACAGTGAAATGCTGACTGTAGCTGAATTGCATCAGATAACTGTGGAGGATCCAAAACGCTTCACCTTCCAGATTTCAATTTGATGAGAGAAACACTTAAGTGAACAAATATGTGCTTAAAACTTCTTGGAATGTGGTAGCCAATTCCACTTTTTATTCAAATGCCATCCATCTGAGAACTGATTTAATTTGAGCTCCTTGAGTTACCAGATACCAGAAGCATAACATTAAAATACGCTGCTTCTCCAGCCACTTTGGGTGCTTTGGGGGATGTAAAAGGCTGTTGGCTCCAAGGTGCTTTAAGGACAGATTTCAGATTCCTTTTGGGTTGGGGTTAAACTTGATCCAACGGGTTTCTGTAATGCATCATGTTTAACGTTCCCCAGCTTTGGAATTGCTTGCATACGTCCTAGTCCTCTCCAGTGCCAACAGCTTATGGTCCTGTCTTAGGGTTGCCATCCTGTGGATTCTTTGGATCTGCTTGTGCTTTACCTTGCAAACGTGTGTTGACATACCTTTAAACGATGAATTATTTAGCAGTTGAGCTGCAACTGGGTTTTTGAATAATGCTAAGCAATTTTAAGGAAGTGCTTGCTAATGGCATGCACGTACTCGCTACCTAATTTACTTAAACTGTAGCATGCAGAATGTATTGTACTGAACTGAGCACCTGTATGGATTCAGCACACCTCCTCCTGCTGCTCTTAAGATTGTATCACCTTTCTTAAAAGGAGTCCTACTATATAACAGAAATCTTCTTTTAGAGTTTCAAGGGGGCTGTTTTTGTGAGAGGTATAAGAGAAAATTGTGCCTTGTGCAGCTGGGTCTGAACTCCTGGAAAACAAGTCGGACTCCTCGGTTTCAAATGTTAGATTGGCATTTGAGCCCTGGCCCTTGGTTCCCATTACAGTGGCCTAAGCTGCAGAACCAGAAGTGCTTGCATGCCTCTAAGGTATGTGCATTTTGCAGAGACATCTCCCTCCGCCATATCTGCTTGATCTATGGGATTGAATTTCCCCTTCCCTCTCAGGATTTCAGCTAAGGAAATACTCTAGTAGCTTTCTTTTCATTTGCATGGTTTTAAAATCATCCTTACTGCGTAGCTTACCTGTTAACTACATTTACACTTCTAAAGACTAATTTAGCTGGCAGCCTCTTGGATGGTCATTTTAAATAGTGATTCTGAAATTTGGATAAGGAATCTCAAAACACCTCTTCTGCTGGGCCAAAGTTTTGGTTCTTCCGTACCTCCCTGGCTGCTTATCTGGGGGAGTGCCCGTCTCACTACCAGGAAAGGAGACATCTTCATAAGGACTAGTAGGTTCAAACCTGCTTGGACAAGTCCCGGTGTATCTTTCTTACCAAAAAATGACCACCTGGGGAGCAGAGGAAACAGAGATAAGGGTGCCGCTGCCTGACCCACCACTGAGCCTGGTACCTCTGAATCGCTTCCCCACGTGCACACAATTGCTTTGCTTATTTCACCCTCTGCTTGTTTGGTGACAGTTTGTGTACCAAATCTGTAACAAAGGGGTACTAAATATTGTTCAGAACACTGCCAAAAACTGGGAAAAGGGCAGACACATGCTCTGAATTTATGCTGATGTAGTGAATCAGTGTTTATTCTTCTCATCAACCCTAGTTACTTAAGAGTCTCATAGCTTCTCTGCAAATTGGAAAAATAAACAGAAGCCTGATGTCAATCCATTGGTTGTTATGGGAATGTTGAAGGATAATGTGCATTTTCAGTTTTTTTAGTCAGTTGAGTGCATGCTTGTCAGATGTCTTTACGTCTTAGTCCCCAAGAAGGCTGCTTTAAAGCCTTGTGGGAGGAAGGCTGCATAGTCACACGTGCACCCTCATTACCTGCAGCAGCGTTTAATGTTTCAGCCTTGCCTACAGTCGCCTGGCTTTGTGCTTCACCCTCCAAGCCCTCCCGTCAGCACTGTCCCCTGCGTTCTTGCAGTGCTGTTTCCCAGGATCCCCTCCAGGCACCTCAGCACTGCAGCCATACACCATACGTGCATTACCAGCTTTCTCACTGCAGAGGAAAAAGCTGGCGTACCCAGTTGGCGCTCATGGCAGCGTGTGCAGAACGTGTCAGTGCTATCAGCACTCCCGCCCAGTGTGCTGCTGCGTCCTGAGAACGGGAATGCTCGCAGGGTGCTATGTTCTTGTGTGTGACTAAGGCCGAGGCGTGGGTTTTCTTCTGGGAGATGTAGTGAGGATTAAATACTCGGCAACGTAAATCATTTGGAGCTGGGCTAGAAGTCCTGGAAGCTGTCGTACGCCACAACCACCGCGGTGTGTGTTCGGCAGGCTGGAAGGGAAAGAAAGAAGGCCGCGGTTACGCGAAAATCTGCCTCTCTGAGGCGATGGGGGAGGAACCCAGCCCCGGGCTCCCAGGTGTGGCTGCTGAGGCCCCCGCGGGGCCGGCCCGGCGTGCTGCTGCGGGGCTGGGGCACGGCCAGAGCCCGGCCTCCGCACACAGCTCCGCGGCACCGGCCGTGACCAAGGGGCTCGCCCCGCGCCTCAGCCCCGGCCCCGGGGTTGTCCCGGCCCTGAGGTGGCTCCAGCCGCTCCGGCCGCCTTTCCCGCCCGCGCTCCGTCGCCCAGCAACCACGCACCCGCGGCTATTTCCGGCCCCGCCTCCTTCCCGCGCGTCCCCGGCGCCCGGAAGCACCGCCCCCGGAAAAGGCGCGCGGCCCGGCGTGCGGAGGCGGGACTTCCGGCGGTTTAGGGAAGGGGGGGGTGGCGCGCGCGCGCGCGCGGCGGGGCAGAGCGGCAGCGCGAGCCGGGGCTGCGGGCGGCCACGCAACTTCCGCCCGGGGGGCTCCGCTCGCCGCGCGCCGCCGCCGCCGCCTGAGGGGACGGGAGCTCCGGGCGGCCGAGGCGCCGCGCCGGGGCCTGCGGGGAGCGGGGCGGGCCGCCGCCCAGCCGCAGCCCAGGGGAGCCCCGAGCCGGCCACCGGGCCCGGCTCCGCGGCGGAGCCCGCAGCCCCCAGCGGCTGCGCCCAGCTCCATGAATGGAAATCGGCAGCGCAGGTGGGTGCGCGGCGGGGCGGGCTGGCGGGGCTCGGCCGCGGACCGGGCCGCAGGGGGGGGGGCGGGGGATACCGAGCCGGGGGGGGTGAGGCGGCCGGCCCTGCCCCGCGCTGCCGCCCGCCGACGCCTGGCCGAGCGGGGGCTCCCCACCGCCCCGGGCCGTGCGCCGCAGGGCAGCGCCGGGCCGGGCCGCAGCCGTGGGGCCGCGGGGGGCGGCGGGCGGGGAGCTCAGCCCCGCCGGCGAGGGGGGAGCCGCGGGATCTCTTCTGTTAGCGCTTCTGTAAAGGGGGGGCGCCCAGCACCGCGTCCCGCTCTGCCGCCCGGTGCCCGACGTAGCTGAGGAGGAATTTTTTTGGTTGCATTTCATAACTGGTGTTTCCCCGGCAGCGGCTGCAGGCCGGCTTGCATAATGCTGTAGCGGCGGTGCTGCCTCCGAGGCACCGCCTGGCGAGCGTGGCTGCACCCACCGGGCTCCCTGCGGCACCTTCTGCCAGGCCAGCGCGGGGGGGTTCCCCCTTGTGCCGCTGGACGCTGGAATTTAAGGCTCATCCCCCCGCTTTGGGGAGTCCTGCGCCGCTACAGCCTCCCCCCGGAGCCTTATGGTTTTGCTTTCGGTCGTTTGATCCTTTTCTGTGCGAAGCACATGCTTAGTTGTGATGAGCTTTGTGTTTAAAATGTTGTTGGGGAGTTGGAGAAGTAAGTTCAGCTTCAAGGCTCGTGGAGAAGTGGCAGGAGAGTTCAGATTTGGGCAGCGCTTCATCAGCAGTTCGTGATGGAGCTGGATGTCAAAGAGAACGTCAAAAGCCACTTGGATTTCCATTTCTGTTGTTTCCAGAGGTGCCACAGCTAGTGGAAATCTGAGTGGGAGGCTGAAGGGTCAATGCAAAACATGCATTTTCATCTCTTCATGCATAGATACCTTTGTAACTTCTGTGGAGATTCAAGAGAATGATGGATTCGGCTGGAAAAACTTGCCACCTAAGCTATTGTCCTTGCTTAATGAGGTGTGTGATGGAGTTGGAAGTCTTTTAGTGATCTGGTGGATTTCAGATGGTTGTAAACTGGATGTGTAAAATAAACTTCGCTTACAACCTGGTACAAGTCTAGTTGTCTTATGATAAAAAATAGATTTGCGAGAGTAGCCCGTAAGCCTTTTAGTTTTTCTTTGGTGCGAGTTTACCTGTTGTTAGGCTACAATATGTTAGATTTGAGCAGAGCGTGCTCTCAGACAGTGCTCCTGATGGGCTCAGCCCACTCAGCACCGTGTTCAGCGTGACAGATGTTTCTTTCTGTCTGCTGTGTATTGAGGATAGCATGAAGCGCGTTGTTAACATCCCGTGTTTCAGGGAACCTTCTGGCCATCAGACATCAGTATTGGTACAGGAGGACACAAACCATCCTCGACTGAGCAAAGAAGGGTTAAAGTTCTGTCATAAAAGGGAGAAGGACATCAAGGTGTGCTTCCTTTTGTGTGTGTGAGGGGAAAATATGGATGAGATAGACTAAGAGAGAGGGGGGAACAAAGATAGTTGTGAGTATAGCTGGAGTAAAGTATGGAAGCGCGTGCCAGCACATCTCAGTGAAGCAGTGCTGTAGGTATGTTCCTATTTGTGTGATAGGGTTAGCCTAGGGAATCTAGAAAGTATGCCTTTTCTAGCTCATCTAATTTGAACACAGTTTAAAGTAGGATGTAGTTTAAAGGACGTGAAGCTGGCTATTCAGTGTCCAGGCTATGGGGAAATGAAGTAAACTGAGGAATAGAAAGAAAATGCTCACTGTGTAAAGGTGAAGCAAAATAAAAGCAGCTCTTGGGAACAGATGGAATTCAGTGTCATGCATCATGCTTCCACCTGGAGAGTGGTAAGTAAACTTCCAAAAGGCAGGTGTATTAAACCAGTGCTACCGTGGAACCAGGGATCCTCTGTGGTATGATTGAGTCAAATCAGAGTGCTATGTATGTCTTCATTTGCATTTCATAAATTGTTCCTTCAAAGTTCAAAGCTTTTTGTTTTTAAAAAAAGTGTGAAATTGTTGTGGGTTTTTTCGCTCTAGTATGGTATGTTTTTAATGAAGCACTATGGACATCTTTATAATCTTCTCTTTGCTTTTCTACACAAACTTTGGGCAGTTTAAATGCTGAGAATTCACTTTTTTTCTTTCTGTGTTAAGAGAAGTAATTTGGGAGGACCATTAAAAGTTACAGTTTTGTGGGTGGGTAGAGGAGGGAAGAGGAATGAATCATAGGTGCCTTCAAAAGTTATTCTACTCCAGAGTGCGTGTGATGTGAGATACAATGGAAGTTTTTCTATGGAGTTGCAGTGGAAGCCGTTTGACTCATAATATGAGCTTTACAAATTGTTTCATCCTGGTAGCTTTACTTCCTTAGTGTCGGGATATTCCTTGAGCTAATTTCCTGTAGGAATTAAAAGAAGTGACAGGAATATACGGCTTATCTGCCTTTCGACACATCTGGTATGTGTTTAAACAATACTCTAATTGAACCACAGTTTCCTACTGTATCTAACTCCAGCCGACTGCTACAGCAAAGAGCTGAAGCCAGCCTGCAATTGATGTTTTGCAATTTTACTGGATAATGTGAAAATTCAGCTGATGGTCCTGAGACTTGTGTTGAATTTAGAGCAAGAAGTAGCAGCAAGCAGGGTGACTTGCCAAGTAGTCAGAGATATCTTGATAACTGAAGGAATTTTTCTCTCTCATTAGGCTAGACTCTGTAACCAGACTGTCATGCAAAGCATTTACCTCTTAATTAAAGTTTATAGTTGGATACCAATCAGTTTTGTTCATGTTCTTCACAGTATTTAATTTCTTTGTGCTCTAATGCATTGTTCTCAAAACAGTGAGATCTGTTGTGAATTTATTGCTACTTTTTATTTTGCTTATATGCAAAACTTGTTAGGATGTAACGTAAATCTTAGTATTATGTTTAAAGTAACTGTTAAAATTGTATTTTATTCTGCAAGGAACTTTCTGGTCATGTGGTTCTAAATTCAGTAATATGACTGTGTGTCTCAGATCTTGGTGTTCTGCTCTTAGATGTTTTCCAGGCAGTAAATTGGAAAAAAGGGAGCTGCTTGTGTCTTTAGTTTGAAACCTAAAGAGCAGGTAGATGGGCAGTGTGTTTCATGCTCCATTGCAGCAGTTCAAAGTTAGTGAGTATGGAGAAGGAATTAACCTAATTTTCAAAATAGTAAGTGTGAAAGCAGGGTAATAAAGATGTGTGTTAAAAATCATGTACTTTCTTGGAAAGTGGTTTTTTTTTTAGTGTAAGTGCAAGTACATGCTGGTAAAGGTTTCTTTTGGTGGCAAAACATGGTATATCTACACACAGCACCAAGTCAGTTTACCTTCCTAATTTTGGTCTGTGGAAATACCTTCGAGGGAAATGTCTTGGTGCGTGGGGGCTGTCAAGTTCTCTTCTCCTGGAGTTGTTATAGGTGTTAACCTTACAACGTGCATATAAGCTGCTTTTTGGGGAGTGAAGTTCTTTATGATTAGATATTGGGTTTAATGGTTTAGAGGCATTTATTATCTTGTAAATGCTTCCAGAACACTTCACTGTCTTTTTTTGTAACTTTGTTAGGATAGAACAAGTTAGCGCACTAGTATTTACTTGCACAGTTGGCTATCGCTGAGTGTGGCATCAAAATGTTGGCTTTTGATGAGTTTTAACATGAGCTATTATCTGAAACCTTGGGGGGTGTGGGGGGGGGGAAGCCTAAATTGTGAGCAGGAATGTTAAGAAAACGTGGATTGCATTACTCATAAATAATGTAATGCCACCCAGCGAGGCTGCAGCTACAGAAATAAGACAATCCATGATTTCTAGCATAAGAGCAGAGCTCAGTTATTGGAACCAACATGTAATTATAATCTTCCCTATCTTTATTCTTTATATATGTAGAATTAACTTAATTTTGGATAGTGATAGGCTTTTCTTTGAGTTCCACAGGCTGGGCCTCTGAGTCCAGGCAGAGGCCAGGGGCCCTCTGAAAGGGAATCTTCCCCCCGTGGAAAGCACCATGGAGAGCTTTCTCCCAGGTGCAGACTCCAGCCTGAGGATAGGATCTGTTAGCCAAATCTGCCTTGTGTTACTGAGCCACGGTTTAAGTAATATTTTACCTGCTAAGTCCTCTATCATCTGTTTAAGGCTGTTCAGTCACCCATTTAATTAGAGATTTAGAACCATTTTATAAACAAAACTGTTAAGTAATCATCTGTGATTTTTTTTTTTTGTTCTATAATGCTGAAGCAACAGTAGGAAAAAGGATATTTTTTTGCTGGAAGCATGGTACTATGTAAGGAAAGGATTGTGTAAGGAAATCTGTATTTTCAATTAGCATCTTGCTACAAATCAGTATTTTGCTTCATGCTGTAAAACACTTCTGCATGCCAAAAGCTTCAATGTTCTTTAAATGGTTTGCTGAAAGTATTTCAAGGTTTCTGTGCTTCTGCTCTTTCTGTTCAGGCATTATTCCGATTAGGGCTTCGTTTTGTTGCTAGGTAGATTCAAGCCTGTGTTTTGGATGCACGCCAGATGTGTTCTATACTGCTGGCTGTATTGCCATAGAAATTGCAGTCATTTTTTGTTGTGCTTAATCTTTATTATAACATCTATAATTCCATGGAAGAAAAGTTTCTGATTCAGAGCTCATTTAAACCATTAGAGGGACTAACATATTGGTTTGGAATATGATCTGACTGAAATGGGAATTTTCGAATTGTGGATCTGAATAGTGACAACTGCAAATCTTCACTGCTTTCGAGTTCTGTTGGAGTAAATGGTTCTGTTAGCAGAGGTGCCATGGAATCACACTTGAAATTAATTTCCTTGTCCACGTATTTTTAATGATACTCCAAACATTAGCTCTTTGAAAAAGCAGTATGGTTATGAGCTTTTTCTTCAGAGTGTATTTCATAAACAATACACTTACTCTATGTTAGCGATTTTTCAAAAACATTTTGAAATACTGTTTTCTCCATTAAGCCCTCTAAAAGTGGCAGTTCTCTTTTCCATCTCTTTCTGGATTTTGTTGAGATACTAGAGTACATATGAACAAAGCTCTTCAAAATATCTTCCGTCTCATCAGCAATCTACATCATTATGGGACGGAGGTTATTGGGCACGTTACCCAGCACAGCGCGGTGGGCACAGGTCGCACAGTGATGTCCTGTATGTGCCCGTAGGAAACACCAGTGTAAATCCCCTGGGAAATGCAATGGGGATTCAAGATACTTCCTTCTAGACTGGTAGGGAGCCAGCCATGGTCTTTGTGTGCTGCTGTACAAAAATGTGGTAGATAGAACTTTCTGGGTGTAGTATTTGGCTGTTTTGCAGACAAGATTATAAGAGCTTTTGCTCCTACTTGTTTATTGAGCATTCACTCGTGAGAAAAACCTTCCAACGTTGCTGAAGGATGTTCATAAATGACTTCAGCAAATGCAATGAATGGTAATCTATAAATTGATATACCTTTGGGTCCTGAAGAGATTATTTTTTCCTACCTGGTGTTATTACTGATTTAAATACTTAATTAAATAGTTTCTCTGCTGGTTTTTCCTGTAGGTTTTCTGATGAGTACGTTGGAAGGTTCAAGTTATTTAGTGATGGATCTTGTATCTTCTTGAAATGTACTCTCATGCTGCATAAAAGCCGTCCAACAACCTGTCTGAAGTGCCAGGTTTAGTTCTGTTTGTGTATTCGTTGTTCTGTGCTGTGGACCAGATGCCTGTCAGCGCTGGAGACTTTCCTTAACTGGTTTTATGACTTGGGTACTCTTCTGGCATGCTAAACAGACTTGGTTTGTTGGGGGGTTTTTTCTTGGATTTTTAAGAACTTGCTAGGCATGTGTACATATCAGATGCTCTGATGGCAGAGTAATAATAAATTTTTAAAAACAAAAAAGTTTCTCCTTTAAAACTTGAGGGCAACTGTTCAGTGCAGAGCTGCTCTTCTGGGACACTGGGAGCTGGCACGTCCCCCCCTGCTGCGGTAATGCTTCAGCAAAGGTTTTCTTTGAAACTTTAACACTTTGGTTTTGCAATGGTTAAATAACACGGAGGAATCAGCCTGCCAACTATAGGCACTTTGTGCTGTTCAGAAGAATACTACTTTGAGTACTTTGGGTTTGTGTGTTTATTTCCATTAGCTTGACACAGGACTTAGGCATGAGGTTGGGTGAGTCACTGATATGATACGGGAGCAGTAGCTGTCCTCAGAGAGCGTCGCTTGTTATTTATGTTTTATTGGGGTTTGAGTCACAGGTTTGAAGTCGGTGACACAGACTTTAACAACGTGCAATCTGGCTGTTTAGTGTATTTTGAAAGCAGGATACTCCGAGTGGGTGCTAGTGTATTTGGACGGTGGTAGCAGGATTGAGTTAGGACATACTCATGTTTTCAGGTTAACTTGTCCAAGAGAGCATGTGTATCGCACAAAATGGTAACAAAATCAGCTGCATTTTTAAAAATCGTTCCTGAATAGTGTGTAGACCTGCACTTCTCATTCATTTATTGGTTGCTTAATTCCCATTTGCCAAAATCTGTGTTCTAACTGCTGCCAGAGCAAGCTGTTCCCTGCGGAGCCGTGTGTGGTACAGCTGAACGAGTGAGGCTAAAGAAAGCCTTTGTCTTAACAACTGGTATTTTCTTGTTTTGTTCAGCACTTTTCCAAGGAGCAGAGGTTGGAGGCCTGCTTGCATACTTGGCTTTGAGCAGAGCATTTATTTTATGCCCCAGGATTTTGAAGCGCACCCTGCCTCGTATTAGTAACCGAACGTCATTTCTCAGTTTCAACTTTTTGCCCCTGTGCGGTTCATCTCTAGGATTCCGCTAATCTAAGCAAAGGGGTAAACAACAGGACAGCATTCCTGCAAAGAGGTTTATTTCTTCTCCAGCAGCTGATTGCTTAGTTAAAAAGTTCAACTTGGTGGAGTTTTCTAGAGGAGATGGAGGCAAAGGTTTCAGCCATGCCGTATGTCCCTGTTCATGGACTTCAACTTCTTCATGTAAGGTTCATGAAGGTTGGCTTCACACTGTTGCTTCTGTGCTGGCAGATTTTAGCAACCGTTTTCACATTTTACGTGATTTTTAACAATCGGGGTGGGGGGAGACAGGGCAGCCCAGACTATAGCAATCTTTTTAATGTTATCTTTATTTCAGCAGGGTTTTTTAGCATT
The DNA here is from genome assembly GCF_023634155.1 of Falco peregrinus. Taxonomy (NCBI): domain Eukaryota; kingdom Metazoa; phylum Chordata; class Aves; order Falconiformes; family Falconidae; genus Falco; species Falco peregrinus. Next base: position 119,027,454 of record NC_073723.1, read on the forward strand.
TCCTACAGATATGAACTAAATACAAGCTATGGCATGTATGTCTTTGTAATATTAAAATAAGCTGTTGAGTCATTTGTGTCACTCAGATGTTTAGTAGTAATTTTTTGCATATGCTTATATTTGAAAATATATCTGGAGTAAATTGTAGACTTGCTTTTACTTGTGTGACAGTATTAAAATGAAGAAAAAGTTGAAGAGAACAGATGCTTGGAACAAGTTTTGCATGAGCTGAGTCTGTGAGGGTGTTTTAAATGATGGTTCTTGGTTTATGTGTTTGTTTCATGGCTCGAAGCCAAGCCCACTCAGAATTTTTTGGTAGGTTTCTGTGTAGAGCCAGACAAATGTTACAGTGAAACTTAGCTTTGATGTTCACCTGTTCTTACTCGGTACAGGGTTTCCTTCAAGGTAACGTGATTTTTTCCAGGAATGGTAGAGATTAATCAAAAGGCAAATAAGACGTTTTTACCAGCACTTGACATTTTAACTCTTCTATGAAAATGAGTGGGCTGGAATTGCTATCTGCGTCACTGAGTAGGAGTAGGGGGGGGGAAACTTTTAACTTCATCAAATGCTCTGTAAATCATGACATTTGTACGATGAGTAATTTTTTAAAACTTGGTCTACAAAGCATTTGGGGTTTGTTTTTGTTTCTTGACGGGGAAGAGATGTTTTTTAGTGGAAATGCCAGTAGAAATTCTTGAAAGTGGACTGTGTTTACTACTGTGTTTGGTTTTGTAAGGCATGAATAACCCAGATCTTGAGCTGAGGATTCTCATCTAAGTGATGCAAAATAAATAGATAAGAAGTGAGAATGTAACGTAACGTATTTTACTAGATGGATAATAGCTGACTTTCAGAATACCCATCTCTTATTGTGGATTTTGATGGTTTCTTTGAGCAGCTATGCATATTCCTCTCTAATGTATAAGTAAATAAGAGTTTTACAATCTTGTGTCCTAAGTTGAGTTTTTCCTCTTCTGGCCACTTGGCTTTACCGGTGCGGTTACACAGGAGGTAGTAGTTTTACTCTTCATCCATTTTCAGCCAGCAAAATTCAAGAGTAATCTGTCTTCTAGTAATGGCAATGAAATTAAGAGTTTGTCGCAAACAACATGCATCAATCCAGAACTGCTTCGGTATTTTTGGTTTTGCAGCAACTTTGTTATTACTAGGGTGTTCAGAAAAGACTTGTGAAGCTTGTGCTTTAACAGCAGACAGACTTTGCACGATAGTGAATTCTTACAAGGAAGAGCACCCATGCCGATTGCAGAAGCTGAAACTCATGTGTAAGAGAACAGTTCAGATGTGGGTGGAGGCTCAAGGAGGGAAAATGGGCAAGTGTTAGTTTGGAATTTAACAGGTTAGCGCGCTGTTTGATGTGTGCTGTTCGGTACAGCTAGCTTACCCTTCCTCCAGTCTGCTGGCTCTGCTGCCTGCCTGCTCGTCCTCTAGTTGATTCAGGGAATTGCCTGAGACTGAAAAAAAGGGGGTGCATTAGTAAGTCTCAATTGGAGGCAAGTACATGTACCTGCAAATGCAAGGAGCCTTATGTATTTTTAAACTGCTGAAACAGAAGCAAGTAGTGCCTTTGCAACACAGCTTGTCTGTTGTGCTTATCTTCTAATCTGTGACATTTTTTTCTTTCACAGGACCCGTCGGGGCACAGCCCCTACTCATGGTGCCCAGACGTCCTGGCTATGGCACCATGGGCAAACCCATTAAACTGCTGGCCAACTGCTTCCAAGTTGAAATCCCAAAGATTGATGTCTACCTCTATGAGGTGGATATCAAACCAGATAAGTGTCCTCGGAGGGTGAACAGGTAAGAAGGTGAAAGTTGTGTTGTAAATTACACTGATACTGAAATTTTTAAGGAAGTGGGACCTACTGGAGTAAATCTAGTCTCTATGTATCTTAAAATCTGAGTTTTATGCTATGGAGACCTGTGTGCAAATTCTCACAAACATCTGAGAGATGGATGCAGAGCCTTTTCCAGGTTCTCTTCAGTTTGGTTGTGACCACATGCTGTGAAGTGGGGCAACCACTGGTGGTCACAGTAGTTTGTGAGCTGTTTGGCATCAACCCCCATTCTTCAGGGCAACATAAATATGGTATAGCTATAGGCAGTTACTGGTTTTGGTTGCGGTGTGGAATCATGTGAGGTAGCAGGAATCTGTTCCCATGGGTGTTCTTACCCCGAGTTGATATTGAGGTACATTTCAGCATTGATTAATCTGAAGGTTCCCCTGTTTAATTCACTGGGGTACTGTGGTCAGAAGCTACTGACTAAAAGCCATTGCTGTAGGTGTAGGAGGAGACAGCCTTCAGCTGGGAAGCTTCCATTACGGGTAGTGGTATGAAAGCACTGCACACAAACTGTTTTCCCCCTTGTTAATAGACATTTCATGCAATCAGCTTAGTATCTTTGAAATGGTTAGACTTCTCTTGAGCTCCACCTGTGTCCTTTCTCTATTGCTATATAGCACATTGTATCCCATCTTATTTTCATGTCTGCTATGTATTAGGGTCAGTTAAATCCCTTGCTAGACTACTTTTGCTAAATTTCTGGTTAAATGCAGGGAATATGTTCATGTTCTGTATCCCTGTTCATTTAGTGATCCAGCAAACGGTACATATTGAGAGCTGTCCTCTTCAGCCTTAACAGATTCCTAGTACAGCTTTTTAGATATGTATTTTGTCTGAAACCTCATACATTTTGGGAGCCAGAGGAGCCTCCAAAGAAAGAGCGGTTAACTGAAAATGTGATAGTAAAGCTGTAATTTTTGCTTTTTAAAGATTACAACATTTTGTATTTCCTGTATTTCTTCTCTGCGTTGAATAATTTTTTTGAGAGGAGTTACGTGTTAGTTTCTTGTGAAATTGTTTCATCAGTTAAAGTTCAGGGTAGCTGAAAAGCAATTATTTCCTCTTTCATCTGCAATTCTGTTTTTTTACATTTTAACAATAACATATTGCTAAGGCCTGATTCTGACTAGTGATTTTTTTCCCTCCCTGCTAGTTGCATACTGCTGTTACAAAGGCTTTATAAATACCTCTGTTAAGTATTAATTAAAAGGAAATGAATAAATTGCTAAAATTGGGATATAATAGTTCTGTGTGAATATTTAATATAATCTTACTGTTATGAAAGGTTAATTTACTACCATATTGTTAAACGAGGAATGCTTGTGAAGCTGTGCTCATAGGCACACAAGGAGAAATAAGCTGCTCTAAACTGACTTGGTTTGTATGTCTGATTCTTTTCTAGTGTGATCTTGTAATGAAGATAAATGTAATTTCACTTCAAATGTGTTGACTAAAACCACTCTTTTTTTTTGTTGTTGCTGTATGGCAATGCTTGGTTAAAATAGACTAAGGGAGACAAAGCTGTAAGAACTCTGGTTTGTCCAGCAGTGACAGTCTGTGATTCTGTGTTGTGAGTTGTTTCCACAACAGTGGGAGAAACTACAGATGTTTGGAAATCGTGCATTTGAAATAAGCTGTTTTAAAAATAGCAACTAAATTTTGGTTAAAATTTACAAGAAAAAAAAAAATCCCTTTTGTGGTCCTGTTGGTAGGGTAATTTCCAGCTTCCTTTGAAAACCAAAATTGGTGTGTCTCACAGCTTGTTTTAGTTGGTTATGCTCTAGATAAATGCTGTATCTTTGCAGTTTTCAGTTCACGTGGAGAGAGGCAAAAACATTTGGTTTGAGTTTATAAAGTTACCTTTGTGTGACATGGTCAATATTTTTGTTTACCTAAGTAATGATTTCCTGAAGAGCATGTTTGCAGCTGATACAACTTTTCATACACTCTGCAGGTCTCATATTATCTAACTGTTGCTTTTGACTTTTGTTAGTTTGTGTGAGCGTTGATTGTTTCCCAGAAGTGCTTTTTATAGACTGGAGTTAATTTGAAGTGCTTTTGGAGGTTACTCATTCATAAATGTAGTTGTTGTAGTATAGGTGTAGTTCAGATGCATATGTAACTTCGTCCAGAAGCTCATCAGCTTTCTACTCTACCAGTAAAAACATTGTCTGGCTTTTCTTTATCGCGTTACCAACTGCTAGAAGCAGTTGTCTGGGTTTTGTCAAGGTAAACTGAGAAGACCAGTTGAACGCAGGCAGCAAACCTAAACAAGTTGCTTTAGTAGTCAAATATTTTCAAATGAAAGACCGAAGTTTGTATTGAAATTTGACAGCAAATTCGAAAAAATGTAAATTATGAATTCTAATATAAGCTGTAGTTTAAAAGCTGAGGGTAAGTCTAGCATGCTTACTGTTTTTTTCAAAGTAGGAAACTGAAATTGGTTATTTAAAATTACTAACTACCAACTTTCATGTGTGTAAAAATGTGGCAGATGTTAGTTAAAAACTGCAAGAGCTTGTATAAATGAGCTCCATTAAAAGAAAATGACCTAGTATCTGCTGACTAAATTACTTTAGATGGTGTGCTCTGGATTATGCAGAGAAGAATGGCTTTCATAAGTCTAAATCAAAATTAGTATACTGAAATACCTGCTTTGAAGAATTTCCCTTAGAAATACATTTTTTCCCTCTCGCATGCTCTAAGTTATTTCTAAGTTGCCAGTGGATTTACATAGACTCAGCTCTGCTGAAATAGTTTCTGACGAACATCCTGTCTGCATGCTTTTATTTGGAATAAATAGGGGGTTTAGTTCCTGAATAGTTGCTGCTTTTTTAAAATTCACCTGCACCTTTGTTAGCTGGAGGGAGGCTTTAAAACCTAGAATGTCTTCTGTTTCCTTTTCACTTTCCTTTATCACGATGTCCTTTACCCGTGTTTCCGCTGTGTTGTGAACTGGAAAGCAGAAGGTAAATGGTGCTTTGCTTTGAAGCAGAGCTACAGCTGAGAGCTCTAGTGTGGGAGTTTGGCGTTACACAGCCTCTTGCTTTCTCCCTCTTGCTCCTACTCTTCATCACTAACTTTTATCCCTCTGCTTTTGTCACAGGTTATGTGACAAGAAGCTGGCACTTAGGAAACAGGTTTTGTGCGCTGATCCCTGTGCGTAGTGTTGTGAGGGAGCAGCGCATCAGTGCAGAATGGGGCAGTCAGATAAAGTAGACTTGTGCAGGAGCGCAGCTGAGTACTAAGTAGATATTTTGAAGTTGCTTGAGTATATTAGTGTGCTTTTAGCCAGTGAGAGAACTTGGATTCTGAGAGTTTAGTGACACAGAGAACTGTGAAATGGAGAATTTCTTTTCCCTTTCCCCTAGTCCCAGCTGAGAAGTGAAAGTACTGCTGCTAATTTTACTTGAAGAGGAAGACATTATTTATTGTCTTCCAGCAAAAATGGCTTTAGTTTAATATTGCCTGTTAGAAAACAGTATACTAGTAAGCTTTTGCTTTGAGAGGATGCTAGCTTGCATATGCTTAAGAAGAGTGTTTTGTTCCTGTAGAATAAGGGAATTAATGATGTATCAAGTAAGGTACAGTTGTTGTGCCTCTGAAACACAAATAATCCCCAAAGAATTCAAATGTGAGGTATTGCAAAAGCTTCTTTGGATCTGATCTATCTACTACTTGTATCAAGAAGCCTTATTTATATAAGATGAAAATTTCATGGTGTTTTTTTAAAGTGTAATTTCAGTGCTTGTATGAGGTTACTATTTTCTTTATTGCCATCAAGTTATAACAAAGGAGAATGTGTGCAAATTTCATCAGGCTGTTGGGAAAAACCCAGATTATTAAGGACTTAGAGAAGACTTTTTTGTTAGGGTATATACTCTTCTATATACAGTGTAGGCAAAATTCAAAACTCTTGTTAATTGAAGAGCAGATGAACATTACTTGGTACTGGCATAGCTTTCAGTTGGGCATTTGTACTCATTTTTCATAATACTAGCTTGTGGGTGTCTTCCAAGGTAAGTGTGTACTTGTTTTCTATGGAAAAGGTTATCCAAAGGTCTTGGTCATCTCTAGGGCTTTCTGAAATCATTATAGTAACAATATTTTCCAGTATTCAAGCATTTGTGTTGGTAGTGATTTTATTCTTCAGTATTTATCTATTATTTTAGTTGAATTATGTGGAGCACCTTTTTGGAACGTCACTTGGGTGTTCTATAGTTCAGTAATATGTTTGTTGAAACTATTTCAGCAAAACACAGGGGGTGTGGGAGCCAGTTCCAGTCTGATACTTCTTTGAAAACATCTTCAATGTAAATATCAACTTTTCTAGGGAGGTGGTGGACTCAATGGTGCAGCATTTTAAAGTGACAATATTTGGGGACCGTAGACCGGTTTATGATGGGAAAAGAAGCCTCTATACAGCCAATCCGCTTCCTGTGGCCACTACTGGGGTAAGATAACTGGGGAAAAAATAAAAAAAATTATAGTTGCAATGGCTTCATAGGGAAGAAAAAGAAACAAGCCCTACTTCTGATACTACTGAGTTGAGAAAAAGTATCTTACAGCATCCATATTGAAGTAGGGTCCCTCCAATGTATTTTCACAAGTTCCAGTGTATGTAAATGTGCATGTAATAGTTGCATTTGGAACCTCCCCTAGAATTTGGTAGCCTGTTTCTACAGCAGAATCTATTAAATACTCAGTTCTACACACGGTAATACATCATCTTACAGTGAAGTACTATTAAAATATCAAACCAGAGTTTCTCTGGAATGAAGAGTTTTCTGGTTCAAGATGGCAAAAAGTTACGTGATCCTCTTCTGCTTGGTGAGGACCCAGTTCTCTTTATTTTGTGCATTTGATAATGTACTTTTAGCAAATGTGTTGTGAGGCTCTGGCCCAGTTATGGGAAGGAGTGGGAATTCAAGGCTACCAGACTTGAGATTAAACAGCTGCTGTTTTGTTTTTTTCTCTCCTTCCTCCACCCAGGTGGATTTGGATGTGACATTGCCGGGAGAAGGTGGAAAAGATCGTCCCTTCAAAGTGTCAATAAAGTTTGTTTCTCGGGTGAGCTGGCACTTGCTGCATGAAGTTTTGACGGGAAGAACCTTGCCTGAGCCGCTGGAACTAGACAAACCTATCAGCACTAACCCTGTTCACGCTGTCGATGTGGTGCTACGACACCTACCCTCCATGAAGTAGGTTCACTGTCTTCCTGCAGTCTGTCTTTACCTGAAGTATCCCCACTGGGAGACCTTCATCCCTGTTTCTTCACAGGTGAAAAGAAAAAAATGATCATTCCCCTTAGGCAGCACAGCTGGTTAGCTGAACTGGGGAGACTGAAGCTAATTACGTACAAGTGTGTATTTCTGTAGCCATTTAAACTTCAGAGCAGGTGATGGATTTCTTTGAAAAGACCAAGAAACAGCAGACATGTATAATGGGCCTTAATTGAAATATTGAGAGATTGTAGTATGCTGTAGCACTGCTTTCATGTTTTCGGCTCAAGTTGAGCCAAGTCTCATGCACTTGGCAGCAGTGACAGTCTAAAAGCACGGGCCTTTTTCACTCATTGATGGGTACTAGATAACTGTCCTAATAAAGTCTATTGTTTATCTCAGAACCCTGAAACAGAAGAAACCAAATTATTTTTTCTTTATTTGGTCAATGAAAGTTGCTTTTAAAGTTTGAGTGCTGGCTTTAGACAGCAGAATGGTTTTGCACTACAGTTTTTCATTGGGTGTAACGGACTTAAAACCACAAGCTTTATTTTTTTTATGGAAGCCCGTGTTCCTCAGCTACCCTGGATCCTAAGGAAGCATGAAAGATGTTAACTACTGTACTAATGCCTGTCCATTACAAATGTGAGGAGGTGTGGATGTTCATGAGCAGTTGTTTTCTGCCTGAGAAATGTGAATTTCTCTAGTTGTTTCCACCATAGTTATTACTTCTCTCAGTGTACGTTGTGTTCAAACGTTCCCTAGGAAAACATGCAAAATGATATTTGAAGGTCAGTCCAGTATATACAATGCTGTTGTACCAAATCTGCTGTGATGGAGATTATACTTGCTTGATGTGGAAGATAAGAAAGGGTTCTTGATTTGTTGTAGAAACTGAAAGTGGTTGCTAAAATGTGAAATTTGTGTAAATGTTTTGTCTAAATTTGAAAACACTGCAATGGGGACAGAAGCATTCAGAGTGTACTGTTTAAACTTGGTTCTAGGCACAGATTCCAGGTGCACAACATTCCAAAAAATAATAACGCTCTGTTATTGTCTTTATTATAGAATTTTTTGTGTGGAAAGCAATAGCATAAATGTGTGGTCATCTTTTCCACTAGGTATACCCCTGTGGGCCGCTCCTTTTTCTCAGCTCCAGAAGGATATGATCACCCCTTGGGTGGGGGTAGGGAGGTCTGGTTTGGATTCCATCAGTCTGTTCGGCCTGCCATGTGGAAGATGATGCTCAATATCGATGGTAAGTTGGGATTCATGGTTAACAATAAAGATAATACCAAACATTCCTCTAAGAATAAAAGTGACCTTGCCATTCGGTCATTTTGTTTGTTTGTGGTACCATGTTTCTGTGTGGTGATAACTTTTGGTGTCATCTGTGCAGAGGGATTTAGTAACCAGAAGCAGTCTTCTGCACTGATTTTATTATTTACAATATGAATTAAGAAGAGTCAAAGTAGCTTGAGGGTATTTTGCTGGCATTTATATCAGAATAAGACTACTTTCTTTTGGGTTTTTGTGTTTGTGTTAACTTTGTGTTGCATGCAAGGGGTTTTCAGCTGAAAAATACTTGCGTCTCATTTCTCAGTTTGAAGATTTAGTAGTTGTCTCTTGTAATATCCTTATGAAAAACAACATTAACTGTGAAGTCAACCTACTGCAAAAGTTGTGATGATAATAGGAGAGTGTGATTGTAATAACGAAGTGTATGTATGCATACATTGGCTTCCTGTTCAGCCAGTTCAGACCAGACCTATATGGCAAAGGCTACCTAGAAGTCCTAGGTTTTTCTGGATTTGTCATCATGTCAGTGTTTGGGCAGAAATTTACCTGCCATATTGAAAAAAAAAAATCCTATATAGGAAGGAAAAGCCTAGCATAGCTTGTTACATCCGTAGTGATAGAGGCAAATTGCTTAAGGTGTGTCTCCATGCAGCTGTCCACAGCGGATGTTATTCAGTACTTCCAAGAAAACTCTGTAAAAATATGTCACAAACACTTTTGTGAATAGGGCTAATTGAGATGGGCTTTCTTATGCAAAATCAGATCTGCTTTGTACCACTATTTATTAAGTCCCAGATGAATGCAACTGAGATCAGCTGGTGCATGTGTTGGACTCCCTGGTTCTATAAGCACTCTGTTTTAGTTGTTAAACCCCTATTGAAAAATTGTCAGTGTTTGAGATGCAGGTGCTGCCTGAAGTTTTCTCTTAGTTCACATTCTGTTCTCACTGTTTGAAATGCTTTATAAAGCCAAGGTGGTAAATAGTCTTGTCTTTTTTTGCACTAGGTTAAGCACTCTTAAGTGAGGTTGTGATTAGCATCTGTCTTGGAAATAATAAAATGTTGCAGATGATACTAAGCTTTCATGCTGAAAATTTGCAAGTCCATGTGTTCTTGTCTACCTAAATAGTGGATGATACTTATATGACTTGAGACGAGTTTGTTCTTGTAAAATTGCCTTTCAGACAGAAGTTATGGTGTAGCTGTTGTTTGAAAATGTAAATATCTTACCTGTCTGAGAGATAACCAGTACTAGTATCTATATGCTAGGTGCTGAGATAATACTCTTGTGCTACCTGAACTGTAGTTAATTTACATCAGTTTATGACGTACTGCACCATTGCTTTCTATGAAACAAGTTTTTCTAATCGGCATTAGAAAGCGTGCTAGTAACTCTGGCAGTAGAAATTTTTCAGTCCTTCCTGTGAATGTGAATCTTACTTTGTAAGCTGTGGTTTATGGAGCAATCGCTTTGTCATGGTTTGAGGCTGTGAAGATTATGTTCCAATCCTATTGCTTGATTTTTTGGTTAGTTGTTGAACTTGTACCACGTTCTCTGCAAAAATCTGTGGTTTTCTGTCGCTTGTGTTGCTGTGGGAGATGAACTGCATGCTGCCAGTCACTGGGGGTGTCAGCTATTTGTGTTCATTCAGTAATCGACATCCGGAGGTGTTGGCTGGACTGCGTCATGTGAAGTTGGCAGCTTGCTGAAGTGACACATGTCTGAAGAATGTTTCGTTGTATTAGCACAGAGATATGGTGGTTTTGGTACACAAGATCTGGAAAACTAATAAAATGCTCATCAATTATTACTTTTCTATTGCCATTTAAAGTTTTAAATGTATGGAGTAGTTTGCTTGTGTCTGAGCTATATCTACGGCACTTCACCTTTGTTACTAAAAGATATTGTTTCGGTTGCTTATAACTTCATCAAGCAGATTGTTTATGGTCATCCTTCTGTGGAGTGAGCCAGCTGTCCTGGTTAATAAGAGTATATTGTCACTTAATGTAATTGTGTCATTAGTATGCTGGGAGGGTACGAGATTTTGGTAGATCAAGGGTTGTACTCGCCACTACACCAACAGAATTTGCGTAGAGTCAAAATAGCGCTCATGTTTCTACCAAATATTATTTCAGTAATTGAGCAGATCACATGACTGATAAAACCATATTGCATATTGAATAATCCTAGGTTTTCATGTTAAAACGTCTTCAGTAGAGATTGATTAATACTGTCTCTGTAGCTCCATACAGAGTCTAAAGGATGTCTCCCTGGAACGTTACAGCTCTCTAGAAATAAACATTATCTGGGGAAACCCCCTTTCAAAACACCGAAATGCAAAGTAGTTGCAGGGTGACTGTGCTGAGGGCTGATGTGTCACTGGGCCCTACGCTGGCTTTTGTATACTTAGTTATTGCAAGGCTTGCTAATCTATTTTTTTAAAAAGTGTGCTGCACAGTATTTGCTTGAGGGTTACATGGAATTTTAAAATACATTCATTTATATACTGCTCCACAACATTTTTTACTTGGGTTTTTTTACACTTAATGTTTTGCTCTTTTTAGTTTCTGCCACTGCCTTCTACAAAGCACAACCTGTAATTCAGTTTATGTGTGAAGTTCTTGACATTCATAATATTGATGAACAACCAAGACCTCTGACTGATTCTCATCGGGTAAAATTCACCAAAGAGATAAAGGGTGAGTAGAAATGTATCTGTTCTGTCCCAGGTAACGCAACCAAGCTAATTCTAAGGGACTGGTTTTTAACTGGAGTCCTCCTGGTTAGCATGCATCAGCAGGGCCCTGGAATTGCCAAGAGAATTTCAGTATGCCCTGTTTGTAGTTCTAGTCCTGAATGAAACAATGCAGCTCTACAGAAATGAAAGATAAAAAATGAAGTGTGTTCCCAGTGGCTTAAAGAGGGAAAGAGAAAGTATGTTGTTTATGGCCTGGACAGAGGTAAGATGCCTTGCTGGATGACTAACCTTTTGTAAGCAAGGGTCACTGAGGCCATCGTGGTGTCATGCTGTAGGTCTCCCGCTGTTTTAACACTGAGGCAAAGTGAAAATTGATTTCAAAGCTAACATCATTGATTCTTTGAAAGTATGCTGTTGCAGTGACTTGTAATAACTGAGTGCCTTATGGAAAAACAAATACCACTTGCTAACTTGCAGCTGAAGGCCAAATTCCATTCCAAAGGAATTGCATAAGCTGCTGGTTTGAGTAGTTTCACTCCATATATGCTACATTGCTTGTGTTTTCCCATATTCTTTCTTTCCAGTCTTAATTTGCAGAGAGAGAAGCCTTGAAAGAGCTCAGCTTTGCTCTTAAATGCTTGCATTAATTGATGCAAGATTAGACTTTCTTGAAATACAGGATAGCAAAAATAAATTTGAACTGTAGTCGTGGACAGATGTGTTCATAGAATAGTCATTAGGGGAAAAAAGCTTAAAGGAGTTATTTTGTAGTAGTCCTAACATGCCGCCTTTTCACATCTACCTATCAGTCTTCATTCTGGAAGACAGGTAACTGGAGAGTGGAAAGCTGTCTCTGCTTGATCTTGGATGCCTCAGACACTTTGTTACCATAGTCAGAAGATACCGAAAGGTTACCTTGGCTGTCAGTATTTGGGTTTACTACTGTAGTACCTGCGAACTCCAGCCAAGATATGATCACGTATAGTGAAACAAACCCTGCACTGAAGAATTGGCAGTCTGTGAGCAGCTCTGTGGGAGGGTAGTGCCTTCTGTAGTGTCGTTGCAGATTAATGACAAAGCGGTGAATGGGTTCCAGATATTTCTGTATTCACAACCCTTTTCTGCCTGGCCACAGTGATTCATAGTTATTTCTTTGTGTTTTCTCTTAATGGTCTATCGGGGCACTGGTAGTTTATTTTTTGATTATACCATCCTCTAAGTAATACTGATGTTAAGGTTGCAATTAGTGTTGTTGGGAATCAATGAAGTACAGTTGACACTTCTTTGGGATGTCTGTCCCTAGTAAACTAAAGACATTATCTGCTGTCTGGTGCTTAGGGACCTGATCGGGTGTGGGGGATTCAGTCTGTGGTCCACCATCCACAGGATTCAACAGGACAAGTCATCCAACTCCTTTCTCAAAAGCCTTTGCTAGTAGGCTGTGGGTTGAATCTTTTTGGGTACCAAGGCTCTGTTTTTGACTGCCTTCTCTTCTGTGGGGCTGGGGAAAGACAGAACAGCATGTCGATGCTACGCAGCACTTGTGTGATAAGCTCAGTACTTCCAGCAGATGTTGAGTTTGCTCTGTACATACAGTACCGCCAGTGCCTGCGCAGTTAAGAGCCACTGAAAGCCTCTTGAAGCTCCCATTGTTGCTATCGTTGCTGTGGATAGAGAGTCAGGTCTGGTGAGCCTCTGGTGTACAGGCTGGGTGCTTTTAGACAAGATCTTCAGCTGCTCAAAATCTAATGTTAAACTGGGTCAGGGAAATTAAAATTACAGGCTGAATGCGGGCACAAAGCTGGGGGTGGGAAATGAACAATGAGGTAGAGATCTGGGTTTACCTTTTTAATTATATTGGAACTGCTGGTTTTCAGAGGTATACAGCATTGAGAATGAGAAAAAAAGAATATGGTGAAAACAGCCGTCTGTGTCTGAGGTTAGTCACGTGCCTGTTAAATGAAACTGCTACAAGAAATTAAGATCACATTGAACATTAAATATTACACATTATGGTTTGGTCTTGAGGGTAATAACCTGATTAGTCAGAAATCAAGTTATAATGAAAGAAAATCTTCAGAGAATAATTTCTTACGTGGTGCTGTTTGACACTGACGATCAAAGCTGTTGGATTCGAACATGTTCTGTTATAGGAAACCTTGTGTCTCCTGTGCAAATCTTTGTGTAGTTATGACATTGTGGGGTTTTGGTACTTTTATGCAGGTCTAAAGGTAGAAGTCACTCACTGTGGAACGATGAGAAGGAAATACCGTGTTTGTAATGTAACAAGAAGACCTGCAAGTCATCAAACGTAAGATGCTTTTTGTCAGAGCATAAACTGTGTGATAACTTAACGCTGAATGTGTAACAGGACCTAATATTTTATTAATTTGGGGGGGGGTTGATAGTTGCCAATGAAGATTTCTGTACATATTAATAAAATGTATGTCTTTTCAGCTTTCCTTTGCAGTTAGAAAATGGCCAGACTGTGGAGAGAACAGTAGCACAGTATTTCAGAGAGAAATACAACCTCCAGCTGAAATACCCTCATCTTCCTTGCCTACAAGTGGGACAAGAACAGAAACACACCTACCTGCCTTTAGAAGTAAGGAACTTAATCTGATAAATCAGCTCGCTATTGGTAGGCTGTATCATTTCGCAAAAGGTTATGCAGTGGACTTTGCAGTACAGCCACGTTTACATATTTACATGTTCATTCTCCTTTTATCTCATTAAAGGCTATCTAGTGCTTTAAAGTTTAGAGCTCTGAGAAAGAACATCTGGTTACTTAAACACACCGGGGGTGTGTTTTATAGTGATAGCATAGTATTGTGTGTGCACGGTATGTTGGGATGTTTCTAATTACTCCTATGGTGTATTGACGCTTCTGATTTTCCTTTAAGGTATGTAATATTGTAGCTGGCCAGCGGTGTATCAAGAAGCTAACGGACAATCAGACATCAACTATGATAAAGGCCACAGCGAGATCTGCTCCAGATAGGCAGGAGGAAATAAGCAGATTGGTTAGTTCTTTAATTTCACTTTGGTGTGATACTGCTCACTAAATAACACTGGACTAGATTACATTAACACACAAACTTTTTGTGACCAATCTAATCTTTTAATTCTTTCTTTCTAGCCCTTTAACTTGATAGATTTTAATTCAAAAAAATACTTTTTTTTAACAGTATTTATTTAAAATAGCTTGCAACAATAGCATGAGTCCAGCAGTATGGGCTTTTGTGTGTTACAATCTTTACAATTAATTCCAAGTAGGTATCAGAACTACTCTGGACTAATAGTTCACTGTTTTACTGTAGTGGACCCTCAGGGTTTTAAAAAAAAAAATTGAGAAATGGACTTGGATTTTAATACCCAAACTCATGAAAGTAAGATTTTGTTCTAGGTACTTTTCTGATTCCTATTGATGTTTGAAAGCCATACTTCTTTTTTATTGTTGTTATTATTATAGGACATATTTGTAGTGGTACTGAATACTTTGAAAATCATGAGCTAGACTGAAGACTTGGGTCTTGAAAATTTCCCATTGTTTTTTGTTAATAGTTTGAAGATGGTAGCGTTGCTATTTTCAGTGCCTGTTAAAATGAAGTAGAAACTGGAGCAACTTGCATCGAGAATCATACAAGGAATCTATAACAGGGTAGAAGAAGGAGTCTAGGTGCCCTGAACCTCCGTCTTCTACTTGAGATGTTTTGACTGCTTGCTTTAGTACACACAAAATATTTTCATCTGATCATTCCAGTATCTTCTTGGCACTGAATCCAGACACTCTAAACATCAGTGTTTTTTTCTGACTTGAAGTATTTTTAGTTGAATACTCTTACACAGATAACTCTTATTGAAACAGTCTGGGTTTTGAGCGACAAGTTAGCCAAAATTTTGTGATTAAAATAAGGCTGTTCTGGAAAATCCAGAAGACATGAATGTGCAGTAATAAAATGAACTGATTTGTTTAATCTTGGGTTTGCTTGTCTCTGAAGGACAATACTCACAGGATAGATCAAAAAGCAAATGTTATTGAATGAGCATACTACAAATAAGCACTTGAGTAAGGGAACAAAAAATATCTAATATATCATGTGGTATTAATTGTTTTCACTGGGGATAGGTTGATAGTGTTGAGCAGTTAAATCTGAACTTTTTTCAATGACAAGGGGAATTGTAGAACACTTCTGCAACATTCCTGTTAGTCTTCTGTTATATGAATTATAACAAAATACTTCTGTAACATGGAAAAAAACTATTCTTCTAGGTGAGAAGTGCAAATTATGATGCAGATCCATTTGTTCAAGAGTTCCAGTTCAAAGTCCGGGATGAGATGGCCCATGTGACGGGGCGTGTGCTTCCAGCTCCCATGTTGCAGTATGGAGGACGGGTCAGGTTTTTGCATTGTCTTTTGTTTCTGTTTTGAAGAGTGATTTTCCATGCACATTGACTATTTTAGTCGGTTCAGTTGCATTGTGCAATGCAGGGATCATGGAGTTTGAATGGTAAATTTCTTTTTGTTATCTTGAAACTGAAAATAGCATAGACTTTTTTTCAATCACTTGAACATCTGTTGCTTTTGTTTCTGCAGAATCGAACAGTGGCAACCCCAAGCCATGGAGTATGGGACATGCGAGGGAAGCAGTTTCACACTGGTGTTGAGATCAAAATGTGGGCTATAGCTTGCTTTGCAACACAGAGACAATGCAGAGAAGAAATATTGAAGTAAGGCATGTTGTGGTTCAGGCTTCAGACTGTACTCTTAATGAAGCCATCTTAGTGAAAACATGAAAGTAGGGCTTCTAATGAGTGTGTTACCTGGTTTTAATCATCTTAAGATGTTAGGGAGAGAATCCAAGCTGGTTTGCTTCCTTGTTGGAAGCTACAGTCAAGACACTGTGTCTGGGTACACTGTGGGTTTTGATCCTGTGACATTGCTGCTTTGTGAATAGTTCCTTCTAGCATCTTGAATGAACTACTAAAGGTGTCTAAATGTGAGATTTTTTCCCCCTGCTTGTTCTGTCATGTTCCAAAGCTGTACAGCCTCCATATAATGAACATTTTTAAAGTGCTGCTTTGAAAAGCTGTTTGGAATAGTTTGATAACACAGTTCTTCTATTCTGTTTTGGTGGTTGTGTGCTGTTGCTGCTGTGAAAATTCAAAAAACTTCTCATCTTTAGGGGTTTCACAGACCAGCTGCGCAAGATCTCCAAGGACGCGGGGATGCCGATCCAAGGCCAGCCCTGCTTCTGTAAATACGCCCAGGGTGCAGACAGTGTGGAGCCCATGTTTCGACACCTCAAGAACACCTATTCGGGGCTTCAGCTCATCATTGTCATCCTGCCAGGGAAAACACCGGTGTATGGTAAGGGAATACCTCTGTCTTTACCCATGTGGTCAAGTATCGTTCTGAGAAATTTGCCACCCAACATATGTTACAAAATTCTTTAGGCCTATCCTTTAGGCATTAGAAACGAATTTTTGTGTCTGAAGCTAAAATGAATTGTAAGTAGGGCTGAGCATGGAGATAATTTGGAAGTTATTTTGCAGGGTATGTACATACTTAGATTATCGTGACTTAAGCTAAGATCAAAATACAGCAAAATAATTTCAAATGGATTGAAGTTGTATCCTAATATTTGCTTCTTAGCGGAGGTGAAGCGTGTGGGAGATACGCTGTTGGGAATGGCCACACAGTGCGTTCAAGTCAAGAATGTCATTAAAACATCTCCGCAGACCCTATCAAATCTGTGCCTGAAGATTAATGTTAAACTAGGAGGAATCAACAACATCCTTGTACCTCATCAACGGTAAGATGCTTTGTGGAGACTGATTTGGGTTTTAACAGATGCGGTTACATTTCCTACTTAGCATCCAAAATTTAAACGTGGCAATTTTTTAATTTGAAATATTCTTCTGGTAATAGTACATGATATTTGAGGTAGAATTAAATTTCTTCTAGCATGGACTCAGAGTGATTGTTGGCTTATGAGTCTTAAGCCAAGATTCTTTTCAAATGTTTGTTCAGTATTAAACATTTGAAGAGAAACTGCAGATCTAGAGGTGTTGAAATATGAATGTAATCAGCAGTTTTTGCAGGTTTAAGAGCATACAACACATCACAGAATGTAACTGTTGGGCATACCAATGTGCTGTTGTGAATAAGTGTAAAAGAATACTAGAGGCATCTTCTCTTGCTATAACAGGCTGAGTAATTCAGCTCATGCTTGTTCCTTGCGTGACTGTTCTCTGTGTTCTTATTTGAATGTGTGCTCCTACTGCTTTGGTGCCTTCAGTGGGAAGGTTTGAGAAGTCCAGCCCATGTGTGCTCCCTTCTTTCTGACATGGGTCATTGTAGAGAAGCACAAGTCTTTTGGTCCTGAAGACTAGAAATTAGCATTGACTCTGACCTTTACTAAAGTGTATCTATTTTTGAGTGGAAATATGTATAATGCAAGGTAGAAGCCAGAAAAACTTTTGGAGTATAAGTCTTAAGAATTCTTTCCTGAGAGCTTGGAACCAAAGTTTAAATGCGAAACAGTACTGTGTGGAAGAACATTTTCAAGGCATTGGGTGACCATCCTGCTGCTTAAATTGTGTAAGCCAGAATGTGTGCGCTGCTGCACCCAGTCATTTGTTGCATGGCTGATGCAGTACCAAAGTCATGCTTAGCTGACCTCTGAGCGTTAGTGTAATCATCCTGTAGAATGATGGTTTCCGTAAGAAGTTGTCTGTACCATTCAGGTGTAGCTCTGTGGCTTTTCTCCACTAGAATCACACCACAGTTAAATGGCAGTGTATTTTGGAACGACTGCTGGGGTGGTTTCAAAATTCACATCTTGTGCACAAAGATTTCATTGTTTAGGCTTGGCTGAGTACCTGATAAGAAGGCATCTCTGTGCAGCTTAGCTGAAATTGAAACAAAACCTCATATTGAGCGATAACCTTGCGCCAACTGTTCATCTACAAGTGTGACTTAGCACTTTTTTCTTTTTGAAGACCTTCTGTGTTCCAGCAGCCAGTGATCTTTTTGGGAGCTGATGTCACTCACCCTCCTGCTGGAGATGGAAAGAAGCCTTCCATCGCTGCTGTAAGTTTTATGAAATTAGGATTGTTTTTTTATCTTTGGTAAACGTTAGAATAATAATGCAACTCATGGACTATGTCTGTGTCAAATATGTTTCAGGGCTTGTCCCAGTTCTTTGTACACATGTCCGGTATTATTAATGATATATTTAAAAGAACTGATCTAATCTGAAGTAGCAGGCAGTGGGTTTTTCTTAGCTTCTGAATGTTTAAATCAAAGTAAAATGGCAGTCCTGGTAAATAACATTTCTGAAAAAAAATATTGTAAAGGAAATAACGCAGCTTTGTTGTGTTAGTTAATAACATATTTGTATTTTTAAAGGCCTGGTTTGGCAGGAGTGTTTTTGATACTACTTGCCTCTTGTGTTGGTACAGTCTGGGAGATCAAGGTTGGATGCTTGATCAATCCCTTCCTATGTTGTCCCCTTAGTATTTTACTTAGCATTGATTGTAGTTACAGAAACTGTCCTTGTTTAAAGTAACTATATGCAAACTGAAGTGAAAGTGAGAAAGCTTCAAAGAAAAGTCTGTGTCTGGACTATAAGAATATGCATTAGCGTGCTGTCAACAGAGGGGAAGACTCCAATTCTGCAGATGCATTTCGGCGTGCTTGGAGGGCAAGTTCTGTACCCTTTTCAAAAGGTGTTAAACCTGTACCTACTAGAAGTTCCAGTTAAA
The DNA here is from genome assembly GCF_023634155.1 of Falco peregrinus. Classification (NCBI taxonomy): domain Eukaryota; kingdom Metazoa; phylum Chordata; class Aves; order Falconiformes; family Falconidae; genus Falco; species Falco peregrinus. The sequence continues at coordinate 119,046,308 of NC_073723.1, forward strand.
AATGTTACTGTGATTGTTGGTTTAACATAAGCATCTTTTATTTGAAAATGGCTCCTCTTGCCTTTTTTGCTATTTTAATTTTTTTTTTATTATTATTTGTTCTTGAAGCCTTTACTCATGTACTCTTCCGCTGAAGGTTGTAGGTAGTATGGATGCTCATCCAAGCCGATACTGTGCCACAGTGAGAGTTCAGCGACCCCGGCAGGAGATCATCCAAGATCTAGCCTCCATGGTGAGAGAACTTCTCATCCAGTTCTACAAGTCAACACGGTTCAAGCCCACACGTATCATCTTCTACAGGGACGGGGTCTCTGAAGGACAGTTTCGACAGGTTGGTTCACATGTGGGTTTTTTGAAGGACTGTGTAATTCCAGTTCTCATATGGGAGTAGCTGTACTGTTGGAGTTGCTTACATTTTACACCAAGATGCCACAAAATCATTGAGACATAAGGACAGAATTTCTTAAGCATGTTGGTTGGGTAAGAAAAGCTGTAACTTGTTTCCTGTCTGGGAAGGACAAGTCTTAGAATTGGGAAATAATATCTTTCTAAGTACTTCCGAAGACGACTAGTTGTGTAGCAAAGTTGCACTTGATTTTAACTACAAACCATTTATTATGTGTCATGTGTAGGATACAGTGGAAGGAAAACCTAAACTATTCTGTTCTTGTGCTTGTAGGTTTTGTATTATGAACTGCTAGCTATTAGAGAAGCCTGCATCAGTTTGGAGAAGGATTACCAGCCTGGAATAACCTATATTGTGGTGCAGAAGCGACATCATACACGTTTGTTCTGTGCTGACAGAACAGAAAGGGTAATTGTTGCCCTCTCTCATGGAAGCCTTGTGTGAAAAGCTTGATGTCAAGCACTTGCGCTCCTGGAGAAAGTACTAGCATGGGCTTCTCTGTCATTAAGGGAAGATGTTGAATTGATAAGCGCAAAATGTGGCCCCAAATTGGAAATCATTGACCTTAAGTATGTTTAGAAACAAAAATGGTCCCCATCAGGCTTTGTCCTGTTGCACATTGGTTCTAGTCTTTGTCAGTGAACTATAGCAAATATCCATGTAACTAACTAGGACCAAGTCTACAACAGTTGTAATGGAAGAAAACACAAAATTATGGAAGCTTTAACTTGTCTTTTCTGAGTCGATCCAAACTCAAGCTGAAAATTCTAAATACCAATGTATGTGCAGCTCTTCTGTCTTTCTGAGATTCAAAGTTCTTACAAGTGCTGTAGGTGCGCTGTGCCGTGTTGAGATGGTAGAGGGATACAGTATCCTTGTCAAAGATCCTAGGCTGCTGTATTGACACATTCCAAGCAGGACTGAAGCAGTTCATTCGGTGAAACCTTGCATGTGTTGAATTAGAATCTTGTATTTTTAATTACAGTTGAAATGTATAGACAGTTGTTAGCTGCACTTCTTAACAAAACCTTTTTTCTAGGTTGGACGAAGTGGCAATATTCCAGCTGGAACAACTGTAGATACAGACATTACACACCCATATGAGTTTGATTTTTACCTCTGTAGCCATGCTGGAATACAGGTACGATTTCTTTTTTGTAGGCAAGTGTGAATTTAGAGCACGGTTTTTCTCTCTGTTTTGTAACACTTGTGTTCCAATTACTTTATATGGAAATGTCATTTTGTCTGAGATCCCATGTTATTGTGGGACCAATAGTATTTTTGCTTAAGAGGCGGTCTCTGCTACATCTTTAAACTTGCATTGGTGGTAAGTGATGCTTTTTAAAGTTTATTGTAGAGGTCACTTTATTTTGTGCCTTTGTTATTTCTGAAGGTAAAACTTGCTACTTCTCTGATTTATAGCCACAATGAAACTTGCATTGAATCAAATCTTCAAATGTAAACAGTTTATAAGACTGAAGGCAATGTTTGATTTTTTTTTTTTTTTTTTTTTTTGACTGTATGCAAACTAGTAAGTTACAGGCTGTGGAAATTAAATCCAACAAGGTGGTGGTATTGCCAACAATACAGTGGAGAGTCAACTTAATGACAAAAATTGTATCAGAATGTTTAAAAAATTGAGGGAAATGAACTCTTTACATTTTTATCATTTGAGTCTGACCATATTGTCACATGTTAGAGATTTAAGTGTGGAAAAGTAATTTTGAACTCCTGAATAAAAAACACTGCGATGATTCAAAACTGGAAAAGAAAACATGCCCACCCAACCTAAACAAAATGTTATGACTGGTTTCCAGTTCTCTTAAGAGTTCCCAAGAACCATACTCAGTGGTCAGTACTTGTTCATGATCTGTAAAGGAAGCGTTAAAGTACTGGTGGTGAAAGTGTGTGTCTGGGGGGAATCTTGACACGAGTGACATGTAAAAATCTGATTCAGCATAATGCCAAAGAGCAGTGCAACCATTGAACCTGTAGGAAAGATGACATTGTGTGGGAGTAAGGAAGCTCTATAGGTAACCTCCGAAATACTGGAACTGTTTCTGGTGTTTGTACTTCAAGTTAGGGTGCCGAGGAATGCGAAAGAGTTAAAAGCAGCAGTTATTTCTCTGAGAAATGCTTCTCAGTGAGAAACAGTTTTAATTGAAGGTAGTTAAGAGGTAATATAATCATGGTTTAGTCATGTTGAGAGCAGATTTTGATTGTTGAGGGTTATCTAGAAGGCATGTGGGTTTTTTTCCAAGCAGGAATAATTAAAGTAACATAATCATGTAAATTTTAGTAGTCTTATTCATCTCTAAAAACACTTGGGGCTGACATAAGACTGAATTTTCTTTGGCTGCTGTTATGTAGGTGTTCAGACTAGATAGTCTGACCCTTTCTGAACTGAAAAATCTGACTTGATTGTGGAAAAGCCAGATAAGTGAATTGATGTTCCCTTCTTCTTAGGGTACCAGCCGTCCCTCACACTATCATGTTTTGTGGGATGATAACTGTTTTACTGCAGATGAACTTCAGCTGCTGACTTACCAGCTCTGCCACACATATGTGCGCTGTACACGATCAGTTTCTATACCTGCACCAGCGTATTATGCTCACCTGGTAGCATTCAGAGCACGATACCATCTTGTGGACAAAGAACATGACAGGTAAATGAAAATTTGTGCTTAAATTTCTGTCCCCATTGGTCTTTGCTCCATTGGCAGGCATAAAGCCATCTGACTATAGATAATTACTGCTCGTTTTGCAGTTGATTTTTGCTAACTCTGGGACTAGTCTCAAGAGAATCATTCCTGACAGCTGCTGCTCAGTTTCAGACAAGAGTGAGTTGGTGGATTCTGCTGAGTAACACTCAAATTAAAAGAATTAGGTTTAATAATAAAGTATTCTGTTATAAATTTGACGTGGTCTGAGGGAATTGAGCCACACTTTTACTTTCTTGCTTTAGAATTAGTCATGAATGAAGCAAATGTTAAGTGCCTTCTGCTTACCTACCTCTGTTTTGTATGTCAGAAGTATTTCATAACCTTCAGGCCATCAGTATATTTGTAACAGGCTTATTTTTAGATGAACAAACTAAGCGAAGGTAAAGGGATTTGTCAAAAGCCTTGAGGTTGCTGGGTGAATAGACAAGTAGATTTTTCTCAGTATCCAGTTCTATTACTATTGCCCTGTTGCTTTCCTAAACATTGAAGAGATGTGAAGGTGGCTTTTGTGATCCCAATTAATATGATTTAAAGCCCTGCTTGTCTTTTTCTCATTTTTCTTGCAGTGCTGAAGGAAGCCATGTTTCAGGACAAAGCAATGGGAGAGATCCACAGGCCCTCGCGAAGGCTGTACAGATTCACCAAGACACCTTACGCACGATGTACTTCGCTTAAGTCAATAAAATGGGAGCATACTCACTGAAAGGAAGAACTGAAAAATAAGCCACATACAATGTATGTTTCCAGTGGGGTTGGTTTATGGGGTGTGCCTCCGATCATGCTGAAGTTGACGCTGTGCAGGGGCGAGAGGCTAACCCTTAAATTGACACAAGGAAGATTGTTTACTTCATCGAGGAACACAGCACTATTATGCAATATGAAACCAGCCAACTGCTTTTTCGGCGCGGTCTCCTGTAGGAAGCACCGCCATCATTATTATTTTTTTTTTATTATTTCTCGTAGTTTAACCCTCTTATGCCTTTACCTCAAGTTGCTCGGCAGCACAACTATCTTTGCAAAAAAAAAAAATTAATAATAAAAAAAATCAATGGTGTAATTAAAAAAAATAGCAAACCACCTTTATACAAACAATCACAATGATTGTTTGGGGGAGGGAAGTGTGCAAAAAAAAAAAGTAATTGTTTTACCCCAGTGCGTTGAGGAATCTTTCTCAGTATTGCCATCAAGCATTCGAATGTGAACATATCCAAGTACATTTGAATGTATAGCACTAGCTAGAAAAAATTGAGGGGGGGGGGGAGATGTTTTGCACACTAATCCAATAATTTGAACATAATTTAGCCAACTGCTGCCTTTGTGTCTTTCTTCAAAGCTTTGGAGTTCTCTGCTCCAATAGTTCCCTTTTAAAAAGCAAACAAAGAAGCTAGTGGTATTATGTGCAGGCAGTAGTGATCCAAACTCTTTCTTGCTCCCTGGTGAATTTACTAAAGCTGCTGTTTTACCTAGTCCAAAAGTTTCAATTATTTTCTATCTGGCAAGACAAATATGTTGAAGCTTCATATGAGATCAGATGTCCCAAGTTTTATGGGATTACATACAGTAAACACCAGAACTGAAACTTTAGAGCTAAGGTCTTTTTGGGAAAAAAGAAAAATGCTAGTTTACTTGCTGCCTCTCACACCTTAATGTGATTTCATATGTATGTGTTTTTGAAGTTTAGCTTCCTTTTTTTTCTTTTATATTTATTAGAGTAATAATAATGCTTTAATTTAATTATTACAGAACATATGGTCAACATCAACTTTTATTTTTTAGAAATGTAACCATGTTTATTTTTAAAAAAACTGACAACTTGTTTTGCTATCTTTTAGTGCAATAAGCGTTCTAAAGGAAAACTGTGTCCATTGAGCTGTATTAAAGCAGTGTTTGTACCACTAACTGTGGAAGAATGGACACCTCCATGATTTTAAAAGGACAAAGTAAAAGCCTTAATTTTGAAAGGAAAGTTTTATAGTCAGAAGGAATCTTGAATTTTCCTTTTTTAAATCAAAAAATAGCAAAAATGCTTCTAGAATTCTGCAAGCTTTACTTGTCACTGCAGTGTTTTGATTTAACAAAGGAATTGGCCATATTTTTGGCTTTGAAATGTGGAGGATATTTGAATTAAATGGAAAGAGTTTTTTATTAAGATCTAAGTTTTTACATGCTTAGTTAAATCTATTTGACATCAGTAAAGTGTCTGGAATTAATAAAAGTTTTTAGGCTTTTTTCCTCTTTGATAATGACTTTCCTTTTAAAATTAAGTTATTGGTAACTTCATTTCACTCTGCAAATAGAGGGCTGGGATAGTTCTAACATGTTAAATCACTGAAATGTGAAAACAAATCAATGGGACTCTTTCATTCCACTTTAAAGGTAAAACAATATTTAAGATGTCAGAGACGAGCATTTATTCAACGAGAGGACTGAGGAGTTTTGCACTTTGTAAACTCGTGAATTGCATTTTTGACTGTTTTTATTTGCACTGGTTCATAGTATATATACTGCAGATCGTTTGTATGGGCATTGCTGTTATCCCAGCCCTTCTGAACTCCACCTGCTCTCCACATGAAAACCAGTGGGTCGGTATAAGTAGCTTATCTCCTGTCATTCTCATGAAATCCGCTGTTTGCCAATATACTGTATTTTGAGCCTAAAATCTGAGCCCGTATTGCTTCAACAGGCATGAATCTCCCCCATTTTTTCTGCCAGAAAACAAAGTACTGTATTTTGTGCATTTGTACATTGTATTGAAATGTTTGTAGTGCTGTTCGCAACACTGTCTCCAAGAGCTTTACTAAACAGTGTATATACATATTTTATCTCCCAACGTCAAGGAAGATAATTTAAAAAGACTAACTTTGCAAAGTTAACATTGCACTGGAAATAGTCGTGACAGTGGGCAGTTGGCTGGTGGCTTTGGGGGTCCTCAGAGAGGAGGTTTGGGGGGTGACCAAGGGGGACTCGGCAGAGTCTCGGGGGTCCTGGGAGCCGTGTGCCTTCGTCAGCTGCACCCGCGGACCCAGGGCGGCCCAGCCACGCTCTTTGACTTCTTAATGCACTTACCTTTCAGCGCCTTCAGATAAACCTGCTGCAGGGAGGTCGGTGTAACGAAATAATTTGAGCACGATGGTCTCGGAGTAAGTCTCTCAAATGTTTTTCTTAGTCAGTGACATGACGATTTTCTCCTAGAAGCGCTCTAGCTAGTAGTTCTGTTTATAAAAGGTTGAGGTTAGGCTTTTTACAGAAGAGTGTTTTAAAAGAGAGATTTTTTTTGTTGTTGTTAAGAAAACTTTTACAAAGACTTCTTGGGGATTTATGGCGTTTAGATGAAAATTCCTTTTTAAAAAGTCTTTTAACACTCCTTTCAAAGACACTGTATGCTTCTCGTCCTGCCCACGCTCAGTGACTGATTTGAGAAGCTTTTTTGCTCACTCCTTTCACCGAAACATAAATTAAAGAAACTTCATTGGGAAAATGACTTCGATTACTTGTCAAGCTAGCATTTTACCTGGTTTTCATGTGAAGAGTATTTGGAAGTTTTAATCTCTATTCTTGGTTTTGCAAATATCTACGTAAAGTGCCGATACTTATTTGTATTACGATATCAAGTTACTGACGTTGTGAGGGCCACACATTTATGATGCTGTAGCTGCTATATTTATTTAAATGGAGATGGACAATTACTGCACTAAGGAATGAGGAGATAAGCAAGGAATCAAGGTTAGTTAGGTATCTTGGTTTTTTTTTTTAAAAAAAAGAGAATTAATGGTGTGAAATATCAAGTGTAACAAAGGGTGCTGTCATTTTAACTGAGATTAAATAGCCAGATGTTCTTCCTTTGTTTAAGAACATATATATTTTGATGTTTGCAGTTTGGGGGTGGGGGGTCGGGATAAATGGTACCTCATCTGTGGTGGCAGTTTCCAGTATATTTTCAGAGTATATGGATTTCTTTTATTTTTGTACCTGCTCTCCTTTAAAAAAAAAAAATAATAATCTCAAATTTTATGTGCTGTTTGGGGAAATCTTGAGTGGCGTACCAGATCCCCCTCTCTTGCTGGGAGCTGTCTGTGTATAGTCCAAAGAGGAATGTGGGCAAAGGCTGATAGTTCTACTTACTTCGCAGGCAGACTGGCCTTGTTTTTATGCCTATCGAGAAAAAAACGGTTCCTGTCTCCTAAGACACTGTACCAGTTGACTGCACCGAGACCTCACTTGTTAAGTACAAGTGCCACTAATTGCTTCTGTGATGGGAGCACGCACAAGGGCCCCAGCGCTGGGCTGGGGCAGGAGCAGCCGTAGGGCATCGGCCACACCAGCCTGCGGCCGCGGTGCTGGTACCTTGCTGAGAGCGGGAGCCACGGCCGGTGGCAACGCTTCTCCTAACCTGGCAGAAAGCCTTGCCAAAACCTGCCATCTGGCGACTAGTAGATCCGGATTTGGGGAGAAGTAGAGTGTTTTATAGTTTGAGACGTTAAAACTTTCAACATCTGCTAACGGAATGACTTAACTTCACTGTAAGTAGGTTGGTTTCTTTTTCCTTTGTAGGGCACTTCAGCTGTGGCCATTTTACTCAGGATCGCTGTATTACTGTTCAATGTGTAATCTGGTTAAACGCATCCAAGAGTTATTTTTCTAGGGTTCATTCTGGCATCCTTTTGGAAGTTTGGCCACAAAAATGGTTTTCGGGAGTAAAATGGGTTTCTGGAAGTTGTCAGTCAAGTTATTTCAAGATGCTATTGGTCCTAAGCTATTTCCACTTCTTCATCTGTGAATTTTTGTCCTATAAAATGCTCACACATAAGATACCAGACAGTCATCTTCATACAAATTCCAGATAAGAATACTGGTTTTCTACTAGTCTTGAAGTCTACTCTGGTGAAATTCCAAGCTCAGCCTACACTTAAAGCTTGAGGCCTTTTTTTTTTGTTGTTATTGTTGTTTATACTTTCTTCATATCTTGTCCTCTTTTGATATTTTCCCCATTTTGTGAACTGAGGGTTTAGAACCTTACTCAAAGCACTTTTTTAACCAAGGAATCAAAAGCTCAGATTATGTATGTTGAAACTATAAATTCCGTTTTCAGAGATCGTTGTTTCTAAATGGCCATCTTCGTCTCCGGTGACGCCAAGCAGATACTCTGTCCCTTTCAGTGCTGTGGAGTTTTGTGGCTGCTACTGGCAGGTTGATTGGATCTAATGAAGAAAAATCCATAGGGATATCAAAAGGAAGGATTCTTTTCTTTTTTACCCAAAGATGGTACTTTAGATTGATACTAGGTGTTAGGATATCATTTTTGTTTGGGCACATGTTTAAATAAAACTTCATGTAGCCAATTCACTTACCATTGGTGGTTTTTTGGTTTTTTTTGTAAACCTGAATAGAGTGGTTAGAGCTTGAGCTAATTGATGCTTTCCGCTAGTAGAAGATTTTGTACTTTCAGTAGTGGAGGTATGAACAAGATGGGTACAGGATCCTATGTTTTACCTCCCTAGCAGAGTCTCAAGAATCCTGATCTCTGTGACACTAAAACAAAACCAAATTGTTGTCCCTGAGTAGGCGAAGGTGCATATGGAGGGGAAGGAATCATAAGGGAGAGGCCTGCGAGGGAAAATACTGAAGCATCAGTTTTACAGAAATAAGGGTGTTGATGGAGACTCCATCCACTTTCCATCCCGCGTGCCCTGGCCTTTTCAGATCTTGTCAGAGGTACCCCCTCACCTGACACGGGTAGTTACACTAGGGTCCTTTTGAAACAAAGCAGTTCCGCTGTTTAAAGTTTGGAGTGATTTTTATTTTTTTTTAAGCAAGACAGTCCTCAGAAAGTGCCTTTTTAGAAGATGGTGCTGTAGATTTTTATTTTCCAGTTGTACGTGGCTGAAAATTTAAGATAAATTATTGAAAAATGCCAAGTGTTTGATGGTATCTTTCAGGTACTTTCAAGCATCAGCTTCTCTGAGTCAGGACCAAGAATAACCAGGAAGGTGTTTTCATTGGGAGGGAGAGGCATTGAGGAGCGATCACCAAATTCAGCTGGTAGGCTAGAATCGGTTTTGATTTAGTCAATGCAATTTACCTCTTCACATTGAGGGGGGTGTGGGGGTGTGGGGGGTGGGTATAGGAGGAGCAACAGCATGGGACTCGGGGGGGGGGGATATGGTTAGTGCCGAAAGGGAATCCGTAGCTCCTGAAGGATGTTGTCTCTTAGATGTAGCAAGCTCCCAAAGGTGAAGTAGACAAACCGAAAGCTGTCTGAAGACTTAGGAGATGGTTAGTCCTGCTGTGAGCAGACCTCATGTGGCTTGTGTTGTTTGAAGGAGCGATGTGCGTGTATCGACGGGACTTCTGATTCCTAGCTCTAGGAGTTTTGGTACTCTGAGTGGGAGCGGCTTGGTGGGGTGGGTGATGCTGCCCTACTCGGGGGGGGGGTGGGGGGGGTGGGGGTGGAAGAGGGTGTGGGTCCATAGTGAGTTTGGTGAGCATTCCTCCGGTCAGGAAAAGCTGTAGACTAGACTATTAAAACACTGCACCTCAGTAACCTTGTAATGCTGCATAAAGTAATAATAATAGCAAAGTTCTGCTTTGATTACACTGTAATGTGCTTGCACATGCCTGCAAAAAATACACACTTTTCATTTTTGTAATGGTCTTAATAGCAGTTATCAGACTTTTCTTTTATGATGAACCTTGTCCTTTATTGTGGTGTTTCTGTATATTTATTGGTAATCTGTGTGCAGCTCATAGGTCTGTGTGTGGTCTGTATGTTGCTTTTAACACTTCTTTTTAGGTGGGAGAAGTTTCTGAATGATTTGTTTCTCCTCTCCAAAGTCAGCTTAACCAGTCGTGTTTGAGAGGAGACTGAATAAAACAGCTTGATAGACAGACTACTTTTAATTGGTACCTTGTTTCTTTAAAACTAACATGATTTTGTGTTCATTTTATTACTGTTCATACAGTATTGGGCATTTAAGATGTAGAATAACTCGATGTCAGGACATTTTTGAATGTCAGGACATTTTTGAATATCAGGAGCTTAAGCGCAAAACTCCCACTTCAATTGCGAGTGGTATCTTTGCAGGAATATGTTCATGTCTGGACTTTTTCTAGGAGTAAAGCAGAGCTTTTTGACTTTTTGATTTGATTAATTTGGACGTGATCAGAATATTTAGGGTACGCAGTCCCAGAGCGGGGCAGTGACCCTCTTTGGAGTTGCCCACACCTCTTTGTTGAAAGGGACGCTGTCAGATTAACGCGCAATAGAGCACTCCTGCTTACGCTACCCACAGACTCTGAATCAAGTATCTTTTTGCTGTGTAGATTTCTTCTGATTCCAGTTAGAGAAAGGAACTGGTGTTTCTTGTAGTCTGTTACTGACTTTGTCTTATTACAGTGCCCAATGCCACTTTGTTGGTATTTAAGCTTGCAATGATGTTAACTTATTTTATATTCCCGGTTTCTTAATGTTACTAGGCTAGGATTTAGAAAGCATTTTTTCACTCTAAATTCTGAGCCAAAACTGTGTCTTTCTCTCCCTTTTAGTAGTAGGCATTTTCATCTTAGACTAAAAAGGGCCAAAAATCTTGCGCCATCAGCTTGTTTGCAGCAATACTCTCCATCTCTTCCCTTGCCTGTCAACTGGTTTATTTTCTGTCTACATTTAGTTAATACTGAAGCTGTTGAGATTTAGAAGGAATTTGCTGTCTCTTCTTTTTGTCAGAAAAAATGAAATGGAGTTGCATCTGATGGTGCTGGTTTCTGCTGGGCACAGATTTCTTTCTAGAAGTCTTGCCTTGGTGATGATCAACTATAGCACACATGGGTTTAGTTGCAGTAGAGATGTTCTGTATGTTTCTGTTGCTTTCATTGGAGGGTGCATGATCTTTTAAAGTATCCAGTTCAAATACACAAGCTAATAAACCACTGAAAACGTAGACGCTATTAAAATACTTAAAAAAAATTTAAAAAAACCACAAAACAAAAAAACAAACAAAAAAAAAAAAAAACCAAACAAAGAAACCAACAAACCAAACCAAAAAAACCCCAACCCAACAGTCTAGTGCACATGGATAGTTTTAATTCATCCTTCTTCCTGGCAAAGTTTGAGACTGAGGGTTTGCTGTAATTGATGCTACTCATAGTGAACCGTGCTGGGATTAATCCTAAAACTGAACTGACCTGGCTATATGTTTTATGAAGAGGAGAAGTGATAGTGGTGACTGTGCTATTAAACCAATAGTAGAAAGCTCTAGAAAATGCAAGGAGGAAACTTGTCCTCATAATGAAAAAGCTGAGTATACTGAAAAAAATCTCAAGCTGCTAGAGAAACCTGTATGTTTGCATCCACAGTTGACCCAAAAAGGCCCCACATGACTACTTCAAAAACTACTACATGAGGGGAAAAGCATTTTCCTGTATTTTAAGAGTGCCTGTTCACCTCCTAAAAGGACCGTGCTGAGAAGCAGGTGGCAGTGCCTGTAACAGCTGTATAGTTAAATCAAACTGTGTGTTTTGTATCTAAACCTTGAAGCTACCTTACTTGGTTTGAAATAGATACAAGTTCCAGTAGATCGGTGCTATTTGAAACAACGGAGCCAAGGGGTTTTGTGAGCAATATCTGACCCCTCCGTAAAACGTAGATGCTCTGGTAGATGTCTGGTTGCAATTTTCACGCGGTTCGCACTGAAGTGTGCCTGGCTACCAAGGAAAACAGCAGCAGGCAGTTGTAGAGTTAATTTTGCTGTAGCACTACAGTTGCTCTGCTCTTCCTCAGCTCTTACCTACCTCCCTGTTTCCTCCACAGGATCGCTCACCCTCCGCTGCCTATGTAGAATTAGCAATGTTGAGGACGCTGTAGCTGTGTGGAAGGTGAATCAGCTCTGGACGCGAAGGGCAGTGGTAGTGTGATGGTGGTGAAAGCAACTGCCTGTAGAAATAAAGGACTGGGTAGGAGTTGGGTGGATGGCAGGTAAGCTGTGGTCAGCTTGAGCCCTTCAGGGAAGCTGATGGGAATGTCAAACATTAGCTTAGGTGTCTTGAACTGTTTGTGTCGGACTTGAACTCATTGAGAGCAAGCATGTGCCTTTTTCTGATCAAGAACAGAGCTGGAAAAACTTGTGTTTGCATTGGTAGTATGGATAGTATTTTTCTTGACCTGCTTTAAAGCTTGAAGTCCTTGGTCAGACTGGAGTTGGTTTTGTGTTGAACTACTTTAAAGTGAGCCCTGAATTACTTGTGAATGGGAACTGCCCAGAGAGGAGAAGCTTTTAAAATAAGTCGTTTCTGGAGAGTGATGTCATCAAATAAACATACTTCCTGGTAGACTTGCAATTTTTTAAATAAGATTTAACCTTGATATGTTTCTCTGTGTAAGGAGAATCATTAATTCTGCCCTTATTTGGATGTTGCCTGTCCAGTGATGTCTTCACTGTGCTCCTGCAGGTTTCCATACATTCCATTGCTTCTTCCCCCTACCCCGTTTGGTGGCTGTAAGGACACGAGGAAAGTTGTCCAGGAGCAGTGCAGAGGTCTGATTAGGTAGGAATGTGGAGGTGGGGATTAAACATCACAGGATTCTTCAAGAACCAGTTTGCCAGCAGCTGAGGGTCGTGATGTCTGCCAACAAAATCTTATGGTCTCTTGGGTTTGGAGAGTTAGCCAAGTGTGGTACAAGGGGAGAGAAGATCCCCCATCCTCTGATATCGAGATACTAGTAGAGGGAAGGCTGTTGTAGACTGTGTGCTGCACAAAAGTTAGGCACCTGTGTCCTTAGATGCTAGTTTGTACTTAAAGCTGCTAAAAAAGTGGATTTTCAGTCTGAAACGGAAGAGCTTCTTCAAATAAATTATATTTGATGCAGTTTTGAGATATTGATGAGCTATCCAGCCAGGAACTGTGGTATCAACGCTGGCTCTGAAATGGGTGCCCTCTCTGACCTTGGGTAAACGATTCTGCCTCATTTTTCACCCTGTCTAGAAAATGTTTATGATGATTCACATCGCCTTACAAGAGCTGGCTGTTAGGTGTTCTGAGGATGAACCACATTGTGGAAGTGCTAACTTCTTGATACAGACCTCTGTGCACCTTCTTGCAAATTTTCATCTTTGATTGACAGTTCTGTTTGGAGTCAGTCTCTGACGTGAGCCCGTGCTCTTTACTTGCATCTCATCGCAGCTCTGCCTGAGGAAGGCTGTTGGGATTGATCCCATGTTGTTTACCTGTTGCTTTCTTTTAAGATAATCCATTTGTTGCAAAACAGACTGTCAGAGGGCGAGTTCATTTAAATGGAAGTTGTTTGGGTTTTTTTTATTGCTGAGAATGATATGTCTTTCAAACACATTTGGCAGTTGGAAACTTAATACTTACTGTAATACTATCTAGCAACACAGAAAAATATGACTGTATGTTGAGTTTAGGGCTGCACTAGCCTATAAATCACAAGTCCACAACCATTTAAGTACAGGTGTGCAAAACTTAGCTGTTAAAATACTTACTAATAAACTTTCATTATGCTTACACTTGCAAATCTCTTAAATATATTCAAAACCAGTTTCTTTGATAGAAAATCCATGCCTTGCCAGTTAGTGTTCACTCAGGCATAATAGCAAAGTAATACCTACTGGAGCAATGCTAGATTTAAAGAATCTCTTGGAAGTTTTTGAACCTGATGGTGTGCCAGCAAAGTGGAAACTTGACTAGGGCTCTTTCAGTGGTTCGGGAAATTGAATGCCAAAAAACCTCGGTGAGAGGAAGACTGCTGGAAATGACGTTTGTCTTCTGATTTCTGGCAACTTTGCAGTGAAGAATGGCTTCTTTTGGGTACTTGGGTTTTGTACATCGCTTTCCTCCAGTGGCTATAGTTTTTAGTTTTCTTTGGACTTGATTTCTGTTTTTCAGCGAGATGTTCTCATTTCTGCATCTTCAGTGTTGAATCTAGCCTTGAGACAGCTTAGCCTTGTTTTCCTGTAGAAAAACCTGCTTCTAGAAAGTTGCATTTTGTGTCTGTTTTTGCAGGCAGTTTTGAAAAGCTAGCCTCAGCACAGCAATAGAGTTGGCAGAACAAGGTTTTGGTCTGAAATACTGATTTATTTTTTTTTTTACAGGCTTGTTGCCCAGCCCCTACTGCCACCACCAGCAACACTGGTGTACAGATCCTGCGTTTCGCAGGTTGGGTGACACACTTTGGGCTCACAGGGTACAGATCCTCCTGTCTGTTATATTCTTGTTTCTTCCCTTGGTGTAAGCAGTTAAGCTTCCCCAGGTAGCCAGTTGGTGGATGAATAGTGTTGTTGCTTGTGGTGGGGAAAAACTAGGCTGTTTACGTGGCCTTGGAGGTGTCTGATCATAAATAAGACCATTGTTTATCAGCAGGTATTACTTTAAAGCTTTTATGGTAATTGGTAGCATTTGGTTATGAGCCAATATGGGTATTAAAGTATCTTCAGGAGAAGGTGGCTCAGGTGGCATGGTGTGTGCCATAAACCTTGCTAGTGATCAAGCTGTATTTGTTTAAGAGACTGCTGGAAGCAATGTCGTGCATATAAATTTTGCATATTTAATACCATATGTTTAAAATTGATACAATAAAATATTGTGCTGTTTCAGGATTCCTTTTCAGAATAAAATTCTACTAAACCAGTCCAGTGGATTGAGATTCCCTTCAATGTGTATGTCTTGCTCTTTCTCAGACGCTGGTAACTGCTCCCCTCTTGTTTCGGTGTTACCGTTCCCACTGCGAAGGTAACTGGGGGGGGTGTTGTGTGTGTGGTTAAAGCAAAAGGGATTTGTAGAGCTGTGACTTGAGACATTGCACAAATAGATTGTAGACGGATGGCAAATGAACTGGTAAAAAGCCTTTATTTTTACTTAACCATCTTGACCATGTGTGCCTATTTGTATTGCGGATGTGGGCTGCAACCATGCGGGGTGGGAGGGAAACCATGTGTCGGTGTGTTTTGAGATGTACTTGCTAAGCAGAAGCGGTGTCCTCTGCCCCTTTTTCCCCTTTCCAGAAAAAAAATTGTTCTTGCCAAAATTTTCTACCTGTTGCAAGAGTTGCTTTCTTTCCAGCACAGTAAAATGTCAACTTCTCACTGTTCATTCCCTCTCGTAGGCATCTGTAACCTCTGTACGATGTATAGTACACACAGCAGTCACCAGATCTCTGCTGGCTTTAGATACCATCAAGTTGGGTGTATTGTAAACGAACCATATTCATTTGAAAAAATAAATCTTTTTTTTTTTGAAATGCATACGTGATACTTTATTTTTTTTTTATAGATATACGTCTGTGTATACACTTGCATCATCTTAATTTAGTCCCAAAGCCTTGCGGGCAGGAGTGGATGGAGATGGAGGTGCTGATCTGGCGGCGTCTGGAGGAGAGGCCACACTTTTGCTATTTATTATTATTTTTAAGGACTTGGTGCGCACGGGGGTTTGAACCCTCCTGGCCTGTTGGGAGCGTGGGTCTTGGCGGGTGCCGGTGCAGCGCTGCACGGGCTGACTCCCTGCCAGCTTGTGGGTGGCCTTCTCAGTTTGTTTTTTTTTTTAATAATTAATAATAGTAACTGGTTTTGTTCGCGGTGTGCCGGCGGCTGTAACGGCGACGGCCGGGCCGGGCCAGGGGAGGCCGCAGCCGCCACCGCTGCCTAGCAACGGGCCGCGTGCCGCGCAACGCCCCGCGGCGCCACCGGCCCTGAGGCGGTGAGGGGGACCGGGGACCGGGCCGGCCCCGAGGCGCGGTGAGGGGGACCGGGACCGGGCCGGCCCCGAGGCGCGGTGAGGGGGACCGGGACCGGGCCGGCCCCGAGGCGCGGTGAGGGGGACCGGGACCGGGCCGGCCCCGAGGCGCGGTGAGGGGGGACCGGGGCAGGGGCCGGCCCCGAGGCGCGGTGAGGGGGGACCGGGACCGGGCCGGCCCCGAGGCGCGGTGAGGGGGACCGGGGCAGGGGCCGGCCCCGAGGCGCGGTGAGGGGGACCGGGGCAGGGGCCGGCCCCGAGGCGCGGTGAGGGGGACCGGGGCCGGGGCCGGCCCCGAGGCGCGGTGAGGGGGACCGGGGCCGGGGCCGGCCCCGAGGCGCGGTGAGGGGGACCGGGGCCGGGGCCGGCCCCGAGGCGCGGTGAGGGGGACCGGGGCCGGGGCCGGCCCCGAGGCGCGGTGAGGGGGACCGGGGCCGGGGCCGGCCCCGAGGCGCGGTGAGGGGGACCGGGGCCGGGGCCGGCCCCGAGGCGCGGTGAGGAGAGGGAGCTGGGAGCAGGGTTGGCCCCGAGGGAGCAGCAGGGTCCCGGCACAAAGGAGCTGAGGCATGCTGCTCAGGGCTGCCTGTGCCCAGCCAGGGTGAGGGCCCCTTCCCTGGTCCCCCCTTCTCCCTGCGTGTTGGGCCCCTGTGCCCTTTGTGCCTTCTGTCTGGCTCTGCAGCCCCAAGTCCTGCCTGCAGCGCTTCCTTTAGGTGTGCCCTGGCTTCTCTTCCCCCTTGGGCTTCAGTACAGATGGCTGTGCTCGAGGAGGAGGACTGGGAGACAGGCATGGGGTATACTGGAGCCAGGGAGTTTGTCTGCCCCAGAACTCCACCTGCCTGTGGGTGTTTGGGGACCTGCAGTCTCCTCAGGAGCTGCTCTGATCCTGTTGAGTCATCTCTGCAATTCCTGCCAGTTCTGCAGGGATGTGCTGGGTAGCAAGGAAGATGGCTGCAAACTGTACTGGTCCTGCAAAGCCTTCAAGTCCCCTGGGACTGCAACCCTGGGCTGAGCTTACACAGCTGTAACAAAAGCAGAATCAGTAACGTGATCAGCCGTTTTGTCTAAGTTCAATAAATACTATGTGGGAGATGGTGCTGTGAGCAGCTCCTTGTCTCTCTGCAAATAGCATTGTTCTCCAGCTAGAGACAGGTGGACAGGGCTTTCCTCCTGGCCTGGGGGCAGAGGGTGGCTCTGATCACCTGCTCATGTGCTTCCCCTGTTGTGCGGACATGTCTGCATTAGGCGAGATGCCAGGTTACAGCTTGCTGCTGCTTTTCTCTTGAAGAGCTTTCCGGTTTGTGGATGCATCTGCATTTTTGGTCTATTTCTATGAATAAACACAAAAATCTTCTGTTCCCTTTTAGTCACCTGTTAGCAAAATGGCCACGCTGAGTGTAAAGCCAGGACAGCGGTTCACTTTGCTAGACTGGCACACCAACTCCCATCTCATCTCAGCTGATGCTGAACGCCAGCGTTCTGCTTCCCACCAAGTCCGGCAGGAAGCCCGAGCTCTCCGCAATGAAATCAACAACCAGGTGGGTCTTCTGTGGTGGGTTGGCTGCTCCCAGGTTTGTATGGGAGAGTGTCTAGACTTCGGTGTATGGATGAGGGAATAGGAGAAGGCTTTACCCCTACAGAACCTGCTAAATATGTAAATTTACCTCTTGTAAACCCATGAGCAATGATGCATGGGTACTGTCGTGAAATCCCTGGGCGTGATTCTCACACCCGTTGCAACTTGTGGTGTTTTCTGTGCTCTCCGTTGGTATAGATGACCATTAGACCAAATGGCAGTCCTGTGAGGGGTCAGTCAGTCCTGAAAATGGTGAAGAGCTTCAGCAAGATTCACAATGGCAATTTAAAAAAGAGTAATGGTGTTTTTCCTCTAATTCCAGGCTAAATGGGATGAGCATGACAACCAAACCCGCCTGGCTGAACGTATCAGCAGCGTGAACAGATGGAAAGAGACCCTGGACAAAAGCCTTGCAGATATAGATGCAGAAATCGATGCCTTAGCCAAAGTACGTTGGGAGGACAGATGGCTGGAAATCAACTTACACTCTCAACATAGGATGTTAAATAATTGAGGCTTGTCTTCTGCAATGGGCAAGCCCATATGGAATTCAAGGGGGGCTTATCACAGATATACTGAGATCTGTACCTGATGAAATGACTTCCTGGAAAACAAACCACTGTGTTCTTCGCTAAGCCAAGCCATTTTATGGAGCTCTGCATTGCATGCTTATGTTTGGGTTTTAGGTTGTTTTTTGTTGTTTCGGGGTGTGTGTGTGTTTTCTTGAAGCTCTGAAGGGTAATGAGAAATATGTGAACACCATAATCCAAAACGGTTTGATTTTAAATAGAGAATAGCAGTGGGATCTCTGATTCTTTTAGTTCTAGATGCAAAGGCTGCTGCTCCTGGAGTCACTAGGCCCCAGCAAGGTGCGATTCCCAATGCAAATAGCAGATGTAGGGGACTAATGTGTTTAGCTCTCATAATTTTCATTCCAAACTTGCTAAAAGGTTTCAGAACTGCAAAGACAGCCACTGCGAAGCCCTCCTAATGAGGGTGTCGGTAGTTTCCCCTTCCTTTCTTCCTCTCATCCCTGAAAGAGACTCCCCACACACCCAGCTGGCTGCTTCTTCCAGGTGAAGGAAGCAGCAGAACGTGCCCTCCAGGCAAAGAACTTGCCTTTGGATGTTTCCATTGAGTGCCTGACACTCCGTGAGAGCCGTCGTGCCATCGATGTGGTGAGGGACCCTGTGGAGGAGGAGCTGCAAAAGGAGGTGAAGGTGATAGACAAAGCCAAGAGAGAACTGCAGCAGAGAGTGAATGAAGCCTTCCAACAGCTCTGGTGAGGCAAATGACAAAGCTGTTGACTGGCCTCTGCCCTCCTTGCTTGGCCCCAGCAGTTTAATGTGCCTCTGATGCCACACTGAGATGGGCAAGGAGGCCGGGAACCAGTGACCCACTCAGAGGAGCCTTTGCTGATTATTGCCAAGGTCTGTGGGGTCTGGGGGTTTGTAGGGGAGAGCATGTCAAGGGAGACTTCATAAGCATCCTCGGAAAATTTTGGCCCAGATAGGTATCTTGTGCCACATGCCTTGGTTCATGAATCGGTGACCTGGAGGTGTTAAAGCTTCTGGGCCCTCATCTTTTGTGGGTCACTACCCTGCTGCGGGAGGGTGGGCGGCTCAGTTCACCAGTGCGATGCCAGAGCAGAGCACAGGGGAGCCAGGCAGGCAGTAAAGCAGGCATGCTTCTTTATGACGTTGGGCCTGGCTCACTGGGAGTGCAGGACCTCATAACTCATTTTGAAAAGGTGACTGATGTGGTGTTGAAAGCTTTGGAAATTGTGAGCTGCCTGTCTCCTCTGCGTCCTTGCTGCTGACTCCAACCCTGCTTTCTGCAGCCTCTTACAGGAAGCTCGCCAGCAGCTGAGTTCTGACCACCGGCGCAAGATGGAAGCACTGGAAATAGATCGCATGTGCTTATCGCTTAGTGTAAACTCCCCCAACATCTCCTTCAAGGTCAACCCAACACGGGTCCCGGATGGGTAAGGAAAGAGCCTGCCTTTATGTGGCCAAATCCGTGCTGGTGCTTGTAAGAGCCCTGGGATGCTTTTTTCCTTCCATGCTGTATGGGTGCAGCTTTGGAGAGAGCTCAGAACAGGAGCTGGCTTCTGGGATTTGTTGTGGCTCTTTGAATTATGAAGCCACAGACTTTTGGCAGTTATCTAAATTATCACCACAAAAATAGAGAAGCTAACTGCCCTGCCTCCCCTGTGCTTGGCTGTAGGTGACACTCAGTAAGTAGTGTGGTATCGGCCTTTGGCACAGCTTACGGGAGAGTTGCTGCGCATTTTCACATGCTTGGCATTTCATAGCACGGTTTGGATGTGTCCCCAGCTTGAGCAGATGTGGGCTCGGTGCAGGAGCCACGGGGTAGCAATCTCCAGCTGGTGCAGCAAGATCAGACAGGGTGTGACCTCCTGAATGGTTTTGTACTGCACAAAGCCTTCTTGGCCTGCAGCAGGTGGTTCCTTTTGAACTGCCTTGCAAACACTCAACTTATTTTCATAACTGCTGATTTGTTCATAGATCAACTGCACTTGATGAGTGGGAACAGAATAGCCGATGCAACAAGGAGCGTGCTGAGGCAGAAATGAAAGCCTCAACTGAGCTCCGGGAAGCCACAGTGCTTGCCATTGCGCAGGTAAAGGAGTCCCTTGGCTGTGAATCGCTGGCACAGAAATTCTGGATCCAGTGTGGGAGAATGGGCTGGCATGTGGTGTGTGCAGGGGAAGGGAGCCTTTGGAAAGACAGCATTGGCCCACGGGCCGCTCTGAGAGCAGCTGCCCTCCTGGTTTAAAAGAGGAGCCTGATCGTGCTGCAAGAGTCTGCAGCCATCTCGGCAACCAGGAAGACACATAACTGGCTACCGTTCCCTGCCTTTTGGCTACAGGGGGCTGCGTGACCTGCACACGTGTGGCAGCTGCCAGAACCCGGCTGGTTTTGTTCATAGGCTTGTCCCAACCTCAGAGGCAGCAGCTGGGAGGGAGATACCTTCTAGATGTATGTGACTGGAGCCTGTTCTCTGTTCAGACAAACAACGAGCTGGAGGCTCAGCGTGTAGCTACGGAGTTTGCCTTGCGCAAGAGGATTAGAGACCTGGAAAGCGCCTGTGATGAACTGAAATGGCAGGAGCAGAATGTAATGTTGCTTCTTTGGTTATTGATCACAACCTTGGGTGGGAATTGAATCCAAAAGGCTGTTTGCTGTCTGGAAAGCTACTTGGCCTGAGCCTGGTTTCCACATGAGAGCTGTGAAGTGGCACACGTATGATCCCTGCAACATCCTACCTCCTTCTGCTATCACAGTTGCTGCTCTGGCATTTCTCAGCAGCAGGACCAGGTTTTGGCCTTTTTATTTCAGCCCTGGTCTCAACCGCTGTGGCCATAAAACACCAGCAGCACCATACCTGATCTGTGTGAAAAGCCTGATCTGTGAGCAAAGGGGTTCAGTACTCGGAAGCCCACCAGCCCTTGTTTAAAATCCTTTCCCAGCACACTAAAACCCCAAGATGCATGGGGGGGGCTGTTTTCCAGTCTGTATCCCTGGATGTTCCTTGTAATACGTGTCTTTATCCTTAGACCTTGGAGGAAATTGCTGAGATGGAGGAGGACATCCGACATTTGGAGGAAGATCTTCGGAGGAAAATGCAAGATCTGAAAGTGGCACACACCCGCCTGGAGACCCGCACGTGTCGGCCCACTATGGAGCTCTGTTGGGATCAGGTACCCACCCCGCCTGGCACGCTTCCTGCTGGGAGGAACTGGGGAGAATTGACCAGTGGGTCTGAAAAACGTGGATCATTTTGGAGAAAACTACAGAGGGGCTGAGCAATGGATCCTACAGTCACCTAGCGAAGCAAGGAATTACTGTTGTAGCTGGGCTAGAAAGGTGCCCTGGTTTTGGCTGGGATAGAGTTAATTTTCTTCTCAGTAGCTGGTACAGTGCTGTGTGTTGGACTTAGTATGAAAATAATGTTGATAATACACTGATGTTTTAGTTGTTGCTAAGTCGTGCTTACTCTAAATCAAGGAGTTTTCAGTTCTCTGTGCTCTGCCAGCGAGCAGGTGCACAAGAAGCCAGGAGGGAGCCGAGCCAGAACAGCTGACCCAAATAGCCAAAGGGATATTCCATACCATAGAGCATCACACCCAGTATAGGAGCTGGGTGAGGGGGTGTTGGCGGGGGGCTGCTGGTGGCTGTGTGGGAACTGGCTGGGCATCGGTTAGCAAGGGGTGACCAATTGTGCTCAAACATCGCTTGAATTTTTCCCTTGGGTTTTATTCCTCTCGCTTTGTTACAATTGTTGTTTTTAATAGTTGAAATTATAATAATTTGTTCTTATCTCAACCCATGAGTTTTACCTGTTTTCCAGTTCTCCTCCCCATCCTGCTGGGGCCAGGGGGGGAGTGAGCAAGCAGCTGCGTGGGACTTAGTTGCCAGCTGGGCTTAAACCACGACAAAGGGGACCTGTGGTGTTTGTGCACCGCCACTTCAGCCCTGTTAACTGCTGTCGCCTTCTCCCTCCCCACCTCGCAGGCACAGAACGGGCTGACAGCCGCAGTCCACCAGCTGGAGGGAACGATCCGTGCACTCAGGCAGAAGCTAGCAGAGGCATGGTAAGTCTCCTGTGTTCTGGGGCAGAGCAGCAGCCCCACGTTGCCCGTGTGAGGGACATGGCGGTGTGCAGTCCTGGAGCTGGCACACTTCCAGAAGCTGCGTTTTGGAGTTTGAGTCTGTTCAGATCAGGAGTGGAAACAAGTCTCTGGGCTTGGTGGGCAGCTGGACCAGGCAGCGGGGTCCAGCGAGGCACGAGAGGGCTGTGTGGTGGGAGGGCGAATGGGGTTCCCACAGTCCCTGCTTGATTCAGACTTCAGCTGGGCACAGAGAGTTTTGAAAAAGGGGGGGTGGGGAAAGGGGTGAAAAGTAAAGGAAGAAATAAAGTGCTGCTCTGGGCTGGTGTGGGCGCACATCCCGAGGCACACATCTCTGTGCTGCACTCCAGGAGCAGCGTGCGGGCTCGCTATTCACAGACCCAAAGAATGCTGCTGCTGGGCACCAAGAAACACCTGATGCATTCGTTCTTTGTACAAAGGCAAATGCTGCACAGATATTTCTGCTGCCAGAAAGTGGGAAGTTGGGGGTTTCCTGTCCAACTTGGGAAGTGAATGCCGTGTTGAACCCAACTCCTCTTGCTTCTGCTTGTTCCCAGGGATGCCTTGGACGCTCTTTACAGACAACTTCACCGCATTCAGACAGATAGCGGCTACAAAGCCAGTTCCCTGGTGCTGGACAACAAGTGCATGGACAGCCGGAGAAAGCTCGTGGTCCCTGCTGAGAAATTAGTGCCAGAGGTCAACATATTTAACCGGACTGCAAACCACGCGCTCTCCCCGCTGAACACCGGGCAGCTGGACTTGGCTTAGCGCGCCGGGGAGTGTTGTGCAACCAGCCAGGCTGAAGAGAAAGCTACCAGTGACTCAGATCTGTAGCAAGGAAAGCGGACATCTGTGTCCTGTTAGGCTAATGTAATTCTCCTCCCTCCTCCTCCTTTGTTATGTAACTGTCTGTCCCCTCGTATGATGTTTATAGCCTCTTTGCACTCCACAGAGCGTTATAAACAATAAAGAGTCTGTCCCCAAGAGCAGTTGTCATCTGACAACGTTGGAAGTGTTTTCCTGGTGATTGAAGCCATCTGGGTTCTTTTAGCGTTTTTTAAGTCTTTTTAAAGCGTGAGGCAGCGCTCTGAAAAGGGACTGTGTAACGGTGGCAGCGGGCCAGGTCTGCTCGGTGAGGGTACCGACTCCGATCCCCTCGCCTTAACGATTCCGGTTTGGCTTGGGATTTCCCCTGGCCTGCTAGCCCTGCGGAGCTAACGCCGCTACAAAAGCAAGGGCTGGAGTCCGTTCTCTGGCTCTTGGAGCCCTGGATTTATTCAAATCGAATTGCAGTGCTTGCATTCTGCCGGTTTTATTGTTTCTATTCCAGGCACGCTCCCAACGCCCTGTGCGCTCTTCCCGGGGAAGATTGTGGCCGTGCCAACCTGCCCTGTGCCGCCAGGACCTGCTCTTCATCCCTCAGGTGGGAGGTGATGCTCAGTAACTGCGCGCGGTGTAAAGCAGCCTGGATGTGCCTCTAGGCTCTCGGATTAAATTTCGATAATGAGGAATGTTAATTGGGAAATAAGGCGGCTGGCTCCTAATTGCATCTCCCGGGCAGCCGCCGCCGCTCTCCTCCGGGCCGCCAGGGGGCGCTGGCCGCGGCTGCGGCCGCGGCCAGCGCCCCCTGGCGGCCCGGAGGAGAGCGGCGGCGGCTGCCCGGGAGAAGATGGCGGCGGCGGCGGGTTCGGGCTCAGGCCCGGGGCGGCCGGTGGCGCGGCCTCGGCCAGGACCCTCCCGGTTCCGCGGTTGTTTAGCCGGGGCGTTGTTGGGTGACTGCCTAGGCGCCGTCTTCGAAGGTAGAAGCGTCGTGAAGCTGCCCGACCTCCTCCGCTTCCTCCGAGGCCTGGAACCGGCGCCCGGGCCGCCCGAGGAACCGGCCGGCAGCGCCCGCAGAGGTGGGCGGGAAACCCCAGGAGCGGGACGGCGGGGGTCGGGCCTCCCGGAGCACATCCCCCTTCCCCGTACCCACCGCCCCGGGCCCGGCTCCCAGCACCCCACAGATTAGAGCCCAGCACCCCCCTGACCCCCCCAGGATCAGGCTTTGCGCTGCTGCCCCTCACCTCAGCGCAGGGCACCCCCCTGGGACACCCCTAGCAGCCCCCAGCCCTGCTCTGAGCCCCCCACCCGGGTGAGGGTGACCTTGCTGAAGCGGTGTCCAGCTTCTGGCTCCCCCAGGGCCGTTCCTGGGGTGCTGTGCCCGTGGCTGCTGTGGAGGGACCTGTGGTTTGCTGTGCTCAGCCTGTGCCGCTCATGCTGGAGCGAAGCCAGGGTGTTGCAGTGCAGGGGTGTCGGCACGGAGCGGCTGTACCAAAAGATAAGGAATAGAGGAAGAGAAGCCCAAGAATGATTATTTAACTCTTAGCAATTGATGATGGATTCGCTTTGGGGTTCCAAGCTGTGCAGCAAGCCCTGTAAACCCTTCCAGCAGAACCCTAAAGGCACACGATTCACTTGCAGTCTTGTCCAGAAACATGACTGTGCTTTCTCTTCTCTGCTCATCAGCGTATGCTGTAAACTCCTTGAGAAAGAGATTTGTCTTGCTTGTCTGTATGTGCCTCTGGTTATCAAACGCTTTTGCTTGGCTCTTCTTAATCTTGAAATGCATTCTGCCTCATGCGTGCTGTGGATGCATCTCTCTTGCTCAATGTCTTACTCTGATGACTGTGGCTAGTGACAAGTGCTGGGGAACTTCGTTCATGTTTGAACTCCAGCTATACAGATAATTAGGCCTTGGAGAGCAGGGAAGTGCTGACGGTGGAGAAGGACAGGAGGAGAGTTTGTTCATGAATGGTCACATTATGTTTTGACTTTCTGTTTTAGAAACACTTTCGTACACAGACGACACAGCCATGAGCAGGTCAGTGGTGCAGTCCCTGCTAGCCAAGCAAGAGTTTGATGAAGTTGATATGGCAAAGAGGTAAGGACAGCAGCCAGCTTCAGAGGCCAGAGTGTTGACCTTTACTAGTGAAAGCAAAACTTCCTTAAGATTAAGCAATCACTGTAATTTTCAGTGAAAAGGGGACAGGGGCAAGGGAAAATCGTTGTTAATTTGTGGAGGCAAAAAATTAGAAAAGTGAGGGTCAATCCTGTAATTTATTGTGTGTTTTGCACTGTTCTGGAACATGTAGCAGTGCTAGTTTTAGCGTGAGTTCAGAGTTTGCTTAGAAATGAAGCAGGATGGGACATGCTGTATCACAGCCATGTAGGTATATTCACCTCTGTGGAAGAGGGTGCTTAGAAATTTTGGAAGCGTTTCCTTTCATGTTTATTTGTTGCTATTTATGTTTGTACTTCTCTTAATTTAGTTAGTGAATATTAGTGAAGTCAGCTTCAGTTTGTTTATGATCCGTTTCCCTTTTGAATCCACAGCCCTGGTAGCATTTGGTTCCACTTAAGGGAGGACATTTATTTGTTTATAAAACTCTTCCATTGAACTCGAACAAAAGACTTTCCTTGTGGTTATGACCCACGGAAATGTTTCCAGTTTGCTTCTATTTCAAGGCAAAGTTGAGAGGGAAACAAGTGGGTTGTGAAAGGTGATGTTTATACACCCTTTCCTCCTTTTGCACCAATTTTTGGGACTCAGAATTTTTTCCCTGCAGAACTGAATCACTTGAACCCTGACTGTCACTGAATTACCTGTGTGTTATTAATTCATTTTATCAAGTGGCTTTATACAACCTTTTTACAAACTTGAGTAACAGACCAAATATCCCCTCTATTTTTTCTCACCTGTGTAACTGCTGCTCTCTTGTCCGTGCCAGGTTTGCTGAGGAGTACAAGAAGGAACCCAACAGGGGCTATGGGATGGCTGTTGTCAATGTCTTCAAGAAGCTCCTGAGCCCCAAGTGCAATGATGTGTTTGAACCAGCAAGAACCCAGTTTAACGGGAAAGGCTCCTATGGCAATGGCGGTGCCATGAGGGTGGCAGGCATCTCGCTCGTGTATTCTGATGTCCAGGATGTTAAGAAGGTACCGTTCTTGGCTCCTCTGGGGAGTCCCTGCTGTCAGGCCAGTCTCACTGTGATCTCTCAGGTAGGTTTGCTAATGGTGTGTTTTTCATTCGCAGTTTGCGAAGCTGAGTGCTGAGTTAACCCATTCCAACTCCCTGGGCTACAACGGGGCCATCCTGCAGGCCCTGGCCGTGCATCTCGCCCTGCAGGGAGAGCTCAGCAAGGAGACCTTCCTGGAGCAGCTCATTAGCCACATGGAAGATGTAGAGGCAGATGATAAGTCTCTTACTGACGCTCGAGCGTAAGTAGCCATGAGGAGCGCTACCTGCCTTGTACAGTTTGGTCTGGCTCTTCGCATTCTCTTTCCTTCATTGTGCTTTTTGTTTCCAGGCTGGGATTTGAGGATTTACCGTTTTCAAGGCGTCTAAAGAAAATAAAGGAATTTTTGGAGCTCAGCAGTGTTCCTAAAGCAGATGTATTGTTTGAATTGGGTAGGTACCTTTCTTAGTACAAGTATTAGGAAAGAGCTGGACACGGGACTAGCTCAGCAAGTCTGGTTGATGTGTCCTCCTTCAGGCTGCCACTTTGGCTTCTGCTGTCTGTCAGGCACAGAATGTGCTGGAAAGGCTGCCTGTGCTCACCAGTCAGTAGTTCTCTGAGTCTTGACTCAGTTACGCCCTCTCTGTATTGGTGGGGAAAAAAATGTCTTGCTAAGAAAAACTTACCATGCATATTCTGAGATCTCTTAATGGCTCTCAGATCTTCATGTTGGATGGGAATGGGTAGATGTGTGTTGCCAGACTGTACTGGTGTAGCTGGGAGTTGGTCTCTATGATGTGAGTAGTGCTGGGGGAACTGTGGGGAGACTTCTGAGATGCAAACCTTTGCACCTTGTCATGCTAAAATCAGCAATACCGGTATTGAGAGTATCTGGCAATAGGAAGTTGCAGTTAGAAGGGAGAAGGTACATCTGCAGGAAGGAAGACGCAGGTGTTCTGCACTGAAGGTGATTGGTTTCGTTAACAGGCAATGGCATTGCTGCTTTGCGGTCTGTCCCTACTGCAATTTACTCTTTCTTGCGCTGTATGGAAGCCGACCCAGACATTCCTGATCACTACAGCAACCTGCAGAGAACCATCATCTACTGTATCTCTCTGGGTGGAGACACAGATACCATTGCTACCATGGCAGGAGCCATTGCAGGGGCTTATTATGGGGAGGAACAGATTCCCGCAAGCTGGGAGCAGAGCTGTGAAGCTTTTCAAGAGACACAGAAGCTGGCAAATAGCTTGTATGAACTCTACTGCCAGCGGCTCTGAGCTCCAAGGGGAGTGTCTTTTCTGAAGGCGAAGCAGGTGGACACCTCTGCTTTTCTGGTCCGAAATCTGGTGGTGGATCCGCGCCACTGCAGACACCGGTGAGCCTCCGCCTGGGTAGGACGCCTGCTGCTGTGAGTTGAGAGCTGGAAGTACAAGCTGGTTTGGAAGAGAGGGGACATACCCTTCAGTTACAGTTCACCTGGGAAGTGGCTGCATGTGGCACCTTGGACAGTGGGTGCATCTCCTCTGAAGTGTACAGGAGCATCTAGTTTTCCATAAGATTTCTGCTTTTTGCTTTGTCTGCCATTACGCCATTCTGTCATTACAGTTACTAGGTGGGTGTGTGAATCCACTGACTTTCTCGCTGTTGTCCTCTACTACTGTGTGCTGCAGCCTTTGTTTCGGTTGTTAGTGCCTGTCCCGCAGTGGCTTTGTTAGGCTGCACACCCCTCGTAAACACCAGTTCACACTCGGCTGACCAGCTAAGGGATGTAAATGGGCATCATCAGAGAGGCACATCCCTGGAGAGCCTGCAGGATGTCCAGCATGGTGGCATGGGTCACCACCTGCGCGGTGGAGTGTGGAGGGTGCACCTCCCAGCGGGGTTTGCTTCCTTACAGGCAGAACGGGAGGTGCCAGAGACGGGAGAAGGGGTTTCTTTGCATTGCTAGTAACTGCATTTTTGTTCAGCTTTTTTGCAATTGTGAGAAATACCTGTGGTCACGCAGACAGAATTCCGGTTGGCTCACTGTAACTGCTGGAAGAAGGTGTGACTGCTGCTCCTTTGGTGTGCCTTGCTCTGCCATCCACCTGGCACCGTCATGATCTATTGCATCTTGTGTTCTCTTACACAGCTGGCTTTCACGCTGCTGCCACTACTCTAAGATATTCCTTTGTTCCTGGTCTGTGCATCCTGCGTTTTTAATGCTGCCCTATGTATGCCCAGAGCGCTGAGCGAGACTGGTGTTTAAATCTGGGTGGACATAGCTGTGAAACCAAGGATTGAATTCCTGATTCTGCTGCAGTCAGTGACAAAAATGACTCCACCAGGAAGTAGGAGTTACTTCTCACAGTTTTAAAACTCTGTACTTGGTAAGAATCATCAGAAAATAAAGGGATAGGTAGGTTAATTGGGGGAGAATTTATCGAACTTTAAAAGAATTTGTGCATTTGAAGCTGGTACTTGTGGCCAAGGACATTCTAGCAAAGCTGTGTTGTTCCAGAGTTTCACATCTAAAACCTTTGCCCAGTGGAGCTGGTGAAAAAAAACATGTAACAGCTTGGGTATGGCATGCCTAAAAAGGATTGGAAGCTTGAAATAATTGAAACAAAAAGAAAAAGGCAAGCAGTCATCATATGGAAACGCTTATAAATTTGAATGTGACAATGTAATTCTCTATTATTTCTCCAGTATTTCTTGTGACACTGGGAAGTGACTGTTCTGCTGAAGTGGAGCTCACTCCCGTTTGGTATCAGCACATGGTTGTTGTGTGTGTCAGGCTGCGTGCACGTGTGGAAAATCTGGCTGCCATAGGTCCTTCCAGTTTTCCTGTAGTCTACTTCCTTCGAGTGCCGGTCTTCTGTGTGATGTTTTAATGGGTTTTCCTTGTATAAATGAATTCTTGTCCTGAGAACATGAGGAATTTTGGTCTATTGTGTATTTATGTCTTGTGCTGCCGATCTGAGATGTAAAGGGTCAGGTTTTTCACATCATTCTGCCAGAGGTGTGAACATATTCATGGAACTATTTAAAAGAAGATATTTTTTCTTTTAAAGCATCTTTATAATTTTAAATCTTTGAAACTTGTGAAGAGCAGAAGAGCTCCCGTTTGAAAAATACAGCTCATTTTA
The DNA here is from genome assembly GCF_023634155.1 of Falco peregrinus. Lineage (NCBI taxonomy): Eukaryota > Metazoa > Chordata > Aves > Falconiformes > Falconidae > Falco > Falco peregrinus. The sequence goes on from NC_073723.1 coordinate 119,075,534, forward strand.
GGCCAGAATTTAAATGTGTACTAAAACATTTAGCTCTGACTTCCGTGGAAAGAAATAAAATGACTTGGTTATCTTTGTTAATTAGCTACTGCTCCTGTGTTTTCATTCAAGCCATGAAGTTGTGCTTCCATACTCAATGACAAAGGGAGCTGTACGAAAACCTCTGGGCTATTTCTCCCCACCCCAATGCTTCACGTCTAAGACTCAACCTGAAACTACTTTGTTACGGCTTCTTAAAATCATTCTGTAGGAAGCAGAACAAAAGTAGTTTGGTGCTGGTTGGAGACATCTTGCATGTGGCCGAGGCTCCTGCTTCATTTGGGGTGAGTTTTAGTACTGGACATCTGCTGTAAAAACTACTTTCAGGTGGCTGCTCTTGCCCATGAGCCGTAAGGGGAGCTGAGTTTGTAACCCCCCGGGAGTGAGCGAGTGTGAACAGCAGGGCGAGTGGGAAGCGTCGACACTGTGCGTCGCAGGGAGGTTTGCTGGAGAGGCCCTTTTCCTCTGCAGGCTGTGTCCGCCGCAAGGAGCGGCGTATGCAGGGAGTTCAGCTGCTGGAATCCGACGTGTGATGATCACGCAGAGACCAGGGAGCGTGCTGGGTGCCCCCACAACTCGCAGCAGGAGGACTGCTTGTTCTTCATGGTCAGCTTTTGAAGCAATTTGTGCACGTGGCAGTCGGGCTTCTCTGGACGTATTTCACCTGTAACAAGTAATGTCTCCTCTTCCAGGTAAGATATCAGGCGTGAAAACGTATGTTCTTCTCTTTATTCTTTGTACTTTTAGCTTTGGAAAGTGATTTGCTTACAAGTCATTCATCATTTCTTCTGCGTGTTACTGCATTGACTACTTTTGCTGCCCGGGATGTGGAGGTTGGCTGTAGACAAGGTTGTGTAGATAGCAAAAATCCTAAAACAGTGTCATGGAAAAACCAGAAGGGAAAGGGAATCCCCAACACTTTGACTGAACTTCCTCAAATTAATAATTGCCAGTCTGGAAGGGTCTGGATTTCATCCCTTTTTCAGAATGGACTTCTGGAGACGGGAATCTTTTCCTTAATCACAACAAACATGCAGTGCCTTCTTACACATAAAAATATTAATTGGGAAACAAATCTGCTGGGAACAAGTCAGCTGGATTTGGGAAGGAAATGCAGTGCAAGAGGTCTGTATGACTGGTCTCACCAGCAAGGCTGGGCAAGCCCGTTAATAACAGGACAAAGGCACAGCTGAGCCCACCTTTTATACAATAAGTTTTATTGATGTTTTGTCAATACAATCAAGTACTGTAGTTTTAGTTCTGAAGAGAAGGCCAGTTTCTGATCACAAAAAGAGTGCATTTTAAACCAACTTTTACTATGACAGACAGTGCATGTAATAAGTATTTACAAAACTAAAAACTTCTATATACTAGGTTAGAAATGAACATACTAGAGGCAAATTTAAAAAAAATAGTAAGAATTTGTATATAAAAATGCACATTGTAATGCAGTTTTCATAATTAAAAATAGACATACTTCATCCAACCCAACCTTTTTTACTATTGTGATTGAAACCAAAATCCCATGCGCTCACACACACGACAGAAAATAATCCTTTCTGCTGGCGAATATCACGTACTCAGTACTCCAGAAAAAAAATTCTTCCTGACAGTGTCCAGTTTAGTGAACAGCCTCCCTCATCCTGTGCATCGTTTTTCTAGCCTAGCTCTATGTGCGTGTAATATCTTTGCCTTTCAATTACTGTGTAAATGTAACAGGTTATATAGCTGCGGAAGGTTGATTATGGTTTATGCTCTGCACATGAAGGGAAAGTGAGATTGCGAAACAGTATCTACAGCACTGAACGAGTTAACGTCTCGGTGTGGTTATAGTGAGTATTTTTGTCATTGCTTTTTGCCAGCTAGAACAAGAAGTTTTGAGTAAAACAAAACAGAACAAAAAAAAAAAAAAAAAAGATGGAATGTAGGTTAGAACACAGTATAAATAAGTTGCTTTGCTGAGTAACAGGAGGGAGCTTCCACCCCAGCGCGTGGCTGGGGGACGAGAAGCTCCTGGCCCTGCTGCAGGTAGTGTGCACGCCCGCGCGGTGGGAGCCAGACCCCGCTGCTGGCACCAGCTCGAGTTCCTTGCTGTTCTCCACAGGAAAGACACTTCAATAAAGGAGACGCAGGCCCTATCCTAGCACCCTCCCCTCCCAAGCCTGGGCTTGAAGAAAACATCTGAGCTTCCACTTTTAATTTTAGGGACTTTTTTCGTATGGCTCCTATTCCTGTTGGGAAGTAACCTGTTACGATCAAAACCCAGGTGGTCCTGACACCTCCCTGCCTTTAGGAGTTACAAACGTCCAGTGGGATCAGACGCTGGGGCAGCCTTTCAGCTTGAGAAGGTTTAATCTTTCTATGAAACTTGCAGCTTTCTGGGGAGAAAAATCCCGGGGAGGGGGACATGCCAGGCCCAGCAGGGCAGCAGCTGAAGCGCTGGTCTTTCAACTGTAAGTTTCCTTTTTGTGTATCTTAATTTCAGGGATAGGTGTGTTTTTAAAAGGAAGCCCTGGATGGCAAGAGGCAGAAACACAGGACAGACTTAAGGAGAAAAACAAACAGAGAAAAAGAAAAGTTGTTTTAAGTATCTTGTACAGTCCGTCTGGAGAACAATCCCAAGTCCCATTCTTGCTACATTTCTTTGGCCATTGAACAGGCTTTAGGAAAATTCAAGGGTAATCGTTGCTCAGCTGGTGACCAAATTGTTGCTGCTTTCTCAGGGATGTGCCTTTGCAGAGGGACACGCAGTGTAACGCATGCGGATTAACTTCAGCAGCGTGCTACTTGCCTGGGATGAGGAGAATCATTTTACTGTAAGTGCAAGTGACAATGACTATTCTACCATGAGAAAATCTGCAAAGCAACAGGGTTCAGTTGCTCCCTTTACCAAAGGACAGAGCAGCCAAGTGGTCAGTATCCGTGCATCCCTTTCCCAGAACCTTGTAGCTCATATTCAGGTTGGTAACATTTCAAGCATTAGTGAGACAAAGTGGTAACAACAGACAAACATGATTGGTTGGCTTTTTTTTTTTTTTAACTTAAGTCACAGATCGGCACCTGGAATGATGCACTGTTACAGGTACATATTGCACTAGACTTGTAAATTAACATTGTTAAGTAGATAATAGCACCGTTGTAAAATGACTGAATGGAATGTTAGAACAAACACTATTTTTTCTTAATTAAAAGATCCCCAGAGAAAGGGGGGATACCGATGCAAAAGTTTACACATCCCGAAATAGTGAGACAGTAAAAGCAAGTTGTCTATAAGTGGCACTTCGGAGAAAGCACCCCTAAACCTTCTGTCAAGCCAGGCTAGAAGCACCGTAAGCCAGGCTTGCAGTGCCATCCTTGGGTTGTCAACAAATAAGATGCTCACAAGGCCAAGCAAGTCTTTGGGCTGCAGGGAAATGGACAGGACAGAAGTAGCCCTTGGACTTGCTGGTAGCTGAATTCACTCAAGAGAGAGGATTGTTGTGCATCCCAGGGGTCCCAGCTTCCCACAGCGGGTTTGGAACAGGTTGTCTGTCATCCTCCCAGATACTGATGGCTGGATGTTTTTATTCCTAAAGGTGCTGGGTGAGGGAGGGTTAAAAGTAATATTTACTTCTTGTAAGAAGGTGCTTATGCAAAGTGTTCCACTTTGTAGGATTGTAAATCCAACCATACTGAATCCAGAGTGAATCGGAGAGACTCCACCTCAAAGCACAGTCTGAAAAAGTAGGCATCCGTGAGACTGGAACTTGGGCATCTGATGGTTTGGGAAGGGAATTTCTCAATCCATCATGGATCTCTGCTGCTGTACAGGCTTGTGATAAGTGCCTGGGACCCCTGCGCTGGTTAGCAAATACACCATCCACTACAACAGCTGTATTTATTTAACTAGTACTCAAAACGGGAAACAAGGGCACTTGATTACAGACCAGAAGGGGTCTGGCCTTCCAGAGGGGACCCTCCCTGGATCACAGAGCGGTTTACTGCAGAGCCAGATCCTTGCCATCCCAAGTGCGTTCCTGTGTTTGATGTACAGTCAGTAGGGTAAAATTTATTCCAAATACGCTTTGCTGAGGAAGTCACTCCCCTCCCTCCCTTCTCCCTCCCCCAAAAAAGATTGATATGTGTCTCCTTTCCAATTACCCTCTTGACTCGTGGATCAAACAGCTTGAAGCAAGGTCCCACGACAACGGCTTGCGCGTTCTTCCCAGTGATTTTTCTTTTTTGTATTAATTTTAAAAAACTTTTTTATCAAAAAAAAAAAAAAAAAAAGACAGTTTATGGCTAAAGTGGGTGAAAAGGAAACATGCCCAGCAGCCGTTATGTGGGGCAAAGCAGGAACCCAGAGAAGGAGGAGTGGATGTATTCCGTGGAGTACAACCCGTTGGCCTGGTCCGAGGGCATTTGTACCCAGACTTGGTCATTCTCCTTGAGTTCAAGCACGGCACTGCCCGAGGCCTGGTCCAGGTAGCCCTTTTTGTACTCGTCGTAGGTGTAGGTGGCAGGCACGTTGTTCTTATAAAGCGCCACCCAAACGTTAGTCCCTTTGACGTGCACGTGGTAGGCAAAGTAGTAGATGCCGGATACGGGGCAGGTGAATATCCCGGTGACTGGGTTGTAGCCGTTGTGCCCATTATACAAAGTCCGGTCAAACTTGACCGGCATGCCCGAGGCTGGGAAGGGGGAGGTGAGGATGGCGGTGAAGGCTGGTGCGATCCGGGCAGAGAGCTCTCCTCGGCCGTACTGCGGCTTCCCTGCCTTGCCGTTCCCCAGCACGGCCCCCTCCACGCCTCCGTCCGGCAGGTGCAGCCCCGCGATGCCAGTCTCGTCGAACACCCCGGGCGCTCCCGGCGGACCGGGTGGCCCTGGCGGCCCTGGTGGCCCGTTCATCCCCGGCGTTCCTGGCATTCCTGGTGGGCCGATGGGTCCGGCCATGCCAGGCTCGCCAGCCTTCCCCTCACCAGGAACCCCTGGGAGCCCAGGCTCTCCTTTCAGCCCTGGTAACCCCTGAGGCCCCATGGGACCCGCGGGTCCTTGCAAGCCCGGGATGCCCGAGGGGCCCCTCAGCCCCGGCTGCCCTGGGATCCCACCGTCCCCTTTCGGCCCAGGCCCCCCCGTTAACCCCGGCACCCCTGGGAGGCCAATGAACCCTGGTTCTCCTTTGGGGCCTGTTGGGCCGGGGGGTCCCAGTGACCCAGGCAGGCCCCTTTCTCCCGGCACCCCCGGCTTCCCTGCGAAGCCATTGGGGCCCTGGTCGCCACGCATCCCTGGCATCCCGGGGGGGCCACTCGGCCCCACGTCCCCTTTGGAGCCAGGCAGCCCGTGCTTGCCCGGCAGGCCCATGGACCCCGGCGGGCCTGGCGGCCCGATGATGCCAGCAGGGCCCGGCTCGCCCGGCTCACCATCAATGCCAGGCTCCCCCTTGTCGCCGATGGCTCCCGGCACCCCCGGCTGCCCACGGTCCCCTTTAAGGCCGGGCAAGCCCGGCTTCCCATAGCCCGTCGGGCCTGGCAGGCCAGGGAGGCCGCGGATCCCGGGCTCCCCTTTCGGTCCCATGGGGCCCTGTATCCCTGGCACCCCTGCAGCGCCTGGCACCCCGATCCCGTCGAGGCCGGGGGGCCCGCGGGGCCCCATGGGGCCAGGCTCCCCGTTGACACCAGGCCCACCCGGAGGGCCCATGTCACCCTTCTCCCCCGGTGCACCCGGCAGGCCATCGAGGCCGGGTTTTCCAACGCCGACAGGCCCTGGGGGCCCCGCGGGGCCGGGAGGGCCCCCGTTCCCTCGGGGCCCCGGTAACCCTGGCTTCCCCACGCCATTTTCACCCTTCATCCCTCGCTCCCCGCGGGGACCTGGCTCTCCCTTTGGGCCAGGCTCGCCACGAAAGCCGGGCAGGCCAGGGCCACCCTGCGGGCCCGGCTTCCCATTGACCGAGATGCCGGCTGGCCCCGGCAGCCCCGGGGGGCCAGGCAGTCCTCTCGGCCCTTGCTCTCCTCGCATGCCGGGCTCACCCTTGGCACCAGGCATCCCTTTCATACCCGCCTTGCCGGGGAGTCCTGGGATGCCGGGTTTCCCAATGCCAGAGAAGCCGGGGGGGCCAGCAGGCCCAGGCTGGCCGTGCATTCCTGGCTTCCCCGTGCCCGGCTTGCCCGGGTAGCCGGGGGGCCCTGGGGGTCCGCGTGGGCCAGGCTTCCCCGGTGGTCCTGGCTCCCCTTTGAGGTCCATCGGCAGTAGCGGCGGCATGTCTGTGGAGAGAGGAGACATGGAGCTTTAGTGGGGCCGGTGGACGGAGGAGCGTGCCTGGTGTGTGATGCCCTCAGGGTGTTAAAGCCAGGGGCTTCGGCACTGCTGGGGTCTCTGCTTGCAGGAGCGCCCTTCTCTAGACATGGTTTGATTTAAACATGGCCACGGTGGCTTTCTGGGCCACCGAATCAGCAGGAGTGTCTTGAGGCAAGACCTTGGCCGGAATCCAGGGTACTAATCCAGGCCTTACTCCATCCATCCCTCCAGAGAGGGTGTCAACAAGACCAGCAATTGCCGTCGGCTCTGGCAGTGTTGCTTTGTGATGACCTGCTGTGAGGTTTTTTTAGGAGCTGGATTCAAACCTCCCACTGCCTCACTTCCCAGCGGCCTTGAAAGCACCGTGGGATTCAGTCGCTCCTGCCTGGGCTCAGCCGAGAGGATGGTGACGGAGCAAGCCAAGGCTGAGGATAATCCCTCCACCCCATCCTGCGAGTCCAGGGCCTCAGGAGACCTTTAATCCTTTTGGATTAAAAAGAAAACTCTTGGACATGTACTTGAGAGACTGAAGAGGTGATTCATGTATGGGTTAAGACATGCCCCCAGTGCTCACTGGCTCAGCTCCCGTGTCCAGCAAGGCAGAGAAAAAACTCAGCAAAAAGAAAAAAAGCGCTGAGGATGGAGGAAAAGCCAATAGCTGCAAGGGAAATGCAACCTTGGTTATGTCCAAATGAGTCAGCCCAGCTGGGAATAGGCCGTAACCACTTGACATTTAAAGAATTTATAGAGGTCTTTTGCAAACGGATATAAGAAAGAAACTAATGGGCTGAGAGACTACAAAGCCGAGGAGAGCCAGATTACATGCCCACCGCAGCTCAGTACTTAAAGCACAGGCGTAAGCATAAATAACTCCTTGAGGCCGGCCCAGGCAGGGTGTTGCTTCCCACGTGACACCGGGAACGGGCGAGAAAGAATAAATCTGACAAACTCTTTTTTGGGAAGCTTGAAATGAAGGAAACACTTGGCAGTCGCATGTACATGGGACTGTGATGAAAAATGCAAAAGGCAGAGCAAAGGGCCTTGACATCCCGGGCAATTTTTAACTAAATCTGCCTGAGGTAGATCCTTCCAATTGGGAACAGATCTGCACAGGCAAGTTCCTGGCATGGGAATGAGTCCCGTCTGGGATGGGGGCAGAACAGAGGGCTGCGTGCCCCAGCATGGCACTGAGGAGGAGGTGGGGGGTCCGACCCCGAGGTCTGCCAGAGTGGCCCCCAGCCGGGGCATTCAGCGAGCTGAGCCGGGCCTTGGGAGCACGGACACCCAGAGCACCAGGATCCGCCAACACGGAGATTTTCTCAGTCAACGGGAAAAGATTAGCGGAGATTTGAGACACGTGAAAAGAATAACTGTGGCGGCAGCAGGCACCGTTCCCGGTGCATCGGAGGTGGCTCTACCTTTCCTAAGCACAGCAATTAGCCCAGGCCATTTCCAAACCTGGTGCCTGCTTGTTTTTCTTTTGGTAATGGAAACATTTTCAGAGCTTATCTATATATCAAAGCCTGGCCCGCAGCCTAGGCTGTAATAGAGGTCACTTGGCTGTCTTGATTACGGAAATACTTGTCTGTCATGACACTGCCACTAGATTTCTGCAAATCTCCTGCTCCTCACCCCAGAAAACGGTGTGGGAAAGAAGACAAGGGAGATGTGAAGTGTTGCACTGAAGTGGATTTCTGGGGTTTGAATTCTGGAAAAAATTTTCTCCAGAAAATTATTTCAATGTGTTTTCTGTCATCCCGCCCCCCCTTTTTTTTTTCTTCTTGCAATGGTTTGTAAAGAATTAGTTTTCTAGGTCATTTTGCATGGAATCAGAACAAGGATCTACAGCTGAGCCCAAGAAGGAAGGAAAAAGAAACACACTCTCACACAACGCAGTGAAGAGAAACGCCAGGCGAGAGCTGCCAACTTGCAGGCGGCCAAAAAAGCAGACGGGAAAACCAAACCGGGGACGTTAGCGGAGAGAAACTGGGACATGGCAGCCGCAGCGGTATCCAATTTCAAAAGCCCATGTCTTACCACAGACGCATGTCTCAGAGCTCTGCATTTCACAGCAGCAGCATGGGGTTATGTGTTCCCCTCGAAGCATGAACAAAAGCTGCCATGAATGCTAATGCAAAGAGCCAGCTGGGGCAGCGGGAAGGGGAAGGAGCAGGCACAGCCCCTGCGAGCTCCTGCTTGGGCACCACAGAGCTTTCCACCTCCCGAGGAGCATGGACGCGTCCAGACAGATCCTGCAGCCACTCCGGAGCTGCCTTCGTCCCGGTAAGAACCCCTGCACGCCTGGAGGAGGGACCTGGCAGCATGGACTGGCCAGCAAAGGAATAATGCAGCAGGATGGGAAGTGGTTCCCAGCCACGAGCAGTCAGCAGCGGGTCTGGCCAGCGCGGCCGGATGACACCGCAGGAAGGAGAGGTTGGCTGCTCCATGGCAGGGCCACGCCGAGCTCCTGGTTCCAGTGCTGCTGCCAAGCCCTGTCTCGTGAGAGTGAGTTTCACAGGCTCATAGGGACATTGCCTGGGACCAGTGTTCCTGCATCTGTCATCCCATCCCTCTGTTACTGCAGCTCTTGTTGCAGCGGGTGCCCTGAGCCGTGCGGGGAGGCTCAGCACAGCACAGCACCAAGCCCAGCCACAGCTCTGACAGGTGGAGCTGCCGTGCAAGGGGATGGCGGTGAGATGGGAGCAGACTGCAGAGAGGAGCATGGAAGTGGCAAGGTTTCCACGTCGGCAGGAGCTAAGGGAAAGGACCTCTTGGCCGCATGCATCAAGCAACAGCCCCACAGGGACTGCAGGATTGAGTCCCTTTAACAGCAGCGGGACCTGTGGGCCACTGGCTCTGGGGACACCGTGTAGCAGCAGCCCAGGCGCTGCCCAGCACCTGCCTGCTCCCACCTCCTGGGCAGCTCAGCCCTGAAGTCCTTGACTCTCCATGGAGCTTGCCATCGCCTGGGGAGGTGAAAAGTGCTCCTTTACCTTTGCAGCTGAGGCCACTGCCCCGAGGTGAACCCTCTGTGCGGTGGCTAGAGGGGAATATTCTGCTTGCCTGGCGTAAGCCCCTGCCCCGGGCATCACCTGTGCTGTATCGCTGCCCCGAGGTGGGCTACCACTGCCTTGGCTCCCCACGTGCATGGGGAAATGCCGAGCTCCCTGAGCCCTGGCCAGCACCCAGCAGTGGGTTTACCTGTCTGCAAGCTGCACAGACACGGTTTTAACCAAGCCAGAATAAAACCCAACTGTGCAAATACCTGCTGAAATGCTTTTAGTGTTTTAGCATTTCGCAGCATCTCCTGCCCAGAGCTGCCTCCGTGCTCCTGGGGAGTCTATTTTTGGGTCAGAAAAGGTGTCTGGTACCCTGAGGAAACCAGCCCTGCCTCTCACTGGATGGCACCCGCAAGCCTGCATTGCCCCCCGGGTCTGGCCTGGGCCCCCAGGTGGGGGTCACAGCTCAGGGGGGCCCACAGAGCTCCCCATCGGCTTGGGGGTAACCTGCTGGGGCACGGCACGGCCCTGCGCCATCGCGGCGAGTCAGCTGAGCTCCCTGAGCAGGGCAGAAGGCCAGCAGGGATTTTCCTTGCCAAATGAGAGGTTAAGCAGAGATGGGAGCTCGGTGGGATCCAGGAGGCACCAGCTTCCCCAGCAGCCTCCGTGCAGCCCCCTTGCCTGCATCTCCCTGCCCGTTTTCTCTTTCCCAGGGGTTTTAGGAGGGTAATGTCCAGGGGACTCCTGTGCTCTGTCCTGCCTCATTGTCCCCTCTAACCCGTGCCTGGTGTCACCTGCCAAAGCTCGCACCCAAATCACACCTCGCAAGCAGCCCGGGGTGCTCACTCCTCTCTCCGCCGCAGTTAGCAGGCAGTGCAAGCCGCTCCAGTGTATAGGAAGAAAAGGAAAAAAGAAGGAAAAGCAGCGGGGAGATATTTGAATCCAGTCCCACCAGCAGCCGAAACGTTCCTGCGCTACGCTAGAAGGTTTTGTCTCTGGCTGGGATTCAGGGAGCAGCTTTACAACAGCTGGGAAGGGGGCAGGGAGGTGAGGGGGCTCAGAGCATGCTTCAGCTCCAGGTTTTGCTGTGTGTTTTCTGACATATGTGCTGAGCTGAACTCCTGATAAGCCATTCAGCCCAGCAGTAAATCAGCCACCGGCAGCCAAGCCTTCTCCAGTTTCTCCTCGCAGAGCCAAGACTTCAGCTCCCCGGAGGGTCTGGGTCTGTGTGAACCCAAGGCGGGGGCTCTGGCAGCTCTTCCCAAGGGCCAAGCACTGACCTGGTGGGTGCGGGCACCGGAGCCCCAGCACTGCCCCATCCCGCCGGCTGGCCCCGGAGAGCGCGTGGGGAACTGCTGTGTTTGGCATGCAGGAAAAGGCTCGGACCTTCCCCTCCATCTCGTCTTGAGCCGAAGGTACCGTGCTGCTGCCCGGGGTGCAGCGGGGGTTGTGGGCACCTCGGGCAGGTGCTGGGGGCTCGCTGGGCAGAGGGATGCCCCGATGAGCCGAGACGTGCCAGAGAAACTCAATCCCACTCAACAGGTGTGGTGTTTGCAAAGACCCCAAGTTCCTGAGCAGCTCCCCAGGGGGTGTGCAATTAACACATGCTAATGACCCTCCTGCTGTGGGGCACAGTGGGCCCACCTGTGCCTTCTAACCTCTGGCACCCGTGGCCAGGGCTGGGTATAAAATGAGCCCTGGGCTGGCCCACGGGACTCCAGCGAGGGCAGGGGCTCCGGGCTGGAAGCGGCACGGGAGGCTCGGCTGCGCGGCACGGTGACCTCGGTGCCTCTGCCCCTCTCTGCTGGCACACGTGCCTCGGCGGGGAGCGATTTAACATGTGTGGAGTTCCTGGTCGCTGCTGTCTGAGGAGGAAATGTCTCTGCCCTGCTCTTCCCTCGCTAGGCTGGCTCTCGGCTCCGGCCCTGGCTCTCTTTTCTTTCCCAGCTGGTGCAAAACACAGCCAGGGAAAACGGAATAGGTGGAGGAGTGGAAAAAGCCTTGCTGGGATGGCTCATGTTTAACAGCAGTGAGAGGGAGAGATGGCGAGTGCCAGGACTCCCGTCCCTGAGCTGTGCCCCAAAGCTACCGGCAAGGACGCGGGACGGGGGCAGAAGGCGTGTGGGTCCCCTCTGAGCGCCGGCTCCCGGATGGAGGGACCCCGGGGTGCTCACCCAGCCCAAGAGGCTCTGCTGAGCCTCTGTGCCCATCTTTGTCCTTCTGCACGGGGTTAAGGAGACCTGAATGGCCCCTCTGTGCTTGGCCAAAGATGCCTTGGACAGCAGCACCCTCAGCCACGCCATGCTGCTCCCCGGGGGCACCGGCCCCGGGGGTGAGGGGACGATGAGTGCCTGGTGGCTGCTGGATGCTACGGCCCCATCCTGCTGTGCCAGCAGGTGTCCCAGGCAGCTGTGGCCCCATGTCCTCCCCGCTGTCCCGCAGAGCGCATCCCTTACCCAGGTACTGCCCTTTGCCTTCACGGAAGGGGGGTCCCAGGGGTCCCTTCACCATGGGCTGCATGTACTTCACTTGGGCATAGCCCGCCACGCCGCCTCCCGCTGCCGAGCGAAGGCCGACCACCATCACCACGACCAGCAGCAGCGTCACAGCGTCCGACAGCATCCTGCTCCCCACTGCTCCTGCAGACAAAGCAACAGTGAGAGCGGGCACCTGCAAGCCCTGTTCGCACCCTCTGTCACACAAGGATCAGCTGGGAACCTGGGAAGGATCCTGGCAGGAGCAGGACTGCCTTGAAATTGCCTTTTTCTGAACCACACGTGCCCTGAACGCGTTACCCTTCCCAACATGTGCCGGCTGGGAGATGCACAATAAACACACAGTTTATGAGCAATAACTAACGACGAGCACCCAGCAGAGCCTTTCAGAGCCTGCCCCGGTACTTGTTTGCCTGGGGTTATTTCCATATCAGGCTTGTCTTACATCTTTTTAACGTATAGAAGAGGAGGGGAAAAAAAGGCAGGGTGAAACCCACAGCCCACGGAGCCCTGCATTGCTGTCACATCTCTCGAGCGAGCAGGGTCTCCTCTAACAAAAGCCACGTCTGCTCTGGCTGTGGCTCCCGTGGGCTGCCACTGCCTGTCCCGGGAGCAGCTGGGTGGGTGCCGCATCTCCCAAACGGGTGCTGCGTCTCCCAGTGGGTGCTGGACCAAACCCACAGTGTTGCAGCCTGAGACTCGCTGCATTTGTGGCTCAACTGCAGCACTTTGGGAGCTCGCTTGGAGGGTGAGGGTTCGAGCCCTCAACTGGGAAAGCCCAGGGGAGGGCTGCGGCACTTGGGAGCAGCAGCTTCTGCCTCAAGTGCCTGTTTATTTAAAATAAACATTCTCTATAAATACACCTTTCCTCTAGCAACTTTTTTCTCTGCCAGCTCCATGCGCGGAGCTGCAAACAGATTGATTTGCAAAGAACATTTATTTTCGCAAGCTTAAATAACACGTGATGCCAAAGAGCTTTGCTGGTTTTCCTCCTTCTTGCAATAATTGACCCGTGGTGGTTATTAATGAGAATTAAGCTCTCTGCCTCTCCTGCCGGGGAGCAGGGGCAGGGCTGCTACGCGTTGGGATTTGATTGGAATTTCCTGAATCACTTTTGCTGAAGCAGCATTGGAAAAAAAAAAAAAAAAAAAAAAAAGCTGCAGCCTGGAGAAAAAAAACACCCCCCCAAAACCCCCTAAATTAAAACAAAATTTAAGCAAAGGGTGGGGGGAGCCCTGGCGGGGGATTGTTCCTGATGCTACAAGTGCTTGGCCGGTCTCCAGTGATGAGGCAGCCTTGACCGCTGCTCTCCTGCCTGGTAAAAGCCCATGGAACCGGGTCCCTTGTGCTCCCTGCGCAGTGCCCGGGGCTGGAGGGGACAGGGACAGCTCTGCCACTGCTGGCACAGTGGAGCCCGGCCCCTGCGGGGATGCAGGTGGCCATGGCAGATGCTGGGAGAGGAGGTCTGCTCTGCCCATCCTGCCGGAGCCAGCGGGACTGGTGCTGTGCCATACCCACCGCAGCACCCGCGGGGTGGGGGTCACGGCCAGGCTCCAGCCCTGCTGTGGCTTGGGTGGGCACAGCCAGGGACACGCGTGACAGCCACCACCAGCCTCCTTGGCGGCACGGAGAGGGCCTTGCCGGCGTTATTGTTTTTCTGTCTTCGGGGTCGAGAAGAGGAACGCTTATTTTTATGAAGCATTATTTTACAAGGATTTGTTTAAGGGAAAAAGAATCCCATTTTAAGGGATTGCAGCTGTAAAAATACAGTTTCTGCTAAATAAAAGAGGAGAACAAACCCCTGAATCAGCTATTTATTTGTTTTCCTTACCTGGTATGACCCCTGTGCCTCCACCTCTAACACCCTCCCTTCCCTGCTCTCTCTTCTCCCACCTGGGCTTTATTCACCCCTGCTCCTCCCCTCCACGGGGGTCCTCCCAGGATGCTGAAATGAGCCCCCGCTAGGGAAGCAGCACCCTGGGGTGGCCCAGCCCCTCGCTGCTGGGTGCCACAGCACGCTCGCCGACGTCCCCCTGTCCTTCTGTGAGACCTCAGCCCTTGGAGAGACACAGGACTGGGGGAAACCGGAGCCGGGGGGAAGGGAAAGGGAGGACAAGGTGATCCAGCTGCTTTGGCTCCGACCGTGGGTTTGCAGCGCGCCAGACGCGAAACCAAGTCCCGCTGCTCCGCGCCGAGGTGGCCGTCTGCAACCCGGCGTCTCCAGACACGGGCTTAGCTCCTGCACGTTCTCCCTTGGTCCAGACGGATCATTCCACCTGCCCCCGCTCTCCCAAGGGGCTGTGGGAGCAATGGGGGGGGGGGGCCCTGGCCTGACACCTCCAGGCACGTGTCTCTGTCCCTCAAGGAAAAGGGGTCTCTGGTGCGTTGCCATCGCCCACGGCAGTGCCCGGCACCGGGGCAGGAGGCCTCCCATTACCCGGGCTCTCCAGGCGGTGATTTAATAAGAATAAAATGGAAACATCTGGAGTCTCACATGATGGATAAAGTGTGCACGACGTGTCTGTGAAGAGGCTCTTTCATGCCTGAAATCTCCTGCGTTATGAAATGATAATTAATCACCACGAGCAGCCGTGCAACATTCTCGTCTCCCAGGGCAGGTTGCAAACGTCGGCTGGTTCATGGTGCAGATGGGGTCACTGTGCCCCTGATGGCTTCGCCCAGGTTTCGGTGCCACTCCAGTACAGCCAGCAGAAATCCCAGGAGGAGCCACTTTTTTCCCTCCTGGAGCAGGGGAGATGCTTTGGGGGCTCTGGAGCGCAGCCCCTCGCAGCCCCAGCGCTGCAGGACAGGGCTCACCATGCTCTGCTGCCGGGGCACCATGGCCAACCACGCTGCCACCCTTTGGAGACGGCACCAGCCCCCCTGGCACGGTCCAGTAGTTCAACCACAACTGCTCCTGGCGGAAAAGGCAAGCCCAGCAGGAGCAGCTAAGCCAGGAGAGTTCGCGCAGGGGGAGCGCACCAGGGGTCCAGCAACGCGGTGCTGCTCCCCCAGGGATGCTGGAACAGGGATGGGGCTCGGCTGCTTGGCTCCAGGGGGAGTGGGGGCCCGACCCAGCTACAGCTGGTGCGGCGGCGCGGCACGGAGACCCCTGGCATGGCTTCAGAGCGCGCCGCCGCCGTGCTAACTGTGCAAGTGTCTGCTCCCCTGGCAGTCGGTGAGTAGACGTGTTAAAAACCCCTGGCACGCAATGAAAGCTCCAGGAAAAGGAAAAAAAAATCTCACACTTAAAGCATGAGAAAGGAGACAAGAAATGTCACCTTGTTCTCGCAGGAGCGCAGGGGCTCAGGCAGCTGGAGCTTGTGCCACCCCCAGCACTCCAGAAACACTCTGTGGCTTGTGCTACTCAGCCCGGCGCGCTCCCGGCACGCTGCCCCTGGCCCTTCCCAGTGGAAGGGGGCTGCTGCCGCCCCCCCGTCCCCCTCTCCCTGCAGCATCCATGTCAACGCTCCCAGACACCCACAGACCCAGGGGACTTTCCTGCGAGCAACACGGCCGCGCGCTTCCCCGTGCACACAACCAGGGGCTTGTTCGCTGCAGCTGATTTATGGCTCCTGTTATTTAAATATTAATTATGGGCCTGGCAGGCAGGCACCGCGCCTGCGCCCTTCAAGGCTAATTATTTTTTAAGTCAATATATGTGATCCACAGGGGATCTGCGATTGCAATTGAAGGTCAGTAAAATGGAGAACTTGTTTAAACCTGGCAGTAAAAGCATGATCTGCGCGGGGCACGGCGCGCCGCTCGCTGGCCCTGGCCCTGCATCAAACCCAGCGCCACGCCAGCCCCCATGGAGGGTTGCTGGGGCACAGGGATGAGCCAGGATGGGACCTTCGGTGCGTTTCAACCATGCGCCCAGGCTCACTGGTGTGGCCCTATCCCTGTCCTGATCCCCATGCCGAGCACGGGGGCATGGGTACCACTTCTGCAAATTGTGGCAGGAGCTCACCCCGGGCTGCTGGCGAGTGGTGGGGAGCACCTCACGCACTCCCCCGGCGCGGGTGGACACTGCAAAGAGAAAGCACCGAGAAAGCAGCCGGCGTGTGTGGGTGGGCTGGAGCAGCGCGGGTTTGGACGCCGCCATGTCCCATCGAGCCACTCCATCCTCCGGTCATTTACAATAAAAAATAAAGCAGGGAGGTTTTCCAAACCCAACACGGGGCTGGACTGACTCCAGTGGGAGGTGGATGATTTGGTTTGCACTACACATGCTTTAAAAATAATAATAAAATGAGTCAAAAACAAAAAGTGAGCTATTGAAACAGAGAGCGAGCACGTTGTTTCCGTAGGCCGGGCTGCGAAAGCCAAAGGCATCAGGCAGCAGCTCAGCAGAGCAGCGCCGGGGCGCGGGGAGAGGCTTGGCACAAGCTGGTCCTTAAATGCATGAACCTGATCTGATCCAAAAGCTGCTGTATGCGCCGCACAGACCCGGAGCCTCGCCCACCCGTCAGCCCAGGGAACAAGAAAACATTTTCCTTGACGCAAAAAAACCCCATCCACCCCACCCCATCTGCAGCAGCCTCCTGCCACCCCTGCAGCACCCGTGCCTGGCCCCGGCGCAGAGCAGGCTGGGCATGGCACAGAATAGCACGGCATGGCATGGCACGGCACAGCATCCCATGGCATGGCACGGCACAGCATGGCACAGCATGGCACGGCACGGCATGGCACAGCACCACACAGCATGGCATGGCACGGCACGGCACGGAACGGCACAGCACTGCCCTGCAGCACAGCCCCGTGGTGCCTCCAGCCCAGCTTGCAGTGGGTGGTGGCTGTGTCCATCCATACTGCTCTGGTCCAGGCAGGGGTTGCAGCCAAATTATCTCCGATGCGGGGGGGGGGGGGGGGCTCCATGCTAATTAACTCCTGCGGCGTTTGCAACTACTGCGGAGGCGGTCAGGGCGGAGGGCTGAAGGAGAGGCCACGGGCTGAGCTGCTCTGGGTAGCCACCAGCCCGCTGGCATGTGTGAAACTCGGGGCACCCGTGGCCGTGCCAGGGCGCAGGAGAGGAGCTGGCCTTGGGGGGCTGCAGCGGGGGAGCTGCTGCGGCAGGAAGAGCCCGGGGATGGGTGTAGGACACAAGGCAGACACACGCAACCTGGCTGGCAGGCAGCTGCTGGAAGAGCTCGCTGCAAAACCCAGCTGGGTGTTTCTCCCTGTCCTGACTCACCTCCTGACACGCCTGAGCCATCTGCCATATGCAGGATCTGCACCCTGCCCCACCGCGCTGGCCGGGCGATGCCCCGCGCTGCTGGCACTTGGGCCATAGCAGGGGCCTGTGTGGTGCACGCTGCCCACGCTGCACACTGCCCGTGGTGCACGGTACCTGTGGTGCACGCTGCCAGCAGTGCACACTGCCTGGTGCACGCTGCCCACAGCGCACGCTGCCCAGCTGCCTGCGCTGCATGCTGACCAGTCCACGCTGCCCACGGTGCACGCTGCCCAGTGCACACTTCCCGGTGCACGCTGCCCCGTGCATGCTGCGCACAGTGAACGCTGCCGGGTGCATGCTGCCCATGGTGCACATTACCCGGAGCCAAGGAGCATGGGGTCCGGCGGTGGTGCTGACAACAGGGTCGGTGCTGCCACTTGATCCTGAAGCCGCTGGGTCAGGGATCAGCTAAGGCGGATTAATGACCCTCCACGTGTGTGTGCCGGGAGCACAGCAAGGCGTGAGCCTGCCGCAGGTCACAGCTCAGGGCTTAATCCCTCACCTCCAGCTGTCAAAACTCCTCCGCTGAGCGTGGGGGACCTGGCTGATCACTGCCGACGTGCCTGGCCACGGCTGGAGCCGAGAGTGCCCGTGGGGATGAAGCCATCCCTCGGGAATGGGGAATGGCGGGCACCATGGCATTTGGAGACCTAGACAGAGACCTCTGGGTCCGTGCTGGCTTGGACCCAGCTCTGGGTAGAAAATCCTGGCTCGAAGCCACAGAAATGCCGGGTTCTGCCTGGGGCATGAGGCTCGGCCCAGTTCACCGCATCCCTGGGGTGCCGTGGTCCCTTTGCCAAAATACAGCTGGGATATTCCCCCGGACACACATGGAGGCGAGTGAGACCCAAGGGACGTGTCCCCCCACTCGCCCCGGCCCTGACGGAGGGTTTCTGCACCCCAAACTCCCCAGTGCTGTCCTCCCCCCCCACCCCACCCCGCCAGCCCCAGCTCCACCGAAATACCAGACTGTGCACAGCATTAATAGCAGGGTTGCCTGCCAGGTGCATAGTTTGACCAGTCGGATCACACATGCCAAACCACAGGTATTTTATGAGACGTTTCCTGTTATGAAGACATTTTTGTGGGGATTCATTTTTTTCTTCCCTTCTTCTTCCCCTCTCCTCCTCTTCCCAGCGGGATGGTGGCCTGCCCAGGGGGCAGCAGTGATGCCATCCCTGATGGCCAAAAGACGAGCAGAGCAAGAGCCAAGTGCCGTAGCTGGGGCATGCAGCAAGGATGGTGGTGCCGGAGGGTCCCATCCCCTTTGCTGCCCCGGCTGCCGCTGGGCAGGGTCTGGAGCCCCTCTCCTGGGGGCTGCGCAGGGTCTGTGCAGGCCAGCAGTGGGGGCCATGCCGCACGGCGTCCCAATGGCTGCGTGAGCCCCGGCTCATGCCGGTACCTGAGCACAGCTTCTTGTGCCTGGATCCTGGTGCGGGATGTGGACCATCTGCACAGATGCCCCGGGGAGGGACACGGGCTGTGAGCCCCAGCGAGCTGCAGCAGCTTGGGGGCATCGCTCCGAGGGACGCACACCGGCACAGCCAGCCAAAGCCCCCCTGCTCCGGGGACACATCGCTCTGGTGGGAAGCAGTCGGTGTCTACCCCGGGTCTGTGGGTCAGACGCCACTTTGCCCTCACCGCTCCTGCGCACGGGTTCTCGTGTTTTCTAATGCAACGGGTATTTTGCAAAGAAATCTGCTAAGCCTGGAGGGACCCGCAGAGAGCGATTCCCATTGCAGGGAATTTGCAGGCAAGTGGCCATCAACCGCAGACATTTAAACTTCCAGCCTCGTGCTGGGGTCATTTGCTTTATTATAACGAGCTGCAGTCCGGCCCTAAGCCTTTTGGGGCAGGGGTGCTCGGAGTGGCCAGGGCAGCTTGCTCGGGGGGGGGCTGCTGCCCCCACCGTGGGCCAGGATGTGTGGGGCAGGGATGCCCCAGAGACCTCACGTGTCCCCATCCACACAGTCCCTGCCGAGAGCTGGGGTGGTGCTGCCGGAGCCCACTGCGCCTGCATGAGCGTTGCGAGGGATGCAGCTCCTGCGCCTCAGCGAATGCAGCAACGCTGCCGCTGCCCAGCCCCACAGCACCTGCGTGGGGGGATGCGGGCGATGGAGGAGCAGCGGGAGCCCGTAACAGCACCAGGGGAGCCGGTGCCGTGCGGAGCCGCTGGTGAGGGCAGGAGCCCTACGGTGCCTTCAGAGCTCACTTGGGAGGACCTTGCCCTAAGCTGGACATCTCTGCCTGGCTCTCCAAGGCCTCACCGCAAGCACAGCAGCATTTTCAGCCACTTCCTCAGCACCTAATGATCCATCACTGGGATGAAATTTAGGGCAGGCGATGAAGGTGACAAGAAATGCCCAAGCTGCTGAGAGCAAAGAGGAGAGGCCAGGTCTGAACGGACGTTCATTCCTCAGTGGATTAGGTTTTAAGCAGCGAGCAGCTGCTCTGCTCGACCATGTCCAGGAGCTTCTCCTGCCCCAGACCCCATCGCCGCCATCCCAGCCCCTCCGTTCATCAGCCCCGACACCCGGCTCTCCTCTTGCCACCTTCAAGGATCCCCATGGTGGCTCCAGTTGCAACAAGGACCCTCAACGGCGGCAGCTGCCCTCCCACAGGACAGACACGCTCCATCCATCGCGGCCTCGCACCACGCTGGAAACAGGCTCTGGAGCAGCGGGAGCACACAGGGACAGCAGCTCCCGAGCTGCTCTCAGCAGAACTGGTGCCACTGGTCGGCACCTCGCTCCCCGGCACAGCGTTACCACCATGGCGTCCCCCACGCTGGTGTTTTCCTGGGCTGAGCACCTCACCAGCACCGCCCTCCGCTGCTCTCCCAGCTGCCCAGACATGACGGCAAATTTGTGAGCTGCCAAGAGAACTTCTTCTGCGTGAAACACCAAGGAACATAACCCCAGCCTCTGCCCGCCGGCGAGCCCGGCTGCCCGCGATGGGAAGCTGCCTTGCAATGTTTATCCTAACAGTCATTTTATTTTAATGTCAGGGGTTGAAATCCTGTCTCTGGGTTTTGCTGAGGCCTTTGATCTCCGTTTCTTCTCCTCTTCCAGTTTTTTAGCAACACCCCCAGGTGAGCCTGCGTGCTCCTGGCTGATCCCGTGCTGCCTGCATCCCGCCTGGCTGGGCAGCCCCTGCTCCGGCCCTGCACGTCCTGCAAACCCCTCTGCTGTAACACGCCAGGGAAAACAGCTTCACCCCCAAAGCCGCATTTCCTTCGGTGTGAGCATTTAGGGGGTGACCCCAGAGCCTGGCTCTCAGCCCCCAACAGTGCAAGACCCCAATGGGGGCACCCCCAGCTGCACCAGCCTCCCCCATCCACTGCAAATTCTCCTGGCATGACCATTCCTCGGCTGTCACCGCTCCCCGTCCCGGCGGGTTGGTCACAGCCCTTGGGACCACATTAGCCACGTGCCTCTGCCCAGTGCTGTTGGCTGCAGGTGATGGGGACCTGCCCCAGAGTGGTGCTGGGGGCCAGGCAGGTGCTGTGCTGCCGGTGGGGTCCGGGCACGGGGTCCCCCCACCGCCGTGTCACTGAGCCGGCCGCTGCACCGCTTCTGGGGTTAGCAGGGGGAAAATATTGTTTATGCTTCTCTAATATCTGCCTTCTGTTTTGCATTTGCCATTGCTTCAAAGATAGGGAGCCGCCTCTGCCAAGATTCCTGAGGAGATATCCTCAGCAATGCCGACCACGCTCCCCACCGCACTCAAAGAAAACAAATGTCAGGCCAAGGATTGATATGAAATAGTTTAAAAATGAGAAAAAGCTGCCTTAGAGCTAGGTTTACATTAAAATAAATTTCAGGAGCGGGAGCCTGGGCTGCGTCCCTCGCCGGCAGGCGGGCGGCAGGGGCGCGGGGGGATAGGGTTACCTGCCGGGGCTGTGCCGCAGCCCTGCCGGCACCACCGCTGCCCTCGCCTCGGTGGCACGTGGCACGTGGCCCAGCACCTGCCGCTCCCTGCCCGCGCCCTGGGGGCTGCCCGGGGTGAGAAGCTGCCCCCCAGGGACAGCGGGGCAGCAGGGGGTCCCAGGCCCCAGTTCTGCCCCCTGGCACCCCTCCGGGCAGCACGGGCACAGTGACCCTCCCTGCCCCATTTGCTCAGCAAACCCCCCCCGGGGTGGTCGCTCCCCTCCGAGCCACCCCCACCCCTGCCTGGGATGCACAGAGCATCCCGCCGGGGACCGGTACCTGCGGGGTGTTGGGTGGGCAGCGGCAGAGCCCAGCGAGCTGCGGGGCGGCAGGGAGGAGGAGTGGGGGCTGCACCCCTCCAGCTGCGGGGCCCCTCGCCGTGCCCGGGGGGGTGACTGACAAGCCCAGCCTTGGGTCGGGGCAGTCAGGGGGTTAAAGCACGTGGCTTTGCTGTGCTCACAATTAGCCCAGTGAAGAAAATGAATGGTGGCTTCTCTCTGGATGGTGGGGGCTCCTGGCAGGACCCTCGTCCCCCACTGCCCCACAGCCAGAACCCTCCCATCCTGCTGCCCTGAGCACCCCATCCTTGTCCCCACCCTTGTTCCCATCCCTGTTCCTGCCCTCACCCCCATTCCCTGCTGCCCCCGGGGCCGTGCACCGGAGCTTTTCTGGCACAGCAGCAGCACCAGAGCTGCTCACACATATTCACACCCCAGCGACGGGATGGAGCACACGCTTTTCAGGCAGCATTTTAGTTTATTTAATTTAATTTAATTTATGTGAGCTGATGCGAGATCCCAGCAAGCCTGAGGTGTTCACTGGAAACTCTGACAAGACGCTACCACAAACCACGCTCCCGCCGCCCGGCCGGCGCTGGCCCCGCTGCCGGCTTGGATTTCAGGTTTTCCTCCGCACGCTGTAATGCCCTGGATTTCAGGTTTTCCTCCGCACTCTGAACACCCATTCCAGTTTGACCAGCACCACGGTGGGTGCCCAGCGAGGCTGCGCTCCCAGGGCTCCGCAGCACTGCGGGGCTCCGTGCACTGATCCCACTGCGGGCAGCCCCCGCGCTGCTCCCCAGCACGTGCCTTTCCGTTGGGACGGACACGGGTTGTGTAAAACCAGGCTGATTTTTTCCCAGAATATTGTTTGGAAAAAATTTGTCTGACACTGTCACAAGATGTTTCAACATCACTGAATCAGCTGCTTTGATTTTTTCAATTTGTTTTGTTGTTTTTTTTTTTTTTTTAAGTTTCCACATTTCCTTTGTCTTGGAGCCGAAAGCCTCACAGGGAATTCCAGCAGCCCTGCTTTCCTGAGGATTACACCAAAACTCCCATTCCCCCAAACCCTGTGGCAAAGCGAGTCCCACGGGGCAGCTCTGCTCCCCTCCTCTCCCGGAGTTCCCGGGGCCTTGCCCAGCTGGGTGCTGCATCCCAGGGGACACGAGGAGCTGTTCACCATCCCCACGTGCACCATCTCGATTTGTCATAAACAAAGAGCTGTCAGCCTCAACTAACACAGTGTGCCGCTACCTGAAGCCACAATCTTATTGCCAGGCGCCTAATTTCCAGTGCAATTGAGTATCTCATTTAATTTGCATTAACAGGTTCCAGATCCCCCTCACCTGCACCTGGCTGGACCCCTGCGCCCAGAAACCAGGTTCATCTCCCACTGCTTCTGCTTCTCCTGACGCGGCACCATCCGGCACCACCGCCCTGCCCGAAGGCACACGGTGCCCTGCGGAGCAGCTGGACCCAGACCGCGCCAGGGCAGCCCAGAAGAAAATGGGATGGATTCCCTGTGCCCCAGACCATCCCAGGGGAAAACCAGCTTCTGGAGCCAGGTGGGTAGAGCAGCCGGGACAGCGCTGGGAGCGAGGTGGCTGGGAAAGGCATGGAGGAGCCAGTGACCTTCCCGGGCTGGGGAGCACCATGGCCAGCCCTGCCTCGCCACCGGGCACAGAGCATTTTGCCTTGGCATCGACCCTTGGCCGAGCAAAACTGGGGACCCGGAGTTCAAGCACCAGTGGAAATCAGTGCAAAATATACAGAATATTACCTTAGTGGAACAATTATTTCTCTTAAAGACACCAGCCGTCGGACAGGCAGGCAGCTGGCAGCGCTCAGGGCTGTCCCTGTGTCCCTGCAGTCTCCCAGGGACATGTTTTGCTGGAGGATGGGACGGAGCCTGACGTGGTGACGGTGCAGGACCATGCTCCATCCCAGGAACACCGGGGTGCAAAACTGGAGACCAACCCGGGGGGGCTGGGGAGGGCTGTGCTGTGGCCAGCCGAGCCGGGTGCTGAGCCGAGGCCAGGGGATGCACTTATTACAAAACCTTTTGTTTAGGCTTCAAGCTGGAAAAACACTCAGCTCCTCTTTTCCAGGCAGAGTTTTCCTCCGGGCTGTGTCATGTGGGAACCTCCCTCCATCCCTGCTCAGGACCCACTCCCCAAAGAGGGGCTCATCCTGCCCAAGACCATGCGGGCCAACAGCTGCATGGCACTGAGGCCACTGAGGACTCCCCACTTCTACACAGGGGTACCCCCTTGTCTGGGCACAGGTGCTGCAAGGCTGCTGTGGCACTCAGGAGGGGACTGGCACCCGTTCCTGCACCCAAGGGACCCCAATGCTGATCTTCATTTTCCCCCCATGCTGAGGAGCAGACCTGATACGGGGCACAGACCCAGACCCCAGGCGCAGACCCAGACCCAGGGAGCAGACCCAGACCCCAGGTGCAGAACCCTACCCCAGGCACAGACCCAGACCTGGGGCACAGACCCAGACCCCAGGCGCAGACCCAGGGAGCAGACCCAGACCCCAGGTGCAGACCCAGACCCAAGGAGCAGACCCAGACCCAGGGAACAGACCCAGACCCAGGGAGCAGACCCAGACCCGGGGCACAGACCCCGACCCCAGGCACAGACCCAGACTCGGGGAGCAGATCCAGACCCCAGGTGCAGATCCAGACCCAGGGCTGGCGCTGGCACGTTGCTGCCTTCTAGGAAATGGCAGGCGCGTAGCAGCCCCGGCTGAGGCGAGTGCTGGGCATCTGCTGCGGGCACTGCGCTGCCGTACTCGCCTGGAATTTATGAGCCTTCACATGTGGCAATGAAACATGGCGAAAAAATTAAATTGACCTATTCATCCCATTTTTCTAGGAGATAATTATTAAAAAAATCATGAAACAAAACCAGAAAAGAAACGCAAGAAACCCTTCAGCCTTCAGCCTGGGAGCTATTGTGTGGGAACGGAGCGGAAAAAGGCTCTGCGGGCACCGGCCAGGCTGGGGTGGCACAGGGGGGGCAGCGGGCGATACCCCCCGATCCCTGCCCAGGGAGGGGTGACAGCCCCCCGCCAGGCTCACCGCAGGAGGGACAGCGTGTGCCCCAAAGCTCCCCAGCCTCACCGCTGCTATGGAAATAACAGGAATAAGCAGAGCCAGCCTGCAATGGCAGGGAAGTCCTGGAGAGACGGGGGGATCCAGAGGATCCCACCCCATCCCCAGCCGCCTGGCCAGGGCTCAGCCAGTCCCCGGCACGCCTACGGCAGCTGGGCTGCCAGGAGCCTTCCTGCACAAGCCCACGGACATTTTCCACCTCATTTACAGCAAGAGCATTAAAACGCTGTTTTCCGAAGGCACAGCACATTGAAATGCCAGGCCCTGGGTGGAATTTGGCGGGGGCCTGGTGGGAGGATGGCTCTGGCCACGGCTGGGTGCCGGGAACCCTGCTGTCTGCGCTGGCCCTTGGCACGCAGCTGCTGGCCCCCAAGGGAGGCACCGGGGTCTGTGAGGCCACCGCTGCCTCCGTCCCTCCCAGCACGCTGCAGGCAGCGCTGAGTGGAGGCGGCCGGCGCGAGGAGCCCTGGATGGGGTCCTGCCCCTGCGCTTGGCTCCCGGCACCGTCTCCTGCCCACTGCCGGGCTCCTTTTGTCGGGATGTTACAGCTGCCCCTTCCCACGGCCCCCACTGGGCTCTGCCAGGGTCAGACCATGGCCCTGGTGAGCCAGGCTTCCTCCGACGGCAAAAAGCAAATGCCACGCAAGGCCAACATCCCACAGCCTCTGCCCATCTCTGCCCGCAGCAGGCCAGCGCTGCAGCAAAAACACAGCGAAGCCGTAAGGCCGGAGCTCTCCTCCCAGCTCTCCTCTGTCAACCAGCGCTGGCCAAGGGGCCGCTTCACGGCACCCCCTCCGTGTGGTGCGCCACACACACCGTGCCCCAGGGATGCTCTGCTCCCCTTGCAAGAACGCAGCATCCTGAACCCAGCCTCTGCAGCAAACCCATCCCCAAGCATGGCTAGCACCTGCTGCCCACCCCTGGGGCATCCCTCCTCGCTGGGGGACAGCCAGCTCTGGGGGACACGTCCCACTGGAGGCTGGTGGGAGCTGGGACACATCCTGGCCAGCCGGGGCAGCCTGTCCCGGTGCTGCAGGAGTGGCTGTTGTGAGCCTGGCTGGGGAGGGAGATGGAGGGGCTGTGGCGTGAGGACAGCCAGGATGGGAGCTGGGGAGTGGGGGGAGCCCTGCTCCCACACCCAGCCCCGGGGCTGCCTCTGCCAACATCCCGGCCACGCGCGCCTTGGCGGGGCAGCAGGGCTATTTCAGGAGCTTTCAGCACCACCCAGAGAGGTGTCCGATGCCTTTATTTATAAACCCACTGGCTCCTGCCCAGCTCCAGCCGGCTTGCATGCAGGAAGAAGCCCAATGGAGCCAACACAAACAGAGCCAGCAGCATCCCCGCACGGCAGGAGGTAACGCCAAGCAGGCCAAGGATGCTCCGACTGCACCGCCCAGCCCTGGGCTGCCCGGCAGGATGGACATCCCTTGGCACCGCGGAGCCAGGGCCAGGCTTCCACAGCACAAGGCTGCCGTGCCATCTGCCCGGACCCGCGGCAGCCTGGGCACGCGTGGTGGGGGGCTGCCGGCGGGACCCTGTGTGCTGCCCCCAGCGCCAGGGCTGCTGCTCAGTGCCAGGGATGTGCGGCTGTGGCACAGAAGTGCCCATGTCCTGCTTGGGGTCTGCAGAGCCGCTGCGGGCACCTGCTGTTGCTGTGAGACCCTGATGCTGCGGCTGCCCCTCTGCTTCCCACCCTGCTCCCAACGCACTCACTGGGACGGTCGGCCCCGCTCATGGACAGTGTGCTCCCCAGGGGTGCTGCAGGGGAAAAACCTTAAATACCAGCTGGGGCTGGGGCCAGAGCCCTTGTGGCAAGGGCAGAGAGGGATGCAAACTCCCACAGCTCCTGCCGAGTGTGAGGGTCCAGCCCCATCCGAGGGGGCAAAAGGGCTGCCCCATGGATGGGCTCCAGCACTGGCTCTGGTTCCCAGCAGTGCGGCAACAATTGGGTTATTGTCAACATGCCGCCAGGGACATGAGTGTGCCGAAGAATTCAACAAACCCGGTACTTTCCGCTTGTCCCACTCAACTTCCCAGCCCAGGCTAATCCCGTAAGATGCTCCGTCAGCACAGCTGCGGCTCCACAGCCTGCAGGGAGGGACGGCAGCTCCCGGCCCCCCATCTCCCCCAGGCACTGTCTGCGGGCAAAGGTGCTGCTGTAACGCAGCCCCATCAGCTCCCATCGGGATCGAGGTGGGTGCAGACAAAGGCACCATGAGCGCCGGCTCCAGCCACCTCGGGAACTCAGCTAATGGGGTCCATTTGCTGGGTAGTTCTTGGAATAACAAATTGTATCATCCAAAAAAGCAAAACCACAAAAGGGGATCGGCTTGCAGCCTGGCTCACAAAAGCCCCTTGTCTGGAGGCCCCCCGCGCCCCCCAATCTCCCGGAGAAAACTCAATTTAACCAAAATAAACAGCGCGCCCAGCCCTGCGCTCTCACGCTCTCCCCAGCAAACCGCGGAGCGACGTGGCTCAACCCGATACCGCGGCTGGCAAACTCCATCGCCCGGCTCGCCGCACCCGGGGCATCCCACCGGCCTTGGCTGTTTGGCTGTGCCATGCCACACTGTGCCGGAACGCTGCTGACCTCTCGTTCTCAAGAGCTTCATCTAGCCAGTAAAAACCAGCAAAAACATACCGCTCAAAGCTGGCCGGTGCCCGGAGGGCTCTGCGCACAGTGCAGACCCCTTGCTGCAGCCCGGGGGGCTGCCGGCTCACCCTGCACTATTGCAAACCCCATCTCCTGTTCCCTCCAGGACAGCAGCGAGCACGAACGCAAAGGGCAGCCCCGGCTCCAGCGGGGCTTGCACGGGAGCGGGGAAGAGCGAGCCACGGACTTCCCTGCAAGCAGGATGAAAGATGAGGCTTGACACCTGCTAAACCTTCTAATCCTCCTCTCGTTCACCACTATCAGCTCTCCAGCAGGCTCAGAGCCCACCAGCCAGGTGGGAGGCTGGGATTTATAGCAAAGGAGCCTCTCTGGAAGCGCCGGTGAGCGCGGCAGGGAGCGATCCAGCCAGCAGCAGGGCCAGCCAGATGGACACATCGGCTGCCTCTGGGCTGTAACTCCCATGGGCATGTCCCACGCCTGCACTCGCAGCCGGACCCCCGCGGGGACCCCCGAGGTCGCCGGGGAAGCACACCCAAGGTTGCAAGTGCCCATCTGCACCCTGAGAGGGCACATTACATGAGACACCCACCTGGGTCCTGTCCTGGGAGGCTGCAGCAGGGGGAAATGGCTGAAGGGAGCAGTTATACCCCTCTCCAGTCAGGCTGCACTCCAGAATAATGGGATCTGGGGGCCTGTTCCTCCAGCTGGGACTGGACTGCAGGGAGCAAACCCCACCCCGTGCCAAGGGCCCGCCAGCAGCCGGCCGCGCAGGGGTCTTGCCGTGGGGCAGGTGCCCTCTGCCATGCCTCCAGCAGCCCCGCAATGAGATGGACAGAGGCTCGCTCCTCTCCCAGCCCCGGCCTTCACGCCTTCACGTGCAGGGCAGGAGCCCCCATCCCGGAGCACCGCTCCAGCCCCCAGCACTGGTCAGGCACCCCCCAGCCCCAAAACTCACTTGAATTATTTGCACTCTGTCACCTGAGCAAGTCTGCTTGTGCTTCAGGCCAGGTTTCATCCCTGGACCAGCCGCCACCAGCCAGGGGACTCAAACAGACGATTTGGGATGCCCCATCCCGCCCGTGCAGGATGCCACGGCCCCGCGACACGCAGGCACTGGGCTGGGAAACGGCCACGCTGGCATCCGCCTGACCTCCCACATCCCCTGGGAGTGCAGGACCGGGGGGAGCTGCCGGAGCCCCCAGCGCCGCTGCCTCCAAGACAGTCACCCCGGCATCTCCCTGCTTCCCAGCTGGATGCCCAGGGTGAGCCGGACCACAGGCGACCCTGCCGTCACGGCTCATCTGCCGTGGGTAATTCGCTGCCTGCCCGGCAGCGCTCTCACTGCATTCCTGCTGTAAGTACCGTGGATTTGCTGTGCTTTATGAAAAACGAAAAGAATGTTTTAAATGAAATTAATTCTTACAAACCCAAGATTTCATAAAAGCGCTGCCTGGGCACGGTTTGGCACGGGTCTGCTCTTGTTCGCTCTATTGGCCTTGCCCTGGGGGGAGGAAAATATCGGGCTTGGTGTAAAATAATTACAAACTCATTGTATAGCTCTGCTTATAACTGCTCGGAAGGAGCTCTGGGGTCTCGTCCTAGCTCATAGTTTATGTTCAGCAATAACATCACACGTGGTCTTTAACAAACAGCTATGGGAGAACACGTAATGGAAAAAAGCATCAGTGGACGTGCCGAGCAGCATCAAACGCAGCCTGGCTGGAGGAGCGGTGCCGGACACCTGAGCATCTCACGCTGGGGCCGTGACACATGAGCTGGCACTTCCCAGCCAGCGTGGCGCGGCACGGTGCAGTGTTTGGCATGGACAAGGTCCACTTGCGGCATGGACTTTTCTGTGCTGGCGGTGGGAAGGAGCAAGAGGAGGTTCGGGAAGCGGGCACGGAGCCGCTGGTGCTCGGCGCAGCCCCACCAGCTTCCTCTGGAAGCAGACAGGGGAACTCATGCAACGCTGCCTGGCTCTCCCTTTCATCTTTACTTTAAAAAGCCACTAAATTAAAACCACAAAGCCACCCGAGCCCTGAAGCGACTCTGCTGTCCCACTGGCCCCTGCGCCAGGGGATGCTCGGCGGGACACGGTGCTCGCTGCAGGCAGAGCAGCTCACAGCCACCCTGACCTCGTTCTTTACGTAACACAAAGCGCTATTTTCATCTGTTCAGGCACTGCCCAAGAGCTAGCAGCTGAGACTCCCCCAGCGGGACCCTCAGAGGTCCACGGGCAAACAGCAGACACCGGGCCCCCTGTGCCACCATGGCCAGGGGGATGCCCCAGCCCCAGCTGTGCCCAAGATGCCAGGCCGTGGCTGGTTTGGGGTCTGCTCTCCGTGCCTGCGCTGCTCACCCTGGGGGACTGTGGTCTCTGCCCACCCAGCTGCAGTGGGCAGGTATCAGCCTGACCTCTTCGGGGCCCAAAGCATCTGAAATTAAAGGCAAAGAAAAGACAAAAGTATCGCCGCTGTAATCCAAACCCAGGACCTCTGGGATCTGCCCGTGGGTTGTGAGTGCCAGACTGGCAATATCAGGAAATATGAAGAAATAGCAATAAAAGTAGGCTTGTTTCTCTCCGCTGGCTGGCTGGCTTACAGGACACTGGAGCAGCTGAGAAATACCTTTCTGCAGTCACTGACAATACATGTTTGAGGCTGAAAATATGCTTCTCTGGCAAAAGCCCACATATTTAACCCTGGTGGGCACCAGCAGCTCGCCCTGCGGGTCCGGGAGCAGGGCTCTGAGGGGAGCAGCGGGACCTGACAGCCTCGCTGGGCACGCAGGCGCGGTGGGGATGCTGCTCCCAGCTGCTGACACCGAGCTGCTAAACCGTGAGCAGGATGCGAGGGCGATAAGTGGCAAGTGTTGAAATTAAAGCTACACTGAAAGTAAAGGAACTGTTGCAGCTCCCCTCCGCGCCAAGCCTTCCGTCGCCTTATCGGTGCTTCCCTGAAAAGGATGGCTGTGTTGTCCTGACATTAAATATTCTCTTTGCAACGATCTAGATCTCCTCCATTTCACTGGCAGCACCGGAATGCTCCAGCCCTGATGCACACCCTGGATTCACACTCTCACCCCTCAGAGCCGAACCTGGAGCAAAGCCAAAATCTCCAAAGAAAAAATGCAGCCAGAGCTTCCAAGTTTCGTGGTAAAACCACATGATTTTGATGGGAAGCCATAAATCAGTCCCAGGCTCTCTCAGCCTCTGGTAACTTCTTAAAACAAACCTGGGCTGAATTTTAGGACTTGTAATGAAATCTGAAAGCAGGTGAATTGGCCGCAGGGTGTAAGCATCACTGCAAGCCTTGTGCACGGAGCGGACTCGGCTGCTCTGGACAGCCCCGATCCTTGGCTGAACAGGCTCAGCTTTCCCTTAAAAACAGGGCACATCCAAAGCAACTTTCGCCTTCTGCACGCGTCAGGTTTGCATCTCTGCCCTTGGAGCCCCGAGTGCTGCTCCATCCCTGCAGCAGCGCGGAGACCTGCCTGGCCCGGGGCGGGGGGGCATGGAGAGAGCCCCGACAGCGGGTGCAGGGAGGGTTACAGCCTGGCAATGCAACGGGCAGGACCCATCTGCCCTGCCCTGTCTGCAGCTTGGGCACAGGGGACTGAGCAGGGAAAGGGGTAAATCCTCGTGTGGCTGCAGGGATGGCAGCTACACGAGGTGGTCTGGCCGCAGGGTCTTGGGTTTCGGTACAAAACAAAGAGAAGGCTCTTATTTGGTTAATGTGCCTCTGAAGAAAGGCTGTATCCTTGTTTGCTCCCACTGCTGCATTGTCAGTAGATAAAGACAGGGGATAGATCTCATCTGATACAGGCAATATCATCTCATCCATCTGGACGGGGCTCTTTACAAGACCCTCCTTTAGAATTTAGATCCCTGGGAACTTGGAAGGCAGCAGTGAAACAAAACCCTCTGCAAGAACAATAAAGAGGCTCTCGGCGACAGCCAGAGAGATCTGTGGGGCAGGCACAGGCAGCGCTGTGAGGTCCCAGCAGTCCAGCCTTGCTGGGCTGTTCAGGTTTGCAGAAGTTTCCTGATTTGGGGGAATTCCTGGGGCCGCATCCTGCCCGGTGAAGGTAGAGCTTGTGTTGGGAGCACTGCACTTCAATGTATGAAATAGGGACTTAGGGGTTTTGGTGCAAAATACTGAAGCTGGGAAAGCCCTCGCCACCGCCTCTCTGCATCCACAGCAGGTGGACATCAAGGTCATTGTCTCCTTCCCTGGCTGCTCCTTGCCAAGCCCTGTCCTGGACAGAGGCGCCTGGAAGAGCCTCTGAGGACAAACATCTCCAGATGGGCCAGCAGGATGGGCTTGGCCCCAGGGAAGGTCGTGGAGACGAGACCCGGCTGCTCTGCAGATTTTGGCTGCAGTTTCTGCCTGTGATCTGCCGCTTCGCTCCGTGAACTCGGCTGACACCGGGGCCAGGGGCCATTCTGCAGCTAACAGGCTGAGGCTACGGCAGAAACACTCACGTAGCCACCTGCGGCTATTTTTTCTCCCACCTCATTTTTGTTAGCACCTATCTCCCACCTGCAGCACCCCAGCCAAGCTCAGGAGCTCTGCAGGGAGGCAGCAGCCAGCAGGAACCATGGGGTCCCTGGTGGGATGCTCCTGCGAGGACGCGGGGCTACGGGGCAGAAGGTGGCTCTGGTGAAGGGTCCGGCTCCTGCAGCTCCTTGGGAGCAGTGGAGTGATGCCCGTGGGTGAGCCAGGCTCTGCAGAGCAGAGAGGAGCATCCCGCTGGCCACGGCAGCCCCTGTGCCCCCCTGACCCCCACACAGATGCTTCCCCGGTGTGCTGCCAGCCAGCCTGGAGAGCCCTGCACGTTCGCAGCCCATGCCCAGGGTTCTGCAGCCAGAGCAGCCAGATATGTGACTCAGGGACGGCTCCGGTGACAAGGGGAAAAGAAAAAGCAGTTTATTATGTCTGTGCTGGTGTCCAAATCGCCATGCACAGGAAGCAACATGCAGCTGAGCCCTGACCAGGAGGGGAGAGCCCAGGAGAGCCAGCGGCGGCGTGGGGCATCGCTGCCAGCTTCACCCGCTCCCGTGGGATTGCTGCAGGACACAGCCCGGTCTCCAGCAGCACCCAGCCCCTCTCCCCACAACATCCAGCAGAGGGAAGCCCCTGCGTGTGGAGGGAGTGGGCAGGAGTCCATGCGCCTCTCCACCTTTGTTAAGGCAGTTAACTAGCCTCTCTAATTAGCCAGTGACTGAGCGCATGGGAGAGCGGGGAGGCTCGGAACCCAGTGCGTGCCCAATGGAGCTGATGGGAAAGGGCTGAGAGGGAGAAACAGGGGGAAGACAAATGCAGTTCGGTGTCTTTTTATCCCTCCGCCTCCCTATTAGCTTTTATTGTCACAGACATTTTCTTCAGCGCAGGGCAATGGAAACTCTGCTCCTTCCCATGCTGCAGACAAGCCGAAATAGGAGAGAATGACAGAGGGAGTGTGTGAGGACGGGAAGGGACTGGCCCCGCACGCCCTCGCCACCGGGGTTAATGCCTTTTGCAGGTGCCATTACCCAAATCCCCTCGATCCACCATTCCCCCCGCTCACGAGGAGCCCGGCTGCTGCACGGGTGTGGGGCCCAGGGCCCACGGAGGCGGTTTTGACACTCACATCACAGATCCCAAGAGCAGATCCCAAGAGCCTCCCTGCAGAACATTAAAACCAGGCGTTTTTATCTCAACCTTCACAGGGAAGGCTGCACCGCCCGCCAGCAGCCAAGCGCTCGGATGCACCACGCAGCGCCTGCATCCCGTGATGGATCAGCTCTGAAAACAACACCCTGCTAATCTTCCTCCCCAGCAGCCATAAAACTGTCTTCCCAGTTCCTTCGGAGAGGATTTACAGTGGCTCAAAGTACCCTGGAGTGGCTGGCGGAGGCGAGAGCCCCCACGAGTGCTGGCCCCACACCTGGGGCGCATCCTGGCAGTGGGGCAATGCCCCCGCACCTCTCGGCCCCCAACCACTCGCTTGCTTTCCCCGCTCAAAAATAACGCTCCCCAACGGGGACCTGGCCGCCCCCCCAGAGCAGGTCAGTGCCCCCAGGGCCATGCCTGACCCTGGAGCCTCCCACCACGGTCCCAGCCCAGCTGCCCCAGGGTAGCACCCCACAAAAGGACAGGAGGGGAAGGGGTTTCTTGACGCAAAAAGGGGTACAACAGTGGCGGAGCAGCCGCCTGAGTGGCACCCGCTCCCGCTGGGTGCCTGAAGCCTGCCTGCAGCTCCTGCAAGGCTGGAATGCTGGCACAGCCTGTGCCCTCGCTCGGCGGGCTCATGTACCCCATGACAGGGGGCAGATGGAGCAGGGCTCTGCCCCGAGCAGGATAGCCTGCCTGTAGCTTTGGTCACAGCCTTGGCGACCACCCCACACGTGGTGAAACGCAAGGGGCAGCATCCCACCCAGCCACAGCTCAGCGGGACGCGGCTGCTTTCCAGCCCTGGGAGCTTGCTGGGGACATGATCCACCAGGGTCCAAACCCCGTGGGGCTGAGTGCTGGGGGCTGCCCCGCGATCCCTGGCCAGGGCCTGTGCCAGGCCCCCCGGGGGTGAGAGAGCACCGAGAAGGGCTTCCAGCCGGGGCAGTGGGAGCAAGAGGGCTGCCCCCGCGCTCCCCCCGCGCCGTATCCAAGTGGGAAACTGAAAACCCAACACAAGGAGAACTGTGCTGAGCCCCTGCCAAGAGCCATGGACAGAAATATCCTTGATTTCACCAAGGTGTGAATAACTTTTGACACTTCTAGGGCTTATTGCCTTAAAAAAATCCCCCAGCAGTCCCCATTCACACTCCGCAGGACTGTGTTTCATATGAATGGAATATATGAATCACTGTAAAGAATTTAAATGCTTCCCTGTACAAAGAAATGCTCCCTCCCCGCCTCTGCTGTTGCGGCTGGGCTCCGCACAGCCTAAAACAAAGGCATGGCAGGAGATGGGGGCAAACCCCATCAACGACGTGCTGCCTCGGCTGGGTGACTCAGTGGCCAAGGGCACACCGAGCTGCTCATTCGTGCCAGCACAGCTTGGGCAAGAGCTGGGCACCCTCCACCACCCGCTTCAGAACCCCATAACCACCTCCGCTGGCCACAGCACCCCTGTTTTCCCAAATCCCGAGGAGCTCCTGACAGCTCCCTGGTTCACTTCTCCATGTGCCTCTCACATCCAGGCTCAGCTCCCACCCCAAACCCCATTTTTCATCTTGGAAGAAGCAAACACCGAAAAAGGCTGGATTTCCATTCCTCTGCCCAAACACACCAGGGCAGCCCCCTGCCCCGTTGCCAGGGGGGATTGGGTCAGCTGGGCTGACGGGAACCAGGCAATTCCTGCAAGGATCTGCCCCGGTTTTTAGCAGTTTGGGGGTTTGCTGCTTCTTTTCCCCTTGGGCAACAGGGCGAGGAGGAAAAATGTAACTGGAAGTGCAGGGCAGCCCTGCTGGGCTGCCGGCTGTGATGCCTCCCTGGGCATCGCCGCCCCAGCTCCACCGGGGCTCCCGGCTCCCGGTCAGTGCCCGGTGCCTCAGGTGGCAGAGGCAGAATCCCCGAGCCAGGCCCGGCACAGCCCCGGGAGCCCCCAACTCCCACTGCCCACTGCCCCTGCCCAGGGGGGCTCCCCTCGCCAGCCTCACCACCAGCTCAGTGCCCTAAATTCGTAGGATCCGGCTCTGAAAGGAGCAGCTTTGTTTCCCAGTGTCCCTCGCAGACGGATCAAAACTGCATTTTTACAGAAGCAATAAAAATCCCAGGAATTCACCGGCCTTATGATTTATTAAACATGTTCCTTATAGCAAAGCTGCCCATAGATGAGAAAATATCTCCAGTAGGTTATTGCCTCGCCTGGGGCTACCGTACAGGGGAAATCGTTCCTGGCTGATTGGGGATGTGCGAAGCCAGGGAACCTGGTAGATCAGGAGCCAATTAACAGCAGCACTCTTAAAAAATCCCAAATAAAATAAGCACCTTGTACTTCCCAAGGTGTTTGTAGAAGGAGCCACTGTGACCTGCCCCGGTACCCGCTGGGTGCAGATGTTTGCAGATGCGGGAAGGGACCGCGTCCCGGCGGGGCAGCGGGATGTGCCAGCCGCGGCCATCCCAAAGGTCACGGGCGCTTCCCCCAGACCACTTCTGTTCTCCCAAACATTTCCTAACAGCGGGAAGCACGGGCTGGACGGTAGGACACGGCTGGACACGGCAAAGCCTGGGGGGAGGGTTGGCTGGGAGAGGGACGCGATGGGGAAGGAGGGATGGCAGAAGGGAAAAGCGAGGAAGGGGAGCATGCAGGCTGGGACGAGGCGCTTGGAAGCGTCCTTGCGGTATTCCCCCCGCATGGGGAAAAGCAATTAGTCCCGGGGACTCGTGACCGAGAGATCCGAGAGTTCCCGCGGCCGAGCGGGGAGCCCAGGTGAGCACGGGGGTGCGGGGGGAGCCGGGGGAGAGCCGGAGCCGGAGCCGGAGCCGCAGCCTTACCTCGGCGGAGCGCGGCGCGGGCGGGCACGGGCTGGCGCCGGCGGCAGCGGCCGAGACGGGCCGGGCCGGGCCGGGCCGGGCCCCCCCGCGGGGGCGGAGCCGGCTCGGCGGGGCGGTGCGGGGCGGTGCGGAGCTCTGCGGGCCGGGCCGGTGCGGTGCGGAGCTCTGCGGGCCGGGGCGGGGCGGGGCGGAGCTCGGCGGGCCGGGCCGGTGCGGTGCGGAGCTCTGCGGGCCGGGGCGGAGCGGGGCTGCGCCGGGCGCCGCGGGGGGATGCGGCGCGGGGCTGGAGGTGCGGAGCGCAGCGCGGGGCCGGGCCGGGCTGGGCTGGCTGTTGCGATTCCTTCCTTTTCCCTCCTTTTTTTTTTTTTTTGCCCCCCCTTTTTTCTCCCCCACCCCCGCCGGCGGTCCCAGCCCCGCAGCGCTTCCCCGCCGCTCCGTCGCAGGGGCAGGCTGCGCGCAAAATAACTGACTAAAAGCGCGGCCCCCCCGACCCGCCGGTGGGGTGGGGTCAGGGGGCCCTGGGCCCCCTCCCCACAGGGGCACGGCACACCCCAGCACCCACCTGCCCTCGGTGGGTACCCAGTGCCCTGGGGATGCTGATGACAGTAATCCCAGCCACGGTGGTGGGAAAAGAGCCCCGCTTGGCTTGCAAAGTGCCCAGAGCCGGGTGCTGCCAGCCTCCACCACTGCTCTGGCACCCGGCGGGTTGGGGTTCAACCCTCTTCCCCCTTCTCAGCCCAGGGCTGGAGCAGCTCGCTCCCACGCTCCCCCAAACCCACCGCCCATTCCCATTGTGAGCATGGGGCCCCGGAGCTGCTCCTGCTTTGCTATGGTGGGGAGACTTCATCACCTCCAAAATCCTGCTGCCCTGAGTGGAAAAGTAGGGAAGTGTGGTGCCAGTGCAGCCAGCCCCTGTGCCCCTTGGTTCGGCACAGCTGCAAATCCTGCAGCGGGACAGAGCTGCACCGATCCCGTGGGAGCGGGGTGCCTGCAGCCCCCCCATCCCGCCTTTCCCCACCACCATGTGCTGCCCGTGCCCGTGGCGAGGGGTCCTGGTGTCCCGCTGGCAGCCGCGTGCCAGGCACAGCCAGGACACTGCCAGCACTGCCCAAGATGCTGGGGTGCACGGGCCGGGGGGTGCAGGGCCCCGGGGTGCCCCAGGAGGCAGATTAGGGTTGCTCAGGCAACGAGCAAGGAGAAAGCCCGTCTGGATGGAGGCCGCTGGGGCGCACAAGGGTGTTTGTTTTCTGTATTAAGCGCCTGAGCAAGGGAGGGGGGGGGCGGGCATCAGACGGCTAATCCCCCCTCAATGCCTTCCCTCTGCGAGCGGCCGCCGTGGCGCTGGACCCTGCTCCCAGGAATGCTGATGTGCTCTGGCCCGTGTGGGTGGACAAGGCTGGGGTCCCCTCGAGAAGGCAGGGCAGGGCTGGGGTCCCCTCTGCACCCCGAGCAGGCTGGGCTGGGGTCCCCTCTGTGCCCCAAGCAGTCAGGCCTGGGGTCCGCTCTGTGCCCTGAGCAGGCAGGGCTGGGGCTGGGGTCCCCTCTGCTTCCCGAGCAGGCAGGGCCGGGGGTCCCCCGCAGCTGGGCCCTGCCGCCCGCCATGGTGAGCAGCTCAGAGCAGCCTCAAGGCTGCTCCTGGCCACAGCTGAGCCCGGCTGACCCATGCACCTCATCACCTGCTGCTCAGGGACCGCGGCCCCAGCAGGATGGCACGTGGCAGAAACTGCTCTGCTGCCACCTCAGCCCCACAGCTGCCATGCCCTGGCAGTGCCAGCTCTCCTGCCCTCGCCTTTGTCCTGCCAGTGCTGGAGCATGGAAGGGGCTCCACCGGCACGGCACGGCACGGCACGGCACGGCACGCTCCTGCAGAAACGGACCAGCCTTGTTTCAGCGGAGCTCTCAGTGGCAAAGCATTTCCTCCGCACGCAGACTCATCAGCCAGCACAGACATTCCTCTGTCCCACAGAGCGAACCATCGGCTGCAGCCTCGCTCCGCGCTGGCCTCTCCCGCCTGTCATCACCCCCACGCCGCTTGCTCCTCCGAGGCCCCCGCGCCTGCCTCTTCGCCAGGATGGAGCCTGGGCTGCGGCCGTGCCGCCCTGGCTGTGCCAGCGCAGCTGCCCGGCTGTGCCCAGCCACACACCCGCTCCTTCCCTCTGCCCAGCTGTGCCGGAGCACCGGGAGTGCTCGCTTCGCGCTCAGCGGTGTCCCCATGGTGCCATGCCAAACCATGCACGTGGAGCACCAGGGACGAGCATGCCTGCGAGGGCACACGCGTCTGCAGCTGCTGCCCTGGCCACAGCTCGTCCCTGGGCATGGGTCACCCCGGCACAGGGCTCAGCCCAGGCACGGCAGCACGGGGCCGGGTGCTGGCTGTGCCGAGCTGCTGCTGAAGGCTCTCCTCCCAGCGGGAGAGGGAAGCCGGGCTTAGCACGGGATTTAGCAGCTCTGCTGCCTCTAACCTCTGGCAGCTCCACGCTCGCCTGCTGTGCCAGGGCTCCGTGGTGGCCCCGGCCTCCCAGGGGGGTGAGAGACGATGCCTTGAAAACCAGCATGGAGCTGGCCCTGCCAGTGGCCTTGAGCGAGCCCACGAGTGCACTGAGGCCGGTGTGCACGGGCACTGCTGCACCCAGGGGCTGCCCATGGGGTCCCATGTTCACTGTCCCCCCAAAGCCCTGTCCCAGCCATCCTGTTGCTCCACACAGGAGGAACGAAAAAGAGGGGAAGAAATAATTCAATCTAGGGCTGAAAAATGCCTTAACTTAATTTCAGTGGGTCACGGACATAATCAAATCAGCCCCGTGCATTGGAATATCGTTTCCATGTTTCCACAAGATGGATAATTGTGCTCTGAAAACCAGCCTTGGTGCTCAGCAGGAAAATTTGCCGTGGGGGTGGGAGGGGGCCAGGGGTTGGGCTGGCAGCCGGGGGCCTGCAACGCTTCTGCTGAGCAGAGCCCTGGCGTGCCAGTGGCTGCGCACTGCTGTGTCCCCATGGCAGGAGAGCCTGAGCCCTGCCGGCTGCGCGTGCTGGGTGTGCTGCCGTGCTGGCTCGGCTTGCTGGCACTGCTGCGCCAGGCTGCGCCGCGGGCAGGGCTGGGGGGCCAGGGTGCATCGCCTCGGCTTTGCAGGCAGTGGGTGACAAGCAGGTGAGAGGTGCCCCGAGCGGGAGGATGCTGGGCAGTGAGTAGCGGTGCCGATGCAGTGCAGGGTGAGTTGCAGCTCCGTGTGGAGCATGGTGCCAGATCCCAGCCTTCGGGAACATTCAGTGATGGATTAAATGCAATCTGACTACCACTGTGGGAGGTTGGAGAGAATTACTTCATACAAATGCACTTCGGAAAGTATTTAGAGTCAAATTTTCAAAAGCCCCTGAACGATTTAAGAGCCAAAATCCCATTTTCCAAAGTCACTTAAATGAGCAAGGAAAGATCAGTAAAGAAAACATGCTGGCCAGCCGGGGCCTGGGGTAGCGGCTGCGGCGGCCGTGGGCACAGCACCCCGGAGCGGCTCTGTCGGCACATCACGAGGTGCCGGTTCAAGCAGCAGCTGCGATCGGCCAATGCAGCCTTTGCACCGGGGGACACCAGGACGCGTTGGCCTCTGAACGCATCCCCTGCATTTCTGCCCCGGCGGTTCAGCCTGGGCTGGGGACGTGTCCTAGCGGGTTGGCTTGCAGGGAACAGTCCCACGGGGTGTGGGGACAGCACTTGGCTCTGCATCCACAGCAGCCGTGGGGACACCGTGGCCATCGCTGCCATCACCAGCTCCTAGCACGACCCCGCTGTGGCGGGAAGGGTCCTCGGCTGTAACGGGAGAAGGCAGGGCTGCAGCTGGGAACCGCATGGCTCCTTCCCTTACCCCACAACCGCTGCAGCCTCCTAAAAGCATCTCTAGTTCCCTGTTCAGCATCCTAATGAACCGCAAGGGCAGCTGGGACCCTCTGAGGCAGCAACCATGGAGACTTGACCCCCCCAAAGAGTAAATCCCAAAGCAATTAGCTTTGCAAGCTTCGGCCGGGCTGGTGGAGGTTCCACATTCCTCGGTGGCTATAAAGCTCTTTACCGGGATTGTTTTTCTGCGTAAGCCCTGCCCGGGGTACACATGGCCATGGCTCCAGCTCCCAGCGCCTTTGGTACATGTCATAAAAAAACCACTCTCAGCACGTTGACTTTGCTAGAGCTAAAAAGAAGTGGCTTTATACACTTCCCCGATAGAAAGCATAAAGGATCTGAGACAGAATTCTTGCTCCAGGATCCTTTACAATTCCTGGAGGACATTTTTGGAAAGGGAAGGGTTGTATTTACTTTGGCAGCTGACTCCGCTCCTATATACACATGCATGGAAAAACTGCACTCACCTAACATTTCCATGGCTCCCTTTTCTGCCGAGAGCCAGCCCAGGTGGGAGCTGGTGGCCTTGAGACCTCTGTTTGGAGATGGCACATCGAGCTGAAAGTTGCGGAGGAGCTGAAGGTTAAACCTGTCCCTATGGCAGCCCTGGAGGCTGCTGGCCCTTCCCAGGCAAATGCTTGCTCTGAGCCAGTGGGCAGAGGTAGCAGAGCCTGGAGTGGAGCTCAGGGGAAACGCTGCTGCAGTTTAGGGGGGCAGGAGGAGGAAGGGTAGGAAGAGGAAGGCTACTGGCCACTGTTAGTGAGTGGAAGCAGGAGCTGGAGCAAGAGTAGGAGCAAGAGATGTCTAGCCCTGTGCTGCCATGGGGCTGGCAGGGAGAGGAGGGACGTGGCCCCAGTGCTGGCAGCGAGGTGTGCCTGAGGGCTCGGCCGTACCCCGACCCATACAGGCAGCCGGCGCGGGGCAGTGCCTCCCTTGCCGAGGCGTTGGGATGGGAGCGAGGGGTGAAGTGACCCACGTCACCATTAAACACAGCAAATGCAAAACAGATGCCCAAACGCTGCCACGGGGTCTTGCTTGAAATAGCTCAGCGTGGGCCCAGGGATGCGGTGTTCACACAGACAGTGGCAGCATCTGCTGCACGGGCTGGACCCGGTGCTCTCGTCCCTTGCCCACTGTGATGGCAGCTGGTGGTGACAGGGAAACCCGCCTGTGGCCCCTGCAGCAGTGCTGGGGGGCAAACCAGGGAGATTCCCGGTGAATGACCCCCTGGGCTGTGTTTTTCCTGAACACAATAATTCTCAGCTGCCTTCTGGGAGAGGCATCGCAGCACTGCACTCCTCGCCCGTGGCCGCAGTCCCCAGACAGCAACCGTGAGCTGCAGCGAGGACAGTCCTGTTGGTGGGTGCCCTGGCACATCAGGCTCCGTGTCCTTATCGGGGCAGGTGGGGAGGTGGCATAATGTGGCTCCCTGGGGAATGGCAGCGTTTGCAAGTGTGAAATCAGCTGGAAGATGTGCTCCTCTCCTGGCTTCCCCCAACCCAAACCAGCGCCCCGAGACAGCAGCTTGGCAAGAGTGCTGGAGGGCAGCCGTGGAACTCGCCACGGCTCAAGGCAATGGGGCTGGTAGGCACCGTTCCTGTGGTGCCTCGTGCCCCATGTGCCCCCCTGCCACGGTCCTCTCCAGGCACCTCTCCCTGCCCTGCGCCTCAGCCTTCCGGTGGCTGCTGTGATTAAGTCACTGACATGGGGCAGGAATAAATCCACTCATTGGCACGTTGTAAATTCATCACGTGCTGGGGGAGCGCATTCCAGCCCACCATAAACACCCCTGGCTATGAGCTAGTAAATCTGCCTCCTGAGCCAGCAGGTGAACAGTGCCTGGGTCCCAGGGGTTGCTCCATCCCGGGGCCAGAGTGACCCTGCAGCACCCAGCTGTCCCTGGAAGAGGGTGGCTCGGAGTGGAGCCATCAACAGCAAACGCCCGGCTGCCATCACCCTCCCAGTCTGGATCCCTCTTCCCCATGGCATTCCTGTACCAGTGAGCAGGCTGCGTGCTGCCATCTGCACGCTGCTCCCATGGTGCTGGGGGCCCATCCCATGGGGTGAGGACAGGGTCCTGCAGCCTGACTGGGAGTTGCCCCGGGGGTCCGCTGACCTGCCTGGAGCATGCAGCAGCGCAAGAGGTTTGCTGCTCCCAGTGCTCTGCTGTGCTGCTGAAACGTTTGCGCAGTAAACTAGTTGTAAAAGAGAAAAAAAAATATATGTTTTACTATCCACCAAACAGCTGCTGCTTCATTTTATGGGGGTCATTCTCCGAGGAGGTCCGGCTGGTGGAGCAGAGACACAAAGCCCAGGTCCTGGTGGGCTCCAGGCTCCTGGCACCCCCTGGCTCCGCTCCCCCTGGTCCCCACCCACCCGCAGCACCAGGTTGGTCACTCGGGAACACAGCCTGGGGAAGTGCACTTGTCGCTTTATGATTTTTATCAGCCGCCTTATTGTTGGGGCTGTCAGCAGGTTGCCCCGGGGAGGTGGCGCGGGGGCTCTGCTCAATGGGCACCAGCACGACGCTGTGTCCTGTGGCACCCGGAGAGCCGGCTGTGAGGCCAGACAGTGCGTGAGCAGCTCCGGAAGGCAGGGCAGGGGAGCGGGGGCCCACGCTGGTTCCCATCGCATTCCCTGGGAGAGGAAGCCGGGGCACAGCACAGCCACCCTTTCCCAAAGGAAACAGAGTGCTCGGGATGTGGCATCGCTGATGCCCAGAGCCACAGGGCAGGGCTGCAGGGTGCAGACGCCAGCCGGGTGTGCTGGGGCCAAGGCTGCCGCAGCCCCCAGCCCTGCACAGAGCCTGCCCCACACACCCCCACCAGAGGGTCACTGAGGGGCTGGGGGGTCCCAGGCATCACCACGGGTTGGGGTCCCCATGGCAAGGTGAGCGTCAACAAGGACAGGCAACCGTGGGGACGTGTCAGCCCTTGCCCTCGTGCTCTCCTTCCTCCTCCATCACCAGTGCCCCCTTTGCCCATGCCAGTGGGAACCGTGTGCTCCACGTGGGCACCGCTCTGGTGTCCCAGGACCTCGGCTTGTGCCAGAGCTGGGGAGGGGGCGTGGGAGGCTGTGCCCCAGCACTGCACCGCGGCCAGCCCGAGCGCTCCCAGCAGCTCCAGCCCTCTATGAAATAATTTGTTATTTTAGTTGTAAAACAGTAAGTGGCCCCTTTCCAGGCGGCGCGAGGGAAAAGCCAAACGAGCCCCACTCCTGTTAATGACTGAACCATTCAGTCAGCGCGGGCAGGGACTGGCAGCGGAGCGGCAGACTGCCTCCCCCTTGTCCCCACCGCCACCCCAGCCATGGGGAC
This sequence comes from Falco peregrinus, assembly GCF_023634155.1. Lineage (NCBI taxonomy): Eukaryota > Metazoa > Chordata > Aves > Falconiformes > Falconidae > Falco > Falco peregrinus. The sequence continues at coordinate 119,118,206 of NC_073723.1, forward strand.
CGAGCTAATGGCTAATTACTGGGGCTGCCACCTCTCTGAGCAGCTTTTGTGCAGGGTGAGCATGCCAGGGCCGTGAGGATGTGTGGAGGTCAGTGCCAGCATCTCCGGGTGCTGGGGCTGGCAGCTTTGGCGTGCCTGGCACCTTCGCCATGCCTGGTGTGCCGAGGAGTCCCATGTGGCTCAGCACACGCCAGCACGGCTGCTCCGGCTGCCCAGAGCATGTCTGGCTCTCCCAGCATGGGAGCAGCCAGACCTGCAGCTCAGCGCCATGGTGCTGCGGTGCCCCAGTCCCCCAGTGCTGGACTGGCTGCTGCTGGGAGATCAGACTGGGAATGTAACCCCAGGAGGTTTAAACCTTTCCATGCCCAGGAAGAACATCTCCCTCTCCTATGTCCAGTGCATGAAGACGGTGTTGGTGCGGGGCAGTGTGCCCGGTGACGGGGGACCAGGGCAGGGTGCAGGCAGGGCCAGCCCCAGCCAGGTGACAGGATGATCACAGCTGGGGCTGAGAGCCCCCCAGCTGAGGGCTGTCTGCACATGTCATATATAAGGGGCCAAAAGCCCAGCCCAGAGTTGGGTTTTGTTTGTTCTCTCTGGGTAAGGAGAGAAATGTAGTTGCTGCTGGGGGGGGGGGGGGGGGGGGTGGAAATCTCTTGGGGCTGCTGGGAGCTTCTTTGCTTCTTTCTGCGCAGGGTTTTCATGATGCTGCCTTCTAGCCCAGCTCAGTGCTGGTGGCCAGGGTGGGAGCAGCCCCCAGGCTTTACTGGGCAGGCAGGGCTGGGTGGCTACTGTGGCTCGCTCTGCCAGTGGCAAGGGTGCCAACCTGCTGGAAAACCATCAGGGGCCCATCTCCTTGCAGGGGTATAAGGCCACAACTTGTGCGTCAGCAGGAGCGGTCCTGTGGCTGCCTGCCCTGCTGCAGCCTTGGCTCTGTGTGCCTGGTGGCGTGTGGGGAGGTGGCCAGAGCGCAGCCTGCCAGCGCCGGGGTGGGGAGTGACGTGTGGGCTGGTAAGGCCCAGCTGCCTGGGGAGCAGCCCTGATGGAGCTGGGATGGGGGCTGTCCTGGGAGGCATTCAGGTGGAGACCACAGCTGGGTACCAGGCTGCTGACAAGGACTAACTGGGGTCCCAGGTGTGGGTGTTCAACTGGTTTGCCCACAGCACAGCGTGGGGCAGGAGCTGAGGACCCTCCCTTGCAGGGAGCTGTGCCCAAGGAGGGGTAAAGTCTAGTGCTGCCTGACCTCAGACGCCCCAGTTGTGGCCGTGTAGCACCCCCCACCCAGTTCACGCACATGGGTGACCTTCCCAGCGCCAGCCTGGCGTGGGGCAGCTCAGCAGCCAGCATAGCTCAACTTTTATCCCAGCCCAAAATCAACACGGAGACTTTGGGGCAGACACTTAGGGCCAGGTGGGGGAAATTGTGGGGTGAAGAGTCTCCTTCCTTGATCCGCTCTTAAAATAACAAAGCCGAGAGCCTGCCGGCTTGTTTGGGCATAGGCTGCCCCGAGCAGTGTGCCCGTGCCAGCTGGGGCTCGGCTACCTGCTCAGGATGTGCCTGGCTCAATTGATGTGAGTAGCTAATGACCTTCTGCTGATATGGGTGCAATGTCCTTTGGAAACCAGCACCCTGACTTGTGTCCTTTCCTCTTCCCAGGGTGAATACAGGGATGTGGCAGCTGCAGCCCTCAGCCTTAGCGCTGGATGCACCCCATGGACACAGGCAAGTGCTGATGGTGGCTCCTGGGCATGTTCACCGTGACCTCCCTTTGCTGGGAGGGACTGGGGCAACTGGAAACTTTGGGCCAGGGTGAGTCAGACCCACCTGGGACACAGGGGGTGTGTGTGTGTGAACAAGTGGCTCGTGGGGCTGGGGCTGGGCACAGCCCGGGCAGGTTCCAGCTGTGCTGTGGGGCACCTGAAGACCTGGTGTCCAAACCTTGGCCCTCACCGGTGCAGAGGGAGGTGGCCTGTGGCCGGTAAATCAGCATCCCTTCACCTCCATCGGGGATAACCTCCTCCCAGCCGGGCTGCGATGCGTTTCCCCCAGCTGAGCTTCAAAGGGGATGAGAAGCCCTGGGAGGGGAGGTGCGGCTGGACAGAAGCAGGGGCATGCCTGGGAGCAGGCGTGGGTGTTGATTGCTTCTTGGCATCTTCCCTGGCCCCAGGGATGGGGAGACCTGGAATGCCCCCTCCTGTTGCTGCGAGCAGGAGCCCCAGGGGTGCGGAGGGTCTCAGCCAGCAGAAGCAGGGCTGGCTCCGTGTGCTGGGTACAGACAAAGGGCCCAACAGAGCATTTCCTCAGGGTTGCTCCCCCCGACCCTGTGGGGTCTTGCAACAGTGCCAGGGGAGCCCAGCCATCACTCCTGGAGTCTGGCAGTACCATGCCAAGCACTTCTGGGCTGTGCAGGCAACACCCCTCCCCGCTGTCAGGTTTTAGACTTGAGTCCTCAAAAATGCAAAAAATGCAATGGGAATCAAGGTTGGCCTGAAGATTTTTGATCTTTTAGCAATTGCTGCAGTATTGCTGTAAGTACATCCAGATGGCTGCAGACCACACAGAGGCAGCGCGCCCTGCTGCTGCCGGCATGGCCACCTTCGGGCCACCCCATCCCATGTCCCACCTTGCCTGAAATGCTGAAGGACCTTGGGGGCCTTTGGGGAATGCCAAGGGGATGTGGCAGGTAGAGCTGTGTGTCACTAGGGTTAACCCCAATGGGTGGCTGCAGGGTGACCGTGGTGGCCCTGAGGGATGCTGTGGCAGAGCCATCACCTTGCTTTGTACAGAGTGCAAGGATGTGACCTCCAGTAAAGCTTTGCTAAGCATAACAGGGAGCTGAGCATCATATAGCCAAAACTGTAGATCGGCTGCTGAGAAGTGATGCTAAACTGTCTTGGAAACCACTGGCTCCGTCCCCTCCACTCCCACCCAGCATGATCCTTGTCATGGCTGTGATGGGCTCCTCGGTGTGGCAAGTTGCTGCCTGGCTCCATGAGCTAGTTTGCTGTTTATCTGGCCTGAGCATTGCTCTTGCTGAAACTTCAAATGGGAGGGAAAATTGTCAGTGTAATTTATTACCAGTTAGCTGCTGTGTCTGCAGAAAGCTGGGACAGGGCAGACCTGGGCTTGTTCTGGTGCTTTTACTGTGGCTCCGAGCTGAGGAGGGAGGGATGGACGGGGCGACGTCTGCCCCCAGCAGTGTGTGCCCAGGAGGCTGGCGGGTGGCCTGGCCTCAGGGTGCTTCCAAGGGATGCCCAGTCCCTGAACATGGCGCTTTGCTTCCCTCCCGGTGCAGCAGTTGGGTTTTGTGCATGTGTTCTGGCCCTACCACGGGCGCTGCTGCCCATCCTCCCTTCCCTGCTCCCCGAGAATGCAGGGGCAAGTGATGCTAAATTAGCTGGGAGGCTTGTTTTAACCTGCTGCTCTACGTGGTGCTCAGCGCCATGGTGGGGTGGGGCTGGTGGGAGGGTGCAGGTGCCTGGATCTGGCCAGGGGTGCTGGAGCAGGCAGAAGGGCAAGGGCAGAGCTGGGGCCTGGGGTCCCTCCCACACGTGTGGGCACCTCCAGAGCACCTGGGTGCTGCCAGCTCCACTCCTGGTCTCATTCCTCGTAGGAGTGGGAACATGTTTACCCAAAGCTTGCTCCTCGGGGAACAAACCCACAGTGGCTTTTGTCAGAAAGCAAGAGCATTTCTCGGGAGATCAGAATTTCCTTCTCTGAAAGCCAATTCCCATTAAGGAAAAGCATGTTTTGAGCAAACGCTGATGCCCAGTTCTCTTCTCTGTGGTCTAATGTGCTGGTGGGGCAGGGTGGGTGCCTTGCCTGGCTCTGGTCCTCCACAGCAGCAGCCACGCCAATGGGGGTCCCTCAGTGCAGGGGGTGAGGGGCTGCCCCCACCCACCAGCCAGCATCACCCCAAAGCCAGCCTGGCTGCCAGCATCAGACTCATGTGGTACCTGGCCAGGATGCTCCCAGCGCCTGGCATGTTCCTCCTGCTCCTCTCCCATCACCCAGAGGAAGGTCCTGGTCCTGCCCCTGCTCACCTCTGGTCTCAACCAAGCACCCGTGGGCCAGCGGCCGTGCTCTCCCTCCCCTCCGCTGCCCACCAAACCGAGGAAGTTGCAACCGCAGAGCTCTTGAAAGCATTTTTTTGGTGGAGACCACCGGTACTGAGAGATTAAAATTGCTGTTGTTTCTTCCATTACTCAGCTTTCCTGAATTATGGGGTGTAATACTCAGGGAGTGGGAATAATTAGGGGAGAACAATGGCAGGCTTGAAGGCTTAAATACGCCTGTGTGGTACTCCCAGCCAGTCCAGCCTGCTGTCACATTTCTCTAGGCCTCCATTTTCCACAGCCTGTGCCAAACCCTTTCCACTACTGGTACCCGCTCCTCAGCTTCCTCATTCCTCGGGCTCCACTCCCTGGCCCGGCTGCCCTGGTTAACGCTCTGCTCCCCGGCTCCCGGCCAGCCAGCACCCACAGCAGGGCTCCCCGTGCCCACTCAGCTGGGATGCTGGAGCCTGGGGGATGCGGGAGGACAGGGCGAGGGATTTGCTGGAGCCTCAGGGGATGCAGGAGCCCAGGGCAGCCCCATCACCTCTTTGCTCCCGGCTCACTTCTCTGCACCTGGCAAGTAGAGGTCCCACCAGGTTGTTCTGGTGCTCCGTGCTCAAGGAAGCCGCTGGGTTTCTCCCCTTTGTGGGGGCTGCCCCTCCGGCTCCTTGCTGGCATCTTGCTCAAGCGCCTTCCCAGCAATGGCTCGCTGCCGTGGGACCTGGGGGAGTAATAACGGCCCCGGCTGGGGAGCTTGGGCAAGAGGCCACGATGCCGACACTGGCCCCAGGGCAGGTGCTGGCTCCAGCCGGGGCATGTGGGGGGCTCCATGCCCGGCAGTGGGATGGGGCTGTGGAGCCGCAGCCTAGGGCAGGGTAGCCACAGCCAGCACAGGCCCCGTGCCTGGCAACTTCTCTCCAAGCTCTTGGATGTCACTGCTAGCACTAATTAAAATAATATCAATATTTTTTTGCTGGAAAAAGCCGTTGTTCTGGTGAGCACTTTCCTCAAGCGAGCTCTCAGTCTCGGCTGCCCGCGTGCGATGGGCACGGAGAAGCCAACGGGATCCCAGGGCTAAGATGAAAGTCTGGGGCTTTGCTTCGTTCAGGGAGTGGATTGGGTTTAAATTTTCAAATAATTTTGCTCCTTTCTCTGTTAACCACTGGAAGCCTTGCCTGCAGCCCATTCCCAGCCATCCAGGCATCTGGTTTGGTCCTGCTCCTGGTGGGATGGGATCAGGGACAGGCTGCCCTGGGGGGCTCCTGAGTGCCCCCCAGTTGGTACCATCTGTGCTGCTGCAGTACCGGTGGTGGCAGGGCTGGCACCAAGTGCTTTAAAAACAAACCCAGCGGGGCTGGGGACAGGTCACCCACAGGCAGCAGGACTCGAGGAGGGGCGATAAGCTGAGCATGTGCCTGTGTGATGCGCTGACCCAGCGCCAGCAGCTGAGCGGTCTCCAGCATCCCAAACCTTGCAAGGGGGAGATGGCACCCATGCGGGGCAGCACCCATCCCGGGGGGCTGGGGAGGCAGCAGGGAAGCGGGTCCCCAGGGCTGCCCCTCACAGCCCATCCCTAGGAGCAGCCCAGGCGATACCCCGAGGGCTGCACCGTGCCACTGCACATGCCCACCCCCAGCTGCTGCCCAGATGTGCAGGGCAAGGAGGTGGCTCCTGCAGCTGGCCGACACCCTGGCGAGGCTGGGGCTGGCTGGTCGCTGGATGAACAGACTCAAGACAAGCAGGAGAGGAGGAACCAGCAGCTGAGCCGCTCTCCCCGGGCAGTGCTGCAGGACGGGACGTTGCAGGTTTGAATGCTGCAGGAAAGACTTAATTTAGAAAGTAGCAGCTTTTGGGGGGCAGCTGAGCAGGGGCTGGGCTGCCTGGAGCTCCAGCATTGGGTCTGTAAGCCCAGGTCAGCCCAAGCGCAGTGGGGTGAGCTGGGTCCTGCCCCAGGACCACAGGCAGGTTAGGTGCCCTTCAAAAACCTGGTTTGCTGCAGCTCAGGGAAGCGCGGAGTGTTTCAGCAGCTCCCTCCCTTGGAAGCCACAATTAAAACTATTTTAAAAGAAAACAAACATTTCTCAGCAGAATGCCTGTCCGTTTCTGGCCTGCAGCTTGTCACAGGCCAAAGCTGCTCAACACCAGCAGCTTCCCGAGCCGCCTCCGGGCACATCCACCCGAGCCGGACTCTTGGAGTTCTGGCTGTGTTTGGTAATCGCCCCTTGGAAATTTTGCACCTTTTGTAGACAGAAAGGCCGGCGGGGTTCTGCCCTGCTCTCCCCAGTGCCTCCGTTTCTGGGATGGCAGCAAGCTTATGGCTCGGGCCATACCCCATCCCATGGGTGCTACTCCACCGTTTTGGCTGGAGCCCGGCACCGTGTCCCCGTGCCACCGGACAGCTTCCGGAGGGGAACGGTGCTGCTGCTGGCAGGACAATAGCGGTTGTGGTTTTAATTATTGGGGTTTAGTTGTGTGGAGCGGAACGGGAAACTGAGAGCAGTGAAACCGCAGGGAGAAAGGCAGAAAGGATGGTCTTTGGCTGGCTGCCTGGTGGGAGGTGTGGTGGGGCAGCCAGACCATCCCGCGGCCGGCAGAGCATTGGTGTCCTCGCTGGGTCACGGCACCGGGAGCGGTGGTGCGGTTCAGCTGGTGTCAATCTGTTTCTGTCGCGCTGTTGCTCAGCACCGTCCCTTCCCATGGCAGCTTGGCACGAGCTGCTGCTGCCAAAACAGCCGCATGCGGAGACTCGGGTCGCACGGTGGCTCGGGCACATGGACCCGACCGGGTGCAGGGGGACACGGAGGCGAATCAGGATCCACACAGGGTCCCTACCCTGGATGCCCCTCGTCCCCGCATGTGCTGCCGGTGCCAGTCTGTGCCTGGGAGCAGGGATGTTTCTCACCACGGTTCCGTTCACCCAGCACTTTAACAGATGCCTTTGCTGCAGTGTTGACTTTCAAAGGGCTGGATCAGCTCCGCAGCCAGGCAGAGCGTGGGAGGAGGGTGCCTGTCCCGCTTAGGGAATGCAGAACAATAAAAAAGGAACAATGGAGCCTCTTTCCCTTCACCCAAAATACCAAACGCCACCAAAATGTGGCAGAGCTCCGAGCAGTGCTGCTGGGGCAGCTTTTGTGTCCTCTGGCCTGAGGAGGGGAACTCCAGATACGTCCTCCTCTTCCTCGGCCCTGGCGAGGGATGCTGCAGGAGGGTGTGTGCCAAGGAGCATCGCCAAAGTGCTGCCCTGCCCCAATACTGCTGCCAGCGGGCATTCCCAGATTTGGAAACCATGTTTGGGCCAGGGCAGGGGGTTTTGCAGCCTGGCTGTGCCTTGGGGAAGGATTTTGCAAGTTGCCTGGGCTTCCCAGGTCAGCTGGATGAGCTTCACAGCCAGCCTGGGGGCCCGGGAGGGTTTATAAAAGCATCCGTGTACCCAGACTGTTATCAGGCAGAGAACACAATCATTTGGTACCGAATGGTGCCAAGCGCTGGGAGGTGCTTGGCCAGAGCTGGGAGCCCTGGGGCAGGGATGGATCCATGCCTGGCTGGACCTGACACCCCGAGCATCCTCTCACCTGGCCCCTGTGCTGCCAGCAGCCAACAGTTTTTTAACACACCACCGCAGCGGGTGCTTGGGGCTGCAGGGTTGGAGCACCCTGAGGGGCTGGGACTCAGCATCCCACATGTGTGGGGCTCAAGGGGGCCATTTGTTGAGCTGTGAGCAGATGGTACCAGCCCATCCCTGCCTGCACCTTGGCTGCTCGGGGCCACCAGCACCATGCCAGCCTTGTCGAGGAGCTGCCATCCCTGGTGCACAAGCCCTCATGGGTGAAACATCCTTCACACGGCCCCAGCGAGCGCCCGGCACCCTGGCCAAGCACATCTGGCTGAAAGCTGTGGGAGATGCCCTGGCAATGAGGACACCAGTCCGGAAACACTTCCCTCCCGGAGAGATTCCCCAGTCCCATCCAGGCTCCTCTCCTGGCACCATCCCTGCCCCTTCGGCAGGCGCCAGGCTGTGGGCCTGCAAATGGATGGTGCCCAGGGCTGTTGCCCACCCTGGTTTATGTGGCAGGAGCGGGGCTGGGAGCTCCCCTTCCCACCGGCGAGGGGTGAAGGGACTGCCTGGCTCCAGGCTGGCGTGAGGGTGGGATGAGGATGCTGTTAGTACGATGCGGTGTGGAGTGTGGCTGGGCTTGTCACCAGCTCCGCCACCCTGTACTGTGTGGTCAGAGCAGGGCAGCACCGAACAGCCTGCGCCGGCTGCCTGCAGCAAAGCAGGCAACAAATCCCAGCTGAGCTGGGGGTGGCAGCCAGGTTGTCCCCACGCTGCAGGGGTGAACTGGTCTAAATCCTCGAGTTAGACCCTAGTAAGTCATGCACGGGACTTCAGCTCCCACCAGTGCGCACCATCGGGACACCAGCCAAACTCTTGCTTTGCCCGTGGATGGAAACTGTGCTGGAGGAGGGCAAGGGCTGGAAAAGCTCCTTCCACCCTTCCGTAGGCACTGTCACCACTAAAGCCCCTGCAAGTGGTGCTCTGGGAGCCTGGGATGTGGTGCTGGGACTAGGACCTGGGGGCTGGGCGATGCAGAGCCCACCTGCTGCCACCACAGGGTGGCCGGTCAGGCTGGCCGGGTCCCCAGCATGGGCTGGCAGGGGCCGGGCACGGCGGGGGACTTGCCCTGTGCACCAGCCTCCTGCAGCATCACCCTCCAGCAGCTCTCCTGCCCTGTGTCCTGCACCCCCCCGCCTTGACTTGTCGCTATTGTCATCTCTAATATCACACAGAGATGGGAAAGGCTGAAAGTTGCCTCTTTTCCTGCCAGGTTAAATCGTTCACCAGGAATGTCTATTATTCCCACAAGTCAACTTTCCCCTTCGCGGTATGTGTCCAGGGGTCAGGCCTGGCACTACATGAAAGCGAAGGGTATTCAATAACCTAGAGCCGTGGAAAGGCTTTAGTCCAACTCCAACCATGTTCAGGCTTTTATTGATGCAGCATGCCTTTCCCCATTTGTTTCCTATAAACAGCACATGGTAATATTTAGTAGGTTTCAAACAGCGCTTTTTGCATATTCTCCCTTGTCTACAATGAGCTACTTGGTAGTAGACAGTTTTAATTTACTTAATGCAATTTTTGCTTTTTGTTCTTCCAGAGGGTCTGGGCTGGTTTTGACCCAGTCCCCCCAGCAAATTACTGCACAACTCTAATTCCCGGGGGGCTGGCAGTGGGAGCTGGGGACCCCCTCCCCGCAAGGGTAAGCGCGTTCTCTTGCTTGCTGAAGGAGTGAAAAGGACGCAGCGTGAGCTTGCTGTTGCAAAATAACCCCCTTTTAGCTGCGATGTCAGCAAGGACACGGGGCTTCCTTCCCACCAGAGCCTCCGGGACACTGTCCCGGGGGGCAGCCGCTGCCTCTGGAGCTGGGTGCGTGTCGGGGCTGTTTGGGGCCATCCTGGCTGGCCAGGCTTGGCTCCCGCTGCTGCCCAGGCAGGCGACACGTGATGTTCGCAGCTCCAGCCAAAGAGAAAAAGCCACTTTACTGCAAAAGCTGCCACTTCCCCATCCCCGGGGCTGGCAGCAGCCAGGGCACAGCTCTGGGTGTTCACTGGCCGGCGCTGAGCAAGGCTGCAGGGTGCCCCCCCGGAGCAGGGGGTGCCTGCTGGCACGCTGCCGGGCAGCTCCCTCGCACCACAGGCTCCTGGGGAGCATTTGCACCATTTATACAAGCAAGGGAGCCATGAATTCCTGCTCCTGGAGAGCCAGCAGTTGCCACTCCTCGCCTGCACGCTACCAACGGCAGCCGTGGAGCAGCCCCCATGGGGAGGGGGCACGGATTCCTCCCAAGGTGATTTTTTTTGCCGCTATGAATGGCCACAGATAACATGTATCAGCTCCCTCCGCAGCGGTAGCAAGTCACTGCTAATGTACACGCACGGGGTATTCACGGAGCAGAAAAAAAGCCAGTCCTCAAACAAACATTGACTGTCTGGTTTCCCAGCGCTGCCCATCAGCCCCCGAATCCCACCCCCAGCCATGGTCCCTCCGTGTGCTGAATATTGGGCAGGTTTCCTTCTGGCGGCAGCTTTCACGTGCCAGCAGCCAGACATTCTTGGTGTGGTGCTGCCGTCACCCTGCCAGCCCCGGGCAGGGCGGTGAGCTCATGCCGCTCAGCCGCTGTGCCGCACCAGCACCCAGGTCACCGAAAAATAAAGCCAGAGCAAACAGTCGACACTGGGATTCTTTTAATGCAATTGCTTTTAAAATGCAGCCTGAAAATGACTTCAAATGGTTGACAATGAGAAACAACGATCTTTCTGATCTCTGCCATGTGACCGTGCGGCACCTCTGCCTCCAAAACCCACTGGCCACTGCTGTTCCGTGATGTCATTCTCCAACTGCTTTGACAGCGACTCACTGCCACTTCACAGGACACACGTCACACGGGGCATCCAGTGCCTCCCACTAAAGTGGCTCATTTGGGCAAAAGAAGGGATGGCGTGACTCACCCAGCATCCAGACGACCCAACATTCATCTGGAGAACCTGAACGGCCGGCAGCACAAGCAGCAGTGTTCTCTTCCTCACCTTACACTCAGGCATAAACCTGCAAAGGTATTTGAGCCACCAGCTCCTGTGGAAGTGAGTAAGGGCTACCGACTTTAAGCTCCTAATTACCTCTGTGGATCTGTGCCTTCATGCTATGTAAAGTGGTTTGAGAACCGCATGTCTGCCTGCCTTTTCTGGCTGAATGGGATGGCAGAGGAAGTTGATTTTCCAATTATCTGGCTTTTTGAGATATAATGCTACTTTGTGTATTTATTTTACAGAGCCTGCCAATTCAAGGAACAGGGGAAATTCTGTTGTAGCCTAAACATCTGTGAGAATATACCCCAGCACCACCTCCACGCTGTGCAGTGTTTATACGCCGTAACAGGAGAACAGACTCGACTTGCTGAAGTGCGTTTAATCCCTCCCAGTCATCAGTCTGAGTTTTAGTTTTTGTTCTGTGGACCTGCCACGCGGCCCCTGCACTGTACACACTGTCAAACATCAATGGTACTTCAGGCACTCCTTCCTTTTCTCCATTTACCATGTCTACTGCTGCTCCATGGCAATTTAATGGCCCTCCCAAGAGGGGAGTCATGAAGCTGCTGCGGGGGAAGAGAAACTACAGAAGAGCCCAGGCCACAAGGACCTCGTGAATCTGCCAGTGCTGGGTGACGCCACCGCTCTCTGACAAGAGGAGCCTCCCCAACCTGGTGCCAGCACTCACATGGCTCTCCCAAATCACCTCCTTGTATCAAGCTTGCATTTTACTAGTAACTTCAGAATCAAACGCAGGAAGCCAGTGTGGTCTACAGAAATACTATGTGCTCATCTCTGAATTTTAAACACCTCTTTTTAAGGACAGCATTCAACAGTAAATGAGTGGACTCTCACAGCTTGGTCTTCAATTCTGGTAATAAAACATAGATTCGGGTTTGAACAGACTGGAGCTCTTCTAGGGTTTGAGCAGTAGTTCTCACACAACAAAACGTCACAATTAGAAACTGAGCATAGAAAGAGTCCCCAGGGGAATACGAAAAAGACGTCACCTTATGAAAAAGCTTCAGAATGAACCTGTGAAATAAACAGCAACCAGATAATCGTCTTCTACAGAAGATGAAGTAGCAGTAGAAGAATATAATAATATCTTAAACAGTCAGTGAGTCTGTCTGAATGTACAGGGGCACTAGATCCCTACAGATCTGTGATGAAAGCGCTATATCCCTACAGATCTGTGACGAAAGCTAATAGCCAAAACCAGCTGGTCCCCTCCAGTCCCAAAGGGAGACTGCTTTGCAATTCACTCTTCACCAGCTGGAAGATTGTCTTCAATCCGCCTGATGAACTTCATTCTTATTTCTGTGACGCTGTCACCCTTCAGTGTGTCCTGGACGAATTTTACATCTACGGCCATCTGAACCTAGGCGGTGGAAGAGGAAAAAGAGCTGTTATCTCCCTTACAGCAGCAGCTTCTCTAGGAACCGTCTGACCGTGAAGCACCAGCTTAAGGACTCTAAGGGCATGACATGCAATGCAGAGCTCTACGGAAGCACTCATTATTTTTCAAGATCACATCCTCCTTGTACACTGCAGCCTACACGGTGGACTGTGGGCACCTTACCTCGGCAAACATACCTCCTACAGCACAACTGGGACTCCCTGCAGAGATCAGAGCCTGATGAACCCCATCACTCAGGGCTACACGACCTGCTGCTCCATGTATGCTCCTCAAAAATTTCAGCTAAGCAAAATAATCAAGCCTCAATACAGACTCCTAAATTTGAGACATAGCTGTTTGCTTGTTCCAGCCAATTCCCAACTAGGGCTCAAAGCAGATACAAAGAGAGGATTTTGAAGCTTCATGAAAATTCAAGGAGATACTAGTGCCCACACTTGGGTCATAAGATGAAGGGGCTTGGGCAGCACCCCTGGGACTCACAGCTGCCATAGGCAATGGCAGCCGAGTGCTCCTGTAGCTCTGCTCTTCTCCCGGGAATGAATTTCAGATTCAAAGCAATCAAAGAAGTCATGAACACAGACTAAACATTAAAGTATCTGCTGATACCTCGGATATATCTCTCTCTCTAGAACAGAGATGTTGGCTCACCATTTCCAGAGCTCCTCGCAGCACTCCACACAACAAGTTGGAATAGATGAGAGATGAGTGGTTGTCGGGGAGCTCAACAAAGTCCACCAAGGGATTATTTTCCAAGATCAGGGAGAACTCGTCACCTCCAGGACTCCAGTTGGTGATGCTTGGAGTGATGCCCAGGTACATTTTAAATGCTATCTGTTATGTCAAAGAGATTGTGAACAAGAACGTATCCCATGAAGCAACAGCACAGCTCTGATCTTTGTAAAATTACTAAAGGGTTTTGAAAACACTCCTTTCTCCCAGTTCCCACCAGTCAGCAGTACCCAGGGATCTAATTCTCTCTTTTTCCTCCCCAAAATCTCAGTCAAACTCTCAAAACAGTCCTGCAAGCTGCAAATACTCTATCCTCATAGGCAAAACCATGACAAAACCTGACAAAGCTGTGCTTTCACAATTACCTTTGCAATAACATCCGCGGTTTCACGGAAATCATGGCATCTTCCGACATTGGACCGGGCCAGAAAGTCCTCTATTAGCCGAACACCTATGTTGTAACCCCTGTGAACAGACCAAAGAGGAGCAGCTACAGAGTGGGAAGAGGATAGCTTTAGAAAGACAACCAACATTTATAAAAGGACCATTGGAGGGAAAAAAAATATCTGAGAAATACCAGTAAAACAAAATACATAAAATATAAAATTCAGTCTGCCAGGCTTTTATTCACAAAGCAACACATAGAGGTGCCTCCTGTGAACCTGAACTCCTACAAGGCTCTGCTGCAGCAGATTCACTTACATTTTGTCAAGCTGCTTGTTGACATCCTCATCATTCTCATAGTCCTTGCACAGCTGGGTGACCAGTGCACCATACGTCAGTGTGAAGAGCTCCGAGTTCTAGACAGAGGCAAAAGGGATTTAAACACAAGTCAAAAAGAAAACTGACATAGCACTGCTGCATCTGTGTCCAGCGCTGCTTCCGTTGGCCCGGAGAGGGGGAAGAGAAACCTGCTGTCTCCAAAGAATTTGCTGCTTAATATGGAGAGATCCCAGTTCATATTTTGGCAAGACAACTTCAGTCTCCTTGGAAAGAGAAATCCTCTTTGACTAAGAATGACTGAGCACTTTCTTTCTCTCCCTCTCTCCACACACACACAGAGCATTTCCCACTAAGGTGTCCTGAATCTGACCTGAAGAGGCAAGCCAGGAGGCTGATGACATTCTTAGTAAGTTTTGTCAGCTGCCACTTAGCATCCTTCTGCTTTAACAAGCACATCCCCGGATAACTGGAACGACACCTCCAGGTCATCTGATGTGCTACCAACCACCTCCTGAGTGGCTAAAAGCGCAGTTACCAGGGACCTTAATCTGTTTCAACCACTGACTTAGAGGTGAAAACTTATTTGTGTTTCATAAAGGCGCTGCAAACGGGCAACACTCATTAGGCTCCATTTCTGGTCCTTTCAACAGGACAAAAAGTGCTCACCCATTCACAGACTTATATTCTGCTACCAAGAAAAAACAAGATTCATCTGGTCCCTGGAAAGTTATCCAGGCACATAATTCGCTTCATACATTAAAATCAGTTCCTCAGACCCAGAGGAGGAACAGCGAGGACGACTTCAGGTCAGCTCAGCAGATCTGTGTTCCGCATATCCGCTTGCTGTGCCTGGTTAGGATCAAAGTTACGTGGGCTTTCTTCGCACAGTTGTGGGATTTGCAGGAAACGCCAAGGGAAGAGATCTCATCTCCCAGCCACCATCCTCAACCTGAAGCCACTATGGCAAAGCGCATTTTTTTGGCACCCATTAAGCCAGATCAGTGATTAACAAGGTCCTTAAAGGCTGCATAAGAAAAAGCTACAATAGGCTTTAGCTTTTCACAGAACCTGAAGGAAGTGTTTTCAGGAACAAATAAAGCATGATAATTAATTTCTGCTTTCAGTTTTAGCATTCAGAAACATTACAGTCTAATCTCAGATTAAAAGCCTATCACCTACCATGAGATGCATAGATGCAGAAGGTGAAATGAATGGCAAATACCAATACTACAGAATGAAAGCAGCAGGCAGGCAGAAAGGAAGGGAAAAGAGACAACATCAGAGTTAAGTGACAACACTGAACGCACTTCATTCTGAACAAGTTTACAGAAAGACAAACACAAGAAGGAATCGATCCAATATTCAACAAAGAGAAACTGGGTTGGTTAGAAGACACAGGGAATTCCACCTTGTCATTGTAATTCACAGGTCAACAGCAATTAGCTACCAAAAGGCTTTAAAGCACCTGAAAAGAACCAGTCAGGCTCCTTGGTACTTTTGCTTCATTTTCGATCTAAAGAACTGACACATTTTTTGGGTTTTTTACTTACAATTCTGCTTTCATCCTGGAAAGCTAAAGGTTGCACAAGTTCACATCACTCAAGAGTGAACAACAAGGTGGAAGTCTCCTTTAGCTCAACTGGCAGTCAGACACTTGGCAGAGAATTTAACAAACATGCAGAAAAGGTTATGCTATTTTTAAGGATTTCAGTCATTTTAGTAAAGACAGGGCTTGGCAGCTGGAGAGAGTAGGGGGTGAATGGATGGAGGGAATCCAGCTGTTACCAGTCCAAGATGCTGTCATTTACTGTGTAAAGCCATGAAGTCATCACCTACAGTTATCAGCCCCAAAGTGAGCAAATCCAGTGTTGGCCGTAGTCATTGCCTGCGACGCTGCTATTCAGGTAACTTTTAAACTGTTACAAAAAGGCAAACTTTCACATCTGTAAACAAACTCTTCATTTTTGGTCCATCTAATGGAATTAGAGTGCCCAAGACTTTTTCCATTATTATATTTTTTTGTATTGCAGACTAGCGTATAGTCTCAGCATTACAGAACCATTCTGCGGCTGCAAAAATCAGGCTCCTAATGACATAACATTAATTCCTTAAATAAAAAGCACTGTGTTTAAGGAGTTGAATCCCTAGAAAAGAATCCCTCGTGGTGCGGACAGGAAGGGAGCAGAAAGGAGCAGGCAGCTGCCTGGCCTCCGCTGAGCCTGAACCAGCCTGTCACGGTGGCCAAGGAGGGAAAAAAAACGTATTTTATTTTTTGTTACTTGCTTTCAAATACTGACATTGCACCAAAATGATTTCGTTTGGTCTGGTCCGACCCAGCATCAGACTTCAGCTCCGCAGCTTTGCTCTCCACCTCTCCCCTCAGCTCAGCTGGACTGGTGACACGGGAGTGATAGGAGAAAAGAGACGGAGAAAAGGCTGTGCGTTTCGCCTGTAGCATTTCCACAAGAAGTGTCCCGCTGCTGCCTGATCCCTGATCCCGACCCCCGGCAGCCCGGCCCCGCCGCACCGGGCACTCGGCGCCCTGCGGAGCGGGTGACGGGAGCTCCAGTTGGGAAGCGCTGCCGCTCCCGGACGCTTCGTGCCGAGCCCGCTCGGGGGCTGTGGCGGCTCCGAGCTCCCGCGGAGCGGCTGGCGCAGCACCTCCGCCCCGCTCGGCACCGCGGGCGGCCGCCTGGGGGCTGGGGTCGGGCGGGAGGGGGCAGCCGGTGCCGCCCCGCCGGTACGGCCCGGGGAGGGGCGGGTCCCGCCGAGCACACCCCGGCAGCCCGGGCGCGCAGCGCGGCCCAGCGGCGGGCGGGAGGGCTGGGCCCTGCCGCGGGCCTCCCCCTGACAGCCAGGCCGGCTCCCCGCCTCCTCCGGCACCCCCCGCCCCGGGCCCACACCCCGCCGCCAGGCCTATCCCCGCGGGCGGGCGGCGCAGGGGCCCACCGGGGCCCGCCCGGCCCCTCAGGCACCGCCTCCCCGCCGTTACCATTTTCTTGCTCTCGGTGCTGCGGCCGGCCTGGCGCGACATCCTGCCCGGCCCGCTGCGTCCCCGGCCCGGCCCGGCCTGGCCCGGCCGCCTCCCGTCCCGGCCCGCCCCGCGCCGTGTCGCGGGGCACGCCGGGACTCGCAGGCCCCGCCGCGCCCGCCCCCGCGAACTACGATCCCCAGAGTGCAACGCGGGCGAGCTACGCGCATGCGCCTGCCGTGGCGGCTGAGGCGGTGCGGCCTTCCTGTCATGTGACGCGGCGCCTACAAATCCCGGCGGGCCCTGCGAGGGGGGCGGGGGTTTGCCGCGCCGCTGGGGGGCGCCTGCGCCCGGGTTTGGGCCTTGTCCGGGCCGGGAGCCCTGCCTGGACTGTAGCCCTGCCTGGCCGGTGAGAGCCAGGGGGGTGGTGTTGGCGGTGCTCCTGCATCCTGTGACCAGTCCCAAGTGAAGGCAATACAGCAGTCTGCCCTCCAGCTGGGCCCACCGGTGCCTGGTGGCTTCTGTTTAGGCCCCTGTAGCTCTGGTGAACGTTTTTACTGGAGGAATAACTCTTCACAGAACGGTGCATTGCCAGGGCAAGGGCCTGTCCATGGGAGTGGTTCCCTTCCCTGGCACGCCTGGGCCGGCAGGTCCTGCTTTTGCTTTGGTCCCACATTGCTCCTGGCCCTGCCCAGCTGCTGGCCCCAATGTCTTGGCAGAAGCTGGTTCCTGCGGCAAGGGCAGCCAGCATGCCCCAGGGTGGATGCAGAGAGCCCTGGGCCAGCATGGAGCCTCAGGCTGCAGCTCCGTGTGGGAGTGCTCAGCACAGGGCTTCCATGCCTAATGCGGCAAGAAATACACCCAGCTGTGCAGAAATGTGGCAGGGGACAGGGGTGTTGCAGAAATCTGCCTGGCTTGGGGCTCTGAGCAATTGCAGTAAATAGTTACGGGAACAGCTGAGTTCCCCTGAGCCTCCTTGGCCAATGCGGCTGCCCAAGCACTGGCCTCTGCTCCCAGACAGACACTGCCTGGTGGTTATTTGTTTATTTGGGTATGTGTCTATTCTAGCCACGTCCCTGAGCAAGTGCTGGTTGCTGACTCTTGCTCAAGGGTGGCTCCAGCTGGGGCAGTGCAATGGTGGCTGTGTGCTGGGTGGGAGGATGTCCTCTGGAAGTGGAGGAAGCTGGTAGCAGGACCCCCCCACCCCCCGCCCCGGCTGCTTAGGAATCCAGCAGCTGGGTGATTGCTTGCTGTCAGCACCAAGCAGCAGTGCTGGGAGCGTGGGGGCTGGCCGGGCTCTCACCAGCTGCGGCCAACCTGCTGGCATTGCCTTACATGGCTACGTCCCTGCAACAGCGCAGCCTGTACTCACTCGGCTGCTGGCGGGCTGCAAGCCCCTAGGCCTGATACCAGCTCCTGGCATGGTCAATCCAAGCTGGCGAACTGCCAGCGTCACCTCCATCCCTGGCAGGAGCAGGACACAGTGCCGGCAAGATAATGAGGTGGCCTGCAAGCACCAGCTCCCCTCCTGCTCCCAGTCCCATCCCAGCACTGGCGGGCAAATGGCCATCTCGATGCACATGTTGCCCCCTGTGCATCTCCCAGCCCGAGAGCTATGGCCAGGGGAGGGCAAAGGTGGGGACAGTGGAGACGCCACAGCACACAGGGCACAGCGCCACGTTTGCCACACTGGAGGTGGGTGTGAGCTCCCCGATCCCGGTGGCCACCAGGGTCATCCACGTGGAGGTGCAGGTCTCCGTTTGGGCTGCCTGGTGCCAAGCCCGTCCCTGGCTGTCACTGTGCCACTTGTCTCACAGGAGCGGCTGTGTGAGAAAGCCACGGAGCGCATGTTGTGGTGTGCCCAGGGGCTGCATGTGCTGCTTCGGGTCATGCCGTGCTGGCCTTTGCCGGCTGGGGAGTCACCTGGCCAGGCCTCAGGACACGTGCCAGGTCTGGTCCCAGCCTTGCCAGCATGCTCATGCCGCACCCACCACCCAGCCTCACATCGTGTCCCCGGGCTGCAAGCGTGGGACTTGGGCAGCACAGCCAGGAGGACCAGCAGCCTCGGCCGCCAGCACTGGGAGCGTGACCACGGCTTCCATGGCTGTCCCTGTGAGCTGGTGGCCACTGCAGGTACCGTGTCCCTGGCCACCAGGTGGGTCCCTGGCAGCGTCCCACTGTGCCAAGCTGGCCAGGCAGCAGGGAGCATGCATGGGACCCATGCTGGCGCCAGGCTCCGTGGCCCTTGTTAAAACACAAAACGAAGGCCTTCCTCTCGTCACCCCGGGCCCCAGCTCCAGGACAGGAGCAGTGACTGGGCCCCCTCTACGCCCCAGCCCCAAGCAGAGGCTTGAGCCCCGCCGCAGGCAGCCCCACTGCAGCAGGGGCCACCGCGGGAGCTGGTTTGGCGGCACCGGGCAGCTCTGCCGGTTCCCTCGCAGCTGTTCCCGTGCCCAGAGGTGTCGGGGCTGGTGGGAACCGCCACACCGCGACCGGCCGCCGCTGCGGAGCCAGGGCCCGGCCAGGACCCGCCGCCCCCGATGCAGACCCCGGCGCACGGCCCCCAGCGCCGGCTCTGGCTGCTCGTTCTCCCGGTGCCTCCCGGGGCAGGGGGAAGCGCGGCCCCGGCCCGCCCCGCCCCGCCGCGCCCATCGCCCGTGGCCTCGGAGTGCCGGGCCGCGCTCGCCGAGGGAAGCGGGGCCGTGCCGTGCCGTGCCGTGCTGCTCGGTCCCGAGCCGTGCCGTGCCCCGCCGTGCCGCGCGGTGCCGTGCTGTGCCGTGCAGCTCGGTGCCGCGCCGTGCCGCGCCGTGCCATGCCGCGCCGACCCGCGCCCCCGGCCCGAGGAGCGGCCGCGCCGGGGCTCCGGGCCGCCGCCGTGCTGCTGTGCGCGGCGCTGAGCACCGGGCCGGGCCGGGCCGAGCCCTCCCCCTTCCCCTCCCCCACCCCGTTCCCCTTCCAGGACCCGGCGCTGCCCTGGCACCGACGCCTCGACGACCTGCTGGGCCGGCTGAGCCCCGCCGAGCTGGTGCTGCAGGTGAGAACAAGGCGGGGCCAGCCCCGGAACCCCCCCGGACACCCCCTGGGACACCCTCGGGATACCCCCGGGACCTCCTGACACCCCCCCCGTGCTCAGCACCGCCTGCCTGCAGGTGGCAAGGGGGGGTGCGATGGGGAATGGCCCCGCGCCCCCCATCCCACGGCTGGGCATCGCACCCTACAACTGGAACACGGAGTGTCTGCGGGGCGACGCCGAGGCACCCGGCTGGGCCACAGCTTTCCCCCAGGCGCTGGGGCTCGCCGCCGCCTTCAGGTACCAGCACCAGGGCACCCAGCAATCCAGCCGGGATGGGGCGCCCGGGGATGTGGGACATGACCCGCCACCCCCCAACACCCCCGTGCTCTCCCCACAGCCCTGAGCTCATCTACCGCGTGGCCAACGCCACTGCCACTGAGGTGAGAGCCAAGCACAATGTCTTTGCTGCCACTGGCCGCTACGGTGACCACACAGGGCTCAGCTGCTTCAGCCCCGTCCTGAACATCATGAGGCACCCGCTGTGGGGCAGGAACCAGGTGCCAGCACGGAGGGGTGACCCCAGGCTGGGATCAGGCCACACAGGATCGTGGCTGACCGGTCCGCGGGGTCGCTGCGGGTCCCAGCAGTGACCCACTTGTCCCTTGGCCAGGAGACCTACGGGGAGGACCCGTTCCTGAGCGGGGAGCTGGCCCGCAGCTTTGTGCAGGGGCTGCAGGGCCAGCACCCCCGCTACATCAAGGCCAGTGCCGGCTGCAAGCACTTCAGCGTGCACGGTGGCCCTGAGAACATCCCCGTCTCCAGGCTCAGCTTCGATGCCAAGGTGAGCGCAGCGGGGCCAGGGGCCAGCTGGCAGCCCCCCAGGCACTGACCCCTCTCTCCCATGGCGCTTGCAGGTGCTGGAGCGGGACTGGCGCACCACCTTCCTGCCCCAGTTCCAGGCGTGCGTGCGTGCTGGCTCCTACAGCTTCATGTGCAGCTACAACAGGTACCGAGCGCGGTGGGGGCTGCACGGCCTGGGCTGCCTGCAGGGTGGCCGGTGCTCAGCTGTCCAGGCTGCCCCATCCCCTCTCCGACAGGATCAATGGCATTCCCGCCTGCGCCAACAAGAAGCTGCTGACAGATATCCTACGTGGCGAGTGGGGGTTCGAGGGCTACGTGGTGAGCGACGAGGGGGCCCTGGAGCTCATCATGCTGGGGCACCACTACACGCGCACCTTCCTGGAGACGGCAGTCGGTGAGCTTGTGGGAGGGGTGTGGGGTCCCTGGGCATCACGCAGCCATGATGGGCCACTCTCACCGGTATGGCAGCCTCAATGAACGCCGGCTGCAACCTGGAGCTCTCTTACGGCATGAGGAACAACGTCTTCATGCACATCCCCCGGGCTCTGGCCATGGGCAACATCACGCTGCAGGTCAGCCGGAGTGAGCGGGGCTGGGGGTGTGGGCAGGGAGCCAGGGCTGCCCCTGCCAAGCACAGCCAAGGTTTCGGTACTGCGGTCTTTGCAGATGCTGCGTGACCGGGTCCGGCCCCTCTTCTACACACGTATGCGGCTGGGGGAGTTCGACCCCCCAGCCATGAACCCCTACAGCACCCTGGACCTGAGCGTTGTGCAGAGCCCTGAGCACCGCAACCTCTCTCTGGAAGCTGCCATCAAGAGCTTTGTGCTGCTGAAGAACGTGCGGGGGACGCTGCCCTTCCGGGCCCGGGATCTGCCCGGCAAGCGCCTCGCGGTGAGCACCGTGCACGGGGGTGAGCAGGGGGACATGGTGACCCAGAGGCTGCTGGCTCCGTACCCCGGGCACGCAGGTGTCCCCTCCTTTGGAGATGCACAGGCTGCGTGGCACAGGGCTGCCGGAGCCCACCCTCACCCCTCTGCCCTCTGCAGGTGGTGGGTCCCTTCGCCGACAACACCCGGGTGCTGTTCGGGGACTACGCACCGGTGCCGGAGCCACGGTACATCTACACTCCCCGGTGAGACAGCGCGGTGCCGCCGTACATCCCCGGTCCTGGGCACTGCCTGGGGCTGCTGCTGGAGATGCTCAGCCCTTTGCTGGGGGCTGGGGCAAGGGGGGAATTCCCAAGGTGCCCCAACCCTGGGGCACAGCAGCCCCCCTGCCCTCTGCTCTTCCCTGGCGCAGGAGGGGGTTAGAGATGCTGCCGGCCAACGTCAGCTTTGCAGCGGGCTGCCGTGAGCCGCAGTGCCAGCAGTACTCACAGGCAGAGGTGGTGGAGGTGGCAAGGGCAGCCGACATGGTGGTGGTCTGCTTGGGGACAGGTAAGTGGGAGCGAGGAGGGCGCTGGGTGGGCACCGCCTGGGGAAGAGGAGTGCCCCAGTGCTGGGGTGGCACTGGGAGAGGAACGGGTCCCCATCGGCCCCCAGGGTGGTTGATGCCCCATCCGCAGTGCCCCAGGCAGGGTCTTAGGGGCTGTCCCTTGGTGTCCCCATGCAGGGATAGATCTGGAGACAGAGGCAAAGGACCGGAGGGACCTGTCCCTGCCGGGCCACCAGCTGGAGCTGCTGCAGGACATCGTGCAGGCAGGTAGGGGCTCTGCAGGGCTTGGTTCCCACGGGGGCAGCATGCTGGTGCCTGGGGACTGACCTGGGGGTCAGGGCCAGCCCACGGGAGCTGGGGTACAGGGAGGGGTTGCACAACCCCCCCAGGGTGTTCCACATCCACAGGGCACCCCAGAGCCATCCAAGCGGCACCAACGCGGGGCTCTTGGTGACGGCTGTCTCGTTGCAGCTGCCGGGCGCCCTGTCATCCTGCTGCTGTTCAACGCGGGGCCCCTGGACGTGAGCTGGGCGCAGGCGCACGAGGGCGTGGGGGCCATCCTGGCATGCTTCTTCCCCGCGCAGGCCACCGGCCTAGCCATTGCCAGGGTCCTGCTGGGTGAGGCAGGGGCCACCCCGGCCGGCAGGCTGCCGGCCACGTGGCCCGCAGGCATGCACCAGGTAAGGCAAGGGCAGGCAGCAGCACCCATAGCCCTGCCCTGCCTCCATGGCTGGGGGAGCCGTGGGATGCAGGGCTGATGCTTGGCTGTGCTGCCCAGCCCTGCCCTGCATCCCACAGGTGCCACCCATGGAGAACTACACCATGGAGGGGCGGACGTACCGGTACTACGGGCAGGAGGCCCCA
The DNA here is from genome assembly GCF_023634155.1 of Falco peregrinus. Classification (NCBI taxonomy): domain Eukaryota; kingdom Metazoa; phylum Chordata; class Aves; order Falconiformes; family Falconidae; genus Falco; species Falco peregrinus. The sequence goes on from NC_073723.1 coordinate 119,140,858, forward strand.
CTCTACCCCTTCGGGTACGGGCTGTCCTACACCACCTTCCGCTACCAGGACCTGGTGCTGAGTCCCCCAGTGCTGCCCATCTGTGCCAATCTCACTGTGTCTGTGGTGCTGGGGAATGTGGGGCAGCAGGACGGCGAGGAGGTGAGCGCAGCTGCTCCATGGGTATGGATGTGGCTGGGGTCCCACCTGCCAGGGGTGCAGCCGGAGGGTCTCGTTGGCACTGACTCCTGTCCCTCCTGGCAGGTGGTACAGCTGTACCTGCGGTGGGAGCAGTCATCCGTGCCGGTGCCCCGCTGGCAGCTGGTGGCTTTCCGCCGTGTGGCTGTGCTGGCTGGCCGGGAGACCAAGCTGTCCTTCCAAGTGGCGGCCGAGCAGCGTGCCGTCTGGGCACAGGACTGGCGCCTCGAGCCTGGCACCTTCACCCTCTTTGCTGGTGGGCAGCAGCCGGGCCAGCAGATGCGGGTGCCTTCGGAGGTGCTGAGCGCACAGTTCACTGTCACCGGCGCAGCCCGGCCCCTGCGCGGGTGCTAACGGTGGGGGCGGTTGTGGAGCCATGGGGTGCTGGTGGAGGGGAGGGGCACGTGGCCTCCCACGTGCCGTGGGGAGCACAGTTGTCTGCCTTGCAATAAAGTGCTGGGTGCTGCTTTGTGGTGGCTGCATGGGGCCCCCGTCCCATCACCCCAGGCACAGGGCTGGCTGCCTCCCCGCAGCAGGACGGCAGTGCCCTCGCCCTGCCTCGTACTTTCACCCTCCTTCCCGTTCCTGTCCCACCCCGGGGTGCTGCTGCAGCCCCACACCCTGCCCATGCCCCACGCCGGCCGAGGGGCAGCAACCACCTGGACCCTGGTGTGCCCCAGCCGGTGCATGCCTGCGCCTCCCGCTCTATTTATAGCTGCCAGGGCTGCTCCAGCGCATTCCCTGTGCTGGGCGGGCAGGGAACCGGCAGCGCTGCCTTCATCCCCAGCCTGGGGGGCTCAGTGGGCCAGGGGCTGGCCCCTCTCCTGCCCAGGCAGGATCTGTCCCCAGGAGGGTGGCAGCCGTGTGGCCAGCTGGCAGGGCCAGCGCGGCGAGGAACAGGCAGGATGCCGGCAGTGGTATGGGCAGAGATGCAGCCAAGCCCTGCGCTGGCCAGGGGGATGGATCCAGCCCTGCAGCAGCTTGGGTGCTGCGGGGCTGGGGTGGGACGGGGGTCCAGCAGCAATGCTGGTGGGGAGCGCAGGTAGCCAGAGCCAGGCAGGAGCTCCTTGGGACAGCGTTGGAGCGCTGGGATCTCCTTCAGCCCTGTGGCTGGAGGCCAAGGTGGGGCCGTCCGGGAGCACATGGGGCTGCCCAGATCTGACATCATGACATCAGGACACTAATTACAGATGCGGCCTGGGGTAATTACAGAGCGGGTGAGAGCTGCAGCAGGGCAGGGCAGGGCAGGGCTCAGCCCATCACTGGCCCATTTGTCACCTGCACCCACCGGGGATTGTCCTGCAGCAGTGGGGCTTTGTGGCTGGCTGTGATGCTGGCCCCATGGCAAGATGCTCAGGGCTGGCAGCTGCCGCAGCACACTGCCAGCAACAAGCTGGTGCCCCACGCCCCCACTCTGGGGACAGACCCTCGCCCCTACGTTCCTGCTGGGTCACTGCCCCATGCCTAGTGGGGGTCAGCAGGAGTATTTTGAGGGCAGGTGTTCAGATCAGCCCTTGTGGCCCCGAAACTGCCCTGTGCAGAGCAGCAGGGTGGGAGCAGCTTGGGGTGGGGACAATGTCCTGGGGCTGGAGGAGGGAGGTGTGGGGCAGAGGGGTGAGGAGCGGGTGGGATGGGGTGTCCCGTGCGGTACTTTGCCCGGAGATGCTGGCACGGTTTGTTTGCTGTCCTCATTCCTGTTTGCACCCAGTCTCCCGCAGCGTCAGCTCCCGCTGGCAGGGCAGTGGCCAAGCCGTGGCTGTAAATGCCCTTTGATTTTGGGGTGCTTGGCATCCCATCAGCTCCCCGCAGGCAGCGTCAGGGCAAAGTGCTGGGCACACTGTAGGTGCTAGAGGCATGGCCAGGCCCCAGCCCACCGGGTGCAGCCCCCTCCCCAGGCCGGTCCCAGGCTGCGTTGCACTCCACACCGAGGGGCTGAGGAGCACAGGGAGCTCTGGGGCATGCAGCTGCTGGGCGGCATGCTTGTCATGAGCTCATTGAATTTTCCATCTGCACAGGGAGGGCGGCTGTTCCTGGCACTGCGGGAACAGGGTGGCTGGACCCAGGAGCCCCACTGCGGCGGAGCAATCGATTGATGCTCTGCTTGTTGTATAAGCCCATCGACTCAGGCTGGCATGGCAGCAAGGAGCCCTGTGCATCACTACCCGCACTGGGAGCACTGGCAGAGCACAGCTGCAGGCCCTGTACACCTGCAGTTGCCCCTTCCTCACTGTGCCCCTGCTCCAGGCTGGCCCCACGGTTGGAAGTACCATGGACATGCCTGGACCCGCTGCCAGGCTCTCCTGGAGCCCTGGGATGCTCATCTGCTCTGCACAATGGCCCTGTGAGGCAAAGGGGCTTTGGAAGCTGCCTGCCAGCACCCTCACAGCAGGTCACAGGGCAGCCCCAGCCCCACACTGCTGGGTCCCTCGAAATAAGGGGCTGTGGGGCTGCCATAGCCCCATGGGAGGCTTGGCCACGCCGGCTGTGAGTAGGGCTGTTCCCTTTCCTGGGGTGTCCCCTCTGTTTGTAGGTTCACTGGGACACACTCCTGTGCCACGTGTGCTCCTGTCCCCCGCCATACCCCAAGGGCCTCACAGCTCCCGGGGCTGTGGCTCGGCCACGCAGCATTCCCCGGCAGGGAGTCAGCCGGTTGTGGCTGCTGAGAGGTTTGGGGAAGCCTCTGCTCCGGCTGAGCCGGGCCAGCAGCCGACGGGTGGCAGGGCTGGGGGCCACGGGGAGGTGATGGCTCAGCCACAGCTTGGAGCTCTGGGGCGTTTGGGCTGGTTTGGGGTGTATGGCCACCCCTGCAGCGCACTGAGTGGGGCCGCCCTGTCTGCTGAGGAGCCCTCCTGCCCGCTCCCTGTCCCCTGAGTCAGAGGAAAGAACTTCCGGAGGAGAGGGCTGGGATTTTGGGAAACCTGTTTGCCTGGTAGGTGAGGGAGGATGGGTGGCAGGGGATCTCCTGGCCCTGCGGTGACATCATCTTCCAAAGAGGCATCTCTGATGGGCGCTGCCTGCAGAAAAACGAATCTGTTCATCAACACATCCCTGTGAACCCAGAGATGGGTGCTTTGCTGGATGCCTGGACCAGGCCAGCTGTGCGGTGAATGGGGACGTGTCCCTGACTCCTGCTGTCCCTGCAAAGCCCTAAGCAGCATTTCTCCCCCCACCGCCTCAGTTGCCGCTGCTGCTGCCCACATGTCCCCTGCCCCTGGACGTGCTGCTGCAGCAGGCGGGCACCTGTGCCCGGGCTGCGTTTGCTGGGGATGCTGTGCAGGGCAGGGATGGGGGGCATGCTGCTGGCCCACCCCTGCTTCTTGCAAGGCCGAGAGGAGTGTCACCCGCGGGTGACTGAGCCGCGGCCTCCGCACCCGTCCGCAGTGCAGGGCAGGCCTCATTATCTGCCTGTTATCAAGGCAGGAGGGGCTGTGTGGGGGCGAAGCCCTCACCCCCAGGAGCAGGGGGGTGGCTGCTGGCAGTGACTAAGGCTCACGTGTGGCGGGTGGGTGGGTGGGTGGGGGAAGCAGCTTTGAGGGTTCATCAGCAGCCAAGGTGGGGCTCCAGGATGGAAGATCCATGTTTCTTTGGGGTGCCTGGAAATCGGGCAGCTGCTCCGAGCAGCACTGGCGGCGGCACCGGGCACGGCGAGGGCAGGGCGGGCAGGGGGTGTCTGCTGCAGGGCCAGCGCTTCGCAGGTGACCAGAGCGTGGTGAAATGTGGGGAGTGGGAAGGGTGGGTGCAAGCCCCAAAACGTGGGAGAGCAGGGGCTGAAGCAACGCTGGGGGGTGCTGGGCGCTGCGGGGGGGGGCAGGCCTGAGGCCGCGGGGAGGGGCGCGGGGTCCCAGCCCCGGCGGCGGGAGGGCGGTCGAGCCCCCCCGGGGATGGGAGCCCCGGGGCCGGGCCAGGGGCAGGGGAGAAGCGAGTCGGGCCAGAGCAGCCCCCGCCCGCCCGCTGCCCCCAGCCCGCGGGGCTGCGCGGCCGGGGCCGGGGCGGGGAGCGCCGTGCGTCCTCCCCCGCCGGGCCGGGGGGAGCGGGGCGGCGCGGCGCGGCTCGGCACGGCTCGGCCAGCCCTCTGCGCCTCCCCGCCACGCCATGGAGAGGAGCCGCGCCGGGCGGGAGCCGCAGCCCCAGCCCCAGCCGGCCCAGGGTAAGGCTCGGCGGCGGGGACCGGCTCCGGTAGCGGCGGGCGCCCGGGGCCCCCTCCCGCACTGCGGGGCCGCGCCGGGGACGGGGAGCGGGATGCGGCCGCGGGAGCCGGCGGGGGGGTGCGGGGCTCGGCGCGGGGGTGCGGGTCCGGCCGGTGATGCTGCGGAGAGCGGGGCGCTGCGCCGGGCCCGGGGGCTGCGGCGGGGCCGCTCGGGCGGCAGAGCGGGGCGGGGGCCCGGGGAGGCTGCGGAGGAGCCGGGGCGGGTTGGGGGTGGGGGGGACCCGCGGCCGGAGCGTCTTCCCGGGAGGGACAAAGCCCGGGCACGGCCCCTCCATCTTGGGGTGGGACGGAGCGGCGCAGCCCCGGGCCCCGCCGCCGCCGGGGGTGCAGGGGGAGCTGCCCCGGGGGCGCCCTCCCGGGGGCGGCCCCGCCATGGCGGGGGGGGGCCGGGGCGGCGGCCTCTGCCCTTGCCCGGGCTCTTCCCCTCCAGCCGGTGGGCGATGCCGGGCAGGGCCCCGCTGCCGCGCGCGCTCCCGGGGCTCGGTGGGGGGTGCCGGGCGGCCCTGCCGCGGGAGGGTCCGTGCCTTGGGAGCGCCGGGGTCACCGCCGCGGTCCGAGCGGAGGAGGCTGCCGGGGGGGCGCAGGCGCTGCCCCCCTGCGGGGAGCGGCAACGCGTCCCGGCCGGGCCCGGCCCCGGCGCTGCCCCGGGATGAACCGCTGTCTCCCGGCTCGGCCCGGCCAGGCGGGGCGGGGGCTGCGGCCCGGGGCCGGGGCTTGTTTGGGCTCCTTCCCGCGGGGCTCCGGCCCGGCGCTGCCCGGGCCCGCCCGCCCCGGGCGCGGGGCTGTGACTAAGCACGGTCCGTGCCGGAGCCGCTTCCCACCGATGGAGGAAGAGGAGCCGCGGCTCCCCTCCCCCCACCCCCGGCCCCGGTGCCCGCCGCCGCGCCGGAATTCCCCGCCCGGGCCGCGGCAGGCGGGATGGGTGGGTGGGTGGGTGGGTGGATGGCTGCCGGCCCCCGGCCTTGCCACAATGCCCTTTACCGCCGGCTCTCCGACAAACCGGCGGCGGGTCCCCAGCGGCGCTGCCCGAACGGCTGCAGACATATTGTCTGTGTCCCGCTCAGCGCCCCCGCAGCCCGCCCGCCCGCCTCGGCCTTCCCCTTCCCTCCGCTTGGCTCCCTGGGCAGGGTGGCCAGCAGCCCCCAGCCTGTTGCCCCCCGGGTGGCTCGGTTCCCCCCTGCCCGGAGGTGCTGGCAGCTCCACCACCAGCGAGGATGGTGCTGGGGCAGCGTGTCCTGCTCCGAGTCCGTCCCTGATCCCTCTCATCTGGGTGACCCACGCGGCAGGGCGGCCCAGGCTGCTCCCTGTCTCACTACCCAGTGTGGGTCAGAGCCCCCTGGCCGCCCTGGTGTGCTGTGTCCTGGCCACCAGTGGGGATGCGATTTCACTCCAGGGATCAGGACCAGCTGGTGGTGTTGGGGGGGCCAGGGGAGGGGTCGCAGAGGGCACATGGGACAGGGTGTGGAGGCACCAGGTGGGATGCTGCCCCACGGGGGTGAGGACCAAGACAGGGAGCAGGCAGGGCTTGGTTCTTATCTGGGTTTTCCCTGGCTTCTCCGGCCCTTCTCCCTCCAGCACAGCGGAGAGGGAGGGTGCAGGGCGAGCTGGTTGCCAGCCAGCACCTGTGTTTGGGAGCAGGCGGCTCGGGAGTTCTCCCAGCGCGGGGACGCCAGCAGAGCCACTGCTGCGAAACCGTCAGAGCAACGTGATGCAACGTGCGGAGTGGTGATGTGACAGTCCCGTGGTGCCATGTCTAAAATAGTTAGCACAGCTTTTGCTTGTTGGAGGGCTCCGTGCAGGGACAGGCAGCAGCACAGGCAGCCTGCTGGGAGCAGAGCTGGATCCTGCACGGCCCCAGCCCTGGTAGGTGTCTACATCCACGTTGCGAGGCTCAGGACCTGTTTTTTGGAGGTGCTGAGCTCCTGGCTTCCAAGAGGCCGGATCCCAGTGAGCACAGAGCCCCATGTCGTGCCTTTGAGCCAGGTTCTGTTTTTCCCAGCGTGATGCTAGCAGACAGGTTTTTGGGAACATGGCTGGGCTGGCTGCCCTCGGTGCTGGCGGCTCCGCACGGGTCGCCCCAAGGACGCGGGCACCTCCTGTCGCCACTGCTGGCGCTGCCCAGATGGATGTCAGGCAGGTGCTGTCTGCCCCTGCCCTTGCTCTGTTTGGGGCTGTGCTGTCACTGCAGCCAAATGGAAAGTTTGCCGTGGGGGTGCCAGGGCGCAGCAGCAGATCAGGCTCTTTCCTTTGCATGTATTTTAAATGCTGGAAACCCCCCCGGCTCTGGCGCTGATCTGGCCACGAGATCCCATCTTCCAAGTTCCTCTTGTTGCTCTTTGGCTTGGCACGCCACTGCTGATTCGGTGCTTGCTGCAGGAGCTTGGTGGACTCTGCCACAGCCCAGAGGCTGGCACAGTGCCCCCATGGCTGCCCCCACATGCCCCCGTCCCAGAGCCATGGCAGGGCACAGACCCTGGGAAGGGAGGCTGGATCCTCCATGCTGGTGGGGCTGGGCAGCAGGTGCAGCCCCCTGCCAAACCAGCGCTGCCAGGAGCAGTGGCAAAGGCAGTGTGGCCCCAGCCAGGTGGGCAATGCCCTGCTGTGCCCCTTACTCCTGCCTGGCACCCACCGTGGCCATCTGCTTGTGCCATCCTGGCTGCCCTGCTGCCTGTGCCCCTCCTGCCTGGCTCCTGCCTGGCCCTTGAGGCCTGTCCCCGAAGCGGGGCTGTGGGCAGCGCGTGGAACACCGTGGGATGATGCCTGACCTGCCCCAGCGCTGCCGGCTGTGCTTTGCTGGCTCTGAGCCGGCAGGGAGAGGAGCCAGCCTCAAGCTACAGCACCCATACTGCCTGGGGCCAGGGTGTGGGCAGCAATGCCATGGGACCCCCACCACCGGGGACAGGGTGCCATTGCTGTTGGTGGCTGCCAGGGTGGCACTGGCCAGCCCCATGGTGCGGGGCTGCTGGCGCTTGCTCTGTGCGTTGCCCACAGCTCCCTGTCCCTGCATGTGAGCTGGGGCCGAGGGTGTGCGTCAGCACTGCGCGCGCGGCTGGGACATGCCAGGGACATGCCAGGGACGTGCCAGGGACGTGCCAGGGACGCTTGCTCACTGTCCCTATCATCCAGGTGCCGGGGGTGTGGGGGGGAATTCCGGGGTCTGAGTGGGACAGGGCAGGGCTTGGCTCTGATGCATATCTGAGATGTGGTGGGATCGGGGTCAGCGCTGGGGCTCTGAGCATCCCCTGGGCTTTGAGCACCCCTGTGCACCCCACAGCACTCTGGTGGCCTCAGGCAGCTGCTCTCCTTGCCCGACACGAGCACCTGCAGAGCAATCGCAGCCCCAGGGCCACAGCTGCCTCCCCGCTCAGCACCAAGACCTGCTGGCAATGAGGAGAGGCCCCGGGGGACTCATCCTTCCCTCCTCCTGCACGGCCGTGGGGCTGCCATCAAGGTCAGGGGAGGCAGCTGGAAAGCAGTGGCACCGGGAAGGGCCCGAGGGTGCGTGGGTGTCCCCACGGGCTGTGGGGAGCAGCCCTGCAGAGCCAGCGGTGGCTCTTGGCGCTGGGCTTTCCCTCGGGATCTTGTCCTTGGGCATCGCAGGGACTTGTACAGTGGCCAGGGTGGCCGGGGTCTGCCAGCTGGGTGCTGACACCAGCCTCTCTGGGTGGCTTTGCAGTGGTCACCAACGGGCCCCCGCTGCACCCGCCAGCCCTGCTCTGCTCCCCTCCCAGGGCAGGGGTGGGCCGTGCCGGATGCCCCCCGGCTGGGGCAGGCACAGCACGCGGAGCCGCGCATGGTGGGCTGTGGCCGTGCCACAGAGCGGGAACATGAGGATACGGTGGATGGGGGGAGCTGAGGTTAAAGCAGGCGGGTGCTCCCCGCTGCGTCCTGGTGGAAAGCACCCTGCGGGGATGCGGACGGACAGTTAACGAGGGCTGCTCGCCTTCCGACCGGAGCACCCTGCGGGGCCTCGATGTGCTCTCGCTTCACGGCACCAGGAAATTTGCCTCTGCCTGGCTGAGCATCCCAGGCCATGTGCGGGCCACGGAGCAGCACCACACTGGGCAGTGCTGGGCTGTGGGTGCTTGGTGGCATGGGTGCTGGTGCCACATGGACCCATGGGAGGAGCTGGGCTGGGCTGGGCGATGCGGCATCCAGGAGCAGCACCTCGCCCCAGGGCCGTGGCCTATGGCTGGGCGCATCACCGTCCTGGTGCTGGCAGCGGGGCCAGTGCCGTGCAGGCTTGATTGGGCTGGGGGCTGTAGGGGAGCCGTGCCTGCATGTCTGGGGGGCTGGGGAGCTAATCCCTGCGGAATGCCCCAGCCAGGGGAGAGGGGGACGCCCGCACTGCCTGGGCGCAGGCAGCGTTGGGTTTCAGGGCAGCTGCTGCGCTGGAGCAACGACAGGGACAGATGGCGGCAGGGCTGGCCCCAGCCGCGCATGGGGGTTTTGGCTGTGCCCGGCAGCCCTGCCCTGGCCATGGGTGCTGCTGTCCCTCTGGCTGGTGGGGCGGGATGGATCCTGCCCAGGGCTGCGCCTGCGGCTCGGTGCCCAGTGGCGCAGGGTGGCAGGAGGCACCTGCCATCCCCTGGCACTGCTCCCTGCGCATGGGGGGCTCCAGGAGGTATTTCCATCTGCTCGGAGGCATCAGCCTGGCTTTGAAACTTTCCCTTGGCTGGTGACCTCGTGGGTAGCGCCTGGCTGTGCCACCACAGTCCTCCTGGGGGTCACCTCTCCCAGCTGGGACACACGTGGTGCCACTGCGGGTATTGTCCTTAGAGGAGGTGCCTGTAGGTGCCGATCTGGGGCAGCCCTTGGGGGCACAGGGTTGGGGAGCCCCCAGCTGCAGCCCCGGCACCTTCCCAGCCATGCGTCAGCCTCACAGCCATCTTGCCAGGCGCAGCCATGGGAATGTGGGATGTGCAGGATCGGGGCCAGGGGATGGGCCGGCTTCCTGTGGCAGAAAATACCCGGAAGGCTGCCGGGGTCTGCGGGGGGGCCAGGGCTGGCTGTGTCCCCCGTGGAGCCTGGGGTGGGTGAATCCTGCTGGCATGACCCCCAGCCTGGGTGGGGGGCTGCAGCAGGACCCCCAGCCTTTCCCTGGGCAGGCAGATGCTGCTATGGGTGCTGTGGGCCCATGGGACCTGGGGTGCCCCCGTGCCTGCAGCGCAGCGGGCGCTGGCGGTGCCTGCCCTGGCAGCCTGGGCCTGCCCCGGCTCGGCGGGCTCCAGCGTGGGATGGAGGAGCGGCGCCGGCCCGTGTTTGCAGAGCCCACACTTTGCCCCTCGCCGAAGATTGTGGAGAGCTCTGCAAACACGGCCGAGCCTGGTGCATGACATCACCCCATGGCGAGAGCTGCTTGCTGGGTCCTGTGGGTGCCGGTCACTGGTGTCCCCCCCACCCCAACCTGCCGGACCTGGGGCCGTGCACTGCAGCGGTGCCCGTGGGGCTGGAGCTGGGTGCCCACAGCCCCACCATGGATTGGGCATCATTCCCGGGCAGGAGTGACGGCACTGCCTGCTGTCGGGGGTCGGGATGGTGTGTTTGCAAAGGGCTGGTTAGTGGGAGCTGGGGGGGATCACTGCTGCTGGGCACCGCCGGCGATCCCAGCACATCCATTGTTGCAGAGGACATGCGCTGCGGCTTCGCAGGGTGGCTGGTGCCCTGTCCCCAGCGCTGGCGCATACGGTGGTGGGTGTCCCTTGGGGTCCGCTGGGGGCTGGCTGGGATGGGGAGGGGGTGCGCAGCCACCGTGCCCCTGCCTGCCCCACGGCGGGACGGTGAGCAGCCGGCCCCACACGAGGAGGGGGTTGTTTGCTGGTGTTGCCGCAGCCTCGTGTGCATTCCTGGGCCATGAGTTCATGGCTGCATGCGCCGGCCGCGGCATGGCGCGCGCTGGGGGACATGGGCTGGGGCGGTGATGTCAGGGCCCGCGCCCATCCTGCCCCCGGCTGCGCCGCCAGCACCCGCGGAAGCAGCCCTGCATCCTCCGGGGAGAGCAGCGCGGAAGCTCGCAGGTCCCCGTCCCCACGTGGGGTCTCTGCCCCACGTCCCCCCCACGGCAGGGCCAGGGTGGCAGCTGCCGGGGAAGAAGGGCGGCTTTGTGGCGGCGGTGCCTGGCAGAGCCCCGGCCGGTCCCTCTGTGCATTGTGCACCCAGCGCCTGGCACCTGCCATAGGGTGGCCTGGGTGCCCCCCAGGATGGGGGCAGCAGCAGGGCTTGGGCGAGGGTCCCACTGCCTTCCCCAGGGGGACCCCGCGGCCATCCCCAGGGCCTGTCCCTGGCCCCTGCAGCCAGGGACAGCCTTGCTCCCGAGGGCTGCGTCTGGGGGACAGGGCTGCACCCCTCGAGCACTGTGTTTGGGGGGGACAGGACTTCACCCCCTAAGTGCTGTGTTTGTGGGGGATGGGGCTGCCCCAGACTCCCGCAGTGAGTGACCGTCTGTTCTGTTCTGCCTGTCTTTCAGGGAAGCCACCGTCCCTGATGGGAGACAGCGTGCCCCCCCCGACCTCGCCACCCCCCTCACCTGGGGATGCCCTGCAGGGAGAGCGCACCCCCCCGCAGTGTGATCGACCTGTCCCTCCAGCCGTCATCCCCTCTAGACAGCCTGTCTCGCCCATCCCTCCAGCCGTCACCCCCTCTGAAAAGACCGTCTCGCCCGCCCCCGCAGCCGCCACCCCCTCCAGGCAGCCCACCTGCCCCCCAGCTGCGATGCCCCCCTCCGAGAGCAGCACCCCACAGCCTGACCGACCCACCCCTCCAGCTGCGACACCGGCCGGACAGCCCGTCTCCCCCAGCCCTGCGGCTGTGGCCCCCTCAGCAGAGAGCGTCCCCCCATGGCGTGACCGGTCACCCCCTGGGCCCCCCCAGCCCCCTGTGATGGAGCACCTCAAAGAAGAGGCATCGCCCCACGCTGCCGGGCAGCTGGTCCCCGTCCACGCTGCTGCTGCCCCCTGCCCGGCAGAGACGCCGCCCTGCGGGAGTGACCCCCCGGCTGCTGGTGAAGGGGCACCCTCTGATGCCAAGAGACCCCCAGGCAGTACATCTGGGCCCTCAAAGGACGTACCCCCCCGGAGCGACCGGCCCCCACCAACTGCAGCCTTGCCAGCTCCTGCTGCCAGCCCCAGGCCCAAGCAAGGTGGGTGCCCGGGGGGGCCAGGGGTGCTCCGGTGATGCTGGCACGCTGCGGGTGCTGCTCGATGGCTCTGCCCAGCTGGTGCCAGCGCAGCACTGGGGCTGGGGGGGGCCGGGCGCTGCTCTGATGGTGTCTCCCCGCTGCAGATGCCCAGAAAGCCCAGGCAAGGCACAAGCAGGCGAAGGAGCGGCGTGAGGAGCGGGCCAAGTACCTGGGTACGGGGCTGGTGGAGTAGGGGGGGGCCATGGGGCCATGGAGCCCTCCGGCGCGCACTGGGAGGGAAAGTGGTTGGTGGAGGGGGTGGGTGGGGAGGCAGGAGCTAAGGAGCTTTGCGGGGTCATGGGCAATCCCATTAGTTGCCATGAGCTGAGCCCGGGCAGGATCTGCTGTGCTGGTGGCTCTGCTCCCCCAGCACGCTGCTGTCTCTCCCAACACGCCAGCGCCCTTGCTGCAGCACCTCCCCGGCTGCTCCCCGCGGTCTGGGTGCCCCCCGGGTGCATGGGTGCCCCCCGGTCTGTGCGGGTGCCACCAGCCCAGCGCCCAGCTCTCGGGGCTGCAGGCAGCAGCAGCAGCTGCAGGCAGCCCCGCAGCAGCTCGGGGCGGCGGGTGAGTGGAGCCCCTGTGCCGCGCATGGGGCCTCCTCGTCCCCGCGCTCTTTCCACCCTCATTCCCCCATTGTTCGCCGGCGCGGCTCGGCGGGCTCCCGGCCTCCCTTTTGTCCTTGCCCAAACCCCTCCCTCGTCGGCCGGCCGCGATGCCGCCTGCCCCACACACCCAGGGAGCCCAGCCGTGTGCCCTGGCCGGAGCCAGCCCTCAACCGTGCACCACCGCTATGGGCACGCATCCTGACCGTGGGGCTTGCCGGGGCTGTGCCTCGGCTGTGACGCCGCTGCTCTGGCTCCCTCCTGCAGCCGCCAAGCGGGTGCTGTGGCTGGAGAAGGAGGAGAAGGCCAGGCTGCTGCGGGAGAAGCAGCTGGAGGAGCGCCGCAAGCGCCTGGAGGAGCAGCGGCTGAAGGCAGAGAAACGCCGCGCTGTCCTGGAGGAGCGGCAGAGGCAGAAGCTGGAGAAGAACAAGGTGGGCATGGGGGATCATAGGTGCAGTGGGCAGGGGGCTGGGGCAACACACAGGGGACGTGCTTCCTGGGGAGGCCTTGTGGCTCCAGCAGCCCTTCGGGAGCTGCCCACTGTGCCCATCCTCATGGTGCAGAGCATCTGCGGTGCCTAGCTCCTTGGGCACACATGCCCTGGCCAGGGTGGGCATCTCTGCCCCATCTCCCTCCAAGCATCCCCATCACTGTGATAGCCTCCTGCCAGGAGGCTCTGCCTGGTCCTGGCCCCGTTCCCCCAGCTGCCGGCCTCACCTTGTCCCTCTCCCTTGGGTAGGAGCGCTATGAGGCGGCGATCCAGCGGTCGGCCAAGAAGACATGGGCAGAGATCCGGCAGCAGCGGTGGTCCTGGGCAGGGGCCCTGCACCACGGTTCCCCTGCGCACAAGGACGGTGAGTGCCAGGTTGGGCGAGGGTGCCCAGGACCCCGCGGCTCTGCCGGCGGCGGGGGCGGCTGGGCATGGCTCTGCAGTGCTCGGTGCAAGGAGAGTGAGACCCTACAAAGGCAGTTCAGCCCCACTGCTGCGGGTCATGCTGCTGTCACCCTGGGCTGTGCTGGGCTGTGCCAGGACCTTATGGGGCCCTTGGCTTGTCCTTGCTCTCGTGGGGCTGGGTGTAAGCTGGAGGCTGTGCGTCACGGTCACTGTTCTGTGCGGGGACGTGCTTGGGGACAGCTCTGGCTGCCTGTGGGGATGCCGTGGCCATGCTGCCCGGGTCTAAGGTGGCTGGGAGGAGTCAGGCATGGGTTGTGGAGCTGTGCAAGGCCGTTGCCATCTCTTGTTGGGGTCTGTGCTGTGGCATGTCTCCTTGTCCCCCAGCTGGGTGGAGGCAGCGCTCGGCCCCTCCAGCTTCGGTGTAGGGGTGACCATGGCTGTGCGTGTTCCTGGGTGCACGTGGCTGTGCTGTCATGCCATGTCCTTGCAGTGGCTGCTGGAGGCTCAGCTGTGCCCACTGCCCCACCGCTGGGGTGCTGAGCCCAGCTGGTCCCTCTCCTTGGGGACACCCTGTGGGGGTTGGTGCTGGGGTTGGGCTTGTAGAGGTCTCCCCTGTCCCCTGACCACCGAGGGGACAGGGCTGCGCCAGTGGGCACTGGCAGTGCCTGGTGTGTCTGATGATGGGCTGATGACACAGAGGGCAGTGCTGTGCCCTGGGGTCTGTCTGCCCCACTTGTGCCAGGGGGCAGCTGCGGCAGCCCCGGCTGTGCCTGGCCGGGCTGTGCGTACCGGTGTGGTGAGCCAGGTGGTGTGTGCCGGCGCCATGTGGCTGGCACCGTGTGTGTGCAGACGTCGTGTGCCCGGTGGTGCCTGGCTGGGCTGTGTGTGCAGGAGCCGTGTTCTGGTTACGCCTGCCTGGGCTGTGTGTCTGGGTGCCGTGCGTCCAGCTGTGGCTCGTGGCACGCTCCGGGACACCGCAGGACAGACCTGTCCATGGTGCAGCGCCTGGCAGGGTCTGGCATGGGGACACCTTCCCCTGCCACCTCCCGTGGGGACGTGCTACCAGAGCTGCCACCGGCGCTCTCACTCGCCAATCTCCTGGCTGCCAACTCCCCTGGCAGCAGCTCCCCCGGCTGTTTTCTCCAGAGGAACCTGGCCGGGACGGAGGGATCCCCGCACCCTGCGGGGGTGCTGCCAGCCACTGGCACCCTCCTGGCACTGCCGTGGTGACCCGGCACCAGTGTGAGCGTTTTCCCCTGTCTGTCTGGACCTGCTGCCCTCAGTCTGCTCCCCCAGGCTGTCTGCTCGCCTGGTGCTGCCATGGTCCCTGGCCACCCAGTCCCCAGTTCCCAGGACTGCTTCTGGGGAGACTGGCGTGGCGGGGCGTGGGAGCCACCCTGGCTCCCCAAGGATGAGATCGCTGCATGATCCCAGCATGACCCCCTGGGGCTCGGGCACCGTGCTGTGCCAGGTGCCAGTGCCGTGTTGTGGCCCTGGACACCAGAACTCCTGACCCCACTCTCTGTGCCGCGTCCTCCCGCTCCTGCCCCAGCACCCCGGCACAGCTGTGCATGCTGCATGTGGGGGGCCCGGCCCTGGCCCCAGGACCTTAATGCCCTTGTGTCTTTTCCCTTCTCCAGGTGCGAGCCGGTGCTCAGTGTCCGCTGTAAACCTCCCCAAACACGTCGACTCTATAATCAACAAGCGGCTCTCCAAATCCTCCGCCACCCTCTGGAACTCTCCCAGTAGAAGTAAGAGCCCTTTGTGTTTGCCCCAGCGCAGGGGGTGCAGCCTGGCTCCCACCCAGCGCTGGGGACCCCCGAGGCCAGGGTCCCCCATCCCCAGGCCCTGCCTTGCAGCACGGTGCCCGCGGAGAGAGGAGAAGCCGTTTGCTGTTTGCAGGAGGAGGCTGGAGCCGGGCATTGGCTACTTGAGGCTGTGTGCAGGCTGGGAGGAGGAGGAGGAGAAGCGGCTGGGTGGTGGCAGCCCTGTGGGGCACCAAGATGGGGACAGGGAGCCCTGGCTCCCTACCCCGGGGCAGCTCAGGTGGGTGCAGATGCAGCCACAGAGTGGGGTTGCCAGCAGACCTCCTTGGGACTGGGCACCGTGCCGGTGCCTGCCACCGTGCCGCCTGTCCCCACAGGCACTGGGAGCTGGGTGCCATGGAGTGCCGTGGGTGCGATGCTGTGTCGGGTGTTGCGAGGTCGTCGTGGCCCTGGGCGAGCTGCCCAAGGCTGCCGGCTGCGCCGGAGGGATGCGTCCAGCGCTGGGTCTGCTGTTGTGTTTCGGGGTTGCCTGGTGATGGGTGAGCGCGTTCCCGGCTGGGTATAAATAGCTGGAGCAGCTGACGCGGGCGGCTGCAGGCGGTGGTGACGCAGGCAGCTCTCGCTGGCCCCGTGCTGGGGGCTCAGCCCAGGGAGAGGCACCCAGGGGCTGTCAGCACTGCCTGGGTTGGAGCAGCATCTCCCTGGGCTGGTGCCAGACCCGGTGCCCTGTCCCCTGCACTGCACCTGTGACTCTGTTTTCTCCCCTCCTGGCAGCAGGTGCTGCTTCCAACCTGATGGGGGACCCCGGTGGAGAGGGGCCGAAGGGCCCTGTCTCTGTGGGTGCTTCCTGCATGTCTGTGGGGTGTCGGGTGCCAGCGCCATGCACAGTGGGGCAGCCAGTGGCAGCCCTGTGCCCAGCTGAGCTGACAGCGTGGCCGGGGGCCACCGTTCCTTGGGGGCCATGAGCCTGGCCTGGCTCCCATGGCAAGCTCAACGACTTTGGCACAGCTCCCTCGGGGGAGGGCATGCTGCAGTGTTGCTGCAGCAGCTGCCATGTGCTGGGGACTCGCTTCTGGCAGCACAGGGGCACAGGGAGGCTGCGCGCCAGTGCTGGGCGCAAGGAGAGGGCCAGAGAGGAAGGGGCTGCTCTCAGCAGGGTTGCACCCTGGCACTGTGGGTGCTGTCCACTGTGGATGCACGATGGCTGGGGTGGCTGCAGGGTATGGGGACACCGTCGTCATCGTGCCGCAGCACCGTCCCGCAGGCACCCTGCCCACCCATGCCTGCGCCCGCACAGCCCCTCATCCTGCTCAGCCAGCCATGCAGGGCAGTGGGACCCCCCTCCCCAGCACGGCTGAGCTTTGGGCATTCCCAGGGCTGCGCACGTGCCCCGGCCTTGCCGCAACCGCATGGCTGCTCCCTCCCGGTGGGTGGCTGTGGGGCTGGGGGCTTGGGGGTGCGCTAATGGCCCCTCTCCCTCCCCAGACCGGAGCTTGCAGTTGAGTCCGTGGGAGAGCAGCATTGTGGACCGCCTGATGACGCCCACCCTGTCCTTCCTCGCGCGCAGCCGGAGCGCCGTGACTCTGGCTGGGAACGGCAAGGAGCAGGGTGAGCACTCGGGGCAGGGGGACGGGGCCACACAGGTCCTGTCACAGGCAGGGGACTGGGATGAGGGAGCCTGGAGCCAGTGAAGAGCTGGTGCCGGTGCCGTGCTGGCTTTGTCCTGACAGTGTGGTTGCTCCCTCCACCAGTGCCTGTGTGCCCCCGCTCAGCCTCCGCCAGCCCCCTCAGCCCCTGCCACAACCACCGCCTGCAGCACCGCTGCTGGGAGAGGCGGAAGGGGACGGCTGGCAGCCCTGACGTGACGCCACACCGCAGGACCGAGTCCTCACCCGTGAGTGCCACCTCCTGCAGGCACCCCTTGGTGCCAGGGTGGCCGTGGGGCACAGTGTGGCTCCCGGCTGACCCGAGCACCTGGCACTGACGCTGTCTTTGTCTCTCCCTGGCCGGAGCAGAAGAAGAAGGAGAAGAAGGAGAAGGAGAGGGAGAATGCCAAGGAGCGCAGCGCCCTGTCTCGTGAGCGCAGCCTCAAGAAGCGGCAGTCGCTGCCAGCAGCACAGCCCCGGCTCCTGCCCACGGCAGACAGCAGGTAGGGACACGCCACCATGGAGGCTGCCTGGCCCCAGCCCCACCACCACGGGGGCTGCCCCAGCCCCACTAATGCCGCCTCTCTCCATTTGCAGCCCTGGCCCCAAGAACCGTCCCTCATCCCCTGCCACCCCCAAAGCCCGTCCGGCATCCCCCAGCCCAGCCCTCAGCTCTCCCCACAAGCCACCCTTGCCCCGCAGCGCCCACTCCTCTCCCAAGGTGCGGGCCAGGGCTCGGGAGGAGCGGCGGGAGCAGGAGGGCCAGGCAAAGGCACGCGAAAGGAAGGAGGAGGAGCGGGGCCCGGCTCCCCCAGCCCTCCCCGAGCCCCCCAAGGCGCCTGCAGAGCCAACAGCAGGTGGGTATGGGGTGCCTGGGGGATGGCGGGGCTGGGGGGACCAGGAGCAGCACTGACGCTACATGAACCATGCAGCCCCCCCGGCCCCTGCAACCCCCAGCCCTGTGCCAGCCACCCCTCCAGGCAGACCCCCAGCCGGCACCACAGACCGGGAGGAGGCTGCCCGGCTGCTGGCAGAGAAGCGGCGCCAGGCCCGCGAGCAGCGGGAGCGTGAGGAGCGGGAACGCCGGGAGCAGGAGGAGCAGGAGAGGTGGGTGCTGCCCCCCTGGCCCCCGGCCCCAGCCCCCCACCTTGCTGAGGGCCCCCTCCCCACAGGCGGCTGCAGGAGGAGCGGGCGCAGCAAGCAGCAGAGGAGCAGAGCCGCAGGGAGGCCCTGGCACGCCAGCGGGAGGAGGAACGGCGGCTGCAGGAGGAGCGTGAGGCCCAGGAGAGAGCACGGGCAGAGCAGGAGGAGACAGAGCGGCTGCAGAGACAGGTCTGGGGTGGCGGGGTGCGGGGGCAAGGGGTTGCAGGGCAGGCAGGGTGGAGGATGGATCCTCCCCAGGGTGGAGGGGGAAGGCAGGAACGCTGTCCTGTGCTTCCCACTCCAGCGGGATGTAGGTGCGAGGACCAGTCCTGCCCCTCGATGCCCAGGGTGGTGGGAGGAGATGTGGCGCAGGGCTGTGCTGAGCTGCCCGGGCAGCATGTCCCTACTGTCCCTGCTCTGTCCCATCCACCCCTGCCCTGTCTCACCCGTCCCTGCCACCCCACTGTGCTGCAGAGAGAAGAGGCTGAGGCAAGGGCGCGGGAAGAGGCTGAGCGGCAGCGCCTGGAGCGGGAGAAACACTTCCAGCGTGAAGAGCAGGAGCGGCTGGAGAGGAAGAAGGTGAGGGCTGCGGGCACCCCATGGTGCGTGGCACAGCAGGGGCTTCCCCTGCGAGGGGTCCTGCCCAGCACCCAGGGCAGGTCCTGTTGGCGAGGACTGTGCACGAGCCCCCTCTCTCTGCCCTGCAGCGCCTGGAGGAGATCATGAAGAGGACGCGCAAGTCGGACGTAGCAGATGCCAAGGTGGGTGCTTGTCCCCTGTCCTGAGGCTCCTGGGGACATGGGAGACTCCGCAGAGCCCTCCCGCCCATGCCTGGAGCTGCCACTGCCCCTCATGGCTCTCCTCTCCCTGCAGAAGAAAGAGGACAAGAAGGTGGTGAATGGGAAAGCAGCTGAGCAGGAGGACATCTCAGGTGTGTGGCCCCTTCCCATGGCCCGCTGCACCTTTGAGGTCCACGGAGCCACGACCGCGTCCTGCTCCCCCCACCCAGCCATGCTCTGGCCCAGGGCCATAGCTGAGCGGGGGCTCTGCCGATGTCCCCAGGCCACGAGAAGCATGCAGGGCCCGTGCCAAAGGAGGAAGAACTCCCTGAGACACAGACACTGAGCGTAGGGACCCTGGGGGGGCCAAAGGGCCTGGCAGGCGATGGGTTGCAGCCAAGGTGAGCATCGGCGCAGCTGGGGGGGGCCCAGGGGTGGCATGGCCCTGGCTGACCTCAGCCTTCCCATCCCGCAGCTCCCTGGCCAAGGAAGTGGCGACCCCGGCATCCTTGGTGAACGGTGTGCAGCCCAGCAAGCATGAGAACGGCTTCTCAGGCACAGAGGGGTCGCAGGAGCTGGTGCTCTCCCACCATGGCAGCAGCCCCAGCAGCATCATCCCCTTCGGTGACAAGGAGCCTTTCCTCAAGCAGGCTGTGGTCAAGCCCCCCCAAGTGACAGGTGAGAGATGGGAGCTGTGCAGGGAGGCCAGGAGCTGGGGCAGTGCTGTGGCCACCCTGGTCTCACCACTGCACCCTCCCTCTGCCCAGAGGTGCTGTGAGGGCCAGGCCCTGACAGATGTCCCCGCGGGGCCACCGCACATGTCCCAACTCCGGACACCCGCGCAGAACTGTAGCTGTTGTCAGAAGAAAAACCTCGCTGCTCCCCCCTGCCCGCCGTGCGTGCCCAGCCCTGCCACGGGGGGCCCGGGTGGCGTGGGACCCCGGTGAGGCAGCCGCCGGCCCCCTGCCTGTTGCAGGGATGCCTGGTTTCTCTCTTTGTTCTTGTTTTTATTTCGTTGATTGGTTTTTGTTTTTTTTTAAATATGCACCTTATCAGACTGACACCCCCACCCTAGCAGCCTGCCAGAGTCGCCCCAGACGTGTGGTGTAATAATGTAGTTATTTAACTTGCTGGGTACAATGTATGTGAATACTGTAAATAGAGCTCGGCCAGACGCTGGGGATGCTCGCCCGGCCTGGCTGGCGTGGGGCAGGAGGGCTGGGGGCTGCCCAGGGCTTGCAGCCAGGAGGGCCACAGCCTGGCCAGGGGGAGGCTGCTCCCCATCCCCACATCCCCGCACACACCTGCGTGTGCACTGGGTGCCCCTGTGCCGCCGGAGCACATGCCCGGGGCCTGGCTGGCGCCACGCTGCTCTCCGTGCCGTTGTGACAGTGTTACGCATCCGGACAACCTTTGCCAACAATAAAAATGGACAACTGCCCTCGCCTCGCCTCCTTGTGTCCCTGGGGGCAGGAACCCTGCTGTCTGTGGGCAGGTGGCCGTGCCACGGTGCGGGGCTGGGCTGGCAGCACTCCTGGTGCCCCGGCAGCAGCTGGGCAGGTTTACCCCACGTCAGGGCTTGCCCATCCCGCGCTGGTTGTGCTGTCAGCTCCCTGCTCCCTCCCGGGGACGCGGCAGGCTGATCCTGGCTGCCTCCCCACACCTCGGCGGGCCGCTGCCCGAGAGCTGCACCCTCCCTGGCCCGGCCTCTGAGCCGGGGGCCAAGGGCTCGGGGCCTTGCGGCTACTGCGGGCCGCGGCCTGCGCCGCCGCTCCCCGGCTGGGATGGGGCGGGAAGGGGCGGGCGGGCGGGCGCCCGCACGACCCCTCCAGCGACCAGCTGCTCTGCGTGGTCGCCCCCCTCCCGCGGCGGGGGAGGCACCGTGAGCTCAGACGGGGCGGGAGAAGGCTCAGCCTACAGGCGACCGGCAGCCCGCAGCCCTGCCAGCGCTCGCCGCCATTTCCCTGCCACCACCCTGCCCCTCCCGCCGGAAGCCCCGCCCTCTCCGTGGCGCGAGGGGCGGGCAGGGGAGAGGGCAGAAGTGACGTAGCGCTCCGCGCAGAGTCCGCTGGGAGCTGTAGTCCGCTCGGCGCGGCCGGCCAATGAGCGCGGGTGGGGGCCGGACTGCGGCTCCCGGCAGCCCCCGCGGGCGGGGAGCGGGCGGGCGCGAAGCGGAAGTGCGTGAGGAGGAGGTGGAGGCGCCTGGCTGCTGAGGAGGCCGCGGGCGGAGCGGGGTTCGGTGAGTGCGGGTAGGCCCGGTGCGGTGGGGCTCGGCCCTGCTTTTCGTTACTGGCCGCTTCTCTTCCTCTTCCCTCCTCTTGCCTCGCACCGAGAGTCCTCCGCGGCCGCGCCGCCCGCCCTGGCTGGGTTTTGTCCCCCTCCATCCTGGGCCTGTGCGGTGCCCCCCCCCGCCCCCCGGCGGCCGCCACGTGCTAGGCGCGGCCCCTCTGCCCCCCTGGGTGAGGCTGGAGCGCGGCGCTGCCGGGCCTCGAGTGGGGCCTCGTGGCTGGGCCGGGCCGGACCGTGCCAGGCCTCGCGTCGCCTCCTCGCGTCGTTGGGGCCAGCCCGGGCCTGTCCCCGGAGGCTGCCCTTGTCCCGCTCCGGCCCGGCCTGGCCCCGCGGAGGCATCCCCCGTTTCTCGGCCTAGCCTATTCCCGGAGATCCCCGTCCTTCGCCTGGGCCTCTGGGCCCCGTGCCCAGAGGTTCCGCCCCTATTCGGGCCCTTGGCCTGTCCGCGGAGGTTTCCTCCCTTTGCCAGGGTCACCGGCGGTGTCCGGGGTACCGCATGCCCGCTGTGGCTCGGGAGAGCCGCCTCTGTTCCGGGGGAGGCGGTGGGGGCGCTGGGCCCCCGGGGCTGGGGGGAGCGGCAGCTTGCAGAGGTAGCGACACGTCCCGGCCGCAGCCGTGACCCCGTGAGCTGGGGTTGAACCCCCGGTAACGTTTAGCTGTCACAGGGCTCACGCACCGGCGCTTAGCACGGTGTGCTTTGCCGTCCTTCGCTTTCCTTGCTCGCATCTTATTGTGTAAGAGTGAAGTTTAGTAGAGCCTCAAATGATGCGGTGGAATGGGCTTTGCAGTGGCACGGAGGCGCGTCCGAGCCCTGCATCTTAGTTTTCACCAGGCTGATAAGGGTTTGTTGTTCTGGAGACATTGTGTTTGAGGTTTCTATAAATATATTTCAAAGTCTCCACTCCACGAGGTAATTGTCACCGTAGTTTCCTCTTGATTGTCTTTCTGATTGTGTTTATGTGCCAGAAGGTGACACGGTAAGTTTGGAATAAGTACTGTGCGTAGAAGCCTTGGGAGGTGCAGGTTAACTTCTGTTTGCTCGTGTGTGTTGAGGACTCTATAGAGGTGGAGTGGGTGGTGGGTTGTGTGCAACAGCGTTTCCTGGGGGCTTGTCAGGTGGGGAACTCGTGTGGGTATGCTGTATAGGTGTGTCTATACAGTGATGCACTGATGCTGTGGCATAAGAACAAATTTGTTCATTGAAATAAACAATACATAAAAGTGCTTGGAAAACGTTATGGGCTGTCTTATAGCTGATAGGTGGAAGGAGAGGAGCCTTTATCTGCTGCTTCTGCAGCAGCATCAGCACAGAGCACGTGTGTAAGAGGCTGCAGGGTCACATCAGTAAATGGACAATTTCAGGATGCTCTTTCCAAGGAGCACAGACAATTAAATCATCCAGTTATTCTCTGCAAAGGACTCTTGCAGTATGGCTTCCCACTCATAGCAAAGGCAGGTAGTTATGTCAGTGTTTACAGTAAGACCAATGTGATGTTTTAGGTGTGTTTTTGATGTGCCTTTTGTGTGGACGCTGCCCTCAAGTGCTGTGGCTGAAGAGGATATCTGTTCTTTGGGTTTGTATTGCATAACCCGATTTCCATTAATTTCAAAATGTGTTTTGAAGTGTAGCCTCTCAGATTGCCTTTAAGGGAGCATATAGTGGAGGCAGAAAAAAGGAATATTTAGACATAAGAGTGCCTTCTCCTGGAGCGTGTAGTAGTTCTGTATACTTGTTCTGACACCTTGCAGATGTCCAGCACAGAGTAAGGAAATAGCTGACTTTGTGCAACTACCAATGCAGTTCATAATCTAACAGCAGGTAAGAGGATAAAATAAAGCAGTTATTGTAGAGAGCTATCTACAATGTATTTTTTTGTGACATAGGATCCTATGTAGAGTCTAGGGCCTTGTGATTACATCTGATTTTTCTCTGTATCCTGCTATATGTTTTTGTTTTGCATCCTCCCTACTGTGAAATACTTGTTCCTACTTCAGCAGGAACAAGGAGGGACATGTAGAAGTCAATGTTAAGAGTTCTCTCTTAAGTCCTTAAGAAGCTGACATTGCTGGTTATAAATGTTGCTCCCAAGTCGGTACTCCAGCAGATAGGCCTTGGTGTCCTGAGATGTCTTCTCAAAATTAGTGTTGACTACATGTGAGACGGTGTGGTCTGCAAATTGTACGATCTCAGCACAGGGAGCCTGCAGAGTTCTGGAGTCTGAACAGTTGGCTGCAGCGTTGCACTGTTCCCCTTCAGGTGGGGCTCCTGCCGGTGGGAGGGAGGAAGGCAGGCGCAGGGGCAGCATGCTGTCATCGGCAAGGGTACAGAAGGCCTTGCTGCCTGCTGACTCAAATGCCCGCGTCTTTACATCCTTCTTTGTCCAGGGATCAAAAGGGGAAACCTTCTACCTGCCAGTTTACTGTAAAGGAACAACCTGCCCATGGTAAGGAGGCATCTGTAGCACAGTCCGTCTGGTATCTTTTTGAGGTGCCTTGCTAATTCCACATCTCTCTGTAAGCTCTGTATCTGAAAAGTATAGTTCTGTTCTTACTGCTTTAGTAGGTACTGTCTGGAAAGAGGTTTCCCTGTCTGCTGTGATTTCAGAGCTGCAGTGTGCCCCCGGCCTTAACTTACAGTTCTGTTTTCATGAAAGCAAAGTTCTATTATGTATATTGTAAATTAAATGAGTATTCTGTTATTAGAGTTATAATATAATTTAGCTGTCTGCTGGTTTCTCCACCTTTTTAAGCCAGGAATTTTTTAAAGAAAATGTTGTGTTAAGCCAGGCCTGGGTTCATAGCTGAAGCTTTTGAGATTGGCATGCTACAGAAAAGCTGGTGAACACCTTCTGACGTGGTTATTACTGTTAGAAAACAAAAACATTACATGTATAAAATAGGTGACAATCCATGCAAGTCAGCAGATGTAATAGGGTTTTTTTATTATTATTATTTGCTCCCACTTTCTCATAGTTTTTTTTATTATTATTTGCTCCCACTTTCTCTTCTGTAAGACAAATATTGCTTTGGGAGACCTAGGAAGTGCTGTGCACATCCTGAGGATGCTTTTCATTGTAAAACTGTTCCCTTTGTGGTTGTATCACTAGCTCCCTAAAAGGATAGTACAGTTTTGCCAGAATCTTGACTTTCTCTTTGCAAAATGACAGTTTGCCATGTCGGAACTTCTTAATTGTTTAAGCAGCTATATAGCCCACGAACTTTTTTCCATATGTGGAAAAGTTCACAATATACTGAGCTGTGTTTGGTGGCTGCATGTGCCAGTACAGTAACGTGGTTTTTGGGTCATATGGTTTCCTCTGAATTACGCTAGTACAGAGAGTTCCTCTGCGTGGCAGGATTTTTGCTATTTAGCCATATAGTTTAGGCCACAGGCATTGAAAGAGAGAGGAACGGTGGTGTTAATTGCAAAAGCTCTTCTGGATCCCTGGGGGAGCTTGTGTAAGGTAATCCTGCAAGGCTGTGTCAACAGCTAATGGTAGGAGATGGGGTTGTGCTGGTTTGCCTTGTGTGTCCTGCGCCTTGTATTTGTGCTTTGAGCTGACCCCTGTTCCTGTACTGGTAGGCTCTTCAGCAGATGCTTGCTGCTGGGCAAGCCTGGGAGCATGGCTTAAAACTGCTTTGTGGGTTTCTGTAATCGGTCCCAAGATGAGAAGTTGTTAGATGTAGCACAAGAGCTCATCTTGTCTTCTCTGTTCATGCTGGAGTCATGCCAAAGTGGTGTCTGGGAACAAGTAGGTGCCATTTTGTTTCTGGGTGGCAGGCTGGGTTTGTAGGTCTGGAGTCTTTCTTACCATAAAGGAAAATATCCTTCCCCTCTTCACAGTAAAACAGAGGCTAAATGGTTGAGGTAGTCACTGCTATTAGGCTGGAGAAGAGTTTCTGCTTAATTTAGCGTTGTCATGTCAGAGCTATGAATAGTAAAATCATGGGATTACATTTCGTGCCAGCTGAGAATTGTGTTTGCACTGTTTCACTCCATGGTAACCCGGAAGCTGTCGTGTCCATTAAAAAAAATAATAAATTAATGGCACACAGAGATGACACTCAGCCTCATTGCAGGAGCACTGGATCCTTGCAGGGGGTGGGGGTGTTGTTTCCTATCCCAGGCAGAGTTTTCTGTCAGCGTTCTTTTTTCCTGTCACATATGAAAATACTTTATATGTTTCTCCCCTGTTGCATGAGAAGGAGGCCTCTGCAAAGTCCTGCTTGTGGCTACTGCTCCTTTGAAACAAGAGCGAATGGACTGCTCATAGTTTCATCTCCAAATTTGTCATCTGGCCATTTTTAGCCTGTCATGATTTACGGTGTAAGGTAGCTGTACAAGACCCAAAAAAGACCCTGCTGTAACGTGAGGGGCGCTGCAGCTTGCACAGCTAGTCTGTGTATGTCCTTCCCACTGCTGCCTGCAGTTCACTTTTACCTTTGGTTGAGTGAAAGGAAGAAAGGAAAGCTTGGCAAGTAACCTCATAGGTGCCTCTGCTCTGAGAGCACAAAAGGTGATGGCTTGGAGGGTGTGGGGCATGATAAGCGGAAATTCTGTTCTCAAGGGAATTAGGCTCAGTATTAATGATGTTAACTTGTACCTTAACAGAGGGCTGTACACATGATACCTTGTGGGTATTGTGTACCTTATTATTTCAGGCCCTGTGTATCTGTGTAAATTATTACAGTTAATTGGTCCTGTGGGGCTGTGGATGCGATCGGTTTCTTGAGTTAAAGATCTGTGTATGCACTATCTGATTAGGTTAAGTAAATTTGTCAGCCTCTTTTTTTTTTTTTTTTTTTTTTTAACTGGGAAATGGTGCTGGGATGAATGGCTAAAATCGGAATCCTTTCCTATGCTTGTAAAATGTGAGGATTTGCCAGTATCATGATTGGTTTAAATTTTGTTTTCCCTTTTTTACTTAGGTGAGACCTCAATCGCTTCTAACAAAACAGTATTCAGAAACATAATTGATGGGAGACTTATACAAGGTATGTAAATACAGCGCTGAAAACTGTTTGAATAACCTTATTCCATACGTACAAAATTTCTGTGGACAGGCATTTACTTACCTCTGTTCCATAACCTAGCAGAGTGTAGGGGTAGCCTGTTCCTGATGGCTTGTGCTTACAATAGCTCCATGTTCTTGTATATTTTTTAAAGAACCTTTAATGTTACACCAAGTCATGGAAATATTTTTCCTTGTTTTCCCCTGAGGTAACGAGATTCAGGTTAAAGGTAGAGATAAATTAGGTGCTGGCTTGAGAATAAATATGTGAATGGTTTGATTTTTGCAGATTACAAATTAAAGTTGCTGGTGCTTGTATTTTCATAGGTTAAGTGTGTGAAGAGAGTAAGCCTTTAGGACAGACTCAATTTTGGCTGTAACTATATTGTGTATTTCAGAAGATATTCCAAAGAGCCTCAGATTCAGTTGTTTTTTACATGACTTGCTATTTCTTTGGAAGCATAACTTTCACATTTTTATAAATGCATTGTGGTCACTAATGAAGGAAATGCTGGTGTGCAGAATCTGCTGGTTTCTAGACTGCAGTGACCCGAAAGGGTTGAAAACTTCACTGGAGGTCACAGTTTATTCTTCTATTCCAATGTGGGGAGTAGTACAATAACTTCTATTACGCACAAGTTTAAATTCTTTGGTTAACTGATTTTTGAATAGTTTTCTTACATAAATTGGATAATTTCTTGCTTCTCTTGGGGGTCCTGAAACTACAGGCACAAGGATCCAAGGGTTCACTTTCGAAAACTGCTCAAAATAGTAGGGTTGCACTGTGAGGAAGCCATTAGTTTTGAGAAATACCTGAAATTTCTGCGTGTCTGTTCCCAGGCTGTATAAGTTTGGAAGCAAAAAGCTGATGAAATAGGTTTTCCTCTTTTTTTCTTCTATATTATGGATGGTTCTATTCTGTATTTAACAGAAGATCCAACTGCCTGACTTCTGTAACAAAAACATCCAGATTTCTAATCAGCTTTTTCTTGAATTTGTTTTCTTTGAGGGTCCCTGTTCACTAAACTGTCTGAATGACAAAATAAGACTTTTTCAGCTCAAAGATATATAGCATATTTTTTGTCAAGTAACTAGTGTCATAATTGAAGTCAGTTATTGGTGTTTATAGCTGGTCAAATTATTTTGAAAGAGACTGTTCAGCACTGCGATCTGTAGAATCAATTATTTTTAGAAGAACCTGTAAATAGTCTGCCAACCATTCTGTAGAACCTGCTTCTAATTATTTGAAACCAGGGCTGGAGCTCAATATTAAACTTATTTAGGGATTGGTTTAATTGTGTGAAAACACAAACACGCTTGAAAGAAAATCTTAGTTTTGAAAGCATATAGACTAGAGAGAAATTGGAACTGTTGTTGAGAAACTAGTGCTTCTCTTGCTATGACAGAATAATCTGAACTTTTTTTTCCCCTCAAACCGTGTTTGGCATGTAGTAAAATAGAACACAGTGTTTTGGTTTGGGTTTTTTCTTGTTTCTGTTTTTAGCAGTGCTATCCAGGAAAAAAATTTGTTGAGGAGGTTGGTAGGTGTAGTTGTAGGCTTTACTTTAACTTGTGTCATTAATCTCCTGAAAACATACACGGGATACTTGATCTAGAAAGAGGAATTGTTCTGCATTTTGTTACGCTAATGAAACTGGAACTGCGTGATTAGAAAGAGAATTTTAATTTGCAGGCCACCAGGCTGGCAGTGGGACCTATGCAGGTGGCTCTTTTTTCTTCCTCTTAAGTGCCCTGTTGACATCAAGAGCGTGCTTAATTTTTGGTGCAAGACCAAACCTTAGCTTGAAAAGGAAGAATCAAGTAAAAGTGAGATTATTAGACTTTGATTTCTGAGCTAGCTAAGCCAGCGTCTGCTTTCTGTACTTTGTACATTACTGCTGGCACTTCCAGTGTGCTCAGACATGTGGATAGCTGCAACTTTTTTTCCACTTGATAGCAAAATCCTGTGCAGCTGCAGTAAAAAGCTTGCTGGGTGTGGTCGTTTGACCCTGGCTGAATGCCAGGTGGCCCACCAAAGCCACTGTTATCACTCCCCTCCTCAACCTGACAGGGGAGAGAAAACACAAAAGCCTTGTGGGTCGAGGTAAGGACAGGGAGGTCACTCAGCAGTTACCATCATGGGCAAAACAGACTTGACTGGGGGAAATGAATTTCGTTTATTACCATTAAAATCAGAAAAAAACCCCACCTTCCCTCCACACCTCCCTTCTTCCCAGGTTTAATTTAATTCCTGATTTCTCTACCTCCCCACAAGTGGCACAGGGGAATGGGGGTTATGGTCAGTTTATCACATATTGTTTCTGCCACTCCTTCCTCCTCATGCTCTTCCCCAGCTCCAGTGTGGGGTCCCTCCCATGGGAAACAGTCCTCCATGAACTTCTCCAACATGAGTCCTTCCCATGGGCTGCAGTTCTTCACACACTGCTCCAAGTGTGGGTCCTCCTTGGGGTCACAAGTCCTGCCGGCAAACCAGCTTCAGCACGGGCTTCCCACAGGGTCACAGCCTCCTTCAGGCATCCCCCTGCGCTGGCGTGGGGTGTTCCTTGGGCTGCAGGTGGGGATCTGTTCCACCATGAACCTCCACGGGCTTAGGGACACAGCATGTCACCATGGGCTGCTGGGGAATCTCTGCTCCAGTGCCTGGAGCACCTCCTGCCCTCCTTCTGCACTGACCTTGGTGTCTGCAGTGTTGTTGCTCTCTCTGTCTCGTTCCTCTCTTCTGCTGGCACAGGTATTTTTTTTTTTTTCCCTTCTTAATACGCTATCACAAAGGTGCTGCCAGTGTTGCTGATGGGCTCAGCCTTGGCCAGTGGCTGGTCTGTCTTGGAGCTGGCTGGTATTGGCTCCATTGGGCATGGGGGAAGCTTCTGGCATCTTCTCACAGAAGCCACCCCTGTAGCCACCCCTGCTACCAAAATCTTGCCATGCAGCCCCACCACACTGGGAAACAGATTTTACGTAGCTGTCGTGCATAGCAAGGTTAATTTGCTGTGCTTCTGGACTGCTCTTTTAGAAGAGGAGCTTTAGTTCTTAGGTATATTGATGGTTGTCAGACTTAACTGATTTAGGAATGTTATTTTCATGTTTTAATCTAATGTAGGGATTCATGATTGTCCAACTGCTATTGTCATTATTTTGATTTGCTCTTTGATAGAACTGATAGGTCTGGGAGCCGCAAGGAAAGAGCAGGTATCGTGTGTCTTTGTGCTAATTGCGGTTGGGTTGAAGGGAGGTGGGTTCCAGGGCGTTCTCTGGCTGCCAGCGTGCTGCCATCCCTGCAGCAGTCTCAGCAAGTGCAAGGTGCTGCTTGGACTGCACGTCCTTCCAGGGAATTAATGCGCAGTATGAAAAATAGCTTTTTGGGGCACTTGCTGCAGAAAATAATAAAAAAAAATGAATAGCTCTTCTATTTTTTGCCAGGTATATGTCTAGTAAACAAAGATTGCTCTGATTTGACACTGGTGTCGGGCTGCTTTTCCTAAGTATATTGAGCCCGAGTGCAAGAGAAAATACTGAGGACCATACTTATTATAATTTTATGTGTTTTTACATGAGTCCAGTAGTTCATGTTTGGCTTATTTAACCAACTTGTTCATATCAGTGTTACTCGATGTTCACCAAGTAATTTGGTGTTGGACATAGTGAAACTTATTCTGTAGGTAGATAGTTAAGTTAAAACAAGATTGTTCTGAAATTAATTTAAAAGATGCTGAAGGTTGTTAGTTACTGTTGCATTTTATTTGACACTTTTTATTTCCTGTAGTTTGTCATTGTATCTTCACTAATATTTGGCAGTTCTTAACAGTGCTATTACCCAAGTCTTGGGACATATCTGCAGGTGCCACTTACCTCCTCTGCTTCTCTGGGAGGCAGATGAATTAAAATGCACAGAAGTTGTGATTTTTACAGGGCTGTAAATTACAAGATCATGTATAGGACTGGATTTTTAATTGCTTGATCAGATTTTCTGCCTCTGCTAGGCCTGTTTATAACAGGTTATAAAGGTTAAGTTTATAAATAGCTAATTTCTTATTTTCAGCGCTTTCGAAAAGAACACAGTGCTGACACTTCTGTCAGCGCTTTCCAGTATCTTTGATATCTCCGTAGCATATGAATTGGGATTTAGGGTCAGTCAGCAACAAATAATTTTTATCTTCTGGGGTTTTAAGTTGTAAAGAAGCAGTTTGTTGGCTAGGACAAAGGTTGCCACAGTTTAAATTGATGTAAGCCTTTCAGGTATCTTATCCAGATGTTAAAAAGCTTGTTGTGTGGAAAATGAAACTTTTTCTACTATGTAGTTCTGTGACTTTCTTTTTAAAAATGTGTTTTTGTAGTGATTGCTGTTGCTTTATTATACAGAGTACACTGTAAGACATTTTGTAGTTCTGGTTTGTTTTTTTTTTTTTGTAGAATTAACTAATCTTGTTTGGGTTTTGGAGCTCAGGATTATAAATTATAGAGCTGGCTGAAGGAGAATTTTTTTTTTTTGTTCCCTGATAATGAAGGCTGTTGTGAGCAAATAGCAGTTCAGCTGTTTCTCCCAGACTGAATGTTTGTGCTAGCGAACACTAAATGAATGACAAGATGCTCAGGCAGAAATGTTTTCTCTAATGAGGTGCTATCTTGTTTGCTCTGGATCTTGCAGCAAAATAAGCTGGCCAGAAAGGAACAAGTAAATTTTTGTTTTCCTATGGCAGTTTATATAGTGTTTTCTACAAATGCTTTTACAAAATATGTAATATTTGCAAGTTAATGTTTTGTAAACGCTGTGTAATAAAATGAAACTAATGAGTTTTACAGCCCTGTGCACACTTGTAAGGTATGTACATAAACAATTTCACTTGTTTCCAAATGTTCTTAGTGTTTATGCTCAGTCTATTATAGACAGATATGAAGACAAAGAAACTGTTTCTTTTGGTAGGGACATACCTGCTGTGTTTTTCTCTCTAAGCTGGTGAATTGTGGTGCTATGTGCAGGGTACAGCAATCCTTGATGACATGCTTGAGATGGAGTGCTACCAGCTTAACATTTTGTCAGGTGGCTTTTCTGTACAGGGCCGTGGTGGTTCTGTTCTGCTTTAACATCTGTGAAAGGTCTGAAATAATGATGAGTACTGCTTGAAAGACTTCAGAAAAAAAAGAGTGGAAGATGGAAAGAGACAGTCATAAAGTAATACAGGCCAGTTGGAAATAGGAGAAAAATTCCTGGAAAAAGGCATTGTGAAAACTAGAAATGTTCTTCGTTTGACCCATGTCTTGGCATATAGAAATGTTCTTTACAGTGTTCTGGAATAAGAAACTCCTGGACTATGATTTCTGCTTCAGCAGAGAGCGTTGAGCACGTTTCCTACTTTCCTTTCCATATCTGGAAGAAAGGTTAGCTGTTACTGCTTGTTGTGTGTTGTCTTGGTTCATTTTTTTTGTAGTAGTGCTCTAAATATGAGAACAGTATCCTACAAATGAGAATTCAGCCAACTTTTGATCTGGATGACACCTGTGTGCAGCAGATTGTATCAAAATTTTGTGGTAATGTTGGGGGCATAGGTAAAAACCAAAACAAACCCCATTATCACAAAACAAGAAAAAAATGGTTATGGCAATATTTTTTTTCTGGTAGCCACTCTGAAAGGTGGAATGTCAAAGGTCTTTGTAAGGTAAAAGTCAAGATTTCACTCTTTCATGGATGTTTAGGTGGATACGTGACAATAGTAAAAATAAAAAAAGAAGTCTGTGGTGTGGTGTTCTTAATTGTCTTTGTTTTCAAATATTGGTAAGCATGATTTAGAAAACAGTAAACCTTGCAATATCACCTTCCCTCTTGGGTGAGAATAGGACTTAATCGCTGTTTCAGAGAAAGTATAATCTTCGAGTAGCCTTGAAACCTTTTTTCAGTGAGTTAAACAGAAGAAATTAATAGCTTTAAACAAGTTTATTTTATGGTTGAACAGAAAGTAAATTACATTCTTGCTGTTAGATCAGAGATTTAATAACATGGAGTAATTTATGAGGTTATGTTTACTGTTGTTTTCTTTTTTAAAACTTATACCCCTCTAACAGTGCATGGAAGGATACTGAAATGTAATTGTAGACCTGTCAAAACAGCTCACAGTGGACTGGTGGCACCCTTTGAAGACGGCGATATGCTGATGGATGAATTTGTCAGGAAAACAATTGTTTCTCTTGGCTTGTGGATTCTCTTTAACAATATGGGAAAATCCTTAGTCCCGAATCCAGTAAGACCGTACAAATGAGCTGAGAGAACTTACTTCAGTACGGCTGTACAGATGTAATGACAGCAATTAGTATGTATATAACAGGAGATGGGATGGGAGGCATGGGAGGTGGAAGAAGAAAGGAAGGAATAAGCAGACTTAAAATTCTGAAAGCTTGAAAAAACGCTTTAAAAACTATGTTCTTCATAAAAGTACATGAAAGTATTCATGGTGAAGTGGGCAAAGAACTTTTGCAATGTATGTGCTCTGTTGAAATACTTAAGATACAAAGAACAGTGTGGGTACGGCACTGGATGATAGCTTAAGGAAGCTAGGCTTCTGTTGGTCGTTGCTGGCAGTAAGTACAGCAATGTACATACAAAGATGCTTCAATGCATATTCTTCTCATTTCAGGTTTGCCTCCTGATTTCCTAATTGACAAAGCTGCGACGGTGAAACCTGACTGTTGAAGGGTGCAAGGTGTGAACCTGCTCAAGCAGGTAGGCACACAATAGAAAACACCTTCAAAAGTGGTAAAACTGCCTGTTGTGGGGTTTGGAATATGCCTTCTAGCCTGGGCATACCGAAGTTAGGCTGTATCGGTTGAATTCTTTCTTCATTGTTAATACTGCTGTGCATAAGGGACTGTACAGGCTTTGAAGAAACAACTCAGCCTCATGTCTTGGAATGTTTTGGCTTGTCTTTCCAAATAGCTGGTAAATATAAGGGTAAAATAGAATAATTTTGTGAAATCTTGGATGTTCTGGAAGTAGTACCTACATTTTTAATGCTATGTTGAGTGACTTTTGGATTTACACCCTGGTAACTTTTGAGAGAAAATGACTCCTTCCTCCTATATACCTTAATTGGCCGGGTTATTAAATGTTATACTGATCTAAAGTGTTAAACCCCCATATTCTGTCCGTGTTGTCCCCCATTCCCCCCTCCCCCCAAACATTTGTTCTTTTGCTGTGATTTTTGCTGCTGTGTTGCAGCAATTTGAGTTAGTAGCCATAAAAGTTCTCGTTAACTCTTCTGAATAATTTAGTTTTGAAGCTGTGGTAGCTTGTGGAAGTGTACAGTGGTAAGAGACTCTTGACAGTGACTTATTTTTTTCACTGCTGTGGAGCGGAGTTGAACTGTTATTTTGAGTTCTGTCAGGAGACCTAAAACAGGTAAAACATTAACTTTCCTGCCACTGTTTCATGACAAAAGTTTGTCTTCTGAGCAAAGTCCGTTTGGTGGCATAATAGGAGCATTTGCTCTTCCATCGTTTTCACCTCTTTGAGTAGTCTGAGGGATTGCTCTGAGGATTTAGGAATGGAGAAGGCAAACTTTCCTTCTGGAAATAGCCTGCAAATTTTAGGAAAAATTTTAGGAATTCAGCAAATTTGAGAGTGAGAGGCTTCCAGGCTGTACTTCTCCATCTCAACCTCCCCCTTATTTGTCAGTAGGGCTCGTATGAATGGGGTCACGTAATTGGTCTGGATTAAAAATATTCTTGTATAACAGAACATTTGTAACCTCTGTCATGGCATGGATTAAGTTTAGAGTGTAGATTAATAATTCATTGTATTGGCAGAATGGGAGCTTTCTACATGGGCCTTGTTGCTAAGGCAGTAATTAGTCAAACTGCACATCAACAGAAATACTCTGAGACATCTATGTTAATTTTTGTTTTAGTTCTTTAAGAAGTAGAGGTGGATCTCTGAAGAAAACTGTCCACAAAGGTTACTGTTAAACACTGAAGAGGGTTGACTCACTTTTGTCTTTGCTTGGTAGATGACTTGAGTTGCCTACAATTTGCAATATGGGTTCTATTTGGATAAGGTGCTTAGAAACCAGGCTTTTATCGCTTTTCCTTTGTAGATGTTAAAGATTCACAACATTTTTATAGAAGACAAAAGTCTTGTAGTTCTTGACCAGAATTCATTCCCTACTGCATTTTTGTAAGAGTCTTCCCTTTCTGAATGGCACCATTTGTGGTGTGGCAAAAAAAAAAAAAAAAATTATCTTAAAGCAGCTCAAGAACTGCCAGAATGAAGAAGCTTGTATAAATATTACTAAAACTACATGCAGAACTGATCAGCTTGTGTTGCTCACTTTCCTTCACAAGAAACAGGTTTAAGAGTTCCAGGTGTATGCCTTTGGGGTCAGGGTGGGAAATCCTTGATGCCAAGAAAGGGATGTAAGTAATGTGGCAATGTTCTCCTGTGAATTAAATTCACTTAAGTTACTAATTGCTGTCAAAGACTCTTGCAGCTCAAGTAAACACTCTGACTTTCCATAAATTATGGAAGTAGGATTCAAAACAGTTTAGCCCCAGTAAGAGATGGTGTTTGCCAGTTTGAGTCTTATTGTTCAATGAAGCTTTGGCTGTACTTGTTTTCAGACAAGGCTGAACTTTACACCTTTGTGTTAGTCATACAGCATGCGGGAAGCTGCAGATTTTCATGATTTCTGCAGAAATGTCCACATTTCTTACAATAAGAATCTAAAAAAATAATAAAAATAATGCTGAATAATTTGCACTGGTGATGTACTTTCAGCCAACTAAACAGCTAGTGGTTAGATTGACTATTTTCTTTGCTGACCAATTTCAGTGATGTCAGATCTGTCTTGCAGTAAATGTAATTAATTTTAAATCTGTGTGATATGAGTAAATTTAGCAAACTAATTTGGAATACACATTGTTTCTTCAGACTTGGTGTGTGTTGAATTATGAGGTATGTTACACAGTGTAGTTTTATAGCAGATAAACAAGCTGTCAAATGTCTGTTTTCCAGTAGGGTAATATCTTACCAGAACTTTTAAACTCTGCACACTCGGGATCAGTGCTGGTATTTTTGGATGCAGGACTACGCTACTCAGGAAGAAGCTAGCTGTCCAGCAAGCTTATAACTGGGTCTTTACAAAAGACAAACCAAAGAACAATTTTGAAAATTCCTGGCTGAGTTTCCAGGAGCACATACCTTCCAGATGTGTGCAGTCACGCTTGTGTCTGCTGGGAGATGAGACCTGATGAGGCAGCAGGAGTCAACTGTGCCCCTTTCAAGGTAGAAGTGGAGCTGGTGTCATGGGAAGGCAGTTCTGTAGCTGTAACCAGGAAGGGAATGTGACGTCTGGCAGAGCAGATTGCTAATGACAAGTCTCCATAGCATTGTGTAAATGCTTCTACTACAGGGCCCACTCAGGACCAGACACGTTTTACCTTCCAGTGTTTCAAAAAGCAGCATCCCCCTGTGAGCTCTGAGGCTGTATGCCTGTGCACGCTTTGGGGCCACAGCATCCTGTGCAGTGGAAAAATCTGAGTGGTAAGGTAAGTGAGCAGCCACCACTGCTTTCACAGTTGGCCTTTGCTTCATTTACAGGCATCTCTTTCTTTAAAATCAGAGTAATGCTTAGGATGTTTTGTAAGAAAAGATTCTTTCAGAGCAGATCTTTTTTCGCTTACCAGCTGAACATGTTTTATCTGACTCAGCCTTTAATTCTTAGAACAACTAAATGCATATCACAGTAAGTTAGCAACTGCAGTGTTGACACAGGGGAGCCAAAAAGACTCCAATATTTAGTTTGTTTAACCTTTTGAGTGCTGATAGAGCAGAGCAACTCAGTTTCTATTCTAGTAGGCATTACCTCACTTGTTAGGAATGAATCAACTTTAAAAATATTGACAAAGATTAAAAAAACCGCCTAAGACAAGACCTTTTGGCACACATCGCACATACCAAACTAATGTTTGGCTAGTAAGTGCTGTGGATCAAAGTAAAATACAAAGTCTCTTAAACAACTCGAAGCAAGTGATACCTTTAAAATCTATTTTGGGGGCCCTCTTGGGACTTACTGGGAGTTACTGCCACTTTTACTGTACTTGGTCAGTTGGCTCTAACCACATGCTTTTTCTTGGAAAATTATTTATTTCAGAAGAGACACAGCAGAAGAGCTGTGGTGAAAGCTGTTTTAATTGTATTAAGTCTATTAAAATATTTCAAGCAGTACAGAGTTCAGTGTAACTAAAAGTAACTAACAGATGATAATATGTTGAAATGTAGTTCTTGAACTACAGGGTTGTCGTTTAGTTAGAGAGCTATTCTGAAATTACACAGTTTATGGGATATATTTGTAATCTTCTTACAGAATGTAGGGTTTTTTTCTGGTTTTATCATGTCAGAGCCCCTCAGGATTCAGCTAGGAGCAGTGCTCTGATTCGGAGAGGCAATTTAGATAATCTTCCTATATCTTCTAGTAGTTTCTATTACTATTTGTTTCTTCTGCTTCTCTTTCATGTTTTGGTTTACTGTGTTAAACCTTTGATTTTGTCCAGCAGACTAGGAAATGTTGCTGTTTCAACAGATGTACTTAGTAAATTAGAAGGAGATGCTTACAAATGGTCTTTTCACACGTTCTTTCCCTGAAAAATAACCAAATAACCATGCATAAGAATGAACTTTGCTTCTTCAGTGGTAGTGCTTTTTGATATTCATCCCTGGTGTGATTTGTTTTTTTTCCTAACAGAACAGGAAACATTCAATCGTGTCCTATCCCTGTGTCGTCCCGTCCCCCGCACCCCCCCTTGCATACTTTCTAGTGTGGAATATATTAAAATACTTCAGTTGAATTGATATAGCATCTTTAGTATAACGAAAGGGAACATGTAACGTGATTTTTAAAATAAAGGCCAACTTCCCATTTCTGGAAAGTACCAGCTCTCATGATGAGGAGCAGCCCCCTTTCCCAGCAGCTGCTCCTCTGACGGGCGTTCTGCTCTTCCTGAAAGTGCCCTGGCAGTAGTTGGACTATTCGGTAACTATATATGTAATTTGGCTTTGGAGTGAAGTGAAGACATTTCAAGTCAGTCCACTGGAATTTGCTTAAAATGGATTAAGCAGCAGAAGTACTTGATCATTTGCATTCATATACCTAAATGTGTCTATTTTTCATCAGTAGTTGAAAAAAAGGATAAAGTTGTACTAATATAGTTCCTTTTTTCTTCCTGGCTCTTACTTGTGCAGAAAAGTTTGTTGATAACTTTTATGCAATATTCAGTTAATGCAAATTTTGTCTTTACAATCCTTTTCCTAATTCCCAGAACAATCATAGGTTTTTTCCTCTTCTATAATGTGGGTGATGAATATTGCAGAGTGTTTGTTGTCAAAATGCCTCTTTGTTCATTTCATGATTTGAGATGCTTTTTAGCCATTGAAATAAATAATTAACTTGCAGGATGTCATCTCTGGACCATCACAACAGTTATTAATGCTTAGTTTTCTCGGGGGCTCTGTGATCTCATGTACTTGCACAATGTTTATTTTATTCTCTCCTAGGGTATCAGAGGCCAAGGACTTGTGGTCGCTTAAAATAGAGCGGATTGTTAAGGGGTCTGTCTCAAAGGCACTGGCAGTTGTGGACTGCTGTATATGATAAAAACATTGATTAGATTTTTACTATATGATCCTTTATAACTCATGTATTTTGAGCTTCCTTAAGTAACATGAGAGAGGATATTTGATGATTTAAAGCTGAAGTGCTGATTGCATATTAGAAATAGACACTAATAAAAATCCGGCTCTTAGTTAAAACATGTTTGTGTTTATCCAGTAATAAGTTTTTATTAACAGCATTGCAGTTGAAGTGTCTGCTTGATTGGAAGCACCTAAACTTCTGCTTCTGGATTTATTACACTGCACAGACCTTAGACATATCCTGGAAATGCAAAGACAAATTTTAAATCTTTATAGGCATGCCACCTCTACCTGGAGCTGGGATAACTTAGTGGTGGATGATTTTGGAACAGGTTTTGGGAAATACAAGTTGAGGCAAAATAGCAATAATTCATATTCTGGGAAGTCTTAGTGACCTGCCAATGATGTTTTTGAAAGGACAAGGATAGCTCAGCAATCCTAAATAAAAGGATAGAAGAGTATAAAAGCAAGTTGCCTTTTCAGTGCACTAATTAAGGTCAGATTTCCTTGCAGTATCATGGTGGCATTCATTTTGTGAATGTGGGTGTTGCAACCTAAAGCTTCGAATGAGAGTGAGTTCTGTTTTCCTGACTTGGAGTGCAGATGGGCAGATCTGCAGAGAAATCAATCAAATGTGATCAAATATACATGCAAATCTGTCCCAACTCCAAAACAAGCTCGTTTGCTAACATGGGGGATATTTCCTGACAAAAAATACATTCAGTTGTAATCTGGAAACTGTGTGTCTGTACTTTTCTGTGCTCATAGTATCATTTTTCATGCATTCTCTATAAAATTCCAAAACATCAGTAACACTGTGTACAGATCCACTTTGAGTGGTAATTCAGTAAAGTAAGAAACTTTTCCATAACCATAATTTTGTTGTTGAACATGCACAGATAAAAGCAGTACTGTAAATCTACTGGTAGGCTGATTTTTTCCCTTTTTTTTTTTTTTTTTTTTTCTTTTCCCCTCTGCCCAAATTACTTATAGCTATGCAATATTTTACTGACTTTGAGAGGAAGAAAATGTAATTTTTTTGTAGAAATTCTTAAGGAATTCTGTTAAATGCTAACTAAATTTCTTCTGATGTTGTGAATGAAACTTACGTATTGTTTAAAGGGTACAGATTTTCTTCTCAGCTTCATTAGCTACTTCTGGAATTGCAGAGTTCAAATCTAGATACCAACCGCTCATGTGGAATACTCAACAATCTTAACACTTAATTCAGACTAGCACTTAGTCCCTTTCCCAGCCCACTATGGAAACCTCCAGTTTCTAGGAATGAAAATAGAAAGGCGATTGAGAACTTGATCTGCTGAGCGAAGGAGTGGAGTTCCCTTCTTCCTCGCCAAGTCAGGGGCTAAAGCATTTTCCATTTAAGCTGAAGAACTATACTGGAACCAACAGGGATTCAAAAGCTGGAGCATTTTTTGCAGCATGATTGAATTTGAAATTGTAAGGAATTTTGTTTATGGCTGGATACAGTGATTAAGTAGGTCAGCTATTACTACAGTTGAGAAGCACTGCAGTGGCTGGACAGAAAAGGCATCAGAGCTCTCCCAGCCTGTCTCTGGTATGCTGGGTTTGCTTCCACAGCCGTTTGTGGAAGGGAGGTCACAAAAGGAGGTTGTTGGTAGCATGAAGTGGAAGGTTTGTGAAGGTCCCTGTCAGAAGCCGCAAATCTGCATATTCGGTGTTTTGGCTCTTTGGACACTGACAGGAAAATTGACCAGCTGAAAGAAATCTAGTGTCTTGAATTTTATCAAAGTTTGTACCAACCATCAAATGTGAACAACATGACGCTTCCCACTCTTAATAGTCCTGAATATTTTTCTCGCCCTGGAAGTAAAGAGATAATGAAAACCCTCTAGAAAAATCCTGCTTATTGTTACAAGTTGATGTTTACAATAGAACAGATCAGGCAGGGTGTAACTGAAACAATTATGGGTTAAGTTGTATTCGC
This sequence comes from Falco peregrinus, assembly GCF_023634155.1. Lineage (NCBI taxonomy): Eukaryota > Metazoa > Chordata > Aves > Falconiformes > Falconidae > Falco > Falco peregrinus. The sequence continues at coordinate 119,180,212 of NC_073723.1, forward strand.
TGAAACATCTTTTAAGGGACTCTTTAACCTTTACCTGGATACATGCCTGAAAATAGCCGAGGTAATTCATAATTATAGCTATTTTGAGTCATTTAATGCTGCAGCATAATCTCTTCTGTCTCTGAATAGTTGGAAGGACGTCTGAATTATTTTGGCTGCAACAGAACTCCTCACTGGATGATACGCACTTGTAACTGATCGTAACAACTGCATAAACTGAAGCAGACAGGACAAGTATGTCCAGGATTTAACCTAAGTGTTCATAGTGAGGCAGATCTGTGCAAATAGCGTCATATTCATGCATCTTTTTGTTTGTGATTCCTTCTAAAGATTTAGAGAAGAGTTTGGGGGGGTGGGCTCTTTGGTTTTTTGATGGTAAGCCCTTTTTATTTCTTCATTGTTGTTTAAACCAGCTGCAGCTGGCTGTATTGATAGTGATGTGACTGAAATGAAATGGTTTGTGTCTCTTTAAAGGTATTCTAGCAGCATGGCCTCTGCTCCTGAGGTTTGCATTAACTTGCGGCTTTCAGCTGTAGCATTTATACTTGTAATTACTCTGGGTTGAAAGCCTTTTATTCTTTTTGCAGATTTCCTCCTTCAACCAAAATAAACCTTCTATTCTCAGCCCAATACCATTCATCTGTTATTAGGCAGCCACTTCAAACATTCATATTTCCAGTCTTATCAAGCTTCATGTCACTCTGTAGTTTGTCAGGCTGCCAGATGTTGCCTGTTCTTTCAAATTTCCTGTGTTACTTTGGGTTTTTCCAAATACTTCTATTTCCCTGTTTCTTTCAGGTACAACTGACAGGTGCTTGCAAAGATGTCTAAAACTAATAAATCAAAATCTGGATCCCGTTCTTCCCGTTCGAGGTCCGGATCACGTTCACGCTCACGTTCCTTCTCCAAATCTCGCTCCCGTTCTCGTTCTGTCTCACGGTCAAGAAAACGCAGACTTAGGTAAGTGCCTGCAGCTCTGAAGCCAAAGGGTGTAACTGTGTTTTTCCTCTCTGTCCTGTTCAGATGGTTTGTCACTTAATTCTTTTCTAGGGAAAGACTTCGATTGTCAGATTCTAGGACAGATAGTGTCCTGCGTCTTAGGCTGTTTCCTGCCAGCCTGTACTGTTTTGAAGTGTTTTCAATGAGCTAAAATAATAAATCATGACGTGTTTATCAGCATTGTCAGGATACTTCTTTTGAGCCCTTAATCTGGTCTCTATAGCATGGTTTTGGTGAGCAGTAGTTTTACTTTTCTGTGCAGGTTTTTTCTCCCTAATATGAATGCTAACAGAGACTCTAATGTACAGTTAAATCGGTGGTTTTGTTACTGTAGCTCATATTGTCAGGAATCCAGTCCACAGTGAGTTGCTACAGCCTTTTCAGACTGGGCCCTTAGAGAAGACTTCTGTACTTGGTTTTTCCTCAAAGGTATTAATAGAAGCCTGTGTCAAAATGCATGAGTTTGGGTTATTTCCCCCCCCCATGTTCTTCTGCAGTTATTGATTGCTGCTGTGTGTAAGGGTTAGGCCTGTTGTGCTTTTCCTAATGCATCATTTCTGAGATCCAGTTTCCTATATTAAAAGTACTTATGATTAATGATGATGATTGAAATCACCAAAGCAGGACAAAGGGGAAAATACAGCTTTTTATCATGACCTGAGATTATTTTGAAATTTTGATTTTTATGAGACGTTTGCTTTATTGCTGGAAGTACGCAAGTTTAAGTGTGTGTTCCATAGAGTGGGGAAGGTCCATAGCAAAACATGTTCCTTTTTGTTAAACATCTTTGGCTTTTTTTAAGCTTTTAATGTAATCCCAGACTTGAGAGGCCTTTGCGGACGTTGCATGCTTTTCCACTCTTTCTAAAAATGAATTCAGACAAGTTTTAATGTCAGTTCAAGATACTGCTGTGAAAGGTAGGGGCAATTTTTGTTGTTTCCCTGCCCCTCCTTCAACATACAGGAGTTGTTTAACAGAAATGATTGTTCTGGATGGATAAATTGGATCAAGATAATTTCACTGCAGTTAATTTTGAGAAATCATTAATGTGCATAATAGTTATTCTTACCTCCCTGAATTGCTTCTGATCAGGCGAGTTACAGGCTTACATCTTCCCTGAATATCAGGATATCTGTTTTTTGCTTTTCTTTGGCTAAACATCTTTGTATCTGGCAAAGGCATTCCAGTTAGATTGGCTATAATGATGTTCAGCTGCTTTTTCACTAATCTTAAATTAATTATACATTCTGAAAATTATTAGACTGCAAGCATATGCAACTGTTAACAATTAGAGCCCCTGCATTTGAAAAAAAACCTCTTTAATAAATGTACAGTTTGAGAGAGAGGGACATGACAAAACTAAATTAGAGGCGGAGACTTTAGTCAAGCCCAGTTCTTTGCAGAAGGAAGCTGGAATGCTGCAAGATACATGGCCATTTGGGAATATCTGCCTAGCTATGAAGGAACTTTGACAGTTGAAAACAAAGGCACCCTGTGCAAACATGATTGTTTCCTCTGTGCTGCTGCTGAAGCTACTTGTGCTTTGTAAATAACTCCTCTTTTTTAAAAAAGAGTCAAAATGGAGGGGGGTAGTACAGGCAAGTCGTCTTGTATGGCGTTAGGATATTCTCTCAGGTACGTCTTGTGGTATCTTGGCATAAAAAGTCCATTATTTTGTACTTCAGCATACACCATAAATTGTTTCAGTCTTTGGTAGGTTTACTGTTTGTTCTAAGTTGTATTGCCATGTTGGAATCTGCCCAATATTTCTTGCTTGCTTTGTTTTTCATTTTTACCTGTTGTGAAGTGGTTGGTGCTTCAGAACTGGAGGAGCATGTATTAGCTGGCTAGCTACAGGGACTGGCAGAGCTGGGAGAATTACTGCTCTTGGTGTTTCTTTTGCATGATATTTACTGTATTTTTCTAAAAAGATCTCTTGTAAATAGTCTCTGCAACTGTTGGAGTGAAATCTTGCTGCTGCAAGCCTCTAAAATGATGGAACAGATTATGAAAGTGGCGTATAACAGGTCCCTTGCTGGTAATTGATCACAAACGCAGCAGTTGTCTGAAAATGGGAGTGTACGTGTTCTTAGTGATTTTGGGGCTCGTTATAATTGGTTCTTGCTGTTTGTGCTTTTCCTTCTTGTTGTTTGAATCAAATGTCTCGGGGAGGTTGCTTAGGTTTTTTTGGTTGGTTGAAGTAAAGGATGAAGCGTACGTTTAAAATCATCGTTAAACTGTTGGCTAGCAATGACTAGTATGAATAAACCGTTTCCTGCTAAACTGTTAAGTATTTGATAGGTGGAAGGAATAAAAACAGAAGTGAAGTTTGTCTATGACTGCATGTATGTTAATCCTGTAGGAATTCTGAGGGCAGCATTGTATAGGGGGACTTGGGGCGTGAGCGGCGAGGGGGCAGCAGTGAGTTGTGTGTTACCAGTCTCTAAAAGTAGTCCATGTCTCTTGGACTATGGCCAATGATCGTTTTAGAGCCAGCTCTGTCTTAATGTAAGAAGGGACTGTGGTAGTTGTTTCGATGAATGTTATTTACTAGAATTCTGTTATCAAAACCTCTTTTTTTCTGTTTAAACTAACCAGTTTGGACGCTTGCTCTGTTTTACTAATGCAAATTTGCTAAAATCTCAGACTTCCTGCAGAAGTTTGTTTTTCCAACAGCTGTGAAATACTTAGTGTAAAGCTGGCTTTTAATCCTGAGCTACAGTGGGGCTTTTAAATAGTTACACAACTGCAGCTCCAAAAATTTAGTGGAAGAGGCTGTTGGAACAGTTAGCCCTTGATGTTTTACCACTTAAATCTGTATTCTTACAGGCTTTGTGATGGTCTGGGATTCAGTTCTGTTCTTTATGACCGCTGTTGCGTTGCGTGGCGTGGAGGCGAGCAGAGGGACTCAGAGCAGTGCCACCTTGTGTCATCAGGCTGCGGAGCCAGTGCAACCCCTCTGCTGTACAAATTGTTTGGAGCTCCAGCTTCTGAATTGTGGCAAGAGGGGCACCTTTTAAAACTTAGAACTATAGAGCAGTGTGCCATTTGCTCCAGTACTGCTTTTCTCATGTTGAGGTGTAGCAATTTATTTAACTTGCCTGGCAAAGAAGTGATGTTTCATCTTGGTTATCAGAATTTCAAAAGCGTGTGAGAACTTTGGGCACAAGAGGAAGATTTTTTGGATCTGTTCCAATCATGGTAGCAGAACAGGCATAAAGAAATACTTTTTTGTGGAGGAGATCTAAGATGACCTTGACTTTGAGCTGTAGAGAGCTGAAAGTTTGAGATGTCACTTTTTCTGAAGCTGGATAGCAGCCATGTTCATCCTAGAAAAATGAAGAGCCACGTGTACTTATCATGGTCTCTGCAGTGATCCTGAAGTCAAATATTTGTTTGGCAGTATCACAGACACAAGTTATTCTGACCGCAATTTATTGAGGGCAAAGTGTAATGCCTCAGTTTGATAAGGGCAAACCAAATAATTACTTTTAAAAGCTTAGAAATTAATTTCTCAAACACTGGGGGTTTTTATTTGAAGCCTTATAAAAAGTTGTGACAGAAAAAAAAGCTTTAAAATATTTGTGTAATCTTTTTTTTTTCTTTTATTAGTTCTAGGTCCCGTTCAAGATCATATTCTCCATCTCATAACAGAGAAAGGAACCATCCAAGAGTCTATCAGAACCGGGATTTCAGAGGTCATAATAGAGGATACAGGAGACCATATTATTTTCGTGGCCGTAATAGAGGGTTTTATCCGTGGGGCCAGTATAACCGAGGAGGATACGGCAATTACAGGTCAAACTGGCAAAATTATCGCCAAGCGTATAGCCCTCGTAGAGGGAGGTCACGTTCTCGTTCGCCCAAGAGAAGGTCTCCTTCACCAAGGTCTAGAAGTCATTCTAGAAATTCTGATAAGTCATCTTCTGATCGGTCAAGGAGGTCTTCCTCTTCCCGGTCTTCCTCAAATCATAGCCGAGTTGAGTCTTCCAAGCGTAAATCTGGAAAGGAGAAAAAGTCATCTTCCAAGGATGCCCGGGCATCTCAGGCTGCAGGAGATAACCAAGGTGATGAGTCTAAGGAGCAGCCATTTTCAGGAACAGTGGCTCAAGACGCCAAGGCATCTGAGGGTTCAAAACCGTGGCAAGATATGACCACCTATGGTGCAAGTTCAGCATCAAGAGCTTCTGTGTCCGAACTTAGCCCAAGGGAACGCAGTCCTGCATTAAAAAGCCCTCTCCAATCAGTTGTGGTGAGGCGTCGTTCTCCTCGGCCAAGTCCATTGCAGAAGTCAAGCCCGCCACTGTCCAACCCGTCACAGATGAGCTCCGCTTTACAAAGCGGTGGCACCTCCTTTCAGGCAGGCTCTCATCAGAGCCCGTTTGACCATGGCTCGTCAGGTTTGAGCCCAACAAGGAAGAGCCCTGTGTGCAAAAGTCCAACGCCAATCAGTTCCATTTACAGTACATCTCAGAAGGAGGAAAGCACAGCTCCTGGAGGAGGAGCCTTCTCAAAAAGGCAAGCGATGCGTTTCGGTGTGCTGTGGTATTTTTTGACGAGCCATTTTGCATGTGTAGGTGCTCTCTTGAGCGCTGTGAGGGTCCTGGGTGTGTGTGCAGGCTCCAGCTGGAAGGAGGCCCTGGGGTGTGCAGGGTGCTATACGAGCAAGCTGCCAGCTCTTTGGGCCTGGCATTGTCTGAATGACACACAAAAATACAGAATTAGCCCTGTGTCATAGGAAGTTGGAGTTAGTTTGCTGACTTGGGTAGTTGTAAAGATGACATAGGTTCCCTGCAAAATATTCGTAGCTTATGAACACTTGAGGTGAAGATTTTCTAGCAGCCTGACAGTGCACACTGGAAGCTTGCATTTACTTTTCAGTTAAAAGACTTTTTTTTTTTTTTTTTTTAGTATTGCATTCTTGACTTGCATTAGGTACTATAAACTAGAAAACTTTAATGACATCTTACTGCACGTCCTGCTGCAAGCAGCCTAAGGCAGATGTAGTTGCAGTGCTTGTGCCTGTGGATGTGGTTAGTATGAGAAACTAAAGCACCGAGCTAATCACTAAAATTAAGACATCCTTCCATACAGAAGGCATCAACTTACCACGTTTCTGTTTGCTTGGTTAGTCCACTGCAGATTTGTGCCTCAAGGTGACACTTCATTTTAAAAGATACAGTGGCATTCACAAGTGCTTTTAAGTTTTTTCTTTATTATTTTAAAAATTATTTAGAACTGATTCTATATCAAGCATATCTGAAATTAAAGAGGGGGGCGGGAAAAAGCTCTAGTGCTTGTTTGTGCTTTCCAAAGCACTGAACTGATGTCCTTGGGCTTTACTGTTGGTTTCCTTGAAGCTAGAGTTTTGCTTAATGAATGCTTTAAAACATAGTTCTGATGCTTTAAAGTAGCTAAATTGTTGTTCTTATTAAAAGTGTTTTGTCTTCTCCCAGCAGAATAAATATTTTCCTCTGTTAACCTTTTTGCTTTTATTTGTATTTACAGTCTATCATGAAATATTTAGCTTACCTATGAAACTTGCATCCAAAATTTGAAGTAGCTTTTGAGGCTTTTATTTCCAGTGTGTTGTTTAAAGCAGAACAGCCCAGTTTGAAAGTTTTGATGTGTTATTCTCCTGAACCAGGTTTGTAAGTAAATAAACCAATTGGGTAAGATGTTACTATTTTCCTTAAAGTGAATCTGTGGGTAAGCTGTGTTTTATTTGTTCTTAAGCCTCATTTCATCAGTTCTGCATATCCATTTTCTTCTACATTTGCTGAATTTATTGAGAACTAGAAGTCTAAATCCAGGCTGAGTAATCTGCTTTACATGTTAACTGTTTGAGGGCCTAGAGACAGCTTTCTGTACATGCATAGCTTGGTGTTCTCTAAAATTTGACTGCTTTGAACTGAAGTATTAACCTCTTCGATTTTTAATAAGAGAACTACTGTAATGTCTGTTTTATGAACAGATATCTGGAAGAGCAGAAGACTGAGAATGGGAAAGACAAAGAACAGAAAGTAACAAATATTGAAAAAGAAAAAAATAAAGAAAAAGGGAATTTCTCTGAGTTGGGATCAACAGATGGAAAGGCAAAATCTGACTCCTATGCATCCAAAGCAGACTCTGAGAAGGGATACCGTGGCAGCCAGTCACCCAAGCGTTACAAGTTCCGGGATGAATTTGACAAGCTAAAGGTCCCAGAGTTCCACAAGGAAAGTCATTATGGCAAAGAGGAAACAGATGAGCAGGAAAAGAAAGACAAGGCAAAGGGCCGAAAAGATTCGGAATTTGACGATGAGCCCAAATTTATGTCTAAAGTCGTAGCAACTTCAAGTAAAAGTCAAGAAGAGGATAGGCCAGGAAAATGGGAAGGCGTGGTGTTCTTGCCACCTGGAAAAGAGAAGCAAAGGAAGCCTGATGAAATGGAGGAGGAAAGCTATTCTGAAAGATCTAAAAAAGAAGAGAGACCAGCATCCAAGAGAGCTGAACCAGGTCACAGGGGCTTTGTTCCTGAAAAGAATTTTAGAGTGACCACTTATAAATCAAGCCAGGAGAAAAGTTCATCCCCACCGCCAAGGAAGGCTTCCGAGGTGAAGGAGAAACCAGGCACCAAAGTAGAGGGGCTGACTCCTGGCAAATCCTCCTTTTCCATTACTCGTGAGGCCCAGGTCAATATTCGAATGGATTCCTTTGATGAAGATCTTGCACGGTAAGTATTTGCTATTTTTTGAGAAGTCTAAATAGTCATTTATTTTTTTCCCCCCATCTCAGAGATCCTCATGTGCTTGCCAAGTGTGCAGAAGGCTAAATAGTATTGCATCACAATTTGCATTTCTGTGAGATGGAGTTTAATTTTTTTTTCTGGCATTATAATACTTGTGTGACTCTCTTTTTTGGTGGTGTGAGGTTAGAGGAGTTACCAGTTTGCAGATGGTGGAATTGTAGCATGAAGATTAAACAACTTTTCCCGATGATTTCTTTGACTAGATGTTAAGATTAGTTCAGAATGTAAATGCTTCTGCATCAGGTTCCACAGTACACCGGGCTCTGGCAAAAGTTTGGTACTCGGTGGCTCCTTGCTGCTGGAAGCTTAGTGGTGTGGTAAAGTTACAGTGCTGCTTAAAGGACATTTGATTCTCGGGAGTGTGTTTAACTACTCTTATTCTCAACATAGCATTACTGAAACTCTAGGAAGCTCTGAGAGCTGCTTCAGCATTGCTTCAAGAACTCTTAAGCCAGTGAAAAGTGATTCCAGAAAATACATTTGTACAGCGGTAGCCAGTAAGTGTTAATATGCACTGTGGGATGTTAGAGGTTAATCTAGAATTCAGGACCAGTAGCAGATCAAAGCCAGCTAGTGGTGTAAGGATAGGCTTGTTTCGCGGGATGTCAGGGCCTAATACCTGCACAGCCCTCCAAATATAGAATAGCAAGTGACCTGAATTATAACAGTAACCTAGATCAGTGTGTATTAGCGATGCTTAAATAAGTATCCTGCTCATGTTATTGAATGTTCTTAGGTGACTTCGTAATACTACGTAAAAAATGCAGTCAGCTTCCAACTTCTGAAACATGAATCATCTGTAACAGCTTCCCTTCACCCTGTTCTCCTATTTCATGTGGCCTGTTCTTTTTCTAGTCCAAGTGGCATATTGGCTCAGGAGCGCAAGCTGTGTCGTGATCTTGTCCACAGCAACAAAAAAGAGCAAGAATTTCGTTCGATTTTCCATCATATTCAGTCTGCTCAGTCTCAGCGGAGTCCTTCTGAACTGTTTGCTCAACATATAGTGACTATAGTCCACCACGTAAGAGGTAGGTCACAAGTCCATGTACCCTCAGATGAAGATTCACCCCTCTCTTGCCCAAATAAGTGGGTTTCATGCACTCTAGTTAATGCCCAAAGAGTTGTTTTTCAGCAGATGTGGCACGGATGAGAATAACAGCTTGATTATGAATCATCTTTGTTTACATAAATAACTCTTCTCCTGGAAAGGCAGAAGGGGCGTTCTTGTTCTCACCTGAGCACTATTTAGAGAGACTGTGACTTAGAATTTGTGTATTCTAGTGAATTTGTGACTCACATGAATAAACTGTTAATGTCAAGATTGAAATTGAAATTGTTCAGCAGCATTAGTTAGAGCTCATCACCAACATGCTGCATGTGTCCTGCATCTGGATTTGACCAAGCTGTAGTACTGACGCGCTTTGTCTTTTTACAAAAATGGTATTAATATTTTGGCATTGTTTACTCAAACCCCAAACAGAGCATCACTTTGGGTCTTCAGGAATGACACTGAATGAACGCTTTACCAAATATCTAAAGAAAGGAATGGAACAAGATGCAGCTAAAAACAAAAAGAGCCCTGAAATCCACAGGTTGGTGCCATCAGACACTGTCTTAACATTTCAGGGGTAGTTTCTTATCCTGGAATCATTTCAGAGTTTAATTCAAGTAAGTAACTAGCTAAAGGAAAAATAGAGGGTGTTTTAAGTAAATTTGGAAATATTGGTCTGCTTCAAATGACATCTGATGTAAAAACTTCAGATTCTTCTTATGAGCAAGATCATAGGTGTGTGCTTTCTTTGCTTTTAGGAGGATAGATATATCTCCCAGTACTTTTAGAAAACATGGATTCTCTCAAGAGGAAACGAAAAGTTCCAGAGATCCTGGCTTCAAGGTGAACTGTTACTCTGATTAGTTTAATTCAACAAAATGAGTGCATTGGGCATGAACTTAACAGTGATGTTTTTGTTTAAATTACTCTCTACTTAAGTTTGTGTTTTTCTTTTAAGGATGGGCATAATTCTAAAAATGAACTACAAAGGGTTAATTTTTATTAAAAATGTATCAACAACCTTTGTGAAGTGGTTAGACTATGGTAAATGACCCCAAAGTCAATTGAGGTGAGCTTGAGAAAAAAGAGAGGATTTTTGGAACAAGTGCCCATGATGAGAGAAGAGACTTTTTGTGATATTTTTCTGCTTGTAAGTATTATTAAATCAATTGTATACATGCGATATTTCCAACCATGTTTTCAAAAAGACATGCATGTCAAAAAGAGGAAAGTAAAACTAAATACTTATCTAAACCAAATACACTATTAAGCAGATTATAGATTTTGTTCTAACAACTTACTGTACCATTTCTGTTGATTGCTGTTACTTTAACATTCAGCACTTGTTTTGGTAGATCCAGACCATTTGGAATTTAGTGTATTAGCTTTTCTGAGTAGATGAAAGTTAAGCCATTGCACTCACTGTAAACAATCATAAAAATGGCTTAACATAAAATGTTTGGGATTTTAACCTTTGTTTATTCACCTTCATACATATTTACGTTGAACGTTGAAGAGATTTTAAACAGTCCTGCTGAAACCTTACTTGTTTCATATTTGTTTTCGATTTTTTCCAAACACACTTGTGGCTTGACATGGACGATGGTGAGATGGATTTGATGGGCCTGAACTCTTGAGCATCAGCTTGGCAGAGTATATTATAAACGTGGTTTCCAAACAGCTCGCCAGCCTTCCGTGAAACAGACGTGCCCTCACAAACCCAAATAGGTGTTTGCTGTACCTCATAAGGGAGCTGCTGCTGATTTTGTCACTTATCTGTCATCCATCGTGTTGGGAGCAGTTTTATTCTCAGAGTAGAAATTAAAGCTCTTTGCCTGGGGAAAGTAGAAGAGCAAAATACCAAAACAAAACGCCTGCTCTTACTCCTGCGTTATTTGACATATTTATTTAAACAAAAAAGTATTTAGAAACTCATGTAAGTAAAAAATTTAATAGCTAGAGAATTACTAATCCTTTTGTATTTAATTCAAGACGATTAATTTGATGTATGTTGCATATCAAGTCATACAGTTCCCAAGATGAGTATTGTGTAAATAAAGTAGCAATTGCTGAGCACAGCCGTGGAGGCTGTATGTTATTGCTAGCAACTTCGCGCACAGGCTTCCCACAGACGTACTGCTACTCAGTTAAGTGTTTGTCACAACCACAGCCAGTCGATGTAGTGCTCCTGTACATGCAGTCAGCAAAATCTCATCCAGGTACCACTGGTCTTAAAGCATGCACAGGTAACGCGACATCTCATTTTCCAAAGAAACTATCTTAAATCTGTTATTTAAGTAGTAATTTAAATAGAACTCAAAGCAAGCATTACCAGTGGGTTTTTTTAATTAGCAGTGTAAAAGAATAATAATAAAAGCTAGTTGTTGAGTGGTTTTCATACAGCTGGTGGAGTGTCGCTTTGTGAAACACCAGGATCGGCATTAGCAGAGTTGCTAGGATTGTGTGGAAGAACGCATACTTCCATCTGTGGTGACTCCTTGGCATCTTTCACGTGGTGCCTTCCGGTCAAGGGGGAAGAAGTGCTATAAGTGACGTCTGCCGCAGAGTAAATCTTCGTGGCAGACGTATTAAAGGCTACGTATCAGTGGGACGTTGGCATTCCTCCAGGCACGCTTGGTTGCTGCATTTTAGTGGCCTCCACCTCTTACCGCTTTGATCAGTAATCACGATCTTGGGTATCTCCAAGCAGCAAGCAGCTTTTGCTTCTCCTCAAGTACTGCTTCCAGACCTGGTGATTAAAATTCCTTCCACTCTGCTAGATGATACCTGTCAGCAGGAACAGCGAGCATGCTGCTGTTCAGTAACAAACGTCCCACGGGCTGTTAGGAGTTTTTGACACGCTGTAGTTCTGATACATAATCACTTGGATTGAATCTCCAAGTTGTTCTCATCTCTCACTGGCTGTGGTGTACAATAAGTGTCAGCTCCCATGTTTCTCCCTCCCCTATTACCAGGCTATTTATGCTAATGCTATTTAAAAGAGGAGGACAAAAAGTTAATAAGCGGTGATCTTAAAAAGCAGTAGGCAAATGGAATTCTGACAAATGACAACTTATTTTAATAGTGCGTTATTTTACATCTTAAACTGGATTATTGATTAGTATTCAGATAAACTCCTGTTGTCCAGAAGTCTGTGCAGTCAGTAGCAAAGTAATGGTGCTGAACTAGGGCGCTGTAAACCTTTGTGTTAAGCTCTCCCCTCTTCCCTGCATTTGTAGGCTGAAGGGAAATATAAGGACGACCCTGTTGACCTGCGCCTTGATATTGAACGCCGTAAAAAACATAAGGAAAGAGATCTTAAACGCGATAAATCCAGAGAATCGGTGGACTCGAGAGATTCAAGTCACTCAAGGGAAAGATCAACTGAGAAAACGGAGAAAAGTCACAAAGGCTCAAAGAAAAAGTATGTAGGAAACCTAATAGCCATTTCCTTCTACCTTTCATGTTTCTGCTGTTAAGGTTGGAGATGACATCGTGTACATACAGTTGTACACCTTTTGACATAACTGCTCCGGTGGCGTGAATTATTCCTCTACGTGTCTTCTTGATATCGTTATATCTGTCTGAAACGCTAAATAATTGTTAAAGGTAAATGAGAAGGCTCCATGTGTCAGAATGGGTGAGTCACTTTTCCTTCTTGTTCCTGTTGTGTTACAGAGAACAGCTGTGTTTAAATAACTTTGCTTTAATGTTAATTTAATCCTTTTCTGTAAGCTTAATTTTCTGTTTGGCTAAAACTCTGTAGATGCATGCTTATCTCATAATAGATGGTGTAAACGCCTTAGAAAGAAGCAACAAGTTCTTTCTGGAGAAGGCTCGGGACCTGTGTTAGATCTGTGTCTTGGTCCTGAGCTCTCACTATGGCTTCTCCTTTTCATAGTAGGAAAAGGAGAGCATTGCACTCATTAGCAAGTGGTAGATGGTTCTGTAGCAAACAAGTCACAACTGAGTTATTAACCCTGTTAGTGTCCCCTCACCTCCATTTCCTATCACCGAAACAGGAAACACCGAAGGGTACGTGAGAGATCCAGATCCAGTTCATCGTCGTCGTGGTCTTCTCATTCAGTCAAAGCAGAGGAATATCCCGAGGAGACTGAGGAGAGGGAGGAGAGCACCACAGGCTTTGACAAGTCCCGACTTGGGACCAAAGAATTCCCTGGTCCAAATGAGAGAGGAAGAGCTAGAGGGACCTTTGTAAGTGTTCTCTACCCTCCTGCCCCAAGGATCAATTCCCAAAACGGTCAAAAAGTGGCTGTTGTGTATTGCTCTTTCACAGTTAAAGCATACCGTAAAGGAGAAACCCCAGAGTGTCTGGTTGTGGATGATGAGCCAGGATATGATCGCTCCGGGCCTGGAGCACAAACCAGGGTGCTGAGAATATAGTCTGGGCAGTTGAACTCAAGATATATGGAGCAGAATGAAGCCCGGGAGCTTTTGTGCATTAGTAATTGCTGAGCAACCCCGATGTGCAGCATGACGTGCATCAGTCCGTTTGGGTTAGGCTACTGAAGTGACTCATCCAGTCATAACCACGCTGGTTGCAATTCTTACGCCTCAGTTACACAGATGTCTCGTGTGCATGTTGTATTGGTCAGAGTTTCTCTTGGGTGCTCTGGAAATGCCTCTACATGGCCTTAAACAGCTTCATAGAAACTGTGATGCGCTGTGTGATCGGATGAGCTAGAAAGCCCTAAAAAGTACTGACCTCTTATTTTAGTGATAGGTTAAAGGTGTCCTTGGATGGTTAGGGAAGTGATGTATCCTTGATAGCCCTGGAAGCTGTCTGGGCGTGGGAGCGTACTGCCACTGCAACCATTTTACTTTTCTTCCATGCTTTGCCGTTGCAGCAGTTCAGAGCAAGAGGGAGAGGATGGGGCAGAGGCAACTTTTCAGGCAACAATAACAGCAACAGCGGTGGCAACAATGATTTCCAGAAGCGCAACAGAGATGAGGAGTGGGATCCAGAGTACACACCTAAGAGCAAGAAGTACTACTTGGTACGTGTCTTAAGTACCGAAACACATACGTACACTCCAGGTATATCTGGTCTTAAGTGCTTTAGAGGCGAAAGCACCAGCTGTCATTAAACTACCTAATCCACCAGGTTATGGCTTCATGTGACACTTCTTCACATGAAGCTTCTGGCTCGTGGCTGAAGTGAGCTTGTATCTGTTCATTGTAGAGTGGTTTGCCATGAAATGAAATCCTAAAGGCCAGTTAAAGAGCATGTGTTCCACAGTATCGTGGAAAATGCAGCTTAAATCTGTTAGTCTGTGTCGCAGATGGCCTACGTTTCTTGGTGGTCTTAGCCCCAGAAAGTGTCCAGCTTCCTGGATGCGTTACTGCTGTTCTTTTTTATTTCTGGTGATAGTGGTCTGCCATACTAACGGGCATTAATCTAGGAGAATCCTCTGTGACTGCTCTTTGAAAGAGGGCTAGTTTTAAACAGACACTAATTTTTTCTTCTTCCTGATTTGGGGGACTTAAGATCCCTAATCTCATTGAATAATGCAGTACTTCAGTCTTGCACCTCAAATAAGGAAGCCTTTATTTTATTTTATTTTTGCTGCATTTTTTTTATGTTATTGAAGGCAGAATTGTAATGTTTTGGGGTATCCAGTCTCTGTACTACACTTAACGTACAGAAATAGATCCATCTGGGCCCAGTGACACAGTCTGTGTCAGGCTCCTGAAAGCAGCGTGTGTTATTAAACTCCCCGAGTACACAGCAATAAGGACTGAAGCTGCTAAAGTGCTTGATTGGTGAGAAAATAAAGGGGAAACGTGTAGAATCTTTAAATCGTGGAGTTGCTGAACCAGTAGTGGTACTCCAGGCCTAGACACCTGTCCCCTGCCCACCCCGAATATTTTATAAAGCGCTTTGTGTCAGCAAGGACAGGTTGCCACGCACGAAGAGCCTGTGCAGCGACTGTGCATTCCTGCCTTCACCTGCTGCTTTTCTTCCCCAGAACAAGCCAGTGTTTCTCTTTAGATGGCAGTATTCACTGCGGCGTAAACGTGGCGGCCTGGTTCGTGCTGCTGGGTGCTGTATCACAAGCTAGTTTTCCTCCTCTTACACAGTGAGTAGTCATTCTGTTTCAACTCATGTCCTTGGCTTCCTCCTGTGCAGCATGATGACCGGGAGGGCGAAGGTGCGGACAAGTGGGTGAACAGAGGCCGTGGTCGGGGTGCTTTCCCCCGAGGAAGAGGTCGCTTCATGTTCCGAAAGTCAAGCACCAGCCCCAAGTGGGCTCATGACAAATTCAGCGGAGAAGAAGGAGAAATCGAAGATGATGAAAGCGGAACAGAAAACAGAGAGGAAAAGGACAACTTGCAGACGACAGCCGAGTAGCTGCGCTGTCTGCATGTTTCCAAGAGCCCTGGCAGGAGGGAAGGAGTTCAGCACCATGCTAGTGCTGGGGATTGTCAGGGTGATCCTGAAGCACTGAGCAGAGCCCTGGAGAGGAGCTCAGAAACAACCCCGACGTTAACCGCGATTCCAGAGTTCAGCCTCCCTAAGTGTGGACTAGAACTGATAAATCATTTCTGCTTGGATCCACTCACGGAGTATATCTTCCCAAAGACTTACCTTCTAGACTGAATAAGGTCAAGTACTGGGTGAGATCCTAGATTTTCTCTCGTCTGTGACCTTATTGAATGGTCGGTTGTTTTTTTGGGTAACAGGCTTTGAAGACAATGTGGATTTTGGTTTGTGCCCATCTTAACCCAGTAGTCTTGACATTTTTGTTTCTCTTTTATAATTTGAAATAGTAAAGGTCAGGATTAACTCGCCAGTTCAAATTTTTCTCCCCTATTGTGTATTCAATTTTTTAAATTCATACTCTACTTATTTTAGGCCTTTACGTATGTAGTAACATCAATTAAATGATAATTTTGGAAACTATTTTTGGTTCTTATAAATAAGAAAACAATGAAGCATGTGAATAAACATCTAAATGTTAACTTGTCGGGACCAAACTGCTATTTTTTTTTTAAAACTTTTTTTTTATGTAACAGTTGAGTTTAGGGCCTTTAAAAAAATGATTGTTTTCCTTTTATGTTGAAAGTTAACAAAATTAGCATGGTTTTAAAAAAAAAAAAAAAAAAAAAAAAAGAATTACACCCTACTTCTCACCACTGTTTGTGTACACTGTTAGGCCTGGTGTGTGCTGGAGTCCCAAACTGCTTGTAGGCATTTTGTGTATCCTCTTTGCAGCTGGTTGTGAACTTGAGTGCTCTTTCCAAGGTAACATAGTTTTCTAAGAAACTTCAGAATTCTACTAGGTTAAAAATATAAAAGGAGATGAGAATTTTTCAATATTTTTTATTAATCTTTTTATAAAAAACAAAAGTCAAATCCCTCTGTGCTGGTTAAGGACGGCCGTTACAATATGTTTCTTTTTATCTTCTACTTAAAAGTATTCTGAAGAAGTTTGCAGATAGTTCTCTGGCTGAGTCAGTGAGCCTTCTCAGCAGGAGAGGCATGTCCACGCACCAACGCTGAGTGTGCACGTGCTGTAAAGACACCGCTCTCCCTCTCCTCTCCATCTCTGCCTTTCCTTCCCCAGGATTGCTGTGCTGTTTCCCCACACACACCAGCTAGAGTTTGGTTTGTTTTGACTTGAACAGTTCCTGTTTAGCAAAGCCCTGAAGTTTGTTTATGCAAATAAAATACAATAAAATAAATAGTAGGTGTAACTCTGCTTTGTTTTGTGTTCTGAGTCGGGGGCTCCTGTTGCCAGATGCCACCTGCCTTCTGATTTGGTGAGGCCAGAAGAACCAAACGCCGGTGGAGAAGCCCCGCTGTGGCAGGGTGGCTGGGAAGGGCAGCTGTAAACCACGGTGGTCCTGGAAGACCATGGCGGAGGTGAAAGGAAGCCCTGCGGAGCTGCCCCCACTGTTAAAAAGCAGCAGTTGCTAGCGGTTACTCGGGGCGCAGCGCACAAGAGGATCGCGTTTTCCACAAGAGGATCGCGTTTTCCACAAGAGGATCGCGTTTTCCACGGCGCTGCAGGTGGGGAACGGAACGCGGCACATGGAAGCGAGCAGAAACCCAGCCATCGCCGTGCACCAGCGATGCGCTTCCCCCGGAGCTGTGCGGGGGCAGGCGCTGCAGGGCTGGCCTTGAGCTAACCGTGCTGCAGCTGCAGGAGCCGGGCAGCACCGCGCCCTTTGTTTTGCCTTCAGCCCGCTCTGCTCTCGAGTGCCACTAACCCAGTGCCACTAACCGCTTGGAGGGGGTTTGGAGCCGTTAACGCACCTTTTAGCCCCTTTGTGCTGGCAGTAATTGCGTGGGGGGCGACACAGCTGCCATCCGTGCTGCGAAGCTGCTCCTCGCCAAGGATCACGGCGGCGGCGGCCCAGTTCTATGCCAGCACTAAACCCCAGTGCTGGTCACTGCAGCTGAGCGAGCTGGCCCTGCCTTTGCTGCTGCCGGGCGG
Source organism: Falco peregrinus (assembly GCF_023634155.1). Lineage (NCBI taxonomy): Eukaryota > Metazoa > Chordata > Aves > Falconiformes > Falconidae > Falco > Falco peregrinus. The sequence continues at coordinate 119,197,514 of NC_073723.1, forward strand.
TAAATGCTTTTCCATTGCCGCTGCCTCAGAGGAGGAGCGCTCCTCGCCGCAGGGGCTGCCAGGCGTGCAGCCTTCGCGGCGCGGCGAGGGGATGCGGGGTGGTGGCCCATCTGCCGCGTATGGACACTGTGTTCGGGGTTTCTTCTTTACAGGATGTTTTAACTGAAAGGTGCCGGAGCGGCGTTCCTGGCGGCTGTTGGTTAACGGTGTTGGCTAACAGCGGTTGAGACAGTAACGCGGGTTAACGGTTCACGTTTCCCTTCACACTTGAATTTGAGCCCTTGAGCCAACTTGAGACAAAGGGCGCCCAGTGTTCCCGGCTCCAGGTGCAGGGGAGAGCCCCCCCCTCCAGCTCCACAGAGCCCCCCACCCCGAGTTCCACAGAGCCCCCGCCAGCAGCCGCCTCTGGCCGGTGCGGGTCCACGGGCCCCCTCCCTGCTCCGCGGTTCAGGGTCACCACATCAAACACGTTCGGTCTAAAGCCCATGTTGGTGCCGTTGGCCTGGCCTGGCCCTGCTGGGGACCCCTGGGGCTGGTCCCGCCCTCCTGGCTGCTGCGCTGTGCGGAGGGGCCGCAGCGGCGCGGCTGCAGGAGCCCTGGGTGCTCGCGGTTTGTGGGTTTCGGCCCCTCTGCGGTTTAGGTTTCACTTCCCCCTCCACACCGAAGGTGACAGACGTGCAGCGAGGCCGGGGTGCCTTTGAGCTGCCACCCAGGGCCGGGTGGCTCTGCTGCCTTCGTGCTTGGCTCCCTGCCCTGGCTGCCCACGCCGCCTGCCCCTCTTGGCTGCCGCCTGCGCCTGTAGCTCAGGTAGGGACACACCGCGCAAGCTGTGCCGAGAGCTCGGCGCTGGGCATGGCCCTGCTGCGCCGTGGGCTGCCTCTGGGTGCTGGGCAGGGGGGCCTGGGGCCGCTGCCGGCCTTGGGGGGGCTTCGCTGCCCTCTCCTCTCCCCTCGCCTTGCGGTGTGGCACCTCCCCGGTGGCTGAGCACGGTGGGGGTGGCTGCAGAGCCATGAATCCCCCCGCGCTCTGCCCTGGCAGCTGGAGTTGGCCGCTTCGGCTGGATCCACTGCGTAACCGTGACGGCCCAAGCCATGCACCAGCGTTTCTGAGCTGCTGAGAGCACACGCGGCTGCCGAGAGTTGGGACGAATTCCCTCCGGCTCCCATCAGCAGCACCCAGGGAAGCGGTGAGTCGCCTGCAGTGCCAGGGCGAGCGCTGGGAGGGTGTGAGCCAGCGTTTGGGCAGGAGAGGGGCCACGACGGCGTCTGTGCGTCGGCTGGGGTCACCCTCGAGGGGACCAAGCCCACGCAAGGTGAGCGGTGCCCCTTTCTTCCCTGTGACGCTGCGGCTGGGGTCCCCGCAGGTGGCAGTGCCCGGTGGCAGCAGCCCCAGCAGCCTGGGCTGCCACATGTTACCGCTGCCGCCCTCGGCACAAGTGCCCACCTGGGTGCTGGCTCTGCCAGGGCGCTTGTCCCACCGTGTCCAAGCCCACCCTGCTGTGATCCCAGACAGCCCAGCCCAGGCAATTCCTGCAGGGATTTGGTTGTGCCAAAGCCGGCTGGTGGCCTCTGGCACGGGTGGGGGTGCCGGAGGAGGAGGAGACCCCCCTGTGGCATTGCCCCGGCTCCTCATCCCTTCCTCTCCCCAGCCCTTTCCTTCCATGCTGTGGTTTCATGATTTCCTCTACTCTGGCCACCATGCAGCAGCCCCAGTCCCTGTCACCAAGCCACCCCACTCCTGTGGGGGGTCCCCAGGCCACCGCCTGCCCCAGGGGGTGCCAGGTCTGGGCGCAGGCACCGGGCAGCCTGTGGGGCAGCTGGCCTGGCCACGGTGGCACGGGGGTCCCCGCACTGCTCCTGCCACAAGCAGGGCCACTGTGTGTGTCCCCACGGTGAAGCTGCGGGGCAGTGATGCTGCAGTGGGGCTGGGCTGTGTCCCACAGCTCCCAGGGGGCACCCACAGCCGAGCCCCTGCCGGCCTGGGGGGCTCAGCCGCAGCAGGGACCCCTGTCCCTGCTCTCACAGGCACCTGCCCCGGCGGCGAGGCGGAGGCGCCGCGCTGAAGCAGATGCCCAAGCCCTTCCCAGTGCTGGAGGAGAAGGTGGGTGGGGGGCTCCGTGCCGGGCGGCCTGGGGGGGCACAGGGCTCTGCAAGCCGGCGGGTGCCGCCTGGGCTGGTCCCCACCCCAGCAGGTCTCTCCCGCAGGCAGAGCCGTGGCCGGCGGCACAGCACCCAGCACCCATCCTGCCGCCAGAGCTGGGTGAGTCACCTGTTCCCCACACCGTGGGCTGGAGCTGTGCCCGGGGGGGGCTCCCCTGGACTGGGGGTACTGGGGGCTCCTGGGAAGCAGCCAGACCTTGTGAGCCAGGTCCTGCCCTCCCTGCACAGCCCAGGAGCCGCAGCTCTGCCGGGCCCTGTTTAACTACGTGCCGGAACTGCCGGACGAGCTGCCGCTGCGGCGGGGAGATGTCATCCAGGTCCTCAGCAAGGTGAGGGGGCGCGGGGACAGAGGCCACCCCGAGGCTGCCCCCCGGTGCTGACGCCTGCCCTGCCTGCAGACAGGGGCCGAGGGCTGGTGGGACGGGCAGTGCCAGCACCGCAGAGGGCTCTTCCCCAGCAACTTCGTGGAACTGCTGCCGGTGCCCACAGTAAGTGGGGGCTGCGCCAGAGCCACCCTGCCCACGCTGCCCCGGGGCTCGTGTGGCCGGACCCTGCACCCCGGTGGGCTCCACAGGGCCGAGCTGCGGTGTCTGTGGGGCTGCGCCGTGCCAGCGGTCCCTACCTGCGGTCCCAGCGCTGGCCGCGCTCGGGTGCCCCATCCTCACCCAGCCCCGGTCTCCCACAGTTGAAGCTGGCGATGTCACCCCAGGACACGGAGTCTGGTGAGTCTGGCCACGATGGCCATCCAGTCCGGGGGGCTTCGGTGTCCCGCCAGGATGGCCAGGCAGCCCCACGGCCAGGTGCGAGGTGGGTTGGGGCAGCTGGGGGGCCGGCCATGCCGTGGGGCAGGAGGAGCCCTGTGGGGCACAGGGATGCAGCGTGGACCAGCACCTCGGTGCTCTCTGCTTTGACTTCCTTCCCAGCCCGGAGCCGATTTCCTCCGGCGTCACGTGCGCAGTGTGGGGCCGTGGCAGCCGGGGGAGCCTGGCACGGCACCGCACGGCACGGCCTGGTGGGCAGCCCCACGCCAGCAGGTAGGATGGAGTGGCCATGGCTGCAGGGGTCCCGTGCCCTGGGACCATCCCGGTGGCAGCCCCTGCATGGGGCCGCGCTGCTCCTGCGCTGCGCTGGTGCCCTGGGGGCTGGGGGAGCCGCCAAGGAGGGGCAGGGGCTGGTGGGGTGCTGGGCTGCTCTGGGCACCATCTACTCTGTGACACCGGGAATGATGGAGCACAGGGCAGCTCCCCGTGCCCTTGGGGCCAGGTGCCTTCATCCCCATCCTCATCCCCCCATCCCTCATGGCTGCAGCCATCTCTTCGAGTAGACGAAACCCGCAGGCACGTTTGATGTCTGTGAGGCCGCCATGGCAAGGGCCGTGCTGGTGGCAGCAGGGACGAGGCGGCATCAGGGCTGCCAGCTCGCCGGGGGGACAGGGTGGTGCATGGGCACATGCCTGTGGCCTGACGCCCTGTATCCCACGCTGCTGGGGGGCCCATCCTGGTGGGACCCCGGGGCTCGGTGGCAGAGGGATGCTGCTGCGCCATAGGCAGTGGCAGGACAGCATCCTGCCCGCGCCGCAGTGCTGGTGCTCCGGGGGAGGTTTGCAGCCACCTGCTTTGCCGCATGCAGAGGAAGCGCCGACCGCAGCGAGGCCGGGTGCGGGGATGGGTGTGGGGATGGGTGCAGGGATGGGTGCAAGGCTGGCTGTGGGGCTGGCAGGAGGGGTGGCAGCCCCCAAACCAGCAGACAGGGCCCATGGCACATGGTGCTGGGGGCAGTGTGGCAGAGCTGCCATGGGGCTGGTTGGTCCTGCTGAGCATCACCGCTGGCCCTGGCAGGTGTGTGAGACGGTGCTGGCAGGAACCATGGGCCCAGGAGCGCTGTGGAACCCTGTGTCCCACCGGTCCTACCTATGGGCAGCTCCTCCCCAGCACCCCCAGTCCCTGGGGACCCCGGCAGGAGCAGGGTGCAGGGATGTGGGGAGTTAGGGATGGAGTGGGCCCTGGAGACGGTGTCCTGTGGTGGTGGTGGGGCTGCCCCCCCCAGCCGAAGGGTCCCTGGGAGAGTGGCCATAGCGAGGGTCCTTCCTGCAGCGCCTGGCCAGCTCCTGTGCCCCCCAGCAGCCCGTAACCCAGCCAAGGAGGAGGCGGGCGAGGAGCGGGAGCAGCCAGGTGAGTCCTGGGCCTGGGGAAGAGGGAGGGACAGGGACGGGGGGCACCCGGGATGGGACCCCCATGCCTGGCGCAGGTCCCTGGTGCCACCGGGCCACAGCTGGGGCTCCCGGCAGAACGTGCTTCCTGGGTCCTGGGTGCCAGCCCCAGCCGGGTCCTGCCTCCCCTCCCCAGAGCTCCCAGCACCGGCGAGGATGGAGCCGGCCAAGCTGCCCCCCAGCAAGAGGATGGCTCCCGCCCCCCCTGTCCCTGCCAAGGCCAAGCTGGCCCCCGTGCTTGTGGGCAAGTAAGACGCACAGAGCTGTGCCGGGGCGTCAGGGGCCACCGCGATGCCCTCAGTGCCCATGTCCATGCTTGGTGCCTGGAGCGGGGCTGGTGGCTGCCCCACCGGGGGGCTGAGCACGGTCCGGCTGTGCCGCTTCACCCCCTCTGCCGTCCCCAGGCCCAGCAGCCCCCAGCCCGGAGCCTCGGCTGATGCAGAGCGGGGCAGAGCCGGTGACCCAGGTAGGAGCTGGGTGCCAGCACCAGGCGCTGCTGCCATCGCCGCGGCCTGTGCCAGCGCCAGGTGCCAACGCCCTCTCTTTGGCAGATGCCGATGGCTTCAACGTGGTGCCGGTCACCACGGCCAAGCTGAGCCACCCCACCGCCACACGCCCCCGGGTACCCGGCCAGCGGCCACCCAGGCTCTCCCTGGGGAGCGGGGGGGGTCCCTGCAGGGGGGAGCAGCCCCGGGGGCCACCTCACGCCAGGCTCTGGGCCCCTCTCCCCACGGCGGGGCAGGTGCCCGGCCCACCATGGAGTGTGGAGGTGCCGGCGGCACCGTGGCCGGAGGAGAGGCTGGCCCTGGAGGACCTGAAGGCTGAAGTCCGCTCCCTGCACATCCTCGTGGACCTGATGCGAGTCCAGCACCTGTGAGTGGGGCTGGGGGTGTGGGGGTGCTGGTGGGGGTCCCCAGCAGCTCCTGGCTGCTCACTGTCGGGTCTGGCCCCGGCTGAGCCACCTCACGCGTTGCAGGCGGGACCTGGAGGACATGCGGCTGGAGATGTGCCAGGAGCGGGCCAAGCGCCAGGCGCTGCAGGTGAGTCCCCTGCTGGGGGGTGCCCCGTGCCGGGGTCCCCAGAGCCCCCCCCCTGCCTCACAGCCTCTCCCCACAGGCAGAGATTGAGCGGGTGAGGAAGGTGCTGCCCTGCTAGCACGGCCGGGGGCTGCAGTGCCCACCCCCTGTGCTCCCGGGGATGCAGGGCACACGGGGGTACATGGCGCTGCGGGCGCTGTGCCATGTGGCCCCCAGCCCCACTGCCCCCAGCCCCATTCTGCACTGATCAGGCACGAGAGCCCCCCTGCACCCAGACGCTGCTGTGCAACAGCCCCCGGGGGTACAGAGATGGTTTAAATAAACTGGTTTGGATACAGAGTGCTGCGGGGGTGCTGCAGAGGGCAGAGCCCTGGGGGTCTGCTGTGGGCTGCCACGGCCCTGGGGGTCCTGCCTGGGCGCAGGGGGTCCTACCATGGCACAGGGGTTCCTGCCTGAGCACAGGAGGTCCCACCACAGCACAGGGGGGTCTTACCATGGCACAGGGGGGTCCTGCCCTGGCACTGGGGGCCCATCATAGCACAGGAGGTCCCACCACGGCACAGGGGATCCTGCCCAGACACAGGGGGTCCTGCCCCGGTACAGGGGGTCCTGCCATGTCACAAGGGTTCCTGCCTGAGCACAGGAGGTCCCACCACGGCACAGGGGGTCTCATCATGGCACAGGGGGTCCTTGGCACAGGGTGTCTCACTATGGCACAGGGGTTCCTGCCTGAGCACAGGGGGTCCCACCATGGCATAAGGGGTTCTGCCTGGGCACCAGGGGTCCCACCATGGCACAGGGGGTCCTGCCTGGGTACAGGGGGGCCCTACAAGGGCTGGCTCACCGCAGAGCGAAGGGCAGGAGCGGGCAGTGCCCGGCCCCTGGTGCTGGGTATGGATGTGCCAGCAGTCACAGGGACTGCAGACTCTGGACAGCGCTGGGGGCTGAGTGCCGCACCCCCCTTATCCCGGGCTGGGATGCAGAGCGAGATCCCGCAGCAGGGCTGGGGCAGCACCTCCTCCTCATCCTCCAGCCCCCGCACCATTTCCCAGCCCCAGCACATCCTGGCCTCCAGCCACCGGCGTGGGGCTGGGAGAACATCTGGAAAACATCTGGATCCTGCTGGCGCTGGCGGCACGGAGGACTGGCCTGGGAAGGAGCTATTTTTATAAAGCTGCAGCGGAGGGGGCTGGAGAGGGGGTGGTGGGGCCCTGCACCCCGCGGGGCTGGGACGGTGCCGGGAGCTGGGCAGGATGCGGCCCAGCCCTGTGGGGAGCAGCCCGCATCCCTGGGGAGCACCGGCCGCCTCCAGAACCCAGTGGGAAGCATCCGCCCCGGCCCCCCGGGAGGGCGCTGGGTCACGGCCGGGCGGTGCCGGAAAGGCCATGGCTAATTTTAGTGGGATCATGGGGAGGGAACCGGCCTGGGGAGGCAGCCATGGCTGGACCCCCCAGCACCGTGTGTGCTGTGCAGGGCCCGCAGCACGCTGGGCTCCAGGTAGGGTGTAACAGCACCATGTTTCTGGGGCAGGACCCCACAGCTTACACAGATGTACAGCCCGGCCGCGACCCATGGGGATGGGCATCGCTCCGGTGCTGAGCCAGCGGGGCCAGCACCCGCAGCTGAGCCTGGCAAGGTCTGCCCTGTCCTTGTCCTCGTCCCTGCAGCGTCCCGGGGCTGCTGGGCTGGTGCCAACAATCGTACCAATGGCTCAAAGTGCATCGTGTCCCGCTGCGGCGGGGGCAAGTCTGGCCCTGGGGGTGCCCGTGGCACCAGGGTCTGGGTGGCTCCTCCAGCCCAGGGGCAGTGTGCAGCCCCCTCCCCCCCGTCCTCCCTGTCTCCTGGCCCCAGAGCGGGTCCTAGGCAGCTCCCGGGGGCGGCACGGCGCTGGGGGGCAGCCAGGCACAGCGCTGGGGCAGCTGCCCCACGCTGGGGCTCAGTAATAGTGGACACGGCCCAGGGTGCCGGTGCCCAGGATGTCGGGCTGCCCGTTGCGCCAGATCTCGCGGATGATGCGCTCACGCTCCTCCAGCCGCTGCGCCCGCTCCAGCTCCTCCGCCGAGGCGAAGACATTGACGGCCAGCGCCCCGTCCCCGGGGCCGTGACTCTCCAACGGGATCTCGGTCACCGGCAGCAGTGACTCGGATGCCGCTCGGTCGACGGTGTCCTCCTCTTCCTCATCCTCATCCTCGTCATCATCCTCCTCGTCCTCGCTGAGGTCCCTTGGGCGCGGCGGGGGGCGCGGGTAGGGCTGGCAGGAGAGACGCAGCACCAGCAGGCACAGGGTCAGCACCAGCCCGAAGCAGATGCCCAGCACGAAGTAGAGCCCGAAGCTCTCGGGGTGGGCTGTGGGGAGAGCAGAGGGGGTGAGGGACAGGCCCGTGCCTGCCACGGGGCCCACGGTGGCCCTGGGGTCCCCGCCGCATCCCTCACCTCGGATGTGCGCGTATGCGGCCATGCTGTTGCTCAGCAGCTCCATGTCCCGCCTGCGGCTCTCCATCCCGTGCCCGCTGCGCTCAGTGTCTCCGGGGGTGGCACGTGCTCGGCATCTGCAGGGGACGGGGGCTGAGCAAGGCGCTACTGGGGGCTGGAGCCCCCCCGGTGTCCACTAGCCCTTTTGGGGCCACACCTGGTGGCCACCGTGGCCCAGAGGCTCCCCACCGAGCTCCGGCAGGGCTGGTGCTGGGGCTGCTGTGCCCAAGGCCGAGCCCTGCAGGTGCCCAGGCGGAGCCGCCGCGCTCCCACCGCCCCTCCGTCCTTCCTGTGGGACCGGGGCGGATGCGGCTCCTCCAGGACAACGCGGCGTCAAGCGCATCTGCGGCAGCGGGCCAGGCCCTCCATCCCCTGCCCCGGGCATGGGCTGTGGGGCTGAGCTCAGTGCCAGGGTCCCAGCACAGCTCTGCGAGGCTGCCCGTGCCCGTGCACACACACACACACACGTGTGCCCCCAGCAGCCCCTACACACACACAGACAGACAGACACACACACACAGACAGACACATGCACACACACGTGCCCCCCAGCAGCCCCTCCGTGGCAGTGCCCCCCCCTCCCCGTGCTGCTCCCAGCCCAGCTCCAGCCTCGGCTGTCTGTGGCGCGGGGGCAAGGACCAGGCACGGTGCAAAGGCCGGGGGGGTGGGCAGCAGCAAACGCCACCGAGCCGGGGTTGACCCTGCGCCCCCCCCAGCTCCTGCCACAGCCTGGAGCAGGACCGAGGGGCACTGCTGGCCCCCCTGTGTGATGGAAAACCCTCTAGGCGGGGCTGGCCACGGCACAGCCAGACCCTGGGAGCTGGGGGGGGGGATGGGGGCGCCCTGGGCTGCCTCCTCCCTGACACCCTGTGGGGATGGGGGTACCTGGGCCCTACACTGGGGTGCAGGGGTGAGCACCCACCTCCCCCTACTCAAAGGCCCACCTGGCCCCCAGCAGCTGAGCACCCATCCCTGCAGCCCCTCGCTACCCTCATGATGCTGGTGTGGGGTAAGGTCCCCCTCGGCCGCGGGGTGCTGTGGCCCCCCAAGGTGTGGGGCTGGGCAAGCGGGCAGGCTGGGAGGCGACGCAGCACCTGGCCCTGGCAGGGGCCGAGCTCATTTCCCAGAAACAGCTCGGCGGAGGGAGGAATGAGGAAAGAAATGCAGAAAATGTGACACATCAGCAGAACCGTCCCCGGACAGTCCAGTGCTGCGGGGCCACTGCACGTCCCACTGCTGGGCAGCCCCTCGCAGCGGGACACCCCAAAACATCAAAACATGGCCAGCTGTGTCCCCAGGAGGGTCCTGCTGCCCCCCCATGGGGCTGCCACACCGCCAGCCCCTGTCCCGGCGAGGGGGCCGGCTGGGAGCAGGACAGCCCCGCTGTGGGGCTGGAAGGGCAGAGCCCCACCATGGGGCTCCTGGGACCCCCAAGTCCTGCTGGTGGCAGAGCTGCTGGCGGGGGCACCGCAGGGCTGGCTCCAGGGCCACGGGGGTGCTCAGCACCCGCAGCTGGGCGCCCACGGCCACGGGCCATGGCAGGCTGGGGGTCCGTGGCTGCAGCTGGGTGTGAGGGAGCCCGGGGACAGGCGGGTGCTGAGTGCTGGGTGGAAAAGTGCTGAGCCCCCACCGGCAGAGCGGGAGCTGGGTCACGGCGGGCCAGGGCTGCGCTGCAGGAACAGCCCCGGAGCACTCAGCCCCGCGTCCCCAAGGGCCAAGCCCTGCGCCCCTGAGCCCTGCATCCCCGAATCCCGCGTCCCCAAGGACCAAGCTTTGTGCCCCCATGCCCCCAGCCCCACATCCTCAACCGCTGCATCCCCGAGCCCTGACTCTGCATCCCCAGGTCACTGCATCCCGAGCCCTGCGCCTTCCAGCCCCACGTCCCGGTTCCCCGACACCATGCCCGAGCACCTCGAGCCAGGGCCGGGGCGCAGCCGCGATCCCACCGGGGCTGTCAGGGCTGAAGGGACGGGGGGTGCTGGGGTCCCTCGGGATGCCCCGTCCACCCCACGGTCCCCTGCACCCCCCAGCCCCACGCCGTGCCTGGGGGCCGGTACTCACCAGGATGCGGGGTGGGAAGGCAGGAGCCGCCGCACTTTGGCTGGAGGGAGGGAAGAGGGAAAGGTCTGTTCAGCATTAACGCTGCAGCAACAGGAAATAGTTCGGAGGCGGCTGGCGGTCAGCGCTCCCCGCCGGAGCCAATGGCAGCCCCGGCCCGACGCCCAGCGGGGCGCGAGGCCGCGGTTCCCCCGGGACCCCCGGCTCAGGCCCTGCTGCGGAGCCGCCCCGGAGCCGGGAGCTCGGGCTGTGGGCAGCCCCCAGCCCCATCCTGCCCGTGCCAGCGCCCACGCGGCAGGGCCAGGCCTGGGGCTGGCAGTGTGGGACCCCAGCCCGGCGCGGGGGGCTCGCAGGGCGGTGCGGGCGCTGCGGTGGGCTGCAGCCCCGCACGTGGCACCACAGCGCCGCAGCGCCGGGTGCGTGGGGGCTCCTGGGGCAGCCCCGGGGAGCTGTGGGGACGGGCAGCACCCTGGCCCTGTCGCAGCTTGGCCACGGCACGTACCGCTCGGAAGCAGCAGAGGCGCGGGGCAGAGCCGAGGGCACGGGCAGGGGGCTCTACCCCACCCACATCAGCCCTGGACCTCCAGGACACGAGGCTGCGTCCCAGCTGGCCCCAGGGGACCACTCCAGGCTGTACCGGGATGACCCGGCTCTGCCAGGGCAGCTGGGGCCCACAGGGCAACACGGGGCTGCAGGCCCCCCCTGCTGCATCCTCTTGTGTGCCCCCCCCCCCCAGGCACAACAGCCCCCCAAACCCTTTTCAGACCCACCCCCCCATCCCCGCAGGGTCGCTGCGCGCCGGGCTCTCGGTATGAAGTTTTATTGCCGACATGCAGGAGTAGTTTCGATGTAGTACAAAAATAATGTCTTTATACAAATTTTTTTCCTTTTTTTTTTTTCTTTTTTTTTTTTTTTTTTTCTTCTCTCCTTACAATAGGCTCCTTCCCGCAGCACGGCCCCTCTGTCCGCACCCCCAGCCCCTTCTGCCCTCCCCATGCCACCCCCTCTTCCAGTTTAATACAAGTATGATTTACTGGCGATGACTGGTGCACAGGAATACTGGGTATGATATAGCCTTGCAGAGTCCCCAGAATATTGCTTCAACTTTGGGGGGGGAAGGGTGTGTGTGTGTGTGTGTAAAAAAAAAAAAAAAAAAATCAGGAGAACAAGACAGGAGAAAACCAGAGGGAGAGAGCAGAGCCCAGCTGGAAGGTCCAAACCCCACGGGTGCTCAGGGGCTGGGGGTCCCTACTCTGTTGCTGGTGGCACAGGGGGGTGATGGGCACACAGGGGGGTGTACTGGGACAGACCCACCATCTTTAAAATAAATAAGGCTAAGACTTCAGGCTACTGGCTCAGCTGGCTGGGGTTGGTGCAACTGTTCTAGTCTGTATTAGTGTTCACAATTCCCTGCCTGCCCGCTGCCAAGCCGCACGGCTTCGGCGAGTTCGCAGGCAGGATGTAATGCCCGACGCTGCCAAGGAGTTTCAGGTCAATCCCTATGTCCCCACAAAGATGCCCGTAGGTTGGCCCAGGCTAGACTCAGTCTGCTTCCCCAGCCCAAGGCAAGAGAAGGCAACAACATGCTACAAATAGATCAGCTACTTGCTCCCTGCCCACAATCACTGCGGGGGGGTAGAGCTGGCCCCAAAAAGCAGGGCCAGCCCCCACAGCCAAAGCCACAGCAGCTTTTCCCATCCCTGCTCACACCTTTCCTTGTGTCCAGCCCAAGGCTGGCAGGAGAGGGTGATGCTGGAGCTGCCACGGGGCTGGGAGCAGCCAGGAGCAGGCAAAGGTGGCAGCCGGAGTGCTGGTGCCTGGAGCAAGAGCCCTGGCTGGGGTCCTGTGAGCCCTGGGACTTCTGTGTGAGAACAGTTCATCTGGCAAGACAGGCATCCAGTTCACAAAATGAGGCTCAGAAACAATCGTTCCTGTTCTCAGCACAGGCAAACACTCTTCCAGTGGCATTAGGTGACAAACCGGGACATCCTTCTCCCACCTCAGCACCACGCAGGGGTGGCAGAGGCAGCCCCAGGTTTGCATGGCGAGGCTGGGATGGCAAGATAAGCTAGGGAACAAATACAGTAGAGACTTCAGCCAGCCCCTTCCTAAATCTAGGCAGATTATTTTGGGAAGCTTTTTCACATTATAACTCATATATTATATCTGTACCACAACTGAAGTGTGAAAATGCTAAATCAGAATTAATGCAATTTTAACTGCACCTTAGATAAGCTACTGAAAAAATAAGATTAAATCATATATCCTTATGAAACTAAAAGAATCAGTGAAAGGTGGGTAAGAGGTCAGAGGCCACACCGGGCCGAGTCCTGCAAAATCTTTGACAAGATCCAACCTTTGCAGCGATCGCCTGCAAGGACAACTCTTGCCTGAGGCAGTGGCCGGGCTCTCCAGGCAGCCCCCGGTCACACCAGGTAACTGGGCGGCTGTTTGTGCCGCTCACAAAGGCCTTGGCACACTGCAGCCCACACACGGCCACTGAGGGTTAGCCAACACAGCCAAACCAGGCGGCACGTTAAGGACAAAAAAAAAAAATTGATGCAGATGAAGGGAAGTGGGAGGTTTCAAGAAATTCTTCCTTTCGAGAAACCCTGATAAATCTAAGCTTATTCAAACCATATGGAGCGAATGCAATCAGCCGACTCTCCGTACTGCACAGCCGCAACTCTTGTGCCAGCAAAACCAGCTTCACCCTTGGTAGTCTTCTCCTTTCCCACAGGCTTTGCTCGATCCAGAGAACAGCATGGTTAAAAAGACAAGAGAGGTAGATTACAGTCATGATTAAAAGCAGATTAGTCATCTAGGCTTCAATTTAAAAAAAACAGATTCCAGAAGATGCCAAGAGGTTGCTGCTTCCAAAACTAGCTTTTTCAAAAGTCTCCCTCCAGAGCGAGTGTGAGTGCGTGTCCCCGAACAGAGCTCAGAAGAATTGCTACATTATTCTCCATCACGGGACACCGGTATTGCTGTTGAGCTGTAGTAGGCGACGTGAAAGGCAGACTGCAGGATGGTGCTTGTGCTCTCGGATGTGTGGGAAGCTACTTCCGAAGGTACCTCTGGGCCAGGATAGCTGCGTCCAAAGGGTTCATGGGCTGGGCGTCATGGCCCAGGCGTCGCACCGGGGGGATGTTCCCAAACTGCCGCTTCTGTAGGAAGCTCTTGGCCTCATGCAAAGTGTTTTTCTCCTCAGCCAAGAGCAGCTGCTGCCTCATGTAGTTCTCGAACTCGTACTGCGAGCACTCCTCCGTCACCTTCACCTGCCACAGAACCACCCCGTCAGAGCCACAGCAACACGCAACAGGCCCACAGCTCCTCTCCCGGTTCTCCTGAGCTACCACGGGATAACTGCAGTCTCGATGCAAGACTCCTGCTGCCAGACGTACAGGCAGGACTCCCCGCAAGCCATTAGCGCCACCAGGAACAGAGGTCTGGAAACCTCAGTGGCTCTGTCCTGCTGCAACTCATCCCAACCCTGCCAGACAGTCAGAGGCTGCAGCTGTCTGACCCCGGCTCTCACATCCCACCCGCCCCACCCCCCCCCAAGCCCAGCGGAGGGATTTCTGATGGCAACACCAACTGTGGCATCGCAGGCAAAGTGCCTACAAGGCCGTCCCTGGGCAGTGAGGTCACCAACCGTCCCTTCCAACGTGAAATACACTGGCAAGAAAACAGGATGTTTGCTCTCACTGCAGAGCTCACTGGAGAGCCCGAGCCAACGCTGCTGCCTCTTCCTGCCTCTCCCAGCACATGCAAACTCTCAGCTGCATGCGAGGGAGTGAGCGCTGCTCCGAGAGGAGCGAGCTAGGGGCGGCTCCAGGGCCCGCGAGCTCACTTCCAGGCAGCATGGCCAGCTGGATGTGACTCCCAGTCCCAGCAGCGCGAGCCTTTCCTTCCACTGCACACAAGACAGCGATGCACTCTGTCACCTTGCAGAGCAGCAGCCACAGCGGGGTCCTCACCGCCCTCCCCTCGCCAGCTCGGGGGCCACAAGGAGCTGCCACCTCCTTCCATTACCGACTTGGCACAGCGGCACGGGAAAGCAGTTCCATGGAAAGCAAAGTAGGAAAACCTACCTCTTGGGGGTTTTCAGGGTTAGCCACTTGGTCATCGATGTCTGGCACCACTTGCAAAGGGCCACTCAGCGAGGACATAGACTGCCTGGAGGGAGAGCAGAGTGCCAGGGATTCGGAGCACAGCACTGGCTTGCCCACCCTCACCCCACACCCCGGGCACAGTAACCCTGCCTGGCTGGCCACCCGTGTGGCACAGGGCTGCCAGGATGCCACACCAGCCACTCCTCCTAAAGGACACTACGCAAAATTCAATTTCCCTGGTATGAAATCACATTATAATCCTCAGAGCCACCTTTTTTTTTTTTTTTTTTTTTTTAAACAGGATGTGGAACACTCTAACTCTTGCATAGGTAGGAGAGAAAACAGCCACAGCTCCAAAAATCACAGCCTTCACTGCTGACTCAACAGGCAACAACAACAACTTTGCCTGGGCATGCTGTGCAGCACAGACAGAAGGTCGCAGGGCTGACAAGAGGGCTGCACCAAACAAACACTGCCAGGATCAGTTTCTGCTGGAGTGTGCTACTGGAATCTCATCCCAGTTGGTTCATGCCCGTCCTGGAGTCAGATTTACCCTCAAAAGGCATCCCCCCACCTCGCCTGTGTGGTGTTCCCACCTGTGACGGCATCTCCTGCTCTTCTCCTCTAGAAGTCTCGTGACTGCTTTCACTTAAAGGACAATGCAGTGCTAGTTACAAGCTTGCAGGAAGTCTCTCTGCATTTGGCTGCATCTGTCTGCATGTGTAAGATATTCCTGACCATCAGACTTCATTTAAAAATCAGATCTGGGGAGCACAAGGGGGACACGGCAGAGGCCCTCCTGTACCCCAGTACTGTTTTGTAATGTTACTGCTCTACAGACTCCAACCTTGGTCAGTGACATGCATTTGTACAAGCCGCTCTGGCTGTATCTATCAGCAGACACCAGTGGCTGAGACACAGGATTTAAAGCCTTTCTTGCAGTTCCCACAGATCCTCCCCTGGTGTCCTGTTTGGCAGCAGTCTGCTGGCCACAGCTGGAATAACACAGCCTGTGGCCGGAGACACCATGTTCCTGCCTCTCTGCTCTTGCACATACCATGATGCTATGATGGAGCTGAGAGAATCCAGCACTTCAGAAGCTGTCAGACGCTGCTGCGGATCCAAGACCAGCAGTTTTCGGATCAAGCACACAGTGTTTTCTGAGACCCGTCCATCCCTGGGAGAGAGAACACACAGTGACCCTGAGCGTCCGAGGTGGGCAGAGGCAGCAGCAGGATGGATGTGCTGGGAGCACAGGTCAGGAACCAGAGGAGCCGCTGCTGCCCTGACAGAGACCCCAGAATTAACCAGGAGGCTGATTCCCTGTCCCTGCAGCACGGAGGCCTTCACACAAGATGTCCCAGCTTTGTTACTGCTTCCTTGGTGTCTACTGCATACGGTCTTTGTTCTCGTTACTGCTGCAACCCTCAGGGGCTTTGAGGGAAGCCCCTCCAGCGCCAGCTGTCCCAGTAAGGCCCAGAGCACCACCCGCACAGGCACCAAGAGAAGGGCCTCCCCGGGACGGGCTGTACTCACTCAGGGATGGTGTACTCGGCAGCCTTGATTTTGCGGAAAAGCTCCTGAGGTATGCTGTCGTAGAAGGGGAACTGGCCATAGAGCATGGTGAAGAGCACCACACCCAACGCCCACATGTCACTGGGTTTTCCACGGTACGGCCGTCCTGCAGGGAGCAAGGAGACACAAAACCACCACGCTTTACAACACTGCTTGCCTCTGCTGCCCACCACCAGCAGCAAAGGCACTGAAGTAACCTCTGCAGGTGATCCTGTTTTCTAAGCATTGATCAAAATGCTCGACTTCCTATCACAAGACACTAAGAAACTCTTTCAAAGGTGCATCCTTCATGAATAAGCAAGTTGTTCACCTCCACACAGATGTCTTCCCTTCCCCTACAGAGCAGGGCCGTCCCTGCTGAACAGCCTCGATCGGAGCCAAGAGCATCCAGGAATCTGAACCCCTCTGTAACGTGCTGGAGTTCTCACTTCACTCCCCTTCCCCATCCCAGCAGACTGTCACCACCGGGAGCTCCTGAGCCTCACAGGCTCCGCAGATGCACCCTGCTGCAAGCCTGGGCCAAAGGAGAGGCCGAAGGAGAAGTGAATTTAAGAGCCAGCGAGCAAAAGGCAGGCGGAGGCAGGGAAGAAAGCCCAAGAAGGATAAGTGCTCTTCTGGTGGAATAGCCAAAGATCAACACCAACCTCACCACCCCAGCTGCACATGAGATCTGCGTGGAAGCACAGACTAAGACTCTCCACACCCAGCTCAGACTGAGCTCATCGAGATGGGACTCTGCCTCTGGGACAGATCCAGCACACAGCCACCAGAGCCTGCTGTGAAACCACCGAGGGCGCGCGAAGGTGCCTCTCCTGCACGGAGGCATCCCCAAAAGCTGCTGCAGCCCTGGGATTCGCTCGATGGAAATGCTGCTTTGAAGCCCCTTCAATCACACCATAAATCAGCAAACAGCAGCACGCACGAGGGTCAAAAAATTAAACGCCAGTGCCGTACCACAGCACAGGACTGAGGGAATGACTTCCTCTGACTCACGCAGTGAGTCACTGCTGCAGCATTTGTTATTTGTACTAATTATTCTTTGCTTTATACGCTCAAAAAAAGGCACCTCTCCCTCCTCCTCCAGCTTTTCCTGTGGTGACATTTCACCAGCCATAAAATACAAGCCATCTCTTAGCAGAAGACAGCTCCTCTTGGAGACCTAAAACAATGATTAATTCTTCAGGCGTTTTAGCTTCCCCTTGCAAAGGAACATTAGCAATACAGACAGAGGGATGCTCAGTCTGAAGCTGGTGGTGAAGCTTGGATGTCCTCAAGTAACTTTTCTCTCAGTACTCGGAGGGGAACTGCAGACTGAGCCATTTTGCTCTGGAAAACGCTCTTCCAGAGTGTTGGGCTGCAGACACCCAGCAGGTAAGGGCTACCGGCAGGGCGGTCAGAGCCCGAGCGCAGTGCGATCACACCCGGCGTCAGGCCAGGCGGTGCTCCAGCGGGAAGCAGTCCTGCAAGGATGGCTGCGCCTTGCAGGGTCTCCAACGGCCTCAGCTGTCGGAGAAGTCAGCAAAACCAGCCTGTCCAGTCCCTTGTGCCGTGACCCACGGACAGGCCAGCTAAGCCACCACCAAGAGAGCCATTAGAGGAAACGTGGGTGCTTGCAGCTGAGCTGTGCTAGCAGGGAGGGCAACAGGGCTGAAGTCCAGGACAGAACAGTACCCTGGACGAGCAGGAAGGAGCAGCTCCATGCAGCCTTTACTAGACACTTGAGCTGCAACCGCTCCAAGCTCCTGCAGAGCAGTTGGCTCGTATCATCCATCTGGTTAGAGGGGCCTCAGGATATCCTGCAGAACAGGAAAGGCCTGCAAAAGACACATGTTCCACCTCCCCGCCTGCCTCTGCTCCCTTCCTGGCTTCGTCCTGCCCAGGAGGGAAGCAGCCTCAAACCTGCCTGGCAGATCACAACGGAAGAGCTCAGCTACATTTATTGCTGCTGCCTGTAAACCTGACAACAAACTTACTAAAGCGAGTCCACTGGGTCTGGAGGTATCAGGACTAGCTCCCTCTGAGGGCATTACTGAAATACAATATAGCTCAGGATACCATAAACAATTCTTCAGCAGAGGTGTTTTCAGTATTCCAGGTGTTATCCTCACATAAACAAATGTGACAGACTGGCAAGGATTCTGGCTTTCACACCAGCGCACAGTGCTGCCCAACAGACTGCTGACTTTTCCAAAAAACAGCTGGTGCTGATGACCTGCTGTCCAGTTTTAGGCAGCTTCCCATCATCCAAACCCTACCTCAGCCCTGTGGATGGATAACCCTTAGGCAGGTGGGATGTACTAGGGGTGATCTTGGACCACAGCGTGCAGTTCAGCTTCATCCAAAGGGAATTTTATCTGTGCTCACCAGTACTCCACAACATGAGCTAACGCACAATAACTGAAGTCTCCATAGAAAGATGTAGATATGCACAGTCCCAGCTGCAAATGCACCTTTCAACACTGTCCAGCTCATCTGGATGAAAAGAAAGTAAAAAAAAAAAAAGCAAAAAAGCCCCCAAACAATGCCTCTGTCACTACACTGACAAACAGGACCACCACCGCCTGCTCAGCAGAAAAGCTGGTACAGTAGCAGACCTTAAGAGCTCATGGAAGAGAAACCTCCTGAAGCAATTAAATAGACAGAAACCACATCTGTTCCTGAAAGTTCCACGCACTGGAAACAGTTAAAAGGCAGAAGGACATGAGGGAAAGCTGCTCGGTGCCAGACTTCTGCTTAAGGGCTCTGCTGGAGACACGGCATCGGCCAGGCTGCTGGAGACAAGATACAGCCCAAACAGACAGCTGGTCTGGCCCGGTGTCATCGTTCCTTTATTTTTAAGTAACTCCTCCCAGTGGGCCCAGAAGCTGCCCAGAGGGTCAGTAGTTCCCTTCTGGAAGCAAGCAGCAGTTGCAGCAACTGCTCCTCTTAGCGTACGGCCTGGAACAAACAGACGTGATGGTGGGATTTGGGCTGACTGCCTCTTCGGCCTGGGGATTTACCTGCAGCTTAAGTGAAGCCTCAGGAACAGGATTCAGACATGGGAAAGAGAACATCTTGTGTGCAGCCAGCCTTATTTAGGAGCAGGCAGGAAGCTTTTAATTAGCTTTGAAGTTCAGACTAGCCTTAAGAAAAAAGTTACACTCTCTCCTTCCATCCATACTTTCCCAGTTGGAAAGAAACAGACCAAGTCTCATAACTGGACCCTAATTAAGAGGCTCTCACAGAAGGCCGGTTACACATGGGAACAAAACTAAGTGGTTTTCATGTATTGTCAAGAGCCACAAACAAAAGTAGTGTAGGGGCTGCGAATGCCCACCGAGGGCTGAAGGGGATTGCCTACCACTGAGCACATCTGGGCTGATGTAGGCAGGGCTCCCTCGCTGGTCCTTCAGCAGGTCATCTTCACTCACCAGGTGCTTTCCGAGACAGAAGTTTGTTATGGTTATTCGATGGGTTCTGGGGAGAATCAGAAGGCATCAGTGAGCAAGGACCGTGCTGCACGAGTCGAACAGCACAAGCAGAGATGTTAACACTAAAACAGAAGGGTGCATCTATGGGGCTTTCTGGGAAGCTTGATCTGCTGGGGAAAGACAAGTGGAGCTGTAAGATCAGCTCCATTCCAAAGGGAAGGGATTCCACACCTGTCGGCACAGCTTCCAAGACTCTTACGGGGGGGGTAAGAAAATTTCTTTTACAGCTACAGACGTTGTCTACACCCAACCTGAGTGGCACACGCAAGCGTGGCTGTAAGCACAGGGTGCTCACGTAACTTGCTCACGTTGTGGCCACACAGCTGCCTTTTGGCCAGCCTGCCAGCAGCACAGCACCATGCAGGTAGCAGCAGCACCAGGATCTGCACCTGTACACTTGCTGACCAAAGGCTGTTAAAGTGGAAGTTTATTTTAATTGCTGGTTCTACCATATGCTTCCCAAGCACCGTCTCTAAAAGCAAACATTGCCTGGAAGCTGAGGGGAAAATAACCTGCAGAAGGCCTGGCCTCCACGTGCTGTTTGCTGACGTACCACCAGCAGATGAGCTACAGAACCTTTGATCAGATTCAGTACAACCCCTTCCGCATTCCCCAGCAGTGGCACAGCACGAGCCTGGTGGCAGTTTTATCTGATCCGATCCGCAGGGCTGTCCTTCACAGGCAAGTACACAGAACAGCGAGAACTGCAGGTACATGCAATTTCTCTATTAAGATACCCCTACTTCCCTATGGTATTGCCAGCTCCAGTTAATGAATTTTTCCAGGGAAAGTGAGCTCATTACAAAATTATCACGTTACATCTTCCATGTCACTCAGATAATTTGGATTTTAACGTACAACTTAAAGGACTGAGTAGAAAAACACCGTCTACAAGTTTGCTATATTCTTGAACAGTACTACACAACTAGAGCCCAACAGAATTAAGTCAGTCACAATAACCAAGAAATATTTCCAGCAAGTCTAACAGATAAGTGAAATAAAACCAAGTGTGTGTTGGCAACGGACAGTTGATTATTAAGAAAGACAGACTTGTGTTTAAGAAGTGTCAGCTTCAACTGTCAAGAGATTTCCCTGCAGGTTGTTATTCAGCCAGGATTTGTTAAGGATTTAAAAGACTAAGCGTTCTAAAGGACACAAAAATGTTCAGGGTTGCTTGGTTTTATTTAGTCACTGAAATTTGATCTAATCTGTAATCATCCAACCACTGTGCTGGCTAATTAGAAAACCTGCAAGGCTTTAACGTCCGCATCTCATGAGGGACAACGCTGGAGGGACCTTCGCTGGCCCCGGGTGTACCATGCCTGGTTAGGGCTTTGCAGTGATAGGGAGCTTCCTTCACTCCCCTGCTAACAGAAAGACCTGGCTTTTTTGTGAGCACGGCTGGAACAGAACAAACATTTCTGATCAGCCCAAACGGCTGGTCCTCTCCATGGTGATCTATTCTTATGCCTCACCCACCCTTTCACATGACTCACTGCTGTAGAGGCTACAGTTTCTCCTCACCAAAGCTGATGGTCTTGCTAGGAAAAAGCAAAAACATAGTACGTAATACAAAGAATGACTTTAGCAAGTGTGTTCACAAAGCTTCAAATACCTTCCCCCTTCCTGCTAGGGGGGGCCCTGTGTGCAGCTCTATCAGCGGGATGCTCCAATGCACACTTTGCCCAGAAAAGCGGCTCTGAGTGGATCCTTTAAAGCAGCAACCTTTGTCTGCCTCTTCCTAGCAAGAAAAAGAATCAAAGCAGCAAGCGGATGATAAGAGATTTACCTTAAAGCACCTCTAGAGAAACGACTTAAAACAATTTAGAGGTGGCCTTGAAAAGCACTAGCTGCTGTGTGTCGGAGAGGCAGAACCGAGAAGTTCGGCCTCAGTAGGTAAAATCTATTTTGTTTCCAACAGTATTAGGGAGGAGAAAAAAGCTGTGACCGCAGTGAACCTGCATGCTTTGTACAGACTCTGGAAGCCTGCAGATCTACAGCCTTCCTTTTTTATTCATTCCACAGAAAACCAGACAGTGTGAAAAGACAATAAAATTCCACTCATTCTTAAAGTTAGTGCAAAATATTTAGCCAGTAATGTAATACTGAAGGACACAGCAGAGTAGCTGAACTAGAACTAGCTTGCCAACTAAATAACTGCATAACCCAAGACAGCTAAAAAACTCCAAGGAGCCACCAAACAACGCGCACGCTGCCACCACTTGTGCGGAACTTGTGCCTCACGGATGCTGTTTGCTCTGCTCCGGGAGGGCTGGTCCCTCTTGTGTCTGCACAGCATCCAAGGCATGTTGGACATTGGTGCATTATAAACTGAGGCTTGCACCAAACCAGCTAATGGGAACAAGGAAGCTATTTCAAGCACAAATACAGACTAGACAGAAGAACTTTTGTTTAGTTAAGTAAATATTTTACTGCTAGGAAAAACACAGCAGTGCAACAGTCAAAGGCTTAACACTGCTGTGATTACATACAGACTGCAGTGTTGGGAATTCCTTCAGCACGACGGAACGTGAATTATTGTGAACAGAACCACTTATCACATTTTATATATATATTAGCAAAAAAATATTAAAGAGTATTTCCCTTGCAAATTTCTTTGCGCAGCTGGCTTCCGTCTCCCTCACCATTCTCACATGACGGCACTCTCAAGTGCTGCCCTCAATTATGTTTCTAGTAGAAATCTGCTTCAGGGAAGAAATGTAAGACAACTGCCACCACAGCAGCTCTCCAGCAGACTTACCTTTTGTTTAGCACCATGTTTCCTAGTTTCAAGTCTCTGTGCACAATATTTTTCTGTAAAATATAGAACAGTACAACGTGAGCAAAAGCATATTTGTTACAGAGGTATAAATTCGATACTAGGACAAAAGCACTAAGTATCTTCTGAAATCATGTCATCTTCATTCTCAGAAATAACCTAGATCAAGGTTTCAAGTCAGGTTGCATCCTGGGTACTTTGTGCACTTCATTTTCCATTCTGGTTAGAAGGACAGAAAAGTGAATTTGCTACTTTGAAAACAAAGATAGACCTGACTGAAACTAAGAGACCTGAAACTTAACAGTCCAGGCTCAGTAAGACCAATATGATGAGCATTCCCTTAAAAGATACAGGCTTCACCGCTTTGCCAAGGAAGGATGAGTGTCCCCTGTCACAGGGTAAGAAGTCAAATACTGGCAGAATCTATTTTTGTTACAGTGATTTCTAGTTCATTGATCTGAAACTTGTAGCTTGAGGTTCTGAGCTTAGAAATCAATTCTTACATTGTGATTTATTTTGCTTCAAATGGAAATAGCTTAAAGTGTTTCCTGCATTTGATTAGCCTCTGCTCTCCTCTTCAGCTGCCCCTTTCTGTGGTTAGTAACACTGTTGTTCACCTGATCCGCATTTAATCCAGCTGGCCCCTTTCCACAGTCAACAAATTCTACATTATCATAGAGAAACTTGAGGGGAGGGGAAGGGAAGGGAATGCTCTTTTACGGCTTGGGGCATCAGGTCTCGCACAGAACACTGTTACAAGGAAACATCCATCCCTGTCATCTCGTCACTGCCTGCACAAGGAAGTTTTAAAACATCTATTATACTAACGTGGGAAAACTAAGGCTTCCAGCACTGACAGGGGTAACAAAGATCTTACCTTATGTAATGCTTCCACCACTCGTACCACATCATAAAATATCACTACCGTCTCCCGCTCGCTGAGTCTCTTCTCTTTAATGACATAATGCTGCAGATTGATCAGATCTGCTGTTTTGTCACTGAAGTCATGAGCACAGAGACAGTCTAATACAAGACAAATACGCTTCTTCATTTTTCTGACCATTCTGTTGGCTTCTAGATCTTCTATAATTTCACAAGCTCGGTCCTACAGGGAGACAAACAAATGAGCAACAGTTCAGGGAATTTATCTGGGCCTATGTACCTGCATACAGAGCACTAGAGAATAAATAACTATGTGGTGATCTCAAAATAAGCAAATGCAGTCATAGTGCTTGATCTTTGCCCCAAGTTGGGATTAAAAAAAAAAAAAAACCCACCAAACAAACGATACATGACCTCTACTTAAAGAAGCCAGAGAAAGTCTATGCTCTTTGGTTATATGTGTATGCCAGCACTGATACTGTTTTTACAGACACCTTTAGATAAAGCCTCTACAGTGGTACAGGCTCTCCAAATACTAGCAATCCAACACATTATTAATGAGAGGAACAGAAATCTTAAGACACAATTAGCAGTTCTTCCATAACATTAAACAGGATGCAGCAGAGTTGGACATTTGGCTTATTTAAAGTATAGTACAGATGGCCTCAAGTGAAAAGTCTGCTGACAAAATTTAACCAGCCAGCAAGGCAACACCAACATCCAAACCAGTAATTCCTATCAGCCCATTCCATCCATAAACAGCTCTGAAGGCTTTAACTGCAACACAAGTCACTCACACAAGACACTGGTCAGCACACCGACTAGTTTAACTTGCTGAAACAGTTCCCTGGCAATTTGTCCCCTCTTACAAGTCATCATAAAACAGCACAGAGTCCAGAAAGCACAAATTCAGCTATAAAAGGCGCTCTGTGGGTCCAGAAAGCACAAATTCAGCTATAAAAGGCGCTCTGTGGGCACAAATTAATTTGCCAGTGAAACAGCTATTCTTCTATTTGAAGAAGATGCTACTAAGCACCTGTCCCATGTCTGAATGTTGTCACATTTCCCAAATCCCGTTACGTGCCACTTAACTCTCAAGAGCCCCTGCCACAAACCTGCTTGTTTGAAGCAGCAGCGGTTAATGTCAGCAGTGTGCTGCTAAGTCTTCACACAAAAGAATGGGGTCAGCACAACTGTAAATTATCCAAAAGCAGCTCAAGCCAATAGCAGTTACTGGCATTCCCCCAACCTGGACAGTGACCAGCTGTACCTGAAAGAGCCCATGATGATGAACCACTCCTTCCTGGTTGTGGAGCAGGGAAAGGAGAGAATATTCTGTGTGCAGCAGCATCTTGCCCTGTCGCTCCTCCTGGGTTTCTATTCCTTTATCACCCCTTTCTTCTAAGGTGAGAATCTTCAGGAAAAGGGAAAAGACCTCTACAGTTCCCAGAAAACACAGAATGTCCCCAAACCTCTCTCATTTTAGGTATTCACATGTGTTTTAGCAGCTGATGTACTTGCTCTGATGTTTGCACACTTGCCACAAACCTGTCTGAACTAACATCTGCACAGAATGCACAGCATAAGCTTGACTAACACACAAAAGCAGCTTAGGTGGCTTTCTGCAAATACTCCAGGTGATTTTTTTCCCCCCACTGGAGCTGCTCCCATTTCAGGTGCAGCTGAGCAGATCAGAGGGCTCCAGGAGAGCAGCAGAACAACCACAGAGGCCTCATCTCAGGGCTAATCTCAACACCAGATCTATGCCTGGTAGAACTGCCCCATCGAAGGGAAGTTCCAGCAGCCGTTTCCGACAGTGTGCTGCTTCAGCCTACACCACACATGGCTGTGAGTGCTTCTGTCACAAGAGTGAATGAGCCCCAAAGTTCTGGAAGCCCTGCAGTTTGCTTACCTTTAGCTGATAGAAGTCATCTGTCCCATCCTTTCTTGCCAAACACTGAACAATACTTGGCACGGGAGAGTTACCTAAACGTGGACCTAGCAGCACAAAGCAAAAACAGACTTGTTTTCCTTTAAGCAGCAATGACTAATTCAGGGTTACATCAGTATGCAAGTGTCACGCAGTTTACATTAGTTTAAACTAAGTTCCTTTTTTTTAGTAGACTAAGTGCATTTCCACAAATTACACTCTGAAGAAAAAAAAATGGTATTGAACTCTGAAACCTTTGTGGACAATGTTTCATTTGTTCACTGGAGAAACACTTAACAAAAGCCCACACATGGCACAGCTGTTTTCAGAAATTCAAATTTCTGCATGCCTGAACCATACGGCTTTTACATTTACTAGCAACACCCATGGCAACTGCTATTACCACACCTCTGAACCTAACTGCCACCTCTGCAGACACGGCTCAGGTACACAGATCAGTCCAAATTTCAAGCTAACATACAGCTTCCACTGCAGTTTAAGTCAATCAGCTTCCAGTTGATTATCCATTGATTTCCACTGTGAAGTCCACTATGGTTTTGACAGTTTATATAACAAGTTCTGAACTAATAACTATTCCAGTAACTATCCAGAGCTAGCAGAGTGGTCTTGCCTTTGCACATACTGCTCATAACAACCACTAGTGCATAAATAAGTTGCCTACACGCTGATTTGACAGCATATTCCAGGCAAGCAGGGTTGAGCATCTCCCTGGAGCTCTAACCAAAAAGGCTCCAGAATGAATTTGCTCTTTACCAAATTTAAGCATGTAGTTAGAAAAAACCAAACCACCAAAAAAAAAAAAGCAAGAGCAAGGGCTGATATTGATCTTAAAAGCCATGCCTGCCTTGCTATATTAGTATTATGAAACTCCTTAGCTTGACCAGCTGCAGAAGTTCCAAGGGCTGTAGCAGAGCAGCATCAAGTGAATTGCACTGAGCTAAGACGCTGAATTACACATCTGCTTTGCCTCATTTTATAGTGTCTTTTATTTTCAGTTTTGCAATCAGTAGCTACCTTGAAAACTGAAGAAGAAACCCCTCCCTGCTTACCTAGTATAAAAGGGCCCGCTCTCTTGGCATTATTTCCAGAAATCCCTGTACAAAGAGCTTTTGCTTTAGTGGATGTTTCCCCAGCTCCTCTGTCTGATGCTCGCCGCTTCATCCTTGGCTCTTGAAAGAGAAAGAAGAGCACATTTGATGAGCAAGTGAGTTAGTTTCTTATACTATCCCTTATTTTGTACTGGAAGGCTTTCACCTACTGATGCACTCGTGTCTCTGCCTACTTGTGTTTCTACAAAAAAAGCTATGGCTCATTACTGATAGACCAGTTGTGGGCTGGAGACTTAATGCATTTTTGAAGGTATAAATCAGCCTCATTATTCAAAGCAACATTTCCTAGAACACTTGTTTGAGACATACAGTGGGAACAAGTCAACATAATGAAAGCTTGCTTTACAGCAAAACCAAATTTGCAAATTAACATATTCCAAAACTAAGTTATCATTCTGTATGGATGTTTACTTCTGATTCCGCCTGTGGACTTTTATGGGTTCCTCCACAGAGGAATTCCCACCAGGCATCGCAGCTAGCTCACCAAGTAACTCGGAAGGCTCAAGTCTGTTCCTCAAACTGCCAAGAACGTACAAACTAACTGACCATAAAAAATAAACAGTATCTTTCACCTTTTCCAGCAAGGGCACAGAAGACTGAAACATGCTAGTTATCAAGAGGTTCAGTCAATTTAACAATGATATTTCAAAAATGTAGTTTCAGTCTTAAAAAAAGTCCCCCCCTCTCTCTTTGTACCTCTTTAGGCTTTAACCTTTTTATTACATCTCCATCTATCTACATCCAATGCAGCTGAAATCTGGATTCCAATACATAAAGGTCTACCACTTCAGTCTCTATGTGCAGGGGTCGATGCTTTATTTTGAATGAACACACTATTACCTGCCTTTGATGGATATTCTAATGAAAGGAAACACTGTGGTGCCAGTACGTGTGCTCTCTTGTACTACCCACTTCACGCAAAGGACAATTGAATCTATTAAACATGCATCTCATGCTTCTGCATCCAAGTATTTATTCAAGGTCCACACATCACAACAATTCAGCACAAATAACCAAAAGCTTGGCTAAATCCTACTTATTCAGGTACTGCAGAAAATCTGATTTCCAACATACGTTTTCTGCTGCTCAGAAATCTAAAGAGAATTTGTAGCAGAACTTGCAGGAGAATTTGTATTGCAGAACCAACACCTAAAGGGCCAAATAAATTCTAGCCTTTGTGAATAAAACACTTCTTCCCCAAACAAAGGTCTTGTTTCAGTTTAGCAGGAAAAGAACGTCTCATGTTTGCTGCCAGCCCAGCCTTCACATGCTGCATGCTCACTACAAGAATAAATCGGCTCCAAAGCGATGTTTTGTTTCCAATGCACCACCTCCTCTTCACCTTCATCTCTTGGAAAACAGTTTCAAAGACTTTCATAAATACCTAAATGCTAAATGCTCATTCTCTAACCTTTCAAAGATTTTTTTTTTTTGGGTGGTGGAGGGGTGGGGGAAGAGGAGGAACTAAGCAGAGATTCATTTTCTTACTCTGAGCAAGTCAAACAAGCCCCGATAGTCTTCCCTAAGAGATTACTACAGCAGACTAGGAAAGTATTTTTGGCTTGTACTTATTTGTTTTAAAAAAAGTCCCAGTGTTTCACCACGTAAGAGATGGATAAATCACCACGCTTTGAATGAAGTTTACCCTCTGGCAGTCCCACCCTTTCTGTGGACACAAGCATGATCTCATTGCATTAATTCATCGAGCAGTACCTGTCACCAAGATCAGAGACAGCAAGAGAGATAAGGTGAGAACTGCAGCAGTCTTTGCATCCTGCACTACCGACTTCCACCAGCTGTTCAGTCTCCGACAGAGAAGCGTTACCAGGCCCAGCTAGCTGAAGAGAACAAAGTCTTGAGCCCCACATGCAACTTGTTCTGTTCATTCCGCATCCCTGACCTAATATTTGATTGTTCCTAATAAAATTCTCCACTCCTTGCAACATCATCATGCCCGCTGGAAACCTATGAGTAACATTTCCACTGGAGAAACCCCACTGCACAGAAACTCTGAGATAATGACCGTTGTGCAATCCAAGCTGGATAGCAATCGCTGGTGCAAACGGCGTTATCGTAAACAAAATAATCTGAGGACTCACGTAGTTCAGCATCAACTGTATCTTTACTCTTCTTCCAAACTAGGTTTTCCAACGTCTCAGGAGACAGGAGTCATCACCTTGGAGAAGGCTGGATGGTCGAAAGGTCGAGGACTCTGTAATGTGAAATGAGATACACTTGATGCTGTGGTTCTGGATTATTCTTGATTACGATAACATGGTATGCACCAAAACTTCTGCAGCTTGAAACATCTGTGTTTGTTTTGGCTTAGAAAAGGCCTGAAGCTCCTGATACCATGTGACAGGAAAAAAAAAAGGCTCTTGAAGTTCAGTCCCCAAAGAGTCACAGGCATATGGCCCTGCACAGCAAGACAAATACAAGCGTCAACGATCTCGAAAGACATTCTGTGATGTGAGACAGACCTTCAGCGCAGAAAAAAATACGTTCTTCATTTTAACCTCCATCACACAGTACTAGCTCGCCTGTTCTTAACAGTATCTTAAATACACCCAAGTTAGCAACAGTGCCACGAGAGAACCTTCACCTCTAGAAGTAATTTTAGTCACAGTAGAGTTAATGCTTAAAGTTGGACTTGAATTGAACAATTTCTGCAACAAAGAATAATACATTGAATTTTATTCTTTTCAAATCCCTGCAAGTTAATTCCTCTTTACAATTTATATTTGGCCTCAAAAAAAGTAACCAAACTCAGCTTAAATTCAGTGCTGCTTAATAGTTCCTCTGGTCCCATTAAAAAGGAGAAATTTAGGATTTAAACCAGACAATCTAGAATTGAATCTATACCGCCTCTACCGAATGCTTAGTTTAATCCTCAGATATTGCACGTGTTAAATGTTTGTTAATCCAGGCTGGCTTAATTTACCAGTATCCACATAGATCAACCGAAAAATGCACAAGGAACACCTGGGACATGTGAACCAAACTCCCAGCACCTCCCAAACCACATCACAGTACTGTCACCTGGTCCTGGGGGAGCTGCAAAGATTTTTTTGCTAAAGATCTTTCTGAATTAAAGCACCAAACCTATTTATATTTTGATGAACAAAGTTCAGAGCCACTGCTCTGGGTAGCAGGATGCCCTGGCCAGGCAGACCACGTCGAACCGCTCACCCACACGCCAGGTAGCCAGCGCTCTCGGTATGAGTCGTCTCGGCACTGAGAGCGAGTGAAGGTGCCCCAGCCCTACCACTGCTTAAAGGACATACACCAACTTACATCTCACAGCTCTGTCACACAATATTCGTAAAAGCAAGGGAGAAAACCACCAATATAAATGAGTCCTGTGCTATTAAAGACAATCCTGTGCCACTCACAGCACTGTCTACCCAATCTCCCTGCTCCTTACCCTGTTCCAGCTGCATCACGAGGCAGCAAGGACAGCACAGCCCCACAAAAATCTCAGGAGCCCTCAGCAGCACCCTGAGGGAGCTCACACCTCAGCTCAGCAGAGGGTGAGCACTTTAGGTTCCTCCAAGACCGGAACGAAGGACGATCGGATGGAAGGAAGGTCCCAGAGCAAAGGGAAGAAAGCCAGGGGCAGCTGTTGTGAAAAAGCAGGAAGATTTTCTGCACATTGTGTAAACCCAGTTAGAGCAAGGAAATTGGTCAAAAGGGCACAGGCTTCCTTGTGTTAAGCCTCCTGTGGAACGAGTGGCCATCCACTAGGCATAGGGTAAGAACAGTATTTTGAGCCTGTCTTTAAGGAAAATCTTAAACCAAGAACAGTAATGTGAGAGGTTCCCCTCCCTGCCGAGCCAGCGGGAGCTTTCTACCTGCAAATTCACTGAATCTTGGCTTGAGCTGGGCTGATACAAAGCTCTGATTTCAAGGCCTTCCACTGCTAGAAGTACTCTAACACGAAGCTGGTATTTCTCAGATACCCACAGCTGAAATATATCCTGGAAGAACAAGCTTTAAATAAGATTTAGACAAGAGCCATAATAAGCTGGATGGCTTAAAATGACTCTGCAGTGGAAACACAAGGCCGCAAGTGCCGAGTGGCAGAGTGGGATGGGGGTCCCACCCCCGGAGCAGCCATCTGCCATCCCCCGGCACATCCCTGGCCCCACCGCGGGCACCGCTGGCCCCTGGACAGGCGCTGGCTGCAGGACCCCTGCACAGCTCAGCTGGAAGGACACTGGCAGTGTCACTGCTCCTCTGCCCAACGTGTTCAAACAGCAAAGGAGCTGCTGCTTCGTGTCCTGCAGCTAGTGTTGCCAGAGCAGCGGAGCCCTCCCCGGACAGGCTTGCTCAGAGCACACAAGAGGGGATTACTGCATGGCACAAGGATTTCCTCCTCACACACAATGAGCAGAGGACAAATAAGCAGTAAGTGGAGTCCCATGCACAAACTGGTTATGCTGCAGCACAGCTGAGAGTTAAAATAGCCTAAAACTGAGAATGTAGAACATTTCCATGAGAGGCAGCAAGCCTCGCAAGATCGAAGAGCACCCCCCAGCCCCTGCAGCAACGTCTCTGTCTACAGGCAGCCCACAGACAGCTGGGACTTTCCAATTCTTAACACTAAAAAAAAATAATATCATAATTCATTTTAACAGCAGCAGGATAAGTCTCAAGAGAGAGAATCCAACATCTATGCAAAGAACCAGAACAAAACCACTTAATCCCTTAAAACGCTCCATCCTAGGGACAGGACAGATACTGATGTAGTGGGTTCACCGCCCCCTCCCAAAACCCAAACTGAACAGACTGAATCAAACCACCCCCGCTCCCTGTCCCACCATCTGTAACAAAAACGGTCTTCTCAGACAGACAATGAAATTACAAGTCTAGCACAAAAATTCGTTACTTAACCATTTTAATGTGATGCATGCAATGTATCAAACGTCTTACTGGAGAAGCTTCTAAAGCTTCTTACTGTGTTAGCTATGACTTTAATAGAATTATTAATCAAATAATTTGGAGACCTAGATGCAACATCTTTTAATTACGTAGCTTAAGGAAATTGTCTAATTCCTGAATTACTGCATGATGTTCCAGTGCCCAGCAAAACAACAAAGAAAAACAAGAGAGGAGGAAACTGACCTTTTCATCTGGGATTAAAGAACAAGCAAGTCCTACAGTCCAGCAGCCACAGCTAATAGCTGGAGCAGGAAAAAAACAGTACCTTTGGGGCGTTAACAGGATTACTCAGCAGCACAGAAACTAGTTAAACACTGGAGCAGCTGATACAGCCTCCACAACTCTTTCTGTTGTTTTATCTTGCAACAAGGGGACAAAACGAGTTAGCTGGTATTTATACTTCCCAGTGTGATGACTGGCAACCCCAAAGGTGTCCTACCCCACTGCTACAAAGGAGCAGAACTCTGCAAGTAAGGCAGCGAGATGAGCTGGCAGCTGGGAACCAGCAGCAGATGACAGAGCCCACCAGCATCTACTGGAAGTTCAGGGCTATCAAGGACAAGCTCTTTCAGCAAGAAGCTCACGCCATTATAAAAGAAACTCCCTGGGAGCCCAGGTGCTGCAGAAGCAGCTCCCAGGCAGCCAAAGGAGCTGAGCTGTGTCTGCTCCCACTCACCCCACTGCCAGCACCCCAGCACCTGAACCCTGCCTGTCGCTCCTGACCTGGAAACGCTGCAGGTGGAAGCACGGCTGGGACTCGTGGGACTTGCAGGCAGGGCTGCCGACTCAGGCGCACGCACAGGACAAATGAATCACCTCTCTCCCCATGGGCTTCGTCACCAGGCTTGAAACCTCCACAGTGGAGAGGCAGCACTGCTGGGTGCTCAGCCATCCAGGGAAGCACGGCATTGCTCTGTACTCGTGAATTATCCATCTCCCACCCCAGAGGGAGAAGACCTGTCACCCAACAGAGCAGCATTTCTACCCAGCTTTCTCTTCTGGCAGGCAGATAGTGCAGCATTTGGGATGAACCTGGAGACCCGGTCCAAAGGTTTTTGTCCCACTTGCCCTGTCCACTCTCCTCTCAGCCAGTGCCTCAGCTTTTGCAAAAATTAAGCTACAAAAATTGGGCAGTATTTATCAATGACAATTAACTGAAGTTCACATTTAAGCCTGGCTCATGGCAAATTCCAGCTCACAATAAGCCGTGTTGGACATGACCTAAAAACCTACACGAATGCTAACATTAAATGAGTAAAACCTCGAGAATGGCCTGACTTCCCCGCACAGGAACAAGCAGGTCGGTATCGCTGCGAGAAGCGGTAATCCCAGAGCATTGCCACACACCTTCCCTGGGCAAACCCGGCCAGGGACAGCTCAGAGCAGAGTCATCAGCGCTCCCAGGGACAGAGGCTCCATACCCATTGGAAAAGCTTCCCTGAGAACAGGCGGAGTTCGGATCAGCCAGGCCTGAGGAGGAGCCACTGGCTGGGGCATTACAGGGAATGTTTGCCAGGCAGATCCCAAGCAAAGCAGGCGTGTGGGAAGGAGGAGCTGCTGCAGCCAGGCACAACGCAGCTGGGGTGGGCTCCCCTCTCTCTACAAAGCACTGTAGTAGATTCACTACACAGGAACATTAACTTTACCAAAGGCTTTGGAAGTTGAACCACTCTGTAAGAGAAGTAATAACAACAATATTTAAAAAAAAAAAAAAAAAAAAAAGCAGCCCATCAGATGACTCAGAGCCACCGGTGCAACCCATGTACCACTGTGTGAGCCCTTCCGGGAAGGGAAGCCTTCTCCAGAAACAGAGGAGCCCTGACTCAGAGATTTCTTGGAAACGTGCGGAGACTCATTCAGTCTTCTTCCCTAAGTGAGAATTTCCCTCAAAACCAGACACAGAGTTTCTCTGACCAAAGGAGAAGGAAGAATCCCGAGGCGCCAGCACAGCACAAGGGGCCGAGGTACCTGGTGAAGTATGAACTTGCCAAGCAAGCCACACTTTGGGAGACCCGAACACCTCCGGCAGCCCCTGCCGAACCAACCCACTAGAAAAACACCTTCCTCAGACCAACCTGCTGATTAGTTTAATCCCAGGTATGTGAGCAAGGCATGGCAAGCACTTGGGAGGCCATAGTGCAAAAAGGGACCCCAGTACACCTTGCCTACATCTCACATCTACTGTCGCCAATCTCCAACTTCTCAGGGACAAAAAAGGCTTCCACAGGCCAAGTCACACATCAGGGAAAGCAAATTCCTTCCTGGCCCCCCGCCCCCGGCAGCTGGGGAAACTCTGAAGCACAGAATTCCAGCAACGTAATTACAGTGCAAGCAACAAGCTGGGCTTTCTTTAAACCCTTCTGATGCATCAACACATGAGATAGCCAAAGACTCATCTCTGGGAGTTCCCTGTTTGGTTACATAAACACTAACTTCGGTTTAACCCTTTCACACTTAAGCACATGCCACATCCACCAGGAAAAATCCATGCTCCAGCCCAACATCATCATGGCAGGGGCACCTACAGCCGAGTACAGCAGAGAAGAGCCTGGAAATCCAACTGTAGCACTCTGACAGCACCCGAGACTCCATTGCTCTCCCAGCACACAAGTTCCTGACCTTGGGCTGCTCCTGTGAAGTCTGGCAGTTATTACCTTTCAAGTCACCATCAGGTGAGACGTGTATTGTATTACAAGGTTTTATTTTTTGTTTATAGCTTATGTTACTATGTACACTTAACATTCCGTAAATCCACTACAGCAGGACTTTCCTCACGCGCACAAAGATTATCACATGACTTGCACACATGCTGACACTTTCTTTACAGTGAGGTGTGGCTGCTGTTTTTAATGATAACCTACTTATCTAGCCTTAACTAGACAGAAAGAAACACATTTTCTACATATACTGCCATGGTAATGTTACTGTTGTGTGTGGCATGAAAGCACATTGACAGACACTGTAAGTTCACAACTATGTACCCAATTAACAAACAAAAAAAAAAGGAAAAAAAAAGAGCATTTCACATAGAAAATTACAATGGACATAGTCTCTCCTGTGGTCTAGCAAGAGCTCCCAGGCACGAGCAAGGCGCACACCGTACAAGTCCAGAGCACAGATAACACATCTCTTATTTAGGCTAAGCTCAGTGGGCAGTTCAGGCAAAATAAAATCAATAGGGTTGTCCTTAATCAAACAGCAGCTAAGTGCCTACAAGGCTTCCCTCTGTGCGGTTTCAAAAGGAGATCATTCTGTAATATCCTGAGGATAAAAAGCAGCTGAACATGAGTATGCTTTTAAGTAATGCGATTATGTGACCAAACCATCAGCACGGATGCCACAGAGAAACAATAAAAGGATGTAGCACAAACACTCCAGCAGCAGGGAAACACATCCTGCATCCCAACCACTGCCAGCCCGGGGCCGCTCACCAGCAGGTAAGCCTTACTGTGCTCTGCCCCTCAAGTTACACCTTACCCAGGCTGCAGGCACCCTGAGAACCCAACCACCCTCCACCTGCACCCAACTCATGTCCCTTCTGCCTCAAAGGGAGCCTTGCTGTCCCGCAGCAGGCAGGTGGCTGAGGTGCAGTAGCTCAGCCTTGTCATGCTGGGCACTGGCCTCACTCCGACTTCTCTACCTCGCTCCAGACACAGGCTTGCAACCTGAGGAGACCAGAGCCCAAGATGCCTAGCACACCCACGTGTAAAAGCATACATTAAGCCTACACATCAAGGCTCTAAACTAGTAAAGAACCGTATCACCGTCACCGCAGCACATCTGCAGCCACAGCAGGAGGAGGGAGCAGCTGGCCTGGAAGAAGACAAGCCCCAAAGCCCTTTTATCAGGGAGAGGAGCAGCGGCGCAAAGACACCGTGCCACAGGCTGCCCCCAACAGCAGCACGCGGGACCTTTAACGCTCTCGCTTATCACAGTGGTGAAGATCCCAAAGGCCACAGCCAAAGCCAACAGGTAACAGAGACAGGCTCTGAATGCAGGAAATCCTGAAGCATACCTCCTTATGTCCTCCCGACGAGCTCACGCAGGGAGGACAGGACAGGTTTCTGTAGTTAGCTCCAGCTGTAATACTTCATGGTCTTACTCATTCTCACTTAGAGGTATGACCTTCAACTACTCACTGCTGAGACACACGAGACTCCTCCTCAACACAGAGGTCTGAAACAACTAAATTAAGAAACTCCTGCCCAGACTGAAAGCGAAATCAGCACCAAACACAAGCTGTTTGCTCCCTCGGCAAGCCCTGAGCCTGTCAGTGCATCGCAAAAAGACCTGTGCTGTCAACAAAGCCCAAACCCCCGCCAGCGCTGTCACAGGGCAGAGAGCGACAAGGGAGCTTTACTAAGCGATATTTAAATCCAGCCGCGGCATCCCACCCTCGCTGGCGAGCGGCCCGCGGCCGGTGCACCGGCAGTACACAGGCCGGCCGGGCCGGGCCGCCCACCGGGGGAGGCTCCGCAGCGTCAGGAGCTCCCGCTGAAGAGCCCGGAGGCCTCACGGCGGCCCAAGGCCGGGAGAGCGACAGGCAGCGCCCGCAGGCCACGGCACGCGCGTGGGGACGGGCTCGGCCTCCCCCGGGCCGCTCCCGAGCCGCCGGCAGCGGGGGGGCTCCGCCGGCAACGGCCGCCCCGGCACAGGCCTCTGCCGGGCGGGCACCGCCTCGGAGGCCCCGCGGGCTGCCGGCACGGGACCAGGCGGCGAAGCCTCCGGAGCGGATAGGGTCCCCGCAGCGCCCGGCCCGGCCCCACACGGCCACGGTTGCCGGCGGCGCCTCCCAGCCGCGGTGCCTAGGCCGCCCACCCCCTCTCACAGCGGGCCCAGCCCCGGCACGAGGCTGCCCGCTCCCGCCCGCCGCCGCTCACCCATGGCCCCGGGGCCAGTGCGGCCGCCGGCGCCTCCCGCAGCCCCACGCCCGGCCGCGGCCTCCGCTCCGCTCCGCGGCGGCGGCCACCTGACAACGGAAGTGACGCACGCACCGCCGCCCCCCGCCGCCATCCCGCCTCCTGGCGGCCGCCGCAGAGATGGCGGCGAGGCCCCGGGGAAGGAGCGGCGCTGATTGGCAGGCTGAGCTATCTCCGGCTCTGATTGGACGAAAACCCAACTCCTGGGAGGGGATATTTGCGGCAGATTTTGATTGGTTGAGACGCGGCGGTGAGAAGCGAAGGCTCATTGGTCGGGGCGGGATGACTCCCTCCGCCGATTGGCTCCCGCTGGAAGCCAAGGGGGTTGGTGGGTAGGCGGGAGATTCGAACGCGCCGTGATTGGAGGAGAGGCGGGGCCTTTCCCGGCGAGGCCCGGCCCCACGGGCCGCTGGGCCTCGGCGCCGCCGCCAGTCCGACCCCGCTCCCCCGGTCCGGCCGCCGGGCCCCGGGGGCAGCCCGGCGGGTCAGGGCCTGGGCTGGACACTGAGCTCTCAGCTACCCGCGCCAGGCTGCACCGAGCCTCAGCAGCCCCGCACCAGGCCGCACCAGCCCCAGGTTCATCTCCTGGAGCTGGACGTGAGCCCAAGGCATCTCTGCAGAGCCTCCCACCCCCACACCAACGGCCACACGAGCCTCTCCTGGCGCTCCCAGCTTGCCCCTGCTAGGGATGCGGGGTCCCTCGTCACACGCATTTCTCACGTGAACTCTTCAAGATGACCCACCGCCACCTGAGCGACTATTTGGGACAGGGCGGCAGCACCTTTGCTCTCGGGGTGCTCGAGCTGCTGACCGCTCCAGCGAGGTGCCCAGGCCCACAGCCAGGCCAATGG
This sequence comes from Falco peregrinus, assembly GCF_023634155.1. NCBI lineage: Eukaryota > Metazoa > Chordata > Aves > Falconiformes > Falconidae > Falco > Falco peregrinus. The sequence continues at coordinate 119,234,041 of NC_073723.1, forward strand.
CACACACCGGGGACAGACGCCAAGCTCCATCTTGGAGGCCAGAGAGCACCGTGTAACAAAGGGATCCCTGCAGAAGTAGGACTAAGTCACCTGCTGACTGCACAGCCCTTTCAGCAGGCACACAGCGGCCGAGGAAGCGCTGTGGAGCTGTGGGAAAGGGTGATGGAGGAGCAGGGAAGCAGAGGGGCCAGCCGCAGCAGCATTCCCCATGGCCTCGGCAAAGTACCTTCATGCTCTTCCAGGCAGACAGGGCTGCTCCCTCCCCTCTGAGCTCAGCCCTGCTCTGCTCCAGATGGGCATTCATCTCACCATTAAACTCTTTCAGAACAGTGGTCTGGCAGGAAGCTGAGAAGACAGGCTGTGACCAGCCCCCTCCTCAGCTCAGGACCAGCAACTCTAGCTCCTGCGGGCAGTGATGCCAGCAGCACCACGGCCCTGGACTCTGTGAGCAGGGGAAGGCAAAGCTGTGGGCAGCAGGACAGCTGTGGCTGAGCAACCCCCGGCTGCAGCTTTGGTGAAAAGGGCTTTGCCTGGCCATCAGAGGGACATGAGCAGGAAAGAGGAAATGAGCTGAGAGATCACAGACCCTTTCAGGCAGGGTTATTCATTAGAAAAAATAACCCTGCTCCCCTGCAGGCACTGGCCAGGGGAGCAGCGGAGCCCCGAGTCCCTGGGGGGGATGTCTGGGGCGAGGTGCGGAGGCGGCTGGCAGTCCAGTCAAAGGGGCAGGTCCATCCTGGCCTTGCGGCAGGCAGGGCTGCAGGCAGGCTGCAGGCAGCACTGGGGCTCACTTGTGCTTGGCGCGAGGGAACTCCTTCCTGCCCTTGTCACGGCCCCCGAAGTAGCGGACCCTGTGGATGGCCTGCAGCTGCCGCTCGATGGTGGCCCTGATGTCCACCTCGTCTGGGATGTGGACGTAGCGGACGTTCCTGCCAGTCACAAAGAGCTCATCCAGGTGGGACACCGTGCCCTGCCTGTCCGTGAAGGTCACCTCAGCCAGCCGCACATTCATGAAAGCGTCCACATTGGTGACGCGCCCCATGGCCGTGCTCTCATCACGCAGGTCCACGGTGGTGACGTGGCCGTGCAAGCCCTGCAGCAGGATGACCAGGCTGTTCTCGGCGATGGTGCGCTCCTTGACGGAGTGGCTGACCTCCATCACCGCGGCTGCCGTGGGGAAGAGGGAGACGCCATGCTGCGCCCTGGCTGGGCGCCCACCGCTGGGGAAACCCACCCTCCTCCCCTTGCACGCTCCTGTGCACACATAGCACCCCTTGCATGCTCCTATGAGCACACACCACCCCTTGCACGCTCCTACGCACACATACCGTCCCCTTGCACGCTCCTATGCACACACACCACCCCTTGCACTTGTATGCGCACACACCACCCCCTGCACGCTCCTATGCGTGCATACCACCCCTTGCACGCTTGTATGCACACATACCATACCTTGCACTCTCCTATGCACGCATACCACCCCTTGCACGCTCCTACGCACACATACCGTCCCCTTGCACTCTCCTATGCACCCATACCATCCCTTGCACACTCCTATGCGCACACACCACCCCTTGCACGCTCCTACGTGCACATACGATCCCTTGCACGCTCACCTGCACGCTGCCCCCTCCCAACTCGCTCACGTTCTCCCCCCCCGCCCCCCCCCCGCACACTGGGGCGCTCCCCGCCTGCTCCCAGCACCCCGCCCCTCTCCCCCCCGCCCCGCGTCACGCTCGCTCTCCACGCCCCCCCTTGCACGCCCCCGTCCCCCCCTCCCTTGCACGCTCACCAGCACGCCGCCTCCTCCCCTTGCACACTCGCGGGGCCGCCCCTCCCGCCCCGCCCCGCGGCCCCGGCGGCAGGAAGGGGCGGCCCCGCCTGCGCACTGCGCCCGCCCGGCCCGGGGTCCCGCAGCGCCCGCAGCTCCTCGCCCTTGCCGGCGCTGCCCGGCCCGCGGTCCCTCAGAGCCCGTCCATCAGCGCCAGCAGCTCCTCGCCCTTCCCGGCGCTGCCCGGGCGCGGCTCCGCCACCTCCAGCTCCCCCATGATGCGGGAGAGCTCCGCCCGCTGGCCCGGCTCCTGCGGGGACAGACACCGCGCTTCAGCCCGCCGCACGCACCCACTGGGAGGCACTGGGACGTGCCCAGCTGCCCCGCAGCCCACGCAAAACGGCGGCAGGCTGGCCCCGCAAGCGGGCAGCGCTCCACCGGGAGCTCGCCATTCCGTTTGCCAGGTTTCAAGTTACTAAATAGCCACCAAATCCACAGGCTCGGCAGAGAATACTGCCGGGGCTTATTTATGAGCTTCACTGAAATAGGAAAAACCAGGTATTTTTTAAGTCACTACTCGGGGTGAAACTCTGTTCTTAGCAAGGCAGAATGATGAGGATCAAAATGGGAAACACACTACGTACCTGTGTGGCTTCTATGTTGATAACCTTGTAAGATAACTCCTCTGGTCTAGTCAATGCAGCGTTTCTTGATTAAAAACATGAAAAGAGTGCTTAATCTCATGAAGACATGCAAATAAATTATAAAAAGCAGATTTCATGAGGCTCCTCTAGGCATGAAGTTTGGACAACGTCCCCATTCCTACCAGGCAAATTAGTGTATGGACCCCAAGTTTGGAGACTTTTCCCCTGTCTTAGAAATTTTTTATGCCAAGTGTTCCCTGTCCTAAATTTTTTTTATGCCAAGTGTGGAACAGCAGGAATATCTCTGTAGTTGAAATTAAAAGTAGGTAAAGACCTTCTGCAGAAATCATGTCTCATTCCCCTTGTGCTCCCTGCCAGGAGGGGCCTAAGGTGTTCAAACAGTCAGGCTCATCACCCCCATAAGTTCTATTCTTATCTCCAAAATACATAGATGTATTTGGGGGAGAAGCAGAAGGGCTGATGAGATGTCTCCGTTCCATGGGACAGAACCTTCTGCTGACTGCCAGTGTCACGTGGAGAGAACACAAGGCCATGCATCACAGGAGACACCAGTAAGGGCAACGGCTCTCCTTCCTGACAGCTTTAATAAAAAGGTCAAGCCAGGGAAACCGCTCCTCTCCTGCTCCTGTAGGGACCATCTGGACCCCAACAACAAAATGCTAAAAACCTGCTATCCCTTCCCCAAAGCTGTTAAGGGCCAGATTTAGTCTCCTGGGCTGTCCATATGGCACTACACCACAAACCCCAAACCAAGAAGGACTTGAGCATACTCTTCCTCCTCGTCGGTTGTGAACAAATTCAGTCGAAATCCTGTCTCACTTCCACCAGGTTTCTGGATCTCCAGACCTCCCAGCAGCCTGGCCAAAAAGTTCAGCTCTTCTTTAGCAAGAGGGTTAGGGACTATATTCTCCTGCAGAAAACAGTGATGGGGTCATTGGTCAGGTTACCAGGGAGATGAGGACTGTAACAGTTTTTGTGTTTTCTGATACTACATAAATGTTCTTCAGAGTGATAAAAATACATTTCTGTATTGTTAGTGGTACAGACTGTGCAGATAACTAGCAATTATCAATTATACATTTAAAATGGTTGCTTGAATTTATAGACCCAGGACAAGATAATTTTCCAGCTAAATTGAACAGCTGAGAAATCTGTAAAACCAACTTTCTGTTTTCTGATGAGATTAAAATAGGAAGGGAGTACACCATTGCATAAGCCTGCATGTAAGATTCTTTAGGAAAATGTGCCCTTCCCCTAGCTCAAAGGGGACCATGGAGGACTGGATGAGGCTCTGCGAAGAACAGAACAGGTTCCCCCAGAGTTAACTTGTAACTGTAGACTAAAAATATAGTTATTGTTTCCCTGAGACAGGAGATGAACAAAGGGGAAGACAGTGCAACTGTATAGTAAATGATTTGGAGATGACAGATGTGGGCGTTCCATTCAGTGACCCCATCTATTAAAAGACAAGGGAAGCAGAATGTAAAATCTGGTGGATGTGGTGCAGCTGCTCAAAGGGAACGCTCCCACCATGTGTGACCGGTGGCAAGACTCACTGGCACAGAGTAGTCAGCCAGTTAGCCAGTGACAGGAACAGAACAACACTGACCTTTGCATGGGATGCCAAGTTTTTGGATGGTCCTGACATGTGTGTCTCTACTGGCCGACTAACGCTGTACCTAGAAGGACAGACACATGAGGAAGAGCAACCCGTTACTTGTATGAGATACAGGAACTGGAGGAAGTAGCACAGTATCAATGATTTTAGGATATTTTTCTGAAGACTGTAAATAACTGAAATAAGAAGTTACAGTTCAGTTTTATGGGGTATTGATGCATTAAAATGTGTGAGCGACAAAGCTGTGAGAAAGAACACTGCTCTATCTTATTCTTTCAATGGAAAAATTAAGACAAGCATGGAGAAAAAGAAAGGATTTCTTCAATGCAGTTAAAATTAAATTATATCTCACATAATAAGCAGCACCAGATGAGAACACTCTTTACTCAACTCTACTGTAGACATAAATCAAACTTTTGCTCTTCTCCACAGCTTTTTATACACATCTGTCCACATGTGTTCTGTTTCAGGACATCACTTTGTAAAAAAGTCAAGCTGATAATGGCGAAAGAATCAAAAATACAGAAGGCTGAAGACATGCTTCTAAACAAATCCATAACCATCAACTTTTACTTCATGTTTCTATGTAGAACAAAGCTTACTTACATATTTGTTCCAAGTTTGAGGACTCTGTCTCCATAAAGATCAAAAGATCCTTCCCTTTGTGGAAGAACATAATTTCCACCAGTAGTGAATTCAGTTCTTTTAACTTCATCTCCATTGTGATTAAACATCCTTAAAAACAAATAATTATCGAAACATACTGAGTAGTTTTATTATTGATGTTCAGTACTGACTTCCTCTGCTTACTGCACAAGAAAAAGGGAAACAAAACCCTATCCTGTATGTTGGTAAATGCCTATTTTATTGGATAAGTTACTAATAGCTAATTTACTGGAATAGAGAATGCCAGAAACAGCTTAGTATTTCGTTGCTGGGTGACTTAAGTCTCAAATCCTACCCTTTAAATAGTATTTACTGGAGGTTCAGCTATCCATGCAACATGAATGACAGTCTCAGCTCGATTCCTATTAGACCTCCAGGACTGACTGCTCCTCCGTGAGCAGCCGTACATGCAAGGCGCTGCAAACGGTGTAAGCAGCGGTTTGGAACTCACCTGATGAGCCCTGGAACTTCTGTACCCCAAGGAACAGGGCCCGATATCGGCAGCACAAAGCGACCATTAGAGTTTTGCACTTTATCCTTCAGAAAGATGGAGACCTGCAAAAGAATATTCCACCTCTGAGAAAATCACTTAAATATCTTCTGATCCAAATTCTTTTGAAGTCCAACCTTGCAGCCTTCCTGTCTGGATTGGGGTAGGTTTCCTAGGGATCTTGATGTATATATAGAGACTATGGTACAGGTCAAAGCCAGTAATGTAGAACTGTGGTCCAGAGGATGGGCACATTGATACGTTTAAAAAAATATGTACTGCTTATGCACTTGAATATGATAAATTTATTTAGAGAATATTAAGCCCCATGACTTCAAGCTCAGGTTCTGAGTTTGGTATCGGGTTTCTACTAAAAGGAAAAACATATTTATCAACTAGCAAATCTGTAGCAGTAGAGATTCCTTTTTTCGTTACGTTTTAGAATTACTGAGTATTATTATAGTAGATGTGCTCAATTTGTGAAATTCTGACGGCTGAAATTACAAGCACAAGACTGAAAACCGTAAGTAACAAAACCAAACCTACAGTGTAATTAAAAAAAGACACCTTTGCCTCCTAGCCACACGCTCCCTTTTATTCTTACTGACTAGCTGTATTGGGCTCTTACCCTTATGTGCATGTCCTGAAAAAAAATGAGGAGCGTTTGCCTGATGAGCTGAAATTCACCAGCAGAGAGACAGCTGTATGTCTGGAAAAGAAAAACCATCATATAAGGCTTCGCACATGTACCATGTCCAACCCTGGTAAAGGTGGAAACAAGTGTATCAGAATAGTGCTGGCCAAAAATAGTATGTGTGGCAGGGGAAGCAGAAATTATATAAGGGGGGGCAACTAATCATTAATTATTATCCGTGACTAAGAGTCTGATTTAATTTCTGCTGAAGTCAGTGGAGACTTTGATCAGGCTGAATAAGCAATGTATTGATTTAAACAGGCCAGTAAGATAATAACACTTGACTTGTAGACATCTCCCTCTCCAGAAGCCCTTTAGAAACATTTCATGACTTCCCAGAACTTTTAACATTTTATGAAACAGTTCCCTTTCACAGGAACACTCATATTCTTTGTCCAAAAAATTACAGCAGTTACACAAGCAAAAGTTGTTAACCGGGAGGCGGATTTGTTTCCCTCAGGTAAAAAAGAAGGGAAGGTTATTTGGACAGTTCTCTGAGGTTGAGAACATGCCACCCTCCGCACTTGATGTGGCACTTGCTGATGTAGTATTTAGTCTCTAAGATTAGCTTGAAAGAGACAAAAAAAATAAATAAATATCAAACCACAGTGTGTCCCACCATTTTTCCATTTTTCTAAGGATTCTTACTTCAGTCAGCTGTCGGAAAGTTTCATCCACCTGGTTCAGAATGCCAGGGGCATCACGTATGAAATCCTTGATGGCGTCCAGGTGGTTGAATGTGACCAGCAGAATGTCTTTGGGCCGAGGGCACAGCAGCACTTGGTATTTGAAAGCCATAGTCATAAGGTCATACAGCTGCAAAATAACACGGGGAAGTTTTGGTTCCATCGCAACAGAGTGTACACATCGCATAGGTAACTTCACGTTGATGTAGAAAGGGATTTAGACACTTAGCCTAGCACCTGCCTACGGTAAGAACCATTTTAGCTTTGTTTACTAAGCAAATAAAACCTCTGCAATCACATTGTCAGCCCTCCTGCTGGTCTCTCCAACTGCCGCTAAAACTACAGCCCATGAAGCAACACCAACACCCAGGTAGAGGTCTCTTAAGTAATCCACTTCCTACAATTTTTTTCAAAATTGTCTGCTGGATATGCTGTTTGCAAGCAAAAATTCTAACACCTGCAACTGCAAACCAGTGAGTGTCAATACAGAAATACATACATTTATATACACCCACATATGTATGTTTTTAATATATATTTAAAAATCCAGTAAAGAATGCTTACTAAACCTCTTAAAAATCAAACATTTATTTATTAAAGGAGAAATAATCAGTTCTGAAGTATCCGATCCTACCATGGATTTCCCCAAAGCTTCCTTGGCTGAGATCCATTTTTACAAAGAAAGCAAATGGAAAGAGGGCCCTTACAAAATGCTTCAAAATTACAGTGATGTAAAGCCATGTACTAATTATGGCAATCAGAAACTTGTGAAGGGTAGCACAGAAGACCAGCATGGTCAGGACTGGGCAGGTGGTCTTTTTTACCTTGTCCATGCTTGCCTGGTTCAGTCTCATGATTGAAGCATGAGCTAGCCGGTCATACACTGTTCGCAGAGCTTTCTTGGAATAGAGTTCCTGTGGTTTAAACAGCTCTTCCATAAATTTTTTATTGAACATGGTTGTGATGATGTCATTCATAACTGCAAAGACAAAGAGTCTCTGTTTTTGCTGCAGAAACAGCACATTCATCTGGATTCATTCCACACTGAGAACCTGGACACTGACAGCTGCGAGGATTGACATGAACGCTTACCTGTGAAAACCAGGTACAGAGCCTCAAAAGAAAAAGGGAGGAGGAACATCACTTCCTAATGTCAACGTTTTTCTCCATCCCACATTGGCCTGAGCAAGCAGCATGATTCCTGCTGACTGTCCCCAGGGGCAGAAATGCTACATGAGCTGCAGACAACAAACCTTGTTTTCCAGTGGGAATAGGACTGGTTTTGTCGCCTCGTTTTTACAGCTACAGCTAGCACTTCTCACTTTTTAAATAATTTGTTTATAGGCTACTCTGACGCGTATCATCTATAAAAGCTGCAGTTCTTCCTAAAAAGCTGTTTTGCATCACTCTAGATTTTTGCAGGCTATAGCTAGCTGACTCTGCCTGTTCTCTCTTTAGCCTTTTACACTATTAGTCTATTTTTCCTTCTCAACAGACTCCTGAATGATTCAAGGCTCCTTCTAGTATTTGTTTCAAACGGTTTAACACTGGCAAGTATTTAAGGAAGCACTTACAACACTGGGATCTACGTCAGGCCACTCAGGGCTCTTACACAGCAACATCTGCAGATAGTAAAGCAGTTCAAAAGCACAGAACTCTAAACTTCCTGACATGTGCTTCATTTTTTTATGTGTAAATTTAGACATGGAATTGTTTCGCAACTTACTCAAGAGTATGCAGAGATCACGAGTGCTGAGTATAAGGGCTGTGCTCTGTTTATTGAGCTTTTAATGCAAAGAAGATAGAAAACATTTTGCAGTGATTCAAGCAGATGCAGTATCTTAGCTTTTGTATGGGACCTGATACTTTTATTATTTACCTGATACATTCTACAGAGTTATCATAAATAAGCATTTATTTCTCCATAAAAAAATGTTAAATACAATTTTTAATTCACACAGATTACTGTACAAGCATGAATTTTCCTAAGCAGATGACTCTTGCTGAAGCTCATAATGCCAGCTGATTCTTATGGCTTAGTAAAATCTGAGAGGAAGTAAGGAAAGAGAAAAAGGAAAAAAAAAAAGAAAAAGTGAACATATACAAAGTGGTAGTGATTAGCTATTTGAAATACTGCTATAATTATTCACTGGTGGGTTAGACACCTGGCTTTTCGTAACTGTGGTACTGAAGCTACACAAACAGCCAAAGAAAGTTAATGTCCCAGTCACTTCATCTTTTCTTAAGATGATTAACTGTCTGGGGAGCACTGCCAGATATGCTGTGGGTCCTGAGAACCTAGACACGGAGAGCTGTTTTCCTGTGCCTCCTGATGCGATTCTCTGTACATGCTTAAACCTGATGTTTACAGTTTTTTTCCTACACCGGTGTACGCTACTGGTAACACACACATTTCAGCAAACACACTGTATCAAACAGGGCTCGCTAGTTTTCCTGCTTTACGGACCCAAACAATACAGAGAGATCTCAGCTCAGCTTCTGAGCAGCATAGATGACAAATGAGGAAAAAATCTCTCCTCTTCCTCCCTTCTTTTCAAACAGACTGTCCATAAAACAATCCCTATTTGCAGTCTGAGGCAAAAATTCTCACTTTTAGTGGAGAAAACAAAATACATTAATATGTATTAGTACATATTTATTTTTGCAAGTAATTGGTTATGACAAAAATAAGAACTGTTGCCTTATACTGCTATCAAGAAAAATATTTTTTAAGTTGCTTGGATATGTTGCCCGCACAAAGGCTTCTCCTCCATCTTTGGAGAGTCACCAATAACCAAAACTGTCAGGAGACAGACAACGTTCCAGTACGCTGGCTGTGGCTGGTAGATATTCACAATGAAATCGGAAGATCTGTGTTAACCACACACCCAGCCTTACATAAATTATCTTCTGAAATTAAGACCTCTTGTATTGGCTATAAAAAGAACCGAGAAAGACATAAAAAAAATCATGGTAAAGGGCAAATCTGACACAGTACGTTTGATAATGACACAGCAAAGAGATCTGAAAGCGCATGTAGTCCCTAGGGAGATATTTACACCATTCTAACAATGGAAAATAATAAAGAAAGGAGTGTTAGCTCAGGGAAAATGGCACGCCAAGCAACACAGCATAAAAGCAATTTAGCAGAGAGGGGTTTCATCAACTGGGATGGGGAGAGGGAAACCAAGTATAGACAATGCAATGGACAGAAGAGAAGCTGAGGATTTATGGTGGTTTTCACCTACACGTGCCATGTGTCACTGGTGACACACGTTCCAACTTCTACCATGCTGTCATGTAACACGGCTCAGATGCATGACATGAGACAGGGGGGTCTTTACACCTGGATTATGCTCGTGCTTCTTGGAGGACATTCAAGGCAGCAGCGGGGATGCTATGAGTTCAAAACAGTCACGCGTTCTACTCGCAGTGCGTTTGTAGTTCATAACAAGGTCAAAGGCAGGCAAAACCGCCTTGTCATGGCTTCATCAGCAACAGCCTCAGCTGGTCACTCTGTGTGACTCTTCAGAGATCATCGCCCCAAGAGCAGTGTTCGTAGGCAAACTTGTTCTCTGACAAGACAAGCTGACTGTTCAACACAGGATCTGCATCTCTGCCACTACTACCTAAATATGACAAAGTGGGCTTTTATACAACTTGTCATTTTGGATGTGATAAAAGAAGATATGGAATCTTTTAGACCTCTGAGATATTAAATGCGGGGAAAAAAAGTGTTCTTGGAAACGGCATGTAATGGTAGCAAACAAAAGCTGGGGCAAACTCATAGGATATTGGTATTTGCCTTTAGTAAATATTCAAAACATACAAACGATGCTTATTTTGTAAAACATGAATTGTAACCCTGATCTCTCTTAAAAAAGGGCTGCTCAAAAAGGCAGCGAAAGTTCTATGCATGTTCACCTAGCAAAAAACTTGAGATAGTTTAAGGGATTTATTTCCTCATTCAGCTCCTTACTACACCCCTTTGCTGGAGGCTACCGTTCCAAGGCAGAGTCCAGAAGGAAACCCAAGCTCACAGCTCAGCGCTGCAAAATCCTGATGTCTCAGCCCAAACTCACCCTCAGGGATAATTTCAGTCAAGATGAGCTTGGCTGAAGGGTGAGCACCTGCTTCTTTGTGATCACTCTGCAAGGGTGATGACTACTAGCAGAGGTGGATAAGCAGTTAGGATGGAAATGCCTTAAACTTTCCTGGAATTCACCTGTCAAAACCCTAAGCAATGAATTAGAAAACAAATTTAGAAACATGCAGTATACATAATAATTCCTGCATTTAAGCAGAAAAAACAACCTTCACAATGCTCACATAATTATATGCTTGCATTAATACAAAGCCAGAAAAAATACAAATATCTTTTTGGCTAGAAAGACCGCTACGATAAAAAGTTTTGATCTATTTCTAGTCTTGGTTAAATAAGCAACGTATTTTTGAAGCCATATGATTTTGAGATACTGTCTGTTTTTTCTAAGATCTATAGCTAAAGTGCATTTTAATGAACAGGTGCATATTATTATTCATCTTTGACGCTATGACTAGAAGGCTGCAGGAACAGCATACGGTGTGTTCACGTACAATGAGCCTCATGTGTGCATGTAGTGGTGTTTGTCTACTGCATGCAGCTAGCAGATTACAGTACCTCGTTTCCTGTCCACATCTGTCCATTCATCTACACGAAGCATATAAAACAAAAACATCAGTTCAAGAAGTAAGAACAATAGTTTCAAGGAGAATAAAAGAAAGAAACTAAAAAAAAAAAAAAAGAAATCTAACTAATGGACTTTGTTTTTTCTCGTCAGCATTCAGCACTTAACAGGAAGGAACTCTTCAGGTACTTGACATCTTTCACCTTCGATGAGCGCACAGATGATGAAACCTTGCCCTCCCCTTGGAAAGGATCTCGTTGCTTCACCAGAGATAGAATTTTACCCTTGACTGAATCTCAGCACATTTTGCATTGAGCTTGGAAAGTTTTCAGCTGTTTTTTTGCACTTATGAGCCAACAACATTTGAGTGAACAGTTTTAAGCATTAACAAACACCTCAGTGGGGACGAAACCACATCTCAGTACAATTTGCACCCAGTTTTTTGGGAGGTAAAATACACACGTGGATAAACTAGCACAGATCTAATTCTCCTGCTGAGATATGCCACCAAGTACGGCTGATTTAGTTGAGGCTCTAACGTTAGACCTCCACCCAGAGCAGCAAAGTTTTGCGGGATCGTTCTCTGAAGACACACGCGAATAATTAAGACCGCATTGCCGTTGCACCGTGGCGAGGAAGCTGCTTGCCCAGGCCTGCTCCTACCGGCAGAGCCTGCGGTGCCCGGCACCCCCGCACCCCCGCACCCGGGGCGGGATGCCCGCCTCACGTTACGAGGCCGTGCGGGGGAGCGGCCGGTCGCTGCGGGGGAGGGCGGGGAGAGCCCTGCCCGGCCACCTGCAGCTGCCCCTGCCCTCGGGGCACCGCGCTTCCCGCCACCGGGGGAGGTGGGGCGCCGCCGCGGCCCCGCACCCGGCGCAGGCCGCAGGCCCCGCACGGCCCGGCCAGGCCGCGGGAGAGCCCCGAGGCCCGCGGGCAGCCCGCACCCGGCGCAGGCCCCCCCGGCCTCCCGCCGCTCACCTTTGCGGGCCTTGTCGCCGGGGATGCTCTGGGCGCGGAGGCGCTGGTCCAGGATGTACAGCATCTCCCCGCCCAGGTTGAGGAACAGCAGCGGCAGCGTCCGCGCCGACATGGCGACCGCCGGCCCCGCCGCCGTTGCCGGGCAACCGCGGGGCCAATCGGGAGGCGCCGCCTTGGCCGCCCGGGGTGCGCGTGCTAGCCCTGCCCAGCGCGCGTGTAAGCCCCGCCCACACGTGCGCGCGCCCCGGCGCGTGTGCAAAGCTTGCCCCGTGTGGGTGCACACCGCGGCGCGTGTGCAAGGCCCTGTGCATGTGCGTGTGTGCACCCCAGTGCATGTGCAAAGCTCTGTGATGTGCGCGCACCCCAGCGTATGTGCACAGCCCATGTGGGTGCACACCACAGCATGTGTGCAAGGCCCTGTCTGTGTGCATGCATGCACCCCAGCATGTGTGCAAGGCCCCCAAGCGCATGTGTAAGGCCCCAGCCACATGCACCCCCGTGTGTGTGCAAGGCCCCGTATACACACACTCACCCCAGTACTTGTGCAAGGTGCCACCCACGCGTGTGCACACACCCCAGAGCATGTGCAAGGCCTGGTACATGTGTGTGATCACACTCCGGCACATGTGCAAGCCCTGCCCACGCATGCATGCACCCAGCGCGTGTGCAAGGCCCCACACGTATGTGCACACCCCAGCACACATGCAAGGCCCTGCACACACATGCATGCACCCGTAGGCCCCAAGTAAATTTTAAAATACCAGTTTCATCAGTTCTGGTGCATGAGAACAACTAAAAAGTTTATAAGGAAATGATTAAAATAATTTTAATATAACTAAGAAAAAAAAGGGGGGGCTGAGCGCTGCCTGAGGCGGGCCAGCCACACATGCCACTGCTCAGAGGAACATGGGGAACGTTGGTGAAAGCCAGCGGGCGCCACCATAACCGTGTCAGTAACTCCCTCGGTCACCACCACCAGCACCTGTGGTACGAGCAGCCCCATCACACTTGGGGACGGCAGAGGCACAGGGCGAATACAGACGTGTCAGTCTGCTGGGAAGTTACAGACTTGGGCACTAACGCCATTTCTACAGCTGCCGAGCTCCGAACCAACCCGCGTTTCCCTGCCAGAGGGAACAGCACTTGGAGCCACTGTCAGGGCTGCTTTGTTTCCGAACAAGCAGTGTTTCGCCTCATTCTGTCTCCTCATTTGCCATCCCACAGCCCAAATCCCTGACAAACGGTGCTGAGCAGCTGGGTCAGTGCTACCTGACAGCGCAATCCCGCAGGCAGCAGCAGCAGCCATGCTCGGAGGGGTTCTCACGTAAAGATGCCCCTGCCACGGGGCGGTGAAGTCCCCCAGGCCCTCCTGACAGATCGAACTGCTCACACCAGCCCATCAGCCTTAAGCTAAACTTTTAAAACGCTTAAACCGCTCACCGCGCTTTCCCAGGTGCTCGTTGTGCCGCAGACCCCGCAGCACGCACGTAAGCAAAGAGGCTTTAGGTCTTTAGGCAGTTATTTATTGTTAGGGAGACCGGCTGCGTCAGCCTCCACATGCCGCTGCACGGGCGTCCCCTCGCACTGCGCCTGCTTCTCCTCCTTTGCCGCTCTCGCTCTTGCTCGCCGCTCTCTCCTCTGCTTTAGTTTCTCAGGTGCTTTCAGCTTCTGCACCTCCTGAAAAACCTGCCGGAGGAGCACAAGGAGGTGAGAGGAAGAGAAAGACAGAGCTGCCTGCTGCTGAGCAGAGCTGCTCCACCACTGCTGCTACAGACCCCAGGTGCAGTAACTCCTTCCTGCGTGCTCCCTCCGGGCCACCGGCCAGCCCTGCTTGCAGGGTACCATTCCGAGTATCCTGCGACAGCCACCCACACTTTGGGTTACAATTTCATTGGACTGAAATTTAGGATTTACAGACTGAAGGCACATCCAGCTTCTTGATTATACCCAGATACACTGCACACAGCTGCTACACCAGCGTATTTAGAGAAATGACAGCAGGCAGTGGGTGTAGCCACGTTTATCCCAAAGCTGCCATCCTGTTTGTCTCACATATTAGTTCCCACATCAGACTTTGAATAAAAGCTGGTTTGAATTGTACATTTCTGAGCAAACCAGCAGCACAACCCGACGTTCTCAAGCACAGTAATGCTGCAGCACGTGCATCGTTGCCCACTATGTAACTGCCTTTTGTGGAGCTCTTTGCCTTTCAGGGCGAGGTTATGCTTTTCTCTATAAACATCATCATCTCTTAAAATTCAAACCCTTAATTAAAAGCGCCCACCCATCAGTCTTTTCTCTCTTAACTGCGCTCTTCTCTAAAAAGGTTTTTTTCTACTCCAGCTACGTGGTGCTCTCTCCAGACCACTCCGTACCTTGAGACAGAAAGCCTTCTTCACAAGCCAGCGCTTGGTGATCCTTCTGCGGTAGGGAGCGGGCAGGGTGTACTTGATATTCAGCTGCTTGCAGGTGTTTTCAAAGGTATCATAGCGGACACGGCGAAGATACGTAAGTAGTTTCTTCCGGCGATCTATATCCATCAGCATGCGACGACGGTTACTTTTATCCTGCAAAGGACTTAACGTTCACTAGATTGCAGACAGATTATTCTTCCATTCCAATAAATTACTTAGAATAGACCAGATTATGGCTGGAAGGAAACAGTCAGGTTAAGGACGGTATCTTAGAGCAATTTTTCTTGGCAGACACTGCAAGCGCATTAGGTCACTACAAGATCTGAGAAGGCTTAATTTGCTTTTCACTGAAATTGCTTTCTTCATTTTGTGCCTCCACCTTCACCTTCATCCCCCAATGCTGAAGGCTGCTTTCAACTTGTACACAGGTTCAGGCGGTGACAAAAGCTGCAGTGGCTTGGAGGCAAAGGCTGTAGGGAAGGCCTGCTGGCTAAAAACTTCACTTCTCCTGAAATGTATTGTTCCAGAAGTAACACAGAAGCACTTACCTTTGTTTTTCCAGAAATTAAGTGTGAAAATAAAGTGTGACTTGGCTCTGTCTGACTGTTTGAGTCATATCTGCGATGCTTCAAATTTCAGCTCTGAACCCAGGCAGCTTTAGGTAGGAAAGCGGTCATTATGACATTAACACAGCCCTGTCTGCTAAACATTTTCATAGGCAGAACAAAGAATACAGCCGTGAAGTGATAACATTAATTATGTTGAAAACTAAGCAGTGAAGCCACATCTGCAGCATGGATAAATTCAGCTAAACTCTGTTCAAAGGTATCTGCTCAGCCATTTCCACCAATCCAGTAACAAAAAAAAAACACACTCCACATTTCAGCTAGTCAGAATGTAGCTGTGACTGAGCCAGCAGTTTCCCACACTGGCACAGGGAACCGTTATAACTATTTCATAAACCTTCTTAGGAAAGCCATAATCCCCAGAATTAAAATCCTTTTGCTCTAAACTGAGAAAACAACCTGAACAGCTGCTCTCTCAGACGTGTGGGCTCAGATTACTGATAGTTACCTTGGGATGCTGCTGAAGATGTTCCTCGTAGGTGCGTATCTTGGCAGTCAACATAGCAACTATAAAGAACAGGCGTAAGAAGCCAAGTGAGAGCAGCAGGTTTCCAGGGTGAGACAGTATCATTTGCACTCCCTTCAAATTGCCAGCTGAGGACTGCTGCTCTAATGGGTACCCACTGCGCCACAGCGAGTATTACCACACAACCCTCCGCGTAAGCGCAAAACAAACCACAAAACATAACCTACATAACGAGAGTCAGAACTATTACTATTATGAAGCTGCTTAATTAAGAGGCTAAAATTTTAACAACAGATCATATGAATTTATCTGTAAAATGCCTCTTGTGCTCACTTAATTGCTGGTGACTTTATATTCATTTCACTTCACTTGGTTTAAGCTTTGGAGGAACAAACACAGATTAAGAAGTTCTTTCTAAAAGCAGCAGCCAGCTCTTTGATTTCAGGCTTTGGAGAAAGGTGCTGGTGGCATCCCGAGAAACTGAAGCCCTTTATTAATGACAAAGAAGTGCATCGTGGTCAATGGCAGTGTGGCCTTCATCCCTGCACTGTCCCTACGCTGTGCTTCAGCCAGAGCGCTCTAATGCACAGGGAAATCTGAGTTCTACGGCTACATCTAGTAGTTCATGGTAATGAATGCAGTGCAGTGCTACATGTCATACAAGCGCTTCAAGCGGAATGATGCACACTCTGCCTTTGAGGAGTGGATATGGACTAGGAACTTGGAAAGCACCCTAGATGGCATCTGCCAGTAAGTGCATACACTGCCTCTGCAATGCTCCCAAACCTCAAACAGGTCCTCCAGGGCATGCTGCAGGCTACCTGCTTCTCAGGTGCGCTCCTGAAGGAGATTCTCCTAACTGATACAGAAAACTTGAAGTGCTGGGGTGGGAATAGCTGAATAAAAGCAGAGATGTATCATCTGCCAACAATATCCTTCTACTTTTTTAACTTGCCTTGCACCTCAAAGGAGCCATTGTCGTTGGGAGACCTCCTGACCTTCTCCACCAGCTGCTGTGTCTTTATTTTCATCTTCTCCTTCTGTGGATAACGGAAAAGAGCTTGTCACTTTCTCAGGAACGCCAGAGGTCTGAGACACCCCAGCTCTCTTCCCCAATGCCCAGATAAAGGCTTTCTAATTAATAGCTTTACTCGGTGCCCATCACAAAATGCATAAGAAGTGCTGCACAGAAGGACCTGCTGCTTGCAGGACAGTGCTCAGAGTACAGCAGCGAAGCAGCACAAAAAGATCTTGGCTGAACACAGAATCGCCACTGTTGAAAGCAAGAGTCAAGGCATACCCTTCATCCCAAGATTACAGAAAAAGGGTGTTGAAGAAGCCCCGCTGCTCTCACGAATGGAGGAGAGAACTGAAGCTGATCTCACATGGCAGTAGCCTTTACTTTTTGCATCTTTTTAAGCTCACATGGTAAGCAGCAAGAAATGGTAAGATCTTTGTGCTACCTTATGATTTGCTTACTTTGTTTTCTGGGCATACAAAAAGTAAAAGTAATTTGAAGAACATCTGCCATCCAATGTACTGTTTTCTAGAACACAGGCCAACCATCAGCAGTAACATAACACAGCTCATCTCCCCTGTGATTGCCTAGTATTTTTCTTCTCTCATTTTAGTATGCAGTTATTACCATAAAGAAGACTGCATGATAAATTTTAAGACCATAACAGGACTTATCACTCATATATTTCATAGCCCCGGATTTGCAGTCACCAAGCAACACTTAAAAATAAAGTAAGTGAAGGGCATTTAACAATATAGGCATGTCTTACACAAATGTGCTCACTAAATCTTCCAGGTTTTTTTATGCTAGTAGAATGAAACTAACCTGGCTTGCCATTTCCAGTGACAACAGTCTTCTCACTACATCATCAACACTGCAAGGAGATTGCAGATTAGTTTATAGGCTAGAAAAAAAGTATATTTAACAACAGAAATGAGGTTAGGTTTTCAGAGCATACCAACTTTTCTCAGCTTTAATTTACTCTGCAAATTTACAGCCACTATCCTCCCCTCCCAAACCTGTCAGCCATGAACTGCTCCTTGCATTCCTAAGAAAAATCATGGCTGAGATTACAGAAGCATCAAGTACTTTTGCTGCTGTGGAAAGCACAGTTATTTCAAATGATGATGGAAGTCTTATCAATTCCAAAAACACTATGTGTAAACTGGGTGCTGAAGATTAACCCCCAAGTAAGTGCTCAAGGACAAAATAATTAATTTTAACACCAGCTCCTTCAAAGATCCGTGAAAGTCTCAATTATGCCACTGGGGGCTCTCCATGCACCACACATGAGCTGCTCTGGAATCAAAGCATAAAAATGCTAAACTCCAGGTCCAAATTTCAGAAGCAGCCATGCATTTTGAGTTGTTTAACTACACACTCTCTACCACCTGAGTCCAAGAGAGGCATATATTATTTCTAAGAAGATTATTTCTAATATTTCAAGATTATTTCTTTTTTTCTAGGGACTACAAAGTTCATAGAAGATGCAGGCAATCAGCACTTAATCTTACATTAAGTAAACAAAACCCTTACATGATGCTAATCAGTGACCGCTTTTGCACATTTGACTTTCAAAATGACTTTGCAGTTTTTGTGCTAAACTGCACACCAGTGACCACAGAGCACTAATTAGTTACTGAGCAGGTGGCAGCTTCCACATATTGTGGTTGTGTGTGTGTGTAAGATGCAAATCTCTGAAGAGAACAGTCATTCCCTTTCCCTGTATCATACCTATTTATTATTGGGACATTGGCATAATCTTTCTTCAGCATGGTGGGAGGAAGATCATCCAAATGGCTGGGGATGTCTACAAAGAGAAGATTAACATTTGAGGAAGAGCAGTACAAAGTCAGCGCTCTGATCATGCTTGCAAACTAGACCAAAGGAAACGAGTTGCAAAGAAAATAAGATTGTATGCTCCAAACAAGAAGATAGAACTTGAGAGATCAAGCTGAGGTGGCAGGAATTGCGTGACTAATATTGGGTCCAGTCTCTTGCCTTTAGCACTCTGGATTTACAACATGGTGTATAGTCCACCAAGATCAGTGATCTCTTGCTAACAACTGCTACTTTCCCACACGTTCACAACCTGCTGAACTTTCTGAGTAACTTTCGAGCTTGCAAGGAATTATTTCTAGAAGCACTGAACCACAAAAAGGTTAAAGGGACCTTGTGAAGTTTCTAGTCCAATCTTCCCTTTAAAGTGGACCGTCATCATTTCTTTGTCTAGCAAAGCCTTGAAAACCTCTGGGGATGGATAGTCCACAGCTCCGCTGTGAAGCATGTTCCCATGCTGCACTGCCTTCCCAGTGAGAGTCCTTTTTCCTTTTTCCTTTTGTGCCCAGCTGGAACATGTCCAAGCTGCTTTTTGGGACCATCCCTCATTATATTGTTTGGCACTACCAAGAAGAATCTGGCTCCCTCACCCTTGTAATTACCCATCAAGAAGCCGCAGGACTGCAGAATCCTGCAACAGGGATTGTATTTCCTCTCTTCTTATGATGAGCTCTGCTGCTTTAAAGTGAAACCCACTAATTTCTCCAAATACCCTCTCTTCCTGCAGCATTGGGGTACGACTCTGATAATGTCAACAGTAAAACATTTTGCCACATGGTCCCATTAATCCTGACATACCTTTCTTCCTTTTTCTCACAGGTCTGGCGTAACATCTGGCTGTCTGAATAAAGGGACTGCAAGCTTGACGGAAGAAAACAAAGATTTATCAGACTTGTGCACACTTTTTTTAGCTACATACAAATGAACCACTGCTCAGTCTGTACTAGAAAACTGGTCAGAGTACTTAACACTCCAAGGTGATCAGCAGCCAGCCAGGTCTCTTGTCCCAAAGAAGCGTGGAACAGTTCAGTATGATTCTCACATGGGTGCTAAAACAAATGGCGAAGCTGTGCTGCTTCAGGGTGATCTGAACCCAAATGATGGGAAGGACAGAGCAGCAGGAAGAGATTACAGATGCTGAGTGGACAGTGCGAGGGCTCCCAGGCTGAACTGTGTTTGTTTAGAGGGTTTAACTTGATGAACTAATTCAAGTAATTTCATGGGCGAGTTAGTAGGGCTGCTCTGCACTACCCCAGCGGCTGAGCACAGAGGCAGCGGGACCTAGAGACAACCTTCAACTGGCACAGCTCGATACAGATGAGAATATTCATCGGTGGCCTGACTTGAACTGTTCTTTGACTTTTCAAGAGCAAGCCCTTCCAACTGCTCTTTCAAGGCCGCTGCTACTGGAACCAACACCTGCTTCAGATGGTTCACCCGCGCCTCAAACATGTTTTCAAGTACAGACGTTGCCAGTCACAGACCTGCCAGGGAGCTGTGTGCAGGGGTCCCCGCGCTGTCCCGGGCCGCGGGGTCCCCCCCTGCTGCCCCGGGCACATGGGCCGGTAACGGCCTAGCCAGCAGCCCGGCCAGGCCCCCAGCCCGCACCCTGGCCCAGCTCACGGCAGCTTCGCTGACAGACCCCCGGCCCCGGAGCCACTCCCGTGCGTCCCCGCCGTGCGCGGGGCAGGGTCAGCGGGCGGCCCCCAGCCTCACCACCCTCCCCCAGGGCTTCGAGAGACGCCCCGGGGCCCTGCCCGCGCCCTGCCCCGCGAGCAGCACCCCAGGTCCCCCTGTCCCCCTCTCAGGGCCGCCTCAGGCTCCTTCCCCCCTACCCCAGGCCACCCCCGATCCCGGGACCTCCCCTTCCCCCCTGGCCTCGGCTCCCGCCCGGCCCCGGCCCGCCGCCCGCCCGCCCTCCCTCCGCTTCCTCCGCCGGGCCCCGCGCCCCCATCCGCGCTTCCTCCCAGCGGCCTCTCCAGCGCGGCCGAGCTCCCCGCCCGCCTCACCGGCCCCGCCGCCGCCGCCGCTGCCCAGGCCGGCGGCCACGCCGCGGGCCGGCCCTGCCAGGCAGCGGCCCAGCGCCGTCCGCAGCGCCAGCATGGCCGGTCCCTCACGACCCCGCCGCCACGGGCGCCGCCATCTTGCCCCAGGCGCGACAGCCGAGCGCCGAGCGCGGGGGCCGAGCGCCGAGCACGTCGCTGGGCAGGTTGCGGGCGGTCGCCCCCCGAGCCCCTGGCGCGGCGGAGGGTCAGCGCCCCGCCGGCCACCCCGGGCCCGTCCCGCCGCACAGCCTCCGGGCCGTTCTCAGCGCGTCCCCGTTTATTGCGGGAGGGGAGAGGAGGGGCGGGAGGGGACGCACACAGCACCGGCCGGGGGAGCCGGGCCCCCGGCGGGTGGCCCCGGCCCCCCGCAGGCCCCGGGGTAGGCCCGGCCCCGGCCCTAGAACGCCCGGCAGTCGTGGAGCTCCTCGGCCCCGCCGATGCGGAGGCCCTGCAGCAGGGGGAAGGTGGCGGACAGCTCCTCGGGGCACCCCCCGTCCCCCGGGCAGCCCTGAGGGGCGGCCCCGTGGAACCACAGGTTCTCGTAGGGCTTGGGGCTGGGGCTGGGGTCGAGGAGCAGGGGCTGGGTGGAGCTGGAGCGCAGGTAGAGCCGGGGGGGGGGGCTGCTGCTGGCCCTTGTACCCCTCGCCCACCACCCGCGCGTACTGCACGGTCTGCCTGCTCCCGGGCCCTGGCGTGCGGGGACCCTCCTGCTGCACGTAGGGCAGGTGCGGCGCGGGGAAGGTGCCGATGGGCTCGGTGGTGGGCTCCTTGCCCCAGGTGGTGGGCTCCTTGCCCCAGGTGGAGGGCTCCTTGCCCCAGGTGGTGGGCTCCTTGCCCCAGGTGGTGGGCTGCTTCCCCCCTGCCCTTTCAAGCACCGTGACAGTGGAAATGGTGGCCAAGCCAGGCTCCCTCACGCCGGGGATGTGCAGAGGCTCCTGGGGAACGGCGTGTGGTCACAGCCTGTTTGCAGGGTGCAGCCCCTCCTGTGCCACCCCCTTGCTGGCACCACACGAGGGAAGCTCCCTGCGCCCCTGTTCCCCATCCCAGCTTGGCCTCGTGCCCTGGGTGCCATGCCTTCCACACCAAGCAGTGCCTAAGTGGTGAGCAGGGGGCCAGGGGGAGCCGCCAGCTGGGTCCTACCTGCTGGAGCTCTGCTGGCACCCACTTGCCCAGGCTGCTGTTGGCAGGGTCGGGGACGCTGGGCCAGAACTGCTGCTTCACCCTGGTGGCCACAGGACAAGGGGACTCAGCGAGGGGGCCTGAAACAGGCAGCCCTGGGGCTGGTCTTGCTCCTGCCGAGCTCACAGTGGGACACCATCACTCCCTGCATCCACCCTGTCCCCCCAGCAGCCAGGCTACAGCCAGGGCCACCGCAGCCACCGGGAATGGGGACTCCCAGGGTGGCTCTCGGTACTCACCGCCCATTCTTCTGGAAGCAGATGAGCAAAAGGATGAACAGGACAAAGATCATCCCCAGGGTCAGGAAGAGGAACTGGATTTCAGTGTCATCTGGAAGGTGGGCAGGGGAGAGGTTCACAGGGGGAACTGTGGTGGGGCACCTCTGGCTGTGCTGTGCCATGAGGCCAGGGTCTGGCAGGTCCCCTCCTGTCCCTATACCCCACGGGTGGCTGCGCCCCCTCACCTAGCACTGTAGTCACCAGGGTCAGGCTGGTGCCGTTGGTGCTGCCAGCAACTGTGGATGCCATGATGTGCACTTTGTACAGGGTCGACGGCTTCAGCTCATGGATGATGAAGGAGCTGAGAGAGGGATTCACGGTGGCGCCTGGGGAAATGTGGGGGCTGTTGGCACAGCAGGGGCTGCTCGGTGGGTGCCCCTCACCTGCACGACCCCTTGGGTCTCTGCTGGTGAGGGGTCCTGTACGGGACCCACATACACCCCCTGACCCTCTCTGAGGAAGGCATGGAGTCTGCTGACATCCCCACCCAACACATCGAGGTGTGGTGGCAGGCAGGGCCACGGTGACACAGACAGGACTCACTGGACACTTCTGCATCACTGTTGGCCCAGAAAATGGTGTAGCTGGTGATGAAGCCATTCTGCATCTCAACCGGCACTGGGTCCCAGCACAGCTCGGCACTGGACTTGCTGATGCTTTTCAGGTGGAGCTTTGGGGCATAGGACGGTGCTGAAATGGAGCAGGACAAGCGACCAGGCGCTGTGCAGAACCGCTGCCTCAGGCTGCGGAACTGGCTGGGGGGATGCACCGAGTGGTGAGTCCCACTCCGGAGGTGTGGGCGTCAGGCCCTGCCGCACACTGTGCCCCTGTGGGCCTTGGTGCAGCTGGGAGCACCTTCAGAGGCGAGCCAAGGTCCAGCCCAGTAGGCTGAGCTCTGCCATGTAGCCCCTGATTTAGGGACATGTGGGGGAAAGGCTGCCTCTCCTTGTTGAAAGGCAAAGGCTGGGTGGTGGGGAGCGAGCCCCTGGGGCCCCGAGGGTGGCTGCTAGGGGCACACGTACCCTTCTGCTTGGAGTAGGCTGCCGTGTGGATGGGCACCCCTATGGCATCCTTGTAGAGGGGGTACACCGAGATGTCGTACCGCTGGAAAGGCTCGATGCCATCTGCAACCGAGAGCGGGGGGGGGCCGGAGTCTGGGGGTCTGGCTGCCCAGACCTTCCCCATGGCACCAGCCTGCCTGCCCTGTGCCGTACCCTGGGAGTGGATCCAGAGGAAGGAGGGAGGGTGTGGGGTGGGCTCAGGGCAATCGGGAGGGGTGCCAGCCCCCAGGTACAACCCCCCACACTGATGACCAGGAGTGCAGGGACCCCCCCAGCAGGTCCTGGCTTACCCTGGATGAGGGCTGCAGTGGCAGCCCCGTCATGCTCCATCTGCCAGCAGGCGCTGCAGCGGCCGGGCTCCGAGGACACCCGCTGCCACTCCAGGACGTAGGCGTGTGGTGGGGCCGGCGGGGCCTCCCACTGCACCCAGAGGCTGTGCTCCCCCTTGGGCACAGCCCGGAGCCCGGCTAGGGGCTGACCTGCATGGGGGCATCCAGCCAGAATGATGGGAGAGGGGAGCATCCCTGCTGCATCGCCCCCCTGTGCCCCCCAACCCAGAGCCCACCCTGCTCCTCGCTGTGGCTGTGCACCCAGTGGGCAGCTCGGGAGCCCCTGGTCACACACCCAGGGAGGTGTCTCTCCCGCGGCGGGGTGAGGCAGCAGCACCCAGTTTGAGACCTTGTGGAGCTGCTGTGGGGCGCAGAGCCCCAGGGGGGCACGCAGAGGTTTTGAGGCACACGAGGTTTGCACTGCCCTCACCTTTCCTCTCCAGGAGGACGACCTCGGTTGCTGCTGACTCGCCGGCGGCATTGTAGGCTGAGAGATAGACCCTCCTGGTCCCCATGGGTGCGGAGAAGTTGCACTGGGTGTGGGTGGTGTTGCAGATGGTGGGGGGGGTCCCTGCCCCTCCTCCTGGGGCTCAGTGTGATGCGGTACCCTAGCACTTGCCCGTTCGCCTCCTGGCGCCGTGGGGCCTGGGTGCAGGCAGG
The DNA here is from genome assembly GCF_023634155.1 of Falco peregrinus. Taxonomy (NCBI): domain Eukaryota; kingdom Metazoa; phylum Chordata; class Aves; order Falconiformes; family Falconidae; genus Falco; species Falco peregrinus. The sequence goes on from NC_073723.1 coordinate 119,258,191, forward strand.
GTGTGCGGGGATGCTCGGTCCCCAGGGCGATGCCCCGGCAGCCCCCACGCACCCACCACCCGCCCGTGCTCACCTTCCAGCGCAGCTGCACCTCCAGCCACCCACCCGCCCCGGCCGGCCGAGTGCTCCACCAGGCATCCAGCTTCCCTGTGGGGGCTGCAACAGGAGCAGGGTGGGCAGGGAGCTGAGAGGGGTGAGTGTGACCATGCTGCTGTGGCTGTGCCACCTCTCTGGGCAGAGGGGACCGCTGGGTGACTCGGCACCCACCTTTCTCATGGGTGGTGTAGTTCCTGCCTGGGCTCCACTCGCTCCAGTAGCCCTGTGCCGTGCTTCGCCGGCACCGCATCTGGAAGTGGTACTGCGTGCCGAAGAGGAAGCCGCAGCACTGCGTGGTGCCAGACTGGCCAACGATGCTGGTGACCTGGTGGCAGCCAGAGTGAGTGCCGTTGGGGCACAGCCAGCACAGGGGCCAGCCCAGGTGTGGGTGCTGCTCAGGGTGTGCAAGGGGACACCTTGCTGCCCCCCTCCCATGTGGGCAAGCCGCTGCTCCCATTGCAGAGCTCGGAGTGGAGGGGAGGGTCCTGGCTCCTGCTCGCTCCCGGTCCGTGGTCCCACTGCCCCAGCAGCACTCACCAGAGCCCAGGCAGGCTCCTCGGCTGCCCTGTAGCGCAGCTCACACTGCAGGTCCATGTGTGCGTTGGTCCTCGCCACCTCCCAGGCCAGGGCCACACAGTCGGTCTGAAAGGGGATGGACTGGATGCTCTGCAGGGCCGGGGGGTCCAGCTTGGCTGGAGGAACAGCACAGGAGAGAGCTGGAAAGGTGCCATGGGAGGTGGTGTGCGGGGGCAGTGGCCTCTTATGTGGCCATTGTTAATGCCATCAGCCACAGCTGGGGTGCTTGCCTGTCCGAGGTGAGGGGTGAGAGATGGGGGGAAACCACCCCGAAACATTTAGAATGACTTGTTGCAGGGGATGTGAGCTGGTGTGTGCCCCTGCCCGGGACACAGGGCGATGCTCAGGAGCACAGCATGGGCGCTTCTCTGCTGACTGGGCTCCCCTTATGCAGGAAAAACAGATCCCACAGGACCCAGCGTCTGGTGCATGGCCAGGAAAGCTGTACATTTGGGACTTCCCAGGGGTGAGAGCCCAGCACAGCTGTGGTGAGCTCAGCTGGTTCATGGGCAGCCCTTCCCCAGGTCCAGAGCAGGGAGGACGAGTCGCACCATCTGGGAAGGTTCCTTTTATAAATAGTCTCTAGGAACTGGATATATTATTAATAGACTTCCTGAATAAATGGGTAATCAATTGCTGGAGAGAGCTGTAGAGTGCAGCAGGTCAACTGATGGCTCATAACCCACCAGCACACACCGCTCACTGTAATGCAGCTTTGGCACCTATTCATCCTGGCAAGCCATTTATCACAGGAACCTGCCCGTAAAAGATGACCTAGAAGTCTGATGTGCTTTAATGGCACTCTAATATGCCTCCCTTGCTGCTGCTGATCTTCCCTGGGCCCTGACCTCTGCGCAAGGTGGGTGGCTCTGGCCGTCACTCACCGACATCCATGGGGTCAATGCAGAGATGCTCTGACTCGGCTGTGCCCAGGGCGTTGGTGGCGGACACCCAGATCTCCATTTGCCGGTAGAGCTGGAGCAGCTGGCGCGGCACCGTGCAGTGGCTGTGGCCACCTTGCGGGGTGCAGCCTGTCACTGCCTGGGTTCTGCTCCTGTGGCGGTGAGAAGAGTGGGCTTGCGAGTCCCTCCGGCGGAGGACAAGGCTTGCTGTGTGGTTTGGCGGGGGATGAGGGCCAGGAGAGGTGACCGGGGGCCAGACACCAGGGACCATGTCACTCCCTGAGGCTTACCCGGCACACTTCAGGGCGATGCTGGTGGGGAGGTGGCTGTTAGCTCCCTGCTCCCACTGGCACGTCAGCCCATAGTCACTGAGGTTCAGGACACAGCTGAGGTTGAAGGGCTTGGCAGGTGGGTCTGGGAGAGAGTGGCCGGGGAAGAGTCTGAGCAAAGGAGCTGCAGCCCCTTCCATGCCTGGCCGTGCAGAGCCCGGCTGCCACACTACCGCTCCCCAAACCTTCCCTGCCTGCCGGGCAGCGGCGCTCTGGGACGAGCCCCAGAACAGCCTCCATCAGCTCTGGCTGCTGCTCCCACCCCAGCAGCTCTACCCGGCTCGCCTGGGGCAGACACGTCCCAGGGAGAAGACGTGCAAACCCTGGTGCCAGGTTGCACCTCTGAAATGCATGCATGCACGCGTGAGCGACCCGTGATGGCAGCAGACTTACAGCCTGCCCTGATCTCGGCCATGCCGACACGCTGCTTGGTCCCATTCCACTCCACCCAGCACCACAGCTTGGCCTCCGTGTGGTTGAACTGGGGCAGGGTGAGGTTGGACACCTCTGTGCCCCCCGGGCCCTGGTGCTGGCTCCCAGCCACAGGCTCGTTATCCAGCATCCAGGTGATCCGGACCTTCCCTGGCTCCAAGCCGCGGCAGAGCTCGCTCTGGATGGTGCAGGACGCCGTGACGGCCGAGCCCAGGGGCACAACAGGTGAGCCCGCGGCCACCGAGGCACAGCCCAGGGTCCCTGTGGGCAGGAAAAATGTGTCACATCCAAGGCATGGCTGTGACGAAGCCACCTCAGCTGCTCAGCACCAGGCGGGACAGAGGGACGAGTGCCTCTTCCCTTAGACGGGCCCCCCAGCAGCCGGAGAGGAAGAGCCAGGCGTTGGGCAAGGCTGCTGGCCCCATCCTGCCAGCGCCCGCCATGCCGCCGGTGCTCCTGCCCACCCGCAGCCCCTGTGTGCCACAGCTCTGGCACTTCGGGTGCTGGCTGCGCGGGGCCGGCGTGGGGACGCAGCTGCAGGATGGGATGGACCCCACTCACCACCCGGGCAGAGGAGCAGGAGCAGGGAGAGCTGCAGCAGGAAGGGTGTCCCAGCACCGCGCCTGGCCATGGTCTCCTCTGTGGCTTTGGCATCACCTGGAACGGACACAGCGGCTTGTCCTGGCGGGCCGGGAAGGGGCTGGAGGAGCCGTGCTGCCACCGTCACCGATGCTTCCTGGAGCAAAATGTCCTTTTGCCGTCAGCGGCAGCCTCTCCCCTGCAGCCCTTCTGCAGCGCTGACACCTCCGCCCCCGGGCTCGGCATCCCGCAGGCACCGGTGGGGAAAAGCGCAGCGGTGGGGCGTTCGGCAGGGGCCCCTCCGGCACTGCCTGCCGCCGCCGCTCGGCCCCGTGCACCCCGATCCCGGGATCCCGGGGCACAACGCCCCATGCCTGGCAGCAGCCACGTGCTGATTTTATCTCAGGTATCTTCAGCCGCTGCCGGGCAGAGATTTGCGGTTTCAGGGAGGGTTAGCTCTGGGGCTTGGGGTGGCAGAGGGCTGGTAAGCTGAAAGAGGGAAACGAATGAACGATGGCAGCACAGTGGGGCTGGCCAGAGCTGTGGGGGCCTGCCTGTGTCCCCTCCGGCTGCACCCCCTGCCTGTGTCCCCTCCGGCTGCACCCCCTGCCTGTGTCCCCCCCGGCTGCACCCCCTGCCTGCTGCTGGCAATGGCCCTGGGTGCGGCGGCTGCCCCTGCTCGGCCACCGGCTCATCCTGTGCCCCGCACTGGTCCCGACTGTGCCCTTGGTGGTGCCAGGCACTTGCTCCAGGAGGGGCTGCCCACGCTGTGCCCAGCTCTGGGGTGCCCACAGCTCCTCTCCCCCCTGAGCAGACATCCAGAGTGTGGGAAATGGGGGGAGCAACCACCCCCACGCACCCAGCACATGCGGCTGTCGCAGGCAGGGGACAGGGCAGAGCAGCCCGCGGTGTCACAGACAAGGTGCTCAGCTGGACCCAAGCAACATGCAACCCATCCCTGCCTCACCACCATCCCTACCTTGCCTCCATCTCTACCTCTCCTCTGTGCTTGATGCGTCTGGCGGCTGCTCACCGCCCGCTCCGAGCACCGGCCTCCGGCTCCTGGCAGCTCGCCGTGCTCAGCCCATTTGCTAACATGCTGCTTTCACCGTTAGTTCCTCAAAACAAGTGCCGTTAATTGCTGTGACTCTCTGAAGAAGGTGATTGCAAAACACTTCCCTGAAGGCTGCGACCGCTTTGCTCGCCGCAGGAAGGAAAGCCCAGCGGCACGCACACATCCAGCAGTGGGGAGCAGCACCCGGCCCCCCACGCCGCCCCCTCCAGCAGCTGGGACACGGCAGTCGGGATGTGGCACAGCTGGCTCCTTGCTGCGACTGCCCTGGGGCCACGTGGCTGGGCTGGGGGACAGGGCAGGGGGACGTGGGCTGGGGGATGTGGGACCCAGAAGGCAGGAGGCAAACCAGGCCATGGCTGCCAGCACAGCTCGCACCCCCCAGCCCGCTCCGGTGTCCTCACCGGGCTCTCACTGTGGGAGACTTGGCACATCGCTGCATCCTTGTCCCCCCGAGCTTCAGCCCTCTCCTGGGATGTGCCTGCCAGCCTCACCACCCTGGTCCCTGGGGACAGCACTGCTGCACCTTGCAGCCAAGCCTGGGCTGCCTCCTAAAGCTCCCTGCAGAGCCCTGTTTGACCCAAGCTGTCCTTTTTCACAGTCCATCATGCCCCAGAGTGAGGGGACCCATGAGATGCCCCAAGGGCACCCCAAGACTTGACTTTCCCACTCGTACCTCCCTGTGCCAGCTGTTGACCTGGGGTTTTCCAGCAGCTCCTTGCCCAGGGCCCTGCCCAGCTGCTGGGGGGGCTCACTGCTGGGATGGTGGGCAGCTCTGCCCACCCGTGCCAGGCTGGCATCGCAGCCCCGGCTGGGGAACCCCGCATCTACACAGACCGGAGCATGGGAGTAAACAGGGGATTGCCCAACCCACGACGCGCTTGCAGCCTTCGCAACGAGGTGGCTGTTGTGCAAACAGCTGTTTACTACGGGATTTGTAGCACGCGTTTCACCTCCAGCGGCGCATCACTCAGCGCTCACGCAACCCCATGCTGCAAACAACGGTGGGGCCAGCGCATCCCCCCACGCCACCGTACCCCGAGGCAGGGCGGCCAGGGCCATGGGAGACCAGCCTGGAGGGGACCCTCTCCCAGCATCACCTCCCGCAGAGCCTGGGGCTGCCACCAGCCACCTTGCAGCCCCGACAGTCCAAGCAAAGGGTTTTGTCCCCCAGATCTCCCCTGCGCCCTGCTCGTGGGGATGGCGTGGGGGCACGGCTCTCTGGGCTGGGGCACGGGGCCGATTCCCACAGCCGCTGGCCCGGGGCGGGCGAGCTGCCCTTGCAATATTTCCCTGGGGTGTAGCAACCCCCAGTATTTTGGGACGGAAGCGTGCAGCTTGCAGGCTGTTTACCAGCCGGAGCTGGAATATCTGCGGGTAGCCATGGCGACGTGGGCATCTCCGTGGGAACCGGAGGGCAGGCGGAGCTGCAAACGCCCAGCTGGACACTGCTGCCCTGCTCTCGCCTGCTGCCCATGAGCCCTGCTATGGTGGGACCCCCTGTCCTGGTGTGTGGAGGGGACCGGGCAGCCCACCCCAGTGCACGCCCTGCCCCTGGCATGCTTCGCCCATGCTCCACAGGGAAAGGGTTTGTCCCCGAGGAGGCTCTGAGCATGCCGATCTGTCAGGACATGGCTCTTGGTGTGGCTTCTGGTCCTGTGCCTGGGGCAGTGGCCCCTTCCCGAGATCGGGGATGGAGCAGACATGCCCCATGACAGTGCTCTCGGTTCCCCTTTGGCTCTGAGTCACTCTCACAAGCCCACAGATCCCGTCTGTGGGATGGGACAGGGGGACAAGAGACAGGGTGCCATCCATGCAGGAGACCCTCAGCCAGAGCCATGGGTCTCGGCCAGCCCGGCAGAGGGGCTGGGGCAGGAGGGTGTGCGGGGAGGAGGCTGCTGGGGTTCAAGAGCTGGCTGGGTGATGGAGGGTCTGGTGGGATGAGGTGGTGGCAGGGCAGAGGCAGGTGGTGACAGGGGGCCATGGTGTGGGACAGACCGGGGAGCACAGTTTGGAGGGAGGATGGGTGCTCGCAGCCCAGCCGAGGCACATTTCGGGGTGGGTGGCGGGGCAGTGGGCTCCCAGCCTGCAGTGCAAGAGCCCCCCCAACCCAGGGCCAGCTGGTGAGGGGGAAGGTGGAAAGGGGAAGCAGCTGCGGGGCTTTTCCCAGGTTGCAGCGCATGGGACAGGGACCAATGGCACTGGGAGGCAGCCCACCAGCATGGCCAGACCCCTTGGGCAGCTGTAGTTGCAATCCACCGGTAGCACAGGAGGTGACAGGGATGGATCCGGACCCTTCCTGGCACCGCAGCACAGAGCATCCCGCACCCAGAGGCACCACTGGCTCTGCCACCACTCCCCTGGGTCAGAGCGGATCCCATCACAGGGCAGGTGTGAAGCTGTTCCATTCCCTGCCCTGGCTGCTGAAGCTCCCACCATGCTCCTAGTGTGATGTGGGTTGGGGGGGACAGCAGGACCCCCACGTGCCTGCTGCTGCCAGGCCATCCGCTGGTGCCATGGCATCCCGGGGCCAGGGCAGCAACACCAGCAGAGTCCCACCAACCAGCACCGCTCTCCCACCGCTCCCCACGTTAAGTGCCAGGGGGTTGTCAGCTGCCTCCATTTCTCAGGCGTGTTATCAGCGCCTCTGATTTAATCCCTGCTGGGCAGATCATTGCTATTAAGCAAAATAAAATACATTACCAACTTGTATCAGCTCAGCTGTCAGCAAGAACCAGCCTCCCTAAAGAGATTTTCCCTTTCTTCTTTTCATTCCCTAAAAAAATAAAATATTACTAGTCATGTAAGATACAAGATCTAAGTGCAAAATCTGCTGCAGTCTCTAATGGATGAGGAGAGCTGTTTAATTGCTGCCCAACGTGATTAATTCAAACAAACCACCTTGTTCAGCCATCAGCAATGGGGAGGGAGCAGAGGGATCCCGGTCAAGCTGCCCTGCACGTAGGCAGAGGTGGTAGGGAGGAGACCCTTGGGACTGCAGCACAGGGGGACACGGGGAGCCCAGGCTGCCAGCACTGAGCCACCCCGGGGAGGGGAGCCTGGCCAGGACCCTCTGGTGCCTGCAGGCTCTGGAGAGCCGATCCCTGAGTACTGGGGATGCCCATGGTGCTCGTCCCCACCGCCTGCCGCCAGCACCCGGCTCTTCCCGGCGAGGCAGCTGCAAATTGGAGAAAATTGATTACAGGGGTCTGAAAGGCTGACCTTGAACAAGGCTCCTGACACATTACTGTAATTAATGAGCCGGAAGGATTAATTTTCTGTGTTGCAGGGATCTGGGGAGTCCCTGGTGGGCATGGGGAGTGGGAGGACAGGGCAAGCAGGGCAGAGAGCCTGTGCTGCTGGCGCTGCCTGCCATTATTCATCTCTAATCTGCAAGATGACAAAAGGATCAAGGGGCTGCAGCTCCAGCATGGGGTAACGGTCGGTCCTTCAGGTGGATGGGCAAGAGAGAGATATCTTCCGTGGGACCACATAAAACTTGCATGTCCTGAAATTCCTGGCTCTATGGCTGCAGCAGAGGAACCTCCCCGTGCCTGACATTTGAGCCCCATGCCAGCCTCTCATCCCCCAACACTCCTGGAAATTCCCATTCCTTTTTGCTGAGATGCTCGAAACATGCAGAGCATCTCCTCCTTCTGCCATTGCTGAAATTTCCCTTTGATGCCACCCCTCATCATACCAGCCAGGCAGGGGGATTTTCATGCCCCCCATCCCCACCCCTGCATCCTCACCCACCTGTGACCACTGTGCCAAGCAACACCTTTGATCCCAGCTGCCAGCGCTGCACGGCCAGCTTCTGACACTTCCCGGCAATCAGGCTGCAAGCACAGCACTATTATTTTTCTGCTCTAATAAACACCCCTGACAATAATAGAAAAAAAAAATCAGCTTTTATCGGGAGAAAAAAAATATATCTGGAAATTATTTACTCAGAGTCAATAGTTGCAAACGGAGGCTGTTAGCCCAGGCAGGCGCTGACAGCTGCTTGCTGCTGGAGGGGCTGGACCATTGCATGGAAACAGGGCAAAACCCTCCCAGCAACCCCCCCCGTTTTACATACACCAGCACAGCTGTGCCCTGCAGGAGGACCCTCAGCACCCCCGATCCATGTCCCCTGCGACAAGCTGCAAGGGCTGGGCCCCTGAAAGGTGCAGGGGGGCTTTGGGTGCTCGAGCAATGGGGGTGGGAGCAGCTGTGTGGCTGGAGCAGGGCTCAAAGCCGGCCACCTCCCGGCTGCCAAAGGCTCAGGTCTGCAAAAGCAAGAAATTCATGAGCCAATTGAGTTGCAGCTAATCACAAAGGGCAATTAAATGACTGCTTCTTGAGGGCTATAAACATCACCGATTTAAATCCAGTGACACACGGAAATAGGAATCCAACCAAGCAGCCTCCAAAAGTGCTTTATTCCCCATTATTTTCATTAGCTGGCTTGTAATTTGATTTGTCCCTCTCCTGCTGCTGTTTTTTTCCATGGCCAAAAGGAGCGACAAATGAAAGACCCACAAACTTGCCAGCTCTGACGGTGTCCACGTGGGTCAGGAGTGACGCGGCTCCTCTGGCTGGGATGTGCCCTGCGAGGGGGGACTGAGGGGTCGGGGTGCCCAGACCATCCCTGCCGGCGAGCCCTGGCACCGTGGCATCCCGTGCAGCCTGCCAGGAGGGCTCTGCAGGGCCGAGCCCCGCACTGCCGGAGTCACCGTGGCCAAGCGCTCCGGGCACGGGGGCAGATCCCAAAGCTACGAACTAGGCAGGGGACACCCCATCCCGGCCGCAGGGCAGGCCTTATCCCAGGAGCAGCATGCTGGGGATGTCACCTGCGCTGCTGCCACCGCACACCCAGGCTGGCTTGTTTTCTGCAAATTCCAATTAATTTCACTAGGCTTTCCTGACAAGACAGATTAAGGTCTTTCCCTTTCCCCTTCAATCCGCTCTGCTGTGAGTCTGCAGCGGGGGGAGTTGGAGGTGATGCCGGGCTGGTCTCCCTACAGATCTGTTTTCTCTCCCCTTGCTTTGTTTTCCCAGTGGGACTCAGCTGAGGGTGTTGATCCCAAGAAGTCAGTGAGCCGGGGGCTCTGCCACCGATCCCCACTCCAGGCTGATGGATGGAGCTGCCTCCCCGGGCTCAGGAAGGGCAGCTCTCTGGGGACGCCTCTGTGGTGCTGGGGGGATCCCATGGGTCATCGTGCTGCCCTGCGTAGCTGAGGCAGCTCCGGGGATGCTACAGGCACCTGCAATTCTCCTGCTGCAAACTGGAGCCTGCTCAGCCCTCGGCCCAGCCTGGGAAAAATCTCCAAGGCTCATGGTGTGCTTTCCAGCAGCCACCAGCGCTGTGCCCAAGGGCACGCTGCTACAGCTGGGATGGTGCTGCTGCTGCTGCTGCTGTGTTTCTTTGCTTCGAGGTGAGTGCCCCAGGGCCAGCACCACAGTCAGCATCATCCGCCTCCAGGTGCTCCTGTGCACCCTGCACCACGCTCATGTCCTCCCCCCATTATCTGCAATTTCCTTGAAAGCTGTCAGGCTTCGCTGGGCCACCTTTGCAAATGAAGAGAAAAGAAAACAATCAGGTCTGCATTTATTTCACTCGAAATTAATCCCCCCTTCTTATTTAAAGGTATCAGTGAATGAGGCCAAGTTGTTAAGTGACAAAAGAAAAATGATTCTTGCCTTCCAGGGTTATTAAAATCATGTTCTACAATTTTAGCAGCCACAAGGAAGCCCAGATAATGACAGATGATGATAATACATCTCCAGCACAGGCTGGTCTATAATGATACTGCCCATATCTCTTGTATTACCACCAATTACTCAGCGTATAAGTATAATGAAAATGTACATCCATTCTGAGGAACTACATTTGCTGCCTCTGAATCCAATTTCTCCCTCTCCCAGCCGGTCAAGAAGGCGGCTGCAGCTCGCTGCTGGCCAGAGCCACGACCGTGCCTGGCTCTGCCCTGGGGCTGGGAACGGTGCCTAGGGTGGGTGCGAGGTGCCCCTCGCCCTGGCCACATGCTGCAGCGGGGACAGCAGCACTGGCACCACCGCCTGTCTGCTGGGGACACGCTCGGCACAGCTAGGACAGGTAGGAGATGCCTTGATGTGCAAACTGCAGGAGGACCCAGAGAAGATACAAAGCAACGTGAATCCTCTCTCCTGCGCTGAGAAGGCGATTAACATCTAATCCAGCGGGGCTGGCCACAGGGCAGCCCTTGCTGAGCTTTCCCTGCTGCCAAAACCCACACTGAAAGTCCCCATCCAAGTGCTGAGACAGCATCATCCTGCTCAGCGCATCACCCCGCTCAGCTGGCAGCAGCCACGAGGCCCCAGCCTGGAGGCAGAGCTGCCATCAAACCCCCAGTGTCACATTGGGTGGGCTCACTATCCACCCACCCACTCACCCCCGTGGCCGTGTGTTGGGGAAAATGCACCCTCGAGCCTCTACACCGTCATACCTGGGTGGGCAGGCGTGTTCGGGCTGTACACTGGGGGTGCATCCCATAGCAGCACCTAATCCTGTTAAAGCAGAGTGGAAATTGCTCAGATCAAGGTGGCCATCTGATTACACGCTGGATCCACTCCTGCTGCAGCACCTGGATGCTCGGAGAAGGCTCTGTGTAAGATTAGTACAGATATATATTTCATCTGGGTTCTATTATCTTTCACTTTATTCAGGTCAAAAAGCAAGAGACAACATCTTTTAAGGTGAAAACATAATCTTTTGGAAAATTGAAAATATAGATCATTGTTTGGCTAGAAGTACATGTATGTGCTCACCACCAGTGCCTCCAGCCCTGCACGCCACAGCTCCCGAGACCCTCAGCCCATGTGTGGGGGCAGCCACATGTGGGTCCCTGGAGTAAAGGAGCATCCCCTGGTGACAGAGGAGCTGGTGCTGGGAAAGCTCCCAAAAAGCTTCGTGTGTGTGCGCACCCCGTGTGTACTGGGCGGCCTTGGCAGAGACCATCCAGGGAGGATGTTTCCAGCCGGGGAGCCCTGCCTGCCCTTCCTGACACCCACCTTGGTGGGTGCTGAATACACCCACAAGAACAGACGCCCCACAATGGGGCCAGCTGCCCCCTGCACATGTTTTTCCTTGGAGCAGAGAAGTCAGTGCTTAAAAACAGATCTCCCAGTAGCAGAACTTGCTCGTTATTTCTTAAATTAAATGCCTTTATTTTTTTCATAACTTTGTGTAATATATCTGTGTATGTTTAATACATAATTAATGGCCCCTCCATGCTCTAAGCTACTCCATTGTAGAATGCCTGTTACCTCCTCCAAACCAATTGCATTTCGTAGCACAATTTTAAATGAGTTATTAAAGAACATAGGTGCATCTATTAATTAGTTCATAAATATTAACAAGCCCTTAATGGTTGGAATCCTGGAATAACATGTTCCCAGGGAATTAATTTTTAAAAAGGTTGTTAACTACACTGACCGCTGGGCTGGTGGGAGCCGACACGACGGCATGCTGCGGCGGGGGCTGATGGCAATTAGGAGCGATGCCGGTGCTTGCCAGGGAGCACGTGCCAGGTCAGGCCAGTGCTCGCTGCTGCGCTTGGATCCCTTGGCAAAATCCCTGCCTGCACGGAAACCCTGTGATGCCTGCCAGCTGCGCTGCGACGTGGATGGGGCAGGATGGGGCTGAGGGTGCCTGCAGCAGCTGCCGGTACCGCGCCATTACCGGGTGAGTTGCTCTCAAACGGAACAGCCGCCTCTTGGCATTGCCGGGGCGAGTCCTGCTGCCGGCCCCCGTGTTACGCTGAGGAGAGCTGGCTGTGGGGCACACGGAGCACGATCAATACCCACACCCGAGCTCATGGGGAGCTTGGTGAAACTCCCTGCTGGGAGCTGCATGTGCCTGTGTCTGGAAATCCGTGCGCTACATCACGCACCTGTTAGCAGCCAAAATAAATCACCAGAGCAGGGCACTGACCTGGAGGGAGGCTGGCATGGAGGGAAGGATGCACAGGGAAAAACCTGAAAAAAATGTTACTTGTCCTCTTGCAAGTCAGACAGACCTAAGCCGAGGATGGCGCTGGGATCACCTGGGACACGGGCGATGCTTCGGCTGGGTTGCGCCTCCCATGAGCACACAGCGAGGTCCAGGCTCCCTCGCCCAAGCAGGTCAGCACCTTTCAAACAGCCCAGCAGAAGGGCAGCCCCTTCACGGCTCCTTAAGTTGTCCCTGGCCCGTTCTCACTCGTTAACTAAGCTGGCTGCAGCAGCGAGCAGAGTTATGGAATAATTATCTCGCATTAGCAGCACTCCCAGCAGCTGGTAATGCCGGCAGTATATCTGTCGTCTCCCTGGGGCATATTTAGTCTGTGCTTTCCTTTCATGAAGATATACAGGGATGCTATTAAGTCCAGGAGAAGTTATGGCCTTGAACTGTGCACAGCTGAATATCGTGCAATGGGGGCAAGCAGCTGAGGCAGGGCTGGGGCTTGGCGAGGGACCTGGGGGCTGCACTTACGGGGGGGGGGGGGGGAGGTCCACAGTGGTGGGGGCAGAAGTGCAAAGCCCAGCCAGTGCTGCCTGTGAGCAGCAGCAGCAAGGGCAGGTGGCACACCGGTGTCCTGCACCCAGGGGTGCAGAGCAGCGTCCCACTGCTGGGGTGCTGGGTGGGGGGCTCGGTGCTGGGTGCGACCCCTCGGGCAGCGAGGGCTGACCCCAGGCTGGGCTGCCACAGGGGCTGGCGTTCAGGGCGTGGAGAAGTGGTGATGTTTTTGGAAACCTGGGGTGACACTAATTCATTGGGGCAATTAAAGCTCTTTCTGGCCTTTCCTTAGCGACAGTTTGGCATTTGATTCTTTATGAGTTACAGCACCTTCTTCCCTGGGAGACATTTATAGCTATGAATTTTGCAAATCCCAGTAGAGCATAATTATCTTCTTACACAAAGCAGGAGAGCTGAATAGCAGCAGCTCCCACCTGCAGGGGAGGTGCGTTGTGGCTTCAGCTCCAGTGACCGGGAGCACCGGTGAATTCCCAGGGCCTGTGGCTGTTGGAGGTGAGGAGCGCAGAGTCAAACCTATGGGGTTTGGTCCATTCTCATTCTACCCTGCAAGTTGTCTTTCTCTGTGAGAAGACCTCATGGACAGAGCAGGAATCCCCTACGGAGCATCACCCTGGGATGCAGGTCTGGGAGCATCCCTGCCCTGCTGTGCACCCTGAGGCTGGAGCCAGGGATGCTCTTGCACCTTCTGGAGTCCAGCCGCTCCTGGATCTGCTCCGGTATCCACAGCCGAGGCTGTTTCATCTCCTACTAGAGTTTTATCACCGTGATCAGGCAGTAACAGCCTTGGCCTGGCAGCACACCCCAGGAGCAGCTCCGGCATGAATATTGATGGGGCAGCTGGATGCGGGGGAAGACACGCTAATTTAATCAGGGTGACAGGAGCGGGGCTCCCTGGAGGCACCGCGCTGCCGTTTCCTGACATTAATGTTACTTTGTGTCACAAGGCATTTTTTAATGTAGCTTGCCAGTAAAATAATCGGCCTTCTCTGGGGGTAAAGAGGAATTTGTTTCTCATCTATTATGATACAGATGTCACTCCTCAGCTGTCATTAGTGCACAAGAGGAAGGCTGGGGCAACACGTCTGGTATTTTTAGAAGTATGACATGGATAAGAAACATATTCTTGCTTTTCAAAGGCAATAAACAACTTCTGTTGTGCAACATCCCTCAGGGGACGACACACAGCACGACAGGACACGCAGTGATGGGTGTTGCGGAGCCTGCCCAGCCCCACAGGGAACACCAGGCTCAGCCCCCAGCTCTTCCCTGGATGAGCTGGAGCTGATCCCTGGCCTGACAGCTCGGTGCTGGGAGAGGCGCAGCATTTGTGGGGGCTGGGGGGTCCTGGGGCCAGGGCTGAGGCAGGAGCATCACTGCCCCAGGGATGCCCAATGGCCCCAGAGATGTTGCTGAAAGCCCTGTGTGTCCCTGGCACCGCTGAGCTGAGGGATGCAGGGGAGCCCGAGCCTGGGCGAGAGGCAGCTTTAATTACAATGCCCCTCCTCAACAAGTGCAGTAATTAGAGTTAATGTGTTGGTTGGTGTTAATAAGACTAAGATACCTCAACAGCCTGGCGGGAGCCAGTTTGCAGCAGTAGAGTCAGGTCCTTGTCCAAGCCCAGGAGAAGGTGGCGGGTGGGCACAATGACACCTCGAGCCCCTCACCCTGAGGACTGCCACAGTCCTGCATGTGGTGTGGGGACAAGGGTCAGCGCTGGGGGTGGGGAGGGGCTGGCAGGCAGCAGAGCCTGCCGGTGGGATGAGGACGAGCAGCTCAGGAGCAGCGTGCTCTCCAGGCACCCAAGGAACGATGTGCTAAAGGACAAGATGCCACTTTTAGCCCTGTCCCCTGCCCTGAGCGCCAAGAGCGGGTTCCTGGGATCATCCCCTGGGAAAGGTGTGCTGCTGGTGTCGGGGCATGCCAGGGGTGTGACGCTGGGAAAAACAGCTCCTTGCTCAGCACCGCTGAGTGACACACCAGTAGATAAATGTGAAACACAGCCTGAGCTGCCGTGGCTGCTTCAGCAGCAGCCAGCAACACTGGGAAGTGCTCTGGGGACACCCAGCCATGCAGGGCTCACCCCCACCACCAGGACACAGGAACAGCCCTGGCAGGGATGTCTTGGACCAGAGCAGACCTGGCTCTCAGCAGCATCTCAAGCTACCAGGACCCCCCCACCAGCCACAGGGGCTGAGAACTGCCAGAGGCGCTGAGCTGAGGCTGGGGGCAGTTCAAAGCACCCCCAGATTTAATGAGGTTTGAAGCTGTCTGCCTGTTCTGCTCCTGACCGGAGATCTGAGACAGTTTATCAATTCATTTAGTGAGCTTCACAGCTCACCTTCAAAGCCTCTTGACTCCACGGTGAGCAGCCCTGCTCAATTCTGTTCATGCAACTTTAATCTCAAGTGAAAAATGTGGAGGGGTGTGTGTGTATGTTCGCTGTCAGAAACCAAAGAAACAAATTTAAACCTCCTCCTCAAGGAGATGCGGAGGGGCAGCTGCAGCTCTTTTCCCCCAAAAGCAGCGGAATCGCCCACCGGGCTCACGGTGCTGTGCCCAGAGGGGCACGAGGGGCGAGCAAAGCTGGGGGAGCAGGAGCCAGCCTGTACCCTGTGCAGGGGCGATGATGATCTCCCCCATCACAGCCATTTGGGCATCAAGGTCCAAGAGGAGCTGGACAAGCACTCGAAGAGCACTAAATCCACTGACCAGTCAAAGTTCAACTTCACCTTCTGCCCTAACGCAGTCTGAAAGAGGAACCGGGGGCAGCAGGGAAAGCACCAGCGCTGCTTGGGTGGGAGCAGAAGGATGCGCTGTTTTGTTTTGGTTTTTATTTTATTATCATATTTTCTAAGGGGAAAAAATTGCTATGGCAACTTCTACAACAGCCGAGCTCCTGGGAGACTGGCTGCAAGTGAGACTTGCCACTCATCATCTGACAATGTTAATCTGCTGGATTTACATAGTAATTAATGTCAAGAGGCAATCTACAATTTGAGCAATCAGGGTTTCTGTGCATAAAGTCAGACGCCACAGACAGCAGTCTATGACTGTGTGTCAGAAAGGTGTTTAACCCCTTGCGGGTTTTCCCCAGGGAGCAAAGGGCCTGGCACCCAGCCCTCCCACACCCTGGCACCAACATGGTGCACAGAAAAACCTCGAACCTACCCGAGCGCTGGCACCGCTGCTGCCCGGCACCAACTTCGTCATCATTATCATCATCAACATCACTTCAGCAGCACCAACAACAGCGGCACCAAGAGTGGTGGCAGCACCAACAGCAGCTCCCCCCCCCGGCATTATGCTCCCTAATTTCTCCCAATTCCTCTTTGCTCCCGAACTTCATCAGCTTTTTCCTGAGCAGAAAACTCCTGCTCAGGTCTGGCCTTTGCTGCCTCAGAGACATTTTTTCCCCCAATGTCATCATTAACTCAGCAAATTGCAGTATCCATTTCTAACAAGGCTGCCATTAGCCCCCCGCTGCCGCGGTGGGATTCGCCCTGCCTCCCCCAGAAGCACCGGGAACACCCCCCAGCTTCTGAGTGGAGAAGGAGCTGCTGCAGCCCCCGGGCAGCCCCTGCTGCTCCCGCCTTGCCCCCCACCACACTCCAGCCATTCCCATCCCCACTTCCAGGCTTGCTGGGAGGGCTGCGGTCAGAGCCAGGCAGCTCAGGGGAGGTGGCTTTGGGAAGGGGCAGCAGGAGAGCTGGAATCTGGCCCTGGACGAGAGAACGGGGCATCTTTCCACCCCACGACCAGCCCAGTGTCAAGGGGCTGCTCCCATCCTCCGCTGCACCCCGGGACAGTGTCTGCCTCCCAGGAAACACTGCAGATCCCTGCATTAAGAAGTTCCTGCAACCTCCTCTCTAAAAAGCAAAGCTCAGCTGAACCCCAGTGTCCTTTCTTCCTCCATCCTTTCAGCTGGAGCCAAAAACTTCAGAGAAGGGGGAAAAAAAAAATAATCTAATTGATTTCTTCCGTATTAACAAGTCAATCACTAGGGTGGGTTTTTTTTAATGACTCATAAGCAAGCTTGACATGTCTGTTAATTAAATAGCCATCCTAGCTCTAATCTGCTGAAAGTTAATCATTTGGGGAATTAAAAGGTGTCAGTGCTGAATACCTCATTATTGTAAGTGCTTGCCTGCCCTTGCTAGCAGGAGGAGCCGGGGCGCTGCTGGAGCTGGGCTCAGACGAGCAAGGGCCAAGGGGAGGAATGAGCTCTCAGCAGCCGTCAGCCCCCCGAGCCCCCCACCACTTGCACAGGCTTTCCTCCCCCTGAGCAAGCCCAGCTCTGCCCCACAGCCAGGCTGCTGCAGCCCCCCGGGGTGAACAGCACAACCCTACTGCTGAGGTGGGTGGAATGGGACAAATTCAGGAGTAACCAGCCAGTTGTTTCCTTTTTTTTTTTGAAAAGCAAGCATGGTGCCTCTGCTCTGCTTTTGCACATCAAACTTAATATTGAAGAAGCCTCTACAATTTAATTTATTGGCTCAGCACACACACCGCATGGCACAGAGCTGATGGCCGAGCAATGGTGACCGCCACAGCCGTGCTCCAGCGCTGCTGTGTGGAGAGCACTCATCCCATTTTATCACCCACACAACACAGTTAGTGCAGCATTAGCAGGGCACTAATGGTGTCAGGGCACATGTATGCTTACCGAGCGGCTGCTGGCACATGGTGGGACCCACCCAGGTCCTGCAGTGCCACCAGCAAGGCACAGCAGCGCTCTGCCAAGCCGTGGGGGTGACAGATCTCACCAGCATCTGGGCTCAGCAGCCTCGCTGCTCCCTCTGATCCTCTTTTTGGGGATGGTGGGGACCTACCCCAGGAAGACGCCTTCTCCCCCAGGTCCGAGTGCTGCAGGGTGCCCCTGAGGGGGTCTGGCTGCTCCCAGGGCCAGGCGCAGGGCTGGCACAGCTGCTCCGCCACCGCCTGCAGCCTGGTGGCGCGGGGTGCAGCCTGAGCCCCTGCAGCCAGGTCCTCCCCAGCTGCATTGACAAACCTATCTGAAAAAACTGCGGAAAGCAGATAAAGAAAAATCCCTCTGTCTTCTGGAAATTGTCTTGTCTTGGGTCAAGACCTTTAGGTTTGAAAAAACCACTTCTGCAGGATGTCAGCAGGCCACAGGCTGCGCTGGCCACGCAGAAAGGGGCTTAGAGGAACTTACACGCCAATTAGAGGCTCCCGTGTATTAAATCTCTATTATATATTCCCCATAGAAAATTCACTCCCAAAAGATCCTGGCCCAGCCCTGTTGCTCCCTTGCCTTCCCAGCTGCTCACCAGATACTGATCTTTTGCATTTCCTGGTTTTCTCTCCATTTTATTAAGCAAGAAGGCAGCAGATAGGATAATTCTAGTGGTGAATGAAGGATGCGGTTTTGTGTTGCCATGTGCATTGTATTAATCATTTAGTAACATGCTGGCTACTGGCCTGATGTGAGATAACGGAGGTAATTAGTTATAAAAAATTAGGAGATGGGCAGATTGCCAATTGTTTACAGGCACCATGGCAATGGGAGCAGCCAGGAGAATTTCCTTGTCAGAGGGATCAAAGCTTGTTTTAAAACATCTGATTCAATTATGGACCAAAGGCCAAGCACTGAGCAGCAGTGCGAGACAGACGGAATGTCCCCAGGGTCCCTGCCCTGGCTGCAGCAGGAACACTGGTGCACAGACAGGACCTGTCCCTTTCAGGGGGTCTGTGGTCCAGCTTAACCAGCCTAGACAGAGCATCTCCAGACGCAACAGTGAGGGTCACCCCCACACAACATTCCCACTCCTAGCCAAGTTTCCAGTTGGACATTTCTGCTGGGCTGCCCACGGCTCCTCCTCCAGCTCAGAGATGCTCTGGGACACCAGCTGCCAGGGGCTTCTCCTTCCAAACCCACTCCCACCTCTATAACACACCAGTCAGGTCCCAGCTGCTGGAGCTGGGGTGTGCAGGAAGGAAGGGGCTCAGGGCAAAGCAGGAGTCTCCTGCAGCACCACAGGCACAGCCTGCCCTCATCCTAGCCAAGGGCCACTAGCCTTGGGGCAGCCCTGCTGCCTCTGCCCCTGTGGAGCACCGTCAGCATTTCCCAGCGCACACACTCACCAGTGCTGCAGCCACCCCGCATCCAGGGCAGGAGGAGGAGGCAGCAACGAGCAGCTTAGGGGAAAGCTACTGATTAGTGGCAGAATTTAAAGGCTTTTCCTCCCACCCATTTGGGCGTCATGGGTGACAGCTGCAGCACCACGCACATGTGAAAAAAGTTGATGAGTGAGTGGCTGCCAGAAGTGAGCATCCTGCTGCGAGGTGTGCCCTGCCCAGCTCCCCAGTAAAGTCTTGTTTCTTGTCACACTGATGTTTACATGGCAGGCTGCGCTAGGCATCAGTTTGGAAACTGGTGAGCAAAGGGCAAGGAAAGCTCCAAACCACATGGAGCTTGGTTTTGCTCCTCTGAGGTGCAGTCGTGGGAGCACAGGGGCCGCCTGGGCTGCAGCCAACAGAGCAAAGCCCGTTCCCCTGCGGCAGTGCAGGGTGGCCGCAATGCCCCGTGGTGATGCTGTGCGGATGCAGCGGGAACACGGCGTTTTGACTGACCCAGTAACCCATGTGCACGCAGGCGTGTGGCACACGGGCATCCCCCACCGGCAGCACGGTCGGGAAAACCTCCCCTCCCCTTAACGCGCTCTGGAGCAGCAGCCGCAGGGAACGCTCGCTATTTTCCCCTCGTAAATACAACTGATGTGGGCAGAAAATATCAGCTGCCACTTGGAGAGGGGTGCAGAGGCCAACTCCATTAAAGCTTCTGGAATTGGTACATTTGACACAACACTGGCTATAACTTAAATCCAGAGTCTGAATAATAGAGCTCTGCACTCAGGCCCACAAGTGAAATATATCTGATTGTTATATTGCCTTCCACACAGAAACACAATCCGAAATCCATCCCCCACGTGTCTGGCGAGGGGGCAGATGCCAGGCCAGGCTGCAGCCTTTGCTCCCCTCCTCTGCTCAAACAGCCTGGCCAGACAGCTCTTACCTGGGGCTAAACAGCCACCAGGTCCCATCAGTGAGGCTCTGACCCTCTGATCGATCGCCATGTCCTAAGCCAATTTGCACATCATTAAAAATAATAGCTGTGCTGGGCCTGCGAAGCTGGAGGCAGAGCTGAGGCCTGCAGTAAGATGCTGTCCTGCTGTGGAGGGGACAGCCAGGGCTGCACAGCCCCAGGGGATAGAGATGCTGAAGGCAGCAGGACCATTTTGGGGTGCCCTGTGGGAGCCCCTGGGCACCGGCTGGGGTCGTGTCCCCTGGGACATCCCGCTGGGGACCAGGAGCTTTGCAGAGGGGTGACAGCTCAAAGCAGGAAGGGTTAGTTTGGGGATATTCCATGGATTTGGGTTTCTGAGAGCCTTCGTGTTTGCAGACCTCCTGCAGAAACACTGAGCAAAGGTGCTGTGCCCATAGATGCTCCCAGGTGCCCCGTGTGTCCCCACCCCAGGGCTCAGCAAGAGACTGGCAGGTGGGGGGTTGCTGGCTACCAGAGGCTCAGGCTTGGCCCATCCTGGGGCTGGAGCGCCGCAGGGGCCGGAGGAGCATCCTTGTACGGAAAGGAACATGAGCAAAGCCCCTCGGTGGGGAGGAGCGGGCAGGGGGATGCAGGAGGACACCAGAACTCATGCTGGCAGCACAGGATTTTTCAAGCTTAGCCACAATGCGTGGCGAGTGGAGGAGCTCCAGCTAATCCTCCCATTACCGCGGTGTTTAAGGAGGGATTACAGTGCTGGACAGGGTGGCAGCGGCCGGGGAGCCACGCGCTTGTGGTGAGGGGTTCCCCGCACCGCCGGCCCCGTGTGCTGCCCTCCATCATTTTCCCTGCAGTGCCGGTTTTTACAGCAGGAGACAGGACTTATCCATCTTGTAAAACGTCTTTGTCAGAGGAGCGGGGGAGTGTGTTAGGAGGTGTAAGGGGTGGAATCAGAAAGGACCAGGCAAAGGTGAAAAGCACACGACATCTATTAACTACAGCAAGAAGTTAAAGCTTGACACCCGTCCCCTCCACTTAGGCTGGGACTTGGGGGGTCCTGGGGGGAGCAGGCAGCAAAACACGGGGAGCAAAATGCTTCCATCGCCTCCCAGCCAGCTCCTGCTCGTGGCGCTCCTGAAGGCAGAGGAGTACGCACAGGTTGATCTGCAATTAATATTGCATGAAAAATGGATTTCAAACCACCCCCAAACACCAGGTTTTTCAGGTTGGCAGCTGAACTGCCAAAATCCATGGCACCTTGTCAGCGCTTCCAGGGGCTGGGAGCCTGGCAGGGATTCCCGGCTTGGGCTGCCTCTTCCCTAGCAGCCAGCAGGGCTAGAAACATGCTTTAAACTGAAATTTACAGTGTATTCGATTGTTTAATTGTTTGTTTACATTGTTCCATTTGTTTGTTTACATTATCTAATTTCTTTGTTTACATTTAGCTGTTTATTTGATCTTATCTGTTTATTTATTTAGCTTGCTTTGCCGAAACCCCTTGTTACTGCCTGCTGCCCTCTAATAGCCCAAGAAATCACATCCCAGTATGGCAGGATCTGTTGGCAAAACTGCTCTGGTCGGCCAGGAGCCCCAGGGGTGGCTGGTGGTCCAGTGTCCCCCTTCCCACCCCCAGCAGCCCCCTGTCCCTGGGGACCCCAGGGCACCGCCTCGCAGCAAAGCTTCGCCTCCCTCCTGGGCACGGCTTTGGCAAACACCATTCTCTGTCCCGGTCACCCTGTTTCCTGGCCTGGTTTGGGGAGGGGACAGGTTTGTGGGTCTGGCCCACGGGCACGGCACAGGCTGGTGAAGGTGCTGGTGCAGCCTGGCCCACTGGAGCAGCCGCAGCCTGATACTGGAAATAGAGGAGGCAACTTCAGGATCTCCAGCAGTGCCGTGGCGTTTGGTGCCATGGCAGCGTGTGACAGAGGGCTGGGGCAGCCAGATGGTGACAGCCAAGCCTCGAGCATCACCTCCAGACTAAGGGATCTGCACCTCTGCCCACACACTGCCTTCAGCTCCCGCTGCCCTGCGCTGCCCGGGTCCCAGACCCACCCAAGGTGTGTGGGACCCCTCTGACCACCTCCTCTGTGATGCACAGCTCCCCCAGCCTTGGGTGATCAGACCTTGGCTCCTGCCCGAGGGTTCTGGGCACGAGCCTTCCCTCCAACCCTCCAGCCTGGGGATGCTCACTGGGAGCTCTCCCTCAGCTGCTCAGAGCTCCAGCTCCGGACCTGGCAGGCGGTGCTGCCCCTGGGTTGCTCCACTCTTTGCAAAGCCAAAATCAGGCTCCGGCATCAAACCCAGCCCCTTGCAGCCCACCCACTGGCTGCTGAGGGTCTGTACAAAACTTCCTGGTGGTCTCACAGCTGCAGGGCTCAGTGCTGCAGCCAGGGAGCACGATTGCTATGAGCTCTTGCTCATTAGAGCGTACAAGCTCTATTAGTGATGGAGCAAATGAGATCAGCCCAAAGCAGCTCATCCATATTTAAGTCAGCCACAGAGCCCACCCATCACAGGGGCTGCATGTGCTGGTTCTCCTTAGTGTCCCAAAAGGATGGAGCAAGGGCCAGGGTGACATTAAACTGCATGAAGCACCTCACCTCCCAACGCGCCCCTGGCTCCTCTGCCCCTCCCCAGCCCCTTCCAGGGAAATTCTTCATGAGTAATTGCAAAATCCTTTGGTGCATCAAACTCAGGATGCAATGTTATTAACTTGCTAGCCAAGAGCTGGCAGCAAAGCAATTGTGGCTGTTTCCCCAAGACTGAGTCAGGGATAATTGAGTTGAATGGGAAGGAATTGCTGCTCTTTGTTGTCGGTTAGGAAATGATCTTCCAGTCCTTCCATACTGATCTCATTTTGGGTTATTCAAACAGACTTTTGAATTAAGAGATAAAGTTGTTTAAAAAGACTCCAAAGCTCTTAGAAAAACTTTGAAAATCTGTTTAAACATAATTCTTCTGGTGTCAGTGCTTAAGCTCTGCGATGAATGTATGAACGCCTCGAGCGGAGAGATGGCTGAAGAGTCAGATCTGAGCTCAGCCCAGACACCCCTGACACCCCAGCGGCTGCCCTCGCTGGAGCACGAGTCCTCTGGCCAGCTCCAGGGGGTGCAGAGGGCGCAGGGTGCCCAGCCGCAGCGGCATGGGGCAGGGGGTGCAGACCCGCTCTGCCCTCCTGTCCCCCCTCGGGCAAGGGCAGCCCTGTCCCGGCAAGGTGGGGGTCACCGAGGGACCGGTGAAGTTCACGTTGTACAGTGTGCTGACAGAAAATCAATGCTGAAATATAGCCAGCTTTACTCCCTCCTTTACCTCTTTTAAGACTGCTTTAAGGTGGAATTATTTAAGATCAGGGAGGTTAAGTACACAGCATCATACTGCTGAAAATTTCCCTCTGTTTGAGCTGTTGTGCCCCAATAATGGAACCTCCTCCCTGGCATTTGTCTCAATCTGTGAACTAGCTCATCCTAAACGCAGGAGAACCCGGGGTTCTCCTTCCACCCAAGCTCTGAGATGTGAAATCACAAAAAACTGCAACACTTGCAGTAAACCCACGAGAGATGGCAGTGCTGGCAGCAGGATTTTGGCCCATGCTTCACAGAAGCAAATACATCAGCCGGGTAGAAACAATAATCTTATCAAAACACAGGCTCTGCTTCATAAATACATCCAGGCTGGAGTGAAATACACCGCTGCAGGAGGAGGGAGAGCAGTCAGCAGAATATTTCAATTGATTAAGATGCCAATCACAGCAGGGTTGCTGTCATCTCACAAAGCACAAACAGCAACAGGTCCCAGCTCCTGCCGGTGCAAATGAAAACCCTTCAGCAGCAATGTCTGTGGAAGCTGAATCTCTCCGACTGCTCGCGCCGTTTCCCCTTCGTTCGCTGCCAATGCCCCTCAAAACACCCACAGCCGTGTCAGACCGTGTCCCTCAGACTGGCCGGGGGCTCGGGGGCCCTGGGCATCACTGGTGACCATCGGGTCCCAGCACCAGGGCCACAGGCTGGGGACGCTGCTCTCAGAGAGCACAGGCCAGGGCACAGCCAGGCCCGGGATGCTCGTAACAGCAGGTGAATGCATCTAGCTTGGAGAGAAAATGAAACACTGGAAAACACCTGGAACAACCAAGTTATTAGAAGAAAATTGATACCAAGCTCACACAGGACACTAAAGTGATGAAATGCAGAAAGGGAAGCTGGTTCATTCACATAAACCAGCCATCAGCAATGAATCTCTGGCTGGCTACACTGACAGCAAATAGCTTATTTATTTTGAGTCTATTAATTATTTTTTTTTATAAAGGGATGCTGCCAAGATAACAGGTTCTTCCTCCCACTAAAATAATCAAATGCATATTCAGAAAGTTTGGAATTCATTTCTGTGGATTCGTACCTTAAGCTGCCAGCAGATTTTTTCACAAAAGTGGTTTTTAGTGGGAAAACTGGCTGTGCCAGGTGCGTACAGGCTGCCGGCGCTCCCCGGGGCACTTTGTGCCAGCACACACCGGGGACCCCCACATGCCGCTCCTCTCCAGCCCACGGGGCAGGCATGAGGGCACTGCTCCTGAGAGCTCTGGCTGTGCAAATGATGCATTGCCCTGCTCTGGCCCATTTGAGCCAGTCTGATGGCCCCATGCGCTGCCCCCGCTGCTCCCCCTGCAGCGCTGGGCTGGGGTCCCCAGTGCCACGGCTGCTGCAGCCCCTGGCTTGGCCCAGGTTTGGTGCTGGGCAAAGCCCCCTCGGTGCCTGCCCCATCCCACCCTGTGGCACCTCAGCCTGGACGTTGGGATCACTGGGAGGCCATGCCATACTGGGAAGGTGCTGCTGCAGCTGGGCCAGAGGCGCTGGGAGATGAGGAAGAGCTGGGCACCACGCTGCCAGCACCCTCAATCCTTCTGCTCCATTTTATTTCCACGTAAGGCAAACAGTTTGTTTAAAAACATTTTGCTTTGCTGACTGAGTGTTAAGCCCTCAGCCAATCCTTCGCACAGACCTTTTTCCTTTTTCCCTGTTTGTTTCTGTGCCAGGAGTCGATGGCTGCTCTGCGAGGGAGGAGCTGTGGGCTTATCCCATCAGCTGCAGCAGGCAGTGCCTATCGTGCTAGTCATCCCCGAAAACAAGCTCGTTATCTGATCAGGCTGTCTCTCCCCACGCATATGTTCCCTTTATCTCTGTGGATCCTATACATGTGCGTGTGCAGCAGGACCTGCAGCTCCCCTACAGACTCCCCTGCCAGAGGGAACTATTCTTCCCAGGGGAAGAGGTTCTTCCTCTCCCTCGTTTGCAAAATTACATCCTTGGGTTTGTCACTTGCCTGTTTACGGGCCGAACTGGTGCTCTCCTCATCCTCATTTGCTGCAGGTTAATGTTTACACGTTTTTCATCTGGAATTAAAGATAACCGAAACTTTTGCAATTACACAAAAAATTAAAAATCTCATCAGAAACAAGGATCAGTCCTTGGAGACATGAGATCCCAACAAACCACCTGCCCAGCCTGCTCCCCTGAAACCCCTTCTCCTTCCAGACACACAGTACCAGTTCTCCCACCCTGCAGCTCACGACGTTGACGTTGCTGGTGTTTACAGCCGCTCCTCCCAGTGCAGCGCTCACTCATGAGGCCGACACGTCCCCATCCTGTCCCCCATCCCTGTCCCCATCCCAGGGAACTGGGGGGCTCTGGGAGCAGCCGCGGTGATGCTGCGGGGCTGGGCTGCGGCGTGGGAGCCAGGCACCCTCCGGTTCCGCCTCATGGGGGATTTACACTCTGCCGCTGAATGCGCTTTGTGCTGTAAAAAAAGACAAGCACAGTTTCTCTTCCTAATCTAGTCCACCTCCAGTTGGCCTGTGTGCCTGCCTGGATATCACACATGTATTTTCCTGCTTAATTTTCAATTAATGGCCTCAAAGTCTTTCTGCCTGAGCAGTGGTGGAAAATCTTTTGTGTATGTATCAGCATGAAAAATAGGACTGAATTAGCATCTGCTTAAGCCCTGGTATGTAATTAGACTGGGATCCACCACCCAGGGGCTCGGGGTGGGCAGGAAAATCCTTCATGTTGAAGTAACCCAGCAGCAGAAGGAGATGGACCCTCCACAGGCACCGAGCCAGCGGGACACCCCCCCCCCACCCCCCCCCCGAGCCCCCATGGCCCCGCGCAGAGATGCTGCCCCACTCCCCTGGTTCCTCCGCTCAGAGGATGAAGTTCTTTATCCCCAAACCTGCCTCATCCTGTGGCCCCTGCGGGACTCTCGGCTGGTCCGGGACCTCCGCAGTCTCCTTGCAAAGTCAATGACAACAGAGCCAGGGCCTTGGCTGAATTAATTTTGCTTCGAACCCAACTAAAACTTGGAAGAAAAAGAAGTAATTATTCACTAAGCTCTAAAGATAATAAAGATAAAAATTAGGCTTGGATTTTGAGACAGAAAATAGTTCCTCTCCTGTTCAAATATAAATTAGGAGCACATATAAACGCTACACGACTCAAAACTCATTTTAATTTCTAAGCAGCCATACAATATTCATAGTCACATAAGTGATTTCATGTCTCGCCCCCAAGATGACTGTGTTGGCACAGGAGGTAAATAGCTCCAGCATAAGACACCTGGAAGAGGGAAGAGCGGCCGCTTCAGGAACGGCAGGCTTTGTCTGAAAAGATAAATCATTCCTTCAAAGCTCTTTTGCGTTCAAGGTTTATTCCCAAAGTCAGCCTGTTCAAGACAAGGTTAAGAGGGAAAAGCTGCGTGGGTTCAGCGCAGGGTGCTCGGGCCACCCTGGGGCTGCCAGAGGGTCCCTGCCCCCTCCCTGAGCCCCCCGAGCTGGGGGTCCAGCATGAGCCAGAGGGATGAGCTCCAGGGATGGGCTGGGTGAGCCCTGCCAGGGTGGCAGAGGATGGGGCACATGGGGTCCCTGGGGACCGGAGCCCCCCTCCAAATCAGTGCTGGGACCATCCCAGCACATAGACCAGCACACGCAGTACTGATAATGCTAATGATGTTAATAAAGCTGACGGGATGGTCTAGGGGAGAGTTCGCTGATTGCAGCAGTTAATCAAAAAGTACAGAGGAAAATCCATGAGGATGAATCAACCCTGGCGGCAACGATGGATCCCGCCTCCGGCCGCACCGCCACTCCAGTCTATCACAGCCACAGTCCAGTCACAGCCCTGTCACTGCTGCTGGCACCCAGTGTTATGTCTTTGGAAAACCAGAAAGAATTATTACCATGCTGGTGTTTTATATTACTTGACAGCTGTTGCCTCTGTTGGTATTTGCAGTGCTTGACCTCACGCTGTCCCTCTCTCTGACCAGGATCTTGTCCTGCCTGCAGAGACTCCTGCATCTGCCCCCCGGTACCGGGGGCTCCAGTCATGACAGCCCCGATGGGAGCAGTGCCTGCAAGTGGCAGCTGCCAGCCAGGGACTATTTAATCTTCCATCACACCAGCAAAATTTTATCTAGTTACCTCAGCAGTTGCCCTCTGAAATGCGACAGACTCGATTTTTGTCTCGCTTCCAGCCCAGGGGTTTTCCATTGCAGCCTGAGCAGAATGGGAGAGGAGCAGGGCTGGGCAGCACTGGGGACACACAGGGCTGGGGGCACTGGGCAGGCTGGGGGCACTGGGAGCACTTCCCTTCTTGCTCATCCTCCTGGGTCTTGGGTGCCCCCTGTGCCCTCTGCCGTGGGTGCTGGCTGTGCCCTGGGAAGGCTGCACTGGGGCATTTGCAGGGGCAGTTTTGGATCCAGCTGGTCTGGCTGTTGGTGGGAGCGATGCTAGGGCAGCGCCTTGGGATGCTCCTTTGTGGGAGGGTGCCACTGAGCGCTGAAGCAATTTGTCTCTGGAGCGGCATGAAAACAAGAGGGAAAAAATTATCTGCATTTTTGCCACGTATTTTTGTAAGTGTTGCGCAGGGAGAAAATAAATGTGTGTAGAACAAATTAGTTTGTCGTGAAGAAGCTTGCTGCTAAAATGTTAAGATGCAGATAATGCAGGGAAAGCTTTTGAAACCAAATGCCCAGCTGCACTGACAAGGCGATTTTCGTAAATGCTGTTCAGAACAATTTAAACAATTAATTTTAGCATTTAATGGGCACTTGCACTATCTGCTGAAGCAGAAATGAGTACGTGTCTTTCATTACCTGCCACACTTCCCCTATTCCTCATCTTCTCACCACCATTCCCTGGGGCCAAAACAAGGCATATGTTAATTGAAATTGCAGCACAGCTGCAAAAAAAGGAAAAAAAAAAAAGGGTTTCAGTTTTTTGTCGACCCTGTTTTCCACAGAGGGAATGTGATACTCGACTATTTACAAGCAGAAAATTGTCAAGGGATACAAAGGCTATTTGAGAATGAAAACAAACAAACTGCAGCCGCATGTTAAGCAAACGGAGGTGGAAAGTGAACCTGGCTTATTTTTGCCTGTTAATCAGTGTAAATTGGTCCCTTGTCCGTGGAGAGAAGGGGAAGGTGGCTCAGAAAGCTCCAGCCCCTGAGAGCAGGAAAACCTTCACTGGGCATTTCTCCCATTTGCTGCCCCTTTGCAAGGGGTCGGGGTCGTGCCCCATCCCACCGTGCCCTTCACTGTGGTGCCGGGGTACCCCAGTGCCGCCAGCCCCGGCCACCACTGGCCAAGCAACTGCTTGTCCAGCGCTGTGTTTCCCACCACCGCGGCCTCAGGTGTACCAACAGCAGAGCTCAAACATCGAAGCCACATGCGACTTCCCTGCTTGCAAGGGGCACCACAGCCATCATGTTACCAGCCATCGTCTCCTCATGCCAGCCACTGCAAGCCGCCGTTATGGCACTTGCTGGTACCTGAGATACCTGCCACCAGCTCCTCGAGGAGGAAGATGCTGTCGGGGAGCCGAGAGCTGCGGTGGCTGCAGTGCTGGTGTGTTCCGTGCAAATGGTGAAGCACCGTCCTGTGCTCAGTGTGCCACATCGCACCTGCAGCCTCAGGCGGGTGATGCCCAGAGGCTCCAGGATGCTCCAGCTGGGATTCGGGGCTGGAAGGTGTTAGCTTGGGGCTGCATCACCACTCCTGCTCAGCCCGTCCGCCGCTCCCAGCAACGGTGCACAATTAATTCTGTTGCTCATTCCTGCAGCACATTAACTCCCGCACAGATGGATGTTCCCTCCAGTCGTGCTGGTCCTCACTGTCCCAACCCAATTTCCCCTGTCCCTGCCCGGTCCCCACCATCCCTGCCTGGTCCCCACCATCCCTGCCCGGTGCCCAGTGTCCCTGCCGGGTCCCCCAACTTCCCTGCCCGGTCCCCACCATCCCTGCCCGGTGCCCAGTGTCCCTGCCGGGTCCCCCAACTTCCCTGCCCGGTCCCCACCATCCCTGCCCGGTGCCCAGTGTCCCTGCCGGGTCCCCACCGTCCCTGCCCAGTCCCCACCATCCCTGCCCGGTCCCCACCGTCCCTGCCCGGTCCCCACTGTCCCTGTCAGCCGCCAGACCGGCTCTCCGTAGGTGGCAGCAGCAGCCCGCAGTGTGCGCGGTGCGGTGCCTCAGCGCTGCTCGGTGAAACTCTGAGCAAACGCTGCCCATTGCCCTGGGGATGCCAAACGTGGGCTGCAAAGTGGCTCCTGGCACTGGGCAGGGGGGCTGAGAGGGTCCCGGGGAGCAAGAGGGCGTCTGACGGAGGAAGAAAGCCGAATGTTAGTTTTGTGTTCAACTGCAATTGCCTTAATTTGCTTCTTTCAGTAATGAGGGGCAGGCTCAGGAGTCCTTTCGCTCCTGCCATTTGCTCACTATCAAGATAGCATGCCTCCTTGATCTGAAAATGATTATTTTTCTTGACAAATCCTCCTGCTTCTGCTTTTTCTATTAATCTCCCTCTGTCTCTTCAGAGAAAAGAGAATTACAGAGGCTGTTTGGAGGCCCACTTGCTCATCTGTCCTTGAACCTGGCTGGCAACCCGTTGTTAGCAGAATTGAGCAAATAGCAGAGAAAGGAATTTCTACAAATATTCTCTCAAATTTGAAAGCAAATTTTTATCTGGCAGTGCTTGTGGCTCTTTTGTGTTCCCATCCTGGGAATGCTGCAGCGTCTGCCCTGAGCAAGCAGAAATACAGGAAGCATAGCTTACGCTTCTGTCGTCTCAAAAAGAAAGCATTATTCCTGACTAAAAATATTTTGTCTGAACAACGATTGACTGGTAATTAATTTCCGAGCTGGAGGAAGGGGGGTGGGGGTGGCTGAGTCCTCTGGAACCAAGGCTTTGTGCTTCCAGTGCCATCCCAGCGCTGGCCTCTGATGCTTGGAGCAGCGCGAGGTCCTTGGCACTGGGTCGGCTGGCAGGACAGACCTTGGGCACCCCTGTCACCACGCCGCTGGCTCCAGCACTCCACAGGAGCCTGAAAAAATGGAGCTGTTTGGCAATTCAGACAAGACAAGCATCCAGAACTTGGGATACAGGTTTAAAACCCCTATTACTTTCTGCTGAACACTTAGGAGAGCCTAATCCAATTGTCCATATGGTCCTGGGCTCCCTCCAATCTAATTCACTCATCCCTTGGGCATATTGAAGGGAAAAGGGGGGGGGGATTGAAAAAATGTAAATCACATTTTAATAGACTCATAAAAATACACAAAGTGATGACCGAGAAAACTTATCAGATTTTATGGGCATGTGGGTTGCTCAACAGAATATGGAAATGCCACTCAAACAGCAAAGCTGCCCTCATAGAAAACTTCACAACATAATCCAATTTGTGCCGTTCGCTAGACAGAGCAGCCGGAGTAATTCAAGCCGTCTGCATCACTGTCACCTCTGCTTCCCGCGTGTGACACTCAGGGCGAGCGTGAGCTGGCGTGGCTCGCTTGGCATGGCACAGCCCTTCCGTCACACTGGGTGGCTGCGTGCTGGCCAGCAAACCCCAGGGCGGGGGGGCTGGCTGCCCCCCACATCCCAGCACCCCTGGGGTCAGCCCAGCCGCAGTGCCAGGCAGGAGGGGTGACGGGAATGGCTTCAGGGCAGTGGCTTCCCCAGCCACCGTGATGGCACCTTGGTTAGCACCGTCCAAAGGCTGTTCACGTGAGAGCCAAAAGGAGGGAAGGAAGGCGTTGGAATAAATGTGGAGAAAGTTATCTCAGGTCTGTAGGGCCGCTGATCAGCGCAGGGCGATGGAGGGGAAAGAGCAGTCACCGTTCCCATTGACACACACTAACACACCCGCAGCCACGGTCTTGCTGGCGTGGAGTGGGGCTGGGGTCTGCTCCTGGCAGATGACACCTAGCCCTGCTCCTTGGCCAGACACAGCCCCAGTCTGGATGCTCTCCCTGCTGGTGTACGGATGCTGCAGATCTGAACAGAGACACGAGTATGGCCTGGGTATCACCCTGGTCCTGCACCCAGGGACAGCCTGCGTGGGGAATGGCTGCCCCGGAGAGCAAAGAGTGCAGGACTCAGCCAGAAATGAGTATGCAGGAGTATTTGGCAAATGCTTTGATACACCATTCTCCAGATTGCTGCTGGCTCTCCAGCTGCAGAGTGTTCTCACCGGTGAGAATTTAGCCAGTGACTGTTGTTGGGAACAAAGGAAATGTTTGAAGCTTTGACAGGAATGATTGTAGAGGAGAAAATAGGTGTTGTGCAGGTGAGTTGTTGTGCAGGTTCACCCCCCTAATTGCTCTGTAATTGTTCTGCTTTGTGGTGGAGTTCTCTCTTGAGCCTGTTTTTGCTTGAACATGCTTGCAAAGAGCTATTTTGTTGGAAGAATTTAATTTTTGCCATTATGTTGTCCAGCACAGTCCAGCTCTGGGTACTTACCACCAATTATCCGTCTGCTATAAAGCTAATGTTGACACAGAGGTCCTCAATGCATCGACTCTGGGAATCTGCCAGGAAGGCTGGTTTCAAGCAGAATAATTAGTGGGCATGGATATATGTGTAAGATGCCCTTGAACTGATGGACTGTCTTTATTCACTGGGATGTGATCAATTCTGAGGTTTTTCTTTTAGACAAGCCCTTGAATTTAATTCCATTCTGTACAGTAAGGATTTTTTGTCTGAAATTCACTTTGCATCAAGAGAGCCCTGTCTGAGCTCCCCCATTAGCTATTCTTTCCCCTCATCCGAGAGTCTTAAAGCACTTTACATGGATTAACTAATTAGCTCTCTTCATAACCCAGGCTTTAAGTTAATTTCCCCATGTGCACTATAAGTACAACGTCAATGAACAAATCACGCTTCCCCCAGCATTTTCCACCTATTGCTGCTGCAGGTAACACTGAAGTGGTTGAGATCAGAGAGAAAGCAGCCCCATGTCTCATGGAAGGGTGCCATGAAAACCGAGCAGACGTAAACCCCACTGGCATACCCGTGCTTGCTGCTGTGCCTTTCCTACCCGCTGCATTTCCCCTGCCCGGAGCTGCAGCAGCACTCCACACCGGCCGGAGAACCGGCACAACTGCGGGTGGCGGTGGGCGAGCTGGGAAGGGGGAGAGAAGCCCCTTTAACAGTTCAGGGGGCAAATACGTTGTGCCGAGCATCTGGCAAAAGAGCAGTAGGAAAAAGCCACGAGCAGTATGAGAAATGAGGGGAGGGGAGGGAGGAAGATCCAGCGAAAGGGCTGCCCTGCTGCAAAGGAATCGATTTGGAAGTGAAGGTGATGCAGGCTGCGATGGAAGGGCTCGCTGGAGCAAGGGTTATTTAAACTGCAGCTGGAGCTGGGGCAAGCTGCCTGGGAGGAGTTTTAGAGGCTTTTATATCCTCCTTGGTCTTGCTGCAGCCTCGGGGCTTGCCCTGGGCACAGGGTAACACAGCTGCTGCCCTGGACACAGAGTAACACAGCTCCTGCATCCCTGCGCTGCTCCGTGCGGTTCCTCCCAGCACCTGGCATAACAGTGTGCAGAGGTTTCCAGCTGGGCTCTAAATGCAAAACTTACCCTGGAGCTGAGCTGTGGAGCTGGAGGCTGAGTGGAAAGAAACCTCCTTTTCCTACTGTCTTATGGAACTGATGAGAGAACGGCAATTCTGAGAATTCAATTGAGTGATAAAAATAAACCCCCTTACAGAAGGGACGTCAGCCTCTCCTGAATCCTCCAGTCTTGAGATTACTACAGGCTTTTATATTTCTATTCAGGCCCACTGATTTCATCATTGTTACTATGTCTGCAGGACTTTTCCAGAAGGATGTGAATGGAGTTGCTCAGTTAGAGTCAAGCTGTGCTGCTTGATTGGGGCTTTTTGCTCTGGACGGGGGCATTTGGGCAGGTCCGGTGCTCAGGACCCTGCCCCAGCCGGCACAGCCCTTGCCCTCTGCCCCCACCCTGCCCTGCTCCCCCCAAAGCTGTTGAATCCGCAGCCCCCTGAGCCTCCCCGTGACCCGGCGGGGAGGGCATGGTCCTGTCAGCAGCACTGAACTGGAAATGACAAAAACCGCTTCCTTCTGAATTACCTCGTTTAGAAATAACAGCCGCCGTCCCGCAAGAGCGCTGAGATCTATGGCTCAGGATCGCCTTGGGAAAGGAGCGTTATTTATTATTCACGTGTGCTGGGAGCTGGACAGCAAGTACAGCACCAGCCCGCGGAGCGCCGTGGCTGGCGGGGTCACGGTTTCCCTGCCAAAACCTGGGCTGAGCTGCATGTCCGACCCGCCGTGCACTCGGTGCCTGACTCCTTCGGCCCTCTCCGGCATCTACCAGCCCTGTGCCCCCATCTCCTGTCGGGGTGCTGCACTCTCTGCTCCAATCCTGCTCTGCTCCCTCCGGGCTCTTTGCACTGTTCCCTGTGCTGCTCTGGCAGGATGGGTGTGCGGCCGGTGGTGTTGGATGCCAGCAGCCAGTCCCCCTCTGCCACCCTGTGCCACCGTTATCCTCAGCACATCCCTGACCGCCTTGCTGGTGGCAGCCAAGGTGTTTTGCTTGCCCAGGGGACCAGCAGCGAGCAGCTCCCTTCAGTGCCGTGCAGCCCACCATTGCGCAGCCCACCACCGCACAGCCCACCACCGTGCTGACCACCACACAGCCCACTGCTGTACAGCCCACCGCACAGCCCACCACTGCACAGCCCACCACCACACAGCCCACCGCTGTGCAGCCCACCACCGCACAGCCCACCACCACACAGCCCACCACCATGCAGCCCACCACCGCACAGCCCACTGCCATGTAGCCCACTGCACAGCCCACCATGCAGCCCACTGCTGTACAGCCCACCACCACACAGCCCACCACCGCACAGCCCACCACTGCACAGCCCACCACTGTACAGCCCACCACTGCGCATCCCGCCACTGTGCAGGCGTTTGCTGTGAGTGGATTTTCAGGCTGGGCATGCCCTGTAGACAAGGGGCTCATTTCCTTGCCCTCCCACCACCGAGGGCTGAGGAGGGTGAGGTGGCTCTGTAAGGAACCCAGGCAGCCAGAGGCGATGGCTCCTCCTCCTCTTGCTGAATGGGAGAGCTGGAAGCAAAGGAGATGGGGGGAAATATGTCCCCTTGGAGCGGGATAGAGTGTTGCAAGCCTGGAACAAAACCTGTCTGTCCTTCAGCGACAGGGGCATGGGCATGCAGGCTGGTGCGTGTGACATGAGTGGTGCTTCAGTTCAGGCTCGCCAAAGGGACCTTGGAAGTTCAGCAGATCTGTCCTTTTCCCAGGAAGATGAGCAAGGCCATGTCCTTCCTGCTGCCACCCACCTTGGTCATTTTATGAGGTCCTTCAGTTGCCAAGAGGAACGCCATGAGGATGCTGGTGCTTGGTAGAGCCTGATCCAAACAGGCCGACACCAAAGTTTCACCGAACCCCACCTCGACGGCAAAGCTAGAAGCCAGATGGTGACTCACCCACGTCCAGGAACACACAGAGCTGGGGGCTGAAGCTTTCTGCAGCCACTGGGTTGGGGCACTGTGCTGACATCTGTGGTGTGCGGTTTCAAGAAGAGGGTTGAAGATGAAAGTTGAAAGTATAATCTGTCAAAGGGTAAAGCCATGCCATGGGGCGGTGGTGAGGCAGGCCAGGAGCTGCCAGCCTCCTGGTGAGGTTCCTCATGACCTGGGAGGTTCCTTAAAATTGGTGTCTCCGTTTGTGTGACCACACGGCTCTTGCAGAAGCCCTGCTGGGAGCGCGCAGGCTGCTTGCAGAGCCAGAGGCTCCCAAGGTGCGTGCAGGGATTTTTCTCTGGAGCTGCGGCGATCCGGCAGAGATCCTGGGCCAGAAGGACCGTTCTGCTGCAGAGCTGCTTCCAGCCGCAGAGAGCATCAGTCCCAGCTACCTCCTCTCCCCCATCCCTGGCTTCATGCACCTGGGAATTAGTGTAACACAAAGGCTACATGCTAACAGCTGCCCACACGCAGAGATGAATATACCCATTTAATATCTGACTGTGCAGCTTCCGCGCTTTCTTTTGAAAACATGCCTTAAATATATGTCGGAATAAGGGCAAGGCAGCACGCTGTGATGGGCAATTTCCTTCTGCAGGCAGAAATGGGGGTGACCATGTCCACGCCTGTGCACCGTGAGTGCGGATATCCCAGCCTATGTTTTTCTGGGGGGAAGCTGCCGGAGGCAGCCGTGCTCCAGCAGTCTCATCACAGGGCTGCACTTTTATGTCCAAATTACTCCTGCTGCTGTTCACCTGGAGCAACTCCGTTTGGAGCAAGCAGAGGGAAAAAGCTTCGACATCTGTGCTTGTCTTCCTTGTCTCACTTCTTTCCTGCTATTCCCAAGGGCTGTGATTTTATGTTTGTTTAGAGATAATTTCACTGGCCCCTGAGTTTACAAGCCACTCCAGCTCCCTTGTACAGAAAGTTCGGTACACTATGTACATGGAAGGATTGTTTACTACTGCTTATATACTCTGGAGGCAATAAGAATAAGCACTGCCATATATTAAATGCCACAGCATAAAATAGAAGGAGGAAATTCATCTTTTATTTCTTTGCTTTTATAAACTCCTACTCATGTTCAATTGCTGTTCTTGTAAGTTATGAAAAGGTTTATTTTTTGGTAAGTATGTTCCACTTTAGCATCCAAAAAAGAGCAGTGTGTAAAGGGAGGATACAATACCTCCTGGCAGATCGTGGAAAGGAGTGGGCACAAAGAGGGGAAGAGATGTATCTGAAGGAGGAAGGGAGTGAAATTAAGAGATGAGATTTACACTACACAGCAGGGAAATGTTCTAACAGGGAGAGGCATTAGGCACAGAGGAGTTTCTGAAGACAAGGACAGTTATGCTGGGGTCATAATATTTGGGAAAATTTGAGAAATTGTAGACTGTGGGAAGTTGGCAGGGATTCTGGACCCCGCATCACAGGTTTCACTTGCTAGCCGAGGGCTTGCTGTTGCCAGGGCCACGTCCCCACGGGACAGGCTGGGGACAACCTGCAGCTCCAGAGGGACAGGCACAGATCCCCAACCCAGCATCCACGGGCCATCCTGCTGGGCGCTGTGTGACAGCACCCAGGGCGCCGAGGCAGCTGCGTACATCCGTGTTGAGAGGCCTTGCTCTGGTTGTGACCGGCAGCACCGGGGGAGGGAATTATCCCCATTCAACGGTGCTTCTGTGACTGCTCACAGTGGCAGGTGGGCTCGCTCCTCCCTGGGAGGTAAGCAGAACCCCGGCTCAACACCACTTGTCCTCTTGGCTGCAAACCTCTTTGGTTTTAGGGAGCCTGTGGAAGGTGTGAGCAGCGACACAACCCCCCTGAGTTTCTGAGGGTCTCCCACATGTCGCAGGGAAGTTAATCCTCCCCTCTGATGAAGCCTTTGGTGGTGGTTGCTCCTCCAGGGACAGAGGCTAAATGCAGGACTGGTGACCAAGAGTCCGGCTGGGCTGCGAGCAGGTGGTTTGGTCACAGCCTTATCATTTCTGTTTCTAAAAAGTGACCTTTCCACACCTGGTCGGAAGGGACTGACTGACAGCACGGGGCTGATAGCAGCTGTAAATCTTGGTCCAAGAATGAGTTAGAGATGGAAATTTATTGCTACACCTCCAGCAGGTGGTAAAACCCATTGTAAATCTCTGAAAAGCTTGTCAGGATGCTAATGGATTGAGCTCCTGATACTTAAATTTCACAGCTTCCAGTTCTCCTGAAATGTCACTTGGAGGACTCTCTGCAGAAGGACACAGGGGTAGAAACAAGCCCCCTCGGCCCTGGGTGAGCTCTGACAGCAGGAATGGTCCCGACCTCTAGCACCAGGGGGAAGAAACATGGTCTTCTAGCCAAACCCCAGCCTGCGGCTCTCACAAGGTGCTCAGTTCATGCTCCACCACCAGCCAGCCTGTGGTCCCAGGCGCTCCAGGTGATGCCTCGGGGCACAGGTCTCCATCTTCACAGTCTGGGGGATGTGGCTGCCTGGATGGACACATACCTGCTGGTAGGTACTGCTCTGCTGTTACCTCCCCTCCCGTGCTGCCTCTGAACACTCAAGACCAAGGTGTTCCCCCAGCTCCAGCCACATCTGGGGGTGCAGGTCAGACCCCACCGTGCCTCTCCCAGCATTCACCTCCCACTGGGTTCAGCAGCACAGACTGGGAAGGAGTGAAGAACGAAAATTCACACTGGTGAGGCTGCCTGCAGCACAGGGAAGGTGTCAGGTCTGAGCCTGGAGCCTGGGCAGCAGGAGACAAATGGGACGGGGAATGAGTGGCATTAATGTGCTTGCAACCAGCATTAATTTTACCTCTGCCTTCATCAGGTGAACAGCGCTGCGGCAGCACCCTCCCTTAGAGAAGAAATGATGATCCCTATTTATCTTGTCTGGCGTCTCAGCTCTGGAAGCATTTTTAATTCAGTTTTGCCATTTCCCCCCTCTTTTTGTCTTCTAGTTTTAAGTCCCATTAAAATCTGTCTTGTTGGCTGCTTCATAAGAACCCAGCAATGGCAGGCAGGGAAGAAGTATTTCAGGTATTTCTCTTCTGAAGGTCTGTCCTGACTCAAAGCAAGTTAACCTGTGGCTATTTCTAAACTACTTCCATTATATTTTCTTTCATTTCTTTGAGTAAACAGAAGGAAAAGGAAGATTCTTGTGCTTGCTATGGTTCTGAGGTTAGAGATTTGCAAAATTAAAGGACTGTTACTTTATTTAGCCTTCATGTCCCTTCTGTAAAATAAGATGTGGATTTCATGAAAAGATAAAAAGGGGTGTTGAGAATGCACGTGTGACTCGGGGATCCATCCTGCTCCTACCACGCTGTGCCCAGATGTCCCTGAAAGTCCTCCCTGCCACTGTTGGGGAGGCAAGTGATGCTCCCCACACCCCCAAGACAGCCAGGGCTCGGAGAAAGACATACGAACGGTGGCAGGTCCCTATCTGGGGTGGCTGTGCTCGCTCTTCACATAAATGCACAGGCAGGTTCACCCCAAGGTAATCCATCACCCAGCTCAGCCAACCTCATTTGACACAACATTTCATAACTCATCTGTCACAAACAATTACTCATTACATGCATTAACATCCCCAAACTGTGTGTGTGTTCTGCAATCAGGCAAAGCACAGCCTGTAAATATAAAGGAAACAGGTGAAAGAGTGCAGGGGGTGTCACAGCTCTTCCAGCCACTGCTCAGTGGAGTACAAACCCAAACAGACCTGGGAAACTTCTAACTTTTATCTCTGTAGGAGTAAATTATTTTCCAAAAGGAAATACCTGGTGTTCTTCCAGGAAAAAAAAGAAAACACTTTTGCAGCAATGCTGCCTCCAGTGAAGCTGGAGGGGATCCGTCCATTGACACCTGAACTGTTTGAAACCACCAGAGCGGAGAGCCCGGACGCTGAAGAAAGCCCGGGTGGCCCCAGGCAGGCTTCCCGCAGCCTCTCAGCGCTGCTCCCCACTGCCCCACTGCCTTCCACCGTCCTCCCCAGCCAGAGCCTGCCGGGCACCACACGCAGAGCTGGGGACCACCGCAGAGCCCCTGGGCTGGGGAGCATGGGCCCACCGCACTGCCCTCTGCTCATGCCCAGCAAAACGCAGAACCCACCTAAAATGCAACTCCTCACCCCCTCGGCACGGTCTGTCTATCTTTAGGGTATCGATTATAGCTTTCCTGAGAGGGGGAACAAAGCAGTGAGGTTCCCCCATGCCCTGGCCACCTCCCTAACCAGATGTGATGCTCCCACCACCCCACAGCGTCTCTAAAGCTGCTGCCAGCACCAGCTGCTGTGGGGCTGGAGCTCCCACCTCTGGGATGGGGCTTTGCTCTGCTTCGTTAAGGGAATCCGCTGGTTTCGGAGTCCCTGCTAGCAGGAGACGGCAATGAACCCTGCAGCTCAGCCGAGCTCACAGGCACCCGTCAGCAAGGGCAGTGGGAGCACGCAGGGCGCAGGAATATCGACTTGGGTGATTTCTCATCCAGTATTGTCTTTTTGGTTGAGCCTGTCTGAATTCATTTTCTCCAGAGCTCCTGCCACAACCTTTCAGAGCAAGCAAACCCCTGTGTGTCCCTGTCTGGGGATCGATACCGGCTTGCGGGGGGGTCTGCAGTGGGGGGCAGGCTGCCCAGCAGACGTGCCAGGGTCACAGGAGGGATGCGGGACAGCAGCTCAGGCGGGGCAGCAGCAGCAGGACATGGAGGAGCAAATAAAATGCAGCCATTTAAAAGAAGGAATTTTTTTTCCTAAATCTGGTTCTAATAAGCAGCCTGACTTTCTGCCTTTCTGCTCACCTCCCCGATGGCTTGTAATGCTGACAGACACTGACCTAATGATGCATTTTACAGTGTTAATGCTATTATCAAACTGCTGTCGGCTGGGAGCTTTTAATTCATTAACTTGCTTTTGCTCTGGTGGGACTGTCTGGATTTTCAGTGAGCAAACAATAAGGAACAAAATATTTAACAAAGTCTTCCAGAATTCCAATATCATGCCATTGATTTTCAGTCACTTGGGCTTCAATAACTTAAACATTATTGGTTTCTGTCATTAAGGATTGGGGCAATGGAGCTGTGAAAATCTGCAAGGCAGATGAATGAGTATTAGGGCTCTTTTTCTCTTTTTGTGTCTGGAACTGCCTTCCTTTCCAATAAGCTGTAACACCACAGGAGAGTCCAATCAATTAAAATAAAGTAAATTAAGAGTGGAAAAATATTAGGAAGAAAGGCTCAAACTGAAGAGATTTGCTAGTGCCAAGGATCACAGCAGGAAACTCCAGAGCAGCGCTGGTGCTCCTCTGTTTCCACAGATTTTGTTGCTAATGGATCAGCCACACCAGGCAGCTGATCCCCTGCAGTGTGGGTCAGGATGGACCCAGCTCCGTGCGGGGCATCCCCAGTGCAGGAGGCACTGCAGCATGAAACCAGGCCCAGGAGAGCACCCTCTCCCTGCCGCGGTGGCCCTGGCATGGGGCCACTGTGCCACATTCCCCCTCAAAAGTGTCCCTAACCCCCTGCAACCTTCCCCAAGCATGGAAGGGGCCACAGCGCTCAGCCGCTTTACCCAAGAAACCTGGGGGGCAGTGGGCGACCAGGGCCCCCGCTGGGTTTGTGAGTGACCATCTGCACTGCTGCTGGTTATTACCTGGGCTGGGAAATGGTTTTCAGATGGAGGGAAAACAAGCTGTGGGGATGAATAGATGTTAGTGTGCAGATCATCTTCTGCACAAAAGGAATATCATAGCTCGCAAATGTCATTTGTATTGTGATCATTAGCTTGAGCTGTGGGAGGTGCCTTATATCAGTTAAATTCTTCCAGGGTCTCCCACAGAGAAGAAGAGAACTTCTTAAGTGCACAGTGGCATTTAAGAGATTGCTGCCTGCTCTGAGCAGATGTTCCAAGGATTAGATCGCTCAGTTAGCAAGACAGCTTCAAATTAAAATAAAAAAAGCTACAATATTTATGGCCCGCTCTGCATGTGCTGGAAATCTGAGAGGAACACATGATGTCTGGTAGCTAAAGTTACAATTAGAAACATACCTGCAAACACACAGTTTAACTTCAAAGGGGAAGCAGCTAGAGGCTGAGCTGGTGCGAGGGTGGTTGAATTAGCAGATGGGGAATATTCACAATTGTTTCATTTAGATCTGGATGTGGATAAGCAGCTCTGACTGCACACGCATCAGTGCTGGGCTGGCCCTGCTGGGAGGCAGAGCATGGGGCTTCTCAGACACATCGGTGAAGGACAAAGAGGTTCACAGGGTCTCTCTGCCTGCTGTTCAGTTTTTCAGACATTTGTTTCTGCCTTTCGCCTTGGCAGTATAGATTCCAGACAGAGAAGGCTGTGCTCCTGCCTCCGCTGCACTGCCAGCACATCCCCAGCCCAGCCATTTCCCAGCCCCGCTCCTGCCAGGCTGTGCCCAGACACAGCTCCTGCCAGCCCCGTGCTGTCACCTGGCCTGCTCACACAGCACCCAGCACCACAGGGGCTCAGCACCCCTGCACGGCACTCACCTCCAGGCTGGCCCTGTCTCCCCTGGGGCTTGGCCCACGTTCCCAGCAGAGAAGGTCAGCGCCCTTGGAGACGCGATGGGTGCTGGTCCCTACCCTGCC
This sequence comes from Falco peregrinus, assembly GCF_023634155.1. Classification (NCBI taxonomy): domain Eukaryota; kingdom Metazoa; phylum Chordata; class Aves; order Falconiformes; family Falconidae; genus Falco; species Falco peregrinus. Next base: position 119,299,166 of record NC_073723.1, read on the forward strand.
ATGCCCAGCACGGCGATGGAGCCGGGAGGAAGAAGCAGCAGCACAGACACCCCTCACCTCGCTTCCCCTCTGTCACTGAATTAACCCCCAGCTGCTGCTGGCCCTTTTCTGCCCCAGACACTCTCCTTGCCCCCACCTGCTCCTTCTCTTGCTTTGCTTTAAATCTGCTGCCCTCAGAGCTGTCCGCTCCTTTCTCAGGATGAGTTTTCCTGTTCCACCCTTGAGCCTTTCTGCAGGGTCTGAGCTCGTGTCTCTAAGGGGTTCTAAGGGGTCTGGCGTGCCCCCGGGTGCTTGCAGGAGCTGGCACGGGGCAGGCTGGGCAAGGGTGAGCTCTGCATCCAGTGCTATGGGGGAGGCTGGGGGGGAGACGGAGCAAAGCCTCAGGGTCTCTCCTTCCCTGTGCTCCCTGGCAGATCCTCTCCAGGCTCTGCAATGTCTCTGCCCTTTGGTGGAACCACGTCGGCTTTGCCCCTGCGTGCGGGCGCTGCTGCGTGGCTGGTTTGTATTGCTGCGGAGCCCGCTATAGATGGCAGCATTGACGAGCCAGAGGCTCCAGCTCCTCGGCTGGGCTCATTGAGGTAATTACTACAACCCCCACAACAGAACATACGAGTAATGCCAAGCGCTTCCCTCGCAGTAGCTGTACCGCAAGCTGCCCTGCAAGGCTGGGCTCTCCATCGGGAGCGGCCGAGAGCCGTTGCACCAAGCCCGGCCCCCGGCACCGTCCATCTCCTCCACCCCGAGGTCTGGGGGACCATTTCCTTCCACGTAGGCTCTGCTCCTCAGGGAGGTTTTACCACCCAAACTCCTGCCAAGAGGCAGCACTGGCTGAGGTGCTGCTCCCACAGGCGGGAGTGCTGTGCAGAGGGAGGGACGAGAGAGGGACGGAGTGCTCTCGACGACGGGTTTTCCCAAGCCCTCACATCTCCAGTATTTATAGTGACTCGTGGTAACTTAGACACGGTTTGTGATTCAACCTGATGAACCTGAAGCCCTAAATCACACAAGTCTGCCAAGTGAAGTACTTTAGCCTTCTGCCCTTGCTGCCATAAACAGAGTGTGTCTCCAGGCTCCTGGGAGCAGTTTAATGAACTGCCTGATGCTGCCAACAGACTTTCTAATGTTTTGTGTCCCTCCTGTGAAAGTCCCTTTCCCCTTTCCCCATGCTTTCTGCAATGTTTTCTTGTAATTGCTGCCCTTCTGCTGGGGAAAACTAGAGAGAAGAGCAGCTGGACAGGCGACGGACTTGTTAAGTGCTACTTTTCTGCAGTCACAGTGTTGGCTGGGATGTGCCCCAGCGGTGGCTGTGCCAGCGCAGACCCTGCCTTGCTGCGGGGTCTCTGCTGCAGGCAGGCCAGGGGACAGGAGGCTCCCTGGCTCCATGTACTTGATGGGAGGGAAAAGAGGGCAGAGGGGATACTCTTTGGGGACCAGGGTCTCTAATTCCTGCCCCACAGGGGAAGGTTCTTGAGCAGCAACAGGCAGAGGCAGCTTCCCATATTGAGTAAGGGAAGAAAATGCCCACTTAGGACACCAGCTAAGAATAAAGGTGCGTAAGATCCCATCCAAAGCCTCCATCATGTCAACAAGTTTCCTATTTATTTTCCAGACACAATACACTGCGTAGCCTCTTGTTTTACTGAGAAGGGGGAAAAAAGCCCTTTATTTATTTATTTATTTTAATTGAGAACCCTGGTGGAAAACAAGCTTTGCTTCCAGAAGCAATTACATTCCATCTCTTAACTGGATTAGGTAACTTGATAAAACTCCAGTGGAGAAATATTTGCTCATATTTAATCATTTGTTGACTTGGCACCTCGCAAAATAAAGCAAAATTAAATAAAAATGTGTAAAGGGCAACCCACTTGCTGATAAATCCTACCCACTCTGAGCAGTTTATTACAGGAGCAACGATCCATTAGCTCTATACATAAATTAGAATCATGCATTCAGTTTATGGAGTTGCAAATTGTCGGCTGCTGCCATTATGTCAAAAATACGCTGTGCCAGGAATGAAACATGATTATTGTCTGTATTGTCTGCCCTCAGCAGATGAGGTCCAGACAGGTTAGGGTTAGGCAGTATGAAAAGCAAAAAGAATTCAAGCCCTTTCTCTATTTTTTTCCCCTGCTTGTAAAAGCAAAGCAATCAGCATGCTTGCATGTTAACATAGTCTGAAGGCATGTAATGAATACTCTATTAGTGCCCTGAAAACTAACCCCCGTAGCATCTATCGATCATAGCCTTTTTGTTATCTGTGTCCAAGTGTGGGAATACAGCCCTTGAAATGAGATCAAGCCATCAATATTCTCCCTGGGTGTACATGCTGCTGGAGCTCCTTATTGCAGGTTGGATCACCACCCTAGGAGCTTTCCATTATTTCTTAGTCAAAAAAGAGAGAGCACTGCCGTTTCTGCCTGATGCTGCCACTGCTACATATATGCTTTTAACAGGGAAATAAAAGGCTGCAGTGTTACTTGTGGTTCACAGGTAATCATTATACAGCTATAATGATAGAAAAACAATAGGTCTTGGGGGGATTACAGCAGGAATCAGTTCAGCTAAGTGTTGACATCATTAGCCCCGATAAGGCTTGCTTTCTTGCAGCCTGAGCTGAGGCTTTAGCCTGCATGGGATTTCCAGGTGCATTGACATCAACAGCGGACCCCAGGCGGATCCCAGGTGGATCCCAGGCGGATCCCAGGCAGACCCAAGGCAGACCCCAGGCGGACCCCAGGCAGACCCCAGGCAGACCCCAGGCAGACCCAAGGCAGACCCAAGGCAGACCCCAGGCGGACCCAAGGACAGACCCCAGGCAGACCCCAGGCGGATCCCAGGCGGACCCAAGACAGACCCAAGGCAGACCCCAGGCAGACCCCAGCCCAGTGAGATGAGCTGGGCCAGCCTACACCCTGCAGTGCGACTTTCTCCTCTTCCAACAAAAAACCTGTCCTGGGCATCTAATGCACAAAGCCCAGTGAAATCCTGGTGGGAACCCCCTCTCAGCTGTACTCCATGCTGAGGGGTGCTGCCTAGGTTTGAGGGGCCCGCTGGGTTTGGTTGGGGGTGTGGGGTCCTGCCCCGCAGAGCGCGGGGCAAGGGTTGGGGTGACCCCCCAGAGCCATCAGCACGAGTGGAGCAATGTCTCATCAAACTGTCCAGGGAGATGGGGAGGCTGCCAGAGCGCACTGTTCGGAGGCTTTGACAGGGATCTGGAAGGCGTTACTGCGCTTTCATTTAGCAATTAATAAAGCCCAAAGAGCGAATCTAATCCTTGGGAGATGATTTCTGCTGGCTGGGAGGGAGAAGGCGTCTGGAGACGTCCTGGGTTGGAGCTGGGTTTCCCCAGCACCCAGGCTGCACATTGCTCTCTGCAGTGGGCATGAGGTGCTGCTCAGACACAGACTGTGCTAGATGAGTCCACAGGGTTGGATCCTACCCTTGGCCACCACCCTGGGCTCCCTCTGGACCCCAGGGCCCAGGAGGCTTTCCTGCTGAACAGCTGGGCACTGCCCTGGTGCGGGGACCCTGGTGCTGGCTGGCAAACAGCTTCATGCCGTGGCAGCTTGGGTACAGTGCAAGGGAGGGGTATGGCTGGAGCAGAAACAAGTCATATTTCTGCTGTCACAGGGATGCAGGACTGTTGGGTGGAAGGTGGCTGGAGAGGGCACAGGGGGATGACAGCAGGGCTCAGGATGGAGGCTGCAGGGATGCAGCTGGGAGCGCTGGGTCTGCCAGTGGGCAGCCTGTGGGGGGTGAGCGCTGCTGAGGGGTTCGCCCTCTGAGCAGTGGCATGGAGTCATCTTCATAGTCAAAAAGAATTATAAACACAAGTGTAATCCCAGAAAAGTTATGTGCCCTAATAAAAAAAAAAAAACACAACCACCCACTTTAGTACCTGCTAGGAAGCTGCACACTTTAGCTGGGATAAATCTGTTTACGCAGGAAAGGTCCCTGTCACAACAAGTATAGTACCTTGCTCATTAAAGGCTTCAATTCTAATTTAGTTCAGCCTGCACTGAATATACTTAGTCATGAAAGGGCCGAGTAACACAACAGGGCCACGTTTAGTATGTTAAATCATTCACTGAGAGGCAGCTTTGAGCAATTCATTTATTCTATGGAGGTTTATTTTCTGTTTGTATTATACATCTCACACGGTGCAGTTGCACCACGGGAGACGTGTGCCCAGGTGCCCGTGTGTGCACACACGCACACAGACCTGTGCAGGTTATTTGGCTACAGACTTTCAGATGCAGCTTCAGTAAAACAGCAGTTGCACGGGGTGTTTCCAATGTGCTTGTATGATACTTAGCCTGAGAATTATCACAAAGAAAACTGCAGTGTCTCAGGAAAAGGTCTGGAGTGGGCTTTGAGTTTTTTGGTTTTAATTTAGTAAATTTTTGCAGTTGCCAAGGTGAGAAGGACTGTTTGACATCTACCTTTCTTGGGGTCTTAGCTCAGCTGATGCAAGTGGGGTCACTGCCTCGGATTCCCCAGAAAAGCTGGAAATTTCTTCTTTAAAGTGATGATCGTGAAGAGCAACTTTTGGAAAACTACACATTTCATATTACCTGAAGATCTGCCTTGGGTTCTGAGGAGAAGTTTGCGCTGGATCCTCTGCACATTCGACGGTGTGTTGGGTTCCCTTTGTGTCTGTGTGGTGGCCAGTGCAGTGCAGGAGAGAAATTCGGATTCAAACACTCAGTGCAATCTGGTGTGGGCTCGCTTGGCTGACGCCAAGCTCAAGCCAGTGCTCTTCAAAGATATAAAGATCTGGAAAGGGCACTGCCAAAAGGCAGGATTATACAAATTATTTTCTCTTCTTTGGACCCACAGTGCAATGCACATTTCAAGCTCCCCTCCAAGGCCAAACACACTCGATTCTGGGGGCTTAGCTGTCCTGTTTGCTGGAGGCTGCAACAGCTCAGGGTGTGTGAAGAGACAGGGCTGGGCGACCCTCTCCTTCCAAATCTGCTAATTTAAGACGATGCTTAATAACCCCATCTCACCTGCATGGGCAGGAGGAATAAAATAAAACAGGTTCTGCTTTATTTATTCTCCTTAATGTGAAATTCATGCCCTGATTGCCTTTGCTCTCTCCAGCCAGGCTTCTGGGACGTAAGAGATTCAGTTCATGAATCTGAATTTGGGGAAGCTTCATCTTTTGAGCTTTCTGTTCAGGGAAAGTTAGTTGATAGCCAGGGAGCCAAGGGGAAAATACATTATTGAAAGAAAAGCTTCCTTTTTAATCTAAAATTCAGCAGGATCTTTGAGATGAAAAAGGTTATTTCCAAGAGTCTGTCCAGCATATCTTGAGGGCTTCTCCTTCCCAAACAATAGCGAGTGGGAGAGGGGGGAGGGAGGGAGGAAGGAGCCTCGGCCAGAAACAGAGGCTGCTGCTTCTCTCTCAATTACACCAGCATCCCATCTCCTGACAAGGGAATAGCAATTCCCCTCGCAAAGAAGTGCTTGGAGGCTGACTGTAGAAAGAGGAGAAAGTAATTACGGCTTAACTGTGCAAACAGTGACTCTTGAGAGCAGCCTGACAGAGTGCAGGGGGCTACTCATGAGTAACGTGTGAGTTAGCACGCTTCCACCCAGGAAAGCACTTAAATAGGAGCCTTGGTCCCTTTGAACTCAATTTGTGAATGCTGTTTAAAAGCATATCAAAGCCCAGAAAAGAGAATGCCAGGATTTCTGGGGACGGGTGGATGCTGGAAAGTTTGCACTTGAGGGGATTGCAGCTGGCTGCCAAGGGAACCCTGAAGCCCTGCAAAGGGCACACATTTTCTGGGGTTTGGTTTCTTCTGTTGCCTCACCACCAGAGACCTTTGGAGCAGGAGCAGGACAAGATGCCTTTTTCTGGTGACATGGTAAAAGAGGTAGTACCACACTCGGTGCTGCTGGAGCCATACCCCATGCCTTGGTGTCAGCCGAGCCCACCCACATTCGTGCCCTACGCTGCTTTGTTCTGCTTTGCTCCTGAGGGAAGGAGCAATCCAGCTCCCGGGGGGTCTGGGACCGCTCGTGGCTGTCCCGCACTGTGGGAGCATCAAGCTGCCCCGTGCTGTGCTTCACCCTCCGCTAAACCAGGAGCTGAGCAGTCTCCAGATAACCAGGACTGTGTCAGACAACCACTGGCAAATTACCCATGTTCTGCAGGGAAGAAAACAACCCACAGTGGCTGGTGACAGTCTGTACTGGCATTTTGTACGGACAATTCCCCAGGCCTTTCAGAATTTCAGCCTTTCAGGCTTCCAGGTCATGCTGCGTTCCTGGGCTCCGCAGGCTGGTGATGGCCGGCGGGAGCTGCTTTAAATCTGCTGTGGGAGAACGGTGAGCACCAGCCACAGAGGGATGCATCCTCCCTGAGTCTGGGCTTTGCTTCACCGGGGGCATCGCTTTCCCCATGGGTGCCTGTGGGCTGGAAGGAGATGCCAAGCCTGTTCCCATTGCCCTGCCTGGCCGAGGACAGGGTGGCGGAGCTGGTCCCCTTGCAAGGCAGCAGGAGAAAATAATGCAAAAGAGTCAGATCCATGCTTGGGAGAAACCTGTTTTTTTCTCTCTGACCTGGAAACAATCCAGATTTGCTTCTGCTCCCAGTTTAAAAACATTCTCTTGCCACGGTCAATTATTTTAAATCATCTCCATAGACTGTGCTGTGCTCAAGGAGCTGGCAAGAGGAGGAGCCGCACGCCTGTATCTGCACAGGGTAACATGGAGCGACAGGCGCCTGCTCCTCTCTGGGGGTGCCATTAGGTGGGATCTATGTGCAGGGATGGAAATGCAGTAATTCTGCTGCCAGCTGTTTGCTCCACAACCATTCACACAGCCGACACTCCCCTCCACTTTTGTAGACAAATTTCGGGGCTCACTGTATTAAAGGAGGCTTGTGTTCCTGCCACTTAGATGATAAACACTAAATGAGGCATTCTTGTTCCAAAAGCTGCATTTTTTTCTGTTTGCTTCTGTGTTTGCCATGGGCTGTCAGCTGCACAGCATCCCACGTGCCCTCCCGGCCCTCCTCTGCTGTCTGGATTATATCCGGGTACTGATGCGCCCCGTGCCCAGCGCTGCGCGGTGACATCCTGACTTGGGGGAGTTTTGATGCTTGTTGCAATGCAGATTCGATGCCTTCCATTTATTTTGAATCACTGAAATGTCATTAAGCTGCGAGGAAATGTAAAAGCCTCTGCTTGCATTCAGAGAAACAGAATTACACTAACATGGTATTCAAAGCAAATTATCTCTTCTACCTGGTTTGATGAGGAACAAAACCTCAAGCCCTGGGATTCAAGCTCCCTGGCAAACCCAATGATGAGATATTCATAAATCTAAAATATTAGTTATGCAAAGAAGTATTCTAAACAATATTAATGTTGTTCTTTCCTCATTGAGCAGAAAGTATTTAAATTCATTCCTTTTTAGCTTTTCAGGTATTTGAATGTTTGTGTAAATGGAAAGCGGCAGGCTGGCAGCCTGGAGAGCAGGGAGGATTTGTGGATGGGTAGGTGGAAACGGAGAGCAGCAGTGGTGGAACTCCCCGCTGCCAGGCACCCTGCAGCCCCAGCGGTGAGGCATAGGGACACACAGCATTCCCATGGGCACGGAGAACCCCAGCACTGCTGTAGCAAAAGAGGGAAAGATAAATGATGAGTTTTGCAAAGCACAGTGGTTTAGCCCTCTGCTTCCTTCTGCCACGGGAAAGCAACAGAACTCCACTTCTAAGTGGTCATTTTTCATTTGCTTTTAAAAAGGCAGAACAAGGGTAGATCTCAAGGAACACCTTTGCGCATCTTCCAGAACGTTCTCTTCCTCTTGCAGGTTTCAGCAGATAGCAGGAAAATCCGTTTCCCATTATCCAATGGAAATAAAAGGGCTCCATAAGGAGGATGAGGTGGGTCCAGGGCAGAGCTCACATGTACACTTTCTGCGGTTGGTTCAGTTATTATTTCAGTAGTGTTTCCGACGTGTCTCACTGCACGGGAGCTAAGGGAGTTGCAGGTGGTTTCCCACACCATCCATCCTGCTTTCTGCACCTTCTCCTTGCTCTGCCACGTGAAGCCATTGTGTGCAGAGCCATATGGTCTTGAGCAATCAAGGCTACTTTCTGCCTCATTTCTTTTGCAACCCGCATAGTGATTCCGGCATTAAGTTTAGAGCCGCCAATTATTATCCATTGCAATATGGCAAACAGCATATTATTTTGTAATAATTCAGGACAGTTCCTCCACGTTTGTTCAGACAGCAGGCCATGCAACCCATGCAGCTGTAGTCACTGCAGAAATATGGATGTGCCTGGGAGTCGGTGCATTTCTCTGCTTTCCCCTCTGTCAGGATGCTGACACATGTTCTGTAGCGCTTCTCCCATGAAGTGTACAAGCTCATGCATATGACCGAGTGCTTTGCATCAGTGTAGCTATTACTTCCAGAGCACGACCATACGCATTCGCTCTAATGAAGATCATCATCTTGTCTAGGCACCTGACACTTTGGACAAATAACCAAATCATAGTTCCTGCCTTCCTTTTCTTCAAATCAGTTTGCTAGCACGGTGCTGCCTGTGTGGGAAAGGCAGAGCAGGAGACCCTCAGCCACCAGGTTTGCCCAAAGTCCAGGGCTGAGAGATGGGACCCCTGCCTGCAGAGATCGTTTCCCCCACTTCCTCCGTGTCTCCTTATCCCAGTTCTTGCCCTGCCCCCTGCATTCTAATTTTCCAGTACACTTTTATTCAAAAAAAGGAATCACCTGCCAAAACCGCAAAAGCCTTTATCTGAGGAGAGGTATCAGTTAATATTGGTTAAAATGGATTTTTCTTAGCACAGAATATTGCTTTTTTTTTACACCTAAACTGCAAAGTGATGCCTTGAAGATGAGATTAGTTCATTATTTATAAAAGTAAAATCCCTCAGAATGTATTAAATATGAAAACATTGTATCGGGGTGTAAGATTTGTGAGGATTAGGCTCTGAAGTCTAGACATTTATCTCTGAACGCATTACATTTGCATGCATTACATATCCTGCTGTACCTCTAAACATGAAAACTGATCTGCAGAACAGATGATCAAAGCACGGAAATGCAGATCAGAAAACATGCTGTGTTCACTTAGGAACGAAAAAGTGTTGTAAAAAAAAATAATTGTCTGATATTCCAGTACATGAATCTATAACGTAAACCCCCGCAGCAGTGATGGGGGAACCTGAGAAGCAGCTGACATTTGGTTTGGAGATGCTGCCAAAGGTTCTGATGTTTTCACAAAGCTACTCTGAGCCTTTCGGCAGAGGATGGGTGCAAGGATGGCAAGGATGCCCCATGCTTCTCCAGCCAACAGTGCACAGCACCCTGGGTATGATCCTGCCTCTGCCACTGCCTGCACAGCCGCCCCTGGGCACACCTCCCTGCGGGCACTCAGCCCCAGAAGCACCGTCTGCCCACACGCCTGCCCGTGATGTTGTTCCATGGTTGGCGCCTCAGATGACTGCGAGCAGAGGCTGCTCAGCCCACCACTGGGTTCCACAAAGTCATGTCAATCCCTTCTTAATTTTTCAATATTCAAGGCCTTCCCGTTCTTAGCATTTGTTGGATGTTGCATTAACAGATGCACCGCTGCTCTGTCACCACACCTTTCCTTTTCACAGCACTCCCCTTATTCCAAGCCTCTGCACTTCATCCAGTGTTTTAAAGATTCGCGGAAAAAAAATCAATATTAACGATCTAGAGACCACTTTGTCCAGCTCTTCAGCAGCTCTTGGATAGTAAGCTCTCCAAAACTGTAGAATTTATCATTATTTTTAGCATTAATAATTGCTGTTTAACAATCCCCTGAGTTCCTGTTGGAATGGAGGTCTTTCAGCATCCTGATATGAAATGCTTGCACTGCTACATCTTCTAAACAGGAGCCTGAAATCTATATTGAGTATTTCTGCCTTTTCTACTTGAACGCCGTGTCACATTCAGAAGTGCCCCACAAGTTTGTAGGTAAAACCTTGAAAGCAGGTGAAATTTATCTGATTTTAAGGAACTTTTATTCTACGTTGGGGCTAATGCCAGGTCTGCTGGAAACATTCCCAAGTTTCATGAAGCATTCCAGTGAGTTTGGAATCACTTTAGGATGATTTATATGTTTGGAAAGAAACCAGGCTGCCAGGCTCCCTCTGGCTTTGACCTAGACAGAGCTCCATCGGTTGATTTATACCATGATTTATACCATGCATTTTTGCATAACTTCAAATCAGAATAAAATTTCAGTCCACAAAACCAGGCAAAGTGAGAGTGACAGGATGGTCTGGAGAAATCCCTGCTGTATTATTAATCTGCCTTATCTCTTCAGTGTGCTCATTTCCTAGCCCAAACGCATCCAAATCCCAGATCAGAGGGTACTATTGTTTCCAGTCTCTAGTCTTACAAAGGAAAGCTAATTACATTGAAAGTCTCAGTAACTGTTTCGTATGACAACAGAACCGATGAAGCACTGTCAAAGCTTGCGCTAGCTGGTCCAAAACTCTTATGTTTCTAACATAAAACTCCCTTTCTTAATAGAAATTTTAAGTGACAAATCCACGGAATGAATCTGGTATTCATTATTTGCCAGGGAGAAGAGAGGGGATTTAAATGAAGCATATATTCTGTGAGGAGCCTCAGGAAATCATTTAACAGCTCAAGAGAGAGGAGAGCTGCGTTATCATTAGAATTTACATGATACATTAGCCAGGAGTAGAAATGTTAATCTTTCTATCCAAAATCTGTTTGCAAAATTAGTGGAATACTGTTGCTTTAATACCCTTTTCTTGTCATCAGAAGTATAAATCCTTTCACCTCTGTTGGGAACTGGAGAAATTAATTTTGTGAACTATTGTCTGTCTCCCAAAACATCACTGCAACAAGAGTAGGGAGAGACTTCAAGGTCAAAAAGGCTAAAAGTTGCAAAAAAAATGAAGCATTTTTAGCCTTAAAGAACTTAAAGAATCAGATAAACAACTGATTATTTTATCCTGCTGCCTACTCCATCTGGATCTGGTACCTGAGCGCAGAGAAACCTGAGGTTTGACACCTCTGACTCTGCTTCTACTTGAAAAAAAAAGTCAGATCCAGTAATGGGCAAACTCAGATTGTTTTGGTGCATTAGAGTACAACATCTCGTTAGCACCCACAGATCACCTTTTTCTGAAACCAAATTTCAAACTAAAATAGTAATGAGTGGAAATATTTCCTCCTGTCTCACACACTATTTTGTTGCTTTTAACTCCCTTGGCCAAAAGCGAACTGCCAGGATCCATGTGTAAACTTGAGCATGTGAGTGTCATTATGAAATTCAGCAGAGTTAAATATGTGGCTGTGTTTAGGACGCACTTAAATACCTTACTGGATTGCAGCCCGGTTGCTAAGATGTCTCATACTCAAAAATCTCACTGTAAATTTCCGCTTAATTGAAAAAATGGGAAATAACCCCCTGCTTCTCTTTGCTTGGACCATTCCTCCTCAACAGCAAATCTCTGCTTAGCAAACCAGGACCATGCAGTGTTGGTGTGAAAGGCTGGCTGTCCGTGCTAGTGCAGCCGAAAACAGAATTTTTCTCGAAAGAAGCTAGGAATTTCTCCTGTGTGACTCAGCCCAAAATGGTGTTGATCCTTAAATAACAAAATGTCCGGAGGTAAGACAACCAGGAGTCAGACCGCAGCGGGGGGAACACTGCAGCTCCCAGTGTGGCTGGGGGGTTGTGGGACACTGTCCCCAGCAGGTCTGTGTGACAGTAACATCATGGGTAGCATAATGTGATTTGGAAGAGCTTTATGCTTAGATTAAAAAGGCTGAATTGAGTGCCCCGGTAGGGTAAGACATGGTTCCTGATACTCTGGAAGAGAGGCAAATATATGCAATGGGCGGTCAATGAAATATGCTCAAACCTGATTTTCCTCTGTAGCAGACCATTGCCCTGAAACCTCTTTATTTATTTTCACAAAGGCTGAAAGCTATTTTCTGGCACCAGCTCCCCCAAATTTCCAGTTAATAAGCAGGCTTTGTGCTGTTGACCTTACACATGCTGGCACAGCCAGATTTTCCAGCAGAAATGAGAGGCCAGCAGCCAACTCGTATTACATTTTAAAGCACTGCATCTTGGAGAGGAAAGGGAAATTATACAGCAGCACCGCAGTCACAGCGCGGTGACTGGCACCCTCGGCAGAGAGCTGTGGCACTGGTACACAGTGTTGAAATTACTTTTGGATGCTCTGTCAAGCACAGGATATAAATTGCACAATGTTTTTAAATGTTTTGGAGAGATTGCCTTTTGAGTGGCACCCTCCATTTCTGTATGTCCAGTAAGGTGTGGAGAATTCATTTGCATTTTTCATTTTTATCGGCATCTTTTAGCCAGGCTGGACCAGCAGAGTGAATCCAGCTGTGTGGATGATGCCAGGAACCACTCAGCCTCCATCTGCTCTAAGATACAGATTTGATTTCCCCTCATCTTTATTTTCACGTCAAAAATTTTCTCCTCTTTTTCAATATCCTTTTTTCTTCCTCTTTTATCCCTGGTGTAAATCGGATACTATCAAATGAAATGAAATGGAAGGGAATGGACTGCCTGAAGCTATTCACTGCATGGGAACTAAATACACCTCCTAATAAGACATTCCCTATTTATTTTTAGCAGCGTACCGTTCATATCTTTCCTGTTACCGTTGAATACTCAAGTGATGCTGCTGCTAAACGTTATGACTTTCTTTGCTTAATTATGTGCCAATCAGTGTAGAGCAAAGCATGCTATCAGCTGGTTGCTGGATAAATATTGAGTACAATTAAAGTGCAGACATTACTAAGTAAATGGGCATTTCCAAACTTCAAGTTATTTCACTCTTGGTGGAAGTGCATGCCAGCTGTGTTTCTGCAGAGCAATAGGAGCAGCTTATGGCCTCCCATGGCCAATTAGGACATTTCCAGCTTAGATAACCCCCCACAGGGCTTAGAAGAGAGAGGGATGGTTTTTGGGCATAATGAGAAAACCCACTTTTTGGTACCCAGTTGTCACGTTTTCAGCTTGTCCATGTGTTTTTACACTGTGCAGGCAGGAAGGTGAATGTACCCTGAATAACCTGAACTGCCCCTGGCTACTTGCTGTAAATAAATTGCAGGTTCTATGAGGCATCCAGTTTGTAAAGGTTGGCCTCCACCCCCCGCATGCAGCTCAGCTGCCAAGGGATCCATGGAGGGCCAACAAATCTTAGCCTTTTTCTTGCATGTGGATTATTATTTTTTTTTCTTCTGGTGTCTTTACTCTGCTCTTTGTTGTTGTTTTTACATAGCTGAAAATATACTGCCTGCTACTAATGAATAGCATGAAAAACATACGCTTCCAAGACTCTTGGGTCTTGCCGAGTAGTCTGTTGCTCCCCATATACTGCTGGGATATATTTGCCAGCATTTCAATTAGATCATCAATAACCTAGTGCAGCTGCTGAGAGAAGAACTCAGATGTTCATAAATGTTATAGTCCATTAAGTTCAGATACTTCAAAGGCAGTTTGGAAAGAAAGTCATTTGTTAGGCTGAGTGTCAGTATAGCGGAATGCAAATCATACTGGATGCCAAAGCAAGGGATTAAAAAATGGAGTTTAAAGGTCAAATTAACTTAATTTGACCACTTCTGACACATAATGCGGCTTCCTGACTTTTAAAATATTGCAGTCATTTGCCAGGGTAAGGATTCCTCCAGAAGGCTGCAAGACCTGCCGTGCTGGATGCTCAGAGCACTGCCAGCATCGGTGCGGGGACATTTCGGCACTGGGCTGGGGGGTGGCTGTATATGTACTTTCCTCAGTCAAAATCCTTGTGATATTTTCTGCGCTCTAGAATTTGAAAAGCAACTTAGTGCTTTGAGTACAGCTAATATTTAAATAACCGATTAACATCATGAGAGGTTTTTCCCATTTAAAAATTATTTCCTTTTGAAGCAGGCAGAGACCTAGAACTCCTTTCCCAGGATGTTTTTTTGCAGCCGTTCCTCTCCCCTTGGGAGACCAATATTTGCATGAGGGAGAAGCAGCATGATTTGTGGTGCTTTGGAAGGAGATAGCAATGCAAACATCAGGGTGAATTAACAGCTGATGGAAAATGTGGCCAGCTCACCTTAGAGGAGGGATGGCATGACAGAGAGAGAGAGAAAAACACTAAATCAATGTGGAACTGCCAAACTACAGCTGAGATTCAACAGCAGAAGAAATCTGGGCATGGCATCTGCTTTCAGCAAGTGGAGCTGCATCCAAGGAGCTGAGCAGATTGGCACCGACCGGGAGTAGCAGCATGACAGATCCTGCCCCAGAAATAGAGACAGGACTTTCACCTTCTGCCCAACATGCTCGTGGATTGTAAAGACTTTTCTGAAAAGGTGGGAGCTTTAAGAGACATAACAAATGCTTTCCCCACCTGGCAAGGTCAGGACCATGTGGCTAACCGGGCAAACCTGTCCTTTTCTGCATATCCTTCATGACTGGGCACATATGGCTGGGAACGGTCACCCCAGCCTGTCCCCTGCTGACTTCCATCCTGCTGTTCTTTCTCAGAGGCTCAGGGTTTGGGCTAGCTAGAACAGTTCTGTGACTACTTCGCTGGAAAATTAGGTTTCCTGTTTAACAGAGAGTTTTTTCAGCAAATACTTGCTGCTATAAAGCAGATTTCAGAGTTCTGAATATTTATGGCTGGTGAACCAGTTATGGGAAATGTCTTGGCCACATTTTGACCACAAAAGCGATGGTTTAAAAAATTCCATTAAAGAACAGGACAATGTTTCTCAGAACTCTGCCCCAGCTTTGCCCAAAGCTTGCTGAACCTCGGCATCCACAGCTGTAGGGACAGGGACCAGTGGGGCTGGCAGGTGGGTGATCTGGGTTCAGGATGTTTTTGGGCTCAGCTGGCAGTGTCAGGGCTGTCCCAAGTGGTAGGGAGGGGAGGAAGGGCAGGTTCATGGGCACTGTGGGGAGAAAACTTGCAGAGCTGATGATAAGTGTCTGCAATGGAACACAAAAGTTAACCTCACACCTGCAGAATATCTGAGGAAGGCGAATAAAAAGGAGGTGGGGAAAATTCAGGAGAGGAGGAATGCAACGATTCTTCTTTTGGGAACAATCTAAGTCTTCCCCTCAGATCAACTTCTTCCAGCCAGCACAGAATGAAGGTCCAAGTCATGTTTTCGCTGGGAGAGCCTTGCTCCTGCCTTTCTTCTTCCTTTGCCATGGTACAAGCCCCTGGACAACCCCACGGATGCCTCTAGGCAAGGGAGACGACAAGCAGCCTCTGGCTCACCCTGCTTTCAGGGGCCTCCTACGACAGCAGTGGAGAACCTGGATGTGCAGCTCACTCAGGGAATGGATGTTTCTCTCCCTGGGGAGGCTGGTAAGATCGGAGTCAAGGCAAAACACCATGTAGTTGTGCTCCCAATCTGCCTGCAGAGCTGCCTGCTCAGAGCCTGCAGGAGCGTGTAGGTGGGGTTTGGAGCTGAGCTGCCAGGAGGGCTGTGAGGGTCTCCCCCTCACTCCTCCTCCCCTTATGCTCACTCATGTTTTGAAGTCAGGCAGGGTGGCAGGGAAAGTCCCTCCTGGAAAGTGATTATCTAAATATCTGGTTCATCATTGTCACTGCTGATACATCTGTGAGTAATTAGGAGAAGGGAGGAGGGAGGCAAGGTGGAAGCTTTGGAAGTGACTCATTAGCAGAATGTTAATGAAGCTCTCAGCCATGTTAAGCAGGGAGCAGAGGCAGACCATGGCTGATTCCCCTTGTCACCACTGTGCCCTGTCCTGAGGACCTGTGACAGTTCAGAGAAAGGCAGTGTGTTCAGCTTTGCATTGCGGGCATCTGGGAAAATCCCAGATGGAATAGGATAGGATCAGAGCAGGTACAGGAGGCAAATAAAGCAAAGGCAGAAACTTTCGAGCACTGAACCAGCTGAAGCATCCAAACTTTACATGGCTCTTGCAATGACTTGACTTTCTGTGAGGATGTCTGGCAGCTGGAGCTATTGCCCTTGCTTTCTAGATGCAGCTTATGGCTTGAGGGGAAACAGGGTGATGCACAGTTCAAATGAATCTCACTGCCTTCCTTCTCATCATCTCTCCTTTTGCAAAACTGGTGGGAGTGAAGCATGAACTTTCTGGAGTGCCTTGTACCTTTCCCACTTTGTCATAGCTCAGTCACATGCTGGTTTTGTGATGTGCTTTATTTTTAATTTAAAGGTTTCATTAATTCATGTTGGTTTTTTTTTAAGGTGGTTTCATTTTAGATGCTGGGAGAGATGCTGTGTTTGAGGTGGAAAGCGAGCTGTGAATTGAATGTCAAAGCCGTGACTTTCAGCCTTCTGGAATGAAGGACTTCCCTGAGCAAGGAGGCATCAGCAGCATTTCTTGCAGAGGGATGGATTGTGAATGCACCTTTCATCCTCTGGAAGTTAAGCCATAGCAACGCTGTGGACCCGCAGTCAGGACATCTCCCCTTGCTTCAATGGGCTTCATGCTCTAGCTCCAAAATCTTCCTTCTCTCTGGTGCCAAGCTCCTTGTGTTCACAGCCTCCTCCTCCATTTTCATCACTGTTTTCCTGTTCCCATTTCGTCTACTCTTGCTTTTCCTGTTCCTCTTAGCCCTGTGGCTTTCTCTGTCCCATGGTATAAGCCACCTCTGCTCTCCCCTCAAAGACAAACCATCCTGGACCTCCAGGGCTCTGCGACAAGAGAAGAAGCGGCAAAGCTGAGCTGTTCTCAGGTGGGAAGGGAGGGAGGGAGGCACAGAGAGCCTTAGAGGAACAGGAAAGCAGAGCTGTTCTCAGAACAGAAAGGAATTGCAGCTCAGCCCCGAGTGCTCTGCCAGGCAGGGTCAGAGGCAGCTGGGGAGCTGGCATGGTGCGTACCTGCTCTCCCACACATCTCTCCTGCCTGGCATAGCCCTGCTCTGTCTCATGTTGATCTTCCATCAGTGAAGCTCTGGGAGAATTCCGATCAGGTTATCAATTTCATCAGAGTCGGGAGACAGGAGTGGAATCTGATAAGTGTGTGCAATGGCTGATTAAGATGGAGGGAAGAGGAGCCTCCAGTTTAACTCCCATCTGACCTTTTGGGAGGGAGGCAGCATGTTGAAAAATGCCGTTTGGAGCTCTTAAAGGTTTTATGCCCCTGAACATCTCAGAGCTGTTTAAGGAGAATGATATTCAGCTTGCTCATGTCCTGCCAACTCTTGCTTTCACTCCCAACAGCAGCAGCCTCAGTGGGAGGCTGAGAAGGATTTATGAAAGGTCAATATTTGAATGTGCAAAACTTACTAAGTCTATCAGAGGATGGGGAGAGATTCTGCATCAGCTCGCTGAAGTCAGCCTAAATTTCCACTCAAGTAGGAAAGCAGCTGGAAAATCTCTACATGGCTCTGATGTTGGCTCTGGTCAGCTGCACATACACAGCTCCAGAAATACCCATCCTCAGCTGGCACGCAGAGCTTTCGTCAAGCTGCGTAAAGGAATGGGCTAAAGCAGAGTCCTGCCTCAATGTACCGAAGACCCCTGCAATCCCTCTTTCGTCAGGGTCTGTAGCTTAAAAGGGCAAGTTCCTATCAGGGGCTGATGTGAGCTGCTGCAGCCTCCTGAAGAGCCAGGACATCCCCAGTGGAAAGGGAGAAGCATTCCCACTCTGGCCAGGCTTGGAAGCCCTTTCCTAGTGCTGACCATTTGTATTGGCCAGGTGACATCTCAGAACTACCTCTACTGAACTTCAGACACCTAAAATAAAGACAGAAAGCAAACTTAGCTCTGAATTGAAATGCCAGGGAATGTTATTGCTTGTTTCCAGGATCACAGCATCTGCAGCTTTCATGGATTTTGTGGAAAGAGAAAGAAATTTCACTGGAGCAGAGGAATGAACCTGGAGCAGAGGAACTGGTGCAGCCATTGACATCTGCTGCAAAGCTAGTATGAATATTTCATATTATACAATATGAAAAGTTTGCACATGTCTCACAGACTTGGTAGCACAGTGATGTGTAACTGAGGGGTAGTAGTGTTTCAGCAGTAACATATGACATGAATTTGTTCCAGGATTTCAGAATTCTTAGCTGTAATTTTATTCTCATTCAGCAATTTGACAGGCAGCCAGTTAAATTTCAACATAAGCGATAAAGTGAGAAAAAGCTCCTATTTCTTGGAATCGGCCAGATGCCAAGATGCTTCCCATTTTGGTTGCACTTCTGGTCCTATGTTGGGACCATGAGCCAGGACAAGTAGGGTTATGAACCAGACAGGCTGGAGGGTTTACAAACAGGGTTGGGCGAGGGGCTTCTGACCCCGTCACAGGCAGCTGTTTGCTTGCTCCTGTCCTAGAGCCCCAGAGCTTTTGTAGTCACCAAAATAAAGAGCAAATGTTTTTGCATCTGTTTTCCAGCAGGGACTGAGTCCATGTGTGAGGCAATCAGGCATGTGCGGTAGGAGCATGGTGAGGCTCGTGGGAGACCAGGAAGCCCATCTGCATGAATGCCGGGGCTTCCCCACTACTTCCCAACACCTAGAAATATTAGCAAATTCCTCGGTATTTAAATTCCTTTCAAGAGCTGAAGTGTCATTAAGTTTCCCATTTTGCCACAATTTACAATTAGTTTACCTCATTAAGCATTGTAAAAGCTGCCAGTGAAGCACCTTGGAGGTTATCCATCACCGGTTATTGCTTCGTGCTGCTGGATTACTGCAGAGGCGAAGCAGGAGGCTGCCTGGGGACCAGGGGGCTCTGCACTGGTGCTGCGGAGCCCTGAACATGAGGGATGACAGCACCGGGGTTCCCACTCGTGAGCAGAAAGGTCGCAAGGTGCGGAGCGGAGGGGTGGCAGTACCTGCCAGCTTGCTTTTCCCACCAGGACATGTGCTGGAGCCCGCGCAGCCCCTCTGCTTACACTGCTGTGCCTGCCCAGGCTGCTGAGAGCCACCAAACCTCCTGCGACCGGTGGGCAAACAGCCTCTGCAAAACCCCGCTGCGGTCCTGAAGCATCCAGCCCAAAGGCCAGAATGGTTATTTCTACTTGGCTATTTTTTTATTTAAAAGCATGACAGTTTGATGATTAGAGGCAGCAGAATGAAGCAATGCACCCTACGCAGCACAAATGAAAGCAGCTAAAGTTAAAAAGTTGCTTTTTACCAAATCCTAATAATCAGCACGAGACCATAGCTGCATTTTAAGGGAATTATCTTTGTTCTGTACCTAAGAAGCTCTTAGCCCTTCAAGCAATCCTGGATCTGTTCTGGTACTCAGCCTCTTTGTCTTTCCCTGGTGCCCACAATTTATGGTGAGTAGTTGAGTTGGGCCAAGAGGGTGGCTCACATTTTGCAGCCCCTGTGCCTGAGGACAGTGTTTAAATCCAAATCCGGAGCCAGGCTCCTCGTGTAACCGCCTGGTGTAACTTAAACAACTGCAGTTCTCATTGAATCTGATGCGATCCTCAGCTCTGGAAACCAAGATGCTTTTATTCAGTCACTTAAATTGGCAGAAGGAAGTTTTATTTTAAATGACTGAACTAAAATAATTTGAATAGTACTAACCAAAGAAAAAAATTGTATGTTGCTTACAGCAACAAGAATGCTTAAACCAAACAGAACACCCATGTCTTTGTCCCTTAAAGATCACTGTATATTAGCATGTTTTTTGGGGTTGGTTTTTTTTTATTTCCAATAGTGATGCTAAATATCGGTCTATAAGTTATCTTATATTCCTATTTCAGTCTTCACCCACTGGGGAAGTAGGGGGAACGTTCAGAGAAAGCCACCAGAGCTGCCTGGTGACATTTTTGCCCCAATTCATGTAACAAATCTACATACCAACAGAGGGTATTTGGGCTTTTAATTGTTTTGATAAGCACAGGGCATTCTGCCAAAGAGTCAATTGAACAAAACTGTGGCAATTAGCTAAGAAGTTCTCTCTGCAGAATTGTGCTCCTTAAGCTCTATTCAGATTTACAAATGAGATTGCTTAAGTGAGGATGTACATACTAATCCCTGTGTACATACACACACCTGCACACATGGCCCGGTGCTTTGCTAAGTACTCTGTACTCTGGAGCCTTCCTGCATTCCTCTCTGGAATAATGAAATACTACTAGGGATGAGTGGCATAACGGCAAACTGGCGGCAGGTATGGAGCTCTGAGGAGCAGGGCATGGCCCTGAGCATTAATTACATCTGCTCCTGGAATCTGCAGCTAATGAAAGGCTTGACTTTGCCACCACGTCAGGACACCAAGGACCTAACTCAAAGGCCACTGAAGTCCTCGGAGACCACCCCTTGTCCTCAGGCTGCCGGCTCAGTTAGCTTCCTGGGATCTGGGGTTGAGATAAAGGAGATCCTTTGAAGCGGAGGAGACCTCTGGCTTGACGGAGGGGATTTTCTCTTTCTGCACCTTCTTGTGGAGAGAAATCCTTGTGTGATATCTGTCACTCCTACTGGAGATGATGTGGGAACAGTCACGGTCACTGCTACCCACCACGCTGGCTGGCTGTGTGCATCCATGCCATGCAAAGCTCTGCACCTGAAATTGGGATTCAAGCCACACTGGAAGCTTTTACGTCAGGTTTAATCACTGTTTAATTACTCATATGCTCCTCATGCCACTTCCTGAGACACAGGTGCTTTGGAAACAGATACCTGCCCTCCTCCCTTGTGTTCTCCTCTCCCTCCCTCACAGTCTTGCTGTGAATTTGGGCATTTCTCTTTGTAAAGTGGAAGATAAATCCTCTCAACCTCAGAGGTCTGGGCCTCAGGCTCCAGCCTTCCCAAGCTTCTCGTTCAGCAGTTCTGCAGTAGAAGCATTTGGCTTCATGGGGATTTTCTGAGCATCGCAGTGGCTGACTCATGGGTACCAGTGCCCCGTGCCTCAGGCTGGCGGCAACACAAAGCCAGGGCTTCTTCACAGCACTCCTCAGGCTGGATATCTGCAGCTCTGCTCTGTAGTCTTTGGTTTTAGGTGTAGTCTCTTTGACCATTAAAGTTTATGACTTATGTGTCGATAAAGCACAAACGAGCAAACAATCTTGGAAGATAAAATGCAATCTGTAAAGTATGGGAGGCTGCTTATACCTAACACAAGGGGACAGTTAGTCAATGAACAGGGAGATATACTGAAGCAAGCTGCCAGAGGGGGAAAAAGAAATGAGCCTGCTCCATTTTTTGAAACCATTTTCTTGGCTGTAGTGACGTGCTCTGGGATGTGACCCCATGCAGGGCACAAGACTGGGCTGAACACTGCCAGGGTGAGCCACAGCATCTGAACAAACTGGGACACCTTGGGGTATGGGGTCTGCTCTGACATCCCATCTGCACATTTTTGGTGATTCTTACACCTAGTCAAGCAAGGATTATATCTTGCAGAGAAGTTCCTATTGCATGTATATCTCAGATTGTCTCCAGTGTGGAATTTCAACCTCATCTTTTCATTATGAGAAATGTCTTCATAGAGTCATCTCACCCCCTGACAGCCCACCTCTAGGTCATAGAAAAGGGCTCAGGTCCAGAATCTACCTGTCCTGTACGTCTGCATGGGAAGCTTTTCTCACAATCAAAACATATCTATAGGAAAACTGAAATCAAGAAACTGATTGTTCTAGTTTATTGTCTCTGCACTTGGAAAGAAAGATGCTTTGTTTCTTCAAAGAGTAGCTGTGATTATTAAAGATCTGTCTGTGTTAATTTTAATGGTCTTTTTACATGGGCTCTGGTGTGACCAGGTTATTGATGAACGGTCTGATAGCAAATCAATGTGAGGCTGCTGTGTCAGAGTGCTGAGATTAATGAATGGAAATCGCAGGCAGGGCCCCTCCACCTGTGTAATTTCTGCAGATTCTCCATCGAATCATTTCACTAACATGAGACTAGAGAGCCATGCTGGTTTGCCCATGAGTCTGAATCTTGGTAAGATGCTAGAGAGTGAAAGTCTTTGTATGCAAGCACTTGCTGGTAGCCTACAAGTCATCATGAGCCTTACTGACTGGTTACTGGTCATGCCATGACTCATGGTGCTGTCTGTAAAAATGCACGGGGACAGTCACCTTTGCCAGGTAACTTCCCTGAACTGGTTTAAAACTGGCTTTGTGTGGCTGAGCTGGAGATGGGTAACATCTTGGACATGAATTTTTGCCGCAGGAATCTGGGTCAGTGTGGAGCACGGATGGATGAGGAGCTAGGAGAGAGAGCAACAAGGCTGCTCTAATTCATCTATGGTTTTAATATAAGTTCAGGATGCGACCAGAGCCCTGTATTTACTAATTCACTTGACTGGCAGGCATGTGTTAGCAGGAAAATCAGTTTCAATAACCTGTCTGCTTCTGTCTTGCAGAATCTTGAAATGGAAACAATTGTGCCTGTCACATCACCTGTGATAACCTCCAGCAGGAAGCGTGTCCCTTTTTGTTGGGCAGATAAAGCCATTGTTGACATGTAATATACTGGGTCAGACAAACCAGCTTGAGGATTGTCTCTTGCTTTGCTAATTAATTTTATCTTCTACTCAAACCTAGGCAATCCTAAGACTTGTAGAATTGATTTCAGGGCAAAGAAGGGTTATATGCTTCTTACAAGCCAACTCCAGTTACCAGTCTGAAGCACTTACTCTCTGCTTACTTGCATCAGTGTGTTCTAAAGTAGGACACACCACTTGGATGATTTCTATTTTGGTATCTTACAATGTATTTTTATAATATTTTTTTCCTCCCCCTCCCCTCTTTTTTTCTTTTATTGGAGACAACAACAGCTGTGTTATTGGCACAGTGCTGAGAAAGGGAAGCTAGAGGTTAGCAATGGCATAAAGATAAGCAGTTCTGGTGTAAATCAGATCCTTCACAAAACTGAGATTGGAAATTGTCGCTTTTCTACAAATAAATGATCATTTCTTGCCCTCTCCGTATGTGCAAGGCACTTTAATTTTTCATTGAAATGGTTTCTTAATACTTCACTTTGGAGTGGAAAAGGCAAGGATCAAGTCTCCATTCATACTGGGGAAGGACTGAAGCTGACATCTCAGAGCATGCACACCGCATGGAAACCCCCGCTCTGATGTTAAGAAAGCAAAGAGCAGATCTAAGCAGCGAATCTGTCACCCTGGCTCTACATTGGCCACAGGGTGGGTGCTGGGCCAAGCCTAGGCATGGGAAACCCAGCCGGACAGGGAGCCTAGTATCATTGCCATTAATTAAGTGCACTCCTACTTGCTGCAGAGAGCTCTGCACAGGCTGCCAGAGCCACCTGAAAGGCCAAGTAAAAATCTGGTCAAATAAACCAGGCTTAAGCCAGGCACAGCTCCAGCCCACAGGGCAGCTGGGACCAGGCTACGCTATTTCAGGGTTGCATCTTTGGTCCGTATGGCACTCCAGCCTTCTGCGAGAGGCTGGGCAGGACGTTCAATCTCTATGCCCAGAGGTTTTTGATGGAGAGAGTTCAGCACACAGTGATCACATGCTTGGCTTCTCGGAAAGCTGAAGTATGATCAATAGTTGATTAATCTAGTGAAGAAATGAATATATTAAAAGCAGTGACTGATGTCAAATACATTCTCTCTTGCTCATCGATTTCCTTATTTTTAACCTGCATGTGCCAAAGTTATGAAGCCCAGTTCCAGTGTGCAGCTAGTACATTCATCTATTTAATTTCATATGGATATAATTTACTAAGCAATGTATTTGATTGAGTAAATGTGGTGCCATTGATTTTGTGGCTGAATTATCTGATTTGATTGGCACTGTGTCCCATTTAATAGAGAAAGCAACCAATCCAATAAGTAATGTTAGTAATTGGGTGGTTGTTTTCTAAAGAAAGATTACTTGAGTTTAAAGAACTAATGTTTCTCAGTTGCAGTGTAAGCTGGATAAATTTCTACAATAGATGAACATGATAACACTTATCTGATGTAATAACAAAATGCTGGGCTGCCTAATGTAGCATCAAGGGTTCTCAGGCAGCATTCACAGAGTAACTTATATGCAGTTTATACACTAATACAAAGCTCAGCCATCAGGTCCCTTAATTAATTAGCCCTCAAAAGACATAGAGAAATACCACATACACTGATGAATTCACCCAGGCGTAGCAAAGACAGCTGTCCTGCCAGCCCCACAAGCGATTGCCTTGCCCCACAGCCCTGCTGAGCTCTCCTGCTCTCTACACGGCCCAGGGCTCCAGCCCTGCTCCCAGGAGAGTGGCACCACAGCACACCGTTCTTCTCCTCCGTATGCCCAAAGTATTGATGCCAGCCCCTGTGAGGGACCAGACAGTGTGCTAGGTGGCAGCTGACAGTCTGACTTGGTGCGGCCACCCCTGTCCTCGTGTGCTGTCCCCAGTCTGTGGCTGGAGGGCTGAGCGGATGATTGCCACAAGCGCTCTGGAGTCAGACTGGCGCTGATGAGTCTTCTGGGCATTTGGCTCCAGGATGGGAGATAAGTTTTCTCCATCTACGTGTGTTCTAACAAACATGACAGTTAATATTCTGGACTACATAGCAGTGAGACTAAGCCTGGGCTTGGAGCAGCCGTCTCTGGCTGCAAATCGATAGTGTTCAGGTAAGGGAGCAGGAGCAGCCTTCACACCAATGTGACTCTACACAATTAAGGATCTATTCCTTTCTGATAATACCTTCCCAAGCCTGAATCTGAGGCAAGGAATTTTATTCAAGGTGATGTTTAATACTGCTAAGAGGAAGGATATTTAATTAAATGCTATACTCGACAAATTTGATACCAACAATCATCTGTCAAGTTCATGTAAAACTGATAGTAATAAAAGCAGAACAACTCATATACTGATTTTTTTTTCTTGCCTATGCTATATTATTTTGCAACAAGATAAACCAGCATACATCGTTTGATTTCCATGCTTATATATTACAAAATACAATCTAGTCATAATGCTGATGTGACAGCCAAAAGGAGCTCAGATATTAGCAGAAGAAAGTGATTTTTTTATTATACTATTTTATCACTGGATGGAAATTTCAGGACTTAAATTTACCATCACATCCACATCTGAACCTGAATATCTGGGAGGTCATTTACTCCACTGCACAATAAAAGGGAGTCAGACAAGGTAATGCATAATGGAAATCAAAGCAGAACTTCCATTTGCAACTATGCCATACATAAAACTATCAGCTGCACTATCTAAATTATGAGAAGATGCGACTCTCTGATGATGAATACAGAACATAATGAGCAGGGAAGGACAGATCCCAAGGGAGGGGGAATGTGCCACTTGTAGAGGTGTTTATCAAAAAAGAGATATGCTTCTGTATCTTAAAATGTTATTTTTCTCAAAATTTATTGCAGATACTGATAAGCAAGATCTGTTTATTTACTTCATGGCAATTACAGGGTTGCTCAGAACTGTCTATTCAGACAGATTCTTCCCCACAGAAAAGGCTTGTCGCTGAACATTTCAGGGTTTTACTTCTAAAAATTCAGAACTTCAAAAACATTTTAAAATGTAGAAATATTCAGCTTTTTCTGTTCCCGAGGCCTGCATCTTTCAAATTGCTAACTTCTTAAGAAAGGAAAGATGTTTCAGGCTCCAGAACAACAAAGAATATTGTGTTTTTCTCGGAGTGATGCAGGGAGGGCACCCCGGGGCGTCGCAGAGTGGCGGGGGACAGGGTGCTGGCCCCAGGCTTCCTGAGCAGGGCAGGACCCCACCGCCCCAGGGGTGCTGGGTGGGCGCCAGTCCCAGCTCCTCCTGCTGCCACCAGCACACGGCTGATGGTGCTTTGTTCGAGAGCTGTTGCCAGCCCTGATGTGTGGGCATCTTTATCTGACGTGCTGGATTTACCAAGGAAATACAGTTCTTGCCATATAAATTAGGGGGGGGGGGGGGGGGGGGGGGGGGGGCGGGGAAAGAAGAAACAAAAGAGAATAGCTTTGTGTCAGGTCTTCTTAGCTTTTCAGAGGTAATATTCAGCATACACTTTCCTGCCTCTCCTAAGCCGGCTTTGTGTGAGAACTGGAATGGAAAATGGCAAAGATACCAGTTTTATCTACCCTTAATTAAATGCTGAAGTTCTCATCTGTAGTGGCGGAGATCGTGTTGTGGTGCACTGTGAAACACAAACCATACGAATGGTGGTAATTATAAGTCAAGGGATTTTGCTAATACCAGACTTTCAGTCATTTCTCCCTCAGTAATTAGAGCACAGCAAATAAATCAGTATGCAGTTGATTTAAATAAACTGCCACTAGAAGAATTATTTGCTGATGACTTTCCTTGCAAATCACATATCTACTGTTGCCACATATCAGAGAAATTATTTTTGTTTCTTCAAATTAAATGCGTTTCATACAGATGGCAGATTCCCATTCCTGCTTGCTTTTGGATAGGAACAGGAACATTGTTAGAGTGATGTGTAAGACATAAGTTGCTTGGAGTCCTGGTGCTCAAATCAAAGCATGCTGCTGAGAATAATAAACACATGTATGTGAGTGAAATTCAGATTGGAGGCATCTGTTTGAAAACAAGAAGGTGTCGTTGTCTAAGTGACTGGCAGAGATAGATGTCTCCGTACTAAAACCCCAGGAAGTGAAGTCTCTGTCTCGTTTCTGGCCAGGAGGACCAGATAATTTTCAGAGGCCTGTGACTTGTCAAGCTTTCCCACTCCAGATTTTATGGAATCTACATAAGCCTATCCTCCCTATGAACCAAATAATCTAGATTGGTGGAATTTATGGAGCTAAGAAAGCTGGAGAGATCTTAAAACATATAATCTGGAAGTATAAATATCACTAACCAGGACACCTGCCATATGGTTGCAAGAGATACAGCACATCTAAGAATCCCGATGCCGTCTCCTGTCGAGTTTGACCTCTCTGAACATCAGAGGGCCAAGTCACCCGAGCAGCCAGTGAAAAGGCAGTGTGTCTTTCTTACTGTTAGGCATGCTTTGACCATTTTGTGGACAAATCTTCAGCTCCTTATTAAAGTGGCAGCCAAGCACTGTGCGTATGTTGAGGCTATAAAAGCACCAGCAATGTGTATCAGAAGCAGAATCTTTGTTTACCAGATGTCAGCTAATAATAAGAGGTATTATACCAGCACTGAGACCCATTGTGAAAGCCATGTACAAGCTTACGAGCTAAGCTAGCTGATTTACTGACTGCTTCATACCCGTGTTGCATGAGTTGGTTTGAATGTAATCTACTAAAAACACCCCGATGGGACCCATAAACTTTATATAAGGAGCCTTAACTCAAACAGTAAGAGACTCCAAGGACCCATGGAGAATGGCTCAAATGCTGCAGCGAATGGATTTTTTTATGCATTTTGGTTTTTCTTTTGTAGTCATAAGGGCTGTTTTCTGTTTATTTTGCAAAACAAAAGCAGTCCCCCCAAAACTGTCCCCAAGTCTCCTCTGCCACAAGCACAGGCAAGGCAGGAACATTGTGCCAGCACATCGTAATCCATCCAGACTCGGACAGGCTGCACACTGCATGGGAAAACAGCTGGGCAACCTTTCCAGGTATTTGTCCTCAGTGCAGACTTGTAAAAAGAATGGTCAACATTATTTGATGGGATATTTGCCTTCTTGCTACAGTGGAAAAGTTTAGCAGGAATGTAAAAGTGTAATTCCACTGTGGAAAAAATTGTTTGATGCTAAGATGAAAGCCTTTCCTTTAGGAAAGGAAACCAGAGCTGCTCTGCTTAGATTGCAGATAGGCTGGCCTGAAGATGTGTGTGGACTGATGATGAACTTGATGTGCACTGGTGCGGCTGAGATCAGAATTAGACCCTTATGACTTTAGAAGCGATAGGGATGGCTTCCTCAGCTGCTGCATGGTGCTGGTACTGCTGGAGGGACAGAATATGGACTCTGTGGTGCACCGAGGCTGAGTGACAGAGGGAGACGGAGGGGATGAGACTTGCCAAGGGCCACGCTGGCCGGTGCTGTGGCAGGGAGCAGACGCTCTCTCTAGGCTACGTTTCCAGCCAGCTTGTGCTTTTCATGTGGATGCTGTTTGCCGATGGCTGCCAGGCAGATGGCAACTTGTATTACAGGTTATCGAGCTAAGCAGTAGGAGTCAAAACAAAATTATTGCTTTACTCCTCCACACTAATGAGAAGTGCGTCACCCAGTTGTTTCGGCACAGGAGGAGTTTGGTTCCTGCTTGCTTTGGGTCTGGTCAGTATTGCAAGAAAAAGAAAATAAAAGTCAGAAAACTTGGGCCAGTGGTCTCTACTGGTTTGATAAATTCCTCCCACCCACATCTGCCGCTCCTTGCCTATTCCTGTCTGTAGGGGAGGCTTGACCATAATTAGAAAATTATCAAGTTAATGTCAATGTCATGGACAAATTCCCCTCACCCCACTCCCCAGCCTCTTCCCATGGGTGCAGGAGGGACAGGGCTCGCAATGCGCCACCTCCTCCTCTCCATCACTTTGTTTGGAGGTCTGTGCACATCAGGTCTGCCTCCGTGCCCCCAGTATCAAAGAACAGTCCTACAGAAATAGGGTTTCTGGCCTCACCTTTTTTCCTGTTTTTTTTTTTTTTTCTTGTGAAAACAGTAATAAGGTATTGATCTACTTTGTTGAGACAATGAAATCTCTTTAATTAGCTCATTAGTCCTTAGCTCATCAACAATTGGATGAATGCTCCATTGAATCCTGGTTAATCACAGAAGAAGATGACTTCAAGAGACTTAGAGGATGTGCATGGAACTGAGGGCTGGAGGTGGAAGGGGTCCTGGGCCAGGGATGTATACAGGGTTTAGTTGAAGATTATGATTTTTTTTCCATGGAGTAAAAATTCGTGCTTGATGAACCAGGCCTCAAAAGTTTGCATTAAGGAGAAGGAAACTGAACAGTGTAAATCTGAAGAGCTGAAAGGGTCTTTTGCTGACAAGTCAAACTCTATGATGCAGCAATGTATTCCCAAGGCTGCTGGCAAGTTTAGTCCAGCAAGAAGGTTTTTCTGGTTTTAAATCAGTTTTTAAAAGTAAATATGAGAATGGGATGGCTATAAAATTACAATATAATTAAATTGTGTTGGGGTTTTTTTTTTGGTTAAAGGGAAAGTGAGCACATAACTTCCAGAGAGCCAGTGGAAAATTGTCACTACAAAATATGTAAGACCTGCACTGAAACGTCAGTGCGAGTTCTGAGCAATAGCACAGGTCAAATCAGAGAAATGGCTGCAACAGCACATGGGCTACATAGCCCCCGTTCGGAAGGGTCCGGGCTATTTCTGCCGCCTGCCGGTAGCTCCTTTCCAGTTCCATCATGACACTGCCATTTGAACTCCATTCCTTTCAGTTTGATAGCTCGTGGCTGCGAGGCTTGTCCTACCACTGCTGTACCGTACTATAAAAATTATTTTCAAACCCCGTGATGTATTTTCTATTCACAGCTCCAGCTAATCACTGGGGAGCAGAAGCTAGTAAATTGCAGGTAGCATCACACTGGTTAAAGTTTAATGGTGACTTAGTGCTCTCCTGCCTTGACCTCATTTAAATTAGAGCAATAATCCAGCAGGTGTATGCTAATCAAAGGGTGATGGGGAGAATTTTGATCAAGAATGCTCCTTCTTGAGTGTGAACCAAAAGCAGCATTTTCCCTTCTGTTTCAGCGCAGATCATTCAGCGGGGAGCCCAGCTGGGAGGGCGCAGCACGCATTGCTGCTGCATGGGGACCAGGGCTGCCGTCTGTCTCCTCATCCCAATGCAGCAGCCGTGCTGCATGGCCCAGGGCCCTCCCGGCTCTAACCGGGATGCACAAGTCAACAACACAACAGCACAAACCTACTGCCCTTCTGATCCCATCTTTACTCCCATTTCTCCTCAGAGGAAGAAATCACTATTTAAAAAGTGTCATTCGAATGTCCACAAACTGTGGAAAGAAACTGGAAATTCATTATCTCCCTGAACCTGATACAAATAAGGATTTGGCTGCTTGGTGCCACTTCGAGATAGTTGTTGCAAAGGATCTGAATGTAGACAATACTTTAAAATAACTTTAGAATCAACAGCTATTTTAATTTGCAACTTGCAGCTCACTTTGACAAATACCCCCAAAAAGGAGAATAATACAGCTTCAATTATATTTCTGTACAATATTTATCTTATTTTGTGTGGTGTGCTGCTGAGCTAATTCAATTTGCTGCTGCCAGCCCATGCTTGTTCCCCTTTCACTTGTAATATATAACTTTATGAAGAAGGACTAAATCTTTCTGCGTGAATGGCACTTTATCCCTGAATGCAAATGTTTCTGGAAAATAAAATACAACAACAACAATACTCTTTGTAAAATCAAGAACAAAAGCCACGCAGCTGAGCTATTTTTCAGTAGGGACAAATGATACACAGTAGAGGGAAAGCAGGTGGCAGCTGGAAAGCATCCAAAAACCCCCAGAGGCTTCTGGCTTCACAGTTGGAAACCAGGACCTGATACTCTTGGCTTGAACACAGCACTCCTTTGAATACCCAAGCCAGAGGAGATGGTGGAAGATTGT
This sequence comes from Falco peregrinus, assembly GCF_023634155.1. Lineage (NCBI taxonomy): Eukaryota > Metazoa > Chordata > Aves > Falconiformes > Falconidae > Falco > Falco peregrinus. Next base: position 119,329,650 of record NC_073723.1, read on the forward strand.
CCCCTGTGACCTCCTGCTAACTCTCTGAAGGACATGGAGACCTGCTGGGTCATGCTGAACGATACGGTGTAGCACAGGCAGACAAGGTGGTGGTGCCCGGCCCCTAGAAGATAAAAACTTAAATTGATTTTGGAGCCTGTAGATGGAAATTTCAAATTATATTTACTGAAAGATGAAGATGGGACATTCCTCCAGTAGGCCCAATGAGGTTAGCTGAGCACTGAGTGCCCACTCACATCAGAAGCACTCGCCCTGTGCTGAGCCAAACAAGCAATGCCCTTGGGAGCTGGTGGTACGGCAGCTGCAGCAGCACTGGTGCCTGGCACAGCCCTCAGGTGGGGTTTCCTCCCCTGACAGGCACTGCAACTCCCTCTGAAACACTGAAAAGGACATGTGCGGTGGTAATTCATGCAATAACCTCTGTGCTGGAGCAGGGCACAGCAAGCAGACGTACTCAAACTTTTACTCTAATGCTCACTTACTGACATTTCCGTAACTTTTGTATTCTGTAATTCACTCTCATGAGTTGCTGTTGGAGCTATTTCTGCTCCTATCCTAATGCCTTTTAATTTCTTTTTCTCCAAATTGCTTCCTCTGGAGGTAGAAAACAAGCCATGAGCACTTGTTTCATGTATCAAGGCAAAGTGTCAGTCAGCTTCTGCCTGTGGGCACCTGTGCTGGTGCCAGTCATCTTAAAATATACCCACTGCAACCAGGAAGGCTGCTGGGAAAAAATAAAGAAATAGAAAGGAGGCCATTCAGCTAAAGGTTGGGAATTGTTTGCAGCAAACTGACAGATGTTCATGGATCATAAGTACATTCCCAAAAGGACAATGCTAGTAGCTTGAAAAACTGGAAGGGAGAAAAGATGGAAGAATTGATTTAACATCTGTGTTTTTCTTGAAAACATTTTCTCTTAGGAATATCAGGGAAGCTGACATTTTCACAAGGCAGAAGTGGGATTCACGGCTAATTGTGGTCCTGATGGTGAAACAAAGCAGGGGATCCAAAGGAAAGCTTTGCAAGCTCCAGCATCTCCTTCATAGCTTCTCCACCGCCTGGAATACTTACAATGAGAAAAATATGGGCCACTGCAACTTTGGCCCCTTGGCTTGTTTCACATATTGCTTGAAAATTGATGGCTTCACAGCCTGTCCTTTGTCTCAACCCCATACATGGCCTGGAGAGACCACTGCTTCAGAAACACCATGTCAGGAGAGAAATCTGCCATCAACTCCTGACTTTTCCCTCTGCCTCCCTCCTCTCTGGTCTGTTGACAGCCAGCCCTGCCGGGTTGCAGGTTCTGCCATGCAAACAGATCAGGTTACAAGTGTTTGATTATTTTTTAATTTTCCACTAAACCAGCACTGCTGGGGTGCAAATGTCACATAACAGGCAATTGCAGGAGCTGCACAAGAGGGAAGCAAATCAGCAGTGAAGCAGCCTCCTTTCCATTCTCTCACACTTCAGAGTTACAAGATCCACATCACACTTGCTTTCATTTCAGCCTGCTTTGTGTTAATTTTAGCATCTAAACCTTCTATTTTAGAGTTGAAAACACAGCTGATAATATGGTTAATGGTTGCTGTGGGGTCCCTTGGCAGCGAGGCATTAACACCCTCACTAGCATATTGCATTCAGCTGCACTTCCAGGTTCCAGTCTCACAGCTCCTCCACGAAAATGTGGTTGGTGCTGCAGAAGCAGTGGTCACCACCATCCTGCACTCAGTTCTGATCTGACTGGCTCATTAGATACAGGCTAGGGCATTTTTCCACTGGTATCAGCTCTTGGGTGATGAATGAGCCCACAAGTTATTCCCATGTCTCCATTATTCATCTCCACTGTATGCTGTCAAAGAGCACAAGGTGCTCAGTCCACTGTGCTGGCAGGTCACATTTTCAGGAACAGGGAGCCACAACGTAAAGCATATACTGAGTACACACAAGATACCTTGGCTCACTTAGCTGGTGCTCAGTGCCCCCTCCTCTCAAATTCTTCTTTATCCAACAGATCAGGCTCCCCTGAAGCCTCCCCTGAGCCTCTGGCCAGAGGTGATGCCCCTGCTTTGGTACTCAGTGAGGCCTTATGACTACAACAGCCTCTAAGGTAGGTAGGCTGCTGAAGTTTTGGTGGATCTCCAGCTCTGGGCCTGCATAAAACACCATCAGCTACAAGGTCACAAGCGTGTCTTCTCAACCAGTCCACAGAGGTGTAAAGTTGCACAGCCCAAAACTGGGTTTCAGTGAAGAACAGAGTGCAAAAGCACAGCATACAGATGCCTGGTACATAGCAATGCCAGAAATTTCAGAGTAGCAGAGAGCAGAATCAGCTGAAGATGTGGGGTTTTTCTTTAATTTTATTTTCAAAGTAATAAACTCTGTAATTAACCATAGCTTAGTAAGTCATCAATCTTGTGCAAAAAAAGGATTAATGAACTAATTAACTAGGATGCATTCTCCCAGTGTAGACAATCAATGCCTTATCTTAATGTAGGGGTATCTCTGAAGGGGAAGGAGGGAGGTTGGAAACAATTAAAGAAACTAAATATTGAGAGAGATAATGCTGGCTTGTTTTTCCTAAAAAAAGGAAACAGATGAAGAGACAAACTCCAGTATTTGAAACCCAGTATGCTTATTTCCAATGCTTTAATTCTTAGAGAAAATACAGACTAGGAACTACCCTTAGTATTCTCTGAGTAACTGGTTTCTATTTAACTAAGAGGACAAGAACCACAAAGCTAGCAAACCCCCTTTTAACCAGCCTTCTTCCCCTCAGTCCAAATTTAAAGAAATGTAAATCTGCCATTACAGAGTCAGTGCCTTGAAACAGAATGTTTGCATTTGCATGAGATTTCAGAACCTGTCCTCCTAATCTTCCTGTTTCACACATATTTATTCCAATGATTCCCTTTGCTTCCTCTTGTCAGCCTAAAGTTAATTCAAGTAATTTTGTACTCTAAAAGCAAGCCTTTTCTTGTATGTTTAAAATACAGCTTGAGCCTCTCCCAGTTCAATAGTCATTTGGGTTGGAAGCAACTGCTCAAGCAATTGCTTCTTCTTCCCTCAAGAATATTACACTCTCTGTTGCTCACAACAGATATCAAGAGTGTTAATATTGTTGTCGTGGTGACTGACAGCTGCTGCAAATATGGCTGATATAAAGTTAAATTACTGCACTTTAGAAGCAGTGCAAAGCTTTGCATGTAGCTGGGGTGATCTGTTACATCCTCCCGGGGAAAAAGGACTTGAGAGGCATCCACCAATTTCATCACAAGAGTACTCAGGAAGCCTTTATACCCCTCATCTCCAGTGAGGCTATTAAAAGGGACTGGCTTTCTACCTCATCTTCTGGGCTAAGAAGCTCAAAGTCACAAGGCAGAGAAGGAAGAGCCTCCTCCATCCCTTCTGCGGGGACTGTGGCAGACAATGACCAGAGGAGGGGAAGATATCTCTCTCAGCAACATTTGGTCCACGAAGGAACAATAACAAAAAAGACTCCCACATTTTGCCCTGGTGTGCACAATACAGCTCCACCGTGAGCTTACAGATGTGTTTAGTCAGGCTAGCACATCAACCCCCTCCCAGAGAGTGAGCTGAGCTGCAGGATCTTCAGTGAGTGCATACATCTGAGGGCACACAGAAGCCAGGATGCCTCTGGAGAACAGCCCTGTGATTATTCCCTTTTAGTCCATGGTAACATTTTCTTCTTGCTTCTAATCTGCAGGTATGAGATGGGCTCAACACATGGTGTGACACAGCACACACGTGACACGCACTATAATGGAAATCAGACCAGCTCTGCAGGATGAGTTTGCGTGAGTATCATCACTTCTAGGAGCCTGGGCAGGTTGTTTAATCTATCACATTCAAGTGCTGTTCCTCTACCAAATCACCCAGTGAGGCTCACTGAATCATCTGGAGCAAGAAGGTCTGTGTAAATGCACATGCCAACAGGTGGGCATAATCTTGGCGGAGTGATGGTCTCTCACCATATCTCTAAAGGGCTCACAAGCTGTACCAAGGAATGAAAACCATGGTGAAACTAGTGGAAGAATTAAATCAAACAGATGGAAGTGTGGAAGTGGAGTTTGGGTCAAGAAAGGCCAATTTCAAACCATATTTAATTAAACTGGGGAAGTTTTTTAACTGATAAAAACATCTTTAGTTGGATTTAATGGCATTTAGCTGCTTTAATTGGGATGTCTATATTTGGAGTTTGCAGACAGAAACAGATAATAAGGCGACAAAAACAGATCACAGGGGCTTAAAATCCTGGCATTTGCATAACCCAATTGTTCACATTATGAAATAGAAACCCTGTTATCAGCTTGCATAAAACAGCTTGTTTTGGTAGATTGCAAATACTGTGTTTAATTAACCAAGCTTCAGGGACAGTGAATCTTATTGTTACAAGATACAACTCTGTGGAAATAAAGGCATTTTCATTTAAATAAAACAAAAGGGGATGTTTATCAGGATGTTACTTAATTGTCAGCATTGCTAAAGAGTTTTGTTTCTGCTATAATTTATGAACTGGAATAGATCAGTGAAGCAGTGAACCAGGCGCCTTTGTCCTGTACAATTAAAGCTCTGTCATCTTAAATCCAGGCATTAATGATGCCAGCAGCTAGGAGGAAAGGAGAAAAAAATCTGCAAGTGCATTGGAAATCCTGGGTTATGAATGAAATCCAGTTTTACCCAATTAGCTCTCTCAAAGCATCTCTGTCTTGGCAATATCTACCTCTGGCACTTCCAGGAAGTACATTACAATATCACTCAGGTCCTAGCGTGTTCCCCAGCAAAGAGCAGAGGTGGGTAAACCTAGGTAAGTGTGAAGGTATATACCACTGATGAATTTTTTGTCACTCTTTCCCTCAGCATTCAAGCAGGAGATTTGTGTCTGAAAAGCCAGGAATCGTCCACAGAGTAAGATGGAAAATAACTGAACTGCTGGAAAGGAAATGATCAGGTTTTCCTTGCAGAAAACACCGCTGGGAATGGAAAACGTTCTTGTTTTGAGTTTGAGACACAATAAAACCTAAACATTTCTGTATCCAAGTGTATTTTTGCTAACATTTCCAGTATGTCAGAAACCATTTTTCACTAGGGGGAAAAAAATAAATCACCAAGCATCTCCAGAAATACTATTTGCCATTGTGCAGCCTCCCTGGGAGCCTGCCGCAGGAACAGTGCCAGAGGCCACACCTGGAAGCAGCTGTGCTGCACAGGCACGGCAGGAGCATCCTCTGTCCTGGGAGCATGCAGAGCTTTCAGAAATGCAAAAGGGAGGAAAAAAGGATGCTGTGCACACTGAGGACAGGCCCTGTCCACATTACCACTAATGCAAAATACAAGTCACAGGATGTCTCTGAAATAATTGTATTTGAAAGGACACAAAAATTGCAGTTGCTGAGCTGCTTTCAGGAGCAAAATATATCCCATGGCCTGAAACAAAGTCTTATTTATACGCTGTGTTTTTCTATGATTGCTTAAATATGCTTATCACACTGCTGGCCTTGCAGTGCAGCACCACTGAACTCCTCCTGTTCAGAAATGACAGTGTGCAATGAAAGATGTCTGACTACAGTGAAACCCCTCACCAAAATACCTGGAGGCAGCAGGGCCAGGTCTGCACAGGAGTGTAGCAAGAGGCAGAAGCTGCTGGTGAACCCAGGAAGGCATGTTATCAAAGAAATGTGCTGGAGTAATCGGAGAGGAGAGCAGATGCTGCTGGCAATAAAAGCCTATGTGAAATCCAGCTGAGAAGCCTACTGTGAGACCTAAAGGGGCAAATTTCCCTGTGGTAGGACAAAAGAGACCCAGCAAGTGAATAGCAGAAAAATCTATTGCAAGGTACCCATTATCAAGCAGCAGTGAAGCTGCAAAAAATGGAGAATTGAATTCGAGGAGGGAAGGGAAGCAGGCACCCTGTGGACACAATTACAGAGACATTTCAGAAATTGCTGGGTGTGTAAATGCAGGAACAGCAGATGGGAGAGGTCTGAGGATGAAAGGGTAGAAGTGGTCTCCCCACATATGCCAAGGAAACACCCAGCTGCCTGCCTCTGCCCCTGCCTGCCAAGGCCACCTCCCTGGCACACACTGCCCGGTCCCATCGGTCTCCTGCATCCACCATGGCCCACATGCTGGAAGCTCTGTCCCCCCCGCACCCCGACTGCTGGCAAAGGCTGTTCCCTCCCCCCCAGCAGCACACAGAGGACCCAGTTTCCCACTGCCCTGGGTCCCACAGGTGCTGTTCTCCCTCTGCACAGCCTCTCCTTTGCCTATGCCCCTGGGCCACCTCTGGCTTCCAGTCCTGAAGGTGAAGCTGCTCCTTTGCTCCCACAGCCCTCACCCTGTGCCATAAATGCTGGGAGGTGAGGGATAGGACAAACTGTAACAAAGCCCAATGTCCCTTGCATGTCCTGGGTGTGACTTTTCAGAGAGGCTGATCTTCCACTGTAGGCACCAGGCTCTGTTCTCTCTGCCGCGTCAGCTCATGCCAGGCTAAGCCTTACACAGAAAGCTGGGCTTTCGCACAGCTGCACACATGCAGCACCTTGTGCACTGTTCCTAGATCAGCTGGGGCTCAGGATTGCAACCCACACGGCCCCCAGCTTCTCATCACAAGCAAGCTGCAGTCTGGGGCTGTGCCTGGAGTGATGGCAAGGCCCAGCAGCAGAGCATGCTGAGGGGTACCCCAGCAGGAGCCCACCGTCCCCTTGGGAACTTGCTCCCAGTCCCAGCACTGCTCAGCCTTGTGCTACACAGCCCTGGAGCCTTGCAGGGAAACTTTCCAGCAGCCAGGCTGCTTTTGGAAAAGGTGAATGTGGTGTTTGAAAGGCACCAAATCCTTTAATCCCTGCAGCCACTTTAACCCTTGGCCTCCTGAGCCTCACTGAAGGATCTGAAAGCTTGCTGAAATCCCAGAGTATCACAAGGATCATTGTACATCCTTAAATAAACCTCCTTTCTTTAGCTCTCTCCCTTTGTGAGGATTTATGCTCTGTGAGAGGCACAGCTGGTCCTAAGGAAATGGCTTGAGGTTTGAAAACTGCTTCCTGGTTTTTACTTCTTGCCTCTCAAGGGTTAACAATCCTCTGGAGAGCGTACAGCAGCCTGTCTATCCACTTTGGTAATTGAAATCAATTTCTCTGCCTTATCTTTAGGAAACCTATATAGTCAAGGCACTAATCTGCTGGCTCTGCCATCTTTTAAATGAAAACCTATTTAAAAAAAAAGAAAAAGGTCCTTTCCCTGCCTGCTGATGCTCAGCTTCCAAGGGGGGAGACAGACAAACTCCAGGCCCTAGATTTTTTCTGAAAGCAAGTGTATGCACCCGCTGGTCATCCCCTGGGCCTCCTAGGCTGGGAGTATGGCTGAGATCCATTCCTCTCTCCCTGATCCAAGCACTTCTGACTTCCCCAGGCAAGGCAGGGGCTCTGCCTTGACAGGTCCTGCTGTGCCCAGCACCATGATGGGACGGGAAACCCACTGCCTGCTCATGTACCAGGGGAGCTCATGCGCTGGGTGAGGGGACGACCAGTGAGGAGGATGGATGCCAGAGATCCCAGATTGAGAATGGAGTCAGGAGAGGGTCTTTCAGCCACGTATCTCCTTGGTGCAGCTCCTTGGCAGTAGACACCATGCTACTGTAGAGGGGTCACAAAAGCAGGATGCCAGTCGTGCACACTGATACAGGCACAGCTGTGGTCAGCGATGAAGGAGCTAACCCCCCACAACCAGCCTGCTCTGAGGAGCAGATGAGTGCCTTTCTTTGCAAACCTTTCCTCTCGAATCTTCAGTTACCCAAAGTGAAGCCTGCAGAGAAAAAGCAGACCCAAGCCATGTTCTCTCCTAAATCGAGTCATTAGGAGTCCAACCAAGCCAATAGATTTCTAATTTGCAGTCAATCAAGCTTGAAATCCCTGTAGTTTTGATTGTAATTACATAGATCAAGTAATCAATAGGGAATCATATCACCCTGACCTGAAAAAAAAGGAGGAAATAAAACCCCACAAGGACCCCTCTGGTTCCTTGGGCACCAGGCAGGAGGGCAGGGTGAGCGGGGCAGCACCAGCGCTCTGCAGCAGTGCATGCACCATGCAAGGCTGCCAGCTTGGGTTTCCTCAAAGCAGGATGTTACATATTTTCAGTGGGTGTCTGTGGTGGTAAGGAGAAGCCACAGAACAGGGAACGAGAATGCAAGCACAAACTGATGGCCAGGAGAACTGAAGCTGGGACTCTTGACACAAAGCAGAGAATGAAAGGAGCTGAGTTGTTGCTTACCCAACAGTAATACGTGATCCTTCCCAGATGTCTATCCTATTGCTGTCTGCAGAAGGAACCATCACAGCTCGCTAGCAAGAAGCGTGTGCATTTACCAGAAGTTAACAATTTGTAGTTTCCTTCAAACTAAGTGCACTTCTTGAGCAAGACAATATAATTAAGTGATGCACATTAATATCATGAGATAAGCATCACTGACCACATTTATGACAACATAAAAGGAATTTGCCAAGGAAAAGAACTTATATCCTATAAATCAAAGCATTTTGGTGCATAAAACACAAACCTATGAATTGTAATAGAGCATGACCAAGTCTCATCAACAGAAGTAAATATTAAGCCCCCAATGACAAACAGATATCAAGCATCTTATCTGAATGTCTTTTCAAGACATCAGATTTAAAGCAGTTCCCTGATTCTTATTCTGTTAATCGAGGTAATTTGCTTTAAGTGTTCCTTGCAGCTGCAAAATTACAATTACCCCTTTAATATTCTGATAATATAAACAGTATTTTTTTCTCATCCAATGCTAATTATTGTGTACTCCTCTGAGGAGGAATCCTCTTTGGGTAAACTGCCTGATAAGAGACTAACACACACAGCAGAAAATTAAATGTATGACAGTGATTTGACTGGGTAAGGGTAGAGGAGGGAACGGCCATTTCACTGGCCTGGCTTCCTCATCCAGTTATTCATTATGTTAAATTGCCATTATATTCCTTTCAGCTCCCCAAGAAGTCAATATAACATAATGAAGTTATCACAAGATGAAGCTTGCTGAGCTAATTTGGTGATGGTAATACAAAGCAGTTCTAGGTAAAGGTTGGGAAGCTTTGTTTGCAGAAGTGAACATGAGGATAGTTGAAGTTATTCAAGACAGGTAGTAGTTTCTTTTACCATCCTTGCCCCTTCAGACAAGATTTTTTTATCCTTTAGTGGCTAAAAGTGTAAAAAAATTTTCAATACTCACTGTCACAGCAATAGAAATCTGAAAGTTCAATATAAATATAGGCTGCTCTTGCCTCTGACCACTCAATGCTGTTGAACAGAAAAGCTTGCTTCATTTCTCCAGTAGGACAGCACTTCAAAAAAATTTCTTAGGAAAGCCTGATACACACATGTTCTTTTTCTCAGCAAAAGGAAAAAGAATGCTGTGCTTATCATCAAATAAACCTTCTTGAGTACATCTCAGTTTATTTTCCTCAAACACCACTGACAAATGGTGCATAAGAAGGTACCAGGAAGGAAGCAGATACAGCGCCTGTCACGCAGCAATTGCTCAGTACTTACCGTCTACAATAATTTGGAAAGCCATCTGCACACATCTAACTAACTATTTGACATTGCAAACACCTCTCATTTTTGATGGCAAACTCCATTTTGAATACAGGACGTATTTTCTGGCTTCCTGATAAACTGCAACGGCAAGCATATTTTGGCTGCAGATCTCCTCCCTCCTGCTCGCCAGGACACTGCTGCACTGGGGCCAGACAGCCTCCAAACAAAACAACATGGTCCCTCGCTCTGTGCAGCTGGGGCTACCACTTCCAAAGCTACCAATTGTAGCCACACAGTTTTGGCAGCCATTTATCAACACACTATAGAAACAAGAGGTAGCTTGGAGCTGCATTAATTAATTTATTCTGCTCCTTGTAAGAGTATGTATCCTGTCAGCCAGTTCTTTGGTTTACAATTGTTCCTGCATTAATCTTAAGTGTATCAAACTGAGCACAGGCTCATTGTTAGTGGGAACAATGGGGAACACTGTGTACCGCATGCAGGAGGAATGCCCCCACAGCTATTAGTCACTTTGCATTTATGTGCACTGCATTAATTGCTCACTAAAAAGTGGCTACAAAACACAAAGGGAGTAACATTGCCTGCTGATGTTCGAGGCTGACAGAAAGTAAGATGGTATTAGAGGAAACTAAACATATTTCACTGCAGCTTGGGTAGTGAGTGGCTTCAGGGCTGCACCGTGATGGGATGTTTTTGCGTTACCCACTGCTGAGGAGCAGAGTACAAGGCTGCTCCAGCAGGCACAGTGGCGGGTCCCTGGGGGATGCCACTCATGCTCCCCAGGGGCTGGGAGTAATGGGGATACTACAGAGTCCAGGAAGAATAAGCAGTTGAACAAGTGAACTAGAACAAAAATTTCCAGGCTGGAAATTCAGACAAGTCCTTCTAGCTGAGGATCCCCACTCCATGCAACATATAGTATTTAAGTTATTACTAAGATCTACACACCACTAGCACGATTTTGTCATCCCATTGCCCACTGTTTACCAACTCATTGAGGGTGGATGGTGGATTTTACTTTAGTTTTTGCTAGAAAAATTAACAGAACCAAGGTCAAGGAGCAAAGTGGGCTGATCTGTAAATATCTTGCATTTTTACTCCTGTCTCAGAGCATCATGATAAACCACTTCCAGTGCAAACCTGACTCGAAATGAATCACTGGGTACTTCACGGTGCAGGTTATTGAAAGAGGACACTATGGGATCTGGATACAAAGAAAACAGTTGCTCTTTCAACATCTCTACCCCTTTTCCTTGCCCCTCAAATTTCAATAGGCCATGTCTAATTACTGACTGGCACATATTCCCCCTCACACCAGGTTATTAGACCATAGCGCGTATGTCAGTCCACAGAATTAGCAGCTATAATGGGACCCTTTTAACAAGGTACACAACACATTTTAAATTAAATTGCATTCCATAAATCAGGTTAACCTTTTCAACATTGCTCTAAAAAAATTAATTACTCATATCAAAGCACATGACCTTTTCACAGTACTTGGGATTAGCTTCCACTCTTCTTTTATTCTCCTTTCTTTCTGCTCCTCCTTCCTCTCCCCCCCAGCCCAGCCTTCTTTCTTCATTTAAAAAGATCAGAGCCCAAACAGTGTCAAGGCTGAACACCTTGCTTCAGCTCTCACTGACAGCTTCAACCAAGTGCAACTTAATTGCTGCTCTCTTTTCCAATTCTCTTCAGAAAGCTGCCCCTCTTCTCTGGCAGGTGAAACCAGGGCTGCCCAGGTGCCAACACTCAACTTTATCATCTGGCTCTTGACTTTGGTTTGATGTTTGCTTGAAACACCTGGGACCCTTGTGACTATGTGAGGGCCTCCATTTCCATCACCAGCAACTGGTAATATTTCTACTTTATTAGCCTTAGAATCATAAATAAAGTGTGGCTGAGTGCCCTAAAAGTGCAGAAGGAAGAAAAGGGAAAAATGCCATGTGTTAAAATTTGCCAGAAGCTTCTACAACAGTTCTGCAGCGTTCACGGAACTAAATGTCAGCAGCAGAGTCCCAGTACTAGTTTAGGTACATCAGGAGAAAAGGACTATTGAAGCCAGCAACAAAGCAAGCAGGGCAGCCTAAAACAAAATCAGGTGGGAAAAACTCAAACAGATACAGTGTCATCTCTCCCCACTTGATCCTACTTGTAGCTTCCATGTAATTTGTGTTTTATGAGCTTCCTTATGCCTATGCCTTCTACAGTGAGTTCAAAAACTGGATTAGCAATATCTACAAATAATAAATCTCCGTTCTAATTGAGAATTAGAACAGAAAAGGCTTTGTTGTGCCTTTCTAAGGGAGCAGAATAAGCTTGGGTGAAGTCGTTGTCTGCAGCGTTTTCCATCACTGATAACATCACAAGCAGCTGCTTCTGCCCCATTAACCCACCTGTACTGGCCTCCTTTGTCATAGCTCCCAGGGACCACAGCAGAGTTGTGTCAGCTCCAGGACCTTTAGTAACAGAGAGTGAAACCAAATCATCACTCTACAGCATAAGCAAGCATTACAAAGTCTTCCCAGAGTCCCTTCTGAAGCAGATTCTCAAATTTTTGTCACATTTCCTGGTGTTGTATGACTTTGTAATTTGCTATTAATTTCAGCTACTTTGCAGACATTTTCCAGCACCCTCTTCGGGGGGGTGGGGGTGGGGCATTCGAGTTGGAAGCTGCTGATCTCCTACTACCACAATTACTTTACCCTAGTTTGTTTTCTTTCAGCAGTTGGCAGGTCCTGGTCAGAAGGCTCCTGAGCTCATCTATCCGTACTAACTGCCCCTTCTCCAAGTGCCCAGTGCTGAGCTCCTGCCCTTTGCTCTTTCTCAGGTATTAATGTTTCTGTTATCTATGCAGTTTCTGTCTGCAGCAGAGTTTTAGGTTTTATCACTCTATCAAAGCATAGCCTAGCTCCAGCAAGGCAACAGGAGGGGTCCTGCCCCACTCCCCCAGCCCCGAGGGGCTGCTGCAGCTCTGAGGAGCACACAGGAAGATGGAGGCTGCTGTCTGCACCCAGGAGAGCACCCTGCAGCCGGTAGCACTTCCCTGCACAGCTGGAGCCTATTTGGAAGCACTTAGGAGCAGAGCACAACAGGTGGGCTGCCCTGGAGGTGCTGATGGTTGTAATTAGTTATTACCCAGACCTCTCTGCCTGTGGCTGGAGCTCAGCTCTGCTCGGCCAGACCTTGGGTCCTGCCTGGTAGTACTGTGCTGTAGGATGCTGGTTCCAGCTCTGCCTCCACCGCTGCCACGTCAGCTGCCCTGGGGTTTTGATGGAGGCTGTTTGCCTTCTCTGGGATGGATCTGGCACTGGCTCGTGCTCTAGGTTTGAAGTGGCTCAGGACTCACTGATGCAGCCTTGCCCTGGGATGACCATGGAGCCCATCCTGCTGCTGGTGCTGAGCCACTGCTGCCACACCTCAGAGTGATGTGGGACAGGCCCTGGCACTGAAGCACTAGCCTGCTGGCACTGTGGTCCCCTCAGCACCCTTCTGTGGGGGAGCCGCCATCCCTGCTGCACCCTGCTGGCGCAGCTGATGGTGAGGTGAGGCGGCCCTTCCCTGAAAGCTTGAGGCCTGGAGCCAAGCTCCCTGTGGCAGCCATTGCCAGACTGACCAGGCCTGGGCTGCCCGCCCTGAGGAGACGGCGCCCTGAGGAGCCCCTGCTGTCCAGTGGACCCCACCGCTGTGTGCTGGCCCCTGCCACCAGAGGAGCACACAAGGAGATGTCACCTGTCTCCAAAAGGTAGGACATTGCGTGGTGACGAGCCAAGGGCATGTGTGAGGGTATGAATTTAGCTAGTGATATGTGATGGTCTGGTGCCTTGGAGCCAAGGGTGGCAAAGCTCATGCTCAAAGGTGCTGGTTTTTAACAGGGAGAGCTGCAGAGCCTCAGAGCAGCTTCGCTGTGGGTGTGTTAAACTTCTTGTGGGCTGGAGACTTTGAAATCTGGATTTGAATTAGGACTAGGAGCTAAACGCTGCACCCAAATGATGGAGTGCATGGTTTGGTTTGTGTTGTGGAATGTGCTGGCAGGAGCAGAGAACCACAGTGCGTTGATGGCATGTCCCTGGCAGTAGCCAGAGACTTTATAAAAGAAGCTCAGCAAACTGCTGTTTGATGGAATGCTTATCGGTAGATATGGTTTGGCTTTTAGCATGGTCTCTGTGTGTATAAAATGTACAAAATAAGTGGTGTTTTTTATGAATGACCTGAGTGCCAAAACATGCAAGGAATAGGCTGTGATTTTTAGGTTGGCAAAGCTGGCCTAAGAACATACTGTCTTCTTGCTGAGTAGTACAAGGTCTGTCTCAGGTTTGAAGGAGAGCTGCATTAAGTCTAACAGTTCTTGCAGTCAGTTAGTGACAAAAATCCTACCATAAGTGATAATATGTATGTGCGCTATATGTAAACAGGTCTGAATAACCTCTGCTTGACCTTTCTGAAGATAGGGATTTAAGTGGTGGTCCTGAGTTCTGCTGATTAAAAGATTAAGCTTTGATGGGGGGGAAGCAATGGTTGTTCAGCCTGGAAATTTGTGAGAAAAGTGGATAGGAAGTGACTAAGTTCATGGGAAGAGACATGGATTTATGGCTTGAGTTCATGTGGGTTTGGTACTTCCCATGCTATCAGGAGACTGACATGCAGATCCTAAGAACCTACAGTCCTCATAAGCATGTATTTCAAGTTATTTAGAACTGTGACAGGCTAAGGACATCCCTTTCTCAGCCCTGGATGCATGGGTGCACAAGTTGAGGGATCAGTAAGATGCTGAAGGGTGCAATTAAGTGGGTCAGAGAGACCCTTTGGGGTTCTGCTATTTACAGAAGCTGCAGTTTTTCAGTATGAGCTGTGCCTGTGTCAGGTGCGTTTGGTGCAGTGAAAGATGTTCCCTCTGGACGCGTTCCCCCCAGCACAGTGAAAATCTTCCCTTGTTGCCACGGGCGGCTGAGTCCCAGCTGTCAGCGTTTCCTTACTGTGTGCTGAGTGTCCATGGCAGTGGGCATTGATGGTGTCAGGCCCCATACAAACGTGTGGTTTATGGAAGTCTCTGTGGAAGTCAAGAACATCTGTTCTGCTGTTTCTTCCCTCAAATGGGATAATCTATGTAGTTTTACCATAGACTGTACTTCCCAGCTCTCTTAATTTCTTTAAATTGCTCTGTAAGTTGCTGAAGTCATCAGCAGAAATGCTGGAGTCAGCTAGATTTTAAACATTTAAAATGATATAAGACCATTTTCCTTCAGAAAGAACCTTTAAAAACTTAATTATTCTTTTTCTTTTTCCTATTTCTTTTTCTTTTTCTTTTAATGATGGGGTTGTTGAAACCTCCCATTAAAAGTCCCATAAAATAAAACAGATAAAGAAACAAAAAAGCTTAGAGCAGAATGTAACAAAGATTTTCTTGAAAACATCAGGCATCTTGCTGCTGATCTATTGCCTTTTCTTACATTGGAGAAGAAATGAATGAGGAGGAATAGGTTGCTTGGGGGTGGCTCCTGTGTTTTATGCTCAAGTTAGTGCCTCATAACTCGCATTGCAGCGTGATATCTACTCCTTGGAAACCAGATTCCCAGTGTTTTTGTGGTGGAATATCAAAATATTAATAACCTAAGCACTATTAAAACAACTGTTCTAGGATGTGTCAGGCCTAAATACGGTAAGGGTGGTGAGTATTCTGAGCATGTATAGACCAGAGGGTAGTGATCGGGCCTCCTTAGACTTCCTAGGAGAGATGTCAAGACTTGTCTTCTATAATTTAGCCATTAACCAGCCTGTTTGAGATGAGTTGATTTGGGAGCACTGTGTTTGAGACATCAAAGGCAAAACTTAGTAGCTAAGACTTCCTTTTAAATGAGGAAACAATTGTAACCTTTTCCCCCCCTTGTAATGTGCTTAAGCTGTGTGTTTGTGTATTTATTTCTGTGTACCCAGACACACATTAAAGAGATTGAACATAATAAGTTAATTGTTTACCTAATCCTTAATGAAGATTGCTATTTCCTCTTCAGAATTGCTGCTTAAAATAAAATGCATTAAAGCTCCCTCTGAATTGTTGGTGTTAGGAGTAGGTGTTGTTCAGAGGTGTGGATCGTGTTACTGCTCTGTTCTTCAAAGGCAGCTTCCCCAAACCAAAATACAAGTAAAATTAGTATGTAAATCACATTCAGCTGCAGTGTCCTGCATCAGTCATCTAAGAGGATCACCTGGATGCTTTGGCTAAACACTGCAGGGCTCAAGGATGTTTTTCTTGGGTATCTCTTGTTTTTTTCCTTGCCTTATATTTTGCTGTATTTGGTCTTGCCAGGAGACTACTGTGGCACGCTGTATGTGTAGTTGTATGGAAGAAATTTTCTGGGCAAATGCCTGTAAATGCCTGCTGGTTGGTTGTAACTGTTAGGAGCTGGTGTGCGTTTCTGGTGGCTCTTTTCTGTCTCTTCTTTCTATGAAAGCACTTAAGTTTTTACAGCTGTTCTGAAGGCCTTGTGCTGCTGTTGATAATCTTCTTGGCAAAGCTGCAGTGTAGGTTTGGCTACCCTGAGCTTCCTGTCAGTTATAATTATCTCAGTTTTTGTTCAAGTGATTTTGCATCAGTCCATTCGTCCTTGCCCTCCAGTTGCAATTATAGTTTTTGATGCCATTGAATTGCAAAGATCTGGGGAAAATGCTTTGAACATCTTTAATAGCAAAATGCAATACATCGTTCAGTTCATTTGGGGCAGTGACTCCTCTGGCTTGCTCCAAGGATTTAATCAGATGTGAGTGATGCAACCATGAAATTGTCTAGTTTACCATAGAGTCCCTCAAAGCTACTGGTTAATACATAAACAAAATCAGAATCCCTTTCTGTCTATACACGACAAAGTGGTGCAGATGACTGAGCAAAGAGTGTTAACTCAAAACCAAAACTAGTATCAAAAGTAATAGTGCAGATTTGCTTCTAACAGACTTATTTTGCCCTAAAGTTTCATTTGTCTCATATCACTTCTTTCAGATGTTGCTCCGGTAACTCATTCATTACAGCAAATCAAATAAACAAATGAAAAATTAAAGCCATTGTTATCCAGCTATTTCATCAGGGTGTCTTTGTAGTTCTTTGCATATTTATAATGTTTCCTTGGGCTGCATGTCCAATGAGAACAGATGGCTGATAGGTTACATTGACTTACCTACTCCAGCAAACTGGGCAAGTGTCCATATCTTCAGCAAACGAAATACTGCATAGCAGATTTTGGAAGAAAAATACATTGTAGTAATTGAAAGCTATTTTCAATTGCTTATCATAGTTTTTTTTTTTTCCTCTTGTGGTCTTTTCTCCTGTGCTGTTCATTATCCCTTCTGGAATTTAAATGGCACATTTTATGTATGAGAGTTAACTCCATTTGCCAGATAGAATTGATGTGTTCCCATCCCCTATATGCATGAATATGGAGATGTAGACATAGATATGAATGCAAGTCACTCTTGAAATATTCTGAATGCTGGAAGATTTCTTTTCCTTCTTTATTTAATTTTGCTGTTTAGAGTGAAAGGAACACATTTAAATAATAAAATATGAGCCACAATGTACATTCTGCTCTATTCATGAAGTTTTTCTAATTTCAGTTCTTTCTGCAGAACTGCTATAAATACTTTTACATGAGAATGCCTGAGAAATAGGTCATAGCAAGAATTGTTAATATGTACATTTGATAGAAGCCCTTCCAAAGTTCTGATTTCTTTCAGATTGTTTCATAAAGCAAATAATGTGAAGATTAGACTGGAATTTTCAAGAATACCTGTTTAAGAGTCAGAACCAGATGAAAATCCCTCTGTTCCTTTTCACCCCCAGACATTTTCTGATCAGAGTCCAGATCTCTTAAGAGACAGTAAAAGATCCTGCAGGCTTGAGTCCTGTCAGAGCAGGAACATTAGTAAAATGATTATATTTTCTTAGGATAGTTTGGTTTCAGAAACTACCCTGATTTTGCAGATGCTGCTCTTCCAAGAAGAGCTGGTTACTTGGGCTTCTGTGGAGCACACTGAGGACAACTGGAGTTTTTGCATGCAGCAGAGGCGGAGACCTTTTCAATTCTAGAAAATCCACTTGCTTCTTTACTTAATACTTTTTTTATGCATAAATCTGTTTAATTGTCAGTGTAAGAAACGGGGGGGGGGGGGGGGGGGGGGAAGCTCTGTGTGCCATTGAGTTGGCAGCCTTAACCAGGAAAGGTAGGAGCAGTAATTTACTGTACTGTGCACACAGGCATTCAAGGAGCTTTTTTCAGATAGCAAACCTGGCAATTGCATGGTGTGATAGATTTGTTTCATCATATTGTGAGCTGGCCAGCATGCTTGGGCTGGACTATCTGGCTGCTGTAGGCAGCCTTATCTTTTGTTACAGAGGTCTTAAATTTTTACACATTTTATGAAGTTGTCCAAATTAGATTGTACGTATAACGTGCTCTGTAGCACATGGTACCTGACCGAAGGGCTTCTCATCAGCTGTCTGAAATACCCTGCAGGTCCTAACCACTTGAGAAGCTCTCTAAAGAAATGAGTGTTCTGGAAACAACAGATTTTTTGTAAGCAGGGGAGAAAAGCATTTAAGTTCTCTCTACTGAATATGTGACAAAATAAAATTCTAAACTGGCTTTGGCATCAAACTAAGAATTTTTGGCTGGGACTTTGTGTAGAGATTTTGGATTGCTGTGAACAGTCACGCTGAAACTCCAGAGGAGGGTAGTGTGCACTAATGTGGATTAAAGTACAATTTGTTGGCCAGATTTTGGCAAAAGAATTTGAATTTTGCAAAGCTCTAGGCTTTTAAGCTCTTCTCCCAGGGCCTGGGAGCTGGATCTCTTGAGAGACATGATGCATAGTCCAACAGTCTGATTTCTGCACACCCCCTCCCAGCAGTTTACAGGAACTTCAGATAAATGTCAGACTGTGGATGCCTACTTAAACTGGACAGAACTCTAAGCTGTGAAAAGTTGCTTACAAAGCTCTTTCAGGGAGTGGGGGGAAGAGTAATCTTAGAAGTCAGAATAAAAATATGCACTTTCTTTTTTGAAAAGTTTTTGTGGACTTCTAAAGTATTTTTCATAAAGGAATGCATGTACATAATTGAACCTGAGCAGGAAATATGGGCTGTGAAAACTTAAGTGTTTCCAGATGATCCGTTTTACAAAGAATCAAGTGAAGTATTAATTTCTAATTAAGATAGTCTGTATTTTATTTACATTAATATAAACTGCTTTGATCTAAGATGGTTAATAAATATGTCTTGAGGTCTTCCAAAAGGATAATAAGGCTGGCATGTATTAGGGCACTTGTATTTAATAAAACTGGAAGCATTGGATAAGGGAGAAAAGGGAAAACATAATGCAAAGAGAATACTCTTAAATTTTTTTGTGACAGCATAAATAATCTGTTTGGGATGTGGGAGTTTTAAGCTGGTGCAAAAACCAGTAAAAGAAACAAGCAGGAAAACCTTGCAGTAATAGAAGAATAGAAAAATTAAAATAAAGTTTAATTCCAGCACTAGTAACAGTTATACAATAGTAAGCAATTTTTCTGTCTGTGAGGCTGATCCCCTGGGATGCTGGTGACCTTCCCATGGGGATCAGGGATGAAGTACCTGCTGCTGCAGAGTGTCAGAGCCTTCTGCAGGGTTCCCAGCTTGTCTGTCTGGCATCTTCCTGATACCTGTGCTCTGCAGGAGGTCTTGTTGATTTGCACTAAGATTCCTCTTTGGTACATACTTTTGGTCAACACAGTTGTACAGTGAAGTGCTCTGGCGACAGAGTAGGTAAAGACATTTGGTGTTTAATTACTGCTCTGCCTGCTGTTAATACTCATAGCAGTAAATGCAAGATGATCTATTCCTGCCAGGCTTCCAATGTTTATCGTTAATAAAGAACGAACTGACATAAAAGCTTAAGTATCTCTTTCCCCTCCTATAGTGAGTAAAAACTTGATTTCCTTAACTAATAGATTACTGTCACTGCAATAGGAATGAAGTTTCCAGTCTGTAGTTAAAGAAAAAAAAAATCACTTGTTCCATTTGCTCCATGTAGGAAAAAAACCCTACCAACCCCCCAAACCCACAACCACCCAACAGAAAACCCCGCCCTGAACAGCTAGTGCTGTGTGTGTAGAGAAATGCTGCATTTTGGAGGCAGAGGTGAAATTAGCATTCTAAAGGTAGCTGTTTAAGTGCAATCAATATATTGCAGGTGTTAAACAAATTCAGTGGATGGAGTGTTCCTTTTCTGAAGGTGAAATCGGCAGCCTTCTGCTCTTTGGAGGCTGCGTCTATTTGTCTGTTTGCTCATATTTTACACTGAGACCTGTGACCATTATATTAATACTTAGGATAAAAGCCATTGAATACTTTAATCTTTAGAGTAAATTATACTGACTCAAACTAGAGAAATTCTGAATTTTCCTGATGAAATAGTGTCAACAGTGTAAGTTCTTTCTGCTACTTTCTAGATATCAAAGTCCGAGATCCAGCACTAGGTTGGAACTCAGGAGATAGTTAGTTGTGGATAAAGCACTGATAGCTTTTCTGTTGCATCTGTTTGGAGTTAATTTTTTTTTTTATATTGTGTTGGTACAGCATCAGATGCAACAATGATCTTGGCTGGGCTTTCATGAGCTGCTCTTATACCAGTATGTAACTCACAAGCAACCAGAACCTTCTGAGATGCAAACTCTCAATCAGCTGGACAAAGCCAGGAAAATACTGCTCTTCTGCTGCTCAGTCAAACCTTCCAGGGCTGCATTTGCAAAGCAGTGAGAGTCCCAGCTGGAGTCTGCACAAGTGCAGTGACCAGTGCAATAATGTGCTGGAGTTGATGCAGCTGGATCGGTGGTTTACCATTGACTTTTGGTCATCTTTGTAATTTGAAGCTGGCTCACTTGGGCATTTGTGGCCTTTTTTTCAAGGATGTTAGCCCATTTATACCATTCTGTTAATGCAAGTGGGTTTTAAAGAGAAAATGAAAACCAGACTTTCTCTGTAGATTTTAAAGATGGTCATGCAGATTTTGGGGTCTGGTCCAGAGCATGGTGCAGTCAAGGGAGTCAGCTGGATAGTGAGTAGAGCCACAGAAGAAAGTAATAGAAATTAGTACAGCAGCAGAGAAACCCCAAATATCTGGGCTCGCTGTGGGCACTTCATTGAGGACAAAGCTTCTGGCAAACTGGCAGAGCTGGTGGTGATAACTGGGCAGCTGCACCCTACAGAGAAAGGAGAACAGGAATTTTAGACCGTGAATGCGTTCTTCCCAACCTGATAGTCTCTGTGGACCTGGAGAACAGAGAGCAATTTCATTGTAAAATATTCATAGACAGCTGCTCTATAGCATTTATCCCAGTGTTACTTAAATCTTGAGCTAGTCTATAATTAAAGCATTTATGTTTCAGATGCTTAACAGGGTGTTCTAAATGTTTAGGTCTTGTAAATGATGTTTATTTATGGTTAGCTAATTAAGCCAGCAGAGTTCAGCTTGGTCTCCAATCTAGTCCAAAAGATGAGCAATGACATTCCCTGTTACTTCAAAAGCAGCTGATGCAAAAAGGATCCCCACTTGGCTGGGCAGCTCTGGGCTCGTAACTGCCATGTGTTGGCCACCCATGTGGGATGCCTGTGTTCCCAGCCCTCCTGCCTGGGAAATGGGCTGCATGGAAATCAAACAGCAATTAAATGTAGCTGCCTGTCCTGCTGTTAAGTTACTGCCCTGGGCTCTTGGGAGTCTTTGGTGTCACCCAGTCCTCCAGCCCTCTTACTCATTTGGTGCTAAATGCTTACCCTGCCCTTTGCTCGTGGATGTGGCCGTTTTGGTAGCAGTGTTGCTGTGTGGTCAGGGTCTTGGTTCTGCCTCGTTCCCGGGAGGGAAGAGGAAAAGCATCGGGTGAATGCTGGCTGCTCACCAGGCAGCAAGGTGAGATTTGTGACAGCCCCTGTGTGTAAGCCCTGGGATGGAAGGGGGGCAGCTTCCTGCTGCTGCTTGGATTGGACTTGGCTTGCGCTATGGGATCCAGTGAGGCTGCAAATGAAACTGAATTTGAGTTCTTGCTTCTAAGTCTCTACAGAATCAAAGCAAAAGCTTGCAACAGCGCTGCCAACAGCGGGTGTTTGCGGGTGCTCCTGCCTTCCACAGGGCTACAAAAAACCAAACCTGTGCTCCCAGCTTCAGGAGGATAGGGGAAAACACACAGCCTTGCAGACTGGAGGGGAAGCCAACACCGAACCGGCAGTTAGTTGATTTGAACTCAGTCTCCAAACACAGCTAAAGTGTTTCTCCAGTAAAAAGTTAATTATCTTTCTTCTTATTGTAAGTGTGAACTCCAGGGCTTTCAAGGCAGGAATTACCTGTTTCTGCTATTTGTAAAATGTTAAGCACAATGACTTCTGTTGTGGTCTGTCAGTACTATTGTGATGCAAATACTAAGGAAGATCAAAGTAAGGAGCTGTTGGCTCCATCTAGCAAGTTTGGATGCATTTTGTTTTCACAAGGTAATCTTGCAAGGCTGTGATACAATTTCACTATTTCTTAATTTCTTTTTGTACTTCGCTAAAAGTATTTGCATGAGGGGTTGGTCTTTAGCATCCTTAAGTTTCAGTTCTTGCTTTTAATATTTGACTTAACGTATTCATGTAATTATTCTCATCCTCTTTCTCCCCACTGTGAAGCAGTAGCATCTACTTTCAGAATAATTCTGCCTTAAAAGCAGCAACTAAATGAGGTCCCAGAAAGTGCATATAGGAAATTGTCTGTTGTCTGGAACTGTCTTTTATGTCTCTGTCCTCAAGTGCCATGTTAATTCTTTGCTTGTGACAGGCACAGGACCAGCAGGATGCTTGGGTTTCTTTGGGGATAGTTTCTGTGGGGAAGGCAGAGCAAAGGCAGTCACTGCTGGATCAGCCATGGCCACTCAGGGTGGGATGACTGAGCAGAGGTGGAATAGGAAGGAGAGGATCTGGCAAGGGGGTTACTGAGCCAAATTTATCATTGCATCTTCCTCTGTCTGGGGAGAGGTTGGGGATGTCTTTGTCAGAGGTGAAAATTTCCTGATCACTCTTGATGTTGGCTGATGGTCTATTTTGGTTACCAGGAGCAAAGCTGAAGGAAGAGTAGGATCTTTTTACACTTGCAAATCTTTGTCACAGGTTGGTAGTTGCAGGGGTAAAATATATTTTGCACTGTATGATTGAGGGTTCAGGTTACTGCTAGGGGGAAGAATTTGGTCCCAGTGTGAAGATTTCATGGCTGTATGGCACTAGTTCAGGAAAAACAGGGTGCTGGAGTTAGCAAGAGCTAAACGTGCTCAGTGGTACAAGTTCTTCAATCAATTTCAGTTCATTTTTCTCCTCCTGCTTTATTGCCTTTAATTAAAAATAACATATGTTCAGCAGAACTCTGCTTCCTGGAATGAGTCTGGGCAGCTCCTTACTGGGGCAAAGTCCCTGTTTTCTCAAATGCTGCCTTTCAGTGCATCCATTGCCTTGAACTTGCTGAAGAGTTGAGGCCTTTGGAAGCACTTTGACCTGTTGAATAGAAAGAACTAGATGTTGGGGATTGCATCATTGTTAGTGACCTGCTCTGAGATCTTGGGAGGCTTCTCTGATAAAGCTGCTAGCCTCTGCTTCTCTGTCTCGTCTACTTCAATGGGAAAGGACTGTCTCACTGTGTTTGCTTCGATAATGCAGCCTGGACATTGTAGCTGGATTCTGGCTTTATTCCCTGAAGGCAAAGCGTTAAAAGTTCATTGTGTAAGTGATGGTTCATCAGCCCCTTGGTTGTGTTCGAAAGGATATTAGAAATAGCATGTGTAACTTCCCATTGTTTTACTATCTATTTTTTTTCTATGTTTTACTACCCTGTAAAAATGTAAAAGCCTCTGGTCAATGAGATTTGGTGACTGACTGGTCCTATAAAAAAATTACTGATAGTGATCAAAGTGTAGTTCAGTAAACATTTCCCCCTTGAGGCTGTGATGCCCTGTATACACTTTACAGGGGCCAGATGGTTAGTACATTTGCCAAATGTCACATATAAATTCATGGCATCTCTGTTGCTAACAGTACATTTTAGTTAGTGTAAATCAAAACGCAACCCCAAATTACTTTTTAAAAAAATTCTAACACTTTAATGTAACTGTTCCCAGTCCAGCTCAAGTATGGTTTGTTTTTGTTCATTTCAGGAACCATCTGTGCTTTTAAAGTATGGCTTTGGAGCAATAAAAATAACTCCAGAAAGGAGTATGAATGAACAAAATGGGTTAAATTAGCTTCACAGTGTGAAAATTGGTAGAATCCCTCTTTTCAGTTCTGCTTTGATGCGGAATATGTTGCTACCTTGAATAATGCTGGTCATCACCCAAACCCCGTGTTTCCTTCGATTAAGTGTACAGAGAGGTAAGCCCAGGGAGCGTTGTGATTACAGGGAAGGCAGCCTGGACCCCTTTGGCTGGTCCCCGAGGGCTGGGACGGGGAACCACATGGCACAGCCTCACCTCTGCAGTGTGCAGATGGAAGAATTGCACTAATGTAGGGCATGGTTACAGGAAAACACGTGTGCAGCCTAGCAGGACAGTGAAGTACCACCATCAGGGTTATTAATTGGGGATATATTCTGCAGTGCTTTACAGGAGAGGGAATTCTGGGAGAAATGCAATTCAGATTTGAGATATGATTCAGCTCCTGAAATTCATTGAAGCAGAATGTCTAAATCTGAACAACTTTACCTGGATCTGTGTAAATTTATGGCATAATATGACATGGAAATATATGTAAATGTTGTCAATTATTGTAAAGCAAAGGAGCACATAGATGGAATATTCCATAAAATGTTTTATACAGCATATTTTGAATTCCTGATAAAGAAAACCTGAGAAATATCAAATGAACTGGAATTGAGTTTGGATGCTCCAAGCCCATTATATTGGGACATTTTCTTTAAACTGCTTATTAATCTAACCCTGCCATACATATTTTCAAGAGCATATTTTTCTTCACTGTAACATTATACCTTTACAAATCAGGGAAATGTCAACTCTTGATTTACTGACAAAGCAGACAACTGACATAATTTATCTCACTTGAGATCAGTTCATCAAACTTAGGAACATCTTGGCTGCTGTAAAATCCAGGCTTTTGATACAATCGTGTCTGCTTAAAATGCAAAGGATAACCTACATTTTTAAAATGCTGTAAAAAGAACAAGAAGTGATGCCAGGATGAAAATTTATGAGGCATGGAGCTGGGATCTGAATTTAGCATTTGCTGCGTAGTGGAGTGTTGTTACTATCTTGTTTGCACAGTTGAAAACTAGTGTTAATGGAAAGATAGAGCAAGAGGGCTAAGCCATTAGCATTCAAGTCCAGTGCCTGCTCTGACCTAATGCTATATGGGAATCTTTAATGTTCATCCTTGATTTAATATCACATTGCTTGATACCAGTGGTTCCTTGTTAGTGAACCTCTGATTAGAGCAGCACATGATTTTGCAGTTTGAGTACTTGTTACATTCAAATGCAGAATTAAACCCGTGAAAACACAGATGAAAGGGTAAGAATATTGTTTAATGTCAACTACTCTGATAATATTAGAATGGAATTAGCTTTTTCACCATCTATCAAAAGATGTTTTATTTAACATACTGGGATTGTAAGGTGTTTCGGGGTGTGTGTGTGGGTTGGTGTAAGGTTTGTTTTGTGTGTTTGCATAGTGCTTGGCACAGCGTGTAGGATGTGGCTGAGTGCTCTCACAAACAATACCTTCTGCAGTTCTCATCACCAGTCTGTCAGTGACACAGATAAGAAATTTCCTGGAATATTAAAATACAAAGCTTTAGTTTAAAAACTGCTAGCCTTTTCCTGGTTTCTTTACCAATTTGTAGAAGTGTTGTACAGGCTGAGAGCAAAATAACTGCCATGTAAGATGAGTGTTCTTGGAACATAAAACAACTTTGGTGAACACTGCTCTTAAATATTCATGGCGAAGCTATCAACTGATGTGTCAGAAGTCATGTTGACACAAAACCTGATCCAAGGGTAAACCAAGCCTCAGTCTCAATGTGTAGCTCAAATCTGCCTCAGGATTTTGAACACTAAATGTGTTAGATGCTTCTGATCTTCTGCAGCCAGTGCTGAACCTGAAAAGAGCAGAGGATGGGAGTATCTTGAGGTTTTTTGCAGCTCTGTCTGGTGATGTGTGCAGTGGTGACATAAAGCACTTTTGAAAAAAGGCTCTGCAGGTTATGAGGAAAAGCATAACTTAGGTTAACATTTATCTTAACTGTCATCGTTGTTTGTAACACTAAATCTTTCTCATAAATAAGTGGAGAAATCTTTGCTTCAAAGTGAAAAATTCATGCTCCAGTTAAACCTCAATTATATTTCCAAACAATATTTATCAGATTTTCTAATGTGTGCTTAGTGCAGTTCAATTTTGTGCTATCAGTCAAAAGTGGCAGAGCTCAGGAAGTGGGGCTGAAAGGTGTTTTTCATGTGGGAAATGAAGTGTGCAGTACCGAGGCAGTGCTGCCATTGCCAGGGCAGTGTCAGAGGGGGACCATAGCTTGGGTCCATTTTTAATGAAATACAGTGCATTAAAGAAAATAATCACTGCATTGTTTCTCCCTGCAGAACGAGGGAAGCTGATATGAATTCTTAAAGGCTATATTCCAGGTGCCTGAAATGTGAAGCTATAGTTTCATTCTGTAATTCTGGATAGAAAAAAAAAAAAGAGTGCCTTTGTAATTTCATGAGTCTCTGAATTTATTTCACCTAATTTTTTTTCTACAGCTATTTACCGCATTAATTTAGTAAAAAACCTGACAAGTGTGCATATGTGGAATTTAAGTGATGTCCTTAGGTACACATTAAGTAAAGATTTAAGGTTTGAAATACAAGATTAATTCAACTCTTGCTTACAGTTGCATTGCAAAACTGTTGGTTATCTAGAAATTAATGTTTCATGTTCATATAAATTTGATAATGTATAATGCTAACACTTAAGATTAGAAAAGTAAAATTCTGGAGGTGAATGAGAATTTAGTGTGTGTGTAAGGCTACAACAGGTAAGTATTGGCCAGATTCTTCACAAAGTTTTCAAAGGAAACTTGTAGACTGAGACCAGGTGTGACAGCCTGTGTAAGTGATTTGCTTGCTCTTAGTTGATATTTTAAGCATAGTCCTTGGGTCTGGTGCCTCTCTGAAAAGTTGAGTGGTTCTGCTCCCATCCAACCAGCCATTTAGACCTAGAGTTACTGCTTTGAAGTCATTTGTGCTTCTTCCACTGATGCAATAAAATTGGCCTGTTACTTTTGTTCTCTAAGGTGAGCATATTCTTCAGTCCTTTTATCAAGGAAGGAATTAAGTATACATTTCAGTCCTAGGCATAGGGAACTTAGTTTCAACAGGAATTCTCTCTGGGCCAGGGTAAATCTTACTTTTCATGTCATTTTTACTTTAGGTTTATGTGAACACAAATTACAGCTCACTGAAAGGATAAATGATAGGACATTTCTGGAAGTCTCTGAACATGCAAGGCACAGTATTGTTATCTCAGATATGTGTTTCAGAAAGGTGCATTTTATAGAAAAGGAGGGACTAAGACAAGCATTGGAAAAAAATAACTGTACCCAGAGAACAGATTCCAAGATTCCCATTTCAGATACATATAAAGAGGGAAGCTATAGCAGTATCATTCAAATGTGACAGCAGTCACTCCAACCTTTGCTATTACGGCACAAAATTACATGTTCTAGCCAGAGAAATAGGAAGGGCTGATAGGGAAGACAGCTGGGATTTGCTTTCTTATCTATATTTTACACACATGCTCTTTCATTTCCCTCCCACTCTCCTGTTTCCAGGATCCAGGCTGGCTTTTCAGAGCTTCTGTTTAGTTTGCATACAATGGGGCAGCTTTGTACCATGTAGTTTCTAAGCTCCATAGATACAGGTTGAAAATGAAAGTATTTAATTCTTGTGCTTTGTAATTGGCAACATTAAGGATGAAGTTCTGCCTGCAGAGGACTGTTGGTTCTAGAAATGTCACCAGAGGTCCTTTCCTGAGCTGTAGATGGAGGATCCAGCTCGGGAGTAATCAATGTGTAATGATTTTGACTTCACTGCATGTAAATCTAAGTGCTCCGTTCTGTGTTTGAGGATTAGAAACTAACAGGTTTTAAGCATGGAGGTGGGGAAATCTATCGAACAGTTGTGGTATGGCCTTAAAGCCATGAAACCTCCATCTATCGCACCCTCCAGGAGGAGTTATGTACAGTTATGCATGCTCTCAAATGATCGATGAATAATTCATGTTATTAAAATAAGGTAGCAGAAGTGCTGTCTGTACCCTGCTCCATTTCAGCTTATTAGAAGGTAATTGGAAGCTGGGACAGTAAGGGTGAGAAGCAACTGAAATATTTTGCCTTGCAGTGTCTGGTTTAAGAAACATTTTTGGTGTTAAGCAGTGCCAAAGTGTAGATATTTCCATTCCCTTTGCATCGTGTTGGGAATGCAATCTCAGACTGCACTGCTTCATAAGATCTGGAGAAAAGTGCTGAGCTGAATATATTGAGTAGAACAGATTCTTGGAGTTTACGTGACCTTGCTGTTCTGGAGTTAATGGCAGCTATTACTTGCTACTTAATAGCCAATCAAAAGTGCTTTAAATTATACACCTGTTGAGTGCATATTATAGATTTTATAAGTTGTAAGATTTGTAGTACCCTGTTGTCTTTGCCTTTCTGCTTTTTGTTTTCTTGATTTCTGCAATACTTGCTACTAGGTTCACCCACCGATACAGTTGCTTAGGGCAGTACATTTTATTTTTCCCTAGATTTTATAGAGGCTATCTGAGAGCTTTCCATTACAGATTGAGGAGGGACTTCTGCAATGGCAGACCTGCTTATCAGGGTTGTGCTAACTGAAGACTGGATGCTCAGGCTCTGGAGGAATGTGGAAAAGGTGATCTAGTAGCAATCGGCTCCTTCATGGGCTGTAATTGCAGCGGTCTCACTAGAAAAGAGTGGTTCTGGGCTGTACTGGATTTAAAACTAAAGCAATGTGTGGGACTGATTTGATGGTTTCGTAGAAAAGTTAATTTGCCTTCCCAAAAATGATTAACAAAATACAGCTGCTAAGATGTCAGAACCAGTCTGTGAAGGCAGTGTTTGGGGCTTTTTGTTTGGCTGGTTTTTTTATTCTGGTCATGGCTGCTTAGGAAGAAAGATACTTTTTTCAGTCTTTATGGTCTCCTCTGATGTAGCTTGGTGTAGGCTTTTTTACTGGTGACTCTGCAGCTCAGATTGTGGAAATTGGTGAACTCCAGTTTAGAGGATGGTCGTGCAAGTCAAATATGCCCATGGTTAAGGAAACTTGAACTGACAAGCATTGTGGGCTGGCTGTGCAAACGAAGGGAAGTTTTCTGTGCCAAGTCAGTTCCATTAATCTTGGGGCTGTGACATGTCTCTGCTCTTATTGATTTCCCAGCAGGCTATTCATCACCAGTCTCATCACGTTATGAGCCAATATGGAGAAGGCACAGGGGGGAAATGGGACTGGTGGTTTTTATCTCTAGGGCACAGGATGCTCATAATCAATGCAACTTGGAGAAGAAGCCAGATGGGTTGAGATAATTGATGAAAAGTGCCTCAAAGTAGAGAGGTTCTACATATCTTACAGGGAGAGAGGGGGAAATATTTGGGTTTTTTTAAGGTCAGAAGATACCTTAGCTGGTCCTGATGCTCTGAGTTGGTGCGGGAGGCACAGACCACAGCTGCACAGCCCAATATGCCTGGCAGTGTACAGTGGGCTGGGTCAACACTGAATTTGGCTTGTCACAGGCTGTGTCTGTGCAGGAGCCAGCAGCCAGGTCTGTGCTGCTGAAAGGGGCAGATCTGCACGTGTGCTTTGTGGTGGCTCTGCTAGACCTGCATGGACCTGAGGCTGGTTCTGTGGTGGCTTGCGGCACTGGGCCGGACTGCCGGAGTTAGACCTATGTTCACCCTCAAGGTGATGTCTATAGACCAGGATGACAGGCTTGATGCTTTCATCTGTTATTTAACCTTTGCAGGGTTTTTTTTGTACTGATGTCAAGCTCTCAATCACCCTGAAGAGGAAGACCTTGACTTCCTTAAAGTACTGACTCCTAGGGCAGGTGCTGTGCAATTCTCTTGCTGTGCTGAGATGCACAAACTCTACCCAGAATCCCTTGTCTAGTCTCTGAAACTTTGCACAAAGTATTCACAAAATGTATTTTTCAACAACTTAATTATTTCTTGTCTTCTCAATCAATAATGAGCCATCACAGTAAAGCCCTACATATTGTTTTCTTGTTGTTCTTTAAGACAGCTGCTTAGAATTAAAATAGCTCTTAGGCAAAACTTATAAAAACAATTAAAAGCGTGGTGCTTGGGAGATTTTTGCAATTATGAACTGATCATGTTTTGGTCCTGTAAAGACTCATGCCTCTGGCGTCAGTGGATGAGAGCTGTGTGTAGAGATAAGGACAGGAATATTTGCTTGATTGTGGTCCCAATTCAAACTTTGAGTTGCTGTTTGTTTACTATCACTTAATTTATCTCATTGTGTGCTTTGCACTTCATGGAGTAGCTTTTGGCCAGGGGAGTGAAGACTAGGACAAGTCAAATCCTGACAGAGCTACCTGTCTGGCCAACCACAATGCGGGAGAGAATAGGCTGTTGGTTAATCTCTCTTTTTCTCTGCAGAGATGTTCCGAATCTGAGAACTCTTTCCCTTAAGAGTTTAGGCAAGGCACAGTGTTGTGTTTGGGGCTGCTGCAAAAAAACCTTGGAAAAGCACATGGTAGAAGAGCCTGGGATCTGAGACCTTGAGCTGCTCTCTCCCATGCTGTAGGTGACAGTTTGCCTACATCTCCCATTGTGAACTTCTCTGTGTAAGTAGCAAAATTCCTGTAGGGAATTGGCTTCCCATGGCCTACAGGAGCATGCTGAGCGCAGGGAGATGTGTGCTGTCACTGTGCTGCCCTGCTCCTTTGGCTCTCAGCATCGTTCTGCCCTGTCTCCCACATGCACGCTTTCCTTAATGGATACCCTGCCTCTGTGAGTTCCTCTCTCCTGGGATTTTCTCCCTATATCTTGCGAGCACATAGTGCTAATCCCCTTCCCAAGTCTTCGGTGGGGATGTTAGCTCTTCTGTTGCCCAGGAGCCTGCACACTTGCACAGCCTGGCTCAGGCTGTTGAAGGAGAAGGAGCTGCTGGTTTCAGCTGCAGGGCACCTGCAGGCACACTGCCTTGCACTTTGCTGTGTGAGCAGCACCCCAGCCCACATGCTGCACTTCTGGTCTGTTTGCTACCCCAAAACCTTGAAGTAAAGGAGAGGAGAACCAGGCTGTGAGTGTGCAGAGCTGTGTACTTTGAAATTTTGTCTCTTTCCAAGTACTGTTTAAAAGAAGCAAAGCCTAACCACCACCAAAAAAGCCATCCCCAAAAGTATGTGTGCATACACACATATATACATTTATATGTATACACAAATCCAGCATTTTAACTTGCATTGCTGATGAAAGCCAGAAATGTGAAATAGCAACCTAGGTTCCAATTTTTAATTAAATTGCTTGTCTGTTTTTATGGCAATTTATTGTTCCATGTTTCTGGATATCAAAGAGCTTTTTCTACCTACAAAGAGCAGAGGAAAAAAATCTAATTTATTTTCTGTAGCTCATAAAAGGAAGCCCTTTTTCCCCATGGCAGGACTTCTCAAGTCAGTTAATAAGCTGCTACAGCCAAACCTATTAGGAACACTTTTAAGCAGTTGCCAGCATGGCTTAATTTGCAGATTCCCTGTGTCTTATCCTAGCCTTTGACAAGTTCAGGTTGAAGCAATTGTTATGCCTTTAACTTGCAAATAATTACAATTAGTATCCCGAGTTGTGTCTGATCAGGGCCATGTTTATACATCAACAATCTCAAAACACACAGAGAAATACTTACACTGAGGCCAGGCATATGCTTTATGTGTAGGGTTGCCTTTGGTCGGCTGATTTCCAGTATCAAGGGACTTAAAGTGTTCTCAGATGGGACTGAAGCTGTGTGCCCATGAGGCAGAGAAACCTGGGCAGTCTGGGAGGTGGCAGGGAGTGCGGGCATGAGGCATGGGCAGACAAATAATGCCTCTCCATATTATGTAGCAGAGGAACTCTGTGACAGGGCTTCTCTGCAGGCAGGGGCTCCGCAAGATGCAGCAAGGAAAGGGGTAGGGAGCTGCTGACACCGCAGTGATCTGCAAGCAGAAGCTGTGAAGATTGTCAGCCTCTCCTAGTCTCAAACACAAGTTTGTTAGCAACTGTACAACATGAGCTATTGAAATACTGGCAGAGGGAGTGTTCCCAGCCCTTGCCTACTAAGGCTCAGACCTGCTTACTGGGAGCTGCTTGGGTTTAGCAGAGCTGCTTGAGGCAGCTGCCTGAAAGCAAGCGAAGTGCCCTGGGCTAGCAAGTGATGGGAGCCCAGAGTGCAACCCAAGGGGGATGAGCCATATCCTCCTAGGACTTGGTCACCAATGTGTTGCTGCTTTCTAAGCCTCACCAGGAGGTGGTCAATGGCCCCTTTCTGAGGCAGGATAACTAGAAGGGCAGACGGATGGTGCTTGACAGTGTGCAGGATATTGGACCAGATGGGCTGCTCTTCTGAATTAGTACCACAAATCCTGCAAGCCTGAAGGCAGTTCAATACTCTGACAACAAGTTGACCTTCTGCCCCTATTTTTCTGAGCCCAGCAGGTATCAGTTATTTGTGGCTTTAGTGGGCTGCTTCTATACAATTTGTTTTGCATGTTTTTGTATTGGAATATATGAAGTTGGGAAGTTCATGACTTGTTCTTGTCCTGTTGTACGGCAATGTTGTGCTTTGGAGTTTGAGGCCGTCTTCATTCCAGACCTATCACTTCCAAGGCATGCTTGTGTATGTCTAGGCATCTGCATGTGCACTCACACAGTTTGTTAGGAATTCAAAACCATTTTCTGCACATTGGAGAGAAATAACTCTGTAAAGTCTGTTATCCCCATCCAGTGTCAGAACTACAATAAACAGTGGTATAATTGATATTTATTTTCCAGATGTATTTCTTTCCTTTCACTTTTTATAACAGAATGTCATTCACAAGGTGGGCACAGCAAAAGTGAGCTTCTAATGTGTCATTAGAAGGCTTTTGACCTTGTCCCTTACAGGGTATTATTACTGTTCAGTGTGATAGAACAGATGCTATTTTACTGAAAAAGCAAAACTGCATTAAATTGACAGCACTTTAATTTTTCTTGATAGTGGCAAGAATTCTTACTTCCTATTTTATTTGCATTTTTATTACTGAGAACATGAGAACTGAGTTACCTGGTGTTTTTATGTCACTGCTGCTCATCTATTCAGACTCTGATGGTCCAAATAGCAGCTGGACTATGAATATGTATCACTTTATTCATATGACAAACTTTTGGCATAGGATGCTGACTAAATGGAGGCTTCCTGCAGTTAGTGACCTGGATAGTAGCTTGTGAAATGAAGTGTCCTGAAGTGGAACACTCCATCAACACACACACATTATCACCTAGAAGTCATTCTTCTATTGTCCAAATTTTTGCCTGGACCATAATATTTTCTGATTCAAAGCATACACTTTAGGCTAGGTTAGAAGAGTTTACAGACTTGTAGTGATATGGGTTATTCAAATCAAAGATGCTGTATCTTTGAGAAATAGTGAGATACAGCATTCTACAGCTAAGTGGACCTGGTGGGCTTCAGAAAACTCATGGATTTTATTTTTACTCTTTAGAGTTAGCTTACATTAAAAAAATTACTAAGATACCTGATGCCTTCTGTCCTAATTCTTAACTAGGGACAAAATGCTGATTGTCATGTAAAGGAGGGTGGGGTGGGGGGAATCCTCTCAATCCCAGGTTTGATCTGTTTGTTAGTGCCCCAGGAAAGCAGAGACCCTTGTGCCTGACCAGTTTGTCAGTGTCCCATTACAGGGACCCTTCACTGAATGGTCCCACTGGGATCAGAGGGCAGTTTGACTGCCTTGTTCAGGGAAACACACCAACAGCATTAGAGGGACCCCTTGGTGGGTCTTCCTGCTTTGTTTAAATGTGTTACCTGCTGCTGGCAACTGCTAGCACCCACAAAGGACTCACACTAACAGTTTATGGAATAACAGTCTATAATAAACTTGTGACAAGTTAAGATTCATGATTGCTGGTGATAGGGTCTGTTTGCAAAAACAAACTTGAAGTGATATACAACTGAACTACATACAACCAAAACCTTAATTACTAATGGCAGCTAGAATGAATTAGTTACTTAGCTTGCATAAGTCAAAGTTCTTACCCAGTAGGCTTCCCTATGGGGGAGAAGGCAGGTTCAGCCTGTCAACTGATCCCAGAAGTTACGATGGAGTCTTCCCCATCTTCTTCCCTCATTCATTCCCTTTTTACACCTTTTTTTACTCTCAGGTGGAGCTTGAGTGACTCTAGTCATACATTCTTTCATTATTGATTGATTCATGTAAACTTCTCTTGCTTTCATTTAAAGACAAATTTGATAAGAAAGAGAAAGTGCATGCTTGGTGAGGGGTGGTCATGTCTTGAGGTGGGTAACTTTGGGATGGAAGTGTATGTTAGTATTATAATGAGCAAGGTTCATCTAAGGAAAATAGTTTTGCCATAGTTGTTGGCCCAGCAACAGACATCTTGTCATATTTTCCATTTGACAGCCGCTGTGCAGCTTGTCAGCTGTATGGTACCATCAAGTTCCCAGTCCTGTGGGAGTACAGCAGAGCCTGGCCACTGGGTCTCCACTCCACCCTCCACTGCTCCTCTAGGATAGCAGGTTATGTTCCCTAGGGAACCATGATGGAGTAGATTCCATACACACCAACCGTCTGACAGTGGCGATTGTATTTTTCCCTATAAAGGTTTTTATAATACTACAACTTCTATTAGGTCTATAATTTTCTATAATTTCCCCCCTCCAAGCAATTTTCCCACACTGATCCATATGGAAAGGTCAAGGAAATTGGAATTGCTCAGTCTAGAAAAGACTGAGCAGAATGTTGTTCTTCAAATGTGTAAAAAAGAAAAACAACAAAACCCAAAAAGACCCACCACCAAACCCCAAACAAACCCAAACCAAGCCAGAAACCCCCCGACACTGCAGAGGAAGAAATTATCTCTTGTCCATTCTAGACAGGTCTAGAAGAAATGGAGATAAAACCAGCAAAAAATGTAGGTTTAATTAAATATTATGGAAAAACTTCCCACTGATGAAACTAGTGAAGCATGGGACCCTCATGCCTGGGATGTCTGCTGCTGGAAGCTTTTTAAGAAGTTTAGACAAGGAACTGCTTGAGTGGGATGAACTGATCCAGCCTTGGGTGCCAGCTGCCCGCTTGCTCCTGGGGTCCCCTCTGGCGTTGGGCTGCCCTGTCTCTGGTCTGCTTTGCAAGGCTGTTTGAGCTAAATGGAATTCCTGACTGGGGGGCAGTGCCATAGAGTGCCCCCACACTGCAGTGTTTTAAGTGTGCAGTGACTGATCATACCCTCTGCACTGTCTGGACACCTTTTAAAGGTGTCTTCTCATTTATCTTGAATGCTTTCCTAAATGAATATATATAGCTGTGTAGTTATTTATAGTCATAACGTCTGTCCTACTGTGAAATTCTGACAGTAGTCAGTAAAAATAGAAATACTTGTGATGCTTCAGGGCTGTGTCAAGAAAAAAAATCTGAGCAGCAGTGAGGATGGTCCCTTGCTTGGATGAGCACCTTCTGGAAGCAGTGAATTCCACTTCTCCCAATAGCATTTGAATCCAGACAGGATGTTCTTCAGGAAGACCTGCTTCAGCTACACGCCAGCTATGTTGTAGTCAAATGCACTAGCTATTGGTTTCGGTAAAGGGGCAAGCGGGTGAAATGCAGCAGCCTGTGATGCAGAGGAGTTTAGACTAAATGATTGTACTGTCTCCTATGGCCTTAAACTCTGTGAACCTGTGAATGATTCAATTTACTGCTAATGGGAACAATAGTGTTCTGAAGATGATGTTCATCCTTGTGCCTGGAGGATGCCTAGACAGTTCCAGCCCCTTGGTCTCTTTGCTGCAATTATTTATAAAAAAAGTGAAGTGCCTGCAGCATTTTGCCTAAAATGGTAATAACCCTCCTCAACAATGCAAAATACTTTCTTTTGATAAGATCATTTTAAAAGGTAACTGCTTATGATAATACAATTTATTCTTTATGGCTTGGGGGCAAGCTAAGATCTAAATGAAGCATGTCTTCCATTAGAACCCTAGAGAAACAAACTAATAGGCTGCAAAGAGAACCATTTGTAATGTTACTATAATTCACATGATTCATTAAACAGAAATGGAAAATGATAGCATTTCCCCCTGAAAAAAAATCCTTATGGAATTACATGCTGAGATCACTTAGTTGAACTATTTTATTGACTAAGCATCTTGTTGTGCTGATGTGTAGATTACACAGGCCTGCAGCCATTTATTTTTTGTTTTCTAAAATTAGAATTCCTTTTTATTATGGGAATGCTTTCATGTATTTTCGCCTCCAGCTGTAGCTGCTAGCCATGGCAGGGGCTTTTAGGGCTTTTTCTAGCAGTGGGCATTACTGGAGCACTTGGAAATGTATTGCCAGCGTTCACTCTCCCAGGTCTTTGTGGGGGAAAAGTGGAGAAGGATTGAAGGGCTATGAATCAGTAAAAGGCAAGTGATGGCTTCTAGCAGCTAAAGATAAATAGATAACTTGGTTTTCTGGTTGAGGAGGCGAGAAAAGGAAAAACAAAACCAATGTATTTTGTCCCTGTAGAGGCCAGAACTGAAAAAAACACTGTAGAGGTAGAGTCTTGTCTACACAAGTCAAGGTACCTTTCAGCAACACAGGGTTAGAGGAAAAAAACAATGATGCTGTTTTCTGTGTTGCAAACTTACAGGTTCCTGCTTTGTGTTTGGACCTTGCTGTGTGGGTAATGAGTTCTGGTTCAAATGTGGGAAGAGGTGATGAGTGGGAGTGGGTGGAGGCTAGTGGAGCTTCACTGATTTTGAACTCAGTAACTTCATCTTGTGTCCTGTTTTTTTTTCTTTTTTTTTATCAAAACCATAATTAAATTCGGTTTAAAAATGATCGTGAAGCAGTTGTTAGTCACTGTGGTCCAAAAAGATGCTTATGCAATATT
Organism: Falco peregrinus; assembly: GCF_023634155.1. Taxonomy (NCBI): domain Eukaryota; kingdom Metazoa; phylum Chordata; class Aves; order Falconiformes; family Falconidae; genus Falco; species Falco peregrinus. The sequence continues at coordinate 119,366,455 of NC_073723.1, forward strand.
GGCTTCTCATGCACAGATTAATGGCAAAAAGTAAATAAATGCAGCATGTTACAAGGCAAATGGTATCAGAACATAAATCACGTCTTTGCAGAAACCAGAACTTCAGGTGTGTCCTTTTATTTTAAGGTTTTGGTTCTTTGTTCTACCCATCTGCTTGAGAGACTAATTACAGCAAAGAAAAAAACCCACCCACAACCCAAATGTGTTGACTGCCATAGGAGGACAAGAGTGCAGGTACAGCATTCTCAGCAATCAATGCTTAATGTGGAGAGGGGGCATTTTTTATTTCAAGAGCAATTGAAATGCCAGCAGGATCAGAATCCCATCTGCTAGAGATTGCTTAACAACCCAGAGAGAGACAGCTGCTTGCAGAAGAGCTGCTGTTCCAGCTGCGCAGGACACACTGCAGGAACAGGGACTCAGAAGTGGGGAGGCTTGTCCAGCTCCCCAGCAGAAGGGCAGCCAGGCTTTCTCCCCAGTACCCAGACTGATGAGCGCTGTCTCGCTGCGCTGCTCTCAGGCTAGATGCCGTGCAGTAATCGACTGGAAAAGAACCTTACCCGTCAGAGCAATGTGCCTGTGTTGCTTTCCAGGTGATATGTGTCTTTGGGATCTGGAGAAGTTTCTTTTGACATACACACTCAGCCCTCCAAAGAATGTCACCCTTGATTAATGTCAGAATGCAGAATGTGCCATTTAAAGGATTTCAGGAAAATCAGGCATATGGAGCAAGCTTTAATGCTGATTTTCTGACAGCCTTCATGTTTGGCCTGACATGCTGCAAGGTAGACTCTGTCTTCCACTGGCCATTTATCAGAGGTATCACAGGACAGAAAAAGACATTAAAAGCTATTTTAAATGAGTCCAGGATGACCTCAGACTGGATTAATGTATTTGGGAGGATTGAGCAATCTGGCAATCTCACGTTCATCAGTATGAAAGCAATCTGAAAGGTACAATAGGCTGCATCTACTTTAATGTTGATCGAGGATGCCAGAATTGACAGAATAACCTGGCACTTGCTATTTATTGCCTAGGGAAACAGAATATTTGTGTATATAAACATCTCTTTCCTCTTTTGCAACATGTTGTATGGCAAGAAAAAATAATGTCAGACTAGGATAACTGGGCATTTTTTGACAGTCTCATACATCTATTTAGTCATCTGGTAATTCCAATGAAGTGTGTATTTCCATGCCATGCAGCAGAGGAAAGCTAAAGCTATAGAAATACAATGTACCTCTTTTGCCAGTGTCATTTATATTTTGCTTTATTAGACAAAAATAAAGTAATTAATCAGTTGATTGCTTAATTCAAGTTTCAGTCAATTGCAATTTAGGTTTTATCACTATGCTTTCCACATGATGAAATCTGTTTGATGAATTTGATTCTTTTTTGCTTGCCTGGCTATGAATAAATAAAGCAAGTTTGTGGTAAAGACAAGCCAGAAGCTTCAGCTTTTGCATGTGAGTAGAAATGGAAACATTGGGCTGCAAACAAATTTCCATGGGCAGATTTTTAGACAACCCAGTTGGATTTTAGAAAGTGCATCTAATGTTGCATTATCAGAAATACCGTGCCTTTATTTTCCACTTACTTCAGCTGAGTTTGGGTGGATTTAACTTTGAAAGGTCAGATTCTGTATTTCCAAATAGGTAAACCTTCCCTGGCCTAGGTAACATTCACCATCTATGAAATACAAGAGAAACATCTTCAGTCCTGCAATAAGAGAGCAGTGCCCTCACCCAGCGCTATGAGAGCTCCTGCATGGGAGTCTCACTGCTGCCTCAACACCCCTAAGTACAGGATTCCACATCTCATGTTCAGCACAGAAAACACTCTGCTCAAGCCTCATGCAGTGAAAAGACTGAAAGCAAATGGGATGCCAGACACATGTGGTGAGTGAGGGAAGGTGCTGCAGAGTCCGTTGATGAGGGTGTGCTGCGTCCTTCACCCAGCGGGGTGTCGCTGGCCATACACAGCAGGTAACTCAGGCTGCAAGTGCACCTCTGAGCAGCCCTGAAGTAAGAGTGATGCAGGAGAGAATTAAACTCCTGCTTTAAGTGAATTGAAGTAGGAGTGCATACAAAGAGTAACCAAATATATGGCTTTAGAGGTGCTTGCTTCCCCATAAGGAATATTCATTTGGTGGGCTCCTACATGCAAAATAATAAATCTGTACTCCATCCTGGATTTCCCACTGTAAGCTATAAAAGAAGCTGTCATTTCCTGTTGTCTAAACAATTTACAGCTGCCTTAAAGAGGGTGTCTCTCAGCAATCTTGACATCTCGACTTGATCATAAATTCACAGCTATTGTTCAAGGAAATGCTTTTCCTTTTAGATAAACACACGAATGAAAAGTTCCCCACGTCAGAGTACCAAGGGAAGGTGGCTGTATTCTGCATGGGTGCCTGAATAGCAGGGCTCTGCAGTATTGGCAAGGCAGGGTCATGGTTGTCTTCACCTCGTGTTGCCCACTGCAGGGGCAATTGAAAGAATGCTGCTTTTACCAGCAAGTATTTTATTATTAGCTTGTATTACTTTAAGAAACTCTCCGCAGTAGAATTGTAATCTGGTAAACCTGGAGCCCATGAAATGAGATTTTCAGTTCTGTGAGTTAGCAATAGGTATGATACATTAAAGCAGATTTACTCCCCACATGAGGGAGATTTTTATGAGAAATCTGATAAATTAACCACAAAGATTTCTGGTACAGAGCACAGCTTGCCTGCTGACCCACTATCCTCACTTCACTTTTTCATCTGCTTGCTGTGTTTGAGTGCTCCACAAATAAAATTATCCACAACATTATGTATACTTTTATGCAGTGGAAAGACCAGGGAATTTCTTCTTGAAGAAGACATGGGAGGTCGTAAGAAGGTTAAACTGCAAGGATTTGTTCATGGTACTCTTTCCAGAGGCAGAGATTGGGTCTGTTCATTACTCTGACACCAGGAACATCCGATGAGACTGGGATTCTTGCCACTGGTTGTGCAATTCATTCTGGGTCCTCAGCGCTTCTGCAAACCTGCACCCACCTTCCCAGGAATCCAGTCTGTGCAGAGAGGCAGCGAAGTGCCAGATGTGCCACCAAACTTAAGTTCTGGTGCAAGGAGCAAGTGCGCCCTTGCTCTGAAGCTGCAGCAAGTACCTTGGTGCAGTGTTGGCTGATGTGCTGTCAGGCATGGAGGTGTACACTCTGCTGCCAGGCCCCGCTCCATGCTGCTTGGTGCCGCAGCTGCATCTGGAATTGCCCCTTCCCTGCTGTGACTGCTGGGCATCAGGACTGGCACACAATGGGCTAGCCACAAACCCAGATGAGATGAGTGCATACACTTTGGGCAGTATAAAGGGTTAGTGACATCGGTGAACTTCTGCTCATCTTTCTAAAAACCTTTGTGCTTTTCAGATTCTACCATTTTGGCTTTCCTCTTTCCCTCACCTTTATTAGAAATTTTCTCCTTTGTAACAGAAACTTTTCTTTGTCTTCTGGGGGTCTTGTTCTCTTCCCCAGGTTCACCTCCCCTGGTGTGTTAACAGATGAGTTCTCTGGCAGCACTGCTGCGGAGAGCTGGCCTCAACCCTGGGGATGAGGAGGTTCATGGAAAGGGTCAGTGTCTGACAGTCCGGTGTCAGGCCAGGTCCATTACTGCTGTATCTGCTGCCTGTGCAGCATGCCCCTGATCTTTGGTGTGATATTATCAAGACATTGCTAGTGTTTACCTGTCAGACTGCTCAGCCCTGCAATCACCCTAAATAATAGGACAGGAAGAAAAAAGTGTCTGTTTTCCGTTATCTGTGCTGACACACGTGCCTGCAGGAAGGCTGCTATCCCCGCTGTGCTGACCGGAGCGATGGCAGGGCAGATCTTTGTGGAAATGCTCTGTGTGGGCATATAGCTTGTACAGAGGAAACCCATGGAGCATTTCTGGCTGCACTGGGCCTCACGCAGTTCAAACCCATGTTTCTTATATACTTATATATAGAAAATATACTTAGAAATTCTATTTTTAAGAAAATTTCTCACAGCCTTGTGGGTGAGATTCACAGGTAGCGCAACAACAAATGCAGAAGGAAAGAAAATGGTGTAATATCAGCCACGCTGACAAATGTCACTGGAGATAGCTGGCATGTGACAGTTGAAAAGTTATGGAGGCAACTAGGCAGCAGGTCATGGAGAATCCTTGCAACCACTTCTATGTGAGACTGGAGGGGAGGAACAAGCTTTGCATGTTCGTGAGCTGGGTATGTAAGTACATGTAATTACTCCAGTTAGGTAGGTGTGTGTATGGCACTGACTCATAGCTAACTGGTGTAAGTCTTTGTATTTATATTCATTGGACATAACTGACTCCAGTTACATTTATTTATTCAAAGTTTTTAATGAGATATAATTGGAAAGGACATACAAAATCTGCATATTGATTTGACATTTAAGTATATGATTAAGTAAAAGCTGCTGAGGTCATCACTCGACTAAATTGGCTTAATGAATGTTGATTACACTGTACATGTTAATTTAATTTAGTGAGATCTTTGTCTTCTGAATTGGTTATCACCTTCTGTTCAATTATTGATTAGGATATGGGAAGATGCCAGTACTAGTTCTGTGTCTGAGTTGATAGGTCAGTGCATCCTGTATGCTGCATCACTAGCTTATCAGCATGCCTGTGAGCACCTAGCATGTGCCTTTTTCTGTGTCTGTCTTCCAGGACAGTCCTTTTGCTCTCTGCTGATGGCAAAACCCACTCCAGGACAAGGAGAGCCTAATGCAACGTTCAGATCCCCAGATTCTCACAGGAGCTGTCCATGTGTGTGCTTGTATGCTGCAGTAAATGACTGTATTACTGATGGGCATTTGTACAATTGTGAGACTAGTGTATAAGGAGATGCTTCTCTGATATTTTACTAAGTTTTCTGGCTTGCGGACTGGAAATCTGCCTATAGAAGTGAGTGACGAGGATAAAGTTGCCTTCACCACTAAAACACTGTAGAAAACTTAAGTCATGAAGAGAATGGTTGGTCTCAGCGTGTCCTCAGCTAGGCTTTATGGGCTGCTCTGCTCAGTGTTTTGGGATGATGAGGCTAGAGCTCTGCTGCTACTGGCTGACATGTGGCTCTGGTGTTTTGGGCAAGGTGGGTAGGAGAGCTCTTTATCCTTCCACCCCTCTCCATTCCTGTCCTATTATACAGGACATTCTGTCCCATTATAGTCCCTACCCTGTCACTCCATCCTGGGATGGATGGCAGAGGACCCCAGAAAGCCCACAGCCTCTCAGCTGTCATGCTGAAGAGAAGCCCCTGCCCACAGCACGAGCTTAGTGGATGGGGAGATGTGCTGTTGCCTTTGGAGGGAGCTGGTCCTGAGGGAGCCAGGTTCCATATGGAATGTTTCAGTGGCATATGCCATTAATCCTGTATGTTGAATTATTCAGCAGTTCAGAATAATGAATCATTGAACAAAGCCTGGCATTATGCAGCTCTCTAGTCCTTGGCTGCCTGGTGCAGCAAACACAGCCGATGTTCCCTGGGTAGGAGCACTGCAGCTTAGTGTGCGACTTTGCCAGGGCTGTGATCCTGGGGAACTGTCTTTCGGGCCATTTCTTGTGGTTGTATGAGCAGCACCTTCCATCTTGCTGCAAATAAGAACTTGGAGCTCAGTCAGCTGAGCTGCTCTGGCTCAATCTGCTCTTTTTCACAAAATATAAGCTGCAACATAGAATCATAGATTCATTTGGGTTGGAAAAGACCTTTAAGATCAAGTCCAACCATTAACCTAGCACTGCCAAGTCCACCAATAAACCATGTCTCTAAGCATTCCTTTAAATACCCCCAGGGATGGTGACTGAACCACTTCCCGGGGCAGGGAAGAGCAAAGCGCTGGTGTAAGAGCAGGGCACAGCTTGCAGCCTGGCATCTGGGTGTTAGCACGTTCCTGCTGGAGCTCTCTCTGGACAACTGCATGGGTTGTGGTGGGTGCAGAACTTAGAGAGGTCATGGCTTTCTGCCAGGGGGATACCATTGCTCCCTGGTTGAGCTGGCAGAGCTTCGGTGCCCTTCCTGCATGCCCTGGCCTGTGAACCGCTGTGCCATGCCCTTGTTCCCTGTTGCTAGTGCTCCCTAAGGGCTGCTTTAATAGGTGGGGGGACTTGGCTGCCATTGCTCCTGGCCCTGCTCAGGACTCTTAAGTTGCTGTCACTCCAGAGGAGCAGCAAAAGGGATCATATCCCTGAAAAAGCCCTTTCTTTACTGCTAGGCTTGTAGCAGGAAGAAATACAAGCTGTTTTGTTACCTGGTGTAAGTCACTTTTGATAGGGCTGTTCTGATTTCAGTCTATCATGGATCTGGCCCTCTATGCTCATTGTTGTTCTCTGGAGTGAAAACAATTGTGCCCATCCTCGAAAGTCTAAGAAGAAATCTGCAGAAGAAAAGGTGGCTTATGATGCTGGGTTTTAAGAGTGTATTATTCTATGCTAGCAGGATCATATCTTAATTATTGTGATCATTTAAAATTTCTGTAGCTGTACTGTTCCTGAACTCAGAGAATTAGTGCCTGAACCCAAGCTCTGGTGTGACAGGCATGACCCTGTACAGAATATTACAGGAATCTTTATTGGAGGCGTAGAGGTAAATGACAAGATGGACAGGGAGGGAGGGAAGCCCTTGCTGCAGGGTCCCTGCAGCCCCTCCTGTGCCCCCAGGAATCAAACTGCCTCCCCAGGCTCCTTAACGGCTGTAAAGTACGAATGTCCTTCTGGGAGGAAGGCAGCAGGGATGCCTGAAGAGCAGTTGTTTGGCAATTAAGAGGGAGACCTGAACTGTGTGCTGGGCTTTGTGTACCACAGCGATAGTTCAGTGTAAAAACCCAGATACATTAACATGCAAATAGAGGGTTTTTCTGGCAGCCCACTGACCAGGCTGTGTGCAGCTGGGTAATATCCTAGATGTGTAAAAACTGTAATCTGGATACCTCAGAGGAAAATTACCATCTACTTGTCCTCAAATCACAGCCTCAGTAGGTCTGCTGACAACTGTACCTTATAAAGTTAAACACTACTTGGCCCCTGTTGGTCTGTCCCTCTTTCTTTCTTGTTCCTGCTCCCAACACTCCAAGTGGTTAACCTTCATCTTAAGAACTCCTTTCCTCACTTCCAGCTGAGGGCTTGACCTGTGGCTCCAGGTTAGGCTGGTAGGCACTGGGATGATGTGTGAGGCCGTGGCTGGCTGGGCAGCCACAGGGTGCCAGTCCTGCACATTCACAGGGCTTACACACAGCCTGCACACAGGAGCTGTGCACGCAGGGGGCTTGTTGCTGTTTGTGTTTCATGCAGGACCAAAAGAGTCAAAGTGCAATGGTGGGGACAATGGTTAAATTTAGGTTTTTACGCAAGTGAAAACTTTAAATCATCTCAGAAGACCATTATAGGATCAAAAGCAGTAAACATCTCTGCTTATTCATAGGAGAATAGATGAAAATGAATCTTCTAAACTCTGTTTAGAGCTGAGCAATATATTTTTTTTTCAGTTAATATTAGATGGGCTAACTTTCAAGGAAAAAACAAAATCAAGCTGGATTTGGCGAGAAGCTGACCTCAAACGTGTGGAATTTCTTAAATGTCAAACTATTCTGCTTTGTTTGAAATTACTGGTTAAAAATTATTAACTTTGGCATTTTTTATAACAAGATTTTCTGTTTCAGAAATCGAAATATTTTAATATTTCTGTATTTTTTCTTTTAATTTCAGTGGCATTTAAAAATTGTTCCAAATTCTGCTTAATGTCAGTCTAGGTGATTTCCAAATTCTTCAGCCCAGCTCTCCAAAACATCCATCATTTACCTGTTACCAATTTCTCAACATCAGTTTTTGTCAGTGTGAGAAATGTTGGAGCTCTCTGAGGTGCTTGAATCAGAATGTGAATAACACCAACCCTTGAACTTCTTGGGATGGATACTTTGACGTAATGTTAACTAATAGTCTCAGCAGCCACCAAAATCCCTGACCTTGGAGTCAAGGAACATGTACAAAATGAAGAGGGGGGAAAAAACCCCAGCAAATGTAGGGCTACAATTCATAATAACTAACAAAATAAGTTTAAGTCCCAGTGCAACCCATTTAATGAGCAAGTGAGCTAAAATACATTGCAGCTGAATTGCTGACTTTGTCTGTTCCCACAGAACTCATTAAACCTTTTTACGTAACGTTGCTGCAGCCATGCTTTCCAAAAGCTTTCCTCATTGTGCATTTCAGTTGATGTTTTAATGTATTTTAATAATTTTTCTTTTTTTTCCTTTCAATTTAAACAAGAAAAATTATGGTTCAGCAACGTAAATAGCTTAATAATGTGCAACTGAAATACCTCATTTCTTTTGAAGACTAGCTCTGGTGTTTCATGTTTTAGCAGTGCAATTTCATCCTGGAAAGAAAAAATACTGTTTGCCCCCAGCATTGAGAACCTGAGCAATAAGAAGCACTGTCAAAATGAAAACATTTAGCACAAAATTCCCTGGCAAGTCAATAAAAGCAGCCTCAGCCCGTATGAAAACTAATAGGTTTTTCTTTGGACTATTGCGTGGGAAACCTGTGGCTGTAGCTCTTTAGGAAGGATTTTCAAAGTGGCAGTTATACCTACTTAGTATTACTGCCTGATGCCCCCCAAAAGCTGGAGTTGAAGCAGTGGGTGCAGTGACGGGTGCTGGGTCACTCTGCTGCTCTTGAACACCTCTGACAGCACTTCTGTGCTACTGGCGGTGGCTGGGACTAGTACACAGTTTCTTAATCACTTTCTGGCAAACACTGTTAAGCCTCATTAATGTAAATTAACAGATGATCTATTTTTCCAGAGTCTCAGTCCCATCACATGAACTTACATTATACAGCAACTTTAGAAAAATCAATTTTTAGTCCTTACTACAAATTGATTTATGGCTTTTGCTGCTTGGAGCTGACAAGGCCCGCTCAGCCCTGAAGAGCCAGGCTGCACATTCCTCCTCGCTGCCTTGTCCACTGCTGGGATGGGAGGTGAAACTGACACTAGGAACATGTCTCTAAAAAATAAAATAAAATCAGTCTTGATGCTACTTTTTGAAAAGCTGTGCAAAGTCTTTAGTACAGAAGAAAGATAAGTATTTGTAGTGACCATTTTTGAGTGCTTTGCACTCACTTCTTTGAAGTGTTACAGTAAAACTGTACACATTGGTGAGTCGCTTGGTGATGTCCCAGCATCGCCTGTCGATTGCTGCCGAGGGGCTCAGTTAAAGGTTTCTGCTCCTGGTGAGTGTTGGAGCTAAAGGATCCCAGGGGAGAGGGCAGGGACAGAGATCTGGCAGTCAAATACAGACCAGTGCCTCTATCTGAGTTGATAAGGAGAGGTGTCATGGGCATATAAGAAGAAACTTTCTGATTCGACCCTTCCCCCTGCATTGGGGCAGACACCGGGAGACCCCAGAGCCCTCAGCATCTGCTCAGTTCAGCCAACCTGCTGCTGCCAACAGGCGTGTCTCCGCAGCTCTCTGAATGTGCAGGCAGATGAGGTGTATGTGAGCACTGATTGCAGGGCGGTATGAAAGCTGCTAGCTTGGGTGGGCTCTAGTTGGGCTGTAGCTTGGGTTGAGCTGGGTGTTAGCAAGGGTTTCTGCTCTTAAAATCTAAAGATTGTTGAATACCACAATGAGTTTTTGCTCAATTTGTCTCCCTTTGGAGGGGTAGCCACAGAATCATGCTGAAGCTGGTGAGAGCAGAAGGGATGAACTTCACATGGAAAGCCTCAGCAGAGTGATGGCTTCTGAATTCGTCCCTTGATGCCTCATGGTTATCTCAGGGACAAGAACGTTAAAGGGTGGGGCTGGAAATTGTAATAATTTTACTTTAAAATGGCATAGTCTCCTGGGTCCTGACCAAGTAATTACGTTTCAAACTTGAAATGAAATGTCTTTCTTGAAATGAGAATTTAAATGAATTAGCTGCATCTATCAGCAGGTGCTGAAGGGGATATTTTAATTTAAAAGCTACGTATAATCCTGGCTTGGCACATAGAGCTTAATTACAGTCAGTTTTAACAATAAACAAAAACATAAGGGGAGAGCAGAGCCTGGCCTAGGCAGCTCTGGGATTTAAATTTTTTACAAGTATTAAAATTGCTTTCTAATTAATTTACTCTGACTTAATGGTATGCCCGTTGAAGGAAGTTAGTTAGCCTGATCCCTTAGCAGAATTGTCATTTAACATTTAAATTTGAGACCTGCAGTTAAGAGCTCAGCCTGTGAGGATGCAGAGCTCGCTGCTCTTGAGGTGGCTGTCCCGGTGCTGTTTTGGGGGTGTGCAGCTTGGCTTTTCTGTGGTGAGGGGTGGCAGGCTGCCTGGGAACAGGGTCCTCGGACTGGGTGCTGGGCAGGATGGGGTCTGGGTCTGATGGTGCCCAGAGAATCTGGAAATGGCTCCTTCTGCGATGGTGCTGCCCTGCTGGGTGGAGTGACAGGGCTGGTGGGAGTCTGCGTAAAAGTAAGTGTATTGGAATATTGTCAATGCTTTTAAATGTACTGTAGCTCTAAACAAAAGGGGTGAAGATTATACCTCCAGTGAAAAACTGGTAAGAACAATTTCATTTTTCTACAACTAATATGAAATTATTGGAGAAATACAATGGAACTTCCCAGAGAGAAAAAGAGCTCTCTTAGCTGATCATGAGGTTGTATGTTAAGCCTGCTAATTTTTCATCCAATATTTACTTAGCAGCCTAAAATGTTTTTGTCATGTTTTGAAAACAACATCATTAGCTGTGTTGTGTGTCTCATTAACAGAGTTCATGCACTGGAGTTTACCAGTCATTGCAGAGTTAGCATGTAGCTTAGAGCATGGACTATGATGTGAAGACAGATGTGTATCTCAGGCCTGATTATAAGCTGTAGCTGGCAAGACAGGGTGTGATTTAATGAAGTTTTGATACAGCTCATCAGATACTGAAATGGGAAGATGCAATATTAATTTAGAAATGCATTATCATTTCAATTGTAGTCATTCTGAAGAGTATTAATAACAGGGGAGCTTGTGGCAGTTTGGAAAGATGATGTATTATTCTAAAGGCAAAAATATTCTTCAGAATTGTTTCATTTGACACCTAAACATCTAGTATATTCCTATTATCACTGTGTAATCAATTTTTTTTGCTGTATCTTCCATGCTTACAAAACATCACTTGAGGCATTTCATGTGCTATACTGGAGGCTTCTGAAGTGGGTAGGCAGGACAAGCTTTAAAACAGTAGGTGGACAACTTTCATCTTTTAATCCTCAATTCTTCTGTGGATTTAAATGACTTGAAATTCTCTTTGACAGCAGGACCTCCTTTTGCTGTCAGAAGCAAAAGGTGCAAATGCAGTCTAAAACTTGTTCCATCTGTGTCAGATTATGACATTTAATACAGATAGTACTGACCACCATTACTCTGAAAACTTTGATCCTTTTTACGCTAAAGTTAGAGCACCTTGGGAAAAACGAATGGCATCCCGTTCTCTTAGGCAGCAGTGTAATTCTTGTCTACATCAGAGTAGCATCTCTGAAAGAAGATGTAGAAAGCAGATACTGTGCTTTTTCTGACTCCGGGTGCAATTTAATAGAGAACCCTGCACTGGGTTCATGAATTGAACAAACAAATTGTTATTTGGTGATGGTATGAAGCCACAGTCATTTTTACCATGACATTTGTTCAGGTTATAGCCCCACTGTAAGTGCAGAGCCTGAATTCTTCATGTTGTGCAAGTGGTAAGTTTAGCCTCTAAAGTCAGTACTAGCTGGCAGGAAGGGATGGATGTGCTTTCCCTTAAGAAGTGTATTCGGGGATGTCCTTGCTGCTGTGTCTGCCCTGTAGGATCTCCCTGTTTCTCAGCTTTCTGAGGTGAGATGAAAATGAATGTTCTGGAAAATAGACTTAGATGCCCTGAACTTTGTATTGTATGGTTGAAGCATGAAAACAAATGTTAAAATGGATTCCCAGTCTATCACAAGTAGAAATCCTGTAATCCTGCATTTGAATTATATCCCACTGCAATGTGGGTATGTGACCAAGTCTATTGGTGTCATCTGTTCCTTCTCCCTCTCCCACCCATCCCAGAGGAGCAGCTCCTGAGCCTGTGAAGGACCTGGGGGGTTTGCTGTGTGCCTTGGGGCTGTAAGCAAGGCATATTTGCATCCTTTTAATGCTCTGCTAAAATAGGCAGGCTCCCTCTGAAACCACTGCTCATAACTTGAGCAAGCTCCAGCCTGAATAACCACTTAATTAACATAGTCTCCTGGCAATGGTGCGCAAGCAGATTTCCTATCTAAAAGCAGAATCAAGGCAATATTTTGTGTCTATTCTTAGTCACATCCATTTAATCTGTAGATACTTGAAATCCTCAAATGAGTTGACTGCAGGACAGCTCCTTTCTAATGCTTTACAGTGAATTCCAGCCTGCTGCATTCCCATGCCATGTAGCCAAGATGCGTGGCTGGATCCTGGACTGTTCCTGAGCTGACCTGGTGAGGGAAGGGATCAGGGAAACTGTCCTAGCAGCTGCAGTAGCTCTCCCAGTCAGGCCCTGCCTTCCTGAAGCAGATGGGATTCTCAAATGGCTACAGTGAGTATCAAACCCAGATGTCGTCTACTGTCTCCAGCCCAGTCCTTGAGATATCTTTCTGGCAGTGTCCCAGGAAGTTTTTGTAGGCTTTCTCCTAGTCTCTGGACTTCAGCTGTTCTGCATGACTTTAAACCTGTTACTACTACCTAGCTGGATGCTTGGCAGATCTGCTGGGCTCCAGCTGTTCAGACTGCAGTGCTTTCCATAACTTTCCTGACACAGGCAGCAAAACAACTTTGGCTAGTTTCTCACAGCCTGTGGGGCCTGTCCTTTCCCCAGGAAGGTTTATAGAGCCGGCTGGATTTTTTAGTAAAATGCAGAGCTGGTGAGGACAGGCAGGTGATCGATGAACAGTGATCTTCAGATGTGCAAGCAGAAGTGAATCATCTCAGCAGCGAGTGGCCAGCTGTATGTGATGCAGGTCCATTTGTTTAGCAGCATACTCAGTTTTAGAAGTGTGTTCTCTGATGCCTGCTGGAATAGAACTGAGCTTTTCTTGGGGAAGTGTGAGCCTGCTTTTGCAAACAAGATTAGTCCTTGCTGACAAGTGCAGTTTTTAGTGGCCTTATGGAAATACCATCTAGTGATTTGTTGGTACTTCTGAGCCACTGTTGCGGCTCAGCTTCACTACTTTCCCCAATGACTGGCATAGTGGGCACTGGTGATGACAGTTTTTTGGGCTCCAAAATACAGGCATTTAAAATATCTGTGAGTCTGTCCTCAGTTCAAAGTGATTGTGAAGGAATAAGTAACCTCTGGTGGTTGGAATGCTTCAGGTTTTAGGTAGGAAGCAAGTTGAAATGTGATTATGGCTGGTAGATCTGACACTGCCTGTTCTAGTTCTAACTAAGAAACTTTTGATGGTTTTGTGCAAAAGTTCACAGAGGAAACAGCTAGAGATATATATCCTTGCCTCTACCATCTCATTGAATGAGAAGAGTACCAGTTGATTACAAGTGGCCAGATGCTCTGCCAGCAGACACCTCTTCCTTTCATCCTTCCTCAACGATGAAAATACACCATAAGCAAGGATTTGTGTATATATATGAAAAAAATAGCCAAGAATGAGTAAAGACAAATCTGCCACTTCAAATAACAACTCTAATTTAAGGAAATATTTCTGTAATGGAGATATTTGGAAAAATAATTTCCTCAGTACTTCCCTTGCTTGGTCCCAAACTAGGGCACAAAAGTGTGCCCAATCTCAGCTTTTACAGCAATTTTCTCTGCTGGTGAATGTGTTATAGCTGTCATCTGAGTTATGCTTTGACCCTTACTTGTATTTCAAATCTTTTGTATATTTGGCTGACCAGAGTAGAAATACTGGAGCTTGACTGTGCTATAATGGCCAATTACGCAGTGCTGTGCCCTAAGAGGCACTGTAGGACACGATGGCCTCAGGGACAGGCTGCATCTTAGCTTTTGGCATGTTCTTATTGAATAAAATCTATAAAAATAAATCCTTGCATTAGACTGCTAGTTTCACAAGAATTTAAATCAACAAAGGCCTTAGCTACCCCTCCAGTGCTCACTGCTCTTGCCATGTGATGGGGAAAGATAAATAATGAGGCAATATTTTACTCTTCAGGCTCTGCCATTGGCAAATGCTTCTAAATGTGTTCTGTGAATTTATGATGCTGGTGGCAGTCTTCCATGGCAATCCTTGTAATTAATCACTCAGTTTAACAACGAGGAACATTTCATTGGTCTGATTAGAACCAGGTGAAGTGATTAGCACAATTAATCAGGTGCAGGGAAGGTCTGGGGTGGAATTCAGGCAGAGAAACTTTTGTTTGAAGCCCAGCTGTTTGCTGTTCTTAGGTGTAAAAACACCCTCTGCATGATGTGCTTGGTATGTGCTGCCACAAGGCTGTTTGGCTGGACTGCTGGGGGCTGTCCTCTGGGCCAGCTGTTGAGGGGGAGTCCCAGTGATGGAGACCAGGTTACAACAAAGTGGACCTGTCAAAAAAAGATCCCAAATATGAAGCCAGGTCCATCAATTTTGGAATATGACATGGCTAAGCAACTCATGTGAGCTACTCACAAATATCTGTGTGCGTTTCCACATACCCATGGGGAAGCCACAGAAAGTTCCACAAGTCCCAAAATACTTCCCAAAAGTGTATTCACTAAAGATACTTTTTCTGTTTTGCTGTTCATATTGGCTTTCGACTGCCTACTGTTTGACTAGGAAGACTTAATGCTGCTAGTGAATATTTTCTGTGGATCAATTCCCAGTAGTAGTTCTGAACAACCGTAAAGAAGCTGGTTGTACCAGTCCCTTCAGTGCCAGCGGGGTGTGACAGTCCCTGTCATGCAGCTGTGCAGTCAGTACCTGAGCTTTCTGTTCTCTCCTCACCATAGGAATTTATCCTGTAGCTACACAATGCATGTATAGTTTTTTAAATTGCAGCTTAAGGCCCATTTCTGTATCACACATACACTCACGTTCAGGTTTTTAGTAGTTGTAGTCATTGTGTTATAATTGGATAGCCTTGGGGAAATCACTGTCAGAATTGATAGGCTCCTAGCAATTTTTTTTGTATCTATTGGTGAATTGCCATGTACATTCTTTAGATGTTCATGTATTTATACATTCCCATAGCGCTGCATTTCCTTTGGAGAAATGTACTGATAAATTAGCATCGCAAGCAATGGAAAAGGACAGATTTCCTTTAAACAAGGTGAAGTGTTCAGCCTTCAGAATTGCAGAAAAGTATGATAGAACAACTTGGAAACAATGAGAAATACCTTGAACCGTACTTATTCTCTTACCCTGTGTCATCATGCAGACTTTTTACATGTTCACCAACTAGCACCACTGCTACCAACACACACTTGGGAACATCTGGAGACCTCTTCCCATCTTATGTGTTCAGTGTTTCCCAAAGGCAGCGGGCGAGCACGTGCCTGTGCGGAGTGTAATAGCACAAACATCAGTTTCTCAGGCTGCAGTTTCATTACTAATGCTTTCACTTCATACTAGCAGCTACTGGTTGTTACTGGTCACCCTTGGTTAAGAGAGAGGCTCTCCTGCGGAGTTGGGGTGGCTTTGTCACCAAATTACAAAGGAGACTTCAGACATGGATGGGGCGATTCATCCAGATTAAGGCAGGGAACATGCTTTCCTGGTATGCCAGATCACTTTCTGAATCCCAAGGCAGCATGTGTTCTCCAGCAAAGTTCAGTGTCTCCTTTGCTTAAATGGTCCAGTGTCAGCAGGGATGTAGGAGAGAGCTCCCTCTCCCTTTAAGTTGACTGCTCAGATTCCTTGTTTACTCAGTGTATTTGCCTTTTCCAAAGGTAAGGCCAACCATTAATTTAGTAATTTGTGGGCCCAGCAGACTCAGAAGCTTTCAAAGGTTATTGCTTACACAGCCTCGTCTCCCAATCCTCTGGGACGTGCTACGTGAAATGGTGGAAATGGTGCGTGATGAGGGAATGCCCTTTGGAAAAGGTTAAGCCTGCTGCCAGTTTATCACACGGCCCTGCAAGCAGTGAAGAGGGCCTGTGGGAAATCAGACGGAAGCAGGCGTGCTCTGCTGATCAGCGCGAGCCTTGCTGGCCTGCGTTCGCCTGCGACGCGGGGAGATGTGCGTGCAGAATCAGGATGAGCCCTGTCTGCACTGGCGGGCTGGCTGTCCTGCTCTGCCAGAGCAGCCTGGGCAGCCACTGCAGCTGGGCCACTTTGGCTCCTTCTTAGTCTCTTGGCATGATGATGCAGAATCCCCTCCTGCAATGTTGTTGTGGTAGAAACTTCTCTAGCCCTGCTAACACAAAATGCATTTGTACTTACTTTAGTTCTGGCCTATTAGTAAACAACAAGCTAAACATTTTTTTATGTTGCCAGGGCCTATGCTTAATTTCATGGGGCTTGTTTTCTGCAATACGTATAATTCTGCATTTGGAAGGGAAAGCAGGGCACAACCATGGTCCGGATGACTGGAAGGAACGAGAACAGAAGCCAGTTTTTAATTATTAGTGGTTTATACCATACCATTTTAAACCTAAACTTCTGTGTGTGCTGTGCTGTGCTGGGAGGTGTTAACTGGGGTTTGTTAGCCCTTTTGTTTGTGCAAGCTCCTTTGGCTTCGGATGGGGAAGCAGCCTCATGGGATTGCTTGGTTCTTTGATTCCATCTGTGAGTTGGCAAGATGTTGCAGACGGCTCCATGAGTTTTCTAGCTCACTCTTCATTACAGCACAAGGTGGTAAAATATTTTTTGCTACTACCAGCCCAGTGTAGGGGAAGCCCCTAGTGAGTCAGCCCTGCCGGCAGGGCAGTGTGAAGCCCGTGGGCTCTCCTTCCTCCCCCCAGCACTGGGCTGCTCAGTGAGGAGGTTCGCTTTAAAGGGCAGAACTCACAAACTGCTACTTTTATGGTTAGACAAAGGTTTACTTTGCAGGTAGTTTATCATGTTTGGCCTTTTTAATATTTTCATTATTGCTAGCCCCAAGTGCCTCAATTATGCCAGAATTGTGATTCCGTTTTTATGAGGTATTCTGGATTACTTCTATTTGTTACTGTTTTTGTGCAGTGAAGTTGCAATTTGTTTTCCTTCTAACCAAGAGAACAGAGACACTCACAGTCAACTGTCACAAGAAGCAGGAATCTAAGCCGGAGAGCCAAGAATTTGCAGCCTCGTAAATGGAAGATAAGCTGAGCTGTGTTGCTTGTATTCCTGCCCTTGGGTGAGCTGCTTCTGTAATAGGATATTCTGCAGGTTCCTTCTCTACAGCTTGCATTGGAAGGGAGCATTCATGCAGTTTTTTCAGCTCCATTAAATAGCACAGCTGCCCAAGCAGCTAAATGGATGAGGCTAATGAACATGTGCACAAGCTTGATGGTTCAGGAACTAAATTGCCTGGGAGCAAGCAAAACAGAATTAGGCAAGTAAAGAACCTGATTGTTTTTCAAGTGATAAGATTGGCATGAATTACAGGAGGCATTAGAAATTTGGAAGATATGTAGATTTAAATGGATACATTTGTTTCAATTAAATAAAGAGGAGGGAGTAAAATGCCTGTTCAGAAGTATCATAGGCTGAGGCTTCCATCTTACTTACTCTGATTCCTCAGCTAAAGAATTAACGTGTCTGCATTTGGGGATTAAGAATTTTCTTTTTGTTGTGGGGGACCTCACCCAAAACAGAGTGAGGGCAGAACAGCTCATTGGGAGCCAGAATAAGGCTGATCAGTCAGTATTTTGCAGATGTGGGCTTCAGAGTGCCAGCAGCAGAGCTAGCTCACTTCTTGGTGATGCATTTTAATGTAGATCTCGAGTTAGCTGCCTCTTCCAGATGAGCTGGTGCCAAGGTCCAGCTTTGAAGTGGCCTTTGGTTCAGCTCAGATGTAGAGTTTTTTTGGAGGACCTGAGTACCCAGCACCTCTGTGAGGTGAATGCAGGTGCTGCAGGGAATGGTCCTGTGGCTGCAAACCCCAGCGTGCTGGTTATAGCTGCCCTCCCGTCCTCGGTGTGTCCAGAAGGGAAGGGATGGCAAATGTGACACAGAAAACCTTACCCTTCTGATACAGTTGTTTTTCAGTAAATCTAAACCTTCTTTTCCTGTGAGGTCTGGTTTCTTCTCTGTGAAGTTTTGTTTGGTTTTTAAACCAAAATTTTAATTGGAAGTTTTATCAGGTTTGTTTCTAAAGCTGGTATTGCTTTTTTCAATTACAAGTGTTCTTCCTGCAGCCTTTGGAAAACACAATATTTCTGTGAAGATTTTGGAAAGTATCTCAAAGCAAATTTTTATTAAAGCTGTAAGAACTGAAACATGTGAAAAGTGTGCTGTTACAGGCAGTGTCCCAAAGTAATCTATTTTTATGAAAAATGCGAACGTGTTCATTTACACCCATTGCCCTCTGGGGCACAGACCATGCTTGGAGGGAAGAATGTTACCACTGGTTTTGACAGACAGACAAGAGACTCTAACCCCAAATTTCCCTTCCTTATATTCCATCTTAAAGCTCCTGACGTTTCCTGTCAGCCACCGTCCCGTGACGATTGCCTTGCAGAATGTAAATGCAGTGCTTTCACAGCCCCAGAGCCCTTTAGAAAAATCTACTGTCAGATTCATACAGCCGCTGCTTGGTAGCTTCCTTCCCATTCAGGTCTCAAGATTACTGTGGCATTGATTGAACAGGAGATTCATGGAGGGAAATTAAGCCTCCAGAAGATACAATAATTTAAATAATTGGCTATTTTTTTTTTTGTGTATGTGAGAACATGAGAAACACAGAGTGTTCATTCACCGTAAATTCCTCCAGGACTGCGTTACAGAAGCAGAGGAATTCTTATGAAACAAAGATTCTATTTTCATGCAAATATCCCTCAGTAATAAAATACCCAGGGAATAAAAATGACAGGAAAATGTATGATCTACAAGCAGAATTGTTTCCAAAGCAGTGTATTTGCCACGAAGCCTCAATAGCTTTTTATACTGTAGGCCATGTTAGCAACAATGCGTGGCGCAAGATTTGGCTTTGTGTGAGCAGCGGTGATGGAGAAAGTGACTGATTTTGCTGCTCACGCTGCTTTTTAACTGCAGTTTCTGTGCAAAGTGCTCTTCTCCAGCCATGTATTGAGACTAGGAGAAGTCTTCCCCTTGTGCAAGGCAGGAGGAGAGAATGGCTCTTGGGGAGCACCTGGAAGGAGGCCAAAAGCCCCAGTCCCAGTTTTGAGTGTTGTCCAAACCCAAAGTATTGGAGATTCACTCACAGTTGCCCTTTAGGGCCGTGGTACAAGTGCGAATGTAGGCTGTACTTCAAACAGCTTTACCCTGTTACTTGGGTCTGTGAAGAGGAAAATCGCTCCTGTGTGTTGTATGTGTTTAGCACTGACTTGGACTACCCTTTGTCAGCAGTAATTAGTCAGAAGGATTACTGATTCCGTCTCACCATCACAGCCCCAGATACGTGCCAGCACAATTTTGAGGCCAGGACATTACCCTCTCCCTTATTTTTTCCATTTTATACGTATTAATGAATATATGCAGCTGCAAATAACAGGAATGCAATCCATGTTCAGCAATCTCCCTTGACTTTTATACTGTGTTTCAAGATGATCTGTTGAAGGCCGTTCCCTTCTCTCTAGGCAGCTGATAAATGGCTGGAGTATGAAGCATTCCCTGCTGCCTAAGCTAATGATTGCTTTCCAAATGGCATATGTATCGGGGGGGGGGCCGTGGGAGGCAGCACGCTGCGGGAGAAGGGGAATAATCACAGTAAACTCCCATCTTACCAAGTGCTGTGGGTATGTATCATTTTTATTGTAGATAAGATGAATAGATTCTGTGGTGGTTTTTGTTCTGTTTCAGTGGAAGAAGGTTGAAGTTGCGGGTGTATTTCAAACTGTTTGGGTAATCTGGGGCTAATAAACCTTGTTGGAGTTGAGGAAAGCTTCAAAAGGCCACTCCTCCAGCTAGCTGATGAGGCAGGGATTTCTGAAGCCCGAAGCATGGCTGCATTAGCCGGGACATGAACAGAACAAGGATTGCTGCTTCTTGGTTTCTTTCCTTTGTTCATTGCTGTGCAAGGAAAGCCTTTGATTAGAGTTCCTGTGCTATAACAGACGTGCAATAACTGTGCTCACCTCTTCGCCGCCTTCATCAGGAATGAGACTACCCGAAACTGGGCCAGTTCACAGTCATCTCCAGCCTGTATGTTTTATGTTTTTGCTGCTATCTCGTGCTCAGTGTCAAGCACAATTCAATAGATTTAAAATCCTTTTCTAATAGGGATGCATTCCAAATGAATATTTCTTTTGTCCACATTTTTATTTCTAGGGGGGGAAAAAAGTAGGTTTTTTGGTGTTGATTTTCCTGCTTTGCTTGCTTGAATAAACAGAACCACTTCATACAGAATATTATAAGAAACAGTTTGCCCTAACTTTTGCCAAGCGGAAAGTTTTTGATGGTTAAATTTGAAGTTTTCCTTCTATTTAAAATAATTTTAAATTATTATGTCAAAGCAAAAATCTTTTGTTCAGAAATACTTTCTGATTTTCAAAGCTGTTAATGAATTCCTGATTTCTTCATTCGTCGAGATCGAGGTGTAAGGACTTGGGAAGGCAGCCAGCTGGAGGCGTGCAGGGCAGGATCAGTCTGTCCTGCCTGTAGAGCTGTCAGACCCAGTGGTTTCCCCGCCACTCACTCCTGCACGCTGCAGGTGGAGTCTCTCCATCCGTTCCCTTTGGTTATTGCAGGTCTGTTGCCTGGCCTGCTGGGTATAATGGCAGGCTGTTGCAACATTAACCAGGGTTTTTTCAGCTGTATCTTGGGCCTTATGAGCATGGTTTTAAACATTAGATGAAACCAAATTAATCAATGTATAAATTAATTACCAAAAATGACTTAGCCTCAGAGGCTGAAGCAGAGATGTGTGAGAGAGAAACCTAAATGCCAAAATTAAAATCTCGATTAAATTTTACAAATAATGGATAATTACAGAGCTTTTTTCTTTTTTTTATGTTCATATTAAATTGTAAGAAATTATTAGATATTTAACTGACATTTATCCAGATAGCCCACAGCAAGTTAGGTAGCAGTTACATGCTGTAATAAATGTCAGCATTTAAAAATTAATTGCTATGCTATCTAACTTGCTGTGGGCTGTCTCGTTAAATATTAATGGAATGTCTAAAAATATGTTATGAGCTGAAAGGATTATTTGGATATGGGATGGTGGAGTTAAGGCCTAGAGGGGGAAAGCTGTGTTTGAGCTTCATCAGTTCATCGGGATCGCATCCTGGGGAGGCAGCTCCCAGTGCATGTGCAATCTCCAACAGGAATGGGTTTCTTGGAGAGACCGCGTGTGTGCAGAGAGCCTTGCTGCTCTTGGAAGCAGGGGGCCTGGCAGTGTCTGCTAGAAGTGCATCCTTCAGCTCCTTTGATAAGGCATTAAAAGAAACCAGTCCTTGCAGAGATTGATCAGCTTTTCAGCAAGGAAGTGGATTCCCCCTCCATTCCTGAGGAGGAACAGGAGCTGTGGAGTGCCACAGAGCAGTTAGCACCGACAGCAGCCCTGCCCCCCTTTCTAAAGCTACTGTGGTTTTGGTGAATGCAAGCAATGGGATTCTGAGGAAGGAAATACCAAAAAATTAGAAGTTAAGACCTGGTTCTGCCTGTTGTGTACCCACTTCAAGAACTTAAGAAGAAAACTAAGTATTACACGTCTCCCCAAATGCCATTTCACATCCCTTGTGCATGCCTGTCTTCAGGGTGGGACCTGCCCTGGTGCTCAGGCTAGGGAGGAGGTTGGGGGAAGGTGGTCTGAGTGTGGCCCTTGCTGTTCCCTTCCATGTGGCGATAATACACGGTGAGGAAGGATAGATGAGCTAGGGAAGTCCTGTCCAACAAGAGTACTTGTATTTATTATTCATTTTGAGCAATGTGTGCCAAGTGCTTTGCAGAGAATACACATCTAAGCATGGTAGGTGTTTAAAAAGCAGTGCAAGCATTGGGAGGGAAAAGTATTTTGCAGCTCAGTGACAGAAACTGAAACCGAAAGGATATTTTTGTTCTAACTGAATCTCCCCCTATGAATAATGCATGCTAGTCTCCCAGAAACACAGTGCAATCAGAAATATACTGTGTCCATGACAAACACAGTGCACATTACTGTAATAGAGCTTAAAGACCATTCCCATTGACTCTTACTATTTAAAGCTAAGAAATGTACAGTGTGTTTTCCCAGTCAGTCACCACTTTAGCTCTAATGCTTTGCTATTCCCCGTACGCTAATAAAGTGTTTAGAGTGAGCGAGAGCTTTTGCACATAGTGGAAAGGATGCATGCTCTGACTGTGGGATGGGTTATTCCTGTGGCTGAAATGTTTGGAGCAAGTACAGATGCCTCGTGGGGTTTCCCTGGTGAACTCCTCTGCAGCAGGGTTATTGACATAGCTAATTAACTCAGCAGCCAAAGAAATCCCTGTCCCCGAGTCCCACCCACTCAGCCAGGCCGACAATGTGAGGGTCTCTCCCCAGAAGAGGACCCCGTGTGTTCAGGTGCTGTTTGCTGCAGGGCAAGTGCCACAATCCAGGCAGGGGTGAGCCATGGGCTACATGGGTCTTCTTCTGCCTCCAGTTTGCATCTCTTGTTTTTTTCAGCCTCTGACACAAAATACACCATGATGTGGATTTTGTCAGCTAAAGTGTGTGAATCAGGTCTGCATGGGTTTTTGAGAGGTGCCATCTCTGAAACAGAAATGGTGAGATTTCTGCAGGAATACTTGCATGGATCCTCTGCCTGCCTTGTGCTGGAGAAGACAGTGTGTATCCTCCTGCACAACTTCTGTCTTTCCCAGCCTCGATCTGTTCCCGGTATGCTCTGAAATACCCATATGAAGCAGAATATCCTCTGTAAATGCTGAATCTGGCATGATGCTTGTCCAGCAGGCTGACTTTTTGATTCAACGGAAGATGACAGAGAATTGAATTTAAGATGCTTTGGAGGGATTCCCACTTCCTTTCCCCTAAGCAGGCCAAGGAATGAGATTTCATTCATCATGTACTCAGTTCAAAGCACCATTTACTGCTGAAGGATTGAGCAAATATAATTTAAGGTTCTACTGTGCATGTGACAGATTTAATTAGTGTACATGGGAGCTCAAGGTTGTTCAAAAAGTATTTGTTTGCATAAAAATGGGCTATGTCTGCAATTTAAACTAGAATAAACTACTGCAGTTATGAAGAATTTAATGAGTTGTTGCGTAATGTTCTTTATAAACACCATCCTAGATGGGAAATTGTATTAGGAAATAAAAAGTAGGTTAGTAAATGCAACCAAATCCAGCCTTCCATATCCTCTTGCTTACAGTGGCTATAATTTGTTGTAAATGCCATTCAGTTAATCTGAATGGGAATCATGTGTCTGCAGTGGTTGTCAGAAGAGCTGGAGTGAAAATCCCTCATGCTTATTATCTCATTTCTGCATTAGCTGGAGCATCGCTCCTGTAGCCGGCTGTGATACGGCAGTGCGGGACTGGGACGGGCGGCCAAGGTACCAGCTCAGATGCCCACTGCAGGGTCGTGGCTGGTTCCTTCAGCTCTGCATTCGTGTGGCTTTCAGAAAATCCTTGCAGACAACCTGTTGTGTTATGGGTCTAGAGAGAGCTTGTCCTAAAACTCCACAACTTTTGTGTGGAATTGTCAGAAAATTATTGATCTGTCAGCTGAGATGCTGATGCAAAGATAGGAGCTAGAGTTTTGTGGTTGTCTTTTAGAAGTCTGTTTACTACAATCAAACATTGTATGTTAATTGGAAAAACTGCTGGCAGCCTGATTATTACATGACAGTGAAGCTGGTGAGGATTCAGATTGGAGTGAAATGTGATGACACAGCAGTTTTATCTGAGGAAAAAAGAAAATGGCTCGAAAAGCAGTGACCCGGCTGCTAACCACGTGGGGAAAGCAAATCTAAGCACGGATGTTCATAGGAAGGTGTGTATGGAAAGAATGAGCAACACTCCACATCTCCTCAAGTACAGGGACCTTTGGGTATTGATTAAAGCTGATACGATTTAGCAGGCAGATGACTTTCTTCCCTTTCTCTTTGGGTTTCTGCTCAGTTATATAGCAGGTCAGAGCTCAGCCTGTGTGCAGTGTACTTTGGCAGCGAGCATTTCTGAGGGGCACTGCTCTGCATGAGGCTCCGCAGCATCCCTGAGCTGTGGCAGGTCACTTTATATTTAAAGGGCACCTAAGCAATCCAGTGCTGGAAGCCGAGCATCCATGCTCAGAGAAAGTCTTTCACAGTCTGAAGCAGGAAAACAAAGATGAGGCAAAGGAAGGATTCTGTTCCTTTCCTATTTAGTGCTGTGCAGAGAGCACCCAGCCTGGCTCCCCTCAGCGGGGTGCTGCGTGCTGGGCTGGGAACACAGAGCTCCCTAAAGACTCTGCATAGTGTCACTGTAAACTTGTGCCTGGTGCAACTTGAATCATAAGAATTATGTTCCTTATTCAATTCCTTCAGCAAACATACCAGTTACTTATTTAGGAGGGAGACTAGAGCACTGCGTATTTGGCTTTTTTTCACCTGCTGTCCAGCAGCCTGGGATCATTAGGACGCTGTTTCAGAGCTGTTAGTGCTACTGGCAGGCATGGGAGGAAGCACCATTCAAACAAATAGCGTATGTAATTAGCTTTCTTATTTTTAGGCAGGCTGCATGGATGGGGATGTGGGTTTTATTCCAGTTCTTTTTTCAATGGAATTTCCATCTTAGTGGGTTTTGTATGAGAAGCGTAACTTGTACAGCACTGAGCTGCAGTTACAGTCTTGGAGTGAACTCTGGTACTTGGGAACTTCAGTTGTTACCTAGTACCTCTGGAGGTCACTATAACAAAGACAAAAATACAGATACGGGAAATTGTTACCAGGTTTTTGGTTGTTTGCTCTCCAAGTTATTTTCTGTATTACAGCACATGCATGTGTGAAATCTGATTATTTCGTGCAGACGTTATAATTAATTTCTGCATAGAAAGTTTTTGATCCTGCAAGATCTTGATCCTTTAGTTCATCCTTCTCATTAACTACAGCAGTCATCACCTACTGCGCCTGCCTAGTTTGAAGAATTCCCCACTGGTCAGAAATGGAAGATCTAACCTAGCATTTTGCATCCTGCCCTGAATGGTTTAATATATGTTAATCCATGTGAAACCCCTAAAAGCTCTGATCTTTCCCTGGGGAGTGAAGAGGCTTTGATATAATTGTATTTAGTGCTTTTTTTACACTGATACCAGAACTGCAACAGTGGTTTCTTAAGAGACGTAGTTTTAAATGGGAGAAGTCTTAAGGCACATTAACTTAAGATAGCACCTAATCGCATCTCCAATACATAGTGTTAGCCACTGAAGTATCAATTAGTCCTTAATAAAGCAAAGAGGTGCTGACAAATTGCAGTGTAATTTAACAGCTGCTAATTGTCTTTTTTTTATTTTTTTTTGAAGGGGCCTGATTCTCACAGCATTTAGTCTCCTTAGGCCACTCTGCAGTATAAGGAAGCATTAAAAGAGCTTTAATAACAGAGGAGCAAGAGCTATCCAGTGTGCATCAGCCAGATGTCAATGCTGTTACTCAAACCTTCATTTTATTGACAGTCTTCTTTGAGCCTTGACTTTGGCTTTGGCATAATTTTACTTTGAAAGCTCCTCTTTTACTCTGTGGGTTGCTGTATAAGAGAAAGAAACCCTAATTCATGACTGTAATGAAAATGTGTTGTTCCATGAACAGCTGAACGAACAAGGCCTGCATATTGATACTTGTTTATAGATGTACATCTTGTATTTGGATTCTCTGTGTCTAATGAGGCATAAACTCTGACTTGCAGCCTGGAGCTTTCAAAGCATCCCTCCTTACTCTGTCCTTTGCCCCTAAAGGTTCTCTGGTGTTTGATAAAAGCTTGGAGCACAAGCTAAAGGCTTTCTTTCCGTGGTACTGCTGTTACATCTCTCCTTTACAGAAACATTTCTCATTAAGTCAGTTGCAACAAGTTTGATATCTCTGCTCTGTGCTGGATGTGGCTGAAACAGACTAGTGAAGTAAAGTGTTACTGAGGGAGAAGGGAATGAATCCAGACTCCCATAAAGCAGAGTCATATTGCTTTAATTCCCTAGCAGAAAAAAGTAGCACAGAAGACCCGAGTGTGCCCCTGGGTACAGGTGTAAGGAGCCACTGTTCCCGTGCAGCCTGACAATCTTGCAAGTCTCTGCTGCTGACACTGCAAATGCACAAGGCTGGGATGTTTTCATTGTGCCTTTCCCATGTGATGGAGTAAATTCTTGATGGGATTAGACACATGAAAGTCTCCTGTGTTTGTGGGGATGCTTGGTTTTGGGGCTGTGATGCTTTAGCATCCTCTAGAGAAGATGGCACATACAGGACATCTGTACTAATACGCCTTCTGTGGTGCAAGTGCAGAGGATGGATCTGGTCTCGTATTTAAAATCATAATATGAATAATGATGTGTGACTGTTGTGGCATGAACTTGTGCATGAATGTGTACAACATCACTGTGGTGCAGGAGATCCTGGGTGAAAGGAGCACCTGTGCAGTCATCTCGGACACATCTCCACCCCCTCTCCTTCCCATGGAATCTTTCCTCCATGCTGGCAGGAACTCAGGTTAGTCCAGGAGGTGTTCTCAGAGTAGCATAATACTGCCACCCCCTTTGCATAATGAGGCAGAGGACAACAATGACAAGACCAAGGGTATGATGAGGAGATTGTGGGAAAGCTCGGAGTGCTGAATTTGGAAGAGAAACAGGAATATCTCTACAAATAGCATTACCATTAATGCTACTATTTAAAACATCTTTTGTTTGAAAGAAAGATGCTGATGGAGTGATTTCCACGGGTCACTATTCAACAAGTTCTTAGTCCTTACCAGCAGAGGTGGGTACCCAAAAAAGCTCATCAGCCATTTCACACTGTAAGTTGTATCTTTTAATCCAGTGTAGACAATTGCTGCATCAGTCAAAAGGTATTATTCTAAGACTTTCTGTGAGAAATAAGAATTTTTCATGCTGGTGATATGCAACATGACCTTCAACTCTTAACCTCCTAAAATAAAGTTTGTTTGAACTTTCCAATTGACATAACCAGACTGCAGTATAAAGCATGAAGGTTTCTCCTGATCTGAAGCTTGTGCTCTCTAGCTATTTATCACCTGAAAAGTACAATGTCTATTCCCTGATATGTCAGGATATAGACACTATTTTTTTGTTTGATGGCTCAGCTTGACTTTTCAATGACTAAAATTTACATTATGGGTTTTCAATCATATAAGTTAGTTCTCAGCTAAACTTCAGATGCCTTTGATCTCTGCCCATGGGTTAACTGCTTTGAGGAGTCTCAAAATTGTTGGTATTGTTAAACAGACAACATATTTTTCTTTTGATTAGACATTGAGGCTAGCACAACTGTCTGCCTTTCAGAGTTATCTGTGCAGCTTTCTCAAGTGCTGGAAGTTTACCCTTGAATATGACAGGTATAAAACATGTTTTCTGTGTCTGTGTATCTTTCAGTCAAGTGATTGATCTGCTATATTAGTGCAAGCTTCAGCTTTGTCACCCTGGCACTTGCAGGCTGAGCTATATGCTCTGCAAGGGGAGATGACAGAGTATGAGATTACTAAGGAGACACTCCTAGGATGGAGTAATCAACAATAGAAACCTTTGCATCATTTGCAAATATATGAATTTTGTTGGTATACTAACAAGCACAGAATGTCCATAACAGAAATTGTTTTCAAGGACAGCAACCAAGCACTGAGGAAATACTTGAACAGTTTGCAACCTGAGTCATGTTACTTGATATCTTCTCTTCAGTGTGTATTAACTTTTGAGAGCTGGTTAAAAATCTCTGCTAATAATATTTCAACAGACCTGTAAGGAAATACATAAGGAATGTGGTATGAGCTGTGTTTTGTAGTTTTTCCTTAAATTAATTTTTGAAAATGAATGCAAAAATGATGAAGATACCTTGCAGAAGTAGACGGAGCATGGCATGTTAATTCATTTTATTCAGGGTGATGATAATTTCTAATGAAATTAGGCAGGAGAGCAAGACCCTATCAATTAGTCCTAATACAGCATTAAGTATTGCTTCTCCCATGTTGCTGTTCCTTCTGGAATATATGTGGGTGGCTGACACCCTGATGCTGCTGCTTGCTTAGGTGCTTTCTGGAAGAGCCGCTGAAGGAGCTGCATGTTCTCAGTGCTCAGGGAAAGTGCTCTCTTCTGCAAAAGTAAAGTAGGGGTAACACCATTGCATAACCCCCTCCGTGTTTCCCCTCCTGGGCAGTGGTGAGGTGAGGGTGCTGAGCACAGGGCTTGCTGTGGCTGCCTGGGCTGTGTTCCTGGCTGGCGGTGGTGGCTGAACTGGGAGCACCGAGTCCACAGCTGTGTGAGACTGCATTTTTGCCTAAAGAGGGAATCGGCAAAATATGAAGTGGCTTTGCAAATCAAGCAATTGATGTGGAATTTCCCATGCCAGGGTTGTGCCATATGGCAGGTTCGGGGGGCTGGGTACCAACCAAAGCAGATTCATCTGCAGGTTGTGTGTTTTTTTTGGTTTTTTTTTTCTTTAATGAATCAGTTCTGTCTCTCTCAAGCTTTATGTTATTGCTTATTTCCCCAAGTGCAGAAAGCAAATACTGTTAGCTCCAGTATCTGGTTAGTAATCTAATATACTGAATTTCAAGGCTTTAATCAGCCCTAAGTGTAGAGTAACCTCCTTTAGCAAGAATAGTCACAGTACAGAGTAAACAGCATAATCTCCCCACGCTGAGTGTATCTCCCTTGTTTTGCCTTGCAGTCATTACATGCAAAAAGAAAGGGAAAAAACCTCAATAAGTTAAACAATAGCCTTAACACCTGCGAAGTTAAGAAATGGTAAATAGCAATTATAACTTTAAAAGGATGTTTTTTACTGTGGCATTTGAAAATGAACATTTAAAAGGAAACAAAACTTACTGTGTAGTAATGGAAACAGAATTTAGTAAGACAGCACTGCAGTACCTGTAACCTTGATGAAGTAGGCAGAAGCAGATGCAGTGCATCCTTCCCTCACCATCTTGCTTAATGCAGTGCCTGGTGTCAGTGCGACTGTAAAATTAATTCAGAATTTGGGACCTTTTTTCTCCAAATCTATTGGTGCCACAGCAGCAGGTGGCATCGACCTACTGGGGACTCAGCAGAGTATGGAATAGCCAGACGAAGATGGGGAGAAAAGATATCATAGAATTTTGAATGGCAGCTGTCAAATGTGCAACTGAGACCAATCTCTGTTTAATATGCCTCAAGAGAAGAGAAATTCCTTGGTGACATTTAGTTATGTCTCCAAAGGTGGTAGAGGTTAGGTTTTTTGGAGACCACTTCTCTGAAGTGCCACAGCATAAGTATTCAAGTCTCTTTCCTCCCAAGAGACTCTGGGCATCTTGTTGAAATACCAAGGAAGGAAAAGTAGAAAGACATAAAAAGGTCGTTAGAAAAATTTAAGAAAGTGGCATTTAGCAACTGTAACGGACTTGCGTCAGATGCAGTGCTAGCCTTTACACTAATTGTTGCACGTAAAGATCACCGGGGATGTTTATTAGAGGACATGTCAGTGAAATGTTGCAATTCTCATTTGTCAATAGACTTTACTAAGGGGCTATTCATTGAGTAAAACACAGGATGCAATACATCCCTCTTATGTTGCAAGATTGCTAGAGAAAATGAATTCCTTGAAATTGTAACAGGAATAGGTAGCATCTCTGACTTAATTGCCAGAAGTGCCCATGGGGAGAAACCTCTGAAGAAAGAAGAATTTTCTTCATTAGTGCTTGTGTGGTGTTTCTAGAAATGCGGGAGCTGAGGGATTTCCCTGACAAGCCTCTGCTGCTTGGTGCTGTTGCCGAGTGCCTTCTCACAGAACTGGTGAAATTTGCTGACTTGCAGATCTGTGCATTATGAAGGGGCATCTTAATTAGCAGCTCCTGGGGAACAGCAGCTCACCCCAGCTGATGCTGAAGGTGTGCTGAGAGCAGCTGTGGGCTGTGTGGAGTCAGGACTCCATCTCCAGGAGGGGGCATGGGTCCTCCCATTCTGCTCCTGACCTTCTGAAACGGCAAAAAGCCGCAAGCTGCCTATACTGGAGATTTCTTGTTCCTGGGTTTGGTTGGTTTGCTGGCAGAATAACCTTACTGTTGAACTTTGGGGATGGGTGGCTTTTTGGAAACAAAACAAACAGATATTAAAAGAAATTTAGGGCTTTTGAAAATTAGTGGTTTAGTGTAACCACCTCCCCACCCCCCAACACACACAGAGTCAAGGCTGTGTATTGAGGGAGGAATATTCCCGTATGGGATTATTCCCTGGTGTTAATGTGCTGACTGGCTGCAAGGGAAGCTTGTTAAGAGGATTTTTCCTGAGTTCCTCCAGGTCTCCTCATTACCCTATTTGATGCGGGCAGATCTTGTATGAAGGCAAATGTACCTTCAGTGCTTAGGAAGTGCTGGTATCTGTTGAACTAATGAATTAAATTACTGCCATGAAGCTTGTTTCACCTTGTGATGTGCATGTTTAATTTTTTGACAGGTTTTGATAGGAAGTACAACATTTAAGTGTCTGTATATTCATAGCATATGGTTCAATGAACTGATCTTTATGTATTCATGCCTTATAAATGGCTTTGAATGCATATCTAACAAGGGACTGTATTAGGCATAATAGGATAGGTACAGCAAAAAGGAGAATGTTTCAATTGGCATCTAAAAGGCATCAGTTTCTGTGTGGGATGACAGTGTGAAAGTGCCTCTTAGAATAACCCATGGAAAATGCAAGAGATGAGTTAAATGTGAACCCAGGAGGAAGGTCTTGAAGATTGTGCTTGCAGCAAAAATCTTATCAATTGAGAACAGAAAGCGAAACAATGGTAAAGCCTACCAGCTAAGTAGGTCACCAGTTAACAAGACAGTGACTCACGCAGAGAGGGAGAATTTAATTTTTAAACACAAGTCCTGAATTTGCTTGAAATAAAATGTATATATAAATTTAGCAGCTGGTCAAATAAGATAAAAATATTTTTTTATATTTCGTTCTACTGTTTGCAATTTTTATTATATTTACTTATACAATGCCAACTTCTAAGTAATAACTTCTAAGATTTACGTCTTGATTATATATGAATTCTTTGTGTTGCTGCTGTTCTTACATACCCAGCTCAGGGCTCACGTGAACCAGTAGCTACTGGAACAGAGGGAGCTGTTCCAGGTGGTGCGGTGATACACACACAGCCTTCCAATTTAAATCACTTAGTAAGTGAGCAAGTGTTTGGCCCTGAGAAGAGATGCATCGTTTTTCTGTTAGTATTGGTCTGTATCATTCTTTGGACTAAAATTTCTGGGAAAGTGGACTGGTCTGTGTCTGCGCCACTGCCCTTACCAGGTGTCATGCAAGTGTGAAAAAGCAGGTCCAGCTGGCCTCTGCCCTGCAGCTTGGCGCTGCGCCCACCAGCTGGATGAATGCCAAAATGCTCACTTCTCTGTTTCATATAGTTATGTGAAGTTGATACGTTCAAGCTCTTTGTGTCCTATCTTTTCATAGAGGTAATATAAAAATATATGTGTGTATGAAAAACATGATATATAAAACCATTGATGGATTGCCAGAAAATGTGGCTGCTGTATCAATTTAATTGGTATATCCTTTACATAGCTTAAAGGATGCATAAAGTGTAACTAAGGTGACATAATTCAGATCAATGCTTTCCTAACATCTGTTATATATGAACAGTCCATATTTTAATGCATTGCTCTTTCTCCAAGAACAGCTGTGTTCACTGGAACCCCAGTTAAAATCTTTCTGTGGTTATAATTAGTATTTTATCTTATTGATTAATGGAGAGGGATCTATAAGGCATATCTTAAAATCATTTAGCAATAAAACATTGGGTAATAATAGTGCCTTTGTAATATTTTTAATAATGACACAAAGAACTTACTCTTTCTTCTCAGATGTTAACACCAGATTTATGTGAGAGGGAAATTCATTGCGGATCTATCTAGCTGCAGCCCGCACTTGTGGTAGTCCCTTAGCTGAGCTCGTTGCAGCTAAGGCTTCAGTTCTGGGAGGCAGCGCTTCATAATGATGATAAACCATTAAGATATGGTATCTAACCCTACCATTTTCTTTCATCTCCTGCATGATTTTCTGTTAGTGGAAAAATACCATCCAATTTTCATGCCTGTAACTTTTTTCATAGAGCAGCTTTTTTTCTATAGTATTATTTTTAACTGTTGGTTGTATCTGCTAGTTAGCAGAGGGTCTGAAACAGTCCTTCAGTCTAAAGACATGGGCAACAAATGGGCTAGAAACAGGCAGAGAAGGGAAGTTGTTGCCCAGAGGAGAGTACCCTGGTGCCCGTTTGTCAGGTGTACTGTTTTAAAATTAAGTGCACTAAATGGAGGATGCTCTTCTTTGGGTCTACGGAATTATGTATCTTGTTATTTTTTTGGTGCCAAGCTGAGCTGAATTAAGCCTACATCATCCCCTCTTAAACAGAATATAAAATGTCCACGTGAAACTGTGCATTGATTTAATTGGAACAGCTCTTCCGCGCTGTTGAATTCTAAATTGCAGCCAGTGACTAAAGGTGAAATTCTTGCTGTTGTACTTAGTCTGCTGCGTTATCCAGACCAACTCATTCTCATGAGGTTTTTAAAAGCATCCTTGAGAGATGAGCAGAGATTCTACACAGTGAAAGGAATTCAACTGGCAGTAAAATGTTTTATGTCTGGAAAATGTTTGAAAAGAGAGATTTGAACCCTCACCACACTTTGTTAGTGGTTGGCAAAAGAGATCTCTGCTGAAGGAATTTTTCAGATAAGAAATGGAACAGGAAGCAGGAGAATGTTTTAAACAAAAGCAGAGTAATTTTTGTAAAAATTCACACAATTTTGCATGCAAGCAGCTTCTCATTTGCACCTTTCCAATCAAAACCATCTGTCCTGTATTAGCCAGTCCATGGGCAGATGCTCCATTTGTCTTCCTAGCACATGGCAATGCCAGGCTTTCTGAAATGACAGGCTTCTTTTAGTACTGATCTCTCGATTGCTTTTTCTCCATTGCACCTACGCTGTCTGATCGTGGTTAGTGCCTGCCACCACCATAGCGGTTTTTCAGTTTAGTCTGTCTTGCAGGGAGGGCCAGGCACTGTCTCTTCTCATGTACATGTGACAGGCAGTGGGGAGTGCCCTGTTCTAACCCGAGAATCCCTGCTCCATGGAGCCACACCTGCCTGTCTCCACTTGAGAGATGATGCTTCTTTGGACCATTGCAAAGCTTTAAGACAGGGACACACGCGCGCACACACGCACGCGACTGACTGCATTCATACCTGGTAGATATTTTTGTAGTACATGCTTTTAGGCGTTGGGCAAAAATAATGAAAATGCTTATGCATTTTTAGAGATTATATGATTTTTGCATTAATTAAGAATGTAAGTTTCAGACAAGCTCCTTCTTTAGATGTGAGCATTTATTAATATTTATAAAATTATTACATATTAATACATTCATAATACATAAATATGGTGCACTACCAGTTGTAATACTTTTTTTTAGAACATCATCGTAACTGTGAGGTTGTTCTTCTCTGTCCTTCTTAGTTGAAAGAGTAATCATATGGATTTATTCTCCCAATGTTTACACAAGATTTTTTTTGAAAAGCCTCCTTTTTAATTACCTTGCTAGTCTATCAATAAAAGGCTGTAGGCAATATACAACTACTTGCAGCTGAAATTACGAACTGCAATCGGAACGCTCAAGGAGCGAAATGGCTGTTGGTAGGAATCTGACTGAATCTAATACACAACACTGGTGCTGAAAAATGTGAATGTGAGGTGTGGGCTGCTCTGGAGATGACCAGTGAAGGCTTGGAAGCCTCCTCAGAAGCACAGCAGTGTTCTGAGAGCAGTGCGGGTGCCTGAGCCACATGGCACACCGTGCCGGGAGAGCTCAGCTGTGCCCCCCCCACTCTATCCTGCTGATGGACCTGCGAAGGGCCTGCTCTGGTTCAGCTGTATCACTGGGCAGGGGCTACTACAGCATCAGGGCCAGGCGAGGGGGTGTCTAGCATGCATAGCGGAGCTCAGAGCAGAGCATGTGGTGCAGGAGAGGGGTGTCCAGCTTATAACTTTCCTGCATACCAGAAATTACTTTAAACTTGTTAGCTGGAAGTGAGTCACTTTTTCATGGAGGACAAAGAAACTTATATTTTTTCAGTTCCTCAGGAAAGCATCTGTTTTTAAAAATAAAGCAGCTAAGGTCTGGGCTTCATGTGTCACTGTTTCCATGCGTGTTTGTACTGGTGTTGGGCTAAATTTTGCCAAGCTCCTTCCTCTGCAGTAATTAGGATTCCATATTTTTTTTGAAATCTTTTTAACATTCCTCATTTCAAAGTTAATTTGCTTTCAGAACAATCCAATTAGAGGTGAATCACTCTATATATGTGCAATTCTGCACTAATTGCTTTATTTGATCATTTTATATTTATAAGGTAAATGTCTTATTTTCTTTAGAAGGGAGCTATCATTGCCTCCCACCTATTGCATCTCAAGGTCTTTTCCATTTTGTGGTTGGCTATTAGCAATAAAGAATAATGTTATTACATGGTTGTTCAGAGAATTATGTAATTTGCAAAAGAATCACACTAAGAAGCCATTATGTACTGTTTCAAGGGAGGCTGTGTGGAGGGCTTGGGAGACCAGTGTGGGGGAGCCATGCTTGTCCTGTTTGACATCATGGGTGTGGGAGCTCAGATCCTGCTGCGGTACCTGCTGGATCAAAGCCCTGGTCCAGGAGATGAGAAAAATAATTCAGTCATTTGAGACTGGTGTCTGTGGCACTGCTGAGAGATCTGATACCTCTTCCTGTCCCCAAGTACTCAGTGTTCCCGCTAAACTTTAAATGCATACATGATCCCATGTCCTAGACTGAATTATTTTTCTGGATTTAAATACGTATCTCCTAGTTTTGCAGAAAAGATACATAAATTGTGAAGGGTAAGCCCCTTTTTTCTGTTACATGGGTTTAGGATTAATTCTGAATTGGTCCACAGTGGTCTTAATATTTTGAAGTTATTTTTATTTTTTGCTATTAGCATATGTTGGCAAGAATAAGCTTGCAACCAGGCCTGGTTTTCAGTCAGCCGCACAGTGTGACAGTTCCAGCTCTAAATGTTCACAGCATGTTCTTTAGGCTGTGTTAATATACATCAATTCTCACAGACAAATTAACACAGAACATTTGCAGTCAGAATGTTTATTAGCTGGGTCAGCTGCACTAATCTTACTGTAACTGTGATTTTATGTAAACCTTTCCTCTGACTCCTACTTTTTTGTTTGGAGGGGGTAATTCTGACCATAAGCCCACACCTTTCTCCCAAATCTATCATATCAGAAAAAGAGCAAGCATGCTTTAAGTCCAGATATAGGAATAGAGAAAATCTAGAATTTTGAGCAGTGGGGATAAAAGTTGAGCAGAGTGGGTAAAATGCCACATTGACTAGTGAAAGCAGCAAATGAGCCAGCCCTGGCAAGGGTCAGATGAATATGCCAAGCTACATTCATGTGGCATTAGAAATACCTATTCCTTAAAAGATAACACAACAGAAGAGGATACCATTTTTTGAAGCCCGCAGCAGATTTTCATGGGAGATAAAGTTCTGGCTTTGTAAAATTAAATGAATAAATAAATATTTAGGTAAATTTTCTGGTGGTATTTGCAACATTGACACTTGAACTTCTGGTTTATTTATAATTTCAAGGATACTGTAGCCAAATTAGTAATATAAAAATTGCCGCCATCTAACATTTCAAAGTTACAGACAGCACTATCCATCTCCAGCAGAATCCCATCTAACAAACCAGCAGCAAGAAAAGAAATTGGCACAAATTCAATTCATTCAGGCTGAAAATAAGATTGAGAAATACCATCACCTTAATTCATTATTATTTTCACTATGTGAATTGTAATCTTGTTATTATCCTTTATGCCATCCTTAAGATAATTCTATTCTCTGGAGAGTTTAAGATATCTCTTGCCAGGTAGCAATGCTAGAAATATGTTATATATCAGCACACTGAGCACTGTGCGATAATTACAGGGGGCATACAGTCTCATTAAAAAACCCAGAGAGCACCTGTATAACCAGGAAGGTGCTGTGCTCGTTATGCCACATGGCAACTACTAATGTTGTTGTTATACAGGTGTGTATTAGATTAAACTGTTTGCTCATTTCATTATGCATTTCCCTGGTAATCATAACTACAGGCACAGAAAGCTCCTGGGATACAACCAGGCTGTAAGAAAATACTGAAAAGCACTTCCTTACCACCAGCTGCGTTTGAAATAAGATGCTTTTGTGAGTAATTTCCAAACCCACTGGACCAAACAGCCAAATGGTGAGACCCCTGAGCCCACAGAACAGGGAAAGCCTGAGAAATGTGTTGCAAACTTTTCTTCTTTTGTGCTTGCTCCAGCAAAGCAGCATATATCTAACTGGAGAGGCTGGTTCTGAGTCCCTGCTGCGGGGACTAAAAGCTGGGCCCATTCCCTTTGGTGTTCAGAGGTGGGGAATGGCAGGCCCTATGTAAGGAGCAGTTTCGGTTAAGCAGAGTGGGTTCCTATGTTAGAGATGATGAAAAAAGGAGATGCTTTGTAAAATGACCTTCCTGGAGCTGAAAAACTCCTCGCAGGCAGGAGCAGGGGTGTGGGGACCAGGTGGGCAGGGAGACAGGCTAGGAAGAGCTGACCAAACCCCAGCCCTAGGTCCCAGCCTGCAAGTACAAATTAAACCTTCCTTCTTCACGGCCAGAACAATGTCAAAGGCAAAGTGCTTCTGTCAGCCTGGGGCGAACGTTTCAGCTGTGGGGTGGAAGGGTAGCTGCTGCCCAGCATGGGCTCTGTGCTCCGCTTGTGCCACGGCCCATTGCCAAGCCTGGTCCTCTCCCTCTGCCCTCCCTCATGGCCACCAAAAAGCAAAGTCTGGGGGAGCAGGAGCATGGGTGGGCAGAGCTGTTTGCTCCTCTGGAGTGGTGGAAGCCATGTGCCCGGCAGGAGCTGGGCTGGCAGCGGAGGTGCCTGCCTGCCTGCCTCTGCCTTCATCATATCAGACAGCTTTGTCCTGGCTTAGTAATCAGAGGTACTGGGGTGAGGCAAGGTTTGACAGTGTGATGAAGAACACATGCTGATGTGTAGGACAAATTGCTGTAGCAAAGCGGTGGTAATGGCTTGTAATGCAGAGGGAAAATAAAACAAACACCACCTAGAAGGTGCAGGCAGGGCAGGTGTTCCTGCAGCCACAGGCTGAGACCCTGTGGGTGCTGCTCCTGTGGCTGCCCTGGGTCCCCACCAACTGCCGGACCCTTGGCAACCAAGAAACTCCTACATCATCTAGAAGGCTATAAAAATACATGATGGGGAATATTTGTAAGAGCATCAATCTTCATGAGTGAGGAGAGGATGGAGTAGGGGAGCCACAAGTGAGTTATCCTGTCACTCCTGACAAATGAAGATAAATTGTGTGACACTGGCTATTTATTTATACACTTTGCTGGGTATGCATATCGGTATGAGCAGGAGAAACAGCATTATGTCACATATGTAATTCTGTGCTACCAAGGGCTTTTGTAAGGGTGAGTTTTGGGTGGCTATTACTGCATATGGTCAAGAGTCAATGATTTTGTCTCCACAGAAAGCTTCAGATAGCAAGTTTCTCATTAGCAGGTGAGGGAGGGCAGTGGCTGGAAACAGGCTCTGTAGCTACAGTGGTGTTTTCTATCCCCTGGGGGAACCTTGTGCTGGTCAGGGGGGAAGCTCTGTGCCCTCCTGTGAGGCTGGAGCACAAAACTGTTAGGCAGAAGTTTAAAACTTTTCTACAAGAAAATCTAAAAACAGGGGGTGAGCCAGTATTCCCATCTTTGAAAAACAAGCAGTGGGTGAGAAAGGGGTGGCATATTGTAGAGATACTGCTTTTTCTTTATTAACCGGCTTGCATGCACGTTTCTTTGTATTGGTTTGCACTTTACTGGGCCCTGGGCAGGGGAAGGATAGTATTTGCAAACACTGCACTGATGTACAGAATTCAACACCTTCCAGTTCACAGATACTCTGCCTGGTGACAATACATCACTTGTATGTAAAAATGAGTAGGTGGGAGAAGCTCTTTTTGAATTGATACTGTACTTGCTTGTGTAAGGAGGAGTTCTGAAGACAGAACAAGCACGGGTTTCTGCTGGGGACAGGCTCAGGGCAGAGCAGCGTGACTCTGTTAGAGGAGCTGAGCAGCCCCAGAAATGCAGTAGAGAGCTGATGGCCGAGCTGTTTGGGTGTGCTTTGGCTGGGATTACATTTTCAGTCTCATGCTGTGCTGCGGTATGTGACACAGTTGAGGCTTTCTTCTGAGACTTACTGAGATGCTTTATAAAAATATTTCAAAGCAGGAGGAGTTGATTAGGGGAAAAATCCTCATAGTTGTACTGGAGCTGTGCTCTCATCAGAAATAAATTGAGAGTTAAACTCCTGTTGTCTTGCATCTGAGCAGATTGCTCTCTCAGAATTGTAGATGCAAGTAACACTTGTGTCTCAAATCCTGATTGTTTTCAGCAGCTGACTAGCTGGAGTATGAGCACCCATGAAAATGGTCTGCATTAGATGCTGGCAGGTTTTGAAAACTGGGCCTATAGCATTATGAAATGTTTTAATCTGCTACAGTGGCCTAGAGCTTTGTCAGTCCTGTGGTAGTGTCAAGGGGACTGATGAACCCGATGTGCTTGTGTCCGCTCTGCAGCATCAGCTCTGCTAGGCTGGGGTTAGCCATGCTCCTCAGCTGCAGGGTCTCCTTGTTATCCATGAGCATGGCTGGACTCCGTGCTATTCCCACGTTGGAATGGTGCAGCCAGCTTTGGAGAGCAGCACCCGCAACAAACAGGCTGTGGCTGGGCCATGTCAGATGGGATGTGCCCTGCAGAGCTGATGCTCACAGGATGTGTTCCTTGTCTTGTCTGGAGCATCTGGCACTTGAACTGTATCCTCCCCTAATCAGCATTTTTGAAAGCCAGCCAGCCCCACGCATGCCGAGCTGTCTGCCCTGCCCAGGTTTCAGTTTCTGTCATGCCAGGTCATTCCTGGAGCTACCCTGCAGGTATCACGAGGGACTCCTGTCCTTGCAGATAGAAGGAGCCATCAGTCACTCCAGAGCGCTGGACCCTTCCATGGCTCTGACGGAGTCTATCGATCATGCCTGCCTTGTGCACAACTGTCCTGTGAGCGCTGAGGTGCTCCGGTGCTCACTGGGTTCAGCCACCACCTCGAAGAGCTGGCAGCATGCGCTGCCTGTAGTGCGTGAAGCATTTTAACTATTGGTGGTCCTCTGTTTTCACTTGTAAGTCACTGCTCTTTCAGCGGCAGTTGCTGTTGATAACCTTCTCTGGCTGCTGTGAGACCATGTGTCACCTGCTGCCCGCTGAGCCTGTGGTACAGTGGCATCGCAGCTCTGCTGTCACCGCCAGCATATCTGGAGGAACATGGTGCTCCTGGCTGAGCTCCCTTCTGCAAGCACTGCTTTGGGGATTGTTTTTAGCTGCTGTTTGAGGGAGTCCCAGACAAGTCCCACAGGCTGAGACCGGGTCTGGGTCTGGCATTTCAGGATAGGCAGCCTGAATGCATCAACATGGACTGTGAGCAGGAGAGCACTGAGAGTTTGGAGATGAACTTAAAAACTGGTGTAAAATGCCAGTGCTGCCACAGCCTGCCTGTGGGATGCTAGGTAGGCCTTTAATTATTCCAACAAAAAATCACCTATCCATCAAATGAAATGAGAGCAAACAATAATAATCCTGATTTTGTTGAATTTGCTATTTGAAAATTTTTCTTAAGTCGTATTTGCTTGGATGGAAAACGTAGTATAATGCTTTCCCATTAAAATTTGTATTTTTTCTAAAATATAAAGAAAATATTTCCTCTCTGACTTTCCTTAGTCTTTGTTGCTCACATGTATATATGGTCCCATGCAGTGTCTGAAAATTTTCAGCTTCCTTGGTCAAGCAAAATACGAAACTTAGAGCTAATATCATTGCTGTAAATGAAGAAATAGAAAAAAAAAAAAAAAGAAATAAAGCTGTTTGAACTCCCAGATAATATTAATGCAAATGGGTGTAAACAGGCCAAGAGTAATTCTACATGAAAAATGAGTAAGAAAAATCAGCCTGTCAGAGGACACAACCTGAAACATCCTTCCCAAAGATATACAAGGGAATTAAAAAAAAAAAAAAGCATCAGCAATTACCAAGTGTTTCTTCACTTTCTACATTACATGTCAGGATTATATGGCAGGTCTGAAGGAGATCATAGGAGACTTTTTCTAGCTGATGCTTTCTAGGATGGATCTCTTTGTTGAGATTGCAAAGATTGAAATCTGTAATTTTGAGAGATCTGTATTATTGGAACAAAGCACTGATAGAGTGTAATCCCTGATGTTTTTGTAGTGTTTGCAGCACATGTCTAATCAAGGGAGTCATGAAGATGCAAGATGTATGGGCCTTGGAGAACATCATGCACTTTGCATTATGCATCTTTATAGATGCAAATTTATTTTCAAATTAACCCTCAGCTCAGCAGAGTCCCACTAATCCTTTTACAAAGGCATGAACTACTAATCCAAGTGCTGCACTGGGCTTGCAGCTGTTTGAGCAGTTACCTAGATTAGATTTCATATTTAAAAATGAGATTTGTGTTATTTGTATCAAGAGCACAGTTTAAATAGGGGGTGACTTTTTTGCTATTCTGAAGAGGCTTCCTGGGAGAGAGCTAGTTTGAAATCTTACTTGCAAGTTCCTTCCTGAAATGGAAAGCTGTAGCAGGTGAGGTACTGTGTCCTTTGGTTTCCTGGGATGTGGATTACAGATGACTTCTTTTTATGGAACAGTGGAAAGGTGTTATGCTAATAAAGGATCCTGAGTTTCGTCTGTGACAGACTGCGAATGGGGATCAAGTAAGGGAGAGAGACTGGCGTGGTATGGGCCTGAAACGGCTAACAAGTGACACACTGGAGGAGGCGTGCACATAGCCTGGGCTGTGTCTGATGGTTCCCCATTATCTTCCATCAGCGTGTTGATAAACTGTTATCACTAAATTATACTCAGTCTAATACAAGCTTCACATCAGTCGGGTATGAAATCCATTACTGTCTGTCATACTGCTTGGCTAATGGAAGGAAACCCTGTTTTCTCCATTAGATTTTGGTTGGATCCCTTTATCTGCCCATTACGTCTCCTGTAACTCTTCCTAATGGAATCAGACTAATACAAAATGACAAAGAATCAGGAAAAATGACACCGAAATTGGGGGAGCTGTAAAAGCTTGTATTGACCCTACTTAGCCTTGTTAAGGAATGTGAAGTCTGAATTAGTTTAAAGATTTGTTTATTCAGTGACTGATCCTATGAGCTCGTTTCTTTTGCTTAAAGAAAGTAATTTTTGTTTTGCAGTAAATTCAGTATGCAGAAAACTATTTACTGTGATTAATGCAATAGCTTTCCTGACCCCTTTGTCTTTATAAAAGCACATGGCATGGCTGCCTTATAATTTACTGTTGTTTTATTAATTTAATCTTGCTGTTCTTCCAGCAATCATTCCTATCAAAAAAGTGATTTGTGATCCAAACCAGCCAGCCAAAAACCCAAACCAGTTTGCAAACAACCTAACAGCAACACTAATAAGCAAAACTCTAATGCACGTAAGCACAGTCTCAGGGTGTCTGCCCTCATACCAGCCCTGCAGTCAGGGGGGTGTGGTGCTGTCAGGGGTCCTGCAGCCACCATATACACGCTGAGTCACCCTATAGCGAGAGCATCATCCGTGCGTGGAGCTGAGCTCAGCAGTGCAGAGGTGAAGCGAGCTGGACCTGGGGGCTGTTTGGGCAGCAGGACACTCAGCTGTGCCTTGACCTTTTGCAGACCAGGCGCCTGCCTGCGCAGGCAGCGTGGAGCGAAGCGGCTGCAGGCCACTGCCACTTGCTAACAGAGGTTTGAAATCCTGTCTTGCTGCAGGAGTTTCATGCGGAATGCTGTGCCAGGCAGTGCTGATTACAGATGTTCACAGGCGCTTAACGTTAGCTGCAGGAGCTGGGGCTGCTGCCTGAAGGAGGCTCTGATCTCTGAGCATTAAGGAAGGAGGCTCATCTTGGAGGGCTTGCTACGTGGCCCAGCCTTTGCTGACTGCTAGCTAATAGCACTGAAGAAGAAATGCACTGCAGGCAGCGTACGCCCTGCCGGCTTATATCTCAGCCACAGCAAAGCCTCTGATTTACTGTGAGTAATACATAAAGGGTCTCATGAAGAAACGGTTAGGGAATACTGCCTTCGGGGGAAGAGCAGGGGAAGGAACCCTGCTGCCTACTTAAAAAAAAGTACTGCCTTTTCTGGCAATCCTTGCCTTTGAATTGTGTATTTTTGTAACGTTTCTGGCTGGACATTTTAAAGATTTAGCACTCCTTTTAAAAATATTCTATGGGCACATGAGATGAGATTAGGCTGTATAATTTTCTTCCCACTCCCTATGTGCAGTCACTGAATTTGTCTTAATTTCCTGCACCAGTGCCCATGGATTGGGAGCTAGTTTCTATCACCCGTGAAGTCAGTGGCACTGTTCACAAGCTCAGGTGATTAAAATGGTCAGACTCCAGCCAGGCACAGAACAGTGCATTTTCTTACATATATTCTTGGTATAATGCAGCAGAAAGATGTGGGATTGTGAACTGATGCAGAGGGCCAGAGAATGCCTTCAGATGCCATCACCATTTTGGTCTGCAACCACATGGAAGCACGGCGAAGCAGAGCCCCGCAGAGCAGGTATCAGAAAATGGAACGGCCGGTTAATGCCTGTCCATGCTGGAGCTGGCTGCAGGGTGGTTCTGTGTGCCAGTAATGTGGTCCCCAAACTGCCCTGGGGTCTGCTCTGCTCAACCGTGTAAACGAAGACTTTTGAGTCCCACTTTTCCGCTGTTGTCACTGTTCTGTTGCAGCAGATGAATGCTTTGAAGCCCAAGAGTACTTGATTCCTTCCCAACCCAGGCCATTAGTTGAGGCTTCCTTGTACCCGTCCTCCCCTACTCCAGATCCAGCACTCCTTTCTTTTCTCCAAGTGCCCAACTGCTGTCCTTGGACACTCTTTGTCCTCCAGCAATTCTTGCAGGTGCAGGTTTCTTGACAATGGTAGTTTCATTCTGTCTCCAGTTTTTATTCTCCTTCTGTTTAGTGTTTGCAGAAAAAAAGAGACAAAAGGACTTGGCCAAATCCCAAGCAAAATCAGACGTGAGAAGAGGGCTTCATTTCCAAGCTGCACTGCTAGCTCTGAGAGTTGTTCTTGTGCTCTCACTGATACACACTTCTGACTTTAATCTGTAAGATTTGTCTGTGTGCTGGCTCTGAACTGATTGCTTTTTCTCTTGTGACTCTCTAACAATCTCTTGCTTCCTTAGCAAAAATGTAATCCTGATCAGAGTTCCCTTCTTTCTCACTTGATTAGAATTTAAAAAAGCCCCACCTGACATAATGGCACCCACCACACCCACCCTACCCCCCCAATATGTGTACTTAAGGTCTTCGTTTTATAAACCCTTTTCTCATACTCCAGTTGCATTTTTGTGGGGGCCTCCAGGGTGGTTTGCATAGGGAGTCAGAACAAGGCTCATGCAACACTTGCATACTGCTTAAATAGGTGTTTGGCATATTCATGTTGTGGCTAACAGCAGGCCAGGGCTGGAGGGAGGTGGAATGTTTCCCATTGATGGAGGATCTCTGCATCCCTCTTCATCCTTGGGCTCCTCTTGCACTGAGCAGAGTCCCTTGGTCTGCCTGGGCCCTCGGAGACTGAGCCACTGTCTCCCGAGGAGCATTAGAATTTAATAGAAATAAATAAGGTAAATGAAGAGTGTTTCATGGGCAATTGAAATGTCAGCAAGGGTTACATCCTATCATTTGCTGTGCCTCAAACATCCTTTTCTAGCTGCTTCTTAATCCCCAGACAGACAAGCCACAAGTGCATCAGCTTTCTCTCCCTTTCTCCCCCCCACTCCCAGCAGCACCCACAAGGCCCTGGATTGTCACTGCTGTAACCAGTTGTACACTTTCTTCTGCTGCAGATATTAATTTTTTGTTTATAGAAAAATCCATAAAGTTTGAGTTATCAAAAGCTCTGTGCACTAGTGGGAAAGACACAAAATCAATGCTGAAATATTGCCTTATTTAATGGCTGCTGTAAATAGCTCTGTTATGATTCTTTAGTAGAGGTAAATTATGAAAGCACAAGAGAGGTCAGTTGAACGTACTTGTTTGCAGCTCACACCCCAGCAAGCTGATCCAGCTTATGTTGCCCTGTTAGGCATTAGCTGACAGAAGTTTGAGGTATCTTAGTTCATGGGTTTGCCATCACTCATGTGAGAAAACAAAGAGGAGTATGGGCTGATTCTGATGGGCTCTCACAGCGGTTCACTCTGTGTTTAGTGGTACTTCCTTGCTGCTGGAGGAGCTAAGTCTGTTCCCTCCTGCTGGGATGCTG
Source organism: Falco peregrinus (assembly GCF_023634155.1). Lineage (NCBI taxonomy): Eukaryota > Metazoa > Chordata > Aves > Falconiformes > Falconidae > Falco > Falco peregrinus. Next base: position 119,411,167 of record NC_073723.1, read on the forward strand.
CTAGTGCCAGCCGTGTCTTCTCTCTGGGCCCTGCAGGAGCAGAGGGCACGGCTGGCACAGCCCGCTCCTGCTCTGCGGGACCTGCTCCCAGCTGCGTCGCAGGGTTTTCTCTTTTCTGGGGGGGGGAGCACAGCCCTGGGAAGGAATTACATCTCATGTTTCTTCTTTCTCCTTTTCTTAAGGCATGGTTTTAGAAACAGGCTTGTAAACGAGGTTTATAAATGAGGCTTTTAAAGGATTTTAAATACCTATAATTTTTAATGGTTTATTTCTATGCCATTGAATGTAATTATCTCCAGTAGAAGTTCTCTCTAGGATATATTTAGGCACTTTGGGAAACCCTGGCATCTCCCCCACATTCCTGGAAAGCCAAGTCCTGGATCGGGGTTACTGTGGTAACCCAGCTGCGTTTCCACCAGCAACAATAATCACTATGGATGAGAAAAAAATAGTATTCTAGGATGCCTTGTTTGAAAGTCACAAGGAATTAGGAAATCCTTCTTTGCATAGCTCCTTGAAGGTCAGACAGGCGCTCTCTGCAAGTGGCATTAGTCAGTCCAATCACATGTGCAAACTCTGGTGTCTGAAGGGCTCATGAAAGCTGATAAGAGTTTTCCCTGAAGTACTGCTGCAGCCAGTCGGATAGTGTCTGCATCACCTCCGTCAATATTTAACTCTAGGTCAATACAGCTTGATGTTTGGCTTAACAGAACTTAATATCTGCCTAATGTCAGCAAAGTTCTAGCAACTGTACGAGTGCACTGCCTGATTTCTGTGGGGAAGGGGTTCCTTGGCTGAGAAGCCAGAGTGGTGGAGCCTCCTTGCTTCTTAGATGGTGGGAATGAGCCACAGCTCTTGTTGCTCACAGTTGAGGGCTGTGCTAGTGACCCCATCTCTGATTCACCCCGACTCGGATGCAAACCCAGATTAGCTTACTGGGGATGTGCTGGTAAGAGCAAGCTGAGTATTGGGGGATGTGCCTGTCACTGGCACATGGGACTGGTTCCCTCAGGAGGGCTGCGCCATGCATTAGCAGCAGCTTCTGGAGCCAGCCTCATCTGTTGCTTTTCTGTACAAGCTCCTGGGACTCCTGCAGCAGTAAGGGGCGCTGAAGTAGTACAGAGTAGAGGTCTGCTGGTTCCCAGCATCTATGGAGGGGCAGTGCTGCTGGTTTTTCACCTGTGGTGTTTTGCTTTGTTCTCATGAGGATTGTCCTTATCTCTGACCTGCAGCGATGCACTGAGGCTGATGCAAGCTCCTGGCAGCCAACGTCTTTCCTTCCTCCCTGCTGGCTGTTTCTTTGGGCAGTAGTTAGCCAGTGAAAGTGTTTTCTTTTTATTATCGTTTTAATATTCATGACACATGCAAATTAGGAAAAAAGGTAATTGTCCCAATTAACACTAAATAGGTTTTTCTCACACATCTTGAGTAATTTGATGCTTCTGCTTATCTCATAAAAAGTTTCCTAGTGGAACTGCCTCAGACTCAGGGTTCATACAAGTGCCTGCTGAGCTGCTGTAATTAAGCTGTGATTAGCCAGCTATAAATACATGGTTTTGAATACAACATTGCACTCTTAGGGCAACCAGAGATAATAAAGTGATCAGATCAGTGAACACTGAAGGTACCTCAGTAGTAGTAAGATAAAGCTTTTGTCATTAATGGCAGGTCAGTTGCAGTGGTTCAGCTCCTACGGACCCTCTCTAAGCCATGGCCGAGTGCTGGACCAAGGCCATTACTGCTAGAAACCATTGGCATGCCTGCAGTCCTGGCACCCATGGCTCTCCAGGCAGTTGTTGAGGGAACCTGCCTCTGTGTGGTGTGTGGAATCGCCTCTCTGCTCTGCTTTTCTGATGGAGTGGTTAACCTAAAAATGGCTTTCCAGTAGGATGACTGGTTCTTTTAGCAGCTGGGTGTCCCTGGCTGTGAGCTCTGGTGAGCTGTCAGGGGAAGCAGGGCTCAGATGGAGCTCTTGCAGAGGGGTGGCAGCAGCAGGCAGTGCAGGAACTCCCGGTCCCTGGCAGCTCTGTGGGTACGCACCAGTGCTGGGAACCCAAGGGCTCAGTCTAGATGCTGACAGCTGGTTTCCATCGCCAGATGTCTGGGAAGATGGTTTCCACTGAGCGCTTGGCCCCCTGTCCCACCAGCATCCCTTTGTATTTGAGAGCAGTGGGAGAGTGGTGGTAAATTTGCTTTGAAGCGGGGGTGGCTCAGGGGGCTCCTCTGCTCCCCTTGCCCTTTGTAATTGGGGCTCTGGAGGTGTGTGATGAGGGGTCCAACAAGCCAGATCTTCCTTTCCACCCAGAACAGACCATGTCTCCTGGGCTTGAAACCAAGGGCCACAAGGCTGTGTTCATTCAGCCAGAGACATGATATATCTTGTGGCCTCTGGGCCCACCTGCAGCTGTTTGTAATGTCAAGGAACTGCTCTCAAATGAATTACAGCTGATATTTCATCATGCATGGTATTCAGCTAAAGAATAAACTGGAGGAAGCCAGGACAATTCAGTGAGGAAAGTATGCTGACAGTTCTTGAATAAATGATTCATTATTCACTCAGCTCTGGCTGTTTAGTGCACTTGTCCCGACTCCTGAACAGAAGTTAGCTCGTTTCAAACACTGCTGCATTTCTATTTCTCTGCTGTGACCTGACCTGACAGATGAAATGTTCATGAACATGCTTATCTTTCAAATTAGAAATTCTGTCAAATCTGATTCTGTGAACCACTTGCAGAAAATTCGTATCAGCTGCTAATTTTCATCCCCTTACATCTCAAATATTATTTGTGAGCTTTCTAACTCAATGTTATTTCAGATTTAAAAGCACTTCAGGAAAAACAACGTGGGATTATTTGGCAAGAGGCAGTTGTGTAAAGCACTGTCAGAACAAGCACTTTGTTTTAAGCAGCCTCTTTTCTCCTGCTTACAGCTCCTGCTGGGCTTGTTACTAACTTGGCCCCTTTGGGCCAGGCACTAGAGAAACAACATGCGTAAATTCCTGATATTCCCAAGCTAAATGGGACCTTGGCATTTGCCTTTTGGTGTAGCTAGGTGACTCTGCTCAGGCCAGTTGAATGCAGATGCCCCTTAGTGTGTCAGATGTTGAAATCCATGGACAGAAGCAGGGACTGATTCCCATGTGCAAGCCCCAAAGGGGAGCTGCAGCTCAGTTAAGCTGCCATGCTGGAACGTGTTTGCTTCATACTGGGAGAAAAGTCTGCCTGCCTTTCTATGGCACATACGTACCAAGCCAAGTCCCTGCTGTTGAGCTGAAAGCAGTTTTTAAAGGGTTGGGAAGTGTCGTGGAGTTTGTAGAGTTTGACATACTGTCCTGGAAGTGTTCTAGTAGGTGTGAACGGGGAAACAAATGGGGAGATTTGAATCTTCAGAAGATTGTGCAAAAGCAAAGAGTTGCATGAGAAGTGCAGCACCAGAAAGCAAATGGCAGAGCCTATGCCTAGGTGGATGGAGATGATTAGAGGTACAAGAGAAAACAATGAAAATATCTGTGTAAAGTCAAAACTGAACAAAATATTCAAGCGAAAATGATCCCAAACAAAATTCAGAGAAAGGAAAAGAAAGATTCAGAAAGGAGTCTGCAGTATGGACTCTGTGTTGTGCAGGCAAATGTGGCATGTTCAATGCCAGGCCCTAAAGATTAGTGAAAATACCTGTGAACAATTAGATCTAAGCTGCCAGGAGGAAACTTTATGCAGAGGGTTGTGGTGAATGCATCACCCATCATTACAACAACGCTCACTTGCTGTTGTAGCCTCAGGCAGTGTTAGAATAACCACAGAGAGCACTGGGAAGTGTTAGCTTCGGTTTGGGTTGTTTTGCACAAAGAACTGTGTCCATGTACATGCTTACTGACACTGGGAGGAAACATACAGTATAGATGTAAAACTTCCCTTTCATTGCTAATTTCTCCATCTGTTTTCTCTCTTTACTTTGTTCGCTTGCAGTACTGCGTGGGTGCTTGTCGGAAGAAGGGCGTTCCAGATCTCTGTTGCACAGCTTTCCTTGGTAAACATGATTTGATAGTCACTTCAAGTGGGGCTTTTGCAGTAATTCTCACATTTCATTCCTTTATGCTCTGCCAATCTAGCTGAGTCGTGCTGCTCCTCTTTGTCCCTCTACTATTCCAGTCCAACCCTGCCCCCCACATGAATGTACAGAGCAGTATTTTTTCCAATTTAAAGCTGAGCAATTTTTATTTGTAGCTGTAAGTGGGTCCATTAGTGCCGGTCAGAAGAAAGCTGAAGAACATTTGGCAGATAATTGGGCCTGGGTCCATCAGAAGGTCTTGATGTGGAGCCTGCTGCACTATGTGCTGGTAAAACATCTGTGTAAATAGCTCTGCAGCTGAGGTTTCATTAGAACTGCCCGTCATGACAGTCCTCTTAAAGCTCTACATACACCAGGGACTCCTCTGTGTCTACCCAAAATAGCAAGCTCTCCACTTAGCAAGCCCTATACTAAAACTGGGGTTGTCTCATTTAAATGTTCCTGGCTGTAGGCATGACCTGAGATTCTTTGTTGTAACGTGCTGAGATATCAAAGCCTCACTCTTCATAGCATCTCATTAGTCTTGGAAGAGGTGACGCTGAGCATGGCATCCTGCTGTGTTCCTGAGCTGAGTGTGTAATTTTCCAGCCACATCTGGAAAGGGGGAGGCATGTAATTGGATGCAAATGGTCATCTGTCACAGTGAAAAATGTCTTTTGCAGTAGGATTTTCTTTGAAAAAAGAGTGTACCTTTGGGTGAGAAGAGATGATTCTAGTGTTTGTGGAACTGAGTGACACAGTCAGATATAATTTCAGACTCTTTCCCCAAGTCTGTTCAATCAACTACTGCTCATTTTTAGCCTAGCATACCCATGCAGTTTTTCTGGGGCACATCACTACTGTCTCATGCCTGACCCTGGTGTCCCCACGTGTTTGCCAGCTGTGCCTGTGCCCAGCTCAGCTGCTCACCCTGCTACTCTGAGCCTGCTGCTGGCTTGGGATGCTTCTGCGTCTTGACACTTTTCATGGCCTAGTGCTCACCGCAGCTCAGAACAGGCTTCTAGAAGCTATGTACTCTTTATTTGACTGTCAGAGGATCACAGCCTTTGAGCCAAGGAATGAATCTACCTATGTAGTCTCTTAAAAACATTTAACATTGAGAGAAGATGCAAAACAGGTCACAGCTGATTGAAACCCTTCTGCCTGATGCCTCTTTACATCTCTCCCGCAAGGCACGGTGAAGCTCCTGGGTCTCCATCACCAGTTTGTCACAGTCTGGGCATACCAGGCTGTCCTTTGACCTATCAAAGGCATCAGATCTTTGACAGTCACCCATCAGTCTGGGGTTTTCTGCCCTTGTTATCATCTGTGCTCCTGCCTCTCCATAAAGCATAGGAGTGTGTGCTGTGCAGACAGGATCCCACTTCACTGTCCAGCACCAAATACTGTGCGTGATCGTGGTGTAATGCTGGGCTATAGAGAAGAGGTGTGGGGCTCCACCCCGGCTGGTTGATGAGTAGGGGACGTTATTTAAGATTATTGTTGCATCACTAAGATCAAACTTGCTGTTTGCTTGCTGAGATGTGGGTTGGTGCTGAACAGGATGAATACCAACAGAGCAGGGAGTTTTCAGACATGCAGACTTGTTTTGCGGATCATCATCTGTTCCTTCTGTGTGCCACTTAAACTGCCTGTTGTTATGCAAATCCCGTAATGTATTTATGAGTGCTCTCCAGAGATTTCAAATGGCATCTAATCTGGTTAGTAGATCCATTTTGCAAGAGACCTGTTTAATGTATTCAGCTAAAGATGAAATACTGGTATTTTATGCATTTGACTAGAGACAGAAGCTGTTTTATCCCATTCACCAAGCATTACAACGCTCTTACTGACCTGATACCCATGTAACTGCCAGAAAGAAGAATAAACACACAAATAAATGTGAATAAGCATGTACAACATTTTTACAGCTCCTGACAGTGTCTGCATCAGAGCCACCGCAAACTCTGAACTCGCCTGTTCTTGTGAATTAGGTAAGGAGGGATTGACTCTGTACTTGGATGAGAAATTCTGTAGCGCGTTTCCCATCCTCAAAAAATCATGTCTGGAAACCTCTGGAGCCTAGCACAGCCCACTCACTTCTGACCCCGATACTAGTTTCCAAACTTTGGACTGGAGTTTCTCACCAGGGAGTCATATCCAGGCTGTGCTGAAGTGCTGTATGCTTCTGCTTAGCATCTTAAAGCTATTGCTCTCCATCTGCATAGCTGAATTTGTTTGGGTTTTCAGTGCCTGAAACTGCTTATCCACAATTACTGGTCAAAGCAATCTTGTCCTGCTATAGCCATTATTTTATGGCCCACTGCACCTTTCTTCAGCTCCCCATTTCCCCTTGCACCGAGTTCAGTGTATTGGCTTCATGTATCTGCTCTTGTCCCCTCTCCACCTGCAGCTTTTCCTTCAGGGTTAGGTCAGCCCCCGCTTCCATTTGGATTTAGTTGCTTGTTTGATTCGCAAACAGACAGAGTTTTCCTGGTACTGTACCTCACAATTGAAGAGAGCTCCATGTAAACAGCAATAAAGTAATTTCATTGCCTTCCTCTGCATTCTCTGTTCAGACCTGCCCTGGACAGAACGATGCCCGTGATGCCTGCAGGAGCGCTGGGGCCGCCAGTGTCGTGCCCACATGCCATGGCCAGGTTTCTGCCCAACATCTTTCTGTCTGTCTGCCGCTGCCTTAGGTTGCAGGGCATTCAATAGGAAATGGATGCATTTTTATTCTGTTTGATTACCATAATCATTTCCTTGCAAAGAAGTGTGTCTGCTTTACAGGCTGAACTTAAAAACTACATGTATCTTCTTGGAATTTCTACTGCAAAAAATTATTTCTAGCCAAAATGAAAAATTATAACACAGACTTTTTGATCAAATGGCACATTTAGTTTCTGTTAGTTGATAAATACATTTCTGATTTTTTAATGCTGTGTTAGAATTAGATTGAGGGAAATTAACTCAAAAGTATCTTATTGAAATAAAAAATGTTAATTTAAAAAGTGTATTGACTCTAAAAATAAATTTAAAAGGCAAATGTCTTCTACAAAGCAGCACAAGTGTTTGAGTAATTTTGATATACATGAAACACTTTATCAAATTAATCTTCCATTTGAAGACTCTAAACATTGTAAAATTCATAATTGTAATTTCCCCCCAGTCATCATGTATTCTAGAAATGCAGAGTTCGATGTAGTTCTTGTCTCCTGCTTCCACCTGGCTCCGGGCTGGGCAGCACTCGGTCGTGCAGGCATGCTCTGGGAAGGCACGGAAGGGGCAGAAAGCCCCCCACGTTCCCACAGAGCCCTCGTTCCCTTCCCTGCAGCCCAATCCATGTCCCTCCTACCCCTGAATTGGCCCACTTGCCACTTTAATGTTCCTTGTCAGATGACAGATTTCAGGGGAGCGTTAGTAATTGGGAACTCCACTCTCATCAAGGAAAATAATCAGAGAGAATGCATGCAGTTCACAAAAGCAGTTCAATTAAAGAGAATAACAAGCTTTTTACAGCAACAAAGGAAGAACTAAGTAGACCTTAGTGAGTAAATAAAGCTGTAATCAGTGTGATTAATTTAAAATCTCAGGAAGGCATGAATTGGATTGATATTCCAAAAGTCTAATGTGCCTCATGGGATCTCAAAAGAAATCATTGCACATTTTAGGGAGAATATGAGGCCTCATTAATTGTGAACAACAAGAGAAAGCAAAAAACTGACAAATGTTATTTTGCTATAAATTTCTTCAGAAACACAGATTTTGACTAGTGTTTTCATGAGGCTCATACAAAAATCTGTGTATGTTGCCTAGCTAAAATTAAATTAAAGAAAGGTTTAAAAATAGATGAGCTGGCATTGTAACCAAGATCCTTAAAAACCTCCTTCATCTGAGGACAGCTGGGAAGCAACTTTAATGGGAGGGATTCGTGTCGCAGGTGAGGCTGAGCAATAGTATGTTATGGCAGAAAAGGGGCTGTACAGGACGGTCAGGCATTGTATTGCCGCATGTAGGAACAGGCAGGAATTCGTGGGCAGAAAGGAGTTTGCAGCCGTGGGAACCGTCCTGGTTCCGAACTTTGTCCTGGCAGCACTGTGGGGACTTACTAGTGCTATTTTTGTGGCTCAGGAAATCAGTGCTACTGGTATTGCTGCCACCAGCAGCACTTCTCCTCCTCCTCTGTAGTTAATTTTGGGATACAACAAACCCTAAACAGCTGGACAGGAGCTTGGACTGTAAATTTGAACCAGCTTTAATTTAGTTCATTTCCCACAGGTGACTGATGGCTTTATGGTGTTTTACTACACTTCATAGATACTTAGTACATCTATAAAATCTCTTTTGCAGTGTACTGGGGAAGGAAAGCAGTATAAATATTCTTCTGGCTTTTGGTTGAGTTACAAACTGTTGACAGGTCAATCTAAAAAGTAAGTCGTTCTTGGGGGTAAAGGACAGGCTGCTGTGTTCTGGGTGCTGGGGTGTGTATGTGCTGCTTCTGGGCAGCACAGGGCAGTGGAGGGGATGCAACCCTTTGCATACCTGGGCTGAGTGTATTTCCTCTAGTCCTGATTGACATCTGTGTGTGGGATGTCCTGGTCTGCATCGTACAGAGGCAGATTTCAATTTAACTGTGTGGTGTGTGTTAAAATGGCACCTTGACATGTGCGTTAGGAGTATATGCTGTGGGATTGCACTTTTGTGTTAAAATTGCCAAACGTGCATGCAGTGCTGACAAGTATAAAGCATCGTGGAGGGAGAACAGGCTGTTAGACAATGGTTGCTGTGTCCTGTTTCACACTGCCGGGCAAGGACAAGTCTTCCTCTTGGAGACCTTCCACAGAACTGGGTATTTCTGTAACGGTGGCTTTACGTGACAGAGGCCCAACTGCCTGTAAAGATAAGGCCATAAGAAATTACTGCGCTTGAAACAGCCGTTCAGTTCTCAGGGATGCTTTTCTTTCTAAGTTAACCCTAACCCCCACTTCAGTCCTTATCACCTCGTCTTTAAATTCTCTGCCTATTCCATTCCCTCTATTTCTTGCCATAAAACTGCCACATTTCCTTCTAAACCCAGGTGTATTTGCTGCTTTGGGATCTCGAGAGGGGCCTTGCCCTGCAGGCTTCTTGTGTTTTAGTGAAAAGAGAAAGAATGACCAAATCTGGCACCGTATCTGTACAGGAGCATTTCCAGATCTCCACCTTCAAGGGGCTCCACTGTGCTCCTTGCTACTAAGCCCCTTTGCTTACAAGGAACCTTTCTTTTTGGGGAATTCTCAATTTTTTTTTCAGATTAGATCCAGACAGGCTTAATGCTGAAATCTTGTCTTTGAAGCTAGAAAACATCTTGATAATGTTTCAGTCTAAAAATGTCATACCTATCTTAAGACAGACAATTCTTGGGTCTGCTTCAAGGATTTAATAATTTGCTTTAATTACTATTTTTCATTCTTTCTCATTTTTCTAGTATTTCCAGTATGCTCATATTTTCTACTCAGTGTTTTTCAGTGGAAAAAGAAAAATCATTTGAGTGTCTTAAAATTGATGACTTACATGACAGCTATCACTGAATAAGCATCTCTGATTACTGGATCTTTCACTTCTGGCAAGGCAATGAATGCATCACAGAGAGGTTCTGAGCAGTTCAGTGTGCAAATACAACAACCCACTCCGCTCTCCTTATCTTGGAAAGCATTGAAACCTTGGCATGCATCTAGCAGGTTAACTAGGCGAAACCTCCTTCTTGGAAATACAAGTTGGTTTCCTCTCATTCAGTTATGTTTCTTGAGGTTTCCTCTTGCTAAATGTGGTAAAATTGTCTCAGCTGAAGAAAAGAAATACTCCAGAGCTGTATACTGTGTATTAGTCTCCTGTGGCACCCCAGAGAGATGTGGTATTTAGAGCAGACATCTGAACAGGTAGAAGTAAAACATACCCTAATTAAAAATACGGCTGGATAAAGAGAATCCTGATGTGGTCCTGGCAGCCACCAGAGACATGGCAAACTGAAATCTGGTGGGTAGGCAGTGGCATGAGCAGAGTGTAGACAGATGCAGAAGCGATGGTATGTGACAGGGCTTATGTCAGTGCCAGCTGGAGAGACGCTGCTACTCTGGTCAGACAAAGGTCAGTGTCCATTTAGGAAGCCTGATAAAAAAACTTGCAGGAAAAGCATAATTCTAAATTCTAAAATGTTGTCACTTTGTTAGTGTTACCTGGAGTGGACATGGCTCTTGAAAATAGCCTGCCCATGCAATCCCAGATCATCCTCTGTTGGATATGAGTACATGGTGTTTATAATAAAAATGTGCTAGGCTTTATAGACATGCAGCAAGACTTGTTCTGAGGACACCTCCAATGGCCCTGAGCTCCTCAGGGAGCTGGTGTTAATGCAAACTGACCTGCGCTGCTGTGCTCGCACTCATCCGGTGCTCCTGAGCACACACCAAACCCTCACACCTCACCACGGCTAGCAAAGAGCTGCTGCTGTTCTTCCACTGGTGGGATGGCCAGAGATTAACAGTTGTAACTGACTCCTATCAAATACTAAAGCATCTTGAGAGGGAATTCCGGTTTGTACTACCTCAAAGTTTGGATTATTCACCACCCATAGTATTATGAATGATTTTTCAAATTTAAGCTTACTGTGTATGTGAACCTTGTCTGTGAACTCTGCAGTAGCTTGTATCATAATGTGAAGGGTAGCATGAAAATAACCGTTCCATAAATAAATGCTGAATGCCAGGGAGCACCTGCAGCATGAATGAAAAATCGGAGGCGATAGGCCTATTTCAGCAAGTTCAAATTCCAACCAACCTCTTTGCAGCAGAGGAAAATGCTATATCAATACCTTCCCATACTTTTCATTTGTACTGGAGAAAGATCAGTGTTTGCATTAAGTTCTCCAGAATTTTGATAAACTTATTTCCCCTGAGGGAGTTTTCAGGCAGGATAATGTATAGCCCCTTGTTGTATGTTCCGAATTCCATTTGCGAGAGATCAGTATTTTATTGCCAGACCAGCAATTAAAAATTGCTCTCTATTTTCTTAGCTTTGTGGGAATTTATGGCCCCCAGAGTGGAAAGAAAAGGATTTCTTTATAAGATGTAGGCTTGATTTTTGTTTATTAGTTTTGATGGGAATCTGTACCCCATGGATTAATCTTGCTAGTTACAAAAAGTAGCTACTGAAAAGGCCTGACTCTCCTGCAGAGGTGATGTAGCTGAAGCTCGCGGCGTGTGGCCCGGTTGCCCAGGCACAGAAAGGCTTTTCTCGAGTTGCAGGCACACGTCTTCAGAAACGCCTGGTGATTTGAGTGCCCAGCCACCAGCATCGCAAGGCAGGCAGTTCCAAAGGCAAGTGCTCAGCTTTTCCTAAAAATAGGACCTCTTTGAGGTGTTTCAAGTTTCTTCCTTTATTCCTATCTCTGTGCCATCCTTTAGCAGTCACTGGGGCCAGCCGTGTATTATACTCTAATACCTCCCTATAGGCTGCCTTTTGATTGACGATACAGCGCCTTCAGATCCCTGCTGCACCTTTCTGGTCATTCATGCCATCCAGTCAGTCCCTGCAGAGCTGGCCGTTCACAGAGAAGCAGCTGGATGATGTGCCCCAGAACCTGGAATTACCTCCTCCTCCTCCTCATGTCCCTGCCTGCTGCCTTTTCACTGGCCGTGCTCCTTGCCCCTGATGTGCTCTCGTGACTTAACTGCAAGCTGCTGTCTGTAACCTGTGATTTCAAAAGGCTGGCAGTCCCTAGGAGTCTGCATCTGTGCCTTGGCGAGGTCAGGGAGCCCGAATGTGCAAGCAGACACGGTCCAGCTGGGCTGGTCTCGCACACGCTGGGTGCCTGCACTGGGGAGTCGTCTGCGCTCCCTGCTGCCACTGGCCGGGTTCCTGCTGGGCTTTTCCAGCTTGAGGAGGTGCATTAACTTGCCCACTGAGTTTTCCTCTTGTTCTTTATTTACCAAAGCATCTGTCAAAATGTCTCCTGTTTACTGGTCTCCTGAAGGATTGAGGCTTTGGTGCAGATCATAGAAATTATTCTTGGGGTAGCGGTTTGGGCTGTGTGCCACTCCAACACAGCTGTGGTCTGAGATCCTTTAAATGCATGGGTTCCTTTTCTGAAGCATTAACAGAGAAACTCACTAATTACTAATTGCTGCTAATTAATCCTGTGTATGGTTTATCATATTTATGACCAGATGAAGTGTAACTTTCTTCCTCTCCTCAACAACTTGACAACATTTAAGCCTTTTGTGTGGCTTGTTATATTGTCACCTATCAAACCCCTCAGTTACTGAAACACTTAGTAATTAGTTTATATGCCTGTGATACTTGACAACTAATTTTTTTTTTCTAGTCTTGTATTACTTTCTCTATTTTCATGTCATATGGCAAATTAAATCCATTTCAATTTCCAGATTTTTCTCTGAAAGTTTTCAGAGCCACGGTCCCCGTGTGGCTGGTCTCTGCCCACCTGGGGTGATGTTTCCTGGCCTGCACACACGTGCACACTTGTGCGTGCTCCCGAAGGGCTTCCTGGTGAGCACAAAGCTGCCACCATGACTTGCTCCACCATATGGCATGCAAGGAGGACCGGCAGGTGGTGGCCACTGCACCTCATTGCACTGCAGCAGTTCCCAGGCTTTTAAGGTCCCTGAGACTACCCTGGCTTTTTCCATGGTGAGAACCATGTCAGTGCCCTTGCGGACAGACTGTAGCTGTATCACCTTAGCCAGCAGTTGTAGCCTGTACCATTAGTTACTCTTAACTGTATGTCTTTGCCTGGAGACGTCAGGTGTCTGCTCATCTTTGTCGCTAATTCAAAGCAGAATCTCTTTTACACTCTGGAAAGTTTGAATAAAATAAAGCTAACCAGAGTTTGGTACCTGCTTATGCGCATCTGTGCTGTGGCTGGGAAAGCTGCTGGTGCTGGCAATCCAGTGAGTAACAGGTCTCTTCTGAGCCCAGACGTCAGTGTCGGTGGTACAAGGTAGATTTTTGGAGCTACTGAAACAAAGCTGAATTCTGAGGTTGTCTTACTGTTGGTAAATAGAGGGTATACATATTATTTTTTTAGCATTTTAGGACCTTAACTTGCTGTCTTCTTGCAAGGAAAAAAGCCTTTTGAGAAGTCTTTTAGTCCAGCCCTTCTCCCCTGAAAGCTCCCTCTTCTAAACCAGCCATGGAGTAGCAGCACTGGCTCTGCAAAATCATCATACTTGTTGCTTCTTGGTAGCAACACTAGATAAATGGATCTTCTCTTCCCTCTGGGGGTAATGACAGTTTAAAAATGCCCTGTCCTGCCTCCACTTCCTTCATTTGGCAGATTTTTGGTAGTTTATATAATTTGGCAGTGATCCTCTGTCTAAACCATGTCCAACATTTCATGCAATAAACTTAATGGACTTTTCCATCTTTGAACAGCTGAATTCTTTCTGAGCAGCTGCTCTGGGTTATTGATGGCCTAATTAGAGTGTTGCCTTAGGCCTGCCACCAGCCTAGGAAAGACTTTTCTATATATTCTGGTGTATAACAGAAACAGAGCATTTCCAAGTGATCTTGCTTAAAGGCAGGGAGCACCTATGGTCTGGATTGCAGCAGCGGAGACGAGGAGTCTGGGGAGAACAACATGGGGAGTGCAGGGAAAGCCACGGCAACAGCTGAGAGGCGAGGTCCTGACTTTTGGAAGGGGTGCGTGCTGAGGCATGGGCTAGCCTAGCAGAAATATTTCTGAACAGCTTCATGCAAAATTTTTGTCTTTTTGGGGAGGGGGACTGTGCGGAGAGGCCAAGCTGTCAGTCTGTGGGTCACTGCAGCTGTCAGCGAAAGTGGCATTTCTCTCACCATTACATATTGAAAAAATCTAAACAATTTTAGATTGTTTTAAAATTTTCTTTGGAGGCTTTGTAATGAAAATGATCCCCCCCCCCCCCCCCAAAAAAAACCAACAACCCAAACAACCCCACCCCCCCCCCCCCCCCAAAAATACCAACCAATAACATTGCCTTTCCACCCAGCTTTGTTGTTTGCTTCATCAATCATCCTTGCTTGGTAGCTCATTTCAAAGGGGTACCAAGACAGCTTTCTTGGTTGTGAAAATTGAAATTTCTGTTCTTGTGCTTGCATACAGAAGTCACCTGGCATGTGTCTACTGGCAAGTTAGTCCAGACTCGCCCATTAGACCTTGACTCTGGGAGAAATAAAAATTCCAGCTTTCTGGAATTCTACAGCATCCACCTCGATCACTGCATTAGAAGACATTCTGGATTGCAAATTTATTTACCAGACCTCTCTAGCTATCAGCATCTACTGGAAAAAAGCCTATGGAGATTAAAAACAACTTCAAAAAGTTTGCAAATCTCCTGTTTAACATTCATGGTCATTTCAATAGTTCTCCAGGTCCAAGTTGGAGCGCTGGCACCTCACCGAACAGGCCTGCCTTTTGCAGATGAGGTTGAAAGAGACAAGAGGGAGAGAAAAAGCCTGACCCAGTCTGGAAGGGCCAGGTCCTCTGAGAAGCCGTTAGGAGTGCAGTCTTCAAGGTAATTGTGGGTTTGTGTTTGCATAAGCGGATGCCAGAGGGCTGTTCTTTAAAAAAACTGCATTTAAGCCCAACATGCCCATGGTGTGTGCTGAACATCCTGTTAGAAATAAATAAATAAAACCACCAACGAGCGATTCAGCCCTCAGAATCTCAGACGGTTTTGTTTGTGTTATTTTCATTTGCCTGGGTAATCGAATTTGTTGGAATTAGGGGTTTGTCTGGATAATAACATTTTCTAACCCTCTGGAACAGAAGAGGGCTGTGGTGAATACCGATGTACAGAGTGCTGTATTGATTGGAGTAAACTGGCCCTAGATAGCATCAATTACCCACTTCTGATGGATGTTTGCTTGCTGGCTGCCAGGTTGGGATTGCACAGTATTAGCTGCCATTTCTGTCTGCTAGAAATGCTCTAAAGAAAATGTACCTCCGTCTTTGCTGGGGATCTCTGGCACGTGGAGGAGACCCGCAGCACTAGGTGGGGAACAGGGGACCCTGGCATCCCCGTGAAAGCAAGTGGTAAGCCTGTGCCTTGGCAGCCTGTCAAGCTGTGTATTGACTGCAGCGAATGTCTGTGGCCAGTCTACTTAGCTAATTGCCTCTTTTCTAATGTTCTTTGGTGATTACTAAAGTCAGAAGCTGCCGGATGTTTGGTGACAGAAACAAGGGCATCTGTAATGGCTTGCAAAGCACCTTAAAGGCTCTTACCTCACCTGGCTCTTCAGGGTGAGGCTGGGGAGACAGATGACAAGTAATGGCCAAATCCTGCCCTGTTATTGATTAAGGACCTATTACATAGATAACTTGTGTTCTTTTTTAGCTTTATGTGGAGGAAAAAATGCAGCAGCTACATTAAATTTTTCCAGTTTCCTCAGGGCTGTTTAGCCCAGAAGCAATTTGGGTGATGATCTCTCACGCTTGGATGTCTGATGAGTCTGGGCCAGAGCTGTTCGGCCCCGCCAGCCAACACATGCAGGTGACCCTCCTGATGCTCGTGCCAGATTTCCAGCCAGGAGAGAAGCAGGGCCTCTCAGGTGGCTATGTCCCCTCGCCCCAGCAGTCCAACCATGGGAGCTCCCCATGGCCTCGCTCCGTGGGCTTGGGAGTCTCTCCCCATCCAGAAGCAGCCACAGAGAGCTGATCCTGACAGGCTCAGAGCCTTCAGGGAGGTTTGGAGTTAAAGGCAAAGTGTGGTTTGTGCCAAGAAAACACTAAGGCAGCAAGGTAAACTGGAGATCTAGACGTGTGTATGAACAAGCTGTAAAGCTAGAAATGCGAGCTGGGCTATGGGGTGTGATTATGTTGCAGTGCATCAAGAGGACCAGAATTCATGCTAAAAGACAAACTATTCCAATTCTATTACCTATTGTAGCTGCATGATCATCTGCAGGGTAGATTGGGATTAGCATTGCAGAAACAATCTGCTGCTTAACACCCAGCTACTCAAGCCTCGCTAATGCTTCTGTGAACTAAAGGTGTCCTCCCCACCATGCTCTGTTCCCGGCTGAGGAGACAAGAGTGGAAAAGCCATTAGCTTGGAGCGTGTTCGTTAATGTGGTATAAGCAGCTAAAGAAGATGTATTTATGCTCCTTCATTTACAATTGATAATCTCAAGAGTGAGAGGCTGGTAATAAATTTTCTCACTGGGGCTTCTATCCCTCTGCAGCCCACGCTGCAGAAGGGAATAGTCAGCTCATTTGCACAAGATAATGAAACTGCAGCGAAATAGTAAAATTGCAAAGCAACTTTGTTTTAATAATGACAGATGCTTCTTAACACTTTAATTATGTCTCTCAGAGCAGTTTTAGCTAGGCCACAAAACCAGGAGAGCAATATTGCTGAAATACTTGGAATAAAACTCATGCCTTTTCCACATCTTGAAGTCTCCTCTGAACCAAAACTTTTCTCCTTTGCTCAAATGCTTTTCTGACTCGGGGAATGCCTGTTTTGGTCCTGAGGGAAGACAGATGAGTACTCACAGGCAGATAACCCCCAGAGATGGGATGATGTGGGCAGCAGGCAGTGAGAACCCAGGCACTGACCTGGCCATCACTGGGTGGGGGTCTGCATTTGTTCCAGCTCTGCACCAGAGCAGGACGAACAGCAGCCTGGGCAGGTCTGCGTTTGCAGGCACGGGCGCACTGGGGGACTGCTGATTTCTTGTGCTGTCCCACTTGAATTTTTGGAGGCAGCTGGGAGCAGCAGGGCGCTCTGTGGGCTTGCAGCTTGCTGCAGTCCCAGAGGGGTGAGTGCCCTGATCTTGCTCCCCTGCCTGCACTCCCGCTGCAGGAGAGCAAACCATGATACCACCCCTGCGGGCTGCTTCCCCATGGCACCCAAAGCCCTTCTGCTCTGCACTGAGGAGCGCAGGGGGCTGGCACCGACTCTGGGGAAAAATGGTGCAAATCTCCACGGTTAATGATACTCGCAATAACGACAGTGTTAGCAGCAGCCTAAACTTCCCTGAGCAAAATTCACTGCCAAAGTGTTGCAGACATTTTGCTATAAAGAAGCAGTGAATGGTGTGTCCAACAAAGCATAGGGAGAAAGATAAACACATTAATGGAAAAAAAAAGCCATAATGAGTAAACAGCATGCATGTAGAAAACAGAAAGAAATTCTGGGCAGCAGGGGAGGAAGAAAATAAGCTAACTAGTGCTGAAGGGTAAAAAGCTCTAAAAGGCTGGGATGGTCTATGCCTGAAATATTTCTGCAGTACACTTCTGGTCTTTTCTGCAATGATTTATCTAACACTGTACTCTGCCATGTGCCCCCCTTTCCTCCTGTAATGATGCCCCTTTGCCTTCTGATGGAGATCGTGTTCTGGTTCCACCTGCTTCCCTTTAATGCCCCCAAAAAGAAGCCACTCCAGACCTGGTCCTCTTTTCAGCCAATGCAGAGTGTCTTTGGGGTTGTGAAGTATTGGCTGTATCACAGTCACTCTGCTAATCTACAAAAAACATTTCAAGGCACATTATAGACAGAGCCCATATGTTACTTCGGTGCTGCCAAAAGAGTTCTTGTTTACTAAGATCATGCTTTCAGTCGGTGTTCAGAGTATACTAAATAGCACCATTGATACTACTTAAAATAAAAGGTGTCAGCGCCCTGTCTGCCCCAGCAAACTGCTCAGCACTTTCAGCTCTGAAAACGTCCCTGTGCACTAATGCCCCTCGCTGAGCTGCTCCTGCTCACTCAGTCTGGCAGCGGGGCCTGATTCTGCTCTAGTCCTGATTGCATCCTCGGTGCTCTTTCACATTGTAAAGACCGCCCTTGTGTGCTCCCCTATCTCCCTGTGGACACGCGTTCTTGGGCACCACAGTGGGCACACCAGGCAAGAGCAGTTTTAGGAAAATTTTTCATAGGTTGGGGTAGGATGCTGCAGTTTTAAATTTTTTAAAATATCTGGAAATGCAGGGGAAAGCCAAAGCCATATGTCTGTAGCTGTGACGCTACAAACATGCAGCAGAAGCACAGCTTTGGCTGGGGTGTGAAGAGCAGGCACTGGCTGGGAGTGCAGTGGCATCCCCTGGGCATCCGTGTGCTGTCCTGGTCTGCTGCCCTGGGGCTGACGTGACCCTCAGCCCACCCTTTTGCTGATGGAGCTGGATTCTTGCTCTTCTGCCCTTCCTTGCCCCTCTGGGTAGGGCATGTCTTTCATTTTTCTGCTGTTTTGTGCTTTGTTTCTTTTTCTCTGTTTACATGAGCTTCTGCGAGATGTACAGATTTCCAGGCCACAATCCTAGATTTTTCTAGTTAAAAGCAGAACGTTAATGTACAACACTGGCTCCATGGCTGGTTTGATATTTCAATTCCTGGCTGAAATGCAGAAGCTGCACAGAAATTGTTGAAGGAAAATATCACCAAATTCTTCCAAATGTCACAAGCAAGTTTGGATTCAGGCTGGGCATCCAACAAAGGCTCAGCATGGGTTTTTTTTTTGTGCCAGCTGCTTTGCCACAAGCTGGCGAGCTCGCTTTTCTGCTGGGTTTCGCTTCTTGTTGATACTACCCTGTGGTTCTGCAGGGCCCAGCCTGCCCCGTTCCCACTTTGTTCCTCCTGGGAAGGGAGGGATAATGGAGGGGTTTCTGGAGGAGGCTCCACAACTCCCTGCTGCTGACTTCCCCTGGGGTGCAAATCGCTTCAGTTTCTCATCTGTGGAGCAAGAGGTGGTGGTGGCATGAGCCATGCTCACCCCTGGCATGCTCAGCGAGCGAGCTCGGGATGACAATAATGCCACTTCTGAGAATCTCATCAAGATCCTGAAAGGTTCTCGATGCCTGAAAGGCAACAGCTTTTTCAAGTGGAAATTTATTTTATTATATGTAGTTACAGCTCCCGGTTTCCATGGTTGTTATGGGCCTGTACGTTAACGATGCATACCCAATTCTTCTGCCATGTAATGACTGTCTCTGTCCGTTAAACCCCCCACATAGTGCACTAGAGGCAAAGCTGGATTTCCTGCTGCCCTCATTCTCTCTGTTCCATCCCAAAATGTTCATTAAGGAAATGGGGTGTATTTTGCTTATGAAAACCTTCAGGTCCAAACTTGCCTGAGTCCTTCCTGAGCGACAAAGTTTTTGTTTGGTTTGATTAGAGGGAGGAGGAAAGAGTTCATAGCTGCCGGGTAGGGAGCAGGAGTGCAAGGGAGGAGTCATGGTGGTTCGTGTCAGCTGTCCTTCCCTGCGACCAGGCACAGGGATGCATCAGAGCTCTGACATCCAGGGTCAGGAAAACACCTGCTCACAGATGTACAATTACTGCTTTAAAATGGAATTTTGCTGAGAATTGTTCTCTCTGCTGAGCTGAAAATCTGAAATATCTAAAGGTGTCTGGATGCAACAGGGAGGTAGGAGAATGGGCAGAGATATGTCTCTCACTGTTTCCCAGTTTTTTCCCTCTTTTGCCCAGAGGGACTAATTGGTGGTCAAAGGGAACTGATCTCCTTTTTTGTGAGTGAAATCTGTTGTCTGATTAATTATTCATTTGTAGCATGATTGGCAGCTTTGAGGTGGTGGGTTCACAGTCGGTAAAGGGTGATCTGTTGACTGACAAGGTTAATTGCTGCCTCACGTTATTGATGATAACTATTTATGTTGACAATTCCTCATATTTCTAACACAGCCGCGGGTTTGCTGGGCAGGGTCAGCCAGTGCTGCCCTGTCCTGCCCCGTGCTTTCCTTGGCAGACAGGAGCAGCCATTCCCTTACTGCAACCCTTGGCACATGGGAAGGGATTTCGTTCCCAGAAGCAGGTCTCACATGCTAAGCAACGTAGAAGCAGCTTTGCACAGGCATCAGCTGCTTTTACCTTTTTTCCCCTTCTTTTTGAACATGTTCTCTGCATATTGATCAGGATTCAGAATATAAAAGTGAGACTCGGCTGTGCTCTGAAAGTCCCTCCTCGGCAAGAGTGTCAAAGCTGCAGTTTTTCAGGGGGCCCGAGTGAATAGAGATGAGAAAGATTTATGAGGGTGACCCTTAAAATTAATTAAAATGGGAAGGAATTGCCTTTTTAAATCTCGGTGCACAGGAAATGGCAACTTCTGGGCATTATTTAATACAGACGCAAGCACACAGTGCCTGCCAATGCTGCCCTGCCACCCCAGGCACGTTTCCAGGGCAATGCCCCTCTGCAGCGGGGGGCTCCGGAGTGCAGGGCTTGCTGTGCCCCAGGAGCCTGGAGCTGGGCGAGCTGTCCCCAGGGCTGTGCCTCTGCTTTTAGAGTTTGTTTTATTGTAGCCTTGCATGGCACAGCTCCGATCGCTCTCATCAGTCCTATCCTGGAAACCGCAGATATTTTCTCCCTGCCTCAATATAATAAAGCACAGTCATAAAGATTTCAGGCTAATAAACATTGGCCTTTAGGGTGCTTTCAGCTTTTATCAGGCTAATAAGATTTTTGACTTACATCGAAAGGGAAAGCAGGTAAACAGAGCTTTTATGAACCTTGAAGCCCACTGGGGACCTGCGGTCTTGTCGAGGGGTCTCGGGCTCAGGCACCTTTCCTTAATGAAATGCACACGCAGCCTCCAGGCAAAACCATGCTGGGAGAGTGTTGCTGCAGATGGCTCTTTGTGGAGTGTTTGGACTTAATTATTTGTCTGATACCAAACTTTCTGTAGGTATACAAGGACAGGGAGAGCTACGCTGTTCTCATTGTCTGTCTTACCTCCCCCTGACTGAAGGTGAAGCAAATGGGGATCTTCCTCTCCATGGCTTGTGGTCAAGCTCATCATCACAGCTTCCAAACATGCCCAGATCCCCTCTGGCGAGCAGCTCTCTTCTGAGATGTTTGGGTTAACTTGGGAATTGTTTTTTTTTTAATCACTGCCTTTTTATGGCTGACTATCAGGAGAGACAGGGGATGTCATTTAACAGCTGGGTTTAGGTATAAAACTTCAACAAGAAGGAAGGGAGTTGTTGAGTATAAACAGGCATAAACTTAATTATTTTCTAGAAATTATTTTTTATTTAAAATTTAAAACCATATTACTTCATACAGCAAACTGTGCACTTTGATATATCACAGTGTCTTAAAAAGGAAAATAATCAGAATTTTTTCTTTTTGTGTTTTTTTTTTTTTTTTGGAAAGTTTATTTACATCAGCCTAGAATGATCAGCAAGTAACACAGTTACTATGAAACAAAAATTGTTACAAAATGTTTACAAAAAACTATATTCATAGAAATTCTGCATGTCCACAAAGGAAAATCCCCTGAATGTCACGGAGACCTTTTTTTCCTTTTCCCCTACTCTTTTCTGTTTATTTTTTTTCTTCTTCTTTTTTTAATATTTTTTTGAGAAACATGTCAAAGTAAGGTATGGACAGCAGAGGGCTTGCAACACCGATGCCAGGAATGCTCCTGCCAGGCCAGCACCGAGCACCCCCAGCGATGCCCACGCAGGGAAGTGCCATCGCACCCCACAGTCCACAGTCACTGGGTGGGGGGCTCAGGGTCTCCGCACAGTTTGGCTGTGTGGGGCTCACGTTAGTGAGCACTGGGTGAGAGCTGCCAGCATCTATGGGGTCCATTTGCAGCGACCCTCCCAGAGACCACCCGTGCTGGTGTCCAGCCGAATCCTGCTCCACAGAAGCACCCGCCAAGGGGGGAACAGTGGTTGCCCAGAGCTGGAGCTGGTTCCCCTTTGCATATTCTGTCTCTTTGTGGATCTGTCATCTTGACATTGTATACCCAACACACACTGTTGGTTAAGTCCAAACAGAAAAGCAACCCCAAACAAAGCTACCTGCTGTGCCCCTGCTCTGTCTCAAAGGAGAGCTGGAAGGAAAAAGCAAGTGATAAAAGACAGTGAACAGTTTAGATACAGTTTAATAGACCAAACCTGTTTTTAGTTTATTTCCTCCTCACTTTTTCAGTCTCTCTGCCCACCAAGTGAAGAAAGGAACTGATTTTAACAAAGTTGGAAGTCAGATGAATTCTAATACATGAGTCGTCGATAGTCACAAACAGGTCACAAAATAGCTTGTAGAAGGCTTGGAGACTTTGTCATCACGTCTGCCCCTTCTGAAGTCTTCCAGCACATCGCTGCTCGTTGCTCCTCCTCTGTGATTAAACACCGCATGGCTTTATGGGCTCCCACGCTCCCCAGGATGAAGGAAAGGAGCACACAGGGTAAATGGCAGTAACAGGAGAAACACCAGTCTCTGCTTAGCAGTGTAACAACAGGCTGAATTAATGCTTATTCTGGTGGAGCTGCCCCTGGTTTGCAGCAGGAAGGCTGGGGTCTGAAACCCCCTTGGCTCACAGTGAGCAGGAGCTAGCGGGCAAGGGGCCGCCTGTGGTCCTGCCGGGCAGGGGTCCCAGGCAGCTCCCCCCGCTCCTCCCTTGTTTTGAGTGGTGCAGAACATTTTCTTGTTGTTAAATGTTAAACGTTTTAATGGTCAAGATTTAAACATAAAACCATAATGTAGATGCATGAAGCTAGCTGCTATTTCCTGGCTGATTTATGGGCAGTGCAAAGAGGGAAGGGAAAAGGTCGATCTGTGGGGTTTGGTCTTGCTGGCAGATAACACCGGTAATTCCAGATGCTCACCTGTCACTCTGGGATGCTTGTGAGTAAAATCAAATCAAACTGGTGTAAAAGATGAATAAATGGGGTTTATGGTATTAGTAATATTTATTTATTAAAAAAAAAATCTCATGAAGCAAAATGAATGCTATTTTCTGTGGTATTTTGCTCTTTGGACATTTAAAGACAGTTTCAGGCTTTGTTTTTATCTCTGCCTTAATTATAAATATCTCTAAGAGCTTAGAAATCTGCAAAGAAAACAAAATCTACTACTCTGACAAGCCTAAGGATTTGTGAAGAATTGCATTAAGAATGTCATTAGCTTTGGGAAGTAGACCCATACTTCCCATCTGTCCTCTGCTTGTAGGTATTTGGTCAGAAAACTATTAAGAATATGATGCCCATTGAGTTGGCAGTTTTCATCCCTAATTTTTCATGATTTCTATGAAAAGGTGAAAATTAACATAAATTCTTTGCATATCTTTAGTCAAAATATGACAAATTACCTTTTTAAAAAATTTTGGGTCACTGTTGCTTCTTTACATCACAGAAGAAACAAAATAAGGACAAATTATGTTCTGTGATGGGGTGGGAGGGAACAGCTATCTCCCCTTGAGCTAATTTGCTAATTCTAGTCAGCTCCAAAGGTAACCTTCCTAACTGAGCCTCAAACAGAAACAGGTGGGAAAAAAATTATCTGAAATCAGTTATAGACAGGTTTGTTCCTTTGGGCGAGGATAAACTTTCCAGAAAGGCCTTGCAGCCGGGGGAGGGCAAACTGGGTCAGTTCAGCTGCAGGTTCCTGCGGTGGCCGTGCCACCTCCTATGCCTGTGACACAGAAGGCGAAATTTTGGGATGCAGAGCTCGGGCGCTGCCTGCTCCATCGCTGTGCTGCCCTGCCTGCCCTCTAAACCAGGATTTAGGTGGTGGGTGCACAGGGGTCTCTAGCAGCAGTGCAGTCTGTGGCAGGTTACTGTCACCCTTTCATGTGCGAGGGAAGGAGGTTGCTCACTTCTTCAGCACCAGTGTTTAACTCGGAGCTTTTAAGCACATTTGCAATACTCCATGTGATGTTCTGGATTACAGCGGGCAGAGCGATTTCCATTTGTTTCATTTTGCAAATTAATCCATGGAGTGTCCCACCGGCCACCTATGTGGTTCCCTGTGTAGGGGTGGAGCCGAGTGATGTTACTCAAGCATTACTTTAGGTCAGCAGAGGGGTCTTTGGTAATTCTGACTAAATTCATCTGCAGGACCAGCCTTCTGGGTTAAGCAACCTGAAAGTAAGAACACAGTTCATGGAAGATTTCTTAAAAACATTGTAGTGTGTGATGCTTAAATCACATGAAGATGCTGCCTGAGGGACTGCGGTTCATGGGGCAGAGTAGGAGGGGTGTCAGGTTTGGCTCACACAGTGCTGCTTGTCCCAGGCCAGTCCTGGTTTTACTTCGTCTTTCAAGTCTCTGATGCCATGGAGAGCATTTAGTCCTAAACCAGACATACAGTCCTCTCCTGGTCTGAGTGCGAGTGCAGCAGAGCTGCAGTTCAGTGCTGCTGAATTTAATGGAAACTGGTACCATTTGGCTCCCCAAAACAGCTCTGCTCCCACTGCTGCTGAAACCTGTGGACTCAGCCGCTTTCCGTGCTTCTTTGCAAAGAGACCGAGCTTTGCAGAAAGAGCGAAGGAGCTGAGGACCTGGAGATCACGGTGTCACCCTGGGCTGGGCTTTGGCACGGGGTGTGTGGGTGGTGTCACTCGGAGATGGCAGTAGCTCCCATGCACGCTGCACTGTCCCATCCCTGGCCAGGAGTTCAGCTCCATTCAGGCTTACTTGCCCCCTCGTAGTCAGCTGTCTTGGATCTACTTGGCCTTCTGCCACCACACCCCCCACGTGGACTTCCAGCTGTGGATGGCCACAGCCAGCACAGCTGTGAGGTAAAAGGCCATTGTCAGCTGCTTTGAGAGAAGGCACAGCCTTGACCGTCACGGTGCGTCACAGATACCTTTCCCAGACAATGTATCCTAAATGTACTGTGTATGTCAGTGTGGAATAGATGCTCACGCTGCACCTGACAAAGTGTTTCTTTTTATTGCCATGCTAAAGAAGCCTTGCTCAGGGGCTCCTCCTTACCCACCGAGGGTCAGTTTGGCTCAATTCTGTTTTGCCTCCTTGTGTTTTCAGTATGTAAACATCAGACTCCTGGATGGTAGTGTGTTTGGACTCCATGAGGCCTGTAGGATCTAAGTGTTAAAAAAAAGGAATGAAAAATAACAAAAACAAAACAGAAAAGCCCCAAGACCCATGTTACAGTCCGTGCTTTGAAGTTCTTGCTTCTATGCCGATGATTGATGACGCTGTGTTGTAAAGGCCTTGTTCTTGAAATGAACCAAACCAGGCTTTTTTTTTTTTTCTGTTTTTTTTCTTGTTTTTTTAATCCTTTCCTCCTAGTTAAGAGTGCATCCAGCCTTGTCTGCTGCAATTCCTTCCCTCCCGCCCCCCCCATTCCCATTCCCTAGGGAAACACAGGTGTCAATCCAGTGTTGCAGGTCATGTTGTCCTTCCCTGGCAGCCGTCGGTCGTTGAATGTGTGCATGTTGATCACGGCGTCAGTCTTCACCATGACAGGTGGCTGCGGCTTGTGTTTCACCCGTCGCTGGCAGGTGAGCGACAACCGGATCTCATCAGCCATGGCGCTGCAGAAGGAGCGCTGGGGAAAGCAGGGACAAAAAGCACCATTACTTCTGGCAAAATGTTCTGCTAACCTCGCCGTGAACAGGAGGGTGCTGAAACTAGGCTCTGCAGAGGGCAAGCACGAGGTTTAGGCTGCGTTTAAGGCATCAGCTGTGCTTAGTGGGACTTCAGTGAAGCACAGGCATCTGGTTGACCCCTCTCTCCTTTGGCAAGAATTGTACCTTTGACGCACTAAATCCTGCAGAAAGGCAGAGCTACAGGCGGCTGTTGGAGTGCTGGTGCTTTGTGTGATCCCTGCTGGGGGGCTGGCAGATTTATGTGCTGGGAGTCAGAGGGCTATCGAATCCTGCTGGGCTTGCTAGTGGGCAGTTTTCCTTCATCTATCTAGTCCACCACGTGGGCAGCTTGCTTTGATTTCTGGTCATGTACACAAACGCACTTTCCACTTAGAGTACCATGACACACAAGGAAGAGGGAAAAACATAAAAGCAGTCATCTCATTTCATGAGCACTAATCAGCCACTGCGGGTGGGATGGGCTGTTTGTATAAGTGTTGTAAAAAGTTGATTAAGGTAATATGAGGCTCCCTGGTGGACCCTGATCAGTTCCTTGAGGCTTTTTGAATGGGAGTGGGGAGAAGAGAAGGAGACTTCATGCATGTATGCATTGCGCCTAGTATATGAGACACGATTGCATATGATAGTGGCGAGTGGATATAACAGCTCAGAAAGGCCCCTCCCAGGGACCTCCATCCTTATTTTCATTACTTATGTGCTTGCTTGCTCAAAATTACCCTACAGATGTTTACTAGTCTAGTTACTGCAGCAGCAGATGACCCTGACCAGAGCAGACATGTTTTGCCCCCCTGACTTGAGGCTGTCAGAGGGGGACAGAGCAATGAGCCTTGGGGGATGGCATTTTGAGGGTGCTGCATTTCAGCCCTTGGGCTGCAGGCGCTTGGATCTCCAGGCAGCAGAGGCAGGGCTGAATCCCTCTGCCTGTCTCCCTGCCTGCCTTCTGGGGTCAGTGTGCGAAATCCTCAACGGCTGGGCTAATGGTGGTGTAGGGAAACGGAGGAAATCAGTACCTGCTCACGCTCCGCTGTTTTGCGCAATTTGTAGATAAACTCCACCATGGCCACGAAGACGGACAGCACCAAGCCTGCTGCCAAAACGATGAAAATCCCACCAATGTTTTGGATGCCCAGAGCACTGGCCTCCTTGTTCTCATCCTCAGGACAGCCATTCCCTCGCCACCACTTCTCCTTCATTACGTGGAGCTTGTCCTCCTCCTGGAGCTGGAGGATGGCAATGGTGATCTTGTCCCTGTACGGTGACCCTGGGGAGGGGGAACACCATTACACACAGAGGGAAAGTAGGACAAAAATCACACAAAGTAGGGAACGTGTCTGCATTAAGCAGGGTTGTTGAGACCTCTTTTCAACAGGCAGGCAGTGTAAGCCTTGTTATGTGGAAATTTGCTGTTGGGAGCAGATTATCTTAATCACATCTGTTGTTTGTGTTAACTAGCCCCCCTCCGGGGTACCTACAGAAACCCCACCGCTGTTGCTTACCCATGGGAGTACCAATCCCGTAGCCTTTGGAGTCGATGAGTCCCCCAATCTGAGTCAGGTTGCAGTTCCTCTGGGTGATGTATTCGATGGTGGTTGACTCCATCAGCAGAGCATAATCAGCTGTGAGGGTTCGCTGGATTCCTTCCTCGTTGTTTTTAACAAGTGCTGTGGGTTTGCTGCTCATGAAAGCCCACATTTTTTCAAATGTGGAAATTTTGGATTTCTGGAAGAATGATACACACCACCCCCCCCCACCCCCCAAAAAATAAGAATTAATCCATTTGCTGAAACCTAGTATCTTTTCAGTAAATAATAATACCAGTTTGAGAACAGATCACACAATGGAACTATTACCAATTTGACCTTGTCTTAAATATCTCTCTGTTTTCACTGTCCAACATTGTTTGGCTTCATGTTGCCATAAAAGAGACAAAGGTTCCAGCACACTTCACGTTGTGCAGATGCTCAGCAAAAAGAGGCACTGCTCCAGAGACCTTATCCTGTAGGTGGAATCAAACCATCCTTTTCCTTCCGTGAGGTCCAGCAAGACCCTGCCTTGATGCCCTGCAGAACTTGCTAGTGTGACAGGCTATTGGCATATCTGTTTAACTGTATTAGTTTCCTAACCAGAATTTTGGTTATCTTGTAATGTTTCTTCACAATGAGAGAAGACAGAGAACATTTCAGAGGGCATGTTTTTCTCTATTGCATATGCTCTATTATATTTTTGTCTTTCCTCAAGCATTGCAAGGAACATGTTTCCTCTGAGATATGTGCAACTGCCAAACAAATTTAACGTATCCACATAAACAGAGGCATAGAAATATTCAAGAAGATTGTCTTACGGCAAAAAATAAACATGGATATTCTTTCTCTATCAGCAGGCGTTCTGTCAAAAAAGGAAGAATATGTTTTCTAGCTTACTATTCATGTGAATGATTTTTCCTTCTAAAAAATGTGTTGGGTGAGAAGAAATACGGTTATTTTATGTCTTTCTGTAATATTTGAAATATAGCTTTTATCTACAACCACCTTCTGAATTGTCTCTGTGTAGGTTGTCACAAAAGACGTAACCGGCTTTAGTCTAAAAGACTCCCCAGGAAAGGTACATCCACTTTCTCTTAAAGTGTCCCCTTCTCTGGACACTGTTCCCGTGGGTGAATGTAGCTCTTGTCAAACCAGCTCTATACATCCACTCAAGCTCTGGAAAAGTACCTGGATATTGAGGCTTGCATTCGTGCTGCTGCCTGCTCCTTTATGTGCCATTCTTCTGCCTAATTTCTTGTTTTTCCTCGACGTCTTTTTGCCACTTTATTTTATAAGAGGCAGTTTAGTCAGCCAAAACCTCCCTCCTCCACAGCACTACTTAGCAAGAGCCTGAAGCTGGCTGATAAGTTGGAGGGGCTGATAAGTCTTTGTGCTTTGCCTTGATTAAGGCTGACTGCTCACCTGCAGCTGCATGAGGAGTTGCTGCAGCAGAAGGTCGCTTTCTGGTTTAGCTGTCGTTTATCTCAGTTTCAGGGCTCTGTCCTTCCGTAAGAAAGCAGGAGATGGAGCCCCATCCCATCCCAACTACTGCTATCTCATCTCCCCCTCATTTTTTCAGTATCACTCAAAATGCAGCAGCATAGGTTCTTCTGATAAAAAACCCACTATAAATAAGGGTAAATTAGCGAAGAAAAAAAAAGTCCCCCATAACGCTTTATATTTCAAATGTTTTGCCTGTCCACCTCCTTTTTTTTCAGCATGTTTAACAAAGGTTAAGCAAAACGTGGACACCCCAAAGTTGGTTAGTGTAGTGCAATGCCAAAGGCTGTTCCGCTGTCTTTGACCCCGTGGGCTCATTCTCCTGACTGAAATTTCCATGGACTCATTTCTTCTCAGTTAAAGCTCATGCTTGTTATAATCCACTTGATGAACGTTCAGTAGTGGATGTGCCAGAGCAAACTTCATTCAAGAGGCAGGATAATCTCCCTCACTTGCATATCTGGACCAGTGCCTGTAAGGTAGATTTGTGGCATCTATCAAACCTCAAAGAGCAGCAAGAATGTAGCCTCCAAAAGGATTATTAAATATCTGTGCATTACAATGGATAATTGAAATGAATAGCATACTTGGCTTGCTGATAAGGACTTGTTTAACATTTATATAGTTCACATCAGAGGCCTCTGGGTTCACTGGCTCTCCCTTTCTCTCCTCTTCCTGCATTTAATGCTCCTTGGGTGTTGACACAGAGCTCTTAAACAACATCAGTGTTCTCCCAGTTTAAAGCGTAGAGCAAAATAAACTGGCAAAAAAATCAATAGACTGCATTTAGTGAAGCTAATAGGACTTGCATGAGGCATTGTAGCTCTTCAGGCAACTTAAATTACATGAGACAGGGCTCCCTGGAAGAGAAAAAACACTTTTCTCTTCTTAAATCACTGCTTCTGACCAGCTGAAAGGACTTGATTGTGTTTTGAAATGCCAGGAGGGGCCCAGCTTTCTCGGCTCTGGCTGCACTGCTCCCAGCCCCACTCTGGGCATCACTGGCAGGGGCGGGGGGCACCCATGGCAGGGCGAGCACCCTCTCTGGCTGGAGCATGCCTGGGCGAGGGCTCACCGTGAGGCCAGAGCTCCCTGTCGCTGCTTGCTTGTGCCTAATAAACAGCTGAAAGAGAGACCCAGCAGCACAGGGCTCCTTCGGCAGAGCAGGGCTGTCCCCCCGCAGCCACACGCTGCTGTTGCAATGGCCTCCTCTCCCCCAAAGGGAAGGCTGGGGTAGCTCCTTCGGGGAGGGCAGCTCAGGCCCTCCGTGTGGACAGGGTGGCTCGACATGTGGCTCTGGTCAAGGCATTCTCAGGCTCTTCCCATAGTCCACAAACCTGCCACCTCCTCACTGGGAATTTATTTCCTGTTAGTTTCTTTAACTTTGCTAACATGAGATAAGGACGCTCCTTTTCCAAGTGAAAATTCACCAACTGTAATTCTCAGCACAGCACTAGCAGTTTGATAGACCGGACTACTTGTTAGAAGTCCAATTTAGAAGCTATTGTCAGTCATTGTGAGAGCAGTCATCAATCAGAAATTGCAGGAGTAACCGTGGTGAGGAATGTACAGTGCTCCAGCGCACACCTAATTCAGCCACTATACATTTTTTCCTATTAGAGGAAAAGTCATTCCTTTCTCCACTTGCTTCTCCCAGAACACTTCAGCTGTACTGCAAAGGTGGTTGCTTATTTATGGAAATTTGGATGATGTCACCTGAGAACACAGCATTCAAATAAGTGAAAACACGTTAGTAGCAATTTATAGTCAGTAAAGAATGCACATAAATTGTGTTTGTTTTGCTGGACAGTTTTTTTGTGTGAGTGTGCACGTCCTGTTTATTTTGGCAGACCTCTGATTTTACAGCTTAAGTAATTTACCTTTAAAAATCCTTACTGGGGTTAGTTACTGGTTTGATCTGATATTTGTCGTGCTGTGGCTAGGTGCAAATTTCCTCTCCATTTACTTTTATGGGCTGCATAAAAAAAAAATATCTGAGTTGGTGGCAGGCAGAGAGACCCTCCTGTGCCCCTGCATCCTCTGTAGGGTCCCCAGCTCCCCCTCAATGATAACTTTGCTTTGCTGCCAAAGGTAGATGGAGAGGAACTTCTTGGTTGCTCTGAAGCATTAAGATAAATGGCCTGACACTGACTTCTTCCTGGCAGGGAAGTTCCAGAGTTGGGTTGGGAGCTCCAGAATGTTAGGAATGATGGAGATCATTACTAATAAACAAAGGCGATAGTTTAATGCTGCTGAACACTGCAGCTGTCTCTCCTGCTTACACCACCGACTCATGTGAGTGGAGCTTCTCATTTTGGTCGGGATAAAAGACATCGGAATCTCGTCCACTGTCCTTTGCATCTTAATAAACCCCTGCATTAGTGCTAAATGAGATGCATGTATGAAAATCTGAGTACCAGCCCCTCTGAATGCAGCAATTGCAATGACACTGAAAATGCCTCTGAATTCATTCTTCAGAGTCACAGCTCAGAAGCTACCTTTAATAACCAATGCTTCAAGACCAGTCACCCAAATAAATTAATGGAATAGTTTAGAGAAGCCACTACAAGGCATCTTGCCAAGACATATATGCTTTTTTATCAGTGAAATTGGCAAGAAAGTAACTTTAAGGCTTAAGATTTTCAATTCCAGCCTGTACGAAAAAATAAATTGATTTTCACCAACTGAAGATACTTACTCTTTAGGATTTAACATTTCTGTACAAGTGAATATATATATGTACACACATACACACACTCTCACACCCATACGCCAAACTGCACGTTAAACCTGGCATTTGTTCAGAGAGACAACACCCTTTGCAAGACGTGAAGGATTTCTGGCTTGATTTATAATGTACACTAGATGCTGTTCCTAAATTAATTGATCTGTGTTTATTCCTGTAACTCGATCTGCATTACCAGGGAATAAATAGCTTCTTAAAAGTTCTTTTCATGAAGTCAAAATCTGGCAATATGGTTGGTAAAGCTCTCTTCTGCTTGTTGCTGTACTGGTTAGCTCAGCGGCACAGGCAAAAACCTTTGTGGGAAAAAGGTCGCTGGCTGTGGGTCTGCCCCAGAGGTGCCTGTTGGCTTGGATCAGTTGGAAACTCGTGCGGCGTCTTCGGTGAGCTCTGCATAAAGCCTCGGTCAGCCTGACCACAGGCAGGAAACTGGTTAGTGCCTGGGGGCCATGCCAGGGAACAGCTGCAAGGCGCTTGCCTTCCTCTTCCTCCTGTTTCCCGTTGTTCCCTAAGATTAGTTCTTGGGATGGTGCTCTCCTCCTGCAGCCCTCGATTCTGCTTTGTCAGACCTCCCAGGTGCTGGGAGGGCCACAGACCCAGATGAGATCCAGCTAAGGAAGTGATGGCCACAGTGGATTTGAGGGGTTGGTGTGTGTGGTTTGAAGCTTCTTTAACATGGAGAAGTGGAGGAGTGAGTTCCTAATGTGAGGAGAACTACTCTGTGGGACACTCACACCAGAGCAAGGCAGCAATGTGGGTTAAGTCCTAGTGAATAACCCCCCAGGTGAGTGAGATCCTAGTTGGGATGCTGCTGTCAGTGTTTTGTTCCAGCAGTGCCGGTCTGTTCAGCCAACAGCAGGAGGACTTGACCTCCATATCTCCAGGAGCTTTCCAAGAGCCATGGCCGTACAGCCTGCATGGGGCTGTCTCTGCTGATAACCCTGCTTGAGCAGAGGAAGGTGATGTGAAGACTTGTGCACTTCGCCGTTCCTTCAGTCCCCCCCCATGCAGAGGGAGTGCGGACCCTCAGCAGAGGCTGGAGGTGCCCACGGCTCTGTCCCCCAGACCTTTGTGCTGTTTGACAGGCGTCCCCGTGAAGGTGGTGCTGGCGGAGCAGTCGTTCTGAAACCACCGTGGGGTTTGCCCAGATGTTTGGCAAAGACCTCGTTGAGGGGTGGGAAAAATTCTGGCTCTCCTGTACTTCTCTGTACACAAAGGACGAGTGAACATGGCACCCTGCATGAGTGCTCTCACTGCTCCAGTAATCAAAACATTTGTCAGAGGGAACATGCCTGAGAATTCATCTCCAAACAACAATAGTAACAAAGAAAAAGGAAAATACCTGGCATTAATACACCCTACTAAATGCCTGTTAGAAGCCTGAAGAATGATTCTGATGGGTAACAATATGAAACAACAAATGTACCGTGTCCTTAATTTATTTTTTTTTAAAAACAATTTTCTTTTATACCCATATAAAACTCTTATTGGAAAGTGTAGTTAAAACACAACAGAAAAAACCTGTCTTTTCCTGATAGCTTTTCTAGGTTTATATTACTTTCAGAACGTAACACAATGCATCTGACCATGCCAAAGACAAAACTGTATGCATTGGCGCCACTGCAGAAAGCAAACTAACCAGCAGCAACCTCCTATTCTAGGCAACATTTTCATTTCCCAGAATTAATTAAAGATCAGACTAAATCCTTCATATTTCTTTACCAATCAGTGTTGCTGTCTGTCAAAGTAAGCATGGAGATTTGGAAAGTATAGTGTCTCCATAACCAACTCATAGCCAAGAAAAGTTGCAGAAGAATGCTGCTGTTCCTTGTTGTTAAAATTCAGCACATTGGCTTCCTTTAATGAGTCTTGGCAATTAAACTGCTGACAGCCCAGTCTAGCTGCCTTTATACTCTGCCTATTCAAATTATTGCAGTATTCTAGGCACAGCCTGCTTTTTGAAGCATGAACTATGTCACACTTTGGCCCATATATTTCCTTCTGAATTCGGATGACTGGAGGGGGAAGGAACGTGTCCCAGCGCTGCTCTTAGCGGAGGTGCAGGGGGAAGGCAGCCCCATTCCTGCAGCCAAAGGCTCTGATCTGCCTGTGCTCCTGTGGCCTTGTGACAAAGCACCCAGGGAGAGTATCGGCATTGATCGGGTGCTGCGGCGCTGAGCTCTGGCCGATGCTCCCAGTGTGGCTGGGGCCCTGCACCACCTGCATAGTTAATGCCAAAACTTTCCTTGAAAGATGGTTTTCTGTGTTCATTGTTGCATTTAAATTCTTCTCCAACCAGGGTGATCATTCCTTAGATTAATCACCCCTCATTTCTATTAATTTATTCTCTCACTCTTTTTTTTTTTTTTTATTTAAAAAGCGTGTTTTTGTAGGCCAGCTGTGGTTTTAAAGGTCTTTTTAGGCCTCTCAGTTTTTCTCCAGTTTCAAGCAATAGTGAAATACGAATGCTCTTAGTACCCTCCTCTGCCGTGTTGGCTAACTTCTGAAATTAATTAAAGAGAATAAATTAATATCATTTAATTCTGATGCATTGGTGGTGTTACCTTGCACTGAGTTTCAGAGGTTAATAGAACTTGACTACTTTAATATGAATACCTGAAGGACAAGAAAGGTATTTCAGCTGGAAAAAATACTGGTCAGAGAGGGCACTTTGTAACATCTGTCCAGCTTTATGTTTCATTTGTTCTCTTGCCTGTCCCTGAAGGCTGGCCGGGTCAGCCTCGAGGGCTCTGTGAGCTGTCCTTGCAGAGACAAGGGAGGAGCTGCAATGGGTGAGATGTGGAATTAGGGAAGGTACTTTAAGGAATATAAGATTTTTCTGTAGAGCTTTAATATAAGGTACGCCTGTCCTGTTGTGTCTACCATATGCTTCAATTTAGGGTGTCTGAGCCACCATTGGGTAGTCTCTGAAGCTGTAAAATCAACATGATTTTGTAATTGCCACTTCAGTTAGCGACGGGGCGTGGGGGATTTAGCCATGATGTGAATCTAGGTAAACAAACCACCAAAGTCTTGACAAGGATGTCAGACAGAAACAACCTGCTTATAAGGAGTGGTGGCTTAAGAGGCTTTTTGTCTTTGGTTCTTTGTTCTTGCTCCCATTGGCCTGAGAGCGTTGTGTCTCTGCCAGGAAGGTAGAAAGCCTCTACCTGGTCTCACCTTGAAGAAGGTCATAGTAGCTCCATCCTTCACTGCTCCATACTCTATTTTTGTCTGCTTTGCCAAATCATCTGCTGAGTCAATGGGGGATTCCATCCTCTCCACCGTCAGGAAGGCGGCAAGGTTGGCCGTGTAGGACGAGATGATAATTAGGGTGAAGAACCACCATATGCCACCAATGATCCGTGTAGACAGTGCTTTGGGCATCAGCTCAGAGCCTGGGGTAGGAGAGGGGGAAGGAGAAAGAGGTAAGAAGAAACAGAGAGGAAGGACCTATTTCGTATGCACGTATGTATGTACATTACGTACATACATAGATATATATAAAGGATTAGGTTTCACTGTCAAAACTGTAACAGCTATGTAATTAAAGCCAACGGGTTTTGAGGCAAATTATCCAGACATCTTGCATGCAAGGAAATCAGTGGGATTTTTGTAGCATTTGCAGAAAAACCCTCTCCCTTTATTGCTGACCTTGGGTACAGTGCACAATTTACAGGAAACATTCAAACTGAAGTAATTAACTAGGCTGCTTTTATGAGATTTAAATAGCAAGCTATTTATGAACTTTTATGAGTGTTTTGTTCTGCCATTTAAAAAGTGCTTTGCTTTTATATGGATTACTTTTCAAAGGACTCACTCTAGGGAGTGTGTTCAAATACACAAGGTTTTTTAAAAAATCAAACAACGGGAGAAAGGAACTATCAGGGTCCAGCACTTTGAATATCAGTTAGAAGTAGGGAAGCAGGAGATGTTACAGCATAAAAGGTGTAACAGGTCTGGAATGCCTTTTTTTGAGCAGACATGAAGGACTAAATGGGTTATGCTATTTTTGTAAATGCCCGAGACACCTTTTAAAGCCAGAAAGAGTTTTGGGTTTGAAACAACGGCGTTCAGAAGATATAGCCAACCTGGAATTTGCAATAAGGATTGGGCTTTGCAAAGCAATTTTAAGCTGAGTGGTATCAAAGCATAGCATGGAGCGTAGCTTTTCTCCTATCGGAGTGCAACGAGGAGGCACCGGGAAGCAGAGGAGCCTTGGATATTGATGGCTGCTTCAGTTCTTCTCAAGATGCCGCTTCTTTCCCATTCCATCTCTTGCCCTTTGATGCACAGGATGGTGTGACATCAGTCTGGCTTTGAAATATTTTTCTTCTTAGATGTAGAATAGAATTTAAAAGAATACAGCTTTTTTCATTTATCAGCATCTGATAAAAGGATGATTCATCCTGCTAAACCGTCTTGCTGGGAACTGTCACTGTCCATCAGGGCAGCTGAGATCTGGGAAGAATCTCTATTATACACTGCAGCAGTGGCAGCAGGAGGAGCACGGAGCAGTAGCACCATGCATGCCACCAAGGCGATGCTGTGGTTCTTTTGCTCTCTGGGTATGACTACTGATACATGGTAAGTTAAAGTGTGACAAATGTTTGACATTTTCCACTTATTTCTATTCCTGGATTTTCTGCAATTAGATCACAGCTGAATTTTGTTCCTTATTCGGAGCTGCTCAGAAGCTCCCTCTCTGCTGTCTTCCTAACAGATTTACTCCATTCTATCTATATATATTCGATTTTCTCTATTTCATCCACATATATGAATGTAATTCCATCCATACCCCATTTCTAAGGTCCTTGTCATTGTGGTATCTTACACCAGTTAACACTGAAAACATTCAGTCTCGCATGCAGTGGTTGCCAGGCAGAGGTGCCTGGAGAGGAGCATCTCGCCATCCTCTTTGCCCTATGCCAGAGGGAGTTTCAGGCCATTTCACAATGTGCAGAATGACCAGATGAGGATAAAAATGGAGACACACCAGAGGGCAAGATGCCCTTTCTTCTGTAAAAGTTGATTTAAAACAGTGAGCCAGGATAGACATCCTGAAATTAAACCAATTGTTTGAAGTAACAGAAGTAGGAATTTGCAGCATCTGTGGGATGCTGCTGAGTTTGGTGAATTAAACAGCTGAGGGAGATGAACACAGCATCCCTCCTTGGGGCACGGTGGGTGGGTGCTCCTCTGCGCACACCAGCAGCAGCACACGTGCGAACACACCACCACTCCATCATCTAGCTGCATGCTTCCAGATGGCAGGCTCAGGAGCTGCTCCTTCTGACACCTGCCAGAGTGTGCATGCTTCATTAATAGTAATTATTGTTCTGCAGCCGCACGTGTGTGCTGGCAGCCAGCTCCAGCTCGTGGGGTGAGCGATGACTCTATCCCCACAGCTGTGGGGTGAGCTGGTGGGATGGGGGCTTTGATCCACAGAAGGCTGAAAGTACAAATAGAGGTAGGTGCCACCCGCCCCCAACAAACAAACCCAGAAAGAGTGAAAAGCTGTGGCCTGTTTTGACACATAAGAAATCAGAAGGCTTTTTTGGTGTAAGAACCCTGGACCTTTCTCTGGGGTGCCCAGAAAGGCCTCAGCCCTGGCACACGTCCCCCACCAGGTATCCATCCCTTCCAGGCAGGCACGGCTTGGAGGGCGTCCACGTGGAGATGAAGTTCGAAGTGAGTGAAAAAACACAGTCACCGAGAGCTCACAGCTGGCTCCCCCTGATGAGATCAGTATCTCATCAGCCCCTTGCTGGCCTGGGTCCCAGCCAGCTGCCATGCGCGTGGCTCCCCAGGGAGCAGCTCCCTTGGGTGCTGTGCTGCCGTACGCGTGTCTCCCTTGGGAGCGAGATGCGCCGGCAGTGAGTGCTTCCGCACAGCAGGTCCCGGGGGTGCCAGAGGAGAGCTGCCTCCCCTCTCCTGCACCTCACCGCCTTTCAGCGGCCAGCCAGGAGGCAGTGCTGATGTTTGGATGTTTTATCTTTTTCCTGTCACAAACAACATGAATTTTAGATCTAAAAAGCCATGACAAGAGGCCAGTGCTGGAGAACCGGCAGGAGGGTGTGAGGGTGGGGAGGTGCCGCCGTACCTTGCTGCATCAGTGCTCCCATCCCAAACCAGAAGCTGTTCAATAAGGTGAAGTTATTCTCCACGATGTCTGATCCCGGGTTGCAGGGATGAGCGTCGTACCACTCATACGGGCTGAACCTACGGTGGCACATGGAAAGCAAGAGCTTGTTAGTCGGGATGTGGCATGACAAGACCCTAAAGGAACAGGAAAAAAAGAGCCTCAATACCTCTCGTGCTGCTGTGTGGGCCTGCTGACCCCTTCAGTTGTGTAGCTTACTAAAGAAAAAGACAAATTCAGCCAAGATTTTCCGAAGCGACCAGTGTGGCTGTAAGCCCCGTGTCCTGCATTGCAGACAGCAAGGAAACCTGGGAAGCCGGGTCCTTCGGAGGTATCTCAGCTTGTGTCCCCAGTGCCTTCGGTCACTTTGCATCATCTATGCAATACTGCATCACGTGACAGCAACTGGAACACGTAACTATGGGATGGGATAAGGTGCGGGCACACAAACTCTAGTATGTAACAGTTCAAAATGTGAGGAAAAATGGCATTTCTAGATCAACTGAGGAGAGATGCCACAGTGAATCTACAGCAGTAGCTGGGACAAGCCACAGTATCTCAGGGGACTCTCCTGCTAGCACACATGGGAACTGGGGCAGGATTTAGCTAAGTGAGAAGCACTGTCCTAACAAGCAGGAATGCTGCATGGTCAGGGCACAAGCACAGCAGTGGAAGTTGGTGTAGGTTCACTGTGGACTGCTGCAGTGCTTGGCCCTGTTGCAAGTGGTGGGAGAACACTTACGCCCATGGGTAAGTCGTTTATGGGCAAAACCGAGGGAATTTTCTGCAATCATCTCTGCAAATTCTGCCTGGGATTGGTAGGCAAGAGCCACTATGAATGTAGCTCTTTTAGCCAGGATCTGGGGAGGATGCTTGACAGGAGAGACATTAATATTTTTAGAGCTTTTTATTTGCATTTTCCAAGAGTCCCAAATTTTGCAGAGATTAAATTAAAAACATAATTGGAATAATTGCTTTTGAACCAGGCATTAATTATCATCTTGGCTTCTTTCTGAAATCCCTGTAGCTTCACAACAGCCCTTTCTCAAAGCCCAGCCCACAGTTTGTATTAGGAGGTACTTCTCTCTGTAATTCTCTTGCCAGATGCACTGCTACCCGAGGAGATGTCTTGTTGCCTAATTTTATGGGCGCCCTGAGTCAGACAGTTGGATATATTTGGAAAGAAGAGCCACGGCTCTCTCCCAGGTCCCCCTCCTGGCACAAAAACCTCCCCCAGGCAAACACCTACCCCAGCCTCTGCTCTGCACAGTCGTGCTGTGGGGCTCCCCTCGCAGCCTAACACTTGGGGACATTCCGTGAACACGGAGCTGTGGTCCCCGGGCATGTGAACTCAGTGGGGCAAAGCGCTGTGTCTGTGGGGCAGACCCCATCATAGGGGATGGACTGGGTGCAATGCACACGAATTCTTGTGGTCTTAGGAAAGCTCATCATAGGTATATCCATCTCACTGTTTGTTTCTATTTTCCACATGCAAGATACAGTTTGACTTCTCTTTTCTTCTGCTTTTATCTTGCCTCTCTGCAGCAGGGACCATTGCCTGCTCAAGATTTTGCGGTGTGTAGAACCAGAGGCCTCACTCAGGCTGCACCCTGACAATCTGGCTCATTTGTCCTGGTAATGGCTGGGCTGTTCTTACTGCCCACCTCCCTCTCCTTTTTTTAAATAAGAGAAAACCAGAAAGGAAAAGAATCAGGCTGAATTCAGACCTGGCTTTACATGGTGCCTGTTCCTTGAAACTTGCTGTAAATTTATGCTAGAGGTGTATAAAGGATGGCACCTGAGCTCTTTCTGTTGAATAAAGCCAGAGTTCAAGAATTAGATGAAAACTTTCTTGGGCTGCCAATGAGAGAGTATGAAACAGAAAGGGAATTGGTAAGATCAAATGAGCCTGACAAGATGACACGCTGAAGAACTTCAAGGTTTCTGAGTGAAAACCTACTGGTGCTGCTCAAATTACAGAGAAATATTCAGAAAACTGCAAAGCAGTGACAGAGTCTTCAGTGCTTGAAAAGCAAGTGGGACCATTAGTGGAAACAGAGGGGTAATGAAGGAAGGAGCGAGTGGAGCTCGTTGACCCCATACAGCTGAAGCTATAACAAATGGGGGCTGCTCCAGCTTCATCATGGGCTTGCGGCTTCCCTCTTCCTCAGGTGCAGGGTCTGAGAAATATTTCATCAAAAACTGTGATTATTTTCTTGTCTGTTCTTGGCCTTTTTGGCAGGGAAATGGAAGCATTTCAAAGAAGTTTTAAAGATCTAATGCAAAATACTTTTGGGTCTCAATTACATCTACAGAGAAATTTCTTATGGATGACCCAGTCCTTGTTGCAATTAAGATGAATATTAAACCCACCTGCCCTGTTGTGCACCCAAAGGTGATTAGCTGTAATTTGAAGGCTGTGTGAGTCTGAGGAAGGGTGACAATTCAAATCAGGCAGCTGCACAGCCCACTTGCAACCTTGCACCAGAGTAACCAGACAAATTACCCCCATGAAGCCTTCTAAATTGCTGGTGTTTATGGCTCTTTGGGGGCTGGGGTGGGTCCAGGAGCAGCAGCTCCATCAATAACTGGGAAAGACTGATTAAAAGGGTAGATGGATCAAATACATCCTTTGCCTGCCTCTAAATAGTCCCGAAGTTGGTTTTAAGTGGCATTGACCTATGATTATAGCATCGGCAGAGGACTCTGGTGTCTAGTTCAGGAGACTCATGTCTCTGAATTAAGGCTTTGCTATTTTGACTGTGGTTTTCTCCTAAGAATTGAGTTTTAGAGGCCTTGCTGGGGTCAAAAGCAGATATTGTTTCTGTTGCTTCTGAATGCAGTAAATATTTCCCCATAAAATCTCTTGTTTTCCATCTCAATGCGTTAAAAGGTCATTCCTGTAGAACTTTAATTAAACCAGATACTTGGTTTTCTTTGAAAGAATAGGAAGACAGAAGAAATGTCAGGAGAAAAACATGTGAAAAAGAAATTGTAGCTGCAACATTTTATAGGTTCAATTTCAGCCAAAAAATAGCCTGATAGGGAAAAACTGTTGTATTACATTGTAACTGCTGTGATGTAGAGAGATTATGAAGCTTGTTTCAGGTAATTTCAGAACAAAACCAGAGACTAAACTACAGTTCTTCAGGTTTTCATCCCTCAACGTCAGCCACAAAGCCTGGCCAGTGGTCCTTGTGCTCATCGTGCCAGGGCAGTCAGCAGAGGGGTGTTGGAACAGACCCTGGGGTCCTGAGGGCAGATGCCACATGTCTGGGCACAGGCAGGGTTGGGGCTCGCCCAGCCCCCACCTCTCCGGGCAGAGAGTGCCCTCCAGCACTGGGCAGGGCAGGGGGTTAGCAGGTCCCTGGCTGGGGTGCCTGGATGCCCGACTTGGTGGGTCAGGGCAGGTGCTGCGTGCACATCGCTGCCGATGGCAGGACATGCTGGAGGCTGGGCAGCCCTGCTGCTCTCTGAACACAGCATC
Source organism: Falco peregrinus (assembly GCF_023634155.1). Taxonomy (NCBI): domain Eukaryota; kingdom Metazoa; phylum Chordata; class Aves; order Falconiformes; family Falconidae; genus Falco; species Falco peregrinus. Next base: position 119,451,966 of record NC_073723.1, read on the forward strand.
TGTATTTCCTGCTTGTACAAAGTGGCATCTAAGGTGTTCTCACATCGGGGCCCATCCTAGTATTTCCTTCAGCCTTCCTCAGTGTTTACTGCAATGAATTTCATGTGCAAATATAATTTGCACATTTAACATGCTTTGAAAGTGGGATCTGGACAATGTGGGTTGGATCTGGCCATCATATGAGTTAGGAAAAATAAGCTCATAAACACAAAATTGTATTTGAATTGTCATTCCAAGCCATACAAGCAGTCTAATACTTTATGGCATTAAAGCCAAAGACGTTATGGCAGCAGAGCTCATCTAGCTATGTTCTGCATGGCTAACAGAGACATAAAGTGAATGCCTATCACTCATCGCAATATTTTTCCTTCTCGTAATTACCATGGGTTCATTTTCCAAGATGGATATCTTTTCCTGCTGAGAGTGTCTGGTTCTTCTGTCTCTGACACAAAGCAAAACTGCAGAGGACCTCATCCTGACCCCTGGAGTCCCAGACAGACTTCCCAGTGCGTTCAGCTGGGGCAGGACAAAGCTGGCAGCAGTGTTTTGCCAAAATATGTTGCATTTTGCCTGGTCCAGGGTAGAGCTGGCAGGTAGGTCTAGCGATGCGTTAAAGGCAACACAACTCCCATCCTCTTATAAAATAGTATACAGTAATAACAAGCGCTGCCATTTCCATGCGTTCTACCACCTTCTTGCTGAAAGGAACCGTTAGGTTGTTTCTGTGAGTCGCTGTTTGTACTGCAGTGCTACAAGAGCCCTGGCCTGTGCTCCCAGCAGGCGCTGTGCAAACACAGCGTGCAAAGCCACCCGCACTCAGGCGGCTGCTGGGGGACCTCAGGAAAGTGCCTGGAAACATGGTGCATGGCCGTTTGATTGAGATGCGTTGCAAAGACCAGGGAGGGGGACAATTGCAGTTAAAATCTTGAGCAGGGTGGGCCTTCTGTGTCTTCAAAGAGTGAAGTGCAACCTCTCCGGCTCTGCACCTCTGCAGAGGAGGGATCGGATGATGTAGCTGCTTTGCCATCCCAGATGGTTTGGAGCGCTAATGCTGTCTGCTAAGCCGAGTTTGCTTTGACAACTGCTGTTATGTGTAATTAGGATATTACACAGTAAACTCAGGAAATCATCTCTAAATGCCTCCACGGACCTGAGGGATGTTGGAAATTGCAGATTTGTTGTAACATGAGGGTTAATGGATTCTGGTTGCTGCAGTTTTGTATTTAATCTTTACTTTGACTATCTGGTGTCGGTGGATTAGATAGAGGCTGGTTTCTGAAGGATGCTCTGGGGAAAGTACCGCACAGCAGCCCTTGGGTTAGCAGGGTCTGCACAGAGCCCCAGTCCCAGGCGTGTGGTTAGCAGGGAGGTTTCTAAAGACACCACTGGCATAACTTGAACTGGAAAAAATGAGAAATGAGTGTCTAATTGCAGATTGTGCTTAGGAAACTTCCCCGGGGAAGGCTTTTACCCTAAGTATTTAGACATCCAGCAGGGGCTGTGTGTGGCCAGGGAGAGCGACTGCCTGGCAGGAGGGAGGCAAGCGCTTTGTTTTGGTTTGAAAAGGTGGAATCATGTATTGAGAGCAGCCCTGGACTGTGTGCCTCATCAAAGACTCTGTGAAATTAATAACACATGCAATTATGCAAATGATGCTTTTAAATATACAGGTTTAAAACATGCTAATTAGATGCATATTAATTTTGTTAACAGACACATTGTCTGATCCTTAGCGACGGGTTCTCCATTCTTTTGATACAGAGAAGGGTTTGTGGGAGCTTTGCTGGTGGAAGGTTCAGAAACAGGAGCTGAAAATGGTCCGGGACATGGGAGCTTTGTGTCCAGGACACAGCGGAGAGGCTGGGCTTCTTGCTGGAGAAAGTGGGTAAGAACTGACCTAACAGGAGCTGGAATGGTGAATGATATAGAGCAGGAAAATTACCCTTCATTATACCAGGGAGGTGCTAATGAAATGGAAAGGCAACAACATTTCTAAAATCATAAAAGAAAGTGTGTTTTAAAATTCTTTTGTACTGGAAGTCTGTAAAATGTGTGGAACTGCCTGCCTTGATACAACAAAAGAGGCTTACATGTTTATGTTAATAAAGCAAACAAACACAAGCACATTTAGTATGGTAAAACAGTACAAAGGCTATAATGCAGGCTTTAGTTAGCAAAGAAGGAAACAGATTTCCCCTGTGAATAGCTTATCTTTGATTCTCACCACGGGGTTTGCATCACCTCTACAAACACTCTGAGATACAGGTCCGAAAGAGAGCACAGCACGGGAGTCTGGCAGTTAGGAGCAACCCGACACCAAGAGACCAGCCTGCCTTTGGTAATGGACCAAAAGTAATTTCATTAATGACGTGGGTTTAATGCTGTGGTTCCCACTGGGTGGCTGGATCCCTGAACACACCAGGCAGCAAAACAGATCTGGGCAGGGGGAGGGTGTCTTATTGCATGGCAGCAGATGTGGCGTGATAGCAGCTGGATGGGGTGGCACCAGTGTCCCCTTACCTGGCTATGACAAAGAGCACACAGCTGACTCCCAGGTAGGCAAGGAGGATGTACATCCAAATGTCAGGAGACAAGGGGTTGAGGAAGGAGAACACGCTGGGGTTGGTCCCGTTGGGCTTCCTGTACAAGATGCTGACCCCCAGGGTCATGAAGGGCTTGGAGAAGTCTATCGCTTTCTCCCGAACATGGGTGATGGTGAGAGGAGCAACGGCCAGATCAGCTTTCTGTGTGCAACGCAGAGGGAGGGAGACACAGAGGGAGAGAGAAAGAAGGCATTAGGAACCAAGACGTTTCCATCCCTGCAGCAGTCACGCTGCAGTAATGGGCTAAAGAGCCCCAAAGCGCAGCCCTGGGGTTCCCCCTTCCCATTGCACAGGGGGTACATCTGCTCTGTGCGTCTGCCAGAGCCAGGCTGCACCTCCTGCCCCCTGTCCTGGCTCAGGCAGAGCCCTCTGTGCCTGGCACCAACTGTTCCCCTTCAGACCTGCAATCTTGCTGTACTGGCAAGCACAAAGCTGTCACCAGAGCTGCGCTGCGTTGGTCATGGACGGTGTTTGGGCAGCTTTCTTGTGAGCTCCCCGCACAGCCCTCCAGGTGAGGGGCCAGGGACCGTTCTGTGTGCGTTAGGCACAAGAACACCTGAGACAGGACAGGTGGAACTTGGGACTGATATAATATGGTCCAGTTATTATAAATGCTTCTTATCAACTTAACAAAACCCCAACATAGACACAGGGTCTCCAAAACACACTGGATGGGATTCTGGAGGTGGTGGTGTAGATGTGTTGGCCATCTTTAAAAGAGTTGTTCCAGATTTAAACCAGTGGGCTGGGGAGCAAAACGTGGTCTTTTGTTTGCTAATTATACTCCGTGACTTTCATTTTACAGATTTTTGGCTGATGTTAGCTCATGAAATACAGTGCAGACAACAGAGAGATGTTACAGTCTCCGCAGCTTTTGCCCAGATGCGATGAGCTCATTCTGATAGGCTTTTCAAAGTGGTCAGAAGAATTACATTTTACAATGGTTAAAACTTCTGTGATCCTCACTGTGCTTGCTTCTTGCCACAGAACTCTTTACAACCGAGAGTTTGCTGTGTGCAAATCCCACCGTTGGCAGAGATGATTTGTTTCTGTTGGCCTTCCTTTTGGTATTGCTGCAAGAGGAGAAAGTCGCGGAGGGAAGCCACTCCAGAATGAAGTTGCAGAAAGTAATGTTGTAGCAGCATGATGTAAAAGGTTCAATTTTTTTTCCCTCAGTCAACTCCTTGATACAGCTTGAAAGACTCATTTTAAGGAAGCTGTGACGGAGGGTAGGAGCGCTGCTGTTTGGGAATGCTCGCAGCCTGCCTGGCTGGCGGGAGCGAGAAAACCTCACACGGTTCCCCTTACATCTTTCTTCTGTGCGTATGGTTGCAAGCCCCACCTAGGAAATGCTTTTGCTAATTAATGGTGGACTTCACAGTTTGTCATGTTGGAACTGTCTGAGCTGCACAGGGAATTTCAGCTGAGCATATTCTTCATCCTGACTTCTTGTATGAATTGTTTCTTTCTCTTATTTCTGTTATTTAGTAATTTCTGTGCTAGATTCAGTGAGCAACCACACACAACCTTTCTGTTGGTTAAGAGCTGTGTTCATTCCTCTCACTAAACATTCATTCAGGTTCCTAGGAAAACCTTAAGTAAATACATCCAAGGCTACCTCAATGTCAGCTGCCTTGCTTGGGGCTTGCAAATCACTCTTTCGGTATCATTGACTTCAGAGGAAATGCAGGCACATAAATTACGTTTCTGAAGTTGAGAGGTACCTCCCCCCGTGCCAGGTGCCTAGTGTACCCGTGCAAGATTTATTTAACATCTGCTTCTGAAAATTAAAATTCTAAATTAACCATGGGTGATAATTACCTAGAGATATAGCGGATTTGTCATTACTTGCAAACTTTAAATCAATATTAGCTGTCTTGCTAGAACATGCTTTACTCCAACAGAAACAGCTGAAGAAACTGGTGAAGATCTCTGGTGTGAGTTGTGGACAAAAGCCAGACTAATGGTCTCATTTGACCTTGCAAATCTATGATGAAAGTCAGTGGAATATTTTTAATTACTTTTTTCTATATGAAGAGTTTCTACATGAGCTTTTACCCGTTACATATGTCTGTGTGTGTATGAAAGGGATCTCCTCTCCAAGGACGTAGCTTATAGGTCCTGAATAGAAGTGTTTCAGGAGTTCTGTAACAAAGATAAAAATGATGTAATATTTTTTAAACACGGTTCTTCAGCTGAGCCCTGGTTGTTTCCCTTTCCTTCTTTTTCCAAATGGAAATAGATTTTTAAATCTGCTTGGTATGGAAAGTGCCCATTTCAATCACTGGCATTTGTCAAAACTTAGAGAAAATAGAAACAGTATTTTCCCAGTGAGCCGTTTTGTGCCAGCTGTGGGTATGGTGACATTGATGCAAACTGAAGGACAGAGGTTTTTAGAAGCAGACAGGCCATGCTGGCTGTCCAGCTTGAGATGGTGAAGTTCTGCATCTTGGGAGCGGGACCTGCATCCTTGGTACTGTCCTGGCAGAGGGTGCCTGGCAGGTTCACGGCTCAGCCACTCTCCCCACGTTACAGCACACTTGAGAATTTTGGCTTATCAGTCTCTAAAGTCATGAGGCAGAAGAAGCAAAAGAAATACAGCATTTTAGTTCCTCCGTCGCTTCTGTGTGGGTGTCCTGACTCAACAGGGAAAACTGAAGGAGATACTGAAGGATTTGGCTACAGATTTTTCTGAAGGAGGAAACAAATGAACAGTTCTGTGGTCAGTGCTCGCTAGCAACTGCCTGTCTGAAAGATCTTGAGCCAAATTTGTCAAAATGATATACCCAGCTAAGTAACAGCTAGGAGTTTATGCTTTACCACAGAAAATGGAGAGAGAAATCTGCATGGATGCCCAAGGATCAAAACGCTTTTAGTGCAGAAATAAAATTTTACTGTGTCATTTCAGCAGCTCCTGTGATTTGATCACAGCCCCGTGTCCTTGGCAGTAAATGTCACACGCAGGCAGAACGGAGCATGTATTAGGGAGCCCAGTCTGGTGTGGTATCCTGCACTGTTAAAGGCAGTACAGGGCTGCGCTTCGATATCCTTTTTATCAATGCAGATTTTTCTGAAGGTGGCCTCTAATTAAGGACTTGCTGACAGAGAGGATCTAAATCAAAACCCACCAAGGGTGAAGCTTTCATTTGTCGTGCTTTGACATTACAAACTGGGAAGTCAATTATCAGGCCCTGACTGCTTCCTTCACTCAGCCCCAACTTTTACGCTGTTGCACAGTAAGATGGATTTTTTTTTTTAAATGACAAATTATAGCAAGTGCCAGTGGCTTAAAGGCTGTTGTCCAGCAAAACCACTTAAGCACACGCTTCTGTTTTACTGGAGCTTGCACGCCTTCCAAGTCTTATGTATGTTCTTAAGTGTTCTGCTGAATTGAGGCCAAAAAGATGAATTTTGCCAAGGCAGCTACAAACCAAATGCAGACGCTTCTCTAACGCACCTTGGAGGGTTTGGATCTCCTTATTCACCCAGTGCTACAGCATTTTCACTTGGTTGGAACTGATGCGAGTTCACCGGGCGTTCAGTGGATGGAGGATCGTATTCTCTGCAGAGCTATTGGCTTTTATCAGAAAATGCTAAGTCTTATCTTTGAGTTCTCAGTTATCAGGGGAGTGTGGCCTGTGGGTCAGAACAGCTCCTGCACAGCCACGGTGACTGTGGAAATCCTGCAGCACCCAACCTCTGCCAGAGGAAAGCTGCCTGTGACGGCCAGTCGCAGCAGAGCCCGCAAACAGCATAAGCACCAAGATAAATATTTATTCAAGAAAATAAGCTGCCTCTGTGCTTATTTTTTCCAATCTCAGGTATTTACATAAACTAATTATGTGTGTGTTGTCTGAGAGACAGATAAATAGTGCATATTTTACTAATTTAATTGTTATTCAGGTGTCTGTCTGGCAGCATCGACACTTTCATCCCTCAGTCTTTTTTGCCACCACCACTGCCAGTGCTGGGGCTGCGGTGCTTTTCTGCTCTTCTGCTCCCACCACCTCGCTTCAACTCCCCTCTCTGCCCTCCTCCCTGCTTTGATTACTCAGCTGCTGTGCCATGCTCCTGCACCTCGTACCCCTCCCTGGGTCTGCTGCATGCTGGCCTCACTCCTGCATCTTTCCCTGCAGCAGAGCCAGCACCTGGGTGTCCTTGGGCACAGAGGCCCCAGAGCGCTGGAGGATGACAAAGGACAGCCAGTTTCTCTTGCAGCCCATGGCTTGGAGACAGAGGGGCTGCTGCTTTACAAGGCACTGGAGCGCTCTGCCGAGAGCCCTGTGCCTGCAGCCCTCCTCTCTGGCTGGCCAGGGATAGGAAAACACTCAGCGTGAGAGGTGACGCTTGAGGAGAGTGAGGCCGTGCCCAGCAGCATCCCAGATGCACCTCGGCCTGCCACCACATGCACCGTGCGGCTGGGGGTCAGCGTTAATTGTCTGACTCCAGCTCTTAATGGCTGCTCTTGTCATTTCAGGCCTAATTTAGACATAATTTTTGTCAATGCATTTATTTAATATCAGTTGGGAATTAAGAACAGATGTCGGCAGGGAAAACCTAGCTGTAAGCCAAAGAGGAGAAATGAGGACTGTAAAGTCCTGTTGGGACTCTTGTAATCTTTTCTTTAAGGAAGTTCTTCAGAGAGGGAACTGCCATTAATTGTACCTGAGGGATGTCACAGGCTGTAGGATCCAAGTGAGAAGGGCCATGTTTTTAGAGACAAGCCCTATCCTATGAATTACTGGCAGGTGAGCAAGCCAGGGGAGGGAAAGGCAGGTCCAGAGACACCTGCAGAAAACGCAGGGCTCCCAACGTACACTTCAGTATGCTTCCATCACCTGGATCACTGAACATGATAAAAATGAATCCACCCAATTAACGATGCTGGGCACAAAAGGAGAAAGTGCAGCCAGCTGTTTTGGCTTTTTTGCTTCTGCCCCCTAATTATGAGTTCCTGCAGTGTCTAAACATGAGATGGAGGACCTTCATTTAACGAAACTGTTTTTTCCCTATTCCTGGCCCAGTGGCTTCCAAATGAATCCCCAGTTCATGGCACTTCAAATAAACATCCACCAGTGCAGGAACATGAAAGGGAATGTGGCAGTGTGGTGAATATGTATTTCTGCCAGAATTTACTGTCAATAAATGCCCACTTATTGTGAAAGTGTTAAATCAACTGTCATAAATCATCCCTAAGGATAGATATTACATCTTTTCTATAGTTACCATTGGCAGGGATTTCCATTAGAAACCCTGTTATTTTCCATACCTTTTTTATTCCCACATGAAGTTTCAGAATGAAAGGAAATTTGATATGCACTGTCTCAGCAGAAGACAAGTTTTATTTGTGAACAAGTTTGTGCAAAATGTCCAGAACGACTCATTCTGCTGGTTTTATGTGATTCTGCCCACAAACTATAGGGAAGATTTGCAGACAGTATTTTGACAGACAACTTAGAATTTATAAATCAGAATGGATGGCCCACAAATGCATGGTGTAGTTTTGCTTGTATCAATAATAATTTCTATGAATAAATATCAGTAACAGTTCACTACTGATGAAAGGAAGGGATCTGACAGTTGCCACATTCCCTGTTTATAATGGGTGCTGGGCACAGGAGCTTCTCCGTGTCACCTGGGTGCCCCAGACCTCCCCAAATGCCAGTACTGTGAGCAAATTCAGTTCTCATGGCCCGTCTGATTGAGGACTCTGCAGGAGTGTCCAGGGAAAGTGACAATAAAAATCAAACTGCAGTGAGGAAAGAGTCTAGTTCTCCAGGGAACGGACTGAATTCTGTCAAAACAGGGATTTTTTTTTTTTGTGATGAAAGATGAGCTGCAGATGAAAGGCAGCGGGGCAGGGCTTTTTGCATCTAACTGCATGAGGCTGTCTTCTCCAGACCTGCTACTGGGGACATGGAAGACAGGGTCATGCTGCGAGCTGCTCCGACTGCTGTTGCTTTTCCTGTTTACGCTTAAGGCCAGACTAGAAACAAAGCAATTTTACAAAGGATCGTAGCCCAAGGCATTACTGCCTATGGCCAGGCATGTCTGGATCAGAGAGGAGAGGGGAAGAAGGATGATGCGTGACTCCAAAACAAGCCGTGAGAGCTCACTTGTGTAAACAGCCTGGCCTCTGTCATGTGCACTGTGATTTGCACCTTTGTGTGGTAGGCACCAATCATCCCTGAGACACTACAGTCCCACATCTGCTTGGGCTACCCTGCCTGCCACCTATGCCCAGCTCCCAGCTGTACCCCCCAGCCCAGCAGAAGGCCATCCTGAGTGATGCGCTGCCCCTTGCTTTGCCCTTCTCCTTTTCACCCAATTTCTGCCTCGGATTGGACTATGCCTGGTACGTAATGTCTGCTACTCCCATGGCTCTCAGACCTTCCAAGGGATAGCAAGCATCATTTTAGCCCCTTATTTCACCTCAGGAGCACTTTTTCTTATGCACAGGGTATTCAACCAAGCCTGCACGTCAGTTCAGCCCACCAGAGCTGGTGTACCGCAGCAGTCCCAGGATCTCAGTCTCAGATGCACAGGAGTTAAGTGGGTCTTCAGCAACGCGCAGACTTCCTGCATAGAGTTAATCCTGGCCTGGGTGTTGGGACCTCACAAAATCCTGCCTGCTTTAAGCTCCCACGTGAACGATCCCAATTCTTTACGAGAAGGAGACACTGAATATGGAGGAAAGCCAGCCCAGATATCAAACTCAGAGTGTGGGCAGCCCTGTTTTCATCACTACAACTCTGAAAGCTGTCTCCAATGCTCTTCCTGCTAGGTGTGAAATAAATTTGAACTTTCCCTTTGCAAAGTGCCCGTCAGTTGTTCCTTTCCCCACAAGATTTGAAGATGCTTTGATGCTGAGGAAGGGCCCCATCTGCTTGCTGTTTCACTTTTTAATGGTTTATATAAACACTGCTATAAAAAGCAATGACATGCAGATAAAGAAAATAATGGCTTCATGTGGGGTTTGGCCAATGGTTATCAATCACTCCAAGGTGTGCACCCAACCACACCTATTAGAAAGCAGAGTTCAAACTTGATGCTACAGTAAAACACGCAAGAAGAGGGAATTTGGTCTTTTCCTGTTGCTGCATGTTAATTTGCTTTTAAATAGTCAGCCAAGAAATACTTTAATGCAGGTTGACCATGAATTTTATGTTACTTAAAGAGGTTGTTCCCCATACCTTCTTGGTCTGTCTCTTTTAGCTGACCACAACTTTGAGAATGGCTGAAAGCCTCCCAAGAGCCCCATAACATCTTGCAGGACATTGGAAGTTACACAGTTCAGACTAAATGATGGTCTGGCTTCTATTCCCTATATCGTATTTCCTGCTTTGGAGCAATTTACTTCTTCAGAGCCCTGCACTACAGTGAGAGCCACAGACTCTGCTCCCAGCAGCGGCTGTGGGGCCACAGGAACCATGTCCCAGAGCACACTGCCAAGGATTGCAGCCTGTGCTCTGTGTCTGCTTGTATCTATGTCACACACATCATTCGGAGCAGCAAAACACCAGTCTCTTCCACTGGGATGCTGTCACTTGCCTAACTTAACCAGGCTGTTGCATAAGAGACTATAAAATCTGTATTTTGAGCTGTATAGAATTTTCTGGAAGCAAAACTACAAAGGCAGGTTTGCACAGCCTGTGGCATATTCCCCACACAGCATCACGCTCCCCTGAGGGCTGTCCTTGCATGCCCTTGCCGCGCTTCCCGCTTCTCCGGGGTGAGCCATCTAAGGACTGCAGCGCTCTTCTTAAACTGATTAAGCATCGCTTTGTCCCTATAAGGGACATAATCATTATCATCTGCCTTTTACAGATGGAGGAAGTATTGCACAGAAGCAACTTGTCCAATGTCATTTAGGGCAGACAGGCCAAACCCAGAAACACAACCTCGATCCCTGAGCCCCAGCTCCGCAGTCTCGCCACCAGACAGGGCTGTTATCTATTCACAGCGAAGCCCATTTACTGAAGTGACTCACCCAGCAAATATATTCTTCTCACATGAACTGTAGAGGCATCGCAGCTGCTATGTATGTAGGATTATTTTTGTCTCTTTTCTGCTTAGGCGATGTTTTCAAAACGTAACCAGGAACTTGAGAGGTGGTCTGAGGGCTGCACCACTTGACCAGGATATTCAGGAGAAGAGAGCTGTGTTACAGCTCTAGGACTGCTTATATTGCTGCCCGTGGTGAGGAGATCATAGATTAGTTTTGTCCTGATCTTTTATTTTAGAGACCTTGTCTGGGAACCAGAGCTTGATAAAAATGCCAGCTTTCCTCACTTCCCTAACTGGGCTTCTGGGATCACAGGATGTCCTGGAGGCAAAGTATCTAATTAGGAAACTGAGCAAGCTCTGCCTGTGCGTTGAAGTTTCAGACTAGGTGACTTCTTGGTGTCTGCGAGAGTAAAGCTGCCACAACAGTTTTGCTGGTGTTTAATGGGCTTTTAGAAGTGGCTGCAGAAGGGAAAGCACAGCTGCTCTGTTGCAGGGGGAGCTCCATGTCCCAGGAGATTTTAGAAAATAAGCTGTGTTTATTAAAAAAAAAAAAAAAGTATTAAACTGTCCCCTGCACACCTGCTCTTACAGTCTGGATACATCATCTGGATTCAGCTGAGCTGTGTCTTGGACATGTCTGGGGTCCCAAAGCCAGCTCGGTGTTGTGCTCTGGACCGTGTTTGTCAGGGGCAGAGCAGCATCATCCTCAGGGGGATGCGAGCAGGCACAAAGTGCCCGGGCGGCCACACTGCTGGCTCAGGAGAGCCTGTGTGCAACCTGACCTCGGAGAACGCTCTTCCCTCCCCTCTGTGTGCCCAGCCTGCAACCCACTGTGGGGCAGCAGCCTGGTGGCGAGGCTCTGCAGCTTCAGCCATTTCTGTACTGTGAGAAAGTCCATTTTCAGAAACTCCAAATGAATGTTTAGAAGAGTCAGGCAAAGAGATACTCTTCTGACCAATGATGCAACACAGAGCCCAGGCGGGGTTGGGCACTTGCTGTGGCTATCCTGAGCCAGCGAGCAGTGGCCACCTGTCCCACCCCAGGCAGAAAGCCTTGGGGACAGCCCGGGCACAGCCACCCCTTGGCAGCCACCGGCTGCCCATGCCGCAGATGGGCCTCACTCACGTGGTCAATGAGCTCCTTGATCATGCCGTTCCACTGCCCCTTCTCATCTTGTGCCCCGTATTTCCCGTCCTCCACCAGCCGGATCTCATAGGTGAAGCCCAGGATGATGGCCAGCTCCTTCAGGAGGTCGATGCAGTAACCCTCAAAGCGGTCGTTCCCGAACAGGGCCGTGTCAGACTTACGGAACATGACAAAGGGCTCTTCCTGCACATGGGAAGGCAAAAAGTCCCCGTTAAGGGTCAGCCGGGGTCCCAGCTCCCGCTGGAGGCAGGGCTGCCACTGCGGGCCAGCCTGAGCCATGAGACCCAGGCTCTTCAAACAGGGTTGGCACTGTGACATGTTGGGAATAAATTAACTTTGCACAGCACATCAGCTAATTAGCAACCTTGTTTACCCCACAAAATTTAATTTTGTCTCTTCTGAGCAGCCAACTGTTTCCCATTTGGTAGGATTTCAGAGAGAAAAATAACCATTTCATGCTCTAAAAATGAAGAATGTTGAGAAACAACAAAATGGGGGGAGGGCAAAATCAACCCCAAGTCCCCCACAGCAGAAATGCAGCCGACCCGCACTGCAGTACCTATTATTCTCTACAGCAACGGCGAGCAAGAGGCTGGTGGGTTAAGGGCGAGGGAGCTGTGCGTGGCTGGTGGCCAGCCCCAAATGTTCCCCAGTTCAGCTTGCCTTCCTCTTTGCTGGCACTGCCTGGTGGGATACCCTGTCCCCATGCAGCCCTACTGCTGCCCGGAGAAAGTTTCTGCCATCTGCTCCAGTTATGGCTGCTGTGGAAAGGTTGGGGGGTGTCTTTAATCACCGTGGTGCCAAGGACCGGTGCAAGTGAAAAATGACTAATAAAGTGCTTTATAGCGGGCTTTGCCCTAAGGATCCCTGCCCCTTTAGCGGAGGCTGGCAGGTGAGGTCCGCAAACACAGCAAACTGCACAGCCCTTGGGTGTGTATCAGGCTTGGGCAGTCACCAAGGACGAGGGACACGGGGGAGCCCGAGGGAGAAAATGTGTAGAGGACAGATGGAAATGGCAAAAGATGGTAGGCAGCAGGCTAAAGCTAGAAGGCAAAGGGAGGCTGAGATATTAACAGCAGTTAACACGTGGCTCAAATTGAAGGTATCTGCAAGGCTACTGTCCTTGCCTGCGGGGTGGCCAGTGAGGGGAGGGCTCATGTTTTGCTCCGCCAAGGCAGCCACGTTGCTGGAGTCCCTGTGATATTGCACGGGGACAGGGGGACTTGAAGTTGCAGGAGGGAAGTTCTGAGTCCCAGTTAGAGTACTACCAAGATGCCTGGTCTGGTGGAACGCAGGTGCCCAGTCTCTGGTGGGTATGCCGAGGAGGGGGGTCAGGACCCAGAGCTGGGCTGTGCCGGCCTGGGGGTTGGTGGTTTTTGGCTTCCAGCACAATCTGCCAGCCTGCACCTCTGCTGTGGGGGACCTCTGCCACCCACTGGGTGGGCAGGCAAGCAGGTAGGAGGTGCCTGCTCGGCCTCAAAGCAGGGTGGGGACGAGAGAGAGCACACAAAGCTCGATTTGCAGAATTATAAAGCAAAACCGATAACATCACGCCTATAGAGTTTAGCTTGGCAGCACAGCTTGGTTAAATCCTGCTCTCCCTGGCCGCCTCCTCAGCTTTTTTCTCTGGAATTAGTGCTTTGTTTGTGAATCAGCTGAATCTATGGATCTTGATATAAATACACCAGCTTCAGAGCAGCCATAAAGCACTATTAATTTTGGGAAGCGCTGTAGGGATTACATACATATTTAACAGCCGAAGCACTGAACATTAGGACGCCACTCGCTTCAGTAATATATCTTCAGGTCTCAAACATTTCCTAGGGGGTAATTCTGAACTCTGTGAACCACTTATTCACGGACTATTTCACAATTTATTACTGAAAATGGCCAGACATCCAATTCACAAGCTCTCTCGGTTTGCTAATCGATTTCTCAGTGAAGGTGCCCTCAATTTCATAACTTCACAGTTCCCATATTGCTTGGGGAGAGTGGCACTGGCTGCTGGGGTAATATTTCTCTTCCAACAAGTCACTGCAATATGAGCAAAAGGGGAAAAAATAACCTTTCATGCTTTCCCTTTTAAAGGTTCCTCCTATGGCTTTCCTACAATCATTTACAGCAGTGCAAGAGTACAAAGGGGTGTTGCAAATGCAAATAAAGTTTAGGGTTGTATTTTATTTTTTAGAGTCCAGTATATAAAACCACAATTATTGCACAACTCAGGTCTAAGCACATTTCCTCCTCCTGCAGGCAAGGGAATTGCAGGACAGCTGCGGTTTCAAGGTAGATACCCCATGGCACGTGTGCAGGCCCAAGGAGTGGCACAATTAATAGGAACTGATATTACCCTTGTACATTACGTAATTTGTACATGCTCGTGGAGTACAAGATGAAAATGCTGCCTGAAAAAAGCATGTCAAAGGCAGATGGCTGACAGGTCTCCTCCTGGCTCCATCGTTTTGCATTATGCCGTAGCCTTTGAGGTACAGTGATTATCGCACTCTAGACCCAGGCATTTCCACAGCTCTGGCCATGCATCTCACCCCTGACAAGATACATCTTTTCTGGTTTCCCTCAGTCCTGTCTGTACAGCTGTCACCGATAGCCCAGTCCTGAATTTATCTGCTGTCCCTCAGCTTCACCCTGCAGTCGGGTGCTCCTCCAGGTCTCAGTGCAGGCAGCTCTGCTGCCATCCCTCCAGCCTTCTCCCCAGGGCTACCAGGCTGTCCCACCCCAGGAATTTTCCCTGATGTGCTGCACACAGTTCTAATTACAGAGGGTTGGGGGAAGAGGAGTCATTACATAACTTCTAGTGAGTTTTCTCCAGCTGCATGGGTTGAACAATTCCCTTAGAGCCAACACTGAGCCTCCGAGTGACTTGGTGTGATGTGTTATTCATGTTGCCCTAAAAATTTGCATCTCCCATGTACAGGTACTGGCAGCACTTTAGGTTACCTTGCTACAATGAATTAAACCTGGCATGGCAGGTCTTTCCATTCAGCCTGTTAGAAAAACAGTACCTAACTTCTGCTTTCTGAACACACCAAGAATGCTTAAATGTATAAGAAAAAACCCCAGCCCAAACCAAATCAAAACTGTTTGTGTATCATGCCTGAGTGCAGTCACACTGCTGCAAGGGTCTCAACAGAAGCAGTTTTACATTCTGATGCATGTTCAATTGTTAAAGTGCCTTTTGATCCATCATTCTGCTACTGCTTCTCCAGTAGCTCCTGATGTGATGATTCATTTCAGTAACTACAGCCAGTGGGGAACCTTTGCTGCTGCTGCCGGTTCTGCTACTGCACATGGCACAGGAACAGCGCCCCGTGCAGACTGCCCGGTATCCACGACCCACTGCACTCTCTCGGGACTGGTATGGTAGAAAACTTTTGGACTGGAAAGGAACTTTTCAAGTCTGCCCTGCATGTTGGGACATGAAAGTGGTGTGTTACGGAGCATAGCCAATGAGCTAAGCCTGTAGCTGACTCTTGGAGAGAGGGACCTTAAAGAAAACTTCTCCTTGGAACAAATACTATGTGGTGAATGGGAAGTTTGTTAGAAGGAGTGGATAATTTGCAATGAAAGCTGCAGCAGCGTCTGTATTTGGCTCACATTCTGCCTGCTTCTGTTCTGCTAACCTCTTGCTGATGGATACTAGCCCTTTGGTTTCAGCCTTTCTTCTGCCCTGGACCAAGTGGTTCTTTTTTCTGTTCTCCCCTGGGCATTTTCTTGGTCCTATTCCTTCTATGATACAGAACCCTACTCTTAGCCGGTCATGTCCTTTTCAGAAGGCAAGGGCATCATGAGGGATCACACTGCTCTGAACTGGGGAATGCATCCCCAGCTGGCTCTTTACCATCTGTAACTTTATGGTCCCCGAAAATACGGAACATAAAAGGGCCAGAAAATTTCTATAGGCAGAACCATAATCAGGCCCAATTTTGAACAGGCTGTCCAAGGGTTCACATTTTTTTTGCTTCCTGGTGACATGCCATGAGCCTGCGTTGTGTAATACAGCTATATAGAAACCAATGCCACTAGTCATCATCCATTAGATAGTAAATAAAAATTCATTCTGATCTCATGCCTGCTGTCAAATCCAATAGTGAATGTGATAACAAAATGCAGCACGACAGTTGGAAGCGGAGGAGACCTGTTAAGCAGCCGTGGTTTGCTGGATAACGGCATTACTCTTAGCTAGTTTATCAAATACGTACTTAAGAGCGGGAAAGAAACACGATTGTCACAGCTAAGCCAGGGTCTCTGGTTGTTGTTAGTATTTTCTTCTGTAACAAGAACGCTCCTATCTGAGGTGGGCAGTGCTGGCCATCTGACAGTGCCCGCTGCCGCGCTGCTGCCTGCCCAGGCGCTGGTGATAAATGGGTGACTTGGAGCTTCCCTGGAGCTCAGCACGTGCAAACCTGCACTCTTCAGCATGCAGGGAGTGAGGGGGACCGGGGACCCAGCCAGGCGGCTGAAGCAGAGGAGCTCAGCCAGGATGAGTAGCAGCCTCCTGGGCATGGGGATCACCGGCGGTTCCAGCTGGCCTGTGCCAGCCTCACTGCCTGCCACGTGCTGGCTGGCAGCCTGCTCGGGAGTGGTGGCATCGGAGGATGCTGCGGGTCACCTTGGTGCAGGTGCGTGGGCATTGCGGTGCCCTGCTGAGCCCAGCCTGCACGTGGGGGCTCTCTGTGCCCTTGCTCAGCTTTCCAGAGGGACTAACTGATCTGTACTGGGATACTGTAAATTTTCAGCAATATCATATATCTCTGAGATTTGTGCATGGAGGAAAAAGACAGGCTTGCAATCTCCTACCAGGACCGTCGTGACAATTAGAGATCTGTTGCTCAGCGAGTCTGTGACATTAGGCCCTCGTCCTTTGGAAATTTCTGTGATGTTCAAACCATCAGAAGGGCTCCACGCTCCAACCTAAAATGAAGGAAGCAAATGAACGCATGAACACGCGGTTTACATTCCTTTCCTGCTCTCAGCATCCTACTGGCCTGGGAGATGGAGCTTGCTGCTTTTGTCTGCATTAAAGAGAAGCAGAGCTCAAATTATCATCTTGTATCACCTAAACGGAAGATTCGCATTAACTCTTCAGCTGCAGGTCACTGTGGCTGCACATGTATAATAAATAACCCGTACGGCTGCCCTCTGACGCAGGTGCATGAAAGGCGACCATGATGACTGGAATTTAGGGGCTGGATGAACAATTTGCAAAGGTGTTGTGTAGCATAAACAGTCAAACTGCACTGAAGAATCAAATGTGAGCAACTATAAAGCAGAAAAAAAAGAAAAAACCCGACCAATATGAGGTCATTTTTCTTCTCTTTTATTTCCCCACAAATTTGCCTTGCTGGGGAGAATTAAAAATGACTTGACCAGCTCTGCAAATCCCTGGTAGGGACCATTCCTATCCTCTGTGCTGTGGCAAACTAGACAGACATTTCTAACACATCCCCTTGGAAGGGCCCTGGGCATCCCTCCAGGGAAGTCCATTGCAATGGTGGTCGCAGTCCTGGCAGCAAACCTGGAGGAGGGAATGGCAGCAGACTTGCTCAGGCACGGACACAGGTATGCATGGCTATGTTCCTCATCAATTTGAGGTGCTCTGTTTTTCTCAAGCTGTCAATTTTAATAAATTATTAGGTGTTAAAGAAGTCCATTGATCCAGAAATAGCAAAACATATCTCTATTTAAGAGAAGTCATCTGGGCAACTCTAAGCCTGTTAACCTGATCTCTGCGGTGCAGGGGAGGCTTTAGAACAAACTTTGAAGGCAGGACTGGCTAAAGGACTGTGACAGTGAGATAAAATGCCAGGAAAACTGGAGGAACATGGACTGCTGCCAGCAAACAGAGCAGGGTGGCCATATAGCCAGCCTGACAGTGAGAAAAAACAAAATTCCACGTGGAAATGGGAACAGAATGATCCATCTGTAGGGTCAAACTGCGAGATGGGACTCAGAGAGAAACCAAAGGCAGACAGCTCAAACCCACTGGGGAGCCAGGAACTTTCAATGTTTTATTTATTGCTATTTTTAAGAAGCTTCAACCTCTTCAGCAGTCTAAGGGGAGAACTTGGTTTTACCGCATCCCCAAAAAGAGACTTCATAATGAGCAAAGCTGCCTGGCAAAAAAATGTCATAAATTCTAGAAGAGTTTCCATGAACTTTGGGAAAGGCTCTAAATATTTCAGGTAAAACCTAAGCAATCCCCCATATCTTCCTTCGATCACACAACCGCTGCAATCTCAAAATATTATTGTTGTGCATGGGAAAAGAGAAGCAAGTCTATAAAGCCCATGCTAGCAGCACTGCAGACTCGGTGAACTATGACTTGCTGAGTTTTCTTTAAGAAAATTAAATACATGGCACTTAAGACTGAATTAATCAGTTTAAAATATTAAAAAAGGAAAAAAAGTACATTAAGAGAACTGTGCAAGTCAGATAGTCAAACTACATGTAATTAGGTCTGGTTAATACTCCTGTAATCCCTGGAACATCCAGGAGGTATAAGGATCAGGAGTTCAATCCTAAAGCTCAACAAACATAAGCTATTATACATAATGCACAATCCCATACGGGATTTGTTTGTAGTTTGGCATTTTGTTATTTCAGATTAACTATTGACATAAACTTAG
The DNA here is from genome assembly GCF_023634155.1 of Falco peregrinus. NCBI lineage: Eukaryota > Metazoa > Chordata > Aves > Falconiformes > Falconidae > Falco > Falco peregrinus. Next base: position 119,470,369 of record NC_073723.1, read on the forward strand.
CTTCAACAGAGATTTGACATCGATACTTTAAAACCCCTCTGGAGCTGACAAGAAGCTTTCAAAAAAATAATAGTGGGAACTGTGAAATCTCTGAATTGTTGGAGACAAAAGTTGAACGGCTGTACAGCGTATGCATCAAGGTTTGGCGGCTTCCTATGGGCTTTATGTGACACACCACAGCAATAAATACAGCTGGTGCCAGCTATTCTCCAGTACACCTGAGGAGTATTAGTTTGACAGATAGATATTGCGGTTGTAGTTAAACATTTAGATTCATGTGGTATCCAAATACTCACACATTTTTCTATTATTCTACCAACACAGCTCTCTGGCAGTCCGTCAGTGCCACTGTATTCCAAAAAAGACGTTTTGGGTTTTTTATTTTAGACTCTGTAAACAAAATATTTTGTTAAAAAAGAAGTCAGGTTACAAAGATTGTCTCCTGCTCAGTTCTTGTGAGAGGGCAGCATCTTCCCCTGGTCCTCTCCTGCCTCCTTCCTGCACAAGCTTGGTTGATCACAGCTGAGACTGAAGGTCATTTGGTTTATTTGAAATGTTTTCTTTATTCCATATTTGACACCAAAAAATACCCACTAGGAGAGTGCTGTGGTGACCTTGAGATTTTTTATGTGAAGCAAGGAACTACTGCTGTGGTGTGAAAGTGTGGCAACAGTTTATTTCAAAGAAAAGGAAAAACAAACTGTAAAAAAAGGGGGGTGGGGAAGTCAAGCTGTTTGGTCCCAGGGAGCTTCACTGCACAGGATCCGTCCCCTCCGAACCAAAGGGTTGATCAAACTGCTGCCTCCAGCCTCCGGGGACTGCCTACCTGCACGGTGTGATTAATTCCTGGAAAAGTCATCTGTGCATGTTGGGCTGCTTGCTGCATGGTTAATTGAAAACTCCCTCTCTCTGCTCCCGGCTGGATTTCCCGCAGTAGCATAACCTGTCCCCATGTCCAAAGGTTACAGGACTCAGCACTCAGCCCTGGCTGCCAGTCAGCACCTTGTGTGTGTTGGAAAGCAGACTCTGCTCCAGAAAGGGATTTGCTGCCCGGTAGCCAACTGTCTCCTGTAAATCTGCAAGACACCTTTAGCAGAACGGGGACTCAGACGAGCTCACAAAAGGGGTCAGGCTCCGGGAGCCCTCGGTGGCCTCACATGTGTTATTTGGAGCCTGATGAGAGCACAGCCCCTGGGCACTGCTCACTGCTGGGATCAGCTGGCCGCTGTGCTGGGCTTTCTTCACTTCGCTGCTCTCTTTTGTCTTAAATGATCTCACATTGAAACCCGTGTTCTAGGAGCTTTAATGCTTTGCCTTTTTGCTTTTTTTTTTTTTTTTTTTTTAAAGTAATTGAAGAAAAGGAAATGAAATCCCCGCGAACACCTGAGAATCAGATTTGCACATCAGCATCACATTTCTGTGCCCAGAGGAGATTTGCACTAATTAAGAGGATCTGAGGCTACAGCCTTTGTGCCCTGTTGCCTCTGGGTGGCCGGGCAAACACGGCCACCAAACAAGACCCCTCCAGCCAGCCAGGCAAAAACGTGATTCGCTTTTTTTCATATTGTCCCTTAGATAACACAAAAATGCACACCACATCCCGCAAAATCTAGGCTGTAATAAGCGGGTGCCATTGCCAAGCCTTAGGCGGTTTCCATTGTGGGAAATCACACCCAAATGATGCTTTCAAGAGCTGTTGCCTCCTCAGGGAAAAATCAGGGTTTTGTAAGCAAGCCCAGCAAGATGGGTGGGGTGGGACAGGCTTTATTCCTTCCACCTTTGGCCTGGACAGGGAGGGGTTAATGGCTGCTCAGAAAGTTTCTTCTGCTTCCACTATCCCAGGAAAGTGCCACAAGCACTTCAGCTAGTAGCCATAATCCTAAGCAAGTTGCTTCAGGGCTAGTGAGTCATGGTTGAAGCATGGAAAAGGATCTGAGAAATCCCACAAAATAAATATCCTTCTATATAAAACCCAGAAAACCTGGAAACAGTACAACCAGCAACCATTTTCTCTGTTGCCTGAGTATCAGAGTTAGACTATATGTGGATAAGACAAACCCTGCCTACCTTTTCGAGACCATCTTCTTTGAGGCTGATGATATCCAAATCAAAATCTGTCCGTAAACCACTGGTTTTATTAAAGACAATCCGGCCTGTTAATCCTTCCCATTGGGCCTGTGGAAGGGAGAAAAAGTAGCAGAGCTGTTACTTGGTATCATAAATAATCCTTTGCCCTCCACTGCATGTTCTTTTTATTAGTCCTTATACTGGTTCTTTCTCCCCAAAGAGTATGATTAATTAATAATCACCTCTGTTGCTGTTCAGACTGCAGACAGAGCTGGAGTTTCTCTTAACTCTCTTGCAGTCCTTGCTACAGCTTTTGTTTGCACCTTTTGCGTTCACCAGCTGTTCCAGGACGTGATGACTCAGTAGAAATCTGCTTGCATTTATCATGGCATCCTTGTGTGCTGCATTTATCCTTGTAGTACTGATAAATGCCGGGCTGCAGGGAGCTTGGGCTTGGGACAGCTCCAGTCAAGTTCATAAATAATCCCTTTTTGCACAAACCTGCTGATGCTTCCAAGGTGTGTGGAAGCTAAAATGTTCTGAACTCTTCTCTCTCTCCTTTCAGATGGAAAGTGGAGCAGAAGAGGCCAAGAGCCTGTCCATGCTAGCAGGCTCTGTTGTTTTGGAACAGGCCTGGGAATCTGGTGGGCCCACGCTGTGTCTGCAACCCTCATCCCGTTCTTGGCAGTACAAGCATGGGGTAGGTGCCCACTGTGGGGAAGCCCCACTCCTGGGGATTTTCCATGCTTGTCTGGATGAGGCCCTGCACAGCCTGGTCTGACTTGGGAGCTACGCCTGCTCCCAGCAGGGGCCTGGGGTAAAGATGTCTAGATTCAGGTCAACCAAAATTATTCTGTGATTCTGTTTCTTTTCCCCTGTGCACTTTGCAGCACCACCAGAACTAATCTGTCTGATTTAGGAGGCGAGAGCACCTCAAAGATCAGGTGTTAGCTGTGTTAGCAGAGCAGGAGCTAAGGGACAGCATGGTACACGGTGCCTGCTGTGCCTGGGGACAGTGCTAGGATGTGCTGTAAGTACCTGTCCCAAGGAGGATGCTCCCGTAGGAGTGCCAGGCTGCTGGCATGGTTTACTGCTTTGCAATCACAGCTCCGCAGCGCAGAGCTGAGGCTCGGGCTCTTTCCCCTGAGCGCTTCAGCACGCGCTCCTCTCTGACAAATGTGTTTCCTTTATGGGTGGGGGAGCTTGAAATACCCCAGTGTGATGAAGGTGGCATAACGTATTCTCAGGGGGAATGACTGGCGTGTTTCCCAGTAAATACACTCCTCTGGCTCTTCCTCATTAATTCCTGAGGAGTAATGACAGCCTTCTCCCAGCCTCAGCACCCTTGTGTTTTGGGGAAGGCTGTGCTCAGTTTGCTCACTTTGGCAGGCAGGTGGTTTGCCCGTGGGACGCACAGCCTGCGGAGCCCCCTGGGAGCCAGGGAAGATACGGAGCGTTTAACGTACCCAGCTGGAGCAAACACAGCTGTGTGCTGAGCCCTGCGCCTCCTGCACCCACGGGCTGCACAGCTCCCGGGGCTGGGCTGGGGGGGCACGGTGGCGGCGTGGCCCCCATGAGCTCTGATCCCACTGGCGTCAGCCCTGTCTCTGCAGGCAAATGCCAAGTGCCCTTTGTCCTGGCTTCTGGGCAGGCGGTGGCTGCTGAGGAGCATGTCCCCTCGCCTCCTGCCCTTGGCTCAGTCCCTCTGCTTCTTGGGGAGCCCTGACAGCACATGGGGTGAGGGTGGCCTCCCTGGGGCTGGCAGGGCCACTGTCCTGGCCCTTTTGCACCTCGGCTAGTGGGAACTAGCAGGGCTTCACCCCGGGAGTGGCAACTGTGGCAGTCCAGTACCGTGGGGGCCATGGCCTGTGCACGCACAAAGCGAGTGGTACTGGTGTCTGTGGGGAGCCCAGGGCCAAGGGAGCAGGTGCCTGCGGTGAGGCATCCCTCTGTGTGCTGCTTTGTCCTTACAGGAGTTTAGAGAGAGCAATTACTGTGTGTTCTGATTGCAACGGGGAGGAAGCTTATCCCTGCAACGGGCTGACACGGTGCCAGAAAGGGAAACAACAGGCAGGCACTGGAGTGTGAGGCTCAGGGTAATTTGCAAAAGGAGCCAACCAAACAAATTATTTACACTCTCTTTTGGCAGCCAGCTGGAGCGGCTTTCTGCAGAAGGGAACAAAACATGAGAAAGGAGAGAGAGGAGAGATACCATCTTCAGTGCCTATTAAGAAAAAAGTTCATTCTCTCTTGCAGTGGGAATCGTTCTTGCTTTCTCCTGCCTTACGTCTGCGTGCTCCGTGCAGCTCGGCAGCACCTGGGGTGGGCACGCTCTCACTGCACTTACGTGCCTGTGGTCGGGGGCTGTGGGGGTCTGCAGGCGATACTGCAGCACGAATCATAGTAACGACTAACAACACGCTTCTAGTCTTCTGTTTAAAAACTTTAGGGGATTTTATACCCAACCTTTTAAATGTGGCCCAATCACGTACCCAATATTGCAGTCAGTTTCATAACTTGCCATGTGGAAAGCCACAGGCATAGAAGTTTTAAAAGGCTTTAGGGTGAATAAGGGTTTTTCATCACAAAGACACATTTGGTAGGGTTTGCAGTACCTCCCTGCAGCTTTGTCTTAATTTTTTTTTTTTTTAATGCGAGGGCTTCTTTTCACAGACAGAGCAAAACCTGGGGCGTGAGTGAGTGCAGGGGTGCGTGCTCAGGGGCTGTTTTGGGAGGGCTGCCCACCTCTCACTGCACCTTCCCCGTGCTGCACTCCCTTGGTGAGCTCGCTGCTCACAAACACCCGTGCTTTGACTGCTTCCCTACTTAAGCCAGATGCAAACAAACAATTACGTGGGCCGAACAGAGAGAAATCATAATGACTGAAAACAGAGAGGGAGTGAAGCTGCCTCCTCACTCCCCTGGCTCCCTACTTGCTAAATCCACCGCTCTGCCAAAACTGTTCATCAGCGCACAGGCAGAGATGCACAGCGCTGCCAGCTTTGCCACTGGGATTTAGTGGCACTGAATGGCCTTTGTGCACCCCAAGCAAATGTTCCTGTAAAAGGCAAATGGCTATTGCTCTGCTAAGAAATGGCCTCAGAGCGTGGTCCAGCTGCTCTTGACGCAAGAAGAGGCCAGGGCAAGTCTCAGTGACAGCATGGGAGATTTCAGCTTGTTTTGGCATGGCTGCATGGATGTTATTTTGAAGGCAAAGACAAGATTTTTCCTTTCTGGGTGCATTCAGCAGCCTGGTGTATATCTGTGCTTCCATCCAGTTGTACCTGCCCAGGCGGGGGGATTTTTTATAACTTCATACCTGCCAAGCCTCTCTGCTACATGTGGACGTACTTGCATGTTGGGGAAGTTTCGTGTTAGTGGGAAGTGATTATGGTTGCAAATCATGCTTTTACCTCTTTTATAAAATTCATGAAGCGGCCACCGAACCTCCAGGCTTTGTGCCGGTGGCACTGCAGGGAGTTCACGGTCATCTGAGGGGCGCGCTGGTAGCAGACGGAGACCACGTGCACCGCATCGTACAACAGGGCAGCGTCTGTCTAAAGGGGAACAGCATTTGTTTCGATAGCGGTTCCAGAGCAAGGAAGCACTGGGACAGCAAAGCAGCGAGGGATCTGTAAAGTGTCACAGGAGAAGCTGCAAGAACCCCCTTTGAGTTCCCCCCTGCCCAACACCCGCTGGACCCAAGCGTTTCTCTGTCCTGGTCCACTGCCAACCATCCCACCTCCTGGGTGTCTAACCCTGCAAACAGCACTCCGAGGGCAGGGCTGGGTTCTCCAGAGAGTCACTGCTTCTCAAGAGACTGCCCTAAATGTGTATGCTTCAATACAAGGCTTGTATAAACCTCTAAGCTGACCTCACATGCAAAGAACATCCTCAAAACACGTAGCTCTGCACATGACAAAGCCTCACAGTTTTTCTGTTACGTGTCTCTTAAGACTAAAAGATCATAGTTCTGCCTTAAAATCAGAGATTGTGAAAATGCCATTTGTGTACATCTATTCTGGTTATTTCTAGATTATTTACTACTGTATTGTCAAACAAGGGGGCTAGTACCGACTTCTGGATGTAGAAGACAGTAATAGAATTTTCTTACTTAGTCTGTTTTCTCTGAGTGTAAAAAACCCTGTATGAGAACATATTATCCACACTATTTTATACATGGGAAAATAAGGAACAGAGAAGTTAAATGGCTTGTCTGTAGGCATGGAATTTTCCAAAATGACCTGAACTGTCACCAAAATCAGGACCTCAGAGATTTGTAGCATCTTCCTGCATTTCAGTGATTTGAACTTTTTTTTTTTTTTCTTCCATGTAATGTGATGGTTTTAGATTCAATTTGAGATGCCCTATCTCACCTCCAAACACTGATCAAGAGAACTGGATTTATTTTTCACTCTGATATGGTAAGACCTCCTAGTGAAAATACATTATTTGCTGGCTTCACAAAGCTACAAAACAGATAGGAGTGTAGCAGCAGCGTAATGAAACACAGTAAAACAAAATAATACAGCAGACAACTGGGCAAATATCTAACAGGATGTGGCTATGGAAAAAATCCTCCGATGTTGGCAGCCATCCCTGTGACCTTCCCTTCCCTCAGCACACAAGCATGAAGAGCAGGCACCTGACTTGCATCCCATGGGCTCGTATTTACAGCAGCAGGGACAGGTTCTGTAAATTTGGGGCTGGGGGAGAAGGGGTGTAAGAATATGTCCAAGCAATTTCAAAGTGAGTTACATACTGTAATCCCCAGCTGAGATCAGGGCCCCACTGGGACAGGCAGCAGACAAACACAAATAAAAGGCAGGATCCCTTCTGAGGCAGCAAACAGGGAATGGGAGAGGGGCCAGCGGTGGTGGAGGGAACCCAGCACCCTTGCGGGCAATATGATGCTGCCCTTGTGGCCAATGCTGCAGAAAAGTAGAAGGCTGGAGGAGAATGGTGGGGCTCTCCTTTAAGGAAAAAAAAAAAAAAGAACAGGAGGGATACAAGAGACCGTTTCAAGGTGAAAGTCTGGGAGGCTTTGCCACTTGTGGGGTTGGTTCTGGCAGATCTGAAGGGAGAGGGAAGGACGGAGCCAGTCAGCAATTACGGGGGTCGGAGACAGCCTCGCAGGGAAGACAGATGGGCGAGCAGGTGCTGTACCTTCCGAGCAGTAACTCAGCAGAGCAGAGCTGCCATCAGACCCTAAAAGGAGTCATCAAAGCTGCAGTGAAGCCCATCTCTGGGCATAGCTTTGGCTCTTTCTCCCTGCATCAATCTCAGCGAATTGCCTGGTGCCGTCCAGCTGTGTGCTGCACCCCCAGCCCCTGGCAGCTGGGCTCTCGGCTGCTCTCAGGGTCTGTGTGGAGAGGCGATGGCAGCAGAGCCCTGCAAGCCCCTGTGGGACAGGACCTGGTGACCTGGCTGGTCCAGTGGGACAGGAGCGTTTCTGGTCCCCAGTGCTGCTCCCAGGGCTGGGCAGAGGCACTTGCAAGGCGATTGTCCTGCCCTGAGCTGAAACAGGACTTGTGGAGAGCTACTGAAGAGAGATGATGCCCTTTCCTGGGTGCTCTGGGGTTTGGGGCACACACAGCCCATCCCTTTCCAGGTTAGCGAGCGCTCGCTGCATCTGCACATCAGGCGAGCGTGGAGAAATCCTGCTGTGTCTGAACAAGGGGTACAATACCCAGCTGATTGCAGCTCCCTCTCTTCTTGTTCCCAGCAGGGTGCTTCCCCACCATGCTCAGCCCCTTCTGGAACTGAAATTTTGAATTTTGTTGGTCCTGGGGGCAGCTTTTTACTGGCAAGAAGGGAGGGGGAAGAGCACAGTGTCTGAAAATTAGCAAGTCCGTTGGCAGCTGGGCCTGCAAAAGTCGTGTTAACACAGCAGTGGGCTGCACAGGATTCACCAGCCAAACTCACTGCATTTGAGGGACAGTTATTAAAGGATGGAAGTAAGTGCCTTGGGGAAGATACCTGGGGTGAGTTGTTACTAGTATAAGAACCAACAAGAATAACATAAAGGCCTTAATCGACATTCCTGCCTTCCCTGCCACTCTGGGCTGCTTCCCAGACTTCACCCGTGGTTTGTTTAAATTTCTCATACCATCATCACACCATCGAGCAGTCCCAGCTCTGCCTTGGGCGCTGACTGCAGCCGCTCCATGGACCACTTGTCAATGATGGAGGACACATGCGGGTTCTCCACGTTGAGGATCCGGAAGCCGGTCAGGTTCACTCCAGAGTAGCGGTATGGTTCTAGGTCTAATGCATAAAGATCCTTAAAAGAGAGAAACCAGTTTAAACATTTTGTTTAGCTTTGTTTTGTTTGTCTTTTCTGTATCGGTTGGTGTCTGTGAAGTGAGAAGGCAGAGCCCGCAGAAGGTGGGAGGTAGGACGATGCCCTCACGAATTCGGTGGGTTGTACTGTCTGTTGCCATCAGTCGCTGCTCGCAGGGACTGGTAGGTGTGAGTGGAATTTGGGTGTCGTATGTGCAGGTTCACCCACACGCAGCAGAGGGAAACTCCTGCCAAAGAGCCCACGCTCTGCATACAAGAGGCAAGTGAATTATGGGGAGAAACCCAGAATCGCTATCTGTAACCACCCAAAAAGAGGCTTGTGAGCAAGGGGGAGGGGACGAGGCAGAGTTCCTCTACCCGAAGCTCCCTGGGGCCTTTCCATGGAGGATTTGCTGTAAGTGCTGAAGCCCACAGGGTGCTGCAGATGACAAAACAACTCTGAATGCAGAATGCCAATTTGCAGACGGCTATCAAAGAGGAACTAAGACGCATTTCTTGACATTACGACCAGCCTACACAGTCTGCAAATGAATGAGAGTGCCTTTTATAAGATTTAAAAAAACCACAGCCAGGCAGTCCTCAGCTCTGCTGGCAGCCAGCCCACAAGCATTGCCTGGCAGACAGTGAGAGAGGGGTATTTGGAGGCTTCTGCGAGTACACTTCTTTAATGCATCTCTTGGCTCTGCTGCATGTCTAAATATTAACTTCAGTTCAGGGATTAACTTCAGTGCTCAGTAACCAGTCTGAGTAGTTTGGGGTTAGACAGCATGGCAAGAGCATACCACAGCTGATCTACTCTGCCAAAACCCAGGGCAGCTGACACGAGGGGGATCGTGAATGAATGTGGTGGGGAATGGCAGTTGGGAGGGTGCTTCATTAATGAGAATCATTTTTTGGATGGGACATATTTGATCAGAGTTTATCCTGAACAATTTCTGCAAGTGTTCAATGGTAATAAAAATGTGGGGAGGCAGAAAGGCAGCACCACTGTCTTCTTCGATAGGGTGTGTGTGTGTGTGTGAATATGGGAATGGTGTTAATTGCTCTCACAAGGGATTATAAAGACGAGTTTAAATACAGCATGAGATTATGTGTCCGTTGCTTTTTTGTATAATGTGGCTACACCGGCAGGACCCAGCCATGCTGTGGGTTCACCCAGACACAGCGTCTGTCAGCAGCGAGCTTTGTTCTGCCCACGGGGGAGCTGGAAAAGCACTGGTCCTAAAACACTGCCCTAAGCGAAGCATAACAAAATCAGCACTTGCCATCAACTGAGACTTCATTCTCAGTGGGAGAGCAAGGAATTCTTATAGCTATTTTGCTTTAATAAGCTTTGGGGGTTTGATATTTTCCTTAAGCACTGGCCTCTGACTTTACACCCCCAAGGCATGTTGCTGATGGATGCCATGTTTTAATCTGCAGGTGCAGCCAGGGACGGAGTCATTAATCACACCCACAACAGAGTTCAGGGTCTTTGTTGTCTGGGGTTTTTTTCCCCTGAAAAATTGCAAGCACAAACCTCCACGTTTTACTAAAGGGCATTGTGGAAACCAGGCCATGATGCTGACTTTTAAATGACTTACAGTAAGTAAGGGCAAATACAGTTGTTTAACCTCAGACAGATGCTTCTATTATCTGGTTGTGAGGGTGTACAGTGGTCTGTGCCTGACCCACTGGAATAGATTTATTTATTTTTCCAGAATTCATGACTTTTCGTCAGACACTTCAGATTGTATTCTGGAAATTGTTGTAGGGCAATAATTTTCTGTTGTAAATGCAGATCTTTTTCCCCTTAGAAAATGCAGATCATTTCCCCCTTAGAATGTGACTCTATGTGACAAATCTGATCCACCAAGCTCCGGATCTCATGGTCCATCGCAGAGCTGCCAGCCCACCAGCCCCAGCCACCTTTCCAATCCTCTGGGTATTTTGGGTGCCCTCCCTGTCCTCCTGCTCTCCACTGACCCTTCATTTCACCAGGTTCCTATAGAAGCCAACCTCCCATCAGGTCCCTTCTTGGTTCCCGTTTAAATCTCAGCTGCACCTGATTTATCATCTCCTGGAATTAAGAGGATAATTAAGAATATAAGCTGAGTATCAGAACAGGGGGAGGTGTAGGGGGAATTGCCATATCAGTTTATTCTGGATTTTCTGCTGCTGCCCAGCCACAAATTGAAACATCTGGTTCTATTTTCCACCTCATCTACACTCCCTTTCACTCATTATTTTCTGTACTTAAGATTAATTATCCCCTCCATCCTACTACCATTAACCAAGTTTTGTTCTTGGTATTTCTGTGTGGCTCTTCCCCTTTCTCAGATATGCTCTCCCACCTCCCCAGTTGGAATTCCCAGCTTTGGTTCATCAGTCGTAGGTGACAATGCTGAGGTCTGATCTGCGCTGAATCCAGCATGCGCAGTAGGGAGCTGTAAAAGCAGGTGTCCGGGAAGGGCATCCTCCATCTGCTCTTGTGCAAAACAGCTCGTGGATAACGTGCCTTCCATGGATTGCTGAGGATCCCTGGCTGGGCACGAATTGCTTGGGCAGCTGTTGCTGGGAGGAGTGGCCGTGGCCCTAATGGGAGACGTGCATGTGCAGTGCCATTGGGCTAACAAACTGTCATGTGTTCAGTCGTGAGTGCACTTGCGCTGTGCCATGACCCTCAGGTACACGGAGTTAAACAAGTACCTGATTATCAACACCAGTGGAAAACGGCTGGTTTGGCCTAGCACCTCATCGAGAGCAGGCAGGCTGGGTGTCTAAGTTTTGCTTATGTCAACTCAAAGCCCAGGAAGAGATACCTGCTTCTGCCCATCTGTAACTTGCAGCAGCTGTGACAGCAGGCAGTGGGGAAACTTCGGTATTTGCAAGGACTCATTGCTACAAGCTGCCCAGAAATTCCTAGAAGCGTTGAGTTTAAGGGGTTGTCACTGCTTGGATGTCACACTTTGCAGGATGTAAAAGCTGTGCATGCATTAGACAGAGGCTCGCAAGTGTTCCTCCTCCTCTGGTAGGAAAGGCTGATGGGCCTCCTCATGCTGAAGTCAGTGAACTGTAGTCTTGCAGCCTAGCAAAATGTTGAAGCATTTCACGCCAAGTGTTGATACACTGTGCTCACTATTGACTAGGGACCTTTTAGAAACATTCAGTATAACATAATAGACTAATTCATTAGCACCCCATGGGTCCTGTACTGTAGAAGCTGAAGCACATGCATTGCAAGCTAGGAAAACATTGCCTTAAGGAATGACAGATTAAAATATCTTTCCCATGATATAACTGTTATTTCAGGAAAGTGGCATTAATTGTGATTGCTTATCTATTAATTTATTATAATTCTTCTTTTCCCACCTCCAGGCTGTACCTACACATGAAATGTACTCTAGGCTCAGCTGGGGCTGATTAATAGGAGGTTATCTGGGAAATGCTTAAAGCTGCCTGGAATAGATAATGGCAGCAGGGGTAATTAAAATGTCTTTTGCATTTGAAAAATAAATTTTGCAGTTTTTAAGGGTTGGTTTAGTCTGTTTGTTTCCTAAAGGCAAAAAGATAAATTGGATTTTCAAAATCACACAAAATTCAACAGTATACTAGACAATAGCATCCTAAATGGAAACAGAAGTGGCATGCCAAGAAACCCAAACCAAAATGCCTCCTGGAGTCAAAGAACCGGCCTGTGTTTAACCAGAGCAGACTTAATTTCAAGCTGAGTTCTTCTCATGCAAAATAAACCTGTGGTACTGAGCTCTCGACCACAGCAGGGCTGCTCCTGGCTCTTAAGGGAGCCCTAGATGAACACAGAGGAGCACATCCCCAGTTCTTACTGATACTCAGCCCCATCACATCCTGTCTGTGGGACTACAGCCTCACCAGTTCACACATGGGCTCATCCTTCAGTGCGTGGGTAGCTGCACTGAAATCAAAATGACTGGGAAGGGAAATAAACCTAGAACCTACATCTGTGCAAAGCCGGAGCAGCTCCAAAGGAGCGAGCCAGTCCAAAAGCAGTGAAAGAAAAGACTGACATCTCAGAATGAGCACCGGGCAATACTGCCGTTGTGGAGATGTTACAGCCAAATCATTGTGGTCTGATTTTAACCTGAAGATAAATCTAGCCCTGCTCTCACCTCCTGTTAGGTTACCAGACCTCTCTTTCCCTGTCTTTTCCCACCCCACTGCTTTAGTGTCCTGCAGCTGTGCAATGCGTGCCCTGGACAGGACACCCAGCCCACTTCCCTGCCTCCTGAACTGCCTCCTCACTCCCCACTGCAGCTCAGCAGTGAGTGTAAAAGGTGTTTGCACAGATTAGATACTTTACCAGAGTGGTGAAGATGAAGTGGTAGTATTCTGTCATCATTCCCATTGCCATGGCCTTGAGGAGAGTAGGGAAAGGAGGTTAGTAAGAGTGGATACAAGAATATAACAGTCATGCAACATAAACCTCTACAGAGCTGATCTGGTAAATGCGGCAGGAGACAGGCCCAGGAACCCAGAAGCTGGGTTCTGATCAGTCCTGTGAAGCAGTTACGCATGTGCTTAGCCAGCAAGGGGCCTGTGCTTAAGTGCTGAACTGAACTGTGGTCCTCGAACCTTTCTGAAACAGCAGCAAAGCCCCAGTGTCCAGCTCCTGCAGAGGCTGGTGGCATTTCTGGGTGTTGCTGTGCCACAGAAGGCTGGGACACTGTGGCACACCACTGTGCTCACAGATCACTCATGGTGCAAAATCTCCAGGGCTACAGGCTTGCTTCTGTCGGCATGGCTGGGAGAAAGGGGGTTGCCTTTCCTTCTCAGATACCAACAACAAGCAACCTTCCATAAACCCATGCTGAATGACCACAAGCAGCCTGTTCTTATGGTTACAAGTCCGTGTGCTGGCTCGGAAGCTAAGTAAAAGGCTTTTTATTTCTTACGTGTATTTCTGGTGCTCTGCATCCCTTCCCCTTCAGTGTCCATTCGTATAATGAATATGTACAGCTCTTGCCTGTGTGTCTCTACTTCCTGCATCCAATAACCAGATTCTAACTTAGTGCCTGGTTTACAAATGGGTCAGTGAAAGTATAGGCACAGGAGTGGGGAGTGGGAACATCTCCCGTCTCTCAGCCCTTGGAGATTGTGCTCCAGACCTGCAGGCTCTTGGCCAGCCCAAGCTCTGGTTGTGCCAGCTCCGACATGAAGGATGGTTTGTGCAGATTGCTGAGATTTGCATAACTGAGCACTAGAGAGAACATGTTGTTCTGTGAGGTTTGTTGGAGGGTGACCGTGGGCTGAAGGGACCTCGGCTGGATGAGCTTGTTCAGGCCCTACACAACAGGAGGGGAACGTGTTTCTGTCTGTGAGAAAGATCACCTTGAAGTTGGTGGCTGGCAAAAGGAAAGAGATACCCATGGCTTTGACTGTGATGCTGACTCTCTGAGCATGTTTTCTAGAGAAAACACATGCAAGAGCACTTTAAAATCTCCACTGATGGGAAAGTGACTTCGAGTCCCCCCAGGAAACATTTTTGCTAAAATTACTAGGGCAGAATTTAGCTCTGAGGAAGGAAGTGGCAGTTTGAAAAGAAGTGAGATGTCAAAAAACAAGGGAAAAGGAAAGGATCTAGATCACAAGCCTAGATGTAAGTCTATTGTGTGGTTTTTACCACCACGTTTCCTGGCCTGGAAATACCTTTTGGAAAGCCTGGCAGCTGTCTCTGCAGCAGCGTGCTGTCCCGTCCCCCTCCTCCCTGCCTGGTCGGTGAGTCTGCAGGGCTGCCTCATAGCTCTATGCTGAGCTGCACCCTTGGGTGCAAAAAGCAGGAGCAGGGACCAACACTGCAGTATGTGAGGCATCACTTGGAGGAGGGGAAACCAATTGAGAGTAAATCATGAGATTCCAGTTCAGATTCTACAGCTGGATCATTTCAGTGGTAGATGAAGAGTCCAGACCCGCTGTAAGAAGCAAGCTCCAGCTCCCCAGTACTGGCAGCCTGTGTGCGGGATACATCTGGGTTTGTGGGGAAATGAATAAATGATAAACCTGGTGGATAAGCTACAGGCGATCGCCAGGATGAGAATGGGAGCTCCATTAAAGTTAAGACAGGCACATCTGTGCACTGCAGAGTGCAGCAACTGTTCAGAGACAGCTGCCAAGGAGAACAGAGAAGCTGGGAAGCCAGAGAACAGACGTAAAACATTAACAAGTGACCAAAAATGAGCAAGGCCAGAGAAGTTGAAGTAGGACAGGAAGGTCTTGTGAGCAGGCCTAGCTCTGTAATAGGTTTCTACAATGATTTCTTTGTCCAAAAGGGTAAAATAACAAATTGTTTGGTGCCTCAGTCACTCCAAGGAACCCAGACTGGAGCAGTATGTGGCAATGTCATCTGTATGTCTTTGTGTCAGCTCTTGTGTGGTTATTCACGGATTACTAATCCATGGGGGATTTTTTTACTACTCCAGTTTAAAAATACCGCCCAGATTATCAGTGAAGTCTGCTACTCGTGTGCTGTGGGAGCATGTTACCTTAAATAACTTGGGAGCAAGATCTGGACTGGCAGGATGGTGCGTGCTTAGTCAGAGCTACCTTAGTGTATCTAGGCTGTAGTTTCTCAAACCTTCTGTTACCTAAAGACACACAGTTAAAATCAGTAACAAGCAGTAGAAATTTTAGCACAAGTCCTGAGCCAACTTTTTTGCCATCCTGTGTGGTGCTGGGTGGGCAGTGCAGCCGAGGGGCTCCAAGGACCTTGCCTGAAGCAAACACCAGAGCCCAAACATCTGCAAAACTAACTGTTTGGGGTTTTTTTTTTTGTTTTAAAGTGGTTACCAAAATGTTACAAAGGGTAAACACTAGCAATAATATATGAACATTATTGTTTCCAGGCCAGACAAGGCTGGGCCACTCTTCCCTGACTTTTTTTGCAGGCCAGTTTTGTTTCCGTGTGGTGTTCTAACACGGCAAAGCGAAAGCAGGCTGCCCTCTTCCAGGAGGTGCTTTTGGCTTTACCCAGTTCGTACCTGCAGTGCCTGTGTGACGCAGGGCGTGAGGAGGGCAGCGTGGAGTGCGGGTGGGAAGCCTGGTTTTCTATCCCGTCCTATAGAAAGGAAAAAGCTGTTTCACGAGCAAAGGTGGCACCACTGGATGTGCATTTCTTGATATGAGTAAAAAATTTAGGAACAGATGAGGTTTCTGAGCTTCCCAATTCTCCAGCAGGTGTGAGTGCCAACGGTGGGGGAGACACAAGGGTCACGGTGTTCACCGTTCAGAGCCTCCCTGGTGTTACACCGGCACGTGCAACTGCTCAGAGGCCAGCCAGGATGTGGGTTGGGTTTATGCACCTTCCCAAACTCTGTAAAGATTGAACAGTTTTTTTCCCCTGAGTAAAAATACACTACATAATACTGCTAAGCTGAAAACCATGGCTTTGGGTCCTGAGAAAAAGCAACACACGCACAAAACCAGCCAGAAGGACTTAGAAAGACTTCTTTCCCCCTAGTCCCTGCTCTCCTCCATCTTCCTCACTCTGTGCTCACAGTGATGAGCAGAGCAGATGGTACAATAAACTATAATAAACTGCATAATAAGTGAACAGCACCAAACACAGCCAGCATGTTAAAATAATAGGCAGGAGACAATGAGTCCCTTATATTGCTTTCTTTAATAATCCCTCCCAGGCTTTCTGATTTCTCTGAGCACTTCCCTTCATTTTGCATCAGGCAGGCTGCAAGGGAAGTCTCTTTCCATGTGCTTGCTGTCTCAGCCCTTCAGGGGATTTATTTAATCTATGTGGTAGTGTCTTGCTGGGCTGATACGAGCAACACTTCCAGTGGCTGGTTCTTAGCATTCTTGGTGAAAGCGTTTCCTCTGCTTGCAACCTAAAGGCACTTGGAAATGAGGAGGAGCGGGGGTGAGCAGCAAACCTTCTGGTCTGCAAAAGAAAAATGCCAACGGAGGAACTCGGGGAAAAAGGAGAGAGACCAAATGAATGGAAAATCACTGACATCTGGCTTAGAGTCCAAGAATTGCACACAGTGCTCATGAAGGGACAGAGGATGCTGTCCCTCCCCGGCTGGCCCGGTCCTGGCTGCTTGCAGCAAGACGCAGGATGTGTGCACAGCTTGGAAAATAGCTAAGCAAAACGAAGTGGTTTGTACCCTGCCCCTCTGTATGGACACGTATTCACAGACCTGGGGGCATGAAGCAGCACAGACGGGAAAGAAGATATTTAAACTCGGCAAGCATGAAAAGCTCGTACAGGGGTAAATGAACAGTGACAGAAGTGGCCCAGAGCAGAGCCCTGCCTGATGCCCTGCCTGGAAGAGAAAAGCAAACGTGGCTCCAGACGGCGGCGGGTGGAGGGCAGGGGCTGGGGCTGCGCGGCCGCGGAGGGGAGCGGGACAGCAGCCTGGTCTCGGCGCTGCGTTCCACACAGCCGCTTGGCACCTTCTCCTCCCGCAACATTGGTTCCTTCTTACCGCTTTTTGATACTTCCAGGTTTTCCGTGAAAACTACATTTTCCGTAGGAATCCAATAGTATCCTTGAAGAGTGTGTGTGTTGTAGCTCTCAGTGTGGCTGTGGGTTGTGGGCAGAGGGAAAGCTGCAGGTCTGCGCCCCTGTCTGCGGGGCCCTCCCTGCGGGACGGCCGCCCTGTACTCGGGGGTCCCTCGGTGGGGCCAATTCTGCTTCGCCCCCATCACCCCCCGCTCACCTGCTTGAGGATCTGAGCTGCCATCAGGTGGCTGCAGTCGAAGATGATGCGGAATTCCCTGCCCCGCTTCATCTCCTTCAGCAGCGGCCGGGCATCGTCGGTGTCCAGCGGGAGCTGGCGGATTTTCAGTCGGATGTTGTACCTTGATGGGGCCATGATGAGCTCTTGCAGCCGTATAAGGCCTTCAAGCATCGCACAAAGACAAACCCACACTGTTACAGACAAATCTGCCTTTGCCCTGCAGGCTGGCTATCACAGCAAGTTATTTCCTCCTATATCGTTTTATGGAATGCAGTCAAGACTTTCCTCCCTCCCTCAAATGGCCATTGCTAAAGGTATCAAAACCAAGGCATCACGTATCAATTGTTAAAGACCCAAGAAGCTTCCAGAGCGGTTGTTGTAATGCAGAATGGCTTTTCCTGGTGTTTCCCTGCTGCCCCTGCGTCCAGCCATGGTAGAGCTGTAGTCCCTGCACTAGATCGGAAGAGGAGAACAGCAGATTGGTCCTAACCTTTGACATCTCTGGGATCATGACATATTTTCTTAAGCAAATGTGTCCTTGAGAAAGGACAGAATGTGATAATGAGCTACACAACAAATTAAAATCCATAGTATTTACCATGCAGAACAGCAAAGGGAAAAAAATGAGTATGCTCTTAGATTTATGAACAGCATAGCTCCTAACAGTCACTTAATCACAACTTGTAACTTTCTTACTACCCTTAGAATTCATTTCTTTTTTATGCAGAAGATACAAAGCGGTGCTGGATGCAGCTGAGCAGGAATTATTGGTATCTAATGTTGCAAGAAGAAATTCAGCAGATGCCTATTGCAAGGAGTAAAAGAGAAGTACTTTCCTCTGCATAGTAGAAAAAATACATTAGAATATGCCGTGAAGGGAACATACTGTGACCCACATTTGCAGAACAGGAATGTCAAACTGTGTTCTCATCAGCCCTCCCCTAAAGAAACCATTTGGTTTAGTGGAATTAGGTTGGACAGGCTATCCAATGTGTCTTTTGTTTGGGTTTGGTTTTTTTTTAATCTATAGTGCTGTGCAGTGCTTTGCTTTGTTTAACCATCAACAGCTTTCTTTATGTGAAAAACTTTGTCAGCTATGTTTTATAGAATTAGCCAGAAAACAAAAAACTTTCCAGAACTGCTTTTGCTTTTAGCTGGGAAACTGCACCCTCAATGGCAGCCACAGACCAAGGTCTTTGCTTGTGTAAATGGGCACTGCGGTGCCAGACACAGCCATGCTGAGCCAGATCACACCAGCGGACAATTAATCCTCCCCTTGACCCTTTGTCAGCTGGGGTGGTGCTGGGGGTTACCCACTTCCTAAGCGCTTTGTGAATGAAATGCTCCAGAAGGGATGCCAGGGCCTTCTGCAACACTCGCCTGAAGGCTTGGGAACCAGTGTGTCCCCGTGCACCGATCACTGCACGGGCCGTCATTTTGCTCCTAAAAGGCTTCATTAGAAAAATTCCTAAATGAGACCCACAACAAACACGTCTCCTGGATTCCTCCGTTAAAACCCCTCCTTTACCTACCTGTACTGTCATCGTAAACCACAGTGGCTGACCTCCATTTCAGGTACTGCACGAGGTCCAGAATGGCATGGCTAAGGGAGGCGTAGTCGGGATACAGGTTGACATAGAAAGTGTCCTTGTTATCCAAAGGGTGATGCTTCCATCGAAGCTGTATGTGGGGGACTTCCAGGGCGTTGCAAATAGACTGGACAGCATTGGTACAGGAGCCTTGGGAAGGTCCGAATATTGCTACGACCCCCAGAGCGAGCTGGTCACAGGCTGGAAAAGGAAGGGAGCGATCCTGTCAGTGTCGTACAGGGCACCTCTGTGGGAGCGGGGAGCGCCCGGGCAGCCGGGGGGGCACAAACCATGGAGCGGTGGACAGACAGACAAGCTTCTGGGCACTAACAGCAGCTAATCACAACAGTGATGGGGCAGAAGAGAGAGGCGGAATTATGGCAGGTGGGGTCTGGAGCGGTGGGAGGCACAGGCGTGTTTCCAGAGGAGGCAATGACGGTTATGGTGTGTTAAAAAATGGCTGAGCCTCCAGAGTTGTGAAAGAAATATCCTGAGATGATCAGAATTGCCCAGACAAAGGCGTTTTTTCATCAATTTAATATATTTCTTTTTCTGCAAAATAATGGTTCTCATAGATTTCTTCAGGTTTTCACTGGGAAATTAAAAGAGAACAATTGCATTTGGGGCTGCATTTTTAGGGGGGGGAGGGGAAGTAAAAGTTTCTTTGAGGAATAGAAACAGGTGATTTCTCACCTGCCTCTGCAGGTCCTTCCGAACTGAATGCTTAGCACTGTCAGCAGGAGCTTTGCGATGGCCACGTTTCATTAACAGATTTTAGGAAGGCAACTGCTGCCAGCCCAAGAGAGGCACGAACACAGAGAGCAGCTGAGGCACGCGGGTCCCCCCAGGATGCACGTGCCCCTGGTGCGGGTCCTGCGCGTTCTGCTCCTGTCCCAACACTTGGTGCAGCCAGCTTGGGTGCTGCCAGCCGCCCGGCACAGCAGTGCCAGGCAGAGCCCTGGGGAAACCTCCAAAACAAAACAATCTCCAAAAGGGACAGCGCAGCCAGTGAGCTCGCCTGCGAGAAGATGCGCCCTCTCCGGTGACGCCCCTCTTTTAATTGTGAGTAGGCTGCAGGTTTCATCTCTCCCAAAACAGAAGCAAACTCAGCAAGCCCTCAGGTCACCAGCCCCACAGCCTTTGCTGTGTAGTCCCATTTCTTCCCTCCCCTTCAGTAATTCAAGCGGGCGGCTGTTATCGGATAATAAAAAAATGACTGTTGGGAAGAGAACAGAATACCTGCGCTATGGATGTTGAAACTGCTGGGGAAACCGTAAAATAAACAAAGGCATGGCCTACGGACCTTCGCTCAGGATTAGAAGCAAACACTGAAAGGAGTTTCGTGAGGTTTGCAGAGGGAAAAAAGAATAGTTGTTCCCCTTATATTAAAATGCCTCTGGAAGGTCAGCTCCTGGAGGAGTTCTCATCTAGATCACTGACTAGTCTCAAGTGAAACCTTGCCTTTTTTTTTTTTTTTTCCCATGAATAAATGGCCACAAAGCTGCTAAGAAGTGTGCTGTGTTTCTTACCTTTCTTAGTTGCTTCAAAGCTGTCGTGGAAGTGTATCCTCTGAATGTCGTAGGTTAGTGTTGTGTTAGGCAACAAAGTTCTGTTTCTGTTAATAATATTGGCAGAAAACCTGAAGGCTTGCTCCTCAGCGCTCATAACCTGGGTATTGGGGCCATCTGCGTACTCAAAGATTCCTCCTGCAAGACGAGACAAACCCAGCATTAAGCCACGTAAATTCGATTCACAATCTTACGTAGCAAGGACGAGATGACCGTTGGACAGAGCTGTGGCATTTGCAGGCTGAACAAGGCTTGCTCCAGGATATTTTCTGGACTGAAGTAAAGACATGCAAACTTTTTTTGGTTTTTTTTGTCATATGCTGGTTCACGACAATGTTCTGAATACCAGCTTTGCAGGGCAATAGGGGACAAATTTAAAGCCTTGGAATATTTTTATGAGACAGATGAGTGCCTTCCCATAAAACTTTAGGACCAGACCTTGGGAAGTGTGGACAGGCCCATTGCTCAGCTGCAGAGATGCTCCAGGTTTGCTATGAGGAGTTACTGTGGTCCAAAGCTGGCACTGCCCTTCCCTCTGTGCCACACTGGCCCCCTCCCCGCCTTGTCCACCCATCACCAAGTCCTCACGCAGGGGGCAGGCAGTGCAGCACTGCTGCTTGCTATTTTTAGTGCCATTTTTAGTGCCCTTCTCATCTTCTGTTGTTCCTCATGTTTAGTTATCCAAGTTCTTAATTCAGACCAGCAGAGACTTCTGAATTTGTCTACCCTACAGCTTATCTGCTCAATAATGCACATCTTGAATGCATGCTTTCCCGTGTTCAAAAGTTGTTAATGCCATTACACCTCCCCAAGGGCGACAAGCTCATGTCACAGTATCGCTGGGTTTCTTGGCTCTGTATCTGTGAGTCTTGTCCTCAGATCCCCACTGACAGCCACTCTAATTGAAGTGACTCAGTGCAGGTGTAAATTATGTAATTGTGTGTCCTTGTCTGAGTTGTAGGCACCGTCTTGTGCCCCTTACAGAACCATGGAAAGACACATAAACCTTGCTCTATCTTATTAAAAAGTAAACCAAAATAATTAATGGATGAGCGAGATAAGCACATGCAATTGGTAACAGATGGTCTCCGGGTTCATTAGCAGAAGGAAAATCTTCCTCTTCAATTTAAGGTAGTCCTAAAATATTTTGTTATAGACAACAGATGTCTACTCAGCCCTCCTAGCTTTCAAGTAACTGCATGAATCGTCCTCCAGGAGCCAGAACACGTTACCTCTAGTTTTTGTGGCAATTTGGTGTTAGCAAAGATGCCAGTTTGGCAAGAGCCAAGTTGACATTTCTGTGGACAACCGTGCTCTGGGCATCCTCCCAGGAACCCGACCAAAGCGCCATGGGCTGTGCAAACCACAGTAGCAATGCTTGGAGATGTTCACAGTGCGGGTGCAAAGGAAGTTGCATGAAGCCTCTGACTTTTCTGCTCCTCATGATTGTGGCAAGTCTTCCCCTGCAGACTTTGTGCATCTATGTCCCCAGATATAAAGTGAGTGTGGTAATTAGTTTACATTTATAAACATCCAGAAATGTTTGAGCTGTTCACTGCATGTCTGTGGTAGAAAAAAATATTACTGATCTCAGTACTAACCTTGGTGGTAGGGGGAAAAGTAAAGAAAAACAGGCTGAATGCTCATTCTGGAGACCCATTTCAGTCCCATGCGAGCTTCAGCAAGTCATTTATGACCAACTTTTCGATCTAGAATGCCTAGCAGTTTAGGCAGGAGCCTAGCAAATTTTCCAAGTGCCTCATTCTCACTGGATCATGCCAATACACGAGGTTATTGTCCAGTGCAAGGAAAATTATTCATCCATATCAAAGTTGGCACATGCTGGTAGCTCAGTCTAAGCTCCTTAGGGCAGAGGAAGTTCATACACATTATTACAGCAGAAACCATAAACAAAACTAAAGTGAGCGTGAGATTCATCCCTGTCTTTCTGCTCAAAGCTTTACTGTCCAGAACATTTTAGCAAGGGATTTTTTGTTTTCTGGCATCATTCTGAAGTGATAACTGGGTTCATGTTACATTGATTATCAACTAGCTGACATGAGGCTTTCTCCTAGCCCAGAGCTTTCAGGGTTGCTTTGGAGCATGTCTTATTATGATAGAATATAGGACAGGGGATGTGGATTATTGGTGTTTGATCCCAAATAAATTCACGTTCCAGACATCCAACTGGATATAATAGGCTTTTTGACAGAAAAGAATTTTCTGTGCAGCCACCCAATACCTTGAATTTAGTGCCGAGCAATGAGAAAGTAGACAGGCAGAAGTAACGTATTTCTGGTGATATTGCAGGATGCTGAATATATTGGTACAATGCGAAATCTACTGCAGTTGTGAAGGTGTTGAAGAGTGGCCACCACATGCAACAGTCTGCTCTTTTTCTCAGAAACTCAGGGGACAGAGAGTGCCTGACGGCAGATCTGCACAGCAGCAGCTCCCCGCTCCTGGGGATCGCACGCGGCCGTCCCACTTGGCTTGTGCGCCTCTCCTTCAGAGATGTTCATTCCGATCATTATTTAAAGAGCCTAATAACCAGCTTGAAACAGCTGATTAATGCATAATCTTCGTCATGATTACATAGCATAACTGGCATTAATTTGAAAAGCCAGCTAATTATCAAAATAATGGTTGCAGCTTTTTCATTTGAGCAAAATGGAGAATATCAGCTTGTGCTATTGAGAGAATGAGGGGTGTGACATCAGCTGGCAGATCACCGGGCTGGAGGGACCCCATGCGTCCCCCGCCACCCTCAACAGGAAAGATGAAACAATGCGAGGCTGGATAATCTGCTGCAAAGTGTTTGGGCAAACAAACTGGGTCAGCTCTCCCTGTGCTTCCTGGAGAGAATGATGGTATGTGGGTATTGCAACAGTAACCTCACTGTGGCTTTACACTTAGAAAAATATAGAAAGTCAACGGGCTATAAAAAGTCAGCAACAAAACAGTTTCTGCTTTTATATACTACATATAAACAAGTTTAATCTGAGAGAGTAAAATTGAAGCTCCTTTGGTGTTGCTGTCTCTCTCTAAACCATTTTTGCCTCCGCCCTATTTTTGAAGTTATTTCAAATGTCTTGAAGGTTGATGGATGCTGCTCACTTGACCTGGTGCTAACGACCATTTCCCGGTGTTGCCTCTGTCTGTTCAGGTCCCCGCTTCCCCTTCCTTCTTTCTTTACCTCCCGTGGCTTTACAGACAGATAAAGACAGCTGTGCTGAGGTCTGTCACGCTTTGGAACGTCCTCCTGAGGTTCATGAGAATATTTTCTGCCTAATTTGTCCTGGAAGGGACCATGCTGTTTCCTTGACCAGTCAATACAGCCCACAGACTACTGCGACGCCACGTGTCGTTTAACACACACTGAGGTTTATCAACTTCATGTGGAGTTTGTTTGCCTATGTGTTTTTCCCTGAAAACCTCCTTTTATGCCACATATTTTATGGCCTTTAGTGCAGTGGGGTCCAGGTCTGGGAGTCAGCCTTGCAGGAGATACCTCAGCACAAACTGTCGATACCTTCTCAGGCAGGACAGGCTCAAACGCTCCCAACTGTTACCACTTCTACAATTTTTTTGATGCAGTCATCCATGATTACGCCTGACTTCTTGGATTTTAAATATCAATCACCAGGCAGGTTAAATAGTTATTCAGTTGTCTTTTACCTGTAAAGCGGGCTAATTGCTCTCCAGAGAATGTCAATTAGTATACAGCAAAACACGCTAATTAGAATCAACTTTGCATCTTGTTATTTTACTTGATGACCACTGACATTGCTGCTGAGGTGGGAATTTTAAAAATTCAAAATGAGAATCCAAAACAAACACCTGGAACTCTCCCTTCGATGTAGACCAGAAGTGCAATAGCTGGACCGGGCTGCAGGAATGAGGTTGGTGCTGCACGTGAAGGGAGGTTTAGCCCCGAAACACAGGGGATCTCTCTCTGAGTCGCAGAAAATTAGCCTCTCTGCTCAGGGTAAAATCCAGATCCCATGAAACACCTGAAATCCCACTGGTGCTAATTAGAACATGTCCAAGTCTGTTTGCATCAAGCAAAGCCACACTGCCCTACTTCCACCCCCATCCAGGGGGTGATGCTGGAAGACCTTGGGAAGGGCCCCAGGAGCAAGCCAGAAAGAAGCCTGGTCAATGGGATGGGAATCCTTTCCCAGCATTCCGGCTTACCCTGAGCTATGGCTGTGCAAGCTGAATGCAATTGGAGTTATTTTTAGCTTTGTTGAAAGCTAAGTCAAGAAAGTCAAAGTATTTTAGGTTTTCACTTTCTCCCCTCTTCCCCTTTTTAACAAAACAAACAGCTTCATTCTCGGAAAGAAAATTCCAACAGCCCTCAGCGTGTGGTGTGATCTCTTATCTTTTACTCCTTATAAAATCACTGAGTTACTTAGCTTTGAAGAACAACTATTTCTGATAACACTTTTCTCTCCCCCGCTGACAGTGTTGTTAACACATTTAGACAGCTTTCTGACAGTCTCTTTCCATGTGACATCCTGGAAGGAATACTTGTTTTGAAATGGCTCTTAGTGAGGATGGAGCCAGCCCGAGCTCCTCCAGGGACACCAGAGCTCCTGCCTGTCTCGCAGACCTCTCGTGCCCAGAGATCTGTATTCTATGTATTATTTTCTCTGAGGTTACACAATGTCTTTCCTGTTGAGCAGCAGGGCTGGCAGTGGCATGGCGACCTGTCCTCTTCTGATAGGCTGTGTTTTGGGGACAATGTTAGCAAATGGGCTGATCAGGACCGGTACACGCAATTTAGTGCCTGTTCCTGCAGGATGCCACTGGCAGGTGCCCGAGGCAGGAAGATGGAGAGCCTTTCCTCACCAGATGTGCCTCCCCCAGGAAGGCTTCGAGAACTGATGCTTCTGTTTATCTGACCAGTCCAGTGGAGAGAATTTCACTGTCATGGTCCAGGTCCCTCCAGGGCCGGTGGTTATACCAATGGAGAGAAATGAGATAATGCTGGTGGGAAGTAAATGAAAGCTCTCAGGAGCATGAGGTTGTGCACTGGGAATGGAGCTAAAGCTCGCAGACACTGCCCATCAGCGTAGGACCGTTAAAATCTCAGATGCAATAATATGAATGCAGTGAAAGCAGCAAAATCCGGAAGACAATAAATAAATAAGTAAATAAACAAATAAATATCTATCTATATATAAAAGCAGTGACAGATTTGTTCATGAGAAATATCTCCTTGCTCCCCAAGGAGCTGCTACTATAAAATGTTCCACAAGTGACTGCAGCTGAAGCTGGAGTTGGTCCCTCATTCATCCAGGAGTTGAGTGGAGCCCCTGTATCTGATGTTGATGCCAGCTGGTGTTCTCCAAACAGAAACAAAATCATCCTAGCACTGTCGAGGAACATTGGGGACTCCCTCCCTTCAGCCAAGAGCCCTTTTTACTGCCTGGAAAGTGCTTGCACCCCCGGGAGGTGCAGCGGAGCCCTCTGCCCTGGCCCTCCGTGGGGTCCCATCGGGCTGTGCGTGTCAGACTGCAGCAGCCCGGGATGTGCTCCCTGAGGCAGGACCATGGACGGGCTCAATGCCAAGGCAGTAAACAGAACTTGCAAACTTACCACAACAAACCTTCTGGGAAAGAGCTGAAAAAAATTTCTTCGGTCCGTCAATGGGTTACTGATTTTGACAGAACAACAGCGTGGCAGGAACTGAGTTCCTGTCCCCTTAAATTGCTGCTGCTGATGCATCAGCCCTGTCACTTCAGTGTGGCACCGCTTAATGTGATGCAGCACAGCCACGAATCCAAAGCAATTTCAGGCTTCATAAACATGCATCACGCAAGAGAGACTCTGTGCAGGAATCTGCTGCTGCTGCTCACAGGCCCAAGCTGTCCCCTGCCCATGGACATTGCTCTCTCTCTGGATGCTAATTGCTAGAAACCCAGGAGGAGGATCTGACTCGGAACACAGGAAAAGGATTAACCTCAGAGCCGGTGTGTCTGGATTGCTTACACTCACATGCTGCCTGTATTCATTACGCATCTCTTTTATACGAATTAAAAAGGAATCAGGCCTGTCCGCCAGCAGACGTTTCTCTCCCGGCAGTTTCTCTGGCTCTCAGGTCCAGGGTATTTCCAGCTGTATTTTCTGAGGGCCCCAGGTTCGCTCTGCCTCCACAGACTGACAAAGCCCATGATGTACCTGCCCAGCTCAAAGCCTTCCCCGTGTCCACGATACCCTACAGCAAGGTGGAGCCAAGGGGAGGCTCAGCGCAGCCCCGCCGCGGGCTGTCTGCCTGCTGGAATGGCCTGGCTGGGGGGTCATGAACACCCCGGATAATATTGCTGGATTTTTCCAAGGGCATGTAGTGACAGGGCAAAGGGGAATGGCTTTAAGCTGAAAGAGGATAGATTTAGATGAGATATTACGAAGAAACTCTTCACTATGAGGGCGGTGAGGCACTGGCACAGGTTCCCAGAGCAGCTGTGCGTGCCCCATCCCTGGCAGTGTCCGAGGCCAGGCTGGATGGGGCTGGGAGCAACCTGGGCTAGTGGAAGGCGTCCCTGCCCGGGGCAGGGGGTTGGAACTAGATGATCTTTAAGGTCCCTTCCAACCCAAACCGCTCTATGATACTATGATTTGCTCCCTAATGCCCTTGAGAAAAGGCAAGACTTGGTGCAGGGAAGACAGGTCTCGCTCTGCTTGGAACCCCCCATGAGCTCAGAGGAGGGACAGACACAGCGGTACCCCTGGTCCCCGAGGTGGCTGGGAGCTCCCCATCCCCCCCCACCATCAAAAGCAACCATGAAAATTCAGATTTCTGACCCTAATGACAGCCCCAAGGCACTGGCAGCCTCCACTGGACTGCCACACAGCCTCTGCTGGGAGACTTCAGCGCGGGGCTGAATTTTAGAGGAGGACAGTCCCACTCCCAGCTGCCTGCCCGCAGCCTGGCTCCCCCAGCACTGCTCGCCTTTCTGGGGGTGTCCTGGGGACCCCACAGCAGCTGATGGGAAGAGTCGATGGGCCAAGCAACATTCCCAGGACCTCAGATTCCACCACTTTTGGCAGCATAATGAAAGGCCAGGTACTTGCTGAGTAACGCCAAGAAAATGAATTCAGCCAGAAAATCAGATATGCAAAATGTGTGTGTCCCGTAAGGAGGGATTTTCCTGCCTGCCAGGACAGAAAGCCCATCACAGCAGGTCGATCCATTCCCAAGAGACGGCGTCTCCCTCTTTTCTCGTTTTGTTATTGAATATGCAAAATCCTATTTCATTTGCACTGTATTAGGTACTTCATGTCACAGGGGGTGACATTCTTCTATGTGTAAGCTGTTTAACAGATGAGCAGTCAAGTGGCAAAGAAATACATTATTAATGCTTCTGGTTAAATTAACTGATTAAAACCACTGTAGCTAAAATGCATGTATCAGCAATTTACTCGCACTAAATGAGAAATTAATGGAATATGGTGGCTTGGTTTTTTTAATGACAAGTAGATAGGGATGGTCTGGAAAGGTATGCCACCTCTGATAGGAATTAGCCACTCGGTCCATGGGCCACGCAGCTTCGGCTTGCGCAGCACAGCCACCCGCATCCCCAGCAGTGCTCAGCCCCTGGGGCTGGGGCACCCACCTGCATGGGCTGCAGCTTCTAGAAACAAACTTCTCGTTTGCAGCTCCTACTCACTTGGCCTAATTGGCAATGTTTCCTCTGCCATGCCTTTGAACAAGCTGTTCTGGCGTTGCATGTTTTACATCTGAGAAAGAGCATTTACCACAGCAGCAGTGTGTAACCCTGACCAAGGGAGCGGATCAAAGCACTAATCTGAGATCAAAGGCCTTCAGCAGTGGTACAGCAGAAATAAATTAAGTTAGCAACAGATTTTTTAATGATATTTAAGTTTTTAATTTGCATAATACATGATTAAAATGAAATGGGCATTTTTATTTTTTAAGCAGGCTCAATTAATTAAAAAAAAAAAACCAGCAGCATTATAATCTCCTAAGAATAGATTCCTATAAAGATAAGGGCAATGAAAATGCCAAGAAACTTTTAATTTACCCAGTGTACAGCTCACAGCATAACACAGATCTCCACAAGTGACCAGTGAGCTGCAGGCTGAAAATGCCGCAAGAGGCAGAACCTCCAGGAGCCCAGTGATGCCCACAGCGGTGGCTGGGAAAGGCTCCTGCCGGCTCTACAGTTTTACTTTAAGCAGGCTTATTTCTCTGCAATAGATCTTGCAAGCTTTGGGCTACTCCCCTTGTAATCGTTCTCACTATGAGATACCTCACCAAATACTTGGGCTCACTTTTGATTAATTAGCAATTCAGATGTTTTGTGTGTGGGTTGCCACAAGTATGGAATTGACCCACGGTATTTGTTCGTGCCTCCGCCTTATGACACCCCGCTGCTCGGACCGTGCCCACCCGTGCAGGCTCAGCCCGATGCCCGAGCTTTCGCCTGCTCTGAGCGACGGGCAGCTCCTGCCCCGAAACCTTCCTGAGGCTGTGTAAACTCAGCAAACATGTCCTGGAAATCACCAATGACCGAATAAATCAAGCATGCTCAGATGTCATGTTTATAGTTGTGCTTTGGGCTATAAGCGTGGTTTAAACTGTAATATATGGGAGGAAAAAAAAATGTTTGAAAGCTTAGAATTATTAAGGATCTATAATACAGGGTTTAGGCAACACAGCTGTAAGTATATTTTTCTATCGTGTTTTATTGGCCTGCGATATAATCTAGTGTTAGATGTGATGTCCATCTGGCGCACAGCTCGAGCGAAATACGAAGCAGAGAAGCAAGGCCACCACTGAAATAAATTCAGGCTCATGCCTGTTATTGACTGGGCTTGTAACAAAACCTGCAGGATGATAAAATAATTCAGATTTGTCTTTATTATGTGCCTTGGAGCTCAGCACTGGCACCGTGTCTCCCTGTACATGCTCTCTGGTTTCGGACTCCCCCAGCCCTGCCGCGCTGTGCCCGTGCAGGCGATTAATTACAGGTGCTGCTGTGCCCGTGCAGGCGATTAATTACGGGTGCTACAGCACAGCCTCTGCCCCAGCAGGCAAATGCTTTTCTCACTTACCCCAGTGCAAGCTGGGCCCAACTGGTCAATTTGTGAAAATTATCTGTAAACTGCATACAGGGTGTTGAAAACCAAAACCACTTATTTTTGGGGGGGGAAAAAAATTGCCTTCTCAGTTGAACTGGAATTTGCAAATCTCTGGGCTCTGCTAAGGGAGCCCCAGCTCCGGGGCTCGTCAGACATGCACAAAACCACTGAAACCAGGGGTGGTCCCTGCAGCAGGTACTGCCTCGGGGCCACCTTCACCCCCCCCGAACTGGTGACCAGCCAGCAGACCGTGCCCAGTCTGAAATGTCATGTGTAAGAATGAGTACAAGAATTCATTCATAAGAATAAAACTTGTATGTAGGAGTGAACCTTGCAGAGGAGGAGCAGCGACACTGCCTGGGCTCACTCTCTTCCCAACAAGTCCTCAACATTGAGGCCACACGGTTTGGCTGGCTGTGTTTTTTAAAGTTCTCTGTCCGTTTTCCTTCCCTAGCAGTTATTAGCTCCTGTTTTATCTGGAAATAGAAATACACCTGGTATAAATGTGATATAAGTATCCTGCGATGAAGCCTCACACAAAAATTCAACCCAAGTAAAATTACAATTATTGCATGTTAATTAAAATCTTTTAAAATATTCATTGCTAAGCCCCAGCTAATAAATGTTAATACCCACCTGGCATGTAACATATAATACTAGACTCAAGAAATCTAAATTAAATCCTATACTTCATTTACAGTATAACCAGTCAACTGGTTGTTTCTCATTCTTGTGTTGATGCATTCAAAAATCAGGGCTTTAAGATGATGCATTGAATAGCAAATGCAGTTCTGCAAATATTATGACATATTGTTTGTCATCTGCCCTAAATATTTAACAGTTCGTTTTCACAACATTTTTATGCCACATGCTGAGAATTTGCTCCTGATAGATGTTGAATTTGATTGATGAGATGGATTCCATTCAGAAGCTGCCAATCCCAAACCCTCGTCAGGGTCTTTGCTGTTAGCATCTTCTGGTTTCCCCCACCCCCTTCTTTTTCAAAGAAAGCAGAGAGGGGAAAAACCCACAGAGTTATCTGGAAAAATTGTTTCTGCTTAATCCCATCTACTCTCCACAGAAAAACCTTTGCCTAGGAAGAGATCAAAGGTCTGTAATAGATTTCAACAGGTTTCCAAGAGGTGTGTGATGCAGAAGGGAGTGCAAGGCTCTGAGTGATTGAGCAGCCCTGTGCTGCTGCTGCTCAGGAGCAGCCAAAGATGTAATTGGGAGATTTAGACACCCATTTTAGCCTTTTTATCTTCCTATCTTAATGCCATTAAACAGAGAGAAAAGCCAGACTTTGCCAGGATGCAGTGCTTGTTGTGTGTGCTGGGAGCACGAGGTGGTGGGGGGCACGGGGGCTGCTCTGCTCACAATCTACCTCGACTAATGTCTTTTACAGTGGGAAAGATCTGCCTGGGGTAGGCACTTTGTAAATGTGCAATGTTCAAGTTTTTTTATGAATGGTTCTTTTTCCTTCCCTTCTACACCCCCCCTCCCCCCCGCCCCTATTTCTTAATTGTCAATTCTGAATGCCCAGGGTAATTACAGCTGAAAGATTTGCTGACTTAAAAGCAGCACTTTATTCCAGGGAATGAAAGAAAAAAAAAGGGAATGACAAAAGGATCTGCTCTGAAAAATGCTTTCATTATTTTCCTGTCATCTGTACTCTCAATTTACAAACAGCTACATGCAGAGCAGGGGATGCAAAGGGGTGCGCTGGAACTGCCCAGCAGTGTGACTGCAAAGGAATTTTACATTCCCTTTAAATGATCAAAATCAGCTATTAAAAATCTTCTCCATCTCATAAAAGAAAACGATGCACATGAAAGAGCAGCTTGTGCGGAGCTGTGGTCGGTGCCTATGGCTGAGCAGCTCAGTGAGCGCGGCTGCAGCGTGGGGTCCCCGGCACGGGTGGGCACCCTGCCTGCACCCAGCCAGGCTGCCCAGGGCACGGCTTAACATCGCTTCTGGCCCCTCTGCCCAACGTCAGGGCTTGGTGTGGGGGGTGCGGAGCTGGGTGGTCACAGCAGGGCTGGGTCCTGATCTCACCCTGCTGAACTCGGCTCCTGTGGGAAAAGGGGTTTGGGTTGTGCGGTGAGAGGGGACCAGACCCACGCGCTGTCCTGGGGCTCATGATGCTCCACGCCGAGCTCTGGGAAGGGCAGCACCCCGCTGCGGGCACCCCGCAGGGCTGCTCGTCTGTCCCCCCTCCTGCTCCTGGAGAGGTGACAAGCAGCAAGTGCCAGTTACACCACGTCGCTGCTCAGGGCTGGGAGCGGCTGCTCTGCAGTGATCCAACTGTCACATTGACAGAGCTGAATGCATTTCAGCATGAATTGAGCCAAATATGTGCTAATGAAGCTGAATATTCATTATTATGACTAAACAAACTAAGTGAATCACAGATTAAAGTGGGTAAATTATTAGTTTGGGAGCTCAGGAAAGGGGAAATCTGAAGACCAGTCCAATTATAGAGGAGGTGGAATAAGAAAACTTTATTAATAGACTCAAATTCAATTAAAAATGCATGTTAGTCATTGTATAGTGCTTCACACCTTTGTCATCAACAACAATGGATGTAACTGTACCACTTGTCGGCTCAGCAGTGACCTAACCACTTAATTGTTCACACCCAACCCCAAAGCTTTGATGTTTTGTAATAATTCTAAGATTTATCATAGCAATCACTGTTTATTTAACGCTAAGGACACTGTTTCCTCAACCACAGCGTTATGAATTACCAAGGATTATGTGTTCAGTGGCTCCTATTGATTCATGCAGAGCTAATTAATGAGATATATCACCCAATCATAAACATGAGCAATAACACATGCCTCGTTAGCACCAACGAGCAAACTGTTACAGGGGGCATGGGGAGGTGGGAGCAGATCTCTGGAAGGGTTAATGGGGTGATACCTCCTGAGTGAAGTAAAACTTCTTTTATAAACTCTGAAGTAGAGAGTGAAAAGCAGCGCGTGCCCGTGGGCTGTGCTCTGCGGCTGGGTTCCTGCTTTCTCCTGGCTGCCCTGGCCTTGGCGTGGGTGGTTCTGCCTCCCTGGGGCTTCCCTCAGCGGGGTGGGGGAGCCTGAGGAGCTGGAAGGGGACTGGAGCATGAAGGAGACCTGTAGATCTAAGGTGTGTTTGTTGAACTTTCTTTAAATAAAAATTCCTTTTTTTGTTACCTGGAGCCTTTCCTGGAGGTGACGCAGGATTTGGCACCTTCTGCCAGCTCTGGGGCATGGTGTAGCTGAGAGATTCCTTCAAAGGAATCAGGTTTTGGCCAAGCACTTGGTAAAGACTGGGAAGGTAGATGAAGTCTGGAAGCTTCCTTTGTGGCTGGCACTAGAGCTTCGTCACAGTCAGAGCACAGCAGGGGCTGCTCAGACCGCAGTCTCCGTGCCCTTCTCTTAGCTCTAGGTCTGTTGGGACAGCACACAGGGTGAGAAGTAGTAGATGAGGCTGTGAAAGGTCCACAGACTGGCTTCCCATGGGATGTTAATAACCCCTTACTGTCTTGCCTTTTTTTCTTTTCCTTCTTTTTCCCCTGGAATTGTTGGGGTTTTTTCCTGCCATTACTTTCATTTCAGGTAAGTCGGTATCTCCTGTGCAATGGTTGTATGGTATAAAGTAAACGGGGAGCTATAAACTGAGAGCAGCATGAATTCAATGGAAAAAATGATTTGATACAAGTTAAACAAGCTTGGCAGGAAGGGATGCTTGTGAGTGGGAGATGCAAAAGGAGCTCAAAATGTAGCTGAGCTGAATCTGACTTTAATTAAAAAGCATATTCAAGGAGATTTCTGACAGAATAGCTGAAGAGTGAAAGTTTCCCATTTCCTACCCTATTTATAAACCAGTGAACGTGAGCTGGCGTCCCCCCTCTCCACAGGGGGTCTACAGTAAGCAGATTGTCTGTGGGGAAACCACATGGACTTGTGCAAAACAAACCTCTCCCACTCGCGGGACAAAGAGCTGTGGAGCAGCCCCACGGTTGGTACTGCTGCCATGCCTGGGCCAGAGATCTGAATCAGGGACCATCCCTGACTTATCCTCTAATTCACAGATGACTCAATATCTTGAGTGCAGAACTCAAAATCTTCAGTTTCAAAGAGCTAAGTGAGAAAAAACAAGATTAATAAGTAGAACGGTCCATCTGAAAGCAAATTTGGAGGGGATGCTGCAGACATATCCCCTACTATAGTGCCAAGCATCTGGTTTATGTATTGTTTTCTTCATGATGCATGTAATATATTTAAAGGCTATTTGGAAAAGATGTTTCTAGCACCTTCTAGCCCAGCAGCAAGCAGGACTCTGCTGGGTAGCAGCACATGAATCTGATGAACCAGTGTTGGGTCACTGCCATGCACCCTCTGCAAAATCCGGAATTAAGCTACTGCAAATATATCGCTCCCAGTAACGTCCCAAGGGTGGGTGGGGGAACCTGCAGGGTTAGAAATTATATATTGCTCTAGAAATTATATATTGCTTGCAAATGTACCCTCTGCCCTGCGCAGCTTGATGTGGTTTTGTGTGTGCAGCTGCTGAGTGTGGCTGTGCTGAGCATGAGGGGATCTGTGCCGCTGCAGGGCTGGCGATGGCTTGTGAGCGTGCTGTCACCGCAGAGCTGCCGTCAGCACCAGTGCTGCCGTACCAGCCAAGCCGATGCCCAGCAAGGTGGCTGGGCTGGGGGGCATGGGGGTTCAGTTTTGTACGCATCCTGCTCTGTGCTGTGCTCGTTTTAAAGTGGTATTGTAACTCAGCTGCTCTGCCAGGGTGAGCATCTACAGTCTGTGGGCTTCATGGGGTTCCCTTAATTAAAATCAATTAGTAACATCTTGGGGCTGTAATAATGAAAATACATGAGTTAGCATTGGAAATCAATAGCATTATTACTGGTCATGCTGTGGACCTTGCTGCGGCAATGTAGCAACAGTGCAGAGAAGATCAGAAATTAAAACATGGAGATACAAGGCTCCTTCATGCTGGTGTGCTCTTCCCTTCCTTTCCCCCATGATCGTGTGAGTGAAGGGGTGGGTGCAGTCCTCGTCCCCTCACTGATGTCCAAGCAGAGCCTTCATCTTTCACGAGAGGGGCAGCTACTAGGGTGTCCCCAGGCATGGAGGATAAGTGGGGAGCAGAGTAGAGCTCCAGACTTTGCTCGAGTCCCTCTTGGGCAACTACTTGCAATAAACGCAGTGTGACTTATTTTACTTCTTAAATACTGTTTATGGAAATACTTCAAGGCCTGACCTAAGTCACATCTCACCAGACAACGAGTTGGAATAACCCTACTGCTTAGTGTCTCACTCAGCTTTGTAGTATAAAGAGAGTACTATAGCTTTATAGTGTAAAAAGAAAAAAACAGACACCAGCTAGAATTCAAGGGGAAAAAAGACGTGACTTTTAAAACTTGCAGGTGGTAGGATTAAGTCCCAGGAAGATGATTCTTTGTCTGAGACGAGCAGCGAGTTTGGCACCGAGTCCCGGGTACCCTACCTGCAGTGTGAACGCTCTCCCTCCCCCCGTGCCAGCAGGCTTTGGTGACTTGCTGGCTGGGGCTCTGGGCCATGCAACACCTGCCTGTCCCCTCCTGCTAGACAAGAGCCGTTTCAGTGGCCACAACGTGGGGTGAGACACGTGCCGTAAGCACAGGGAGCAAACCTGCTGCCTCTAAGGGTGTGTGGCAGCTGCTTTGAGCTTTACCCCACAGCCCCTCCCAGCTCCTCCAGGACAGGACCAAGCCCAGCTAGGTGAGGGCTATGGAGACATGTGACAACTGTCCGTACGTGTTCAGAAGGCATCAGCTCTTATTTGCACAGGTCCTGGGAGGATCAGTGGAAATATTGAAGACCAGATGGAAATTTTAGGCTGGACTTCAGAAAGAGCTTCCTTGCTGCAAAGCCAACAGCCTGAAGGAACAGTCTCTTTAGGGTGGAAATCTTCCTGGTGCCGCAGATAAACTCCCTCCGCTGTCCCCCCACTTCTGCTTTCTCCTGGCTTGTGTCCTCAGGAATGTCCTGCCAGTGACCTTGCAGGATAAATCAGGCTCCTGGGAGCCATCACAGCCAGGAAAAACCATTTTCAGTGACAGACAACCCTGAATCACAGTGGGTGTGCTGCAATACTTGCGACACAATCAGGAGCAATGCTTTAATTTAGGCACTCGCTTCGGCAGAGCTGCATAGGGAGGGTGACAGAACAAGGAACCTGCAGGGCAGCGGAGTCCTGCTTCTTCCCTGCAGATCAGGCAGCGTCCTGGGCTTCTGGGGAAATCATTTCACATGTACCAGGTGCTTCACAACTATTAAATAAACCAGCTTTCCCAGTTGCCGTTCTTTGAACTGACTGTGAGAGGATTAACCGAACAGCCAAGCTGGCCACACTCACAACTCAGTCACAAAGTAAGGGGCTGACTGTGAGCTCTAAGAATTGCTTCCTCTTCCTCAGCATCCTGTCCTCCTGCAGAGATCCAGCTCAGATCTTTCCTTTTTCTCCCCCCATGCTTTTGAGCCACCTGTGGCAAGCGTCACCTTCCCATTTGATGGTCTGCACTTGCAGGCAGGAGGGGCAGCTCCTGCCAGTGCCAGCTACACAGCATTTCCCCGACTCCTGCTCTGACACGCCATCAGCTCCGCTCGTGCTTCATCTCCTGTATCACCCCCGGCTGAAAACTCCCTGGCAATTACAGAGCCTGCAGACAGCTCCTGCCAGACGGATGGCACAGGCAGACCAGCACCTCGTCCTGCTGACCTGCATCCACAGCTTGTCTTTGGTGCCCCCCCAGCCCCGCCCCCAAAACCTCACTCTCCTTCCTACCCCTGCAGCTTCTCAGCCCTTTGTGGGGCATCAGGACCAAGAAGGCTTTTTGGGGAGGGGTACCTATTTTCTTTTAAAAAAAATAATCTGTCACTTCACAATGAAAGAAACCCTCACTTTTACATTTTAAAGGAAGGAAAACTGCTGTTAAATGCCTTCCTGATATGTTGTAGAACAAATGGAAGAAAGTCTCTAGAAGCTGTGCTGTAATGACTTGTGATGCTTTGCCACACAGGAAAGCACTTGGAAAACCACTGGGAGGAAAAATCTTAGTTTACTTTGCAGGTATCCTGGGTTTTATGCCTCTTTTGAATTAGCTTGAGGAGCTTTAGGACACTGAAAGCTCCACTTGGCTGAAGAAAGGACAAACGTTCCCAGGGTGGAAATTTGCTCCATTTAACAATACTGGTAAATTTATAGCTCTCTTCCTTGCATTCTCTGTGACCTGCTAGCAGTGACTAAAAATTCAAGGTAATGTACATGTCCCTATCATCCAAGTCAGGTCCTGCGTGCTGGAGGTGGGCTCCCTGGAGGGGGTTTTGCTCTGCTTTGGCTGGAGATGAAGGACCTGCATTAGCAGGTTGCACCAGTGCAGCTGGGGGACAGAGGCAGCGAATGCTTTCCCCAGGATGACAGGCACAACGCAGCGAGGTGGAGATTTTTCTGAGCTGTAATTGCTTTCCTCAGATGAAAGAGTGACGGGAACTGGGAATAAAATCGGTGCCATGTTAGCACATTTGCAGCTGGGGGAGAACCCCTCGTGCTCACGAAATGCAGCGGGAGGCACTGCAAGGGCTCTTCCCCGGCTGCGTGGGAGAAGCCTTCAGAGGGAAGGTCTCCCCGTGGAGAGTGGTTGCCAAGGGAGGCTCTGCCTGGACTCATGTTCGCTTGCAAATGCTTTTATATTTAGACAAGAGCTTTTCCCAGTGTACTGGTGATCTGTGGGTGTTTGTCACCCTTGAGGAGAGGCAAATGTGGAAGGAGAAGTTGTGCTTGACATTGTATGTCCCCACTTCAGGAGTATTTCCTGAGGAGAAATGACTAAAGGCTTTGAGCAAATGATATAAAGGGAAACTATCAACTGAACTAGCAAAACAGTGCTCTTGCTCAGTACTGCAAGGCTCTGATACCGAGCTGGTTTGCAGCTTTTCTCCTTCTCAAACAGTGCTTTCAGGTGCTGGTGTGATCCTTTCAGATGTGCATGCTTTGTGACATGATCTGGTAACAACAGAGGCTTTGTATGTGCAGGCAGGTAACTGATGGCAGCACAACAAGCATTTTTTGTAACTGAAAAGCATTAGAAAATGCATCAGAACTTCTGGAACTTAATCCAACCTGAAGTGCTGAAATCTGGGGGAAATGCACAGAGTAGTAGAAATCAGATTTTCTTGTCCTTTCTTGTCCACTTCTTAGCAGAGGTGACCTCTCTTTTGAAGACACAGACAACCAAGAGCGAGGGTTTGCAGTCTGGTGCTGTGTATGCCCACCTCTGCTTAGCTCAGGTGAGCCTTGCCTAACCTGAGCCTGGTGGAGCAGGTGTCTGTCCCTGTCTGTCCCCAGGTGTCCTGGTCCAGAGGAGCAGCCTGCGGGTGCTGAGCCTCCGGCAGAGCTGCTGCCCCTGTGCCTCACCCGGGCTTCAGCACAAGAAGTAACTTGCAAATCCTCCTCTGCAAAACCCGTGGCATATCCCTGATGGCGCCCTACTGGGCTCACTTCAGAAACTTAATTGCCATAATCCTTTTCCGTGTTGTAGTAATAAAGTGCTTGCTTCCCCAATAAACAGGAGTTAATTTCAGTGCATTCACGCTCTGTGTTCAGGTTTTTTTGGATTTGGGAGGCTCTTCCAGAAGTGTTCATGTTGAACTAACTGATTTTTATTAATGCTTTCAAATGGAGATGAACATGATGTGTTATCTCAGAGATGTCAGGCTTGATGAAACCAAAAATCCCACCGGTTCAACCTCTGCTCCTTCTGCTTTGTGTAGCTGAGCCTTAATGCAGTAATGATATTGCAATACCCTCTGAGATGAACACAGAAACCCTGACTGGATTAGCATGCTGAACTGTTTATTCCAGCAGGGCTTTTTTTGCTCGCAAAAGCTTGCCTGAACTTCATTCATTAATGTGCAGCTAAAACAAGTGAATGGGCTTGAAATGTAAGTTTGGTCTTTCTATTTTCCCTCACCTAAGCAACTGTACAAGTGTTTATTTCCTCCTATAGAGTAATCCAAACACAAATCCTAGGAGCAGCCAGGTTAATCTCTTTGGCAATTGAAGCTGGCCAATAGAATCCAATGGAAGGGTGAACATATTGGATTGGGCAGCAGAGATAGCCCAGTCCTTATTTTCTTTATCCCTTAATGAAGGGATGGCTCACCAGCACTCTCATTTTGAGGATCACCTTGCTAGCGCAGTCAGCAGGACAGTTCGGGGGAGCTTTGGCCGCTGGGGATGCAGCAGCTCCCATTTCATGCTGTGACTGGGCAGCCGTTCTGCTGGGGACGGTGAGGAGATGTCCCCATCGGCTGGTGGCCTGGCTCTGCTGCCGAGTGGTGGGGCAGGTACAGTGATGGGGCGTGAGCTGAGAAAGTGCTACGGAGATGTGTGTGCTTAGGTCTTGCTTTTTCCTTCTATGCAGATTTTACTGTTAGTAATGCTATTTTTAGCTTCCCCTTCCAGAACTCATAAAAACGTGTATTTTTGATCTCTCTCAAATATATCTTGCTAGCAAATCTGAAACATGTTCTTACAGAGTATCTGCATGAAAACAAGAAACTTATTTTTTCCTTAAGAGTTCTTCAAATAATCTTTGCTTGTTAAGTGCTGAAACAAAGATACATAAAGGTCTGTTTCTGCGGGGGGGACAAGTTAAAGGTCACAGGGAGAACATATGAGGGCTGTCTATGGAGCTAAAGGGATAGACACAAATGCCTTTCTTAACTTTCCTCATCCTCGTGATGCCTACCCACCACCAGTGGAACTAAGGCAGCCTTTTCCACAGGAGAAAAGGGGGAAAAAGGGGGAAAAATTCTTAGCTGTGCTGAAGAGCTACATGTGCTGAATCTCCTTCTGCGAATTTTCATTTTTTAAAGCAGTATCAGATACTAATAACTGAGCTTTTTCCTGGTTTAATAACAAGGAATCTTCCCAGTGTCAGAGGCAGCATTGGAAACAATGGGGCTAATTAACTCCCAGAGTTTTCCTGTGACCTTTGAAGTCTGCACGGAGATACACTTTGTATAAATAGGCTAAAATAATATCAAAGGCTGATGGTTGTTTCTTTAGTTTAGAAGCAAAAAAGGCTTTCCTTAAATAAATACGGCAAGCGTGTGCAGAAAGGTCAGCAAACTGATTCCCATAGCCAATGCAGAGGCTGGTATTTAAAACCCAACCTGTTTCAAGCAGAACATCATCGTGATGGGCACAATCCCTCCTGTAGTGTCCCCAGGTGCATCCGCGTGGAGTTTGCCCACGTTTCTGTCTCTGCAAAGCACCTGGTTGTCTCTGGGTTATCGGGGAAGTTGGGTGGCAGGAGGGAAAGCAGCAGCTGTGGGCTTTGCAGCTTCTGTCAGGATAAGTGCTTTGCTCCGGTGTTGCCTGTGGTTCTCCAGCCTGGCCTCGGTGATGCTGGTTCCACCTCTGAATCCACCCACGTTGATCGGTTTGTTTGGCACCTTACAGACCAGCTGCCACACGTCCCCTGCTGCCCAGGTGCTCTGCCAGGCATGGCGCAGGGGGGTGAAGGCCATGGGAGGCCTGAAGACACCCTGTTCTTGCTCTGGTTGTTGCTGTCTGTCTGTGTGCTCCTCTGAAAGTCTCAGCCCTGCTCTCTGGGACCAGTCCTCCCAGAAGGATGAGACGTTTCTGCAGAGAGAAGGTCTGGGGTGAAATAGCACTGGGAGCTGTGCTGAATTCTGTGTGACCCTGGCTATCTCAACTGGAGCCCTTTTTCCTCAGCCACACAGAAAGGACACAGGTATTCACAGTCGGGGTCTCCATCCCTGGAAGTTACCCCACTGAACGGGGGCCAGCCCTGGTCTGTGTTTCAGCTGTGACCTGGCCGACACACAGCATCTCCTGGGCTTTGCCCTTTGGGGAGAAGCTGCCGCAGGCTGTGTTTGCCCAGCTCTTTTGGACCACAGCAAAGCTCCACTCGCGGCACTTGGACCGTTCAGCTCACCAGATGTATGGAGAAATTACTCGAGGTCTCCACAAACATCTGCTGGATGCCCGCTCTGCAGCTTGGGGTGGGACTGACCAAGGCAGGACAGCCCTCCGCCACAGCACGGCTTTGTCCTGCCCGTGTCACCACTGCCCGTGCGCTGCCTGCACTGATTAATGAGGAGGACATTAGGGCAGAGCACTTGGGAGTTACCAGGTTATGAGGTATTTGTGCTTAAATTAACTGTGGCTCTGTTTTCCTCCCATTACACAAACTTTGTTAAAGCACCTCTTGATAGCGCAGACTTCTGGCAGGTTCTCTAGTAAGTGGCTGTGGCTTTATCTACTGATTAATAACCACAAGCTGGATTGAAGGTCATGGTGTTATGTTCTCCATGGGTGTATAAAAATAAACACGTAAGATGTCCTTTCAGTATTTCTGTGCAGGCATTGTGCAGGGGGGCCAGGGCATAAACATGGCCATAAAATCATCGTAACATCACACAGCCCAATGACAATATATTGTCTAATTATGGAAGGCTCAAAGACATCCTTGGGAAGATATAAAGTGGAAATGTAGGTCTACGGATGGATCCAGGATGAATCCTGAGGAGACCGAGTAAAAGAAGTGGGTATTAATGAGTAGCACAGAAATAAGGATTTGAGGAAATTCAACTATAAAAAGACGGGGAAAAGGGGCTGTCTGTATAACTAGGAAACAGCTAAAACAACAGTCCAAAAGGGAAACATAAAGCTGGAAATTGGGTAATAAATCTCTGCACTCATCAAAGAAGAGACAGTTCTATTGGAAAATAAAAATAACATTCTAGAACACAACAGAGTGGAATTTATAGTCCAATTAAAAATGCACGACAAAGAAGCCCCCTCAAATACTTTTTTCCTACTTTAGGTAGAATACAGTGAGAGCACAGCATATCTGGGGGAAAGAAGACTATTGGAAACTGCAAGAAAATAATAGCTTGAACATATGGTTGATTAAAGGCACTTCTGCCTCTGAGATGGTCTGCAAAGTCACAGCCTGCTCCGGAGCTGCTGCTTCCCCTGCACTTTGGTTCGTGTGCTCTACACCGGTTGAACGCCTGGCTCTGGTGCTCCAACCCAAGGCTGAGAGACCAGGAAAAGTGGAGCCCATGGAAGAGGTGGTCTCACCTGTACCATGCCATTACGTGGGCTTTACAGGGGTGGCTGTACTGTATGTGACAGGGCTACGAGGGGGCCTTGTAGACATGATTTAAACCTGACCCTTGTGAACTATTGAGAGATGCAACTGGAGGCTGGGGACAGGATGGAGGCTTGTGCCTGCGGTGGCATCAGAGGGAGCTGTGACAGGAGTCAGGAGCAGCCCAGCTCTCATCCCCGGAGGGAATGCTATGTCATAGCACTAACTACAAACCTAATGAAACAGCCCCCAGCTCAGTGACAACAGATTGCCTAATTATAGCGGCCCCAAAGACATTTTTAAGCATCATATAAAACAGAAGTGCAGAACTGAGGATGTCTCTAACTCCCAAAGAGCACGGAAAAGGGGGAGAAACACTGATGTGCTTCCCCCTTAGCTGACAGCAGTGCTGGCACCAGGGAGGAGAGAGGGGCCCCTGGTACTGCTTCAGTGGGGAAAGGGAATGGCTGTGGAGGGAGGGAGAGGAAAAAGCAAACACTATTATTCTCACAAATGCTCCTGAAAACTCAAGGAAGCTTTCGCATGAGCAACAAAAGCCACGCTAGCCACACAAACCATCTGGAGCTCCCTGTGGGGATTCAATAAACTTCCTCAAATTGCTTTAGACATTTCCCACTCTCTCCACTCATTTTATGTGCAGAGTTCAGCAAGACACTGCTTCTTACTCAAACACCACTTGTCACTTGTATTTGGGTCGTTTTTCTTCTCTTTGCCAGTACTTTTTTCTTCTGGCTCTCGAGTCTCTCGCGTCCTCCCTGATACCAGCTCTCTGCGCGCCTCGGCACAGGTTGCACAGCTCAGAGCTAGGCACAGCCAGCCCTGTCGCACCGTGAGGGCTCCCCACCGCCCTTGGAGTGTCACAGTGACGAGGTGATCGCTAGTGCATTTGCGCACCAGGGACATGACTCAGCTGCCTGCCCTTCCTTCCTTTCAAATAGAATTGCTGTCTTTTTTCTCTGCTCTCTTCAGCAGCTCCTGTCCTGCTCTGTCCTGCCTGAGCTCCAGCCCTGCTGCAATGCAGGCAGCGGTGCCAGCAGCACCAGCTGGTGACCACATTTCTGTCTGTCTGCTGCTTATCAGGAGTCAAGCCACAGACACTCACACTCCAGCAGTGAATTATGATATAAAAATAAGTGTAGGCCTGATTATTGGCTTTGTCTGCTTTTTGCAAACAGATGCTCTATTGTTTATCGAGCCTGTTCTCTAAATCCACTGCCATGTACATGGTATTTTATATTTGCAGGCACTCTTATATCTTAATTTTTAAAGTGCACCCTTTAAAATGCCCAGAAGCTGTATTCTGCATGTTGTCTGTTAGCGTGACCTTCCCCCACAGGACAGTGTACTTGGCAGTGACTCAAGACCAGAAGAGCTTTGCTTCCCAGCCCTACCAGAAAAGTAGATCCCACCACGACCTTGATCTAGAGAAAGCAAATCTGTACATCACAGGCTGCCCTCTCTGATGCACAATGGTTCATCTCAAGGAAGGAAAAACTGTTGTGATGGTGCTGACCCCTGGCTTGCA
Organism: Falco peregrinus; assembly: GCF_023634155.1. NCBI lineage: Eukaryota > Metazoa > Chordata > Aves > Falconiformes > Falconidae > Falco > Falco peregrinus. The sequence continues at coordinate 119,513,421 of NC_073723.1, forward strand.
GTCTGATAGTTTTCTTCTAGACACAATGAAAATACACCAAAGTAATGGTCATTAATTGCTAATCATGCCATCTCACAAGGTATGGAAGGCTGAACTCCTAGGAGGTTGCCCAGTGCATGTTCTCTGCTCTATAGGATGAAAAAATAGGTACTTCTGGCACCTAGATAGACTTAATTTGCTCAAATAATGGTCTTCTGTGAATATATGAGCTCACATGATGAAAAAAATAGCTTGCGTCAAACATACTACCCCTCATCTATTTGCAGACACGGTGTATACATGGCCAACAGATTCATTAAAAAAATCAAGGGAACATCTTGAAATATTATGCTTACCATAGTTGTTATGCACATGTTGGATAGAAAAGAACCCTTGCCTGTTCATTGTGCTGTTTGTGACATTTTCAAATCTCAGTCCTGTCCTGTCTACCAGTTTTGCAAGAGTGTGTCCTGAATAAGGGGATTTGATGAAGCTCCGCAATACTCAGCAATTTCAGCTCCCAAAGATACACAGGAGCAATTTTCCTCATGTTCCTTGTCATTTCAGGTTTCATTTCTGAAGGAACTTAAAGGAAAATTCAGCCCAAATTACTCAGCCTCCCATCAGAGCAAAATTATACGATATCTTTTACTTGATTTCTGCATGAAGCCCCGTGTCTCAGTCAAGTATTTTTTCTATGTAGCCCACAAAATAAGAAGGAAATGCAGGTGCTCGAAAGGGTAAAACCCATCCTCGAATCACTAACTTCCAGCAAGCTTGGCTTGCTTCAGCTCTCCAGCCCGAGGAGGTGCAGGAGGACATCTCCTTTCTGAAGTCCTTTCAGCTCCAGCTGGAGCTTATCCTGAACCAAGGCAGCTGTGCGGTGCCTCTCCCAAACACTGGGAGCCCCTCACCAGGCGGTGCTGGCTCTTCCTCCGATGGTGCACGCAGCCAGCAAGGCTGCAAATAGCCAAGACCTTTCTGAGCACCTGCACGTCCAGCAAGGTTTAATGGAAAGACAATAATAACTGTTGTCTAAAAGTTTTAATGCTGTGTAGTAATGACAAATGATTTTGCTGTAGTGCACAGTGCCAGGAGATGCATGTGCAGGAGAGCCTGTCTGAATGGAAAAAGCCCACGCAAGAAATACTGACCTAGCCAGATGCTCTCTGCTGCTGATGCCAAATCTAGGTTTGTTCTGTTTCTAAAGTAATAATAGAACAAAATTTCTAAGCATCTTGGTGACAGACATCTCTTCCCTGAGTTCTTCAAAGGAAACAGCTCCTTTTTTCAGACCTCACTGAGGTTACTTAGGCTACAGCACAACACCACTACATGGCTTTCAACAGCATTTTCAATTAACACCAAAATCTGATGAGAGTACGTAATCACAGGTATCCAACTGCCATGGGACTGATAGGAGATGCAGACTTCAAACAGTGTCTTCAGAAACTCGGCTGAAAAAGGCTTTTTATGCGTGCCTGATACGTGCTTTTTCACTTGTGTGTTTAGCCAAGGGGCTGATATTTAGTTAATCCTGACAGAAGGAGAAACCGCTTTGTCCCATAAGGACTAGAACTGGTCCCAACAAGCAAAAGTCAAATGGGCAGCGTGGTGAGAAGTAGAAGGTACGGCTCAGCTCTGCCCAGCCTTGAGCGTAATGCACATTCAGATAAAGAACCAGCGCAGAAGCCGTTCTGCCATCAGGAACCCGATAAGCAGACAGCAAAAGAGGATGATGTCCCCTGGCAGCTGAGACTTTCTATTATTATTATTAATTTTGAATGTCTTGCTTTGTTCATGCATCATATATGCACAGCCTGAATCCAGCCTTCAATCAATAACCTGTCAATCATCCTCCCATCTTTCATCTTGCAAATCTCTAAGCCTGTGTTACAGGCTGGTTTTATCGGTGCCGAGAGAAAGGCCGGTGACCACAGGGAAGCAGATCGCTCACATCTCGGGTCAGCCTGGCCCTTACTTCTCAGCTGGGTTGTGTATACTTGCTATTTTTTTCTGCATTAGTGCATCTTTATGATTGCATTTATATTCATCGTTTTGAAGTGTGCTTTAGTCGCTCAGCAGGGCACCTTGTTAGACAAGGTCATGCCCTGAGATGCTTTGAATCCATTATGCAGGTAGGATGCAGCGAGCAAGGGGGAGGGAAGGGCAAGTGAGGTGAGGGCTGCATTGATAAAATGCTGAGGTGCTTTGGAAACCTTGCTTGTGTCTCAATGTGTTCCAGGCATTCCCACTGCCTGTGCAGGGGACTTGCTCTCGGTATTGCAGTCAGAGCGCTTGTACTGGTGGCCGTGGCCATGCAGGCATGCCGTCGCATACTTTGCAGAGCCTTCTCAAGCCATCAGTCGCTGTGCGATCATTCCTGCATCCCAGCTGTGACCCTCATCCTTCGGGAGGTCTTGTAACAATCATCCCCTTTGTTTCTTGCCCTTGGTCTGAAAAAGCTTGACTTGTATAAACCAAATTGAAGTACTTGAAGCACTGTGCAGATCTGCAGTTATCTCACAATTGGTGGCTTCTTACTGTCTGGGAACATAGAGGGGGAAATCTTTGGCTCCTCCAAATAGCCACGAATCATCTGAGTCTGGGGCCACTTTTGTGCTTTTGATAGCCAGAAAAAAAGTCAGTGCAAATTTAATAGGACCAGAGTTTGGAAGTCATATATTAGATTTGTGCCCTAGAAAAGCAAGTAAAGAAGAGGAGCCTTTATTTTTAAGTGTCCCTGTAGCACAGACTACCTAAGAGTGAATTTGCCTGGCTGATTTCATTGGAAATAATGTTTTCAAAACCAAGATGCATCTGTTTTCCCCTCACCTAATGAAATTATTTAGCACCCTGCTATTATACTGTTGCAAGAAATAAGGTTCACCGGATGATAAAAATGACACCAAAAAATTGACCCAGGCAGAGTAAGTATGTATGGAGCAACAGCAGGAACCTGAGCGGCTGTGCCACCCTTGTATACTTCATACTAAGTTCTGTTTCCAGCAGAAGCACCAACTGCCTTAACAATGTGCTGGCTTCTGTTTTATTCACAGCTAAAGACAGTGTATTGTTTAGAGTTCTTGGTTCAGGAATGTGTAGGATGTGTAATTTCGCAGGGATGGGGAAGGATTGGGGTGGGAGTGGGGGCAAGAATGATTACATATTTTTCCTTTATGCTTTTTGTGTTTTGTTTCTGGCTTTTAATTTTATTGCTGGCTTCAGGTCAGCAATAAACCGGGGTGGGCTCCTAGCCAAAGCTATCTTCTCTGATTTGCCAAAGAAAATGCATCTCCATGTTCTGGTAAATTCTCCGAAGCTGCCTGGTAGCAGCATCCCCCTTGCACCGGTGCGAGGGTTGGTGAGGGCTTCCCAGGAGCTGCCGGCCAGGACTTTGGTGCCAGCGCTGTGTAAGCAAGTGCCCGGAACCAGAAAGTTACTTAGAAAGATTAAACGACTTGATGTGTCGCATCTCAAACCTCTCGGAGAGTCAGCTGTGACACAGCTATATTTTAAATTGACAGAATCTCGAGTGCTGCAGTGCAATGAAGGGGGTTTTGACTCCTTCTGGGCAAGACCTTTTCCTGCTGTGCCTCTCCTTAGCTTTAGAGCCCAAACACAGCTCAGAGGAGTAGAAGGATGCTCCTTGGTTGACACAAGGAAGTAGCTGCTTCTGTGTCTCTGAAGCACCTTATCCTGACACTTCTGAACAGGTTTTTCCTTTAGTCTGATAGGAGTTGAGCCAAGCCAGCCAAGTCCACCCTTGCAGGTGTCTGACCAGCCTGTCTCCAAGTTCTTGCTGTGCCTGGCATGAAGTCTGCGGAGCGCGTTTGCCCTGTCCCCACGGAGCAGGCAGCTCTGGGGTGCGAGCTCTGCGGGTGGTGAGGAGGCGGCTGGCAGAGCTGCCGGCAGATCCTGACTTACAGTAACAAGGATGGTGCACGGAGCGTTGGCCGGCAACCACAGCACTCCCACCCCGGCATATGTCCTCTTGCCACTTAATGTAAGCTGCTTTTTGCTAATGGGAATTATCGGTGCTTTCATCTGCACTGCGTTTGAACTGCTGCATGATTCCCACTGCTCTGCCACCCAGGAGGGATGCGCACACGGTAAGGAGCTGCTGGCACAGCCCGCAGCAAGATGCTTCCCCATCCTGGCTCCAGTGGGCTCCTGTTTCCCAGGTCCCCTTCAGATCCAGATATGCGTTAGTGGAGGGCTGCAAAGCACCCTCAGAGATCCTGCAAAAGCATCTGTTGGGGTCCAATTTCTCCTCTTTCAAGCCTCCTCCAGGGTGCCTGCAGCATTTCCTGCTGTTTAGTGGGAGCTGCAGAAAGCTTTTGAACAGCCATGGTAAATTCAAAGTGTTGGGCTTTAAAACCAGTGGTCATGGGGGTCCTGGCTAGGAGAAGGGTCCATTTTCCTTGCTCTCTGCAAGCCCACTCCAGCAGTGCTGTTCTGAATAACACACCAGCTCCTAGAATCTCAGGCCCGGGCTGAGATTGCAGTATTTTTAAGACATAATGAAAAAGGTAATTTTCCCAGCCTCCCTGCAATCTTCATCATTGGGGAGGTATTTTGTGCAATTTTCAGTACTAGCTATAATCATGCTCCCAGAGATGATAGCGTGCTGCCGTATTGCCAGGGGTTCTTTGAACCCTGTGGTGCTTTGGGTCCCTCCCAGTAAAGGAAAGAAGTGAGTACAGCCATATAGGTGCCATCTCTGCTGGAGCTGCTCGTGTATAAAGGTCCTGCACTGAGAGCACAGCATGTCGCCTAGGCAAAGGCTGGCCTAACACCCAGATTTTAATATCTGCTCATGAGATGAGAAGCTTGATAAACCGGAGATCAAAGGTGAATGAATCCCCTGAATGTGTTAGCACACAGAACATATGTCCTGTGAAGGGGACACTGACGTGTTCCTGGCAACATACTACAGTCTGTTCACTCTCCCGCCATGCTGTCGCTTCAGGGGAGGAACCCACAGCACTGAAATTACCACAATCGTCATAATAATTTTGGCAGGATTAGTTGCTATGCAATGAAAGGGACACAAGGTTCATATGATGTCCAGTGCATTAGCCTTTGAAAATATGATGGGGCTTGGAAAAGCTTCTAGATTTCCGCAGACTTTGTAGCCCTTGCTTTGTTTGTGATGGATTTGCTGAAACCAAGGGTGCAGGGGGAAGTGGAACAAGCTTTATGGAGGAGATAAGGGCTGGAGTTAGGTGTGCAGCTCTGCAGGCAGCAAAGCTATGTGGGTGCTGTTTCTTCCCCTGCTCCTGTGGTTCCCTTTGGAGGGGGGTGTTGAACTGGGTCGGCGCAGGTCGGGAGGCACGGGAGCAGCACTGCGGCCGGCGGCTGCAGCCTGGATCTCCAGCTGAACCAGCTGCAGCAGCACGAAGCAGCCCTGCTCTCGGCCTGCCACCTTCCCTTACCCCGCAGAGAGGGCCTGGTGCATCGAGAGACTTGGGCTTGTGGAAGATGATGTTTCAGAGCTGTGAGACAAGAACTGAGAGGAGTTGTGAGGTGCATATTGCTAATGGTTGAATATGTGGATATATGGGGTATTAATAACAGGACAGTGCTCCCAACAGCAGCTCTTGGTTAGAGAGCTCCCAGAGTGGCGCTGGTTGGAATGAGCTCCATCTACTGACACAGCAGCACTGTCATACAGTCAAGGGCAATGCTGACTTGGAGGAGGCTGCGTTTTGCTCCCCAACTGTTTGTACCAGATAAGTGGGATGCTGAGGGGTGATGCTAAATAGCATAGGATCTGTAATGCACTTGCAGCAGCAGCTGATGGAAGGAAAGTGCAAAGTTGTGTTACTGGCAAAATGGAGCACAGGAGTCTGGGCAGCAGCCTCCGCGGTACTCATGAAATAAAAACATGCCTCTTGCGCTACATGCCAGAAGCCATTACCCAGAGAGCAAATCATCTACAGAAAGGGCCGTGAGGAAAGCGCCACTCAGAGACGGGGGGCTCTGCAGCAGCTAATCTGCAATCATTCACTTAATCAGGACGTCTCTGTCACAGCCTCTCTGCCTTGTGTTTCTAGTGTTAGGGCTTGTGATATATATTCACAGGCAATCGGACGCAAACAAGCTGTAATGCTCAATCAGATCACGTTAGGGATTTCAAAGAAAACAGAAATGAAAACGTCAAACCTGTTAAGCTTTGGAGTGCTTTCACCAGAACGTGGGCAGGAGGGACTCCAGGGGGTTGTTTAAAAATAGGAGCCAGAGGGAAATTGCTCTCACAACAGTGACATTCTGGTGTTGATGCCCTGCTGCAGCACTGTTCATTCTGCTTTTTATAGTTCAAAAAAGAAAAAAAAAAAATCATGTGATGCTGAATTTATGAACCCACTCAAAAAGCAGGGGCTCAAAACTCAGCTCAGTCATCTTAAGTTCAGCCTTGATAGTGTCTGTCATAGCACTGAGTGCCTGAACAAAGAGGCAGAAGAGGGTAGGCAAAACACAGTCACTTGTCCAAGGCCTGGGGCCTCTTAATGTTGTTTTTACCTGTGCAAGGGCAGCATAGGACACTTACACCTCGGAACGGTGGTATTTTGTACCTTTTTTGCATCTCTTCAGTACAGGTCTCTACTCCAGCGGGCAGCACAACAGCAGGTCAGCTGCCTGTGCTGCCTCTGTGTGCTGCTCAGCTCTGCTAGTGCTTCTCCTCTGCTAAAGCACAGCACAAGCTGGAAAGCTGCTGAAAGCTGAATTGCCTGGAAGTACAGGAGAAGTAATGAATACTAGGAGGAGTCTCAGGAACTTTAAATATTAAGGTAGCATAGTTGTTTCCCCTCTGAGGGCACTGTGCACTTAAGAAGTCAGGAAAAGGTTACTGATCAGGATTTTAGCCCACTTGTAGTAGTTAAAGGCCATTTCATGCTGCATGTAACTCAGGTTTTTGCTCAACTAAAACATCCATAAAGTGATAGTGTAAGTCTTCTCTTGTGTTTATTTACATGTAAGGCTTTGGTTTATGTGACTTTGAATAGGAGACTACATTACTAGAAAGCTTTTTGTTAGACTGAAACACTAGGAAAGGAAGTGTATGACGCACAGAGACTGATTTTCCTCCCTCTGTGGTCCCTCTGACAGCCCCCACCCCTGCATGGCTTCTCACCAGGAGAAGGGAGTGAAGGATCGGTCCCAGGGCATCTAGCGCCGGAGTCCTGTCCCTCCTTCCTCCCTCCCCTTCCCTGTGCAGGGATGTCTTCACTTGCCACCACAATGCGATTACTCCCATGTGCCAGGGAGGAGTTTGGCAGGGCTGTGTCTGCTGGCTCTGCCAAGAGCTGTTTGGCAAACACGGTATTGATAGACTGGGAGAGCAGATATCAGATCTGCAATATGGCCCAGCTCAGATGGTAAGCAAACAAACTATGGTGCCGCCCCATTTCTTGCTTGGCTTATTGAATCTCCCCTTCATCTCCTGTACCAGGAGTGCTGGTGCCTGGCAGTTGCTTTGGCAGGACACCCATGGCTGTGCAGGATGGCTGCGGGGTCTGCAGCTGCCCCAGCCAACACGCCTGCTCTGGACAGCCCGCCATCAAACCCAGCATCTCCGCTGAGGTTTCACAGGAGCTCGGGGAAGTTTTCTTTTTTGCAGCTCTTTAGAGCTGCCAGGATTCCCTAATGGTTACAACTGCTCTGTTAACATAAGTGGTTTGTTCTAAACCTACAAATATAGAAACATTTTGCCTCTCCCATTTTTCTTCTTGTCTGAGAGGAGGCCAGGCTAATACATCACTGGGTCTGCAAAGCAACATCACAACCATCAACTGATGTACAAAACCGCTACAAATCCTTCTGTCCGTATCTCCCACCACAGGCTGGGGATGTCTGTCATCACTGCCCTGCCTGTCCCTGTAACCCACCATCCCAGGCTTATGCCATGCAGGACGGAGCAGAGGAACAAACTGATGCCTTCTCAGTCCCTGGGTCGGTAAGGAGCGGATCTGCCGGGATCCCCCTGTGCTGAACTGACAGCTGAAATACTGCTTTTCAGGAAGTCTGAAAAAAGGGGTAACTTGGTAATGTGCCATATGCTGTCCCGCTGTAACCATGCTCCAGCCGCTTTGCTCCATCTGCATCGCCAGGTTCCCACCCTCCCTTTCCTTCCCCTTCCTTTATCTTTCTCAGCTGTTTACAACATCAGTAGCTCTTCGCAGCTGTCACTGCCTTTTGCCCTGTGGTTGTGAAGCCCCGCTTGCGACAGGGCCCTTTTGATGGTGGAGCCTCCTCGCTGTCCCTGCTCCTGCGCTGGCAGGAGCACTGTGCCGCAAGTTGGGAGCGTCTGTGTTGCAGCGAGATGAGCTGAGCTCGGCTGTGCCACAGGTGGTCCCTGCTCTTTCATCTCGGCTGCTCTCCGAGCCGTCTCTCCCTCCGCTCCGTGCTCCCGGCTCAGGTGGCAGCGGGAGCGAGCTGCGCGCGTGGTGTAATCAAAACAGCAAACAGACAGGGAGACTGCAAATACAGCGAGCAGTACAAAGGCCAGGCAAAAATAAAAGTCTGATCCAGACATTCAGGTATAAGATGACAAAAACATAAACAGCACGCTAGTGCCTGTAAATGAATCGCAATTCAGCAGCCAGGCGAGCAGAGCTGACAGGGGGAATGACAGCTCCTCTCATCATCTTTTCAATTACCTGCTGAACAGTGGACCTCACAGACAGCAGAGAAAGTCACTGGCCTCTTATAGAAAGTGGCTGACAGATCAGCAGCTGTCCCTTCCCTTGGAAGAGGTGAGGAATAAAGATCAGCTTTGAAGGTTTCTAAGCCCTCATTCAGTCCCCTGGCAGCGTCAACGGCTCTCCTGCTGCACGCGGGCAGGGGGGATATGGTGCCCGTGGCCCCTCGCCCATCAGGTGCTCCTGCAGGGCTGTGTGCCCCTGTGCCGTGGGGCTGGGTCCATCCCCAAGCACCTAGAGCCCAGGATTTCCATCCTGCGAGCGGGGAAGGGGCTTTCCCAGTGGTGCAGGCAATGTCTGGTTTATGCCAAATTATTATTAAAATACATGCATGCAAAGGTTCCTTCCCTGCGTGCAGGAAGGGAGCCGCAGTCAACATCCGACTCGGGCTACCTAAGTAGCTGTGTGGCTTTGAGTCAGATAAAAAGCATCTCCTTTATGCAGAAATCCCAGAGGAGCAGAACTCCTCAGCCCCTCTCGCCACACAGGAAAATGGAGCCGGTTGCAGGGCTGCTGCAGCTGCAAAACCACCGGGGACAGGGGGAGGGAGCGGAGGTGGACGCCGTGGGCTGGAAAAAGCAAAGCAGGGAAACAAAAACTTTGGTCACATAAAAAGTCGTAATGTTCACCTTATAAAACACACAAAGTCAGTGATTTAAAGGGGGGAAAACTACTATTTGTTTCCAAATTTACAGGCAATAACACTTGATTTAGATCCCTGTCTGCCTCCTGTATAGACTGCAGTATAATTTAAAGGACAATAAAGTCTGGGACCATAATACCATCACCACAATAAATCAGGCTAGCTACCACTACTCAGAACAGAAATTATTAATCTGTGTTCCAAATGATATGCCTGCATATTGCTTATTTTAGCTGTTTATGCAGCAAGCTGAGATAGCACTTTCCCCCATTATTATTTTTTACTTTTGCAATGAAATACTGTCTGCTCCTACCAAAGGGGCATTTATTACCCAATATATATGGGGGCAGCCTAGTGTGTTGCGCAAAGCATCTAATATCAGGATACAACTTTACAGCGTACCACCGCGCTGTTCATTTCTAGGATGTTCTCAATGCTGAGGGTACTAACTCATCCCCAGCCGGCAGTGGCAGGAGCGCGGTGGTGGTGTGCCCCGGGCAGGCTCACCAGCGTTGCTGCACGGTGGGAACGGGATGGTGCCGACCAGAGACCCCGTGTGCAGCCGGGGACTGGGGAATGCTGTTAGTGCTGCTCCCAGCGCTGGCTGCTTCCCGTGGGAATACCTGGACCCGTTCTCCTCTCCCAGCTGCAGCACCTCCCGGGAGGGCTCAGGGCGCACAGGCAGCATTCGTGCCCTTTGCAATTACAGACCATCTCTGGTTTTGGCAAAGTATATTTACAACACTAAGATAGACCTTAATTTTTAAACTTTCAAATTTGGCGGGGATTTTTAATAATACAAGGGAGGGAGAAAAGTCTGTTAAATTTTAAGTGGGGAAAGCACATGTTTTCATGAAAAGTACACTAGAGACCTGGTCAAACGTTGCCTGGTTTTGCAGTGGGTGTTCAGGGCCCGGGGTCGGTGAGCTGGGCTGGCTGTGCCGGCCGGTGCCCTGCCCTCTCCAGGGACAAAGGGACCCCTGTCAGGACGGGGGCGAAAAGTCGTTGGTGTCTGTCCCACGCACAGCTCTGCAGAGCTGCTGCCAGGCAGGTGCATCATTATTTTCTGATTACAATCTGACAGTTGACAATTTGAGCAAGGGAGTGATTCACCCAAAGCAACAAAAGCAAGAATGAGACTTTTCAATGTTCTTCCCTTGGGACAGAAACTAATTAAGTGCAGTGATCAGTGGTCCTGTCTAAAGCCAGGCACAACTCGCACACCCCGCTGGCCTTGAAAAGGTGGAAGGACAAGCATCGCTGCACTCATCTCCCTTTCTTTTTTGTAAAATCGTAATTATCATTGGGAATCTCCTCATCACTCGACTCAGTTAAACACAAAAATCAAAAACACATGGGAGGCTGAGCTGCCTTTTCGTACCCTTTCCCAGTAACGCTGAAGCAATGGACTGAAAATCAGAACGTTTTATAAGTTTGGGGACCATTCTGGCATCTTTACCAAGATTTGATCATGGTCTACCTTCCTCTCCAAAATCGCTAGAATTGTGTTTTCTGTTAAGGAATGATGAGATTAGCCCATGAGTAGAGAACACCCCTACCTGGAGTCTTCATCTGAATGTAAAATATAATGAGCTTTGTGTTTAAAATTAGCTGAATTGCCGACTCTTCTGAAATCCCTGGGATTTCATGAGAGGAGAAGGTACTGCTGTCATGGGCAAACCCACTTGCAGCTATACTCAGGATTTTCTCTGCGTTATCAAGGGTTTAGCTCATTTTCATTTGCAGGAGCGTTCTGGTTTCATCTGCAGAAAAACATGAAGATGTTAACATGTGTTTTAACATACTCCTCAGGACTACTTGAAAACTTGTGTTTTTAATAAAGTACAATTTATTTGTTAAACAAATAGCAAATTTTTTTAAATTAACTGCAGCCTCCCACATTGTCTGCAAACCACATTCTCTCTCATGCAAAGGGCTGAAAGTTACATTTGTACATAATGAAATATTCAGCACTGAAATTTTCCCCAGGAATGTCCCCATCTGCCGCTTGATTTCTCTTTCATGCTAATTATTAAATGTATCTGAACAGAAATAAATAATAGATTTCCTTTAAAGAAGTGGAAGTAAAATTTAATGAGTGTTTGGTGTTGGAGTGTGGTTTTCCCTTTGAAGTTGCAGTAACCTTAATGCGTCCTGAGCCACAGGCATCACCCTTCCCGTCAGCGATAGAGCAAAACCCTGCTCCCAGACCAGCTCCGCACCGCTCGCCCTGCCTCTGCCCAGCTTTGGCAGCCATGTGCTTTTGTCCCCTCTCATTAGCAGTCAAACTCTTCCCCAGACACCGTCCTCAGCTAACAAATACAATTTTTTACAGCTATTCTCAAGCAAACCACAAGACCTCCGGCTGCGCTGAGCCAGCCTGTCCCTTGAGAAAACGCCAGTCTCCCCCAGAGCCTCAGCAAAGCCAGACTGGAAGAGTTCCAGTTACCCTGTGCTTCCCTGTGAGCCGATTTCACGCCTTCACTGGAAGGTATATTCAGGAATAACAGCAGATTTTGGTTCACAAACCATCTCACAATATGATGCCCTTTCTTGGTGAGGACTACGCTCTAAAAATACAGTGTGTAGCATCAAGTATATTTTTTTATATTGCGTAGCCTTATGCACCAGCTAGAGCCGGTGCTGAGGCAGTAATGCAGAAAAGCTGTGTCGAGGTCCTGGCGCGGTTCCCACTGATGTTGTCTGAACAGCTCTGAACTCCTTGGAAATCTTTATTTAGCACAAGGAGCCTGAGCTTTCTCTGAAGCTGCTTTGGTAGAGCACAACGGAGTCAGGGCTTGTGAGCTGCGTGGTGAGACAGGACACGGGACAATCTCCAGAGGTGTGTGGGGGAAGGGGTTCTCTCTTCTGCCCTCTCGTTAAAAAACGTAACGAAATTACTAAGAAATATGAAGGAATGACGGTGTTATACCACAGACACAGAAAATGGTCTGTGGAAGAAAGAACGAGAAGAACTGTATTTCCTTCTCGGTGTAATTATTGATGCGTTTCTAGAAGCATTACCCATTTTCCAAAATAAAGCTGTGCTGAGACCTTTGCCTGTGGGACCCGCTGTCACCCCTCCCATTACACACCATTTCTGGGTGCATCACGCCTGCTCCCTTGTTCAGCGGGGTTCTTGCCCTTTTTAGTGACTCCTAGCAACTACAAATAATACAAATAAAAAGTACCAGTAAGAACATTTCCCGCAAGAGGCCTCGCCTCACACCAGCTAATCAGTTTTCTGCTGGAAGCTCTTGTGTTGCAGCGCTGCTGCACCACAGCACGGTGACCCCGTTGTTATACTCCATATTGGTACATTTTCTCTCTTCTTACTGCAAGCAAAATGTGTCCTTAATAGTGCAAATTGCTGCAGAAGCGTTAATGAAACACGTTGCAACTGTAAGTAGGCAGGAATCTGTTACTATAAATTGCATTTCGATTTCCTTATTGCCAATTAGACTAAGAGAGTCAAATAGGTCATATTTGTATACAGCTCGTCGGGAACAAGCTTTCACACTTAAACCAACAAGAGCAAGAGCTGTTGAATTGTTTACTCTGCCTTTCTCGAGGGAAGGGGTCAGTGCTCAGGCACGGTGAGTGGGAAAGGTCTGGCCAGGGATGGAGATCGCCAGGGGGTCTGTCCGTCTGGCTGTGGGCTCCTCATCAGTGGATTTCTTTCCCCAAAGTCCTAAATATCCTTGGTCTTAAACAGGGAACCTCTTCCAGCAATTAAATATTCTTACCTCTAGGAAGATTTTCTTAATCCATAATTTATATGCCATGTGTTTCATGTTATAGGATGGTTTGAAAAATCTACAGAAAAGTGTCTTGTTGATGTCAGATTTTGAAGTTAAGTACAAATCCTGTTTGCACTTACCCTCTTTATGCCATCAAAACTTTCTGAGAAGGAAAAGCGAGAGCCACAAATGTCAAGATTAAAAGATCCCTGTAAATGAAGTTTGATTCATCCTTCCATCATTCCTGGAAGGAATGCATTGAACTATACTGCAGAGTTTTCTGTGCGTGAGGCCTTCAGATGAAATCTTGAAACACTTAAAATCTGTACGTTTCTGGTAGAAACTGCAGGTCAAATGGTTGTGCTGAAAGAAGGTATTTTTGGTTTGTCACCTGGGCAAAAAGCACCTTTGATTATTTCCTTTTTAAAAAACATATTCCTGATGTGGAGATGAATGGTAACCGTGCGATAAAATGGTTTGGGATCCCTCAGCAGGGAAAGTCTGTGCGTGTGTTTGCTCTCCTTCCATTTGGTGACAGTGGAGATGAAAGTTTTGTCTTCTCATATGCTGCAATACTTCATTCCTCCTCACACCTGTTTTCCCCAATTTATTCCAAATGCCAATGGAATTTACATATATAATAGCAAGCAAAAATCTGACTTAATGCTTTCCAAAAACTTTCTGTCCAAAAGATTCAGCTCTGTCCCTTTCAATTAGCTTTTCGGTTTTCTCTGAGTTAATTGCATAGTTGTCATTCTGACAGTCTGCTGTAAAAGGAGGGAAAGAAAAGACTGAGCAGAAGCCAAAGGGTGTAAATTATTCAGAGATGTCATGCATTCCTCAAGGGAGCCCAGGTGATGTCTGCTCATGCCCAAGAACTCAGAAGACCCAGAGAAAACTTGGGAGTGAATCCAAGCCTTGCCAAGATATCCCAATCTGAGATGACATTTTGTCCATTAGCAGATCTTTGTACCCGTGCCCTAACTGGGGCAGCACAGACAGGCCTGGCACTTCGTGTATAATCAAAAGCTGCTTCCCTGCACCACTCGTCTTCCCCTGAGCCCAAACCCTCTCGGGTGCCATCCACCATCGCCCGCCCGGCTCAGCCCTGCACCTTCCCCGCTGCAGGGCTCTGCGGCTGGCGGTGGCGAGCCGAGCGTCGGTGGCTGCGGGGACACGGGCCAGGGAGAGCTGCTGCCGGGCTGGGGAGGGAGCAAAGCTGCAGGAGCAGGAGGGAGCTCGCCCACCCCAGGGACCCCGAACTGGGGCTGTCCCTGGCTTACAGGAGGGGCTGGAGTTCCCCGAGGGTCACTCGTGAGGAAAACGCACGGCAGGAAACCGTGTCTGCACCCTGACGGATTTAAAATGGAAGTGGGGAGAGGAGAAGGGGCCGGAGAGGAGAGCTGCAGGGGCTGCACCAGGAGAGCCTGCGGGGCTGGGGGCCGCGGGCTGAGCCGTGTCCCCGCAGCCACCGGCGCTCGGCTCGCCACCGCCAGCCGCAGAGCCCTGCAGCGGGGAAGGTGCAGGGCTGCGCCGGGAGGGCGATGGTGGATGGCACCCGCGAGGGTCTGGGCTCAGGGGAAGACGAGTGGTGCAAGGAAGCAGCTTTTGATTATACACGAATTATATTAACCGGTATGGACCAAAAGGATCCAAACTCGGTCGTCCAGCAAGGCAAAGCAGGCGGGAGGCGAGCTGGCCGGTGCCGGCAGGGGAGGGGAGGCGTGCGGGGCCGGAGGGAGCCACGGCTGCAGCTCCAGACGAGCCTCCACACGTTTCGGTAGCCAGGTACGGGAAGACTCCAACCCCCATCTTTTCTGGGTCACCTGGTGAAGCCAATGCAGGGCAGTGTTCCCTATTACGGCACAAACTAATGTATTATGTCTTTGTTATGCTAATGTCCCAGCACTGCACAATTTAAATAGCACTTCCAGAAAAATTAAGTATGTTCATTGACACAGTGAAATGTTTTCACCCTCCATGTAACCTTCACAGTTTCTGTACAAAATCTATCAGTCAGTAAACTATTCATCTGCGAATGCTTACCAATTATTATGCTAATGTATTACAATACATTACAGTGAATTCTTTTTAAATGCCAGGAAATGCAGCTGTCTGGCAACCTACCTCGCCTGTATTATGGAGCTATCAATAAGCAGCACAGCATTTGCAACTGGATTTTGACTGCTTTGTCAGAACTATGCAAAAAATTTCTTATCATTATCATTATGAAGAAATTCGGGAATTAAAGTGGTGCAATGTATTCTCCATGCAGCGGACTCAAGAATGGCACATAAATACAAAGTAGATAGCTGTGGCATGGGTTTGCACTGAGCCAACTTGTGCATGGACATGACGGCGTGCAGCACAGAAAAAGTACTGGATGTCCATAGGAGCCAATACATATGTATGCAAGCTGTGATGTGTAACTGCTCAGTATGTCCTATCTCTTTTTTGGAACTGAGAGATACTAAAACTTAGACTAGCATATGTAGCCTGCAAATTGAGAGACTGGACTATATACGGAGTATAGCATATGAATAGTTCACGCTGAGACTATTCGTTCCACAGATCATAGGAACTGCTTCCAGGTACCAAAAGGAACTCTCTCTTTTGTTGCCTGATAGAGGAAATATTCCGTATTTATATACATTTGGCTGTACTCTAGATCACCGAGGAATGGTATGATAAAAATCCTAATCTATTATAAAGAATTAGTACCTATTGTTGAAAAGATGCAATTGCTTAATCTCTGTGGATTTTAAATTTCATTGCATGTTTAACGCACGGCCCGTCCCAAGAGGTGTGTGCAGCATAGCGATCGGTGCTGGAGTTTGCGTTCCCAGCAGGGCTTTGCATTCCCTTGCCCAAGAACTTGTGCAGATCCACGTAGCAGCAGCTCGCAGTACTTCACTGTACGCTGTTATGCAGGCTTACGTAAATGTACATACTTGGTATTTTTAAACATTTGCCATTGCATAATACTTTAATGAATTCATTTATTCCTCTGTAGCATGGCACCGAATATTGGAGAGCAACTGTGCATACATTAGTGGTGCAAAAAACTTCTTGGCTCCAAGGAGGCCCCGATGCTCGGGCTGGTGAGCCCTGGCCCTTCGCTGCCCATCCCTGGAGGACACTGGCTGTCCCGCAGGATGGGCCCAGCCTGGCTGCACAGGGACTCTGTCAGATAAGATAATCACATCCTCCGAGGCAGTGGAAATTGCTGTTTTCTTGGAGGAGGTAGCGCTCGGGGCCATGAGATGCTGCCAGAGCCTGACATCCCGTGGAGCTGAGCTGGCTGAGCTTGAATCTGGCCTCCAGCAGGACTGGCCAAACGTTTCTTAGCTGGCAGGGACACAGTGTACAGGGAGAGCAGAGCAGGAGCACGGTGTTAGCCACACAAGTAAACCCCCTCCATATGTACCAGCTCCACCATTACAGCCAGCCGTGCCTCCCAGCCCCAAGGCACCCAGGCCTGGGGGTATCGGGCTTCGGAGCATCCCCTCCCTGAAACCTCCCCAGCAGGACGGTGGAGGCAGCTTTTTGGTCCAGGCACAATCTTGGTGTAGCATGGTCTTCATCACTGACCAATTCCTAGATGTATGGCTTACTGCAGCTGTGAGTGGTTGTGGAGTGCTGCTGCAGCAGCCTGTTCTGCTATCCGCCCCGTGGCTCATAAGCCAGCCAAATTAAGGTGAGTTGTCTCAGTGTGGCACATGTTTGGGAATTTTTAATCGAAAATGCAAAGAAAAATAAATGCAGCTAGAGGCATCTATCAAAACTTCTCTGGTTCCCATATTTGTCTTTTCTCAGAAGCTAATATCCATGAATTTGGTTATTAGAGTCATAATGTTATAATTATTTAATTTAATACTCTAATTATCCCTTGTGATTAATCCTGACCATAACAGAAATGTCTGTGAGTCTGGAAGGCATGTTCCAATAGATTTTGCATTAAGAATGTTAATTTGAGTGAACAAGTATGATAGCTAGAGGAAAAGAAACCAAAGAGCATGAGGACTTTTAGCTTCTGAGCAAGCGCAGTCTTTTCCTGCCCATCTTAGTCAGCAGCTGGGCCAGCGAGCCCGAGTTTCTGCCGGGATGGATTCTGTGACTTCGGTGCAGCGTTGGAAAATCTGTGTCTGTATGTGGAGGCTGTGCAGCAGGCACAGTGGTGATGGGTGAGAGGTGGCACAGGCCTTGGACAGACCCATGTCCCAGCATCATATTAGCAAGTCCTGCACTGCTGATCACTTGTGCTTGTGCTGTAAATCTTCATGGGTATGGCAGGAGCTGCTGGTGGTGCAAATGTTCTCCTGCACTTCCCCATTCCCATTGTCCAGCTTTAGATGGATGCAGTGTAGGGCTTACGTGTTGGCCAGGTGGTATTTTGATACGTATTTGAGAGCTGTCTGATCCCATCATAATGCCCCATTTCCCATTGTTGCCAGCTACAAAGTCACATTCAAAGAAGGTATTAGTATCTTAGATTCTTAAGTATCTTCAAACTCATCAGCAGACCCAGTGTAGCCACAGTGCACTGCTATGAATAGAAGAGCAAAAAGCTTTTTTTGTAATAGCTGATCTTCGGGTCCAAGGACCTTGGTGAATGAGCTTTGCAACTGTCAGACATGTATTGGCTGTCATACACACGAATATCTATTTACACATCTTTACACTAAAGTTGTACTGAGCTGGAAAAATGCTGTCTAGGTCAACAACAAAACCAGCACGAAGCCTGATGGGTTTGTTACTTCTTGCTTCAGAGGCAGCAGCGAGTGCAGCGCTCAGAGCTCTGTGCACACTTGGGCTCTTTCTCAAACAAGCGTGCATTCACAGGCACACCCCGACACACGTGCCCTCACAAAGTTTGCATGCCTGCCTCCAGGGATTGGCCATCTGTGCCTTTATGTATGGAGAAAAGAAACGTATGGACAAAGGGAGCCTATGCTGCTGGCAGGGGCCTATGGGGACAGGCTTCTGTGATCTTCAGAGAAAGGCTTTTCCTATAAGACAGATCTTTAAACAGCATCGTGTCAAAAAGAGCCAATGGTGTCTTCACAGGCTGAGGCAGCAGCTGTAAACAAATGTCAATTCAGAATGCAAAAATGAGGGAGTAGGGAAATTTCTGACCTTGTCGTCTGTACACAGGAACCAGGCAGAGTCAGCTTGGCCCGTTTCACTGCGCTCTTTACCCAACACCTACATTAATCACCAGGCCCTCTTGCTCCGCCTCCACATGGCCAAAACAAACACTATATAGATTTTTTCTTTATATACACAAACTATGAGGTTGCAGAAAATAGCCTTTCAAATGGAGGAGCTATTGCTGGCTCCTGGCTTCTGCGTCTATCTGTCAAAATAACTGCTGACAAAGGGTGAAGTCTTTTGGCCTTGCAGGCACTGGAAGATGCCAAGCAAGTAAATACGTATGTGATGAGTACATTTCACTGCATAGAGGTACCTCTGTGGCCTTTACATTCCTATCACAAAAACAGTCTTTGAGAAATCAGGAATCCTAAAGATGATGCTTCTGCTGTCATTGTCTGAGGCAGCCTCAGAGCTCCAGCAGTTTGCTATTCCCACTGAGGTTTTTCTGCTCCTACACCACGGTCAGTTCTGGAGGTTGGTGGGCATTGGGCACTGCAGGCCCAGGATTTTCCCTTCATCTGGGGCTGAGCTGTACCTGGGATTCTCATTCTCTTATATGCTACTGCTTAGAAACCATCAGTGCTCAGAGAAAAAAAAAAAAAAAAGAGTTGCTAGTGGTGACAGCCGTTTTGTCCGCAAGTGCTGCCCCTATTTTATCAGCTGCATTTTATTCTCTTGAATCCATTTGCTTCAGTTGTTCCCAAAAAAAGCTAAGCATCTGGCTGCCTTGACTTTTCCCAGGTGCTGTCTAAACTGTCCGGGAGCTGCAGGGTCTCCAGCAGAGAAAGCACCTGGCACGGTGGTGGCTGGAGGAGCAGAGAGGGGAGAGGGGAGAGGACCACCCTGCCGCTGCATGTCATGCACACAGAGCAGGCTGCCTCCTCCCACCCTGCATGGCAGTGCAGGTGACTGAGGAAGAAATAAAAGACGGGGATGTGAGTGGCTAGCTGGCCTGCCTCTGGGAGACTTCTTGTTTGCCTGCTTGTTTACCTGCTGCTGCCAAGGGAGGAGCAGCTGGCCGAGATCCGTGTTGTTTTGCAGTGCAAGTTACCGGTGATAGACACATTACCAAAATTAACTAAATAGTATAAAACACCTGCGTACACAAACTCACTTTTCCTTTAAACAAAGGAACATCTGGCAGGTCCAGCTTCCAGGGGTTTGCAAATGCTGTTCTTTAGATATTTCTTTGGGTGCTCCCAAATGTTTGCAAGTTGGCCTCCCTAAAGCTAGGTACTCAAATTGTACAGGGTTGGAGCTAGCTGTCTAATTTTAGGTACTGAAATGTGAAAGATTGAGTCAAATGTGGTGAAGCCTCCTTTACAGCCTGGAGTGGAAAGCGAGGTGCAGGCAGATCATCGCAAGGCTTCCTTGTGTCACCTTGATGGCTGAGGGCAAACATGGAATCACCCCGGGGCTGTATTATAGATAGGAAAATTAATGTTACCTAGTTTCTTCCTTACTAGTCCTTAGCCCACACATTTGTTCCCAATTTGGTTCACCTTGTAGTAAGTCCGCAGCTGCTGGATTGGCCACCTCTGCCACATCAGCTGCACTAAACCCAAGTTTCTGGCACGCTTGCTGCAACACGTCTGAATGCTGCATGCTCCTGACCTTTCCCTGCCCACCTCCAGCAGTATTCAGGTTCTCTCAGATGGTTTCCAGGTCCACCCACCTCTCATCTCTGGTAGACAACTGTTTATCTGCAGGGCAGTGCTCTGAGCTAGAGCAGCTGTGCCCCTTCCCCGGCTCCCTGCCCAGGCCGGTGGGCAGCGCAGAAGGTGGTGCCTCCCCAGGTGGCCAGGCTGCGGTGTGGTCCTCGTTAGCATGGACAGAGCCTGGGAGCAAGCCAGAGAGTTCCAGATGTTGAGCAGCTGCAGAGGGCACACACAGCCCCAGGGTGCGGAGGGCAGGCTGTGGGTAAGAGGGTTCCTCATCCCTTCCTGTTCCCATTTTGCATGCTCCAAAGGTGGCTGCCAAGGACCGCAGCCACGCAGCCGAGCTGCGGCCTTCAGCTGTCAGAAAGATGATCTTGAGTCCGCTGAAAAGTTCACATCCGACGAAATACTTCTGCTGGGCTGTCTTGGGTATCCTTGGGCTGGGGAAATGCTGGAGGAGCAGGGAAGGGTGGGTGCAGCGCTGGCTGTGCTCTACGGTGAGGTTAAGGACGTGCTGTGCAGCCCCACCAAGGGAGATGCTGTTAGAGGCTTTGCAGGTGGTGCCACGTTATGTTTCCCAGAAGGAGCAAACCTCCTTTCTGCAGGCAGAACCACCTCCAGCCTGCCCATTGAAAGCCGTTGGGGAGTTTTTCAGTAAGGAGCTACAGCGAGGAACGGAGGCAGGGGGCTGCAAGGACACAAGCGCCATACCTGGGGTGACCCTCACCCCCACCTCAGTCTCCTGGAAACAACCTCCATAAAGCAAGGTGCTCAACCATCACCAGAGCCGCCTGAAGGAACCGCAGCCCGGAGCTGTCAGGAGGGAAATGCTCGCACGGCGTCTGCTGCCCCAGCTTGATAGCAGGGCAGGACAGGCAGACGACGGTGGGCACACACCCAGCAGC
The DNA here is from genome assembly GCF_023634155.1 of Falco peregrinus. Classification (NCBI taxonomy): domain Eukaryota; kingdom Metazoa; phylum Chordata; class Aves; order Falconiformes; family Falconidae; genus Falco; species Falco peregrinus. The sequence continues at coordinate 119,534,205 of NC_073723.1, forward strand.
AGCAGCAGGAGACAGAGGAGCCCCGGGACATGGCAGTGCCCAGCACCCCTGCAGGAGCCCGCCCCACAGGCTGCTCGCGCCCTAATTTGATTAATAAGCACAGTCGACTTCGCTCCAGCGCAAGCCCCATTCACGAAGCAGCAAATATCAGCAAAGCCAAGTCCCCTATTTCTGTGTCTCTGGCAGCCAATTACTCATTTCCAGCACGACAGTCTGTTCTTAATTTGGCAGTTAGGGGGTTGTTGAAGGAAATAATGCGGCAATGTCCTCTTAGTGGGAGTCTCAAAAACAATATTCTAAGAGACAGGAGAAAATTAATGCGAAAATGTGGTGTTTACAAGCCCCTGTCACTGCCCATGCTTGAAGGACTGACTATTAACACCTGGTCAATAACAAGATCTTTCTCTAAAGATTTTTTTAAAAGGCATCAAGGATGATACTGAAGAGCATGAAAATAATCTGATTGATATGATGTCTCCTTGAAACATTTCTGAAATGTGTGAAGTGTTACTTTTACTGCAGTGTACTTTTCCGTCGCAAAGTGAAAATCAAAGTGCAGAACAACACAAAATGCAGAGATCCTTACTACACAGAATAATGAGGCCATAAAACCAAACAATAAAGTTAAATAATTTACCATAAATATCTAAAGCTCTGAAATTATTCTCTACATTAACTGCCTATGTTTAAAATGATCTTTGCATTCACCATGTCACAGATGGCAACATCAGACAAGAGAGTCCTTGACAAAATCTCGCTGTAATTATTCTTTCCACAGCTGCAGTTATTTTAATGCCTTTTCAGTTAAGCTGAAAGAGACGCACACATTTTATAAATAAGGGCTTTTAACCAGTTTGACAATGAAGCATTTGAAACGTACAGTGAAAAAAAAACAAAAACAAAAAAAAAGAAAAAAAAAAACCAACCCAAAAACTTTCACTGCATCTTGAAACCTGGGAGAGCAACTGTGCAGACTCAGAGCAGGAAGACAACTGTTTCTTCTACAGTAATATTTAGCAATTAAAACTAAATTTATATTGATCGTAATGGCCCGAGATAGCTGTTACTAGCAACTTCTGGAGTTGCTCAGACACAATATAACAATTAGTTTTATTTTGGCTAGCAGCTCAGAATAGTCCTTTCTCCACTGAGAAACTTCCCCTCAAGGATGGAGAGGGAGCTCCGAGACCGACTTCCAGGAGAAAAACACAACTTGAACGAGGTCAAGGTTACACACTGCTCAAGACCCAAGTGTCAGCTGCACTCCAGGTTTGGTTGGCTTTCCTTGCCTGCTTTGGTTGCTTCCAAAGTGCTTTAAATCACTGTGACAAGTCCTTCTCCCTAAGGAGCACCGTGAAACGTTAGCCTCTCCTACCCCTAGACAACGTTGGCACACTAGCTGGCCAGCAATGGCTCCGCCACGTGCTGCACCCGCAAAGCCTCCTGCTGCACACATTGCCCTGCTCCAGTTGCCCAGAACCAAGGACGAGTTGCCCCGACAGAGGCTGTGTCCCTGGGGGCACAGTCCGGCTCTCCTCAAACCCAGGTTTTCAGCCCTCCCTGCGCAGGGGCGATTCCACTTGGGAAGCGGCTCTGGAAGCCTCGACATTTAATCACCTAACTAAAAGCAGGCTCATTCTTGAGTGATCCTGTGTCTTGCAATTTTCACCCGCTCAGAGGAGTCAAGGAGTTTGGGATATATCTAAAAACACAGCCAGGGACTCCAGACAGCCATAAAACCTTGAGCTGAAGCACCAACATTTTGGTTCCTGCAGGAGTTTGTGAAAGCTCGCCAGCTAGCAGAGCTCTGCGTGACCTTCACTCGTGCTTCTAAATCTCTTGCAAGCCCTCAAAACACCTCTCCCCTAAATCTATGTTTCAGGAGTCTGAATAAGTGGCCGTATTTTTTAAAGCTCTGAACACTCAACAGCTCTTGTAAAAAACAAAAGAAGCTGAATCCTCTTTAAGCGAAGTTCGCTCCGCTCCCAGCAAGTTGCAGCTGCTTTTCCCTGCCCCCCTTTAAGCTGTCTACTAGTTTAAAAGGGAAGTGTGAAGATGCAACTAAAGTGATGGTAGCTGTACGGGGAGGATATTTTCCCATTTAAAGCAAATAAAGAAAAATGAAAGAATGGCAGATCGGTGGGAGGCTTTTCAACGTGTAATCCTAGCAAGCTTTGACGTACAAAGAAGACATCGCGGCCTCCAGTGCTTGCAGGCTAGGGAAGCCTGATTAATGAAGGTTATTGTCGGGGAGGCCTGGCTTTTATGCTCAACACTGAAAGGCACCAACCCTCAAAGTATTCAGCATTATACAATAACAGATTATGTGCAGTTAGCCTTAGAAAACAAATGTGCTCTCTCTCATATAAGATTATAGAGTATCCATCACTGCCTGGCATTAAATACCACACAACACTAGTGTATGTAATTAGCAATACATGAAATCTAAACATGATTTTAAAGGAGTTGGAACAACAACAACAACAAAAAAGGAGGTTCACGTTTCCCTTTCACTTGGAAGCCTCTTTTCTCTCCTAACCGAGATCCTCAGAAAACACATTCCTGCAGCCCCGTGGAGGTGGGTTGCCCTGGGAGGGAAGGGCAGTGATCCTGCATTTCCCTCCTGCATCCCCCCAGCCTCGCCCCCGACCTGCCGGGACGCGGCTGCATCAGCTACCGCTCCCAGGACTGGGACGGTTCTCTGCCAAAACCTCTGCTGATCCTTTTGTTAGATTTAGACTGCAAATGAAATACAGCTGTAGAGCTGAAATGGCGAAAACGGGATTTTTTATGAGACACAGTGTGCACTGTTAATGGGCTGCTCATAAACCATGGCTTGCCTCAAAATCCTCTGCAAAATCCAAAGAGCTGCCACATCACAGATCTCTGTACTTATTTTATCTGTCTACAAAAGGAAACAAGGGCATCAGTTCTCTCTAGGAGAAATGACACCGCAGCTGTAAATCCATTTGGTTTGCTTTGTGGTTCGCTGGCCCTGAGCCACTGCACCGAGTGGCGTCACAAGGGCCTGGACAGTGACCCGGAGAGCAGAGGTGTCCTGGTGCTACTGGTGGAGCTGCCTTAGGAACCTGTTAGTCCCCACGTCCCCTCTCTTACTGCAGCATAACTTCGTCGCAGCAGTCAGCGGTGGTGCAGGACAGGGCAAGAACCCCCCTGATGCAGCACATGCTATATGAACCCACGAAGCTCCCCGCCTCTGGAAGCGTTTGGATTCAGGGGCAGAGGGAGAGGGTAGTTACACACCGAAGGGCAGCTCTTCACACAAAATTACAGATTAATTTTTTCTCAGTCTTTTCTCCTGTGCCGCTCGTTGCTCTCACAGCATTGCCCAGGTCTCCTTCAGGCACCGTGTGAGGGCAGGCACGGGCAGCCCTTACCCTGGGGGCTGTAGAGAGGGGACAGGTGGAGGAAGTAACAGGGACCATCAGTGACCCAATGTCCACCAGTGATCCAATGTCACAGTATGCTTTCCACCAAGTTCAGCGGCATTTATTCTCTCTCACATCCTGCCCACCATATGCAAAATGGGAACAGTATTTTCCTTAAGTCTTTTGCCTAAGGCTACCCAATGTCTCTGTCAGAGCTGGGATCTGACCTGAGGCTCCTGGATGACGATTTCATATCCTGCTTTTTTTTTTTTTGCAATGTACTGTTAGTATCAACCACACAATTGCGAGCTATATTTAAGCACTTGAATAAACAAATAAACTCCCTCCTTGAAACAGTCAAGCACGCCTCGTGGGGTCCTCGTATCCCTCAGTTTTAAATCTCAGGCTGATAATTAAAAGCAAAAAAAATCACTTATACAAATTAACATCACATCATGCTGTGGAGCTAGCACAAAGCTATTGTCACTTCCTATTTCAAACACGCTTGAATTAAAGGGGGATTGGATATTTTTTTTTTTTTTTTTTAAAGGAGAGGCAGAGAGAAGTCACTTGGCTGGATGGCAAGCAGCTGTCTTCAGACGGATGTCCTGAGGGCTCTTTCTAATGCAGCCTGCCTGTGAAAGCCTGGCACAGGACAGGATAACGATACAGGCACGTCACTGTTTGCCAGTTCTATGATCCCCAACGGCAGAAGAGACCAGGGCCGAGTGCTGTGCAGGCACCCAGCAGGGAGGCAACACCACAGGATTTCCAAGGTCCCATAGACATCACGCAATATTTTGGCCTCAGGTGCCCCTTCCAAGGTTGCTCCTTCAGACCAGGACTTCTGGCCAAATGGGGCGGTGAAACTGGGGATGTCCCCTACAGGGAAACAGCCTGACACTGACTCCCAAGCCAGTGATAAAGCCAAAGCCACTGTTATCGGCTGCTGCCTCTGGAGAGCGTCCTTGACCTGAGTGGTCCCCAGGGGGTATTCTGGAGACCTCTGGCATCCAGAAGCATAAAGTATCCATGGCCCGACCTCTCTCCCACAGCATCTCGGCTCTGCCACACCCCAGGATCAAAGCCAGCCTGTATGGAGCAGGAGCTACTCCCAAGAGCAGTGCACGGCCACCGGCTTGCCAGGCTGCATCCCCGCATCCCTGCTCCTCCCGGCGCACACCCAGCTGAAGCACAGCCTGGCGCGACAGGCACGTCTGCTCCGGCATGCGCCTGGCACCAACTAACGCGCAGAATCCTTGATCATATGGATCTGGCTGGGGAGCCAAATGATCGGGAGCTTATTATAGCCTCCTTTTTAATTAAGTGTCTCAAATAGGGATTTAATTGGGATGTAATAGCACACACTATTGTACATAAGTTAAATACCAAGGGATTATTAAGAGTATGTTTTAAAGGCTTTACAGTCCCATATTGAGTAAACAGTTGTTAAATTTCAATAAATAAGTTTTTAAATCTACATTAAATAAGCATTTAAGCGTATTTAGGAGATTCTTTTTTTTCTTTTTTTTCCCCAGAATTACCCCAGTCATATAGTCCCAGGTTGTAATCTCAGTATTTCACTAGTTTAATAGTGTTGTGCCTGCTCATGTCTATTTGCTCTGCCTCAGAGGCACTGCCTTGGTGCAGCAATCTCAGCTATTTACATCCACGTGTCACAGTCTTTAAAACCCTCACGGCTACAACAGCCCAAAGATGTGGGGAGCGCGCTTAGCCCTATTTTACAAGTACAGAATTAAGGTACAGAAGAGCAAAGTCATTTGCTCAAAGCCACGCGGGGAGTCTGTAACAGAGCAGAACAGGAACTAACGGAAGATCAAAAAATACTTTTCTAAAAATAAGGCTTTGAAAATCTGTAAAGGAAATGTGGTTCTAACAAATTGCTGTATTACGATCAAAAATGCAATTAGTCGTGTGCTGGTTTTGTCACTGACATTGGTAGCGAACACACAAATGTCCCACAATCCCCAAACTACAGAACGTTTCCATCCGTTTGGTCCTTGTGTCCAGGGAATAGCAGGTCGGGGTAGGGGGCTCCAGGGAGGACCACAGTAGGTGGCCTGCCACCAAGCTTTGATCCCTGGCAGGCAGCTCCCACCTATGCTGCACCAGGAGGGTCTTTCCAAGATGGCACATCAGAAACAAGAGGTGTAATCACCCCGGTAACCATGGCACTGAATAATTTAGGACTCGCTTAACCTTCGTATTAAGGTTGATCTCGAGCTTCCTGCTGCTGTCTGCAGCCGTGGTGTTCTTACAATGAATGATCAGCATCTCCTGAGGAGTTATTGGGTAAAATGCTGCTCTTCTGTAAACCAGCACCTGCGGCACAGAGCGAGTGCCTGCGTGTTTGGAGGAGGGGGCGTAAAGAGGGGGCACCTCGGTGCACAGCCCGGCTGCGGGGGGGGGGGGGGGGTGGGGAGCAGGAGCAGGAGCAGCGATGGCTGCACCAGAGGCTCTGAGCACAGGGACCCTTTGGTAACCTTGGGTTGGAAAAGCCAGCAGGCGTTATGGGCAGGGGAGTGGTGGTACTCTCCGGGTCGCACCCAGGATGCTGTAGCACCAGCAGCCACAGCACAGGAGCAGGTGGGACATGCAGAGCTGACCACTCAATGCACGGGGCATGGAGCCCCTGCAGACCGGTGCTGGCTGGCCCCAGTGGGAGACTGAAAACTCTCCAAAATCTTGACCCTGCTCCCACCTTCTCCAGGGAGCTGCCCAGAGCATCATACTCCTACTCCTGTCCTGTAAAGCAATCTGAATTTGAATGCTCCTTTCTGAAGTAAGTCACTTCCATTACTCTGCACTGTTGAACAGGTAACACCAAGGAAGAAGCCAAGAAATTGGGAATCTTCAACCAAGTGCACTAAAATTAATGAGAAGCTACTGAGGAACATAAATAATGCGTGTTCCCCATTAGAGGTAGTTAGCACCATTAAAGCAATCCAACCTGCCCAGGCACCACCAGCCCTTCTCCCTTTGAAATCCATCACTGTCATGTAGTTTTTGTCAGCTGAAACCAAAGGAGCGTTAACCCTTTAACATCCAAGCTATTTAGAAATAATTATTGTTGCTATAAATCAGAAGCGATGGCTGAAGTGGTAGCAAAAATGTATATATAAAAAACCAAAATGAAGTAGTATGGCCACAGAGGAAAAAACATTAGCTCCCTAGTGGGTTTACAAGTAATTTGCTAGCAATAAAAATGCAAAAACACATTTTGGTGTGTAATGATCATAAATAATCCTTGGACAAGAATTCTTTCCAGGACGCACAAGTCCACTCCCTTAATGGCAAGTTTTATTACCCTGGTTTCTCCGTGTTTTCTTGCAAAATGTTGCTGTCATAACAATTTACGAATTACAGTCCTGTTGGCATAAACTTTCATAATTCATATGGAAATAGGTTCCCCACACACGCTCACAAAGCACAAAGAATCATGTAACCATAGAATGACCTTAATAATGCAGTCAAGAAACATAGATCAGACTCCCGAGCCAGTGCTAAATATAGATGGTCACCAGGCTGGGGGAAAAACTCGCACGTAAACTCCTCCGAGTGGAGTCGGACACGCGGAGGTGCAGGCAGCGTGGCGTACTCAGCGCTGTCACCCAGCCCGGTGGCACCTTGCAGGATCTTTAGGAAATAAGGAACATACCGAGCATCTTGTTTCCAAGCACTGGCAAGAAGCGAAAATCCTAACCAGCTGCTGAGGAAGCCTGTGAATGCAGTTTTTTTCTTAAAATAGGAGAAAGTACAGCTTGTTCAAGATTTGAACTGTACTAATTTCTTCCCTCGACTTTTGAGGCCAGAGGGTGAGGACTGGAGTTCAGCATCCAAAATGAGGATAGCATGGGGGGAGCTGCAACGCGGGGGGGCTGAGGCTGTTATTTAGTCAAGACTCGGTGGCAGGTCGCAGCTGCCAAGGGTAAATCCTGAGGAAGGATCCATGGGGTTTTCCTGCGACTCATCTGTGTGGTTGAGTTGTTGTTTCACTCAAAGTGTGTGTGTGGGATCCTCGGAGTAAGAGAGCGAGGGAAAGAGTGAAAGTTAATTAGGTTAGAATTGCCTCCGAAAAGTGCTAAAGCTAAATGTGAATTCATCGCGTCAAGATAAGGGTACGCAAACCAGGCGGGGTTGCAGATTTCGGTGTGCCATTGCTCTCCCTCTGCGTGGGGGAAATGGATGCAGCAACTGAAATTGCTGCACTTCACTATAAAGTTACACTGCAGACAAGAAAATATTTCATGTTTTTTTCTCAAATAACCACCGCTGCATTAATGTATAGGAAAATTAAGTAAACATGGCTATAACTGTCTTTTTATAAATAGCCACATGTACCAGGTCAGTCTTGTCTTTTGAAACCCACCACTGGGACCGAAGGGAGCTGCTAGAAGAACTGAAGATTGTTTATTTTTGACACTTTTATTTATAACTTTAATCTTAAGTGAAGTTGATAATCGGTGCAAAGAAAAGCTCTACGCTTTAAAAAATGATATCAGCAACACGCTTTCTGGATAACCCTTTCCCTGTGATATAGATGAATATAAAAAGAAACTAAAGATCCTATTTCCATTCAAATATTATGAGCCAAGCCTAGACATCACCCTGAAGCTAAACGTCCAAGGACTCATTTTGAATTTCTTTACCTAGAGTAAAGATGACAAAACCTGATTTTGCAGAAATAAAAATTGGTAAGAAGAGAAGTGCATAAAATGAGGAAGAAAATGGTTTTCTTTCCCTATAAAGGAAGAACAGGTCTTTAAGATTTTATAGACCAGAAATTTAAACCAAGAACCTCCTTTTTACAGGTCCCTGTTTCAGCTTAAAATGGGAATAGCATTACTGCAAAAGAAAAAAAAAAAAAAGGAACTGTGATGGCAGTGGGAGGCGCGGGTCCCCGCAGCGAGCTCCAGGGCAGTTGCTGGTTCTGCAGAATGCGTGGCTGGAGGAGACAGACAGGGATTCAGTGGATTTTCCTGCCCCTTTTCCTCTCCCCTCTGCTCATCCCAGGCACATTCTGCCACCAGAGCGGCCCGGCCCTAGGTTTGCAAACTGTGGTTTGGGCTGCCGAGTGCAGGTTTTATCAGTGCCTGGTGGGAGAAGGTGCCAGAGAGCTGAGGGCCACCCTGCTCCTGCACCCTGGGGACCCACGGGGCTCCGCTGCCTCTCGGCGTTTCCAGTCTCCCATGAAGCATTCAGCTTCTGCTGAGATGGTTCAAATCAGGAAAGTCGTCTCCCTGCCAGGCGGTTAAAACTGAAAGTAATTAAGGCAAAATCTTTTCCTGCAACAGAAAGTACTGAACATGTGGAGATAGCATAATAATCAGTGTTTCTGCCATCGTAAGCCCACAAAACAAATTGGTTTTTGAATGAAGCACATGGAACCGTGACCTATGTATAAAACTTATCTTGACCTCAGAAAGTAATGACATCTTTTCTCCGATTCTACTGCTAATTACAAATGCTGAATTCTGAATGTTCACATTTGAGAAGGATTCATTGCCTTATTGTTTAAGAAATCTAACAACAGCAAGATGCCATGAAGTTCCTCTCTTTGTATGGCCAATGTTTGCCACAACTCCCAGGCTTGTTCTCGGAGGCATTTTTCTGCCCAGCTCAAAGCGAGAAAACTCCAGCACCAAACACACAAACCATGGGGAGGCTGAACCCAGGCTCCTCTTCCTCATCCAAACTGCCATAAGCCTCAGGCTTGGTAATTTTGATTACTCTTATTTCTTCCCATGGTTAATTCTCTAGACCAACAGAGGACAGTCAAAGGATCTTCCATTTACTCAAGTCCTTGAACCGCACAAGGCCAACACACCACGTAAGCGATGGGGAATTGCAATCGTCCTTCACCAGGGGTGAGCCCACTCTGCAGGGCGCAGGACGCGGCACAGCACGGGCGGTGCACCGGGGCAGAGATCCCAAATTAGATTAAGAACAATTTAAGCAGCCTATAATGCAAAGTGGAGCCAGAGACCAGGGCAAAAGTGACCTGAAGCATGATTTGCAGTAGATGTCTTTTCTTCTCATAAATAGGAGAGACACTGTGGGATGATTATCCACCCAGATTTATCTCTGCAGCTCCGTGTGTATCCTTCTGCACTTAAAAATGTCTCACTGCCCTTTGCATTATTGCATTGCCCTTTACATTCATACCGCATAAACCTCTCAAGTACCGTAAAACTTACAAGGTGTAATATAATGTCGTGGTTTTCTTTTACACACCATAAACAAAAGTCACTGAAAAAAGAGCACAAAAAGGGAGATGTTATTTTGCCTGACAATGATACAGAAGGAAAATATATATACAAGTACACATACATACACTCTTACACACTTAAAATCCCAAGCTGGATTGATTATCTGGCGTTGATGGATCACTTTACTGTATTACGTAGATAAGGAAATTGATTATTCAATAAATCACTGTCTGCACTAAGAATCCAGTGTTAAAAAAGAAAGAGAAAATATTATAAATCTGTCTTGCACAGGCAAAGACAAAGCTTATACTTTTAAGGTAATCCTGATGTACCTTTTGCTGCACATCCAATGAAAGAGCAACATCTCGGAGCTGAGTGCTAAATGACCACTTTTCCTTCCCCAAGCCTCTTGGCAGGGACCCTTCCTCGCATCCCCGCTCCGGCAGCGTGTGCCTGCGGGCAGGGTGACCCGGCAGAGCCCCATGGGCCAGCGCTTGCCCCCGGGCCATGATGCTGCCGCACGGTGCTGGTGGCAGCCAGGCAGGGGGCTGGGGAAGGGGCTGGAGCACAAGTCTGATGGGGGGCAGCTGGGGGAGCTGGGGTTTCTTAGCCTGGAGAAAAGGAGGCTCAGGGGGGACCTTCTCACTCTCTACAACTGCCTGACAGGGGGCTGTAGGTACGGGGGGTCAGTCTCTTCTCCCAAGTAACAAGCGACAGGATGAGAGGAAACGGCCTCAAGCTGCACCGGGGAGGGTTAGATTGGGTATTAGGGAAAACTTCTTCACCAAAAGGGTTGTCAAGCGCTGGAACAGGCTGCCCAGGGAAGTGGTGGCGTCACCATCCCTGGAGAGATTTAAAAGCCGTGCAGATGTGGTGCTCAGGGACAGGGTTTAGTGGTGGGCTTGGCAGTGCTGGGTTAACGGCTGGACTCGATGATCTTAAAGGTCCTTTCCAACCTAAACGATCCAATGATCGGTGTAAGGAGGGGAGGAACCTGCCTGTGCACCTGAGCTATGGCTGTGCCGTGAGAGCAGAGCAGGGGGAGCAGGAACACCACAAGAATCAGGGGAAAAAAGGAGATCAAAGGAAAACTGAAATGGAAAATGGAATATCTAGGACTCAGAGAAACCATCCACCTCAGTGTCCCTCTGGAGATCTGGCCAGCAGGGTTTCTGGCCCTGCTTTTGGCAGGTTTGTCTCGTGTTTCTTTCTTGGGAGCAAGTTACTTCTGCTTTTGAAGGAAAAGAGCAGGAACTAGGTGAAGTCAGAGGCTTTTAAAAAACTCAGGCAAAGAATGTCATTGAAATGCCTTATAGCAGTATTAATAAATAACAGCAAAAGCCAAGCTAACAGGCATGCTTTACAAAGGAAATACCTAATGGTGGATGCTTACTCTGGGGAAAAGTGCTTGAAATTGTCTGTGATAAACTTCCTGTAACAGGATTCTGGAGGAAAAAATACAAAAATTCCTGCAAGTTATGGCTACGATACTGCCAAGCTGAGTTATTTCTAAAAATCTCCGGGTCACATCCGGGTGCTTTAACGTTCCTGTGACTCTCAACACAGAAAGCAGAGCGACTGCTCCAAGTCATGCGTTGGCAGTGATTGAAAACTGCTGCAAGATGCTATTTGCCAAGTGTCCTACGGGTGCGACACAGCCCCAGAAGGCTAATACATGAGTCCTCTGGAAACCACCTTCTTGCTCAAGAAACTCTGCTGCCTGCACTGTAAAGTAGAAGGCAAAGACAGCAATGAGAGAGTAGCTGACACTGTGCTCTTCAAGAATAGTTTGTCTTTCCTCCTCCAACACGGAGGATCCAGACCCTCTCGCTGCCCGTGCTGTGGTCGGTCACCCAAACAGCAGCAGTCCTGTGACACTGTCAGAAATATTTCCAGGTATATAACAATGCCAATGGAATTAGGAAACGGTCTTGATCTGCTCTAATTTTTACTAGAAGATATACACCAGCCACCTTTGCTCAGAATATGAGAGATTAATAATTGCCCTTCAGCGAGGCATGAATCAGAGAAATTCAGGCTGAGCAGCACCTGTTTTAATTTAAAGAAAAACTTTATGTATATGGCAATGAGAACAGCCATTTTTTTTCCAAATTCCCAGGCACCACAGCAATACAGATACACACTTATTCTTCACTGACGACTTAAAGGCCAACTTTGCAGCAGAGCGGTTCATTTTTGGCAGACACCGTCCCAGTTTGCAGTGCAGCCCGAGGAGCCCGGTGCAGCCGCTGTGCCCGAGGAGCAGAGCTCTCAGTGCAGGTGTGGGGCGTGCAGCTCCCAGAGCAAAGGCCGGGTCTGTCCTTCTGGGGAAAATCCCTTCTCAGATCCTCTGCTAAGCATGTGCTGTAGCCGTTTGCTCCATTCGTAACAAAATCAGCCCTGTTTGTGACACAGAGCGTCTGCGGCAGCAGGGCAGAACTCCCTCAGCCCATGCACCCAGTCTCGCAGGGGGTGGAATTTAAAATTCCTGCTGTGACTGCCTCCTGAGTGCTTTGCATGCACTGCAAAACTAACCAACGAGTCTAACACCTCAGTCCCAATAGACAGCCGTAACTCAGCTAAATTTGGGGGTTATACCAGACTTTATTTACTGTTTCATCCTGGGAGATAAGTAAGAGATGACAGCCATCTATTCATTAAAGTGGGGGAAAGCCGCCCACAGCTAACGCTGGTTCTCTCACCATACACTTCCACATCTTTAATCGAATTTGGATTTTGCAGTACCAGCTCTGTTGTTTTAAGAAGGGCTTATGTTCCTATTCACCTGGGTACCGGTGAGTTCCAAGAGCTGGTCTGTTCACCTCTTAAGCCCCCAGTTTGAACAAAGGACATGCTGTAGCAATCGAATGTCATTACCAGCTAATGAGTATCCAGTGGCCTGTGTAAGAGCAGTCAATGGCCTCTTCCCACTCCTTATTGGACATAGGAACCACCGTTCTAACCCGAACTGCTGCAGTGGCACTAATGAGTGCTCCTGAAGCCACTGTTTGCAGATATCAGGGATGGAAGGCTGATTTAAATCAATCACTCTCAAAAGCCTTTGGAATGCACTTAGTGCCATGGCACCTGGGAACCTATACACCCCTTCTGGGGATCCCTGGGTGCCCCGTTCCCAGAGCGATGAGCAAAGTGCAAGGCCCAAATTCAAGATTTAATTTGAGCAGTTGGGTAATTTTCAGCCTTTGTTTTATTCCTTTGATATTAGCTGGTTTATTTGCTTGCTTAAAAACCTTCCTGAACAGGGATGTTTTTCTGACTCAGTAACTACACAGACTAAACTCCTAATCCAAGGTGCAAATACTCTTTATTTCGGTGTACTCTTTAGACTTAGTGTGACTTGAGCAAAAGGCCAGGCTGTACTTCAAAGACAAAAATGCAACCGGGGGGCTTTTTCTCCAGGTGGGTGAATCTGGTGCATCAGTTCCAGGCAGGGCTGGGCCAAGCACCAAGTGGTGTCTCTCCAGACCATCACGAGCAGTGCTGGTGTCCGGTACAAGGTGGAGGAGCACCTTGGCCTGGGCAGGCTGGCAGGGAGGCTGGCAGGATGGCTCCACTTGCCCCTGCTGTGCCCTACTGAAATGAGCCATCTCATAGCAGAGTCATGCTTTTGCTCAGGCAGCTGACATAATGTCTTACAGCATCTTTCAGGCTGCTTGGGAGGGCCTTTGCCTACAAATCCAAGAGGCACAGACAGGAGCAAATGGCAGCTGAAAACCAGAGCCCCATCCCCAAAATCTACTGTTCCCAGATCTTTAGTTTATCACCGTCATGCAGCACCCTGTGCCTCACCAAAGTGACTTCAAGGGCGTAGTTGTGTGCAGTCTCTCCCCTCCTGATGCCAGGCTGGGTGGTCTCCCACTTTAGGGGAGTTCTAATCAATAAACCAGAAATCTTGTATTTCCTTTTTCCTTCCCTTTTCCTTTTGTGCTATTAAGCATTGTGGTAGATTTATTCCACCACACTTACAGCATCCTCTTCATCTCATTATTTTAAATTCTGTGAACACCGAGGGAACTCTCTCTACCACCTGAGGCTCCACAGCACGCTCCTCTGCCCTGCTCAGGCTGCCCAGCTTCCAGAGATCCCTCTGCCTTCCTCCTTTCCTGCATCCCCAGCAAGACACGTTCCGTGCTGGTGGAGTATTTACCGCAGTGCAAAGTGACAGAGAACAGCCTCATAAAGTGAAATAACTGATGGGTCCACTGCATCAGATGTGGTGGAGAAAAAACTTTCCTTGGTGAATTAGCACAGCCCAGCTTGCGATTTAAAACCTGAAAGTACCGAGGGGTTTGCAATCCCCCCAGACCGTGTGCTGCAGATAGTCTGTATTGTGGCAGCCGGCGAAGGGTGACCTGCAGTGACGCTGCACACCACAGCACCGCTCTCAGATGTCGTGCAGCGGTGGCAGGACCACTGACTGCGTTCTAGAGCCCCAGAGCTCGGGTGATGGAGAAGCACAAGCCTAGCCAAGATCACCCGGGGGCCGTACCCACACAATCCATGCCTTTGGAAGCCCAGTCCTTCCTGCTGTTTTCCAGGTCACAATGCTTTCCTGAATGTCCCAGGCCCCAGGAGACAAACCCAAATATGCCAGTTGCTCCCCCAGTGCTTCACAATTCTGATTTTATTCTGTGAATTTGAGCCCGCACTGAGGGGTGCTGGCTGTTGGCTGGGACACAGCAACAAAACCCAAAGTCTGACCAGGTCCCTGGGCTAAAATATTAAATAATACAGATACAGCAATGGCCAGTATTTGCTTCCCTCTTATTCACACTGCTGCATAGGTTGAGCAATTTGGTGTGTGCAGGGGGAAGTTCAGAGCAGCACTGGGGATTGCCTCTGACGCACGGGTACTGCACGGCTCTCCTCAGCGGTGTCTGCAACCGAATGGCACTTTCCTGATTATCTTCCCTCCCAGAAATAACAGAGCAGCTGTGTCCATATTTGTGTGTTCGTGCACAATGTCTTGCTACAGATTTAAAGCACCAGGGCTGGTGCTGCTGAACACTCAGGTAGCACTTGACATGGCGAGTGTCTCGTAGTGCAAACCTGAGAAACCAAGCTGTAATGTCAGAGGAAGGTTCCCTGCGGGACAGCACAGCAAAGGGGGGTCAGCAGGAGTCAGAAGCAAAAGGGGTTAAGAGAGGCAGTCGCAGAGAAAAGCTGGTGCTGGAGCAAAGAGAAGGCAGTGAACTGAGCCTTCCACCTGCTTTAAAAGCTCTTGCTTGTGGTAAGGACCTGCATCTATTTTAGGCTTTATTGTAAGTGATAAATACCAGCACATTATCTCTGTTTTTACTGTTAATGAACAACAGTAGTAAGGCAGGAAGCCCCAGCACAGCTGAATCCCCTCTACATCAGCCCAAGCAGAGTCGATCCCTGCCTGACAAAGCAAGCTGGAGGCTCTCAGGGGCACAGAAGCCACAGTATTCGCTGGTGGAGTGTCAGGATCCCCCATGCAGTCACGGCAAACAGCAACATCTGCAGTCGCAGCAACTTCTATTCTCATGGCTTTAAGACAACCAGCACTCCTCATTTCACATCTATTCCCTTTGGCAACATCACCATAGCGCAGTTTTTATCCTTGTGTTCAGCCCTCAGCTCCTCTCCAACATTTGCCTCTCTCCCCCCCTTGCCCATTGAGTTCTGGTGCTTTCAACTCGTTATCTGCCTTACCCAGAGACTTCCACCAGCCTGCCTTCTAAGTGTGCGAAGGAAAAAAAAAAAAAGTCTAGACAGCATCACATTAAACCTCTAGCCAAAATGAGGGAAAGGAGATTGCACAGCACAACTGGTGGAGAAACGCAATACATTGGATTACGAGGCTTAATGCTTGCTACAAACAGCCTGTGCAGTGTCGGGTTTTATTTGATATTGTGTCTCCGTGAGAGACTCCTGCATCATAGCTATTCTGGCAGAGCTGCTCCATGCAAATGCTTGGAAATTAGGGATGATAGCGAATACAAGAAAGCAGCGGTGAGGAGCGGGAAGGAGGAAGGTGGCCAGGAACACCCAGGCAGGGTGGGAGCTGGCGAGGCAGTGCCCTCTGCTGATGCTGGGCCCGCAGGCTGAGCTGCCAGCCCTGCAGGGACTTGGGGCATCACACTGACAAGAGATGAGAGAAGGAAAAGCTAGATTTCATTTAGGATTGCTAATTTAGTGAAACCACTGATCTGTACCAAAGGAGCACTTTATTTACCAGAACAAGAGAGACCCAGCTTTGCTGGAGATTGAATCACATTTAGTATTGTTCTGTGTCAAGAAGGCTATACAGAAATCTTTTCATAATATCAACCTCCGTTTAGTTTCATCAATAAAAACATGCAGAGATGGAGAAATGAAGGTTGAAGCGGTGGCGGTGGATTTGCACCTGCTGGTGATAAAAGCAGAAGGGGCAAGGCAGCAGGAGCAGGCAGCAGGAGCAGGCAGCAGGAGCAGGCAGCGCTCGTGGCGAAGGCTGGTGTCCCCTGGCGCAGGGGCAGGTGCCAGGTACAGGGCAGAGCAGCCTCCGGCTGCGCACACAAGGTGCACGCAGGCTCCTTCCCCACTCGAGTCCTGCATGAATCTGCCCACGGGGGATGCCAGCGTGCTGGTGCAGCCAGGGGAATGTGCCCGCCCCGAGGAAGCAGCCCAGCACTAAGTAGGTCTGTTTATTTTGGCGGTACTCCTGCCCTATGATGAATGAAGGTCTATTTTTTCCTGGTTTGTGGTTTGATCTTAATTTCCTGTATGAAGTTCTCAAGAGGATGCCAAGATCAAATAATTAGACTATTCTGCGATAAAGAGGTAACATTGTTATTCAAATGTATTCAGAATTAATTTACCACCAAACAATTTACACTGCCACCGTTGTATCCTCCTGAAATTACTGGAATACGTTATCTGACATGCAAAGCATCTCATGACCTGAAATAACTTTATCAACCATTAAATGCTTGCGCAATAGGTGCGTGGTCACAGAAATACGCATTGAAATGCAGCAGAAGCCACAAAGGCAATAGCGTGACTTAAAAACGGGTAGAAAAACCAAACAAAAGCACTTTATTTGCAACAGTAAACACGCAGAGAGCAGAATCCCGGAGCAGCCCCCCAGCGCGCTGGGCCCCGGCAGGGCTGGGGGCCAGACCCTCACCGCAGGCACCCGTGCGAGATGCCGTCGGTGCCGCTGCAGATGCACACCCGCAGCGCGCAGGGCTGGGCTGAGCCTGCTCCTGGGTCTCGCCTACGTGCCCCTTGGCCAGGGGAAACCCAGCGGCTTTCTGCGGGCTCGTACGCCGAAGTGGGGGGCAGACGGCGGGGCTGGGGGCAGCCAGGCTGCCGCAGGGATGATTCCCCCGATTAATGATCTCTGAGCCTGCGGGCTGGTCTCAGGTGCTGTGAAGCTGCTTCTCTGAAGCTGTTTGCTTCGGGGAGGGGGAAGCGCGTATCGATCTTAGTGCAATTCCTGCCTGCTCCTACCCCGCCATGTTTCATCACCTCAGCAGCCAGGGCCGAAACCCCTCCTGGCTTCGCCCAGGCCGCGGGCGGGGGCTCGGGCACGGCCAAGGCAGCGCCCGCCGCGGGGCTCAGCCCGGGGGGGCTCGGCCAGCCCGCAAACCCGCGGGGCAGGCGTCTTGGAGAGGGTGAAAAGGCCCGTCTCGGCCAGCATGTCCCCCGCTTGGGTGAGCAGCCCCCCAGCCCGGCGCGCCCAGGCTCAGCCCCGCTCTCACCCGGTGCCGTCCAGCGCTGGCGCCCCGGCTGCGGCCGCGGGGCTCTCCTGCCACCCTGGCCCAAGGGACCCGGCCAACCCGGCCAGCCAGCGTCAGCTGGGCAGAAAGACGGGCACGCTGCCTTTCTGAGGGCTCCCCCTCCAGCATCCACACACCCCACCGCCGTGCAGCTCCCAGCCCGGCGGACACTGCTTTTTTCAGCTTGGAAAAGCCTGCTTTTGCCTTTATTTTTAAAAAATGAAACTTCGCTTGCAGAGTGTGGGAAGGTGATTCCAAAATAAAATTCCAGACAGGCATAATAAGCCTCAGAAAAGCCAATCACACCGAGGAGGATCATTATCCACAGAATTTGTTTTCTACGTATTTATATAAAATAATCAATGATTTTTTTTCCACGCAGACTTCAATTTGATTGTCTTTTCTGTGTTACTTGCAAATCATACAAACGATCGATGTCCTGACCCCTTCTCTATGCAAACACAGCTTAGAAAGAGACTACAAGAAATAAAATCCAATAAATTCCTCCGTGCAGGACTGTTTGTTTAAAAGCTTAGCTGGAGCCCAATCCTGTTCACAACAACTTCAGTGGTACAAGAGTGGGACTGTCAAACATGCTTGAGGTATTGTTATTCCCACAAATATCAGCGGGAATATAACATCAGTAAAAAAAACCCCAGAACAAAAGGAATAACCCAGAGGTGAAGGTGATCTCTTTTAAAATGCAGAAAGCAAAATGAAGCCCCTCCCAGGCACAGTGCACTTCTCTTGCAGAGGAAGGGCAAGGTGAGCATGCAAGCCGGGGTTTGGGGTGACCCTAGTGCTGGGTAGGCTGGGGACCCTGCCTGTCACCACCCACCCACAGGGGGGGTGGCCAAGGGGGTGGCAGAGGGGGTGGCAGGCTCTCCTTGCAGGAGCAGGGGTGGCCAAAGGAAACAATGGCATGGGGGCTGCACAGTTTTGGTGCCACCTCCTCAGCAGCACTTGAATAGAAACTAACCCCTAATCAACAAATGCAATACTAAAATTGGATTGACAGCTCCTGTGGTCTATTTTTGACTATTACTTATTAATTCCAAACTGCTGGCATCCATCTGATCTGCCACGTATATGTTGCTAACACATCATCCATCAAAATAATCACTCTGAGTAATTTCTGGTGATGCTTCAGCAAAACATGGCAATTGAAATCGGTCTGCTATGAAATGCCGCTTCAGGCTCCACGTGTGACACCGTTTCCAGTCATCCCGCGTTGCTTTGTTAGGGCCGGTGCCATCAGGCTCTCCAAAATGGCATCAAGCTCTCATCTGTCACTTTGAAGGGGTGCTACTACTGCTTTTTAATCTAAGAGAAAGGTTAGATAAATAGGCTATCTACAGTAGCTTAATCATCTTGCACTCACTGCTTTTACTATATAAGGGGCATGATATTGCAAATACTCAGCTGCTCAGTGCAGCACTTAATAACAGGTATAATCTCACTGATCTCATCCGCAGTCAGGGCTGGCAGCATCACAGACTACCTCTCAGTCACAGTGGTGTAAACACGGAGCAACTCCACTCACACCGTCACGGTTATCTGTCTTATTCCGGTATAAACTTGGAGCTGAATCGAGCACTTTGAGTGTGCAGCAGATCTAGATGGTGTTTTCTGATACAGTATTTTCAAATATTTTACAGACTGCATAATAAACAAACTGTTGTTGAATAACATTTTAATTAAAGCAAGGCCGTTCCTGTGGAAGACACGACAGTGCTGGCAGAGGCGGTGCACAGCAGTGCTCCCGTGGCGGACAGCCCTGCCTGCCTGCCTGCCTGCACGCCACCTCACTGCGTTTGCACCAGCCCAACATTTGCACCAGCCCAGCACGAGCATCCCCTCACCCTGCTCCTGGGGCATCCTCTGAGCCGAGCCAGGGAGCTCCAGGGAAAGGGGAGCAGAGCTCCAGCAAAATGCAGTGATTTCGGTGAAGGGCTGGCAGCACTTTCTGGGTTGAAAGCTCCTCTATCCTTTTGTGCAATTGCTTTGAGCCATCTAGAAAATCCATTTTCAGGACAACTGAAGCGCCTGGACTTGAGACTAAACATCTCCACAGAGCCACAGAGATACTCCTGGGCCTGAACAGCTCCCACGAGCGACGCTGGTATTCCCAGGGGTCTCAGCACCCACCCACCCAAGCAACTTCAGCCCATTCTCCTGCCAGCACCAGCTCGCTCAGCAGCAGCCTCTTGCACGCCTCCTCCGGAGCATCAGCCCGGCACCACGCTGGCTCTGCCCACCCAGCATCAGGCCGCTGCTGCCAAGCTGAAAGCAAGACGAGCCGCAAGCCCAGCACCCCAGCTGCGACAGGACCCCCTGGGCACACAGCTTAGGGTCCTGACAGGGATCTGTACCCTGGGACCCCTTGGGAAGAGAGATGCTCCCGCGGTGCTGCGGTGCTCTCAGGGTGCAGGGGACAGGCTGGTGATAAACAGGGGGGCTCTGCCACGGCTCGGTGGGATGCCTCGCCCCTGCTCATGCCCCATCAGCAGCAACGGGAGCTTTCCTGGGAAGGGGTTTCTTGTGGCACAAAACATTTCCAGCTGTTCCGGGCTGTGGCTGAGCATACCAAGCACCTCGGCTCCAGTAAAAGTTCCGTGGCCACCGGGGCCCAGGGGCAGGTCCAGGAACCTTTTCCAGCAACATTTCTGGTACTACAAACATGCACAGGACCACATCTGCCTGCAGTGTCTTGTTCATAGAAGTCCAGGGGAAAGCAGATGTTGACCCTGCAGGAATCCAGCCCTTGCCTGTGAGACGATCTGGGACATACAGTTGCTCAAAAGCGTGCTGGAGGTGACAGTGTCTCACTTCAGAGAGCGGCTGTCCCTCAGGAGTGGCATTTTTCTCTCCCTGGCTTTAACATTGCTGCTGTGCAGTTGCACTGGGATGAATAAGAACCATTTTCCCACTTCAAATATTCACAAATTATTCAGTTTTCACTAGTTTCTCTTGATTAGAATTTGATCACTGAAAAGACAGGTAAACCTGTCCTTATAATTTTTAGTGAGCAGACAGCAAATCCCTGGGAGTGTGTACCGATGGCAAAGTACATGGGGTGTAACAGAAAAACAGTGCTGTTCTTTACATGACATGCTTAAAACAAGTATCTCGTTTAATTAGAAAAAGAAAGATTGTAGACTCTTTCCCAAGCTTTTATCTGTGCAATTACTTTATGTAACATTATTAAAAATTAATTTTCCCTGGAACCTCAGCAATTTAATGAAACACGCCTGGCCCTCAGCAGCGGCTGCGGTGGAGCCAGCCCACTGGCATCCTCCCGGCAGCAGGGCTGGGTGATGTGGGGCCCCCCAGGCTCTGTCCCTTGTGCTGGGCGCTTCTGGCCCTGGGTCAAAGCACCCCTGCACAGCACCTCTATTGTAGCAGGCTCAACACCTCTCCTCGCAGTGGCACAGCACCCCTCCTTGCACTGGCACAGCACCTCTTCTTGCACCGGGCACCGCAGCCCTCCTTGTAGCAGGCTCAACATTCTGCTTCTCTGGGAACTCAGCATCCCCCCTCTCTGGGGGCTCGACATCCCCCCCCCCCCCCCCTCCAGGCACTGAGCATCTCCCCTCTCCAGGGTCTCAGCATCTCCCCTCTCTGGGCACTCAGCATCTCCCCTCTCCAGAGGCTCAGCATCCCCCACTCTCTGGGGGCTCAGCATCCCCTTGCTCCAGGGGCTCAGCATCTCCTTTCTCCAGGCACTCAGCGTCCCCTTGTTCCAGGGGCTCAGCATCCCACCTCTCTGAAGGCTCAGCATCTCCCCTCTCCGGGCGCTCAGCATCCCCTTGCTCCAGGGGCTCAGCATCCCCCCTCTCCGGGGGCTGAGCACCCCCGCTCTCCTCTTTGCACGGTGCCCAGCACCCCTCCGCACCGTGCCCAGGCGGCTGCTGGCACCGGGCGCTGCCCCCGCGGCAGCGGCACAGCCCCGCTCCGTGCCGGGACGCGGCCCCGGGCAGCGCGTCCCCCGCCCCGGCCCCGCTCCGCGAACTTGGCCGCGCCGCTGCCGGCCCGTCCCCGCGGGGAGAGGCGGCCTTACCGATCCGGATGACATGCGGCATCCCGTGCGAGCACTGCCCCCAGAAGCCGCCGACCAGGAGCGCTGCCCAGTATTCCCAGAGCACGCCGCGGAGCGCCGGCCAGAGATGGGGCATCGTTGGGGCGGGCGCGGGCCGGCGCGGCCCTACGGCCCCAGGGGCAGCGGGGGGGGCGGGCGGCAGCTGCCCGGGGCTCAGGCGGAGCGGCCGGTGGGCGCCGAGGCCGGACCGCTCATGGCACATCTTAGTGCGGCCCCGCCGGCCCGTCCCGCGGCAGCCGCTCCGTGCCGAGCCGAGCCGAGCCGAGCCGAGCCGAGCCGGGCCGAGCCGAGCTGTGCGGTGCTGGTGCCGGTGCCGGTGCCGGTGCCGGTCGGGCGGCACCTGCGGAGCCGGGGCTGCCGGTGCGCCCGCAGGAGCGGCTCTGTCCCCTCCTACCACTGATGCGCGCGGCTCGCGCAAAGCCCCGGAGTGGAGCGTGCACACACACACACACACACACTGACACACACAGTGACACACTCACACCGACACCCCCCACCCCCCCGACACGCACCGGCACCGACACGCTGCACCCGCCCGCTCCCCCGCGGCGAGGCCAGCGCCGTCGGGAGCGCGGAGCGGGGTCCACCGGGGGTCCCGGCAGTCCCTCTGCCCCCTCCCCCCCGACGCCCCCCCCTCGTTCCCGAGCCCCCGGGGGTGCCGCTGGCCCTTATGTCCCCTCTGGCCCCCGTGTCCCGGCCGCCAGGCGCGGCGGGGCAGCATCGCTCGGGCCGGGCCGGGCCGGGCCGGGCGGGGGTCGGGCGGTGTGTCCCCCCGACGGGCGCCCAGCCCGGGCTCCGCAGCCGGGAGTTTAATGACCTCGGTGACAGAGACAAAGGGCTGCCCATGAAGCCGAGAAGTAGGCTGCTTTGTCAACTTGCTGGACTAGGCTAGGGCGAATTTATTTTTTCTCATTTAAATAATTTGATCTATTCCATCATTTCCAACCGCTCCCATTTGCCAGCTGTCTGCTAACTACATCGCCTGGAACATCTGAAGAGCAAATCTTTAATTTTCTTACAAACATGCTATTACTCTCTATCTGTTCATCTTTTTAATTTTCCTTGCCCTGCGCTTTCCCCAGCAGCGAGCCCGGAGCTGGCTGCTGTCCTGTGCCCAGCCCGTGCCAGCCTCCCTTTGCCTCAGTGTGTGAGCTGGAGGGGAGGTTGTGGGCAAATCATTATTGGTCTAAAACTCAAAAAAGTTCCGGGGTGTCGCATCTGACAGCAGACAGCTTGCCCACTGCCCGCTGCAGCGTGGGGGGACCCCCTTTGTGCCCATCGCAGTGGTGCCTGGTCTCCTGTACTGCAGGAACGTTGGGGTTTGGCCAGGGTCTCTGATACCATCAGCATCACAGAATGGTAAGGAAAAGCTGGAAGAGTCTCTGGGGGTCTGCACGCCCGTGGCAGGCCCAGCCCCTCCTGGAGATGCTGGTGTGACCCTTCCTACGGGCACCCCTGCCGTGGCCTGATGCATGCTGCCTTGGGGGTCGTGGGCAGGTGCCCCTGAGCATGACCTGGATCCTCAGTGTTGCAGCACCACGCAGGAGGCTTTTTCTTACTCCCACCTAAGAGCCAGGCCAGAGCGGCAAAGGCGCTGCTCAGCATCTTCAAAGCGCCGAGCAGAAGTTCGGTCTCGGAGGAGATCTGCTGTTGCTGTTTGCTGTGGGCAGGGCTGAGGCTCCAGCTTCCACCAGGAAATCCTACCAGCTGTCAAAGGCAGGTACAGAAAAAGGAGTCTCATGTTAAGGATATTTTTATCCCTCACGACACCAAAAAAGATAAGATTTAGCAAAAGGGCATGGAAGAAATGTTCTTTACTTACTGCTCAAATGAAGGACAGCTGTTTCTGTGAACTTGTTACAAAATTAAATGTCACAACCTGGTGAATTTTTGCACCTGGAGATAAAAAAAGTCCCACAAACCTACTGGGAGGGAGAGGGCAGAGAGGGCTGTTTCATTTGTGGCTGCTCTTTACTTTTTGCAGACTCTAGTACATAGCAAAGAGATTTGATTTTCAGTAACTTGGGACAAGAGGTTCAGATTTTGCAGACTGTTAAAATTAAAATGTAGCTAGGATGATATATTTTGTTAGTTTATTAGTGCTGAGATGCTGCTTCTTGCTTTTCTGCTGGCGCTGGGCATTAATAAGGCTCTAACCTTTGCTTCAGCCTCCAGATCCTAATGCAGTACCGGCACAAATAGTTTATTTCTTATGATCTTATTTGAGTAGTGTCTGATGGGTGTATGGAGGTCATGAATAGTCCTCGTCATGTATGTAGGTCAGAGAAGGAAGTCTGTGCTGCTCAAAGGGCAGGCCAGGAGCAATCGTTTATTGGGAGTTAGGCAGCAAACGGAGCCACGCGCGCCTGGGCAGCAGTCAGAGGTGGGCTCCGCAGCTGCAGGTCTCTTTCTTAGGTGTTTCTGTGGCCTTTCTTTGCCAAAGATCCCGAGTCTGTGGGTTGTGTTTTCCTTCCTTACTATTCCTGAGTTCCTGTGCTGTTCCCCAGCCCTGTCCCTCGCATATGGCTTGGCCATGCTCCTGGCAGTGTCCTGCTGCCCTCCAAGGGGATCCCTGTCATGATTAAAAAGAGGGTAAACTACTCTTAGATGTTGCACCACACTTGCCTTGGATTCCCCTCCCCACCCCCACAAAGACTATTTGACCTTGTATATTCCCTGTGGATGTGCTGCACTGGGGTCCACACCTGCAAGCAACGGCCGTTACCCATTAGGCCAGGCTCTCCATCAGCTGTGGTGGAGCTAGGTCGTTAGCATATAATTATAGCAAAGACAAAATGGCTGAAAAAGGAGAGAACATATCTTAAGACTAACAGAGCATCTGGCGGGACCAGAGCTCCATCCTGGGGCAACCACACAGGTAAGCACTGCCTGGTGCTGCTCGGGGTGGGATGCTGGGCTGGCCCACGTGGCCAGCGGGTCCTTGGGATGCTCGGCTGGGGGGAAGTTGGTCCTTACTCGGGAACCTGCAGCTGTTCCTTCCTGAAGGACAATCAAATGTAGCAGAAGGGTTTTGGTGGTGTTCCATGATTTGTTACAGCGATGCTAAAAATGTATTTGCCCAGTTCACAACCCCTGTGAAAATAGCTTTAATGTGGTAATCCATCATTTTATAGTATATCAATTAGTGCTAATTCTCTGCTGTATTTATAACTCGTGGGCATGGTGTACCATTTAGAAGTTGTTTGGTTATTCCTGGTTTGTTATGAAGCTGTTAGGAAGGGTTAGGGTTTCGTGCTGCCTTCTTCACAGTGAATGCATGTGGTATTTAGAGCTCCATTTATTACACAAGTAGGACTGATAATTGTGTACAGTTTATGGTTTTTTTTATATACATAAAGATCTCCGTTCTCTCATACAAATAAAGCTGTAGATTTATGGATGTTCTAAAGACTACGGAGGTAAGACTTTTTATTTTCGAGTATGAAAAGGAACTGCTTACAAAAGTGGAAAAAATGTTGGAATTATTAATGTCTAGGGAAAAATGCTGATTGACGAAGGACCTTTTCAAATTAGATTCATGCTTCGGAGCAGCAGCAGAAGTATGAACCTTGCAGAAAGAGACGTAAGCATTTCTATAGCTATGGCGTTTTCCCATGCTAATGAAGAAAAAGAGGCTTCTCTTTATTTTTTTAATGGTATCTAAACTGGTTCATTTGAATTAGCTGCATCCACATGCATTTTGTTTAGATTTATATGCATCAGGTGTAATATAACTACAATCAATGTGAGTTATGAGGCCCAGTGCTCACATTACCGAGATTCATGTGCCAAAATACGGCAGAGTAAATGCACGGGGACTGGCAAATGCAGATTCCTGGGTCTTGAGTGCCCTCTGCTGAAACAGTCCCAGCTAGCCCTTCGCTTTGACACCCAGCAGCTTGATTGATGGGTTGCTAAATTAAATTTAAGCCTGCGGTTCACAAGTTCACCCGTGATGAAGAATCCCTCCTTTCTTCCCTCCCCTGTCTGATCATGCACTCATTTCTTCTCCCTGCTCTTCTTTTAACACTCCGGTTTTAATTCTGACTCCTCCTGCAGCTCTACATATGTCATGGTAGATTTTCTTTTTTTTTTTTTTTTTTTTTAAATGGCAAGTTTAGATACAGTAAGGATTCCTTCTGAAATAATCATCTGGGGAGCTGCAATCGTGCCAAGGGCTGCCGGAGGCTGGGCATGACAGCACCCACAGGGAGGAGCCCCCTTTGCCCCAAGGGTCTGGGGGCTGCTCAGGGCTTTGTTACTGCAAAGGACATTAACTCCCTGCAAGCGGACGGGATGAGGCAGTGATACCACCCGCTTGCTAGGAGCTCTTTGCAAAAGCAAACAGCAAGAAACCACATTTACCCCCCCAAGCTTATTGTAATTTTGTGGTAGGTTTTGCTTGTTGGGGAGGAGCGGAAAAATTTCCCTTTCCTACTCAGCGTTCCACCCACAATTGGAAAAGCATTGTGTTTTGCCCGCAGCCCGAGCAGGGGTTTCTCTCGCTGCAGCGATGCTCTGCTCTCGGCGAGGCTCGGGGTGACGACAGAGGCACCAGGCACCTCTGCATCCCCCACTGCAGGGTGGGAGATGAAGAAAACACCAGAAACTGTTTGTTTCTTGTACAACATGACGCTGGACATATGATTTGGAAGTCTGGAGACTTCCCACTTGTTAAATTTTTATCAGGTTTATTCCCTCTAAATCGTGACCAAATCACAGGCTGGTTGGGGTTGGAAGGGACCTCTGGAGACCATCTGGTCCAGCCCCGTGCTAGAGCAGGATCACCTCGAGCAGGTTTCACGGGGGGGTTTGAGTGTTTTGCGGCATGGGCTGCTCCGTATGGCCTCGGCCAGCGAGGCAGGTGGGGCAGGCGTCGGAGCAGGTAGGGAAACGTGTTTTTTTTCTGCAATCTGTGTTAGAGTAATGCTCCTAGAAGAATTGTTGCTCCTCTACACTGCATATATTTGTGTTGGAACATACTGTGGTGTAATAGCTGGTTTGAAATGTATCCAGTTCTGCTGAATA
Organism: Falco peregrinus; assembly: GCF_023634155.1. Lineage (NCBI taxonomy): Eukaryota > Metazoa > Chordata > Aves > Falconiformes > Falconidae > Falco > Falco peregrinus. The sequence continues at coordinate 119,560,699 of NC_073723.1, forward strand.
TATTATTGTGAAAGTCAGGCAAACGCACTGGGAGAATGCGAGCTCCTGTCAAACCAGAGAGCAGGAACGCTCTGCAGAAACTGTGAAAATGAGAAGGGAGTTGGTACCAACTGCTTAGCTCCTGCTCTCATACAGGGATGTTTACAGGGGGCTGTTGCTACAGGCAAACTCAGATCAGAACCATGTGTGGGGCCCGTGAGTCTGAACAGATCACAAGGCTTCTTCCCTCCTGGCCGGGAAGCAGTTGGCATCGCCCGCCCTTGTGCCTGCCCCCTCCTCGCAGCGAGCGCCTGGTGCGGGCGCAGGAGCCCAGCACCGGGCTGGGTCCCAGTGGGTCCCGGCTGTTGGCTGGTTTCTGCCAGAGCTGGCGGCAGCAGGTAGGAGGTTTTGTCCCTGATGTCCCCAGGCTGGCAGGAGGTGGGAACTGGCTTTTCCTTCACCCAAGTGGTATTTGCATCACCAGTTTCTTTCACTGTCCCCTTTCCATCTGGGGCAGAGCTGAGGGGCGAGACAAGAACCGCGCAGCCCTTAATAAAGCAATGACGACTAGAGCAGTTTGCCAGGCTTTCCTGCCTGGAGCTGGGTTTAACTAGGGCTAATGGAGGCTCTTTGAATGAGAAAATAACAAGGAGGGGCAGCGGGGAGGGGGAACCTTGTGTTTGTTTGTTTGTTTTTTTTTTTTTTTTTACTTGGTTACGCTGCAGTTTGCCCTATCTGAGGGTCCCATCCTGTCTCACAGCGGTGGCACGCATGCAGTGGGAGCCCAGCTGGGTCTTTGCACTGTCAGCAGCACCAACGCTGCCATACGGGGGGTACATGTTCTTGGAGGTCTGGCTGCTTTCACCTGGGAGGCGACAGCAGAAATGTAGGACCCTTGGCTGGTGGGAGGCTGTGGGAGGGGGTTCAGCAACATGTTGATGCTGGGGCAGCCACATCTGCGCGAGCTCTCACAGCGGGACCCTCGCTGGGCACCTCGCCGGCAGGGCCGCCTTTGATCAGCTGCTTCTTTTGATGTGGTCTTGGTTTTGAACCTGGAGATGGGCTGGTACTCTCTCTGAGAGACCAGGCTGTGCGCTTCCCAGCATCCGCACCCACAGTCACCCGAGGCAGCAGAAACTTGGGAGAAGGCGAAGAGCTGCCCAGCCGTTTTGGACGTGATGTAGTGGTGGTGAGCAGGGATGGAGCCGCCTCGGTGCCCAGAGGGGGAAAGCATCCCGCTGGGCATGCGAACGGAGCCGCGTGTGCCCCCAGCTGCTTGTCAGCCTTCTACAGCAGCCAGCAGATTTGTACAATTGAAGCATGTTGTATAGGCTGAAAAGGGCAACAGGGAACAAATGAATAAGTAAGACCAGTTTAAATTATTATCTTTATCACGCCACATGTTCGTCTCCTGACAGCAGAAGCTGTTTTGGCCAGTCAGTTCCATCAAGTGCTCCTTTTTCTGTGCTGCAATATAATCTTTTGAACTAGGCTGAGTGGAAATACATATTTGTGGCAGGCAGCCTTTGCATGTATTTTTTCATCTTTCTGCAAAGGTAGAAAATGATCTTTCTTTCTTAAAAAAAGAAAAGCCCTCTATCTTTAGGATTGGTGGGAGAAGCCATTTGCAACTGATGGGTGTAAATTATGCCTGCTTATTCAGACAAGAAAATTAGAGACTGCAGAATTAGACTCCGCTTGCAATTATCTTTATATGGAACCAGTTTACAAAAAAATTTGGTATGATCCTTGGCTTTCTGATAAAATCTCACGTGATTTGTTTTCAACGTGTTGGCTTTGAAGTGTGGTCCGTTGTATGAATCCCAGGAAGGGTATCTCTGCTTTTCTCCTGTACAAGTATACCAACTGGCTGAGCAGAAGGTTGGTCACCTGCCAGCCTGTGAGTGCACAGGGCACTTTACTACCCACATGTCTAATTACCCATGCAAAGATTTGGAATGAGTTGTTAATACCTTTTTTTTTTTTTTCTCTATGCATGCAAAGGGCAAGAAAAGAGCATGTTATTTCGAATGCCTGTTAAAATCGGACTTCAGTGGAATTATGCTGGGAATTAATTTGGCCAGCTGCAGTCAGGCTTGCTTCCCCCCCCCCCCCAATTCCCTTGCAAGTTCAGGCCTGTTTCCAATTCACAATTTCTTGGTTGTTCCAGCACATTCAGAGGAAGTTTAAATGTTGGGCGGGGAAGCTGTGGCTGGATCTGACCATACCTAGTCCGAAAAAACAAGGCACGACGAGGCACCTTCCTAGGGGTGTCTAGGGGATGAGGAGGTTCCTGCCTAGGGAAGGGCATGGGATGGCCGGGAGAAAACTGCTTCCCCACAGCAGCGGGCTTGGCCATGGGCAAGATGCTAGGAAAGACTGAGGTGTGTGTAATGTGTGGAGGCAAAAATTGGGGGTGGGGTGGGAATGTCCTGGCCCTGAGCTACTGTGTGAGCTCACCTTTGGGATGGGGGGTAGGAAAGAGGGAGGAGGGGGTGGGAGGGGGAGGAGGAGGTACCATGTTGTGCTCTGAGGAGACCTGGGGGGCTGTGATGATCCTGGTATTTACCTGGCACCTGGACATCTGAACTCTGCATTCACTTGGCGCCCCCCAAATATTGCCATACAATTTCAGCTTAAAACCCCAGGCTTCATAACATTTGGAAAACATGCTTTTCCCACCCTGCTGCCTGGATAACGCGTTGGCAATTCATGAGGCCACGCGTGGCCCTGACTGTATCCTGCCTGTTGCCACCACAGGCTGTGGTGAGCCCAGTGCCCACCCTCCACGCAGGGCTGGGGGTGCTCGGCAGAGCTGGGGGTGGGCAGCAGCACTGGGGCCGGTGCAGGGGGTGAGAATCTGCTCACAAATCTTCCTACTTGGTTTTTCAAAGCTGCTGCATGTGACTAAACTGTGTGCCAGTGAAAACCGTGCTGCCTGTCTCCAAACGCGTCTGCACGGATGCAGGCAGTCGGAGAGGGATGACCTCTCCATGGCTGCCGTCGCCAGCATGTACCTCCCGACTGGGTCAAGAGATGCGAGGAGACCTGCCCGTAGCCAGCCCCTGCGGCATGGGCTTCCAGGGGCCGCCTTTTAAGCTGATGCAAGACTTCTTTTAAAACTGATGCTAAACTGGACCATTGCACTAGTTAAATACTCGTTATTCATGGCTGTCGGTGCCTGGGCACAAGGTTAATTTTGGCACTTTCTAGCTTAGCAAGCAATGAAAGCTCTGTGTTTTCCCCTGCTGAAGGGGTTTGTGCAGCACATCGTATTTGTGGATTGAAAGGGGAGTGTGGGAGGCTTCCCGCGTACGTTGCAGTCCTTTTTGCAGGAGGAGAGAAATGCTGCTTTTTATTATCTTTTTTTAAGTCTGATGTTTATTTGATATTTTAAAGGTGTTAAGAAAACAGAGAAAATGAATTTCAAAAGATAGAAAACAAACTGGTTTTTGAAATGTGTCTTGTAAGCTGTTTGCTGGCTTTCCCAGTTTGTCCAAGCTGCCCCAGTAACTCTGGTGATGGATGCACTGGCTGGACTGGCTGTGCTGGTGTCCAGCTGATGCCAATGGAGACGGGCACCAGCCGCCCCTGGAAGGCTTGTGCCAACGAGCAACTTCAGCAACTGCTGACTTCATAGAAGAGCTGAAAGCTGACATGCCTCAGGCCATGCTGAGTGTGTCGGGTTTTTTTTGTTTTTTTTTTTTTTTTTTTAATTGTAAACCATTTTCACAAGCTTCCTTTGGCTGTGCAGCAGATGCAGGGCTCAAAATTCACCCAGGGTTTCCAGATTAACACGATGGTTCATGCTGTGAGAGCTGGAGGGATGAGAAAGATCCAGCTGGAAACAAAAGCAGTGAGAGACCTGAAACTGGGTGGCCTTCGAGCTGGAAAGGGCTGCTCTGCCTTTAGCCTTTCAGCACGAACCAAGCACAAGGCACGTGGCTCTGAATTTGTTCATGTTTTATTTCCAAGTCTGTCTTGCACCTGGAAAGATGATCAAATTAATCTCCTTTATGAACCGGTAATTGCCGGATGCATCCTGTTCAGCGCAGCAGAGGGGGACCAGGCTGTGGCATCTTGAAGTGGTGGGGTCCCCATCCCCAGAGGCATTTAAAAGCCGTGCAGATGTGGCGCTCAGGGACAGGGTTTAGTGGTGGGCTTGGCAGTGACAGGTTAACATCGGACTCGATGATCTTAAAGGCCTTTTTCAGCCTAAACATTTCCATGGGTTTGTGGGTGAGCACTTGCTGGTTGGGTTTTTACCCCCAGTTCAGCCAATGGGGCTCCCAAATGCAGGTGGGGCAGGAGGAAGCTACAAACCTATCTGTGAATTTTCTGTTGACTTTACTCTGGGGACACCTTGTCCCTTGCTCCGACGCCCAGCAGCGGCTGAGGAGGTGCCTTGTACGGGACTTAGTTATTTTCTTGTCATGACTCTAAATCTGAATCTGAAATACCTTATTTAAATTTCATTGCTGCTATTTCTATGCATCTCTTCTGTTTGGTGATGAGACAGAAAAATAATATTTTAAAGCCCCATCAGCTCTGTTTTACTTGGTACTAAGACCTGCTTAATTTTAGACAGTGTACGCAAAAAATCTTCACTAGACTTTATCTGTGCTCTGCGTGGCCTTCCACTTCGTGGTGGGAACATGACTTGCATATTGAAACCTGGTGTGAAAAAACCCTAGGAAAAATAACGAGCCTCTTGTTATAGTTTATTTCCATAACTTTCTATGGGAGATGCCTGCTTTTTTCAAATGTAAAAGAAAACCCAGAACTGTGTCCAGTAAACATGCGATATTTAAAGTGCTTGTATATAGAGGAGTACTTTGTGGGGGCTTTTTTAAAATATAAAAGCAAAAAGTGAATAATTTTGCATAACTATTTTTGTTTTATAAGCACTCCCTGGGGGAAGGGAGAGCAAGGTCTTGCTAAAATTATGCATTCTGCACAATTTTTTTTATTTGGTCAAAATCCTACTTTTTTTTTTTTTTTAATCCCTGAGGCACTTCAGTGCATGCACTGCTCTGCTGGCTGTGGCGATGCCTGCTTTGTCCCGAGCCGGGTGCGGAGTCGGGGGGGCTGGCTGTATGCTGGACTGTGACTTTTTAATAAATGAAGGCCAAAGTCCCACGAAATCAATCAATCGGCACTTGTCTGCACGTCACACCTAAGGGAACGGGGAAGTCAGGTGCCTTTATGTTTCGATTGGAGGTGAACATATATCTTTCCCAGAAAGCAGTCACAATTCTCATATCCTACTTTCACATATTTCAGTGAGATACAGACTGAAAGTGGGTGAGGGAGAAATGTTCCAGCTCTGCCCTCCTGGCGCCCGCTGGGCTCCAATACTGGCTGCGGGAGGATGTGGCCCCGGAGAGATGCAATTACACACCCTCACGTTAACAGTTTAAAGATCAAGTAAGGAGTAGTTTGACTAGAGATTAAATATAAAGATACACATTTATGAATTGGGGAGAGAAAAAAAGAACAACCCTCCAAGTAGATTAAAGTCTTGCAGAACTGACTAATAAATCAACTGCTGGTGAAGCGTGGCAGCCTTGTCTGCTACTCCGAAGTGGCTAAGGACAGGTTTAATAACGCTTTACAATTCAGAGGCTGAATGAAGAGCAAGCAAAGAGAGCGCAGCACAGCCACTACCTCCCTGAAGGCAATGAAAAGGGACTCGGGAATGAGCGCAAGCCTTGGCTGGGGGTGGACGAGGTGACCCCCGGGACCCCCTCCGCACCCGCTCCCCTTTGGTCCTTCCAGCTGGAGGCAGAGCAGCAAGGGGAGCACCCCGCCGAGTAGGTACCGAGTTTGGGCTGAGACCTTCTGGGTGAAGGAGAGAAATGCTGAAGGCATCTAGGATTAAGGGGAAAATCTTGGAGCTTTGCTTGTATGTGCTCGCTCGTTATTTGTGTTGCAGCAATGAGCAGCACCGCTACGGCACAGTCACAGACCGGTGCTTGAGCAGCCTGGGCACTGTCGGAAGAGCTTAGGGCCACACACAAGGGAATAAGATGATGGATATGTAATTTTGCTTTATAATTTTAGCTTGTTAGCTAAGACTTAGGACTCTTCTATGGCACAGGCTGCCTTTTAGTGCTGGGCTTTCAAAACAGGGGTGAAGGGACTTTCCCCTCTCTAGGCAAAAGCATGGTGCAATGTCAAATCGACTGTGGTCTGCAGTGGGGACCAGTTGGGAAGCAAACGTTCCCAGAGTTTGTTGGGAAAGGCTCACCCATTATTGCAACCAGTAAAGTATATATTTTAGGATTTTGGCTTTTTCCAGAAGAGCACAAACGCACCTTGTCCTATTTACTGCAATTTACTAGTTAGCTGAAAGTAATAAGCTGTCAAAGCCTTTGGGAAGTATTCCTTGGAGAGAAAGCTGCTGCTGTGCTGCTGCTAAGACTGGAGGTTCTCATCTGCCTTCAGTGAAGTGTCTGTAGATGCTCCTTAACTTGCATCAAAGCATAACCCACCCCTTGTATCGCTTTCGTAGTGAAAAGAAAATATCACAATATGATCCTCGCAGGGGCTTATGATCTGTCCATCATGTGCAGGATAACAGCAGGAGCACATTTACTTTTCTGAAAGAAAAGGCTTTGGTGAGCCTGGCTTGTGTTCACGTGCTACAGCTGCACAGCTGGAAGGTGCTCAATAGAACAGGCTGGAATTTTGATCTGGTCCTTCCTGGGCGAGGAATTTATATATGGCAGGGAGTCCTTGCAAATACCCAGCAGAAGTGGGTTCTGTGATTACTGAAACATCAGATCCTTGGGTTGTTTCACCAGTTTGTTGCATTACTCTCCATCACACGGCTGGGAAAATGAACCTTATGGAAGCAGGTGCAGCTACTGCTAGATAAGAGATGTCATTCACCTCAGCAGCAGCCTATTGCTTTTATTGGGTGTATGCTTCTAGCAACCGAGTCTTAGGGGTGGGGAGGCAGTGGCATTAATTGCTGGCTCAGGGAGCAAACAGCTCTAGGTGAAGTCAAGGGTGATCAACCTCAGCTAGACAGCCATCTCCCAGGAGATGCTCTATGCCAAGGGTACCTCTTGCTATAAATTGCTTTGGATGTTTGAATATAGACCTCTTATAAACTCAAGCACTGCACAGGACACTTGCGTCCTCACACTGCCATCATGCCCTCAATCACTGAATTTTTCAAGGTCATAGCAAGAGCCTGCAGTAATCCAGAATTAAATGCAGTTTGTTCCACGACCATAATTTTATCTTGTCTTTGCACCCAGTTTTCGGAATGCTTTTTCTGTTCTGTCCTGCGGGGCACTCCCAGGTCCAGCACAGCACTGATGCATTGGAAGCATCCTGAGCAATATGCAGGCACAAACTGGTTGTTTCTGCAGTGTGTTCTCGGGACCTGCTAAAAGACAAAGAGCGTGGTGCCGAGAGCCCACTGGCAAGCAATGCACTCAAGCCCCCATTAAAAACAGCAGAACAAGTTTAATCTCTGGATGGCAGGGAAGCTTGCATTGTCAGCATTGTTTGATCCAAGTTTTAAAGGCAAAATTGAAATCATTCTTCACCAGGCTCAACACATTGATCTCTAGAAAAGAACACTTGTAAATAACCTCCTTGAGAATGTGTCACCCTCTTTCTCCTCCAAACCCTACTCCTCTGTGAGAAGGGCAATCCCCAAGGATGCTCCAAAAGCAAGAAGGAGAATAAGCAGAAATGGCCTCGGGGAATTTCTCTCTCTCATTCCTCCTCCTCCAGTCCACCACTGAACGCACACATCACATGCTCCAGATCACAAACCATTAAAAAGGAAAATTACTAACGCTCTCCTTTCTCCTTTCCCAAGAAGGGCTGCCTTGCTTTCCTAACCGGTTCATCTCTGCCTTTGAAGGAGGTGCTGGGCAGGCCAGTGGCAGAGCCCGGGACGATGGGCCCGCAGGCTGTGTGCCCAGGCTGGCTCCTGAGCAAGGGCTGGCTGGGTTCAGGTGCCGGGGCTGTCCCCGGACCGCTGGCAGGACGCCTTGTAATGCAGCACCCCTGCTCTCCCTCTCTTCAGAGTCATGATTCAATGCTTCAGTGAGGCATCTTTCATGCTTCCTGTAATGTGAAGCAATCTCCTTGTTTATGCTGTGTTTCTTGTTGACTCTCTCGCAGTGCGAGGTGTGCCTGCAGCCAGCCTCGGGGGCTCAGGGCTTCAGCCCTTAGCCACATCAAGAATTTTTCTTGTTTCCACCTGGTAAAGCAAGAAGGGCAAGGCACAGCCTCTGTACTCTTCGCCAATTATTTGAAATTACAGACCACAGAGTTTCATTTCCCCTCAATCGGGCAGCAGTTCAAACCACCACCACCTCCTATTTTCCAAATCCTTGTGTCTCTCTGTGCTCTGAGGAAACCCAGCCTCGTGGGTGGCTCATCCCTCCTCGTGCTGTGGCACACGTGTCGTGGTTTAACCCTGGCCGGCAACCCAACCCCACGCAGCCGCTCGCTCACTCCCCCCAGCCAGGGGCATGGGAAGGAGGATCGGAGAGGAATGTAAAACGCGAGGGTTGAGATAAGAACAATTTAACAGGTAAAGCAGAAGCCATGCACACAAGCCAAGCCAAGCAAGGAATTCTTTCCCCACTCCCCATGGGCAGGTGTTGGGCCATCCCCAGGGCAGCAGGGCTCCATCACGTGTGACAGTTACTCAGGAAAACAAACGCCATAATGCCAAATGTCCCCCCCTTCCTCCTCCTTCCCCCAGTTTATATACTCACCATGATGTCATATGGTACGGAACAGCCCTTTGGCTGGCTTGGGTCACCTGTCCTGGCTGTGTCCCCCCCCCAATTTCCCGTGCCCCCCCAGCCCTCTGGCTGGCAGGGCCCAAGGAACCAAAAAGTCCTTGATTTAGCATAAACATCACCCAGCAACAACAAAAACCATCAGTGTGCCATCACCATTGGTCTCACATCAGAGCCAAAACACAGCGCTGTGCTAACTGCTAAGAAGAAAATTAACTCTACCCCAGCTGAAACCAGGACAGCACATCAGCAGGAATAAGGGCACCATCACCCATGGCTTTTGGTGTGGTGCTGTGGAGACAACGTGGTGCTGGGGCACCGAGGTCTGGGTGCAGGTTTGCCTTCCCCTCAGTGCTGGGCGCACGCCGTGTGCTCCCCCATAACGTTGGCAAGGTCGCAGCGCAGCCTTCGGGGGAGAATGAATGATCCTCTGCTGGGATCAATAGGATGTTTTTAGGAGTAGCTAATTGGAAGGAAAAGCAGCTGATGTTAGATGTGCTCTAAGCATAAGATTTCCCTGGCAGGGTTAGATATATCTAGGGCATCTAACTGTCGGGGAGTTATGAAGTGATTTCATTTCTTCCTCACCAAATGAGACATAATAACCACTCTCAGCATTTGGAAATTGCACTGAAAATGGCAAAGTTTGTAACCTGGAGAATTAAAAATTGGTTTGGTTTTTTTTTTTATTAGTAAAAACTAATGTTTTTTTAAAAATCTCCATGGTAAACTTTGTTGGAATGGGTTGTGGGGGTGCGTGTCCCGCCTGTGTGGCGTGTTGGCATAAGGTCTGTGAACATCCCTAGGAGCTTTGACCTTAAAGTCAAAATTTGACAATCCTTAAGGACAAATTTGACCTTGCAAGGTGCTGAGCCCTTCAGGTTAGATCTTCAAGTATCTTTTGACTCCAATTCATTAGCTTTAAGTTAAGAACATGTTTAAATGATTTGCGGAATTGAACCCAGCCCGTGTGATTCACAAATGAGATATATTTCCATGGGGCATCTTTTCCCCTCAGGTCTGTTGGATTGTAAACAGGTCTGAGGGGATGCTGTGGCAGTTGCTACGACCTACTTCAGAGCAGGGACTGGGTGAGTCTCTCCAGCAGCTCTGCACTGATTAACAGTGCCTTTCTAAATATGTACATTTCCACTTGAATGTAATTTTCCTGTAAGGAGGGGAAAAAAAAAAATCAGTGTTGTGTAATGGGGGCATCTTTAACAGTGATCTGCATCTAATTCATGCTCTCCTCTGAACAAGGAGGAGGAGGTTTCCTCTCTCGCCCTCCTCATCTGATACAAATCTGTCTGACCAGAACCAGGACTGAACTCACTGAGGATTCTCCCTGGCAACATGTAGCGTTTGGTTACGTGTTGTTCCAAAATTAATATATTCTAGCCTTCCTATTGATCTGGAAGGGTTGTCTGAGATGGATTGGGGGATGGAGGATGTTGGTATTGGGGGGGGGGGGGGGGGGGGAACTAATCTAATTTTTTATTTTTTTTTTAAGAAAGCTGTATCTATATTTGAAATGATCACGATGCATTTCCAGAATAAAATCTCAGTAGGAAGCGTGGAGCTGCTGGCAGGGACAAGGGCAGAGCGGCTGCTGCAGTGGCTGGGCTGGCTGCAGGGCGGCCGGGCTCCCTGCAGAAGGGGCTTGCTGCCAGCCCTCTCTTCCCCAGGCTGCCGCCCGGGGGCTGGGGGACGTGGCCCAAAGCAGAGCCTGGCAAAGCCTGGCTTGCCTTCCCACAGCACGCTGTGCCGCTCGGCCAGCGCCAGCCTCACCGGGGCAAGCGAACCGGTTGCCTTTCTGGAAGCCTTGCAGAGAACAGCTGAGAGATCCCCATGTTTGTGTACCTGTGGATCCCAGCACCTACAGATTGGGGTGGATAGATATAGGAAAACACAAGCGGGAAATGAAGAAGAATGCACGATTTGGAAATAAAATGAGGTTCTCTTTAATATGAAGCGCTTCAAAAATAGCTTTGTCACTTTTACTCACAAAGGAAGTTATTGTGGTGAAATTACGTTATCATCTCGTGCTGGTTTTAAAAACCACACTGTGCCTCCTGGGGAAAAGTGACTGCAGAAAGCTCTTTGTTTTTTCCTTGGAAAAATGATGCTGTGAGGATGTGTGTTTTCAGTCAATGGGGGCTCATAACTAATGGATCAGAAAAGTTTAGAAGCCAGCAACAAACTGGAGGCATTAATAACTGTTGCTTTCAAGTCAATGGAATTGATCAGCAAATTCAGTTTATTTCTGAATGATCATTGTAGAAAAGTGGAAAGCAAACCAATATTTAAAGATGTACCTGCGAGCAATAATACATGATTGCAGGCTTTGGCAAGCTGGGTAGCAGAAAAAGGGCTGGATGACATAACAGATCATTCATAATTGTCAACCAAATTGCATAGCTGGTATTGAGTTTCATAAAATGAACCTTAAGAGGCATTTCTTATTGATTCTTGTTTCGTTAGAAACAATATAAGGCTGCCTTAAAGAACTGAGAACAGGCTGCAATTGATTCTCTTTCCTTTTGAGCAAATTCCAGTAGAATTCGATATTTGATTTTAATTTAGGATTTATTAATGCATTTTCTTTCCCTTCCAATTCCCTGTTACTATAGGAGGTTGCTGGGAGCTGAAGTAAAACTTGGGGAAAGTTTACACCAAAGGGCACAAGCTCCATTGAAACTGGCTATTCCACAGATTCTTTAGAGAGGGGGAAAAAAATAGGATAAATTCAGAGTCCGATATGAATCTTACAGGTCAGAGGCTACTGATTTTTTGGCAGGTATGCAGGGTGTGCTACCACCACCTTCCCAATTCATTTCTGATCCTCTGCCCAAACACTGAGATTATTGCCAGTTCCTCCTCGCTGTCCTTCCTCTGTGGTGAAGTTATTACCATTAAACCTTTTATTTGTGACATACCAGGCCCGTATTTGCAAGCAGAGTGCTGCCTAGCTCAGATGTCTCGTTCCTAGACGACTGTTAGGCTTTTATGGGAAAATACCCTTGTTTTAAGCAGAACAGTGTTTCCGTAGGTGTTGGCTTCAAGGGGGTTGGTTAGTCATCCCAGCCTGCAAACGGGACACCTTCCCTAGAGCCCGAGGGAAGGCTGCGGCGCGCAGCTCCCTGGCCCCATGCCCCCTGCGCCGGCACGCTCCGTCTCTGCCAGCATCTCCATGTTCTTTGCTGGTTTCACACGAAGGGGAGAGTTATGTGGGGGCAGCTCCTTCCCCAGCCGCCTGACGAAATCCCCAGTAACCTGCCATTAGTTGCTGTTGGGGACCAGCAGTGCCTGCAGGGAGGCTGGGAAGAGGCTGGGAAGAGGCTGACTTGTGCTGCCGTGTTGCTGTGGCTCTGCGGGAGCAGAGCAGCATCTGGGGCTCCGCAGGGCTTGGACTGCAGCCCATCTGGATCCCAACACCCTTCCCAGAGCTGGGGGTGCTTGGGGTGCTAGGGCTGTCACTGCACAGCTTCAGGATCAGCTCCTTAGCAAGACAACAAGCTCTCAGGTTTGCTTTCAAGTCCTGGAAAAAGTGGGGATGCCCTGTCTCTACAAGGGGATGACAAGTTTGATGAGACGGGTGTTTAGGCTTGGCTTTACCAGCATCCTAAAGCTCTGCAGCCTGGCAGGGTAACGGATAGCGCCGTGTCTGAAAAGGCCGTCCTGTTTTACAGCAAACTCACAAGATGCCTGAACCGGTGGGACTGAAATGGAGGTGCCTGGAGCCGCAGGGCACTGAGGGCTGCGATGTGCTGTCGGCAGGGCCTTGTTCCCAACGCCCCGTGTGGGTGAATAACGCTGCGAGGTGACTTTTCTGTGTCACTTCAGCACTGTCTCGAAACGTAGATGTGGTGGGGCTTTGTGACCTGTGGTCCTTGCTCTGGCCCCCTGTGGGGGGGCAGAGGGGGGATGCTCCTGCGAAGACTCAGACTTTACACAGGTTCGTGAGAAGCGTTTGAGCCAGGGGGTTTCCCCTGTGCACTTGGCTTTCCCTCCCCAGTGCCAAATAATGATGTTACTGCTTCCACTTGTGTGATTCATTTTCCATGCTTGCTTCTAAACAGATCTATTTGCTCTTCCATCTCTCCATTGCTAGATAATAAATATACAGTCCCTCATCCATGAAGGTTACACATCTATTCTTCCTCCTCAAAACCAGAGGCGAAGCCTGTAAGACCTAATATTATTTAAAGTCCTCCTTACATGAAAGAGATGTAATCACCCTTCACAGGTGAGGTATTCTGAGGGATTCATTTCGCATTATTCTACATTAAACTGGTTCACTGTAAATTTTTAGTGCCTGCTGTTAGGAGAAGGCAGGTGGGACGAGGCAAGGCTTGCTGCCCGCTGCGCTCTGTGGTGGGGCTGCTCCAGGTACCCGCGGATGTGCTCGTCACGGGGTGCTGATTCCCCAGACCGTGGAAGTGATTCCTCACTTGTATCTGTACTGAAATTATTTCTTTGAGAAAATAAGAGAGAACTCTACAGAAATGAATAGTAATTTTCCCAAATTGATCTGGCCAGTCATTTGTATAATCTCTTTGCAAGAGAAATGGCTCAAGCGGAGGTTAGCAAGGGAGAGTAAAGACACGGGGCTTTGCAGAGACTCTTCAAAGCCGCCTTTGGTTCACGGGGAGGCTCTGCTGATTTAGTAGGTTTTAGCTGATGTTTCTTCTCCAAACCTGGTGAGGCTGTGGCAGCGTGAGCTGTGGGTCCCAGGGATGCCAGCCCTGCCCCTGCTCTGCCTGCACGTGCTGCTGCACCCGGGCTGGGGCTTGGCAGCGTCTGCTTAGCGCAGGACGCGAGTTCTTCCCTGCTCCTCCTTTTTTAGCCTCCTGCAAATGCTCAATAATGCTGCAGAGAAGTGCACAGCAACAGTTTGGGGTAAGCTAAACCAAACAAACCTCAGCTCCGAAAATGCGGAAGAAGAGGCAGCTATTTTAGGCTACCTTTGGAAGTGTTTATGTCTTTCCTTGTAAAATACTTATCTGCTGCCAATAGAAACACGATGTGAAACCAGATCTTTTTTATTTGTTGTTTCCTGGCATCACCTGCAGGGCAATGTGGCCCTACATAAGGGGTGCCAATTACACCTGCCATCCTGCTGGTTATCAAAGATTTTACATAGGGGCCAGGATGGCCGTCACCTGGAGCCATGTCCAGGGCTGGTCCTCGGGGAGGAGGTCTGGCTGTGGGTATCAAGTACCAAGTAATAAGGCAAATCTAGAATAATGTCTACATATTTCTGATTTCTCAAAATACCAGGTGTGCTGCAGCTGAGCGCTCAGAGGAGCAGGCTTCTCTTAAAGCTCTGGTTTGTAGGGGTTTGTTATTCAGATCCTTCTGTTAACAGTAAAGATTCAAAGCTGCAAAATAATCACGGGATTAAAGTTACTTACAAACAAGTCAAGGCCTGAAGCTGCTGCAAGTTGGTCAGATTTACATGTATCGTATGGGTAAATAATTTGAGCTAAACAGATTAGCATGTTATGCCTCTGGTGAAATGATCCTTGAGTAAGCCACGGCCTTGTGCCAGGGCCATTATGAGCGGGGGAAAATCGTCATTTGCTGCCAGTGACATTCAAGTGACAATGAAAGTGGAAAAATACCTGGAGGTGTTGCTTTTGTAGATATTTCAAAAATAAACTAAAATTCAATGTGTTAGTCTTATCATAAGCCAAGGAAGGAAAAATAGAGAGAGGTTCTTGTGGGTTTGATTTAACTTCTGACCCAAGGAGCCCGCTGAGGACAACGGAGCAGCTCTTACTGCAGCTGCCCTTTGCCTGGTGTCAGCAGATGGCTGGTGTCTGCTGGCACAGGCTCTGCGCCTTTTGGGGAGGGAGGGATGTACGAGAGCCGTTACCAGACGCAGTTCACCTATCACGATCTCTGCAAACAAAACCAAATCAGCTTTTGGTCCCTACGGGCCAATATCAAATGTAAAGAGCTACTCATTTACAGGCTTTAAGGTCAAGCATGTACTTCTGTGCTTGACTAATACAAATGATGATGCATGTGATTTGGGCTTGAAGCCTGCTCATTTGTCCTTTTAAAAATACATAAATAACATTTTTGTGGATTTTTCGTGAATGTCACTTCATTGGTGTTGCCCGTCACAGATGTTACAGTTAAATATTTCTATATGCATAGCTATTGGGTTCGGATGGATTTGATTTGGGTGAGATAGTGATTCAGGTAAAGGGATGATGCAGACCTCCCAACACCAGCAAAGGTGCTGGAATTATTTTCTCCTCCCAGTAAGTGGAGGTGACTGGGAAACCAGGGCCACTGGAACAGAGAAGGAGAGAAATCTGCAGTAAAGCTGGGAGCAAAGTGACTTTGCTGGTCACGGTCCTCGATACGGACACCGAGTGCAGCTCTTTGATGCACTCTGCTCCTGGCAGCTTTTATGGCTGCCTGGAAGCTGGAGGAGATATGGTCGATAACAGAAAACTCATTCTTCAGCATCTCCGCCACACTCTGAAGAGAGGAGGGTATGCCAGTGGGATTTACCCCAAAAGTAACATTCATAGCACAGCATCTGTGGGTGATTGGAAGAAACTCTATTTCATCTTAAGGAATGACTCCGAGTGATTGTTGTCACCTGGATGGGACATACCCTGACCCACCATGTGCTATTACCTGCCTGTGCAGGTGTCTGAATGCTACCGAGACTGAGAACAGGTACCTTGGCCTCAGATGGCCTTTCTTTTAGAGAAGACAAAAAGCACAGATTTTAAGTTGTGTCTTTTAATTGCATGGTCTGGCGTGGGGGTGCATTTTGCCCCCTGGGAGCGCCGACGCTGTGTGTGTGCAGCACGGTGGCTCGCTCTTTCAAATGGCTTTATTTTGCGCAGAGGTTTTTGCTGAAATGTTCTCCTTTCAGCACCATAACTCTAATACGTTTTATAGGGAGCTCTTTTATATGTCAATAAGAAAGAAGCAGTGCTGGTGTTACAGAGGGCAGTAAGCGTGATGGAGAGCACTCACGCGGCCCGAGAGCAGACTCAGCTCAGTGAGGAACAGTCCCTCGGCTGGCGTGGGGCACGGTCCTGCAGACCTGTCAGGATGAAAAATCTCCAGGTTTTCCAAGCACTTTATACGATGGTTTTTTGGCTCTGGGAAGAACATGGTGAACATGAGCCAGCACGTGTGGGTGAAGGATGGGTACGTGCTGCTGGTGTGTCATGGCCCCGCTCAGCCGTGATGCAGCACCAGTGCTCCGCTCGCCGGCGCAGGGGCTGACAGTAAATGTGCTGATATTCCTGTGGTTATCATGGTACTGGCATCTAGACAGATACGGAGATACGCATACAGCATTAGCACAGAAATCTATTAGCATAAATTACTGATTAATTCACCTAAAAAAGCTGAGCCCCAGCTCTGCGATTAAAAATAGTGACAGAACTTCAAAGGGGCAATAGGCATGATTTATTTTTAAGATAATGTGGATAATTTCAAGTACCAAAGGATCTTGCTTATGCTGCTTTCCTTGGTTTTCTGCATAATCCACTGTGTCCAGCTAAGATTAGATAAAAGCAAAAGCAGGATCCTTTTTCCTTTCCAATGTTAACTATTTTGCTTCTCTTTATCCAGAGATGAGGTCATGGAGCTTAACATGCAGAATGCTTCTCTTGGCTCCAGACTTTGCTTCCAGATAAAACTTTGGATCTTTGGGGATTGTTTTTTTTCGCTGCATTGTGCTGCTGCGGGCATGGCCTTCTGGTGTGGCCCAGCTTTTGGCAGCTGGGAGGGGAGCAGCAGGGCAGAACCGTGTACGTGGCAAACGATGCCGGTGCTCAGTCCTGCTGCCTGTGCCAACCTGCCCCCGGGCCCCGAAGCAGAGCTGCTGGCCAAGGGCAGTCCACCTTCATCATTCTTGCTTGGTTTTAGCTGAAATTTTTTATTTACTCACATTTAATACGAATGTGCCTTCCATGCAAACATTACCAAAGCTTATTTGCATATGCTGGGCATCTTTAAAAGCCCATTTGTTTCATCAGGCTTCTCATTGGTTTCAAATTGTTAATACTCAGCCTCAAAAAGGAGTATCCGCTTTCTGTAAAACTGATGTGATCTTGCTGTTTGGTTTTCCTATACTCCCATACTGAATTTATTTTTATTACTAATGTCGTAGCGAACTTTCTTACTTCAGGAGCCCCTGGGAAGTGCTGGTGGTGCTGGTGAGTCTCATCCCACACCAGTAACCTTCTCCAGCTGTAAACTGCAGTAACTGCTCATTTTCTGGCAGCATGTTAGGGGCAGTGGTAATTCGTTGACAGGTTTCTGCAGGATGGTCTCAAGTGACGATTTGCTGGCCTTTACTTGCACTCAGGTGTTATGCAATTTTTGTGGTTTAGTGTTGTTTTATTTTTACTCCCTTTTGTATGATAAAGTAGCCTGGCTGATGAGTCTGTACCTTCTGCACTCGCTGCTGACCACTCCGTGGGGCTTGGCATGACGGGCAGCTCCTGCAGCAGGGCTCGGCGAGGGGAGATGCCTCCTGCTCGTGAGTGTGCAAGTGCAATGCTGGCACCTGGCAGAACCAGCGAGAGGTGCGGCTGTTGGTTTGGGTTTTTTCCCCTGCAAAGAAATGGCTGATCCCTTCAAAGTTCAAAACCTAAGCAAAACCAACTTTCAGGGATGATCAAACCACAGCTGAGAGCATCCTCTTGCCACCTCGCCCGTGCACATAAGCCAGGCTCCCCCAGCATGAGCCGGCTGCTCCGGGCAGCCTCACCCTCCCGGTTCGTTTTCTTCTGCGTCATTAGTGGCAGCAGAGGGAGGATCAATGCTTTCAGTGTCACGGCAAGACGATGTCTGTGCGTTATTGCCATGATATTGACAGCTTGGCTGCTTTTCTTGTATAGTCTATACTTCATTTGTGAGAAGTACTGTAATTATCCCCTAGCAGTCATTTCGGGAATGGCGCACAACCTGAAAAGAAATCCAAACGGGTACACCTGATTGCAAAGAAAACACTTTAAATATTGAACAATTTTTCTAATGGTCTAAATTTTCTGTTTGCTTTAGCACCTAGCGTTTGTGCAGCCATTTCACACAAGCCTTAACAATGGACATTTTACATCGAGGGCACTTACAGTAATAAAAATGAAGAAGGGTTCATCCCCCACGCTCTTTCTTGCTGTTTTGCATCTCTCCTTCTTACTCCCAGGCAATTAACAGACCCTTAAATCTGTCTTTTTCTCTCCACAATCCATGCAGACTTTCCCAACCTAATTGTCAGTCTATCCTTCATTAAGTCAACTGCAGACTTTTGATCTGCTTCTTTGGAAGAGCTTTTGTGTTCAGCATTTGAACGCGCTAGTCCCCTGTTTACAAGATTTACATCAAAATAAGGTTTCTGGAAAAGAAAATGCAGCATAGCAAAATAAAAAAGTTGCGCAAAGCCCCCAGAGAACTAATTCATATGCATTTCAGCAATAATAATAATAATAATAATAAAAAATAGCATGAGACAGGCTGGCTTAGCAGTGCAGAGATACAGTCAGAATGTGTTCTCCGCCTCTTGGGTGCCTGTTTACTTATGCACCTGGCTGGTAACAACTCCAAATCTGCAGCATCAGAGCGCTGCGCTTCTGTGCACCTTTCTCGGAGTAACTCCGTATGAAATCTTTTGGAAAATTTGTCAACCCGAAACCAGCTCCTTAGGCTTTGTATTCAAATAACTTGATAAGACCTGATGCTGAACACCGAGACGAGGATGGAGCTTGGCACAACATCCCCGTGGGCAGGTGATTCCCAGCACAGTTTTGTGACTAACATGAGACTATAACGGTGCTTTCGGCTCCGGGGCAAGGAAGTGCTACCTGTTTTCCCCAGCTGCCTTCTCGTGTTATATCTGCAACGTGTTGCGTAGAGGAAAAGTCAATTTAGGAGCTGACAAAAGCCGGAGAAAACGGCAGCGGTTAATTAATAGCCTTGTGTCTTGTGCAGTTGGCTCCAACAGCAGACTCCAATATCAGAGCTAATTGGGAAGTCAGTCCAGATTGCATCCTACAGGACAAGTTCATGCTAATAAGTGATTTCTGTATCCAAGGGTAGTTTTTATTCAATTTCTAGTACTTTATTTTGACTAGGGAGTCAAATATTCTTGAAGTATCAAAACAATCTTTGTAGCTGTGTAAGGGGAGCATAAGGATGTCATTAAAAACGAACCCAGCTCAGTCTGGATGCTGGCAAAACAACTTCAAAAGTATCCCGGTTATTCTGGGGGAAAGGAGCTGTGTTCTCTCAGGATGAAAGGATCGACTTGAGAATGGTTTAAAGGCAGGATTGGCCCCAGGCGAAGGGAAGGCTGCTTGGGGATCCTCCCTGAAATGAATCAGTAAATCTGACTGTAGATTCTGGAGAGCCTGTAAATAAGGGCTGGGTGT
Source organism: Falco peregrinus (assembly GCF_023634155.1). Lineage (NCBI taxonomy): Eukaryota > Metazoa > Chordata > Aves > Falconiformes > Falconidae > Falco > Falco peregrinus. The sequence continues at coordinate 119,579,867 of NC_073723.1, forward strand.
AACCCCTGAACTCACACAGACATGAGTGTCACCTCTGGGAAGGCGAGAGCGGGAGCAGTGATGTCCTGTGCAACGCTTCCCTGGCACCAGGAATTTGGATTTTGTAGTCCTCCCGCAAAGAGGCACCCACAGATGTTACTGGGCAGCTGGCGTAAAATGAAGGGAAATAGGGGTTTGCAGAGTGGAGATCTTTGCTGCTGGATGCTGTAGAGCTACAAGTATAAACAGGTACGGAAAGAGATGAAATGAAGGGGGAGAGCTCCATGGGTGGCGGATAACATTGATAACCCAGTCGACCAGGAAATTCCTCCATCTCTGGCAAAGCTGGAAGGGTAGAGAGTAGAGAGTGGGAAATGTCACTGTACATGAGCTCTTATTCTCTCTCCATACATCCATTTCAGCTGCTATTGCCCACAGGAGTGCTAGGATTCTGATTTAGCACCTTTTTTTTTTTTTTTTTTAAGTAAGATTGTGGAAATGGCACATGATTAGAGATAGGGAAATCCTGGTGGTACCTAGGAAGAGTCCACATCATTCAAAGCCATGTCTCTGGGTTTGAAAGAGCAGTGAGTGGAACAAAAAATGTAACTTTTGTATTAGGTTATCGATACTGTGATTCTCTGCATTCCTTTGGTATTTTGGAGTTTGTGTTTGTTTAGTTTTCTTCCTGGTGTGTCCCTTGGATTTAAGCAAGAGCAGGGCTGTTATTTAGTGGCTTTTCTTGCCCCAGCGCTACCTTAGTCAAAGAGAAGGGAATGTCAGGCAGGGTGATTCAACAGTCTTGTGGGACGAGACAACTTTCACCAGAAAACAGTTAAGGAATTTCCTTGTTTCTGAAATGCTTGTCTAGCAACATCCCTGTAACCTTACGAACCTGTGCAGGTACCCCTGGGATCCCCCTGCCCCACCAGCTGCAGACATACCTGGTTTTAGGGTTAAGGCAGTGAAAGCAGGTCAGGATGGAGTGCATTACAGGTTAACACTTCCTTCATTTAGAAGTAGCGGAGCGAAAACCCCAGGGGTCTGAGAAGTTGGTAAAGAATCTTCATTTCCTCCAATACTTTTCTTGCCCCTGTAAAACCTAGTTTGCATCAATCATAAAAAGTTGTGCAGTTTTCCCAGTTTTCCCAGAAGGTCACTGTGCAATGAACATGCAACACAAACTGTTTCTGCATATTTAAAAAAACCAAAAAAACCCCCCCAAACCCCCCCCCCCCAAAAAAAAAGAAGAAGGAAAAGGAGATATTTCTTTGCATGCAGTTTTTAAGAAGCAGAGAGAAAAGAGCCATAAAGTTTCCTTTTATAGATTTAGAAGACAGCAGCAGAGTGTGCTAAAGTGAGCGAGGAAAACCCAAGGTGACATTTAATTTTAGCGATAATAAGCTATGGCAAAACTCCCCTTACTAAAGTCCTAAGGCAAAAATGTTTGGCTGGTATATTCTGGGGCAGAGACATTGCAAGGAGCAAAGGGAGATGGGGTAAGACACCTTGAGCAAGATTCAAAGAGCCTGGCATTAATTTTAGGGATGAAGAATTTGAGCGCCTGTGTTAAGCAAGAAATGAATAATGCCTGTTACAGCCAGGCAGAGCCGTTCTACTTCTCGGGTTCACACAACAAAAATTCTCTCCTGGGCAAGGCAAGGCTGCTGCTGGGCTTGGCTGGGGTAGGGCTGCAGCCCCTGGAAGAATGTTCTCCAGCTGACGTACCCTAGGCATCCCTGCCTCTTACAGCGTGCTGGAGCCATCAGAGGTGATTTCTACCTTCAGAAAGGCAGGGGGCTGCAGGCTGGGCAACTGCAGCAGGGAAGGACCCGAGTCCTGCCTGGATGCTGCTGCCCCAGGTCCAAGCCACAGATGGGTCTTGAGCAGCCAGTCCGGCCAAATTATCTTCCATGCTTCTGGATACAGAACCTGTTACTTCTCATCTGAAAATATCTCAGTCTCTGCATTAAGGGAAAAGCTGAGTCAGAATTTGAGCAGACAGGTAGAAAGCATCCAGGATGAAGTATTTTCCTTCAGTGGATGACTGGCCAGCAGGCCCTCAGCCTTGTTTTGCAGAGATGCTGGTTGAACCCCCAAATATAGAGGATGAAGAGATGGGATTTGTTTGCTTTTATGGGTTTAGGGGTGAAGCGCTGTGATTCTCACCTGGCACTCTGCTCCAGTGCACAGGGGTGTGATGGCTGGAGATGGGGGTCTGCTGATGGAGAAGGCTTCATGCAGCACCCTCCCTACTCTAATACCAGTTTGTTCCCAGTGCGGAGCCCTGGTTCTGCCCCTATTGCTGTGGTCCCCCCATCTTAGTTTCCTTTCATTTGCTGTAAATTCTCATGACTGAACATTTTCAAAGGGAGGAGGGCGCTTTCAATAGGTCTCTTTGCAGATGTTTATTCCTGGTGGCAGTGATGTCTGCAGATAATTGCCCAACGCCTATTTTGGCAGCACTTTTTCTAGAGAAGAATTAATAAAATCTAATAAGGCGCTTAAAAGTCATGCAGCTTCGCTAGCTGGCTGCGGACCTGTGTGGGTAATACAGCAGGATATTGAGTTTCTGCTACTTAAAGGGTTCCCAGCTCCCAGCAGCGGAGCACAGTGATGAGCCTGAGCTGCTCAGTCTTGTGATGGCACTTCTAGAACTGTGCTGTGAACAGGCATGTTGCAGAGAAGGTCCACAGCAGTGGTTTGCTAGCAAGCTCCAGGTGTATTTGTTAATATAGATGCCTCCAATTACATGTAAAATAGATCTAAAAGGCCTGTTATGGCTGCAGCATGGAAAGAAATTTGCTGTTTCTGCCATCTCTCTGTGCATATTCTCCTGTCAAGTGATCCTGCGACAGTGCCAAAAGCTGTGCCAAGGCTTTAGGTTGTGATTTCAAATCTGGTTCCTTTCTGCTTTCTCTCTGTAGTACGTTAGTGCTGTAGTGTCTCTCTGTGCCCTTCAGTACAGGCAGGAAGACATTGCTGGCACCCATAATAAGCTACCTGTACAGTAATTGCATTCACTAATGGGTGAGACGGGTGCTTGAATACCGAACAGCTGCTCCCAGTCATTGCCTGCCGAGTGGTTTCCCCTCCGGAGGTCTGTGCTGCGGCTGTGAGGATGCTCAGGGAGCACAAGGAGCGGAGAGGGCTGTGCACAACACTCGGTCCCATCAGAGCAATCCTCATCTGGCTCCACGGCTGTAGAGAAACCAGTGACACACGTCGGTACTCGTAGCAGAAGTCTCCAGCTGTGTCAGGTGTAATTCTCATATTGGTCTTGGCTAATGTGCCTCGGCGCCTCGGAGCGTGTTCCTGACCCACTAACGCAGCCCAGCGAGGCTGCAGCTGCTGCTGGGGCCAGGAACAGGCTCCCTTCGCCTGGGGGCTGGCAGAAATGGGTGGGTCAGCAGGGCACAACCTGGAGTCTCCCAGCAGCTTCCCTCTCCGCCTGGCAGGACCTGTCCGGCTGCCCTTGGAGCTGCTCTGCAGGAGGGGAACAGGAGAGTGAGATCAAGTGCTCCCGAATCCATTTCTAAATCTGTCTCATCCAGCTGGATCAAAGCAAGGGTGCCTAGCCCAGACTGTGCCTCTGGTTTTCTAAAATTAAGCTGCTTTGTAGCAAGTCTGTGACTTTACAGCAGGCAGGGATGGGCAGCCTGCTGACCAGCAGCTTCTTAGTTCTTGGCTGCCTGTAGAAACAGAGCTTTCTCTGCCTGCATGGACGTGGATATAAATAGATGCACAGAGTCAAGGGGATGAGTAGGTTACACAATAAACCTCAGCACTCACAAGAGCCAAAAATACCTACAGAAATGATGGGCAGTTTGAATGACATTTGCAGAATGCTGTTAATGGCCAAAAATTGCTGCCACGTTTGAGAGAGTCCCTGTCACTGAATGAATCCTCCCGTCCTGCCAACGCAGAACCTTGCACCTGTGAGTTCAGCTAATGGTGGCCCCTCCATCGCACGGTGCATTTGCTGCGCTCTCCCCGGTGCTCCTCTGCCCCAGGACGGACGGGGATCAGCAGAAAAAGGGGTTCCAGCATTTCATGGCACCCTTGGCCTTGTAGCTGAGGTTTCAGGTCAACATTATTTTCCTCTTCCATTTTGTAAAATGACAAGAGAACCGATCGTGCTCACCTTAGCGAGGAAGTGAATGCTTCCATTGTTGCAGTGTAATAAAGGACAATAATTCTTGGAGAGAGAGTGAGAGATGGAGTTTTTGTGAAATGCTCCCACTTCGTATATAAACCTATCTCAATTTTTCAATCCTAAATGGCCCTTGTATTGAAAGCTCAGTGTATGAGCTGTCTCCATTCAGTGTGAAAGCTGCAAAGAAATAGAAACTGTCCAGAATTGCTGGGCCTCTTGGGAGAGGGGACGTTTTTCTTTACAGATGTTTTTAGCTATGACTCGCTGCAAAGCTGCAATGATTTTATGGTTATGAGATTGAGACTAAGGGTACTGAGCTTCGTATCGGGCTCGATCACAGACCCGGTGTGGCCTCGGACAATTCGTCTTGCAGTGTGTCGGGCCCCAACCTGTAACGTGTGTGGGGTTGGTGTCTGCTCACGGGGTCCTGGTGCTGGAGGGACCTGCTGAGCACGGATCTGTGCACGCCTGGGTGGGTGGGCAAGGCGCAGCCAGGTCATGTTAGGCAGAAAACGTGTTGTTCCTTCTCTCTCTTCTACTGGATCACAGATCCTCTTGGCCATTTCTTAGATAGGGGAGCAGACTGAAGCATCGCTTAAGGAATGAGTTGTTAAATCATCGCTGTCTTGAGGTGTGCACGTGGCATGTCCCCCTTGTTCTGGCAGCGACCACGGGGGGGGTCACGGGTGGGTGATCTGGCAGGCACTGCCGCAGGGCTGAGCTGAGGACGGGCACAGCTGGTACGCTGGTGGTGAAGGGCAGGACCCCATGGAGACAAGCTGTTGCCCTCTGAGCAACGCTCTGAGCCTGATCCTGCCACGGTCCAGTGAGAGGCTTCAGTACATTAAAGATTGTGCTGGAGGCAGGGGTGAGGCAGGGCTGAGGAGGTGTGATGCTGCCCTTTGGGAACTGGGAGGGTGGTAGTCACAGCTGAAAACTCATCACTAGTGTTTGAATAATTCATTCCTCTAAAAAAACAAATGGAGAAGAAAAAACTCTGGATGCTTCCCCTGGGTCCGGCCCTGTGTGGGGATGGTTTGCAAACTGCTGCTCTCATTGCTCCCATTGCTGACCCCACACAGGCGCTGCTGGTGAGCCCCGGCATGCTGGGCACGGTGGCATCTTGCAGGTGTCTCGTACAGGGTTTGCCTCAAGCCATATTTGCTAACAGTAAGTGGCAAATGTTTCTGCAAATCTCATATCCCAATGCCCTTAACTGTTCCAAATAAACCGAGTTATTAACATTGGCAGAGCAGGGTGAGTAAAGCGAGCCCTTATGGCACGTTTAGATGCTCTAGTTGTCCTTCCAGGGGCTGCTGGACAGGTCCGCAGGTAGTTGGAGGCTGCAGACAGCTCCGTAACATTGCACTGTGAATTATTCAGTAACTGATAGTTGCTTGGGATTAACCAGCAAGAATATATATCGATACTTGGTGCGGCCGACATACAGAACAGCTCTGGGCACGTACCGCAGCTTTCAGAAGGGTGTCCCTCCATCAGGCTGGTTTCCCCACGCTGTCAATTCTGTCACTGAGAAGCTGTCAGGGTGCCAGGCAGCCCAGTTCTGATTCCTGACTGGGGCAAGGCTCACCCTATTTTCTGCTTTCTCAGACGCTGTTTTTCGTGGCAGATGCTCTGCTACAGGCAGCCCCATGCTTGGGCCCTGTCGTATTAAAATCAAACGGCAAAGACCGCTGCTCCTTTCCAAAACAACCAAGCTCACATACTGGCTCCAAGCACCCTGTAGACAGAGGTACCTGGATTGCTTGTGCTCACAGGCAGAGCCGCGTGATAACCCTGAAGTGCTCAGCGCTAAAAGCCGGGAATCACCGGTGTGTTGGAGCAGAGCAAGCAGCAGCCAGGACTCAGGCGAGACATGCCGGGTTACAGTTCTGGGTTGAATTCCCATTGTTTGCAGTTTCTGGAGGGTGTGGGCTCTGCCACTGTGGGTTTGCTCAGGGTGAGGGGGAACAAATTACTTTGCACTCATCCCCTCGAGATGACATAAGTCTTCTGCAATGGGATGCGCGGTCTGTTGGAGGGAGTGTGTGCTGCACAGGGAGAAGGATGAACAAGATTCTATCAGTTGGCATTGGGCTATAAGGAATCTCCAGACATACCTGCTGTTCGGTTGACTCTGTGGACTTTCTCCAAAAATCCTAAAGTAAAAGTGAGCATGGAAATTTCCACCCACCTTGCAAGGAGGGAGTGCCTGATAAGAGCTGCCTCCTTGAAACACAGCTCTGTAGAACTCAAATATCTTATTTTCCTCTAATTTGTAGTGCTGAAATGACAGTGGGCTCCCTTGTTTGTGCCTGTACCTTTGCCTGAGCTCCTTTAGAGTGCAAAAGCAGTGATGTGTCCCTGCCTGATTCCAACCCTAGGCTCTGCTAGACATATATTAGTAGTTGCATGACTCAATTTTATTAATTGTTGCATGAAATTATATGGTACTACTCAAAAAGAATGTTAATTTAGTTTTCCTACAGCTGTGTTCAACTTAATTTTTAATCAGATCTGACAGCAAAAATTTAAATCAAGTGCTGCTTCTTGGCTGTAAGAGGACCGAGTACATAATGAATGTACTAAAGCGATCAGGACAGTTTGCAACACTAATACATGTTAAACGTAGGCAGGCTGCTGAGCTGTAGACAGTAATTATTTCTTCTCTTCCATCAAGCTGAGCTTCGTGGAGGAAGAGCTGAAGCAAACTCTTGGGTCAGGGCATGGAAGTTGGTACCAGGAACGCTGACACGCTGCAAGCCTGACCTGGACGGATACAAACAGCTTTAATGGGGCTGGTAACGAAGCCTCAGCAAACTGATGGTCCTGGTAGCAAACATAAAGCAAGAGTAGATTAGAAAGCAGGCTTCAATCTTTGTAATTTAGACAGTAATGCAGGATGGCTAGGGAGGGAACCAAAAGCAATTTGCAGCGGCAGAGTGAGCATGTAACTGCATCTTAAGTTGGGAGCGACAGTAAGTGTTTTCCAGGCAATTGCAACGTTACTGAACTTCACCAAATGAAAGAGCATCTTCCAAACTAGGCCAGGTAGCAGCATGGGTTCTACTCAGCATTTCCTAGAACTGATCTGCATTCAGGAGATGGGGTCCTGGAGATAAAGGACTACTAATTAGGAGAGCTTGGCTAATTAAAGAAAAAATAAAACGCTAAACCCCTAGCAAGCCGCTCATCTGTTAATCACAGTAATATACTGGGGGGAGTTCAGGGAGCCGTGCAAGTTCTTAAAAATCCTGATAGAAACACTACACTTTTCCTCCTCTCTTGCTTTATTGAGAGCACGGCGTTTCGAGTGCATTAATCTGCTGAAAGTACCAATGGCCGCTCGTTCCACCACGCGGGAAGGCGCCAATGTGGCGTGTTTTTCCTTTCCAACTTCTGCTCCTATGTTTCCTCAGCGCTCGTGCCATCAGCCCGCAGGAAAAGGCTTTTTCCTCTTTTGAAAGTGGTGTGCATCGCTGCATGTCTTCTAATAGGGAAAGCAAGATCTGTATGAATTCATAATGGCTGCAGTAATCTTTCTTTCCTGTGAGAAGCTGGTATTAATAAGGAGTGTCACAAACTATGAATTTTATTGTGGTGATATTCATTATATGTGATAGAGAGAGAAAACGTGATGCAGCAGGTGCAACGAATTGTATTTGTTGCAAAGACTAGAGCTAAGTGGAAATAAATTAAGCGTGATGTGGTTTAGGAGGATCTATTTTCTGTAGCAGGTACAAAAAACTGTCCTAAAATGTTGATATAGAAAAGATTTCTGAGGTGCAAAGGGAGATACAAACACAGAAAAAGAAAAACAAATTCATTTTGATGCACAGAAACACGTCCTTTGCTGTGCATTTAGAAGAGGGCTGCAGAAGGCAAATACTCCTTCTGTTCTGGAAATTTGCAGAACCAGGATAATTGCTACCTGTGGTTGCTGTGGGAACCAGAACTTTTCAATTCCAGATTTTAAGAGCATAAAGTCTCAGCCAAATGTGCCATATTAATGTGACTGCTGTCATATTACAGGAAATCAGCCAATTTGTGGCTGATATAAACACGTTAAGAAGGGAGAATTTTGTAAGAGTCGAGAATCGGTGGGTTTTTCCTCGAAGCAAGGCTGGGGTTTGGCGCTTGGGCTGGAGCCGCAGGGTTTGTTCAAAGGCAGAGCTGCCTGAACCCAGCGTTGCCTTTTCATGCCCCAGGAGCAGGGGGTGGGCTTGGCTCTGGCTGCGGGTCCCCTCTCCCCCCCAGTGGCCACCCTGCCTGGCTGGCAGGGTGCTGGTGGGCACCACCTGTGCCTCTGGTGTCTGATGAGGCTCCCCAGTACTTCCACATGTCAAATATAACTAAACTTGGCTCCATGACAACTTGCATGACTTCTCTTCAGGAAAATAAAACCACTCCGGCTCAGGGGAGCCATCCTGCCAGCAGCCTCCCAGGCAGGGTGCTCGTCTGTCAGGATTCATCCTCCCCCAGGTAACACGGGGTGTCTCCACACCATAGACCTCCGGCCCTTCCATCCCAGTGCCTATCTCATCCCACTGAGCTGCTCCCGCATCCCAGCCGAGGGCTGGCTCGGTGCCTCCCCTGGGCTGCAGCCCACAGCCGGGTGGCCACCGACACCGGTGCCGCTCCAGAACCATGATAGGAACGTGACCATGGTAGGAACCGCAACCCTCGTGCTAGGTACCACTCTTCCTCTCACCTCTAGGGCAATTGCATGCCTGTTTTATTTTTCTTTCAATTAACAACAGGAAAAGCAGCAGGGAGGTGGATTAGGGGCTGGGCTGTTGCCAGCCTTACAAAAGGAGCAATGGCTGGTAATGACTCCTCAGCAGGGAGGACGGGGAGGTTTTTGGGAGGGAGAGGTGCCAGTGGTGATGCAGCAGAGGAGCAGATTGATGCTGCCAAGCTCCAGGACCCCACCCTGGCATGTTCATGGAGACCCCTGGGGGTGGCTCGGACCTCTGGGTCCAAGGCAGAAGCGATGCTCCCAGGCTTCTAAAGTGCATGTGGGACCAAGGCCCAGAAACCATTTTATTTATTATTTGACTGGAAGAAAGTAATCAGGATAAAAGGGTTCCCTGGTTAATAATTCAGTCTTGGTGCCTGGTGGTTTTTTTCGTGTGTGCGTTGATTGTTCGTGCTCGTTGGGGCTTGTCAGCCTCCTCACACCTGCAGCGAGCAAAGGGATGCTCTGGGCTCCAGGTGCCTGGTGCCAAGCCAGGCAGCGTGATGCGGAGCCACGTGTGTTGCCAAATTTGCAGTTGTTCCTGACCCCCCTTAGGACACAGCCTGGAACCATCGCAAATATATCTACATCTCTAGAGTCACTGTCCTGGTAGCATTTTATTTTTAAGGGACACTTAAAAGAGCCTGTGTTGGCACAGGCAAAAAAAAAAAAACCACCAAAAAACCACCGAAGCAGAGCAAGAGCAGGAAGGATTACAGCAGCAGGATGCCGAGCACCAGCCATAAAGCCGCAGTGGCAGTGCACTGGCTAGAGCCAGTGGGAAATATCAGGAAATGTTACCTGAAATGCAAAGCAAAGGCAATGAAGGCTCCAGCTTAGGTACATCTGCAGTGATATTTTATTGATATGGTAGACCCTTAAGGCAATTTCGTTAGAGCCTGTGAAGCAGGATTTTGTTTGTGTTCCCCTGGATGCCATTGTTTCCTGGCTGCCACGCTGCCTAGAAAAGTCCTTCTGATTTCTTTTGTGCAGTTCTACAAGCTGCTGGAATAATCACTTTAAAGTTTGGGTTTCTAGAAGAAGCTAGAAGGAACAGAGCAGTTTAGCTAAAAACAGTGTTCCTTGCATCAGCGTTGCATTTATGACGCTTACAAGCAACGCTTTGGATTTGCTGTGCTGGCACATTTAAGCTGTGTTTTAGCAGCTCTTAACTGGCACTTCAGGAGACCCAAATATTCCTGTGTAAAAACTTACTGTGGCAAGTATAAATGATTTATGCTTCCTAATTCTCTAAGTGCGGTGGGAATAGGGATTATTGTGCATAAACAGGACAGATTAGATGGAACACTTAGCTACGCCTGAATGTCTGACAGAGAAAATAAGGGAAATAAGCCACATTTAAAATAGAAGCAGAGAGGATCCCAACAGAAGCTGCAGCGCTGAGGCTGCACTGGTGGGGAGGGTGAACAGCCCGGCAGGCTGCAGCGGCTGCAGCCTCAGGGCTGGGGCTCTGCCCAAGGAGCCCTGCCGGAGTGGGAGGCTGTAGCAGCACGGAGGAGTTGTTGATGCTCAGGAGTAAATTTGGAAAGTACTATGTATTATTTTATGTTCTTTATACAAGCAGGTGTTAAAAAGTGCAGTGCATTTATTAAATTTTTTGTTGTTGCTTGCAGAGCTTTGCTAGAGGTATTTTATAGAGAGGATAAAACTAAAACTGATGGCCTATTTGATACTGTTTTCTGTACTTTTCGAGTCTCTCAAGCGTACACACTGGCAAAAGTGCTCCGCTCGAGCCAGACATTTTGAAGTGAACTTGGTGTTGCTGGAACGTCTGCCCGTGGTGCGTCCATGCCTGCGGCGCTGAAGGCTGGGCTGTGTCTTGGGGGAAGCCCCCGTTGCTGTTTGAGCTATGGAGTAACATTTACTGTCCGTTGAAGACTCTTAATTAGTTCTCAGAGCTGTTGTTTAAGTGATTAAGAATCCAGTACACACTCATATGGCAATACTACTTACTAGATTGAATGGGAAAGATTTTAGGCTTGTGTTCATAAACAGACAATGAAAATTACCAGCATATCAGTAATACATCAGTGCTTGCGTATATAGCAGGAGTTATTCTAGTAAAAAAACAATATTCTTTCCTTAGCAACATGCTAGGCAAGGAGGATGCTTTTACCTACTTTGAATAAATGTTCTCATTTTAAAAGGAAACAAGTCTAAATTTTTGATCACTTGTGAAAGACCTTATAGTACAATTAAAATATTGACTTTTACTCAACCTTCCTGAGAAATGATGGACTGTTTATTGAGAAAGGGAAATCACAATGAAGCTGGATGTTACTGTCATTTGGGTATTCTCATCATCTGGGGAAGGAGATCTGGGGATGTAGGGGCTGGGACACCTCGGACCTGATGATTGTCACTGGTGACAGTCAGGCTGCCGGTGCGGGGCCGTCAGTGGCACTGCTGGTGCCGAGGGGTACCCCGCAGGTGAGCCTGGTGTGGGCATTGACCCCTCACTGGAAACCCACGACCTTCTACCAAAACCGTCAGCAGAAAAGTTTCCCCAGGCTGTCTGCTGGACAGGAACCGTTCCTCAGAGCAGGAAGGGGGTTGTGCTTTGTCCTCGCAGCTGCCAGGCGAGGTGCGACAAACCTGCCCATGCACTGACAATGGAAAATAAAAAGTAAAGATTTATCCCGAGATCACTTAGGCTGGAAGTTAGACGTGTTGAGTCAAATGGCTTTTTCCATTTCGAACATCTTTACTGCAGAATTTTAAGAAACTCAGACTTGATGTTTCCTTTAACACTTTCATTAAACACTTTTCTTAAAAACAGGTTTTGGGCCAAAGCAAATCTAACCAGCTTGGGTTTGGAAATCTGGTTTGGATTTTAAACCTGTGATAGTACAACTCTTTCCAAATTCCAATTAAATAAATTTTTTTCTTAGCTTTTTTTTCTACATAAGCCTCTATTCTCTATGCATTTTTAATAAGCTTTATCCTGAGAAAACATGGGAGAGCTAACTGCAAGTGAAAAGAATAAAGGCAGTTGCTGTGTAGCTCTAAAAATCTGTTAAGTACTGAAAAGCTCATAGTATAAAGCAAAGCAATGAAAAAAAAAAAACCCACAACTTCTCTCTGTTCTTATTAGAAACTGAATGAAGATAAAACCTTTTCACAAACCTTGTCTGGCTGAAAAAAATGCAGAATAATAGCACTAGATAAACCTGTGACAGTGCTCATACGTGTTGCTGATAGTGGAATAAACAGCAGAAGACCTCTGTGTGCTTTTTCTCTTCCTAAATTGCAGAGCTTTGAGGTTCAGGACTGAGTGATCCCTCCTTCCCAGGGGAGGAGGGGAGAGTGCACTGGATGGGTGTGAAATGTTGAAAGCACAGAGGAAGCAAAAACCAGACATAAACCCAGATTGTTAAGGAGAAAGTAGTTATACAGATGATCTCTCCAGAATGTATAAATTTTTAATTTTTTTTTTTTTAAGGAGAACAGATGGGCCCAGGGTACCCAGCAGACAGTTTCTGTCTCCAGCCCATGTTACCCAGGCTGGTGGAAGCGTGGCACTGAGTCACTCAGAGCAGAGTTGGCTGCCCTGAGGGCTGAGCCCGCTGGTCCCAGTACATCCACAGCCCTCACCAGTACATCGACAGCCCTCACCACCAGTCTGGACATCCCTGGGGGCTGGCTGGGCAGGAGGCCAGGAGCCACGGTGAGGGGTGAGCTCCCACTGGAGATGCTTGCCAGGCCCTGGCACTCGCTGCCTTTGCTCACCGGCTGCTGCCATGTGCCGTAGCTCTGGGCAGGGGCCACTGTCCGGACCTGCCACAGCCAGGGCCAGCTCTGCGGCACGCAGCGCTCTGGCTGCCCAGGCCACAGCTCAGCCCCCCGAGCCTTGTCCTGGCTTGAGCAGGATAGATGCCCCAGGGCTATAAAACAGGCCCCGTTCTTGTCCTTCATCCCCACCAGGCAGCTGCCCAGCAGGACCCTCCCCAGGGACCCGATCCTGCAGCTGCCACCACGGTGATGCCTGCCCTGGGGACCGTGCTGGGGGTGTCCCTGTGGATGGGAATGAAGAGCGGAACTTCCCATGAGGGCCACAGGGACACGTTGGGTCTAAGCTGGCAGGCACAGGCTGAGGCTGCCCAGCCGCCTGCTGCCGTGTTTTCCTTCCCACCTGTTTGTGTTTTGGAGATAACGAAGAAATAATATTTAGGTGTTTTATTTAAACATACTCCTGATTTGAGACCAAGCATTTGTAATACGTGGCTTGAGCCTCCAGAGCCGGCGTGCAGGGTGTTTGCTGTTTGCATGCATTAGCACTGTGTTCGTTTATTTGCAATTAGACAATTTCAGAAGTTTCCCTCAAGTAGTGTCTGCTGTTTGCTGCCGTTACCTTTCAGTGCCTGCTAATCTGAGGGCACCGCTGCCTCCACACTGGGCCCCTCTTGCTAAATGTGGGGTGACAGACCTGGGCTCCCCAGGTCTCCCCAAGCCACCTGGGGGATGCAGGGGCAGCTGGGGCAGGAGGGTGCCCGTGCTGCAGGGGTGCCCACAGACCGGGGCAGCCTTCGCCCATGCAGAGGGAGTGGGATGCTGCAGCAGGGAGCACTTGGGTCCCACTCAGCTCCTTTGCCACCCTGGCAAGTGGCCGATCCCACAGGCATCCCCAGCACCAGGCACGGGAGCAGCCTCACCAGGAAAAGCTGCTGACCAGCCCTTTCCCCGTCAGAACTAATCAGCATCAGACAAGCTAATGGGGAACACAAAACCTATTTAAAAGCTACATTTACCACCTGACTGATTCCATTACATCGTGTAATATCCAGGTGTCACATTTCCTCTCCAAATGCCTGTTTTAATGCTTTCCCAGTCTGATAGGCTTAGCTGTGTGACAGGGGGGTCCTGCTGCTGTCCATCCTCCGCCCTGCGGGACCCAGGTGCTGCCAGGAGGAGATTAGGGTGGCAATGGGTGCGGGGACCAGAGGGGGAAAGTGGGTGCTTGACTGGGTGTCCCAGAGACGGGGGTGGAAATGCGGTAGCTGAGCTGGGTGTGATGCTGCCAGACCTGAGTCCCTGCAGTCCTGGGGACACCGAGCTGCTGGGGGATGTGCTGAAGTGCCTCAGGTTTCCAAGGTTTTCCCTGGATGGGGTCTATATGTGCCGGCCACAGCAAAGACTTTCCAGCTGACAGCTCCTGGCTGGGAAGCAGCCACTTGATTATTTCTGAGATTTAAAGGCTGACTTCATTGGGTTTTTAACGTCTCCATTATCACTGAATTATGCATGATGACTTTCATTGCAGGAATGGGTTTAGAACTATTTGCATTTGTTTTATTTTGGGTTTTTTTAAGGGAGATTCCTATCCCTGCCTGCTCTGCGCTGTAAATAGACAACCTGTTGCTTTCTGCCACCCTTGTAACTCCGGCATGGACAGGGATGTGGCAGCCCAGGCTACACAAAGGGATGCATTTGGTTGACTTATGCCTCACCATGCAATGCTGCTCTTCACATCTGAAAAAGAGAGTGCTTTGCCTGGAGCCATACCACTCTCTTGTACCAATGCAATTTCCCCCCAAGCCAGCATCTCCTGGGCTGAGCTTCCCACCTGCTGTAGGCAAAGTCTCCTCCTTGGTACTGGCTGTTCCTGTTCCAGGGGCGCTGGGTGTTTGGGGTCATCTGGAACAATGAATTTCTATTTTGCAGTAATTCTTGTTTTAGAGCAGATGTTCTTGCAAGGATTCGGGTGCTCAGTGAAAAGTAAATATCATCTGTGCTGCTTGCCCAGTTTCCCACACTGGGGCTCTATCATGAGTGACTTCGCGTAAGCATAAAGAGCCAACACAGGGTATATATGCCATACAAGTTCTGTTGTGGGACCAGATTAGGCATCGTGGTGATAAAAGATATTTTTTTTTTAAGTCATAGCTAGTGCTTCCACTGTGTGGATTTCACCCAAAGTTAAAAAAAAATATTTTCTCAGCAAAAGAAACACTATGCATATAATTCCTTGAGTTTCATCTCTTCCCTGTACCTATAAAGCTGAAATTCCTTTCTTAGCTTTTTCTTTTCTTCTGTTTTGCTTCCCCTTTGGGCCCTTGAAATCTCACAGATCTGCAGTCATATCAGTAAATGTATCTAGAATTAGAAGAAAACCTTATCTGTAGGTCTTGCTGATATTTTCTGTTCTTGGTACACAAGTGCCAGAAAAAAAGCCTGTGACTTTGCAACTTGCGTTCAAGCTGTCTTAGAGGGATCTGAAATTTTAGGGAGTTCTGAAGCTCCTTTCTACGTGTCTTAAGTCAGGCATCAAAGATCACACGTCATTTTTGCTCCTTTTGTTTTGTGTTTGTGCTATAGTATATGTTACCCATGGTGGTTTTATCTGTAGTTACAGTTTTATAGAACAAGTTTAAGGATGTAATTGCTTTCTTTGATTCTTAACAAGATCAAACAGAATGACAGAAATACCAGTAAAAGGTTTTGTAAAATGCTCACTTGTTTGAACAGACGCATGTACCTACCTCTCACAGTTAAAAGGAGTGCTGGCTGCAGGGTGATGCTCTGTGAAGAGGCAATAGGCTGCATCCCCAGAAATTGATGCTGATAAACAAATTTGGCCAGTGTAGGGTTTTGTCCAAGCGCTTTTGCATGGGTTAGAGACTGCATGTGCACAAAAACACTGGGACAACAGATAGATGACCCCCCCGGGGGTTACAGCAGCCTGGCCCAGCCCAGCCCAGCTCGGGGACCCTCAGCTGGGGCGAGGTGGCCGCCAGCACCAAGTGGGTCCCACAGCTCTGTGCGCCCGTGCTCTGCGCGGTGCCCCTGGCTGAGGGCAGCCGCTCCGGCCAGTGAGGTTCGTCTGGCAGAGGCAGAGCTGCACGCTCCTCTCCGTGCCTTTCCCCAGGTCATGTTTTAGCTCGGTGTGTGTAAGATTAAACAGGTCAAGTAAATGAGCAGACACAAGTCTGCTCAGAGTAAATGCAAGGATAACAGAGTAATGATGTTTAAGCACGACACAACTCATCAGCAGCATAACAGGGGTGAGCATCTGATCTCAGACTGTACAATTACTCAAGTGCTGCATGCACAAGTAGGAAGCTATCACGCTGCTGTATAATTTAGCCTTGCGTTTTTTGTGATTCCCTGGCTCTAATGCTAAGTACATGAATGATTAAATACATGGAGCACTCTGTTAGTCTGTCAGGCAAGAAGAGCTTGCAGGGGAATTCAGCTGCTGTGCAGGCAGAGGAGCCTGGACCCAAAGCAGAGCTGTGAAAGTGTATTTTGTGCCATAGCTATGTCAGAACATGAGGCTGCTGGACACAGATCCTGCTGGAGGGGGACATCAGGCAGGAGGATTTCAAGGTGCTATTAAGGACAAAGAATTAAGCTAAGCATATGGGGGTTTCGGAAAAATCTGTTAGAATGCTTTTCAGATTGCTGCGTGGTACATTCCCCAGTTCTGTCAGAGGAATAAAGACGGCGTCCCCGTTACACAGAGGAGGTTGTTACGGCAAGGTTCCCAGCACAGGGGTTTGGTGGCTGGGGGGGGGCTTGCCAGGAGGTAGCACCCTCAGGCTGGTCTTTGCTGAGCTGTTGTGGAGTGGGTGCAGGCAGTCAGACTCCTCCAGCCTCCTCCTGGAGCCACATCCCAGTAAAAATCCCCTTCATTAAAGCAGGAGTTTGTTAACTGGGGTCTGGTGGACTTGCTCCTCACAGATGCTGCTACCATGGCCACCCAGGAGCTGCCAGGGCGGGACACAAAGTGCCCCAGAGGCAGCTGCTTGGGACGTGTCCTGCACTCACAGCCAAGGGCTGACTTCTGACAAGTGTCCTGAAAAGGCTGCAGTGAGAAAGGGTGTAGGAGGACGAGCTAAAGCGCGCCTGGCGCTGCAGAGGGATTGCATGGCCTTGCCTTGGCTGTGCTGGAGAAAAGCCCTGGCAGAAGCAGTGCCCAGGTCCTGCTCGCCTTGGGCTCACGCGCTTCCCATGTGCTATTTCTGATGTCCCCAGCTGAGGTGGGGTGACCCATGGCTGCCTCAAAGGTCCCAGAGGTCTGTTCTTGTTCCAAAAAGGGAGGAATGATGAGGTTTTGAAATGTTTCTGAAATTTCCTGGGGGGTAAATCCTCTTTCTCGAGCGGTGCAGTGCTGCGTCCCCCACAGTGCGGGACGCAATGTGACTTTTTTTAAGAAAGATGAGGTTCTCGAGCTCACCTAGAACAGCTTCTGTAAGGCTGAACCACAGGGTCACTGAAACAGCAGTTCTTGTGAACCTAACATATATAAAGGTACTGAAAAATAGTGTTAAAATATTGGAGGAATACCACACAGGTATCTTATTCGGCACACGCTAAATGCAAATATCTGAAACCAGAAGAGGAGGAGCACGACGAACGGGTATAGCAGGAGGTAGTTCAGGGTGCAGGTGCAGAAATGAACGGAGGAAAGGTGTGGGATTTTGTTTTCCTCTTCTCTGAATTATCCTCTGTTCCTCTGAGATATGGGAATCATAAAGCTCTGAGAAAGGAGAACATTCCTCTTAGTGACCTTATGGATTTAAGATCTATTTCTAAACCAAATTTTCATAAAAAACCTGCCACACACAATCTCCAGATTAAACCTCATTTTATTTTCAGACAGACATGACCTTTCCTAGCTTTGGATATTAAATATCACAAAACCTGCTGCAATTTAAGCTGAGGATTTTCCATTTAAATAAATGTAACTGAAAAGCAAAACTAACTTCGTAGAACACAGGGGAACATGGGGCTGGGTGGGAGGAAGCAGTTCCCTTTCCTCCTGAGGATGCCCCTGCACAGTCCGTGCTCCTGTGAGCAGAGATGCTCGTGTTGGTCTGACCTGGCTGGTGTGCTGGAGGTGGCTGCTGGGGCACGGGCACCCTCCTTAGTTTTTATCTTGAAAGAAGCAGCTTTGCCTGTTAGCTCAGTGACTGACAGTAGATAAAACTATGTACGCTGTTGGAAAGGGGAGGGTGCATTCAGAGGAATTGTTCCCAGGGGACCATCGTTGCTGCTGGGATGGCCAGTGCCGTCAAAGTCGCCACAGGACAGGACCTGGATGGGCAGGCAGCCGCTAGTGATGATTTTTGCAAAGAGACAAGAGAAAATAGCAACACCTGGTGTGAGAATGCTGGGTTTTATATGCTTATGTTCACTGAAAGATGCATCATTATAGGGGGGAGAAATGCACCAACATCAGCAGATTTCTTCTCTGGCTTTCTCTCGTTGGAAAACATACTTGGTTGTAAAACAAAGTTTCTCTAATTAGCAAGAGCTTTAAACTTCAGCAGGGTTTTTCCATCCTTCCCTTTTCAGCTGGAAGTGCCTTTTGGTTAACAAATGCTTTGCGACAACAAATCAATGTTCTTCTGTGTAACAGAATTAACTTGACTTGCACAGCTACAGGTTTGCTCTTTGATTATTGTCAATAACTAATCTTTTCACGGGTGAAATGAAGGATCTTAGCTTATTAGCATGTGCTTTACTAAATGTCATTTATCAGCAATAGGAAGTTAAAACCGACAAAAAGGGGTGATAAGGGCAATATAGACAAAGGTAAATGTTAAACAAAGAAAAGTAGTACTGGACAAGGCTGGGACAAAGTGAATAATCTTGGTTTGAACTGGGAGGGCAGTTTTGGATGTTTTCCCAAGGCTTTGCCCTGTTACCTCCTTTCTGTCTTGTACCTGAAATTTCATGAGAATTAAATGGCTCATCTGATTTCTACTATCCCTGCTTCAATAGAATATCTCTCGAAAGAGGAGTTGTTGCACTCGTGCTGTAAGGATATAGCTACAGAATTGTCAGAAAAATGTGGTCAAGAGAAATCACTGCTGTGGTCAAAGCCAGGGACCGTGGGTTCAGCAGCAGGGACTTCACCTTGCTTGTGCATGTGACGCCACGACTGTTTTCTGGTGTGAGCTAAGGCAGCTCAAGAGTGAGGGTTGCTCATGGCCAAAGGTCAAGTGAAGCAACCGGTGAGAGGAGAGCAGTGGTAAAGGCGGGGGGCCGGGGGCTGCTGCAGCTGCGGGGGGCGGCAGAAGGGAGGGAGATGAAAACTTTAAAAGGGAATGTGGAGCATCAGTTGGGATATTGCCACCCAGACGGGTCCATGCAAGTGCGAATAGCAGCCAGCTATTGGGATGTGTTGGAAGGTGAAGGGGGTGGGGGTGCGGGGGTTGTCTGCTCTCCTGTGAGCCCTGCCACCTCAGCAGGCTGGACGGGTGCTGCAGCAAAGCCCAAAGGGACTCCGTGGCTCCTTCACCCTGCCCTGCCCTGTTTATCCAGCCCGGAATTGAAGTCTCCATCTCAGATGATGCCACTCAGTCCTGCCCCATCCTACCCACAATGCTGGTCTTCGTCCCCAAGACACATCACTGCTTCAGAGCCTGCAATTCTGATTTGCTCAGGTAATTTCAGCAAAAATGAAGGTGTTTTGAAAGCAGCTGGCCCCACCACTGCTCCCTGAGGCCACACAGCCAGATCCCCTGCCCACTCCTGTGCTGCCACGGTCGTGGGTGTGAAGTCTGACAGGGCTGAAACAGCCCAGGAGTCCAGGCGAACCCCGAATTTCCCGACACATCTATTCAGGCCACATAAGCAAGTTGCCATGGAGATGTGCTGGTGATGCTCAAGTGGTGGAGTCTCACAGCCAGAGGCATCTGTTAATCTTATTTTTATCAATTTTTAGAGAGGGTATGATGGTGGTATCTCCCCCACCTTCCCCTCAGCTCTTGCAAAAGCTTGGCATTTGCACTTTAGCCGAGAGTACGGGCTTTGGCGTCTTTGAAAATGAACCTTAACGAACACAAAGTGCTGGCTTGGGGAACATGTGCTATGAGGGATGGAATTTAGTAGCAGGGAGCTGCCACCTTTGACATATTGCTCTGGCTTTAATGAGGGCGAGACTGACAGCCCAAGACAGAGGTAAAAGGAAGATGTGCCTTTGCCTTAACCATGGGGGGTCACAGCTACGCTGGGGCCTGCAGCCGGGTCAGGAGGAGGAGACGGAGCTTTTATTTATGGAACCCTGACTCAGTGGCCGTCTGCAAATGGATCTTTCAATTTGGATTTTCTTTCCCCTTGTTCTGGGTGTGTTGGCTCCAGCTGCCTGCCCGCGCTTCGGTAAGGCGTTCCCGGGGGAGCCGGCTGGGTGGGTCACAGGTTATTAGCGGAGCATCTCGGGATGTGTCCATGCAAAAAGGGGGACACGAGCATCCACGCAGCTCCTCTCCTGCTCTGAAGCTATGGAGGCAAAGGGCAGGTTGGAGCCTGGCCGTGCTCCGCACTGTGGTGCTGAGCCCTGCCGTGCCCCGAGGCAGGGTGGGACCCCCGCAGCGGGCAGCCGGGGCTGGCAGTGAGGAGCAGGAGTGGCGAGGGCTGGCTGTGGGTTGGGACCACTGCTGCAGTCACCAGTATTGCTGTGGATGCATAAGGGGATGGCCAGCCAGCAGCAAGTCTGCCATTTAACGTGGGTAACGTACACCTGGGCAGAGAGGTGCTGGACGTGCTTCAGCACTCTGAAGTCCTTCCGCAATAGCTGCTGTAGGAGTGTGTAAGTACAGAGTGGTAGCAGTGTTCTGAGGAAGAAATAATTATTTAATACGAAGTGAATGTCTGTGTTTTCCTCATTTTTTACTTGATTTTATTTAGCTAAGTGCCATACAAGTCTCAACAATGGGAAATTTTCCACTCCAGCTCCAAGCAGACAAAAGCGAGCCTGTCTCTCTCACAAGTAAATCACGGCTAACTCCACTGAGGCTATTATAAGTCACTATAAAAACGACACAAAGAACCACGTAGGGTGTAAGCCAAAAACAGCACGGGGGGAAAAATAAAGCAAAGTTATGGCCCTTATCACGCACAAAGTACACTTTCCACAGAGATTCCCAAGAAGAATAGCCCTGAACGCCTTGCTGTGAATCAGAGAGCGATGATATGGTGATGTTACTGCTCACATATTATCATGATTTTCAGCATCATGGTGGTGCTTGAAGACATTGATTGGGCTCTGGCCTCATTAAACTGTGCAGATGTGTAATGAAAAGCTGGCCTTCCTGAAGTCTCGTACCTTGAGCTTCAAACACAGCAGGTGGCAGAAGGCTTTAGGAGTGAAGACAGCAATAAAGCAGATGTGTGTTCCAGGGAATCGGTTTCTGCCCAAGCAGGGCTTGGCTGGGCAGTGTCTTTATTTAATGGACATAACCATGACTGTGGCAAAGAATTATTCTTCGCTTTAAAGAGTAAGGGTCTGCAGCACCTAGGACTACCCTGTGAAGGGGTGTCGAGACCAGTACCCAGGCAGGGAGAGATCATAACCAGCTGAAACCTGTGGCTGTGTTCAGTAGCTCTGCCGGGGAGGGATGCTGCCAAAGTGGCTGCTGGCTGCAGCCGGCTGCTCCCAGCCCAGGACGTGCCCGGTGAGGCAGCAGCGGGCAGTGCTGGGACAGCTGAGCCTTGCCACTGATGCCATAGGAGATGGAGACAATGTTACCAAACCATAAAGTAATGCTTCAGTAATTAGCATGTGCTGAGCCCTAGTGACTGGTTTACAGGACTAAGGTAACCTGGGCTGAGAGCATGGGTCTGTGCTGGGGGGCTCTGCACCGTGCCCAGACCCCGTCCTGTGCCTGCTCCTGCCCACCCGGGACACCCACCAGCCCCCCAGCCACCTGCAGGGACACACGTATTTCTGTGTCTTCACTCCCAGCTGCATGCAAGAGTGTTTCTGGAACCCGACAGGATTCACTCTGGAACACATAATGCAGAATTATGAGAGTCGTTTGCCTGAGTATTATCTAATCATGGAGCTAAACTGAGCTGTGTGATGATACGGGTACCTTTTTCTACATGAGTAATCTGCAAAGAAGATGCTCTACATAAATGTCACCTGATTTTGTTCTGATTTAATCCCCTTTATTTATTGCACTGTTGTACCTGTTTATTATTTTCAATTTCTCTTGCTGACATTTTACCTCGCTGCACCTGCCACTTCTTATCCTGCATCAGGACCTCCAGGTGAGGACAACAAAGCACCTCCATGTCATTCTCTGCTTTGATATGAAAGTAAGAGAGGGTTTACAGAGAAAATAGATGCCAAAAAACCAGCACATGTGTTCTAAATGTAGTGCTACAGCTCTTAGCAGCCCTGGCAGCAAAGCGGTCTGGAGGCAGTGGCCATGCCCTGGCTCAGAGCCTCCAGTAGATGTAGAGGAGTTGGTGGTCAGGTCGGTGCGAGCCTGGGGTCTTCTCTCCCCCCCACCTGCTTGTGTAGGTGGCCTGGGGGCTGCGGGGAAGGTGAGCTGCTCCTCAGGCTGGGACGGTGCCTGCAGCATCCCTCGCACGTCGCTGGCTGGGGGGGAAGGCGAGCTGCTCCCCAGGTTGCGCAGCTCTGGTCCAGCCCCAGTGTCACGGTGCAGTGAGGGGGCAAATTGCTTGGGTGGTGGGTGCGTGGCTTGCCAAGGCTGTCTGGGATGGGCCATCTGCTTGGACTCGATGCTCTTAAAGGTTTTTTCCAACCTGAACAATTCTATCGCTGCTCCTGAACCAGCCTGGAGCTCCTGCCTGGGAGATAGGGGCTGATCCTGCTGCAGCCACGGGGCCTGGCTGCCTCTTCACCCTGGGACGAGGACGTTCCCCAGGACTGCGGAGGCGGCTCCGCTCTGAGCAATGGTTGCTGTTGGCAATTTATCAGACATAATTATGCCAATTAGCCCACGCATGCAGGCCTGGCTCCAGGAAGGCTTTACGACCTGACAATGTATCTTTGCTGGGCAGAGAAGCCCAAACCTTTTCCTCAGTTTATTGCAAATTAATCAGCCTGGGCGATAAGTTTACAATTTAGCACACAGCTCGGTAGTTTGGTTATAAATGCTTCATTTTGTTGCTGTTTTAGTTGCCCTGCTTTGCAGGACTGATATCAATCCTCATTCAAATCAAAGTCCTTTTCACACATGCTTCAGTGAAGTGGAATTTTCTGCGGAATAAGGTGTTATTAACCTAGCTCCGCTCTTCCCAGCAAGGAACAAGCCCTGCCAGTGAAACCATTCCTCACCAATGAACCCTGCTTAAACAGCGATTAGCAGACCTTCTAGCAGCAAGAATAATGCAAAACCTGTGACCTTTCAAGCTTTTAGCTGCAGTGACTTTTAAGATGTAAGAGTATTTTCTGTTTCTCTTCCCAGAATTTCAGCAAACAGTGATTTTTATAGCACTTCTTGTCAGCACATCACTTTTCGACTTCCCCGTTTCTGTTTACTTCTCCTCTCTCTCTTGCTCAAAGCTATTCTGGGAGCAGGCTGGAGACCAATCCAACAGCCCAAATTCCCACCCCATGGAGCTGGTGCCAGGCATTCTCCCCTGCAGCCCCCATCACCATCCTGTTGGCTGCGGATCAGCCAGCGCCAGTGCCACGTCTTGGTATTTCAAAGGCAATAATATTTTTGCGTCAAACCTGAGTTTAAATGAGGACGGGGGAGGATGGACACTCAGCAGCCCAGAGACAATGTGTAATTTGGAGACTGTGGTGGTGGCTTGGCGGTGACAGGACCCGCCTGCAGACCAGCACCTCCGGACTTGTCGCCAGCCCTGGGAGAGACGCACTATCGCTTCCAGATGCGTGGAAGGGCAGGAGAAGCATAGATGGGCAGCGCCGCAGCGCTTGGTGTCTCCTGCCAGGTTTACCCCAAAATAGCAGGAGTCACTGGAGGTTTGAACCGACTGACATTTTGGGGGTTGATCTGCACAAGCAGCCTGCTGCGGCTCCGTAGCACCAGCTGAAAAATAGAAACATTAGTGCATAGAAAAACATTTGTAATTTAAAAATTGTTCCCATTTCAGAAAGTTAAAAAAGAAACAGCATTTTTATTTTAAGATTTGTCAGGATTTTATTGATGATGGTTTCTCTCTCTTGCCACAGTCTAATGTAAAATGAATAAATGCCTTTTTTATCCTACTCAGTAACTTCTAAGTTTATAGAATTTCCTGTAAACAGGACAATGTGATGGGAACCCTCCTTTTTCTCTCTCTAACCTTATTCATTGTGGTGTATTCTTTTGGTAATAAACAGAGGGGAAAACCGGGGAGAGTAATAATCAAATTACAGATTAATTTTTTCCAAAAATCTAAAAGCAAAAGAAAACACTACTTTCTGTCAAAGCTCTCAGACTTTAATCCAAAGCAGTATTCTTTTTGTGTAGAAGAGGCTGCTTTCAGCCAGGTTTTCTCAGGGAAAAATGTTAATTAGCTCTCTGGTTTAACCACCAAGGAGGTGGGGAAGGAATCGTTCTGCATGGGTGACACTGTGGCTGGGGGAGCGCAGGAGCAGCAGATACTTCTCTGAGCTCTTCCGTGCAGCATCACCTCCACCTGGTCCTCTGCCCGCTCCTCCTCCAGCCGCCAGAGCTGGCTGCAGCAGCAACCCCCATCAGCCGTAGAACCTAATGCCATTGCCGATATGTGCAGGAATAACGCTTTGCAGGACTTACCGCAGAGGCAAACTCTGCTTTTGTTCGTGTGCGACCACTAAAGTGAAGGATGCAAAGCAGAACATGTGCTGCCTGCAAAGTCGGGCGCAGCATCTTTATCTGCTGGTGCATCCAAGAGCATCCTCCAGCGTCGTTCTGCCCCCTCGCTCCTGGCAGCGCAGCGCTGCCCTACGCGGTGCTGGGCACCCCAGCAGCCCTCAGGAGCCGGCAGGGATGCCCTGGGAGCTGCGGGATCCCGCTCCCCTGGGCCGAGCTGCTTTGTCTCCCTCATCTGCCAAAGGGAGGTGTTAATTACGGGCAGCATCGTGGTTTCTGCAGGGCATGGAGGTGTGGGGAGCGGGACAGGCAGGCAGATGTGCAGATGTGCGACACTGAGCAGCACACAGAAGCCTTTTGGGGGCCGTTGAGTCTGTGATGGGAACAGCCAAACACACGTGTCTGTGCAGGCAGGTACTGGTACAGGCATATGGAAGAACACCCCCCAAAGCCCACCCGAGCCTCCCAGCACAGGCTGTTTCACAGGGTTTTGATAATTCTGAGCTGACCTGAGCTTGTGCTTTTCAGGTGGGTGAGTTACCAGCAGATCTGGCTGAGGAAAGCTATGTCAGCTCAGGTGTCTGAGCTGTTCTTGTGAAGAAGAGCTTACATCACAGCAAAGAACTAACAGCTGTAATTATTAGCTTTAAAAATTCTAAAACTTTGAAATGAAAAGCAAGTTTCAGCATAAACCAGAAATCTGTGTTGTAGGTATTGACACAGTCCTCACCCTCATGCATTGTCATAAACAAGAACATGATAATTAGATATTTTTTAATGGACAAAATTATTTTATTTGCTTCCCTGCCAGTTTTCATGAGACCGTCAGTCATCCCCTGTACAGACAAGAATTCTTATGTTCACTGACAGGATAAATTATACGGTTCTCATCCAGCAAATCAGCATTACTGTGCAACATTATCTCTCGCAAAGTGATGTCTGAGGAAATCATAAATTCTGTCCAGGTTTATTAGACCTGTCTTGTATTCAGATATTTATTTTATCCTAAGCTGAGGTGCATTTTTTCCCTAATTATTAATCATATTAATAAAGAAGGCGGGGGGGGGGGGAATGTGTCTTTCTGTAAAACAAAACTGCTGCAGCAATGCTTGTTTGCTTGTGGATGTTTCATTAGAGGGTGCTGTGAAGTCTGACCATGGCGATGCTGTGGCTATCAGTGCAGGGATACCAGGGGGACAGATAGAGTGTGAACGCTCATCACTGGAGATGATGAGGATGAGGTTGATGAGGAGCCGTTCTGCCTTGCTGAGCAGGGTTTGGGTAGAGAGGCGATGTGACCTCAGCTGGCGTGGGGGGCTGGCCGATGGCCACGGGCTGCATGGGGCAGGGGTTGTTACCCACCCTCCTCACCTGAGCAGGTGCTAAGCATCCTCAGCATTGCTGTGCCTTCGACGTGGCCTGGGAGCTTCTTGAGACCCTCTAGAATCAGAGCTTGCTGGTTTAGAATATCTCAATTATTAGATTGACTTATTAATTATTGGCTTCCATGTTTCCTTTGTGATCTCCTTGACAGGTCTCCAAAGATGAGCTTTGCAGGGGGGAAAGAGCGAAGTTTCTCCCCACCATCCCCTATGGGCCCTTTGTTATCAGGGTGAAAGCTGGTGAATCCTAGAGCTGATTATCTGAGCCCACCAAAATAACCGTACGTGTAACGGAGGCACGACGCTGCAGAGAGCTGTGAATGTCACTGCAAGCCAAGAGCCTGCTGTAAAGCGAAAGGCTTGAAAATGAGATTGAGCAGCAAAGCGGGAGCGACTTTGGCATTTAGCAGTGATGAGTCTCGTCACCAGCCCGGCCGTGCCAAGGCTGTGCTCTTCTGACTCCCCCATGGAGCCGGTTTAAAGCCAGGTGACAGAGGCAGAAGTCACCATCTCACCAGGCTGAGGGCTCCTGGCGAGGAAAATGCTGCTTGGGCTGAGCCCAGGGGCCGCGATGGCACCGAACGCAGCCATCACCTGGATGCACAGAAATACGGCTGCGTGGCGCAGGGAGGGATGCTGCCCGCAGCACCCCTGGGCTGCTTCTCGTAACGGAGGAGCTGTTGCCTCCTATTAGACATCTGCTCCGACAAAAGGAACCCGCTTTGCCAGGTGCGAGATGGCACTCACGTAAAGTGGAAACCGCCGCTGAATTTATTGACTGACTGAGCAGCTGGGTGCATGGGGGTTTGCAGCGTTTTTCACATAACTTGCATATAAGACGGTTCGTGTAATTCAACATCCTTTTATTCTCCCAGACTCATCAAAAGCTCTGAGAAATGAGACTGGATATGTGGGCTGGGGTGAGCGAGGCTGAATTATTGTTGAAGTTATTGATTGAAGAGTGGGAGAAATAGCATTAGAGCCTGGAGCTCCTTTTATTCTGTTAGAGAGAGGAAACAACATTTTCTTAAACTATGAGTCGATAAATAATTGTTTGTGACTTTTTTTTACCTTTTCTGGTGATGGTATTATGTAGCTCTGAGGCATGTTTGGAAGGAGTGCAGCTTCCTTGGCTTGTGGAGGGGTAAAAGCTTTCAGCTCATCAGCTTGGTTAATAAGAAAAGGAGGAGCCTGGACGCCTTTAAAGAAAAGAAAATCTTTTCAGTGGGACACAGAGGACAGAAGTGATGGGAGCCACTTGTCAAACAGGGACACAGGTTAGATCCCACAGCCAAGAGAGCTGCTAATCCTGGTGTGCTCAACCAGCGTCTGCCAGGGCTCCACCTCAGGGTGCGCTTGCTATCCTCAGAAATGCTGGAAGGGCTGCGGCACCCCCAGATGTCTGGCACCCAGGTACCGAGGGGCTCCAGCTCCCCGGGGTGACAGACCCCTCAGAAGGGGCAGCCTGCTGCCCAGAGGGCCAAGGCTTTGGCGTGTCCGTCCCCTCTGCTCTGGGATCCAGCTGCCCAGGGCTCCAGCAACCCTCTCCCAGTCCAGGCTTAAAAAAATATGTCCATCATGAAAAAATACAATTAATTCTAATTATACGGTGCTGTGATCTCTTCATAAGCTGGGAATGAAAAATAGTGTATTTCAAAGAAATGGCACAGGACCACAATATGTAAGGTGTAGTATATCGAGTAAATTAAAGATTTCCTCTACAGAGATTTCTATGAAGGAATGGATTATTTACTCCATTGTTCAGTTGTATTAAACTGATGAGTAAGTAGCAGGAACAGACTTCAGCTTTAGCGAATGCTCACAGATTCTCATTTTATTCGATGCTTACTGTTCTAGGCTTGGGTTCTGGCTCTGGCAGCCCAGGTACCATGAAGTTGTTTCTTTTCCACGGCTGGTCTCCTGACATTTTTAAAGAGGCCCTGCTTCTTCCAGTACCAGTGAGTTTAATTTTGTAATTAAATTAAAGTTTCACTTTGTGCCAAAAATCTGCTTTTCAAGAATGTAACTCAGAAAAGAACTGAATTTTCTTATTTCATCAACTCCCACAAAGCGAACAGTGGAACCATTTACTGTGATTAAATTAATCACCGAGCAGAAATTTGCGTGTAATAGTCTGCCACCAAAGCAGGCACTAATGATTTTAAGCATTTTACTCTAGGGGTCAGCAATTTCTCAACCCCTTTGGGCTGGAATGAAGGGGCTGTCAGGCTTCTTGTAGCAAAGTCTCTCTCATTAAATGAGAGAGGGGTATTTTAAGGATGCCAGGGTTAGAGCAGGTCAGAACATTTTAAGAGCAAAAAGCTGGGGGATGCTCAGGAGATCAATGACACTCCCAGCTTGGAGCGTGCCCTGCCTGGCACCGCAGCTTCGCTGGCTCCCCGCACCCCGGCGTGGACACAACGCACCGGCTGGGGCTGGACCGTGTTTGCTCTGTCTGTGCCGGCGCTGCAGCCCTGCCAGCTGCCCATTGCTGCTCTTTTTGTTCTGCTCTGGGTTAGGGATCAGGGGCACGGAGGTGTGTGGCCAGGTGTGATGGAGAGGGGATGGGGTGTTGTCCAGCTGTGCCACAGGCAGCAGGCTGCTTCGCAGCTCCCTACCTGGGGACCGGGACAGATTCTCCCACGCAATTTATTACAACCTCATCTGTGGTTAGAGCAAGTGCTGTTAACATGAGCCACAGAAAGACCTGTCAACTCGTTTTCAAGGAATAACGTTCTTCTGCTTCTTCTAACTGGCATAGTTGGAGATAAAATTGTTTCTCAGAAACAAGCACAAGATCTGAACTGACATTCCCTGAGAAAATGAATTCTGCAGCTAATTTCCCAGTGTGCAGGTTGAGCTGAATAGTAAACGAATGGTACTAAGAGGAGCACCTGGGTTTTCATTAAGTTCCAGCTTCAGTTGCTTTATTCTTGTCGTGTGCCGACTGCAGAAAGCACCCGCCTCAGTGCCACAGCGCGGGGTGCCCGAGGGGCCGGAGCGGGTGTTCAGGAGCGCATCGGACTGCAGACTGGTTTGGGTTTGTCAGCACTTTGTATTGTCTGGTCATTTACCAGGGTAATGAACATTTTTAAAAGAAACTGCAAACGTGGCACATGGAGAAGAGGCAGCAGACCTGGGGCTCTGCTCTCGGCTCTCCTCGGAGATGCCCGGGTCTGGCGCCTCGGCACAGCTGCACAGCGCAGAGGTGTTGGAGAAACGATCGCTTCACACGCAGCCTTTTGAGGTACAAAAATACTGTCATTGCGTCTCTCATTATCCACTTCATCAATCTCAAACTGTCGCCTAATGACACTCACCCACTCTTCCTCCTCCCTGGCAAAGTTAAATAACAAACAGCTGCTGTCACCCCGAGGGTACCAGTTCTGCTAAGCTGCGTACCTTGGGGAGGTGCACGTGAGCAGGAGCAGCCTCTGGAGCAGGCACGACGTGATTCCCAGTCCCACAGAAGGTCCTGGCTTGACTTCTGGGGGTTTGGGCACTTTGAGGTGGGGGGCTCTGCTCCCAGAGCTGGGGAGGGGACGAGGCTGTTGCGGGGTGTGGGCGGATGGGCTGTGTCAGTGGCAGTAGGGGAAGGTGTGGAGCTGGTGCAGCCCCAGGCGCTAAGGCAGAAAATCGCATCTTCTCATTCTCATGCAAGGCCAACCTGGGAGTCAGGGTTTGAAGGTTAAAGTGGTGCCTGGCCTGGGTCTGAGCCACCAGCATGAGTTTTAGCAGCACAAAACCGATGTGCAGTAGGCTTTTAGGCTCAGGAAAGACTCAGAACCAGGCAGTGACCCAGACAGGAGGAGGGACAGGATTTATGCTCTGACAGCATCTTCTGTCTGCCCCAAAGGCTCTGTGTGCTGATGGACCTGCTCATCCATCACAGGGAAAGCCACAGCAGCTTGCATCCATCTAGGCGACAGTTTTTCTTACTGGTACTTTGTCTGTCTTGTCTGTGGGGACCATGAGCTCTCCAGGGTGACAGTCCCTGGTGGGGGTTTATATAACACTTGGCATGAAGGGGTGTTGTCTCCATTGGTGTCTCCGAGTTGGAAAAGGTTTGCCCCACACCCTGGTGAATCATTCACAAACACGTGTACCCCAACTGTCGTTTGCACAGCTCAGTGTGGGATCAGGAACCGCTGGTGCTGGAAGAGACGGGCATTGCCCTGTAATTGCTGCTTTCCTGTGCAGTATCTGGTACCCACAAGAGATTGAACTCAATGGACTGGTGGTGTGGTACAGACCAGAGCATCACACGTGCTCCTCCTGACAGCAGTCCTGCCTGCGGCTCCAGGACAGGCAGAGCGATGCCAAGCGGAGGTGGTGCTTTTGTGAGAAGCAGCAGGAATCACCCTCATATTCCACTGGGACGAATGTGTAGGCAGGTGGGACATGACCATCCGTACCAGGCCTTGCTAGTGACTGTCAATGGGAAGGATCATTCCACTTGTAGTAGCCAGCAGTCATAGTATAAGCGTCTCTGTGTCTCAGCTGCACGCTCAGGTGTACGAGAGCATCGTATCTCAATGGGAAGGGAAAGCGAGGGATTAAAAGAACAGAAACCATCCCACAATACAATGCATTTACTCAGTTGAAGGAAATAAGTCATTCTCTAACTCAGGAGAGAGTCATGAAGGTCATTGCATTAAGTATAGAAATAAATTCTCACATATTTTATTATTTCCCATACCTTGTTTATATTATTATTACCTGTGTGGTATGTTTTATTAGTACCAAGTGCCTAATCTCTTGATGCTTCATTATTTCGCTAGATTTACATGACTGACAATAAAAATAATTATTTTAAAGTAAGTAGCCAATCATTAAATCTCTGGATACTAATAATGAAGAATTAACGCAGCACTAAAGTGAATGCAATATGCCATTAGTGCGGGTAGAAGTACACCATAAGTCACTAAATAAAGAACAGGGGATCGGTGTAGAGGCTATACATAGAGGAAACAGCTGGAAAATGGAAATACTTCAGAAGCAACTGAGAGATGTTCAGCGCAAAGGATAGCAGGTGTTTCCCAGAGCCCCAAAAGCCAACGTTCTGTGATTTCCGACACGGTCCTGTGTAGGTCCTCTTTGTCCTGGCTGAACCCAGGACCTGGCATGAAAGGGAACTGTCTGGAGGAGAAATTGCTTCTGTGAATTACGTGGACCTGGGTATTTGCACCCTGGAAACTGCTTGTGGAGCGGGAGCAGCTCTCTGCCTGCTTTTTGCAGGCAAATAATCCTGTATTTTCATCATAATGAAATACTCACCTCTTGATTCTGTCCCTAATGTCATCCCCCATCATCACGTACTCATCATTGTACTGGAGCATAATCACAATTTCAAAGGGCTTGGATGAAGCTGATCGAAGATGGATGGGGAATGTTTTTCTCCCCTGACAATAGGCATTGTTAAGGCTTTTGTGTGCAGCTCCTCGGCTTCTGAGAAATGAGCATGTAATCTCCATCCTTACATGCAAAGGAAATAGAAAATCCATACAGGCCATTTTAAACCCTATAGATTTCAAAAGCTTTATTCCCCTAGGGGTGCTGAGTAAAATGCAAGTCTGCTATTGAAAGCCAGGCACGCTGCTCCCCCTGTATTTAGGGGCACGACAAGGGGTCCTGTGCAGTGCCCGCGGCGGGGGGGGAGGATGCTCACTGATGGGGCTGTTCAGTGCTTGCAAGGGCAGAAGCGAGTGGGGGAGTTGTTTAAAGGGTCTGCTCTTCCTCAGCAGCAACCGGGGACCCCAGAGCTGGTCTTGGAGAATCTAATGGGGTCTCCTGCCCTTAAGCATTTTTCAGGCTCCAGAGATATCAGGGAATAATCAAAAATCCTTTGAAATGGTCCTCTGATTTCAATGGCCTTTCTTGGGGCACAACATGAAGTCCTAAAGGGTGAATACTCTGAGCTGATAGCTGCTGCTGCTCACAGGCTGTGGGTGGGATGGGAGCTTCTGTCCCAGAGTCTCCAACATGCATGTTCTTGGGAAGATTTTATTTTTAGAAGAAACTACTAAGTGGCATCATTTCACTGGCCCATTTAGGTAACGGGTAAATTTTTCTGGGCAAGAATAAAAGTCTCTACTTAAATAAAATACTTATAGTAAATTAAAAACAACTGAGGAAGAGAAAGAAATTTTCTTCAACTTGGTTGTTAAGATAGAACTATCAAATAAAAATTAGAAAATGAAGTGCAAGGATCAATTCTTAAGACTTTCTCTAATGCTTTAGATAAGCAGCATAGAGTTTTCTTTCCTTTCTGTTTATATTTAGATCAACCTCATGCAACAGAAGTAAAATCGTTTGGCTTAATTTTAGAAGCCCCTTAATTTCTTCATTACTTTACTAGCATTCCTCACCAGCTCCATGGCCTTCAAGCCCAAGACAGTTGACTAAAGACAAATTAGAGCCCATGCTTCCTTTGTCTGCTTTAATGAGTGGCTGCCATTACCCTTGAGATGCTTCCAGGACTGTGAGCTCTTAAATGCCTGTTTTCAATAAGGAAGATATAATTTTAGTTTTTAATGTTTAAAGATTAATTACATAGTAGCCCCTCTGCAGATCCTCAGCTTCCTTCCCCTTGTTTGCATTTTGATGCTTTAAATAGTTAAGACAGGGGGTGAGGCTGGCTCTTGTCCCCCACAAAACATCCCTGGGGTCCCTCCTTGCCGCCGCGGTCCAGCCTGTGTGACCTGTGAAAGGCATGGGAGAAGGTTTATGGCCAGGTTCATCTTTGTGCAGCGGGATCCCAGCCCGGCGGCTCTCAGGGCTGGATCTTGTGATCTCCAAATCGTGCGAATGTGCAAGATTTTCCCTCCCCACCTCTTCTCCGATCCCCGCTGCGTGACCAAACCCTGGCAGTTTGAGCTCCAGGCTCGTGCGGCTTTCACAAGGGAAATAAACCGTTAAAACATGTCAACGAGGACCGTGTTAATAGAAGCAATTTTAATGCTAAAGATGGTGCATTTTTTAAGAGTTATTTTAAAAATAATAATGCTTTGCATTTGGTAACCTTCAGATCACTCGTGGATACACACATTTGCCACTGGTTGATTGATTTCGGCAATTTCACTTATTATAGCAAACGCAGGATATTCACATCACATTCCTTGCATGTTTGTGGCATGAAAAAAGCAACTCCAATTTGAAAAATAATTTGAAGCGCTCCTTCACAACCAACCGGCTGCAAAGAAGTACTTTAAATCAAAATAATGAGGTTTCTACGAGTGGGTTCTCTTTCCTATGCCTTCAGTGAGAAACAAGGGAGACCTTTTGGCCGGCCGTGCCACTCTTCCCCGGCAGCACCCAGGGTCCCTCTCGCTGTATTTGCCACCAGACTTTTGGTTGAACATCATCCATGAAGCAAGTCACCGGCTGCTCCACCGTCAGTGGGGGCCCGGCTGGTGCAGGGAGGGGAGTGGGGTTTTCTGGAGCAAACCGAGGGTCCTCCCACCTATGGTAATGAGTTGTTAGAAGGAACAGATCCTGGAAACAGTGCTGTGACCTTCCTCCTCCAGCTGCCACAGCAATTAAATGTCTGTTAGAAGTAGCAGATCCTTCACAAGGACCATTTCGCTGGTCATAATAACAGTCATTGGGAAAGGAGAGAGAGAGAGAGAGAGGCACCACCGGGCGCTGGTGAGTCACACCAGATAATTGCTTTCAGTTCTGAACTAACTGAAGAGGACTCCGAATTTTCCACTGAGTTTCGAGAGATCAAACCCGTGAGCCCCAGGCTCAGGGAAGCTGTGGTTGCCACCACCCAAGGACCTCACTGACCTCCCTGTTGCACGTGGGTGACACGTTGTCACTGGGCCAAAGCCTGGAGGATCCCTGGTCCCTCAGCGCTGCCAGGCTGCAGAGGATGAGGAGGGTGGGCAGCCTGCTCTTCCCCGGGCTGCTGACGGGGTTTTGCACCTGCAGCGGGCTGAGCAGGCAGGCGGTGATGTAGCACGATGTGCTGATGGAAGCATCAGTGGGGTCGCAGCAGAGATGCTGTAGGATAGTGGTTGGATGCGGGCACAGTCCCGGTGAGCTCTCAGGGAGCTACATCTCACGGCTGAGCTCGGACTTGATGAAAACAGCATTCGCTTAATTTTGTTTAGGGGAAACATGTTACTATTCCTTCTGGGGAAACACAGGCAACTGGAAGGAAGGATTGTGGGTTTCTGCAGAAAGACTAGTCAGTCTTCAGAGGTTTCACATGTTGCCTTCTGCCTTTTATTTCCCTACAGAAATAGCTCTTACCCAGCAAGTGGGAATGCCATCACAAAAAACAAGCTGTCTGCAACCGACATTAACTGGCCACTTTGCTGGCAGATTAATTTATTGTTGCAGTTGAAGCTCCCCGGCAGAGCTGTCCCAGTAAAGCTCTGCGTGCTGCTGGATGCCCCTGGTGTGACCACAGCCCTGGCTGCCCAGCCTGGCCCAGGGAGCAGTAGGTGTTGTGACAGCCTCATCCAAGGGAAAATACTACGTACGGTGTGGGAGGCTAAAAATAGGTAACATTTCTCCGTCTGTTCTGCTCGCGTTAAGAGCACAGAAAGCAAACGAGGCAGAAACCACTCTGGCTGTGGGCAACGGGGCAGGAGGGGGGAAGGGTAAGGGTCCGTGTCTCCTCCCAGGACGGCTGGGGCTGCTCCTCGTGCCCGGGCTGAGGTGCTCAGCAGGATGCGCCCACCAGCCCAAGCCAGCCCATCCAAACCATGTCAGGGGCATCATTTCAACACATTGGCCCTGCGGTCTCATAAATGAAAGGGGCCAGTGGCCGAGCCCCTGGGCCAGCTGCACTGACAGCCCCTGTGGTGGCTGTGCCCTCCGGGCTTTTAAAGTTGGCTGTGGAAGGGGTGGACAGGGTTAGACATACAAATGCCGGGAGCTGTGGGAGAAGCAGGGTAATAGATGTGATTATTTTTATGAATGATAGGCAGGAGCCTTGATTTCCATGGGTGAAACTATATAATATGCCAATTCCTCGCAAACTCACCAAATAAATCTACATTCTGTATACAACTTAATTTCAATTTCATAGCTCAAATGTATGTGTTTATTCCTAGGAGTAAGCACTATTTGTAGTTTCCAGTACAATGCAGCTCATAATTTTTTCACACCTCTCAGAGCAGGTGACAGCTTGCTTGCAAAGTCTAATTCATTCTCACCCTGCACACAAAGCTGTGTTTTTAATGCCTGCCCAAATAACACATCAAAATAAGACTACGGACAGAAGGATCTGTCCCCATCCCAAAAAACACCCTCTTCTGTGTCCAGGAATAAGAAAGGACGCGGTGCAGCAGCAAGCCCTTCAGCCAGCCTGACGCTCGCAGGCGACAATGCCAGAAGACCTCACTCTATAATTTCCTCTTGCACGGAGCTCCTTTTTACTTAATTGCAGGAAGCATTGTTATGCTAATTGCTATTTTGCACTGAGTTAATTCTGCAGTGTTGGACGTCTAAATTAAGCTCGCTGTGCTGAGGGGCCGCTGCCTGTGCTGGGCGGCACTGCCGGATGCAGTGGGATGGTTCTTTGGCTGGTAGCGGCCCTGTCCACCCCCCTGCCCCCCCCAGTGCTGCCACTGAGCATCACCGAGCATCTCCTCACTGGTCCCGCTGCCCCGGTTCGCCACGGTGACAAAGCCGGTCTCTCCCTCCATCCAGGTGCAAGGAGCTGAGGCCTGGGATTCAGGATCCTCACTGGGAAGTCTTTGAAACCCCTTAAGCTGTATAATATTCTTTGATGTGCTTTAATTGCATTTAGTCAAGTTTTAGGCGTATTTTAATGGTATTGATTGCTAATAACAAAGCTGTGGCTGCTTAATGCCGAATGATGATTCATTGTCAGTGGGAGCAGAAAGTCCGGGGGCAAAGTATTATTTTTGACATGCGGTAATTTCTTCTAGAGGGATTTTTTTTTCTTTTTTTTTTTTACCAGCTCCGTGTTTTGGAGGCCGATGAGCGGGCGGGTTCCTGGGAGCTCGGGCTACTTATGCCTGCAGCAGCAGGAGCAATGAGCCGGGACTCTGGGGCTGGAACAGGAAAACACAGAGCAAAACGTGGATGGACTGCCTTGGACCTGGGAGCCTGGGAGCCGTGGGATGGGGGGAAGGAGAGTGGGGCGCATTGCTCAGACCTGGGAAGAGCCTTTGCAATTGTAGTGGAAAACCTGGTGAAGTGGAAGGGGGGCAGCTGCAAAGGCAGGCTGTGACATCGGGCGCTGGGGAAGCTGCTGGGCAGCTCTGGTGTGAGCGTGGGACCGCACTGGTACCATTGATGTACCTTTCCAGGGCTGCAGTGAGGTGCAATGAGTGAGGCTTCGTGGGGGCTCGTCACATAAATAATGGTGATGAAAAACTGGTAGTTGCCTCGTTCTGCATTTCCCTGTATATGTTCCCTCTATTGGTTAATCCTCACGGTTAACAAAATAGATGTTTCTGATCAGGTTTTAGCTTGCAGATTACTTATGTGCAATACAAAGTGTATTAAAACGTAGTATACTTTTTAAAATCAGATATATTTTTTTTGTGATAAACCATTCAGCTGTAAATGCATTTCAGTCACACTGGGAAGATGAAAGAGACTGAGCCACTGTATTACTTTAAGTAATCAGGCTGGAGGCTAAAGGTAGCTTTCCTTTTAGCTGACAAATAGAAGGAATAAATAACCTGGACGCTAAAAGTTGCATTAGGCAAATAAACATTTCCACAAGAATTATGTGTGACATTCAAGGCAAGGCAAATAAACCTTGACTTATGGAAAGCTATCAAACCTCTTGGAGAATTAAATAACGGAAAATCATTATGTAGCATTTGCAGCAGCTATTAAAGACTGTCTGTTCTTTTAGGCACTACTGTAAATAAGGTGTTTGTAAGCCAGCATATACCGTGTTCACCCGATATCTGGTTCTGAGCATCATGAGCAATTTGGTTCCATTCAAAATGTCTTTTAATTATGAGAAAGGCAGTTTCCCATCCCTTCACCTCCCCTGCTGACGCCTGTGCGCTGTGGGGGACCTGTCCCTGTGGGACTGTTCACCCAAGCCACCCTCCAGGCCAGGTGTTGGCTGGGTGCCCCCGTGCCGTGTTCCAGCATCTTTCAGTGCTGCCGCGGAGCATCGAGGCTCTACCACGACAGCCCCGCCAGCATCCCCGCAGGGCTGCTCGCCCATGCGCCCCTGCCACCACCCATGCCCAGTCCCTGGGAGACCCTCAAAACTGGGGTGTCATGGGTAAAACCGAGAAGCTCACGTCAGCTGTCAGAGGGGAGGAGGCGATGGTATTAAGCTCCATGTGACAGCAGCAGCCCCTCTGGCTTCAGTTGAACTCTTGAAGGACAAGGTGCAGCGCCAGCCCCATGCCATCGAGGTGGGGTCTGCGGCCACATGCTGGGGGTGCCGATATGCAGCTTTCACAGGAGAGGGGCTGGTATTTCATTTATAGCTCTGGGATACCTGGAGGTATTGGGTGCAATGGAGATTTCACTCCAGGACTTGGCATGCAGGCATGGCTGACGGCAATAATAACTGCCAATTGTGCAGCCCTGCTCTGGAGCAGAAATAACCACGCTCAGAGCCCGTCGCTCTCTGTGCGGCAGCAGATTGCACGGGCAAAGCGAGGTACATGGAGAAAATTATTTCAGCTTGAAACTAAACCACAGTTTCCAAGATCAGCACATGTAGCTCTGCAAAAAATGCAACAGTCAACATGGCATAAATAGCATCCAGCGCTGTAGTCAGGCAGCTACTGTGCGACTCTGAAGACTAAAACCCTCTTTTCAACTCTGCTCAAACTTTTCTGCAAGTGATTTATGTGCTGGAAGGGACTTGGCAAAGGCAGCAGCCGCAGCGGTAGGTTTGCCATGCTGCGGGCTCATGGGCGTTTGGGGAAGGCACCTGCCAGAATTGTTCATACCTGCCCCCAGAGCCCGGGCAGAGGGCCATCAGTGCTTGTAGCCAGTCCCTTTCGGTGCTGTTTTGCAATACCTGAGTCCTTCCTAAGCAGAAAATCCCCAGCTCTTTGTGATTTTAATGCACTTGCTTTATCCTATTAGAAGAGCAGAGAGGAAATGTGGTTGAGGTGGGGGTGGGGTGGTGTTACACACTGGCTTCTGTGCTCCTCCAGCCCCGGCTTCTGCCAGGGGATCTCCCCAGGATCCAGCTGGAACACCTTGCCAGGATCTCTCAAGCAGCAAAGACTTTTCTGGGGGTCAGGGTTTGTTGCTTTCGTCTTTCCTGTGGCTTCATTTTTTTAGTAAAATGACTCCTTTCTTTTTTATAATCTAATTCCAATTATAAGAAGTTAATCAAAAAACTTAAAAATGGTAGCAACATCCAGCTAAGTGGGCATCCCCAGGGGAGCAGCTGTGGCAGAATGCCACGTTAATGTTCGTTTTGAGCAGCAAACATTACGGTTTTCAATTTAGCAGATGATACTTGTGGTTAGTTATGTATCATATGTGCTATACCATGCTCTCTGGGTGGTTTCTCTCATCAGCAGCAATAGGACTTTGCCAGTTATAAAAAAAGCCATTTTTTCTCTGAAAGCACTTTCTATTTACTGATCCAGTGAAGCAGTGTTGGGATCAAGAACATGTTCTGAAAAGTAATTGATATAATCAGCTACACAGAGCTCTGTGTTCACGATAAAAGTTTTCACCAGCAAGCCTTGGGAGGCACAGCAAGGTGGCATTCAATTAACGGGAGTTTAGCCCTTTAGTAGAGGAGCATCGGGAGGAATTCCCTCTTTGCTGCCTTCTCCTGCCGGTGACGCTTCATCTGGCACCTCCAGGTAACATCAGTGCCCTCCTGCCTGTGCTCCTCCTGCTAGTCAGGGTGGTGAAAGACGTCATCCTCTCCCACGAAGGAGATAGCCCTTTGGGTTTCTGACATCGTCCCGCAGAGCCTGGGCTCCAGCCCATGATGGAACCAGGGCAGCAGCCCAAGGTGTCCACACGCAGCCCCTTTCCCCACCTCCCTGACCCGGCAGTAGCCCCAGCCCCGCCGGTTTGGGCATGAAGCCCCCATGCCCCAGCGGGGCAGCAGCTCTTGTGTCAGCCCTGTGTGCACTGTGAATGCAGGGGAGCACTGGGAGCCACGGGTAGAGGCATCCTGCAGAGCAACCAGTGGTGCTGCCTCAGGGTCACTCATCCCTCTCTGCGGGTATCCCGCTGTGGTAGGGTACCCGGGAAAACCAGCTGCCTGATGGGCCTCGCTCATCACACCACTGGCAAATGCTCAGATCAAGGCAGCACTGAGTTCACTGATATGAAACCCAAGCAGAAAAATAAGAGCAACCGCTGGCCGTGTGGCAGAAATCCCTGCAGCATCCCTGCAGCGTGCAGCACCCCTGCGGTACCCAGGCCCCCAGGGAAATGGGTCTCCCAGGGAAGCTGCAGGCTGTCAAGTGTGCTAGCACCGGCTGTGACTTGGCAGTGGGGCAAGAACAAGGCACTCGGTGAAAATGTCACGAAGGGAGACACAAAGGAGCAAACGCCACAGGAAAGTGCTGCAGGGAGTCAAGACAGGCTAAAGCTGTCACCTTCTCCTTCTCTTTGTGACAGCCCGGGCTCAGCATCTGGCTTCGACACATCTGCAAGCACAGAGCCATTACTCTCCAAAACATGCTTGAGGAAGTGCAAGGGTCAGCAGCGAGGGCATTTCAAATGTGCTTTCTGCTTTGAAACGCTGCAGGAGAACGCCAGGGGATGGAGCAGAGCGGCAGAATGAAAGGAGGTGGGTGCTGCTCTAAACTGTCCCTGTGCGCCACCGGCTCAGGGCTCCTGAAAGCCTTTTCTTGGCTCGTGTTGAGCACCCTGGGCTCGTGCTCTGCTTTGCCAGACTCGAGGAATGTGGTGGAGTTGCTGGCTGATAGCTTCTATTTTTTTTCCCTGTGTGTGGGGTGAAAAGATTCTGTGCCGCAAAACTCAGCTCTAGAGGTTGCTTTAAGTTAATCAATTAGGAAAAATGAGCTGTGTGATGTAAAATGTCCTTGTGCCGTACAAGTCTTTTGAACTATTAGTTCTCTTGAGGAGATTAATTATGAGCGTACAGAGCTAATGCCCTTTTAATGGAATCAGTTATTCAGTTTTAAGGAGTCCTGGGTACTGAGCATGCTGGCATTAGATATTCATCGTGGAAGTTGCAGATCAAACAAGAGGGGATAAAGCTGATCAGGGAAGGGCCCTGTATTCTCGGAGAGCTGCGCTACACGTGCTGATCTGGT
This sequence comes from Falco peregrinus, assembly GCF_023634155.1. Lineage (NCBI taxonomy): Eukaryota > Metazoa > Chordata > Aves > Falconiformes > Falconidae > Falco > Falco peregrinus. The sequence continues at coordinate 119,619,868 of NC_073723.1, forward strand.
GCGAGTCACAGGCTGGGAGCTGCTTTAATTGTCTCCTCTGTATGTGATTCCAGAAACTGACTTTTAACCTGCAGTAAAAAGGGTTGTTTACAAATTGCATACATTTGCATCTCAACTAACTCTCCTTGGCTTAATGAAACTTGGAGATGAGCACTTGGCTTCTCCTGGCTGCTGGGTTGCAGACAAATTCCTTCCCGGATCCTGCGCAGCTTTCTCTTTCCCTGCCTTCTTATTCTGACTCGGAGTCATCCATTTTTAGCGTTCCCATTTTTAGGTGCCCATTTTAAGGTAGCAAAGGTTTGAAATCACGCAGGTCCCACCAGCCTCATTAGCAATTGGGACAATTAAGGATGTGATGTGCAGATGTTCCAAAATTGAAGCACCAAAAGCAAATCCACTTATTCAGGCAGCAAATTGCAAATGGCAAGTTGAAGGAAACAGTCTCTGCAATAATTCTGATAGGGAAGAAGAGGATCTTTCCAGAATATCTGAAGTCCCTCTAGGATGCTTTTGGAAAGGCATCCTTTGGGCAAAAAGACTTTATTAGCTGGGATGGTGATGTGAGAGGGGAAGAAGGGCCATTAGCTCAGGAATCTGATTAAAGTACCACCTTTCTTGAATGAGTTTGACCCAGAAAGCTAGTTTGCAGTCTGGCCCAAAACACAGGCTTCCTCGCGAGTCAGTATTTTTTTGCAGGCCAGTCTACTCAGTTATCAATTACAGATCTAACTGGTAGCACAGCTTTCTCTATATGGCAGCCAGATCTATCTCCAATGTTATTCTTTTTCCATGGGAGAAACAAAACATTTGCTAAACTGAAGAACATTCATTAGCACACGATGGAAATGACCCAGTATTTTGGTTTCCCACTTGCCTAATTAGTTTTTGCAGATTAGCAAGTAGAACAGCTGAACAATCAATTGGACATATTAATCAGGCCTATTTTGGAGGCTTTAAATAGAGAATATGTTTCGTCTCTTCTTTCATTTAGGATATAATGGCTCATAAATGGACACACACAACATAAATTACATCCTTTAACAAGATGAGAGGAGAAAATGGTGAAGCCTATATAAGGAAAGCTGGAGCGTTTATTGGCAATCACTGGGCTCCAGCCTCCCAGGCTCATGAGCGAGGGATGCGGAGCCCCAGCCCCACTGCATGACTGGGCATGAGCATCACCCTGACTCCATCCTCTCTCTTTCCCCCTTGGACCCACCAGCGAGGGTTGTACAGACGGAGCCACCAGTGAGGGGCTGCACAGGCAGACTCACTAGTGAGGGATGTACTGGTGAACCCACCGGTAAGGGGCTACACAGATGGACCCACCAGTGAGGGGCTGCACAGACAGACCCACTGGCGAGGGGCTGCACAAACGGACCCACCAGTGAGGGGCTGTACAAGCAGACTCACCAGTGAGGGGCTACACAGACGGGCCACCCAAGAGCTTCATCTCTTGATAGGAAAAAGACCTAGCAGGGAACAAGTGACACCCGGAGGGATGGGAGGGGAGGGGGTGGGAGGTTTGGATAACCATTCCGTGAACAGTTCCTGGCAGAAACATCCAGGTCTGTGCCTCTAGCATGAAATACCTCAAGCTCTGTACAGGAATAAATTTCCGTGGAGGGATCCCAGCTATATCTGCTCCCACCTCCTTTCAGGGAAGCTGGGGAATAGGCAGGCATGGCTTATATTTCTCTGACGCATTTCTTAGGAAAACCAATAGTATCCTGTCCAGGTCTGTTGACAGCTGCAAGCAGGGAGAAGGTTTGGGATGCTTGGTTCTGCATGTGAACATGATAGCAGAGGAGTCATCTTTAAATGACAGAATGGATGGGCAGGGTGGCCTGATGTGCAACTCAAAGCTAAACTTAAGAGTGAGGGCCATGACTTAGGCAGGAGGGAGGAGAAGCAAACCGTGACTGTGTCCGCAGCCACCGGGAGAGCTCTGGCAATCAAAGCGGCAAGGTCGGATGAGAGAGAGAGATCCTTTGTAGCTGAAAACCCCTTATATCTGATCCTGAATGCTGCAGCTTACTAATATCTGAGCAGTGATGTAGTATGTAGGTGTGCGGCAGACGTATAGGTACATTTGATACATTATTCCTATTTGCAAAGGTTCAATAAAAAATGTGTGGGTTGTTGCAAATTATTTCTACCATCCTTCTTGCAATGAAGTTAACAGCTGACTGCGTTCAAATGCATCAGTTGTATAAATTCATAGGGCATTTTCATGTTTCAATCTAGTTATGTATTTCTAGTTGACCAAACATGTTCAAATTACCATTAACTGCAATTCTATCACTTGGTTCACTGAGCAGAAAGGCAATATCTGCGTTTTAACCATTGCAGAACCGAAGCTGGAGGCAGAGGGAGAGGCAGCGCAGGGGAGGTGGCGGGAGGGGGAGCAGGGAGGGGGAGCGCAGGTCTGAGCTCTCTCCCTGCACAGGGAACGTGCCGTCGTATGTTGAGACCCGGGCTCACCAGGGCCACAGCGCCTTGTCTTGTGCCAGTGGTGACCTGCATCCCTGCGACACGGCCCGCGGCTCGTCTCCTCTCCTGGCTCCACAAGGACTTTGCTCCCACCCCATCCAGCTTGCAGCAGGTTTTATCCCTCTGTCCCTGGTCAGGCAGGGGAGATGGTGGGCACCCAGTACCGCACGGGCTGCACCCCTGCCCCATCACCTGCCCATCCCAGTCCCGGCCATCCCACCCCTCTGCACCCACGGGTGCTGCTGCACCGAGCGGGGTGGCAGCAGCCTCTCGGATCCACCTGCTTTGTTGCAAAGACTGAGACTGCTCAGGTACCTTCTAGCCTTCCATGCTGGAAACAGCCACCTCCTTCCAGGAGCTGAAGCCCCAGGCTCTCGGGCCGCGCAGCAGCACCCAGCCCTGCCGCTCTCCCTCTCCCCTTGCTCAGCCAGAAATCTCCACTGGAGCCATCTGCAAGGACACACCACGTTCTCCCCTGGCCGCTGTGATGCTCTTAGCAGATCTTGCTCTGCCAAGTGCTGCTTGGGTGTAAATGTACAAATGGGCTAGAAAACAGCTTTTTCTGAAGAGATTAACATAATCAGGAATAAGCCTCAAAATCCAATTAAAAAGAGACCGAGGGCCTGTAAACCAAGACCTATTAGATGGGAGGCAGCACAAAAGCTGTCCAAGGCAGCCACCCCATGACGTGGTTCCAGCGGTGGCAGGGGAGGTCCCAGGCAGGGCAGACCTCCAGCAGGTCCTGTGCCATGTCCAGCCGCAAGCGATGCGAGGACATGTCTCCCTGTATCCCATTCCTGGCTGTAGCTGCTGTGTTGATCCCTGCCTGGCTGGTGAAGGGCTGTAAATGCTTTTATGAACTGCCGCTTTTCCCAGTGTCCTTCCAAGGGGTCCCACCATGCTGCCGGGTGCTTGGTGAATTATTTAATGTGCCACTTAGGTTTTTAAAGCTGCTGCATCTAGCACCAGCAGAGCTTAAACGAGCCTCTCCTGTGGATAAATGCTTCTGCAAAGCCAGGTTTGATGGTCAGATCTGCCTGTGCTGCCCAGAAAGTTGTTCCTTTTCTTTACACTCGCTGGAGCTCGTTCAGCCCTCACCCTCTGCCATCCTGCCAGCCCCACGCTCCTCCTCAGGCCATTCTGATTCTGAGATTCTGATGAATTTCAGACTGACAAAAATGCTTCATCTACTTGTACATACGTACCCTCACGTCAGTAGTGCAAGTCAGGCTCCTCGCCTGGAATATCCTTCACTGGGGTGACCCAGGAGCCACGCCACACACGCAGGGCCAACATCTGGGGGCAGATTGTGGTGGGACAGCAGCAGCACTAGCCCTGACCCACGTGCACAAGTCACAGGTTTGCTGCTGCTCTTGTGCAGAGGTGGAAATCAAGGTGTTTACGCAGGGGGAGCAGCCCTGGCGAAGTGCAGCCCTTGCTGCAGCAAGCCCAGCCTGTAACATAGAAGAGACGTTCCTGGTTCTTTCTAAACCCCACAAGGCAAAAGGAAGGAGAAATAGATGGAAATGAACGTTAAAAACCTCAGCGTGTGGCACATATGAGATATATCTGAATACTGTTTCAAGGAAAATAAGACGTGGTCTGAAGTCAATAAAAATAACATAGAAATTACCTGTAAAATTCACCTTATCTTAATGAACGTGCTGCGGGAGATGCTTTTTTTGCCTGCGGTTTTGCATTTTTACTAGCTCTGCAGGAGCAGCTCACCTCTGCTGCTGGTAGTCCCTAGGGCATTCTTCATTCCAGAGAGCAATTTTTCGCCAAATTATTGTTCACAATTCTCTTTTTATTGATAACGCAACTTGATGCTAACCAGAAGTGTTCCGCTCCAGCTCAGCTGAGACTCCCGCGGTGTAAAATAAAACCCCGTTCCTGCTGCATGAGCATGTAGGAGGTGTTTCCAACCGCTGGCAGTGTCTCGGGGCAGAGGAAGGCAGAGGCAGAGAAGCGCATCCCGGGACGCGGGTCTGGCACCTGCAGAAGAGGCAGGAAGGAGATGGCCAGGTTGCTGGGGGGCTGCAGGGAGGCGTGTGGATGTGGATGTTGATGACAGTGAAGACAATAGCGGAGGTGAGCCAAGGTGGATCAGGCTGACTTGTGTGTTTCTGATTCCCACATAAAAGCTTGTGGTGTAGAAAACATAAGCAGCCGGGAAACAGGCAGCAGTTACCAGCCCTGGTAACAGCCCTGACTATCGTGCATGTCAGCTAGGACTTTCGAAGAGCTGGAGTAATAAAAAATAAATAAAGACAACATTCCAGACTGCTGCAAACTCCCCAAATTGCACTTCTGACTTTTAACACCCCATCTGCCAGCTGGTGCTAAAAAATCAATTTAGTGCAGCTGATGACAAAACATGTATCTGGAGCGCAGCGTCAGGTGGATGCGCCCAGAAGCCCAGGGCTCAGCCCCGTCTGCAGCCCAACCCCAGCGGCAGCGGCGGTGTGGGGCAGGCAGGGCACTGCCAGCACCAGGAGGGCACGGCAGGGCTGTTCAGCCTTCGGAGCCAAGCCAGCCCCACGGCTTCTTCCACCTCATTTGGAAGAGCGGGAGCAAGCTGATGAGCTCTGCGAGAAAAGCCCGCTGTTTGCTGCAAGATTTAACTTCAGGTCAGCTGGAAGGCTTTCGAGCACCTGGCTGAGGCTTCGCAGCATAAAAGATGTTCATCCAAAAGTACTTCACCTTGATTCTATTCTCTTGTATCTTTTCTGACAACTGGCTAAGACGCACCATTATAGTTAATTCGGAAAGTTAGTTTAATACAGGCTTTTCTCTCATTTGGTATATTCCCCTCAAGAGACTGCTGCCTCTCATTGCAGGCACCATAATCAGTTTCTTTATGTATTAGTAATTACCTAGGAAGAAGCTATAAATATAACGAACACGTCAATGCATCCTAAAGGTACGAGTAGTAGTTACTTTCTGAGAAATTAATTATCTGTGAAAATTGGATCAAATAAATAATGTTCTCTTGGAATATCTGATACCATTCATAATTTCAGAGAGTTTAAGACTAAGGAGGACCACTAGATCATCTACTCCCACTTCATTTATAACGTGGGCCATCAAACTTCACCCAGCTGCATGTCCGCGGAACTGCGTCTCTTGACTAAAGTCGAACTGGTGTTTGGGCTGGGCTCTTCCAGCCATGGAGAGCGCTCCCCTTCCCTGGGCAGAACATTCATTTGGCGTAAGGACATCCATCCACCTCTTTTCTGCCTTACGAACATTTCCTCTAATCCTCCTTCCATCCGTCACCTGGTTTTGCAGACGCTTCCCAGGAGTGGAGCAGAGCCGCCGGCTGCATCTGCAGGTGAGCCCAGAGAACCAACGGGAAAAGCCGCTCGGCGGTCAGTGTTCGCTGGGGTTCTTGCTCCTCAGTCTCCCCTTTCAAGAAAGGGGGAAAAGGACCTAGCTGCTTTCATTTTAATTAGTGTCTAGTCTCTGTTGCAACTTGACATCTTCATTTAATTTTGTTCGCAATATACACGTAGAGGAGAATGATAATGTAATATAGTAATGATCATTCCTGAGACAGTCACTTATTCAAAATATTACTCCTGTTTAATCAGTGCAGTTCAGTGATTTATTGACTTGCATAACCAATCTTGCCTGGCGTTTCACTGTAATTAAAACAACTACATTCCCAGAGTCCATCTGCATATAATAAAATGTAAAAAAAAATGTCAAGGCAACATTAATGCTGATGATTCGCATGCGTGACAGCCAAGTTCCTCCAAGCTGGGGTCATCCTCTTCCCGCTGGTGAGGATGAACGGTCAGGTGGGAGCTGGAGCTTGGGGACCGGGGAGTCCCAGGAAGCTGCAGGAACAAACCTGGACACTTCAGTCACGTGCAGCTGAACCAGAGAAGCTGCATTTAGGGCTTTTTCTGCGAGTGTGCTGGAGGATAAGGCTACATTTTTATCAAATGGGGCTGACTGATGCCTTCTCGGTCTATGGAGGGAGGCCAGTGCAAGGAGGAACTCTGCGATGCTCAGTCTGGGCCAGAGGAGACCTCAAAACCAGGGCAGCAGCTGGGAAACCCGCGTCAGCCGCTTGCTTCGATCCAGGCCTTGGCAGGAGTCAGTGAATTCTCAGCCTCGCAGGCAGAAGGTGACAGTGACAGAAGTGTTTGATATCTGATGAGTAAATCTGATTCTCCTGGCTGAGCTGTAAGGAACGCGAAGGCGAAGATCACGCTCTGTCCACCACTCCCCTTCCCCACTGGCGCCTGCCCAAGCTCTCCTGATGGCTCCCCGTGACCCATAGTGTGGGATCATCCTGGAGCCACTGATCATTTCACTTTTATTATCGGAGGGCTGGTGAAAATCAGTTTCTTTTTCTTGAGTCAAATTCCAACAACCAAACCTCAGAAGTATTCTAAAAAAAAAGTAGTAGAAGATGTCAGCTTGTCGTTGAGAAAAGAACAACTGTCAAAACCCAAAGATTTTCTGCCAAAACCCACTGAAAAATGTTGGCTGAAAACTGCAGAGAGAGAGAAGCCGGTCCAAAAGAGTCAGTTTGGGTGTTGTCAGCCTTTTTTTTTGTCAAAAATTCTAAATATTTTGAAGAAAGAGGACAGCTTCCAGGAATTTCTGTTTTCAGCAGCTCCGTTTTCTGTGAGTTCTGACCCAGAACTCCCCTCAGGGAGCTGTGCCGGTGCCCCCGACCTGCTGCAGCACCAGTGCCTGGACCCATGACAGCCATGAAGAAGTTCCTTCATGGTTTCAGTGAAGCTCGGCTGCTCACCATTGCTGGGGTGCTGCCCTAGGGCACTCCCCCAGGAAAGGGCAGGTTAGCTGCGTGATTAGAGAGGAGGATCTTCAGTTCTGCTTCTACTTCTGGGTTTTTTATTGGTATGACATTTTTTCTTCTAATTTACCCAGTGCTGATTTTCAAGCGTTGTGGATAAATGAAGACTTCAGTCTGGTTTTGGCCTGAGTCACTCTCAGCTTAGCACTGTCAGTGCCAAGCACTGTACAAAGCCCGCGTGCATTGATTAGCATAAAATTAAACAGACGACCATGGCACGGTGTCAGCGCAAAGGCAGCAATCCAGGCAGCTCACGGCTTGGGCTCAGCCCGCGGGTCGGCACTGCCACCTCCAGCTGCTGAGCCCTGCCAGGTGCTGCGGCTGCCCCAGAAGGATGCTCGGAGCTGCTACCCAGCCACGGCCACAGCCGGCACCTTGGTCCCGGCCAGGGGAGAGGGGTGCAGGGGAGGTAAATGGTTCCTGCTGTGGAAATGGAAAGCAAAAAGCAGCTGCCTGCAGTGAAACCAGTAGCCTGAGGCAGTCAGCTTGGAGAAGTCTGAGAGCAAGGCATGGCAAGGACAAGAGGGGCTGCAGGGCAGAGAAAATCAGCTGGATAACACTCGGCTCTCACACGAGGCTCTTATCCATGTATGCAAGTGTTGTGATGCTATTAAAATACTAGGTAAGGACTTAACACTCTCCCCTGCCTTTGCTGCTTCATGCTGAGCTTGTTGAGCTGTAGTGGTGTGAGACCAGCATGTTGCATGGTAAGATCTTCACATCCAGCATAAACCAACGCCATGCGATTGCACAGCCCTGATGGTGGGGTGTCCCATGGCCTGAACAGCGATGCTGCCCTTGGGGAGGCAACTCACTGACTAGCAGGTATCCCTGCAGCCTGCTTCCAGCTCTTTGCTCTTCACCAGTAAATGAAAAAGCTGCCCCAGAACACATATTTTTAGTGTCCAAGCACTTTGGCAATTTCAGGCTGCTCCAGCTGAGATGCTCCTGGGGCTGCTGTCAGCCCTGTGCTCTGCTCTGCTGACAGCATTTGTCTCTCTTGCACGTGAGCACTGTGCTGCTGTTGCTCGTGAAGATTTTCCCTCAGCACTTTTTCAAGCCAGTGTTTTCCTTAGCAGCTTCCTCCAGCTCAGAGATAGAGGGGTTTAGGTGCTTGCTTTTCCCTTCAAGATTCAGCGTCAGTCGTTCTTCATGACAGGGGAAGGGGAATGAAGAAAGCAGGGGGGTTTGCCCACCCCCTCCAAATAATTTCTGAGGAAATTGTTTTATTTCTCACCATAGACATGGGAACCAGATCAGAACCAAATATTTGGCTGCTCACCCACAGGCTAACTCGACGGAGCTGATGGCAGAGCTGCCATCCCCGTGGGAAGGGGTGGCCCCGGCACGGCGGTGGGTATCCTGACCAGGTGATCCGTAGCAGAGCCAGGTCTGGCTGGAGGTCAGCTGCCCACGCAGGCAGAGCTGCGTCCCGCTGCGGGGGGTCTGGCAGCCCTGGAAGCCACTGCGAGGCTATTTCATGCTTGGGGAGCTTGGCAAACAGGACTGCTCTGTAGCTCCTGGGTCTGACTTTCATCTCTGCTGAGGGCTGTGCATACCACTCCAGCGGTGGGATAACCCAGTGTTAGCCACACTCAGAAACAACTGGGGTTTCCGCTTTTAAATTGAAGCCTTAGCTGACAAACTGTGCTGTGAGGAGCTTGAAGGGGATTAAATGTGGCCAAGCCCCCCGGCTGCCCTGCAGTGTCTGTCTGTGACAGTAGCAGCACACGTCTGGCTGTGCCAGAGTGGAGAAGCAGCACAAATGCCACATGTGCATGTGAGAGAAAGCACAAAGGTGTGAGAGCAGGAAGAAATCATAACCAGTTGTTTGCTGTAATTGCCTTGCTGTACCCCCGTGAGCCAGCCAAGCGTGCCACTGCCGGGCTGCTGGTAGGTGGGATCCATCCCGGGAAGGAGGTGTTGGGGGCACACGGAGCCGTCACAGCCCCCCGGGCATGTGGGGCCAGAGGAGAGTGTCACTAAAAGCCTGTCACCAGCCTGCCTGCTCTTATGGTTGCTGTCATCGCTCCCGAAGCTGTCACACCAAGGGCACTGTGTTGAGACTGCATGTCACATTGCAGCTGCAGGTCACGGCCGCAGGAGCACTTGCATGGGGAGCTGGCATGGGGTGGGCCCGGGCACATACCCCCGGGCTGGGGGGCAGAGCCGGTGCCGCTGCAGCTGTGCTGGACCCTGTGCCACACACTGCTCCTGCTCAGGCACTGCCCCACATGTCGTGCAGAGGCATCCTGGCCCTCCCAGCCCCTCTCCAGGCAGGGCACTGAGGTGTCAGCTGCTGGAAGGTGGCAGCAAGAGGTGGCTTCCAGCAGCACTCGGTAACATAACTGCTAAACAACCGGTCATGTCTTTTATTTTCTACCCCTTCCTCCCCAGCTTTCATGTTTTATGTGTGTTGAACATGCATGACCGCCTCAGCAGACCCCATCCAAGTGCCTCCAGCAGAGATGCCGTGGTCCAGCTGCAGGCTGCTCCAGGACAGTGACATCCCTGCTGGGGGCTGCTGGCCAGCTCCAGTGCCAGCTCCAGCCCCACACCTGGGAATGCCCCAGCTCTCGGCAGTTTTGTGTGCCTGGTGATCAGCTGCAGAGCAGGAGTCAACAGGCAAAGTTCAGCTCCTTCTAAGCGTGTGCCTGCCTTGCACACATGGCTTCGGCACGCCGCCTGTGCGCAAGGGTGGAGCAGGAGATACTCCAAGCCAGCTGCTCTGTGGCTAAAGCACCTCTTGCTTTTTGGAAGCACTGAATAAGGTTGTATGATTTAGCACTCAAGTGGGTGAATAATATTTATTTCTCTGCCATGCAGCACTGACTGCATTGGTGCTGTGAACATCAGCACAGGCTGCTGCGAGCGCAGATGCACAGTGGTGCAGCACCTCAGCCTGCGCAAGTGCACTGACCCGGTTTGGACAGCAGTGCCTGAGCTGGGCAGGGGGCTCTTGCTCAGGACCTGGCCTGCAGCTGGAAAAGGGTTTGCAAGGGCTCAGCATCAGGAGGGGAAGTTATTCCTGTCTAGAAAGTATTCCTGCTGAGGAAATGGCATTGGCCCTTCGTTAGAGCGCAGCATGCATGTAACAGCCGGCCTGAGGAGAGCTGCTCTGCCAGCAAGTGGGTGGGCTCAGGGGGGTCCCCAGCGTGGAGCCCTTTCCCCAGCTCGCTCCCTCGGGCAGAGCCGGCAGCTGGAGCACCGGGCTCCCTCCGGCTCGCAAGATGTGATTGCCACCTACAGTCCCCGCTCCCGCATTTCTGCTGGGCAGCGGAGGCTCCCGCACCTGGCCACGGGCACGGCCACCGGCATGGCCACCGGCATGGCCACTGGCATGGCCACCGGCATGGCTCGCTCGCAGCCGCACCTGGGCTGGGCTGGGGTGAAGCCGCAGCATTGCAGCAATTCTGGCAGTACTGCGTGTCCCCTTGGAGGAACGCTCTGCTGCTGCCCGGGGATGGGGTGAGCTGGTAAATCCAGCAAGAGCAAGCAAAGCCTGGTGAGTTTGTTCAGCCCAGCCTGGGGAGAGAGCCAGGGCCGGTGGGAGAGAGGAGCCAGGGGCACATGTCCCCACGCTGCGTCCCCATCTGCCTGCGGGACCCTGGGATCCCTCAGCATCCCACCCCTGCCCCTGCCCCTGCCCGGGGTGCGAGCCTCATCCAGCAGCCACAGACCTGCTGGGACCAGGGGGTGCCTCTGCTTCGTTATTAGTTATTATTTGCATTGACTTTGATTGCAACGTATCACTTCTCTGATGCTCGTGATTAAAGTGGGACTCATCTGACACGTCAGCTTGAGCACATTTTCTCTGGGTGCTGCAGATACAGACACTGAGCCCCTCAGCATCTGATGTAGCCGAGCGGCCGCTCTGCTCTCGCCACAGTGGTCCCAGTGGGCCACAAACACCCGGCTGGGACACTGCACCGGACCCCATAGCTGCGGTGAGATAAACCAGCCACCAGCCTGGGACTGCTGGTGCCTGGAAAGGCATAAACCGGGAGAGTTCAAGACCATTTGCTTAATCGGTCCTGACCCTGACCAATTCAAAAATATTCCAGAGTATTTGAGGCACAAATCAGCAGAAAAAATTCTGATTCAGGTCATAAAAAGAAACAAATTAAGACTGTGCTGAAGTGGAAATTACCTTCACATAGGGGAAGAGAAGTTACATGGATCTCTGCTGCTCCCACGTATTTACATTGCCCCAGCCCCGCAGCCAGGCCCTCAGCACACTGTAGTTTGGCTTAATTAGTAGTTAATCTTTTATTCTAGGTTGTAAAAGAAGCTAAGATTCACGTGCTGGTTTTATTGTTGTAGCAACTCTCTGCTGTGGTGTGAGGGGGTAATTTGCTCCATCCCAGTATGTGTGTGGTGGGGGGACTGCTCAGGTCCCCGGGCAGCTCTGAGCCCTGGGGTGACCCCGGCCCCTTGCACAGTCTCTGTGGACATGGGTATTTTCCTTCTGGCACATTCCCCCACTCCTGCCTGCAACGTCTGCAGTGCCTGGTGCTCCTCCTACAGCCTATTTACACTGCCTAGACAACACAGCTCCATCCCCATCTGTGATTACAAATTAGCAGCCTAATCCTAAGGATCTTTTTTGCCTGAAGATGCTTGTCTAAATCAGATTTTTAATCTGTCTTTACCAGCTGCTCCTGCTGCTGCCCCTTGCAATTTACTTTGCATGTGACTTACAATTGAGTAAAAAAATATATCTGTCTAATTTTCTCCAGTGTCAAATATCCTTTTAGCTGGAGATGGTGTTTTATGTGTTCTACAATATGAGGGGAGCTCTGCCAGCATAGCGTTCTCTTTTCCTGGGATTTATTGACTACAGTGAGGTCCTGCTCTAATCTTCTCCTCTCACACCCTGTTTCTTTCCCTAAGAACCACTAAGCTCCTTGAGTCCCCTGTATCATCTCCGTTACGGGCAGAGCTCTTCACCAGCTTATACTCTGTTCAATCCTATTGAAGTACAGGGCAGTGCTGTGCAACTGAATCAGCACAGATTTTTTGCCTTGAATAGCCCGTTTTATGCATGCTCTGGGGAAGAAAACCAGCCTCACTAAAGACTAAAATCCTTCTAAAAGGAATTTTAAGTATTTCAGATAAATCTTACTAATGGTAAATCTAGCTATTCACTCCCAGCTCTTCATACACAGGATTTGACACTTTATTATGTTAATGCCAGCATTCAGTGGATGCTGTTCACCATCCCATTTGGCCTTTCCATTTCCCCGTCGTCTGCCACGAGCAAGCCCCAGACCCTGAGCCCCCAGCCCCATCTGTGGTCCTGCCCATGGCCAGAGGCTCACCCTTATATCGGGGAGGGGCGGCTGGGGGGGCCTTGGCCTCCGGGAGCTCCTGGCCATGGTGAGTGCCTGGGGGGAGCCAGGTTGCGATGGCCAGGCAGTTCCAGGACACCTGCTTGCTGGGGGGCAGGTTTTTGTTTGAACCACCATGGGTCTGTTCTAGCTGAAGGGGAGAGGAGGGAGGAAGCAGCTCGATTGTTCAGGGCACTGCAATGGTCACTGATTTACTTATTCTGCAGTTCTCTCTTCCAGCTGCCAGTGGGTTTCTGGGCTCACTAGTTGCCCCCAGGCAGGTGACACAGTGTGGTTTCTCGTGCCCCTCCACAGCTGTTTGCACACCCACAGCTGTACCCGGGGCGTGTGTGCAGACAAAAGCCTCAGCCTCGACAGCAAAAGCAAATCGCTCTGGGTCCGCACGTTTCGGCTCTGCATTTCAAGTCAGTGCTGTTGTGCAGTGATATCCCTGGGATTCAAGCTAGGAGATGAGCAAGAAATTACATCATGGACTTACTAAAGAAAGAAAAACAAGAGTATAAGAAGCCTCAGAAAATGTTCTGGAGAAATTTATGTTTTGGCATTCCTACCTCCTGCCTGTCTGGGGCTTGTCAGCAGCTGACAAGCAGTAAATGAAATGGGCAGACGCTGTCAGCTGCTAGTGGGAGCGCCGGTCTAGTTCTTCCTCTGTCACTTAGCTCCACCAGCCTGAATGGAAGGTGCAAAGCAAAATATCTCCAAGCTGCTCCCTTCCCTCCCCACTACTGGGGTGGGAAGCCCAGGGGAGCACCCAGCCAGCAATTATCTCATCAGCAACCTCTGTGTCTTAGTTCCTCTGGAGGCAGCTATTAGCAGTGTGTGCTCTCGCCCTGGGGGATGGCCCGAGAGCCCTGCATCCTCACCTGGCTTTATCCTCCAGCTTAGCAAAGCCCACGGGGCTTTACATTGCTCACGGGTTTCTTGGCGGGACTGTGGGGTACCAAAACTTTGAGGTTTCTGAGGATGGTTCTGCCTCTCTCCGCAGGAAGCGCGTTCCCACTCGTGCTGGAGCTGTGCGTGGGTGCTGCCCTGGGAGCAGGGATGCGGGCACTGGTGGGAGCAGATCTGAACCCCAAATGAGCTCCTGTGAAACACAGCCGTGTGAGGCTCAGCAGTGAGCAGTGTTTGCAGGTAAGCCCTCAGAGCAGGAGTGAGACCTTGCAATCCCAGCCCCAGCCATCCACCTGGGCTGTTAGCAGCTCGCTCTGGAGCAGGGTTGCCTTCCCTGATTGCTAATTTAGATTTTCCTGCCATCCCACACAGTGGAATCAGGGGAAATAAAATTACAGACTTATTCACTCTTTTTGTACAACTGATGTGCTGATTACCTGTCAATCATGAAATTGCATTAACATCTGACAGTGTGTGCATAACAATTACCCCCATCAAATTAAGGAAACCTTTCACACTCAGAGACAGAGAGAGGGAGGAAATTCAATCAGCATAATTAGTTCAATCAGAAAAGAACTTCTTTTCATCAAGAAGGGCGAAATGTACAGCAAAAGTGGGGTGGGAGACAGGTATCTCTCAGGGCTGAGGTCAGCTCATGCACACACACGCATGGCCAAGGACTGGATTCCCACCGAGGGTGCTGAGGGCTCGCCAGGCTCTGTGCTTCCTCCCCATCCGCGTTCCTCCTCTCCTGGCTCCTGAAATCTTCTGTTTTTTCTGGGTGAGCTCCTCGCCGGAGGCTCTGCCACCCTGGCTGTCCCTGCCCACTGCCAGGGAGGCAAGGTGGGGGGTGGGGGGTTCCCCTCCAGCGGTTCCTCCCCTCCGCACCCTGAAACAGCAGCTGGGAAGGCGGGTGTGTGGGGATGTGGGGATGCGGAGGCTGACTTGGCTTTGTGGGACGCAAGCGGGGCCGAGCAGTATGGAGGTGGTACGCTCACGGGAGGATTTATTTCATATTCCCCATGGAAGGGAGGGGAATTATTAATGCTAATTACTGACAGCAAAAACAGAGGAAGAAAAGCTCACTTAGCAACAACGCAAACGAGGTTGGACTAGCGCGTCTGAGCGGTGGCAAGCATGCTCCCAGCCTTTTGCCGCTACACCAGCTGAGGTGGGGATGTACGTGGTGCCAGGGCTGGGCAGGGCATCACCACCTTCCTCCTGGATGTTCGAAGCAAAACCCACCGGCATCATTGTGCTGTTCCGGGAAGGACAGGGCAGAGGGGCCGGGGAAGCCTGGGGTGCTGGATCTACTCCTTCTGCCATGTTCCGCCGTTAAACCTAGTGACTAAAGGCATCAGGTAGATGGTCGCTGAGGCTGGAGATGGCTGAACACAAGATCAGACCTGAGGTGGTTTTATTCAGCGATCTGAGAAACGTAACACAGCTGGAATGAGAAAGGGTGTGGAGCTGTGCAACTTCTCAGCATGGGTAGCAAAAGCCAGTGGAGCAACAAAAGGAAGCTCTTGCAGTAGAGTATGAGACAGGCACATGTGTTAAATGACTCCTGAATTGTTGTTAATTGTTTTGTAATTAAATACAAGTTGGAAGGCAAAAGTGTTGCTGCCACTGAGACAGCAGCTCTGGGGGAGTGAGCTGTAGCAAGGTCAGGTTTCATGGTGGTTTTGCTCCAGCTTCAGCTCTGTGTGCTGTGAAGATTTTTACCCCCAAAAAGGCCCTTCTTGTGGGCAGATCCCTCTGGCCATCAGCTGTGAGCCCTCTGGGACCCTGCTGCCCAGGGCTAATTGCTCTGAGACCACCTGGGTCACCCTGGGGTCGGTATGGGATTTGTCGTGCATGGGCTCTCCTGCTGTTTCAGGAATGTTCCGGTGTCGGTGTCAGAGGTGAGCTTTAAAGCAGTTGGGGGTGGGACAGGGTTTCCCACATTGGGGACATTTTTGAGGCACAGAGGAGTTACTGCAGAATGAGGTTGAAGGGTCTCGCGGGCAGGCACAAGCAGAGTGGGGCTCAAAGCCAGGAAAGAGCAGCATCCTAGCAAGTCCTTGCTGTGAATGCTTGTAACAAAAGAGACTTTCAACTTCAAGGACAGTCAGTGTCAGAACAGGTTGCTGCACAGAGTGTGGGATTCTTGATTTCTAAGAACAGGGTGAATAAACATCTCTAGGGATGGCGTGGTGGAGCTGCTCCTGCCTGGGGTAAGCAAGCGGTCCCTTGCAGCCTGGTTTTCTGTAGTTCTGATGGGCTCGGTATTAGTTTTCACATCCCAGCTCCGCTCTAGGATCAGGCCCAGCTTTGCAGAACTGCAGAAGACTGGCCGGGCCCGATCCCTGTCCACCAGCCTTCAAAACCAGCAGATAAATACCCGAGAGCACGAGCCCACCACAGGAGGGGTGGGGAGAGGCGCAGGTAGCTGTGCCTGTGCTGGTTCTCTCTGAGTGCAGGTTCATTTTCTTTTCCCAAAATACGGTCTATAAATGAATAAGCAAGTAAATAAACCGGTCCTCTCTCAGCAGTCTTCCTGCCATCTGCTTACCATTACCAGCTGGCATCCACCCATTAGTTTATATCTTCCTTTCGTTCCAGAGAATCCAGAGCATCCTGCAAACTTTGGGCAACATTTGGCTCTGGCTTGCACCTGCATGTGTCCAGAATAACTCAAGGTTGACTTTGTCCTTTAAAAAGCTGATGTTAAGGGTTATTTAGCTGCCCACTGAAATGCAGACATCCCTGTCGAACCGTGCAGCGGTGCCCGGTGGGCCAGGGTGGGTGGTGGGTGTCAGGCTGCCGTGGGGCCCCACTCGCCCCCCACCGCACCCCACCGCCCGGGGCTGGGCTGCACAGATCCACCTTCCGAGAGAAATTACTTCTCCTGCGCCTGGTGCAAGGTGTGTGCAGCGGAAGTTTTCTCCCACCAAGCTGCACGTGCCTGAGGTCTGGGCAAGAAGTTTGTCTTGGCTCTACGGCCAGAGTCAGACAGGGAGGAGCAGGGTAAGGAATTAGAAACAAACCGCGAACAGATGTCAGGCAGAATAACAAGGAATGTATGGAAGGCCCGCCAGGATAGATTGATGAAGTAAAAAAAGCTCTGGGCTTGCTCAAGCAACAGCTGCTGTCCTGGAGGGAAAGGCGCGGGGAGGAGGAACAAGCCTGCGCGGCATCGGTGCTGTCAATAGAGAAACTTCAGTTATGCAAGTGCTGCTCCACCGGGACGCCCGCTCGCAGGCACGCCTGCTGCTCTGCTGTGGTTGCGCAGCAACATCGCATTAGGATGCATGATTTAAACATCTTGGCTCCGGTGCTTCCACTCACTTATTCTGAAAATTGGGGAGATGGAGACAGGTTTCCTTCTCCTTCCACTTCGTCTGTGGCTGCAGACGGAGAGGGAGGAGGACAAAGTCTCGGAACAGGACAGCTCATAAAAGGGGCAAAAATTATTTGTGTAGTGATAAAATCAGTAATTTGGTTCTCCTGCTTTGGCATGCTTCCCTAACCTTGGCTGGAGTGAAAACTTTATTGCGTGAATAGATTGAGTGTTGGTTGTCGCCGTGTCAAAATTTAAACCCTTTTGCAGAGAAGAGCTGTGTCAGTCCCACCCTGCTGCCTCCCCTGCCAGGAAACGTGATGCATTAAACCAGCCACTTCTGCAGGGGGACGGTGCCTCCTGGCTCTGCCCGCCTGCCTGGGGGCTGCCCTGAAGCTTTACCCTCCCACGTTTTGTGGGATGAGGGGCTGCGGGAGGTGGGAGCTGTGCATCCCTGGCAGTGCCCTTGGCCCGGCGCAGCTGCTCGCTCGGCCTCCAGCACAGCCGCCAAGGAGAAGCAGCCAGGTCCCCTGCACGGATGGAGCCCCTGTGCCCTGCACCCTCACCAGGGCATCACGGCCTGGCTCACAGCGTGAGGCCCACAGAGAAAAAAACCCTTTAAATACCCCAAAGGGGAGTTTCTTTATTTACTCTTAAGAGTAAAGTATTTTTTGTCATTAGCACATTTTAAAATAGCTTCTACTGAGTGAATCAGAGAGGAAGTGCTGGGGGAGGGAGCTGAGCCTGTCATTCAGCACATGAAAGGCTGACAAACCTCTTTGTCTGTTTTACAAATTAAAGTATAAAGATTGATGATTACTACGGCCGCAGATAACGATGGTGCAGATACAGACCTGGAGCAGTGGTAGGACATGCTCTTCACTGCTTCCCTCTGGGCTTGAAAGAATAAAGCTCATCCTTTCCAAGCCACTTAACGAAAGTGCAAGCTGCAGAGCTGTATTAGAGCCCTTCCCAGGGCTTTTGCAGTGCACTGCAGGCAGAATGTGCCCCAGAAGGCAGGTCCCTTCTGTCAGGCTGGCTGGCGGAGCAGAAAACTGGTCCCTGTGCTGTAAGGGGGGGATCTGCCCCCGGCAGCAGGTCAGCGCTTCCCCAGGGGCTTGTTCTGGAACCCCAGGGACACCAGCATGCTGCCACTCTTGCTGCTGGTGCTGGGCCGTGGGTGCTGGGCCATGGGTGCCTGCTGCAGCCAGCGAAGGGGCCATCTCCTTCCCGCTCCCCTCCTGGCTGGGACCCCGGGGCCAGATGGCCGGTGCGGGTGTCACGGTGGAGGGTGGAGGGCTGCCCTGGCTGCGGTGACCGACTCGTGCTTCTCACGGGACGTGTCTGCAAAAGTTGTTTGGTCAGAAGTGCCGCGGCCGCCTGGCAGAGCTGGAGCCCCAGAGCCATCTGATTTCACTGAGATCAGTTGTTGCACATGCAGATTATGACATGTGGGAGTAGACAAGTATGCGTGAAGGCAGAGATGCACGCTCCATATTGCACATGCAGGTCAAGGGCTGGTTTTCAAAACTTGGCATCCACAGGAAAACAGCTACTCTAAGAAAAGCCGTGCCAACAAGGCAAAATGATCCCCGCCTGAGCAATCCTCCAAGAGCTGTCACAGGAGGTAAGTATCACCCAACCTTGATCATTGTCCTCAGGCTTGAACTCATTATTTTTCTGGCTTTTAAATGAACAAGTTGCTGATATTTTTGTCAGTGATATTAAAGCCTGTATAGCTCTGCAGCGTAACAGGTCATGACAATGGCTGGGGTTCCTTTGCTGGGGGAAAGGAGAGGGAAGACAAACTTTCCTGTCAGTGGTGGAAGCAAGCAGGGCAAGTGTGTGCATGAGCAGAGCTGGCTGGCGGTGCAAAACTGTCAGGAGAGAGACAGGATTGGGTTTGACTGACTGTTCGAGAGCCGGTTAAAAGGCTAATCTGCCTACAAAGAGCTGGTGTCTCTCCTGATTAAGAAAAACGCTCCTTCCCTTGTTCTGCTCTGATTTCTGCTCCACAGGCTGAGCTGTTGTAAGACTTTTCTCTAATTCCTCCTCCTGTCTTCCTCTTAAGTCGAACGCAGCCCTGGCGAAGAGCTGGCCAGCAGCTGTGGGCATGGATCCATCCCACAGGGACGTGAGCACCGAGGGGTCCTCCAGCCCCGCGGGGCAGCCCAGGCAGCTGCTCGGTGCCGCCTGGGCACATGGGGACATCCCTGAGAGATGCTGTCTGGTTGCAGATTGCTTAACCGTAGCCACGTTCCTTAACATGTCACGCTGGTATTTGCTTGGCACAAAGAGGCAGTAAGATCCCAGAGGCAAAGTTTCTGGTGTCCTGGCATGGCACAGCCGGGGTCACCCAGCTCTGTCCCGATGCTGCCCTGGGGGCAGGGACCCTCCCGTGGTGGGTGAGGAGCAGGCTTTGTGCACATCGGGTTTGTCCTGTGGGCAATGCGGTGTAATGGGAATCAGGCGGTCCCTCAGGCAGCTTTGGGGCAGCAAGCGGTGCTGCGCGAGCCCGGTGCTGTGCCCCAGGAGCGGCGCAGAGCAGTGTGGCACTGCTCAGTGCGTCACCATGGCTGAGCGCAGCATCCCGGAGTGAGAGCAGGGGGTGACGCATAAACTACCTGAGCTTGGGCCAGCCACCCCACCCTTGTCACCACCGCTTCCTTGAGAGCCTGCGTGCCACCGGCAGGAAGGGCACCGCTTCCCCAGAGCATTCCTTCCCGTGGCGGCAACACTGAGAGGAGATGTGGCTGGTGCAGGGAATAAGCCAATTCCAGAGCAAACATCCCGTGCCACTCACGTAAGGGACATCAGTGGCTGAGGGCTCGGCAGGACAACAAGCCTGGGTGTAGCTCAGCAGACCACAAATCTCTGCATTCCTGCTGTTGCCGCTCAGCAAGCAAATGGGCCTGAAAATCTCCCTAGAAATTATTCTGCTTTATGTAAGAAAATCACCTCCGAGAGTCAGAATCAGGTCCCTGGTCAGAAAGGGGCGGGGGGGGGGGGGGCAGGTGCAGGCAGAGGGGCCTCAGCCAAGGGCAGGGTCCCCACGGCCACAGCTGTGACCGGAGCGGGAGCCCTGGCCCCCGCCTGTCTGTCCTGGTGTGCCAGCCCTGCTGTAAAAAAAAAAAAAAAAAATTTTTCTAGGAAATTCTTCTTGTAAGTGATAATGTTGATATTTAAGAGTGTTTCTTTTTAAAGGTATCTTTAAGCAAAATCAAGTTTTAGCTGTGATTCATTCCCACTTGACAATCAAGCAGACACATAGGCGCAGATATTTCTGCATATATCTATATATGCACACATAGACACATACATATCTGTTCAAAATTGGAAAGCAATCAATTCTGAGATTTATTTAATGCTGCA
The DNA here is from genome assembly GCF_023634155.1 of Falco peregrinus. NCBI lineage: Eukaryota > Metazoa > Chordata > Aves > Falconiformes > Falconidae > Falco > Falco peregrinus. Next base: position 119,640,131 of record NC_073723.1, read on the forward strand.
TTGCACAAGTTTGATAGCCGGGTTCATTAATTGACGCACTAATAACACCCTTCGTCAAAGAGACTTGCAGGCAAAAATAAAAAAAGCTTAAAAAATTAAAATGGCAATAAATACAAAATCCTGCTGTACATCACCTAACATTTTTAAAAACCAGCATCTAACTAGCAGATTAGCTGACACTGAGAGGAACCATATTTCTAATTCTGTTCCCTATTCTAGCAGTTCTAAAAACTCAATTTTTTGTTGTTAAGAAACTTTCCCAGCGACAAACACCTCACGCACATGCTACTGTGCTCACATCCTCGGACCCTCAGCAGCTCGGGGGCCCTTTTTTAATGGAAAACGGGACTTAATTTTCACTGCTGGGGGTCATGGGTGGGAAGGGACCAGGAAGAGAGCTGCCCAGGGACCTTGCCCCAGGTGGTGGCCAGACAGGGGACACTGGGGACCACAAGGTCTTGGAGATGCTGGGTAGGACCCCTCACTTTCAAGCCGATGACCATGGATCCCATGGGCAAGCGTTGTTCAGCTTAGTTAAAAATATTTGTGCTTGCTGAGAAGTGATGGGAAGCAGGGGGGACAGCTGCAGCAGTGCCGAGCTCAGCTCGAGTGGCACAAAGGGATGTGAGCGGCGAGGGCAGGTCTGAGCCAGCAGAAAGGGTTGCGGTCCCAGCATGGTTTACAGGTGGGGCTGCACAGTTTTGCAGCTGAGTGTTGGCAGCAGGTGAGAGGAGGGGGGGCCTCCTCTGCCCCCTCATTACCACTAAAGGGTTAATTAATGCATCCTCGCCAAGTGGAGCCGGAGGAGGCATCGCTCCCATCTGCCACCGGCAAGGTCATGGGCTGCAGACCTGGGACTGCAACTCAGGGCACTGCTGAGAGCACTGGCAAAACCTCTAAGAATATAGGTAATTTGATTAGAAATGAATTGGCCTACATCAAAGCCTTAAAAATCTAACAGATTTGCTGCTGATAAAATTAAAATTAGAAACTGAATTGATTAGCCTGTGCCAGCAAAGGAACCAAAATGTCAGAGGCACCAGCTGCACATTTGCATTTGGTACTTAACAAAGTTCTTACCAAAGCGAGTGAGAGATGTTTGACATTTCCGTGATTTCTGCAATTCTAATGTATCTTTTATTGATATTAATTTAAAAATGCAGTGGAATAATGAAGTGAGAAATGACAGAAGGGTGTTTGGCCATTCCAGCTTGGCAGATAGCACAGAGCGTGGCAAGGGGTTCCTGCTCCACTGTCATTAGGAGCAATTAGCATTGGGCTGTTCCTCCGTTGTCTTCCTCTGGGATGGGGTCGGTGTGAGTGCTGGATGCTGCCCTGTTTGGTGGGAGAGGTGCTGTGCAGGCATCCTCCCTGCTTCAGCCACTGGCTGGGCTATGGCGTGGGCAGGCTGTCCCACTTCCCGGCGAGCCCCTGTGCCAGGCAGGGAGCGATGCTGCGGGGCAGGGGGCACAGGGAGCGATGCTGCGGGGCAGGGGGCACAGGGAGCGATGCTGCAGGACTGCGGGCAGAGGGAGCGATGCTGCGGGGCAGGGGGCAGAGGGAGCGATGCTGCGGGGCAGGGGGCACAGGGAGCGATGCTGCGGGGCAGGGGGCACAGGGAGCGATGCTGCAGGACTGCGGGCAGAGGGAGCGATGCTGCGGGGCAGGGGGCACAGGGAGCGATGCTGCGGGGCAGGGGGCACAGGGAGCGATGCTGCAGGACTGCGGGCAGAGGGAGCGATGCTGCGGGGCAGGGGGCAGAGGGAGCGATGCTGCGGGGCAGGGGGCACAGGGAGCGATGCTGCGGGGCAGGGGGCACAGGGAGCGATGCTGCGGGGCAGGGGGCACAGGGAGCGATGCTGCAGGGCAGGGGGCACAGGGAGCGATGCTGCAGGACTGCGGGCAGAGGGAGCGATGCTGCGGGGCAGGGGGCACAGGGAGCGATGCTGTGGGGCAGGGGGCACAGGGAGCGATGCTGCGGGGCAGGGGGCACAGGGAGCGATGCTGCGGGGCAGGGGGCACAGGGAGCGATGCTGCAGGGCAGGGGGCACAGGGAGCGATGCTGCGGGGCAGGGGGCACAGGGAGCGATGCTGCGGGGCAGGGGGCACAGGGAGCGATGCTGCGGGGCAGGGGGCACAGGGAGCGATGCTGCAGGACTGCGGGCAGAGGGAGCGATGCTGCGGGGCAGGGGGCACAGGGAGCGATGCTGCGGGGCAGGGGGCACAGGGAGCGATGCTGCAGGACTGCGGGCAGAGGGAGCGATGCTGCGGGGCAGGGGGCACAGGGAGCGATGCTGCAGGACTGCGGGCAGAGGGAGCGATGCTGCGGGGCAGGGGGCACAGGGAGCGATGCTGCGGGGCAGGGGGCACAGGGAGCGATGCTGCGGGGCAGGGGGCACAGGGAGCGATGCTGCAGGACTGCGGGCAGAGGGAGCGATGCTGCGGGGCAGGGGGCACAGGGAGCGATGCTGCGGGGCAGGGGGCACAGGGAGCGATGCTGCAGGGCAGGGGGCACAGGGAGCGATGCTGCGGGGCAGGGGGCATAGGGAGCGATGCTGCGGGGCAGGGGGCACAGGGAGCGATGCTGCGGGGCAGGGGGCACAGGGAGCGATGCTGCGGGGCAGGGGGGCACAGGGAGCGATGCTGCGGGGCAGGGGGCACAGGGAGCGATGCTGCAGGGCAGGGGGCACAGGGAGCGATGCTGCGGGGCAGGGGGCACAGGGAGCGATGCTGCGGGGCAGGGGGCACAGGGAGCGATGCTGCGGGGCAGGGGGCACAGGGAGCGATGCTGCAGGACTGCGGGCAGAGGGAGCGATGCTGCGGGGCAGGGGGCAGCAGCCTGGGCAGGTTGTACCACGTCCTTCTTGACTCAGAGCTGTAATCGGGATGAGAGCATCCACCCTCGCCTTTCTCCTGGGCAGCCTGCCTGCGTTATGCCATGGCACAGGGAGGGGTGACAACCTTAAGGTGACATTCCCTGACCTCGCCATGTGGGTGCTGAGCGGGGTGGCCACTGGAAGCGGCTCTTGCCACCCTGGCTACCGTAGCCCTTTGTGTGCCCTGCAAGGGAGGCATGCCCAGCTGCTCCGTGTAAAGCAAGCTGGTGAAGGCTGGGCTTTGTGAGCGCTCAGAGAAGGAAAAACATTGCGTTATCCATCCTTAAATCCAGATGGCACAGAAAAGATGATTAAACATCACTCCTCCCTTTCTCTTCCTTCCCGCGTGCTTTCCCCACGCAGGACCCCCATGTTATCCTGCCTGGCTCCTGCCTCGGGGAGGACTTTGCAGATAAAGCCTCATCCTGTAACGGCAGCTGGTGTGCACGGTGCCCGCACGTCCCCTTGTGTGCCCAGTGGGTGTGTGTTGGTGTCACTGCACGCATGTCTCTGCGTGCCCTGTGCACCTATGTACATAAGAGCCCCCTTGGCCATAGGCGACTTTGGAAGAGCACGTATGTGCGTTAGTGCGAGTCCTGTGGGCACGGGGCGCAGCAGCCCATGTCCCTAGCGCCTGTGTTTTAAATAGCCAGAATAAATAAATCACTTGATTTACTGGCTCGTTTTCATTGGCTGGGCATGTGTCATTTTTATGCTTACCATGTTGAAAAGAAAAGAGTACTTGTGGAGTGTAAACCCTGGGTGAAGTTTTAATTGGGAACAGTTACTTTGAAACATTTTCTTCTGTAATTTACTTTACCTTAGGGACTTATTACTGTGGGAAAATCCTATCAGGTTTATGCAAGGGTTTCTGCCACAGTCTATTGGGAAATTTTAATTTTAGTTTCACAATGAGATATTCAGGAATCTTGTGAATAAATAATTGTAAAGATTCCACATAGAGCAATGAGAAATTATTAAAACTTTCACCAAAGGGTGAAAGTTTGGGATTTTTTTTTTTATTCTTTTTTTAAACAAAAGCTCCAAAAGTTATCTTCCCATCCTCAACTCCAGGCGCACTTCCAGTGCCCACTGTGAAACCAAGCCCACGATCAGGTGCCGGTGGCATGTTGCACAGCAGAGCCGCAGTGAGTGCTGCCGGTGCCCATCGCTGTCAGTGCCCATCGCTTTGCTGCCCATCGCTGCTGGTGTCTGTCGCTGTCAGTGCCCATCGCTGCTGGTGCCCATCACTGTTGGTGCCCATCATTTCGGTGCCCATCACTGTCGGTGCCCATCACTGTCGGTGCCCATCGTTTTGGTGCCTGTTGCTGCCAGTGCCCATCACTTCAGTGCCCATCACTGTCAGTGCCCATCACAGCCGGTGCCCGTGGCCATTGGTGGCCATCACTTTAGTGCCTGTTGCTGTCAGTGCCCATTGCTTTGGTGCCCATCACTGTTGATGCCCATTGCTTTGGTGCCCATCACTGTTGATGCCCGTCACTTCGGTGCCCATCATTGTTGATGCCCATCACTGTTGATGCCCATCACTGTTGATGCCCATTGCTTTGATGCCCATCACTGTTGATGCCCATCACTGTTGATGCCCGTCGCTTTGGTGCCCATCACTGTTGATGCCCGTCGCTTTGGTGCCCATCACTGCTGGTACAGCTCCCAGCCACATGGCCAGATCCTGGGGCGGCAGCACCTTGATTCAGGTGTTCCATGGCCTTCCAGGGAGGCTCTGCCTGCTCACGGGCGAGGTGCCCTCCAACCTGGGGCCAGGGCTGCAGCTTCTCCCCTCCCCAGCCCTCCACCATCACTAGCCGGGATTTGCTTCAGACTTATCCCTACAGGCTAAAATTATAAATACGTCAGATGAAGAGCTTAGTTCTCTTAGAGTGTAGGTGAAGGAGAGCCTATAAATTTTGCAGCCTGTGTCTGAAAATACGAAGGACAACTTAAAATTCCCTTTTAAAAAAATCCCTCATGCTTTATAAATATTAATTGCAAGTATGTAGTAACAAGAGAGATGAGGAGCCTGTGGTTCTTATCTGTGATTGACTAGTATTAGCAACAGTTTAAACACGACAGTTATTATTTGATATGACACTAAATTAGAAGGTTCACACTTCATATTAAAGTTTGGCTTATTGAGGGTAGGGGAAATTTGATTCTGCAGGTCAGAATTATTCTCAGCAGATCTGTTGATTAAATTACACACTGCCACACGGTTCATTAAGATGCTGCCTGGGTGATGTTCCTGGGCTGTCCCTGGGAACAGTGTGGGAAGAGCCTCTGCTCCCCAGTGAGGCTGCAGCTGGGGCACCCACCTGCTCCAGGAACTGAATCACCCCTAATTCATCAAACTAAGCGCTGAAAGTATGAAAAAAATGGACTATTCCCCATGCTAGGTTTGTTTCACCAGGGAGCAGGGGGCTGCGTGGTGGAGCATCTGGCAGCATCGTGGGAGGGGGCGGATGTGCTGCAGCCCCCACACACCCCAGGGAAGGAGGGGGGCCCTGGTCTTGTGCTCCCCACCAAAAATCCCTGACCTGGCAAAGGGCTTCAGCAGCAGCAACAGCTGAAAAGCCAGGTCAGGTGTCTGCGTAGGTGCCCAGTCGGCAACTTATGTGGGAGCCAACATGCGGCGCTGGGGGAGCCGGGAGCAGAGCTCAGAAATCAATAGGCGTTTTTATGATCCAGGCAGAGCTGGATTTCATCCCACAGTACATTAATTGGATATCACTTTTACACAGTTGTATTACAGTCTTTGGGAAATATGAGGCATTATTTCTTTCTAATGCTAATAAATAAATCAGCTGCTGGTTGCAAGGCTTGTTTGGGTGACAAGCCAGCTGACGGCTTCCTGCAGGGTTACACTGACCGCCACAAGAGGCACGGGTCCCAAAACGTGCCAGAGGCTGAGCAAAGTCCTGTGGAGCACTTGTGGGGCTCTAACCCTTGGGAACAGACTTACTGGGAATGAGCTAACGATAATGAGAAAAACCTCAGCCTGGCATCCTCCCCTGGACCCCGAGGACCTGCCTGCATCCACCTGCAATTAAAAGCCTGAGCCAGAACGACCCTGTGCAACACGACCGTTTGAAGTCTGTGCTATAATGCTTCTAAAATTACCAAACCTCACTATACTTAGGAAATAGCCATTATCAGAAGCTACTTTTATTACCATAGAAACAGAAAGATAATAGACAAAAGTCCAGTCGCATCTCTCTGCTGAAGGAGGCAAATATCTATGATGTTTACGTATGAAGCGGGTGCGATCACCACTGGCCCTGGGTAAGACTGAAAGGAGCCAGGAGGTTGAGGGGTTCATGTATACATACAATGTATGCACATGTATGTGTGCAAATACATGTATACAGATGTACATGGGAGCCTCAGAAAAAATACAATTTTATATAAAACAGCTAGAACTGTTTGTGGCCAAACACCAAATTCCATTTTTCCAGACTTGTAGATGGTGTGAGACTGAATCATGTAAAAAAAAAAAAACAAAAACAAAAAACCAGGGCAGAAAAGCCAGCAGAGCACAAAGGAAAGCCAGGCTTTCCTAAGAGGAGAAGGATGCTTTCCTGAAGGAATGTGGGAAATCTGTGGGTCTGGCTCTGGCAGGGCCAGGGCTCTGTCCAGCACTGCTGCGGGGTGCAGGTGGCCTCAGGACGCGGGGGGGGGGAGGGATGGGGGACGTTTAATGCCCCCAATAGCACTGAGGTCTGTGCTCGGCAGGGCAGCAGCCAGGGGGTTGCCCATCAGCTTTGGGCAGAGGGAAGCAACTGGCACGTGAGTATCAAATGTGACTCATTTTCTCCTGCGTGTTCCCTGTAAATCTTGTGCTCTGATGAATGTTTTTATTCCAGACGGTTGTTCCTTCTTGCTCGACATTAAATCTTCATCTCATCAGCACTTGACTGAATTTGTAGAAACAAAATAGAAGAGGGGAACTTGAGCATAAATTAGCAGTTTAGGGTCAGAAAAGAGTTCATATAAATGCCTGATCTGCCTATCCATCAAAATGTAATAATGTAAAGATACCGACAGGACCCGTTGCTCGCTGGCTGTGCCGGCCATCTGTCCCCGGGGTCGCTCCTGCAGGCACATCCCCCCTGGAGCTTTCCACCGCCCCTGGCCCACAGAGTGTGCTCGGGACATGAAGGACAAAGAAAATGATATTTTCATTCTGGCTTCAGAGCTGGGGATTCAGAGAATTAAATTGTGTCAGCGGTTCTCCCCTTTTTTCTTCTTTTTTTATTTTTTCCCAAACAGCACAATTTATGGCCATGGCCATGAGAGAGCAATTGCCTCTTGTTCAGGCAGAGACTGAACACACATTTTTTCTGTCGTGATCCAGATTTGGGTCCCGGGCAGAGCGAGGCTTGGTGACCCTGAGCCGTGACGGGGTTGCAGGGTCTGCAGCCATGAAGGATGTTTCAGCCCTGCCACCACCCGCTCTCCCGCTGATGGAGGAGCACCTTTTGCAGCCCTCGCCACCAGGACAGCCAGGCAGTTTGTTGCGTTAACCACACAGAAGTACGCATTCCTTCTCCCTGATAGCAGTGGGAAAAGCTTTGTCAGAAATAGTTGCTTCCCAGTGAAGCCTTTGCAGGAGTCCCAGGCTCTGAAAACCCTTTATCCTGGTTTCAGCTGGGATAGAGTTAATTTTCTTCTTAGCAGTTAGTACAGCGCTGTGTTTTGGCTCTGATGTGAGAACAATGTTGATAATGTGCTGAGTTTTTAGTTGTTGCTGGGTGATGTTTAGGCTAAATCAAGGACTTTTTGGTTCCTTGGGCCCTGCCAGCCAGAGGGCTGGGGGGGCACGGGAAATTGGGAGGGGACACAGCCAGGACAGGTGACCCAAGCCAGCCAAAGGGCTGTTCCGTACCATATGACATCATGGTGAGTATATAAACTGGGGGAAGGAGGAGGAAGGGGGGGACATTTGGCATTATGGCATTTGTTTTCCTGAGTAACTGTCACACGTGATGGAGCCCTGCTGCCCTGGGGATGGCCCAACACCTGCCCCTGGGGAGTGGGGAAAGAATTCCTTGCTTGGCTTGGCTTGTGTGCATGGCTTCTGCTTTACCTGTTAAATTGTTCTTATCTCAACCCTCGAGTTTTACATTCCTTTCTGATTCTCCTCCCCATCCCTCTGGGTGAGGGGGAGTGAGCAGGCAGCTGTGTGGTACTTCGTTGCTGCCCAGGGTTAAACCATGACACCCCTGCAGCTCCCCAGCACATGCGTCAGAACGCAACTTCTGCATCTCAGGTTGGGGTTCAGGGAACCTGTCACCAAAGCAAAGGAGCATCAGTTCTTTCTGCTGTGCGTGCTGCCACCCTTTCCCCGGGTGGGACGGAAAGCATCACATCCAGGGCCTTCCCCCCCCTGTCAGGGACTGAACCCATGGCCGCAGCCACGCAGAGGGTCACTGCCCCATGCTCGGGCCATGCAGCACCTGGCACGGCAGGCTGAAAGGCTGCTCCAGCAGGTTTCAGTCAAAGGAGTCTGATTTATGAATTTCCTATGATGTCCATCAATATTTACATGTGATGTAAAAAAAACCAAACACAAAGGCAGCGATGCGTCAGCTTGCGTTTGTAGGTCTGAGCAGTACCAGCCTTAAAGTATCCATTAAGCTTTCACAATGTTGAAATAGGAGCAATAAATAATGACACAGCTTTTAAAAAGTAAGAAATAAAGCAGAAGTAAAGAAATATGCCAATGATGGATTCGCACCCCTCAGAATAGGCAAGATTTTATCGTGCAGAATTATTTCCACGCAGTTTGACGCACACTGGTAACAGTAAGTACTGTGCAGATGAGAGGCCCTTGTAGGTGTTACATATGAGGTCCTTTATGTGTGAATTCATGTCTGCAAGTACATTAACAATTTAATCAATGCAATTATTGCTGGTGAGGCACCCCTAACCCAGGTCTTTCTAGTGATCCCGGTAGACCGCTGCTGACATTTTCCTTCCTAGCACAACTGGAGCACCAGCAGCCGTGAACTGTAGGTTAGGGGGTACCTGGGGGGTGCAGAGCTGACCCCAGAGATCCCCATCATCCCAGGGGAGCGGTGAGAGCTGTGCATGTCCCCCCAGCACTAGTGCACTCCACTTTGGGGTGACGCTGTCATTGGGACTCAGGTGCGGGTGGGAAGCATGCTGCAGAGCTCGGGAAAGAACAAAGGGGGAGAACAAAGCTGTGTGAATGAATCCCTGCTATTTCCCTACAGCGGCGAACTAGAGAAATAATTAAAAAATAATTTAGAGTTAATGTGAAATGAAACCTTTTTACGCTCTTGGCATTCAAGGTTTCCTTTCTTCAGTAAATATAGGAAATAAAGTCCCTAATCATTTCATTTCAAAATGAAAAATTGCACAGCTCCCTTTAGAAAATGTTGATATCTTTACCACTTAACAAAATCACATTCTTTTTTGTCTGAATTTTTTTTCTAAATTCATCACCAAATTCTGAATAATCTCAATCAACCTAAAGCTGCCTTTTCTTGAGTGCTTCCTTCATCAGATAAATATCACTCAGCCCTGTGCAGGCATTTTGGCTTTTCTAGTAGCTATTAGAAAACCTCCTGTTATTGCAGGCAGCAACAAACTGCGTCCCCTCCTGTCCCACCCCAGAGCCAATGCCAGGTTCTGAAATTCTTTCATTAAATTAACAGAGTGCCATGGCAATCAAAAGAACTTTACAGGGTTTATAACGGACAAATGCAGACCGTGGATTTCAGGCCTGTTCCCTGCCGAAAGCAAACTCTTCATGTCAAAAAGGCGCCTACGTGGTCCAGAGCTGTTGGAACATCGCCAACACCATCCAAGAGGAAAGACCAGATCATCAAAATAATGGGAAAACTAAGTCACCCTGCAGCACTCGGAACGATAGTAGATGGGGATGGCCACATTGGTCTCCCTCCGTGCAAGGCCACCCTCGTGTGCCCCGTTTAATTAACTAAAAAGCTGTTGAAAGAGATTCTGACGTTTAGGCTCCGCTACATGAAAAGAGCTCCCACACCGTCATTTTCCAGATCGAACAAAACTCCCCGTACTTCTGACAATGAAAGCGAAATAGAGATCTGTCTGGTCAGCAGAGCACCGGAGACCTGCAGCTCCTCACGAGCTGTGAAGAGCAGGCTGCTGGCGTATTCTAAATAATTTGTTCATCTTGGAAGATGGGAAGGGTGATCAGGTTAAAGGTGCAGAAAGCACATCCGTATGCCAAAGGCACTGACTGTGGAGCAGCTGTGTTACGAAGCTCGATGATCTTAAGGGTCTTTTCCAACCTAAATCATTCTATGATTCTAAGCCATCCAGTCTTAAGTGTGCCATTTTTTTTTCCGCTGAGAAAGCAGGACGAGATGCTATGAGAGAAGCAAGGGTCTCCAGAGATGATCAGGCTAACTCATCCCCTGTGTTGCCGTTTGAAATGAATTACATTTTGCTGATGAAGTGAAATTAAAGCAAGAAGATTGCCAATGTGGTTAAAGCAACAAATCCCCTATAGGATGCTGAAACCACATTAGAATAAACCTTTATTCCAGGTTAATCCCTGCAGCCTGGCTCCAACACGTACTGCTGCGGGACATCTGCACCACTGTTGCCCCATTAGCCCCTGCCTGCACCCTGAGTTGCTCCTTGTCCCTCTGATTCAGGCTGCAAAATTCAAAGGCAAGGACATGGAGCAGAGCTTGGAGGGTATGTGAAGCCTGGGGATGCGGAGGCAGCTGCTCCTGAAAGGCTCTGGAGGCAGAGAGCTGTGCCATCCGGCAGAGCATCCTGCAGAGCCCTTCTTCTCTGCAAAAGAAAGAGGTAATGAAATTTTAATCATAACTTCCACAAAGTGTACAGAGCTGTAAATAAGGGCCTTGGCGTGCTGCTCCACCTACACCCTGATCCTCTTCTCATCTCACGCGCAATCATCTGCAGACCCATCTTGGAGCGTTTCATGGTCTGACTTTCCCCAGGATTTTGAGCCACCCAATTTACAGCCCTTTGAAGCAAGAAACCTGCTCACTCTCTAATTTATATATTTTAATCAGGGCACCAAAGTGTGAGAGAGCTCAAGGGAAACATGTCCCTTTTAAAAACAAAGTTATTGCTTTAATAAACATGGGAAGAAGGCAGTAATGGACTAGGGAGCTTCCCCTAGTTAAAAATTTAGTAATCAAGCCCGGCTCTTAATGAAACGGAAGATTAGTCCTACAGAACAAAACCTTGTTTCTTGGCAAGGCAATAATGGCTGGTGAGGTGAACATGGGGAAATGCAAAAGGCACGGCGAGGTCCTACGGGCATGGAGGTTCCTCGCCCCTCGGCAGCCGCTTGGCTCCCTCTGTAAGGCAAGTCCCGGCTGCAGGAGCCCTGGTGGGAGCCGGGAGCCCAGGGAGGACCCGAACACTCCTGTCCCTGCTGGCTCGCATCCTGGTGACTGATCTGCAGTGATGGAGCTTTGTCGTCATTAGCTAATTAATTAGCTGTTATGCAAAGTGGAACTGCAAGCTCCGTAATGAAGGCGGGCTCTCTAAGCTATGGTGCAGCGCGGGATCTCAGAGGCACTGCGTTCTTCCTGCCTTTGGGCATGGGCTAACACTGCTCTCCAGGCTTAGTGACAGTGGTATTTTGGTAAAAGTTTGCAAGAAGCTGGAGTGGTGCCCCTTGCTGAAAGGCAGTGGAAAAAAATGTCACTGAAGGGACTCGGCACACCAGCACCCTGCCACGTTCCAGCTACTGCTCCGGGGAATGGCTGACGGAGGGGGTTTGCCATCCAGAGCATGACCCAGCCAAGGAGATCTGCCCATTACCATGGCCCTGGGAATGCTCCTGGTGTCCTTCATGGACTCGAAGCTGCCTCACATCAATCTGGCCATCCCCACTCCAAAACTAGGGTGCTCTCTTACAGCAGCAGTTAGTAGTCTTCCCTCCTTCCTGCTTTCTCTCTTTCGAACAGAAGCCTGCTTATTAAAAATTAAGGAGTGAGCCAACCATAGTGAGCAGTAAGAGTACAAGCTAGCAGCTTTGCCTGAAAGGAAGACCAGGCTTTTGTGTTTAACTCGGGCATGCAGTAAAGCTTTCCTCACTGAGCGGTTTAACATATTGTCCCTTGATTGCTTTCATTATTTACGAAAGGTAAAATGTATCATCATCTTCTGCCTCCTGCTCCTGTCCCTGCTTGCTGGAGCTTGCTGTATCAGCTGGCCAGCGACCCATCTCAGGTCCTGGACAAACACAACAGCTCTGGGGTTCCCGTCAGACCCCGCTCCGCCAGCTCCCGGCCAGCAAAGCGATGCTCTGGTAGGAGAAACATGTCCAGGTTGGGTCAAGCAAAACCAGGACTAACTTTCTCCTCCAGCCCCATGAGTGCTCGCTCTGCAGGGCTGTGTCTGTGTTGGTAACTGGGCTGACCGACCCACCACATGGGCATGTGCAACCCCACAAGCGTTGCTGCATGGGTCAGGGGCTTACAGAGGGTCAGGAGCAGCTGACCAAAGCCCCGTCTTGAACTGTTTCCAATATTTAGGCTGAGCCTGAATGTGGCTCCCCTGCAGCTCCCCATCGAGAGGGAGAATTGCTCCCTGCACCGCTGGGTTTTGAGGTGGGACCGGCGTTAAATTATTCATTATGTTCTCTCGCTGGGTTTCTAGCTTTGCAGCAATGTGATGATTTCATTTTGGCTTTGGGTGGATGGCTGGAGCGCTGGCTGTGCCGGGGGCAGGGGGCAAGCTGGAGACGTTTGGGTTATCAGAGGTTGGCAGGGACATATTTCAGACCCACCAAACACCCACGTGGGAAGGAGGACTGATGGAGAAAGCCCTGCCAGCCCTGCAGTCAGAGCCTTGTACAAAGGAAGGTTAGACAAAGCTCACCCATTTCCTTAAGAACAATGTAAATTTATAGCGCAAATCTGAGTCTGGAAAGTAATAGAGACATTTGCTTAATCCTGTTCCCTGCAATTTAATGTGAGAATAACTTTAAGACTTCATTTACTCCATGTTTTCCTTTGGTCCTTGGTTGGAGCAAGGTCGCTCACATGGAGGCAGCTGCTGCTGTGACACGGATGTTGCTCTGGCTGGGATGCTCCGGCCCTTTTCCCATTGCGAGCGGCTCTGCCCGATCTGCCAGGGTGGGGGGAGCCCAGTGGCACCCACAGGCTGCCCGGCTGCTTCTCCGCCACCCCGGCACAGCACACCCGGCGGGTGGGTGCTGCAGCGAGTGCCATGGCAGGGGACATGGTGCCTTTTGCAGGTGCTGCCTGGGCACCGGCCAGGATCCTGCCCAGGGCATAGCCCTTGTCTCCTCCAGCGTGGCTGCATCCTCACCAAGGAAGAATTCTCCTCCTTCTCAGCACAGTAATGATTGTAAGAGCTGTAGGAGTGGGATTAGCGTGGTGCATCCACAGCCGGTGCCACCAAGGTCACGACCACCCCACCAGCCTGTGTCCCCTGGGCCAGGCTGCTCGCGGGAGAGGGCAGCAAGGCTCCTGCCTCCCTTGGAGCCGTGTTTCTGACCTGCCAGCTGTTTCACAAGGGCATTATGGTGATGGGGGCCGCATGGCTCCTGGCAATGCTGGAGGTCTTGCCCCCAGGCTGCCGGCAGCTGTGGTGCTGTTCGGGCCCCTGCCCACTGCAGCACCGTCTGTTGGCAGCCGGAGATGCCGGAGCAGCCGTGTCGGTGCGCGGTGGTGGGCAGCGGGTGACTGGCTGCGGGCCAGCTGGGCCTGGAGACGGGCAGGCTCACAGAGAGGACTTTAATTGCTGCCATTTGCCTTTTGGGCATGATTTATTGCTCCTTGTCTTTTCCCAGTTGGAACAGGAACCGGGACTTTGGAAACGGTTTTCAGCAGAGTCTTGAGCATAACCTTGAGTTGTGTTTTTATTTTCCTTTCTGTTGCTATTGGAATAAGTTCCAGAGACAAATATAAAACATGGTGGGAGGCTTTTCATAGCTTGGCTTTCTTGAATGATGCCCTGTAACTTGGAAAAACAATCAGGACTTGCAAAATGCAGCAATTTCAATCATGAATGTGAAGGGCGAGGTGCACCGAGATCTTGGTTTCTGGGGTTTAAATTGATTTACAGCATATTCATGGCAGCTGTCCTGCTCCTTCACTGCCCTTCTTTCTCCTTTGTGTTCACAGAAGTATGTGTTGGAGATCCCTGCTGTTATTTCTTGATTTTTAATTGTAGTGTAATTTGCTCCCAGAACATACGGACGTGCCTTTTCACACCCTGGACACGCAGCACAGCTTCTCCCGTCTCTCCGAGCCACTTGTGTGTCCTGTGAAAGTCCTCAGGGCCAGGGCACGGGGCCAGGCTGGGGCAGGGGGAAAGAAGGGGCTCCTCAATTGCCCTCCCTTCCCCTCTTTTCCCTGCTCTGGCCAGGACCATATGGGACCTGGACTTTGGTGGCTCTGGCCACGTGGCGATGCCAGGCTTGGTGCCAGGTCAAACATGACGTGGCCTTTCTGTTTGCACCTTTCCCTGCAGCCACGTGCCCTCACTCCTGCAGCCTTCGCTGGATCAGTTCAGCCACCCTGAACTTTTCAGAGCAGCTCCCCAGCCCCTGCACCTATCTCCGACCCTCGCTCTCCGAGCTGCACGTGAATGCCCAGGGCTGGTCCCTCCACTGCCACCATGTCCCCAGCCCCCAGCCTGGCTGCCACACAGGCAGGCCAGCCACAGTTAGTGGGGACCCAGCATCCCCAGCCAGCAGAGCCATGGTGGGTGCCAGGGTGGGTGCCATGCAGCACCACTCGCCCTCACCGGTGGGCACGGGGGCACGGGTGAGCTCTGCTCTTTGCTCTCAGCTCTTACAGCCAGTTTCTGAATATGCTTGTGTCCTCTCTAACTTTGATCTAGGTAATGACTCTGAACTCTCGTTAAATCTCATTTCATGTGGTGCCTTTCATGGTTCCTTGTCATCTTGTTTATTCTGCTGCACACTTTGAAGTACCTAAGCCGTGCGTGCTGCACATTGTGCCTCGCTGCATAATGGGCTGCATGTGCATTAGCGTCATTATTTTTTAAGAGCACATTTGCAGAACCACAGTAACTCTGTCCTAGAACAAAGGAGCCCTGAAACACCCTGAGAAGTGCGAGGGCAGCAGGGGGAGCTGGGGGGTGGCAGTGGGAGCCTTGGCGTTGGCCCCGTGCAGCCCCACTGCTCGGGGACACTCACAGCCTGCGATGCTTGATGCCACCCCTGTGACTCAGCTATGGGAAAGCCAGTGCCTGGCATTTGGCCTTTTAAAACCCCGTAATTATAGCTTTTTGGAAACAGAACCAGTGATACCAGCATCCTTCATTTCTCCTGTTTCACTTTGTGCTCTGGTTAGCTAATTAAACCATCGGTTTGCTAGGATCAGCCTCGTTTCAGGCAACAGCAGTGTGACTGCCCCTTTATTCTGTTTTTCAGCTTCTCACTCCTCTGTTCACATTTAAAGACATAATTCTCTGTCATATCTTGCTTGGCAGCATGTCAGGAGCCCGTGCCAGGCAAAGTGGGAAGTGAGACTAAAGGATTTCCTTTACACATTCACTTCTATTTAAAATATTCTCCATATTCACCAGATTGTTTTGCATTTGCCCTTGAAAATGCTCCTTGTGCAGAAATCTCTCCCCCATCTCTGCCCACCTGGCTTCAGTGTCCCTGGTCTGGCTGTTCTCTGAGTGGCTCCAGCTCTGTGTTCGAGTAACAGGTAAAAACCCGAGGGCAGCATCTCATGGAGTGCACATAACAATGAGAAAAATGAAGTAGGAATGGGGGGTTTGTGAGACAAGTTAGTATGAAAGGCATTTATTCACTCTTTATAGTTCATTACAGGTGAAACAAGGCTTTTCTGCTCAGAGCTTATATGCTTGGGATTCTTTCTAAAAATGCTATGAGCTCTTCCATCTAATTTTGGAAAGGAGATATATTCATGTTGCTCCTGCTGTGCTTTGTTGTGTCCCAAAAGGCTGACAATCTGCTTTCAGAAATTACAGGCAAAGTGCTAGTAAGCTGAAATAAAACGGGAGCTACTGTAAGGCAGCAGCACTGGCCGTGGCCCCAAGCTGTTCCGCGGTACGGAATGATGCCGGCACACGCTGGGAGCCGGATCAGGCTCAGGGACGGAGGAGGCTGTGGGACTGAAGTAGCTGCACTGAGCTCTGCTCACCACCTGCTCGCACTGCCCATGGGGCTGGCCAGGGGCATCGCTGCCGGACCGGGGGCATCGCAGGGTGCGCAGAGCCTGTGCACGCTGCATCCCACTGCGCATCCCAGTCCCTGCAAGGCTGGCGCACCCTCTCCCACTGCAATCTCTCCCCCTTGTTCAAGGGTGTTTTCTGCCAGGTCCTGTTCCCTGAGTGCAGCACAGCCAGTTCGTGATACGATGCTGCCCTGCCAGGAAACTGGAGTTACCTGATGCCATCATTTGGGTCAGCTCTGCTGGGCAACTGCGTGCCCATTTGGCATCTGTGCTGTAAAACGTCTCACTGATATCTTGTGCTTACTGCTCTGGCGTTCTGCTTTAATGCCTCTGCACAATACATATATATATATATATTAGTCCTGCTTTAAGCAGTGTAATGAATCTGGGCCTTTAGGCAGAATTAACAGTGTATTAACATTGCATCTGAAAAATTAAAGGAATAGTCAAGCAAATTTCTTTTTATTGACTTTTAGTGAGCCATTTAATCCAAACATCTCGTTAACTGCAATATAACTATACTATATAATGGGTTTTGCAATAAGAACAATTAGCTTTGCAATTAGCATAAGAGTGAGCGCTCTGCAACTGCCTGCAATTGGCAATGGGCCTATTAAAAACGTGTCCTGTGGAGAAAAAATAATGGTGTTTCAGATGGGTAGATTGAAGCCGTTTGACTTTAAGCACCAATAGTATTTCTTCTATTGATCCGACGTCCCAGATGATCTAGAGGTGGGGAGGGAAGGTTAGCTGCTCAGGGTGAACTTATTTCTCCTCTGTCATTGGCATGGCATCGATCAACTTGATTTGCAGGGTAAACCATGGAGTCCTGCAGTAATTAGCCCATCGCGTTAACACCCAGCCTGTCTGTCCTCCCACGGCGGGTAGGAGGTGGACTTGCAGGGTGCCTGGGCTGGCAAGCGGCGGCAGCTCCGGCACAGGGATGGAGCACTGTGCTCGCCCCGGGGGGATGCTCCTGGGGGGCTCCAGCCGGTGTAGCCCCCAGCTGGCGTGTGGCTGGGTGGGCTGTGCGTCTCAGGGCATGGCCTTTCTGTTTCTGTGTCAAAAGGGAGAGTGTCCCTGTAGCTGCCCTCAGACCTGTTTTGGGGGGAATATTTGCGTAGGATTGTGCTGAAGCACAGGATGAAATGGCTATCCATCACCTGTGTAAGGTTCCCCTGCCTCTGCCTGGAGCTTCTCCTGCTTAGAAAACTGAAGACAACAAGTTTTGACATCTCAGGCTATTGAGTAAATAATAACCATCAGAAATGTCAGCATTTAGGTTTTATTTAAATCTCCTAGCCAACAACACTAACTTAAACATTATGATGCACCATTACAGCCTCTGAGAGCATTCTGCCTGCCAAACAATATGTTCCATGAAAACTGATATAATCTGCTTGTTATCTGCAGCACCGCCTTGTAGTGGTGCTTTATTGATTTTCTGCACAATCACAGTAAAAAGTCTTTTTTTTTCCCCCTCTGGTATCTTTTTATGATTCTGGAGGATTTGTTTCCGCTCATCTGTCATTTTTCACCTACTCATATCTCAGCTGCTTTAAAATGGTAAAAAAAACCAGCCCACCAACCCATCATTTATTTGTTCAACCGTATTAACAAATGTAAAGCTGACGATGATCACCACCAGTAGCTACGTGGACAGACAGACAGACAGACAGACAGGGAGGGAGGGAGCCTCGCAGCGGGGTGTCCAGAGCAGGAGATTGGCACCGCAGCCCCTTGCTGCCAGTGGGAGGAAGCCCAAACAACTTCTCAGTTCCCACAAAAAGCAGAGTTTCCTGACTGTTCTTTGAAAGATACTGTCCAAGCAAACATTTCCTACAGGTTCATCCAAAAGCACTCTTTTCCTTCTGCTATCTGCCTCCATAGCCCATCCTAAAACAATTTACTGACACGTAAGGTCAGTGTTGAGAAGGTGTGTGTTAATTACTGCGTCCTCCGACTGCAGCGAGGACGTGCCTCGCTGAGGGGAACGGGCACAGCGAGGGGCGAGCTGCTGGCCCTGTCCGGACTGAGCGCCCGGGGGTCTCTGCAGTTGGAAGCTGAAGGACCATCCTGGTCCTGCCTGGAGGATGCAAAAGGGCCCACCCCAGGGACCAGAGCACTTCACTTGGGTGAGCAAAGGGACTTTTTTTTAATATATATGTGTGTGTGTGTGTGTGTGTGTGTGTGTGTATTGGTTTATATGCTGAGAAGCAGGGCTGGGGCTGCAGTGTGCCTCCTGAACAGCCGTTAATAGCTTCAATGGTGAAAATGGAAGAGCAGAAACCAGTTTGGACATTTTTACTGTCTGTGTAATTAAAAACTAAGTGTTCTAGTTGGCAATATCAATAATTCCTCCCTGGCAATCGATTTAAATTGCAGTAATGCAGTGGTGACTAAGGGCCAGAGCAGGGCTGGAGAGCAAGGGGGCACAGCTGGCCTGTCCACACCGTGCTCCAGCCCAAATCAGCCGCCCAGACCAGGCAATGCCAGGGACCTGTTTGGCTCTGCAGAGCCCGTCCTCACACCTGGGGAACAGCAACAGCCCCAGAAAAGACGTGGCTGAGTCAGAGCAGAGATCAAAGCAAAGTGGCAACGCTGATGCCCTCCAAGGAGCCCAGAACTTCCCCCACTTCTCTTGCACGCTGGCAGCTTGGTGGTCCCTCGGTCCCTTTCCAGTGTCACCACTGCAATCCGTTGGTGCCTCTCCCAGTGACCAGGGAAGGGTTGCAGTTCTCCCAGGGAGAAAATGGGGGTGCGAGGGGAGCTGGTGAGCACTGCAGGGGTGTCACAGTGGTGTAACCGGGTGTCTTAGCCCATCCCTCCTGCGCGGGTGAGTGTCCTCCCTGCTCACACACTTGCTCTGCTCGGGCAGCCAGAGCCCAGGGCCCCCTACCTTATGACACACTCAATCTCTAGCAATAATCTAAAGTCAATTTGCTATAACAATTGAGAATATTCCCTTTTGATGAATGCCTGTTTGCCTTTAATTTGTTACAAGATGATGAGACTTAAAGGAAATGTTCTGCTGTCAGGAGAGCGCGCTCTTCAGACACTTAAAAATTTGTGAACTTTAGTATCATTTACTAATTCATTTTCCAGGGGCTCTCTTCTAACTCCCAGCATTGTCAGTGCTGGATTTTCTGTCTCCCTCACATTTTCTAATGCAGCAGGCTGAATATTTTACATTTAGGAGGCCTACCTGTGCCTTGGTGAGATTTAGATGCTTTGAAATGTCACTTGCCATATGTTGCCATTATTATTATGAAATACATTCAAATGAAGAGCTTTTTCTCCCAGATCTGTAGTGCCAGACCTTTGTACTTCACTGGATGCCAAAAAAAAAAAAACAACCCACCCTCATTTAAATGCCAGTAATAATCTCATCTCTGCCCAGCCAGGCACCTGCTTTGTTTTAAGCATCTGAGTTGGTCCCCTTTGCGATCAGGTCATGGCCTCAGCCAGTGCTGGTAGCACATCTCCAGCAGCACCCACTGTGTCAGGGACCCAGTGTGGCCATTTGTCCCCAGCAGCATCAGGGGGTCCCAAGCTGGGGCGGGGGGCAGATAATGTCAGCAGAGTCATTAATTTCATCTTAAGACCCTCCTTGTATTCGGGCAAACCTGTCCGGTTCCCAGCATTCTCTTTCGTAGCAGAGAGGCTCTCTCAGTGAGAATTCAGACTTCGTAACCCAGAAAATGGGTATTTTTCTCTGTGATATCATGTTTGTAGATCGGACTTATTGTCTTCCCTGCCCTGTCCGCCGGGACCTGCACTGCGCCTGGCCAAGAAATGGCATCGGCTGATGAAACCTGGCGATGCCCGGCTGAAACAGGGCTGGGCTGGGACCTGCCCCAGGTTGAGTCTCTTCCATCCACCTCTGGCTACCAGAAACTTTGAACCATCAGAGTAAAACAGCATCACGGGAGGAGGAGGCTGAGAGAAGGCAGAGAAGCAGGTGAAGAAAATTGCCTGGGAGAAGGGAGGGGAGAGCTGCAGGCACCCTGCCGGCGCGGAGCTGAGTGGGGGTCCCCTCCCCTGGCTGAAGCCTCTACATTTTTGAGAAGAACATAAATTCAGATGGGCTGTTCCTTCACAGGAGAGGACAGTAAAGATCACAGCCCTCCCACAGGCAGCGAGACCCTCAGCATGGTCATCACCTGGCACAAAGGTGTCCCGGCACTGGGCAGCTCAGCAATTGTGCGGCAGCATGGGAGCATCAGCAAGTGCAAACCTGGCTGCCTTGGCAGGGGAAGCTGGAGCAGAATGCAAGGTCCCAAAACTGGGATGGTTTTTTTTGTTCTTCCCCCACAACTTTGCTTTGGCTTTCCTTTAAGAAGGCAGGATACAGAGGGGAAAAAGATCTCTTTGCACTTCTGAGAGTTACAAAACCATGTGGTGTTTCCCTTCATCACTGCTAATCACAAGTTTCTACAAAGAATTAGTTTGCCCTAAACCTTTTGTAAACCTCTGAAGCCACAGATGAGAGATCGTAGAACTGGAGATTATGATTTTTAAGCTCAATTCATTACCTCAAATTAGCATGAAACTACAGAGTCTTGTAAGCAGAGCTCTCACGCGCAAAACAGCCCCTGACCTGAGCCGTTAGCTGTTCAAAGCGAGCGGCTTGGGTTGGATTAGTCAGAGCAGGTTTGGAGGAGAGCAAGGGCAGAGAGGAACAGTTTGGATTGGGTCATGTTCACAATAGTGTCTTCTCTCCTGCTAGAACCTATCATTGCGTTATTAGGCAAAACAGATTTTAGCATTGATTTAACATCCCCTTTGGAAAGATGTTTTGCTGTGCTTTTCCATTTAAACTGAGCTTAACAGCCTGCGGATGGGAGCTGTGCCACTCCAGCACGGCCCTGCGTTGCGAGCTGGGTGGCGATGCAGGAAGGAAACCCGCTGTGAAAGCCACAGTGGTACATGTCCTTGTGCCCCTGATGGGAGCAGAAAAGGGGTGGGCAGGCTCTGGATAATGTTACTATTACTTGCACCTATCAAGAAAAAAGTCTGTTCCAACCCAAAGACATCAGAGGAAGGAGCTGCTGACAGGGATGGTGGCTCCCACTCCCCTGCTCCTGGGGGAAAATGTAGGAATAAATTATTATGACTCCAAGAGCAGTGGAAAGTTCAGAAATAATTTCTGAAACTGACAACTGTGAAATGTCAGTAATATCACCGAGGGGTGCTGGAAGGAATGTGGGCAGTGGGAAACCCAAGGCTGGGCCACCACGTTTCCTGCAGGAGGGCTGCCAGGGGACACACTTATGAGAGCTCGGGGGGAAGAGGGAGATCTAAGCCCTGGCATGAGTGAAGAAGCACGTGGCCCTGAACTGGTCCAGACAAAGCAGGGAAATGGAGCGTCCCAGGTACCCAGAGGGTTTGTGTCTGGTTTGGGAAAACTCAGGGCAGAATTTACATAAGGATCCCAAGGTCAGATTGTTTCCATGTTGCTTGTTCACTTGGCTCCGCGGTATTGAATCCTGGAGAAATTCTTTTTGTGATGCTCCCCAGTGGAAGAATACCCACAGTGGAAGAACATCCCCAGTGCAGCACCTTTACCCGCTGCCATGGAGCAGCTGGAATAAGAGCGCTTTGGAGAGCTCAGAGCACCAGGGAGAGTGTCTCTAATTACCTTTACTCATTTATTCATGAATCAGACATGAACTATCAGGTCTCTTTTCCAAAGCCCTTTCTTAACCTTCAGGAGCCCTGAAGGCGCCTCCGCACAGCCCACACCTGTCGGGGGCTGAGGCTTTGCAGGGGTGTCACTGTGCATCATCAGCCAGGGCAGCACTGGCGGTCCTCCGTGCCCGGTCCAACACAGCAGGTTGCAAAATGAACCAGAGAGAGACCGAGGCTGGCACCCACAGGTGCAACACCCGGCACCACAGTCCTGCCAGGAGCACTGCGGTCCTGCCAGGAGCACCATGGTCCTGCCAGGAGCACCACGGTCCTGCCAAGAGCATCACGGTCCTGCCAGGGGCACCACGGTCCTGCCAGGAGCATCACGGTCCTGACAAGAGCATCACGGTCCTGCCAGGGGCACCACAGTCCCTCCAACCCTTCTCAAGGGCTGAGGGAGGAGGATGCTGAGGACGCAGCCAACTCCCGCAGCACAGGGACACGCTGCAGGGCGCACGCCGCTCCCCTCCCTGTGCCGAGAGCCCGTCTGCGGAGGCAGCTCATTGCTCAACACACAATCCAGATTTATTTATATGTGCACAACAGAGGGAAATGGCTTTGCTGCCAGGATCAATCCTTCACTCTAATGCCTCTCACTCCATTGTAACTGTATTTCATGACCTTCTCAGGAATTTTCAGGTTTTTCACTTGAAGGAACAAGACCGGTGGAGAGAAGGACGTAAGAATAAAGGAGAGAGCTCTCTGGTTTCCATTCAACGCAGAATGACCCAGGCAGGAAAGGAAAACTCATGAGTTATGATGATATGCAGTTTAGATCTTTGCTGCACCCACTGTGTAATGGCTTTGTGTTTTTTTAATGCAGAGTTCACCAACTTGAGTATCTGCTGCTGCTCAAGAAAAACTCCCACCGACGTTCCGCTGTCACTTCAGCCTCTGCGCAATGGGAGCCAGGCACAGCCACAGCTCTTTAGCCACATTTTCAAGAGGATTTGCCAATGGCAAGGGAGACCATTGGGTGCGGGAGGGCTGGGTGAGGGGTCCCAGCTCCTCCAGACCACGTTCCCTGCAAGGCCTTGCCGACACAGCCTGCCCAGGCAGCTGCTGCAGGCAGGGAGGCTGCCACAGCTCCGCGCCGCTCGGCTCGCTGTGCTCGCTCAGCCTGAACTGAAGGCCAAGACAGTTTGGGGATTGCCCAGCCCTTCCTCCATGCATTCAATCAAGTGACGCTCCAGTGAGCCAGAAACGGAACCACAAAAGCCATTAGATCTCAGCAATAACACGACCAGGCTCATTGTTCTCAGCCCACAGGCAGTGTTGCCTCCCTGGACAGATCCGCAGCTTCCTCTCCCAGTCTGGTTTTCATCCATGTTTCATCGCGCGGCAGTGCTGGATGCAGCCCGGTCGCAGCCATCCCAGGAGCGTGGCTAGGGCTGGGTTTTCCATCTCGGTTTTTGAGCAGACTGACGTGGGAAGGGTGCACATGGCCTGCTGCCCTGGGCACAAGCCTCTAAGAAGGGAGTATTTCCAAGCAGGCTCCTGGTCCGTGTGCTGGGCAGGGGTTCCCAGGGCCGGGCTAGACCCCGGGCTGGTCCCCAGGCATCACCTCCTCCCCCAGAGCTCTCACCCACTGCAGCAGGGCCAAGCCCAGGGGTGTCCAGCAGTGCTGACCCTGTGCCAAGCGGCTGGGAGGGCAGTGGGATGTTGGGAGCTGAATACCCCGCTCCCCCCTGCCTGCCTGCACCAGGGTACATGTCCCCACAGCAGCGGTACAGTAACAGTCCATTAATTATGCCATTTAATTAGATAACAAATATTCATATTTCAGTAATGACTCTGCTGCTCATTCTGCATTTAGCTCCTCGTGCTGCAGTGACGCAGCCTTTACCCGTTCACTCACTCCTAATGAACAACCACTTAGAATTTTAAAAAGTGGAGGATATCTTTCTGAGTTAATTAGCTTGAAATTAGCTTAATCACAGCTCATTTAAACTTGTCTAAACAACGGCACGAGGAACTCTAAGAAAACTTGGGCTCAGCCTTACTCAGCTTTCCACCCAGAGATCCCGGCTGGCCAGGGATGCCAAGGGCTGTGCCAGGGTCCAGCCCTGCTCTGGCTCCGCTGCTGCTGCCCTGACCTGGCCACGTGCAGCCCCATGCCTCCGTCATCCCATCTGGACATTGTGCTCCTGCTGGGAGGCAGCTCGGCATCGTAACAGCCAGGACTGGGGACTGCAGCATTTTCAGCAGCTCCTCTCATCACCCTCGCAACGTGGGGAAGGGGCGTCCCTGTGCTGGCACCACTCACCCCAGCCAACCCGCTGCTGTGGGCTGCAGAAACAGCAACACCCTGAGCGCTGCCAAGAGCTGCAGCTGCCCGGGGCCAGGACATGGAAACCATCAGTGCTGCCCCGGCGAGCCCATCCTCAGCACTTAGCAAACGGCAAATGGAGCAGCCCTGTACCTCCACCTGCCCCTTCGCGTGAGCCAGGGAACGGGTACTTCGGAGGTCAGCCCTGTCTTCTGCCTGTCTCGGCACCTCACCAGTGCTCCCCAGTAATTAGAAAAGCCGCGTAACCAATAATACATGATATAATTTAGACTGTCACAGCTGCCATAATTGTGTGCTATTCCTCATCCTGCTATCTCCAGATGCGGGCATAAGGAGCCATAAACCCCCCTGCGCAGTCGCTCCTGCAGACTGCTGCCCATGTCCTGCAGAGCCACGGAGCTGCCCTGTGCTGCCAGCCGGGATATTTCAGTTCTCTAATCACCATAATCACTGGGATGGCACAAGGGGCAGTGCCTTGCACGATGCAGGGCCACAAGCTAAGGAAAGCGCAGAGAAGGTCCCTGCTGCCAACAGCTGAAGTCAAATGAAGATACTTCCTTGGTCTTCAAAAGTGTCAGAGCAGCAACGGGCAGCTGCTTTCCCATGCCCACAGCACGTGTGAGCTGGGGAAAGGTCCCTCCATCTCCTGTATCCTCAGCAATACATCCTGCACTTGGGCACTGGGATTCTGGCATCATGACAGGGCTGCAACACCCAAATCCTGGCCCTGGGCAGGTTATTTGAAGACTTAAATAAAAGACAGGAAGGCTCCTGCCAGAGCACACACAGACCTGCTGCTGGTGTCGATGCCAGCGCGGAGCAGAAAAGGCAGGGGAAAGCTGGGGCTGCAGCAGGGTGGGAGGTTATTATACACAGAACTGAGCAGTGGGGGGAGCCTGGGGAAGGGCAGGGACCCCAGAGGGCACAGGGGAGGACGAAGGCTAGGAAGAGCCCCAGGGAAAGAGCTGCAGGGTCAGGAGCAGGCAGCTGCCTGCACTGGGTCGCCTGCATCAAGGGAGAGACCCCGCTCGAACGTAAACCAGAGATGACTTTCATTAATATGTTGTTTTCTTTGTAACTTGGTTCCCAATTCTGTAACACTCGTGACCTGCCACAGATCATTTACTGCACCTGCTACAGCTGTGGACAAGTAATTTCACTGCCTGTCTGGCTGTGATGAGCCTGCAGGCAGGCGTCCCTGGCTGGGCTTTAAAAAAATGACTGTAACTTTTAACACCTAATTTTTTCCACTTTCCTTTGTCTTAGAATGCCTCCCTCATCATAAGGGTTAACCCTACTGGGACTTCATCCTCACCACTCTCCATCCAGGTAAGAGACAGCTTTTGCTGCTGTCAGTTAACGAGCATTTCAGGTGTTGATGATCAATTGTCTCTTCCAGAGCTAAAAACAAAGCTGGAATTCCTGCTTTTGAAACATAAGCGGGGCTTATGCATAAGGATACGTCAAGCAAGCTCTGTCTGTCTCAGCTGGCAGAAGTGGTGGGGTCCAACAGAACATCTTGCTGGCTGTGAAGGGATGCACGTGAAGGGCAGCTGCAATTTTAGATGCCATCTCAGCTTCCCTGCTTCGGTCCTCAAGTCCTCCCGGTTTTTCCTGTGAGATGTTTCAATCCTTCTCACAGGCTGCACACAGTCCACAGATACGAGAAGCATATTGCGCCTTTCTGTGTCAGATTGATTTGAATATTAATTGTATGTGACCTGTTGACTTCAGCTCATGCAGAATCCACCCAACAATTAGTTTACTTAACTGCTCTGTCTCCTGCAATAGCTGTCAAGAATAATGAATTAACCCGGAATTTGATCCTGAACAGAGAAACATCACACTGGAACAAGTTTATTATTTCATGTGCTTTTCAGAGTTCTTGAACTCGATGTTAAAATCTAATCAATTGAACATCTGGGTTTCCTGGAGGCTGAGGCAGGATCATACAATATTTACATCAATATTCTGAGATCAAAGACGGCTACGAGTCTCGGGGAAAAAACCTCCATGCAGAGGGATAAAACGGAGCAGAGGAGATCGGAGCTGAAATCCAAGTCCTGCCCTGTCCTGTCGAGGCAGAGCCTGGCCAGGGAAGGACACAAAGAGGTCCCTCCATGCTGCAGGGGAGGGCTGGGGTGGGCACAGGGGAGGCAGCAGTGCATTCTTACTTCAAAAAGAGCAGACAGCACTGCCAGCACAGCTCCTAAAGAAAACAGCTTCTGTGGGTGCATGTGGCTGCTGTGGGCTGCTGTGTTGCTAAAAGCTTGCTTTACACAAGCCCAGGATGTCCCAGCCTGGACATGCTGGGGAGTGGCTGGGAGAGTGCAGGGCCAGGGCGGTGTGGGAAGGGATCCACTTGATGCTGGGATCCACTTGGCCCAGTGCAGAGAGCAACGATGCACTTTGGGAGTTTGTTCATTCCCATGCTCCCTCCCCAGACCCTCATGTTTCTAATCTGCTCTTAACTTCAACTTCAAAGTGGAAGAAAGACCCTTTAACGCCAAATTTCAGCTTGCGGAGCAAGTTCCACAGCAAAAGCCCCTTGCGAGCGCCAAGAGCGGCATGGTAGCAGGAGATGCTGATGGCAGTGCCAGCCCAGCTGCCGTTACAAATACAGAGGAGACCGGAGGGAGGTAAAGGCAGAAACCCTCAGAGATCTCGTTAGTGGGAAGCATCCTCCAACTGATGCCTTATGGTTGCCAAACCCCCGGTCTGCTCAAGCATTCAACCTGAAGCTGGAGCAAGGTGATTCCTGCACACAAGGGGAGCACCGGGCCGGGCTGGGGAGGTGCCGTTACCTCCCATGAGAGAGGTCCCGGCTGCAGCTCTGACCTGAGCATAGGCTGAGCTGTGTCAGCAGCTGCTGCCTGTCTCCTCGCTGCAGAGATGGAAAACTACCTGTCCCTGCCCACCACAGAGCAGGGGCTGGGACCCTCCTGCCTTTCATCCCAAAAGCATTTCCCCCTCCTTCCTGCTGCCCTCCCTAACGGCACCCAAGGGGAACAGGGGTTTGGACGCAGCCGTCTTGGCACATGGGTCACAGCCCTGCGTGCACACGGGTTGTTTGTGTTCACAGGTCAGAAAATAGCTCTCCCAGCCCCTCGC
Organism: Falco peregrinus; assembly: GCF_023634155.1. Classification (NCBI taxonomy): domain Eukaryota; kingdom Metazoa; phylum Chordata; class Aves; order Falconiformes; family Falconidae; genus Falco; species Falco peregrinus. Next base: position 119,667,310 of record NC_073723.1, read on the forward strand.
ACGACCCTCTGGCGTGGTGCTGCTGCACGGTGCTGGGGGAGCAGGTGGCAGCTTGGGACCAGACCTGGTGGCGGGGGGTGCCCGCTCCTCGGATGGGGCATGCGCTCCCCCCGTGGCAGAGGCTGAACAGGGACCCCCAGCTCAATGGGGAGCTCCGGCTCCCAGGGAAGGGGCTGTGCCCAAAGACCGAGGCTGGACGTGTTTTATTCTGCCATGCACATTTGCTGCTGATCGGAGGTGGGGTCCGGGAGACCCCTGTTTGCAGCCTGGTTACACTGGGGCCACAGCATGTTCTGCTGGAGGATGACGGGCGGCTCACCCAGGTAGTATCTAATTGCGGGTTTGCTACATGAACGGATTATTTCCACCATGCCGGTACTTAACAGAAGCTCCCTTTGGTGGCACTCTTATTTCCCACATCATGAAAGATGTAAGTGCTATTTAGAGCCTGTTTTACCACTCTCGTATTTGTGCCACTCTCATTAGCAACAGGAGCAAGCGTTGTGCTGCGCTTGGAGTGGAAGTGACTCCTATGTTTTTAAATCAGACACAATACAGAAATATTTCAGGGCTCTTTCAGAAGAGAAATAAACACAGCTCTAAGTACTGCAATGAGATACCTGGTCCCTCCGGCTAAGTCATTTAGTCTGCAGTTAGCAACAAGGTGAATTTTAATTCCAGACCCTTTTTTTTTTTTTCAGTCCTGCTGCTCTTTGCGTGTGTGCTGCTTTTCTAATAACAATGCAAGCCATATGGTGCCTCCAGCGCTGGGACGGAGCCATGGGGTAACAGATGCAAAATGGCCCAAGATAATAGATTTAAAAGTTTGCCTTCACAGTTTTGAGGAGTTAGAAGAGCTACCAAACACAACAACATGAAATATTCAGCAAATTAAACATGGCTGGAGTACATAAAAGGCCAGCCCTTCTGGAAATTATTTCTTCTGGGGACCCTTTCTAGGACACTTTGGAGGCACAGCTCCAGAAACCGTGTCTGCAGGATGCTAAATGATAGGGGCTGCCCAAGAGCAGCTAAAAAATCTCCTTTGTGGATCCTTTTAGGAACTGCTCTAAAAACAACTGTCACTGCTGGGGTGGACAGGGCCTGGAGCAGGGAAAGGGGCGAGATGGTGCCCTGGGTCCTTCCCTTCTCTGGTTTTGAAATTCCCTGACTCTTTCTTGCATTTTCCCACCCAGAAGCTGGCCTCGCCCATGACACACGGCTGGGCTCTACAGAGTCCAACGTTTTCCAGGCAGGCAAGTCCCATTTTCCAAGAATTTTTAAATCCTTTGGCTCAAAATAATAGAAGCAAAATGAAAATAAGGCTTTAAGGGATAGCTCTTCCAGCTCCTGCAAAGAGCAGAGCTGGTACAGAGCAAGTCAAAACGATTCCCAACCCGTGTCAACACTCAGCTGAGACCTCACTGGAGCTTGGCTTCGCCTCCTGCCCTGGCTGGCAGGCTGCTTCCCAACCCTCTTGGCTTGCTCCTGCCGAAGGGAAAGGAGGGAACTGGGAAAGTAAAAGTGGACGCACTCCCTGGGCTGCCACACCGAGGGGAGCTCTTGAGGATGGTCTGCTGGGGTTCACTGCTTTCAGTTCGCAGCCTGAGCTGTGTAGAGCTAATATTGCCCGTTAGAAAAAACATTAAAACATGAGTTACAAATGGCTGCGGAGCTGCACAAATGTCACTTCCATCAAATTTATTCATTTATTGATTTGTATTAAACAAGTAGATAAATACTTCATCTGAATAGCAACGGTGCTCTCATCAAAAAGTGAATTGGTGTTTAAAGTGTGCCTGGCTCATTAGCAGACTTACTGCACTTTGTCACTGTTTCCAGGACTGCCAGCCAAAGCTTTTAATTACAGCATCCCCAGCAAAGCCGGTCAGCTCAGCTCCCCCGGGCTGCGGAGCCGGGCAGAGCTGCAGCGGAGCTGCAACTCACTTGGCCCAGCACCTCTGGTGGGGGGTTCTGTGGGGAGCCCAAAGAGCTGGGGGGGCACACAGCCCCGCTGCCCCCCCGCTGCCTCGGCCCCCTGAGCCTGCTCTGCGGGCAGCAGAGCGCTGCCAAGCCATGGCCCGTGGCTTTGGGCACTGGAGCTGTTGTGGCTGGGGGGCTTCGGGGGGCCAAGGGTAAGCTCTACCCCCTGCACTGGGGCTGCAGTCAGGCTGGTCGCTCGGGGAGGGCTGGTCACCCTCAGCCCCACGCAGGTTTTTCCCAGCCCTGCTGCCACAGGCGCTCTCCATCGGCAGCTGCTGGTGGCTTCCAACCTGCGCTCCCCGCAGGGTCGTGGCCGATTGCCGCTTACACCCAAAACTCTGCAGCCGCCATCACTCCCGATAACCAGAAAATGCGATTGGGAGCAGCCCGACTGGTCCCGGCAGCGATGGCGCTTCATGCCACTGGGAACAGTTGGACCTACAACTCTATTTAAACCACTCAAAAGGGGAAGGCGAGTTCCATAGATGAAGCTGAAACTCCCTTGCTCCCCGCAAACCCTCTTCTGTTGCTCGGCTTTCCTGCAGCAAAACAGCAAAAGCTCCTTGTCACCCACCACAAATTTGGGAAATTCTGGGTGGTGCCCGTGACCCTTGTGGGTGTCTCTGCCCCCCCATTTTACATTTGGCATACTGCAAAATTACCAATGTTACAGTCAGCTCCTATTTAGCCAAAATTGCCACTTTATATATAAACAAACTTAGTTTTAAAAGCCCTGAGGCCAAGGCACATATTCTTGAAACATTTTTCTTTAAAGAGAGAAAATCTTTTTCCCAGTGTTTTTCAAACGCCATGAAATTGATATCAATAACTTGAAAGTTAAATTTGCCCTCAAACTGATTATCAACAGAAATTAACCTGACCAGACTGCTTCCACTGAAGGTGGGATCGGGGCACCTCATAGCTTGCCTTCAAAATATTGCCCAGACCCTTTGCCAGTAATTAGCTGTAATGACGTGTGAGAGGCCAATACAAGGCAAGGGCTGGGGAGCAGCCTTCTCGCTTTGTTTTGTTTTGCAGCTTCTTTCCAGAAGCTCCTAGATGGATTTATGGCATTTATGGTCTCACCAAAGCAGCGCATCTCCACCCAGGACTGTACAGGGATGGGACACAAGGACAGTGGCACCAGCTTCCCCTGTGTCACCTCTCTGCTCATGCCCTCCCACCCCAACATCGTATAAAGGAATTATAGAGGAATGAAGGCAGGTTAATTAACATGGATAATGTACAGCTGTGGGCTGGCTTCAGGGGCGGTGGGTTGGTTGAGGATGAGGTGCAGCTGTGGCTGGTTCCTGCTAAGTAGTTAAATAGCTCTGAGGGGGGATGGAAAGGGAGCACTGGGCAGGGAGAGGGATGAGATGAAGAGAGACCTGGAAGAAGTGGAGGGAATAGAGAAAGCATCCTGAATGTAGGAGAGACAAGGAGAAGCAGAGAGGAGGGGGCCTGGGTGAGGAGAGGCCAGCTGGAAGAGGAGCCTGGAGAAGGAAAAATCGGGACGCAGCAGAGGCAAGAAGCAGGGTGGGCTGGCCTGGAGAGGGTGAAGAAACAGCACGGGCAGTAGATGAACTGTTGAAACCTCATGGGGGATTGGTGGCCATGCTGGGATGAGGTGTGGGATGGTAAAAGCCTTGTTGCAGCTGGTGAGTTTTGCTGGTGCTGCAACAACCACAGTGTGTCCTGCACCCTGTGTCACGCTGGGGCCCGCCAGCACCCACCCTCCCATCTCCCAGGGCAAATGTGGGAGCGGGACTGGGGCTGTGCCAGGGCCCTCCTGTGCTGGGCAGGGCTGCCGAGGGCTGGGAGAGCATCACCTCGGCAGCGGTCCATGTAGGAAGGAGGCCCCAGATCCTCCTTTCCGTGGCTCTTTGGAACCGCAGAAGAGGCTCCCTGGGGAGGTGAGAGCAAGGGGAGCTGCTGGGACAGGGCTTCTGGCTCTCCACCTGAGTGATCCCGCTCCTGTGCCTGTGGCATTGTGGGCACAGAGCCCCCCAGCTGGGGCTGGGCAGGGTGTCAGTCCCCCACAGGCACGAGGAGCCGCGGTGGGAGCCATCTCTCCCAGGAAGGCTGTGCTGGCATGTGGGTGCTATCCAGCTCCCCACCAGCAGCTCCGCAGAGGGATACCCAAGCGCACCGAGCTGCTCCCGTGCTCCCTTCCACCCCCACGGATCAAATCCCTCTGGCACCGGGGGCTGGTGGAGGCACTGTGGGCATGGCTTAGGCCAGTAGAAAGGCCATGGGAAGGAGCCAGGAGAACTGTAAGTAGTTTAAAAAGGTAATTAAGACTTTAGACAACTTTCCTATTACAGATGGGAACTAATATTGATAATGTTCTTCCTGGGCTATTTTCACGTGGAAGGAATTGCTACAGAAAAACATATTAAAAAAAAAAAAAATCCATTCTCATCATCCCCTTTCATATCCCATCTTCCTTCCCAGGGCACTCGTCTCCTCCCTTCACCTATCAACAAGCAAACAGCTTGGCTCTAATGACATAGGACAAGCACTAAAGTCAGGAGCTGTGGGACCAGGGAGATGGATGGATGGGATGTTCCTCCACAACTCGGCACAGTGTCCTGCTGCACAGGGTGGGGAACAATCCGGGCTGATTTACTTTAGATTTGAGCTGGGAGTAAATTGGAAGACATGAATCATCTTGACGCAGATGCTCCAGAGATGGATTACCTGGCTTGGCAGCTTGTTCCTCTCTTTCCACAGGCTTGCTTTCTTCTCTTCTTTTGGGGAGAAGTTTCATTTTCCAGACACAGGAGGGTTTCTGCTCTGTGCCCAGGCATGTTCTGGGAGCCCCATGCTGTTCCTGCAGCCAGGCTGGACTGGTGGCTACCAGCACCCTTGGGTGCCCAGCTGTGGGCAGCTCTGCAAGGGGCTTGCCCTGCCAGACTGGTGAGCAGGCTGTCTGGGAGCTGGTGTCCCCCTCAAATCCCAGGCCTGGGGCTCCCTCCTTCCATCTGGCACTGCCAGACTGTCAGTCATAAATAGCTTTGGGCTGAAATAGTGCTACATTAGCTCTGTCACACACATAAGTGGCTGTGAAGTGCTCCTGACCTCTTTCTGCCCAGGCTGCTGTGAGTTCACCAAACAGCTGCTCAGCACATCCCTTCCCAGCTTCTTCCTTCCAGGAATCTCCTCTTCTCTCCAGACAAGGAGCTGAGAGCTGCTATGTGAAAGGAGCAAGCTCTTGCCTGGGGCTGGACTGCTGCTGTCCCTCTTTACAAGTGACTTTTGCCTCCTGCATCAGTTGCTCTGTGGGAACCAGCACTGGAAGCACAGTAAATAATGACGCTCCGTATTTTATTCACCAGGCTGAGGGTCTCTGCTCCTCCAGCAAAGGGCAGTGCTTCACCTTGAATGCTGGGTTCAGTTTTGGGCCACTCACTGCAAGAAAGACACCGAGGTGCTGCAGCAGAGCCGGGCAGGGGGCTGGGGAGGGGGCTGGAGCACAAGTCTGATGGGGGGTGGCTGGGGGAGCTGGGGTTTCTTAGCCTGGAGAAAGGGAAACGGAGGCTCGGGGGAGGAGGGGGAGGTGACACACAACTTCATTGCTCTCTACAACTGCCTGACAGGGGGCTGTAGGTACGGGGGGTCAGTCTCTTCTCCCAAGTAACAAGCGACAGGATGAGAGGAAACGGCCTCAAGCTGCACCGGGGAGGGTTAGATTGGGTATTAGGGAAAACTTCTTCACCAAAAGGGTTGTCAAGCGCTGGAACAGGCTGCCCAGGGAAGTGGTGGCGTCACCATCCCTGGAGAGATTTAAAAGCCGTGCAGATGTGGTGCTCAGGGACAGGGTTTAGTGGTGGGCTTGGCAGTGCTGGGTTAACGGCTGGACTCGATGATCTTAAAGGTCTTTTGCAACCTGAATGATTGTCTGATTCTGTGACTCATCTACTTGCATGATGCTGCAAGGCAGGACTTGCAGCCCCTGCTCTGGCCAACAAGGCTAAATCACTGGTTAAATATGCCCCAACACCTTGCTGCCTTAAAGAATTTAGCACTTCACCCCACAAATTATGTGCAAAACAGGCAAATAAGCCCCATCCCCATTTTTGGCGTGATTGCAGCAATCATAGTCCAACCCAGGCTTGCTCCTGGGGACTGTAAATCTTGAACTCTGCAGGCACAGCCCCCAGGTTGATGAGTGATTAGCCTTAATTCCACCTCTTCCTCTCTTTTAAGATGGTTCATCTGGAGCCCCCCACGGTGTTACTAACTGCACCACTAATCACAGCCCGGCGCAGGAGCAGAGCAGTTGCCTGGGCAATGCAGGTGGCAGCATCCCTGCCCTCCTGCTCAGCCATCTTCTTCCTCTCCACCTTTGTTCCCTTTTTTGTCTCCAGCTTTAACTTCTGCTGGAACTGATTTTTATTTTTTTTCTTGGAGGGAGGGGATTTGAAAGCAGAGGGAAAGCTGGGGAAGGAAGCAGCACCCTGCTGAAGGGTCTCTGGAGGAGGCTGGCACCCTGTGTGAGCTGCCAGGCCGGGACAGGTACATTTGGGGAGCCAACCTCTCTCACCGCTCACAGCATCCAAGCCCTGACTTAGGGCTTTCCCAGCTCTCCCCTAAATCTGCCATTCCCAGACATTCTTTGCCATTCTCCAGTGTTTCTACCTGGTCTGTGGGGCTCTGAAGCCTGTGAGGTAAGATACAGATTTGTTTGCATTTATTTGTTTTAAGAGGTGGCGAATTTTCAAGAGCAGCTTTGCTTCCTCTCCTCCTCACTGTCCCTTTCTCCAGCTCTCTTTGAACAAATCATTCCTTTTGCAGAGTCCCGTTGTTTAATTTTGCCGAGTGCTGAGTCTCAACCTCCTGTTAATTGGTTTTGCTCATCTTTGTGCATTCTGTTAAATGAGAAAATGCCACACATAAAATTTTAATTTTGAAAGCCGCCTTGTTTGTTTTATATTGAAATTACCCACGCCACTCCGGCCTGCAGAAACAGACGCTTTCTCATTTCATTAAAAACTCTTTGTGATGATAAAAAGCAGCAGAAATGAGATAAAAAGTGGTGTTTCCTTAAAGGCACATGAAAGTGAGAGAGATAAATCCCGTGTATTGTAGGGGAGCAAATCCAAGGCAAGGCTGCAAAGCAGCGATACTGGTGAGGAGGCTGGGCTGGCGGCTGGCAGCGCTGCACTAGCTCCTCTCCCAGGACAGCGTGGGCTCTGCCTGGCCTTGCCCCCACCACCCACCCCCACTTCGGTCGGAGGACCCACTGCAAAGCACCCAGAAGGCCGCATGCGTCCCCGGTGCTGTGTGCCTCCAGCCGTGTCCCTGGCCGCACCATCTCCCTAGCAAGCAGGAGTGCTGATGGGGGGACACTGGTCCCTTTGTCCAGGTTTGAGGCAGTTGCTGAGCCCTGCTGATGGTCAGCTCTATGGAGCCATGGCCTTGGGTCAGTCCCAAAGCTGCCCTGGTGTTGCACATGTGAGGGCAGAGCCAGTGCCTAAAGCGAGCAGGGCAGAGGGGATGTTTGCTGCTTGGCAAGTGGATGTGGGGCAGGGGGACCAGCACCTTCCTCCAGCCCCTGGCTTTTCAGACCTGGTCTGTGAGCACACACGGATGGTTTAACCAGCTTCCCAGGAAGGGCTTTCAGAAGGACCTACAAGCCCTCAGCAGTCCCAGCCCAGCCTCTCTGACCGCTGCTGGCCCTGGCAGAGCTCCCTGTTAAGCAAACTCTGTGTCCTGGCCAGCTCTGCCCTCCCGGGCTCTGGGACAGGGGGTTTGGCCATTGGGCGCAAAGAAACCGGCACAGGGGGCTGAGGCCAGGTGAAGTTCCCGTGCACTGGGGCCTGCTCACTGATCTGCTGGGCTTATAGTGCCCCCCTATTTATTCTGCCCAACAAGATCTGTAAATCGGTGCAAACAAAGACCAAACTTCCAGCTTCGCACTTGATTCCTCCACTTTTTTTTTTTCTCATCCCTTAACATCAAAGCGAGGTTCTTTTTCTTCTTGATTTTCAATGTGCGTTAGCAGTTGTTGAATTGCTATTCGGCTTTACTGATTTTTTTTCCCCACCCACTGCCATTTTAAAGGTCATTTAATTATTATTATAAAGAATTACCAAAAGACAGAGAATTGTCTAAATGCCTTAAGCTGCAACAGGTTATTATTAACGTGCATTTTTTTTAATATTAATTTTAAATGGATTAGTATTTGCAGCTTTGCGCTAAGCGTAGCTCAGAAGTCTTTGCAGCGGGATGTCCCGCAGCAGCGCAGGACCAGCCCCGCGCGGTGCGCAGCGGGACAGGTTGGCTCCTGCTCCCCCCAAAGCCCCTCGGAGGTATTTCTTTGGGGGTGGCAGGGTGGGCTGCACAGCTGCCGGACCCTCACCCCCCACCCCCGCGGCAGCATCTTTGCGGGCTGAGCCGCGGCCGGGGCTGCACCGCCGGGTCCGTCCTCTAGGTGGGAGCCTGGGAGCGCGAATGGGGCGCTGCAGCCCCCCGGCCCCTCGGGGTGCGGGGGGGCACGGGCTGCGCGCCGGGCTTCTGCGCCCCCCCCACCCACCCCGTGCCCCTCCGCTCCCCCAGGGGCAGTGCTGCCAGCCGGGGTTTGACGCTTTTTCGCTGAACGCCCCCCGTGCTCCCCTGCGCGCTGCCCGAGCCGGGGGGGCACACCCCAGCCCCCCCTCCCGGCGCCGCCCGCAGCCCCCCTGCCCCCGCCGCGGGGTCCTTCCCGCCGGGGGGCTGCCCCAGGGGCGCAATGACAGCAGCAGCCAGAAAGCGAGGGTGCCTCCCCAGGGGGCTGCGGGGGGGCTGCAGTGGTACCCAAGCGAGGAGCTGGCGCAGACCACCGGGGCAATGCTGGTCGTATTTCTTCAGGAGCTGCTGCACGTACGCATTTTTCCCCTCATTTCGACAGTGGATTAATGAGCACCGTCACTGCTAAAGCAAACCTAAACGGAAACCGAAAGCCAGCCTTCCATTTTCATGAAAACATGTTTTCTACCGAACTGCAGCTATCGCTGTGAGCAGCCAGCTTCCCACCCCTCACAGAAACGCTGCGCGTAGATCCAGAAGGAGGAGAAGGATGTGCTGCTCTGCCGAGCCGGCACATAGGCAGGATATTGAGCAGGGACATGGGAGAGTCACACCAGATTTTTCTGCTCTAAGCAATCGGAAGGTGCTGGTATTTACTGCAAGAATTCGAGATCATAAGCCAAAGGAACTATTTCTATTTCTGCACATAAGATGGGACAGACAAGCCCAGAAATGGAACACACATCTATCGGCATGACTGGAAGGTGGCATCAAGCGGGCTTTAGCCTCTCGGTAACCTGCTGTCCACATTGTCCTTTTCATCCCAAATGCTCATTCCACAAAGCGGGGGACAATCAGAAAGTTTGGACTAAATTGTAACACCCTGTTCAGTCCTTTAGGTGGAAGGTTGAGAAAACAAATCTGATTATCAGAAAAGGGGTTGTTTGTCCCAAAGAGCAAAACTAAAAGTGCAATCACTTCTTTGCCCTCTTGACTTGATGTCAGACATGAATCAGGCGTGTGGGCTGGGAGGGCCCGCTCCAAGGCTTGCAAGGTCTTAGCTGAAATAGTCTGACAAACTCAGATCCCACAGGCTGTTCCTGTATCTTGTGTCTCTTGAGTCTTCTGCTCCAGATGCTGTTTTGCAATAAATGCATCACTCTTTTTGTACGCTGTTGTGTAAAAGTGGAAAGACAGGCTGGGGCCTGGCTGTGCTCTCCCGCTGCGGTACCAGGACTGAACAGAGCAGGAGCAGGGCTGGGCAGTGCAGGAGGTGGCAGGGGCAGCATCCTGAGCACAGGTCTGTGCCAGGGGAGCTCCCCGTGCCCCCCAATGCCACAGAAATCCTCCGCTGCCCGGGGGCAGCCACAGCCCGGCACAGCCGGAGGCTGCTCCAGCTCCACACCAGCACCGCGCACCTCGCACTGGGGAAATCCCCAGCCAAAGGCAGCGAAAGCACGGTCTTGCCTCACGGAGACAGGCTGCTCTGACAGCGTAACTGGAGGGAGAGGCCAGCCTTCTCTGCACTTCTGCATTGTGTGCATTGCACAACCGCTGTGCAGGGTGTGAAACGCGGAGCTTTCCTCCGATACCAGACAGCTCAGTCCTTTCCCACGCTCGTGGCCATCCGCCATGCGCTGGGAATGAGCTTTGCCATTGACCCGTGGGCCAGTTAACACCTTCTCTGCGTTTAGCCCAGTCAGGTAGGAAACCACCTCCTGGACCCTGCCTGCTGGCTCCGCCGGCTGCCACGCTGCCATGGGCTGAGTCATACCAGAGGCTCCCGCTGCCACTGACATCATGGGAGTCGTGAGGGGGGAGCCCTGCAGGCTGTTTGTCTTTCTGCCCCCGTGACACACATCCGTCTCATGGGAGGGCTTTGGGGCAGCCAGCGCTGTCCCACATTGCGCAGGGCCCCCGATGGCCATGCTTGGCCCCCTGCCTGGGGACCGCGCTGACCCCACCATCCTGGCCCGGAGAAGGAGGAAATGAGTTTCCTGACCGGGAATGTGTGCTCAGCCCAGCAGAGCCAGGACCTCCCATTCCAGCTTTAACAGGAGGGCTGGGGAGACCCAGCCTGTGTCCCAAGGGGCTCACCCTAAGCCCACTGAGCACAAGCTGTCCCTAAGCTGCTGTCAAGGACTTAACCCCTTGGGTTTGTAGACTTCGGCAGGGCTTGAGATGTCCTTCCTTGATCTCCTGGGTGCCTGGAGCAGACACTCCAGCCTGGGAACATCCAGAAGCTATTCGTGCATGGACAGCTTTCTTCCATAACATTCCCGTTGCACGGTGACACCACCAGCGTGTGCAGCAGCTCGGGACTGGCGGTGCGAGGGGAGCTGAGGGGCCAGGCTGGCGTGGCTGACCCTCTGCTGCTCCCTCCCGCTGCGGGCACTGAGAGCTGCCAGGTGAGGGCACGTCCCTGTGTCTCAGGGAGATGTTCCTGCTCTCAAGGCTGGAAACGCAACAACAAACCTCAGCGGGGACAGCACAGGGCCATGTGTCCCTTTGCTCAGGAAGCGTTTGACACTTCTGGGTTTTGCTACATGTCTCCATTCATCCCAGAGATGTGCCTACAGATGACTAACAGCTACAAGCCATGACACCGCGCCTCGCTGCGAAGCCGGCCTTGCTGACACGGCTTGCTCGCAGCCTGTGTGCTGAGCTGGGGCTCGATGTCACCACACGCCCATGTGCCAGAGGCATGGGGTGGCCACGGGGCTGCAAGTAGGCACCGGGGCTCTCCCTCAGGACCTGCAGGGATCTCAGCCCTGGGCAGTTTGGGAGGTTTTTTCCCCTGCCCCAACATGTGCAGGGCACAGGGAAAGAGCAAACACATCTCCCTGCTCCCTGCAGAGCGATGGGCAGCCCTAGCCAGCTCTTTGGGGGGCTGGGGCTCCAGAGGCATAGCTGTGCCATCTCCCCTCTGCACGCCCATAGCACAGGCATGGTGAGCTCTGCAACTCCTGTCCCCAGCGAGGTCTGCTCTGTAGGATCCTCTGCCACCACTGGAGGGGAAGAGCAGGAGAGCTCCCGGCACTGCTGCCCACCACTCACTTGTCTCAGGCATGCTCTGCTTTCGGCTCCTTAGAACAAAAACTGCTTCCCAGATGTATGTGACTTCTCAAGAGGTATTTGTTCAGCTATAAGCATAAATCCTCTGCTCTTCACATTGCTCTGGGTGGGATAAAATATTCTGTGACTGTCTATTTAAACATCTTATGTTAATACCACGAAGTGTTTGTTCAGCTTCTATTATTCTTTTAGCTCTGAAGTCAAAAACACTCTCAGGCATGTCAGAGTACAACAAATCCACAGCTACAGATGCTGCATCTGAACAAAACTCAGGCTGAGCAGGAAGGATGTGTCTGGAGAAGGGGACAGCTGACATTTTCCAGCAGAGGGGCCATGACTGGGAAGGGCTTAGCAAAACGGTAAATAGCTGCTGTCACAGACACTTGCATAACCGCTTGGTTTTCCTCATCATTATTTATTAGTTGAGTCGGTTGCTTCTCCCTGCTTTTGAATCTGCTGTGGCAAACCCAAGGTTAGCCGGTAAGCCAGGAGCGCTGCTTCAGAGAGGAGAGGGTGCTGCCTGCATGCAGATGCTCTGGGAGCATTCTGTTAAACACATCTGCTGGAATGAGGTGATCACAGCAAGGAGGAATCATCTAGATATTGAGTCACTGATGCATCCTGGGCAGGGGCAGTGGGACCAGTCCTCCCTGGCTTTGGTGCAGGGATGTGGGCAAACCACTTTCCCAGGGCCAGCCAAGCGCTTTCCCTGCTGCCAGGACGGTCAGCAACAGATTTCTTGCGAGCTGTCTGACACCAGCCATGGTTGGTCTGTGCCTTGCTGAGGTGCAGTTTTACCTTTTGTGGAAGACCTCAGGAGATGCACACTGAGCTGGACAGACGGGAGGATTCATTTCGCAGCCCCCTTGCAGGGTCATCATCCCTGGCTGGTCAGCCAAGACCTGACGTGCTCGTGCAGCACCACATGCTGCACCTGGGACAGCCCACACAATGGCGAGGCTTCTGCTGTCTCTGCCATTTCAGCCCTCAACTATAACAGATTTATAGTCAAAAAGACCTGGGGAAAAAGGCTCTTTTCCTTGATGGAAGCGCAAGAGAAAAAAAGTAGTCAGGGTGTGGCCAATCCATCTGTCACTGAGGAAATAAGCCCGTCCTCTTATAACTTAATGCCATCATTCACTAAGACCAAAGGTAGAGATCAAGGCTGCTTACTCGGAGTAGTACCTAAGGCCGTGTCTAGTCAGGCACACAGGCAGTCGCAGTGACAGCCAAATATAAATTACTCTGGCGTGGTCCCTCGGGAGTGCGCGCTCTCCTCCAGAGCAAGCAATTGCCTCCCAAATATGTCTACTCTGCAGGGAGCCCTCGGGCTACACAGGGAGTAAGTTACTCTGCAGAGTACTTATAAGGGTCTCCTTAAAAGCCAGGGAATAAGTTCAAGAGAGAATATTTCAGAGAAAAATCAGTCTATTTGTCTGCAGCTGCAAAGGAATCCCATACTCATGGATGAAGGCGGCACTGGGAAGACAGCTAGCAATGCGACGAGTACTGTGGGCATACGGGCTCAAAATATCAGTCAGTAAGTTCTACAAATCCCGGTTTAGCTTCTACTGTAGTCCTCCCTTGCTGCATTTTCCTTTTATCTGAGAAGGCTTGAGCTACCTTTTGTCCTCTTGAACCACCATGGCATGTCACACCAGGGACGGGGTCCAGGAGCTCTTGCCCGACAGGAGCGGAGCTGCCCTGCAAGAGGGGAATGACCTTCCCACTGGTGCCTCCGCTGGGCACGCTTCCAAACCGGAGCGATGTGTCAGCTGATGGGTTCTCACTCTGGCAACCAGCTACGATGCTGCCATCAGAGACATCTTTATTGAGGCAAAAAAGAGAAGCAGATGGTCTCTCAGTCAGCATCTCCATAAATGTGAGTGGTTGCATCTATAAAAGCAAACTGCTATAAAGGGATGCTGCTAAGCTTTCCTTCCAGCATTATTGCTCAACTTTCCTCATGAGGCATGGTGACCCTCTTCCAAAGAAAGGGCATAAATCATCACTGGCTTTTTCCTTTAATTCCTGGATGTGCTGAGTCCTGTGTAATAAATTATACTGCTCACTGTAGAAGAAAATTCAGATGCAGCTCTGCCAGCCCCTTGAATCCCTAGGTCACAGGTGATGGGAGGGTTCAGTCAATCTACCCGGCTTTGTTCACATCAACCAGGAGCACATGTCAGTAAGTGAGGTGAGACGAGCCATTAGGTCACCCCGCAGATGAGCAGGGGATTTAGGATGCCAAAGCTGTTGGGAACGTACATGTTCCGAGGCAGCCAGCCCCAGCCCCATCCCCCCCCAGCGAGGCTGAAGGCATGAACTCAGGCTCTGAGCAGGCACAGGTGCCTGCCCCTCACTGCTTGGGGCTTGTCTACACAGGACTCTTAAAAAATTTAAATTGAAGTAACTAAATCTAAAATGGATTAAGGAGCATTAAAATTCTGCATAAAACTCTCATTCAGAATTAAAATGGCCTTAATTCAGTTTAATTTACTCCCAAATGCTACTAAATAAGGCCATTTAAATTGTCCTTAATTAACATAAGTGGTCCCATATAGGCATTTATAAATGAGGTTTAATTAGCCCATTTTTAAAAGTGAGCTAGCTGCCTTGAGCTTCCATAGGTAGGCGAGCCAGGCCCATGGCTGCTTTGCTGACAAGGCTCCTGATTGAGGCTGGTTAGCAATGGGTTTGTAGCGCTGGCGTCTCTTCCCAAGCAACTGGCACGAGGCCAGCTTCTTCCCCGCCAGCAGATAATAAGATCCTTGAATACCACCTATTTTGACTGCGTTAAATGCACGAGTGGGAGATGAAAGGCTTTGTCAGAGGACGAGTTCTTCCTTTAAGATCTGGGACACGGGAGTAGTAATCCCTAGAAAAAATCCGTAGAAAAATGTGATGTCAGGATTTTGTGAGACTTGCTCATGAGCACGGAATCAGACTGGAAGAAAGCTTGCCTTGAGTCGGCAGGGAAGTGGAAGGAGATGGAGGACTGGGAGGGACCGAGCCCATCCCTGGGACAGGCCTTCTGCTATCACAGGCTACCTCGCTGTCACCACTGCCCCCAGATGCTTTTGTTCCTTTTTTTGCTTACTAGAAGCCCCAGTTCAGAAAGATAACCCTTCAGCAGCGTGAGGGCTGCCCTCGATACCCAGCGTGGTGCATTGGGCACATCCTGTGGTCTCGTGGCTGGCCTTGCCTGCCCGTGTCCTCCCCCTCGCTCTCACCAGTTCCTCCTCAGGAAAGGCCCCACGCATGCGCGCGATGCCGAGGGGATTTCCACCTCCTTCCTGTGGGCGCAGAGAGCTTGCAGCAGGATGGAGGCACGAGCACCGCTCGGCAGCCCAGCAGTGCCAGCAGACGGCCTGTCCCACAGTGAAAAGGGGACGATGCAGCTGCCTGATGGAGGGCACAGCACTGCCAGTGCTCAGCCCGCTGCTCCCCAGCCAGGCCTCGCCAACAAGCCCCGCTGGGCGCCTCAGCCCAGGGACCTGGACCGTGTCCTCCCACATGCCATCCAACCGCGCAGCCCTGCAGAAGGAAAGGCAGATTGCTATGCGATGAGGGCATGACCTCTGGTGCACAACACAAAAAAATCACCTTTCCCAAAACAAAGTGGGGTTTGGTCGTGCCTGGAAGCAGAGTGTGCAAGGTGGAAAGCATTTCTGCAAAACACACCACCACGGAGGTGCTCAGTTCCCCTTATGAAATCCATGAAATGGTTATTGGCATGTCTCTGGCAGACTTGGTGCTATTTAGGGTCCTCTGAATATGGCTCCCTTCCCTCCCCTTGGGCTGATTCTTTGCTCTGCAGCTCCTCTGGCATTCCCTACTCCAGGACAACTCGCTGCTCCAAACTCCATGTCAGTGGGCTGCTGCGATCACGGTTTTCTGCAGGGTACTGCTCCCCGGGTAGCAGCTTTACCGAGGTCTGGCTGCATGTGACACCCCGGGGTGCGCAGAGAGGGGCAGAGACCTTTGGGTGTGCTCGGAGGGAGCAGGATGGCAGATGGCTCCTGGAAACCACAGTGAAGGTGGCACAGCAGCCACACAGGTCCAGGGGACAGCGGAGCAGAGGCGTGACTGTCCCTGAAGACACTGCATGCTTGTTTCCACAAGGAATTCAACAGCAATACCTCCTCCTCTGCGCTGTGTAGTGGGGATGGGTCAATACACTTTCAAATCACACCAATTAAGTGAAAGCTGGTTTCTTGCTTTGGAACTAAGAAGCTTCCTTCTCACAGGCGGGCAGAGGTGTCAGGACTGTGGGACAGCTCTGCTCCTCCAGCTCCTCTCCCTGTGCAGGGGACCCTTCGTGTGCCTCGGGGACGAACGACGTCTCCTGCCTTGTGTGCGCAGTAGCGCAGGGCCTTGGTGCATCCTGGTCCTGGCAGAGGCTTTGTTCTGGAAATCTTCATACCCTCAGAAGCTGCAGCCTCCACAGGAGCCCTTGCGATGCCAAACAACTGAAGCACTTTCTCTTCAAAGCAGTTTGTAAATGTGAAAATGGGGGGGAAAAAATCAAAAGTAACCACTGGGAGTTTTGGGGTGGGGCCAGCATATTGCCCCTTTTGACTTTTAGGGAGAAGCCAACAGACCCTCTCTGTGCTGGCTTCTCTTTTTACCAAATCAAAGCAGGCAGCGTGCAGTTGCTGTCACTGCTTTGCATAAATCAGAAGATCCAGCTTTGTGGCTCTTACATGGGGTATTTCCTATAAAAAGCACGTCTGTGGCCACACTTTTTGGTGCAATAGGCTTTATCCTGGAAGCAAAAGCAGAAAAACAATGCTAAATTCATGCTGACTGGAGTAGATTCCAAGGGAAAGAAGAGTTGGGAAAGCACCTACTTAAGTACTGACTAAGGATGTTATCTCTCATCTGAATCTAGCCTCTGTGTGTGTGTTACTGTTGAGTACACAGTGCGGTTTCAGACATGGCCAGAGACAAGAAAAAATGATTGTTTCAGGGTAACCACAAGGAAGATGAATGCAAATATATTCCTGTAACTGGGAGAGTTCCCTTGCTCTTAAGTTGGGCTCTGGTACATGGCTTCAGGGAAGCAAATTTGCAACTACCTTCATTAAGTTGTTTGGGAATGATTAATCAGAAGTCAGAGACGTAAAATTTTTGCACATTGTGAAATGTTGGTTGAATTCCTGCAGTTACGTACTGTCTGCAAGGGCCGCTTCAGGGAATAGTCAGGGGACAGGTACTGGTGGCTGACAGATGCTTCCTGTCGGCTCTTATCTCCTCTGAAAGCCGGGGCTGATAAGCTCCTGCGGGCTGAATCACAGCCACCTGCATCACGTTGGGATCAAAGTGGTGCAAGAGACGTGTGGCAGAGGCTCCAGCCTCCCGTGCGGTGCACGCCCAGCGCGCAGCCTGTCCGGGCACCCTCCATGCAGGGCACTGCCGGCACAGGGGGGGCCACTACAGCAGGAGACACTGCCGTCACCCCTGAGTGCGCTCTGCCACGTCCATCCATCAGGTGCCTTCCATGTCACCGTATGCCGTGTCCAAGCAGTGGCTGATGGCAGTGCAGCACAGAGCACCTGCGCCAATGTGCACGAAGCCTGTGGCTGCACGTTCACACCTTCCTTCGCACCTTCACACCTTCCTTCTGCCTAAAGCTGCCTACAGCTTCGGCTTGGCTTAAACAGCAGTGGCTTCTCCTTGCACCTGATACAACCCGCTGCCCCCGGCCCTCTGTCCCCTCTCCCTTCCTGGTTTCAGCTGCTTCCCAGCCACGTGCCGGGCACGCCACGGCCACCCCCTCCTGAGGGTCCTTAGGCCCCAGCCTGGCCTTTGGCGTGGCGGGGGCAGCGGGCGGTAGCACCATACACCCCGTGCGGGTCGGGGGGCACCCAGCAGGCGCCGTGGGGCTCTGGGACTCAGTCACCACTTGACACCCACCTCTGATGGGGGGTGGGGGGTGAGGGGGGTGGTAGTTAAAAAGGGTCAGGCCTGGAGTTTTGACGCATTGGTTTTAACCCAAGAGCAGCCAAGGACAAGCTGGGAAGACCTCTGAGGAACTGGCTATCGCCCACGCCGCCGCAGATGTGCCTGCCTGTGCCAACGGGGGGCTTCGCCGCACCGCCCGCCGCTGGCACCCCGCACAGGGGGCCGGGGGCCGGGGGCCGGGGGGCCGGGGCAGAGCAGGAAGCAGAAGGGCTCATTTCCCTAAGGAGCAGCTTGTCGGGGCAAATCTGCCCGCGTTGCAACACGATTTGCATAAACCCCAGGTGTTTGCAGCAGGGACCTGCCTCTGCATCTGCCGGGGTTATTCCACAGGCAGCGGCGGCGGGGCTGGACGGGGCCCAGAGGCGGCCGCCAAGCCGCGGCCCCCGCGGCGCTCGCCCAGCGAGGCAGGCCCGGCGGGCCCCGAGGCGAGGCCGCAGCCCGAGCAGCGCCGCCTCCCCGCCCCAGGGCCGCGGCCGGGCGGGGCGCGGGGCGGACCGGGAAGCGGCCGCCGCACCGCCCCCGCCCGCGCTGCCCTTCCGCGTTGGCGCGGCCGCGGCCCGGGCCCCGGTATAAAGCGGCGGCCGCCGCCCGGCCCGCACCGGCCCCATGGAGGCGCAGCGGCGGCCCGTCGGCGGCGGGCCGGTGAGCGGGGGCGGCGGGCCGGGCGGGCTCGGGGCGGGCGGCGCGGCCCCGCGGAGGCCGGGCACGGGGGCGCGGGGGGGGCCGCGCGGAGGCGTGCCGGGGGCCGCCGCTAACGCCCGTCTTGTCCCGCAGGTCCGGGGCGCGACCGGAGGCCGGGAGTCCCCCGCGGGGAGCCATGAGGGCGGGCAGCGGCGGCCCGGGCTGGCCTGAGGCGCTCCCGGCCGCCAGGCTGCCGGCGTCCCGGCTCGGCGGGAGGATGAGCGGCAGAGAGCCCTGCGAGGGCCGCGGGCTGGGCCCGGGCCTGCCCGGCGCGGAGCCGGCCGAGGAGGCGGGCAGCCCCGGGCGGGAGCCCTGCGACAGCGCCGAGATGCAGCTGAAGGTGGACTTCTTCCGCAAGCTGGGCTACTCCTCGGAGGAGATCCACGTCGTGCTGCAGAAGCTGGGCCTGGGCGCCGACACCAACACCGTGCTGGGGGAGCTGGTGAAGCACGGCCCGGCCGAGCGGGACAGCGGCGAGGCCCCGCCGGAGGCCAAGGAGGCCCCGCTGGTCCCGCGGGGGGGGGGCGGCCAACAAGGCCCCGGCGCCCGCCCCGGAGGAGACGGAGAGCGAGAACCTGAAGCCCATCGTCATCGATGGCAGCAACGTGGCCATGAGGTGGGTCTGGGGGCTGTGGGCGGGCACCGGGGGCTGCCCGTGCGGGGCCCGGTGTGGTGCGGCTTTTGCCTGAGCTCCAGTCCGGAGATTGGCGTCTGACACGCTCTGGGTTTGGCACCGAGAACAGCCACCGCTGGCAGCCCTGGTGATGCTTCCCGAGGCACCTCGCCGATACGTGCGGCGCTCGCCAGGGCGAGTGTCACCCTTGCAGGCGCCAGCCGTCTTGCTGGCCTCTCCCGCCCGTGGACCCCACAGGGCTCTGGCTGGAGTGGGCATGTTTGCTGGGAGTAAAGATGTTCCCTTGTGCTCTGGCTCATGGGTAGGATAACTGGAGATAGGTTGTCTTCTTACCTAATGGCTTTATGTAAGTTTCTGTAGCAGGAAGTTGCTCAATAAATAATTATGGGGTTAATTAGAGAAGACTTTGTAATATGGAGCTGTCTCCTGCATCGGAGACTGGTCTCCACATTACGACTCTCCTATTTTGGGTGGATTTGGTACAGCGCAGAGGACGGGTGAGAAGCTGAAGAGACACTGTAGCCTATGGAGTCACCAAGGCAGGGCTGCGACTCCTCCTCAGCATCTCTGGCGTTGTGGTGCCGATGGGGCAGGTCCTTGGGCGCTGCAGCCAGAGCAGCCTACGAAGCCGCTTGGGTTGGAGCGGTAATTTGGGAATGCCGGAACCCTAATATCCACGGAGCACCCAGACTCTCTGGGATGGGTATTTACTGGCTTGATGACCCTACTTTCACCTTGGCGTTTGTTTCCCACGATGGTGAGCGTTGTGTGCTCCCCACCTCTGCACAGGGGGTCTGGGCTCTCTGAATTTAACGCACCAGGTTTCTAAACAGGGCTCTGTCGTTGCAGTTGAAAAGCAAGCCTCCTTCACAGTGTTTTAGCCTAATAGGTTTTGTAGCATATGTTTGTGTGCACAGAATTTTTATTAAAAAAAAAAAACAGACCAAAAAACCTGGGTGACCACAGAGCTGCCGTGTGTGTTATGGTAGATTTTTTGTCTAAAGCAAAAGTGTTGAGTGGAGCTTTGTTTACGTGTGTGGTTTTCTCTAAGCCATGGTTGACAGTTCTGAGAACAGGACTGAGAAAAGATGGGGTACGGTCTGCTGTGTGTCCAAGAAACAGAGCCTGCGAGTCCCAGGGCAACTGAGGAATTCCGATGGCAATCAAGCAGGGCTGGAGAGTAAAAGATATGACCTTGGTGTCTCCAGGAGAGCGCAGTCCTGTTCCTGCAGCTCTCCAGCAGCTGTGCAGTCACTTGAGGAAAATGGCCCACTGCGGGACCTGTGCTGAGCGGTGTGGCTCTTGCAGCGGAGTTTACCTTTGATAAGTGTTCAGCCTTCAACAGAATTGGCTGCTGCTTTTGAAATGAGGAGCCTCTTACCTCATTTATCCCAAAAGCACAGGAGGGATCACAGCAAATGTGACTTAGGGCAGGCCGGGCGGTAACAATGCTGCCGATAGGAGTTTGACATGAGAAAAGCAGTCTGGCTTTTTTAAGCAATTTGCTAGAAGGGGAATTCCATTCTGAAACTTCCTGTATTGATGGTGTGATGTTCCCTGCTGATTCATTTGCAGTGTGTACCGGGGCCTTCCTGAGCAGCTCTTGACAAACATATGCAAATCATAGTGGAAATTAGCTTTTACTTCCTTCTAAGGGAATTTTTTCTTGGCTGTTGCCAAATCAGATCAGCCCAATTAGCTACCTTCTGTAGGTTTGAGACCGGTAGCAAGGACTCGGGGGAAAAAAAAAGTTTTTAAAAAACTTCATAGTAACTTGTGTCTGGCTATCTATGGCAAAAACAGACTGACATTGGCAAAGTTTTCAGAGCATCGTTCTGCTGATTGTTAATATCAGCCTTTCTGTAATTTGGGATTCTTAATGAAGATGCATTAGGTGTCTCTTCAGGTATTAGTTTTATTGCTAAACTTATAGTTCTTTTAGAATAAGTATTTTGGTACAACTTTTCAATTTTCTTAATAGGAGGAGGGTGAGGACAGGAGGAGAAGTAAAGCCTCTTTCTAGTGGTACTGTAGTAATTGTGCTGCTTAGCTGTGCCTCTGCTGGGATGGAAGCTCCTCAGTAACTTACGGAGGAGTTCACTGGCACGCTAAGTGGTGGTGGGAGTTGAAATGTCATTCAAGTGTAGATGGGAAGAGTAAGACTTGTGGCAGGGTAGTCCCCAGATGGGGAAAATCTTACTGAATCATGAGACCAGTTATCTTTAGTGTAGTACATATTACCAGAGTGTCATCATGAAATGCAGGCTATTAGATCTTGAATGACAGATCAGGCTGTAATACAAAAAAGTTGAAAGCTTGCCAGAACCATTATCAGCAGAAGAGCTGATTACACTGTAAATACTGGCACTTGTAAAACAGGAGTGGTAGCTTCCTCTTAGAAGTTCTGGAAACTTACTGATATGACCTAATAATTAAGAAGCAGCTTTTTGCATTGGTACGTAGCTTCTGATGCTGTTGTCAAACTTTGTTCTCAAACTGCCAAGTTGAGACATTCAGCACTGATCCTGTAACCAGGAGTTACTATTGCTATTTTATGCAAATAGTGCACTTATATATGCATATATAAAAATATGTATATATTGGGGGGGGGGGGCAGGCATAATGTAGCGAAGAAGCATTTTTCCTCAGTGCTGATGTCCTTGAGGTAAGAGTGCATAAAACCTTGTTTTCCTTGAGTTATCAGAATAGCTTTACAAACAGAACACCTAGTGAGGGTACCGTTTACACTGGCAGAGGTTAGCCACTGGTATTAGCTGGCAGAATAGGACAAAGGGTGTTCAAGTTGTACTCAGCACTAAAAATAAAGATCTAGAGTCTAGAGCGAAGCAAAAGCTCTGTTTCAGAGCAGCTGCAACAGTTACAGCTGCTTTCTCCCTCCCAGTGAGGATATGGGTATTTATTGGCATACTGAGGTGCTAAAGGAACAGTAATTCTGTGAAGAGCTTAGTGATGTCTCTTTACACAAGATGAGCAATGAATGCTGATTGTGCTACTCTAAACACTTCTTCACTAAAGATTATCTGAACTGCTGGATCCATTTGCTTAGTATATTGCCTGACAAGTCTGTACATAACCGGAATATTGAAGTCCTTAATTTTCTTCTTCAATGCAGCCATGGAAATAAAGAAGTGTTCTCCTGCCGAGGTATCCTTCTGGCTGTCCAGTGGTTTTGGGACAGGGGACACAAGGATATTACAGTCTTCGTGCCATCTTGGAGGAAGGAGCAGCCACGACCAGATGTGCTTATAACAGGTGTGGAAATGTGAAAACCAAAAGCAGCTTTTCAGGCTTACTGCTTTGTCACTTAATGAGCTTGCAAAGTTCTGGCTGGTTAATTACTAACTTATGAATGGAAGATCTGAGTGGTAGGAGATCCAGCAAGCTGAGCTGACCAGTGAGAATTAGTCATTAACTTCTCCCCTAAGCAAGTTCTTGCCTGAATCGGTGAAATAATTCAAGAACAAAGAATGTAGTGCTAGTCTGTTTCCTAACTTGTCTCTTACAGAGTTTTTTCTTCTTTCAGGGACACACCTTCATGCTATGTATTTGACTAACATATTTGACACTGTAGACTGTACAGAATTTCTACATGCTAAAAGTTAAAGCTCAATGGGAGCTTAGTCAGAATTATTCAAATTGAGGGGACTTTGCTCTGAACTTGCGAACAGCTGAGATTTCTAAGCAACTCTCCTCAGAAATCCATGCACTACATGGTACAGCACCATACAAGATACTAGCCTGCCAGCCTTAACTGCTGCATGCAAAGGGCGACGTGGCTGGGACTTGCTGTGTTACAGCAGCCTCGGTGGTGGGTTCTAAGGCTTCTTGGGTGCCATGCAGGCAGCGGGGCTAGGAATCCACCTCTGACAGCCTGATCGATGGTATAAAACAGATGAGAATGCAAGCTGAGCTGTGGAGAGAAGAAATTACTTTAATTTTGTCATTTATTTATAATGTTACTTTATCTGTGTGAAAGCCTTTGGGCTGTGTAAGTGTGTTCACATTTGTGTTTGTTCTAGACCAGTACATTCTCCGTGACCTTGAGAAGAAGAAAATTCTGGTCTTCACCCCTTCCAGGCGGGTTGGAGGCAAGCGTGTTGTCTGTTACGATGATCGATTCATTGTGAAACTGGCACATGAGTCTGATGGCATTGTGGTTTCTAATGATACTTATCGGGACCTGCAGAACGAGCGTCCTGAGTGGAAGAAATTTATTGAGGAGCGTCTGCTGATGTATTCCTTTGTTAATGACAAGTAGGTTCCCATTCTTTCTTTGCTTTAAAAAAAAAAATTCTGTGTGAGCGTGCTGTGTTGTTTTAATGAAGCAATAGCAAGTGATGCATGAAAAGAGCAAAATGCTGGTACAGTGTGGAAAAAAAATCCTGTAGAGATATTGGGAGGTATCTTAAATAGCTGTTCATGGTTTGGAACTAGGAGCTGTGCTGTAGTGGAGTTCCTAAGAGAGCTGCAAGGCTTGATTTCTTCACAGGACAATCATTTGCAGGCCTGGCAGCAGGTACTAATTTGGGTCAGCAACAGCACAAAACCTCTTCTCTGCCTGGAGTGAAGCACTTTGTGCTGGTCTTTACCAGGTGACAGGAGGGCTATCTCTGCAGTGAAATGGGAAAGTTTGGGGTTTTTTTTAGAGCTCAGAGAGCTTTTAATCTTCAGCGAAATGGGAGACTTTAAGAAGAAATTAACCCTGTCCCAAGAAAGTGAACTGCTCCTGACTGAGATTTATTTTTCTTTAGGTTTATGCCTCCAGATGATCCCTTAGGGCGACATGGCCCCAGCCTGGATAACTTTCTGAGAAAGAAACCTGTGGTGCCAGAACACAAGAAACAGCAGTGTCCTTATGGTAAGACTTGCCTTCTAAATGTGATGACCGAGGTCTCTGTGCAAGTGTAATTCATACATGAGTAAAATTCAGCTCCTCATTCCATGTTCTGCCTTCCCTTGCAGGGAAGAAATGCACTTATGGAATTAAGTGTAAATTCTACCACCCTGAAAGGATCAATCAGCCCCAGCGCTCATTAGCTGATGAACTCCGAGCCAATGCAAGGTTGTCTCCTACCAGAAGTACTGCTGCCAAGGAGGAGAAAAAAGGCAAAAGAGGTTCCCAGGCAGAGGTCTTGTGCTCCGTGCCCACAGAGAGTGATAAAAGCTCTTTGCAGAAGGTCTCTGCAGAGAGGAAAAGCTTGACCCACAAAGCAAAACCCAGTGATGTTCCGCTTCAGGTCAAAGGCTGTGTCTCAGGCAGCGTCCCTCCCAACAGTGGGAACCACAGGTCCTCCGACAGGTACCAGCAGCCTCATATGGACTCTCTCTCTTACATCTCTCAGGAGCATCTTGACTCAGGCATTGGGTCTCTGGAGAACCAACTGTCTGACATGTGGCCTTACAGATCTAGCAGTCACTGTGATCATTCCCCTGCTGATCAGATGGCAGTCTGCAACTGCGGTAGGCAGAGGCCTGTCTACCCACATTCTCCCGGCTTAGAGCAAAATGGTCTGGTCTCTTACAAGCATGGTTCCCATAAATCTTCCTCTGGTGCTAGCTTCTTGCAGTATAGCCCTGAGAGATCTCACTCAGGACCCCCTCACTCTTTCTCAGGCTACGGAGTACCAGTACACCCAGCTAATGCTGGCCAATACAGTCTGCCCAATGAATACGCTGCTCCTCCACCCCATTCTCGCGAGTTCTGGTCTGAACCATACCAGATGCCACCGCCTCAAGTGAGATCTACCAGCGTGCGAGATCCTCGTTCGGTACAGAGAGCCCCAGGGCCAGCGTATGGGGACTCCTGCCAGTGGGCTGTCTCTGACCAGTTCGCAGAGGAGCGAGCCAATGTGCATGTCAAGCTGTGTGGCATATTCCATCCCCATTTAGTTGATGCTGTGATGAGCCGTTTCCCTCGACTTCTGGATCCCCAGAGGCTAGCTGCAGAGATACTAACGTACAAGTCTCAGAACCCCGGTATATGAGGGATGCTGAGGGCAGCCAGGCACGTGGAGAGCTCGAGGGGCAGTGTTTGCGCTCTGTAGCTGCCATAGATGCCTTCTGAGGGCTCCTCCTTGTTTCTTGGAAGTACCGGGCTCCAGTTGGAGGCTGGATTCCAAATGTGGTACGCTCACAGCAAATTCCGGTCTAGGCATGACAGTGTGCCCCTGTTAGAGAGGTGAGAGCACCCTAGGGTCCCGTCTTACCAGAGGCTGTTGAAGAGGCTCTGGGTGCTGAACAGGAGGAGGGGCCGTAGCTTCAGAGCAGGATTTTTCCTTTGGGTTTGTGTGGCGAGTCGGGCACACCCCAAATTCCTGCAGTTGTTCAGGGCCAAATGTGACCTTATTCCTCCTGTTAGCTTCAGGTTTGAGATGGCTTGGTGTGTTATCAGGTGTGTGGAGGGAGGATTCGGGGGAGGGGGGGGGCTTGTGGAAGGTGAGGGGGTTACTACCTTTGCACTGGTGTGAGGCTTATTTGTGAAGACTGAAATGCATCGTCAAGGCTGTTCTTGGCTCTTAAGTAGGCCTGTTTACCAAACCACGCAGATCTGTGGAAAATGTTTGATTATAAATCTAGTACAAAGCTGGGTTTAGCTGACTTTAATTTGGTTTTATTGGTGCACTTCTTTAATGATGCTTTCCATACCCCTCCCACTTAAGCTTACCTTCCTGAGATGAGGCAATTCTCCGGTATGTACCACAAGTGCTTAGCAAGCTGCTTAGCTCCCAGAAATGAGAGGAGCTGGGAGCACAATCCCTTCTCGGGATGAGAGGCCTGACACTGCTCCAAAGCGGCATGCGAGCTGTGCGTTTGTCATCTGCTGGAAAACACAGGTGTCGGAACACGAGGATGACCACGCTGTTGATGCTGCTCTAAAGCAGTGACCTTGCCTGGTAACCTGTCCCAGGCTATCTCTGTACAACGCTGACAAGGAGGATTTATGATGTTGTGCCTTTTGTCTTCAGACAGCAATAGTTTTGAGCATTCGGTAAAACAGCTGTAGTCATGTCTGGGCTGCTGCCAGTCCTGGTCACGAGGATTCCTTAATATTTTTCTCTGTAAAACTGTTGCTTCATCTTCCTTCTTACTAATGTTCTCCTGTCCCCTTCAGCTTTGTCAGACTAGCAGCATCCAAAAATGTAGAATAAGACTTATTTGGTAAGACTGCTCCCCTCTCGTTCCCTCTTACTCTGTAAGGTGTTTTGTTTGGTTTTTTTTTAACTGTAGATACTGTAACAGATTTTAAATATGCAAAACCAATTGCTGTAGTAATTGGTTCTGGTCCTGGAATTTCATTGTGCTTAGAATGCAAAGATGTTTCTTGCACTTGCAGGCCAGAAGCAGTTGATTCGTTGATACACATTGTATCTGTGTTTTTGTTATGTTTTTAAAATACGTCTATCTTGTGGTTAAACAGAGGTTGTTGAGTGGCATATTATGAAGGGGAGAGTGGAATACGGCTGTTTTCTGAGAGCCCTTTCAGGAACAGATTTGTCTGTTCCTCTTCTTCCCTCTGTCCAAGGAGTGACCTACCCAGACTGGCACCATGTGCCATAAAAACCACAGGGACACAGAAACCTGTATACCTGGTTAATTATGATACATTACAAATTAGTAATGTTTCATGTTAGTAAGCAAAATGCTTCTTAATTCTAAGTAACCTGATACTTTGCATATTTGTAAATTACAGGAAAAATGGTTTTTAATGTTATTGTCCAGCAACTTGCTGCTTGATGCTGTTTTTAATTAGTACTATTCTTGACTCGGCCATTGTGTTACTTGGCGTGGTGTGTGTTGTTTTTCTGGTGGAATGCTGATGTATGCTTCTTCTCTTGCAATCAGAAGATTATCATTTTATACTCGCAAGCTGACATTTTACTGAACTTTCTGTATCGTTATGCAGTATATAGTTTATGTACTGAATGGAGGCAGCCACATGGAAGCTGTGGCAAAGTAAGAACTTGTGTTTTATAAATAAAAACTGCTGAGTTGAATTACTTGGTCTCTGGTGGCTTTTTGGAAGACTGTTCAACACTTTGGTTGTTTTTCCAGGAAAGCTGGAGAAATTATCCCTCATCCCTGGGGTTCCTCTGACAATCTTCAATCTCCATATGCAGTCGAATGGCAGCGACAGTGTGATGGCTGGATATTGACAGGCTTGTTAACTGATGCAGTGTGACAGGTCAAAAAAATCAAATTGCTCCAAATTGGTGTAGCAGAGAATAGTGATAAAAAGTTTATTTGGCATTACTGAAGTTAGCTCGCTGCCCCGGGGATGCACTGGCAGTCGAGGTGCAGTGCAAAGGCATGTGGCTGTCACTGCAGTATGGGAACAACCATGTTGGATGTCTCGTGTGCTAAAGAAGCGCGTGCTCATCATTATTTTGGGATAAACTGTGGGCTGTGCTTCAGTTGTAACGGACAGTTCCAGAGTACAGTCTGGAAATAAATACCCATGTTGTCCAGTTACATAGCACATCTGTGTCAGATGTTGCACATGATCGTATGCTGACTGTAACATGTCAAGACTTTGCTCTAAAGCTCTGTTACCAGCTGGGAAGGAAATGCAGTAGGAATATCAAGGCTCACATTTCTGTGTAAGAATCTTCCCCTCCCACCTGCTGTACCGCAGTACAGCATGTTCTTATCTGACTTGTTAAATACCTTTATGGTCTTTATTCAAATTTGTGCTCTTAATTTAATACAGGGCAATGGCTATTTCTAGTTAATCAAAACCAAGGAAGGCAGTGCTTTGATAGTACATTGTCTGAAAAAATAAATCCGAAACCTCACAGTCTGAAAGGTCACTGACGTGCTGTGGGAGAGGAACATGCCCGAGGACGTCATTTGAAGTGACAGTAAGCTTTTGTGGCTCTGTACAGGTATGGTGGGGAGGGGATTAAGTGATGCGTCATGAATTGGATCAGACCTTTTAACCAGGTGAAGGCTTTTCTGCTGTTTGTAGTGGGGTTCTGTAGCTGAAAAATGCTGCAGGATTTTTAAGGCTGGTCTTCTATAAAATACCTTAACAGGGGACTTTGGTTTTGCAGGATGGGTAGGTGTAGGGGGGAATGTTGATTTTTACTTCTATCAAAGCTGGGCTGCTGCAACTAAAAAAGCCTGTGCCGAAGCACAGATGTTCATTTACCATAACCAGGAAAAGAAGAGCTGGTGGCCACTTTCTTTGGTTATGATGTGAATGGCCCTTTTCTATTGCAGTGACAGTCCTAGTGGCACAGCAAGTTGAGGGGGTTAGTCCCCAACATGAATCTTGTCAAAATTATTCCCACAAACTTCTGCTGTGTGTGTTGCTGTGCCCCCTGCCCCCCCGAAAACCCAGCTGAAATCTAGCCACTGCTGCTCTGAATTCTCTTGATCTCTTACCCAAGGCTTCTGCATGAGAGACCCCGTGCCTCCTGCCCCTGGAGCAGCCCGTGTGTTCCAGTGCGAGTACTGCTTTCTCCTACGCCAGGCAGCCCAGTGGTGCCCAGGAGCTCGGGAAATGTGGGGAGTGCTGATCGGAGCTGTCACTGCTGCGTATTTTTCCCCCCTGCGCAGTCGTCTGCACTGAGTCAGAGGAGCTGCCTACCTGCACGCTGTGGGCTGCTGTGCTTGGGCAGGTTCTCTGTGCTGTTATTGTGGAATTTTCAAGACTCATCCGGTGGCTTACCACTTCCTTGGGGCACGGCGGCGAGGGGGACCTGTCATGACTGCTGTGCGTTGGCTTTGTGTTTCTTATCCAACTAAAATAGGTTAGACCTTGTCGGGTTACTGCTCTGTTGGTTAAGGAGGTCACACACAGGCACCCCGTGGAAAGTTCCCTGTACCTCAGTGGGCTTGTGCTGCCTTCGTCCTGTTGGCCTCATGCAGCTGTAAAGCCTTGTGCTGAGCCCTCAGGAGGCTGGCTCCTCTCTGAGCACCTTCTCCTACCCTGACCAGGTGAGGAATCGCTGCTGTTCTCTTTGAAAGGGGGAGCTCCCAGCTGAGCTGGAGAAAAGGGGTGCAGAAGGCTCCTGAAAAGTGTCGAGGCACAACCACGGGAAAGAGAAGGATTACAGAGATGACCCAAGGCTGTTTCCATTGGGCAGTGGGGCCAAGGGGAGCTGGCCGAACAGCTGCGAGCTCTGCAACACAAGTCTGGTGAGCCCATCCAGCGCTGGCTCTTTCCTTCCAAATCAAGCGTGCCAGCCTCCAGCAGCGGGCAAGTCGGTCCCACCACGCGCATTGCCCTCAGCGTGAGGGGGCAGCCGTGGCTGCATCCTCCCCAAAAGCACAAAGGCAGCATAAAGGGAACCAAGGAGCGTGGGCTGGGGTAGGAAGGACTGATGTGAAAGTGAGGAGGCAGTGAGCGTGCTTGTAAAGAGCGATGGGGGGTCCGCCAGTGTTTTGGGGGTAGAGAACAGTGTCCTCTTTGCCTTTGTGGTAGAAATAGATGGAAAAGGTAATTAAATATCATCAAAGGAAAGGCTTTGCTCCCACTGCACAAGGAAAGGATGAACAGGCACGAGGAGGAGCCCTCCATAAGTCAGTGCTGCAGGATGTCTTGACTTTGGGCTTTTTTTTTTTTTTTTTTAAATCAATACTCAAAAGAGGGAAGGAAGAAGTGGGAAGCTGTGCTGTGGCAGAGGTCAGGGTTAGAAACTGCTGTGTTCTCATCTCCTTCCCCTGTGCTGGGCGGTGACCCCGGAGGGGCCCTGGGTGGCGGCTGCAGCCCCCAGCCCCGTGGGACCGGGCACCCAGTGCCTGCGAGGCCCCAGCCTTCGCTCGCCTCTCCCCTGCGCCCACTGCCGTGTGCCCTTCTTGCTCGCTGAACTTTTGCTCGAACCCATCTGGTTCCCTCCCATCGGGGGATTTCCAGGATGTGGCTAGCCCAACTCTCATTTCAAGGCGTTTCCAGAGGCAGGAATCTGACCCAAGGCTCCTGCACAGGCCGTGGGAAAGGGGCGCCTATGTAATGGAGGCACATGTGTGCATGGCATCACGTGGGGGTGTGACAATGCCACCGGCCTGGGGCAGGCCACCTTACAAGGAAGCAGGTTCAGCATCAAACTGCTGATTTCACCCAGCTCTGAGGCTGCAGGGCTATTTCTCTCCCTGCAGAGAGGAAGAGGTGCCCCGACATCTGCACTGCATCTTTGAGGCACTTTGGGGTACAGGTTTGCTGCAAGAGAGAAATGCAGGAAGTGAGCAAGTCCGCAGAGTAAATGCGGCACCAAAGTGAACAGAAAGGTGCAAGGGTGGGAGAGGGTCTGGGTCCTGCTGGAGGGAAGCAAAGCTGACAGCGGCAGGGAGGCTGGAGAGTGCTGCTGGTGCCGGTGCCCCTCAGCACTTGCCCTCCAGCCACGCATTTTTCAGTTCACCTCTCACCATGCTCCCTCGGTGCCCTGAGTACCCCCGGGCTCCCTAAGGCCGAGGTTTGCTCCAGGCGCTGCGCCAGGCCAGCAGAAGTGCTTTCTTCTGTCTCGGTTTCTCCTTGAGCAACGCCAGACCCCAGCCCTCCTGGTGAAGCCGTGACCCATGAGCGAGAAGCAGCTCTCAGCTTCCCCGTGTGCCCCCCCAGGCCTGCATTGCACAAATACTTTGGACTAAATACAGCATCTGGTTGAGCAATAGGTCAGGAGGATTTGCATGGCGTGTTGGCCAGGGGGAAGGTTTCCCCAGCCTGTGAGGCGGTTATTGCCTCACTCGGAGGTGTCACGGTGAGGGTGCTGCAGCAGGGGCTTGGCCACCCATGGGGGGCTGCTCCAGTGGGGAGGAAGAGCTGGTGAATGTAGTTAACGCTGCTTGATTCACCCTCCACCTCCTAAACCCTGTCCCTGCAGAGTGGCTGAGCTGCTGTCGGGGTGGGGGTGACGGGGGATTTCCAGCACAGCCCCGGGGGCTGCCTCAGGAGAGCTGAGCTGTGGGGCCAGGACCTTGTCACAGCGCTGCAAAGCTGCTGTCTGATGTCCCCAGCGCTCCTGAGGTCTCTTCATGGATGCTGCTGCCATTCCTGCAGGAGAGGGGATGGCCAGTTTGGGGCTGGGGTTTTGTGGCAGCAGGGACCCAGGAGTGGCTCATTTGCGTCACCTGGTTTATTTTGATATTTCTTAGTGTGGGCCTGTCCCACCTCAAGCATCGTGCGGGAGCCAGGTCAGTGCAGGATGAGTCAGGCTGCTGTTCCTTGCATTGCATCAGTTCCCCGATGGTGCAGGGTGCTGCACGGGCACGTCGGGAAGAACGATTCCCTGCTCGCTGCAGGGGCCTGTCCCCAGCCCCTGCACCCAGCCAGCTCCCTGGGGTGGGGGCTGCAGCAGGGCTGTGGGGATGGTTTCCACGCGCTCTCTGGGGCGCGGGGCGGGGGGGGGGGGGGAGCAGCGGGCCCAGGGTCGCGGCAGCCATTCCGCAGCGTTGCAGGTTAATTCCCAGAGTCAGACAAGCCTGCCTGGTGCCACAACAAAACCAGAATGGAAGTGTTCCCATCAAAGCCTTTGTGCTGGAGGCCAGTTGCGAGGGCTGCAGGGCCGGCGGGAGCAGGGTCACTGGCAGACCCTCAGCCGTGTGCGCTGGCACTGTTGGCGAGTGCCCATAGTGTGGGCAGCTGGCGGTGGCAACCAGCGTGGTGCTGGGGCTGGCGAGACACGTGGTGAGCGATGGGCACAGTGCGCCCACCTCTTGGCGGGGGCGGCTGGTTTGCACTAGCTGCTCACAGGGCAGGATCAGTGCCCGGGCGGGAGGTGCTGCTGCCACGCGGTCCCCACTGCCCGCGCTTGCCGCGAGCGCTTCCCGGGCTGAGTCCCGGCTCCGGGCCAGCTGCCGTGGCGTAGGGACCGGGCCCCTCTCTGCTTTAGCAAGGGTTCGTCTTGGTACCCCCTCCCCAGATGGCTGCGGGATGGGGGTCTCTGCAGCGCAGTGGCGGAGCAGCCGCCCCAGCGCGTGCAGCGGAAAGACCAAGCAAACAGCCCCGTGGAAGGTGGCTGCCTGTATTTCACAGCGGTGGCTGGCAGCTGGGGGGGGGGGGGGGGGGGGCAGCAGCACGCAGCCCCTGAGGCTGGGTCAGGGCTTGGGCACAGGGTGGCTCCTTGCCCCTTGCGTGGGGGCCCAAGGCTGATCCTGCCACGTGTGGGGCCCTGTAGCCGTGCCAGATCTGCCCTCCTGCGGGGTGGGAGGCTCAGCACCCTCCTGCAACGCCCCCCGGCCCCTTCTTTTCCCTTTGCTGGGCCAGGGGCTGCCTGACCCAACCCAGCGCTTTGGAGTGGGCAGAGGCAGGTTTGCCCAAGCCTGTTCCACCCGTGGCACGGCCCCCCTGGCTGCGCCATCCTCCAGGAACGAGGGCCCCTCGGCCGCCCCCGAGAGCCACGTGCTGTTGCAAGGAGCCAGCTGGGAGTTGCAACTTGTGTGGGGCAGTTCCTGCAGGGGACTTATCCGGCCAACGAGGAAGTAAACGGGGCAGCTCTTGGGTTTTGCAATCCATCCGTCACCCCAGTGTCTCCAGCTTGTGCAAGGTGAACAGGAGCTGGCGGTGACCTTACTCCTTGCTCCAGGAAGCTCCCAGCAAGTTGCAGCAGATCAGGAAGATGCTCGTAGCTGGGCTCCACCAGAGACAACCTGCCCAGGGCACAGCCAGCCCCCGGGGTGGCCGTGGCAAGGGGTGGCTGTGACCTGCCCTGGGCAGTGCAGGAGGCTGAGCTGCCTCCTGCTCCCAGCGGACCGGCGGGGCTGGGCAGGGTCCGGCTGGCACTGGGGGGTGGGGGCACGTCCAGGGACACGGCAACACAACTGGGACCGCGCCGTCCTGGCCTGTGTCCTGTGGTGCCTGAGCAGGGAGGGACAGGTGGCTCCTTCTTGTCTCGCTGATGCCCTACTTAAACCTTCACTTACGGTTTCTGCCTGTCACGGAGCTGCTGGCTCCGAAAGGCGGCACGGGCACGGGGCCAGCTGCCAGCGTGGCTCCGTCCACCGGCGTCCTTTAACAGAGCAGAAGGGCGAGAGGGGAAGCGATGGCTGGAGCTCTGCCATGTGTGGGAATGCCCAGCCAGGCTCCCAGTGGCAACTGGTATGGAGGGCTGGGAGCCTTCCTCGGCCCCCTCACCTCCCAAGTACCTCCCAGGGCAGCCCATTGCTGCCCAGTGCCCACCAGTGCTTCCCAGTGCCCAAGTGGCAGCTGGTGAGTTCCCCATGTTGCCCACTGGCAGAGCTCAGCACACTGCCCCCTCCCCAGCTCTGGCTGCAGATGGCAGGTCCCCCCCCCTCCCCAGTCACTGCCTCCCTGTCCCCCCATAACCCCCCAGACCCCAGCTGCTACCTGCCAGGCTCTCTCCATCGCTCCCACTGGCACTTTGGTCCTCCAGCCCCCCCAGCAGCTCAGGGTTGTCGCCGCTGTCCCACTGCCACGGGCGCTCCTGCAGCTGGGACAGGGCATGAGGGTCTGGGGGTATCAGGGGGCTGGGGGGACTGGGGGCCCCCTGGAGGACTCACCCGCTGGTGCAGGCCTTGCTGCTCCCGCAGCAGCTCCAGGAACCGGCTGCTCCACAGCAGCTTCTCGGCGCCCAGCTCGGTGCAGAGGAAGCGGACATCAGCCTCCAGTGCCTCCAGCCTCGCCAGCACAGCCTCGCTGACACCACCGCGCTGCTGCCGCTCCGCCGCTGCCCTGGCACCACAGCTCAGCTCCCGCCAGCGCCCCGCAACACCCACCCACCCGACCTCTGCACCAGGGTCACCCCTGCCTGCCCCCACCACCGTGCCAGGCACCCACCTGCCTGCCCAGGCTCCAGCGCCGGTGGGGAACCCCCGTCCTCCTCCTCACTCCCCTCGCTGCCACCTTCCAGCCTCAAGCGCAGCGCCACGCCGAGCTGAAAGCCGCCACACACCGCGGGGACTGACATGTCCACGGGCAGCTGAGCCCGGTGGCCCCGGCCCCAACCCTGACCAGGGGACCCTGCCGTGCCGTGCCCTGGGGACCTACAGCCACGTTGGTGCCACAGGGCCACCCACAGACCGTGTCACTGGGCTCAGCCATGTCCCGGGGGTCGGAGATCTCTGCAGCCCCCACAGCCTGGGGCCACGTTGGGGAGTTACCTCCTCGGTGACCTGGAAGGCGCCGTCCCAACAGCTCTTGTAGCAGATCAGCAGGTACTGGGGAGAGGATGGCGGCCGCGTGGTGAGAGCAGCAGGCTCAAACCTGCCCCAGGGAGCAATGTCCCCACGTCCCCAGGGCTCTTGGTGGGCAGAACCGTACAGTGCCTTGAGCCAAGAGCCAAACCCCAAGGACGAGGGTCCCGATCGCCCAGCCACGCTGCTGGACGGCGCGGTGTTGCCCACCCTGGCACCACCGCTACAGAAACAGAGCCGCAGCAGCACCCCCACCCCCTGCCCCGGCCCCTGGCTCTGGGCACCACATCTGGAGCCAACACAAGTCCGTGAAGGCAATTGGGGAAGGGGCCACATGGTACCAACCCACGCCAGCCTCCAGAGCCACTGCAGCCCCCGCAGCGCCATCCCGGAGAGCGACAGGAGCCACCAGCACCCAGCGCGCAGGAGCTGCCTCCACCTCGGCACCAGCGGGCCGTGCTGCCTGCCCATGGGCACCCTGCAGGCCAGGAGACACAGGTGTCGTCCCTGCACCCCCAGGAGCCTCTGCCTCGTGCACCCGCCCTGCTCCACGCACCGGAGGGATGTGCGGCAGCTGTGGGGTGCACCAGCTGACACTGGTGTCCAGCCCAGCTCGCCCAGTGCCAGGCTAGCGAAAGGGAAGGTATTTTCAGGGCCAGATCACAGCACAAGGCACCCGCTCGGTGGGGATGGCTGCTCCCCTTCCCCAGCTCTGCCCCCTTACCTGGCGCTGCGCTGCACCACGCCTGGACCCCTCCCGGCGGCGGGGCAGCTGCTGCCTCTCCTGCCTGGCGTCAGCTCTGGCTGCTGCTCGGCCCCTTGCTCGGGCTCGATAAACTGCCTAATCCTCCTGGCGAGGGATTAGCGTTCCTCCTGCCCTGCTTTCGGTGGCCGTAAGGACAGCTGCTGCTCTGCCAGCCCTCATTTGCTCTGCTCGGGATTCACGTTCTGCAAGCAAAGGGCTTGTGATTTATTTTCAACTACTACTCTTAGCTTTCAGGTAAAAGCCTGTGCAATTCGCTCCGACTCCTGCGTCCAAGGGCCAGGCACCGGCACTCCTGGGGATCTTTGGTCACTCAGGCTGTTTAAGGAGAAAGTTAGCAGTCCTCAGGAATAAAAATCAAAGTTTTAGGCACAACAGCCAGACTCCAGCATCCACCTCACGCCACTCTTGTAGGTGATGGTGCTTCTGTTCCCAAAGGGATCAGAGACCCTGCGTGCTGTCCCCCAACCTGACAGTAACACCGCAGGGAAGCTGGGGCTGTGCCCACCACTGCTTGTCCTGGGACGAGCGACCGTTCCGTCCCGGGGCAGACCTAGACCTCCCGGGGCCCCTCAGCAGCCGAAGGGCTGCTGCCCACCAGTGGGACCTGGGGGCAAACAGCTCCACATCAGCTGAACAGGGTGCCTTTAACTGGGAACCAAGCGCTTGCCATTTAACTTTCTGCGCCGATCAATGTGCTGCCCAGGGCTGCTGCCATCAGACACTGTCCTCGGCAGAACGGCTGTCCCCTTTCTTTAGTGACAAACGCTGCCAGCGGCAGCAAAGTTTGCATTTTCCCCTTGTCCCCGCAGCACCCCTAATGTGCATCACAGGGAAACTGGAGCCGATTGACACTTTGCCACAAAAAATGCCTGTACACACACAGGACTCCAAGGTACACCAGCCCTTTGCTGTGCCTCTGCAGGGAGGTGTTCTGGCCACAAAGGTTACTGCAGCTTTCCTCGAGGTCAGAGGTGCAGCAGAGACTTTTACCCTCTGAAGTTCAGCTGCTCTTGCTATCCTTGCTTTTGGAACAGCAGCAGTAGTGGGAGAAACCTGCTTTTTTATCAAGGCCAACTAGACAAAAACCATCAGCTAAGACTTCTTTGTTTTCCAGAGCTATGGAAAAGCAAGGCCTTGTAGGAGCTCATGCTATTTCCTAGATCTTCCACCCCCCTGTATTTAACCTCTGTGACTTAAAACACACAAAAGTAGGACAGCTTTGCAGCTTGCCCATTAAGCCGTTACATCCCGACACCCCCTGCAGATAAGCAGTTGCCAGCCGCACAACCACTTGCTCTACTGCAGGATAAGCCAGCTCCCACCGTGAGCAACTACGGAGCTGCCTTCATCCCTGAACCAGACAACAGAACAGGGGAGAACTTGGCTCATATAATTTTGCCTTCACTCCTGGGTAATGCTCTGCACTGACTGGGTTGCCTGGAGGGAGCTGAAAAAGACCCAAGAGATGAGGAAAGCAGAGGTGCAGCAGAACGGAACGAACACGCGGCTGTAACAAGCACACAAGCACGTGCTGGGGGGCTGCAACAACTCTCCCCGTGGCACTCTCTATCGGTGATGTTTAGGCAGACACAAATGCATTACAGCACCAATAACAAAGGCAATTTACCCTCCCGAGAAAAGCAAAGCTTATTTCAACATCAACGCTGATCATCTTGACCTGGCTACTGTGAAAAGCACCTAACGCTCATCCCTCTGCGTACTCTTCCAGTGGCAATGCAGACTGCTCATCCCTTATCTGCGGGCATCCTGCCAGGATCAGCAAGAACCGACTGACATCCAGCTTCTACCTTGAAGCGGAATTAGCTGAACGCAGCTGGAGATTAGAGCCTGGCAATCCTTTCGAGTACTCGATGTTGTGTCTACCAGAGGGAAGAAAGCACAAAGGAAACCTCCTAAGGGTCACGAGACAAGGAACAGCTACTACGCAAAAGTGGAAGGATTCCAGCAAAGCTCCTCATAAAGCAGATGGAGCATAAACAGCACTAGGAGTCAAATTTTGGACTGAACAAAACATGAGAAGAGAGACAAACATGTAACTTTTATTGTTTATGTACAAATGACAGAAGTTGGTATTAAAAAGAGAATCCACCCAATCTCAAACATAGCAAAGAGCAAGATGGCTTTGAGCTCCAGCCCTCCCTGCCTCTAAAAGCACTGCGTAAATTTTAGGAGATGTTGCTTAAAACTAAAGCTAGAGAAAAGGGTTAACCACCTTCTTCTCTACTTGAGGAAGAATCAAAATGAGCTGTTCCACAAAATGAAGAACCTTCCACTCTACACGGATTAAAACAAAGAAACCAGAAGTCATTTTGTTAACTATACACTTTGGTTTAAAAAAAACCCAACAACACAATAAAACCAACAAAAAACACAAAACAAAAACAAAACTACAAAGCTAAGTATTGGCAACGGAAGTAATCTAAGTCTTAGAACATGGATGGGACATACTGAATCATACCCCAGTTCCAGTGGAAAAAGCAATACCTCTCCATAGGTTTGCAGATGACAGGGGTGGCAGCAGCAAGATCAGCCAATATTAGGAAGTTCCCAACTGAGGTGGAAGCACAGAATAGTCAGGAATTCAGGACTACTACTACTACTACTATTACTACTACTACTACTACACCTTAGTCTTCCTGCAACTCAGGTGATTTAAAAATGATGCAAAGTACATGGTCCAAGATTTTCTCCCCCCATCTAAGTTCTTTAGAGCGAGCCACTCCCATCTGCAGACACTTGGCCAGAGAGCTGCCATCATGCTCATTCAGTCGACTGGCACTTTTCTCAGTGGGGATTCATGTAGACCTAAATCCCGGAAGCATCAGCACTGATGAGTCTAGTAGTCCTGCAGAGAAAGGAGAGGACAGGCACACTGAGACGCTTCTACCTTCAATTCTGCTTGCAGAGCTGGGATTTTCAGTCTTCTCTCATTTCTACATACCATTAGTTGCAGGCAAAACAGAAAAGAGGCTTTTTTCTTGTAGCTAAACATTCAAAAGAAAGGACCCTTCAAAACTTTAATTCAAGAGCGCATCAACTCAAACCAGATGCTTTTAACGTTCCAGATCATGACAAGATAATAGGATGCAAAACAGCTTTTTCCATAAAAAGTGTGTAGGACTTAACTGTGACCTAGCTTCGTAACAAGCCTACCTGGGCTTATTTACTGTTAAATCCACAAGACAATGCTTCTTTCATACCATGAGATTCCTCGACCACGAAAATAAGATCTTAAATTACAGCAGAGGGAGGCTTTTTAAGCTTAGGAGTCAGTCAGCCACTCAAGTCTACAGATGAGCAATGAAAACAACGACAGAGCACTGATACTTACGGCTCTTGGCTTTTTGTTTAACTTGAGATCAATCCTGTGGTTGGAAAGATAAGAGAAATGTCCATTTCAATACATTAAGCCAACTAGAGTTCAAAGAACCAGCTACTGCATATGGCACAGGCTACAACAAAGACTATTTGGTTAATTCAATCCACATTCTCAATTCGGCTGAGCCAAATCACTGTCCCAATATTACTGGACAAGAAAGCAGCAAAGAGACAGAGAGTGGATTCTTTATAATTTGTCAAAATGCATATTCCGTCCACTCACAAAAAGAGTTAATAAAGGTTCATAATAAAAATCACAGGGAAGTTATGCAGCATAAAGAAATACGGTTAAATACGCATGCTCTATGTTAATTTGTTAGATGTGTAACTATGCCATAGGTAATTATTCAGACATAGTGGTAATGGTTATTTACTTGGAATAGAGATAGGAGTTTAAGATGACAGGGGTTATACGAGTCAAAGGTAGTGAGTTTATTACATTTTTCCAGAAGGAAATATCCAAGTCTACACTAATCTCCTTCAGAAGCAAAGCCAGAAGAATCAGTTTTTAAACTAAGTTTTTAAGTTAAAAAGTTTATCTATTTAAAAATGAAATAGAAAGGTAAAGAAGAGTGAAGTTAATTTAATTTTGCTGAAGTTATTAAATAAAATGTTACCTCCATCACGCTTTTCTGTTTTTAAAAAAAACTTCCCAGCCTAACCTAATATACATACCTACAATTAAACAGATAAACTATGGGTTAGAAAGGTCTCAAAAGGCACATTGGTGTCTACACACTAACAACACAGCACAAGTACTAATTCAAGTCAAACTTACTCAAAGTCATAATCAAACATGCCAGACGGGCTGAGGGGCAGCATTTGAAAGGAAGAAAGCAATAGAAATTAATATACTAATGAATTAAATAAATTAGTTGATTAGCCACCCTAGCGAGATTACTAAAAAATAAAATAAAAATAAAATAAATAATAAAGCCAGTGTTCAAATGCCATAAAGTGCTTAAGATATCTTAACCAGAATTGGGCACAAAAAGCACTCTAGACGTGGCAATCCAGAGTCCCCCTCCCCAATCGGATTTCTGGGAAAAAAGAGGCGTTAGGACAGAGGCAGAGTGGTTTTATGGAGGGAATTTCAAAAGGAAGCTATCGGATACTTGAGAGTGCACACTAGCTCACAGGCAGAGAGAAAAACGGATTTGCTTGCAAAAGCAAACGAGCGGGTGGTCAGGAAGCAGTGGCTTTGTCTAATTATTACGGCAAAGCAAAGCTTGTTCAGGCAGAGGTGGAGACGGCACGGAACTAAGTGGCCAACTCCGCATTCGAATGTTCTCATAATGCACGCGCATATGCACACACATCCTCTTGCACTCGCCTCCTTCAGAGAGCTAAAAAGAGAAGACGGTCACTTGGCCAAAGCTAATGACAGTTTGGTAACATTCCCACCCCTCGCCTCAGCACTCACACGGACACCACGGCGCTGCCGCTAGAACCAGCTCTGCCCCAAAGCTAACGGTGTATTTGTTGGAAAGGACTTATCATCAAATCAGCTGTAACTTAGTAGCTTTTCAGCACTGAATTTCTAAGAGGAAACAATACTGTTTTCTCCTGAAATAGTTTCTAGCCATGAAAATTGCTGAGCACACAGAAAATAACGGTCTTGGCATTCCCATGGTCTCAGACGGAACAGAGCATGAGTTCAGTAAAAACACTTTGATTTCCACCTGATGCCCTGGTTTTAAGGGTGGGGAGTTAAGCTGCCTATTCACAACAGTTCTGCCCAGCCCGAACCCCACCTTCCACACAGCTCTGGGTGGCGCCCAAAGCAGAAAATCCAGCGGGGTCAGTGCACCTCCTGGGTGCCTGCTCCCATCACCTCCCCGTTCTTCAGGGACAGGTGAGCAGAACTCAGTCGTATGCTGGCAAATGGAAGAGTTTCTGAACAAAAAGACATGCCAGTATTTCTTTTTATTTTTCTCTTTTTCGTTCCGTGACACTCAAGAAACAGACACACCGGTCTCATCTGAAAGAGCACTCTGGGCTGTAATGCATTTTAAAACACTTTGCTACACTTTCAGTAGACTGGGACTGTTTTGTTGTTGTTTCTCTTTTTTAATCTAGAGGTACTTGACAATTGTTTGGTCTTTTCTGCCAAAAATTTAGGGGACAGTCAACAATGGCCATCACAATTTTAACAGAGTTTTTATTAGAAACTTATTTATCCTCTTTTAGTTATCTATCTGGCCATGCTAAGCACTACAAAATAGTCAATTACTAACTTACTAAGCCCTTCTGTAATGTAGATGCATCTGACGTATCTCTTGGGACGTTAAGAATGGCCATACCAGATCAGACCAGGGCTCCTCATGTCCAACACTGTCCCAGACAGTAGACAGCATCAGCTGCTTCAGTGGAAGGAATGTAGAAGAAACCCCAAAGCAACACAACCTGCCAGTAGGGCAGTTTCTTCCTAACTCCTGTCACTAAAGTTCGGGCTATGTAACAGAGCAAAACAATTTATATTATTTACAGCTTTTGTATTGCACCCCGCTGCATCTGCACTGGATTGGTTTGCTGTCCATTTAAGTGCTTAATTTTATAATTTGTTTGAAAAAGCAATTTTCTTAAGCGGTACTTCAGTTTTACAGACTGCTTCTTTGAATTTGTCTACAGATGTAGTTTCTTGTGTTATTCCTGAACTTCTTTCCAATTGCCTACAGGCCAAAAAAAAAAAAAAAAGAAAGTTTTGAACTGCTTTGGATTCCCAGCTCATGAGGAACCAAAGGGACATCCAGTACTTTAGGATGTTTGCCCAACAAAAACTGCTGTAGGAAGAAAATTCTGACCTAAGAATTAAAGACACGCTAATGACTCACAACCTGATAAACAAATAAAATTAGTTAAACATTCTTCAAGTGCTATACCTACCTCCGTATCTACCAAACCAACCTTCCCCCAGCAATCTTTGTAAATTTTTACCACTTTTCTTGAAAACATTTCTCTCTTGTGATTGTATGGGAAGGTCCCTTAAAGAGGAAAGTAAAGCCCATCCATACATAAAGCCAACAAGCTCAAAGTTAGCAAGAACACTTTTAAAAAGCTCCTTCTAATAATCTTTAGGTACCATTTGCAGCAATCGTTTCCAGTGGTGCAGTTCTGCAGTAAACGTCTCCTCTCCCCAAGGCCATGGATTTCCATGTTTTTTTCCCCTTAGGCCCCAGCTCCACAGTGCACTGGCAGATGGTGTAGAAAGCCCTGGGCTAGCTCTGCTGGGGGGCACCGAGCCATGGCTAAGCAGCCCGTTATGCGGGCCCACGGAGGGCAGTGCTGTAAGGCAGGGAGCTTATTTCAGATTTCAAAGCCATCAGCCCATCACGCTGCATCATGCCATAGGGGCATACCGTAAGGGGCAGAACCGGTCATCTAAATTCAGCCATAAAGAGTTCAGGAAATCTTTGTTTCACATGAATTTAGGTCAATTTAGTAACAAACACTTTGAGGTCAATGTGACAAAGCAACTTTTCTATGCCCTAATCAAGAGACCCAGTTTGGGATGTGCCAGCTGAAAGGGTTTGGAGTGGAAATCTTAGTGAAGATACTGGCAGTATCCACAACCCTCAAAACATTCCGATTTGCTTTTACACTCTCCTTCTCCACAGAAAGTACTGACATTCCTATCTTACTTGGTTCTGCAGAAACCAAGAAGCAAGGACAGGAGGCCAGGACCGCACTCTTCCCCTACTGGAAGGAAGGCAGCTTTATGACTCTCCTGGACAGACAGAACTGAAAAAGCCTGGTCAAAAGCACAGCTGTACCGGAGCTGGGGTCAAGCGCCCTGCGCTGCTTGTTTAACTTCTTCCGTGTGCTTTCCCCTCCTTGAGACACTGGGGCAACGGGGTCCTGAGGAACACTACAGGATGCACACAACTGAAACCCAGAAAAATTGCCAAAACGAGCCACCTGAGCTGCTCAGTATTCTAACACGTTACTAGCTCCTTTCACATCATACAGTAAACTCAATGACAGCTGACCATTCAGAAGGTATGACAAGAAGGCTGCTGGTACCACTAACCTGTGTCGATTTTTGTTCTTCCGTTTTTTGTGGCTGCTGTGGTGGCTCCCAGAAGAAGTAGAGGAAGCAGCTTTCTGGGGTTTCACCCCCTGCACAGACCCATCCAGCTCTTCAGCATCCTCCTGGTTGGGCTCATTCTCCTGATTGTGAAAGTCTGGAGAAGTGTCACTTTCTGTGCCACTGCCTGGCTCCCCTAGAGCGTGACAAACACAGACGAGCACAACAGTTACCTCCCTGCAGCTCATATCCCAGGCTGCCCTGGCAAAGCCCTGCATGGAAGAAGCAACTGCCAGCAACAGTAAACGGGGCAGCAGACACACAGCCTTATGGCACCAGGAGGTACATAAGAGAACCTGAAAAATATTTCTGAAGGACAGCAAGTGGCCTCCTCGGTAACTGAAGCACGCTAGAATTGCAGCTGATTTGGTATTGACTACAAACCCATTTTTTAAAATCCTGAATGTGTGGCCCCTTCCCACATCACCTGCAACTGACTGACAGACACACAAACAGAAACCCATCCCTTCAGCTCTACTCGCCTCCTTCTTCAAAGAGCACAAAGTCCATTTAAATAAGTTTTATGCACAACAAACCCTTGCTGAACATGAGTTTTCTCGAGAAAGGAAGCTCAACTTCTGTTTCTCACAGTGCCACTTTGCCGACTTGCGTAGCCAGCGGCTGCGCTGGGAGGAGGCGGCAGCCAGCCTACGAGGAGCAGCCACAGGTCCTGGGACAGGGAGCAGCGAGCACAGCACGAATCCAGACAACTGGAGACAGAGCTGAATGGTGGGGAGCAGAGTAATTCTTTCCCAAGTCTGAGAGAAATGAAAAAGTGACTTACGCTTCTCAATGAGCTGGTCCTGAACTCCAGCTAATGCACTGACCGCCTAGAAAACCAAAAGGGGCGTTAATGAAAGCCGTAATCCACTTACCACTTTCCGAATGTTCAAAACCACAGAGATCGCCTCACAGAGAAAGACACATCAAGCTTTTGCTTGAAAGAACATATGACCTAGCACCAGCAGAAGGGGGTTAGGAGCAAAAAGGTAAGACACAGATGGCAGTGACAAGTGTGTGGCGTGGGTGGTTCTTGACTGCAATTCCCTTTCGCCTCTCCGGACACTAGGAAAAGGGTTTCTGAAAGAGGCTGCGATGTGGGATGAAGGTGCTTGGGTCAGGGGTGACAGAACAGAACAGTGGTCCTGCAGCAGCCTGAGAGACTGCCACGGGACCAGCTGCACTGAGGAGCACCAAGGGGTGGAGGGGACATCGATGGGGACAGGGATGGGGCAGGGGACGGGGCAGGGGATGCGGATGAGGCAGGGATGGTGAAGGGGATGGGGACGGGGCCACCGGCCAGGCCCCACTGGGGCCAGGCCTGGCACTCACCGCAGCCGAGGTGACCGAGGACTTGCTGAAGAGCCGCTCAGCCTCCTTGAACTTGCGGTTCCTTCGGTCGTTTTTGCTGTTGGAGTTCCTGAAAAAGAGAGAAAGGGCGTCGCGGGGGCCCGGGGGGCGGGCGGGACCGGGCCGGGCCGGGCCGGGACTCACTTCTGGTTGGTGAGGTAGCGGTCCCAGCCGCGGATGATGTTCCCGTACATCTGC
This sequence comes from Falco peregrinus, assembly GCF_023634155.1. Classification (NCBI taxonomy): domain Eukaryota; kingdom Metazoa; phylum Chordata; class Aves; order Falconiformes; family Falconidae; genus Falco; species Falco peregrinus. The sequence goes on from NC_073723.1 coordinate 119,711,071, forward strand.
GTGTCCTCCAGGTAGCTGCCCTCGAAGGCGTAGATCTGCCGCTCCAGGTTGGCCAGCGTCTCCTGCCGGGCACAGGCAGCGCATGGAGCGGGCCCGGCCCCGCGCCCGCCCGCGGCCCAGGCCCCGCCGTCCGCCCGCCCGCCCGCGGCCTGCAGGCCCCGCCGCCCCCGCCCCCGCCGCTCACCGCCAGCTCCTGCTTGCGCTTCACCAGCTCGGCCAGCTCCCGGCGGGTGTCGGGGATCTGCGGGGGGCCGCCGGCCTTGGCGTGCAGCGCGGCCATGGCGGCGGCGGCCTGCGCGGGCCGGGCGGGGCGGGGCGCGGCGGCGGCGGCGGCGGCTGCGCTGCCGGGAGGGGCCGCCGGGGGCAGCGCCGAGCCCGCCCCGGCCCGGCCCCGCTCCGCCCCGGCCCGGCCCCGCTCCGCCCCGGCCCGGCCCCGCTCCGCCCCGGCCCGGCCCCGCCGGGGCGGCCCCCGCCGGCCCATCGCCCGGGCGCGGAGGGGTGATCCGGGCCCGCCGCCAGCCGGCCCGGAGGCCTCGGGTCAGGCCCTGCCGGGGGGCGGCCTCGGTCTCGGCCGCAGCGGGGAGCTGGCCCCGCGGGCCCGGCCCGGCGCAGCCGTGGCGGGGGGGGGGCGGCCGAGCCGGGCAGGCTGAGCCGAGGGGCGTTCCGTGCCCCCGGTGCCCGCAGCCTACTCAGCCGGGCGCGGGCTGCTGTGAGGCGACGCGCGCCCCGCGCACCCCCGCCCCACTCCCTCCCTCCCTCTCCCCCCCAGCCCCACGCACCCCCGCTCACCCCCCCGCCCCACTCTCTCCCGCCCCACTCACCCGCGCCCCCCACAACCCCGCTCCCCCCCCGCAGCAAGGCCTGAGCACAGGGATGCGGTGCGAACCCCCTCGCGCACACATCCCCCCCACCCCCCAAATCACACAATTTTTTTTTAAACTCACTCGGTGACCTGAATACCGAGATGAGCATGGGAAGTCCATCTATTTCAAGGAACACGGGAGAAAAAAAAGACACTAGGGACTAGGAAACTACCAGTGATTAGGGCTAAATTTACAAATTCTTTATTTAAAAATCCCTGGTGTATATATAAAGGAGATCCTCCTAGCCAAAACTTGTTCTACCTACTGTTTGTAGCCCCATGTCAATGCCCCATATTTACACCATAAATGTTCTAGCCTGTGTATACAATATGCAACACTTGTATACACAAAGTATATACACAGCAGGTACAAATAGCTTGTGACCAAAGAACAAACATCCAGGCAAATTAGTAAATGGTGTGGAAAATACACATTTCTTATACCATAAAGCAATGGGGAGGAGACATCCAAAAATAGGCAAGACTTTCAGTGAGTGGGATTGTTTCTTCTCTTCCCAAAGCAGCGTTTTGTTTCACAGGGGAGAAGACTAATTTCAAACAGGTGACTTGTATATCTTTTCATAAAAAGAAAACTTAAATAGTGCAAACTGTGGTTAAAACATGTCACCACGTTAAAGGTCTTTACGTGTAATACAAATGAAACCAAGGAGAAGTTATTCATGGGGCAGGGGTGGCATCAGAAATAAAGGCCCCAGCTTCAGACCCATACACTCACCATCCAGTAACAGCTTCAGCACCACACGCTGGAACCGTGCCGGGCAGACGCTGACCTAGACCTCAGCCCCCAAATCACAGTATCCTCACCTAGAGTCCCAGGGAGTGTCTAACTTTGATTTCAAATTACCTTGTCGTTTTCAGGTAGTGTAATCCAGTGAAACATCCGTCCCTGAAAGTCATCACAAGGCAAAGGAACTGCCCAAAACATACAAAGACAAGAGGGGCTTTGCAACATTTCCACCTTCTCAGTCATGAGCCGGGTAAATCCTCCTGTCTAGAACTCCTAACAGGCAAAGGAATTTGGCAAACTACCAAACAAGACTTCTTACAAAATGCACCGGGTTACTTTCTAACTACTAAAGTAGCATTTTCAAAGGGCTATAACAAAACAATTAACAAAAATAATTTAAAATATGCCAGCTGTGTTTTACACCGTTTTCTAGAAGAGGACAGTCTTTCAACATCTGTCGAGTACTTCCAGCATCAGAGCTTTCACTTCCAGGTGCTCTTTGCTTGTCGGAGGGGGGGAAAAAGCAGAAGAGAAGAAAAAACAAAACAAAACCAAAACAACCCACCTGTATTTCCTGATATGCAGAACTATCAAAAATGAATAATCAGTGAAGTCCCCCAAAATAAACTATGATAACAGACCAGCAACAGAAAAAGGACTTTAAGGCAATAAGAGGCATCGGTGCTGAGACGCTCCAATGTTTACATCCCAATGCACGTTCAACTGCAATGAATTCCTCTCCCCTGCCCGCCCCCCAATTTCCTCCTCATCTGTTAACTGTCAGACTCTTCCTCCTTCTCATCATCATCATCATCGTCCTTTGTGTTGGCCTCAGATTTATCTGAGGATTCATGGAGAAGAACATATTCCCTGCTACTGAACCCAAACTTCAGTACATCCTTTTCCTTGAGTTCGTAATAACGCTGAGGTTCAATCCGCTGGTTATTCAGAAAAGTGCCGTTCCCAGAGCCCAGGTCGATTATGTAGGGCCTCACTCTGCGGCCAACGGTACCATCCGCACGCGTGTACTCCACAAGCCTAGCAAAACAAAAACCACCGATTCAATCACAGCAGCAAGAGACAGAAAACATACTCCAACAGCAGACACGTCTTCCAACATGCAAGCCCCGGTGCTGTTAATGCGTATCTGTCCTTGCAGAGATCTGAACTAGTCTGATGAAAGCGACATGAAACTGCGTGAGACTGAGCAGATTCTGACAGACTGCATCACCTCCTAAAATTTCTGATGATATAATACAGTAATTCCGACAACAGAACAGATGGCCATTCCCTAAGACGGCATCTTTGTCTTCCGCAGCCAGCAACCCCTGCTGCTTCAGATCTGCAGACTTTGTTGTGAAAGACCAAATGAATAAAACCTCTCCTTGAAATACTTTTACTGCCAATTACACCTGCCAGTTTATTTCAAGTCAGATACACACACAGTTCTGTGATTAACCCTGCTGTGTTATTTGTCTTACTAAAAGGCTGCTTGTGGTTAAATGAGAGCAATCGCAGATATTTTTGATTACTGCTAGGACGATACGCCGCAGCGAAACATAAATTCCATCTCTCTCTAACATACTTACACCAAATTCGTACCTCTCAACTGTGCATATCCAGGGTTTTTTTTGTTTGCAGGTTTTTTTCCTCCATAAATTCCTCAATAATCCTGTTTCACCAGCAGGCAGAGTAATACTTACCGGTACTGAAACACAGCATGCTGCTTTGAGCAGGAGGGATGGTCAATGGGGATATCTGCGATTCTGCGGTGCCTGCCCAGAAGATAAGCACTCTGCCTGTGAATGTACATGACCGGGAGAAACTCATCGTTTTTGAAAGGATAGAGGCGCCACCGCTTCTTTGGAATCCGTGCTTCGGGGGGCTCACTGTACTTAATCACAACACCTCGGAAAGTGTTGGTATCCTCTAGAAGCGCACCAGAGAGTTCAAAGCTTGGCTTCTCTTTGTTTACAGAAGCTTTTGCTTTAGGTTTGTTATCAGATTGCCCGAGTTCTGGATTCTGGTCAACACCATTGCCTTCGTTATTTTGTCGATGCTCTCTTCTTCTCTCGTTATAAAACTCCCTCTCAGCCTGCTGCTCACGGATGTTCTGAACATCTCTCTCTCTCTCGTGGCCTCGAACTCCAGGCCTTTCATTTGCATTCTTCCTTCTGTCAGAGTGCTCTCTGTGTCTATCTCTGTCACCGCTTCTGTCTCTCCTATGTTCTTGCTCTGATGAGTATCTCTGCTTTCGCTCCTCGTTTCCTCTACGACAATGATCATCTCGCTCCTGTAACAAAGAATCACTTATAGTAATGTATTCAAAATCAGAATGAAAGAGCAGTAAGCCTGCCGCGTTTTAAGAAATCACAGTCCTACACACAGACAACGCGTACTTAGATATGCTGTGTGCAGAACTAACACGAAGCGAGGGGAACTTAGTTCCTTGCCAAACTATCTGGATTCTTACAATCTGTGCCGAATAAAGCAGGATGAAGAAACAGCACGATGCATCACCTGCTCCCGAAATGCAAAGCAACTAGCGGGGGCAGCCTGGGTAGGGGGCAAAGGCCGGGTTCAGGTGCGTGTGCGAACGCCCGGTGGGTTAAGGCAAAGCCTGGGGCAGGCAGCAGGAGCCGTTAAGCGGCTATGACCCCCCGACCCTCCTCTTCCGAACAGGCCGTGCTACAACGACGGGAAGACAGTAGCTGCCGGCGCGCGGTGGCTGTCCGTACCTCGCACGGGCGGGTCCCGCTGCCGCTGGGGCCGGGCCCCGGGGCTACCGGCTGCGCGATTTACCTGCTTCACCTTCACGGCGGCGTGGTGCGGGCTGCGGCTCCGCCTGCCGCGCGGGGACCGGCTCCTCCGCCCCGACTTGCTCTTCCTCTTGGGCGATCTTGAAAACAAGAGGGGGTGTGTGGGGGTGGGGGTGCGGGGGGGAGGGGGGGGTGCGCCGCGGAGCCGCGGCCGGGCCGGGCGCAGCCCGGGGCCCGCTTCCACCGGGCCGCCCTACCTGCTGCTCCTGCCGCGGCTGCCCTGGCGCGGCCCGGCCGGGCCCCGCCGCTCCTCGGCCGGCGGCGACTGGCTGCCCCGCGCCGAGCGGGAGGCGGAGCGCCGGGGGCTCCGCTTCTCGGCCTTCACCGTCACCTCCCGCCGCCGCCGCTGCCGCCGCCGCTCGGCCGCCGCCTCCATGGCACCGCCGGCCGCCACAAAGGGAAGCGCGCGCCGCTTCCGGCCCGCGCGCCGCCACCCGGAAGCGCTTCCGCCGGGGGCGCCCCCGGCCGCTTCTGCGCCTGCGCCAGGCCCGCGCGTGCGCGCTGCCCCCCCTCCCCGCGGCGGGCGCCGTCGCCACGGCAACAGCGGCCGCCATGATCCCGCCGCCGGACTCGCTGCTGCGCTATGACCCGCCGGTGCTCGTCAGGCGCCGCACGGAGAAGCGCTGCCCCGGGGCCGGGCCAGGCCGCCCGCCGGCGGCCAGTGCCTCCCGCGCTCCGCAGCCCGGGCCGCTGAGGGGGACGCCGGGGGCCGCCGCCGCCCAGCAGCCGCAGGAGCTCCTCAACGCCATCCTGCCGCCGCGGTGAGGGGCCGCGCCCGGCTGCGCCCGGCAGCGCCCGCGGCCGCCCTTAACGCCCGGTGCTTTTCCTGGCAGGGAGTGGGAAGAGGAGCAGCAGCGCTGGGTGCAGGAGGTGTCCAGCGCGCCCAGCACCCGCCTGGATGTCATCCATCTCCAGGAGCAGCTGGACCGGCGGCTGCGGCAGCGGCAGGCGCGGGAGACCGGCCTGTGCCCGGTGCGCAGGGAGCTCTACGGGCAGTGCTTCGGTCAGTGCCGCGCCCGCCACGGCAGCGAGCGGCGCCCCTCACCCTCTCCCACCCGGCTGCAGCTCCCGGAGCCGCATCCCCCTCAGCACCCCTCCGGGCCGAAGGCTGACACGGCCTCGTGCCCCCGGGCCAGGCTGACAGCGGGCCACAGGGCCGACAGCCCATCAGGGTCACACCGGGCTGCAGGGCTGACACTGGCCCATCAAGGTCACGCTGGGCCATGGGGCTAACACAGCCTCAGTCCCCACCGGGCTGGGCTGACACCAGGCCATCGGGGTCACACCAGGCCGCAGGCCCGATACCAGGTCACGGGGCTGACAGCAGGCCAGGAGGGCTGCCACTGGCCCATCAGGTCGACACTGGGCTAGCAGGGCTGACAGCGGCCCATCGGGCTGGCACCAGCCCATCAGGCTGACACGGGGCCGCAGGGGGCAAGGGCTGCCCTTCCAGCAGCCGTGCTGCGACCGTTAACCCCAGCTGTCAGCTTTCATACAGAGCATTTTACCCTGTCTCGTTACTCACAGAGCTGACACTCAGAAGACAGGTAAAGGTGTGCCCATGGTTTGAGCAGGATTCTTCTAGAGGCTCTGAACTCTACTGGAGGCGTCCGAATAACTGCAAAAAAATCATTACAAACGTTTAGGTGTTTGCCGTTATAGCTTTAGTGGAGCGGTATCACTGTTGTTACCATAGGTTCTGTACCACCACTCCACTTTTATCTGCTAGTGCTGATGCTATAGCTGTAAAGTAAGAAAAAAAATAATTACAACCATCTGTAGTAAATCTGCGTTGCTTTGGTGGCACAGAGACTAGGTAAAAGACAAGAAACTCTGGAGCCTGTGTGTATCCAGCATTCCCGGGTAAGTGTACAGCAGCTACTTTAACTAGGCTGTTGTAACCTTTCTTTAAAGATGAATTGATCCGTGAAACTACAATTAACTGCGCAGAGCGAGGACTATTGCTGCTTCGAGTCAGGGATGAAATCCAAATGACAATTGCTGCTTATCAGACATTGTACGAGAGCAGCGTTGCGTTCGGCATGCGGAAGGCACTACAAGCTGAACAAGGCAAATCTGACATGGAAAAAAGAGTAAGTTGGGCTGCTCAGTCCATAATGTAGTTTTCTGCACATGATACTGCGGAAGGATGTTACATATAGCATTTTGTATGAAATTGGTTATTTCTATTTCCACTGGATGGCAGTAAAGATCATCAAAATACTTGTCTTATTGTTTTCCTAGGGCCTAATTGCACTTCCCAAGTTATGTGCTATTCTATCTGGAACACTTTGAAGACTGTGCAACATACAACTTTGTTCCATCTTAACTGAAAATTGATTAGTAAGAAACACAACTTGAGATATCTCTACTCTTTTCCAAGATTGCAGAGTTAGAAGAGGAAAAGCGAGAGCTGGAAAGACAAGTGAGTGAACAGAAAGCCACGTGTGAAGCTATTGAAAAACGTGAACGTGAAAGGCAACAGATAGATGAAAAGAAACACGCTGAAGAGGTTCAGTTCCTGAAACAAATGAATCAACGGCTGAAGGTTAGTAAAAAAATTCAATTCCAAATAGCAAGGGTAAAACTTCTCATTTTGTAATTAGAAAGATATAAAAGCACCCTTCTGCTTATAGTTCTAGAAGTGTTACACTTACAGTGCAATTGTATTAACATTCCACTTTCTTTAAATTCTTAATGACATGAGTTAATAGCACTTTTGCATTCTCTACTTCCATGCTCAGTCAGCAGCTGGTTGTTACCAGTAAACCTCATGATGCAAACATCAGGTCAGATTAGCTGAATTCTAGAGATACACACATTTGCCGGGGAGAGATCAGAATTTGTTCAGAAAATGATTGTTATAGTCAGCTGGAGAAGATGATGACGTGCATGCAGCTGAACCCCAAATGGAGAGGCTTCAAACTTCGCTGATATCTCAGGAATCTATTTCTGCATAATTTGACTATAAGGTTATAATAGTTAGCACCCCTTCTCAACTACAATATAGAAAATCTAGTAAAGGCAAATTAAGATGGTTTATTTTTTTGCCTTTGGCCATTAAAGCTGACTCCCTGATGACAAAACACACCATTTAACATTAATTATTTCCTAGTAAGAATAATCGTGTACTTATGCAGGAGGGACTGCATAATCACAGCAGTATTTTTGTGCAAGCTGCTTTGGTGAAAACAGAGTTGCTCCTCACTACTTAGCTTTTGAAAGGAAATAATCCCACACCTTTTGAGTAAAGAAAAAATGTACCTTAAGTATTTCTGGCTAGAGCTAAAAACAATTTCCTTTACACCAAGCTGCTTTCCGTATTTGCTGTTCCTACAGTTTCTCCCTTGTAAACCATTAACATCTTCAGGCCATCTTGAAGTATTTTAGGGCGTAAAATGGAATTGCTGTTAGATCAAGTATGTGTTGCCACTGAATCCGTATTTCTTCCTTGAAGTAACAGCTGTGTGTATACCACTGCTGTAGTTTATTTTGATGGCAGCTCTAGGAAGAGGACAATCTAAGAGTCCTGGAAGTTCCGTGCACGACACGCTCCCTAAGCATGGGTAGCTCTCCAATCAATCTACTAATTGGGCGTCAAGTTGTCTCAGTAACTGAGAAACTTGCTGTTCCCAGCTACTTTTGTCCCAGAGTCAGAGTTTGTGTTCCAAATGTTAGAGCCAAATATTCAATTTAGCTAACATAGTCCAGCCTGAAATCAGAGAATTCAGACCACTGTTTCAACAGCTTTTATTTAATTTCCTCTTCAGTGCTTTACATTATAAAAATGAGTCTTTCATTGTATGGAACCAAAGCCAGCTCTTTTCTTCTCAGAATGCAACAAGTGTGTATGCCAAGAATGAAAAGCTAATTTATAAAACATGTAGTAAGTAACGGAATAGCTAGGAAAAAAACCCAACAACCACACAACAAAAACCTGGCCTGCTTCTCTTGAAGTATTGCAGCATCCCTGAGCTCCTCGCTTTGAGTATCTACCAATTTATCACTTTACAGCAATGTGGGTGTATTTTTTAGGTTGAATCTAATTTGACTTACTGTCTCATTTGTTTTTCAGGCCCAACTTGAAAGCATCATTGCACGAAATAAGTAGATTTTTTTGTTATCCTCCAGGCAGTGCTCAGAATTGCTGTCAGAGCAAGAAGTTTGCAATTAGTGACAAAGACTTATCTTCATAAAACAATCTTGAATTTTTGCTTACCAGTAACTGAAGGCAGCATAGTTGTGTTTCTTTTTCTCTTGAAGATTTTAAATTCAAAACCTTAATTACTGTGCCCACTTTTCAATGCCATCTCAGCATTTAACTCCTTAAATAGCAAACCTGTCTGGTATTGCCTGCAGGCAATATGCTAGGTGACCTTCAAAGCAATAAACTAATAAAACATTTTTATGTGCAAACATCTTTGTAACATTATTACTTTGAAAATGTAGAAAATTCAGAAACCATATACAAAGTGTCTACAATAAATGTAAGTCACATTCACAAAGAATGAAACTGCAGGTAATTGTTGGATGGGTGTTTGGAGGGTATTTCCTTGAGTATGTGCAAGTCGTACCTCAAAATCCTGTCAGAGCCGTCAGCAGTAGCCTATGAACAGCACCAAAGCTCTCTACGTGGTTATTTCAGAGGAAACAAAGGGGATGATGCCATTCCACTTCTCATGGGAAGCAAATGAAATCTTTACTTGAGGTACCTGTATAAGTAGCTGGTTATACACAGCAAGCAGACATGGGAAAGATATCACTGTAGTCATATGAAGAACTCCATGAAGTTAGTTTCCAGAAAAAAAACCACCCAGCCCAAACCAAAAAAACCCCACCACCACTGAGTAACACTTCAGGATATGTTTTGCCAGCGCAGTGTTTACTGGCCTTAGATGGAGATGTGGAAATACCCTGATCTCCAACTGCATAAAGAACTTTCAGATGATGCAGAAACAAAGAGTGAGATGCTACTCCTGGGAACAAGACAGACAAGTCAAACTAGGCTTTGAATGGGAACTACAAGTTTTATATTAAAAAAAGCCACTGCATACTAGAGCTGTTTTATGTAAAATTTAATAGAATAAGAAGTTATTGCTTATGTTTGTATTTTTTCTGCTTTGATCTTTGTCCCTCCAAGCCAGTTTTTTTCTTGTTCTTATTCTTATTTTTCACGTTGTGAGTTTCATAATACCGGACTCCAACTTTCTTGGAGCGCTGCTGCCTCTCAGCTCGTCGTCTCTGCAAATACACACAAAACACATTAGCAAGTCCACGGTACCCCACAGCCTGAATGTTTGCATTCTTTCAAATGTTGTTCACTTTGCATTCCTTAAATAAAATGATTTCAAACAAAATATTACACCTCTGCTTTTAAAATGTTAGAGGAAGATATGCTTTAATCTTTACAAAAGTAGTGATCAAGGTATAAGAAACAACGTGATGTGCACAGTCACATAAGAGGTCTTTAAAGGAAGGTGTGACAGAACGTTCATAAGAAGATTCACTCTTCTGCTCCCCTCTGACAGTCCTAACAGTCCACAGCAAACTCCAAACAGCCCTCGCTGTACAAGTTTGCTTACGAATCACTTTCAAAACCCTACAGACTATGTCACTTGGTATTTTAAGTTGTTCTAGAAGAATTGTTTAGATGTGACTAACATGAACAGAAAGCAGCAGCAGCTCCTGTCTGAAGACAGACTAGTGCTGCCCATGTAGTCCCAAGTTCTCCCATCTCCCAGCAGTTAGACCCCTGCTCTCTCAACAGCATCAGTGGGGATGCGAACCCCGCAAGCAGAACAGTTACCTGCAACAGATTCACCCCTTCAACGCTGCCACGGTTACCCGCTGGGTAACCCCATGGGTCCGCGCTCAGCTGGACGTGCTACTGCCCCATCTCACATCAGCAGCAGGTCACCCTGTCTTCGTACTCCCCCTATGTGAGCTACAGTCCCTGCGCTCCCTCCCCCCTACTAGTGCCCAGTCTAAAAGCTCTTAAGGAACAACGGGCAATTATCTATAAAAAAAGCCAGCTCTATTACCATGCTTATTGAACTACAAGAAATTACACTTACTTCTTTGGATGTAAGTTTCTTGCAAGGCTGTTTACCCAAATCATCATCACCATCATCTTCCTCTTCTGCTTTCCTTTTCCTTTTTTTCTCTGTGCTGCCTGCAAAGAGCAGAGATCACATACTCAGGCATCTTCCAGAACACGCAACTCTTCGCAGAACTTAACACAGAGGTCACCAGCCCATCTACTCCAGCAAAGCATTCCTTTGGTTGTATTTTAACAGCTTTTACCTAAGCAACACGCATGTTCCTCAGCAGAGAATCACTCCCTATTACTATGCAAACTGCTCCTGAGAAGCAGATTGCTTAAAGCCCCACGGAAATCCAGGATTTCATAGTCTTGTCAGAATAGGTTTCTCCCACGTGATTTTGCCTTTAATCAAACCTACTGTTGAAACGGAAGCCACAGACTTCTGGAAGTCACCACAGTAAATGCTACAGCCTTAAGTACCTCTGTGCTTTCATAATATAAATTTTCTAAACCCCCTCCACTCCCTTCCGTGTACTATCACCCCATCTAGAACAGCAATTGCTCGGACTGCACTCTGCCCACAGCATCATTCTTTTGGAAATGCAACATTTGTCTTCACTTTATTCTCCTTCGCTAGTAGAGGGACACGTTGTCTTATAGGGACAGGTGTTCTAACGAAAGGCTACAGCAAGGTCATCATGCAGCCTATAGGTTAGCCATGGCAAGATTTAAATAGCTTTAGGGGAAAAAGAACTTGCAATCAGGTGCTAATGGATGCTTCTCCCCCTAAACCCTCTCTTCTACTGCTGACAGGATTTCAAAATATAGATTAAGAACATCTACTAATGTCATTTTACCTCTGTCTTCGGTTTCTTTAGGTTCTTCAGACTTCTGCATGGATTTTGCAAACACTTTTTCACTCAGCTGCTTAGGGATTCTACAAAAGATAAAATAAGCAACATAAGAATGTTGTAACACAAAAGGACACCATCTCCAAGAAGTGATCAGTCTGCAATAGATCCAAGTAGTGTGTCAGCAGCAAAACCACAGCCTTCGCACCTAAAAAACATATTACAGTAATCTTGCCTCTGGAGTTACTGGGCTTGTGTGCTGCACAAAGGGACAAAATAAAACAAACTTGAAATCTCAGTCCTCACAAAGCTGGTGGATGGGCTTTTCTAAAAGCGGGCATGGTGCATGAGCTAGGATCCTCTTGTACATGCACGGGGAGCCAGCAGGCACATCCAGGTAGGACACTGGCCTTGGTATGGCTCAAGAAAGGGCCCAACATCAAGCAGAGATCCAACAATGTAATATCGCTACCCAGAATACCAACAGATTTCTAATCCATAGCTTAAGAGGCAGCTTTCCAAAAGTGAGGACTAGTTATGCTGGTAAACAGGGCTTCTTGGAAGACTCTTCCAAAACCAAACTGCTGCTTAGCCAAATTCAAATATTTATGGCTAAACTAGATAAGCTGTGGCAACTGGTGTCTGGCAACACAGAGGAATCAGTCAAGCAAGTCGCAAATGGAGTGAAACTATAGCAGAATCACTTTAACCCTTTCCCCCCTCCCCTGCGAAATATCCAAGTCGCTGAACAGATTCATATACCTTATTGCTGAGAATCTCTTGGCTTTGGCTTTGTCCAGAAATTTTTTGTATTTTGCAATCTTATCATCCAAAGCCTTAAGAACTGCCTTAGAGCTCTCCTTGGCACCTACTACAGCCAACTGCGATTCCTCCTCTACTGAATCCTGACGTTGCTCATTTTCCTCTTTCTCCTTTTCCTGCTCCTCCTCTCCAGAAAAATCACTGTCTGTTTCATCAAAACCTGGCACATCTACAGGAACCAGGTCTTCTTCTGAGAACTGAGGTGCCACATTAATCCTCCCAAAGTTCTGCCGAACATGTGCCACGAGTTGCTTAATTTCAGTGTCCATATTATTTTTCTCTTCTGCTGGCTCCACACTTGATACCAACTCAGAGATTTTCTCCTCATTATTATCCTGGCTTGATGTCATAGCTACTTCCAGTGCAGGAGGCTACAAGAAAGAGTATGATGGATATATTATCCACAAAATCTGTTCCACCACCTTCGAGAGCAATTTTCATTTTATGTCTTTGGAAAAAGCCTAAGATGACAGGCCAATGACATGATAATTACTGATGTTTCTGGTAGTCAGATGATTGTCAAATGGCCCAGACATCTCTTTACAGGGTATTGCTACCTGGTCCTCACCAAATTCAATTGGGCATCATCTGAATCACCAGGCTCGGGCAGAGGACAAGATGCACACTGCCCAAGTTACATGGCACTCTGGGAAAAGCAGCAGTGAATACCATGAGGAAAACTGAGTAATATGTGAGAAGAGGCACGAGCATCACATTCTCACCTGGGGACCTGTTTCTGCATTCGGTGGCTTCACAAAGAATGGAATTCTGCCCCTCTGCCAGTCATTGAGAACCATCTTGCTCACGGTTTGCACATCAGGCTCACCACCCTGAAAGGAACCAGTAACAATTTATGTCCACGTCTGCAGGGCATACTGCCTTCCCATTTCCTGTAAGCAACAGAAACGTTCATATTTCCCATGATCAGTAACAGGCCACATGCTCTACCGGCCTGCAAATAAAAGTTGTCACACCTTCAGCAGTTTTCCAGTCCTACAAGCAAGTTTCTCAAGGAAGTCTTCTGTATCCTTCCAGGAATCAATTTTGTACGTCTTTCTGATGTACTCTGCTTTGGCTCTTTCCAGCACAGCACTAATATGATCTTCAGGGTTCTTAATCTTTTCAACTTGAACCTGAAAATAAACGGTAGAATATCAACCCTTTGGAAAGCGTGCACTCATTTCTTTGAGCCCATCATACTAAAAACAGAAAAAAATCTCCAGTGTTTAGTGCAGATACATACCACTCCCTTCAGCACGATGTCTGTTTCTGTGTCTCCAGATGGATAAACTACACCCGGGCAGTCGATGAGAAAAATCCGCCGCATCAAGGTAATGTATTGCCACACCTGAAAGAGATCAGTAAATCCCCATGTTACCTCTTGCCACACAGCCCACTGTTTTGCTTTTTAAATGCACGGTGTTAATAGAGAGGAGTCATCTTAGGAACTTGGTATCAACACACAGAAACAGAATATAACCTGGTGTTCTTGTTCGGCAGCCAGGATGTACTCACCTTGCTCCTTCTGGATCAGCCAACACTATCCCTACAGGTTTGCATCAAACTACGAACTCACAGCACCAAGGTGAAGAAACTACAGTTACAACAAACTACAATATTCTGTGGTTTTCCTCTTCCATGACCCTTAACTTTAATGATATTTAGGGGTAAAAGGCACAGGCTAGCAAAGATTGCCATAACTTTGTCTTCTTGTTTATTGCCACATTCTTGAAGAACAAGAGTTCCTCAAGCACTAGCAGAGCCTGACAGCACAAATATACCCAATCACGTGACTCAAGAGAGCACAGACCCTGAGCCAGGGTGGCTGAGCATTCAGATCACAGCACTACAGCCCAGGGAGAGCAGGGACGCAGGAATGCTTCCAGTAGCCGTGCTCCAGAGCAACAACTCCATCAGCCACCCCTCAGACTCAGGGTCACGTAGCCTGTACAGTTCAAGTGCTAGACTTGAACATGTTACCCTAATTTTACATGAAATCTGCCTTTGACAATGCATTGACATAATTATTTTTTATCTTTAATGTAGGGATCTCTTCCTACCTTTGTTTCACCTGCAATAGGGGCCACATTGCAGACCTTCTTAGACCGTAATGTATTGATCACTGAGCTTTTGCCAACGTTCGGATAACCAATGAAACCCACGCTGATCTGTTTCTTGTCAGAGTGTAACTGTTAAGAAATAACGCATCTTTTTAACACCTCATAGAGAAAGACAGAATTACTACTACAGTTCTGAGCATGTGAGCAGTTACTGTTCTCACTATATTGGAAGGCAAAGGGGGCTCCAAAGTACCAGATCAAAAAATGAGATCAGCTTTTTTCTATCAGGAGAAATGTGTAAGGGTACAACCAATTTGCCATCGAAAAACTCCAAGGATCAAAGAAAATATCTGCTACTTCAGAAGGAAGAAGTGAACCTCTTGCATTCCCAGTTGCTCTAAAATTACTTGTGAATGCCTTATTTGGAAACCATTTAGGTTGAAAAACCAAGCAAATACCAACAGTATGTAGCTGGGTAAAGAATACAGATGTGAAAATTAACCTAAAGACACCAGAAAGTGCCTTTCTTGGAAAGACAAAGACACTTAAAAGGAGAACACCTTAAGAGGATATGCGTACATGCAGGACATGAACTGGTGTGAGGTATGTTCCCTTCTTCTACACACTTGATCAGACCTAGGAGTGTCTGTGGGATACTCTGTCTACACAAAACCTAGGCCAGAGATTGCTGGTCAAACCCACTCCTGCTGGATCTCCTCAGCTTGACAAACACTTTGAACATATTTGAAGGAATATTTTCCATTTTTAACTCCAGAGAAGGGAGCTTTATTAACGGAGATGTTTGCTGACAAAGGCCATAGGGAAGCACACTGAACCCCAAACACTAACAAAACAAAAGTTTCCACCCTAAAAAAAATAACTCCAGACCCTGCACACAACAATACAAATCCCCCAAATTGTTCTGTACCTTTCCAAACTGCCTTAAAAGCTGTATGAAAGCACCTTTGCCAAAAGGGTTTGTGAGGCTGGCGTGAAAGGCGAGTGTTGGATACTCCTGGGAAAGGACAGCAACCCAGCGCTTCTGAAGAGGAAAACATTAACTCAGTTAGGGATCCTGTGCTGCAGAGGTGGTGAAACAATCTGCTTATGAGCAGAAGTACACAGCATCTTCACTTGGGTCACAAATGTGACTGTCTATGAAAATTGCTCTGTAAGAACCTTTGAAGCATTTCACCAACCCAATAGCTAAAAGCACTGAGTATTGTTTTTATAAAAGACAAGCAATTTCCCAAAAATGCCTTCACTGCTAGCTAAAACTAATTAGTTTAACAATATAAAGCAAACCAGCTGTGGTGGATATGGATCTTAAGCGGACTAACATTTAGCATACTCTGGAGACATCAGCTGAACTGTTAAATCCAGACAGAGGAAGTAGAGAATTTGTGGCTGGTGAGTGTTGCTCAACTCAGCCAAACTTGGACAGATTTACATTGTAATTGTTACTTTTATAGCAGACAAGCAGCGAGCTCCCATTGACCCAGTTACATTATGCCCTTTGAGACCAGCAAGAGGACTGGCAACAGAATTAAACCAAAGGCTACAAAAGGAACAAAGAAGGTCCAAGGAATAACAGGCAGGACTGTGCTTACAGTAGCCCAGGTAGGAACAAGATCACATTTGTTCAGGACAAAAATGAGATGTTTCCAGTGCTTCTCCTTTTTAAGATAAGATTCCACATGAGGGGAGCGAGTACCCATGGGATCCCTGGCATCAAGAACTTGAACAACAACATCTGATGAGTCTATCACCTGAAAAAAAAAATCATGCAGAAGGAAAGGATTTTACAGAAAGCAAGACATCTATAACTCCAAAATTAAAAATAATTATTTCCTGAACTACATCATTAATCTGTAACCCCCCTGTATCCTTCACAAACAACTGTTACTTCCCTACAGAGTAGTGAAGCTCAGACTAATATCATCCACTCTCCTCCTAAGTCCCATCCAAATTCAGGCTGGACAGCTGAATAGTTTTTACCTACTCTTATGCAGGAGGAAGACGCTTGTAGCACTTGGGAAAGAAAACACTGCACCCAAACGGGAAAATTAATTGCTTCAGTAGACAAAAACAATGTTCACCATCCATTCTGCAGCAACTCAGTTCTGCCATTTCATAAAGGATCAGGATATAAAGTATGTTTTCTGGATCAGTATAAAACACACAACCAAGTAGGAACCTGCTGTTAGTCCACTAAGCATCTACAGCAGGGAGCTGTCATTTTATGACTTGCTTCAAGCCAAGCAAATTTGTTTCAGTTATTTCCTGCATTTTTGGCAGCGTCTTACTGAAATCTGTTTTGCTCTATCATTCCCAGCACTTTTAGATCTAAATGAAAAGGTTTTAAGCTACATTCAGAAACTCAGAGCAAAAAGTCAAGCAATTTCACACCTAGCAGTCACTGAGAACATACAAACTGCTCTTACAACCTCAATTCATTCTTAGTCTCCATTTCTCTAGCAGCCACGGTGGCTCACAGGGAACGGAGGGTCAGAGCCCTCCAAAGACAACCCTATCAACATGCCAGATGTTTTTAGCCTCAAGAAACTTAAGGGCATGTGACTGGTTTATTTGTGGTGAAGCCCCAGGAATTCAAGGGAAACGAATATCTTCACTCTGCCAGTCTGTCTCTACGTGATATATTATGGATGTCTGTTCCAGGGGGACAAGAGCTCAAGAATCAAGCTCAGTCACGCAGAGATGTGAAAATGAATCTCTGCTCCCTTCTTCAGCTGGCTTTTTCTGTTTGTGTTTAGGTACTCCATCAGTACTGAAGAAAGGGTATATGGTTTCAAGTCAGACAGTTCAACTAGGCTGACAGGAAAGCAGGCAAGAGAATGACAAACTCGGAACAAGTCTGCATGAAGAAAGTCACTTAATGTTTCTAAGAAACTTTACAGCGAGATCAATTGTATCAAAGCTTCCCTAACCGAGCAGTAAATGGTTTTCAGAGCTATTCTGGTTGTCACTGTACAGGATTTCCAACACTGTGAAGCACCTGACCTTGTAAAGGCTGAAAGACAGATATGACTCTATAAACATTGCTTACCTTGTAGAGCTCACCCCAGATTCTTTTGGACTGTCCTTTCTTATATATTTCCTCTTGTGCTTCATCTCTGAAAGCGGATTACCAAAGACATCAGCAACCACAATAACAGGGTTACGGTGTTGTTTTCTCTAAAGCCATTTACAGACAAAAGAGGAGATGAGGCCCAAGTAACAGAGAGCTGGATTCTGCCCCACTCCCCATCCTCCCCCTTCAATCTACCCATTTGCAGAAAGATCCTACAAACATGTGCCCTTTCAAAGATTGCCATCTGGCCACTAGTCAGTTTTTTACCTAACCCAAAATGTGAGTTTGGAGATATTCTGACAAGCCACAGAGAACAAATCACAAATAAAGAAGAGTCTCATGGCAGTAACAGTTTGGTTAAACACACAGGGACAAAACAGAATTTAAAAAGTCCCAAATTCAGCTCATCTCACTTTCCTTACTCCTCATGCAGTAACAGCATTGATAGATGTACTAGATACATCTTTAAAAATAAAGCTGGCTTTTCAGAAATGTAAACAATGAATAAATTCTCCCTTCTATTTACCTTACACCAGTGTCTTCCGTCACGAGGTCTCGGTCCTTGCCCTGATCATAAGATCCTGATGAGGCTTCAGCATTCTCCACCAGAGACTGCACATCACTTGCAGAAAGATTTGGTCTTTTCCTCTGTGATTTGGGGCCAAATGTTGTTTCAAATGTTTCTGTGTCAAGAATGTGAACTCTGGAAGTCTGACGAAAAACAGGTTGGTAAGAAAAACAAGCATTGTTTTTTCCATCTCTCATGGCACGCAATGAACAAGACCTTAGATCAACACAACCCTGTGACCTGTGACAAGAGTTACAGGCACTTTCCTAACAATGTTTGAGTTTTCCAGCTTAATCTTTGAGAAATATAAGAGTGGATATTTAATAAGCAACAAAACACATTGCACTTGCCAAAGAACTATGCTTCAGTTCTTTCACCATAAATTATGTCAAATGTAATTAAAGCTACAATGATGAAAATTTAGCTGCTATCTTTGATCATTTCTTATTTTTCTAACAAGTGCACAAATCTCGCCAAATTCACAGATTTTTGTCAGGGATAATTACAATCAAAGTTGTAGATTTTAAAGCCTGTAATGAATGCCAACTTTTTTTGGAACAACATATAATTCATTGCTGAAAGTAGTAATTTGTTTTTGTAACGCACATTTTACTTTCTTGTAACTTTTTCCTTTATTTAGGTAACAATTTTTATGACATAAACCTGGAAAGTTTCCACATGAAAAAATAGCATGAGTCCAACATAATAGTTCAGACATCATGAAAGAAACCTGGTAGTAACTAAAACTTGGTGTACTAGAAATGAAGGCTACATGCACAAGCATTTCTGATTCAAGATAAACACATATTTGAGTTCAAATTCATCACACAAGTGTCTGCTGTGTGAAGCATCCTCAGAAGAGGTCCCTCTGTCACACGAGCTGTTAGAAGCATTAGAAGATAAGGCGGCAAGCTGCTACAGTCATCCTAAGGAGGTACGCTAACCTAGGAAGCATTAGAGTAAGTTTCCTAATGGAAAATGAGGATTTCTAGTAAATAATAGATCTTCTCACAAACTACAAGGAAATAACACACTGTTTCTTTGACTTCACATTCAATGTCCACAGCAACAGGCTCTCAAAACCATCCTTCCTCAAGTCATTCGCTCCAGCTGCCCCTCCCAGTGCTTCCAGAACACAGTATTTCACCAGACTGGACAGAGACTGCACCATCGCCCAGGTAAGTAATAGTGACAACACCTCTGTGCACATAACCCAGCTTTCAGCCCGTACACACGAGTGATACACACGTGAGGTTTAATCCGATCATAGAACAGGGACATCGGCAATTTTTTTTGCTTCATGACCACCCTGTAAGGATCTTTCATGACAGTTTCCATCTCTTCTTGAAACTTCTGTAGGGATGATTGCTTGATCACACGAGTATTTCCTGCATGTAAAGATAAATATTGCACCTGACCATTCCTCATTTTAACCACTTCAGAGACCCCAGGTACACCAATAAAATATTAATACTCCATCTGGAATCAAAAATACCAGTGACAAAAAATATGGCATTTTACTTGAGACAAATCCCAAATTAGGATAAATAAGGCAATCCCTTTCTTCCCCACCACTTAAAAACAAATTTTAAAACTATCCCTAGGACACATAACATACGTAGGCTACAACACACACACACATGGGCAAACCCCAGAAAATGACCAAAGGAGACAGAATAATCACACTTTAGAGGAGTGCGCAGAAAGCAGACACCTGAAGTGCAGGTACATGCACAGTGTGAGCCCGTACTCATGCCTACAGCAGGGGTCCTTCAACTTCATTTTCAGGAACCATCCCACACATCACCGAGAGCACAATTCCAAAATAAACACCCTCCAAAAATACAAAGTTCGACAGTCTTTAAGCTTGCCTAGTCTGAAAGTTGAAAAATACACTCACCAAACCATTTAATATTTGGTTCCACTCTTGCAACTGTGCCTGGTGCCACTGTTGACTGATACTGTAGAGGCTTAATCACTTTACCATACTTGTTTCTAAGGAAGAAATGAGAACACATGTAAATACACAGGGGCAGCACTGACTCCTCTAGCACTTTTGTTTGCTAGACCAGAAAATTCATCCACAAAATCCAGAAAAACCCTTCACTAGAACTGGTGCCCCTGAGAGTGACACTGGGGATGGTACCACCTGTAAAGGCTAATTCACTTAAACACTGGAACAGAAGCAGTAACGTCAGCCAGCGCACGCTCCTAAGCCTCACTCCAGCTTGATCAGACTCTTCTGTTTACATCAGACCAGGAATGGCTTAATGGGGTGCAAAAAGCACCAAAGGACAACTTCCCAGTAAACACGACCTTGCTCTCCCACGGGTTCATGTGGACCTTTTTAATCAGCTCTACCCATCAGCTGGTGCAGAACACTCATCACAAGATGATTTCCAAGTTGAGACCTGGCTTAAATTTAGTAATTTTTAAAAATACATATTCTCCAGTCTCAAAACAAAGTGCAATCTGGCAAAACAAAACAAAACTGCTAATCTGAACCAGGACTCTCAGAAACCCCTGCAGCATCTACAACATGGCAGAGACACATGTTTACAAGGTGGGGGCTACTCCGCAGCCAGCAATTCTCAAGCAGAGCTAAGGGGTGTCTCTCAGCAAAGGAGCCGTATGGAAGTCACGCTATTCAGGCATTCTGAGGCAACTTTTTAAGTTATGCTGTTGTGGGAAATTAAGGAATTCTGGGCGGTTCTGGGTTCATGACATTGCAATGAGACCATGTCGGCTGTTCTGCATCACGTTTCCCAACTGTATTCCCTGATACGCATCGCTGGCCTGGTGGAGCTTCCCAGCTCATGGTATTAGAGAAGACACGAAGGAGTGGCTCCGTGCCAGGAACTGACATTCTGTCATCAGAGCCCGGCCAGCCGCCCCCAGTGCGGTCCTGCTCTGCCGCACGGGCTGCAGGCGCGGGCACCGGGGGCCGCACGGCTGCTCCCGATGGGCACGGCCCAGTTACCAGTGCCCGCTCCCTGCCGTGCCCGGCCAGACCCCGGCCCCGCGGGAAACCACCCCCCGCCTAGGGCCGGGCGGGCACACGGAGCCGCCTGCGTCCCGCCGCACCGGGAGGGCGGCTCGGCCAGGCCGCGCTCACCTCCGCTCCTTCTGCCGGTACATGTTGAGGCGCCGGATGGTGGCTCGGTCCCGCATGTTGTTCCCTCCCGCGCCCTCCACACGATCTGCGGAGACAAGACAGCGTCAGCCAGGGGCGGACCGACACGGCACGGCCTGGCCCGGCACGGCACGGCGACCCTGCACGTACCGGGATTGGTGCTGGCGCGGGAGGGGTTGATGGTGCTACGGCCCTTGTAGCGTGGCTTCACCATGGTGCTGAGCGGAGCCCCCTGCGCAGGGCCGGGCAGCGGTCACAGCCGGACCGGGGGAAACCAAGAGGCCGCTCCGCCACACGCACAGCACCGGGCTGGAAGCGCCGGCACAAGCACTTCCGGTGCGGGGGGTCAGCGTCATGACGCACTTCCGCTAAGGCCGTCTTCCGCCTGCGCAGGCGCAGCAGCGTGCCCCGCTCACCACGTGTGCCCCCCGGTCGCCAATGCAACGGATGAGGCGGCCCCGGTCCCCCCCACATCCCCCCGGTGCCCCGCGGTCCCCCCGGGCTTCCCGGTCCCCCGCCCCGGCTCGGCGTCACGCCGCGGGGGCAGCTAGCGGGGCAACCCGGGCCGCCTGTGCCGCGGGGCGCTGCGGGCCCGGCGGGCCGAGGAGGGCGGTGGGCTCCGGGCCGGCCGAGGGTCGGGGGGCTGCGGGGCGCCGTGCTTGGCGGGGGGCTCAGTCACCGGCTCTGCCTCGCCCGGGCCGCACCGCCTGGCCGGGGCTGCGGCCTGGCACGGCAGGGGCACCGCAGGCCGTTCCAAGGGAAGGGGAGGCTGTACTAGCGAGGGCACTGGCACAGCAGCGCTCATTGTTTGTGCAATGTTGTTGTTCACAGAAGCATAATCAGAATCACTTGGGCACTTAGCTTTAATGCTTCTTTCCATTCGCAGATGAATGCATGCGGTCAGCAAAGGGGCTCAGTGGTGCAGGGGTGCTGGCGGGAGCGCTGGCGTCGCGGAGCATGCTTGTATGCAGCAGGGCGGCAGCGATGGGATGTGTGTTGCCACACGGGGTTGTTTTTTTCTGGGTTACTGGCAAGGACCTTTTGAAATTAGAACGGTGGCGTTTTTATATACGTGTGAAGAATTCCATGGACAGTGCAGGAACTTGAATTAAATTTAGGCAAATTATATGTCTAAAGACTAAGCCTTATGTTCATGTTACTGCCAGATTTTTATAGAAATTGGAAAGATCATCACCTAGGGGGAATTAACAAAGCACCACCGAAACGGTGTTAATTTATACCAGAGACTGCATGGGGGCCAAACTGCTCAGCACATTGGGGAATCATTCTCCAAAACGAAGGTGTGGCCTATCGTTTCTAAATAGTTATTAGCAGCAGAGTGTTCATGGCTAGTTAAATTTCCTTCTTGTTTTGCTAATGCTTTTCTAAATCCAGAACAATAACAGAGCTGCTGAGATTTTGTTCTTTTAACAATTTTCAGCATTTTGCTGTTAGGTGGTGCATAGTCCCAGTTGTACAACGAAGTCTTAATGAGTCAAGACTTGCGAGATGTTTTGTAAGATGGCGGTTATGAATTCTGAGTCTGTTTTGATTAAGGCTATGATTTCTGTTTTTGCTCTTAATAGAATTATCTATGCCTTGGGCATTTAAAAAATACACATTGATGTGGGCATAAAAAATTAATTCCAAATTGTAGATAATTGTTTAAGCTATCAGACTTGAGGCTCATGTAGAAGAGTTTTCCCAGGACAAGTGTGTTTTCCATTAGAGTTGATAGGAATCTGTCAGAAGATCCTTTTGACTTTCGGATTTTTAGACTAAATAGTTGAGTAATACTTGCTCTGTTCTCACCCACTCTTTCTTCCTTTTCCTTAAGAAAACACCCTTTTTATTGTAGCAAGATATCTTGGACGGTATCCAGAAAATTGCTGTCTTTTTCTGTGAAAGAATAGAAATAGCTGGCTTCAGACATGAGGTTGTGTCATGGAGAACTTTTATTGGCAATGCCTCAGAGTTAATTGTTGAATTCCCACGTCGAAAACTTTAACAGGGAGGTCTCAGCACCGCTCTCCCCAGCCTTGCTTACGGTGAGCCCTGTTGTCCCAACTGGAGTGGGCGACGAGCCTATGGTTTCTGTCATGAGAAAATTTATACTGATAACATATGGGAATTGCATTCAAATTGGCATAAATTCATCCTTTCAGCTGCGCTCTCCTCTCCCTCATGTTTTTCCTGACCAAAATTATGTTACTGGGGCTAAGAGTTAGTATTTAACTTGCAGTATCTCTGTAGCTGTGGTTGTTTACTTGTGTATCTGATAACATACGAGTCAGATATTTTACTCTACTAAACTAATTTTTTGTTGCTCTATGACTCACATTTTTTCATTTGCTATTGATGCATCCTCCTGTTCCAATTTTTAACTTTTCTTCTTCTTCTTCTTCTTCTTTTTAAATTGGCTACAGTGGGATGTTGTCCATGCTGCGTACCAGACCGGACAGGGGGGTTAGTGATGGATGCCAGGCCTGTCGGATCTGCCAAATGGCCTCAGCTTCTTTGACACGACTAGCCTGACCGTTGCTGAAATGAAATAATTCTAAATTTTCCGTGGCCTCTTCCTTGTCAAAAACCCAGTGAATGCGGTTATGTGATGCCATCAGAATGACTCATTGCCATAATTACATATGTTCTGAGGGGTTATTCCCATTGTATTATTAAAAACTAGTGATGCTTGATTTTTGGCAGGGATTGTCTTCCTTGTATGATTTACAGATTTTGTCAATTGAATGAAGGAAAAGTAGATTTCCAAGACTTCAGAACAAGACTGGACTTGTACTAAGAGCACTTTTTCGGTGTGGTATTGAGCTACTTTGTTTTATTTAACAGGATAAAGGCAACATCAGCCATCTTACTCTCCTTGTTGCAGTGATTCCCTGCAGAGCACAAGGACAGAAGTGGGTTTCGTCGCTTGCCTTCAACATCGTCCCAGGCACAGCCAGAAGACACAGCAGGTGGTTTATTACCAGAGTAGTTTTCCCAACTCAGTTCTCGGGAATAGGTTTTCAAGGATGTAGCTTACAAGAGCAGGCGGCAGGGCTCCTTGGCAAAAGGCTCCAGGTTTGACAGGTCCTTAACAGAAAAAAACCAAAGCGATCCCAGATATCATTGCCTTGGATCTGGAGTTCCCAAAATGGTGACTGAAAGCAATAGGGGGAGGCCAGAGGGAGGAAAAAATTGAAAGTCAAGCAAAAAAAAAAAAAAAAAGGCAAAAAGGTGAAAAAGCCGAGCCCAGCACTGTGCCCAGCAGAGTCGAACCCTCGGCCCAAACATCCTTCGAGCCTTCTGCTTTACTCTTTGAATGTCTGCCAGCGCTATAGGTCTTTCACAGGAACTAAGTGTTTACTACCACTCTGGAAGCTAAAGCATTTGCGTGTAAATGTTTTACTTTCGTAATTTGATTTTAATAGTCATGGAAAGTGACTTCTTTTCTAGAAAGCTGCACATGCCGCATCAGGCGTGTTAGCCTTGCGCGTCAGCAGGATCTGACAGGGCCTTTTTCAGGCCGTTTCAGCAGTGAATGGCAGGTGAGGTTCTAACCAGGCATTTTAGCTTCTGGTGTAAATAACAATGTATTATCTACCTGCTAGCCTTTTTTTTTTTTTCTCCCTCTTTTCCCCCACTAAGATTCTGCTGCTCTTCAAAAATCATGGAGATTCTGGCAAGCAGCTCCATCTAAACTACGGTTTGGCATTCAGTTGGGTATAATATATTATCATGTATATAAATGCCATCGGTGTGATTTATTTTTGGTGACTGGTTAACTACAGCTGGTATTTCTGTAGTTTTAATAGAGGGTTTTTTTGAAATGTTATGCCTAACAGCTCTCTCTCTGAAGACTATTGACTTAATAAAGTCTGTAAATATATATAAAATACCTCTTTTCGTGTTCTCAGACAATGTAATCCAAATAACAGTATTAGGGATATATATATTCACTATCCTACTCTATTTCCTTTAATCAAAGCTAAGATTTCTTCTGAGTGAGAAATTGTTTTAACATAAACATGAACTAAAAAGTATTTACATTGCCTCCATCTCCATGGGGGTAGAAAGCTAGTAAATTATTGTTTGAGGAGTATGTGTGCACACATTGAACTTGACTGTAGCAGATGAAAAATACAGATTTATATTACACAGAGAGGGTAAGAACATAATGCAACCAACCTGTGTTTGGTGAAATTTGTCTGCTTTAGTCTCTAAATCTCGGCAAATGAGATAAAAATTAAACAGTTGCAAGACTGTAAGCTGTTAATATATTATTCCTTGTTTTTCGTTCCCCATTACATGGGATGAATTACCCCAAAGCTAAGTAAAAGCCTAGAAACTGTCCTGCAGATTTTGATTAGAATTCTGTCCAGTGAATAAACACCCGTTTGTTCAACAGTAAAAATGAAGATTTTTTTCCTGTGCAACAATGTTTCTGAGGAAGGATCTGGCTGGCTGTCTATATATCTAGCAACTGCTTCTCCAGCTCAGCAGCTAGGTGGTCAAGGTACAGAACGGGAATATTCGCAGAAGTCAGAGCAGCAGCGTTTCCATGCCGTGATCCGTGTAGGTATGTTCGGTTTCAGGATGGCAGACAGAAGTTACTTAGGAGAGGCTCTCTCTTTCCAGACATTCTTGGTTAGTTGGGATTTGAGTCCAGTTTTGGTGAATAAAGCAAACAAAGCTTGTTCAGCAAACCCAGTTATTTATTTATTTGTTTAAAGAAGCATATTTTACAGTCATGCCATGGAGAGAACACCACAACAGATTTTATTTGATGGGCTGAAAGAGAGCGTTCATGTGCATGTGAGTTGAGATGACATCAACCTGTCTAAGGAAATCTCCGGCTCGGACTGTTGAGCTGAGTGTGCAAATCATGTTGGTCAAAGGCAAAATGTTTCTAAATTCATAAATGAACCAGCTCTCTGGGAGTGGGAATTAGCATAATTCTGGAGCTGATTGAAAAAAGAAATTTGATTTATTTTTTAATACTTTCCTCCTAATTTTTCTAAGACAATTTAATTTTAAAATCACCCATACTGAAAAATCTTGGATTTTCTTAGTATGCATTTTAAACTTTCCTTTGCCTTTCTCCCTTTTTCTTCCCATTTTGCTATGAAAGAGGAAGAAAGAAGGGAAAAGGCCACAACAGAAAGAAGTTTGTCAGTTTTTCTAAAAAAACTGGAGAGTTCTATAAAATAGGTTGGTTGATTTGTTGCATGCGGTGTAGTTTTGAAAAAGTTGTGCTAATATTGCCATGAGTTACTGTAGGGAATCCAGTCAGTTAACAGAGCCTCTGTGTATAAAACCTTACTAATGCACTCTCTTTAATCCTTGTTGAGAACTGGATCGAGATGCTGCAGCAGGAGGGAGGAAGGAGTCGTTTATGAATTAGCAAGCTGAGGTTCACGAAAGGGTTACTGATTATTGCTGCTAAAAAGTGGAAAGGAAAAATGGTTCTGCTTACATGCAATGCCATGGCACAAACAAAGTAACTTCTCTCACAGGCTAGCTGGGGCTAGAGAACAGTGAGATCCGATCTTTCAGCTGGGAGGCTTTCAGGAATCGTCTGAACATGATCCATAAACAACTCAAAGGATGACTTTTAAGAACCTCTTTCTCTCTCTGCTTGGTATGCTGGTCGTTTATCATTGTGCTGAAATGGAATCCCCTTTAAAAGATATAACGGCTCCTTGTTTACTTAAACGCAAAGTGGATGATGGGCTGAAAGGTTTTGCTGCCAGCAGAGCAGTCACAGTGAGCTTGGTACAGCTCAGGAGCTGAAACAACTGTGCAGCTCCCACGTTCTGCACTGAGCCAAAGCAGCCGCAAAGCGGATGGGGTGAAGGGAGAGTTTAGGTGTCCTCAGGCTGGAGTCGAGTCCTCAGCGGGTGCCACGAGCTGCCAGCTCTTTGTGGGAGAGGACCAGGACGGCCGGGCATGGGCAGGCGACCCGTGAGAGCGAGCGGGGAGCCCTCCCACAGGCATCCCTGCCGGCTCGCTCTGCCCTCCAGAACCAGAGCAGAGAGGGTGGTGCAGAAGCACACGCAGTGGAGATGGTATTTGCCAGGTTTAGCTTTGGGTGAGCTTTTTGCTGCTCATCTCCTTACCAGGGGAGCCAGGAGCTTTAGCAGTGCATCACTGATCTGCCCCGGGCACATCTCTGGGAGCCACCACACCTCCCCTGGCTCTGTCCCTCAGGACCAGAGGGCTTTTGCTGAAATCTAGAGGAATTAAATGTCTGCACATATTTATATCCAGGAAGCACATTTTAAAATACAAAGGAAACTGAGCAGTATGCCACCTCGTGAGGCTGCTAGAGGTAAAGCTCTCCACGCAGAGAAGGCAGCATTCACGTGCACCCTGCACGAGTCTCGCCAGGTCTCTGTCCCGCACAGTCCTCGTCCTGGTTCCTCTGCCCAGGTGTTGGCTCTTGCAGAGCAGGAGTGCTTTTGCTGAATCCAGGGAATTCCAGTCGGTGGCACACAGACCAGTAGTTTCTACCAAACTTTAAAAGTTTGCTTCTCTTCCACAGAGCCCGAACTCTGCCTTCCCCCTCCCGCCTGCCTTCCCTCCTGCTACGCGCCTGGGTGGTGTCCGGACGGATAGACGAGCGTGTCCCCAGCCTGGGATGGAGTCCCGCAGCTATGACTGTACAAGCGGAGACGCGATATTTCGGCAACCTGCGGTTTGTTGTAACCTCTCATTTTCTCAGTCTGCTGTATGTTAACTGGATCCTTCAGTGGGAAATTCCTTAGGGGCTCCGCGGAGCACAGCTGGGGTCCTGCAAATGCAGGATGGCTGATTTGCGGCTGCAGTGCAGCTGGCAGCATTTTCTGGGATTTTCTTAAAGCTTTGGTGAGTTTCCCTTCTACAAGTGAGTCTCTGTCCTGTGGGACACCAGCCTCCATAGGGGCCAAGGCATGAACCACACACTCAGGAAGCTGGTTGTCATTTTGTTTTTTGTTTTTGTTTTTTTAATTTGAAATAACTCTTTGAAGCAGATTCAGGGCAGATACCACTGACCTCTTACCACAAATGTTTAACATGTATTCGCAATGATAAAGTCATACAGCTTAAAACACAAAATAAAGGGTGGGGGGAAGAGAAAGAGGCCATGCCTTTGTGTGAGTCTGGGTCCCGGCTTGGGGAGAGCAGCTGTGTGGGGCCAGTCTCGTCCCTCTGGGTACGACCGTGCTGTGCTGAGGCCACGGGCCTGGTCTTGAGTTGAGGCCTTTGGTCATGAAGTCTCACATCTGGGTCCTTCGCTGGCTCATACTCCACCTTTCCTCCCTGCAGCATCCCCCGCGGAGCCCTGGGGAGGTGGGCTTCCCTCCACGTCCACTCCCACTCCTCGGCAGCTTCTTTCTGCAGTCCTGGGTGCTGTGTGTGTGTGCAGCCTCCCTAAGTATCATGTATGTGGTTTCTCTCGGGTCTGTGGGTCAGTCTGGGAGTATATGTCTGTCTTTTCTGGACATGTGTACGAGTTGTGTAGCAGTGCTCTGGTTCGATAAAGCTTTCATATACATAGCAGCAATGAAGTCTTGCCATCAGGTGACGTAAAGGGGCAGCTACTGGGCAGGGCTAGCGGACGTTGTGGGGACCGCGGCCCCTCTCTGTTTGCTCTTCCTCTTCTTGGTGCCAGACTTCGCGTCTTTGGTGTCTTTCCGATTTCTGTTCCCATTTGCATTATCTTGCTTGCCTTGTTCTTCCTTTTTCTTCCTTTTCCCTGCAGTAAAGCAAAGGGGCACTGTGAGGCTCTCCAGCTGCGCGAGCTGGCCTGCGGCCCACCGCCCCCCACGCGCAGAGGTGCCCGAGAGCCGCCCTCGCTATGCTTTGCATTGCGAGCTGTTGCCTAAACATCAACGGGGAAGAAGGATCAAATCTGGATTTAGCTTTGTAATTGTCAGTCTCCAGCAGAAGCGTTAACACTTGCACTTCTCTGCGGCCGCACACCAAGCCCCTTAGCTAACGCGCGCTGCTGTGTGCATCAGAGGAACAGATCGGCTGTGCCTGCCTCCCCCTGCCCGCTGTGTAACCCCTGTGGTGATAGCCACCCCTCCAAACCCGTTTCCTTCCAAACACTCGAACTCAGCTGCAATCCTTGTCCATCCCGTAAGAGGACAACCAAACGACCATTCATCCTGAAGACACTGTAATTCCTGGGGAAAACACAGACCTAAGCGTTCCGGTAGAGAGAACGACTGCCATCACCACAGCGCACAGGCATGCACTTTGGCTGCTCGGCTGCCTTGCTGCTGTCTGGCCACAGAAGAAGCTAAAATATCTGAAAGCCTGTGGGACATGTGGGAAGCCGTGCTGAGCATCACCCACCCAGGACTCTGTGCTGGTTCCACCCTGAGGTCTTTCTGGCTGCTGTCACGTTGTGTTCCCTGTACCGCAGAGCGGTAGTGAGATGTGCAGCACATTTATGATACTGGACCATTGGCTGAATACTTGTGCCTGACAAAGAAAGGGTGCCAGGGTGGGGTGGTGAAATATTCCGTATCAGCTCACCTTCGGGGCACTGGTTCTTCTGCACGGTGCATCGCCGCACCTCCGTGGTGGCAGGACACAGGGAGACGTCTCCAGAGGGAGCCTGCAGAATCCGCCGCGTTCGGTCTTCATTGCCCTTCTTGAAGCCACAGAGCTTCCTCTTCTTGGAGCAGGGCCCCCAGGGCCCCCACTCACTCATTTCACATTGTGCTGCCGGATAACAAGAGAGGCCAGAAGTAATTCTCATTATTCTCATTTCTCCATCACTGCCTCAGGACCTCCCGGAGCCCTTGTGCACCATCGCACCTCTCCCCCACTTTAGGTTTGAAGGGCACATGTGTTCCCCAGCAGCTTCCTAAGTTTTCAGGGCACCCCCCTCCTGCCGTACCACACAAACCATGAGTCACGCTTCACAGACATGCAGCAGCAATGCTGGGGTGCTGCTCCCCATCTAGGCTGGATTCCAGAGGCCTCTGCCCTCTGAAGGGCTGGGTCTAGCCTGTACTGTCACCCACTCAACACGGGTATGATGAGCCATCGTCTCTGAGGGGTTTGTTTCATCATATAAAGCAAACTGTAGCAATACATGCAACTGGACCAGACAAAAAGCTCAGTGAAAGGCCCTGAGCATCGCTTACCAGGACTGCTGCATTCCATGGTGCCGTTGGCAGCAGAGTAGCCTTCGGGGCATGTGACATAACATCTCCCTTTGTGCAAATACAAACCTTCCTTACATTTTGTGCAAAAGTTTCGACTGAAACAGGACTCACAGTTCTCAATTTTGCATTCTGGGGAAAAAAGACACAAAGCTGTCACGTAGTCTGATGTGAGGAAAGGACTCGGGAAGATCTTGACTGCTAACTGGAGTTCACTGCTGGCTCCAAGGGGTCTGCCAACAGCCAAGGCAAGTCTCTGAATGTCCTGCCAGGCCTGGTTGTGCTACTTAGAAGTCAGTTTTCTTTGCACTGTCCCCTGGTACAGGACAGAGCCACTGTGCTGCAGCTCTCTTAGCCAACAGCAGCTGCTGCCAGTTCGAAATCAAGCAGGGTGGAAAAGGCTTGGGCTGGTGTTCAGCTTAAGCATCAGTCAGCCAAAGTGGGACAGTGCAAAGAATAAAGTCTTGTGTCAATTGCTCCAGCTGCAGCTACAGTGTGGGCTGCAAAGAAACGGAGTTAGACGGAAATCTGGCCATGATGGCGGTTTGCATGAAACTGCCAGGGAAGTGATCACACTTTTCCATGCCGGCTTCTCTCTGGTGCTCTGGCTGAAAGATGCAGCCCCAGGCCAAGGATCTCATTCAGAGAGCTGCTTGGCCATGGTGAACAGGCAGAGGCAAGAAGAAAAGGTACTTGTGCGAGCAGTACATTAAAACCCGAGAGGATCTCCCTCCTCCTCCTTTCTCCCAAAGCAAAAGGGTGCCAGTCTGGCAGCCCAGGTAACAGAGCTTCCCAAATGTCCTGCAAGAAGCCACCTCCACAGCATATTATGCGGCGCTGAGCATGCTGTGACAGGGTAACACAGCCCTGAAGGCTTTACTGGTGGCCCTCTGCTCTAATGGACCATTGGTCCATCACTACCACCTGCCTGCAGCACGGAGAGACCCACGGAGGCTCTCAAAGACCAGGAAGGCCAAAACTCAAGTCAAAATCTGCATGGAAGGGCTGATGTGGGGGTGGGGGATGCCTACCTGCCTTCTAGGGGCACTATTCGGGCAGTATCTAGCGGCTGCGCAAAGGGAAGGAGCATAGCCTGGCTGCACGCTGACCCAGCTGCAGGGGGGAAGCATCTAGGCACTTGAGGCCCATTAGCCATCATCAGCATAAATTGCGGGGTTATTCCATGGGTAGATCGCTGCCCTGCTCAGCACAGCCTTCTCCCCTCTGATACAGCCCCAGCATCTTCTCTCACCTGACCAGAGGCAGCGTGATCCCCTGCAAAGCACTGCCACCCTCCCATGTCTTGCCCCTTCCCTCCCACCCCCATACTCACTGATGCACTTGTTCATGTCTGTATTGCGAAGGCCAAAGTATCCCAGTGGACAAGATGGTAGGCAAATCCCAATTTGCCGGATATCATTCCTCTCCAGAAGGATGAAGAGTTTGGGGGAACATCTCAGGCACCCATTGAACTCTGAGCACAGGTCGCAGCCTCTGGCACAGCCCTGACTCAGCTCGGTGCTAACTGGAAGAGCAAGAGAGAAGCAGCGGTTAGTGCAGCCCGCAGGGCTGGGCTCTGCACGCTCCGGCTTCAGCCCCCAAATCCAGCACCAGCGGCAGGCAGGGCAGGGACCGGGGCAGACCGAGGGCTGGGCTCCTGCTGCACCCATGTCCTCGCCGTGGCTACCGGCACCGCTCTGGCCGGGTGTCACAGCCCCTTGCCCGATGCTCGCAGGTGCCAGTGCTGTGCCGAGCGCAGGCGCGAGGGTCGTGACAGTGGCAGCAGTGATGAGCAGGACCCAGAAGCAGATGCCAACTTATACAGAGTCCCAGTGCTGTCCCCCCACCATTCCCCTGCCTCCCAGCTCTGTCCATCAGCCCCGCTGCCAACGCTGGGCAGGCACCCATGAGGGACACGCGCCCGAGTGGGCCAGCACTTCCCCACCGAGTCCCCTCTCGGAGCTGGCAGTGCCACCCCGCAGAGCTTACAGGCACGCTGAAGATGAGCAGGAACCAGAGCCATGCGGTGCTGGAGTGAAACCGTCTGACTAATTCTGCACTGCACTTGGAGCCAGGCTGCGTCCCAGGCTAGATCTCGCTCTGACCCTGCTTATGTTAACTATAACTGGCAGTGCAGGAGATTTCACTGCCCCCAAAATAGAGATGTGTTCTCAGCTCCTAGATTCAGTCCAAGAAAAATACTCAATCCCATGTCTTGAGAGTTTTCTGCTTTTAATTATCGTATAAAATGATGCTTGTTTTGAAACCAATAGCATTCTTTGCAGGCTAGAATGCAGGTTATTTTTATTAGTTTATTATGCAAGCAGCATCCTTGTTTATAGAAAAGCTGTGTATTTTAAAAATGTATTCTTTTAAATGCTGTGTTTACTACACTTCAAAAGCAAGCGTGAAGGACCACAATGTTCACATGCCAGACCGAGAGGTAAGAAAACTTCCCTCTCCCCTCGCAGTGACCCCAGACCCCAGCAGCTCCCCTGCTGCCGGTCCCAGCCTCATCGCTGGGTCTGCGGGTGCGGAGGCTGCCGGAGTCTCGAGAAATGAAACAGAAGGCAGAGGGGGTCCCCAGCCCTGAGGACCCTCAGTGCCCGGCTGCCAGGAGGGTTTGCTGGGTCTGGACTGGGACCTCCCCTCAGCATTTTGGGCCCTGAAACCCCAAGCGCAGGGACCCCCAGGTGATCCAGCCCCATCTCTCCTGCAGCGCCGAGCCGCGGTGCCAAGGCCTGCCTCTATGGCAAAGGTATAAACCGGGCCCTCGCTGGAAATTGCACTTTATAGCATTAGCCATGACATCAGGTTTTCCTTGTTCTCACAGGGCTCAGCAGTCCCAGTTTTAATATAAAATCATTTTTATATAATTTAATTTAAAACAGTTTTAATGTAAAACAGTTCTAAAACTAGCTTACATAAATGAAGGCAAACCCCTGTGGCTGCTCTTGCACCAATTCAGCCGAGCTGCCCTGCCTGAGCCCCGCGCTGGGACCGGCCAAGGACCATCCAGGCTGGAGGGAGAATTAAACCCCTGTGCACCTCAGGTCGCCCCGCGGCCAGACATCCCTGCAGCAGCTGAGTGGGCACCCGTGCATGGTGCATGGCCAGGCAGAGCTGCCGGGGGCTCTGGGTGGGACAGGGCAGCCGGGGGGAAAGGCTGGGGTGGGGTGGGAGCCCGCCAGCACAGCAGGGCTGCGGACACGGATGGGGAGCGATGCGCGGCTCCTGCTCCCTTCCTTTCCTTCTGCTGCGCCTGTCTCCCAGGCGGGCACCTGACCATGAGGTGGTGGGGGACCCGGAGGCTGCCAGCCTTGGCAGGGTGCAGGGTGGGCTGCCCGCTGCTGCCTGCCCGCTCAGCACCTGCCACAGCAAAGGTGGGCTGTAGGAAGGGGGGAGGCTCACCCCATCCTGCTCTGCAGAGCAAATTCCTCCAGCCTTGAGTGCTCTGTGGGCACCAGTGTGCCTGAGGGCTGCAGCCCTGGGGAGCAGTGCTGGCAGTTCCCTGCCCCGAGCTGCAGGCTGTGGGGCTGCTCATCCCCGTCCCTGCCCGGCAATGCCTGCGGGGTTAGAGGGGGCTGCTGCCGCGGGCTCAGGGCTGCGGCAGGTCCAGTGGGATGGGGTAGCACATATCTCTGCATGGGACTGGGACCCGGGGAGCTCCCAGGGGCACCCCAGGCTCTGCCCAGCTCCCTGGGTTGGTAAACACATTCACCATCTACATGAACCATACAGCATCACAAGAAGAAGTAGAGAAGAAAAGCGTTTCATACATACTTCGTCTTTGTCTCTTGCCCTTCACCACTTTGCTGCTGCCTGTTAGATCCATCGAGCTTAGAAAAACCACCACCACAAACAGTCCAAGCTGCATAGTAACACTCCAGCGCTGCAGCCCCTCCGTTGCAGGGTGATCGGAGGAGCCTGCTCCACAGCTGGGGATCTCTCTGCTGCTGCTAAAACGTCTCAGGCGGGATCAGAGCTGAGAGTCTGTGCACGAAGCCTGGTACAGGACCATATCCACAAACTACACCAGCAACAGCGAGCTTAGGTAGCAGGTAACATGGCTCTACCTTCATCCCCGTAAGGAGCGCAGGCGCTTGGCTCTAGTCCCATCTGGGGGCTCTGGCAGTGAGCATTAGCTGCTTGCAGTTTCCCAGTGCGCTCGCAGGAACTGCAAAGGAAGAGGAGGACAGATTAACTCAGCAGCCAGCATTGCTTCAAATGACGGCTGGGCTCGGCACTGAGGTGGGAGAGCGTGGAAGCCGTGGGGCAAACTGGGGGAGCGATGCACAAGGGGTGCGGGCAGTGGGGCAAACTGGGGGAGCAGTGCACAAGGGGTGCGGGCAGATGGTGGCACCCGGAGTGGTGTGGGGTAAATCACCCTCCAACCTCATCCACAAGTCAGTGTTGCTTAATAAGTTAGCACACAGAGAAACGCCTAACCCAGCTTTGCCATCTGCCGATGCTGCATACAGTTATAGCTGTAACTTGTTTAAAATAGTGCCAGTCCCCCTCGGCCGCCCCTCCTCGAGTAGCAGATGGCCTCTGCGGACTGCCAAGCGCACAAGATGTTTCCCATCAAGTGGGCACCTCTGGGGCTGGTAGTCGAGCCGAGCAGAAAGCGAGCCTGCAGTCCCAAGCCAGAGACAGGGCTGTCTGGGGACGGGGTGGGATCGTCCCACGAGCTGCCTGAAGTGCCGCGTTTCTGCTTGGAGGGAATTTCCAAACCTCCCAGCTCCCATTCCCCCGGAGCGGCAGGGAAGGGTCAGCACTGCCTGCGCAGGCAGAGGCAGGGCCGAGCACAGGAGCTGCTCTGCCCAGGGCTCACTGGCTCTCGCACGGCCGTGCCAGCGGAGGAAGCCCAGTGTTTGGCAGCGAGCGTGGCTCTAAGTGCTTGTGCTGCCCTCGCCAAGCGGCAGCAATGAGTTGCCCGACATGCGTGGCAGGACGGGGTGATGAGACAGCAATGCCGGGAGGACAGGCTGGGCAACAAACCAATTGCTCTGCATGAACTTCTTGGAGAGCAAAGGGAAGCCCGGTGCAGCAGGAGATTGCCGGGTGGCAGCCAGGCGCAGCCAGTCCGGGAGCTGCTGTGTGGCCTGTCCTCACCCTGGAGCATCTGAGACCTTGCTCCTGCTGGCTGCCTGCCTGACTCTGGGGGACAGACAGCGCAGGCAGGGCTGCTGCAGAGCAGCGTGCTGCTCCTCCGAGAAATGACCTGGGAGGTGGTTTTCTGTGTGCCCTGTGGCTGGTGTGCAGGAAAGGCAACCTCTGAGCTGCACCAAGAGCTCTGGCACTGCCAGGCAGAGCCACGCTCCTCTCTGCAGCTGGCAAAGCCCTGCCAACGGCTGCCATTGTGTGGGAATAAAGGCGACAACATTCACTCTGTGAAGTCAAATGAAACAGAAAATGGTTTTAATCCTTTTATAATAACTGCGCAATCACCGATGCCCCAAATGGCCAGTGGTGATGGTGCTGGAATGAAGCCTGGCTGCACCCTGCACGCTGCCTGCAGGACGGACATGGGCCCCAGGGTGCCAGCCCCCTCCCGTGCCCACCATGGGGTGGGGGACCTGCCAAGGGGCCACCAGCTGGTGCAGCTCCCCCACTCCAGCCCAGCTATAGTGTAGTTATGACTACAGCAGCAAAATACCTGAATGGAGAGGGCTGCCCACAGCAGCGGTAGCGGGCTGGCAGCATCTTCAGTCAGCTGCTGCCTGGAGATGTGACTCGGGCACCGCCAGGTCTTGTAGCAGCACATGACTCAACACCGAGAGGTGCCCCGGGAGCAGGCACCTCGTGGTGGCTTTGGCTCACATGTGCTGGCAAGGCATGGAGGCCATCGGGTGCTGCAGAGCACTACTGCCATCCTCCCACCCCGATGGCTTTGAACTTTTCACCATGTCCCTGCTGCGACTCTGCGGAGCACTGCTGGGGCAGGAGCACAGGGCTCCCTCCCCATGTGCTTGTCGTTACAGCCCACAGCTCATCCACAGGATTTTCAAATAAATAATTAGTCACTTGTGTAAACACCAACTTGTTCTGCACTTCCAAGTCTGTTTGCTGCAAGCTGCTTTATAAACACTGTCAAGTGCTTAAGCTGGGCTGTTGGGAGTGTTTACCCGAGTGGAGAGCCCTACAGAGGGGGGATCCCACCCCAGCCCCACAGCCTCCCTCCGCACTGCACTCATGTGCAGGGACCTGGGCACGGTGCAGGGCTCCCATGTGCAGGGGTGAGGCAGCATGGGCAGCCGGGTGAGGAAGGACCCTCCGGCCAGATGGCATGGCACACTATGGCAATGCCTGGCAGGGCACAGGCAGAGGACCCCGGGGATGCTAGCTGGTGTGAGCAGGGCAGCGTCAGAACAGCAAGCCCAAACTCTCCCCAAATTAGTGCTGAGCGCCAGCTGCTCTGGAGGGAGCATGGTGTCGCCACCCCGATCCAGCTGCCCCTTGTTTTTAATTACAGCAGCTTTGCAGGTGAAGCGCATTTGCAGGAAGTACACACTGAACCCGCTCCGCGTCCTGCAGTGTTTACACAACACTCACAGTTTAGGCAAAGTCTCCTCAGTGTGGGGACAGCAGGGATATTCTCAGGGAGCAAATACAGCCCCGGCGTGCCAAGAGCCAGCGTGAAGCTCATGCTGCCGCCGCATACCCCATCTCTCAGGGTTTGTTCAGTACAAGGGCAGGGAAGTGCCATGGGAAACCTTGAGGGCACAATGCAAACCGGACAAGCACATGCTTTTTCTCCTTGTATCCTTGTT
The DNA here is from genome assembly GCF_023634155.1 of Falco peregrinus. NCBI lineage: Eukaryota > Metazoa > Chordata > Aves > Falconiformes > Falconidae > Falco > Falco peregrinus. The sequence continues at coordinate 119,747,999 of NC_073723.1, forward strand.
TTCTAGCCCAAAGGGAGCTTGGGCCTCTGGCCAGAGCTGCCCACTCAGCACAGAAAAGCTACTGGCATCCTGGATGCTGAAAAGCCAGTGCCAAGGTGGTCACTACCTTGGCGTCACTACCACCATCTCCATGTTTCAAAAGCTCCCTGCGAGCCCACAGTGCCTGTGGTGTGCCCGCCGGCGGAGGCTGCAGCAGAAGGGCTGGGCTCCCAGCTCTTCCCACCCTCATCTCAGGACACAAATTATGATTCTTTCTGCTATTGCAGCCATCGGTCAAGCTCAGGTTGCTGCAAACAATTTCCAGTCTAAACTTTAGCAGGATTTATGCCATTATCCCATCGACAGGAAGAATTTGGGGTAACCTGAATCGTTCTGAATTCATTTGTGGAGAGACCTGGCCCCTGCATCTGAGATGACAGTAAGCCTTGTTTGCAATTCAATCAGGATAAATTGGTCCTTGGGAGCTCCGATACAAACCAGAAAATGTAAACCATCCAGATAACTTACCATTAGTCCTCCTACACACAAGGTGAGAAAGACCAACATTATATCCCTGGGATATTTGAGACCTAATCCAGAATAACTAAATTGCTGATATATTGCCTCTTGCTGAATGTATCAGGCTATCTGTAATGTAAACGGGCTCTCCAAAGGTTTACTGAGCCTGGGAGAGAAGGACCAGATGCTTGTTTGAGGGCTGGAGGCAGGACAAAGTCCGACTACAGCAGCAGCATTAATGCACCCCCAGGAACTGCCAGGTCAGCTGCCAACAGCCAGCTGGACATCAGCGATGGATGCAGGGGAACTTGGGTTTCCAGGTCCTGGAGCCAGCTAGAGAACTCAAATTTCACCTTGGCAGCCTGTTTAGGGGGTGCAAATACACGAGAACAGGTTTCAGAAGCATCTTTGCCTGCAGGAGGAGTCACAGTTTTGCAGGGTTTCACCCAGGTTCCTTTGGTCCCAACCGTCTCCCAGCCCTGCACTCGGCAGGCTCGAGCCTGGGCGATGGCCGGCACCCAGGGCAAATTGCCTCAAGCCCTTCGCAGCCCCGGGGCAGGCAGAGTCTGGCTCCAGGGAGGTTGTTTGTGGCAGCAGCCAGCTCCACGCTGCCGGCAGATTCCCCAACCTGCCTTTACGTAAACTTTCAACAAGCCCATCCAATAACGATAATGGCACCCAGATATCAGATGTACTGGGAGGAGAGCAGGAGGAGGAAGAGGAGGAGGAAATGAGGGCAGGCTGCTAAGGAGAGCAGGGCCACATGCGAGGATGGGGTCTGTGGGGCACGTGGCGGTCCTCGCTACCAGCACGATGAGCTGCTGCCTGGCATCGGAGCCAGCCAGAGCAGGGCTGCAGGGAGACAAATGCCAGCGGGTACCAGAGGGGAGATAAAGGAGGCTACACAGGGGCAGGAGGTGCCTCTGCAGACCGGCACCAGGACCGGCCATCCCATCCAAGGGTGGCACAGCTCCCCAGTGCCCACCAAAACCCCTAGGCCGGCGTCAAGCAGCAGTAGGATGGAGCGATGGTGGTGCAGCACCCTGCACCCTGCGTCAGGAGACACTGCTGCCACCATGAGCTCCCCGCAGCCTCCCCAGTCCGGCCCGGCCCTGCCCTGGAGAGCGGCCGAGCTGCTTTTGCAGCACGGCTGAACCTCAGCAGGTGGGATATAGCCAGCGGGAGAGGAGGCGTCTTTCCAACGAGCAGAAGCCCACACACGCGTTTATCTCACTGCGTGCCTTGCCCTCCCCTGGCAAAAGTCTCCGGCAGGCAAAGCTTCCCCAAGACATCTAAAGCTCGCAGCCCCAGGTGTGGCGGTGCAGCTCCCCAGCCCGGCGAGGGAGCTGAGCCAGCAGGCTCCGCAGCACACACCTTCCCTTGCTCCCCTGCGCCTGCCAGGAGACGCGGGTGTCAGGAGCCAGCCCCGGGGAGGTGAGTGCCGGCTGCCTCGGCACAGAGCCCCTTGGGGCAGGAGGCAGCAGCAGTGGGTGAAGGCTGCACAGGCGCTGCAAGCTGGCGTGCTGCAGGACCAGCGGCAGCAACACCCATCTGCCTGGGTGCCCCAGGCAGCTCCTTCAGCCCTGTGGCACCATTACTCCTATTTTACAGGCACACAGAGATGTGTCCACGGTGCCGGTGCTCCCCAAATCCCATGTCTCTGCTCTGCCTGCACCATCCTGCCTGCGTGGGGTGACCCTGCATGGCTGGAGCTCCCGGTCTGCTCTGGCAGCCCTGGAGCAGCAGGAAGGCAGTGGCTGCTGCAGGTAGCAGGCTTGGGGACCCTCATTCTCTTTGGGAAAGTCTCTCTCCCCCACTGCCTTTCCGAGGGGTGTTTCCCTGTCAGCAAAGCAGAGATGGTGCTGAGGCTACAGGAGCAGCACTGTGAAACCCTCCACGGAAGAAGGTCCCACACACACACGGCTCAGTCATCGCGACTGCCACAGGGTGTCTCACACGCCTTCAGACGGCAAACATCTCTGCACATGCACATGCAGAGCCACTTTGTTCTGCTTAATCCTTGAAGCAATAAAAGAAGGCTGCATTAAGTCAAATTTCCGAACCAGAAGGTCTTCATTTGATATTATATCTGAGTGCCAAGTTCTGCAAAATCCCTAACCCATAAACTTCACTGAAAAAAATAAAATAATAAAACCAATCTGGCAGCAGAGTTCTCCACAGCATTGTTGAGGTCTGACTCCTTCCACCAGCTTCTGCACTGCATTCCCCAGATCTGCGGAGCCATGCTGTGACCCACTAATGGGGAATACGTCGAGGAGAGGCTCCTGCCCGCGGCTGCCCCCCTGTCCCAGCCTGGCGGCGGGGAGTCGCTCCAGGGCTCTGCCGCAGCAGCCCCCCAGCCTCCCCACCGGCTCCAGCCCCCCGCTCAGCACCAGCTCCTCACCCGCCTTGTGCAGCACCCGGCACAGTAGCTGCTCCAAGTAATGCTGCGATTAATAGTGCCACAGGCCTCTCTCTGGGAGCGCTTGCGCTTCAGCATTGTAAAACATCAGGAAATTTTTTACTGGGGGATTTCCATTACCCTCTTGCTAGCACAAGAGAGGCAGCATATTGGTCTGGAGGAGAAGGAAGCAGCAAAGCCTCGAAGCAGGCTGCAGGCTCAGTGTGTGCTGGTTCACAAAAACAGAGCAACGTCTGAAAAAGCACTGGCGTTGTCCTGGCAGGCACAGCTGTGTATTGCAGACGGGGAAGCTGCAGTCACCGAAAAAGCAAACCTATTTCTAGTAGGTACAACTTCAGGTAGGTTCAAGCCTCCTACAATTCAATTAATCACCAGATGCCAACCAGGGACAAAATGCACTACGACAGCAGCAATCAAAACAAATTTCAGACCGGGAACTGCAAAACAGTCCATTTCAGAGCAATGCAGACCAGGGCACTGAAAATCTCGCTCTTCCATCAAAAGGGCTCTTCAACAACCCTAAAGGCCCTATCCCCATGCAAGTACATGCTCAGCAGATTCCCCGGGAGGTGCAGAGTGGACACACACCATGTTAGCCCACAGCCCCAGCTCATGGAGACCCTGAGTGTGGGGGGAGCAGGGGAGTCTAATGCAAAACAGGAAGCATAGCCAGGGCTGCTGTGCACACATCCAGCTCAATACCCAATTCCCCTCTTATTTCACTGCTAATGTGTCTAAAAAAAGGGCTTACAGCAGCTTCCCACATCTTACTCTAAATGCAGGCTGTTTAAAAGCAAATTTCCAGGGCTTGCAGGAGCCCAGTGAGTCACAAGCCGCTGTGCTAATCAGACGAAGCCTGGGGCAAAGACCCTAAATGGCACCTGGGGCTTTCTGCTTGGCCATGTGCAAAGGAAGCATCTGCCAAGTGTGAGCTTCCTGCAGGGATTCCCAGTGCACTGGCTCTCCCACCGAAACGTCACTGCTTGGGAAACCTGAGCCCTGCAGAGCCAGGAGCAGCACCGATTTCAGCAGCAGAAGAAAACACAATTGGGAAAAATAACAGGAACCTCAGCTGTGGGCACTGGGAGGACAGGGCATTCGGCTGGTAGGAGCGAGTGAGCAGAGCAGCCTCAGCTTTTTCCAGACCAGCCATTGCTGCAAGGCTGGCTCAAGCACGTGTGAGTTCTGCCCTTCAGAGGGGTGAAAGCAACCTGCACCACCAGGACAGGGGGAACGGGCATTGCTCGGGGTGGTTTGCAACAAAAGACATCCTGCAGTTGGCCCCCATCAGTTGGCCCCCAAGCGTGTGGGGAAGCTGAAATCCCAGAGGACCATCCTGGGAGGCAGGTTGGTGGTGGGCACAGCTGGAAGGGTGTCTCCATGTTTGCCAGGTTCTCAGGCAGAGACAGGCACTTCTGTCCTCAAGGACATGACTGGTTGCCCTCACGCAGCCCTGGGGAAGGTGTCTGCTGGCCGGTCCCCACCTCTCTTGGCTGCGTGGTCCCCACTGTCCCACTCTGGGGCCATCCACACAGGCCAGGGAAGGCTGACCTGGCCCCCAGCTCTGGCGCTCACTGCAGTGTCACGGCCCCGTAATGCAGGCAGGGAGCTACTCTGCCAGCTCACATCTAGCTCAGGTGATGGAAAAGTGGGGTTTATGCACCGTTCTGCTGCTGCCTGTGCACGCCAGTGTGGGCAACTTGTTTCAGCTGTGCTCAGTGGGTCACATCCGTGGCCCCGCACCCCTGGCTCACTCCCTGCTGTGTCCCTCAGGGTGGTGCTGCTGCTCTCGCAGCGGCCATGCTGGGGCCAGGGAGCTGATCCAGCTGAAACGAGCCTTTTTTCCAGGGTGGTTTCCAGGCATGTCGCCGCACCGGCGTTCCCAGGCCTGTGGTGCTGCCACCATCCACCCACCCAGCCTCCACAGCCCTGGCCCTGGAGCGCAGATGGGGTGATCGGCAGTCAGCAGCTCACCTGCTCCAGGGTCACGGGTGGACTTCAGACAAAATCGTTCAAACTGGAGAACACTCCAGGCAGGTGTTTCAGTGCAAGTGCTGGGTCCCTGTGGGATCTCAACATAAACCCAGCCATCACAAAAAGCACCATAAGCACTGCCCCAACTTCACGGACCTTCAGGTACCAGGATTTTTTGCACCGATACACACTGACCACTGTGCAGGAGAGTGAAGGCTCCATGCCTGCCATGCCATGCAACACTTGCTTCCGCCAGCATTACCTTATTCTTTTGCCTTTCAGCATAAGACACCGCTTCAAACCCAAACCGCATCACCTGAACCGCCCCTCATCCATCTCCAGGGCCATTCAAGGAAACGCACACGCCTGAGCCTACGAGAAACGCCAGAAGTCCAGGGACGATCATTCCCTAGTCACCCACACCCACGTCTCGCAGCGCCCGGGCTCAGTCGGTGCGGAAGACCAGGAGGAAGGAGGCTGAAACGTCACCTTGACCCGAGCCCTTGTTGGGGAGCCACGTCCCCGCCTGGCTGCAGGAGCATGCTGCAGTGAGCCCCAAGCCCTCACTAACCCACGGGCTCGGCAGCCCAGCACCGAGATCCAGCAGCGCTTCCCCTGCACATCAGCATGGGGTGTTAACATGGACGTCTAATTATTACCATGATCGCTGTTAACCATTTCCCCACTGATCCCCCATCCAAACACCCAGGGAGTACGTACTTACCCCGCACTCTCCGGGTGCCTGCCGCGCCCCCATGGGTGCTGTCCTCTGCAGGAGGCTGAATTAGGTGCAGCCACAACAATACTGAGACAGCAACTGCTTAACTGCCTTGTCCCCTCATTGCTCAGCTCGGACACGCTCCTGTCTCTGGAAGTCAGTGGGAAAGCAGGCAGGGCACTGCAGCCTGCTGCGTAGCACTCAGCCTCTGCACTGCGGCCGGCGGGACCCTGGGCTGATCCAGTATCAGCAACGAACTCCAGCGAACTTATCAATATTGCGACCAGCTCTCCGTGTCCCCTTCCCCGGTCTGGGAAGGTAAGAGTGGCAGGGGACAGCGCACAGCAGCCCAGCTTCCCTGCAAAGCCCCACGCACCTTGGGGGTGGGGGAGACGGGGATCCCAACAGATCGTGCTGTGATTTCTCACAGCTTTCATTGTCTGAACTCATTATCCACATTGCACAAGGCAAACCCGCAAGTCGGATGCTGACAAGGCTTGCGTTCCTCATTAGCAGCCCACATTGCAAAAGCTTCATCTAAACAAACATGCATTCTGAAACCCTTACCTCTGACTTGTCACTCCCTCATCACTGCTGAAAAGACTCTACTGGTTTCTCAGTTTTAAAACACTACAAGACCAACTACAAAAATCCTCGGTTCCTCCAGAGAAAGTTACATGCACGTTTCTGTCAAAAAAAATGAAAAATATATTCATGGCGAATTCATGGAGAAGTCTGGTGCGTTTGGGTCTGGGTACTTTGTTCACTTGTTTTTTAGAGCAGGTTTCAAACAGCTTCCCAGGTTTTGCGCAGAGAAACAAACCCTTCTGTGATGTGCAGGATTTCAGCTCGTAAAGATCGCCCAGGCTAGTTCATACTCCATCAGCCCACGCTGCTCCCTGCGTATGCAAAGCAGAAAGTATGTGATCATATCAGAGCAATTTGCACATTAATAAATCCTGGTCTCAATGCCGTAGACTCCATCCCCATCCACCGGGTAGGGGCTTTTTATTATTATTATTATTACCAGAGTATCCAGCTTTGTAAAGGCATCTAGTGCAAACTCCTGCATGAGGGAATTCCACCCCACTAGTACCACCTCCTAAGACAATATCCAGCCAAAATATTGTGACTGTTGCAAAACCCGGACTGGAGCTCCACAAAGGACCTTCCCAGCGTTGCAATCCAGAGCCAACGGGGTCTCAGTAAATTACTGCAGAGTGACACACCATCTAGTTGTCTTTGTAGTCTTTTTTATTTATGACAGTTAATTCGGAGTTATTACTAACATTTCAGTGGTAACTGGCATATGAAGTCATCAGCTGTCACAACTGCATCTGTTAATAAACATGTCAAATATTAAAAGCAGCTTATTATCCTCTGGAGGGGGGAAGGCGCTAAGGCAAAGAGCTTGAAAGCCTGCTTGTTTTTCAATCTCTGGCTGTGCAGCAGGAGGAAACGCTCACGCTCAGGAAGGCAGCGTGACTGCAGTGAGGCTGTGCTGGATACGTGCCCTCCATCACACCTGAGCAGCCCAGGAGCTGTGCTCCCTGTGCCATCACCAGCTCCCCTTCCCTTCCCTGCCTTAACTGGGGTGCCCAGGAGAGACACAGGACAGATCCCTGCTTCGTGTGGGTGCACTGGGGAACATCAAGGCTTGGGCACGCTCCCTGAGATGCACTGCACCTGGCAAGCTGAGCAGGATCAGGCCTCGGCAGCATCTGGCAACTTGCCCTTGCAATGCCCTTGCGACTCCCCTATGGAGGAGGCAGAAGTGCCCCAGCCCCGGGGAGCCCGGGGGGAGGTGCAGGGAGCCCCTATCCCTGCGCATGCCCCTGGCAGCAGGAGCTCAGGTGGGGAGTCGGTGCTCCCGGGGCACACGGCCATGGAGCCATGCTGGGATCTGCATGGCATCTCTCTTTCCGAGCGGCCAGCAGTGCCGTGTGGCCAGCAGCAGCAGGTGCCTGTGCTTGACTGACCCTCATCCCTGGCTCTCGTGGCACTGATGCTCGGTGCCCCAGCCGGTGGTCCCAAGGGCATGGCTGTGTGGCAAACCCCTTGGCACACTGTGTCCTGCAGACCGTGGCAGTCTCCTGAGGAGGGTTGATGCTTCTCTTTGGTGTCTCTGAGAACTGGGGGAGCGCGGACAGTCCTCATGTTCCTGCTTTGCAGGGTCACGGCCCACCCCCACTCCAGGGTGGGCTTAGGAGGACACAAGGGTGTGGTGGGAGGGATGGCAAGGTCTGCTCCATCCTCCCTTATCATTTAAGGCCATCACCCTCAGTACATGAGGATGTAGTACGTCTTCTCCCTGCTTTGCTAAGCTACCCATGCTCTCGGCCTCTGCAGCTGGGGAGGGGGCTGCTGCTTCTTCACGTTCACCTTCCCTCTCTTGGGAATCTCACACAGAAAGCTTGCCCTTCTCTAACTCTTTCCTTGTCCAATTGCCTCTGGCTTTCTCTGGCTGAAGGTAATTTGCAGGCTGTGCTTTTTGAGGAGTGATGCAAAAACCAGTGCCAATATCTTCTAAACTCTCTACATGAAAGTTATTTGCTCATAACACAAGGTACTTTCCTTAAAGCCCAAACCAATGACCTTTACCTTCCCCCTGTTGTGGGTCCACTTCTTTAACCGTCTGGACATGTTTCAGCATTTATTTTAGGTGGAAGATCCACTCAAGGAGATACCATTCTGTAATGGGTAAAATTCTGTCCTAGCTTCTGAGAGTTCCTAGGGACATTGCAGGACAACGTGCTGGTGGGTGAGAGACCTGTGCAAGCAGGGTGACTCACCCTGCAGTGCTTACAAAAGTCTTGAAGCAATGAGAAGCATTATCTTCACTTGATACTCCCCAAGCTTGCAGGGCTCCTAGCTGGAGGCCGGAGGGCACAGGCTCTTTCAAAGGCTGTGAGGGGCCCTACAGTGGCTCCTGAATCCCCTCAGGTCCTTCGCTGGGGGACAGAGCAGGTCCCTTTTGATACTCCGCTGCCCATGGGCCCCTCCTGAAGATGTCTGTGAGCATCCCCAGCAGTCACTGGCATGACCCCTGGAGCACGTTGTGGGGCTCGGTATGGAACTGGCAGCCCCGAGGAAAAGGAGGGATGGGGGATGGGACATGGCATAGAGCAGCCCCCCAGACACACTGGGGCTTGGAGAGTCTCATGGATCTGTGTTCTTCACACACTTGCAATCATCTCTGCTTTGCACAGCACTTATGTGGGGGCAGGTATGAACACAAAGATGCAAAATAACCCAAAACAGGCAAGAAGGAAGATTCACCCCTTACACAGCTTTTCCTTTGCATTGCATTCGGGTTAATGCATGTGTGTATGGAAGTTTTATTCATCCTGAATTTTCTCTGGCACCTCGTTAAATATCCCTAGTTTCCTACTTGTAAACAATATCTTCTGAGATCATTGCTATCTCACAGGAGCATTTGTGAATGTGTTTTGAATATTGGGCAGATGCTAAGCCGTCACTGTTGCAAGTCTCCTTATTAAAGACCTTTTCTATTTATATTTGGAGCTTTTTTACTTTCTATTTTAGGAAATTCTGAAGTACCATCAAATGTTGCGCTGAGACAAAATCACCTAGCTGACTGTAAGAGTAAAAAAATCCAATGAACCGAAGATCTTGTATTTTATGCTTGCATTGAATAGCCAAACTTTTTTCTTCCTAATCTCCCTCAGAGCACTGGAACTCCAGTTGACAGCTGTAGATCAAGTTTCAGTCTGGAGCAAATGTTTATAACTAAGCAATAAACCCTGAAGACAGAGCTCTGTAATGGACATGCTGACAAACCCAGCTGCAAGAACAGGGCTACCGGACACGTCAATAATTAGCGAACAGAGCAGTATATCTGACTGAAGGCAAAGGAGACGTGCTTGCCAGCTTCCTGGTGTTAGAAGGTATCATTGCAGAGGACAGTAAATCACACTAAATCCTGCCTTAACACCCTCCACAATAAATCCAGCATCAAGTCCCACATTTCTTCCCCTTCTGACAGGCAGCTAATTTACCGTTTGGGTTTTCTTTAGCTAATGGCTGTGGAGGCTGATCCTAAATTAATCCTAAACAGGTTGTTTCTTTCTTGTACAAAAGGACATGAAATTCCACATTTTAGCGGGGTAAAAACGCTGAGCGGCTCCAGATTGAAAGCAGAGCTGCTGAGCTGGGAGGTTTTCCCTGTCACCCACAGAAGTCCTGGCCGAGCAGGTGCCCAGCAGCCAGGGCTCCTCCGGCCGGGCCATGCGGGTGCAGCACCACGGCAGGCGGTGGTGGCAGTCCCAGCTTCCAGTGCTGGAGAGCAGCACCCACAGCCTGCAGCATGCCCATGGGTATGCCCTGTGCGGAAAAACGGGCAGACAAAGCAGGCAAAGACCACCTGAATTCACCAGTTTCAGTTGCATTAGGTGGAAAAGCAAGAGACAGGTCTAATCCTGCGCTACAGGTATCACCCAGCTTGGGCGACCCTGCCCATTTGGTTCCAGCCTTTCCCTGGCCGGGCTCCATGACCTGCTGTGCACGAAGCCAAGGGGAGAGCCTCACTCACCCATTTCAGCAGCGTGAGTGCTGACTCCCCCCACATCCCCCAGTCTGCTGTTCAAGCACGTGGTTCCCCTCCCCATTAAAAACCTGCCATTTTCTTGTCTTAGCTCATCCCTCTCCGGTTCCTGCCCTGCGTCTCCCTCTGCTTCTCTCAGCCAGGGAAAAGCCTCTTCTCCATGGAAAGCCCACCCTGTCCGGGAACCGTGGGGACTTCCAGGCTGGGGCTGAGCTGAGTCCTATCAGGAGCCATGTCCCTCAGCCTCTGGGTGCTGCTGAAGGGCCCTGGGGTGCAGGCAGCGGGTCTGCACCCAGCAGATCCGGCACTGAGCACCACAGCTTCTGTCAGACCCAGGGCTCTGTGCCCTTGACATTAACCCTGTGTGCAGAGGCAGGTACCAGTGCCTACAAGTTCTCAGCTGGCACAGAGGGTGCATTACTCATCCTTGGTGCCTCATCAGCCTTTGATAATATCTCAGCATAAGCAAAAAGCAAAAAAGACGCTCGCCGAGAAAGCAGAAGGAAAGCAAGAACGTCCTGAAGTTGTCTGTGGTGCTCCTAGACTCAGCCTACGGTGTGCTGCTTCTCTGCACCCTGCTTCGACACAGAGGGCTGCTTCTCAGAAGGCTTATCTCCTGCAGAATGATTGATAGCCTGGGCAATTGTTTTTAATAATATCTGAACACCTGTGGTCCTCAGTCCCCGGTAATACAGTTATCCCAATTGCCTAACTTACTGCATAAACAACTGCTCTGGTTGCAAAGACGACTATCAGGTTCCTGACACAGGCTGCACAAGCCGCACTGGGGGGTCAGGCATGGGGGCACGCAGGATCATGCCTTCCACGGGGCGATGTGGGAGCGAGAGGAAAGGGAGCTGACTTTCTGATAGGATCACCCAGGCATGCCTCTTCTTCCCGGGCAGAGCAAGCAAGCCTGGGCTTTCAGCCGGGCAGCACTGCTCGCTGGCCTTGCTTGACGGAGGCGGTGCTGGCAGCCTAGCAGAGCCAGTGCCAAGAAGTGTGTCTGCACCCGGGAGTGTCCCCGGAGAGGTCACCCCAGTTTTGTGATGAGCAGCCATGAGCTGCAGAGCCATGACAATGACTTCTGCATAAAACTCTTTGTGGGCAAAGGAAGAGCAAGATCTGCATGCCCCATCCCACCCCAGGTGTGGTGTGGGCAGCGTGCCAGGTGCCTGCCTGCACCCCCCATGCCCCTGTGGACAGGTCAAGAGGCATCTGGCAGGACTGGCTCTCTTTGTGCTCACCAGGCACAGGGCAGGGAGGCAGAGTTCGCGTGCGCGCCCCGGCGAGCTACCCTGCTTTTCAGGATCTCTCTTTCATGCCTGCCAGGTTTTCTGACACTGTGCCCCATGCAGGCTGGACATTTTGCCTCTTTCCAAGGAGCGACGCTATGTGCATGTTGGGAAATGCTCCTTTCTCATTTGCTTCGAAGGCCCTTTTCCCCTGTTGTTTGAGGAATGCTGTTTGAATTAGCTCCATGGATTGCAAACAGACCCTGTTGTTTTCCTTTCCCAATGCAGGGAGGCTTCTGTTCTCTTTGGCCTGCTGGATTAACCAGGGGGCCTTACACACTGACCCCTCTGCAGCTCAGGGAAGCTAATTTAATCCCAATATTGTTACAGATCACAGCAGGACGGATCTCACAGATTCCTTGAGGCAAACCAGCACGGAGCTCTGGCAGGGACAGCAGCACACTGTGTTTGTAGAGGCAGGAGCTGCTACAATTTTTTCTATAAAAAAAGTTTCTACAAAACTTCTGTGGCTGGGGAGGAGGGCAGTGCTGGTGGTATGGTGGGGGCACCCTGGGCATGGGGTCCCACAAAGAAGCTGCTCCACCTGCATCCCCCAGCATCCTTCAGCATCCCCTAGCTTTCCCCCGCATCCCCTGGCATGCAGGAGGGTGGAGGGCCACTCCAGATCCTGGCAGAAGAGAAGGAGATACAGACTGTCATCCCCTGGCAATTTCTTTCTCATTATTTTTTTCCCTTGGTACCTGCTCCTGGGGTTGGATTTTTGAGATGTGTTGTCATTAGGCACATACAACAGCCACAATCAAACCCTGCCTGCTCCCACCAGCTAGCACCTGCTCCATCCCTGTGTCAGTCCCTGGACGGGTCACCTTACTTCACATCTGCAAGGTGGAGCCGTCCCCACTGTGCTGGATCACAAGTGCCTTGCTGCTCATCCCCAGCGTTGCTATCAGCGTGGAAATGGCAGGGTTATGGCAAAAGGTCCACAGCTCCATCCCCAGCCCTGGCCCGGCTGGGGCTGCCGTGCTTGTTGCACCAAGTGCTGGGCAGGCTGGAGGTCCCTCTGCACTGCCTGCACATGGCCCCACACATGGCCCTGTGCACTGCCCTGCTCGTTGCCCCACACATTGCCCCATGCATGGCCCTGGGCACTGCTCTCTGCTGTCTCTCTCTCTCAGTTCATCAGTCCCCTACTATGTAAGAGCCCAAACAGGCAGGTGGGTTTGGAAGCACCTTTCTTGGACAACTTGACTCTTCAGTAGCTCAGCTCCCCACCACCCTCCCTTCCCCACATGTAAGCCAGAGCGCTCTGAGGTCAATCATAGCCAAACCATTGGTGAAGGTGGACACTCATGCCTGCAGCCTTTTCTGCTCCTTAATGAGTCCCGTGGAAGCGGTCTGTGATGTGGTGCCGAGCTTGGAAAAAGGCATCCAGCACCTTTACAGTGGGGCAATCAATATAAACCTCACTTGTATTTTCATGGGGAAGATATGCCTTCTCATCCTGCATGCAATGCCTCAGCTCTTCCTCCCCTTGCTCTCCCAGCCCCACATGAGACACATCACTCCCCCCAGGGTGAAAGTCCGGCTGTTCAACAAACCCAGCCCAAGCCTTGCTCCATCACGCAGTGCTGATCCATCTCCAAAGCACATCACACCTTTCACTCGGGCCACAGCAGGGGCTGCTCTATGGGCCAGCATGGGAGGGGACAACCAGCCCAGTCTGCCAGCCACAGCCAAGGGGGACATCCAGCCCCAGCGAGCGGGGCAGGGCAGGGGGAGCAGGAGCCACTGGGATTCATGAGGGAAGCCCTGCCTCTCCCAGCATCTCTCCTGGGGGCTTTGATTTTCGGGAAAAGTAAATTGCTTTGGGACACTATTGAAGGACAAGTTTAAATGATGACACACCACAGGGCTGGGACTTCCAGCATTTCTTGTGACTCTGACCAGAGCTGGAAGTGGAAGAGGCTACTGGCACAGCCAGGAGGACACAGAACCAAGAACCTCTGCAGCAGAAGCAGCTCCATTGAACACCTTGTTCCTCTCCAGGCTTCTGCCCCCTCCCTTCTGCCTCCACTGCTGTTGTGCCCAGCAGCAGCAGGCCAGGGGCTGGTGCTGCCATGGGCTGGGCTGGCCCCACTTTCCTGGGAGTGCAGGGCAGCATCTGGGGAGATGGGACGGGGCACCAAAGGGAGCCACAGTCCAAAGGGCTGGTCCTAGGAGGCTGGGCACAGGGACGGGAGCTGGGCATGAGGGCCCCTGCCTGAGCCCATCCCCCCTTCGGCCATGAGCAGCTCTTGGGAACATTCCTGCTGCATGACATTTCCCAAGGCATTGAGAAAAGAAAAAAAAAAGGCACTTTTTTCCCAATATAAATTCTTGCAACATTAAAAAAACCCACACAATAGCTGTAAGCCCTGAAACGGCTGGGGGTAAAAAAGCTACAGCTTGACATGGAAATAGCACTACCATCCCCACCAACCGGTCGAATCCCAGATGTGAGACATCATGTGTGACAAAACCCCAGAGGCAGGACACGCAGGAAGCTTGTAATTGTTGTGGGCTCCCATTGCTGCATGGGGACACAGGCTGGTGACCTCGGGAGTCCTGAGTCCCCCTGTCAGTAACCTGCAGCAGCGAGAGCAGAAAGTTATGGCTGCGCTGGCTCTGCGACCGACGTGGGGCCAGGGAGAGCCCCTGGCATGGCTCCCTGGAGGGACCCAGGCGGGTTCAGGTCCCTGGGGCGATATGGGGACCTGCAGACATGAGTTAGAGCTACCCGCTGACCCACAAAGGGCCGCAGCACCAGTGTTGCTGCTGGGGGTTGTAGGGAAGTGGCACGGAGGGGTGCACAGGGCCTGTCTCCAGTGTCCCCAGTGATGGCGGGCATGCGTATGGCGGGAGGGAGCCTTGCAGGTTAGCCCAGGCCCGTGCCAGCAGACTGGAATATCACTGTACTGAAACCAGCCTAAATAAACCAGCTTAAAACATATGTTGAGGGGATCCTTGTGAGGCCAAAGCCATAGAAATGCACTTGCTCTGCTGTGTTCTCTGAGATATTTGCAGTACACCTATAATTATTTTAATTACAATTAAAGATTCACACCGAAGGAGCATGGCGAGGCCTGCGCGCACGGCCTGCCTTCTGCTGCCATGGCTTCCCAGGGATTTCCAGTGGAGCCAAAAGCTTTGCTGGTGTGGATGGGCTATGTCTGCGTATTGTGTTTTAAACTATATAATTAATTGAATGCAGTGCTCTGCGAGGAGCTAATTCTGCTGAGGGATTTTGGTAATTGTACAGACATTGAGAGGAGCAAGGCCCAGCCCCGCGCTCGGTGGGGAGCCACGGGGAGGAGGCCGGGTGGCGCGGGGGGCCAGGCCCTGCTTTTGGGGATGGCAGAGGCAGGGCAGCGAGCGGGGATGCACGTTCCTGTGGCTGGGCAAGGGGAAGGGGGAGGCTGAGACGAGAAGGACGAGGGGGAGATGAGGAAGCCAAGAACTGGACGGTCCGCCATGATGGGGCAAGCCTAGCTCTAGTCACCAGGCCCACGGCTCAGTGGGAGGGATGAGCAGAAGAGTGGTGGCAGCTCTTCCCTCTTCCTCCTTCTGCCTTTTTTCCCCCCTTTCTCTCAGTTCTTGAAGTGTTTGTCGGTGAGGCTGGCCCAGCCTGTGCCCCACATCACCCTGCATCGCCCTGTACTGTGGTACTTATTGCACACACCGTCCTCTTTAAATATCTGTGTCTGCACGGGAATCATTTGCATGTATTTTAAATATCTTCAAGATGACAGTGTGGAGAAGAGAATGGATTAAGCCTGGCTTTAAGAGATGACAGAGCACAAAACAATGATCCCGGACAAAGGCGAGAACGCCCCAGCCAGGCCTTCGCTGAGTGGGCTGGGCGGTGGAGCGGCACTGCCGGAGCCGGCTGTGGGGCTCTGCAGTGCACGGAGCACACGGAACCACAGTACTCCTCCTTGCCTTGCACCTTTTCTTCCTGAGGAAAAGCTTAGGTCGTGCTGGACAAAACTGTCTGTGGCCAGCAGCTTCCAGTTCAAGCAAATGCATATTAGACACTATTTCTTGGAGATGCCTTTTCATTTACAAGGCGGGGAAGAATAATACTGTAATGTCAGCAAGAGAGCTACCACAGCCGTGACAGCCTCTCGTAGTGCTTCTGCCCTGGGAGCTTTGGGGTTTCTTTTCCAATCAAGTTTTTCATATGGTAACATTCAGAATTTTGATGGTAGATGAGGCTACTTTTGTTCTAAGAGAGAACATACTTTCACTGTTGCATGGCCCAGGAATGAGTTCTCCACTATTAAAATGTAATTTAATTTATCTCCATGGATTTTGTGATGACTAGGATTTGTTCTAAGGAGACCTTTAAAGGAGAACTTTTGCATTATTAAATGTATGTGCTAGGAAGTTGAGTTCTGGCATCCTCTGATAACCAAATTTCTTTTCTATCCTCCACTATATCCATCATGATAAAAGCCCCTGCCAAAGCCCTAACTCAAGCCATGCTTCTGGCATATTGTGAAACGAATCAGGAGGGAAAAAAAAAAGAAAAAAAAGAAACCCACAAGATGATCTAGTCCAGTATTTTTTTTAATCAAAGTTTCAAGGATATTGATGGTTTACCTCATAAGGTAAACATTTGTAGCCCAGTTGCTTTCCCAGGGTTAAACCAGAAACAAGTGGCTAGCTGAAACTGCAACTAATTTGCTCTGACAGACTCCAGTCAGACTCAAGATGAGTTTTCTTGAAAATCACAGGCCCTTTACACGCGGAGCAATGGCACTGGTACCTTCCCACAGTGGGCCACAGGATGATCCTGTTTTCCAGGGACAAGCCCGATGGATGCCCAGCTCCTGCAGTTCCCCAGGGGACCCTGCTGTGCTGCAGGACAGCTCTGTGTCCTTGGGGAAATGGGTGAGGGATCCTTGTCCCTTTGCCCCTGCCTCACCTTCCCATGGTGGGGAGACACTGCCTGTTCTTGTGAAGGGCAAACCCCAGCCATGCACTGGTCCCGGCCAGCAGCAGATTGCCCACCCTGGCGTGTGACCATGCCCCCACAGCACATACCCAGGAGCAGGGGGACAACTGGGGCAAGTCAGATCTCTGCTTGGCCGCTGGCATCTGGGATGACCTGGGGCAGGTTCCCTTGTGCCACAGAGCTCATTCCTCAGCTACATGTGCCCCCAGGCCCCCACCATTCCCAGATACAGCCCAAGAGGCTATGGAGGGGGTAGCTCTTGTTCCAGATACACCTTGGGGTCATGGACACGGCCCCAGGACCTCAATCCCAAACGCAGGATGGGGGCACTCCAGTGATGGGCACGGCATACACGGCTCTGCCAGTAGGTTTCTCCTGCCAGCTTCCACACAGTACGCTGGAGGGGACAGCCCGAGATGGGCAGTGCAGCCCAGGGTGTCCCAACAGAGTGGGACTTAGGCAAAGAGACACTGAATATTTTTGGGTGCCCCACAATTTCTCCAACGGCATCACTTGTGCCCTCCTCCCATGTTACCCGTGTCAGCTAACCCCAAACTGAGCCATAGCAGCATGGGCTGGGATTGGGAGCAAGTGGCACAGGCAAAGCGGGGTCAGGCTGGAGCGACCCAGCCCGGCTGTGGGGACACTGGTGTCTGTTTGGGCAGCCAGTGATTAACAGCAGCATTCTGCTGTTCTGCCTCCTCAAAACTGCATGCAGCAGCCTGGGGCACAGCTCTCAGGGCTGTATTTATTCTTCACTGACAGCTGCTTGATGAGGAAGTCACTGTGAAGCCTTTCTCCTTGGAAGACCCAGAATTAGTGCACACTGGTTCCAGCTCCATGTTCACTACCTGCTAACCCAGGAGAAAGATCCGGGATTTGACGCCAACCAGCACTTATTTAAGCACCAACTCCTGGCCCCAGCAAAATCTCAGCACCCTGGAAATCCACATCCTCCCTGTTCTCCCAAAATCGCCTCAAGCAAGGCAGCGCATGTGTCTCCCCATTCCTAGTGGTCTACCCAGTGCTTGTCCAGCACGACCGCAGTCTGCTGCTCACCGAGCCAGCATGCTGGGGCTCAACAGAGGAGACAGCACAAATGATCTTTCCTTGGTTCAAGACTCATGGTGCTACTGTGCTCTCTGTTAAAGGCACGTGCAGTATATGGGGTTTCCTGCGTACAAAGAGGAAGGTACTTTTTTTCAGTGTTTAATTTTATTACTTCCCCGATGCATTAGCTCATGGATCGGAGCCACAGCAAACCATGCCATGAAAAGAGCTCCCTTCCCTAAGAGCGTCTCCAGGGCATAACAACGGCTCTTAAGCCAGGAGAGAGCCGAGATGATTTCACCACCAAAGCTGGCATCACCCCCAGGACTCAGCATGCCACGCAGCACCTTATTGGCATAGCTGGCACAGCTGGCACGCCCGCCCAGCAGGTCACCATGCTGGTGCAGGAGGACAACATGCCTGTGCAGTCCCGGCTGCCGGCTGCAGAAAGCTGCTGCTCTGCTTTGCGTATAAGTCAAAACCTGTAAGCTACTGGTTACAGAGACACTCACTGTTTTAGCAGACTGAAGCAGGAGAAGGGAGAGAGCTGCCAGATCCCAGCTGGTCTCTGCTCCAGGAGCTGATGGAGGATTAGCCCAGTAGCATGTCTTTACAAATTGTCAGTTCACAGAGTACACAAAACAAAGCTCTGAGGACTGAGTGTCTCAGCACAGAGGCAAAGGCAAATGCTCTGGGAACCTGACAGCTCTTTCCACCCGGACACACAGATACGGGGACCCTGGCTTCCTGCAGTCTCCGCAGAGTGCTGCCTGTCCCACAGCCGCTCAGTCTCGGCTGGGGCTGGTGGCTCAGAGGAAATCCCTCCTGCCTCACAGCCTCATGGCTCCTGGCTGAGCCTCTCCCTTCCTGGGCTGATGCCCCACAGACCAGAGAGGGTTTGCAAAATGCCTACGGGTCCCTCCTGGCCCATCCTGGCACGAGGAAGCCATCTGCCCTGGAGCGTGGGGAGGCTGCTGGAGTCGCTTCTCTGCCCCACACAGCCTCGACCTTCTCTGGAAGGCGTCAGCCCTGGGGGCTTGGGGTGGACTGACAGCACTGTGGAGAGCTAGCAGACAGGCCCAGAACTGCACCGACCAAGTACGGCACTGGGGGAAGCTGTCATGACCTAACATCTACAGCCCTCCCAGCCCGGCATCGTGTCCTGCCCCAGATAGGGAGAGAGATGCAGGGCTGTGCCTGCTGCACGGACTTATGGCAGAGCTGCCTGTCCCCATTGCCATCAGCTGATACTGCAGCACATCCTGCTCCCTGTCCCAGCTCCTTGCCTGGATGATGCTGGGAGGCTGTGGCATGTGCCGGGTCCGAGCCGATCCCTCTGCCTGCTGCTGCCCACGGGCACCGGGACATGCCAGGCGCTCTCCCCATGCCCTTCCATCAGCCATCCCTCCCATTAAATCCCTGCCCTAAATGCACGGCTGCAGTCCTGCTGCTGGAAAGCAAACGCATGCCAGGCTGCAGCAAGGCATGGAGAGAGGCGTGCTGCCCGCTGCATGCTGCCTGCTGCCCGCTGCCCGTTCCCTGCCTGCTCCTGCTGCTGCCCTCCCGCGCGGGGCCCGGGCCTCCCCACCGGCCACCCTGTCACACGCGGTGGTGGAGCTGGAAGCTCTCGCTACTTGTTTCACGGGAACTTCCGACATTTCAAAAATTGTTTTCATTCTGGCTTGGAATGAAGACAAATATTTCAGAAATTTCCTGGATAACATAAAGTTTAAAATATCCTCCAAACTAAAATAGAAGTAGTAGGCTATCTTGCATTATGTCATATCATGCCAGCTCATGGTACACTGAGCAGAATTACAGATGACTTGTCATGAGATGTAAACAAAAATACAAATAATGTCAACAAGAGAGGAGAAATGAAATGATGAAATGAGAAATTCTCTAAAACTATTCCCCCCCCCCCCCCCCCTTGTGCAAATTGATTCTCCATGGGATATTGCTTGGATTTTATAAAAGGGCACGATCTGGCCAAAGCAGCTCTTCTGTTCTCTGGAGAAGAAGGAACACCCTGCCGGTGCTCCCCACCAGCCCCTTCCAGCCCCACAGCCCCGCAGCAGTGCTGCTGCAGCCGGGCTGGGTCCAGGATGTCCCCTCGACCCCTGCCCCCTGCTCCCTGGCCACGCTCAGTCCTTTATCTTGTTTCTTGCAAGCCAAGGGCATGCGTGCTCCATGGTCAGCCCAGCACACCCCGGGCCCCTGCTGTCTGCCAGCAGAGATAACGCCAAGATGGATAAAGCTGGGCGCTGGGGTTAACGGCGCGAAGCGACTGTAGGAGGAGAGGAGGAGGAGGAGGTTGTGTGGTCCCGCTCTGCCCGGTGCCGGCCGCAGCGGGGCCACGGCTGGGGACAGCGCTTACCTTGGCTCAGCTCTGCCCGGCTGGGGCTGGCTCCTGCCCTCCCTGCGCCCGGTGCATCGCCTGGGCGGCCGCTCAGCACCGGCGCGGCTGCCCCACGCCGGGGCTCTGCGCCGGGCAGACCTCCGGGCGCCGGCTGGCACCCATCCCCCTGTCTGCCCCGTGCCTCTCCAGAAAGGCACTGCTGGGAAGGAGCGCCGAAGCTCATGTCTCAGGCGCTGTATCCACCCCTTCCCACCCTCTTGGGGTTCGGTCCTGCCAGTTCCACTTGTGGGCTGTCCTCACCACTTTGGGCCTTTCTACCGCTCCCCTTCTTGTGGCTCTGGATGTCACCACAGACACGCTTTTATGAGAGTGGGCTTGTGCAAGGCTTGTATAAAGTGTTCTCAGAAATACGAGGTCCTGTCATTTGTAAAACTAATAAAAATGTCCAATAATTTTTACAAGGGAAAAATGAGTCATTGGATGGCACATTTCTCATTACTGGCATTTTACAATTAAAATGAGCATCTATTGAATCAATCCAAAGCTCTTATTGTTAGCAGACACTAATAACTTCCTGAGCTATTGAAGATACTTTTTTTCTGAAGAAACATGACCCCTCACCACGGCATTTCTCGTCGAGAGTGGTATCCAGCTGAGACCAGCTCTGCTCAGCTCCTGCTGGAGTGGTTTCAAACACATCCTGATGAGACTGGTGGCTATAACTGGGTGGGAAATTGTTTTTAAGCCCTCAAAAATGTTCAAGATTTCAAAATTTTTCCCGCTCCACATGGGGATGAATCCAGAATTGTTCAACGTTTTTACCAAAAAGAAAAAAAAAAAAAAAAGTCTTCATGGAAACCAGCTCCGGAATAGCCAATAACCATCAGTCATGCTGAGCCGGGCAAAGCGGGGACTCCTGCCCGCCCCAGCCCGCTGGCGGCTGGGACCGCCATGCTGGTGGCTGCGCTGGCATGAGCTGACTTCTCCTCCCAGGGTGGGACACCCATCCCAGACCTCATGACCTTCTCTGGTGAAAAATGAATCCAGTGAAACTTTCCCAATTTCACTGCAACAGTTGCGCGTGCATGGCCAAGCTCTGGTCTGTGCTGTGTTCTGCCCCATGCAGGAGGCAGACCAGCAAAACAGGGTCATCACCACCTATTGCCTTTGGAAGATGGAAATTTTTGCAGCTGCTTCTGTTTTCAAAACCCACTAGAAACTTCAGGACGATATAGGAATCCTTAATTTTCAATAGGCACTAAAACCATCTGCTGCTATCTCCTGAAAATCAGCCTCCCTCCAGATGTCTCAGGATGGATCCTGGCAACCACAATCACCACCTGCTTTTGAAAGTGGACACCCTGATAGAAAATGAGGGATGGTCTGAGAAAGGTTCAATGAGAAAAAGTCCTGCAGTGGCACAGGGTGCAGCCAGTGCTCAGAGGCTCCCAGTGCCCCCAGCCAGTTCTCCTCTGCCTACGAGGGCTCAGTGCAGCCTCATGAGATTAGTCTGAGAAGAGCCAGCTTGGCTGTGGGACTCATTTCTCAAAGTGCCTTTAGATGAAGCAAAACACATTAAAAGACAGAGCCCACATATCGCCTCCAGCAGAGGTGTCCAGGGAAAGCTCCTGCTGCAGAGTTTAGCTGGGGGAGCTCCTGGCTGCCGTATGGCCAACCACCAGCCAAACCCTCAGCATGTGCCCTGAGGTGCACCTGCCGGGAGATGGTGCTGAGGACAGTTGTCACTGGTGCAGCCCCGGGGGGGCTCCCACGGCCACCCACACCGTTTGCCAGGACACTTACTCCCACCTGCTGGCAAAGCCCAATGAAAAGAAATTCACTTGGGCTTTGGGTGACCTTCTTCCTCTCTTTATGTTCATGCTGGCATCAAGTTTGTTCTGAACCTTCTTGTAGAAGGCATGTTTTAGGAGTGCTGTTTTCCCATGCGCAGCCACCTGCACATCCCCAAGGCAGAGGGAGAAGCCTTTTCCTTGCCATGATGCCAGAAAAGAGAAGCCAAATTCTCCCCACGTGCACAGAGAATACAGTCAGTTTCTGGATGAGAACGGACATCTTTCCTCCAAAACCCCAATGGACCCTGGGCAGCCAGGCTGCTGTCACTTGTGGGGAGGTTCAGTCCCTATTTGTATGATCAAACACGTGCAAAGCTGATGAAAAACTACCATGAAATCCCACTGCACAGTAGTAACAATGAGCAAGTGCTGGCTTCCAAATACTGAGTGCCCTGCCAAAGAGCTGGCAAGTACAGATCCTGCTGGGCTGCGGGGGTCCAGATGCTGCTTTTGCCACTGCAGATCATCTTTGTGCAGGTCTGCAAGAGACAAGCCCCAACCCAGCCACCTCTCTAAGAGCCTGCTCGCCAGAAATGAATGGCCAAAACACTAACACTCATCCATGGTGGAGACTTCACTCTGTCCTTGCTAGAAGAGTCCTCATCTGTGCTGAGTAGAGGACTGGAGCAGGCACTTGGTGCTTGCTGGCTGAGCAGTCCAAACTGGGCACATCAGAAGGATGCTGGGCTCTGCTCCCTGTGCACCACGCTGTCTCTGGACTCTCCCGTCTCTCCATGCTCTCCATTTCTCTCTGGAGGGGACAGTTCTTTCTCTTGGGAAAGTGCAATGGCAGTGGGGATGCTGATGCAGGGCCCAGATGTTGGGGAGAAGCAGATGAGGTTGTTTTCCATTCTGTGTTATTGTGCAATGGCTCCAGAGCTGGAGACGCTTCCCACTTCTTTTCCTTTGCTACTGAAACACGGGGGTTGGGACGACAATATGTATTGTCATTTATAAGCACTGTAAGACTCTCCTGGGACCTACGTGCATAAATCTTGTGTTTGCTTTAGCATTCTTTTTCTCTCTTACATCCTTGCAACAGAGCTTCTGCCTGTGCTGTATGTGTGTGAGACTGAGCTCTGCAGAAAATGAAGTCCTGCTCCCAAGAGCATCAGTCTGTGCTGCTGCCATACTCCTCTCGTCCTGCTCCAAAGGAAGGGCCGTGGGAACTAGCTGCTAATCCAGCCTGTCCCAGCCAAGGTCCCGCTGCGGCTGCCAGGTGCCTGAGCGCAGCGCACACAGCGGGCATTGCCGACAGCTGGCAAGAAATGCCAAGAGCTTCCCTTTATGGCTCCGTATTTCCTGTTAAATTTTTATGGGATTTCCTCAGTGTTCAGATTTATGAACATGCTTGCCTGGCTTTGGAGGCCCAGGATCCTGGTGTGGGCAGACTGGCAGAGATGAATGGGGAAACCTGCTGCCAGGCGGGGGCAGGGCTGGGGGTCTGCCTGGCTCCCCGCTGCCCAAGGCAGCAGTTGCCGTGCTGGGAGGGCAGCCCCGAGTACGGGTGCCATGGGTGCCCCTGGCCCAGCCGCGGTCCCCACCACCCACCCGCCACAGGGCCAGCTCCCAGGTGCCATCGCAGGCATTCGGCCCCGGCTCCCGCAGGGCTGCCTTGTGCCTGGCCCTGCAGGGAATTTGGCGTCCCCGCCACAGGGACTTATCGGCTGATGTCGCAGGATTTCCTCACCCCGCCGGGAGCGCACAATAGCGAGGACAGGCTGCTCCACAGACACCCTAATCCCTTGGCGATTGTGCTGCGTTTCGGGGGGTGACAACAGTTCAATGAAGGTTTGCAAGGTTAGCAGGAACGTTAATCCTTACAGAAGAAAAATGTGACAATTATTTAATGCCATGGCTGGAAGCTTTTGTGCTGCCCTTAGTACAATGTGTTTGTACTGGGCAATGTCCTATCTAAAGCATTGCTGAGGACAAATGCTACACAGGCTACCTGGGCACTGGCTGCACGGCTGCCAGGGCTGCAGGGCGCAGGGTACAGGAGGGGATGGGCATCTGTGCCAGGAGGCTGCAGCTGGTGCTGCCAGATGTCTGTGCAGCCTGGCTCTGCTTCTGCTCCGTCCCTTTGAATTTTCATATGAGCAAGGGAGTTTCTGCCATCATCCAATGAAAGCACAAACATGTACATGGCCAGAGCACACACGGACAGCTCTTGGGAGTAGCAGAGTTCTTTATTGTCTGAATTCAATTTCCAGAAAATCGGGTGTCTTTTACAATTCAGAGATGCTGCAGAAGAAATGCAGCTGATGAGCTCCTGCTCTCCGAGTTTACACTGTGGTGAACTGCCGGAGGAGAGCGTGGAGGCACACGCCTGCTGAACTGCTCCAGGATGCAGGGTGGGGAGTGTGCTCCAAAATGGGTCCAGAGACCTGCAGAGGAGGGGGCAGGTGGCACGGGGACAGAGGGAGATAGAGGACCCTCGGTTACTGGACAATGATTCCCAGGGCACATGATGAGACTATTGCAGCAGTTGCCCCTTCCCTACAGAGTAGACGTGCTCTGTGGTCCCAGCACCCCAGGGGCAGCTCAGCAGGGTGGGGAGCACCCTCCGTGAGAGCCTGCCACAGCTGCTGGGGGCTGGAGGAGATGTGTGAGCGCAACTCTATCTGTGTGAAGCCTTGGCCGCTTCCCGAAGGACAGCTCTTCTGGCATTAGTGAGTTGCTGGGAGGTGGAGGAATGAAACACCCTCGGCGCTGCCAGCCAGCTTGTGTGCAGAGAGCTGTGACAGCCATCCGGGGATTTCTCTGGCTGCAGGGACTGAGGGAAGGGAAGGAAGGGATAAAGCACTGAGATCACAGGCGGGATCCCGCCTGCTCGCCCAGAGGCAGGCTCAGCACCACAACACGCCCCTCCAACCTGCTCCCAGCAGCGCTGGTGAAAGTGCCGACGTGCTGTCCCTGCCTGACCCCACACACATCCCCGCAGCACACCGACAGCCAAAGGCAGCAGGAACAGCCAGGTCTGGCGGCGCTGCAATGACTCGTGCACGGCCAGCAAGATGGGGGAACCCCGCAGTGGTGCTTGGTGCTCCAGCCAGGCTGGGGCAGCATCTCAGCCTGGCCAGAGGCAAAGGCCTCACCAGATGTCCCCTGTGTAAGACCAGCAGCCTTCATCCTGTCCCAGCTCCCTTTTCCTGCCTGCATGGCTGGGGCATCAAACTAACTTCTCTGGAGAGAGAGGAGCTGCCAGAGGGCAGCCCCCAAAGCACATGGCAGGCTCCCAAGAGGCTTGGGTCAGCCTCCCCCTCACCTGCCCCTTCCCTCTCAGCATCTCCTGGCCACGACTGTCCCCTTGGGCATGCCAGGCAGGGCGAGAGGCCACTGACCGTGGGGCAGCAGGTGCTGGCTGTCACTTGGTGCTGGTGGCGGGCACTGTCCTCGGTGGACAAGCATGTTCACATGGTGGTGTGCATGTGTGTGTGCTCGTATGTGCGTGTCTAAGTCATTGCGGCTCCATGGATTTTAGGCACTGCAGGCAGAAAGTACAAATCTGCATCTGATTAAAACGGCCCTTTGTAATATAACCTATATGAGCCTGCACTTAACACCCATCATCCTGAGGAAAGCCCAGGCTCTCTTCCAGCCAGTTGGACTCCGTGCCTCCGGGGCAGATCTCCCAGGGACATGAGACTGCCGGGGCAGGAACTTGGATACGTTTCTGTGTGGATTCTTCCCCCTTCTAGAGAGGCACAATGGGGCTTTGCATGAGTGATACAAACATGCCAGTTGTACTTAAGGTTGACAAATAATGTAAACCACACAATCTGGTTTGAGGGAAACGACTTCACCACAATTTATTTTAGTGCTTTAAACATCACGCCAAACTCTGTAGTGAATTGCTAAATTAATGCCGGGCTGCCATCTAAATAGACATCTTCAGATCACAAGCATGTTATAGGGGGAATGGTTTCCTTTGAAATGGTTCCCACAGCTTAAAGGCTGTGCAAAGAAAAAATGTGCCCAGGATTCAATTGCTGCCAACATGTGGTGGCCACATTTCTCTGCCGCTATTGGCCAAGTTGCACAGTAAAGCTGAGGAAGTATCATTTGAGGTGGATAGATAAACCAGTGATTGCAGAGAGACAGGGAATGTCATAAGCAGCTCACTCCGAGGAAAGGGATAAAGCAAAATAGCCTCAGTTCCAAGCTCTTAGCCTGCAAAAATGTGCCCTGCCCAGGAAGGCAGCTGGTCGTCCCCATCACACAGTTTCTCGGCTGCTCCTGATGCAGCAGAGAAGCTCAGCGAAAGCACAGTTGGATGTTTCTTCCACTCTTGGTTTTCCATTGGCGTCTTGGCTGATGTAATCAGCATTGCTGCACTCCTCTGCTCCCCTGGCTGCAGGCGGCCAATGGCAATTTCCACCCGCTCACAGCGGTGTCCCAGATCTCTAGAGAGAAAAGCCCATCAGATCCACTTGATGGGGGAAGCCAGGCTCCTGGGGCCAGAGCTCGCTCACTGGAGCCAGGAGACTGCACATGAGAATCGCAGGGAATGAGAAGCTGGTTGAACACCTTCCTCATCTACAGGTCCACTTATGGTGCAGTTTGGAAAGCTGCAAAGTGCATGCAGATGTGTTTGAGCAGGGGCTGCAGAGGATGCCCTGCAGCAGTGTGGAGGGAAAGAAATCAGAAGAGACCCTGCCCCTCTCAAGGCAGCACAGCTGGGCGAGGGCAGAGGAAAGAGCTGGGTGCGGGAGGAGGGCTGTGCCGGGGGAGGTGCAGGCAGCATGTCCCTGCCTGTGTCCTTGCTAGCTGTTCTTTCAGTGGCTCCATCTGCGGGATGCTGGGAGCTCATGGGACCAAACACTCACCCCAAAGCACAACATGGTACTGCCCATGCTGTGTGCTGCTGAAGGTGGGGGGACAATGGGACCACGACAGCTGCCCCCTCCAGCATGGAGGAGCTGGGGAGGCTCATGGTGGGCACTCACGCCACATGTGTGCTTTACATATAGACTTCAAACACTGGAGATACCCTGGCATCCAGCAGCCAGGCTGTAGCAAGCACCCTGTAGACAAAGGATGAGAAGACAAAGGAGAGGGAAGGGAGCTGTCACTTGGCCACTGTTCCCACCCAGGCAAGTTGGGTTTTGTTTCCCCATCACCAGCCCGAAATCCATCTTCCATGCTTTCGTGGCTCAGTCGCTCTTTCCCCTTATGGTTTCCTTCAGCTGAGCTGGAGGAAGAATAAAGAAATGTCTCTCTGGGCCCCAGCCTCTTACAAGGCTCATAAATATGTCTCTGCTTAAAAACTCAAGGATTAATTAACTCATGAGTTTCTCCTAACCAAAGTTCTGGGAAAGAGCACCCTCCTGCGTGGGATTCAGCACGTCTGCAGGAGATTTCTCTGGGGCCTCTTCCCTGCCCACAGATGCCTGACCAGGATAGACCTGGGGCTGGGCATCACCCAGCAAACAGGACCCTGGCCCCACAGCACTACTGCACGCCAGCTGTGCTGTGCTGGGACTCCGGTGCCATGGGGCACCTGGGTGGCCATCAGCATTGGGCTCCCAGGACGTGTTGCCATGTTGCCTTTACAGTGTTTTCAATTAGGTGCTTGACAATGCCCAGGCTCGGTGGTCCGTTGTAAATTTTGAGGGTTGACAGTGCCATGGGAAAGTTTGGACCAAGGGGGCTGGTGCCTCAGGGTGCATCTTGGGGCCTGGCTTTCAGGATGCACCAGCTGCTGGCCCTCCCATGCAACCCATCCCCAACCCCACACCACTTTCAAGCGCCTCACCAGAGCGGCTGCCCCAGCATGGTGGGGATGCTCCATGCTGGGCACCTGGGCACTGCCAGCCCCCATGTGGACCCTGTCAGCGGCTCCCATCTCATCATGCGCCCCATCCTGCTTTGGGAGGTGCAGGCTGCTCCCAAGGTGGCTGCCCCTTCTCCCAAGAGGTGCAGGGCAGGAGGGCAGGCGCAGTCCCTGTGTTGCCCTGCCCTGGGCCCAGCCCGGAGGGGTGCCGAGCCCTGCAACAGGCACAGGACAAAGTGGTCTGAGGGGGCTGCTGGAGTGTGTGCAGGATCACACCCTTTGCTCGCAAGGTCCCTCCACCTCCACCGCTCACTCGGGCTCCCTCTGCAGCCTGGGTCCTCTCTGCAGCCCCTATGCCTCTGCACGGCAGCGGGTCTGCAGCCCGGCCAGCCTTGAGACCCCCCATGGGCGCTGGCACCCTTGCCGAGGAGATGGCTCACTCTGCGGCTCGGCCGTGCCCAGCACAGCCCCTGGGGAGGGAGGGTGTCTCCAGCAGCCGTCTGGTCCTTGGCACAGCGTGTCGGCTCAGTAATCCCTGGTCTCCAAAGAGCAGGAGCTGCCAGGAGCCACTCCTTCCTCAGTGGGTCTAAGCAGAGCTGGTACGAAACAAACAACTTTTGCAACATGTTTTGTTTTCCATCATTACATTTAAAAAGTAAATGGATTAAATCCATTTTGCTGCCACTTCACTATGTCAAGTGTAACCTGAGCACTGCTCGCAGGGGAGGCAGTGCACTGCGCGAGGCCTCCCCCAGCTCGTGGCACAGCTGCCTGGCTCTGCTGGCACCTGGGAGCAGCACAGGGATGGGCTTGGACAAGCCGTGTCGGTCCTGTGCCCATCACCCCCGCTGCCCTGCTCGCTCCCAGGAGGGGTGTCCCCATCCTGCATGTCAGGCACGCAGGGCTGGAAGGGCTGGTGCTGAAGCAGAGAGGTGTGCAGGAAGCTGAAATGCCAAAGCTGAGCAGGGACCATCCCTGGCACACAATGCCACTGAGGAGGACTGCAGTGTCCCCCAGGGCTGGCGCCGAGTCTCTCCTTCCTCCACTCCTGCAATACTTCCCACCTTCTTCCCAACGTCTGCTGCCCAGCTCAGCATGGGAAGGAGCGAGCTGCACGCATCCATCCCAGGCTGCTGCATGTCACATGGGGCTGCACGCACAGAGTGTCACCCAGCGAAGCACCAGCACCAGCAGGAGGTACCCCCAGGAGCTGTTTACTGTAATGACATGGTCTCTCTCAGTGAGGTTTTTGTCCTGTCCTCAGCCCGGGTGGATGAGAGGCCCTGGGGACAGCTCTCTGCCAGTCCCCATCCCCAGTCCTGGAGCTGAAAGCATCTCACATGGCCATGCACCCAAGGGCAAAGGGGCTCTGCATATTCAGTTGCCCACAGCTCCCCCAGGCAGCCCCCACCACCTTCCCCAGCCCCTTGGAGATGCCACCCCTGGCCAGCACACAGAAGAGGCAGGGGAACAAACACCCTGTCCCGAACTGGCTGTTCCCCACCAGGGCATGCCGGCCGATTGGGCTGCAAAGGCAGCTCCGCTGTCCCAGCGAGTGGCTCGGGAGCGCCGTGTGTGTGCCAAGGGCAGAGCCTGTCTGAACTGCAGCGCAGGGTGATGCACTCCAAATCCCCTCACAAATGCAGAGCAGGGCTGGGAGCACCATTCAGAGGTCTGGATTTTCTCCTCTCCATGAAGGCAGCTGTCTGCACCCGGGACAGACCTTGATTACATTGGCACCACAGTCAAAGCACCCACTGATGTCATGTGAAGTGGAACTTGGCCCTTGGTGTGAGAGGACTCAACCCTGCTTCCAGCTGGCCTCCTCGCTGCTTCTCGCACTGTCTTTGGAACATAATTAATTTGCTCTGTTGGAAGGGTGGTTTCCAGCTAAGCAGGGATCCTCTGGGTTTACCAGTTGGTGAAAGTGGTTTCCAAAGCACGGGCCACCCTTTCTTCTCAAGAACTGGTTTGGAGAGGCAGTGGCAGCCCCCGTGGGCTCCTGCCCATCACAATGCCATACTTCTTTTTTGGATAAGCCCAACAGTTTAGCTTTATCAGACACCTCTAGATACAACATGGTTTCTCTGAAGCGCTATGGCAGCTTTTTTGCTCCCTGTGAGGGCTGGCTAGCATCAGAGAAGGCCATGGACTGGCTGCTGCAGGGACCCAGCTGCCCCGGGATCTGATGTGATCTCCCCAGTGCCGCCCTTAGCCACAGCAGCCACTGCGAGCACGGATGGGCTGAGCTTGGCCCTGCCCTGTGGGAGCAGCCATGCCGGCCGTGTGGCACCGTGATACCCAGGCGGGTGGCCCATCCCCGATGGCGCCCTGAGCAGTGGGAGCGGCTGTGGGCCGAGCCAGCTGCTTGGGCTTCTCCTTCTTCCACAGAATTTCTTCCCTCTGCCTCTGCACTGCCTGCAGCAAGGCTGCTCAGTGCTGGAAACCCAGATGTATTTCAGTGTCCCAGATGGGCCCTGCCCTTTGCAAGCTCCAGCCCCAGCTTTGGGAGCTGGAAGGTCAGGAACCCTGGGGCCACCCAGCCTGGACAGCACCTTGATGCCCGGGACGCTTGGGTGGCCCCTGGCCCTCTCCCACCTCCACCCCAATTACTTGCAGAGGCATTTTCTGAGCTGACTGCACCTCCATCCATCCCATCTCGCCCCTTGCCCGTGTGTGCACAGTCAGGCCCTGTGTGTGCTCCCATCAGGCTCTGGTCTGAGCTGGAGGAGAAGAGGAAACATTTGAGCAAACTGTTTTACCAGAAAACATGCAAGTGACTTTTTTAATAATAACATCCAAATGAAAACAATGTGGGCTTCAAAGTCCATCCTCAGGATGCTTTGTGGCTCACGGGCTTTCTGACAGCAACACTCCTTTCCATCCCAGGGAACGCACCCAGGAACACCAGCCCCTTCCCACGGTGCCTGTGCTGCCTCTCGCCGTTCGGCCACCCTGCATGGCTGAGGTCTGGGGAGAGGGTGCCAGCAGGGCTATGCTGGGATGCTGGGGATTCTGTCACTTTATCTGTCACAATTCTGTCAAATTGGCCCTTCAGTGGCTTCTTCTGTCCTGCCTTTTGCCAGGATTGCAGGCAAGAGCCCTGGAGATCAGCGTGGCCACGGCTGTGCCTGCTCTAGAGGCAGTTTCTTGTTACCCAAACATAAATGTTGATGTTTGAGGAGGAGAGATGCTGATGGAAATGGAGCTGGCCCTGTTTGTTTGTTAAAGCAGCTATTTTAAACAAGTTCTGTTCACACAGCTTGCAGTTCGGAAGGAAGTTTTCCCAGCCATAATATCCTAGCTCAGCGCTGGGCAGACAATGGTTCAGCAGTTGCCTGGGATTAGCATGGTGAAGTCACCCTGCACAGCCTGGGAAGGGCGTCTGGGAAAGGGCAGCGGTGGATTTTGTGCTGGGGAGGCCGGGGGGGCAGGAGCCCCCTGGGGAGCTGCGGTGCGGGCATGGGGGTGGCAGCTGGGCTTGGAGCAGGGCACTGTGCAGCTGCCCAGGCTGGCAGGGTCCTGGGCGAGCGCTTCAGGACAGCCCTCCGCGGGCACTCAGCATCTCTGTGCCCTGCTTTTTTTCTCAAGAAAAATGGTTCCATGCAAAATATGTTTTTGTTAAAATACTTCCCACAGCAGTAAGCCTGAAAATGAGGCACCTTGTCACCAGCCACGCTGGCAGCGGCTTTGCCATCTGGCAGTGCTGCGGCGGTGAGCAGAGCCAGGCTGTGCAGGGTGACGGGGAGAGGTGCCCCCAGCCCCGCTCCCTGAGCCCAGGAGGGCATGAGATCCTCTCGGAGCTGTCCCTGCCCGTGCCCTGAGCACGGCCGTGCCATGAGCCCCGCGCCGCGGCCGCCCGGGCGCCGAGGGCCTGGCGTCACGGCTGCTGCTCCCTGGTGCGTTTACTTCGGGAAAGCAGACAGGGCTCTTGGAGGGTGGCGGAGGCGGCAATGCCAATTCCTTTATTCATTACAGCCTCATATACAAATAAAATCTTTACAAGCTTGCCTTAAGCTTTTAAAAATGCCGTTTAGGACGTGTCATTTGTATTGTCTGACTTCAGCTCCCTTGCACCATGGCTGATCTCAGAGGCAGTAAAACATTGCTTCCACGTAAAACCCAAATGATTTTATTTTATTTGCTGGGGCAGGGCAAGGGAAGCACTTACCAAGCAGCTTCCTTGGCTCAGAAGTGACACCCTGCTGCCCTGGGCAGGTCACCCTTCCCGCTGGGACATCTCTCCTCGAGTCCCCGTGTGAAAGCCCTGGGGGTCTCATGGTCTGGGGGGCACGAGGCCCTGGCAGAGCCTCTGTGGATGCTGCTCCCACCAACATGGGCACCAGCCACACTCTGGCTCACTTCTCCCCACAGCAGGATTTCCCAGACATCTCTGGCTGATGCCTTGTCAGCACCCCATTTCTGGGGGCCCCAGCCCCCTGAGGTGTCCCTGCCACTTGCAGCCCCCTGCCCGGTGACTTGCAGGGTGTTTTTGCAGAGGGCCATGGGCAGAACCTCCTCCACCACGTTTCCACTTGGGATGTCCCAGAGAGTGGCTGTGGCAATGTCTGCACTGCTACAAACATCAGAAGAAGATGCAGAAGATTAAAACAAATAAATCTCTGCCATCCCTTTGGTTGCTCTACGAATGCCAAGGCGTGAAAGCTCTGACTCCGGAGGTGCACATGGAAACTCTCCACCAAGGGGAATTAATTGCAGGAGCACTGGCCCGTAGCATGAAGATTTTTTCATTAAGGGCTCAGATGAAGCTTTCTTTTTCTTCCTCCTCTTAGTGAATCTTATTGTGATTAAATTAAAGGAATTCTCGTTAAAATGTTAATATCCTTCTAAGACTGTTTGTTGTTTTTCTCAGCTGCCTCTGGTCTCTTTAGAGCCTCTGCTGCCTTTTCCTAACATTTTCCAGCTCTTCCTCCCTCTTTATGCTGCCCTCCCCCCTTTTTCCGAGGCAAACTGGAAAGTTATAGTTGTGGTTGACTCGTGGCTGCAGGCAGTGAGTCACGCCGAGGATCCCCACTCGCAGCTCGTAAACAGGAGGGATAAACACACACTCCTGCCTGGGGCCTGGGGCTGCACCCAGGGGCCTTGCAATGGGATGGGATGGGGACAGGGATAGGGACAGGGATGGGGCTGCCTCCTCACAGCCTCCTGGGCCTTTCCCCAGTACATGGGGCAAAACGAAGTCAAAGCCTGTTTTCTCGTGGCTGTCACCAAGCCGTGGGCCAGAGGAGAGCCCAGGAGAGTAGCTGGTGACCCTGCCTGCCCCAGTCCCTGCCTGCCCCTCCAGCAGGAACCATGCACACAGGGTCCAGCAGCAACCCCACCGTGCTTGTTGTTCCCACCACCAGGCACGTGGCCATCCCTGATGCATCCCCTGCTCCCATGTCCCCAGGCCAGCAGCCACCGGGTGGGGTGAATGCATAGGCGGCTTCCAGTGACTCGGCAGCAGCGCCTAAAAACATACTAAAAAGTTACTGAAAAGTAGAGGAATGATAGGGGTTTTTTCCACAGCTAAGGAAAAAATGCTTATTTGTGGGCATTTTCCATTCAGGAGCATCCAATGCAAATACATTGTTCCTCTTTGAATTCCTAAGCATATGGTATTTGGGGCTGTTAGAGTTTAATATTCTTTTCATTACTGATATCTAATACAGACAAGTCTTGAGGGTTACACAAAACATATGCGAACCTAATTTGTTTTTACTGTGCCACATGTTTTTACTCCCTGCATCACTCAGCTTTTTTTTTTAATCATGTGATCAGCAAAAACTTAATGCTATTTTTAAGCATGGTAAGAAAGTGAAAAACACATTTACTGTGACTGCAGAGTAAGAAGGGTGTAGATTTCCAGCTCTGCAAAAATAGCTGGTAGGGTGTGATAGCAAAATGTGATACTGCTGCTGTAAAAATGGCATTTCTTTAGCAGTGCAACTTGTCAAAATACTGCACTGCTTGTAAGGCAAATTCTAAGAATTCTGAGTTTGGAGTAATTTATCCAATGATTGAAAGAGATGAGAATGTGCTTCACAAATACATAGATCTGTGGCCAGCAAGTCACCACCTTCCCACGTGCCACAGGGAGCTCACCTTCTGCCTGCCCTTCCTCCTGCTTGGGAGCCTTCTCCATCTTTTCTTTTTCTGACATCTCTCTGGAGAGAACATTAATTTATTGACTATATAATCTTTAATGCTCTTTTTTTTTTTCTTTTTTTTTTTCATTAGATTAGCCAGGTGTTCACATGGGATCCATATTCGTACAGGGGATACAGAAGGATAAGTAACTCAGAGCTGTGGTCACCATGCCAGCACTGATGAATTGGTGCTTCAGTCTGTGCTCTGCAGTTGCGTCCCCAGTCAGCTGCTCAAGTTGGGATTGAGTTTATTTGGGAATTCCGGAGCCTGGAAATGAGGAGAACAGGGAAACAGGAGAGTCTGGGTGGCTGTGTGCAGGGCAGCTCTCTGCAGCTGGAACAGAAAGCCTATGTAGATGTCAGCTGTGTAGGCAGGCTCGAGAGATGCTCGTTGCCCAAGCAAGGCAGGTTCCTGGGCACAGGTCTCTGTAATGCAAGTGACCAGTATTAAATCACAACCAGCCTTAGGTGTAGATGGATCTTTAATCAAATCTCAGCCTTCTGACCCTCGGTTGTTGGGATCAGCAGGAAAGAGGAGGACGTGTGCTGACCTGCTGGTGGGCTGGAGGGAGGGAAGCATTGCCCACCCACGTGAGTCCGTTTCGGATGCTTGTGGCTGTACAAGCCTCCTCCACGACAGAATTGGTGTTCATTGCTCAGCTCCTTGCAGGTGGCCAAGGAGAAGTGTGGCACTCGGGACGGCAGTGCTGTCCTGCTGCCGGCTGAGCACCATGTGCCAGGAGCCTGCCCCGGCAGGTCAGGCAAACGTGAACCCTGGCAGCCCGTCATGCCGGAGAGCTTCAGACAACCCCAGACGCAGGAAATCCTGGTGCTGCCACATGCTGGATTCTCCATTCACACACATGTGCCTTATTAGCAGTGTCAGAAGCCTCCAGCTTGTGGGTGACTGCTAACCACAACCACCAGCATTAACCTCCTGCTTGGGGGTCATTTGCAACAACCCACAGAAATGCCTCAGAACTGGGCCATGTTGAAAGAAACTGGTGGGTTCCTAAAGAAAAAAAAAAAAAAAAAGCACTTTATTATTTATTTATTTGGGCCTTTGAGAATTCTAGAATACAGTAATAAAAATGTTGTGGACATCTGGAGCCTTCCAGGCCGGGAATCCCAGGGTGGCCATGGTGTAGGACAGCTCCATTCATGGGCTGCGATCATGGTCGCCAGGCTCTGCCTGCTTTGTCGCAGCATCATAGAAGTATGTGGGGCCTCGCTCACCCTCTGACGACCAAGCGATCTGGTGTCAAAACCATCCAGCCACCCTGGGATGAGCCTGGCCACAAGTCATGGTAAACCCAGTCACTACAGAGCACGCTGAGCAGGTTGGTCGTTGGCCCGAGGCGTTCAGGGGAGTATTGACATTTGCAGTGGGATGGTGGAACCGTGGGAGATGTCAGCTGCACAGACCAGAGAGGGACAGTGGTGAGGCCAGGACATAGCGCTTGGTGGGTCTGCAGAGCTTCTGGCTGCTAACGCAGAACTCCTGAAGGTGGAAACAACTGCTCCTTGGACAGTGCTGCTTCTGTGGGAAACCACAGTGCAGAGCTCAGTGAGGGACATGCTTGTTTCCCTGCAAGTCTGCAGCGATGCTCAGGGACAGCAGCACGGCCAGCAGTCCCAGGGGACAGAGAGCCGCAGACTCACCACGTCCTGGGTCGTGGGTTTGCATGCTGTTCTTGAGAACATTCACCATGCTGCAATGCTTTGCCTGCCCATCCAGAGAGACCCCTGCCGTGTGTGGGAGCCGTGCTGTGAGAAATGCACAGAAGAGTGCTCCCCCCACGATGCACTGGAGCAATATAGCAGGAGCAGCTTGCCTAAGCCAAGGAGAAATTAAATCTTACATTACATAACACTGCAGCACATGATGGAAGGGGAAAACAGGACACCCCAGCAGCTTTCCCAACACAAACGTATCTGTTCTCTCCAGCAGGAAAACTCTAGAAACTCCATTCAGGTGTCACTGCGGGAGCCCCAGCTTGCACAGCAAAGCAGAGGCCAGGTTTGCTGCATGCCGAGCAAAGAGGTTGGATGCCATGTGAACCATGGGGTGATGCACCATACATCTGCATCAGATACTCCCAGCATAAATAATCCATTGTGCTCGGGAGCCTGAGTCAGCCATGCAGCTGGGTTCTCCCGCAGGTCATGACTCATTTGGCCAAGATGCTGGATTTGTGTCAAGGAGCACATTGAACCTGAGCCTCTTTGTTACAAACAGGCCCTGGTCTTCAAAGGGTTAAGGGTAATTTGAATGATTCCTTTTGTTTAGATTCATTTCAGGTTTCGTGATTTCTGTTATTACTGCATAAAATCACTTGCAGGCACTCGAGGTGGGGGCTGGAGGGAAGGATAGCTGTAACAGATGTGAGCTAATTGGAAGCACAGCAGCAGCAACAGCAAGTGCTGCACGGTTCTTTGGGGGCCGAGTGCCGCTCAAAGGCTTCGTCACACCCCGTTTGCGAACTGCGCTGGCCATGGGGAGAGACTGGGAACAGGAAGATGTGCCGGGGTGGGATGGAGGATGCTAAAGAGCAAGTCTCTCCACTTCAGTGAATGTTGAAGTTCTCCTAATCCCAGGCCACCACCAGCCAGGGCCAGAGCACCAGGTGGTGCCCAGCTCCCAGCACCTCGGCACAGCTTTGAAGTCAGTGCCTGCAAATACCTCCAGGGTGAGTGTCAGGAGAATGGGGCCAGGCGCTTCTTGGTGGTACCCAGCCAGAGGATGAGGGGCAATGGGCACAAACTGAAACACAGGAAGTTTCAACTGAACACGAGGAAGAACTTCGTTACTGTGGGGGTGACCGAGCACCAGAACAGGCTGCACAGAGAGGCCGTGGGGTCTCCTTCTCTGGAGACATTCAAAACCCACCTGGACATGGTTCTGTGCAGCCTGCTCTAGGAGAGCCTGCTTTAGCAGGGGGTAGGACTGGATGATCTCCAGAGGTCCCTTCCCACCCTGACCATGCTGTGATTCTGTGAATCTGTGAAGTTGAATGATTCAGATTTCCGTTTAGTTTACAAATAAAGTTGGCTGGGTAAAGGCAAATATGATAATTACTGCAAAAAGCGGGCTGCTCTGATTGCAGCAGCTGCCTGGGATGTGGATAAGAAATGGACCTGAAGGGCTCCTCACCAGTGCTTCAGTGGATGGGCTGTGTGCTGCTGGATAGGGATGGCCCCAGTGTGGCCAGGATGGGATGGGATGGGATGGGATGGGATGGGATGAGATGGGATGGGATGGGATGGGACAGCAGGCATGCCCACCTGGGAACCTGCCTCCAGCATGAGTCATTGCTGCTAACATGGCAGACCACAAAAGGATTTTACAGAAAGAACCAGGAATAGGCACAAACCCTCTCTTCCCTCACTCCTGCAAAGCTGGCATCTGCAAGGGCAGCCCCTCTCCATCCCATCACCCTCCTCACAGTGTGCAGCTGCCTGGTCTGCAGCCCCTTTGGGCCATTGCACACCAGTTCACCAGCGTGTCCCTCCAGCTCCCCAGGACTGGTCCTGTGTGGCATGTTCAGCCTGTGAGGCAGCCGATTTGCTTTTCACTGAGAGACGACCCAGCCTCGCCCATCCCTTCCAAAGGCAGGTGTGAGATGCCTCGCTGTCTGTTGGCAGCTGTTCGCTGGCTGAGGGCAGGATTTGCTCCTTCTTGCCATCCACAGAGAGATGCTGGGTTAACAGATGTACCTCATCCATGCCAGGCACAAGCTCTCTAGAACCTGCCTTGTTTCCAAAAAGCAGAGCAGAAGCTGCTGTTTTGCTAATACCCACAGAAAGGGTCCCATCACGCTGAGAGACGTGCCGGTGCCGATTAGAGCTGGGATGCTTGTGACTTGCCACAAACCTGCGTCTCACACCGCGAGAGGGGTGAGAACCTAAGAAGGTCATACAATAAAAATTCAAAGCATCCCGATCCAATAACCAGATGGAGCTGCAGGTGCTAATGAGATTGTGCGTTGTCTGTTGTTCCCCAGCTTGCATCTGTCAAGAGCTTTCTATGCCCCACCATGGCAACATTTGCTTTAATTAAAGAATCTCTGCGCGGCACCAGAGGGCAGATTCACCCAGCCGGGATTTGCTGCATTCACTGAGTCGCTAGACAGTCTGTCTCTCACCGGGGATTAGGCTGCGGGAAGCTCTTGGGCTGCTTGGCATAGAAAAACAGGAGAGCTTCTGTGTGAATCTGAGGAACGTGGTTCAATTAACTTTTCTCACTCTCCCTTTGGGACAGACACAGAGTGTGTCTGGGGGTTCACACCCCAGGCAGGTGACAAGGCTCAGGATTAATTAAGTAGCTGACATTCCCGGGGCCCTGCTCTCCTGGGAAAGCAGCGTGGTGCTGGGAGCCAGTGGTTCACTGAGCTGCCAGCGCTGCCCAGGGGGTCCCCAGCCCCCCCGCCTGCTTCAAGGGGGGCGGCAGGCAGCACCTTGCTCCTCGCTCTTTGTGGCTGTATAGAAAAGTCACATCCATCACCAAATCCATAGATTTGGTGGTGTGACTGGAGAAACCAGACACGGTCCAGGTCAAACAGAGCCTGCTTGCCCCAGGCCTCCGTCGCCAGATGGATACAACTGCCCGCCGGGACCCTCGGGATGGGGGACAGGGGCACCCCACATAGGGATGCCCTGGCTCCCCCAAAACCTACGGCTTAGCCATTAGACAGGCATCCAAAAGCTGTTGCCTGCTTGCAGCTGAGGGACTGCCCTACCAGGCATTGTCCTCTCTGTCCAGACCTGGCAGTCCCTGGGGACTGCGGGAACCTCATTAAATGTCAACAACTGCCAGGACCTCATTAAATGCTGAGGGGATGGGCTGTAGCCCAGGGGGAGCCTGGGTCTGGGGCCTCAGCCACCCTTGCTCTGGCCCAGCCTTCCCGTGCAAGCTGCGTCTGGTTGCAATTGACTGCAAGGCTGCGGGTGATGGACCCATCCTCATGTACCTTCAGAGCATCTCGCCTTCTCTTTGGCCAGAGCATGAGAAGCTTTCTCCGCACCATCAGGACAAAATTCCTGCAGTTCATCATTTTCAGTTGTTCCTGCACTAATTGGCCTTGTACCAATAAGACACAGCTTTTACTGTGTGTTGGAAACATGCCCTCAGCTCATCCATCATACCTCCTCGGCAGGTGTGCTCGGTGAGCGTGTCTGCGGCAAAAGGCATCTGCAGCAATGACTGCGCCCCGGTGCTGCCCGGCACAGCCATTCATCAGCATGGCAAAGGGCTCTTAACGATGCTCTCGGGGTAGCCCTGTGTGGGGCTGGGGGCTCTGCTCGCCCCCCGGCATGGTGATAGCGTGGGGGAGCCTGCAGTGGGTCTGGTCCTGTTGTGCACGGTGGAGCCTGGGGGGAGCAGAAAGGCCGGCAGATAACGGAGGGAAAAGAAGAGCCTCAACCACCCGGGAGTTGCTGGGGTTTGTGGGGGGGTGTCCGTTTGTGTGTGCATCTCTCTTGGATTTGAGGGGTTTATTTTTCCGAAGCACAAACAGCGTCTGCCTTCAACTTGGCCTCATGACTCAACTCATGGGATGGGAGCTGTTGGGATTCATTACAGTCACAGCCTCTTAGCGGCCAGTATTAATGAGTGCTGGAAGAAAATTTTGGACCAGCGGTAGGGGAAGGAGATGTGTCTGCCCGTGTCCTGTCAGAGCTTGTGGTTCTTCTTCCGAAATCACAGCACTTCCTGCAACCTGGTGTACTTAACCAAAATATCTTTCGAAAGAAATCTGGAAATAGACTGCTGACACTATCAAAACATCCTGTTTTGACATTTTCTGAATGAATCATTTAGATTTTTTACTTGGAATGACCTCACTGCCTTTTTTGGTAGAGTGAAATAGATTACATTTATTGAAAAGTTGTAATCAAAACAAAGCGATTGATTTTTGCCTCGATGAAATATTTCAGTCCCCCTCCCTCAAAATTTGCTTTGAGGTTTTATATTTTCTGCAGTGAAGTATTTCTCCATATTATAGCTCTGTTCCGACTTAAAGCTAGATTTTGCAATCCCAGGATTGCAAAATTGGTCCGGCTGTGCAGCCCCACACACATCCCACCTGGACCAGCCCCTCGTAGGGTGGCACTGGGGAGTCTCTCCCCTGCGGCCCCGGTGGGTGCATGGCCCCAGGGGCAGCCCCATGCAGGGGGGATGTCACCGAGCCCCCAGAGCCGAGCAGCTGCTGCAGGCTCCTACCTGGCGGCCGGGGAGTGACAGGGGCCGCGGGTGACCTGGCTATTAGTGCTATTTGACAACTTGTTAGGATTAGAAAGCTCATCATAAAAATCTCCAAAATGAGCGCTTTTTGTGTGTGTGTGCAAGTTAAGCTTTTCTGCCCCAACCAGGAACAGATGTCTGGACTGGTTGATGAATTGGAAACATCTGAAACAACTTTCCAAGCTGAAGTACAATAAATATACCTTTCATCACGATCCCTGCAAGAGGGTTTTAGAGGCAAAAATCACTGAAGTGTTTAATATGGCCCACGGTGAAGAATCATTATAACAAATGAACCAAATTAAATGAGAATTTTTCCCCATTTTAGTGACTTTGCAGGGACTCCAGGTGTCACCTTTTGAGCATGCGGCTGGCGCTGCCCTGCCAGCCGTCCCCAATGGCTCTTCACTGGTTTAATACCAGCAACCCCAGTAGGCAAAGGGAGGATGGGGAAGCGGCACCTCCCCCTGAGCACGGAGCCCCCAGGGCCTGCCCTGACTGCGTGGGCAGGAACCAGGCACTTCGCACCAGGGTGGGTGGCTGTCACCTCCTGGCACATCAGGAGCTACAGTCACGCAGCGCACAAAGGGAGGCAGGTCCCCCGGTGCCTCTGGAGCCCTTCACAATGCTTCAACATCTTCTGAAGCTGCTGGTGAAGCCTGAGCTCTTCCCCGCTGCCCACGACGCCTGCCTTAACCCCTGAGCTGCCAGTGCTGCCATAGTCTGCCACTTCCGCACTGGGATGGGATGCAGGGGTAAGGCTGTGGGGGTCTCTAGTGTTGTGTGTGCCCCCCCCCCGCTCAGCACCCAGCACCAGGCTCTTCACGAGGGCATTGCCTGCCAAAGCCAGACAGTGGTCCCAGGGCTGCACCTTCCCAGCGTGGCACACAGGCTGGCTCTGCGGCTGCCCAGGAGCCAGCCTTGTCTGGACCAGAAGCAATCCACAGAGCATCCTCGTGCTTTAGTGCCAGGAACATCTGTCAAAGCCACGGAGGGCTGCCTGCCAGAGTTCAAGTGGCTGCCATTCTTGCTGTTGATCCTATGACCTGGATAGATGAGAATCTTTCAGCAGGAGTTGTCAGAAAGAGTTTATTTTTCCATGTCTCCACTTGGCTTATTCCACTGAGCAAAGTCATGTTCTATTGATTTATTCTGAAATCACATTTATTTTCCTTTAAGAAATAAAACCCAATATTTCTTCCTTCAAAATTCATGTGCGTTGCACAGGATTTGAGGGTCAAATTTTCAAGCGTGAGTACATCCATAAAAATCTCGTGCACTGGCAGGTAGCATCATTTACACTTGGAAAGCTGATACTAGAACACGTGCTGGCGCTCACCAAGCAAAGTGAGTTGCAGCAGTTCTGCTGCTTCGGTGGAAATTCGCTCCCGCTCCCATTCTGCAGCAGCCTGGGGCTCCCCACTGGTGTCCTTGCCAAAGGACAAGCATCACAACCTAACACACAGGAAGGATTTTGGATTCTGCACTGGTGAGTGCTGTAAAACAGTGTGAATAGGTGAAAAGAGAACAGAGAGCGGCTCCACATTTTGGTGTCTTTGGCCCTGGCTGCATTCGGGGTCCTGCAGTGACCCCCTTGTGTGGATGGAGCGGCTGTTGTCCCCCAGCCCTGCAGCCCTGGCTGCCACTGCCGTGCCACCGTCCTGCCGGGGAGAGGTGGAAATAGTCCTGTGGAACTTGCTGGGGACACACAGAGGTGTGGGTACACACCGACCCCCTGCCGGCACCTTGCCAGGGATCCTCTTGCCTTGGAGAGTGCGGCAGGCTGCGGCATCCCCCCGGTGATGCGTCCCCATCCCTGTGAGACCGGGGAAGCGTGCCGTGTTATATAACAGCTGGGTACTACTTTTATACAAAATACATTATGAAAATGGCCAAAACATCCCCAACACATGCTTTGACCAGAATGAGTCACTAGAACATGAGTCATAAATAAAGTGGACACCTTTGATGTCTCCATTTTCAAACACTCAGCGAGCCGGCCGTGGCAAGGGCTGGGGAGCGCTCGGGCTATCGCACAGATGTCTGTAATGGGATACTTATGCTCACACATCGCTTCCACGCCATAAAGTGATGGTGCCCCTCCTGAAAAGGAAGCATGTGCAGGATTCATTTCCTCCAACTTGCCTGGCTAAAACTTCCGCAGGGACTGTTCGCTAATCCCCACCCGAGCTAATGGAGCAGCTTTTGCTAATGGTGTGGATTAGAGAGCACGTCCCTGCTGGGGGACAGGGACGTGAGACCCACATGTGCACCCACGGGCTTGCAGGTGTTGCCTCTGGCTTCACCCCCCGCATCCCCTCTGCGCTACACGTGTCCCAGCAGCACTTTCTGAACAAATCCCTTGGGACAAGTGACCAGGAGCCCAGAGGGTCTGAGAGAGGGATGCTGCTGTTCTGGAGTCTGCTTGGAGCATCCAGTCATCCCTGGGAGTCACAAGCCCCGAGGAAGCCCCAGTGGGCAGGGGAGCTGACCCCAGCCACGCTCCTTGTGGTTCGTGTGCTGTGAGATTCCCTGCGTGGGGCTCCTCTTCACAGCTGGCTGCACCGGGAAAGGCAATGGGAAAAACACTGCCCCAGCTGCGGCCAGATGCAAGCAGAGATCCCAAGGCATCGTGCAGACACAGGGAGAGAAGCTGCTTTGCTGTCTTTTTGATTTCAAGAGATAATAGCCAGACGTGGAGTAGTGGCAGAAGAGCTTTTGCTGGGGTGTGCACTGGCCTGGCAGCCCCAGACCCCCCTTCACGCCCACCCCGGCAGCCCCACACACCCCTCAGAACCCAAATGTCTATCCAGTGACCAAGCGCCAGCACCGCTGAGGACCTGCCAGCTCCCAGCTGCCACCTTCTGTAGTTTTCACCTAACGAACTGCGCATCCCTCCCATCCAGCTGGTGCAAACTGGCACCTTCTGTGCCAGGAGCTCTGTGCTGGGGATGGGACAGTGACAATACAGACTCCGTTGTGGTGCTGACTGAAAACTAGATTTATTTCTTTTTAATTTTTCTCCTATTCATATTTTTTTTTTTTAATTCTATTTCTACAAGCAGGAAATCCAAAACCCCTCCCTGGCCCTTACAGCAGAAAGCCTCCTGCAGATAGGCCATTGCTGAGGCTGCCTCGTATTATGAGCACCTACATGCAGTTGCTATTAAATATGCAAAACGCAAGTCAACTGGGTTGACATTTTCTCACTTGTGTGCCTTCCTTGGGATGCATTTTATTTCACTGCATTTTGTTTTGATTTCCAGGAAGTTTCACCTTAAATGGTCCAGTTGCATCTGAGAATGAAACCAAGGGAACAATCCTTACAATGTCTAAAAAAATATTCTGGCAAACCCCTTCTTTGAGAATCCCTCATATTTTCATGCCCTGAACCAGAGGACTGAAATGTGTCGGAGAGCAGCAGGCGTCACGTGAGGGATGCAGGTTTCGCTGTCCTTTTGAGAGAAAACAACCCACTCGTATCTGACCAGGCTGCTCAAATATGCTGAAAATACCCACTTGCACCCTCACCCAGGTGATGTGACCTGCTGCACCCCAAAGCTCTGCAAGCTCTGCCTCTGCCGCACAGGGCACTGAAAGCATCTCACATCTCCTTTTGGGGGGCAGGGGCAGCCCCTGCCCCGCCAGCATCTGCAAAGTCCCCAAGCAGCAGAGGCTGGGCAGCGAGCCCGCACCCAGCACCCTGCACCCCGCACCCTGCACCCAGCCCGCAGCCCCCCCACACCCTGCACGCTGCACCCAGCCCCCTGCAACCCACACCCTGCACCCTGCACCCCACACCCAGCCCCCAGCACCCTGCACGCTGCACCCAGCCCCCAGCAACCCACACCCTGCACCCAGCCCCCTGTACCCCACACCCTGCACCCAGCCCACAGCAACCCACACCCTGCACCCAGCACCCCGCATCTTGCACCCATCCCCCAGCACTCTGCACCCAACCAGCACCCTGTACCCTGCACCCCGCACCCCGCACGCAGCCCCCAGCGCTCCGTACCCAGCACCCTGCACCCCGATCCCCCATCCCACCCCAACCCCAGTGGGCTGCAGCAAGCCCAGTGGAGGGAAGCGAGGCCTCTGCGGTGGCAATAATTAGATCAAGGTGCAGCCAGGGTTTGTTTTCCGGCGGCTGCCTGGGTTCAGGCACGGGGGCTCCGTCTTGTCCAAGCGCCCGCATAAGAACCGGCTCGATCTGAAGCAACTTTCTCATTTAAGAAAAAATATTTTGGAAGCCACCACCTCCCTTCCCTCGCCAGCAAGTTTAGGGTTTCATAAAGCCTGCCTGGTAATGGGTTACAAATGTACCTATCAGTTTTACATTTGTTTTCATTCAGGCTCAGTGAACTCTCCACCGAACCTGGTGGTGGGCAGGGAAAGGCCCCCCCACCCCCCGCCCTGCACCCGCTCCCCTCTCAGCACACCCACAAGTGAATTGTTCTTCCATAATCTAAACCAACACTCCTCTCTGGCAAATTGGATTTCGGTTAAACCCTGTGACTTATGTGCAAATCCTCACAGCAGATCGCCTTGCGCAAAGCTCCCCGCGGGGCGCGGAGCCACCACGGACACGCGGAGCTGGAGCCTCCACAGCTGGTGTCAATCGGCTCAGCCCAGCGGCAGCAGCTGGGCAGCAACATTGCACCCCCAGATCCTGGGCGTTGCACCCCTGGGTCCTGGGCATTGCACCCCCAGATCCTGGGCATTACACCTCTAGATCCTGGGCATTGCACCCCCAGATCCTGGGCACTGCACCCCCAGATCCTGGGCACTGCACCCCCAGTCCCTGGGCGTTGCACCCCTGGGTCCTGGGCACTGCACCTCCAATTAAGCAGCAGAAAAAACAATCCCAGCTATGAGAAAAACAGCACAGTCTGAGTTCAAAGAGCCTCATTTTGATGTCAGAAATTCAGAATATAAAAGTTATCACGGTAAAATAGGCATGGCAGG
Source organism: Falco peregrinus (assembly GCF_023634155.1). Classification (NCBI taxonomy): domain Eukaryota; kingdom Metazoa; phylum Chordata; class Aves; order Falconiformes; family Falconidae; genus Falco; species Falco peregrinus. The sequence continues at coordinate 119,792,820 of NC_073723.1, forward strand.
CACTAGCTACGTATCATAAAATATATATTCTTTTCTGAACATTATTGAACTTTTGAAGACGTAATAAAGTACAGTTCCCAGATGAGTCAACCAAACAGGTCTTGTCTGGATCATGTGAAACTGAAACTAAGCAAAGTCACCCATTTCTAATTTAGTTACATGGTGATTACATGGGTTCTCAGCTGAAAAGCAACAAGGATTTTTATTTTCTATGATGAATGAACATTTTTAGTGTCTGGAGTAGCAGCTGTCACACAGCTTGTATTTTTGCCAAGAAAGTAACTCAGAGGGGAAAGCTAAATTTTAGCTCAATGTTTTTCTGATTTTGAGATTTAGGACCAAAACGTGACCGAAAAGCCCGCACATCCTTGGGAGCCAGCTGGGCTGGGTGCAGAGCAGGCAGCAGGTGTTGCCACAACGGCAAGACTGCCTCAGGACTGGTGGCACGGGACAGGACCAAAGAGCTATTTTGCCTTCCAGCCTGCTCTGCACTGCCGCACAGTCAGGGCACCTCCCCAGCAGCTTCCGTTTGTTCACCCGTCCTGCATGTGGGAACAGCGGCTGGAGAATAATTAACCATCTTCGAGCAGCATCTTTGAGCAGTTCGGACGTGACCAAGGTAACACAGCCCCCACGCCTCCAGCCCCCCGAGGTGGGGTGGAGCTGTCCCAGCCCTTGCCCAGAAGCGTTTCAAAATGTGATACCCATAGGGGAAGGTGACAGAGCACCATACGCGACACGCCGACGGACACACCGACGTCAGAGCATCGGACACACCACAGCTCCATCAGACACAGCACAGCTCCGGGGCTTTTGTTTGCTTAAGCTCCCCCATGTCTGAGCAAAAGCTGCAGACATTAGTAAGATCCACTTCCCAGGCAATTATTCAGAGATATTACTGGGTTCTTCATGATCAACTCTGCTGCGAAGAATTCTCAGATGGAAAAAATCTATTTAATTTTGTGGTCTGTTAGCAATTTAAGTTGAAGAAGTGGTGTTCAGTTCTATTGTTTTCAGACCGTGATGGTCGTGTGAAAGATTTCTTTGATTCAGGATGCTGCAATATATGAAGGAACTGCAGACACTATACAATAATAGCACAGTTGTGGAAACATAGATAGTTGATCATGACCTGATTGCTAGCAAGATACCGATGTTGTTGTTTATTTAAGGGGATGTCATCAACTTAAAATTCATGTTTAATTTATAAGTTAATTTATATGCTAATCTAGATCTTACACTGACTCCAAATTAATGAGATCAGGAATGGGTGTTTTTCTCTGTTTCACCCGTCTTCTTTACTTTGTGCTCTTTGCCGCACCTTGGCCGAACCCTGCCTTCCCTTAGTGCATGTATCCCGGTGAAAATACTTGCTGCAGTAAAACCAAACACATGTCGACATCCTTGCCAGCGCCAGCCAGGGGCCTGGGTGCACGGTCTGTGTTCACAGCTTCCCCAGCACCGGGTGCGTTGCCCTCACCGTGTGCTGCAGCCGGCACTGGGGGCAGGAATGCTCCGTGGGGGGAGGCCATGCTGTGTGGCTCTCCGGCTTCACAGGCAGTGCAGGGGGACGAGTGCTTTTCATCCTCCCCCTCCTCTTTCTGAATTTCATATCTGGTTTGCATTAATCAGCTTCATTGTTCTAATCAGAATATCCAGAAGACTAGCAGCAATGACCACATTTGCGTCCCTGGAACTGGTTCCTGGGTGTGGGAGAGTGGGTGACGAGCTGGTGCATGGCTGCAGACCCCATCCCTTGTATCCAGCCATGCCCCTGCCCCGCTGCGCAGGAGCAGCAACCCACATGCCTATGCTGCAGCAGGGCTGGCATAGGGCTGGTGGGACAGCACAACCAGCGTCATGCTCTTGGCAGAAACGTCGCAACTTGTGGCATGTCCATGAAGAAATATCCATGCTGGAGATCTGGGGGCAAATGAGCCCCTGGGAGACAGGGGAAAGCAGGCAAGAAAACTGGGCTTCAGCACTGCCTGTGCTGCCCTCGCCTCAGTCCTGGGGAGCTGGGGAAAGGTTGGGTTTGTTGGCACCATCCCAGTGCGCTTGGGGACTGTCCCCAGCTGCTGTGAACCAGCACTACTTTGTGACCGTGTGGGGAGGCACTGACTGCGCCACTCAGAGCCTGGCCCCCATCACCCACCAAAGGGTCTTGATCTTTTATTAGTCAGGGCCTGACTGAGCCACATGTTTCAGCCTATAGGCTTTTCTTTAAGCTTTGTGGCACTTCTCACATCACACAGGCTCAGCAAGCGCAGTATGTTGGTGCGGACTGAAACGCCTGGTGCAGAGCAGCCCAGCGCCCTGATTGCCTATGGAGAAATAAGGAATTTATCCCCATCCTTGCAGCCCCCTGACTGGGGGGGTTTGCTGGCAGGACCCGCGGATGCTCAGCCCATTTCCGCAGGCGCGGGTGCTGCTGGAGGCAGCAGGACGGTCCCTGCCGCAGCACCAGCTCTTGGGAGCTCTGCCGTATGGGGCCCCGTGCTCACCGGGTCGCACCATGGGTGGAGAAGAGCCCGTGGGAGGCCGGAGGGTGCCCGTCACAGCCCAGGGCACTGCAGCACTGCACAGCGGCTCTGAGCAGCCCCGGGCTGCCAGCGATGGGCTTTCCCCCTGAGCCCCACAGCCGCCCTGGGGCTGAAGCTGTGGCGAGGTCCTCCTGTCTAGTCCGGGTCACCACCATGCAGTTGGACACCCATCACTGCCCAACCTGTCCCCCAGGGACCCATAGAACAGGTTGTTTCCATACTCTTTGTGATAATCTTGCTTATTTGAGGACTACAGTCACATCTCCGTCGGTCCTCATGCCCCCAGGCTAAACAAATCCAGCCCTGGCCATCCTTTCCCACGGACCATGGTTTCCAGACCTCAGGCTGTCCTCCCTCTCCTCCGGAGCTCCCCACCACAGTCTGTACCCTCCCTCAGCAGGATGCAGCTCTCCAGCCGAGGCCCCCCAGCAGCAGGGGGGAGATGTGCCCCAGGAACCCGCAGCTGGAGCAGACAGAATGGGGTTGTGCAAGGCGATGGGCGGCTGAGGCAGGCTGAGCACCGCCGCCAGCCAGGGCTGCAGGCGCAGCAGCGCGCAGTGCAACGCTCTCCTTTTTTGTGTGACTGCAGTTCGGCAGAGAAAGGTCTCACTTCATTCACCCCTGACTGAATTACTCGCAGCCAGCCTGGGGCTCCGCTTTCGTAAATGAAATACATGCTGTGATGACTGCTCCATTTGCCAAGAGACTGTTAATGGGTGACCCAGCGCAGTGCTCATAATTAGTTTCTCTGATTCCACCAACCTCCTCCAGTAGTCTACTGATACCAACCAGTACCAAAGCAGCCCAGAGGAGGGGATTAGCCTTGTTGCTGGCACATGTTAAACACAAAGAGGCTTTTCTGTGTACAGGCAAGCTTTCGCGTGCTGCACATTGCCCCGTTTAGTTGCTTACAGATCATCTTGTTGAAATGCAATGAAACGTGTACCCGCTTCTGAGATACAGATGCCATCTGCCAGGGAGCGATGGGCTCCTGCACCACTTGGGTTGGAGACCTCAGGGGAGAAGGATGCTCCTACAGCATCGTGTCCACCACACACAGTGGCTATCATTATTTATCATGCTTGAAGTATTAGCATAGACATTGATGTAGTGCTTAACAAGTCAAAGTGAACTTGGCCCGCTAACTCCACAGTGACATTAAGCAAATCTGCTTCTTATTATTATTTATTTTATCTGTTTAATGAAGCAGCAGGGACAGCTCCATAATTAAGGTCAAGCTGAGTGTTGCACTCAAAGTAAAATTGTCGTTGCAAACTCTCCCTAAAATGCCATCATTTTCAAAGGAATACTTCTGAAATTTTACAAGAAAACCTCTTATTTAGGTTAGTACTTTCAATGGGAATTCCCCCGAAGGGGAAGATTTTATATCCCTGGATCAAACAAAATAAATCCTCTCAAGTTATGAAAAATAATGACTAAAAATGTCTATTAATCCTGAATAAAAATTGCTAGTTTTCTAACTAGCTGTCCTGCTAGTTCTGGGAAGGCAGAGCAGGGGGTGGGGGTTGGGGGGGGCAGAGATGAGGGGCATGTGTGCGTGGGGACACGTGGAAGCAGAAAGGAGCCGCTGGTGTGGGCAGAGCTGGGGTGCAGGGCTGCGGACCCGAGTGGGCTGGACGCTGGGAGGTGGCCCTGCAGCGGTGAGATGGGGCTCGGGACAGAGGGGCGAGAGGAGCACCAGGATCCTGCCCTGGCCACTGCCACCGGTGGGAGTGACCCCGCCTGGCCACCCACCTCCTCTGCCCTCTTGAGCACTGTGACAGTGCAGACTGCTCAGTGCCACAGGCTGCTTGGTGCCACGGGCTGCCCTGTGCCATGGGCTGCTACGGTGCCACAGGCTACTCTGTGCCATGGGTTGCCCAGTGCCATGGGCTGCCACGGTGACCCTGGACTGCTCTGTGCCACAGGCTGCCCGGTGCCATGGGCTGCCCTGTGCCATGGGCTGCTACGGTGCCACAGGCTACTCTGTGCCACAGGCTGCCCGGTGCCATGGGCTGCCCAGTGCCAGGGGCTGCCACGGTGCCCATGGACTGCCCGGTGCCATGTGCTGCCCTGTGCCACGGGGTGCTGTGGTACCATGAGCTTTGCCAGTGCCCAGCTCCACCCCAGCTCCTCGTGTCCCAGCCTGGCTGCGGGCTCCGCTCTGTCTCCCTCACCTCCACGAATGCTCCTTCTTGCAGCTTCGTCTGGAACCAGCTGCAGTAGGAAACAAAACCAAACTGGCCTCCTGCCAGGCTGGTGCTGGCTGGGCGCTGGTGGCACTGCCAGCCCAGGGGGAGGGAAGGGACACCACTCTTGGGCTGCAGCCTGGTGCCAGGAGGTGCCAGTGCTGTCCCGGGGAGCTGGGCTGACAGCACCCCTGCCTAAGGACGGGTGGGTGCAGACACCCTCCATCGGGGCTTCCTGGGGTGAGGGCTCTGCTGCGGTGTCTCACCTGGGCAGGTCAGGGCTCATTTCACCTCAACACTTAGGAAAGGTCCGAAGGGGAGGGCTGCGGCACACCGGGCTGGGGTCTCCAGCAGGACGCCCATGGTCATGACGGGGCAGCAGTGGGGAACAGCAGCACAAACGCGCATCTATACATCTTGAAGTGGTTCCTAGCCAGAGGCAGCAGCGCAGGCAGCGGCGTGGCAGCCACATGACAGGGCTCCCTCTTGCCGAGCAGCACGAGTGTCCCACGCACCCGGGACTGTGGGGTTTCCCTGGATGGGAGTGACATGATTAATAGTCTCATTACTGCAGCTTTCACTGCGCTGCCTGACACACGCTCTCTTGCTTCTACACAACTGTTGAGTCCTTGCTCTCAGTGCCAGCTCTGATTCATATGTCAATAAACACAGTGAAAGAAAAGTGGATTTCCTTGCCAAACGAAACAAACAGTATCTTTTTGGTTAGGGCTACAGCATCCCTGTGAAATCGGCGCCAAGGGGCATCGTGCTGCCGTTATTCCCTGCTCTCTCGATGCTCCCTGTGCCCTGCTGATGGGCCAGCAGCCCTCAGCAGGTACGGGGCACCCTGGAGCGAAACGTCCTGGCTCCCTAAGGAAGCAGCGTGCTCCTCTGCCCATCTGCTGCCAGGCACCTTACAGCAAAAATTGGAAAAGGATGGGGGAATGCAACGTTTAATGGCACTTTTATCAATAAAAAGGAGAGTTATATTGGCCTGTAGCCCTCCTGAAACTTTAATAAAAGTCAAATGATGGTTTTTCTTCTCTCCTTTTCCATTTATTTCTAATACAGACCTGCACTGGGACCAGATCAAGAATGCTTTTAACCTGTCAAAGAGGCCTGGTGGAGGCGTGCCCGGCGCAGGGTGTGCAGGAGGAGGCTCTCCGTCTCCGGACGGGTGCCTGGGCTCCCCTGGCACCAGCAGCCGGCATGGGCTACGTGTGCAGACGCCTTGCCACGAGCTGCCTTTGCCACCCTCACACAGTGATGTCCCCGGGGCTGCCACAGGCAGCTGCTGGCCATGTGCTGGGCAGTGATGTCCCACCAGCCCTGGGAGGTCCCCATTCTACCCCTTTCAGCATGCAGGGATGTGGTAATCATGACATCCCTGTGAAAACGTTTTTGGTTTTTTTTTCCTTCCTGGAATTTAGAATAGCTGTACTTGGTAAAGATGATGAGATTTAACACAATGTAGTTTTGTAATTTTAATGAAGTATGAAGATCTACCGGAACTCTGGAAATAGATAGCAAGAAACGAGCTCAGTGACTTTCAACGAGCTTAAGGAGCAGGACGTACACCCCTGATGCTCACACAGCACTGCCTGAGGTCTAGTGCTAATTCTCCTGGCTTTCATCAGACCCTTTTGCAACACCAAGATATTTTCCCTGCCTCGTTCCCCATGTGGAGCCAGCAGGCTCACTCCCTGCTAATGCGATGTCCCAGCCCGCGCAGCGCTGCCCTGCTCCCGAGCAGGCAGAGCACTGCCAGGAAACAATTGCATTGCAGCTTCAGCCGGGATTAATCGGGATCTGTTTGCATTGGCCTGACACCGTCTGGAGGAGCTTCAGCCTGAAACCAAAGCAGGCAGGGGCTGCATGGCAGGGGACAGCCGCATGGCAGGGAGAGCTCAGCGGTCAGCCTGGCTTTGGGGGGACCTCACTCACCAGGATGCCGGCACGGGGAGAAGGCAGAAGGAAAGGCGTGCTTCGAGTTTGAAATGACCTGCAAATCTTTGTGACTTAGTTTCTTAAAATTCAAGCATGCAGCTGAACATTCAGCCGTCTCTCTTGGACCTTGGGAAATTCCTCACCCCTTTTTGCCTGTCTCGTAGTGCTCCTGCCTCTGGCTCGCTGGTATATCTGACAGGAGAAATTTTTGAGCTGTTGTGTTAAGATGAAGACTTACTATATCAATATAAACAAATATATAAAAAAAATTATAAATATATATACTAAAGACCAAATATTAAGATTTATTTGTCCCTCATATTGCTCAACCCTCTGCTGTTTTTCTCTCTTTGGGAGGATTTATTTCTCCCCCTGCCTGCAGTGTGCTAAGTCTCCTCCCGTACTCGGGTCCACACTCTGCACAGCCACCGGCGCCAGAGCTGGAGCCGGCACAGTTATGTCCTACAATCTGGAATCACCAAAACTTCTGCTTTCCACAGTGTGTGAACTAAGAGCGGGGGATAGCATTGCTGGCTGAGCTGGCATCACATTTAAATCCAGCCTTCAAAGCAGTATTATTTTCATATTAAAATGTAAATAATACAGGACAGTAATTATTCAGCAGCATATAAACACAGTCTAGTTTTGCTTTTTACATTCTTCTCATCCATCTTACAGTGATATACTGAAATTGCCAAAATGAGGTGTGATTTGCAACCATAATTCCGTTGCCAGTTTAAGCAGCCCTTCAGCTGGAGTTACAGGTGCTGCTCTCCTAAGACTGAGAGCTAGATATTGACTCACATCAGCTGATAAAATGGCTCAAAATTTAGGTCCTTGCACCTTGCAAAAATCTGACAGCACTCATCATGAGAGCGGAGGGATGGGCATCGGGGAAGCAAGGGGATGCTGGACCAGCCTGGGACCGGCGCACTCGGTGCTCTGTTCTTTTTAACACTTCATGCCCTCAAAGCCTGGCCATGCGGAGTATTCCAGATCAAATTGCACACTTCCTTGGTAGAAACAGCTGGATTTGCCAAAGGATAAAGGAAAATGTTTTCCATTAACACATCTAACACCCCCATTAGTGCATTGTCGGTTGTACGAGAGTGCTAATGAGATTTCACCCTGACACCATAGGAGGAGAGGCAATAATTGGGGCATGTTTCATTTTCATGGCTGGAGTGGCTGAACAGCAGCTATCTTATGTGGAAGCAAGGAAGAAATTAGTTAATACTTGAGTGACTATTAGATGGCTGCTGACAGATGCCAAAGGAGGTGAAAATGAGCAGTTCTGTGGCAGCAGCGCTGCTTTGGGTGTCCAAAATTGGACACAGGCACGGAGGTGGGCACAGGCACAGAGAATGAAGGTATGTCTGGGTGTGCTAAAGCAATCTTAGCTCATTCCTTAATTCCCTAAAGATTTTGCTGTGCTGTGCCCTTACCCAGGGGGTACCCAGCTGGCTGAAGGTAGCTCTGAGGAGATGTTCCCTTCCAGGGTAGGTCCCCGAGGGGGCTGAGGTGCCACTTGCCCTTTGCGCTGCCGCTGTGGTGCAGGCGCTTTGTGCCTCAGACGTGGCAGCACAGGGCGCGTCCTGGCCTCAGCCAGCCCAGGTCACCCTGCTGGTGTCTCGGCACGAGTCATGGGTGCTCCTCATCCTGCTGCTGGGACCCCTGATGCCGGGTGAGGGAGATGGGCTCTGCAGCTGTGGCTCCCCCCAGCCGCCCTGCGCTCCCCTGCGAGAGCTGCCCAGGGATGTGCTGGGAAGCCTTCCTGGTGGAAGGCAGCGATGGAGGGAAATATTTCTCATCTTAGCTAATGAGAAAAGGGAAAAATAAGGTGAGTGAATGTTTTATTTAATGGACGATTTAATTGCTGACATCTGTGATAAAAGCTGTTTTTTTCCAAACTGGAATTTGTGTCTATCTCAGGATGAAGCAGGGATGTGGGGGCAAATTCTTTGGAGAGTCCTTTTGAGTCCCATCCAAGGAGGATAGGGAATGAAATGTGGCACATGTTAAACATGTAAATGAGGTACTGATTTACTGATTTATCTGTTTCTCGCATGAGATCTTCTTTGGCTGCATCAAAATTACTGTATTATTTATAAGCCTTAAACATTTAAAATTAGATGTGTGGTTTTAAAACAAAACATCAAAACCTTCATGCAAACCACATTGTTTCAATAAGAAATTAGATTAAAAAAAGCGAATTCAAAATGTTTCTGTGCTGGATCAAACCTGCACCTCATGTGGTTCACATCCACATTGGATCCATTCTGTAGGACTGGGTTCTCTTTGCAATGATTTGCAACAGCGAACTCAAAATAAACAGATCTGGTTTCATTCATGGAATATTTCCTTGTTATTGAAAAGCATCATTTTCTGCACTGTCCCTTGACATTTCTTGGGGAAATCCTGGAGACTCACAGCTCATCTGAGGCACCAGGACATCGTGCTGGAGCCAGCAGTGCACGATGCACAGAGGCAGCTGCTCTCCCCACCACGCTGCTGACGGCTCGGGAGCTGCCGCTTCGCTCTCTGCGGGCTGTGGCCATCTCCCGGGTGGCAAAGCACGTTCCCCAAGGTAGCTGGCCCTCGCCGAGCCATGCGATAAAGGATTGGAGGAATCTGTGGAGCAGGGCTCACTGCCGCTCCCATTTCATCCCAGGGAGATAGCGTTGACTAGCATGGCAGTGCTCTGCCACCCTCTCCAAAGACATTGCTCTGGGCTAACGGAGAGCCTGTCTCATCCTCCGTGTTGTGCAGTCACCGTGACACGCTATGGCTGAAGTCATTCATGAGAAATGCAGTAAATCTGCCCTGGAAGGATAAACCAGCAAATAGCATGCTGCAGCTCGAACACCAGCAACCTCTCGGCCCCTCTGCAAACCCCTGCATCTGGAGAAGACGTGCAGATGTTTGCAGTCCACAGACCCCAACATCACCTTCTCCCTTTCCAAAAGCAAGACAAAGTGTAAGAACAGCTGCAGGCAGCACCCTGCCGATTTGCTCGCTTGCAGGGCATTGGCCTGCCTTTCCAACTCCAGGCTAGAGCTGCAACCTGGTGATGCGAATTAAAGGTCTGGGGCTGCCATGGTCGCTACTTTTGTGAAGCAGTGCGAATCATGCCTCGGAGCATTATGGAATCCTGGATTTAGTTGTACCACAACTTCCAGCTTCTGGCTATTTGTGCAACTAGTGTGTTCTTCAAACAGGGGAAAAAATGCTGATGTCTCTCACTTACCCACAGGGGCCGTTGCCCCAGCATCATCACCCCATAAACATGTCAACAGCGAAATGCAAACCAAATTGCAGTAGAGAAGCGCAACCATAGTCAGAATCACATCAGCCAGTTTGCCACTTAATCTGTAATTACACTTGCAACAAGAAGTTGAGAGAGGATGAAGGACACCAAGGCTCTACATCATGGGACCAGGCTTGACACAGCGAGGAGGTGTGTTGTGAGCCGTGCTGCATCTGCTCTGAGTCACGCTGCGGCAGTTAACGTGCCCCAAACCAGTAACTTCCTCCCCGTGAGGTTGGGAAGGACCAACACCCCATCTGACGGAGTGGTCACGGGGCTTGCCCGGTGCCAGGCACGGGGCTGGCATCACCCACACTGGTTGGGCAGTCCCACAGCCTGGTGTGAGATGGAGACAAGAGGAGCGGCAACGGCACTGAGCCATCCCGCTGTGGTGGTGCAAACAGCAAGATGAAGTATCAACCCATAAAACATCGAGAGGAGCAAAGACGGAGCCGCCACTCTCCAAGCCACTGGACTGCCATCGCTGTACATCTTGTGTGCGGGTGGGTCACAGATGTCACTGCCTATTGTCATTGTGGGGGTCTCCTGTCATCCTCTTCCCACTGATCCTGATGTTTGTTTTTTTTTCACTCCCAGCTTTGTGGTGTCTATGAATCAGCGTTACCCTCTACAGCTCTTCCCCTCCATCCTTCTCAGCACCCACTCCACACTGGGAAAGCCAGGAACCTTACTGGAGGACAGGAAGCATTTGCTAACACCCTATTTAATGCACATTTTTCTAAAAGCAATGGAGGAGTTGAGGGGAAAAAGCAAGAATTGCAGGAATTGCTCATTTCATTTCCTGTGGTTTCATAATTCTGTTGCTTACCAATTTTGAATTTCACAAAGCCTGTGGTTTCCCAACAGCCTTCGTCTGTGGGGAGGATACATTTCAGTAGCATACTGAACTGACATGAAATCCCAAACAAAAATAATATGACAGCAATTGGCGTTCTAAGCTATGTGAGAAAGAAATATAAATACCCCGCTGGCTGCGTTTGGCCCAGACAAGGAAGCAAAGCAAAACAACCCAGTGTCAGCAGGTAACCTCTGAGGGCGAGAACCAGAGATCACCTGAAACCCTGGGTCTCCATCCCTACACAAAATGAACCCAAGCGCGGGCCAGAGCCTCACAGCCCCACCGGCCCGTAACTGATCGCTGGTTTTTGGGAGTGGAAAACACCCAATTGCACGTTTGAAAACCACCGTGTGTTTCCACTGCCTTTGGGTCCTGGCGAGGAGTGTGCTGTGGCGGGTGGCAGGACGGGAGCAGTGGGGGCTCTGGTGGGTTTTCATCCACAGGGTTTATCATCCAGGTTTGGCACTGGGACCCCCTTGCTGGGTTCCTCTGCCTCCTGATCCCCTCCAGCTGGCCCAGTCCAGCCTGGAGCATCACTCCACTCCCCCAGCAGCATGTGGCACGTCACTTCACCAGGGCACCCCCCTCACTGCCACGCATCCCCAGCAATCACAGGGATAAAGAGCAGGAGAGAAGGAGACTGGAAAAGAGGAAAATGTCTTCCTGAATAAACAGATGAGCAGGGTGCCTCTGGCATCAGCTGCACGCAGATGATGTTTTACCGCCTGTGCTCACGTGGATGCAACGTCCAGACAAGGAGAAGGCTCCTGGCAGGGCAGGGTTCAAGTGCGTTCCCAAATCGCCCGAGGCACAAGTGGTTGCTCTCTGCAGGGGGTGCTCCACGCCTGGGGTGGGGGCAAGCAGCCCACCGCTGCCAAAGGTGGCCGCAGCAGAGTGACAGCGTGGGAGGGGAAGGGAGCAGGGGGTGCGTCACCCTTCCCTCTTCGAGCAGCCCTCCCTGGCGTGGGAGCTGGGGCCCGTGCTGCTGGTGCTGCTGGAGCTCGGGATGGGCGAAGGCTCCACTCACAGCCTGGGCTGGCCCATTCCCATGGACTCGGAGCTTGACCCTTGTCAGAGGAGTTAAGTGGGTGCACCAGAGAGAGATTTGTCCTGTTGCAGCTTAACGGAAAGCTCAGGGATGTCAGCAGAGCGAGCCCTGCTGCTGCGGTGGCCTCGGATCAGGTCAGGGATGGATGAGCCCGTAGCGATGCTCCCCTGACCCCGGCAGCTGGAGGGGAAGCTTGTGCAACAGCACAGTGCTGGGACGGCACGAAAACATGTCTCTAAGTGGCTCGCTGGAACGATCCACGGATCACGGTTGATTAGATACAGTAATAGCTGCTAACATCCTCCTCTGGAAACTATCGGAGGGTTAGCTTGTGTTTATTGAAAATAAACTTTCAGAGGTGAAGAGAAGCCTATTGGTGAAGAAAATATGTCTGTGCACTCAGAATTTATAGCCTGCCTCTATAAAGCTGTCCAGAATCCGCGGATCTTTCCTTCAGATACTCATGTTAAAATAATTTTCATTCTGTTAAATGAAAAGTGCTTTAAGTTTGGCAGGGCTGTGCTGCTCATGCTCTCACCACTTCATAAATAATACTTTATAATAACAGCTCAGAATAAAACAAAAAAAAAAAAAAGGGGGGGGGGGGGGGGGAGGGGGGCCAAGGTCCGCGCTGAGCTCTCCTTGTCGGCTGTAAATACCTCTCGCCATGATGTCAGCTGCTTTGACAGAGGATCTGCCCAAATCACTACCACATGTGTAGCCAGGGGATGGGCTTTACCTGGACTTTCCACTTACTGAGTAATGTGGCTCGCAGTCCTGGCAGCGCTCTCGCATGGCTCATGGTTGCAGACTCCTCTATATTTTCCTGTTAATCAGTTACTAATATTGGACAGCGCCGTTTCACCAAATCATCTTCTATTTCCCCCACGCTTTTTCATCCTCTAAATAAAAATTACTTCACACTTTCCTGAATGTCTCCAATATGACTTAATTCAAAACACGCAGTCACGGGAAGAGGATGAGTGCTCCTCGTTCGGACGGAAACCAGGACCCACGTAAGGATGGAGCGAGACGGTCCCACCTCTGGACAGTGAAGTAAGTGTCAAGAAACAAACTCCTCACTGCAGAAGATGCATCCAACTGAGGCTTTACTGCAACATTGCAAAACCAGATCTGTGGCCTGAGACGCCCTGCTCGTGTCCTCTGCTCTGCCGGCAGGCACCCGGCGCGGTGTGCGAGGGCTGGGGACGCTGGCTCCTTCGGTCAGTGGCATGGGCAGCGTCCTCGTGTTCGCAGGTGTGGAGGAGCTGGGCGGCTCCTGAGGGATAAACCAAGGGGCAGCCGTGCCCTCCCACTGTCCCTGCCGTGGCTGTCCCGCTCTGCCGCGGGCTGCGCGGGTCCTAACAGCAACACGGGGCTCTTAGGACCAATAATACTTCTAATGACCCTTGAAAATTGTTTACCAGCCCTTGAAGGAGCTGAATTAATGAAATCTGCCCAGACTTGGCCTGGGTGTGACTGAGCCCAGGGAGGGATCTGCCCCTCACCCTGCAGAGCAGCCCGGGGGCTGAACGTGACCCCCCCACTCTCTGGATGGCTTAAAGAGAACTTTTTCTCCCCGCATGGCTTTGTACCCCTGATTTTAATTAGTCTGCTCTGTGAAGTGGTTTGGGGATGCAGCTCATATGAAAGGCACAGTAAAAAAGAGCACAGCCGAGTACTCAATAGCAGAGGGACGTGTCCACATGTGGCAGATGTTAGTCACATTGCCGAGCCCTTTGTCTGGAAGGACTCGGCCACATACACCCGGCTCTGCCATGAGGAAAGCACAGGGAGCGGCTCAGGAGCTGAGCAGGCGCTAGAAAATGGTGTATTTTGGCCAAAACTTTGAGAAATGCGTGTGTAATAACCTTCACTAATGTCTGGCTGCGGCAAGCATTTCTAGCACATACCTGCCTTGAAGCAGGACCTTTAACCCGCACCTCCTCGCCCTGGCAGAGCTGATGCTCCAGCTCCCGAGCTCCCTGAGGTTCCTGCTGCTGCTTGAAGTCAATGATACTCGGCTGGGTGTTTCCCGAGTCAGGGCACGAAGACCACGGGCTCGTGGAAGGGTGGCAGCTCGTCACCCAACTACAGGCTTCGTTATCCAGCCCTGGCCCCAGCTTTTGTGTTAGCGGGAGGGAGATCTCTGAGGATTTGGCTCAGTGCAGACAATGATGCCATGAGTGCAGAGTTCTTTTCAGTGCCAACAAGTCTAACCTAATAAAAGGGGGAAATTTCCACTGACCGCAGGGGAGCAGGATGGTTGAGACAGAAAAAAGAGGTGGAAAATTATTTATGACAGTGTAATTGCATTTGAGACAACTTGTATGCAGCCAAGATTCCACAAGAAATTCAGGAAAGAAGAACTTTAGGTCAGTCTGACTTTGTCCTGTGTGTGTAGGGGGGAAATTTCCCTTGTGAAAATTGGACTCTGCAACCATATAAGAACTCATAATCAAAATTAATGTGGAAAATAAATTGCTGGCTGGCATCCCTGTCAGCAAGGGATGCTCACTTTAACTCTGCCGTCCTGAGACAGCTGCACATCCCAGCCTCCCCAGCCCCACAGAGCTGGCATTTTCCTCTGGTTCCTTTAAAATCTGGTTTTATTGTCCCCGGGGCTGGAAGGAGGAACAAAGGATGCCCAAGCTGCGGGAAGGGTGGCAGAGGCTGCGTAACTCCAGCCGGGCGAGGAGGGGCCGACTTGCACCCCTGTCCGAGGGCAGGACCCTGCTCTGCTCCCTGCCCTTGCAGGGTGACAACTCGTCCTCGACTCGTCCTTGGTGCCTCCCTGGTGCCAGGTCCCGGCTCGGGCAGTTGCTGGCTGTGCTGGGCTCTGGGATCTGTCCACGATGCACCAGCTGTGCCATCTCCCCTGTGCCGGGGCTGTGCCCCTCCCTGTGTCCTCCCGGTATTTTGGAGCATCTACAGTATTTTGGGGGGGGTGATTTGGGAAAGCAGTTTCATGCCCCAGAAGACACTGGCCCGGTCACTTCAGCTCTTTCCATGACTTCTCGAAGCTCTGGGGGCTCAGCTGCTGCTCCCTGGCCAGCGCGAGTGGCCTGAAAAATGATGAATATGTGCTTCTCTCCAGTGCCAGCTGGGCTTTTAAGCATCACGTGTTCAAGCTTTGCTCTGCCACCAAAGAAGCTTGAAACCTTCATTTTTTCAAATAAAGGTGAGATGTTCATGAACTCCTGCCAGAGTCTCTCTCTGGGCTCATTTGCTGGAGTCCAGAAGCTGGAACTTCAAGAAAAAAACACCAGTTACTGCAAAAAAAGTTACATCCTTGTCAGACCAAAGGCTGTTTGTGTTCTCTAACAGAAAAAAGGGGCTGCAGAAGGAGCCCCCGGCCGTGCCGATGGGGAGCAGCACATGGGCTCCGGAGGTGCCGTCTCCGCAGGGAGAGGTTACTAGATTTTAACGTGGCTCTGCCAGAGAATATGCTGCTAATTCCAGTGGTTAATTTTATTATGTGTCATTTCCCTCCATTATTTGGTTCAAAGATGAAGACTAAACGTACATTTTAAAATTGTCCAGGTTTCAGATATTGCCCTTGGGAAAGCTTCAATCTCATCTTTTGTTTTCATTTAGGTTTTTTGCAGGTCTGCAAATGTGTTTGTTTTAATAATGCAGCTGCAGGACAGATTAAAAAAAGCAAGTATTGCTGGCATTTAATATCTCTAATCCAGCAGTAAGACAAGCCTGCCGACTGTTTGCTTAATGTTCAACATCCTTTTCTGATTAAGCAAAAGGTTTGAAGTGATTATAGTTTATTTACAACAAAAGTGGACTTAAATGAGAGTTAATTCCTCCCCCTCCTCCCTCATTGGGCCGGTTGCCAGTTACCATGTGTCTGCTCCTCTCCCTCTTCGAGAGCATCCACAGAAGCCACGGGCAGATGTTCCCACCAGGGCTCTCCAAGAAGAGATTCTCCTCTGGGGGTGTCTGGGGTGGGGGGTGTCCCCGGGGGTCCTAGCTCACCCCACGGCGTGGTGGCCATCCCACGGCAGCTCCGTCGGGGGCTCGGTCCTGGCACTGCTGCCCGCTGGCTCTCGGGTGGGTGCCCTCTTCCATTTCCCTGCAGAAGGTCCAGCATTTCTGCAGCTGACATGGTACGAGACAGTTTTCATTTCAAGCACCAATATGCTTTATTTTTATTATCACTCATCAAACAGGCTTGAAGAAGCCAGAGGCCTCTCAGGCGAGCAGTGGCAGCAGAGCCTGCAGCTTGGGCACAGGGCTGGGAGCGTGGTTCATGTCCCCCCACTGCCCCATGATCCAGGGGGGCAGCAAGGAGAGAAGGGAAAAAACCAGAAAAAAAGAGGTAAGAGTGATAGAAAAAAGGAAGCAAAATGCATTCCCCAAGAGACCAAAAAGCTAAATGGATTTTATCAAAAAGCTAAGTAGATTTTTATTTGATTTCTAGTCAAAATTAAAATATTTGCACTAGTAGCTTGCAGATTGGTGTGTGTGGGTGGGTTTTTTTCGGTAGACAGCAGCATTTGACAGCACATAAAGGAAGAAAAGCCAAGGGGCAGCGTCCAGGGGCTCTTCCCAACAACACTGCTGGGACTCCCTAACGCCGACTGGCCAGGTCTTCATTCCAGACCCCTCAGCGCTTGTCAGTGCACTGCAGGTGTGAGGCACAGCTACGGGGCTGCAACGAGATAATTATTTAGAGATGCAATTGCATCCATTAGGCACTGAGTACCTGGCTGATAACCAGGTTACTGCTAAGGCACTTTTCGGGTGAGCTGCGCAGCCTCCAGCACAGGCACTGCAGGGAGGCGATGCTCGCCGGGCACAGACTGCGGGGGCAGCCAGGGGATGGCGGCAGCGCCCAGGGACCCCCCTGTCCCAAAGCCCCTTCCTCCTCACGGGCAGGTGCATTTTCTGGTTGGGAACCTGGCAGGTCTCAGGCCTCCCTGGGGCGACTGCAGAAAGCAAGGGGGGAGACAGGGGGACATGGGGCACCATGACTGCCTGGGACCAAAGGGCTCCGGCTTCTCCCTCGGCTGCACGAACATGGCTGGAGACCTTTGCGGTCCTGGTTGGACAGCTCATCATCCCTGTGCACAGACAGCCTATTTGCGACTTCCACGGCATCATTTCTTTGTTAATTGGCAGTAATTTTCCTATAAAAATGTAAAATTGCTTCTACAAACAAAATGTCGAGCGCACGCCGCACGCCGACGTGGTGAAATGCTGTGAGCGCAGTTCGGCATCTGAGCCGGCGGAGGGGTCACCCCGCTGCCGGGCAGGGCTCTGGCTGGGAGAGACTTGGCATTTCCCAGCAGCGACGGCAGCTCAATAGACACAATAAGGCTGGCGGGACCCCGAGGAGCGGCACGCTGGCATTGCCCATATTACTACCTAGCAGATCAATGGAGGCCCCGGCTCTCACCGGCAGGGAGTGCAAGAAAGAAAGACACAAAAGCTGCAGAGAGTGAATAAACTCAATTAGATCGCTGTAATTGCAACAAGAATTAGTGTGGGGGTCGGGCACATGTGCCGTCTCGGAGCAGTAATTAAAAGTGCAGTGTTTGCTATGCTGGGGAGGTGGCCTGCTGGGTCCCAGCAGTGCCCTTTGAAAAGCTCCATGATGGAGCTTCTAGCCTGGATAAATACAAATGTCAGTGCCTCGCAGCCCGTGGGGGGGACTCTCAATCCACAGCCCAGTGGGAGAATCCCCTGCTTTACATTCCCAACAGTTGGGCTAATTTCAGAGTCAGGCTTTGATGTGCTTTGGGGAGCCCTGTGTGCTACACACTTTCCCAGCGAGGCGCCCTCTCCCTTTCTCAAATGCTTTATTAATTTTCTCCTGTGGTTTTTTTTATCCTCCCTTTCTCTTGGGCCCGCCTGCAACTTCTCTTTTGTGCTCACACAGCGGGGTTCACAGCGGAGAATTTATATCATTCTGAAATATATATAAAGAAGGGATAAAAGAGGAGATGTAGGAACCTGCAGAGACTATAGCAACAATCAGTGCTGGGAGCCAGGGTCCTCTTCCTCCAGCCACCGGCGCCGTGTGCTCCCAGCGCTGATAACACCAGTTTCCCAGCTGCAGCCAGGGCTGCTCCTCCCCATCTCTGCCATCAGCACCGAGACAGGGACAACTGATGCCCCCAGGGACAGCGGAGGTGACAGTAGGCTGTTAATAACCATAACCAGGGCCATTAGTGCCCCACAGCAGCAGGACGGAGCAGCCAGGCTTCCCACCCCGGTTTCTGCAAAGGCCAGGCCAGGGGTCCCACGGGGACCAGCCTTTGTTGCCTGCCCGTGACCAGTAGCCACTGTGGAGGGCGGCGGTGCCAGCAGTGTGAGCACAGCATCTGCTGGCTGCTGGCAGGGCAGGCAGCTAGTGTGCAGGCAGCAGCACGGCTGTGGCACAGGACACTCGTGGCTCTGCCGGGGTGCAGGATGCTTGCAGCGCCCAGTACACCTCCCAGTGCACAAAGGCAGCATCTGGGTGTGCCCACTACAGGGCCCTGCCCACGCTGCCGTGGTCCCCAGTGCTCCCCTCGCCCCCACACCACCCCTGGTGCTGGTCGAGAGCAGCCAGCACCCGCTGGGCGCTGCAGATGGGGGCCAGCCAGAGCATCGCTGCTGGTGTGTGCAGACTCAGGGTTCGATCTCGCTGGAGCTGAAGCCCCTCTGTGAAACTTCAACTTCCTCCACCCTGTCCCTGTCCCCTTGCCTCCCCCTGCATCCCACCCTGCTGCTGGGCGGTGGCAACATCCACACGCCGCAGTGAGCAGACCAGAGCTGCTCAGCTCCTAAACTGGCATCGAGCTCCTTCCCTGTTTTTTATTATCAACTGAATTTGGCATGGAGGGGATTCTCTCCCCACATCCCGTTGGCACACAAAAGGCTCAAAAACCAGCAAAACCATTGTTTGTGCTTGAAGGGCGGGGACCAGGGTGAAAAGAACAGCATGTTTTAGAGCCCAGAGCTAGGAACCATTAGAGCATCTGGAACAGTTAGTGGGACAGGGGCGTTACAATTAAATAAAAATGGGCGATTACAGAACCATTCCCTGGCTCTGACATACACAAGGGCAGTTGCTGCACACGCCTGAGCATGCAGTTAAGGGGATTCCTCTCCTACAGGCCCAGAATAAATGGGGTTTTCATCGGGGAAGCCTGAGGTCGGTGCGGGCGCCTTGCGCAGGACAGAGAAACGTGGCTGCCCTTTGCCAGGACGCGGTGCAGAGGCATCTCCACCAGAGGTGACAAGCGGCTTCGGTGGAAGGAGGCACGTTCCTCGGGGCCAGAGAGGCACCGGGGCCACGGAGCAGCCGGAACGCGGCAGCAGTGGTTCGCGCTCAGCCGCAGCCAAGCCCACGCCGCCCCAGCTGCTGCTGCAGCCGGCTCCCTGCACACGGTGGGGAGGCTCCCGCGCCTGCCAAGCTCCCTGAGCTCTCCGAGGGCGCGGGGTGTTCAGCCTTGGCTGTCAGTTTGCAGCTGGGATGAAGATTCTGAGCCAGCTTTCTCTTTTAATAGTCCCTTAGGAATGTTCGTGCACCATCCCTCCAGTTCCTGCTATTCAGAGGGAACTGGCAGGACTGGACAGCGCAGCTTTTGCCGAGATACAAAAGTCCTGCAGAAAAAGTCCTACTGTTCAAGGACCTTAGCCCTGTCCCCTGAAGTATGCTGTTTTCATTAAAGCAGTGAAATCAGATTTCAAAAAGACCAGGCTTTGGATAGCGGCCCTTGATTTGGGCCTGATGAACAAGATCCAGAAGCAAAACAAAGGCTGTTTCCACAATGGTTGGAGGGAAAGGGAACTGGTCCAATTGCAAAACTTGGATCCTGGCACCGAGGAAGTCTTTGTGTGCGAGACCTGTGGCAATGGATGGCAATGACTTCGGGAAATTCAATACTCGCCTAGCTCATAAACAGAAAACAAGGAAAATAAACTTGGGCAGATGGGAGGAAGCAGAGAGCCAAGCCGTGGATTTCTGCTCAGCTGGAAAAGAGCCTGTCTGTCCCAGGCTGCGGGTCCTGGGCTCAGCGGCTGCCCAGGCTGCGCTCGGGGTGCTCGGAGCTGTGGTACCGGGCGCTGGGCACCGGGCTGGGCAGCTGCGGGTGGCGGGAGGCAGCAGCCACCCCTCTGCCGCAGGCGCCGGCCTGGAGGAGAGGCCGTGGGGAGCCAAGGCAGGAGGGGCATGGTGGGGGACGGCACAGCAGGAGACCCCGTGCCGCAAGACAGGAGCAGGGACAGCGGCAGTGTGCCCACTGTGGCTCACCCTGAGGCACGGTGGAGGCGCAGGCAGCAGATTACCTTGTGCCATTTCATGTGGAAGCTGGAAACACTTGGCTGCGGCGGTGACAGGGGTGGGATGACAATTTGAATAGAAAAGAAGTTTCTCTGCCAGCCTGCTCCTGGCGTGCGCTGGTGCGTGTGCAGCCGGATCCCTCCTGTAAACCCTTGTGATTGTGCAACGTCTCTTGTCTCGGCACTGCCACCTCCCCCTGCCTGCTTGCAGCTGCTCAGCGGAGGAGAGCCAGGATCTGTGTGCATGGTGCCCAGGGGTGGGAAGTGGAGCCTGCTTAGGTTAAACCATTCACCGTACGTGCTGTGGGGCAGAAGAGGAGCCCACGGTGCTCATCAGACAAGGACGTGATGGCTGAGGATGTGACAAGAGCATGGAAGGGCTGCAACGGGACAAAGGCAGCAGTTAAAGGTTCAGTGAAAGAAACGATTTTTGAAAAAAGCTTTTGAGAACAGAGATGATGACTCCATAAAGCCTCAAGTCCACTGCCAGATGATGCCGCCTTTTTCAAAAACACAAGAACTAACTGTTCTCTCTTGGCCACAGACAAGAGGAATCAGTATTTAGACCATTTATGGGCCACAGAGGGTCAGCAGAGATATGAAATCTGTGGATTCATTGAATTCCCTCATTGCCACAACCCTACATTTGCAGTTCCAGATTCATGGAGCTCAGCATCCTGCCTGCCACCAAATGCTGCCTGTAAGCCCGCTGCATGCACTGTCCCGGAGCCGAGCCAGCTGCCCTGGTACCATGCCAGGCACCAGCCTTGGGTGCACCCTGGGGTGACAACCTGACACAAGAGCTTCCCCAAAATCTGGTACCCGGGACACTGGAGTGTCCCAAGTCAGCCGCTGCGGGAGCAGTGTGCATCTAGGGAAAGCCTACGGTATTTTTGTCATTCCTTTGGCTCAGGAAGAGAAGCAGCATCCTCCCCTCACATCAGGCAATTATTGTTTATTTCAAGTTTTAAACTACTGGCTCATAAAAGAAAAGCAACCAAAAGTGGAGAAGCTCATCTGAGCTGCGCATGCTGGAACGCAGCGCCAGCGCCTGCACGGCACCGGCCTGGCACCACCAAACCCGCCGGAGGGATGGGGTCTCCCCGGAGCTGGGGAGCTGGGGGCCTGGCCGTGTGCCCCTGGCTGGACCGCTGCCCAGGACCCCAGCCCACTCCTGTTCGTGTGGCTGCAGCCACGCAGGCACCAGCGCCCAGGTCAAGGGGCAGGACCTGGCCAGCCCTAGAGCTCCGACCGTCCCTGCCGTGGCGGAGCCTTTGCCTGTTCAAACCAGCAAAAACAGACTAAAGAAATCCAAGCCAGCCACCTACTGCTCCTCCTTGGAAATTCATAGAAGCATCGTTGGCCTGACCTTCCTTTCTGACAAAGAAAGAATGGCATGAGAAATAGGAGTGATAAAATACAGTGGATACTTTGTTGGAGAAAAAAAATCATAAATCAGTATGAGAAGCGCACTTGAAACAGTATTTTAGAAGAGTATGTCAGATACACTGGCCAGCCATTAAACTTCACAGGTTCAGTTTAAGAACTTCAGGAGATTGCTGGCATTGCCTGAAAGGGAGAGGAAAATTATAAACACATGCTAGGGGCTCCAAGTGAGATGCAGAAATCTGGAAGATAATCCTTATTGCTATTCAAGATATAACTAAATAGCCACAATAAAGAACCCCATTCACCTGCCTGGAGAATGACTGACTGTAACCTCTAATGCCAGCAAGATTAAAAACATTTCTTCAGAGCGAGTGGATCAGATATTTTATGACAACCGTGGGTTTGCTCAGACCTCATCTGGCCTTCTTCAGCCCACACCCCACCCATGGCGGATCTCTCGCTGCACCACCACTAGTCTGCAATGTTGCATAGTTGATCCCGCAGCTGCAAAGGCAGAGCTGGCACCGGGACCCCCGGGTGGGAGGTGGGCGTCGAGGGCAGGGGCACCTCCGGCCACCGGTGCTTGCTCAGCTCCTCCTGCCCCGCATCGGCCGCTGCTGCCCTGGGCCTCCCTCCTCGCTATGCTCCCAGCAGCTTCCCATGGGAGGCAGAGCAAGCCCGGCGCAAGTGTCTTCCTCAGCCTCGCCTAAGAAACAAGCCAGAGCATGGCAGGCAGGTGGCACGTGCCCGGCGCAGAGGCCACTGACAGCCATCGCCACATTCTCGCCATCGCGCGGGCACCGCGTCCTGCCAGGAGCAAGGGCTTGCGGCTGGCTGAGCTCGGCACTGGCAGCCGCTGGTTCCCGGTGGAAGGTGCAGTCTCCAGCCGGTGTTGCTCGCCACCCGCTTGGAGAAACGAGGCGTGCTGCAGTGCGGCTCCCTGGGCTGGGGCAGGGGGTCCGCTCCCCAGCTGCCTCAGAGGGTGCAGACATGGGGTGCAGCAGTGCTCATCACCGTGCAGCCGGGTCCGGCTCGGGGGGAGGGGGTGTGCGGGAAACAGAACATTGCTTCTGTGGGGCTGCTCTGGGAGGGCAGCGGAGAGGTGCTGGCTGACATGCGATGAAGAGGAAGCAAGGAGAGAGAGTCACAGAGATTTTAGACCTCTCTAGACATAAATCGGGTCTTTGGGAAGGCAGAGGGAGGTGAGAACCAGGGAGGATGGGGTCACACTGGCTCCTGGGGCACCCTGTCCTTCAGACATGGTCACAAAACCCTCCTGCCCAGCCTCCAGCACAGGTGATACTGAAGAGCCACAGAGCTGAGGAGCATGACAACATGGGATGCTAGACCAGAGAACCACCAGGACATGGGACGCTGACTCGGGGAACACCAGGACATCGGATGCTGGATCAGGGGAGCACCAGGACATGGGATGCTGTACTAGAGGGCCACCAGGATGCAGGATGCTGGACTGGGGAAGCACCAGGGCAT
This sequence comes from Falco peregrinus, assembly GCF_023634155.1. Classification (NCBI taxonomy): domain Eukaryota; kingdom Metazoa; phylum Chordata; class Aves; order Falconiformes; family Falconidae; genus Falco; species Falco peregrinus. The sequence continues at coordinate 119,815,876 of NC_073723.1, forward strand.
AGGATGCTAGACCATGGAAGCACAAGGACGTGGGATGCTGGACCGGGGAAGCACCAGGATGCGGCCCTGGAAAAGTGCCTGGGAGCCCACTCCTGGGAATAAGGATCTTTGAGTGGTGATATGCATAAGCGAAGCACTTGGAGCTCAGGGGCATCCATGTAGACACGGTGGGAAAGCCAAGGAGCACCGTCTGCAGGGGCTGCGGAGCTGGGAGCCTCTGGATCCAAGGAGATTGTTACTATACTTCAGATTATATAAATAACTCACTGAATAAAACCACATGTGACCACATTCTGTTCTCCATCCCTCAGTGCTCTGCCGACAGCACACAGGCTCTTGCAACACTTGTTTACTAGGGAGACTGTATATAAAGTGAAAATAATTTGCTAGGTCTTATGTTTCCACTTTAATTCTCAGTGTATAAAAAAAACCTGTGAATTTGCTAATGGGCTTTGAAAATGTATTTTTAAAGCTAGGGCAGCATAAGTCGGTGAGTTGTTACAAAGGATTACAGAAGAAACAAGGTTTGCTAGAAAAATTATTCCCTTGAGAAAATCTGTAACAGCTGAAAGGCCAGGGCCTGTTTCTTTCCAAGAAAATAAACACATTTCTGCATCCAAAATCAAGCTTCATTTCAGGTATGAAGGAAGCTTGTTTGTTCTCTGGTGTTTACGTACTTCCCATAGGCTTTGTTCAGTTTAACGTTTGAAGGCCAAACATACACTCACAAATTCCCTCCACAAAGCAAGATTCCTGTTGCATCTTTAAAGCACACTTTTGGACAGAGATAAATGGCTAAGAGCTTTGGGAACGTTAGAGCCATATGGTCAATTGAGATTTCTTTGTACATTTCTGAATTTCACTCCAGAGTTGATCTTGCATAAAAAATATTTTTTTAGCATTTGCTATGACTTGCAGACCTGAGGAAACCTCTGGAGCAGAAGGATTTGCAAATGGTCTGCTCTGAGGGGCCACAAACCTTCAGCTCATTCTTTCCTGATCATTAAAGTCTGCGTGCTTTGGGGTGTTTTGTATGGAAAGCCGATTCAGAGCTTTTCATTTGCCGGAATTTTTTGTTAAACGATGCCCATGTCTAAGGGAGCAGCCCCTCCTGTGCCCTGGGAAAAGGGGAATCCATGGCGAGCGTTGCACTTCTCCAGGTAGTTCATGTATTTCCTAGTCACAGCCTAAACCTCCCACGAGTTGCTGAATGGACTCTGAAATTCTCCTCCAACATTTGCAGTTCCCTGACAGCCAGGAATAGGGGGTGGGAAGGCAACAAGCGATGATCAAATTTATAATGTTACAATTTAATTTTACAAGGTCTGCTGGGGAAATACCATTTTCCCCACGCCGATGTGCTGGATCATTGCGAGGGGCTCCCCAGCAGCTCTGCCCCCCCCCGTCCCTCCTGCACTCCTGTTACAGGCACCGTCCCTCTGTGGGAGCTGCGTCCTTCCCCAGCAAGGTGACACGGCACCTGCAGCTCCCTGCAGGGTCAGATTTTCGGTTGCAATAAACTAGTGCAGCTCCTGCCTTGGAGCACTTACACCATCTTCCCCCTTTCTGCAGCCACCTCAACGTGCCTCTTGTGAGGGCTTGATTTTCTGCATCGCTTTAATTAGAACCAGGCAGGACCGCTGCTCCACGCACCTTGGCCTGACGAGAGAGAAGGAGTTAACGGATCCTGCGGGATGAGGAGGGCTGTAATTGCCACTAGGCTTGTCTAAGATGAACTAGCTTTTAAGGACTGCCAACTTCTGAATGGAGGTAAGGAGGACCAACAACAGCATCCACTTTTAACAACCAGCGACCAGTGGCAGGAGCACATATGGAAGCAGCGCGGATCAGCTTGAAATAAACCCTGGAGGTGTCAGGGCAGCGGATAAGGACTGTGCTGGCAGTGTGAAGGTGGAAAAGATGAAATTCTGGATGCTGGGGAAACAAACAATGCTGCCAGCCTGGATGTGCGTGTAAGGCTTGCTTCCCTGTTCCAGCCTAAGGACCCTTCGACACTACACTCGGGTCGACTAACAGATGCTGGCTGGTTTTGGAAGGCCATCCTGCACTGTTGCAAAACAGCTGCCGGCTGCATGGCTCCCAGCAGGGACACATCTCCAGCCGGGGACGCAGGCTCCTTTGAACCCTGGTGAGAAACAGCAGAGAAATCCAGAAAACCAGGCATGGGGCGTGATCTTGGGAGACTATGGAGAGGCTGCCCTACCCCAGGACCCCACAGGAGCAGAGACAGCTGCAGGGTCCACAGGCAGTGGCGGGGCTCCTGCGAGGACCCTCGGCGGGCAGTGCCGGCTGCATCCCAGCCCGGAGGGAGCACAGCTCCCCGGGGGAACACAGTTTATAAAATACTTCCCTCAAGGCAGGATGATTTTCCGGCTGGGAACAGTACACAGGCTGTGCCTTGTCCCCACTCCTGCCAGATGCGGTGGGCCAGCGAGGGGCACCGCACTGCCCTGCCCTTCCACCAGGCCAGCATCGCTGCCTCCTCTCCACCAGGTCCTGTGGCACTGAGGAATACTGGGGACTCGCTGTGGCATTGGCCCTGACCCTGAGCAGCTTTTGGAGACCCAAGCAGCAGCAGACATGTTTAAAGCATTGTAAATAATCTTGCAAATATCTCCATGGAGCAGGGGCAGTGGTGCTTGTATGGAGGAGCAACAGCTAAGTTTAAACATCTGGTTCTGTGAATTCCTATATTGCAATAAAATAAGTCTTCCCACAGATTTCACGTCATCTTTGTCTGGGCATCACTGAACTGTGAAGGGAGAAACTTTTTTGTGGTTTTCAGAGGAACAAAGAGACAATGTGCATCTGGTGAGGTGTCCTGGCAGCCTCCTGCGCTCTGAGCCTGCATCTCGCGTTGGCAGTGTGGCCCGGTGTCCTAGGATGACAACTGCCTGAGTCGCAGAACCCCAAACAGCAGAGCCTGGAGCGAGGTGGTGGTCTCCAAGGCCCGGGGAATGTGAGATAACCTCGCTGCAGCCCACAAAGACCAAGAACAGCAGCCCCTGAACAAAAAAGAGGCACTAGGAAAATGCCTGCAATCTGGATCCCACCTTTTTGGCCCCCGTTCAAATGAAAGGGCAACAAAGAACATAAAGCAAACTGGTCAAAACCTCACAGTCTTAATGAAGTCCAGAAAGAACCGTTCCCTGCAGCTTACCCAGTCCCCTGCAGCCGCCAGCCCCTGGCTGGCAGAGCCATGTGCCCTGCAGGCACGGAGCCTTGAGGCCGGCAGCGCAGGACTGAGCTTGTCCCCAGCACACAGAGCTCCCAGCACCTCCTCTGCAGGCACTTCTGCCTTAGCAGCATTACTGGTTTCTCACCAAAATGGTCTCCAGGAGCCGAGAGCTCACTCTGGTTCCAGGCGAGTCAGGAGCATATGGTGACTTGTAGTGGAGGGAGGGATGTGCTGATCTGGGGTGTGATGCTCAGCCTCCTGTCGCCAGTGCTTGCCTTCACGCACGGGGGGGGGGGGGGGGGGGGGGGGGGCAACTGCTGGGTCTCCCCAGAGCTGCCAGACAGCAGCTGCCTGCGGGCTTTGTGCAGGTGCTGGTCTCTTTTTGAAAAGCTTTCCCTGCAAAATACGAATCTGCTGGAACAGGTGGTTCGGCAGAGGGAGCGAGCACAGAAACCTGCTGGGAAACAAGCAGTGCAAAGCTGAGGCAAGCTGGATTGGATCATGTTTTGCATTAAGCACAGGGCCGCCTTTATTCCCTGGGAGCAGACCCAGAGCCCTGCATTCCCAGACTCGGGCAGCAGCACACACATCGCCTGGGCTCCTCCCTCCACCGCTGCCTGCAATGGGATCACTCAGGTGCTATTTGCCTTTGATTATTGCCTCCAAACATCACGATGCGAGTGTGCTCCAGCTGCCTCGCAGGCTTGCTCACCTGCCTGGCATCCTTTGAGGACAAGTGACTCTCCAGCGCCAACAGAGTTGTAAAGTCTCCTTCTCAGCTGGCCCATTCGCCATATCGCTGCCTGTAACACATCACAGCCGCTCTGTTTATTCGGAGGCAGGCATGTTTAAGAGACCCTGGGCTTAGCTTAAGTCTACCACTTATGCAGAGAAGAAAGGCCCACAAGTCTGTTGCAAATGAGGGGGACGTTTGGCTCCAGCTGCCCCTTGGGGATGATAAATGGCGGGTGGGGGAATGCAACGGGAAATGTGATGACCTGGGCTGTAAATATGTGCAAAGGGGGTGCGATGAAACCTGAGCATTTTGAAGAGGGGAATGTGACCCCCGCTCCTGAGAGTTCCCTGCCCCTATTGCCTGGGACACACTTGCGTGCATCCCTGCTGATCAGAGCAGGAGATGGCAAGCATAAATCTTCGGGAGCCATTTTTCAGTGGGACTAGATTTCATTTAGTCCACAGACTTACCAGTCTGTTGGGGGAAAGGGATTTCATTCCTTTGCTGCTTCTTGTCAGGATGGATTTGCTGATCCCAAACATGTTCCTCACACTTTATTTAGGGCTTAATATGCATCATTTACATTACTGAGCTGTCACCAGCCTGTCTGAGCTATATAGGCAGGCAGGCAATGCATTTCCCTTGCCCCATTGCTCTCCCTGCCAGATGTGGAGCTGTGAGGATAAAGCAGTCAGAAGATCCCTTGATAGATGTAATTTGACTTTTTGGGGGTGTCTGCTTATTCCCCTCCGTGCAGGGGCCTGGCAGGCTCAGCACGGATGGACACCTTCCTCCAGCTACATTCCCAGCAAAAAGTCACCTGTAACAGGCAGTTTTGCGGGAGAGGATTCCATATTCTCATTAACAGATGCCAAGCGATGGCTCCTGAGCCCAGCAAAAGCCTACCTCTGTCTGTGTCTTTACAGAAGATTCCCCAGCGCTGATAGCATTCACTAGACAGCTCACATCTGCATGCAACTGAAATACTCCTTCCTGAATTAGTGAAGCTACAGAAATTCCAGGTCATTAGAGAGGGCGCTTACAAAAATGACGGTGGCATCTAATATACAATGAAGAAGAGCAGAGGGTGGGGATGGGAGAGACATGAGGCTCTTGGGACCCTCGAGCCTCTTACAAGAGCTAAGAAGTGACCAAGGCAAATGACCTCTCTGCCTTGCTGGTGGCCCCTCCATCCTTACTCCCCAACAAGGGACCCTCTCTCCCATCTTCTCCAGTGCCGGCTGACGGAGCCAGACAACACTCGGGGCTGCACTCCCAGACTCAAGTGTTTGACACCTGTTTCAGTCTATGAAAAACTCATCATTTTTCTAGGCTGGCCATAGTTGGATGTCCAATCTCAGCCACCCAGCTCCACAGCAAAGCTCCTCACCTTTGGGCACTGCCTCGCTCAGCCAATGGTGCCATCGCAGCCAGCTGGCACCTGGGTCCCAGTGTCATGGCTGTGCCCAAGACGGACACATAGGAAGCACCCTGCCGCTGGCACAGCTGCCTGCCCAGGGCTGGCAGGGATTAGACGTGTCTGGTCATTGTTTCCTACAAGGAAATCTTCCTCTGCTTCTCCAGGAGCTGTTTCTGTGACTGACATTGTCCCTGCTCAGGGCCGTCCCTGCCCCGGGTTGTCCCCACTCCAGGCTGTCCCCACTTTGGGCTGTCCCTGCCCCAGGCTGTCCTTGCTTTGGGCTGTCCCCACTGCGGGCTGTCCCAGCCCCAGGTTGTCCCCTCTCCAGATTGTCCCTGCTCTGGGCTGTCCCAGCCCCAGGTTGCCCCCTCTCTGGGCTGTCCCCACTCTAGTCTGTCTCCACTTCAGGCTGTCCCCTCTCCGGGCTGTCCCCACTCTGCACTGTGCCCATTTGTGCACCTTTGCTGACAGCAGCAGCCTCACCTGCTCCAGGGGCTGGTCCCCCCTTCGCAGCCCCCCGCCGTGCGATCCAGCAGAGTCTGCCTCCCCACCCAGCACCCAGCACCCAGCACCCAGCACCCAGCACCCAGCACCCAGCACGAGGAACGGGGCGAGAACCCAAACCCCTCCTGCTGCAGAGCTGCTTTCCACCCAAACGGAATCCAGGGTTTCTTCCAGGACTCCAAGAACTGAACTGCTGACCTCTGGGAGCTCTGAAAGCAAAATGAACAGCAGCGTTAGCGTGATGGATCCCTGATGATAGCGCAGGAGGGGAAACACAGGCAGGATTTACATTCTGTCCCTTACGAATCGTTTGGCTGATATACTAAAAGCTGGATGGAGCATAAAAATGGAATTTATTGAAATTAAATGGTTGCAAATGTCATACTACATTGAGCCAGAAAGTTCTCCTACACGCAACAAATGGAATTTATGCTTCTAGAAAGCGTGCGGTTCTACCTGCTACTGCCTGTGAAGGACAGTCTTGTCCTAGACTTCTGATTTTGAAAATAAAGAACAAACAGCACCATCCTGACTGGGTGCCAGGATCTATCCAGAAAGATCTGAGAAAGGCAACATATACTTTTTCAATTAATTGAATGAACACTGTTTCTTTCCAGGTGAATAGCAAAATTACCTGCAGATGTGACTTTAACAGCAGTTGTTAACATTTAACATTTGCCCTGCAGCTCAAAACCGCTAACTCATGAAATGCAAGGAGAACCGGGCCGGTGACTAGTGGATGCTGGCGTGGGCATGCCTCAAGGCACAGACTGACATGGGGAGAATCTCCCCTCCGCAAGGCAGACCCCTCTGAGGCTTTCTGAGTGAGACCCCCAAATCAGAGACCCCAGCACCCCACGGCCCCGGGGGAAGGGGACAGGTCCCCGACTGCCCTCCGACCCTCTGTGCGCCCAGGCAGGAACCCTCCTACCCTGCTCTTCTTTGGACGACGTCCTGGAGCCGCAGAGGCCAGCGCTCATTTCTGGAGCAGAGAGTGGAGCTCAGCGCCCCGGGGCTGCGCAGCCCTGCTGGGGCTAGGGCTCCCATCCAATACCTGCTTATTTTAAGCATATGACTGGTCTGACTCAAGATAACTGGATTATCTTTCTGCCTGCTGTTAAATTTATATTAAAGTTAAGCATGTTTAGCCTGGGTCACGGCACTCAGCACCTTGCAGGTCTGCACTCACCGTGGGAGGCATGGGCTGGGGCTCTCAGTGGACACTTTGGCACCCGGCAGCTATCATCACACGTTCCTCTACATGCAGAGCCTGTTTAAAACAATGCCTTGTAAATGCAAAGCTCCATCTCCAGTTACGGCTCCTCCGCATCAGCCCGTCCCCTGCTCTACATGAGATATGTTTCAAATGATAGCATTTGTCTTTAATAAATGGTCACTCCATAAACTGCCTCCTATGGGAAACCTGGGGTTTATAACCAAAACCTCATGTTTCCATTTCGTTATAATGCATTCACTCGAAGATGAATACCAACTCATCCTCTGTTTAATATCAGCCTAAGGTGTGCAGTGGGTTTGTATTACTATTTATGAAATTCATATAGCTGGGCTTAATCTGTTTCAGATCCCACAGCTGCCTCTGTATCTGCATCAGCTTGACCTGAAACAAGGATGTTCTTCTTTTGCCAGAGTCACCGGCATCACCAACATTCGGAGGAGATAAGGAGCAAAGCCTCCACGGCCACAGAAAGTCTGACTGTAGATTTGAGGTTCTTTAGCCAAATGCTTGCCCCAGAATTCCGTCTGGGATGCTTTAATTTTAAGGCCAAACCCATCTGTTCTTGTCCATACTCTAAAAAGGAATCTGAGATGCATAAACAGTTTTCAGACGACATGTCAAAGTAGCACTGCGTGCCACGCTCATGCACACACTGTAAATCCGATTAACAGACCACCACATTCCAGGCTGCAACGCTCAGGGTCTCCGTGCTTTCTTACATGCCACTCGTATAGCTCTTGCCTTAAACATTCTGTGTGCGTGCAGCTGGGATCGCCACATACTTCAGCATAAAAACGCTTCCCAGATAAATGACAATTTCTCAACCGTTCAGTAGACATCTGTCTGCAGCATCACTTTTAAATATTGTTTATCAAGTATAAAACTCACCCAGAGGATAATAGAGTGGCACAGGTAGTGAGCATATCTGTGTTTGGCTTAAATGTAAAACATGCACTGAGCGAGCCCTTGGATCCAAGCCTCATGTTTCACGCCATCAGTCATGTTCCGGTGCTGCATCACTGAGATGTTTCTAACAAAAGCGATGAGATAATCTCTGTCCCATGAGAACTGCTCTGCTGGTGTCTCCTGTGGCTTGAAAGGGGAAGCAGAGCGCTGCCTCATCTCCTGCTGATCTTTACAGAGATCCCTTTTCTGACTCAGTCTCACTAGGGACTGAAGATCCCTCAAATAACCTCAAAAGGTTAGAAATCAGGTTCAGGGACGCACCATTGATTTGTGTCACTGGTGGAGAAAGAAGAAGATATTATCTGAGGTTCTATAGAGCCATAAACAAAAGGACAAGAAGAAATCCTATTTCAGCTGGACTGCTCTGCTCCCCGCTTTTCCTGGGCTACTAAACAAATACCACTGCAGCAGAGTAAATAAATGAAACCACAGAGCAACTAGTTGAACTCTCCAGCCTTGAAGATGTCCCATTGGAAGGACAAGCTCCCCCTGAACCATGTCGTGGGGGCGCGGGGCACGTCAGCTGCTGGCGAGCACAGGCGCAGGAAGGTGCTGCTCAGCATCACCCCAGCCAGGGAAAGCTGCAGGGACCCCGGCAGCACCCTGACCCACCGGCCCCACTTTTGCACGAATCCCTGGTCAGAACCTGCAGTTTAGTTCATAGCAAATGCCCTTTGGGGATGGAAAAAAAACCAAAAAAAGAGAGACTGACCCATTTGAGTTCCATCTGTTGGAGTTTATAACTGTTCTCCTTATAATTGCCAACAGACAATGCGAGTTGCAATTAGCTAATTGCTTGCTAACTTTCCGTTCTAATAATAGTCATGTTCCAGAGTTATACAAGCTTGGAGGCTGCTGCTGTTCCTTTGCAACTGGCAATAATAAATAATACCATATTCCCTCAGCATTGCTCTTTCTTCCAAGTTTCATCTCCATGCAAATTGCTCCAGCATGTACTAATCCCTGACGGGATGGCAGAGGCATCGACAGCATTTATTTGTAGCTCATTGCACTGGGAGTGTTTAACACTTGCACGATGATGTGGCACAGGAAGCTGTGACCCCTCTGTGTCACCTGTCCCTTCTGCATGGCCAGTGCAGCAGGTCTGGGAGGTGCCTCTCAGTGGGGCTGGGCAGCAGAACCAAGCACTCAGCATCCCTGGAAATCCAGCCCTCCTGTCAATATCTGTTTGGCTTCCTCTTTTTGGAGTTTGGGAGTTTTGTTTGATTTTTTTGCTTTCCCTTTGCAGGATCAGATGTGGCTCTGGCCCCCATAGTGACATGTTTTATTACCAGTAGCTTCAATAATGTCAGCACAGACCCAAACTGGAGCTGCAGAGAACACACGCTCCCCAGCAACGGAACAAGCTGTGCAGTGTCACTGCTGCAGCGATAAGGGGGGGCCCGGACCCCGGCGGGGCTCCACGTGGGGACAGGGGTCAGGTTGGGTGCAGAGCCCCAGCATTCCCAGGACGGGGTCATGGGGAGCTCCCTTCCACACGGGTGAACTTTTCTGCACCCCTCTCTGGGCTTTCTAATCTCTGGCTTGTTACTGCTCTGCAGATGCAGCTAATTGAGAAGCAAAGCAACAGCCTGATCCAGCGAAGGCAACGCCAATGAAATGAGCAACAGCATTCCCTGGCGCGCAAGGAACTACTGAACACAGACCTGCCAGCAGGCTGACATCTCCAGAGCTTACAGGCTAATCTTATTAAACTCAACCAAAAAGTTTTTTAGAGTTGGGGGAGTCATGTCCAGCAAAAGCTGGTCTGGGTTATTCCCCTGGTGCCTCTGGGGTTTTTCCACACGGCTGGCTCCCCGTTGCCCCACGCCTCGGGCAGGGGGATGAGGGACCCACAGCTGCCAGGCGCGATGCCAGGGAAGGGGAACATCCGCCCAAACCCCGCTGCACCGGGGGGCTCAGCCCACCTGAAGCGCCGACTCCCACGGACACGACTAAGACAGATGGCAGCGGGGGCTCGTTTTCAGGTTCCTCGTCAGCAGAACTGTTCCATCGCTGCCTCAAATGCCCTCTCAGCCCCTGGCTCCAGGCAGATTGGCCGCAGGCTCCTCAGCTCCAGAACTGCTTCGGATTGCTTTTCATTTGTGCACAATTATCTGGACTTTTCCATCCCTTATTTCTCCCCTCCCCTGCTCCTGACATCTGACTCATGGGTGGATTTATTAAGTTTAAAAGCATTTCTTGTGCAAGCCACACTCCACAGCCTCATTTTCCCCCTTGCACAACCTGCTCTCACCCTCTTCCCCCGGGTTGGTGCCGAGAGGTACCAAATCCGTGCCAGGGCTCAGAGCTCTCCTCGGCAAAGCCACGCCAGGTGAGCTCTCCCTCACGTTGCACAATGGTGGAGAGTTTTTGATGGAGGAAAGCTCGGTGTAAACAACTGGCCTGGACAACTCAGGACACCACTTACAACATTTTCCCCTGTCTCAAGCCTGGCATCAGCAGATATTTCTAGCCATTTTCAGGTTCTTGCTGTTCCGTGCACCATATGCCCAGGTCCATCCTCCACACACCACACTGTCAGACACTTTTCTCAATGAAACTCGTGTATTCCTACCCTCTAGCCCTCTGGGAGCGGCTGCTAAGCAGAGGCTGATTTGAAACGCCCAGGAATGAATGAAAATTTCAAGGCTCCTTGAGCATGACACAGCATAGAAGAGCCAACTACAACTCACTGCAAAAAAATCATCAGTTGGCAAATTAGGCCTGTTTTTTGAATGGCAGGGATAATTCATTCTTGCAACAGACTGGAGGAAATGTCAGACTCATTGATTTAACAACTACCTTTAAGTGCAGCCTCTGTAAATCAATGAGACCTTTACAATTCCTGATGGGCAAGCCCCTGATTTTCTATTTTGCTTTCAGGATCAGCTCTGTTTAAAGTTCTTAGTCATTTCGGTTCCTCCATGAGGAGAGGGAGGTGGTGTAACCCACTTTTGAGGGTAACATGTAAAGAAAGGAAATGAATGATGGTATTTCATTTCTCAGACACTCAAAGCAATAAAAACCATAGGATTTACTCCAGAATCACAATTCCTCTTGCATTACAATGGAGCTACCCATTCATTTCCAAAACAGGGATGTGATGCTCTCTGCCAGTGAAAGCAAGAAATCAGACTCACTGCTGTCACTGCTGTCCTGCCCCCATGGCTCAGGTGCACAGGCAGGAGGAGCAGGCTCTTCTTGCTCAAACGTAGTAGCGGAACACGACGAGCTGGAAGAATTCAGCCAAAGGAACAGCTTTGCTTACTTCTGCTTTGGCTTCCTCTGCAAATGTTTTTTCTCAGCATTGGCTGATGGGTTTCAGACTGAGGGAACATTAGGAAACGCAAGGGAGAGGGCTGTGACACATTGCACGTGGTGCCAAGGAAAGGCAGTGACGCACGGCAGCTGGCGGGGACCCTGGCGCGCACCTCACCGCCTGCAGCTCCTCTGCTCACATCGGCAGCTGGGGACCATCACCTGCTGCTCCATGCCTCCCGCAGAGGTCGGTGGGCCGGGGCCATGCCAGGAGGACAGGCAGCAGTGTCCTTAAGGGCAGGAAAAGGGGATGGTAGGAAAGCCAGCTGGACCCGGCAGCTGCACGTCACAGTTTGCTCGTGGGACCCACGGTGCGCTGCCAGGAACAGCACCGTTTGGACGGTCAGGCCAAGTTGCGCAGAGCCAGAGGGTGAGGTGTTCCCAGACCACACCAAGGGTGAGGTGTTCCCAGGCCACACCGCCGCCAGAGGAGCATCCCTTCTCCCATGTGCGATGGGTTATTCCCAGCAGTCACTGCCAGGTGCTCTTGGAAATGAGGCCGTGAGGTTTGACCAGCTTGAATTCATCTCCTAACCCCGGGAGAGAAGAGGAGAGGTCCCAGCACGCTTAGCGCAGAGCTGAATCTGCTCTCTGGCTGACAAGTGGGTATGGACTATACACAAAAATGCTCTAAAGCTGACTGCACCAAATGTTTCTTCTCCACCTAACACAGTTGTTTGGGACTCAATGAGAAACAAAACTGCATCTTGTAATAAACCTCTTGGCGAACAGTTCAAACATTGGGGGAGACGTGGGAGAGAGAGGTTGAATTTATGGGAGCAGGAGGAGACCATTTGCTTTCTTAGGAATTGGAAAAGATTAATAGTGTGCAAAGGCTCTTGGATTCATTCCTCACATAGCAGAACAGTTAGGAGACTTACCAGCGTGGTGCTCTTCATTCTGCCTTCCCCAGGTGGCCTGGAGACTGTCTGGGTTGTGGAGAAAAAGGAGCCATCCCATACCAGCCCCCAGTGAGGAAGGTGGCTGTGGTGCACTGGGGACGGAGGAGCGCCCTATCTCACCGAGACGTGCTTTGCTGCAAAATTACATAGCAGCTTACTATTTCTGTACGTGCTAGTTGTGTGGGAAGCTGATGGTGACTGTGAGCTGGTGGAAGCACAGGGCAGCGAAGCAGGTTCATCCTACCAGCACATGCCCAACCCTGGGCCCCAGGCTGCTACTGGCACAAAACCGTTCCATAACGAGAATCAGAACTCAGGGCAAGTCTCCCTCCTACCGTGGGCATTTTGCAATCACCACGTAACATGCTAGATGAATCCCAAAGCAAGGAAGAATGGAAGGAAAAAGACAGGCACTTCCCAAATCCCACTGAACGTCCCAAAGCTTCTTTCCAATAGCCAAAACCCACAGCAAGCCTCACTGCACACGGAGTACAGTGAAAAATGAAAAGCCACTGGATGCACATGGGGAACCACGGGATGTGAGCTCGACGCAAGCCAGAGGCTGTACTGCCGAGGCAGCCTCCAGGATTGTAAACCGGCTCAGGCATTGCTTCCAGTCTTAGAAATCTCATCATCCCACTGGACTTCAGGACAACAGACAGCCCTTTTCCCCAGGGGCCCACGCTGAGCGCAGCCTTTGCACACAAACCGTGAGGCTGCAGGCAGCTTGACATACGCAACAACAAAGACAGGACGCACAGGTCACCCGGAGAGCATGAGCCAAAGAAGCCACTGACCGTATCCCCTGCCTGAAGTAACAGCCATCTCCCCAAAACCAAAGTTATGCTGGAAACTAGATGAGAGGATGGGCAGAGAAACTTGCTTTCCGTTGTCACCGTCAGAGGAACGTCGGACAGATCTCCTAATTTCTCCATGCTGCTGGAGCTGGGAAATGGCAAGCCAACAGCCCTGCCACTTGGCTGCGTACGAGCGCGTACTGCATGCTTTCAGGGCTTCACAGACAGCCACGGAGCACAGTCAGCTACGGAAAATGAAACTCCTGTGCTATTTATGAATATCTGTTGTGCTCCAGTTTGGGAGCAGCGGCGCTTAAAACGTTGCATTTTGAGGCAGCAGCCACTTCTCAGTGATCATTTTCAAGTCATATTAGGAAATATAATGTTTGCTCCATCTGAGAACGAACAAGGAACTTGAGCAAAACCGCTAAACATAAAAGTTCCTGGACATCTGGAAAGGATTAGTCAGGAAGGTGCTTGGGACAAGGGGTTCAGGCGAGTTCAGGAGACACCTACTGTAGATCTGTTTCCACAGAAGGAGGGAGGAAGGTTGAGGGGAAGAGCAGGAAGGGAGGATTGAAATAAAACCTAGGCAGGACTAGCAGATAAGGCGAGCAATGAGAACAGCCTCCATTCTGTGGAAGGGTGAAGTGCAGGACAGGCAGCCCTAGCCAGTGTGCTGGACTAGAAGGGGCTGGAGCGCAACACTAAGGGATAAGCCAAAGAGCTGCTCAAATAACCTCTCGAGCCCATCTTTGCAAGGGCAGACAGCAGACCCTGTGCTCAGCACGTCCGCGCTGCAGGAAAGCACGTCCCTGCTTCTCAGCCAGATGCGTCCCCACTCCACGCACAGCTATGGGATTAGCAGATTTTGCCCCCCTTGGAGTTCACCAACAACTCAAGAGGGCAAACGTCGTGCTGAAGTCAAGAGCACTAGAGAAACACTGAAGTGTAAACAGCCAGGCACTAGGAACTAGCTACACGTCCAGTTTATGTAGATGGGAGAACGTTTGGTTTATTTCTGAGAGGACAAGCACTCATACGGCCTCTTGGGCCCTGCAAAATCACAAAGGAGTTCTGCTTCAGGCCAAGATGAAAGTCTCAAAGAATAAGCAAGAAAACCACAGGGGCTTGTGAAACCCATGCTTGGTTTGTTAAAGGGTTCACAAAGCTTTTTATCATACTTCTGCCTCTAACTCACTTCGCACTTCAATTCAGGTGCCAAATCCTTTGTCATTTTCCTAACTATAGACCCTTGTAGTAAATTCAGTTTTGAAATCTGTTTGAAATCCATGAACTTATGCTGAAGTGAAGCTTTTGAGTTTCTTGTAAAAGTCTGGAGTTACTCACAGCAGGTCCTCATTTCTGAAGCAGAACTTGTGCAGACACCACTGCATCAGAAGCTAAATTTCACCCTACGTGAAAACACAAACTAACCAGACAGAAGTCAGATGCTTTCTATAAATGTTCATGGGTATTCAAATTTAGTAACTGATTTTAGTTTGTGCTTTTCCTGTAAGTGAAGAATAACTATTTTCAAATCAAGTCAGCAGGAGGTAAAGCTGAAAAGTAAACCATGAGCTTTGTGTTTCCTGAAAATTTTACTTTAACAAGGTAGCTCCAGCTGCTAACTTTGTTTTATTGCATGTCTGAAAGACAGCTCTCCATGCAAGAATGCTTTAAGAGCTCTGCTCCAAAAACAAAGATGTTCAGATTTATTTTTATGGTTAGGTATGTTTTACCAGTTAGTCTCAGAGCCCTTGTTACTGCCCTTACCCACTGGCCTTGCTCGGGTGTCGCACAGGCTGGAGCCCCTCATCCCCGCATTCGGCTTCCCCAGGCAGCTGGGGAGGACCAGGTGGATGCTGCTGCGTTTTCACTTGCCTCCCTCCTGTCCCTGGACTCAGATGCTGAAATCCTTCAGTGCTGACGGCAGACACAGCTGGCTATTGGTGGGCCATGCCACAGCTCAGTCTTGGAAAGCTCAACGCAGGCACAGAAACCAACCGGGAGCGAGCCAGCGACCTTCAGACGCGGGGAGGAAGGGCAGCACCCACCATGGTCTGCCCTGGCTCCTGGGAGCCGCAAGGTGGGACGGCAGCACCCAACATCCAACCAACCCAACACCCAACAAGCGCAGGTACCAGCTGAGCAGGAGGGGCCTCCCCACCTGAACGCTCTCAACTTAAACACTTAAAAACAGAATGCCCACTCTGGCCGTTTTCACGGTGGGAACCATCGAGCCCACAGAGATTCCCTGGTGAAAGTCAGCTGAAGGGAGCCTCACACAGAGGGAACCACATTCTTGTTAGCGACTGGGGACCTTGGCAGCCGTCCTGAGCTGTAACATCCAGATCTTGAAATGGAACAAACTCACAGTTGTATTCAATTAGAGCACTCTAATGGGGAGGTTCAGTTGTACCCTTCCGGAATGCTGCAGACAAATGCAACTGATGACATGGCCCATCAGCCAGAAACAGTACAGGGTAATTAATCACACCAAAACTTCAATGAGCACCTCCTTTACCCCATTTCAGTCAGTCAGGTCATGGCCACTTTTAATTCAGAAAGCTCTCTCAGCACTTTCAGCAGGGCTGTTGCTAGCCCATAGACAGACATCAGAGGGCCAGACATCTGGGAGAAGCAGAAGGGCCACCACCAAACTGTTCTGAAGACCTTCCAAAATTTAAATCCATTTGTTCTTGATGCAGCTGTACAAAGGACAGACTGACAGAGAACAGAGGTGTTGAAGGGCTGTATAGTGCATGCACATGTAAACACAGTTCTGCATCCATGAACACCATGATTTATGGTTTGATGATGATGATACATCAAGGCTTGAGCAAGAATGACACCCCAGAATTCACCCTAGTCATCCATCTTTTCACCCTTCAAGCCATGTGTAACGAACACAAGGCCGTACGGCTGCTCTCTGTTCCTTTGCCTGCTCTCCCTTGTCCCCCATCCCAAATCAGAACTGTGCAGGTCACTCGTTGCAGTGACAGCCACCAGTTGCACCTGACAGAGGTGTGTGCACGCTTGCCGTCAGTCACGTCGCTCGGCAGCACACTCCCAACACAGGCAATGCATCTGCACTTCAGCCACAGGTTCAAAACGGTATCAGGATGGCAGACGAATTAAAACCATGGCTATTACCTTCACTCGTTGCTGTACCACAACACTCACCTGTTATGTCAGGTGGGTTTCAGACTGATGGCCTCTGCAGGCACCAGCACTCAGCTGTCTGATAGCTAGGAGGGCGTCTACATAAACCTACCACGATCTGTGTCATCCCACAGCATACACACGCTCTGTCCTTAAAATTAGGAGTCGGCAATGTCCCCAGGGAAGATGCACGGGTTGAACACCAGCAGCAGGCACTCGCTAATGAAGCTTACCTATGCTGCTTCACTGAAACCTCAACACAGGACGTGACTTCCAGTGTTGGGAGGAGCTGGCGTCTGAATCAAAGCTCTGGACAGGAAAATAAATGCCTTATACTGAACTGATGCTTGTGATGCAACCCACGGCATCAGCAGCGCAGGGACAAAATGAATCAGTGACAGGTCATGGTGAGACAGAGCTACTCGAGGACTGGAAGTGCTTCGCATGCAGAAGTATCTGCACCGAGACTGCTGTACAGCCATTTGTTAAATAAACTGCATTCTTGGCTGGTCAGCCAAACCAGTATCTGCACTGCTTCATCTGCTTCATCTTAAGCTGAAGCAGCAGGAGGAGGACTCCACTTCTCACTTCCCTGGTGTCGTGGTTTAATCCCAGCCAGTAATTAAGTACCACACAGCCACTCACTCACCTCCCCTCACCCAGAGGGGCAGGGAGGAGAATCAGAAAGGAACGTAAAACCCAAAGGTTGAGATAAGAACAGTTTAATAATTCAGACAAAATAAAAACAAAAGAACAATAATAACCGTAACAGTTATGAAAAGGAGGGAAAGGGGGAGAGGAATGAAATCAAAAGGGAAGGGAGAAAAGAAAACTAGTAGTGATGCACAATACAGCTAGCTGCTCACCACCCACAGACTGATGCCCAGCCAGTCCCCAAGCAACCACCCGCAGGCCCCAGCCGGCCCCCCTGAGTTTATATACCGAGCGTGACGCCTCATGGTATGGAATACCTTTGGCTGGTTCAGGTCAGCTGACCCAGTCGTGTCCCCCTCCCAACTTCCCATGCCCCTCCAGCCCTCTCGCTGGCAGGTCACTCCAAGAATCTAAAATGTCCTTGACCAAGTACAACCACCACCCAGTGACAACCAAAAACATCAGTGTGCCATCAACAGTTTTTACACCAAATCCAACACACAGCACTGCACTAGCTACTAAGAAGAAAATTAACGCTACCCCAGCTGAAACCAGGACACCTGGGAAGGAGGTGGCCAAGTGAAAAGCTAGAACAGTCATCCTGTGACTCATGGCGCAGTTATGCTGCTGTCTGGCACAGGGTCTGTCAGGGATACATGGAGCAGAGAGCCACGAGGGCCCCTCACAGCTGGCCGGAGGACAGGATCAGCACCAGAGAGCACACCAGGGTCCTGAAGCAACACAGGGCACGCAGGGACAAAGAGGAACTACCTTCAGCAGCAGAGTACCACCACCAAGCCAGCTGAGCCCCCTCCCAGCCCTCAGAGCCCCTGCCCTGTATGTGCTGTGAGCAGAACCTGCCTCACTTCCCTGGGCGTAACGCCCTTCCCTCAGCAAACGCCAGTTTCATCAGCCATGACACTCAGAAGCTGTACCAGCGCCAAGAGGGTGACGTTATTTTTCTTTGCAATTTGAAGCACAACTACAGCACCATGCCATGAAGACCTGCCAGCTGATGGGGAGACCTGGCAGCCGCAGCCCGGCACAGCCAGCTGTCCCGCAGGGCTCCCAGCGCCGCTCTCGCTCCGCACGACGAGCAGTGCCCTCAGGCGGCCAGACAGACTGCCTGGTGCCAGAGCGGCTTCCTCATAAAAACGGGGAGCACGCACACCTACAATGTGCCCGAGTACAATTCTTTATTTGGCCTTCTCTGAGAAGCTACAATTTCTTACCAAACGTGTTATTTAGAGATGGGCATCCCACCACTCTCCAAGAATGCTACAGAGAATTGGTGTCACGGCCAACAAAAGAAACCCCTGCAACTGTCAGCAGCTGCTGCTGCTGCCACCAAGCGCGAAGTTTTAGGGCTGTGATTTAAACACGCCCTAGCAGAGATACCAGAGGAGTATACTGTAACACACTTGAGAACTGCCTGTGTCAGAACTCAGGTGGCCATGCACCTCCAGAACTAAAATTCTTCAAGCCAAATTCGCTCCTTCCCATTCAACAGGAAGACATCCCTCCTATAGGTGGGATAAAAGCAAACACATTGCTTAGAGGCATGAGGTGCAAACTGTTCTTAAGCCCCGATTTGACAGCTTTTATTTATTTGTAAGGACAGTACCTAAACATCTTTCTTACATGGTATTGGCCTGCTGGGCTTTGTGTTGTGCTCACTTATTTGCAGCGCTCCTTGAGTTCATAAGACTCAATGTTTTCTCCTGTATATAAAATATCCATGGCAGGCAAAAGAGAGGACAGCTTCCGCAGCCAAAGACAAGTCCCTTCTGTCTTTCACGGCTTGTTCAGCTCAGCCCCTTCTTCAGACACCAAGTCTGTTTCCACTTGAATATGAAATAGTCCAAACATTTCCTCCTGAGACCAAACACCCAACTCTTTCAGCTTCCCAAAAGCACCAGTAAAGCCTCCTCAATTCATCATCCTCTTTGTGGTCATCTTGGAACATACCAGGCTCTTGCAGAAGCTGGGCAACACCAGTCCCTCCTGTTCTCGGTCAAGAGCCTGGTGAGCCGCACAGCTCTCGCTGGTTGTCCACAAACAGAGAGATCTTAAGAAGAGTATCTGAGTTAGAAAGAAAAAAACAATCCCATTAGTTCAATGCATTTTATCTGTATCCTCTAGCCGCAAAAGTTTAACTTGTTTCTAAAAGCAATAAAGAAAAACATCAGTAAAGCTAACTTAGTAGACCGAGTGAAAGAGATCCCTGAGCCCCTCGTCACACTGCAAGGAAGGGTGTTGCTTCCAGCTGCGCCCAGGGCACGACAGTGAGCATTTACAACTGAAGCAGTTCAGCAGATCTCAGAGCATGTGGCAAAGATCAACTGCAAACCCAGTGAGGACACCCACTACTACCAAGACCGACACAGCAAGCAGCACCGGGCCTAGCGCTGTCTCTGGGGCTGAGGCACCAGCACGGAGCTCCAGGAAAGGCCCTTCAGGTCTGCTATAAACGGCAGTACCTTGAACGACATCTCCCTTGTAGCGCTCCAAAATCCTCTCCCAAGACCGAGGGAGAGCTTCCATGTCCTCCAGGCGGTCGCAGCTGATGCGGAGGAGGAGCAGCTTACTCTCCAGGTACCTTCATGCCCCATAAGGACAACAAAGAGACAAAGGCACCCGCCAGCGCTGCCCAGAGAGCCCCGCCACAGAAGGATACAGGTGCCGGTAGTAGCGCTCTACGTCCTGCAGCCCCTCCAGTACATCAGCCAGCGAGGGGCAGCGCGGCCCGCGCCGCAGAGCCGCCGCCAGGCCCAGCTCCGCCGCCCGCTCCTCGTACAGCCGCAGCACGGCGGCCACACCGGCCCCCACGGCGTCCCGCACGGCCCGCAGCGCCGTCCTGCACGGCACAGCGGGGGCGCTCAGCCGCGGCCCCGCGGCCCCCGCCCCGCCCCGCCCGGCCCCGCCGCCTCACCGCCGGCTGCCGAGCTGCTCCAGCACCGCCTCGGCCGCGCCGCGCTGCTTCCGCCACAGCCGCGCCCGCAGCTCGCCGAAGGCACCCACCGGCCAGCGGCCCCACGCCAGCCGCCGCGCCGCCCGCATCTGCGCCGCCAGCCCGGCCAGCGAGCCCAGCAGCGAGGCCCACGCGGCCAGCGCCGCCCGCCACGCCGCGTCCTGCCCCGCCACCGCCGCCGCCCACTCCCGCAGCGCCGCCGCCACCGCCGCCACCGCCGCCATGGCGACCCGCCGCCCCGGAAGCGCTCCCTGGGGCCGCGTCATCGCGCCGCGCCGCGCTCTGATTGGCCGGGCGGCTGCGGCCGTTGGGTTTAAGCGCGCGGCGGGCGCGGGTGCTGCAGGGCTCGGTCGCTGTCCCGCCGCCCCCCTCAGCCCCGCCATGGCTCCCTCGAGGAAGAAGGCCGGTGCGAGCACCCGCGCCAAGAAGCTGGCGGCCTTCCTGAAGGACTTTGACCGCGAGGGTGGGGGGGAGCGGGCTGGGGCTCCGCGGGGGGAGGGGGGGGGGGGGGGGGGGGAGAAGCGGGCCGCGGGGGGAGGGGGGGGGGGGGGGAAGCGGGCCGCGGGGGGGGGGAGCCGGCCCCGGGGGGGGCGGGGGGCCGAGGCGGGGGAGCGAGCCCCGGGGGAGGGGAGGGGAGCGGGCCCCGGGGGGGGGGGGGGGGGGGGCCGGGCTGGGCCCTGCCTGACGCCCTGTGCGCCCCCGCAGTGAAGGTGCGGCTGGACCGGCTGCGGGGTGAACGGCGAGCGCCTCGTCAGGGAGGTGGAGAACCTGTACGAAATGGAGATCCTGCGGCTGCCCCCGGCCCACCGCGACATGAACTGGCTGGAGTACTTCGGTACGGGCCGGGGGGGCGGGCTGGCGGGGGCACTTGTCCCTTAGGTTATAAAGAACAACGGTAATCAAGGGGTGGCCGGGATCTCTGCCTGGAATCCCGCAAGCAGGTGGCGGGAGGCCAGGAAGCCCTGCACTCTTGCACTGAGGCAGTTCCCTTGCTGCCCAGAAAACTGGTTTGTACTGGTTTTTTGCACCCTGGTGGTGTTGTATTTAAGTATGCTGTGTAGGCCACCTTAGATGTGTATTGACTTTTTTAAATTATTTTTTCTTTTTAGCTAAAGGAGGAGGTGAAAAGGTGTTAGAAGAGGCAGTAACGGTAGGTTTCTAGCATAAATATTAAGGTTTTCTGATGAAGTTGCATACCACTGTAGGAAACAAAGGGTTTCTTGAGTCTGTAGGAGTGTTGCAAGAACAGAGGTTACATAAATACTTTCATAAATGCTGCTTTAAGACTTGGCAGTAAGAGATGGCTGTTGTACCTGATACAGGATTTGCATGCTCATACTGTTCCTTGTCAGTCTTCCCTTGCCTGCTTGTTTTCACTCATGGATCCCTGAGAGCACACCTGCTTTTCAGTAAATTAAAGCTCTAAATTGGTTGACCGGCAGGGTGTGGGTGTAGCATACCTGTAGCTGCTAAATCAGCTGTGTTAGTCCTGAATGGCATGCAGACCTCATGTGTTGTCACCTCCAGAATAACATGAAGGGTTCCAGTCTGAGCACAAGGGAAAACCTGAGAAAACAGGGAGGTGGTTTTGCCGTAAAATAATTGGCAATTTGTTCTACAACTTTGAATTATCAAAATGATATGCTACCAATAATACTAATGGTGTTATGACTGTTTTTCATTTTAGGCAGACTTGGAAATAACAGAAATAAACAAGTTAACAGCAGAAGCTCTCAGTACTCCTTTAAAAATCTTCAAGAAAGGTCAGTTTGTTTTAAGCATTGTGATGAGTTCAGTGAGATGAAAGCATGTCATGATTTACATACCATGAATAATAATTTGGTTCTTCCTTACATTCCTCAATATATTTTAAAAACAGGAAAATAATCCTGTTTCTATCCCTACTATCTGCAGTAGTTCTACATAATTTTATTGAAACATTCCAACTAATTCAGAATAGTACTGTCAAGCATCTGGATTACACTGGAATTTGGATTTCAGAAGCAAATTGTTGCCAAAAATGCTTGTACCTCTTCACAGTTTACCTCCGCTGCTAACTAATAATTTGAAGTTATTTTTCATTTTCAGCTTAGATAAGCATCCTTGGGGGTGTTTAAAAAAACTGCATAGATGCTCTAGTGATGGGCTTAGCAGTCCTGGGTTAATGGTTGGACTTGATCTTAAAGGTCTTTTCCAACCTAAATGAGTTTGTTTCTATAACACTTTCTCTTTCTAGTGGAAAAATCTAAACAGGTTATTGAAGCTATTGAAGAAGAAGTAGACCCTCCTTTGCTTCCTCTAGCAAAGAAAGCAAGACATGATAGCCAGTGTCTTCCAGGACTAGAGGCTGAAAACATTAATCCAAGAGCTGGAAAGGTAAATAGCTGTTCTTTGTGATGACTTTATTCCCAAGATAGAAACTGCTTGCTGAGATGATGCCAATGATGAGGTAGATATATAGCTGTCCAGGGCGCTTTGAGGGGGACTTCAAAACAGCTATCACTTGCTTGAAAATTCTAGCAATAGGCGGTCACAAAGCTTGTATGGTGTTTGTTTCTGGACTCTTGTGCCACAAAAAGAAGCCTGTTGAGCCAAATGTTTTGTATGAAAGCATCAGTTCGTTGCGGAATTGGCTGTCACACGAGTGTGGAGTTACTGATTTGGTGAATGGTGTGTGTTTCAGATGAAGGCATCCACTAAAAAAGTGCCAGGGTCCAGGAGCAGAAGACCTCCTTCAACCAGAGTGAAGCGTATGAGTAAAAGGTAATAGGGGATATCTCTTCCACCGGATTTCAGAAATGGAGAACTAGCGTGTAGTGCTAATGTAACTCTTAAATGGATTGAAGTATGGTTTAGTAGGCTGCTTGGTGCCATTGTGCTATGCTATAGGAAAAACTTGATCTGATGGTGAATGAAAGAGGGGTAACTTCCTCTCCTGTGAGGACCAGCTATCCCTAGCTTTGGGGTTTGCCTTTGGTTAGTAAGATCCTCTGGTTTTCTGTGGTGATAACCTTTTTAAAGTCTTTAAGACAGTGTTTTTACATTTGTTATATAAACATTTGCTCATGAGAATACTTATATTTCCCTTTAACAGATCAAGCAAAACCAACTTTATCACTCCAGTTAATGGTAGAATTGTTGATATCTCTGCTCGGGGAGGTACCTCCATGATCACACCCAGGTTTGATTCCAGGTCTGTATTCTGTTAAATTTCTCTGCTAATCACTCGTATCGGGGAGTGCCTTGCTGTTTCCCTTGCGTATGTGACCTATTTGCAGCATAATCCTTAGTGGCTCTTTGAATCTGAAATGAAAGACTTTTAGTCAAAGTACTTTGAGCAATTGCAGTGAAATTACCTAAACTTTTTGTTTCAGAATTTTCAAGACACCAGGCTTGCGCACACCTGCAGTAAATGAACGTGTTTACACCATCTCTGCCAATGGCAGCCCCCTTGCCAACAGCAATGATATCTTCATTACAGTCCCTGTTGGAGGAGGGGAGGTAAACCGGAAACTTTAATCTGTAAAATCAACGCTGAAAGGATAGCTTGTAACTTCGTGGGGGCCCTTACCACTTTCGGTTCATCCCCTCTCATCTCTTTAGTTGTCCCACTGCTGTTCATGAGGAGATTGATCTAGCTTAAAAAGAACCTTAAAAGACTTTGTCAGGTGTGGAAGCTGTTCAAGCTGATCAAAACAGAATGTAGAATGATGCTTAGCTGTGCATCTAAGTAACACTTGAAGTAGCTTCTGCAGCAGTAATGTGTTACTGAGCAGCAAGGAAGGTATGAGATGAGTTTCTGGTCAAGCTGAATGTAGTTCTTTGCCCATGCAGGCCACAGGCATGTTAGTATTCTTGGATTTTATTTACTTTTGTTTTTTTATTTAATGGGGGTTTTGCTGCTTCTGACTACTACAGCTGACCAAACAGAAAACCTAAGATTTGGTGGGGTTTTGGTTTTCATTTTGGGGTGGTTTTTTTTCCCCTACAGAGCATCTGTTTAACAGCAAGTGATTTGACCAAGAAGAATATTCTTCATCTGAATCCAGAGGCCCAAGGAATTATGAAGAAGCTATCAGTAAGTCCTAGCATTTTTCTCAGTCATGACCTGAAGTTGTAAGGAGATGTTGTTAAATCACTGGAGGGTGGAGCTGTAAAACTCCTTATTTCCCTTCCCACCCACACACCCCTAGCCCCCGGCTTGTCTCTTATTTTGGCTTGTGTCAGTGGTCAGGAAGAATCATGAACTGAGAAGGGAAGGAGAGGGAGTAGCTTTACATCACATGTAGCTTAATACAAACTGGATAAACCATGCGCTTCTTGAAAAAGAACTATTGTCAATGTTATGAAAAACTGGATCCAAACTGAAAGTGTTTTCTACTTCAGGCTAAAGCTGTAAGTGGTTGTGGGATATAGTATTCTCTTAGAGTACTGATTAATTTCTCTTTCTTTCTAGGTTCGCCTTGCACAAGCTTGCAGTGATGCCAAAAAACCCACAAATTTAATTCAATGAATAGTGACATCTCACTCTAAATACAGAATATTACATTTAGGACTGCTACCTTTAGTTCTGGTTCTGTGTCTTCCTTCTATTAACTTACAGAATGGAAGTTAAGAACTAATTTTTCTACCTATCATATGTAATGGGATTAGAATAGATTTTTTTATGAATAAAAAAAAGCAAACTTTATGTCCAGTTTCCTTTAAGGCTGAGACAAAAATACAGTTATCTTGGGCTTTCAGATGAGCAAGCTGGGCAGAAAAGCTATTCTGGTATCTTGTGGAAGATGTAAGCGGTGGACACAAGTGACAGGAGTTTGTATCTGTCTGGCAAAGAAAGCAACTGATCGGTTTGTTGTGTGCTTCCATGCATGTCCTTTCTCTGCAAGTGTGCTTAAGAGGTGACTCAGTGTGGAACCTGAGATACCTAGAGGCAAGTTACTGGTGCCTGGGACTAAATGGAAAGCTTCTTGTAGTTCATGGTGCTGCCATGAATGACAATCCTTTTGTTCTTACAGCAGCCATTGTATTTGTAACTGGCTTTCAGATTTCTTTTTATAGTGAGCTTGTGCATTTTATTGTTTTTTAAGAAATAAAAGATCACAGGTACTTTTACAGAATCAGCTAGCTAGACTGTTACTTAACCAGATTACTGAAAATAACCATAGAGCTACTGGAGTATCTCTAATGTGAGAGAACTTTGCTTTTCCTACACCCTCTTCAAAATCTTCAGGAGAAACAGTACTCCTAGAGCTGAGTACCGACAGGAAAGAAGAAAGCTCAGACTAGTCAGAACATTTCGCCCTTTCATCTAAATTGAGTTGGTTCAGAGGATTTGACAGAGCCATATCCAATAAATGCTATTCAAACAGAACAAAATAACTTCCTCTGACATTAATGTTTTTCTCAAGGAGAAATCTTGCTCCACATCAAATTCATGAAAATTCATGAACTTTAAATGTAGCCTCTTGGGAAAGAGCTACTGTATATAAACTTACAAATATAAGCAGGAGCACTCCTCTGACATAATGCTTCCTTGCAA
The DNA here is from genome assembly GCF_023634155.1 of Falco peregrinus. Lineage (NCBI taxonomy): Eukaryota > Metazoa > Chordata > Aves > Falconiformes > Falconidae > Falco > Falco peregrinus. The sequence goes on from NC_073723.1 coordinate 119,841,290, forward strand.
AATGAAGCAGTAAAGTAGCCACGTGATGTGCAGACAAGGAGAGTTACGAAGCAGATGTTTATTGCAGCACCGGGTGCAAGGGGGATCGCTCCTCCTAACTTGCACACTTAACTTTAGTGTATAAATATGTACTATGAGTAAAGTTCTGCCCAGATTCTACACCTACTAACTAATTATTGGTTAGTTGCTTTCTTGCCTCAATTTAAAGGTACAGTTCATACTAAATGTACTCCTCCCTGAGCGGGGGATCCACCCTTTTCAGGGTGGGATGGGCATTTGAGTAGGAGGTCACAACCTCCCACTACCACAATTATTTTACCCTAGTATCCTTGGGACTTAGCTCTTCAGCAGTTAGTTTTCTTTTAGCAGTTAGCACATCCTAGTCAGAAGGCTCCTTATTTACATTCTTGTGGAGCTCATCTACATCTGTACTGACTGTCCCTTGAAGTGCTGAGTGGGCTGAGCTCCTGACCTTCTCTCGGAGACAGCAAGGCTCTTGCTTACATGTTCATGTTGATCTATGCAGCTGCTGTCTGCAGCAGAGTTTTAGGCTTTTCACCGTATTTTCTTGCATCGCTTGTGCTTTCCTGCAACAACCATCTTATTTTTCAACAGCCTGGAAAAGCAGAGCTCTCTATGAAGCACTAGCTTTTTGTGGGAAGATTGCATAAAGTCTTAAAACATAAAAGATTCTGCTCACTCAAAACTCAGTGTTTCATTTTTATTGTCAGTCTTTGTAGCTGGTACAGGATGGGAGAGGACGCTTGCTTGTCTGTTGAACTAAGATGTAGAATCCCTCAAAAGTTAGCTTTGATTCCTAAAGCGTTATTCTGTATGGTTCATACAAAGTCAACTATGTAAAATAGCATCTGCAAGAGAGAACTTGATAATCCTCTTCCTGTTTTAGCAGGGCAGCTAACATGAGAACATTTTTTAATTGGCATGTTGAGAGCATTCAGAGTAAAGAACTGTGCTTTTATCTAACTTCTTGTCTAAGGTATTTCTTCCTAAAAATAAGACTGTTTCTTTGTTGGTAGGTGCACTGGCCCTTCCAAAGATACTTTTTTGTCCTGATTCAAACCTCTTTGAAGGGGCTATAAACAAGGATTTTGAGACTTTTGGAATTTTTCAAGGTTTGGAAAAGTTCTGCTTTTAGCAGAAGCCAAGCTTACAGCATGATTAAGCAACTTTTCCCAGCCTTTCTTCTATCAGAGGTAATTTATGCTTTGATGTAAATCTTTGACGCAGCGTGTAGTATGGGAGAAAGCTTGTAGAATAGCATTCATACGTGAATTTCGTTTAAAAAGCAAACCTGTGACTGTAATCCTCGAGGATGAGACCATGCATCTGGAAATCTGTTTTAAGAGGTTTTGGCAGCTTCAAAGTCCTATAACTGCAGGTGGCAGTATTGTAAACTACTAAGCTACAAGTGCACTTGTCTTGTTATCTTTGTTGAACTCTGTTAACATATTAAGAAGAAAAAACCTAATTAGTTAAGCTGTAAATAAAATTGTAACTTGCTTGGATAGAGATGTGTAAGTCTGGATTCTGCTTTAAAGACATCTTTACCAGGAAAACCTGAGCTGGAATGCTTAGCGAGCCTAGAGAATTCTGCTGTGGATACTGTCTGCTTTTAAAAGCGCTGGTTATAATCTGCAAGGCCCTGTGCTGACATGCTTGTTGCACCATCAGCAGTTTCTGTCGTCTTAACACCGAGGTATGATGCTGTTAATTAATGAACCCAGGAATTAATGGTTTTGCTAGTACTAGATGGCATGCTATTCCCCCAGATTCATGAGTCTTGAGGAGTAAGGGGATGCAGGTATGACTTCACTGCTTCCAGACTTCTCCAGTGCAGGCATGAAGCTGTGTGTCCCTGCAAGCCTGCCTTCCCAGCTCTCCCACAGCAGAGCCATGCCCTTGTCTCTAACTCCGAATGTGTGCACAACAATCCAGATTCTTCTGGAGGATGAAAGGCTGTATTTGCGCTGTTATTGGGGTTAGCATGTTATTTATGCCTACAGCACAAAATGGCTTGCAGAATAATGTTTAGCACCTGGAAGGCTGAAGAAGCAGAGTCTGTAGATCTTGGCAGGGGTTATGACTGTGTTTCAGTTTGTACCCATTTGGCTCATCTGTGCTGAATTTGTTAAGGGTGGGGGCAGCGTAGCTCAAGGTTCCTCTTTGCAGAGGTGGGTCTGCCAAAGCATGGTGTTCCCAGGCCAATGCAACCAACAATGCCGTTAATATTCAAGCTTCCTTTTCCAATTGTCAGAACGCATTAATTGTATCTGATGTGAATTAAAGCTCTCTGGCAGCTAATAGCTAAACAGATTCATCACCTAAATCTGCTTTGCATGCTGCCTGCACCATGTGCTACTCTAGAATGTGGGTAAGTAGTGTTTCATTTTTCTGCCAGTTTATTGCTGATGTAAGTTGTTGGCATCGCTTCTGGCCCTTTTGCACACTACGTGGCAGTTGCATTTTGTTTAACAAAGCTAGAACGTCCCTCTTCAGTTCAAGGATTATGTGGGCGGCACAGGGAGGTTGCCTGACTTTTTGGGGGTAGGTTTTGTTCGCATGTTATTTATGTGCTAGCCTGGCTGTAGTCTGAACTGCTCTTTAAATTGAGTGATGGGCAATAAAAAGCAAGGCAGGAAAATAACTGTTCTGTCAGGTTGGAAGAAGCTGCATCCATCAGTGGGCAGAGCAGTTCAGCCTACAGAAAGGGACTGGTGTTAGCTTGTGTCCCCAAGCTGCTGCGGCAGGACTTGTGTGGCTGTCTGACCAGAGCCAGCCTGGAAGGACAAGAATGGAGGGTGCCGAGGGACCTGCTCAGAACATCACTTCTGCATATGTTCTTCCCAAGAACTGAATGGTGTGACCTCCAAGGCCCTGTGTTTTCATTAATAGGTGAGGCTCTGCAGAAGGAATTAAGGCCCCTGAGTTTTGCGCCTGGTTCCATGAGAAAAAGTGGATTTCCTGGTTGTCACATCAGGCATGATGAATGCTGCCCAGGGCTGAGAGCTGGGGCTTGCTTGTAGGAAGGGTGGTTTGCAGAATAATGGCCATGGTTTGCTAAAAGATTGCTGAGCACTGTCTTTTTCAGATCAAAACTCTTGACCTGAACCAGAGCTTTTCCAAAAGAAGTTTCCCTTGAGACAGGCAAAGCTGCAGAAGGAGAGCTGTTAGCACTCCCAGCAAGTAGCAGGGTATGTCTGTTTCACCAGGGTTTTTATAGTGCTTGCTAACTACAGTCTTGCAGGGGGGAAAAGCATCCAGCCAGGAGTTCCTGCTGGCACCAAGTGGGTGCAGCAGTACGCTGTGTGCTGGGAGGATGCTTGGGAGTCTGGGTGTTTGTGCTACAGCTTTGCTCTGGGTGTGGCAACTCCAAAGTTCAACCCAAATTCATAATGGAAATGTGGAACTATTAATCCAAAGAAATAATGAGCAGGATAGGTACCCAGTGAGGTACCCTCCCCAGGATGTGCTGACATTGAACTCCCACAAAGGGACTGTGTTAGATAATGATCCTAATAGGTGGCTCTTCCAGGCAAATTGATAGATGTGTACTATCAAACATTGCCAGAAATAGCTCCGTATACAAAGCAAGTGTTTATCATCGTGGACACCTTGCAGGTGGTCACTGATTCAGTGACATTGTAAGAAATAAATAGATAACAATTCCCTGCTTGCTGGTAGAAGGGATGATAGTTTAGAACAAATTAGAGCTGTCTCTAGGCAATTTTTTTCATGCAGGAGTTTTTGATTTGAAGGTGCAGGACAACATGTGCAACTCCTCCAGCTGACCTGTCTAATTCCACCTGAAATCCATGTTTCCTAGGTCAGCTGAAGGCGTAAGAAGGGGAAATATTCCTTAGCATCACTGAAAGAGGCACAGAGGACATAATGAGTCATCTCTAAGTGATCGGGAGAACTGCAAATTGAAAGGTGAAATGCATATCTGGAACCCCCTGACATTTCGGTGAGTTTTGTTGAACAGACTGCAGCTCCAAATTGTGTTCAGTTGCAGTGTCGGCAGGTAGCAGTAAAGCTATTCGTTCAGCACACCAAAAATTCATCCATCTGTGGAACTTGTGAGTCATATTGAAAACACAGATAAGTCTCAGGGGTCAGGGAAATAACAGGAAGAAAGTATTTTCAAAAAAGATGTTATTTGCTTAATAGGACAAATTGTTCTAGTTGGTGTGCACAAACTGAATTTTCAATGAGAGTTCCCACATCTCAGTGAATCAGAGGGGGCTGTCTGGGGACTGGTGAGAAGTTCAAGCTCCTCGTGTCACATCTGTGATGCATGAAACTATTCCCTTCAGTAAGGACTTGGCTTTCGGTGGCCTTTCTCGGTGGGGACAGGTGATCTCCACTCCCATCCCAGCATGTGTTTCCATAACTGACTGCAGCAGGGGCATTACACTGGCTTTGCTCTAACTTGCATCTTCCTTCCAGCAGCTTAGAGCTGAGCAATGCACGGTTTTTAATGAGGCTAAAAGATCTCCCTTGAGGAGATGAGTCCATGGATCCCAGGTCTGCTGCCAGCTCTGTTCTTGCCTGGCCCACAAATAGCAAGATGTGGCCAGCTGGTTCCTCACCTTGCTCTTCACCCTGCTTCTGCTGAAGGGGACCGTGCTGTTCCAGAGCCGCAGTCAGTGATGCTGATGGCAGATTGCAGCACAGCAATGAGGAGGCCTAGCCCGTGGTGGTCCTTGGCATGGTGTCAGGCTCCCATCGCACACAGGTGAGTGGTCTCAGTGCTGAAGAACTGCGAGCTCACCCCTGGGAAGAGAAATAATGGATGGAGCAGAGGTGAGCACAGGGATTCGGCTCTGCAGCTGTCTCCTGTGGCTCATCAAACCTCTCCCTCTGTGACTGCTGATGGAATGAATGCTCTACGAGCAGAGTTACAAGGCTTGAATTACCCGTCATCAGCGGGGGGCACAGCCTGCCAATGCTGCTTAAGCTTCTTTAACTTCACTTTTTTCCCCCCTCCTTTCTTTGGGCTTTTTTTTTTTCTGGTGGCTGGTTTTATGTTTGGTTGGGTTTTTTGCTAACTGACAAAGATTTAACAATTAACCTGACTGACATCATTTAGCAGTTGGGCACTCAATTAGGTATAATGTATTAATTAGACGTGAGTGGTGGTGGGTTTTCCAGGCTGGTGTCTCGCCGCAGGGAAGCCGCGCTGCGCAGTGTTTAACGATGTCTTAACGATGTCCGTGCTGCTTCGGGCAGCCAGGCTCTGCCAATCACCATCTGCTGTAACGCAATGTTCCCTGTGGGACCTTTCAGCTGATCCCATACCACGTGCCGCTGGTGGGGATTCTAGGAAACAAATTTGCTGTGGATTTAGCTGCAGCTTGTGTTCCTCTAATTGATGGTGCTGCAGGACTCGGAGTGAATCCTGGAGGTGTGCGGTGGGAGAAGAGCCTTGCTGCGATGCTTGCTCAGCTTCCCACATGCGTGTATGCTCAGAGGCAGGATGGGTGCCCTCTGGGTGAGCAGGGAGGAGGATGCTTTGGCAAGATTCAGTCTTGGAGAAGGAGCTGGAGGGGCTGTAGCTTAGCTTCTGGGTAGGCAATTTGAGGATACAGGCAAGTTCCTGGGAAGTGGCACTGCGCAATGGTGAGGGCCCTGGGGGAAGGGGCAGCCCCACATGCGGTACCTGCTGTCCTGGTCCACCGCTGTTACTCGTACATGGCTGCGGGGCAGATGGTGTTGGGTCACAGCCCACCCCTCCGGGTCCTGCCAGCAGCCGGGTCAGCCTTTGCGGCCTGCATCTGAGGGTCTGGTGCCTCCAAGGACGGAGGGGGAGCCGATCACCCGAGTAGTCCTGGAAAGGGAAGGGTGAGTCCAGGTCCCCTCTGGCCATGGTGCCATCCCCACCAGTGCCCTGCGGGCTCACCCTTTCCTGGGGCATACATCTATTTCATTCCATGAGAGCTGCCCATGAGGCAGGCTGGGTTCTTGGCTTTCACAGTCTCACTACCGAAACTTTGAGCCTGTCAGGAGACCAAAATTAAGTATATCAGATTTATTCATAGATGGGAGCTTTCTTAAAGGCAGGATTTCTTTCACAGCTGTGCTGCAAATCGGATCCATGTTGTCCAGTGAATCTCATTTACAGCAGGACGATATGAAAACTGATGTGGCTGGACCTCGCTGTGGGATTGCAGGGTGCCACTGCTCGGTTGTCACATCAGAGCAGGGGAAAGCATAAATGTCCTCTTAAAATACAGTGGTGGGAAACAGCTTCCAGGGTGTGGACTTCCAAGCAATTTCATCCTTCACTCTAATGAGTGGGGAATAAATTCTCTGTTTATCTCTGAAAATTAGTGCCTGTAAGCCACAGAGCTATACTCCTCTTGCCCAGAAGCATTATTATGCTGAAAAATAGGGGTTAGACAGAATCGCTAATTTTAACATTGCACACAGTGACCAAAATCCCAGGCACCCTCCCTGTCTCTCTAGGGAAAGATTTATTGCCTGCTACAATGTAATTACTCTAATTTCCCTTAATAAGGGTGAGATGGTTAATACAAGAGTCATGTCCTCAAATTTGGTTGCTGTCCCTAAGCCTGGCTGTGCTGAGGAGTGCTGCCAGGGCAGCGTCAGTGCCCCCAGCGCCAGGACCCGTCCAGGGGGAGCTGCCTGTGCCTCTGAAGGAGCCAGCAAGTGCCTCTGGAGCCAGAAGTCACAGTGGGAGAGGGTGAAGGGATGGGAGCGATTCCTTTTGCCCAATGCCTGCTCCCAGGGGGGGATGCTGTTGGGCTCAGGCTTCTGTCTGGGGTCTCAGCGAGGGGCACAGCCCTGGACGTGCTCACTGAGTCACTGTGGGTGCAATTATGCTCCTGCACATCTGAAGAGGGTGCTCAGGGGAGGGGTGTTTAAGGGATGAAAACCTGCAGACTCTGCTCTCAGTACCTCCAGAGCAACGGCCACTGCTGCTGAATTGCTCCCTGAGAGAGCACCTCAATCTGCAGCCACGATTATTTTCATTAAGAGAAAATATGCTCTTGCAATCCGATGCTCTACCACTGCCTGTTGTCTGCTGTTCTGCTGGTGTCGTGCAGCCCTGCAGCAACGGGCTGAGCACAGCTTTCAAGGGAAAAATCAATAGCTGCTAGTTATGGGTCAATCTTCTTTATAAAGTACAAACCCTGCTGATTTTGCACAGTTCAGGGCTACGCTGAGCAGGGAAGCCAACATGTTTCATAGACAATATGAAATTAATTCATTTGCTGTGAGGCAGTAACTGGAAATGTTAATAAGGTCTCAGCTGCTGTTGTGACCCCTCCCTGGGTGTCAGCTCAGGAGCCCCAAGCAGTGCTGGGACCCCAGATTGAGGGGATGGGGGGCAAAGAAGCTGTCTATCCTTGGCATCAAAGAACAAAGCCAGTGGAAAAGGACAATTTATCCTTGTCCTGCATCACTCATAAAAATAGCACTGGGGGGTTGAGCACTAATTGCAGCTTCTTCTGGCCGCTTTTGCAGATTACAGGCAGTGTGGCTCTGGGGCTGAGGCAGGCAGGGAGTGCCGGGGGGGGCTCAGCTGCAGGGACAGGCGCCTCGTGTAGGCACCAGCCCATCCCTGAGCACTGCTCCTCCCGGGAGGACAGGCAGGCAGAGGCTGGTGGAAGGGTGAGAGGCAGGAGCCAGGACCTGCCACTGGCTCAGCGGGTCCTGCAGGTGAGCAGGCAGCATGAGCTGGGTGTCTGTCATCTTGCTTGTATTGCTGCAGCCCAATGTAGCTCTGGCACCCACCATCCTGCTGGTGCTTGTCCCAGCACCTAGCTTGCATGGTGCTCGGCCAGGGCTGGTCCCCACGGTGGGACTGGCTCCCAGCAGGCAGTGACAGCACAGCCTGTCTGTGCGTAAGCTGTTACGGTGATGAAATCCAACTTGGGAGATTGTTTCTTTGGTTTCCTTCAGGAAACATATCTGCTGCACTGTCTTTCTAAACCTCCTCTGCAAAGGGCCTCAGTTCACCTTTGTGAAGAACGCTAATTGTGGAGTGATTTGGTGTGATGAGCATCTGCAAATGATACCTTCTGTGAGCAGTAAGTGGGTTTTTTCCATTGCTGCAGCATGCATTAGCGATGGAGGCATCGCTCAGTTCAGCCATCCTGAGCATGCAAACCAGGAGGGAAGAGCTGCCTTGGGTGACCCCGTTTGTGCCTCTCCCCGCTGTCGGGTGGCTTTGGCTTGTCCGCACAGGCAGCGAAGGCTGAATGCGTATCACTGGCTGTTCGTGTTTCCCAGGTGCCAGGGCTCGGAGCAGCCGCGATCTGCAGGAAGGGCTGTCATCAGGCAGGTGTGGAACAGGACAGACCCTGAGCTCCTGCTCCCAGTGCGGGGGGGTGGGTCCAGCTCCTTGGTGCCCCAGAGGTGTGGGAGGAGCTGTGTACCCCCCTCCCCACAGCAATCCATGCATGCAGCAGGGAACAGTCAGACTTTAAATCCCAGCTGAACAAGCCATGGGCTGAGTTCATACCTTGTAGCAGGGGCAGCAGCTCCGGCTGTTCCCCCCACGTAGCTGCAGTGGGGGAAAGCCCCCCATGGAGAGGCTGAGTCAGCACGCAGCCTCTGAGCAGAGCAGCCCCTTCCTCTAACCGCTTGTGGCTTTCCCAAAGGAAAAGCTTCTGCCAAATGCCAGGAGCTTGAGGGAAAGGCTCATGCTCCCCTCTCGGTGCCAGGCCAGCATCATCCCTTGAGTGCTTGCTGCGTATCTCCATGCCTTGCATGGGGCTGATGGCTTTTGCTGAGCCTGACAGGCACCCTGCTGCTTGTGGGGGGACACTGGGGATGTGTGTGCCTGCCTGGCACTGCTGGGGAGAGGGCCTGCCCCCCCCACTGACACACAGGGAGCGGTGCCTTCCATCAGCTGATGCAGCTGTGAGGAGTGGGGATCCAAACATGGTGCCCTGGGGAAAGCTCTGCCTCTGGCGCTGTCAGATGTTCCAGTGTGTTGTCTCACTGTTTTGTAAATAAATAATAATTAAAAAAAAGTTGTGAATTTTCTTCCCACGTCTTCCTGAAATGGTCTGAGAGGCTGGAGGCAGGATGGAGGGGGCCGGTGAGTAACAGCAGCGTGCAGATGGGTCTCCCTCCCTGCCCGCCGGGGCTGCGGTGTGCGAGGAGCACGAGGAGGGCTCTGCTTCAGATAGAAAGCTGCTTTCCCACCGAGGGTGACCTTGTGGCCTGGGAGCCTGGGAAGCTGGATCCTGATGGCACTTGATTGATGGGATCTGAGGAGTTGTTCTCCCTCAATGTCAGTCAGCCCGCCTCTGCTGACTGCAAATGAAGGTACAAGAAATTGGACAGTAATCAGTGCCAGATGGAAACTGCAATTGAAAATGCCTTCTGTCTGGAGCGCGTGGCCCAGGAGGGAAGCTTGGCCAGGGCAGTGCTGAGCACTCGGCCCGTGCATGCTCACAGAGCTCCTGCTTGCTTTCTGTTGCTCCATTACCGCACACAAAGATGATGGGAGATGCAGCTCCGTAGGAACCTGCCGGACAAAGAAGCCACTTGCCAAGAGCTGCCAGCTCCGCGTCCTGCCAGCTCCAAGCAGCCTTTGCAGATCCAAGCAGAGATGCTGTTACCCCGCCAGACAGAAAGGGGCAGGGACCTGGAAGGCAACAGCTTTGCACTTCACAGCAAACAGTGCGAAGTGAAGTCGCCCCTGCAGTGGTGCGAGCAGCGCGCAGGGAGCAGATCTGCTCAGAGACTGTGTCGGAGCTGCCAGGCATCAGAGGCATCCCAAGGGACCGGGGCGGCAGCAAGGCCTTTCTGTGCATTATATTTCAGCAGAGCCTTGACAGATGTAAACCTCCAGGATGACAGGAGCGCATCCCCTCCGGGGCTGGCATGGCTCAGCCCTCTGAGGCAGTGCAGGCAGCGGAGGGGAGGCTGGGTGGTGCTGAGCATAAATTACAGGGTCTGCAGCGCTCACGCATGAGCACTGGATTAATTTATGCATGAGTGCCCAATTAGTCATTCATGAATATCCAGCTAGTTCAGACTAAGCACCCAAATAGTTCCCATGCCAGGGCCCGGTTAGCGGGTGCCGGAGCCCTGCGTGGGGTGCACGTCGGGGGGCTGCTGGGGGCCCCTCCGGCATTGCTCCATGCTGGACTGGCAGAGGAGCCGGTGGCACCCTGCTGCAGGCAGATTTAAGAGCCAGTGGCCCGAAGGAGGAGGCAGGAGGAGACTCGTGGCTGGAGATGCTCTCACTGAGCACCAGGGAAAGCTGCCGTGGGGAGGGTCAGAGCCGGGGGTCCCAGCCTGTGGCACCACCTCACTTCTGCAGAAGTGGGGAGCATCCCTTGGAAGGATTCATCCCAAGCCTGTGCCAGCACAAGACTAAACAGTGTCAAGGCTCCATCCACTATAATAAATTTAATAATAATAATTTTAATGTAATAATAACAATTTAAAATAATAATTTGCTCACTGTAAATAAAAGCCCTTGCAAGAGAGAACCAGTTTCCCTTGCCCTTTGGGACTTTGCTGACCAACAGTAATCCCATTATTTTTGGCAGATAACTCCTCTGGTGGTTTTCAGCTTGTTTGAGGAACCAGGCATCTCACTGCAAATTAATTGAAGGTTCATTTTCTCATCAAATATCCAGCTCACCTAAAAATGTGGAGGCCAAATGGCAAAGGGAGGAAACTTTGGAGACAAAGTTTGATGCTAATAGCCCAAGTTCATTTACCGATCGTTTGGAGCGGGATCATTGGAGCCTATGGCTCACTCCGTGTCGTAACATCTCCCTCCTCAGACACCTTATCCATCTGGCGCTCGCCATCTGTTCCCCACAGTGCTCCCTGCCTTATCTAAGCTTTGCTGTAGGAAGTTTGTCCGTGCAGAGCGCCGGAGCCCGGGGAAGGGCGGCAGCAGGCAGCGTGGGCAGGAGTGCAGGGACGGCACAACATGAGTGTTTTCAGAGGGTGAGCACTCATGGTGGTCCCTTGCCCCCCCAGCAAAGCACCTCTGCAGACACCCCCTTCACGTGTCACTCCCTCCCAATTAATTATGTTGAAACACCCTGGACACATCCCATCCTAATGAAGCTGTTAATGTCTCCACTGGAGACCCCTGCTCCTGCCCTGCTGCCCGCACCAGCTGTGAATGACCCAGCCAAGGGCAGCCACCCCCTCTGCGAGGGGGAAGGGGCTGGGATGCGGGATGGGGCACCCCAGGGAGCCCAAAGACTCTGCCAGAGCATGTCTGCTTGGTCCGGAGGGGACACACCGGGACGGGGGCTGTGGCTGTGCCAGCACCACTGGGTGAGAGCAGCACTGGTGGGACCCGGCAGCTCCAAAAATGCACCCCACAGCCAAGGGATGCGCTCCCCCCCATCTGGGGCTGTGCAGGCAGGGGCTCAGCAGCACTGTACAGGCATGACCAGGATGGGCTGAGGACTCATTAACTAATTGATCCAGGCAGGGGCTTGCAGATGGCAAGGAAGGTCTCTGCTAAGCTTTTCTTCTCTATCTGTTAATGACCTGGCATTACCTTCTCACTTCTTTTTCTAGCTAAACCCTGATACTGCAGTCAGACCACTTCTGCTCTTCGTATCTGTTACTGTCCTTAAAAGCAATAATTTGCTTTTGGTTAAAAGTAGAAATACTATTTTAAATACAGAGCTGATGTGGTGCTTTTCCTGCTTCCCAAGATCTTCCTGCGCTGACAATATTCTTGTCCTGTTTGGAGGCTGAAATTATTCGCTACAGTCATAATTGCCTTTTGGCTCCAAAGATTTCTAATGAATCTTTCTCTGTGGGCATTCGATGGCAACACTCTTCTGGCCACGTGTACGGTATCAGCAGCATCGCAGGGTGTTTCCTCCCCTGGCAGAGCAGCTCTAATCGATTCTGGGCTAATTCCTGCCTGGAAGACTGGCAGGAGGAGAACGCTCCCAGTCCAGCTGCCCACGGTGGAAAGGGGGGTGTGGGGGACACTGCTCCCCACCTCCCCTGCTCCATGGGGGGGCCCAGCACCACTGAGCCCCAAGCAAGAGGGAACAGTCACCATCCCAGTGATACTTTTAATCAGCCAGTGCAGTCAAAGGGAATCAGTCACATTAAAAGGGAATCGTAAAGCTGCTTTGGAAACCAGAGGGCCATGCAGAATTGCTCAGCGGTGTTTGTTGAGAGCCCAGCCGTTTTACGGTGCCATAAACCTCCCGGCACATAGGCTGAGAAGCGTAAATACTGCCTTTACTCTTCTACGCACCGGCTAATGGCAAGGGCATGGTGCAGAATGAGACAAGCTGACATGGGGACCGAGGCGACGTGTCACCACGTCCTTGGTCTTGCACAGCTAGCCTGATGAGATTTATATTTTGCTGAGTAGACAACTCTGTGCTCCTGGGACACGATGGATGTTGCAGCTTCTCCATCCCTGTAACACTCATTGTAATGCGACTTGCTGAGCTTCTCAGGCTTCAGCGATTTTCCTCTTTGTCACCAATCTCCAGATCATGTTGCTTCCTCTTCTCGCTCTTGGCTCTGGACCAAAGCGGGCATCATGTCTCCTCATCTGCCATGATATATAGGTCTCTGCTTACAGAGAGGTTTCTTGAAAACTGGGATTTTGCTGGAGTCATTCTTCTAGAGGAGCTGCTGCCGCAATAGGCTCTGCCAGCAGGTTCCTCCCCCCAGGACCTGAGGTCCCTGGGGGCACAGAGGCACCACCGGTCCCTGCGTGGTGCTGCCTCCACTGCTCCCGGCTTGGTCCCACTGCTGCTCGGGGACAGGAGGACGTGCCTCGCAGCCCAACACATCACCTTGGCCTTGCTGTGCCCACAGGGGTTGTGCCCACCCCTATGCTCACAGCCCAGCGAGTGGAGAAGGGGCTCCTGGGCAGGAAAAGGGGTTTTTTTACTTCTGCTCTTCCACCTGCCACCTCCCCGAGGTTCCCGGCATGAGCCTTGCTGGTGTGTGGGGCCAGGGCAGCACCCTCTGCCCGCCGCGCTCTGGATGGGGCCATTCCGTCCCAGTGACCACAGCTCCACGGCGTGGGGACTGGAGCTGCCCGCGGGGACCCAGGTGACAAATCACTGGCAAAGTTGCTGTGGGGAGCATGCACAGGCAGTAATGGAGTTGTAATGAATTAAGTGCTGTTAAAATTGATGCAGGGCTACTGTAATGAATGTGCATGTGTTGTGAGGATTAGGACACGGGTATGATGAATATTGTCTATCAGCTGTGATAAAAAGCCTATCATCCCAATACATATTTTCAAAAACGAATTTAAGGCTGAAAGAGATTATTAAAAATGAGGAGAGGAAATTGTCTGGGATATATTTAGAGTCCCTTGCTAGGTAAGATGAATTCCAGAAGTCAAAATACCGCCTGTGGGGTGAAAAGGATAGATGCGGATATTGTGGTAGCTCGAGATAAGAAGACAGAGCTGCGGTGATCCTTCCTCTGGCAGGGAGTGTCCGGGGCAGCCCCTGCCTGTGCGCGGGGGACCTGCGTGCCAAGCCAACCCCACAGCACGGGGACCCTCCTGGTCCCACACAGCGCGGGGACCCTCCCCACCATGGAGCGGAGCACAGTGCTGCTGCTGTTTCCACACGTCCCTGCCCCAGCCTGGGGTCCGGCTAGTCCCTTCCATCGCCAGGGTCTGTGACCGCTTTGGAGCTGTGCCATGAGGACACCAGCGGCCGGAAGCGCTGATAAAGGATCCGGGAGCTCCCCTGAGCAGAAAGAGATGCTGGAGGAGAAGGTCTAAGAAAGGCCTTTGCCTGCAGCTGCCAAGGAAAGGACCCACCAGCGCTGCTAGGGATGGGTGGCTCCGGTTCTGTCACTCCGTATTTCATCCTCTTTCGTTAGGAGGGCATGTGCACACGTACGTGTACCCTGAGCTGCTGTGCCAGCTTGGCTCCGAGGAGACAGGGCACTGCGAGCCTGCAACCTGCTGTGCTCCGGACGTCTGGAAATCTGAGTTTTGATCTTGACTGTTCCCTCAGTCTTTCATTTAATCTCTCTGTGCTGTTCACAATGACAAGATCATTAGAAACCCGGTTCCTGTTGCAGAGCTCTTCCTCCTGAGCAGTGTATAACCATGCGGACGATGCCTGCAAGACAAGAGGTTTAATTGTGTTCTGCCAGCATCCAGGGGGATGTCAGCGAGTCAAATTTAAAGCCAGGCTGGATGGGGGTGGGAAATGCACCTCCATTACTCACCCAGCCTGAATGAGGTTTAGGTTTTATTATATCCCAAAATAGCCAGTGCCTGGGAGGTGCTGATTGAAGCCATTTGAAAACATGACAACATCCTCAGGACAATAGGTGTCTAATCTAATGAAGCCAGAATGCATTAGCTAAGAGCTGCGTAAAGTGAAGAAAATGCAATTAAAGCATTCCTGAGGACAGATGTCGACCTACGTAGGGGACACTGATATGAAGACATCGGCAGAAGTCTAATGAAAATAAATGATCTGTTTGAAACATCCCTCAAATCGATACCGGAGCCCAAGCCACCACCGTTCCCCCCAGCCCTTGGTGGCTGCCGCCTCGCTCCAATCCCACCCGCGTTTCGGCATGTTCCGGCAGAGCCTGCCTGGCTCTGGGACAGCTGGGGCTGCCGGGAGGATGGTGGCTCTGGGCGAGAGCCGGGGGGGCATGGCTGGCGCATGCTCCATGCCCACCCACACGGGGAGCAGCTTTGCTGGAGGCCTGTGGCTTGGGTCAGAGGGCAGGAGTTGGTTCGGGGGGCTGGGGGCTGAGCTGCTCCAGCACCCACTGGGGGTCAGGCTGGGTGGGTCCCACTGGCAAAGCTAAACCCAGGCTGGGTGGCTCAGTGGGTCCCACCAGCCCTGGGCTGGTGCAAGCACTTGCCCATGGGTGGTCACAGGGCAGGGGCCGATTGCACGCCTGCCCACCCAGCACCGTGCTGATGGCAAGAGTTTTGTCTTTGCAGCAAAACAGCCCAGGAGAGTGTCACCCCCTCACCCCGCAGCGATGACAGGGTGGCCTGTGCGTAGGGAACCGCTGTGATTAGTGCCTGTGCTAGACAGGTCCAGGCTTTTCCCAGACAAATGCCCTTCCTGAGGCTGGGAGACCGAAATCTCTCTTGAAGCCTCTTGACAAGACAGGATCCCTTCCCTCCTTGCAGAATTTTGTAAGTTTTTGTCTCTAAATAACCACTTAAAATACCTTGGGCTGCTGAATTTTAAACAGCTTTTTTCTTCCTTAAGGACTAAATCAGAGGAACACACAGAATCTTTCAGTGCAGTTAGACATTGATGCATAGGAGCCAAATCTCAGAGATTTCATCATCAATAACCGTGGCCTCTTGCTGTGTCTTGGATTTTAGGTTCTCAGACACTCTCTGACAGATTTCCTTTTATTTCCAGCTCCTCGCTGACATGGGAAGTCTGACAAAATTTTGATCTCAGACCATACATCTTGCTATCTTTTTTCATCTCCTGATGCTGCGTTAAAAATCTCCACAGAGCCACTGCAGCCCTACATCAGGGTACACTTTTCCCTGCGCCCATTCCCTTGCCCGTGGAGCACCGTGTGGGAATGCCACCAGGGCACCAAGCCTCTCCACACCTACCCACAATCAAGGCTGCGTGAACGAAGGCGGTATTGGGGGAAATGCATGTTTCCATTGCAGTGTGACTAGTGTAAACAGCTGAATAATTCAAAGCTCTAGACCAATATATTTTGAAAATAAAAATTCCCATTTCAGTTCACCCATAGGCAGGTTGCTGGCAGCAGGATCCCTTCTGGCAGCCTGGGGTTGCCCATGGGCCATCCCTGCCTGCATCTCTCTGCCTGCATGGACCCCCAGCCCATTTTGGGAGGATGGCTGGCTCCCGGGGCTGGTCCTTGGGTGCTGCTGCCGGCAGGCACCTCCGGCTCCCCTTGGGCTGGATCCCAGCACAAGGCAGCAAGCATGGATGGGAAGGGCCATCTGCTCCCACCTCCTGATCCTGCCATCCAGGAGAGTGCCCGGTGTCTCCCCAGCCTCAGCACCACTTGCTGTGGGTGGGTGTGCAGCCACGCTGCTGGTCCCCATCGTGGAGCCCATGGCCAGGGGACGATGCTCTGGCAGACCTGATCAGAGCCTCCCCACTGACAGCAGCTGCCGTCGCCCCCCGAGTGTTTGGTAAGTGGGGATGGAGACAATCTGCCTTTTCTTTGATTGCTCAAAGCGGATTGTGTTTTGCTCGCTCACTCTAAAGCTCTGCTACGGTGGAGCCACATCCGGGATCTGGGATTTCTGTTGTACAGCTAGCGCGTATTTGGGTAGAGACACCTTCCTCTTTTCTTTAGGCTCTTACTCGTGTTATAAATAGTAATTAAAACCACCCACTTTCATAAATTGCTGGCAAAAGTAACTTGCATCAAATCATGATTCTTTGGCAAGAGTTTAAATTGACAGTGACAAGTTTATTTCTAGAAGAAAGTTTTATTTTGGGGAGCTTGATTCATTATGCCACATCACATTTTGATGCAGTGTGATGTGATACCTGACACATTGCGTTTCCCCGCAAGTCAAAGCAGGGATTTATATATCGCTCTGCTTTGTGCTGAGAGACAGCACACGGGCTGCCAAGAGCCACCCTGCTCTGATTAGGCAAGACAATACTCTGTTAACAATAATTTTAACAGACTCAGGGAAACTTTTATCCTTCTGTGGGCAAACGTTAAAGTCACAATAGAGCTTCCTTATAAAATAATTCAGGTGGAAACCAGAACCTGCCCCAGCTGCAGGCACTGTAAACCCTACTATGCACTTAATCATGATTAGGAAATCAAAGATGTTGCAGAGCTGACTGCAAACGTCTTTCTGCCTAGCTCAGCTCAGCACAGCCAGCTGCCCCACTAACACAAGCACTTTGATTGCCGGTGCAATGGGTGGAAAGAATTTGGGCACATCTGTGAGACAAGCAAGACGAGCGCCTCTGCCATGTCTCCTGCTAGTTCAGCTCCCATCTGGACACCCACCACACCGCAGCATGCAGGGGTTCCCCAAAACCATTACCAGACTCCAACATGCTGCAAACTTGGACAGGGTGTCTGCTACATGGGTGTGATGGTTTTATGCTTCAGCCAGCAAGGATTTGGTGGCATCTTTACTACCACAAGAGGCCCTTTGTTTTTTGCAGGTGGGAACATGCAAATGCGCAAAGGAGAGCCTTGCAAAGGAAGGTGTGAGCCTGGCCCACAGCAGCTGGCTGGGCTGGAGGCTCACTGTGCAGGAGCATCTGCCTCGCAGCAGCAGTGTGACAGCGTGCGACGCGCCCAACACGTGAGACCCCCTTGCCTTGGGTGATACACACACGTGTACAGACAGCACGAGGAGAAAATAGTTCCTTCAGGATTGCTGGTGATGAAATGGTGGAGACGGAATGACTCTGTTGCTGTTCCTCACATGAACTGCTGTAATGAATTCTGCTTCTCCTGCAAAGCTGCATTATATCTTCACTTAATTTAACTTTGCCCAGAAACAGCCATAGTGAAAGCAGTCTGGCTCCCTGAGCCTGTTTGTCCCCAGAGACGTACAGCATTACCAATTTACATACCACTTACCCTGGGAGCTTGTATTTACAGTCACAAACCGCTATTTATCCAGCCCACCAACTGCCGTCACCCCAGAGCACCTAAATCTCACAAAAAGCATTTTCATTGCCTTATTAATCTCTATGCCTCCTGGCGTTTAATAGAATTCACTTAAAAATATTTAACAGCATAAAACCCCCGTGGCTGAGTGCCATTCCTACAGCTGCCTGAAGAGATTGCCCTGCGGCCTCTGTGCTTGGGACACTGCGAGCGCATTGCTCCACTGTGCTCTCATCCCTGGCCCTGCAGCCTTGGGGGCTTTATGAGAGAGCAGGGGCTGCCAGAGCTTCCCAGCCCCAGAGCTGGGGCCAGACAGACCCTGGGCGGCAGTGGCACTGGCACCAGCACTGGCACTGGCAGTGGCACCAGCAGGGATGCGCTGGGTACCAGCCTCCCTACAGGGTCCGTCTGTCCATCAGACGTGGCAATGGCACTGAAGCTGGGGGCTGGCACGAGGCTCAGGCCAACAGTTTTTGCTCTCCAGGATGCATCGAGATGGGAGCCTTGGGGTCAGACGGAACACTGATCTTCTCATGCTTCACCCAGAGAAGATGGCACCTGAGCAGGACGGAGGGAGGCACTGCCAGGGCTGTGGCACAGCCCAAAATGAGCCGCAGAAGGGATCTGCGGCAGATCACTGCCTGCGTGCTGCTGCCTGCTGTGTCACAGCACTGGTGGCAGAGCAGGACATGGCGACTTGCAGGAAACAAATTAAGCTGAGTTACGTAAACACTGCGGTCTGGTTTATTCATTGCCAATAAACACAGCCTGCAGCAGGGCCCGTGCTGCTACACCCCAGCGGGTGAACATGCCTGTTTCTGGCCAGGCTGTGGTCCTCCGGGGTGTCCCTGCTGCCCCTGCCCACCCTGCGCAGCTGTGACAAGGCCAGCTGGCCTGCCATAGGCATGAGGAGGGTGGTGCACAGTGCAGTGCACAGCCCACGAGCAGCTTGCCCTGCGCTGCTGCATTGGGCTGGGTTTACCATGTCCTTCTGTTGCTCACTTGGCCCTTGAGGCCCCGTCCAGACCTTTGCTTCTTTTGCCAGAAAATGCCAAAGCCCCACCATTGCCCCACTGCTGCCCACCATCTCTGAGCACTCTACTAAGCATCCAGCTAGCAGAGACGCAATATTCCCCTGGGAAAACATCAGCAGGAACAGGCTTCATTAAAGAGAAGGGACTTGCAAGAAAAACCTGAATTGCCCAGTTTCAAGCTCTTATCCAAATGTGAAGGTTTCCCCAAAATGCCTCTCTGCAATACATGATCTAGGGCTCCAGCGGGGATAAGATGCTGCTGCTTTATTTTTAAATACTGTGCAAGTTAATGGAGATGTTTATGGCTGTACATAAAAAAGCGAGCTGTGCTTCCATCGCGCTGTGCAGAGAGCGAGACCACCCCTCCACACACTGCAGGTGCCTGGGGGGTTCCATCAGCACCCAGAGGGGATGCCCAGCCTGCGACACCCCTGCTGGGGGTGCCCCTAACCCCTGCCCCTCCCTTAACAGCTTGCCCCTGCTCTCCAGAGCATGTGGCTTCATCTGCGCAGGGCAGGCAGAAGATGTCCCCAACCCCACTGCCACGAGAGCCAGGGCCGCCACCGCAGCGGAGATGGCACTCACAGCCAGGCAGCACCACGCTGCTCATCTGTGCTAAATGTTTGTGGGTAAATATTTCATCACCCATTTGTAAAGTGTGATTTAATGAATATCCACATTCGACGGCACCCCCGAGCCTGATGCGGCCGCATCTCTAATGAATGCGTTTGCTCAGCTGTTGCCAATTCCCAGCACTTCATGGAGTTTCTCTCATCTAATGCAAGTTTTATTAGGTGTGATACAGACCCACGCACGCAGCCTCTGCATCACTCCAGTCAGGCTGGCGGCTGTTGCAGCTCAGGATGCTCGGCTGGGCACAGGAGCCTCCGGGGCTGCTGCAGCGGCAGGGAGAGGAGGTGCTGGCCCTGGCAGTGGTCACAGTGCCCTGTGTGGTCTCAGGATGCCAGCTGGTTGTTCAGCCTGCTCCGCTGACCAAGGACATCAGCTTCTCCTGAGGTGTGCCAAGGCCACTCGCTGCCAAGGCCACTGCTCTAGCAGCCCACCGGCTGCTCACTTCAAAAGTGCCCATTTGCAGTGAGCTTTGGGAACAATTGTGCAGCGCTCCTGGCACAACTGATTCCTGGCAAGTCTGCTCTGCTAATAAACCGGGACACATGAAAATGACCCTTTAATTACTTACATCCTCTAAGTCAGATGCCACCATAAAAAAAAGGGGGCAAGGGGTGGGCGCCTGGGAAGAGCACCTTATGAACACATTTCATTGCAACAAACCCTCTAGACAGCCTCCCCTCCCTCTCCTTTCCCCCTTTGCCACCAGAGACCTGCCACCGGCAAGCAGCTGGATAAGGACACCTCCCAGCCACCAGCACCATCCCAGTCAGCAGCACCATCCTGGCCACTGGTGTGTGTTTTACCTCCAAACGCTGTGCAGACAAAGCTCAAAAGGCAGGGGCAGAGGGGCACAGCCCCTGCCAGCCCGTGGGCTCCTGCTGTCAGGGCTCCAGGCGTGCCAGTTGTTGGAACACAACAAAAGCAAGGCAGCAAAAGGGCCAGCTCAAACCCCCCGAGTTGTGGCTGTGCGCAGAGCCTGTGCCGAGGCAGTGGCTCAGGGACTGATCTGCACCCGCTGGCTCAGTGCAGTTCTGCTTTTGTTTGTGCCCCTTCACATGTGGCTGCTGCCCAGGAAGGCAGGCGTTGCACTGAGTGATAATGGCTTCTCTTTGTCTGATGCTGAAGGTGCTTGTCAGCCTCGGCAAGATAAAAAGGCCAAAGACATTTATAATTGTGTAATTAAATGGCTCCTGTGCCTTCCAGGCATCTCTTGCTGCTGGGCAGATGGCTCTGTTGTCAGCAGGCAATGGAAAGTGCAAAGGCAGCTAAGGTTACCCGTGGGGGCTGCACGGGTGCTGCTGGTGGACACCCAGCCCTGAGCCAAGGCCACCCAGCCCTGTGCCAAGCTTGTCTGAACTGGGATGTGCCACCAACCCCAGCACTTGCTTCAGCCTGGGCGCCCCTCGGCCAGTCCCCGCTCTGCGGTGGGCTCAGCCAAGCCACACCTCTGTGACCACTCCTGCTGGACAAGCCCTGGGCTGGCACCTTGGTTCCTGCCGGTGTGACCAGTGGCAGAGATGGTCTGGTCCCAGCAAGGGATGGGGGCCGGCAGGAGCTGGTCCCTGCAGCCTTGTCTCTGCGCTGGGTGGCTGAAAGGGAGGCTGCAGCCTCTGCTTTAATTAGAAGTGATTTAAGCAGATGGTGCAGGCAAAGTCCTGAGTAGCTGAACACCCCCCCAACAACTCCTGTCTCTGAAAACTCGCTTACCACGCCTTCGACGGCCGTGAGGTTAGCACGTTGCCTCCAGTGCATTTTCAGCTTTTACAATTAGCAAATAGAGCGCAAGAGTCGCAGCCCCGCAGGACGCGGCAGGCGCAGGGAGAGCTGGCCCCACTGCCTGCTGCCCAGCCGGCGGGGCACAGACACGCTTCCCAAGGAAGCCGCAGCTGGGGGATGTGCTCCCCTCGCCCGGCGCAGCCTGTGTTTCCCAACTGATGTTTGGCTGCTGCCATGCCCCAGCGCTCCCTGCGGAGCTGACAGCTGGCTACACTGCCCAGGATATCGCTCCATCACCCACCTGTCCATCGCCCACAGCGCCGCTTTACATGCTCATCCGTCATTTTCCTCCAGGAAAGGCTGACGAGCCCCATGTGGGCTTTTAGCCTTTCCCAGAGCCCGGGCTTGTGCTGCTGGTTGGTGAGCAGAGCTGCTGAGCGCACCAGGGCACGGCTCTGAATGCACACCACGCAGGGTGGACACCTTGTCCCTCACTCTGCAGGGTGCCTGGGCTCTGCAGGGCACCTCCACCACTGCCCCATGGCCGTGTCTGGGGGATGGCTGTCCCTTCGTGCCACCACGGAGGCACCCACCCTGTCCCAGACAGGGTGGGCAGTGCACGGCACTGAGAGCGGCTGGGAGGGCACCCATCCTTTGTGGCAAAGACCCAGCGGGGAGGTGGGTGCTGCAGGGTTTTGGCCATGCCCCAGCGTGTGCATCGCTCTTGTGCACTGAGATGGTGGGAGATTAATAAGAGGAGGAAAGATGCATCTGTCCCGGTGACACTTGAACTGACAGATAGCTGATTATGATGATAAATGGCACCGGCTCTTCCTGATAATTAGCAGTCGTTCATATTTAAACATTGCTCTTCCTCTAGAGCCAGGCTCTTTTTAACATTCCCTGGGCATCGCTTTCCTCCTGCCCATCTCCTTCCCACACCAGGAGGACGAGGGACACACGCCAGCGAGGCCAGGCTTGTCTGACCCCACCACGCCGCTGTCACGGGGGCAGTGGCTCGTCCCGACCACATCAGCCATCACAGCAGCGATGGGGCCATGCAGCCTCACCGCAGTAAATGTCCAAAGGAGGAAGGGGAGAGGTGATGGATGTCATGCCTGAGGCCACTAAGTGGGAGTGAGGGGCAAGCTCCTGGGGTACAGGTGGGGCTGGCTGGGCACTGCGGCCAGCTGCTCTCACCAGCACCGTGCAATAAATATTTTATCTTAAAAATCCCCCCCCTATGAAGCAGCACCTGCCAAGTGCTGAGTCCTTCCTTGACTGATCGCTGCTGCATCTCGCGTTCTGCTGCGCCTCAGCTGTAACAGCTTATTGATCCTTCCTCTGTCACCAGAGAGCAACGTCCTCCGCTGCAGCGTGCTCTCCACCAGCGCCGGGGGTGAGCCACGGGCGCAGGCACAGCTTGGGCGCACGGGGAGCAGGGAGCTGACACCGGCACTGCTCAGCCATGGGCCAGCTGTACATGGTGAGATAACCATGTTGTTTGCTGTGATTTTCCAGACATTTTCCAGAGCTAGTTTTCTTCCTGAAAGACACTGCACGTGTCAAAAGCTGGTAAGTCCATTGCTGGATATACAAGGCACATGCACAGTTGCAGACCAGGCTGTGATTTTCCCCTCAAACCTCCAGATCAGGGAAGCAGAATTAGAAGGACAGAATTTTTTCTCTGGTCTGTTGTGCAGAAGATATTTGCAGTCTGGTCAGCTGCATCAGCAGAGGGTGGGGGAAGAAGGTGCAGCAGCTTCATTGTCAGCCCATGCAATCCATCACTGCAACAGGGCAGCTGTAAAAATGCGAGCACTAAGTTATAAAGACAAACTGTCCAACTCAGAGAGGGCAGGGAGATGCTGACACCGCTCAGCACAGCAGCTTGACCCAGTAAGGCAGCAAATCTGCTCCACGGTAGGCAACGTGGCGAACTGCGCCGGCGTGGACCTGCGGTGGGACAGCCGGGGTGGCAGTGGGGAAGGAGCCCCTTCAGTGCCATTAACACCCGCTAATTATACAGGTGCATAACAACTCATTTCTGGGCAATTACCTTCCTTAGCTTTGGGTTTTTTCCACTCCCCACACAAGGCTTCGAGCGCGATGAGCCCAGACCTGCCAAGGCAGACAGGAGAAGGGCTCCCGAGTCTGGAAGCCGGGGGGAAGGCTTAGCCCCGGGGGGGGCTCACAGCTGCCAGCCCCCACGCAGGCGGCTGTGGAGCCACGGCACGGAGCCCTGTGGTGCCCGCCCCGCTCTGACCGCCTTTCACGCTGACCTTTCCTGGTGCACGGGGAGGCAGCTGCTAATGATTTCTCGGCTATCTCCGCGAGCCATTGCGCGCAGCCTACAGCAGACTTGTTTCCATCTGACGTGATCTCAATTATTAATGGCTCGATTTACACGGCACGCCGCAGCCTTTGCCCGGCACATTCCCCAGGGGAGCCGCCCCTGCCCACGCTCCACGCGGCCCAACACGCTGTGCCTTCACCATCGCCCCCACCCACGCACCAGACCCCAAGGGAGGGCGATGCCTGCAGCAGGAGACCCCCACCACCCTCAGCATCACTCCTGTCCTCCACTGCACACCCCCGCCGCTGGCTGTGATGGGTGTAACCAGCCCCCCAGCAGCACGGGGGTCCTCAGCCCCGCCGTCACGCCCGGAGGGGAGGTGTCACACGGCCCCCAGTTGAGCCTGTGCCACGAAGGTCACAGAAGAGAGGTAAAACCATCACCCACAGACCACAGGAAGCACGAGTGCCAATAACTCCAGGCAAAAAATACATCTGCTTGGCCGCCACTCGCAATCCACTATTCATAACCCCGCTTCAGAGCTCTAATTATTTCTTTATAGTGCCAATATAGCCCCGGCCAGGCTGCTAGTGAAGACTGGCTGAATTAATTGATCGACAGAAGGCAAATAGACTTCACCCATTTTAAGCACCCATTCAGTTCCCTTTTCCTAGCAGCTGTCACTGTTGTCAGCGTGCCGAAACGAGGCTTTTGTACATGTTCTTTGGCATTAAGCAGCCCAAGAAAAAGAGAAGAAATGCAAACTAGTGAGAGTTGCATTGGATTATTTCTAAATATTATTGTTTGTGCAGTGTTGGCATTTAACATGCTGGCCATACACTGCTTTCATTTACTCAATTAAACAATTAATTACATGCCTTGAGCACAGTGACTCTGCAGTGTTTTCCCTCTGCTCAGCAGCATCCCCACACTTAAACAGCAACACGTACATTAGACTGGCAATTGCACTTGTATTGACAGCTCCACACTGTGAGCACTTCCAAGGTTATCTGGTCCTCAGGGTGACAGGAAGGACTCCTGCCTGCCTGAACAGCATCTGGCCTGACAGGCCCCCTGACGGACCTTTCTGCCCACAAAACACACCCACTACTAGTTCAGTCATGGTTTTTTCCCCCGTAACGAAGTGTCAGTAGCAAGAAACCACCACCCTGACTTCCACTGTTGCTGCCACCTCCACAGCAGGAGCAAAGGCTCTATTCTAATCACACTTGCTGCTTAATAAAACAATGCAGCCTTTCCTGCCTTGCTACTAGTAAAACTATTCCTTACCTGACACCTGCTACCCTTGCTAAAGTCTGTCCCTCACCACGACACCTGAAATGACCCACACAGACAAGCCAGGGCAGAATCAGTGGTTGTTTTTACTTAGGTATTTAGATATCTTATTATTGCAGTCTTCCAACATAGTTCAATAAATACAAAATTAACAAAAGTGTCAATAGATCTTTATTACCTTTTATTATTATTATTATTAATTATTCCAAACCAACTGTGATTCCCTGGAGATGTCTGACTATAGTTCAAACATGAAATGTACACAGTGTCCCTTATGATATTATATTACATTTGTTTCAAGCTTATAAAAATATATATTGACTTCTCAAGTATGTATTTACAGTATATAACACGTGGTTAATGAATATCAAAAAGCGTGTGGAGATGAACCAACTTGACTCCAGTTTTGGTTTCACGCGAAGGGGGTTGTTGGAGGTGCCGGCACATCCTGCCCACACTGAGCAGCACCACATCGGGCTGCAGCCGGAGCTTCCCAAATCCTGGCTCCAGCACGTTGTTCCTAATGCTGCCGTCCCTGGGGATGGGAGACACGTCCCTTGCCCCCTCCCTCACCCCTATAGCCCCATGGGGCCTGATCCCGCAGGCGCTGTGCCTTGCTGTGCAGGATGCAGTGCAAGATTGGACATGTGGTTAGGGTCCGTCCTTCCGACCTCATGGAAAACAAGACGTGACACAGGAGGGAGATTTGGGGACTGCAGCCGAGGGAGCTGAGGGGAAAGGGCCCCTCCTGCAAAGCAAAGCTGCAGGGAATCGCTCCCCAGTGGGAATCGCTCTCCAGCCGCCCCAGGAGAGGCTGTGCCTGTTCTCCCCAGCAGAAAGGAACACCCAGCGGAGACGTTCCCATGAGGAATACCAAGCAAAGCCCAGGAAAAGGAGCTTTCCTGCTACTGTACCAGGGCAGCAAAGTGTTGCCTCAGCAACGAACGCTGAGGATGCGAGGCTGGATGCCGGGGCCACATCGCTGCCCCCCAAAGCTGCACTGCTCTTCCTGAGGTCACGCGATGGAAACAGTGTCCTCCTTTACCGTCACAAGGCACCGACAGCCGGCGGGACACTGAGGGGCAGGGGTTGTGTTCCAGGTGCTTCCCCTCCCTGCACAAACAGGCTCGTCTGCACACGAGCTCAGATACCTGCACTTGCTCCGCTCCTCTAATTCCTACCTGGCCCCCACTCTGCCTGAACACCTAAAATCTAACCCTCTCAGAACAGCATTGATTAGCTCCAAAGCCCCCAGATTACCAAACACTCGTTGTTTTTTCTTCCCTGAACAAGCCCATTAATGCTAACGCTGCTGCAGAGACGGGGAGCGTGCTCGGCCGGTCCTGAGCCCCTGTTAGCACCAATGTGACTGGGGCTTCCCCGCAGCCAAGGGAGGAGGAAGGAGCCTTGCACAGGGTCAGACGCTGGATGCACAAAGAGACTGAAATAATTTTTGAGGCATTTCCCTTGGTCAAGCAGATTCAAAACAGTGTTGCTAATTAATTTAATTATAAGGCATTGAATACTTCCCCGAAGAGAGGTGCTGAGAGGAGGCAAGTTAATTTTAAAATCATCACAACAATCCACAGCTTAATCTGCTCATTTTGTTATCTTCAGCATTGATGAGGAGTTCAATTAAAAGTGTTTACTGTTGCAACGAGCTAGGCTAGGAAGCGTATTTCCATTATGTGCTTTTTCTTTTCTTTCTTGAAGGAGAGGCCAGGAAAGCAAATGCCTCTTGTTTCAGCTGAGTTAGAGCATGATCCCATCCACAGAACCACACTGTCTAAAAGAAACAGCTTTCTGAAACACCACGAGACCCTCACCAGGGTAGAGTCAGGAAAGTAATTAAATACTGAATTTCTTTTGGGAACAGCTAGAGACACGCAGACAGAGAAATTACACTTTCAGTTCGGTTTGTGCTAGAGGAGGTAGGGTGGGAGCCTAATTCAGTGGGGGGAATGCTAAAGAGATGATTGAAAGATGGTCTTACTTGGAGTGCTCCAGCACAGAGCGAGCACCAGGCGCTCACACAAGCAAACAGCACAGGAGCTGCGGGGCTGCCAGCCCCCTGCAGAGCTCAGTGGCTGCGGGAGGGCAGGGACCCCTGCCCACATGGCCACGGAGGCTTCCCAAGGGACCCACAGCTCCCAGCGAGCCACCGGTCACCGTGTCCTGGGAGAAAGTGCCACGACTCTGGCTAAGCTGTGCTGGGGTTTCGCTCTCTCCACTAGGCAGCGTCCAGAGGGAGTGGGGGGCAGACTGGGGCAGCCCTGCACACAGCCGGCCCCTCCTCGCACCCCGAACTGTGGAGACAGGGTCTGCTTTGGGGGTCCTGCTCACAGCCAGCTCTGTTTCCCAGACCCTGAAGCACTCTGTCACCATGTCACCAAGCCCTGGATTTCCCCAGACCTCCCTGAAAGCAGCTGCACCCACCGGCTGCAGCTCCCGGCATCCCGACACAGGAGGCTGCTGCAGATCCCACCGACAGGACAAAAGCAGGGAGATGGGGGAAAGGATCCGGAATCAAGTTGGTTCAACTCCTTGCCTAAAGAACTATAATATACTTTCTCTATAGATAAAATGTAAACATAAAGAGCATACAAATTGCACTTGATCCTTGGGATCTGGCATTTCTACCAAATGAAGGTTTTGGTTCACCTTTATTACTCTTCTGGGTGAGAAACAGCAGGATGGCGAGTGACCGACCAGACCACACAAGGGCCAAACTTAAAGACAAAATTATTTCCGCTAATAACCAAGTGACACTGGGGGACGTTGTTTAAAGTGCCGAGGTGGCAGGAAGGAGAGAGCTTCTTTACCCCGGTGAGCAGCAAACTCCCTGGAGCGTGCCCAGCACGCATCTGCCCACAGCGTGCCAGCAGCTCCGGGTCCTGCAGGGCGAGCGTTCCCGTCTCAAGCTCTGCACACACGTCTCTGTGCTGCCTCACGCCCCCCTTGGGGTTCGCTACTGGGAGCTCAGGACCTGCATGGTGGAAGGTGCCCTTCTCCCTGCCAGCCAGTGCCACCGGGGCTGCGGGACCCCAGAGCAGCTGGGAGCGCACGGTGCCCAGCGCAGCACTGCCCAGCAACGCCGGCACAAGGCAGAAAGAGCGATAATCCACCATTAGCTGGCACCTTCTTGACACCACCGATCAGCGAAGTTCAGGCAGAGAGTTCTGATCTCTGATGCAGTCAAGCTAAAATATCTGAAAAAAGTGAAATCTTGCCACTTTGGAGCACTCCTGGGCATGCAGCCGAGCCAGAAGAGCCCGAGGGCTGGCGAAAAGAAAACGACAGTGCATGAGGCTTTGCTAAGCAGAAGCTGGATCCCTGCAGTGACGTGTTGTGCAAGGGCCAGCGGGGCCAGGATGGCCACCAGCACCTATGGCCACGCCGCCCTGCTTGACCGCATGACCGGGAGGGGAAGACACCGCGGCAGGGCAGGTGCTGTGCCAGCCACGCGAGAGATGCCCGAGGGCCCTCTGCTCCATCATCGTTTAGATCCTCATCCTCTCAGAGCAGGTTAATAGAAGGATCTGACTCAAACAGATTTCCAGCCACATTGTGAACATCTCCCACAGCATTCACTCCCTTTATAAATCTTTGCCTTTCATCATCGCTAATTCATTTGCAACACTTACAGATGATAATAAAAGGCCTACAAAACTCCACACAAGGCTGCAAAGATGCATTTCATTAACTAACTTCAAGGAAACTTCTATTATTAAGCAGGTGTTATTTAGGTTTTTCATCAGGGATCAGGCCCACATCAGTGGGAACTGCCGGCACGCAAGGCAGGCAGTACTGCGCTACTGTCCGCAATAAAATAAAGTGCTGATGTGCCCTGGGTTGCCTGGATTGCACGGCAGGATTTCAGGGATCCCACAGATGCAATGGTCAGTGTGGGGCTGGGGTGCACAGTTCCCGGCACAGCCCCTACAGCCACCCCGAGCACCCACAGCTGAGGTGCACCTGCTGCAGAGGCTGTGGGTGATGTGGGGTGCGCTGGCACTGCAGCCCTCGGGCACGGACCTCCATCCAGCCATTGACCTGTGGTGGAAAACTGATGCCCCGGCACAGCAGGGCAGGATGCTCCAGACAGGCTTCTGCCTCTCCCTTCCCCGCTCCCAACCAGGCATGGGGCCAGAGGAGGAGGAGGAGCAGGAGGCGGGGAAGAGCACTCCCCGCAGCTGAGGGGGCCCTTCCAGCGGCCAGGGATATGCTGCCAGAGTGGACATGGGAAGCAGCCCCCCAAATCACAGCCATGCCCGCTGTCTCTCTCACTCCAAACCAATTCCCAGGTTTTCATCCCATTTCTGGCTGAACTGGGAGGCTCCTTTCTAAGGAGCCTTAGAAACATTCAGCACCATTTGCTCCGCACTTTAGCAGAGAATATTTTTGTTCACCAACTGGGGTGTCAAGGCTCAGTGAAGTAACTCTCGGAGCAGAAGGGATGTGGCTGGGAAAGAGTTTCCTTTAGCATAGCAGATGGGGAAAGTCACCTTCCAGGAGTTGGGCGCTGGGTGTGAGCTGTGCTCCAGTGTCTAAAAATAAAAGCAATAAAAGCTCCTTGTGGGGTTGCTAGAACATGTCAGCTTGTATAAAAATACCCATGGATTTCACCAGAAGGATGCTAGATACGAAAATGCTGTCAACTCTGGATTAAGACAGTGCGCAAACATCCATCCACCCTGTTAACCTAATTACCATACGAAATGGCATTATTACAGTTTGATTCATTTTACAAAACAGTGCTGGGGAGAGCCACGTCCACCTAGGTACACCGCAGGCGTGTGACCCAGGAATCCTTGGCTTTCCCGGCACAGGGGACGGGAAGCCCTGCTCTCTTGCCACGTGGAATGACTTGTTTGGCAGCAGCCCAGTGATTCCTACATCCCACCTGAAACCGCGGTACATCAGAGATTTGGTCCAGTTTGGGGCTGGCTGGCTGCTCCTCCCTGGGAGCACCAGGTCAGTGCTCCGCACCGCTGTGGGGGTCTGCTTCACACCTGCACGCCTCGGCCATGCATTTGGATCACCTGTGCGCGGAGAGTCTGGATCCCGCTCAGGATGGTCTTCTGGTGCTCCACCAGCGTGATGCCCAGGCTGAGGATGTCTCTGCAAAATGAGCCCTGCATCAGCCACGAAGAACAAGCCCTAAACTCTGAAGCACCCCGACACCAGCTGCTCCCAGGCAAGGGCAGCGCAGGTTTCAGACCTGCCAGAGCAAGAAATCCCTGACATGTGGTCCCAGCCGACACAAGAGGGGCCCCAACCAGGAACCCAGGGGTAGCACGAGCCTGCAGCATGCCAGGCGTGAGAGCTCCCAACCCTGCCCCCCGTGCTGCCTGCGTAACAGGTTAGCGCCAAATCGCATTAGATTTGACTCCACTTTCTGGAAGGGACAGGTCACGCTCCTCTTGTCAGAAATCAGAGGTTAAAGTCGCAAACTCCAGGTTTAAACCCCTGCTTCAAAAACCAGCAACTGAGAGGCACAACACATGCAGTCCAGCCCACGCCAGCTCTTACAGGCATGTTGTGGAAGATCTGTCCTCTCGTTTAGTGACGCCTGACTAACGACAAAGCCGAGCTCCCTCATGCTGCACCCAGCAGCACCAGTTTATAGCCAGGAAATGAGTTCACTTACTGGGCTGTCATCCTGGCCACTGATTCCAGATAGCAGTAGCCTGCAGCTGTGAAGTTGTCTTTGTACCTGCCCATTTCTATTGCCTCCAGCCACTCGCCTACAGAGCTGAAAGACGGGAAGGCCGAGAAGGTTCGCTCGGTGAGGGGTATAGACGTGCTGTGGGACCTGCCAACAAAGCAGGGCGGTGAGGAGGGAGCAGGCACGGCACGCCTGGGGTGGCAGCCGGCAGGCAAAGGGGAACAGCAGCCAGCAAAGCGAGAGGGTGGTCACCTGGTGCAGGTGGAGCTGGGGCACTTCGGGGGCTCTGGGCTCTGCACCAACTTGCTCAGGATGTTGTGGATGTGCGAGAACTTGGGTCTCTGGCTGCGGTCCTTCTGCCAGCAGTCAAGCATGAGCTGGTGGAGCGGCGGCTGGCAGTTCACAGGGGCGGGCAGGCGGAACCCATCCTCCACAGCCTTCATCACCTGCAGTGGGCAAAGGAGGTGGGGGGACGGGGTCAGGTGCTGCCACGCAGATCATATGCAACCCCTTGGGGCAAACCTCCCTCCTCACACCCTGCCTGGGGAGCGGCAGCAGCTCCTCTGCGCACCACGGAGCCACCTGCACATCATTAGCAACAGCAACATCGTCATCTACCACGCGGCCGCTGCGGACTCACGTCCTGGTTGGACATGTCCCAGTAGGGTCTCTCGCCGTAGGACATGACTTCCCACATGACGATGCCAAAGCTCCACACATCGCTGGCCGGACTGAAGTGGTGGTACTGGATGGCTTCAGGGGCTGACCACAGCACCAGGCTCTTCCTGCGCTGGACGGGCAGAAGGGGAGAAATGACACGCTTGCACCGCAGGATGTAGCTGATGCCCGTGGTTCCCAGGTGGCCGCTCACCGTGCCCTGCCTGGCATCGCAGGGCAGCCACCAAGCAACCCCGCGTGCTACGTGCGGGTTTAATACTAAGAGAAAACTTCTGCCTCTCTTTGAAAACCGCCATGCAACTGTATGCTACATGGGAGTGTGAGTCCTGAAATATTAATGGGAGAGGAGAATGTCTCTGGGAAGAGCTGATGGCATTTTATACATTAATATTTAATGAAAACCGTTTCAAAGCTGCACAAACACACAGTCCTTCCACCTTGGCTTGCTCTCCTGTAATTAGCAATCCCCGTCTCGGTGTCTGCAGAGCCCTCTGGATGCGCTAAGGAAAGCAGGTGACAGAGACCGCAGCTAATTGTAATTAACAGCGGGGAGACCTTCACCCCAAAGCCACAGCCCTGCTGCACCGCACTGGGAGAAGCCAGGGCTCCTGCTGTGCTCTCCATCCCCCTCACCGAGCGAGCTGCTCCGCATCCGGCGGCACGCCAGCGCAATTCCGCTCGAGAGCTTTGCAGCACGGCTGAGCTGCAGCTCTGCAGGCATTGCGAGGGGCATTGCGCTTTGCCAGGGGCACTACGGGATAGTGGTGCTCTCCCTGCCCAGTGCACCCAGTGTGCCTCCACCCAGCTAGCGGTAATGGCTGAAAAAGTTGGCCAAGACTCTTTCTGCCACTGGTCTGCTCAGAGCTGGCAAATGACTGCAGCTCCTGGCAGAGCACGGGGCAAACCCTGCAGCCAGGCTCTTCCCACTGGGACACCCATACCCTGCACTGGGACACAGGGACCAGGTCCCTGCAGGCAGCGCAAATCAGCTGCTGCCTCCCTGGCGCTGCCCAACGCTCTCTCTGCAAACAATAAGTGCTCATTTGATTGAGGAATCAATGCTCTTTAAAATATTAATGCCTGCTTAATGCGACACGCTAACAGCCCCAGCTGATGCCGGGTGGCTGCAGGGTACCGATGAAATGTCTCACTGATCTGCAGTTCAACATGCATTGATGCACCCCAAACAAAGCGTGCCGAAGGGGGGTGTGGAAGCAGCGCTGCCCCCAGCTCTGTGCCCAGGGGCTCCCGGGCAGCTTCGCCAAGCAAACGCAGGCACTTGGGAGACAAGCTGGCTAACAGAGCTGATGAGGTGTAAGTGTGAATCAAGCAGGACTTAAATTCTTAATTGAAAACCATGAATTTCATTACAAGTGATAAAACAGACATAAGGAACCCTGAGGCTGCCAGGGCTGCCTCCAGCCGCCCGTCACCTCTCTGCCAGTTCTCACAGACGCGTGGCAGGGCTGCGGCCAGAGGAAGAGTCGTGCTGGGCAGCTGCTCTGCAGTTCCCTGGCTGAACGTGTCTGATTTATAGCTGAGAAAGAAGCTGTTAAGATGCAGAGCCCCCATTCGTACATGATGAAGGAAACATGAGCCCAGGAAAAACCGAGGTTCTGGAGCAGGATTGCTGTATGCCTTACTAACTCCACCTGTGGCAGCTGGCTGGCTTTGGGTTGGATCCTTATTCACATTCCGGGCAGGTTGCAAACCTCTCCAGTGGCGCCAAGCCCTGTGCTCCTGGCCACAACCACACGTTGCAGCCAGGGAGACCCACCTCTGCGGCAGGTTTTGCAGCCACACTGTCAGCATTTTGCTTTTGGGGAACGCTGACAATAGAGTTCGGAAATGCAGCTTACCATGGTGGAGAAGATGGTCTCCATCTTATCTTCTTGGGGCCGTCTGAAACCAGTTATTTTGCAAGCTAGGCTGCTGTTCACAAGGACTTTGTGGGCAGCAAGGCTTTTGTGTATGTAGCCCATCTCTGCCAGGTACTTCATGCCAGAGGCAATCCCCTGCAACATGCAAACGAGCTGGGTGGCTGTGAACTGTCCCTCATGTTTCTGTTAAAAAAATAGAGGAGGAAAAGCCCAAAGTGAGGAGTGCCCAGCTCAAGGGGGCATGGCCAGCAGAGCCTGGGTGGGTGGCAGACGCCCGCAGTTACCACCAGCTCCCACAGCACTCACCCTGAGAAAAGAGTCCAGCACGCCGTTCCCCATGTACTCCATCACTATCATCATGGTACTCCCTGCACGGACAGACAAGGAGCACCGCGTGAGTCCTGCCCACGGCTCGGGCAGCAATAACTCTGCAGGTGTCAGAAATCCGGGTGCTACCCCCCCGGGCACCGTCAGCCCACGCTGCCTGGCTACTACGGGAGACGAGGACTTTATCCCAGTTTGCAAGGAGCAGTGGGTGCGAGGCCTTCCTGCCGTTCCCAGCTGGGATCCCACTAGATCCCAACACCAGATGCTCCTTTTATCAGGACACTGAACCACACCACAGAGGAGGACTGCACTACCCAGCGAAAGCAAAAGCAACCAGCTCAGCCCAACAGTCAGGACAGAAATACTGCCTTCCCGAGCGAACAGGCTAGTTAAAACCAGCACACATGCTCACGTTTCTTTGGATTTACATGAATATCCATTTAAGTACAGCATCCGCAGACCAGTTCAGCGCGCACACTCCCAGAAGAGCTGGGAGCAATCAGAGTCATCTGTTTTACTGACAGAACCTCACTTCAATTTGCTTTTATTAAGAGCGCACAGTTTTGCTGCTAAGCCAGTCTTTGATTTATTAATCTAGCTGTAAGCATTTTATTAATCATCAGAACGCTAAGTAGCTAAACCACAAGGAAACACCCGATTTCCAACAGAGCGCCAACAGCATCGCACCTCCAGCACCAGGCCATCACTCCAAAGCCACAGCTCAGGCGCTCTGCCCGCAGCAGAGCCTTCCTCCACCACAAGTGGCTCCAGCTGCCCCGTGTCCCTGTGTCGTGCAGCCCGACGCCCCCCTTACCTCTGGTGATGACCCCCTCCAGGCGGATGACGTTGGAGTGATCAAACTGGCCCATGGTGCATGCCTCCGCCAGGAAGGAACGCTGCTGCTTCTCCGAGCACCCTGCCCGCAGGGTCTGGATGGCCACCGGCAGCTCTCGCTTGCTGGGCAGCTTCAGGCAGCCCCGGCAGATTTCTCCAAACTCCCCTGCACAGCAGAGAGACGAGTTAAAGGGCATCCAAGGCAGGAGTTCCTCGCAGCCGCGGCTCGGCACCGTGCCTTCCCAGAGGACCCCCTGCCATAGCGTCCACACCACTCCTTTGAGCACCGACACAGATCCCTCTGCCATTTCCAGACCGTGAAAGAACGAGCTACCTGCCAGCTGGCTTCACGGCTTCCTCACAGCTCTCAGCATTGTTGGACAAGGGCGATGCTTTACTGAGTTGGTGCAAGGCACTATAAAGACAGGTTATATATATAACTCTCTATACCTGCTACAAAGCAAAGGGCAGCAGTCCTCTTCTGGGAGGTCAGATTCCCTTTAGGGGATATTTTCTCTGCTTTGGGACTGTAAAGCGCACTCCTGTAGCACCAGCAATGTGCCTGGCTGTGCAGACAAGACATTCCCATGGCGAATCCGGGGATTTGCCAGCCCACACTCAGGAGCATGCGGAGCCCCCCATGGCTGCGAGTTTCCCCCCCAGAGCCTGTTTTCCCATCCTCCCCCTCCTCTGCTGAACACACAGCCCTGCACACGAGTCTAGCATCAGCACGTGATACCAAAAACCTGTGAAAATGCAATGCAATTTCTTCTTCCTCTTCCTACACATCTACGCCATCCTCTCCATGCTCTGCTCAAGTGCATGTTCTGCTTTTTGCCCGTGGGAGGAAGATGAACCCCCAGGTACAGACCCCCTCTGCTCGGCACACGCAGGGTCTGTTCCCCACGGAGCAGAGCGCGGCCGGGCAAGGGGCGTCCTGCAGGCTGAGGCAGAACAGCCCACTCTGCGCAGCCACGCGCTTGAGCAGGAGCAACCGAATTCATAACATAAAAGGCCAATATTGGCTTAACAGCAAAAAATGTGTAGCTATGAAAAGCTTTATTGATTTGAAAGCCAAGGTACTTGTTAGGTCAGCAGTGAGACAAATGCACTCCTGGATTCCTTGTATTTAAATGACTAATTTCTTTCTTGATTTTTTTCAAACACTGATTTGTTTCTTAAAGGTATGTGGGATTAGCCTCAGCTGCTCCGCTCAGCAGCCACAAAGATAACCTTCTCTTCTCCTCAGTGTCTTCTCCCCTGCAACACGGTCCCTTCAGCTGGTGGGCAAGCCCTTCCCTCTTCCCTTCCTCCACCTCTTCCTTTTTGTGCAGCTGAATTTATCTTTAGGAACAGAAACGACAAAGAAAAATCGTGTTTCCCATGTTCTGGCACACATTAGCAATTGAGGCTCTAGGGCCCAGTGAGGGGATTTTAATTTGCTTTTAAGTTTTAGGCAGTGAAGTTGATGAAAATCAATAAATCATTAGGTTCACATATTTATAAATAGTTTTCACGCTGCTGTCAAAGTGCCCAGATGCAGATAATTGCTGATGCTTTCTGGTCTGCGCGTCACCGGGTTGGCTGTACTTTGCGCCTCAGAAAAACAAACGGGAATGCGAAATCAAGCTCCCGAACAAAACGCTCCAGCCCCGCTCCCATCTCCTCGCCGCGAGCACACCCCCCCAAGACAAAAACAAGAGCAAAGGTCCACGGTGCTGGAGGGTGAGGAGCTGCTGCGGGAGCCCACGGCGCTGCGGCTTGGGCAGGCTCACAGCAGGCACGGCACGGCACAGCATGGCACGGCATGGCACAGCACGGCACGGCGTGCCGGGGCCGAGAGGGGAGCGCTATGGCTGGGCACCGGCATGGCCATCACCACCACCGAGGAGGAACTTGCCTGTCCCAATGATCCTCTCAATTTTAATACTAGCGTTATCCAGCTCTTTGGCAAAGAGGTGCACAGCCTGCATGGGGTCTTCACAAGTGTCAGGGTCGATGTACGTCCTCCTGGTTGGTATTTTAACTGCAGGAGAGGCACAAAGGGTGCATGAGAGAGGCTCGGCAGAGCTCCTGCCTGCCTGTCCTAGGAAATGCTCTCCCAGGTTATCCCTCTCCAGGTCTGCCGACAGGGCTAACTTCCCACTCTTTTATAAGCAAAGCAAAAGACTCACTGTAAGGTTGCTATGAAATTTCTTGTGGGATTAAATTAAATCGCTCTGCTTCGCTGCCACAATCCCTGCTTTAAAGGAGAGCGGCTCCTTCCCTCCAGCGCAGCCCCCTCCCAGACCGAGCCTGTCTACCACCCATGCTAATCCTCAATCTCCAAACCATCTCTGTTCCCAAGACCTCTAAGAGAGATAAATATCATCGTAATCATAAACAACAGCCATGTTTCAGGTCCCCTCGATTGGCAACATGGGCAGCAAAATACCTCCCACAGGCACTACCATCTCCGGTGCAGTGAGTGACCCTGCCCGCAGCACATCCAGGGGAACCGTGTGGAACGAGGCTGACCCAGCTCACCGGAGCCCTGGCAAAGCTCCGGAGGGGAAACAGCCACCCGTTTTCTGAGGCTTCCTCAAACCCCTGCCTCACATTCCTGAAAACAGCCAAAACACGGGCCAAAGCGCATCAGCTCTGCCGCTGGCCAGGTGCTGTCGGGAGGCTGCTCGCCCTGGACAAGGCAAGGAAGGCGACGGATGTTTTGCATCAGCTGCTTGGCCCGTCCAGGACCAGCGCATGGGCAAACGGCAGAGCCCTGCTGCCCCCAGGAAGGGGTCACACCACGCCAGGCTCCCCCCTTGCACCCCAGCTCCCTTCACCCCACACCAAAAACCTCCGGCAACCTCCCCAGGGCTCCTCAAAGCTGCTGCCTCAGAGAAGCAGCAGGCTTTGCTGCTTCTGCGATGTTTCGGGGAGCAGAAGACCATGTGTACGCTTCACGGGCATATGCCAGGAATCAAATAAACTCATCAATCCCGATGTCTGAATTTCCTTTGACAACTGTTGTCTGTAAAATTATTGCTGCTCAATAATCAAGAGTAGCCCCAGAAAACAAAGCCGTGTTCTGATGTAGCCGATTGCGAAAAGCTGACGGAATAATTCATACGCCCCATGGAAAGCTGAAAGCATCCCTGTTCCCGTTGGCACGGCAGTGACCTGTGCGTGGGAAGGACGGACCCTGGCTTATGAAGCTGTCAAGCCCACCGTCCCCAGAGAGCCTTCGCTGCGCTGAGCCCCTGCTCCGGGATAATGTGGGATGACAACACTTCAAAAGCAAGGACTGGGGGCTGCTTTGTCGGGAGCTGGGTTATTATTAGCAATAAATACCGGGATCCCCACACAGTCATACTGGCCACGGTGGCCAGGCTTCACTTACAGTGGAAGTACAGCTCCTCGTCCCCGTCCTGGCTGGCTTTGCTGTACCCACACTGTCTGCAACGAGAATGGAGATGCAGAGTGGGGGCTGGGCAGCAGCCTCTCGCTGGCCAGAAAAGCCTCGAGCCGCAGCACACAGGGCCCGAGCCCAGCCCCCGGCACAAGGAGCCAGCCCCCACCACCGCCCCGCGCCCCCGACAGCCCCTGCTGGGGGGGGCTTCGCTTTGGTCCCTCTGCCCTGCCCCAGCCCCAAAGCTGCTCCCTCACCTCCTCCACACCATCATGCCGATTACCATGGACACCAGCACCGTCAGCCCCGCGATGGCCACCACCGCGATGATGAGGACGGGGTTCTGCTCGCTGGAGGCCACCGTCACTGTGGGAGGGAAGCAGAGCCAGTCAGCAACGCACCCTGGGGCAGGTCCAAGGCGTGGGGCAGCCCCAGCTGCTCCTCCCAGTGCCAGCCTGCGTCCTCCAGCAGGGCTGTGGGACAATTCACCCGCAGCACCAGGCTGCTTTTCACCATCCTCACAACAATTCACATTCTGGTTCAGTTATAAGAGCTCAAGCTGGTGCCATCGGACCAATGTACCGGGCAGTGTCACAGGCACGGACGGAGGAACACCAGCGCTGCCACACTGGGGTCCTGGTTTTGTTAATCAGCGCTGAGGAAAGGTTCCTGCTTATCAGAGGGACATATTAAAATTTATGGCTTACAAATAGTTTTCCTTCATCACATTAATCGCTTCCCTTTCTGCTTTTGCAAACAGGGGTATTAGAAAGCTACATTCTATATAAAATTTTTATTGGCTTCAATTCATTCTGAAAATGTCTTCTGTGTGGCAAATGGATGCAATTTAAAGCCCTGTTAAACACAATCTGTGAGAGTCTTACTGAGCCAGCCATCTCAGGGCTTTCATTTCTAGCCAGGGTGGGTTATTAAGCTGAAGCCCTACCATCTCTCCAAGCCCTCTTTTAGTCAGTGAAATAAGATGCTTCTGGACTATAGTTATGAATGGAAACTGTGAAAAGGAAAAGCCCCAGCAAACAACACCGGTGCTGGCTGACCTTATTCAGCCAAGCAGCTAACAAGCCAAGTGCCTCACGAGCCCCAACGGCAGCGGGGGTAAGCAGCCATCTCCTGTCCGGGGCACGCATCCAAAGCCAGCCAGCTCTCCAGGCTGGTCTTGCCTCCTCTGCTGCAGCCTGTGTAGCTGACCAGCCCATCCCTGCAGCACCCACAGCAGGCTGCACAGCTTCACAGACCCAGGCAGGATTGCACCCTCGGCTTACACCGACGCTCGCTCCCTTCCAGCACCCGTTTGGTGGCTCCATAAAAGGGACCTGGTGAGATCTGTTCCCACACCAACGTCACGCCAAGGCAAAACAATCCCCAGCCACGCCAGCTCTGCTAAGCACTTTCTTGGGCAATCTCAGTTGAAGAGTCGAGGCTCTGTCCCCAGCCTCTGCAGCGGAGAGGAGCCAGAGGCTGGCTGCCCTCACTGACGCTGCGCTGAGAAGAGCGAGGACAGACACCCCCAGGACCAGCCGGCCAGCAGGAGCAACCTTGTTAAAGTCAATTAAAAGCAAGTCCTGGGAAGTACCTGCTCTTAGACCCAGAGGAACGGGTGCTGCTCCACAAATCCAAGAGCATCTGGGGCAGGAGCAGCAGCATCCCCAGGACCCAGCTCCAAGACCCTCATGTCCACAGGTGCGCACGTAAGAGACAACGAGCTCTGCCAACACTTACACTCTGCCAGCGTCTCCACTTCAATACTGGGGTTGTAATTTCCGTAGTCCGGTGAGGAAGATGTCCGGATTTGGAAAATATAGAGTGTGCCAGGCTTCAGGTTATTGACCGTCACGGCCGTTGATGTGGTTTTCACAGTTGAGTAACTTTGATCTCTCTGATCCTGTGAAATAATGAGATACCCGAGATCTAGCTGGACTGACAGCTGCACCACGGAGCCGGCACAGCACAGCTGTATCTTCGCCTCGCCTCTGGGTCCCATCAGGACAGTCTATCTAAACATAAAACCTTCAACAGAAAGAATACATGTACTAGGTGTCTCATTAATAGAAATTACATGGAAAGGTCACATAAAATGGCAGATGGAGCCAGATGACGCGCTGTGAAGACAGGCGGAGGACGGGGCAGTGGGGAGCAGCTGTGCCACCCCACACAGCTCCTGCCCCCCCGCCTGCCCCCGCGCTGGGGCTCGGCTGCAGGCACCACCGGCCCCTTCCCGCTCCCGTGCTACAGCCACTGAAGCCCCGCGGTAAACGCGTGTGTACAAGCACATACCGAGTAATCAAAGCTGGCAGGTGAGTTTGCCAACAGTCTTGGTCCCCGGGATTTTATTGACTTGCTCAGTGACCGACTGATCCCTCTGCTTCGAGTAAGGGACAGCACGCTGGGCAGCCCCGCTCCCGCCGCTGGGGCGGGCAGGCAGGGTGGGCTCTGCCTGGCTGGCGGCACCGCTGGGCTACCCGCACTGCCTGCCCACGGCAGACCCCCCTGCCTCGGCTTCCCCGGGCTGGCAAAGCAAACAAGCCCCAGCCGCCCTGTCAGCTCCCACAAAGCTCCGCACGCCTCTCCACAGCCGCCGGCAGAGGCTGTTTGCTCAGCCACGTCAGATGCTTCCGAACAAGTGCCCTGGTGAGAAGACGCAGCCCAGGCCAGGGTTATCTGAGGCTGCTTTCCACCCGCAGCAGGGCCAGGCTGTGTCCCACTGCCCCTCTCGGACCCACACAGGCGTGCTGCACCCTCGTCACACTGATGCCCCACGAGCATCCCAGCCCTGCAGTCTGGCTCAGGGGCAGGCAGCAGCCGCTCACCGCACCACTCCCAGCGCCGGGGACGTTGCTGTGAAGTGTATTTTCCGTTTGATACGCTTTTCCCTTTGAATCTCCGTTGTTAAAGTACAGCTTTAAAAGCAAAGACTAGGAACTAAGTTGATTTTCGTGTCAGCATCAAGAGCCTCATTTCAGTGAATAATTGCTAAACTATAGTTTCAATTCTCTACCCAAGCAGGATGTTTCCTCATTTCCCATACCCTAGGCATCTCGTTGCTGCAGCCCATTTGCAAGGAATTACCAACTCTGGCTTCAGCATTTGCCCTCACCCACAGATTCCTCCTTTCAAATCTATCAGATGCTGAAAATCACATTAATATGAATCAGCTTCACGGTAGCTTGTTTCTAAATACAGAATGCCAACATGTCACCTGCACAGTTTGCTTGACATGTAATCAGTTTCATAACGAGCCTGAGCACACGCAGATAAGGTAATTTGTGGAACTGTGTCATAAACTGCATTTATTTTGATTTAGAGCATTGTCCCTGTTCTCTGCCCACCGGTATTTCTTCTAAAACTCTCATCCCACCGCACCTGTCAAACAACAGCTATTTTTAAAATTAAGACACTGTCAAAAATGTCTGCTCGTGGCCCCTGCTGTGTGGAAGACACTCATAGCTCACTGAAGTCATGGGTTCGGTGGCCCTCAGTCCTAAACCAGTAAAGACCACGAGGTCCAACACTTTCCCAGAGAGCAGGCTATGAATTCAGGTGTCATCTTGTCAAAGATTTAGAAACCCAGTACGGTTTAGCAGTCCCTGTCTAGCTGGCTAATGGCAAACACCCAAACCTCAGATTTCTAATGTCCTTGAAAAAAAGCCAACCAACGCATTAAAAAAAAAGAATGAATGAATGAAAATTATTAGCTTTACTCTTTCTCCCAGGGAGATGTCAACATTAGGACTGGATGAAATCTTGCTGCACAGACGGGGAGGGAAAAAAACCCACTAATCAACGTAAATTCTACAAATAATCCGAATTTCCTAAAACTTGCAGGAGCAAAATGCATAACACTGTCGGAGAAGCAAAGACCTTTCTGGCCGCCATTTGAAGCACTCCTCTTGCTTTCAGGTGCCAGCAAAATCTTCACAAGAGCACTGTCCACAGACAGGCTCTCCCTCCCCTTCCCACCACGGCACCTTCCCACGGGGTGGGGGGGGGCAGCACACGCAGCACATGCAGCACCCTGGCACCGCGCTCCTGAGGGGCAGACCTGGCTGGTGAGGGCAGCACTGGGAGTCAGCTGGGGAACGACCCATAACTGGAGCCGGTCCCCAGAGCCTACCTTCTCATAGTACTTGACCTCGTACTCGGTGCCGTTGGTGGTGGGGAAGCCCGGCTCCTGCCACGACAAGGAGACGCTCTTCTGCTCGACTTTATCCATGCGGATGTCGGTGATGGGAGTCGGCACTGAAAAAGCAGAGGGAAGCAGCAGGTGGCCACGGTGCTGCTGGGGGCAGAGCATCCCCCCTGCTCCAGCAGCATGGCCAGTAGCCCCCAGACCCCCCTGCACCAGCCTGACGCAGCCTGCCAGGTTGGAAGCAGAGCCCCAGGGACATGGCCAGCGACTGCGTGCCACCACGCTTTGGATGCTTTGGTTCTGAACAGCCAAGGAAGTGCAACCAGGAGATGACAGGTTA
Source organism: Falco peregrinus (assembly GCF_023634155.1). NCBI lineage: Eukaryota > Metazoa > Chordata > Aves > Falconiformes > Falconidae > Falco > Falco peregrinus. Next base: position 119,883,131 of record NC_073723.1, read on the forward strand.
CAAGGAATTTTATCTCTATCCTCTTATTCAGCTGGGCTGCGAGTCCTGTGTCAGCCCAAACGTGTTCAGCTGTGATAACTTCATTTCTGCTTCTGCACTGTGATGCCACAGTAAAAACGTCAACAATTTAAACAGCTGAAGAGCGTGCTGCTTCCGCAGATACCAGTTCCCTCTCTCTGAATCAGGACCGGAATAGGACAAACTCCAAGCTAGTGATCATCCAACAGGAGAAGACGGTGGCAAAATACAATGGCTTTGTAATCTGTGGACAGCTAGTAATGCTCCAACCAAAACCAAGCAAGAAATCCTAAAGGCACCCTCTGCCCACAGTGCTGCAGAGGGATCTGAGCCTGGGGAACATCCAGTGCTCTGAACCTGCTGCTAAGGATGTCTCTGAAATGCAAAACACAACCTTTGAGCAGGAGGGCTTGCAGGATGCTCCAAGGCTTCTCCAGCCACCCTGGCACAGGCTCTGCCCCACACCCCCCAACAGCTGGGGACACCGGAGAGCTGCTGCCCTACCCGCTGCTGAGCATGCAGCCCCTGCCCCAGCAGCCGCCTGTTTCCAGCTAGCACGGGCTCCACGCGGGACCTTCCTCCCTGGCACGTGCGCTCCCATTTAGCTCGTCTCACTATGCAAGATGCACTTGCCAACTATTCTAACCAGGCCTGGCTCCAAAGGAGCAGACTTCTCCCGCACGCGGCGGGCAGCTCGCTGTCCCCAGCTACCCGCAGGCTCTCTGCCCGATGCTGATGCCCTCGCTGTTTGCGGCAGCAGAGAAGGGTCTGCCTGCCTTATGCTGCTGCACTCAGCCCCGCTTCCCCAAAGCCTCCTCCGTGCCGTCTCCTCTGACCACCTTCTCCTGCCTTCAAGGGGCTGAGCTGTGCTCAGCACCCATGCGGCTCCTGCAGCCGACAGGCAGTGGCTCTGCCTGCACCAGGCTCCCTGCCTGCAGGCAGCATCCCAGCAGCTCTTCCAAAAGCCTCTGCCTCCGGCACCAGCGGGAAGCCAGCTGGACCTGTCAGACTGTCTGCAGCATCTCAGGAGCCAGCCAAGGACACGGCATCCCCTGCCCACCCAGAGCAAGGCAGCAGCGGCTCGGACGCGACGATCTGCCCACGGCCGGGGCGTTCTCCCAGCAAAGCAGGGAGGAAGGGGCTGCCTGGCTCATGCTAGGACATTGGTGTCTTTGCTGCAAAGGTGCTGTTCAAGAAAGACACTAAATATCTCAGCAGGGAAAATAAAGCTTCTGTTGGAGCCCCTTGTTCTGCTTTAGGCTGATCAGAGAGAAAGTTAGGATTGATTAGAAAAACTGACCTCCCCAGTGGCTGAACACATCGAGTAAGGTCTTCACAGCTATCCCGGGGCAGTGCCACAAGCTGCCCTGGTCAGGGAGCAGAACGTCTCCTCTTCAGCTGAGGAGAGGATGGGGAACAGCAGAAAAGCCTCCAGTAGCCGTGGCTCTGGGCCACCCAGCCTGGCCACGGCTGGAAGGCAGGGTCCTGCCTCGGGGAAGGGTGGCCCCTGGATCAGCCCAGTAAGACCAGGGGGCCAGAGCACACCCGGGCGAGGGGGCTGCACTGACCGATTCACCCACTTACACCGGTGGCCCTGCAGCAGGCACAGTGCGAGCCGCACGGGGAAATTGGCTGTTTCTAGCTTGTCCCGCTGCTCCACCAAACTGGGAATTTTGCTGGACCCTGATTATCCCACAGAGTGTCCCGCGGAGAGGAATGAGTCCCTGGAAAGTAAACTTGAGTATCTGTGAAACTTGGTATTTAATAAATTACCTAGCTCATTAATCTTTGCTGAAGAAAAAAGTCCCTCTGATGTTTTATTCATGATGGTTTGCTCCTTGATTCCAAGTCCGAAGGGAACCGGAAGGAGCGAGAGCCCCGAAGGGCAGCTGGGAGCCCCCGTGCTCGCTCCCAGCCCCTGCGCACATCCCCCTACTGCGACCCTGCCGTGTCATTTGACATTTTTAAAAATGATTCTCCGAGTAGATAACACTGGTTCCAGAGCTGACCTTTAAGGGGATATTGAACGGTCCGCTGGTAAAGAAGGAGGAGCAAGCTCCCCCCGGCAGCATGAAGTACAGCAGAAGGGTTGTTAACGCTCCCACTGGGCCATGCAGGATGTGACCCCAGGGGCGGCTGCACCACAAATCCGTGGCACAAACCCTTGCTGAGGTCTGCCTCCTTCTCAGGCATCAAGATAAAGGCAGGACTAGAGAGATCTCCACGGGCACCCACGGAGCAAGCCCTCCTGCCCATGGCAGGCTGCCAAACACTTCACCGCGTCCCGGCCTGTCGCGGGTTTGCCCACACTTGTCGCACTTGGGAGGCTGGTGGCTCCTCCAGCGCGGTGACCCTGTGGCATGTGGTGCTGCCGCCTTCCCCACACCCGGCTGCACCCCCACAGTGGCAGCACCCAGTGCGGCAAAGGTTCCCTCCTCTGCCAGAGACCTTCTGCCCAGCCGACACCGTCTGGAAGCCCCGTGCCTCCTCGCAGCACTTCAAGCACCAAGAATGAGTACGACCGAATTCGCACCAGCTTGGCACCAGCTTGGCACGCTCTTGCTCCAAACCCTGCAAATGGCTCCTTACCCCCACCAGAGCCAGGCCTAGGCTAGCGCAGGCTGTAGCACGGCATTTGCTCTTGGGGAGGAGCAGTGAGAATGATTTTCGCGTGTAAGAAGTGTTTCAACAAGAATAAAAAAAGAAGAAAGAAAGAAAGATCGATCCTCGGCTTCCTTCAGTCGCATAAACGTGCACTGACCCACGTGCACAAACAGCAATGCACATGGGCACACTCACCGCTCTCATCGCTGGGGCTGGGGGGAATCCCCGCCACGGAGCCTGTGGTCTCTGCTTCAGCGCACGTCCCTGCATGTTCCACGAAACGAGTGATATGGGCGGCTGAGGCCACTCTGACACTTAACTTTGGTTTTGCTCCTGTAAACTAAGTTAAGTGCTCCTTGCTGTTTTATATGATTCCCATTAATAAAATATCACACAGATGCCCTCCTGTATCTCTGAGCCGAGCAAACAGACTGAAGAAACCCGAACAAGTGGTCCTGACTGTTAACAAAGCCATCAGGAAAAATCACACTCACTTAGCGATGGGCTGTAGAGCAGAACTCATGGTACATGCCAGAAAAGCAGGCACTAGCCTCTAACATGTTTAAAAGGCATTAAAAATCACACAGACTATAAAGCATTTCACACTGTGAAAAAAATGTGTTTCCCATCAATATTTTAAGCTCCTCTAACATTGCCTCTATTCTGAAAAAGCAAACATTAAATTATTCACCACTCTGCCTGATTTTATAAACTCCTTTCCATTGTATGTGGGTTTTCTCCCGTTAATTAACCAGCACACCAGCAGAAAAGGCATCAAACCGGGTGTGGGCACCGTGTCCCTCCGCTGAGCGACCTGCTGCATCCGCACGCCGAAGGGGGCCCTTTGAGAGGGACAACAGCACGCACTTGATGACGGAGCTGGACCAAGAGGTCACGCAGCAGGGAGAGCCGACTCGGCGCCCACCCCGGCTCCTGCACCCAGCCGTCTCAGGGATGCAGTCCCACACCCCGAGCCGGGGCACGCAGGCACGAGCAGGGCACAGCCCGGCAGCAGCGCTGAGCCCAGGCGGGATGAGCAGCAAGCAGATGGACAGACCTTGCCATGCCCCCAACGCTCACACTGCCGTAGGTTATGTTATGAGCACTGCTCGCAACACCACCAGTTATGAACGCCCCCACGCAGAAAATGCACTGGGCGCTGTCCCGGGCGACTCTGGCCACAGGGTCCTTCTTCCCAAACCAGGGAAGCAGCCTCCCCAGTTACCGTGCAGCTCCTCCAGGGCTGGTTCCCCCAGCAGGGAGGGCAAAGACCCCCGAGCGCACCCCCTCGCCTCGGGGTCGGCTCCTCGGGCGCTGCCGCACCGCCTGTGCAGGGAGGTCTGCTGCGGAGGGCCTAATTCAGCACAAGCCACTTCTTCACAGTCTCGGGCAAGAGAATGCATTTCGGCACTGGCTGCATTATTAATCTGCAACAGATTTAAAAGCCCTTTAAGATAGGAGCCGATCCCTGCCGGGAATATAAATGACATCGTCCCAGAGCGTACATTTACATAGCTAATGCAGCTCTACTCCTGCAGGTAAACAGCTCCGTTCTCTCCTCAAACACTTTTATTTAGTCCCATGCTGGGGCCAGATTACAAAAAACACAGTATTAATTTTGCCTCCTGCAGACTAAATAGCATCTCTTCTTTTCCCCTGCAAATACAACGAACAAATGCTAATTCACTCTTGTGACTGCTGAAGGGGAAGGGCAGTGCAAAAGCTGCACTCAGCACTATATTTAGAGAAGCGGGGATCTGACAGCTAAATAGGGTCTTGTTTCTTTGTTTAATTTTTCCTTTGAATCCGCATATCTGCAACCAGAGCCTCCCTGCTGCTGCAAATTACTTCTGAGACCACCGCATCGCAGCTGCCCAGGACGTCGTCGCTGCTTCAGGCATCCCTGTGCTCTCCCTTTCTCCTGACCTCCAGCCCCGTCCAGCACCTCTGCCACGGGCTTTGATGACGAGGGGCGTCAGGGCTCAGGACTCGCCGGGGATGACACGCTCGGCACAGCGGCTCTGCCTGTCACCCGTGGCCCCAGCCCTCCCGTCCCGCTGCCCACCAGCACCCAGTGAGCTGCCTTCCCTACAGCCAGGGGCTCTTGCCTGAGAGGGGCGTTGCAGGCAAAGCAGGCTGAGAAGCCCCCTCCCCAGGGACGCCCTTCTCCCCCTTTGCTGAGAGGAGCTGGGCCACCTGGGCACCCGCAGGCAGAGCGGCTCCTGCCCGACACTGCTCCCAGCAGGGGACACCTTCGGCAGCAAAAAAATTTCAGTATTTCAAGAAACTTGCTGAGCCTCAGCTGCTCAGCTAATTCTGAGCCACCATCTGCATCCGGAGACTTGACAGCTCGACAAGAGACATTGATTTTGAGCAGATTACAAGATTAATTATGCCGTATTCTTTATGCGTATTTCAGTTCCTTCAGGAGCGTGTAGAGTTGAGCAAGGGGTTGAGATTCCCACTCGCCCAGAAGAAAAGCTGCACCAAACAGCCAAAGGTGCAAGGCGTGGGCTGGCGTCGCGGACTCGTTGCTTCACTCCTAGAGGACACGGCACTTGCTGCCTTTACCCACCCCTTGTCCCCAGCTCAGACCTGAAGCTCCAGGCGAGGAGGCAGGCCCAGGGCACTGGTCCCGCTGCCTGATACCAGGCAGGAGCCTCTGGAGGAACAGCTTGTTGTAAGACCTCGTTAAGCTCACCCCTCCCTAGCTTGTACACTGGCTCAAGAATAGACTGAGCTCAGGAGACAGAAGATCTTCCCAGAGCTAAATCCATCCCTGAACAGCAAAGATCCTAATGAGGAGTGACACCTCCAGTGAAGAGCAGCCTGCAGCACAGCATCCACCCAACAGATTCACAGAAATTACTACATGGGGGAAGAGAAAGCAACAACACGCGCAAAAACATTTGATCAAGTGGTGGGAAAATTATCTATAACAAGATCAAAGTTTAATCTCTTCAGATGAAATTGTTGGCCAATTCCTGCCAAGAGGTACGTGAGGATCATCTGTCTCCATTAGCTGTGGCTTGGCAAAGGGGTTTCAAACAAATTAACAACATAACCGCAGAGGAACAGACAAGGACACAACAAGCCAGAGCTGATTTTCCTTAGGCACAGCTAACAACCGCACAGGCTGGGTGCTCACATCCCCTCTCCTCCAGGAACAGAAACGCAAAATGTGGAAGGAGACACTTACAGTAAGAAATGATGCCACAAATCAGCACAGGAGAGAGATGAAAGCACTTTTTTTCTTTCCAAAGGATAGCCAATATTTGAATTACTTATTTTAAGGAAGGGTTTTTGTGAATGGGCTGAAAATGTCGCTTCTTTGAAGGCACTTTTTGGTGATTTGTAAATTCAAACTGCAGCTGGATCACAAAGCAGACTCGTCCCTTTGGAGCCCAAGCTGTCGCCATCTACCTCACTGCCATGTGGGGCCACGGGCTCCTGCAGCCCAGCCAGCTCCTCACCTCCCCACAGTACCAACTGGGGCCCCCTGGTTCATGCTGCAGGTCGGTCTCCATCTCCCCCCTCCTGCCCACTGCTGCCAAGCACCACGTCTGCACCACTGGAGCAAGCCGAGAGGAATCAGAGCATGGCCGCGGCACCAGGTGTGCAGCGCGTGAGGACGGTGCCCACACCACCTCCAGACCCCGCGTCCTCCCGGCAGCGAGGCCACAGACCCGGCCGCTGAGCGACCTGAGCACCCCAGAGGTGACACAGAAGTGACAGCGCAGGCAACTGTCCTTTTGGTGCAGTGGGGCCGAGGCAACGATTGCCCTCAGCGTTACACCGTACCTGCGAGGCCGGTGGAGATGTTGACCTCGGCGTACTGCTGCCCCCACAGCGGGCTGATGCCTGAGACGCCGTTGACAGCTGCCACACGGATGGTGTAGTTGACATGAGGCAGCAGGTTCACCAGGGTGACGGTCCGGTCCACGAGCCCCGTCTGCTGTGGCACGAAGCCCACGCTGCTGCCACACTGCTCGCAGCGGCCCCGCAGAGCTGCTGGGCAGCGGCCGCACCACAAGCTGTAGGTCAGGTCGCTTCGGCCGCCCGCATCGGCAGGGGCACTCCACTCCAGCACCAGCGATGTCTGCCGCAGGCTGTAGACCAGGTTCCTCGGGGCAGAGGGTGGACCTGGAAGCAGAAGAGTCTGCACACGGGTGCCCCGGGAGGAGGGCAAACCGATGGGTCCTCTGGGAGCAGCAGCACAGGCACCGGTGGCACGGCAAGAGAGCGCGGTCCCAGGCAGCCACAGCACGTGGCAGCACGAGGGGACACGGATGCATTGACACGTGTGGCATGGTGGGGACACCCAACGGAGGATCCCTGCAGGAGGGATGTGTACGCGCAGCGAGCCAGAGCTCACACAGCGTGTGACAAGTGCCTGGCCAGACCTGGCACCTCCCGGGGTTCGGCTCAGGGGACCCCCAGCGCCGGCTGCCCGCTGCCCCCCATGCTCGCTCTCGGGTAAAGCGGGTTTCTCATCGCTGTGCAGGCAGTTGCACCGCATCCATCACTGGAGCGGTTGGAGTCCAATCCAATTAACTAGAGGCCATTTAATTAAAATCTGTGAACTATATTGACTAAATGACTGTGCCCTAGTTTTACCAGGGAGTCTGCAAGCCCCACCACTCATCTGTCTCACCAGACTGCTGCCTCAGCCTGCACGCTCCGCGGTATAGGGGCAGCCCCTCCAGCCCCTCCCCACCGTGGCAGTCCGCAGCGCAGACCCCCCCAGCACACACGTGCCCAAGCGCGGCTCCCGTGGGCTAGCGCCCGGTGCTGGCAGGGTGCCAGGCTGGGACAGCCTGCCGGGACCCCGCTCGGCTCTGCGCCGCAGGACAGACACGGCGCCGGGACCCCCACTTCCTCGCTTTGCAAAGAGCTGCCGCTTCAGCGAGACGTACGTGTACAGGAGGCAGATGGTGGGTCTGACGGAGACCTGGAGTAGTTCTTCTGGCACAAACAGAACGTGGAGGCTTCCTCATGTGTGAAGCTGTGCTCAGGGCAAGGAGAGCAGAGAGGGAGACGGAGGGAAGGCTTGTAAAATCCAGGAAGGCAAGCTGAAAAGACAGAGAAAGGAAATTATGGGAAGAACACCACGAGGCGAATGAGGGACACATTTGAAGACTGCACTGCCTCGTTTCCTGGGACATCCTTTGCCTGCCACCAGCCAGCAGATACCGCCCTCCAAGCTACCGTCCCTGAGCACCTCCACGATCCTGGCTCCAAGAGATGTGCCTTCGGTCTGACCCAGAAGGGCCATTGGGACACTGTAGCTCTGCACTGACTTCCAGGCTGGGAGGTTCTTTCAGGGGGCTGGAGGAGTGGTCAGACATCAGCTGGGGCAATGTGTGAAGGGAGCCGGAGGGACATATGGGAACAAAGCAGCTGCAAAAAGATGCAGCATGTGGCAAACCCATGGCTTAGGGTTCAGAAACAGGTGAGCAGAACAGAAATGACATGGGAGCCACAGCAAGACTCAGCAACAACCCCAAAAAGGGGAGGAATATTCAAAACGGAGATGCTGGAGACCTTATCAGTCACCAGAGCTTCATATACACACCCAAGTCACAAGGCCATGTCACTGGCAGCTACAGATTTATCGCTGTGGATTATAGAGCAGTCACTGTGGGCAGCGAGATACGTGCTGAAGTCAAACAACAGTAGTACAAATTTGCTTTTATAGGTCATACTCAGGCTTACCTTACCCTTTGAAAAGTACCTTTGATACTCAAACAAGCAATTCACACACTGGTCAAGGATTTGCTTGGTCTTTCCTACAAGCAGCATGCAGCCTACAAAGGACGCTCCTAGCAGGACACCCAGAAGCTAGTCCTGCATGAGAGACTTAACACTTGCCAAGAACAACAAAAAAGGCTGCAAAACTCCACAAAGCACTTCGCAACCGCTTCACTTTGACCCTGAAACATCTGAAAGGGAAGCAGCCTGCACGCAGACACATGCCTGCCGTGGCCAGGTGTCCCCAGCCATCGGGGATGGGGCAGGCGTGGCAGCCCCTCGGTGCTGAGAGGTGACCCCCAGCGAGGCCAGCATGAGGGGCAGGGGGTTTTCTCACCTGGATTTCAAAGCCAAACAGAAGCACTCATGTTTTGCTTGGCTTCATCTTCTTGATGTGCTGCTGCTGTCTGCTACCCCTTCATCAGCTCCCTGAATATTTAAACTTAATCACTTGTAAAGTTCCTAGATGAACAGCTCCACTAACGCAGTCCCCTCTCTTATCATTTTTAAGGAGCTGGCTGCTGAGAGCGTTCCTTTTAATGCAGATTATTCCAGTGCACTCTGCTTCATTAATTTTTAGCATGATATAAAACTGGCAGCTACAGCTGTGATCTGAGGACAAAGCACTAGGCACAGCACAGGGCGGACAGGATCCTTCCCTGGGATGCTGGAAAGGGGTGAACCTTTCCGGGGAGGTTATTTCACCTACCACAAGGCCTTCAGAAATTCAGTGCCCTGTGGTCACACACGGGGAGGGACCGCAGCACCGGGGCTGAGGTTTGTGCTCCCAGTGCTCCCTCCATCCCTGGCCACTGGCACACGACTGACACTGGCTTGGCAGAGCTGAGAGCAGCAGCACACATGAGAGATTTTTGCTTTTCTTACATAACAGATACAGCCTTTCAAGAGCTGCCTAAAAGCCTCACTCCTTGCCAGACAAGATCTTGCGCTGTCATGTCACCCAATGCAAGCAAAGTCTGCAGAAAGCAGCAGATTTGGCCTCCTCAAGCCCGTTCCACTCATGCCCAAGTAATGAAAAGAGACTTCCTTGTATCTGGAATGGAAATTGCAACTTTTCAACCGGTGTCAACTCAACATTACATTTCCATAGCAAAACTGAAGAGTTAAATTGTTAAAATGGAAAACAAAACAAAACAAAAAAACCCACAATTTTTTAAAAAATGAGGGGACCAAAATTACCAGATGATTCCTGGGCTCCTCCCGGCTGCGGTTCCTAGCTAAACTGGACAAGACAACACGTTTCAGCACATGTGCAGTCATCCAGACACAAAGGCCAGTGGGCTCTGGCCAGCTGAGCTTGTGACCAAGCTGGACATCAGGACCCACAGTGGTCACTGGAGACACACAGGCATTCCTTGCCTGCCTGACCTGCCTGCGACGTGGGCACTGGGCGAGGTGATCCATGTGCCAGGAGTCCTCGTTGCCCTCACTGGCTGCAAGGGGAACCCAGATGCCTTCATCCACCATCAGTGCTGGCCAGACAGCTGGAGCATCCGCTCCCAAGAGGTGCTAGAGGAGGGATTTCTAGGAAAACATGCATTTCTAGGAAAACATGCATTTCTAGGAAGAAGAATCAACATTTGCTCCTTCATCTTGCAACTCTCAGCAACAGCCGCTGCCAGTATGGAACTGGTGAGCCCGTGGCTCTGCAGCCACCTCTCCTGGCTCACAGTCTGCACACCTCCAACACCACATAAAGCTAGCCCTTAAAAGCATGGGCTCGACAAACGCAACAGAGAAAGAAGATTAAGACAGCGAGCCACAATGCATAGTAAATGCCATTCCCTACCTAGGGTGCCAGATAAACCAGGAAAAACCAGCAAATGTTTAAATTGCTCCCAAAACTTCAAACTTCCTCTTTCTATTTGAGAAACCAAACCAAAACCAGTGTTACGTTCACATAACGGAGACATAGATTGTTTTTGCTTTTATTTAGGCAGCACGGACCACAACACAGGGCAGAAACATCACCAGCGCCCTGCACACAGCATGCAGTGCTCCAGAGAGCAGCAGCCCGAGAGCACATCCTACCGCACCGGAGAAGGCAGCCCCATTCCAGCAGGGAAACCCAGCGCGCGCTGAGCCCTCGGAGGTCCCTGCTGGAAGGGCCACCGACAGCGAGCCAAACACCGCCCGTGCCGGGAATCGGCAGAGCCCTGACCCCACGCTGCCCGCCCAGGGCTCACGCTGCCAGAGCCAGGCCCTCTCCCGGCAGCTGGAGGGGATGGGGACACACGCCCAAGGAGCAGAGCCAGGATGGGTGCTCGCGGGATTCAGTGCTGTGCATCAGCTGCAGTCCCCATCAGCTGTGGCTCCAGCTCGAGCTCATCCCTCCACACGGGGAAAAGCTGATCTCATTACGGCATCAACGCCTGAACACTGGTGCGAGATTCCTGTTCGCACCCTCTGTCAGGCAGGACAGAAAAATCAATCTTGTTTACAAACTTGATGGGACCTGAGCACTAAACCCAGCACACGCTTCCTTGGATTTAAAGGCGAGCCTGACAGTCACATAAATTTGACATCTCGTTGCAGGAAATTGAACGTTTTCAATTAGAAGCATCTTTCAGGCTGTTCCTCCCCGTTTCCCAATGGCTAGAAGTGCCTTCACAAGAGTGTCTGTCAGAAGAGATGTCCGTTAATAACTGGCATTACAAACGCCTCGATTTGCATTTCCCAGTAACACAGGCACCACGACCCTGTGCGAGCGCGTCCCACGAGAAGCCTGGGTGCAGCTCTGCCGGTGGGCTTGCTTGTTAATTTTATCCCTTGTTTGTCTGAATCTTACACTTGAGAAGAACAAAAGTGCCCCAGGACATGTGACGCATCATGTGTGCATCTCTGTTTCTTTTCTCAGATAAACTCCCACCCTCTTCCACCTCATCCTACAAGTGTTTTTCTTGGTCCCCAGCTGGCTTAGGTGTCCCTGTTATTTCGCAGTGCTCATTTTTGCAGTGGGTATGTGACAGCTCTAAAGAGATCAGACCATCAATTTATAAAATGAAATTCTCTTTTTTGTACACTATTTTCTATCCTATTCCTTGTCTTCTGGTGCTACCGCAACATAATTATTAAATAATAAAATTCAATATTACATTCTCCTAGAGCCAAAGAGAAGCAGCTGGATGGGTCAGGCAGATTAATTGCCTCTCTCCAGCTCCATCATCGCTGCCCACACAGGCTACTCCTTGTTCACCAGGCATGCCTTATTCATTTCACTGACAGAGAGAGCGCATTCCCTCCTTGATATAACACTGTATGCACACACGATCAGACTAGCAGCAGAACAAGCAACATTGATTTGTGCTGCAGCCTGGCAGATTACCCGGCATGACGCACCCACGGGAAAGGTTTCTCTCTCACTGACTCATCTGCCGCAGCTCCTCGGACAAGAGCGGATGGCTCTATCAAGAGGAGAAGGCAACATCCTCTCTCATGCTTAGGCTGTGCCACAGGGAGAGCAGGGGCAATTGAGGATGCAGGGCTGAAAAACGCATGGTTTCCTACTCAACTGGCATGGGACAGCTTCAATTTCCTCCTCGCCCAGCAGTTCAGACATCTCCAGCTCACAGCACCATGAAGCCTGCCAACTACATTTTTCCATCAGCAGCAACTAGGCATAACCTTCCTCTCCAGCCAGAGACTCAGTCACAGCTCCGAAGATGCTGAAGCTTTTCCTTCACCAGTGAGGATCTCAACATTTGCTAAGCCACAGTTAGCTGCGTGTTCAAATCTTGGCTTAAAAAATGGCAGAAGAGATTAATCGGCAAAATGCACCCGAGTTTGAGCAGCTTTATCGTGTTAATCGATGAACGGTGGTTGGAAGCGATTCACTAAGGGCATGCAGCAGCACAACCTGAGTGCAGGGAACAGGCTGTGTGAGCTCCAGGGTTGATCATAGGCGCTGTTCAAGTGAAGCATGGTCAAGATTTTGCATGCAGCAGTTATTAATCACCCTGGCAGTATTTACCAGCTGGTCAGCAACCTTTTTTGCTTTGCACTTACGACACCCACCGCTGCAACATTAAACATTAAATTAACCTTTGTTTTGGTTTTGAACTATGGGAACGTTAACCACACTGACAAGTGGGAAGCTGGGACAGAACAACTGTATGATTTGCACGAAGCCAACAGGACACTCAGGGCCAACAACAGGACCCAGGTCTCTGGAGGTCCAGCCCACACACCAACTGCACAATGAAAGGCAAAAGCTGACCCATAAGGATCCACAGCTTTCCTCTGTAAGTGCTCTGCATGCTGGTTCCCACACAACTGGCTTTTAAGCAAATGAGAGCGAAGACTGAACGCTATTCCAGCAGCCACTTGGACGGGCGCTGCTCGTGCCAGCACTCTCCCACGGGGCAGCTGAGCTCTGTGCACAGCTGCCGGCCGGGGAGCATCCCTTCCCCACAGACTCACTGCTTCCACGTGCAACCTTGCCACGAGCAGGGCTGAGCAGCACCTCCCTGACCAACTGCACGGGCAGGGCAGCAACTCACCACTTAGGGAAAAGGCAATGTTCTTTAGAAGAGCAGACAGCCTGGGTGAGCGAGTGAAGGTGCAATCCTGTAACTCTGGCAAGTTTTAAGGCAATTCCCCCGCCACCACCTGTCCCAGGGACTGCACGCCTGGGGACCAGGTAGCTGTGCCCCTGGGGAGATGCGGCACGTCTCAGCAGCAGTGGGAGGAAGGCAGGACCCCCCCTGTGCCAGCTCAGTGAAGAAGTCTGTGATGGAAATGCTGCAGAAGCAAATTCCACTTCCACGGTGGAAGCCGGCGCAGAGGCTCTCCATCTCGGCTGCGCAACTCTCAGCTGCTCAGCTGAGTCCAACGCGACTTTCCCGCACCCGTACACAGCGTTGGTCCCGCTGCCAGCTGAGGCAGTGATGCCCCATCCGTGCCCGACCTTGCACGAGTGTCCAGCTGCTCTGCACCAGGTAGCTGCATCAGCTGCGGCATCTTTTGTAAATTCTGCATGGGTTTCAACAGGCAAACGTGAGCATTCACCAACGCTGCCCCAGACACAGCACTGGGTCCAGTAAAACGAAACATCCATTTCCTGCAACTTACATGAGTGTCTTTAATTAAAACGTGTTCATCACTTTGCAGAGAGGAACGGGTCGAGACCTAAGTAAATACTGAAGCTTAGAATAAAATACTAGAGAATGAGCACAGAGGGAAGATTAAACACTAAGCTGAAAATGCTTCATATGATGGATTTAGGAATAAAACTACTTAACCCAGACAAATACATGTTAATACAAAATCAGGCAAAACCCATCAAACACCCTCCCTGCCTGACGCTGTAGCTGGAAAAAATGCGTGTGCAACGCGTGTGTTCCCTTCTCTGCATCCCCAGTCGCACCGCGCTGTGCCACAGATGGAGGAGGACTGGCCTGGGGGTCCCACCTGGGGTGCAGCTCAGGAGGACCCTTCTAGAGACCATTTCAGGATGCTGCTCCGGGTCTGCGCTTCTCAGGCCACCCGCATCAAACCAGCGACAGACATCGGCACGGCGTCCGCTCGCCTTCGGCCACAGTCCCCCTTCCCCTCCTGGACCGGGATGTGGCTATGGACCACCACAACCCCCGCACCCAGGCCATGCGCCATGCAATGGTGACGCTGCTTCTTAAGGAAAACATTATTAACAATCCTGTCCATATCTGCATCATTTCTGTTAAGAGCGACCACGCCAAGGCACAACGCACAGCCCGGCAGCGAACCCACCGCCAGGCGCAGCAGGACGGCAGCTGCACACCGGCACCAGCCTCAGCACCTGGCAAAGACCACGGCCTTGGGTCGGCTCCTCCAGGCACCAGCAGGGCAAACCCCTTGCTGGCTGTGGAAGGCATTTGCTGTCTCAGCAGCGAGCTCCAGCACACTCCTCCTTGCTGCCTGGTATCATTTTCTTCCTGTCAGTTTGCTGTTTACACCCTCCTCAGCATTTAGCCTTAATGATTTTGATGGGTTCTGCTTTTTTTTTTTTTCTTCCCCAAATTGTCTCGGGTCAGCTTGTTGACCCACAAACCTTGCACATATCTTCAAAGAAAGAAGAAGAAAAAAAAAAAAAAACCAAACCAAAAAAAAACCCCACGAAGGACACTGCCTGCGTTAGCACAATTGAACTTCTTCATGTTGCTGAACTCCTGCAGATAGCAGAATAGCCATGTGCGTGCCAGCATGAATCAATAACGCCTGCAGTTTCACTCAAAATGCCTATACAGTCATTTATAATTAACATTACAACTTGGTTGTCTTCCAAAATCAATTCCTTTCCATTTTTTGTCATGAAATTGTATTTGACAAAGTTCATCTGCTTTTAACGCGTGTTAATTTTCTCTGCTGAAGCAGGCATTCATAAAAATGCTATTTAGGAAAGACAGCAGCTAGGGGAAGCAAGTGGCCAGCTCCAAGGGGGTGCTACAGCAAGAACCATTACAGCACCCAGGGGCTCAGGCACCTGGCAGAGCGACAGTCCCTCCCGGCAAAGGACAGCCTCGGGGCACAGGGACCCCCCGAGCTCCGAGACCTGCATCCAACCCCCACCCCAGCAATGGTCAGACTGGCAACTGCAACCATCAAAATAGGATGGGGAAAAACTCTACACCATACTTATTAGGGTCTCAGCTGGGTTGGTGTCCAAACTGGAAAGCACTCCTCCTCGGGCAGGGTGGCCCCTCCGAGAGCCTCCTGCAGGCAGCTCAGCCCCGACCCTCTGCCCAGCGCAGGAGGACGCGGAGCATCCCCCTCCCCAGCCCCTCCATGCTCCTGCCCCGCCAGGCTTCTGCTGGCGTCTCTCTCCAGCCCCGGTGCTGCTCTTCCCGGGGTCACTCCTTCCAACACGGCAGTCCAATTTCACTTGAGAAGTGCTGATTGTACACAGCCCCCCGCAGAGCCCCCCGCCTGGTGCACAGCGGGCTGACCCCCAGGAGCACAGAGGACAACCCGAGGCACGCTAAAGGTCTGCACCAGCCTCTTTGGGCACCTCTGCTGCCCATGGCACGGGCCACCAGTAAATGGCACATGCCACGTACTGCATCAACATCCATCGCTCGTGTCTCTGCAAACTCACTGTTATCATCAGTCAAATAAAACATGGAGTTGTTCTCAAGGCCTCTCTCTCCGGAGCTATCACTACCGCTGACCCCTCCCCAGCCCAGGCTGGCACATCCAGCCTCCATCTGTCTTAATCCCATCGTCAAGCCAAGCAAGTCACAGTTTATTATGTTCCAAACATGTCACCAGCACTTAAGAGGAGAGGTGCTTCACGCCAGCCCGGCAGGCCCCCAGGAGGACCAGACAGATCAGCATCAGAGCGGGTACCCTGGAGGGACGGCTGTCAGTGAGCACCCACAGAGAAGGACAAGTTGCCCAAAACCAGACAGGGCACCTTGTGGAAAACACATCAAGAGAATAAAGTTTCAGCAGTGTATTGAGCTGGTCAAAGAACCTTGTCAACAAACATCCTCAGGTAATAGAGAGGCTCCTGTCTTCCCCTTGCACGCTAGGTTTGCAATCTTGCCTTGTCTTATTGCAAAAACTGTAATCGATACTTTGTCAGCAGAGAGCGATGCTGTCGCAGAGCCCCACTGTGAAGAAGGGAAAGAAATCATGTCCAATCTCCGCACCCATGCAAGAGGGGCAAAGTCAGCACAAGGGAGCGATCAATACGAGCGCTGGATCAGGTCTCCAGCTCCTCTCACCTTGGTACCGTGCTGTCAGGACAGGTACTTCAGGCTGCACCACTCGAGAGAATTCAAAAGCAGCTTGTCTTCCGCAAAAACTTTTTTTCTTTTTTTAATAACTGGTTTTCAAGAACACTTTTCAGCAGCCTCAAGTCCAACACGCTCCCAGCATCTCTGAAACCTTCTGGATAATGCTACTCTATAGTTTTTGCTCTTGTTAAATAATTTGAAGAGCACTGAAATGAAAATCTATGTCCAGAGGCTAGGTCTTCGTGCATCTCCAACAATGAGCTCTTAATAGCTGAAATTAAATCCAGTGATTTAGTCCAGAAGAAAATTAAATACCCAAGAATATTTAGTAAGACGGTCTTCAAATAATCTAAAAGAATGCATTTGCCTGAATTCAGTGCTAGGGCAGTACTGAAGAGCAGCTCATTGCTATTTATGCAGGAATGTTCCTCAAGGACACACTAAAGTAGGCACATCCACTGAGCCAACTGCAATTTACTGTTGTCTCTTTCAGTTCCCTAATGCATCCACCAACCGATTCCCCGCAAAGGACTGACCGACCTGCGCCTCCAACTCACCCTGCTCCTGCCAAGTGCTTTATC
The DNA here is from genome assembly GCF_023634155.1 of Falco peregrinus. Classification (NCBI taxonomy): domain Eukaryota; kingdom Metazoa; phylum Chordata; class Aves; order Falconiformes; family Falconidae; genus Falco; species Falco peregrinus. The sequence continues at coordinate 119,899,821 of NC_073723.1, forward strand.
TCACACAAACTCCCTCAGCCATGGGGACAAGAGATGTTTCTCCCTGTATTTCAGCAGAATAACCAGCATGTCCATCTCACAGCCAGGTATCTATCACCTCAAGCCTGACAAGAATTCTGCAAACGAATTGTGATGCTGGCAATTTTCTGAGTAGTTTGCTCTAAAATTAAGTGTCATCGAGTAATTTGTGTCTGGCTCTGCCACAATTTCCATAGCCATAATTATTTCAGACACACTGTAGAATAGCAATATAATACGCAATCCTGAACAATAAATATCTCCAAACTTGATCATTACTCCAAAAAGAGACTGAAGAGAAAGCATATTTTACATGGGTGTTCCGTACGCGTGACTGATGGAAAGCAGCATCTACCATAAGGCATTACAGCTACCACGGAGCTACCGCTAATGGGCAGAGGGAGGCAGATGCTCCAAATCCATTTGGCACAAAGCTCTCCACACCTTCAAACTTCACTTCTCCGAGGTCACAAAGGTGCTCCAGCCACGTCCTGCTGGAACACAAGACCCAAGAAGAGAAAGCCAACTGGTAATTCAGAAAGGATACTCAAGTATAAATTCCCTCAGTGATTATTCCTGCAGCAACAGGCACAGATTCACTCCCACAGCCCCCACCCGATGCGTAGCCCCCCTTTCCCATCCCATTACCACTCAGCACAGCCACCACGTGCCCGGCTCCAGCCCTGACAAGTGCTGCTAAACCTGCGCATCAGCACCGGCCCCTCAAGCACAGCATCTGTCTGTGGGATGCCGGTGGCTGCATCAATGATGAAAGTAAAACCTGGTGCTTTATGCAACTTACCAAATCCCAGGAGAAAAAATAAACTTATTATGCATAATACTCAAGCATCAGTCAGAAGATAAAATAAACTCCAGAAGCACATACAGGTTTGTAAGCTAATGTATAAAAGATGAAACAAATAAAAAGCCCCAAGCGCTGTACATTTGGATTCACCTTCTTTCTATTTAAAGAGAAAAGCAGACCTTAGGCTTCAGGATGTATCTTTGCACTAAATGACAAAATAATGTGATTTATTATTCTAAATTTCTCTAACTTCCAATTGAACAATTTATTTTCCAGCTAAGGACACTGTAGTGACACGATGCCTTGATGGGACACACGCGATGTCCAGGGGATTATCTTACCAATACCACTTCCCACCCCTGCCCCAAACTTTTGCTCAGTGAGAGCGAGCCCTGGCCCCGCTGAGCACACATGAACTTGATTTCCAAAAACATCTTCCAGGAGACAGCCTGCTCAGGGCATCTCCAGCTCATATGGTCCTCAGATGCTTTCCATCCTCCTCTGCTACAGAAGTGGCTGATTCCCAGTACAACAGGAGGGACTCAGGTTGGTGTAAGGTCTGGCACCTCCACCCCGGGGCTCCCCCCAGCCTGCAGGGAGCACAGCACCCCACGACTGCTCCCACCCATCCTGCCAAGCCAGCTGCAGCAGAAGCATCACCGCCCGCCGGCCGCTCGCAGCAAACGTGGCCGATGCACAAGGCAGCCACACAGCCCTTGAGGCTTACAAGGACACAAGTCTCGCTCGCAGCTCGCTGTCATTAAGAGAAAGATGGTGCCACGAGCTCTCAGGGCCAGGCCACAGCTTTGGGATTCTTTTTTTCCTTTTTTTCAAGTCAACACCTGCAAACTCACGGCGGGAAGGAAAGGCACCGTCACCTCCGGGAGGCACCAGCCCAGCCTGGCAGCGCAGCGCAGGCAGGAGGGTGCTGCCAAGTGCTGCCCATGGCCCCACAGGACCCCCACCCTGCACACTGCCGGCTCCCGAAGCACAAACTTCCCAGGATGCTCCACCCAAGCATCCTGCATCTCCTGCCTTCAGCGCAGCCCCGTCTCTGCCTGCATCCATGCTTGCCTCCCCACACAGACAGCATTTCCCTCTCCCAAGGAAGGGGAGAGACCAACGCCAACATCAGTAGCCAGGCAAAGGCATTCCTCCTGGCAGCCTCAATGAACGAGCGTCAAATGAGTGGGTCCAACACCAGAGCAACCCCTCTCCCCACGCTCCGCTGTGATGCTCAGCAGCAAAAAGGCATGCACTAAAAGGGAAGGTACAGCAGAACACAAATGGAAAGACTGGTGGGGTTTTTTTAAAAAAGCAAGTACTTTCTCTGTTGTAGCACTTCTCTTTGGAAAATAAAAATCAAGGACTTTATCCAAACTCTCTTTTTTACAGAAAAACTTCCCTTTAAATTTGCTCAAAGCATTGACCAAATTTATGCCCAAGTAATGTCTGGCAGCACTGAAGAAACTACTCTATTTCACAGTATTTGCAGCTGTGTTTTTCTCCACAAACCTACTACTCACAACAGACAGGATGATCTTCTCAAAGGGCTTTGCTTATCCATTTGTTCCCCTACTATTCAAGAAGCCAAGCACAGGAAAGAAAAAGACTTCCCCGAGATATCTGTAGCAAGGCACGATCTGCTACGAGAGACGCGTTCTCGCTGCTTGCTGGTGCCGGGACAAGCGGCTCTAAGCTGAAGTGACTGCAAGGGCAATTTGTGTCAGACACAGGGAGAGCAAGGTGCCCGGACGGGCTGCCCGGGCAGGCAGCAAAGGCGTCACTGGAGAGCTCTGGGAGGAGGATAAACACCCGCAGAGCCGATGCCGGGGAGACCTGCAGTGCCCGAGAGCCCGGCCACGGCAGGCAGAGCAGGGAGCAGGGAGTAGCCCAGCTAGCAGCCACCGCACAGGCACGGATCTTTAGGGAATTACTGGGGAGGGGGCTGCAAACGGCTTAGGAAAACAGCAACAACAAAGGGCCACATCGGAATCCAGGCTGTGCTGTCACAAATCTTGTCTCCTCATTACAAGTAACAATTATAAGCTGCCATAAACCGTAATTACACTACACACAGCGTTAGATTCATCAGGCAATTACAGCCATTAATAACGCACCCCAGCCTGATGAGCAGAGCAGACTTGAGGTCTGGTGTCCTTCATTTTTCAGCAGACCACTGATGAATCCTACAGTAGATCAGAGAAGCCATTTCTGGCCCACTGCAGCGTCAGGCGTGCATTACATTCTACATCACTAGCAGATACCATTAGCAAAGACTGCTCTCTTCTAATTAGTGTTGACTTGCGCCTTTCATCTTATCCCTATGGTTCAAGACCAGCAGCCAGGCCAGCTCACCTTGTAAAGCCCCCAAAGTCCTTCATGCAGCCATTACCAGGGATGATCCCAGCACAGAGCGAGGCCAGCCCACTGCAGCCGGAGGAAAAAGGGCAGACACAGAGGTGCAGGCTTGCACCAACAGCCCCACGTGCTGCAGCCTGCCCCAGAGTGTGCCTTCGCCCTGCCGGGAAAGGCTACAAGGGAAGACTCACCTCCAGCCCTCAAAAAGTCCCATTTCCACGTAAGCAAATGGGCAGAGCAGCCGACAGGTTATCTGTGCGAGAGAAACGTCCAGGATGGAACACAGAAATGACACAGTGGGATGAAGCATGCAAATCTGCCCTGCCGAGCCTGGTAACTTCTGCTGGTTTATCACAAACCTACAGGAAAGGGGTGGGAAAAGGAAAAATCCTGCAACAGCAACTCCTTTCCCCTCTCTATCCTTGAAGTATCATTTCAGGAGAGCCCAGAAGACCAACATGCTTTATAAGCAAAGGTGCAAAAGAACAAAACCAGGGGCTATTATTTTCCTGAGATTTCTCCCTCAGCGAGATACAGTATATCTTCCTCGTGTCCTGTCCATGGAATGTTGCATCTGACATGCTGCTCAAAAATCCAAACTAATGCAGAACATGGGGAGGAACTTCTTTTATTCCCCTTTTCAAACAGCCACTGCGGCCATCAGCAGCTGCTCCATACGCCCACGGGCAAGACAGCAAGTCGCTGATGTGACCCCTTGTGCAAGGTCCCCTTCCCTGAAAATTCACTTTAAAATGCTGCTTAAAAATCCTGACAGAGCACTAGAAACTATTTTGTCCCTAAAACTGGTTTCAGTAGTGTCACTCCTGTGTAGGCAAGGGATACAGCCCGCTAATTAGACCATCATCTACCAGAACGACCGCGGTGCCAGGCCGTCCTGTCCTGGTGAAGGACAGCAGAGCATGGGACATTTTCCCAGCACAATGCAGCGCAGAGCCAGCTCCTGCCACTGCTGTCAAAAGTGGAAGGAAATAAATTGAGAAGGAAATTTAGCTAGAGCACAAATTTACGTATCTGTCAAAGAAGAGTGGCTGACAGCTATTTTTGGAAACTGGTCTCTATCATATTAATTCAACGTCTGGTTGAAGTTGTCTCATTTGCAGCAAATCTGGCTGGTAAATATTAACCTTGGGCTTTGTTGAAATTCTCCTTGCAGATATTACAAGGGATTGGATGGAAAAGATGAAGCAGAAAGAGACAACTTTACAGCAAACGTCAGGCAGACCCTCCACATCGCCGTTTCATTTACACAAAAGCTATTGCAATGCACCACAAAGTAAATGGCATGAAGGGGCTACGGTTCATGCCTGGTGAAATTAAAAGTAAAAAGACATGAGCGCTGAGAAGCCTACTGAAAACAAAATAAGGATGGACAGGTGATCATCCACAGTGCAACAGGACTCCTCACTCGCCTGCCGTGCATCTGCTGGAAATAGGCTTTAAGATCTGTATAAGTGCAGACCAGCATCTGGCTACAGATATATATTAGGGAAGAAAGGCAGTCTAAATGTATTTACAGTGACAGAGCCTCTCCTCTTATTGGAGAGTAGATGTTAAACAGATGCTAAAGCTGCTCGGCTCCAGCCTAGAGATGGCTGCATTTCAAAGATCGCTGAAATGATTCATCAGAAACGTGCAAGCCCACGGAAGCCTGTCAGGTATGCTGGGGCATCTTCAGAGAAGTGGTGCGACATAGAAAGCCGGACAGTCGGAAGGCTCAGCTTTCTTGCAGCAGTAATTAGCAGAGCCGTAAATCCTATTAGTCTTTTTCCATCTCTCCTAATTTCAGTGCAAGGGTACAAGTGTTCTCTCAGCGGCAGGATGATTTCAGCACTTAAATCACGGTTGCAGGGATGCTGGCTTTGTGATTTAGTTCAAACAGCTTCACCAGTTCAGCGGAAAATAAAGCTCGCTCCCGCTGCAGGGAAGCTGGCACCTCCCACACCTCCCAGTAGCACCGTGGCCACCACCGGCGCTGCCACCCATCCCAGCCCCACACCAGGGGTGCCAGCAGCGGCCAAGCCCCCCACCGCAGCCAGCCGGGCTGGGGTCAGAGCAGCCCCCATCTGCCCAGTGAGTGGAGCACTGGCTGGTCCCCACGGAGGGACCACTGTGTACCCTGGCTTCAGAGCACACCGACACCGGGCAGCGCCCAGCCACGGGATGGCCTAGGGAAACTTCATGGCTTCTGCTGCCCCATTTCCTTGTGATTTCAACCCAAGAAGTTGCACCACGCACTTGGCCCTAAGCACCACCCTGGATCCATCCCGGACCCGGCTGGCAGCCAGGTCCCCTGGGATCACCGAGCACATGCCACCCCAGCAGTCCGTGGGGTGAACGGGCGACTGATCTCAGACACCAGCACGTTCCACGCTGCAGGCGCAGCCAGAAAGTCCTCAGAGATCAAAGGATGAGGGCGAGGGCCAGCAGCTGCAAAGCAGCACCTGAGACAGCCTGGAGAACCACCAGCTGCCCGCAGCACTGGCTGCGGGGGTCGGTCCCCAGGCTGCCCCCGCTCCCCACAGTGGCCAGTCCTCAAACAAACTCAGGGTCCAACCTCTCATGGCCACCAGAATGTGACAGACTGTGGCAAAGAAGTTTCATAGGCAAGGAGGATCCAGTGGACTTGCACCCACTGAGCCCCCCAAAGCCACCAATGTCACATCTGCTGTGCCGTCACCTGGCTCTTTGAACATCCCCGAACTCCCACCGCATTTACCTGCCTCCAGCTCTAGGACTTTTCTCTTGTTGAATAATTTCTACAGCCTTGAACGCTTTCATCAGAAAGCTTTTAAAGTTACTCACTTAGCACTATGCTAATGCAGGGCTCTAAAACAAACCAAAAACTTCCAACCCTTAAAAACTGTTTTCTGATATTTGACCAGACATCAGACACTGCTCCACAGAGAGTGACTAATGACCTGCTTTCTGTGAGGGGGGGGAAAACTTAATTACGTCCATTAAATTACTTCAAATATTTTTCCTTAGAGAATATGAATTATTTAAACTCAACACAGAGAAACCTGAAACATTAGCGAAAGCCTTCTGGGACTCGCTATGTAAATTCCCACTCCAAACAGATGGGGAAAGCATGGCGAGCTGCCATGCAGCCACTGAAGCAATGAACAGCGCTAAGATTTCAATTCGATAGTCATAATAAGGTCTTCTTGAGGAGGGCACCGAGCAAATAGCTACTACCCGGAGCACCAGGAAAGGTTTCCTACCTCCTGGAGGAAGGCAGCACAGTGGGCACAACGTAAACCTGGCAAGCCTCAAGTAGCTCCTGAAGGGCAGACAGGATTCCTTGGGAAAAACTCGCTCTCCAACCGAACCATGCGCCTCGAACATGGGGGAACTGCACCTGTTTGGGACGTATTTAGCTGTTTTGCTCTGCATCTGTTTTCTACCAGGCGAAAAAGTAGAGGTCCAAGGTATCAGCTGGACACCAGGCACAGGCAGCAAAGGGTCTTTCCAGGCGTATCTTACTGGAGAAAACATCTCCCCTCACACATCCCAGCTGGTGGTCAGATCCCTCCTCTGCCCCAGAGGAGCTCTGCTAACAGGGCAGCCACAGATGCTGCCAGTTAATAATCGATAGCAAATTACACCTTTGAGAGAAGCAAAGCCCCCGTGCTGAGGGACGGAGGAACCGCTGTTCTGGGGACAGGAGGTGCACACCAAAACCCCATGCCACAGCCCCGCTCACCCGGCACCACTGCCGCCTGTGCTGGCACCAGACCCGGTGCACAGGCAGTCAAGACCACGCTGAGCTGGGACGAGGTCCTGGCCATGGCCCGAAGCAGGATGGTGCCCGGGAGGAGGTAGGAGCCCGGCGCCTCCCTCTTCAGAGGCTCCCACACCGTGGATCAGACCGTGGGGCTGATCCCATGCCTGGCTCTGAAAGCGAGAGCAAAGTGGTCACCACTTTCCTTAGTGGGCACCAGGTTCATTAGAGGGATACCCATGAAGGTAGAGGTTATATCCATTTTTACTGCTGTCATTAGACGTAACCTTGCAAGCTGTAAAGTCATCAAATTATTGTGTCTAAAGCATGACAACGGGGACATTAATGTTCTAGAGTAATTTTATAGTTACAGATAAAGCTGTGGAAAATGCCTGACGGTGCTCAGAGCTCTGACACATCTGCCCAGCCAACACCGTGCTGCTGAGCAGCTACTGGCAACGCACCCATTTACCCGGTTGCCACCCTTCAGATTAAAGTCTGGCTGTTAGCTGGGGAGCTGCAATCAACTTAAAGAATCATATTGCTGACAAAAGGCAATTCCACTCGCCTGAGCTGTGCTCAGGCACCATGCAGACCGGAGCAGTCTGGCAGCACGGACTGACATAGAGAAAAACTGCCGGAGGACACCGACGGCCACTTTTACCTCTGCATCCCCCGTCCTTCTCCTCAAAGCCGGGACCGCACGTGCATTTGCCTATGGGGACCAGCCACTCGCCCTCCGCACTGCAGTGCATCCGGGGGGGGTTATCCACATCCACTTCGGCGTGAGCAACACAAGTGCCCTTAACTTCCACCAAAGTCGCGAAGGCCGTCTCCGCCACCGTGTCTGGGAACACGGCCAGGTTCTGCACAGTGGCAAGGCACTTCTTGTAATAGACCCGCACGGAGACCAGCGCCACGCAGGCGCCCACATCCTGGAAGCCCAGGTGGAAGCCTCTCTTGCTCAGGTGCCCAATCTCCCTCAGCTCGGTGTTCAGCTTCATCTTACGCTCACCCAGGTCCCCCTGTGTGAAGCTCTCATCAGCAGCAATGGTGTCGATCTTGGTGTGCTTGCTCTCACGGACGCTACGGCCCAGGTCAGAGTCTGACTCAACGTAATACAGATTGAAAGTCTCCTTGCAGGTGCCCGTCACGCCAGGGATGCTGTTGCAGTCCCGCAGGGTGAACTTCAGCTCAATGAAGATCCTCTGGCCATCCCGCCTGGCAATCCAGCCCGTCTGCAGCCAGTTGTTCTGGTTCGGCTCCATGACATTGCAGACCTGGTACGTGCGAATCGGCTTGTAATTCTCATCCACGCCACTGATTTCTTCCCACTGGGGAAAGAACACAAAGGGCTGTAACAGCTCAGGAGCTGCCATGAGCAAGAGCCAGCTGCCCCGGCAGAAACAAAGCGATCAGTATAAATACCAGCGCCACAAGCCTCTCCCCCCACAGACCATTTACACTGTAGGCACTCAAAGTCCTCAGCCCACCAAAACCACAACCTGTAGTAACCCAGCGGTGCTGCTGGACCACCTATATACCCGAGCTCTCTGCAAAGGTACAATCACAGAGAAACAACCAGAAACGGGGCACTGGCATCAGACCTTCTAGAACAGCCTAACATGAAACTGGACCCATCCTTGGCTGAGCACCCAGAGCCATTATCTCCCACAGGCTCCTCGGATTTTCTGTCCCTGGGAAGGTGCATCTGCACGGCATTGCCACACAGCCAGACGGGGCTGGGCTACCCAGAGAAGTCAAAGATGGCCAAGGAGGCGTGATGCCAGTTCACACCATCACGCAAGGACAAATACCTTCATGAGCAGCAGCAACTTCTCCGTCAGGAGAGGTTTTAGCTGGAACAGGACAAATCCCCTGCAAGCGAGACAGTGTTTCCCCAAACTTACCAGCAGAGATTCTGATTAGTGAAATGATGATTCAACCCTTACAGCCTTAAGGATGACCTGGCAACTTCCCAAAGCAATTCTTTCTGGGGGTAAATTTACGCAAGATTGCCAAACGTACACAAAACTAAGTTTCTTCTGCAGACTAACAGCTGGCCAACACAGATGAGTCCAGGTTCTACCGCTATTCCCTCTGAACACTTTGCTTCCATTCTGGAAAATAAACCCAAAGCAGCAAGGAACAGAACTCTGAGTTTCCTGACACACTCTCCTGAAAGCAGCTATAGACCGACCCGATGTGATGCAGAGCTCCCAACGATCCCAGCCCAGCCGCGGCCCCCTTCCAAGAGCTGAGCTGATCCCCAGGCGCTCGTGCTGGCGTGCACATGACAATACAAATCCCAAACTGCTCGGTGTTTATTTGCTTGTTACAGGAGTGTAAAATTCATTTTGAGGCAGCATCGCATGTGGGCTGTACCCCTCACCCAACCAGCACTTTGCTCCTCGCTGTGAGCCCAGGGGTGCCCAGCGCTGATCAACGTGACAGCTCTAGCCAAGCTGCCCCTCCACCCCCAGCTTGAGGAGACCCCGCACCTGCCAGCCCCCTCCACTGGCTCCACGCGAGCAGGGTGCTCATGCTGCAAGACTTTAAATACTGCTGAGCACCAGAAGGCAGCCCCCCTCCAGCTGCACAGAGGGACATCCCACCTCCGCACTTACCCCATTTGATGGGTGTGAGGTCCAGCCCAGCTCTGCTTGCGATTCCTTCGAGTCCAGCAGGACAACTGCAGGGAAGACAAGATGCTAGAGAGCAAAGACACCAACCCGGGACACAGCAGTAAATATCGACCTGGCCCAGCCGTCGGGAAGCTCAGCACGGCGCATCGCTCCCCACATGCCGGAGCAGTGGGTCCGGTCCCAGAGCGCAGGGAGCAGCTCCCACCCCAGCTCCCACCCCAGCGCCACCGGCCATCGCGCCAGCACCGCACCCCGCACCCGGCAGGCCCGACGCTGCAGGGCCCTGGGCTGGGCACCCAGCGCCGAGGGCGCAGCTACGCCAGGAGCACCCCGAGCTAACGGGTGCACCCAGGGCGGGCTGCAGCCTTTCCCCAGGGACTCCGCAGGACAATCCCAACACCCCGGCCAGCGCTGCAACTGCCGTGCCCGCAGCGTGCGCACCCTGGAACTGACAGCTACTGGCGGCTGCTTTGAAACGGGAATTTCCTCGGAAGCCAGCGTCCGATTTCTACGAAAGGGCTCGTTCCGTTGGGCGGGAGGCGGCGTTTCACACGCTGGCGCTCGCACCCCGCGCAGCCAGCCGGCAGCGGGCAGCCCCGGGACTGCCGCCGGGCTCCGGCCGCTCCACCCGGCGCCCAGCTCCGGCCCGGGGGTGCGGAGCAGCCCCCCCCGCCACGGCCCCGCCGGCAGCCCGGTCCGGTACCGGCAGCGCTGCGCGGGCAGCGGGCACCGCTGGGGCTCGTTCCGGCCACCCCGCGGGGACCCGCCGCGCCGCCCCCGCCCGTCCTGTCCACGCCGCGGAGCCACCGCGCCCGAGGCGACACCGGAGCAGGACGGGGAACCGCGCCCGGACCCGACCCGCCGGCACCGGAGCGGAGCCGCCGGCCCTGCCACCGAACCGCTCCGGTTCCTCCGGACGCCGCCGGGCACGGTACCGCGCAGCCCGGCCCGCTGCGGGCGACCGACGCCGGAGCCGGTGCCGCGGCACCAAGGCCGCCGGGCACGGTGCGAGTGCCGGAGCACCGGGGAACACGCCGAAGCCAGGAGCGCCGGTGCACCGGGCGCCGCGGCCACGCCGCTCCGCTCGCCCGGTCCGCGCCCCGGCTCACCCTGCTCGGCGGCGGCGCGGGGCAGCAGCAGCAGCAGCAGTAGCAGCGGCAGCAGCAGCGGCAGCGCCCGAGGGAAGCCGCCGCCGCCGCGCGCCGTCGCCATGGCGCCGCCGACTCCGCGCGCCCCGCGCCGCCGCCGCGCTCCGGCCGCCGCGCCCCGCCCCTGCCCCGCGCAGCCAATCGCCGCCGCCAGCCGCCGCTGGGGCGTGGCCTTGGCCCGCGCAGCCTATCGGCGGTGGCCTCTAGAAAGGGGCGGGGCGAGTGCGGGCGTGGGGGCGCCGTTCACTCTGAAGCCTACTGATGGCAGCCGCAGCTCAATCCCTGACCCGCCGTGCCTGTTGGCCCGGTCGGTGGGGCAGGCACCTGCCGGAACAGGCTGAGTCCGGCGGAGCAGAGCCTTGGGCTGCCCGGTACCGCTGCCGAGGGCAGGCACTGCCCTCCCCATGGAAGCCAAAGGGCACAGACAGCCCTTGCTGATGCTGAGGAGCAGCAGCCTTGTGGTCACAGCCATAATTAACAATGCTGGGTTATGTCATGTCATGTGTCCGTGTCCCCCCTTCATGACATTGGCTCCCTGCTGCCATTAACAGGCAGTGGGTGGTGGTGAGGCAGAGCCTTGTTCCTGCACCGCAGGGTGCAGGAGAGCAGCGGGGCAGGTCTCATCACTGCCCATGACTGCAAGTGATGCACAGGAATTTTACGTCAAGCCCTCTGCTCTGTGTTTGTGGGCTGACATCTGCTTCCCAGCTTCTTCCCGAGGTCCCCCAAGCCCAGCGGCTGCCATAACATTCTAAGCGGCCAGAAAGAAGCCCTGGGAAAAGGCAGCCCCAGGCAGGGCCGGTCCTGCCAGAGCTGTGCAAAGGCAGCGCTGCAATGGCGAGCCCAGTGCGGGGAGGCTGCAGGGAGGCTGGCTGGGCTGGGGGAGGCAATTCCTGGCTCACTGCAGGCGAGGTGTGTGCCCCCAGGCCCACAGCCTCCTGCGTCGGGGGAGGAACTTGATGAGGTTTGATTATCACTAACCGTAGGTGTTGCAGGTCCCTGCAAAATTTAGTCAGGCTGAACACCCGCCAGTTTCCCACCTGATGGCTGAGACCATGATGCCAAAGCTGGCTTATGTAGCAACACTTGTTCCTGTGGGATGTTCCCTTTGCTGTGATTATGTGCTGTCAAATGTAAAACATTGCAAATCTGGAAGAAAAATATAGACTGTCCACTTAACGCAGCCTGGCTGGTCTCTGGCACCCAGTGCACAGCCCCTGTTTGTGGCAGTGGGTGCTTGGACCACGGGTCATGCCTGCCACAGCCCTGCAGCCCTGCGGAGGGGTACCCCAGCCCCAGCCATCACTGCTGGATCCCCACTGCTGCCGCTGGCCACCCCCAGAGCAAGGGCAGCACCGGGCTTGGCTGCTGGCTTGGCAGACGGGAGGAGTGCCCAGGGCAGAGGGTTGTGTCTGGACATGGAGAGCTCAGGGCTGGGTCATGCTGGCAGCAGGACTTGCCCATCTGAACCAAAACCCACGCATGGGATGAGAGGTGCAGTAGATGTGAGGGGGAAGAGCAGTGTCGCGTGTCCACACAAACAGGCTGCACTTAAAACTTCTTAAAGCCTTAGACACTGAAGCCTGAACTGTGTGGTGCCTCACAATGCTCAGGTGTGCTGGAGCAGGTATCCGATTGAAGCCTGCTGCCAGTCAGGCTCAGATTTACACATTGCATAATTAAGATTAATTAGATATGGTGAGTGCAGTTCATTTGGCTCATGCCCCAGCTTCTAAGTACTCTCCTCCTGAAGTCAGCAGGACTACCCGTGTGGATGCACTTAACCCTACGTGAAAGGCCCTGCAGGATCAGGAATTCTGAGCAACCCAGGTACCAGCTCAAAACCCCAGGCACCATGGTTTTTTAACCTGTTGCGTAGGAATCTCACCTTCCCAAGCATTTTTTGGAACACCTAAGGCACATTGGCTTTTGAGACGTTTGGGAGGGGTTGTGTCCAAGCATAACTGTTGGAAACCTGGGGCTCCTGGCCAGCACAGAGGAAGATGCTGCTCTTGTGGCCGTTCTGCAGAAACGGAGGAAACAGTTTCCAAGCACGATGAGGATTCACAATTGCATTTGACAATATATACTTCTAATAGTTCTATCTGCTTTCCACGTCTTCCAGCACTCCCCTCCCACCCCAAAGGACCGACCCCCCGTATTCCAGTTCAGCCCCAAACATTAGCCGTAGCCTGTGTCATGGTTTAACCTCGGCCGGCAACCCAGCCCCACGCAGCCGCTCGCTCACTCCCCCCAGCCAGGGGCATGGGAAGGAGGATCGGAGAGGAATGTAAAACGCGAGGGTTGAGATAAGAACAATTTAACAGGTAAAGCAGAAGCCATGCACACAAGCCAAGCCAACCAAGGAATTCTTTCCCCACTCCCCATGGGCAGGTGTTGGGCCATCCCCAGGGCAGCAGGGCTCCATCACGTGTGACAGTTACTCAGGAAAACAAACGCCATAATGCCAAATGTCCCCCCCTTCCTCCTTCTTCCCCCAGTTTATATACTCACCATGATGTCATATGGTACGGAACAGCCCTTTGGCTGGCTTGGGTCACCTGTCCTGGCTGTGTCCCCCCCCAATTTCCCGTGCACCCCCAGCCCTCTGGCTGGCAGGGCCCAAGGGACCAAAAAGTCCTTGATTTAGCATAAACATCACCCAGCAACAACAAAAACCATCAGTGTGCCATCACCATTGGTCTCACATCAGAGCCAAAACACAGCGCTGTGCTAACTGCTAAGAAGAAAATTAACTCTACCCCAGCTGAAACCAGGACGGTCTCCAGGCGCAGGGGACAGACCCCGCGGTGGGACACAGCCAACCTAGCTGGGTGCCTGCAGCTGGATGGTATTCCCAGCTCTCCCTCCATTTCTCAGCCCCTCTGGAAACACGTCCGCTACTGTTTCTCTAGCTTAACATGACGAGGGAGCCAATTCCCATCCACCTGTCAGTGCTCTTTCCGTCCGGGAGAGCTCGGGGTGGCCGGTGCCTTGCTGCGGTGCCACCACGGTGCATGGGCACCTCGCACCTGGCCAATGCTCCCACCTCGCGCCTGCAGCCCCGTGCTCCCAGCAATCCCGGGGTACAGCCCTGGCGACTGGGGTCATGAGTTCATATGATTAAAACTCTCCCCCCCAAACCGCATTACAGGGCAGGGAAGCAAAAGACAGAGTTTATTTATAACCTTCCTCAAGTGGAAACCAGCAAAAGTGACCCATTATTACTGGAGATTTTTCAAGCCACCCAGGAAGAAAAGTGATATTTAGTTGTCGTTAAAGGCTCATAACTGTATAACAATTTCATGCTATGTTAACTTCTAGGGTTTCTTTCGCATATAAATTTTTAAGGAGTAAAACAGAAAAACCCAGGCACTTGACCTTTAATCACAGTTATTTGTGTGATCAGTCAAGTGTGGGAAAAAGCTAGTTTGTGTTTGAAAGATGCCCTTTAAAACTAGATTGCTCTAATATGACACACAACTCACATGGTGTAATATATAGGATTTTGTCTACCAGCCTCTGGGGCACAACAGCCTCCCATTTAGTATTCATGCGCAGGATCTTGCTGCTGGTACGTTGGAAGGTATTAATGTCATGAAGCAAATCGATACAGACCCCTGGGATAGCTCCATTCACCACCAAGACCCACGGGAGGTGTACGCGTTCATGTCACTGAAGAACCAAACAGGGAACATTTTCAGTGTGTATGGAGGATTTGATGTTAGAGATATGTTTCACTAGAAGGGTATGTCATGCTAATAGCGTACAAAGCTTTTCCATTTATCTGAAATATTATTCTAAGCACTTAGAAAAGCTTAATATTAGAACAGCCAGAGGTGTTATAATTATGATTTTGAAGTATCATGTTGTTTTGTGGAAATGATCTCATGAATTTTTCTCTGGCAAGACTGGATGACTAAAAGCCGTGGCTGGAGTGAAGGAAATAGAGCAGCCTTTTAAACTGAGACTATTGGATTTAGTCATTATCAGGCACAGCTGATGAGCAGGGACAAGCCCCTGAGCACAAAGACGGGCTGCGGCACAGCCAAGCCAGCGCCGGGGATGCGGTCCCGGAGCAGGACAGAGGGATGCTGTCCCCGGGATGGGACAGCAGGACAGAGGGATGCTGTCCCCGGGATGGGACAGCAGGACAGAGAGATGCTGTCCCTGGGATGGCACAGCAGGACAGAAGGATGCTGGCCCTGGGAATGCTGGCCCTGGGATGGCACAGTAGGACAGAGGGATGCTGTCCCCGGGATGGGACAGCAGGACAGAGAGATGCTGTCCCTGGGATGGCACAGCAGGACAGAAGGATGCTGGCCCTGGGAATGCTGGCCCTGGGATGGCACAGTAGGACAGAGGGATGCTGTCCCCGGGATGGGACAGCAGGACAGAGAGATGCTGTCCCCAGGACAGCACAGCAGGACAGAGGGATGCTGGCCCCGGGACAGCACAGCAGACCAGCTATCTCCTCGAGCAACAAGGGGCCGGTTTCTGTGGGTGAAGGAAGAGGAATACCTGGGTTGTCAGGTCAGCTCTGTCACCCACATCCACTCGGACAGCTTCCCTTACCCCACTCCCGAGCACTACCACAGCCATGGGATAAGCCTCGAGAGACAAGAGCAGGAAAGAAAAGACACCTGTTTGTCTGGGCTCCAGATTGCCAGGGGAACCTCTGCAAAGAGCTAGGGCCAGCACAGCCCAGAAAATGTGCAATTCACCGAGCTGAGCTATTACCTGCTGTAAGTGGAGACAGAAAGATAGTTTTGAAACCACAGTGAAAATAACCCTCCTGGAAAAAAAAAATCAATACAAACACCAAGCAAAGAGGATCAGAATCCAAGACCATCAATTCCTGAGATAAATAGTTGAAAGTCTCAGTGGGAGGACAGCCAGATCTGGACTGAAAAACAAAACTTTGTTTCTTTTGCTGACAAATGACTTTTTAAGCTAAAGGACAAAGGAGCCAGGAGGATGCAGGCCTTGGTATGTGGCTGCAAGAGCTGCCCTTGAAGAAAGAAGGCACAGGCAGAAACCTCACGGAAGCTTTTACACCTCTTCTTCCTTTTCCACACTTGAAAGGATTTCTTACAACAGAAAACAAGGGGTTTGTGCAATTTTGTGCTGTTTTGAGCATGTCACAAAAACATGCTCCAGGACGAGTTTTGCTGCTTTTGCTGTGACGAGGCCAGAGTCAGAGCAGAGCAGGCAACAGCAACAACCGCACAAACATATCTGGCATCCACATCCCACGCAGGAAAGCGGCAGAGTTAGCGCAGCTCACCCACCCGCACTGGGTACCCTCGGCATCTCGCCGTCCTGCTGCCCTGGGCTGATCCCGGGCTCAGGCACCACTCACGGCCCAGGAGGACCATGCTCCGGCATGGCCCGCGCCTTCACAACCACTGCCGCCAGTGCCGGCTCATCCCTGCACCATCTCCTTGCTGCTAACTGGCAGAAATCACAGCAAAAATAAAAGTTAATGTAAAGCTTCTCCATAAATCTCATGATCAAAGCTGCACAGCCCTACATCGTGGGCTGCAAAAGAAAATACTCTGCCTATTAACTCCTTTTACTTTCTGTGTTGTTTGTCTGAAAATAAAAGCAGCCAGAGCTAGGCATTTGTTTTTAACGGCTTAATTCTTCTGTCAGATGTGTACTCTTTGCTTCAGGATCTCTGTACTATAAATGTTTTTTGCAGCAGCTCTTTAGCTTTTAAAGTAATCACATAAAAGATCCTTGACTACATAAAGGCAGCTAATCGGGGTAAATGCCTTTAAGCATCTTTACATTTCTTGCTAATGGATTTCTAGGCAGCCCATGGAGAATCCACATTCCAGAAAATAATGTAAAATATAGTTAGTGTCTAATTTTTTTAAATGCTTCGCATTCGTCATATACTGAGAAAATCCAGAGCCCCAGGCAGCATAAGATCATTATACTTATATAAGTAATACTCTGTTCTGTCATCATCAGTATGAAACCCAGCCTTCCACTGGGGGCAAGGATCTACTCAGCGTTAAATTCCAACTCAACCAGAGACAAATTATCACACGCTATTAATTAGACCCAGACAGGAGGGATCCAGGCACTGCAATCTGGTGACAGAATCTGAAGGGCAAGGCAAGGCATTCACTGAGCTCGGGAGTTGTGTGTGGAAGACGCTGCCCCCTCCCCACGTCGCATGGCGCTCCAGGAGCAGCGGGAGGGCTCGTGGTGGGTGATGCCGAGCCATGCCTTCTGCTGCACGGAGCCAAGCAGCCGGCAAAGGCGAGAGGTGAGTGCAAGCCATCGTGCAGCAGCAGGTCTCCTCTGGTGCCCCGTGCCCTTCCTGCCCCTCTGCCTGCTCCCCCCGGAGCCGGGGCAGGACCCCCCATGCACAGCAGTGCAGTAGCACTGTGACCCCACACACCGCCGGGGTCTCCAGCTCCTGTCGGGGTCCAGGGCTAACCGTGCATCGCCCACAGCCCACGGCAGAGCCGGGGGCACCCAACACCAGCAAGTTAACGTTCTCTCTCACCTCTTCTGGTATCAAGGGGTTGCCAGGGCAGCTGGCGTGGGCAATGCCGTGCCCGCCCAGCAGCACTCCCAGGACCCAGCCACCCCAGGGTGCCCCAGCCACGGCTGGGCGCGAGTCCTCATGCTGCCTGCAGCCCCAGGCACAAAGCCCCTGTAAAGGAACAAGCACCTATTTTAAGAGCTATCTGATGTAATTATCTCTGTGGAGGAGGAACCAATGGATGCACAAGTGCAGGCAGGCCACCTAATTCTGCAGATTTATTACATGCATTAATTAGACTCCCTGTGCCACTCCCAGGGGATGCAGACCCACCGCCGCCCAGCTCGCTGGCAGTGGCACATGGGCACGGGGGTGTGCGGCAGGGCTGTAGCCAGTGACGAGAGCACGAGGCCAGTGAAGCTGGGGTAAGGCAAGCCCAGAACTCTTGGGCTTTCCTTTAGCGGCACCCAGGGCAGCCACAGCCCCTGCAGCTCCTGGGGGTCTGCCTGGGCTCCCCCAGCCCCTCCACAGCTGTAAGCAGGCTCCACACAGGGGGCCAGGCAAAACCCCACCCACAGCGGGGGGCTGGCCAGGCAAGGGCCCTGGACAAGTAACTGGTATCAGAAGGAGGTGTCAAAGGATTACAAATAAACAAAGGAAATCAATTATCTGATAGGAGGTTTTCATCAGTCACACAATGGCGTATGAATTACTGAGGCCGGAGAGCCCAGGCTGTAACAAAGCCAGACAGATCCCATCCCAACCCATCCCATCCCATCCTGTCCCGTCCCGTCCCGTCCTGTCCCATCCCATCCCGCAGCATCACTGAGAGCCTCGTGTGGGGCCAACACAGGGCTGAAACGTAGAGGAGAAATAATTGCTTTTTAATTTTCCCAGGAGAAAACAATGGTTTGCATTTGCTCAGCCCTATCCCAGCATGGGGAGGGTTTGCCCCATTTTGCTCCTCACTGAGTAAACTGGTGCTTCTGGCTCCACTCTCAAAGGTCACCCCAGCCCGCAGAAAAGGCAGCGTGAGGGAGCAGAGCCCTGGCATTGCCTGCTAACAGTGGATACATGGGAAAACTGCACCAAACCTTTGGCAGCGGCCAGGCCACTCCGGCTTTTCGTATGGAGCCGTGGGGGCTGGCTGGTCACGAGGAGAGGGGCAGGGGCGCTCCTCCCAGAGCTGGTCATGGTGCCCAGCATGGACACCAGCCTGCAACACCAGCCCCTGCCCTCCCCAAGCCACAGCGCTGCTCCTCCCTAGATGCCCCAAGCACAGGCAGCCGGGGGACCAGTACGTCCCCTGAGGGTCCTAGCAGTCACCACTGACCAGCCACTGGCCATGGCTCCAACCCTCACCTGGGCAGCATCAACCAAGGGGAAAGCACTTGGTGCCAATAGAAAAGCAATTTAGAGCTCCAGAGGAATCCAGCCGTACTTGAGTGCTAATTACTTAAAGTAAACATATTGACTTTGGGACTGTGTCCTGCCCCACCATTCAGTCACTTCTGAACAGCAGGATCAGAAACCCCGACCTCCTGTGCTCCCCCAGCCCATAGCACCAGCAGTGGGGCCGATGCCATCCCACCCCCAGCAGCACCCTGGAGCCTCCCGGAGCTGCTCTGCCCCTTCACTGCTGGCAGCCAGCGCAGACCTTGGTGGTGGAGGCATGCACAGCACAGTCATAACTGGGCAGTGGGGGGGTCCCGACCAGAAAGACACCCCAGCTCCCCTGGGGGAGGCAGGTCCTGCCCTGCAGAGACGCTTTGACAGTGGTGCCAAACACAGGGCAGGACGCTGGCACCTCGGGGTTTGCAGACGGGTTTCTTCACCTCGGACTGCTGCTGCTTCTCTTGCTCTGGTTGAAAGACAGAATTGCAGAGTGAGAGCTCAGGTGTCTGAGCCTCTGAGAGCCAAGGTCTGTGCTAGAAATTATGATATACCTCAAGTATAATGGTGCAAACAACCATTATCATAATTTTGATACCAATTACATGTAATTTGAACAAAGGAGTTGTCCTAGCTTTGATTTGCTCTCCTTGTATTCCTGGCTGGTTTCATTAAAATCACTTACAGAGATTTGCAGCAGTTCTGTTTGAAGTGCTTTCATTAGGATTTTCATTTTCAGTGGCGTCGGAAATAATTTCACGGCAGGCTGTTAATGTTTTACAAAGGCATCTGCAGCATGTGGCTGTCACTCGTGCTCAGATGCATTTCAGACAACCGGTCCTGCTGGCCACATGGCCATGTGGGGCGAGCGTCCAGCCCCAGAGCCGGGGAAGGATGCTCCGGAGCGGCTATGGCAGAGGCTGGCGCCTGCCCCGGTGCTGAGCTCTCACTGCAGCCCATGCTCTTCCCAGACCTCCCTCGACCGCTCCAAGCAGAGCTGTGCTGAATTTGCAACCCAAAACTTTATAAATTTGAAGACTAATTAAGTACCAGGCTGGTTCGAGCTGCTGTGAGGGGACCCCCAGCGCTGCCTGCATCCCTGCGCATCCCTCGGGGGGACCCTGAAGTGCCAGCACACCCTGGGTGTGGATTTCCCTGTTTCACACCATTTCCCCTATTTGTTAAGAGCTTTTTAACGTTTAAGTCTTTGCGGTGATCACCATTTAAAATCAATTACCAAGATTTCTAACTATATTGGCCTCTCAATAAAGTGGCAGTAAATGTCCCTTAACAACAAGGGCACTGAAGTTACAGCGCTGAGCTACAGTGGATTTCCTTGGGGTGAACGCTGCTCTGGCTCCTGCTCATTAGGCAATCAAAGATGCAAGTTGCATGACACACTGATGAAGAAAGACACTTCAGGACCTGCTCCGTAACTCAATCACCACAAGGCATTCGCCAATTATCCCTTAGTCACAGGGTGAGGGTGACAGAGAGGTCGTGCAGAGCGAGTCTTTTTCATTTGTCCATGATAAAAGAGGGTAATATACTTTGCACATGATAATTAGCAATTTACTCCAGCTGGGGCTAATTCCTAGATACATTTTGCACTCCAGGACTCAGCACTTGGGCAGACTCTAAATAAGGCACCTGCACAGTGTGTCCAGCTCCGTTAAAGCTCTCCAGTAATTACAGAGTGTGCGGTGCACAGCGGCAAGCTGGACGGCTTCCCACGCCTGCGGGTGCCTCTGCTCCGCCTGCCACCCTGCCAGCGCTGGATGCAGCCCCCGGAGAGGGACCACCAGCCATTGGCCACACTGTCCCCCTGGGTGCCTGCCAGGGGGGTCCTGCTGGCTCCGTCCCCATGATGGGGAGAGGGACCCTCCCCAGCCAGCGCATCCCGGCCCCGCTCACAGCCCCTGGCTCAGCGTTGGCCTTCGGTGGAAGGGGCGTTGGGGGAAAGGGCTGCAGCTCAGGGAAGCAATAATTCAGTTTCGTTATAATGGTGCACCCGCATCCCAGGGCGAGATTGCCATGTAGGTTTTCAAAAATACTGCTTAAATAAACAGAAAGGGAGGAAATGCTGGAGAGAGTGTCCAATCTGCATTATAATTAGGGGAAAGAATAACAAATGGCAGAAACAACCTGTTCTCATCTGCAGCTGTGGTTTGTTCCTACTGTATCTGAAAGGCCATGCACCACCCGTACCAGGAGCTTTCTCTGGAAATATATGAGTGTTTCATTCAGCAAGAGTGGAAAAAGAGCATCTTTTTGCATGTATTGCAGATTCTGCTGTAATGAAGCATCAGAGAATTTTATCAGCAACACTTTGCTGCTGTCTCAAGTTTGATAGCAAAAGTGGGGAGCTGCACCCCTGAAAGGGTGTCCATGGGGAGAGCCAACGTGAGGACAGCAGTTAGGCTCCGGCATGGGGGGTCACCCTGTTGTGGGGCTGGGTCTCTGCCCCACACAGTGGTTTGGGGTCACCAGAGTCACATCTGGCCACCCAGAGTCGAAAAGTGCAGTACTCAGTGGATATATTTGAGACATTATTCACCCCCAGACTAATTTAACCATAAACCTTCCTAATGAGTCTGATAGTGCAGGAATGGAGAGAAAGCAGCATTATTATCTGTAAACAGCAGCGGCTGACAGCATGTTTAATCGCAGGCTGTGTGACAGTAACATTGGTGGAGGACAAGATTAGACACTTCCCCAATTAGTCATACACCAAAGGCAGGAACACAGAGCCTGAGGGTCACTTAACCCACGAGCCAGAGGAGCAAAGATCAAAGCTGGAGGCTGCCCTGGTGAGGGGGAGGCACTTGGGGCCGGCAGGGCTGCAGCTGCCCCCGACACCACGGCTGAGCCATCACAGCACCCAGTGCCCTGCGTGCCTGCCAGCACCGCGAGCTGCCTGCTCCTAACAGGATTTTGCAATCTGCAGTGAACATGCTAATGGGATAGAGAGGTAAAGAGTTCATCCTACTCACTTTTCTCTGCTTCTTCCCGTTTTTCTCTGAGCATCTCTCTCCCCTGGTTTTCTCTGGCTCACCTCTCCCTGCCTGAGTGCTCCTGAGGGCTGGAGATTAAAAGCATTAATAAGAGCCAGAATGTATTATGTGAATCCTATTTATCACAAAGCAAATGGTATCTAGAAGGCTGTAGCCTTTGGAGCCACGGCCACCAGTTTACAAGAAATGCTGTCAAGGCTGTGGGGTTTCTCCATCCCCAGCCCCTGAGCCTGGGAGCACGGGGGAGAAGAGAAAGCAGCTGCAGGAGTCGCTGCCGGTGGACCACAGCAAGAGCAAGCGCGGTAATGGCACAAGAGGCAGGCTGGTGGAGGCTGGCAGGGTCTACACAAACTGCAGGGAGGCACTGGATGTGCCAAGCACCACGAGGCAGCAGGATACAGCCCCGACCCCAGGATAGCCAGGGCTGCGGCATTCCCACTGCCAAGGCTGCTTCCAGGGCCGTCAAAACTGTAGCATATGCCTGCTCTTCTTCTTAATCCCGACATTTTGGGTTAAACCAGTAGCTCCTCAGTGGTGAAATGCAGGTGTTTTGATTTATCTGTGAGAATTCTTATTATCAGCCACAGCAACAGAGACTCTGACCTTTCATGTCAGGGCCCCTTTGAATTTACTTTCTGCCCCAAGGTACAAAAGAGGCCATGAGAAAGCGATTTTTTTTCCTCCAAGACCCCTTAGTTTTCAAGAACTTTTAAAGGGCAGAGAAACCATAACTGGGACATCTTCTAACTTTACAAAGGTCCTTCATCATGTTAGATTTTGATTAATCAGCCTCCTACTTTCCTGTCACTTCCACAGGGGAGAGCACCAGAGACCTCCCTGCAGCCCCTTTCGGGAGAGGGAGAAGAAGGATTCTGCAGCTGGGGGAGCTGTGGCCACCTGTGGGGAAGCTCCAGTATCGGTGCCAGTCTGCCCTCCTGGTCCTGGTCCCACTCCTGCTCCCATCAGCAGAGAGACACAGCACCATGCTGGGTGCAGGATGCCACAATGGGCACTGCTGGCTCCCACGCCCCTGTACCGCTCGCCATGGGACCACTGGCCGTGGCTGCCTCCAGGCTTTGAGACAGTTCCTGCGGCTGCAGACCCTGAGACTCTCTGGCCTGCTCCAGCCAGCGCAGGGTGAGCATCATGCTCGCAGATGAGCCTGACACCGTAGGGATGAGGCTGCTCACCCCAGCCCTGGTCCCAGCCCCAGCTGCAGTTGGGGGGGCCCAGAAGCCCCGCAGACTGACTGGCAGCAGGCAGTTTCCTCTGCCTGCCAGATGACATGCATAATTCAGGCGAAATATTCATTTAAGACTGTCTGAGCTGTGGTAATAAAGCAGACATTATGACAATACAGATCAATAAGTCCAGAGAGGATCCTTCGCTGAAACACGCTGCCATTGTTCAAACCAAGTCTTAATTGTGACAGGAATTGATTTCTTTTTTCTAATATCCCTGACTTTTAATTAAAAGGTAGTTAAGTAGACGATACATTTCCAGGATCATTTAGAGGCAGGACAACATCAAGGAGCATGCACTTAAAATGCGGAAATGGTGCCTTGTTAATATAATGAGACTGCAGCCTGGGGAGTTGCTCCGTGCTGATTCAGAGATGCCCGTGGCTGGGCAGGGTACAGGGGTGCCAGGGACCCCACACCAGCTCCCACAGCCTGCAGCTCCCCTCTGCCCTGGCCTCAGCAGGGACACAGCCACATCCCTACTTGTTCTCCCCCTCCCCCTTGGGCCCGCCATCCCTCTGCATTTCACACCCTCTTGCACACACGAGTGCCTCGAACAGCTCTGATTACCCTGCAGACTCCAGTGCTTTGCTTTGCCCTTGGACGGTGGCTGGTGGCAGAGCCTGGCAGGACCAAGCAGGGCCACGGAGGCAGGCAGGGCAGACAGCGCATGTCCCACGGCATGCCGCGGAAGGCAGCCACCAGCTGCCCCAGGAGCTCAGCAGGGTGGGTGCAGCCCCAGCACAGCCTTTCCCTCACTCCCATCCCGTGGTCACGCACACCTTGAGACTGTCCTGAGATGTGTCCACAGCAAGGAAGAGGACAGGCGGAGGGAGCGCTGGAGCCCCTGCGAAGGGAGGGGATGAACTCCTCCAACCTTTTGTTTTTTTCAGTTTCCAGGAAGCTTCTCATGGGCAGGGGTGGCAGCGGCACAGCACAGCAAGACGTGCGTGCGAGGAAGCCAACTGTGAACCAGCCAGACACTTCTCAATCATCCGCTATTACAGTAAAACAGGCCAAAGCACCCTAATCTGACTTGAGGGAGGCCATTAACATCAGAGACTCCATTAAAAGAAGAAATGGGCCTTTTATCTACTAATCAAGAATCGTAAAGGAGAAAACCTTGGAAGACACCCATAAATCCCCTAGCACATCCCCAAGGAAATCCTGGCACTGCAGCCTGCAGCACAGCACAGTGGCGGTGGCTCCAGCGACGCGGCTCCAGCACCATCCCAGCCAGCCGACCCCACCAGCATGCCAAGGCATCTGCCAGACCATGTAACACGACAGAGCCGCAGCCATCCGTACTGGAGGCAGCAGCATCGCAGCAAGTGTCCGAGCCATCCCTACTGGTGTCCTGTCCCTGCCAAGTGGCCCCTCACCGGAGAGCAGAGCTCTTGGGCTGTATGGGTGCTGGGCTGGGTGCTGGCTGCACATCCCCATGCCCCTGCATCGACCAGCTCAGCCAGCCTGGCAGAGCCGAGCACCCAGCAGAAGCCACTCTCCTGCCTTGGGGACGAGGGGCTGCACCCAGAGGCAGAGCTTTGCCAGGTTCACACTCTCAGGCAGATGGACCCCCAGGGGCCATTACCTCCCATCACCTGAGCTTCGATAACAGAGCATTAACAGGACTAATCAAATCTTCCCTGCCTTACCACCCAGTCTGGTTGCTGCTTGGAAAACACGTGCGATGTAGTCAGGAAAGTGGCGTTTGGATCAGGTCCATAAGAAACTGAGCAGTAATTTAGCAGTAATTTAGGGCTCTTCCTGACACCTGGAAGCCAGAGCTGGACTAGTGAGTGCTGGCTGAGCAGCCTCTGTTTCCCGTCCCCATCCCTTGGCACAGCCGTCCCTCTGCCCTGCACCCAGCGGCTCCACCAGGCTCAGTTGCACAGCTCATCAGGAGAAGGGGCTGCGAACGCCCCGCTGCGATCCATCTGACCGCTCCGCGCACCCAGGAGAGCCCCCTTCCCTCCAGCCCTCAGGGTGGCACCTGTGCAGCTGGCTCAGGCACAGCACCCGCAGCATGGGCAGAGGATGGGAGATGCGTGTCACCTCCTCATGAGCTCCAACCATGGAAATGGGAAACACGGCTGGAGCAGACGGGCACCCGGACCGTGGCACTTCACCTGCGGGCTCCAAGGGATGGGACAAGGATGGCTGCATCCCTGGGGAACAGCCAGAGCTGACACAGAGCTCGGACCCATGGAACTGCAAAGCTGCATTCTCAAAAGTGACATTTTAAACCGCAGTGGCTGCAAGCATGTCTTGTCATTGGACTATGGTCACAAGTAGCTGGTTAGGCTCTTTGAAAAGCTTTACCCTTAGAAACACGCACAAGCACCAGCACAGAGCTGTATGGTGAGCTGCTGTATCAGTCCTCATCACAGGGCGTTAGAGAGGACAGGAATTACTTTTTGATACTGGAGTTCCATCTGTATGCATCCTCCTCTGTATTGCTGAACCTGCCTGTCAGAGTCTTGCTCAAAGCTGGCAGTGGTGGAATTCGGAGCAGCAGCACAAAGCAGGGAGAGGCCCAGGTTCCGGAGACCCTGTCTCTGCATTAAAAGGTGCTGGGATAGCTTTTGGCCATTCTTACAAAATACATGTGGTATTTACTCTGCTGATGGGTACCTAAGTGGTCAGACACTGCAGCAAATCCTGTTTCCCTAGGACAGATTAGATTAGAGAGCAGAGGTGCTTGAGAGCTCACTGATATTGCCAGGAAAGAAGAGCAAAGACTGAAGAAGATTCTCAGAAACATCCACGCCCTGCTGTTCTTCCCCTAAGTTGCTTGCTAATGCCAGCTAGAAATGCAGAAGCATCACCTTTGCAAATACAGTCCATTTCTATTATTTGGCTCATCAAATATAAGCCAAAATACAGACAGTGACAAATGGTCTGGCTTCTTAAAAGCCCCACGCACACAACAGCCCTCCCACCCTGCACCCCTGCCGAATATACCCAATACAAGGTGCAGCCCCTCCGTCGCGCTGCCCGTTCCCTGGCTGCAGCATGCCAGTGAGCAAGGCCCCCTCCCCAGCCCCCACCCGACGGGTCACGCCAGGGAGCCGGGGCTGGCAGGCAGCTGTCACCTGCAAGGAACGGGCAAGCAGCAGCCCTGCCACACCTGCCTTCCCCTAACGCCGCCTTCCCAGAACGAGGAAATCCAGCAACTGAGCATGTGAACAACCCCCGAGGGAAGGATAACGCTGTCTGGCAGGGACACCAGGCTCAGGAAGGAGTGGGATAGCCCAGACAAGTTCCCAAAGAATTTGTGGTGCTCTAACACCTCTTCATGCTGATAATCTTTTAATTCATCCAGCTTTGTTACCTTGGATATTTTGGTCTCCAAATCAATGCAGCCCCTAGAATGATAAAGACCTTCATTAATACCACTGGGCTATTGCCTAAACCAACAGCACACGAGCCGGTGCTTTTTCGTTTGATTTTGCTGTCGCTTGGGACAGGATTAGGGAGAAAAATATCTACTAGTTCTTGCAATATCCTTCAGCAAACATCAGCTCAGACCAAAGAGGACATGGGATGCCAGTGCTAGTAACTGGAAAGAAACTCTTCCCTTGCAGATGGTCAGAGACCCTTGATGGCACCCCAGGCTTTGACATAATTATCGCAAGCACAGAGCAGCTGCCAAGCAGCACAGCACTTGAGTGAAAAGGAAGAGAGCTGCTTAATCATACGGTCTCTCTTCCTAAAAGGGGGCTTTCATCCTTGTCCAAACCCTTTGCAGGGGTGCTGCATGCAGCACAAATCAAATATCACGGAAGGGACTTACATGCAGTTAGTGGCTCTTCTTGCTCAGACAGCAATTAGCATTTTGCCTTTGAAGGGGTGGAGGCAGCGCCACCTCCTGCTGCAGAGGTGGGGGCAGATGCCAGCGGGACCCCTGCCCTGTGCTGCCAGGGCCCATGACACACTCTCCTGGCCGTGGCCATGCCCAGGGATGGGACCAAGCCCTCCGCCCCCAGCAAGTCCGAAGGCATCTGAGGGCAAACAGGCATCTGCGGCGCAAAGCACGATGCTCAAGCCCCTCTGCGCAGCCCTACAAGACCACCATGCATCTGCTGGAAGAACCTCCTTGTGAAGCAGCTCGGGCCATTTTCCACAGGCCAGGGGACAGTGATATTGAAGGGCAGAGGGAATCACCTTAAGAAGCACTGATAAACTCAGGTCTTTCTCCAGGGCAGCTGTTTCTAGCTGATGAACTCAGCTCACAGCAGAAAGCATTACCAGGCCTGAAATAGAGCACTGCACTTTGTACCAACAAATTTCATCCCAGTTATCCCGCTCCTGCATTTTTCTCTGAAATATTCCAGTGCCCCAAGCCATCAGTGCCCTGTGCCTGCAGTGCATCCCCCAGCCCCGAGGGATGCCCCCAGCCGGATCCCCAATGCCCCACACCGCTGCCCCACAGCTGCTGTCTTTACCCAGTTCTTTCCCACCTTGCCATTCTTGCTCTAATCTCAGCTTGCTGCGTCTCAGCCAACAGTTTGTCTCTCATTTGACTGCAATGTGTGCAGGTTAGATCTCCAGCACTCCCGTTCTCTGGCAGGTAACTGCTCGGACGCCTGCCTTGCCGTGGTGTGCGTTGCACAGCCTGCCCAGGTCGCTTGCCGAGGAACCCGTCGTACATCTTACCCCATTTTCCCATTTGCTGCTGTTTTTTCAGAGCTGCTCATAATCCAGCTAGCTCAAGTGTTGCGGCATCAGAGTGGCTTTTCCCCAAACAAGCCAGAACTTTCCAGCCAGACACCTCTGGCTTTGTGTCAAGTTCCAGTTTCCCCAGCCAGCGAGTCCCATTGCCTGCCAGCCCTTAAGTTCACATCCAGTCATTAAGCTCACATCAGCTGTCGGCCCATCGCTGCAGCGCCAGGACGGCTGCGGTCAATGCTGACAGCTCTCTGGGGTTGTTTATGTGCCTGTGGAAAGGTTTAGCCTCACCAAACACCCCCATGGGGGAACGAGGTGGCTGGGTCTGAGATGAGTTCCCATCCATCCTGCCCTGCAGAAGGGCAGGAGAAGCGTCACCTCTGTGTCCACTGGCTCTACGCATCCCGGCACCGCATGCCACCAGCGCCTGCAGCACCGAGACCGGAGCCAAGGGAGCAGCCTGGCCCTCACACCCGGTGCAGGGCTGCAGTTTATGTTTTGTTTTCTCTTGTAACTCTTTGTTCCCAACCTTGTAACTGTTAACTCTCAAAACCTGACCTTAAACCTCACTAAATAAATTTTTCCTCTGTGTTACCGTAAGGGCTGCGCAATGCCAGGAATGATGCTCAATCAAGGCAAGACAGAGGAGCAAAGGGTCTCCACAGGGCAC
Organism: Falco peregrinus; assembly: GCF_023634155.1. Taxonomy (NCBI): domain Eukaryota; kingdom Metazoa; phylum Chordata; class Aves; order Falconiformes; family Falconidae; genus Falco; species Falco peregrinus. The sequence continues at coordinate 119,928,030 of NC_073723.1, forward strand.
GCCAGGCGTGTACCCCACCAGGCTGCACGGAGACAGGAAGCTTTGCCAGCTGCCCACAGCTCACAACGAGTTTGCCACCCTGCAGAATGGAGCAATAGCAGGAACCTCAAGGAATTTTGCAGGGCTGGGAAGAAGCACCAAGCGGAGCCCATGGCCAGAGCCCAGAGCCATGCAGAGGTCCTCAGGGAAGGAGCCAGGCGGAGCTAGGCACATGCCGTGGGATGGCTGGGCTGGTGAAGCAGGGGCAGGTACACCGCACCGCAGGCACGGACCAACAGCTGGTTGCAACCCACCATGGCACATCAGCCCTGCAAGACATATCCCCCTGCCCTGGCGTCCTGCTCACCCACCAGCCACTGCAGAGCAGCCACAGGTAGATCACGGCAGTGACGATGTCTCGAGAAGGGGAGCATGAGCAGAGCAGTCAGATGCCACGTAGACTTCAGAGAGCGGTAAAGTAATTAAGTATTGACTGAGAATGTCCTAGGTGAGCCTCGGATGCGCATTACATTCTGCTTAACTCAATAATCACCACGTATATTATCCTTTTCCGCACTCTATCTTTATTAAGCTAAAAGGTCTGCCATTAGCTACTTGGTTTAAGTGTAAGATTTTAATTAATTCATATTATGAAATATAATTGCTTATTAGAGATAACGTTGCACGTTCTATCACACCAGTATCTCTCTGTAATATTTTAACCAAATTACAATGCTTTGTTCACAGTGGGTGAGCAGAGGTTTTATCAGTCAGGCACCAGGATGCAAAACATCCTCCACAAAGCCAAAAAACCCAATAAATTGGTCAACAATTTGGTACAAACCTGCTCTTCAGAACCATCCACCCTTCCAAAAGTGAGCCAGACACTTAAGACCACTGTGTCTGGCACGGCAGTTCCCCCCCACTCGGGGGGGAGCATCATCCCTGTCAGACCGGGGTCTGTAACAGCCCCACACGCGAGCGCCCGCACCACGGGGTGATGCTCCTGCCGAGAGCTGCAGCCACTGGCGTGGACCACGCAGGCACACGAGCAGCAGCCACACCTCTGCAAGCTGTCAGGGCTTGCCTGGCGGGGGTTTCAGCCGCAGGCAGGGCTGGCAGCACTCCGGTCCCAGAAAACTGGCAGTTCCACGGCATCACCCCCGTGGGACCCCGTCCCGGCAGCGGCCAAGGCAGAGCGGGGAGCTGGAGAGCAGTCAGGGGAGGGAAGGCAGCCAGGGGCTGGAGGTTTCTCACCCCTCCTAGCTTTTCTGGCATCCAAAGAACGCAACTTGCAGGGAACCATGTTCTTTGCTGAATGAGCCTTGTTAGCAAACCTCACCTGAAGTCATACCCGAACCCTCCCCTCCCCCTGGCCCTCGCCGGCGGCCGCAGGGGAGCCGGGCTCAGCCAAGGGCAGCTCCCACTGCCGGACCCAGCCCCACCGCCCACACGATGGCCTGGTATCTGCAGATGTATTTAGCTGATGATTTAAGCTTTGATTCCATTTAATTTAGATGTTAGAAGAGTTTTATTTTAGGACTTAATATGCTATTTATGAAGGCATGTCAACACAGCATATCAATTTAGCAGCTGTTGCTAGTTTACTATGAGACGCTGTTTAAGACAGGACAATCTGTCTCGCTACGTAACGTCAATTCTGTGGCACTTACACAAATGCAAAATCACTACAACATTAGAAACAAACAACAGCCGTGCTAGAGAGTTAGAGCAATACCTTGTAAACTGCACAATGAATTATTGACTTTATGGCATTCGGTGCTGAATTAAAATGATAAACTAAAGTTTTTATCTGCCGAAAGCCGTTTCCATGATGTTAAAGCAGCAGATGGTCTTTTCTGGAGATCAAGGACTTCAGAGCTTTGCCAGCGCAGAGAAGAACTGGAGATTTAACACACGTATTGCAAAATTTAAGAGGAGAGCACCTGGTGCTGCAGCCTGGCAGGGGCAGCCTGCTGAGCCACAGCCACCCCCAGCAGGGCCAGCAGCCACCACAACACCCAGTCCAGCCCAGGAGGCATTCAAAAGGCTGTACCGACCCCGTTAGCTGCTTTCAGGGGTTCCCTGGTACTTATTTAGGGGGGAAACCCCGACAGCCACAGCCTTCCCACCATTCGCACTAACAGCCTGTTCTGGCCCTGCTTTATGAGTCATTAATTCCTAATAAGTAGAAAACTGCATGATGGGCTTTGGATATGAATAGTTTACTGTATCGGGGATAATCCATGATCTAAATTACCAGCTATAAATCAATTTTTGAATGTGGACATATCTTTAATAATGATAAATGAAGAATTTATGGATGCTGCAAAAGTTCACATCAAGGTTTTGATTTATGAGCACACTGAGCTCAGGTGGAGCCATCAACCCCAGGTCCAGCACCTTGCCCCAAACTCAGACACCAGTGCATCCCTCACCTGCACTCCAGTGACTGCCAGCCCCTCATCTCCCTCCTGTGCTAGGGGGCCGGAGGTCCCCATGGACCATGGCCAGGCAACTGCAGGTGGGTCTGAGCTCCAGCCGCTCCTGCCTCCTTTACCAGCTCCTGCTGGCCTCACCCCCACGCTGCAGATGACCAGGACAGCGAAAGGTTTCCTTTCTGTTCAGCAAAGGATGCTCCCCCTTGTCCAGCACACGTCCTCAGGTGGTGCCTGAGATTTCTCTTGACTTCACCTGCTGATGCCCACTCTCACTGCCCATGAGGGTCTGGCAGGGGGGACACACACGAGCAAGGGGTAAGCTGTGGACCACCTGAGCCTTCACAGAATTCAGGACACCAACCCAGCACAGGCTTGCTGCTGAGAGCCGCTGGGCTGGAGGGAGAAGGGCTGGAGCCAAAAGACACCGAGGCACTGGCTGCAGGAGATCAACAGAGACCAAAAACCAGCCCGGCCACCTTCAAGACTGAAGACAGTCTCATTTTGTAATAGCGCTATGGTAATGGTGGGAGCTCCACCACGTACTTCACACAAATGAGCCACGTGAACAGCTACAGACACCGGCACAGCCCTCCTGTGCCTGGCTGGCTGCTGGCGCTGCGGGTCTGTGTGTCAACCTGGTGCTGCAGGACGCATCGCCCTGACCGGGGCTGTTGTTCTCCTGCATGTGTGCCAGGAAGGCCTCCCGAGCTGGAAAGCTGCTTTTCATTTGATTTCAATTTACTGTTGGAATTAAGCTGGTGTAAAACAGTGTGCGAAGAGAAAAATTACCATGTCTGTTTAGAGAGCGTAAAATAGGTAGTTAACTGTTTGGCCACTGAGATGGTGGGGTCCAAATCAATTTTCACCCAACTCGCATCATGCCACAATTAATAAGCTGAAAATGATGCTTGTTAGAAGCAAACAGTAAACAATAAAAATCCTCAGTGCCTGTCACCCCCCTCCTTTGGGCTCGTGCTCAGCCTTTCTCGTCCCTCCTGGCTGGCACCCGCAGAGCGGCCACGAGCAGTGTCAGCAGGAGCCGCAGTGCCGGGGGGCTGGGGGGTTGCTCATGGGGGTGCTCCCTTTGAGGATGGCAGCGCGCAGTGACCCACAGGCACCTGCAGCCCTCAGCCCCACCACGCCGGTGCAGGACAGGTGCCAGGAGCAGGTGCCCCAGCGGCACCTCCCAGCCCCTTCCCTCCTTGCTGAGGCCAACGGAGGGACCCTCGGGACGGAGCAGGAGGGGGCTGTGCTTGCCAGAGGCACTATGCGCGTTTCAGAAAAAAAGCAAAATTACAAAGTGACCACAGGGATGTCCCTCTGCCAGACATGGTGGGACCTGCCACCACCCGAACCTGCCCGCGCTCTGCCCATCAGCACCACGCTACCGCCAGTCACCCCTCGGCCATGGCACAGCACCGCGCTCAGCACCGGCCTCTCCCGTCCTGGCTGGAAGAGCCGACCTTGAGCTGTCTTTCTCCAGTAAATGCTACATACGCGTGCCGCAAAAAAGCAAGGCAAGATGCACGGATTAGGAATTAGCTTGTCCCCAATAACAAGGGTGAGAGCACGATGATTGTTACCAGCATCCCCACACCGGCACCCAGGGGTGCACGCTGGCGTGCCCAGGAGCCCCAGGACCACAGCAGCATCCACCAGCCCTGTGGTGGTGGACAGGCAACGCTGAGGCTGGTCCCCATCCCCACCCAGCCCTACACCTCGCAAGGGCTGGAAGCAACGAGCAGCGTGAAGCCATTTGTCCCAAGCCAAGGCCATGACAGCTCCCCAGTCAGCCAGAGAAACATTAATTGTAAAGCAAGTAATTAGCGGCTACAAAATATGACCAATACAATTACACTGAGGGTTTTTTTTCCTCTATCTGTCCAAAGTCTTGGCACTGAACAGTCTTATAATTAGATGACAAAAATGACAGGCAGCTCCAGTGAAACAGCCCGTCCTCGCCTTTTGCAGAGGCTCCCCAAGTGTTCTGCACCAATAATTACTAATCAAGTTATTTCTTTCAGTATTAAAAAGGCGTTCCACAGGCAATTTGCCCATAATGGCACATGCCTAGCTCTGGCAAACAGCCCTCTACGTGCAGAGCCCAGCAGGTCTGGGATGGCTTCAGCTCTGGGCTCACAGCCGCTCCCCAAGGTGACACCCCCCACGCCAGCTTGGGACCCCCCCTGTGTCCCCACAGACTCCAGGCTCTGCACGGCTGCTCCATCCACCAAAACTGCCACACAAGGGCACTCAGCATGGTGCAGCCCCCCTGCCATCCAGCGCACATGGTCCTCCAGCACGGGCCCCCCAGCACGGCCGGGATGCAGATGCGGGCGAGGAATGGGGCAGACTGGAGAAGCAGACATGGTACCCGCGAAGCCCCACTCCCTGCAGCCTGTCATCAGGCACAGGATAAACAACACGGGGGAGGAGGAATGGGCACAGAGGCAGCGGCATGCCCAAGCTGCCCCTCTCGGAGGTCCAGCCTGCTCAGCCCAAGCCAGGCTTGCCCAGTGCTCACCTGCACGGGGACGTGCCCTCCTCAGCATCGCTTCATCCCAGATGTTCACAGCTGCTGCTGGCGTGTCCTGGCTCAGTGGCACCGTAATGATGTCATCCATCTGCATTTCCTAAGACTGGTTGGAAAAAAAGCCCACAAGTCTGTAATTTGTCATTATAATACAGACCTGGAGAACAGCTGAACAAACCACTAATATTGAACAAACAAACAAACAAACACCAATAATGGCTTCTATCGAGCAGAGACCCAAAGCTGATGGATGACCTGTAGCAGCACAGAATTATTTGTGAATTCTTATTGATTTCCAAAATAAAAATGGTAATTTTGCCTCACAATTGAAGTATCGAGGGCAGGTTTTGCTTTTAGAAAGTCTTTTCTCTCCCTGTGACTTTTGAGGGGGAAACATTCACTGCAAGCAAGCCCACGTTATTTTCGGGGACACAAAGCAAGCTGGTTAAACCCGGGCACCTGCACCTGGGGCTTGGCCAGGGTTTGAGCATCACGGGCATCCTGAGTCCTCCCAGACCCTGGAAGAGGGGCAGAGGGGCAGAGCATCCGAGCGCAGGCAGGGTGCCATTCAGGACAAGGGCCTGCAGGGCTGGTGCAGCACCAGGGCAAACCCCGTGAGCCACCAGGTCCACACTGGCGCCACCACCCAGCGTTGTGCCAGCATTGGCAGGAAGGACCCCACGCCCTTGCTGCACCTCAGCACAGAGCATCTCTGCCGCCAGAGGAATGGTGCAAGACCAACTGTCCCAAGCTGAAGCACCAAAACCTGTAATTTAGACCCAAATAGGTGCCTACTGAGGTTTTTGAGAGAGCAAGCACCCACCGCTCCAGCATGGCCCCAGCACATGGCTCCAGCCCACAGCTTTACCCCAACCTCATGTCTGCGACCAACGAGCTCTGCAACTTCTGCCCCACCACCTCCAAACTTGTCTCCATGTTTGGGCACAAGCTCGGCATGTTGCTGTGAAATCCAAACCCGTAGCACTTGCCCCAAGCTGTTCTGTATCATTAACAGAACATCTGCCACGCCGCAAACAATGGAGCGCTCGGCGCTTCTCCCATCACTTACCACTAACAGCATTAGTCTTACTGCTACGAACAGAGTGTGCAGCAGAAGGCCAGAGCCTACTAACACCTGGCAATCTGAAAACGCTAGAAACAACCTCTCTGTCCCAGCACAGAGAAGCCACTGCTTGCCTCTGAGTGATCCTGCCTGGCTCTGCAGACCCAGCAGCCCGGGAGGGCACTTCCCACACCAGAAAGTGCGGGTGGTGGCTGCCGCTGGTGCACGCACTGCTCTGCTTCCAGCAGCTCAGCATCCCCTGTTCCCCTGCATTCACAGCCTTTTATCATTATTTAACCCATGACAAACCCATTACGATGCTAAAGATTGGAATTACTGTGATCCCAGGCAGATGCCCAGGTACTGGCCCAGAGAAGCAGCACTTTTGCACGAGGCAGTAATAAATTACTGAAGGTCACCTATGATTTATCACTGCTTTGGATTCCAGACAGTGACACTGCTTCACCCAGGGAAGCAGCCTCGTGGGTGCCAGAGCATCTGCTCTGGTTGAGCCTCTAACAGTGATGTTTTTGCTTCTTTTATTGGATTGGAAGCATCCCCAATAAGCATGCTGTCTCCTTGTTTGAGTGATGCCTTTGCCATACAACACTGTGAATTTACATCCCATCCACTGCGAACAACTGCTCTGACAACTGGAAAAGCACCATCTGGGGAGAGGACAAACTCCAGGAGCTGCAGGCAGCTCCCGTGCAGGGTGAGCTCTGCTTCGCCAGCCCCCCTGGGCACCCCCATGCCCTGCCCAGCAGAGTGAGCAACCAGCTTCACTCCAGGGGAAAGCAGCAGCTTTTGGTGTGACCCTAGCAGCACAGAGACCTGCAAAGCTGGCCTGGCAAGGCGTACGGACACAGGCCCTTCCTCCTCTGCCTCTCCATGTGCTTGGGCCAGCCCCCTCCCCAGGGCTCCACTTCCTGCCCGAGCATCCCCATCCCAGCTCGAGGCTGGGTGCCCTGAGGTTTTGGGAACACTTTAGGGCTCCAGGACTCCTGCCAGGAGAGCCTCTTTCTTGCTGGCTGGTTGCCTGCCCAGCAGAAGACAGCCCCCCGACTGCCCCAAGATGAGCAGCGAGCACAGCACCACTGGAGAGGCAGCCAGGGCAGCCCCCAGCCATGGGTCACAGCCGCTCTGACGGGTGCAACCCCACACAACCAACCAGCCACGGATGCTCCTACTGTTCAGGCAGCTGCAGTGGGTGTGAGACCCCAGCCTGCAGGCACTCCTGTGCCTGTGTTCCTTTGCCCTGGGGCTCTCCTCTGGGCTCCAATTCTGTGTCTCCTGGGGCTGGGAGAGTCCAGCACAGCCAGGGAACAGTCAAGGGCATGGACAAGTGTTACTGGCAACAAGACCCTGCCAGTCCACATTGGTAGTTGCAGCCCCACTTTAGAAGTGGGAAATATAATCACCAGCAACTTTTGGAAGTAAATAAATAGTTGATGAGCTGAGCCACTTGAATTATTAATGGCCAGTTCAACTGTTCAGACCCCTTGGTCATTACTAACAAGAATATCTGATGCCAAGAAAACTCTTTGCCTATCATGCAGCCAATATAAAAAGAATCCAGTGTCTATATGAAACCAGCTGCCCTCCAGTGCAGAGAAATTATCTGAAAAATAAGCCCAGAAGCTGGCGAATCCCCCCAGTACATCCCTGAGGCAGGCTGCATCACTACGACCAGGACAGAGCAACCATGCACACAAAGAGGGGAGCAGGGGCCAGGCTGGGGACGGCTGGGACATCCCAACAGCAGCGACAGACTCAGAGGACCTGGAGATAAAAGCTCACATGTTTTTTTGTTGCAAGCGCAAGGGCTAGATGACAGCAGCAGCTATCTGCCCAAGCCAGCGGCTGCTCTGTGCCTGAGCCCAGCAGAGCTGCAAGTCACAGACACATTGCTGGTTTCAGCCCTGCAGCTCCCAGACTTGGTCCCAGCAGGGACAAGTCTTTGCTGTGCTCATGAATGTGCCAGAAATGTCTGCAGGTGACAGGCACTGCCAGAGAGATAAGAGCACGTAGCACTGCACCAGGTTTTCATCTTCAAAGAGCTTTAAAACGCTAAAAAACTAACAGCAGCTTTCCTGGGTGCAGCTTTTGTCCCTGCATGAAGGTCTGAGACACCAGGCTGGCATGGCAGAGACGCGCTGCCAGAGCCCGGCTGCAGGCTGGAGCTGCTCTGATTAGGAACAATTGGACAAGGGAGCAGAGGAACCCCGAAGAGAGCAGCTGCCTCCGACACAGGCGCTCTGTAGGGCTGCAGCTGCAGCTGCCAGCGGCCAAGGCTGAAGTGGCACTTGTGCCAGTGATGCTGCAAGGGGAGTGAGGACAGACACTCTTAGCCAGCCCTTCCTCTGCCGTCACCCACTGAGTGGGGCAGGGGACATCCGCAGGGGCAGCCCAGGGTTTGGCATACACAGGTTTTCCCTGCAAACAGCCCTCCTACCCTGCAGCCAGGAGCTGTGTCCATCCATCCATCCGTCCCAGCCTGCCTGTGCCCCGAGGGCAATGGGGACATGGGGACGGGCAGCTCGCCACCCATCCCCACGGCTGGCTGGTGGCAGTGGCTGCGTTTCTAGATATCCCTTTCATCTCATCAGAGGCTGCTAGATTTAATTCCCTGCACTTTGGTATAAAGTCAGGGTCCCATCCGGAAAGCAATTTGTGTCTCCCGGAGCAGGCAGTCATAACATTTCCCATTAAAATGTAAATTTGGCTAAGTTTTCTGGCACCTCTTTTCCTTCCTTAAGGTAAGAATATGAACTTGTATTATTTTTTCCATCAATGTTATCTTCCTCTCAGTTTTGTGCTAAGTAAAAAAGCTGCCTGATATACACCTTCTGCAAATTAAATTTGAATTGAGTCTGACAGCACAACAGGGATCCAGATTACAAAGAGATGTGCTCGCCTAATTGGAATCATTTCTAAGAGGTTATTCGCAGAAGCGTTAACCACGGAAGGCACAAGTGGAGCCACACATAGTCTCTGCAACGAATGCTCATCTCGGCCGAGCTGCCGGCGTTGCCCTCATGGCACAGGCAGGAGCAGGGTGGCTGTGGTGGGACCAGCTCCTGACAGCAGCAGCACCTTGCTGGTGGCATCACCTCTTGGGAACATGCTGGGTGCTGAGTTTAGTTTTACTGATGATCACAGCTTTCCAACCAAAACCAGCTTTCCTCAGCCAGGCACGGCAGACCCCCACCAACTGCTCCTCCTGCCAGCCCCTGGGGCCAGCCAGGTGCCAGTGGTCCCCGCTCCACCAGCAGTCCCCGCTCCATCACTTGCCTCCCCAGCACCTGCAGCAACGCGCTGTGCCCCTGACCCCAGCAGCAGAGAGGGGAAGGGACATCTTGTTACAGGCACAGGATTTCTGCCAAACACGCTCAGAATAATTAAACCAATTGTCCTGCTCACACTGCAGTTTTTAGCAGATGATCTTTCATGATTAAAACCCCAAATCCCTGTAGACTCACCATCCTTTTGCCTTCAGACACCTGGAGGCAGGGAAGTGCTCTCTCCATGCCTCGGGAAGCTTGTCAGGGTCTGAAGGGTATTTAAAGGATACGACTATACACCAAGGAGAAAAAACTGAGAATTATCTTTTGATGGTCAGCTACGCAGAAAGCAACGGGGCCCCAGCTGCGCATCCCAGGGCTCCCTGCCCAGCGCGGCCGCTGGACATGGCTTGTCAAAGTCACACTGGAGCACAGCGGCTGCAGAATTAATACAGGAGCGCAGTGAATTAATTACTATCTCCAGCTGCATTTCCAGTGGGGATAATTTCAGGTGCAACAGTTTGAATGACATCGTTTCAAAGAAGAGTCTCCCATTCTCCTGACTAATTTGAGGTTAACTGAATTTGTTTCTTACCAGGAGACAGCTCATCAGCTCAGCCCACAGTAACAACAGCTCCGCAAGCTCCCGCACACCCCTGGGAAGCAGGAGGTGCTTTGGGGTTTGTCCCCAAGAAGCAGCAGGGTCAAGTTGTGCCATACTCGTGCTTCTCTCACAGAGCCCCCATGGCACCCCCAGCCCCAGGGCTGCAGCCAGCAGTCCTGGCAGCACCCCATTGCCCCACGCAGGGCTGCTGGCCACCATAGCATCCCAAACACTCCTTGCCAGTTTGCCTCCCCTGAAGGGCTCCAAGAGCTGCCCAGGTCCTGGCCAAGGTGGGGAGAGGCTGGTCCCATGCAGGGCAGCACGGTTGCATCTGACCACACAGTCCGCCTGAGCCCTGGTGGCACACGGTGGGTGCACGGCCGCACCGCAATGGCTCACCTCGGGCAGCCAGCTCCCGCAGGCTCTGGAGTTCCCGCTTCCCCAGGAATCTCATCAAAACAAGCTGTGGCTAATGACAGTTTGCGTCACAGAGTAATGAAGTAATTGCACTTGACAGAGTTGCAGCTAGCCCACTTCCCAGCTACTTGTGAGCAGAGTTAATGGAGAGCATCATCACAGACCCAGGGGAGAGCAGGCTCATGAATAAAAATTAATAGCTTCAGTGCAAGGAGGGGTCTGATCCAGTGCTTTCCATGTCGTGGAGACCCCCAGGCCCCCAGGACAAGAGGGCTCCCCTGTGAGCCCCCAGGTCATGGCACAGCTTCCCTGCAGCAGCTCCTGGAAACCGGCACGTGGCTCAGACCGCAACCGAAACCTCTGTCCCCTCAACGGCAGTAAGGGAATTAGCAGAATCAGCCAGCATTAATTATGCAGAGAATCATTTGCTGGTGAAATTAAAAAGAAAAAAAAAAAAAGGATGTAATTTAATAAAAATATAATTAAATGAATAGTTAATTTAACAATTCCACAGTGAAAACCCCTTGACCTCTGGAGCTATCCTCCCTGCAAGCACAGGCTGTTTATCGCTCCAGCGCTTGGGCACTGGCAGCAGTGGCACCCCACAGCACCCTGTCCCCCGGCACATCCCCCCAACAGCCTGCGCTGCCCAGAGCCCCCTCCCCGGGGACTCACCCTGCAGCCACCCCCAAGGTGTCAAAGACCAGAAAGGGTAAATCACAGCCTTTTTGACAAAGGGAGAAAAAAAACAGAAGAAATGGGCATACACAGACCTCGTTACCTTTAAGCTCCTGAAAAATGCCAGTCCCGATAAACATTTCATTAAGGAACTGGAAAATAGGGAGAAGATGAGCAGCAGCCAGGTGGAATTTCCTCCAGGAAAAGGAGCTGAGCGCAAATGTGACAAATGTGTCTGGAGTGACTTGGGAGAGGGGAACGCTGTCTGGGGAAGCGAACTCTCCAGATGGCCCCAAGGTCCCTTCTGTCCCTATCGTCTACGCTTCTACAGACTAATTCCTTAAATCAGCATCCTGTGGAAATCTGCCAGGCATCCTGCCAACTCTGGAGCTGGAAGAAGGGCTGGAGGACAGTATAAATGGATGTGCATGCGCAGCGCGTGAAAGGAAACTGGATTTCTGCAATAGGCCCCTCTAATCTCGGAACAGAAACTCGAAGGAACGTTTTACAGCAGCCGCCTCCTGCGACAGCAAAGCCCTGGCTTGGAGATGCAAGGTGTGCACAGGAACTGCCTGTCTCGTGGATGCCCCTTCCCACACGCTGTTTCCTGTTACAAAAACAAGAACTGCAGCTCAGCATCCCCCTCTATGTACAAAACCAGCCTAGATGGACAAGACCATCTCTCCTGGCTGTACCCACAGGAAGCGAAAAATTCTCACTCTGAGCTTCAAGCATCTGGTGAGGCGGACCGCGCTCCATCTGGAAGCATTTCCCCATGCACTGGACTATCTCCTAGTCAAGGCATTATAAGAAAATAAATCAGGAGGAGATTAACATAAATATTGTTTGAAAGATTTAATCAGCAACAAATTGCAATGTTATGTTTCCAGCTTAATTAGCCCAAGCCTGGTTTCTTTGCTCTGTATTGCAAAGTAGAGCGAGGGCACTTAGAAGCAGCACTGCAGATCTCAGTTGGCGGTGATGGAGGAAAACTTCTCCCCAGCTGGGACCAGCAGACGCCTCGGCCAGCAGGATCTCTGGGGGAGGCAGCGTTTTGCAGAACAAATGGTGCACCAGGGGCTTCCTGCGCCACTGTGAGGAGGAAGGTGCTCCAGCCCTGCGGGCACGTTGCTGCTGCACCCCCCGCAGCAGGATTTAGCTTTAGCTTTCAACGACCTCAGTGGCAGAGAGCCCCCAGGACACAGGGGTGGTGTTCGTGAGAGTCTCCCCAGGGAGAGCACCTTGCCCTGCATAGGCGTGCAACAGTTTTGCTGAGGACTCCCTCCCTGCCCCACCAAAGACGTGACTCGAGGCATACCTACACCCGGCAGCCATGCACTGCAAAGCCATACATGTTCACTCAGTCTTGCAGAGCTCGAGGAAGGACCAGGAATAAATCTAATGCCAACCATAGTGTTAGCCAAAAACATGTAAAACATATCAAAGCAATTAAATACATTCTCTAAGGCACCTTCCTATAACAAGAGTTATTCCTGGGCTGCTCTGATTCATGTCCTGCTTCCTACAGTACTGCAAACAATATCCAAAAGGCCACAATGAAGGGTGCTCCAGCTCTACCAGCTGTCAAAAGTTCTCAGCCCGACCACCTCTGCCACACAACAGCTGTACAAAATAAAACAGGGTATGAAAAGCCACAGGCCTTTAGCCACCAACTGCAGCAGCAAGAATGACATTGTGGACACGGGGAAGCACTCAAAAAACCTTAGCAGATAAGATCACAGTGAGAAGCAAGAGTTACCCAGCAACTGCCCAACATCAGACAGACCGAATTGCTTGTCCAGGGCGTCCAAACACAACCCCCTGGCAGCATTTTTCCCCAACGGCTTCAGCAGGAATGGAAAGGGTCAGACACCCAACAGCTTCACCTCTGCTACCAACGCAGACTAAGCCTGCCTGGTCTGTTCTTACTCATTTGAATCATCACTGTATGAGTTTGAACTGACTCTCCTAATGAGGTTCTAAAGATGCATTTTTATTTGGAGAGCAAGTGCTAATTAAAATGCAAACCATGTCCTTCCTGCTCTGAGTGCTCATGCCAATGTGATTTCAACAAGGGTTGCAAACACAAGAGTCACCCTGATCTGTACTGCTCCTGTGAATTGGCTTATGAAAGTGTTTATAGTTCCACCTACAAGATCTAAAAAGGCATCTCTGCACTCCAGCAGAAGCTCTTTGTCTGATCAGCATGTCCCAGCCGGTGATGAGTGTATTTTCCCAATGCACTTCAGCAGACAGCTTGCAGCGTCCCAGACACTCACTGTGGCTGTCGGTCCCAACACCGCATCCCCCCACCCACTGCACACACGGGTCCTGGCACCCAGCCTTTGCATGAAGTCACTGAGCTTAGCAGCACAGTCGCTGTTTTGGAAAGCACCAAGAGCACCTGAATAAGCAACAAAGCCAGGGTTTGCTCCATGCTGGTGTGTTCCAGAGGTGCCAACAGTGCCCAAATGCTGATACAAAGGCCGGTCACTTCAGCTGGTGCTGGGTACGTCACCCTGACAGCTACAGTGGCCTGCAGACACCCAGAAGCCAGAGGAAAGAAGTAATTTATAGTGCCAGTACTTACTGCAAGGCAACCAGGACACCAACCACCTTGCCCACGCCTGATGCGTGGTGAGGTGTGGCTCATCCTCTTGGTGCTGGTGGCACAAATAACGCTGTCACTTGCAAGGACACCAAATGCCAGCAGCACGCGGTGAGCCAGATGCAGAGGCGCCAGCTGTGATGCCAATATGTTTCCCCAGTTTTCTGCCCACCAAGGCCACGCCAGGCTGCGGCAGAGGGGCAAGGTTCGGGCAGCCCAGGGCAGACCGCAAAGTCAGCACCTTTCAAGGAGCCTGCTCTGCCTCAGGGCTTTGCCTCACCTCCTCAAGGACCACCGCCCCCCACCCAACTATAGGAAACCAGCCCTTCCCGGTCATGAGGGCATCGTCTCCACCTGCATGCTTCCAGGTCCCCCAGCGAGGCGCAGAGACCCCACAGTGGGGAAGCGGCTCCCAGGTGGCCCCAGCAGCTGCGCCCCTTGCCTGGTGTCCCTGCGGTTTGGCTGGCTCCATGGGGCAGAGCCACCTGCCTGTGCCGGCGCAGAGGTCCGGAGCGCAGCTGCACCCCGATTATTGATGGCACAAGATTAGCTTGTCTGAACAGGGAAATACATCACCGGAAAAATAGGAAACATTTGGAAAGTGGATGGCGGGTGTGAGAGTGATGAATGAGTGCTGGAGAAGCCTGGCAAAGATCAATGAATAGCTGATGAGCTGAGGAACAAGGTGGGGGGGAGCTCACCATGCAAATACAGAGGGAGCAGAATCAGTAGGGAAGCTGCTCAGTATGGCGAGACGTCACAACGAGCCCCCAAACTGCCTCCACCTCCGCAGCGCCGGCACGGGGGAAGCTGGGCATCGGGGCAGCTGGTTCTGGCTCTGCTCTGTGCTGCAAACCAGGGGCTGTGGGGAGCAGACCCCTGTGCTCACTGCCTGCCAGCGCCCACGGAGCGACCCCCCATGCCCCGCTCTGTCCCCTCCAGAGTCATACCCCATGCTCAGAGCAGCCCCCGCCAGCACCGCAGGGACAGTCACGGGCAGGAGAGGGTCCTGCACAGGCAGACAACAGGGAAGTGATCCCTCCTGCTCCCCTGCAGGATACCCAACTTGGAAAGCTGAGGTAAGAGCAAAGGCTCAGAGAAGGGGAAGCACCCAGAGACCCCTCACGCACACGCGCTTTGCCAGTGACAGTAACTCACCCAGCTGGTGCCTCTGGGCTTTTACGGCAGGAGATGCACAGACAGGCCATTTGTGTGAAGACATCATTTTGGGGTCAGCTCTGTGTATTACAGTCCATTAGCAGCGACTGAGACAGCTGCTCACGAGCAATAAAGATACATAACCACTCCACGGTACTTCGACACTCGGAAAAATCCTCCCGGCTTGGGCATCGCCAGGCCCAGCACCGGCAGGAGCACAGCACCCATCCTGCTCTCCGGTGGGCAGCTCCGCAGAGCAGCCACCACCTGCACCGCAGCCAGCCCATGCGACGCCTGCAAGGAGCCATCCTCGCCCACCACGCGCAGGGCTCCCGCCCCAGGCTCCCTGTGGTGGCCTAGCACTATCTAGTGGTGGCAGACACAGAGGTGGGTGGGCTCAGGGATGGGACCCCAGTAAAAACTGAGCCTTGTGATACTGCTGGAATACATATCACAGGAGCAGCGTCGAGACCCAGACGGAGCCACGCCACCGTCGCACCCGCTTAGACGCGGCTCTTGGACCCGATGATCCCGATGCGTGCGCTACATGCCCCTTGCTCATTGCTTCCAAATAATTTTTATTTAGACGGTTCTGCCCTGCCTTCAGCTCCTTCATCTGCCAGTTCACAAATTAATTATAGTTTCTAGAGGCGTTGAACTCGCAGAGGGAGAATAGTGATAGCAAATTCATTGGTCTGCAGATTTCTGCCCAGCGTCCTTGTCCTTAGCACCAGATACAGGAAGAGAAAGCTCCTTCTACCTCCCTGGAGCAGCCACCCTCTGCAGCCTGACGGTAGCTATTTGAAAGAAAACGCTAGCAACTACTTGTGGGATGACAGGCTGAATAGAGCAATTTAGAACTGTCCATCACAAAGCAGGGGTATTTAGCCCCATTGCCCCTTCGCTGCAGTGGGTTCCTGGTGGCTCCAGTGTGCTCAGGTGCAAGGGTCTGCCAGCCCAGAGGTCACAAACAGCAGCGTCCTTTGCATAAGCAAACAAAAGAAATTACTCTGAAAAAGACTACGAACACAACACTGCTGGCTTCCCGAGCCAGCTGGCTCAGCACGACACTCACTGCACCCACAACTGGCAGCCACGAAATTAGATTTAAAAGTGCCCTCACCTCCAGCATATGACAGCAAGTGAAAGGCAAAGGGGAAACAAAGCTCACCGAGCCCTTGAAGAAGCCCAGGCAGATGTGAGCTGGTGAATAAACGCAGGAGCATCACCCCAAGCATGAACCAGGCCTCCAAAATTATCACACTGGTCTTAAAGAGATTTTAAAAATAAATGAGGGAAGCGGGAGAGGCTTTTGCTTGCCTTATACTGTCCAAGCCACTGATGTACATCCGTATTGTGGTGTCTGCTCTCTCCCTGCAGTCGGGAGGACCAGCAGCTTCCCTAGGAAGGCAAACCTGTGTTGTGTTCTGACCAGGTTCAGAAACTGGAGAGGTAAGAGCTGGATGCCTCTCTGCGCTCCTTTGGGTACAACATTTGTACGGTTCTTACAGAGATGAAGTACTCCTAGAGCAAATCCCACGTGTGCAGAGCTGAGGCTCCAGCAGCACTAGTGCCCCACGCCCAAATGAGACAGAGGGCAAAGATGAGGTTCCCTGTTCTACAAAAAACAGCTCGTCTGAGCAGGGGGACATTCCTTGCTGCTCTTCCAAGCCTGGCTCTGCGCTGCCTGTAGCAGCCACACGCGACGAAGCCTGAAATACAGCCAGGAGCAGGGCTCGAAGCGGCTGCTTCGGACAGGACACGGGCATCATCCCCAGAGCAGCGCTGGTGTACAAGCAACAGGGAGAAGTCTGCCAGATCCCTTTGGCAAACTCAGGTGGCATAGGTTCAGGCATTTTAGAGGCCAAAATACACCCAAGGCGATACAGCGGCAGACAGGCTCC
The DNA here is from genome assembly GCF_023634155.1 of Falco peregrinus. Lineage (NCBI taxonomy): Eukaryota > Metazoa > Chordata > Aves > Falconiformes > Falconidae > Falco > Falco peregrinus. The sequence continues at coordinate 119,944,699 of NC_073723.1, forward strand.
CACCAGGGCTGGCCGGGCACCCTCCTCACTGGCTGGCATGAGGAACTCCAGCACCGGGACACCTCCCAGCGCCCCTTTCCACTGGTGTCCTACCAGCACCACAGCTGCCAGCCTGGCACCCAGCCCACAGTCAGCTCTTCCACACCTCCAGCCCAGCCAAAAGCCACACAGCTCTGGAAGGCAAACTTCCAGCTGCCCCCACAGCTGCCTGAGCCGCCCCCCACTGCCCCCACGGACCCGGGCTCCATTCATCCAGCTCAGGGGCAGCTGTACCCCGCACCGCAGCACCGGAGCCACAGCGGCTGCACCCCTCAGCATCCCACACATCCCCCCAAGCACCTAGGGCACCCCCAGCCACCTCGGAGCGCTGGTTACACCAGCATCTCCCCAAGCACCCAGGGGCCCACCTGCCACCTCGGAGCACTGGTTACACCCATATCCCCCCAAGCACCCGGGGACCCCCCTGCCACCTCGTAGCGTCGGTCACAACCATGGCTTAAACACCACCGCTCCTAAAGCATTTGTGTGACCACGAACATTTCCCACACTGCTGACGCACAGGCAAAGTTTAGGAACAAACCACATTTGACTGGGACCCGCTCCATTATGTGCCACTGCAGGGGGGCTGGTCCTGGCCTGGTGGACAACAGCAGGGAGCCTCACGCCCTCCATACGGGACACCATGCATCGACACACCGTAAAGGGAAGGCTCGTCTCTGCTGCTGGAGGCTGCTCAACTCTGGTACAGAGCCGATGCTGCACCTGGGCAGAGGTTCTGCTCCTGTGCTTCAGCCACTGTGTAAAAGCAAGTAAGTACTCGTATTTAAGATAACAGAAACAATTTTTCAACAGCTAAATGCAAGGCTTCCCCTCTTCTTAGCAGGGTTTTCAGTTTACTTTTTACTAGCATTAGGGAAAAACAGTGCAAGCCCCGACTCCACCGAGCAGCCTGCTATATTCACCTGTCACGAATGGGTCCTCCCAGTCTGCCCCCAGTGGCCACCAGAAGGTCCCCTACAGCAGGTCCAAAGTTTTCTAGGAGGTCAGGGTCAGAGAAGGCAGCACCAGTGTGATGGAAATACCATCTCTGTGGTCTGTTTTGAAGGTTGCCTTTGATGGCCGGCCATACAAAGGGCGCGATGACCACAGTGTGCATGAGAACATCAAATACATTCTGGACAAGTAAGTTTTCCATGTAGACCAAGTCCAGCTGTGTAACATTGCTTCAAGCACAAACAGCGTGCAGAGCTTTGAGTTAAATGCATCAGAACAGCATCCAAAAAACAGCGTGCAGGGGCGGGAGCTGCCTAGAGTGAGTCAATGGGCAGCACCAGGCAGGGGTTCTAATCAAATCCTGCTTTTTCCAGCTCTTCCATACCTCGCCTTCAGAACACCAAACTGCTTTCTTCTGCTCAGCTTTCTAAGCTTATCACCCAGAGGCTGGCACCTCTGCCCTTTCTTTCAAAAAAAGGAAAGGAGCAGGCACAGGTACTCCCACAAAGATGGAGACAAAGTTTCTGGGAAAGGAGGCCCCTGCAGCAAACCCAGTCTCACATCACGCTGGCCTGACAGTGGAGATGCCTGCTGAGGGCTTGTCACCCCCACCTCTGAAAAAACTTTGTGCTGTCCTCTAGATACGGATCTCACGCAGCTTTTTCCAAGTACTAGACCAGCACCGGCAAGAGTGTCATGCTGTTTTGCATCTATGATTCCTACTTGACACCAGCTGAATCATGGGCCAACCTTCTCACACCATCAGGCTGCCACTCTCTCTGCAACACAGTCTACGACACCATGTTCATAGTACTGCTGGTGGAAGAGGGACACAAGCACAACATCCTCTCTGCAGGGTACAACACATACACGTACTTTGCATCCAAAGGTTTCTCTTTCGGCTCAACACACCAGAACTGGAAAGCAGTCAAAACCTTCTGCGACTCCAACAACCTGATGTTCATCCCCACCGCTGGCCCAGGCTACATCAACTCCAGCATTCACCCCTGGAGCAGCCACAACACTCAGAGTCAACGGGAAGTACTATGACACGGCTCTGCAGGCTGCACACAGTCAGGCCAGAGACTGTCTCGCATCACATCCTCCAAAAAATGGCACGAAGGCACACCGATCGAAAAAGCTGTGCACAAGACACCGATGTGCCTTTATCTGGACTGCCTTCCTCATCAGCCCAGCATGTACCTGGAGCTGACTCACAGGTGGGCAGAAGGTTTCAGCAAAGAAAAGAGCAGTGGCTGATGTGACTTCAGTACTTGCCTTACTCGAAAAGGCATCCCACTGACAAAGCTGCAACACAAAGCAGTGCTTGAAGAGATGCAGCCACAGACCCTTCAGCCTAACCAGGCTGCTGAACACGAGCAGCCGCCTGTGAACATCCCAAAGTCTGCGTAACCCCAGTGACGGGCTCACAGAAGGAAGTTAAAGGGAGCAGGAAATCTGCAAGCAGCAGTCAGATCTAATTTTCTGCAGATTTAGCACAGATGAGCCTTTGAGAGCTCCTCTGGAATTCACAAGCGCTGCTGGCTTAGGGGCCAAAGACCTGTTTTTTCTTACCATGGCTCTGTGACATTCGATGTGGTTAGCTGGGTTCCAGCATGTATTTCACCGTGCGCCCTTGGCCAGCTGCCTGCAGCAATCACACATCCCTCACTCCACTAGCAACTACGTCAAAGCATTTCTCCATCAGCTTATTGTAAAGAGGAGTAAATATTCTTTCAAGTTGCCCACTGCAGGTGAAAATTAAGCCATGCCGTTACATACCCTCTTACTTTACCCAACCGCTTCTATACCAAGGAGTTCTACGCCAGGTGTCGTCACTGTGGTCGACTGTTTCCAAATAACTAAAGAAAATTAGAGCTGGAATGCTACAGACTGTTTACTACTGCTGCTGGATGTGCTGGAAACCAAGGAAATGCAACGATCTATACTAAAAGCTCTTAACCAATTGTTTAGCATTCCACGTTTTGAAAATTTAGATCTGAAGTTGCTTTATCCCCTTTAGAACCAAGGAGAAAAAAAAACCACATTTGCAATAAAAATGCAACTGAAAACACCATTAATTTGTGCTTTGAAAGAGTTCAGCTCACAGTAGCTTTCCCCTTTTTTATTTTAGCCATGCTCAGACCCTTCCAAATTAGCCATAAAATTTATACTTGTCTATATCAATAAAATGAGAAGTGGCAGCTCTGAATGTGAAACAAGGTTCTATTTATGACAACTCCATACACGATCTCACTAAGCGCCCAAGTGCATCAAAAGTGAGGGACAACATGTCTAAAAATAAGCATTTAGAACAAAATCATGCAGGTTGCTTACCAGTTTTTAAATTAATAGCAGCTCCATAAACTTTACTTTCCAGTGAAGAATAAACACTAGGGGAAACTTTCATCCATTCCCTATTTACTTCAGCTTAGCACTGTTTTCAGAACAAAATCAAGAGGGAAGTCCACATTCAAAAAATGAAGATCAGCAAGCCAAGAGCTCCTTTTCATTCTTTATATTATGAGGAAGCCAGGTCTTTCTGAGCAGCTCCCGTCTAGATAGGGACCATTTAAATACTATTAAATTTCAAAAGCACTGATAGTTTCAGTAGTAGGTTTTGATTACAGTTAGAACAGCAGCCAGAGAACACCATAGCTACAACACTGTGAAAGCTTCAAAAAAACCTCTTTTCCATCTTTGCTTTTCTTTCAGTGCAGATACAATAAACAAAGACACGGCATAAGCGTTATGGGGAGGGTGGATCAGACACTATATTCATCATCCCATCCTAACATTAAAATTACTGTATTTCAAAGGCCTAATCACACTAATAAAACAGACAAGTATTTTGGAATGGTACAGCAGCACAAAGAGGTCAGCATACACATCAGGCTGGTTTCTCAGACTATAGCAGATGTGGTACTAATTAACAGATACACATCAACTACTGTTCTGGGTTTGTTTGGGTTGGTTTTCTTTTTAATCTTTTGTTTATTAACCTTGACCTAACCCATCGACCTTATTAAACAAGGCCACAAAAGCCCATTTCCTGAATGTGCAGACACATGGTGCCCAACTTCACCAGCTCTGCAGAGCCTCCTCAGAGTCCAAAGTGTTACGATGATTCTGGTATCAAGCCATACTTCTGCCTCAGGATTTCAACCGTAGGCATCATTGCACTGTGGGGTGAAACAGAACCATCAGGAAAAAAGGTTTTTAAGGATTAAACTGCATTTTCTGGGAGAGCAATCAGCTAGACAGAACAGTGCACTCTGAATCAAGGAGAACACAAACTCCATATAGAAGCTTTCCAGAAAGGGGTCTCCTGGGCTCAGAATTTGAGCGCACGCTCTCAGGATTTCTGAGCATGCTGATAATTAAGCATTACATTAATAATGTTATTAATAAATAACGTTAATGTGAAGGTTCAATTGCTGTGGGAAAAGAAGCAAAACCCACCCCAACTTGGAAGCTTCATTTCATTTAAAGAAAAAGCTAGTTACATCCAGCAGAATGCTCACCAGCCAGGACGAATGATGGTGAACTTCCCCGACACAGATAAGTCAACCACAGTTGACCCCAAACGACACTCTGGGCTCTGTATATCTCCTATTGGGCCTCCATCGATGATTAAGGACAACTGAGGCCACAAGTCTTGGAATTCCTGGGGAAAGAAAAAAAAATAATAGAGAGATGTGGCTAACAGTCCTGAAGATACTTCGTTCTAACACACATTACTGGACATTCTGGTGTCAAGGGAGTTGGTTTCTCCCCTTCCTCTGTCAGGTCTGCACTTTTTTCTGTCATGAAGACATCCTGGCTTGATTTCTGATAACAGATTTATCTCAGGCATGCAGGAAAGTCACAAGAATTCTCTGGTTGAAGGCTTTTTAGCTGCGCCACTGTTTATTAAGGAGCGCACAAAAAAAGCCAGAAGTCTATCAAGACATTTGGGGCCAAGAATAGGGCGTTTGTCTGGTACTGAGCCCAGGTATGTCATCACCAGGGTAACAAGCTTTGCAAAAAGACATGTCCTTGAGTTACAGGTCGTTACCAGGCCGCAAGGAGCTGTACAGCAGCAGCAGTCCCATTCCACAGCCATCCCTCCTACAGCAATTTTTGTCTTTCATATTTAGCACCTACATCAAAAGCTGCTTATAAGCCTTTAAATATTACTTTCTAGCTCTGCTCTCCTTCCTTTTTAAGGTGAAGATCACAGCAAGACCAGCTACCCCACACTACATATCCACAGGCTATTTTATCTAAAGATTATCATTAAAAAAAATAGTAATAGTGACAGAGAAATTCTTGTTTCCTTGCTAAAGCTGGCAATTGTGAAAAGCCTGGGGCTCTGACAAACTACAATAATGTCACTCAGGGGCAAAAAGAGGCCTTACCGAAACAGTCAGCGTGCTCGCCTGAGAGCTGATGTTAGCACTTGTTAGAGCCAGTGGTCCAGCGCAAGCTCGTGCCAAGTCCCTAATAAAAGGGTGGTTTGGAATACGAACACCAACCAGCTACAAGGAAGAAGAGAGCATGGGTTTACACGCAGTAACCATTTTCAATCTTGCATTGCCTAAAACGCTCTTGACCTAAAGCTAATACCCTAGAGAATCACCACATCAACACCTGCTGAACCAGCAATAATACAAGTAAGCTAGCCCCCAACGCTGGGTTATGCAGTGCTCAAACAACTTGCAGGGCACACAACAGCACAGGGACCAGCTTCGGGAAGCGCCAGTTCTGCTAAGCATGCTGAACACAGGCATAAGAATAAAAGCTACTACAACAGAAGTACAAAAGTAGCACAACTGTCCCTCAAAAACAGGGGTTCACCCTGTAGCAAAGACCTACCGATGTGAAAGGATTCAAGTCTTTATTTAATTCTTCTGAGCGTTTTAAGACCAGGGTCACGGGTCCTGGAAGCAGGTCCCGCAACAACTCATCCGGCACATTCACGTGGCAGTACCTACACGGCAGCAAGAGGAAGCACGTTAAAGGCAGATGCACAGGTACGTTCTGTTTGAATATGAGGAAGAGCTCCTGTACTATGGGGGTGACCAGGCACCAGAGCAGGTTGCCCAGAGAGGCAGTGGAGTCTCCTTCTATGGAAACATTCAAAACCAGCCTGGACATGACTCTCTGCAACCTGCTCAAGGTGAACCTGCTGGGGGTTGGACTGGATGATCTCAAGAGATCCTTTCCCACCCTGACCATGCTGTGATTCTGTGACTGACCAGGACTGCTGTGCTGGGCGCGGTGAAGCAGCTCCACTGCAGCCTCACACCCCACAACCACTCCTGCCCCGCGCAGGGCTGCGGGTATTGTACAAGGGCTCCGGAGCCCAGCAGAGACCCACGGGCCGTGGCTCAGCACCACTCGCACCCACCTGTACAGGCCGTCCACGTCCCCGAGGCAGATGGCCAGCGGCTTCCTCCCGTTCCGCCCCTTCAGACTGTAGATGCTCCGCACGGCACCAGAGTCCTGGGCCAGACACGCCACGCCGTACACCGTGTCCGTCGGTACCGCCACCAACCCGCCCGCCTGTAGGGCACCGACGGCGGCCGCCACCGCCTCCCTCCAGCCTGCGCGATACCGGCGGGTCAGCGGGGCGGCCCAGCACCCCCGCTACCGGCCCAAGGCCTCCGTCCCCCACCCCAGCCCCGGGCCTCACGCCGGGCCAGGGCCACGGCGCGGGCCCACACCGCCGCCAGGCCCGGCCCCGGCTCCCCTCCCCGCCAGCTCCAGCCTTCCCCCTCCCCGCCCCGGTTACCCCGCCCGTACCTCGCGTGTCCGGCTGGGCCGCGCTGCCGGGCAGGGGCAGCGGCAGCAGCAGGCGGGCGCGGCCCAGCCCCGGCCCCAGGCCCGGCGCTCCCTCCCCGGCCCGAGCCAGCGCCGCCAGCACCGCGCGCCGCGCGCTCAGCATGCGAGAGCCACTTCCGGGCCGCCGCGGTGACGCACATCCGGGGCGGCTCGCGCCGTTCCCATGGCGACGCGGGCCGGGCCGGAGGCGGCGGGGGAGCCCCGCGGGCCCGCGGTGGGTGCCGGGGGGGGGCGGGGGGGGGCGCGGGGCCGCCCGCGGCGCCGCCCGTGACCGCTGTCTCCGCCGCAGGTGCAGGACGGCCGGCGGCGCCTGCGGAGCCTGCTGGAGGCCCGGCAGCGGCACCTGCGGGCCCGCATCGCCGCCTGCGAGGAGCTGATGGCGGAGATGGCCGCCCTGCAGGCCGCCCTGCGGCCCTGCCCCAGCCCCGGGGAGACGGCCCCGGCCCCCGCTCCGCGCTGTTCCCCGGCTGGGCGGGGGCCGGGCGCGGCCCAGGGCAGCCCAGAGCCCGGCGGCGGGGCCCAGCGCTGAGCCGGGGGACCGGGGTGGTGCTGGGCCGCGGGCTCCGAGGCGGCCTCACGCGTGTGTGCCGGGGACGAACCACCAGGGCCCAAGCCCTCGGCCGCGGCCCCGGGCTGTGCCTTCTCTTGTTGCACTGATGCATGATCTTACTAAATTTACACTTTAAAATAAAGCAGGTTGGTCTGAGTGTCTCTCACCCCGTCTGCCCGCCGCTTGCCTTCCATCTCACACACTGCCTCTTCCCTTCCCTGTTTAAAGCAACAGGATTAGTCGGTGACCGACTTGATGTTAGAAGGGCTGGAGAAGCACAAAAGCTGTGCCCTACTTTGCGAGTAGCAGCTCAGTCCCTGATGAGAACTATGATTCCAAACTCACAGACGCATAATCCGTGGGGCAGCAACAAGCTACAGCTGGGGGGTGGGAGATGCCCTCCAGCTGCTGGCATGGGGTTTTTTTTGCCACGTGGAAATGCTTTGCATCACAGAAATCTCGATTTATTGAGCAGGGAGGTTCAGTCCATTTTCCTTATTGCCACTAGCTTTCCCCAAAGTTCCCATTCTCTTCCCTGGGAGGTACCCTATACCTGCAACTTCCAAAGCAGGGATGCTACAACTACCATCTTTACCAACAGGAAATTTTGTCTTTCTCACCTCTGCTGCATCGAGCACAGCTGGTGTTTGCATTAAAGGGACTGCAGAGCATTTCACATACAAAGAAAAATTCGTAAATTCATCATTTCCACTCTACCTCTTAGCCACACCGCAGAGAGTTCGAGGATAGGAAGTTTACAAAGGTCATTGCTGGTAGGGCAGGGAATGGGGTTACCTTCATGCGCCTAAGATCAGGGGAAGGATGCTCACACTCATCTCTCGGATGTATTTATAAATACTCTTAGGAAAGACTATTTTAACACAACGTTTAAATAAGCATTTAATTAGGATTTCATTAGTATTAATATTGCTTTCAATTCCAAAAAAGTTAATTTCCACTTCTTTGCAGATATTTCAAAGTACAATATTAACTTCATACAAAATGAGCAATTAAGCAAACACCATTATTTCACATTTTACATTCTTCAAAAAATACAAATTCATATTTACTCTTTTTTTTGGGTTTTGGAGATGCTCTTCCTTTGGAAGTACTGTACCTGTAACTAACATCTTCACATTGCTCAATGTAAGCACATTTGTTCCCATGTTTCATAGTTAAATAAATTCCTTTAATACCATACACACATTCTTGAAAAAACTGGGGTTCTTTTATTTTGTCATCTCCAAGACCACTGCCCAGCTCCCCATATGCATCAAACGGAACACAAGCAGTAAGCGGACAACCTGCGGTTCTCCTGGACTTCCCGGTTTGACAATTCTGCAGACGTCAATGCTGAAGACTACTTCGGTAACTAACCAGGCTCGAGGTTTGCGCATCCCTGCCCACCACGCTGATGCTGGTCTGTGAAATAGAACTGCAACTACAACTCTCTCTCCAAAACAAGGGTCAGACAGATAGCTCTGGTTCAATAAGCAAGTGGAAGGACACAAAGCTACACAGCAAGAAATACCAGCTACTGTAACTACGGTACTGCAAAAACATACCCTTGATTTTGCTGAAAAAGATCATATGAAAAAAATTTCTTTTAAGAAAAAGTAGAAACTGCATTTATTTGAGAAAGTGTACACTGCATAATGAACCAAATTTTGGCCAGCTTGCACACCACCAAAAGCATGGTGTGGGATTTTTAAACTAGTTCCAAGAACACACACACTTAGACTATGTACACGACTACATAAATATCCAGTTTAATTTGCATTTCTCAGTGCAGACACAGAATCCAACTTCTAGAACATATGATATATATCAAGACGAGACGCAAAAAAGTTAAAAGTTCAGCCCTGTCCATGAGTATCGACTACCGGTAACATTTATAAAAACTTGACATTGTTTCCAAAATATGTTACGGAAAAAATAGTGTACAATTAAAAACTATGCAATCAGAAATTTGTAGGGTATATTAAAAGACATGCCTTTTTTTTTTTTGCCTTACAGTCCAAATTGACTCTAATAGTTCTGCCCAGCTAGCTCCGACAACTAATGCCAAGGACTCTTCACCCACAGATCTCAAAGCATTTTACAAAGACAAGTTCCATTGTCCTCATTTCACAGGGAGGAAACCAAGGCAGGGAAAGGTTAAGTGACTTGCCCAAGGTCTCACAGCCAGCCAGCAGCAGAACAAAGAAGGTAACACCAAGATCCCTTCTGCTCTGCATGGCAGAACTGGCTGCCTCTCCCTTCGGTCACTAGCTGTGCTCCCCCCAGTCAGGAACAGCTTTTTTCCTCCAATCAACTCCAAGGTCAATTACACCTTAACTAATCTCCCCCAGCAGTTCCACAACCGACAGGCCAGTTGTTAATTCGATCTCCGAGCCTTGTTTGTAATTGGTGCAGGAAGAATAGTGTAAACAGTTTAACAACGTTGCTGCAGTTGCAAAAACAATATCTTGGATGACTGCAGAAGCGCCATCCTCCATGAAAGTAAGGCAGATAACATGACATCAAAAACTATCTCGAAGACACATTTTAAAGGTGCAACATGCCTGTTTCAGAACAGCTTGTCACTTCTGTTCCTACTTGGGTGGCAGAACAGAGCGGAGGCCAAGGGAGAAAGAACATACAGCGAGGAACACAGCCGTGTCCAACAGAAGTGACAAGCAGCCCACCAGAAAGCATGAGAGAAAAGGCCTGCTAAAGCACAGTGCTCTCAGTGGAATATTTGCATAGATTGGACATTTGCTAATGATGCATAATTTCTCTTGGATACAGACAGGGAAGGGCAGTATGTCACTGAGCTAGTTACTATATATATTCAGTTAGACAGACACAGACAGACCGACCACATGGGACAATGATCTTTAGCTACAAGTATTGCACCAAGTTAAGTGCTCTTCTTTGCACACCCCTGTTAACTTTTACTCAGAGCAAAAATAAACTTTGTGAAAGTATATACAAAAGAAATTGCAGCAATTGGGTTAAAGATAAAATAACCTAAAGTGCATTTTAGATACCGGTATGAGGTTCTGTGAACTAGTCTTTCTGGACACAGTCAGCATTACAGAAGTGCCCAATTCGTACTTTGTTCTATATAATTCAGTACCAGCATTTAAACAGTGCTGATTTTCCATCCCTCTACCATCTACAAGCATGAAAAGCAACTTCCACAGCCTTCAACTGCATGCCAAGCATCTGCTTGCTTGGGTCACTGCCTGGCGACTAGAGCTACTAATGTTGGTAATTTGACCCACTCCACACATTTAAGCTTCTGCACCTGTCTAGAAACTGTACGTAACCAAGCGAATCCCCACAAGCCACAAACATCAAAACCTTAAACACAGAATGACCCGGAGCAGCGCAGTTTTGCTCTCTGACTGATAATTAAAGGGGCTTGTGAGACGCAGATTTTGCAGAGGGAGGGCACACTGTTCTCAGAGGCTCCAACATATTAACAGAACATGCCCCTTTCTGGGAATCCAATGTCTTATCAGATCTACAACAGTAAAAATGCTCCCCTTTATTAAAAATGTTATTGTGAATGTGCTAAATGCTGGGGCAACAAGAGGAGAAGGACAGAAAACTCTCTGGCATCATGGAATCCAAGGGCTTTGCTGCAGCTGCCCTCTCTTGCCAGCTGCTGGCGGATCTCCTCCCATCCAAGCGTGTTAATGACCATCCCATTTGATCACACAGCACTGGGGATGGTACAAATGTCTGCTGTGAAATGTATCAGATACATGCGACATGGAACACTCTGGAAAGCAGACCGATGACACAACAAAAGCACACATCTGTACAATGCAACCAGGTGGGATGCACAGTCCATAGCGCAGCAGCCTGTGCGTTCACAGAATCACACTGCTCTTGCCTCATTACAAGCTCTTATTAGCTTCACCTAAATTGCAGCCACCCTGATGTACATACAAGAGAGTAATGGCAAACCCAATGTACCTAGAAGTCAGCATAAACTCAAAACGCATTGCTTTTCCTAGAACACATCAACAGAGAACAGTAGCTGTGAAGAGAAAACGGAGAGGTCACCCTCTGACACCCACTCAGAAAGGATGCGTGCAGCACCTCACTGCTGCCAATCACCACATTTCCAAATTAGCTGCAGATTTCAAAGCCTTTGGTAGATTCTTTACTCATTTCTGTCAGAGTTTCTGAAGATGCTATCTGGTCCAAACAGAAGCGTGGTTTAGGTGGACTAAGTCATGAGTAGCAAAAGTAGCATAGAAAAGCGCCTCCCTGAAAGAACGGAAAGGCTCAGAAGAGGTTGCAAAATCCCCCAGCTGTCACATTTCAGGCCACGTCTGGTACCCTTCTCCCCATCAGAGAAAACCCCACAGTTCCAGGGGAACACACACGCTCCTGCACTGGCAGAGTCTCTCACATGCACACACACATACATCCACTCGCCTTCAAACACCACTGTTGCACCACGCCAAAGGAAAGGCACGAGGCCCCTTGCAGTAGCCTGTGCCCCCACGGGACCCCCGCGCAGCTCCTCTGCTCACGCTCCTCCGAAGCGGAGCTCTACGCAAGAGCTGGCAGGAGACTCATCCCTGTGAGCGCAATCTCGGCCACGAAGGCCTGAGACTTTGTTTTGTGTTCAAAGCAGTTCTTGCTGCTGTGCAACCAAACTGCATCACAAAATGAAGCTGTAGGAGAAAAGCAAAGGGGGCCACCATCTCACGGCCCTCTGGAGATCACCACTACAAGAACAAAACACAAAACGCTTTGTTAATTGGCATTTTGTGGATGCAAACCTTATTGCTGCAGGACCCACATTCCCCACTGCAACAGCACTGCACAGCACAACATGCGCCAACACACACACAGAGGAAACAATTAGCATGTTTCCAGTTCAGCTGGTGCCCCCAAGCTCACCACCGCAATTACCAAACAAGAGCATTCTGCCCTAGCAGAGCAACACGCCACTCCCCAGGCACAAAGCATTCTTCACACAGCCTCTCTTCCCTCTCGTTCACCCTAACGGGACCCAGTTCTACCCTTCTGTGCTTAACTGGAAGCAAGTTACCAGAGAGGTGAAAAGCCAGCTCCCTGCAACCCGTTTCCATCTGTGCCGTGGCAGCGCGTTCACGAGAGAATAGCACGTGAGATGGCTTCAGCCACTGTCTCAGCTAAGACTGTGACACAGCGTTGGTAAGGCTACACAGAGCATGTCACAAGAGGGTTAAAAAACCTGCTAGTCATCCAGCATCCTGGGAAGGTCTGGCTGCACTCATCATTCTCCCCCCAGCAGGTACAGAGAGCAGCTTTGAGCAAATACAGAACGTGAACAATCTCTATCCACTACACGTTTGCATTCCTAAATTTAGTGCGCAGACACACTCCACATTAATTGGCTTATAGTCATTATCTTTGTATCTCACTAATGACAACACTGTAAACTGAATAAAGACTATTTAATATTCTCTCCTTTAACACAAAAAGACTAACAGCCAAAGCCAGAAAGATGGATAAAACACTATAAAATTACATCTCTTAAAATAATGCAGCATAAATAAACCATTTAGAATGAGACTGCATTTATTGCAACATTACAGGCTTTTTGGTGGAAGGGGGGTTTGTGTTTTATTTACCCTGAGTAGGTTAGAATATAGACTTTCAGTTTGATATGAAAAACTACTATGTTGTGTAACATCTTTTAGTCAAGAAATAGCCCCGTGCACAAAAAGCTGGCATTGCAGTAGGTTGGAGGCAGATTCAGGCAGACATTATATAGCTTAACAGAAAAAAAAATAAGCATTTATGGACAGCTGAAGGACAGACTTGCTGAATCCAAACTGAATTTATGTTGAATCATTCCGAAAATTTTCCTAGAGTTGCTCTTGACAAAAGATGAGAGTAACCAGCAAAGGCACCATGCTCCTGATTAAACAGTCGCGGGGGTTAAGAGGATGACTTGTTTCCAAACAGAGCCAAATAAATCAAAAGAGCAGCAGGCACCAATCTGACTACATCTGGGACTCACTGCATCCTTCAAAGAGAGGCAAAGAAAACAAGACTCTTTGAGCCTGAGTAAGCAGGGGCTCCGATTGTGTTTCCATGTTGTGAAACAGTGTCTGCCACCACACTTCTAAGTCCTAATGAAATTAAATGAACAGATCTATTGGGAGCACAAGGTACTTGTGCTCTACTGAAATAAACTCCCCAAAAGTTTCTGTAGGCTTTAGTAACAGCATTAGTACAAAGCAAACCCAGGCATCAGCTCCCAACTCAGTGATGTGACAATTGCATTCCAATAAAATTGCAGATAAATCATCTTCTACAACAATGCCATTTTCTACTACAGCAAAGCCCTTTCCTGGGCTCCCCTTATAGTGCATGGTTAGCATCAGACATAAGAGACAGGAAGAAAATTATAGACCCAAGGAGTTGTAACAAAGACCCACTTGCTGCCAGTACCTTAATCCCAAACATAAGTGATGTGCAATTGGAGACAAACTACCCCCCCTTTTTTCTTTTTAAAATCTTTCTGCAAACGAGTAACCTTAACTTCTGTGTTCACATATGACAAGCAAAAGTGACAGACAGTGCAGCCAAAACAGTTCATATATAACTTACTCTTTTTTTCTTTTTTTTTTTACCTTTTCTTTTTTTAGATAGATTCTCAAAGATGGATGTACCTGGGACGTGACTAAGATGACATCTGTGAAGCAGAAATAAGCCACAAAACTTCCAAAGAGGAAGGAGAAAGAATCAATCCTTCAGTTTCTGCTTCTAAGGAGAAGGGGTTTACCCTCCAGGTGCAAAGGAAAATCTGGAACATCTTCACTTAGAGAAGCTGCTATTCAAACCAATTTCTTCTTCCCCCTGCAGTAGTGCTTCGATTGGAATTATATTAGATGGGCTTTCAGGGCTCTGGAGGGACAGGAAGTCCGATACATCCATGGCACTTAACGTTTCAGTCTGAGAGTCTGAAGGGTTAACTATCTGACTGCTCTGCCCGCATAAAGAAGAGGAAGAGGAAGGAAAGGTCTGAGGCTGCAGCTGGGGAGCTGGCTGCTCCAAAGCTTTTGAATCAGGTGAGGAACATTCCTTCTTAATGGTGGCTTTGTCCTTGGCAGAGTCTCGGCAGGCACACTGACACTGGCAGGCCTCCTCCTGCTTTATAATAATGACAGGAACACTGAGACCAATCTGCTGAACAGGGTTTCCTGAAGGTGAAACAAAGACAAAACACAACAGAACTACATAATTTCACAGCAGGGAAAGACAGATCATCTTTGTTAAATTAGATTGTAAGCACCTTGCAGCAGAGATTATGTCTGTCTTTGTTCAAGCACAATGAATACCCTGCAGCAGATGATCAATAAAGAAAAAAAGTGTCAGGTACTCTCTGCTGATGAGCAACTTGTTCAGGCTGAACCCAGGCATTAGAAATCTGATCTAAATTTTCACTCTCCTCCCCCTTCTCTAACAAACACTGTGACTTTTACAGCATAAAATCCAATAGAAGGGCATTCAAATGCCCCAGTCCCTACGCACTAATTTTTGAAGACAATGATACAACATTACACCAGCTATTCTACCCCTCGGCACCAACACAGGTATTTTCCCTGTTCATTTTCTCTAGTCCACTTCCCTCTCCCATCTTGCTTCTCACACTTCTCCTCACTCTCCCCATGCTGCTCCACTTGCCTGGCTTCTTTTCTTTTTTAAAATTTAAGTTTTAAACTCACCTCATCTCTCTTGACTCCAATTCATCTTTGCAATATAACAGCACTGTAGGAAGCATGTTATGGGACACAACTTCTACAGTTCTGTGTCATTTTGATGAATCTCACAAATAATGCTTACCAAAATCAATTGTTAAAGAACTGATTAAGTTTACTAGTTCACTACCTGTTCCATGTCTTCATTTAAAAGAACAAAAACCAAATAATATCCTTTCATTTCTGTCTTTTATTTTTCTACATCATTAAAATACCATTATTATGAATACTGGACCTAATTTGTCAACCTGATTACCTTACAAGTTGTTAGAGAAACTACTACAGGACAGACCTCAACACAAACACCTATGAGTCTACAGCAGACTGCACTTAAAACCTCAGGAAGGTTAAAAAAAAAAAAAAGAAAAGAAATTTCTTCAACATTTCTGCAAGCAATAAAAGAATTCACCACAAAAGCTGGTGAAGCGAACAGTACTACGAACAGAGAAAGAGAGAAAAGCAAGTTCAGTGTCAAGCTTACCTGTGTTGCCAGCTACTGGTAACGCAGTGGTAAAAAAAACCTTTTCTACTACTTTTGGAACTTGTGGCTTTAAAGAAAAAAAAAAACAAAGAAAAAAGTGTGAGTTGATTACAATCATATTTCTATTGTTCAAATACTAAACAGCTGCAAAAGACACAATTGTACATATATTCCAAAGGGGCCACACAGGAAAACAATTAGATTATGACATTTAAGTTTGGTTCTGGGCTATGTTCTGGCTATTCCAAAACTCAGTACTATGTCAATATTTGTAAAGATGGGGAGTAATCACCCTCCGCACTAATATATGTGCTTATTAACACAGCTTGTGGGGTTTTGACAACTGAATGACTGAACTCTGAAAAAACTGCTCTGCTTGCTCACGCTGTGTGTACCTGCAGCCATTCACCATTTCCAACTGAGAAAGCCTAAAGGTGGCAGTATTCTTAAAGATAAAACACAAAGTCTCAGCTATCCAGATTTACTGGAGAACCAGAAATACTGTTTTGCCAGAAAACTTTTCATTATCTTTATCAGGCTAAATTAAAAAGAGAGAGATTACAAAATGCCTAAACACAAACTTTCCACAGTCTTTTGTGCCTCTACTTGTCAAAATAATAGATTAAAACCCACATTTATTCTCAGGCCATGTGGTGCACTGTCCTGGATAAACCAAGCTGAGACCACCTACTGAGAGAAGCCTGTCGCTGGGGAATAGAAGAAAGCAAGTTCTCTCTGCACCCTGCATTTCTCTGTTTTCTGTTTATCTCTCTAGCTATTTTAGAGACTGCATCAGTGACACATTTATACATATCAATGTGATAAGCATTATACAATACTGCATCCTGGTTTGTATCTAACAATTACAGGTTTGACCACCTTCCTTTTAAAAACAAGGAGTCCTGGAGGAAGAAAGATGGTCCAAGCCATGCCAAAGCCACGCTGGATACACTAACCATTTGTTCTTGGCTTTGTGGAGAACCAGTGGCACCATTTAAGATCCATTGTAAGTTTTGCTCTCCCATGACAATGCTGGACTGCAGAATAGCAGTGCTCTGAGAAGGAGTAATTGTTATAGTTGGGTTACTGGTCAGAACAGAGTTCGCACCAACAGGCACAGTCTGAACTACAGCTGGCAGGGGCTCAGTGGCACTTGATGCTGTTGGGGCAGATGCCCCAGCAACCACTGGAAGTCCCTGCACAATGGGCTGCGGTGGCGTCTGAGTGTGCTGCAGGAAGTCTTGGTGACTGGCTGCAAACTGTGTGCTGTGAGGAACAGGCACTTCTGGGGATTGTAAAACAGTTGCAGGATTTCCAAATGCAGCTTGCTGTGAGCTGGCTCCTATGGAGGAGGGAGCAGCAGGTGCTGCTGAGGCTTGCAGCGCTGAATGCGAAGGCTCAGAGATGCCAAGCTGCAGTACAAGTGGAAGAGACAACGATGCCGAGTCTCCTGCAGAAGGTGGAGCAGCAGCGACCGAGTCTGCATCGCCATTAAAACCTTCAATCAAGGCAGCTGCCAAAAGAAACAAAGAAAAATATAAATACCTCAGATCTCATAAGATCTGAATAAACAACTTTTTCAAACTTAGCTAGCTGATGGATTTTTGCTGAGCACCACCACTTTTACGTCTTCAGCCTAGTTCTCAAAAACATTTAACACTAGATAGTGAAATCTATTTAACGCTAGACAGTGAAATCTAAAGGTACATCCAAGTTCAAGAAGCTGGTATCACTGAATGCTACACACAAGCTGATCAGCCTCGTTAGCTCCCTCTAAGAAGCCTTTTTATTAGCTGGTTCATGCAGCTACATCAATAGAGGAAGCTTGAAAATCCTTGTGTGGAGAGTCGGAGAGCATCAATGTCAGCATGTACAACAATACTTGGTCAGTTCCCTTGTTGCTGTCCGAGTGTCATGCCATCGGCAAACACAGCGCATTTCCAACACAGAAGAACTTCAGCACTGAGGTTCTGTTCGCTGCTTAAGAGTTATGTGGGGCAGTAATTCTTCAGTCTGAAATGCTGACTTAAGTACGTGCCAACAGAGGGGGAGAACTGTCAAAAAGCGCCCTCTCAAAATAATGCAGATACAATCCGTACCTGTCTGCTGAGAGTCGTCTTGATTTGCAGTATGATCTGGGCTCTGAAACATAGACTCAAAGATGCTTGCTGGTGAGATTGTGCTAAGGTCTTGTCCATGTGTCTGGTGAATAGAAAGTAAAGAGGAAAAGACATCAGATGATGTTCTATCTCAGGTCTCCTTTATACTTTGCACAAATCCCAGTCAAGGAGCGTATGAATGTCAGAAATACCTCTCCAATTAACCAGCCACCTTCGGGAAAGGCAACATATTTCACTTACCTAGTGTAAAATGACACTTAGGTTTTATTACCCATAATCAAATTTGCTAACATAATGAGCGAAACCTTACAGAAATAAGTCCTTCAAAAGCAAAATACATTCTTCTGCATCCACACTTTGTTTAACCCTTTTTAATACTCTGTTAGAAACAGAAACAGACGTTAATTTGTCCTTGGCTGTTTGTGAAACCTTTTCAGGAGCAGAAACAAAATAGTTCTACTTAGATTGTATCATGGACTGTGCACTGTTAGTCACCCACACTGCTCTAGGAACTGAATGCATTAAAAAGCTGCATACTGCTTCCACATTGAAGCACAAAAGAGTGACATCCTCATCAGTACACAATTTTCATCTATGTAAAATTTAAGCTCAGTCAACAGTTATCAATAGGCAAGAACATTATTATGGTAAAACCACATGCAGAGCCTTTAAAAACAGGTTGAATTAAGCACTGCAAATTTTGGAAAATGCCCCGCTTTCACTCAAGTTATTCTGCTTTTAGGCAGAAATATTTATTTTTTGTTCCAACACTCCAAAAAGGACAGCAATAATACATCAGATTTACAGGCTCAATAGGGTATGTAAGAAACGTGCATCTTTTTTGTCAAGAAAGAGCCTCCTGCAAACTGCCACAAGACAAAAAAAAAGCAGTATTCAGTACATCTAAAACAATTCTATCCAAAGTCACTCTTTCTGTGAAGAAGTACATCTCTCCCACTAGTGAAATGAAAGCCTCAAGCAGAGCGTGCTGGAGGCCTGAACAAGCGAAGCAGAACCCACAGTCATACATATCTGATCTGCCACGTTCTCGTTGACAGGACAAGCACGTTGCCAGAAAAAAGCAAAACTCAAGTTACAGGTGAGGGAATTCCAGGGCAGTAACTCACCGCATTAGAGTTCTCCCGCAATTCTGAATCTGTTGATATGAGGCTTAAGTCACTCAGACAAAGTGAGTGGCTTGTATCCTGTAAAGGAGAAAAACAAATTATGTTACATATTAAAAAAATAGCATCAGAAATGTTTTACTTTTTAAGAGTCCATACAATTCTGCCTTCACAGAAACTTTTTTACCTATATGTGAGCCATGTCTCAGTTCTAAAATCAAAAGGAACATTATTATAGCAAAAGATACTTAGCACCTATCAAGGATTCTTAACATCTCTTTCACCTTACTTCCAAAAAAAATCAAATGACCTAGAATTTTAAATTAGCACAGGAATGAATTAGCCTATAGAAAATAAAATTAAACCTTAACAGTCAGCATTTATTTTACGTCACACGCTTATTACACAGTATTGATTAAAACATAAGAATCTATAAGGAAAGCATGATCATATAGATATAATTGCCTATAAACCTGGGTACATGGCATACTCATCAAAACAGCAGTAGCCCAAACGTTAATTTTAAATGTGATTAAAATGAATAGACAAATTTAGATGAGCTTTTCTAAATAACATTTGGTAATCAAATACCACACTAGACGTTTCAGAAATACTGGTCCCACTGTTTATTATCAGCACACTGTAAACACAGCATATGAGAACAAACCCTACACCGCCACCTTGAATGCCAGAAATTCCAGAATTTAAACTGAATTCTCAGTTCAAAAGAGAGGCACCCATGGGTTTCTTCTCGGGAGACGAGGCACCAAGTAGTTAAAATTCCCTTTGAAAATCCCAGTCTTATAGGATACATCTTTAAAGACACAGACAAGTAACTTATTCCCAAAAATACGGTTTTATCACCATCAAACATGGCAGCCTTAGGAAGAAGTGCCACTAACCTCAGACACATTGTTATTGGGAAGTGCATTATAGGAATGTCCTTTCTCATGACCTTTCATGTGACTCTTGAGACTATACTGTGTACTAAAAGTCTTCTCACAGCCGTTACTGGGACAGAAGAAGGGTTTCTCCCCTATAGGCAGCACAGAACACATATAAACTTACAAACATTGTATCAGACACATACTAAAGCACCTAGGAGAGTAATAATATTTTATACAAACAAGACTGTTTAATGCTACTTCACACATTCAGCATTCTTGGGAGTCCTGCAGATAAAAACTGCCATTTTACCACGTGCACCGATGCAAGAACACAACATTTAATTTTTATGCGTCATTACCAATAGATTTGTGAAACATTCATGAAATTCAAGACCTGTCAAGCATAAATGGAAGTGCACAAATTGAATATTGGGGGTTGCCCTCACCAGGTGCTAGAGTTTGTGACTGGCCTTGTTAAACTTGAGGTTGACATCAGCACGCTTCTCCAGCCCCTCTGGATCGCATTCCTTCCCTCAAGCCTATCAACTGCACCACCCAGCTTGGTGTCACCCACTTATTATACGTAAGTATAAATACATATTAAGATTCAGAGAGTTAGTATAAACTGAATACGCTCAATTAAGAAAAAGAAAACCCTTGGGACTTACCAGTATGTGTCCTAACATGTGTTTTAAGGTGGTGGCTTGCAGCAAAAGCCTTTCCACAGCCGTCATGCTCACACCTGAATAAGGCATCACAGAACAGTTAGCATCAGGCTTCTTTGATGCACTAATTACAACCTTAGATCATGCTTTGCAACAGTCCCAGGACTCTGAAAAGCAGGCCTAATGCTAATCTGTGCTAGTAATCAGCTGTCTCCCAACAGCTGCTCTGCATTCTACAGAGACTACAGCAGGGCTCTGAATGGGACTTTAAAATTCAAGCATTGGGGGCTCCTTCATGGAATAAACATTGCAGCACAGCAGAGATGCAGCAATATGTTTTAAAAACATGCTCATCGTGGCACACACATTTGTTAAAAAAAACATAGCTTGACTATTATCTTTGAAGACAGCCATTTCACCCACTTTTACAGGCAGCTGAGGGAGCTCTAGAACAAACATGTTCAAATGCTGGCCACCTTCACTTTTTTCATCACAAGAGCAGCTTTTCATTCAGAACAGTAAAAGCTGCCCTTTGGCACAGGTGGCCCATTACATAAGTCCCACAGAAATAAAAAGTGCCATCCAGCTACTTACCGAAATGGCTTTTCTCCTGTGTGTGTTCGAATGTGCTTCCTCAGATCACTGTGCGTTGTAAAGTATTTACTGCAGCCTTCTGATTCACAGTTAAATGTTTTCCCTGTGTGAAGCCTCTGATGTGCTTTCAACCTAAAAAGCATGCCAAAAAAATCCCTCTCATGACTCGTAGGGCGAGAGAGCCCCTACCCGAGACAAACAAGTCATTCATTCAAATGTGCAGGACAGGATCAAAGGCTTAACACATGCTGAATGGAAGGTAACCAGCTTATGAAAGTAACTGGTATCACTTCCGAAGTCCCCAAGCAAATCTGAGAATTCCTTGTGATTGTGCACCATCTTCAACACTCTTGCAATATAAATAAGCTAAGTATGTCACCACAGGTTCTCTCAAACTACTCTTGGTATAGCATTTCCACATTTTCAGGGGAGGGGGGTTATTTTCGCATCTGTACCTGGAAGAAGCGTAACAGTTGTATCCAGACACAAACAAAAAGTAGATGCAACCAGCAAAACTGCAACAGCCATGTCTACAAGAGAAACAGGCAGAGACCTCCTACCTGTACAGTGTATTGAATGCCTTTTCACAGCCCTGCACATCACATTCAAACGGCTTTTCCTTAGTGTGCACTCGAACGTGGATTTTGAGGCTGTAGGAGGTGAGAAAGGCCTTGCCACAGCCTTCTTGATTGCAGACAAAAGTGTATTCCCCACGATGTGTCTTTTGGTGAGTGCGCAGGTTTCCTGCAGTGCTATAGGTGCGCGGACAGCCCTCAAAGGTGCACTGGTACCTCTTAACCTAAGAGACAAAATGCTGCGTACTTAGTAATTCTTAAGCATTTCTGAAATCCAAACAGGGTAGAACTGCAGTTAAACATCAAAGACAATGGAATAGATTTTGACCCCACAGGCAAACAAACAAAAATTATTGCATTTAATTATCAGGTAACAATATTTCTGCTGTGCTATGTGAGGAAGGAGTGGCACACACTGGAAAGCAGGCTGACCTTATAGAATAATCATCTAACAGGAGAAAAAAGGAAAAACAGTCTGAAACATTTTTAAAAATATGATAAAACAGCTGGGAAGGACACCAAGAGGCTACCAAACCTACCTGCTTTTCATGCATGTAGCACCTGTATTTCACTCAGGTACTTCTAGCAGAGCTACTTATTTGTGGAAGAGGAAGACAAGAGAAAACATACTTTCACAACCAGGCCCTCAAAAGCACTGCCCTGTGTGCTGAATTCCCATTAACACCTTGAATGAGAACTATAGTTTTCACCATCTCCTATGGTCTAACCATCGATCCATTTATTACTTCATTTTACCACAAAAGCACCCTTCCTTGTACTTTGTTGTTCTCTTCTGTGTTTACACTTCAGGCATTGGCTGTAACGAATGAAACAAGGTGTTTTACATCAAAAGGCAAGTATTACAGATTTCTCAGCCAACTATCTACATCACCAGGAAGCAATTCCATATTGAACTAGATTTGGTAGCCTTCCCAGCTTCTGCAACAGGCAGAAAGAGACCATGTAGAAGCTTCCAGTGTGCAAGTCATAACACTTAATTAAATCTCATTCTCTCTCATGAAGTAGAAGGAATAAGTCATCAGAGATGCTTGAATAAATTTATCTTCAACATTAATTATCAGACTGACAGCTTCCATTTGATTGTTGTAGTTGAGAAACCTTAACATCTAAAAGTGATCACAGAGCCCAAGAGAGGACTTGAGGGTTGACAGGCAAGATGCAGAAGAGGATTCCCAAATATGTTGATTTGGAAAGTTTAGAAAGGCAATGCAAACTCACAACAAAGGAGCAGGAACTTGCAGATTTAGTACTCTTTAACAACTGGTCGGGAAGGTTATACAACAGGACATAAGGCAGCGATCTTCCTCTTTTCCAAGGCTCAAAGCACCTCAGTCACAGTACCTAGCATTACTGCTCAGAAAAGGCTGGAGCCTGTCTTCAAAAAAAACCAATACTGAATTGGGGGTTGGTACCAGCAGAACTGGATGAACCTATACATAATGGACGTGCAACACTTACAGGTTTTTTCTTTATATACACCCATCAGAAAAGAGCATTTGATAAGCACAGCTCTCTACCACCATGGCTTGGAAGCTGGGAAAAGAGTAACATGGAATGCCTTGATCGGGTAAGTATAAAATCACTTTATCTGAAGTCATGCTCCTCTCAGAATAATGGAAATTTAGATAGATATGTTAAGTAGGAGCAATACCAAAACCACATTGTTCTTGGTGTGGCTAATTAAGAACCAAGTATTTTTTTAATCCTTCCATAAAATAACTAAATTTGAATAATGCTTTGTGTAACATCTCATTTATGAAAGAGACAATGGGCCCTCAGTAAAACCACTACGAGATCTGTAAATGGATCTCAAACGCATTTGTGTTTGGCCCAAAAACATCTCCCATTCACATACTACAAAGGCACAAGAATAAGGACGGCTGAGGGCATCGGGAGCACGTTATTACTAGTATTATCACGCTAACAGCTGTTGGCACTGTTGGACCATACCAGTGCTTTAAGGTACAAAGGAAGGTACATGCCTTCAGGTTCTGTTTCTCAAATAGTCGGCGTAACAGCCCTTAACGCTGTCAATTTGAGCCACGTGCACTTGGCATTTCCTCTTAAAAGCATGCCTCCTAGATCCTACACCAAGTCCCTGAGAACCGAAGCACTCAAAGGATAATCCATTGCATGCTTTCACTCCTCTCTCTATATATGTTTAAGGCCTTCGTAACTGTAACTACAGAACCGGGGTCTAAGCACCACAGCACACGTCTCAGGGCGTAACCACCAGGTTACTCAGTCCCAGGCTCTACCTGTCCTGATCACCTCTAGAACAAGGGCAGCTCTTCAGCAAGAGCAGGGATTTCGCTTAACTAAACACGTTGTCCTGACAGCTGCCCAGGAAGCACTGCAGTCACACAGCGCCCTGGCACAAACTTATGCCAGGTATAATTTGGGTTCTAGATGGCTCTCCATAAGGAGAAACAAACAAAAAAAAAATAGTCTCTCAGTTTCTTCCAACCTGTTTTGTGGGGGACAGGGTTGCCAGTAGGACCCCTTTAAGAAAACTTTATAAAGTCTGCGTATTCAGGAGCCGAGCAATCTCTTGTGTAGTCACAATCTGCAGTCTCTTGTTGATACCACAACAGGCGAGCATCTACCTTCACCTCCCTTTGATAAAACCTTAGTGTTTGGAGAATATTAGAGCAGGTTAGATATAAAAGAGATCTTTACACAGAGCATAGAAATATCGTAACTATAAAGCCAGAAAGCCATAAGACAACTATAAAGTAAGTAGCAGTAGTTTTCATTTTAGCTAGTACTGAACTCAATTCCTGCCCCTTACATAATAGTTGATGTTAACAGCATATTGCTAAATGGAGATGAGATTTCAAGCTATTTATTATCAACACTTATCACTCAATCCAGGGAGAAACTTTACCCTCAAATAGAGAATTGAACAGTGAATTACACATCCAGGAACCAGTTCTCCATGCTTCTCCTATTTCACATAACAGATGAGAAGCAACACTATCTCACAGAACTGTAACTACCAGGAAAAATATTGAGCTATTGCAAAATACAGAAGGGGAGGAAAGGATAGCAGAAAGAAATTAAGAGGATGGAGGAAAAACAAGTATAAAAAAGTATTTTTTTCTGTCAGTCTTACTAGGATATTACCCATACTAAGGGGCTTATTGAAAACTACAGTTCAGGAGCCTTACTGCCAAAACACAAAAAACCTCCTCTCTCAAAATATCTTGCCCTGTTGAAGGGCCACTTCTTCCAGTCCTCACCACATTCCCATCTAACAAGGGAGACTGGCAATTTGTTTGTGGTTCTATGTTTTCTTTTAACAAAATGGACAGGGAAGAGGACCTACTCTACAATCCACTGTAGCAGCTTTAATTTTTTATTTTTTTAAAAAAGCAGCTAATTAGGAGATTAATTCAATTTCTTTTAATACTACATTCTATTTAAGATACACTGTTTTCTCTATTTCGATAGCCACTAGTTACCTAGGCTGTCCTAAGTACAGGGAATATGATGAATTCCTGTGATAACATGTAAGAACATGCCATGTTCGGACTCGTGACCTGACAGTCTGCTGTGAAATTCACAATACAGAGCAAATTCTTGCTGAATCTTTCTCCTCCTGTGATCCAAGGTTTACTATGAAGCATTTAACTTACTACAGATTTTCTAGTCAAGAAATATATGTGTGCTAAAGCAATGGAAGCAGTACACTACACCAAAAGCAGCTGTCGATGTTTGCATCTGATTCCCCCTTGATTTATTACAAGACAGTAAAAAGAGGAAAGATGAAAAGCATCAAGTGTTTAAATTGAACAAATGATCTAGATGGTATGACCAACAGTAACTGGAAGAGATTCTGGAGGTCTCCACATTTTTATCTAGTCACCTGGCATTATTAGAAGCATTGTACAAAGAAGGAAACAGTAATTTCACTGTAAAGCAACTTGGCTTAAATTTATAGTTCAAACCAAGTAAAAGTTATCAACAAATATCCAAGCATTATGATACAGACTGTACATAATTAAGAAGTTTGGTTGCGTTGAGTCAGCCAAAACACAAGAGCACAGACTGATAACGCACAGACACAAGGTCAGAAAGTACATTTTATTAGATGAAGGGGTACATTATCCTCACCAAGGATTATCAAATTGAATGTTCCCTATTAAGCGTTTTAAGACAGCTGGAAATTAACATTTTACATACACTGCAGTACACTCTCCACAGTACTTCCCATAATCCACAAGTGATTTGACACAAGCATAAACTACCTAAAATCAAGTGAGAAGTCTGTTAAGCTTTCTATGTGTTCACATTTAGTTCTAGAAAAGTGAAACAAAACAACCAAAAGAAAAAAAAGGGAGAATATTAATTATAAATTAAGGATTTGGTTCCTAGCTGCCAGTGCATGTACTTAAAGGAAGACAGCAGGAAACACTTCCAGTTTAATGGCCTCCACTATGACAATGGCCTTGCAGTGCTCCCCCTTCTATCAAAGGCCAAATCTTTCACAAATTATTTTAAGCATACTGCAGACAGAAGCAATACTACCACCACATTCTAAGCAAAATAAAACTTTCTGTAAAGCAGCAAGCATGTAATTATCTTCTCACATTAGCCCATCAAATAAGCGCTGATCATACACATAAAACTATGTAGACACTGACCGCGAAAGACCTGCGGTTACAGCGGCAAGTACTCAAGACTATCACCATATGCAAGCAACAACAAAAAAGAAACATGGCAGCACAGGAAAAGACACAGATGGCGAGGATGCAAAGCATACACAAACAAGTTGCTTTGAAGACAAAGGCTGTAGCTGCATCACATACGCTTTTTGCAAAGGACAGTGTGCTATCTCTCCAAGGAGATGCACCAGAGGGAAGCTAGAAGAGCCTTAATTAAGCATTTACCTTAGAAGCAGGAACTAATCGACCAATAATCAACAAGACTGGTGAAAATGGAGCCTGACACACTGCCAAAGTCTGCTTAAACCACTCAGTTTGCCTTTAACTCATCTTGTGTTTAAGATATTTCCCCTTAAATTGCTAATTTTCCTACATCACCAATAAAGACAAAAATTAATTAATATGAAATACAAGACAATCACATTTACTCTTACAGACAGAAGTATAGTGAGAGAAGTATAATGTAACAAAAGGAAATTAAAGGTAATCAATGAGGTGTAAAACCCTATTTTGCTTCATAAATGTCTAAGACTGACCTGAAAACGTAAGACTTAATAACAGTTATCTTCACTGTTAGAACTGCTGCAGATGCTTTGAAAGCACCAAAGAACTGGACTGCTGCCTTTTAGAGAGGAGCCAAATGTTCAGGGGTTTTAGAGCTTTCCCCTCCCCATCTGCAGACAACTTACCAAGCATTTGAAACAGCAGGACAAAAAGGGCTTTTACAAGATGGAAGCATCACATATGCTTAGGGTTTGTTTCCACTGCACATGAATTATAGTGTAACTCCTCTCCCCCCACCACAGAAAATTAGTTTGAGGTGAAAAATAAATTCAGATAGAGGATTTCATCAGGAAATTCCAGGTCTTACAAGCCTTTTTTAAAAAGGAGAGGTGACTAAATAAAATCAGTTTAATTGTATGTGCAGTCATCAACACATGTTTTAGCTTGTACACCCTGTTTGCAGACACCACGGATTGCAAGCTTATTACCCTACAAAAAGAAACTACTGATATGACTGACATACAAAAATCAGATGTTTTAGCAGCTAAGAATGTAGGGTAGAGCAGTAGCTAAAATGAGTAATAACTGAGCAAAAGGAGTTCCTTAGACATAAATGGGCTTATTGAACAAACCTGAGTCCAGAAGTTTCGTAATTGCAGAGCTGACCTCCTACAGCCCCATTTCCTTGCTGCCGAGAACACAATAATGAAGGTTCCCTGCTAATCTGAATTATTCAGACCACTCAGACCCAGCTTCCTCTCCCAGCAAGGGCTCATTTCTGCAATTCTCTCTTACACTGAGTATTAGTTACACAAGTAGTTGATACTACTACCACTGATACTAGCACAGACACGTGTATATATCCTGCTTTGTTTAACTCAGAAGGGCCAAAAAGGACCACAAAGTTGTCACCATGTCGGTGTATCAGTTAACTTCACATTGCTTTTGCACCTAAAAAACAAGAATCCCAAGTCAGTCTGGACAAGCCCTCACCACTCTGCACCCAGGCAGAATTCATGAAGGAAACAGAATTAAAACTGATTGCCATTTTGAATATGTAAACTGACTCAAGCTTTCAAAACACAACAGATGGTGGTTTAAAGCTTTCCTTATTTTCTTCTCACAGTTCCCCTGTGAATGACACAATAAAACTACAAGTAATTTTAAGTCTGGCATCTTAAGTTTTACTGTACCTAAAACTAGCGCAAACAGTCTGGAATTTAACCTGTAACTTGGATGTGTTTTTCTCAGTGTGGTTAACCACAAAGTAACAGAGCTCATGCTCTTCTTAGTTATCTCTGAATTCAGGAAATAATTGCCCAAACAGAAGAAAAATAAAAAACTACTACAGTTACATACACTACTAATATAAACACACTTTCAGTAGTGCACTCCCCTGTTATCTAGTGTGCTACTGCTTGAAAAAAAGTGCTTCCTAGCTGCTTCACAAGCAAGCAGCCAAATATTTGAGTGAAAACTGATGACACTCACAGCTTTGCCACTGACCCACTAAGCAGCTGTAGAAACAGTCATACCCTACCAGCACAAAGCATTACTATCACTAGAAGTAACAGCAGATTTAACGGAGTGTAATTCGCTGTGTGGTAACCTTTAAGAACAAGAGAAACTTCTGTCTACCTCCCAGCAAACAGCTCTGAAAAACACATTTTCAAGGCATTTAAGGTCACCAGGTGAAAAGCACTCACAATAAGCACAAAATTCAGAATGATATTTAGCTACTTACTTCTTTAAGCTTGGTTTCTGGGCATTCAGACTGCAAAGTGAGCGTTGCTCCTTCAATATTTCTTGGCATAGGAGTTGAACCAGGATTTATCGTTAGATGAATCTGATCTGGAGAAATAATGTGTTGCACATAACCCTGGGACATTCCTTCATGATCTGCTATTAAATGAAATCCTTCTTCATGACCCTCTGGTAAAAAAGGCAAGTGATCACCACACTGTCCTTCATCCTCATCATCTTCCAAGACATTGTGGTCCTGCTCTATGAGAACAGTTGTCCTGTCATAGACTGTCCCAGACGATGAAGAAACCAGCCCGTTTTTGTCAGCAAACCTCATCATATTGTCATCCTGGGTTAAATCGTCTTCCTCCACTTCATAGTAGATAACGTTGCCTTCAGGACTGTTCTCCCCCATGGCTCACCGCCTCTCAGTGCGATATCGTGAAGTTCGACCGTAACGACTCATCTGCAACAGAAGGACGGGCGGCGGGGGGGGGGGGGGGGGGGGGGGGTGTCAGGCGGATCTGCCCCCCAGCCCGGCCCCCCACTCCGCTCCGCGGCACAGCGTCGCGCGGGCGCCCCACGACCCAGGCCACGCACCCGGTCGCGGGGCGGGCGGAGACGGCGGCGGAGGCACCGAGCCGTGCGCCGCGGCCCCCGCCCCGCGGGCCGGGGAAGGCGTCCCCTCCCCGAGCGCGACGCTACCCCGCCCGGCCCGGCCCCCGCTGCCACGCCGCCCCGCAGGGAGCCACTGCCAGGGCCGGCACGGGACCGCGCCGCCCCACAGCCCAGACACCCGGGCGCAGCCCCGCCGCCCTCCAGCCAGCCCCGCCGCGCTCACCGGGCTCCCGGCAGCGGCGGCACCTCCTTCCCCACCCCAGCGGCACCATGATTACCAGCACACTCACTTCCGCTTCCGGCCGCGCACGGCCCGACGGGAGCTCCACGCCTACCGCGGGGCCCCACGGGAAGGGGCGGGGGCGCGGCGGGCTGCGCCTACGCGCTTGGTGGCGCGCGCGCACACACGCACGCGCACACACACACACACACGCACACGCGCGCACACACCCACACTCACACCCCCACACCCTCTCCCGCGCCCCGGGCTGCAGCAGGCGGCGGGAGGCCCCGCAGCGGCGGGTACACCGTGCACGCACCGCAGCCGGCCTTCACATAGGCGTAGAGCATCGAAATACAGTTACACGAGAAACCCGGCTGTTTCTTCCCCGGGCGGCAGTGTGCAGGCAGAGCGCGCGGGCTGAGACAGTTCTCGGCACTCCCGCTTCCCCTCGGCGCGGGCCTGCACAGGCCCCGGGGCCCGCAGCACGGCCCGCAGCACCAACACCAACCCCGGGCCCCGCAGCACGGGCTGCAGCACCGGCCCTGCTACAGCACAGGCCGCAGCACCAACGCCAACCCCGGGCCCCACAGCACAGGCTGCTTGCTGCCCAGCAAACACCTGTGCCCCGGCCACTCAGGATGCTGTATGTCGCAGAGCCCCTCAGGGACGAGGCCTCCCTTCCTTACAGCTGCACCCGTGTCTCCCCTGCACCCTGCCAGCGCCTGCGGCTCCAGCCACACCCCCCACAGGCGCCAGCACCTCTTTAAAATAACCCACCTTCTTGCAGATGGGGTCCCTTAACTCCACTGGCTCATTCACATTGCTACGTGGTCTCAAAGAGTTAGGTGGAGAGTGGAAGACCAGGGAACAACTCATATCACGCTTTTTAATTGCTACATGAGGCGTGGTATTAAACTGCTCCAGGCCACCTACTGCCAACCAACCAAGACCCTCAACCCGTCACCATCAAAAAGAGGCAGACAGGCTGGAAAAACACACCGAGATCTTTTTATTTAAATAACAAGGACTTAAAAATTCTGAGTTTTAATACAAGTTAAATAAAATACAGCGTAAGTATTGGATTTTGTATTTTTGCCTGTCTACATATAGCTTGCTTATAAATTTTATATACTTTACAGCTTAAACAGTGACAACTCATTCCAACTGCCAGATCTGTGTCTTCAAAAGCAATAGATTGTATAAAATACTGTGATATAAACAAAAAAGCCAGTATGCTGTACAAAAAAAAATATTTTTACAGTAATTTGATATCTAAAAAATCAGATTAGCTGCATCTGAAATTCATGGTAAATTGTCTTCTCTCAAGAGGAACTGATAGATAAATTGCTGAGCTTTCCTCTTTTCAGTAATATCAGGTGCAGGATGTCCAGGAGGAGGTCGAAGTAATAAGCCACCAAATATACTAGCTGCATTAAAAAAAAAAAAAAAAAAAGGGGGGGGGCACACAGACACAGGAAGAGCCTGTCAGCAGCAGCTTACCAAGGGTAATTCCACCAATCCCAACCAGTCACAGTCAGAGAGTGCCTGCCTTCAGAACAGGGTAGGAAAAAGCTGATGACCCACACATCACTTCACAACTTTTTTTCAGTCTACTGCAATGACTGGTTTTCTGTGGACTATTTGCTCGTTATTAAATGCTTCAAAACAATAGAGGCCATGACTGCACTCACTTTGGAGAAACGTGTTTTGTTACACAAACCACAAAACCCCTCCAAACAGAACTGTTATTTTGCTCGCCTTACCAAGAATATTCACATCCAAGTGGTTTTTCCCTGAATTTTTCAGTAGTTCTCGTAGAAATGCCATTAGATACTCAAATACGTTTTTATGGCACACTGGCAGGCTAGAGATAATCTGAGGAGGAAAAAAACCCAACAAAACAACAACATTCATATCAAAGACAAGGCAATGGCTTAGCAACATCACCCTGTCTAGAAATACTAACAGCTCTTAATCACCAAGGAGCACCAGTTCTAGATCCTTTCTATTATCAGATGACTTAAGTTTCTGAGAGCAAAAACCTGTTACTGGTCTGGCATAAAACAGTTTCCCTCCCCTCACTCCAGAATTGCAGAAACAGCCTCCCAGCAAAGCCAGCAATACCTGACTGCTCAGCAGGTAGTTGCTGGCATTCTCCAAACAGCTGCTGTATAACCTGTAGCAGATGACAGGCTCTGGCAGGCTTTCCAGGAAGAGCAGCAGGGCTTCTGCTACCGAGTGGTTGCTGCCAACTGATCCAAAGATGGTTAAGGAAGAGGCAAGCACAGTGTGATCTATTTTGGTCATGCTTCTGATGAAACATTAATCTTTGCTTAGGTCTCCAAGATCTCTTCCTATTGTTCACAGCTTTGAGTTCAATCACTTGATGCCAAACAGCAAGCTGCTTCTGCTGGCAGTCAGACACTTACATAATTCATCAACATCACAAGGACTTAGCAGAGGCTTCTGTACTGGTTACAAGGAGTAGCAAGGAACTGCAGATCTCATTTACCCCGAGATGGGAGACAGTAATTTAAAAACCATGGTGGGGCATAGGAGATTGATAAAATCTTTTTCAGCTTTGATCACTAAGGCAGAGTGAGCCTTACCAGACATCAATCTAAAAGGATACAAAGGGTATCATGCATTCCTTTGTCCAAACAATCTCGGATTTGCTCAAATTCAGATCTGAGGCCTGGCTGCTGAAACAGGTCCTCCTGCAAAGATGACCATTAGTCAGTCTCAAAGAAAATAAAAAAGTTATTTGGGTAAACAGAGCAATGTTGTTGTAATCTGGCTGGAAAAATCTCTCCAATTTGGTTGTTATCGGCACAAGTCTCACCACGAGCAGCTCTGGGAAGGCTGCAGCACTGCAGTAGAGAGCAATGCAGAAGGACAGCTGCTGATGCATGCCACATGTAGACAAGGTCACCATCACCAAACAGCAAAACCTGGGGCACCAGGGTCGCATCACAGATGTTCTTTCTCTCTCTTTACCATCGGCCAAACATCCAAAGTTAGCTATTGCCAGCATCTCGTTCAAAACTAAACCTAACGCAAACAAATTGTTCTGTGTTTCTAGTACAAACACTGCCTACCTGCTGGGAAGCATTGCGGTACAAGTGATCCACCATCATCCACAGCTCTTTTGGAATATCCATAGGCTTTTCAGTGTGAAGAGCATCACCACTCATTTCCAGCGGCATCAGGGTCTGAAAGAGGGGAGGCGTGGGGAGGGAGAAGGAAAAAAAAAAAAAAGAAAGGAAAAGGTAGCTAGC
The DNA here is from genome assembly GCF_023634155.1 of Falco peregrinus. Classification (NCBI taxonomy): domain Eukaryota; kingdom Metazoa; phylum Chordata; class Aves; order Falconiformes; family Falconidae; genus Falco; species Falco peregrinus. Next base: position 119,977,328 of record NC_073723.1, read on the forward strand.
CGAGTTCTTATTCAACTCCACAAAAATGCTTCACAAAGCTTACACCTGAGAATTAAGACTTGTCAAGAAACTGTGCAGCTTCACTCACCAGTCTTCATAAAGACTGGAACAACAGGCACATTTGTATCATAAATCCAGACAAGAAACAATCTGCTCTCACAAACATACTTCACATATGCTCAGCTCTATGGAAACGTTACGTCATGCCTCACATAAACACACACCTCTCCATTCAATATGGAGAAAGCCAAAGGCTCCCAGGTAAAGGTCTACCTTTAGAAGTCACACGCATTTTAAATGTGCAAGTGGGATCTAATTTTCAGTGCTCTCTACATGAAATGGGTTGGTTCATCCACGTGAAGAACTAATGCAGGCTGTGAAGGTGGCGCACTGGGAAGCACAAGCTGTATCAGCATTCTCAGACTATGGACCAGGGAAGTGGAAGAAGGCTCTTTAGCAACGAACAGGACTTCAATCTAGCTTTAATGGTTCTCGCTGGTTCAGAAGGGAATCTTGTCTTTAACTCACAAGTTTCCGAATGGATTCTTCTGACATGTCCTGAATCGGTTCCTTCATGTAACACAGCGTATGAATGGGAGACCCGAAGCAACTTGGCAAGTAGTTGCCTGTTACAGACAGAAAGTAATCCTTCCCCCTGTTAAGATGCAAGACCAAGATATCTTCAAGTTTTTCCTCTCCAGAGTTTAAGTGTGTAGCTGTTGATTTATTAACAAACACCTCCAACTCAATTGTGATCTCAGCATCTGCCAGAAGATGATAAAACAAAGGTGTACTCAGTTAAAAAAAAAAGGTATTAACCAAGAAACCTGCAAATAGGCATAGCACTCTCAAAACAGCAGAGAACTAAGCCAGAAGGTGACAATATTAGTTCATTAACATGAGATGAACAACGAGGAGCTCACCTGACAGCAGAAAGCCCTTACTGGGGTTAGCAATCAGCCACTCCTTGCAGTAGGTTTTCTCATCTGGTTTGCTGATAAACTCAAACTGGCAGGGCACTTGTCCGTTGCGGACTGTAAACTTCTCTACCTGCAGCTGCATGTATTTAACATCCACAAAATGGAACTAGAAACAAATGTCAGTCAATACCATCAGCCAGTTCCACCTTGCCAAGCACCAGCAACAATTCCTGTCCTGTGGTTTAATCATTAGACAGCAAGATACCCAGATTAACCCTCTTGCTCCTGCATCCCACCTCTTCCAGGATTGCACAGGATTACATTTGCTTACTGTTTGCTAAAGTCGTTTGCATCAGTGGGCCCTTTAAAACAAATGCTCCCCTCAAATAACCTCAATGAAACTTGAGAACAAGATAGCTGTAGCCTCAAATGTCTCATTTGCTTATCTTTTTTAGTCCCCAATACACAAAGTAAATGCCTTTGTGACCTTCTCCAAATCCTTCATATTTTGCATTTTATGTTTCAAAGAGAAAGGAGCAAGGGCCACAAACTACCCATTTACTCTCTCTCTCTCTCTCTCCTCCCACCTCAGGGAGTAACACACTCTACATTTCAGCCTGGTACTGTGAATGGAATTTAGCAGCATCTAAACAGCAACCAGTATTTCTAGGGCTTGTAAACAGAGAACAGTTGCAAGTCAAAATATTCTACTACTTTGGAACTAGACCTCAAGGTCTAGAGTCCACCTCCTACTGCCAGCACACACTCCTGGGGTTTAGGGTTGCTCGGCTCCTCCAGTGAGTCCCAGCACATGAACACACCCTACCTCTCTCTGGGAGAGGGTCACCGAGGGAATGTTGGCATTCTCCAGCTTGTCCAGGGAGCGGACTATTTCTTCAAAGGCTTTTCGATAGAGCTCCTCATTCACAACCTTCACCTGAAAAGGACACACACTGCACCAACTGGCATTTACTGTGCCACTGCAGGAGAGCTGTAACACAGCTGGAAACACACAAAGCGATTTGATTTTAGCAGCACAGTAGCGTATACAACACATGTAATGAACAGAGCCAGGTGGAGCACGAATGCTCCAAGATCTCCTCAGGAGCCAACAGTAAAGGGCCTTGCCATAATTAGCAAGACAGTCACCCACTCAGTACTCAACCAGCTGCTTTTTTTTTTCCCCACCAGAAAAAGTTTTACTAGTGTCATCAATGATGTAGCATTGCTGCACTGCAAGTTTCTGTGAAAATTAATAGGAAAATAAGAAAAAAGGCAAAAGAACACTTCTGAAAAAAAAACAGATATTCATGCATTATTCTGCTGAAGTATCACTTAACACAGCCCTAGCTTACTACGAACAACAATCCTATCTCAGTATCTTATCTACCCCACCTTTTAGCCATTGTTCTCTGTGGGTGCCTAAAAAGCAGGAGGAGAGGGAAATCAGCAGGAGAACCTCCCTCCTCCTTCCCCCTCTCCCCACATGGAGGAGGAGGTCAGGGGAGTTATTTCCTTCAGCACTGACATACTTACCCCGATATCAAACACAGAGCTGACTGGCTTATGATCACTGATCTTCAAAGCCATGTGGCTGCGATAGCTCAGCTGAGCAATGTTCTGCCCTTTCCAGAGTATCCGATCACACCATGCTGGAATACGACACTTCTCACTGAAACAGGTAAAAATTACGGTTTCCAGGCACAATTCAGGTAGTAACAAGGCAGAATACTGCTCTCCCAGAGACTCTCCTGCCACGGCCTAGAGCTCTCTATCAAAGCTCTATTTTCCAGTTCCTTGGAGTAGTTAAACTTTGATTGTCTGCCATTAGGTATCTCTAGATCATGCTTTACTTTCTACTTCAAAGATGCAACTGTTTATTTTGTTCTTTTGATACAATTCACACGCAAACCAATACTCAAGAGATACTTTTGACTGGAAGAACCATGAAAAGTAAGAACTCAGGCTTCACATTTACAGTTTACAACTTAATTTTATTTTTTTTCCCCACTGACTGCTGCACAGATTTCATTCCCACACTTGAAGCCAATGTTCCCAGTTTGCCACCACCAGGTCAGCCACGCTCCATAGCACGTTACAGGAACGATGGCTCTCCCAGTCTTTTGGGGAATGCACTCAGCAACAGACAGCACACAGGCACCATTTTGAACCCCAGCCAGTCTGTCCTGAGCAGGTATCACCAAATAAAAGACCCCAAAAATTTTGCTTTGGGAAAAAGAAGCCAAACCAAACAAAAAGAATGAAACTAACTAAAATGATTCCTTAATTTTGCACACCTCTGATTAAGAGGAAACCCAATGGATTACTCCTGGGAAAAAGATAAGGAAAATCTGACAGAAAGTAGTGGAAGAAAAGCAACATAAGTAGACATAAACTGGAGATGGATTTTGGAACCAAGGGAGAGGAACAGCAATAATGTCAGAACTGTTCCTATTTATAGCCATTAGATCTACAATTCTTTTTAGCTTTGTTTTTACTTCCTTCAATGATAACATTAGCCACTGGTAGCATCACATATGAGGCAATCACCGTACCTTGTGTCCCAGTCGTCACAGCCAGCATCATATTTATATGTTGGCTGGAAAGAAATCTCTCCCTCTGTAAAGCCTTCAAAGACTGCATTTGCATTCATCTGCCTCTTTAGCTACGAAAGAAAAAAAAAAGAAAAATTTGATTTTAAATAAGCTCAAGCGCAATTCCCATATGAACTGAGAGGGAGGCGTTTGGCCAAGGAGAACGTGTGCAGTTTCTAACCAGCACCCTCAGCACCACCTGCAGGCAGGTGAGGCATCAGTACCTGGTCATACTGGCAAAGCTCTAGAAATGCTTTCTCATCTACAAGCTGCTTCACTTTTGCCACATCCAGTTCTTCTAGCCGGTAGTTGAGGTCACCCAACCATAAGATCACACTGAAAGAGAACGTACACCAGACGTCTGCACAGAGGCCTGAAGATGTCCGAGACGGGGAAGCACAGCCCTGCAGCAGTGCCCACCACCACCGCAGCAGTGCCCCCCACCACCTCGTGCAAGCACAAGCTCTTCTCATCCCAACAGATCAGCTGGGCGCTGTGTCTGCTTCTCCATCAGAGACAACAAGACTGCAAACTTCAAAAAGAAGCTACATTTTCTACCTTTGCTGGTTTTAATTCCCGTTCTGCATGTTTGTTACTACCTCTTAATAACTCTACCTTTAATATTCCACACCGATTAAATCCCACAGCCCACTGGGGAAATCAATGCATATTATTGCCCCATTCCCACTTTGTGCTTGAAAATAAAACGAGACCTGGAAGAGCATAAGGCAAGTGACTTGTCAGAACTGTACAGGCAACCACTCTCCAAACCAGGGTTACGGTAAAGCACTTCTGGCCCTTCCAGGCTGACAGGTAGATCACTGGGGCACCCCCTTCTCACCGCCCTGCTGGCAGCACCTCACGCCCACACCCCAAAACATTTGCAAGGCTCCTCCTGGCCACACACAAGCGATTCACACAGTCAGACAAGAAGCTTACTCATGTTTGCCAATAGTGAGAGGGGGCAAATTTGGATCTGACTGGCAGAATTGCATCCGAGAGCAGATGTCTTTGAAGTCCTGGTTCCTCCGCTCATAGTCCTCCATGTGTGCAGCAAGGTGAGAATTCACAATGCACACGCTAGTATTATGGAATTTAAACCTTATGGCAACACCACCTTTGTTACCCTGAAAGATAAAGACAGACATTGGTCAGAAGCATTTACACAACAGATGAATCCACTAATGAGCTACCAGCAGTTCACTAGCCAGAAGACGTTGAGGAAAAGCATTTAATTCCAGAGGAAGGAAAAGGCTGAAAACGCCAATTAGTGATAACTACCTCATGAATTCAAGTCAGTAACTCACTGAGGGTTGCACACAGCAACAGAACATAACAAGCAAGCACACAGAACTCCAGACTGCAATTCAGGAATTTGCTAATACAAAAGGAAATTAAAATCAGAGAGGCAGCTGGTCAGTTACCTCAGCAAGTCCCAAAATCTACTTAGCAACGAATTGGATCTTCCAGTGCAAATCGTAACAAATTTGTAAATGGCGGAGGAAGCATGTGGCTTAGCTGGTCAAAGATACCTTTGATAAATTCTAGCTGCAACGCTCACAGAATCTACATTCAAAGGGCACAGACTTTCCACTTTCCAACGGTGTGGAATGGCAAAAGGCCAGGAAGTACTCAGGAAAACTAATCTGGATAGACACGTTTCTTCTACTCAAGTCCCTTTGTGTTATTTCCTTTGGGCAAAATCACATGAGAGCAAGGCCCCACACAGCCCAGCACATGCAATCAGGGAAAAAAAAAAGAAGTCTTCAGAGAAGATTCTCCCTTACGATCTTTGAGCCTTTGCGAGCACACGCCAATTCCTTCTAGCAACACCCTGAGCTGGCACAGGGACAGGACTATGTGCCTCTCAAGACAGCTGCACCCCTCAGCTGGGGAAATAACCACTACACCTAAGGAGAGGGGCTCTCCAGGGCTCTTCTGAATCTCACCCCTTCTCACGCAGTTGCGATTCTTACCATCCTCCCCATAATTCCAGTTCCCACAGTCTCGACTTCCACCTCGGAGATGTTCAAAGCAAGGTCTGCTTTCACATACAACAGAAGCATGATTCCCACCAGCCGCACCAGTTTCACCTGAAAAACAGATCCATTAAATACTAGAATGGGAGAGGTTTGATGAGAGAAAGCACATCACCCCCTAGTCCAGAACACGCGTCACCAAAACACAGATGAATTAGAACAGAGTTCCAAGCTCATCCAAGGGACCAGCTGAGCTCACAGCACACTGGCACTCCAGCAGCACAGCGCAGGAGGGAGCCAAGGACCAACACCCCAGTAAATGAAGTTGAAGCCCAAAGCAAAACCTACAGCACAGGCGTAGCCCATGGAAGGAGCCCCCCTTCAACAACAATGACAAGAGACAAAGCAGACCAAAGGAGCAGGAGTCAAAACATAAGCAGTATTCCTACCAAGTCTTCCTTCACACCTCATTCTACTGTGCGTCGTGGAGACGGACATGGAAGAAGCTAGGATACTTCCTATTCTCTTCCACCAAGACAGCAGGAGCTTCCTGCACGCGTGGATGCCCAGCTCTGGTCTCCTGTCCTGCCCGCTGCCTTGGTACCCTGCACAGCCACACTACCTACATCCCCTTCACAGTGCTCCTGACCGAGCAGAGCCTGCAGACAGCGTGCCTCTGGCAGACACAGCACGTGAGAACAAGAAAAAGCCAAGGGAAAAGAGGCCCAAGTGGAAAATTATTCCACACACAAAGCTCCCCAAAAGCCACATTTACCTTTGCGTATTTGGCATCTGGGTGAAGACTATCAGTTACAGCTTTAAACCATTCTTCTTCCTTCGGAGTGTCATTGAAAAAGAAGGCTTCTTTACTCAGATCAAGCTCCTGGAAACTGCGTTAGAGGAAGGAACCCATGGATGCATGCACTTGTTTGTAACCCTCGAGCCCTTTCCTCTGGGAAAGAACTAAATCAATTTATACTCACTAAATTGATAACTGAAAACCCACATTCAGTTATGCTGATTTTAGAGGTATGTTAAATGTATAAGCTATGTGACTATTAATATGAAATTGAATGGCATTAAAGACTTTGTAACATTGCAGAGTGTCCAACAGTAACTTGCCAGAGAGTCCAAACCCCACCAGAACAGCAGCCCCGTCAGGCCACGCAAACACACACGTGAAAGCTCTGCAATGCAGTCAGGCAGTGCAAACGTTCCTGAGCTGCAGTGTCTTGGCTGGACACCAAGCCACAGATTCACAAGCAAGCAACCCACAGTCACGGTTTGGGAGGATGGGCCAGAAAGAGACACTCACCCCACGCAGTAGATGTCTGGAGGCTCAGCATCACACCTCAGCCAAGGCTGGAGGCTTTCTCTGGGTGACTGACCATTCACATTGTATGTCCCAACAAAAAATCTGCAAAGAAATTAACTAAATCCCAGAACTGCAAATTGTACAGCTGATGGAAGTAACACTATTATTAACCCATGCACTTATTACTACACATAACTATTTAGAAGTAACATATTTCCAGGGGGGCATTAGGAAAATGTGACAAACTTTAAATCCCTAAAATGATTCAATTACAGTAGTAGCTTTACAGACATGTTTTACATAAGGATACACATTTTTACAAATACTATTAAAAAAAAGATGACTAGAGCTGTGCAGTAGCAATTTGAAATTATAAATTCACAGAATGACACACTTAAAAGGATTTCAAGCACGGTAAAGTTTTCGTCCTAATTATATATTTCACCCAAGCTCTTATGATCTTATTGGAACGACTATGTGGGTAAGTAATGAACAGGAGCAGTGAGGGAAAAGGCCAGAGGTGCACAGAATTGATGTATTTCCAGAGACTGTCTGAAATAAGCACAGGGAAAAGTAATTTCAAAAAGGCCATTTTCACAACAAGAACCATGAGGCAAGCCATAGCAGAGACACAAATTAAATTCCACCCTGCTAATGCCTAAACGAGGAAAGAAAGCTGTTCTGGAAAGCACGGATCATACTTTTCTACAAAATTTCCTATTTGTAGGGATACTAGATGAAATAATGAACATGAGTTATCTCGACAGCTTATACTAACTCACTCCCCACAAAAATAAGTTCCTCTCAGGAATGATCATTACCTGAAGCTCTGGACATACGTGTAGGAATCCTCCATTTGTACAAGCTGAGATTTAACAATAGTATCTCTTAGTCCAAACTTTGGTTCTGATAATATCGAAGCCTTGTTTGAAGCCATTACACTGGAGGACCGTACCATCTCAGTTGTCACTTCAGGTTTCAGTTTGTTTTGCCTGCAAATGAAAGCAAAACTGCATGCTGAAACCCATGATATACACACACACTCAACAGCTTATTTCTGCTGCTGAGGACTTGATTTGCATTTATCTGTCTTTTTCACTAAAGATAGACAGTCATGTTTAGGGTAAGCTAAGACTAAAGAGGAGCATTTCTTAAAATGGCTCAGTTCTCTAGATAAAACCAGTTTAATTAACTCACTAACCTAGTGCAGCCTGTTGATTCAGAGCAGGCATTACTCACACCTGGATGTTAATAAAAAAACTGTACTCCTTTCCTGCTTACTGGAGCAAGGAGATGCAAACCTCCTCTCCCGCTGCCTCTGCTGAGGTCAGAAGGGCTGAGCAGAAGAATGAAAAACCGCATTTGTTCTAAAAGCCTTCTGGTGAAAAACTCCCAACTCTGCCTAGAAAGGAAGCAGCACAGAGCAGATGGAGGTAGAGGTGGTTTTATTTAGTATCTCGTGGCTTTGCATACTCCTTTTGCAACAGTAACAATGCCACAGCTTGGGAGCTCCCACAAGCAAGCGGATGGTATGAATTTAGGGTCAACAACCTGCACATCAGTGCCAAGGACAGCGCACAGACAGACTTTGAAGGATATGCAGCAGGGTCCACAAAGTCCTGGGAACTGGAAAATGAAACTGTAGCGTTTTCAGAGCGTATCTATGAGGCACAGTGGCCCTCAGCCAAAGCTCTCTCAACTCAAAATAAACAACGCTCACGGGTCCCGTCCCACTGAACAGCAAAAATATGCCCAAATAGGGGACTAGCAGGACTGTTACTGAGAGACTGCGCTGAAATTCCCACTAAAATTTTGACAGCGTGCTGATGCTGAATTTTTTCTCTCCTGACTAGAATCTGCAGATCCTCTTCTCAAAAATTTGCCAGCTTCTGATCTAGACCCCAGCACCTCTGGGGACTGTAACCGACACGGTCGCCGGCAGATGGAACCAGATAATGCTGCTGCAAGACTGCTCGAGCACTGGTGTGTGCACAGACCTCACACACCAGCATCAGATGCCAACTTCCCCATGCGGTTTCCAGTTGAAAACCAGGAAGCCCAGACAAGAAAGCTCCCTGCACTTTCTTTTTCTTCCTCTAGACATCAAAGCATCAACAATTTGCCCACCGCAGTTCATTCCATCCATACACAATCCCCAGAAGTACCCAGAACTTTGGTGCTACATGTATTTACTGTCACTATACAGAGATCCTCTGCAGAGGGGAGGCATAGCTAAACCGGCAAAGAAACATTGCCACCACTTTTACTCCTCACTAGACCTTCCACAAAGAGATGACGTGTGCAACTCTGCCTTCAACTGCTTCACTAAACCTACACAAAAAGCAAGAGAGATACCATACCTGGGAGCACTTTTATCAGTGCTGTCATGGCTCCGGTTCTGACTAACTGCAACCTTTTTTCCATTCTGTTTGACACCTTCAGAGCCAAGCACTTCTGGAAAAAAACCAGTAAGTTTTACATTAAACACAAAGCGTTCTTTAATTTACCAATAGATGCAAACACTGGCAAAAATCTGCAAGCAGAATATAATTTAGGTTTGTGTGGAGTAACAAAGTGCCCCGCAGTTTCTCTTTCAGTTATCTGATATATTAAATTTGTTTTGACAGAACTGTTCTGTGGTGGCGCAGCTTCCCCTCCGGAGGAAGAATTGACACTGGCATGCCATGCGGCTGTGGAGAGCCACAGAACCGCTGCACGCTGCCTGCCTGCTGCTGGAGCAGGTTGCTGTTGGCTTTCCTTTACAGCTAAGCTGTAAAGGACTTAGCAGCACAAAATCCAGGGCTTTATCCTGGGAATCAAAAAAATGTATGTTAATAACAGATTTTTCCTTTCTGAAGCAAGACAGGAAGTACAAAGAAAGGAAGAAAAAGGGAAAAACAAACTCATAAAAAAAACCCCACTACCCTTTAAAGGGTTTCTACTTATCTGCAAATACACAACAATGCACAAGCGTCCCCCGTCCCATCCCCCCCGCTGCCTCAAGCCGGTGCAGTACAGAGTCACCACATGGCTCCACTGTACCTCAGCAGAAACAAGTGCCTCGATGCACACTGCACATTCCTAAAAAAGTAACAGGGCTGCTACCATGCAAATATAACCAAACAGGGGGGTGACACTAAACGCATCCCACTACGTTTTTGCGAAAAGTGACCAGTCTTTCAGCATTTGCTTTCAGCTGCAACATCCTGCTCCAACAAGCAGCCAAGTAACAGCTGAAGAAGAGGATTCTGCCTGGGGCTCTCCACTTTTAAGACCTGCAAACAGCAATCTCAGATTATGCTACTTAGCACACAAATCTAATGATGATACAGAAATTGTTCTTAAGATTGTAAGGTTCTAATCATCCGGCTGAGCTCCTCCTTCAGCGAGCACAACTTGGAAAAATTAAAATGTTATCTCCCAGGACAAGAGGGCAAACCAGAAGCAGAACTTGAAGTACTTTACCAAAGCACTCAGAATGTAAACGAGCTAACAAGTGGCCATACTCCCAGCTTGGAAAACCTCTCCTGCCCAAGAGCCCTCTAAGGATAAAGACTGTGTAAGAGGATTTGCAGAGGGTGGTTGCAGAGCAGGTGACTCGGACCTCGCACAGCCGAAGTCACGCAGCATCCAAGGGGGATGGCCACGGTTCAGAGGTGCTGCACGCGTTGCCAAGCACCGTCCCAGCGGCTGGGACAGACCCGCAGGCGTTCAGTGCTGAACCAGAACCGCCAGGGCCTCTGCCAGCTCTCCCGATAAACACCCCATAACTGCCTCCACTGCCAGGAACAGACCTGGACTTTCACTTTACGGGACAACTGCTACCCTTGGAACAGGAAGGCCACTCAGCCAAAGTTCATCTCTTTTTTTCTTTTTGAATACCCTACTGATAAAGAGGCGGCATGGAGCGCTGCCCTGCCGCGCCCCCGTGCCTTGCGAGGCGCCCAGCCGGGTGGGCGCTGCGGGGCTGTTCGGGCTCCGCACCCCACACCGACGGCCGGGAACTGCTCCGGCTCCCGGGGCGCTGCCGCCGGCGGCCCGGCCGCGGGGAGCGCAGCGGGACCGTGGGACACCCGTGGGTACACCCCGCAGGCCGGCCCGCAGCGGCGGGAGCCGGCGGGCAGAGCCCCGGGGCAGCGGCACCGGCCCCGCCGACCCCCGGGAGGCGGCCGGGGCGATGCCGGCGGCCGGGACCCGGGACCGCGCCGGCCACGGGGTGCTCTGCCCGCCGCCGCCGCAAGGCGCCGGGAGCCCCGGCCGGGCCGCCTCGCCCCCCCGACCCGCGGGAGCGGCCGGGCCTCGGCCGAGCCGGGCAGCGGCCCGCAACCAGCCGCGCAGCGCGGACTCCCGCCCGCCTCGTCCCACCCCGTCCCGCAGCGGGTCCCCGCGCTCACCTCGGCACGGCCGCCCGCCCGCGGACATCGCCGCGCTCCGCACCACCGCCCCGCCCCCAGCCCCTAGCCCCGCCCCCCGGCCCGCCCCGGCCCGCCCCCCGCCGTACGCGCGCCCCCGCCAGCCGCCGCGGCGGCTCCGAGCGCGTCCCCGCGGGGCCGGTCCGTGCGCACGCGGCTCCGCCCGGCGGGGAGGGCCGGGCCGGGCGGCGGGTCCGCAGCGGGGCCCGGAGCGGTGCGGGCACGGGGAGCGGAGCCGAGGCGCGGGGCCGCCGGGGGGGGGCTGCCTGGGCCCCCACCGCCCCCCCAAGCCCCGTCAGGCTGCCCCTCGCTCGCCGCAGCGCCTGATCTGCCCACCGAAAGCACTGACCGCCCGCGGCGGGTGCACAGCCACCGCGCTGGCAAACCGGCACGGATCGGTGCGAGCTCCAGCAGCGGAGGCCCACGCTGCTCATCCTCACCGAGAAGAAACATGCGAAGGCGACGCCAGCCGGGCCTGCCAGCCCCTCCGCCACCAAAGCCACGGGTCACAGCCAGCGCCCCACCGAGCTCGTACCTGGGCGGCTGCACCTGCTGACCTCCTGAAGAAACGTGCGTGTGTGCGAGCCAAAAGGCAAGCGCACCGTGAGCTGCTCATCTTCTGAACTTATCTGGATGGTCACATCCGAGCCTAAAGACGTTGGGAGAAAAAAGAGCTCATGCTTAGTGCTGACAAGCCTCCAGAAACCAAACATCTCTGCTCTACAGCGGCTAGCATGTGCACACATGCAGACTTCAGCAACAAGTCTCCCCGTGCTTTCTTGTCATGTTTCCTTCCCATATTTTACATGAGAATGCTGTTTAAAAATATAAAAATCAACATTTATAATAATTTGTATTCGGCTTATTCAGTGACATTAATTAATATTCCAGCATGAATTCAAAAGATTTTTGGAAAAAAAAGATCGCTTCGGCTGAACTGGGCTAACAATACTTGTTAGCATGAACAAAACTGCGGCAAAGAGCACGGCGAGCCCCCCAGCAGCAGCAGGACAACATCCCCCCCATCACCAGCCTGGCCCACATGAGCCCCCGCGCCTGCTTCACTGCACACAGCTGGTGCAGGGCCCAGGAACGCTTGTAACGCAGGCACCGAAGCAACAACAGAACTCACCGATGACGGGAAGCTCATCGTCAAGTACAACTGTAAAAGCAATACAGAGTTCAGTTACAACGTGCTAGGCAATAGGTTTGCAGAACACGCCGGTACTTTGGAGTTAGCGAGCTCTGCAAGTTCCTCCCAGCCCGAATAGTCTTTGGACAAACAGCGGCAGGCGGGACAGGGTGCTCTGGATTGCGGAGCAATTAACCTAGCAATTAATCTAGGCCCTTCCAGCTATGACACAGGAGCATCACCACAGCTTACAAACTGAAGAAAAAATGGGAAGGCTGAACAGATCCTAGATTTCAGCATGTAGAACAACAAAATATGGACTCCAGGCCCCTTCGTCCCCTTCTCTGGAGGTGCCCGAAGTGTCACCGAAGTGTGTTAGTACCTTCTTCCACTGCAAACCCTTCTCTGATGGGGATAACCTTCTCCAGCCAGACGTCCTCGGCTGCGATGGCCATCCGCCGGTGAGTGTACACGTGGATGCTGCAGGCAGGGAGCACACACAGAGGCAGCGACTTGACTCCGGCACCGCCGCCACTGCAGGCAGCCGGACCCCGGCCCACCCAGCAGCACCCGCCAGCACAGCGGCCTCCCACCACCACCCAAGAAACTTCTTGACCGTGTGCCCACCCACTCACTTGCCCCACTGTGGGTACCGCACCGGCAAAAGGCACCGGGTGGATACCCCCAGTGCCCGGGCACCCCCTGCCAGCCCACTCTGGGCTCCCCCAGGCCATGCAAGGGTCGGGGTACCCAGGGCCCACCGCCCCCCGCCCCCCTCCCGCCGCTCTGCCCCCCCAGGCCGTGCGGGGGTCAGGGGTGCCCAGGGCCCGCCGTCCCCCGGCCCCCACGTACGCGTGCTGCCCGCGGCGCTCCACCAGGCCCAGCAGGCGGCTGCCCGCGCCGCCCCCGGCCGCCAGCACGGCCTGCACCGCCTGCGGCTCAGCGTCAAGGAAGCGCAGACACGGCGGGACCGGGACGGGGACGGGGACAGGGACGGGGACAGGGACGGGGGGCCCGCCCCCCCCGCGCGGCTCAAGGCCGCGGCAAGGATACGATCCGGCAGGTCGCCCCCTCCGCCAGGCCTTCCTGGATGGCGACCGACTGGTCCATCCCCCGCACCGGCTCCGCTACGGCTGTCGCGACGTGTCGTGCCCGGCCCCGCCGCCCCCCCCCGCCCCCCCCACCCCGCCGCGCTCCCCGGGCGGGGCCGCTCCCGCCGCCGGCACCGCCCCGCTCCCGGCCGGGCCCCCCCCGCGGCGGCGGCTCCCGGACCCCCGCAGCCCCCCCGGCCGCTCCGCCAGCCCCTCGCTGCGGAACCGCCCGCGGGCACCGGGGCCCCCGCAAACAATGGCCCCGGGCAGCGGGTCCGCAATCGGCCGCCTCCCGCCGGGGCGAGGCCCGGAGCATCCCGGCCGCGCTCCGCCTCGCCGAGGCGGGGGCGGGGGGGTGTTTGCAGGGCCGCTCTCCCGGTCCCCCCCGCGGCCGCTCTTTTCTTTGCAGCGCCGGGAATTACTTTGTTGTTGCATTTCCAGACGAGCCAGCTGGCACAAGCCACCTTCCGAGCTGCCAGGCTATTATGCAAATTAATTAACGCAAAGTGCCTAAGCAGGTGCTGGAAAACTTCACCAGAGCCTGTTGCACTGCAGAGAGCCCGGCCCAGGTCAGCGCTTCCCGCCGAGCAGCAGCAACAGCCAAGAGCTGGAGATCACGACAAACGCCCTGTGCCTCTGCCCTGCCACCCCCCCGGCACCCACGGGTGGCTGGGGGCTGCGGGGGGGAGCACGAGGAGAAGGGGCTGAAAGAGCTGCTGTAAATGCTAAACCTCTACTCTTGCAAGAAACATGGCACTATCGGGTATTTTTGAGACAGAAAACCCCCGGGTTTCATCCTGTTTTCACTTGCTGCAGATATGCTGACACTGTGGCCTGGAAGGAATTACAAACGCGGCCCAAGGCCTGTCCTGCGGCTCCAGCGGGCTGGCTGCGGCCGCGCTGCAGCGGGGAAGGGGCTGGCTAGTGTTTGTGGGGTCCAGCTCACCCAGCCCCACAGCTTCCCCACCGGCGCACCCCCAAGGGCTGGCGGGCAAAGCCTTTCTGCAGGGGACAGCACGAGGCTCCCCCGGGACCCCCACGGCCCTCCTGGGCCTCCCTCCCTCCCCACCAGTCACACCATGCCCAGCCACGCTCCGAACACCCCAAGGGACCGACACATGGGGTTTTATACTTTTGCAATCTTTTCTTTAAAGAGCCGACAGCAGCAGAGGACAGCAGCGCGTGTGTTTGCACCAGTAACAGCACATCGACACTGGTGAATTCTGCCCAACAAGCGACGCGCCAGCTCCACGTAATGCAGCAAGAGGCTGGGGGGGAGCGCGGGGGGTGCTTCTGGTTATGGTTCACGCCTCTGCTTGGCTTTTAGCAGTAGAGAATCAATCATAGATGTGTAATAGAATCATCTGAAAGGTAAGACACTTTTAAATTAATCTCATTTTCCTGCCTAAGTCTTGGAGATGAAACGTGAAGTTACTAATCTTACCTAGTCATACAAAAGGTATTTCAACACCAGAGCAGTTTTAAACTAATGAGCGAGAGGGTGTCCAGAAAGGCTGCACTGCAAGCAGATTATTAACTAGAGCAGACCCTGTGCCTTCAGTCAAGGCAGAATTTTCTGGTTTGTAAGCAGGCTTAACACCCTCTTGTTCCTACTCCTGAGGTCACTCATTCCAGCATCTGCAGTCCCAGCAGCACAGAGACAAAACCATAATTAGCTTGCAAGTCTCCCAGGCCTACAGATTTTTGGCGGTGCAGGGAAGAATTCCCCTTTGTAGCTTCCTTAGCGTGTAGATTAAGTGCTTTTCCTCTGGATACACCGGGGGACTCTTGATTACCAGTGTTTAAAAATTCAGTGAAATGTAAGACACCAAACAGGAGCCAGGACTCACCAGCCTCGGGAAGGTGAGGGATTTAAAGTGGAGCTTAGGGATGGGAGGTGGGATTTGGGATCAGCGGCAGGGTCCTGTACGGGGCGGCTACAGAGCCAAGCGTAGCGGAGTGCCCCCGAGCAGACGCAGCAGGCCGGCTGGAGGAGCAGCAGTGGTGACCTCTGCTAGTTGTGCTAGAGAAGCAGCCACGTCTGCCATGCTACATGAGCAGCCCCCAGGGGAAAGCTGTTTTTCTGGCATGGGTTTCCGGACAAGCTCCAAGCAGCTCAACCAGCCCGTCAGTAACCTGTACCCTGCTGGTTGGGCCAGGAGGGCTCCAGCCCTGAGGGTGGCTGCATCAGCTGCTGGTGGAAAGACAAGGGGAAAAACTACTGCTGCTTAAGCGTGCTAATGAAAGGGCTTTCCTGCCTGCACAGCCACCCAGGACAGGGGCACAAGAGGGGACCTGGCTTTCACCCCATGCTTCAGCGTCCCTCGCACACGACATTGGCTTACGTACAAAGGGCTGCTCACCAAACCTGAGCGAGGCAGTAACGAGGCCCCAGGAATTCATCCTCTCCAACTGTAACCCAGAAGAGACTTGAACTGGGACTGGGAAGCAGGTGGAAAGGGTGCTCTAACAGTGGGAAGGGGACAGCATCCCATGGAGGAGGGCATCCCACAGGGCAGCGGCTCGGATCTCCCTGCTCCACAGGAGCTTGGGCAGGGGACCAGCATCATCTCCGTGACCAGCCAGAGGTATGAAGCAGAGCATCGGCTCGCCACACCAAGAGGAAGCCCCATGTCCACCTGTGCCCACAGAGCAGCTCAAAAATGGGAGGAGGATTTCCCCCCAGCAGAGCACCTGAGCAGGCACCTGCAGCCTCTTCTGGAAGCAGAGCACGCAGGGCTGCTGTGCTGCAGGACAAGGTGAACAGAAACGGGAGCCCACCAGCAACCTGCACCCACCGCCGTCGCGGTTCACGCAGAGGCCTGGGGTCACCCTGGGGGTGGGAGGCACCTGCTCGGGGGGAGAAGCAGCCGTGGGCAACTGGGCCACCTTGTTCCTGGGACAGGGACGTAGCAGAGGGTGTTCGATAGTGGCCTTGGCTGAAGTCAGAGAGCAGCAGGGATCCTAAGGAGCGCTGCAGAGGGCAGGCTGCAGAGCATGTGGACTGCTGCTTACCCCCGGAGGGAAGCAGAGACCCTGTAATTCAGGAGAAGGACCACACCACAGGCCATGAGCTTCAGCAGCGGGGCCAGCGTCACCTGCCCAGCGCTACTGACGTGCACTTTGCCATCCAGTCGCAGGCAGCTAGCTTTCAGGGTAGCTGGGCAGCACTCCTGGTAACAGGCAGCCTTCACCCCACCAGCACAGACTGGTTTGGCAGCCTTGCAAGCTTTGCTACATCCCGCCATGTAATTCAAGCCCATCTTCTTCATCTGGAAGGAGGAGAGAGACGTTAGCCCAAGGGTCCTGCCAAGCCTTTAGGACTGGCATGACAGGAACTATGCAGGCTCCTGGGCTGTCCCGCTCTTCACCCCAAGGCCATACCTCGCAGAAGTTGTGCCCGACAACACATCTAGCAACAGTCTTCTTGCCTTTGAAACATCCGTCCCCGTGACAGGAGAACGCTGCACACACTTTCCCCTACAAGAGAGGGCCAGAGGAGACTGTATATTCATCAGTCCAGAGGGCAGGAGGACAAGAACTGAGCTTCAGACAGCCCTTCTTTCCAGAGGGGTCCTTTCCAACCTGCCCACCCGCCGCTGTCCTGCAGTGTTTGGCCACCGCTACCTCAGGCATTTTAGACAGAGATAAAAGACCAACGTGCCCCATCTGAAACTGCAGGAGACTTCAGTGAAACACCAGCATAGCAAACAAGTTTCAAGCCTCCTTTTCCTTCCTCTTAACAAGGCTCTGCAGAGATAAGCACTTTCCCCTCCACGCAGCTGAGGGAAAAGGCTGCGGTGCCCGTGGGTGCCGGTGCCCGTGGGTGCCCGCGCCCTCCCCACGCTGCTAACACCGCTCTCCCTGCAGCCCAGCCAAACTGCTCGCACCCAGGCATGTGCTGGGCTGCAGCTCGGGCCCATCTGACGGGGCTCATCATGCACTTTTCTTTCAAACCTCGCTAAGTGTTTTCTTGCCTTCCAGAGGCAGCTTTCGTCCCCGTAAAGCGGGTGCAGGGGAACCTTCCCTCTCACCCCACTCAGGTGGGAGCTCAGCCGCACCGGCAGCCGCAGCCCCCAGGAGAGCCCCTGGCTGCAGCAGCATCTGCCCGGCTGGTACCTACGTTTCTGGGGGGAGCTCGGGGTGTGGTGGCCGTGGTGGTGGCGGGCAGCACAGTGGCAGCTGGCAGGTCACCTGCAGACAGACAAGGAGCCCTGTGAGGTGGCACCCAGCACCCAACATGCATGGAGCCCTCCACAGCCACACATGGGCGGAGGCACCAGCATGGCTCATGCTGCGGCCACAGCTGCTGGGCCACCCTGTCTCCTCACCAAGCTCCTAAGGGGAGAGCGAGCCCCAGGGTGGAGGAGACGCAGCGATGCAGCCACAGCCAGCTCTTTGCAATGGGCTCTGCCCACCCGTCCCCCTCCTGTGCAGCAGCATTAACCTCAGACCGCTGCCAGGGACCCTATGGGCCGTTACCATAGGAGCTGGCGTTGAGCTGCAGGCAGAGGGAGGAGGCACAGCAATCCAGGGCGCACTGCTGTGTGCTCACGCTGTTGTTGGTCCTGCACATCTCTGTGCTGCACGAGCTGCTGCACCTGGCTGTGTAGTTTGTGCTGGAGGAACGATAAAGCTGCAATAGCAAAGCCAAAGGAACAAAATGCTAGGAGTATGAAGAGATGCCATTAAAAAGGAGCAACAATAACTGACAGACCACCACAAAGGGAAGGGAAACAGGATGGTGACACAGGCTTGAGAGAGTACTGTGGATTCCCAATATAAAGGAAGGGAAAAGAGACTTTCCCCATCACAGCCCCCCTGTGCCTCCATCTCAGCGAGCTCCATACCTCACAGTAAGTCTCATTATGGCAGGTCACAGTTTTGTTGGCATGGGCTCCATCTTGGTAACACCTCTCCCCAGAGCACTGAAAGCTCTGGCAAGTGAGCTGGAGGGAGAACACACCAGGGTGTCACAGGCAGCAAAGTCTCCTCACATGGCACCGCGGTGCTGTCCCCAGCCATGGCCTCACTGTGTGGAGGGGCTGCCTATGCACACCCGCCTGCCCACCATGCCCCAGGTGTTCCCCTTCCGCCCCAGGAGATGCTCTCATGGGACTCGCGGCCCTCACAGAGATAATCTGCGCTAAAGACCCCGTCCATAGGGCTGTAACGGCCTAGCCAATGGCCCTCTTTCCATCCCTTTCCTTACCAGTGTTTCATCTGTACTGTTCACAGAGGCGTTGGCGGCCACCGAGGCGTTGGCGGCCACCGAGGCGTTGGCGGCCACCGAGGCGTTGGCGGCCACCGAGGCGTTGGCGGCCACCGAGGCGTTGGCGGCCACCGAGGCGTTGGCGGCCACCGAGGCGTTGGCGATTGTGGTGTTCTCTGCAAGACAAAAAATGCCCTCTTGGTGAAGGAAACCACCACCTTGCGCTCAGCGAGCCCTCCATCCCTTCCTGAGCCATGGCATGGTCCAAGGGATCTGTGGGAAGCATCAGTCACATTGCAGCTGGGATGTGGATGGCAGTCAGTGACAGGATACCTCAAACAAGGTCCATTTGCAGCCAGCAGCCCGACAGCCCAACAAGCAGGTGGATACAACAGGCCACTGCAACAGCACTACGGACAGATGCTACAACAGCTTCCCCCTCTCCCTTCCAGCCACGCCGCCTATGAAGAACAGGCTTTTCTGGGGTCAAAACCTTGAGAAAAGGTTCCTCAGTACAGCTCCATCCTACAGAACACATCCTGGAGGGCACAGGGGCAAAGTTCTTGTTGCACCACATTGCCTTTGCCCTGTTCCCCACAGGACCGCCAGGTTTACCTTGGGGTGCAGAGCTCACCTGCTGTGGCAAAAGGGTCCTGGGCGCAGAGGTGCAGAGCCAAGATGCAGAGCAGTAGGCCTGGAACGGAGTGGGGATGATTGAGACCACCATATCTGCCACCTGCTTTACCCACAGCTCAAGGAGCCTCCCCAGCAGCACAGGCAGCTCCCCCTCGAAACACCAATTCCAGCCCCCTCCGGCTCCCCTCGGGCAGGTGGTGGGGAGCCCCACAGACACACCTGAGGCCAGGCACCCCCCCACGCTGGCCCCAGGGAGCCAGCCCTGCTGCAGAAATACCCCCACCACCCCCCAGAGCCCCAGGCGACCGCAGCCACCCTTTCCCAGGGAGGCCACTGGCACAGCCGCCGACAGCCACCACCGGGACAGGTGCCCTGGGCACACCGGGCCGGACACTGCTCCCCGAGCTGCGGCAAAGTCCCCATTACCTTGAACAGGGGGGCCGAGCCACCGGTGACCTGCCATCTTCATCCACCAGCAGCTTCAGCCGGGACCTGGCAGGAAGGGGCACAGTCAGAGCTGGGCAGCAGGAGGGGACGGTCCAGCAGGTGCTGACACAGTCACAGCAGCACGTGCTCCCAGTGACTGCCCAGCGCGTGGCTTGGGACAAGGTGGCAGAAACAGGATCAGGACAAGTTACATAGAAGAGACTTTCCCTGTTGAGGTTTTTTTTTTTCGAAGAAACCATCCTCCTAGAAATTCTACAGCCTTTATTCCGGACACCATGGGACACCAGAAGGATGCAGGTTGTTCAGCCCTCCTTTTCTGGTCCCTGCAGTGGCAGGACATGCTTTTCAGGCAGGAATGAGTCCAGCAATAACACCACCCACCAACATCCAGGCTGTCACAACAGGCTTTCAGCCCAGAAATCATCGAACGTATAAATAGCCAAATAATTCAGCACACTCATCACAGCACACCACGCCGGTGCTTGCCTGGACTCCAGGGAGCGACAGCCAGGCCCTTGCAGCCGCAGCAGAAGGGAATAGAACAAGTGCAGAGGGGACGGGGGAGCTGCCTTCCCCGGAGTGAATCCCCCGAGCCGCCTGTGCGGTGCCGGCCAGCACGGCCACGCACCCCAGCACATCCCAGCAGCGCCGGGTGCCTGGTCCCGCGGGGCAACAGCCTCTGCCCTGCGGCTCAGCCCAGCACGGGCTCCAGCCCCAGCTCCTGTGCCAGCAGCAGCGCAGCCAGCACCGGGCACAGCCGCCCCGCCGAGCGGCAGCACGGCTTTCCCCGGGTCTTTGTGCCGGGGCTGTGTGTGTGGCCCAGGGCACCCATGGACACTGGCTGCAAGCAGCTCTGGGGGGAGAAGGCAGCTGCTGGGGGCTCGCCCGGCTCCTGCCTGCATTGCTGCCGAGCACGACGGTCGGCTACTGGAGGGTGCAGGGAGCTGCCCCCCAGAGGTGCAGGGCAGACCCCCAGCAGACCCCCAGTGCAGGTCTGCGTCCTACCTCCAGCACAAGCCCCCGGGCCGCAGCACAGCGCTCAGCCGCGCAGGCTCGGCCCCAAGACGTCCAGTCGCTCCCTCCCAAGAGACTCTCCAAAACCACGGAGGCTGCCACAGCCGCCTGCCACTGACAGGGCCCAGGGGCGCAGCCAGAGCCCCCCGGGGAGCCACGTGCTCCCGTTGGTGTGGTAACCCTCCGCCAGTGCTCACCGGCAACGGCAACGCACAGAGCGGCAGGCGGCTGCCAGGAGCACAGCAGGGTAGGTACGGGTGACGTTTGGCACCGCGCAGCAGCTCGCTGATGCTGTTACAGAAGAAGATGTGAACCCCTGGCAGCAGCAGCACCCATCACAGGAGCACCCCCACCCCGCTCACCAGCCCCTAGAGCTCAGGGCAGCAAGAGACCCTCCATGGCAGTTCCTGCTGTGGGTGGACAAAGAAAGTTTGGTGTGAAAAATGCCGATTTCCAGACATACGCATGCAACAGGCCTCCAGGACCTGGCAAAGAGCAAAACACGGGCCTGTTAGCTCTGGCACACAGCAGCAACACCTCCAGCGAGGGGAGGAAATGCTCTGGATCATAAAGAGCCATTTTACTGCCAACGCTCAAATATTTCTGGTTAGCTCACAACAAACAGGCACATCCTTCTCACCTGTCCATCTCTGCGTGTGCCTCCCCTCCCTGCCAACCCACCCTGCAGCCCCCCAGCCCAGGACAGCGGCATACACGCCTTTCCCACAGGATTTCCCACCTGCCCTCGGGCTGTGAGCAGCTCGCTACCCAGAGCCAGCGAGAAAAGCAGGCAGCACCTCTGGGAAAGCAATCCAGGCCGGCCAGGTGGGGCGGGAGGCAGGTCTGCCATCGGGGCAGCTGCCTCCTGAGGGGGGGCACAGGAGCTGCCACCACTTCACAGCAGGGCGAGCGGACCTCTCCCAACAGTGACTATGCTCCATGACAGAGCCAAGTTCACTGGACAGAGGTTTTTGGCTGCACAGCTCCTGGTTACATCCTTGCCTGTGCCTCCAAACTGCTGCGGAGTCCTGAAGCCCCTGAGGCACTGCCCAGCCCCGCGCCCTGCACTCACCCCCATGCTCTAGG
The DNA here is from genome assembly GCF_023634155.1 of Falco peregrinus. Lineage (NCBI taxonomy): Eukaryota > Metazoa > Chordata > Aves > Falconiformes > Falconidae > Falco > Falco peregrinus. The sequence goes on from NC_073723.1 coordinate 119,999,166, forward strand.
AAGTTCTACCTGCTTTGGTGCTCCCCGTGACACCCAGCTCTCCCTTGCAGGAATCTCTCTGCTCTCCTTCAAAGTCTGTATCACTGAGGAAACGGTGGAGATGTGACTCCAAACAGGCTCCCCAGGCCAAGTTATCCAAGAACTGTTTATGAGTTAGGCCCAGTTACCATTCCCTGAGAGCTTGCACAGCGATCACCGAGGCTGTTCACTCAGAGCAAAAGAGAAAACAATGCAGGCTGGCGTCTCGCTCGCCTTCCAAACCAGGGCAGCCACCAGCCGGACTGGGTTTGGACAACCTCACCGAGCAGGGTGCCATGCCAGCGCAGCCCAGCCCAGCTCCAGGGCAGGCTAGGAACCAACGCCTACCCAACACCACCTCATCCCAAGGAGAACAACCCTTCCCCGGGGGCAGGGAAAGGAGAGAGCCCACAGCACTGACTCACCCTGTCCGTCGGCTCCCTGAACCCCAGCGCACCAGCAAAAGCCCGTAGCCACTGCTGGTGGTGGCGTGCCTGGAGCACCGGCAGCAGCTGCGGTACCGGGTACTGGCCCCGCAGGTGCGCAGCCGGTGTCAGCAACCAGCCCCACCCCTGCCAACCACCCCTGCGCAAACCATGGCCCAGGGGAAGCGCTGGTTACCTTCTGCTCCGCAGCATCTGCAGACACAAACGGCCCTGTGCAGCGACAACAGAGAAACTGTCTGTTTGAGGCTGTAGGCATCACACAAGCGACTCTGACCCCACCTGAGGGGCTGGAGGGGGCAGGACTGCCACATATCATGCATGTGGCCTCCGCACAATGCCTCTTTTCTCCTCACTGGACCTGCAATTCACGTGGCAGCATGAATATCATGGGGTATGTATGTACAGATATCTCTGAGCATGGCATCAAGGAGCACCCAGAACGCTCCTGAAGTCACAACAGTCACATCTAAACACATCACGCATTCCTGTCTCAATCCTCCTGCACCACAGCTCAAGAGAGTCACCAAAGAAAGGACCTGCACTACAGCCTACCAGGTCTTTCAAGTCAACAACAGTGCTGGAGAAATTACCACAAACTGCCCACGCAGCCCAACCTAAACCAAGCTCCATTATTAATTCCCTGAAAAAAGTCCCAGTGGCCCCAGCTCCACAGGGAGGAAAAAAAGCAGCAGTGTTAAGCCAAGCAAGTTTGTTTTGCACAGAAGGCCAAAGAAAGCCACATGCTTACAGCAAAATACAGTATAGGACTGTTACTTGCTGTCAGCCCGCAATGTTCATGTGTGCTTTACAGAAAGTCAATCCTCATCATAAAAATTTCCATCAAAATGGGAATAAGAATCAATCATTTCTGACAATTGAAACTCTGTAAAAAGCATTTTAACGACTGTAATCAATCTCTTCCTTCCAGCATACAAAAGGAGACAAGTTTCTCAGCACTTCCTAAATTAAAACTGGTTTATTTTCCAGGGTTTTTTTTAATATAAAATAACATCACAAGTCTGCTTTTCACAAGGGGCTTACTAGAAAGAGATTCTATAAAGTATCCTTGAAATCTATATTCATGCACATACAAAAATCCAGAAACTGAAGAAGAATCAGGGCTGCTGCCACATCTCCACTTGCTTTCCAGAGGGTGAAATTGTTCACTTGGGAAAAGCTACAGCAACCCTTGACGTTTCAGGTCTTCATAGGTCTTCTTATTCACGACGTTCCCACTGGAATCCTCGTATTCCTCCTGGAATGGAACTAACAGTTTAGAGACACACGGACACAGCCTGCCTCAGGCTGTACTACAGCATTTCAATCTTATCTCCAGCACCACCCGCTGAACACAACCACCCTGCCAAGAACCTCTCTACATGGAGGCACGCACCACATCTACCAGCGGGCTCCATGAGAAGAGCTCAGCCAGAGTCAGAATAATTACAAGCTACACTACAGGCTGTTATGTCCCACAGGTACCTGCGTACTGTTGAAAAATTGTTTTGAGACAGAAGTTTAAGAAAAAGCATTAGTACGAGTGACCACACTTCTCACAACAGTTTCTTTTTCTTCTCACACAACAAAGATGACATTGGTACTGCAAGCCAGGGTATTAAAAGATTCTTACACAGAGGGCTGAGTCCATCCCATCAGAATTACCCTCCAGCACGGCACAAGAAGCGCTTTTCATACATCACCACTAACAGGAGCCGTGCAACCAGCAGTGTAGGCTCCCGCTTATCTCTCCAGCATGCAGAGGACCCTCTTAGACACTCTCATGACAGAGCCAGACAGGTCACGCAAGGTAATTGGGGGGTTTCCCATGTACACAGGGCTAGAGACATCCAAATACCTCCAACATCTCACCTCTGTATCAGGCTGCCATCTCTCCGAAGCCTTCTGTTGTTTCAGTTTTGCCCACACTGTAGATAAAAAGTCATACAGGATCTGAGGCCATTTCCAATGAGATACTATTTTTTAATCTAGTAAAATATACACATGATGGGGTTTTTTTCCCCCTTTTAAAATACCGTCACTTCAGCAACCCAGGAATATATCTAATATCCATTACAAATTTCTCATCCCTCTGTATGGTTTACTGAAAGGCACAGAACTAAAGCAAACAAGGCTTTAAAGTGATTATCCAGGATGGGACACAAGAGACAAAGGTCCAGAAACATTACTTCAGAGATGCAGCTCCAAAGGAACAACAGTTTTTGGGAAATCAAGGCTTTACTTGTTTGGTTTCTTCTAGGCAAGAATTAATTTACTGCCAGGAAACCACAACCTTTATCTGCTAACCTGAGTGGGGCAGATTCAAGAAACAGCCTCTGCAAGAGGTAGCCTCTCAAAACATTGGCACAGTTTAGCCGCTTTAACTTATAATCACTGTTAAGTCCCGAGTCCTGTTAAGGCTTTCAAAATCCGCTCTACCATTTCTGAAGTTTTTTTTCTGGCTTCCCCATGAACTTGTTAACAAACATCAAATGAGTAAGTTACATGGGATGATGTACCCACACTCTGCCTGAAGAAATGGTGGCCCACTGCACTTGGCTGAGATTTCATACGCAAAGCATCACAGACAAATAACTGCCAACAAATGAACACTTCGCTGGCAACCCCAGCAAGCATCTACTCCTGCAGGTATCCAACCAAGAAGACACTCTCCTTTTCAGAGCTGGGAGGGATGATCGAAGGAAGGATTATCCCACATGCACAGGGTTTCTTACCCTCTATCCTGAAACTAGTCTCTGGTCACAGAACAAGACAAATTTTTGGTCAGAGCCAATATGGGCGTTCTTATGCCACATTCCTCATTCTGCCGTCACTACTTACAGGACACTGCATCCTCAATCTGTGTGACGTTGGCAAAATGCGCAGTGTTGGGAATGCCCAGGCATCTCATTCCGTGAGCGTGTCGCCACTCCTGGGGAGAAGAGGTAAGAGGTCAGTGCATGAGAGGGAATGCCACTTCATCCACAATGCCAAAAACTACACGGCATATTAAAATCTGGACATATTGAAACAATGTAGGAATCAAAATACAAATCTACCAGTCCTAAGAACTTCCATACAAATATTTTTTCTGTATTTTACACAGTGTCAATACACTGGCAGTCAAGAGGCACTCTGCACCAATCAGACCTGGATACTGCAATTAGTGTTCAAACAAGAAAGGACTGCACAAAAACTGGCAGAAGAGATCTTAATATGCCCTACAAAATGTATAGTTCCAGTTGCATAGCCCTGCAGCATCATCCCAGACCATACATTAGAAGCTGAAGAAGTGCCACACGGGTACTCCAGTGACTCAGCTACTTACTATAAAGATTATCTGAACACAGTACTGATGTTTTTGTAGCAAAATGTTACTTACTGCAAAGTGACGCTGGAAAGCTTTGGGCCCTCGGTAGGTGTAGTTACCACAAATCTCACAATTGTAGTTGATGTTTAAACCATGTAATTTATACAACCAGTATGGGATTGGCTGTCAAGCAAAGAAAAACCAAGATGAGGACATGTGGCAAGGCAGGTTCAAATGGAAGAGCAGTGTGGAGTCAGTGAGATCTCCCGCTTTTCCAGACCTGACAATCTCAGTTACCTTGCCATCCCAACCAAGAGGCAGGTTTTTAGGATTATAAATTATTTCATTTTCTTCATCTTCACTCTCACTCTCACTGATCTGCTCTTCTTCCTCCTCCTCCCGCTCTTCCCCTGTCCGTGCTTGCTTACGCTGCACGTTCTCGTGAGTAAGGTGTCTCTGTTCCTATAGCATGAAAAAAAACAGAAGGAACTGTTCACACAACATGACAGCAACAAAGGGCGGGCAAAATCTTGCAGTGTGAAACACTTTTTCAATGTACAGAGGGAGGAGAATGGAAGACTGGTACGAAACAGAGAACTCTCATTTTACTCAGCCCAACAGCTTAAGTTTTTAGTATAACATTTCCTACTTAAAATGCATGAAAATCTTGTACTACCACTAGCACTTCCAAGATGACAAGCTAACGGCAACAGCCACCCTGCTGAAAGCTCTCACCCCAAAATGAAGCAAGGAATTAAGGCAAGCATCAAGACAGAACAAGTGAAGGTTTGCAATACCCTGAGAGTTAGCCATAAAATAGAAATTATCTACATTGATGTGCCACCTAGAAGAAGGGGGAAAAAAAAAAAAAAAAAAAAAGGAAAAAGACAGGCCTCCCCAAGGGAACATGTCACCTCTCTACCTCGGTCTGGGACTGACACAAGATACACCTGTTCACAAAAGCCTGCCAAGTAATTACCTAATGGAAATACAAATGTAATCCACCATATCCTACCTAATGACAGAAAAAAGCTATCTGCTAACATGCACTTTAAAACATTGCAACTCTGGATGTGAAAATAACTTTTCTGGGCATGCTGTCCACAAAAGCGTTGGGTACAGATATGGGTAACCTTCCAGTCACTATTTGATGGTCCTGAAATAAAAAGCTGAAAGACAAAATAAAATCCTTACCCCAAGAACTTCTACATACTCATAAATCTGAGCTTCCAGGAATGCAAGATCTTTATTTCTTTCAGTGTCTCTGGAAATAGATAAAGAAACTTTATGAAGTCCATTCCAGAACTGCAAACATCACGTATACACTGAACTTCTAAAGAGAAATTTGACTTGTACACAGCAAGAAAACAGAAACAAGTACCAAACAGCTCTGCGCACAAACGCACAAATTCAGCTCTGATATCTTCCATTTGGTTCGGGACCATTTGGTCCAACATAAAAAGCTTCTAATACTCCAAGAATCTCTCTGTCACGACATCTACAGAATACTTCTCATCCAAGTGAAGAGAAAACCACCAACCACAGAATGACCTTTAAGAATTCACCTTTTGCTTCCTTTTGTCTTTGGATTCTTAGCAAACAAGGAAGGATCAAGTGCTTCTAGGGATTTGCCTTTAGTGCTAAAAAGTCTCTGAGCACGCTCTTCCAGAGTACTGTGGAGAAACAGGGAGAAGATGAGTCCAAACCATAGTTTTACGTTTCCCAAGAACTATCTGAATTTAGGCAACAAAATTCTAAATTTAGCTTTTAAGAGATCATGAGTTTTCCTATTATCTTTGTCTTCATTCCTTACGCCAAACTCTTCTATACAAAAGACTTCAGTACAGGACACTTCCCAAAACGGTAGATTCACAGTATCCCCTGACTGGTTCTCAATGTTCTGTCTTTCAAACACCATTAAGGTAATTCTTGTACAATAGAGACAACAAAACAAGTATCCCATAAAGTAATGCAAGACAGGAAGACCTCAAAAACTGAAAAGGAACCATAAAAAGACAGCATCTTACCCGCCACATTTTAGTCCCAGGGCCAGTAAAGCTGATTTTAACCTGTCCAGTCCCAGGGAGGCCAATTCCTGATCAATTAAAGTAAATGGCAATAAGAGGAGCTATTAAACAAATACATTTTTATTGTATGTCCATTTTAACTCATTAAAAAAGAAAAAAACCCCAAGGAATAGCATTCAAGAAAGGTCTGTCAAGGGTGCGTCGTTTCTTACTGAAAAATGAGGAATGTGACAAGCGTAACCAGATCTTTCAGGTTACATCCCCCTAATGGGAGAAATTAAGTCATTAGCATAATCAAAAGTTTTATCTAGAAAGCACAGAGCCAGAGACAAAAGCACAGCAAGTAAAATTATGAAAAGAAACAAAATGACTAAGCTTCCACCTGCTCAAAATTTAGCACTAAACACAGAGGACTGAAAACATACCTCCCAAGAGGAAAATGCTGAGAGGTCCAGGTGGGCTCCAGCGTGAGTGAGAGCACTGCTGGTCTCTTTCTGCCAAGAAAAAACAAATGCAAGATCTTGGTGACATCCTACAACACTTCATGCAATGCAATATTCTGCCCTCGAGAAAAGCAGTTCATTTGACAGAAAAATTCTCTCACTAAAATGACCAATGGAACAACAGAAAAGATACAAAATCAGCAACCCTTAAAAAAAGGTTTGTTTCAAAGGGGTTATGTTGGTTTTCAAATTCAAGTTAGCATTAAATTGCATCTTTGTGATACACAGCTACACACCTCGCTATAAGATGTAACGTCAGTGATGACTTTACACAAATGATTCACAGAAAACCTATCACAAATACAGCAGCATTCACACGGCATTAACAACTGCTCACCGGCCAGCCAGGGAACGTTCCGTTTTCCCACTTCTTCTCAAACTCAGTTTGAATTTTCCCAAAAAGTTCATTCTGGTCCAGTAACGGTTTCACACGATCGGTGTAATCCTGCAGGTACTCAAGAAGCATTTCAAGGTACCTGGCACAGTAATCACAAGCACAGGTAGTTCAGTATCAGCCTCTAACATATTTCTCTAAGCACATCTTTGGAAAGTATTTTCCCTCTAGTACTCCAAAGGGAAGTCATCAAGATTACGAGTTTTCAACGCACAATTTCTAGATGCAGCAGCTACAAGGATAACTTAAAAGGTCTTTCCAGAGTAGAATGCAACTTCCCACATTTTTGGTGTGCTGTGTGTTTTCTCAGGGCTCAGACACATGACTGAGTTACTATAGCTCAGTGACCAGGCTTGCATGAGTTGAGTTTGACTGTTAATTATATTCTTAGCAGCTGCACATGTAAGAAGCAAATTCCTTCCCATCAACTGTCATAAAAGCAGCAGGCAGGCAAAAAGGCTCACCTCTTATATTCAGCATTTTTTCTCTCCTTGGGAATATCAAAGAGTTGGTCAAATGTGGATAAGTAAGTGATATAATCCAATTTCTAGGGACAAAAAAAGTTTTGAGTCAAGCTTTATACACATGCAGCCAAATTAACATCTAGTTTCCCACTATCAGACCAGAAGAAAAGCACTAGCTCTTGCCATTATTCTGGACTGCAGAGGCCTGGGGTCCTCCGTACACTAACACGTTGCCTCAGACACCTATTAGTCCTCGGCAGCAGCAAACAGTGGCTTTTTACAAGGCCCTCATCACATTAATGACAGAGCGATCAACTCAAGAGAGCAAAAGAGGAGAGTTGAGACACAGCATTCAGAATTCAGATGCTGTCAAGCAGTATGTGCAACAAAGTGACTTCAACACTGCTACTTGGAAATAAATTTACCTATGTGAGGACCCCCACCCCCAAATAACCATGAACCAACCAAAGAAAAACCCTGGCCTTAAGCACTGAAGCTGCCCAGACACATACAGCCATTTACCTCTGACGATTTTAGATTAATGTACTTGAGGTAACAGTCATGCAGATCTAAGTATCGTCCATATCCTTCTTCGTCTGTGAACTCCACCAGATCTGCAGGAAAGATCACGAAGAGCTTTACTATGAGCTTAATCTCCTCTATTTGTTATACATATGCTTTAGAACTTGGAAAGGATTAACTGTGGACTAATCTATGCTTCAGGAAGATGCTGACAATGCAAGTGAGATATTCAGTGACCAGGCAACTGAGAGCTTCTCTCCGTAGGCACAGTAGAATGTTCCTCAAAAGGAGCACCACTACTGTGCAATATTCCAGGGGCTGCAGTTCAGAATTTAAATGACAAAAGGAACAATTTTCAGAAGTCATTTAGTAAAAGGGAGGTGGAACTCTGAAATGTGCAAAACAGATCAAATAACTCATTAAATAATACCTCAAGCAAGCACCATGTTTTCACTTAAACTGACTAGCCTCAGAAAAAAACCTACAAACTTACTTTGAGCTTCTTCACTCGGGTTATCTCTGGCCTTCAACAGTTCCTCAAACTCCACTGACATCGGAACACAGATCTTCAAGTACAGACAAAAGTTATAGAAAAAATGGTTACTTCAGCTAATGTCCTAGAATAATTAATATCAAATCACAATAGGTTGCATCAAGAAAACTGCTAACTGAAAGGTATCCAAAGCACTTCTTCACCATGCACCAACAAAAAAAGTCTGATTTTAGCCAGCATGAAATAGGCAAGACCAAAGGCCAGCGCAGCAGCAGAACACTGAGCTAACACACAACAAGCAGAGAGCATGGTCAGCATCTTGCATCTTCCCCTATTCACACGACTCTCACAGGAGCCCGTCTCTGAAGCACCACCTAACCTCCAACACCTTCTGTTCTCAAGTGACATTTTAGTGTACTTAATACTGGTATATTACGGCAATTAAACTGGGGGGGAAAAACCCCAGTCTATTATAGGGATGAGGCCAAACAGACCACAAACCACTTATTCTTACCAAGCAGATAACTACTCACCTCATTTGGGTGCTTCCGGTGAAATTCCTTAATTTGTTTCAATCTGTTGTAGAATTCTGCAAATTCATTTGGCCCTGAAATGGCACTGAGTTCTTCCTTCCGTAAGCTGTGCGTTCAAGAAAACAGACAGATTAGAAGTGGAAAGGAAAACACGTTGGCTGCGTTTTGGTCACACAAAGCTCCAGTAAGACTGGCTGCAAACCTCACAAGGTCACATCAGATCTCACAGTCTGCCTGGTTTACGGTTGGAGGCTGAGGGTCACATCTCCCACTGAACACACCGTAGCCTCCACTTAGAAACCTTCAAGGCAACTCAGGCCCTCCCCCCAGGACTTACAAAAAAAAAAAAAGAACAAAAGGTGTATACATAGCATGTACGTGTCCAACATGCAACATGGCTCCTGCTCTAGCATGTTTAGTCTCCAAAATTTGATTTCTGGTGTTGCACGCCAGTGTTACTGCCCATATATTTACAGCTGACTTAAAAAAGCCCGCCAAGTCCTTTGTCCGCAGAAGGTGCCCAGCAGATGCTCCGCTGCACACACCGGACGGGGTGTTTGTGTCAGCACTTACCCATCCTTGTCGTCGTACAGGTCTCTCAGGTTGCCGCTCACCTCCATGTACCTCTGAAGAACAGAAAAGAGCCCCAGACGCCCAGGGACGTTACCGCGGTGAGACCCGCTGGCTCCGGCAGCACCGGGCAGAGGCCAGGCCCACCCCGCTCCCCCGGCCCCCTGCACTCACGTCCTGCATGGCCCGTGTCCGGTGGTCCGAGTTGATCTGGTCGCGGAGCTGTGGGGAGAGGAGCGGGGGACGGGGGGGAGGGAGGGAGAAGGGGAACGGGATTAGCGTGGAGCGGGATTAGCGCGGAGCGGGGGCGGCGCGGAGCGGGGCTGGCGCAGGCCCGGGGTTGGCGCAGGCCCGGCGCCCAGACGCACGCACGCACGCCCTCCCCGCGGCCCCGGACGCACCGTAGACTTCTTGGTGAGCATCTCCTTCACCATCACGTCCATGAGCCGCTCCCGCTCCTCGTGATAACGCCGCTGCTGCTCCAGGATCGTCTCCATCCTCCCGCCCGCCGCCGCTGCCGTTGCCCGCCGCCCGCTTCCGGTCCTGCCTGCGCCCCGCCGGAAGGCCCCTGCCCGGCTCGTGTCCCGCCAGAAGGTTCCGGCCCGGCCCGCGGCCCGGCGCGGAGGTTCCGGCCCGGCGGCGGCGCTCGGCTGCGGAGCGGAGTTACCAGGCCCGGTGCCCAGTGCCCGATGCCGGGACGGAGGGGCCAGGCCCGGTGCCCGGTGCCCGGTGCCGTGCCCGGTGCCGGGGTGGAGGTGTCACGACCGGGGCTGGCAGCGGCTCGGCCGGAGCCGCCAAGGGGCCGCCGGCAGGAGGCGGCTGTGGCCTGGCCGTGCTCGTGCGGCCCGGAGCCGCCTCAGGCTCCTCTCGGTCCCGCCGGGCACCCTCAGGACGAGCCCCGGGCGTCAGGGCCCGGCACGGGCCTGGCTCGCTGCGCGGCGGCGCCGTGCTGCCGGCTCGGCCCCCAGGCCCCGCCAGCCCCGCGGCTCCGAGCGGAACCCTCCGGAGACTGGGGGCATCCACCTGGCTCTGACAAACCGGCCCGGTGCCACCGGGAGCTGCCCAGGCAGAGCCGCAGCATGAGGTGACGGCTGGTGGCCCTGGCATGGCCCTGCTGCACTCAGCCATGGTGGTGGCATGTGCCACCTCTGCACAGATGCCACATGGCTGCAGAGGGGCCCGCGGAGATCTGAAAGCAGCCTCTCTGCAGATGGGGAGCTGGAGAGAAGGGGGTTCTGCCGCCAGCATCTCCCCCCTCACACAAATAACCTGCACTGCAGCTTTGGGCACAGCGTCACGGCTCAGGCTGCAGCCTGACGGTGCACCCAAAGGAGCAGCTCGATTTTTACTGTCCCATCTGCCCGCTGAAGAAAACAGCAGTGGGACTGAGGCCAGCAGGAGAGGGATCTCAGTGCAAGAGCAGCTGCTGGAGGACATGACAGGCCTGAAGACCACAGTGGTAGCCACCCAGCCCGCTGCAGCCATGGCGGCAGGGCCAGAGGAGGGTAGGAAGGCAGGGCTCTGGCCAAAGCCCACATCAGAGGAGGCCTGAGGAGCTGGAGGCCCCTGAAGCACGTCCCTGGCATTTCTGTGGCCTCAGCTGCAAGTGGCTAGTCTTTCTGTTGCCAGGGAGAGACAGATCATTGTGTAAGTGCTGGAAAAGCAACAACAAAACCAAAGGTGCTGACAGCATGACCTGGACAGAATCTGGGCACTGGAGCCGCAGAGGGTCTTGCAAAGCTCCCCAGCACCCCTTTTCCCACCATTTCCACAAGTGCTGTTATTAACAGGCTCAGTGTCCTGCTGTGGCCTAGCTCTGGCAGCACACCCTGTGCCCCTTGCTGCTGAGGCCACAGGGCCATGCTGGCCGGGACCCTGGAGCCCCATCCAGGTGGGTGTGCATGGACCGTCCTCCGCTCTGCTGCTGGACTCCTCCGCCACAGAGCGTGGCTCCCGGGGGCAGTGGCCAGGGGAGAGGGTGTCTCACTGGGAGCCTGTGTGTGTCAGCCCGGGCATAGGGGACTGGTAGCAGCAGTGCTCAGGACCCCCCTTGCCTCACAGGTGCCCCTTGCTCTCCAACACAGGGCCAGGCCCTGGAGTCGTTTGTCCACTCTGCAGGAGGGGACACGAGTCTGATAGTCAAGAGAGAAAAGGGGCTGGAGAGAGGACCCCAGCAAGGGGCAGGCAGACCCCTGTGGGCAGGAGCAGGGCTGGATCCCCGCGCACGGGGCTGGCTGCAGGCACAGGGCCCTCTGCAGACATCTTTCAGCAGAGAAAAGGGTTGCCACTGTGGCAACTGCTTACGCTTCCTAGTCTAAATCCGAGTGAAGGAGAGAGTCGTGTTGTATGAGGCCATTAGCTTAAATTATACTCGCGTAGTTAGCAGTCACCAAGAAAATGCTGTTTAATGAAAGCAGCTGGGCTCCGCGCTGCCCAGGCCGGCAGAGAGCTGGGGTGGGTGAGCAGCAGTTGCTGCCGGGAAAGGAGGGGAAGCCTCTTGCCCGGGAGAGCTGTGACACCGCACAGCCCAGCCTGCCTGCCAGCAGTCCTGCCTGTCCCCCTGTGGCAGCGGCTGGACTCTGGCACCACAGCAGCCCACCCTGGCCCCGCTGGTGGGGGGGGGTCTGCAGGCAGGAGCCCTGCTGGCGGCTGCCTTCCAAGCCCCTCCAGGCCTGCCCGCAGCTCTCCCCAGCACTGACCGTACCTGGTGGCACAGGCTGCCCCAAGATGCTGGTGCTGGGTTTGGGATCAGGTCTGGCCCCAGCCTTGGAGGCACAACGACTGCCCAGAAGCAACAGCAAAGTGAAGGCAAAGTTGAAGGCAAGAGGCACTTTTGAAGCCATTCCCATCTCTGCAGACAGCAGCCTCGGGGCGATCGAGGAGTAGGAAAGGGGCTGGGCTGGTGTCAGAAGGTGGGAGAGGGGGGAATGGAAGAGGAAAAAGTCAAATAGATATCCAAAAGTCCTGTTTTGAACACTGCTAGAGCGGCTGCTTTCCGTAGTATCGTGTGTGCACTCTGAAGCAGCCTTGGCATCTCCGGGAAACTCAGCACAGCGTTCAGCCTGGCAGCACGAGTGCCTGAAGCCCACCTACCCATGGACCGCTGCTCCGAAACTCACTCCTACGCTGCGTGCAAGCGTGGGGCATGTAGACAACACCCCCACCAACACCTCCAGCCCGCACAGCACCCCTCAGCCATGCACCCACATGCTGCCCCCGCAGACCTGCGCCCTTCCCCTCTGCCACCGCATCGCTGCCCAGCGTACGCAGCAAGGGCAGGGAAAGCAGGAAGGTGCACTTAGAAGTCTGTGTCATGGCTTTAATTAGCCTTATCAAAATGGTTATGAGCTTGCTTACGTAAACATTCACGCTGCACGTTCTAGGACCCGTCTGGAAGCAGAAGGCAGTCCTCATCAGGGCCCCAGCAGGCCGGCCTTTCGGGGAGCGCCGCTCTGCAGGGCTTGCCTGGGGACAGGGCGGGCAGCACGCACATCCAGCCCATGCAGCACCGGGCGCTGGGCGCCGAGGCAGAGGGTGCCGTGACTCTGAGCTACCTGCAGGCCTGCCGCCACCGTGGCTTCCTGAGGAACCTCCGGAGCCCCAGGGAGCCGGACAGAGCTCGCAGGCAGGCTCGCTTAGCCCTGACACAGTTGTTATCCACAGCATGTGGCTTGTAACATCACCTACAGCTGGGCCTGAGGGGAGGGCTGGATGCAGGGCAGGGAGGGACCGCCCAGGCTTGGCACCGCGGGGTGTCCCTGTCACCTGCGCCAATCGCAGCCCCATGGCCAGCACCCTGCACCCACCCCGGTAGAAGCCCCTGTGCCCCTGCAGCCAGGGGACAAAGCCTTCCCCAGCCCATGCAGGTGGCATGCCAGCGGCTGGCGGAGTGACAGGCTCCAGCAGCTTCATCCCATCATGAATCAGAGTCCAAACTGGAACATGCCTGAAGGAAACAAGCCTGTAGGATTGGGCGCGCACCCTCGCTGCCTCTCCCGGCTCAGAGCTGTTGCCCTTGGTACCTGGGAAGTGCAGACGTTTGTGGCCTGACAGGCTTTCAACAACATGACTGTGCTTGAGTGACACGATCCTGGTGGAAGTCCTCCCACAGAAACTGTGGCTGCAACCTTCCACTTTCACTTGGATTTTAATTGCCTTCTTCAGATCCACCCTAAATGCCAAGGAGGGATCATGCCAGTGCCTTGCCCCCACTTTGCCAAGTGCAAAGCTATAATTAAATTTTAACTTGCAAATAAATTATTCATATTTTTCTACCAAGCATGATAAATTATTTAAGCCAAAAGCAACAACAAAAAAATTTGGCCTAATTATGGCAGACAAACATGATCCTGCCCTGGGAAAAGCCAATTCACGGAGGAAAGAATGATACTGAAGGTAAGAATATTGTCTTTAATTACTCTCTTGCACTACAGGCTGCCCCAAAGTACGTCATTTCTTCCTCATGAATGCCTGTCTAAAAATAAAAACGGAGATAAGATTCTGAACTTAGTGTTCTTCCATTTCCCCTTGCATGAAACTTCATCCCTGGAAAGGGAAAGAGTTGAAACCTAGCAGTGTCCCATCCAGCCGCATGGCCTCTTTATTTTGGGCCGCTGGCATTAGCAGGGTTGAGGTGGGTCAAGACCAGCCAGAGCGTGGCCTCCCTCCTCCTCACCCCAGGAATGGCAGCACACCCGGGAGAAGCTTGCTCCGGTGGGAGAAGCTTGCTCCGGTGGGAGAAGCTTGCTCCGGGAGGCGATGCTCCATGCCGGGGCAGCCCCTGCAGCCCCTCGGTGCCTCCTGCTGCAGCAGCAGCCTTTGTGCTGGTGGCTGTGGGATTTCTCGTGATTTTTCTGGAAGGAAAAGTGGGATTATGGGAGGAAAAATACTTGTGCTGAGCTACCGCACCTTCCCCTCCTCCCTGTGACCTTCACTAGGTGCTGCCCTGGCTGGGTGGGGACAAAGGGACAATGAAAAAAGGCCCGGGGGAGCATTCACGGGATGCCTGCAGGGTTCAGCCTGCCTATAACTGCATCCCTACCTCCTGATCCTGGGACAAGGGAGAGCTGTTCACCCTTCGGCACCGGCTCTCCCACTCGCCCTGGGACCTGCCTGAGCCTCCCCACTGGTCACCCAGGGGGACGCAGGAGCAGCCTGGGCAGGTCCCTGCCTGGTTTGGGGAGCTGGACATCACCGGCACAGCAACCTGAGCGCTGCCTGAACCCGTGTGCAGCCACAGCTGGAAAAGGGGCCAGTGCCGGCAGCCAGCTGGGAGCTAAGTTAGCTCTTCCCTCCCGCCTGGCCGCAGGCAGCAGCAGGCAGAGCCCGGCAGCTCCCGTCAACTCTGGGCCACCGGCACACAGCTGTACCCGACGCACCAGTGGCTCAGCTTTCCTCCAGGGGAACCTCTGGCTGGAAAGAGAACAAACCCCTGGGAGCCAAGCTGCTGCCTGCGGTGAGCCTGAGCCAGGGGCAGCCACGTCGGTCCCCAGCAGGGAAGCACCCGGCGCAGGCACCGCTGCACGGCTGGCAGCGAGCAGCCATCGTCACCGCTGAGCTAATGCTTCTGGTGGCCTGGGCTGGGACACAAGGCTGCTTCCAGGCACCAGGGAGCATCGGGTCCCTGTCCCCATCCCTGCACCAGCAAGCCCACGGCAGGGCCCCGCTCCCAGCCCAGCACTTCCCCTGGTGCAGGGCAAGCAGCCCCTTGGGGACACCTCGCCGGGGCCAGTGCAGGCTCTGCCCGTGGGGGCCGCAGATCCAGCTCCCGATCCCACCCTGGTGGAGCAGGCGAGCACGGCTCGGGCATGTGTGGTTATTGCTGGGGCCTGTTTCTACACCCCCAGCGCTGCCCTGGCCCCCTAGCCGGTTCTCCTGCTCCCACCTCACCCCAAGCAGCAGCCCAGCCCTGCCCCCCACCCCCCCCACCCCCAGTTTGCCTGTACTTAACAATATTTTCATGACTGCTTTAGATCCACTCTGGGAGTCTCAGGGGGATGGTTGTGCATGACATCACCCTCCCCCTCCTGTAAATCAGGCACTGGGCCATGCACAGCCATGACCCATTCATGACAGGGATAAAATCCAGATGTTCCAGCACTACGTGCAGCTGGGTCGTTTCCTTTTTTGGCTAAAAACGTGAGGCTCTGGAGGCTGGCTGCAAGAGGAGCCCGGGGGCCCTTTGTACAGAATCCTTCTGTGGTTAATCCCTGGAAACAGCGCAGCAGGAACAAGGGTTTGTGGTGCTTCTGCTGCAGGACGGGCTTGGCTGGAAACCTCCAGGGCCAGAGCGGCAGCAAAACCAGAGCCCAGGTCACAGGGCAGCAACAGCAACAAAAATCTCACTTGAAAAACCCCGTCAGCTGCCAGAGCAGGAGCCTGCGATGGAGCCAGGAACGTGCACACACAGAGCCGGTGCCATGGTGCCACGTGGGCTGTGCCGGTGGTGCCACCGCTGCAGCACCCACGGGAGCCGAGCCGCCATGTGGGGCACGAAGGGGCGCTGGGGGCCGGGGCAGGCGAGCCCAGGGGAAGTCGTGGCAGCTGTTAGTAAATGTAAAGGAATCTGTGGAAAATAGTTTCAGATGTTAGGGGAATAAATGGCTCCCCAGCTGATAAAAGTGAGTAACGAGCACGCACGGCTTTGGGGAAGGCTGCCAGGAGAGTGCTGCTACCCCGACTCCAGACTACAGCAACTGCCCCACTAACCCTCCTCCCCAGAGCCTACGTGCGCGGACTGGGCAGTGCGTATCGCAGGGGAAGGAAGCTCATCCGCACAGTGGGATACGATTCAGTATCGCAGCGATCCAGACCAGCTCCCGCAGCAGCGCAGCATCCTGGCTACTGCTGAGCCCGGCGGCATGGCTCCCGTGTGGCCCCTGCTCAGCCCCGTGCTGCAGGACAGCCCAGGCAGACAGCGGGCACGGACAGACAGGCAGCCCTGGCACCAGGCACCCGCTGCAGCCCCACAGCAAGAGGCAGCGGCTGCTCCCTGCCATCCTGCACGGGGCTGGTACAGCTGATGCTGGGCATGTGGCTTGGGGAGGGGGAGGCACGAGCGCGGTGGGGATCGGCCGCCCCCAGTGCAGGTTTAGGAGCCAGGACAAGTCTGATGAGTGGAGCAGCAACACCGATTCAGCCAGCACTCTGCCCTGTGCCTGCTGTTCGAGAAACACATGAGAGCAAGCATCACTAAAACGGTTTATTATATAAAGCCGTAGGAAATACACAGGAGGCTGAGGTTTAGGACACTTCCTTCTAGAGACTGCTCCAAGCTCCTCAGAATAGCAAACACACAAACTCTGATTTTCCTGCATCAAAGCTTTCAAACAACGGTTCAACAAGGATCTGAATACAGAGTTAAAAACACTTCAACATGCATAACATTTTCTGTTCCTAAGTAAAGCTGGGGGGGGGGGGGGCGGGGGGGGCTAGCCCCTTCATCCTGCGGTTGGTTACAAAATGACAGATATCATGACAAAAGAGTACAAAAGGAAAAAAAAAACCAAAAACACACAAGAAGATGCTTTCAGAAAAGCACGTGGCCATCTAAGCAGGAAAGCAGGGTCAGCAGAAGTGCCCCAGCAAGGTGAGCGAAAGGCATGTAGAGCCAGGGCAGGGGGGGCCCGGGCAGGGCCCAGGGCTGGCTCAGCCCCCGGGCAAGGACGGCTCCAGCCCTCGCGTGAGTCTGGGGTGGCTCAAGACGTTCTATTTTGCCCGCACAGGGACTTGGGAGATGCAAAGCCCCTCCTCAGGGCAGCCCAGGTGCCACCTCTGCTTTGCTGGGACACAGCGAGGCAGGAGCGTGGCTGGGGGGAGCCGCCACCCCCTGCCCACCGCAGTGGCAGGGGACGGCCTTGGCAGGAGCAAGTTGTGGACACCCTGAACGTCCCCCTCGGCTGACCTCCTGTGCTCCCGCAGACCCTCCCTTCCTGTGGGCAGCACTCCCCGAACTAATGGAGGGTCTTCCGACCGCCTCGGGAAGGCAGCTCCTGTCCCACGGCTCCCCGTGGGAGGGACGGAGCAGGAACAAAGCCCTCGGTGCTCTCAGCCTTCAGCACACCCTTCTCTGGGCCTCAGCCAGGCACATCACAGGGGGGACCACCAGTGGGCCGACAGCCACCGGGCTCCAGCTCAGACACACAGGGGCAGCTGTGGGAGATGGGAGCACAGATGGACAAGAACGGGCCAGGGAGTTGGGGAGCATGGGGACAGAACGCCCCGTACCTGCGAGTGATTTGAGCTCCTCATCCACATCTGAGTGAGAGCACCTCTACGGAGATGTGCAGAGCAAAGGGTCTGGCCCACAAACAGTGACGTGGCTACAGAAATCCAGAGGTGGATCCCATCAGGCAGGACATACGCTCTTCTTGGCCACACTCCAGCCTGGTGTCCCCAAAAGGGGCAGAGAGCCCTTCATGCCCAGGTCACCACAGACCAGCCGCACGTACGGAAAGGCTGTGCTGCAAAGCCAGCCGCTACACAGGCCAGCACGGCCAAGCTGCACGCACCAGGAGCTGCTGCTGCCTTGTATCACACAGAGCAAGGGAAGCACATGGGCAAAAAAGAAAAGTCAGCACTGTGCCAGGGGGAGCAAATACATGCTGCCAGCGTGCAGGTCCAGCAGCCCAATGCTGAAGCTGCTGCGACTGCCCTTTGCTTGGCTGGGGCCCTGGGCTTAGCTCATGCCTGGTCAGGCAGGAAGCAAAAGGAAAGAGTAAATTATGGGGGGTCTTGAAGCTCCTTTTTCAACTTTATTTAGCTTTGACTCTGCACAGAGCCATAGCATAGCGTACTCTAGCCTTCAGGGAGGGGCACAGGAATCCCCTGCACACACCGTGGTTTGGGGTCAGCCCCCATCTCCTGTGCCTCGTGCCCTGCCCTGAGATGTTGTTGGGGTGTCTGGCACAAAGACCCTGAAGAATAGAGAAAGCCCCTGCCCCACGGTGTCCTTAGAGGCTCATAGGTCGCTGCTGCAGTCGCGGCACAGGATCTCATCGTTGTCAGGGATGAAGCCTTTCCCGACCAGCGAGGTGTTGCAGCGGGCACAGTTAAAGCAATTATGGTGCCAGTGACGGTCCTCAAAGGAGACGTATTTACCACCGCCAAAGCCTACAGGAGGGACAGAGTGCAGCATTAGAACCCCTGGGGAAACTGGGACGAGCCTCCCGCACAGACCGAGTCTTTGCCTGCTCATCTCCAAGTCAGGTCTTCAGACGCAGCGCTGCACCGTGGCACCCAGACCCCCCCCCAGCATCAAATACATGTGAAATACCAATCTCCACTCTTGTGGGGAGAAGAGGACCAAAATGATTTCAAAAAAATTTCAGATTTTGCAGGGTTGAGATTCTCGGACCAGAATCACCATTTTCCCCCCAGAGGGAAGCAGGGAGTGGAGCTGCACCGTCACAGCGAATGAGGGGGCTGCCAGGAGCAGCTCTTCCAAAGGACAGTGCTAGTGAAATCCTGGGAAGAGCCGTCCTGCCACCAGCCCAGGCTCCTGCAGAGGCTCCACGGGCAGCTTCCTTCCTCTGCCGGCAGTGGCTGGACTTGTGGGCTGTGACCCGCTTCTCCCCGGGACTGCGCCAAACTGATAAGGAGCAGACGGGAAGCAGGGTGCCCATGAGCTGCCCTGTCCTCAGCCAGAGTCATCCTCTGAGTCACCAGCTGATTCACGGCTTTGCCTGCCTTCCCAGCAGCAAGACACAAGTTGCAAATGGAAAGGTCAAGTGGGGGAGGACAAGGAGGGAAGACCCTCTCAAGGGTTTCTGCAGAAAAGGACCCCCTGCTTCCCCTGTCTTAGGCAGGTACGACAGGTCCAGACTCCCCTGCAGCAGCAGCTGCTTCCGCTGTGGCTGGAAGTCTCTGGCTTTCCCAGTCTGTGAGCAATCTTTCCGCGGGACCCGGCAACCAGCCTCACGGCAAGCTAGAGACATGAGATCATGCTGTGAGGGGTTGTTTTGGGAGCCTTTACCCCTAGGCAGAGGGAACTCCTCCCAAGGGGCGCAGTTCACTGCTTTGAAAGATGCAGGCGAAGGGACAGAAGTGGCCCTAGGACCACCGCAACAAAGAGATCCTCCCTCAGGGGGTTCCTTGGAAAGCAGCCGCAGTTGTTTCTGCAGGGGACATGCCTGAGGGCACCTTGCACTCCCCAGCATTTGTCCCCGGGAGGCCTGAAGTGCCTGGAGACACTTGAGCAAGCCTGTATGGTGGGGATGTGTACGAGCATCGAGCATCATATGGGCCTGGGTCACATGAGGGCAACCTCCCCCGGAGAAGTCACTGCATGTCTGGAAGCAGAGGGCGTAGGTCATGCCTTGCCCTGCAGAAGCGCCCTATAACCAGGGCCGTTCCGCTCACCTGTGATGGGCTTTGTGCAGGCGCTGCACTTCTTGGCATAGAGGTTCCCAAAGCACTTGATACAGTATGGGTTGTCATCCTGGGAGGTGAACTGCTGGCCAGCCAGGGGCGTCTTGCAGCCTGTGCAGACGAAACACTCCTTGTGCCATGGCTCATCCCGGTAAGTCACTCCTCCCTTGGTCAGGGTCTGCAGGAAGAGACCCCACACTGGTGACACACAGGCATGGGGAAAGGGGCTGCAGCGCATGACCAGCAGCTGGCTGGGGTGCTGCTGCCTGACCCCTTCTCTGGTGGGGCTCAGACGGGACTGAGGTCACAGAACTCAGGGGCTTCGGGCTGTCAGGCCAGACGTACCTTTTTGCAACGAGTGCAGCGAGGAGCGAACTTGCTCTCATAACAGGGGACACAGTAATAATCCTTCTTGTCTGGGATGAAGGATCGTGACCCGATGGGCTGCTGGCAGCTGCTGCATATGAAGCAATGCTCATGCCAGGTTTGTCCGTTGTACTCCAGCTTACGGGATCCTGCAGAGAGAGCCCTTCACAGTGATGGGAGGGAGCAGCACATGCACACGCAGGGGACACAGGAGGCTGTGCAGGATAAACTGCAGCCCTGCACACTTGGCACTGTCCCTGCCCTCCCCGTGGCAGTGCAGGGCTGTGAGCAGCTGGAGAGGGGCCCCAGGCCCACCCCACAGCTGCCAGAGGAGGGCTGCAGGAACATGTTCCCAGCACTGGCACACAGGCCATGGCAGAGATGCCTGTTGTAACCTACATCTGAAGATGGTGCCAGAATGGCCAAGCAAAGACACGCCTTTGCCTCAGGCCATCTCCAGAGACGCTCACACACCTTCAGTCATTCCTTCTCTCCTTGTCAGCACACACCAGAAAATGCCCAGGAAACCCTTTGTTATCTCCTCCCCAGCTCACTTCCCCGTGAAAAAGGGGAACAGAAAGACAGGGCTGCTGTGGTGATTGCAGCTGGGGATCCTGCTGCCTCGCCAGCCAAGCACAGTGTCCAGTCCACTCTGTACAGTGACAGAGGGGCAGGAGGGCAGAAATTCAGTTCTCTTCCTTGCTGCCCTAGTGCTGGACCCTGCAGCCCTGGCTGACGGTGCTGGGACCCGGAACGAACTGCAGTGCTCAAGTCTGCCTGTTCCTACCTGGCATGACTGTCTTCTCACAGGCAATGCATTTGGAGGAGAACTCGCTGCAGTAGCAGTCATTGCACAGCAGCTCCTCGCCTTGGCAGGTGAACGGCTCGTCGGCCAGAGAACGGTCACAGCGGAAGCAACGAAAGCAGTGCTCGTGGTAATGGCGATCCTCGTAGTACAGCTCCTGGGGAGAACAGCCAAGATGAGGAGTGGACTGATCACCCCAGGGAACCACCCTGCCCGGCCGCGGGGTCCCGTACTCACTCTGCAGTCGTGGCTGATCAGCTCTTTGCACTCATCACAGGTGTTGGCAAAGTGGGCATCGTAGCAGGGGATGCAGTACGGGCCATTGTCCATCTGGATGTACTTGCGCCCATACAAGGACTCCTTGCAGTTGTCGCAGTCAAAGCACTCTGTCATGGTGCCAGTCTGAGGGCCTCCTTCACCTGCTACGAGATCAGCGGAGATGCTGGGTCAGTATCAGCTTACGCTGCCTGCGATGTCCCCGCACAGCCCGGCCGCCTCCAGACGGCAGGGACCGCGAATCCCTGCGCTGAGCCAACAAACAGCCGCTCTCAGGGAAGGACACAGACCTGAGCTGCGGCGCCTGCTCTGTGCCTGTACGCGCTGCCAGAACAGCTGCGCACGTTCAGGGCCTGGGACGAGTCTTCCTTCAGGTTTACACTCAGGTTCAACAGTTGGAGCACTCAGGCACCACTCTGAGAAACTAGGCACGTAAGCACGCAGTTGAGCTTCTCCCTGCCTGCCTCCCTGCCAGGAAGCAAAGCATTTATGATGACCAAAAGAATTTTTTTGCATGAAAAGTTTTGATTTGGCACCGAAAGCAGGACCATGCACACACTGTGGGTGCACATCCCCTGTCACATCAGAGCGCCAGCCACCTTGAGGGAGACCCGTCTACCAAGCAGCCCTTCAGAGACCCACGCTCAGCCACCAGCATGGCCCTGGACCCACGGCAAGATCCCTCCTGATGGCCTCTGAGCTGATGCTCTGCCTGATAGGGCTCTCAGCGTTCCAGATTCTGGAACCTCTCCAGAGCTTTAAAGCAGCTGCTCCACAGGGAAGCAGGAATCAGGCACCCCGTGCTGTGCCTCGCTGCGCAGCCACAGCCCAGCAAACCCTTCTGCACATGTTGCTCTAACTGCAAACACTCTGCAGGGAGAAAGCGCTGGTGAGGGTGGGGGTTTTACAAGGAACAGAGGGGTCAGGGATTTGCACGCAGATCAGACATCTCTTGTTGCCCCTCGTCTCTCTCTCAGATGAGAGGTTTGTGGAACTATTTCCCTTTCTTTGGAGCACTAACTCCAGAACAAGAGTATCCTCCTCCTGTTTGGTTTAACCTGGTTATTCCTAAATATGGAGTTTTCCACTTGCGGAATCACACCCTTTTTTAATACGGGTCGCTATCAAGTGTGGACAAGCCCATGGAATTACATCTCAGCAGTCAGCTGTGGAGTGTGGCACGCTGCAGTTTTCTTAATGAACCCACCCACTCCAGAAAGCGCTCTTATGGCTCAACCGACAGTTTAGCACTTCGTGGGGCAGGGGCTCCCCCCAGCCCCTGTGCCCCCCCCCCCCAGTGCCTCCCGTATGCCGAAGGCAGCCTCCAGGGCAGGAGCGGATCCAGACAGCTCTGACTCAGGGCAGTGAGCTTCCCAGGGCTATTCTTGGTCAAGCCACACAGCTCCCAGCTGTTGTCAAGCCTGGTATGTGCCGATAGGGTTGCCGGTGAATAAATCCAGTGTTCCCACATGGCTACGTGACCCACAGAGGGGGAACAAAGTCCCTTTTCAGACACTCTCGTTACCCAGCTGCCACCCCAGCCGTTGCCTGCTCTGCTGACCGCTCTGTGCCCTCCAGCACGGCAGGCTGGTGCGTGCGGCTGCGGCTCTGTGGCGTGTCCCTGCGAGCAGCACGGCCTTGGGGCCACCGCTCTGCTCAGCCTGGCCTCTGGAGCCCCAGCCAGCAGCCCCAGACCGGCTGCGGGCTGGGCCAGGCAATTTCCAGTCTGTTACTGGAGACGAGGCAGGCGCTCGGGGTGGCTGGCACAGGCAGGCTGGATGGGTGCCAGGGTGCCAAACTGAGCCCGCCGCCACAGCTCTGCCCCCAGCCTGGGCTGGCCCCCCAGCACCCCCTTCCTCTGGGGCACCCCACGAGGTGCTCACCCGACTGGACAGCAGCTCCCATGCCCCCAGCACCCCGCACGGCTCCTGGCCGCTGCTCACCCACCACCTCCTCCTCTGCCACCCCACACGCCTTCGCTCTCTGAAGCCACCCGGGACCTTTCTCTCTGGCAAAGAATGAAAAATCAAATTAATAACCCTCCTCCTCCCAGCCCTGTTGAAGGGAACTTTCCAAGGTGTGTCTGTAATAAAAGGGCCTCTAATTAGCACTCCTGCCCTGGGAGCACGATACCGCCAGAGCAGGGAGCTGCCATGTTTGCTCAATGGGCTGCACTTTATCTCTGGGGTCCTGTAACCGGGGTCAGAGGACATCAGAAAACGCGAGGGAAGGAAAAACAACTGGAATGGAGAAGCTTTGGGTTTTACTGGTGACATGGACTCAGCCTCTCGAGCGCTGCTGCCCCTGCCCCTCTGTGAGCCCCGGTCCCCAAACTCAAAACAAGGGGCAGCATTTTGCCGTGTCGTAGGGGCAGGAGGTGGGCAGGATCAACCCACCACAGACTGCTGGGGGCTCTCACCCCCCTCAACCACAAGGCACCCCAACAGGGCAGGTGCTGCTGCCCGGAGTGTGCGCTGTGCCCCGGCCCCACGTGTCCCCTCAGGACCCAGTGCCAGCAAACCACAGAGCTACGGGGTGCGAGCACCAGCGCCACAGCGAGCGCTCGGGGCCAGAGCAAGCCCTGCTCCCCTGGGGCAGCTGAGCTATCACCATGACCGAAAGAGGGATTAAAAAAAAAAAATAATTAAGCAACAGGAACATTTCAATCCCAGCTGGTGTTTGCCACCCAGGCCCCTGGCAGTGCCAGCCCTCCTCTCCCACTCCTGAGCCCACCGGGCTCGCCCCGGCTGGAGCTGCGGGCCGTGGGTGCTGTGCAGCGCTGCTTGCACCCCAGGTGCGCGTCACGCAGCAACCACCGAAGGGGAAATGAAAACCATATAAACCCTCTGAAAATGATGGACCCAGGAAGACCCTAAAGCAGCGTGCCGCGCTTGCCTCCGCTTTCAGTAGGTTCTCCCCAAAGTCCTCCTGTGCCTGCTGGGCCAGCCAGGCTCCTGCTCTCTGCCAGCCGGAGCGGGCTAGCAGCCAGACAGGCGGAGCAAGTCCCAGGAGCATCACGCAGCCCAGGCTGCTATGACAGCATACGGGATCAGGCTGCGCTGCCTCTTCCACAGAAAAAAGAACGGGCCCAGGAAGTTTGCTCAGGATTATTTGCATTAGATAAGCTGTTTGCTCGCTTTGTTCTGGTCTCACAGGCAGTGCTGGGGAGGGGTGGCAGAGCCCTGTGCAACGCCAAAGTAAATTCTGCATCTTCGTCCCTGAGGGTATGGCACTGCTGGAGACCAAGTTCATGGAGAAAAGGAAGATGAGACAAAAGAAACAGAGTAAACTAAATCGTACAAAAGCCCACAATTATTGCTGTCTTTGTAATGGGGAACCTGGAAATTGCCTCTGTTCTTGAAGAAAGGAGGTGAAGTTTTAAAATGCGTTAAAAAAAACCCTTTAATTGAGGCTCAGATTTAGAAGGCACAATATAGGCAGTCACTATGCGTGCTAATTAGCACGTGCTCATACTCTGCAGACTGCACCACCCTGTAAACATTAGGTGCGCGCTAGGCTGATGTAAGTAATGCCTTCAAATCCTAAACAAGGTGTTGCCCTAAAATGATGGGATTCCAGTTGCAAAGCGAGTGTTTGCTTGCCCATTACCAGGTGGCTGCGGTCCCTGTGGGACAAGGCTCACTGAGGCAGGTCCCTTGTCCGTGGGGACGGTGGAGCTGGATGTGGGGTGTTCTCTCAGCTGTCTCTCTGGCTGTCTGAGGGCAAAAACAAACAACAGATCTATGCCTGCCAGCTGCCGACCCTTTCCCTTCGACCGATAGTTGTGCTCAGGGAGGAAGGGAAGTTCAGTTCCTCTCCTGTACCCATGAACAAACAGTTTTGGGAACAAGAGCTTCTCTTGCAAACAACATTTAAAGTGCTCCAGGATGCAAATCTGATCAGTCTGGAACTGAGCTCAGAATAGCTTCATGTATAAGAAAGGTCAGCAATTTGTCAAGGACACACAGCAGAGTCCACTTTCTAATTAGAGAGTAACATGCACCTAACACCACCCCGGTGTCATTGTCCACAGCAACTGCAGCAGATGGCTTAGCAACAGCCCAGGAGATTATTACATTAATTCTAGTGTTGATAAACTGGGGACCTATTACGCAAAGGAGGCAGCACAGACTGTCCACAGCCCGGCTTTCTGCTGCACACAAGCACTTCAGAGCTTAACCAGCCTCTTGAGACGACTCCTGCTACAAGGAACTGCTTCAGCGAGAGGTCTCATGTATATGGTGAACCTATAACCCCGTGTAACTTCACACCAGTTTGTTTTTCGTTGTCAGCTCACAACCAGCTGCTCCACGAAGTGATCCTAGAGCAACCCATATGGCTATTCCTAGGGAAACACTTAATCTTTCCAGGACACAGGAATAGACCTGCCTTTGATGGTCTGTCAGGTTCCTGCCTATTCTCACCTTCCCTGGGCTGCTCTGAGCACGCTTGTGGCAGTTGCAGTTCACACCTAAACAGAAACGTAGAAAAGCAAGCACAGCCTCGCCGGGAGAGGTGAGCTTTCCCCATGTAAGGATGAAACCACCCAGGGACAAGGGGCTGGAAGACCATCCTCAACGTGCTTCCCAGTCAGAAGAGGAGAAGAACGCTTTTTGTTCCTGTTGGCTTTCCAGAACCATTATGGGTCCTGGAATCTGCATGAAATTGTTTCTGCCTGCTACCAACCCTAAAAAGGGAAACCAGCTGCTTGCTCTGAGGAGCAGCTCCAGCTCCTCCGTTACTCTGGGAGCATTTTCAGTCCATATTTCCTGACCAGCATCTGCGGATGCGCCCAGGGTCCCTGCATGGCATGGCCAGCCTGGGCTCTCCGGGGGCAGAGCAGCCAGCTCCCTGGGGACAATGCGGGTTTCTCTGCACCTCCTCACACCACTGCCCCTGCCTGCACCCTCTCGCTCTGCTCCCAAAGCCACGAGCGCGGCTGCAGACCTGGCACAGTGGGAACATCCTCCATCTGTTGTTAAAGGAGATCCTGCTTTGGGGCCAGAGGCTGGAGGCAGCTTTCCAGAAAGGGGCTGAGTGTTTCATCAGGGTAACCCAACCAGACCCAGCCTGCACCCAGCACCCTCAGGAGCTGTGTTGCATCAAGCACCCGCCTGCTCCCAGCACCACTGAGTCACTTCCTGCCCAGGGAGCTCACCTCCGAGCCGCCGTCCTGCCCCAGCCTCCCCACCGACAGCTCAGCAGCCTCCAGTATGAAGGTCCTCACTGGGCCCATCAGCTCAGCCACAGAGCTCACCTGGCAGCTCCCCCCTCACCAGCACAACGGGAGGATGCTGCAGGTCATTCCTTGAACACGCAGGGGAAATCTGGTTCTTACAGTCAGCCTCGGAGGCAGGAGGCAAGTGAATCAGCTGGGTGTACAGCCACGCAGCCCCCACCTGCAGCACTGGGACATTGCGCTTACACCTGTGCACGTCCTGAGAAGCTGCACTGCAGTCATATCCCCAAGCACGGGCAGATCATCCTCCTGCCCAGAGCAGTCATGGGCTGCTCTGGGCTCTGCGACACATTTAGCAAAATGGTTGGCACAGTTGTAAGGAAACACCCTGCATTTCAAGTGAAGTAAGTGCTGTCAGAATCACCCTTGCTCAGCAAAGTAGGCAGCTTCCTGCAAATGGCCACAACTTTTGAAGGAAGAAGTAGCAGAAACTGTTAAAGCATCTGACAAATCACAAGGTAGACCTGGATCGTTGCACGACTTTAATAGTCTTAGAATGGCAATTTAAGGGTTTCCTAATGTTCAGAAGGGATCTCTGAGGTGCCCTCAGTCCAAAGAATGAAACCACATTGCATGGACTCCTCCTGACAGCTCTGCATATAGATCAAGATAGTCCTAAAAGCACAAGTGTCCCACAGATGTCCAATCTTACCCTTAAATTCAGAAAATCTCAGCTGATGCCAGCCCATAACCTGCCCAGAGGTGCCCTGCACTGTTTGTACATCTGTGACACAGACATCACACCTGGTCCAAGGTGAGCAATGGCAAATGGCTGCAGTGCAGGGCACGGCCACCACTGCTGGGCTGAGCTCACATGAGGTCCTGGCAGTGCAGGCAGAGTCACAGGCATGCCAAAGGCGAGCAGTGCCTTCGCACACAGCACTGCCTGCATGGAGCAAAAGGGTTCCAGGAGGGTGCTGCTGAGGGCAGGTACAAGGAACCCAGTCCTACCCAAAAGCAGCTTCCCACAGAGAGAAGAGGCTGAAGAGTGAGGTTACAAGTGCAATGAGAGCACTGGAGGACCTAACAGAGACAAAGCCCAACTCTGCAAGTGCCGTAAGAGGTGCCCTTGCCTCACACACAGGATGAGAGACAGGAAGCATCTTTATCACTTTAAACATTAGTGACATGGCACAATGTGTACACTAATACTTATTTTCTATATCAGCACTATTCTACAGAGGAGGTGGTGATGGGATGCATCTCCAGGAGGCCAGGCTCACTTTCATGCTTTCTTGTAAACACCAGCAATGCTGATTTTGGGAGGAAAATGACCTCTGCTGCCCGGTCTTAAGTACCTGCTGAATTCAGCCAGACTAGATATATTCAAAAGATCTGGAAAGCAGCAATGATTTTTTTAAAGTTTAATTCAAATTTTCTGAATTACCATGAATCATTGGCCAGGTTTCTCAGGCAAGCCAACAAACCCTAGAGAGACAGTACACAGAGTCAGCTCTCCACACACGGAAATAGCTTCGTCCTGCAGACTCACCAGTAGACATGGCTCGGTCTGCAAGACACCTCAGCACCCCCTGGCCATGAGTGGTCCTGCCTGTGGACTGGGGATGTGGGGCTGTCGGGAAGTTCAGGGTCCTAAGGAGCTCCAAAATGCTGCTCTGGTTTCAGAACCCTAGCGAGTTCATAGGCCTTCCTTCCTCTAGTACTAAATTCTTCATTCTTTCTCCTACATAAGGAAAGATAAAACTTTTCCAATGTGAAAGGAAAACGTGCTGCTACTAAGTCCAGCTCTCACAAGGCAGCATCCCCATACAAGGTAACAGGACACAGCTCTAAGCCAGTATTTGTGCACACTGGGACTTTTGTCCCTTCTCTACCCTTTAAAGAAAGAATCGCTTTTTAATGAGGCTGCAGTTGCAGGGGAATCTGATTTTCCGTGTTACAGTGGAAAACCAGGCAGGTTTACCCATCTGAGATTTGAACTGTAATTTCTTGTGGCAAAGACCTTCCTTTGCATTTGGTTTTCAGCTACTTCTGTCCCTTTCCTCCCCATATCCTTCTTATCTGAACAGGCCTCCTGAATCCAGCTGTGAGCTGAACCATCCACATGGTGAGCGTGAAGATATGGGGTTTGGAGGAAGACAAACAGAAGATCTAGTCCAACACCACCAGTGAGAAATGCCAGGCTTCCCGTGGGTGCCCGTCTCCACTGTGCCTACCTACCTTCCAAAGCCCCAGCAGAGGGACAGCAGAGTGCAGGCTGACAAGGAGAAAGGCAACAGCCAGTTCAGCCCTTGCTCTAGGCTTGCTTTCTTTAGGGACAGTTAATTGACAGAGAAAGAAGCTTAAGAGTCCCTACTGCACAGCCATAACACGAAAAACTCTGCCCAGGAGGAAAGAAGAGAACGATTTTAGAGTTAAAAAATTATTACTGCACACCTGTAAGGGTTAATTAACTGTTTCAGGTTCTGAACAAAACCCTCCCTCTGCAGAGGGCAGCTTGGATGGAGGGCACAGATAACAGCAGTGGAACTGTTGCAACGCATACAGAACAAGCAGCCTGTGTCATTCTGCTGACATTAAAACTGAATGTTTGCTCAAGAGATCAGCTGTTAATCTTTTGCATAAGATATACACAAAGTAAGCAAATTTTGCACACTCAACAGGAAGTCAGGAATTAAAACCACTTGGGCAGTTTGGACCTGTCACGGTTCAAACAGACCATTTAACTGAAGGAGGAAGTCCAAGAGCAGAGGAGTAAGATACAAACACACCAGAAACTTCTCTCCAGCCAAATCAAGTCACTTTCACCAGACGGTTAAGAAACCTGTGGCTTACAAATGTGCCAGAGGAGATTCTGGCTGGTTTCTGAAGAGGTCTGGGAGAAGACAGAGACAGCCTGGCCCAAGCTCTAGGTCGCAGGTACCTTCCCCTGCCACGTGCGGGGCTGACCACGCAGGAGCCTGCTGGCAGCGGCTTGCACCACGCCAGCCTGCTACCAAAGCGTCGAACCGGCTGCAGGGCAGCAGCTGCTGGCATGGCCAAGGTGACCATAATAGGAAGAAAGATGCTGGAGCCAAGTTTCAGGGAGCATGACTGATCGCAGGAACTTCAGCGCGATCGGAGGAGCGGGAGTCACAGTCCAGGGAAACGGCTGCTCGTATCAATTCTTAAAAAGGAACAAGGAACAGGCGTGCAATCGCTTTCTGAACTCCTGCTCCTCTCAAGCACGTTAGTGGGGTGACTAGAGAGAAGGACACATTCCCGTTCAATTACGGGAACACTGATATCAAAAACACTGGCGTGCACGCTGCCAGTACACACAACCTCCGGGCTTTCCTCGCTTGTGACAGGCAGTAGGTGTAACACCAGCCCGGGCAGCGCTGCCAGCGCCGGACTGCACCACCAGCTCACACGACATCCCCACTAGGGCAACACACACGATTCACACCTGCTCGTGGTGTCTCAGCCTCAACAGCCCTGGCGAATCTGCCATCAGCTAGTGGGTGCTTGACAAATCTCATCACGAGGGTCTGCCAACGTCAAATCCACAAATTCTCTTAGTTTTCCTCTTTCAACTAGAAAATTGGGCAAGAACAAGGAACTTGTTGCTCCCGAAGGGCTGAATAGACCTTTCAGACATATTGAGCAGACTATACATTAACCATCGTCATACTGGCAACAAACAGTAATGCAAGAACACAATGCAAACCCTGAAGATAGTCATCAACCATAAAAAACAGCTTAATGGGCGCTGGCTGGCCTCCAGGCCCCAGGTTTCACACCAGGTCTAGGCAGAGGTTAATTTGCAGGGTAAAACACTCGCTGCTTCTAAATGGTGTAGTTTACCTGTGAACCTTCTTTGCCCGTGTCATTATGAAGTGATGAACAAGAAGAGGTGGTGGGAAGGGACCATAACTGGATGAAGTTTTGTCAAGAAAGTCACGAAGAGAGTATAAGTATATATAAATGTACATGAAACTACAAATTAGTAGATAAGGTGCTTCACGTTACCTGCCTGTTGTAGCACATGTTTTCTTGTTCTGTTTGCTACAGCCTCTTAACATCACACATCACTGCAACTACAACCTCACATGAGGTACAGAGCCCCCCACATGAAGTCAGTATTCTCCAGAAACAAACATATGAGCACAAAGATCAAACGCATCCATGCCCCAAACTCAAAAGACAGAAGTCTTGCACAGAGCCTTGGGTGGTCTAAATCTTCCAAATGCAGAATCCCAGAGAGAACTTTATAATGCCCTGACTATTACAGAAAGAAAAAGGGACTCCCGAAGAATAAGCATGTTGTGAGGATTATAATCTAGTAAAGAAAGTTTAATTTTGGACTGAATTGATTTATGCCCGTGTAACCCAGCAAAGCTGGCCCATAGCCATACAAATGCCTTACTGCTTATCCAACCGCACAAACCCAGGGCTCCAGCAGTAGTGTTTCAAAATCTCTTTGCCCCACAAAATAAAGGTCATATCCAGTACACTAGAATTCAAACATTAAAGCATGACAGGAAATGACTAACTGCACACTGAGGCCAATTTACCTTCATCTTAGATCTGCTCAGCACACAAGAATCTTGCAATTCAAACAGACATCACAGCCTATATGTAGAAAAAAGAATCTGACCGCTCTGACTGCTAGTTCTTGGGTCTGTGTGTCTGAGTACAGATATCACTGCAAAATAATGGAATTCCGCTCTATTTCCCTAAAGTTCTCTTGTAAGCCTAGCCCTATGCTGCCGTGTTCACTTTTCTTTCCCTTAGGGTCAGCTGTTTCTTAAATTGAGGATGAAGCCATTCTTATTTCTGAGGTGACAGAATCACAGAGCCATTTAGGTTGGAAAAGGCCCTTAAGATCATTAAGTCCAACTGTATAATTTAAGTTAGTGTTTACAAAGCTTTTTGTAGTCCCCGATTAAAAGGTACTTAGGAGATTATACGCCTGTTTTGCACATGAAGGCAATCAAGAGGCTGCTTCAAGCCCCCACCTGAGCTTGTGGACAGGCTGCAGGGGATGGGTGCAGTCACAGTGCTCACATGCTGAAAAGCAAACCTGCCTGGTCTGAGCTCCATCCCTTAACTGCCTTCCCCGGAAAGCCTGGCAGCTCTTTTGCTGATTAAGCCTCTGCTCAGCTTCAGGGTTTTTTTTAACAAACAAAGCAACTTTGACTTACAGTAGCAGGGAAAGACATATAAACCAGACATGTTTTATTTAATGTATGCCTATTACTTAAAGGACAAAGTGAATTTTTTCACCAAATTAGGTCAAAATATTCCTGTTTCCGATTTGATTCTTTGTCTCCCAAACATGAGCATTTGTAGTTGGCTTCTTGCATATAAGCAGATATACCGAGAGGGGTAACCTGCGCTGTGACCCTGGCGGTTCTGTGCCTTTTGGGGCTCTCTGCACCCACATGCAATACCAGCAGAGCGAAGAGAAGGCCAGGAGGGTGATGGGGCTCACGTGCCATGCAAGCTCTTGCCCAGCAGCCGCTCTCCCACCCTGCCAGCCACTACCCGTGGGCCTCCCCACCTGCGCTGGCTGTTTGCACGAGAAGTAAGGACACTCTCCATCTAAAGCACTTTTTACAGCTGCTGGTGTCCCTTGCAAGCGAAGGCAATTACAGCTCGGTAGTGCAGCATGTGAGCAGCTTCTAAATCTGGGGAAGGACCGAATCCTGGCAAAGACAAACTGTCTCGGGTTACCAGCCCGAGAGCTGCTTGCCTGTGGTCCGAAACAAAACTAAGAGCGTTTGTTGCCTGGGAGATGCTATAGGTGCCAGCTGCAACCCTCCCGAAAAAAGGTAGGGAGTGCTCTGGAAGGACAGGGCCCCCAAGGCACAGGGAGGTACAGAACTGGGATGGACAGGGTCACTGCGAGAGGAAGATAACCTCTTCTTTCAGCCACTGCCTTGCCAACATAGAAGTGAAAGGAGTATCCTCCTGTGCCTGAAGATTTCTCTGCTAGGTGATCTGGTCCTCAGGTGTAATTTCCTTTTACTATACAGAGCTGGTTATCTTCAAATCGGTCTCCTCCTTAAAGCATTTGTCACATTTGGCACCTTTAAAAATTACTCAAGTACTGCACATTTTAAATAAGAGAAGCCATCAGTTGTAATTGTCACATATTTTACGTAAGATCTGAGAAATAACTCCTTGCAAGCACTAAAAAGAAATCTGCAGGATGCAACGTGCTTTCCAATTTCTGCCATGCTGTGCTGCCATGCTTTGAGACAGGGTCTGTGGTAGTACCCACGAAAGGGAAAAGTGGTGCCACATCCAAAAGGCTAAGTGGAAACAGCTGTTGTGAGGGGTGCAAATGCTCACAAAATTTATAAACGCCTTTCTATCACGCAGGCACGCATTGAGTTTCCAACATCTATGCCCCTGCCTGCTGGATGTGTCGGGTCCTGAACTAGTGCTGCTGCCCACCACACCAGCAGCACGGAACAACTGCTGCTGACGGGGGGCATGGTGAAGCACACGTGCTGACTGTAACTAAACATTCGTACAGAGAGGAACACTGCTTCTTTACAGAAACAACGCACATTAACAGAAAAAAAACCCCAATATCTGAGAGCCGCTGATCTAGCCTGCAGCTCATTTACAGGACCTAATTCTCGCATTCAAATCTGAGATTTACAAGGAAACGTACATGCAACAGCTTTGTCACAGGTTAAAAAGGAACTGAAAGGTCAGAATTTTAACTAATGCAGGCTCCTCTCATGATGACTTTCAGGTAAAGACCAAGAAGAGTTGATGTTTCAGCCCCTGAAGCAGCAGATATGGAGCAACGCCCCATTTCTTTGCTGCAGAGAGGACACTCCAGACTCGTTCCCTGAAGGACGCAACAGCAGCCTGCTCTCCGACTAGGCTGAAAGATCCTTCCGAAGCTGTAGGCACAGTCAGGCACGTTGTGGCCTTCGCCGCAGGAATACACCACCAACGCCCTAATAACCCTCCCTCCCTCTCCTAACCCACCACAACAGGGATGGGCAATTTACAAGCTCTTTGTCCCAAATCAGCAAAGCTCTGGAAACAAAACCTCAGACCAGTTCTCCATTACCTTGCATCGTGGAATGGGATGGAGCAGCGTAAAGCCCAGCAGCCTGGAGGACTCACACTGCAGGCAGCGAGAGCAGGTGCGACCGGCAAGAGGCTCTCGCTAGTAAATCGTCGCTTCACTAGCAAAACACTGGAGTGTTTGCCCAGAAACAAAAGCAGTCACATCGTAAACCAGAGGGTGACATCAGCACAGGGATTGCGTTTCCTACAGAGGTTTAAATGTCATTACTTGTGACTGGAAATTAGACACTTACAATTCAAGTTACTCTAGATTTTCACAAGAGACCTAAGAATTCCAGTTCTGTGTAGATAGATTTCACTTTCAAACCCTTTCTATTTCTCCATGTCACAATGATAGAAAAAGAAAAGAAGATTGTTCTCTCTAGCAAAACTATCAGGAAGTGCAAAGCTAATGAACATTGTTATTAACCTAACCAAGTCAGGTGCTAACGAGGTGAGCAGCGGAACTCATCAATTTCCACTGGAAAGGCTCCATGTGATTCAAACAGCATGCTCTACTTTCGGCTCAGTGATTCAAAAACCTCTGAATAAGAGTGAAAGAGGGCAATCCAAAGTTCTGCTTTGCATCTTCTTCTAAAATTAAATCTCAAAGCTATCAGGGATTTGAAAGCACTTATTTCATCATTCCTTAGCTGACTCATTGTTTCACAGAGCACGAAGCGTGATACAGTCTGTGCCCATGGTCCAACACCTTCACCAACCTGAACTGCGCTTGCGACTTTCCACACGCAGCTCTTCAGGCTCTCCAAAAGCAACACATCCAAGGCTTCCATACAAGCGCAACGGGCCAGATTTAATCTTCCTGTGAGTTAATATGATGTTTGCACAGGGTTGAGAAATACTAGAAATAAAACTGCTCTTGGCTGAGTTCCATGCAACACACCGCGTACTTCTTGCTATTAATGACTCTTTAGTAAGTACCACTATGACTCTACATATTCCAGAAAGCTCTGCTAGGCATCACAGCAATTTTCTTGGTATGAAGTGTTCACTGAATTAAAGGTAGCCACTGAAACATCTTAAAATTTAAACACTGACTTTTCTATTTCAAAATTTCCATGTGCTGAGAAAGAGAGGCAGATGATAATAACTAATCCACATTTAAGGCCACAAACTAAAGAAAAGTTTCTTTACTTGGAAAGTAGTTTAGCTCCCAGGCGCCCCACTGGAAATAACATATGATGAACCAGTGCAAGACCATAAATGCAAGACTGCTCAGTTTCCACAGATCTGACATCCCGTACCTCTCATGGGACTGTTGCTTCCTCAATTCCCTAACAGCTGTCGCAAGCAAAAACATTATTTACCCTTATAATACCTGCAGGGCAGGGAGTTATTTTATCTCCCTCCTGGGATTTGCACCTCACAGGCTTTTGGCACAAGGCAAGCCTGGTAGAACTAAAAATGGAACCAAGATCCAAGTCCTCGTCTATCTTTCTTCTCCTGAGATGCAGCACATATCCCCGTCAGCCTGGAAATCACGGACACCCACTAATACATTTATAGACCTGTGTCCAAACAGATTCCACAAACTGAACTCTTTGTGAGAAGCAAGAGAAAATGGAAGGAAGAGAACAACACGATCTTTAAGGTCCCTTTCCCACCCAAACCATTCCATGACACATGGACACAGTACTGTGCAGTTGCAGAGTACAGTTAATCCAGACTCCAGATCTTTTGACCAAGTAACGCCGGGCCTTCGCTACTCGCTCCTACTATTTAAACTTTGGGCTTTGGAAGTGACCACATGCAGCTGAAAGGCGGCACTGGAGTAGTGCAGCGCCAGGAGTCATGCACCAGTTCAAACTATGTTAGTTCTTAAGAACAGAAAAAGCCACGTTTCCCTTAAATGAGGGTAGCAGAATTCCAGGGTGAGGTCAAAAGCCCGGCTGGCCAAAGCCAACAGTTTAGGTTAGTACGTGGGGTCACGATGCTGACAAAAGTAGTCCTTGCACTCAGAGACCGTTCAGGATCCTCTTTTTTCCTTGCTGTTCTTTCTTCACCATCTTCACATACATCCTAAGCAATATCCAGGAATACTACCATCAGATGTGGACCTGAGAGAGGAACTTTCATCTTCAACCACGCTGAAGTTAGGCCTTCCAGATAGACATTTTATATTATTAAATTTCTTTCGCTTCATTAGAAAAGCCTTAAAAAAAGACATTTTTTTCACCAGCAGTACTGAGTTGCTATACACACTGTTTTAGTGGGAAACTGCACGATCTGCAGCCACACGGATCTGAACTACAACAGAAATTACCTGATCTCTGACACACTCGCAGGAGGGAAATCCTGTGGGCTTGGATCATTCAAGAAATAAGGCTGCTGTACAGTTACAGGAACAACACATGTCCAGAATGGACTCTAAACTGTTAAGATCCAGTCTGAAAATCAACTGTGAATTGTTTTTACAATTTGCATTTTATATTAAAAAACTCTCCCAAAGACCTCAGGAGGCAGAGCTCAGCCTGGAAAGGATTTTTAGAGTTATGCTGTAAAGCCACAGAAAGCAGGGATCTAGAACGGGAACAGTTCATTGCAGCTAAAACACTGATCCTGGGTTCTGCCTGAAACAGCTGGGATTATTTCTTCAGTTAAGCAAATTCCTGTTACTGAAACCCACTGTGATATTTAAATAAATTTGGAGAAGATGCTGATTAGGCACTCTTCTTCCCAGATAACAAGATCTGAACCATATGAATTTATTAATTTCTAAGTGAACACTTGAAATGCGGGTAAACAAATTCAAAATATCAAGGTCATATTTATATTCCAGGGTAATATCTAATTATTTACTCTCTTCTGGTTCCAGTATTCTAGGTTTTTCTATGGACCAAAATATTTAGTCATGTAAAAACCATCTGGAAGACATTCACTTGGCCTGCTAAGATTCATTAGTTTAAAAATACACAAATAAAGTGTTCATTTTATTTCCCAAAAGCTAACACTGCTGCTTTCAGCTCTGTTAGGGTGCCTGATGAATAATGCTTATGCAACATTCTCAGCAGGAGATATCAGATGCCGCAGTTTCACAAATGCATACAAATATCTGTTAACTAAAACAAGTCTTGTATTTAGATTAATGCTTTTCTGTACTAACTCAAGTGATTATTCACAGCAGTATGAAAACCAGCTTGCAAATAGTTCAATCACTCGTTTTATTCTTTCTCCCATGCTCCCAAATCCCTAGCGCTGAAATCTATTTTTAAAAATCACCAATGCAAAGAAATTTCTCTTCAGAACTGGGATTCAGATACCTGTGTTAAAGAATTACAGAAGGTAAGCCTCCATGCAAGCCTTTTCTCTCCAAGAATTTCCTGCATAATCTTAATACAGCTTTTTAAAAACCAAGTAAACAAGAGGCACAGCTGAGATTTTGAAAAAAAAAAAAAAAAAAAAAAAAGCAAGCGTTGAATTTGGCTTGGTATCCACAGGGATCACTTTTCTGGCCAAGAGTTTGCAAAGGGTTATTTATTGGCTAGCCATTTTTCTTTTGCTGGAAGATGCTGAGGTTTTAGCAAAGTTTCTGCAGAGTATGCAACAGTATTCAGCATTTGCTCAGCTAATGAGTTAAATCACTGCAGCTCTCCGATGACTTGAAGATTATGGGTGTAGGAAAAGGGAACGCTCAGAGAGGGGAACTTTCTGCAGCCACCACCAAACTGCGGTTAAAACAGACACCAATGACTCTATTCAGCTCCCAAACCTCAGACAGTTTCCATTTTCTCAATAACAAAGCATTTTTGTGGAATGAGGTAACAGCCTCCATCTGCCAGGTCTAACTCTCCACTAAGATTTCTCAAGAGCATGGCTGAAGGCGGGCAGCCAGCTGAGCCAAGAGGCTGCGAAAGGCAGGAGGAAAGGCAGGAAAGGCAGGAGGAAAGGCAGTTGTCCTGATGCCTGGGAAACAAAGGAACAAAGCTGCAACAGGACAGGCACGGAGAGGAGCCTCTTTGAGACCACTGCACAAATCCTCCTGGGAGTTTGTATCAAAAGTAGCCTCGAGCAAGCTCCAACCAGTGCACAGCTAGAAAGCGCAAAAGGCCGAGGGAAGAGGGAAACTTTTCACTAAGGACGAACTGGGATTGGCAGGAGGAAGCACAAGACAAATGGATGCCACAGGTTGAGCATTCAGCTGTCCATCAGCAAAATGTCACCAGTACAGAGCAGTGGGATTTAAAAGTGAAGACAGGTCTGCGAGCACATGCTGCACGATGCAAACGGGAACACAGATGTCCTGCTCCCAGGACGGTACAGCCCGTGGGACTGGCCACTCAAGCTGGGATGTCCCCCTCCACACCTGAAATGTCATGTGTCTAAGCCAGAGCAGTCACAGCCTCCTGAACAGAGCCTGGGAGGGCTTTTGGTTTTGTTCTTGCCTTGTTTTTGGTTTTGGCAGCCTGTATTTTGGTGTCTCAATTCCAGGGATGCCGAGCACCTATCCATTCTGTTGATCCCAGGCAAAGCCAGCTCAGTTCCTCTGAAAAGCAGATTGCTCATTCAGATTCAGATGAAGATTCTACCTGCTGGCAGGACCCCCTGCAGCTGACTCGCATTCCCCTCCGTAAGCAGCCAGTTATTAGTCAGCTCCCTCATAATTCTGAGGCTCAGCCTCAGGTTCAACACATCTCAGCTGCCTGCCCTACGACAGGATAAGCAAAAGGGAACACCACAACCCCAGGCTCACTCATGCAAATAAAGGTAAAAACCTTGGAATCGCATGGAGAGATGAGGCCAGCTGGGAAGAGCTTGGAGGAAAAGGTAGCTACACAGCACATAACATCAGGAAAGGATCTTCATGGTGTATGTGGGTCTTCTGGACTATTTTTTGTCACTGCATATATAAATCTTTAAAAAGCAATGCAGGAAATTCGCTGGGACATCGCAGCAACTGTGCAAATGGACGACCTGTGACTTGGGCAGGTCAGAACATAGAGGATCCACCTTAGTTACTACTTTGGTAAATAGTGCTGCCAAGAGCAGTTATTCACACCATTTGGAGCCCTCATTCTCCCTATGCAGCAAAAGACATTTGAATATAAATTTTAAGAATCACAATTCAGAGGGATTAAAAGACATTTCTAGAAAATCCATTCCAATTGTGTTATTTTAGTCTGGTCCATCAGGTTTTACATTTACAACGACAAAGATTGCCAAACAGAAACTGCCCCAAAGCCATTTTGCACAAATTTAATTGAAATTCGCAACCTCCAGACACTAGTGCACTACAAAGGAAGAATGAATGAGGATAGAAATGTCAGTGTAGCTAGCCCCATTTAACATTCACCAGGGCACCAGCTTTACACACTTCTATTCTGCCACAAAACTTGGTAGCTAAAGACTCATCAAAAGCAGGTACATTTAACCCTGGTGCTATTTAGTCCTAGGGAGATGCTGAAATCTGTGCACTCACATACAGTCATATGCACTAAGCAGCAACAACTCAGAAAAATACATGGAGCAACTGGAATGCCACTCACCTGCAACTCAAACAGAGCAGCGTGCTAATTAGGAGAGACGTTTCCCTTCCAAATATGCCAGTTCTCTAACCATCAATCTTTATTTCTGCAGATCAGACACAGCCTCCCACACATGCACTGCTGCAAACAGAGGAGGAGCTTTTTCACATCGGAAGATGCGGGGTGTGCTCCCACCACTACTGCCAGTTTCCTGAATGGTCTCACACAATTTCCCACCTCTACATCTAGTTCTCTCATCTAAAGCAAAGGCAATTTTTCATCTGGTTTTCTGAAGGCCCTCGCATTCCTGCAGTACTTTCTCCTGAAGTTTTGAAAACTTCAATATTGACCTCCCCACTCTCTTAATACCACGTACCCAGCTGGATACCTGGAGAACACAACTGGTAAGGGGCATACCTTCTTCCCCAGCCAGGGCAAAACATTTCCCAAGCCAGTTTTCTTCCTGTGAAGAATGCTGCTGTCAAATCTCAGAAATCCACGCTGCTAATACTAGCCTCACCGCAAGGTCAGCCAAAGAGGACTTCCATCAGAGATGAGCTCTGCTAGAGAGGGCTCCCTGGAGATTATAAGAATAGTACAGTCAAGCCCAGATGGCAACAATGTGCAGAGCACATTTCCAGCAAACAGAGTGACTGGGCAGAGGACTATGCAAGCTAAAGTCCACCCTGATCTCTGCCATCTGCTAGTTAAATGCTGAAGTCTAGGCCAAGGCCTTTGGGAAAGGTCAGGATAGTCTTACAGGGTCTCAAGATACTGCTTTTGTTCTCACTATTTGCTTCTCAGTTCCTTGTTAAAAGATACTAATCTCTCTGTAAGGCAGTTACTTGGAGCCAACAGTTTAGATATTATTGCAAAACATACGCTTAAAAGAGACTGGAAATTATATTGGCAGTGTTACAGAGGGGAGCAAAGCGCAGCTTTGGGTCAAAACAAAAAAAAAATAAATCTAAGCTAGTAAGCAATTCCCATGTGATAGTTTAGGAGAGCCAGCAAAAACTTCTAGAAAGAAAACAATACTGTGAGAACGAAGCTAACAAGAGCTGGCTCTTGGAAAAATAAAATGGCCAGTAACGAGCCAGAGTATTGCCAACAGCTCATATCCAAGAGAATCTTTCTGGGAAACCAACCCAAGTCATTACGCTGGAAAGCCCTCAGGGACTAGGGACCCTGAGGCTAAAAGCTGGCAAATTGCTTCATAAGTTAAAGCTGGTCCCAATGTTTTCTACTGCGTAAGAATAATTTGTTTTAGCCTACAGGTCTCTACAGAGCAAGGGGTAAATTAAGGCTGCTTCCTCTGGGAAGGGAAACAGAGTGCTTGGCAGAGCCCTGCCCAACGGGACCTTTTTAGGTTTCCCACCACCGCTGACATCCCTTCTTCAGCCCAACGCCCGGCCCAGCGCACTCAGGCTCTGGGCTCTGCTTCCCCCCTGCAGCCCTACCGCCCCTCGGTGCTGCTCCTCGGTGCTGCCCCGCGCACCTAGCACAGCGCACCGCTACCTGGTGGGAAAACCATCCCAGCTATTTCGGGCAGCGCTCCACCAAGCCAGCAGCTGCCACAAAAATGCGATGACTGTGCCTCCACAAAAGCATCTTTTGGAGACTCATTCACCCAAAATGGATGCAGTCAGAGCAATTATTCTGATGGATCTTGTTTTCCAGAGGGGTGAGGAGGAGACCTTGCTCTATCCCTCTGTTTCAGAGAGTAGTTAATACACCAGGAAACAGGTACACTGATGCAGAATGATAAAGGCAAGGCTTTTGTTTGCAGCCCTCTTTCATTTCCAGTCCAGCTACTCGTAGTTACAGGAGTGTACAGAGTGCACAGAAGGCAATAAATGTGCTTCTGTGCTGGCAGAGAAAAGTCCTGCATTGGCAGGGAATATCAAGATGCTGTCTAATGACTTTCCTCCTCTTCCAACTCCTTTTCTGATTCATGTTGCCATCTTCCTTGCAATTGACCTAAATAACATGTTCAGGCAGTGCTGGAAGTATTTCCGCCTCATACTTCAATAGCAGCAAGATCTCCACATCTGGAAAGGGTATTTCTCAGGAAAGTTACACCGCAGGTGTCTCAGGAGCGAGAAAAGAAGAAGTGCACCCTGTCTTGTCTCATTTCATCAGTAAGACTTTCTGGCTGAAGGAGAACAAAGGTTGCCCAGGAGCAGAGAAAACACATGCTACGTCTGTGCCCAAGCCCTGGCAAATCTGAACAATGTGGGCAGAGTATTCAGTTACCTCATTTCCAGGTGTGCTGTCAGCATGAGCCATGACTGGCTTGGGATGAAAGAGAAAAAACTGTTCCTAGATCTGGACTTGTCTGCATCGTTTATGGTAATTATTGCCCAGCAGCCTTTAATCCTTTAATGTCCTATCACGCTCTCAGCCCTTAGTTTCTCTATAACCTTTTGATTGCTGCTTACCATTCTACATATGCTACAGAAGAGGCTGGAGGACAGAGAGCAAGACCACACTATCCCACGGAGCCAAGGCTTGCCACCCCAGGCCGCAGGGAGAGGGAAGCAAAGAAAGCCACTGCAAAAGGACTACAGCAGGTCAGCCATCTTCAGACACACAGCAATTACATATGCTAGCAGCATACAAGCACTTAAAACAGTTCTATCCAAGCAGTTGCTGTACCTCTCCAGCTATTCACTTCAGCACCTTTTATAAGGGAACACAGGACTCAACAGCACTGCATCACAGGGACAGTCCATCCCCCAGCACTCCACAGTGGCTTCACACATGGAAACATTTTTGATTCCTTCCCAGTCTCATTCTTTCCTTCACCCTAAGTTTAGGCACTCCTGGTAGCCATGTAGATCTCTCACCTCCTTACAAGCCCCATGCAGACTACTGATCTCAATGTTATCTTACAGCAGTGGCCTCCACAGGCTGCGTACTGAGTCAATGAAAAAGTCAATTGAAAATGCATTAATTGCCAACAAGGAAACAGAATGTGGGGAACTACAGGAAAGTATTTTGAAGCTGCATGGGCTGCTGTGGCACTTGCAGCTCTCAAGTGAGGAAGTGCTAGGCTGGGGTTTGCGCACTGTACCTTGCAAGGCAGGCACGAGGTCCTCAGCAGCCTAACAGATGCCTTTCTTATTCAAAGGATACACATAAATACAGCTCCCCTATCCCAACAGAAAGGAAGTTATAGTTGACTGCTACCACCTCTTTTTCAGGTAACAGAGCTTCAAAACTAAAGCAAAGATGCAAGCAGAAGTCACACATCTTTGTGCTACAGCATGTCTGTTTAGTCCACAACAGCTACTCTGTATCTGTTATCTCTACATTTTTTTTATTAGCTCATGTTTACTTTGGCTGCACATCCAAGCAGTCATTTAAACAGGGCGAGAGAGGAAAATCTTGGACTCCCAACAATGGCCGAGCAGTTTAATCTGCCACTGGGGACAATGTCTTGACTCCTATTGGCGCTTAGTACTGGCAGGGTCAAGTGTAACATGTGCTGAAGGAAGCACTAGGGAAGCAGATCTGCGGCCGTTCCAACAACACCGAGCATTTCCTTGAGCTATTCAGAGGTCCCTTTCCCCCTTGTGTGTAGAGAAAACAGCTCCAGCTGTCCGGTCACCTGCACACTGGCTTCTCCGCTCACTGAATTTATGACATTTGAGGCTGCTAACAGCTCCAGGTTAGATACAGCACATTCCTCTGGCTTACAGCTCAGATGTTCAAAGCTAAATTAGGAAGCAGTTAGGATTACGTCCTTGGCACCAGCTGCCAGGTTGGTGCTGGAAGATAATTTATACTCCTGAACTGGCACTGGGCAGGTTGGGCATAAGCATCAACAAACTTTCATCCAGCGATGACAACAATCAAAAGGGTCTGGAGTTAATATTTATCCATGGTGCTGATTTTAAGGAAAAAAAAAATTTCCTATTTGAAAAGTTCAAAATACTTTACATAAAAGAACTATGCAGCTTGCAAGCCTAGGACATTCTACAGTAATATATTCAGAGGCAAATAAAAAAATTATACAAGTTAATGTTGTCAGATGACCACAGGCCAAATAAAGCCAAAGTGAGACTGCACTGAGAACAAAAACATAAATTTCAGCATTTTCATTCCATTGCTATTTGGATTCTGTGTTGAGACATTTCTAAATAACTCTTGATTAACTATTAACTTTGCTCTAACGGACCTGTCTTTCCGATTCCTCCCAGAGTAATATTATCCTCTCAGTGGGCTCCTGTTGAGTAAGGACAGAACCATTTGTTAAAACTGTTCTCCATTTAGCAAATATCAACAGACACAAAGTGAGTCACTCAGCAGAGGCAATTCTGCTAGGATGAAATACAGGAAGGTGGAAGCCATGTGGCATTCTTCCATTTCCCCTTTCCTTTCACAATCAGACCCTTGATATTTTCTTCAACAGGAAAACTGACACCCCTCCTCCCTGTAAACTGCTGACAATTGTATTTTACACCTGGCAAAACCAGTGCAAAACAGAAGGAAGAGAAGAAACAAAGAGCAAGGACTTTTCTCAGCAACTACATCTCCGCAGAACGAAGCATTTGTCTTTCCAACTGCAGCTAAAGACCCACCACTTCTTAATGGACAAATCCTTGGAACAACACAACCGCTTTCATGGGAAATGCCACCTCCTCGCTGCGCAATGACTGCAGAATGGAAAATGCTGCAGCAGCTTCGTAGGGAGCAATCAGAGCCGTTAGGGCCGGCTGTGGGACCCCAGTCCCATTGAAACCAACAAAGCATGTGCAGCTGAACCTCTCTGCTTGCAAACTGAGCCCTCATACTTGGATGTCCTATCCTTTAAAAGTGATCCTAAACTCTTGGTGGTAATCTGAAGATCAAATAACACTGGTTTCTCTGCCCCCTAACAACTGGTCTTTTCCTTTTCCT
Organism: Falco peregrinus; assembly: GCF_023634155.1. Classification (NCBI taxonomy): domain Eukaryota; kingdom Metazoa; phylum Chordata; class Aves; order Falconiformes; family Falconidae; genus Falco; species Falco peregrinus. Next base: position 120,042,923 of record NC_073723.1, read on the forward strand.
AGATGCAAGTGGTGTCTATTGTTATAGCTGTCTTTAAAAAAACAAAAGCAAACCCCCATCATTTACACTGGTTTTCATGACATCACCAGGCAAAACATTTTCAGGTTCTCTCTGAATTTTTCCACTCTGGCGATTGAAATTGCACCTATTTCACAGAAATAGTCAAAGCCCCCTGAGGAAGGAGGTGTAGCAGCTTGTGCTCTGGAGACGAATGCTGAGCAAAACTGCAAACGTCATTTGCACCAACCTTCCTGCCGGACCAAGCTGGGCGCTCCACGGTGGGCACAAGCAACCCAAGAACAGCAGATGTCGACCAGGGATACTGAATACTGACCACCAGAGGAGAAACTTTTTCCTTACTTGAGCAGTTAAAAGAAATTACAAAGTTGTCTGACCAGTTAAGAAGCTTGGCTTTTATTCAGACCAGCCAGCCCTCAGTTTTCCATAAACACCTTCTTTGTCTATGGAAACTTTCTCACACAAAAGGTGAGGCAGAAGCAGAAAGGTTTACACTCATGTCTCCATCCCCAGGCTACTGCTGCAATTAGGGCTCTTCAAGCATGACCTCATGCAAGTGAAGGACAGCAAAAACTCCACAGGCATGAATGAGGACCTCAGCAGGCTACCATGAAAATCTTGTGCATCAGTGCTGTGATTACCATAAAAGTCCTCTTCCAGGGAGAGGGGGTGGGAGTCACTTGAGCACTACGAGTTACCAGTTTATTCTATTTTCCTGCTGGCACTTAAAAAAACAGCAGGCCATGTAACAGCATCAGCTCAGCACAATTAAGAACCCTGAAGAAAGCGACTAACCTCACAGAGCGAGCGAGTCGTGGCTGTGAACAGAACCAAGTGCTTCCAGAGTTGGTGGACTGGGAATTTCAGTAACCTGCCGGCAGAGCTCTTCCTGGCTCCATCAGTCAAGGGTTCACCTCTGTCTTAAAGCTGCTAGGTCCAAAACCTAGAAGAACGTCACTGAGCTTACACCCCTCAGGAATCTACTGACCAGCGAACACCACCAGCTATAGCCACACGAGGCTGGTGCTCCACAGAAAATAACCAGTGCGTGTCATGAGGGTGACCACAATAACACGGGCCAGGAAGGAGGCTCCTGCCTTTCTTCCCCACGATGATCTCGGGGAGCTGAGCCACCCGCGGCTGGTGGTGTCCTCGAAAAGCACAGCTGTTCCAAAGTCTGCTCTGAAACGAACTGCAGTGTAAACAGGAAGCCGAGCTGACAGCAGACATGCCGCAGATGGCTGCAAGTCCTGCAGAGGGAACGGCAGCGTCCTACCCACCTCCCCACACCAAGGAACCAGCCTCAGCTTCAGCACAACAGTCACCGCTCACTGGATGCTGTTCTGCAGCCAGGGGAGATGGACAGATTTTCCCCCAACAGGGGCCTCAAAAACATCCAACATGGAGAGACAGTGGTGCTCCAGAAGTTGGGACCATGCAACTGTTCACAGGGCTTTCTGCTAGGGAATTCTGGATATTTCCAAACAACACCCTGCCGCCTTCAGTGTGTTCCCACCACTCCCTATGTGCAGGTTTAAGTTCTTATTCCAAAACATACTTTTTGCTGTAGAGCATCCACTATAATTAGTGCCCGCAACTAACTATATTGCCTGTATTTTTGTCTCCTATGCCATGCAACCAATCTTTAAAGTATACAAAATTACAGACCTCGCTGGGTAAGAATTACACTAACGCAACTATTGCCTCTAAGGAAGCAGCCAGCAAGAGACGCAAGAGAACCCATACAGTCTCCATCCTAGGAAAAGGAAAGAACACAGCACAAAAATAAGACAGGAGAAATGACAGACTTCTTTCCTGCTGTCCTGCCGACGGCCTGTCTCTCAGGAAGTTAAACCACATTTTGACAAAGCTAATTAGGGAAACAAGACAGCTTCCACACCTTTGAACACCAGAAAAATATTACTTATGGAAGATACTTAAATACAAGAGTCTCCTAAGGAAATACCCAAGAAAACGCTTCTCAAAATTAACAGTAAAGGAATATTTGACAATCACACATTCATAGCAGCCAAAAGAGCCACAGATTTCTAATGCTTGGTTGAGAAGTCAGAAAAGTGAAAGAAACGTGCCCACAGCCTTTCCCAGGCATTCACCAGCAGGACACTGCATCCATCAGACCCTTGGCTTGGTCCTGGCCAGCCTTCCCTGTGCTCCTGCCACAGGCTCTCCACTGTGGAAAGGTTTCTTTATGGTTTTCAAAACTGAGGAACAGCGAATGTATTAAATTAAAATCTAAGCATAGAGACCACAAAGCCTGCACCGTGAAAGTAAGTAACCACTGCCGTACACCATCCATTTCAGCTTTGAGTCAGTGGAAGGTAATTCCTACTAACGTCTTCACCCAAGCTAACTATAAAGTACATCCACATTTCCATGAATTCTCATGAAAGAGTCAAAGCGATTAATGTAACCACAAGTACAAAATACTGACAAAACTGGAAACCAAAAAAGAAAACATTACCCGTAAGAAAATGTAAAAAACGGAAACAAACCCGTGTCTAGTAAAAAAACACTTTGAAAAGATGCTGAGCTGTTTTTTAATAGCAAAATTCAAACTGTGACTTGAGTCTTTGTTTAGCACACACACACAAAAAAAGCAAGGCTGCGAGCAGTCTTCCCCCATAGCTACCCGGCGATTCTCTGGAAACATAGCAACCGTTTAGGATGTGTTGAAAAATTCCCTGTACTACGTTTGGGCATTTGGTTTAAGTTTAGTTCAGGGTTTATTGGCTGGATAAAGTTTCAGAGCTTTCTTAATAAAACACAGGTTAAACATTGCAACTTCGCGGTCTGGGAAAGAGACGAGGCCGAAAGGTTTTTGTTCGTTTTTGTTTAGGAAGCGAGCGAGCCGCGCTCGGCGGCACACACCAGAGCGGGGCTCTCCGGGAGAGCGACATCCCGGGTAACGACACAGCAAACCCGGCCGGGGTCCCCGGGGATGCCCCGTCCCCCGCCAGTGCCGGGGACGGCCGCCACCGAGGCGCCTTCCCCCAGCCCCCCGCACCCCGGGGCCAAGGCGGGCGGCAGCTCCCACCACCGGCCCCGGCCCCCGCCGCCTCCCGCCGCCCGGCCCGGCCCGACCCACCTGGTCGGTGTCCCGGGGCGCGCCCCCACTCGCTGCTCGCCCGGCGCTGGCCAGGCTCGGCGCGGCTCCCCAGCCCCACGGCGAGGAGCCCGGCCCGGGGCGGAGCTCAGGCGCGGCGGGCTGGGCCGGGCCGCTCCGGGGGCGGCGGGCTCGGCCGCCCTGTACCCGCCCCGCACAAGCACCCGCCGCCGGAGCCAGGAGGGGGCCGCGCCGGCGGTGGGAGCGCGCAGACGCTGCAGCAGCGGGGCGGCGCGGCCCCGGTCCCCGCGGGATGCTCCCCGGTGCCGCCCTCCCGAGACAGCCGGCCCAGCACCGGTCCTTCGCCTCCCCGTTCGCTTCAGAGCGGCCCACCCCAGAGCCCGCCCCGCGCTTCCCCGCTACTCAGCTGGGCAGGCGTGGGGCTGTGGCGGGAGGGCTGCGGCGGGCTGCGGGAGAGCCGCCGGCCGCGGGCCCGGCAGGGGCAGCGGAGAGACACGCCGGCTCCCGCCCCACGGGGCAGTCCCAGCTCGGGCTGCGGGTGCTGGACACTAGGCGGCCCCGCGGAGCGCTCCCCACCGCCGGCCCTGCGGCTCCCCCTCCTGGAGCCGCCGCTCCCTCGCCGCGCCGCCCTGCGCTCGCAGCGCGCCCCGCGGCTCAAACACGCGTGGGGCTGGGCGTGCCCGGCCGCCTCCCCGCGCCGGTCACCGAGGCTGCCGCTCGGAGCCCGGCCTGCGCACCCCGGCAGGGCGCGGACAGGGGCCGCGCAGGGCGAGCCGGAGCCCGGGGGACCCAGCAGCGGCGGGGCTCCGCTCCGGGACTCAGGCCACCCGCAGTCGCCAGACTCCCCTCCCACCGGGGCCGAGTCTCCCGAGCGGGCCCTGCCGCCGAGCGGCACCGGAAAGGGCGCGGGTGCCCGCGCTCCGGCCGGGCTCTCAAGGCCGCACACCGGCAGAGACGCCCCCGGCCCGGAGGCGGTCGGGGCGGGCCCAGGCTCCCACCCGCGCAGCAGCTGACGGGGCCGCGCTCGGCCTCCCGCCGCGGGGCCCGGCCGGGCAGGGGCAGCGCTGAGGCACCGGGCCCCGCCGTCGCCATGGAGATGGCGCCACTTCCCGGCAAGCATAGCGCGACCCTTCACCTACGAGGCCACGCCCCTTCCTGCCACCGCCCAGCGCCCGGTGTTCTACGGCGTGGCGGCGGCAGCGGGCTGCGCGGGACTAGGCCGCACCGGGGCACTGCGGCGGTGGGGAGGCCTGAGTGAGGCGAGCGGAGGCTACTGCTCCCGCCGCCGCCATGTCGTCCGCCTTCAGGAAAGCCGCCAAGTCGGGGCAGCGCCCGCACCGCGAGCGGGCACAGGTCAGTGCGCTGGGCCGCGCCGCCTCCCCCGCCTCAGCCGGGCTGCTCCGGGCCGGGCCGTTCTGGTGCGGGCCGCGGCGGCCGCCTATGCTGTCTATACCTTCCCTCCTAGCCCGCCGCCCGGAGGAAGCTGGGCCTGCTAGAAAAGAAGAAGGACTACAGGCTCCGCGCTGAGTGAGTCGGGCCGCTGCGAAGCGGGGGGATGGCCCGGGCTGGGCGCGACGTGCGGCCTCAGCGCCGGGGTCGGGGTCGGGGGCTCGGCCCGGCGGCGCTCACGAGTGTTACTGGGCTCCAGCGCGTTGCCTGTGGCCGCAGCGGTGCCTGCGCCGAGATGCCGCGCACTGCAGAGGCGGCGTGAGGAGCCTGCGCTCTCCAGCGCACCGGAACCGCTGTGTCCGATCCCACCTGCCAGGCTGCTGTGCGGACCGTTCCGTATCCCTGTGCCTGAGGCGGGGGAGGGCGACGTGTAGGACCAAGGCCTCACAAAATCGTTGTTATTATGATCAATCCAGGACTTAGAAGCATTATCTTCCATCTTTAACGGCTGACTTTGTAGAAGATCTAGGGAGTCCTGAGCAGCTGTCTAAGCTTTGCAGAATGGGTGAACATGTTTCCTTTACTCCTCTGACCCTTACTGTTGGACACTATTTGTTTCCAGCTTTGTTAAAGGATAAACTAAAGCTAAAGTAATTCGGGTGGCCAGCTCTATATGTGGAGTCTTGTGTGAGGTCTCAAGGCTCAGAGCATCACTTTTAAGGACTCAGCATCTTGTTGGGGAGCGTGAATGTGGAGAAACTGCTGAACAACTTTGGTTTTATTCTTTTTTTCACCCGCAGTGACTATCACAAGAAGCAGAATGCCCTCAGAGCACTTCAGAAGAAAGCTCTGGACAAGAATCCTGATGAGTTCTATTTTAAAATGATACGTACAGAGCTCCAGGTGAGAAAGTAAATTGCCTTCAAGCAGGGTTGCACTCTGTTACTTGTAAGCAACATAATTTCTTTTTACCTTGTTTTAGTTTTAATTTATAAATCAGTAAATAAATTAGTAGGCTTGGTTTGGTGCCAGTGGAAGGCTTTGAAGAAAATGAGGGACAAAGGGCAAAAAGGTTCTTTTGCTTTTATTATTAGGACCCGTAGTACACTATAGCTGGAATGGTATCTGTCTGCAAGTGCTATGTTCCATCTGGTTTTAGGATGGAGTTCATAAAATAAAGCAGCCAAAGGATGAAGTGACCCCTGAACAGGTGAAATTGATGAGGACGCAGGATATTAAATATGTGGAAATGAAAAGAGTGGCAGAAGCCAAGGTAATACTTCACTTTTTTAGTGTTTTCCGGTTTGCTCAGAATTGTGCTTTTTAGTGTGGGGTTTTGTTGTTGTTGTCTGTTGTGCTTTATGTTTAGTGAAATCTGATTTGTGTGATAGTGGAAGTGACAGACGGAAATGTCAGTGGAGCTCTGTATACAGAACCTAAAGGTATACTGAATAATAAAAACTACTGTGCATTATTATAAAACATGGCAATTTCTTATGTAAATTTCAGACATTATAAACACATAGTGTTGCTTCTCATATTTATTAAGAATTGAGGAGTACTGCTACTGCAGTGGGTTGTTTGGGTATGGCAGGCAGTCAGTCAACAGAAATGTGACCCATTTATGAAAATGTTTCATGCTCTGATGTTGATTCACACACCATCACCACAGGTGAAAAATTATAAAGTCAGCCTTGAATTTTCCTTCATGCTTTTGCTTGTGATTTCATGGTAATCGTTCCTACTTTGTCTGCCATATTGATACTTACTGTTTTGAAAATTGATCTCTATGTATTTGGCTGGGAAATACCAGAAATTACTGTTAACCTCTACTCAAAAAGGTTATGAAGACGTGACATAAATATACACTAGATGTATTTTCAAAGATTAAAAAAGAAGGAAGAGTTCAGATGCTTGTACATTTGAGAAACAAACTGGAATTGACTTCATGGAGTTATTTACCTTGTGTGGCAAAACTGTAATTTTTTTTCCCGGCAGAAAATCGAGCGGCTGAAGTCAGAGCTCCATCTCCTGGATGCCGAGGGGAAGAACCCCAACCAGCATGTGTTCTTTTTTGATACCAAAAAAGAAGGTAAGATTTAAATAGGCTTTATCAGAAAACTTGTTCTGTGATGCTTTTTTGTATGCTGTTTAAAATAGCATCGTGCTTTCTTTATGCCACTGTCATAAAAAAAAAGGTATTTTTTTCCCCCAGGAATAATAATTCAGGTGCTCTAGAAATCTCTTTTGGTTACTAGGTAAGACCTCAGTTCTGCAGGAGCTATGTTGCTGGGGCTTCCGTTGCTGGTTGTACTTAAGCTACATGTTTGGAAGGTTTGCTGAGCATTAGTCAAAGAAGTCCATGTGAGTTAATTACTAAATTTCTTTTTATTTATAGTTCAGGAGTTTGATATTGCAACTCATCTGGATACCGTTCCAGAGCTCGTAGATAGAGTGTACAACCGACCGACCATTGCAACATTGCAGAAAGAAACGCTGAAGGGAGCTACTGATCCTGCCCACTTAAAGGTACTCCCGCTATTTGTCTTACAGTTTTCTTAATGGTTTACACATTTCATATAATAAGCACTAGAAAGGATTTGTTGGACGGTTGTGGAGAACAAAGTTCTTCTGTTGTCTTAAAACTTTTATTGGTGATATAAGGCTGTAGTGAATGTCACTTAATTATCAAGTGCCTGGAGCCTACAGTGAAATCTTCCCCTGGACTGACCGAGAGAGAATCCCAGTCCGCTGTGGTTTATAAATAAGAGAGTTGTGACATATAGGCTGGAACAGAATGTTATAGATCTGATTAGGCAGTTTCCTTGGCAAAATTCATGTATTTCTCCTCTGTTACACAACGTACACCTATGTGACTATCTTTTCATTAGATTTTATGTGTTTTAAGTGTGATTTTTGCAGCATCCACTGTTAAGTCTCACTTCAAAGCTCCCCAAAAACCCTTGCACCCCTGAATAGGGATGTGAAGAAACTTATTCCAAAATAGATGTATCTGTTCTTGGGTTTCTGATCTTGCAGTATTTTTCATTTAGGTTCTGAGCCTGATGTGGCTTGAAGTTCAGGATTTGTCTCCCCCCTTCTTAGAGACATTTCAGCTATAATCTTAATTCCTGGCTTTCCTATTTAAAGTATTCTGTGATTCTTCAGGATGAGTTGCTTACGCAATCAACTTTGATTCTGATGATTTAGTATCACAGTGCTTTTGTCCTAGAAGTAGCTACACTTGGCTTTAACACTGTAAATACCACTTAATTAGTTTAGATATATTGGGCAGTCCTGTAAGTTTGAGTTGGTATGTGTAAGGTAAAATTAAAGTTGTCTAAAATGCCGATTGGTAAATTTGTAACTTGTTTTTTTTCCAAATCAGATGTCAGATAACAAACACCCTGTGGTCCCTTTCTTCTTGCCAGCTTTCTCAGTTTGGCTTGTCAGTAAAGTAGTTGGACAAGTCGTAGACCGACAATTTTATCCTCTAAACATCTGAGTCATACTTTAAACATGTTGGGATCTGTTCTTCTTAATTTAATTACCTAAATCACACCTGCAGTAATACCATTTTTGTGCTGGGAAAGCCATCCGTTCTTAGTAGGTAAACGTGACCAAACAAGTTGCATTATGAGAGGCCTCTGTGCAATTTCTAAGCACTTCAGGAATTGGTCTCTGGTCTTTTTTTTTTTTTTTTTTCTCCTCTGGATAAACTGGGTTTTTGTTAAGGAGTTAGATATTCTCTTGCACTCAGCATTGAAATTCAGAGGATTTAGAAAAATTAAATTCCAGCCACTTACTGAACAAGGTTGCACAGCATCTAAACCAAATTGGAAGAGGTTTGGATTTTTGTGTTTGGATTTAGGAATTAAGTCCTAACTAGAAAACATCTTGGTTCTCATACTAGGGGTTAAAATTGTTCTGGAATCCAGCCACAGAATTTAAATAATATTATTTAATATGATTTTAAAATGTAAAAAATGTTTGTGTGGTCCTAGTGCCTCAGAACAGGTTGGTTACAGACCATAGCATCTTGTTGCTCTCTGTCGTAAAGCAGCTTCTTTTTCTTCTTCCAGAAATTAGCCCAGCAAAGGAAGAATCAGTATGACCTGCTGAAGCAGCGCATTGAAAGAGAAAAGGCCATGTTTGTTATTGCACAGAAAATCCAGACACGTAAAGATCTTTTGGTGAGAGATTTAGTTCTGGTTCTTTGAATCTGTTTTGTTAAGGTCATTAGATCTAGTTTTGTATATATGTGTTTCTTCACTCTGATTTTATACTGACACTTCCAGGCAACTCCTAAAAATAACTAATCCTTTTAGTAGGGAAAAAGCGAGGAGATGAAGCATTTCAGTTGTACCATGGCTATATGTGCTAGTCCAAGTTTTACCATGTGAGCAAGGACAAAGACTCACCTTTGAAGTGGTGCTCACAAGAATTTTCTAAAATACTGTTGCCATCTCTCAAGTACTAAATCAATACTTTCAAGTAGCAGAGGAAAGGAACCATTTCTGTAGGTTATGAGATCTTAAAAATCCCAATGACCAAAAAAATTGTCTCAGTGGGACTCACCACTCGCTGGTGCTTGTGAACAAAATAGATTGTGCCCAACAACCTAAAGGTGGGAAGAGTGGATGGAAATACAATTCCCACCTAAACAATGAAAGGCAACCATTTTTCACTAATGTCTTGTCAGTCCCAGACAGGGACTTTCTTATTTATGAGGGTGGGTTGGCTTTTTTTGTTGTTTTTCTTCTTCCTTTTTGCATGCCAGCAAATATTTTTTTCTTGTTCTTTTTTCCAGGACAAAACTCATAAAGTAAAGGTGAAGAAAGAGACAACAAGTGGTCCAGCTATTTACAAATTCAAATTTCAGCGGAAACGTTAATAATTCTGTTAAATGATTGTTACTGGCTTTGCTTAGAAAGAAGGAGGATCCTCCTTTTGGAGGAGGACTGATGCACTGTGTGTTTGTTTTCTGCTGCAGCCTAGCACTTTGTTAAAACGAATTACAGTGGGCCTGCCGTAGCCATAAATATATTGTATCTAATTAATTGATTAATAAATCAGAGAGTTTGTTCTCTTGGTATTTACAGTGCGAAGCCACAAGAGGTGCCTGCATGTCCTAGTAATACGCACCATAAACCACCCTTGAAAACTCAAGGTCAGAATTGAGAGATGGGTTGCAAGGAGCACGCAGACGGGAAAGGTTCTCCGGGACTGTAATGAGCAGTGCTGTGGCCAGTGCCTGTGGCGCATCCAAAAGCAGAAGAGATTTCAAACCAGCTTTTTTAGCTGTCTTTTCAAGCAGGTTTAAATTGAATTGTCTTTCTAATCACTCCTCCTCCCAAGTCCCTCTAATTTTCCCATTCTGCTTGACCGGTACAAAATATTTTAACTTGAAAATATAAAGAGGTGAAAGGCATTGCTAAAGGTGCACCTCTCAACTCAGGTGCCATAGTAGGCAAAGACTCTTCTAGAATGGTGCTGGAAGTGAGGAATTGTTTCTTCCACTGTACAGAAGGGAAGAAAAACTCGACCTTTATGTATAATTTCCATAGCTGAGGAGCCGTTTGTGCTTGCTCTGTCTTCTGCCGTACAACAGAGTAGCACCCATGCGGTGTTGAATGCCCGGGGTTGCCTGCCAGGGTTGAGCAGAGGCGATGCTGCAATTCACGTCTGGGGAGAGGCGATACAGAAGCCAAGTGTGGGACAGGCTTGTCCTCTGCACTGTGCTGGTGCGCTGGTGGTTGGAAGGGGCTTTCAACTGGAAACAATGAAGATGCATCATTGAGTGTCCTGGAGCAGTTCAGGCAAGTTAAGAGAGCTTGGGCACAAACATGCCTTTTCTTATCTTTCTCACTTGTATGATGCCTGCCAATATTAAGCACATGCCCATGCAAGATGGTTAAAAAAAAAAAAAAAAAAAAAAAGATGCTCTTGTCAAGCCCTTCCTGCTGCGGGAGTTTTCCTGGCCTCTGGTAGATGAAATGTGACTTTCCTACGTGCTCAGCTGCAGCCACAGACGTTGTTTCTGCCATTGCAAACATTCCCGTGTTGGCAACAGCTGTGGGCTGGGTTTTTTTCTGGGGAGGGTTACGGGGGCCGCTGTGCTTTGCTCTCAGAAGCGAGGTGCTGGTGGGGGAGGGGGTCGGTGGCCTCGCTGCTGCCGCACGCCCTGAGCCACCCAGCCCGGGGCGAGACCCCCGGTGCGGGGAGCGCTTCTCCTTCGCCTTCCTCGCCGGCAAGCACGCGCGGCTCACGGTTCCGACGCTTTTCCCGTGGCAGCCCCTTTCCCGTGGCAGCCCCCTCCCCGCCGCCGGCAGAAACGGCGGGAGGCGCTGGCGAGACCCTCCCCCTCCCGCGGTCCTCCGCGAGGGCGTGGTCGGCAGGGGGCAGCAGCGCGCCGCGCGGGGCCGGTGCCGTCAGGCCGGGCTCGGCGAGACCCGGGCCGAGGGCAGCGGGAGCGGGGCCGGGGGCAGCGGGGCCGGGGGCAGCGGCAGCGGGGCTGAGGGGAGCGGGGCTGACGGCCGGGGGCAGCGGGGCCGGGGGCAGCGGCAGCGGGGCTGAGGGCCGGGGGCAGCGGGGTCGGGGGCAGCAGGGCCGGGGGCAGCGGGAGCGGGGCTGAGGGCGGCAGGGCCGGGGGCAGCGGGGCCGAGGGCAGCGGGGCCGGGGGGGCAGCGGCAGCGGGGCTGAGGGGAGCGGCAGCGGGGCCGAGGGCAGCGGGGCCGGGGGCAGCGGCAGCGGGGCTGAGGGCAGCGAGAGCGGGGCTGAGGGCAGCGGGGCTGAGGGCCGGGGGCAGCGGGGCCGGGGGCAGCGGCAGCGGGGCTGAGGGCGGCAGGGCCTGGGGCAGCGGGGCCGGGGGCAGCGGGGCCGGGGGCAGCGGGAGCGGGGCCGGGGGCAGCGGCAGCGGAGCTGAGGGCAGCGGGCCCTGCGCTGCAGCCGGCGCCGCTCGGCCGCCCGGGGTATGGCGGCGGGCCCGGTTCCCGCTGCTGCCCGCGCTCTGGCCCCGGGCCGTGGAGCCCGGCCGGGAGGGCAGCTTTCGTTTCCTTCGCGGTGGTTTGTAACAGAAACTGAAGATTTTATATGCTTAATTCATTGACTTGGAAAGCTTAAGTTGGCAACATTCAGGGAAACAAAAAGCAAGAGGAAGGGAGCGCACGCTAGATGTTATGAAAATTGCCTAGCTCACCTCTGTTTCTGGGGGCTTTTTAAGCGTCTTTAAAACGTACATCAAGGTCCCTCTGCGCTGGCTGGGTGTCTTTGAAGTGAAATCTCCTTTAGATTGAGATTTAAATGGATCAATATTTGATCCTTTTCCCTGATTAATTGTACCTGCATCGAGAGAGTTACTGGAAAGGATGGGAAAGAAAACTAGCAATTCCGCTGGAAGACCCTAAAGGAATTACTGTCTGGCAGGAGCTTAAACGTAACAACCTGAACAAGAGCAGCTAATTAGCCTGATGCTCGAAATGCCTGGTGTGCCGTCGATCCCATTGGTGGATCAAGTGTTGTAATGGGCGCAAATGACCTAATCCCTGGAAGACAGCCATCTCTTCCCAGTAAAGGAGCAAGGTATTATGGGATGCAGCAGGTAGCTGCAAGGCTTTGAGCGGTCAGTGGAAGATTACAGGTCAAGTGCCAGACCACTTATTCCCCCGCTGGTAGTTCTCATCTGTCTGCAGGCGTGCAGGAGCTGCAAGCTTTTAGGGGAGGCATGGCAGTTTCATGTTTGCTGGACAGGATTTGAGGAGAAAAAGTGGCCTGTTCCAAGTTACTTTTCCCTGGGAAACCACAAAGGTCTTCACAAAGAGAAACCAGAGCGAGAGCGCTGTTACATCCCTGGTGTCACGTTAAGCAGACTTCTTGCTTGACTCTGACCACAAAAGCCTAGGTACAGATGCAGTGGGCTGTGGGGTGGTTTATCATCTTGTGGCCACAATAGACTGAAAGGATGTGCCAGCTCTGGTGCGCAGACATGTTTCACCTACCCCTGCCTGCAATGTTCAAGGTTTTGGTGGGTGCTGATCATTGAACTTCCACCTTAGCAGACAGGGCTGACTCATACCTCCTGCCCTGCAGAGCTCCCAACAGCTCCCAGCAAAACGATTGCACCACCTCAAAGAGCAAAATCAAAGTTCTTTTATCTGACCAACATCCATTTTTGTGTTATTGCTATGGCTCTGTGTCCAGAGAAACATGCAGGCAGTTAGTGCTGAAAATGTCATCACAGATCACTCGCTATCTTTTGGTGCCAAGCCCCGACTCGCTGCAGCACTGGTGAATGGGAAGTGGCCTGCCTGCTGGAAGGGAGAACCTGTTTTAATTTTCTTTGGCAGACAAGCCTGTGCATTTTTAAAAGGGGGAGGAGCAAAAATGGTGCTCAGATTCTGTTCGACCATTTCTTGGGAAGATCCCCAGTCCCATTTCATGTCTTGAAAGAAACTGTACAGGAGCTATCCGAGAACAGCTTTCCACATCCAACATTGCACTCCGAAACAAAGATCTGAGGCAATAAACAAGGACAAGGAGGGGTTTATGGAGAGCACTGGACTCTTCCCCTCAGCTTCACAATTAACCTTTTAATAGGAAAGTTGAGTGCTTATTCATATAGCAGCTATCTGTGTGCACGTGCACAAATCCTTGTTAATGCTAATTCCACTTTAAAAAAAGAAAAGACAAAATTTGTGGGTGCAATCACAAAGTGACTTCAGGCTGCCAGAGTTAAAAAGCCAATATATCAGGGAGGCAATACTGGAAGTATCTTATAAGAGAGTCATGAGACTTCATCTGGAACACCATACACAGGTCACCAAGATTCAAGAAAGTTTAGCTCATGACAGGACAGATGAATGAGCTTCTGAGATGCAGAAGGGAATTGATAGTGTCTTACAAACAGGCGTAGGTCTTGGCTCCCTCAGCCTAGCAAGATACAGGCGGTACAAGTGCCTTAGAAAGTTTACAAACAGGCAGCATGGAAGTACTTATAGCAGAGAAAAGTGCTGGCACAGATGCAACTGTGTATGAACTGCGCAGGAACAAATTTGCGCTGGAAATCATGTTTTCCAGAAGGTTCTGGAAAAGCCTCGATCTCTAAGAGATTGTGTCCAGGGTTATAGGACACGGTTGCTATCGTATGGCAGTAGCCACCTCTGGTGCAGGGCAGCACCCCTGTGGGTCAGTCACTGGACACAACAGCTCCCCAGGGCACATCACGCAGGGCCAAGCCCTTCCCTTCGGTTCATCCGCAGACCTTGCTCTTGGTTTGACTCCCAAAGCCCTCAGCTTAGTTTCCTCATCCTAAAGCACTGAAATGTTTCTGCAGCGGTCTGGGAAGAGTCAACACCTTATAACTGAACAAAACACACAGCTCGCTCAACCGCAGTGCAAGATCTGAAGCAAGACATTGGTGGGATCTGCCATCCTCTAGCCGGGCCCTTGTGGGGAAGGACAGAGAGAAACAGCCCACAGCTATTTTCTGCTTGTGGTAATTATAGTATCAGAGGCTGAACCAACAGGTTCTTTATCAAGGAGATTCCCTGCAGCTTGCGAGATACAGATATCAAAATAACCCACAGATTCACAGCTCAGGTTTCAGGTGACTCAGAATAATATTGTGCCGTATAATAATTTCATGTAATTCCTTGTTCAAGCTGGAGAACTCAATTGATAATGACTGACTATAAAAGCTAATAGCAGGCTACATTAAAATACTTGCAGGATTATCTCTAGGCAACTGCAACAATATATTACTAGCAGGAGAACCATTGCCAGCCCTTAGGCTTCATGGGTGGTTTCCTGTAGGCCCCATTTTCTGAGCTTGAACCAGACTGGAGACCAGCACAGTGGGATCTCGCGCCCTGTCCCTGGGGCACAGCAACAGAAGCTGACATGCCAGGGAGCTCCGGAGCTCGCCATGAGCAGCTGCTGCTGGGCCTGCTGTGTGCTGCGGCAGCCGGAGGGACACTCGGAAACCCCAGAGCCCTCCTCACTGTTCCCTTTCAGCAGAGCGGAGCAGGGAGGCTTTGATCCCAGCCATCCCACCACCGGTGCCCATAGGTGCTGTACCACACGTTACGAGTCCGCTCGCTGTGAGCCCTGCAGTCGGGCAGCCCGCAGTCCCAGCAGCTCCTGCTCACCATCCAGCTGCTGCTGTCCTGGGGTCGCCTGCAGAAGGGTGGTCTCCAGCTGGCGGGGCTGGCTGCCCTGGCTCTGCTGGTCACCAAGACCCTGCAGTCCTTATGGCAAGGTTCAGCTAAGGTGACTTGCCCAAGGGCATTAAGGAGAAAAGGGCGGTTGAGTTCCTTCTCTCAAGCCTGAGCAGCTTCACAGCAAGGAGTTGAAAGAGCAGGATGTAAATCAGGAATGACTAATTGCTGCTCAACATGGCTGCCCTAAACCTTTCTTTTCCACAGGCTCCTTGGCTGCCCAGACCTTCCACCACCTGGCTGGGAGCAGCGCAGGGGCTTCCCACAGCCACGGACAGCCTGGGCACAGGCTGTTGTCCCCATTCCCATTGCCACACACTCATGACACAGCCCCTCATTTCCCTCCAAACTGAACATTCCTGCCCAAATTCCGTTACAGAGGGTTTCAAATAAATAAATAACCTGCTGCTGCCTCTGTTGGGAGAAGCCAGCCATCAGAGCAGACCAAGTGCTGTGCAAGGTGAAAGCAGCAAATACTTGCTTTCCCGTCTCTACGGTCACATACCCAAAGCTTTTAGTGCCTTGAGAGAAGCAAGGTGAGCAGCATTGCTTTGAGCAGGTTGGAGCCCATTATTTAGTGAGAACATATTCCCAGGATGTCCCTGGCTTGGCAGACCTAAAGACTGAAATAGTAAGTTAGTGCATATAGATCATCATTTACTGAAGCACGAGCCCTGATGCACCTTTCTAGGGAAGCTCTAATTTATTATGCATTGTCATTAGCTGCAGCAGGGCCTTCATTAGAGCTAGAGTTAAGGTCTGTTTTGGCTGCCTCATCAGCATCAGTGAACTGCGTCCCTGCGAGGTTTGATACAATTTAATTAACCTAATTAAAAGCTCTGATTGCAGAGATGATTGGGGTAGAGCCAGCAGCAACTGCATATTTATAACAAGCTGGAAGGTGTGGGACTGGAGCCAAATGATATGCATCTCTAATGAGCTGGTGCTATTGAAGTGTGGATTTGGAACACTAACATTTATTTTTGGCAACAATGGCCAGTTTATCTTCATGATAGAAACGATCACGGCTTGATTGTATGTAGCAGGGAGCTCAGCACTGTGCTCCCTGGGCTTCTCTAGCCCAGTGGCAGCCCCACACAAGCACCCCACAGCCTGGCTGCTCCCCACCAACCCACCCAATGCACCAACCCCTCCACAGGCGGGCAGACACTGCACACACCAACTCACCCCCCTGCATCCCTCATACACCCACCTGTGAGACACAGCAGACAGCACGCACGAGCCCTAACCATGCGCTGGCAGTCCCAGATAAGCCAGGTGGAAGATGCCAGCAGGCTTCCCTTCGCCAGCCACCACCTCCTCCAGCCCTCCCACTCCACCTCTGCCCTCTCCCAGCCCTCCTGCCCCATAGCCAGCCTGGGCTCCATTACCCTTCCAGGCATCAAGTACTCCATGCCCTAATCGCCTGCTGAGCGCTTAGGCACCAGTGCCCAGGTAACAAAAAGCAGCCTGCAGTGGAGAGCTGCCCCCCAGCAGCCCTGACAGGGGCTTCGTGGCTTCTGCTGCCCTGGCCGATTGGGCTGGCCAGAGGCTGGGTGAGTACCAGCACCTGCCCCTGGTCGTCCACCACAGTGACAATCTTTTCTTGTTCAAAAACAGAGAGGCCATCAGCCCCTTGCAGTTCTGTGCTCCGTGGGGGTGCTGTGTCAGAGCGTGGGGGTTCCTGGCAGCCCAGGTCAGGAAACCCTTGTTTCTGGGCTGCTGCAGCTCTGTGTGACAGAGATGTCAGAGGCCTTTCTCTTTCTATGTTTAAAGGCTACAAAACCTGTTCAGACCCAAGGCATGATGTGCCACCAGCCCTCATCCCCCAAGACCCACAGGGATGTCCTGGCACAGGGCCGGAGCTGTGTCCACATCAGCTGCCGCTGCAGCCCAGTGCTGGGTCAGCTGGAGCTGTGGGCTTGCAGGGGCCATAGAGCTCCAGAGAGGCACGGGCAGGCAGGGCAGAGCGTGCTGTGCACCCACCACAGCTGCCTGGCTTTGGGAATGGGATGCAGGGTGCGGGCAGCCTGGTTCCCCGCGGCCAGCACCAGCAGGGCTGCTGCAGCCTTCCCTGGGAGCTGTCGCTTCGCTGCCGGCACTGCAGGCCCCAGATGCTCGGCTTCACCAGGAGGGCAGAGACCACATGCCATTAACTGCCCTGCCCTGCCTTATTGCCCCTCCAATGAGGGTGTGTGTCCTGGAGCAGTGAGCGAGGAAGCAGCGTGGGTTGGGGGGGATGCTCCCCCACACCCTGGTTGGGGGCCCCAGCCCTGGCTTTCCTTTCGGCGTGGGGTCAGGGTGGTGGGGGGAGTCAGGTTCCAGTGCGTCCGGCAGCAGGAGTGTGATGTCCCGCTGCCCTGGAGCAGTCAAGGTACAGCAGAAAGTCTGCCGAGCCACTTGGAAAATTTGATCCATGCTAATTACGCTGCAAAAAGCCCTTCTGATAACGAGTATGAAATGGAAGTGTAGATGATACTCATCTGTGAGTGCCATTAATCTTTAAAACTGGAACAATAAGTGAAAACACTGCAGGGCATGTGAAGCAAGGTGTGATTCACATCTGCTCCTCCGTGGCCGCCGCCTGATTTATTGGCACAAGGCAACTTTCCTGCACTGTTTCAACAGAGCTGCATTACATAACACCGTGGACTGTTTTGCTTGCCTTTATCAAAGTATCTCCTTGGTGTTTTTAATGATCTGCTGTCCTTCTTCCCTGGTACAGCTTGGGAGCACAGGAGATGTGTCCCCCAAACCCACGACTCTTCTCTCAGCTCAGTCTCTATGCAGACGCCTCTCATCCCAGCTGTGATTCTGGCCTGTGACGACAGGGACGAGCTTCCCCAGCCTGAGTGCACTGGTGGGGCAGGGCAGGAGGGTCTCCCAGGGCCCACGCTGCTCTGCGCCCCACGGATAGGGGATGGAGTCTCCTTTTTCATCCCTGCAGGGCAGGTGCTCACTGGGGCACCAGTTGGAAGCACCCAGGGTACCTGTCTTCCTGTCCTCTCCCTGCACTGCACAGACACTCACGCTCTTAAGCCAGAGCTCTCCAGGTCCTCTGCCACCCAGACGTACTGCGTCTATCTTCACATTTGATGCCTTTCATTTTCAAATGGCTCTCTCTGGGATTCACTTTCTTTTATTTAAATTGTGGATTTGCTGAAGTGACCTTTTAGCTGACTCCGAGGAGAGGTGGGCAGATGCTTCCCATTGCAGTCCCAGAAAGACTGCTGACCTGTGGCTTTGAACAAGTTCAAAGCATTGCTTGCCTTTTGGCCATACCCATCAATAGCGCCTTTGGATGGATTTTTCTCCCACACTCCTGAAAAGACATCATCAGAGACATTTCTCCTCACAGGCTCTTTAATATTTACACTGACTTTGTGAACAGATAATATATTCCACCTTTTTTTTAGCCTTTTAAAAGCACATGCTCCTTCTCGTAGCGCAGTTGGAGGAAGCAGTGGCTGCTGCGTGCAGGCTGCCTTGGCAGGCTGGGAGGACAGACAGATCTGGGGGGGAATGCAGATTGCTCTGAACTGCACTGGCCTGCCTGTGGCTCACGGCACCAGCCGGCAGCATACCGCGACAGCCGCAGACCTGGGGTGGCCCTGCTGGGTCCCATGTCTCCTGCTGCAAAAGAGAGACAGTCCTTAAAACCTTCCTCCCAGTACTGACTAAGCCCAAAGCTGATCATCTTGTTAGTTGGAAGACAATCCAAATGCAAAACAAAATGCTTCTAAAATCTGTCCCATAGATTGCCAAGCTTCTTATAAAGCCTGGCCATGGGCTTAACTATATCAAAATCATACAGAGGCTTTTGTCAAAATCGTTCTAAACCACGAAGGCAGCAAGCAGCTTACAACCCAGAAGTGTCATAGATGTACTTGCAAATGTTTATCCATAATTTTGTTGATTCCAGACTGCAAGTCCAGGAGGGATTGTCAGATCCTGTGTTCTGATGGCTTGCATGCTGCCATCCACTGCATTTCACTCAGAGAGCCCAAACTGAGCACAGCAGCTCCAGCTGGGTTTTGGCATTTCAGTCCTGAGGAGGCTGAGCCACAGCAGCCTCAAGCAGGAGATTCACCCCTGCCCAGGGCTTTGGTGATGGCAGAGAAGTGCTGAGGGGAAAGATGCCTGGGTGTTCCTGAGAGAAAAATCGGGACCCCTGAGGCAGAGGAAGGCAAGACCTCTACAGTCCTTGGCATTTTCACTTGGATGTAAACTTCTTCATCACCTCAAACCTGGTGAACATATAAACCACAGATACACGTGAGCAGAGCATAATGAGAAATGTCAACGGAGGCTTCAGGGTACCGTTCCATAGCGCATGTCCTGTGCCTCACTCCACATAGTGTGAAAGGCCCCTGGGTAAGGTGCAACCTCCTGCCCCAACAAAACCCATCAGGCCAACTGTTCATTAGGGCAAAAATCCTTCTTCACCTTCAGAGGTAACAGGACACAGCCTCAGAGCAGGAGATGTGATTACAAGCCTGTGTAAGCTGCAAGTGTTACCTGCCTGCTGAGGGCGACGCAGATCTCCCTGTTCCCTTCTAACATGGTGGTGGACAACCAGGGGTCCCTGGCCCGGTAATGACCGCTTCGAGTCTGGTCAGCTCTCCCATTGCATCTCTCCCAGAAGCAGGTGTCAGAGGTGTTTCAGGAGTCCAAGAAAGGACGAGCTCAGTCTCTGCTGAAGCTGCTCCAGTGGCTGGGGTCCCCCTAGTCCAGGGAGCTGCTCCTCGCTGATGGTCCCTCTGGCTCCCCACAGCACAGAGCACCAGCCACTCAGCTGCCCGTGCCAGCGGGACTGTGGCGCCTCGGGGCTCGCCATGGAGCTGAGCTAGAGCAGTCCTGTGACAGAGACAGGCTGGCGAAGAGGAGCCCCGGGATGGGAAGGCCAGGACGTGCATGGCCGGTGGCGAGGCTCCCTGGGTGTGGGGCTTGTGCCAAGGGCTGGGGCAGCAGGGTGTCTGCAGGGTGAAGCCAGCCGGGGGGGGGCTGGCCTGAGGTAGCCCCTTAGGTGGGCTGGCAATGACAAGAGCGGTGAGGCACACAGCTGCGCAGAGGGGCACATTTTTTCAGTCCATGTTGCCCTAACAAACAAATGTCCCAGGATGCAGACAATAATGTTTTTATGAGACTCTAAATTCTAAACTCAAATGCTCTTTGTAGTGGACTAATAGCCAACACGTGGCCCTTCGTCTCATGCTGAACTTTTGTGGTCCTACAGGGGCAAAAAAGGCCCTGGTGAGCATTTACACTGAGCACTTTGTTCTCACAGATTTGTAGAGCAAAGAGAATAATGTATTGAGACTCTCAGCCCGTGCCAGTTTGGCTTCATTTGTCCTTCTGAACTTGCCCTGAGAGATAATGTTTCCTTCTAATCTGCTGCCGTCCACCTACAGCAGGGACCCAGTGAATAATTGTCCCAAACAAGCCTTTATTCTTAAGACTCTCTCTGGCCCTAGCCATTTCTCCCCCCTTACAGAGTAATTGTTGTGTTCATTACATGATAATAGCCCAAGCTGTATTCCAGCCCACACTTGCCATGGCCACACAAACGAGGTTCAGGCTGCACTGCTTTCAGGATAATGCCGCTCATTTGGCATTATTTGAAAGAATGTGCCAGGCATCTGAGCACCAGGCACGCTCAGCTCACTTCGCCAGCCTGCCTGCCTGCGTCAGATCACAAGTCAGATACAGTGGCTTTGCTCTCCTGCAAGAAACCAGCACATCCTCCTAAGAGTGAAGGCTTTTTTTTTTTTTCCAGGCATGATAATAAATGACTGTTACGCTTCTATGGGAAGAACACACAAGGAAGGGGAAACAAAACTTATAAGTTTCTGGTTAATGTGACAATTTTTTTCTATTCTTTTTTGTTCAGGTACTTATGTCACCCTTTCACAATGATATTTTAATAAGCCTGTGTAAACTTCACAGATTGCGCTTTATATCTGTAGGAGATGGGAAGCTCCAGGGGATAAGCAATGTACACATCGGATGCATGAGAAACCCATTATCTTGTCCGCTCCTGGAAGTTGCTCTCCAGGGATATCTAAAATGGGCGCCCCTCTGAAAATACCCAAGGGAGCTCCCTCTGCTGTAGCGAGGTATTAGTAATAGCCACGCTGGCTGCATGGTGCCTTTCAATGGGATAAAGCTAAGCTGAGGTCAGATACTGTGGTCAGGCACTGACAGGGGGCTTTGTTCCTAACTCTGCTCCCGAGCTTAAGAAACAGCAAAGGGTCACCCTCTGATACCTCCCAGGAAGGCTGGAGAAATGAAAGCCTTCAGATTGTACTGGCCTAAACCTTGGAGTTGGCTGACAAAGTGTTCCTTTGCTAAGGGGAGGCTGTCCAAGTCAAGTAATGACTGTTATTTACTGTTCAGTAATGGGTTAGCTCAGACTGACACTTGCATTGCATGCCAGTGCCAGGCAGAATACGCCAGCCGCTCAGTCCGTGGGGTGTGGTGGTGCAGGGCGAACACCTGCGTGAGCACAGAAGGGTGCATGCAAGTGTGTTTAGGAGCACATGTGCAGAGGGACGTATGCCGAGTGCAATCTGTGCGGGCTGCTCCCAAACTTGTCTATGCATGGCAGGGGGGTTTCTCTCTAGGAAATGTAAGAAAAAACCCCCCTCACATGCAGGTTCACACAGGAGCATGTATATGCAACAACACGCAAGTATTGCCATACGCGTTCACACTCAGTATGGGTACAAGACTGCCTACCTCTCAAAGCAGTGGTGAAAAAAAGAGGCACTGAGAGAGGCTTGGCTGCTGCAGCCTGTGCTCAGTGCTGCACACTGCAGCCCCTGCAAACTCCTGCCTGCCCCAAACACTTGCACATGCATGGCTATATCCCACCAGCCCCACGGCATAGGCTCTGCCCCATTCCCAGGGCTGCTCTGGAGCTCACAGAGCTATCCAGAAAGCGTGAAATATCCCCGCATAGGACAGCTTGTTCCAAGAGAGCAAGAGCCCAGAAAACCTGAGCAGGAACGACAGTGTCCTTTGTGTATCACGAGGCTGGACTGCTGCCAAATTCCTCTGCACCCACTGCCTCTATTAAATGCGTCAATCATTTCTTGGCAATCCAAGCCCCAGAGAAGAGTTGAGAGGCAACTTCAGACAGTTCAGTTGCTTTCATTAAAAGGTGAAAAATACACGCTGAGCAGGAGCTGAGAGCAGGGCTGAGCTCAGTCTGCATGGAGAGCAGGGCTGCTGAACCCTTCCTGCTGGGGAAAGAAAAGTGGCAACAAAAGACAGACCTTCATGTGGTCACGGACCCAGTCAACCTGTGAAATACACCCCCGATGCCTACTGTTCAAGGCAGCCTGCAGACCCTCACATGTGGGTCTCAGTCTTGTCGGGTGACTGGAAAAGCTGAGGAGGAGTGTCAAGGTGAAGGGGATACAGGAGTGCCCGTGCGCAACCATCCTGGAACAGGTGGGCATGGGGACAGTCATGCTCTGCCTGGGACTGGACCGCACAGAGAGCATCTGCTAGCCTAGGAGGTGCTGCCAGCAGCGTGTCTGCCAGCTGTTGCCAGTCAGCAAACAGGGGTGGAAGGAAATCGCCCCCCCATTTCTGCCACTGAGCCCAGGGGAGAAGGCTGGGTGTTTGGCTCCCCCGCCCTTGCCACCAGCCGCAGCGGCCGGGGTGCTGGATGGGAAGGTGCCTTTGCTGTGGGTTGCACCTGGGCTGCAGTGGCAGGGCCAGCAGTGCTGGCACCCGGGGAGCAGCAGGGCTCTTGGGAACAGAACAGGAAAGTCCGGGTGACTCAAAGATTCCTGGCACGGGGCACAACCGGTGCCAGCCGAGCATAGCCTGAGAGAGGAGGACAAGCGGGCAAGGACCTGCTGGAGGAGTCTGGGCACAGACCACGGGGCTCGGGAGCGGGGATAAGGGACCTGGGAATGCCTGTCGAAAGTGGTCTGGGGGAATCACAGGGGAAGGCCAGGAGGGAGCCAGGCTGCCAAGCCATGGCGGGTTCAGGGGCAGCGAGAACAGGAGCTGCAGTTGTTCCTGTTTCACAAGGCAAGAAGAAAAGGGCATTGCATGAGGACAGAGGGACTTCAACTGCTCAGCTGTGCCCACAGCCCCCCGCAGCCCAGCACGGCCAGCGAGCCTGCGCCACAGCCCGCTGCAAATGGGCTCAGCAAGCAAACGGTTCCTGGGATGCTGTGCTCTGCCCCAGGGTCAGGGACTTTCCTGCTGGCAGATGCCCCCCACTGCCCTGGCAAACGCTGGTTCCTAGCTGGGCACCGATGGCTAGCTCCAGTCCTGATTCCTCATGGCCAACGGCCAGAGCTTCTTCCACCAGCAGGGATGCTGACACATGTGCAGTTACTGTACTCAGTCGAGCCCAGAAAACCACCTCCCTGTGCGGGGACACCAGTGTCCCGAGAGGCTCAGCTCCTGCCAGGGGCTGCCCTGGGCAGTGGGGGAGCCCATCCGTGTTCAGCCCCACTCTGGGGGCTCCTGGGGAGCTGCTGCACACCCGTGCTGCTCCCACCCAGGCAGCTCTTGTCTCCTTGCCTGCTGCTCTGTTTCTTCCCTTTGCCTCCTCACATAATTGCTTTGATCTTCACTCCAGGGGCTCACTGTTAAAAATTAATGTTTCATGGATGTTGCTGCCCATGGCTTGAAAAATGGCTTTTCTCCCCCAGGTAGTGGCTCACACCAATTCCTGAAGGACTATTCTGCTCTGAGTTAAACAGATGGGGACAAAACCTCTTGGGCTCCTCATGTTTTGGTTCAGGGCAGGATGGGACCTGCTCCTGCCCCACACAGCTGTGCTGAAGGCGGGGGTGCTGTGGCCATGCCACCGTGCGCAGGCTGTCCTGGCAGGCTCTGCCAGTCCCTGGAGCAGCCCTGCCCTCTCTGCTCGGGCTGCAGCACTCGGTGGCCCCCGCCAGCCATGCCCGCAGCCCCGGGGCTCACCTCTGCTGCCTCCTCCACATCGGCAAGAAAGGGGCCCCAGATGGGTGCTGGGGCTCGTTCCCCTGTAATTAGCAGAAGGGCCGGTGCAGGGTGGAGCACGCCATGCCCTCCGTGCCCTCTCGACGGGGCCATCTCCCCAGGCTCCTCCGCACCCTGGTGCCAGCAGCCAGCAGCGAGCACTGGTTCTCTGAGCTGGTAACAGCCGTGAGCAGCGGCGATGCCCCCGGCAGCCCCAGCACCCTTGTCTTCCCTCATGCGCTGCCTTGTCCAGGCTTTGCTCGCGGTGCCAGGGTCCCGCGGGGGTCCTGCCCCGTCCCTCGAGCTTCTTTCTGCCGGTGGAGGCTGCTGGGCACGCAACCGTGGCCAGGAGCAGGGTGGAAGGCAGGCCCGCTGCCCGGGGCGAGCGCAGCCTGGGAACTGGGAACGGTCCTCTCCCTCTCGCCTGTCCTGCTGGGTGTTCTGGGAGGGAAGGGATGCAGCGCCTGGGGCAGCGGGGTGGGTGCAGCAGGAAGTCAGGCTTGCAGAGCTGGGTGTGTAGCATGTGGGGATGCTTGTCTAGGCTCCCAAAGCATTTTCCAAACACTTTAATTACAGTGATTTATATGGCAAAAGTGTGGGGGCGAGAGCTTGGGAAAGGCATTAGCAGGTTTGTTCTGAGGGCTCTAATCAGAGGTAGGTGGTGGGGTGGAGGGAGGGTACGGCACTGGAGCTGTACCTTGAACTGTGGCGTCAGGACAGGTTTGAAGGATGCAGAACCTCCCAGCCATGCCAGGGATGTGCTGATGACATCCCTGAGGCCCCCGTGCATTATGTGCCCCTGCGGAACAGCCCCGGCAGCAGGACTACCACCAGTCATCCTGTGCCCATCCGCTGCGCCGCTCCTGAGCCAAGGCCGGTGGCATGGGGACTCCAGGAGACCCTTCCCCACCACCACTGGGGCTTCACCCAGCTGGAGTCAATGGGGCTGTAGTCAGCCCCCCACACAGCACCAGCACAGCCCATGTGTCCCCTGTGGTGGCAGAGGAGAAACATGAGGCCACATGGCACACGAGGGTCTTTCCTTGTAAAGAAACAATCAACAATTCAACAGCAACTCAGTATTCTCCTCTCATCAGTGTTATCTTGAAAATTAATAACCTCTTTACTCTTGTTTTGTACAACATTGCTCCCTTAAATCTCTACCACGTTGCACACACGCACACTTGCGTGTGCGCATCCACAAACAGTTTTCTGCAGTTCCCTGGTCCCTGTGCAGGAACAACAGCTCCCCGGGGCCGGCGAGCCCAGCAGCCAGGAGAGCACTGCGGGGCAGCACAGCTCGCTCTGAAACCTCAGCCCCCCCCAAGGCTGACTTGCTCTGAGGAGACTGTCACTCCTACAGAGCCCTAATTACACTGGAGGAAGCGAGAGAAATATGGGATGCTGTCATGGCTGGTGGGAACAGCCTGGCCCCAGGCACAGCACGAGGGCTGCAGGGCCGAGCCACGGTTATCAGCTGGTGTGGGAGGCGAGCAGAGGGCTCAGAGCCCTCTGAGCTGCCACAGGATGCGGCCCTGGCAGCGTGGCCGGAGCACATGTCACCCCTGCTGCAATCCTGCTTCTTAGCCTGTTTTCTGATAAATAACCTTTTCCTGTCCTTTTTGACACTGATGTTTATTGATGTCTGAAATCCCTTACAGCCAGGTCTGGCCTCACATAGCTGAGGTGCCCCACGCATCCCGGGGCCACGGAGCAGGCGTGGGGAGAGGGGCAGAGCCAGCTCCGCTTCACCAGGATGCCCACAGCCTGCCTAACACACACGCTCCCAGACGTGTCAGGGTGGATGCTGGCACCGTCTCCCAGTGGAAACGTGGCATTGAGGACAGAGTAAAAAACAGCAAGTGCTGGAAATGAATGTACCTTCTGCTTCCTGAGGCGAGTGCTGCTGTCTGTGCAGGCAGTGAGGAACATCCCCAGCCTCGGCTCTGTGCTGCTGGTCTTCTCTCCCAGGGAGCATGGGGCAGCAACCCCCTTGGCAAAGGCACTGTCCTCGGAGGGCAGAGACAGCCGAGCCCCCGGTGGCACGATGCCCCCCGCTCCCACCTCCGGCTTGGTAGCCTGGACAGGAGGCACCGGCAGGAGGTCAGGGCTCCGGGAGGCTGAGCCAGGAGCTCTCACCCCCAGCTCCCATCCAGGGGATGCCTGCACTAAAACTGCGTGGACACTGGGTGGCAAACCACTCTGCCCCTACCTGGGGAGAATTTGCTGATTAAGGGATAAGCAATCACTTCTCCACCCACAGGCTCACGTTATCACTTAATTGAATCCAATTGATTGAGAAGCTAAAAGCAGCCCTGGCTTAGAGCATTGCAGATGGTGCCTGGGAGCAGGGCAACATGCTGAACCCTTAAAAGCATTGGCATCAAGGGCAGACACAGTCTTGCTCTCCTAAAATGTTTCACTCATCATCATCATTATTATGAACGGGAACCAGCAGCAGCAGGGCAGTTCCAGGGGAATATTATTTATAATACTTCAAGTCTGCACAAACAACCTCTTATTCTTGCCCCTTGTGCCCTTGGTGGGCAGACTATGCTCCCACAGAGATTTCAAGGGAAGGAAGTGTGCATCTGCAGGGCGATGTGGGGGCAGCCTGGCTCTTAAGTGGTCTAACCACTAGCCCACACTGCTGGGAACAGAGCCAGCCCAGAGGACTTGCTGCCCAAACACAAGTCTGTGTGTATGAGGAGCTGCATCCAGGGTCCCTTGTGAGCTTGTGTCCCCTAAGCAGTGCTGGAGAGGGGGAGATCCAGGAGCAGCCCTGCCACAACTGTCCCCTGTGAGCGAAGGGGGGCAGACACTGAGGTCCTGCCCCGCATGGGGAAAAGATGGGGAGGGAGGCAACGGGCACCTGCACATCCTCAGCAGCAGCCTTTGCTTTGCATGGTCATGGGGAGATGAGAGCCGGGCAGGGGAGGCAGCACTTTGTCAGCAGCCACTTGAAAAGCCCCTGAGTGCAGCTGCCACACAACACTGACCGGGGCTGTGGAGCTGGGGCATCTCCACACCAAGAGCACATGCCCTGTGAACTGCTTCTTTGCAGTGAGCCTGACTGTGGGACATCACAGAGGCTGGGGAACCTCTCCTGGCACTCTGTTTACAGTGCCACTGCCCAGGCATGGTCAGCCTTTGCTCACCTTGCGCTCGTCTTTGATCTGGTTGCATTTTTCAGGCATTCAGCACTGACGTTCCTGCAAAAGGCAGCACATACTTTATTAACACTGCTACTTTCTTCTTCACTAATTAAAATCAAATTATATCTGATGCACACTGCATACTTTGCAGCAAAGGCAGCCTGCTTTCCCATTCTGCTCTCTGGAGCCTTTGTTGCTGAAGCAATTTATTTAGCCCGCTGAGCTGAAAAAAGTGCAGCCCTGCAGAGACCACAGGGTGCCCGGGGATTCAGCTGGCTGGAGCCTCTCCTGGGCTCAGCTCTTTGGGCTCAGGCCAGGCTGGGGCCAGGGTCCCCCAGGGCTGAGGGGAAGCACATTGGTGTGGCCTCACTTCAAGCTGGCAGGGAGGGGAGGCTGCCCAGCAGCTGGGGGAGGTGATGGCTGGTGTTAGTGGAGGCTGTGAAGGGCCGTGAGATCATCCATGAGATGCCCATGCAGAACTCCAGCTGTGCCTCCCACCTGTGGGGTGCCAATGCTGAACTTCCAGCTGCCCCACAGCCCCAGGAGGTGCCTTCCCTACAGGACCTGGGGGGCACAGCAGAGAGAGGAGGAGGGTGGGTACTCATGAGCCTCAGTGTGCTGTATCAGGGGCCTCCTTGCACACCCTCTGGCACTGAGCAGTTTTTTATATGCTTTGAATGGGACACGGCCTTGTGAGTGCAACGTGCTGCTTCCTAGGCATGGCGGTGCGTGTTGCTGCATGGAGCAGACAGCTGCTGCTGGTGTCACAGCACCTCACAACTTTGCCATCAGCTCCTTCCTCCACCAGGTGACAAACCTGTGCCCTAGGAGGACCACAAATGGCATGCTGTCTGCAGCTCATATCGCTCTTGCCTTGGGCCAGCGAATGGTAGCATCTGCCTGTGTCCTGTACCCAGGGAGAGACCTGGCCCAGCAAGGTGCAATTCACCCAGCGGCGTGTGCAAGGGAAGAAGGATCCCAAGGGAAATGAGCCCAGCTGACAGCAAGCAATGCGGCTTATGGGAAGGCGAGCAGCAGCAGTCACCCATGCCCTGGGCTCCAAGTTTTGGGTCCATCTGTCTCCTCCCCTGCAGGCCTGGGCACCAGCACATGCCACCAGCATGTCTGGCCACCTGGGGACCAGGAGAGGACGAGCTTCTTCAGAGCGCGCCCAGCCCCAAGCAGATCTGGTCCCTGCTTGAGAGCGCAGTGTGACAGATGCAGGGAACACAGGGCATGGAGCAGCCCCTCACCGGAGGGTCTTGGCAGGCATTGTGGCCAGCAACACTCCACACAGCACCAGGGGAGGCACCCACTAATGCCTCAGCTCCTGTAGCTCAACGCAGGGCCCCGGGCACATCTCATCCCTCTGCCTGGCAGCCACAGGCAGGTCCTTTTGCCCAGATGCACCAAAGTGCAGGTTTGGGGTCCCCAGGCAACACAGCAAGTGGCTCAGCATGGAGCGAGCCTCGCTGTAAGGGATCTCAGGAGAAAGGGAGAGGTGCCCCCAGCCAGCCACTGCCCCGTAGCCCTTTAACGAAGCATTGCACTTGGAGTTTTTTCCTTAGGGAAGGGGTGGAGTTTCTGCAAAAAGACAAGACTTCCCCTGTGGCCCTTGTGCTGGTGCTGGCAGGAGCCATGTTCGGAGTAATACATCATCAATGGAAGGTATCTAATGATATATTGCCCTAATACATCACCATAGCAACAGTGCTCTAATAATGTATTATTCTAATGTGTTACCCAAGTGCACGTTCTTCCCGATGATGTATGGCTGGGATCGCTGTGCTCTGCCAAGCCCAGATGCAACAAAGCTCTCCTGATTGCCAAGCACCCTCCTTGGAGTGGTGCCTGCCACTGCATGGGATGCACCGGCTGCCGGCAGGTGGGCTCACCCCTCCTCCTGCCATGAAGGCCACCTCTTGTCACCCTGGGGACTTCTCATCACTGACAGTCATCTCAGGCAGTGAAAACTGTGCTTGGGAGTGCACAGTGTACTTGAAAATAATGGTTGTGGTCAATGTGCTACTTTGGAAGGCGGCTGCTCAGATTGCGGGGAAACAGGCTCTGCCACGGCTGTTGTGAAGGTGTGTCTCAGCCCCCCAGAGCATCCTGCCAGCTCACGTTGTTCTCCCTCTTCTCCTTCCCCCCGGCCCTGGTCTCCTCACTGCCCCATACCTTAACTCCAGCAACAGTCAGCAGGAGAGGTGCAGGGAGGAGCGTGAGACTGGGCAAAGGGGGACGGTGCTGCAGTTTGCTTCCACCTTCGTGGGCATCATCAGTCAGGAGTGCCACCTGGGCACCCAAGGGTGGAGAAGCTCCCGGGCTCGGTGTGTGCTGAGGCTCATTGCACCGCACAGTGCTCAGGCAGTGCACACCTGGGCAGCCATAACCATGAGCACCGCCCCCCTGCCGAGGTAGGGTGTCTCACTTGCGGAGCTCTAAAAGACCATTTGAAAAGCATTCCTGGCATTTGAAAAGTTCAGAAGGGGAAGTGACGGGCTGGTTTGTGCGTTTCTCCAGCCCCTTCCAAGGTAGCAAGGCCACACAGCGCCCTGGGTTTGCTCATTAACAATGAAAATACCAGCTGGAATTCTCCTGCCGCCCGTTACAGGGACGGCATTGTTTCCAGTTCACACTATCTTTTTGACCATTCAAATGCCATTAATTCAGTCACCCCAATGCGTAGGACAGTTATCTGAAATGTTTTCCCAAACAGCTTAGTGACTATAGAGCAACAATTCATGGAATTGCTTGGGGACATCTGTGCAAAGCAACGCGCAGCAAAGAGCTTGCGGCTGGCTGAATGCGCTCTGTGTGGACCCCAGATTCCACAGAGGAGCAGGGAAACCGGCAGACAGAAAGAGTGAATGAATGGCAGGAGAAATCATTTCATCTATGCAAATCCATGCCAAGCTCCCCGCGCAGCTGTTGTCAGCGGGGAGCTCTGCCCCTCTGGACTGACATGTAAGAAGATTTTATTGTGCACTGAGACGTCCCTCCGCCAGACCAGCAGACACTGACCGCCCAGAGCCTGCAGCCGCCGGGGTCCCCCGTGGCCAGCATCTGCCACCCATGGGTGCCTGGGGCGCATCCTCCAGCAGCGTCGCGCCAGGAGCAAGACTCAGCGGGGGCTCTGCTGTCCCTCCGCTCCCAGATTCCCTAGAGAGTGAAAGCTAACTACCAGCTTAAAGCTAATGACACCTACGGCTTACGCTTTCACTGACCCTCCGAGGAGCAGCAGCATCGCCTGCGTCACTAGCTGTCTGTAGGGATCCCAGCGGCAGGACATGGGAACCCTCTGGGGACCCGGAGCAACACCCAGGGCGACCTTGCAGCACTCACCTGAACGGAGCCCTGGGCCCCAGGCCAGGAGCAAAGTGGGACAGTGACCCCTCCAAGCCAACCCTGCCAGCCTCAGACTGATGGAAACCAGACAGCAAAGTACTACCTGAGGAAAGGGGCCTCCACGGTCTCACATCTATGAGAAGTGGCTGCTAAGGCGCAAGGGCAGCGCAGCGGGAGGCCCTCCCCGTCAAGGGACTCGCCTGCAGCTGTTCTGTGAGGGCACCACACGGACCCTCACCGTGTGGGAGTATGACAGGAGCAGCAGGGATGGGCTGGTGGTCCCAGGGCAGAACATGGCAGACACAGCAGAGCCGGACCCTGTTCTTTGCACTTGCAGCACATGGAGCTCACTGCTCCAGGGAAGCCCTAGGAGAAGCCTACTTGTCTTAGGAGAAGCAGGAAGAGCTCACAGGGCAGACCTTTCCCTTTCCTCCCTAACGTGCTGATGGCTGCACCAGCACTCCTGTGTGGCACAGCGGTCCTGCCAGCCCCTCCAAGCAGCACGCTGCGGAGTTCTGTGCGCCGGGGCGGTGCTTGTCCCACCCGAAACGATGCAGCAGCCCCGTGGCTGGCAGTCAGCAGCTCACTGCAGGAAGCAGATCAGCTCTTCCACGCTGGCCAAAAGCCGGGCTGGGACAAGGGCGCAGCAGTGCCCTCCTCGACGCCAGTGGGACCTCTGCTAGCTCAGGCTTCTGCTACAACAGCCCCATCGCCAGGGTCAGCAGACGTACCCGGGTACCCGCACGCCATCCAGGTCCCCATGGAACACACAGAGCTGAGGGGATGAGGCACTTCAGAGACCCAGACCTGTGACACCCCAGAGCAGGGTCCCTCTGGCACAGGCCAACCAGAGCCCCAGACTGGCCGGTGTGGAGCAGGAGCAATGCAGAGGATGCTCATGCTCCCCAGGACCGCGTTAGCCTGTCCCTCAGCTGCAGGCAAGCATGCTGCAGCCCTGCTTGCGCATGTGGGTGGTGAGAGATGCAGGAGACCTCCCTGCCCTGCATTTGCAATGCTCCCATGCTGCACCTGCGCAGATTCCAATCTTTCAGCGTTTCAGGGGGACAGCAGTGACAAATTACAGCATCTGCAGCAGAGAAAAAAGGAAAGAGAGGGACCAAAGGAGGAATGATTGTATTATCAATAATGTTTCCAATAGCTGATGGATGAGGACACCCAAATGATTTTTAAGGCTTCAGTAGAAACCCTCCAAATGGCAGCACAAAGGCAAAGGATCTATTAATCGGGATCTCCTAAGGAAGTCCTCCAGGAATGTGCACAGCGATGCCAGGCACAGGCAGAGTGTGTGCTCAGCATCCTGCTGTGGACAACCCGTTTAATAGCAGACAAGAAGGGACCCTTTCCTTGAACCTGCGGAGACAGGAGTGATCCTGAGAGCTTCCTGAGAAGGACGAACACACAGACACACTGCTCAGTGGGACTCTTCCAAGCGGCTGAGAATTTTCCTTACCTTCCCTGCCCGGGGCTCGCTGTGGAAGCTTACTGAACAGTTCTGGAAACAAACAGCTTTTTGAAAGCTGCTGAAAAAGGCTACTGCTTTCACCAGAACTAAGAGGAGGGAACGTCAAGGGAAAGATCACCTCCCAGTTCTTTGGGGAAATGGATTTGCAGAACGGCCATCCTGTTTTAATGAAATGGAAACACTCCCTTCAAAAGGCAGGGTGCAGCCCCTCACCCTGGTACATGGCAGGACGTACAGCTGACAGCGCTGTGATGCCGTATGTCGGGGACAACCTTGGAAATGCTACCATGCTGGAAACACAACAGACAACATTGTTTTGTGCTGAAAACTGGCAAATCTCCAGGCTGGGGTTTCAAGGGTTTCAAATTTGGGGTTTCAGATTTGTAGATTGAATGTTAATGAATATTGTTGTTGTTACCTGGAAAGGCTGTGCTGATTTCACTCTGCTGCCAATTGCACATCTTGATTATATTTTTTTAACCCCTGTACAAAACAGAAAGGGCAATTCCAGCACAGTTGATGATTCAGGAAGCCAACTGAAGGCATACGGGAAAAGGTGATCCTGCCTGTGCCTAGCCTTGGTCACCCCCTCCTCAACACTCCTGCTTTGAATACTGGCTTAGATACAGGGCCGTTGTTTCACATCAGTCCCGTCTCTCCCTCCTGCAAACTCACCAGTCTCCAGTAACCAACCCCCAGCCGTGGTACCTGGGGGGTCAGGAGCAGGCATCAATGGGGTCTTTAACAGCACAAATCTCTTGTTAGCGCTTTGGGGAAAGAGGCAGGCAGGGGAAACACTGTCATTTCTGCAGCCCTGCGCTGCATTCAGAGCTGTGACACGGCTTTGCTCTCGGGAGCCTTTCTGTGTGAAATATCGCTTCAGAGAGCAGCAGCTCGCAGAAAAAGCCGGCGGAGGGTGCTCCAGCAGCACAGCACAGGCCAGTGCCCCCCAGCTCAGGAGAGGACCCTCGCCCTCCCCGCCGGGCAGGCGGGCTGCTGGGCCACTCGGCAATGCGCTGCAACCCACCATGATTTATGTGGCACTTGTACAATTGATGCGCTTTGTGCCTGGGGACAGTTAAATGGTAGCTCTGTCATTAGTTTAAGCAGAGGTTAAAGGTGATCAATAACAAGGGTTTCATGCCCAATTGATCACCCCTTGCTATTTATTTCTGCCTTTTGCTTTCCATCCCGTGGTGCTTTTAGAAATAGTAATTAAAGACATAACAAGTGTTCCACTAAGCAGAATATCAAACACTCCAGGTATTGATTCAGCACTGTCCCTCTTAATGATGCTGACCTGCACCTGTCCCCAGCACCAGTGAGGCTGGGCCAGCCCAGGAGGCTGCTCTGGGTGCCAGCCAGGGCTGGGGGGTGAGCCCCCTCCCTGGGCACAGCCAGTGCCAGCCCCTGCCTGGGCAGATGTGGGCAGCACACGGAGAAGCACGGGAGGGCTCGGGGACAGGTGGCTTTTACCTCCCAGGTCCAACACTTTCCTTCCCGAGAAGCCGGCCGACGCTAGCCCAGCACACAGACGTGGCCACACGTTTAAACCACACACTGTGGCCAGCCAGTCCCGGCACGGGCACCCCTGCGGTGCTGGCTGTCACAGGCTGCTTGGGGACAGAGCCAGGCTGACCCCCCACCTCCTGGGGAGGGTCCAAATGGGCCAGCAGCAACACCGGACAGGTGAACACCCCGACATGGACACACACCGTGCCAGCCGCCCCCCTCCCCCGCCCAGCTCCCCCAGCCCTCGCTGGGGCCCAGCACTGCCAGCTCCCCACAAGCCCAGCGCTGGGAGGTGACCTACAGAGGGGGAGCATGTCGGATGACACACACCTTCTGCAAAGTATGGCCGAGTGCTTTGGTTTTGCCATCTACGCTAGAAAAAAACAGCTGAAAATGAACAGTGACGGGAAAGCAAACGGGAGGTGACTGTCAGTGTGCACGGATCAATTGTGCAACCCATCAGACCATCGTGCTGCAGAGCCCCCGCTCACAGACCCCCCCGAGATCTGCCTATTTGTTGTTCACTTTAGAAGTGTATTTAGGGCAAACACGCCATGAGACAAGCCGAAGCATCTCTGTGACTTTGGGGCCCATCGAGGGTTTTTTATTTCTGGTGAGTGTGTAGCTATTTTCTGGGTTGCAGCAGCACATTATCAGTGGCTGCATCTTCGGCAGAGGCAAGGAGATGGGGCTGCTGCTCGGCAGGTGGGACAGCACTGCTGCTTGGCCCCGCGCTGGTCTCCATCACCCAGGGGCTGGTGCCATGCAAGTGGCAGAACAATCCAGCAACTTCTGAAGCTGAGAAAACTCTTTTCTTCGCTACACCAGTGAGAGACTTGTTGAAGAAAGATCGTCAAAGACTTGCTGCAGTCAGAAGTGGCAAGCTCTGCTAGCAACGGAGCTAAGCTGTTCTATATTCTCATTTGAAAATAAAATTGCGTGTTGCTGCTGAGGAGTACTTTTAGGAAAACAAAGAGCTAAGAATCCTCCTATTGGGAGCAAATCCCCTTTGTGTCAAAACCCTCTCATGGATGACAGCGTGATTCTCACACATACCTGAGTAGTACAGGACAGCACGAATCCAGCGCCACAGCTGCCTGCTGCTTTCTGCTTGCCCATGTTTGCTGAAGAATCAACTTCCTTCACGCCAAAGCTTGGCTGCCAAGCGGGCTGCTTGGCTTCCTCATGGCGCTCAGCAAACCCGTTTCCTCCAACTAGATGGCTGCAGACAAGTCCAGTTCCATTCTCTGAAGTGATAATGTTTAAAGAGAGACAGAAAAAAACCCGGGTCCTGTGGTGATCTGTAGCCTGAACCAGAAGACACAAGGCTTTTCAGTGGCAACGGGTTTGTTGGGTCACTCCCACGCCTCTGTGCATGGAAGAACCTTTGCTGTGCAATTCTGCACCTTTTAGCGGGCCCATCAGGCTTCTCCCTTGCTGCTGCCGGGGCTGAGGCACAGCCCCCAGACCCCTGAACCCCCTCATATGAGCAGACCCCGCCAGTCTCTGCTGCACGAGCACATGGACTCGCTCAGGAGAGCACTGGGGGGGGTGACAAGGGAAGCAACATGCCAGGTCAGGTTTGGCAACAGTTCTCATCCCTTTGCTCCTCAATGATGATCCGACACCTGAGACCGTGCTAAGGCATGGAAAGAGACGTGTGATTGAAACTGTGCTCAGCACTAAGTATCCAGCTCCCTGCACCTGGAACTCTGCAGAGGACACGAAGGTGTAAGGGATGGGGACCTTGATCTCAAAGAAGAGAAAGTCAGAGTTGCACCCTGACCCCCACCTGGCTAGGGGAGAGGGCAGGGGACAAGGGCCAGCCACCACGGCACGTTGGGGCTCCTCCAGACAGCTCTGCCAGATGCACACCACAGGCAATGTAAGTAAAAATAACACTGTGCTGATGCAAGTCAGCCGGGAGCCGGAGAGACAGCACTCGGCTGTGCTTCTCATCATGAGCTGGAGCTCCACGGGGCTCCTGGGCTGACGGAGACCATTTCAGCAGTGGGTGATGCCCTGCCACAGCACTCATCCTCAGAACACACCAGCAAGTCCGTCCTACTCTCACAGCCCTGGGGCAGCAAGGTCAGGAACACTCTGCCCAGACGAGGAAAATACCCACATACAGACCAGCGAGAGAGAGAGGGGCATTCAGAGCAGCTCTTAAGTCCCTGCAGTGCAACTCTTCCCGCACTGCACTTTGGGGTCCAGCACCCAAAAACGCTCTTTCCACCAGAGCTACCGAGCGAGCCATCGGCAACCCACACTGCTCACACCACCAGCCAGGGAGCCCCTCGTGCTGCTGTAGCTCTTCTCGCTGAGGTCCTCTCAGCAATCCATAGAAATTAACCCTTGCAACTAAAGGAAAGATTTATTACATCACTTCACGAGAAGTAAAAACACTGGGAAAAAAACAATCCCTAAACATTTCTCATAGTCCTCAAGGAAAATAATTGGAGATCTGGGAGTAAAATCCAGGAACTCCAATACTGTTTTAGAGGAAAGTCTCCATTGCAGCAAATTTGATAACCACGCTTCTGTACTACAGTTCTCACTGCCCATACTTCTGCTGATTTATTTGAAAAGCCGTAACTTCTTCTTGTCTGTAACCAGGTTAGTCTTAAACATGATGGAAAAAAGCTTCTCCAATTTAAAACTAATTATATATTTTGAAAAATATGCATAAAGACATCTGATGCAATGGCCTGACTCTTTAAAACCAGTCCTGCAAATGACGGCAAAAGATGCAAACATGTAAATCAAATTCATTTCCCAGAGTTTTGGCTAGCTACAAATTTAAGATCCAGCATAATCTCAAAAGTCGCACAGCCTCTAGGGTGAGGGAGAGGTACTAACGCACACCGAGCTCGAGGCAATGAAAAACCACAGGACAAATTTCCACTGAAGAAAACCCCCACTTCAGCGAAATGAAAAAATGCCCACTGGCTTTCTCATACCTTCTATCGATCCCCTAGTGAGGAGCAGGCACTTCCACGGAGCATCTGACCACTCTTGTGCACATAGGTGACATCTGCAGATTTTTGTCACTTGCTCATTCATTTCAGGGCACCTGGCTGTTTTGGGCACAGACCCTGCGGTGGGAAGCCGAGCAGCTTCAGCTCGGCATCCGCCTTTCCTGAACACGTTGACAGAAAAGCCAGCTTGGAGACGTTCTGAAAGAACTACTATTGGCTTTGGTGACTGCTGTCCATTTTGCCCCTGCAGCCGCTGATCATCTGACAAAGCGATGCAAAGCTGATTGCCCCCCGCACAGCTGCAAGAAGCCAGTGTGTGTCCACAGGGAAACACAACCTGAGTGCTGGAGGTGTTGCACAGATGCCTTTATTGGGCAAAACACTCCAAGGGAAAGGCGGTAAAGAGGAAAATCAATTAAAAATGTTTTTAAAGTTTGGCATGGACAGCACGCCCCTCTGCAGCAAGCACTCTCAGCAGTGTATGAGCCAGCGCACCCATGTAACTGAATCACCTTTGCAAGGCATACAAGAAAAAACACTCATTTTTACCAACACCAAAAATGTGATATCAAGAAACATGAAATATTCATGAGGTCTGATCTAACATGCACATTATACCTTGTGTACAGTATCATATGCTTTAACGCAGCCTTTGCAACCTTGTAAATCCCACGCATGGCATGGCAGGTTACATGGAGAAGCTTGATCTTACTGGCTCAAACTGGAACCAGGGGGAACTTTTGTGGGTAGAGTTTGCATGAACAACAAAGGAAAACACCTGATGAAGCGCAGTTGGCTGTATTTCTGCATCTGTGCCCAGGTGAGAGCTGTCTGTGCACACATGCAGTTACACTCGCCAACAAATAACAAGTGGGAGAGATGCTGAACGCCCATAAACCAGCTCTGCAAAGCGCAGTGGGAGTTCACATGAAAGCCTTAGCGAGCTCCTTCTCGGTGCGTTCCCTATATATGCACATACGTGTAAAACAGGGATGCTGCTGATCAGAGCCCTCACTGGTGTAAGCCTGGAGAAATCCTGCTCTTTGGAGTTGCCCATTTCAGGAGGGTCTGCTGGGCCAGGTCTCTCTCTAAGCAGCAATCTTAACCTCAGCAAGGCCAGACACTTTCATCTATGAGCACTTAGCATTTTAAAATAAAACGAAGCCAGTCCCCCCCATCTCAGCTTGCTCCCGCCTGGAGCTGACCTGCTCCCGGAGCAGCAGGAGGGCGGCCAGTCCCCACGCATCCCCGCTGCAGCCTGCACTCCTGTCCTGAACACATGCGACAAGCTGCAGGCTCCAGCTTGGAGTCTGTTGGCCAGGATGAGCTAATTTTAAACAACCCAACTGTAAGAAACAATATAAGGCAGCTAAGGAGAAGCAATTCCACAGTTGTGGGCTTCTGCCCTGGGGACGTGACCCAAGCCTGTTTCTAATACCTGTGAAATAACAACGCCGAGCTTTCCTGGGGCTGATCCAGCTCCAACAAAACAACGGTAGCATTCGCATGAAACTAAAATATATGCAAACAACACCGGCGCAGAATTAAAATATAGGCTCAAGCAGACGGTGCTGAAATCTGTCCTTGTGGGAGAGAGAGCAAACAGGGATGGACGCAGTTAGGAATAAGATCCCAAGGTGTTAACGCTGATCCTCCAAATTTACATGAAAACAGACGATAGCCTTTCTGCTGCTGCTTCAGCTTTAGTTAGGGGACAGCTCGCACTGCCGGCACTTGGCTGGGATCAGGCTTCGAGTGGATAGCAGTTAGCAGAAGAGACCGGATTCTGTTGAAAACCTAAGATGAATACAGCATCAATAATTACGTGTGACTGTGCCCAGCCAGGCAAACTGCTGTGCTGTAGTCACTTCTGCAATTGTTAGACAGCCAGCACTCCCTGCTCTTGCAAGTGGCAGCAATCATAGTCCAAGACAAGAAATCTGGAAGGAAAGTTGGATACTGGAACACCACCACCTCTTCCTATGCACACAGGGAAGCTGGGCAGCAACCATCCACCTTCTTAAAAATAAAAGGAGGAAAAAAATAAAAGAAGTGATACGGCGCTGAATATTGTCTGCCTTACGGAAAACAGCAATTTCCTAAAATTACTGATAAGCAACTTATAGGACAACAGCATTTGGAAAGCGCAGCTGCCCTCCCGAGCACCTGGAGAGCACAGGCGGGCTGCTCGGCTGCCAGCAAGGATGGAGTACGCAGACGGCATGGCACGGCACAGCCTTGTGCCTCCTGCGAGCACGAGGGAAGGGCTGAGCTCACCCCAGGGGTGCATTTGCCTGCTGCCAACTGCCCCAGCTGGCCAGCGACCCCTTGGCTACGGCCTCACCCCACCACTCTCAGATCAGACCCTGCACCAGCCTCTCCGCACCACACACGCGGGCCCCGGCGTGGGCAAGGCACACGGGTCACCGCCAGGCACCACGCTGCAGGAGAGCGCCTGCCCCAAGCGTGGCAAGCCGGCCTGATGCTACCAAGGGACTAACCAGAGACTGAATGCAAGTGCAAAAGCGATGCTGCCCTGAAGAGCATCTGCTGGGGCCAGGCACTGCCCAACAGCAGAGCTCTTCCTCTGTCCTTGGGCTGCAAGGAAGGTTTTCACATCAGTATAGACATAACCACCCCCTGATACTGAGAAGGTGCATAACTCCTTTTCCTCATCTACACTCTCCACTTTGCATATCTACTATTTACTCCGTTTGTGCATTGTTAAATAACTACCTGTACATCTGCTTTCCTTTTACTGTACCAACATCACCGTCTTACCTTCGCATGCTTCACTCCTGATGTAGTAGTATGAGCTCACACTTTCACTTCAGTGAGAAAGAACTACTGCCAAAAAAAAAATATCAAACCTCCCTCCAGTAATTGCTATTTAATCCCTGACCAAGAAAACTAACAAGTTCTTCTAAGAGAGGCAAACCTTTGGGGCATTTGATTTTTAGAACGGCTGAGCACTGCAGCACTGCAGAAATAAGATATATAAAGTGTGTTTTATTTTTGCTGTTCAACAGCATGAAAGAGCTAATGCAGTGGGGCTGCCAGCACCTGATCCAATCTGACAAACCGAACAACCCAAGGGTGCGCGTCCTCCCCAGCACTCACAGCACATCTCATCCATTATGAGAACGCAATGTGAAAACTGACCCTTCCCTTCTAAGTATCAACATAAATACTGTTTGCCAGCCAGGTTAGTTCACAACGAAGAGGCTACTGAAATCGCTCCTGGTACAGAAAAGCAGTACAATTAATCTCTCAACGCAAACAAGGTTTTGTTTTCTTTAAAAAAATAAAACCTCTTTTGTTCGTTTCTGATTTTGTTTCTTCTTCCTTTAAAGCCTGGCTATCACACAGAAATTCCTAAGTAAAGGCAGCAGAGTACAGCATTGCCAAACATTACACAATGGTATGTGTGTGTGCAACACACAAAAGAATAGCTAAGGCAAGATTTTCAGAGTTGAAAATTAATTTAAATGCTTTCATGATACATTGACTCGAACCCTTGAATCACCGTGCTCCTTCACTTACTGGAGTGTATCATCTAAGCTACTGCATATGCTCAGTTACTTAGAAATCAGTAAATACTTGGTAAACATAGCACAACTTTTAAGAATTCGGGATCTCTACAACAGCCCTACAATTCTGTGCTTTTCTATTAAAAAACAGTCTCAATACAGCAAAGGAAGCTAAGTCCGTAACAAAAGCTGACAAAACATACCATGCTCACTGAATCCTTTAAGTGAGATTTGTTATTATGCTCCGCATGCAAAGGAAAGTTATTAATACACCAAACTGCAGCATCTGCTAGCTTGTTTGTACCACAAAGCGAACCATTTCTTTACATACTTGTGAGCATCAAATACAGTATTTAATGAAATAACTGCTCAAAGTGACTTTATTTTAAAATCTCAAGATCCAGTTTACTAGAATTTTGAATGAGAACTTAGTTTTGTCTTAGCTGATGTAGAAAAGCTACATTTTAAGAGACATTGCAAATGAGATCATTTGTAACATTGTCTATTGCAAATATATTGTTGCTTAGGCAAGTTATACACCCCCCCAAAAGGCACAGATCGCAACAAAATCAAACCTCAGCGAGGACTAAAATTTTCATGTCTAAATTTTCAAGTGCAAGTCACATTTGATACGTTAAAAAATTGTATATAAATATATATATATAAAATTAATTCTCTAGGCATTCCTGTGCAGGATGCAGCGGGATCACCAGAAAAATCCCCTTTTCAGCCTGACCAAGAGTCAGGGAAGGAAAGCGGTGAGCGCCAAGATGCTCCAGAACACGGTTAAGTTATCTGCCAGAGAAAAAGAAAGAATCTGGGGCTTTACTACCAGATTTCGCCCAAGCCTTGCGGCAGTGCAGGGGCTCTGCACAGGCCACGTTTCCAAAGTTTTCCCAACGCACGGCAGGAGGCGAGGGACCCGCTCGGTCGGACGCAACCCTGACACGCGACTTTTCTCGACGTTTTGCTGAAAGAGAAGAGGTTTAGCGTGGAGATGCGCGCGGGTGCTCCCAGCAATAAAGACCGCAGCCCCTAAGTCTGCAGCCTTTCTTGGCCAAACGGCCAAGGATCGGGGCATGGAAGCGGGAAAGGGTAAAACCTGGTGCCACCTGACGGCCCGGGAGGTGGGCTGGGGGATGCGGGCCTCTCCGCGGCCGCGCTGCCCAGCGCACAGCGCAAACTGCGGACGGACGGCTGCGTTCAGAGCCGCTTCTGCTGGCGCTGCGGGCGGCAAAAAGTTCGGTTCGGAGCCGCGGAAGAACGCGGCGGCACCAGCACGGAGCCGCGCCGGGCCGCTACCCCGGGCGCAGGGGCTGCGCAGCGCGGCGGCTCCGGGGAGCGCGGCCCGGGGCGGGGGGAGCACCGGCGGCCCCCGCCTGCCCCCGGGGACGGAGCGCGGCGGCGGGGGGCGCGGGGGGCCCGGGGAGGGAGCGCGCCCGGGCCCGCAAAGACGACACGAGACCGGTTCCTGGGTAAATGGTTTATGTAAGTAATAAAATATTTACTATAACATAAATAGAAACGTACCCTCGCAGTCTACATTGGTTTTGCAATAAAGATACAAACAAAAACCGAAACCCAAGGGGATGGACCGGACCGAACCCACCAGCGGGGGGGGGTGGGGGGGTGGGGGGAGAGCTCCGCGCACGGTTAGAAAATAAATAGAAACGGGCCGGGAAGCGGCGCCGCAGCGTCCCCCGGACGGGCCCGGGCCGGGCCGGGCGGAGCGGGGCCGGGGGTCGCCGCCGCCCCGGCGGCCACGCGAGGAAGGGAATAAATTAGAGTCGCAAACCTTTGGCTACTGCTGCTGCGGCCGCGGCGGCCCCGGCGCGCGGGGGGCCCGCGGCGGGCGAATAAATAGCGCGGGGCGCGGAGCGGCGCGGCCGGGCCAGTCTGAGGAATAAATTAAAGCGCGTCCCCCGCGCCCGCGCCCGCTGCGCCGCCGTCGGGGCCGCGGTGGCGGGGCCCGGCAGTCACTGCACGGCGCCGGGCAGCGCGTGGTGCAGCGGCGACGTGTCCGCCTGTGCGTAAACGTCCTCCATGGGCGGATGCGGGACCCCGGCCGGCGTCATGCGCTTCTCCTTCTGCCGCCGGTTGCAGAACCAGACCCGCACCACCTCCTTCTCCAGCTGCAGGGAGTCCGCCAGGGAGGTGATCTCGTGCGCCGAGGGCTTGGGGCACTTGAGGAAGTGGTTCTCCAGGGCGCCCTTGACGCCCACCTCGATGGAGGTGCGCTTCTTGCGCTTCCGGCCCTGCGCCGCGATCTTGTCCAGGTTGGTGGGGCTGCCCGTGCTGGAGTCCGTCTCCTCCAGCCACTTGTTGAGCAGCGGCTTCAGCTTGCACATGTTCTTGAAGCTCAGCTGCAGCGCCTCGAACCGGCAGATGGTCGTCTGCGAGAAGACGTTCCCGTAGAGGGTGCCCAGAGCCAGCCCCACGTCGGCCTGCGTGAAGCCCAGCTTGATCCGCCGCTGCTTGAACTGCTTGGCGAACTGCTCCAGGTCGTCGGAGCTGGGCGCGTCCTCGTCCGACGGCTCGGGCGGCCCCAGCGGCGGCGGCGAGGCCGCCAGCTCGTGGGCACCGGCCTCCTCGGCGCCCAGCGGGTCGCGCAGCCCGTGGTGCAGCGCGGGCGCCGGCGGGCCCAGCATCCCGTTGAGGCCGGCGTAGGGCTGCGCGTAGAGCAGCGGCTGCCCCGACGGCGGCGACATGGGCGGCAGGTGGTGCGCGCCGCCCTGCGCCCAGCCGCCCGCCGCGCCGCCCGCCGCCGGCTGGTGCACCAGGTGCGAGCGGTGGTGGAAGGCGGCGGCGGCGGCCGACAGCTCCTCGCGGGGCCCCGGCGGGCCGCCCTTGGCGTGCTCGGCGGGCGGGAGGTGCGCGCCGCCGCCGCCCCCGCCGCTGCCCCAGTCCGTGCCGGCGCTGGGCAGCCACTGGTGGTGCGCCAGCCCGACGGCGTGCCCGGCGGCGGGGGCCAGCCCCTGCAGGTACTCGTGGTGCATCATCTTCTGCACCTCGCGGTACGTGGTGCCCTGGTGCAGCCGGTCCCCGTCGGGGTGCATCAGCGCGGCGCTGCGCGGCAGGTACTGCGCGGTGGCGGCCATGGCCGTCTGCGCCGCTCCGCGCCGCGCCGCGCTTTAGAGCCGCGCGCCGGGG
This sequence comes from Falco peregrinus, assembly GCF_023634155.1. Taxonomy (NCBI): domain Eukaryota; kingdom Metazoa; phylum Chordata; class Aves; order Falconiformes; family Falconidae; genus Falco; species Falco peregrinus. The sequence continues at coordinate 120,085,758 of NC_073723.1, forward strand.
CGCCCGGCCGCCGCGCGCCGGCCCCGCCCCCGCGCCCCATTGGCCCGCCCGCCGCCGCCGCCGGCCCGCGCCGCTCCGCCATAGGGCGCCGCCGGCACGGGGCGCCGCCCCGCGCTTCCCGCCACCATTGGCCGGCGGCTGGCGGCCGCTGCCGGCGGATTGGCCCGCGGAGGCGCTCGGCGGGGGAGCCCGCGTGCACCCGCCGGCGGGGCGGCCGCCGATTGGCGGAGGGCGGTTCATTCATGCCGGGCTGCCAGCGGCCGCGTGGGCCGGCCCCGGGCGCGGGGGCGCGGGGGCGCGTGCGTCGGCGCGGCGGGGGCCCCGACGGCAGCGCGGCAGGGCACGGTCCTGGGCAGTGGTGGCACGGAACGGGTCTGCACCGTGCCATTGGCACGGCATGGCAGGGTCTGACATGGCAGCATTGGCCGTGGTGGCACGGCACAGTGCCAGTGGCATGCCGTGGCGCAGCATGGCACAGCGGCAGCCACAGTGGTGGCATGACATGGTGGCATTGGCAGCAGTGGCATGGCACAGGTCTGCATGGTGCCAGTGGCACGGCATGACATGGTCTGACATGGTGGCATTGGCAGTGGTGGCATGGCACAGGTCTGCATGGTGCCAGTGGCATGGCATGGCATGGTCTGACATGGTGGCATTGGCAGTGGTGGCATGGCACAGGTCTGCATGGTCCCAGTGGCATGGCATGGCATGGCGTGGTGTGGCACAGCCCCACCTGGGACTGCAACCCAGCACGGGGCGGCCCGGCACACTGCAAACCTGCCGGACAGTGCAGGGCCCTGCCCTACGGTCTCTGCGCCGTGCAGACCCGCACGCGGGCACTGGGCTGATCTCCGGTGGCATCTCTGCCCCGTTGCCCAGGGGTGGCCACAGGTCCTTGGCCAACGAACCCTGGGGTAACCAAGAACTGCTTGGATGCTGAAAGCCCTGATTTACCCTTTCATTAAACTTGGGCCCTGGACCCTGAGAAGTTGAGAGCTCCTTTCTCAACACCCCGTAGGATAAAGCAGGGAGGGCCAAGTGATGAAGATCTGAGCTCGTTTGGGTGTCACGGGAAATGTGGGTCTTGGAAGCAGCCTCAGAGGCAAGTCTCTGAGCCGGTTTGAGGGTTGGCACAGGATAAAGGGTGGAGAAGTTTGTGAGAAAAAAACAATGACAACAAGCAATGGACGTGTCTGGCAGTGCTGGAGAGGGGCAAGGGACACCTTAATTAACCCAGCTCCAGACTTCATTTGGGGCTTGAGGCCCAAAGTGAATCAGGATGGGCACCAGGAACATTAATCACTTCTGAAAATTAATCTTCGCCTCTGTGCTCGCATCTTACAAATGGAAGCAGAGACAGTGACCTTTGCCAAGGGCTTAGGTGAACAATGAACCACCGGATCAATACGTGTACGAGTGTAACATGTCAATGGCCGTGCACAGATGCCCTGCTCCCTCCTGCTGGAGCGGAGGCGCCTGGGCAGTGTCTCTCCACTGTTAAGGACATTAACTGCTGCCTCCCAAAAGGCTTTCCCTGACAAGATGTGCCATGTCCCTTCCCTCTGCGTTGCAGGCACTTTGCCGTTTCGCTGCACTGAAGCCCTGATTTGGACTTTGGTGACTCCAGCCCTCTGTGCCAGGACTATGGAGCCAGCAGGCAGAAGAGCTGATCTTGGCTTCTGGGCTTGGGGGGGACCAAGCGGGGCTGCTGCAACGCCCCGCACCCATGGGCTGCCCAGCGTGTACGCTGCTCACTGCCCACCTTGTGCCGGTGTGACGCCGGCCCTGCAGGCTGTGGTGAGTTGAGTCCCGGTGCTGCGGGGTGGCAGGGCCACCAAGGTGCACGCTCGGTGGTCACCCCTGGACCCCTCTCCTGGCTGGCCCAGCCCCCGGCGCTGCTGGCTGTGCAGGATCAGGCCAGGCTGGCAAGGGCTGTCTCCTCCGGCAGGCTGGCAACACCCAGCCCAGCGGGAGCTGCTCCTGCCCTTTGCCAGCCAAGGGCCAAAGCGGCGGCTGCAGGATCCGTGCCTGCCCGTGGCGGGGGCTCGGGCGTCGTGTCAGGGGCCTGGGGAGCTGCTGGCCCTTATTTTGCTGAATCACAGAATGAACAGCTACAGGAGTGATGTGCCTTGCTGCTGGCAGGCTCAGTTTTACACTGTCCTTGCCAAAACCGACAGGTTTGGGATTGAACACGTGCATTTTTGGCTGTGGAATGATGTGTGAACCCAGTCTCTGTTTTCAGGTATATACCGCTAGGAAGAGCCTGGACTTTGCAGGAGAGATGGGTTTCATAGATCATGGAGCATATTTCATTAGGAGAATAATGGTCTTTTTTTTTCCTGAGGAATCCTTTGCAAACACTGCATACGTTTGTAATGAATATAACCCTTTCAGATGATTCAGTGACATGCTGTAAAATATCATACTTGGTTAAGCAATTTCTGTATATTTTTTTCTGACCTAGACTCATATTCATGTCAACTCTTCATGATGCAGTGCCATAATATTCAAATTTTTGGTAGCCAATTGCTTTTGATATTTATATCCATTTTTAAGGGAATCACAATGAATAAATGTGCCCAGCTTTAACTTTATGCAAAATAAGCTGTGTGTAAATCAGTAAATCATTAGTAGAAATGAATCATTTCCAAAGGCTGAGGACTGGATCACATTTCAAACTTTCATCTATACGTATTTCAGAAGTCACTGAAGGAGGAAACACATTGTGTGTGATAACTTAGCTCCTGATCACAGACTGCACAGCAGTATTGGTTTATGCTTGATCAAATGATCTTTTCAAACCAAGGCATTGCGCACAGATTGTGCTCTGGGGTTGTTTTACTTTGTAAAAGTTGAATTTAAAGACGAAACAGCAAAGAACAGAGGAATATGAGAAATTCTCATTTAACACCTTCCTCAGCGACTCCAACTCCAGAAGTGAGAGCAAAGTGGCAAAATTAACACTTTTGTAAAACAATGGGAAGGAGGTAAAAGCAGAGGAGAGTGCTGACCCTAAGTGAAGTGGATGGGAAGGGTTAAGATCTGTCCATACAAGCGCTAATTTCAAGAGATGGATGTGCATATTTGTGCTGCTGTTGCTGCTGAGGTGTGCGACAGAGGTGTGCTGACCTTGTTCGAAAGACCCTGTCAATACTTCAGTGTTGGAAGTAACTTTCCTTTTTAAAAAATACTTCAATTACAGGTATTATTTTTACATAGCTTTTCCAGTGCCATATCATCCAGCAAGTCCCTGTAGGAGAGCACCCAGGTTTCCTAGCAAAAGCTGGTTCCTTTGTTATGCCTAACCAGGAATATTGGCATGCAGTCCATTCCCTCTTCAAGGAATAAACAACCCCATGGGCAATGTTCGATATGATTCATTCTCTGTGTGACTGTGACGGCATCAAAACCTGCCTAATGCAGCTGGATCTGAGGCTGGTGGGAGGACTGAAATAACAAGGCAATCTCCGCACGTAGGGAAACAGAGCTGGAACCACTGCGCATGGCGAGGGGGATGCTGGCTACGCAGTGTGTGCTGTGCTCCCCTGGCTGGGTCCAGGTACCAGGGACTTGCTGTTGCCTGGGGACGAGCTGCGCTAAGGGGCAGTGTCATGTCAGGACATCACAGCTGGAAGCCTGTCTCACAGCTGGAGGAATCCTCCCCCTCAGTTTTCACTGGTCCCGCTCCGCTCCCCTCCCAGTTTAGGTTCAGCTCCTATGTGCAATGCCAAAAGCATCTGCAACACCTGACGCTGTGGTGCCATCAGGTGTAGTAGGAGAATCCATGCCCAGGAGCAGGAGGGGCTTGGGGGTGGGGGGAATCCCTCCAGCCTCCAGTTTTATCGGGGCTGAACAGCACCAGCTTTCTCTTCTGCACTGGTCCTGACTGGAAGGCTGTTCCAGAGTTAAGTTACGCTGCAGAATGATGTATCTGCTAACACCCTGTGAGGTGAGCACGTAGCGTCATGTCCTCACTTACAGGACAAATCCCACCTGAGCCAGGGAACTCAGACACATTGCAGGGGCTTTACCCTGGCCTGGGGTTAGGACTGTTGTCTCTTCTAAGGCAAAACGACGAAGGCGTTGCTGCTTCTACCTCCAGGTCAACAAGGCTCCCACACAGAAGACAGAAAATCAGTTTGAGGTGAGCTGGATTCTGTGAGCTTTGGGTCCAGGAGATACAGCAAGTGCAAAGCAACAGGGTTGTGGGAGAGGGTCTTACCCTTACAGCTGTGCATGCTGGAAGCCACCTGTTTGGGAAAACGTGGTTGTGGTTGCCTTGACAATCTTCAGTCAAGACAGAAGGTCCTTTTCGGCTGCAGTCCCTCTTTGAACAGGATTAGGCTCAGTTCTTCAGGGGTCACCCAGTTCCAAGCATGCTGTGGGTGCTCTTGGGGAGCTGCTCTTCCCCCTGCAGCGTTTGCATGATAAGCGACCTTATCGCCCGAGGGCCACTGCAGGGAAGCAGCCACTGCGCCACGGTCCTCTGGCCATGCTGGAACTGTGCCTCGAACCTGAGTCTCCTGCAGCTCGGCACGGGGTGAAGCCACCTGGGCCTCATCTCAGACACCAGCTGAAACAACTCAATCGGACATCAGCCCGGTGGGTTTGCACCATTTCCGTGGCAAGGAGAGCTACCAGCATTAGCTGTCAGCTGAGGGGTGTCCGAAAGCCAGGTCTGAACTCTGCAAGTGTGACACTCCCCTAAGGAGAGGCAGCATTTCCCAAAAGTTTTGGCATTTTGTCTAAATATCCTTCATCTAGGACTAGAGCACAGATAATAAATTTTTACTTTTTAGATGGCTATGTCTTTTGACAAAATGCTCTTTTTGTTTTGCTTATCTAAACTTGCAGAATTCTTAATTTAGTGACAATTAACAAGTTAGTGGCTGGGACAACAGTGATTTTAACCATAACCGTAGAGAGGAAGAGAGAGTGAATCGTGGAGAACAGTTAATACAGATGTACGAGGTGTGCTCACTATGATTAGCTTTAGTCATATACAGTCCTGTAATTATTTGAAAATTGTCCAGAAATGTGTTCTCACAGGGCCAAAATGAATGCAAAAAATGCTGTTGCAATCTTTTATTGAATCAATGAAATTTAGATTAGGCAGTCACTAAATTCCTATTTACACAACAGACCTTAATGGCTCCAAAGGAAGCACTCAAATGTATTCGACAAATAATCCCTATTTATGAAAGCCCCATAATATGCATTTACATAATCCCCACTTTAAAAAGCTGTATCAGCTCTAAAGTTCTTCAGCTCAGAGATATGCACCAGGGGATTAAAAGTACCAAACAAAACAAAGGGAAGTAAAATGTACACATGCACACATCCCCAGACACACACCGCAATCTTTAAGATTAACACGCAGAGAAGGAGGTAGGGATGCCACACTGGCTTTCCTCACCCCCCCCTCCACCTCCAGCAGTGTTTGTGCATGCGCACAGACGTGAACACACGCATGTGCACAACTCTACAAGTGGCGCAGCATCATTTTGAGCACGTGCACGGTACCGCAGTGCCCCTGTGCATCGAGTCCCTCCCAGCTTTCCTAGCCCTTTTTCCCAAATACAATATTGGTTAAGCATGTATGCCCGCTACCATAATGATGTTTTGGGACATACGCAGCAGCTTTAGAAAGCAGCTGACTTGGCATGAAGTCAGTGGGTCATGCGTTTTATTCCTACTCGAGATGATTGGACTCTTGCTAATATCCCCATGTGATGGATGCGGCATTTTGCTGTCGGAGGTGCTGTCCTTGAGATAAGAAGTATGACAGAGTATAGATCTGCACCAAGCATGTTAATGTTGCTGAAGGGTTTGAATTAAAAAAAAGCTGTTCTTTACTGTGGAAAACAAGCTGTCCCTGAAAACCTGATTCTCCAGAAGAAATGCAAATGTTGGATACTGATTCGTTACCTTCTTTATTTTTACCCTGTTTAGCAATTGTCTGCTGTTTAGGAACAAAATGCTATGACTCTCACCTGGTGAAGCACCAATTTCACAATTCTGATGGCTGGGTAAAGTATGTACTGGCTTCGGTCAAACTAAGAAAAGGAAAATACGGCAGAATTAATTTCCAGCTTCGGAGAAATGTCTTCACTCCCTGGACATTCTGAACCGTGTGTGTGTCTTTTGTTTAAAACTCTTTCATTAACATTTATAAAATAGATGAGAATGTGAAAGCACTGAGATGTTGGTATTTACCTTCAGGGAATGACAGCATTCAAGGGATGTTGAGTTCTGTCTGCAAAAGCTCAGCCTTTCCGGCAGCCCCTGGGTTGCCAGCAGCTCCCGAGGTGCTGCAGGCACCAAGCACCAAGCCACAGTGGGGACACTGGCCAGAGCGCAGCTCATGCCCAAGCCACCTTCCCACCGGGTGGGATTTTTCTGGTTTGCCAGAGTAGGGCAGGGGCCGGCGTCCCCTTGGTTTCTCTCTCACAGGGGCTGGGGCACCCCTGCATCCCTGCACCCCTGCATCCCTGCCTGCCTCCCCCGTGGAGGTCGGCTCTCCTCTGCCTGGGAACTCTCCAGCCTAACGGCCAGTGAAACTCTCGGCCTTAAAGCCACACTCGTTCCCTGAGTGAGGCTGGGGGCAACAGAAGGGCTTAGCAGCGGACTGCACTGGGTGCCTGAGGCACCGCGCGTTTCTTCCCAAAATAACACAAGAGAGCGGTAATTTTGCTCTGTGCGTTCCGAGCTCTGTTCCACGTAATAATGAAGCTTTTGAGTTAAGGTTTCCATTTAATGAGGCTCTTTGCAGTTTACATAAAACAACCACATGAATAAATACTCATTTTGGAAAAGATAAGACCTGAGGATGAGTTTGGCAGGGGTTCAGCAAGAAAGATTATGCATACAGCAGATAAAGGTGTCTACGGTTGTGCTGTCACTTGATCTTGTCAATCTAATATCAACTCGAACATGGAGGAGAAGCAGCCGTTACTTTTCCGGAGCGCAGTAACAGGCTCTCAGGAATCATCACACCTGGAGCTGATCAAATGCAGGAGCTCTCATGTGCTTGTCCCCCAAAGCCAGCCAGCGGTGATTACAGTCAGCACAGCAACCTGTGAAGTCTGATTGCGGAGGAAGGGGAATCGCGCAGAGTTATGGTTCATTTTTTCAGTTCCGAATGGATTTGGTGTAGGACATGTGTGTTCTTTCACTCTCCCCACTCCACATTGATTACTCTAACGATGCACTGTTCCAGAGCTGGTCTTTCAGTATTCACAAGTCACACTTCCCAGGTTGGCTACCCAAAAATGGGATGTTTTGAAAAATGTGCAGATGTAGAAGAATGGGGAGGCAGACGTTTTCTTTGTGGCAAGGTCGAAGTGTGAGGGTTGGGAGATGAAGGGATGAATCCCTGTAATTTTGTTGTTACTACAAATTATGCCTTGTTTAAACTTTCCACCTCAGGCTTTGATCTGTTATACTGGTGCTAATCCATATATTCATGCTTTGCTAGCCTGGATTTGAAGCGATATAGTCCAGCTCATTGTCAAGACCAAGAATCCTCCCTATCTTCTGCCTGCACTGCCACTCTGTCATAGGTGTTTTCACTTTTTGTGACTCGTCATCGGCTCTGTTGTTTTAACTGAGGCAGAGGACAAGAGTTCAGAAGGAAGGAAAACATCCCTTTCTAATGAAATTAACTTATTAGGTGAACACCTGCTTCTGGAGAGCAGCAGTCAGGCATCAGCCTTCAGACTACTCATGCCTGCTCCTCCCTGCCTGCCCCCTGACCCACCGAGCCCCCTGCCCACTGGGCTGGTGGTGGGACCAGGGACCTGGCAGCATGGGCTGAGACAGCAGCAGAAAGAGGTGATGCTGCGGGTGGCTCTTCACTGGTCTCAGTCTCTCTGGAGAGAGTGAAGCGCTGAGCCCCTGGAGTAGAGGGTCATGCCTGGGACATCGTGTCACTAAGTGTGGGCTGTTTCGTAAGGATGATGCTACTAACACATTTCATTTCTCCACTCCTCTTTTTGAGCCAAGCACAATGATGAAAATATCACATCTGGTCAGTTCCAAGACTTCTCTTTGACCAACTCATCCAGTGACTTCTTGTGTGTTTCTTCCCATCAGTCTCTCTCTTTCTGTCCTCCCTTTGGCTGTTTCCTTACTCATTTAAATTATTCTATTAACCTCTACTTCCTTCAGCCCTGTGGAGAGCCCTTATGAGATTACCGGGACATCCACACCATAGAAACAACATAACGCAGCTTGGTGTGTAAGGTCTTATCTGGCAGGCAACAGTTTCTTGTGCAAACAAATAGCATTGAACTGAGCGGGAAGAGCAGGTGCTGTAAGGGACAAACCTTTCCAGCCCCGCTGCTGGACCAGTTTGCACTGTTACTGTTGGGATAGGAGGAGCCGAGGATGAGGAGCCTGTTCCGTGCTTTGGCAGGATGTTCAATCTGTGAGTCATAGCTCTGCTGGAGCCGTACCAGCCCCTTGGCCAGACAAGCTTTGCCTTCATTAACTCTTTCCTGCAGGAGAAGCAGAAGCCAATTAATTACAACTTAGACTTTATTCCATTAAACTCCTCTAAGCTCCAGGGAAAGAGCCTTAAGACTCTACTCTGATCCTGTTGCCACTGACGCCAGTAAAAAGCTCTCCACAGACTTGGATGGGAGGAGGCATTAATTCCATGTCTGCTTTCAGCCTGGAGCATGGCCACACTCAGTGCCACTGCCAGGACGGCTGTGCCTCCAAACGCAGTCCCTCGTCCCCGTCAGCACCTGCTTGTTGTCTGCAGAGAGTGATTCCTGCCAGTCTGACCAAGTGGCCACCCTCCCACTGGCCGTACATTGTAGTCACCATCAAAACCTTGCTCCCGTATCTTAAACATTCATTCTGGTGCTCCCTATAAAGAAAAACCCTGAGCCTTTCACCTTCCAAGCTGAACAGACTTTAATTAATTGGCTTTTCAAAGAGTGACCATCACATCTGAAACGACAGACTCCAGATCATTCCCAACACTTGCAGTTTTGCTTCTAGAAATCTTCACAAGCAGGGACTAAGTCACAGCTCCAGAAGGCTGGTTTTAAGCGAGCAAATCGTAGCAAATCGTTCCTCAATCTCCTTTTCATAAACTATTTGTGTTTCAGAGAAGTCAGAGGACTGAATGCAGGTTGTCTGTGTCATACTGGACTGCACAGTTGATAAGGCAGGAGTGGACCCAGCATTGCTACAAGAACAGGTTAAATGTCATCACCTGGTGCGACACCACAAACATGTCTTTGCATGGGGTCTGATGCCATCGTGCCACAGAGCCTTCAGTGTATAGGCAGCTGGTTTTTTATTCATGGGCAGATTGCTTAGGTATTTGGTGCAGAATAGGTACAAGGTGATAAAAGAAGTGTATTATTTATACAGCATATGAAAATGCAACTGGTCTTCTGGATATGGGACAGCATAATTCAAAGTCAGACTTCTCTTTGTTCCTTTTGTGTTGCAAGTAGCTCACTGGCGAGGGCCCAGCACTTCTCAGACTGGTTACAGGACTGTCTCACCTGAGCTCCGATCTGGGCCACAGCTTGTATTTCTTGTATTTTGTTCAGCTGCACTGTGGGCCAATAAACTCCCACTGCAGTCAATAGGCCCTTGGGATCCAGTCTTTCTCTGGAGTCACGGTGCAATGATGTGTCACTTCTTTGCTCATACTACTCTTTTGAGCAGTTCTCTTCCTGGTCTCACTGATTTCAGTCAACATTTCCTAGAACCTCATCAACACAATTCTTAGCAGCAGCGCAGGGGACTGACTTTACTCTTTGCTGTGGTCCACAGAGGTAGTAATGCTCTGGTGGTCCGCAGGGGTGGTCATGTCAGGGAAATGCTCGGATGCAGGTCTGTCCGCTGATGCGTGCATCCCTCCTTCCCGAGGAAAGGGCAGTCGAGGGGGAGAGCCTGCGAGCCTCCGGCGGGCACTGCTTCAATCCTTCAAGGTGGAGACAAAAATAGAGAAGAGTTCTTGGTAAGAGGTTGGGTAAAGAAGCTAGAATACCTAGCAGAGTATGGAAGTGAAGAAAAAATAGGTTCATCAGACATCACACTTCACCTTCATTTCTTTTTCTGTCAATCTCTTTTCTATTGTGTAGTAAATTCTCTTTCAGGGCGCTGTGGTTTGGCAATTCAGAATTGTTTAAATCCCCTAGATGAACACTATGTCACAGGGGGGTGGTTTAATATCCAGGGTCCAATTTTCAACGGCTGCAGTGCCTCACCTCAGCTTCAGCTGTTTCTGCACAGCTATAAGCCCACAGAAAAAATTTTAAGCTGCACCGCCTGCTGCTCCTGGTCTGTGCTCAGTTTGTGCTTTTGCCATTTGTAGGTGCTAGCAGAACAGAGACCGTCCTTGCACAGGCATTTTTGTGTGCAGATTTCTATGTGAACAAAGAGAAATGGCACTTTGCAAACATGTCTCTGGGGAGCACATTCTTAAAAAAATGGAATTGATACCTGTGTAACCTCAAGTGGCCTAGGCACTTTTCTTCCTCCCCTCTTTCATTCAGTGTCACAGCCTATCACACCCCTTTGTCTACAACTGCCCGTTCAGAAATGCTGTTTCTTCAGTTCAGTGCTTAGAAACAGCTGCTCTGTGCTTCAGAATGAAGAATGTGCGTGAAGTTTGTCTGTTTTTTCTAGATGTCTGTGTCACTTCATATGTATACACAGCAGAGAAAACACAAACTTATTTAAGCTGGGCAAAATACAAGGTTGAGATTCATTGAAAGTAATCAAGAAAAATACATGAAAATTTATAGAAGTGAAGGAAATCTGAATGCTGAACAGCATTTTCCCTCTGTCCTCATTTAACCAATGTGATCATAAGCTATTATTTTAAACTCTTAATGCATCAGAAAGGCAGAAAGACTATTTTTTAGGTGGCAACATAAAAGCAACAGCAACCTGACAAGCTTACAGATGGTCAGCAAACCCAATGCCTTTTGGATTGTTCTGGACTTTCACTTAATTGAAAGTAAAATATGCAGCTGTACTGCGGGTGGTTTTCTCCCTTTCTCTGTGGGAGGGGGCAGCTCCTGCCTTGAGTTCCCAGGCTGGTGCTGCCCAGGCTCCCCTGTTCTCACTCGGGGGGACTCACACCCACCCAGCTTGGTGCGGTGAGGCTGGGCTATGTCACAGTGCAAATGTCTGTGGGCATTGCTGGGCGTCTGCGTCACCCTGAAAGTCCTGCAAAGGCTGAGGGGCTCTGGTTGAGCGCGGTGCCAGGGGGACCCCAGTGAGGGAGAGCGGCCAGGCTCTTGCCTGCCAGAGAAGAGCCTGTGGCTGGGATAGGGGGCAGGAGCCTCCTTGTGCCCACCTCCCACCTGTATGTTAGTGGGACCAAGTCTGCCCAAACTGATGGGAAAGGAATGCGGGGGAAAGAGTTCTGGAGGTAAAAAAAGGGCAGAATCCTAATTTTGGGGTGCTGCCCACGCTCCCCCAGTTACAAAGCTTTCAAGCTTTGCGGGTGGCCACACAGCCGCACATTTTACCTCCTTGTCCATCGGTGATCACTCGGGAAGGCTTGGCACTATCTGCAACGCATGTGTGCGCACATGCAAGGAGCCAATTAAAGCACCAGGGCCGGCGTTCCCTCCCGACTCCCCCATGGGTGCGTGCGGCTCGAACAGCTTAATGAGATGGGACAGCCAGAAATGCATCACTAGGCAACGTGGCACTGCTGGCCAGTCTGGCCCCACCGCAGAGGACTGGCCAGCCAGCAAGGGGGGCTGCACGCCGCGGCTGCACCAGGGGCTGGGCCGCAGCAGTGGAAAGGAGAGAGCGCTGAGCTGTTGGGAAGGAATCAAGAGAGGAGAGCCTCATCTATGGAACGTACTAAACTGAGAGGGATGGGCAGGAGCCTGGAGTGAGCACTGCCAGCACAGGGAGGGGTGATCCTGCCTGAAGCCTTGTACCCCTCCCTGGAGACTGCACGGCTCCTAACAAGAGCCAAGCACACGGGAAAGGTCCTTATTAAGGACCCTTATGGATGCTCTTCTATACCCTTGATTGTATAAGGATCCTGCAAGCAAAATTATGACGACTGTTAGGAGTATCTGCTTTCAGTTAAAGGAATCAGCTCCTCTGCTTCTCAAGGCTGAGGCATGTGTCATCCCCCCCCGTCCTTTGGCTGTTTAACCTCATGCACTGGCTCCTGGTGCCAGCAACGCAGCCTGCCCAGCGGGAGTGACTCTCCACTTGCTTTTCAGACACTTGTGTATCACAAGAATCGTGGGTTCAGCGTCTCTGCCTGTCCCAGAGAGCACCCTGAGCACCCTTCCTGCAAGCCTGCAGAACGCGTGCTTTCCAGTTGTTAACAGCTGCACGCCCACTGCCAGCTACACGCACAGAACAACTGGCAGGTTTTAGGCATCTGTTCCAGTTTTTACCTCAGTGAAGCAAGGCTAACAAAATGGTAACACTTAGAGCTATCAGCTGCCTCAGACAAAACACAGCTGTTTGCTCCTATGTCAGCACTGTGGGTGGGTGAAGCATTGATGACATTTGTAGGACCAGGCAGTGAAACAAACTTTTACTAGACTGTGTTCTTTTCACATGTGATTTTTTTTCCCAAAAATTCCTATCCTGGGACCTTACCTAAAGCCATATAGAAGCAAGGCAGAAGAGCATTAGAAATTGCACCAGTTTGGAAGCTTGCATCCTCCTCTGCTTGCCCTGCTTCAGAGCTACCACCTCTCTCTGCCACATTAGGTAGTATTTTCATTAGATACCCAACCTCTGGCTCTGATTAAATAACTTGTATAATTAGATTGAGACATCTGCTTATCCCTGGGGGAAGAAATCCTTTTCAGCACTGGACTAAGTCTGATTTGGTTAATTACCTTAGCAGTACTGTATTAATACATAGTTTCTCGATGGCAAGAAGCTGTTGTATTAGGTTTATTCCTCCTGGCTTTCATAATACTACAGTAAGACAGTTTAGGGATTAGGAATCAGGCATTGAGCCCAGTATTTCCCTCCTCTCTTCACTCATCTCAACACTCCCCTTGTTTTGCTGATTAACATACTCCCAGTTTTGCTTGCCTGTTGTATACTGTTTCCAGGTTCTTTGACGAGTAAAGATAATACATTCCCAGTGCCTGCTACAGAACAAGGCATCCTGGTATACTTTGGAGTAATTAAAGTTCTTGGGGTTCCTTAGAGATGCGAATCTGTTTCAACAAACTACCATTACCGTTGGCACTGCTGGTTCTTCCATTCAGCCCCAGGAGTGCAGCAGTCCACCTGGAGAGCGGCCAAGTGGAGTGGACGCCAGAGCAGGGCAGCACAGAGGGGCACGCAGGGCTGCATGCACTGCCCGTTCCCTCCACTGGCTGCAAGTCTGAACATCTGCCAACCTCTGCCCACACGTGTGCTGCAGAGCTCCCTGCAGCTGCAACGAAGGCTGGTGCTGTCCTGCGGACAAGCTCGACCAAAAGCAAACAAACTTACATACACTGAAAAGAAGCAACTGAGATTTGAACAGGCTGGTCTGGGGGCCAAACGCCACTTCTGGCAATGGCAAGAGCTGAATCAGGAGCAAAGGAAACATTATGTAATAGAGCATTTTTCTATCAACAGATGGAAATACCTAATAAGATTTAAATCATCTGTTTGATAACCAAGCTGTTACAGAATTAGAGATTCAAGCTTCCCATGGAAACTTCAATTCTCCGAACCATGTATTTACTATTTATATGACTTGCCAGCCTATCTAAAGGCTTGTCCTTTTCAGAACGCTGTACAGGCAGCCAGAAGGTGCTTTCACAAAGAATTGTTTGGACGCTTCTCAAAGCAAAAATATATTCAGTGCAGAACTTCATTGTTACATTAAATCTGTGAGTTTTAGAAAAAGGTGATGGGAGTGGAAATCATGGGGGAGGAGAAGCATAGGAACGTTAACATCAAATGCTTATAGGAGGTCAGAGCAAAGATACCCTGTCCAGCAACATAGGCGTAGGGCAGACTGTCAGAACAGCACAAGGCTTGCAGCAATGCCTCTCCAGAATATTGTCCCAGAGTCTGACAGTTTGCAGAGATTTCCCATGACAGAAGTGAGGTTTGATATTCAATAGCTGTTAGGGTTGGTTTTTTGTTTCCTTCCATGATTTTGTCCAGTTTATTTTTTTAAATTTATGTAAACCTTCAGCATCCACAACATTCTTCAGCAAAGATTTCTGCAGATTAGTGACACATTGTGCAAAGAACCACCTTCTTCTGTTTGAAGAACCAGAGCCAGTGAGCAAGTCACCTCTGGGTGACTTCTTCATGCTCCTCACGATTTCAGTGACTGCTATCATTTTGTCCTGCAGTCACCTCTTTCCATGCTGAGGAATCAGTCTGTGGAGCTGTGCCTCCTATGGAGGCTGTTTGATACCCTTGATCAGCCTCGTTGCACACTTCTGAATATTTTCCAGGTGTATAGATGCTTTGACAACTAGAATGCAAAGAGAACAAAATAATTTCACCTGATTTCTATGGCCTGTGTTCCTGAGAATACTGGGCCACCCAAAGCATCTGTTAGGAGAGAGGCGCCTCCCAGGAGCCAAGACTGCTGTGAGGTGAATGTGTTCAGTTTAGAAAGATTTAAAAGCAGCACAGCTTTGGAACAGTTTGGCTGTTGTTGACATCTAAAGTAGCCTTTTACTGGGCAAATGGTGTAAATAAGCTTTCTCACATTTCTTCTGAGGAAAATAAAAGAAACCAACAAAACACCCACAACAGAGGGGAGGGGGGCTGTCGCAGCACCAGCAAAACTTGCTGGCTGCTACAAGGCTTTTACCATCCCACCCCAGGTTAACTCCAACAGCAGTTCCCACACCTTGCCCCGGCACGGCCACCAATCCCCCACGAGGTTTCAACAGTTCATTTACTGCCCGTGCTGTTTCCTCATCCTCTTCAGGCCAGTCCACCCTGCTTCTTGCCTCTGCTGCATCCTTCTCCTTGTCTCTCCAACATCCAGAGCACTCTCTCTTCTGCTTCTTTCAGGTCTCTTCCTCCCATGCACCTCTTCCATCTCCCCCCTCAGCTATTTAACTACTCAGCAGAACCAGCCACAGCTGCACCTCATCCACATCAGCCAAGCCCCGACCCTGAAGCCAGCCCACAGCTGTATGTTATCAATGTTAATTAACCTGCCTTCATTCCTCTACAGGGGGCAACCACTGCAAAGGCGGCAGAAGCAGGGGTGTTTCTCACAGCACCCCTCAGCACAGGTGAAGGCTAAGGGCTGGCTTCCTGGCAGGCCACTTCAGAAACATTTTCCCTCCATGCTTTTTCTAGGTTGGAACGTGAGTAAAGGTTGGATTTTGTCCTGGGTACTTTTCTTTCCCTGTAACTTTCACACAAGCATGAAATATAATGGGATAAGTTTCAAGCAAGACAATGGATTACCTTGTACCGATGTGCAGGCCCAAGGTATCTATTATTTATAGACCTCATTTTCTTGTAGAGAATTTGCATAGATGGACTCCTGGTGGCTGACAGGCCTGGAGCTGGGAGGCTCGTGAGCCAGCACTGGTACTGGTGAGCAGTGGGATTCAGCAGCCAGGTATCACTTTGGGTTATGTTGCATCGCCATCACCACCCCTGCGCTGCTGGACCGGACCAGCCTGGCCACAGACTGCGGCAGTGAGGCTGGAAACAGGGGGCAGGGGAGAATTTTGCCAGAAAAGCGAGACCGCTCAGCTCCGGAGGGGATATGTCATTATTCCTCACATCACTTTGGCACTATGACTGCTTAGCAGGTACAGGGGGAACCTCCAGATGTGACTGTGCAGTGCAGCCCCAGCGTGTTTGGGGGGATTCAGGCTTCCGTCAGAGCTCCCACGCGCGTGTTGTCACTAGGTGTAACTTCAGCCTGAGAGAAAGCAAAACCACTTTGGCAAAAGCTGAACAAACACTCCTACACCCAGCTTGAAACAGAGATGCTGCCCGGTGGCAGCTGGGCGGGTTGCTCCAATTGTCATCAGAGGAGCTGAAGTATTGATCTGCCAGGAGCCTGAGTGCGTGTTTAAGGGAGACTCGTCATTCCCTTGCTGGAGCCGTCTCAAAAGTGGTCTTCTAAGGATGAGGCTTAGCAGGAGAAGGGTGCATGTGCTCCTGGGCTTCAGCTTAGCCCTAAAGACCCACTCCAGGAGCCACTGCTCTTTGAGCAAAGGGGAAGTGCAACATATAGCTGTTCCTTGGAAGAAGGTGTCACAGAAGCCACGTGTCGCTGGTGGCTGGTGAGACGGGGTCAGCGGCTCACTGGCAGAGAGCTCCTGCAAGGAACAACACCGAATTAAGGCACCAGTGGGAGGGAAGCGCCTGGCTTGCATGAGCAGTGCTGCTCGCTGGTGTCTCTCCTGACATGGGTTACGGCTGTGGTGGTGGGACCCGTGGCTCCTCCAGGCCACCCGGGGGGTCCCCCCCACTCCCCTCAGGCCCCGGGGCCGCTGGCGACACGTGAGCAAGAAGGGCCTAAGCAAAGTTAGATCCAAGTGCGCAAAGCTGGATCATGTTTCATAAAACCAGCTTTACGTAGTTAATCCTCTGATTGATTTTAAAGCCTCGCAGAAAGACTATTAAGAGATTTGCTTTGGCAGCGCTTCCCAGTGCTGGCGCGCTGCCGCCACCGCCGCTCACCTGACATTTGTGCAGCCACGGCCTGAGCCCCTTCCCAGGGCAGAGCAGCCCTTACACCCTCCACTTCAGTTGTATCAACTTTCTCTTTGCTGAAATTCCATCAGGAGGATTAACGCTCCTACACAAGCAAAAGTGCCAACCCTGGTGTCAGGTCTCCAGGCACCGGCTGCGGCTGGGGACCCCACAGGGACCCCCAGTCCGGTGTGGGGTGCCCCTCCTTGCGTGCCCCCCGGTGCCGGCTGCAGCCCCTGCTGCCTCCCCAGTGGCACACTCCTCTGTCGCTTCGCGTCTGGGTTTAGCTTTTTCTTTCCTGGGCAGGGTGGTGGGTCGGCTGTGTGGCTGGGCTGGCAGGTGGCTGTGACCCCCCCAAGGATGCCAGGGCCTGTGAGGAGCATTTTCCAGCAGGCACTGACCCGCAGGAGGGGTGGGCACCTCTCCCCCCAGCCCCTGCCGGGCATGCTAAACCGCTCTGGGGGAGGGGAGCCAAGGCAGCTCTTGGTATCAGCATGCTGGCACCGTGGGCCTCCGTCTTCATGCTTTGCCCTACGCATTCCCGTAAAGCAGATGAATTAGAGCAACAACAATCACAAAAACAACCCCGCTGAGGGACTGCCCTGCCTGCCTAACCTTCCCAGAAGTGCCGCCCACGGATATCTGCTCCAGGTACCACTGTCCCCCCTCACACCAGTCTGCTGAGACTTTTGTGTCCCCAGCAATGGGGCAAACAGAGGGTCTCTCATCACAGCCCTCAGGAACTGCAGCCCAATATGCTTTCTTTTTTTCCATTATAATTTTCCTGTCTATCCTTGAATCTCACTCTAAGCAGTTCCCTTCCCCCGTCTCACCGAGCAGATGCTGACTTACTCCTGGTGCTTGGTCTGGCAGAAGGCCTGCACCACATCCCCAGTTGTTCCCTGTCTCACTTCTCCAACATCCCCAGCTCTGCTTGGATGGGATGCAATGTGCTGAGTGTGCAGACCTGAAACGCTTGCTCTTGCCTTTGACTGCTCATGTGCCTGCCTGTTTTCTCCAGCACCTGCCTCCTCATGTCCAGATTCAAACTCCAGATAATGTAACCCTGCTAGCCTCCTGGGCAGGGTTGTGTATGCTGGGAGAAATGCTGGCCTTGAAAATTGGGTGTGAGTCTGTGGGATTCTTCAGATACTTTCTGCTGCTGGGATTGTCTGGAAGAGGTTGAAGTCTGACCCTCAGTTCCAGCTATCTCAAGTTCACGCCAGAAACTATGCCCAGGTAGCTGCCTGGCAGGCCACTGTCCTAGACTATGGCAAACCACGTCATGAGCCGTGGTGTTTCCTCCAGCTGGTTCTCTTCTTTGTTGCAGCAGGTAGCAGCTTTCCAAGGAGGTGGTTCTAAGCAGCAGCTCGGATCTATGCTCCACTCTTCAGACTGTCCAGGGCACAGGCACCCTGCTGAGCTGAGCCCCCCCCCCCAGGCGAGAAGAGCCGCTCAGCAGAGACCACAGACTGGTGCAGGCCATGGATGCTGCTGAGTGGGATCTGGACATGCTCAGCTGTGGTGGACTAATCCTGAGGCACACAGAAAAAGCAGACACCAGCCTCCTCCCTGGTGCTGGCAGACTGCTGCTCCGTGGCTCCGGCCCCAGGATGGCATCTGAGACCAGGCTGTAAGTGGTGCTGTTGTTCAGGGAGATGCAGCCTCCTGGATTTCCTCCCTTGGTTACGCTACAGCTGCAGATATGGAAGTCTTGGACTGCACCCAGTCTATGTTGTGCGTGATGTAAAATGCACTCCTGAGCCTTACTGCACAGCCTGCTGTACTGGAGACAAATGCTAGGTGCTGCGCAGAGCCATAATTCCAGCAGAGCAGGGCGCATGGCAGGTTGCTTACGTGATAAGAAACTTTCAGTCATTCAGATGCTGTTGCCAGCTCCACTCAGCTCCGCAGCACACCGTGGGGCAGCAGCTTCCCTGCAGCGTGTGCGCAAGATGAGTCTGGTGATGCTCAGTCCAGGTCTCAGGGCACGCATGTGCACAAGCAAGAGACCCACCACAGACTGCTGGCCGAGCCAACCGAAAAAGAGGTTTATTACAGCAGCTTGAAAGAGGATGAAAAACTCGGGGGGGGGCTCTAAATGTGCCAGAGGCCTTCAAATGGAAAGATCCCAAACCAACAAGACTTGGTTTTAAAGCACCAGACTCCTTGCCTGGCTCTGATGCTGCTGCCAGTGCCTGCTACAGGGCTGAGAAGTGTTACAGTTCTGGTGCCTTCTGTTGGTGGGGCATACAGAGCAGCCCACATACCAAAAAGGAGAGCATAGGATGGCAACAAAGCTCTGGCAGGATTCCCAGCACTGGGAACAGTCCAGCATGAGTTTTGGAAGGTTTGCAGTGAGCACATGAAGCAACTTTGCTGCTTGTCAGGATGACCAGGAAAGGGAGAAGAAACGACAAACCATTCAACCTGGTGTCAGCTCCACACAACACAGTGGAGTAAACAGTGTGAAACACTTGGAAATAAGGTCTGACAACTGCTGTGTAGCAGGGGCTTATTAAGAGTAGGTTGTGCCAAGGAAGTCCAAAAGAATTCTTCACTCAAGACACTGATTTTGCAGACAATAGAATCCATTGCCATTCCAATAAAGCACTTGATTTAATGCTGCATAATGAACTTTTAAAGAAAACAGGTCTTTAAAAGCAAAAAAGCAGAAAAGTCTCCATAGGGCAGAGCAGGGGTGGAGGCTGGCAAGCAGGCAGGGCTCTGGGCTTGCAGCAAGGATCCCCTGATGGGCATGGGCATCAAGGGGGTGCCTGCCCCTCGGAGCTGCCTCTGCCACGCCAGGAGTGGGGTGCAGGCTGACTCCACAGAGGATCTAGTTTCCAGACCTGTTTCTTTTGGGGAACAGCGATGGACAGCAGGGTTCTGTGAGCTCTGACTTCAAAAGATCTGCAGCCATGCCAGGATGAGGATCTGCTGGGGCTGTGCAAGCTGCCTGGTTCCTGTTTTTTAAAATGGTATGAGAATTTTGAAGCTGCAAGACAGGAATGTGGGCAGAGACCTGACGGTTCCATGTTGCTCAGCTGAGCAAAGCTCTGGTAATAACTCGCAACCCTCCGAGGGAGGGAGGGGGGGGGGCGGTTCTGTTTTTGCTTAACCAGGGTCTCCTGCCATTACAACATTATAATATCAAAGAATTTTGTGCTCAGAGCTAGATACAACAGCAAAAGCAGCCCCAAAAGGACCAGACCTGAGGATCTCAGTGGGGTTTGCTGCAGGACGCTAGGATTTAAGGCATAGTCTGGAGAAATAAGGACTCAGTGGACAGGATGAGTCTCTAATTATCTTGCAGTTAATGTGAATTAGCAGCAGGACGAGGAGAGGGAGAGACAGGAGACACCAGCATGAGAAGCACTGACCTCAGTTAGGGAAGGAAAAGTTTAGGCTAGATGCAAAAAAAACCCCAAACCTCCAAACCCCCAAAACTCCAAAAAATGACTGGCATAAACCAGACTTCTACAAGGAGAGGCTAAAAACTTAGTTGCAGGAAATACAAAGCAATGAGATGTGGTGTTAGCAGGAAGTTGCACCGAATGACTGCAGCAAAGGAGCCTGGCTCGGACCCTTTGGCAGGACTGAGTGGCCTTTCCCAGCCTCGCCTGCCGGTCAGTCTTCTGCTAGTGGTTCCCAAATGGCCCTGGTACCTAGTACTTCTGCCTGGAAAATGAGTGGACATCAGTAATTTAACAGAGGCATCATTTTCAGCACGAACCATTTGGACATTTAACATACTAATATTTCAAAAAGAACAGAGATGTGTTATTTAGAAAACACTCTAAAGGGGTAATGAAGGCTATTTCTAACTATCTCTTTTCCAGGAAAAATGTATTTGCAGCAAGCACCAGGTGCTGTTGTATTTTAATATAAGTTAAGTGACTCCTGTTCCTACTCCGGTACTGAATATGCAATTACTCTCAATAAATCATGCTCAATCCCACATCCCCTCAATCATATTAAAGCACCTCTCCATGAACACATCCCGTTAGACTTGCACTCAACTGATCACGTTCCCTCAGACTTCCACTCAGCCGATCCCAAACAGCAAGGCTTCAGCTGCATTGTTCTTCACTGTTCACAGAATTTTCCAGTTTCTATTCCCAAACCCCTTCACTGCAAACAGAAGGTGGTTCCTGGATAGGAAGGACTTGTCCAAAAGACGTTTTCCAGAGCAGCGCTTCTCTGCCTCCAGCATTTCTCTTTTCATCAGTTTCCTTCATGTGCAAGGTGCCGCGTCTGCCCCGAGCGCCAGGCTTTGCTCGGGGGGAAGCCACGCGAGGGATGGTGACGGTCCATGCACGGACCAGCAGGGAGAACAGGCCCGTTCACCGGGTCTTCTCTGAAGATCCTGCCTGGCCCCTTGGCTCTGCCCGAGCCCTTCCAGGGGGATCCCCCCTTGCTGCAGATCCCTCACCCAACCCCGATGCCTTTGGGCTGTGCAGACCCCCAGCGCTGGAGCAGGATTGCTGCACGGCTTCCAGCACCCCAGCTGTGTGCAGCACCCCCAGGCACTATCCTGAACATCTCGGTTCTCTTCAAGTGCCACCATGGCCCACGGTCTAAGTACTGGCTGGCGCTAGGTGGGAACGCTGGAAATGGGCGTATTCATGCAGAGCCTTCTGAGGGAAAAGAATGGTTGCAATGTTTCTTTTTCAGATTATCATTCTGAGGGCTCGGAATTTTTCCAAAAATATACTGACACAACCAAAGGAATATCAGTTCTTTGGCGTATGAATGGATTGTACAGTAATTTTAGTGTTTCATATTTAGACATTCTGACAACAGAAATGCAATCATGTAGAAAACCAATTTATATGACCTAAAACCCAAATAACAAGAAATGTGTTGAAATAGAAATGTTAATACAGATCCTTCTATGCAATTAGAATTAACCTCGCTAATACTTTGAATATTGTCCAATGATTTGTCTGGCATATCTCTCATGAGACTGAATAACTTCAAACAGTTGAGAATTAGAGCTTGGCTGCACTTGTTATGGATGGAGCCAGACAGCAAAAACAAGTAAACCAAATGGTAACGTAAGCTTCAATGAAAATATAATTCTACTCTGTTAGTTGACTAATGATTTTGGCTGAAAAGTTGCATTTACCAAACTGCCCCTCTGTATTGTAATGAGTCAAATCCAATTTCCTATCATCAAACTTGTAGATGGCAGCCAAGAAAATTATGTTTAATTGAGTTGAACTATAACAGTGAATTTGTACATTTGCAGAATGTGGATTGTCTCACTGTCCAGGTTTCTGACTTAGTTTGAGGTTTTACTTCTGCATATCAGGAATTAAGCAACAGGCACGTCTAGCAAACAGGTTCTTTTGAAGGAAACCAAGCAAAAACAGTTAAAGGAATTTGGACCTGGCCTAAGATCTCTGTGAGGCTGGAGCCTCTTGCCCCTGACAGGATCAGGGAAGCAGTGCTTCCACATGTATTTAACAGTGAGAATGTATCAGTTTGTTCAAAAATATGGAAGTCATAATAATCCCCAGGTTACACTTACAGTTGTGTTAGAACTTAGTATTAAACACTGTCTCCCATGGGAGATGAACTGGTGGTTTCAGCCACAGCAGCCTAACAAAAGTTCCCACTAATGATAAACACCTTATCTTTCCACCTGACCTTGTACTTGGCTATTTCCTAAAAGAACTGTCTAAGGTCAGGAGAAGAATTCCTGCTTTGGATTCGCAACTCGACCTTTGAGTTTCAGGAGTGGGCCTGTCCACAGCTGAGGAGAGCTTTCGGCTTTCTTCCCACCAAGAACTTGTTTATTGTAGCCTCGGATGAATCTTTCCTGTAACTGTGGTTAACCTCTTCCTATGGTTAGGCTCCTTATGATTCACCTATGCTAAGTATTTTGCAATTAAACTCCCCCATAGAGCAAAACAAGCCTTTATTATAGCTGCAGAAGGCCTCTCTGTCTGGCTGAACCGGGTCTTCTACTTTTGTTCCCATGACTTTTTCATAACAGGTTTGTGCGTTCTCATCCTTGGGTTGCATACTGCTGTGACCATGAGCTTTCATGGGATGGTTTTAAAATACAGACAGGAAAAGTGGCGGTGCTGGTGGTGGTGGGGTCTTTCAGTCTACTTGTAGACCTCTGTTCTTTGAGGCTCATCTTTTGTTCTTTGGTGGAAAACATTTTTATGAGATAGGTGAATTGCATATTCCCCTCTAGCAAAATGAGCCCCCAAAAGAGAGAAAGTTCTGCATCTTGGGACATTCCTAAAATCACAAAAATAAGCAACTGGCAAAAAAAGGGTGTTTATCACAGTGAAAGAAATCTGCACCAGGTAAACAGCTCCAAAAGCAAATGCACAAAAACAAGGTCGAAAAATTTATATCACAATGAAAGATGCTTTTGAGTGAAAAACAGTATTGGCAATATCTAATTATTGGTGAAATCTATTAGGAAAACCTTTTATGACCTGAAAGACTACTCACAGTTCAGTAACAATCCTTCAGGATTTCTTTATGAGGGTTTAAGAGCTTTTCAATAAGTTCAGGGGAAGAAAAGAAAGGTTTAGTTCCAAGTCTGAGCCAAAGTTTGCTGTGTAGTTAAAAAAAGTAAATGAACTTGTGGATTTGACTCCTCTGTTTCCCTCTCACACAGTGTCTTCTACACTTGAACAACAGAGCACAGAGCCTGAACACGAAGGCTTAATGTTTTATTAATGGTGTCCAATTCATTTCCTGTTTTCATGCTGATAACCTACTGAGGGAGAGGAAGGGAATTCAGGTGGCAAGACCTCAGATCCATTTTTCTTATACCCATGAACAGTTCACAAGTGGGTATTTCACTAGGAAAATCTCTCTATTGCATGTATTACTGCAGTCTTTGGGAAGCTGAACTGGGATGGCTGGCTTCACAGCTGCTGGCATACACCTCTGAGAGCCTCAGTGTTTTCAAGGCAAGTTCTCTTCAAGGTGATAGCTTTTAGTTTTTTATTCAATCAACGCTCAGCAGCTATTTTCACTATTGTTCTTTCTACAGGACAAGCTTCATAATACACCAAATTATCACCCTGGCAGAAATCTCCTAGTCGAACAAAATTTGCATTAGCAATACCATTCACCGTTTGTAGAAATGCCGATTTATTCCCAGTTAAAGACAAACCAATGCAGTGTTCAGCCCAGTAGCAATTCCCAGAGATTTTATTTTTGACTGAAATAATGTTATCAGTCCTTCAAAATGGACCATTTTTTAAAGCCTAATGCTTTCTTCAGATTTCCCATAGGTTTATTTTTAAAAAGCATAATTTCCTCTGTGTCTGTAATATTTACCATGAGTGAGCACGTCCTTTAAAAAAGGCCTTCGTCAATAAAGTGTTGGGAGTGGGTTCTTAGAAAAGGCTGAATTTTAAATATCTATATTTATGAGCTGGAGAAGAAAAAGAATGTCACCTTACTATGTCAGATTGAAATCCTTTGCAGAAATTGTTTCAGTAGTTGATGGAAATGTTAAAAAGTGTCCCTTTTTATAAATAGGGACTTGGAAACTTGGATAAAAAGTATCCAAGACCTACTTACAATAACAGGATCCTTCCAGGCTCTTCCTTCACCATCTGTGCAGGCTGATCAGATGGGAACTTGCTGAGGAAGGATCAGTCTTGTCCAGTAAGTACTAAGTGCCCAGTTGAGAAAATCATTCCTCATTGCTACTAAGCAGAAGGAGAAAACATCCCCATCTAGACCATAACTGCTTGCCCCATTTCAAGGGAATCTATCTATACTTACAAGACACAGCTGCAGTGGGGTGGCTCTTACTGGGGGGTACTGCCCATGTGGGAGGTAAAACGTATTAGGAAATAAATATAAATGGTATCCTGGCACCTGGGAAGCTTTGGCTTGTTCAGTACCTGCCAAACCTCATCCATCGTCTGTGTTACCGGTGTTTGAAACACAGACAGACCTTGCTGGGCCAGTTGTTGGGAAAGTGGACTGAACCTCTGGTTTGACTCAGTAGCAGTTCTGAAGACCTATTAGTTACTTTCTTCTAAAGACATCAAACAGAAAAGGTGAATAAGCTAAAAACTTGACATCCCACTCAGAGCAGCAAGCTCTCACAGAGAGAAGGGCTATGGCACCTGAGAGGACATCTGGCTGTGGCAGATCCTGTGATTTGATTGTGGTCTGTCCTGTGCTTACAGCAGTGCGTGAGAAAGAATCCCCATTTTCCTACCCCTCAAGCTGGTCATGTAACAAAGGGCTGGGTCTCATAAAACACTCCTGCAAATAACAGAATTTGTCAGAGAAAGAAAAAAAAAATGTAATTCCCCCTATGATTCCTGCACTGCCCAGAGATGCCCCAGTCTGCTCCAGTGCTTCACATTCCCTTAAAGGAGCAAACACTTTAACAACCATGGCTTGCCTCTAGCTGCTTCTTCCTATAAAACCTGTTGGCCGCTTTCCCAACAAGAAAAAAGCACTTCTCTCCCCAGCCCGTGTGCAGCTCCGTGTGGCTGTGCTCCATGGCAGGGGGTGGGGTTGCACCACTGAGCTCTTGGGGTTTCTTTTAGGACATTCTTCTTTGAAAGATAACCAGAGCTGCGATGAGATCGGTAACCTCCTCTGTGTTGGCAGGCAGACATGCATGCCTGGAGGTGCAAGTGCAAGTGTGTGGTCTTGGGTGTGGGGAAAAAAGGAGAAGGGTGGTGACCTGAATGTTGGAATGGAGTTCAGAGCAGACTTTCTTTTTTTTTTGTGTGTGTGTGTGGTTTTTTTTTGTTTTGCCTTTTCTTGCGTTGGGAACCCCAAGCACAAAAAAGCTGGAGTTCCCTGCCTCACCAGCAATATTGAAAGTGTATCAGAGATGGGCCACCTTCTGCTTTCTTTCTGAGCCTCTTGGCTACAGCCACACTTTTATGCCTTCCTCTGGCACCAGGAGGACTAGAAATATTATTATTTTTATCAATGAGAATGGGGATTATCAGGTAAGGACAGGCCTGCAGAGCTGGGACGTACAGGAATATCCAAATGCTGCAGTAGCAGTTATAAAATATTAAGCTGGCAACCTCACGCTCCCTAACATGTTTCACATCAACATTGAGCCCGATATAGGCAGACCCATATGTCCTGCTTGAGACTCAGTGCTCAGCTTCTTTGTGTCTCAATTACTTAGCCCTGGACTGCCAGGGCTGGAAGAGAGACAGGACTGAGGTACTCTTAAAATAATCTCTTACAGACAATATTCGCTTGATGTGTTGTTGATCTCCAGTGACAGAGATCCCACAGCCCCCCAGCAATCTGCTCTAAGCGACCTATCTCTACCATCAGAAGCATTTCCTTTTTTCCCCCCTCTAGAGCCCAGTTGAAGCCATTATAAGAAACATATGGGGAGACGGAGTGCTCCCTCCTCTTTGTGGCAACATTTTACGTATATGATAGCTTCTCTGTTTCCCATTTGTCTTCTCTGGACTGAACAAAACATACTTTTGTCAGTCACTCTTTGAGCATCATGTTTTCTATTTAGTCGTTCTTACTGTTCACTTCCAGATGCACATCAGCTGGAAAAAGTCTCACAGATTCCACTTAAGTCCTTACTGCTGCTCAACGGAGTGCAAGAATTCCTGTCTTCAAATGACACTCATGCTGGTACACCTTAGTACGATATTCGATTGTTTTTTTTGCAAAATCCAAACAGGAGTTTAGATTGCATTTTCAAGCAATGACAGTGAAGTGTGATGCAGTGCTGGCTGGTAAGGGAGCTGCCACTACTGAAGGTCTGACAGGGCACAAAGACCAGAACTCTGTTCCCATCCCTAGCAGTGAGTAAAATATGTATTCCAAATAACACTTGGGAATCATCACGTGGCCCAGGTGGCGTTTTCTCTTTTAAAAAGTTTTATCTAACAATCACTGCCCTATAGGGGTGTATGGTGTCTTATTTAAATACACTGTAGACCCACAGCTATTGACATATATTCCCAGTATATTTTTTTATCCCTTTGCTTTAACACCAGAAAACTGTGAAGTCCTGTGTGGAGGAAGCTTTTTTCTTTCTTTTCCTTTTTTTTTTTTTTTTTTTTTTTTTTTTTAAACTGTCAGTGCAATAATCAGTGCAAGAAGTTTTCTGACTGTGGGAGAAAATGAATCAATTTGAAATCACAGACCTTCCTTTATGGTCATCGGCCACTTTGAATGCTGGTTATTGTGATGTTGGGCTATAAGAGGAGGGATATTTACCAGTGAGAAGTGTATAGCTGCCAAGGCATTGAGGCACCACCAGGCTCTGCAGACAGGTATTGTCACAGGGTGGCACGTTATGTAACCACTCCTTAAATGCAAGTTACTCTACATTCTTGGCAGCAGACCACATGAAATTTCCCTTCAGATGTTGATGGGATTAAAAAAAAATAATAAATTATATATATGAAAATCACCTTATCATTTACAATGCAAATCTTGGAAGGAAAGTTAGTAAATTAAGTTAGAGATTCGCCTAAATTAAGCTGGCATTCTATTCTGGTGCTTCAAACTCTGAAAACATTGCTGGCTGACAAAACAAGCCCTGGAATGATTAGCAAAAGCCCTCCTTCAGAGGCAGCAGATGAGCAATCCCTTTGAACCTTCACAGCACATCATAAACGCTCAGCAGACTTACAGTGTGGCAGTCCCAGTGCTATCAATTATTTACCCTTTTTCTGTTTACCTTCAGGCAGCAAGTAATTATTTTTAAATATTAATTTAGTTGTGTCATGTACAGTTTGTGGTTTAGCCCCGAGATCTGAGATATAGAAAAGCAAACTGCATCTCAAATCACATTTAGCTAGTGACGCATTGATAGTCGGATCCCCACTCCAGCTACTCAGCAGCTATACTCAACTTCTTCCATCATTATAAACAGAACTCTGTTCATTGCAGGAAAGTGAAACCAATTTTCTTAATAGGAAAAGGCACTTTTTTTAAGCCTAAAAGTCCCAGAAATTGGAAAATCTAAATAGGAGAACATTATTTTATTCTAAAAAGTTTCAGGTTTTTTTCAGATGAAAATTTTTTCTTCCATCCTTTCTGTTTCCCTCAGAATTTTTCCCAGAGTGTTTCACTTTCTTCATTCTCAGCTAATTTAGGCTAAAAAGAAGTTGGCTGTTGTTTCTGCAGCCCC
The DNA here is from genome assembly GCF_023634155.1 of Falco peregrinus. Lineage (NCBI taxonomy): Eukaryota > Metazoa > Chordata > Aves > Falconiformes > Falconidae > Falco > Falco peregrinus. Next base: position 120,113,548 of record NC_073723.1, read on the forward strand.
GAGAGAAAGAGATCCTAGGAGACAAGAATTGCCTTCCTGCACCGAACACACCACTTCTTAGAACCTGAAAAGAGAGGATGGCTCTTGTCAGCTCACATGAAACGTCTTTCCACAAGGGACTCGTTCTTTCTTTTTAAAAGTTTATGCTAGAAAAACTAATACTCATTTTGATGTATCTCAACGAAGATATAGATGTGTGCCCACAGAGAGGCTGATGCAGTACCAAGTTCAGGGCAAAGTGGTGGTTTCACCAATGCCAGCAAGATAGGTACCTTCCTAAGGAAAAACATTTTTGAATTTTGGAATCTTTTGGTGTTAATTTTTTTGCACTTTCAGCTTTTACTTAGCATAAGCTCTTGAAAGAAGCTTTGATTTTAGCTGTTTCTGAGACAGAATCAAGGAGAAACGGAACTCTGACAGTGAAACGTGGGTACCTTCACTGGTATTGCTGGTATTCTGGTGGCACTTGTAGGCCCCAGCCATCTGGTTCCCACCTGCTAGGCTCTGCATAGCTCTATAAACGCTAGGAGCATCTCCTGACAAAGAACACGCAGCCAGAGTTTGAACCGAGATGCTGCACTGGAAAACAAATATGAGAAAACCCAGAGGAAGTATCACAGCTCACAGGGTTGAGCTAAGGTGCAACACCGTCCCAGTGAAGGAACGTTTGTAAAATGACCTAGTGAGTAGCAGTGTTTTGTGAAGAGAAAACCCAAGAATTGCATTTGGTCAAGTCCATGTCTGCTCCCTCCCTGCAGCCCTGTCCCATTACCGTTGCCGCTACAACCTTGACAATGTCCATTCATGTTTTCAGAGAGAGAGGGCCATGTAATGCATTTCCTTTCAATCTAAGGAAGAAATTGCAACCTCTGATTCACCGCCACCCTGTGCCATCCTCCTTGCCACCCCGCCTCCCTGCCATTGTAAAGACAGTAGCCTAGTTCATATGCATTGTGTGATTGGAGACCCAGTACCACCCATGAACTTGACTTTTTGTAGCCCAAAAGAAATATGCTATCCAACAGAGCAGGTCCTTGGGAAGAGCCAGAATCTTTGCTTTAGCTCTAATCAAAGGATTTTCTTGAACCAAAGCAATCAGAAGCCTCTCTCTTGTATTTCCCATTCTGAACTCCCATTCAACCCTGGAACAGTCAAACACTGGTGTGTGAATTTAACTATTATGCATTATGAAGCCATACAGCCTCCTTGCTCTGGAATTCTCATGATACATGCTCACCTCTGATTCTAACATGGGAAGAAAAGACAAGGGCATCTGAAAGGGGGTCAAGCAAAATGTCCAAAGGAAAGGCAGCATGGAACAGTAGCACAAAAGCAAAGATTTATTACTACCTTACTGTGACAGGATTGAAAGCACCTATTCTCTTAAAAAAAAGAAAAGGAAGAAGTACAGAAAACTAGTTCCGTTATGAAAAACCTTCTGAGTAGCAGGTACCTGAACTGGACTTTTCCCCCCCATCACTGTTATCAGGGGCCCCACTGAAACAGATGTGTCACAAAAGCGATCACTAAACTTGCAGCAAAATTGGAAAAACAGAATCAGAAATTCAATGCTAGCCATTAAGGCAAATGTGTTTGAAACTGTTAGAAGATCGACCATAGAATTCAGTTCTTCAGACACAAGTGGTATAACAGCGTGGGCTTCTTTTGACCTGTGCTTTATTTTGCCTCTTTGTCTATGCCTCCTCAACAACATGACACAAACTGGAGCAACAGAGTGGGCCTCCTGCCTGTTATCAAAATGAACGAGCTTTAAAAACTTCTGATTCACAGGCAGTGTCAGCGTTAGCAAAAATCTCTAAGCTGAGGAAATAACCTCATTTTTGTTGGCTTGGCCCCCTTTTACCTTGGTAGCAACAGTGACCAAATGCTGCCTGGAGAGATGCCAATTTTCTCTTAATCTTGGTGACCAGATTAGATCACATTGTTTCACTAAGTCATTTTGTCCAAGGTGAATGAGGATAACAGCTGAAGAACCAATTCACATATTAAGGGTGGTGATGGTGACTCCACTCCAGGCGCTGGGCTGGCACACCCTGTTCCTGAAGCAAGGAGGCAGAAAGCCACAGACGCCAAAAGTGAAGCAGTACTTTCAAAAGTGTAAGTATAATACACACTGACAGTATGTAAAGTCTACCCTAGAGGGCCAATAATTTATTTTTTCAGGTTAAGTCTGTCTCACCTTCTGATACAGATTTTTATGGCCAAGTTATTTCTGAACTGAGCAACGAGTAGGTCAGTCCTATCTTTGGTCTGCTTTTGCTAGGTTGCCTTGTAGATGTTTGATGACAACAGTTTCAAACTGAACATGGGGGCAGGGGAACAGAATGAATCATAAAATGATGGGGAAGAAAGACATGTCAGCTGGGAAAACAAAGGCTTCTCTTTCTTATAAATCCACATTAATTCACTGTATTAATGCTAGTACAGCATAGCCTTTTTTCATGGCCAACTGCTGGTTCCTGTGAACAAAAATAACGACAAGGGCAAGAGTAACTGGAACTAAACATTAATTTTGGGTCATTGTGAGTTAGAAACAAATCTAAAGTCTAAAACATTATCTGAATCAGCACTGAATCAGACCTGTACCAGAACATAAATCAGAGGTAATTTCAAGGGTAGTAATTCCATAGCCTCACATATTTAAGCATCTATAATAATGTTGCTAGAACTTATTTTTCAAACACATCACACAAGTAAAGCTGATACCCGTGGTATTGTCCATGATCCTATTTTTGGAAGGGAAAAAAAGAGAGGCAAAATGGCTGAGTTGAAAGGTTACTTTTTAAAAAAAAAATGAACACCCCCTCCTCCACTCAAGAAAGAAACCCACAACAAACCAGCAAAAACACAACTCCAGCCAACCCCCTCCCAAAACAGGGAAGAGACGCATACAGATCCAGTTCTGGTAATCCAAACAGATCTTCTTTTAGAATAAACTGATGCACAGTGTGCCATGCATATCATAGAGATCCACATATCCACAAACACCCTGTCTAACCATTAGCCATGACAGAGTGCATGAATGACAGAACAGAAGAGTTATAGCAACTAGACACGTAGGTGACTCATACAGATACAAACTGGCTTTGTCAATTACATTTTTTAATCAAGAGAACAGGCAGTCCTACTGAACATCATACTGTGGCTGTCACAACAGCAGGTTTTTTTCAGACAGAATTTAAATGAGCAAAACCATAATGCAATGCTCCAGAAAGTATTCTGCCACACAGACTAAACACAGGAGACACAACGGTGCAGTTAGTTCCTAGTCAAATGCTATCTGTTTGTACCTCCTGGAAAGCAACGTCCAAAAGTGTGAGCCAAACCTTAAAATCTTTTCTGAAGACAGTGGCTGTCTTGTGATGGATGCTTTCGTTTGATCTGAAGAGCAGACAACAGACATCCTCAACCCAGAGTTGCAGATTAGGTAGAATAACTTAAAAGGTAGGACTGAGGGCTTGGCTGTGGCACAACATTCCTTAATAGCATGGAAAACCAGTATAAAGAAGACAATGATGTAGTGTTTGTAGTAGCCCAGGCTGCAATATTATTTTTTAAGTTTCCAGAAGTCTAGTTGCTTTATGCCAGATGTAGAACACTGTTACTGTACAGCTGAAAGATGAAAATGGCATGGATTTCTAAGCCCAAGACAATGGTTTCTTTGATGAGGTAATCTCCATATCAGTCAAAGATGAAAAACATTATTGTGGATCTATTGTTCACACTGCTGTAAGACAGGAATGATACTGAAGCACCACAGACCAGGTCTGGAACCAGTAAGTATGAAATACCATTCCCGTATCACTCCTGAGCGTGACATGCCATACTACATTGCACTGATGCCATACTACATTGTTTGCATTATGAGTGCAGCAGGCAGAGTCTCTAATTTCAGGTAGAAAGCAGCCTGTTACAAGCTCAAGTTCTGTAACTGCTAGAGGAGACCCAAGCATCGCTAACATCTGACTCCAGGCTTCAGCCCGGCTCTTGTTTCTGCTACTTTTCACAGAAGTGGCTCTCACAATTAGCGATGTCACATCACCAAAAAAAAGCAATGTGAAGCAAATGGGAACGTCTGTGAGGGCTTACAAACTTTGTGTGGTAACCTGTTACTCTTCGACACAACTTTCTGCAGGCAACGAAGGAAACGGGTCGAAATTTTTTGTGCCTGGGTGCCCCTCAACTTCTTCATGCTTGAAGAGACCCGCGGCCTTGCAGGGCGCCCGAGGAGAGGAGGGCGGCGCGGGGCGCGGCGCTGTCTGCGGTGCTGAGCGCTCCGGCGGGCGCTGTCCGCGGTGCTGAGCGCTCCGGCGGGCGCTGTCCGCGGTGCTGAACGCTGCCGGGCCGGGGGCCGCGCCGGCTCCGGTCCGACCCCTTCCCGCCGGGCCGCCGCGGGAGAGAGCCTCACCGAGCCGTCAGCAGAAGGGGACACCCGCAGCCACTGGCACCTGGGTGACAGGGAGCCCAGCCGCGGGTGAGGTAAGTGTCAGCGCAGGCTGTTCGGCTTTCTGCTCAAGATGAATCCTGATTCCCACAGACGGTTTTCAGGGACAATCAGGGCAGCCAAGAAAACAGTGACATGCAGAAATGGCTGATAAAATTGCAATGAAACGTCTGTTGACATTGATTTTGAGCCTGCAGGCAGAGATGAATGATTGAAACACTAGGCTTGTTAAAGCTAGAATGCTTTTGATTTCACTTCTCTGTGCTGAACAAGATTTAGCTGGAGGGAAGTTAACAATCAGCTAATTGACATTGAATTAACCATGAAATGCAGTATAACTACTTTTCTTCTGAAGTACTCTTCAGCAATGCTTTAACAAGGCTTTTAATTATTGATTATTGCTTATAACACACAGTAGATCTCCTTTTATTTGTTTTAAAATCTTGTGTCCTTCAAAGGTGCCAGCTTGAGTACTCTCTGTCATTCACCTATCTGATAATGGAAGCCAAACAAATAATCAAAGAAAAACTGTATCTTCTTCCTCTGGCAAAGCATAATACATCATGTTTTCCACTATCTGGGTCAGGTTAAGAAACAGATACTCCATAAGAACAAGGTTAGGAAATCCACTGTATCCTTTGGCAAAGGTAGGGAAATTGAAGGAGAATTATGGTGCATTTTCAGATAATCCACTGAATTGACTATTGCCTTTGGGACATGTCGTGATTTAACCTCGGCAGGCAGCTCTGCACTACGCAGCTGCTTGCTCACTCCCCCCCAGTGTGATGGGGGAGAGAATCAGAAAAGTAAAAGTGTGAAAACTCAAGAGTTGAGATAAAGGAAGTTTAAGATGTAAAGAAAAAGCTGCGTGTGCAAGTAAGGCAAAATAAGGAATTCATTCACTACTTCCCATTGGCAGGCAGATGTTTAACTATTTCCAGGAAAGCAGGCCTCCCTTATGCATAGTGGTTACTTGGGAAAAACTTGGGAAAACACTGTAACTCTGAACAGCCCCAACTTCCTCCTCCTTCCCCACAGCTTTTATTGCCGAGCATGATGTCATGTGGTATGGAGTATTTCTTTGATCAGTTGGGGTCAGCTGTCCCAGCTGTATCCCCTCCCAGCTTCTCGCCCACCCCCAGCCTACTCGCTGGGTGGGGGAGCAGTGTGAGAGGCAAAAAAGGCCTTGCTGTTCAAGCACTGTTTGGCAATAAGTAAAACATCAGTGTGTTATCAACACTATTTTAATCACAAATGCCAAAGGCAGCGCCATATGAGCTACTGTGAAGAAAATTAACTCTATCCCCACCAAACCCAGTATGGAACAGTAACAGCATCTGAAGAACTGTCATGTGCATGAGTAAAAAAGAAATGCCTGTTTGCTACACATCTGAGAACCAGGAATGGTACTGACAGCAGCAGGCACAATTACCATCAGTGCAGCTGCATATGCTACATGTCAACTACAACAGGGTTACTGCTCAGCACATGCTGGGGAGATGGCAAAATCTATGTTGCTAACGGCTGTGGAGAGTGTGAGAGTAGAAGATTGCTCAGAGAATTGCACTGAAAGCATCAGAACAGTGACCAGGGAAGTATCGGTAAAAATCAAATATAAGAGGAGGCAGATTTTTGTGTGTTTAGGTTAGAGATTACTATTGTAGCAGTGGACATTGCTCCTTAAGGTAACTGCTCTCTCACCTGTGAGATGTTCTCATTTCCTTGGAGCAGCACAGGGACTTGGGGAAACCAGCACCTTCCTGAGAGATCGCTACACTGTAAGCAACTTTAAGATAGTGGTCCTTCTATCTCCGATGCTCTTGATTTGTCCAAGAAACTGCCTTGGCAATGAAAAATCATCCTAATCAAGTGTTCGTCACTGTAGGAGCATGCTTATCACCACTATCAATACCAGAACTTTTTGTAAAATAAAAATCCCAGAGCTTTCAAGATGATGGCAAGGCAGGGACATGCTGTCTGTAAAGAGGGGACTGCATGCCAGCAGGGCTGAGGCAGATGGGGCATTGTGGGATAAATCGTTACACTAAGCACATGAAGGTGGAGTGTGCACAGAACAGTAGGTAAAAAGCTTGTGGGAATTTCTCTCCCAATTCACTATAAATGGGGCAAAGAAAATTTTTCCAGTGGCTCACAGCACATCTAGGAGATTACACTGCCTAATGACTTCAGCTCTCCAAGGGGCAGTCTGTGACACTGTTCTCCTGTTCTCCACTGCTGCAGCACTTTCTTTCTACCATCATCAATAGCCAGGAAATAAGTTTTAGTTTTGTGTTTTTGGGTTTTTTTTTAATTTTTTTTAAAAACAAACCTAAGTTGTAGAGCACAATTTATCAAGCAAGCAACACTGCCTAGAGGGAGTGGAGTGCTGAAAAAGGGAGAGAGACAGTATCGCTTAAAGCTTTGAGTTCACACAAAGCATTCCCATTCAGCAGGTGTAGACATCAAAATAAATAGCCCTCTGGCAATCTTCCAGATGGCCTAAATCTCCAGGCATATTCAGCCTGATTACCTTAGATTTTTTTCAGGTTTGCTGTCTCTGCATTTACTTGTTCTGCATCCCTTGCCAGCTACAGAAAACAGCTGTGTCTGGCCTAGGGTGTGAACATCTGGTTCTGACTGTCATATCCAGCTGTGAGTCTTCTGCAACACAACTCCATTAGCTACTAGTATAGACAAGTGCAAACTAATGAACGTTGGAAGAAACAATTTTAAACTACTCATTCACGGGAAAGGGGTCTTCTCAGAAACATGTCCAAGTGTACATGAACAGAACAGGGAGAATATCGGGCAGGTACTCTAAACTGCAGAGGCCAGAAACGGTTCTCTACTGAAAGGATAGGGTGACTATTAATCCCTTGTCAAATGACTGTTTAATCTTTAACCTGCTTCAGCCCATATTGCTGGATGTCATCTGGGTGTATACTCTAATTGGCAGTAATTGCTATCAGCAATAATTAGTGGCATGATGCCTTCCTGAATCCTGAGACCAGATTCAGGCACTTTAATACAAAAGCAAGTCTCTAGGAAGCAGGTGAACGGCAAGGAGAGCTGGAGGATCAAGTTCATCTCCCACGGGCACTAGCAAGCCTGGAAAAGTCAGGCAGGCTGGGCAGGTGAGAAGTGCTACAAGTGCCTGTGCTAAGTGGCTGCTGCTGCCTGAGCCATGAGGGACAGCCCCAGGCCCTCTTCTGCAAGAGTTCTGTAGCAAGAGGAGGGGGATTTCACACATGTAGGTGCTAGTGGCATTACATGTGCTCGCTGGAATCATCAGGCTGGGCCAGCCTGTGCTCAGCTTTTCCCCAGTGAGGACAGGTAGGAATTTGGAAGGAAGAAGAGGAAAGAAGAGAGAAAGAATATTAACACTTTACTGCATGCCTTTGGCTCATGAAGGATCAACCAGTTTTACAAATACTCTCCGTCAGCTCACGGGTGTACCTTGTGGCACACACAACCCACAGAAGAACTTATAAACTCTCCCCATGACAATATAAAACTGGAGCATTGAGGACTACCTCAGGATTAGACTGCAAGCTCTCAGAAATAAAAGGGAGGAGGCAAATGTTTGCCAAAGCAGCGCTGTGAGGCAGATAGAATGGGACTCCCTTGTGTGTCACATATCAATGCAACTGCTAACCACACAGTAGGACAAAGCCTCCACCAACCTGTGCAACTTCATTACAAGTGCTTAGTTTTATGCTACACCTCTATTTTAGCTACTGATCCTGGTACAATTACCATCGTCTGTCTCTGCCCAGGGCATACCCATGGTATTGGTATAACTTGCATATTGTCTCAAAGCCAAATCACTGTGAGCTATACTATTACCTCCTCCACTCTCTCTTCAGATGAGAACACACTGTCATGTACATTATGGTGATGTTCAGCCTCGGTGTTCCCATGCAAGCTGTAGATTTGCAGTATGTTCAGACAGAGCTGGAGGCAGTGCTGCTTTTACCCTGTCCTTCCAGCTGTAGCACTATTTCTCTCCTGAGGAAAAATTACAGGTTCTTCTCAAAGAGGATTAGTTCCTGTCTCCCATGCATTTCTTGGCTAGTCAGCCAGGCTGCTGGTCTCACAGGGAAAGCGTTCCCAATACACCACTCCTCGATGTTAGGTTTGGCTAGTGGAGCTATAGGTTCCACTGGTTCCTCCATCCCCCATTCTCTGATTTTGAATGCATTTACTTGTCAAGACCAGGGAGTGTAATTAGAGGGAACAGGTCCCAGGATGCCTCTCCCACTTTTGGCAGCTGACAGAAGGTGTGAGCTCAGCACTGCTGAATTCCATACCTCAGTCACACCCTTTGGAAACTGCAACATATCCATCATACCAACAGATCACAGTGCCAGCCATGGTGACCACCTACAACACTGTGTCACAGAGTTGAAAAAATAGTTTTATTTTATTATCCTTGAAGAAGAATATTCCTCACTGAAAGCACTGGCACATTATTCCTAGCCTATTGCTCCACTTATGCTTTGTGCATTAGTGTCCCCCCACTTATTCTCCCATGTGTTTTCTTTTGGATGAGTGGGTATTAAACCAGGCTTGGACAGCTGGAGGCTTTCCCAGTCTTGATTTGTTAGCTGGCTTTTTTTGTTTCTGAAAGGAGCTCTCAGGCCATACCGAAATGGTCTCCACTAACCATTCTTCTTGGCCCAACAGGTTTCCATTATACTTGTTAATCTCAATGTTACTACTAGAAGTGTTATATACAATATACAAAAAACAATTACAGATGGATCTGAGAACAGTATACGTTTCACTAGGTTACAATGTCATGAGTTGCTTTTGCTTTCATAGATTTTCTGCCAATTGGGAATTTTCCCCCAAGGAAGTTCCAAAAACCTTCTCAGCCTCTAGGAAACTATTTGTTTGGCACAGTTAACTCAGGAGCTCTTAAAATTTTGTCAAACACATCAAACCAAATGGCCCCCAGGCGAAGATCTTGCATAGCAAGTTTCAACCCACACAAACTTCTAGTACTAGCTTGTGAACCCCTGGAAGCACAGGCTTACAAAGGACACTGCGCATAGAGAGGGACCGTCTCAGGCTTTGATTCTCCATAAAAAAAGGAACATGAGAAGTTTCCTTAATTTCACCAGATCTGGTGCACGGGTTGTATGGTACCTGTTTATTCATTTGTTTTGTATTTAACTGTAAGTCTTTGGGGCTAAGACCAGCACTCCAGGTTATAAAGCTCCTTATGAAATAGGGATCCAGTCCTGGCTGGAGGCTGCTTTAAATACAGTTAATCATCATAATTAGCCTCAAGGCCTAGCTGTCTGTCCTTTTTCCCCCCCATACTTTACAAAGTGGGAAGCAATCTTTTCGCATGCACCTTTCCAGAACTCTACATTGTGGCATGATAATCACATACACTGTTTTTAACAGCCTCTTGTGGGAAGCTTCGAATAGAGAATGTCCAGTGCCAATGGAAAGAAGGCCAGCTTCCAAAGCATGCTGCTGCAGAAGGGTTTCTTGCACACCTGGCCTCTGCACCAGCCCACATCAACACAAATTAGAATATTATGATCAAACTTGGTAAAATGAATTTCTATAGAAGCTACATATCCAAGATGTTCACTTTTATAATTGTGCAAAACAATGAAGCAAATGATGAATTACTCAACACACAAGTGTATCTTTATGTAGAATGGTGCCCTGCACACTTACAGCTCTGATTGTCTTATTTATAATCCAGTGTGAGCTCAGGTAACTCGAAGGACAAGGATCACGCAGAGATGCAGAGCGCCATGTCACGGCCTCTCCACTGTTCACTTTTGTCTTTTATTACTGTACTTAATAAAGCTCAAATGACAAAAGGTGACATACTGTATGTGTTTTATCTCATTATTAATTAAGCATATTTATCTCTTAAATCAGATGTGACTTGCACCACAACATCAGTAATTAAATGAAATATTGATGTGTGATGGTTGTGTGCCGAGGCTGCATGGGTAAATGGAATTGCCATATCTAATTAACATCTTGCAGGAGTAGCCCCATTAGGTTTGTTTGTTAAATTTCCAAATGGTAATACTAACAAAAGTGTAACTACCACTTAACAACCCTAATTAATAGGAACCTCATCAGATTTGATGAATATCTTCACCCTGGGTTTGGGGGCTGTTGACTAGACTTCTATTGTATTATTGTGAAGTTGCAAACTATTTAGAGCTGGTAACTCCACTGTGCTTTACCTTCAAGTGGTGGGACAAGGCTGCTCATTTGCTCTTTTGAAGAAACATCCAGCATCATCATGAGGTTAAAGATCAGAAAAGCACTCAAAATGACCTTCCCTGTCATTATTTCAGCAAGGGCTCAGGCTTCCCTCTTCTCACGGGCAGTACATTGCATGTGTATGAGAGAGTCTGTGCCTGTTTAGAGCCCACGTACCCTCTCTCAAACACGCAAGGTTGGCTGGTGCCCTAGGTCTTTAAGTGTTACCTTCTGCCTTACCGTATACAGCAATTTCTCCTTGGAGAAGACTAGAAGGATTTTTTTTTTTTTAAATGGTCATTAAATTCCACTTTCTTATAAGCAGTTCTGTGATACTATCATAATTCTGATTGCTGTTCTACTGTATGCTGAACTGAGAATACAAAATTACTTCATTTGGGATTAGATACAGATTTCAGCCAGGATTTCAGGATGCACTGCAACTGTATCACTCCATGAAAAATATAATTCAATAGTCTGGGTATGTTACATCATTTGAAGTGATTAATGCTCATGTTCATTTAACTACTACAGATGGTATTCTGACCTGTGACCAAGTGAAAAAAAAAATAAAGTGCATTACAAAACTGCTCCCCAATTTGTGCTTCAGAAACTGTTTCAAAGCTAGCCATCTTTCCCAAGAGTCAGAGAAAATAATTCTCCATTGACAAGGCTCCTTGTGCTACTTTAAAAGTAAATGACAAATCAGGGCATTGTGTCTGACCAACTGTCTCAGGGATGCTGCAATTCCACCTTGAGTATTGGCAAGAAGAAAAGCACTGAACACCAATTTTCTTCCCTTCTTTCTGATTACAGCCGATCTTGGCTGGGTTAAAGATGTTTGTTGTTCTCCACAATGAAATGGTACAAGTGGTATTTCTTATTTTACTGTCACCATGTATTTCTGCCCTTCTTACTGCCGTTTCTCCCACAGATATCTGCCTCTCCCATTTTATTTACTTTCCCACTTGTGCACAGAATAAGTTACAATTTGGATTTTAAAATGCTGTAACAATTTGATTAGGAAACAACTAGATAGTTTGACTTAAACATGCTGGTCCAAGAGCACAGAACTGAGCCAGACAGCAACTAATCTGTTCTGACTGCAAAGTGGAAAAGCAAAAATGAAGAAACATACACCTGTATGCAGACAGACTAATCATTTAAAAATTAGCAAATATTACTGGTAATAGAATCAGTCAGCATTTGTCTTAAGCTTTGTATCTTCAAGTAATTTCTAGGATCAGCGGGTGAAGCAACCCTAGAGATGACCATTTGGCTGTGTAAGCAGCTGGTTAAAACATTAATCTCTCCTGGGAGCCCAGGTTCAGTTGGGCCATAGGTCCCCCACGGATAGAGTTGTACAAGGTACAGCTATTCCGAAACCAGCACCACGACAGGACACCTCAACGCTAACCACCAGCCAGCGGAACAAGCATTGGCCCAGCAGCCTAGAGGTTTTATTTCCGTCACCCTCGCCGTGCTGCACACTTGCTGTCTCCCTCTGGTCACCCTGGCTGGTGACAGGGTGACCCCAGAACACCCTGCTTTTGTGACAACTGACATCAAGAAATACTGATATATCTCAGGAGCAGAGGCAGTCAGCTGGGTCGTTTCCCTCCTTCATACTCAGTTGGAGCAACAACACGACCACGTATTTTACCAGCTCTTCAGGCCTTCACAACATGGAGCAACGACTGAGATTTTATTTTGGTAACTACTCTGTAACAACAACTTAGGTTTTGAGCAGAAGCTTTCCCAGGCCCTACAGAGCATCTTAGGGATGCAGGGCACAGTAGTAAGAGACAAGCTAAGCACCTTGGATGCTTGGTGGTTGTTCCCAGCCACTGCTGTACTCAGTTATTCCTGCCATGGCAGCTGCTAATGGCTGCATTTCTTGTTTACTACACCAAAAGAGAAGCCTTGCACAGCATAACACACCTTGCCCTGCATAGAAACCACCTGCACTACTAAATAAAAAATTCTTAGTAAAAAATCAGAGCTAAGGTCTCAAAGTCACCCTAAACCTGCTGCTGCAGCCGCACAAACCCTCGGCACTAGTTCACTCCCCTATCTCCCCCCCCCCCCCCCCCCTCCCCCCAGTCATCATACATTAGGAGAAAGGTGCCATTGCCTTTATAAGCTGTTTTCCTCTTGCAAGTACCACCTGCCAGGATGACTCAGCAGTAATTAGTCAGTTAATCAAGGCCAGGCTGCTTCAGCCCTTAAAAATAGCATGATTGCACAGAAAAAGCTTTTGGGTCCTTTCTAGAGTCTTGTTAGCGAGGAGAGTCTGAAAGGAAATAGAAAGTGCTAGACCTTGTTTTGGCAGATACTGCTCTACATGTAGTAGAGCACCTAGCCAGGGGGGAGAGACTTCTTTTGGTCAGACACAAACGCTACCTGTGCCTGTTTAGCCGGTATAAGCAAGCTTGGAAGTTCTCACCACGCAGATACTAAATGCAAATGTTAACTGTGACAAGTGCAAACATATTGCTCATGTTTTAGCGAAGCAGCAGAACAAGCTCTCACTTTTTTCCTACAGAGCAGAATCATAGCTGCTTATGGGATGAAACTTTCTAAGCATTTTGGGATGCAACGTTGGCAGCACTTTTTCTGACACACTAAGGGCCAAATGAATTATCCCTTGTGCTAACCAGCTAAGCTGCCTCTCAGATTTACCGATATTCCAAGCAATACCTCAAATGAATTTTGAGAAGCATGTGCAGCAGCTATTTAGCAAACATTAACATCCTTTAAGTGCTTGTCTATGCTGCTTGAGGAACCTGACTCTTGTAATACTGCATTTAGGATTTTTTTTCTTCTTTTCTACTGAGCAATCATATTCTTGACCGAATGGTCACTCTGAATGTATTACAACATTTGAAATCTACCAACAGTTTTGTGCTTAGTTCTCCTTGAAGGATGTACTTTCCTTTATTAAGACCCAGACAAATTACAAAACAGAGAGATAAAGGTGCATCCATTTGAAATAACCTGCTACCAGCCAAATCCTAAAACACATAAAATGAAACAACCTTCCCTAAATGTGTATGGAATCATATTGTTTTCCAGTTTCTCATCTTTTACCCTTCATACTTTTATTAGGAAGAACATTTTATTATGATGTTCTTCATATTTTTTATTATAAAGATGTGAGATAATTGATATTTTAAAGATATATTCTTTTAATGTGTTATGCATTGATGCTGTTACCCTGCCCATCCAAATCCAAGTCACAATCCTAACTCAACCCAAGTAACTTTTCTCCCTGCGTGCAAACAGACAGACATTTTCCACTGAGAGAAGCTTCCTCCGAAGAACTCTCATTTTTGATTGATTTTGGCCAGGTGAGGCAGAATTGCCCTTTCCTCTGGGCTGCCAGTGGACGCCTGTCTCTTCGGACCTGCTGTCCTGCACTATCCTTTCCCATGCTTCGTTTCTTATGCCCATGGCCAGATGCTCACACCGACAGCATCGTGCACTGAGAGAAAGGTCCCACACAGGCACACACTTGTATGACTGTTCTGCCCATTGCAGGCATATCTGATGTGGAATACAGATTTTTTGTAAAGCCACTGATTAGATGGTATTACTCTCAGAGAGGGCACAAAAACAACCTAACAAAGAGAAGATACGCTGAGGAACAAGCCTTGTCCTTGAAGGAGGGGAGTTCATGACAGACAAGCAGAGGAACAGCAGAGACAAAAGAAATTACTTTTAGTAAGATAAGTCACATTTCAGACTACTTTGGGACCTGAGTTATTGCTAGTCAGACAGCTTGCTCCCTGAGGACATCAGCCAGGTGCTCCTTCGGGTCACCCTGTTCCCATGCCCATTGCTCATTCCAGTAATGTTAGGCTCCCACTTCCTTCTCCAAGCCATACGAACTTTGATGGCAGTGGAACCATCCAGATTTCATGCTTTTAAATAGCACATGCTGTATTCAATGAATTTCAAAGACACGCTAAACCCAAATTACTGCTATCCATGGATCTTGAGAAGCTTTTATAAATGGCTGCATTACAGTGTAGTACAAAGCAGTGATTTCCATAATGCTTGTCTAATGTATAGAGCATTTTACATAGAACAGGCCCTGTTTCATCTTGAAATGCTTTTTAATTAATTCAATTCATTAATACTGCTTGTCATGGCTAAACTCTTGAGACTTAACAAAAACTTTACTTCAGCAGTTGTCAACACATTTCATTAAAACATATGTTTTTGAATGCTTTCTGATAACATCACTACTCTTCATATGCAGAGTGCAGTACTTAAACGTATTAAAGAGAGGAGGGTGAGCAAAGCCCTTTACTCCATACTGACAATGCTGCGTTTAGAGATGAGAGATGGGTGGACCAGCCTGGGTGTCATTCTTCTCGTGACCCCTAAATTTACCAAAGTGAAACCCCTCCACATGTTATGTAGGGCCATCCTGTTCTCCCAGCACCATTCCACAAGGTCCTCACTTCTGTCACATGCATGTAAAGAAGGGAGACACAGAGCTCAGCTAGATCTGCAGTCAGACAGACCTTCCAGGTTTGCCAGACGACTGTATACTGGAAAAGGGTGGGATGGATTCTGTATCTTTTTCTGACAAGGCAAAAAACCTGAAGATTCCTCACAGTTGATATCAGATCACTAAGCAACCTCAAACTAGCAGTGAAATCTGTGCAAGACAAGCAAGGAGGGGGGCTCTACAGGTGACCTAAAGACACAGGCTGCACTCCTCGACCAGATATCAACTGTCCCGTGTGGCAGCAAGTGGCACCTGAGGGGACTGTGCCCACTGGCTTGCACTGGAAATGGGAGGGCAGAATTCTTGCTTTGCTCTAGACAGCCCAGACACAAGTCCCTCCCCAACTAAAAAATTAGGAACAACTCTTGCCATCTGCAAGGCAGCACCCTGGTTCATAAGGTTTCTTTGATTTCACAGTGAAGGTGGAGGCTTGATGCTGAAGGCCCAGTTCATCAGTTCTCTGCCACTTCTTGCAGGATGGGTATAACTAACACTACAAAAGCATCATTCAAGAACTTATTCCTTGCCCCACTGTCACCCCAGCTCAGAAGACCCCACAGCCCTGTTGAGAGCTCTCGGGTGCGCTGCTGCAGCTTTCTGTCTCACCTTCTCACCACACAGATTTGTGTTCCCACTGATGGTTGCTGTAACAGCAGCTGTAGCTCTAAAGCTCTGTTCCTTGCTTTCAGCGCAAGCTCCTGGACCTGGGCTGGGGCAATCTACAGTGTCCATACAGACTGGAGGATGAACGGATTGAAAGCAGTGCTGCAGAGGAGGCCTTGGGATACTGGTAGATGAAAAACCAGACATGAGCTGGCAATGTGTGCTCACAGCCCAGAAAGCCAACCATATCCTGGGCTGCATCAAAAGCAGCGTGGCCAGCAGGCTAAGGGACGTGATTCTCCGCCTGCGCTCTGGTGGGCCCCCACCTGCAGTGCTGCACCCAGCTCTGGGGTCCCCAGTACTGGACAGACACAGGCTGTTACAGTGGGCCCAGAGGAGGGACGTGAAAACAGTGAGGGGGTTGGAGGACTCTCCCATGAAGAGAGTCTGAGAGAGCTAGGGTAGTTCAGCCTGGAGAAGAGAAGGCTCCGGGGAGACCTTATTTCAGCCTTTCAATTTATAAAAAGGACTTATAAGAAAGATGGAGAGAGACTTTTTACCCGTAGTGACAGGACAAGGGACAATGCTTTTAAGCTGAAAGAGGGTAGGTTTAGATTGGACACAAGCAATATATTTTTTATGGTAAGGGTGGTGAGACACTAGAATAGGGTGCCCAGAGAAGTTGTGGATGTTGCATCACTGGAAGTGTTCAGGGCGAGGTTGGATGGGGTTTTGAGAAACCTGGTCTAGTGAAAGATGTTCCTGCCCATGGCAGTGGAGTTTGACTACATGATCTGCAAAGGCCCCTTCCAACCCAAACCATTCTATGATCCTATAAACGTCCAGTGAAGAATCTAAGAACATTATTATTCTGGAGCAAATTATTAAGAAAAGATCTTTGATTTCCATAGATGAGTCCTATCTGGACTTTTCTCATATTAATCTATAACTGCGGGTTGTATTTGGACTGATCCAGGGAGGTGTTCATCACCGGGGAAAGAATTGTTCCCTTCACGATCCTACAAAGCAGCCTGTCTGCTTTCAAGCCTTCCTTCCACCTCGGAATCTATCCTCCTTCCCTTTTATCACCTCTGGGATACACACTGTCACTGCTGCTACACCGGGAGGAAAGTGCTGTTTTCCTCAGTGCAGCCAAAGTCTTCTAATGCTTGTAATGAATTACATAAAAGCAAATTCTCCAAGACAGGGTGACAGCCATATATTAATATTCAAGAGTTCAGAACATTTGACCTTTAAATTGCATACCTGGACAGAATGATGCCTTGTGCTCTGCATGTCATTAACCAGAGCATGGTACTGACCCATGATCATCCAGGAATACTCATCTCTACATAAGGAACAGAGGAACAGGATCCTGTTGAACATTTATACGTCCTGGATTATAGACAATACCTCTTTCAATCATATCAGACTGGTGGGGCAGAAAAAGCAAACCTGCCCTGTATCCCCTCCCAGTGTTCCACACCTGTGTCTGCTCCACATAGAAACATACTGGTCAAGGAACAAGATTGAAAACTGGCCTTCTCTGAATATGTGAATTATAGAAAATACATTTATTTTAAACAATAGGAAAAAAAAAAAAGTCTGGATACTGGTGATTTTTTTTTTTTTAAAGGAAAAATGGTGTCCCAGGAGAGATTTGTTAAATGGCTGAATAGTGTAAAATATTGAAAACACTTTCTGTAACATTTCCACTGATTATTTAGTGTGTCCTGCCTACATCCCAGGCCATGCTGTCAATCTGTATTTTAAGCCACCTTTCTGTCTTGCTGGCTATGGTCTCTAATGTTTTTTAATGTTGTCTCCTGTGTGTGTTTTGTGTAGTGGAATACTTTACAAATCAAAATGTTATTGGGGAATAAGCCCATGATCTCCTGTGTAACATTTCCTGGCTCTACTGCACACACATCTATTGTTCAAGATTGAATTGGTCCCAAGAAGCATCAGAGCATGTGAAAGCCGCTATGAATTTTGCAAAGTGGCTTCAGGGCAGTAAAGCACGTCAGAAGAATAAGGTGCAAAATCTGAAAGTCCAAATTTAGGAATCTCAGTCAATATTAAAGACCAAAAAAATAAGTCAATGCCCTTGGTTATAGCTTATGCACTTTTATCTTGTGACATTCCTAATACAGTTGAAAGCAGCATGCAGATCCAGCACACAAAATAAATCCAATTATTAAATAGGTTTATGTGCAATTAAACTGTTAGTCTTTGCTTAATACTACATGTGATTCACAAGACTGATTTCATTAGCTTTCCTCCCTCCCCCACCCCTAGTTGTTGCATTCCTCTTTTATTCAGCAGTTTTTACCTCTCTTACCATGTGCCTTCTATTCAGTCCTCAGGAAATTAGAGTCTTTTCGAAGGTGTAATGCAATTCTACTTGAGCTAGCTCAGTTGAAATCACTCATAGTCAACTTTTTGCCGCATTTTTTCATACAGATATCAAACCAAAACTGCCAAGAAGTGGCGTATTCCACTGAGAGAAGGAGACTGAGAGAACATGTCTTTATCACAACTAATTTACAAGATTTCCCTCGGAAATTCCAATAGAGCTTTCAATAAATTCCCACACAGGTGCTTCCCCAGAGACTGTTTTAGTCATTAGGGTCCTCTGGCCAACTGGTGTTTGGCAAACATGCAAAGGGACCAATGTGCCATTGTCCCCAGCGTTAACTACCTTTGTTACAAATGGGCTTCAGCTCACACTGTTGGAAGCAGTAGTATCCTTTTCTACGTATGACTGCTCTTTTCTTGTTTTCTTTTTCCAAAGCTGCAGTGTACTACGAGATTGAATTGAAGGTTTGATTAAGGTGAATTAATTGTATACTTCTTATGATAATTATATATGAAAAACCCTATAGAGAATAGATATACTTCGGTATGTCTGTTTCACTGAAACCATTTTGTGTGAGAAAAATCACCTGTGTCGTCCCAATTTACTTAAGGTCTGTGTGAAACAGTAACAAGAAACCAAAAAGTGACCAAAAATTCTTTATTTAAAATTCCCTGAAATGAACTGAAGTTTCCGTGTTTACTGAGAGACAGAATTCCTCAAGGACACGGTTCAGAGAATTACCCTGATAAAATAGATTTGAATTATAGAGAGAAGCATATGCGCGGGGAAAAAAGAATATTTTATGTGTAACTAAGCACAAGAAATGGTCAAAAATAAAAACCAGCAACAAGAAACTATTTCCAAATTTGTTATGTATGCATACAACATATAGCCTAATGCAAAGTTATATGTTGCAGTTATTTAATATCTTTCTTCAAAGGTTTTGCTAATACATCAACAACTGAACATCTAAAGGGGGAAAAATATTTCTCTTTATAGTTTTAGATAATTGTCCCTGAAAAAACCCAAACCTTTAATTACAACTCAGATGAAGAAAGCTTGATTTGTGTGCTGTGCCCAAATGCTGAGGAGTCGGATGTAAAATATTTGTAATATTTAGGGAACCCTGAGTTTTACATAAAAGTAAACAGCATTGCCTGAAGGCACAATTTCCAGCAACACAATAAAATGTGCAGTGAATTTATGGCGGCCATCCATTAGCTCTTACCAAGGCAACGTCGCCCATATCTGTCGTCCATCATTATAATAGAGGGTTAATGCACCGAATTTACATAAAAAAGTCATATTGTCTGCATGAATTATTTACACTCTCAGCTGTTTTTACAGCTTGGTTTCAAGCTGGATTCTGGGAGAGATTCTGCCAGTAAATTACTCTGTGGAGACCTGACTATATAACTACAAACAGAGCTTGCAATGAAAAGAAAAGAAAATGGGAATGCACAAGTCAGTAGTTGGAACAGGAGCACAAGCTGTGGGCTTTTCTTTCCCAGGCACAGGAGGAAGAGGTAGGGCAGGCAAGAGGTAGAGCAGGAGGCTCACCTGAGAAGTTCTGTACATGCGACCGTGTTAGAATCTTTCTTTCCCACAGCTGCACATATCAACGCAAGCCTGCTGTAGATATACTTAATTGCTGGTCACATATTCATAGATCAGCATACTTAGTCTTTGTGAGTTCATACTCTGGTTAAAAAACCAAAACAAAAGCGAAACCAAACAACAGCCCCCACACACCAAAAAAAATATCCATTTACTGTGCACCAACACCAAGCAAGCCACTTGCTGACTGCATTTGAATGCGGTTTTTCCCCCACTTTTCCTTTACATTCACATGTTCAATTTGAAAACATCAGGAAGCAAACCCCCAGCATTTTCTCTGGCATGGACTAAGCACTTTCTGTGTCCACCTTCACACCGGAAAGCCAACGTTCCTGTTGAAACGTACAGCAGAAAATCTTCAGAGATTTCAGTGAAATTTCATAGTTCTGCAGACGGTTGGACCTAACAATTTCAAACCTCTCCTTTTTTCCAGGTATGCTGAGAAGTGGGGTCCATTAACACACCCAAGATCTATGCCTACAGTGATGATATCTAAGTCAAAACTTCAATGTGCGAAAAGAGGTTCTTCTCAGTTTGGTCAGATTTTGGCACATATGCACAACCCTAGGGAAAGGCAAAAGAAAAAACAAACCCCAAACTTAAATCCTCAACAACTCTTTGAAAGCTTGGGAAACGAGTCCCTGGCAGAAGAGGCCGCTCACAGACACACAGTAGTCCCCCAGATGTTTCAGCCAAGTTCCTAAAGATAATTCCGCTGAGCTACAGATCTGACTACAGAGCAGCAGGCTCCCTCCTGCTGAAGTTTATGGCAAGGACGATATGTTCTTTCACAACAGTGACAAGAAAACTCAAGGTCACTAGAGAAGCATGGTCATTTGCTATTAATTCTCTCAAGATTTTACCACCAAAACCTTTGTCCCCTACTCCACTGCAAATAGCCCATCTCTCATAAAAAACACCTTGCTAAGCACCCATCTTTTGAGGCACCGCAAAGGTTCTGCTGTTTTTAAATTAAACCACTGATTTCCTGTTTTAAAAACAAAATGCAGCACTCCCCCTTCTCTCTCCTGGCAGGTCTGTGCCTTTTCCCGCTGCAGCCAGAGCTGCCAGCTCCCAGCCACTGCTCCAGCTCTTGCCCCAGGCTAAGGGACAGCCAAGGGTTCATTATCCTGCCAATTGCTCCTCAAGGGCAGGCACTGCAGGCACCCAGGGGATCTGACAGCAGCCTGCGCTGGGAAGGCAGAGGACAGCAATTCTGTGGAGAAGTGTGGGCTGAGAAGCCCGAGAAAGGTAGGGGGTCTGCCTGAGGATCCGTTTGCATTGTGCAAAGAAACAAGTAAAGAACGTAACAGAGCTATAGCAGGTTTCCTGACCACCCAGTTTAGATGTGTTTTTAAGGGATCTATCCCTGTAGAACATCCCTGTCTCTGGGGCCTGCGGCTGCTTGCTCATGCTTGAACAATTTTTACAGCAAAGACTTTTTCTTCCCATCCTAGACACCTCATCTCAGCTTTGGGCTGCAGCTTCCTGGCAGGTAACTCTGGACCTTGGACCCAACAGCCTTGGTTCCTCTTTGCTTTCCTGCAGTTTGCCCCAGCAGCACGGGGACAGGACTGTGGCTGTTGCATCCTTCATGGACTGTTCCACACACGGAAGGCAGAACTTGCTGCACTTTGTATCAAAGCCAACAAAGCTACAAGGACTGCACAGGATTTACTCTGCTGAGCCAAAAAGGGAACAGCAGCAGAACTTTCTTCATTCCCTGAGGTGATACACCCCCCCGGAGTGCACGATGGCCAATACAGCCAATGGCTTCACAGGTCCTAGCAGACTCCTGCAGTACAAAATGGTCCTTGCCTATCCTCAGTTTGTTGATGCTTGCCTTTCCCTTCTGATTTGCTCCTACATATCTGTCACTTCCACCTTTTATCATATAATTAACTTGACAAGAGTGTACCTGAGACTCAGGTGTGCCTCCCTGATCACAGCAGGCTACCTACTTGGAAAACAAGGGGAACTCATGTTTTTAAGATAATATTTTTCTATTTTACAAAAGGGAGTGGACATAGGTTAAAAAAAAGGAACAGCTGTGCTGCTGCAAGGTATATTTTTGCTAAGATAAGAGGCCCCAGACTTCAGCTTGTGATGAAATGTAGTCATAAAAAGTAGAGGGGCTGCCCCAGGATATGGGAACACTCAGCATGGTCTTGCTACAAGAATGACCTAAGAGACGTGCCTGTTATGTTCGTAGAATGACATGTGGAAAATGTCTTGAATAAACTGACATCCAGGAGGGTCTGGACCACCATTATTTGATGGCAGTCAGTGAAAGTCACTTGAAACTATTAAAGCTACAGGTTCAAGGAGGGTTTATTATTATGAAATCCATTTTCTTCTTAGAAAATGGAATTTCAGGTGTTACTTTAGGATTTATTTGTGCTAGTTTGTTCTAGTTCATTCTATGGTTGATCAAAACTGGGATTATCCAATCCAGATTTGCTAAGGATTTTCACAAGCTTTACCTGGCTTCTTGCTCTGCTATTCCATAATAATCAAATACCATAGTTACCATAGCAACTGACATTAATTTATGCAAGTGGCATTAACTACAAGTCTTCAATTTCCTCTACAGGGTATCACTCATTCGGCATGAGTCTGACTTCAGATCCTGCTGTTCCAGGTGAGGAACCACCCTCCAAGCTCATGCAAGGTAGAGTCCATGACCCCACTAAGTGAAACCCCTGCACACTCCCAGGTCCCAGCCCTGGCCCCAGAGGAGTATCCCTGCTGTCCTGGCACCCCAGTCCCATAGCTCCAATAGCCTTTTTTCCCCCTGAAGGACATTCAGAGGCAGGCTCTGTCGCCCAGCCATGCTGTGAGAAAGCTCTGTACAACAGCACGTGGCACCACCAAATTACAAATAAACTGGACCAGTATTGGTAATTCTTCCTCCTGATTGTTTACAACCTTTAAATATTTGCAGACCTATGCACCATCCTCAGCTGCAGGTGAGCCAAGCTATACATATTTATCTCACTTAATCTTCCCTCATAAATCAATCTCTCCAGTCAATCTCTCCACTCCCTAATTATTTTTGTTGCTCTTCTCTGAACTCCCTCCAATGTGTCAATCAATATCTTCCTGGTAATGAAGTGCTCTGTAAGGAGCACAGTATTCTAGAGGTAGCTGTTCTGAAGCTGTATACAGTGCAACGATGCAACCAATATGGATTTTCAGTCTTCACAGGAAGGATGATCTAATGGTAAGGATGCAAGCCTAGGGTTTTGGAGACCTGGGCTCATGTTCCTGCTCCAAGACTCTTTGTCTGACCTTGGTCAAGTCACTTAATCTGTTTTTTAGTTAAGCATCTATAAACACTGTGTGGTTTGGTACACAGAAGCAGTGAAATATATTGGTATGTGGGACAGGATAAGGATCTGGCTATCTAAACAGGAAACACTAATACTCAACCAAAGAGCAGTTTTCTAGTGTAGTTCATTTGCTGTGGCTACAGAACTATGCCTAGCTGTTCCCTGGTACAGTGCTGTTAAACACCACCTGACAGCAGTGTGCTGGCCACGTGGCTTGCCAGTTCCTGTACCTGTGACTTTTACCATTTGCTGCATTGTGGCAACATCCTTATTTTACTTTTAGCTAGTCTCATTTATTGCATATTCATTTCAACATCCCAACAGGCTTCAGTTGCATCTTCCAAAAAAATGTCATTTGAAATCCCAGAACTTCTATTTTCTAACAAGTGAGTTGCAGACTTACTTCATAGGGTACAGTGGGATGCAAGATGCCGTGTCTTAATACAGCTATCAGTACATTGCTGTACCCCAACATCAGGACCACAGTGGGCTCTGGGGGTTAATCTGCTGCCTCAAGGCACCATGTGAGCAATATCACACAAGGGTGTGGAACTACTACATGCAGAAGGCCCTCATTTCCCACATTACACCTTGCACAGTCGACTTCCACAGAACAAGCACAGACATCTGCCTGGTTTGGTCACTCGGGTCTTACACCAGTACAAAAGCAGCTCTTTGAAATGGTTCATGCTGTTACTTTTCCATAAACCACATAAACATTGTGTACCATGAAGTATATATAGAGATGTGCAATTAATGCACGATTAAGACTTCTCTACCTAAATTATTTCAAGTCTTTACTTTAAGAATCTCATGTTCTTTTCCTTTCTTTTTTAGAGGGGAGGGTTAGGAGTATCAGAATAACTGAAGAAAGCAAAGTAGTCTGAGGACTGCAGTTATGATTCATCAGGCTCCCAGAAATGCATTATAATGTACTATAGGCTGTAAGACTAAAAATTATTCCCCACTGAAATGGTATTCACACAGCTTCTGCTGTACTGAGGCGTACATCGTAATATAATCATAATAACTAAAGTAAGTTTCCCTTGGGGATTATACCTCTGTGTGATTTAATCCTTAAATTTGTTTTGCTTTCATCCCCAGGAGAAGAGAGATTCCAGTTATAAAGTATTCTTCCTAGAAATATCAGACACTGCACATGCATTCATAATCTACACTTACATTTACAAAGCCCAGGCCAGAGGGTAAGCAGAATTGGAAGCATAAGTGTTACCATTTTGTTTGAAGAAACGTGGTTTATTTTTTTTTCAAAAAAAGAAGGGCATAGCAGGAGTCTTGCTCATCAAGGAAAGTTCCCCATATAACTCTCCCGTCATGAAACAGAGCAAATTATTTGCTTTCAAGAGAGCACTGTCACTCAGAATGTCTGATAGTAAAGATCAGAGAGAAAGGGGTTTGCGTGATAACAAATAAAGTGTAGAATGGAATGGATACAGTCTAAAAACTTCAAGAGTTTTTGTGTAATTTTGGGTCTTAATTCATATTTTAAAAGGTACTGCAGGCTCTTCAGAGGACACAGATATCTGAGGTCCAGGTGTACATTTTGCAGTCAAATTTTGAGGCAGACTTCCAGAACTATAGAGTTAAAGCCTCTGAAGCCTGAAGTAATTCACAAGAATGAAGCACAAGTTCCTAAATCACTTTGTCTTTGCAATACTGATGGGTGTAACAGCTGAATGCCTGTTAAAAAAAAAAAAAAAAAAAAAAAAGTCTTGCACTAGGCTTCTTGATGATGTAGATACATTGAAAATGTGTCCTTGGTGATCTTATTTCAACTAATTGACTTCTGCATACCTGGATCACAAAACAAATACCAGAATATGCCAGTAACATGTACTGTCCCACGATTATATAGACAGAAAGCAAACGGATGCTTCCATGTTCTTGCTTGTCCTTCTAATGCATATGAGAGACCAGGAAGGAGAAAGTATTTCTCAGACCCGTGGAACACATTTTACACCATTTGTGATGATGGTGCTGACACAAGCTGCATGTCTTCAGTTTTGGATATGCTAGCCATCCCCTTCCTGATCTTCTCTTTCACCTACAGAATAACTCCAGACTTTTGTCTTTAAAATTAAAGCTTTCAACTCTTTGTTCAAGGCAGTACCTACAACTTGGGATACCCAGGTGAGATGGGATGGCATTTCCAGCTCATACCTACACATGCCCATTATTTTCTGGGGTAACTACACCTGGGTTTCTGGGCTTCACAATGATCTATTGGCAACAAAGAGTCCAAAGCAACTTCAGCAGATTCTGACTTAAAGCCTCAGTCATAAAACCTAAAGACTGAACACCAAAAAGCTCTATAGCTGCAGAAGCTGCATAACAAAATCCATACTACAGAAACAGTTTGGAAATAGCAGCTTAAGGTGCATGATGCTCTAATAACAGTTACATCTGGTGAATGATATTCTAGCCCCATATGTAGTAATTGTTATCGCAATGTGAAAGGAAAAGCAGCCAGCAGCGTATTGATAATGCAAGTCAAACTATGATTTTATTCCACTGTTAAGACTGTTGTTAAACACAGTAGTCCTTTACTGAGTGATTATACCCAATAATAGTGATTTTGTCATCACATTAATCATTATTCAGTCATCAGCATGCCATGCTTTTCTTCTGCACACGAATTTCTTCACAACACCTTTTCCTTACACTGAAATGGAATGTTTATTCTTCAGCTGGGATAGTGTGTGCTCACCTTTTTAAAAAATATTAATTCACAAGCCAGTTGCATTTGGGATATACAAACCAAAAGGAAAGTATAGCTAAGTGCAGAAAACTTAATTTGCATCACACTAATCTTTATTTATATAGTCATTTTCAAAAAGGTGCTCAGGAAGCACAGACAAATTAGATCACAAATCAAGGTTTGTCTGTCAGCAGCTTTCACCTATAGGAAAGTATAGGAAAAGTTTACATTCTTTTACAGCTTTATCACCTTCTGGAAAAATTGCTAAAATAATTTTCTTCCCATGACAGTCTTCAGGGAAACTGCTCCAAATACTAATTTGAGAAATACAATTCTTAATTAGTCACTTTCAGCAGACAGTAAACCACTACGCTCCTTTTTCAAACATCTACTAGGGAACAAAAAAATGTAGTCATCTAGTGGAAATAATGAATGCCCTGCCATTTGAGCAATTTAAAAATAGCCTGGGAAAAAAAAAAAAAAAAAAAAAAAAGAAAAAGAGAAAGACAGCAAGACCCAGTTTGAATCATAAATATACTATTAAAGATGAATTACACATGCAGCTGGTATGCATAGCTACATACAATCATCACTTGCAGCTGATATGCAACACATCCAACACGGAATGCAGAGGTAACGTTTAACACACATGAATGACTTGTCTTGGATGATGCTTGTGGAAGGGGTAGCAGCAATGCTTAGAGGATAAACGTCCCTTGATCTTGAAATGGTCGGTTGCTTACACTACTCCTTCAAAGCCATCGATCACCAAGATATTCCCAGTTCTACTGGGAACAATGTGGAAGCAAAACCATTCTCGTAATCTCAGAAGTCAGGACATAGACTGCCCCCTGCCTTTTTCTTCCTTTAATTTTGCTGCATAGCAGCAGGAGCAAGGGCAAGCTTGAGAGCTCTGCAGTTGTTTTTGTCACTCTCAGAAGCACCCCTGACTCTTCAGATTGCATGCCAAAGCTGTGCCAGAAGCTTGTGAAGCTCTGGAAGAAAGAGGTCACAGCAGGAAAATAGGTCCTAGCCAGTTTCTCCAAGGCAGTTAATCAGATTGTGCTCTTAGGAACATCAAACCAAGCATGAGCTTCTACTTCCTCGTTGTGATGAGTTTAGAGTTATGTGAGTTGGAATGGGAGGAGAGCTTTTAACATGAAAATCACCTGGCAGGAAGTCAGAGTTGTGCACAAGGATCCACCGACTTCCCAGACCCACCTTTGGATGCAGTGCATTGCAGGGGAGCCGGACTGGGCGGGCAATCACAAGCTCCTACAGCGCCTCCAGCAGAGCTTAAAAGCTCAGACATACGTTGCTAAAACTTCACGGGACTGACTTCTCCAGGGAGTCAAAGCAAAGGACAAATGCCTTCTCTTTAGAGTATTTTCAACAAGTTTCTTACACAGATAGCTCACTGGCACCTACTGGCTTGATAGTAATTGTGTAATTGCATTTGTGTAATTGCAGGCACCATCATCTCCTGGTTTTAAGTATGACAGTCTGGGGGCACACTGCCCAAGGTCTGGGGTCTAGCATCACTGTAAAAAGCTTTACAGCATTGTATTTTCACTTTTCTGTCTGAGCTGTCTTAGAATTCACTGCTCAGAGGATGTCATTTTGTGATACTGTCTCAGGGTACATATGTTTAATAACATAGATATGTCACACCAAGACAGCCTTTGGCAGTCTGCAAAAAATAACCTGAGCTGAGATGATATTGTGTCACAGCTGCATAGTACCAGTCAATATGACGAGTAGCCCGAAACCATAGATCTGTTGTGGTAATGCTTTATTGGCCAAATGATAAGTACCTTCCCCAACTCATAGCTGCTGCTTCTTGTGGCCAAGTGACAGTGAAAACCACCCAGCCCATGGCCACGGGCTGCCCCCCTGCCCCAGCTACCAGGAGAACCACTTGGCAAGAGTCCTGCTGTAGCCTGCGGTATTCCTAGGGCACACGTGTGGCTACAGCAAGATTCACGTTAATATCCACCAAGGAAGAACGTCACGTTGCCAGCCACATGCAACCTTACGTTCTAAAGCACCAGAGTAAAACTGTTAATAAGCAAACAGTTACTACACTATTTATTTCAAACTGTTTTTCTTCAGTCAACACCTGTGTAGGAATTTTCAAAAAAACCTGCGCATGAAACATTTGAGCAAACGTTGCTAATCTTTGCCACCTGAAAGACACCACAGAAATGTTAAAGTTGAGTCAAAGAACCTCGAAGAAGAAAATAAGGAAGCTTTTAAATAAATTGTGATGCAGTCTTATTGTGACTTGAGGAGAAAGTACCCTTAGCACTCCTGGCGTTTCTGGAATTCTTAAAGATCAAATCAATTTTGCCAGCACTGCACCCAGTCTGGTCGGACTTTGTGAGTAGGATTCTGAGGCACAACGAATACTTCAATGGAGAACTAAACCCCAGGTCTGGTTACAGCCATAGCTTTGAGGAAATTACTCTCCCTGTAGCAGGCTACGGGGCTATTCTAAGGTGATGTACAGTATGAAGTTACTACATTGTAGCTGCGTTATTTATTTATAGCACAGCTGTATTGATCCCATAAAGCTTTCTTTAAGTATAGGGTGATTTGAATTAATAGCTTTTACCTTGTGCTAGGGGCCATGCAGACACGCTATAAATCAGACAGTCCCTGCCCCAAAGTGCTCACAAACCAGATTAGAACAAGATGCAGCAGGTGGAGGAGACAAACTGGAGGGGAGGGAGGAGGAGGAAGTGGAAAAGCAAGCAGCATTATGCACATTAAGCAGAACTCTCTGCTCAGCAACAGCTAGGCATTGCCAGCTGGCAGGGATCTGCAGGCATCAAAGATGAGTCTTCAGAGGGCCTTAAAGAAGGTTAAGGAAGTGACTGCTTTAAGGGAGTTTCCCTTATATATGTATAAGAAATAGCCTGCAGGAAAGGCACATGGTGCTTGTGGGTGAAGTAGACTAGTAGCTCTATCTTCCAAAGGGCTGGGCGCTACCACTGGTCTCATGGCTCAACAAAATCGGCCTGTGAAGTATGCCTGATTTTCTTCCATTCACTCAGATACACCTCTCTGTCTCTGAATTTCTACCCAGAACATTTAGAAGATAGTGAAATAGACTTTAAAGGTGCTAATGATGTAATTATAAAAACACACAAAAGACATCTCAGCATTTCAAGATAAATTCAAGCCAAGTGCACTGCCAACGTGCCACACTGTGCTTCCCCTTTGAAATAAATGGCTTTATGCACTTCAAAGAGGGCTTTGTTTCACTTGTTTAGCACGGGATGCAAATACATTGTCAGACAGAGCAGAAGGGAAAACGCATTTTGCACCATGGGGAGCAAAAATACCCAACCACTACTCAAATGAGAATGATCTCAGGTTTGGGAGGCACAGCAGGCAGGGAAGACACTAGATATCTTCTACCTAGGTTTTACATTTTTAATTAGAATTATTTTTAAAATCAAATCTTGCAACAACAAGAGCAGTAGAGATTTTCTTAACAGAGCTTCCCTTGGACATGTTAAACCAGAGTAGGAGAACTGAACACAGAAATGGGAGCAGGGCCATGACGCAGTCTTCCATTTCACTGTGTAAGAACTCAGGTAGTTTTGTTTTTCTAGGAAAAAACACTAACAATTTTTTAACAGCTTATACAACTGACACATGAGGGAGAATCTTCTAACACTCCCTGGGAAAAAGATCAATCACCAGATGCTTTTTTCCCCTCTGAGGTTGCTCCAGGAGAGGTAACATTTGGAGGGAGCCTCTGCCCTGAGCCTGGGATGAGCAGGTCTGGTAACAAGCTGGTTCCTGTGCTGCTGAGGGTGCTGGCACCATTCAGGCCCCTTACACCCAGTGTCAAGTGGAAATATATCTCCCACCTCCTGGCCCTCTCTTCTTAATGTAGTATACAATCGAGGTGGATCACCTCAAATCCATGCCAGAGAGGAGGTCATTTTATCTGGCAGAAATTAACCATTACCTCAGAGCTCTACAATTACTTCAAGAAGCGTTTCTAAAAAGTAAATCAATCAGCTTGCTTATTAGCAAATTTTCTTGCCCCTCATTGGCTGTTACCTACTGAGCAAAGATGTCAGCCCTGACTACACTCACTTGGCAAATAAGCGTTTGCTTTGATGCTGACTGGAGCTGGGAGACATGCTGTGAAAGACCCTTTAAAGGACACGATACATCTGAGGCTGCTCTGCCCTGAGCACTCTCACGGTGGGCTGCTGCAAGAGGCCAATGCAAAGGGGCTGGGAGGAAAAAACCCCCAAATTCACCTTCTTACCTCTCCCACTAAGAAATAGTCTTCCTTGAAAAAAAAAAAATCTTTCTGTTCTGATTGTGATCCTGTTTCAGAAGAGCTCATCTGAGATGGGAATTACAGCAGAATCATACAGTAGTGCGATAATATGGGAATTTCTAGGGAGGCTGCACAGTGGAGACTCTAGAGAAGGAGATATGGCTCTTAAATAGCAGCTGATGAATCTAATGCAGAAAAGAAAGAAAAGGTTTTGCACATCTGAGCAGGATATCCACTGACACAGAGAAAAAAAAGTCAGAGTTTGGCTTTTCCTTTTACTTGCCGGTTCTGCAGGGCATGCAAAAGAGATCCTGAAAGACACCTCATACTTGGAAGAAGTTATGCCATCCTGAAATTGGTTCATTCCTGATCTGGCAGCTCTTTCCAACCACCTACTTCTGTCAGGGGTCCCTTTACCATAAGACAGGTATTTGAAAATGTTATTAACTTTCCTGAGCAAAGCAGAGTAGCTTGCAGATTCCGAAAATTTTAATCTGGGGTTGTCTGAAGAGAGTCTGGAAGGGGGTTGAGGCCTTTCATCTTAAATTTAATAAGGTAGTGGCTAGGGTTGGCACTGCCTAGCCTCTCTGTGCTCTCCAGGCATTTCACTCCACACCTACAATTTACTGGAGTCTTTCCATGGGCTTTGCCTTTCCCAGGCACACAGGTGGTATAACTGAGAGGACAAAGGGAAAGAACTTGGTATTGTTTTGGAAACACTCCCAGTCCAAACACCAGTTTCATTCCCCAGCTGCCCTCCACATGATGTAATGGCCATTGCATAGGCACTACAATTGTGTCCAAAACCTCTCAGGAGCACCACGCCTGGGCTGCGCTCTCCTCACATGCACTCAGCCTCAGGAATGTTTTAACAGCAATAACTTTCCTCCACCTGCTCAAACTTGGCACCCCCCTCTCCTCTATCCCAAAACAGGATAGAGAAGCTCTCATGTGTTTCTTCCCAGACATTATCTGGCTCAGCACAGTGATGACAGAACTGACTAAAGCTTCAT
The DNA here is from genome assembly GCF_023634155.1 of Falco peregrinus. Classification (NCBI taxonomy): domain Eukaryota; kingdom Metazoa; phylum Chordata; class Aves; order Falconiformes; family Falconidae; genus Falco; species Falco peregrinus. Next base: position 120,144,724 of record NC_073723.1, read on the forward strand.
TATGAAATATGGAAACATTTCAAACCTTCTGCTCCAACTTTAATTTGTGCATTATAGCTGCTGCAAGTACTCCGTTTGTCATAATGAGTCCTTTATTTATTGGTTCATTCAAAAATAAAATTATGAAAATGGATTTAAAGAGAAAAATATGTTTAATGAGTAGAACTGTCTCTGCAGTCCTCTTCTGTGTGTTGGAAGGAACGGCTGAGATCCTGGCACAGGGTGGGAAGCTCAATAGCTGCACTTCAGTGCAGCTGCCAGAAAGAATATACTCAAGAACAGAACAGAACCTTAACATTAAGCCATATTTCTTCCAGCCAAAAGCTTCCCGTGCATAATCCTGTGTGGCAGGTAAATGCTGCGAGTCAAGTTCCTGAATCCAAATCTGCTGACTTACAGAGACCCCACAGAAACTTGCATTTCCTATTTACAACATCCATACACCATGTTCCTAGCCTCAGAGGATAACCCAAAGCAAAACGGGAGCTAAACCCCACTGGGACGAAGCATCACTCGGCCGATGATCTGGATGAAACACAGCTTTTCCTCCTTGTTTCTTTTTATAAATTTTTAAGTCACTGTAATGGATGCTGAAAGGTGCATCAGGTGCCAGCCTGCCAACTCTGGATCTAAAATCGCCTCTCTGCCCACAGGGGAACAGGCAGCATGGACACACCGTGTGGTCACGTCCGTCTGTCCCAGGGGACAGGAACGAGCATGGTCTCCCTGGTCCTCACCCCTGCCAGGCTCCGTGGAGGCTGCCAGCAGCCAGCTGTGGTTGTGAGTGACGAAGCTGGTCATGAGCTCCCCTGAACAGCGGCAGCTTGAGCAATGCTGTTTTGACGGCCTCTGAAACCCCTTACCTGAAAACAGAATACACCTCGACTGAACAACTGAAAAATTCTTTGGCCGGAAAGAGGTGTCTGGATGACATGCCTGCTTCAGCTGCTCTGACAGAGCTTTCATATCCATGTCATATTGCCTTACAAACTAAAGGCCCTAATTTTGTGCCCATTCCTTCCATGACTTGTTAATAATTGCTTTCTTGAGAGGAAAACCAAGAATGGAAAACTCTGCCTTTTCTTTCTTCATTTTCTTATCTTCTGTTGTACTCAACAGAATTCTCAACCTTGTCTTCTGTGAACTATTTCTCAAAATTCATCCATTTACTTGCAATTCTAAACACTTTTGGTCTTGCAAATGTTCTGTAAACACATTCAATCATCTTAAAGGAGTCTGGCTGAGACCTCCACGTTTATAAAGTAGCAGTAGATGTGAAATTGGCATCAGAATGGTGAAAGGTTAACACTAGTGCTCACTTTCCCAAAGCCATGCCAGAAGGGTTTATAGAGATGACTAAAGCCTCCCTCATTCTCTGTTTCGGTTGACCCGCCAGCTGAGCCCTAGCCCAGCAAGTCCGTGGTTTCTGCAAACAGGAGGGAACACAGACAGGGAGACTGCGGGACGCTCAGGCTCCCAACCCGAGCCTCCACTGCAGGAGACTGAGCCTAGCTACAAATTTGTCAACTGGATACTTACTTATAGCAAAAGGTAATTTATGAATATTTTCGGCTCCCTCATCTGCCTTGAATAAATAACATCGTGGCTTGTGTCACTGGGAATAAAAGGGAAAGTTCCTACTGTATATTCTGAAAGATAGCATGACCTTGAGGACAATTTATTTCAAGGGGAAAAGCGCAGTAAGACTTCTCACGGAGTGCTCAGAGAAGCAGACCCTGCTCATTCCCCAAATGTATTCAGAATGGAGGCAAACACTTCTCACTACAATTCAAGGCTGCCTGAGTTTTCACCTGTAGATACGCAGATAAACTTATATCATCGGCTTCCAGGTTTCTGTGGGCTGGTATGTCAGCAACAGCTACAGTGATTTAGTGCAACAGCTCCAAATGGATTAAATCACAGAGTCATTTGAATTTTACCCAGGCTTGTCACACAAATCTCAGAAACCACTGTCTTGCATAAAAACTTCCTCTTGATACTCCTGAGAAGTCATGACATGAACCAAAAATTAGGTCGAAAATGAGAAACAAAGATGTCTAGCATGGAAAAACAGAGGCAGCACAAACAGCACATTTGACTGAAAAATCTTAATTGCATTATGGTAGCAACCTCCTGTATTTTATTAAGTATATTTTACCCATTTTTGATACGTTATCATCATCTTATAGTTATTTTTTAAAAGTGAGGTCAGTTTTCATTTGATTCCCACTCAAATAGAATATTCATCCAATATTCCACTCTTCAAAGGAATATTACTGTATATTAAGTTCTGGAACATTTTAGTAAGTACAATACCACTAGAATGTTCCCTGTGTGCACAACCAAATACCTTTTTTATTTAAAAACCTCCTTGAAGAGTGGCACAGCAAAAAGAAATTTGCTACTGACTTCACTGAAGCTAGATTTCACTTTCTATCTGGAGTGATAAAAATGATTTGTGATTCCCAAAAGTTTACTATATCTTGCATTTATTTCAGTGTTGCCTGGGTAAGGGTATTCAAATCAACTCAGTAAAAGGACAGTTGTCATTTCTTTAAAGATCTACTAAAATGATTCCTAACGAAGATGTGTCTGATGCATGCACTTTTCTTCATCCCTTGTTTGTAGGGTTTAGAGAGAGAGACACACATCTACCTACAAACTGGTAAGTATCTCTAATGATGTTATGACACATAACATAGGACAGAATTATATTTACTCTCTGGTCCACAAGTAAAGTTGCCATTTGGATTACAGGAGCCATGTGACATCATTCCTGATCCCCTGTTCTCTATAAGTTACTGTGCATCAAAGGCTTTCAGGTTCAAATGCTTCTGAAAAAGTATTTTAGCTTCACTTTTGCAGGTACTGAACAAGGAATAAAGACTTTTTAATGTAAAAATTCCTACTAAAAAAAAAGATTGCAAAAATAACGTCAATATAAATCAAACACATCTAAGAAAGCCTTTTTTTTTTCCACACACATCTGTGACTTTTTCCCCAATGTATTTGATCAACTTTCCATTTTTTTTTCTGATAAATTTAAAGGGGTTTTTTTTGTTTGTTTGTTTTGGGTTTTTTTGCTAAGCTAATTCTACAATTCACTCACTTTTGTATTCATACCAGGTCAGTGCCATAGTAGTTACATTTGAGAAACAGATGCGAGTGTTCTAGGTTTCATTTCCTTTGACTTTCCTAGCAGGAACAGCCAGATGAGAAAGCTGCTCCCAGCAGCCCCACACCTCTGTCCTTCACAAGGAACTCAGCAGCATGCTTCTGATGCCAGGATTCTCACAAGCACAGCAGAGGTAATGACCACCTCTCCCTGACCTTCTGTAGCAACTGGAAAGAGAGCAGGAACTAGCAGAACCTAAACCAACAGCTATATAACTTTAGCCATACAACAAATCTATTCCTTATGCGAGTGCTCTCCACACACAGCCCTCTCCAGCCTGGATACCACCGCATGCAGTTTAGCTGATGTGCCTTAGCAGGAGACACGGGCTAAAGCTCGGCGAAGTACAATTTGTCATAGGCTGTTACAACCACCCCACCACACGCACACAGTCTAGGTCTGTTCACGTACGATCGTATTCCAGGCTTTTCTTCTGAGTCCTATCATGCATCCCAAAAGGACTAAGAAGAGTTAACAACAGCTCACAGAACAGCTTAGCCAGTCTCAGAACAAAGAATTAAAGCCATTAAATGCAGTTGCTTTTATTCCAGTGAGGTGAGCTGGGGAGAAGATACTCAGGTGCAGAGAGCTCGACTTAATTTCACAGTGAAGGCAAGTCCTCAAAGAAATGATGTACAGGTGCAGGCGTTTCTCTAATGTCACACTTTTCAGGAGGCTATTCAAAGGCTCTTTGCACTTAGACTGACTTTCAAAGATTAGCAGCACACAAGATCAAATATTTGAATATAGTGCACGTACACTGGAAAAAACATGTAATCTCTTTTCTTTGGTTTTTGAGGCAGATATGACTATACCTGAAGGAGATCCTGATCTGTCTACCTAACAATCACAAATACCTTATAAAATATGTCTGAAATTAATCCATTGTGAAGGCAAGAAGGCAAAACATAAATATCCTCATTAACTCATACATACATACACAAAACTTTACATAACATACGGAGCAGTTGGAAAGATGCCTGCAGACCTAATTGCATTTCTGTGTGAAGAGCATTTACACTCTCTCATCTCTGCTTTCCTCATTCATTTTAGTAATTACATGGAGAGAAGCAGCTAACATGCTTGTAATTAAAACCAGCAGTAAAGGATTTTTAGGTGTTTTGATACAAGAGAATTGACATGGAAAGCAAGCAGAGCTAGCAGGAGGGGATTACTACAGTCATATAAAACAACTCAGCCCCAGGAAAAGTCTGTGCCAGAGTGCCAACGTGGTGCTCCTGAGTGCAGTGTGTGGGTGCAGACAATGGCAATAAAAGTCCAGATCATGCAAACTCTCCACATTCAGTGTTTGCTAAAAGATACTCATCACAAGACCTAGAGCTGCTTTTGGCTGCTGGAGACCTCTTGTTTCTGTCCACTAAATTCACAGACTGGAAAACAGCCGCTCCGCACAATCCACATTGCTTCATTTTCTATCCCTTTCATTTGGCATTTTATTGGCAAAGGCTGTAACAGTTACTTCAGTTTGGTGGGTGGAGTTGCGATGAAAACTCCAGGTCTTCTCATTTTGATGATGAATATTCATGACTCAAGCAATCTGTACCAGGCAGACTTTGTTGCCCTTTCTTTCCCTTCCCTACTACCCAAGTAGTTAGTGACTGTGCAGAATGTTCTATTTAATATGCAAATAATATTCTCTTTCATTCCAAAATGAAAACTGGACAATGTCTGGGCTTAATCTGGAAGGTCCTTGTATTGAACTGAAGTATGGCATGCTGGCGGCCCAAGTATCAAGAAGTCACACAAAGAGCTAGATGGACGGCAGAAAGTGAGAACAGTAGTTGAGGTGTCAGATCTTTCCCTGGGAGCTTCTGCCTCAACGTGGTCCAGAAACTATCTTTGAAAAATGTACTTTCTGGGGCAATCTACAAAAAAATCCCAAGATTTTTTCTCTAGGCTTTTTTTATGGTCATCTGAGCATCTTTGCAGCTTCCTGCCAACTAAACAGGCAGGGACAGACTTAAATCACATTAACACTTGGTGTTCTTTTAGCAAGAACAGAAGCATTCATTCCAGAAGAGACACACTTGACCAATACAAGCTTCAGTGATATTATGCAGATAGTAAGAGAAATATTATCCTGTGGTAAGTCACAACTGCAGGATGAACCCCATGACAGGTGAGGAATTCTTGAGTATTTTTTTAAAGTCTGCAAAATAATCTGTAAAACACCCAGTGTACACAAAGAACTGAATAGACAGAATTCCCCACTTTGTGTTCAGAGTTGCCATCACGAAGGGCAAGGGACCAACATTTCTCTAGTACACAACACCATTTCGTAGGCTGGATTTTAGAGTCCAAATATATTCTACTTGTAAAGGAAGAAGCATTCCACAGCACAACATCTCAAAGGAATGTGGGTGGCAGTTTGCATCCTATGAGACAATGCAATGTACTTGCCTGTTGGTCCTGCGAAGTTAAACCTCTCATATTCTTGCAGAGGAACTCCACACACCTCCTGATAGCTGTACAAAACTCTGAGATGTGGATCAGAGACTACATGCCAGGACAGAGTAACCAACAGGCTTTTCTTTCTATTGAAAGTGATCTTTGATAACCAGTTCTGTGGTTCTGTTGTGGCCTTGCAAAAAGTTTGAGTAAATGCCACAGCAGACTTACATAATTAAAATAGCTAATGACCTATTTGCCTGTTTTTAAACATGAGCTCTCAGAAACAGGATTTCTGTGGATACAGAGCTGCATCATCCTGCTGAAGTACAAGATTTCACTTCACATAGTGAACCAGCTGACCTCCAAAGCATAGCATAAAGTCCCTGTGGCTTCACCATGCCACTGATGAGAACATTCACAAGTGAGTGTGCACCATACCCATCACTGAGCATGTTGGCAATGGGCAGCATGGACTGGAGCTCATACCTCAGAAAGAATGCATTGAACACACATTCTATGCAGCTACACAGGTGGCAACATTTAAGCATAGCAAATATCTTCTAGCTGGTGAAGCAGCTCTTACATGGCCTCTGGTGGATTCAGTAAAAGATCAGAACAAAAATGTCCCATGTTCTTTAAGTCATTCCACCACTTTAAATTTATATCATAGCAGATGGCCAACAATCACTGAGCTGCTTTTGCCATAGGCTTCCTCACAATGGCCCAGAGCTGCCAAAAGGGTCACAAATTAACATCTTGCAACAAGAACAATGACCTAGCCCTTCTCCGAGTTCCTTGCCCAACTCCCTGATCCATTTCTCCCTCAGGTCCTCACTTTCTTAGCTCTCTTTTGTCTGCTTTCTTAGCTCTTCTTGCAAAACTAAAGCTGATAGGAACTGAGGAAAATATTTTGTGGCCAGGACCACAGCAAGCATGAGGAGAACAGGATCTGAGGATCTTGTGAGTCATGTGAGACCTTCTTTTGCAGACTACACTGTATGAGGCCCAGTGCCCACTCCCAGCTTTTTTCTTGCCAGTTCTTCAAGGTCAGAATAAATACTCCAACCAGCACTTGCTATCTGGATACACAGCAGGGCACTGCTGAGGTGCACCAGAGGTACTCAACAATTATTCCTTAGAGACCAGCTAAAGAGGTGTATTAGAAGGTCTGGCCAGGTGAATGGAATAAATTGAAAGCAGGATAAGAATATGGGAATTCCCACAGCTGCAGTAGGCATAGAAAACCTATAGAAAGGCTTATAAACACCAGGGACAGATAACAAAAGGTAACATGCTTTAGCAAATGTGGCCTCAGTGACCACTTTCCTTCATCAGATTTGTGGCTTGTTTACCTCCAGTTCTTTCACTAAAATATATAATTGGCAGTTCAATTAAAAAGACAAGAAAAGTATATGCTATGGCAAAGCCTCAGGGTACTCTAGCCTGTGCACTAACAAGGTCAGGGAGCATATTTATTGTACTATTCAATAGAAAAAAACAGAGGGAAAACAACCCTACACCACATACAGCACATCAGACAAGGCACGGTGCCTCCTGAAACACTCTTGTTCAGATGCACACACCCCAGCAGCAGCAGGTCACTGCAGACCTGTTTGTTCACCTACCTGCAAATTCACCGTTTGGAAAGAAGGGTGCACTGGGACACTTAAAGAGCAGTTCCAGCTTTTTAACTAACACTTTTCTGAAAGAACCTTGGAAACATTCACCAAAGAAAGGATTTTTATTCTTTGTTACCCTTTCTAGTGCTCTGCCCAGCACAGGGCAGCTGTCTGGTGGCAGGACTGGGAGAACAAACAGCCCTCTCACAAGCATGGCCTTCCAGCCCCAGGCCCACAGAAAATGGAGAGGCCAGCAGCTGCCGTGTTGTCCTGCTTCAGGAGCTTCACTCATCCTGTGCCCAGCCTGCACACCAAGCCATCACTGCGGAGCTGTGAGAGAGGCAGGAAATATCAGCAACTGTGCTCTGTCCTCGCAGGCTCTGAGCTTCAACCCACATACGCCACCATCCAGGGATGTGTGAGAATATGTGAGAGCAAATCCAGGGGAGACAACGCATGCTGTGCTGTGCTCAGAATGCAGCCGCTGCGTACAGCCGAGCTGCTCAGCCCTGGAGTGGGACCGTACCAGCTACCATCCCAACAGAGTGGCTCCCCTTCGTCCCTGTCTCCCTTTGTGGCTCCTGCCCTGCTTGCCCTTAAATAAAACTGCCGGTGGGGACAAACTCGCCTGCGGTTCTCTGGAGTTGCTGGCAGAGTTTGAATCCTGGCCTCCAAGGAAGGAAGGTCAGATCACAGCTCAATACCACCTTGCCACTGAGACGAACGAGTGCATTTTTTCTGTTGCAGAATCCTGCTGCGCAGAAGTACCGTGCCAGTTTCCTTGGCCAACACAGAAGTCAGGCTGGTACAAGCTTATTTTGGCCTCTTGCCACTGCAGAGTGCGAAACAGTGACTGAAACAAGCAGCATGAAAGTCAAGTGTGGGAAACATGGGTCAGAGAAAAATCCTTGTTTGCATCACAGGCTGGTAGATGGACCCTAAGAAAACACATAAACCTTGAAATTAAATATTTTATTTGAAAGAAAGACTGTGCCTTGGGGCTGCAAGAGTAGCTGACCCTCCCAGGCACATGAGCCCTACCAACTCAGTCGACACAAAAGAGTGGTGCGGTTGTCATGTATGTGAAATGATGTTCTTTGTGCTGAGAAAGCTGAAGACACTGGGGAGAGGAGGACTTGTGATTTTATAATTTAGTCAATAAATACCCAGTAGAGAACTCCTGAGTTCGGTTTGAAAGAGACCACTACAGTGATGGAAAGGTGCTTCTTGGGCAATCTTTGCCAAACAAATTTTAAATCAGAAATTTGGATTGCTGTTTATTTTTCTCCAACAGTGGAGGAAGAATTTTTTCATTCATTTTCAGTCTCTCTTCAGCCATGCTGTAGTTGTCTGTCTACACTGCTGAATTTTCCTTTCTTAAGAATTGTCCACTCAAGACTAGTACTGACCAGATAGGACAAAATTATTTATCCACTATTTACTTGACTATAAAGATCAGTTTTGCAAGAAGATCAAGTCTGTAGTTTTGAGGTGTATTTCTTTTCTGCAGATATCTGAGCCAAGATCTGCAAAAGAGGTTTTCCTATATTTTAATTGTGAATGCATGAGTAAGAGAATTCATTCGTGTCCTGTCACCAACTTCTGAGCTGAGGATTTGGCAAAGAACTGGCATTTGCGCTTCATATTGTGCTGCTGACTTGCATTCCTCTGTCCAGTCATTGAACAGGCATAGTCTACAAAAGTTATATAATTAATTAATACAAAGTAAATTTCAAAAGTTTACATAAAAAAAATTACTATGAAGCATTCACAACTGGTTTTATGATACAGAAATATCAAGTGGGAATCTCATGAATGAATCTAAATAATGAGGGCATTGGAAATCTAATGTATTGGGTTTGCCTGGCAAGGTTTTGGTAGTGGGGGTGCTACAGGGGTGGATTCTGTGAGCAGCTGCTAGAAGCTTCCCTCCCCCATGTCTAATGAAGCCAGAGCTGGCCAAGGCTGAGCCCATCAGTGACGGTGGTAGCACCTCTGTGATAACACGTTTCAGGAGGAAAAGACCTGTGCAAGCCAGAGAGAGGGATAAGAATATGTGAGAGCAAAAACTCTGCAGGAGGAGGCAGGGGGTGCTCCAGGCACCCGAGCAGAGGTGCCCTGACAGCCCGTGGGAAGGGCATGGCAAGGCAGGCTGTGCCCCCAGCCCGCCAAGACCAGGGGGGGAGCAGATCCCCACCGGTAGCCCCAGGAGGGCCCCACACTGGGGCAGGGGTGCCTGCAGAAGGCTGTGACCCGTGGGCAGCCCATGCTGGGGCAGCTCCTGGCAGGGCCTGTGGCCCCGTGGGGAGAGGAGCCTGGGCTGGGGCAGAGCTGCAGACAGGGATGGGGACCCCGCGGGGACCCCCTGGGGCCGGCTGGGCCTGGGAGGCACCTGTGGGAGGGCCCCACGCTGGGGCAGGGGCAGAGTGTGAGGGGGAAGGAGCGGCGGGGACAGCGTGTGAGGGGCTGATGGCAGCCCCCATCCCCTGTGCCCTGCGCTGCTGCAGGGAGGAGGGAGAGGAATCAGGAGTGAGCCCAGCAAGAAGGGAGGGGTGGTGGGAAGGTGTTTTTAAGATTTACTTATTATCTCTCATTACCCAACTCTGTTTTGATTGGTAATAAACTAAACTAATTTCCTCACTTTGAGTCTGATTTGCCCGTGACGGTAATTGCTGAGTGATCTCCCTGTCCTCGCCTCGACCCACGAGCCTGTCGTTACATTCTGTCTCCCCGGCCCAACTGAGGTGGGGAGTGGTAGAGTGGCATGGTGGGCAGCTGGTGTCCAGCCAGGGTCAGCCCACCGCAAATACTTACTTGACAATATTTAAAATAAAAAGAGAAGAAAAGAGTGAGACAGAGAGAAAATATGGCAAAAAGGTGCATAGCTGTGATTACTTGTTTTGGTGCAGTGAAAACAAGTGCCCCACGGCTCCTGACTCGAGCTGTACATACACCGCTGCAGGCTGGCGTCTGCTCGGTGCGCACACACTTGTACACGTAGAGGCAAGCTTCAGCGTTTCTCAGTGCTTGTTAGTTTCCCCGTCTCAGCAGCCAGATCTCAGCAGATTCCCTGATAGCACCATGGAAAACGCCAGCACCAAGGCAGCGGGCCTCAGCGGTCCCCTGCACCCACCCTGCCGTGCAGGCCTGCTCCCCTTGGCCCCGACCATGCCTCAGGGGAACCGGCTGTGTCCCTGCCTCTGCCTCTGTTGCTGCTGCTGCCACTACCTTTGCTGCTGCCGCTGCCCGCTGCCACCTCACCAGGCCAGGGTGGGAGGCCTGGGACAGAGCCGCCCGCTACAGTGGTGGGCAGGGCTGGCTGAAGGCATCATGGCGGCTGTGGCTGCCTCAGGAGCAGGAGCTTGACCACGGGTGAGAAGGAAACTTCCCTCGGTGGGGGACGAGCCCCTCGGGGTGGGCAGGAGGCACACTGGCCTAAGCCTGAGCAGCAAGTGGGTCGGCACCAGCCCTTAACAGGGAACTCCTCTGTAAACTGCACTAAGTCTTTACAGCTGAAACAGCCATAAGGGCTCTGAGGACAAGGGCTGCGCACCCCTGGGAGCTGCGCCTGGCCTGTGGGTCTCTGACCCCATCCTGGGCGGCCGGAGCTTCACACGCTCTGGCTCCTGCCGTGGCAGCGGAGCGAACGGACCCCAGGCTTCCCACTGCTCACCAGGCCTAGAAACATCAGCTCTGTTATGACGACGTAGTTGCTGTTGAAAGAGAAATAATGTAAGAGTAGAGGACAGAGAAGAGCTCTGCCCAAGGCAGCATGAAAATAAGCAATAGCAGGTCTCTGATGAGTTTCTCCAGTGTGCCCTGCCCCTCTCAGGAGACACATCAAAGGGAGATGGGGAAGTCAGTCCGCGGCAGCGAGCCCGCTGGAGCCCGCTTGCTCAGCACAGGCAAAATTAATTAAGAGGGAGGGAGAAAAAGAGCCAATACGAGTCTGATTCTGTCAGGGAGCACAGCACTGACAAACAGCAAATGCTGGTTCAGGAGTTTTCCATCTCTTTCACACCTGCCAAAGAGGGGAAGAGAAGCACAATTCAGATTTGAAACACACTGGATTGGGATACCTCTAACACATTGCATGACACCGCATCTACCGCTGCTTCCTGGAAGCCTACAAAAACTAAAGGTAGCTCAAGAGAAACTCAGCCCCTGCAGTACAAGGTTTAGGGAAAACACATCAATGTGCTGGTTATTGCTGTTACAGAAAACAAAGCAGAGGTGAGGCCTCGCACACAACAGGAGAAGCCACAAATAGGGACCTCTCACCCTGCTATCAGTGAGCATCTCAGAACAAACCAATCATAACCAACAAACACTTCACAAGAAATTAATTCAATCTTATTTGACATAATAAACACTAAGACTTATTAATAACTGCTTTTCTATGCACTGAACACTACAGGGCTGGAAACATGAGACCCACACTAGCAGGGGGAAATAAAATGTCAAATGGAAAACTCCTAAAATGCAGGATTTTCAGACATTCAGGTGCTGCAGTAGGGAGTCCCTGGGAATGCTCATAAATTAATTAGATTAAAGATGTAAAGCCATCACTCCAGGGGTATCATTGCTCCACTATATTTTCTTGCTCGTAATTCAGAAAGGAGATGAAGCATCTGAGTCCAGTTGATGACTAACTGTTTCTAAATAAAAGATTAATATGTCAAGGTTCCATAAATAGAAAGGAAATCATGACACTATAAATAAGCTTTAATATTTGTTTTTGTTATAAAGTTTATCTGGCTGAGCTCCTGCCTTTTTCAGAATATTCCTATTAATATTATACATCCGGGAGCATTAAAAACTTCCACTGGAAAAGGGACTTGCTTTATGTCCCACAGAACTCCTGAACCACTGTTTGTGGTGTACTCTCTGCAGCCCTGCGGCACGGTTCCACTGAGCCAATTGCCTGTGAACATTTAGCAAACAGCCACCGTGCTGCATCTGTTCTGAGCAGTTTTTTGGACTACACAACAGGTGTGTTAAACTATGTGTGTTCTCGTCTTTTTTTTTTCTCTTTTTTTCCCCCGTTCATGGGTATTATGACCATCATCCTCAAATCTATACAATACAGTTAGTCTGAAGAGCTTCCGCGATACCTTCTGAACTCATGGCCAAAGATGAGTGAGAACGATCTCCCAACAGTTGGCAGTCCTTGACTACCAGGCACAAAAAGGCATTGCCCAAGAAACTGGTCCACTAGTGCTCTGCTTTCTAGGGGCAGACAAATGACTATCAGGCTACATCTGTCCAGCAGTTAATCAAAGGAATGTCTGTTTCATCTGGAGTGTAAAAGGTGCTTTGTTCAAGTCAAATAGAATCATATATCAGCAACATATATTAATAACTGATAACACATAAATATCCAGTACATTTAATACTATCAAACTAATTAGGTGTTGGTTTGCCAGGAATAAAGGTGAGGTTTAAAAACCCAAGATGACATGATTACCACTGAGTAAGATATTCTTGCTCGTCCTGAACACAGGCTAAAAGCATAGGTGACTGAGAGAAGTCACCGGGCTCGAAGCCAAACTTATTTCATGCACTAAATTTGCAATGAAAATTCTAATGAAGCCATCTTGACATGCTAAAACAGTACTACTCTGGCCAGAGGTCTCCAGCTTACTCTGAGGTAGATCTGGAAGCATTAACTTGCTGAAGGGTCCCTCAGTGCATGGAGCACATGTTAATGCTGGAGCTAGTGTTGCAAAAAACGTCCAGTCTGCCATGGAAATTTGGCAGTTTAGATAAAAAATAATAATAATAAAAATCACTTCCACCCTTACTATAATTGTTCTGAGGAAAGTGCTTATTAAACACATGTACCTGCTTTACTCAGGCAGAGAAGAAGTTCTATGAGCTTGAAACATTACATGTACTAACCTTTCATTCTGTGTGAGAGCTGGTGTTAAATAGGGTCAGAACTACACTTGCTCTGGGGAGAAGAAAGGCTCACTTTGAAGGCAGGCTGGTTACCCTGTTTTTCTTCCTACACCACAGCTTTCAGATTGCAGCTAGAACTTGAAGGGAGTTGTTCCCACAAGCTCTCCAGCCCAACGTCTCCACCCGAGAGACTTGAGTAAATAGCAGAAGCTCTGGATATGAATCAGATGGAAAAGATTCAGCCCTTTCTGCTAGGCCTGAGTTCAAAGGCATCCATGGCTGAACAGCTAAATCAAGATCACTATCTGCATGTGAGGGCAGAATGGAGCATTCAGGAATAATGAACTGCTCACCCTTACGAGCTCATTTCTAGATGCAGTGTAGCAGGTTGTAAGTGGAATCCAGCTGAAGAAGTCCATGTACCATTGTACATAACACTGAGAGAAGGGGGGACATCTGATTGTTTTAGGAGACCTTCTTTCCTCTGTTTCCTTTCTGTTCTTCTTCAACTGCCTCCAGCTGAAATCTTGGACCTGAGCTCTCAGTATCCGTGCTCAGCCTCACTGCCAGAGGAGGACCACAGATGCCGCAAGAATGTGTCACAGGGCAGAGAGCTCAGCCTACAGCACTCAGGCCCATGACAGACCTCCTCCTCCTTGTATTTTCAAAGACCCAGCACTGTCTGTCATCACAAACAGTGTGCATGATCCATTCCCCACATGCACACGTCAGACCTGGGTTTTGTAACATGACATTGTGCCCCAACACACAGGTTACATCTACACAGCTGTTGGCACCTGAGCAGGTACAGTCAAGCAAATTTCATACCCATGCTGCAACCTCATCTCACTGAGTTAGACCTACAGACATTAAGTCGTGCCGTGATGAGCTTATGTATAGATGAGCAGAAGTCAGGGACAAAGAGGACGCACAAGGGGAAGGGGATGTATCTGTAGACAACAAAGCCACTCAGTGTCAGTGCTTGGCTGAGAACACAGGTGCCTCTGAAGACCTAGTGCTCACTGACAAATCTGTTCACCTGTGCCATTTCGGCATGTCACAGCATCCATGTCTGTGTTCCCCTGTGTATGCAGGCACAGCCCTAACTCCTCACCAGCATGGGTACCCCACTTGTTAGCTGACGCTGGAATACAGCCGGAGCCCACAGCTAGGGTGTGCCTGTACCTCCCTCTGTGAAGCTGCCTAGTTTATTATCTATAGAACAGCACACCTAGGAAGATGAGCCAAATAAGTATTAGATATAATCAGATACTTCAGGTGCCACCCATGTGCACACCTTCCCTACAAGCTGTGGAGTGAACCTGCTAACAATTCTATTAATAACAAGCAGTATAAGTAGGTGAACTGGATGAACTTGTGTGAAAGCAAAACCCCAGAGGTAGATCAGTTGCTCTGTTCAAAGCAAACAGATAACTATCCCAGGCTGCAGGCAACTCTCCCCCTCCCCCTTTCCCACCTCCTCCTTTGGGACATCTCCAGGCATGTCCAGGGTGGTGCAGCCTGCAAACAGACATTTAATCAGTGATTTATACATTTAAAGAAAAGAATCACAAAGCCACCAATGACCCTGGGAAACGCTGGGTGCCAGAATGTCCTCTGAGGACTCTGTATTCATCTTCACTGTGCATGGCACTGTTAACGTACAAAAATAAAATCGTTTGTTCCTCAGGGACTTGTGTCCCCCTGCTTCTCATCTGTTATCTGAAGTCCCAGACTACCTGCAGTATCACAGCCAGCTGACTGCAATATCACTCAGAAGGGACTGACCGCAACTGAGAGGAGAGCAGCAGGGGTGGTGAGCAATGCCTAACACACACGTAGCCTACTTGTGGGCAAAGCTAGTCATTGACCACAAGAGACAAATACTGGATCACACTGCAGTGTCCACTGTTCCCTTGGGCCCTTTTGCTTCTGATGCAAAGCCTGAGTTTTGTGTCAGTGCAGTGAAGAGCAAGGGACAGACTTTGGAGTGTTTGTCGGTTGGTGACTGTGCCATTTACAGGCAGCTCTTGTTGAGATCAAACCATGCACAACCACGTGCAAGCTGGCAGTCAGACTAATGGCAGATGGGAGGCTCTCAAGCAGACATTTTTGTGCCCTTGACATGAATTAAAATCCGCTGCCTTGGGGGTTTTGATTGTCAAGGGGCCACAGGCTTAGCATTAGTGTGATAAGTAGTGCACAAGAGATGGCCCCAGGACCACAAGGACCAATTTCAGGTCAGGCCCACAGCAAGATTTCAGGTAGCTTGAGCTATTGGTATGCTTCTGAAATGTATGCGCTTTGCCTGCCTCTCCTCCCTTCTTCAGATCTAAGGACGCGACTCAAAGGCACAGGCAGGGCTGCCTGAACAAAATGTGACATAACCTCTAGTACTGCCAGGAACATTTATGATGAGGTACCTGATCTGAAATTCACTTGTACAAAGACCCTCCAAAAGCCTCTTATACAGGAACAAATTCAAGTGTTTGAAAACTAGTAGAAACAAGAGGGGGGGGGTTTGTTCTCTGTTATTTACAAGGCCTTTCTGTGCAGCTTTTTTGCCCAGTTGCATAAATCCCGCACAAAGTGCAAAGTTCTATAATACCCTATTGAAAGGGCCACTGCATTGACAAGAACTGGTCAAACATAATACTGGGAACATGTCAGAACATGAGAAAAGGTTTCAGAGCCAGCTGACATATTTACTCCTCATTCAACATAAACAAGGGTTCCCATTCCTCTTCCCCCTCATCTAGTGTTGATTAAAGTCTCCTTACAGTTTGTTTCTGAAGTCCTCTTGAAATGCTGATGCTACACCAGGGTCTCTCACTGAGATTCTTATGTCAAGCATGCTAAAAAATGGACAAATACTATACATGATGTATATAAAATAATTTAATAACATAGCTCTATTAATAAATGTCAGTGACAGTAACCTCTTCAAAATTACAAGAATATTTTTCTTTCCAAGCAGAAGAAAAAAACTGCTGCAGTACTGTATGCTGAGGCTGGGGCACTGAAATGGAAAGGATAAAAGATGCATCATCAGAGATACTGCTCTATTGAAAGGTGTTTTCGTTCTCCAAATGGAGCTTTGTATTAAAATTCCAGATTCACGTGGTAATAAATTACATTGTTTAAAGACAAATATTACACCTTTTGCACACTTTGGAAGGAAAGGAAGTAAGGCTGGACAGGCAGACCCCTACTGAGTGCTGCTCTGGCTCTGTGCCATTCGCTGACTTACAGCTGATAATTATCTTTGATTTAATGTCACTTTATGTTCTCCCTCCCTGCCCACCCCCCACCCCTGCCAAACACCTTGGTTATTCTCCTCCTGTACTGACATATACTAAGAAAAGGGGGGTCTTGGAAGAAAAGGCAAAAAGGCATATACCTCTTCAGTACGTTATGGAGAAAATGCCAATTTTATTTATTCCTTAGAAATGTTAAACAATCTGCCAGCTAAGAAAACTATAATTAAAGCTTTAAACTTCAGAGAAGAGTATGAAACATGGTTAAAATGACTATCCCTAGATATAAATGAATTTAGGCAGTTTTTTTTAATCTGCAGAGCAGTGGCACTGAGCATTCCTAAAGATATGTTCTGGAATCAAGAAAAATTTTAAAAAAGGGTTTTCTTAATTTTCAGTGTAAGGAACATCATTCATCTCATTGCCTGGAAAAAGTACTGAATAGAACTAAGCTTCCGGATGAAGGAAAAGGAATGAGGAAGGCAAAGGGTTTTCCTATTATCTTCTCAGAATGTGGAGTACTAGGACAGACCCCCACCCCCATTTTAGCTTTTTCTCCCCTTCTTCTCTGGAGTTCAGGTCTCTCCTTTTTGCCTTCTCCTATGTTTCCTCTAATGGGGTGTGTGTTTATAAGTTAATTTTCCTTATGCTGAAAATCAAGAAAAGCCTCAATTCTGCTTCCCATCTGACTCACAGAACAAACTGAAAGCAACCACCGGGGCACTGACTGTTGTAACTTGGCATCTGGTGGTGGCTCCCAGCCCCCAAACTCCCGTCTCTCTTCACGCATGTGATAGCCTTCTCTTGGCAGACTAACTTTTGCCCTCATTGTTATTATTATTATTTTTTTTTTTTCCTTTTTGGCTTGTATTTCAGAAAATGCTTGTGTCTCATCCCAAACAATCCAATTAGCTGTTTTGTGGGCTGTACAATAACTTTGAGATGTTACATACTTGTACTTGCAGAAGCTTCTCTGGAGGAAAAACAACCCCATCTACTTTACTGAATTTTTAGTATGCAGGTGTATTCTGGCCAAAAGGATCCCACAGCAAATTCAGTTGGGGTCTCAGAGGGAGTTTTTTATTTTGTATAGTTCTCTATGTGAAATAAGATAGTGTACATTTCAGATTAACATCCGTATGGCAGTCTTTTTGATTCTGGAGTTTTATGCTGGTCATTATGGCTAAAAATTTCAACAGTTTTTTAAAAAAAACAGCAGCCTACAGCCTGTTTCAAGAGGATTTTCAGTCAACAGCAAGGATTTTTGCAAGCAGCTGTGCAAGGTAAAAGTGCAATTCCCATTGCTGTTCAGTGTGATTCAGGTCCTCTGCCACTTAGCTGGCTTCCCAGGTTCTTTGCCAAAGTTACAGATAAGAAGTAATGAAAAATCTTAAAACAATGCAATAAATATTATTATTGTTGTTTAGTACATACATATCAGGGTAACCAGAGACAAGAGAGCAAAATTCATAGAAATGTAGCCTAAAAATAAGCTCCTTTGCTTTGGGAACTCTCAAAGAACACCAAGAAAATTAATGTAAAACCCGGGCTGTATTTCCTCTCTGAAAAAGGGACAGATTAAGGCACCATTCAGAGTATTTATATACTATTGAGTGCATTAGGAAAGGAAAGCAGGAGAGACCACCGTAAAGCCATGTAGAGGGGTCCCTTAATACTACAGTAGAGCAAACTGTAACTTGATTTCCCTCTTGGTATGCAAACCTCCTCCTCCTCCTCCTCCTTCCCTTCCCAGTCTCCTACCCTTAACTAAGTTTCTTAGTTTCACCTGGGGAAATGTTTGTGTTACTGCAGCGAAGATGCTGAGCTCTTGCACTGTGAGGTGACACTCAATCAAGTTGACCAACCTCAGTCTTCACATACCTCGCTTATGGTACAGTTGGCAACAGCACTCACAGCGCTTTCTCCACCTCTACCAAGCTCTTCAAAATAGTGTTTCTTCTCAGTACAGGATTTAGCATTCCCCTCATATTGGGAAATGACAGCTTCTGGCTCCATTATCAGTGTTTTCCTGATCTCACCATCACACCACAACCATGTCTTCTTATGCCAAAGCCCACACGGTGCCATGGTGCTGTCCTATGGCCCATTTCTCTCTCACGCTATTCCAAAAAATGTCCAGAGGAGATTTTTTTGTGCATCTGTGCGCCAATAGAAGTGGAAGGCACTCCTGATTCTTCCTTTGCATGAGGATATGTATTCACTGATGGCATCTTTTATAAACACATCATGTATTCCACCTAAAGGTGCTGTGTGCTCTGAAAGAGCCAAATATATTAGCATTCTTCAACCATAACTTTTGAAGTCGGCATTTGACTATTTTTGCATTTCTTCCAGGTTGTAGTTAGACAACTCCTAATTCTATGGGGAAAGCAAAGACTATAAAATGCCAGAGCTCCACTCTGCTGAAATAACATTAGCGAAATATCAAGTCCTTTATGATGTCATGAGGGATTCCTTAATGTGACTATAGCCTCCTAATGACATCATAAAAAACAACTGCAACATCAGAAAACAGCCAAGGGTCATCAATCAGCCCATCCTCTCTCCTACTCACCAGGGGCAGCAGCCCAACTTGCTCCTATCTGCTTTTTATGAGCAGTGCTGTCCGCTGAATAGCACACAGAGAAGAGACTAATAATCATACAAATATCAGGGAGAGCGGTCAATCATCACCTGAAATGTTCAGTACACCTGAGGGAAATTCGGGTGCTGCAGCCTGAAGAGTCTGCAAGTTTAGCATGTAGAGGAGACAACATCACTCCCTTAGAGGTGACCTGGTGTTCTCCGGGCAACAGGCAACACCAGGTAGCAGTTCAGACATTTTTAAAATGTGGGGAGAATGGGACTAAAAAATGAATTCTTTGGTTGCTCTCTTCATCCTCTAGCCGTAAGCAAAAGCTTCTTCCGTGTTGCCCAGATACCCATCTGCATGTCCTGTGTTACGAAGACCGCACTGAAAGAAGGCTTTGCATCCTCGGGTTGAAATGGGTGGTAGTCCCAACGAGACGCAGCGACTGCCAAATCCTCTGGCAAGAACGGCAACCACCTCCTCCACATTTGAAAATGCAATGCCTCAGAGTTAAAACCTGATTATACTCTCTTAAGAATACTTGGAAGTTGTCCAGGGTTGGGGATGTTTTGAGGAGTTTCCCAGACTCTCAGAAATAAAGTGACAGATACTGTGTGGTCTCTAGATGTTTCACCATCACTCTTGGAAGGTGCTTAAAATGGAGCTTCTGCCAGCATGGGGCTGACCAAAGAAAAGGGTTTTTTTTGCCAGATGAGAAGGGAAAGGATCTGATTCCTCACCTTGTTTGTCACAATTTTACAAATGTTTATGCGGTCTGCTCTCGAGTGGGCAGACGTAGCCACGGTACTTTACAGTGGGCTCTAGAGAATCCTACTTGGGCATCTTCAGGCCTGACTACTGTTAAGAAATTGTAACTTTTACAGGCACAGATCCTAAGAGGTAAGTAAGAAGAGGGACGCACTGTGCTAAGCAGTGAACAAACAGATCAACAGAGAGCACTACCTGAGTAGATGTAAGAATTTCTATAGCTGGGAAAAGGGGTAAAATAGCCCAGAAGAACAGATAAGCAGCCATATAATATTGCCATCATTTAAGTAAGGGAGAAAATTCGGTGCAACATAAATAAATAGGAAGGGCAGGAAACGACCACCTAGAAAAAGTGTAAGAAGTGCACAAGTGGAAAGAAACAGGTGCAGAGACCTATAGGGAAGGAGGAAGAGGAATGATGCAAAACCAACCAGCACAAAGTAGTAATAGTTCAATGTGCTGAAGATCTTTGAGATGACTACAAGTCCTACCTTTGCTTATGGCCTTGGAGCCCCTGACCTAGCTCTGCTCTCAAGTTTTCCAACAGGACCAAGGAGGCAGGAGAGGAAATAGCCCTCTGTACGTGCACATGCAACCTGGATAGATGACATCTTCCCAGCTTCATCTAGCAGGGATCAATGGTAGAGTCCTGCACACACAAGTTTCCCTCTCCTATACAGACTCCTGAGCCTTGTTCTCCACTACGAAGCAGAATTGCAACTCCCCAAAACAGTCCTGTTGACGTCCTCTATGTTTTACTCATGAGGGGAAAGTATGACTTTCAGCTGGATTACTGCCCTGTGCTCCTAGACAGGTTAAGAAAAAATGGTCAGGAAGTTTCTCATACTCTCAAAATCTTAAGTCTACTCAGATGACAACTGCACTCCATAGGAGTATTCCTGACCTGTTAACAAGGATTACCCATTACCGTAGCACGCACTGTATTGCAGATTTCTCTCCTGTAATCTCCTAGGCGATCTATGAGATAGAAACAGATTATAAGACACTAGAACATGGCTGTTTTAATTCCCTTTCCAGCATTGCCGAAGATTCCAATGATTCAAGAAGAGTTTGGCATCACAATCCCCAAATTCGTTAACAACTACTGTGTTAAATTTTAAACTCAGCTAGCTCAGCCCCTTAGCTCAGCCCCTTGGGCGACATTTTAGGGAATTATTTCCTGCCCTGTTTAGGACCACATCAATGATTTTTAACACCTCTCTCTGAAGCAACTGTGGCTGAATTCTTTTAACGACATTTGTAAATTAGCAATACTTTAGTATTAGAATTATCTTCATGTGAGAGAGAAAGCAGTAAACTCGTAAAAGCAGCAAAATTCCTTCCTGCATCATATGGGGCACAAAAGACATTATACAAACTCCCTTGGTTAAAAGCAGTATGCCATTTCACATTCAATGCAATCGTGACTATATCACATAGTACTTTGTCACTTCCATTCCCAAATCATCAGAATAATTAAAAAAAAATTCTGCATGCTTATTTTAGCCAAAACTATATAGTACAAACCAACATCAGCTCAGAGGGCACACTGCTGCTCAGAGCAGACTTGAACTACTCTGCGTCTGCTCTAAGGGTGTTCTGCAGTGCTGCTATAAAACTTCTTGCAAGGAGAACGATTCTGTGGTGGGCTGATGCAGGCTAACACATGCATGTGAAGAGACTGTTTCAGAATGTGCATTGATCTGCCTGATCTGTACCACCGTGATGCAAACTGAACTGACCTTTTTGATTCTAAAGTATAAGGTAGTGAAAAAATCAACTGCTTTTTGTACAGTCTAACCCCTCCAGAGTCCAGATTCTCTGTCCATTTGGCCTTGCTTTTTATTTTCTAATATTCAGCAGCTGCTCATACTGATACACAGAAGCAACTTTTTTCTTTTCTGAAATATGTAGCTGCTATTTCAAGGAAAAGCCACGGAGCAGAACTGGTTTCAGAATGGAAAACCAAAATGATATGCAACTATGTGAAACAGTTAACCACCTTGGCAGTAATAGTAACAGAGAACACCAGGCTCAGAAGGCATGAAAACTTTTCTCTGTCAGTCCCTACATTTGAAGCTATTGTGAAGAGGAATTTATTAGGGCTCTAAAATTAACTGAAACTGGAGATTGTCTCTTGGCTTAACAGCAAGAGTGCACTTGAGCCGTTTCTGACTCTGAACCCGTTTAAGGGCATGCGGGGTAGAACCATCACCAACTTTGTGTCTCACCTGCTCCTCTAAGCAGCTGCAGGAAGAAGCCTGTTTTCATAGCTGATTTCTGATCTGAAGGCTGTGTTTTGACTTAACTTCAGGGTTTCAGTGTCTCAAACCACCCTACGGAGAAGCACACTGCACCCTTCTCCCCTCCTTTCTACATCCTTCAGTAGCTGCAGACATGATCTTAGGGACAAATAACAAGGCAACAGCACAAAGACTGGTCAGTCTGGGGGCCAAGCCAATTAAATCAATAGAAATGAAAGTCATTGCATTAGCTGGTGAGGGAGCAGCAACGCCCCCCGCCCCCCCCCCCCCCCCCCCCCCCTTTTTCTAGGGCTTAGAAGTCTCAGTTGCTCTGAGAGGTTTGCATCACCCTTCTTGCTCCTTGTAGTGTTCAGCTGGATACCAACTGATAAGTCCCTGTTCATGCCAGTTCCCTGCCTTTGATGCGTGCTGGGTCAGTCATTTCTGTTTACTCATTAGCTAATAAATATTAGACACCCCCCCAACACCCCCCTTTTATTTGTTTATTTCACAACACGAGGTAAGAACAATCTGTGTATCTTTTAAACACTGTTGAGAAGGTTGGAAGGAGCAAGCCTCTGACAGGGGTGTGCAGAATGGGACCGTGACAATGGCAGGGGCTTGGCTGATGCATGTTCACACCCTCACCAACGCAGCGATTCCTGAAAACAGCAGTTCAAGTCCAAATCATGCTTACACTATCCATCTGAGGGCAGCTGCTGTGACTTGCAGCCATAGCCTGCTCAGGATGTCCCATGCGGCATTTTCTGCAGCAGGCAGTAGACCATGCTCTCTGTGTCCCCTTTTTCATCCAAGCCAATTCTCTGTTCAGAAGGTCCCTAGCGTGTGCCTTGGGAGAAAGTGGTCTCAATGCAGCCAGCTGAAGGAGGGCCAACTGCTGATTAGCCAAGCCCAAGGGACTGGCTGATCCCTGACCATAAATCTTGTCACTTCATTTCCTTATGCCTTGCCATTAGCATCCTCTTAGTTTCAGTCTTGTAGGACCAATGCAACTGCCAACCCACAAAGCCTGATGAGGTCAAATACTTTCAGTATTGCTGCTGCATGAACGCTCTTCCTCAGGGTTTCTTTCAGTTTCTCTTTCTTTTGTTCCAAACAGCAGTCCTATGCTGAACATTGCTCCCAGACACCTCATTAATTTAAGGACACCAGAGCTCAAGCAGATCATTTACAAGTCAGCATGAAGTACAGAGAAAAGGAGGCGGCAGTGCTGCTGGCATTTTGGATAAACAAGACATTCGATAATTTTAATCTCAGTGTAACTCTGCTACTTCCAGATTATATAATCCCACTCTTGAAAGAGGGTTATTTGAGCAGACTGTCACATTAAATAAACGCATTTGCCGCATATGTTAATTGCAGTAGAAAGCTGTTAAGCAAATAAGCTTGTTGCACCAAAATGTTATTCTTTTAGCAGGTCTGTTCCTTTCATGGATCTCCAATTCACAAGCCATGCTCTTTCAGAATGCACATTTCAGTTTAAAGCAAAGAAATGTGTTCACTGAACTGATCAATTTTTTTATCACGTTGACTTTTGGTTAAATTTTAAGGCATGCTGTGCCACAGAAGTAAATTCTTTTAAACAGGTTTATTTCTATAGCAAGATTTCAATGTAGAGATTTGAAACTATATGTGGAGAAGGACTGACAAAAAATTCATTTTCTTGACAGATATTAGCATTAATAAATCCTGCAGCATACTGCCTGACACACCCACTCTAATACTATCCATTTACTAAGTTCTTTTTATCACTTATGTCAGGTAAAAAGCACCTGTGTCACAATCTAAGCACTGATCATATTTATTACTAGTGTTTCTTATGTAATAAAATTCCCTTAGCTGCATGTTATTCTTAAAAAAATATTTGGGTTTTTGGTCACGTATTTCTGATTCAGTGAAAAGAGGAGTATATATTATATACAGGGAGGGAATACTGGTATCACGGTGCTTCTAAATTCACACATTTTAGTTTCTTTAGGCAAGTGAAGGAGACTGAAATGAAGAAGCCTATGCAAATCAGAATACATGCAATCGTTTGACAATCACTGTGTCTGCATCTTTCTTTTGAGAAATTTAGTAACAGCTGGTTCATTCCACATGCAAGTAGGAGCATCAGTGGTGGAAATGGTGAGCAGACTGGAAATGGACTGGTTCTGAAGTGGTCATCAGCCTCTCTTCCTTGACAGAGGTAGACAATATCAGCTTTTCACGTACAAACCTAATTAACAATTCAAGTCATACATTTCCAAGCCAAGAGCCATTCTGGGATAGCTAATGACAGTTTTCAAGGGGAAAAGGAAGATCCCCTAATAAACTCTGTTTTTTGAAAAGACAAATCTGATGTTCAGAAGCCTGAATTTGCATGTTCAAACTCGTGCCCAAATTTTTAAAATAAATACGAAATGTGGCCAAATGCATGTCCCTGGGATTCTTCACGGGATCAGAAAAAAATTCTGAGGTGTATGTATGTGCACCATGCATCCAGACACATAAGAAATGACATGGCATTCTTACCTGCAACGTGTGCCAAACCATTCTCAATCCATATTCACCAAAGTTTTGCTCCACCTGTCACCCCAGCAAAACTCCCTGAGTTCTGTTTTTGGCAAACATGTATCCATGTCATTTCACTTGCTTATCAGGACCTCAGTCACACTTGTGCAGTGCTGCCAACCGTATCCTGAAGGCACAAGGGTGCTTGAGGTATCCTGCCAATTAGAATTTACAGGGCAAAAAAATAATCTACTGATGATGTGTAAAATCTCAAATTTAATTTAGCCTCTCAGAGAGTAGCCAGGAAGACCATTCTGAGAACAGTAACCGCTCCGCTAATATCAGCAGACCTGACTCTCAGGGTGAAGATGAGCTAAGTGAGGCTAGGTCAAATTCACATAATTACTTTTCAGAGTGGAAACACATTTCAAAAAGCATATGCAAGCAGTTTTAATTTCTCCTTTTTGACCATTTCCATGTATTATCAAATGTACATTTGCACTTCATATAAAAGTCAAGATAAACTGAATATAAAGAAACTACCTAAAGCAATCTCCTTTGACAAGCAACCAGCAGGAAAATTCTTCCTTAAAGTGCCTTTAAATGAACGACATCGAGAAAATAAAGAACATTATGATCTGCAAAAGCTGTGTGCTTGTAAGCCATATACTGCTTGAGCACAGCATTCATAAAAGGGAAGCATAAAAAAAACCCAAGCAGCTTTAGGGAGTGCTGGAGCCAAGACAGAGGGAATAAAAATGGACTAAACTTGCAGGTGAGGAAAAGAGAGGCTCAGGAAGGTATACGAGTTTCAGACATTCAGCAAAGTCTCTCAGCAGGACAGCACCATGTAGGCAACCTATATGATACCAGCCAAAGCACGAAATGAACTGAGACTCAGTTCTGTCAAGTGAGTTTCTCTGTAGCTGATCTTATCTTGGCTAAAAGTCTTCCTTTTACATAGAACTTGGCAAACGAGATGGCTAATCCTACTGCCATACCATGAGAAAGACTGGGAGATTGTTATCCATGATGAGCACTATCTACCTCAGGCTACAGAGCTTCATCTAAGTTCATCTTCTCACAGCTCCTGTCTGCTCTTTGCACCAAAACCATGGGTCAGTTATGCTTCCCTTGGCATCTTGCAATATAACCTAAGCAACCTGGTGAAACTTCAGAGTTGGTCCTGCTTTGGGATGGGGGGTGTGTGGGTTTAAACCAAATGTATCTAGAAGTTCCTTCCAAGCTGAATTAACCTGTTTTTCCATGATTCCAAGGTGGTTGAACACAGATGTTCCCGAAAAAGGAAGGGACCGATTTGTGATGTTAGGATGCTCCTTGCTCAAGGGGCAGTTTCCTCATAAACCAAGCCAGTTATCAATTCATATCCAAAAGAGATTTGATCATTAATATAATGTAATAATTTAACGGATACAATTACACGTGCAACTAGCATGATCTTTTCAGAATCTCTACTGTTCCAATAGTACACAGTTTTCTCCATACAGTCCCACAGCCATATGGTCACATTCAGCATCGAGTGACTGCAGGGTTTAATTGCAAAACCCCCTTACTCTGCCTCAAGCAATACACTTAGAAATGTGCTAAAGCCTTGTCCTGCCCTGCCAACCACAGATAGCACTGGCAAGGTACCATCTCCACACGTAACACCACTGTCTGCTTCTCAGCCAAAGAGACATGAACTCTTACATGCATGCAGGAAGCTGAGGGAGACAAGTGAAGCAAGTTTCCTTGTAAACTGGTTGGAAGACCCCTGTTTCAGAACAAATGCTATCTGTATTTGACCTTGGAACACCAAACCAGATTGTGGGGCATGCTAGCTCAGTTCGGAAAGGATTTGCTGTACTCAGGGATGCCTGGGTACTAAGCTTCGTTATTTATTAGGTTTGGTAATATTTGTCAAGATGTCACCCTGTCTACCCTTCTCTCAGTCTTGCTTCAGCTGTGTTGATCATTGT
Organism: Falco peregrinus; assembly: GCF_023634155.1. Lineage (NCBI taxonomy): Eukaryota > Metazoa > Chordata > Aves > Falconiformes > Falconidae > Falco > Falco peregrinus. Next base: position 120,171,182 of record NC_073723.1, read on the forward strand.
TTCAAATGAATAATTTACAAATGAAAAATGCCAGGCAAGCTCCATGAAATAGTTTTCAGGAAGTTTTCCAAAACTTTCCACCTCCACCTTATCCTGTACTTTTAACTCCATATTGAACTCACTGTCAAATGCCTGCTGGGACTCTTCTCAATACCGTGTAGTAAACCCTACCATTTCGCAGAACAGTTCCCAGGAAATTGTTTTTTTGAGGTGATTCTTACACTATTTTTATTCCACATGTAGAACTGAAGTTACTGATATCTGGGTCTGTTGCTTTTGTCTTAACACAGCCCACTGACTCGGATCTTAGCTGGATGGTCCTTGAATTTTTGCTCATGTAAAAGACCCCATGTAAATACATGTAGTTAGTACAGCAGACTATACAAAGTGCTGAGTTGAACTCATGTCTTGGGTACTACTTACATTAGAGCATTGTAGTAGCACATGTACTTGCAATAGAAGCAGTTGTGTAGAACCAAGCACCTGGTGCCGAGGACATTACAATAACATTATACAAATTTCAGGGTCATTTTGTCTGTTTGTTTTTTAGACTTTGGATGGGCTCTAGTGTGATTCCCCCATGGGCCAGATACCATTTGCAGCTGTAGCTCATCATGAACACTCCAGGAGTGCATCTTCCACTTCAGTGTTATCTGAAAGGAATCCAGGTCATGCACAGCAAGACCACCTCAAGATGACAGCAACTGTAGGCAGCGAGGACATCTCAGTTGAAAGCTCACCACTGATCCCAGCTAAAACACTAATGTTGATGCAGCATTAGAGACCAACAGCTTTTGTACCTAAATAAATTGCAAACATGGGTTTGCACACTTCTAGGGCTTGTCCTTTCACAGCACTTCGAAATCTGAAGCATCCAAAAAAAGCTTCCATAGCTACAAACAGCTGAATGCCAGTGGTACGGCGCAGTGTCTCACTGTGGTCATTAAGGTGAGTAGCTTGCTACCTGAAGCTTTCTCATTGCAATATTTCCATCTTCCTGCTCAGATAATGTATTCATTGCAGGTTGGAAAGGACTCATTACAACTTCATAAACAGAAGGAAACTAGGAAGAATCTTCACGCAAATCAATACGCTAAAATCCCACTGGCAATACTGCTGCTTACAAGAGTTCACATGACACAGAGACATCTGAAAAAGCTAAAAGGACAATGAACAAGGGGTAATGCATATCCAGAAGGGAAAAAAAACCCACAATGCTAAAATGTGGAAGAGTATCTGAATATGAAATCCTGGCGAGAAATAATTTTTTATTTATAGAAGTAATATGTTACAAAATCTTCCGTATTCTTCAGAGCTTGTTTCCAGAGCAGCATGTGAGGCTGAGGATCATTAAAAGTTTCTGCTGGCATTGGGGCATCTCCTGCTGAGGCGCAAAATACAAATTGGTCTGTGACAGTAGGAGAGGCAGCAGGAGGTGAAACACACACTGCCTGGGTGTTAGAAATTCACGAGTCCTGCAGTTCTCGTCTGTTCTTGACTTGTACCATCTTTTTAGGTTTTTTGTCCCCTCCGACTTCTCATTAGGTTAAGCTGTTATTGGTGTTCAGAATCAAAGAAGGAAAACTGAATGATAAGAACACAAAATATTTTACGTTCTTGTGCATATGCAGGACTGCAGAGGGTGCCAAGCCCTTGCACGCACCAGGTGAGCAGAACTAAGGCTGGACACAAGTTTCCTGAGATCTGACTTGCACCAGCCCTGCCAGCCTCTTCTGCTCTACCAATGAGCAAAAAGCACAGTCCTCCACTACACCAGAGAGCAGAGAAACCCAGCTATATGTGGTTAGACAGGATTGAAGGTCTACAAGTATATGTTAGACAAATACCTATTTTGGGGATTTTTTCTCTCTGCTGCCACAAAAGGTTATTGCTGACAGCTGTATACAAGAAATTACAGCGTGTGCAGCAATCTTAAGGACACCACATGAAATTGCATTACAGCTGTGATAGCAAACAAAGCAACTATTTTTTGGAGCGATGAAGCCTATTACACGGGACTTCAAGTCACATGAAAAAGTATTGGCAGTCTTAGATTTTCCTATTGCTTGAACTGGTAAAAATCTAGCCAAACTAAAGGAACCAAGATGACAACTGCAGTGATGCTGGAAGTCTGCTGTGAGAGGGAAAGTCACATACCCTTGTAACGCCTTTTCATACGCCCTAAACCCTCAATTCGGCTTCTATGGTAGGTGAAAAAACGGGACACGTGAGAAGTTCTGGTTACCTTGCTTTTTGTTAAGTCAGGTCCTCGTGTATCTTGTTGACAGAACCGAATGACATGATCAAGAGGTGACACTCCCTACACCTCCGTCGGGAATGTCTTATTCTTTAGAAAACTTGCATTAGAAAGATCAATATGTATTGTGGGTCAAGAGCACAGAAGAGCTGCGGGTTTTTCCAGCTCACATAAAGATTCTCTGTACACTGTTGAGTAAGTCACTTGATCTCCAGGTGTCTCAGTTTCCTGTCCCTTGTTCACTTTGTCAAAACATGGCACCCACTTGACTTTGCCTCAAGGCACTACTGTAATAGAAAATAAATGTAATAACAATTAGGAGCGCTTGGACATGAAAAGCTAACTGTGGCCTGTCTCTGGCTGTCATGAATATGAAATTTGCAGATTTGTCCACAGAAACTAAGTTGTGTAAAACTGTGATAACCACCACACACTTTTATTGAAAACACAGCCACACAGCAGCAACTCCATTGCTTTTCCAGACTTGTAATTATTGTCCCAGCTTTGCAAGGTGATTTCTTTTCATGCACTTTGTTTTATACATTAAAACAATGGCAAACACTATAGTATAAAAGCTAATGGGAACATCTCTGTCAACATATTGGTGTATGTCAAACAAAAATCTCTGAATTCATGCCAAATATAGAGTCAAATGTTTTAATGGAGATATGAATAATCTGTGCATACAAGTAAAAGCTAATGACATTTGCCTTTTATTGGTGTCAGTAATCAGTATTCTCTATATGCAGATGGCAAAACCCTGATAAGCCTTTATTTGATTATTATTGAATCTAGATCGGATATGGGCATCTTATTCAAAGGAGTATATAAAATTGTTGATACTGTCTGCCCTTTTCTCCCTATAAACATTTGTCAATTCACTCGCCATCTGCTGTTCTGTGTATACACAAGCCCAAGCTAATGTTAGCTGAGGTTGCAATATAGCTATGTTAAATAATTTTATCTGATTTGTTGGATGATGGTATTTCTAATGGAAAACAACATGGTAATTTCAGAATGTTACTGATTAGATGAAAATGATATTGCATCAAAGTTACTTCCTTAATTTATTCTGAAAAAAACAAGAAGGATTTCTCTATTAAGATGCTTAATTAAAATCTCTCTCTCTCCATACAAAATCTATACTTCAGGTCCTGCATGTCATGTCTGAAAAGAACAAAGGCTGATTAGCATCTTTTACACTCTGCCTTTCTTTTTGTCACTTACACATTCATTGCTGCAATTCCAGCCAGGTTTAGAAGGTCTGAGAGAAAAGGTGCTGTTGTACAGGCTGGCTGAGCACAGGCAGAACAGGAGAATGGAGCTGAACTTTTGAGGTTTATAAAGAAACTGGAGGGAGTGGTCGGAGCCCAGATGGGACGGGGTGTGGGGTGTGATGGGGAACAGTTCCTCCTTCAAGGGAACCGGTGAGAAACACGTCACATAAATAATGTCAGAGGAACTGCTCTGTCACAATTCCAGAGTTTCAGGGTTCCCTCCCAAACTGAACAATAAAACAGGAAAACAGGCAATCTGAGCCCCAGCAATATGGCACACACACACACACTTAAACATATGCACTCTCACAAGCAGGCTGGTAAAAAACACGAGAGGAAAAAAAAGTAATATTCCATCTCTTCCTCAGTGAAGCAGTGAATTACATGTTGCTGAGTTGTATAAAAAAAAAAAAAAAGCGCCCTCCTAGGCTTTAGCACCTCTTTCTTTAATATATTACCTACAGACAACTCTGAAATCTCTGAATATGAGACCTTTCCATCTGTCCTGTTCCTGAAAAATGAAGTTTTCACCAGCTCAAATATCTGCCTCATTAGATGTGGCGCATCATTTAGCTGCAAACCAAGATGATGTTGGTTTAAAGTAAGAAAGGCATATACTATACAATTCTTAAAATATTCTTTTATATCTATGCCTAAACATGAGAAGGAAGTCCTAGCAATGCTACATACGGTTATTTGCGTGAATGGAAAGTAGTGAGCTAATTAATTAGTTGCAAACTGGGCAGAACATCTAGTGCAAACCTGACATTCACTCTTATAGAAAGTCTGATTCTGTCCTTGCTTACACTTGTCTGCAGTGGGAAAACTTTCCTGTAATCCATGGCATTTGCAGTGCTGTGCAGTGAGACCCATGATCAGCTTCTCTTTACTGCTACACCTCAGTAGATTCCAAGATACAATTGGTGGCTGGGTTTAGGAGCAGTGCACATGAAACCCACTCCTTCATAGCAATCCCTAGCAAATCTTCTGACAAGATGCCTCTTACTGGCCCCAGGTTGTCCTGAACATATTTGAGTACCACAGTCTCCCTTATCTGAGAAGCATGTCTGCCAATCTCCAGCAGAGAATGTAGATGAATTTGGGGAATATTTTGGTATGTGGAACAGAACTAGAAAAATGTGTATTTTGCTTGTCTGCCTGGGGTCAGCTGGCCTTCTCTCAAACCTGCTTCCAGCATTCCTGGCATGTCACACCAGAGCTGGGAGCACAGATTTTTCTCTTGAGTGTTGCAGGTGAACACTAAGAAATTACTTTCCTCTGCTCCCCCCATCAGAAACAGATTGGGGGTGGGGGTGGGGAATAACAACGAAGCGGTGCCCCTCTTGCAGTGCACATTTTCTTTGGCTTTACTAGTGTAAATGTGCTCCGGAGTCAGCCGTCCTCAGAGGCCGGGCTCAACTCAGGCACGGTGCTGGATGCTGTTCTGACAGGTGCTTAGCCAGGCAGGGAAGACCCAAGACAGGAGAGGCAAGGAGTGGGATTAGCTTTTGCTAATTTGTGTCAGCATCACTTTGACCCAGAACAGCAATAAGCAGCCAAGCTATTCATAAATCCAGCCAAGCTCCATTTAGTAACTTTCTAAAGGAGCAGAAAATATCCTTGGTGTCCAGCTCTGTGTGTAACACACTGTCCCAAGCATCCATCAATCCACTTTATTAAGCAACAGCATCAGGCCACAGACATCAATTCTCTTTTTAGATCGAACTCACATGTATAAATGAGACGGTTCATTTAAGGTGTTACTTCTTGTTCTTCTCACTTAGCACTTGGGAGATGTGTGAAGAACAGCTGAGCAGGCTACAGAGCTGGTCCTAGGATTTGCAGGGGGCAGAAACCTCCCCACCACAGAGGAAACAAGTGCGTGGGGCTGCCTGAGGACAGGCAGGTGAGAAGAGTCAGCACAGAGCAAATAAGCTGCAAAGCAGGGAGGGCACAGGGTTTAGGTATAGACAATCGGACGGATGAGAACTAAACAGATGTCCAGAGGAATGGCAGAAGACAGGAGATGCTTTTCTGATGAACACTCCCTATGGACTGCCTGTTTTGAGACAAAAATCATACCCAGGCAAGTCCACATACACCTGAATGTGTAGGACCCAGTGTTAGCCCCAGGAATTGTGTTCTCCAAAGTCCTCTATCCTCAAAACATCTGCAAATAAACGATTAAAAACCACCTGGAAAAGTCAAACAGTCTGCAGTATGGTGTGCATTTGCTCACGTCCCATGTATTTCTTTCCGTTATAGATAGAATAAAATTTTCCCACACTACAAAACCCCATTGCCAAGTGCTGCTGTCACCACCGCTACAGGCAGGCTGAAGAGTTCCCCATCTCACAGACTACAGATCCAGTAGGAAACACACTGATGAGATAAGAAACCAGTAAGAGACCATTAAGCCAAACTATACAACCTGCTCCTGATGGCTTATTGCCCCACGCAATACAATTGCCTACAGATACAGACTTCACAGGGGTCTGTATCACACTGTTCTGTGATTTTTCACTGTGGTGTGCATTTTGCCACAGTCCGTACACTTCCTGGGGAGAGGAATTTTTTTCAGAAGCACCGGAAAAAGCAACTTACTATTCCAGAGTTTTCCTAAACAGTTTGGGGTTTTGGGTTAGAGGATTCCCACACCCCCCTCCAGTTTTGGTCTTAAGCCCTTATTAACCCTCTCAGCTCTGACAGGCTCAGCCTTCTCAGGAGTGATGGGCAACCAGCTGTGAATTTGGTTAGGCAAGGTAATTTTCTGAAACAAGCTAGAAATCATTGCTTATTTGGACACAGAGGACAATGTTAGCTTTGCCAAATCATCAGGGAGGCACGCATTTGCTCGAGGGTCCTTCTGAGTGTGTAAAGTTATTATTAATGAATGGCTGCCTACCTTTGGCAGATGTCATTTTACGTCTTCTCCCCTAACCTGATCATCAGCTCCTCCATCTTGCCCTTGCTCCTCAGTTTCTCTTTCATGTAATATTTGTGTGGCTCAGCCAGCAGTTTACTATTGATAGCCCAGTTAAAGTTACGTGCGTTACTTCCAGAAAGGTATCAGTCTTCACTGAATCCTAATTCCTAAAGTAATTCTATTCCATGTTAAAAATCAGGTGCCAAAACTTGCAGACCTTATCATTTCACCCAAGATGAGAGAACGTACGAAAAGATGGGGAGTTGCTCACTTATGTAAGCGTAACAACATTACAACACATGCCCAGTTTCCTGCACTTACAAAGAAGTGTTACAGTCTTGTGGGTAAATTTACTTCCATTTCCCTTCTGCTGGGGAGATGCTTCAGCTACCTTTCTTGAACACAGGCTACTACGCATTCCAACATTGTATTTATTCCTGTGCTACCACCTGGATGTCACATTTACAGCTGCTCTTGGAGCAACCACTGCCATCCATGAAGTCTCTCCTGCTCTTCTGCACGAAAAAGATTTTCTACATCCTGAAGCACCCGCTGTGTTTCTAGGCCACACAGCAAAGATATGGAACAAAATACCTACAGGACTGTTAGGTTGGCTGTGAGGAGATATTAGCGAACTAGAATTTAATCTAAGCATCTAGAGCTGTCCATCATCCAGCTGTTCTTCTGGATTTACTTCAGGTGGACAAACTGCCCCTTTCAAAGAAAGAAGCTCCATTACCACCAAAACATGGCAAGATCTACTTCTTGTTAGGTGTTGAGGTTGGTGTTTGCAGATGATGTTCTGATGCAAGTGACTATTTCTAGAAATCCAGTGGCTCAAAACCAAGTGCGGCTGCCCATTTCTTACCTTTGTAATGAAGAGAGTTGTGGACTGGGACATTGGTACTACTCATCGAGCTAAAGAAAGAAGATAAGAAACAGGAATCCGCAACACAGCTCTTCTGTGGGTGAATATACAGCTTAGGGTTTGGCGTTTTTTTTCTTCCTTTTTTTTTTTTTTTTTTTTTTCTGTTTGCTTTTGGTGTTTTTTTTACAGCAACTGTAATTTCAGGAATTAAATAATTGCATTTAAAACTGGACTAACATCTATGTAACTTGTAATTATATTCATACTTAATTATATGATAAAATAACTTCACAACACATTCAGCCATGCACTACTTTCATAAGAATAATCCATTTAATTTCTATTACAGGTACACAGGCCCTATAAATATATAAGTGTAGTAAAATAATAAAATCCCCAGCAACTGCACTGTGGTCATTCAGGAAAAAAACACAAAGAGGTCCTAAACATTTCTAGAGACACGTTTCACTCTCTGGAATTAACCACTTCTGAGAGGCTGCACTGAAGACCTCACTTCTAATTCTGACATACGCTGACTCTGGTGGGGATTATAGAAACGTTAGCGTAGTCTCTGCAGTCTACTAACGTACAAACTGCCTTCTTTAAAGCCGTGATGGATACAGCGCATGATGTATCACTCCTGTTCTCTGAAACTTAGGTACCCTGAAAAGAAAAGAATGTGACAGCAACACAGTGTCAGCACACAGACAGGCTAGACCTTGCTGGTGTTCATGACCTTATCAGTGGAACACCACTACCAACTCACGCAGGATACAAAGGAAGGGGAAGGAGAGAAGCCGTCAGAGAACACACGACTATCACCAGGCTGTTGGCACTTCTCTTCCCTTTTTACTTCTTTAAGACTCTGGCATCTTTACAAGGAGCCTGACTCCCAGAACTTGCGCACGTCTAATTTGAAATCAGGAAAGTGTGTTCAACAGACACAGCAGAGAGACAAGCTGCTGAATATTTTTTCTTTCATCACTGACGGATTCCCTGCTGGTTGTAATCAAGATCCATAAACTTGCAACTTAAGTCAGTCTGAATGCCGTGATCCCAGCCTCTTTTATTGCTGCTACATTCAACCATACGTACACATCCACTTGTGCTCTGATCTACCGTGCAGTTTAGATTTAGATGAGTTTCACTTGGCTAACTTTTCAGGTTCAATGATGTGATGATACAAGGCAGGAGCTCTAACCCAAGAGACACAGAAAAACAAAAACCGGACAAAGCTCTACACAGAACAGGGCTTTGAAGAATGATCCTGAATTAGTCCCTGGGGAATGATCTGAAACACTTCATAGATCTTTTTTGTCTCTTAACTTGCATGATGAAACTTCCAGTTTGTATTTGAGCAAAGTACAACAGTCGAAACCTTCCTCTGAAAAACAGGTACTCTAAAATTCAAGAAATGTACACAGCAATGTAAATGTAATTCTGTTTCTTAAAAAAGCAAAGTGAAAACAAAAAGAGTAAATGTTTTAAAACTGAAATAAATACAACACCAAGTTTATCTAACTGTATAGTCCCTTATAGACAATAATTTACCTAATATTGCTGCACTACATTTTTTCCACATAACGCATGTAAAGATCAGAACATCTCCTGTGATAAGCCATTGCTCAATTAACTGGTCGCTGTTTCTCAGTGGGGAGTAAAAACACTCCAGCTATGAACCTTAAAGTAAAACCATTTATTAGCAGTAAAGAAACAATTTGTAAGGCATCTTAAAGAATGCAAATCTTCACTAGAAACTGCTGAATGGAAACACACAAATAGAAAGGTGGGAGTACGTGAAGTTTTCCTGCACAGAGAAGGAAAATAGGTACAAACTCAGCTTTCCTTCCACCTTCACAGCAGTAACAGTATATTGAAGAGACAGACTTCAGATTTTTTTCCCCTTTCATCACTAAGAAGGGTACCCTGCTGGGTGTAATCAAGATCCATAAACTCAGGGCTTCAGTCGGTATGAGCGCTGACATCCCAGGACTGGCCTGGCTTAGTGACACTGGCTTCAGACCTATGCTTGGCACCCCATGCCAAGGCACTGCGTGTCAGCCTGGCCTATTGATTCACATTTCTACTTTCATTTTTAATTTCATTAACTTCACACCAGCATAAAGCAGTGAAGCATTCAGCTAAATTTAAGCCTTTTATGTTACATTTCAGTAAATACAGAGTGGATGACTGAAAGCTGTGAGGCCAAGGTGTTGCACAAAGAAGTAGTGAGAAAAATACTCTTAAACCTCACAGCTTTCACTTCTCTTTATCCTCGTCTCTCACAGGCACTATCAGAAATTAAGCCTGTCTGACAGAACTCCCTAGCATCTGTAAAACTTTTCTTTATTATAAGCAATCAAGCTGAAATTTTCATGTTATTTGGCAATATTTTACCTGCACAGTTGCATTCTCTGAGAATTCAAGTTCCCTTCTTTATTTGCTACATACGCATCACTGTGACAATTCCTCTTCTATATATTGATGGTTTTCTTTTACACATTTGTTGTTCATACGTTATATACATCAAAATGTCATTAAATGCCAGGGAAGGAGCAACAAGATGGTTATATGCACTTACTCTGTGTGATTAATACTGAATGTAATCTTGCTCATAATACACTTCTGTATAATTTTACCTGTAAGTTATTACAAATGGTCTGAATATTTTCTCTTCAAATCACCCTGAAGATGTTATAGTGTTTGCTTACTTCTAATGTAAGTCTTATCTGTCACCATTTGTCAGTGGTGTCTAGGCCAGAAAACATCCAGCCATCCAAAGAGAATCCCCTTAAAACAGTAAATGCTTAGCATTTGAAACGGGGGTATTCAGGATGCTAACTTCAAGATCTCCAAGTGTGAGACTCTCTCTGAAATCAATACCAATTTCTTGGTGTTGAAGCATCAGACATGACTACGGAACAAGTAACACCTACGGAAAGAGTGCTGTATGCGAGCAATTCCCAACGTGTCCAGCTGCACGTGTTTTCATCACAAAGTGCCCACTGCCCTTACCGCAAGGAGCTCCTTTCCACCACGCTCTGGCTGCAGAGAGTTCTTCCAGATGCCACACCGGCTCATCTCCATGGCACCTACATACCAACTCGGTTGCTCTTGATTGTTTTTAAATGCACAGAGTAAGCTTGTTGAGGAAGGCGTCATGTTTTCTTTGTTTATAGCAAAAATTTAGCATAATCTGGCTTCTGAGGGAATTAAAGGAAATAAAACTTTGCCTGATTTAGTTTGCAAGTTACAGTGCTTTTCACAATACAATACTCTAAGCAGTGCTTTTGGGAAATACTTGTAAGTTTTCATTTTTCTGCTTTTGTATTTCTGGCTGGCTGCAGTCTGCAACTCATCCCCTCTTCAGATGTAGTAAGGCTAGGGACTTCTGCTGGCTTTGTGCGGATTTATGTTTCAATACTCTGTGGTTTATTTGTTCATTTGGAAAATGCCGAACAACCAAAAAAATTAAGAACACTTAAAAATAATATTAATTTTAAAAAGCTTACAATGTAGAAATTAATTCCATCTTGCTATTTGACTGCAAATGACACCAAGGATTACAGTTATGACATGAAGTTTCTATGCCCACATAAGTCTTTCTCAGTGTTCACATCATTTGTGTGGATTTGTAGTTTGTGAAGTTGTGCTTAAAACAAAAAAAAAAACCACCACCAAAACCCAGAAGATCCACCAGTGGGACCTCTTCAGCTAGCATAGCCTGATCCTTCCCCTATTCTCTAAGATCATAACTCTTAGGCTTTTGATTCCCTTAGTCTTGAAACTATAAAAATCTTATTTCTATAAGCTCTTTTATTGTTACCCACATAGTCAGTAGTGTCATTTTCATTCATATCATTCTGTAGGGAAGTAAGAGGAAATGAACCAGACGGAACAGAGCTATAAATAAGATTCAGCTACCCTGTTCCAAGTGCAGATTCAACAGCATTCCTTTAAAACCACAAAAATACAGCTTGGGAATTATGGGAAGGTTTCATCTTACTGGAGTTCTGAGATGAGCTTTCATGCGGTGGCCACCCTTTATTATTGACTTATGTGAATAAAAGATGCATTTGCTGAAAACTAGCTCTGTGAGTACAAACAACAGAGCAGGCTCACACTGCACGTACACATGCTTATGGAGAAAAAGAACTTCAAGAATCATAGAATTGTTAAATACAAAGGATTCCACTTAGAATTACTTCTTAATCTAAAGAGTCTTTAGGCTGAAGAGGAAAATCTCACAGCAAATGGATTACCATCAGTTTCTTACAGGCTCGCTGTGCAATACCACGGATTGTTTGTTGTACAGCAAGATAATGATGTACAATACCCGTTACCTTTTTTGTGTGGAATTCTGAAAAAAACACAAATGTGCAAAGTCCACGGGCCATTTTGCTGGGCTGACAAAGCACTGCAAAGCCCGGCTTTATGTAAATCCTTGGGAACAAAATAAGTCTCCTGGTGCTCTGCCAGAGACACAGGGGCAGCAGCTTTTATCCTTCTCTCCAGCAGCCTGACACAGGAGAGCCCCTGTCACCCCAACTCGGCTGCTGGGGCTGTGGCGGTGAGGAGCTTATGCCCCAGCCTGACTAAGCCACTAGAGGAAACCGAGCAGCAGCAGGTTTTGGGAGAGGGAGCAGGAGAACCATGGGGAAAATCATGCAAGGAAACGCTGTGAGAGCTGCACGTCCAAGGAGGAAGCCAAGGAGCAGCGTCAGCGCTTTCGTGACTGAGCACATGGTCTTTGGGAAGGTCCGTCGATAAAAACACACTTGACAAATGCTGGCAGCTGGCGAGCTTGGTAAGTTTTTATATATATATATAAATAAACCTATTGCTACACAAGGGTATGGATCACAGTTAGTTTTCCACAGGTTACTCTGAAACCTAGCAGCTCACCTTCATTTGCTAATGGTTGTGGAGCTCTCTTAATTTTATATTCACCATGCTATATAAAGGAGCAAGATAGCAATTAACACAAAAATACAGATAAACGTGACTAGAGAGGTGATACAGACAAAAGCTGGAAAAAGACAGTTGAAAATCTTCTCCAAAAATAGAAAATTTGTCAAAAAGAATCCTTTTTTTTCTGCCTACATACATACTTAGACACAAGAAGACAAGCACGGCCGTCTTGTGCCCAGCTGCAAGGCCACGCAGCCCGTGTCCTGCCCCGGCTGCTGGCCCCCACAGATACACGCCACAGCATCAAGGCATTCGTGGCACATGCATCCTGTCTTAACTTTTGGCCATCAATATTTTAGAGATTTTCAGAGGCAGCTGATAGAACACGCCAATACCTGTGAAAGCACCTGTATTTCATGAGTGTGCTTCAATCCCTTTTTGATCCTGTTCACAATTCCTCTATCTCTGATATCCAATTATTATACCATTAATAAAAAAACCCCGAACAAACCACTTATGGATGAAAACATAATTAGGCGCCTCCAGTTCTAATATCCCAAGAAACAACGCAGAACACTTCACTAGTCACAACATCACACATGAGTTTTGAGAGTCTCTACATTGTATCTCCCCTCTTTTGTAATTCTTACTCTGTCACCATCCTGTACCAAGGCAGCCTGTATCTCTGACCATCCATGCCAGATCTCTCTGAAGCTTTTCTGGTTTTCTTCATACTCTTTTTGAGATTGAATACAGTATTCAGGATGGGGGTACCACATGTTGATTTTTCCAGTGGCATAACTATTTTTTCTGTTTTCTTCTCTGTTTTCTCCCTGATACCTAATGTTTTATATCCCTTTAAAATGTTACTACTGTGTATGTGTAGTTAATGTGCGTGTAAAACCTCCAGCTATAACACTCTGGGGAAGATACAGAGAGCTAAGCATTTTGTATATCGACGGCACCACCTAAGCGCAAAACCATCGCCTCACAGGCAGCCACGGCCACCGGAGGAAGGTAGGTAAATTATGTGCATCGTTGTTCTGAATGGCAAGCAAACAGGTTCCTGCACTCCGAAAATCCTGTTGGAGAACTCTGCTCTCCAGAGCAGTACTGAACTTCTTGGCCACAAGCACATACACTGTGGCCGAAAGGCCACTGAACCACAGATCATTCAGACCCAGCCTGTCAGAACCCCGGCACTGCAGGATAGCCTTCGAAAACAGACGCGGGCTTAGTTCAGACAGCGTCTTCTTCCTTGGGGATCCCACTTGTGCCTTCAATCCTGCCTGACTCCCACATAGAAAGTAAGTTTCATGTGCAGATGCTTTGTTTTGCAGAAACGATCTGTGTCAGTGAGCATCAATCAAGAGGGACCCTTAGCAAAGCAAACCATTTTTAATAGTAAGACAGGAAACTACTAGCCAAATCCTCAAAACAAACTTCTGTATGGAAATCCTAAATGCAACATGAAGCCGGTTAATTTTTGATGAAATATCTATCTCCCTTCCATCTATTTCACAGTGACTAGATGATACCGAATGGAAAAAGAAGCAACCACAAAAAATTAAAGCTTGTGCAAAACCACCGTAAAAATGTTCAGAAAGCTGCACAGAAAAGTACATTTTGATTGCTGTCAGTCTCAAAGCTCTTAAAGATGTGGATGTCTGTATAGCTTGCGAGTGAATATTCCCTTAGAAATTTCTAAGTTTCATTGTGTTTCCAGCAGTGTGGCTCATTCTTTTTCTGTGTCTCCTTGCAGAATTTGATATTTTTAGCTGATGTCTCCGTAAAACAGAATTTATGAAGTATATGCAGAGTCTGTCCTGACAGTCCTATTCACATTTGTGAGGTGACGAGTTGGAGCCAAGTGCTGTGAAGACTCTGTGACTTGGTAATTAATGCAACCCATAGATTTGCTAAAGTATAACTGATGCTGTATTTTACTACTCTCTTCTAGCCATTCATCCTTCGAATTAGGGTAACCGGATAGATCTTTAAGTTATAAGGAATAGGTGGTGCTGAAATAAAGCATTAATGAAAATGAGAATTTAATGACTTAGAGAGAAACCTGACAGTACAGCTAAAACCACAGGGGAGCAACAATAAGTATCTCACCTGTAATTAAAGTGCTGATAAGCCCAGGTATATCTGCTCATTAATATTCAACATTAAAAACAGCAGATGAAGAGGCAAACATAACAATACTGGTTCCATCCTCTCTCTAGACACACGTCTCATTTCCCATGTGGGACAGAGGCATCTCAGACCTAGGCCAAGCCAAGCGCTACGCTGCAAACTGACACATCCAAGCCGAAGTAGCCGTGCTTTGTGGAAGGTTAAGGGGGGGGGAATTTTCTGCTTTTGCTAATTTATTCTATGCTGTGAAGTTGGTATCTAAGGATGAGTCTTTTGTCATATCATGCGTCACTGACAGACACTCCAGACATGAATAATACTGAAAAAACAAAAACTGCTCGTTGCCCAAGGCATGTGCTCGTTTGTTGCCAGTTTATGTTTCATGCATAATGGCTCTGTTAGCTCCAACAACCTAAAAATAAAGCAAGGAAACACACTCTGCAGATACCTTTGGGACCCTTGTAACACTCCAGGCATGGAGAACCTTTTTGAGACCCATCACTGGCAATACTCTGTGACCTGCTAAGGCACACATTCCCCCACTGCAGAGAGTGGTGCTGAGCCTTGGGGATGGGTGGAGGGTGGTTTCTACATTGTAAAGTTAGATTATACCAGGTGTCTGAGGCTGCAGTAGCCTTTGTATTAACAATAACCTTCCAGGGGTCACACTTGTGTATGTGTCTAGCTGTGGATGCAGAAGGCCAGCTTGAGGCGTTGGTCCCTCAGAACAGCATTGCTGACACTTTGTCCCAGTGTTGTGGCACTGCCAGCCTGCTCTGGTGCCACACTGCAACAGCTCCCAGCCTCTGCAGGCTTGGGCATATTTGCTTCACTTGAGTGAACCTCCTCACCTTGCCTGACCGCATGGCCCTGGCTAAAGCAAACAGAGAGCATGGTCCGAGCTGTGCTGTACTTGCTGTGAAGGAGAAGTGTGGCAGGTCTTCCCAGAAACGGGGGAGGACACCTTGCAACCACTCACAAAGTATGTGAGCTGACCACATGGCTCAACACATCCAGAAAGCTCACACAAATGTCACACCCCTTTTCCCAAAAACATGCTTAGTCTTGGAAGAGAAACACAACTTGACTCCAACTCGGACAGGTGAGCCAAGACTTACCGCTCCTTGGACATCTGCCTCCGTCCACCTTTTCAAATAGAACCCGTCTTCTGGCGTTTATGGATCCAGCTATCACCTGACCCTTCCCTCTACAACACTGGTAGAGGAGATGATTAGTTAATGGTAGTGGTAGGTCTAACTATCTCAAAGAGATAATCATGCTGTTACTTGAACCCTAAGCCTATATACTTTTTCTATGCAACAATCAAGTATTAATTCAAGAAACTAGCATGACTAACTGCCTGGGGCAAAGTGCAATGATGTTCCTATTACCATGTTTTATGCAAAAAAGATTAGGAGAAAGGAATTTGAAGAATATGACGCTGCATATTCATCCATTTCTGACTGCTGAATGAATGTTTATCTAACTTTAAAACTTCCCCAATTCTGGCAAAACATACAAGCAGTATGCAAAACATTAATGAGAGAGGAAGCCCAATTAGAGTGAATAGACAGAATAAGATGGGGCAGAGCCAAGAGCCTTGCTCACACTCGGTACAATACACGTGGTAGCAGCCTACTTGGCAATGTCCCCCCGCGCACACCTTCAGCGTGTGACGCAGAGCACCAAACCCACCTTCCAGCAAGCAGCGGGGAGCACCCAGCAGCGGGGACAGGGAGATGCCGTACACTGCTCCAGGCTCTACCTGTGGATGTTGAAATTAAGCCCACCACTTCCCACAAAGACCTGCAGAGCACTCCACTGAGAAATGCTAGGGATATTTAGCAAAAAATTTGTCATCTTGTGTGGTATAAACAACTTTCTGGTTGTTTTATTTTTGACAGTAAAACCATTAGCTATGACTGGAAATCTAGACACCATTTAGTGTTCAAGGATTCTGAATTTTAGTACTTCTCCTATTGCCTCCTTTATGGGAACTATTAACTGTAATTTAAGCCCAAAATGTAAAAGCAGTATACAGATTTAAGGATTCTTTCACACCAATTAGAAATAATTTCTAGTGCACTTCAATGAATAAGCTTTTACCTTTTGTTACAGTGGAAAATCACTTATCCACTGTAGCACAGGACATCTGCATATATTTGTTTCTTATTATCTTTAATGGTATTGGCAAGCAGAGAGTTAACACATTTCTGCTAAATATATCTGCAGTTGTTGGAATACCAGCTTCTAAGAAAATTACAAGTTTAAGTATTCAGTTAAACCAAAGTTACAATTTAATTAACATACTAGTAGAATATTCAAAGATTATGTCACCTCATCATTCACACCGCACTTGGAGGCATAAAGGAAGATCCTCTGACTTGACTCCCAACCAGCCTAGAAGTATTGTGATTGCAATCTCTAACATGCTGGAAAATGCTAACATATGAAAGGCCAATCCGTGCTTTTAAAGGAGGTTTGTTTCTACTGGTTTTAAGTTCTATTTTCACTCCTTTCCTGAATGTGTAACTGGTGGTGCATACATGGAATATATAAGCACTGATAAAAAAAGGCTTAATTATTTAATTCCAAAATGTTAACTGCCTATAAAGGAATAACTGAGAACAATGTCAGATATTCACTATCACACTATTTCATTGGTGGTCTTTGTCAAACAGTAAGGTTAACATAAAATGATATTTTATATGATATTAAATGATTAAATATTTTTCCCCCTGTGATTTCTCTACACTGTTGCCCCGAATTGTCTAATCAAGTCCCTTTGAGCAGGCTATGCCTTTCTAGCTCTCTGCAGGCCACAAGATCATGACCTTATGAAAATTGTTTCTCTTTTTTTCTGCCACTGTGAATCATATTCTTAGGTTAGTGGAGAAGAAATTCCATTTTTGGAAAAACGAATTCAACTATCAGAACAGAACAGAAAAAGCAATTTGCCTATCATTAGCTTGTAGATACACAATGTAAAGATAATTTTCTGCATTAAATGGCAAACAAACAAAAAGCTAAATGTCTGTTACCAGACAATTCTGCGTATCATCTCATGTGGCAAGTGGCCACTGACGAAAGACAGCAGTATTTTTGGATGTCGGCGTCTAGAAGTTACCTACTAACATAGAAGACTAAATTGTTGAGAAAAATCATAGAATCACAAACAGCTCAAGTTGAAAAAGACCTTGAAAAACCATCTGGTTCAACCCTTCATGGGAAAGGAAGGCTAGATGAGATTATTTAGCACCCTGTTCAATTGCACCTTGAAAACCTCCAGTGATGGGGATTCCACCACATTCCTGGGGAGGTTGTTCCAGGGATTAATTGTTCTCACTGTAAAAAATGTCTTTGTTATATCAAGATGAAACCTCTCAGAGTGCTACTTGTACCCATTACCACTTGTCCTCTCCATGTGGCTCCTTGTGAAGAGAAAGCCTCTATCCTCTCTGTAGCTGCTGTTTAAGTACTGGGATACCGTGATGAGGTCCTCTGAAGTCTTCTCTTCTATAGGTTAATAGGTTGAAAAGGTCTGACTCTCAAACTTTCCTCACAGGGCAAATTTTCTAGCCCTCTGCTCACTGTGAACTCTCCGTGGACCCTCTCCCATCTGCCCTTGTCTTTTTTGAATTGTGGGCACCAGAACTGGATGCAGTATTCAACGTGCAGCCTAACAAGAGCTGAGTAGAGTGGAATGATTCCATCCCTCTTTCTGCTACTAATGGCCCTGAGGATGCAGCCCGGCATCTGATTTGCCTTCATTGCTGACTCCTGTCCACCAGGACACCCATGTCCCTTCCAGTGAGGCTGCTGGCCACACAGACCTCAGCCTCCACTGGGCTCTTTGTTATTCCATCCCAGGAATTCCATCCCAACTTTGCACTTGTCTTTGTGAAACTTCCTAACTGTTCCTGCCAGCCCACTATGGAGAGATCAGGAGAAACATTTAGATCAAAGTTCTGCAATGACCAAAACTATGCATTTTTGAATCCTAGTGTCTTTCCTCCTCCTTCTCCCTCTTCTTAAACACTAGTAGCAATCTGAAGCAAAAACCAATCGCAAAAGCTATTCACAATTTGTGCAATCCTCAAGTTGTCTGCCATTTTAAGCCACAAAATAAAGTTTTACATCCAACAATTCTCTAGCAAAAAACACCCGAGACTCTCCATTAACATTAATACAGCAATATTAAGAGGATTCACCCCAAAAGCTTTGACTATATTCTAAAGGGAAAACTGGTATTATCGAGCACTGTTTTTATCTTGATTAGCTTTTTCTTTACTAGCTCAACCCTCTTTTTTTTTTCAGCTCCACTTCAGTGACCATACATAATCACAGAAATTTATTTTACATTCAGCCTTCCTATAGCTCCCTGGTCCCTTTGGGCTGTTTCTAGTACCTCCCTACTTGCTGTTCCAGAATATATTATGAAAGCAATTTTGGCCAACTGCTCCCACAAGAGTGGGCCCTTGTCAATGCAATGTGTTGATCTAGCTGAACGAAGGAAAGGGACTCTATTTGTGTTTCCCTCATGCCTGATGCACGATGCCACCTCAAAGAAATTGCTTTCAAGTGCTTTATTTTGACTGTGGTAACACAGCTTCTATTTTTGGGAGGTTTCTTTGCCTTACAAAGTTAGAAATATTTCCTTTGGAAGATTAAAAAGTGAAGTCTGAAAGAATTAAATAGATCACAACTGGCTCTCAAACCATCTGGTAAGGGCTCTTCTAACTCAGATCTTTCTTGCTGCGGTATCATCGGTTAATATGCAGAGTGCGGTTTCAGCTCATCCTCTCGTACACGCTATATATGCACACAGTTAGACAGTTGCACGAGGCATTAGAATGCACGTCCCTACAAATAACACAACACTTGTGCAGCACTTCAAGTCACTTAGGCTTATCCATGCATAAAGAACGCACCGACTGAATTTAGTTTGTTCTCTGTTGCACACAGGTTACCACACTGGTGACCAATTCAGTACTAGTACAGTTATTTTGTAAATAATTTTATACTGCATCCCACATTTAAGTGATTGATGAACTGTGATTTTGCAGAAGAAACCCAGAAATCACCTTAAAAAAAAGCCTTAAAACAAACATCTGGTATGACTGGGAAAAGGGCTGAAATATGCAGAAATTCACTGATGCCAAGTCAAGAGACTTAAGAACTGTGACACCACTTAATTAAATGTTAAGCTGAGTGGTAGTAATTTGTTTGGGGTTTTTTTTCTTTCTTTTTGTTTCACAGGGCATCATTATTTTATTGCAGAAATGGTTTCCTTTTAGCCACCACCATTGTGTGCAGTAGGTTAGCCTCAACCTGGCTGACAAAATATTTCATAATTTATAAGGGGTTTCGGGTGTTTTTTTCCCACACGTTTATGGGGCTTTTATGCCACTACTTCCACCTTCCAGAAGCCAGGTACCTTCCTCATATTCCTCAGGGTGCCATAAAAACAAACTACACAGAAGGCAGGCTCCTAGCAAAAGCTGGATTGTAAAACATAATGTAGACAGGTTGGAAACACACAGCTTGTAGTTATACCTATAGCAATAACTTACAACAGATATTGCAGAATACACAGAAATCAGTGATAATAATTGAGAGATTATCTTTATATGGGAAATTGTTACACGCATCTTTCTTTGTCCCCCAAACTGTTTCGAGCTGAAAATGCACTTAATAAGAAACATGGGATGTAGGATTAGAGTGTGTTACAACATGATGACTGGATGTAGAACCCTCACAGCTGTGTTTCTCACATTCATTTTTAAATATTTTGTGCTTGTTTTCATTCTTGCTTTACTTTCTCCAGTCCTGCATGCCAAACAATCATAAATCTCACCATTTCTGGGCTAAATGGATAATAGAGATGCACAGGAGTCATGAGCGTACTTCCAAACGTGCACTGTGCTGTCATCCCTTCGCGCTCTCAT
Source organism: Falco peregrinus (assembly GCF_023634155.1). Taxonomy (NCBI): domain Eukaryota; kingdom Metazoa; phylum Chordata; class Aves; order Falconiformes; family Falconidae; genus Falco; species Falco peregrinus. Next base: position 120,191,508 of record NC_073723.1, read on the forward strand.
CCCTGCTAACGGCAGGGGCACGCCTGCAGCACAGGACTCGGTAAGAGCGTTGCCTCTGGCGTGTTCAACAGCAGTTGGCAGTGCCAAGGGAAGACGATTCTAGCAGGACAGGCAAGCCTGGCTCACTTCTCCGTTACAAATAAACGGTGAAATTGTACGGCAAGTTTTGCGTTACTTTTACCAAACTGTCTTTGAGAGGACCGCTGAAATCAAGAAGGGCTATTGTCAGGATGTTACAGGCGAGGTTCTGAATCAAGGGGGTTCTGGTTTGGTTAACGCACAAAAGGAGGCACCAGGGATTTCCTGTTAACAAGGAACAGAACCGCAGCGCTCGGAACGCTGCGCTAGTACTGCAAACATTGTCTCAGGCTTCCCACGTGCTTTCATTTCCCCTCCCTTTGGCGTTTGGAAGCAAGAGAGAAGAAAGGCTCACAGGTCGGTCTTCAGATGCCAGCAAAAGAATTGTGGGGCAGAGACATAAATACTTGTTCTGGGATAACTCCTCAGAGCTCCATGTTTTTTTCAATAACAACAAGGGAATTTTTCCTTATTGATTGCTTTTTGCAATCGAGCTTACCAAATAGAACTTCCCTCAAATGATTCTTCCAAATAATCTGATAGAAAACTAACCTTGTTATATTTATTGACAGAACATTGAAATAAATATTATAGGTCTAGAGGGGATGTTTCATTTCATTGATTTTTTTTTTTTAAGGAAATAACAAACGTACTTTATTCCCCTTGGCATATTATGCTGGGAATAATCTGAAAAAATGCTTACCTTGTTCAAAATGCATCTCAAAAACAACTTCTTCCAGTCCCCAAAGAGCAGGAACCCTTTTGAATAAACCTGATCTTGAGCAAACAAGCAATTTGCAATTTTAATTGTTTGCAGAATTCTCCTTCTGTGCTTGTTCAGGAAATTAAAAGAAACCAGTTCATGCTTTTATCTGCAGCACTGAGAAGACACGAAATTTGGGGGAATCTAATTTGTTTCTTAGGGAATGGGTAGGGCTTAGAATCAGCTATTGGTAGCTCAGTACATTTCACTGAATTTTTCAGTATCCTTCACTACTTGCTCCTAGTAAACTGCTTCTTCTGAGGCTTGTAGTCAAAACACCAGCCTAGCCAGCATCCTTACCGCTCATAACTCTGCTCTGGAACCTTACAGCACATCATAGAATCATGGAATTGTTTAGGTTGCAAAAGACCTTTAATACCATCAAGTCCAACTGTCAACCCAGCACTGCCACATCCACCAGTGAACCGTGTCCCCAGGTGCCACATCTTCCATCTTTTAAATACTTCCAGGGATGACAGTTAACATTATACATGTTCAAGGACATAAACGTAAGATCATTTATTTGGCAGAGAGTGGGATGAACGATAAGTAAATAAAAGAGTTTTGGGGCCAAGGAGTAGAAGGGTACAATGGAAAAGTGCTGAGGGCCCTTGAATGTAGAGGAAGAAACTATTTGAAAAATCATGCATCATATGCATAGATCTGAAGAAAAATATAGGAAGCTGAGAAGAATTTTGCTCAGTTTTGCTAAATATGGCACTTGGTATGAAAAAGCTTTTCATAAATAAGGCAACACTCAGATGCTTAAATGAGATTGTCTCTCTTCAACAGTGTGAATTGAAGAGCCGCGACACACAAATAGCCAAACGACCTCTTTTGCAAGATTTATAGGCAACACACCAGTATTCAGTCAAATAACCTCCTAGGGCAGGTTCTCTGACTTCCTAAAGACAACAATTTGAAATAATATGAGATGATAAATGCAAATGTATTACAGTGCAATGCCACAAAGCTCCCCAAAACACTGTCACTTTCATTACCCAAACAGCCTGCCGTTACCTATGTGACTATGAGGACTTAAAAAGACACTAATTATTTTAGAGGTTTTAAAACCTGAAACTAGACCTCAGAACAGAAACAAACAGAAAAAACCCAACCCAAACAACCACAGGATACTACAGCTGAGGTCTATACCACATGTGAAAGCACGCTACTGAAAGGCTACAAGCTGCATCTCAATTTTATTTACCTTGAGGGTCCCTCACCGAGTCAAAAGCATTGCTAAAATTGTGAGGAAGCTTTCTGTGATTAGAGACCAATGCCTAGTTTGACCAGAGACAGAATATGATTATACTGCTCCCACAGGACCAAGCATGAGCCTCATCTGTACATGGCTTCCAGCTAAAGAGCGCTGCTACCGAAAGTAACTTATTCCTTGCCAGGGGTTATATCCCATGTCCTCTCGGTGGACATTATGCGTAGAGACTTTGTAGGCTACTGAAAAAAGAGACATGTGAAGCCTTCTGGATAGGTTCTTTTCGTGAAGAACTACAGGATTCTTTTCAGCTCTGTTCACTGTTAGAGCTTTACTTACTTACTGAGCAGACAGACTCAGAATTCCTGCATAAAGAATTGTTTTGCACAAGTTTTGTAGCAAAAATTATTTCTTCCCAGCATACTGTGTTTTGACTAACCTCGGAGAGTATTCATGAATTCACACTGTCTATGATTGTGTTATATGTAGATATGTAGATTAAGCCACTACTTCTGATGCAGTTTTTCCTACTGTCATTGTACAGCTATTCAAAAGAATAAACACTTACGAAGAAAGGAAAAGAAAAAGTACCTTTTGCTGGCAAAGCTGGTGGCCAGTTGGTGCCTATGGCTCCAGGTTACCCACTATCTGTCCCTCACTGGAAATGCATACAGTTTTCCCAAACATTGGTGAAGGCTCTTTCAACAGTCCCAGTGACAACATTTGGAAACAAACACACGTGTAGTTTTTTCTGCTGGCTGTCCTGTGTCTGTTTGCTCAGCGTGTGTGTACACATACACGGACAGGGGAATGCCCTGTATTTCTTGGACATTTCCATTTAAGACAGCAGAGTCTCTTTGCGCTGTGTTATTTGTACTTCAGAATGTGGAGTGTTAGTACAGGAAGAAATGGAGAACAATGTGGTCACTGTTCCTAAACCCCTTTTCTGCTCCTGAAGCAAAGGACTGCAGTCCTTCTCACGAGCAGCACGTACACTTGCATCATACATGGACTTGAGCATGTGTTAACTATCAGTGTGTAACAGTCCAGAGTATCCTTTGTAAAAACAGAAATCCTTCAGGATCTATGCATGACCTTTTAATATCTATGTTTACTGGAAAATATAGAATAGAATAGTTCCAGTTGGAAAGGACCTACAACATCATCTACTCCAACCGTTACATAGTCTGACAACAAACCTAGAAGCAAGAGCAAGGTGGTGTAACTGACACCCACTCCGGGCTTGCGCACTGCCACCTCGTGGTAATTCACACCCACGTTCCAGATTACATGAGCCCCAAACACTGAACACCCTCTTCAAACAACAGGAAAAGGCAAAACTATTTCTTGGCATCGTCTCCTAGAAACATCAATAAGCCTAAACAAGCGTGTAAGTTACACAAACCCTAGTGGCGCTGTCTGCTTTAAGGGAGCTGCTCTGGTTGCATCATACAGTGGCTGCCTCAAAAGCCCAGCTCACTGATTTCAGGCCTTTCCGTGCACAGACAGCATCTGTTACATTGAGGGTCTATAAATTCCTACAGCGCCATTCATGTCAGAGTCATTAAGAGGGCTGCATACTGAAAGGTAGATCATAATTTAAAATGCCATTTTATATAAAGCTAAATTGAAGTAAGGCAATCAAACGACTTTTCTGAACTCCCAGATGGGTAGAAATGGAAATAGGAACCACTGGAGCCGACTATGGCAACATTTACACTAGACCAAACCTGCATTAGTTACAGTGAGTTTGAAATCTTCACACTGGAATAAGGACAAGACACTTGTAAGGCAAGAAAAGAGCAGGATTATATCCTTTATAATCCTTTAGGAGGCTGAAACCCCAAGCCTTGCTACATCTCCCTGCATGTGCCGGAGTGGTTCTGAGGTAGTGCTAACACCCTGCTGACATGCCCGTCGGTGCAAGCACTGTCACTACAGCAGCACTTGGGCTAGTCCGGTGGCTTAGCCCGTGCCGCTGTGCTGCGCTGGCAGCGATACTGCAGGCAGGTGCGGTACAGGGGCATCTTCAGCATTTGTGCTGCATCCATAAGCTGAGGACCGGGGAAATAATGTTTTACCTGCACAACGTCTTAGTGGTACCGTGGGGATGAGCTCTTAAAATCTGCGAAAATAGGAAATACAAAGTGAATTGTGAAACTTTTGTAGTGAAAAAACTACTGAAAACTAATGAAGTAGACTGGAGAACTGTTCAAAAGGGGTCTGTCCTACTACCAGTGACAGTAGCCGTAACAGCAACATCAGGAAATATGTAAGAGTGAGTATATCAAGCCCAACTAACGCTGCATACAGCCCATGACTATGTGCCTAAGAGAGACTAACAGCACACACAAGAGAAAGGCTGCACTAACCAGAAACACTGCTTCCCCTAGACACTTCACAATCTCCTACAACCTGGTGCAATTCCTCTCGTTCAGGAATCATCCATTCATTTCTCAAAACACATGGACTTCGAGTGAATTGCCATAAATCCATGGCCTCCGTTGGAGATACACAGGTCTGCAAGCAGGCAGCGAACTGGATCCGTGTCTTCAACAAAGAGGATTTGCACTTGGTGTGTTTAAGACCAACCAACACCTGGGTGACAATATCAATTGATGCATGGATTTACCCAAGTTTTTTTGGTAGTGTCTTGCTCCTCTGTATCTCAAAGATAATTCACAAGAGTTGCTTAAATGATAAAGACGACAGCTATTTAGTCACTTTTTTATATTTTGAAAAAGCAGCATTGAGGACAAGTCAAATATTTGTAGTTTTGGGGTTTTGTGGATTTCTACTTGCACATGGACTTAATTACACTGCTGCACATTTTGCTTTCTAGAACCTCGAGTAATTGGCAGCACACAGCCACCCTTGCCAATGTAATACCTTATGCTAGGCCACCATACTGTGAGACCACAGAGTTGATAACTCACCTACCAGGAGTTGACAGACTACACTGAAAATTGGAGGGGAAAAAAAAAAAAAAAGACAGAAAGAAAGAGGGGAAGGGAGACAGAGAAATACATTTTTAAAGATAACCTGGAGGCAAATATAATATTTATACTTATTTATCCTCACAGCACAATCGTAAGCCCCAAAACATGTCTAATGAGGTGGAATTGCAAAATGGCCATGAGTCCTACTTACTTGGTTTCTCAGTGGTCTCTCAGCAGTCACATGGATCTGTATTTTTCAACTATGTGACTGCTGCAGGCAAAACTCCTATAAGTGATAGTGAGAGTCACAGCAAGTCCCTAACTCCCAGTGGTATTCATCCACAAAAATGCCAACCCAGGAAAAATGAGAAGACACAACAAAAAGTTGCAGGGGCAATTAAGCATTGCAGAGAACTGTACTTAATGCTTGGTTCACTTTTGCAGGGCACCCTCTGCTCAAATGAACTTTGATTCACAGCTTTCCTCAACTTTTTGAATGGCCTTAACTCTTCAAGCTTTCATAAAGAATAAGAAATATGAAGGAAATCAAAACATGTCAGAGAGTTCTTCAATGTCATCACAGAGGAATGAGCCCCAGCCTGGTCAATATTTGTGTCTTCCACCTGTCATTTGGCAGATTCCAGCTTTATTTCAAGTCCAGTTAGAACATATCAGATACTTCATACAAATTCTGAATTTTTCTACTGATGTAATCTAATCTGCACATTAAAACAGCTGCTGAGTTAGAAGTGTTAGAGGTTCTAAGATGACCAGGGTAACCACCATAGTTTCCAAAAGATCATCCCGGATTCCTAATGTGCTGAAAACATGTCCTTTTGTCTGAATGTCCTGATTCATAGAACAGTTTGGGTTGGAAGGGATCTTTAAAGGCCATCTAGTCCAACCCCCCTGCAGTGAGCAGAGACATCTTCAACTACATCAGGTTGCTCAGGGCTTGGCCAACCTGACCTTGAATGTTTCCAGGGATGGGGCATCTACCACCTCTCTGGGTAACATGTGCCAGTGTTTCACCACCCTCACTATAAAAAATTTCTTCCTTTCACCTAGTCTGAATCTCCTCTCTTTTAGTTTAAAATCATTATCCTTTGTTCTATTGCTACAGGTCCTACTAAAATGTTTGTCCCCATCTTTCTTATAGGCCCTTTTAAGTACTGAAAGGCTGCAGTAAGGTCTCCCTGGAGCCTTCTCTTCTCCAAGCTGAACAACCCTAAGCACTTCTTCACAGGAGAGGTGTTCCGTTCCTCTTACCATTTTTGTTCTTTGTTTCTTAAAGAGAAATTTTTGAGATGTCAGATTTGCAGTACTTTAGAACCAAAAAAATTCCCCCCCAAAACAAATAAAAAAAACCCCAAAAAATCAAGCTACCTATAAGGCATCTCTGGCATTATACAAGTATGAGGGTCTGAGCTGAGCCCCCTAAAAACCACTTACTTACTTGGACAACAAAGCTTTTGCTGTGCCTTCTAGAGAGAGCAGAGAAAATTGCAGTTGCATTTGGAGGTATTGATGGACATGTCCAACTACTTCGACACAGGCACCAGAACTGGGGAAGTCTGGCACAAAGATTAGTTCTGTAGATCAGATTAGCTCTGTAGCGATTACTTCGATGACCTCCTAACAGCTAAAAAATTCTAAAAATTCTCACCTATTGTTAAATGAGCTTTCAGATGTGTTTTAGCTTGGCCATGCAGCTACTCCATGCATAGGCACCACCCAGATGATCAGGTGAGGGGTATATACGTGTATTCACAAAATAAAATGCAGAATGAGGAAGCAGCCAGAAAAAAAGGGAAAGCAACTTTCAGGACGCTGTAATTTTGCTGTACTAACATCACTTACAATCCCCCAAAACCACACATTGCAGGCTGAAATTAGAAGCATACAGGAAAAATTTAGACCCACAGGTAGAGAAGTTACTGACAGTTTTAGTTGTTACTGTCTGAGCATCTTCAGAAGTGACTATCAAGTCTGATCCTGCCATGACACCTGAGAAGTCCCAAGAGGCAAGAGTGCCGACAAACCGTCGCAGCCGTGCGCACCCGCGGTTCCAACTGAAGGACCACAGGTGCTAAGCACCGCCGCACGCAGAAGAAGCCATTCTGCCCCCGCGCTGAAGGGTTTACAGGACTTATTTTTCTTACTGCATCGCAATCTTTGTGCAGGTGCAGATACAGAAACCCCAGAAATTAATACCTACCAAAAGCTGTCGAAGGCAGCGTGAATTTTCTTTTTAAACTATTATATGAATGACTCATTCATATTTACTTGGAACAGACAGCCTGAGATGATAGAACTAGATCCCCAAGAGGTATCACGTCATAATGCTGTGCACTGAAAAGACGCATTCTAATCTCCATTCATATTTGGTGTCACAATTAGATTTAGTAATCCTAAGCTTAATATGTTTTAAACTTTCTCTGACATTGCAGATTTCTCTGTTTCCCATCCAATGTATCAGCATTTTTTTAAAAGACAGTAAGAATAAACTCTATCCTTTCTTTTTGGAAAGCAACAAGAACATTCTCCTCCTCTTTGAACGTTATTTTTTAGACATTTATGTATCTGAACAATAAAGATAAGAGAGAACTTACATTATTCTGATACAGAGCTGGTTTGGTGTTGGCTTGAATTCCTGCGAGGTACCGGATGACCTGCTGTGTAATGTAACAACCTGAAACTGGGTACCAGTTTATAATGTTTATAATTAAAAAAATACTTAACTGTTTCATGGGATATGACAAATTAGCCATGTACATTTATTTGTGATCTCCTGTAGAAGTTAGAGAACTACAACTCTGGAGCCAATAACTCAGCTTAATCTGCTTGATTCATTCACTGTGTCTTTCACTTCTAAGACATAATTTCAAATCTAGCCCAGACCAAACTGACAGAAAATCTTTGTGATCTGAGTCACAGGAAAGGTCACAGTTAAAGAATTTCCTCAGTTTTAGTCTGATTTGAACCCCAGCAGCCCATAACGTGGAATAAGTAACAGCGTCCCAACATCCAGAGCCATGAAATCTCCCGGCGCCCTTGATCTTCCCACACGTTACTGACTGGGATGCTAAAAATCTAACGAAGAAAACACGTGCATCTCTGCTACAGATGTGAGGCTGCCTCTGCTGCCGGCCCCGTGACAAGGGGCTGGCGGTGGGGTTAGCCGCTTCTTGTCTGCTGTCCCCGGTGCGCTCCCGAGGCCCCCGTGTACTTAACTGGTGACATTACCACCTGTGTCTGGGGAGCTGACCTTTTCAAGCCAGAATGGCTGGCAGCTGTGACACAGGTTACATCTCTTCAGTGCAAAGTCTGTGACAGTCACTTGACCCTCCTTAGCAGTGAGCGAACGCATTGTCTGCGGGCAGAAAGGGGAAAATGAAGCCTCTCGGCTTTATGGATTCCTCAGCCTATATGCACTGAGCCATTTATCTTCGCCTGCGCGCCCCACGTACAGTCATATTTATGTACCTGTGGGGGCTGTAAGGAGCTTATTTATTATTTGTTTTCATTTAATGATCTCTGTCATTCTCCCCTAGGAATACCCATACGCACTATGCAAATCATATTAAGCCCCTGGCAATAGTGAGAATGCCTTGAGCAGTAATATCTGGTACATTAGCTCTTTGAATGTAGGCAACTTGGTTACTGAACTAAGTCCTCCCCTGCACTTCCCCCCCACCCCCAGCCACTTTCATTTGCTGACAGTGTCATTCTCCTCCCTGACTTACAGTCTTTTCTAGAACTAGTTAGGGCTTGCTCCAGGCTCCCCTTCCCCCTGACTGCAGCGCTGGGGCCAGTGGTTTCCAAACAGTGGTCCGTGACCCCCATCTCTACAGAGAGCTTGCAATGTCACCCCAGGAGAAGAAAAGCAAATCAAACCCTCTTCTAGCAACTATCTTTAATATAGGCAATGACTTTGACTGGACGATATGGGTGTCGCACGATCAAATAACTGAGGTAAGATGGTGAAAGAAGTGATCAACAAATCATAGTTAACCCCTGTGATAAAAGAGCATCCATAATATGGAGAGAAGGTGTGAGAACTGACAAGCATTCCTCTCTAATCACAGTGTTGCAGAAACTTAGGGACAGTGGATTGACCCTGAGACTTAGAGATGTCCGTTTCTTCGTAATGACTTCTCCTATAACCTTTGCTGATTCACTCAGCCTCTCTAAATCCAATTTTCGTATCTGTGATACAGGAGTAAAAATCAGGGAGGTCTGAATTGCAAGCAAAACCACAGTCATAGTAAGAATCACTGCTTTTGTTCAGGGAAAAATTTGGCGTTTCTCCCAATCCCTTGTCAGAAGCTTTGTAGTGTGCAGAGTGTGACAGCCTTGCTAAAAGTCAGGTCTAAGAAGTCAAACTGCACTGTAAAATGCATTATTTTGAAAATACATACTACATTCCAACTTATCCTTCATTACCCTTATCTCTGTCTCCTTTTAGCTCTCTGCATTGCTGCTTTGCTATTCTAGTCCACATGATCTGCACTTTGATTAATTAATTTATTCTGATTATTTAACTCCTTTTTCATTTTTCCATATTCTTCTTCCTTGATTTTTCTTCCCTTATCTCCCTGTCAGTCTTTTCTTTGTATCTCTTTCTGTTTCTGCTTTCAAGTAATGGTTTTTCTTTTCATCTCTTCTTCTTCCATTTATTATCTTCATATATGGAAAAATATACACTAATACCTCCAGGGAAAACAATCCACAATGCAGACAGTGAGAGAGAGAGGAGATCCAAAAAAGCTGCAGTGCTGAAAGAGATCTAGCAGAGACAGCAAACTGAAGATTAGATATGGTTTTGCAAGAAGATACGGCTACAGAAAAGGCTAATGAAATCTTGTCAACATATGCAGAGGCATCACCTTGTGTTACAGACTAGACAGATTTAAATCCAAACTTACAGGGATTTCTTGCTAGCTCATATGGAATACTGCATTAGGTTGTATGTAGTATGTTGCCTTAGCAATACACCTGTCTACCTAGGTATTTATATAGACTCTATCACCAATATTCACTACAGAACCAACAACAACCTAAAGGGAATTCAAAGAGGATCAACAGATAAACAAAAAGCTGAAAGCACAACTGCAAAAAATGATGGAAAATGTTGAATAGTGCTCTTAGCTTGGGCAGGAAGGGGTTAAGGAGCTTGCAAAAAAAGTGACAAATATAGAGCATATCTGATGATCAAGGAGAGAGAAATGCATTTTCACACCATGCACAAAGAGATAAAGTGAAAACAGGATAACCTAGGTTAAATTTAATGAAAAACTTGAGGCTGTGGAAGTCTCTCAGGTAAGAGGCTTGTAAGAGCCATCACCTGGGATTTTAATTACAAGATAGAGATGTTATTTTCTTTTAATTGTCCCCAGCCATGTGCTGAGATGCTATACTTCAACAAACATTTGTAGTAGAAACAGTAACCTTTAGTTTAACTTGCACCCAGATATTAGAATCTCTCTCTAAAATATTGAAGTCAACAAGCACCTCGTTTCAGTGACTTTCCCGATTCACAGAAATCAGCCCAGGATAAACCCATGGCAGTTATCTTCCCTTCAGCAGCAGTAATGTTGTTTGAGATGCACGTTGGACCTTGGAGCATAATGAGCTTTATCTGTTACTTGACCATGCTGTAAGTCATTGTTAATAAAAATATACTATAAATAATTAACCATAATTTAAATATTCATATGTTGTTGGGGGCAAGGCCTTTTTTCAGACAGTTGAAGATACATTAGTGAACCATGATATATTTCACCAAGGTTAACTTTATCCTAAAAATGCTACCCCAGTGCATAGCGTAATAAGACATCAGAACGGCCATCAGACAGATTGCTAATATATAACTACAATATCCTTACTTGTTAAAATACAATTTTAGAAATGGTAGATTCATATGAGCAAGCTTTAAAAAATATTGGAAGCATTAATTTCATTTGACTAATGCTGATATTATGCATATATATATTTTTTTTTTTGAAAAAAAGCATTGTTTCTTCTCTAGGAAAGTGATTTTTCTTCCACAGCATTGGAAATGTCACCTCAAATTGTCACTTTAAGGTAGAATTGCTCCTGAGCCAAATGATACTGTATATAACCGCAAACACTGTCTCCCCCAGGTGACTTCAGGAGCTATGGTTTCCTTTTCTGTAAGTGTTCAGCTCTGTCGCTTTGCCTGCGGAGCTGAAGAGAAAGCAACATTGAGGGTATGCTCTCCTACCCATATGCACACGTAACTTGATATTAACATGATCCATACCCACACAGTGATAAAACTAAAAAAAAAAAAAAGCCTTAGTCTAAATATAGCAGTGATGCTGGAAAAAGCTCTACGAATCTCCCTCTGCATGTAGTCTAAGAGACTCCTTTCCCTGGGTGAGTGTGCAATGCTGACGATGAACCGGATTCAGTGGTGCTATTAACCCCCTACTATTAAAATGCAATACAAAAACTCTCCTAAGTGCTTCAAAAAACCCCACGAGCTAACAGTTGTGTTTTTTTTTTTAAATCTAAAATACAGAATGCAAAATTTTATAAATGTGAAAAGTCAATGTTCCAATAGCATTATTAGTTCATTTGCATTTCTCATCTGTAATACTGGCTACTCAAGCTTTTCTCGTTAAATGAACAGTCTGCTTCGTTTCAGTTTGTGTTAAATTTATTTACTAAAGTATACAAGACAGAGAGTAGTTAGAGAAAGGAGGCATGGTTAGCCTGGCCACCCTGCAGTACCACTGAATACTTGGCTTTTGCAAAAAAAAACCAAACCAAACAAACCCCAAATAAACAGAAAACCTAACTCAGTTACTGAAAGAAATCATTTAACTTACTGAAAAAAATAATTTCTTCATAATACAGAGGATGAGCAGTACTAAGTGCCATCAGGTTTCCAACAAGGAAATTAATCATAAATGCCATCTCTAATTGATTTGGCATGAGTGGTCCAGTGCAGTTCAACAGCACTGCTCCAGCTCTTGGTATCTGATGGTCATGTGTTCATGTCCTAGTCCCGTGCGTAAGGACTTAGGATCAAATGAAAAATTTTGCAGTTCTCACTTCCTTTCAGGAGGGACTTTACTCACCTCTTTACAGCACATCCTTTTTGCTTTAAGAAGAAGTTAATGTTAATGTTAATGCTGTTAATGCAGGTGTGGCTGCCGAGAATCCAAGAAGAGGTAAAATGTGAGGTGACATAGTTTATCCATCAGACGTTTTCAAAACAAAGGATTTCTGCTACACTTTTCAAAAGAGCTGATGTCAGAAAGTTTTGGGTTTGCTTCTACCCGGCAGTTTTGTCTGTGGTAAGACTCCAAGTGCTACAACCTTCTGCACAGAACACAATGCATTGTTCTTGCAGTCCATTTGCAAGTGTGTGACTGACCAACAGCATTCAAAGCATCCTTCAGGAACTGGGTCTTTTTTTCCCATTATCCTGCAAGTAATCCGACAGAAGTGCTCACACAGAGCAGGCAGAAGGGAAAGCTCACTGCAGAACAACTGTCTCCGCTCATGTGTACCTGGGTTCGTCCCAAGAATTTGGCATTGCTTCATTCAAACACTGACTAGGGACATCAGCTCCTATTCAGGAATGGAGACAAATCTTTTCCCCCTTTCATTTGTGTTTATACGTTTCTGTTGATATTTGTTCTGAATTAATCCACAGCTGGTCAACAACTTAACAAAGGAAAAACACACCCAACAGCAGGCTTTGCACTTCCTTCCAAATCCTTATTCTCTTTCTCATTAAATGTAATAAATGTATATGCATTACATATTTAAAGTGAACAATTAGGCTACAGTTTGCACAAAGGAAAAAAGAGATAGAAATTCCAGATTTCAGCAGAAATCCTGAGTTTGCGACACTAGTGGCAAAGTACTGTCTGTCTCCAACAGCCCACCCATATAACGGGAATAATTAAACTACCAACTCACAAAACTGAGTTTGCAAAGTGTTTTAAGATCCCTGAATGACCACACTAGGTTTTAAAAAAAAAAAAAAAAAAAGCATACTACTGCACAGTGAAAAATCACACCCCTGTGATACAGGAACGTCATTTTTTTATTACAACCAAAAGCAAGAAAGGAGGATTACAACACTTCTCTTGAACGTTACAAGATATTTGTTACCCGCCGAGTTTATGCTGGAAGGTCACAGCTGTCCCCTGCTTTGCACTGAACTAGTTTTTAAGAAATAGGTGGGTTGAAGAATCGCTTTTTAGAATTGGGTAAGGAGTATTTCCAAGAGTCATCTCCTGAACCTGTGACACACCCTGTAAGTCACCTTCCTGGTATTCAACACCTCCATTAAGTCTGCCCTGTTGTAATTACCGGGCAGCCACTGCCTCAGGATAAATCTAATAGACTTTTTGGCAGTGTCAGATTAAAACTTACCTATCAACTCACTGCAGTGCTTTAGCTCTCCTTAAATCTGTACTTGGGAGAGAATTTATGGCCAGGAATTGCATTTTGCAAAATGATTAAAGTTACCAAACATCCATAAAAAGTTGCAGTTGTAGATATCATTTTTTTGAGAGTCTGCTTAATTTATGAGAGGTGGAAGGTTTATTGTCATTTAAAGTCCAGAGTGATGCAGCAATTTAGCATTCTGCTGAAGCTGTACACAGCTGCTGTCTCATTTATGATTTTTACATGTTTTTAAATTGCCATGTTTGTATCTGGGGTTGTCTGCATACTGGGAAGGGGGAGGGGGAAGCAGGCTCTCCTTACTGTCCCCTACCCTACCGTTAAAATGCGGAGCAGGTTACGTTCCTTCTAACAAGATTGTGAACTTTGCAGTTAGCTCCAGCACGGACTGCAAAGCCAGTGTCCCTCTCTCCTCTCCGCCTTCACCCAGCTCCCCGAGCTCTGCAGTACAATAAAATTACATTCAGATGTAGACGCCTCTGCTGCCCGCCCAGCACTGGAGGTCCTACAGGCGGCAAGGACAACGACCTGCCACAGGAACACGAATGGGAAGCGCTGTAGTCGTGTCCCAGCAAAGTAGGGTCCTTTCGCCCTGGAGGAAGGTTAACTTTGTCTTCCTAACAGAAGACAACCCCTAATGCTGCCCTGCATCAGTGCTCTTCCCCACACTAAAGGCAGTAGAAGAAAGGAAGGTTTCCATCCTCACCTTATGGGCATTGCCCATCATTTCCAGGTAACAAACCAAGTGCTTCTCTGGATGTTAAGTCCACACGATGATGTCAGGTTCTCTGTGCAGGGGGAACCACAAGCTTCCCAAGATGACAACCGCTGTCTCTTTAAGAGCTACAGTATAGCATCAGAAGCCTTACGCAACTCTATAATTCTTTTAGTCATCCTGACAATCTTCCTCATGGCTCAAGACTTCTTCCCCTTAGATCCTTTCCTGCTTTCTTCTTCTGGATCTTGCATCGCTTACCTCTCAGTCCCCTTCCACCCAAGCATACACACTGTGAAGACTGTCAGAGGGAAGCACTCCAAGAGGCTTATCACAGGATCAAAGAACGGCTGAGGTTGGAAGAGACCTCTGGAGGTCATCTGGTCCAGACAGCTTTTGAACATCCCCAAGAGTGGAGACTCCACGACCTCCCTGGGCACTCGGTGCCAGTGCCTGGCCGTTGTCACAGCAAAAGAAGTAGGCTCTCCCCAGTGATTGTCCTCCCAATGGGCATCACTGGGGAGAGCCTAGCCCAGTCTTCCTCACATCCTCCCTTCAGATCCTTACACATGGATAAGATGCCCCTCAGTATCTGCAGCGTAACAAAGACTCCACGATGTCATCAGGGCAAAAACTAACACTCCTGCTGTTCATTTGCACCTACTGCTTGGTGTGCATGGGCAGCCCCGTGTAGCACCAGGTGATGGAGCCGCATCTTTCCGTGTTTGGAGCCACGTGCCTCAAAAGCTAAGAAGCTCTTTGTACTGCTTACGGTTCAAGCCGCATGCAGGGTCGGTTCCTTCCCCGCTGTGAGGCAAATTCACCCTGACCCTTCAATAAAATTTGACAGAGACCTGAAGAGTTTTGATTAAACAGCAATTAAAGCTACCAACACCGTGTAAAAGAAAAACAACAATGGAAATTGAGTCAGCATAAATGCTGGGCATGGGGAATTTGCAAATGCCCACTTGGAAAGTGTTTATTTATTAGCTGTTGCTTTTGAAGACCTACTCCCATTTGCACACTGAGCCAATTTTAGACATGAGATTGGACATAAGACGTTTTGGTCACCGTCCACATCCTTCCAGCTGCTCTCCACACAGTTTGCAGCTTGCTAACAACTGAGGTTCTGACAAGCATCAGCCCTGCCATGTGCTCATCAAAACTGAACCTCTCAGATTTCCAAGGTCAAACTGGTGCAATGCACTGATCTCCAAGCGGAGAGGTGTGTAACGGGGTATAGGGATGCCTCACCTATCTGCCTATCCTGCTATTATCAATAATTCCTTTATCTTATTTTGTGTTAGTTCGTTTTCCGATTTTCATTTTACCAAGCTAGACTTGTTTTTATAACTGAAAACTAATTAAAGACATTCTGATTTATCTCTGTAAGAAATCCAGTCTCTCCCCCTTGAGCATTATGATTTTCCAGCTTAATTGAATTCTACATTGTGTTTATGATGTAATTTTAAAAATCCCTAAAAACAAACTTGAAAGGCTCTTTTCATTACTTCTGAATTTCTTTTGCAATAGACAGTGTTTCATCTATGGAGAAGGCTGGAGTTCCTGTCAATTGTAATAAAATCCAAATGCTTCTTAATAACTGGAGTGAAGTCAAAAGGAGCCACAACAATGAGGAATTAGAGATTAGCAGCAGTAATCATGGACTAATTGAAACAATAACCTATTAACTGGTGTCTTGGCGGTCCTTGCAGACACAGGAAGCTATATGTAACTGAAGCTGGCATTACTAAGCATGTAGATGTGTCCTTCTTAATGAAATCTTTGTATTGCCAGGAAGAGACCTCACACTTTCCCTTTCCGCAAGAATATAAAACAGCAATCACTGACATTTAGTTAAGTTTCACAATCAGGACCACATTTCATGCTAAAGAACTACAAATTTGCTATTTTTTAATACACTTTAGCTCTGCAGCTTTGCCATTAGCAGTCACAGAGATGTAAACTCTTGCTCTGTAAGCAAATTATTGTGTTGTCTAACTTTGTTTCCAGAATCGGTAGATACCATATCATTAAGATATGGCATGTTTAAGTAATTAAATCAATATTAATAGAGTGAACATTAACATGTTAGCTTCAGCAAAGCAGCTAAAGGGAGTGTTCGGAAAGTTCACCCCTTTCCAGGATGCCCACCAGTACCAGCCCCTTCCAGACCGTAGCACGGGGCAGTTTGCTGCGGGAGGGAAGCAGCTGCCACCGTGGAGTGTCCACTGCAATGCAGGGAATGCTCCTGTCCCTCCACCGAAACCCAGCACCTGCCCTTTTTCGACTCCCCAAGAAAGGAGAAGGCAGATGGCTGATGAACAGATGACGTGGCCAGTTCCCTTAGCCACGGCAACAGCCCACAGCCAAATCCTTCCCTGCAGAACTCTACCCACCCGTGCGAAACGCGGCGCTCGTTTGCTAATTCAGCTGGTACCGGTGAAGCCAGACCTGGCAGAATTTAGTCCTGCAAAAATAAACAATGCTGGGAAATCAAAAGGGGGGGAAATCGTTAACATTTACTTCCAGAATTCTAGAAAGGGAGCCGGCATCAGCACAAGCTGTCCTGCAGAATATCTGTGCCAGAGCTGACAGCCTAGCAGCCTCAAATCTGTAGACCGGAGCAGTATATGATGTAAATGTTGTCCATCATAAAAATCAATGGTTCTTTTGCTAAGTGGTCAATATTTATTTAGCTTTAGTATTGTTTAATTCAATGCATCAATTAAAGATAGTGTAATGTCTGATTTGGTCCCAAGCTGCTGTTTCTGTTTGTCGTTACCTCATCTGTTTGATATCACTCATGTCTTTAAGTCTCTGCTCTTTTGTCCCCTTGCATAACTCAAGGACAGGAGTAATTGACGTGAAACTTTTAAAAATTAATTTCACCGCATATGCCACTAACAGAGAGTGCAAGTCCTCAGAATCATTTATAACTTCATGGTGATTGGCCCTGACAAAACAATACCTTAAAAACTCACGAAAGTAAATTATGGTCCAGGCAAATGGCTGGATGCGAGCTGGGCCCAAGGCTTGGAGCGCAGCCAGGCAAAAACAAAGTAATGCGCTTTTGATATTAATAACAGAGATGATATTGATCCGTAAGCCAGTGTCACTTCTGTGCTCAGGCAAGGAGATTGCTTCAGGCATTTAGTCCACTGAAAGCCATTTTCCATATAGGCCATTTAATTCTGGGAGTCTTTAATTATATGAAATGGAACCCAGTTAAAGGGCCAGATACCTATTTACTCATCTTAGATATGGGCTGTGATTCAGGAAGCTGTCAAAAAGGTATATAACTCAATTCTTAGATTTCAAAATGCAGCCATCTTTTTGTATGTTTATTTTATCTGTGTATTTCTTTGGCTCAGAGCCTGCTGGGAATTTGTAGGTACATGGACTCAAATTATACGATGATATTTTTCAAAAGACCTGAAGCTAATCTTCCTTTTTTAAAAAAAAATTTCTTCCTTTTTTTTTTTTTAAAATTCATGACAAAAGCAGCAACTTGGATAAGAGAGTCAACTTGTCTTACGAAAACATAGGTTGCACTAGAAAAGAGACAGTGTGGATCCACAGCTGGAAAATACCCTCCGTCACACGTGCGTTTGCACACATCTGGAAACGTACTTGTTAACACTGAAACAAAAGTGTAAGATTTGCATAAATAATTTACTTGCCTTAAACCTGCTAGAAGAGGTTGTCCCTTAATTATCTTTTTTCCCCAGCGAGGGATACTAAGGAGTGGCAGGGATTGCTCGTATTCTTCTTAAGTCCTTATCTGCTCGGAGGACAGAATTTTCTAGGGCTCAGGGAAGGGGCAGTGGAGCACATATGGGACCACACGAAGGGGAAACCAGGGTAACCAATGCTGACAAAGGTCTGCTGCGAAACTATACTTTTATTTGACTTCTACCTCTACATGTGATCCTAATCAAAGTTCCCTCTTTCTAAGGCTGGAGTACCTTGGTTTCTGTAGCCTGAACTTATTACCAACAGACCGAAGTAACTGGTTTAGTACATCATTGTATGTCTTACACATAAGCTACCTGAGGTGTTCAGATTCTGTGCTTGTCTTCAAGGTAATTTTGGAAGTTAATGTTGTTCTCACTCTACTGTCCAGGGGGCAGGAGTACAGATTTCCATGGTGATTTCCACCCTCATTTTTCATTCCTCGTGTCCCTCTTCGGAGAATTCTCCTACGACATGCTCCCTTGCAGCTCTGGCAGGACATCACTCTGACAGCATGTACGCACCAGTATCTAAACAGACAGCAGTGCAGGGACTAGGTGCTGCTTCTACAACATGAAAGGTATGTTTGTAACATAGCAGATACAGTTTGAAGGCACCTCTCCACATAAAGCAGCAGGATGAAGAAAAAACCAATAATCTCCCAGAGCCCTAGAAGGCAGCACGTGTGCCACCAGCACAGAGGACACAGAAGCTCGTTGTATTTCACCAGCCTTCAGAGAGGTTGGCTGCCCCAGAGGCAGTTCTCAAAATGGATGGAAATGCCAGCTTTGCCCTAACAAGAAACTCCCCAGAACTTACAAGAGGCAGGTAAAGGGAGATGGTAATTTAGGAAAAGGGTTTTTATTGGTCACTCTGTCATCTCTGAATAAAAGGGATGGCACCGACACTAGAAAAGCCACGCTAGACCAGTCTAAGGATCCACGTGGATAAATATTTAGTTTCCAACAGAGATCCACCATATTCACAAAGATGATTTTCCCAAGATGAGACACTTACACTCCAGGCGTGCTAACTCCTTCAGTTTCCCTGGATGCATGAGGCTGGCGTGCCTTATTGGTCATAGCAGGGGACTGCACTCCCATCAACAGATAGGTATGTAAGAGTAAAAAAAAAGATAAATAAAAAAAAAAATCACTTAGTAAAGACAATCGATGTTATTTCAACAGACCCATTGCTTTTCAAAAAGATTTTGTTTACACCTTTGCTGGCAGTGTCTAACATGTCTACTACAAACATTTCCCTGAGAACCAGTAGGCAACACAGCGTAGTAGAGCATATCTGCTCAGAGCCTCCACCAACTGCTTACTTCACTGGGCTTTACCATTAGATTTTCTCCTCATTACAAAGTGGAAAACTGGCCCATGTTTTATTCTGCTCTCAATTTCCGTATTCCATCCCACCATTGAAATGCACCTGTACAACGCCCAAATCTCTGTGCATTAAGCAAGGATTTAATTCTGCAGAAATAAGCAAGTGAAGTGTCTCAGATGAACCCAAGTATGGGGTGCAAAACTTCTGCCCATCAGCCAACCTCTTCTGTTCCAGCTACACCTTGCCCTTTTGTCACAACCAAATTTTAGCTTTAATTATCAATATCATTTACCTCAGAAGACTGAAGACTTGTGCTCCTATGAACAGACAGTTAAGCCCATCTCTAAACAGATGCTGATCTCCAAGCTCAAAAGAGGCAGCAATTTACATATTAAGTATACGACAGCGTTCCACAGAGGCAGGGGCAAGACAGTAAGGGAAGCAGGCAGCCAGCAGTGCTGACTCAGCATACGCCATCTGGAGATCCTGAATCAATACAAGGAAGTTAAAAGAGATCATGTGCTCAATGCCAAAGTGCAGCCAAGTTGGCATGCTGTTAAATAATCCGTCAACTCTTGTAAAACACAACTTCTGCCTGGTTATGAGGAACAAGTTTGGGGTTTATTATGGTTTTGAAATCCATCCTAAAGGCAGTTGTAGCATTTTGCTGGTCCTACGCACAAAAATACACAATATTGCAAAAGACACAGTCTTCACCATTCTTGTGTTTCCTGATGCCAACATTTACGCCTGAGGATGTCAATAAACGGGGCACTTTATCCTCATCATTTTAGAGTCAGGGTTTTTTTTTTAATCATGCATCACAAACCAGCTTAAAAGAGTAGGTGAAAAACTAATCTAAAACGTATGACGTTCATAGAGGTTTCAGATGCTGCATCAGCACCAAAACATGAGAGTAGATGTAAACCACATTCAAGGTGACAAGCTGAGCTCTTAAAACTTGACAGTCCCCTCTGATAGTGGGAAAAATAGTTTAATAAAAATTTATATTGCTGCTGACTTTCAGTGGATGACAATACTTTCGTTTAACAAGAGGAGAAAAAGAAAACACGCGCACCCCCCCCCACCCCCCACTGTGCTACTTTACACATCAGCTCCTCACTAAAAGGACAGAGTAAACCTAGAGAAGTACAAAAAAGTGACAAAGATGTTCAAGTGGTATGGAATAACACCTCCCGTCTTTATGAGATAAAATAGATTAAGATGCTTAACTTGCAAAAATGAGAAACTGAGGACAATGATAGGAGCCTGTAAATCAGTTTGGGGAAAACGAATGACTATTTACCATTACCCTAACACAAAAGCAAGTTGTCTTCCCCCCTACATGTCCAAAAGGTTATGGAGAGCATTTGTGACAAAGAAAGAAGCATTTTTTTCCTGCAGCTTATAACTACTTTGTGAAGCTCATTGCTGCATGCTGTCACGGAGGCAGTAATTATAAAGAGCTACTAAGAAGGGATCAGACAAACTCACACTATTTTCCACATACAACGTCATGCCAGGGAATCCCCCAAACCAGAGCGTCCAAGAGGGAAAAGACCACTTTACAATTAAAATCGTACCCCCATTTGGATTGGAAAGGATCTTTAGAGGTCACCTGGTCCCACTGCTCCTCAAAGCAGAGCCGATTTCAAAGTCAGGTTGTTTTGCTCAGGGCTCACGGCAGGACAGCCTTGCCCAGCCTTGTCCTGCCTCTCACGCGCTTCCCTGGCATCTGCTCATTGCCGATGTCAGAAGTAAGATACCGGCTTAGCCGGAGTGTGCACCGGTCACACGTGGCAGAGCCGACGGCCCCTAAATCCCAGCGCTCTACTAACCAGCGAGCAAGAGGAACGTGCGGTGGCCTCTAACAATTCAATACTGCTCATAACACGTCTTGAGGACGAAAAGATGAAAACTTTCTTGGTAATAATTCCAAGGCCCTCTCTGAACGTTATCATTTCAAAGACTCTCACACTTCTTATTGACACTTTGTGGTCTCAAAATGTCGAAAGATTACCAAAACTACTCACTTTAGACTGTAGAACTCATTAGCCTCACGAGTTCAAACTTCTTTTACGTCCCAAATGAGAAGAATTTAAGAAAAATCAGTATTATTGCTATCTCTGTATCACAAAAATACATTTCTCTCTGTTGCAAGCAGCTGCTGTAGCTCACACAGCTGACCCAGGAAGACTATGTTGCACATAATATTTCTCCCGTGACTTTCAAGAGTTTGTCTGTTCTGATTCCAAGTGGAAAGCTTTTAGCTCCTCCATCAGTGTTGAGGGTAAGCTCAGCTCCTGAAGCTGGGGAAAATAAGGGTCCACCAGCTGACACATTAAAAGACTTAAAATTAAAATCTTGCCGTGTGGTGGTGGAATGTTATTCTCATTCTGTGTATACCTGGGGTCAGAGAGAAGACGACAGGAGCAAACAAGATCACCAAGAAATGACTAATTGCTTTGCTGGTAAATTCAGACATTAGAGAGGCTGCAAGAAAGGGAGTTTGCTGATCTGTCTGGAGGGCACCCCTGCTGCATTTCTCAGATGGATATATTGGTACAAAATGAGCAAAACACCAAAAGACAAAATGTGCCTGAAAACACTGAAGAACAAAAACACTGTGTTGCAAATGCTACCAGCCAAGCATCCACAAATATACTGTCTGCAGTCAACATTCACTCAATTTAATAAGAGTAGTTGGGAAGGAGAAAGGTAAAAAGGATTTGGGGCTATGCCAGCATACATTTTCCCTCTGTAAATGTCATGTTTCTCTCCTAATTTCTGTAAATAAACAAGACTGGCCATCTGCCTAGTTTGGGTGAAGTGTTTGCCTGCCCTCTCACATTCTCTTCTGTTTTTTGACTGGAAACCTCCCAAACGAAAGAGTTAACTCACTCTCTATATTAAATATTTACATAAAAATGTTCAGGAAGGTGTGTGTAAATTATAAATAATGTAAGGCAGGACTGGTCTCGGTTAGAGCTAAGAGACCCAAATTGTATCATCATAATACATTATTCACATATAATGCATCTATTCTCCTCCATTAGTGTTACTAGAAAAAGCCCCTGAGTGCTTAACTTGAATTTGGAAGAGTGTAATAAATGTGAGATAAACAAATAGCAGTGGGGATGCATCTGTAGTTAAACAAGTGTAAATTAGAGCTTAGCCTAATTCCCCCAAACTACACGTAGGACTAACACGACACTCTCCAGAAACAGGAGATCTGTTACAAACAGCAAAAAAAGAGACACAATAAATCCAAATTATTTGATATAGTTCCCCCCTACCCTTCCCCCATCAAAAAAACCCAAAAAAAGGTTTCCATGGAGAACAGCATTCTGCTGCATATTCCCCAGCAAAGTTACACTTAAATAACCTTCATGTTGTGACAGAAAATAACAAATGTCAAAATACAAATTTAAAATCACACTTGCTCCTAATGCCCAGTATGTGTGCACCTTACAGTGACACAAGAACAGAAATATGTTTTGAGTCCTTTTCTATGCAGGCCTAAGCTACACAGCTCATACTATATAAATGCATTTTAAAGTAAGTTGTTTATAAAAATGCTGTTAGTTCTCCTTTTTAATATAAACCACAAATATATGTATGAAAAGGTGAAAGTACTGTGAGTGGGCTACAGTGCACAGGTATTTCCTCAGGACTGTATCTGCTCATGCCTAGTTTATAGCCATTTATCTTTGTATTCCTGTGTCCTGCAAGCTTTAATAGATGCCTTCTACCTCATTCCTACTCCCACGCTTGAGAGGACAGAAATTCTACTCTTCTTTCCTCCAGTGGGCTCTGTCCCTGCAGTTTCGAGTGTTTTGAGATCCTCAAAATTACCTGATAATTCTGAGATCCTCCAACCTTGTGTGGTGTCAAGTGGGAGGCACACACAGGTGAGCGTGTGCCCACTGGAAAGGTCTGAGGAGCCACGTTCCCAGCAGAGAGGCACCCAGCATCTCTGGTCACCGCACTAAGTCTCAGTTAAAGAGAAGTCCCACCTGCATCAATCAGGGGAACAGATGTTCTCTGTTACAAACGATTTCTCGATGCAAATGATTTCAACACAGACGTCTTCCCATTTTTTATGTATTCTCCCACAATGTCCATCTCCTTCATTGAACTGCCCACAGAAGACCATAAAGCCAAGGACGGACATCATTCAAAGTGTCCTCTATTTACACCCCATAGTTCCTTTAAATAGGTCTTCTACAAATCATGTCCGTATCTTTTTGTTGGAGTGGGCTGGGAGGAAGGAAGAGGATTCTGATAATATAAATCTGATCTGTGAAATATCTCCTTTGTTAGTGCAATTTAATCTACGACTAGTCTCAAACCATGCAACTTTTAATTTTTTTACAATTTAAATAGTCTACTCTGATGCAATCCTCTTATTCCAGTTTGTGGGGTTTTGTTGGTTTGTTTTGTTAATCTTTTGAACAGAACCAACGAGATGGAAATTTCCATTCTCTAAGCAGCACTCCGAACAGTGGGAATGGGTTTGGGAGTGAGACTGGAAGTGGGCAAAACCCAGAACACAGAGAGCAGGGGGATGAGAGGCTGAAGCAGCTGATGACGAATTGTTGTGTTTCCCCCTGCTGCTACTTGCAGCTTCAATAAACAGAGCGGGAATCACATCATCACAACCCACCCAAAACTCTTAACCTTGGTCTTGACAAACATAAAGCCAAAACGCAGAATAAAACCCCCAAAACTGCAATGCAAAATCATACCTTGGAAAAACAAAGTGTGTTTAAAAGTTATTGGAAGAGAGCATTACTGCAGGAAAAACTCGGTGAAGAAGCACAGAGGTTAAGGAATGACGTGTTCAGCAGCCCTATAAATGAGTAAATCTGCTGCTGAGCTGGGGGGTGCTGGGCACAACCACAGCCCTCCAGCACGCAAAGCCTTTAAATAGGCTCCCTGCTGCCAGGTGGCCAAATCCTGGCAAGGAGGGAACTGGAGCCTGAAACACGACGAATACTGGTCAAACACTGGACCCCTCGTGTTGGTCTATGGACTGGCCAGCAGCGGTGAGGGAAGCAGTCCCAGACACAGAAGAAAAGGCAAGAACAGATGGCAAGGTGCTCGCAGCAGCCTAAGGCGGAGAGGGAAAGCAGGCGGTAAACCCTTGGCAGAGGGATGCACCTCTGCAGACATGATTCCAGCCTCCTGCAGGCTCAGGAACACCATCCCTGTTCCTGTCCCATGTTTTCTCTTCAACTAAAGAGCTTCTTTTCCCCAGGCCCAGAAAAATATCATCAGCTGCTGATTACCGAGAGCTCGAGAAGTGATTTATTAATTTCCCACTTGCTTCCAGCTTTGGGACATGACTGTACTCAACAGCAGCCACCCAACTCCTTGGGCTAGTTCTGCCAGGTGTTTCCCAGTGCCTCAAGCCTCTGTTTCTTTTTCACACGGTTTTATATTTCTGCAACATACAGAACTGTTTCAGTAGTTCTTGGGGCAATTTTTTACTTTTTT
The DNA here is from genome assembly GCF_023634155.1 of Falco peregrinus. Classification (NCBI taxonomy): domain Eukaryota; kingdom Metazoa; phylum Chordata; class Aves; order Falconiformes; family Falconidae; genus Falco; species Falco peregrinus. Next base: position 120,216,236 of record NC_073723.1, read on the forward strand.
CTGGTATATTCCTAGAAGTGAAATAAATGCCCCTTTCCCCTCAACAACACAAATATTTCTGCCTGTTCTGTTCCCACAATGTCCATCTCATTCATTGAGCTGCCCACAGAAGACTATGAAGCCAATGATGGACATCATTCAAGGTGTCCTCTACTTACACCCCACAGTTCCTTTAAATATGTCTTCTACAAATTATGTCTGTATCTTTTTGCTGGAGTAGGCTGGGAGGTAGGAAAAGGGTTCTGATAGATAAGCAATATTTTCCTCTGATAGACTAACTAATATTTTCTCTTTGCAATCACTGCTGGTCTAATAGCAGGGAGGCTGGCTGGTGGCACACACATTTGTTGCAAATGGTGACTCAAACATCTAACCTGAAAACTCAGTATGCATAGTACAGGTGAAAAACAAATGATCTGTCACCAGGCCTGAACAGCCACAGTGCTAGAGGGGGAAAACAAATAAATGTTGCTGGAGGCAAGCTTCTTGATTTGGCATAGGCCAAAGACCTGGGAAAAAAACCCACTTTTTATAAGTGTGGCACAAAGAAAGTGGTGAGCAAACATTACTGCAGCAACATTACCCAGTGACTAGAAAAGGCTACTTTGGTGTCAGAAACAGAGATCTTGTTTCTGCCATTAGCCCACTATGGAATCTCAGGTGTCCTTTGTACTACTGTGTCCTTGGCTGTGAAGGAAGAAAGATCCCTAGGCCTGGGAAGTGTTTGGAAATCTTCAGGTGGAAAGTGGTCCTGTAAGCACACAGAACATTCTCATTACTAATTGTCAGTACACATTAGTGCAAGTGCAATGTGATATGTTCAGTCCAACAGGTCCTAGAACGCCACACTGGGCTGCACAGACATAAAGTTAATCTTTAGGCTTTAGTGCCTCTCAGAAAGGCTTCATAAACTGTACTCACTGAGATGAGAAATTCAGCCACTATGTGAATAGTGTTACTACTGTTCTGCAGTTGTTTTTTTTTAAAAAAACTATTTATTCCTGCTAACGATCAATGTTTAAGTTCAAGAAGCAAGCGCCTTCTCCAAACTGCAACTCAAATACAGTTTGAATGACTTTTCTTTGGCAGGGAATTTTACTGTGAGGATGAGATGACAGTGGCACAGTCCTTTTGCTTCCTTCCTGCAGAGCTCAGAGACCTTTGCTAAAATAATCAAATTTATTATTAGTGCAAGTAGAACAGGGGTAAACTAGTTGTCTGCTTAGTGGTGTGTCTTGAACAAGTAACATTTCCAGCACAAGGGAATTTTCACCATCTGAACAGTGAGTTGGGGAAACACATTTAATAAAGAATCTTTGGTGGGAATATTTAATAGCATTTATAAGTTGCATTGTAAGCAATTAATAGGTCTTGTGCCAACAAACTGTACAGCGATGAATGTGCAGTTGACAAAACAAGAATTTCCCAGGACTTTGGAATAGTAGAAAATTCAATAAATAGGGAAAGCTACATGAGGAACACTCTGAATGCGTACTTTTGAGTATAAGAGGAGATTAAATCTGCACTCTTCCAACAGGGAAGGCTAGATAAACTGCTCTGGACATTTCAGGTAAGCTAAAGACAATTAAATCAGTTTTGTAATGGTTGATGGGAAGTCCCCTCAAACTGCTTCAAACTGTGAGCTGATGCCAAGAAGTTCCAAGGCTCTGATACAGTGCCTGTACCTGAAATCTGTGAATGCTTCTACTGCAGATGTCCAGGGCACCAGAAGGCGAGTTACAGCTACACAACAGGAGACAATAAAAACACATATATACATCTATGCCTCTAGGTGAGACAGCACAGGTCACAATCTGCAGTTAGGTCCCATGGCAGGATTGTCTGGTTAACACGAATGTCCAGAGAACTCAGAATCAAGTGCAGCTTGAAGGTCACGAGTCTTGGGAACAGGATGAGTAAGACAACCACCACAGCATGCAACCAAAGAGGGCAGAAAGGAATTGCAGACGGGAATCACGAACAAGCCAGCCGTAGGAACGCTGTTCTCCAAACTGGAAGCCAGAGAAGCTTCTAGCCACAAACCGCAGCAAGAACTGACTGCGCAGGCCTCTGAGAAGTTATGGCTGCAAGTGCAGACCCCAGGACAAAGGCCACAAAACTCATAAGGGTGCCAAGACAAAGACTCCAACAAAACTTTAAGAGGTTGCCAAGCAATTCTGACTCGCAGTAGAATAAAGAAATGTCAAAGAGAATGATTGCCATCTGCATCCAGAAACGGGGATGAAGGTTTAACTGTATGTATACTTGGAGTCCTCCCCTTATCCCTGAAACAGAGAAGGGCACGCTTTCTGCTGTAACATACAAACGTGGCAGGGGTGCAAAGTATCAGCCAGGATTCCGGCAACAGACCCTGCAGCATTCCTTAGGAATCAAAGGTGAAGACCCAGCTGGGTGGCTCCCACCAGAAGGAACTGGCTTCCCAGTAGCTGCAGTGGTGTTGCCACCTTCAAAAAAAGTAAGAAAACTAAGACTTACGAAGCCCAAGCTGTCAACTGGTAAAGTAAACCAGAGATCAAGACAGATTCATGGCTGAAGGCAGCTCTTACATGCACCCTGACTCTGTTCAGTGTCTAGCAGCATGAGTCCTGAGGATGGAAAACAGAAGATACGCGATGTGGAATGTCTTGCAGGTATGACAGTAGAGGTAAGGGGGGCCCCATGCTCAGGCATGCAGCATCTTCTCCATGCCTTTCTCAAAAATCTGTCAGATGCCACATCAAATGGCGTTATAGATCACAGAAAATCCTCAGAGCCAATAAACATCTCTAGAATTCCTCGACAGAGTTTAAAAATGCTGATGCACCTGAACAAAACCCCAATAAAAAAAGAAAAAAATGCTAATAAAGCTTCCCAAACAGCTACTGCAGAACTATATGACTGACCCAGGCTCACCCTTGGGTTTTTTTGGTGTTACTGACTATTTTGCTAGTACTTTTAAGCTGTCTGTTCCTCCGATGGAGTCAGACATGCATACCTTGGTAAGATGTCCAGCACAATGGGACCCAAATTTCAAGTGGGTAGTGTGCATATTGATTTAAATATTAGATCACAGATTTATGATATCCTAGAATACACCCCAAGCAAATTCTGCAGGAAAACACCCAGAAGCACTAGAGAAAGTGGACTTCAAGTAGAAAAAAAAAGTGTTTTCTCCTAGTAAGGTATTTACCCTCCTCCATTCATTAACATCCAATTACTTCCTGGGCCCTTTCCTCAGTGCTGAGGGTTTCTTTTCAACAAAACAAAACAGTATTACAAAACAACACAACAAAGAACTCTAACCCCAAACAATGTCCTCAGTGTAATTAATTAATATAGAGACAGATTCACAGGAAAGCTGAAAGCACGGGAACAGCGACAGAGTAACCCCCGTAGAAGCTGCTGGGACCTGCAAGAGCTGCTGTAAGCTGAGAATTGCAACCTTAGAGCCCAGAACAGATTATTTCGCGTGAAGGTGGTAATGACTATCACACAGATGTATTTGGCACTACAAAGATCTGGCAGATCCGCTGTCATGGCTTTTCCTACTATTTCAGAGGATTTCCTCGGCATTCATATGCTGACTGAAAAGTGCATATGAAATTAATGCACATACGTATGACAGTGTGTGTGTGTAGCTATAGAAACATTACCAAAACCTCATTTACTAATCTAGTTTAAACAGCCAGTTAACAAATTAAGCAGTACTTTCTCTATCAGCGTGTTTTCTAAATATGTAATTCTGTGTTCTTTTCTTCAACCTTTATCATGAGATCTCAATCTCTCTCTTACTAAGAATGTCATAAACAAATAACTGGAATTACTTATAAACAACTTGATTTAATAAGACATGAAGATGCCTATAAAACCACTCAAGTTCTATTATCACACTAAAATCTGCTAAATTATTCACCAAAGATAATTACATTAAGTGAATTTATAAAGTTGCATAAAATAAAAAGGAAAGGAAGAACCAGACAGATCTGAGGACCTCGTCTTTTAATAGAATTTCTCCTGAAAAAGACTAGGTTCATCTCATTAAAATGTTTAGTTTTGTTTATGTTCTTTAACTTGCAACACTCATCATTAGCAAATATGCTTTTCTGGCCTCTTTCCATAAACAATTCACTAGAAATAGAACTGTCTGTTTTAAGCCCAAATGCTCCCTTTCAATATTTGCATCCCAGTCTCCCACTGGGGCAGCACACAACATTCAGACCCTGAATGCTGACTAAAAATAAACGGTAGAATAACTAACTTGCTTCCCTAGCATTTGAAAAGTGCTGTGTAAAGAAATATGTGTTTTGCACAATTACTGCACCACAAGCAGATGAGGGTGTTAATTGATGGTACCAAGAAAAAACATTTTTTTCCAAAATTTCAAGAAGAGTAATATTACTTGTGGGTATATTTGTACGCTTATTTAATGTGATAGTGTCCCTTTAAGTAAACTTGTCACAGAAGATTTATTTCCCCCCCCTATTGTCTAAGAGTATAGCGTGAGGAGTACAAAAGGTCCACTGCCCAGCATACAAACCCTAGAGGCTTAGGCTAACAAAGCGGCTGACAAGGAGAGACTGGGTGACAAAATGAATGAAGTGCTCACAAGATCCTTTTGTTACAGAGAGCAAAAACATAAAAATAAAAAATATTTGATTCAAAGAAATTAGGAATAACATTAGCATCAAAAATACTAAAACTGCAGCGTTGAAGCACTGTGAAAGGTAGTGGATATCAACTATTTAATTATTTCCAAATACTTTATCACACATCTAGATGTAATAACTCAATTTTATGCCACTTTCATGAAAATCTATTTCATTATTTTCTTAACTTTTCCCAGTTTTTCCATCATTCTGTTCCATTTAATGAATACACGGATTTTGAATATTAGGTGAATAGTCCTTGCAACTGAACACAAAAGGGAAATGATGCAGATAGCATTACGGTCCCGCTTCCTCTCCCTGCATTAGGTTGGAAATGATATGCAGGAGGGATTATGCTTTGTTTAAAGCTGAGCCTCTGCCTCTAAAAGAATACATTATACAAATCTTCTAATATTGTTGAAATTCCCCAAAACTTGATTGTGTCAGACATAATGTGGCAATGAGGTTCTTATCCCTACCTTATGCCGAATAAATATCTAATATCAGAGAGTATAACCTTGGAAAAGTATACACCGGGGAGCATCCCTCACGTCAATAATTCATCGTGCTGTTGATGGGAAGGTACATTCAGCTAGCCCCTAACATTATACGGAATACATTAAAGCCCACGCAGCCACAGCGCTGAGGAGAGGCGGTGGGGGAAGGGGAGAGCACGAGAGGGGACCGGCTTCCTTCCAGGCCCATTAAAAAAACCCACCCAAACATCACCTCGGAATTATTCAAAGTAGCACTCTGCCTACAAAAGGCAAAACAAACAAGACCCCCTCCCCAACAAGTCCACCGTCGGAATTATTTGAGGGGTAGAGCACGTGTAACACACGTCTTTACACATGCACGTGCTGCAGGGATTTGTTTTACGTGGCCCAACCGCAAGACGCACGGGGACAGCTTCCCCGACTCCGCGCAGCTGGAATTACCCTGCCAAGAGACTGGAGTAATGCACTGATGAACAAGGCCCCCAGGAGCCCCCGTATTAATTCCACTGATGTTAATCCAAAAATCAATACCTTCAGGTTCGGTGATGTTTCTATAAGCAAAAATACAGGTGCCACTCAAATGTGCTCAAAATAAATAAGATCATTTTCTGACAGTACATATCTGCTTTAAAGATGACCGTGATTTTTATTACAGACAAAATGAGAATAGATCTTAATACAGTTTGGGGTCTTTTGCATTCCTATTTGCTCTTTAACTGTTAGGATTTTAATGATTTAGGAACCAGAAGAATAACTAAGAAACCTAACAGTCATTATCTCAAATAATGAGACTTTTTAATGCAAAATCAATGTTTGTTATAATGAAAATAGATTCCTCAGCTCCTGCAGGGTGATATGTAAAATTCTTTTTTGCCATTAAATAGAATGTGATTGCTTACTTTCACCAACATGATGAACATTTTTATTCAGGAGTCAAAATAAAACGTAAGAATTTATTTACTGTTATTAAGCACATATATTTAACCACAAGCTCCCACCATATGACTGAAGCTGAGGAAACCGGGAATAATTTTCTGCAAACTTTTAGAAGCTTGAGGAAGAAATGCAAAATTCCCAAGTAAGGAAAAAGTTCACTCTGGGAAAAAATTGACTGGTTGCATTCCAGCTTCTGTTCAGATGGTTGATCAAACTCTTCATTTGTTACAGCAAATGAACCAAACTCAAAAGCTAATCAAAAAATACCTTAAGCAAACTTAATGAAGTAAAATAACCACTTCTGCCATAACAACATATCAAAACTGTTATCAATGCTGAGCACATTATTATTAGGATTATGATTTTGATTATTATTAGAGTTAATACAGATATTTATGGTCATTTTTTATCTCCAAACATGAGAAGAAGCATTCATATTAATACTTCAGGGCCATATTCTAGTAAGAGTCCAGATGATCTAAAAGAATACTTACAGAACAATTCTAGAATTTCATTTGGAAATAGTCTCTACTTCCCGGTATTAGATGTGGCTTCGTTTTTCATGCAATGCCTAAAAGGTGTAAAATCACAACACGGAAAAGAAGAAAAGGAGTTAGCAAAGCTGCTGATGGCCTTTCAAATGCTTTCTTAGGTGGTTCTTTGAGTAACAGGTTAAGAACAAGTTCTCACGAGCAGAGAACTGCAGCTGTGCAGTTTTTGGTTTTGGGTTTTTTTGGTTTTTGGTTTTTTTTGTTGTTGTTTGGTTTGGTTTTCGTTTTTTTGGGGTTTTTTTACAGATCTGCACAGGAGTCTGCAAACCCTAACCAGCCAGAGGTCCAGGGCCTGTGAGGGCTTCATTAGCTCAATGTGCATTGATTATTTTGGTACTGCTATATCGAATAATACGCTTTTCTGAACAGCTGCAATCTCCAAAGGATGCCTTTTGCAGAAATGACTGTGAAGAAGCCTATCAGTCACACATCTAGGAATTTCTAGGAGGAATTTCTCGTAGCCATACAAATGTTAAGGAAAAATGTCTGTCTTGAGTGGGTGCCCCGGCAGGTCTCGGGGGCCTTGAAAGCATCGACAGTAAATACCGAGCACGCGGGGCTACCAGGAGCGGGGTGCTCTGGGCCATGGCCAGCCAGCCTTTGGCACTGGCTACTTCTCTGTTCATCACCGTAACCTGCTCAGGAGGCACACTGCGTCGGAAACGGTTACACTCCTACCTTTGGAAGTTTGAACCGAAGAAACTTTGGAGGATAATTGGGGTGAAAACACAGCAAACCCTACTTTTCAGTAACAATAAACGTGAAGAAAACATGCATGTTTATTCCAGAGTGCTGGGTGAGCGTACGTCCACACGCCGCAGAGTGCTTCTGGACTGGTGAATACTTCTGGGGCAATAATTAAACAGTTTGGCCTTGGTTCCGAGCCAGTCACTTCACAGTGAAGACTCAGCAACTAGAATTATACAACAGTTTCCACAATGACACTTTTTTTCCCTTCTTACTAATGTTCATTTTTCACCATCATTGAAGAAACGGAACTCTGAGCAGATCACTTGTTAATGAAAAACAAATTGTGGAAATCAGCATGAGTTCCCTGAGCAAGAAACTCTCCCTGGGAACTATTTTGTGCTTGTTCAGTTTAACACAGCAATAGTTTTATGACAGATAATAATTTCAGTCACAGCTAAACTTTTCAGGTCAAACTTGATGGTTCATTCTCAAGGTTGATTAAAAAGTATTAGAAAAACAGTTTCAAGGTAAATTTACTTATGCATGATCTTGAGTAAATTATGATCTGCTCATGGGTATGATGCAGACAGAAGTAAAGCCTTCATTCTTTGAGTAAATTACTCACTGTGATGTATTTTTTCATTTACAAAATTACTGTGGTTGACACTAAATAGAGAACAGTTATTTTTGCCTATAATGGCAGAATTCAGATCATTAAAATCATATATAACTAATCAAGAAAGGCAGATTATATATGAACTACCCTTAATTTACACATTCTTTGTAACGTAACATACAGGGCCTCACATTATGGAATCTGTACGCATTTGCACAAGGTGTTCATTGTGGTGCAGGCTGATATCTGCCTTTCTGAAACAGTTTTCAGAATTGAAAAGTATTTTAGTTGCAGCATACCATCTGCCTTAATTGTTAAATAAAGCATATTAAATAGATAAATGTCTCTATGCCATATAACATACTGGTTAACAAATGACACATACAGAAGAATTAACCGCATTCAAGTGTTCACGAAAGCTTGGGGTCCTCCAGAAAGTGCCGCAGGCTTCTGGAGTATTTCAGAAGACTTACAGCAACTTTCCTCAATGGCTTCCTAAGTAGCTAAAATACCTTCAGCAAAACTATTTCTTAGAAAGACGAACAATATTAAACTGTCAGGATGGGGCTACTTTCAATGAAGGGGTTTTCCCAATACGATGCATCTTGCTTGTTGCAATCACACCCTTCAGCAAGAAACGGGACGAACCACGAGGTCTAACCAGGAGCTGTATTTGCAATAGAGTTTCTGGTACCCGACTACTGCACTTCAGAGGTAGCACTGAGGCAGCTTTCAAGGGGGCTTGGAACAAACATATATAGGCAAACCTGAGCCTTCCTTGCAACCTCTGCTGTAGTGAAACAGCTTTTTGTCTCTTCTTTCTTTCACCTTTCTCTTTAGCATTCAGGAGTTTGAAAATCCCTAATGCATCTTTTTCGACACGCAGGTGTATCCGCTATCAGCCCGCTGAAGGCTCAATCAGCATACATAAACTCTGCCCCTAAGCAGACTGCGCTGGTTTATACAGAGATTAGGATTGCTTTGAATTACACATGCAATCAGGACATTTCATAGAGCAAATTGTGGTCATTTTGACAACTATACAGCAAGCTTAATTTCAGGCCCAAGTATATATGATATTCAGAGATACAATGAGGTAATTTAACATTTAAAAAGGGGAGTATGTAGTATAAATTAGTAGAAAAATCATGACACTTACAAACTTGCTCTGAAGATGTATTGTTCCTTTTTTTTCAGGGAAAAACCCCCACCAGTTTCTATTAAGAATAAATTAACCACTAAAGAAGAATTCCATTGATGGCCAATTCATACTGGAAATCTATTTTAAGCTTGGGAAAGAGGGAAGGGAAGAGGGAGGGAGAGAAAAATGCAAATACATGCAGGCTGTGGGCAGAAAGCCTGCACTTCCAGCGTACAGTCAGCAGCGCAGCAGCAAGCTATCCCTCTCGGAGGGGATCAGCCATTCCTGGAACAGCCAGTTTTTCAGAAAAAGCAGTCAGTCATCACTCTAAATATATACATGTGTATATTTCCATATATATAGATATCTCATACATCCCTACAGTTTAAGAAACCTGTTCTACTTTTTGAGGTGTGGGAGTCCCAGGGGATCTCACATGGAGGGCTTGCTTCTGCCCTCTCCATCAGACCACAAAAGCTGCAGGGAGGAACATAATACTGACCAGATGTCTCTAGAGATCTAGATCTTACTTATGCCTTTTATTCCAAAACATTACAACAGTATGCTATTACATAGCAGGCTGTGTAATAATAATGGGAAAAAAAAATATTTGACATGCATTTGAACCCTGATGTCTTAGAAACAACTTTCTCCCCTCTGTAAACTTTGAAGAAGTACCTACGTGACTTTCTTTATATGCTTTCATGAGTATCTCTATATGCTTTACCAGCTTCTGAAGAATAAAAACATCTCTTCAGTCAGGGTCTCCATAAAGTGCTTGAAGTAAGTGTGTGTGTGTGTGCGCGTGCACACTCAGGTACTGAACCAGGTATTCTGAAGGCAAATGGCTAAACCCCAAATTTACACAAATTTCTTAGCTGACACAGGCAAAATTCCACCTGTAATACCTTACACTGGCTTGGAAGATTTGTTTTTGTCATTTTTCCCCTGCAGCTGAGTGAAGATCTGTTGTAGCTCAAACCTGTACTAAACAAGGGACATTCTTAGGCTTGCGTAAGAACTCGATTGAATGGTCACAGCAGTTTATCCTTCACGAATCTGCACAGTCCTCCTTTAGCCCCAGGTCACACACACCACAGCAGCTCTTTTTGGTCAAAGAAGCTCTTTTTGGTCAAAAGATAATTTCTACAGAAGCAAAGTTACGTGCTATCAGCTGGTGCACCCTCTCGGTGCGATTTTTGCCTTTAAAAAGCTGGAAGCCCTCTGAATAGTTGATTAGTACTGTAAATACCGTACCAGTAAGACATCAAATGCCCCGAGAAGAATACGTAAGATAGGAAATATTGATTACTAGGACTTACCACAGCCTTAGCAAAGATAATGCTGCTCTCAATTACACAACTCTCATATTAGAAGTGTCAATGCTTTTTCATTAATTCCTGCTACATTCTATCATCAGTTACGCAACTTCCTTTCAATTAAAGATTTGTGTTAAAAGGCATAAAAACTCAACTTGTTTTAGAAAACTTGTTATTTGGAATTGTGGAAGTTTTTTTTTTTACATTTTGACTGATAGCTACATCGTCGTCTCAGTCTGATTTATCACTTATGATTTTATACTCCTGCCCAAAAGGGTTAAAAGCCCTCCCTTTCCAAGCATTTAGCATCTGACCTTTACATGGCTAATTTTACTACCCTGACAGAATTTTTAGATTTCTGTATTCCTTAAAATGCACCATGATAGTAGCTGGAATCTTCTAATTTCTTCAAACTGTGTCCTCCCAATTATTTATTTAAGAGCTGTGTAGATAAGCTCTCCATTCTCACCTAGATCAGTGATAAGAGAGGAAATGGCCTTTTTAGAGTGTCTCTGCTTTTTAAAGCAGATAGAAATAATAGGGTTGACAAAGGAAAAAGGAAAATTGAGCATTATGAGGGTAATAACTTAGAAAGTGTCAGATTCAGAATAATTGAATTCAATGACATTTAATGCTATGGAAAACAATAGCAGCAGCCCAACCACCCATCTGATTCATGTCTAGTTCATGTTTAACAAAACAAGGCTAAGGGTCATGCAGTCATGAGTCCCATAAATAACCTGTTAATGGGATTTCCAAACAAGCTGTCCTCAAAATGGTTTTTCGTCTCAGAGAAAGAATATTAAAATGCAAATGGATTCGGGCTGTGTCCTCATAAACAACCATGTTCATTTAACCTCTGACCTCAACGTTTAACTGCCCATTCCAGCAATTTGTATGGTATTAGCCACAGCATGCCACTCTAAAGTGTTAACTTTGAGAAGCGAGGCTTAAATGAACGGGTTACTATCCGTGATGCTCAGTTAATCATGTCAAAATGACTTTACAGGCATAAAACTATTCTTTTAAAACTTCCTTTTAGTTAGTCGACACTTTTCCTAAGGGAAGAAATTACAAACAAGCCAAAAAAAAAAAAAAAAAGATGAGCAAGTGCCAAGAAAGGTATTTTGACACTTTATTGCCTGTTTTTTTATTGCTATGGGCCAGTCCAACCAAAGGACGACCAGTGGGTTTCAGTGAGGCTGGCGTAGGGTGGCCCCTTTGCTTGCCTGCTCCCCTTGGCTACCAGCCAGGACCACTCCTGTCAAACACCTCCTATCATTGCTCACAGTTCTACCCTGCTAAATCCAGATGTTCTTGCCCCTTTTCCGCATCAGGATATTCCCTGCAGCACTTTCGGTCGCATCTTTAAAAGAATGTGGCTCTTTTTCCTGACAATGTTGAAAAAGCTCACCTGCCTGACGTTAACAATATATAAATCAGTCTTTGTCCAAATTCAGCTGCTACTCCTCATGGGTCTCAAGGGAAGCCCTTCAAAAGGCCTATTGGGACCTTGTCCCGCTATGGACAATGTCAAATTCAACCAGCAAAAAGCAAATTATCTGGTAGTTTTTCCCATTTCTAAGTATGAAATACTCACCGTAAATACCCAGTCAAACCAAATTAAAGTATGAAGGCTGCTCTTAACAACTTGGTTTTAAAGGAAGGAAGTTAAATTACTCTTTTTTGCAAGCACAGGACTTCTGAGAAATGGGAGAGTAAGAGCCCCCGTGCAGCGAACTCTGCTACAGAAGGGAAAGGAGAAGCTGGGGGGTCCGAGCACCCTCACCTGCCAGGGGGTCTGTATTTTTCCATCGCAGAAATACTGCTCCAAAATATTCATAGCACTTCAGAGTTTATTAAATATTTGTAACTCCTAGAGAAAACTGCCACAATGGAGACTGTTCCTCAAAGTTGTTTCAAAGTTTGCTGCTCAGCTCAGTGAGGGGGAGGAAACAACCTGAACTAAGTGTTTAGAAAATAATCATTATTCTCATGGTCTCTAACATTGGAACATGCCTGTATCCTCTGTGGATTATTTAAATGGGCTGATTTTTCATGTCAGTTTTGGATTTAGACTTCTTCTCAGGAAGTAAATTCCTTCCTGTAACCGGCTCTTTGGGGGCACAGTTTCAGGTACCTCTCATTTGCAAGTAACTGATTTGTCTCAGTTTTCTCACACTGGCAGTAAAGTCTCTGCACATGCAGTATCCAGAGTTTCACTGCTCTGAAATGCGTCCACTTCCTTGTCCAAGAAAACTCCAGGTGATGACTTCCCTCCTAGAAGAGGCAGTAACAGGTCTTAATTCTGTCTTTGCTGACAACACGGAGCACCAGGACATAGTTTCATGGCTCATTCAAAAATTAACAAAGCTTTACCTTCTCCAGGAAAAGCACATGTGCAGTCACCGAGCAAGGAATGCAGTGGTATTTACAGACTGAAAGAGAAAAATAATACTGCAAGCTGGAACAAATGTTTCATTTTGAACAGTTTAACTCTTTTCTTTTCCTTCTTTACCCAGAATGGTAAGCAACGGTTTCAGAAAACCCCCTTCACCTCTATAAACACACATACACCTGATCTGTGCAGCTATTCCCCAAATGCAAGAGAGAAATTGCCACTCAAATTTACCATTTTCTTTAGCCAGTTCTCCTATTCTTTTCTAGACCTTACTACAAAAATGACTGTTTTGCCACAGTCAGTAATGCAGAAATCTGGCATTAGAGAATTGCATCAAAAATACCAGACTTTATCTATTTTATGTTGAATGAATCTATTTTGACTCGAGATTACAAATTTTTTTCAGTACACACTAAACGCTAACACAGTGACTGCACACTAACCGAAAGATTCTCAAACTCTGTTCAACTCCAGATACAAAGTGGCCACTGTACTCCAGTTTGGGGGGAAAAAAAAGGAGAAAAAAAAAAGGAAAAAACGAAGTTGGATTCTTCCTCTTGTCTGTTTTTCTGTCATGTTATGGACAACAAAGTCTGTGCTGAGCAGGCTACAATTAAAAAAATGTACATTATACTGCTCTCATCCAGAAGAGTAAAAATAAATTGTTGTTTGAATCTAGTATTTATCCTCTAATACATTATTTTATATTTTTTGAAAGCTGTCGGTTGTCACAGGGAAGCACTTTCAGCAACAACCACAGCAGTTCAGCTCTCGGCTGACTCAGATGTCACAAACTGGTTTTCTGCTGTGCCTGTGCAGCCACCAGGAGGTTCTGGGACTTTACTCTGAAGTTAATTTCACAGATAGCTAGAAATGGATTAGGATGACAGATTCAAGGATGACACAACTGTCCAAATCTTAGCAGAATTAGGTAAGATAAAGGACACAGCAAACATCAGAGACAGCAGACACATTTCATGTAAGGAGAGACTAAACTGACAAGCCTTTTCGGTTTGGAAAGGAGGCAGCAGAGGAGAAATATGGTATTATCACAGTTATATAAACCCACAAATGTCCGATACAAAGTCAGTAGATAAAGATTATTCATTTTTTTTCTTCTAAAACAAGACGCAAGAGGCATAAGTAAACATATTCAAAACCTCAAATGGTTAAAAGGTATTTCTATTACTCAGGTTCCTTTCTGATAAGGCACTAAAACAAGTTCCTTGCAATTTTGTTGGTCAAACCACCTCACCCCTTTCTGGGTACAGCCATTCTTTCTCTCCGCTCTAGATCTCTGGTCTCTTGCACGCTCATTTCCCCTTCTCTCTCTCCTTTCTCTATTTGTGAAACTTTATTAATGGCCTTACAGGCTCCCACTGCATTACCTGGTTTTGAACCTAACCCTTCATCTGCCTTTTTGCTCCGTACCTCATCTCTTATTAACTTGCAATTTTCTTTTTCCATATTAAACTCTGAAGGAAAAAAGGAGAGAAAGGTGGGGGAGAAAGAAAAATTGTAGAAACAATAAAAGAAGTTATCTCCTTATACATACCTTGGAGAAGCACTATAGTGCATTATAAGTCCTACTCTCAGAGCACATTTTAGAGAGATTATTTTAAAATACCAGAGTTTTTACTATGATCGATCATTTTTCACTATTAAGATGATTCCTCTCATTGTACAGGAAAATAACACTGAATTCATTGTTCTGCCAAAACAGCTTTGGTTAAATAATTTAAATATCCCCCCAAAAAACATTCTTAGGAAATATCCTCACAAAAGGTTTCCATCTGTATTTGAGTTTATTTGTACTTTTATTTAGTGTTTTCAATATGTCTGAATTACAGAAAAGCAATGTGATAGAAAAGGCAAAGGCAATAATAAATTACTGTCTTGGCAAAACAACAACAAATATTTAAAGTATTAAGTCATGCCATTCTTAAGAGGAACATTTTTTATATCAAGGAGAATGGAAAAATAAGAAATTTATTTAAATGTCAAAACAGGATGCATCCAGGTGCTTTCCTTTATCTTTGTTATTGGTACCAATTAGATTCACTTTCACTTGCAGATATAAAGGGGTAATTAGTGTTTGATTACTGACAGTTTATAGTTTGAAGAACAGACTTTTATTTTACACTGCTCATTGACAGAGGAAGATCACAATACATTTTCGCAAGAAACCCAAAACACTATTTCTAAAGAAAAATGTCCAGCCTTACTGATATGTCAAGCCATTCTGTCTCAAAAGGAAACCCCCATATTTTCTTTGTCTTCAGGTTTTTGATGTTTTATAATATTTCCTGCCAAGTGTTTAAGGAAATGGAAAAAGGTATATTCTGTAATTGTGCTTTGTGGTTTTTATTTCCTAAATTGCGTGATGAATTTGTTTTCTGTTGAGTTGGGTGTAATAGGATTAGGATGTAAGACATTTGTGCCATTATCATAAACATCTTAGAACCAGACTTGATGGCACATGGATAAGTTAGAGCAGGATCCATATCCCAAAAATGTGGATAAATCCCCAGAGCCTAAATCTAAAATTAATTTTAACTGGGTTTGTTTTAGGAAAAAAAAAAAAAAAATTACAAGATTTAGCACAATGTTTCTCTGCTTCTAAGACTCTGAAGCACTTGATCTTTGACAAAATTGACAAATTTAAGTTTTCTCTCAGGAAACCTTTTTCAGTCATCTTAACTGGCCGATCTACCTACTTTCATAAATTCCCATTCCTCCTCCTACCTGCACGAGAAAGTTACCTTGCAGGTATGACTCAGTCAGCGCATTCCCTCCTTCATCAACCAGACATCATTGTGCACAGCTCCGCTGTAAGTTTGCACTGGAGTGTGAACTCTGGAAATACCACAGCTGCTGCTGAAACAGCCACTTACAATGCAGACAGACTGCTTCAGCACAGAAAATAAACCCTGTCCCCATCTATTTCTCAGCAATACAGAAAAAGATCTCGGCACGTTCTCTTCCTGCCATCTCAATGTGCAGCTTTCAGCATACACGACCTTCACTAAATGTCATACACGCCGAAAAAAAAAGAGATATGAGAGGAAAGAAGGGAGGAAGTGAGAAAACATTCTACATCCTTGCTTTCGCTTCCGTCCCCAGATTCTTCAAATATAAAATCTGCACACTAAGGTCTGAAGGCGATACGCAGGCTAAGATGGCAGCACTAGCAACTGGTTTCTCAGTTGCAGGAATGGCCAGGTGAACTGCACCGAGTCTTGTGTGTAAAAGGAGGTTTTTCCTGCGTATCATTGACAGTACTTAAGCTGTACCTCATGGATTCACTTCTGTTGTATTTTTTTTATGCTAAAAACCTAAATGTATTTTTAAATTCAACATCGACGTCACGCATCTTAAAGGTAAAACCAAACTGCAGAACAGGCAGTACATGGGAAAGCCACGCAAATACTATCATGTCTAAGAACAACATTGCAATGCTCATATCTTAAACGCGGTAGAAGGTAGGTTTGCCCCATTATTTCACCGATACACATTTGGGAAAAAAAAAAGTTTTCAGAAAAATCTAACATTGGCCTTTACAGAGGCCTTGGACTGCTCAGTGACACAGCACATATTAGAGATGTATGTTTAGCTACTGCACCATTGGCTCATAGAAGACTATTCCTTAAAAGTTAATTCTAAGCTCAGAAAAGTTGGAGCTGGAAACTTCTTTTCCATAACAGGCTGAAGTCAGAGTCATTAATGCTGCGATCGGTCTAATCCAGAGCATTTGTCGCTGCTAATTATTACGGACAAGCCTCTTTATTGAACCACATCCTTTTATCGACATTAGGATGCATGAGCCGAGGCTGTTGTTTTAAACGCACTCATTAACCACACAAATCAGCCCTGTTGACAGAGCGCTTTTGAATTAAGCTTCAGACTGTAGTCATTGGACAAGGAGCAATTTATAATGCCATTAGCAACACTTGCGAAGGTTACAGGCATCAAAAATTGTTCAGACGTAATTATTCTTAATGGATACAAGGAATAAACTGACGCAGGACAGCTTTTTCATTAGCTTTCAATCAAGGCTGATGGCTTTGAGAAATGTACAGTAAGTGCATTTTGGGGAGAAATAATGATGTTGCAGCACCTTTCATTGGAAAATGCTCTCAGTTCAGAACTTAACTTTTAATAACCTTAATTTGATATAATTTAAAAATCTGATTTGTTTTGAAGATCTTGCAATGAATTGTTTTGGCTGCTGTTTAACCCTTTATCAAGTATTCATCCCAAACATGCTAAAAAATAAAAATTTTCAGACACTTTGCATTGTCATGGAAAGCATTAGACTTTTGATTTCCTACATCCCTAGTAACCAGTACAGATTTTTAAAGTGAACTCAGAGCACTTAGAGAATGAAGGGAATTCCACAAAGTTTACCTGCCCCCCCCCCAAATACCAGCACATACACAATATTCTCCATAAAATTCAGTTGCAGATTCACAGACCGGTGATCTAGCGGCTTTATTCACCTATGAAGCATTAAATACTGAAACTAAATACTCACTCCTCTTCCAGGGACATGAGGGCAGACACAAGGGCACATCCTGCTCCAGCGTTCATCCACTAGCATCTGCTCTTCACCCCTGTTAACCAGGCTTCTGAGCTATGCGGACTTTTGGCCAGATGCAGTATCTGTCCCTATGTCCAGTATGCCCTTACTAGATACATGGTAAATTTGCATGTGAGATGATGCCATTTATAGAATTCAGTATCACTGCAAGTTTGGCAAAGAACACAGTAACAGTGCCATTTCTCTCTGAGAAGCAATCCAGCAAGACCAAATGATTATTTCACTCCTTTTTCTGGTACAGCCAGGTACCAGCTTTTGATTCAAATATTTATAATCGTTGCATCTAATGAATCAGCTTGCTGCTTTATAGGTTAGGAATAACATTCAAACCCCAAGGGCTGTAAAACAAGCACAGGGGCTGCAATGGAGTGTGCTTCTGTATTGGGACATCTTATCACCGTTGTTACAGCTGACTTCTTATCACTCAGCCGCTTTAGGTCTCTGGATACTAACAAGATGAAAGACAGAGCCAGGAGGGTAATAAGCTCTGCTTCAACCAAGAGATGCTACTGCACTGGACAAAGTGCAAAGAAGTCTTGAAAGCAGTCCCAGACAGTAAATCAGAGAATAAGTACAGGTGGTGTCTATGCTGTCTTGTTGTTTAGGGAATTCTGTGAAGACACAGCAAATAAAAGCAAGAATATTCATCAAGATATGATTTTTTTTACTTCAGCTGCTACTTCTGAAGACAGAACATAAGGAAGAGTGAAGAAGTCCCATTTCTTGAACACATACGCCACTTCCTAGAGTCCAATGCGACGAGTTATATCACATGCCATGTCCTGCTATTAACCCAGCCATCTCATTTAGCTGTATACCATTATTGCATATTTCAAGTTGAAAAGATCCAGACATACTAATTAGTAATGTCACAGAAGTCTACACCAATATTCTGTAAAGAAATTCATTTTCCAATTTTATCAGTGAAAGAGTCAGTGAGATTTACTCAATTAGATTAGTAGAAAGTTAAGATAATAGTGTCTGACTTCATTTAACTTTCCAAACCTAGAAACTGCTAGTTAGGTCTAACATTTGGATGGCAAGACCACATATGCACAAGTATATACAAAATACATAGAAATATTCATCCTTATTCCTTTAAAGTACAGGTTAAATGGTGAAACAAAAGGAAAAAAATAACATAGGTTTTAAATGGAATTTTCTACAGTTAAAATCACATTACCTTATTTCTGAAAAGCAAAAACCTTCACAAATCAGAAGGTATCCTGTTCTTTAGCACTACATGTGCTTTTAGCTCGTGTTTCCATATTGTTACAGTAGAAGAATTATCTTCATTATTCTTTCCTTACACTTAGGCAGTTCAAAGGAAAGAGATAATGAAGAAAGTTAGTCTTAAACCACGACAGAAGGCAAGGATGTGGTTTACTGTCCTTAGTCATTCTGTGCTTGTCAGATTACAGGGCAGGATAGAAATACAGCAGCAGCTTTGCTTCGAGTGGTCTAACTGTAACAGTAGCACCACTTTGCAGGTGTGTAATTCAAACAGAACAACAGAGTAAAAAGGTGCTTTGAAAATACACTGTGCAAAGAGTTGCTCAGTGTACAGAAAGTCTGACACAAAGCTAATGAGAGGAAATAACCTGATCCCAGCAACAAACAAAGCAGGGATGTCAGATTTGCTTTGCACAAAAGTGAGAGATCAATGGGGACTTCCTATACAGGTAAACTGCAGCAGCAGTTGTACCACATTTTATCATGTGATTTGTGATATTTTCTGCTTTGTTTAATCATAAATACTGGGACCACATTATTACAGAGTAAAAGTCCTTAAAGTATACAGTTTCTAACATGCACACATGAAAACAATGAAAATAGGTGTGAATATGGGCAGTTCATAAACCAGAAAGTAAACAAGGTATCTAAATTTGTTTTATTTTTTAAAATATTTTAAAAATCGTAAGATTTCTTGGGAATAGGTATCTACCACATGACATTAAAGCCAATTTTGGTCCAAAAAATCAGATTACTCTTGCAACGCTGTGCACCAGTAGTGACAGCTACCAAAACAGAAAAATACAGAAACTGTATCTGTCTGTATCAGTTATAAAGTACTAACTTACTAAAGGATAACAATACAGGAAAATTATTCAGGGGAAGCACTGCCTTCTACCTCAGTGCTTCTTACTGTTGTTTTACTCATATCATCATAATTTTTAGTCTGTGGCTCACTCACGTTAGGAAACAATCAGCATCATAACAGTATTGTAACAAATCAACTTTTCTGACCAGAGGAAATACATGGATATGAGACATCAAATCTCAAATCACAAGCAAAATTTTGGCATGGTAGGCTCTCCAGGACTGGTCAGATGCTCTTTAATGTGAGTTCCTACTAAAGCTCGTTGTAGTTACTGTTTACTGTCCTTTGGCAGCGTGATTAATTCTGACACAGATGTGCACTGGAAGGCAGAAGAGGTGACACTCCTGTTCAGGGATCTAAGGAGCGAAGAAGAGGAAAAAAGCAGAACACAGAACCACGTTTCAGAAGAATAAATTGCTCAGAATCTAATAAAATGTGTTTCACTCAGTTTACAGAGGTCGTGTGTGTGATGGCCTCAGCCCCCCAACCCTGGGTTCAGAGCACCCCGAGGGGACAAGTCCTTCCCTCCCGCTTTGATCCTCCCCTTTCCCATGCTGGGCCACCCTGGATGGTATGATCCCACACTTACCCTACTTATTCCCAAATTCCCATTTTCTTATCCCTAGACTGCAAGATCTAAGACTGTTTATGCTTAACGCAGTGAACTTCTTTTCTGATGCCACACACATGCTCTCACCGATTATCTCCCTAACCATTCTTTCTGTAAAGACAGATGAATTTTTAAGAGCAACACTGAGATTAGATTCAAAACTTACTGCATATATTGTTAAAGATCAGCAATGACCTTACTTCAATTCTCTATTTTTAGAACAAACCATTTCGCTTTTTAATGACTGACCTTGAAATTAATCCTCAAGGGCACTATGGGACTTTGTGTCCGTCACCTTAGTTCAGCTATCGGGCTCCACGTTCCAATCACAGTCACAAATACTGTAATTCTGACCCAGAGCAACATGGTTTTGGCAGCCATCCCTCCACTAAGAAATCATTTAAGTAAATTGACATCCTTAATGGCATTAAATCAAGGTAGAGGGAGCTAAATTCTCCAATTTTTAAATATATACACATGTATACCAACACACATATATTATGAAAAGGAATTTTGGATAAATGAAGCATTGGTTCTGCCATCCTCACTCTGCATCTAGACTGCAGATGGATTACAGTTTGGAATGAACTGGAAAATGCACAGACTTCAAAACAAGCAAAAAAATAAACCACATGCCCACAAAACCACAGCAAAGAGCATGACAACTTTGGTCAAACATCAAGCTTCTGCTCTGCTTATGTATCATGCAAACTTATTTCTAACTATGCTCAGTAAGAACATTAGAAAGCTAAAGACTGCACCCTGATAGCAAAGATTCATTCTTTTGCCTCTCACTGTCACATTACTGTCTCCTCTCAAAAAAACAAATCCACACCACCAAGCAAGTATGAAATGTTATCTCAATTGGTTGTACTTTACTGATTCTTGTCAGCTGCATAACTGCTGCAGTGGGGAAATCAGGCCCATAGCAAAGACTGTATCTGGATCGGATTTGCCTCATCACTTCATCTTTGCTGTCAAGGAGTTAAAGCTGTTAACTCCAACAGTAATTTAATACCTCCTAATGATCTGGAAATACAGATTTGTAAGAAATTTAATTTAAGATGAACATTTTCAACCAATGCTTTTGCAAACTGAAGTCTTGAGAAAACTGGCGTTTGACAATCTAATGTTAAATAACAAAATTATGCTGAGTGTGCAGATGGGCCTCTGAAGTAACCAGAGTTTAGAACTTCATTCAGATTTCTCTGTGGATTACTTGTTGCTCACTTTATCCAGGAATAATATAGCCCCTCCTTTCTCAGATTTAATGATCTCACTCACCTTTGAACCCTCAATTTTTGTCCAAGAATTGAAAGAAAAAGATAGCAAGTATTTTAACATGTAACTATTGCTACACACACCCTATACACCCCCCATACCCTTATCAGATAAAATAAAGAGGAATTCCCTCCATGCACACACTATTGCTACATTAAATTTTCATTAAGCCATAAATTTGCCTCTGCACCAATGCACACATGAGCTGGACCTTTTTACAAAAAAACTTTTACAGAATCCACAGCTTGAGTCATCTTGCAAGATACCATGGAAATTGCACTCCACGGTTCAGAATGGGACCCCACGGTGGTGCATTCTAAGCTGTACCATCGTATTGATACCCGCTTAATTACAGTCTGTGTGATCGCTTAACAATATCCACTATTACATGCCAGATAAAAGCAAACTATCTATTATATAAATCTGAACATCTGAACATTTAACTGGTTACTTGGAAAGAAATGCCATGGATGTTTATTCAACACCACAGTCAGTTGCTAACAGCAAAAGGGGAAAGACAGCTTTCTAAGTAGTAGCAGCAGCTCGCTGAATTTCTACTCAATTGCTGAAACCTGGCAGGGGGTGGGGGGAGTGGGTTGGCATGGAGTAGGACACACGACACAATGA
The DNA here is from genome assembly GCF_023634155.1 of Falco peregrinus. Lineage (NCBI taxonomy): Eukaryota > Metazoa > Chordata > Aves > Falconiformes > Falconidae > Falco > Falco peregrinus. Next base: position 120,238,252 of record NC_073723.1, read on the forward strand.
CTACTTGCTAATTAACTACCTGGTCTTCATAATTACTTCAACACATTACAGCCTTTCTGAAAATATGAGTCCAATTTTTCAGCAAATTGAAATTTAAGCTCAGGAGATCATGGGCTGCATTCCTCTGTCATAGTAGCATGAGTGAGGAGGGGCTGGTGTTTTGCTTTGGGATGGGTTTTTTTGCTTTTTTCCTTCATTTTTCCTTTTTTTTTTTTAATGTGTAGTATTTTTTTTTATGTGCAGTAGGAATTCAGTAGTCAAAATTCCTTAATCTATAGCTCAGATCTCTAGTTACATTTTCAGAAGATTCAACTAAAATAAAACAGCTTTTGATTAACAATAGAATAATTTTCAATTATGATTCAGAAATTAACATTTACATATATCTCCTGCAGTGGATTAGTCCTACTTCCTGAAAGCACATATCTGCTCTCATTTCAGAACTGTGAAAAGCTCTTTAGCAATTGGCATGCAAACCTGCAGTTTTTTTGGGGGAAGGAGAGGAGTGGACGGTGGTATAAAATAATTTTTTTTTTAGCTGTCTTTATATTTCAGGGCGTGGGTTACCCCAAAACTGGGGTAGAATTGATAGATAAAGCCTGTAGATCAGCTGCCAGGTGAAATCCTATTGATATCAGTGGTCAATCTCTGATCTAAAACTCTCAACATTTTAAAGCACAAGCAACATAAAAGTACTTTAGAAAATGAGAAGGTCAATACAGAAGTGATCAGAAAGGCTTATGGAAGAGCTCTACCCAGTACTGTAGTGGTAACATTCAGTCCACCTGGGCTGCTCTACAGGGATGACTATAGCTGGAGAGACATCTCAGTTGGGAAGAACACAAGTATCTTCCCACTCTTCTCATAATTAAGGTGTCATAGGTCATGTTTCTTATATAAACAAATGAACTAAGATATGAGATAACAGTAAATTTGACCAACACTGTAGACACTTCAAGAGAGCTCAGCAGAGGACCACTAGTGTTGGAAGCAGACAGAAAGAGGCAATACTGGTTACTTCAGCATTAGAACAAAGTGTATCTTTTGGCCTCCATGAAACAAAGGGCTGGGAGAACAGAGGTAGAAGACCTTAGAATTCTGAGTCAGAAAGGGTTCAGCAGAAGGGGAGTCCTTTGAGATTCTGATTTTAGGATGCAGTAAGTCCAGGGACCTTTAAAACATCAAGGATTACTTAAATATACTGAAATTCCCTAGCAATATAAAGAACATGCTCATACACAAGCTAAGAGGCTATATAGAAAGGGTGTAATCTATAACATTAGGGAGAATTTAGATGACAAAGGCAGAATTTTCAACATCAGCTGTAATCTTACCACCCAGCCTCTGTCAAAGCAGCACTGAAGAGAACAGTACCAGCCAGTAAGCTGATTTTGCCGGGTAGGGATATTCTTAAGTTGTAACTGTGCAACCTCATCTCTCCACTCTAGTCAACAAAAGTGCACTGCGCTTTCCAGTATTAGCAAAATGGTAGATCAAGGTGTATGGAAGTTAGCCATTCTCACCCCAGAGAGCAAGGTAAGAGCCCTCTACAGCTCCACAGCACCTAAACATCTCCTCCTGGTTACTTATTTCACCTTTGCCAGACTCCTTTGCATTAAGGATATTTTACTGTCATCAATTTTCACAAAAGGGCCTGCAGTACATGCAGACTTTGTGACTCACTTGTGACAGCAGATGATGTACAGCATCTTTACATTTGTGGAATCTGGTGTTTCTGAATCCCAGTCATAGAATTGTTTGGGTTGGAAAAGCCCTTTAAGGTCATCAAGTCTAAATGTTGACCCTGTATCTAGTGCCTATATGACTTATAGTGCCTAGTGACTTGTGGCTAGTGGCTATAAGCAGTGATCCTGGCAGACACAGCAGCAATGTCTGGGTTCGCCTTAAAGACAAACAGAAAACAAAGGCCCTGAAGAAAGAGGTGGTACAATAGAAGATGGGATCAGCTAATGATGAAGGAAATGAAAACAGGAACCAAGCAAGCAGACATCCAGGTTTGGGACAGTTGTGCTTGCATGGTATATTAGTAACTCATTGAAAACACGTACCTTCACACATGCGTAATTCATTCAGCCAGTCTGCCAAAAATCCCAAAGCCAACAGACTAGGGATTTCTCTAAGCATTTTCCTTATGCATGGAGACAGAACTTTTGTCCTAAAATTTCACAGAAAAACTGCAGTTATGCTTGGGAAAGTAAAAACCAAAAAAAAAGCATAGACCCATCTCACGTCAGAGAAAAAGCTGCTGGATGGCATGCTTTCCCTGAGACCAGAGTGAGAACGTGATTCTGTCCCCCACACAAACAAAGCTATTCTTGTTATTGCAACAAAACAGCTACAGACTGCATCATGGATTGCTAACATCTGCTGTAACCTCACCTATCAGCCTTGGCTAAAGAGCAGTGACGTAGTGATATCAGGAAGCAGGCTGATGGTCTCAGGTAGGAAAGCAAGGAAAGTTTTTGAACTGATCCTGGGAGAGAAGGGTAATTAAAGCTTTGTATAAATGCCTAAACTTACAGAACATCATAGACCTCATTCCTCTAATGTTAAGTCTGTCTCACCTGGATCATCTCACCTGTCAGTACAGAACACACATTGCTTTTCCTCCGTTCTCACCATTTCCATGAAGTATCTCCAAAATCTTTCATTCACCTAACACGATTTAACATACAGACATTTGAGGACTATGGTGCAGCAGCCAACACTATAAAAAAACCTAAAGTGCATGGTACAGCATATAATAACACACCCAAACGAGCCTACCTGAAGACACACAGCCTGGCTGTTTACCTCTCCACATAGAAGACTGTACAAATTTTCAATGAGTGGAAGGAACGTTTAACTAACCCTGTTCTCATAGACATTAAAAGCTTATTATGCAGCCCAACTCATGCATATGCTTGCATGAGTTAGATACGTCCCTTTTATGAGGATGCAAACATACATTCAACAATTATTTCTTGACAAGAGTATCCCCTGCTCCTCTCAGTCCAGCATGGAACTAATGAAAGCTTTCCTTTGCTTTCCAGATTAAGAACCATGCACTTATACCTAACTTATAACTTCGGTGTTACTCCATGTGGGCTTTCTCCCAACCTAGACGATGTCACATCCCTCTGTAAGGCACAAACACAATACTCCTGACAGGCACTCGCAATCTTGCTGTGGTCTCAAAAGACCGGTCTTTTTCTCTTATGCTGTTAAAATGTTTGTGACAGCAGGGATTCTGTACTGGTGCTCTCCAGTGACTCACAGTTTCAATTACTCCCAGAGATGACACACCTGACATACCCGTGTTTGCATTCAGCAGCATACCTGGAGTTCACCTGCTGCAAGCAAGCACGGGATTCCTTCCTGAGCCTATTGTCACGCAGGCACCACTAAACAGCCCCCCATTATGATAACAGATTGCATTGATTAAAATCATTAATGATTCTATTATTGGCTTATTATTCAAAATTCCTTCTGTGTAAGCTCAAGAGATTATTAAGACTAGTATCTGTTCTCTTTCATCATGTCAACCTAGCCAAGAATACTACCCAACTAGAATGGTTCTGTCTGGCTTAGTATCCTCAGGGTAACTTTCAGGTATTGAGTGAGGCAAGATTTGCCTCGAACGGGAGCAGCTCCCCTAATATCAGCAGGAGCACTGAAGAAGACAAGCCTGGCTGGCTAGTCTGCTACAGACTTGAAGGCTGCAGGAGAGGAAAGAAATCCTTGCCCTTGAGGATATCAGAGGTCCTGGGTTGCAGTCTTCAACAGATCGTTAGCCCCTCAGCCTTCTGAAGACAACCACGAGTCACTGGCTGGGAGACTCCTCCAGTCTGCAGTATTTGTTGCCAACAACCAGAACTGAGGAATGTATTTTTTTCTAGAAACCTTAAGTGACAGTTCACAGATATAGAAAGAGTACTGAATAAAATCCACAGAATTAAGGACTACATCTATCAGCTTAAGTAGGTCCCTGCAACAATGTACCCACATAAACCTGGCTCTCAGCTGTGTAATCAACAATGGCTTTGTGTTGGTTTTTTTTTTTTTTTTTAGTACTTTCCAAAGATTGATTCACAACTTTCTAAAATCCATTTTTATACTGATTAAAATGGTCAAGTCTAGAGGACTCATCTTTTTACCACCACACGTTCATCTTAGCAAGCCTGTTCTCTTATACCTACTCTCTTTTCCATCCTCACCAACCCATTCAGCTGCCTGAACAACTGGCTACTGCTGCTCATCTCTCTTTTGCATATTAATTAAAGACAAGCATTGAACATGTCGCAACAGGATTACTATGAATCACTGTGCTGGTTGAGTTCATCTAGTAAAATTGAAGATGACCCTCAGTGGAATAGCCAAATAGCAAGGTCTTAATTTAGGGAGTTCTTTCCAGGTTTATGCTATGAGTTTTAAAATATTTCTTGTTTTAATAAAATAAACTCTGAAGTCCAGTTACAATAACGACATCATGTCTGATTCTAATGCTATCCTCAGCTCCAAACAATGGATGGGACAGAGGTCCTGCTCCAGTCTATTAGAAGAATTTGATGACCATTAAAAGGCAAACAGAGGTTTGTATCACTCAGTTGTTCAGTGTCATTGTTCCAGTCTTCACAGCGGAGAAGCAGCACATTTCTTTTAAGTAAAATATTGCTGGGAACTCACTGCTTCAGCAATTACCTCTGAAACACATTGTTTTCTCAAAGCCATTAACATGTCAGATCATGGCAGTGCTTGACATCCAAACACGCCTTGGAGGGCTGCAATTCAATTTAAGGATCACCTCCTCTGAACAGGCTAACCTGCAAATTTCACAAAATCAGAGAGAAATTCTCAGGGCACACTTTGATCATGCTGCTTCCTAAATTAAAAACAAAACTGTAAGTGTTAAACATCTTTAACAAGACATTAAACCTCAGCCATAATCCAGGAAGGGTCCCTTAATGAGTAATGACATACGTTGTGAAGGCAGTTATCTCCTAATGTTCAACACTGAAACAGTACGATGGAATGGCACAGTGTTCAAAAGGGATGTATCATCACTAATGAGAGGATAATTTGAAGCTGCTCTTCTGAGAACCCCAGAGGAGACTTCCCATTGCTGCAGGATGGCAAAGGATGCAATGCTCCATCTTATCACACACTTTAAAGAGGAATGGGAACTGACAACACAGAACAAAAGCCGAGATAGAGACAGAAAACAGGCTAGGTCATTTGGACAGTCCCTAAAAGGGCTACCTGCCTTTGCTCCCCAAAGCCTTGGTGCAAATTAATCCTCTCCCTTTACTCCTTCTCCCAGCCAAGCACAGACTGTGTAGCAGACGTAGTAGCATGGGGTCGGTACAGGGAACGCTCCAAACGCTGCAAAGGAAAATGAGCTCAGGGAGGGGTCTGAGAAGTGACGAGTGAGGGCCATGATCAAAAGCAGAAAAGGAACCCAATCCCTCTTTTATTAAAAAAATAGAAAACTCATCAAAATTAGATTTTTAAGTTCTTCCCCCATGTCTTAGCACCGTCTCCTTATAACATGCAGTTAGTCGTTGCGTTGGGAAGACTACAGTCCCTGCAGGGAACCCCAGGGCAAACGGGAGCGCTTCACAGGTAACACGCAGACCCAAACGGTGAGGACAGGAGGACAGAGGCCACGGACGAGTTGAGGAAAACAGGAGGGGATGGGGAAGCCTCGTGGACACCCCCGGTTTTGTTGGCAATGGTTTTTGTAGTGCTGGGGACAGGGGGAGCTTATGAAGTCCCAGCTGTGGAGTTTGCCTTCCCGTTCTCCCTCAGAGATGGCCCCAGCAGGGAAGCACCGTCAGGTGTGACTTGGCCACGAGAGCCTCTCCCAGCTCCAAGGCAAAGTGCTGCAGACTCTGGCAGGTTGTTTGTTCCATGCTCCTTTTCTTTCCGTAAACTGTGGCTGAACAGGAGCAACGACTTTTCCAGGTGATACAAATATTCAAGGCTAATGACTGTACAGTGCCTTACAGATTATGTTTTTATCTATGCCACCCCCACCCTTTCCTCCTCCCTCAGGAGATAAAGATGTTTATTTATTCTTGACTGTTTGATGTAGTGGGAAATTGCACTTCCAAGGTTTGAGCATACAAATTCTGTTTTCAAACACCGAAAAGAATCTGCTCAGATTTATTATTTTTTTTAGTGGTTTGTTGTTTGGGTTTGTTGGGGTTTTTTTCATGAACAACAAAACCCAAAATACCTCAAACAAAAAAACCTCCATGAAGCAAACTAAGCACTAGAAATGCTGCAACACCACTTGGGTCTGACCTAAAACCACAAAGTTGAAGAAATCAGTTAAGGCCACGCACGTGCACAGCGTTGTAGGAGAATCGAAAATGGGAACTGGAGCTATTGCATAGAATATCCTAACCTGTACTCATTTAAAATAAAACCTTCCTTAAATATCTTCCAGCTCTTCCTATTAAGTTTGAACGCCAATTTAAATATCAAGCTACGGGATTTAGTTTAGAATAACAGCTTTCCTCATTTACTGATGTAGGTAACCCGATAACTGAAGGACTGTGCATCAGGAACTGAGCCATGGGTTAAACAACTAAAGGCCATCAAAAAAACCCCAAACCCTAACACTCCAAAGCTCTGGGAGCATAAACAGAGCAATTCATGGTGCATAAAGGTGGAGAGCATGCAAAGAAGGTGAGAATGCAGTGAGAGAAGGCTTGTTGTTTTTTTTTTTAAAGAAAAATAATGCAAAATATTTGGAGTTCTTCCTGTCAATTTAAAGAATTGTCTTTGGAATAGGAAAAGAGAGTAGGCACCCCCGCAGAAGCTCATCTCATCTCTGCTCCACATCATTACCTTCAAAAGAAAGAAATTTAAATAATGTTCAGGTTGTGACAAAGATGCGTTGCTCTGAAAAGGAAAACAAACAGTCCCAGAAACAAAGGGCAAAACGCTTAACTTCACACTGCCTGACTTGTCAGTGGGATACAACTCCAACGTCGCAAGCACAAAGGCAGAGCAAAAGGGAAGGAGTTTATTTCAGGCATTTGTCTTGCAGAGAAAAATGAGCAGTTTGTGAAGAAAGAAAATAATGATAAAAAAAATAAGAATTTCTTAAATATTTACTGGGCTTACTGAACATGTGTCATAAAGCTTGGTTCTGGTTCACACATAATTTACCAATTGTAAATGACAGGATTTGCCATGTGCAATTTAGAGAGACAGAGTCACTCTTTATGAGCAGAATGAACAGGGGGAAAGACAATGGACCTGATAGTGCTGCACACAATTTCTTTATGTGAAAAGCTGTTAGTTAAAGTCCACAGAACCAATTAATCCCCACACTATTCTATTACTAGCGTTTTTACAGAATTCTGATGAGTTTACTTCCTGACCAAAGGGACCAGCACTCACTAAAGCAGCACACTGCTGGCATCTCTTTAGTCACTAGGTCCTTGCTCTGCAAGACAGTTTTGCAGACAGCCGAGAGACGTGTCAAAATGGACTTTCTGCTCTCACTATCTGATTTAAGGCAGAGGAGCCAGCTGTGCTCCTCTAACAGCGGAGGGACACACGGCTGGGAAGGAACAGGAGAATCAGCTGAAGACAACAGACACTCAAGTCAAAACCTGCCTACAATTATCAGTACTCATGCAAAGCTGTCATTCCCCGTCCAGCACTTTTTTTACTTTGGTTTGGTTTTTTTTATTATTTTGATTTGGTTTTGGTTTTTGGTTTTGTGTTGTTTCTTTTTTTTGTTGTTATTTGTTTCTTTTGTTTTTTAAGGCTTCAGAGACTTAAAAGGAAAGCTGCTGGAGATCACTTGTAAGTGCTTCTTGCATAAGTGAAAAAAAACCCAATTCCGTGACAGAGTAGTATTTAATAATCATCAATATGAAATGTGTAACTCAGCCCCCCTCCCTTGACCCTTCCCCTCATGTAAAGACATATGCAAATTAAGTGATTAACAATCAATTTGAGATGTTGCCATTTGCTGAAGCAGGCATTACTGGTTTCTACCTGATTGTTCCTGCATCTAAATCAAGCGAACTGCTTCCAGAGACAATGATGACTTGACACTACATTGCAAAAGTTATGACAGGCATCAGAGCTTGGGTGAACCTGTACTGTATTTACTAAATGTCATTTATTACTTCTGCAGCACCTCTGAGCTCTGTAGAGAGGGTCTTTTAGCTGAAGACCCAACTAGCCTCACAGCCTGTCCCCGACAGTGGTCGATGGCTTACGCCTAAGGAAGAGCCTAAGAACAGCCATACATGCAGTGATTCTTTTCCCAATTTTTTTCCCACCATCAAATATGTAGTAGCCTGGGGGTTTCTTGAGTCCAAGGTCACGTGGAGTGACGTGAGAAGTTCTACAGCTTGCTCTTTCTCTAATTTTTGGACATGGTACATAATAGCTTCATCCGATGCTTTCCAGATTTACTGAAAGGAACAGTGTGCGTGGTTTTCAGCCTCTCTCTGTCACTCTACCATGTTTCCTCCAATGCCTTTTCCTAGCTCACTCTGCTGTTCCTCACACAGAAACAGTGTAAGGCCCCTGTCTAATGTTGGCATCACTCGCTGATTCATTTCTAGTTCTATTACGTCCTTTTCAGACAAGGGCTCTAGAACTGTATAATATTTACTGTGCGGGAGGCCACAGACTCACACACTGTTAGAGAAACCCTTTTCCACTTTGCTGTCTGTTTCTTTCCCAGCAGTTTCAAGCATTTGGATATTTTTTTTTGGCTACTGTCAAGTGCTGATTTGATATTTTCAGAGATGCATCTACGATAGCTTCAACATCTCATTCCTCGGCAATAACAAGCAGCTCAGAGCACAACATTTTTTAAGCAGTTATGATTGGTTTTTCTCTTAAATGCATCACTTTGAATTTATTTATAATGAATCGCATTTGCCTACTCAGTCTCATAAGGCACATTTACGGTTCTTCATGCTTATTTCACTTCTCTTTACCTGAATAACTTGGTAGATCAAAAGAAATGTTTTTCAAGAGTGGTTCAGAGGAATCTGGTTGCTAAAGGCAGAACCTCCACCATCCTTTCAGTCACTTTTCCTGACTTTTCCAGTCTTCCTTAACCTCCTATTTGCCACCAAAAAAGGAAAAAAAAAAAAAAAGCTGAAAAGGCTTAATCTAACATCAGCATAGAGATGAACGTGTAAACCTTCAGTGCCCTTCAGGCAATACCCATTTCAGCAAGCTTTTTGCTAGAATACCAGCTGCTTTTTCCTCGAAGACTGGCAACAACCCCACGGTCAGCTGTAATGCAATGCTATCTCTGAATCCTCTCTGATGCAGGACTACCAAACTCACTAGCATTTCTCACGTGCATATTCCAAACCACCAGATAACAGCCAAGAATCACTGCATTTCCATATCCAAACAGCAGTGTTCTTGTATGATAAAAGTAAATGCAGTCATATGGAAAGCCAGGAGCAACGTTTGGAAGAGAATCCAGATAAGCAAATTTCCAGCCCCACCTCCTGCTTTCTCCAAAACGGCCAAGAAGGGTAAATCTTACACTCTGTGTCCAAGCCTAGTGCACCACCTCTACCATCCCTCTCAAAACACACCAGCCATGTGAGCATGATACTGCACACAACAGGTTATTACAGATTCACTGCAAGGCTTAATTGATGAAGAAAGTATCAAAAAAGCAACTATGAAGAACTCCCATTTCTATCATGTATGGAATGACAGAAAGCATGTCAGATTCTCCTCGAGTGACAGCTCAGAAAGGCTTATTCTTTAATTAAAAGAGCCTCATTTATTTGTGGTCTTCTAAACCTCTGCATGCAACAAGGACGGGGGGGGGGTTTGGGTGGGGTTTGTTTGTTTGTTTGGGTTTTTTTAATATCTTTTGACAGAGCTCTCTAAAATCGAACTGGAAGCAAAACTGTGAGATGATCTCCAGTTTAACATTTTAAGTAAAACATGATTTTGACACAAACTTGTGAGAACATTAACTATCATGATGAAGAATCCTCCAGGTGTTCCAAAATTGCAGGGAAATACAGAAGTGGCTGAAACTAAGACAGTTTAAATGAAAGGAATCTTTGTTCCCTTCTTCCATTCCAGAATAAAGCCCCATCTCACTTTTCTTTTTAGTCTGGCATGGTGTAAAAACCAAACTCCCTATTTTTCGTGCATCATCATTTAAATAACTTATTGTGAATTCCTCATTAAAACTACAACAGGGCAAACCCCCAGAACTAAGCTCCACCAGAGCCAGAGGTCTCCACCTCCCTCCATAGGACTAATGTGCATTGAAGCTTCCTAGAGTTACATCAGTTTCACCAGTATTTTTCTGAAACAACATGAGGAGGCCCAGATGAAAAATAAATACGACTGAGTTAAAAACCATGGTACCTAGGATTTGGGATGAATATGTGAAATTCAAACTCCAAACTCAAATTATTGACCGAAAGGTCTCCACCTCTGTTTCGTTGGTGTGTTGGTTTGGTTGATGGTGGTTTGTATTTTTTTTCCTCTGTTCGCCTGATTCCCCGGTTTCCTAGATGACTGCCCTACTTTAAGCAGGGGAGAGTAACCTCTTTTTTCCCTGTGTGGTGTACAGCCTTCACCCCCTCCCAAGTGGAGAAACAGCAGGGGGGCTTAAACACTCCCAGGGGCAGAAAAAAGGACAAGAAAACCATCTTTGTTCCAGGCAGACAGTACGAGGTCACGTTACTATGGCAGCAAGAACCATTTCCCTTCATTCTAGCTCGGAGTTCAACTTTGCCCATAGTTTATTCCCTGGGAAGCCTAATCCAGAGTTCAGGTTTGTGTATGTGGGGTTAGAGGTCAACAGCAATATGACAATGGGCTAGTCAGAAGAAAAGAAAGCTATGATATAGCAGAATCAAAGAGTCGGTTCACCAATCACCGGGGGCTGGCTCAGACGGAGAGGTTAGAATTCATCCCCTCACTTTAGCCGAAAGTTCCTGATTTAGCTATTTTGTGCTCAGCATACAGAAAGCCAGAATGGTGAACAATAAAGATGACACTGGAGCAAACAGGAATAGATGAGAAGACAGTCCTGACAAAAATCATGTGCCCAGTGCTGCGCTGTACTTACTCGCAATATTACTGTTAACATATGCAGGCATCTTAGATTGATGCAGTTATTATTCCTGCATCATTCCTTACAATTGCGAGTAACATACTAATAGGATAACACTCCGCACAGAGGCTGCAAAAAGAGAAGGAGGAGATTCTGCATAAAGATGTATGCATGCACCTGTGCGTATGTAAATTCTCCAATAAAAAGGGACAACTGTAGGCTCTAAAATGTTTTTTAAAAAGTAAGGTAAAACCTGCACATGAGTTAACACACTAATTTCATCAACCTTAAAAGAAAATAATTATGATTGTTTTTCTTTCACTCAGTATGCCCAGGTACTCAGTTTCCATTTAGTTTAGTCCATATTCTTTTCCCACACAACTTCTATTTTGCTTTAGAAATTGTAAGTTGTCTCATGTCCTGAAGAAGAGGATTTAGAAAAATGAGTCCATAATTAATGTATCCTTAGGCAAATAACTAAGAAAAGGAGAAAAGCTGAGCTCAAGGGACACCCCCAACAGGCAGTTATGCTGTATTTGTTCCTGTAACCACAGTCCTATGCTACTTGCTGGACTGGAATTGCTTTAAGAAAATCTCCTTCCATAAAACTCAGTATTTTAGGGTTTCTTTGTGGATTTTTTTCCATTTAGATAAGAAAAATAACTATTTTGTTCTGAAAAGCAGAATCTTTCTCAGAGAAAAAACAAAGCGTGCTGCTCCTCTTCATTTGAAAAATGATTGTAGTAAAAGTTACAGTATTTGTGTGTGGAATTTTCCTGAGGATCTTCCATGAAAAACAAACGCCGTTTGAACAGCTTTGATCAACATAAGGGCCAGGCAGCTGGATTCTAGCTCTCAGGTCTCCATGTAGTTCTACACCTCACATCAGCTTCACTGCACATTCATGTAGTACAAGGAGAATACAGCACAAAAAAAGGGGGATGTGAGAATAAGCCCCAAAAGGCTGTTGGTTCAGTCCCTGGGATGAATTATTCTTTAACCTGTCAAGCATTGTTCCATTGTCAGAATGAAAGCACAGTCAGAGGGAGCTGTCTGCTGCTGGAGTTTTTTGAGTTGTGGAGTCTCACATCTCCACAAACCCCACGGCCACGGCATATCCTGCACTCCCATTCCTGCTTCCCACCTCTGGGTGGCAGTTGGGAAATGTGAAGGGAACATGAAAATGGTAGTTACCAGAAACATATTCTGTCCAGAGCTGATAGATAAGTGGGGCCAGTTTACACAGATTGGGGGCTCCATTTCTCCAGGTCCACCTAGAGTTGTGCTTCCATTCCCACCAGCGAGAAGCCAACGTGGAACACAACAGTAAGAGGCAGGAAAGGACAGGGTCCAAGTTGGAACTGCATTTGTCACATCACTTAGTTGGAACCTGCATATTATGCTTGTGATAACAAATCTGCCTTCCACAAAGTGAGCCCTTGGGTTGGGGAAGAAAGAAAAGGACGTGGCAGTCCAGGCAAAAGGAAAAAAAGACACACAAGAAAGTAAAGAATTTCACTCTTAAAACAGGCAAGAACAAACATCTGTGAGATTAAGGTTACTCAGGTTTCACTGTCTTTGCGTTACATTCCTGAGAAATATTTATGAGGAAATCTGGAATTCCAACAGCATCACGGAATTGCAAATGATTCAGGGAAAGCAACATGTAAGACATCAAAGTGGACAACTGTTTTCTAAATATTCACAGGCATTAGTCCAAACCAAAAGATTTACTCTTCTCTTACACAGGGCTACAAATGTTTTCATCATCCAACTAAAAGGTTTGAAATATCGTCTAAATCCAGCAGTATGTCACTGAACACTTCAACTGATGAAGAGAATTCTACTAACGCCCCAGATATGAGAGAACATCGTAACGGCCTATCCTCAACCGCCGGCCTAGGGGCAGTACTCAATTTCTGGACAAGGGGGAATCACTACTGCATTACACCAAGAAACATTTCCAATTAAGGAGCAAAGTAATTAAAGGCCAATTAAATACAGTAAGCAGCTGTTGTTGAAAAGCACTAGATTTATTAAGATAAGACATGCACTGAACTGTCCACTTAGAGTAGAACACCGATTTAAAAGACCACTCCACTCTCACTGGAGCTCAGATATTTAAGTGATACTCAGGCCTTTCACCAGCTCACATTACTTCTTCCACCCCTCCCACAACATTCTTCCTTTAATATGCAACCATAAGGCTCATATACATGAAAGTATTAATTGCATAGTTTGAATTAAACCATTTAACCTCTGCTGAAATCCAATCAAGAAAAATCAGTCCAGATCAGGCTTTACACTACACCAACTAAAACAGGACTGGTACCTGAGCCAGACAGCCTAAAGTTATATCAGGTACATCTACACTGTAGTAATTTCTGCAACTGCAGGGTAGACATCTGTAGCCTCTGGAGATTCACTGTCAAGGCCTCGGGAAAAACCTGTCCAATGTTTTTCTCTAACAGATGAACGCAGATCGCAACGAGGGGCTTTCCCAGAGAGAAAGATGCAAGTGAGTAAACTGACACAGTTCCTGGCAAAGCCTCACATGCACACCTTGTTTCCTGAGCTGTAATCTGAAAACGGATTTGTCTTCTCCTATTGGAAAGGGAGCTGGCAGCTGGAGAGTTGACAGACATTATCCCTCTTGCCCTGCACAAAGCAGGATGCTATGGGATGAAGGGATCTTGTAGCCTATCCCACAGGGAGCACCAGTTACAAAGGGAGATGGAAATGTGTCCCTGTTTCATGTCACAGGAATGATATTCCCATTTCGGCACAGTTGTGTTCCTGGATGGTATAAGGCAGTTCCCTGTCAGTCATCTCTGCACCTCAGTTTACTGCGAGGGGGGGAGCCTGGAGGGACACAGGGGTATGCTGAGCTTTAGTGACCTGTTAGTAGTCGTGTTCACGTGGCATCTTTCTTTCTCTTATTTGGAAAAGAATAGAATAGTTCAGCTTGAAGGGACTTATAACCATCATCTAGGCCAAATAACATCAGTCAGCAGCAGAGAAGACAAGAGCAAGGGCTCATTTCAGAAGACTAGTCGGGTGAATAAATTGCTCTGTGGAACTGAAGGTGAGAGGAACAGGTGGCTTCAGAGAACAGCAGAGAATTTTCAGCTCTTAAGTGCATAATGAAACTAACTGAACCACTGAGTTTACCTTGAAGTTTGAATTTGATTCATTCTAATAAATACTTCCATTCAAATAATAAGAGGCATTGACAAGGCTAGCATAATGAGTAAAATAAGGTCTTTAGGGCAGACATATTTGTAAGACTGAAATGCATCTTAAGAAGTCAATTGCCAAGAGATTCTAGGTTACATTTAGGCATCTATGTAGTTATTCAAATATTTTGGCTATAGCCTTTGATTCAAACTTATGAATTGTAAACACTGGAAATCAACATAGGCAAGAGAGAAAAAAAGCATGAAAATGCTTACTGCCAAATGGCAGGATTCCACAAAGCAGTCTTTTTCTCAGGCTGTAGGGCAGACACCACTTTCCTCAAAGAAGACTGCAAAGAATCATATATATCTGCAAGAGAAAAAATAATTAATTCTCTATTGGAAGCTGCTAAATAATTTCTATTTTCACGTAGAAAAAAATATTGAAACAACTTCTTAAGGATGTTTTATCAATTTCTGTAGTTACTAAAATGTATAACAAAAGGATTAAATTGGCTGAAACACTGCCTAGGTTTTAAGTCTCTCTCTGGTCAAGCCATAAAACAAAGATAATTGATGTAGGTCTGGGGCCAAATTATCTCCAGAAGGATTGGAATTATTTACTGAACACGCCAGATGCACACAAATCAGCAGGAAGCATTTATTGATTAGCCATCGACAGCACTGTGTCACCCACGTGTGCCATATTATTGATTAGGTTTACTTGGTCAATGTGCATCTCTAAGCTATTGTCTCCTACAAGTCAACAGTACAATGGCTTTTGGGGAGAAGCAGGACTGGAGAATACCAAAGACATAAAAAGTCTCCATGACAAAGGGCCCAGGGCAGCTGGGCTCAATTCCTAGACAGAGAGAAGCAGAGATAATCCACTAATCCTGAATGGAGCGGGATAGAGCATGCCTGCCACCCAAGCTGAGTTCCAGGAAGATTTCTGTACAAATAAAGAAGCACATTTCCCTTTGACATCAGAGGTCACGGGTGTTATTTCATCTGGCGTTGGCTGGGAGCAGTAGTTCTTTTCATCACGATCACTCTTTTCCACTGCAGGATGAGTCTGCTGTTTTCATAGCACTGACTGAGAAGGTTATACTTTCAATTTCACTCTAATTTTGAGGAAGAGAGGATTTAGAGGAAACGAAGCAAATTGGTGCTCTAAGAGTCTTTCACCTTTTTGTTGCATTTTCACGTGAGTTTGCTACACTGCATTTTTAAATGTAAATTACAGCAAACTGATCCATTCTGAAGGATGGGCAGAGCACACCCTTTGCCTAAAGGTGTGTTCAGTGGCTGAAATGAGAGGAGAACCTGCCTTAGCTGGTGCTACAAGTCCAGCAAAATCTTCAAATACTCTGCTAGCTTTGCTATACTTCATGAAGAGATCCCCTCTGTTCTGGTGGGCACTTCTCTGTCCCATTTCTGTGCTACAGACTTAGTTACACAGTAGTAGTAAGTGTCCACTTCAAAATGTAAACATTTATGTTCTGTGGCAACTGTCTGCAACTCTCAGGTGGCCTGACTCATTGGCCACCTGTAAAAGCTGCATGTCAGGTGTATTCTATTTAATTAACTGGGCCTGAAGCAGGATTGTCAGAAGCAAAGCTTACCAGGGACCTTTAAATGTTTTTACTAGCAGTAAGAACCTTTTTCCTAGGGAAATAGCTTTCCCCTCCCCCCCATTTCCTTAAAAAAAAAAAAAAAAAAAATGGAAAAAAGTGTCATCCATGCTTTCACCACCTGCAGGCTGTCCTGGCAACTGACCAAGAGTCTGAGGGTTGTATTTAATTTACATAAATCCGAGCTGATTACAGTTACTTTCCTCATTAATACACTAAGTACTGATTAATAATCGGTAATACACAGAAGGTACCGATGCATTCATATGGGTCTGAATGCATGCTTGATGCCAAAAACGTTTCTGCAAACAAAACTGCTCCCCAGCGCTCCTTCCCAACACACAAAGGACAACCCATCTACATCATAATGCAGCCTTTGTCCCCAAACCAAGAGAAAGTCCTGATAGTTTCTTTAGTTCCTCCAGGACACATCTTCATTTTAAACCCCGGGAGGAGGGTGGGGAGGTGTGAACTGCTTTCGTGGATCCATACAGATGCTTCAGACAAAACTCTTGACACCCCTTTACTGCTACACTCACAGGTCTTACGGCTCTTCTGCACTAACAGCTGGGTCGCAATTAGCAAGAAAACATCATCAAGTATAAAAGGAGGAAGCTGTTTTTCTTCCTGCCTATACTGGACAGATGCAAGAAGCTTATTCAACACAGCACATCTCTCACTACAATATGACAATATACATTATCTACTGGCATATTTATTGCTTACATAGATGTGAGTTATTCGCATGGAAAATTGATTTATCTATCAGATAATTAGTAAACTTCAATAACTGCAAAAGCCTCTCAGCAATCAGTTGACATTTAATTAACATACAATAACTGTCTTATTAAATCTCCATTAAATACCTGTTGGAGTTAATTAAAACCCATATGTAGGATTCCATGTTTCCTGCTAAAACCACATTATAGTTCAACAATAAGAAGCCTGGAACCAAGTTGTTTGCTAATTTCTATTGCACCAAGGTACTCTGCTTTAAGGTAAGAACAGTACTATGATTCTAAATGCTTTAATGATTATGTAAAAACATGATATGTAAAACATGAATGAAAAAACATGAAATGTTAGAAGATTGTCAGGTGGACTCTGCTGCAAACCTTTTTTCCTTACATGTGTGTGAAGTTCACGTGTGGCTTTTACCTCAACTCCTTCAACTCATATTGTGGCCGATGTCAGTTGACTTAAAACCACCAGGCCAAATTCTCCTTGGATCAAGCAAAAATCTCACTGACTTTCCCAGGAATTTTGCACGAGTAATGTCGGAGTATAAGCTAAGTAGTAGTTTCAGGGATTTGGCCTGATAACAGTGAAACAGGAATCTGGCCTAAATGTTTCTGAGGAAGTTTGGAATTCAGAAACGTAAAGATGAAAAACTGGAGCGGAAAAGCCAAAGGCAGCTCGGGCCTGAAGGACTGCCTTTGTAAGAAGCTACGCGCATGGCCACAGAACAGATAAAACCTGCAAGAGAGGAGGATGTTCAGTTCCACAGCACTTAACATAAGGAACCTGTGACCCGTTTTCTCCCCGTATTTACGGAGAGCAGCACATCCAGTATTGCTCAAGGAAATCCAGTGCTCGTAATTTCTGAGCTGCCACAGGTCTGCCCTTTTCCTGGTCTGAGTCACTGTCTGCAAGGAGCCCAATGAAGCTCAACGTTACACAGTCTAACACAGCCTGGGGTGACACTGATACACATCGTGGCCTGACCTGCCCCCACACAGGGCAACAAGGATGCAGGTAGTGAGGAAGTCAACTCTCCCTCACTTCTTGCAGCATCTTCAATGAGAAGTAACAAATAGAGAAGACTAACTCCACAGGCCATTAGCTATCTGTCCATCCATCCATCCATCCAGTGATGACGCTAGCTTTTTTAAGAGGACTCTTGCAAACACATGTTTGCGTTTTCATCGAGCCATGCACACGAAACCCTTCCTCAGACCTGTGTCAGGTCCCAGGCACAACACTCTATGTTAAGTCACGTATACACGGGCAAAAACTAACGCCTCCATACTCAACAAAGACAACATTGTCTAGGTCTAAACACGTGCTTTGGCATACAGGTATCTAGTATTTTGATTACAGAACAATTAAAAAAAAATAATCAACGATGCCTTCCATATACTTGGGTCCAAACATATTGAATGCAGGGGTAACTCCAGAAGCAACAAGTCATTTAGTAGTTAGACTGACTGTTTATTGCTACTGCTGCATGAAAAGATATACAAGCATACTCCATAAAATATATAAAATGACACAATTGTTCCCCAGAGTTCACGGTCTACATAAGTAAAACTCCTTGCTGCACAGGAGGAAAGAGGTACTACTTACAAGCAAGCCACAAGCCTCTGGAAGGCTAGAAGACAGCATAATAATGCTGTCTGTATCTAGACTAGATGATCTAGACTAGATCACGTACATCAAAGAGATCAGAGAACTTGTAATTTGGGAACAAGTCTATAATGGCTCTTGCGTAACAACAGATCTTTAAAAATGATGCTACACTTTCACGGAGAGGGATGAATGATGAATAACTCACCATATTCTTTTGTATGTCACTCTAATGAGATTATTTGGAACTAACAATGGTTTGGTCTAAATTTGTCCCCTTACTCACTGAGACTGACTTTGCTGACTTCTGCTAAGATAGGAGCATCTTCTTCTGTATGATCAGTTAGACAAAAGATGGGTGATACAGAGAACTTCCAAAACATTAGGCAGAACAAACTATACCTGGGTTTTGCCTCGGCTAAGCCCACTCATATATGCTCATAAAATTAAAAAAAAAAACCACCCACACAACCAAAACAATCAAAAAACCCAATAAACCCCAGAACAAAACAAAACACCACCCCCCCCCTAGCTTTTTCCTCTTGCAAGAGACAAAAATGCAAACATTTAGCCCTACTGTTTCATCTGCAGTACATAAGCAACACCAAGCAAGTATGAGATCCTTTAAAATGGAAATAAAAACTGTGCAATAGCACTCGTATTTGTGCAGGGTGCTGTTCCCTCTGAAGTCAGTCAGTCTGAGTCAAAGTCAGAATAAAGTCAGATCACAGAAAACATCAACAATAAGAATTTGGAAATCTACCTCCTTGTTGTTGACCTAGCCTTATAGTATTCAGGACTTCTCTTCTACATACAGTAATTTTCTGAACACCTAAGCATATGTATAAAAGTGAAATCAAATGACTGCCTCAGACTTGACAGAACTGCTGAACTAAGAACGATGCGTTGTCCTCTATTAAAGGGCATCACCTTGAGAAGATAAAGCTTTGTACATGTTGCTCTAAAAGTTAGTATTCTCTGCTATTGTGTATTACATATATTTACAGAGGTAGTAATAATGATCTTCAAAGAATTATGTTGCCTAACCACATTTTACATGACCTTTACAAACCCCAGAAATCAGTACTCTGTTAGCAGAAATACAGATTTATCCCTATCAAGGTACTAATGTATATCTAAAAAGGGATGCCGTTTTTCAAAATAGCAAAATAGATACTAAAAAGGAAAACAAACCTCTAATCAGACAAAATACTGGTCTAAGAGCGAGGGGCAATACTCACAGTAATCTAGGGACATCCAGGTTATAATGAGAGCACATTTGTGACTTAACTTATTTTAGTCTGAGGTCCCTGAATAATTAACCTGCTTTGTTTCAATTCATTTAAATGTCCATATCCTACTGCTTATGAAATGAAAATGTGTTCTACAAAATAAACAGCCACATTGCTTCCTGAGCAGTACAGATACTGCTATGAAAAATGTTATTCATGAAAATTCTTAGGATTAAAGTATTTTGCTCAAAACAAAAATTAACATTGCTTTGTTAAAAAAATTAATTTTAAGAGCAAGTATTTTATCCCAAATACAAATGAATAAAATTTGATGGTTTTACACTGACATTGTATCCGATTTACTGTTTATAAAAATCTCAAATAAACCAGATTAAGTTACTTCATAAAATGATCTCTATTTAGAAATTGAATAAGTGGTTCAAAATGAATAAATTATTCTACAACATAAAATTGCAATTATAAAAAGATTTGAGTGCAGCTAATAATACTGTAATTCACGATCACTGATAATGTGTGACTGAAAAGGTACTATGCTTATGCAAACAGAAACTAATTAAAGGGTATATGTTTACACAATCAACTTTTCCAGTTGCATCATGAAGGATCCTGAAAATCTCTAGCATTTCATTTGGTGTTACTATCCTATTATATTTTAAGCCGTGCCTTTCTAGTTCTATTTTTCTTCTTGGCTGCACCTCTGCAACACAAACCTGTTTCCCTAACTATTAAGAAATATTACTCTTGCTGGAAATTCATCTGTCATTTTACAGATCTTTCTCAAAGGAAAAAATAACAGGTTGTCTCAGTGAAAGAAAATAACACAGAAACAAAAATAGTATGCTCTTTGCTCCCACAGGGACAAACCAAGTAATATTTACCTCTGACATGATAAACAAAAGATCAGAAAGGATTAGAACTAATGGCTCTGTAAATAGTATATTCTTAAGAGAGGAATCCTGCTAAAATCACAAGAAAATTGTATCCACTTTCAGCTGCCAATTTTTGAGGAACATCCTGATTTTTTAACTCTCTATTTAAACTATCTATATAACAGCAACTCTGCCATCACCATCATCGTCTTTTTACATTATTGCCAGGATTTCTCCTGAAGAATTATTAACAGTTTCTCATGCAGAAGCAACTAAGGCAGATTCCGCAGAGGTCATTTTCAATGACAGCTACATTTTTGAGAGTAAAGTAAAAGCATATCCAGCAAAAGAGCTCACCTTCCGAGAAGAACACACAAGTATCCTTATGTAGCACGCAACTCAAGGAGACCTTGGATAGAGAAGACTAAATAGCCATCTCTCAGTATTAATTTCTCTCCAGCTGTGGGTCAAAGGCAGGATAAGAATATGTAAAGCACAGCACAGGCAAGTCAATACTCTGCAGATGTCTTGGAATGCTTGAGAATCGGAGACACATGCCTGTTGGATATACCTTGTGCACCTAAGCACGTTATTTTCTGATAAGGAGTACATAGAGTAGGTTGTGCCAAGCTACTTTCTGTTTACAAACAACGGCTCATCATTTGCAGATCAGTAACCGTCAATGCAATTTTACCCTGCTGTTCTCTATTGCTAATACGTTCATCAGTAACTTGCCTAGTTGATGCCGTTACCGTGCTTACAAGACCATTCTGGCTAATAACAGTGAGGTGCCCTAGATCCTCATCTCTGTCCCATCTACCTAGAGCAGGAAGACTACTGACCCCTGATGCTGCCACAGGCTCTGGAGCACACAACCAGCAGCCAGCCTAGTACTGTGCAAATCACTGCAAACACGCTGAAAATCCCTACGGCTGCACTGGAAGGACCATGATCTTAAAGATGAACACGCTTGGCAGAAACAAGGAGTGTACAACAGTATTTGCACACAGACTATATCTCTGTACCAGTGGCTCATAATTTGTAATACTGGCAATAATTTCTATAATTAGCAATAAATTGGCTAAATAAAGATATATTCAGAGAATGAAGTATCCTGAAAAGTGTTACACACTTGGGGACAGAAAAGAAGTAACTTGCAGGGACGAAACTAAAGAGCTTAGACAAGTGGACAGGGATAAAACTATTTTTGTTCTGCTGGTTCAAAAATCAATGAAGCTGTGAAAAGAAATGACATATCTGTGTCTCCACCTCCATTAAAAACTTACCTGTCACTATTATTATTTAGTTTCACATTGCAGAAAGTTGAAGAGTTACAGTGAGATCTTCTACAAAGCGTTTGCTTGCACTCCTCCTGCCGCCCCTGCCAGGCATTTCAGGCGTAAGTATTTTTATTATGTTAGGCTTTCCTATTTTTTAGCTTCTTATTTAACATACGCACTGCAACAATGTATTATAGCCCATTTTCTCAGCTGAAAAATTACAGATGAATTTCACCGCTTTGTAAGAAACCTGCTCAAATCTCACGAAGGAACTGATCAGCCCGCAGTACTAGCGCTCCTAATCAAAAAGGAGTCTAGAAACACCAAGAAATCCTTCTTTGTAACTAACAGAGCCCTCACAGGAAGCTTCGCAGAGTCTGGTGATGTGCTCTGCCTGATGGCAACACTATTCTGTGACAACCAGTCTCATGACTGAGGTGAACTGGGACACAGCTGCTGGGAGTGCTCACAGCACAGCTCTGGGAACGCACATACGGGGCTTTCATGGTGTCACCATCCCAGCACGATCTCACTCTGCTGGTCTGACGTCACTGAACTGCAACACAAACTCCACTTGCTAAGGTCCTATGATGCACTGGAATGGAAGAGAAGCTTCCTTTCCTGATTTTCATTCATTGCACGTATTTTAAAATTAAATGGAAGAAACAACAACTGAACACAAAAACAGGGCATATTCTTACTTCTAGCATATGTATGTCCTTTCACAAACTTGTTTAAAAACAAGCAGCTAACAAAATTCAGGACAGAAAATGTTTGCCCTTGCATTACAATAATCCTAAATTAACCTTACAGCACAGCAAAAAACCCAGCCTGAAGTCCATCTAACCAAGACCGGCTTGGCTAAAAAGGTGAGCATCAGGGAGGTCAAGGCGAGAATGTACTTTAAGCACCTGCAGATACTCAACGATAACTGGAAAAATGTTCTGAAATCCTGTCTTATTTAACTGAAGATAAACTCACAGCACCAAATTTTGGAGTATTTCATTCTCAGAAAAATCTCTCGGGTAGTATTCTTCATGAAGTACACTTTTGTGTTAACTGCACTGATGCTACATAGGCCCCCACCCCAAACTGAAAACTCACTGTATGGGTATGTCTACACCCCATTCTACATGATTAGTCCTATCAGGTAGAGTGTATTTCACTTTTCTCTAGTTAGTGTATTATTTTTAAAAATGTAAGTTGAGAAGAGTCTTAGTTTCCTTCTTTCCTGCAATGCCAGATGATTAAAAAACAGACATACTCAAAACCAAACAAAAAAATATGCAGTTCTATAAAACCTTACAATACAGCTTTGCATTCATCACAGATGGACACAAGTTCTTCTCACAGCACTTGCAATATAATTAGAATTTAACACTAAAGAAGAAAATTCCCCAAATAAAGGATGCAAGATTATAATCTAAATACAATGTTGTTAGTTGAAAGAAATGAATGTAGAGTATTGAATGTTCAAAATTGTGTTGAATTAGATAAGCAAATCCCATGTAGACTTTGTTAATGATTCATAATCAGCTAATAAGCTCATCTCTAGTAGAATAATGATCCATGGACCTGTTAGCTCATTTATCACTATGTTTTACAACACCGGCAAAGAAACTAATTAAATCCCAGCATCATTACACAGAATTCCTTTTAATAGAGATACAATGATGCACTAGAGGCTACAGATTACACTGCAAATTGTACCAAGAGATTCTGGACAGCGAGTTTTAATTAACATGTTAGCAAGAAGCTGCTCACTTAAATAATAACTAACTAGGAAACATCTGCACACTCAGAAACATTGGAGGAAGAAAAAAGTAAGGAAAGGAGCATTAGGTGAGGTACCGACATTGTAGACATTTTCTATTCACCACAAAAAGCTGTTGCTGTTCACTCACTACCTTCCTTATCCAACACAAATCAGGAGACAACTCTGGCTCCAGACTGCTGTTGAAAATGCTGGTAGGAGTATGAATATCAGATTAAAAATGAATAAATAAAAATTTTAAAAATATCTGTGCAGCACTACCACTAGGCCAGTGCAGCTTGGAGCATATCCCAGGATATGGCAAGGGTTCATCAGGCGGAGTACAATAGTTTTGCTCATTGTGGGAGAGCAGACAGAATGCCCAGAACTGTTCCCTGTTATGTAAGCAAGAGAAAAAGAGTACTTTTTCTAAGAAATAAAGGAAGAATTTGGAGATGAAGAAAGAGTGAAATGTCTAAATAGTCCACCGATACTGGTATTCAAAGGAAAGATGACTCTATAGTGGGAAAACAACAGAATGCAACCGCTGGCGTTCCCTCTCACCTGAACATCCCAACCTAGAGTAAGAAGCACACAAACTCTGCAGTGAATCGGAGACAAGAAACGGTGTTTGCAAGTACCTTTCAAATGCACATGTAAAGGAATGTGCAGCCCCAAAATGGTGAGTAGCTGCTACAATTATGGAGAAAGTAATCAAAAAGGCAAAACTCTCCAGCAAAATACTCCAGGCTTCACTGGGTTTACCTCTTTTGTTTCTGAGAATAGGGATTAATCAAAGAAGCACAAAGACACATCTGAAAATGTTTACCAGGTCAGGCAAGCCAGACAATATTGCAATACATTTGTAACACAGGACAATGACTCACTGAAAATACAGCTCTCCAGAAGAAATAATGATCAGAGAACAGGATTGGAGAGAAGGATTGGATCAGAGATGGATTGGAGAGAACATCCTTTGTATCATATTGACTACATCTGTCAATCGAGAGGATACAGGTGGGGTGTGCTAGCGTGCCAGCAGTGCAGGGAACCCACATTCTTTCTTTAAAAATACTAAAAAACTACCAGTTTAACAGAGGGTTATGAGCTCCGTCACAGCCTGTGGTCCCACACATCTTAGGGGTGGGTCTGATGATGTGAAGTCATGAAGCTTCTCTTGCCCTTGTTTCTCCAGCTCTAAAAGCCACATTCCTGTTTCGGGGCTACCGATCAGTCTCCTCTGTCTGTTCTGCTTTCTCGCACAGTGTTTGCCACCTAAAGTGACTGCAGTTCCCTTGACAGCATCATCCCCTTTCAGCTCACATATTTATTCTCACCCTCAGATCAAGACTTATTAGATCAAGATGAACAGACTATCAGTCTCCTCCTTCTTTCCTAAGCGTAAAGGAGAGGGATCCTGTCGAAGCTCAGCTTGAGCCCTTCCACTCTGTAAATACTGTTTTGGCTTTACATTTCAGTCTGCTTCCAACACATCTCCAAAATTCTACCACATCAGCCAATGCAATTTTAAGCCACAGGCAAAAATAACGCATTCATACATAACTGAGCATAAATTCAACTCTATAAAAATAGTTGTTCTCACTTCAAAATGGGAATAAATTCTTTTTAATTTAACCATAAACCATTCTTCATAGCTAGCAAAAGCAGAATGCTCGGGCAACTGCAAAATCCATGTAGATTTCACCTGCTGCATAGAATAACCTAAGCATTATTATTCAGAAAATCTTTGAAATAAATTTAGTGAAATCCCTAAAAGAACAATAATAATCTGTTATGAAATAATCCCAGCTGGTTCCACAGAAAGCGATACGCTGCTCAAATTGAGCAGGATCTACATAATTCTTTACTTTCTATGACCTAGAATTTGTCTAAGTAAAAATACTATGAAGATAATATGCTAACAATGGAAGATATAATCAGATTCTCCAGAATAAATCTAGACATTTAGTGAAATTAAACCAAATGCTCCCTTTCACTGAAAATAGTAATTAACTAAAATTAAAAACATCAGTAAATGTAGGCTTAGACTTGGTCTCGTGCTCTGCCACAAAAGCCACAGTAATCACGATCATGTTGCCAAGTTCTATGCTCAGGGCAGTATTTCTTCTCCTCCCTTGTTTTGCATGTCACTTCCACACAACTTTTTTTTTTTTTTTTTTTTTTTTTTTTACAGAAACCTTGGAATAATGCTAGGTGCTATGGCACAAACCCAGAAAGTTTCTAGCTTGTTGTAAACCTGAGCCCAGCAGAGCCTGGGGGTCTCCCACAGCGGTGTGGCTGCAGCAGTACTGGGAGAACTGCTAGAACCTGCCACAGCTGCCGCACGCGCCCCGCCAGCGGGGTGCTGGGGTGCGCATCCGCCTCATCCCTGCACGCACCCACACCACAGCAGCAGCTCCGCAAGTGTCCCTACAGGCAACATGACCTCTTCTGTTTGTGTCCATTGGTCAACAAAATGCCTCATTTTTTGATTCCCCTACATGCTTATGCTCGTGATTTTTTCAAACCTGCTCCACAGGTTGTTTTTTTATTTTAAGGACTCTTTCAGTCAAAAATTTTCTGGATTTTGCTGAGATTTCAAAAGTGCTATAGAGTTCTTTATTTGAGTGCCAACACAGAACCTGCTGTGTTGATAAACCACAAAGTTTATCAACTTTGAGTCACCTGTGGCCAATTTCAGCTTGAAATGTTAAGCCTCTCTGGTTTCCTCCCTCTCAATGAAGCTCCCTTTTACCAGGCACTAGAGTAATAAAACATCTTGACTTCACTTAAATCTAATATGATTTTTACAAAATATATTTCAGCATTTTATAATAGATTCTTAAAAACACTCTTTTCCCCCCTCTTAAAAATAGTTACATAAAATTAAATCAGAAATTACAGTAATTTACATAAAGGCCCTGAGTAAGGGCTTTTTATTTCTTTATTCTTTATTATTACTCAATAAGCAAATTTCTATTTATTTATTTTTATTATTATTATTAATTATTATTACTCAATAAGAATATGATATATATTTTCTTACTCAATTTTAACAAGTTAAAGGGCACTAGATTTTTGTGTGTGAGGAAGCGAGCAAAAATCACCTTTACTGTAGAGACCAACTCAAATATTACAAACTCATCCAAATGTTACGTAACTTCTATACTATTTTCATTGCCAGTTCTTTAGGGTTTTGCATCAATAAATGCTTTTGGCTTAATTACTTCTGGTTTCAGTTAAGCAAAAAGAAGCAAAGAAATTTTTCTATCTCAAGAAATTGCACAAAGTTGAGGAACTTTCCAAAAACTGAAAAACACCAAGAAAGCTGGTTTTCTGCTTTGGAGGTGCATGTAATGCAGTTAAGAGAGGATCAAATCTGCTAATTCTAAAGCCATAAACATAGGCCAGATTTTGAAGACTAAGTAACTATAGTTGCAAGTACCTACAGGGATGTTTCCAGCACTGCTGCGTGGGTCCCGGCCTGGCAGTTCAAGTACGTCGTGCCTGAATTAACCACAGGTTGCCATTAAAATAGATTGTGCTCCTCTCCTCGGACTCAGAACCTGGGTTTTCCTCACCATGCATCAAACTGCATAATGATATCATCAACTGGACTATCTCACTGATCTCATGGAAAAATAACCCCAGGATCAAACCCAGAAAGGAGCTAGAAACCTTTGGTTACATCTGCCAGACAGCAAACTGGGAAGCTTATTTGGCAGCAGCATGGACTGAGACTGGATTACAGGCTGCGCGCCAGCTCCCAGACCGCAATGGTGATAGGGGAAAAAGCATATAGGTACACATGCCGGGTAAAGTGTCCCATTCCTTCTGGAAACCTACTTAAGACAGAATATCTTACCTTCAGGAGGTATTTGTTTCCTAACCACAAGTAGCCCAGATCTCTACCTCAGACCACATGCCTAATTTTCAAACATCCAAACCAGAGGAGAAGAAACCCCATTCCAGTTATCTCAAATCTGGACTACTGTGACCAAGGGAAACACTATTTTTTTCCAGTTAATATTTGCTATTTTATAAATGAGCACAGTTTAATAACATCAAAAAAATAAAGAGCTTGGCTATGTCACTTTTTCTTTTTGCAGTTGAATTAATGGGAAACAAAAAGCAAACAGGGAAGATCTGGTTTTGAGTTGGGTCTGTTCTAAAGCTAGTTCTCAAAGGACTTTTACAGGAATTTATTATTTAAGATACAAGTAAAGTAGCATTCAAAGAAAGTGTCCATCAGAGCAATTGGTCATTCCAGCAGGATCACAAACTTCTCACCAATTTCTCTGAGATTTTTATTGTCTGATGAAATTAATTTTAATTAAAGACTCGAAGGAACTTGAAGTTGGTGTTCGCATTATCGCATGGTAAAATGTAGCGATGCTGTAAACATCCATTAGCCATTACAGTTCTCATTAGTCCCTGAAAACAACTCATTAGTGTCCTTAGATATGACAGACAAGTACAGTAAATGAGATAAATCTATCAATATATTCATTGTGTGCAAAATCAGGGCTTCCACCTTCATATTCCACACAGTGACAATCAGAAAGTTAAACGTACCTTCTGCAAGAAATAAACATATGATGCAGAGCATCCAGCCAGAGTGTGGAAAGATGCTACGTGAGAAACTAACAAAGACATCAGACATTTCATTTATACATAGGGCAGGTTCATCTGAAGTTCAGGTTGCTACGAACTGTCACAGTTGTTTAGCCAAGGCTAAATTTTATAAAACATATTGATTTAATTTAAACTGCTGTAATTTACAGTTATTTCAGAACTGAGGGCTGTCAGTTTGTGGAATTTGTTGCAGGCTTCTGGTTACTTATATAAAAACCTCAGCAGATTGATCAGGAGCTGGATGCACACATCCAGGCAGGATAAGGCCCATCACAGCGCACCAGCCCCAACGCTGCACGCTGCCACAGATGTCAGTATTAGACCAAGCACCACTTTCTAACGTGAGACACTGAAGCTCTAACCCCTACCATCACATTCAGAGTATAGGCACCTACTTTTCCATATTAATATCTTTACTTACCAGCTATTTTTCACTCTTTTTTCCACCCAGGCTTCTCTGGACCTACGCTAGCTTCATGAACCCTTTTGACAAAAGCCTGCAATTAGATCCTTTTTTTTGTACATCTGCTCCCTACCACCGAATTCTGTACCTTTTTAACATTACACATTCACCATTTCATAGCCACCTCAGAGATCTCAGTTGAGAGCAACAGCTTTGCACATCGCTGTGGGAAAACTCTACCAAGTCTTCTGCTGAAGTGCAGCACAATCAGAGAAGGAAAACAGTTGTTGGGATCCATCCAGAATAGACAGAAACCAACAGCACTAATATTAATGCCTGTGTTTAAATCAATAGTATGTCCTCACCCAGAACACCGGTTTCATTTTTGTTTGCTTGATCTCAGAAACATCACAGCAGGAATGGACAGAATTCAAAGACAGGTCACAAAACTGGTGCCAGACCAGCAGGCATGGGTCTGCTTAGCTCAAAAGGAAGATGATTTCATGCAGTTAAACAAAACAACAAACTGCACAGGGAGTAAAGCAAGAGTTCCCACTTACTACATCTGGGAATACAAGAACATGATAAATAAATCTGAACAGCAACTAGTACCTTTAACGTAATCTTTAAAAAAAAGGAGGGGTTGGGGAATGAATGAAATTGCACATAAAATTCAGTAGGGCATAACACAAGAGACGTTGCTATAGGTAAAAGAAACATCTGCAAATGAAGGGCTGGTAGTACTGGTGGTGACTCAGACATCATTTAGAGACCACAGCCATGCCAGACTCAAGGATCCTTCTAGAAATTTGACATAGAGGAGAATAAAGCTTCTGAAACTATTCTACTTGTCCAGTGTAGGAAAGCATATGGCAATTCCACAGGTGTAAGAAACATATGCTGTAGCCCTGTCTGTACGGATAAAGCCAGTGACCTCCACAGACCTGGTGCATCAGACTGGTACCGATTCTGCAGTCACCGATGGCCCAGGTAAGACTTTTCCTCCATGACTGCAAGAAAGCCACAGGATGGGTGTTCCTGTGTACGTGTTAGCTTTTCCTCCACATTCAAATAGGAAAGCATCAATTGGATTTTTGCCATTCTTTGTACAGTGAAATCTATGGGTTCTATTTTAAATCTATAATATGGTTTGTAAGACATTTTAGAAGTACCGTGCCTGTGGTTTAGAATGGTCTTATTTAATGTGGGTGCACGCAATTTCTACACCTTGCCCACCACTAAGGCAGGGGCTCTAGCAACTGTCACCTTAGCGGAGTATGAGGTAAGTCCTGATGTAAAAGCAAAGATGCAGTCATTCCAAATCACTTTATTGCTATGTACTCCAGCAGTAATAGAACAAAAAGTGTTCAAGGAATACTGTGACCTTACTGCCCCCTATTCTGAAGCTCAGAAAATTACAGCTTCCCCTGAACTACACATCCCGAATGGTTCAG
The DNA here is from genome assembly GCF_023634155.1 of Falco peregrinus. Lineage (NCBI taxonomy): Eukaryota > Metazoa > Chordata > Aves > Falconiformes > Falconidae > Falco > Falco peregrinus. Next base: position 120,268,141 of record NC_073723.1, read on the forward strand.
CAAGGACGGGAAAGAATATCCCTGAAAAGGAAACACCAGTGGAGATAGGGTTTCTCTTAGTTCCATCAAACTGTCATTCCTATGTGCTACCTATATCCCCTGATACAGAGGCTTGTGGCCACTTTATGCAGAAAGCACCATGAGGAATGAGCTTGTTCTTAACCTGAACTAGTCTTTGTAACTCTTTGGAAAAATAGGTTAGCCACATCCAAACAGGGTATATCACTCAAACACGTTGTATCATACTGGGGTATTTTTCTCTTTTTGACACGTAGTATATGTTATATAGTCTTTCATTCAACAAGGACCTCAGGAAAACATCCAAGGATTATACATTTTCCCATATTGGCTTTCTTCCTGCCTTTTTATCTGCTAGTACATCAGTGGCATCTGCTAATTCTTTTTTCCTGCCACTCTTGGTCCACTCACCATCACCCACCCACGTGGCCAAAAGGTAACAGGTTAATACATGCTTTGGCAAAGGCATAATCCAAGTAGTTTAATTGAGACTATATAGGACTCTCTTTTGAACTACTAAGTCATCTACGCATCTAAAGAATTCAGGGTGCTCAGCAATTTATCCAGCAAGAATGGGATTCAAGGTCTCAAGGTCCAAATTGTGTAACAGAAGTGGAAATTCATACACACAGCCACACGCTCAGGCTATTTCAATCTATTTCCATTTCCCTGTCAGCTTATTGGACTCTATCTGGGAACTGATTACTTTATTCTATTTGTTACTACAGGAAACAATGAATAAACAAGAGCTAAATCTAGGTTTATTACGTTCAAACTCAGATGTCAGTAACAGAGCTAGCAGAGGAGGATGATCTTAGTTTTATTAAATATGTCCTTTTGGGGTTGGTGGATTTTTTTGGCCACCATTTCAGTAAACAACTGGCGAGGGGGAAAAACCACGTAGCAAATCAAACAGTCCTGTCCCAACATTAAGCACTTGAGTGTAGCATGCACTTCTGGATCTGTCCTCAGCCTCGAAACAGTGGATGGGAAATAAATGAACAGCCCCAAAACACACGCCAGCATTTATTCAGCACCTGCTCAGAGCCCGGCTGCGTGAGTACCAGGGCTAGGAGGCTAGCTGTAAGAACCAACAGGTAAATTTATTGTGATTAATAAGAAAGATCTTGGCATTACAGGGTTAGTTCTTTGTAAATGTATTTGGTAAGCACATGCCCTTTCAGGTATTTCAGACTCCAGCACGGCAATTCTTCATCCCTGGTTTCCTTTCTGTTCCCGTCCACGTTGCACTGAGTGGAATCACATCAATATTGTTGATTCTATGGGAAGTTAACCAACACAGCAGTCACATTTACCTCCATAAATCATGGTGGAAGAAACTGATTTTAGACTTATATTGAATTATCTCTTATTTTTAAAATTAAAAGAATTAGCTTTTGAGTAAAATGTGATCTTTCTTCACAAAAAACTAAGATAATTTTTTTTAATACAGAAACCAGTTCTCCTCACACTCTTCTCTTTCATGAAAAAAAATCTTAAATTTTAAATACAACTCATGTCAGAAACAATCCTAGTGCACAATCCTAATTCACAATTAAGTGAATTAATGCCAAGTTGATTAGACTGCTTGTAAGAATGCATAATTTGGGGGATGAACAATGACAGCTTCATTATTTTCCTTTTTAACTAGTAAACATGTTTACCCTTCCCTCTAGAAGTCTTTCTTGTTTTCTGGTTTAGAGTTTTTCCTCTTAATGCAAATAACCCTCCCCTTCCCTGCTCCCAGTCTCACATATTTTGCTTACTTTCCTTACATGAGAAAATTCATATGCCAGTTATCCCATAAGCAAGAACTTCCCAAATAAAGTAAAGCACTAACAAATTACTTTTCTTATATCAAAACACATTAGGCAGACCTCACAGCCTTTTTGTTGGATTTTGAAGAGGATTCTGGAAGAACAATGAACCTTAGATTTTGAGCAAAGGTAATTTCGGAAGGTGGAATCACAGCTTAAGAAACTCTCCAGAGAATTTTCTTGATGCAAAGCTAAGACGACTTTGTGATAATTTCTTAGGAACTGGCCTCATTCCAAGTTGGATTTTAAAGACAGATTATAAAGCAAACACCATCCCCCACAAGTATTAAGAAAGAAGAAAATAACAGAATGGGGGCTGCAGAAATGGTCTCCATTGTGGGACCAAAACCCGTCAATCACGCAGGTTGACAGGCATCAGAGATTGACAGACAGGCCCTCTCTCTTGACTTCAGTTATCTGGGGGAATGGGAAAAGTGTCTGCAAGAACATGTTAAATTGCCAAAGTCATTACCAGTCACCAATTACCAAAGAAAAGATAACAAGGTGTATTTTAGAAAAATCGATGCAACAACATGCATTTCAATAAAGCGAGTTTTTCAGAACTTCAGAAAACAAAATGAACTATTTAGGGAATACATGATGGTTTTTTCATGGAATACCAAGCACTTTACTATACCAGCAGGCTTTGGAGATTCATCGCTATTCTCTCCATATTTTGCATTGGGGCCAGAGGTCAACCAACAAATACTTCCCTTTGTCTCTTCTTTGGCTTAACCTAAAGCAAGCACACAAGCTCTGTATCCCAACGATCTAATCTTGGTTCTGCGCTTGGCAAACGACCATCCAAAAGCCATTTTGGTTCCCAAGCGCATTCATTCTAGCCACAGGAGTAAATTCTCCTATATGTTAATAAATTACAAAGAAAGACCAAAGGATCTTGATATTTACTGCCAGGTTTGATTTTTTTCATTCACCCAGGCTGAAAAGGCCCCTTACGAATTGCGTTGGACCCACTGCAAGATCTCCAGCCAGGCTGCCTAAGCTTGGAATACCGCCTATCCCTCACCTCACTATTCAGTTTTTCTGTAGTCATGACCTAAGTCAAGTGAAATGAAACTTCTTCTGACAGAAAAATTAGGAAGGCTGCAACCAAGGCTCTCAGAAAAAGTCTTTTCTGCAATGGAAGGAGGTAGCCCCCTTGTTTCTGTCACCTTCCTTCTGCCAGCATAATCGAGAGAAAAGCAAGACACCCCTTTTCAACATAAGTAAAAGTGTTCGCTTACGGTGAATTAAAGTGCACTTTCCTTCAGATTTTTCCAAGCTCTCCTAACAGTAATTAAATATCATTGCAAATATATTGAACACATAAAATGAATTAATTTTTTCTAGATTTCTGCCCACTCATTGTTTGTTGAATTATTCCAAGTGCTTTCCTACTTTTAATTTAGCTGGCATTAGGGGGTTCACTTTCAGGAGCTGCTTCCACTTTCAACTGCAATAAAAGAAGGTTTTCTATTACTACTGTTCCAGCTACGAACTGCAAGAATATCATTATGGTCTGCAGTGGATGCACAGACAGCACGGAATTCAAAACGGTCTTCTCAGGCATCACATCTCTCTCCTGCTGTGTCCAACACCACACGACATATCCCATACCAGTTTCTGCAGCTTAGGTGATGGCCCATAGAGGGAAGTATGGAAACTCCAGCTGTTTGCATACATCTTGGATACCTCCTCAGGCTTGCAGTAGCTTCTATTAATCTTTATGGCTATGTAATTTTTGTGGCTTTTTTGTTGTTTTTTTTTTGGGGGGGGGGGGGGGGGCGAGAAAAAAAAAAAAAAAAAGGACACTAGTCCAGTCTGATGATCCCACACGCATCTTACACTCCAACTCCTACAGCACTCTCAAATGATTCTTTTGGACAACATACAGTAAGGAACTTAACACTTCACCTCCTCCAGAGTCACTGGCAGCCATGTACATCACATGCCAGGCCACATCTCTGTGTTTCCACAGAATCACAGAATTACAGAACTGCAAAAATAGTTTGGTTGCAAGGGAAGTGACCTCTGGAGTTCATCTAGTCCCAGCACTTGCTCAAAGCCAGTCTAATCAGATCAGCCTGCTCAGGGACCTCTCTAGTTGAGTCTTTTGAACACCTCCAAGGGTGAAAATTTACCCAGAATTAAAAAAAAAAAAAGCAAAAAAGTGTCTTTTTACTGCATCTAAGTGGAGTGTCCCATATTTCAACTTGTGTCCGTTGCCTCTGATCCTATTGCTGTGCACCCTTGAGAAGAGTCTGTCTCTGCTTTGTTGTATCCTCTGGTCAGGTAGTTGTAAAGAACACTAAGGTTTTCCCTTAGATTTCTCCTCTTAGTCTTTTATTGAAAGAATTTACAAAATTATTCTAAGTACAGCATTGAAGTTGTTAGCTCTTGACTCACTAGTAATAGAATAAACATACTCAGAACAGTTGTACAGTGAAGGGGAAAAAATCCAAGACAACTGAAAATGGCTTGCAAAAACCCTTTCAGAATCATTCAACTCAGGAGATATACATGACTTGACTAGCTCAATTATTTAGCTGAATTACAGATGAGGGACCATAAATGCTCCCATATTTCCAAGAGTAACCTTGTACAGATGCGCATTCAGAAGAACACAAGCATTAGTCCTCCTGAGCACCGGAAAAATGCCTGTATAGAGAGCACCTAAACCCTGCTTAAGCTCTGTTGTGTTGACTTAACCTTGTGCTGGTCATCCCTTGCAGCAAGATGTCCCCAGAGTTTGAACCTTGAGTTAACCAGCTCCTTTTAGCATGTATGACTCTGCTCTTCAAAAAGGAAGCCATCTCTGACACACAGCATTAAAGCTGAACAAACGCTAAAATCAACACCTGTTTCATCACAGGAAGAAGAGTAAGACACTAATTCTGAAAATCCTTTCTACTGATGTTTTTCCTAACTTGCAAGACTTCTTTATTTTTAGAGAAATTTAGGTGGAATTGAGACTGATTTCCAGCAGCATGTCTGCACAAGGACTTTGAGGGAAGATCTGCTTACAGCTCCTCTGTTGTATATGGGAACAGGTCTGTATTCTAAAGAGGCAATTATTATTGTGGCAGGTAAAGAGGTGTTTTTTTTTAAATAAAAAGATTGCATGTGTGCAGAGCTGAGTTTTCAGAACGCCCAGTTCTGACCACAATTAAGCTGTTAATCCAAACACAATCAACAACAGCATCACTACAGAAATTCCATCCACCACACAGTTTTATAGATTTAATATAAATTTTAAAACAAAACCCAAGGAATAAATCCAAAAGAGCGGGAAGATCTTTTAATCATAAATGACTGCTAATTTGCAAACTGCTATTAAAGAAGCAATTGGAAATATTTATTTTATAAAGTAAGTAATTCTTATCAGTTCAATAATATGAACAGCTTTGTCACATTTCAGCAGAAATTGAGACTGACCTCTTCTACTAACGGAAGTTTGCAGCATCAAATGTTTTTGTTAAGAGTTCAGAGACTAATTTTAAATATTCGAAATACCTTATGAGAATCTGGAAAAAAAAACCAAAAACACCCCAAAACTTCTGTTAATTTCAAAACTCTAGCAAACTTTCAGCTTGGATGCTCAACATGACTGCCATTCTTGCACTCCAGAAGGAATCCGCTGAACAACAGTGCTTCAGTTCTCTGCTCACCTCTGGACAAATCAAAGGGTGAAAAATGTTCTGTGTAGTCCAACAGGACAGAATACAAAGTTTACTCCGCTAATAGTCCCTGTATGGAGAAAATACGCTCCTTCAGGAACCCAGAGCCCTAGTCAACATACTAAACCTGGTCCAGAGAAGTGCCTTTTTTCTTTATTCTCTCATAGCTTCCGTATCTGCAAAAAGCTGCAATGGCCTTTTCTTGCACTGCTCTTCTAAGAGGAAGAAGATGAAGCAAAGCAGATCATGTACTGAATGTTACATTTTAGAGCAAAACCAAAAAAAGCAATTTGTGCTGCCACATTCAGAAATGGGAAAGGGGCACTGAGTCTCTGCTTTCTCAGCAGCAGCTTCTGAGAACCAGAGGCCAAAGAGTTTCACTGCCAGACAGGCTGATGCCCTCTGATGCAAACTCAGCAGCTGCAGTGACAGCAGCAGGAGCTCCTTGTAGGAGAAAAAAAGGCTGTATTCCAGAAGATTCCTTTTGCTCACAGGAGCAGACTTGTGTGACTTGCTCAATCAGTAGGAAGTAGGACAATCAGTCTGCTTGGTGCACTGCTGTTCCAAGTCCAGTACCTGAGGTTCAATGGGTCCCACTTGGGAACAACAGCTGGTCCATTCTCCATGTGACTAATTACAGATGAGCAAACGTACTCCTGGAGAACTGCCTAGTGTATCACAACTAATAAGAACAGAAACCAAGGAGCAGAGGATGTAGGAAGTAATTTCCACGGTCTATTATTTTAGGATGGAATTTTCTTTGCTTAGGGGGTATATACTCTTACCGCCATACACAAGAGAGAAAAAGACAACCCAAATTTACCCTCAATTTTCAAATGAAAGTTCACAAAGACAAAACCAACAGAATTAGGGAAACCAGTCAGTAAAGAGCATTCAAGAATAGGGGTCAAAACAAAAATTATGTAAACAAAGAAAATTCTACCAAAATTACTTTAACAATAAATATGCATTCATATTAAGATGTCATTTGCAGTCTTAAATTTGATTCTTCAGCATGCATATATTATGATTAGAATGTCCCTTATAGCTTAACAACATATAAATATTGTCATCTTTTTTCCCCTACAAGTCTAAGAAATATGCAATTTCAGTCATTCAGTAACAGCTTATCTGGACTGCAGATTCACCATGCCACAAATGAACAGATGACAATGTAGTTCATCTGTAGTTTCTGCTTGATATGGTTACCTAAACCCTCCACTGACACCAAGCATCGCTTGCAAGATGCCATCCCATTTAAGTGAGGTGCAGAAAGCTGAGTGACTCACTACAAACCTGAAAACAAGACACAAGCTTCTGACTACGTGTCTGTTAATCATTAATTATTTCACTTTCCGTAAGTAAGAAGTGTGACCATAATTCTGCTTTTGAACAACCCGACATTAAAGATAAAATTCACATCCTTAGGAAAGCAGCAGCTTTTGCAACCAGCACTTTAACTAAAAAAAGGACTATTTCCCACCTACCACACCCCCAATTTATACACTCGGATATAAAGAAAAGACATCCACCCTCAACCATCCACCATCTGGTGAACAACAACAACAAAAAAACCAACAATAAAAACCCCACATCACACCTAGAAGGAAGGGAAACTAAATGACTATTAGAAAGTCTTTTGGAGCTCCAGCAGTAATCTACATAAAAGTGTTAATTCTTGCTTGTAACACACACAGGAGAAGTAAGGCTGGCACAACTGATGCAAACATGTCCTGTGTTGTATTTCCTAACAGTCAGATCCTATCAAGACTGTGGGAATGTCAAGCAAACACGTTGACAGTAATGTGACACTCTGAAAAGCTAATACATTTTCTGGAATAATAATACTACTAATATTAATACTAATAATAATCATCATAATGTTAGGAGAATCATTCTGTTCTTAAAACATACACAAATAGGCAACATCCCAAAAGCAAATGTTTTACATTTCACTGTGACTAGTGCTGCTCTCACCACTGAAGAGGTCACTGCATATATATGTATTACACATTATTCTTTTAGTTCGTATTAGGAGTGTGATTTTGAAGGAAGTCACTCAATCAGCCCTTTTCGCTGTACTTCAGTTTGTCCTGCAGAGTTGTGTCACAGCACGCTGGCTGAGTTCCTTTGCATGAAACTAAACCAGAAGATGCACCTCAACCCATTGCGGACACCAAGCCATTGGAATCAGACTAGAGTAGTAAAAACAAAAACCCTCTGAAAATCACAAAGTTTGATCTGGACTCCAGTGGCAAGTGGACCAAGTCCAGCACCATGTATAAATCTGCACTTACTGGGATCCACTAGGTTCTAATGCAGACATATACCAAAATCCCTCGACAGAATCCGTATATTCGAGTGGCACTGCTAATGTATGCATGGACACAGTAGTTCTGTTTTGTATGTGGGGCTGTTCTCTCTGGTTTCGCATTGATTTAATCTAGTTGAATCAATTCTATTTTCCAACAGTTTACATCAGGGTAAAGTCAGTCTAAAGCAGACATACTTTAGTTTAAATATCCAGTAGCTCCTAGTTTTAAAGGAAGAAGTGTTTAGCAGCATATTTCAGACTTGTAGCACGACCTTTGCTAACAATTCAAAGACTTACTCGGAAGATCTCAATTTACACTCACAATCCTCCGCAGTCTCCACACCCAGGCAGGCTGACATTTGACTTGTGCACCTCTACCTTGCCGCGGAGTCCTCACACCATATAATGTGATCAAAACTACTTTCCATACAATTATAAAACATAACAGTCCACAGCAAAATATGTAAAACCTCCACAGCAGCTCAAAGCTAATTAATTTCTATTACTAGCGAAAGAAGAACCACTTAACATGTCTTTTCTTATTTAAATTACCATTGACAGCACCTGCTTTTTTTATTCTTGGGAAATCCTGCTACAATACTAGTTAAATTATGTAAGACTGTAGAACTGAAGATAAAGCAATTACCATTACAAAAACAATTCCAGGTTACAATTTATGGTGAAAAGAAAAGAGTTATGATGCTCTGTTAAATCATTCAGTGATGCATTACATACTTAGTTAATCCCTCTAGTTGTGAAAATTTAGGGCTAAATGGTGTCATTGTGTTCAGTAATTAATAATTTTGTTTCATTTAGCGGATACTTCATATTGTCAAGGAATAACACAACTTAATGAAAAGTTAACGCGCAAGCCCATATGGCAACTGTGGCACAGAAATGACCATTTTGAGTCATTGAGGAGGCAAGAGAAATGCCCAGCAACATCCGAAGTAAACTTGGTTATTGAAGCAGAAGGCACGTCCTGGTACCCAGACCTTCTGACCTCTCTGACAACAGAAAGTGTATTTAGAACCTCCTGCAAGTTCTCTTCTTACAGCAAATCCAGATACCTCTGTCAAAAACAGGCTGGGACTTGCACCTGCTAACCCACCTATAGTTAAAAAAAAGATTGCCCATTCGTAAATATACCCGGAATGTGGAGCACGGTTCTATGGAAAACCACTGGAGTGTCTGAACAGGCTTTGCTTTCAGGCTTTGAAGAGAAAGGGCTTTCCAGATACGTATGAAAGAAAGAATGCACAATTCCATAAAGCTTTGATTTCCTTTCGCAGCAATGTCAGAGGAGAACTCGTCCTGGAATTTTAGATTATTTTTCTTCCTGCCACAGGCTTTTCCACCTTCAGAAAATAAAGGCTTGACTTCAGTGCCAGGTGGACCAAGACTGAACATCAAATTGAGGCATAAGACCATGGACATCCATGTCCATTTAAGATGATCATAAACATAAATCTTCTGCCCTCTGCCTGGGTGAAGAGCATTCATTACATGGAAAAGTTAATCCGGTGTTCAGAGAGAGCCTCTGGCTGAGGAGCCTCACACTGCTGGCCAGGGCTGCTCTTGCTGGCAGAGAAGGCTCCCCCTCCATTTAAAAGGTGCACGTCTTTGGTATTTTGTATTAAAAATGCATACCAAGAATTTAACAAAAGTTATAAACCAGGAAAATAGAAAAGCTGTGATTGAAGCTGCTTAAACTGCAGCATTACATTTTCTGGAAGAAAGAAGCAAGGGAATGATCTTTTCTGGACTGGGTACCTTTGTCCCCTGAACTGTTTGCTGCCAGTGTTCCCCTGAAAACGCGTTAGGAACCAAAGATGCTTTGTTTAAAGATTTGGTGCAAAGGAAAAAAATTCCTAAGCCAAAAATGTTTGAAATCCTCAGCCATAGTAATTTTAGAAATTAGGTGTTTTTACACGCACATGACTGTTCAGATGCTCGCACAACTTACATTTAAAGGATTCAATAAAGAATGTGAATGACTTTATAGCAGGAAATTGCTAAATATAGGCAAGAAAATAAGATTTTGGTTAAACAACAGATGGCAACTCCAGATAGCCAGAAATATCTGCAAACCTCACACAAAGGCAGCTTTTCCTTCATTCTAGTTCAATTTCTGTTTAATAGGAACAGACAGCAGAATACATAAAGCACCTCCTCTATTCTTTACCAGAAGTAACCAACAACTTGGGTCTGTACAGCCACATACACAACAAATAGAGAGAGACAAGGCAGCTCCTTGGGAGAGACTTCTCTTAGGTTAGCCGTAACAGAAAGAAGTCACTTGTGCAGTACCTACTGCCAGGATCCCATGTAAAAAAATAAGCAGCTCCATTTTTAGCCCTTCAGAACATAAGCTCTTCTATTGTCCACAGCAGTATTAGTCTCTATGTGAAGCTGCTTACCTCATAAACTTACTCAATTTTATATCACCTTTATTTAGATATACACAGTTCTGCATCTATCAAGACAATCTCCTCTGCAACATGCTTCTCAAACTTGTGGCAAAGGAAAATACCCTTTACCTGTATTAAAGATTTAGATGCTAAGAAACAAACTTTATAAAATTTTTTAGTTTCAACTGATTACGTTCTACTGGCCTGGATCTCCTCCCAGTTCAGGCTCATGCCCAAGAGGGGCGGACTGGCCCAGCCTTGCCCAGGCACTGCTGTCACTACTCATCTGGCACCCCAGAAGCTTCCAGAAGGAGAGGCAAGGTGTTGTGAAATTGCTTGGAGGGGGGAATTACAGTTCTCATAACATACGCCAGGGGAGGCTGCCAGGGCCAGCAGACACCTTATGGCAAACCCATAGGGTGAGCGCGGCTCCTGCCATGCCAAGGACACTGCTCTGCCCTAGCGAGGTGCCCTGGCACCCCAGGGAGGTTCTGGTTCCTGAACACTTGCCTTCCTCACGGAAATCCATGGCAAGGAAAGCAATGGCCATCCTCATGTCCTGCCCCGAATGCAAGCCGCTAAGGAGCTCGGCAGGACTTGCAAGAGGCATCTCCAGAAGCAGGCTCTGTTCCCTCTGTAGGATGTCGCAGTGTATCTATTAACAAGGCTATGGGAAGCAGCTCTATATTAATCTTCTTCTGTCAAAAAAAAGAGAAGGCCAGCAAGCAACCTGTGGAGTAGTCAATAGATTTGCCTTTCTTAATTCATTTCAGAAGGTTTAAGCCAACTTTCCCCAGTAGTAATTAATAAGAAGCTTGTCCACTGTTCTCAATGGCAGCTGTGCTCTTTGAATCTTTGTAGATATAGAACAAGTATTTGTTAAGTGGCACTTCTTCTAGGAAATGATCCAGTTATCTCACACTGAGGACACAGCCTGCAGTCACAGAGTCACACTGAACTTTAAAAAAAACAAACACACAAAAAAACCCCAGAAAAACCCAACACAAAACCTCATGCAGTACAAAACTGCATAAATAGGCAATTTTCACTCTTTTTTTCTGAAACTGGTGAAATCTGAAAACACCCCATCTGATAGGTTCACAGGGAGCTACTTCTAAGAGAGTTTATTTTTGAAAAAAGTAGTTATTTTGGGGAAATGTAACCCAAAACAAACTTTCAGGGAAAAATCCCAAATAATGACATCCTCAAGAAACAGGCAATGATAATAATCTGTAGATTGCAAGGCAATTGGGAAATATGAATTAATTTGGGAAGAGCAGCATGCTTTTACTTTAAAAAAAGCAAACAAAGCCACCAACCCCCTCTCACATTTATTTATTTTTATAACCGCTCACATCCGAAGGGGACAAATACAATCATCTGAAACGGGTTAGTGCATAGCAAAGATGTTTCTTCAGTAGCCAGTCCTCCAGCTGCAATCCCTTTGTAAATGTTAACTGCCTGCTACAAGTAGTAAGGAAGTGCAGGGAGCTGTATGAGGTTGTATACACATAAAGGTGGGGCAGGGGAGTGAAAAAAAAGAGTTATGTTCTTTTGACAGTCAGCTATAGGTACAAGCGAACAGGTGTTCTTTCTCTTCAGAACCTCCCTGAATTCATTTGATTTAGAAAAACTTTACTCCCAGAAGAGGAGAAGCAGATCACGGTCACTTCCATTAATATGCTGTGCTGTTGAGCCTCAGAGCTAGACAATACACAAGGATCGTGGAAATCCAAAAAAAAAAAAATAAAAAAAATAATGCAAAGCAACACACTTGAAATAGTACCATCAAAACTCCCATTCACTACTCACAACGCAGTAGATGAGTTCAGGGTGTTTGCAAGAGTACGTGGCTCTTCTGTCCAGCCTCCCCACCAGAATAAAAATGTACTTATGATGCCTTCTGAATTCCTCTTTGTCCCTGCTCACACCAACTTGGTGAATTTGAAAAAAAAATGGTGTGGACAAGCAAGTGCCAGCCACAGCTTCCTTCAAATGTGTCCTGCCAATGCACTTGGAACATTCTTCCTATGAGACAAGGATTCACAGGTTAATCCTTCTCTCTGAATACCTTTCTTAAACCCTCAGTGTTATTTTAACACAGCTTTTATGATATGAAGGAATACGCTATAGAACAATAGACTTTCAGGATCTATTCTCCAAAGTTTTATGAATATCTGTGCTAAGAAACAATGATATTTCCGTAATTTTCACTATGAGAGCCAGAAAGCACTTTGATTCTATTCCCAGGTCTCAAAGTAAGATTCCCTTAGTAATTCTGATAGAACAGGCCAAAGCAGAGGGAAATTTGAATTAGTTTTGAACATTCTCCTTAAATTTCCATAGCAATGCTCTAAACTTCACCTGTGCACCTGCCACTTTGAGAATAAATAGGTATCTTCATATTTGTGACTTCTATCAACAGAAATATTAGCGCTGCTCTGGATAAAAAGGGCAGATTCAGAAACAGGACCCCGCATGCATATCCTGTGCCTCTCTCCTCCCAACTCAGTGTACGTATCACACCAACTCTGACCGAACACCCTTGGCCTGCTGCTTACCTATCAACATCAAACTGACCATAGAACTCTGCCCGCTGACACATCCTCTTACAAACAGAGCTCACCGCGCCTGGCCAAGTACAGGTCGCAATAAGGTAAGGGGCCAGGAAAATAAACAACTGACGCATAACAGTTGATAGGATAAAATATTGGGTATATTAAGTAAAATCATGCTGATTTACTAAATCCTCATTAATTCATTGCACTTGCTCCCAGAGAGATGAGTGGACACAAGGCGACCTCTATCCAGGAGCAAGGCTTTACTGGCTCCACAACAATCAGAACTGCACTTCACTGTAGGCTGAAAGAACCATTTTCAAATTCACTCTTTAAGTCCAGTTTTAAGCTTTGCCAAGGTAATCAAAATGCAGGGAAGCACACAACGAGGCAGAACATCTTTCCCTCCTATCAAGGGGGACAGCATTAGAGTGAGCATACTGCACTGCCTGAACATGCATCGGCCATCTAGGACATCTTAGAGCAGGAGAGATGGGGCAGAGGAAATATAGTAAATGAAGCATTATGCTTAATTTAAAGACTAAATGCTGCAGTTCCTGTTTTGATCACTTTGTAATTGGTCAGACCCTAACAACACAACCCAACTTTAAGCTAGGTTTCAAGTGAAATGAGGAGGTTGCTATTTGCTAACAAGAGAATGAAACTATAAGCCCACTGTGCTGGTATGACTTTTACTTGAAGATACACAAACATGTCAGATGATGGGATGTGATGAATTCTAAATACTTCTCCAAGGATGTTTAGTAAAGCACAAACCTGCTGCTGTACTGAATCCTTCTGCAGCATCCTATGAAATACAAGAGGCATCTTCTCCCAACAAGGTGACTAAGCAAATTGACAGTAAAAATAAGGATATGCTGCTTTATTTGGTTTTACATTAGTCTTTTTATTACCGTTTCAGAATTAGTTTTATCCTTATTACTTCTTTCTGAGTTCCAGACACAAACTAGAGTACAATCCATTATATACTTTCTAGGTTGTATGGCTGAATCATTCCAAACTGATTTATCCAGAAAGGTCATATATTTTGAACTCTATATGGCACTACTACCATTGTTTCCAAATCCAGTTACTAACGCGGTCAAAATATTTCTAATCATAAAGAAGGTTTCTGTTCTGTCCTTTTGAGTTCTACATGATGCTCTTTAATGAAAAAAATAGCGAAGAGTTAGCTCATAGGCTTGGGAGTCCAGACCAAAGTACCATGCACCTACAAACACTCTCACATCCTCAGAAAACTAACTTTGGCTAACATGAATAATATTCCCCGTTACTGATTTACAACTAATTATATTGAAAAACGTCACTTCTTATTTCTTGCTATTTTTTCCATTGCGCTATTGCAGTAAAGACCCAGTCCGGGCCATGGCAAATACTGTGCGCTCTGCAAACCCAGATAGGAAGTGCAGAAGGAAGATAAATGGAAAACAAAAAAACAAACAAACAAAAAAAAAAAAAGAACCACCAAACAACCATAACCCCCCAAAAAACAACACAGAAGATAACCAACAGATTAATTCGCCAAGATTATTCTCACAGGGCAAAGGAAGTTAATGTTGGAATTTCAGATTTAATCCATTCCTGAGCAGGAAGAGCAATCACTTTGGCCTTAACCTCAGCTTTGAAAACACTGTTTTGCATACATGCTGTTTCAACATTTCTGGGTTGCAATTCAGCACCAAATAATCAATATTCAAGCCTGTTCCCCTTGCAGCCTCCCTGACACACCAGACCGAATTCCACCTTCTACAGGAACGCTGACACCATTTGAAACTGAAGAACAAGTTTTGCATATCTCCATGCGTTAAAGAACATTTTTGTGCAATACAGAATGATATGTTATGAATTTTTGGAAGCTGCTAGTATATAGACACCTACAGATCTGCTTCCATTCTTTCAACAGTGTCTCCCAGACAGGGGTAGGGGAGCATCACAGTAAATGCTACACACACGTGAAAATTCAGACAGTGGTAAAATTTACTATGTAAAGAAACATTTGCATGATTAGAGTAATAGTCTCTGTATTATATTTTTTAGCAGACTTTTTGACAGGATTTTCTCAACCTTCGGTGCAGCAGAGCTGTCCTGATCAGAAATCCAAAGATTTTCTGCCATTTTACAGCTTTTCTGGTAGGATGATTGGTGTACCATCTTTTTACAGCTGGCATGCACTGGAGGCAATCTGAAAATGTAATTCCATGAGAAATTAATTTATCTTCATTCAGATAAGCTCTTTGCCATCTAGAACACTACTGTAATGCCAGAACCTCAACTGGGAGTTTATTAGCAAAATTTCTGTGTAACAGGAAGATACTTGAAAATATATTTAGACAGGTGAAAGAGAGACAGAATTTATCATATCTGCTTTTTTCAATAAAAACTTCTCAAACATACACAGGAAGTAAACCATAAGGGAGTAAAATTTATTCTATTTTACTGCAAAATCCTATTTCAGTATTTACAGGTCTTTGGTGACATTAGTGTCTTTCCCAGATAAAAGTGATTACAAACTGGATGCCCCAATTAAGGAACACAAAATTCAAGGTTTACAAGGAGAATACAGAAAAAGAAGTGCAGTGGCAATTATATTTTCTGTGTTCATTGAGCACATAAATTGCTTAGAAAAAAAACCCCAAACAACCAACAAGACAAGGCCTGTGCTGTGGCTTTCTCCAGGGATGTGTACAGGCTGCATTTTTTTCCCCATCCACTTGGGGGTTTCCTGGTAACACTGAAGGTATCAGCAACCGTTTCCCGAACCATGTGACAAATCTAAACAGATTCTTTTAGAGTAAAACACAAACTGTGTGCTCAGCTACTGAAACACTAAAATAATCAAGCCAAAGAAACATCAAGATAAACAAAAAAAAACCAACCTAGAATCCGAAGGAGGGAAGGTATGAGCCTAGCAGAGACAAAGCTGTTCTCATGCCTGTCAGATATCTCAGTGGGGGGCGGCCTTTGTACATCTTCAGCTGAAAGGGCATTTTAAGGCCTTCAAGAATTCATAGCAGATCAAAAATGGAAGGCATTCCAAACCAAGGTGTGGTGCATCACACTGACAACAGAAAAACGATACCGAAGGATATAACAACCTCCACTTCTCAGCCCTGTGAGGTTCACCGTTCTTTAAATATGGCCTTTCTTATCATGGTGTTTGACTTCTCCAATGAAAGAGATTGCCCCATCTTTACATTTTTGAATCACAGAATTGTTTAGGTTGGAAAGGACCTTTAAGATCATCGAGTCCAACTGTTAAGGGAACACTGCCAAGCCCACCACTAAACCCTGTCCCCGAGCTCCACTTCTACACATCTTTTGAATACCTCCAGGGCACTTTACTTTTGAGCTTATAGCCCTCATTGGAAAACCTTTAGGCTGAGTTCATGGAAACTTATTCCCAATATAAGGTATTTAAACACCAGGAATCCACCAAAAAAAGGCCATGTTTACAAATTCTACATGTATGTCTTCAGTGTACCGAAGTATTTGTTCCAAATAATTCCTCAGATTTTTTTTTTTTTTTTTTTTTGCATTTTTTAGCAGGAAGACTAATCAGACTAAACAAACTAATAGGATTTGCTCTCTGGCAAGTCGTACTATTTTTGCAAACCAGATATACCAGCATTTAAACACACATTTCGATAACAGAAACACATTTGCTGTATGTAACCGTTTATTCTCCTTTTGTGTATGTCCAGCCTCTTCTTAAACTAATGCAACCCAAATCCCACCTGCAAGTCTTGGGATTTTGTTTTGCAGGTTGTTGAGGAGATTCTCCATGTGACATTGCTTCCTCCCGTTTGAGTGCTTGTGCAGACAGAAATCATCAGACTGGCTTTCAAATCACCTGGGATTCTGCAGGAACAGCCCTGAGCTGCAGGGACAGTCAGAAGGCTACAGTCTTAACAACAAGATGCATCGCCACCCTCACCTCCTGCGGCTGGTGTTCCAGACTAAGTGGTCCACAGTGGGGCAGGTCACAGAGTGAAATGCTGTCTAGCATGAACCATTAACTAAGCCAATTTTCCCTTTCATGCTAACAAGTACTTTGGAACTCACTGCATGGCCTATCTGAAAATAAAATGCTGTATCTGGGGACATTTTAAGAAAGATTAAGCAACTTCAGATAAAAATATGTCAACTTCCGCTCAGAACAAGAAAAAAAAATTGCATAGCTACCTTAGAGCAATTGCTTTCTTTTCCCAACACTCAGGACACCTGTAACAACACTGAAATATTTTGTTGCAGGAATATCTCACATAACGTGCCTGTAGCGATGCTCCAGATCCCAAATCTGTGCTTGCAGCCTCCCCAGTTCTCAGTTTCCCACATAGCAGGAGAAAGATGTATAAGAAAGAGAAAGCCATTCTGACATAAAATCCCTGGAAAAGTTACTTCAGAAAATCCACACAACACAAGCACTATGCAGGAAATCAAGCCAGCCTGTACTTAGGCTGTGCTGAGGTACATAACCCTGCTGGAGGACCCAGATATCTTGTGCACCAGGTAGGTGTCTGCAGCTAAACCTGCCCCAGAAGGTCTCCTCCCAGCCTGAGCCGACTCTGGCTCCCACTCAGCCAACTGAAAAGCTCCTGGCAGTCTTTAAAATCTCCACAGGTCTCAGGACTATCTGTTTTCAACCATCCTGGAACGACACCCAGCCTTCTTGTGGAGGACAAACAGCTGAGCGTGGTCAGGTCAGAATGTGTTGGCAATGATCAGATCTTCTTGTCACTACATAACTGTGACAACATCAGTGACTAATACTGCGGTGTCTACAGAATATTCAACTTTGTATTCACCATTTTCTAAAACCACAAGAATTCCCACATGTCATTACCGTTCAGTAGAAGGCTACTGCAACCCTTAGCACAGGGTCTCCAAGTACCCTACCCTTAGTCCGTCTGCAGGAGCTCCTGCACGTGCGGTGTTGCCCCATGGTTCCCCTGGGCGGTACTGAAATAGTTAAGGTCACAACAGCGGTGCTATGTAAAGGAGAAATTTCCCTGTCCTTGCCTAAGTGAATGGCTGGGATTAAACTGACAGCCCACCTCAGTGATGGTGGAATAATTGGTTGTTCAGCTCTGTCCTTGTCAGAGCTCTGACAGTTCTGCAGATGTCCTGCTCAGCTCTCCAAAGGTTAGCCTCAGCTGGAGCTGGTGTTCATTAATCATTCCTTCCTGACAGGGCTCAGAGCAGCCCACATCTGCCACTCCGTCCCCCTCAATCCCTGTTGAACCCAGCCTGTGTGTAATCACTGCCGGTTTTCTTAAGAGGATACTTGATAAGGGAATGCGCATTTAACTACGCGACACGTGGTGTTCCCTTCTCTCTTGGCAATTCCTTCAGCAAAGGGACGGGAATATGCATTTGGTGTCTCTGTCCAAGACAGCCCGGTACAAAAGCAGCGAACTGGAGACTGGATGCGCAAGAAGTGTACGGTATCACAGTCTCTTTACAGTGTCTATAACGCCCTCATAACAACAATTTTCAGTCTAGTATCATATCACACTGAAGATGGAAGGATGTGGTACCATAATCACCTTGCATGGCTACATGACAGCTGCAAACTTCACCTGATTTGGAGGGAGTGGAGGAAAAAAAAACCAAACAAAAAAACCAACATCATGCAACAATCTCACTGAGCAGCCAGGGAAAGAGCAGCTTCAATGCATTCTTCTGATCCGGTAATTTTTTCCAACCACTGGATCTCTCTGGACTGTAACAGTCACTTTGCTGTCTGCTTGAGTACAGAGTGACTGAAAGATCCTGTTGCCAGCATTGCTTTTAACCCAGGTGAACCCAATCATTTCCTGGAGTTCACACACATGACTAATTTTTTGGATTATTCTGACTCCTTTGATCAGAACCTGTAAGATTCACCCATGTTTAGTAGGCAGTTTAGAAAAAAATCAGAGAAAAAGAACCACCAAGAAAATTCCCAGCAATTTCAAGTATACATATACAACTATATCATATATGCATAGGTACATACATATAAATGCCCTATGACCGTTGCCATAAGACCTTCAACATGAACAATTTGTCAGCACAGGACTTCTCTGTTTGTACCACAAAGAAATGAAAGCTGTAAAGCACACAGCCTTAACACATCAGCCTCTAAAGTTTGTTAGCCAAGTATTGCACAGGTGGTTAAAAAAGGAAAATACGAGGCTGGATTGCTGGTTCTGCACAGCTCACACTCTCCCAAGCCCCAGGAAAACCCAAGTGGATTCTGAAACAGAAAGTAAGGAAGGCAAAGAAATTCCTCTCAGAAAACCAGAAAAAGGAAAGAACATAAGTCATAGCTACCCTACCTGAGAGGTTCCATAGGTTTTTTTCCAGTTTCACTACTCACTAATGTGTGCCCCAAAATAACCTATACATCCTACAATTAGGCAAAACCACAAGTATACTACTTACGAATCCTGATTAAATTAAAATTAGCATCAGCACACAGACTGCCAGTGTATTTCAGTTGCCAAGAGTGTAAGAAATGAAATTATTATCCGCTTCACAGTCTTCTTACAAGATTGCCCACTGACTTTTCTTAGGGTGCTGCTGTTCATATGTGAGCATTGCAGGAATCATCATTTCAAATAATTGATTAACTGTCTAGTCCACAAAGTTTAAAAAGGAACAAACAAGGACATTAAGTGATTAGCATTCTTCCTTTTAATTTGCAAATCCTGTCTTCACAGCTAAAAAGCCAAATGCCTCAGGCTCCATCCCAGGCACACGGATCCCAACAAGCTTGACAGTAGAAAGAAGGTGCTACAGACACACATGACTGACATGCTGGATTAAAGCAATCAGCACATTGACCATTAATCACAACTGAAGGCTTTACAGTGCACTTACAGAATGGCAGTGGGCCTGTTCCAAAAGGCAGCATCAGCTATGCTGGATTTCAAAGTGTTGAGCCAGCCCACTCATGTGACTTGGTCAACAGAAGCAGTTACAGCTGTGGATCTTAACTAAATTGAAAATTTACATTAAAAAAAATATCTAAGCAATGGACTGCCTTTTGAGTTTCACAACACTGACTTTGCTAGGGAAACTTAAGTATCAAACCTGGTCTAAATGAGATACTTATAACCAGAGCCCCCACCATGTATAGCTGTCCTCCCAGGGACATCAGAGACTTTCACTGCTCAGCCGACAACGATGCTCTGTGGTGCTGCTTCCAACAGGTATAGCACATCTAACATCATCAGAAGAGCAGGAGAAGGTATAACCACTTGCAAACCATTTTGAATCTCTGCAGGATACAAAGAGCTTACCAGCCACAAAAAGACATGCTTGTCGCCACGCAGGCAAACTAGTAGAGTTGCAGTTTGAGTTACGATGGTCAGGCTCCCTTCTTGTCCCCAACGGCTCACCTGTCCCAGTGAATCCCAGGCTCTCCCTGCCTGTCTCAGCTACGTTGGGCACCACCACCACTGCCTCACATGGGGCACCAGTTGTCACCACAAACTAGCAGGCTGCAACAAGGCTTTACTGTGGGTCACATTCTGCTGTCCGTAAGTCCAGCTGCTGCCACTACAGGTTATCCTCCACCATCCATGTTGCTTCTCCAGCTTCCAGAGGCCACACCACACTCCTCCTTGTCTCTGCTTCCTCCAGGGCTCTCCCTCAAGGGCCTCTCTCCCCCACACTCCTCAGAGCTATTTAACTATTTTGTGGGAACCAGCCACAGCTGTACATCAGCCAACCCACCACCCCAAGGCAGGCCACAGCTGTATATCATCAATGTTAATTAACCCACTGTCTACATTCCTCTACATATGCTCCATTGCTGGATGGCACATTAACGTTACAAAAACTGTTAGCAGTTCCATCAACCACATCAACAGCCCCACTGCTGGGGACTGCACAAGGACACATAAAAAAAGCTTATAGTATAAGGGACTAAAAGAGATGTAGAGCGAAACTGAAACAGATGAAGACCAATCCCATTGCTTTATGAATTATTTTCTCATTACTATTATCCCTATGCATTGTGGTAGTGCCCAGTTAATGAGTCACTCAAACACAAAACAAGAAGTTGGGCTTGAGAAAAATTTGGGTACCACAGGAACAGATCCAGTAGAGTCTTACTGCGACTGCCATACATAACCACTAAGCAACGGATTCAAAATCTTTGCTATGCATCACGTGTATGTAGAACTAAAAGATCTCCTCCTAACAAAGAATGTACATGCTATCTCTCCGATTTTCCTTGATCCTACTGGGAGCCACATAAAATGATTAAGGCATGTTTTTGAATCATTAAGAATTGCATTGCCATCACAATTTAACAAGGATCCTGAATTACTTGAGCTGCATTAGGTTCTCTAGTATTCCAGCACAAAATATTGTTATTTTTGTATTCTTAATAACAACAACGCAAAGCGAGAAACAGTATTTCTTGTTTTGAAATTAACTGTGCCCCTGCACTTACACTCCCCCACCTCACCACACACTTCACTTATCACTAAAATAGACTTGCAGCACTGATATATCCGAAGAACACTTTCAGATAGAGTACAGACAAGTAGAAAGATCTGTAAGTTCAATTACTTTTATTATTGTGCTCCCTCTGCTGGTTCTAGAAAAATCACTGTTGGAAAAATATTTGCAGAAAGACGCTGATGTCTGTGCTGACCAACACACAAAAGCTGGACACTGAAAATGCCCTAGTATCTTGGCTTAAGTAAGATTCAGAAGAAGAGTCTTCTGGGTTTTTCCAAAGACTGCAAAAGACAATCCTGAGAGCAAGGCGCTACTTATTGCCCAGGAAAGCAGCACAAACAGTTGGGGAGCCAACGCTCTCCTGCACAGGCGCAGAAAGCTTGCTCCACTGAGTACAGGGTATTACAACAGCCCAGCACACAGGAGGGAGGCTCCTCTGCCACTTGTAATCTCTGTATCGATGCAGTTGTATGAATAAAGACTCCAGAACACATTAAGCGAAGAAAAGGGAAAGCTGATATGGTGTCCCTTTAATCTTTACTTCTATGGCCTTTGGAAAAGCAGCACTATGAAAAAGCAGACAGCGGCATCACCAGCAGTACAATTAAAGTCACTGTGATGCAAGTGAAATACTGAGATTCTCTCATATGTTCCGTACCTACATCTCCTCCTTTACCCAGTCCTTCTGACTCCTGAAAATAAAAATAAAACAAAATGCACAAGTATGGCAGTTCTTTAGGTCGTAAGAAGAGCTACTTGCCTCCAGATGCTGGCAAGACCTGACACGTTTAGACTTACACTATGCTTTCACAAAATTAACAGCACAATGAAAGACTCGTTTCAGTGTAAAATGATATATTTGGATAATCAGAATGAGCAAGCTTGCCATGCTCAAACAGGCTGTCTCCTTGCTCATAAATACAATCAAAGTTTAAAAGTCCATTTAGAGAAAGCAGACAACAGCAATATAATAAACTTAGCTCTTTTATGTGGGGTTGTGGGGTTTTTTCCCCCCCTTCTCCAGTAAAATATGCCCTCCTTTTTCCTCCACATCCACTTAGCTAGAGATAGGCATCAAAGTCTTCATGCAGAGCTGTCACTTATTTTGGTGATCATATATACTACCCTCAAATGTCCCAAAGCATCAGCTGAGAGAATTCAAGCCATACTTGTTCAAGCAAACTGCAACACGCAAATCCAGTTTCTCAAATACACTGAGATTGCAGAGCAACAAGCATCATGCACATTTCATGCTGAAAGGTATGTCTAGTCAGCAGGTTTAATATTGTATTGTCCCCTAAGCTTCCTCTATAGGGAAATTCAAAACTCAACTGGACAAGGACCACCAGCAGCCTGATCAATGCTGGGCCATTTCAGAGGAGTGGGTTGGATCACCTAACCTTCAGAGATCCCTTCCCACCTATATTAGTCTGTGATTTTATGTTTTATTGAAAGTTCAGCGTGGGTTGAGATAATAAGGTTGTGAATTTTCAGCACACTTTTACTGTTCCTATAGTAATGTTTTGGTGTTGTTTTTTTTTTTTTTTTTTCCAATTGCAATTCATTATTGATATGGTGACTAAAAGCTGAGAAGATTGGGGATTGTTTACCAATATATATTGCTAAAGACTGCAGATCTGCTTCTTGTGTTGAATGGCAGAATTTTGTTCTTCACAGACCAGTCCTCTGTTTTGCAAATTTTATGGAAGACAGTATGGGTTTTATAGCTTCCAATATGGAAACCTGTTACCGATTTTCTATGGAAATAAACTTGATCTGACATGCAAAGATGGGTTAGACATAACCCAAATTACAATTTTTTGCATGGCTCGCTAACATCTTGTTTATGCAAAAATATCATACGCTAAATGACTTGGGAACCATGACAACACTGGCTGTCTAGAGCTCACACAAGCTCAGTCAAGCCATAATCAAGGATTTTCTTACATGATTGTCCATTATCTCCTTCTCCGTCAGAGACGCACATTATAGGAGTAAAAAGATCAGAGTGGAATCACCAGCATTAATTACATGCTAGACTAGATCTGTCTTCCTTAGGGAGCTGTCAAAAAGAATTTGGAGTACCTCAAGGACATTCAGAGGAGTCCAGTACTGATTTTGCACAGGCTGTAAACAAATACAAGAAGTATTTGCACAACTCAGTGTTACTGAAATATTAAATTCTTCAAATTTCATGAAAGAGAAAGTCTATTCAGGTCTGTGAGCACAGGTGCATTCCACAATGACTACTGTGTCCTTCTAATAACAAGAAGGTACCTAAAACCATAGCACAAGTGGTATGTGTGTTCACCACGAAGAACAAAGTTTTGGACTAGATCATTCCTGTGTATATTTATTGGACTAAAGGCTTGTTAATAGCAGTGCAGCCATTTGAAGTCTGTGTTGAAGAGAAGTAAAACTTTTTTCTTTGTAAGTTTGTTTGAAACAGCACAACTATCTTCAGTCATATTCTTCAGGTAAACTTCCTGAAACAATTCTGGAAGTTCTAACCAAGTTCAGGAAGAAAGAGGTCTCCAACTACCTCTTTTTACGATGGCCACAGGAAAAAATACTTTTTTTTTTTGTGGTTTGTTTTGTGGTTTTGTTTTTTTTTTTTTAAACCAACAAGAGTAGTATGGACTCAATTAGTAACTTGGAATCCTGAGATGGTCTGAAGTTCAGTAATACAACATCACAGCTTTTGAGGTAGAAACCGTGAAAGATGCTGACACTAAAGAAGATAAGCATGTAACAAATCATGAATTAGTTAAATGCCTTTTTTTTTCAGAAGTTACCAATATCTAATCCCGCTGTCGTATTTTGTTCAAAAAAAATTTATCCTACACCAAGAAAACAAACAAAAAGAGGTTGAGCTCCTCAGAACCAGAATAGAACCTCGTTAACTAAAACACACAGATACAGCTCAGAGTATCCAGATGGAAACAACGATAAGCTTAGCAAACATACTGTGGAGCATGAGGACACCAGACAGGGCAATGAAGACCCAAGGAGACAAACGCATTCATACTAAGAAAAGCATCTAAGAAATATTTAGCAAGTGCTGAAATTGTAAAGAGCTGCTCAACAGATAAACCTCCAGCTGCTCAGTATTTAATGAGAATGTACAAGAAGGCTCAAACAATGTAAGTGGAAAAAAAACCAAAACAACAAAATAAAACAAAAGAACAAACTACACCATGTGACTTATACAGCCAATAAAAGCTATGCAAGAGCAAATAAATAAATATGAACAACAAACAAATGCAAAGAATTTGTGAACTGCTCATGGATTTTTCATGAGACAAAAGAGAAATTTGTCAGACAAATGATTTGCTCT
The DNA here is from genome assembly GCF_023634155.1 of Falco peregrinus. Classification (NCBI taxonomy): domain Eukaryota; kingdom Metazoa; phylum Chordata; class Aves; order Falconiformes; family Falconidae; genus Falco; species Falco peregrinus. Next base: position 120,292,751 of record NC_073723.1, read on the forward strand.
GAATTATTCACTCAGCTGTAATTATGGTCATTGGCAGGCAGAGAAACCGGCAACTTAAGACTGATGATTTCTGAGCTTTTCAGCAAATCCTTCATCAGAAGACCATGATATCAAGAAAAAAAAAAAAAAAGCAAAAAAAAAGCAGCCTATTTGCATGTGTGAAGCCATACCTTGCTTCGTTCACACCACAGCCACTGCTCTGGCAAGCAACTCTAGGTCAGGATTTCATCCTTGCTGAGATCGCGGCCTCAGGTACCACATCACCTGCCCGCTCCCTTTCTTTGCGGTCTCTGCTCTGCTCTCCCAAGGAAGCAAATATTTCAACAGGGGGTTGCTTTCTTTCACTTGTATTATACTGCAAGGATGACAATACTGTATTATTAAAATAATAAAAACTTTTAAAAAAAAACAAGTAAAAAACCCAACAAAAGCCCTGCGGTTTCCTCCTCTGTTTTAGCTTTCTAATCATTTTAGTTGTCCCATTCTCTGGGTATGTCCGATACAGGGAGCAACACAAGGGACACAAGGCCACATTTTCTCTCTTGAAATAAGAGGGCAACATGCCTCTAGATGACAGTGGGTCACAAACAAGCCCTCACCATGTCTTCCAAGAAACTAAGACTTTGAACCCTGAGGATAGAGGCTGGTGGCACACAAGCCTTGCATTTGCCTTTTTCTGGCCACACCGGAGAACATATACGGTAAAAATTTCAATTGCTACATTATCTATAAATTGCTGCACAGAAAGAGCATATTGTGGCACAAGGAATTCTGTACCACAAGTACCACACCGTGTCCCAATAGCCACAAGCTCTCCCCTGCATATGTGCATGGCTACCAAGCTTCTGCCCCCCCAAAGTCACCATGTTCAAGTACAATTAATTTTTTAACGGCTGCTGTACTGATTGTAAAAAGTTGGGAGAGATGAACAAAACCTCCAGGTTTGCATCTAATGTTACTGACTCACTGCAATAACAAATGAGTTATAAACTTCCTCACTTCAGATACTTTAACTATTAAATGGAGTAAAAATAAAGTGAGAATAAAAAAAATTACATACACTTTCTTTTTACTGCGAACATTGTTTTACATATGATATCCTAGAAGCTTCACTGAAGGCATCAGAAACATGTAGGAGTTTTATTTTCAACTTTACAAAATACTAGATACTTTATGAGAAGAGAATTTATTTATGAAAATCAAGTAATTCAGCATAACGATTATTCAGAGTGATTCACTGTCTATGTGAAAAGCTTTAAACCTCTAGAAGATTCCAAGCAGCACTCTAGCGTGCCTTTCCTCCACATGTGAAAGTCCCAACTCAGCTGAAATGGGGGCTCCGGTGGGTGCGTTCCAGCGCTCCTGAAACACCACGTCAGCATTCCGGACAGAAATCCTTCTACTCTGCAACAGGGTAGATACACACCAAAAATCCTGGTCTCTCCCATTCAAGCAGAAACATTTCCAGTCTTTATCTGTCCATATGAAAAGTGGTCTTAGAGTCAAACCTCATGAAAACAAGCGATTACATCAATTCCTTTCCCATCCTATGCATCCTCTGATTAAATTACTCAAATTTACAATCCTGCTTCCAGAGGTTTTTCCAGTTTTGCCTATTCTTTTCAGTCCTCACACACTGAAAACTTTTTCCTCATCTACCTAATCAAAACAACCAAAAAATTAAAAGGTTGTCCACTTTTAAAGTTTCCTCTGAGGGTATAAGGAGACTTCTGGCAGGGGGTTGGAACCGGGTGGTCTTTAAGGTCCCCTCCAACCCACACCGTTCTACAATTCTATGATTTGTAGTCATCTTCTCATGACTAATATGCTACTGCCATTACAGCAGCTCCAGGCAAACGTGCCTCAGTTTCTGTCTTCCCATAACTTTGAAACACAAACCTCAACACGCTAGGATGCCCCAGCTCTCCGATTGCATAACATTTTGAATTGGCTGTTAATAAGCCATTTAAGAACCCTGAACTAGGTTGCCACAGGCTTTTTAGAAAACAACAGGAACAAAAAAAGAAACAGTTCAGGTTTGGCTGCTGACTGAGGAGATAAATCTATTATTACCAACTGTTCAGATGCCAAAACAGTTGATTGGCACTGCTAAGATGACCACTGCAAACCACACTTAATTTGAACTCACTGCACAAAAATGCAAGTGATGTGATGGGAGGTGCTCCGTAACCCTGCCAGATTGGGAGCTCTGGGAAACTAAACTCTTCTTCAAGCAGCTGATTTTGTGCTTGATGTTTTTAATAATAATAAGTGAAAGTTCAACTGGAAGCAATTTAAAAGTTTTCCTGTTTTGTGACAGTTTTATGCTATTCTATTCCACAAGGTTTTAGCCATGAACATCTACCGCATCTGACAGTTATGCAGCATAACACCAGATGACGGGCCCTTCCTCTGCCCCTCCAAGAAAATGGAAAACAAATATTTCAAACTTAAGCAACTAATTTCAAAGGCTATAAAAGAAATAGTTTTATGGGCTCTGAAAACGAGTTGGGATATAGTTACAATTTATGATTATATTTGAGCTCAAACGTGTAATTCACTCGTTCATAATTCAAAACTGGTATTTTAATACACTGTGCTCCCTTTCCTTTCAACGCCTTGTTCAAATTTGTCAGAATTTTATTCTTTTGCTATTACGTGGACGTGTCTTCACTAAACCCAATTAGCCTGCACAGCGTGTCCACAGGCTCTACACACTGAACTGTACAAGCAAGTGGCCACTGAGCACTGACCATGCTGGCACAAATTTCAATTCACAGTGTCATGCTGATTACACCATAGAATACATTACTTTCCCACAGAATATCAATTGCATAACAACTTTTTCCTAGGACATGGTTAGCAAAACCAGCAGAGTAGGTGTTCTCAGGGCACAGGCAGCAGACAACACTGGAGCTGTAGGATTACTGCTTCTGCATGTTTTTTCCCCTAACATGGGTAACTGGGTTTGATGTTTGTTTTTAACTATTTATCAAATGAAAAATACACCTCACTGCTAGAGTTCAGTTCTCCAAAGAGAAAGTCTAAAACAAACAGTGAAAGCAAAGCAAAATACAGAGAAAAGATTCATTAGGTCCCCATTAAATTCCATTCAAACATGCCTACAAATTAAGAAAGATCGGCAGATTCATAAATGGGATGGCTATAACTTTCAGTGATGCATCTCATCCAATTTAAGTGAAAATACCTTCACTTCTTCTGGGATAACAGATTGCACCCCACACCTCACCCAAACAAACATCACCTTGTACCACTGATTCCTACCAGCTCTCTCCTACCGATGGTACCTCATCTGCCAGGAAACTCCCTGACTGCATTAGCATCTTTAGACAAATCCTTCCCATGAGGGGCCTAGCTTTGGCTAAAATCTCGGGTGCACGGATGACAAGTTTGCTGCAAGACAGGCAAAGACAATCCCCACAACGGCGCAGCCAGCCTCACACGCTGCGCTGCCTTCCCAGCACCCTCGTGCTCACGCGGGCTGTTAGAACGGCCACAGCCAGCGGTAATTGCTGTTGACATTGTTCGGAGCCTTGCCTCGCTGCCAGAGACAAATCTTTCATTCATGAAGAAGTGCTTGTTAGGCCAGCACTAGACTCCAAACCCACTTAATTAAACTGGGGGCGGGGGGGGGAAGGGAAGAAAAAAAAAAAGTTGCTTAGCTCCGGTGGGAAATTTGCACACAAAGGCCCGGTGTCTGTGCCCTTCCTCCACTATTGTGTCTCTCAAACAGTTTTACAATATAACAGCATCTCTCTCCCCCATCCTTTTCCTTCCAGCCACTGCGAAGGCTGCAGTGACCCTCATTAACAGCCCAGTTTGTTACGGAATGTTTTCCCCATGATTCACTCACAGGGCTTTTCTCCTCGGCAATCAAGAGCTTGCAAGTGCTGCGTGAGGGCTCTCCAAGGGCCGATGGCTTCGAGAATTTCAAAAGTAAAGAGTGTAAACAGGTACATGGAAAAAGCCTCTTCTGAGCAGTTATGTAAACATCCCCCATGCAATTCACAAAGCTCGGTGCTGAAGCTGTCAAGTCTGACTCTTTTCTTTAATTCTATTCACGCGCCCCTTCCCGCACGTACCTCCCGCCAGGCACTTGGGCAGATACTCGGGGAAGCGGGGGCAAAATACACAGCACAGTGCCACAGACAGCAGTTAGTGTGCTTAAAAACAAAACCAAACCTTAACACCCTTCCCCAAACACAGCTTACGTTTTAGAAGTACCAGACACACCATACTACCCACGCAGAATTCCAGATGGCACAAACTACTTCGTGAAGAGGGAGTCAGAAAACTGAGTACCAGCTGAACTCGTATTTGGCTTTGGCATAATCCGGCAGTTTTTGGTCTTGGCTTGCAAATTTACATGATTTTTTTATTTTTTTTTAAACCCATGTAATTGTAAACCTTTTGGGGTGGTGGCCACAGGTCTGAATCCTACACAAAATAAATTGTCAGTATTGATAATGGATAACAACAGCATTTCAGAGAAAAGTATCACTAACTGCAAATGTTGTTTTTCCTCTGCACATAATATTCCTTTCTGTATGAATAATAACAATCTGTTCTATACTCACAAATCACAATAATTTTTCTGTTATATGGTAAATAATGTTTGGAGTAAAATTACCTAATTCCATATGACAGCTACATTCAGCTGTTTCTATATAATTCACTACCATAATTGTATATTTACATCAAGTAAAATGTTTATGTCTTTACATGAAAAACCAATAAATTAATAGAAACAATACAGTCCTATTTTTTGAGATTCCATAGAGTCAATATGAAATCACAACAGTAAAATGTTGAGAAAGTTAATTAAGACGGTAAAGCTAGGAGTCAAAGAAAAATATCAAACTGTCCCATGATTTACATCAGCATCACACCAGATGTATTTATCTTATTGTTTCTATCCTTACAAAATCCTTAATCCTTTCTCAGGAAAACAAGATAAGTACCTTTTTGTCATCCCACTTGAGTTGTCATTAAATAAAATAGGGAAGTGATATGAGCGCAAACACCTTCGATATCAAATATTCTGCAGCTGTATCTGTCAACCCATAATTGACAAGACACTGAACTGAAATCTGCTCTGTCTTACACCTGTGGTTTCTCCTTGGCACAGAAGAGTTTGGTCCCTACCCATGTTATCCGCCCTTAAAATTTCAAAATACAGATCTTTCCATCTCCTGTGTCATAGTTATAAAGCTCTTCTTTCTCAACCGACATCCGAAAATGCACCACCACAGAAGGAGCTCTTTCTGTGCAGTGGTGTTCTTCCGAGACTTGAAAAAGTGTCCACAAAGAAGAAAGTACCATACTGGAAAATTATCAGGGAATTGTAGCCATTATTGTCTTCTGCATTTGTATAAATATAAAGGGGGCTGATCAGGCTACCAGAGGTTCTCAGCAATTCAAGTATACATCTCCCAGAGGATGTTTTTTCTTATAGCATAAAAGCATGGAACTTCTATTTATTCATGCTTTTTTAAAAATATTAATATTTTTAAAATTCAACAAATCTGAAATACGTATTTTATGGTTACAGAAGATCTGAAATAAGTACAACTATTAACTGTACACCCCTGAAGTTATTCTTCCTTTTAAAAAATTTTAAATTAAACCAATTATGGGATTACTTATAGATAACAATGTAACAAGTACTTTTTATGGCTTTGACCTATATCCCCTTGCCATTGTTTTATGTCTTACTGTAGAAAACCCTACAGTTATTCAGGTGAAGGAAACCAGTAATTCTCAAAAATAATTGTAGGAAATTACTTCTTTTATTGTAATGATTCAGTTAAAGGAATTGGTTGTTCTACTCTTTTTTTTTTTTTTATGTAAACCTTTCCAGCTTTACATCTGAACTGTTTAATTGATGAACATCACAATATAATTTTCATCAGGTTAATTTTCAACTTCCCTAAAACTAACCAGAAGACACAGACAACTTGTTCCGAAACCCAAGGTAATCCAAATCTAAGAGATCAGAAATTACTTTTTGTGATGAATATTTGAGATTACTCTTTTGTGACCTGTGAAAATCAAGTAAGCTTCAAACAACGGAACGCTGGAAGTAATTTCTCATCTCGTTTCCTGTACTCCAGGCTACCAAAATTTGCTTTTTACATACGGTGCCATCACTCAAAGTGAAAATTCATTTTTGTTAGTAACAAATCCACAAATGCAATAATCTTTTTTGGATATTGAGATCTCAGCAGAAAAATACATGTATTTGCAAGCCAACACTAGGGTTTGCATATTGCTCCTACACTTTAACACAAGAACACCAGGATCATCCAAAGCCGCTTGAAGTCTACCAAGTCCCCACTTTTAAGTGACATTTCGATAGACTTTTGACCAGGTCCCAAGGCAGTATGTAGGTGAGCTATTTACTACATTCTGATCAATGAAAAGACTATTAGTCACACTACTAATTGATTATAACAGCTCCGTCCACAGGGATTTGCAATGTTTGTCACTGGAGATTTCCAGAAGTTTAGAGTAACTGAAAAGTACACTTTCATTGGATACCTAGCAGAATGCACTGGATGTTTCACACTTAGTGAATGAATATTTCAATGTTGATAATACTAGGGTTTAGATATTCAATATTGTATGATGTTAAGAGAAAATGGATGTAAATATGTTTTATGTGACTCCCCTGCAGAACTGAACCATCAAAAATGGAGTAATGTTCTTAGTCTTCCTCGATTCTTAAATAAAACAATTATTTTGCTGTACAATCCCTCTCCTGCATGTTCTTTTATCCTTGCCTGAGCTAGGCTATATCACTGTTTTGATTTGTTTTCATTATTGGCAGCTTTTAGCAATTGAATAGAATTAAGATTATGAGTTTATATCATGCCTTTTGTAATTTATGTACATTGAGCAGAAGCTGAAAACATTAATTTGTCAATCAGTCCTGCTCTATATCTAGTCTCACTTGAGCAGACCAAGTACACACACAGACACAAAAGATCACTATATATTTCTCAGAGGTAAGACGAGCCTGTAAACATTCAGGTATGCTAGGATTTACTGAGACCATTAGCTGTAATTCTGAAGCCTGTTGCACGTATGACAGTATATTACAAAAATCAAAGAGGTTTCAGTATAAAAACCTTTCAATCTAGATAACAACATGAAAATTTACTTCATACTCTTAAGACCAATTTTCAATTCACAGATCAACTCAAGAGTTAAAACTACACACTGTAAAATACTACAACGTAAAACTGGAAAACTCTGAGGCGTGTCAGTATGTATCTGACCCTGGAAGGAGTTTTGTACAATCTCAGAGTATGAAAATGACGACTCACAACATCACGTGAGGACTGGGCAGAAAAAGGTAGAACACACAGAAATGGCAAACTCCGAGAGCCAACTTCAACCTTTCTGTCTTCAGAGAACTGTGGCCTGGACAACAGCAGGTCTAACCCAAGTACTGAAACCATCTTTTTCCCAAAACATGAACAGAATTTCGAATTTTTTTTTCCCTTCCTCACTTGCCTTGCTATGAAACGTGGATAGAGTTGTATACCCCGACGAGCAAATCCTTCACGCAGAAGAAAGAGGAGGGCAGAAAAGAAAAAGCTGTTTTGACAAGAACATTTTTTGTGGTAAAAAATATTTTTTCTGTCTGTGAAAACTCAATATTAAATTTAAAAGTATACTTCTGTTTTATAAAGAGTCTCTGTGAACGTCTGTCTGTTCTAAGGGAGGAAAAGCACTACAGAAGTCAGAGAAAGACAAACAGCCCCAAATCCTTTCTTGACAATATCCTTCAACTATCTGAGGAACAATTAGAAAAAGCGAGTCTGAAAATCCACCCACCCACAAGGCGCAGAACCAAACCCATGAATGAATGTTTTGTTCAAGATATTACCTTACCTTTTGTTGACTTGGCTCTAGGTTCTGGAAATGCGTACCTCAAGCGAGATGGAAGAACATACCAAATAGGAAACATTTTCACTCACTTTTCAGTTTGCCTAGAAGCAGAGAAACTGTATCTGTCCTTTGACCACAACAGAACAAGTGTTACACGCCAATGGTTTGGGTTTTTTTGGTTGGTTTTTTTTTGTTTTTTTTTTTTTTTTTTGTTGTTTTTTTTTTTACACCAGAAGCATAAGCTGTGGATAAAGCTCCATTCTCTTTGTAGAGTTCTATATTTTCTATTGATGTTCATCTGATAACACACTTGTTTTCAGTCAAGCTGGGCATAAGCGTATTTTATTTTATTCATTTGATAGTTATTGATGGAGCTGGATGCCTGCCGTCACTGACAGAACAATCCCCCACCAACACACTCAGTGCAACTTCTTCCACAGCTCTTTCAGGAAAACGCAGCTATTTTGGTTCTTCTTAGAAGACATCTTCCCCTTCTTCCCCTTGTATTCCCTTGCTTCCTCCAGAGACCGCCAACGGGGAGGACAGTTGCACGCATTGGAGAGGAAAGAGACCTGGGCAGCAAGTCTAAAATGCTAGAGTAGAAATGGATTTATCTTTCTGCCAGGGTACAATTTGTTAAATGAAAAGCATCCAGGGGAATAAAGTGCCTCTTCCACTGCATCACGTTTCGACAAAGTGAGACCCATAACGCTGAGCAAAGGGCACTCGCGCCACAGGAGTCAAGGCCTGCACCTCCCACAGCACCAGCAAAACTCACCGGCTGCAACAAGGCTTTTACCATCCCACACCAGGTTAACTCCAACAGCAGTTCCCACACCTCGTCCCAGCATGGCCACCAATCCCCCACGAGGTTTCAACAGTTCATCTACTGCCTGTGCTGTTTCTTCACCCTCTCCAGGCCAGCCCACCCTGCTTCTTGCCTCTGCTGCGTCCCGATTTTTCCTTCTCCAGGCTCCTCTTCCAGCCGGCCTCTCCTCACCCAGGCCCCCTGCTCCTCCTGAGGCCTCTCCATTTGGGGTGCTCTCTCTCCTCCCTCTCCTTCTTCCAGGTCTCTCCTCACCCAGCGCTCCCCTTCCACCCCCCTCAGAGCTATTCAGCTACTCAGTGGAACCAGCCACAGCTGCACCTCATCCACATCAGCCACCCCCTGAAGCCAGCCCACAGCTGTATGTTATCAATGTTAATTAACCTGCCTTCATTCCTCTACAATTCCTCTACATGCCCCCCACCCTCCAGCTGGGACAGGCCCCACCTGTGCCGGCTGAGCAACCCGGGAAGGCTGAGGGATGGCGGGCGCTGTTCGGGTCCGTACCCCGGCGGAGGAGCTGGGGTTTGCCCATCGGATGGCACAGGCAGTCCCGCGTGCCATGGAGCCTGTGCTGTCCCCTGGGTGGCAACACGGTCAGGATGCCAGATTGAACCAGGGTTATTAACTCCTCGAGGTAGAAACCTTGTCTGTACGTAGGCCTTTCACCTGCCACACACATGCCACTGAGACTCCAAAGATACGCGCAAGAAGCGCTGTTAAAGGATGCTAGTAAACACCGGCAGAGACCAACAAAACTCGAGCTTAGGTACCGCTGTTACAACAGTTTAAAATACCACATGATTAATTCTCTCACTGTGATTTGCTTCCTGTGCAGTTTGGGAACCTCACGTTGCTAATTACAGCATTTCCATGTAAAAATGGCTTCTTACCTACCCACAGTACATAGAATTCCCACAAACCAAGTAAGATACACTGTTGTATCTTTAAAGTGGTGGCTGGTGGCGATTTCATAAACAAATACTGTTGGCTTTAAAAAACAAAACAAAACCCAACCATCACATTACTAATAAAAAGATTTTGCCAATGGCCCTTAACAATATGATAATTTATTTAAAACAGATACAGTCCTGAAAGTGACCCACTTAAAATTATTAAAAAGATATGGTGTTTATTCTTGCTGTCCATAAAATAGGCAACAGCATATGAATATGCAAACCGATCAGATGTAATTAACACAATTGGCTCCTACTGAAACACAATCTTCTGTGTTTAAGGGAGTTGGATGCAAAAACTAATGAGGTCAAGTTAATATGCTTGTGAAGAAAGCATCAGCTGTCAATGCAACTGACAAGAATGCCAGTACAAATCCCCTTTTCTGAGAAAACAATTTAAATTTTCCTCAATAAACTAGGAAATCTCGAGAGCATGGAGTCAACCAGCACTGATAAATGTGGGACAATTAACAAGTAAGAAATAAAGGCTTGTGTCCATTTATAGTAACAATAAACATGACATTTAATTAACTAGAAGGTTTTCAACAAGTGTTATGGGCAATTAGTGACCATCACAGCACTAGCCTCATCAATTCTGTCCAAGATGCACCATTCCAGCAGATTACCTGCAGATATCTTGGTCCACTGACCTTAAGGAAAAGGTAAAATGTAACTAAATGTTTTATGACATCAACAATTAAACTAAGCAGGTTTGAACTCTTAGCACAAAAATCAATACCCACAAAACTGTTGAATGCTCAAACATTTACATTTTTTCTTTTCTAGTGGGTAAAATCCCTGAAGCCATTTCAAAACACTCTCCTTACTTTGCAACCCTCCCCTCCTTATACATAACAATAAGACAGGAATTTCTAAAATTGCAGGCAAAAAAATGTGAAAATCAAACTTTTATTTTAAAAGAAGACTTTGATTCATACATAGTCATGCCAGTTTCAGTGACAAATTCATCTTTGAGACATTTCAATAACTCATTTAATTATGAAACAGTTGTAAAATTTCAGTTAGGGGTGTTGTAGACATTAATTCTGTGTTTGCATTTATTACACAGGTGGTATAGTATATAATGGAACAGTGTTGTTATGTCTGTAGTCTTATATGTAAGTAATACACTACAGGTAGAGAAGTATTTCAAGTATTCCTAGAGCCACCAGCAAATATCTGAGTTCTTATCAAGATGGTAACAATTCTTGAAACCAAAAAAGGGCAAAATATCCTATCTTTAAAAAGGGCGAAAAGGAGCCAAAAATTTATATACCACTGCTGTAATTCTTGTTGAAAACGTCCAGAAGGAAACTGCAAAATAATATAGCCTTTATACACTTGGAAGAAAATGAAAGTTATTAGCAACAAACATGAATTTGTCACACATCACAGACACACTCCATTTAACTCAGCCTAACTTCCTTCCAGGGTAAATTCCTTAAAGGAATTAAAAAGCCTTAAGGACAGAAGAGAAAGACAGGAGTCCCATGCTTTGGTATGAGCAAGCCTTTTGGCACTGCTTCACATAACATGCACACTGCAAACCAGGTTGGAAATCACAATTGTAGCAGTTCCCAGTAGCTCACTGCCAGGGAATCCACAGAAGCCTGTTAGGAATTTGCTATTTTCAGTATTTTCAAAAGTAGCCTAGGTAGAGGAGTAGGTTATAACTTAAGTAATTTTCAAATCACTTCAAACAGTAGGGGCTGCAAGCACTTTGGTGATCAGTACTGTAGCTCGTATTTATCTTAAACTGTGGAAATGGATTGAAAGAAACACACACAATTCAAGAAAAATAAATGCAAGAAGTAATTCCTGGGCAAATATCATCAACTGCACTAAAACCAGAATGGGAATTTGGGTAGAAAAGGAACCTTGAGGATGAAACAGATCACAAGCTAATTCGTAAGTGACGTGCTGCTAAACAGTCACCATTCAAAACTATTAATTAAAGAAAATCATACTAACAGCATACATAGGAATATTGTTTATATGATAGAAACAGCATCTCCCTGCTCAACCCTGGTGAAATCTTAGATGGAGAATAAATCCCGGTTTTGGTGCTACACTTCAGAGGTATGCTGTGGGACTGACTGTTCAGGAAAGAACAAGACAAGTGCTCAGGTGGGGTGTAAACAAAGAAAGAAATCTTTGATATCAAAGGCTACAGACATAACGACACTGTTCCATTATGCAAAGAACACGCAACATGCAGCTGCTGTGCCCATATCAAGTGGCCAGGAGAACACCGTGGAGGTGAACGATGTGCCGTTCTGCCTGCTGACCCTCAGAACGAAGTCCTGATACTCTTCACGTTACTAGATGCTCCAGCGTTACATGATCTCCGAAGAAATCTTCCTCCCTCCCTATCCCAAAAATGTGATATACTACATTACACAACATGGAAAAATGCCCCAATCTGAAACAAAAGTAGCCACAGTCTTTAAATATTAAATAAATGCTTTGGCATTACTTTGATTCCCTGCCTCCCCCCCCCCCCCTCCCAAAATACAGACAGAAATTAGGATTTTAATAGTGGGCATACAATGAGATATTATTTTGCTTGTGAAGGTACCACTGTTAGTCTTGTAACCTCCCATGCACTCCTGAGGTGCAGATTTACATGATTGTCAGTAGCTTAAATATAAGTTTAAACTGTAGTCCAAACCCAACAAACAACCCCTCAAGAGTCTGAAGCAAAGCCGAAAGCAAAGTTTGAATCCCAGTTCCTGCTAGGTGGAATAAGGCATAGCAACCCAATTGCAGGAGAGGATAATCAAGGTTTTTTATGAAAAAAAACCTCTGTGAGAAGAGTGATTAAGTACTGGAAGAGGTCACCAAGGACACTGACCATCAGTGCTGTTTTTAAAACCACGTTGGTCAGGGATAGTTTAAGACATAATGGGGAATTGGTGTGATATTTTAAGATATTTTAAGACAGGGGAATGGGTGAGACATCCTCTAGCAATTTGAATGTTGGTTGGATTCTTTCAACTGCTGATGCACACGAAGAATGGGAGGCAGCTCTCCACCACCCCTACGCTGTGAAGTGTGGAGAAAAATACCATCTCCGCTCCTCCTCGGAGCTCAAACATGGGCAGAGAAGGAAACCCCAGGGGGGTTCTTCAGCACTGCTGGCAGACTGTGCGAACACCCTTGTAGCGTACTCTTCACATACACCAGGTTCCACAGCCATGCCACCCCTACGCCTCTGCCATTCGCCCCTAACAACATCTGCCTTTAAGACTTTGGTAAGTCGAGGCCAGAGAAATCCCCTTTCACCCCGATTCTCGTGGTGTAACAGTGACACCCAGTGACGAGTTTTACACTAAACTCCTGCGGGCACCCAGAAAAACATCCATCCCTCCCCTGTTCGGAGGCGGAATGCAGAATTTCTGAGTTTGCCTTTGCTCCCTGCGGAAGCCTGGGCAGCTCGCTCGCTGCTCGGCACAAAAGTTGGCATCGTTGGGAGCCGAAGAGCAAACCCCCTCCGCATCGCTGGGAGCTAAAGAGCAAACCCCCTCCTCAGTCCCACCCTTTCGTGCTGCCGAAGCTGCGGTCGCCCAGCAAGAAGGAGTCTGAACGCAGAGCACTTTTATTGCTGTCTCAAGAACAGTTATCCTTCAGTAATTTGAAGAAAGCTTGGTAAGTCGGAAGCAATTTATTTAGAGCTCAAGTAAATACAGGCCCACAGTCCACGCAACTCAAACGGGTAGTAAGCAGGTACTACATGTAGAAGCATTTGGACCTAAATCTAAATTTGGTACTTCTTTTACTCACCTCAGCACTATGCCACAGTCTCATGGGTACTTCCTCGTGATAACTGGATGTGCCTCCTTGGCTATCACAACCACAAAACCAATTCTATGATAGCAACCTTTTCTGAGCTTAAACATCTCGTTTAAACATTTTAACCTGTGGAATAGTCCTCAGGCTGTCAACAAACATATAACTTTAGCACATGTTAACACACAGATGGACTATCATCATCTCATTTCTTGCTTAGTTTGAATCCCAGCAATTAGAAATGAAATTAGAGGCTATTCTTATTGAGATGGTGGTTCAGTTTCATTCTTAGATATTCGGCTCAAAACTTGGCAAAGGTGGCCATGACATACATCATGACCACATATTTAATCAGTGCACATAGTTATAGTCTGAACATTCATGCTCCTTTATGCCAGTTTCATTAATTATAGAAGAGTGGACCAAGACCCAAACCAACAATGTGTTGCAGAGAACTGGTGATGTGAAGGGAGGAAGGGGAAAAAAAAAATCCAAACCAAACCAACCAACACCAAACACCCTGTCTCAAAAAGTACATAAAAAGCACATCTCTTTCTTAAATTACAAATAAGTGTTCTTGTAAAAATATTCTTATTTCTGAGTTTGAGACATATAATTTGCAACACAAATATCTGCTCAACTGTATTATCGTAAAAAATAAAATAAATGCATGGGAAGCAGAAAGGCTTAAAGCAATGTAGAAAGAAATCCATATAAATCACTGTGTTATTATGGACTTTTAAAATATATTGAAGAAATATTCAGGTTGACAGAAGTGGCTGGTGCACAACATTGTTTTATAATGTCATGATTCTTACTAGTGTTTATAAACATATTTGTAGGGTGTGTGCAAGGCTGAGATGCTTTTCCTCCTAAGAGTCCGTTTTGAAGAAATTAAACGTCTCCTCAACGTCACAACAGGTTCAGGTACGGAAATCAGAAGATGCTGTGCAGTGGGTTGACCCCAGCTGGCAGGTAAGTTCCTAACACCATCATTCACTCACTTCCTCCACCCCAGGCAAGATGGAGGAAAGTCATGGAGATGGGTCATTTCCTCAAAAATGGGCCAGGGAGTTGACAAAGCAGTGTCACTAAGGCAAGAGCTGCAAGGCCTCTGGCACTGGATGAACATGACCAGGCACAGAAACTGCAGGCACACTTGCAGTGGACTCAGAAATGTAACAGAACCGAACCCTGCCTGCAGCCCGAAGCACTGCCCTCCGCACGCAGGCGGTGCAACAAGCGGCACGTAAACATGTCCACGGTGGACGAAGGAAGGAGTCACAAGATGAATCAGGCAAAATTATTTGGCTCCAGAAAGCATGATTTGCATGAATAAAAAGATTACTGCATGCTTTGGAAATTAAAGGCTTTCTTAATTATAATGCAAAACCTAATTATAGTTACTGGAGATGTTTGCTATTTACTTACAATAAGCACCTCGATGCAGCATAATCAAAATAACTGCAAGCTCACTGGCATCACATAAGGACATGCGTGAGTCAGGACCTTGCCAAGTCTGTGACCCCCGCAGAAGAGCAGCTGTGCTCGGTCACACGTGCAGGCTGCCCTCCCCACCCCAGAAACGCTGAACTTACACAGGGCTTCCACTCCTACAACGGGAAGGATGCTTCTTTACTGACGATCCTGAATTCTGAGCAACACAGAAACCGTTCGCTGACTCACTGGCCAAACAGTATTTCAAGACTGGACCCAGTGCCAGAGCAGCGGGGGCAGCTGGAAGCCCCCCCTCCGTTGGGAGCCTGCAACCAAGGCACCCACAGCGGGTGGGCACAGCACCACCAGACATGGCCAAGTGCAGGGACCCCGACAGCACAGTGGTACTGCCAGCACTAAAGGTTTGGTGCCAAAACACTCAGGACCTGAGAGTAGAGGAACTCAGGGTAGGCACTACCTGCTCACACCTCAAGGACTGAAGCAGCAATGAAATTTCTGTTTAGGTGCTCTGATGATTTTACTGGCCTCATTAAGTACAAGACTTTCACAATTAGTTGGCCCACACAAGCCGAGAATGTGCATCAAGTTTAATTCTTTAATCACGGTTATAACAATTACTCATTTGAGATTCTGAGAGGAAAGTAAAATGAAGGAGCAGACCATCCTTTTGCCTAGACTACAAGGATTCCTAATCTGTTGGAAGCCCATTCTGAATTCTCCCTCCCTCTTTTCTCTTTGTGTATTAAATAAAATCATAAATCCCTACAGACATATGCACTGGAGTTGCAATAAAGTTCCCTTCCACAAGATCAAGAATTTTAATAAAAGACATAAATTCTGTTTCAGCCTTGAATCACAGTGGCAGCTTCTCAGTGCCCAGATCGCTGCATGGTTAAAATGGAAAATGGAAAATATTCTACTGCAAACCTGTCTAGGCTTCACATTCAGTATCAGGCTGTTGCTTCATTTTGAAGGTAGGTTTATTTTCTTCCCCAACAATTTTCAACAACTTAGAAAGTCTGCTAAAGTAAAACGCGTAGCACTTTTGGAAGGGAGTTACAGTGCCATTTTTAAAAGCACAAGCAGCACGCCACAGGAATGCACAGGTAAGAGTCTACCTCGGGCCAACCTGTACAAGTTTGCATTACATATTGAAAACAGTAATGCAGGAGCTTTTAATGTGTAATCAGAGTTTGGTTTTTTCCCAAGATGTTATCTTTATACACCTGCTTCTCCCTGCCATGAATATTACAAAATAAACCACTAATCTGTACTTGCAAAATAATGCTTTCCCAGAGTTTCACCACATTATTATGAAAGCCAGTTCACATATGAAGAATAATGAAAGCAACTCTTGAGTATACAAATCCCATTTTTTTAATTCAAATTGAACAATAGCATAATTATATGATGTACCATCAACTTACAAATCCAAAAGACTGGTTAAGGTTTCACAGAATTTATATACAGAATTTGCCTCAGCTAGAAAGCATAGTATTAACAGAACTCACTCTCTTATTAGGGGGTGGAGAAAGCTGAAATATGATCTTTCAGAATTATCAAAATTTTGAAAGTTGTGTCAAAATAAATCCACAACTATGTTTTTCATATTTTAAACTCATAAATGATCTCATGCAATCATGTGCTTCTCTCTATTGTCTGCCATTGTGTGCCCTGTCAACTGTAAAAAAGTAAGAACACATATTACATTATTAAGATATAACTATGTTAAGAACACAATGTTGTTTAATAAAATTATTCAGTTGTATGTAATTTTAGTGGTTCATCCATTTAGAATTCAGTGCAGCTAAATAAATTACAATACCTGTTAAATCAGTACGTCACATACAACCTCACATTATTTTCTCACTAAAGAAAAAGGATCTCTAAGTATTAAAGACATCCTAAAAGTGGCTTTTTCCTCTCAGAGCTGTTATTAATAGTATCCTATGATTTCTTCACAGGAAGCAATTTCAATGCAAAACTGAGCTTCAATTCATCAATATGGAATGTGGCATCTATTTCACTATACAAATTCAACAACATCAAAATCAGCGGCAGCAAAACCCTCAGTTAACTAGCAATGAAGACAGAGGGGCCTGTTGTCAGATTCTGATAATTAATAAAATAATATTCATTAGGACATCTTTATCAAGAATGTAACATTTCCCAATATTGCCTGGGTCTGTAATGAAATCCATTGGGAGCAACAACAGAAAAAGCTGACCAAAAGCTGCGCTCCTGACCTCCTGCAGATTGCACCATGAAGTGCAGCTGGCTTTCCAAAGGCAGCCTCAGCACTCACCGTTTGTTATTCTACACGGGGGGCAACTGCCCCAAAGTGATCAACCTGCCCCATAGTTTCTATAGTGCAATTCAAAATGGTGCTGCTCACTCAACTTATTTGCCATCTTTAAGTGAATAGATGCGCTGAGGATCAAATGGCAATCTGAAAGCCACAGAATCGTGCAATTAAACCTGGAGCTTGTTGAGCCACTCGGGTCCTTTAATACATGAGCTATTTTGAAAATTCCTTTATACCCTGCACTTAGTAAACAGAGAGAAACTAACTCTGAGGGTAATTAGAACCACTGTAATCCATAATTAAAAGCACCGGCACAAACAACTCATCATTCATTTTGCATTTTTCTTTGACAGTATATCTAATTCCTTTCGTTGGGTGGGTGGGGTAGGAACTTTTCAATGGGATTACCACCTCCACATTGCTTTGAGCAAGGTTGTGGGGGGTCTGGCTGAGCCCCACAGCAGCCCTCAGTGCTGTGCTCGTACTGGTAGCTCGGAAGGTGGGGATACCACAACAGCAGTTCGGCTGCGGCTCAGCATTGCCTGCACAGCACCGGGGCTGTCTCTAACCATCCTCACCCACCAGCAGGCTGGGGAAGGGGGGTGGGGGCAGGATCTCGAGAAGGGACATAGCCAGGGCGGCTGACCCAAAGTGACTGATGGGATATTCCATACCATGTAACATCTGCTCAAATATAAAAGCTAAAAGAGAGGAGGGGTGGGGGGGGGGAGGGCATTCATCAGTGATGATGTTTATCTTCTGGAGCAACCACTACCTCGACTGCAGCCCTGCTTCCCGGGAAGGGCCCGAACATCTCCTGCTGATGGGAAGCAGAGAAAATCATCTTTTGTTTTCCTTGGCTTCCATGTGCATGACTTTTACTATTGCTTCATTAAGTTACCTTTACCTTACCCCAAAAGCTTTTTCCCCATCTTATTCTCTCCCCACACTGTTAGGCTGAGGAGGGGAGTGACAGAGCGGCTTGGTGGGCACGTGGCCTCCAGCCAAGGTCAACCCACCACAAAGGTACGTGGCTGTAACGCATTGTTCAGCATCATACATGCACAGCTTTCAAACTAAAGTTCTTATTTAGCAGCTTATGTTCCATTTTAAATGAGACACAAATTCCCTGACAGAGGCAGAACACTGTGCAAGTATATGCAGTGTATGCCCTAAGCCAGAGTCTAGCTTACAGACATACAACCATGTAGTTAAAACAAATAAATATATGACTTAAAGTCATAAACATACAAATTCTGAAGACCCAGTCACAATCAGGCAAGCTACACCAAGAACAGACCACTCCAAAAGATTTAACTTGGTACCAGAGGTGTGAAAGGCAAAACTGTACATTGTACATTCTCTAAATGGTTAATAATCGTGTCATTTACACATCTACAATGGACTAGGATAGCAAAACCAGTACACACCCGGGGACATATACAGCAGGCGTGACTATTTCTGCTAAAAGCTAATTACTGCTGTCACAGGCAAAGTGTGGAAAGACGATCGATCACAAGTACTTAGAGAAACTGACGATAAGCAGGCCACAAGGAATGGTGCCTTGGCTTTTTCTGTCCTGGTGGATGGAGTTACTTTCAAGCACCTCCAGTCTCTGCTGGCTCCTTTAGCTCTTTAAAAATTACAGCTGACAACTGTTTGATCATCCATGAGCAACCAGAACTTTTCTGGTGTGAGTAGGCACTCCTATCCAAGTCCACCTTGTCCCCAAAACACTTGCATTGTTAAGCAGGTGAAGGAGCTATTAGTAGTGTGGAATAATCCTTCAGAAAGTTGAACTGACATCCATATGAGAAAAATGAGAAAGAACAAAATCTAGCAAGTTGAAGAGAAAAACATAAAATGAGAGGCTAGAACACATGAGGACCAATGTAGTCAATGCATAAAAGCTAAGATATCCTTTTTCAAACATGTCAGAAGACAAAACCCTTTAGAGATTCATGGAAACACTGAGAAAACACAAGGCCACAGCAGAACAAAATAAATTATTTTGACTGCATTTTCACTGTAGAGGAGTTTCACAGCTTTTCACCTTGGAATTCATCTTCACAGGGACATGCCATAGGATCTCTTCTTAAGCTGAAGCACAATTACATTACAGGAAAAAAACCCTGAAGAGTAGCAGATCTCCAGCACCAAATGTTACTGGCCCAAAACGAAATGGAAGTACGGAATAGATGTATGATTACCTGTTGTGCGTAATCCCTCACTTCCAAAGAACTGGAAGATGGAAAAGGCTACACTTGGTATTTTTAAAGCTCTGTGAGGTGATGCAAGTGATCCCAGATTATGGCGTCTGACATTAACCAGGCGATCTATTACTAAGCAAGCAGTAAAATTCCTTTCCATAGCACATTAAGCACACCAGAAAGGTGAATGGACTCAAGGACAGAACTCACAGCATATTAAAGGTTGCTGAAGACAAAGAGGGTATTTCTGTCTTAGAAAGTCTCCAGCTCTGGAGTCTAGGTAGAGACTACCCAGCAAATATCACTGTGCACTTGCCCTGTTTCCATACTCTTTCCTAACATCAATGTCAGAAGGCAGGGTACTAAGGTAAGGAATCCTTAGGTCTGATCCATATTGCCATTCCCACGTTAGGCACAGTGCAAAACCACTTAATATACACTCATATGATAGACTGGGGAAGGAATATGGACTATGTCCTATTAAAAAAAAAGTGCCCCAAACTAGCATCGTTCTTTGAGGATGCTAAAAGCACGCAGACAAGAGAAATCCAGCCAATTTTCTAAACACATTTTAAAAATACCTCAAATCACAGCTTTTTCCAGAAATTACCCAGGTGTCTCAGCAGAGAGTGGTCACTAACAGGTTGTAAAGGATTTGAATTAGCACTTAGTAGCATTCAAGTTATTCATAATCTGCAGAAGAGCAAAATGTAAAGTTAACTGTTTGTGGTGATTCAGCAGTTGCCTAATGAAAGTGGCAAAAAATAAAATCACATAAAAATAAAAGCTAACTGAAGAATTGCAGGGTAGTACTTCATAAATAAGTGATAAAAAGGTGACAAATCAGTGCAAAGTGTAACGTACTGCAAAAAGTTACTTAAGTTTACATGTTTTATACATGCTGACAAGCTCCAAAGTGGCTATTATCACTCAAGAAAAGGATCTGGGAGTTAGCTGCAGATGGTTTTATGAAAAAAGCATGTCTGTTGGCTTAGCAGCAGTCTAGAAGGCAAGTAGGTTAGGAATTGTTACAAAAGAAATTAAGAATATTAAAAAAAAATCCCAAAACTATGTCGCTTTTTAGGAGTTCTTATCAATGTATCCAAAAATGTACATAGTAGAACTGGGAAAGGCACAAAGGTCAGTGGAAAATCATGACGAAATACATTAATACCTTCCAAAATGGACTGTAAGCCTGCAGGTAACAGTCAGAGAACAGCTATTGACTTCCCTAGCACAAAAGCCAAAGAGTACGACATCTTTGAGTATCGGGAGGTAGATTCAATAAGAGCACTACATATTCTTTGTACGAGGCAGAGTTGTACCACGGGACTCATTGACAGAAGATTCTACACTGAAAAATCATCTGGACAAATTAATGGGAAAAAAAATAACCTTTCATCTGCCCTCACACTCTTCCCTAGGCTTCCACCACTGGCCTCTGTCGGAGCCAGGATCTTGAGCTAAATGGAGCTTTAGTCTGCTTTAGTCTTTATATTCTACACCCAAAAAAGTCAGCCACAGCTGAGTATGTAGATTCCTGCCACCAGAAAGACTTATGACCACTTTTTCTTTTCCTTTGAAGACTGGCTGCATACACACGATCTCTCCCACAAGGACCTGCAAGCGCCTGCACACGACTCTTGTAGAGAGGTGTGATAAACGAGTCTCAACAGGAAGAAATCAGTCCTATGGAACCGCCTTTGCCTCTCTAATATGTGCTTTCACCACACATGCAGAATATCAACAACCGCCATGTGGCACCACCTTCTCTGCCCCGATACCCCAGCCAGACCAGCGTGCTGTAAACGTCGACCAGGCATCATCGACCAGGCTGCCTTCCAGAACCAGTCCATGCAGCCGATGTACGAAGCTCTGATTCATATTCAAGTCTCTCACATCTCCATAGAGAAACTGGGGCTTAGCGTCTATACACATTTTTGAGATATCTCCAGCCTTAATAAATTCAGCTTGCTACAGTTCAGAAAAATTCAAATAGCTATAAAAAGCCAGTGGCTGCAGGAAGGAGGAATCTGAGACAGTGTTGCTTCAGCCAAGCCTTATTTTGAGACACACAGTCTAAGATGAGACTGGCTTTGCAGCCAACCAGGTGACAATCTGGGATTGGGTTCACAATTGATATGCATTAACACCTCCTATGTTAACACCTGTACATCAAGGTATTTATGATGTGCCTCAGTGTGCTGGCATGCCTTGGGAGACAATGAGACAGAAACATGGAAAGACTGGGGTATGGCAACGAGTAACGTTTAGACATCTTGCCAAACAGCGGAATCCAGAGCACTGCTGAATTCTGCTAATAATATGGTAGACAAACTGGTATGCCAGAATGGAATCGAAAAATATCTATATAATGCATAAAGAATCACTCAAGTTAACCAGCTGAAAACAATAGGGAGTGAGGCTTCTCTCTGCGCCTCAGAGAATTAGATGCCTACCTCCAGCTGCAACCTCTAAGCCATAAATATCCCTGGAATCAGTCAGCATTCTTTAACCAGTCTTGAAGCATCTGAGCAGCAACAGGAGTATCAAAGTTCCCTATTCTTGTATTACAGTATGTCAGAATTTTGCTTTCCAAACTGGAGCTTTAATATTTGCACCCATCTCAGAAAGAGGGAAATAAAAAGAAAGTTGTTCCTTCTTTAGCCTGGTAAGAGTTCTATTTCTCCCTCTCATTTACTGAAGTCCACAATGCCAAAAGTTCATTGTCAATTTTTGTATTTCATTCAGACACTAATTCCACATCAGAGTGCTTGCAGTGTTTCAACTCTGCAAGTTTTGGGAGGCTTTTGTTTGTTTGTGGGTTTTGTATTTTTAATTATTAACGACTCTTCATCAGTATAAGAAGCCATGTAAGAGACTAGAGTGACATTTCTATTGGCAACATACACAAGAAACCCTTGCAATTTATTTCTTTTCGGTTGATTCTTGAGAAGGTATGCCCTTGACAGATGGCTTCTCTATTCAGATATACCAGGGCAAGTCCATAATTCTTTAGCATCAGTAACACAAAGCACAGACTCCCCTTGTAATTTACTTTGTAGAGTCAGAGGAATGGTTTTCAAGATGCTGCAGTTACTTTCCACAAACAAAATGTGTTCAAAGTCACAGAAGCATTTGTCACTGCTCTTTGTCAGATAGCGCTGTTTCTTCTGCTGAGGGGACAATCTTCTTTGTACTTACATTGTTTAATGCACCCAGAGGGTTCACAATACTTTCTGTCACAATAACACAGTCTCTTCTCAACCCCCAACAGGACAGTCTGTTTCCAGAATCCATTTTCCAATTGTTAGCAGGTTATTTGCAAAGCTAGTTATCCTCTCCTCTCCCTTTCAAAAAGTTTATCAGGTTTAAGCAAGACACTCCAGCAGGTCACCCATCTATCAAAAACATCTACCTCCATCTTTCATAAAAAGGTTTTTCAGCATGAAAACTGAAGAGCTTCAGCTTTTGCTGATCCAAATACCTTCTGCCTGTTTACTTGAGATTTACACAGAATCATCCCATGCCCTTTGACATTACCAGTACAGGACTCATGCAAAAAAGGACACTGCTACCCTTTAATGACATGTATGATGTTGATAAAATTATTTCCCATAATGCCCCATGAATGAGCTGGACTAATCTCTAGTAAAAGCTAACTGTATCAATATTGTCTGGTATGGCAGAGAAAAGACTGGACGTAACATACAAGATATCTGTGTCGCACCTCTGAGTATCCAACTGCACTTCCCAAGAGTGTAAGATCCACAGACTCTGTAACAAGGTATCGCCTTTGCCATAAAATGTCTCATCAACAACAGGAATGTGTGGATGTATGATGCTGTTTGCAGGGCACAATTTTTGCAGTTGCAAGAAATAGTTATTAGTGGCAGTATCTTTGTTAACTGATAGCATGCACACTGCAGCATGCCCGTTTGTAATGCAAGGAACTGCAGAAACCGCTCATTATGTTAACAAGATCTCTCAATTCATAATGATACATCACTTGGATTTTAAAATAACTTTTTGCTGTTTAACCTCTTACTTCCAGACTAAGTAGGAAATCAAACTGCGATGCAAACTTCTTTGGGTATCGTCATTTCTTCCTCCCTGTCACCATTTTCACACCTACCGAAAATCTGCAGAAGAGTGACTGCTCCTGCTTTTTGTCATAGGAAAAAGATTCATGGCTGGAGTAAAATGTAATGGTGTCCACTGTAGGTTACTCTCTTCCCTGCAACTGAGAAGCTTAACTAACTTTTATTCAGGATGACATATCAATTGTTCTACCATAACAGCAGCATTATATAACTATATATTATTCACTATTTACTTTGAGTTACATGTAAGGTGTTCTTTCACAGCGATGGATTTTGTTCAAGAGTGACTTTCTCTATACATAACGCAGTCCTGACACACGAGCTTTTGCTTGGAAATAGGGATATTGGCTTTGGAACTCAGTTTTCTATTCAACAATTCCTATTTTTGCTTTACCAAAAACTAGGATGCCTTACAAAACTTGTACTTGAGAACTGAGCACTAGTATTTTATAGGTCACAAATAATTCAGATATGGATAACAGAGGACCCTGGGGTTAATGAATCTTAGCAGTAATTCCGGCTGAGGCAGTATTTGCACTGTCTTATTACACCCTCATCTTCACAGTAGCTTAAAAAAAATAATATGTATTTTTGGCATTATTTTTTCTGGTTGCTGTATACTCATCTGAGACATCATGATTTCATTTAATTTTACTATTTACTATAGCATTTCCCTCAAAAAAAAATCAAATTTGATCTACAGACAATAACTAGAGAAGGAAGGTAAACCTGGCTAAATAAAACTGATATATTCTCACGGTGTCATTGATGAATTAAAATAAGCAATTCCTCTTCCCATTTTGTGACAATGACATGATATTATCTAGGTTAATCTGTTGACTGAAACAAATGCACAGTCACTTAATTTCTATGATGAATATGGCATTCCAAAATGAACAAGGGCAATCCTTTTTCCTTCATATGTAAAGATCAACAAAATCATGCAGCTTAAGTACCAAAAAACCCTCCCTTTCTCATGCAACACTGTTCTGGGATTTTCCATATGCAGAAATCATTACATTCAGCTATAACCTAATAAGTTTCAGCAACTTTAAGACAGAAAAGCTTCACACAGTTGTATAATGTACTAAACGTGTTACATAACAAGTAACAGAGATTACCACTTACATGTATCTGAATTTCCCTGAAAAACATTTAAAAATTACACTAAAAGAACACTTGATTTCGTACATAAGTGCTTTTCCTTATGGCTCAGAGAAGACAGCATTATCAGGGCAATCCTTAAACCTTTGTGCTTTTATAACACGTACTAGTTACAACCTGCCTGTGAGAATCTGTTTCAAGTGGGGTTCTTGGTTTGCTTGGTTGGAAAGGTAATGCAAAATAAATGCACATTACTGATAATGGAGGAAGACAAAAATATATTTGTCTGGGTTTGTAACTCCTAAATCCTCCTAGCCTTGGTGAAATGAACAAAAGCAACAGAGACTTTGCCTATGCCTTGATTTAACGGGGTTGCAAAAACACTTTCAAGAATGCAAGCTTCATTTTTGTGCCTCAAGGCAGAAAAAAATACTGTTATGACATTCCTAACAGGTATTTGCCTATCATGTTATAAAGAACTGCAAGAAATGCCTGAACTGAAATCTGCTGAAAGCTTGGAAAGTCATCAGAGACGGTATCACTTCATGTTTCTCACACTTGTCTCCAGGCACTTGCTATTTTCTTTTGTCACAAACCAGGCATGCAGTTAAACTGACCATTGGGCTGGTTCAGCGTGGATGGGTGACTGACGTCTGAGGGCTTCCCACGTGTAGGGCTGGATGGGAGCTGCCCACGGGCGCTGAGGGAGCTGGTGGCAGTGCTCACCAAGCCGCCTGCCATCATTTCTCAGCACTCCTAACTAAGCAGGGCGGTCCCAGTCACCTGGAGATTAGGAAGTGAGACTCCCACCTACAAGATGGGCTGGAAGAAGGATCTGGGAACTACAGGCCTGGCAGCCTGACCTTGGTGCCAGAGGTGGTTATGGAGCAGGTCATCCTGAGCACCATCACACGTCACATACAGGACAACCAGGTGATCAGGCCCAGTCAGCACGGATTTAGGGAATGCAGGTCCTGCTTGACGAACCTGATCTCCTTCTAGGACAAGTTGACCTGCTTAGCGGATGAGGAAAAGGCTGTGGGTGTTGGAATTCAGTAAAACCTCTGACACAGTCTCCCACAGCATTCTCCTGGAGAAACTGGCTGCTCATGGCTTGGATGGGTGCACCCTTCGCTGGGTAAAATATTGGCTGGACAGCTGAGCCCCAAGAGTGATGGTGAATGGAGTTACATCCAGTTGGTGCTGGTCACCAGTGGTGTTCCCCAGGGCTCGGTATTGCAGCCAGCCCTCTTTCATATCTTTATCAATGATAATCTGGCTGTCAGTTAGATGGTTTCCTCAAAGAGAGTTAAAATGCCATAAAACCTTTACATTTCAAATCTCAGTACTGGACAGATAATAGTGAGTCAGATACCAAAAACCTGAAACACCTCTGATGTATTTGAAAAAACAGCTGAGATCTGCTGACTCCACATGAATGTCCTCTACCTTCTCCACTGTACATAATGCGCCTGCTGCCAGTTACCATTCTAACAAACTAACGTTTCTCTGAAGAACAGTAAAAATAAATAAAGCCCACAGTTCAGGCAACTGCCTTGGTGCGGGCGTAAGCAAATGAAACTATAACGACACGACAGGCTTTATGTCTGCCTTGGCCGACATTCCACGGTTCCCCTGCTGAGACCTTGTGGCTGTCAAGTGCTCCTGATCATGCCCCAGTGATCCTCAACCCCTTCAGCTCAGTGGGTGAAACACCCAAACCGCAGTCAGCAGATGTCTGGCACACAGTCAGCAGAACGAGGCAGCACCACAGCGTTAGCAACAACCACCGAATAATGTCAGCACAGAAGGCAGCAAGTGCGACGCTGGCCAGTAGTACATTATGTGCACGAACAAAAAACAGTGGGACCCTATGAAGACACATTTGACTTTTTTTGCTACGGGCAGAAGTGCTCAAGTTCTCATAACTAAGGAGCATTCCTAACATTGACTGTAGCAAGAGCCCATAATACTTGGGTTCTTCAGGGGAAAAAAAAACCCCACACACCAGTGTTTATCCCCAGTTGCATTATCAAAGTTGCAAATTAACCAAGACTCTTTGAACTCACAGAACATCAGGCTTTTTGAGGATTCAGAAATGTTACTCTCTTTTGAAGAAAGCAAACAAGCTCTTGCAATCTACATGATTTTCAGAGCAAATAAACAGTCCATCAGACAAAAGCCAATTAACGTCATTATCTTCAACCTCCATTTAAAGTTCCCAGTTTTCCCTGTATTTCCCCTGCTATGCTTCTAGCCTTGTCCATCAGCAAGCACAGCTGCACATCCAGGAAGGAAAATGCCCCTAAGGTGCAGATTTGGATGGCCCAGATCACCCCCCCATAAATCAGTTTGCTGATTCGCAGGGTCACGCTGTAAGGAAGGGTCTGCCTGCTGCTGCAGCTCGCCCGGAACACCCTGATGCTTTGGGTTCTCCTGTTCCGCAACCCAAAATCTCCTATCAAGTCCTTCATGTTTTGACTGTACGCAGTAGATGACTTCTAAAGTTTGCTTAAAACAACTACCACATTTTCAAAAAGTTGAAAGTTCTGCATGGACTCAACACTGGCAATCGCAAAGCACACAAGTTGTATGGTAGCTGCCAAACCACGCTCAGTTTTCTAAGTCTATGGAACACACTAAAACCTTTGCACATCACACAACATGACTTTTTTAGTGTCTTAAGTCCACTTTTCTGAAGTTAAGCTATCAGTTGTCTCAATCATCCCATTTCCTAAATTAATAACTGCGCAGGCAGCCACTATATTCTCCCTCATATGACTACGGCTTTCTTTTTGCTACTCTCCCCTTGTACTGCAATTCTGCCTTTCATCTATATTCTTTAAATTCCTCTGGCCTTCTCCCAGGGAATATGCAGGGGAAAAAACCCTGTCGGAACTGGAGTTCTGCCAAATCTAATTTACTGACACTTAAAGGAATTCCAACTGTCCTCAAATCAGACTGAAAAGAATCTCTAATGAAGGCTTATTTTTAATTTTTAAGTAGAGGACTTTAATGAATTTCCTGGTTTACTGGGGGAGTGATGCGGATCTAGGTTTTCACATATTCCTTCATGAATATTTCTCACTACATACTGGATGTCATTATTCTACTGAGAATCAATTAGCCCAAGTGTTGTTATGACAGTTACAGAAAAATTGTATTTTTAGCTACGATTTATACTGTTCTGTCTCTTCCCAAGCAATCTTCACAGAAATGCTGAAAACTTCAAACCTAATCGGGTAGTGAAAGAAAATCTCTTTGAATGAGAAAGAAATATATGCAATTTGGAAGGGTTTCTAGAAGAAAACATAAGCTTTTTACTCCTAGATGTACCTTGTTACTTTAGAGGAGTCCAGTTGAATGTGTAAGCAAGCAAAAAGCAGCAAAAAGAGGATTTAATTTGATTCAGTTGCAGACATTTCACAAGGAAGTGACCAAAAAGCAATGTTCTCTTTGACCACTTAATACAATACATGCTGAACAATCATTTTCACTGTAGCTGTAGCATCACAAATTCACCACATCTGAGGCACTTCCATTAGCGAACACACCCCACCCCCCAACGCCCCGTCCTTTTGCAACTACCATCAGTATTAGAAGAAACATAGCAACATAGGAGAT
Organism: Falco peregrinus; assembly: GCF_023634155.1. NCBI lineage: Eukaryota > Metazoa > Chordata > Aves > Falconiformes > Falconidae > Falco > Falco peregrinus. Next base: position 120,321,043 of record NC_073723.1, read on the forward strand.
GGCTTACAGGACAAAAAATTATGCTATTTACAATAGGACCACACTACTTAAGTCCTAGGGCTATGAATGGGTGTCAAGAAAACAAAAATTTGAGAGGTCTATCCTGTATCATATGTTGGACTTGACTAACATCAGGTCTACCAGTTCCCATGACCAGCAGCAGTATGTGAGAGTGAGGTTTGCATCATTCTCAGTCTTTACCCCTTACACAACTCTGCTCTATCCACTACTGACAGGTGCAGCTAAGAAGGTGTTCTAGAAAATGGGTTTCCTAAACCCATTTGAGCCTGTTGCTCAGTTCCTCAGCTCCTTTCTACACTCTCACATAGAACAATCTGGTCAGAGAAAGAGGGGAAATTAGTGCTTCAGATGAAGACTCTACATCAAAAAAAAAGATGAAATACCAATTGGTCTTCATATTAAAGGCAGTCCCATAAAAGAGGACGTCCTGCCTCTTGCTGCATTCCTTTTTTCTGAGTTTAGTTAGATTGACTGACTATGATTGGCCTAGAACCTTCATTTAACTTTAGTACTCAAAATTCACAGCAAAGATATGCTGCAAAGATAACCTGGACTAAAAGATACTCAGACTTGCTCTCCCATCAGGGGATATGACAACTTCCATCCTCGCAGCAACGAAAGAGTTATATTTAAAAATTAAGCAGCTGCAGCCCTGTCACTATTCAGTGAACAAAACCAAAATGCACCAGTTCAGCTAGCACAATGGCAATGAAATTACTGTGCAGTTATTAAAAAAAAAAAAAGCCAAAAAAGTGTCTGTTTTCTCTCTCTAATGCACAGTGACAGCCAAACACAAACATATTTTCAAGGGTATTATTGTGAGTGCTGCAAGGAAAACCTATTTGTCCAGATAGATCCAATCATCTAACATTAAACATGGTGTTAGCCTCACCCAAAGCAGCAATTAACAGGTTTACGGTGTTTATCAGTTATCAGTCTGTTACCATACAGGCCAAGAGAGCTTCAGCACGAAGGCCCTGGAACATGGTACTGAATACATTCATTCACCTGTTTCCTCTGCTATGGGCTTGCTTTAAACTCTGAGGGTAATACAGAATTCCAGATTTTTATAGGAGAGTTCTGTCAGAATTAGAAATAACAGTGTGTTCTCCTTACCTCTTACACGTGGTCCTCAATACCACAACCCCCAACCTTTCACCTGCTGAAGGATTTCGTCTCTGGAAGTCAGGAACGTGTTAGCTCCGCTTTGCTAGTACAGCAGCCATGGGATGTACGTGTGACCTTCCCAGGTCGGTCCCCTCCCGACACCGAATCTTGGGTCTTGCCTCTGCCCTTCCTCACTTACCTTTTCAAATGGAAGTACAGACAGCGAAGCTGGAGCACAGTTTCCAGATGTCCTTGTCTGACTGGTGCAAACCTCTGCTAAGGAACAGCAAAACAGGCAGGCACCCTTTCAATGCAAGAAAAAAATTAAATAAATTAAAAAAAAAAAAATGTTTCAAGACTGCTTGATATTTCAGCAGCAGAACCGCGGGTCCCAGGACATAATTAAGGAGGACATCTGAAACCAGAATGTGAAGTAGCAAGGAGTAAATCTAACACCAGAACTACACTGGGCTGCCAGCGAAACTATGGTTCTTCAGTAGAAAAGCCAAAAAAAGATCAAGATCGCCAAATCCTGGAATTGTAATCCTTTTCTGAGTGATTGTACCAAGTTATCTACACAGCACTCACTTTCTGGGAAGCATATGCTCCCTTATATTTGAATGAAATTTGGAGCCTGAGGGACAAGGACATACCAATGAGCCCTAGACAACAAAACCCGAGTGCCAAAGCGTAGAGAGAGACACTCCAATATAAGCTTTTGCAAAGCCAGTAAGAAACCAAAAAAATTTAAAGCTTTTCCCTCCAATTTTTTCCCCCACAATATCTTATTTTCTTACTGCGTTGTCACCATAAATAACGATTATAACAGTAGAACAAAAAGCTGTCCATTGTTAAAAAGAGGAAGAAGCTTTGCTATTTTTAACTCTTACTTCCTAAGAGAGATGACAGCAACTGGTAGCCTTATGTTTTGTATTTCAGCCCAGACATGATGGCCAGATTTCCTTCCCAGGAAGAAATTTCACAAAGCAAAAAATTCTGCCTTGTGGATCATATCAGTGGCTTTTGTAAAGCCATTTGTTGTGACATATGGCTGCATGCATGACATGCCAAGCCCTGCCCCATGCTATTACTTACTGCTGCAGCACAGTGCCAAAAGCAGCAGCATGAGAAAATGCAGGGCAGAATTTATGCCTGGAGACACAAGCAGGCCCTGGAACACCCACAGTAATCAATCTCAGGCTGAACTGGAGAAAAGGATTCTGTCACAGCACACTGCTTGCTGCAAACAGAGAAGACGGCAAATAATCTACAAAGGAAAAGCATAAATGGATTTGAAAATACTCAGGAAAAAACCCTTTCCATATAAGACAGCAATGCCTTTGGTAACCAAACGCATGGGAAGATTTCCATTTCCAATAATTTTCTGGAAAGTCATAATTTTATTAAAATGAGATCACATTAAAAGTGGTACAAATCAAACCTTCATCACCATGAGCATACAGAATCCACCAGCTCTGTGTCACTAGTGTTACTAATGCTATTACACAATAAAAAGGAAAACATCTTTGTTGAAAAGCAATTTAAAACATCCCCTAGAAATATCGCAAAACCAAAAATACAGTTTAATTTCAAGGCTGGTCTTTTAACAAATACCGTGTCCCAATTTTTTGAGTCCTATTTGTAGAAGAAATAGTAAGAATATTTAACTAGATGTTACAATAACCCTCGAAATACACCCCCAAAGGCTTTAAGATTCTCGTGCCTAGTTTTACTTTTGTTAAACAGTATCATTTGTGTCAGGTAGTACAATCCCACTCAGGGAAATAATTTATGGGAGGACAGATAATCTGGAAAGTGGTGAGGACTTCTTACTATGGCAATGTCTCTCTACAAGTGGCAAAAATATGGAAATCTCCAGGAAAACCACAGTTTGGGCCGGAAAACATTAAAAAAAAAAAAAAAAAAGATGCACTGAAAATATCTGTCCAGAACACTGAAGATCAGAACATTGAGTTGAATAGTATACGACCACGTAGCTTGAGCTGTAATGCGCAGCCGTAACAGTAGATAATTTTGTGGCACTAGTGTCCTTTAGCATATGGGCTAAACATCAGCAGACTACAAAGACAGAGGATAGAAGGAAGGTCATTATCCTTTCCTTGTGGTTTCCCAAAGAGCTTGTATATGTTAAATCCTCACAGACTCCTAGATCATACAGCAAAACAGTAACACAACACCCCAACACTTAAGATTGGTAGACTTTTCAATAGTACAGCTTTTCAGCAGGTCTTATATCACAGATCTACTAAACTTTTGGCCTCAGCCACCTTATACTTAGCACTATAATGAATCATATAATGAATAAACTAAAATTCCAGATTTCACTTCTGTTCCAGTGTGTTGGCAATACAGCTGAAGTGTAAAATGTTGCCTGTAGAGCTGGCCACACACAATGAGAGAAGAATGGTCATTTTCTACAGAATAATAGTTACCTCTTTGAAAAATGTTTTCATTTAAGACAGAAATCTAGTTAGGACCTTAGTATTTCCTATGATTTAACCCTACACTTCAGGCTGCTTGTTACTGCCTCAAACTCCAAGAGACAAGAACCAATTTCTCCGTCACCAACATGATCCTTTCTGTTTTTAAGTGATGATGGACCACAATAAAAGTCACTTTTCAAAAGCGGTAAGAGTGAACCTGAGGAGTTTTAACATTTCAAAGAGATACTTCAAGAATAAAACTGCAGCAGATACAAACACTAATTAATTTACTGATTATAGCTTGAACTACTCAAGGCGACACAGGAGCCCATGGCCTATTGCTCTTCATGAGGCAACGTTTGCTATTCATATTTCCTGATAGATAGATAGCACTTACAACATTTTTTATTTAAATGTTCTGAAGACCTACTGCCTGTACTTAAGAGATGAATGCCAAGAACTCACGACAAGATTACAGGAAGACATGAGCCTTCCTAACTTTAAACCGGCCTTTTAAACCAATGTTTTTACTCTTGTATCACATCCTACTTTTGAGACTAAAAGCACAAAACCTCGAGCCTCTCCCCTGATTTGAAACTGCTGCTTAACCAACAAAGACTTCAGCAAAAACTCTTCCTTCAAGTGAACTGTCAGGTGTTTTTAAAAGCCACAAGCAAACACTGAAACTGCCTCTACAGAACAGCTCTGCTTGTAGTGCCCAGTTCAATGGGAGGAAAGACAGCAAAGCTTCTGAGACTAACAGCAGTTGACAGACCTTAAACTGCTATCTGCTACTAAATGTAACAGAACAAAGGACTACCAGTCAGTAAAACTACTGAATGTTTTAGTCAGTAGTAGGCATGGTCATCTTTGTAGAAATACTGAGTGCTGTATGGAAAATGCCATTCCACAGACAGAAATGCCAAGTTTCAACAAGTGTAAATGCAAAGAAAAGGAAAAGTACAAAACAACCCTTGACTCTCTAATTGATCAAAACATTTAAAATAAGCAAAACCACTACTAGCTGCTGAAAAAAAGAAAGAAAGTAATAAAAATTGGCTATATTCCGCCTCTTTCTCAAGAGCGCACATACTCTGGGTCTTCTTAGCATTTCTCTAGTTTACTGCTCCTTCTGTCAGTTGAAACAGTATCTAAGAATATTTTTTAAATTGCACTGTGATTACTAGTACCGGGCTTAGCTGGCAAAGGCCTGTCTGTTAACTGCAGACGGTATTTATCCACAGATCAGGTATGACAACACCAACTGTACAAGCTTCACTTACACTATTCTAGTAAGTGTGCCTGAAAACAAAATAACCCAACGTGACAGAGCAAGTGAAACAAAGACTGACCGTCTATGTATTTCCAGGGTCTCAAGAATGCTTTAAAAGCTTCACCTAGTATACATATATCAGCTGTTAACCACATCCAGTAAACTTCTAAAAGTAACGCCAGAATTTGTACCAAGCTTGTTTCCATCATTTCAGATGTAAAATATATTCAGAACCCGTGACTGTCATGGTTTCAGTTGGGATAGTTACTTTTCTTCAGCCAGAGGGCTGGGGGGGCACGGGAAATTGGGAGGGGACACAGCCAGGACAGGTGACCCAAGCCAGCCAAAGGGCTGTTCCGTACCATATGACATCATGGTGAGTATATAAACTGGGGGAAGGAGGAGGAAGGGGGGGACATTTGGCATTATGGCGTTTGTCTTCCTGAGTAACTGTCACACGTGATGGAGCCCTGCTGCCCTGGGGATGGCCCAACACCTGCCCATGGGGAGTGGGGAAAGAATTCCTTGCTTGGCTTGGCTTGTGTGCATGGCTTCTGCTTTACCTGTTAAATTGTTCTTATCTCAACCCTCGCGTTTTACATTCCTCTCCGATCCTCCTTCCCATGCCCCTGGCTGGGGGGAGTGAGCGAGCGGCTGCGTGGGGTTGGGTTGCCGGCCGAGGTTAAACCACGACAATGACAAACAAAAGGTATCTGCATCATTTATGATGCATCTATAGGTGCCTGTGTGTTGAGAGGTTGTTGAGAGTTGTTAATGAACAACCTCACTAAAACAATAACCAGGTTTATAATTATATAGATGAAAATGCATCTTCCTAACTTTGCTGACACAGCTGCGCTGGCAAGACTGAGAAAAGACAGGAGAGAGAAAGTACTAAGTTACAAACCGATTCTCTAAAATTATCAAGGCCAGTTATTTAACCTTAATCAAACCTTACCATGTGTAATAAAACAACCCACAGTCTACATTATATCACTCTCTATTGGGGGGGGGGGGGGGAAGGAGGAAAAGAAACAACCAAACAACCATCTATAAATAAATGTTCCTAAGAATCTTTGCCAAATACTAGTTCTCAGAGAGGCTTAAAAAGTTGTTTTTTCTGTTGAAAGTTCACAGAATTGGTATAATTTGTTATGTTCCTTTAAGTCTTTGTTGTCTAAATAGGAGTTACAATTTAAAGCTAATATGAATAACTGAATCACAGGGAAAACACCCTCCAACCATGAAAAATAAATATTCAACATTCTCACCTTATCTTATATTCTTTGTAGTTCTGTTTCTCCACCGCATATTAAGTGGGCCCTGTCACATGAAACTAATGCTGTGTTAGCTCTGAAGGGGAGGGGGGGAAAAAAATTGTCACTGAACTGGAAGGCACCAGCTGCAGAACTGAAGTAATCTTTGATAGGATAATTCCAGGCTCACAAACTAAATTCTCTTCAGATTCTGACCAAAAAAAAAAGGGATAAGTGACTAACTTTCCACAGATTATTGTGCGGTTCAAGTACCATTTGCCGACAGTTTGGGTACCCACCATCAGTAACGATTTTGAGCAAACTGACATTAAAAATGCATCAAAATACAGCAGAGCAGCACCTAATGTCTTCCAGAATTTTGTCAGAGTTCGTGTCAGAGATGCATTTTGTCCCTCGGCCTTTAAATACAAATTGCATTGTCTCTATCAGGTACAGAAACCACTAACATCTCGGAAAAGACTGGATACTCAAAATGAAAAACGGCACTGAAGGGCAGGGGGAAAAGGGAAAACAGAATTTCTACTGGAGAAAAATAACAGCATGACAAAAAAAACCCGAAAACACTGCAGGAAGAATATGTGCCATTACCTCATACAGGAGAGAGAGCTCAAACTAAACAATGAAAAGAAAGATTGTCTTTAACATCTGTATAAAAGCACTGTCCTTCCCCGAAGTAGTCTCTAATTCACATTTAAGTAGAAAGATGATTTGACATCACAATATTAATAACAGCTATTTTAACAGCCAATGGAAAAGAATCACAGCAACTTCATTACTTGCAATTGCAATGGGACACACAGATCTTGGCATGGGAATGTCTTGGTGATTGCTAGGCAGTGAATGTTGTTATTCCAGACACAGGCACCTGACATGGTTTTTAAAAGAATTAAATCTTAAACAGTATCAACACACTACAGCAACGCAGAAACAGAAACGCTTCTAGAATTGTAAAGAAATCATTAAGGTGTTCGTTAATCACCTCATGAACAGGGAGCTGAAATTCCTTGGAAACAGAAATGACAATTATATGGAAAAGACAAAGTTACCATTGCCTACTGCACTAACCATTGAAGGACAATGAAGAAAGGAAATGTAAGAGAATATAAAGTATTGCAAAAGCAAGGAAAACACCCACTACTAGTAGTTGATCTAAAAACCTGGAGTCCAGAATTAGGCAGTATTCTGGCAAAGAGTTCAACTTTTTTGGTAAGACATGATGAGAAAGGCAACATGAAAAAGGACCAACCCATACGCCAAATCATCAAATACCAGAGGAATATCAACATGAATATAATATTTGCAAAAAGGTGAGAAGAAACATAATAAGCATCTCCAGGTAAGAGGCGAGCACAACCAAAGAATGGAGAAAGACATCTTGAAATGAATTATCATTTGCAAAACTTCCAGCATAAGATCAATTTGAAGACAACAACTAAGCAGACAGAATATATACTCAGAGCTCACCTAATCTGCCCAGTGGATTCTAGGCTGCAAGGTGCAATTTCTAAAAATTATTTTTCTCCTGTCAAATATTCCAATCATGTGTAATGTGAAAGCAGTCTACATTTAAACTGATAAATCAGGAGAGGCTGTCGGGTTTTTAAAGTGCAGGAAGTTTGCATAATGATTCAATCTTATCACCGACACCAAGTGTATCCTACACAGACACCTGAAAAGAATTACATGAAACTCAGTGCAATTGTGATGGTCACTGGATCCCCGAGTGTGAACGGCTACTGCAGACTTCAGGAAGTGTCTGTCACAACTCATGTATTTTGATGTCCATTACGAAACCCTCCTGGGGTTAAATAATACACAGATACAAGACAGTTTCACCTCCATTGGAAGGGTTTTAAAAATGAAATTAGACATGCTTTTGAGGCAAAATCTTTCGTAGCTAGCTGCCCGGTTCTGCACATATTCGTATAGAATCTGTGGCCAAAGGAACCTCCTCTAAACCATTTCCCATCACCTCCTCTGATCTGTCAACTTCAATTGGGCTTTTCTTGTACCACTACTTGTCCTATACTGAGAGGATAACAAACAAACAACTCAACTTATCCTTCTAGATTTATAACTGCAATCTAAAAAGTCTGAACTGTTGCAACACACAGTATTCACTACTGCATATTCTAGACTACTGTACCTACTGCCATCATTTGTCTCTTCTCTACTAGTATCAGTGATACCGAAACATTAGAAGAGTCACTTTTGTCACTCTAAGGCTACCCCCTCTAGTAATGCAGAAACATCCGTTAGCATACTTACCGATCAGTCAGACAAAAATGGTAAGTTTTAATACATAGAATCATTGAAGCTATAATTTATTTTTAACCTCCGTTTTTAAATTAACCTTGCAGTTTGAAGAAGTGAAATAAACTGAATTCTTCTAAATGGAATGGTCCACCAGTTTTCTTTCCACTGGGGGCACTTTTAGGAAGAAAAATGTATTTGAAAAATCAGATCAACCGAAAAGCATCTTGCTAGTTTGACACATAAAGCAGTCAGAAAAAACCAAAAAGTCCAGGAGACCATACAGCCACTATGCAAAGGCCTTGCTAGAAAGATCTTTAAGAAGAGCTAAATGCAAATACAGTAGATCAGAAAGAGAAATACTCAAAAGGCAACTCAAGCTCTCAGAGCAAATTGTCCTTATTTGTCTGCAGTTTGTGAGGACTTGTCGACAACCTGCAGCAAACGGCATATTAAGCCTCATCTAGGAGAAAGAGCCAAAACATACCCATCACAGGTTTCAAGACAGATACTTTCATTCCCCGGTTTATATAACGTGATTTCCTCCACCCTCAGCGTTTATCTGCCATTCCCCAAACAGAAATGGCTCTTGACTGGGAGGGACAGCACTGCTACAAACTAGAACATTTGCACCACATCCTTTAATTGATGAAATAGTCTCAGGTTTTCATTTGAGTTGTAATGAGAATTGGAGTCTTAGTATTGGATTCTTATTACATCGGTTTTTCTAATTTACATTTGTATAACAACTATGGCAAAAATCATTCTGTCCCCCTGTAAGTGGAGAGAAAAAGCAAACCCTTGTTTTCTCAAAGGCAATCTGTCGTTGCTCTTACCTAGATTGTTAGCAATGCTATCTCAGGCTTGCACCACTCACTTTGCCTTTTTTCTTTCTTTCCGTCCCTCCACCCCCTTTTTTTCCCCTTAAAAAAAAAACCCAAAACCAAAAACAAAAACCAAAAAAAAACCAAAAAAACAGAGAGAGGGGCTTCATATTCAGAACAACTTGTTCACAACCTGTGCTGGCTTCGATGAAGTTCCCAGACAAGCTCTATGGTAAACACTGATTTGACAGATTCTAAAGGCTCTGTGTTACCATGGATAATTTTCCATACGTTTCTAGGGAAGTTTTTAAACCATCAGCTAATGCCTTACAGGGGGAAGTACTCTACATTTCGCATCTCTCTAATTCATCCACCCAAGAGTAGTTGTTGACAAAGATACTACAAATAAGCTCTGAGAGTAGAGGATGACTACTTATCTCTTAAATGCATCTTCTTACAAACCAAACCTATATAAATGAGCAACAAAGCATCACAACTGATGGCACAAAGGAATAGGCAATTGCTGTCAAATCATATCTACTTGTAGCACTCAGTAGCCAAAACTAGTAATATTCCAGTTCTCTGTTATTTTGTCTAGCAAAAAATGGTGTAGGCAATGGAAGAAGTGATGAGGATCTCCTCCATAACGGTCACTATTATGCCTATTTCTTTCAGATGATTTCTTATTCATGGAATGCTAGTAAATGAGTAGACATAAAATAACACAAAATAAACAGCCAGGGTTTGAACATAACAACTGTTACATATAAATAGGCTTCCCACACATTTCTCCCCCCACTACCCCCCCTCACAAATGAAAAGAATTCCTAGATTAAAACAAACCCCATTCAGTCACTTCTAACTCTTACCCAAAATGTTTCCTAAGGACTCATGCACCTCAAGACAAGTCAGATGATGGAAAAACAAAACCACAAATACTCACTAGAATTAAGAAAAGCAATCTTGTTTGAGCTGTGTTCTACTCTTCACGGTACTTCTATTCCACTAGTATATTAGCAATTAAGTTGTGATTAACAATTAGACAAGCATTTGAATTTCTTTAAGCAGGTGAATACCAATAAAATGGGAAGTCTGCATTCCTAAACAGGGAGCAAACAACATCAAACAATCCCTTTCTTACCATAGTTGAAGTCACACAAGCCAAGTTTAAAACTTAGACCAAAAATTGTTCAGGAAATTATTTAAATAGACAAACAAGCCTAAGAAAAATGCTGTTTACTTATGGATGTTACATGTGTTCCATGCACATGTGGATTTAGAATGTTTCAGTAGTTGTTTATGCAGCAGCAGAATGATTACTGTCTGTGTTAAGCATTAAAGGATCAAACGGGCAACGAGCTGCTAGAAGAAATCCATCTCTTACACACTCGGTACATACCAAAGTGAGTCTTTCAGTAACGTATCGTCTGCTGTAAAAATAAACCCATGAAACATAGTCAGGCGTTTAAGTGGTTCAAAGCTGGAACAACAACAAAGGCAGATTTAAACAGACACAGAAGAGCAAGAGCAGGAAGGTCCAGCCTCACTGACAGACCCCGCTCAGTGAGCTGTGGGTGCCCCATCCCTGGCCGTGTTCAAGGCCAGGTTGGACGGGGCTTTCGGTGACCTGGTCTAGTGGAAAGTGTCCCTCCCATGGCAGGGGCTTGGAACGGGATGATCTTCCCCACCCAAACCATTCTACGATTGTATGAAGTATTGAACCGCTCAGACTTTTCCACTGCTGCACTTCCCCCAAGCTCTCCTTGCAACTGTGTCTTCTCAGACCTCCCTTTACGCTGCTTGCCCTCCTTGGGGCAAGGGAACCAAAGTGTATAGGGTGCACCAAGTTCTGAGGCCTTTCCTATTCCAACCATCTTTGCAAAAATGTAGAACCTACTAACAGTCTCTTCCAAAGCAAATATCATATCAAAGCCTGATGATGAAATGCAAACATCTTCACACAGCATCAACAATCCACAGCAATCCACGTAACAATCAAAAAGCAACAAATCAATACATACGTACTTTTATGATTTTGCCTCTTTCACTGTACAGATAGTTCAGCCTATGGTGTGACAGATAAACTTTCTATGCTTTTACACATTTTTGGCACACATTAATAAGAGACCTCCTTCTCAGCAGTATTTCTGAAGTAAGGAAAAGATTTTTCTGTTCACAGAAAATAAAAAATTTCATTGTACAATTATCTGGTTTGTTGAACATTTCAAATATTAATAGCAAGGATTAAGAAAAAGGAAGAAATGATATTTCAAAACTTGAGCAGCTTGGCAAATTGAAGCACCAGAAGCCAGAAAACAGATGATGGGTTTATAAGGAACATACTTCCAAGAGTGATACTACAGCTCTGCTATGGCACTGGTCAACAGCTTTCTGTTGCTGTTTATCCCAGTATCAAGATATCAACATTTATGGTCCAGCAACAAGAACAAAATTTTAAATGGATAGATTCGAAGAACCGATTTGCAGCCAAATGTAAACACAGAAGAAATGGACCCACAAAATTACTTTGATGAAATGACTTGTACTGAAGTACCAGTATTAATTTGAATGCTGTGTACTAGAAAACTGCATTAAACCAGTAAAAAAGGATGGTTAAGCCTTACTAAGAAGAACAAAGCTGCCTTAGGGAATGCCTATGTTTAGATTAACCAGCAGGATTTAGGTTTGCTTATGGCCATTGACTGTCGGGGCATCGAAAGCATCTTGATGGATCAGGCGTGCATTATATACAGAGACTGAATTCTTCCTACTCTAAAAAAAGGGGAACCAACATATTCAGGACCAACTCACATCCTATTCACTTCATGTATGCTGGACTTGGACTGGAATAAGTAACACAGATGAAGCAGTGGTAAATATTAAAATTAGCAAAGCAGAGGAAAAAGCATTAGCAGCAGTACAGAAAACAGAAGGGAAGCAAAGGTGACTAATCCTGAAGGAAAATGGGTTTCTATGTTGGATGCAGTCATTACAACAGGGGCGTAAGTGACATAAATGATAAAGGGACACATGCAAAGGGAGAGGTACAATGGGAAATCATGAGATAGTAGGTCATGCTGAACAAATCTGATTAACTTCTGTGAAAAAGTCGCAATAAGAACTGATGGGACAGACTAACAGACATAATGCATTTGGACTTCAAGATGGCTTATAATACTTCACAGCAGAAAAAGCTAGGGTAAAAGGTCAATAAATGCAGTGCAGATAAACATGGAAATTCTAAACTGAATTCAAAACAAGGTCAGTACACAGCAGCAGATAGGTAAAGAACAGATAGAACACTGACGGCGTGGAGATGGCTCAGTGTTTGACCCTCTCTTACTTAGACAAGGTACCAAAGAAACAAAGGGACTTCTGCAGAAATTAAAGTTGTCGCCACAAAATATTGAATTGGAAGAAAGGTTTGGTAATGCAGGTGATATGGTCAGAGCCTCATCAACCCTGCTTAAAACTCAAAACTAGATGATCTGTAAAACACACTCTTCCAGTACTGAACTTCTGGGCTAAAACCGGAATAAACACCACAATGAGACACACACGAGAGCCACTACACTGAACCAAGAGACAACTGCAAAATGTTGCTGTAACTTGAGAGAAAGGGGTAATTTTCTATCTCTAGACAAGTGCTGTCAACATGTGTTTCTGATTTTGTAAGTTACTAATTTTAAGCTTCGTCAACTGAAATTTTCTCTTTAAACCATTTTAGAAGCGATTTAACTGGGATGTTTGCAAGGGAAGCCAATCTTTGATCACAAGGAGGGCTGTGTTTACCTGAAAATGCTATTGCATGAAGAGAAATTCATTAAGTACTCTCAAGTTTACAGTTACAATGAACTGCTTTTCATTCTAAGCAGCACAGTGTCTTTCACTCCCTCTACTTCCCTAACAGTTTGCGTTACTGCACTAACTATTGTCTTCCTTTTAGATTGCAAGGTCTCTGAGACAGGCACTGCCTCCTCCTTAAACAAAGCAAAAAAACCCAAACAACAAAAATCTTATTTATACAGCACTCAGCACAGTGGGATCCCGACCACAGACTTCAAATTGAAGATGTAAATGAAGAGCCTTTAGGAAGCTCTGTAGACTTACTAACATATTTCACACGCCTTTGGATATGATGGATCTGCCATACAATCGACAACAAACACAAGGTAAATTTTTGAGGGTAAGATCAGGCAGAGTTTAAGCATGTGTACACAATGGAACGATGGATTTTGAAGATGAGCGAGGATACTGAAGTTGGTAGAAGACAGGCAAGTAACCACTCTACTAGCCTGGAATTGGTAAAAGAATGCTCCCATTATTAGCACACAAAAGGATTTTCTTCATGATGTTTTAAACGTAGACCTTAACATTTGATTCATATATTCAATTGAAAACTTCAACAGATTGCATTGAAATGGCAAACAGCAGCATACTTGTAGACAAAACCTTCAAATGCCTAATTAGTTTGCTTAGTTATTCTTTCCTAATGTTCCGACACATTAACACAGCCCCTTCCTCACATTTTTCAGCACTTGACATTCCTCATTTTCAAAGTGCTCTTGTAACTGCAGAAGTGCCAGACATTTGCCCCAAGCTTAATTCAAACTGTATTGTGCATTATTCTACTTGTGAGTATGGATCTTTCTAAAATTAAAAAAGCCACCTTTTCTCAATAGCGGTGTTCAATACTATTTACTTACAGAGTCTGCCTCTCTGCTAAACCTGTTTCTCAGCACTGTCTTGTTAACAGTACTAGATTGTTCAAAGTAGCCTACGGATGAGAACTAAACAGCTAAAGGCAGAAAATAAAAGAAGTTCCTCGTTTTACCTCAAAATTCTTTCCCTGTACTATCACTCTTCTCCCTTCATCTTGATTACCATCTTGTACAAATAATTTTTATTTTATCTACCCAAAATTATCGATGGGACAAGGATTTCTACTGCTGTATTTTCCTCAGTCTCACCCACCAAAACAAGAAAAGATTTTTGCCTCTAAAACGAGTTCTACTTCCAATGTCTCATATTCATTAGCACATAGCTATATTTTGATCACAAAGACTGTGAAGACTAGTGTGCTTACTGAAAACAAACCAGAATAAAAACAAAACTAGCAGCAACCATTGCCTTGGGCCTCATCACTCCTAAACATTGTGGAGAGTTTGAAGGTCCTCGAGACGGTTGTTTCCATAACCTAAACTGAAGGCTTTGCTGCTATGAGTCCTCCTCTCTAAACACAACCTGCGCTGAAATTGGTACATTGTAGGAAATTAACTTTACAGAAGCCACAAATCTGACATCAGATACACAAGGGGAGATCAAACGGGACTCCTACGCAACACCACACACAGCGTTCAACTGGGAGGAAATATTCCCCCGAGCACCCCAGTGTCTGTGAGCACACGCTGACCCGCCTGCCCTCCCAGAGCTGGTGGTCCTGCCTCACAGCCCTGACCGGCTGGCCAGCAGCCCCGTCCTAACCCCTTATCATACACACATCAGCAAGTAACCATATTCCTTGCGTCAAATCTCATCTCACCTTTCCCTGAAAAGTGATTGGCATCACTGGTGTTCATTGCTGCTAGGTCACAATTAACAATCAAGAGGGACTGTCCTCCTCCTCTTTAGTGACAAGAAGGGGGGGGGGGGGGGGGCATCAAGTGACAATAGCAGGTTAGAAGTTCAAAGTGGAGGGAGGAAAAGGGGGTATAAGTCTGCAGAAAGCACTTCGTGACGCTCTGGAACTCTCCAGAGAATGCCATGGATGCTTAAAGGTGTTAGCAGCTCACAGCATAAGGGGACAAAAAGAGAAACCCATTGAGGACTTCGAAGTAGAAGAAGGGCAGGAAGGGCAGGAAAGTAAACGGTACGCTCCACGGAACAGGCAAACACAGGGAGATTTTAGCAAAACAGGAACTCCGGAACAACACTCACAATCCTGACATGAGATGTTTTAGGCTTAACGGAATGTGCCCCGATGCCCTGACTGCACTCACCAGCGTACCAGCTCCAGGGACATGCAACTCCTGGGCTGCACCTAAGGGTGCTGCACCTAAGGGTGCTGCAGAGATCCCAGCTGGGCTAATGCAGAGTCTCTGGTCTCAGACTGCTGCCTCTCTGCTCCCTCCTCAGTACAATTACCTCCATAGTTAGCATAAAAATCTCTTTATGAGGTTTCATAAAGGTATTACCAATACTTTTGAGTAAAGCGGTTTTGATTTCCACAGACTAAAAGAAACATGGACACACAAAAATGATACACTTTGCTGAAAGTGACAGTGTAACTTACTATCCCAGTTAGTATTAGAAGCAGAAACAAAGGTATGGGAAAAAATTAGGAATACTCACAGTTGTAAATTGTTTGCAATTGAATTGTTGCAAAAATAACTACAACATGCTGCTGTTTAAATAGCTGTTTCTTTTGGATGATACTTTTTCCCTTCTCCAAAGTCTGTTTGTCACCAGAACAGGAATAAGATTCATCTTTTCCACAGAAGGTAGAGTCAAGCATTTCCACCTCCTTTTCTCTTTTTGAAATGTGTTAGACACTGAACTGCACTCAGGTCTGAAATCCACAACTGTATTGAAAAGGTGCTAAAAGTTTCCTTCTAATCAGGCACGCAATACAGAATCAAGAAGAACGCGCTCTTATGTAGCAATGTTCCTTCACCGTTTACATGTTTTACATCCAATTCAGAACACAAACCTGAACTTTTCTTTTGAAAAGATTTTCAAGCCAAGGAAAAAGGAAACAATATAAAATTTAAAATGTTATTTCAAACTTAGCCTTTACTTCAGAAAAGAGAGCTCCGGTTGTACCAGAGCCAGCCAATAGCTTGACAGTCTCATGGGGACAGCGATCAATGCCCAGGTTACCAGTCGCTTGCCTGGTACAGGTTACATGTAAATAGATAGTCATAACACAGTAACCACGAGCCTGCGAAAATCCAGCCCTAGAACTAATTCTTTATAACAATTCTGTAAACTCCTTTGTTCATAATATAATACAATACAAGATCAGGGGTGTTGTGAAATTGCTTGGAGGGGGGAATTACAGATCTAATATTATAACAACCCTTTAGGGAAAAATACTTTAACACAACAAGGGGGAACAAAGGCTAATAAAAGACCATGCAGCTTTATCAGGGGGGTCACTGTGCACTTGGAGCCAGTCTGAGCAGCTGCCACTACTGTCTTCTTCTGCAGGTCCAGCAGAACTGGGAAGCAGGCAACAGAGGAAGCTGGAAGTAGGAGACTGACTCAGACGTTCTGCCAGCCACGGTACAAAGGTGATAACTAACAACTAATCTTTCTTTGGAGACTGAAATAAGCTGTGGAGATCACTTCTTAACACTGTTGACCCTCCGAGTCAAAACACATGAACAGTCCTCAGTCAGAAAAAGGCAAAAAGGAGAAATAAACCATTTACCATAACCAATCCAATTTTTCTCATGTAAGGCTCAGGAAAAAATTCCCTGTGGGTTAAACTCAACCACCCAGACCTCTTGGATAGAATGCTTAGGACATTCTTTTTCTTGTCCTTGTACACATAAGCTACAGGAATTTAATTATGCTGTTTCCATCACCTAAGACTGTTCAAGTATGTGAAGCCTGTTGCTTCCAGCATGCTAGGGACTAGGCAGCATCCTCAGATGATCACTGTTTCACAACCGCTTGTCAGACTAAATAAATAAGCAGCTTTAAACCGGACAGTCATGTAGAAATCACCCAGCCTGTCATCGTGTGTGCACTCTGAACATCCCCACTGTGTGAAACTAGCTAACAGAAAGAACCATGTAAGTCGCAGAAAGAGCTGTACACAACACAGTTGCATATCAATAAAGCCAGACTTCTCAAGCCCTCCTCCTATAACCCTAAGCCCTGCTGTCTCTGCAAATTTTTAGTTCTAGCCTCAGCCTCTCTAGACTGTCAAACACTTAATTTTCAAAGTCAAACCCACCCCCAAAACACGTCCAACGTCTGCAAGAAACAACATGTACATTTTGCAGTAAGATTTCAGCAGTTTCAGTCCTACTAAGACTCAGCACTCAACAACTTAGTGCCTGATGCTCGGAGCTGCTGTGAATTAGTAGTACACGTTAACCCCTCAACAGCTTGTCCTTCATCGCGTTTAGTTGAAGGCAGAGGTCCAAAGAAAAGATACGGCAGCCATACAACATTCCTCGACTTACAGTCTTCTAAAAGTATGGATCATGTATCATTTATTTATGTAAGGCCCGAATTACTTACTGCCAAGATCTTCCAGATAGCACAAATTGATGAATAGGCTTACCTTCAGGCTAGCCTGATTAGCAAAATTGAAACATTTATATTAGATCAGTCTCTTGCCTATATGTAAGTGATCTGTAAACTTTCCAGAGCTTTCTACAGCCAGACAAGAATTTTTTGGCTATCTATAGCAACTTTCAAATATCTTTAAGTCCAGAGACAAGAATAAAAACCTTAAAAGAATTCAGCCACCTGACCTGGAGAATAGAGAGGTCACCGCAGGTAGGAATGAGACGAGAGGTACAAGTAGCATAATAAATTCAGCTATCCTCGTAGGCAATATTAGATCTGACAGAGCCCACACAGAAACTTGCACTATAGCTAAAAGGCAAAGTCAGATCAAGATGCCAGCACAGCAACTACAAGCACATGTACACAGTGACCCACATTACCACTATTAACTCTCCCTTTTTACTTTAAAATGGAACCGATGAGCTAACTGCCACCTTCTCATCAAAATGAAGGATGTTTAATATTTTTAGCCAAGCAAAAAGGGCATGAGCCACAGCTGTATATCAAACCATACTCACAGCAACGGAAAAAAGGGAAGCACTGTTTGTTCCTGCAGAAAAAGAGTTTCATCTCACTGTAGTGCATCCAATGAGATGTACATAGCACATTCATTTTAAGGCTCCCCGTTATACTACCATCGCTGTCAAGTACAAGTACCTACCCTATCATGCTACATTAGAAGGCTGTATGCTTGCTTTTATGTCACATGAACTAAAAATCGAATGATACTTAGATTAATACGGGCCTCCACAAGGATGGCATGTCAATTTGTAAAGCCTTGAATACTTTACACAGTAAGGCCTTAGCTGGAATACCAAAAATTAAGCTTTGGGCACCGTATTTAACCAACACATGTATAAACTGAATAAGGCAATAGGAAAGGAACAAGAACAGGCAGGTATGTAGGTAGAACATGGGACCTGGGAGGAAAAATGGGGGGGTGGGGGGGGTGGGGAAAGGAACGCAAGATCTAGAGAAGATAGAGGGGGAAAAAACATGATAGCAAGTATTCAAATCTGTAAAAGGGTAGTACATAAAAGGGAAATAAGCTCTTCCCTATGAACACAGGGGGAATATGAACAAGGCAAAAGATAAACATCTCAAATCATAGCAAGGGAAATAAACTTCAATGCTATGGAAAACTTTCAAAGGCTCTGACTAGGGAAGCATGGGATCAGACTGTCTGTGGAAGTTGTAAAATCTTTGTCTTTTTAACTCTTTAGTGCTTTCAGCACCCAGAATTACAGGTAGCCAGAACTGATAAGAATTCTAGTCCATTACAGGTAAATCAAAAATTGTATCATTCAGCAGAAAAAAAGTACTGAATGACATTTGGAACTCAGTTAAATAATTTTCATCCACAATTTCAATGAACATTCAGTATTATATTAATGTATTTAGTAGTTCTGGGGTTTAGTGGGGGCTTTGTTTTGTTTGTTTGGGGTTTTTTAATTGCAAATTACCAAGCTAAGGCAATGGGAACTCAAGTTTTACAAAGAAGATGGTAAAAGGGCTCTGCACTATTGTCATGCTAAAAAGAGGGATACAAAGTCCTCCTGATCATGCCAGTCTAGGGCCAACTTCAGCAGGGCCTGCAAGTAACCAGCTTCCCATGTGCAAAATGGGATATACAGTGAGAGCTGCTGTTAAAAAAATGCTATCTGAGCATTAGGAAAGACTATTAGAGAGAGAAAAACACGATCATTGTTTGAATCTACACTGCTGTTGGTAACACTGAATTGTTCTGTAGATCCCATCAGTGAGAAAGTAGTTACAAAGGGAAAAAAAACACCGCAGTTGTCGGCAATAGCAAGCTTTACATATTTGCTCCCCCAAAACTACAACCTTCTGAAGAGGTTAAAAAATGAAAGAGAGTTGAAACAAATGGCTGTGCTGGGAGTAAGCATGGCCTTCGCTTAAACAGGCCTATAAATCATGAGCCTGACACAGGATCGGAATGATTGCTGGCAGGGCTAGCACTGCTCCAGGCAAACTCCACAAGGACATCGGAGTATCTGTAAGGAAACAGCACCCAACCGACTGTTAACCCTGTGCTCTCTTCCCAAGGAAGTTTCCACTTGCAAGGTAGAGCAGAAGCTGCCTGAACAGCCGTCCCGTTCTATACCGAGTTCAACCAAAACTTATGGCAACATCCCAGTAAACTTCAGAGGACGCCAAGTCACCAGGACTTTCATTTTAATTAAGGCACAAACTTTCACTGCTGTTAGAAAACATTCTTTTCTTCATTTAAATTTTCTCGCAGATTTTTTTTTTTCCAATTCAGGAGTTGTGATAGGATTTTCCTTTTCTTCTCTTTCCCTTAAAAAGGGCAAAAAGGCAAGAGTGAAAGACAGATAAATCAAAAGAAAAAGAGAGGAGGTGAACTTTTTGGCTTTCATTGAAAAACAGAGCACTTTGCATATCGTTATTTTCCTTGAAAATTTTCACTTTTAACAACTCTGTTTTAACCAAAATATTTTTATCAGCCATTTGAAGCTCATCATCTCAGCCAATCTCTTAAAACCATCACAAGAGTGTAAACCATAAGTCTATTACTTTTCCACTTTCCTGTTAATGTCCCTGCTAGCTTCCTTGTGCCAGTACCAGGTACTGCCTCATGGAAAACACATAAATAGTCCAGGGGCCAAAGATCAGAAACTGGGGCTCTTCTAGTTTGGGCTAGACCCCCAGACACTTCTACAACCCATGATTTTGACATTCCTTGCTGCTTCAACAGGAGTCAGAATATGCCTTAACTCTGAATTGCTTATGAACTCTGAATTCAGGGAACACATCAGGAGTCGGAGCCCTCTCAGACTAACCTTGAATTCCATTCTGCCCGTTTTGGGGTCCCGCTAGGACACCAGACAAAAGATTTATTACCACACTACGTCTCGCACCCAGAGAATTCTACCATACAGCCCAATACCTGATATCCACAGACGCGCAGATTTTCAGATATACGGCAACCTAAGGACGTACTGGCATGAAGGTGCTCCCTGCTCAGCAACCGAATGTTCCATTGAAGTGCCTGGATCATTCAGCATAAAGAATTAATTGCCTACCCTGGATGACCTGGAGCATCTTCCTGGGTCCCAGTGGCTACTTTTTAGATAGTGTAACACATAGAATAGACAAGCCCAATAATTTGGTTTTGTCCAGTCCCCTCCTTCTTCTGAGTGGCATTCTTTTACTTTTGAGTAACCTAAAATTTTATTGTGAGTGTTCCTGCTGTACAATTCTTCTAAAAAAAAAAATCACCACCAGAAGCTCATACCTGCACGGTCTACAATAATTGGAGATGAATGTTGGAAAGCACAAATACATATAACCAAAATATCTAATTTAAATTTAAAAAAAAAACCAAAAAGGTTTGAGGTGTCTCTCAACGTAATCAAGGGGGTCCTTCCCGTTAGCATTATGGAAGCACTCATTCTTACCAGTGGCGTGACTCAAGAAAGAGATGGTTGTGCCTCTCTGATGCAGCTGTCCATTTCAGCAGTGCATTAGTTATTTACCTTCAAGCTTGATCCAAGCAACCCCTTACTGACCTTTCTTCATCCTGACACTTCTCACACTCCTCTTCCCACTTCTTTTCTAGGACACTGATGACAGTATTTCCCTACTGTCACAAACTCGGTCTCTTTGTAAGCTCATAGATCTTACCATCAATACAGACAATCAAGTCAGTGTTCTTTGGAGTGTTCTCCCACTGTAACCCGAATTTGAGCCTTGCTTCTCAAACCCAGGCGGCTTAGATCCCAGGCGTCACAGGTACAAGGGCTTAGCAGTGAAACCCTGCATGTTAGGTGATACACTGCTGTACTATCATATACAGGTTGCATGTGACAATGGAGGGTACAGAATCAATCTTATTTTTTCCACATAGTTAATTCAGTCTGCAAATAAAATAAAAAAAATCTTCATATCTCTGTGTGTGCCAAAAAAAAAAAAACCACAACAAAAAAACTTTTCACGAACATCTTTGAATCTTCTCTTCTCCTCTAATGATTCTGCACTACTAAAAGGCCTGAATTTATAATACTATACTCTTTCATCACCAGAGCCTTAGTCTTGCCCTTGGTTACTTCCCTGTTTGCTGCAAAGATGGCCAAGGAACGCCTCCAGAGCAAAGCAGCTTCTGCCCTACCAGGCTCTGACAGCTGCGTACATCGTCTGGCTCTGTTCTCCCTGAAAGCTGTTACTGTCAGTTCTGCAGTAAGTCTCCACCAGCCAAAGGACCAAATATGCCAATTACAATCCTGAGCTGCGGTGAACTAGCTTGCAGCAATGTAAGAAAAAGAACGGACATATTTTAGAAAAGCAAACACATTAGCCTTTCACCCTAGAACTCATGAATAACTTTAATATAAAGTGGATTTTTGAGTGGTCGCCATTGCTTAAGTCATAATTGGTAAATTCTTTGGTAGTTCCTCCTCTTCTGTTTTTGGTAGAAAAAACAAGTATATATTTTCAAAGTTTTCCTTTCTATTCTGCCTCAAGTTTCTCCTCTACTGTAAATTCTTGGGCACACAGTTAGGGTTTACCAGAGATCAGCACTGCCAACACTAGCTCAGCACTAAAATTTCCTGCAACACTAAAAGATGTTTTTTACCTGGTGACATAGTAAATTATTTTTTCAAATAAGAAGTAGCATTGCCAAGGATCTACATATTTATTTTGACAGTTATTACTGTTCCTAACACTTTTTTTAGCTCAACATGTTTCCATCAGACCTGTGATGGCTTTCACAGGTAACGTGGCACTGTTCATGCTGTCCCCCAACCATGTGGGACAAATGACTGGAAAGTAACTGCTGTTTCACTGCAGTAAGGGACTACCTGATTTCAAAACTCAGCACTGACAGTATAAAAGGGTAATGGTTAAAATTAATACAGTTGTGCTCAAGTACAATATTATCCTCTACCATCTCCAGTTCCTATGCTCATGTATTTTGGAAGCATCTGGGATAATGCCAAGCTCTACCCAGGAAGACGGGCAACAGTCCAACTTTATAGCTCTGGGGACAGGAACACAGTGCTGGGACCACCCCTTGCATGACATTGCCAGCTCCTTGCCATCAACACAAACAGAGGAGGCGAAGCACTTTTAGGTGCACTTAAGGGCAACAGCTGGTTCTCTACGCTGATGGATGCTTGCAGTCACGGAGTCACTCTGCTGCTCGGGCATCACGTACTGCTCAAACAACTGTTTGCCTGCCTCTTCTAACAGAAAAGCAGTGAATCACAAAGAAACGTGCACCAAAATGTTCCAGTTTCTGCACCTATGCACCTACACAAGTGCATTTAACGGTTGCACTTGATGATTTCCAAGGTCCTTTCCAACCTAAATGATTCCAGGAGACATGTTTCAGTTTTTACTCCAATGTAGAGCTTATTAAAGCACAGTATCCTAAAGATTGGCTCCCTCTAGTGCAAATTGCCAATAATACTGTAACTTAAAACATCATCGTTCAATTGTTTTCCTCAAATTAGGCATTCCCAGACACCAGACCTCTTGTCTGATATTTCAGTAATTAATAATCTTGCACTGAATACAACATGTGTGATCTGCTTTAGTGGTTAATGTAATAAATACAGATTAAGTTCAATTAAACAATTTCTACTTCTTAGTAGGGATTTGATTTCTAGAGTACACTTCCAACTAGAAAGTGCAGGTTATTTTGATAGGAATACACCTACATGTAACTGTAACAGCTGCCTACAGTTAGGAAGCCACAAATATGATGCCTTTAAGTAACAAAATTTGTATTCTCAGTATTGTTTTGATCCTGTCCAAGCACTGGTAGCTCTGCACACTGGAGAACACGTATAGAAAATGGCAGTTTCTGATAAGTCAGTACAGTAGTCGACAGCTAGAGTGAGTAGTCTGCTAGAGATCTGAGTATAGCTACTGGATTTTACATTCAACAAATTTCAACGAAGACTTCAACAAGAATCACTTCTGTCTTGCAGAGAGAGAGATGGGCTTCACCCAGGCAGCTCCTCTAGAACACTCAAGCGGAGTTCAGAACAAAAACCTGATTTTCTCAAGGTACTGCAAGGCCAAATATCCATCTCTTCCTCTCCCAAAGGCCTGACTCCATCCCCTTCCCCTGCTTACATCGCCTGCTACAAATGGCTTTGGTTTACAAATACCAAAGGTAACGAAGAACGAAAATAAAAAGGAAGGCCTTGTGCCTGTAACCCGAAGTCATATGGAAACCCACTTTGTTTAAAAATAAATAAATAAAGCTCACAACCTGCCAGATAGGCAGGCAAATTTGAGAGTGTATTTCCTAGTTTCTACGATGCAGGAAGAGTTTCTCCTTCATGCCTTGGAATGCTATATAAGAAAGTTTGCTTTAGGTATTAATACTGATGACTTCTTTTTCCCCTCCCTTCTCTCCTCCCTTCCCACCCCCCACCCCCTCCTTCTAACTACTCAGCTGCTATAACACGGGAAAGCGGTGTAAAGCCAGGACTGTGCCAATGATGGTACAGCCTAAGTGATAATCAGGACACCTTAAGAATGAGGGACAGAAATCGTCTTGATATGACAGTCTAGTACTTAATCGTGGGTCATGAGGACAAGCGTCAGGAAGAGAATGGAAGGAAATCTTTCCATTCTGAGTCAGAAATTAAGAAAACACTTCCCTGGGAGTGTTGCCTTTAAATCCTCTTTAATGCTAGATACAGAGATGGTCTAACCACCCTGTTCCAAGGCAAAACAAGTCTTAGCATAAGTCCAATAGCCTTGAAAGTTAGACAAGACATCGGTGCAGCTAAGTAGGATCCTTTACTGTTAAGCATCATCTCCAAGGTCCAAGGTCCATCATATTGCTTTATTTTTTGGTTATCCAGATGATAACTGTTAAGTAGCTTATATTGCAACAATCCTAAACAGGGTGCTAAGCTTTTTATTCCTTTTTTTTTTTTTTTTTTTTAACTCAAAAAGTAACAAAATACTTTTCAGTTATGCAGGGTGAGTCAACCTGGTAGTTGTTAAAATAGAATTTTGATGTTGAATAAATATTTTCTGGTGGCTAACATTAGCAAAAGCCCCTCCAGCAGTACACAAGGAAAGCATGGAGAGCTCCTGAATTTCATCCACGGAAGTAATTTGGTGAATTTGTAACAGATAATGCAAAGTGTTCTGTCTCTCAGAGAGCCATAGACCTATACAGTTGCAACCAAAGATGGAATTACACTGTATCCTGCTGGGGTAAAGACTCTTCCTTTATTGTGCATAGGAGGAACGTGTTGAGGTGTAGTCAGACCATGTAACTTTAGACACCTAACTTTGGACCCCTGATTCTCTTAAAACTCAGAAGAGCTCCAGAAGACCACGCAGTAGCATCGATCAGTCTGGAGGTTTTATTTATTAGGGCTCCTAGCCCATTTTTGTATGGACCACAAGTCTGTCCATAACTGATAAGTCTTGGTCCCCATTTGCAGTCAAAATGCCAACTTTGAAAGGAACTGGTACAAAAGTTCTTGCTGCATTCAGGGTATGCCAAGAAACCATGAATATCAAGTTATGACAACAGAAGGGTGGTGGCATTACTGCTGAATAAAGAGAGGACTCGTGCCTAATAACTACAGCAGATACCACTTTCCTTCTGACTTTTCAGACCAACAAAAATGTTTAAGAAAACCAAAGCAGCACCTTAAGAAACAGAATAGAAGCACTTGGGGAATACTTGATGCCAGCTTGCCCTGGTCAGAACTGACTCCACTTTACTATTTGCATTTACACGGAGCACAAAAAATGTCAGAATTACACAGTTTAATTTGGAAAAAAAAAAATCTGAGCTACACCAGGAGTCGTATCCATGACTGGACCTCTGAATATAATACCATACATATGCAACTTTGCCTTTCTTATTCATTTTTCACAAGCAGCAGTGAGTCCTTCATGCAGCTATGTAATGAGAAATTTCAACACGCTAGCCTGAAGGCTACTGTAAGCTGCTCTCTGTGTCAAAGGTTCAAGTTTCTACTTTATTAGCCAGTTCCAAATGAATTTTAAAGAAAAAATAAATAAATAACCCCCCTCCCCCAAACATCTGCCAGGACAGACTAGAAGCTGACACAACTTGCTCTGAATCTCTAGCGATGTCTTGCTGTAGTGAACTGACACATCAGCATTTTTGCACGATGTGTTTGTTAAATGGCACCACCTCCAGGAGCTCTGTACAACGACAGGGAAGGGGAAATGCTCTTTGGAGTCCTTCCTGACGAAGTAGTTGAGAAACATGCGGATAGTGCTAGTATGTTTTGTAAAGGCTTAAAATCCTCCACTAAACTTTCATTTTTATCTTTGACAATACAGGCAGATAGCTTTTGCCTTATGATACTTGTCACACAAATTGCTAACACGTAGTAATAAAACAGTCTATGCTTCCTTACAAGACAAAAGATGCTCCAGCTAGGTATCACGGGCACACCTGTAAAACCGTACACATCCGAGGCCACAGGCACGTATGTAATCCAGTGGAGGCAACGTGCAGAAGCAGACATGTGGAAATGCACGGACAGCAAACATCACATGCATTCCTACTCCCAAATACCCAGAACACACTCTGGCACCCTCAGTTATCAGACTGGCTAAAGAACTGAACCTGGCAGTAAGTAAGCCAGGACCAGTGTCTCCAGCAGGTATTGACAAACAGCATCTCTGCCAAGCTTATAAGTCTGCAAAGGTGTCACTCCCTTCTGCTGCTGCTGGCAGAGCCTGGCTCTTTCACACCTAAGCAGAAATGGAATCTCACTAAGAGGCCACAACGCCTAGAGGTACCTTAAATGAGCTTAAACTTCTCCAGTTACAGCTGGAATTTAACTGAGAACTCACATGATGCCTTCTCTGTTTGAGGAGGTATGTAACCATATATTCTAAAAAATGTATGGGGTATAATGAAACATGATTATTTTGATACAATCCACAACATGAAACCCATTCCGTGACTTTAGAATCGGTAATAGTAATAGTTTTGGAAATGAAAACCAGTAATTCCCACTGTGGTAGATGCTGGTCCAGGGACTACTTTTAGTGGCAGGAGCACACACAGATAACCTGAAAAGAACATATGTTTTCAAGGCTTCCTTTTCCCAGCTGCTAAATCACACTTCAGACAACTTTACATTAAAAGAATACATATGGTTAAATATTTTCCTTATATTTATTTATCATAGAAGAAATTACCAGGGAGAACACAGGAATCTTACAGGATTGTAAATGGCAGAGACCAAAACCTCACAATACATTCCTCAAGAGGCAGCCGCTCAACAAAAACCAAAAGATAAAACCAAAACACAAAACCTGGTGAATATCTGCAGCTGGACGCCTGGTATTCAGCAAGTTCAATAATGCATATTGATGAAGTATTGTGTGTCTGTGAGGAACGATGAGGTCTCAGTAGTGGGGGAAAATGCCAAGAAAGTAATTTGTACCAATTTTTATGGGAATCCGACCCTACAGTGATGGAGGTACCGTGACAGACCACCACAGTGGTGGCATGGCACAGTGGATGTGGCAGTGAGAATTCTTGCTGAAGAGAAAGGATCTTGATGCTTTGAGGTGGAACATTTTTTCTATTTGTCTGTTTTTGCTACAGTTTCTTTGCCAGCACATTCCATTTTCTATTTACTTACAGCCTAGCAAAACAATTTTTCTGTGCTGATTGCCTACAAAGAAAGCTTGTTTTAAGAACTGCGTTTTGGGAGGTTTTATTCTTTGTAATTCACCTATGTCATGTTTAGTGCTTTACAGCTTCAAAACCAGGCTGGGTTTATGACTGGAGAAACAGTGATGCCACAGGAAACAGAAAAATAGCGAGAGCTGCCAGCGTGGCTTTCCAGCAGATACTGTTTGCCCTAACAGTGGGTCACCAGCGGGAATCCCTGGAAGATGAAAAAAGGAAGACAGATTCAAAAAGAAGCAAAAAAGTTCCAAATGTGGGACTTAGCATGAAGGGAAGACGCGAAAATCCAAGTGGGGGAAGGAATCCTTCCAAAATGTTAAATAACAAAATCAAGCAGTAAAAACAGCATCAAAATACAGTTAAAGATAGATTTATAGTCCCGTACTTGACCTTACACTACAAAACGTGCATTCAATGGGCATGATTACCTATGCTATTCTCTTTTTAGTGTTAGCTCTAATAAATAACATTTAGAGGACCAAGAAACTCCTAGCGCAAAACAACATGCTGCATTTTCAAAATATAAAGAGCAAGAATAATAGTTCCTTGCCTCTCTTCAATACAGCACTACCGCTTCCATTAAAATATCCAGTAACAAATTCTGACTGGCTGCTTAGGTTCTGGACTAGTTACTGCACGTGCAGATGGGGATTTAATTGCAGTGGTGTCGGGGTACTGGCCTGGGGAGGGCCAGCCGATGGATGCAAGCACAGTCTTTTTAGCTTTACCAATTATTCAGCCAAGACGATACCAACTGTATTAAAATTCTCAGCTATTCCCAAAGGCTTTCTACAAGCCCCCAAATATTAGCACAAACATCATGACGCTCCTCAGCTTAAAGCACGTCTTGAAATTATACTCTACATTGCTTCCTCAGATGTGAATCATCACACCCTGTTGGACTTCAGTTACACACTCTCTGTCTGATTTTTCCCTTGGCTTTTAATAGAAGTGCGACATCAGGAACTCTGCCAAGGGAGCCCACAAACATACAGACCAGTGCTGGCTTAGACTTTCAGAGCTTAATTAATAATTTCTATCTTTCTATGTTTGAACATACAACAAGCTGATTTGTTAACCACCAAAAGCAGAAAGAATGGATTCAGAGAAAAGAATCATGAAATCATTTGGGTTGAGAATCCCAACCCAATCATTGGGAAAAGACCTTTAAGGCCATCAAGTCCAATTGTTAACCCAGCACTGGCAAGTCCATCACTAAACCATGTCCCTAGGCACCGCACCTTCGTGTTTTGTAAACACCTTCACGGATGGTGACTCCACCACTTCCCTGGGCAGCCTGTGCCAGTGCCTGACCACCCTTTCGGCGAAGCAATGTTTCCCAACACCCGATCTAATCCAATCTAACCCTCCCCTGGTGCAACTGGAGGCCGTTTCCTCTTGTCCTATGGCTTGTTACTTGGAGAAGAGACTGACCCCCCACCTACACCCCCCAGTCAGGCAGTTGTAGAGAGAGAGAAGGTCCCCCCTGAGCCCCCTCCTCTCCAGGCCGACCCCCCCCAGCTCCCCCAGCCCCCTGCCCGGCTCTGGACACGCTCCAGCCCCTCTGCGTCCCTCTGCCCGTGAGGGGCCCAACGCTGAGCCCAGGGGCGGGGGGCGGCCGCAGCAGCGCCAAGCACGGGGGGACGGGCGCTGCCCTGGTCCTGCTGGCCACACCATTTCAGACACAAGCCAGGATGCTGTTGGCCTTCTTGGCCACCTGGGCACCCTGCTGGCTCATGCCCAGCCGGCCGTTGGCCAGCACCCCCAGATCCTTTCCCAATGGGCAGCTTCCCAGCCGCCCTGCCCCCAGCCTGTGGGGCTGTGTGGGGCTGGTGTGACCCACACGCAGGACTTGGCGCTGAGCCTTGTTGAGTCTCATACAAGTAACTTCAGAATGCACAGCAGGGCTGCCCCAGAAGGCACACGCGTAATTACCAGGGATGCAGTTTGCATCCTGGTCCAAAGGCTTAGCAGCCTCATCCTTTTCACCTGCAAGTCAGGCTCTAAAAGCAAAATACTCTTTCAACCTACTGACCTTGGAGCCTCTCCAAGTAGCCTGACTGGTTCAGTACCAGGCAAGGCATAATTTCTCCCTCTGCCTCTGGGATAATCGGAGCGAGCTCCGAGAGACAGACAATAAAGGCTGCGAATGCAAGTATAGATGCCACGTAAGCAGCACTGTGGGAGTTTTGAACATAAACTGCATGATGTTTACAGGGTTCCCTGGCTCATACTTTCAATTTTGAGGGTCCACAAGTAGAAGATCCTTGCCTGCTTAACTACTTCCCAGCCTGGTGCTCTTCTACCTGAGGTTCCACAGACTGCATACCGCTACATCTACATAACCTCTGAAAGGTAACTAAGCAAAACAAAGCTTTTGGCAATTATTTTAAATTCGCTACATAACCTGGCACCTCAGAAATTTTAAAGGAAAGGCCAATTTTCAAAAGCTGTAGGCCGTTCAGAGGAAGGGGAAGCATTCAGTCCAGACATAACTGTGCATCAACCCATCTGACATCATGAAAGGCATTAAGACAGTCATAGCAAAAAGGATCCCTTTGCTCAAAGTTATCACTATTCATCAGCACTAACAGAGGCCAACCCTGTCCACAACCTGTGACACAAGCTGCCACTGGCTCTTTATGACTAACAAATAAATACCGCTACCCCAGATTTCCTCGTCCTCCTAGCTCTTTGTCGTTGGTTTGTGACCCTTCGATGTGGCAGTAATTACACCTGCGCCATGCTGCCTCTTTCTGCACGCAAGGCTGGCACAACCTTTTTCCTCTGCTAACAGATGGTCCGTGTGTCAGGTGATGTTGCTTCAACACTGCAACCACCAGGCCCAGGCAAAAGCAACTGAAGGCTGCTGAGCAGTGGTGGGAGCATGAGCCCAGCCTCCTGGGAGCACCTAGAAGAGAACTGACAGGGTCCTACGGTCGATATTTATCAAACTGGAAAAACCAGCAACATTTGACTGTTACACTAGCACTATAAATGCAAAGGCTTCTGTCCCCCAAGCAACCTCTTTCCAAGCAACTTGCAAGTATTATTGACCAAATACCATCTCTAGATAATAAGCAGGCATCTACTACTCAATTAGCAAGTTCATTGTTTCGGTGAGGCTCATTATGTTCCTTTAATACAGTCTAAAGAAAGAACCGAAGGGAATAATTTCAATTCTGAAATGGTAAGACTGCTTATAAATAAACAATTGATGCTAGAACATGAACCTTGACTGTTAGATAGGACCACGGGATGACAGTCAGCCTTTATGGGAAAGACGATGGAAAACCTACTTGAATCAGAAAATCAAGAAAAAAGGAAGCGGCATATTTGAAAAACTAACACTCTTCCCTAACCATCCACGAACCTCTGTGAGGATCTCCACTATCTCTTCTTCCACCAAGAGTTTGGAGGTTAACTATATTTTTGCCCTATTCTGACTTCCATCTCAGAGCAGTAAGAATGCTGTAAAGGGACCACAGAACAATGGAATATAGAGTCTTTAAGCAGGAAACTGAACTAGTCAGAGCCTCTAAAATGTGTAATAATACAACATTTTAAATAGTGGTTGGAAACAACCGCCTCAATTACTCCATCCTCAAAATACTACATGACAGCAGTGGTTAGGAACAATTCTTTTTTCTAAAGAGAAAGTACTGATTATGTTATCTATCCAGTACTATTACATTCTGTTCATAAATGAGTAAGAAAACAGGTGATTTCAGGGAGAACAGATATCCAGTGGCAGCTACTATTATAAAGTAAAACTCTTGGCTGGGTTGTTTTTTTTAAAAACCCTAAGCCAAATCTCTTAGAACAGTTGCTTCAAGCATCACTGTCAGCAACATCACCTGAGAGTAACAGGCATCACTTTATCCTTGCTTCTAAAAGATAAAATACAGATACTGCACGATACAGTAAAGAGCACCAAAAGAGACCAACAGATGACACAAATCAGTAACCTGAACAAGGAGGTAAAGACCATTAGCAATTTAGTAAACTGTTAGCAGCTTTACTTCTCCTCTTCAGTAAAAACCAGGCTACCTAGCCAGCGCAGTCTGTGTGCTGGATTTACCACCACTGACTTACCAGCAGAACAACCTGACAAGCGGGGCTTCCTTCCAAGGGCCACAGCAGTAAACCTCTCAGAAAAAGGGATCCTGCACTGCAGCCAAGAAGTAAGGAACAAATATGTCTGCTATTTTAGACGTTTAATCTGCTTTGAGCTCTTTCCTAGGTGCATCGGGGCTGCCAAATAAAAAAATGACAACTGGGCTGGCAGAAATTTTCTTGAGGTCTGAGCTACCAATTCAAGTTTATTTAGGCAGGTATTCTGACATGCTTTCTGCTCCAGCTTATCTCTACATGTAACAACAATGTGCAGAAAGGAATACGGGAGGTAAAGACACCTGAATCTTCAAAGTAATAAACAGATGAGGTGCTCCAAGACTTCCTTTAAGAAGTAGCGTTATAACCCAGCACAGAAAACACTGAAAGGTGAGATTTTGACTGCAGTCCCATGACTTTAAACATGTGGTGTTTCCCAGTTCTATTGTGTCAATATTTATATGAAGTAAGCAAACAAAATTATGTAAGTAGTGAGAGTTTTTCTCCTCCCTTCCTAACAGTACAGAACAGTACCTATATGTAAAGAAATGTACTGCTTGCATTGAAAGTGCCAAATGTATCCCTCATACCTATAAGATTATAGATCTTTCTCATTAATACCTAGATTGCAATTAAAATATCAGCACTTTTGCAGATAACCATAAAATATGCCAGTAATACCATTTTATGTTGGACATAATGGGGTCTCCAGCACAGATCACAAATGCTGAAATACAAAATGGTTTGAGCCACACGCTTAATCATTTGGTAACGGGGGAAAAAAAAAAAAAAAAAAAAAAAAAAAAAAAAAGAGAGTTACATGAGCAAAAGAAGAAGAACCAACAGATTCAAGTTAAGGACGCCTTGGAAATAAACTGTTAATCAACTGCCTTATGAGTAGGTATGCAAACAAATTCAGAGTTTAATTAAACCTTCCTTTCTCTTTCCATTACAGAGTTGTAAAATTCTTCCAACCTTAGTACGATGCAATTAATAAACTTAAAGGCAACATAAAATAAATCCTAATTAAAGATGCCATTCTTAAGTCAATTCACAAATATAAGTGCAGACCACTTAACTAAATTACCAAAAAAAACCCATAAAAAGAAATGTTACTGTCCAAACATTGTCCAAGCATCTGAGTATGACTAACTAGCAGAGCGAAGACAGAACAGAGATTGTGCTTGCAGTCAATGGCATGCTGATAAGCAGATTCAGACAAATGCCTTCCTGAACTGACAGTGGTGCAGCAACAAGAAACAGAAACAGAGCGCAATCTCAACTGCAATTCTTATTCAACCTGATGAGAAACAGAGCTTGTGCTTTAGGTTATACATAAATTTCATTTTCCTTCTCTTTGGTATACACTTCTGCAATCCGGCGGCTCATCCTTAGTCGTGGCTTCTCTCTATCCCAGCTCTGCTTTGCTGCCTCTTCCCTTCCCTCCAGCAGCTGGCCATCAGTGATGCACTGCCTCCTAAATGTGCAACATCAGTCAGGCAGATGTGCATTTCTTCTTTGCCCTCGTTGTACATTCTGCTTTGGGCATACATTGTGCTGCACGCATCCTGGAAGCACCTTGCACCTTCGGTACTGCACTAGCTCCATTCGTGCCTGCCCCTGTGCAACATCTCTTTGCTTGGATTGTTTCCCTACCAGTGACCATTCCTGGCTAAACTTTCCCAGCAGTCCCCTAGGAGTTACGTGAGTACAGGGATCTTAGTAGCCACTCTACTAGAAGCATCTTTGCTTCTACAAAGGAGTGATCTGCACATCCGATCTCAGCCTATATACCATGCTGTGAGCTTGCCACTGGGACTCATACTTTGTCACCTCTAGTTTGCAGTAACATTATTTCTTTTATTCACTATTCTCTTAATGTAGTGAAAGGCTGTATCTTAGCAAAAGAAAAAAAAATGTAGAATTTTTTCTTGGATTTTTTTTAAGCCAGAAGATTCTATTTCAAGGGACTACTGCCACTGGAGGTCACTATCTCCTGGAGCAAGAAAAGCATATGGTCCAAAACACACCTCCAACTCCAAACAAATCCGTTTGTAAGAACATAAAATACTCCCAGGAACTGTAGCCCATAGAAAGGTATAGTATACAGCAGCACATGTAACAGGAGCTACTGTACAGCCAAAGAACAGGCTGCTCAGCATAGCTAATATTGGCTTCGGAGCATTTAGACGTAGCTGCATTTTGTACAGACCCTGTGCAAGGTGCCAGTAGGGAAATAATGTCCACCCCTAAGTTTGCCCTGCTGAGTCTCCGTATGCCTAGGTAAGTGTAATGTGAAAAGACAAACACCTTAAACACAGCTACTTACTTACCAGTAGGGCTTGAGTTGGTGTAACCTACACCGTTTGTGTTTCCCGGCTACTTCAAGTGCCAGAAAAAATCAACTAAAATGTGACTATACATACACCTAAAAAGTGTGTGCAGGAGCCTCATGAGACAAGTTTAAGGGGTCAGAAGTCTATGCCATCCTGAATGACTTTATACTTTTAATTTATTTTTTTGTGTGTGCGTCTAAAAATCTGGAAGGAAAAAATCTAACATATGAATGCCTCTCATAAATATTGTCCATTCTATGTCAGATTTCTTCTTGCCTTTACAAAAGGGATGTATGGAAAATCTAGGTGCAACTGCCTTCTCAGGAAGCCAAAAACCACCGTCAAAAGAGAAAGTATATTGGGCTAAACATTCTCTTCTGTGCTTTACCTAAGGATGCATTACTGTGCAGTACCACAGCCAGGATACCAGGCTACATGTATTTTCTTTTATAAAGAAGCTTAGTGTGTCTATAATCATAACTACTCACATATAACTACGTTCTCATTGAGACAAAACAGAAGACAACACTAAGAACGGGATTCCTGTTTTACAAACTTCATGAAGTAATGTACACAAGTTGAGGCAAGAATTCTTAATATGTGTATTATTAAGACTAAAAGTCTTTCAACTTTCAATTACTTTCAACTTTCAGCAGACTGGCAAAGAAAGCACCCACTTGAACAATAAGAACTGTATAGAACATGACTGAAAGAAAATTGCAGATGAGTCTCCATGGTTTCAATACCAAACTGTGAATACTAACAAGAATTCAGAATATAGAATAGTAAGGAAAAACAAAGGAAGTCTTACCTCTAATAAAATAAAAAGGTCATTTAGGGAAACAAGTTACAAATGCCAAAAAGTGCCAAACCCAGCTAGGGAACTGTAACGCACCATGCCCCAACTCCCTTGCAGTAGGGATAATTTTTTATAACGTACATCTCTAAGTAGCACTGTTAGATACAGGACATTTATTTTAGGTTTCCAGTAACAGTTCTGTCAGACACTGCAAAATCTCCCTCTCCATATTATCTTCAAACATATCTGAGTGAAAGGGCAAACAGAAATTTGAAAGAGATGATTGCTTCCTTTGTGGGGGATACGGTTACCCACTGAGACGGGAACATATATGAATTCCGATTTGCAATCATTTCCACTATTTATGAGGTCACTGGACTTGCTCCTGCTGAGCTCAATTTAGCAAGAGCTTTGGCTAGATCAGTGCAGAGAATATTACAATCACATTGACTTGGTGATGTCCAAACTACCAAAGATACGTAACTCAAAACTGCAAATAGGCTGAAAGCTATACACATTTCAGTGGATAGCCAGATTAAAAAAGCTAAGATGTAAATACAAATTAAATAAATGCCTTTAAGGCATTATCAATCATGAGTTGAAAATAAAAGGACGCATCTCATGCACTAAGGCAGGCATACTGAAGTCCACAAGAACTTCAGAAGGTCATGAAAGGCCTCAGTTTAAAACACACAAACAAGAACAATTAAAAAAACAGCAACAAAACCCCCACCTCTCATTTTCATCACAGAAAGAAGGCACACTTCCACCACCACCACCCCTATCTTCTGAATGCACTGCGCACCACCTCACTGCATGACTTGCACAGGACTTTGTGTTTCTATCTCGAGTTTCCTTAAGAGGATTGTTCAGCGATCCCAGAAATCAGGAGAAAGCCAACAGCTACAAATACAGAATCTATCTGTTCTGTAAGATTCTTTCTCTTCAGTTTATGCATATCTAAACAAAGCTAACAAGAAACACCTAAATTTTTCATCCCCTTCCTTATAATGTATCTTTGGTTTTGCACCCTATAGATCAAACAAGGATTTGAAGCAGGAAATACCACGTTTATTTAACATTCACAAGAATTTTCACGTATAGAATCTGAATTGTCTCTTCAGCTAATGATGGAAATTAGAACAGACTGCAAATGTACTGCTGGAAGATACTATGGCAAACACATGCACGCTGACTTACCCATACGCACTCTCGAAGGGGACACCAACAGTTGAGCTCCAGAAAACCCTAAAAAAAAAATCCACTGAGAGGAGAAAAAGTAGGAAGCAAAATTCAGCATAGAAGCAAAGCAGCACACTACAAAAACAATAATCTAAATCAGGTCTTCATAATGCTGAGCTTGAAACTGGCAGTTACAGATAGAGAGACCTTTGAGTTGTCAACGGCAGTTCTCCAAAATCACCGGGTCAATGTGCAGCAGAAGCCCAGAAAACACCAACAAAGTGCAGGCTGTCATCAGGGAAGGTGTTAAGACCCAGACAGAGGACAGCATTTTGCTGCTTTTTAAAAAACTGGATGACCTGCACTTTGTGTACTGGACTCCACATCCGCAGGAGAAGGTAGCACAGTTGGCAGACGTACGGAGAAGGACAAGTGAAGAGATTACGGAAGGGAATGGCTGCCTTACGGAGGGAGAACAAAAAGCCTGGCAACTCTTCAATGTAAGAGATGAACTGAGAAATGGGAAGACTACCATTGCAAACTCGTGTCAGCAGTGGAGTCAGTGAGGACAGAATAGCTGTTTACCCAGTCCTGCATTACTGGAACTGCAGAGCATCCACAGAAAGAGCTGGCAGATGGGCCACGCATCTTCTAACTAGAATCTCCTTTTACCACTGCTAGAGACAAAAAGGTTCTAGACTGAACACTTGTCTAAACCCACACAGACACTTTCTCCCTCCCCAATCACTTCATGTTTTGGTGCCAATTCTTTCAATTACTGTTTCCTCAAGAATTCAGGAGTGAGGAGTTGTTTGCAAAATTTTAAGGTTCAAATGTTTGGCAATCACAATCATGTGTTATTGATGACATCAATAGAAGAAAACTGTATATAGCACAGAGTTTGAAATTTAAATTGCAGAATGTCTGTTGCCTCCTATTACAAGTTTTGATGAGTCTAATTGGGGTTGAGAAGCAGAAGCAGTATCATTCACAAGAGCAACACAAGCACACTTTGAACTCTGCTTTCTGCCACACTTGAAACCAAACAGAATGCTATTTCCTCTATGTTTCTGAAATCAACTACATATCAAGCTTCAGCCAACAGACTACAATTAAAATAATTTCCTGGAAAGTGGAAGCCTTAGCTCTAGATTCTCTCAAGAGAGAATAATCACCCGTCAATCTGCATAGTGTTATCTTACAGCCCTAATGAGTACACTCGTCACTGAACTAACAGGAGAAATAAGGTGCAGGACCACAACTACTATCTAAAAACCTCTATCACAAAGCTTGGGTATCTAATTCCAGGTGTACTGGTGCACTAAGCACTTCTTTAGCCTTTTTCTGGATCTTGCCCCATATTTCAGAAGTAATTTACAATATAAATCAAGACTAAGATGACACCTTTTAACCAGCACAACATTCACATTTGCAAATGGACTTCAGCAAACCTATAATCAGATTTGCATGCACAATCTTGCATACTATCAACACTAAAAAAGGTACAGAGCACATCAAACCACTTCAGCTATTCAAAATTTTATGCTTAACATGACTCATAAATATAAGCTTTCTACTTATTTTAGTTGTCCTAATTCATAAAGAGAAGTAAGATAAAAATTAGAAATGGTAGTCAATGATTTCACTGGAAGATCATTCCACTGTTTAAAGTGTGAAGGCAACATGATACAAACACACAAGCCCAATGGACCCAAGAAAGAATGTCCAAATACACAACAGGATAACCTCTGGAAACGGAATCTTCAATGTCTAATGACCAAGCCATGTTCTTAAGGTTTATTCCAGTCTTCTCCGTGCAAGTTCACTAAATCATCTTCAAAATAACTACTTATTTTGTAGCAAAACTCGCTGAAGTGCTGCGATGAGGATCAGCAATAGGACTTCTGGGAGTTTGGTTGTTTCGGGTTTGGGGTTTCCCTCCCACCTCCTTCTACTTACATGGTCCTGTGCGTAACCTGTAACTCCTACAGCTTCAAGAGCTGCATCTGCTGGACTTCCCCTTCCCAACTGCAACAGCTCTACATTCAGGAGAACTGCTCCAAACAGGAGGGCATCACGCAACTGGTGGCTGGTGCTGAACAAGGTACCTAACAAGATGCTCTTTCTCCAGTGGGGGCAGAGGGGTATAACCCCTTCTTTTACTTGACAACCAGTTTTCCCAGAGGATGGGAACTCAACTGGCTTTGAAAGCTCTAGTTTTCCATTACATTTAACTCAGCTTGGCCAGGACATTGAAAATTACTGGGCAAACAGTCTCCATACAGACGTCAGGGCAACGTTCTCTAGAAGCACTTGAAAACTTCTAAAAATCTTGCTCATTGCCTACCCCACAGCAGGCTGCAAGTCTGTGGTGACAGTTTTGGTCAGGAAGATCACACAACCTGGAAGAATTGGACATTATTTTTCCTCAAAGATTTCTTTTTCCTACATAACTTTGTTGTTCAATGATCGTTACATTGAAGATAATACAATTCAATTTCTGCCAACAGTTTTTAGGACTTCAAAACACAAATGGGCCTCATGATCTGAGCTGTTTGGTTTAAAAAATATAGGAAAACTTTGCTTAGAAGTTTTGGAGACTTTTGGAGTCATCTAGCTCAATTTTCTGTTACAAGCACAGGTGGCTAAGGTGTGATCAGGTTGCTCAGGACTTTTCCTGGTCACCATCTGAAAAAAAATCTCCACAGATGGCAACTCAGCATCCTCTCTGAGCAGCCTGTCATTGTTCCTCCCACACCTTCTCTGTTTGCTTTGGTTTTATTTATCAGTGTGAACTACAGAACCCAAATAGCTTTGAGAATTCCAAACTGTGCAAAAACACAGCCTCAAAAGGATTCTTGTTTTGCTCTAGAACAAGCTTTACACTCACAGGCTGCAACAAAACACATTTTTCTATGTGTCTGTCTTCTTGGAAATGAAGGCAGCTCACCCACAGTGTGTTTTACCTCTGGAACGGATGAAGGAGGAAGGCTTTGCATCTCCCACCGGTCCTTCATTTCATGTGGCTTACAGTGCACTTACACAGGTCATTCTCAGCAGTCAAGCTTGGCGTTACAAAGGGAAGGAACAGACAATCTACTGGGTGCAAAAAGTCATGAGAGTACTCCTTGTTCTATTTTGTACAGCATAAAATAATTACAATAAAATTCTACAGAAGGATTTACCTGATTGTATCCAGTCCCCTGCTTTAACACAGAACTGCTTTTTTGGTCTTCGTAAATTGCTATCTTGTACAGTTTTCAGAACCTGTAGCATACCTATATAATACCTGTAGCAAACCTCGAGGTATTGCAACCTTATGGAAGCAGCAATCAATCTGTACAAACAAGATACTGATTCCTTTTCAAGATTTTAGCAATCCAATCTATTTTGCTAAAAAGCCCTAAGGACAAAGGATGCATTCCAATTAAACTGCACAGGGCAGCTAGGAACAGAGCAGCTCTGTGACTGAGGCACCTTCTCTGACCAGTATTTGCCACTAAACCTTATTTTTATGCAGCATTAGCAATGCAGAGAGTGCCTGAACCCCAGGGACCACAGAACAGAACCGTGTGCTTGTAGATGGTATTCTAAAAATCTCTCTGAAATGTTTTTGCATAAACCAACGGACAAAATAGGTTGTGATGCTATAACAGAACCACGACTTCCACTAATAACTGTAGAGAAACATTGAGGGCAGAACATACATTAAAAAAAAAAATCATTAAAAGAAATGTACACTGACATATTATTTGCATAGTTTTAAACCTGAATAATAGCTAGTGTATAAATATGCTCATTAGGAAAGTTAATGCTGCAGGCATCAAGGTGTGGGGTCTTTTCTCTTGAAACACATTACTCCATTTTTCTGTAAAACATATTGCCACCTCCCATAAACCAATAATTTAAAGAAATTTCAATACACTAAAAAGAAATATCCAAACCACACCCACAAAAACCAGCAAACGTGATTTTTTTTTCTAATTCCTCTGAATACATGGAACACAAAGGAATATCAAGTTTGATCTCTCAGAATGTAAAAGTTTACATTTCCAGACACTTTATATTGTTTTAAAAATCAAATAGGAGAACAGGTTTCTTTGGTAAACTGGAACTAAAAGCACAAAAGGAATACCAGATCTTCCTTTAACTGATGCTATATGTAAATTAATAGAATACATATGCTTCCTTCTTGTAAAATCACCTTTATGGGGAATTAAAATTTGCTAATTTTAACAGGACAATATAACAATTGGATTGGGTTGGAAGATCTGTGTTGTAAATTCCTCTTTTGTCATGTTTAGGAAAGTTCCTTAGCTCTTCATATCCCAGGCTTTGGTAGAAACCTGTCCATCAAAACAGTAACGGAAATGGAATCAAAATGTTTCATCTAGTGATGCTGGCTCTTTCTTTTTTTAAGTGTAATCTTTGGTTTCATTACACTTAAGTATTTTTTATTAGTGTTTGCACAGAAAAGCAGCAATGTGCATTTTAAAAGACCTGTGAAGAGTGCTACAGCCAAAGTTGAGAATAATGTACCTTTTCTTTCTGGAAAACCAGCCTATAGAAGAAAACCCCCTCCAGTAATTTAGTTTAGCCCTACGTATAAAACAACCCAAGTCAAGGTGCCTGCGCTGTTATTATTTTTTCTGTTTTTGACACCAAAGTGCTGAGCTTTATGGCATTCACAGTTTCAATAGCAGTGAGTTCCCACTTGGTATAGTCGTAATACTCCTTAATATTTTCATTTTGATGTAATTTGCGGCCCCAGCTTTTTAAATATCCGCTCTGTAATAATGTTTAATTTCAGGGGTCACTCCGCCAAGGAGTATATTAAAGCTTATAAAACTCATTTCCAAAGCTCAAATATCAAGCTGTGATCAGGTTAGGAGGGCAGCATCTGTGAATATTTCATCTTTTATCATGCTGATAATAAGGAGATGACAGAGGCACATTATTACAATGAGAGAATTGCTCATTTCAGCCCTGGCTGCTGGAAGCTAGGGTCCGCACTGCACGTTACTCAATAAAATCAATTCTTATATGAAAAGCAAGTTTACTGAGCCACCACTGTGTCTTATTTGATTGTAATGAATAATATATGGACCCAAGAGCTTGTGCATCCGGTAGGGAAAGGAAAGGAAAAAGAAAAGGTTCAAGTTTGGAGGGGCACTTGAGTATAGACAATAATTTATCAAAACTGTATTTTATTGTTTAGAAGTAATGTTATAAGACCACTGTTTGTTAGGTCCACTAACACAAAGCTGGGATGTTACCTATACTGGCAGAACAATTTCCAGTCATCTATTTACACTCCACAGAAAATGGCCAAGTGGTCTGACGGTTTAAGTATTACAACAGTTCCTGCTGCAGTCTCTTGTATTTTCACTCTTTTGGCCACGTTTCACACAAATCTCTACCTAAAGAAGAAACATTTGAGAAAAAACTACTTAACACCTTTTGCAAAAGAGTGAAAACATCCCTCTATTAAAAAGTAGTAGCATCATACCTATTTTGAGAGGGACGCAAGAAAAAAGGCTGAAATCCTCTTGGCTCTTGTATTATACACTACTACTATTGTTGCTTAAAAATATTTATGCCATTTGAAAACTGCTTACTAAGAACAGAGATACTGCATGTGTTTTGTGCAAATTCGGTAATTTTAACCATTGGTACTGTCGTATCTCCCCTGAACCCATTTTATTCCAGCTTCAGTTGTTTCATGATTTAAGACATCAAATTGAAACAGCTTCATATCATTTAAGGTACAAACATCTTAAAAAAAAAAAAAACACCAACAAAGAAGTTTTAAAAAAATCATCAAATCCCAGCCAGTCTTGTGCATCTCCACATATAAAAGTTTATATACATTCTTCATAATCTGAAATATACATTTTCTGTCATTATGGGAATTTCCTGTTAGTTATTCCTTCAAAATAAAACGTTACAAAGAAAAAATATCTTACAGGCAATTTTTTTTAATTACACATTTGAATTTTCACACCACGTAAGCAGCCAAACTGTAAACTGAATCACCAAGATACGCAGACTTGCATCATCAAGACATTGCAGAAATGCATAACTACGTAATTGCACCATAGTTTTATTTTGAGAAATGTATAAAAATATTCTGTTTTTCAGCACTATTGTAACATAATACCAAACCAGCCTTCTACATTGCTGGGTGTCATAAGCGCAGCATATAATGCAAGGTTTACAAAAGTAGAATGTAGTTTGTCTGGAAGCTTTTCTCTTAGTACTATCTCTAGTCAAAATGTTCACACGCTTCTTATTTACTCACCCCATCCCTAGCTGTTTTAAATAAGACAAACAGCTCCTGGATTCCCGTTTTCCACACCTTGCAAACAGGCTTACCCCTGCCCCCGTTACACATTAAACCCCATGTCATGAAGTGCAAGTTACAAACTGGAACTAAGAGGGAAGGATTTTTCAGGCAAATTCTGGTTTTCAGGAAATGTTGAAATGGCTTATGATGCTGATCGCTTTTTTTTTTTTCTTTTGTCCCGTTTTTTTAAAGCCTCTCAGTACTAAACTTTCACATTCCCACTAAAGGTGAGAATTATTGTCAAATGCAGCTTTAAATGAACACCTTATAGGCAAATGAGTCTCAGCATAATAAATTATTTATTATTAGCAACAGCATTAAACAAGGCCATTTCTTTTCTGAACTTCTGGGAACAAACGGCCCTCATCACAAAGATAATATGACTTTAAATTGTCATTATCACCATGCTGTGATAATGACCTATCATTTTGGCACTAGTAACTCCGAGTTGTATCTGTTCCAATCCCTTGCTGTAAAACATATTTAACTCATTTATATCTAAGTATTTAATCTAAGTATTTATTCTGTTTGTCTTCATTTCTTTCTCTGCTTACACACAATCAAGTTCAGTAGGGTTTATTTAATTATTACTATTTTTATTGTAAATTTTTAAAACGTCCCACCCATTCTTTTAGGGGTGCAGCTGAGATAATTCTCTCTCTATAATTGTGGGAATATTGTGTCAGTTTAAGGAAATGACTGAATTTGACCATCAGGACTGAATATCAGGAAGCTTCCCAAAGCTTACACACATACACTCCGATTCAATAAATGCAGACTAATGCTCACAGAATCACACAAAAAAACCCAAACAAACAACAACAACAAAATACCAAACAAGCAAAAATATAGGTTGGATGTCCAGGAACTCCAGGACATTATCTATTCAAAACTCCTTGTGCAGAGCTCCCTTCGGAGGGAAACCCCATTGCTCACGAGTTTTCCAGAAGAGTTTTGGGAAGAGCCATTGATGCAGATGCCACAGGTGCTCTGGGCAACCTGGCGGAGCATTTAGCCACCACCTCTGTTAAATTGTTTTCCTTATGCAAAAATCAGAGTTTCTCCTTGTTGCAGCTTGGGACCCTCCCCATTTGTCCTTTCACTGAGTCCCCGAGAAGAGCTGGGCTGAGAAGACGTGTTAGACGGTGCTCCCTCAGCCTCTCCTTCCTTACACGTCGTTTCATTTTAGAGGGGGACAATCCCACTCTGGAGCACCTGTTATTGTCTTCCTATTACAAACTGGCTCTAGAGGGCATTTGTACTAAAGTTTCTGAAAGTTTGCTTAAATTTCTTAATATATTATACTGTTGCATTCTGTGCAACAGACTTCGTTTTCGGAGCTACACTGAGCCTCCAGGCAAATCCACACTGCATTACTGTAGTTAATTTATGTGTGTACAATAAATAACTGTACAATATTTAATAAAAAACAATAAAACTCACTAAAATTATTTGATCTCTTAATTATGGAGGAGTTCTTAAACTGATCTGTACAATGGAAAATCTTCCCTAACAGACAATCTTGCAGTAAGCAGGAGAAAATAATTACATATCAATTCTTGTAGTTTGCCTCAAAATGTGGTTTGTATCCTCCAACCAAACCACCAGAAATACAGATCCAAAGATGTAATAAAAATACAATAGGTATGCAGATTTCA
Organism: Falco peregrinus; assembly: GCF_023634155.1. Lineage (NCBI taxonomy): Eukaryota > Metazoa > Chordata > Aves > Falconiformes > Falconidae > Falco > Falco peregrinus. Next base: position 120,364,683 of record NC_073723.1, read on the forward strand.
GTGAGCATTGTCAACAGAGAAATGAAAAGCTTTTCCTATAGAAAAAGTTATTTAAAATCACAAAACATTCATTCATGCAGGAAAATAGTAGCAGTAATAATAATAATAGTAATTAAGGAGGGGGGGGAAGAGTACCTCAATTTCTGTAATATAAAAATCTAATTATTCCAATAACCACTAGCTGCTTAGTGCATGTCCCAGTTGAAAAAAAGATTAGAAGGAACTGGGAAACATTTTTTCTTGTAAGTGAGAGATCCAAGCCCGTACTGATTTTTCTAAGAGAAGCCAGAGAGAGAACTACGTGTCAAATGTATCAGAAGGAGTTAAAACAGGTCTCTCACACCTTCAGCAATAACACTTAAAATTGCAACCACTAATTTGAACTTCCCTGACTCTATGCGGCTATTGATAGCGCTAACGTATGAAGATAAAAGAATAGAACTCAGCCATGATACACTATCAAGGGAGCAAAACTCCCCCTTCCAAGTTAAACCTGCTCAAAGAACAGGACTGAAAACAGTGTCCCCTAGGAGACAAGGCTTTTTGATTTTGGTATTGAAACAGAGGCATTGTTCAAAGAGATCTGTGTGTGAAATAATTACCTTGAAAATAAACACCAAGGTACAACTTAAAACCAAAAAAAACCCCAAAAACAAAACAAAAAAAAACCCTCCCCCCACACTGCACTGGCACCAGCCCCTGAAGCATAGGTTTTAGAGCTGATGTTCTGGGAATTCTTGTTTGCTGTAAAAGACGACAATTTCCTAGGGGGTTCCCCCCCAACACTAAAATTCTTTACAAATACATAATTTGATAGTATAATTATGCATACATAATCTCAAGTTATTTTATTACAAAGGCCATGTTATATCAATTAACTCCTAAGATTGAGTAACTTTTCAGCACCAGGAAGGGTCATTTTTACTCAAATAAACATTGTAAAGGTGGTATTTTCTTCCTACCCTCAAAACTTCTCTCAAAGCACAGGTCTTCTGAGCAAGACATGAAAATAATTTCTTACCATTTTACTCCTGCTCTTTAAATTCCCCCTAAAGCAATGTAATCACATTGGCCCCCATTTATGATTAAAATGAAAAAATGTAAAAAAATACAAGGTAGCTTCACATTGATTCAACTTCAATAACTTGGCCTACAGAATAGCTTAATTAGCCATTTGAAATTATCTTTGTACTTTTACCTTTTGTTACAGCACAGAATTAGATTCACTATTAATGCACAAAGCAGCACTTACTAGTGAGTATATAACCTTAAATACTTGATTAAAAAGTGCTATTTCCATTTACAGAAGGTATTACGGTAGTCAGTGGCTTTTAAGGGGCTTGTTAATGGCTTACTCTCTTAATTCATCATCAAAATTCACATATTACTAGTAGATGTGTTTTATGAACTTAAGTCAAGAAATATGCTTATTCAGCTGTAACTGCCCACTTGCAAGTGATATTTCCTCCTTAAAAGAAATTTATGATATTCAGTGGTTGTAACGGTCTCATTAATGGAATAATAACTATGTGATTGTTATCAGCACACCTTGGATGATGGGATGTCCATTACACTCACGACAAAGCAGAAGTTGCAGCCATGCCAATGGTTCACCCAACTTACTATGGGGTGTTACAGAATGTGAATTCTTAATTAAAGCAAAACCCCTGAAAAAGCCTACATGCAGGTACTCAGTTCCATTTAGGATGCAACAAATAGAATCTAGTTTACGGGAAGTGGGTGGGGGAGCTTCCAACTGGTAGGAAAATCTCATTCTTTAACTATTATACAAATTAGTCTTCACAGTATGAAATGCTATTAACTTTCCCAAGACACATAAATAGCTCACGTTGTATGCCGCATAGCCACACCTGACTCCGCAAACTAAAGGACCCCAGCTTGTCACAGAGACCACAGCCCAGCCCTGGAGATAAGGACTTCGCAGAATCTTAAAGATGTCCACGAAGGATAAAAAGAGATCAGCAGAGATACCTGGTCAACCAAGAATCCGGCAGCATCCTGGCCCCTCCAATGTACCTTCCAAACCCTCCCGTTGCCTGTCACAGATAAGTGACCACAGCAAGATCGACTCCAGGGGTATCGGTGACAATGGCGAAGCACAGAAAAGGTGTGGGTTCAGGTACATGACACAAGAGGTGCAGGGACAAGATTGGCTGCTGCTAGAGAACACCGAAAATTAGCCATCACCATGAAGGGGAACAGCAACTGTTAAAAACTTGTTTAGCGGTGTAGCAAATTTGTTGTAATTTTGCATTCTTACTCATTTACTAAGTTTCAGACTACAGCTTACACTCCTTACAGAGTAACAGTTTTCTCTCTACTGTACTTTCCTGTTCAGTAAATATTACCTAAGACAGTGTTATACAGTACACTGCAGAGAAAAGAGATTGGAATGATAGAGAGATATTCTTTACCACTCCAACACAAACCTGCCAGGCAAGGAGAATTCATTCTGCACACATTACAGACATGTAGTTTTTAAAGGGGTGGGGAGAGGTAAAGGAAGGAAAAAAACCCCGACAGAACAAACCAACAAAACATTACAATGCTCATCTTTTTACTTGGATGCATTATCTGCATTTCCCCTAATATATGCAACTCCTGCAGAATAGCTAGGTGTCATTATTCATTACAATTTTCTATTACACTGTGATAAATGACACCCCCAGGGGTAGAGCTGCTCAGCGAATGCTTATTACAGTCATTTAAGTAGGAGCTGATTTACCTTAAATAGGTTGTTTCATATAGCTGTATGCCACAGCAATAGAGGCCTGCCACTGCTATTTTTTTAGTGTTGGAATAACTAGAGTTTAATTGAATTATAACTGTTCCGCATATGTATTGCACTGTATCCCGTTTATTATACCTTGCAAAACAAGACAGTACTAATTCCACATGCTGTAGAGCTAGAATCCTTTTATTCTCTTTAAAGATCTGACTTTTCTTTTTAGCTTCAAGTTTAACAAGGATTGTTGTTTTTTTTAAACAAACAAACAAAAAAAACCATCAGCCTCTGCAGACAATTTTACAGAAGGCAATCCACAAGTTGTACTAGTCAGTTCCCCACGTACCAAAAGCAGGCTTCCTCCACCTAGGTATTTCAAGATACCTTTAATTTGGTACCCAGCCGATACGCAGATGCACAGTACTGCCTGGGTAACGTAAGAGCTCAGACAAGAATCTGACAGGAGCAGACTAAACTCCTCTTAGGGGCTTTGGCCTTGTCTTTCCTACTGCCAGAAAAAAAACCCCACAAATTAAGAGCACATACAAGGACATTTTGCTTCAGTTCATATCAATATAACAGATATCGAAGCCTATCAATAGTACGAATGCGATCACTGTTCAAAACCCACAAGTCTAACCCAAAAGAAGATAATCCATTGAGCACATGAAAATACGGCACCTCACTGAAAAGTGAATGAAAGGTAAGAATAAAGAAATGTACAAAAGACAATAAATTCTGCTACTGAACAAAGAAATCATGTAGTTAGTACTGTCCACCTTTCTTCACTATGTTCCTAAATTCTTTTCCAAAAAATTTTTAAAAATCATCAAGTTGAAACACTTCATCAATAGCCACAGATTTAACATCAGGGTAATTGTAATTCTCAAGGCTCTTTTTCCACCCCAGGTAGCAGAGCTTGTCTCAGATTTAACACTTTTAATTTTTTGTTGTTGTTGTTGCCTTCCTAGTATTGTTATCACTATTCAGGAAATACAGAGAAGCATTTGCACTACATGTGACCTACACAGTTCTGACAATGCAAGAGTTTTCATTAATGCACTTCTCACAATATTGAGAACAAATCTCACACAGCTGGATTTTGATTGTATAACTGCAATAACACATTTTTAAGCACATTACAGGAGGTTTAGCATTTCATTACGCATTACTAGTAACCCAACAATATTTTCCAGTTTATTTTGATTAAAAGTGAAAAGCCAGAAAGTGAAAACCCAGAGCAACTAACCTGTTAAATATAGAATTCCATGCTAAAGCAGTACAGACTATCGGAAGTTAAAGATCTTACGCCCAAATAAAATTCAGATGAGACAAACAGGTGGGGAAATAGCCTTATATATCATCGTTTTCACTGGTGAGAAAAACCTGTCTGTCTTCAGATTTTGGCATTCAAATGTAAGTGCCATTATGGCTCAGGTCCAGGGCTAATATAACTGTTCCACCGTAGCAGAAGCCCCTATGCTACTGAATGCTGTGGCAAAAAAAAAAAATAATCATATAATCACACTGGACATAATAATGAAGCAAGTACACAAGTTTTTAATCTGATCCTGTAAATCCCAAATGATAATGATAAGTGGGAATAGTATGGAATGGAAAAGGTGAAGCAAGCGTCAACTTTCTAAGAAGACTTCTGAAGTACTTGCTGGCAGCATCGCTTTGCATAAGCCACCTACTCTCGGCACAGAACAAAATATCAACATAAATGAGGATGCTAAAATTGTATCACCCATGTACGTGCACTGTAACAGTAAAAATGTTGATAAATAAGCAGTTTTAAAGAGAGGAGTTAATTTACTTGATGAGAACAGAAAACAGTCGCCCTTGTATACTCCTGCCGTTGGCATGGCTCTTTAAATGATCAGCATCAATTTAGAGACCCAGTTATAGTGTGAGCTTACACCAACTTTGTCCAGCAATTTAAAGTAGTATTTTAAATGAAAAACAGTAATGAATTAAACTGTAGCTTTCTGAAGTAAATGAGTAAGCCTACAGCCAAAAAATATTCTGATGAGAATACATAAAGCAATTAAACTTCAACTACTTTTTAAAACAAATTCTTTTAGATGCTAATGGCCATTGTTTTCTCACTTAGTAAGTCAAATTTTGTGTCACAAAAGGTTAGATGATTGCAAAGACTTAATTGAACGTCTAAAAGAAAGGGAAATGTTTCTTTAAAAAGCTAAGATGGACCTCTTACCACATTCCTACAGCAAAATGTCCTGTAACAATAGAGCTGTGATTTGCTGAAATTATAATGCTATTATGGTGGAATTAGGGCTTCAATATTTTTAGCAGCTTAAATAGGCCTTCCATTTTTAAAGGACATCTGATAATAGATAATTACATTTCATCTTAAAGAAACTGAGTTGTTTTCTTAAGGAAAAATACTTTTATTTTTTCCATAGAGGTTAAAGCATAGCCATCATTAGTAACAGCAATAGGCTTTAGGTGCCTACTTCAGCTTGGGGGTTATATATTAGCATATAAATAGCCGTTGGTGGCTGCTTGATTCTACCTATTTTATGTTTCAGTGTAGCATCAGAATGCACTTAGCAAGAAACCTGGGGGTGTGGGGGGTGAGGGAGAAGTTCGCTAATATGGTAGTTTTATAGAGGGGGCATTTTTTGCTATTTAAAAAAAAAAACCCTCTTTTATTTTATTGGGTTTTCTTTATGTTTACTGTATAATTTCAATAGTCTAATTAATGAGTCCTGAAGGACACTGTGTTAGAGGAAGGGGCATTGGATTAAGCAGCAGCTCTTTTCTGAGAATATGGGAATAAGTAGCACATTTTCTGTAAGATAAACACAGTTGTTTATTTATTTTATATTTACATGAAATGTGTCTAAAATAATTTCTACCTTTTTTATTGATGGAAAGCACTGGAAAAGCAAGGGGCCATTATTACCCTGCCAACACTACTTTCATGCAATACATTTCCTCATGGGAGGCAGACCGGGAAGGAAAGCCACAAGCATTCCCTGTCCTATGTTTCAGACTGACCTTCAAGATTTACTGCTTTAAAATGTTAATCATCATGAGTGACATTTCTCGTGTCACTAAGTGGATTGTAACAGCAGAGGGAGAAACAGTCTTTTTAAGAACTTTCCTCGCAGCCAAAGGGGTGAGTGAAGACGGAGCAGAGGTGAGGAGATGGCTCCTCCAGGAGAGCCGTAAGGGCAGACACGCTTCAGTCAGCGCATTCTTATTAGGGAGGTGGGGAGGACTTGCAGCACAACACGCCTGCCCAGTTGCATATGGAGACCCTCTATGGAAGCACAGCATGCAACTGGTCCAGTGGCATCTCTCCACCTCCCACTGATCAAGGTTCTGGATGCAGGAGAGCACCAGGCAGGATGATACGAGCGATCTGCAGTCAGAAGTGCAGCTGCACCCAGCTCAGAACCGCCACCCCACTCCTCAGCTAGCACCCCAAGTGTCCCCAACAGCAATGTGTACCTGCATCTGGAGATGCAACAGACCCGTTCAGGCAATTTCAGGGGAATTAAAAGCATTATCCATGAAACATCATGAGGATACATCAGCTTTAGCAGGCAACAAGCTAAAAATAAGATAGCCATCGTTCAAAAATAACTGACTTCTGATACTACACAGTCTAAGCTCTGAACTTTTCAGGCTCACCAGGGAACCGTATGTGATTTGCAAACGCAATAAAGGACAGAGGAAAGCCATACCATTCTGCAGAGGCACCCGCTGGCAGCGGCACCTAAAACTCTACGAGAGGCTGCCTTCGGGTAACTGGATCCCACCATTCATACCCCTGTGTGCTGAGAACAGGAGCTACATGTACACACGTTGCATGCTACAGATGCGTGCTCATCTCTAACGAATCACATCTGTCATGTTCTGAAAGGTTTGTTATAACCAGAAAGCAGCCAATACTGCAGGCAAGGCTTTCATGATCGCCACTGTCGAACGTTCTGCCTGCCCATACTAAGCCCTTCTAACCAAAGTTAATATCTCGCTTTCTTCATTTTGGTCTTAGGCAAAGTCTCCATCAATTCAACAACAAAACAATTAGGTCCTCAAATGGCAAAATAAAATATACCTTTTCTTGCACCACAAGTACCAATATTTGAACCAATGGTTGGAAAAGTGCTGCAATAGATTTTTAGATTGGGCTGATTAAAATGGCCATTAAAAGTATTACTGTTTAATTATAAACAAAACATTGGAAGAAATTAAATACTAGTCCCATCAATTTAAAAATTACCATCTCCCTCTCAGTTAATCAAGTCAAAGAAGGGTCAAAGACCTCTATCTTCTAACAAACACAATTCTTGATTCATTACATTAGTCAAGAATTTTAGATTGTAAAAATGTGACATAACCCTACTATTTTCTCTGCATCATTATCATTTTTAAATATGTTATTTAATCTCCATGACCTCTGCATTACAGTTTATGCTGAATGAAGCGGGGCCAACACCCTGCAAATGAAACAGGCACTTCAGATCTCTCTTCTTCATTAAAAGGGCCGGTGAAAAGAATTAATTTTTAAATTAGTAAAGGCTACTTTTAAGGGGTTTTAAGTCACTAAACCAGAACTAAAATATTTGTATGGTAAAGGGAGAAACATGGAAGTATAGAAACAGGACATTTAAAATATTTCACTTTTTTCTTAGGAAGTTTTAAGTAGAGGTAAATACATGAAAAAGTCATTATAACAAAGGCTGGTAATACAATCAGCTGTGCAGTCAGAAATATCACAGACCTGCAACTTACCCCCTCACCAGCCAGAGATGTAGGTTTTCATTACTATTATGCCAGTAGGCACAGCAATATCACACCAGCCAAAAAGACCCAGATTAAAAAAAAAAAAAAAAAAAAAAGATAAAGGATTACAACACATCAGGAAGGAGTAAAATTGCAATTCTACCCTGTTACCACAAAACAAATCTGGATTGTTTGAAAATACCAGATTTGTTAACCTCATACAGTCACAGAATTTACTGAAATACAGTATCATTACATGATTCCTCAAGAGAATATCATATGTTTTAGGCTTATTTCCTAAAGTGCAATATGAAAGTCTACCTTAAACTTGAAACAATAATCAGAGTAAATAAAGCCTGTATAAAAAGAATGGAAAAGGAACTTTAAAAGTTATTTATAAATGAAAATATATATACAAGAAATTTACAAGCTGCTTCAAATTTCTTCCAAAATTTCTCCTTTCCATACGTCTTCCAAGGCAATTACAAAAAAAGAAAAGTTTTACAGCTTTTATCCATAGATACCCACTTAGGAAGATAGAATTGCTTACCAGGCAAAACCTTGCCAGGAGGGGTTGCTTATGCTGAGAATTTATGTGTGTTTGTTCATTACTGCTCTGAAGAGGAATATAGGCTTAATGGTTCAGAATGGCTGATAGCTTGAAGGGTTTAGAGAGAGGAAGGCTAACACTGAAAAAGCAAACTGAATCACCAAGAAGTATGGGACTTCAGAAATAAAAATAGTTTCATGATTTCAAATGCCAAACCAACGAAGGCAAACATACAACATGACAAAGATGAAATTTAAAAATGGCATTTTCAGATTTAATAGGTACCAGCAGAGCATTCTTATATTACAGCACCATTTCCTTGAAAAAAAAATAACCAAAAAAAAAAAATACCAACAGTGCAATCTATCCCAATTCCTAAAGTACTAGCTTTTATGTTGCAGGAAGTCAGTTACTCCTGCGGGAGGATCAGAGAGCTTCTAATGACCTAAACAGAGGAAAAAAAATAGGAAAAAGTGAGTGGGAGGCTATGATCTCATAAGATCATGTAATTATGACCAAACTACAGCAACCTTGAGACATGCAAGTCATGTTGCAGTACAGCTGTCTTTAGGAGCGACAGTTTTGATCAGAAGCTAACCAGCATCCGTTATTTGGCCCAGCCAAAAAGCCACTTCAACCACCCCTCCACCCACCCCTGCCAAAATCAGCTTGATATGCTTAGTAGAACTCTGCCCTTCCCATTTAAAATCCTGATTAAAAGTTCAGTGGGATTGGCAAGTGATAACCCACAAGTACGCAGAATACAGCAAAATCAGGGTTTGCATTTTTCCTGCATCACTTTAATTACAAAATTAACAGCAGATTCAGTAAACCCATGAAAAACGTCAAAGAAAATTATGAGTAAATTAGGAAGGTGGTCTTCCAACAGGCTTCATACAAGCAACAAATGTGGTTAAACAAAGTTCAGGATGGGGAGAGACGGGGAGTCTGACAACAGGCTGCGCCAGCCGGCCCTGGCGGTCACCGTGGGCACCTTGGTTCTCATTAAAATGCTGGGTACGAACTCCAGTCACCAGACAGAAAGGGATACTGCTTGTGCAAGGTCAGCAGTGTCAGCCGCCTCAGCATGCAGGAACATCATAAAATCTACAGATTAAACTAGTTCTCAAAATATCAGCTTAACACCCCAATATAACCAATATTACAAGAGTTACTCAACAAACACACCAGAGATCTGATCTGTCAAACAACACAAGGCTCGTCTATTTTAAACATCAGAATGGGGATGGGTTTGTCTTCAAGAGGCTTGTGAACTCATTAACAACTGGTTAGTTCACATCACTAAGCAATTCCATTGAGAACGTTACTGTTGATGGTACAAATCAACCACACAGAACAGAAATTAAGTCCAAATAAATCAGATTTCAATTCCTCCTAAAGCATATCAAAATGACCACACACAAGCAACAAGAGCAACAACAAAAGACTCGCAGATCATCCACGTCTGGGAAACAATCCATCTGAAAGCAATTATTTCTCATGTGTTTGATGTATTCCGCACACCAAGATTTGCATTTTATGTACTTACATACAGAGAATTAAGTACTTATTTATCTATCGCCATAGTACTCGATCTTTCAGATCTGATAACTTCTTGTGAAAAACAAGCAAAACAAGTTTGTGTCTAGCTCCAAATTTCCAGCCTGCACTGACATACTAATGATGAACAGAACCATGCGCTTCCCCTTTGACAGTCGTACCCAGGAGAGTTTAAGGGACAAACCAACCAACCAGAAACACAACAACAACAACAAAAAAACCAACAACAACAAAAACCCAACCAACCCAACATCAGATGTGATTTAGATTTCTATTTCCCCAACCAGGAATATTTTTTCATGTATAAACATTCTGCCCTTTCAGAAAAAAATCTCACAGTAACGATAGGGTTCTGTAATAATTATAGCATCATTACTTAAGTACAGTTTCTGTAAAAATATCCCTAGCAGTTAGACAAACATTGGCCTAATGATCAAAAGTATGGAAGTCCCATAAGAACAAGGATTTAATAGTGCAGTACGACAACACTTCTCACAACGTACAGCTTAATCAACATCACTCTGAAGCTATTTTTGCAGACCGAGTTATGTTGTTTTACATCAACTTACAACTTACTGCTCTATCCGTAACCACCTAATTGGAGAAGAAAAGCGAATGGAAAGTGAACAAGGGGAACCACAGCATCCTTTTTCCAGGGAACATCCCTTCCAAGGAGCCAGCTGATGATGGCTGAAGTGCTCTCCTGTGGCAGATAAGCTCAAGGTGGTATAAATATATGGCAGCCATTGCACGCTATACATCAGGCTTGTCTTCTGGAAACAGTTTGCTTTTCCTGCTCTTAATGAAACAGTCTCCCCCTGCATGGGAGAAGCTAACGATAGAAGTGACTTTGATGGGATTCACGGGAAGCTTTATTTCCAATTGGAGTAGCTGTTGGGCCCTAGCCCTTCCAGCTCAAAGAAAAATCCAACACGTCTTACCCAAAAATGTAGGGGATTTTCACAGGCATTCCCAACTCATCTGTCTAGATAAATTAATGGTTCTGCTTTTATTCTTGTCCTGATCAAATAAAAAACATTAGCCTGAAAGCAATCTTTGTTTATTTCCCTTCCTGAGATGGAGTTGAGAGGCTACAGATTTCACAACTGGTTCTATTATGCAGACATGTACTTTTTGCAAACATGAGCATTGGAAGAAAATACACCTTGGATCAGAAACATTTTTATTGTGATGCACGGAGTTACCAAAAATCCTCACAAATTACTTTAAGATAAATTAATAATATTTGTAGCCTGCAGCATCTGGTCATTGAGCACCCTGGTCCAATGAAAAGGTGTCCGTGCCCAGGGCAGGGCAGTTGGAACTAGATGACCTTTAAGGGTCCTTCCAAGCTAAACCACTCCATGATTCCATGATCTGCCCCTAAAACTATTTAATCACCATCCATCCTCCTGCTATTTGATAAGCAAAAACACTTAACTGCTAGGATACATCCGAATTACCTCTTAACATCTCTTGAGCAAAACTTAAGGACACTTTGTGAGCTATCTGCTTTACTTCCAAATTTATTACTTAAGGTTACACAACCAAAACCTAAACCCCAATAGCTAGGACTTCCCCTTCAAACAAAGATCAAACATATTGCCTGTAAAAGTGAAAATAAAGATTTTTGTAGAAGTGGTGTGCCAGTAAGATATCTTTAGAAATTTTAAGTATCTTCATAAAAAGTTTATGTAAATATATGTAAGCAAAAGCAATAAACTAGAAATATTTGTACCAATGCATTTCAGAGTACATCTACATTCTTTTAAGACCATTTAGTGCTGTTTTAATCATTCAGTTTCTTTAAATGCTTTCTCATTGGGTGTGTAAAAAGAAAATATAATCTTTTCTTTAAACTTTTCTCAAAGCCTATAATTTTGTACCTACGATAAACTGCAGGAACAAAACCCAAACTGCAGGCTTAATCAATTAGCAACTGCAAAATAACTTCTCAAGAAATCACGTATTTTTTGGAGATAGTAACACAGGGGAATAACAAGATTGTTTTCCACAGCACTCATCATTAACTTCAGTATCAGCAGAACAAGACCAAAGATCAAACTTTTGTAGTCCTCTGTGTTAAGAATTAAGCCATTGAGGAGGGGGTTTTGTTGTTTTGTGTTTTGGGTTTTTTTAAACTCTATTTGTAATCTCATTGTAGCAAAGACAGATTTAACTGACTAGCAGAAATGAAGCAACAGATGCAAAATAAGGAAGTTTTGTTTGTTTGTTTGTTCTTTTTACGGTTTCTTTTGTTTATTTATAAAGTGTGGTTTTTTCCCTGAAGCAAAACAAAACTGTTAGCAACTTAAGACAATACATAGAAAAAAGCTATTTATTCACTTACATCCAGTAGTGTCTTTGCCCTGATGCCTTAGGCTTGAAAATTCACAAAACAGGACTATCAGTAATACTAGCTCTAGGTTTACTAAATGTTCAAAATTTATTACGGATGTGTCAAATATTTAGGAATTATCAGCATACACAAAATCCACAAGGGCAATCCAAATAACTGCAAGAACTACTACATGTAAGCAAAACATTCTCATATGATAAATTTTGCAGAGCCAAGTCCCCTATGAAGGTCTTCTGGTGAACTGCCTCAGTTACGTGATGGATTATATTTTCATTCAAAATGAAACAAAACAAAAACAACAACAACAACCCCAAAACAACAACAACAACAAAGATGTGTTTGAGAAAGTCTTTGGAATTGCAAGTATCCAAACATTAATTACTTGAGGATCATCAGAAGAAGTCAGGTGCATGGCGCTTTAGCCACTGAAGTAAGATCTCATCCTCCCTCCCTCCTGCACCAGCGTACCCAGAGCCCTAGTTACCAGTGCCTTAGCAGAACAGTAGACACAAGTGATCAAGTCCCTTGCCAAAGCACCTTTCTGACACTCCGTCGCTGCCCCAAACCTGCCAGGTCCAGCGCCAGAGCGAGCCCCAGGCTCTGTGGCAGGGTTTCCAATGGAGAACCTGATCTCTACGCAGTGCCGTTCTTGAGATTCCTGCTCCCCAAAATGTTTTCATGAATACGTTTTGTTACACGCATGGGAACTACGCATACACACACAAGTACCTCTTTGCTCAAGTTTTGTCAACAAAAGTATGTGAAAACTTTTAAAAGGAAGTTATTAACAACCACTGGTCAGGAGAGACAAGCCCACACCACCAATAAAGCAAAGTACGCACGTTACCATGGGGTCACACACCACGGAGCTCCGGTGAAGGATGGGAGTCGATTTCTGCGAGGGTTAGATCTGGCTGCCGAGCTGTATCACCATCAGGCAATCCTCATCAGCAGAGCCCTCATTTTCTGAAATCCTGTCTTGAGGAGTGAAGCACAGATACGATAATGTTTGGCATCTCAACTTAGCGAAGAATGAAATTCTGCTAAAATACTGAAATGGCTTTAAAATTGGCACTTAGTGTCTTGAAGAAATAAAATTAGAAGCTGCTTAACCACATACGTGTTTTAGAAAAGTACAGTGAAATTCTTCTATTTTTCCAGCTGCCTCTCAGTTTAAACTGAGCCATTTCACGTGTTCGCTGTTGCTGTGATTGCCCTTACCACAGGCTTATTTCCACTCTCCGCATGAAATAACTCCTTCAACTGAATTTCAGAAAACAAACCAAAGGCACAGACCAATACACAGAACAACATTAAAGTGTGCTTTAAAACGACAAAAACAGAGGAGAAAAAGCCTTGCAAGGGATGAACTAAATTCGCTCAGCACTTCCCACGCTTTCCAACACATACGAACACCACAGCTATATTTCTAGACAGTCATCCTCACGTAACCCGGGACTTTAAAAAAAAAAAAAAAGAGGTTTGAAATCAACCCTAGACAGAGTTAGGCAATTTAACACTGCTCTGTAGAAAAAAACCCACCTGATCTGCTTCATTTCAGTTTACATTGGTGTGGGGTTTGTTCCTGTTGGGAAGTAACTCAGTATTGTATTGCAAAACCAGCCCAGAAATATATCTCACATTCTGTTGACTGAATTGTGGGAAATGTACTGCCAAGATAGACAAGTCTCCTGAGTGCAAAAACATCTGTAATCATAATTAAATTATAAAGTGCTGGTAGCATCTGTTTCCTCGGTCCCTGCGGGGCTTATGTGTAGCACTTGAGGTGATCTCAGTATAGTGGTCAAACGGGTTAATTATTCTACAATGGGAAGTATAAAAGAAGTAACACTCTGAGGGGGAAGTATCACCAAGGAAATGCCCATTACTGATTGAATGGTCAGCAACTGAAGAACATTCACAGCAGGCTGCTAATGACGAGACAAAGATCACAGCTAGACACATCTTGCTTGTAAGGACATCAACTCAAGAAATAATAATGCTGAGATAGCACATACTAGAATAGATGGTGTATACAAAAAAGAAGGAAAGAAAATTATGAAGATGGAAAAAAAAAAAAAGATGCTCTCATCTGATACTTATTCATTCCACTAAGTATTTCAAGTTCTGTGAGCGGTGGGTGAGGTGGGGAGCTTCTTTTTTATCACACTTTAGCAGATGAGGGGGTTTTTTTGCCCCTCTCTTTAAAACCATATCTCCAGAGGTCTGTGTTGCAAAGCAGTCCATAAAACTTAAGGGTTTTTAAAAGGGTCATGTTCACAGGGCCAGACACATGTATTCTGTTATGACTGTTGAACTTATAAAAACGTGTCATTTTGAATTGTGAAGATGAAGTATAACACAGTGAGATATGTTCGGTTTCCTAATGCCTTAAGAATATTTTGTTCACTGTATAGTTATCACACACTTATTTCTGCAAGGCATGCTGCTTCTTGTACATGTCAGCTGAAACGACAGCAGCCCTATTCAAAGACAGATGATGTACCTCCTGCTGTGCTAGCAAACAGACACTCAACAAGACTTGACTTTCACCGCTAACAGGCATAGACACTGAACTCTGCAAATGAAGCCTCAGACCGAAAGAATGTGTCCAAAAAAGCCCAGAGCTTCAGACTCCAAGTTGTAGTCTGTGCCTCTCAGCTTGATGGAAGCAGCTCTCTCAGTTGGCCTTGTTCTTTCCAGATCTTTAATTCAAATTGTGAATCAAGGAAAGATTTGAAATGGGGAAAGACACACAGCCTGACTATTGACAGTCAAAAATGCAACATTCTGGAAAATTATTATATCCTTTGTTTAATGGAAGAGTCATGTGATTCTCCCTTAAAATGGAGACAACAGGTTTGTTTTAGTTTTCCAATATTATATCATTATATCACGTAAGAGCTTTCTCACATAGACTTCAGAATAACTGAAATAACTTTGTATGATGAACTTTATTTCTTTAGAGTAACATCGAATTTCCTAGTTAATGTCCCTAAATAATGACTCGGAAGATAAACAGGGAGACATCAAGGACTATTTCCCAGAACCAGAAGGATGACAAGCAAACGTGCACTTGTATCTACCATTACTTAAGATAACTGGAGCCTGAGCACTGATGAGACCTTAAAACAACAAAAAAGATGCCCAACAAGCTGAATCATGGAAGTTCTTTTCAAGTGCCAGCAGCCAATTCTACCCTATAGATATGCACTTTCTGGAGATTTATCATAACAAAAATCAAAGAAGTCATTAAACCATTGGTACTTCAGGACACTGAAATTATGTAAGAAAGAATTTTCGCACCACAGTTGGTAAAAGGCTTATTCTGAAAAAGGCAGCCAGCAGAAAGCAGCACAGCGTTCCTGGTCCCTCAAGAAAGATTTCTATTATGCTTAGTAGCTTTAAGGAAATTTGAGTAAGTTCTTTAGTCAAAACCGTTCACTAATAAATTAATAAAACCATGTTAGGATTTCTTTTTTGTCAGCAATTATCTAAAATTGCTACTATTAAAGAAAGAAAAGACATTAAGAAGTGTGTCTTCTAGATATCTCAGAGCACAATATATAAACAGGATTTGATTCTGCTATTTACCACAGTGTAAACCAAGAGCAATTCAGAGGAATCCAGTGTAGGATTCACGTGTAAGTTGGCTTAAGTCTGGAAGCGAACAGAGCTGTACCAGAAGGGAGGAGGGCAACAACAGTATCTTTCTTTTCAGTAGAGTTTTATAGTTTCATAAATAACAGTGGTCATCCATCTATGCCCAATGATTGCTTTCACCTGGTTAGTCAACTGCAAGAAAATTTGGCAGAAGAGTTAAGATCCAAAGTTCTAGTTATTTTAATTAAAAAAAAAAAACCAACAAAACAAAACCCAGGAAAAAAAAAATCACAGCCAAATCAGCCAAAAGGAAACCCAACCCCCCCCCCGCCCCCCCCCCCCCAGCCAACAGCTAGATGGGCGGAAAACATCCAGTTTGTTGCCTCCACTGAATTAAACTCTACACTGTGAACTCTGCAGTTGCTCATCTTTTGGCAGCAAATCTACGTATGGCTGGTTTGGAATTGGTCACAATCCTGTGCTGCCCCAACCCCATTAGTAGTTAAACAACGTAAGTGGTAGGTGCAGGCAGAGGAAGGAAGAGCTTAGAGCATCCAAGAACTGGTTACCACCAGCCTACGTACTGAGGTTACAGTACATAAACGCATAAGAAGTGAGGACTATTAACTTGCATATTGATTTGTTTGGAATGTATTTTATCCATAGTTACTCTTGAGTATAAGTCCTTTCCTATAGGATTCAAATTAAAAACAAATAAAAAAAGAACATACACACACACTGCAGCATCAGGCTTCTTAAAATGAAGGATTCTGTAAAACAGCATGGTAGCCCCTGGGTTCTCACTTACAAATAATAAAACCCAGCCGATTTAAAAGCTTATAGAAATCTTCATGCAGACTTATTATAAGCACAGCATAAAAAAAAAGGTAACAAAGAACAAGACAAGCAATAAACGATGATCTCTCCGTTTTCATGAAAATGCCTTTTTTTTTTCCACACACACACACAGATGGGCTTTCTTTCATTTTTCCATTTGCTGGCAAACTGATTGGCCTGCTTTTCTTCAGCATATCGTTAGGAAATGTGGCCTGTTTACTGATTGAGGTATTAAGAAACTAATACTAATGAAGAAAACAGAAATAAAGCTGAGCCTTTTTTCCATTTACTATCCAGAATACTTGGCTTGCTAGAACACTGCCACTAGGGTTTAAATTCAGTACTGAAAACAAAGTAAATTACTTTACAGTCCCAATTAGCGTCCATTTAGTCTTTGACATTCTGGTTATGGGATTCCTAAAACCAGAATTTGTTATGTAAGAAATCTAGAGTCAGAATTTTATTTTTTTAACAACACAAATTGTAGAATTAGCACCTGATGGTAACAAAAAAGAAATTTACATAAACAAAGGATGGTTCTTACTGGAGAACAGATTTCCTCTTTCACAGCCTTGTATCAGTTCATGTCTCTAATCTACACCTTCTCAAGGGGCTGGGACCATTCTTTACCGCCATTTTCAGGCTGACAAAGTCTAAACTTGGAAGAAAACAAGCATTTCATCTTTGTTCAGGCAACACTGCCGCTCCACAGAGCAAAAAAATCTCCTGGAATTTTGGAAGGCATGGATAGATAGCGCTGACTGTAGGGTAATCTCTTTCCTTAAAGGCAAGATAGAGACAATAAGTAAAATACATAAAGATTCTATAGATTTGCAATCGCTCTAATAAAATCTAATCTAGTAATTACAAATTATGACTTCCTCTACAGGATACCTTGGCTTAGATTTAAAAGACAGTATAAATCTCTTCGTTTTGCCTATTGACAATTGTATTGTCTCACAACTGTCAAACTCCTGAATCCTTCATGCAGATTTGTTTTAAATGTCTTAAGTGACAGAATTTCACCCATTTACTTAATATCATGTTATAGTCAGAGTCATGTATAGCTGTGGGTGTAAATGTTTTTGCCATCCTCCAGCTCAGCCCACCTCCTGACTAGATGTCTACGATCAACCGCAGGATCTTCTCTCCCTTGCAGAAAGCCAGAACACGAAAAGCTCCTGCAACCGTCAGGAAAGCAATACTACACTTTCTTGTCATCAATTTTTTCTAAAGGTTTGCAGGTCTCCAGATCTGAAGAGCAAGGTGCAGTTTCAAACAAGCTGAGGAAAGTTTATTTCCTCCTGTAAGCAGGTACCTTTTCCAGACTTGTCGTACTTTAGAGTTAGAAATTCAGCCTCTTCCCGTATTTTGGTGCTACTAAAAAAAAAAGTAACGGTTTGGGATTGCCCTCTATTTTTCCTTACTTGAGGATGATCTAGAACAAATGTTTGACACCAAGAGATTGTTATTTGGGAAATCTGAAACCAAGACGTTTTAGTTTATACAGACACCTTATTTGATAATTTTGTGATATTTTATGTTTGGCTTCTTGTTGCTAATATCAGCTGGAATCTTCCCTTACAATGCAGTAGCATCAGGCCCATATGCATTTCAGATGCAAACACTTGCTAAGACAGTCCAACAATGACAACAATTAGACCGAGGCAACAAAATGAAACCAATCATTCAACCTTAAAATGAAAACTTAAGCCAAACACCTAGACTAAGAAAGGAAGAAATTATAAAGTAAATTATAAACAAACTCAACTTGTAAATTATCCACCTGCTGAAGATGTGCCTGCTTCACATTCTGAAGACCTGACATTGCTGCATTCCTCTAAAATGAAAGCATTTGACTGTATCAGACATACCCAACACGTTCAGATTTAGGCTGAAAAAAACCCAAAACAGCAAAGCAGCAAACCCCTTTGGGCTACAGAGACAGTGCAAGAGTAAACACTAACTTGTCCTATAATTCCATATATTCCCAGTAAGCACCAAGATGAATATTTTGACAATTTTACTCCAAATGATAACTTTCTATTTGTAAGTATTGCTTCCCTATTGCAACAGGTTAGAAAATGAAAAACCTAGATGATACGATTTTCAAAGATGGTGATAAATCTCACACAATCATTAAATTTAGAAAGAGAAAAAGGTAAACATATTTTTTAATAAATCCAAAATCAGGTAAGAGGTAAACCAGATGATTTTAGAGAAAAAAAATAAATAGAAGGTCAGCAAGTTCTTTACTTTGGTCTTTAATTCACTTGTATTTTAACTACTAAAGTAGCTTTGTTAGCTTTGTGTTGTTATAAACATAGACTAAATAAGTGTTATTGTATAACAAATCACTTCCCTAACTACGCAGAAACAGTAGAAAGTTCGATTCTACCAAACCCTTTAATTTACAGACATAGAACAATTCAAAAGACATTTTAACTTGGCTTCTTTGGAAAGTATTCTTCAAACCTGTGTCAAGCGAAGCTGCAACATGGCTAACATTTGAACCCTCAAAAGCTTCATCTTACTCTTCAAGTGACTGTGTGGGTCAAACATGAATTTCTGAAGCTTTAGCTTTAAAGAGCCACACAGTAAAAGGTCAGTGGAGTCGGAATCAGAAAAATCAGTGATAGAAATGGCGTTTTAGAGGGAAATTGGAGCCAATAAAAATCAGGTATGAAAAAAAAAAAAGGTCCTTCCTTGTTATAACTGGCATTGGACAGTACTACCATCATATCTGAATACATTAACGTCTCCACATGTATTTTGGTAGAAACTATTCTAAAATACAATTTGAGGATGCTTGTATCTAGAGCAATCTAATACCCACGAGCAGGGAGCTGAGGGCTCTCAGAATCCTTCACCTCCAACTTTGCTCTGTATGGGCTCTTGACCTGCTCCACCAAACCTAGTATGCATTTTTAGCATTGCATGTACATCCCTCCTGGTCTGACAGGAGCAGCAGCAGCAGCAGTGATTTTAGCACCACAATATAGCAAGAGGACAGTAACAGAAAGCTGGAAGCTAACCAGACCTCTCCACAGACCACCTTTCCATCATGACTGAATCCACCTAGATCTCTCCAGCCGTCACAACACACAACCTGGGCATGAGGATTAGCTGATTGCTTAAAAACAACACAAATTTATTAAACTGGGGGGGGGGGGGGGGCAAACTCAAAATTTAAGCATTGTATCTACTACTACAGACCATAATAAGGGTTATTACAAAAAAGAATCAAAGAGGAAGCCTCTTCCAGGATTTTGTTGATTGTACATTTGATAGCTTTTTATCTAGCCAGGCGATCCAAAATGTATAGCTACAGAAAATTGTAGAGGGAGATTCAAAATGAGAAAGGAAGTGGGAACAAAATTCAGCATAGATCTCCCCTACTTCATATAGAGTATTTAATGAACAAAACAAGACCCCACCTCAGAGCTTCACAAAGCAGTGCAAAAATAGCATCCTCACAGTAAAAGAAACGCGCTATAAAGAGCTATTGGAGCATCTGTGGGAATCTGTTGGAGCAGCAACTCTGTTATTTGCTGTGGTCTTATATGCTTGAAGGAAGCAAGTGGGCAATTACAAAGGGAGCACAGAATTTTTCTTGCAGTAAGAAACGAGATTCACAGAAGTTTAATGCTGTTTGCACTTATTTTCGTAGAACAAATTATCTGTAATTAGGTAAAGTGATGAAATAAATGTTAAGCATGCTACAATACATTTTCTACACGTTTCTACCTTACAGAATTCAGAATAAATTTAGTTTTACTTTATTGCTTAAGTATTATTTTACATTACAAATCAGTTATCAGTTTGCTGCACATGTTACTAAACTGCAGGAACTACAGATTACAATCTCTGTCAAAAACCACCTGTATTTTTACTATAATATTGCAAATCTGAAGGGATAGTACCACACGTCTTAGGATAAGTTACAGAGTCTTCCCAAGCATTTTTTTCTGCATTTGGAAATATTAAAAAGGTAGTATTTTGGTAAGTGAGCATTTAAGTATCAACATGCAGAGAAAGCAATGCAAGATTTCTTCCTTCCCAACAGACAGACAGATTAATTAGCTATAACTATGTCAGTATGCTGCTATACGGTATCACATCCCTCCAAACATTGGAGAAGCTGCCTCACCATATCAGGATCTCTACGCTACCACCGGAAAAAAACCTGCAGTTAAGCAAATGGCTGGCTAGTAATAAATTTAAAACCCCACCTGACATGATAAATGAAAAAGAATAAATGTATACAGCTAGTGAAACTTTCAGGGAACAGGGGGAGACTTCAACACTTCTGCTGACAGTGACTTTACTGTCAGTGGCCTGTCTCTCTCGGAGGCAGCTGTCAATCACAGACCATCCTTCTCTCCCAGAGGAGTTCATTGTGCCTGCAGACAGTTGTGGAATAACTGCTCCTAGGCGTCAGAGCGGCAGATGGAGTGTATCTGTCAATCATTGTCACTAATTATTAACTTCTGTCACTCAGAGCAAGGCAACATATCTCCGCCTGATCCTCTGTGATTTGATCTGCTACGCCACCTCAGAGACAGGCAGTTCAACCTTCCTTTATGTGTCACACACGGCGCTCTGCTGGGTCAGCCCTGTGACTCAGTGTTCGGCGGAATTCTATTTTAGCCACGGAGCATTACAGGGAGAAGCTGGCACAAAGGACACGCTCTGCCTTCAAATGCAGCGGTCACTCATCGTCCATAAACCTTTCAGAAATACCGGCCTCCCAAGTTTCAAACAAGGGGAAGGAGAAGAATCTAAACACAAGCCAAGTAACTCAAATTTTCACATAAGCTGCCCCTCGTAATTCGCTAAAATGTTAGTTACCCTATCTCAGAAGACTTACTCTGAAAAGAGGCAATTTCTTCTAATGGTAATTATTTACAACCATTAGTAAAGTTAAGGGGGGGGGCAGACCAGTCAAGAAAGATCACCCTTTCCTTTTCTGTTGGCCAGAAAAATGACTAGAAATTATCATTGGTGATATCTGATTGATCTTACATTTGACTAGATTTTCTATCTTGGAATTAGGGGTACTTTTATTTAAAATTCCATGTAACAACACTGGCTGCGGTCACTAAAGGAAAAGGATCAATAACTGAAACATACCGCTGCAGGAAAAGCATATTCTCCCTCGTTATATTTTCAAGTTTACACCTGATAACCCTCTAGAAACTCTGCTTAGCCAAACCCAATGCAGTATCACAAGGCTGCACAAGAATGTTTATTATACAGACTTTATAATATGAGAAAAATCATAGTGCCTTCAGTACTTAAAATTCTATAAATCCAAGAGACTCCAGACACTTTTTATAAAACTAGAACATGTAATAATATTTCTTCAAGTATCTCTGCTTTGGGAAGAGTATTATGCACAGACCTATTTAAACACAGACACCCCTCTGCAGGCTTAAGCACTTCATCGCTTTTAGGATTGGCAAAGTCATTAACGATGCAGAGATTTGTTCAGGCATAAACATCTGGTGTGGATTTTAACTACTACTGGTATATTCCAATATCTTGTATTCTATCCTACTCTAATACAACAAAATGCAAAAATGTGAATATCAAAAATGGATTCAAGCCACATGTACAGATTAGGAGACAAGATCCTGAAAGAAGAATGCTTCCAAGAAGTATTTACAGAAGTACTCTTGTTTAAGCTTCCACTGCAATGTGGGAAAATGGCTAAAAGCAATACTGGGTGCATTTAAGGGTAGAGAAGACAAGGGGAAATTATTCCACTCCTGCAGTTTGCATCAATTAATCCAAGTGTAGAGCAAGTTTTTCTGGTGTTCCCATTCCAAAGGAATAACAAAGACTTACAGAAAGAACCTCCCCATTACAAGACACTTGCAAAACTCGCTTTTGGTTTTGTCCTGTTGGGGTTTTTTTGAATGAAAAGACTCTGAGTACAAATTTCATCATCACATATAAGGCTCATCATGGAAAGACAATGACAAATATTCTGCAGGCTTTTGAAGACTGGTCTGAAAAGAGAGAGAAAAGAGCTAAACATGTACAAATTAGACATGGCGGGGACGGACGGACGGACGACACACACGACTACAACAACCAAACACCTCCATCACCACTTTTTAAAGTAAAGGTGATCCAGTTTACACAGTGGATTGTCCACAGTCTCTTGAACATTTTGAACATTTTCCTCTCCAGACAATGCAATTTAGCTGAGTACAGTGCATTTTTAGAAAAGTTAATGGGTTCAAGAAGACATTAATGGCTGAGCAACAGTATTAGCCTGTCCCATTTCCATTGTTCTGTCTTTAAATTTCCTAAGAAGTTACTAAGTTTCAAGTTTTAAAATTTTAAGCACTTCAGAATTGGTAAGATTTTGTTGTCATCTTAAATTCTATGAACTCCCTTATCCACTATCACTTAGTCTGACTATAACATCTCAATAGTTAGCTACACCACTTTATTTCCTTCACTTGAATTACAAAAAAATAAACTTAACCAATAAAGTTCAAAATTTGAAGACCCATGCTAGACTTGAAAATTCTTACGCGTGCACTCATAAGTTTAAACAGTAGATTCTTCATTCATTATCTTTCTCTTTGAATACTAAATGACTTTTCCATACCAAAGGATACAGATCCTAACCAGCCCGAGGTTCTGTACTTACCTCCCCACAACAAAAAAAAAACACTCAACCACCAAACAAAAAATGACATTTCTCTACGTATTTGTTTTTAAAAGCTCACAACGGCTTTTATAGGTCTATTCAAGATCCTTACCCATTTCACTCTTAGAATACTTCTGACTCACATGCAAATCAGGTTTCAAACTGATAAACAAAAGAAATAAATAGAAAACAGCCGAAAAAGGGAGCCATCCCTGGAAAGCACATAGCAAACTGATATTTCAAATCTTGGGAAATTTTCATTTTTTTCCTCACACAAGCCCCTTTAAAAGAAGATACATCTCAGTGCCTCTAATTATAAGAACTTTTGTTAATGTACAGTTTTCATTGGAAAATAGGAACAAAAAGAGACCATGAGACTATTTCTTCTTCCTCTGTTTTAGACCCTGACCATCTGCTGTCATTACAGCTCAAAGTACATTTCATTTCCTTTCACAACCTTTGACAAGAACCACTAACACTATTTTAGCTGAAGAAACTTTTATAAAATATTACAATCAAATCAATTGCATTAACACATTTGAACCTCTAAGTTCAACACAGTGGAAAACACAATACTTTTTTATTATATCAGCTGTCTCGTCATATATAAATCATCTATAACTAAAACCAAAAGTATTGAGAGTACTATTTATCCAGAGTCAGCAAAAGGAATTATCTGACAGCTGAAAATGAAAAACCACTAATAAGCATTACAGTGTATTGAAAAGTTTAAACAATGTGATTAAGGAAACTTTTGCAATAATAAAGAGTGTATATGATTCTATTTTACCTTGCTAACAAAATTCCTCTGGGATTTCTTATTCTGTTATACAATAACTAAACTGGAATATTATGTTAAACAAGTCTCACATTCTACCTGCATTCAGAATATATTTAAAATTAAGAGATAATGTTCTTTTAGCGTATTGCACTTCACTAAAGCATTCGTATTTTCACTCAAACTACTTGCCCAAAGCAATAAACAGAACAGAAGGAAAGTCAAAAAGCCTTAGCTAATGCCTTAGCCACTTAGAGGCTTCAGACATGCACTGTAACGACATTTAAACCATCTTTTATAAAGTTGGCTTTTTTAAGAGATGAAAACAGGAATTCTTTAGAAAGACTGAGTAGAAAACTTAGTGAGGGAATACCGATACAGTGAAGAGATGGCAGAAGATGGTGCATTTATCGCATCTCCTGCCGTAAGAAGCCAGTAACAAAGAGAAACATGCAGTGTAATCCTTCAGGAAACAAACCACATTGAAAAGGAAAACTGCAGCACAGATAATAATCACATTGCCTGTACTGTTCGCTTAGTGATTAGAGAATTCAAACCAACCCAACTGAACACACAAATCCAATCAATCAAGGTGTCTGGGAATTGTGTGCAGAGAAGAAACAGCAAAATTTGTCACGTTATTTTCTGTGGTCAGTGGTGATGTGACCCTATCAAGTAACTAAAATATTATCAAGATAGAAAAATTCGACATGATAGTCACTGCAACACAAGGTCTGACAGCAGCCCCACATAATTTACCTAAAAAACAGCACAATCGATAAATACTGTATTCTCAAGTTATACAGAATTACACTGTTTCTTTATACTTGCATTAAGCCTAGGTTTTAACACCGTACTTATGTTCCTTATTTGATTTTATTTAGGGCACTACTTGTAAATATTCAGTGATGAACAAAACATTCTAACAACTGCTTTTACCTGGTGCCGCCAACATGCCATTTGCACCATATCAACCTGCAGCCACACTACATGTGAAGCAGAGACAATTACTTAATGTATTTAAGTTCAAAGTCCTTGAATTTACAGTTTTCTATATATTTATTCAGTATGTGTAGTGCAATCTACAAATCACTGGCAAATATTCTGGCTGAACAGCTTGCAATTTGCTATTTATCAGTCAACAAGCCCAGATAAACAAATACTTTCTGGCCCGGTATAACGCCCTGGTGAGTTAGCATTCCAAAGCATGACAAAATTTTCAAACAAAACAAAGTACACACAGACGGAAATAATATTTTCCAACTTCCAAACCATTATAATTATTACCCAATACTATTTAAAATACATAAGGTTCAGACTTGTATGCATCTGAGTCTGCATATGCAGCCCATTGGCTTCCATAGAGTTATACTGCAACAATGCAAATTCATAAAAATGCATCCAAATGTAGGTCTTCATTTTGCTTAGATTTTGAACTATATTTAAACCCAGCCACAAGGAGGTCAAATTCATAGCTCTGTATAAATGCTGTTTATGTCAAGTAGGTTGTCACTGGAACATATGAGGGTGTAAGTTTATCCTACATATCAAATTCATTCCAGCTAGACGAGGCCAACTAAAGCCTAAGACACTCCCCCCCCTTTACACCATCTCCGGTTTAACACATCTCGACCTACAGCGCTTTTCTTCAAACCATTCCTGGATTCAATACATTTCAAATACAATCAATGGAGGAAACGAGATGACAAAAGCATGCGTCGTGACCAGTTGGTTTAGAAAACAATTTTCTGACTCTCGACAGTTCATGTTTCCAAGCAAGACAATTAAAAGTCCCAAGAACCCACAACTGTTTTTCTTAACACCACTGTGAGCATGAATAAGTTTTATTGGTTTGGTCATGTACGTAGGCATAAAGAACCACATGTCCTTCTCCTAGATCTTCAAAAAAACCACAAGAACCATTCAGCAATAAATTTACAAGTGGGACTTCTAAGCCTAATTCCCAAAGGTCTTGCCCGGTTGCCAGTCAGCTCCGAAGGGCATCTGAATTCCCTGTGTGTCTAAGTTTCCACTGGGCAGATTCCCGAGGCACTTGAATTCCTGCCTATAAATATCGCGTACAAGTGAACCTTCTTCTTGCTGTATTCTGTAGGAAGAAAAGACTGACCTGCCTTGGTGGTTTAATGAAGTCAGGCATCTGAATCCTTAAAGCTGAATCTTAAGCCCATCATTTTCTTTGGAATTTTCTATTTGCTAGTTAAAGCAATTCAGTAAGCAAAATCCAGTTTTGATTTTGCTGTTGCAAATCCCAATTTGGGGCACTGGGTATTTTCTCTGTGTGGTACAACAAAAAGGAGATGCCTAAGACCAGACTCCCCGTGTCAAAATAAAGACACATGAGGTAACTGGTCCCAGCATCATCACTGGAGGAAGGACAGCATACTGCGTTGTGCGGTAAGATGTAAGAGGTGGAAGCTGCAGTGCTGAAGTAACAGCCTGCTGCGTCACCTGGCATTCCTGGCCCTCAGGCTTGGCTCTTCCCTCTCCTGCAGGTCTCTGACGCGTCTATCTCACCCAGCTTTGGTGTTTATGAACAGTTACAGAACCCCCAACACAGTTAAGAACGTAAGAAACTCAAATGCTATTCAAACTTCAACAGGCTTTTAGATATTACAGTAAAGAATCTGCAACGTTATGAGGTGACCAAGGCTGTATCCTTGATGTATATGATAAAATACCTTTATCATCACAAAAGAGGAGTTGTGTGCCAGCTACATTATGCAGAGATGCTGAAGCAATCAGGAACAGAAAATAAGCACAAGGTAGAAAATTTTTAGAATTAGGCAAATATTATAATTCCCACGTATAATGATGGAGAGCAGCACCAGAAGAATTTTCCATTCTATTATGCCTTTCCTAGGCTAATAGGAAAATATTATTCTAATGTTGAAAAGGAACATCCTGCCCTGTCCAAGTCAGAGAAATATTTTACAAAACAAAATGTCAGAGTTGCAGCAGTTCCAGAAGGACATTTTCTTATTCCCCAGAGAACAGAGGCTGGTAATAATGATAATAATTTTTATTATCGGAACGACGACAACAACATTTCATACCGAATAAGCTGGGATGCTTTGTGCCCTCACAGAAACGCACAAAACCCGATAGTCTTAATGTTTGATTGTGAATATGTCTGTCAGGAAACAAGTGCAAGCCTTCAGCAGGCGCGGCTGCCTGATTAGTCTCACAGCCACTCCAAGGAGCTATCAGCTTCCCAGCGTGAGCTTCTCCTGCATCACTGCTCCAAGCCTTTAGGCAAAGGATTCTAATAATGACTCACAGTGCCGTGACTGAGGCCACACTTCTGCTCTGGTGAGCTGCTTGCTGAGAGGGACTGCATGCTCCCTCATTATCATTTTAGAGCTTTTTTCCCTTTTTTTTTTTTTTTTTTTTATTTGTTCTTTTGTATTCCTTTTCCTTCCTCCAAATGCCTGGTGCGTTTCAGCGAGAGTACTTAGTGCTACCACCAGGACAGAAGCCATATGCTCATGTTTAATAACCTTCTGGTGTGAGGTAGTCATAAAACTTAAGATAAGGCTGAGTATTATGCAGAAGAATAAGATAAGATACAGCCTTCTATCATATCCTAATAAACAGACACAGACACCCTCCTTCCAACAAACAGAGGTTACAAAGGTAAAACATGTTACACATTTCTCTTTCATTAATGATATCATGCAGAATTAAAAAAAAAAAAAAGGTGACTCATTTATTTAGTTCCACCCTGGCAGCTAGTATAAGAAAAAAAAAAATATTTTTTTATCCCCTCTACCTATATTCTTACGCACTGTTGCAAAGGCCAATTCCTTTAAAACTTTATGAATGTTACTTAAGCAAAAATGTAGTTACATCTTCCACACACGGAGAGTGGTACTAATTTGCCATTTACTATCATCTGGCAATATCCAATTCAACAAACATACTGGACAAACTTGCCATTGGACTTAAAATTTCTCATGCTATTTATGCCACTCCAATAAAACACCCCACTGTTTTGGGACGTACCTGTTTACATGCAGTGTCATGTGGTGTTGCTACTGCTCTTTTTCTTTGTGTAGCTAGAAACCTTTTGTTATTTTAATGTTCTTTACGTAAGGTCTAGGTCTACTTGAGTGCTAGCAAACTTTATCATTACTTTTCTAGAGAGGAAGCATGATGGTAAAAAATTAAAGATTTAGAATATGCACATACAGTTCTGCTCAACTGAATCCCCAAAAGATACAGGGAACCGTAGAAGTAATTTCAGAGCAGACAGAAAACTGACAGCGCGACTACTCCATCATGTCAGGAACACTGAAGCTGCCTTACAGATTATCTGTATGTTTACAACTAAACGGAGAGAGGAGCTACAAGCAATCCTCTACAGACCTATGTACTTAAGAT
The DNA here is from genome assembly GCF_023634155.1 of Falco peregrinus. Lineage (NCBI taxonomy): Eukaryota > Metazoa > Chordata > Aves > Falconiformes > Falconidae > Falco > Falco peregrinus. The sequence continues at coordinate 120,392,945 of NC_073723.1, forward strand.
ATACACACCTTATTATTATAGACCAGATACTAAAAAAGAAATCCAGCAAGAGCAGGAGACAGGAACTTCAATAAAATTGCAGTAACCATCCTATTTTATCAAGAGTTACACGCAGTAGCTTCTGTACAAGATTACAATAACCTGAAAACCAAACTGACCAACGGACTACAAAGGCCCATGAGACACATTCCGACCCACTGCGGAGTCAAACATCCACACAAAGTACACTGCTAATCTGAAAAAAAGGCAGTGAAGTTCTCCAAGTTCACCTCCAGCTTTTACTTTATAAGAAAATAATCTGAAAACAAAGTTTTTCAGAACTATGCATGTGGAACATTCACATATGGCGTCTTTGAGCACTCCCCTCTCTTGTGTTTGCATTTTTTTGTGTCCTGGCCGATAGAGAAGAATAAGGCAAACCCCACTTAACTGCCTCACAATAATGGCAAATGCTACAAGTCTAGTCTTTGACTTGCCAGCTAAGCAGAAAAAGAAAAAAAAATAATTAAAGGAGACAGGCATTAAAATTTTTTCTATTTTCTTGTATACAGACCTTATTCAGCACTGTTACTGGAAAGAATAAAAAAAAAAATGAGATGGGAGTGTTAAAAATGAAAAAGCTTAAGTTAGCGACAATCTCAAGCAGGTTTTTGTGTAATCAGAGAACAGCCGCACTACAAAACACTGAATATGACAGCACAACCTCACATCATCCCTAATTTTACATGATTGGAAACCTCAGGTGTTTCAATCATGCATCTTTCCTTGGGACATCGCTAGCTTCAAATCAATCAAGCTTACTTAAGCGGACTTTGAACTACATAGTTTGGATGGATCTTTGCACATTCCAAATACATAAGTATTTTTTCCACTTCTCTGACGTACACTGCAACTCCATCCTGCTGTTGCCACGTTAGCAGCATCCAAGTGAACTAGTTTAGATAGCTCAGGTGTACCTATGTGAGCTGCAGTCACAGAAGCCATTAAACTGTAACGGAACACGTAACTGGTACCCATGACATTTCCCTTTTTTAATTCCCTTAGGTATCAAGCATAGTTTCACCCTAGCAGCACATGGCATTGGGCTAATGGGAGGAAGCCTCATACAGAGAAAACATGAGAAAGCAAAATCAAATACACGTGGGGAAAAAGCCTTGAAACAATGAGACTCTGAAAAAGCCAGCCAATGCCAAGCGTGCCTGTCCGACACTGCCAGCATTTCAACATTGATATTTTCAGTATGACTTTTCTCACATTGTGTATACAGCATTACAAAAGGAAGAAACGTGGGGGGAAAAATTAGCTGAAAAAGATGTAATCAGCTTGGCAATTCTTCCATCCCAATCTGGGAGAGCGTGTTGGTCTGCAAGGTGCACAGCCAGACTAGGAAATTCAAAGCCTCATTAAAATTTCCAGTGTCTTTATGGTATTTTCAATTAAGTTTGAGAAAAGGATATGCTCTTACTTGGCATTTTGACATTTCCAACAAGTATCATTTGAAACACGCACTATCAGAAAAAACAGAAAGAAGATTATCCAACTTCTGCTGTCTGCATCGAAGTGAAAAAGCACCTTTCTGTTGTCTTGAAAACGGCTGTTCCATAGCAACAACTCCTTGAAGCACCCATTTACTCTTGACATATTTCAGGGATCTTCCTGTCCTTCAAGCACAACCTCTCTCACTGTCCCTGCTCCTGGTGACACATCATCCTCATACAAACAGAGCTGGACAATGAACAAACGGCAATCTTGCCTCTGCTCCTTCAGCTTTCTGATACTTTTTTCACAACAACTAGTTCAGGTGACCATGCATTTCTGAAAGTTAAAACAAATGCAGGTTTTGAATTTTTTTAATGATGTTACCAAGTCATCTGCTTGGTTGGAAATATATTTATATTAGATAGCCTTGGAAATTCTATTAAAAAAATAACTTAAGTCAAATCTAAACTTCATAATGTTTTTTTCTTAACCTCAGAAGACTCTTATTTGCCTTTTGATTATTTTTTTTTAAGTGAACTCACCATTTATCCTCATCTTACTATTTGAAAAGCTGTGTGACCTAATTGCACTGGATTTCCTCTGTATTTAACTTTTTGTCCCTAAGAGAGTTCTGTGGTACAATTCTGTGTAAATTTACAGTTAACTTCACTAATAGATTCATGTATTCTTTAACACTGATGTGCTGTGAGCCATTACGGGCTAAGTTAAGTTGACAGACTCTATTAAAGTGCAGTACTGTCATGGAAATTGTGATCTTAACACAAGTGCATGTGACGGATACCAATTACTTTGCTCTTTTTCATAAAAAGTCTGCGTGACATAGGAGTTATTATGAATGACTGATAAGATCACTGAATGCTTTACATCATGATTTTCAAACGTGATTCATCATTAATCATGGAGTAAGCATAACTGCTTATCTATCACATTATGATCTGTTGTATGCAGGAAAGGCAGATTAAGCTAGTCACCTCCTAACCAAAGTTACTATCAGACTGTGCTAATTGTCACTTACGGAAACTGCCATCTTTCTTCGTGACAGTAGAAGGATGCTTAATAATCTTAACATCGCCCCTTCAGAAGCATTAACTTAATAGACGAGAGAGTCTTTTTCCAGAAAGCAATTATTTTAATCAATGCTAAATCATATTAGTTATCATTCCTTAACAATTGTCTTTAAAAGCAATTAGCTAGACAGTTGTTTCTAAACACCCCAAGACTGGTGCTGCAGTCAAAAGGAGGGCACTGCTTGTTCAGTGTGCCACTTACTGAGAAAGCTCCGTTTTCAGTCCTTCAGAAGCAGGAAAAAAACATACATGTAAAGACTTTTAGAAACAAAGGAATCACTGTAGGAATTAAATGCCTTCGTCACTATTCAGAAAACCGCAGAATAAGATCCTTCTGCCTCTCTCTACTTCAACACAGCAAATACCAAAGCCACATTCTAGGTTGATTTACTTATGAATAAAGATAAATGCCAACTGAATAGCAAACATCGGGCTCCTTCCTGTGTTAAGCAGCTATATTGAACAAAATATATGAAGGACTTCAAAACCCAAGAATGTTGGGTTTATTAACAATGAAGAGCTGAATATGTCAGGAAGTTTTCACTCCACACCTCTGATGGGTGATTCCTGAAGATTTGGTTTTATTAAGCTGTTGTTGGGCAATTATTGTATGATTTATAAGTAGTTGTAAACCCCAAAACACGGTTAAATGTCTGACTTGTAAGTAATGACTTGGGTATTCAAAAAATGCATTGGAGTAAGAATGCCTAGACTCAGTCATCCTGCAGGTCCACAAAGTTACACTCAGGAGTCACTATTTAGAACCTTGGCCATAAGCTACACATGTAACTGCAACAGAGCCTCAGTGCACTCTTCGAAACGCATATGCAAAAACCCAAACCAATCACAACTCTTCCAAATTACATAAATTTACAATTATCCAATAAATCAACAATTTGAGCAATGGGTGTGGCATGGCACTCAACTATGTATATTGTCCTATAAATGCAAATAAACCAAATGCTGACTTCCCACGCAAAGAGTCATGAGCATCCATTATTATCCATAAAGCAAATCTTACGTTTTAGAAATTATTAAACTAAGCAAAACAGACATAGACATATGATCACTGCTTCATTTGAGGGTTTTCAGGAGTTTCCTCTGATGGGTTGTTTTATTTTTTTTAAAAAATGCTTACAAAATAAACAGATTTTTGTATTGCTGGCTTTCCTTTATGTAAAGTGTGTGAAACACCTATTCATCTTAAAAATTAATTGACAATGGTCCATTTAAAGACAATCCCCTACATAAGTTACTTCTGAAGACTTAGCTCATATGCATACAAATTCGCAAGATGAAGCCAGATTTTTATTTTTTGGGGGGGGTGGGGGGAAGTGGAGACACAAAACCAGAAAAAATCCCAGAAAAAAAAAAACCACGCTCAAAAATCCTTCTTGTATGTCCTGTATTCTAATGTATTAGAAATATTGCAAGAACATTCCTTCAGTGTCTTTATTATACTCTGCACACACTTCTGGCTATGATCAAAAGACTTAAAGAAGTTTCTAAGATAAATTAATTAAGCAAAATTTCTATAGAATTAAGTAGATGGAAAAATACTACTACAGCTGTGCCTGTTAGAACCATGAGGGAATTTTTCTTCCCATGATAAATTACCAGTTTTTTTGATATAATGAAAAATGTATTAGGAAATATTTTCAGTTCTCTGAAACAAGTTACTACGTATTCTCGCCCTGCCCAGTAGCAGAAGACGTATTGTCTCACAGTTGCTCGCAGCAGGTTTTCAATGAAATAGTCACATATCAACGTTTTTGCTCATAAACGCCTAAGTACGCTGCAAATAGACAAACATGTAAAAACGGTGGCTATTTAAATAAGCTTTCTCCCTTACAGCGCTACTAGACTCTGTGTAAAGGATTCTTTAGAAGAGAACAAGACAGCCATCTAGAGGGCAAGAAAAATAAATTATCTTTAGGTCAGTGGAGCACCCAACTCCCTGTAAGCTGGAAAAGACCCCGGCCACAAAGATGTGTCCCTAACTGAAAATAATCCGCATCCCTGCTACACACCCGGGAGTTTATTTTTACTTGCTATTCAATGTAATTCACTTAATCAATAACCCCAAACCCCAAAAGTGACAGTTTTCTCCTTTTAGGATGATAACTTATGCAGAGAGCACGTATTTTTATAAAAGCAACATGTTTTTCACTATATGGCATAGACATCTACGAAATTAAAATTATCCATAATTAAGGATAAAGACGTCAGTTCTACCTTATTAACAACGTTTCAGTACTCCTAATTTCCTTCTCACAGGGTGACTGGCTCTGGTGCCGAACAAAACACGGCACAAAAAGGCAGTTAAACTGGCAGCAAGCTTCCTTCCTACGGTGCCGTAAACCAGCAGCTATGGCCACAACGCCCACAGCAGTCCAGAACTCTGAGCTGTAAACTTTCACAGTAAGTCATAGAAGCAAGAGTTCCAAGAGATGCATCTAAGTATTTATTGGCGCATCACAGAATTGGATGCATTTGGGGATTCCAGCCCAGTGGGAAAGGATTGAGGATAACTCCTACCATTTATTCAGATCAGTTCCTGGCAGTGGGAAAGCTTAATGCAGTTCTATTGGCGTGGCTGCTCCGGAACAGATGTTATCAATTAAGAAAAATGTGCAGAAGAACCGGATTATCATCTGAAGAAAGTACAGAGAAAAATATTTCTAGAGTTTTGATTCAGGTTGGGAAGAGGGAAGATTGTGGGGTGAAACAACTCATCAGCAATGCTTTTTTCTCCCCCTCAACCAATTTCCTTTTTGATGGTCTTAATTTCTACATTACCAGAGAGGTAATGGTTCTTAATTCATCGAGCCCACCCTGACCACTGCAGGCTGTCTCTTAAGCCTGTCATGGGTACCTGGCATACTTTTCATTGTACAGGGACAAATGCATACAAAACTCTCTCCCATCTCCTGCCATTTCCATACGGAGTAGAGGTCTTGAGTCGTCACTCAAGAATCGGGGGGGTGCATGGGGTGTGGAGGCACATTTCATTCCCCTACATACTGATTAAGGAAAAAGTCTACGGAAGGCCATTCACACTGAAGTACCTCATCCCCTACATTTCTGGATAAGCCCGAGACATTTCACACTTTCCCTTTGTTTCATATCTGACATGAAGTGTGGAACACCAGCAAGAAATAATCTTTGAATTAAATCCAAAAGTGTTCTTAAAAAGATTCTTCACACTGGCCTTCTAATGGTGACCTCTTCCCTAGTTTTGCAATGGTTTCAACCAGCTTTTCGATCATTGATATAGCTATAAAAAGCAAAACACCTCCTCCTAACCCCATTATGATGAAAGCTTGAAATTTTATTATTCATTTTTAATGGGAAGAAGTTAAACTCCCTCAGGAACCATAAAAGGTAGGTTTTTGTTCTATCAGCTAATGGAAGGTTGCTACAGAATCGTGCCTTCAGCAGACAGTCTGGTAAAAGGTATACCTTGTACTTGGATGATAAGAGAAAGATAGATGTTGCCCATTATTATTTTGTTCAAATAAATTCTTTCATTTTAAACAGGACTATTTTAGGTGGTCTTCTGTTCTTTGAGGTTTGGTTTTGGGTGGGGATTTTTTGTTTGTTCATTCGGTTTTTGGTTGGTTGGTTTTCTTAATCTCTCATCAGTATGACAATAGTATTTAAAAATTCATGCACCGTCAACTGAAATTACAAGTTCAGACCAAGACACTTTCTTAAGTTTATTGTCTGTTTAACATTTCGATCATCCCGCACAAAGGTAACATTTCTGTTCAACACTGCCATTCTTTACACTGTCATTCAAAATTGGTCATTTTCCAAAAACCATTCACATCAGCATTTGTATCAAATACCATCCAGGTTATATTAAAAAAAAACCAACACAACCAACCAACAAAGAAACAAGACCAAGACAGGGTGAGGGGCGATGGGGGAGAAGACAAGACTACAAATCTGATCACCTTCCAGGTCAAAAACTGTCTGGCCTAGAACCTGGCTGATCTTCAGATGAGGTTTCAACACCTGAGGGACTGCAATGGCTCAGAAGGTGGCTCTGAACTGACACGGTGAAACCCCCCAGCTCCGCTGCGGGCGGGAGCTGCGCAGGTAACGGAGACATCAGCACCGGGAGGGAGCGAAGGGGGGAGCTCAGCACTGGGCACTTGGGGAAGGGGCGGTTAAACCGATGTGGATGAGCTCAACGAGAACGTGAATAAGGAGCCTTCGGACCAGGACGCGCCAACCGCTACAAGAAACCAAACCAGGGTAAAGTAATTGTGGTAGCAGGAGATCAGCGACCTCCGACTCGCACGGCCCCGTATAGATTAAACCCAGCCCCGCGGGCACGGCTGGGCATGTGTAGAGGGGGCAGTAAGGGGGGGCTCGGTCAGCCAGCGGGTGTTACACACTGGAACCGCAGTAAGAGAACGGCTGATGTCTAAAGAACTCCAGTAGGTAACAGAAACTAAATGAAGATGGGTAACGTACGCCGAGAAAAACGGGAACTTCAGGTACCTGCCCACGAAGGTGAAAAGGAAATCTGGAAGGGGCGGCGGGGGGAGGAGATCCTGGATGCTCGGAAACCTGATGTGTGTGTGTGTGTGTGACTTGTACCATAAACACCCGGCTGCTGGTTGGAGCGCTGTGCAAGTCCGGAGGAGCGACCCCCCTTGCACCCGGCGCCGCAATGAGCACACCTGCTTTGTAACTCTCCTCGAGGTGTAGTTTGATTCCAGACCCGGTTAGTAATTTGCATATCATTATAGTATCTGCTGTGCCATCCTCTTCCATTACTACACTTGCACAGGGGAAGGGTCTTCACCTGGGCAAGGGTCGTCTCGACCTGTGGGTCTGGGTTTTAGCGTTATGGTGAAGGTGGTTCACTTCAGGACACCTTAAAAGTGAGTCTTGTTGCCAGGCTGGATGGCTGGATATCGGCCTGGCCAAGCTGTCCGGTGACACCCTGCACCCAGAGCCCAGGTGAGCTGGTGGTGGTCTAGGGAGTAGGGTCAGTATGGGCTGTGGCACAGGGGCTTCGGGTAGCACAGGCTCCGATAACAAGCACCACAGCAACTCATACGTGGTTGGTTAACAAGCGCTAACATAATTCTAACAGGGAGGTTAACTCCTTAAATTCAAGATGGTCCTATAGCAAACTGTTTCACGAACACAAAATATAGAAAGATTCCGTAAAAATTTAAGATAATCTGCAACACCCTGGAGAAGGTGCCAGGTTGGAATTGTCTTGTGCTTCTCACCCTGCCCTGGCAGCCACGTGAAGGACATTGCAAGAGTTCTGCTCCCTGCTTTCTGGGGTGAGAAAACTGACCCAACACTTTTGTACTCGTACAGACTCATACAGCCCTGCCAGAACTGGGCTCCGTCAGCCCAGGAGCACCTTCTGTGCCTGGGTTCCAGCCCGCAGGTACCTGCCAGGTGACAACAGCTCCCTCAGAGACACCAGGCACTGGAAGGGTGACACACAGAGCTCACAGAATTTCTGAAGAGTGAATATGCTTATGGGCAAGTGAGATTTTTCCTTGCTTTCAATAGTAATCAAAATTATCAGTCTCTCAAAATACAATTATATAGGCTTATAAATGCAAATATTTCCTCTTTGCTTTTCTCTTACAGATTTCAGATAAAGAATAAGCAGTTAGCAGCCTGAAAGACATTGGGGGGAGGGGCACATCATCAACAATAAAATCTCTATTGTGAAAATCCAAGTCAGAATCAAGATGCAGACAGACCAGAATAGCTTCTCCTCTCAAGGCAGGAAAGAAAAAAGAACATTAAAGAATCAACAGCTGCCTCATTTACACATTTGCCACTTTCTAATCAAAGAAAGTCCTACCTTCGGATTGCAACAAACTTCAGAAGAAGAGTTAATTCACCTTCATACAATTCCATTGTGAAAGCAAAGTGTGTAATTGTAGATATTTGTGGTTGCTAGAAATACATATGAAAAGCTTATTAAATAGGCTGCATGAGTTCTAGGTCTAGGTAATAAAAAAAAAAAAAAAAAAAAGTTTCTCTCCTGAAGCTGAACTCTGTTCCTGCCTTTAGAATACCATCTATTTTACCGTGAAAAGAAAACAGTTTCCAGAAAAGTTACAATGCAAATTCTTTGGTCAGGATCTTGCAAACAGTCCACTCTTCAAATGCCTCACCTGCAGCCTCCAGCATTTTTCTAACCTCCTGTTTAAAAACAGATTTATCTTAATTGGTCCTTTTCCTTCTCAATGGTCCCCAACTACTTTTCTTCACCTGCTTCACCAGGTGTCTGAGAGGTAGATCAGGATAGTTAGTTCTCAGTCATCTAGCTGATGGCTGAAAAAAGTGACATTATCTAAAGCGAAAAATCTTTTAACGTAACACACATTTTATTAAAGACATAAAGGAAGACGGGAGTGAGAACAATCTTTGGTCGTCCATCCAGCCCAGGAAGCTAGCAAATGTGGTTATGCTCCCTTCTACCAAAGACAAATCAATTGTTTATAAACATAATTAGCAAGCCTTATTTTGTAGCAATTAAACAGCGCTCGCTGACTGCAGCCTCAATAATCCGAGGAACATGACCGACCACCATAGCTTCACCGCCAGTAAAAGAGCGAAAGCAGCAGCCAGTTTTTGGGAGGTTTCATCAGCCCTCAGCCTGTTTGCTCTGTAACAAACTGCAAGACGCCTTCATGGATTTGGTCTGGCTTAACTTGCACCAAACTATTAATACGAGCTGTGAATGTACTTTCTATATGATTTGTGGTTATGCTGTAAAAATGTCTTAGCTAAGTAAACGGCAACAAAACAACAACAAAGACAGAAAATGTATTCACATTCAGTAGGTGCTATTATTATAATCCAAGCTAGAACTTTTGAAGACACTGATGTTTGAAAGAGCAGGAGGAAAAAAACCTGCCTGAGTTGTGTCAGTCGAAAGGCAGGTCACAGGGAAAGTCGTGCCAGCCGTCCCCTTGAGCGACAGCAGGGTAACAAACCACACTTCTGTGCACTTGGTATCGAATGTAAGCCCCCATAAGGACCTTTCTTGACTATCGGGCACGTTTTGTACCCAGCGTTGCATTTTCTATTTTATTGTATTTTGGTTTTGTTTTCACCTACAACACAGAACAAAGGTTTGGTTTAAAGAGTCTGCTTCCAACTTACTCAAATCAAATTTCTCATCCCAGAGCTCACATGAACACGTTTTCACAATACCTCTTAGACTTGATTTAGAAATGATACACAACTAGGAACTGTAAAACAGCAACCAGGCTCTGATGCTGACAAGCAAATTATTTTAAAGCTAAATCTTTCTGTACTTACACTGAGCACAATTACCGAGAAAAGCTGCTGTGGCATGAACTAGTGACTACGCTACTTTTCCTAGTTGACATGAAGTATCCTACTTGGTAATGGGTTTGCACTGTTTAGCATGTTACCCAGTCATTCAAAGAGATCACATTCTGTGTATGCACAGAGACTGGGAATAATGAGCAATCTATTTGTCACCTAATACTGGGAAATTGTCAGCATTAATTATCAAATATAAAATGGTCTATTATTTCAGTGGCAAGTTCTATAAATAGAAATGTAATTTAAAGGGCATGGCTAGCAGTGTCAAACAGTGAGTGCTCAACACCTTCTGTGCAGTGAAGAAACAGGCACCAGATAAACAGGGAGGAAGAGAATCTGAAATATCATCTGTTTTTTCCTCCATTATATGGAACCTTTACAGTGGGAGTGGGGAGGAGGGGCAGGTGAAGATCCTCAGCTGTACTCAGTTAACACTCTAGTTATTTTTCATTTGTCTTCAAAAGGCTGCACAAGTAATTCAGTAACTGCAGAAGTAATCCCAATCCAGCCGCAGTTTGGAATGCTCTCATGGCACATGGAAGTCCTCCCCTCGTACTTACACCTGTGAACGAGCCATGACGGTGTGCACTCAAGAATACCCAGAGGAAAGCATTTTCCAAATGATGCACAAAAATCTTTAGCCCAGTAAACAGCCAATATTCATGCCATGCAAGGGACTGAAGTGCTGTGGATATTTGTTCATTAAAGTGAAGGAGATGCTTGGGGATTTTTATTATCACTAAATATTTAGGGGTTTAGTTGAGGGTTTTTTGGTTTCTGGGTGTTTGGTTTGTTTTGATTTTTTTTTTTTTTATTGGATACAGCTCACATTTTCTTTCTGGGATCAATGCCGTTACAGCCACAATGAAAAATAAAATGGTAGTACTTTTATTTATATATCTAAAATACCGTGAAAACCATTCCAGGCAGGACCCAATCAATGTTATAGACTCAAACTATGACAACTCTGCTTGAAGCTATAAAAGGTGGGTTTTTTTAAGAAACCAAGAAATCAGTAGTATAACAAAGTAGCTAAAAACACCGTCATGCTTTCTATTGTACACAAATTGCATAGCTGTGGAGGTACAGTAAGTGCCCAGCATAATGACATAACGCGTCACGACTGAAGCTGAAAGGCTTATTTGCCCCTAAGTGACACAAAACCAGGGAATTAACATAAAAGTAGCTTACATCCAATATAAGATATATTGCTTCACTTCACAGCAGGTTTTTAAACTCAACTGTTAAATGATGGAATATTGATCTATTCCTCTGTGAAATAATGAAACTTGAATTTTTAAAAAGCATATCAAGTTATCCGCTGTTTCAGTAACATTTCTTTTCATGCTGAATATATTGTTATAAATTCCTTAACTAATATTTCACCTCAAACACAACCATCTGGAAGGTGAATCACAGAAACCAAACTGTAGCTGCTTACGCCCAGAAGAATTATAGCTTTCAAAACAAGTATCAGAGCAGACTGCAAAGGAGGATAATACCCAAACTGCTAAGTAGCAGCTCTGACTTCTATTTAGAACCACAAAAATGCTTGTATTAGAAAAAACAAACTCTTATACTCAAAAACCAATCTACTTCCTGACTAAAATTGGGAAGAACTTACAAATTTAAATAAAATCATACCAAAACTGTGTAACCTTCTCTGTGATACGGCTCTCCCTCCTAGTTTTACAAGGTCTGTATTTTTATAATGGTGCCATTAATAAAGCAGTGCACCTGGAGACACACCAATGCCCACTAGCATCACCTTCACAGGGATATCAGAGCATACACAGAAAACAAGCTAGGGTTAATTTAGGGTTAATTAAAAATAAAGACACTGGTATTTCTTTCCTTCTCGTTCTCAAGGGATACCTGTTCACACATTAAAACCAAACTGGGCAGCACCATACAGCTTTGAAGCTCAGGAACAGTGGAGGACAAGTAAGTCTTAAATCCAGACAGAAGCACAGCTAGTAGAGCCATGTGTTCAGAAAAGCTCAGCAGATTCGCTTGGTTCCCACTAAACTTAGATGATCTGTCTGTTAAAACCGCAGTCAGTTAAAACAGAGACAGACGTTTTATTTTGTCTTTACTGCTTGGTCCTGTGCAATGTTTACACCAATGAGTGAAGCTTGATTCGTAATAGTACTTGAGCATTTGCTAACTCACCTCACACTCCCTCAGGGAATAACACCAAACCACTCACAGAGAGGAAAAAAAGCATTTTTCTCACTATTTTTAAATGCACTGCACACTACAGACCGCACACCCATGCCTGGTGGCCCTACCACCGATCCCCCTTCAGCGCAACTGTATTTTGAACTACATATACACTGCAAATTAGAAAAGGTTTCATCTGTTCCTTACACTCTTCAGCCAGCAGAGCTGGAAATACTCGGCAGCACCACAGAGCTGTGGGATATAAGCAACCCCTGAACACCATCACGCCCAAGCAGCCTCACAAAGCTGCCACCACCACTAGGTCGGGTCAGCCCAAGCTTTTCCTAGACGATGCTTCAAAACACCTGAGGATGGAGACCTGGAAGTCTCTGGGTAACCTGTTCCAAGTACCACATCACCTCTGCAGGGAATGGCAGCCGAGGGCTGTGACATTGGCAATGTGCAGCTGTGGCCTTGCTCCGACCACCTGCAGCTGAGGCCCTGCAGCAAAGAGGTAAGTAACTTTGAGGGAGCATGAGAAGAAACCTGGACGAGACAGAAACAAAGGAGGGATGTGATCTCACCTCTAGAAGATAAGGGATCTCCTCAGCAAAGACTTTTTTTTTTGTAGGATCTAACCTGAACTGCCCAGGTGCGGCTTGGTGTCGCCCGCCCTCACCGTGGCATCAGCCACTGTCACGAAAAACCTGGACGTTAAAAAGGCAAACATGTAGTTGCAAAAATAAAAAAAAAAAAAAAAAACAACCAACAGTTCTAGACATGGAAAAACATGCTGTTCATAACACAAAGCAAAAAATCCTAACCTGATAGATCCCAGGCAAAAAAAAGCAACATTTACTCTACGCTGGTATGAACTGACAAGAGGACAAAACCCTGCTCCAGACAACATAACAGAATTTTACCGAGGGAAAGTTGACTCCAAAAACGCTCCAGCCTCCCGAAAAGGCGCGTCCGGGACCCCTCTCAGAAATCCCTTGGGAAGGGCCCCTGCCCCTCCGGCCGCCCCCGGCTCAGGGCCCAGCGGGGTGAGGAGAGGGGCTGGGGGCGGCCGTACGCGCCGCCCAGGAGTCGGTGGAGACGTGGAGCGCGACAAAAACAAAACAAACAACTTTACCTGGGAGACAAAACTGAAAAGTTTAACCGGGGCACGACGCGCGGCCGCTCCGCCCGCACTCGGTGCTCAAGGGGAGAATCGAACCCACCGCCTCCCGTTCCCCCGCGCCAGACCTGCCGCGGCGGAGGCGGTTTTGGGGACGGGAGCGGCCTTTAACGTCCCCTTGCGGCGACGCGACCAGAGCGCCACCTACCGCCAGCAGGCGCCCAGCAGCAAAGCCCCTCGCTGTGCCGCGCTACAGGGGACACCGCAGCGATCGTGACCGAGGAAGGGCCGCGCACAGACGCACAGGCCCCGGGCAGCTCCCGCAGCCCCTCACGGCCCGCGCTGCCAGACCGGGCGGGCGGCTCCCCGGCCGCCCCAGCGCCCACCCGCAGGACCGGCGGGCGGCGGCCCCGGCAGCCCGCGGCCCCTCAGGCGAGCCCGGCGCGCAGGACACCGCGGGCGGACCGAGCGGCACCTGGGCGCCTCCTGCCGGCCGGGGCGGGCACCGCGGGGGAAGACGCGGCTCGGCCGGGGCGGGGGATGTGCCGAGCGGGTCCCCGCGGCCCCGGTGCTCCGTTCGGTCCGGAGCGGCTCAGCCCCCGTGACCGGGGAGGGCCCAGCACGGCGGCCGGCGTTCGCCCGCCGTCAGGCGGCTGCACGGCCCCGGGCAGCGCTGGCACCGGCTGGCGTGGCCCTGCCCCGCTGCCCGGCCGTCCCGCGGTGCCGCCCCCGCCACCCCGCAAGGTGCCCTCCCAGGGGCCGCCGTACCCTCCCGCGGGGGGCTCACTCCTGCCGCTGCCCCCGCACCCCTGCTCTCCGCGGGAGCACAAGCCCGCAGCCGCCCGCACAAAGCCGGCGGGGCAGCCGTACCGCTGCGGGGTGGGGGACGCACGAGCCGATGGTCCCCTTTACACTTTCAGTCCTTTCCTTGAGACCACGGTGCTGCCCTCCCTCACCCCTAACCAGCATCTCCCCCTGCCCCGGCTCAGCACCAGGGGTCGGGCCCCTGCGCGATGGAGAAGGTAAAGCCTTATGACTGCCCTTCCCCCTCTCTCTCTGGCAGCCTTCAAGATTTCAGCAGAAACCAAAAACTGCCTCGTTAAAGCAGCGAGAGGTTAAGTAACACAACTCGAAGTGCAGCATCTGATTTGCATTAATCAATTTAAGGAAGGTTATGACTAGTTCTAGTAAATTAAAGAAATACCATTCTCCTTCCTAGAGACAAATTTAACTTTTAAAGCTAATATCATTCAGGTAGTAGTGAAAATAATCAGTATTTCTGTTTTAAAATGCTACCATGAACCTTAGGTAAATGCAACCGTTCAAGAGTAAGGTAATGCTGACAAAAATAATTAAAAAAAAAAAACAAACCAACCACCCAAAAAACCCGCAAACCACAACACCCACACCAGAAGGCAGAATTCCGGAACACAGCCTAAGGCTCACCATTGATCAAAAGGTGAACAAGTCACTTCATCATTTATATGCCTTTAAAGTCTAGAGACATCTTCTGAAAACTGAGTATTCAGTTTGGAGTCAGTTTTTAATTCAGAGGAAAGCTAAGGCTGACTAAAATTTTTAAAGCCTCACAGGGGGAGGTGGTATTTAACTTTTTAAAAAATACTGTGAACATCGCAAGGCTTATTAAAACTTGCTTAACTGTATAGGCCTTCATAGACTTTTGTTGAAGCACCTCACCCTCCAACAGAAACAATACTGTTAGTTTGACCTTTTTTCATTTTATTAGCACAAAACCATGTAGGGAGTGAAGAGAAAGAGAGGAGGAACATACACATGTACTTAGAACATGGAAAACTCACTGCATAAGTGGGAATGATTTCTTCCTTCCTGTGATCTAGCCAATTACTTCTCCTCTCCCCATGAGTACTAGGACACTGCGACAGTTTGCAAGTTACAAACCCCGACCTTACAAGCCTCCAGCACTTCCTTAAAAACCCCTGCAGTTCCATGACCAAAAAGGAGCTCAGCCTAGGTTCAGGGCTGTAACTGCTGTTAAGAGAACTGAACTAGACCACTTGAATTCCCAAGTCTGCTGCTGACTGTGGTAACTTCTGGATCAGATCCTTTATATATTTAGTAACATACAACATCTTTAAAACAAAGGAGAAACATTTACACAATATGTGCATACACCCTAATGTTAATGCATGTATATTTTTACATAGTTCAATGAAAATCCATTCTATAAGCGCAGAAGCAATCCTGTGGTTATTTCTGACCACATAAATACATCGGTTGCAGAGATCGCTTACAGTTACAGATCTTCTCGCAGAAACTTTTATAGTGGCACTTGTATAGTCAGTTGGTCCAGTGGCTTCGCAACACCTATACACACATAGGGACAGGTAAAAAGAGCCAAGATCTTTACAGGCCAGTAGCTGAGCCTACTGCATAGCAAGGCTGACGTACAGTACGACATCTGCAGTAATAATACCAACACCGAGAAATTAGGTTAAAAGAATTCAGCTATACTTCCCATAGTATGAAAGCCAGCATCCACAAAATCAGAAAAAACAATGTTCTCTTCAGATTGCATGGCGACAAACAGGAAGGTGTTTGCCACAGTACAGAATCAACGCACTTTCAATGTCCAATATTATTAGTAGGTTGTGACACATTGATTTTTAATTGCTGTGCAAGGATAACACCCTCAAACATTTTCCTAGGAGTTGTTGTGATTATCAGTCAGAGGGCAGAGAGATCTACCATAAGTCAGTAACTTTGGCATTTCTTCTCTTGGGAATAGCTGAAAGTGGTTGCTTTATTGCAACAGATGGCAGACATTTCAGTTTAGTTAGCCATGAAGTTGTTTTGTGAATAGGATCAACCACACAGATTTGTGACATCCATGTTTTTGCAGAAGAGAGCAGGTAGTTCATTTCTGGTTTTAATACTTCCCTTCCATCAAAGGGGGCATAACCAAGAAGTGTGGTCTGAAAGCAAAGTATCACAATTTCTTAAAATGAAGCTTCAGGTCAGCTCTCCAAACAAATACAGAATCACTAGAACAGAGCTCTACCTTGCATCCACTTAACAAGTACAAAATTCATGAGAATACTCTGAGCACGCTGGCGAGAGCAAGAACTACTTTATGGAATGATCTGTGAGACCAGCCTCACCAAACAAAAAGACTGTTTCACAAGCCTAAATAATGACACCACCTTTTTTTTTTTAATTACAAAAGGGTAAACTTAAGCAAAAGTAGACATCCTACAGATTAATAAAAAAAAAAAAAAAAAAAAAAGTTGAGCAAGTGACTATTCAGTGTTTCACCCAAAACTCAACTCAATCACTTTAAGTTTTGACTGGGCAATCGGTCAGAGACAGACTGAGAATAGGACTCCAAACTGAAAAACCACTGCACTAGCAATAGGGCTGGTTTCAAACTGGCATTTCTAACTCCACTGGCCTCGAAGTATTTTTACAGTAGTTTCAGTTGTCCAACATGAGTTACAAGCTGCTTGTTCCACAGTTAGCGCCACTCTTCTCCTGTGAAACATACTTCAGGCTTTCAGACTACTCTTCTCTTGTTCCACAAAGCTTCGGAGTGAAGAGCTGACAAGTCTATCCAACGTCTTTAGTTCTCCTCTAGACTGCATTCCTAGGCGTGCCATTGTGAGTCACTGCTTTCATATTTGAGGCGCTTGATTGATGGTTGCAGATTCTGTGGGAGGCAACACCTACTTCAAAGACTTCATGAATGGCTTTGCGGAAGCAATGAAAATTGTAGTCTATCAGACCTGTCAAGAGGGAGGGGGAGGGGAG
The DNA here is from genome assembly GCF_023634155.1 of Falco peregrinus. Lineage (NCBI taxonomy): Eukaryota > Metazoa > Chordata > Aves > Falconiformes > Falconidae > Falco > Falco peregrinus. Next base: position 120,409,931 of record NC_073723.1, read on the forward strand.
AGGAAAAACTGTGCTCAGCTTGGCACACTTCAGTAATAAACAGAGCTTCAAAATCGATATAAAATGTTTCATTTAACCAACAGCTATTTTGTTACTTATTTTAGTATGAACTTGGATACAGAGGATTTAACAAAGTTTTACTGATGCCAGTATTCATTTAGACTGTCTCAGTTTTGAGAAAAAAAGGGTACTCATTTGGAGTGCAAGGTGTATATTCATAACTAAAAAGCAGGTGAGGGGACAATACAAGACTCTACCCCCAAAAAACATGCTATTACAGCATGACCATCACTTGAATGTTATCTTGCACTTTATATCACTGATATATATCCTACCCACGGTGAGAAAAACTTTTGAGTTCAAATACAGTACAGTCATTAAAAGAACACACCTGCTTTTTCCCTTTTTAAAATGCCAAGGTAAGTACTGTCACCATTTACATCAAACACTCAAATTAGGGCCTATGCTGCCATTTCTACCCCGTAACTTACGAAGACCATTTATACCATCATGTCCTACAGGTCCAAGCAGCTATGCAGTTGGTTAGACCTGCAACATATTAAACACTTAGTTCTAAAGTTCCTACCACATACTGTACTAGCCTACCACTGTTGATTTCTTCAGTCATACATTAAAAAAATTACATCAGTGCCACATGTGATAGAGAATATTATTCACAGTGCAACAGCTGTCAAGCAAAACGTAGTAAGCATTACTCCATTCTACTGATTCCACTGTAGCAGGTGGTAGTGAAATAGGCTTCATTAGCTACACAAGTAATTTCAGCAGGAGAACAGCAATTAAAGAGAAGATTCACAAGAATAAAAATAAGACCTCTTTATACCTACCTCTAAGGAAAGGAGAAAATTCTTCCCAAAAGAAATGAAACAAATTTAGTTTACAAGTCACCTTGATTTAAGTCATATGACTATTTCACAGCTGATAAAACGCATTAGATAAAAGCCATTCACTGGGGGCAAAGTCCTTACCTTTGCGCTCAAAACTCTCTTCTCTAAGAATGCAAACTAATGCCAAAAACTTTGTTACTTCCTTTAAGTACAGGACCGTTGTGTTATTGAGCTTGATAATTGCCATTGATTCTTTATCATAAGCACTTCCAGTGCCATCTTCCTTTAACCTAAGAAAGAAGGAGTTAACCCAAGACATAATCTCATAAGCATGCATATGTAACTTCAAGACAAATAACTGTTAAATGCAGTTAGAAGAATATTACTCATACTGAATGGTAAGCAAATGAAGAACCTGCAGTGCGGGTCTTAATACTATCACATCAGAAAGACCAGTATCCCACCTTAAGTTTCTCAGGAAAGCTAGATCGAAAGAGAGTAGAGGCCTTCACTAGATACTGGCTATCTTAGACAAGCAGTTAAGAGCAAGCTATCCGCATCCATTCCTTCAATATCAGACTAATAGCTGTGGCTGTTTAGTCGATGCCGTTTTCAGCTTACAGCTGAGCATTCTTAATGGAGGTAGTACAGGAGATAGTACAGCGCATTAGTAACAGCACAGCTCACCTTCAAAGAGTCACTGCTACTCAGCGTCTCACTGAGTTCACAGTGCCAGAGTAAGGAATCAAGTGATTCGTTTGAAGATTCTAATGCAAGCCTCCTATTTGCAAGTTACTTGTAATGCAAGTTACTCCATTGACAGAAACGTCAATGGAGTAACACCTCAGCAAAATTACTTTTGGTAAATTAATACAAAGGCTTCCTTAGCGAGGCCAGTGCAGGAAGTGCAAGAGGGGGCAGGACACTTTCTGGTCTGCAGCTAAAGCAGCCTGCATTTACAAGAGAAGGTTAGGATGCTACTTTCTATCTGCAAGTTAGTAGTGTTTGTTAAGTTACTGTAGAAGCAAGAGCTGTATCGCAAGCTACTTCCACACACTCACTCCTGGAAAAGAAACCAAAGCAAACAGTTACACAACCCTGGGTTGACCCATCAGAAGACAGACTACTAAACATTGCGGTACTTCTTGCCAGCACTGTATTTTCCAGGCTATGAGCACAGTTTTAAAATAAGTTACCGCTTCTCCATTCAAAAACCCATTGTGAAGCATAATTCAGGCATAAACTGTGAGAAACAAGTACCATGTGCATCCCTCAGAGAAAGTCAGCAAGAGCTGAGCTGACCTGGCAAAAGCTATTCTGTTTAGACAGTGGCAAGTCTCAAAGCAACGTGACTGCAAGTTACATTTATGAGCTATACCATGCTATCGACTCCAATTATTTGCAGGTATAACAATAAATCATAATAACAATACCTGCACCCACCATGCCAAGTGAGACACAGCAGTATTCATTCATACCACACATGAAACACTTGGCTTTTACAAATGTCAGATGGCTGCCTGAGGCCGTGAGTGGAAACAGAGTACAAATGCTCAATCCAGCTGCCAAGTCGTTTGGCTTCATTCTAATTAGTTACAGAACCAATGTGCTTTACACACCAATCGATAGCATCTTGCCGGATGACAAGGCCACCATGACTTGCATGGTTTGCAACCTATTCTACAACATTTAAGGACTCTTTTCCTAAGAGTATTCATCACTTACCCATATATACAGGAAACATCTATCACTACATCAATCATGTCACAGCACAACTCATATGACTGCATGTCCACAGGGGAACTGTCTGTTGCAATGTAGATTTTGCTGACTACATCGAAGAGAAAAGCTTTTTCAATGCCTGAATTCTTCAGAAAGAGAAAGAATTTGGATAAATTTTAGAAATAACTCAATCTTTTAAATCTCAAGTAGAATTCACACACTTTCACATTCTTAATAGCAGGAAATGGTTTAAACATTATCAATTTAGAGGCTTAAGAATGAATCAAGATTTAGAGCATATAGTTCGTAAATACAATACCCTTGTTGCCATAGTACATATCAACATCACCTTCTAGTTGAAAAAAATAAAACTGAGGATTGGTTAGAATTCTTTGCAGTTTATTATTTACCAGATCATAGTTTGGGTTACATTGTAATATGCTTTCAGAACTCAAATGCAGCAGTTTTCCTCTTCTGTGGTTCTATTAACTCCAGAGGAGCCACATATTTACACCCACCTGATGGGCCAGGCTCAGAGATTACTTACTACATAGTAGTATCCTGACACATAAAACTTTACACTTGTAGTATCATGGCAGCTTAGTTTCTGTGTGAGGCAGTTGCCATGTAGTTTAACATGCACAACAAATAAAGTCAGCTTCTAAACTTACAACCACATGAAGAGTATCACATTATGGCAGTTACGGATACGGAAAAGCACTGAGCCAACTGTACCACCCCATTTGTAACTGAGCATTTTGGCAAAGTGCACACACATTGCAAGTTCAGGAGCCTTCTGCTTTTAAGCAAGTCACCTCGCAAACACTATGGATTTCTGGCAAAGCTTAATTTCTGTTTATGCACCAGAAGCATTCCTTATTGCTTCTTCCTAGCTAGCCTGAACATCCAAGGCAGTGCCCCAAGGACATCCTTTTGGCATCAGGGCCACAATCCATATCCTCACAGCACCAAGCAAGGGTGAGCATTAACGTGTCCTCTATCCACTGGGCCAGGTTGTTACAGACAGTCCTCGACTAACACTGGAAACAAGCATTATACAGTAGCATGGGGCAACACGTCTGACCCACGCGGCTCCTCTCAGTCACAACCGGTTTCCCTCATGTTGTCCACATGCCTGCAACAGCCTCACAGACTTAACTTAAATGAGACAGGCTACTTCAGCCTTTTCTCTAGAGTGACGTACTATTTCGTTTAAAGTATAAAGCAGCAAATGTCTGTGTCACAAATTCTGTAAGAAATGCAAACACGAAAAAATCAGGGCAAAAGTCTCACAGGGCACGTGCCTGTTCAAGGCCAAATTCACATTAGAAAAAAAAGTCTCTTGCCAATACAACTACAATAATTTACGAAGTGCCTTAGCAGACAAATCAGTATATCGTGCTGGCAGAACACTTCTGTATCAACAGTTATAACTAGCCAAACTATGCTTGGTCAGTATTTAAAGAAACCCACACAAACACACACCAGCACAATTTAGCTGTGGTAAAGAGCTGCTAATGCAGACAACTGGGCCGGCAGAGGACACCAACAGGAGTGCCACCTGCATCTCCCACGGGCAGATCGAGCTAGTGCTCCTTAGCCGAAGGACTTGCTTTACGATTCCATGTATTTCACTCAAAGTTCTGTTAGATTAACACTTACTGATATAAAGATATTTAGTAGATTTTCCAGCGTTGGCAGCTGTGGAATGAGCTTCTGTACCACTTTACTGAAGGCTTCAAATATTGAATGGTCATAGATACTGGTCAAGTAAAAGCTGAGATACGGAGGGAGGGGAAAGGAAGAAAACAGAACAAAGATTCAAGAGTATTTCAGAATTGTAATAGTAATGTTAAAGCAATGTTTTTTAACATTTAGGCTCGATGATTTAGCTGGAATGCCTTTATCAAAAATACACCTGGCCACTGCACCAAGAACCTAATTTTCTGAGTGACTGGAGTAAACATGAAACAGACTTCCCCTGTCCCTGGGAGATAGAAGAGAGAGAAAAATCTGAACATGCTTTCACAACACAGCCTAGAGAATGCTTATCACAAAGGCATTAAACACTCAAGCAGGTATCTTCGGGTCAGTTCCTGGCCTTCCACTTTGTTCACGTTAACACCAAGAGATACTGGTAATACTTGAAGGCTCCATATGAATCAAAACAGCAGTAAAACCAGAGAAAAGTTAGCTCATTATAAAGGCATTGGTAGAAGACACCTTAAAAGCAAGCCAAATACCAAGGAAGAGACTAAGCTTTTCAAACCACTCACACTGAAAAGTCAGCGCTAGCCAGAACTAGAAGGCAGCCAGCTTCCCCTCTCCTGCCCCTGCCCCTGCAGGCCACGTGTACAAATTCAGCCTGTTATGCTGAACGACAAGTATGCAAAAAAACACTTGCATTACTAGTGAGTTCATTAATAAATCTCTTGATTGGAATCTGATACAGTAGCCTGCCTTATTTTAGTCAATCTAACAGCTGAGGCTTGACCATAAATTCAGTGGTGTATTTTATAACAAAGAGTTTGTGCAATATTAAGGAACTAACAAGGCCTTGCTCTGGTCCAGCCACTATTACATCTAAAAGCCAACAGTCTGTGTACAGGCCAGAATCTTTTAACTCACCTCAGGTGAAGTTTTTCAAGCCCAGCATCCGTAAGGTCATCATTAGCCCTCTGATGAATATCCCTCTGAGTTTCTATTTTATGGTCATCCGACAAACCATCAACTTTATGAATAAAAACTTCAAAGTTCATTTCTGGGTTGACCTTGTAGGCTTTTGAAACTGTAATGTGGAGTCTTGTTAAAGCTTCCATGTAGTCATCCTGTAAATCAGTTTTGGCAGGAATGAACAACAAGGTTTTATCTCTGGTAACTATTCCTTTCTGCACAAGGATAAAATATTTCAGTGCAAGAACTTCACTTCTGCAACTAAACAGAACTATGGAGAAAAGAATACCTTGGAGTGTCAGAAATCCAAGTAGCTTAGATTCTGTTAATGTAAATTAAGTTGCATTAACTATACAAGGCTCAGCTACACAAAACCAGCCTGCAGAGCAAAAAAGCAGGCTACACTTCAACTGCAGGAAAAGTCTTGGAGATTGCTGCTGCCTATCTTGATAACCAGATAATCTTCCATGGTGCAATTCCTAGGTTGATTAAAAGCTATCAGATACTAAATAGTACCAGTACTTGAAACTGAGGTCAGAAGAGTGCTGTTATTAAATGATCTCCATAGCCGTCAGCGGCAGGGATAATTCAAAACATCTAGCACAGCAGGTTCTTGCTATTACTGTAGAAAAGTTCAGTTCAGCCCCTTTCCACTCTCTCCACCAGGAGCGTATGTTCCAGTCATTTCACAAAACTAAAAACCACACACCAAACTTAAGATTGCCCATGCATCCTTTCCTACATAACAGATGTTTTACGAACTTACGTAAATATATAAATTATTAGCTTCTCGATCAGTCCTCTTGCACACATAGCAAAAAGAAAACTTCCCTGTGATTCTTAGCGATGTGTATTTACCTGGGCATCAATAACATATATTAGAGCACCTGTTCCTCTGAAGATCATCTCATAATCAAATGTTGGATCAAAAAAGTCCATCTGTCCAGGAAAATCCCATATTTGGAAATTCACAAATGAACTGTTGGAAATATCATCTTTGTAGATCTTGTTGGTACTTTCCAAGAACAGAGTCTCATTGGGAGACATTTTGTGAAACACCACCTGTTAAAAGAACACAAATTACAGTCTTCACTTTGTCTTATTAGAAGAGATTGGTAGAAGTTCTGCCACTTGAATCTTACAAATAGGTTTATACATTCTAAAGTGTATTGTTTCCTTTGGTAAATAGCTTTCTGCATCAGCTAAGGAAATAACTTACCCTCCCCCCAGAAGCAAGCAACCAAATACAGTTGAACACTTTCACAACTCTAAATAACACTGCTGCCTAAAGGCACAGATATCCCAGTTATTCTTTCTTCCTTGCAAGTCTAATACAGTACTTTCAAATTCTGCTATATTAGCCAATTCAAACGTGGTATAAAGCCACTGTGTTAACTGAGCAACTGCAAGCTTTTAAGAACTGTTCCCTTCCAGTCCTAGAAATTCCGAAAAGAAACTTTGCTTTTAGTCTGTTGTCAAGTGTTACAACACAATATAATCAGACTGTTCCTAAACTACAACAAAAGTGTACAAAAACAACACCCCGGTTTTAGAGAACCGAATAGCTGCGTAGCATGCCGTCTGTTAACAACTGAATTACGTTTGCTGACCCTCTCCTTTCAAGTACCCTAAAGAAACGATGGAAGCTTTCAAACTAGTTTGATAAACGGTTTAGCTGCAGAGATTAAAAACACACTCACTGCTAGTACTCCAAAAGCCCTGCTGGGATTTTAGCCCTTCCCTGAACAAACAGAACTAGCAAGTAACCCCCCCGCAAAGCAGCCTGTAGCAAAAGCAGACAGTTTCAACAGAGAACACTGCACTAAAGCAACCCAACCATATATATTGCAAAAGTTACAACAAACATAAGGTGGTTGAATGCTAGGACTGCAAAAAGACAAAGCTTCCTATATAGCACTTGGTATTGGTATTTTATTTTTTTTAATGTTTCACACAGTTACAAAAGTAATCCATTAAAGAGACCTAGTGTAACTGTCTCCATCAAAAAAACTGCAAGACAAACAACTCCAGCATATACCCAGCATGGTAAATGGATTGTTTAGTGAGGTTCATAGTAGTACGTCAGCCTAGATTTTTTCAAGACCAAGGAAAAAAAATCAGTTCCTCAAGGCAAACATTTGAGGAAGTCAGGATATAAATGAGGTTTTAAACAGCAGAGCATTTGTATAGAAAAGTAAACACAGCTCTAGATACGCAGAGGCTGTATTGCAAGGACTAGAAATTCCTCAGGGTTTGCAGCACAATTTTAAAGCATTCTGAAATCAGTGTTTCATCTTTGGAACTCGGCATCTCCCATGGGAAGCAGGACAGAATCAGCGAATCCAGTTTAAAAGCAGATGAGCCCCTGAGAAGCAATGCCATCTTCCCAAAGCAGCATGTTTCCTTGGGTTGATGTTCCCCATCTATTTTTTCACACTAATAGGGGAACCAGGACAGTTTTGATTAAATTCCATTTCTATACCCTGGCATCTACCCCCACTCTTACTTATTTTACACAGCTTCAATGCAGCAAACAAAAAAGGCTGCAAAAGCATCTGATCAGAAGCACGCAGCTAACACTGATACCAAGCAATTTTGGCTAGGCATATCAAGGCAAGGCAGACAAAACTAGTAAAATTCTAAGAATCTGCGAAGTTGCCTTGCTATAGCTTCTATCTTTCCCAAGCGTTCCTTTTACACATTCAACATCCAATGTCCTCAACAGTACCTGGCGACTTCCTGCTTCTACTGTATTGTAAGAAATTGTCACTCTCAGCTTAAGCACTGTCAGCAGTACACTTTTTTTTTTTACTCTTTTTTTTTTTTCAATCCCTCTGAATTTCCCATTCACATCTGACCTGCCACAATCTCTTTAGTTTTCAAGATTTATTTTTTTTTTAATTTCCTGACATGTCAACCTTTTCTCTATAACTTCTCTACAGCGGCACTTGGGTTTACTTCCGAACTGCAGCTGTTAAGCTGCACCCCTAATACTAAATTCCCGAACCACTTCCATGTTTTTGGATGGCTCTGTTTGCTTGGGGGGTGGTGGTGGTTGTTTTTTCTCTTAAAACCTCACCGTTTCTGTCCCAATTTTCAAGTAGTCACCCTTCCTTAGATCCATGAGCTGAATTTGTCCAATGTATTTCATTTCCACTACCTTGAACTTTGAATGGACTCTCCATGGAAGCGTGTGTCTGCGTGTGTCTGCGTGTGTCTGCGTGTGTCTGCGTGTGTCTGCGTGTGTCTGCGTGTGTCTGCGTGTGTCTGCGTGTTTTTTCTCACAAATCAGAAAACAACCATATTTGGGATTTCACTTCCAGCTGAAACACTGGCCTGATCCATACAAACAAAAATTCCCACACAACAAAACAATAATCCTATACACCAAGTGACAGGCATGACTTCCACAACATCCCTACTACAAGAGCTTATGATCAAATATAATTTGCCACAGCAAGACACCTTATTGGGTACATTGTAGCAAGACCTAAAAACTGCAAGAGGAATATCTAAGGCAGGAATTGCAAGTTGCTGAGAAAGTAACAAAGCTAGTGCAGTTTCCCTTTTTTTTGACACTGTCGGCAAACATGAATAACTGTTTTATATCTGCATCCTTTGCTTCAGAAGGGAAACAACGAGCAGAGCCAGAACTTATTCTAAGAACCTTCACAGTGCAAGTAACCTGAAGGGAAGACCCCTTCCCTGGGAGCTGTCCCAAGCCACCACCAAGCATGTCCCAACGAAGTCTGTACAGCCGAAGCAGGCAATTTGGCCTTCATAAGCAAGCATCTCCCCACTGCAGCACAGGATCACTCTGGACATAAAAACAGGCACCTTCACCTACAAGTCCAAATGCAGAATGGGTTTTCAAACTCTTTGAATGGGTTTTCAAACTTTTTTTTTTTTTTTCCCCTAGTCATAAAAACCCCCTTTTTATCCTAAGGTAGTATTAGATTAATTCTATTGCCCCGATGTCCAGAAAGGAATTTGCAGGGGCACATGGAAGGAAGTCCCTGAAAAGAGAGAGAAAAGGTACGGTATTGCAAGATGGTCTTGAGAATCTACTAATTGGAAATGAACAGCTGCTTCACTGGTAACAATGAAAAGCAACTTCTAAAGGACTCTCTAACAGCAGTAAGTCATACAATCGTTTTGTCATTTTCACACTTTCCAGAATCGTTGCTTCAGTTCTGTGGATTTCTTAAGCTGCTATAATGAACAAGATGGTCTTAGAAGAAGCAACTGCTTTTTTTTTTTCCAGAGGAGAGATTTGGGGGCTGTGGGGTGACAAAGAAAGAGGGTAAGTACAGCAAAAGGAAGACACAAGTGACAAAGACTTAAAGAAATTCACTGCTTATTAGCAGCAGCACGTTACATCTTGCTTTAAGATATTTCTAAGTATTAGAGCTTGCTACAGAAGCGTGACACACAGCTCGTTCTGACTCCCTGCTCCCCCAATCCAATTCATTTATTTAACATCTTTAAAGAAAAATGAGTATAAATGAAAAGTTTACAGCAGCCTCAAAGGAGCGGCTACTTTAGGTTCTAACACACACACACACCTTCCTCCCCCAATAATACATTTATGCTAATCTTATGAAGGCAGAGCAGCAAGTCTGGTGACAGCAACCAAAAAAACCTGCCGACCCCAAACCCCCCAAAAAACCCCACACGCACCCCAAAAAAAAACCCAAAATGAGGTACTCTGCTTGAACTCTTTCCAAATTCCTATTGCATAAGGACAGTACAGTAAGTCCAGTTACACGACTCATAAGTCTGCAGAAAAATTGTTTTATAAACTGAAGCAATAGTCACATTCCCAAAATCTTCTAACCTCAATTTGCTACTGAACATTCACAGGTTATACCCAGTATGGCAAATCCGATTGTCCAAAGGAAATAAAAAAAAAATAATAAAAAGTTTTCCTCCCCCGTACCATCATTTTCTTCTTTTCTGACAAGCCTCCTGTTAACATTGATCTCAGTAGAAGGCTGGAATGGTTTAAAATTCATGTTTTTCATGCAAATTTCTAGATTCCCACAAAGCCAATACTTCTCCCGATACAGCATTTATTGTGCACACCCCTACTCTCTGGCAAGGCAATCAACAAGCAGTGCCCAGACAGAAGGGTTGGGTCAGGTTATGACCATTTTTGCACTAGACAGATCTAAGAGCAGGGACGTTGTTGAAGAGAAACTTCTTGATACTCCAAGAATGTCTCAGATTATTGCCACAGTCAGTTTGCTCAGGCAGCAGCACAATGAGCTCCTAGGTAACAGAACCACAGCTTCAATTCCCAAGCCAGATCAGCAACTGATCAGCAAAAGAGAAATTCTACATCCTCTTACTGCATACACAACATCACACTGTTCCTTTCTTGTACAACTACTTGAATGGGTCCTCAGAAAACTGATGCTACCAACCTTGGTCATTGGAAAAAAATAATATCCAAAAGCTACATCCATAAAGTGACAACTTGCGGCTGTCACTTTGGTACCAAAATCTACCTGCGGTTTGGAGTCACTGCTTTCCTCTAGCTTTCAGGGTTCACTTTTTCCAACAGCAGACAGTACAATAAGACCTCTAATGAGAGTACGACGAGCGCCGTTCATGTCAGCAAAGACTTAAAGACTTTCAGTGCAGTCACTGCACCTGCACACACAGGGCAGGGCGTGGGATTAGACCTTATCGATAACCGGGAATAACTGGAAATACTGAAAAGCAATGACAGCCCAGTCTGCCACTGTATTTCAGAACAGCACAATGGAAAAAGATTCCCACTAACAGATACAGTACCTTTTGCAAACCTTGTCTAAGAAAGGCAAGCCTACAGCAAAATCTAGGAGCCTTCAGACTACAGTCTGGAACCCATATGGGTTACCAAGCAGCCCGCAAAGGTGGCTAAAATAAGTAGATTCATACCTGCTATGCTGCAATGTCCACAAAAGGCTTCTCTGCATAAGCCCTTTCCAGTACTCTCTGCAGGATTCCACACTTCACTTGAAGGAGGTTTGAGGCCCCTGAGTTTAGAGCTTGAGAACCACATTTCACGAGGAACGCATCCCGTACAAACATCACCCCCAAACTTCCTAACAGCGACCACAAACACAAAACCGGCACGGAGGAACAAGGATCATTCTTAGCGCTTCACTTCCCTTGAGGTACGTGGCAAAGGAAAATAGTCAGATTTGTCTTATTTTTATTAGGAAACTCTAGCGACTTCATGAAGCTACCAACCACCCTGAGGCACTGAAACTGTTTTATTTCCTCCTCAAACGAACAGCGACTCTCGCTTGTTCGGTCTGGCGGACCAAAGGAAACCCGAGGCTGCCCGTAGGAAAGCAGAAGTCTCTTCCACAGCATCAAAGGCAGAACAACAGCTCCAGCCCCCTCCCGAGCGGAGGCACTAGCGAAACACCGCACACCGGGCCTCTTACCGTGCTGGCACCGCAGACCGGGCCGCGCACGGCGCCTTCCCATCCGTAAGAAAACGCCTCATGACAACTGTCACACCAGTATCTTCACTTTTTATTTTTGGAGCGTTAAAGTGAAGAACTACACAGGCTACACGCCCTGCGCTACGCAACCCCCCGCCCTAGGGCAGGCGGCGGGGGCCGCTCCGGGAAGGGCCCGCCCGTAACGCGGCCGCTGCCCCCCGCTCCAGCGTCGCCCCCCGCTCCAAAGCAGGAACTGCCTAGACAGCGACATCGGAAGGAGAAAGAGCTCGGCCCGGAGAGGCAGGGCGGCAGGCGGGGGCGGGAGCCGCCGGCTGCCCCTCACCTTCTGGATGGAGGACTTCCCGCTGCGCCGCAGCCCCATCAGCAGGATCCGCGGCTTGGAGTCTGCCCCGCCCGCGCCGCCGCCAGGCCCGCCCGCGCCGCCGCCGGGCCCGCCGGGGCCCGGGCCTCCCTCCAGCTCCGCCTCCTCCTCCTCCTCCCCGTAGCCGAAGTCCTTGGGGAACGAGTCCGCGGCCCCGAAGCTCCCCCCCACCAACGCCGGCTCCTCAGCCGCACCCGCCGCGCCCGCCCCGCCGAACTGCAGCGCCATGTCCGCCCGAGCCTGGCCCGTCCCGGGGCCTCCCCCTGCGCGGCCAACCCAACCCGACACCTCGCGGCCCTCCCCGGATTGGCTGGCGCCGGGCTCCGCGGCGCCGATTGGCTGCGGGGGCAGCGAGGTAGGGTGCCTCCGGTCAGCCGACCCGGGTCACCTGACGGCGCCGCCGCACGTGAGCGGGAGGGGCGGGGCGAGCGGCGCCAAGGGCGGGGCGGGACCCGGGGCCCCACGGACGGCCCCGCCCCCGCCCGGGCGCTTTCGCGGGAGCAGCGGCCACCCGCCCCCCGGCGGCAGCGCTCCGCACGGCCGCTCGGTGCCCGGCGGCGGCGGCCGGCATCGCCCCCGCAGCTCTAACCACCGTCGTCACTGCGCCACGACCCTCGGTGCGGGCGCCCGGGCTGCTCTCAGCGGGCAGCGAGCGCAGCGGCAGTACTGGCAGAAGCGCAGAGCGGGTGCATCGCCGCCCTGGCAGCAACGGCTAGGCCCCGCGCCCCTGCCCCCAACGCCTTACCTGCCCCCAACGCCTTACCTGCCCCCGCGACCCGGCAGCGTGTGCCCCAGCGGGCTCAGCTCGGTCCTCCTCCGGTCACGCTCCCACGGCCACACCATCAGCTCTGCGATGCGTTTTCTGCGGCATTATCCCCTCCCTATTGCCACACGCTGCAACTTCATGCCAGGTGTATCTTCTAACTTACACACCAGCTGCCTTCTCGCCTTTGCTGCCGAGGGTGGGACACTTTCTGTCTGGGTTTTTTTGGTTGATATTTTACCAGCTTAACACTTTCCCCTTATTTACCTCTCTTCTGGTCTCTTTACTACTGTACCTATTATTGCTCTGAAGTAGACAACTATTACATTCGTTAGCCCTTGAGTTCAGTTTGTACCTTGGCTTTAGTACAAGTTCTGATCCATCCTACCACACCTGTAAGACAAGCTGCAAACCCATCCTAGAAACAAAGAAGTTAAACTAAGAGCCGGTAGATCTAATACATGAGACGACTACTGCACTTTTTCCACCCTCCCCTCCTTGTTTTTTGTCATCAGTTGCCTTTAAAGTACCTAGAGACAAACGCATCTCCTTAAAATGTATCTTGGGGTTGGGGTTTTTTTGGGGGTGGGGTTTTTTTTTTTGTTTGTTTGTTTTTTTAAATAAAGGCCTATTTGGCATCTCAGAAGGATGGCAAAGCTGATTCAGAGAAACTGGGGCCACAGGACAGAGAGGCGAAATTAAAAATCACAAGTTAAACACACACACACACCTCCCTTGGATTTTCTGCCCTGCCTAGATTTTCTTTTCCCCACTAGATGAATTCTCCACATTGTACTCTCACATGCACCGCTAATTACATGAGACATCCATTACAGGCAAGAATTTTGTATTCTCTTCAGAACCGTGCAGGCAATATCTGGATCAACTCTCCATGGCCCAGTTTGTGAAAAAGGACCCAAGACATGAACTACATGGAAATAGGTACATCTCATGTAAATTAAAAAGTGTAAATTCAGTAGGCAATGCATCTCCAACATTGTTTTATGTCCATCACAACTATACTCGCTCCTTTTGTGCCCCTCTGAGTAGACAGTTATCCCATCAGCTTCAATAGAAGCTTAACCTCAGCACTGGGTACCAATTTAGAACATATCTTGGAGGTCCTGCTTTAGTTTACAGTTTGGTCCCTGTGTGATACCTCACCCTCTCCAGTTAAAAGGAAACTGCTGATCTCACTGGTGGTTTAACAGGACCATTGGCAACAATGCGAAATTTACACAAATTTGGCAGGCAGTTACCTACAAATTCATCATAACTATCACCTTTTCTTAAGCACAGAAAGCAAGAAAGTTAACCGGCATGCTTAAACTCATCAGTTGCTGCTGCAGCTGCACACTCATGATACTGCTTTTTTTTTTTTCCTTTCTTTTAGATGACGAGCTAACAAAGTAGACATGCAGAGTTCACACACACAAAAAAAGACTGCAGTTCTCAGGAAGCCCTTTATTAAGTCAAGGCATTAAAGAAGAAACTATTGTTATTCACCATGCTTCTCGTCTTGAGGTGGTTCATACTGAGCCAGCTGTGGATTTAAAGAGAGGAATTTAGTTAGCTGCAACATTTCAGAAACACTTTCTACATTAAGGAATGTAGGAAAACGTTTCATCTGGAAGTGTTCCATTTACTTTGTGCATTTTAATCCATCACTAGTATTTATGCAAATCCATTTTCAAGTCAGGCAACAAAGTAACCCTTCCCTCAAAACATCAATTTGTCACATTGTATAATCCTGCAGCTATAACAAGGGGGCTTTTAAAATGCACTTTCAAGCACATGGGTCTTGCTCTGAAGTTTTTCCGTTTCTCAGTGTAGGTTTCATTAAGTACTTTTGATCTCAAATAGCAGCTGATAATGATCAGCACCTTATAAGCTTTGATGTCACTGAAAAATGATTAAATGAAATAGTCACTCATAGCAACACTACCGAAACTAACACTTCCTGTAATTGTTCTTTTATTATGCTTTCTGGAGAGTAGGACCTAGGCAACTATGCACTGAAGCACAACATTTACTTTGAAAGTTACTTCCAAAGAAACATACAAAGGTGTTTACTTGATCTCAGTTACATTAAAGATAAGCTCAAGCTTCAAAAACAGTTCAAGCATTAGGACTGAGTCTCTGAAATATACCAGTCCAGTTTCCTCAGCTAAGATTCTTCCTCTCTCCTATAAATTGCAGAGTAGGTTAAAAACAAAGTACATGAAAAAAATAAAATGCCCATGTGTTCCTCATAGCGACACTAATTTACAGCAATCACTATGCCAAGTAACAAGCACCACTAAAATAGCATTTTCTCATTCTTGTAGATTTTACCACAAAAAATGGCCAGTACACAATCCAAAGTCAATTTTCTTTCCGCAAAGTACCTAATTGTTTGCTTTCTGCCCCTCACCCAAATACCCACATTCTCAGTAATAAAGAAAAAGAACAAGATCTCCACATCTGAATGCAACAGAAGAACACCACCTATTTGGACACAGCTCAAGTTACCAACAAATGCACTGTTAAACGTGTGGACTGCTACAAAAAAAAAAAAGCTAACCAGTAGTGTTCTCCCTGCATTTTGTGTGAACTTCTACAGTATGTCAAGAGTGACAGGCAGAAGATTGTACAGGAAAGAAAGGGAAAAAACAAAACCATCAGTATTAGAAGGCACAGTAAGGTAAGACTTATCATTTGAAGACTAAAGAAGATGAAAGCACAAATAAACCCACGATCATGGAAAGGCTTACTTTCCCGGAACAGGTTTTGACTTCTTTAAGAGATTTCTTTAACCAAAGACCCATATTACTCTGCTTTCATGTGTCTACTTACTATCAGCTGTATTTTTAAGTCGGCTACGCCGAGTGAACTGCTGGTCTATTGCTATTCCCCCTAAAATTCTGCTCTTTGCCATATTTCCTAGTAAGAAATAATAAACGTAGCTGTAAGGACTCGACTGTTGGTAATAGAGGAGGAGAATTACTAAGACAGCAAGAGGGGACTTCAGATGAGAAATACAAAGGGGTAATGGCCAAGTGTCCCTTCTCCCAGAACTAAGGTGCTTGTCTCCCAGTAAAAAGCCTGTAGGGATGTTCACATACAACAACAGCCACCTTCTTCCAATAAACTCATGGAAACTTGTAGCAGCATATAAGCTACTAGCTTATTAAGGTTCTCAAATGTTTCCTTCTTCAGTGTTGTGAAGTTTATAGTCAGTGCTCCCTCGTAAGGGGAAGTTTTCACATCTTGGAGCAGTTTCAGAGACAGCCTGCGGGCCCACTAAAGAACGGCTCTGCCTTAGCTAGCACTTCAGATCCACTGCTACTGCAGATAAAGGAACACCGGAGTCATTTTAGCTGAAAAATGCAAATTACTGTCCCACATGGATATCGGTGCCTCTACTGGTAACATCCTGCCACGTGTAGGTCTGCCAGGTCACACAAACTGATGTATAATATTCCTCCTTCAGTTAGTGTTTTGAAAGCCTTTATAATAGATACATTAGCTTTTTTTCTTTTTCAAAACTCTGTGGAAACATGAGCTACATAACATCAGACAACTTGAACATATCCAGACAGGACTGAATGAAGACATGGAATTAGCCTCAATAACATACTTTCACTGAATAAAATCCCTAGTTTAGCAATACTAGTCTATGTTATGGAATATAAGAAGTGTTCCATAAAAAAAAATAGAATTCATCATAGTAAAGATTTTATCAGCATTCCACAGCCATGAGGCTAAACAATGCAACAACATTTATTAGTTACTCTAAGGGAAGAAAGAAGAAAGTTAGCTGTATTCCAAGTATTAAAGTATTCCTTTTGTGGTGTAATATGGAACTACTGAGGAACACCAAGTAGATTTTTACCTTGGTTTTCAGTTTTTTATTTTCTTCCAACACAGCTTCATATTTTTCTTTCATCTCTGCCACTTCCAAGCGAAGTGCCTCTATTTCTGGATTCTCAGGAGCTGAAGCTCCCAGATGATGCTTCAAAAAGCTGATATTTAGATGTTAAGTATTTCCTCAGTTAGGTAGCAGAACCGCATCATAGCTTTAACACTTATGCTGAAGTTAGTGCTGCAATGCATGCGACCAAAATTGCATTAAACCACTTTAGGTTCCTACAGTGCTTTTCATCCTACAGGATGAAGTTACAAAAATAAAAAAGCTTTTCAAGTCCATTGGTATATTCCTTTAAAAAACCAAAGCACAAAAAAACCCACAAGACATCAGTCTACACAGGACAAATTCTCATGTTTTACTATATCCTCTTTTCCTCTCTTAACACAGTTTTGAGGAGTTAGAAGGAATAACCAAAAGATAGAAGCAATAGCCAAAAAGGGAGGCTGCAGCAAGAAACAAACACATTAAATTGCATTCCCCTATTATTAAAAAAAAAAAAATAAAAAGGAAGTGTGAAGAAGCTGACATCAGAAGCTACAGATACTGTAAATACTCAAATCTAATGCTGCAGGCCTACAACATTCTGTAATAGACTAACTTAACTTCATAATTGCTGGCATACTGTTATGCACAGTTCCTCTGCACCTTGTCAGGCTTCCTGTTCGCTTGTAAGAGCACAATTATTAGCTAAAACGCAACCATAAAAGCTGCGTTCTCAATGCAAGCCTTCTAAATGAGTCTCTCCAGTTCACTCTCTCAGTTCACGAGTCAGAAGCAGCGCTGCTGCTTCGCGTGAAGTCTCTACAAACAATTCACGGAAGAGAAAAAGGATACTCCAGTGCACTATTTGGTTTCTCTGGCTCTTCATATAAGGCTACCAACACTGCAAATAGAAAATATTCAACAATTGCAAGTCCATGTAACTAAGTCTTTAAAACATGTATCAACAGTCAGAAGGCATACAAGTTGCATGCCATGTTTATAGAACGTTCTTCTGTTTAACAAGATTTTCACTTATATACTTTGATGCAAAATAGGTCTGCTGTACAGAAGGGAACAAAACAATCCACCCAGTAACACGTAGAGAGTTCTGTTGATCCCCTAACCACAGTGTTTGACTATTCTAGCAAGGAACACAAAACAGCCTAGACTGTTTTAAGATATTCCACACACAACCCTAGTATTGGGTTTTATCAGCAACATTGAAATTCTAACTCTTTTGAGACTCTTCCTTCATACACCATTATTTCCACTTAAGCTACACCTTTAAGGCACAGGCCAACATCAGCACTTCCACAACTTCCAGCAGAAAAGCAAACCTCTGTCAAATAACTACAGGTACAAAACTAAATGGTTACCACCAGAGTAGGTGACAGAGCTAATCTTTATGGATGGGGGCCCTAGCAGCCAGGGCGGTCACACTCACAGAATTCCCAAACTTAACCAGCCCCTCCCTCCCCACAGGGCACACACACAGCTACAGGAGACATCTGGTTTCATAAATACTTAGAGGTCCTTCTCCCAGTTTCAGATGTCCAAGCTGCACAGCCAAATCTGTTTGAAGCTGAGCCCCGAAGTTAAGAACAAACTTAGGATGCCACGCTGCTTGGATGCCTTGTTTCGCCATCCCATGGGATGCCTCGGGTTGCAATAGAAAGAAATCAAGTGGCACCCACACGGCCGGCCAGGGGCCTTGGCGCAGCACCTATTCGCTTGGCAGCCTATTTTTCAAGCAGGAATATTAACAGATTTTTCTCCATGCACAACTGGAAGCTCTCAAAAAGTCTTCCGAGGGATTTAAAAGATACTAAGCCACACGGAAAGCCAAAAGCATCAAGTTTAGCCCCGTTATTTTCCCCGCTGATACGGATCGCCGCTCTCACAGCGCACACAGGCTCGTTTTAGGAGAAGCACCGAGCTCTGCTCCAGACACGCTGGTTTTGAACGGGGATCCCAGGGGCGCAGGGGCTGCTCCGTGTCCCAGGCCGTGACTCCGTCCGGAGAGCTCCGGCAGAACGGCGGCCCCCGGGGAACCCAGCCACGGCCCGAGACCAGCCAGGGAAGGAGCCCCCCGGCCGGGGGGGTGGGGGTGTCCCCAGCACACGCAGCCCGTGAGAGAACAAGGACCCCCGCCCCCGCCGGCCGCGTCTCCACAGGGCGCCCGGCCCCGCAGCCGTGCCGGGGCAGCGGCCGGGCCGCCCCGAGGGGAACGGCTCCCCCCCGCAGAAGCGCGCCGAGAGCCGCCCCAGGCCCCTCGGCCCGGCCCGGGGACTTACCCTTGGTGAGCGTGTCCAGCACCCCCGACTTCTCCAGGTACCGGCGGAACTGCTCCCGCTTGGAGTCCGCGGCCTGAGGGAGGACGCCCACACGGTCAGATCGGCGGCGCCCTCCCCCCACTCCCCGCAGCGACGGGGGCGGCTCGTTGGGGCGGGCGGGCCCCCGTCCCCACCGCGGGGGCGGCAGGAAAGGCCGAGCCGCCGCCGGGCCGCCCCTCCGCGCAACGGGCCGGGCCCGGCCCGGCAGGACGAGCCGCACCCGCGCCGCGCCGGCTCGCTCCCCCCTACCTTGCAATGCGCCATCTGACCCGCACCGCGCCTGCACGCGGCCCCGCGCCTGCGCCCTGCGCTTTGGCGGCGCGAGGGCTTCCCCGCTGTTGCCATAGCGACGGGGCGGCAGCGACGCCCTGGGCCGCCCGCGCGCCCCTCCCCCCGCCGCGGGGGCTCCCGGCCGGGGGCGGCGCCGCGTCCCGGCGGCTCGGGGCGGGGGGGGGGGGCGGGGGGCACTGCTGGGGGGGGGCCCCGGCGGGCGGGGGCGGGGGGCTTCGGGGGAGGGGGCTGCGTGGGTGGGGGGGGGCTGCGGGGGGGGTGGGCCCCCGCGGGCGGGGGGCGCTGCGGGGGGGCGCTGCACTGGGGGGCGCTGCAGGGAGCGGTGGGCCCCGGCCGGCGGGGGGCGCTTCAAGGGGGGGGCACTGCAGCGGGGGGCGGGCCCCGGCGGGCGGCGGGGGGCTGCAGCGGGCCGCGGCTGCGGAGCGGCGCCCCGCGGGGGTGCGCGGCACTGGGCAGCGGCGGGGAAGCCGTTCGCCCTCGCCCGTTTCACAGAACGGAAGCGGCGGCACCGGTGTGGTTTCGTGACGCGCTGCGGGACCTGCTGGCTGATCGAAGCTGGCTATCATTAAACCAAAAAAAAAACCAACCAAAAAGACCCATCCACCTAATCCCGCGCTGCGCTGCTGGGGTCTGCTCACCCTTCCTCTGCACGGGCTCCTCTCCGGTTTTCCTGGCACCAAGTGGCCCTTTGCTCTTGGCGAGGTGCTGAGGTGAGCTGGAATGTTTGACCCACATCCACACACACACAAAAAAGTTATTCAAAAATCCTCGGTCAGCAGCAGGAAAAACAAATTCTTCTGTATCTTGTCTTGAACCAACCAAAACGCAAATGTCCCGTCCCGTATGTGCGCGTGTAAACGCTGCTTTTCTGTTATTTAGACAGTGGGAGCAGAGTGCATTAAACACCGGGATTTTTATTACAGAGACATTAAATGCAAACCAGGCATTAGCACCGTGATTGCCCACAGAAACGTATGCATCAAGAAATGCAAGAACTAAAGCTGCGGTAGCAGTATGGACTTGGGTACATCACGCTATACCATTTACATACACTCCTGTGTATTACACCACGTGAGATGCTACAGTGTAAGCAGAATTACATAGGGCTGTATTTACGTGTTCACACAGAGAGAAACAAAAGCCAAGAAGAAAAGCTGCTGGAGAGAAATCTACAGTGAATAGGTTTAGTAGGATTAATGTGTGTTTCTTAGGTGGACAGGGCCAAATTAAGGCAGCTGCTGCAAGCAAAAGAGCCTTTTAGCATTTGGGGCTCCTTTTTTTCCTAATATTGTGCAGCCTTCAGCCAATCTGACACATGGCTGGCTCATAAACATAACAATAACACACATTAAGAAGTTAATGATGCCGTAACATCCTGACGCTACATCTCACAAATTACTTTTCCAGTAC
This sequence comes from Falco peregrinus, assembly GCF_023634155.1. Classification (NCBI taxonomy): domain Eukaryota; kingdom Metazoa; phylum Chordata; class Aves; order Falconiformes; family Falconidae; genus Falco; species Falco peregrinus. The sequence continues at coordinate 120,430,685 of NC_073723.1, forward strand.
ACGTACAGTAAGTCAGATCCACTAGTAAAAAATACACGCATATATGGCAACGCATCCCCGATGTGACCACCTCACCAAATATTTACAGCCTGTTGGTGCTGTGTGAATCTAATACATTCATGGAAGTCAAGATGAACAAATGTAACATCATATTTTGTTCATCTTTCCCTCCTTTATTATTTCAGGTTGTTTCATGGAACTTGCCTTACACTACATGGACTGGAGCAGCAAGTGGATGAATGTTTTTTATCTGTTTTATTACCCCCATAAAAAGCATAAATAGAAATCTCCTTCTAAACAATTATAAACATTCTTTGATTTAGAAGTTTGTCAGAATTTGGGGGACAGACAGACAGAAAAGGAGAAGTTTTACAGTTTGATAAACCTTTTACATGTTTTTTTACATTGTAACTGAAAGTAAGAGGGTACTACTTTTTTTTTTCCCCCCCCATTTTTTTTCTACTATTGTAAGTCTTCTGGTTTGTGAAATCCAAAACTCCTCATTAATAAATTTCAGTAACTTGTTTTCTGACTGAAAAAAATACAATTGCTATCTTATTAGTGTTATGCAAAATCTCAAAATTAAGGCTCACAACTCATTTGTAATTCATGATGCTTTAAAAATGTAATAATGTATTTAACAGTAACAGTACACAATAAGAGATTCACTTTGATTTTTTTCTGCTGAGAAAGTCAGTGGAGATACACTGAAAAAAAAAGTGTACCATGGGGGTCAAAGAATTAGCGATACAAGTATCAAATGCTTTGTTCTTTTTTCATTTAACACAGTTCGAACAGCAGAATACGTTTGACACCCTGCTTTCAGGCAGCTGTCAAATATCTGTTGGAATTCTCAGAGGGGTTAAGCAGAAACATATTTACCGATAATTAATTTCTCCTGAGAGTGCCAGTGGCCGCTTTAGCCTAATTTAATTTACTGGTCTTCACAAAATATATTGTTAGACTGTAAATTTTGTCTTCTACTTCTCTGCAGTTTAAATAGTCAGCTGTGATTTTATGCCTCACTTTTCCTAGCATATTGTGGATTTATACAATGTGTTTGCCTTTGTAGCTGGAAAGGTGGCATACAAGTTTATACGCTGAGGTCCTGGCCACCCTTTCATTACAAAGGAAGCAAAGAGACTGTTTAAAATGACTTAGCTAATATTCAAAGGGCTACATATCTTTTCTATCTCTGTGAAACAGCTGGTTAAAGTTGATGATTTAGCTACTCTCGTACATGTCTTGCTTATGTCGCAATATTCAGTAATTATCCCAGAAGTGACTAGTGCAATTGGCAGGTTCCACCATATATTCGCTATATTCCCACTATATTTGAAGGTCGGTGGGGGCACGCCTGATGCTGGCATTACTTGACAGCGACAGGCGCCTGCACAGGGGGAAAGGCTTAGGACTGTCGCAGTTCCTACTTTGTTTAGATTCTGAGCTCACCTCCCCTGTAGAGTCAGGAGTCTCTGGTCGGCTAGAATTTTTTATGTCAGCATTGTAGGGTGGTTGGGCTTTGGTTGTACTGAAACTGCTTTGTCTTCTGTTTCTGTTCTTTGGAAGACAATTTGTTGAAGCTCCCGCATTCTCAGCCATTGCCGAGCAGTTCCAAGACGAGCTGATTCCGTGTTGTCTTCGGAAACCAGTAACAGGAAAAGTTGTGTCGTGTTGCAGTGAAGTTTGAGACGGCATTTCAGCAGAGCTTCTCAAGCACGTGCTTGAAGCTGTATCTGCATTCTGAGTAATAACAAGGAAATGTTTCTTTTCAGCTTCTTTTTGCATATCCTGCGCTTCAGTCCCAAGCAAGTCTTCGTTATTATTTATGCTAGTATTTTGAGTCTGATTGTCTAAAGCATTTGTAGCTGTCCTCTTCTTTGGCGATTTATTTTCCTGATTGCAATGGGTGTAATTGCTGCTTCTTTCTGCACGGTTATTTTGCACGTACTGAAACATGGGAGGAGAATTTAGAACTGGGTAGACAGCAGCATCAGTTTGCTTTTCCATTAAAAAGGCATAACCGCCGAGTGTAGAAGGAAGAGTCTTTTGCGGGGGTGTGGATATTCCTAAAGAGGAGCGTGGTATCACCGAGTATTTCTTAGACTTGTTTATGTAGAAATTGTCAGGGTCATCCTTGTTTTTATTCTGCCCACAGAGTCCCATTTTAATTTTTCGGAATCCTAGGTGGATAATTTCTAGGATATTTAAAAGTAATGATACAGTTGCTATGGATTGCATGAATAATATGAACACTGTCTTCTCTGTTGGCCTAGACACAAAGCAGTCAACTGTGTTTGGACATGGATCTCTCTGACATTTGTAAAGGGGATCTAGATGAAAGCCATAAAGAAGATACTGCCCAATCATGAAGCCAACTTCCACAGCAGATCTTGTGAAAATATGTATCACGTAAGTGCAGAGCAAAGAGCCTCTCAGGGGTGCTTTGTTTAGCTTTCTTTGATCCAGTTGCCGGAGTTCTCTCTCCAGCCTTTTCCGACATTCAGTCGGAATTTCTAATTCGGTGCTTTCCAGTTCGACTCTTAGCTGAGCTTTCTTTTTTTGCCTCTCTTTTTCCAAGGCTCTTAGTCTGTATAAGGCATGACCCATATACACCAAGGAAGGGGAAGACACAAATATGACTTGCAAGACCCAGTATCTTATGAGAGAGATGGGAAAGGCCTCATCATAGCACACATTTCTACAACCAGGTTGCTCAGTGTTGCATATAAATTCTGATTGTTCATCGTTCCAAACATCCTCAGTTGCCACTCCGAGGACAAGCATTCGAAATATGAAGAGGATCGTTAGCCAAATCTTTCCAATAATAGTGGAATGAATGTGGACCTCCTCTAAAATGCCTCCAAGGAAATTCCAGTCTCCCATGGTTATTCTGCCATCTTAACCCTAAAATGTATGAGAGAGAAAAGTATCAGACAAACACCATAAAAGCTGCAGTCCTTTAACGCATTACGAAGAACATGACTCTGGGAAAAACCACGGTATGTCACATTGTAACCGTGGCAACATGACTCGTCGATAATCTAGGTATTATTCTCTCTCATCTGCAAGATGAAGTGCATCATCCACCTGTGTCTTAATTTATCAGTGAAAGACACCCTGGTAATGATCTGAGGTAATAAGCACCCTCAGTTCGCATCAAATCAGTGGAAACTAAGGTGCCTGGCTGGTAGCGGGGTTTTAGGAACATTATTTGGTCCATTTGAACCATCACCCATAGCAGCGTGAGAGCGGTACATTTATATTTAGGACACCTGTGAAGGTAGAGGAATATTTCCTGGTCTTCCTGTTCAGATGTTCCAAGCCCCATGTCGCAGCTGAAGTTAAGGTAACGTCCAACTACTGTTTCACAGCAAAAAATGTTTATACAAAGGAACTCGAGAGAGAATAAAACATGTCACTAAAATTGTATTGTTAAATTAAAAATATGTTTAAAAGCACATAATTTGGTGCAGACAGTTGCTTTTTGTTTACAGATGTCAATGATAAACAAATAAATAGAATGACCATAATCGGTCCAGCTTCCTCTGATCAATGATACCTGCACTTGAAATACAGAATAGAGTGCCTAGGTGTGAAGCATTGCTATCTTTGCCCCAGTTCACTGAAAAATAAATTTACACAAAAGTTCTCTACCAGCATTTTCTTAAATTATTATCATCTGAGTACAGATGAACTGGTAATATATGTGTTCACACATCTTGCCTTTTTTTCCTGTGTTTCTTTCCCCAACTGCATTGTGGACGAGATTTTAAATTCCTTTTCAATGTCCATCTTATTGTATACACTAACAAAAAAATATTTTTTTAAATGTGTGAGGATAACTGGTACATCCGTAGATTTACCTTTGGTTGTACATACAGTACAATTCAATAGAATTCAGTTATACTAAAACCAGAATAATCTGACCTTTTTTTTTTTTTTTTAGGATAAAGGTGGTTTAACAGTGTTTTCTGTTCAGAGGGGATTCATTTTCACCCCGTAAAATGGGAGTGTTAAGAAATCAAATTGAAGTTGCAGTCTTACAGCCACAATACCAACGACAATAGAGGAAACTTTATGTTAAGGCAGCCTACTAAGAGAAATACTCTTGCAAATCAGGATACAAATAGGCAAGTATAGACATTTTTTAAAGATAAACAAATTAAAAATAAATGGTAAGTTAAAAATAAAACATACCTTTCTTTATGAAAATGTGTGACATTAAGGATCTGCAGTGTCTGACAAAAAGTTACAACCCCTGCCATCTTCCGTCCGTGTGAGTAAATTTCACATTATCAGCAGTTTATTTTGCTACAGGAGCAAGTGATGGAGTGCAAGTTCGCACATTGAATTTATATTTGCTAGGGATGGAGGGAGGAGAAAATCAATCTGTTGTGCAGTCTGCTACCACTGCAAGCAAAATTTAACTCTGACCAATAAAGGAATCCCCTTAAAAAAAAGCTAGAAATGAAAAATCTGCAGCTCTAACTTCCTTCAGATTATCTTCCCTTTTGCCTCTCCAGCACCTTCCAAGTTTCAAGAATAATCTCAGCCTCTGACAAACAGAATAGAAGAAAAATTTTGGACCGAGTTGTAGTTTACATATCTCAGTAGCAGCAAAGACTTGGTTTGCCTGTGCAAAAGCAAAGGAGGTAAATCCTTCCAAATACTGTCATTGCAGATTTCTGCAGTCTGTTCTCCTGGAATGGCTTAGCATCACACTCCCGATGTAAAAACCCAGTGCTAGTACTTTTGGCCCCTCCAAACTCACTCCCTCTTCAAAAAGAGCATCTGTCCCTATGTTCTATGATTCTATACCTGTCGTTTATTCTCCTCATGCCATCTTACTTGCATTGATTTCTCTAAAACACCCCTGGACGTGGCAACTGTGTTACACCATTCTCCCCGTGCATGTAATTCAGTATTTCTTTTTAGGAGCAAGTCATTACTCCAGTCTAAGTGTCAGACAGACTGAAGTTGGCAGTCATTGTTCTTAACAGCTATACTTATGTATCAAAAAAAGTCCACCCGGCACTTGGGGACAGATTGCAGCTTGTAAATTAAGCTGATGCATGAAACTTACTTACTTATTTACTTAAATTACATGAAAAATGCTTAAGATCTGCTCAAATGGCTTTGTAGCTGATCAGATTGCTACAGTACATTTTGTAGACTGATGGTAGGCAGGGGAACACCCTTTCAAACACTCTAAACTCTAGGAAATGCCTGCAAAAAATTCCGGGGAGAGGGGATGGAAAGAGACCTCATTTTACAAAAGGAAAGACGGGGGCAGAAATACACTTGTTTTGTATACAGAGATCGTCAGGGGTCAGCATTAGCAGTGCAATGGCCAAGGGTAATGCCTGGTATTAATGTGGAACTCCGCTGCCAGGATCAATGTGAGTTAAGAAGTGTATCTAGTACTATAATCCTCTTTCAGATGATTCTCCTCGGCTCCCTGCAAATGCTTATCGCTGATCCAAGTGTCCTGTATAGGATAAATAATCTTTCTCTGCTGAGAACTCTAAAAAGCTAATCATTATCTTTTAATTTTGGTGCTGAGGATCAGTCAATAGGTCACGTCCGATTTCATAGTTAGATGACAGTATTCGATCGTTTTGGAAAGCTCTCAGTCTACAGCCAACTATTTCTATTAGATATTAAAGCAGCTTTCAAAACATATATCACTTCCGTAGAGTACTTAAAAGTAATTTTCTAAACATTTTTCTGCTATTGGTGAAAAAAATTCTCTAAATCCACCGAAGTGGTCCACAGACCCCCCAACACAACCTCCTGCAAAGATACTGAAGCTTTGTTTGAAAAGCCTACGTATTTGGTGGGACTGAGCTACGATGGTTGGGGATCTGCCTTTTCTGTAAAAGGTAAAGGTTAAGACAGATATTTAATGATCTGCACATAATATTCCAGGATGCATTTATATAATTTAAAATGGTATTTAAGTCAAATGACAACTTGATGAGTCAGGATGGAAAATGAATTTGAGCACCAGTGGCAATTTTATAGTGCTAATGCTGCCTTTTACCTTGGTGCAGACATTTTGTGGATGCGACTATTGACCTAAACTGTTGGACCAACATTCAGTGTTTAGTAACAAAACACTTAGTGATGTAATGAGAGAATACTTTTTCTTCCAGATCTCAAAGCTACCTCACCGGCTTCTCATTGGTGGTGGGTTTGCTGCAAAACATCCCCCAGACTTTAAGGACTATATTATGTTTTCTTAGCTCAGGGTCAAACACCACAGAAATCATTCAATTGTGGAAATATTCTGCAAAGATCAAGACCTTTTCATTCCTACTCATCAATAACATGCACTCTATGTGTACAATTGATTTTTGTTTTCTACTGTATTTGTCTGACCCACAACGGCCAGCTAGAGGCACAAACATCAGCGATGCGTCCTACAGGCTGAGTAATGTGGACTCACACCCACAGTTCTCTTGTGCAGTTCGGATCACAAATGATAAACTGCAATAGTGAGCAATTTGGACTACTCAGTACTGAATTTAGGGCTGCAAAATCCAACGGTGCCGTGTTTGAAGGCAGACCAGAGAAAATAGAGATAGAGGTGCACAGTCTTCACATTCATCCATTTTCTGTGCTGGCTTATAGATTAACTTTTGATTGCTAAAGATGTACATGCAAATCAGTTGGTGCAGATTTGTGTCCCGTGTACCTGCCCAAAGTAGAGGCAGGTACATCGGAGGCCTGAAGCCTGGTGGTGGCACCTCCTTATCCAGAAGGGCAGCGAGTGGATGTTTCCAATGAGCATTTTGGCTCTAGCAGTGCAAAAAGCCAAAAACCGTGAGAACACTTAGTTAACCTGTTGTTGGCTCAGAATGTGGGGAGCCCAACTTTTGTGATGTCTTTCACATGGCTACCAAGGCAGGGTAAGAATTTGCAAGAGAATGCCTTCGTGGCACCTTCTCTGCTGGAGCTGTGCATGGGTGGTTCCATGGAGCATTTGAGTCTGAACAAGTGTAAAAGTGAAAAATTAATTTTCTCACCACGGAAAAAAGGTAGCAGAACTTTTGCTATGTCCCTCACATGGCTACCAGGGCAGGGTGAGAACCACCAAGAGAAGTCCTTCCTGGCACCGCCTCTGGTTGAGCTGTGCCTGGGTGGCTCCATGGAGCACTGGAGTCTGTACGAGTACAAAAGTGTTGGGTCAGTTTTCTCACCCCAGAAAGCAGGGAGCAGAACTCTTGCAATGTCCTTCACGTGGCTGCCAGGGCAGGGTGAGAAGCACAAGACAATTCCAACCTGGCACCTTCTCCAGGGTGTTGCAGATTATCTTAAATTTTTACGGAATCTTTCTATATTTTGTGTTCGTGAAACAGTTTGCTATAGGACCATCTTGAATTTAAGGAGTTAACCTCCCTGTTAGAATTATGTTAGCGCTTGTTAACCAACCACGGATGAGTTGCTGTGGTGCTTGTTATCGGAGCCTGTGCTACCCGAAGCCCCTGTGCCACAGCCCATACTGACCCTACTCCCTAGACCACCACCAGCTCACCTGGGCTCTGGGTGCAGGGTGTCACCGGACAGCTTGGCCAGGCCGATATCCAGCCGTCCAGCCTGGCAACAAGACTCACTTTTAAGGTGTCCTGAAGTGAACCACCTTCACCATAACGCTAAAACCCAGACCCACAGGTCGAGACGACCCTTGCCCAGGTGAAGACCCTTCCCCTGTGCAAGTGTAGTAATGGAAGAGGATGGCACAGCAGATACTATAATGATATGCAAATTACTAACCGGGTCTGGAATCAAACTACACCTCGAGGAGAGTTACAAAGCAGGTGTGCTCATTGCGGCGCCGGGTGCAAGGGGGGTCGCTCCTCCGGACTTGCACAGCGCTCCAACCAGCAGCCGGGTGTTTATGGTACAAGTCACACACACACACACACATCAGGTTTCCGAGCATCCAGGATCTCCTCCCCCCGCCGCCCCTTCCAGATTTCCTTTTCACCTTCGTGGGCAGGTACCTGAAGTTCCCGTTTTTCTCGGCGTACGTTACCCATCTTCATTTAGTTTCTGTTACCTACTGGAGTTCTTTAGACATCAGCCGTTCTCTTACTGCGGTTCCAGTGTGTAACACCCGCTGGCTGACCGAGCCCCCCCTTACTGCCCCCTCTACACATGCCCAGCCGTGCCCGCGGGGCTGGGTTTAATCTATACGGGGCCGTGCGAGTCGGAGGTCGCTGATCTCCTGCTACCACAATTACTTTACCCTGGTTTGGTTTCTTGTAGCGGTTGGCGCGTCCTGGTCCGAAGGCTCCTTATTCACGTTCTCGTTGAGCTCATCCACATCGGTTTAACCGCCCCTTCCCCAAGTGCCCAGTGCTGAGCTCCCCCCTTCGCTCCCTCCCGGTGCTGATGTCTCCGTTACCTGCGCAGCTCCCGCCCGCAGCGGAGCTGGGGGGTTTCACTGTACCACCGCCTCCCTCCCCTCAGCCCCCGGCTCGCAGGCGGCTGGAGCCCCCCGTGCCGCCCCCCCACCTCCGCCCCACGGCTCGCTCGCCTCTCCCGCGCTCCCGGCACTGCCCCGCCGCCACGATGCAGTTCCGAGCGCATGGGTGGCGCCCGGGCTACAGCACCAACATTCGGCCGCCAGGTGGCAGCAGCGCCCCACCGAACCTGCGCCGCGCAGCGGCCGCAGCCCCCCCGGTTTGCGCCGCCCGCACGCGGGAGCTGCGGGTGCGGGACTCGCAGCGCTCTGCCCTTCTCCCGTCGCAGCCCAGGCGATACTGCCCGTTGCCTCCGTACCAAGAAGCACGCACGTGGCTCAAGCGTTTCCATCACGTCTGACGGCTTGAAAAATCGGGTAGCTCTTTATCGTAGCACCAGCAAAACTCACCAGCTGCAACGAGGCTTTTACCACCCCACCCCAGGTTAACTCCAACAGCAGTTCCCACACCTTGCCCCGGCACGGCCACCAATCCCCCACGAGGTTTCAACAGTTCATTTACTGCCCGTGCTGTTTCCTCATCCTCTTCGTGCCGGTCCACCCTGCTTCTTGCCTCTGCTGCAGCCTCTTCGCCTCCCCCACATCCAGAGCACTCTCTCTTCTGCTTCTTCCAGGTCTCTTCCTCCCATGCACCTCTTCCATCTCCCCCCTCAGCTATTTAACTACTCAGCAGAACCAGCCACAGCTGCACCTCATCCACATCAGCCAAGCCCCCCGCCCCTGAAGCCAGCCCACCGCTGTATGTTATCAATGTTAATTAACCTGCCTTCATTCCTCTACAATTCTTTCTGTCTGTGCCCCACCCATTATCGAGGCAGAAGCAGCAGCACAAGGAACCTGTTGGTGCAAGGTTTTTTCCTACAGATAAGCCCCAGTGATTGCAGCTGTTAAAAGGAGAAATTCACACAGCCCTGGGTGCCGCTGGGCTTGCTTTAGTCATGACTCAGAGCTGGGCCACCACCCCAGTGAGTGGCAGAGAACCAAGGGATACAGCACAGCTTATATACGCTTATCAAATCATTAGTCAACGTCTGAAGTTTTTAGAAGTTTCCTTTGGTCTTGTCAGTTCTGTGAATGCATCATCTGACCCTGTCCCAACTGATTCATCTATTCGGTTCCAGTCTCCTCCTCCCATCATGATCTCCTTTCTGTCAGCTTTAACTCACACAATCCTTTAAGCACACTTAGTCTTTGAACAAGCAATTTTATTCACATATACTATTTTTTTTAAAAACAGCTGTGTTTCTCAGAGCACCTGTGCATACAATTTATCATCTATTGTTTCTCTGTTCTCCCACTGATTAACCTGATGAAGTTTAAACCAGCCTTGGATTAGGGCTATGCAAGGGCTGAGGCCTGGTTCTGCCATTTAGCAGCTTCAGCACTTTAAAGTTCTTAATTCAAAATGCATTTTCTTTAACACACTACCTTGTGCCAGTGAAACACGTATGACTAGCTAGGACAAAGACCGCTTTTAGCAGAGCAGGAGTCGGGAGTGGGGGTGGTTGGGGCTCTTGGGTAGACTCACAGGTGGGTCTTGCCTTTGGATGAGCAAGGCTGAGTGGTGGTCCCGTGTTTTGGCTCACAGGACTGTCCCTTTGCCCCGTTACCTCTTCAATGCACGCTCACCCCAGACCCGTTAAAGCTTCTGCGGCAGACTTGTAGAAATGTGAAGCCACATTTTATTTTTATGTAATAAATACTTTTATGTAAAAAGTTTTTTCCATACATCCATGGCCCCATATAATGTCTTGTGCAAGGAGAGGACTCTCCCACATTTTGGAAAGGGGCAAGGCTCCACTCTGAAGAGGGAACAATAGCCCCTGCCCCCCCCCCCCCCAGCAGTCGATTTCTCGTACAGACTGTTGTTCACCCTATCATGCAAGCCAGAGGGGTATCTAGGAGACACTTGCTCTCAACAGGAAAAATGCAGAACCATTTAACTTGGAGAATAATGGGGATGGGCAAAAGCTCACAAGCACATTGGTGGCACCGGAGCTCCACGCTCTTCTTGTACATATCTCCTCTCCTTCCCAGGCCACCCCTTCAGCATTAAATCTGCAGGCAGGTAGTTTTGCTATTCCTAATCCATCGTAGGTTTCAGCCACCTCTCCAAGCGTTAAGCACACGAGACACTCCGTTTGCTTCATACTGCAAAACTATGAGGTGAACGTATGGGCAAGCCTCCCAGATGCTTCCACCTCAATTTACCCCAAGTCTTCCCCACCTCACCCCTCCCCCTTTCCCATTCACCTTGCAGAGGCTGAGGTGGAAAAGAGCAGGTAACTCTGGCCAGGCGGACGGGGGTTGTTGCCCTCCCGCTGCTTACGTCTGATTAGGCAGAGTATGGGCAGGGGAGCGGGATCAGACACGGGCAGGGGAGCGGGATCAGGGCACGGGCAGGGGAGCGGGATCAGACACGGGCAGGGGAGCGGGATCAGGGCACGGGCAGGGGAGCGGGATCACGGCACGGGCAGGGGAGCGGGATCAGGGCACGGGCAGGGGAGCGGGATCAGGGCACGGGCAGGGGAGCGGGATCAGGGCACGGGCAGGGGAGCGGGATCAGGGCACGGGCAGGGGAGCGGGATCACGGCACGGGCAGGGGAGCGGGATCAGGGCACGGGCAGGGGAGCGGGATCAGACACGGGCAGGGGAGCGGGATCAGACACGGGCAGGGGAGCGGGATCACGGCACGGGCAGGGGAGCGGGATCAGGGCACGGGCAGGGGAGCGGGATCACGGCACGGACAGCGGAGCGGGATCAGACACAGGCAGGGGAGCGGGATCAGATACGGGCAGCGGAGCGGGATCAGGGCACGGGCAGCGGAGCGGGATCAGGGTACGGGCAGGGGAGCGGGATCACGGCACGGGCAGCGGAGCGGGATCAGACACGGGCAGGGGAGCGGGATCAGGGCACGGGCAGGGGAGCGGGATCAGGGCACGGGCAGGGGAGCGGGATCAGGGCACGGGCAGGGGAGCGGGATCAGACACGGGCAGGGGAGCGGGATCAGGGCACGGGCAGGGGAGCGGGATCAGGGCACGGGCAGGGGAGCGGGATCAGACACGGGCAGGGGAGCGGGATCAGACACGGGCAGGGGAGCGGGATCAGGGCACGGGCAGGGGAGCGGGATCAGGGCACGGGCAGGGGAGCGGGATCAGGGCACGGGCAGGGGAGCGGGATCAGATACGGGCAGGGGAGCGGGATCAGGGCACGGGCAGGGGAGCGGGATCAGATACGGGCAGGGGAGCGGGATCAGGGCACGGGCAGGGGAGCGGGATCAGGGCACGGGCAGCGGAGCGGGATCAGGGCACGGGCAGGGGAGCGGGATCAGACACGGGCAGGGGAGCGGGATCAGACACGGGCAGGGGAGCGGGATCACGGCACGGGCAGGGGAGCGGGATCAGACACGGGCAGGGGAGCGGGATCAGACACGGGCAGGGGAGCGGGATCAGGGCACGGGCAGGGGAGCGGGATCAGACACGGGCAGGGGAGCGGGATCAGATACGGGCAGCGGAGCGGGATCAGGGCACGGGCAGCGGAGCGGGATCAGATACGGGCAGCGGAGCGGGATCAGACACGGGCAGCGGAGCGGGATCAGGGCACGGGCAGGGGAGCGGGATCACGGCACGGGCAGCGGAGCGGGATCAGACACGGGCAGCGGAGCGGGATCAGGGCACGGGCAGGGGAGCGGGATCAGGGCACGGGCAGGGGAGCGGGATCAGGGCACGGGCAGGGGAGCGGGATCAGGGCACGGGCAGGGGAGCGGGATCAGATACGGGCAGGGGAGCGGGATCAGGGCACGGGCAGGGGAGCGGGATCAGATACGGGCAGGGGAGCGGGATCAGACACGGGCAGGGGAGCGGGATCACGGCACGGGCAGGGGAGCGGGATCAGACACGGGCAGGGGAGCGGGATCAGACACGGGCAGGGGAGCGGGATCAGGGCACGGGCAGGGGAGCGGGATCAGACACGGGCAGGGGAGCGGGATCAGATACGGGCAGCGGAGCGGGATCAGGGCACGGGCAGCGGAGCGGGATCAGATACGGGCAGCGGAGCGGGATCAGACACGGGCAGCGGAGCGGGATCAGGGCACGGGCAGGGGAGCGGGATCACGGCACGGGCAGCGGAGCGGGATCAGACACGGGCAGCGGAGCGGGATCAGGGCACGGGCAGGGGAGCGGGATCAGGGCACGGGCAGGGGAGCGGGATCAGATACGGGCAGGGGAGCGGGATCAGGGCACGGGCAGGGGAGCGGGATCAGATACGGGCAGGGGAGCGGGATCAGGGCACGGGCAGGGGAGCGGGATCAGGGCACGGGCAGCGGAGCGGGATCAGGGCACGGGCAGGGGAGCGGGATCAGACACGGGCAGGGGAGCGGGATCAGACACGGGCAGGGGAGCGGGATCACGGCACGGGCAGGGGAGCGGGATCAGGGCACGGGCAGGGGAGCGGGATCAGACACAGGCAGGGGAGCGGGATCAGACACGGGCAGGGGAGCGGGATCAGACACGGGCAGGGGAGCGGGATCAGGGCACGGGCAGGGGAGCGGGATCAGGGCACGGGCAGGGGAGCGGGATCAGACACGGGCAGGGGAGCGGGATCAGATACGGGCAGCGGAGCGGGATCAGGGCACGGGCAGCGGAGCGGGATCAGATACGGGCAGCGGAGCGGGATCAGACACGGGCAGCGGAGCGGGATCAGACACGGGCAGGGGAGCGGGATCACGGCACGGGCAGGGGAGCGGGATCAGGGCACGGGCAGGGGAGCGGGATCACGGCACGGACAGTGGAGCGGGATCAGACACAGGCAGGGGAGCGGGATCAGATACGGGCAGCGGAGCGGGATCAGGGCACGGGCAGCGGAGCGGGATCAGGGTACGGGCAGGGGAGCGGGATCACGGCACGGGCAGCGGAGCGGGATCAGACACGGGCAGGGGAGCGGGATCAGGGCACGGGCAGGGGAGCGGGATCAGGGCACGGGCAGGGGAGCGGGATCAGGGCACGGGCAGGGGAGCGGGATCAGACACGGGCAGGGGAGCGGGATCAGGGCACGGGCAGGGGAGCGGGATCAGGGCACGGGCAGGGGAGCGGGATCAGGGCACGGGCAGGGGAGCGGGATCAGGGCACGGGCAGGGGAGCGGGATCAGACACGGGCAGGGGAGCGGGATCAGGGCACGGGCAGGGGAGCGGGATCAGATACGGGCAGCGGAGCGGGATCAGGGCACGGGCAGCGGAGCGGGATCAGATACGGGCAGCGGAGCGGGATCAGACACGGGCAGCGGAGCGGGATCAGGGCACGGGCAGGGGAGCGGGATCACGGCACGGGCAGCGGAGCGGGATCAGACACGGGCAGCGGAGCGGGATCAGGGCACGGGCAGGGGAGCGGGATCAGGGCACGGGCAGGGGAGCGGGATCAGATACGGGCAGGGGAGCGGGATCAGGGCACGGGCAGGGGAGCGGGATCAGATACGGGCAGGGGAGCGGGATCAGGGCACGGGCAGGGGAGCGGGATCAGGGCACGGGCAGCGGAGCGGGATCAGGGCACGGGCAGGGGAGCGGGATCAGACACGGGCAGGGGAGCGGGATCAGACACGGGCAGGGGAGCGGGATCACGGCACGGGCAGGGGAGCGGGATCAGGGCACGGGCAGGGGAGCGGGATCAGACACAGGCAGGGGAGCGGGATCAGACACGGGCAGGGGAGCGGGATCAGACACGGGCAGGGGAGCGGGATCAGGGCACGGGCAGGGGAGCGGGATCAGGGCACGGGCAGGGGAGCGGGATCAGACACGGGCAGGGGAGCGGGATCAGATACGGGCAGCGGAGCGGGATCAGGGCACGGGCAGCGGAGCGGGATCAGATACGGGCAGCGGAGCGGGATCAGACACGGGCAGCGGAGCGGGATCAGGGCACGGGCAGGGGAGCGGGATCACGGCACGGGCAGCGGAGCGGGATCAGACACGGGCAGCGGAGCGGGATCAGGGCACGGGCAGGGGAGCGGGATCAGGGCACGGGCAGGGGAGCGGGATCAGGGCACGGGCAGGGGAGCGGGATCAGATACGGGCAGGGGAGCGGGATCAGGGCACGGGCAGGGGAGCGGGATCAGATACGGGCAGGGGAGCGGGATCAGGGCACGGGCAGGGGAGCGGGATCAGGGCACGGGCAGCGGAGCGGGATCAGGGCACGGGCAGGGGAGCGGGATCAGACACGGGCAGGGGAGCGGGATCACGGCACTGGCAGGGGAGCGGGATCAGACACGGGCAGGGGAGCGGGATCAGACACGGGCAGGGGAGCGGGATCAGGGCACGGGCAGGGGAGCGGGATCAGGGCACGGGCAGGGGAGCGGGATCACGGCACGGACAGCGGAGCGGGATCAGACACAGGCAGGGGAGCGGGATCAGATACGGGCAGCGGAGCGGGATCAGGGCACGGGCAGGGGAGCGGGATCAGGGCACGGGCAGGGGAGCGGGATCACGGCACGGGCAGCGGAGCGGGATCAGGGCACGGGCAGGGGAGCGGGATCAGACACGGGCAGGGGAGCGGGATCAGGGCACAGGCAGCGGAGCGGGATCAGGGCACGGGCAGGGGAGCGGGATCAGACACGGGCAGGGGAGCGGGATCAGGGCACGGGCAGGGGAGCGGGATCAGACACGGGCAGCGGAGCGGGATCAGATACGGGCAGCGGAGCGGAATCAGGGCACGGGCAGGGGAGCGGGATCAGATACGGGCAGCGGAGCGGGATCAGGGCACGGGCAGGGGAGCGGGATCAGGGCACGGGCAGGGGAGCGGGATCAGGGCACGGGCAGGGGAGCGGGATCAGACACGGGCAGGGGAGCGGGATCAGATACGGGCAGCGGAGCGGGATCAGGGCACGGGCAGCGGAGCGGGATCAGGGCACGGGCAGGGGAGCGGGATCACGGCACGGGCAGCGGAGCGGGATCAGGGCACGGGCAGGGGAGCGGGATCAGGGCACGGGCAGGGGAGCGGGATCACGGCACGGGCAGCGGAGCGGGATCAGGGCACGGGCAGGGGAGCGGGATCAGACACGGGCAGGGGAGCGGGATCAGGGCACAGGCAGCGGAGCGGGATCAGGGCACGGGCAGGGGAGCGGGATCAGACACGGGCAGGGGAGCGGGATCAGACACGGGCAGCGGAGCGGGATCAGATACGGGCAGGGGAGCGGGATCAGGGCACGGGCAGGGGAGCGGGATCAGATACGGGCAGCGGAGCGGGATCAGGGCACGGGCAGGGGAGCGGGATCACGGCACGGGCAGCGGAGCGGGATCAGACACGGGCAGGGGAGCGGGATCAGGCACGGGCAGGGGAGCGGGATCAGATACGGGCAGGGGAGCGGGATCAGGGCACGGGCAGGGGAGCGGGATCAGGGCACGGGCAGGGGAGCGGGATCAGGGCACGGGCAGCGGAGCGGGATCAGATACGGGCAGGGGAGCGGGATCAGGGCACGGGCAGGGGAGCGGGATCAGACACGGGCAGGGGAGCGGGATCAGACACGGGCAGGGGAGCGGGATCAGGGCACGGGCAGGGGAGCGGGATCAGGGCACGGGCAGGGGAGCGGGATCAGATACGGGCAGGGGAGCGGGATCAGGGCACGGGCAGGGGAGCGGGATCAGGGCACGGGCAGGGGAGCGGGATCAGACACGGGCAGGGGAGCGGGATCAGGGCACGGGCAGGGGAGCGGGATCAGGGCACGGGCAGGGGAGCGGGATCAGGGCACGGGCAGCGGAGCGGGATCAGGGCACGGGCAGGGGAGCGGGATCAGACACGGGCAGGGGAGCGGGATCAGACACGGGCAGGGGAGCGGGATCAGGGCACGGGCAGGGGAGCGGGATCAGACACGGGCAGCGGAGCGGGATCAGACACGGGCAGCGGAGCGGGATCAGGGCACGGGCAGGGGAGCGGGATCAGGGCAGGGGAGCGGGAGCGGGATCAGGGCACGGGCAGGGGAGCGGGATCAGACACGGGCAGGGGAGCGGGATCAGGGCACGGGCAGGGGAGCGGGATCAGGGCACGGGCAGGGGAGCGGGATCAGACACGGGCAGCGGAGCGGGATCAGACACGGGCAGGGGAGCGGGATCAGACACGGGCAGGGGAGCGGGATCAGACACGGGCAGGGGAGCGGGATCAGACACGGGCAGGGGAGCGGGATCAGACACGGGCAGGGGAGCGGGATCAGACACGGGCAGGGGAGCGGGATCAGACACGGGCAGGGGAGCGGGATCAGACACGGGCAGGGGAGCGGGATCAGGGCACGGGCAGGGGAGCGGGATCAGACACGGGCAGGGGAGCGGGATCAGACACGGGCAGGGGAGCGGGATCAGACACGGGCAGGGGAGCGGGATCAGACACGGGCAGGGGAGCGGGATCAGGGCAGGGGAGCGGGAGCGGGATCAGGGCACGGGCAGGGGAGCGGGATCAGGGCACAGGCAGCGGAGCGGGATCAGACACGGGCAGGGGAGCGGGATCAGGGCACGGGCAGGGGAGCGGGATCAGGGCACGGGCAGGGGAGCGGGATCAGACACGGGCAGGGGAGCGGGATCAGACACGGGCAGCGGAGCGGGATCAGGGCACGGGCAGGGGAGCGGGATCAGGGCAGGGGAGCGGGAGCGGGATCAGGGCACGGGCAGGGGAGCGGGATCAGACACGGGCAGGGGAGCGGGATCAGGGCACGGGCAGGGGAGCGGGATCAGGGCACGGGCAGGGGAGCGGGATCAGACACGGGCAGCGGAGCGGGATCAGACACGGGCAGGGGAGCGGGATCAGACACGGGCAGGGGAGCGGGATCAGACACGGGCAGGGGAGCGGGATCAGACACGGGCAGGGGAGCGGGATCAGACACGGGCAGGGGAGCGGGATCAGACACGGGCAGGGGAGCGGGATCAGACACGGGCAGCGGAGCGGGATCAGACACGGGCAGGGGAGCGGGATCAGACACGGGCAGGGGAGCGGGATCAGGGCACGGGCAGGGGAGCGGGATCAGACACGGGCAGGGGAGCGGGATCAGACACGGGCAGGGGAGCGGGATCAGACACGGGCAGGGGAGCGGGATCAGATACGGGCAGGGGAGCGGGATCAGGGCACGGGCAGGGGAGCGGGATCACGGCACTGGCAGGGGAGCGGGATCAGACACGGGCAGGGGAGCGGGATCAGACACGGGCAGGGGAGCGGGATCAGACACGGGCAGGGGAGCGGGATCACGGCACTGGCAGGGGAGCGGGATCAGACACGGGCAGGGGAGCGGGATCAGACACGGGCAGGGGAGCGGGATCAGGGCACGGGCAGGGGAGCGGGATCAGGGCACGGGCAGGGGAGCGGGATCACGGCACGGACAGCGGAGCGGGATCAGACACAGGCAGGGGAGCGGGATCAGATACGGGCAGCGGAGCGGGATCAGGGCACGGGCAGGGGAGCGGGATCAGGGCACGGGCAGGGGAGCGGGATCACGGCACGGGCAGCGGAGCGGGATCAGGGCACGGGCAGGGGAGCGGGATCAGACACGGGCAGGGGAGCGGGATCAGGGCACAGGCAGCGGAGCGGGATCAGGGCACGGGCAGGGGAGCGGGATCAGACACGGGCAGGGGAGCGGGATCAGGGCACGGGCAGGGGAGCGGGATCAGACACGGGCAGCGGAGCGGGATCAGATACGGGCAGCGGAGCGGAATCAGGGCACGGGCAGGGGAGCGGGATCAGATACGGGCAGCGGAGCGGGATCAGGGCACGGGCAGGGGAGCGGGATCAGGGCACGGGCAGGGGAGCGGGATCAGGGCACGGGCAGGGGAGCGGGATCAGACACGGGCAGGGGAGCGGGATCAGATACGGGCAGCGGAGCGGGATCAGGGCACGGGCAGCGGAGCGGGATCAGGGCACGGGCAGGGGAGCGGGATCAGGCACGGGCAGGGGAGCGGGATCAGACACGGGCAGGGGAGCGGGATCACGGCACTGGCAGGGGAGCGGGATCAGACACGGGCAGGGGAGCGGGATCAGACACGGGCAGGGGAGCGGGATCAGACACGGGCAGGGGAGCGGGACGCCCGCTCCGCCCCGCCGCGCGCAGACCGCAGCCCCGTGCCCGCCCCGCCCCCACCACGCGCGGGTGAGGCGGGCCCGCCGGGCGCGCAGCCCCAGCGCGGAGGCGGACGCTCCCCGGTGCCCGCCGGTACCTTTGGGGCGGCTCCCGCTCTGCGATGCGCCCTGTAAGAGGCGGGAGCCGCCGGTGCCAGCGCGGGGACCAGCTGCGGGACAAAACCGCGCAGCCCGCCCCGGACCACCTCCCCCGCCGCCGGGCGCCGCCGGGCGCCGGTGCCGCGCTTCCGCGGGCGGGAGGAGCGCGCGGGGCGGCGGCCCGCGGGACCCCGCGCCAGGCCGGGCGGAACGCCGGGCTCAACCCACAGGCGGAGCCGCCGCCGCTTCCCGCGCAGGGCGGCGCTGAGGCGGGCGGGGCGCGCGGCGGGGGGCGGGGCAGCCCCGCGCGCCCGCTCCCCCCGCAGAGACGCGCACGCGGGTGACGGGCTCCCGCCACGTGACGCCAGTCGCCGGGAAACGCCCGCTCGCCGCCCCCGACGGCGGGTCGCGTGGGCTGCGACACGCGCGCTGTGTCACGAGTGCGTCACGTGACGGCGTCCCAGGACGATGAGGTCAGTGGCTGCGAGTCACGTGATCCTTGCCTACGCGCAGTGGGGTCGGGCGCAGATGGCGGACGCTGAGGCCGAGGCGGCTCCGCGGCCCGAGATGCAGCGGCTGGTGGCGGCGCTCCGAGCCCGCCTCTGGCAGCTGCAGACGGAGCTGCGCGAGCAGGAGGTGTCGGAGGCCTCGTCCCGGGCCTACTGCCGGGGCTTCTGCCAGGTAGGCGCCGGGTGGCGGCGGGCCGCGGTGCGTGCCGTAGGCCGGGCGCCGGGCGGAGCGCTCGGGGCCGGGGCCGGGGCGGGCCTCTCCCGCCGTGGGGCGCGCCCGGCGCTGCGGGCGGCGCGGGGCCGTTCCGGGGGCGCTGCCGGCTCCTCCAGCGCTGCCGCGGCGGGGGACGGGCGGTGCGGCCTGGGCCGCTGCTGGGCGCGGACGTGCGCGGCCTGCGGGAGGGACACCCCCGCGGCCGGGCCAGCCGCTCGCCGCCGGGCTCTGCCAGCGCCTTGGGCTGCCGGTGGCCCGCGGGAGCAGCTCTGGGGCAGGCGGGCTGCGCCGCGTTCCGCGTTTTCTCAGTGCGGCCTTGGCTCGGTTCCTAGACCTCAGCCTTCCTGTCCTTTATTTGTCTCGGGATCAGAACTGTGTGTCCTGCCGTGACTGCGATGTGCCGGGGAATAAGCGACGCGTGCTGGTTTGCAGAGGCCCGCAGCTCACTTATCCCACGGAGTGAGCTGCTCTGGTCAGTGAGCTTTCCTGAATACTCGCTTAATGTAACTCAGGCTGAGGATCAGCGATTCCTGAATTGAACTGCTGACTTCCAGAAGAAGAGCTGAACTTGATTAAAGCCACAGTGATGGAGATATCTTATTTGTAAATAAACTCTTTGATGGGTTTATTAGTTGTGGCTTCCCCCACAGCACCATTTACTGTGAGCTCTAAGGCTGGATAATTGTTGCTAGGTTTCTCTGTTGGAGTCTTCCATGTTGACTCGGAAGAGATTGTGGTTTCTAAATTAAATGGGAAAAAAAAAAATCTGTTTCACAAGCTAGTTTAACCACACCTTAGGAGATACAGCCATGGTTTTTGGTAAATGGCAAAATCTGGTACTGAGACAAAAAAAGCTCCTACTGGTGCATGATAGATGCGAGGTGTTACCCTTCATAGTCTTCCATTTTACATTCATAGGTTGTGTACTTCGCTATACCATTCTGGGAGGATGTTTAGCTCGTCACTTACCAAAACAACAGAAGGAGTTAATCTGTTAGGTTTCCAAACTCTTGCTTCTCAAACTGCAGGATGCTGCTGCATACTGCTGTGTGCGTCCCAAGTTAAGCACACTTGTAAGGTCTGCAACCTTGCATTTACATGAAGCCTAGTGTATATGTATGTGATTTTCTCCGTTTTTCAGGTTTTGCTAGAATTGTTTCCAGTGGCATTCACTGCGTCAGAACATTGAAACAAATATTCAGCTAAGACTTAGTAGAGGTAGATGATCAGTATATATAGATATCGAGTCATCTAGATTAGTTTGGTACAGATAAAGCTTTAGCGGTTGCTTGGTCAATGGAGTTTGATGGAAGACAGTTAAAAAAACCAACAAAACAAACCAAAAAATCAAACCTCCAAACGCTGTCCCACAAAAACGTAGACCTTCTTAGGTCTCTGTGCTGTTATGGAATGGTAGTCTTGTTTTAGAACACTGTGATAGATAGTACAGATTAAAAAAAAATAAATTATCTTGGGTTACCGTCAGATTGGGACATGCTGATTGTCATGACTGTACACCAAGAGATTCAGAGGAAAGCATGAAGTTGCTATTCGGTCATGTGGCAACCTCAATGGAGTATGAATTTGTGATGTCACTGTGCAGTCAAAACACTGGTGAGGATGTAATTTTACATCTCTGTTTCCCCTTCTGACGGGATGTTTGTGAATGTTGCACAGAGTTTCAGTAGTAAAACTTAAAAATAACTTAAGGTCTGTCCCAAAGTGACATTTAAGGAGCTCAACTTACTTTGTATTAACAACTTGGAGGCTACCACTGGTATGTTGTCATAAACGTTATTAAGCTACAGCAGAAAATGCCTAGAATGAAGCTGAATTTAACTGGGCCTAAATACAATCTTGGGAAGTTGTTGTGATGAGGGTAGCTGAAATGTTTTAGGGCAGCAATGGGTTTGCCATCCTGTGTGTATGTCTATGGCATGGTCTTGAAAAGGTGCTCCGTTTTGCTGTGGAAGTTACTGAGGCTGTTGGAACACAACAAACAACCAAATCAGCAGTTTTCCTGTGCTTTGAGCTGTCTGGCTGCTGTGTTTTACCACATGTAAGCTTGTGCTGTCACATGCAGCTCTCCAGTAGCTCTTCCTGTGATGCTGGGTAACATGGTTTCCGTGAAGATCCCTATTTTTGAGCCAGGAAGTAAGATTGGTGTCCAGGGTAACACAGAGAAACCCATAAAGCCTAAATGGTGGGTCGACCTTGCAACTTTATATTGTACAACTGTGAATGCTTTGCATGTTCACCTTAGGAGAAGCATGTCTGTTTGAGAGCTCAGTATGTACCCGAAAGGCCAACTAGAATGAACAGTGTGTGTGTTTGATGTTGTGCTGTCATAAATACGAAGAACAGTTATCGGTGAAGCAGAGGTGGTAGGACATCAAAGCATTCCACCTGCCAAATACCCAGCACCTGTTGGCTTTCTGAAATAGTGGCACAGTTGAGGACTGTCAGTTGCCATCGGGTATCTTTAAGAAGAGGTGGAAGTTTTCTCTTAGAGGCTTCAAGTTGCCTGACCCATTATTACAGCTTTCACATGTTTAAATTGGTTCTGAGATAAACCCCCTGATGCTTCAGAAGAAATGCAGCTAAGCAGGTATCCCAGAATTGCAGAACATGAGCATCATGCAGTGTTGAGGACCTAGGCTGGTCTGTAGGTTACACAGTAGGTGGATGTGTGTAGCCTCTGCTCTTCTCACACACTTTCCAATTAGATATGTTATTGTAGTCAAAGGAAGGAGGGTCGGATGAAGTATAAGTGGATGTGTGTTAACCAGACTTAAAATGTTTGAATACTCTCTTCAGGTAATTAGATGGTAAGGTAACAATTGCTTAGAAAGTTGTTACTTGGCTATTGGTTAAGCATGTAGACTATATATTTTTAACAAGTTAAAAATTGTCTAATTTTAATCTTGTGTATAGACTGCCAGGAAAAGTCTGTAGTGAACTAATAAAACTTCTACTTACATTGCTTGTGAACTAGCAGAAGGGCTTTAAGAGACTCTCATACAGTTACTGCATTTTGCTTATTTGTCAGTGTGCTAATACTAATAGCATGATGTTCAGAGCTATGTATCTTTGAACTTCAAGCTATTAATAAGTCTCTTGCCTTGAATCTGCCTTATGTGCAGAAAGCATCATTGTTCATCTATTTGGGGAGAAGTTTCTGATAAATGACTCCTCAACGAATTGCTAATATTAGCTGTAAGACTTCTATCTCAACACTAGGATTGCACTTGGGCAAGGATGCAGAGTATTCTAGTAATTTTGTTTAATCTTAGGAAATATTTTACCATGTTTTATGGTTTACAGAGACCAGATAGTTAATGATCTAAGTGTCTGTCAAAATAATTGAGCACTAAATTTCGCTTTTTAAGTAGATTGGTTTTAAGGGACGTATTTTTAAGAAAAGTGCAGGGATTTGTATGTTTGACCTATTTCCATACTCACTATAACAGCAGCATTACTGCTGGGTTTACTAAGCAGATGACTTTATGGTAGCAATCAATTGATTATCTCTAGGCTTGACAGCCTTTAAATGTCACTTAATGTTTCTAATGCCATATATAATTTGAGTTACATTATCAAATTCTTCATTAATCTGTTAGAGAAGCACTTAGACTGGTTAGTTACTAGCCAGTTGTTGCTTCTGATAATGACATTTAAGGATGATTTCTGTAAACTTCCAATCTTCCCTTTCTCTACCCTCCTTATGTCTTCATAACTATTAATATTGTGTCTTTTTTTTGAGAGTTTGTAACTTTCATTCACCTAGGAGTTAATATTACTGAGTTCTAGGAGAATAATCTACAAAATGTTCTTGATTTTTATTGATTCTTGGATGGTTGGTTTTGGTTTGTTTGTTTGTTTGTTTGTTTTTTCCTTAAAGATCACAGGTGGTTGTGCCAGACTAGTAGATGTCTGTTTGTTGTTTTGTTGGTTTTCTTTTACCCTAGGAATTGTATTGTACAGTTAGAACACTGACATAACACCAGATAGTACACTAAATAGCATGTATCTGGCCACTTACTTCTTGGTGTGTTGGAAGTTAGGCTTCATCTTAGAAGTTAATGGCCGTTATAATGACTACACTTGATTTTTAGTAAGCTCTTTGTAGGGTCTGTTCAGTAGCGTCCTCCCAGTCATAATCTGATATGATCATGTGATTGTTTAAGCTGTTAAAATAAATTGGTTGTGTCAAGAGTCCCAGCTCGAAATAATTTGAAGCCTGATGTGACCTGATGATCCTCTTAGAACAAATTGGCTTGTATTGAGTTATAAGGTAGGGCACTGAAGGTTTTTTTTTTCATACAGCCTTGGCCTTAAGGGTTCCACAGAGTACAGCCTTTTTCATTGTTTTTTGTTTTTTTCACAGCTGCCCTTAATAAAGATTGGTACCTGGTTTGGTCTAGGAGGGTGCAGCATGAGAGAGGGATTGTAACTGGTGAGAACACAGGCATAACTGGTCTGGAGCTCGCGGGTGTGCATACAGAGAGGGGATGTTAGAGCTGTCAGTAGAGCTAAGTGCCCTGCTTGCTCTCAGTATTACTTTATGACCTGTAGGAAAAGAACATGGGAGCGTAGTGAGGTTTTAAAAAGGTTGAGAGATACTGCTGTTGTCCCTGTGCTGATTTTTGAAACTTGGATTTCTTTTAAAGCTGGCTAGGTTTTACACTGCTGCTTCAGTACTGTGCCTGGGTAATGTGGGATTGCTGTGGTCAAGGTAGCAAAGTCTAGGGTAATTTTGCATTTGAAAAATGAATCTATAACGATCTGATCTGGGTTTTTTATCCCCTCCTAATGGCTTCAAGTTTGCTGTACAGGTAGTGCACGTATCTTTAAAATATTACAGCTGGAATTATGCTCCTAATATTGAACTTCTTGCTTATTTTTCTGCATTCTCACTAGTAATAAAGATTCCAGTGTTGTGTATGTGGTTCTGTCTCCATGGCAGTTGTGCAAAAGAAGCAGAGTGTGGATCTCCCTGAGTTTGTAACTTAACAGTTCACATTTCTATTGATTCCATCTAGCTTGCTCCCCAGTAGAAATTCTGATGATTTTATCAAAACAATAAATGAAAATATTTTTGAATAAAAGGGACAACTGCTATTGAGGAGAAAAGCTACTACTTTTAAATTTCCTTCTGAGTAAAAACTTATCACTTCCAGAAACATTCTACTGTATATGCTTGATATTTTATATTGATATTTGGTTTTTTAGATAAAAGTGTGTTATGAGAACTTCTAATGGTAACTCATTTTCTTTCAGACGCTACTTCAGTATGCTGGCAGTCGGGGTGCATCGGAACATATTTTACCTTTTTTGGAAGTATATCGAATCTCCATCCAAAGCTTTGCTAATGCACGACCTTACTTGACTACAGAATGTGAAGATGTTCTTTTGGTACTTGGCAGGCTAGTGCTGTAAGTTTTAAGTTGGTACATTATAATTAAAAAAAAACCCAAACAAACACGAACCAAAATGTGCTTTATAAATGAAAGGGAAAGTTGTTGAAATAGTGTAATGCGTAATTTGACAACTGTATTTACAATTTATTGTCTAGTAAATGTCTCTAGTACTTTTTTAATTATACCACAAAAATGTACTTGAGCATTTTGTTAATTAATGTGAACAAGTTGTAAGGGTTTGTTCTTCTGTATTTGGATAATTGTGCAGTTATTAGGAAAGTTCTGTTCTTTCTTAAACATTCTGAAAATTATTTTCTGTAGAAAAAGCCTAGTGTGGTCCTTGTTAAACAGAAGCTTTAATATTAGACCTTCATCCATGGATTAATAAACCTGTATCACTTGCTGTGCAGTTGCTGCTTTCATGTGTCCTCTCACCTGTAATGCAGGGTACTTCTGAGCATGTCCTGTTCTGAAAAGGCTGAGTTATTTTGTATTTATGGTAATATATTGTGCATGTGGGCTGTTGCTACACAATAGCAAAACAAAGGGTAATTAAACCTGAAATCTTTGACAGGTGTTGGCAGATGTGACTTAAAATGCAGCAGTTCTTCAGATAAGAGGTAGAACTGTTACAGTCTCAGCTAATTTGGAATAACTCATAGTTCCTCAAAGTCCGCTTTAAGTGCAAACAGCTATTTGTAATTGAAGAGGTAACCTGAGGGCTTTCACATACATTGGAGTTTTATCAGTTACTACCCTTAGCCTGAGAAGGATAACTTGATGTGCTGGTCACTCCTTGCTGGTAAGGTTTTATTCGAGGGGGCAGGGTGAAGTTTCTAGAACCTTGAATATAAAGATCACCATAGAATAGAAGTAATTCTCTTGACAGGTTTTCAATGGGCTATTCTTAATTTGTTACCAGTTGCTTGCTTGCTTTGTGGTCTGAAGTCAGGTGTTCTTTTTGAGAAGGGTTTGCAGAGGACTCCTTGAT
Source organism: Falco peregrinus (assembly GCF_023634155.1). Lineage (NCBI taxonomy): Eukaryota > Metazoa > Chordata > Aves > Falconiformes > Falconidae > Falco > Falco peregrinus. The sequence goes on from NC_073723.1 coordinate 120,456,486, forward strand.
TTACATTGCGAGTTCATACATTACAAAAAAACAAAGCATTTGATCAACAGTTCAGAAACGGGTATCTCCATATGATGCCTTGAATTTATTTTTTTTTTAGTTATGAGAAGCATGTGAATTAGGAGTAATTTTTTTAAGCCTTCTGTCAAGAAGGGAAAATGTGTAAAATCGGGAAAAGTTTGTCATCTTAATATAGAAACTGAAGACTTAAACTGCTAAATCGCTTACCTGGTACATAATACATATATTTCTGGCAACGTATCTTAATTGGTTTTGTGGACTGTCCATTTATGGATGAGAGTATTCTCATCTTCGTCATATTAATTAGCTTGTGTATTCTGCAGTTCCCTACTCATGTCGCTTGAAGTTTGTCTTTCACTGTCTCTGTATGCAGGTCACCCGTAACTGGAGTACTTTCTGTATTTTTTTTGCCACTGTTACATACTTCAGGGTGGGAATCCCAGTTCTGTGTCAAAATTGTTTATCAAAATTCTTTTCTCTTGTTGAGAAAAATCAAAATATTTTGCTTCTGCTAGTATGGTTTGTTCCATCTTGCAGTGTGAGGAGTTTGTTTGCCGTTGCTTATATCCAGAAAACTATGTTGTGGAGGACAGCAGAGAGGCTGACTTTCTGGAATCTCCCTATTCTTGTTATGATTACCTTTGAGAGGAATCTAAAGAATGAGAAAGATAACAAGTAAGGTCATGGGTAGCTTGAGGGAAATGGCATACCTGGTTCAACTCTCCCGTGTTTTTCTTTTACATATGGTTTTCCGAGGGAGGGAGAGAGAAGTTAAGAGCAGGGAACCAAAGACTAAATTAAGTTCCATGGAGGAGGAAGACTGTTACCTGGTTAGGGACATGACAGTGTACTGTTCTCATGTAACTGTGATTTTTGGGGAGGCTGTTGGGTTACCCACAGCTGTCATACATGCTATGTATTCTCTGATTTGAACCCTGATGAGAAATGAAATGAGCAAGCTTCCTGTTTTAAAGCAAAAGAGTTCTACGTATTGAAATTCTCCTTCCCTGCCAACATCCATCCCAGATCCTCCTCCTGATATCCTTCTCAGCAAGGTGAACCAGTAACAACAAAAATCAGTGCACTGTGGCTTTCCCTACCACCTGACCAGTTCAGTCGTGTGTCCACAGTAAATCTGACATGACTTAAAGACAGTGCCCCCCATAAGCAGCACGATGCTGATGCAGTGTGAGACTTTTTTTGTCCACTGTCTGTAACCTTAGGAAATAAAAGGAAAGCTTGGAGTGGTTGCTCTCGTAGTTTCCAGATTTGGCAAATGATTGTGGGGGAACAGGAGTGCTCTTCTTGGCCATGGCCATGAAGGGACATACCTGCTTTGGTCATGTAGAACTCAAGACTGCTTGTTTCCACAGCCACAAAGCACAACACATTCCCCTCACCCCCCCAGTATTACTATGCCAAAGGTGTTGCCTCTACTGAATAATTAGTAAAGAATTAGGTGTCTAATAAACATATCAAAGATGTCTTTCACTGAGATTTAGCTAGCTGGCCATCCTTGTGAATCTTAGGAAGCTTTTGAAGCTGATTGTTGACTTGAGCTTCTCTGAGTGTTTTTTTTTTTGAGGATACTGATGTCACCTACCTGGACTTGTGCAAAGCTTTTGACACTGTCCCACACAACATCCTTCTCACTAAACTGGAGGGACATGGATTTGACGGGTGGACCACTCGGTGGATAAGGAAGAGATTAGCTGGATGGTCACACTCAAAGAACTGTGATCAATGGCTCAGGTCCAAGTGGAGACTGGTGACAAGTGGTGTCCCTCAGGGGTCCATACTGGGACCAGTGCTGCTCAGTGTCTGTCTTGGCAACATGGACAGTGGGATCGAGTGCACCCTCAGCAAGTTCGCTGGTGACACCAAGCTGAGTGGTGTGGTCAGCACACTGAAGGGAAGGAATGCCATCCAGAGCGCCTTGACAGGCTTGAAAGGTCGGGCTGTGCGAACCTCCTGAGGTTCAACAAGGCCAAGGGCAAGCTCTTGCACATGGGTCTGGGCAATCCCAAGCACAAGTACAGGCTGGGTGGAGAATGGATTGAGAGCAGCCTTGAGGGGAAGGACTCAGGGGTGCTGGTGGATGAAAAGCTCGACATGACCCGGCAATGTGGGCTTGCAGCCCAGAAAGCCAACGGTGTCCTGGGCTGCGTCAAAAGGAGCATGGCCAGCCGGTCAAAGGAGGTGATTCTCCCCCTCTACTCTGCTCTCGTGAGACCCCACCTAGAATACTGCATTCAGCTCTGGAGCCCCCAACGCAGAAGGACATGGACCTGTTGGAGCAAGTCCAGAGCAGGGCCACAAAGACGATTCAGAGGGTTGGGGCACCTCCTCTATGAAGACAGGCTGAGAGAGTTGGGGTTCAGCCTGGAGAAGAGAAGGCTCTGGGGAGACCTTACAGCAGCTGCCAGCGCCTGAAGGGGGGTTATGAGAAAGGTGGAGACAGACTTTTTGGTAGGGCCTGTAGCGATAGGACAAAGGGTAACGGTTTTAAACTAAAAGAAGGCAGATTTATCTTAGGATGAAATTCTTAACTGTGAGGGTGACGAGGCACTGGCACAGGCTGCCCAGAGCAGCTGTGGATGCCCCATCCCTGGCAGTGTCCCAGGCCAGGCTGGACGGGGCACGGAGGAGCCTGGGCTGGTGAGAGGGGTCCCTGCCCAGGGCAGGGGGTTGGAACTCGTGGTATGTAAGGTCCCTTCCAACCCAGACCATTTTGTGATTCTGTACTGTGTGAGGAGGAAGGTGCCATTCATGTTACCATCATTATGAAAATTTTACTTCTGTCTAAAAATGATTTATATGGCCCTAAAATTAATAGGTTAGATTTTTAAAAAGTAGAAAAAATTGCTCCTAGTTCACATAGTGTTTGCCAGTAGCTAGTATTTGGCACCTTTCTACTTTTTTCTGCGATGGCATTGGTCTGAAAGGGAGTTTACCATTTCTGCATCTTTGAGAAGGTGTTTATGCGCTTTTTCAATTTAAAAAAAAAATTGGGAAAGATCTGAATGTCATCTGGTCTAATTAGCAAAACTGGATTCAACTGATAAGACCAGTCTACCTCAGACTTCTTGAGCTGTATCTTGCCTACTAGTTGTACTTACTGAATGTAACACGTTGCTTCCAGGAAGAATGTACTTGCTTTCCATAACGCCTCTGTGAGGGAGCACATGGGATGGTTTGCTTGCTCTGTCTCTAAAAATTTCTCAACCTAATAAACTTGTCTTTTGATTTACTAACTTGCATTTACCACTCTGTCATTAGGACTTAACTCTTAACAAATGCAGGATAATTCCTGGCAACAAGTGAACTATTCCTGTTGATCATCCAATGTATAGTCATCTTTTTAACTCTTAAGAAGCTTAGGATGAGAAAAGTTTTCTAATGCAATCTAAAGGTGAACACAATCCTGAAAGCTTTTCAAACTTACTTTTTAAAATCTCTGTCTAAAAATAATGGTGAATGAGGTATAAAATTATTACAGAGTAATTGTATGCAGATAATGTGTTGATTTTTGCCTAGAGTTATTCCTCCCAAAATTAAGAAATTTAAGTCTAGGAGACCTCCTCCTGAAAGGTATTTTGAAGTTGAGTGCCTGAGAAATTATTTTATTTTAATAATGGAAGCATTCAAGCACCCATTATGTTTTATTTGCAAAAATTGTGATTTAAGTTTGGAATTAAGTTTGTATAGGTAGGTATTGTGGTGGTATTGGTAGAGTGGGCTAAAAAGGCTTGACTTAGTTAAGTGATGCTGGTATTTTGATTTGTGGTCTTTGCCTTGATACCTAAATTCCGTTTAGTTGCATTACAGTAAAGGAGGAAATGGGCTTTCAGGGCTATAGTTGTGTTTTGAGGTATTGTATAATAAGAAGCAAAGGGAAGAATTAAGCTAAATGGGCATTTCTTCCCCCTTGCCAGTAGGGAAGGCTGGCTAGGCTTTATGCAGCTGTGCATTTGAGTCAGTTCTTACAACAAAAACGTATGCAATTGACTTGGAATTCTACTTATTTTTCTACCTAGGAAAACTTAATTGGAATATCCTGGATGTTACTTTTGCAGTTGAGCTGTACATTGTTTTACATGCTGGCTATACAATTGGAGCTCCAGATTTCTTCTGGAGCGGTTTCCAAACTAGAGTGCTTGGTGTTGGGGTCCTGAGGAAGACTTAAGAACTCACAACAAAATAATTTTTGGCTCTTGGTTCAGCTCAGTGCTATGTTACTACAGCAGACTATAACTCTTGAGGCATAAATTCAGCCCTCTTGTCTATACAGAGTGAGATAACAGTCTATGAAGACAATGCTTTGAAAGTCTAATTTCAGATATTTTTTTTTCACAGTCCTTAAGGATTAAGTACAGGAAAATTATTTTTAAAATCTTGCTTTGCCATTTTGTTTAAACCTGATGTTTTATATAACCAATATCATACATACAAAAAAGTATTTCCAGGAATTAAAAGTGGTAGTAGATAGAATTGGTTGATTTTGTCTGAGGTGTACATCAAAAGACTTTTCAAAAGCACATAGACTGTGACGTTTGCAAATTTTCATTTGATGAATAGAGTCTGTGTGACATGCGTGAAAATTGGACACATACCTAGGGGTTTTTTTGTGGGTGTTTTTGTCTTGTTAGGGTGCTGGGGTTTTTGTTTGTTTTTTTCTTCTTATGTTAAAATAGAGTTCAGCTGCTATGAGACCTTGTAAAGTTGTTTTTGATAGTCCAGTAGCAACCTCCTGAGTGTAGACATCTGAACTGGTGAATTAACTTGTAAATTCAGGAAAAGGGAAAAGTAAGTCCTGGTTATTATATAAAATCAACACCTATGACAATTGGAGTATCTGGCAATCCTGTTACGTATAGTAATGCGTATAGTAATGAGTGAAATTCCATTGCCTGGTGATGTGAATAATTACTGAATGACAGTGATGAAGGCTATCCTATTCTCTGCCTAGTAGGAGTGTTTAGAGCTTTTGCTCTATATAAACCTCTATTTAAAGGAACAGGATTGGGCAGTGAAGGCCCAATATTAAATGAAATATTAAAAGGTTGGCCAGATGTTAACTAAGTATTTGTCCATTTGATTTTGTTTATGTTGAATCTGGCTAAAAACTGATTAGCCATAGCATTTTGGAGGCAACTGTTCAATGTATTTCTCAGAAGTCAGGAGTAAAGGGGAAAATCATTCATTTTGGGTACTAGGCAGTTTTGAAACTTGTGTTTGCTTTATGGTCATCTCTTCCTTGTCCCCTTCCCCAAGCTCAGCTCTTCTATCTACGGTAAGACGGAACGTGTCATCCTGTCATTCTTCTGTTTAACATTTGAGAGTGGAGGTTTTGAAGAAAAAATAGCATGAGTTGGAACTAATAATGTAGGTGTAGCTTATAGCAGTTACTCAGTGCATGTATTATAGGTGGAGTCTTAGACCTGTTACGATTTGAGACATTTTTGCTGTGTGTAGATTTTGTGAATCTCTAGACAGTGTCATAGTTAACACATTTCATTTGATCAGGTCAAATTATTCTGTGCAGTAGTTGGGGTTTAGGTAATCCACGTGTCCCATACAAGTTTAGATAGCCCTTTTTGAGAAAAATACAGGCAGTAGTCCTGCCAGTGCTTTATCTCCTAGAAAACAGTGATTCTTGTTCTCCAGGACTTTTCCCTGAAAAGACATGGATGTGCTAAATACATACAGTCGTTTCCTTTTTGTTTCTGAAAAGGGATAGCATTGACCTGATGATCTAAATGAGGGAATATCAAGTAGGTCTTGCTTTTCCCCCTGTCTGTTCTTGGAGCCTGAAATTATGTATGGAATTTATAGGTCTCAAATTTGCTAGATGTTTCAGAAATATTAAATCTTTCTGAACCCTTCTTGCTTTCCTGAATTTTTATTTGGAAAAGCAGATACACAGCAGAAGTTCACATGCCATTGTGATGGGGCTGACTGATACTAACATTAACCGTTGACACAGTTGAAAATGAGATGTAACAAACTTTCCTGGGTATAATAAATCAAGACTGGTCGGTGACTAGTGTCCTGTTTTTAAGCAGGAGTTTGGCTTAGTGAAGAAATAAGGGAATGTTTTCCACCTGTGTTGTGCAGATAACTGAGCTACACAAATTCAGCAGTTCCCTGAGTTAATGAACTAGATATTTCACAGTGTGATCTGCTTAACTCTGACCTTAATCTGAACATTTTTGATAGGCATATCAACGTGGGTGGGGGTTTACTTTTCATTTGGTAAGCTCTTGAGCTTGTTACAGTTGGCACCATAGGTATTTGAGTCCACTACTACCACTCCCAGTTATCAAAGACTCATTAAGGCGTTTCTAGGAATCTGTTCTGTGGGTCTGTTTCTGTGCTGGTGCACCTCTTGAAATAGATTGTCAGTCTGTTGCTTTTAGGATGCTGTTAGGAATCTGTTCTCTAGGTCCATTTCTGTGCTGATCGCTGCATGTGTCTTCTGTCAAGCTGTTCTTTAATGTTCCTATCTTTGTATGTCAGCATTGAAACTTTTAAGTTAGCTGGAGCTGGTTTTCATTCTTACTCTAGGCACAGAGGCCATGCTGGGGTTAAAAGAGTTTTATTCAGAATGAATGTTAGGAATTCTTTGTGAGAGGAAAGAGCAGAAATTCTGTAATGCAACATTCCTGAGCAATGTTGAACAAACTATCTTGGATTATAAAAGTAGCTGCAATCTTATCCTAGCAAGATTGTGCGTAGTAAAAAGGAGCACTCTCCATACGATGACTCTTGCCTGTTTCTGGCCTTTAACTGATTTTTGCAGTCAAATGTATTTCAATGTTATGTCATTTGTTATCTGAATGCTAAGTAATATGTGCCACAAGAGTTATTTAAAGTAACAGCATGTGTTCGGGTAGCTTGCTTACTTGCCTCTTACTTTTCCAGGAGCTGCTTTGAGCTACTGCTTTCAATTCCTGAAAGTGAATTGCCGCATGAGGTGTGGTTAGGATTCCATCAATCCATACAGGTAAGTGTTCTCAATTTCTTTTACCAGCTTACATATTTAAAAAAGGCGGCTGCTGTTGTGCTCCTCCTCTTCTACCCTTCCACTGAATTCTGCCTGTCCTACATTGCTGTTTTCTAGGCAGCAAGAATTTCTGAGCAGCAAAAAACTAACTGCAACAACAGTATTGGGAGCCTTGAGCCTAACAGCAGATTTATAACTACACAGTCAACAGCAGCTGCAGCAAGAGAATCGTAGCAAATATTGATCTATCCAGTGGTTCGTGTGAGAGGAAGACTGATTTTGATGGAGTGATGTAACGGCTCCAAAGCATTACTTTAAAGATGACTAAAAGAGCTTCTGAGTGGCAAAGTTAGTGTCTATACCTGATTTGAGAGAGATGAAAATGTAGGACAGGTCTTTAGTCCAGGTGGTTTCTATAAGTGTTTCTTCTGAGGTGGTGCAGAAACAAGCTTATAATACTACTAGTCGTACACTCAGATGAAGATGGCTCCTGTAGACTACCTAGGAGGGAGAGATGTTTTCAAGGTTTTAGTCTGGAGGTAGTACCTAGGTGTCTGCGAGGAGTTGTGTTCCTCATGGAGCTGAAGGACAGGTGTGGTGGTCTTGCTGCCTTTAAACTAATAGACCCTTCCAGGACCAGGGACTGATCTGTTGCTGCTGTTTCCTGTTCTGGCTTTAACTGTGACTGATGAAGTAGGAAGCTAGTATCAGTTTTAAGTTAATGAAGTGAAGATTTTGGCAGGAAGCCGCTGGAAGGAAGTAAACTTAGAGATCGCAGCTGTCCTCGTGCAGACCTTATCGCAAGACCTTATCCCCCTGTGACTGGGGATTTCCTCAGTCCCTCTGGCTTGGCTGCTGCAGTAGCTCTGAAGGTGTAGGTGTAGAGGTTCTGGAATTTTACTTTTATTTCACTTGCAGTCAGGGAAATTGCAGGTGTGGAAACTCTTAGGTAGGCTGAAGATGAATAAACCCAGCACTTTAAACTGAGAGAAACGGACTAGTAGAGCTCTGTAGTCCTGGTGGTCGTGGAAGCGACAGAATTGGTCTGTGACTGGTGACTTCAGGTGTGGATAGACCTCCTTTTCTTGAGATACTATGGAATACGTACTATCATTGTAACCCTAAGAACAGTTGGATGTGGCATGTACTTGGTAGCAGAAGGAAATGCAGTAGGTACAGTTTAAATCCTATGGTCTTAGTGGTGTCAAAGATTTGTCCTTTATTTTGAGTGTTGGAACATAAGTCCTGTGACTACAGCAGATGACAGTGGACACTGCAGCACTCCAGAACCAAGTCTGAAGGTGCATCTGTTTGTTTTGACAATACCCAGCTACGCCGTCTATTACACATAGTCTGTATCTATTAGCCATTGTGTTGCAGAGGCTGGGTCTGTGCTCCCATTAATTCACTAATGCAGTCATCATTGGAGGAAGGGGAGTGAATCATAGAATACAAGGTTTGAAGGGACCTCAAGCATCATCTGGTCCAACCTTTCTTGGTAAAAGCACAGTCTAGACAAGGTGGCCCAGCATCCTGTCCAGCTGAATCTTGAAAGTGTCTGATGTTGGGAAATACACCACTTCCCTGGGGAGATTATTAGTTCCAGTGGCTGATTGTTCTCATTGTGAAAAATTTTCCTCTTGGATCCAACTGGAACCTCTACAGGATTAACTTGTACCCATTGCACCTCATTTTTTCCGTGTGACTCTGTCTCCTTTGTAGCCACCCTTTAAACACTGTAACATGTTTAGGTCTCCCCTAAGCCTTCTGAGCTTATCATACACTACAAGGCATATAGTAAGTTTGTAACTGAGATAGCCTAGAATTAAAGCAGTATGTTCTCTCATGTTCAGAGAATGGGATGGCATCTACAGGCTTTTTCCTGTTACAAGAGGTACAAAGTAGCTCTAGAATTCCCAGCTTTTAACTGGAGGGATCTGCAAGGAGAATTCTTGATACCAAGGAGAATAATTTCTGTGGTGCAATAAACATGTGCATTTCTAGGTTTCTGAAGCAAGTGATCAAGCTTTGATACTTTTGTCAATAGAGAGCAAGTTTTTAGTCAGATGAGATGACTTTATTCAGGCTGAATATGTTGGAAGAAAACTGTTAAGTTCCAGGGGTAGAAGGGTGATGCAAGCCCAGATCTCTCATGTCAACTTTTAGAATTAAAGGAAAGCTCAAGATGTGCTGCTGCCAGGTATAGTAATGTACTTGGCTTTTGTACTGATGTTTTTCAAACGGTGGCTTCCAGGTATAGCACTCATCTAATGCTCCCAATAGTTTAGATAGTAAAAGATTTGTGCAAAGCTTATTACACATATTAGTACTCTGAAACCTTGCTGAAGAGGTTTGTGAACCTTTACAAACAGGTGCCTCTAATGTGTTTTTGAGGTAGCACTCTTGCAGAAATATGAGAACGAGAACATCTGTACCCTGCCCTGGAGTACAGTAGGAACTCGCTTGTCATCAGAGGAGAGTAACAGAGAAGGAGTATGCATTGAATACAGCGGGCAATATACAACTTTAGACAGGATTCACTCGTAGGCAGTCATGTGAACACTTGCAGGTTTAAAGCCTGTGACCATGTTGATGTGCCAATTTCCAGGCAAATCCAGTAGCAAAGCACTGCGAAATTATATATTAGAACATGCCCTGTATTGGCAGGTGTGAATATGCTTATTCCTTTCCTAGCAAAAGAGGAGAGTATGGCTGAGGAATATAACTCCAAATGTAACTGGTGGTTGTAGCAAATGTGGGACAGAGGCATTTCTTCCAGATGTGCCTGCAGTAATTGTTGCTCTAACAATCTGCACAGGTAGTGAGAGTCAGTGAAACTTCAAATAAATTTTCATCACAGGAGTGAAGAAGGTATGGGCTTGCATTTCAAAGCAGCAAGGTGTAGGGACTGTTCTGAAGCTGAAAATGGGAGTGTTGCTGATGTCCAGCTCACATACAAAATGTTATCAAAAACTTTATTTGGTGTCTGAACCTGTTTGTTCTTTGATCCTAAGAAAGAGTAGTTATGCCCCGCAGTCCCCCATAAGTCCACTTTTTCATTATCTCTAAGCAAGATCAGAGGCAGCGTGTGGTCTTGAAAACAAACCTTGAAAAGAGTGAGATTGTATGGCAGGAGTCCCAGCGTGGGTTTTATGCAATGGCAGCGGATGTGGGTGGGGAAATACTGTAAAATATGAGAAAAAGATTGGGTCGGAATTACAGCAGGGCCCTTGCTACAGGTAAGCTCGTGTAGTCTGGGGGAGGAACCCAGTGGAGAGGTACTGTGGGGATGGGTGTGATAAAGCAGTGCATTCAGAACAGCTTTAGTGGCAGTAGAGATGTATTGTCGTGGGAATTGAATACGGATTGTGGAACAGGGTTCCCTTCAAGCCTTACAAAGAGCATGAATGCTTTCTTTAGAAAAGTTGTGTATTGAGGGTGAGCATAAAATGAAAACTTTTGTGACACTGTAGTGATTGCTGTGAGCTTTAAATTGCCAGGACTGAAAAATCCTGGTATCTTCAGTAAACTGTTCCAAGGATTGTTTTAAGTTTGTCCATAGCTTTTTACTATAATATCCTTTCCTGACTTCATGTAGAATTAAATGCTTTGTGTCCTTCTCTTCAGAACATGGTGTTGTCCCAACATGATGAGATCTGTATACTTAAATTTTGCATTAGATTTCTTCAAAGATTTCTGAAGTATTGTAGTAGTTTTTCATAAGTATTTCCATTAATATTAGCCTTATACACTTCAGTAGGTCCAATAAGGAAGGATTCAGCTAAGTGTTAGAGTGGAAGTGGCTTGTATTGTCAGTGGTCACTTATGGTGCATGCGTTGCTGAATTTTATATTTGGTATTTCAGTATTGATACCCTGAATCGTAAAGATGGTGCTGACTCAGCAGATCGCGGTTGACTTGTATAATAGGCCCCTTCTTTCTGACCTTCCAAGGTTCTTTCAGCTCTTAATATGAAGGTGCTGAAATGGGGATGATCCTTACAACTGAACTGGGCTCTGCTAGCTCTGTTCTACATCCTGAAGCCCTCGGATCAGAAAAGAGTTGCTGTTGGGAAAACAGTGTTTACATTCAATGTCTGGATTGCAGAATGTCATAGGCTGAGAGATTGCAGTTTTTTCAGTAGTAGTACCTCACCCTTGTCCAGGTTGTGTGATGATTTTTTTTTTTCCTCAGCTGCATCGTTCTCGTGGTGGCAGCAGAAAAGCGTGTCTTCCTCTGAGGCAATGGCTTCTAGCTCCTCAGAACATGCAGCCCAGTAGCAGAGGGGCATGGGATAAGTATCACTAAGAGGCAATGGATCTCAGCTAGTGCAACGTGGTGTTACAAAACCTGCTTGTATGGTCTTTGGCACTTGGTTGGCGAGTGTTTGCTGGGGCCAGGATGGGAATATCCCTGACTTGTCAGTAGAGAGGGTGAGTTCATACAGGCGGGAGTTGGTGTTTTCCTTTCCTTGCCTTTCAGAACCGTGCAGAGCTGACGATCAGGTTTGTAGTTCAGTGTTTTTCACTGATAAGTATCTTTGAGTTGCTGGAACAGGTATTTGGGTGACAGCACTATATGTAATGTCCCGAGAGCTCTCTGTGGCTTCCTAAAGCTATGTCTTCTGCAGTACTGCAGTACATTTAAGTACAGTAAAACATCAGTAATCTGAGAGATGGTTCTTTGGGTCATATTTGTTAAACTGTTTCTCAACAGTAAGAGCCAGGAATGTCAGTTACATGCTTTTATTGAAGTGATGCCAGGAAATAGCATAAATTCTCAAGATTTGCAGTACAGTTGTTAAATTTGTATGGGTTATTAATGCTTTCTTGAAGCTCTTAGTGAAGAATCTGAACATACAAATGATAGCCTCAAAGGAAATGTAGCCTGATTACCAAAGGTCTTCTGATAACGAGAACTGATTCAGCTGTTGCTTTTCTTCAAGAAAACATGCTGTTTAAAAGATGTGGTGTCCTTTCTCCTCTTACATGTGCTAAGTGTAAGGAACCTGGCACTTCTTGCCTTTACTTGATTGATACAGGCTGATGGGAAGGGCTTTGCTGGTTAGTTCCACCTCCTTCCAAGGCTTAACATGTGCTGAATGCCTTCTCACAGCTCTGTAGCTCGGTAAAGCTCACTGAGTTCAGTCTCCCATGTGATATTTGAAGTCATAAGCTGTTAAATGCTGATGGCTTTTTGGACTTAGTCTTTGACCTGATCTATGATCTGATTATTGCTTGAGACTGGTACAGGTTAAAGCTATAATGTTAGTATGGGAGACGATGCTCTGGCAACATACTGTATTGAAAAAAATGCGTAGCGCGTAAGTCAAATTATTTATTAAAGGGTCTAATCATTAAATGCAAAGATGCCTTCTACTGTGTACGGTAGATGAGAAAGTCTTGGGTTTTTTTCGTAGCAGAGTCAGTTGGTTATAGAAGGAAACTCGGGAATTTGAAAGCCATGTCTTCTGCGTGGCACTGTGGCGTGCAGGTTATTGCCATCTTTTGACAGCCCATTCTACAGGGCTCTTCGGTTACTGTGGTGTTCTCAGTGGTCATAATATTAGCCCTATTTAATTCTGATAAATCAGAACACTGAATTGATTCCGGTGTATATAGAGGAGACATCAGAGGCCATTGAAAGCAAACCTGAGGTTAATAATAGTGTTAAAAGTACTGCCCACCTAAAACAGCTCACTAGAACTAGGGGATCTTGTCACGTATCAAACTCATTCTTAAGTTTAAGATATTTTTACTGAACGTGTAGCTACAAATTGCCTACAGTTAGTTGGCTTCAGTTTGTTAGTGTTAGAAAATTCTGCATGATGATGTTTTAGGTTTTTTCAGTGCAAGTCACCCCAGATTGGTTTTCCTGCGGGGGACATTAAGTGCTGGAATCTGTTTCCAGTTGCTTTTTCTTCTGTGTTAGACTTCAGGCTTCTTTCCATGTGTAACATTACTTTCCCACCCCCCCCACCCCCCCCCACCCTCCCTTCCCTCCTCAGATTTCCAGAAATAAAAGCAGTAGGGCCTGGGTCACTCGGAGTATTTTGCTATTTATACAGGTTTGGTGGATGAACTTCAGCGGGAGGCCTGTGCAGTGGGGAGGGTATCTGGGTCAGCCTTCACAGCTTCAAAACTTCAGCGCTGGAGATCCCTGAATCTCCAAGGAAATGCACTGGACATGTATTGGCTTCTAAGGAAATTTTGTATCTGTATCCAGTAGGAGGATGTTTTCATCTTAAAGGAAATGATTTATAATCCAGTTTGGTCTGGATTGTGAGTGGTGTGCAGCAGTCTCTGCTGTGTGTTGCGTGCTGCTCTCTCTTTCTTAAGTTCCCTGAGACTTCTTGCATCTCTGACCACCAGGAAACCTGCATCTTCATATGACCCCAGCCTTGCCCTTTTGGTAGATGAGGGTTGTTTCTGAGCCTTTCCCGCTGTGCTGCTGCTCATGTAGTTTAAGGATGTTCCCCCCCCCCTTCCCTCAGACTAGTGAGTGACGCCTTTAATAGTTCTCAGAAATGGGAGTTGCTGGATCATCTCACTGCCATTAACCCTAAATGTAAAATTTTACACTCTTGGCATTTTGTTACTCATTTTGAAAACTATTTAGTCTTCATTCTGTTTTCTTAAATGGCACTGAATGCTTTGATACAAAATCATCCTTTGTCTTTTATACAATAATTTCTGTCATATTATTTATATATAATATAATATAATTTATGTACATGTGTGCCTGGAGAAATGTAAAAATTGCAAAAGAGTTAGGACTACAGATGGGCTGTTTGAGTTAGGCCATTTCAGTTAACTTTCAGTACTTTGAAATTGGGAAGTTTTGCTGTAGAATTAGAGAAGTGAAAGGATGTACTTTAAAATCCCAGTGCAAACATGTTAAAACATGAATGACTTAGAATGGTGTGAAACTAGTAGAATACAGTCAAATACTAGGACAGGTAATACAAAATTACATTGGTTTAATATTTAGCGAAGACTTTTAATGACCTTTTTTTTGCAATTTGTAGGATTCACATGATGCTTTACTGGAATTTGGGAATAACAATCTCCAAATACTGGTGGATATCACAAGGGAAGGAGTATGGAAAAATCCAGTTCTTATTAAAATTCTATCCCAGCAACCAGTAGAAACTGAGGAAGGTAAGAATGTGATTTTAGAGATGATACGTGGTTATTAAGGAGTTACTTGGTGAAGTTTTGGTAGGGAACTAATGTTTTGAAGTCGGAAGAGAGTTGTATTTTAAATTGTGTTGTACAATAGTATTCATATGTTGCTGAACAATATTTGTTATGAAACTGTCTCACTGACACTGTGGATAATGTGTCCTTGCTAATGCATCTCTGCTTGGGCTGTACTATCCATTGGTTTGAACATCTTGAAATTCCATTTTTATAAATAATCATTTATTTTTTCCCTCATAAAAATACAGAAATTTTGCTCCCTTGAGACAGGGAAGAATTGTGTATGTCCAACATTTCAGAGGTGTAAAATGCACGTGGAGGGGAAACATGAGTGTGGACATTTTCTTTTATTAGGCTCTGGGCTGGGAAGCTCATTGAGTATAGGCTATGAAAATAAGATCGTGAATCAGAGAATATGAGGTGAGGAAAAGGAGTTCTTTATATACTTTTTTTTTTTACTCTCTGAAATTTTTTCATATCTATTGGTGATACCATTAAGTACTTGCTGGTATTTCTTTTAACTTGTTCCATTAACAGTACACAAGGCCGCAGTTTGCCTCAGTAGTAATCCAAAGTTAAAAATAATGTTGAGGGGAAGAGAAGCTTAAGATATTTTCTTAAAAATTACAGGAGCACAAAAAGGGATTTTAAGTCAAGCTTTCTTCCATAGCAGACTCCTCCTTTCTGGTGTTGTGTAGCCTCTCTGAGTTAAGTTAGTACATTTTGCTACATAACTGAGAAACATGTTAAGGTTATTGAGAAGATGTGTTGCTTCCCTGTGCTAGTAAGCATTAAAAAAAAAAAAGCAGCCATGGCTGGACTGCAGTCTTTGCTTCAGGTATTCAGTAGTATGGCAGAAACATTTGAACTCCAGACAGCATTTAATGCCATCTCCAGTGTGTCTTGAAAAGAATTGCATTCCATACTAACATCCTGTCTTGGAGTCTTTCATTTATAGTATTGTTAGGCCATGCAGTTGCACAGTTACTGCTCTTAGTGTATTTCTACTCAAAAGAACTTGCATTTCGAAGTTGGTCCATGTTAATGAAAACCTCCAGCCATTGAAGAATCCCTTACTCGGAGGGTGGTGTACCGGTGCGGGCTAATGGTTAGCTAGCTATGCAAAATCCCTTTAGCTGCGGCAGGAGGAGAACTGTTGCGGAGGACTGGTGTGAATTCCAGTAGGAGTGATTTCCTCCTACGTATCTGTGTGGATTCTAATAGATTAATTTGCTTCTTACACACGTGGCTGATTTTACCAGTGGCTATCCTACTAAATGCTGCTACGCTTCTTTGTTCCTGCACAGGACCTTGACGTGGTTCAGACTACCTCTTGGCTTCAGCAGTAATAGGATAGAACTGGTTCGTTCAGTCCTTTGGCTTTTAGTTTGGGTTGAAGTTTCTCTTGGCAAACTGATTGGTTGACACATCTCTGGCCATGTTGGATGGGGCTGAGCGTTTCTGAGGTCACTCGGCAACTTTGAAACTATTGATTTCTTGGTGTTCTTTATTTAGTACATATTTATCTGTTTAGCTAGATCTGAATACATGCCCGAAAGAGTGGTCTTCACCAGTGGGCCTTTCATGAGATGCAAGCAGAGGCAACGGGACATGCATTGGAGCTCTTCTGGGAATTCTGTAACTGAACAAGTGCATTCTCATATAGGCTGGAGTAATCCGCAGGCATACTTAAATGGTCTGACTGTGACTTTGGAATCCCTTGTTAGACCGGTCTGTCAAAGGAACGTTTCTGAAGTAAATCATAAGGTAAAGAGTTAGACATTTTAAATGAAGGGCGGTTCTAAGACACCAAGTATCTGCCTAAAACGTGGCTTTTTACAGTGTGTTGCTTTCATGGCAGTTCTGGAAATCTTGCTTTGATTTTTTTTGCTTGCTTTCGGGGTATCTAAGAGCAGATAAACTGAGAAAAGTGTCATCCCTGTGGCCTGTTGATATGCAACGTAGTTGCTTAGACATATCTGAAAGATTTTTCTAAGAGCTTTCCAGGCTATGTGCATGTGACATCTTAGCACCCAAGCAAGAAGTTTTAGGTATTGGTTGAGTGCTTTCAACTGACAGTGCAGGGAACTGTAAGCAGTGATAGAGCTCATGTGGTATCTGTCAACATCTGGGACAGTGAGAGCACCATGTCAATGTTCTGTTCCCGCTGTTCTGGTTTGCAGCAAATACTGTGAAAGTGGCAGGTTAAAGTAGTAGCATTATTAGTAATGGAAATGGGAAAATAGCGAGAGGGGGAGTGGGGATATTTAATATCTACCAATACTGTGAGGTAGTGTTTCAGTAGTTAAATAATTCCGTGCCCTTACATGACAGAGGATGGAGGGGTTTTTATTTGGTTGGTTTTGTTCTTATTAGCCTCTTGGGAGGATAAGAGCATGCTGAACAGGTATTGAAGATTTGCAGGGGATTGTAGGTGAGAACGTAAGGCTGGGAAAGACATCACAGGGCATAGGATTCAGTGTCCTGTAATTGTATGTATACTCCACAGAGTATATCTGGAGTATACAGACTCCAGAGAAGTCAAAATAATGCATATGATGAGTCACTGTGAGTCACAAAACTCTAAAATGTTACAGGAAGAGAGAAGTAGATTGAGGGTGTACATAAACCTTGCTCTTTTCTCAAAATGCAAGATGAATGCACCAGATTTGTATACTCTACACTCTGGTGCAAGGCAAAATGAGAGCTTAAAGAAATCTTGCTCTTTATGCAACAAATTCTGGCATGGAAAATCTTTTGACTCCTAAATTGTGCTGCTAATGTTTATCTTAGTTTATCTTCATGACATCATCAAAGTGTAATTCTGTGACTACAGAAGTTACTGCTGAAAAAACTGATTCATGAAGGTGTATCGTACCATGTATTATGGTAAGTAAAAATCTTGTGGGTATTGGTTTACTTCCACATCTTCAGTCCCTCCTTTTCTCTGTGCTAGAAAGTCAGATGCTGCTGTAGTATCGTTTGGCCTATCTGGGGAGCTGGAATTAATCTTTTGGCCTTGTGCAGAACGTGGTTGGAGCTGGAATTAAGCAACTATCTCTGGATGTCTACTGCATTAAATTAATGCTTTCTTACCTTCAGAATCATATTACGTAAATGCTTGTAGCTATAATAGGAGATCTCAAGTCACTGATTAGTTATCACATTTGTCTTCCTTCTCTTACTTGTACCACTACTTTGATCTCTTTTCTGACTACCAGGCTCCATTTGACAGAAACAGCAGGAATCAAAATGCACTTCCCACAGGTCCCGGCAGGGATGGCAGTTCTGCTGTTAGGCACCTTGAGTAAGGGCTGCAGAAAGCTCTAGCACAACTGTTTTTCAGTTGTTTTGGTGAAACTGCCATTTTATCCTTCAGTGCAACAGTTTCACAGATTGTCTTCTGAAGTGTTGTTGTAAATGGGTACTATTTCAGTCACCTAAAACTTAGTTTCTTTAAATTGCTTGTATTTCATGCTTTTGGGCTTTGTGGGGTGTGTCTGAAAAGCATTCTTGGTTTTTGCTGTTGTGGGCCACTGGTAAACCAGATGTGAGAGCAGCCCAGTGTGCCCAGCTTGGTTTTGTGAACTGGTAGTGCCTGTTAATGATCATCAGATGCTTACTTGAATCAAAGATGGTGAAAATGTGACATGTTCTTGTCTCTCTTGATTAAAGGGGTTTTTAATTACTTTTTTTTAATGTACTGGCCCTGAAAAAGAACTGACATCAACTGTAAATATGGCTTACCAAATTTCTTTCAGCAAAAGTTTCATAGCAGCTTAGGTTCTGTCTGCTGCTTCTATGCTGTTAATAAATAAACCTGCCATGTGTCTAGGGTGGTTGTTGCTGTTTTGTACTGTCAGCTGGCTCAAGATGTTTACTTTGGGCATGAATATTTGCTGGAGAAAGGGGCCACACAAAAAAAAAAAAAAATCACTGTTGCTTACACCTTTGAAATGACTAAATTTTATGAGCATCCCAAAGTGAACATAATAGATGCTGTTCAGCAACCTTGACCTCTGACATTCTTCTATGCCTAAGGAAGCTAGCTTTAATTCTCTGATTTAAAAATATTTTGTTTGTTTAACAAGTAGTGTCATGCAGGAAGAACAAAGAGGTTAGGGTGAGCGTTTTTGCTGTGTGCAGCAGATCAATGCCAACATCTTGGTATATCTCTGTTGACATGAGTTGACTTGTAGGAAAGCCGGGAGAACTCTCCACCACACTGCTATTGTAAAATGTACAGCCTTCAGTGTCACTTGTGTGTAGTTAACATGCTGTACTGCACTTTAGCACGTTGTTGTTCTGTTTCAGGGGTACTTTCAATGGAAATGCTCACCCAAGATGCTCTTTCTCTCGAACATTTCTCGTACTGATCGCAGTGTTTTCATGCATTAGTGCCATCCGTGCTTTATAAAGGCTGTTATACAATATTGTGGTATAACTTAAACACTTGCAGTATGAGATGAATTTTTGGGTGAGAGGGGGATCTCTTATCCCGGGACCAAAGAGCAAGGATAAGAGAGCCCATGGTATGTGTGGGGTTTGAAGCTGCACCGACCCGTTACTATTATAAAGGCTTTGGAGGAGGGGAGGGTTTCAACATGTCTTTGCGTTGATTTTTATGGCCAGATGGTTTAGTACTGAGATGTTTGGTAGAATACTGGGACAGAACAGACAACAGCAGGAGGTCCTAGGAAGAAAAGGAAGGAGAAAACCTGTTCATGGACATGTTTGGAAACGTAACGGATCTAGGATTGAGTGCAAAGTTAGGCTCTCTGAGGGGAAAACAACCCTTCTGAGCAACAGGCAGCAAAATGGGGTTTTGTTCCCTTTTCAGGGAAAGGGAAGTTGTAGCAGGCAGGCTGCTGGAAAAGAATAGACGCTTCAGAGGAAAACTGAGTGCTAAGACAGAAATAAATCGCTAGTCGGGTATCTGACTGTTACTCCTACCCTCATCACTTACATCTGGGTGACAGAGGAGCTCGGGTCGTTTGCCTCCCTTGCATGGTTCCATACACGCTCACTTTGGTGTGGAGGAATCTGCCCTGGGGCACAGACCTTCCACCCCTGGGGGAGGAGGGGGTGCATGTTTACTGCCCACTCCCAGAGATCGCAGCAAGGTGAGACCCTCTTGTCCATACCAGCAGTGAGTCCCTCCTGTATCGTTGGCAAGTTTCTCTCAGCTGTGCTTAAAGATAAATGTGTGACTGTTGACCTGAAAACATCAAATTTGTCTGACTCGCTGCACATACTCTTAAAACACTCCCCATGTCTTGACTAGCTGGCTCCGACACGCCGCTGAAAACTCCATTTGAGCAATTGCTGGGTGCATGTCTAGCTGTGCAATAAGAAACAAGAGGAATCTAGATCATTCTTAGAGCAGGTAAATAGAGTATCTTATTTATTCCCAGCACTGCTTCTGTTATTCTTACGGGCCTGTTCAAAAAAAAAAAAAAAATTATTCTGTGAGCCAGGAGCTGTAGAAGCAGGGACTACAGAGCTGCTTTGTATGCTTGTGGGTGCTAAAATCTATTAATGACATGCACACCAATAGTGTGTTTCACCTGGGTGGATGACTTTATCCTGATGCTGAGTAAGAAAGCCTTCGTAGGGTTCTTCCTTACGCTGACCTCTTGGCCACCTTGTTGGGTTAGCAGTCTTCTACATCTACAAGTAGGATGGACACTGAAGCACTGTTATTTTTGATAAATTTTCGAGCACGGTGTTATATACAGATGTAATTTTTAAGGAAGAGAGGAGGCTTGTTTCCTAGCAACTGGAGGTCTTACTGCAGACTATCTCTTTGCCAGCCAGCTTTTTTTACCTTCTTCGTTGAAGTCACTTTAATGTGAAATGTCAGTGTCAGCTATGTCAAGAGTTTACTGCTCAGAGGTTTTTCCTGTGAAAAACGGAAACCATTACCAGAGACATGAATCTTAAAATTATCTCTAATGGTCCACTAATGAAACTTCTGCAGAATACTGGTAAGTCTCACTATAAGCATGTAGTATGTACTTGGCCCCTGAAATGAGTTTTCTGTTTAGGTGCACATTGTAAGCCTTCTGCCAGCCAGTCTCGTGTCTGTTAGAATGTGTTCTTTTTTTGTTTGGACATAATTTAAGGGCAGAAAGCATGAGAATTTCTCGGTTTGTATTATGTACAATCCCCTCTTTCAGAAATTTACATCCTCCTGGTTTCTTAGCTACCCGTCTCACACAGTAATAATAAGATACTAACATAGTGAAAATATTTTTATGCTATGGCTCTTCCACTAAGTTGTTATTCAGAACGTTTCAGGCATTTCCATAATTTCTTCTATAAATCAGCAGACAGTTTGTTCCTTGGTTGATGTGTATTATTGCGTGCAGTGTAGGAATGTAGTGACAACTCCTTAATTCTCAAGGGTCTTCGGAAATATGTACAATCTGGAGACTAATATCAAGCCTTTCTGTAGGTGTTTGTTAAGCTGGAAGTAGCACCGTAGCTGTCTTGAAGATACTATTTCATCAGCCAAGGCAAAGTGCGTGTACTTTAGTAAAGCTTTTGAAGCTGTCTCTCACAGTATCCCCCTGGATAAAGTGTCCAGCGTACAGCTAGACGAGTCCATGATAATTGGATGAGCAATTAGCTGATGGGTTGGGCTCAAAGAGTTATAGTAAATGAGTTCACATCAGGCTGGCAGGCACTCACCGGTAGGGTTCTCCAGGGCTGAGTTTTACGGCCCGTGCTCATTCATGTTTTTATAAATTATCTGGGTGCAGAAGTCGAATGTACGTGAAGTAAGTTTGCTGATGATACTGCGCTAGGAGCAGCTGTGGCCTCCCTCGGGGGTAGAGAGGCCTTACAGAGAGATCTGGGTAGACTAGAGAGCCGGGCAATAGCCAACCTTCTCAAATTCAACAAGAGCGAGTGCCAGGTTCTCCACCTGCCGGGGTAATCCTGGTTATATGTGCGTACCTGGGGACGAGTCTGGAGAGCAGCCCCATGGGAAGAGCTCTGGGGGCTGGGGTTGATGGCGAATTGGATACAAGTCAGCAACGTGCCCTGGCAGCCAAAGGGGTCCGCCATGCCCTGGGGTGCAGCGAGCAGAGCACAGCTCGCCCGTCGGCCACCCCGCGCTGTGCTGGCATGGCCCCAGCTGGAGCTGTGCGCAGGTTTGGGCACCTCAGTGTAAGGACGCTGGTCTGTTAGGTGTGTCCCGGGGAGGGCAACCAGGATGATGAAAGCCCTTGAGGACAAGGCTCAGGAGGAGCAGCTGAGGTGGCTTGCGTTGTTCAGCTTGCAGGAGAGTCTGAAGGGTGAGCTCCTGGAGGGCCGCACCTCCCTCAAGGTGGGCAGCGGTGGGGAGGGGCTGATCTCTGGTGACCAGCGACAGGACACAAGGAAAGGAGATGAGGACGTTCGGAACTGGACACCTGGAGACAGCTCTTCACCGAGAGGGTGGGCAGTCTCTGGAACAGGCTCCCCAGGGCAGTGGTCGCAGCACCAAGCCTGTCAGAGTTCAGGGAGCGTCTGGATGATGCTTTTAGGCACACGGTTTAGTTTTGGGTATCCTGCGGATAGCAGGGAGCTGGGGTCAGTTGTCCTTATAGGTCCCTTCCAACTTGAGATAATTCCGTGGTTCTGTTAAGTACCTGGGAAGAGAATCAAACAAAATCTGCCAAGTTTTTAATCCGATGAAGTGAATTTTAACTGTTTACAAAAATAAGCTGAAATTACATTTTTACTGTTGAATTAGTTGATCAAGTTTTATAATGATTAGCTTTATTTGGTAGATCTAGAACTTAAGCCTAGCATGTATTAAACACAATTCTTCCAAAGTCCCGCAAAGACAACATTTTCAATTTCAACTTCATTTTGTATATTTTGCATTATAGAATCATTTAGTTTGGAAAAGACCTTTAACAACTTGGGTAGAAAAATCTCCAGTTGAAAAGTACATAATGCTTTGTTTGAAATATTTTTGGTTCTTTGGAATATGAAGCTACAATTAAAAGCTGAAGATCTTGAATGTCATCTAAACTACTGGTAACTTGTTCAAAACACTGTATGGTCTGATCGGTGTCCTTTAGCCGCTGCTGTGGCATACTTCCTTACTGGATGCTAGCTTTTGGTTGGGGAGGGGGTGTCTGTCTTCTGTACCCCAGCATTCTCTCTCTACATAGGTGGTCTGAATTTGTTCGGGAGAAGATATTCTGTTCATTGCTGTCACTTTGATTTGTACAGCGAGCCAGTTTCAGTTGTCAGCTGTAAATCGGTGTATTCACAAAGATTTTTTTTTTTCTTTCCATAGCTAACAAATTGATTACACGAGAAGGGCCTTCCTTTCTGCAGATGCGAATAAAACATTTGATGAAGTCAAACTGCATCCCGCAAGCTACTTTCTTGTCAAAATTGTGTGCAGATTCTCCAGAAATTGCAAATGTTTCATCTTTTCGCCAAGCCTACATCACATGTGTGTGTTCTATGCTGCCTAATGAAGACTCCATTAAGGAGGTTAGTAATCCATAGTCCCTTTTTAACATATCAAGCATTTGAAAATTTATTTCTGCAGTACTAAGAACTGAGGCTGAAGAGTGAAACTGTTGCAGCAGAGTTGTGAAAAGAGATGATCTGTTGCAGGCTGCAGTAGGAAAGAACATTTGTATGAACTGCTGGTGTAGATGAGTACGTATTCTATGCTTGCATTCAAGTTTTTAGATGTGTTTGAAAGCTTAAATAAAGCTTGTAACTGGCTTTATTTCCATTGAACGATGTAAATTAAACTATTTAAATTTAAGTAATAATAATTAGTAATTTATGATTGAGAGTAGAATTTCTATAAATAAATCATCCACCTTACAAGGGGAATATGATTGAAAATCTGTCTTTTCTGACTCAAATACTAGTACTAGAGCAGTTACTGGTCTTCTAGTTGTTCTGACTTAGTAAAGAGAAGTTTAAAAAAAACCAAACCCACAAAACAGACAAAACCCCCTTTAGAGTTGTTGCTCCAGAACTCAAACTAGTTAGTCTTCATTTTACAGTAACACAGTAATAATTTGTGTTAACACGTTGCAGTCATAACAGCAGTCATAGGGCTCTTGCCTCTGCCTCTTGATCTCACACATCATCTGTTACTTTATCAGTCTCACTGTTCTCGTTAGAGTTGTGGGGGTTTGGTGCAGTTTTAAATGTGAGACTTGAACATTTTGAGTAAGACTCTGATAAACTGGGGGAGCTTCACATATCTATTAAAAACCCCACAAATGCAACTGATGTCTGTGCTTCCTGAGTGAGTGGCAGACTTGTTTGGAGTGTTCTTGTTACACATGTAAACTATTTAAAAGCATTCCTTTAAAAACATTTCTTTTGAAAAATAAATATTTGGATAGGTGTAGCCTCAGACTGTCTCTTCAGTTTGCTGTAGGAGCAGTGAATGCGTTTAACAGCTCACTGCAGGCAGGATCGTACTGGAGGCGTTGGGGTTATGTGGGTAACTTGCAACATGTGCTTTGGTGGGGTTGGCTGCTAACGATGAGTGGCAGAGGAATCACATTAGACTGTGTTCAGTTTTTAGTTTCATGTAAGAGTTACGGTGTAGCTGTGTCTTTTACCTGGATACTCAAAAAAGTCTTTACTTGCCAGTCAAGTATAAAAGCGAGAACACAGATTGATTAATCGAATCAAATTATGCTAAGCACCTAATTAAACCTCTTGCATTTCTGGTACTTTGGATTGATCCTAAGACACACATGTAACAATGTGACTATGAAATTATTTGTTCACAAGAAATGCTGCTGCTCAGCGAGAGACATGGAAAGTAACAGAATAAAGAATTGCCGTCTGGCTTACTGATTCCAATGTTTGGCTTGAATTTGTCGATTTTATTGAATCAATTAGAATGCTAATTAAAGAGGTTCTCCAGCACAGTAGTTAACAAGTAGTTAATAAAATGCTTGTACTATTGCAAAAAAGCATGTCAGGCCTGTATAGAAAACTGGGGTAATATACCTGCTTCTGCTCTTCCTGCTGGATGAGATGGCTGTGAAAATGAGTTTGGTATATTTTAACTTCCCTTTGTTCTTTCTGGATCATTATTTTTCATGATTAATAAGAGGCTTGAATTGTTTATAGTAGCAACAGCTTGATTAAAGTAGATGTTGCTTCAGTGCAATCTGTTCTGTGAGGTGGAATAGATCCAGTGGAAAACATGTATTGAAACCAGCGTTGGCTTAATATGAAAGGCACTTCGTAGTTACTGTTGTGGTCTAAAATACTTGACTTATAACCAAGCTAGTGCCCTGGTTTGATACATGACGAGGTACTACCTTTAAGTACGCTTTTCAGAGCTTCCATGGAATTTCTCTCTTCTCTAACCACTTCTATTTTTAACATCATGTTTTGGAGTGTGATTGTTCAGAATCGGCACGTACGGACAAAAAGGACAAGACACTGGCTTTTTCACATCTCTTGATCTTTTTGGACCTGGGTTTCAGTTTTCAAAAAGAAAGAAAACGGGTGCCTTCAAGTGCAGAGGAGGATTGGGAAGTTTTAGATATACTGTTCCCTGTATGTAAGTATTTTGCTGAGCTGCCCAAAATGGAAGATGGTCCCAGAGAAAACTAATACTGAGAAGGGATCAGAACTAACATACGTGAACTTCTTGTGCCGTTCTGTAGCTGAAAGGTGTGGTATGAGCTCTGGGTATTAAAAGGAGACTTAGTGTTTTGTTACGTGTTTGTGAGACCATTTCCTTTGAATACAGTAAACAAGCATTTCTTCTGTAAACGCTCTGACCGTAAAGTGCCTTTTCTTTTAATTTTCTTTTCTTTCTTTAAGATTGCAAAGGTAGATTGCAAAGAAGTACTGGACATCATATGTAATCTGGAATCTGAGGGACAAGAAAACACTGCATTTATTCTTTGTACAACATACCTTACTCATCAGCTTCAAACAGCAAATGTGTATTGCTCTTGGTAAGTAATAAGTATTACTGCTACTCCTAACTGTTCCTCACTGGCTTCAGTGCAAGTGAGTTGAGTAATATATGGTACAAAAATATGTAGAGAAAGTGGATGTATCTTTAACTTGAGAAGCGCGTCAGACTGAAGCACTTTCTAGATAACTTGTGAAAAAAATAAATAAGGATTCATCTTGCTACAGTAATAGAGCAGCTAGACAAAAGTAATGTTTAAATTGTTGAAAAATGAGACAGTACTCATATTGTTGGCATTAATAGTAATGCTTCAGCGATATAGTAGCTCTGAGTAGTGGATCAGTGCTGTCTTGGTTGATATTAAACTCCTAAGCTTTGTGGTTGTAGTTAAGTTCCTCCCTCTTGAGTACTTAGACCCAGGATAGTGTGATACCTTTTTTTTCCCCTTCCTCTGTAGAGATGTAAGTAGTACCAATGTGCAGAGGCAGCATCCTTTAACTTTTTCTCTCCCTGCCTACCCCACCCCCATGCTCCTAAAAGCCGCCTTATAGTTCTTCATATATTTTTGCAGTTTCTGTAACTCTGGGAATTGTAGTACTAGATCTTGGCCAAATAGCCACTGTAAAACATCTCTGCCCTCATAACTAGCTGGCGATCCAAAACTTTTTTGCATCTCTGTTTCAGCAGCGGCAAACTGCTAGAGCCGAAGTAGGGAAGCTATTTTCTGCCCCTTAAAAAATGAATTTGTAGTTTCAGCTTTCAAGGCATGGCTGAATGTTCTACATGAGGCTTGATGTTACCAAACGTCTGGAGTTTATCTTGGGAACTGGGACTTGGTCAGCTGTGGCATGTTCATCTACTCCACATTTTAAAGCCGTTAAGGAAAGTTTTCACAGCACTGAAATGTCAGCAGGTTGATGCAGTTCACCCTGGTCTGATCCGCTGTACAAAAAGGCCAGAAGTATTTGCATGTTGCTTCTGTTTCAGGCTAGAAATGTCTTTTTAAGCAAAAGCATGCCTTGTAGAGGGAAACGAACTTGTGGAAGACTCAAGGCAGCAGAGTCCAGCACACTTGGAAGTTCTAGGGGCTTGCTGTTTTTCACTACCAAAATGTCATTACAGATTAGATTAGAGCCATGTCCAAAGAGATACAAGGCTGAAGTCCATCCCCTGTTCTCTTTTTAAAGAAAAAACAAAACCAACCAAAAAAAAAAAACCCAACAACAACTAACGTTCTTCCAGGGTGAACTACATGATTTGCTGTTGTCCAAGGAGACTTGTTAAGCAGTTCTGTCTAAAAGCTGTATCCCTAGGGTGGAAATGAAGAGAGTTGAACTTCACCTTCACCTGTAGCTGAGACTTTTGTACTATTGGGACTGGAGAACAGACTTCACCAATGAGGCATTTATTTTTACAGAATAACATTTATTTCTTTTGTGACAACTGTGGGCAATTTTTTTTGCTTGCAGTACAAAGACTGAACTGAAACTAGTTAGAATTTCAATGAAACTTTCAGGTCCTGTAACTCACGGCTGAAGATGAAAGCAAACTTCGGGTTTATATATGTTATTCCTCACCAAAACTGGAGATTTTGCAATGATTGTTGCTGATAATCGTAAAATAATATGTAATGCTACTTTTAAGACTGGAGGTATCTGTCGTGCTTGGAACTTTATTGAAGTAATACTGCTCTGGGCAGTAGTTCTGAGCTAGCTGATTGCTTTATTCTCCAAGGAGAGATAAAATACTGTCATCTTCTAAATCTTCTAAAGCAGTGAGTGGCAGTTACATCATTTAAATGTAGATGTCAACATCTAAGCTACTTGCCTAGTGGGAGAGAAGTGGCTACTTTACATTATGGTTCATCTTACCTATTTTAAACTTTTGTGTGAAAAGTTAAGGCTCTAAGGTGGGGTGGTGCCTTTCTTGTCTAGAAAGGCAGTCTATGCAGCTAAGCCATAGATGCCTGCAGTAAGCGAGATTAATCCTGTTGCCAGTGTCTTTCCCCATTAAATAACAGGAGACACACTGTGTTTTGATCTGATGCTTGTGTAGGAGTAAGGCACAGTTCTCTTCAGCATCTCTCTGAGATCAAGACCCAATTGAAGTGTATTCTGTTTTTTAATAACACTTAAATTGTTGTGGTCAACTCTGAACTAAAGTGTGTAGACTGTGGACAAATTGTGTATATCTGCATTTTTTTTTACATTCAGCTTTCAACTCTTTGCAGGGAATTGACGCTTTTCTGGAGCAAACTGCAGAGAAGAATAGATCCTTCTTTAGATTCCTTTTTGGAGAGATGTCGTCAGTTTGGCATCATTGCCAAGACACTACAGCATTTATTTTTCTTGATAAGAGTCATACAGTCTGAAGTAAGTAAGCTGCAGTCCAGAGTTTTTGGATGCAGACAGAACTGTTTACATTGATTTATTGTTAATAGGTCTACTGAACTTATATGAAATATAGTTTATTTCATTATTCATACTTTCTGATTAAGTGCCTAATAACTTACTAATAAAAATCTCTGAGCAATGTCTGCCATTTTAGTTTTGTGTCAGCTTGACACAATGAAGTGACCTTCAAACAATGTGGAATGGTTTGGTTGTTACTCCGAAAATACAGTCTGTCAGTCTTTTGCAAACAAAACATGGCTGTGTTTTGATCCGATCCTCGTTTAGAAGCGAGGCACAGCAACAATTTTCTGCAGCATCTCTAAGAAATGGAGACTTGGCTAAAATGTCTCGTATTTTTGTGTTCTGAGAAAGTATCTTTTCCTTAAAATGTGTGATACCATCACATCTGGACTTGTGCCTTCTGTCCTAATGCATATCTAGACAGTTGCAGGAAGGTTCAAGAGATGCTTAGCAGAAATTTTTATAAAACTGCAACCTCTGTTTGAGCAGTAATGGAAAGACTTTAATTGATCCATCTACCCAGGAGGCAAATGTACCATGTTTTCCTAAGCAAAGCGGAAGGGGTAGCTGTGGTTAAATCTGGGTAGCTGCTCAGTAGGATGTATCTGTCTTCCTTGGATGGCTACTCTGACTCCTGGAATTGGTTAGGCTGAAATTTCCTGTGTCTGGTCACTATATGAAGCCAGATTCGTGGAAGGCAATTATGAATGAGAATTAATCAGGCACACTTTAACAGAGGAGAAAATAAGTAAGCTGATAATAACAGGATTTTAACTGTTTTAGTAACTGTATTAGATGGATCACGGGCCTTAAATTAGATATGGGATTTTCCCTTAGGAATGTCACCATTTCCAAAAGATTTCAGACATTTCTTCCTGAAAAACAGTATAGTTTTGCACATGTGGAGTAGAATTTCCCACATGAATTGCAGTTTTATGAATGTTTCAGTTAACAGTACCATCCCAGATTTGCTCATCTTTTTGCATTCTTATATGGAGATGAGTTAATTCAGAGTTAAGGCATCAAATGGATTATGGCTGAAACAGACAGGGTTCCTTTTTTCAATTAAATTTCTCTCTAGCTTCAGGTTCCTTTGCCTGGGAGTCTTTCACTGGCTAGAGTTAATGCTGTGAACAAAATGAGTTATCAAGTGTGATTTGATAAGAGAAAAGCAAGTATCAGATCCCTATGGTAGTCACAGTAGCGATGAGAAACGTTACATGATTGTCCTTCTGACAGACCATAGAGAGTCTGGAACTCTAATTTGGCATAGGTGAATTCCAGCAGTGATGGCACAGAGAAGCGTTTGCTCCAAATTTCTCTGAAGTTGGCCCATTTCTGCTTTTAAAATGTGTGTGAATGGGCACTTTATATATAAAGCATAATACATTGTTAATTATGTAACAGTTCTTTCTGTGTTTCCTTCTAAACCATATTAAAAATTCTTCTCCTGGAGAAGTAGGGTTTTTATTGCTGTCTAGCAAATTAATGCTGTTATTGAATTAAAGAAGTATTGCATGACTTGCAATAGGTCGTGCACAGCGAGTATAAGAGCTTGCTAATTGTTTTAACTTGTTCTTAGTTCTTTTGGATTTTTACCATCTGAGCTGGTGTGGGCGTAGTTCTGTTAGCCACATGTCATCTCTCTGCACTATTCATAAATATTTTAACTGTTACGTATCTTCACTAATAATGACTAAATAGTTATTTAATGCATTCAGATTGTTTATGCTGTAAAGTATGATTTTGGAACAAGGTAACTTTCCATTTTGTCCATGTAAAATTTGGAATGTATCGGGGGGTTTTAAATCAGCATTTGAGTTATATTCGTAGGTATCTTCCTGGTGCTATTGAGCAGCACCTTAAAGTTGCATAGGCTCCTTAGAAAATGCTTGGAAGTGAAATGCCAGTAACCTTCATGAATCATTTCTGGTACTGTACTGCTTATGCTATTGAAGGTTATTTTGTTTCAGGGTGTAAATTTACATTAATTTCCTTATTACACAGTACAGCACCTTCTGAATCCATATCCTGTTAGGGTGCTGCAGAAGGAATGTATGTGGAGACTTTACACAATTCTCTTACTTTAGTTACGATTGAGAGTCACTCAGTGAAGAGAGAGAGGGGTCAGAAGGATGTTTTGCAACATCTAATGCCTAAACTCGTTTGTGTGACTCCTCCACAGAGTGCCCTAAACATGAAGTGGCTCCCCTCGCTTGCGAGGTAGAGCAGGTTCCTCATGTGAAATAAACCACAACTTTTTGGAGTGTGCAAGTGACTTGGGCACTTAACTCTCAGAAGCCTGAGTACACTCTGAGCGGGCTGTAGGCTGTTGGATGCTCTCATTGCACACTTTTTTCATAGAACAGTTCTCGAGAAAATGTACTTATCAAAGAAAAGTAACATTTGTTTTGTGGCTGTTTGTTTTTTGGGTTTTTTTTTGTGTGGTTTGTTTTGTTCTTTTATAACAGGCAGAAGAAGCAGGACTTGCTGTGTCTGTTCTGTTATGTGTGAGAGCCCTTCAGATCAGATCAAACGGAAGTGATGAAATGAAGACATCAGTATGTAAAACAATTGCATGCCTTTTACCAGAAGACCTTGAAGTTAGGAGAGCTTGTCAGCTCACGGAATTTTTGCTCGAGCCAACTTTGAGTGGATTTAATGTGTTAGAAGAGCTCTATATGCAACCAGATCAAAAATTTGATGAAGAAAATGCAATGGTTCCAAATTCACTCCGTTGTGAGCTGCTGTTAGCTTTAAAAGCATATTGGCCATTTGATCCTGAATTTTGGGACTGGAAGACTTTAAAGCGACATTGCCTTAAACTGTTAGGAAAAGTAGCTTCTGATTCAGAGGATGATGCAAGTTGTAATATGTCAATCAATGAAACCGACATGTTAGACACTTTCTTTAGTGACTATGATGAGACAAAAGAACATAAATATTATGATGGAAAAGACACAATGAACCACCCTAAAGAAAAAGCGAGAGTGAAAAAACCCATTGGTTCTTCAGAAAGGTATCAGAGGTGGCTTCAATACAAATTTTTTTGTGTGCTCTGCAAAAGGGAGTGTATAGAGGCTAGAATACTGCATCATTCTAAGATGCATATGGAAGATGGTGTTTATACATGTCCAGTGTGTACAAAAAAGTTCAAGAGAAAAGAATTTTTTGTACCACATGTAATGGAACATGTTAAAATGCCACCTAGTAGAACGCACAGACCTAAAAAGAAAATCATACTGAAAAAAGAGAGATCACCACAAAAGACAACAGCTTCCAGCAGCCCGCCTCCAGCGTTTCAGGAAAAGTCAGATCAGCCACAGCTGCCTGAAAACTTCGAAAATGACACACACGAATATGTCACGTTCAGCCAACTGGAAAATTGCCAGCTACAAGACAGAGACATATATCCGTGTCCCGGAACAGATTGTTCTAGAGTATTTAAACAGTTTAAATACTTAAGTGTACATCTGAAAGCTGAACATCAAAACAACGATGAGAATGCAAAACACTACTTGGATATGAAAAACAGGAGAGAGAAATGTGCTTTCTGTCGCCGACACTTCATGACATCCTTTCATCTGCGGGAGCATGAACGTGTGCACTGTGGGCCTCAGCCGTATATGTGTGTGTCAATGGATTGTTACGCTAGATTTGGGTCAGTTAACGAGCTTCTCAATCACAAACAAACACATGATGATCTTCGTTATAAATGTGAGCTAAATGGCTGTAATATTGTTTTCAGTGACTTAGGGCAGCTTTACCATCATGAGGCGCAGCACTTCAGAGATGCATCGTACACCTGCAACTTCTTTGGTTGCAAAAAGTTTTATTATTCAAAAACTGAATTTCAAAATCACCTTGCAGTGCATAATATTGAAGTCTCAAATGGGGAAGTGAAGCAGACTTTCAAACTTGAGGCGTCAGTTTCAAAAGACAAATGCAGTTATCTTCCAGAGCCTCAGCTGCTTGAACAATCTGAAAATTCCAGCCTGCATGATAACTTGGATCCCTCAGGCTCTCAGGAAGTTCCGCAGATTAAGGAAGAAGCTCTCTCTGATAGTGAAGATCTAGACAGTGAAAGTAATTGCAGTCTTCATTGTGGGGAGCACAGCACAGGTGCTGCGGTAAACCAAGGCCAGGTGTCTCCTCTGATGATTGAAACAATGGTTCACAATCAGGCAGTCCCAGGTTTTCTCCTGTCCCAGGAAGAGGTCTTCCATCCAGCAGATGTGAAACAACAGTGTTCCAATGTGGCAGTTGGCTTTGATGAAAAAAATCTTTCCTGTGGTTTTGAAGGCTGCTGTTCTACACACAAAAATTCCAGAAGTATCCAAAAACACCTTCGCAGACCCCATCCGTATAATTTTAAAGGTAAAAAACATACAGAGATGAAAACTAAAGACTTTCTCGATCTGATGAGTGACACTCAGGACAGCAGATTCCCTGCAGACATTACTACAGAGTTAGGTCATAATTCAGACACAAATGCTGACTCTCCAGAAAGCTCATATTGTACTATAGATGGTAAAGGAAACAATGGCCTGAAAGAGGAAACATGTCCTTCTTCTCCAGAAACATCTTTTTATGACAGCTCTAAAGAATCAAATATTGAAGATAACATGTTGGAACTAATGTTAGGCTTGAAACACCTAAGCTTGAAAAATTCTAACATTCAGAATTCTTCAAAACACAAGTCTTATTTGGGCTCCTTACAGTCCTACTCATCTAGGGATGCCAAGTGCCCCGGATCTGTAGATGGAACTACCTCAAAATTTCAGCTTCAAGAGCAACAAGATAATTTACCCAGCCAGTACCTTACTCAGCTGGCAGCTAAACCCTTTTTCTGTGAATGTCAAGGATGTACGTGTGAGTTTGTGACCAGAGAAGCTCTCCTAATGCATTACGTTAAAAAGCATAACTATTCCAAGGAAATGGTTCTTCAGTTAAATATGTTTCAGCATCGGTACTCGCCGTTTAAGTGTCATATTTGCCAAAGATCATTTACAAGAAAAACACACCTTAGAATTCACTACAGAAACAAACATCAAATTGGCTGTGAGAGGGTCGCTCACAAGGTCTGCTCTAATGAAAAATTTGATCCTGTAGGTTTATGTACAGGTGACATGCGTAAAAATAGCGGTGTTCCAACACCTGTCTGCGCAACCAGCATCGAATTCAGTGAACATTCAGACTACTCAGAGCAGCTGTGTCATCCGAAGAAGGAAGACACTAGTTCTGAGACAGATTTGGAGTCCAGTGAAGAGACAGACAATAATGTAACAAGAAAAACATCTAATACAGCTTCTCTGGACAGTCACAGGGAAGAACTGGAAGCAAGACAGGGAAGAGGAAGCAAAAGAACAGTTGCTAAAGGAAACTTATGTTACATATTGCATAAGTACCACAAACCATTTCATTGTATACATAAAAGTTGCAACTCTGCATTTACCAACCAGAAAGGTTTGATTCGCCATTATAGAACTGTTCACCAGTACAATAAAGAACAGCTCTGCTTAGAAAAAGACAAAGCAAGAACAAAAAGGGAACTTGTCAAATGTAAAAAAATATTTGCATGCAAATACAAAGAGTGTGGTAAGCGGTTTTTATGTTCCAAATCTCTTGCTAAGCACTGTAGTGACTTCCACAATGAACACTTAGAGGATCAAAAACTGCTTTCTGAAGCTGAATCTGCAAGATTTGTTTGTAACCAAGCCCATTGCCCTGCTGTATTTTATACCTTTGATAAGCTTAAACAGCACCTAATAGAAGAACATGACAGTGAAGAGAAATTAAACAAAGATTTTGAAATCCATTGTGACCTTAATGGCTGTGATCGAATTTTCACTAATTACAGTCACTACTCTCAACATGTGTATTTCCGACATAGTGAATATTATGATAGTCTCTTTGGAAATCAGAAAGAGGAGGAAGATAATCAAGATAAAGATAAAAATGAACAAAGTTATTTGAAAGACGGTGTTGACGTAAGCAAGCAGAATGGGAAGCAGGTAAAAGAAAAATCTAAACGAATTATCAGGAGTAGAGAAAAGCATTTGATGAGTTTCAAAACAAAAGAGGAAGCCCTACAAATGTGCAAAGAGAAATCTAACCAGACCCAGTACCCTTGCATGGTTCAGGGATGTTTGTCTGTTGTCAAATTGGAAAGCAGTATAGTGAGGCACTATAAGCGCACACATCAGATGACCAATATGTACATAGAGCAACAGATTCAGAAACTTGTTGTTTGTGTTAAATGTGGCATAATGATTGAAAAACAGTCCTGCTCCGGAACAGCTTCAGACTTGGATAAAAAAGGTGTAAAAGAGGGTAAAGCAGCTAACCCCGAGTGTGTGCAGGAAAGTGAAAAACCTCTTGTTCCAAATACTGATCATGATCCTCAAGATGTGAGCAATGACGACCAAAAAAGATGTCCGTCAGGTGGTGTGAGTTTTGATGCCAGTGCCTTTATGTATTCCGGCACTTTAAAATGTAACCACAGTTCAAAGAACACCTGTTTCGAAGAGTCTAACGTCAGGGAGACAGTTATGTGTAAACCTGAAGATTTCCCTGAAAATAGTGAAAGAGAGAATAGCTCGTACTTCTCCAGTTTACAATTAGAGTTGCCAAGAGAGAAAGACCCAGAAGGATGTCAAAATAGTGCAGTTAATCAAAATGCAGAAAGAAATGTATTTTGTGCTACAAAAGACAAAACTCAGAAGCCTCCAGTGTCCAAATTATTTGATTTAAAGACATATAAACCAATGGGGTTTGAGTCTTCATTTTTAAAATTTATTCAGGAAAGCGAGGGAAAAGATGACGACGACGACGATGATTTTGATGAGGTAGTAGAATGGGAGTCTCCTGAGCAGTTGCCAGCAGATAAAACCTTGGAGAAAGAGGGAGACGGTCAAGGGGAGACACCAGTAAATAACTTTGTAAATGATGAAAATGTACTCGTAACCCAAAATAATCATGGGCAGCTAACAGAAATCCAGCCCTTGTTGTCAGAATCGTCATCTGCCCCTTCTTTAGAAAATTTGAGGGCAATCTTGGACAAGGCACTAACGGACTGTGGAGACCTTGCCTTAAAACAGCTTCATTACTTAAGACCAGTAGTTGTTCTTGAAAGATCCAAGTTTTCCACACCCCTCATAGACTTATTTCCAACAAAAAAGACAGATGAGCTTTGTGTAGGAAGTTCATAAGTAGTTTTGCTTAGAGCAGATTGCCTTCACTACTGCTATATGGGGAGAACTTCAAATTAGAACAGTAATTGTTACAGTACACACTGTTTAGGTTAGTTTAGACTGTTCAATTCCATGAATGTATATTATCTGTCAAAATTATTGGCCAAGTTAATTTAGCTCCCCATTTTTTTCAGTGGGCTATGCCGATATTGGTGCTATTTAACACATCAGAATACTGGGGTCTTCCTCTTGAAGAGTAAACGTGCATGATTGTATATGGAACAAGTACTAGGGTACCAGGGTTTGGGGGATGATGGAGTTATTACTTGACTTGAATGTGCACCCTAGGGTGCTTTGTGTAACATATTGTACACTACAGCATCTTATATTTTTTGAGTTATGAGTTTCAATAAATTACAGTTTTTCACCCATCTGTTTACTGTACAATAAATCTTTAATTTGGTTTACTTGTAATTGAATTTGGGACCATTCTGAGTGCATTGGACAATGTTGCTTAAGTTTTATGCATTTGTAGATAATTTATAAGACTGATAAAACAGTATAGATACAGGAAAAAGTATTACATTTTATTTTGTAATATGCTTTGTGCTTTTTTCAGTCTTGAAAGAATTAGAATTAGTACAGGCAGAAAGCACTTGCCACGTAGAGATGAGGAAGTCCTAGTTACCTTTCCCTTTAAAGGAAGAAGATGCTTCAGAGAGCGTATGGTACAACATAAGTGTTGGAAGAGCGCTGCCAGGCTTCCGAGACAGTTGTGTCATGTGAAAGTATCAGAGCACATTTTGGATTCCCTGTTTAGCTTTTTTGATAATGAATAAAACCTAGCTGGAAGATTCATCAGAAGAGTAATTAATATTTTAAGATCTGTTTCTTGTTCTGCTGTGTCTCATTTCTTGCTATACTTCTGGATACGTCGTGAGGGCCAGAATCTGTTTGCCCTGTGAGTGCTATTTCCCAGGCTCTGTGAGGATGTTAATGAGCAAGTAGCAATCGCAGCTTCTTGATTGAGGGCATGGGTTTTGTTGTAGTGTTTTGGGTTTTATACTGCGATCTGAAAAGTAGCAGTGGAATGGAAATGGAGAAAACTTGGGGAAATGTTTAAAAATAACTATGAATATTGGCTGGGTGCAGGAATGAAGAAGGCAATTAAAAAAAATCTGGGGAACTGCATTATGACCAAAACTAGGCAGAAATGCCATCTTCATACTACAAAACTTTTTGGGGCATTCTTAAAATAAAGAGTTAAATTAAATGTTGTACACCAAGCAGGAGAAGTATAGTTTATTGTGTATCTTTTCCTGTTGTTTCCTTTCTGTAAACTGTAAGCTTCTTGTTATGAAAAGTGTATGGTGCATGAATCTTCTCACTGGCTTTTAAAAATGGAAGTTAGGGTCAAAAGGTCAGATACCTGAAGTAGATGGAAGTGTGTTCCAACGTAATTTTTGTCTTTTTTTTTTTTTTTTTTAAAAAAAAAAGAAGTTTACCTTTTAATGTCAAGTTTGTGTCATGTTCAGACATACTTGAATCTTTCAGGATCTCAGAACAGGAAGAGGGGTTAACTGTAAACTTAATAAAAATTTACAGCTGGGCATGATGATCTTTCCAAACCTAAATGATTCTGTGATTCTATGTGATGTCTGCTTAAGGTAATGTGCCTAGAGAGGTACCAGTACGGTACTGGGGTTTTTTGAGTATCCCACAAAGCAGTCCGTCCCCTTCAGTGCCTAAAGAAAGAAAATTGATCAGCATGAATAGTAAATACATTGAGGTTTTGAGCCTTCAGTTTCTGGTCAAACAGCTTTATTTTCACTAGATAATCACAGCTTCAGATATGACAGTATTGAAGAATTCAAGCACTTAAAATACTTACTTGGAATGAGAAAAATCAGATGAGAATGCAGGAATGAAACGAGACAGAAAGGGTACATATATGCCACAGACCAGAGAAGTGGTGAGACAAAGGCAGTGTGCAAGCTTCTGCTTTGTGTAGTCCTAAAAATGTACCACACCTTTTAAAAAGTAGTTTTGATATGGTTGATGGCTTCCTACAACTTAAAATGCTGTAAGTACAGTCAGGAAAATGGAAATTATGAAATGCAAGACTGATACTTAAATGTGGTAATAAATTAGCTGAGCCATAAGAGACCAGTGAAGAACTTTATGCATGGGGAACAGTAAAGAGAAACCGATTCCACCAAAGCAAGTATCTGCAGACTTAAAAGGTAGGAGACAATTTTGTGATGACTCCTTAGGCTGACTCCTCTTTGAAGGTAACAAAATTGTATGTTCCTGAGACAACTGCATCATGTCTGATGCTGACTGCCACTCCCATCCATGAGCACACACTGATGGAAGTCTACTCCGTGCAAGGACCTGAAGTTGTCTTGAGTGACGTGAGGACAGCTCTGTTTTCATAAGAAGTCTGAAAGGTGTTACTCTACATGTTTACGTAAGCCAGAAACCAGAGGAAAATTTAAAAATTAATACCGGGTTTTAATTCCAAGGGGCTGCTTTATGGTGTAGATGCAGCTTTTGGTAAATGGGGTATTTAAGGTTGTGTGTTGCAAATAATGTAATCTTACAGATTATTTTTTTGTAGTAGTAGTTCTGGAATAGTTACAATGTCCTTGCAAGCCTGAAAGTATTTAAACACAGAATTTTTGCATTCCATTTTCATTGGGTTAGGTAACAGTTGCTTAGGTGTCAGATGGAAATTTACATGGGATAATAGTTCACTGTGATGGTTTTACCTATGTACACAAGAAAAGCCTTCAAGAGAATTTTGCATTTATTCTTTTAGACTTCATTTACACATCGTTTGCTAGACCTTCCTCTAATTGAACACTGGAGGCTCTTGGAGATTAGAGACATCACTGGTTTTAGAAATGCCACAAATGGTACCACTCTGATTGCCGATCTGAGCTGCCCCCCCCCCCATTTCCCATGCTCTGTTGTGCCCATGTAACCTGCAGCTGGACAAGGTTTCTCTTTAACTCCCTCATCACAGTTTCCCTTTCTTTTTACACTTGACCAATTCTCAAGATTGATTGTACTTAAACTTTCTTCAGATTGTTTACTTTCTTTTCTGCTGTTGCCTCTTGGAGTTGGCACTGATGACTGATAACTTTCTGCTCAGTAGGAAGCTATGTTCACAGTGGCAACATTATGGAATGTGTGAATTAATTTTTTTAATGTAAAAAAAAAACCAAAAAAAAACCCAAACCAAACAAAACAAACCAAAAAAACCTGGGACCACAAGTTGTCCAGAAATTAAGGAACAAAAGAGTTTCTGCCTGGCATGGGTGAAGCTCTTCTGTGTAAAAGATAAAAACTTTGTAAGAGTTTGTCTAAGACTCCTAGATAAATTGCTGCGTAGCACGACTTAACAAAATAAACAGTGGTGCAGCCTTGCCTCTCCCTTTGGAGCATGGCTTACTCCTTCCTTCTCCCAAATTCTGGATCATTTTAAAGCTGTGACTTCGAATGAGTTTGCGTTCCTTGTATGCTGTTCACATAAGCTCTGCTGCAAATTTGCCACCAAAGAACTCTACAAAATTGTACAAAATTACCCTTACACAATCCCACTGTTTAAGCTGTGTATTAAAGTTCTTCGCTGTTCAGCTTTACTGTTAAAAAAATTAATCCTGCCAATTGTTGTATAAACAAATTTGCATATTAAGCATAAATTTTGTGACAACCGTAGTTCTGCAGTCCCACGGAACAGTCACGTGTGAAGCTCCTCAAAGGTATTCTGCTCTTAACAAGTAAGAGTTAGTGCATGTGGTAAATCACCACCAATATACAAAGGGCAAGCTTCTACACGTTGCATCTCTGAAGTATTTTGTAGGTCCTGTTGAGTAGGCAGCTACTGGGATTTTTAATACTCTGGTCTCAGGTTGTATTTGTATTTCTGTTGAAAGACACCAGTGTTGCACTGGTCCATCGGCTATTTCTAGTTATAGAAGTAACGTCTTGCCCATTTCAGATACTGACAGTGTGTTTCAGTCTTTGAACCCCACTTCTTTATCGTCCACAAAATGCACTGCTGTCTCAGCAAGGTGATAGATGTTACACCATCAGACTAGACAGTTTGGAGCCACATCCTGATCCCCATTTCTTCTGGGCTTGTTTATCCAATCTGCCTGGCACTGGTGGGTATCGGGGGGGGGAAGGCCACAAAAGGGTAAAGGTCTGAAGTTAAGAGGTTTTAGTTTCTGTTTTCATGTCATCGAGTAGGCTATCATTTTCCCTTCCAAGGACTACCAGTACTTGTTGTACAGTGAAGACGCAACATTTCCAGCTTCTCATTTTCATACAGGAGAAGCATCTTGCTCTGCAGCAAAGGAACGCCATCATGTTGACTTCCTAAAAAAGGATTCTCACTGCAAACAGCGGATGCCTGAGAAAACATAGGTGCAAGTTCACAATCATGGTATGTCGCTTCCATTTTTTAAATTACCGATTTCAAGTGTGTGGATTTTATGGGAAAAAACATGTTTATTGGCTGTGCGTGCTGAGATTCCCCCAAGCCTGTGGGCTGCCCTGCAGTGTTCTCGTGGGTAGTAAAATACTGTTACAGAGACCTGGGCTGGCTTCTGTGCTTCTGGCAGGGCGCTCAGCAGAGCCAGCAGGTTAGTTCACTGGTTTTACTTCTTACTTTCCGTCTGTCTGTCTTTTTTTCATGTAAGATCTTTGATTTTTATGGTGCTGATAAAGCCTTGTGACACTGTACGTCACAAATTCTGCATCTTGGCTGCAGTGAATTATTCAAGGGAAATTCAACTTCCAGTTAAGTCCGAGCATGTCTGGTCAAGAATCTGAGCGTGGTTATGGCAGAGGGCAGGGGAGGCTTAAATGAAACCACCTTGCCCTTGTCTGGCCCCGTCAGGTGCTAAAGCTGTTCTCCTCCCTCCCCCCCAAAGTTTACAGCTGGTGCCCTTGAGCCCTTCTGCTCCTGCCTCCCCCCAGCAGGGCTCCCCCCGTGTTTTTACCGATGCCCACGCGCGTTTGGAGGGGTGAGGGTGGGACAGGCAGCTGTTGCTCTTCCTTGAAAATGTGTCAAGATTGCAGGGGAGGAAGTAGGTAAGGGCTTAGTCTGGATTCAGCTCGGTGCTGGGGAGGGATCTGGCCTGGCCAGCTCCCATGGATTGCTGGAGCTTCCTCCAGAAAGGAGAGAAGTGACAGCCGGT
Organism: Falco peregrinus; assembly: GCF_023634155.1. Lineage (NCBI taxonomy): Eukaryota > Metazoa > Chordata > Aves > Falconiformes > Falconidae > Falco > Falco peregrinus. The sequence continues at coordinate 120,496,453 of NC_073723.1, forward strand.
GACGAGCTCGCCCAGAGGAGCAGTGCCTGTTCTGTTGTGGCAGTGGCAGGTCTGTATTTCTCCTGGGGGGCCATACCAGCTTACAGAAAAGGCTAGTTTTTAACGTATTTGACAGGTCATTCTGCTTAATAGTTAGAAATGGTCACGCATAAAAAACCAAGAAAATTCAGTTGGCATTATTTTATTAGAAGTCAGTGATGAAAAATCCACAGACAACTAAGTTCTGTTGTACTTGAGGCTGGTGTAAATAAGATGGATGACCGATACTAAAGTGCTGTCTCAAGAATTGGCTAAAAAGGAGGATTCGTGACCACCCCTCTTACTGTGTCTCGTGGAAGGTTACACAGTGCTCTGCATGGTGCGTGTGTCCCTGGAACTGCTGTGGCAAGCTCTGTGCATTTCAGCAGCACCTATGCTGTCTTCACTTAACATTAGAGATACCAAATACCAAGAGAGTGCTTTGACTCTAAATAAACATTTGATTCCTTGGAGGGCTTTGTAACCTTGTATTCCCCAAAACATTTGCTGTTTACTCTGGTTCTGAAAGGTAGGGATGTGCTTACCTTCAGAATAAACTGGGTTAGGCGAAAACCATGAGAAGAAGGGCTTGAAGTATTTTAACACAGATGAATTCTTTGGTCCTTACTACAAAACCACACGTGTGTGAGCACAGGAAGAGAGAGAGGGAGAGAAGCGGGCTTTTGATGGCAGTGCTGATACAAGTCAGCTTCAAATGCTCACAGTGATGAGTGAGGCAGTCAAAGTCTAAGTGCTACCAAAAGGAGTCTCAGCTTCTCTGTTCCCAGCTGTGATCTCCTGCTGTTTCCTTTGCGCCAGCTCCGAGCTTCCAACTTCCATGTATTTAACCCCTTGAAACATTAGAAAACAAACCCAGCAACAGTGATGTACAATGAAGTACCTTTCTACCCTTGCAGTGCAAGGAAATAGGGCTGCAACTCAGAAGTTATTAATGCAGTTGGGGCTACTGCTGTGTGAGATTTCTGTCCCGTTTGGATGCACTTGCATCCTTGCTCAGGCCTGCTGTTCACTTGAACTGTTGTGGCATCTCATTCCCTCCATTTCCCAAACTCCTCTAAGCAGGCTTCCCCTCTTCTATACTCTGGTCTTTCTACTCCCCTTTTTTTCCTATGCTATAATCCATCTCATCCTCCTTTACAAAAGTAAACGGGCTTTATCTCCTTACCCAGAAGCGCAGGTCCTGCCATTTGCTTACTCAAGGAGAACAGAATCACAAAAAAATAACAGGTCAGACTGGAATCACAGCCTTCCTAATGTGAACGTGCCTGACTGTGCTCTGCAGTGGTCCCCTGCACGCCAAGTTCTTCCACTATAAGCCATCATGGTCCTTCACATGAGTAAGCTGATCTCCAGGGATTGTCTGTAGCAGCTGCTTGTCTCTGGCAGATCTCTGGTGGCTTGACTAGGAGGGGCCAATTACCTTGAATTCTTCCCCCTTTTTAAAAAGGAAGGAACCCATATTCTGGGAATTCCTCTGCAGCAATACCTGTCTGTCTGCAATGAGGAGTCCCAGAGCAAGCAGCCAAACAAATGGCTTTATGGAACATGTGTTGTGCCAGACTGCTTTATTTTAAAAGGAATTAACAGAGCTTGCTCTGGTAGAATTAGTCAACCACACTGCATTGCAAGGAGAAAAAAAGTGTTAGGAGACAGTCAAGGGACTGCTTGCTATACCAGGGGCAAATACAAGTTTAGTCAATATTAATTTTTGCACTTCCCTTCTCTTTAGTGTGCCGGTGAAAGGATTTGGACAAGTACTGGTGAGGCTTTATATGTATTACTATGTTTAGTCTAGGTAACTTGTACTGAAGAAAAATACTTTAAACCTTGAGTACAGACTGTAGTACCTGAGAAATTAAAAGTCTAGTGGATGAAGAAAAACTAACCGCCCTTTGATTGGACAGCAAATGCACGCTGAGGAGGAGTGCCTCTTCTGTCTTGCCCCCACATAACACAGAGAAGCTGTGTGAGCTTACAGAGAGTATTGCACAGAGCTAATCAACAGGAACGCTGTATTGGAAATCAGAAGGGAAAAAAAAGTTAAAAAATATTGCAAATTATTGGAGTGGTTCTGGAAGATCTTTTCTGGTCTTCCAGATCGGAAAAGCAGTGAGGAAAGACCTCTGTGAAAGGATGGAACAGAGATGACTGGCCTCGGTAGCAAAAATTGCATCCCTCCAGTAATAAAGGAACACCCTTCAAGCGTTCTTGTTAAAGCAAGAGGGAGGAGCTGTGTAGCAGTCGGGAGTCTACTCTCTTGCATTTTAGGTCACTAAGAAACTCCCTGCTTATGCAAGCAGGCCTTCTGCTGAAATTGTTAATTGTACTGGGGACCAGGGAGGGCAAGAGGGAGTATGAACAGAGAAGCAGGAACACTGCATTTGGGAAAGGTAATTCAGCTCTAGCATCTGAGCTCATGTTGTGCAATGCTGGGAAGAATGGCAGATGTAAATGGATGCAGGTAAGTACTGCTGAGTAGCAGCAGCGGGAACCAGCAGAAACTATAAAATAACAAAGACTGGTGGAAAACTTCCTAATGTTATCAGATGGAGCCAGCTGAAAAGTATTTGGGAGAGGTGAAGTTGGAGATAGGGCAGGATTTCAGATCCATGTGGGATAAACAGCACAGCATGGAAAAGATGTTTTGATTCTATACGATATGAAGTTAGAGACAACAATGAAATGGATAAAACTTTGTAGCAATTTCAGCACAAGATGTGCTTGTGTCAGAATAATAGCCAGAGAACAATGAGTGCAATAAGGGATTCCAGATTTATAGTTACAGGCGGAGCAAAACTAGGTAAAGAGGAAAATGTGCAGCTCCTGTACACCTCTCACTTGTGATGAGAGCCAGCTGCTGCACGGGACTACTGGCACAAGTGTCAGTACTGCCCAGGACTCCTCAGGAGCACTGCGGGGTAACAGTACAGACAGTAGGATGAGTTTTCTCTGGAGCCTTGTGCACCTCTTCCTTCAGAAGGGAGGGTGTTGTGTCCTGCAGGACATACACCTGCTCTAATTACAGAACTCAGCTGTATTTAGGGGTATAATGACCCTGCTCTTCCCCAGCCTGTTTTCTTTGGGTTGCCAGGGTTATACCAGATTACCTGCTGGATCTTTGGGACTGTGAGAAAACCTGATTAATTAACCTGATTAATGCCTGTGCCCTGATGCCAGGCCCAGAAGCGCTATTACAGCTGTGCCTTGATGGTTTGGTTAACACAATGTTGATGGATTTGGAGCTAATGCAGAAAGGAGTAAGGCTGCAAACATAGCTCTCTGGAGTTCACTTGCCAGACCTGTGAGAACAGGCTCCCCAGGGTCCCCAAGAATCATTTAGGTTGGAGGAAACTTCTTGGTATCATCTCCCTTGCCCCTACCTGCTACTCAAGCAGGATCAGCCTGAGTGGGTTGCCCAGGACCACGTCCAGATGGCTTTTGAGTGTCTCTGAAGATTGACTGTCTCCACAAACTCTCTGGACAACCTGTCCCAGTGTTTGACCACTCTCACAGTAAAAAAAAAACAAACATTTTCTTGTGTTTAGGTAAGAATGTCATGGGTTTTTTGATTTGTGCCCATTGCCTCTTGTCCTGCCAGCAGGCACTGCTGAGGGGAGTCCGGCTCCCTCATCTTCACTCTCTCACATTAGATATTTACACACATCAGCAGGAGCCCCCTGAGCCTTCTCCAGACTGAACAGCATCAGCCCTCTCTGCCCTTCCTCATATTAAAGATGTCCCTTCATCATCTTCATGGCCCTTCACTGGACTCTGTCCCATAGCTCCATGTCTCCCTTGTACTGGGGAGCCCAGCACAAGAGGGCCATTCCAGGTGTGGCCCCCCCAGTGATGAGCAGAAGGGAAGGATCACCTCCTTCGACCTGCTGGCAAGAGACATCCCCATAGATGCAACTCCCTCTCACTGTGTCTCAGCTTGGGATCCCTCCCGCATACCTGTACTGACAACTGCAGAGATCAACGGGCTGACATCAAGTTTTACTGCACTTTCTAGAGCATCCTTGGTCCGTCGCTCCCCACCTTCTGGGTCAAGTTTGAGGCCAATAATGTGCGGCTCCTGCTGTGCAAGAGTGGGAGCTGTCACAGTCTTCCTGCCCAACCAGGGACGCCTCACTGACCTAGCCTGTAGGCAAGGGGAACCCTCCTGACCAGACCTAGGTGGTCCCAGGTTGGAGCATCTTGGGCAGCAGATTCGCAACTTGCTCCACTTAGTGCTAGTATGTTCTTTGCCTTGCAGCAGAGACATTTGATAGGCACAGATGACAGCTACCCCATGGGAAAACTGCAGGAGTTTGGCTCTGACCTCTATTATATGAGGCTCCTATGGACACTACACACTGCTAGAAAGTGCTTGGGCACATTCAGAAGTATACTGACCTAGCTGATCAGATTTACTTGATAATTATATTGTTTGCCCTTGCCCAACCAATTCTACTGCACTGCTATCAAGCCACTCCTCTGCCTCTTCTGGAAGGAGACAGTAGGGTTGTTGCTCCACAAGCTGGGCCTGCTGGTGTACACTGTCAATATTCTCTCTGATTCAGAATGCAGGAGACCCAGTGCATGTGGAGGCCCACAAAATAAAAATCTTCTCAGTGTCCTCCTCCACACTGGTCAAACTGTGCCCTTATGGTTGGAGTCGGATGGAAACAAACTTTTTCATGCCTGTACTGCGCATCACTGAGTGGGCCTTAGCCTATTGCTGTCTCAGGGTACCTGTGTGTGATCCCTTTTCCTAAGTCAAACTGGAGGCTGGGGTCCCAGAATGGCTGCACAGATGGGACAGAACTCCTAAAGGGTCCTTGCCTTAGGAGGGATCGCTGGTCTTGTTCATAACTGTGCCTCTCAACACCCTTTTCCCCAGCCTTGCACCTCTGGTCAGCCTCCAGAAGTATTTCAATTTGTTGTGATCACGGCTACAGTTGGGTTTCTGAGGGCCCCCCCGAGTCTCGCTCTGGAGAGCAGGTAAAGTGAGGCCTTGCTCTGCACCACCCCTCAGTGTCAATGAAAATTTACAACTGGCCTGTGCCACCTGAGGAGAGATCAGGATGCAAAGTGTATAATTACAAGGGTAAATATTTATCCATGCTTATGAGGTGACCCAGCCAAATTGGGGCACAGGGTTCTTATACCTTTCAGATGTTCAGGTGCAACATGATTTGACTAATCATCATCATCCACAGTACCAGTTACTAATCATGGTAAAACTTTGCAAAGCTACATTTCAGCATCGTTCTTGCCACTTGTCTGTTGATCCAGATGAACCTGGAGTCAGTCTTGCTGGAGTTACTTATCTCCTGATGGTACCAAGATACTACAGCGACGATGCTGGGAAGGTTTCAGGGGTTGTCCAGGGGTATCCTTTATCCTTCATGGACACTGCTAAGCCTCCAAGAAGCAAAGTCTTGCCAGGGCTAGGCTGTCCTTTAGTTTGTTTTACCTAAGCACGAAAATACCAGAGTTTCCAGTGAAATTCCACTACCTAATGAGTGCATTCCAGTGCACTACTGTATACATTAACAAAGTTAATACACTGTCATACTATAAAGACTAATGGATATAGGCTAGGGAAGGAAATTTCCGTAACATCGGTCCCTACATCCTTGCACCTGAGCATCAGGAGAGGCCTCAGCGCAGCGTGGGGCGTCCAGGCCAACACGCCGGCAGGCGCCCGCCCTCCTGCCTGCCGCCGGCACCTCACCTCACCTCACCGGGGGCTCCTCGCCTCACCGGTGCGCCCCTCCGCCTCGCCTCAGCGGGTTCCGCTGGGGCTGCCCCGCTGTCTCCCCGCCAGGCCTCCCCTCACCCGACACCTTCCCAGGCCCAGGCCTGGCCCAGGCCCGCGGGCTCCTAACTGGGCCGTCACCCGCCGCGGTCGCCTTACCCCGTCCCGCCGCTCCCCGGGCAGAGGAGCCCACCCTGCGCGGAGGCCGCCCCGGCCTGCCGCCTCCGCGCCCGCGGCAAGGGAGCCCCGCGCCACCAGGGGCCGGCTGACGCGGCGCCCCGGCACCGTCCCTCGGCGGCCTCGTCGCTGCCGCCCCCGTCCCGGCCGCCCCCGGCGCCCTCCTGCCCTCAGGGCCCGGCCCGGCCGCGCCCCCCGCGGCTCCTCCGGGCGCCAGGCGGCGCCGCAGCGCGGGCGGCGGAAGGAAGCGCGGGAGCGGCGCGGGGCCATGGCGCTGCCCGGCGAGCTGTGGGCCGAGCTGCCGGCCGAGAAGCGCATCTTCTGCTCCGTGCTGCTCTTCTCCTGGGCCGTGTACCTGTGGGAGGCCTTCCTGGCGCACCGGCAGGTCGGCGGGGGCTTCGGCGGGGACAGGCGCCACCGGGCCCGGGGCTGTGCCAGGCCCGGCCGGCCTCACGTGGAGGGCGGCGGGCCGGGGCCGGGCGCTGCGGGGACCGGCTTAGTCAGTCGCCTGCCCGGGGAGGGCTGGGCCCCGGGGCGGCGGGGCTGCGGCGCGGGGCCACACCGCTCGGCCTGCCGGTGGCAGCGGCCGGCCGCCGCGGGGCTGCGAGCGCGGTGCCGGGGGGAGGGGCGCCCGGTGCCCCGCGGGGTCCCGTCCCGCTCGGTGCCCGCGCTGCTGCGGGGCCGGGGCGCGGTGTGCCGCCGCTCTCAGCGGGGGGCCGGGGGCGCGCGGCCCTGAGTCGGTGGGGGCACGGCGGGACCGGAGGGTGCGCGTGCGGTGGGGTGAGGAGCAGCCCAGCACCCCCCGGCAGCGCCACGCTCCTCCCCCAGCACAGGTGAGAGAGCAGGAGGAGCAGACGTGGGAACACCGGTGGGTCGAAGTGAAGAAAGAGGGGAAAAAACCCCACAAGCGTGGCCAAGGCAGTTGCTCACCACCTGCCACAAGCAGGCCCATGCCTGGGCAGTCTCCAAGTAACAGCTACCTCGGAAGTCAGGCCCCCTCCCCTCCCCTTTCTTCTTATTCTGCTTCAGTTTTTATTGCCGAGTATAACATCACACGGCACGGAGTATCCCTTTGGCCAGCTGTCCTGGCTGTGTCACCTTCCAGCCTCTTGTCCACCCCCACCCTGCTAACTGGGGACCAAGGACGTACCGCTGTGTAGCCACAGCCAGATCTGCGCTGTGCTGCCAGCACCGCTTTGGCCACGGATGCATCGGACTGCGGTGAAAACATCAGCTCCATCCCAGCACAGCCGGGGAAAGGCTGCCGGGAGGGCAGGAGGGAATGCTGCAGAGCCTGTGAGCCCGTAGGTCAGCTAAGCTCCTGCCAAACTGCCGCCTGGTACTCTGGCCAGAGGAAGAGTGTATTTTGAAGTGACAAAGGGTAGGATCGTTTCCTTCGTGAAGGAATGCATATACTGAACCAAGATAAGGCAGTGGATGGAGTAAGGACTGTTAGCCTTCCAAAATTTTGAAGAGTTCTCTACCAAAAATGAAACAGCACCTCATTTATGCAACTGCATCACAGATGTGTTTTCTGGTGAAGTTGCACGGTGTGCATGGGAGGATCTGGTGTTTAGTTTCAAAATCTCCTTAGTCATTATTGTGGTGCAGTAAGTCATATCCTTGGAAAAATGAGTTTGTGTGATCTTCATATAATAATTATATTGGAAATAATAAGTAGGCAATTCAGTTTCTGGTTATAACGTAGCAACTATGCTTCCGTTTTATATTTGGAACTTGATAGAGAATAGGAATTTAGGAATATTTGTTATTCTGTGCTTTTATTGGTGTTTGTTGTGGTTTTTTTAAACTGTCATGGCCTGTGGGATCGTGTTTGTGGTGTTGTTAAATCTTAATTATCTCCTTAAAAATATGGGATGTAGACTTTAAGTTTCTTTTTCAATTTTTCAGAGACGGGTGTATAGAACAACAACACATGTACCACGGGAATTAGGACAGATCATGGATTCAGAAACATTTGAAAAATCTCGTCTGTATCAGCTGGACAAAAGTACCTTCAGCTTTTGGTCAGGCCTGTATTCAGAGGTTGAGGGCACTGTAAGTACCTGAGCCTCTCTAACATTCATATGATACTTTTAATGTGCTTAAACTGTGAAATACTTTGTTCCTTAGTGATCCTGTGCAGCTGCACTGTTGGCATTCTGGCATCTTACATCAAACACTGAAATTTGGAAGGTCTAGGATTCTGTGTTTCTTGTTTGTGGCTGTATTTGCCATATAAAATAGAGAAATTATGTGCTGTCTGAATAATTCCTTCATGCAGAGCTGAGTCATACTGCACGACTACAACACAGATTATATTGCTATGTTTTAGTGGCACAGCTGACCTATTATGGTTTCCACTGCCAAATAATTAAGCAACATTATTAAGAATTAGTAACAAGAATTATTTTAAATTGTGACAAATACAGACTTTTTTCTGTGTTTGGAGGAATGCAATTACTTTCATTTTTAGATAAAATTAAAGTAGAAGGTAGAAAGAAAAGCCTGTGAGAACAGAAGGAGTACCAATGGGTACTACTTAAGTGTAAGAACAATTACATGGGACAATTAATGTTTGCATATATGAAAAAACAGAGCCATTGAGTTAGAACAAAGTATTTACACGTGTGATACACAAACAGTCTTAAGAGAAACTTTTCTGACCTGCTGCTGAAAAGCGTTGCTCATTGGTAGCACAGGGTCAAAAAGAAATCCTGAAATGCCTGGCATTCCAAAATATAATTAGAGTATGATCTACTACATGATGAACTTAAGGAAGAAAAGAGGTCAATTATAAAAGATAATGAAAGTAGTATTTTAAAATATTGTAAGTCATGTAACTGTATAACTTCAATGCAAAACCAGTCCTTAAGAATTATGCCCCCTCGTAACTTTCGCATTTCCTGGTCTCTTTTGTGCAGCCTAACCTGTGCCTTGTTTCATTTTGTATGAGATTGCAAAAATATTGTTATACATGTTATATTCTTCTTGTTGGGCATTTTGGTATGCCGAGTAGAACTCAAGACAATCTTTGTGTGAATTTGAAAAGCTTCTATGTTTTTGACCAACTATAGCGGTAGTATTTCATTTGAAAAATGAAGCTATCCTCCCACAGTGGATTAGCGGACAGGGTGAGGTGGTACCGCCTAGCCAGTGCAGCTAGCCAAAAGGTTCTGAAGCTCTATCTTGATTTCAAAAGCTTTAAACAAAACAGCTTCCCTTGGTGTTTTTAAGGAAAATACAGACGATTGCAATGAGCCTCTTTTGCCACTGGATTTAGTGCCCTGCTGAACAAAGAGCCGTATCAGCAGTCTGTGCTTATCTTCACCCAGGTCTAGTGTTGTTGTGGTCCCTCACAACATTCTAGCTCCTACATTGGAGAGGGATGGGATTGACAGATGGACTGTTAGATGGATAAAGAGCTGGCTGGATGGCTGCATCCAAAGAGTTACAGCCAATAGCTCAGTGTCCAAGTGGAAACCAGTGGTGTCCCTCAAGGGTTTGTACTTGCATGAACGCTTTAATTTCTTCATCGACAACACAAGATAGTTTGCAGGTGACACCAAGCTCAGTGCAGCTGATACACAAAAGGGAAGGAATGCCATCCAAGGCAACTTTGAGAGGCCTAAGGAGTGGGCTGTGCAAACCCTGTGACGTTCAACAAGGCCAAGTGCAAGATCTGACACCTGGGTCAGGGCAGTCCCTAGTACAAGTACAGACTGGGGGATGAATATATTGAGAGTAGCCCTGGAGAGAAGGACTTAAGGGTACTGGTGGATGAAAAATTGGGTGTGAGCCAGCAACTTGCACTTGTAGCTCAGAAAGCCAGCTGTATCCTGTGGTGCATCACAAGAAGCATGGACAGAAGGTTGAAGGAGGTGATTCTCCCCCTCCACTCTGCTATGGTGAGACCCCACCTGGAGTACTGCATCCAGCAGTGTCTGCAGCTCAAGAAAGACACGGACCTATCAGAGCAGGTCCAGAGGAGGGTCACAGAAATGGTCAGAGGGCTGGAACAGCTCTCCAGTGAAGAAAGACTGAGAGGGTTGGGGTTGTTCAGCCTGGAGAAGAGAAGGCTCTGGGGAGACATTATAGCGGCCCTTCTGGGGAGACATTATAGCCTCCTTTCTGTGATGCTGAGCGTCTTTCTGTTTCTCAGCATCTGTCCTGGGATTATCAGATTCCAGCAGAGCTAAAGTGAGATGACCAGTGCTGTCTGGGTTTGCCACTTCCTTAGCACGTAAACTGCTTCATTTGTTGTCTTTGGGAACCGCTTGAACTTCAAAGAGGCTGTCATGGCCAAAGCTGATGAAATTGGGTGACAGTTTTGCAACATTTTGCCTTTAGTAGGTAGAAGTATGATTCATTACCCTAGCAAGTTAATGGAAGAGGAGATCATAGAATCATATTGTAGAATGGTTTGGGTTGGAAGGGACCTTAAATATCATTAAGTTGTGAATCAAGTTGCAGAATCTTGCATACCCCTGCTGGAGATGGTGTGTTATACAGCCACAGGGCAAATGAGTGAGGTCTTCTGAAAAACACACCTTGTGTCTGAGCCAATATAGCAGCAAAGTCTACACTAAATAGGCTTGGAGATATGCTGGTATATCTCAGGTGCAAAAAAACCCCAACCAAACAAAGAAAACCCAAACACCAAAAAAACGTTTGATCCCATCTCTACTTCTGTAAAGTAAAAATGAACCATTGCCAAATATTCCAGGCTGTCGTTATGCACCACTAAGATCAGAGGGGGACAAAAAGCGTAATTATGAAACTTATCAAATTTACCCTTGAAAGGGCCTTATCACACTGAAATTTTAGTAGAATAAGGTGGCAGTCTGTTTCATATTGCCTCTGTGGGTTTGTGCTTTTGTTTTCAAGATGATTCTCCTCTGTGGAGGAATTCCTTTTCTTTGGAATCTGTCTGGTCATATCTCTGGTCGTGCTGGGTTTGGACCAGAATATGAGGTAAGCAGTCTTTAAATTTTAGTGAAAACATGTAGTCCATGAACTATACTGTTATAATAATTTATATTTTTTAAGGTTGCATTTACTTAAGGTGGGATTTAGCTACAGGTACCGGGTACTAAAAACAACAGATATTTTCTGGTGGACACAGTGACTGAGTGAGTCTGAGAACTGATAACAGTATGTGACTTTTAAATTAGCTTACTAATTAAAATAGCCTTGTATGTTAAAAACATACAAGTCTCAAAGCTACTGCAGTCAGATGAGGTGGTGGGTTGGGTTTTTGGGAGCTTTTTGTTTGGGTGTTGTCTTTTTATTAAGCCTAGATGTGATCTTCCTGCACAATAAAAGTCAAAGAAATTTGAGGGTACTGCTTATGTTGTCTTTGTGCTGTGGATGAGGCATCTATCCAAATTCTTGTCCCAGATCTGTTTAATCAGTATATATTTTTCTTTCTTTAACATAGTAAGCTATTCCAGTGATAAGTAATCTAATCATCACAAATGTTATTTCTGTGAATTTATCTAGGTTAATTTCCTAACTGGTTACAGTTAAACCACTGACATAAAATCCATTTTTAACACCCAGATATTAATGTTAGTACAGGTCAGAAAAATTCTTTTTTTTTTTTTTTTTTTTTTTTTTTAGATTGTTCAATCATTGGTATTTCTGCTGCTTGCAACACTCTTCAGTGCAGTGACTGGTCTCCCATGGAGTTTGTATAACACATTTGTCATAGAAGAGAAACATGGCTTCAATCAACAGGTATTGCAGATAGCACTTGTACTAATGTAACATCTTCAAAAGGTTTGGTTGGTGAGGCAGACTGGTGTGTCCCTACCTGTGCCAAAGATTATTAGTTTTAGGAACATTTCTACTCGCGCTGCAAAAAGGTAAGAGCAACGACAGTTTGTGACTGTTGCAGAAGTACCTGTGCCGCTCCAGAACGTCTCTGCGTGAGCCCATGCCTCTTAGCACAGAGAAGCGTGTGTTCTAGGAGTAGAACAAAGAACATTTCATACCTCAGTTGTTCTTTTTTGAATGGACTATTCTTTGTCCTTCGTATGCCCTTCCTGAGAAGTCTGGATCACTGCTTGACAGGGGCAGTTCTGATTCATGGACACTGAACAGATGAAACAAAACAGAGAAGTCACTTTCCTCCTCATTTTATTTCATGTATTGATTTCTTCTATCATCCTTAGCTAAATTAGAGAATTCAGCTCTTCATTTGTAGTTCTCTTAGGTACTCAGTGTCAGCCCTGGCTTGCTTAATTTCTTTCACCAACACAGCTTAACCTGTTTCAGTATCAGTTTATCATGAGATCAGATTTCTGTTTTGGGAGAGGAACCTCAATCTGGCACACATCATTGGCCATTTCATGGCAGAGCATGACTTGTTTCCTGCTTTTGGACCCAGCTAGTGTTGTCTACAGTACTTTCAGTTCCAAGTCTACTAGGAAGTTTTGGTGTTTTTTTACAGTAGAATGAAATTTGGATGGGTAGCAGATGTGGGATAAAGGTCTTTGCTCATTTTAATCAGGGTAGAGATGCTCTGATATTTGCCAATTTCGTCTTCCAATTTCTATGGAGGCAGAAAGACAGTTAGACCTAAAGAAGTGGAATCAGTTTGTTTCTAAACTCATTATATTCCTAGTAAATTGATAAATTCAGAGATTCATAGAATGATTTGGGTTACAAGGGGCCTTAAGCCTTAAAGATCATCTAGTTACAACGCCCTGCCACAGGCAGGGACACCTTCCACCAGCTCCGGTTGCTCAAAGCCCCGTCCAGCCTGGCCTTGAGCCCTGCCAGGGATGGGGCACCCACAGCTGCTCTGGGAACCTGTGCCAGTGTCTCACCACCCTCACAGTAAGGAATTTCTTCCTAATACCTAATTTTAATCTATTTTCTTTCTTTTTCTTAGAATTGATAAATTCTTACTTCTTTTATAAAAGTAGTAAGAAAATGAGTGAGGAAAAAAGCTCTAGATGCAGTGATTCAGTTTGCACCCTCTTTCAATCGTCTTTAAAACAGAAGTGTGTAGATCCTGACACATCCTGTATTCCTTTGATACACTTCAGTTATTTAGTGACATACTGTTTTCTTTCTAGGGAAGCCCAACTATGAAAATTCTCACTGAACAGTTTTGCTTTGACATCTGAGTATATTTCTGGAAGCTGCAAAGCTTATTTTGTTTCTCCCCCTGCCCCCAGTATTTGGATACTGTGCCAGCGGTGGCTCCTGCTCCAGTCTTTGGGAAGCAAATCTGAAGATTGTTCTGGTTAGTCATTAGCCTTGAGCTTGTGACCATCTCAGAACTCTTCTTAGACTCCACTTAGCTCTCTAGTCTTACAAAAAAAAATCCCCGTGCTTCTAAAAACATTGGTGTAGCTTCTAAGAATCTTGTTCTCTCGCCAGCAAGTAAATACTTGTTGTTAGAATGATGGCATACATGGCTATTCATATCCTAGGTGACTCTGAGCCATAGTCCTGGAGAACCCCTTCCCTTCCGCAGACTTTAGAGTGAGCATACTGGCAGACTAACATCCTGTTCCTATCAAGGGAGGAAGGAGTGTTCCTGTGTTTCCAGAGCATGAGTCAAGCAATCTTTTCTTCCAGGAAAGTCTTTTACAAGGTTTTTTTCACCACAGTGGTCCGCATGCCAAGAGTTGAAGGCTGAGTCCAGCCCCAGTCCAGTCTGAGGTACCAAATGTCTTACAAACATGTCAAACCTCCCTCTTTCATTTCAGACTAATGGGCTAGGTCCTTTAGTGAATGAGCCAAATTCACACCTGGTACCAGCCCCAACTTCGGAATTTCTAGCAATGATTCTCAAATGATCTTCAGATAGACGACTTCTTCCATGGGAGTGGCTTGCTGAAAATTAGTATTTCTCTTGAAGTCACATCTGCCTTGGAAAGCAGGAGAGAGGTGGGGCAAAGATGAAAGACACCATGCAGGTTTATAGCTCTACTCCTAGATTGTGGAGCTGGACATAAAGGAAGAGTTAAAATGAAAACTTGAGCTAAATGGATTCCCAGCAGCGGCAGCACACTTCTGTTAAGCTTTCTGTTAAGACTGTTTCTTCAGCTGTTTACTAAGCTAAAAAATAAAAAGGTTGTATAACGCCTTTGGCTGGCTGAGCTGAGGAAGTAAGGAAGGAAGAACACACTGCTGTGTATTTTGTTTTCTCTCTACTGGCTTGCACCAGTTTGAGAGTCTTGATCAAACAAACCATTTTTTTTTGTCCAGGTCCTCCCTACGATTTTCAGGAAAGGAGCACTGCTTATTGTGAATGAGAGCCACAAGTCTTGTTTTTCTAGTTACAGAACTGTTTTGCTGGAATAGGTAGCCCATACCGCCTGGCAATATTAAAGGCAGTCAAGGAACAGTGCCTTCAGGAGCGCTCCATTTGTTTGGGCATGTCTCTATACAGTTGTGTTACTGTTGATACGAATGGTTGCGTAGCAAGAGTATATCCCCAGTGCGCTCACTGTGACCAGGGCGAGTATGTCTACATAAAGAATAGTCAAAAATTGTGGATTTATGTCTGATTTGTCTTTCTGATAGTCATGGAAGTCTGAGGCCTCTATCCAAATTTTTGACCCAAATCCTTAGTTTTAATTTAAATCTGTTTTACCAGTATTTTTTTCTTTCCAGACAAGTTCGATATCTTTAACTTAGTATGGGCTTTTTGATACGACCTTGTTGGGATGGATCTGTACATAATAACTCCCTCACTCCTGTGGCTTGCAGATAGCTGTAAGTACTGAGGTAACAGTTCCTGAGAGAGCTGGCTGGGTGTCTGACCATGTTGCAGAGTCACTAGATTCATTCAGGTAGAAGTCTTTGAAATTTCTATTGCTTCTATTAAAGTTACACAGATTTTAAAACCTGAGACAGCTACATGAGTAGTAACTGCCTGCCAGTGGAAGCTTGGAGTAAAATGCTGGATATGTATCTAAAAATCTTGAATAGGACTTCTATATATGCCAAATTAAGACAATCAGCTTTAGTGATAACTGAAAGTTAAGATAGAGTCAACTGTTCAAGGACAAAATATTTTAGAGCAGCTATGTTTCTTTAAGTTTCCTATTCTCTAAAAATCCCATGATGTCTAGGATATAGATTTGTAAAGGAATGAAGGGACAGATAAGCTTAATTTTTTTTCTGCCTCCTTTAATGAAGTATATATGTGCAACAGAAAATAAGGGTTTGGGTCTCATCTTGCTAAGGAAGAATATATCTGCATGGGCTTCAAGTCCACATGGATGTAAAAAGCCGCAGTTACCAGGAGAGGAGGTGAAAAGCTTCTTCCACCTTTTCTTAACCGATGATTTCCTTATCACATTGGTATTGCTGGTCTGCAGTTTGTCTTTCTTTGTTTCTGTGCATCCACTGAAGGGATCAGTTCATTAACCCCTGTGGCACATCAGTATTTATGTTGAAAATATCATTGATATCCTTTCTTCACAGACGCTGGGATTTTTTTTTAAGGACGCTATCAAGAAGTTTATCGTGACTCAGTGTATTCTATTGCCAGTGACATCCCTTCTGCTCTACATTATTAAAATAGGGGGAGACTACTTCTTCATCTATGCCTGGCTCTTCACATTAGTTGTTTCCTTGGTGAGTATGAGAATATGTTTGGGTTTCTTCCAAATGCTAGCTTACTTGCATGGCTCAGCATGCTGAAGTTTGAAAACATAACTGAAAGGAAAAGGAGAAAAACCCAAACCTCTGGGAATTTATGTATCTACAGCTTTTAACAGTGTGTCTTGCTCCCAGTGTACTTGTACAGGAATAACTGCTTTAACAGTTGCTTTAACAATATTAATTGTCCACATTAACGTGATACATTTTATCTATTTAATACTGGAGTGTCTTCATCAGTCGAAAAATAAACATTCAAAAAGATTTAGAACCGATACTGGAAATACAGCACTATGTGGTGATAGGTTTTCCTTTTTCTAAAATACAGAAAGGACACAAGGACAACTGCCAGCAGTTTGGCAAGACAAGGCAGAATGTGCTTTGATTCGTAGTGTTTCCACAGGGTTTTTCTTACAGTATCAAACAACCAATTCTCAGTGGCATTGCTTTGTACTGAGATGGATAGCAATTTTTTATTTCTGGTTCTGCTTATATAGCTGCTTTTATACACTGACATTTTTAGGGCTTATATTAAAAGGATCTTTTTGTATACATCATAAGGATTTGATGTTTTTTATTGGTACTATAAGCTCCGAGGTCTGTTTTGTTACTTTTTTTCTATTTCAGCATAGTGTTCTACTGTCATTTTGCTCAATATACTAACCGTTGGTCACCCAAGAAGAAGCTATAGTACTGCTGTATACATTAATTCATTTTTAGATTAAAAGAGCACCTAAATAAGTAAAAGAATTACTACATCGCAGTAATGTAATAAAGCCTGCCATGTTAGCCTAAGAATAAATTTGGATCAATCAATCCCTAATTCTCACGTCAAGTTCAGACTTGCTGGTCGAACTGGAGTGCATCAAGAAGAAAATGTTTAGGAACACCTAAGCAGGAAATCATGATTATTTTTTCTTTCTTAAGCTTCTCTTTCATGAGTTAAGTAAGTGTTGCTTTTTATATTCTTCCTTTTCTTTCTGCCCCCTGCTTCTAGATTCAGATCACTTTTCTAAGTTTCTTGGACTCTCAGTTTGTCAGCTTCCTTTCTAAAGCAGAGGCACTGGCTGGCCACATTTGTACAAAAGAGAGAGTAATGCTACCCGGGAGGCCACTGCAATTAACACAGGAAAAGTCTTATTTCCCACTTACATACCCAATAGCTGCATTGACTTTCTCAGATGTGGCAACATGGAAGGCAATGTAGCTCAGTTGAAATCATGACTGCGAAGTCTTTTCATAATCCTGTTTTTCTGGGATACAGATCTCATTATCTCAATTGTATTTCTTGCTTACTTGTATTTTTTCTTCATTGATGCCTAATGTGTAACTGAAGTAAAACCTGTGTGGGTTAGTGGGTTTCTGTATGGCATATTCTGGCATAGTGCAGTTACCAGCGACATGTTTCTGAGGAACTCGGTGATCATAGTATTGTAGCAGAAGTGCCCCACTTAGGTGGTAAGTCTAGCTTGCAATTGCTACCTTGAGTTCTTCCAAGCTTGTTTTTAATTATTGGCTTAATTACAGTGTTTCCTCTTGCTTTGTTGTGCTGGCTCCTGCTTTCTGTGGTCCAGGTGTCCTTATGCTTTGTCATCTTCCCTTTTTTTGTCTCTGAATGTGTTCTGAAAAATCATGGTGTTAGGTCTCAAAAATGTCAGTTCATGGGTATTGAAATGACTTTTACAGAAAGATCTGTGCAGACTCTGATCAGTACTTCTTAAGGAATTGCTCTTTTTCTTTCAAGCTTTTAATTAGCAGTATACACTTAAATCATAGTTCAGCATTTGAGCTACTTTTATTTTCTAGCGGTGTATTGTATTGATGCCCTCACTTGCTATGACTTTGGAAAAGTCAGTTTCCCTAGTTTTATATTTCACTGGACTTTTTTTCAACAGTGCAGGTATTTTCAAAAGTCAAGCTACTGTTTTCAGTGGAAAAAACCCTGTCAAGGTAGTTTTGTAGTTAATGTTGATATCTGTTTGCCTCTCATGTACCATACCTTTTTAGCTAACCGGGATTTAATTTTTTTCCCAGTCCTTTACTTTAAAATACTTAAATAAAAACCACTTCATGAAGGTCAAGAGTGTGAGGGAAGGGAGTTCAGCATTCCTCCCCATCACAGTGTTATTCCAGTCCTGGCTTTCTCATCTGGGTTGCATCTGCTGCTGGTCTGAAGAGATGCAGGTGCATTATAGTGATTTGGGGGACATGACTGTTACTCACTGGGGACCAGAGCCATCAGGCAGTTCCTTAGCCCTGCATACAGCTGGAAGAGGGGGAAGAAAATACAAAACATGAAATTTCTTGCCTGTTTTAGACCATGGCTTTGCAAGTTAGCAGGAATTCGAAGAAGCAGGACTATCTCCTGGTTCAGTGGGCTCCACTGCTCATTATGAAACACTTCAGAGCTTTCCATTATCGGTGAAGTGGGTGAGAGTGACAGCCTGTCACTGATAAGACCACTGCTCCCAGCTGTCATAGTGGCTTTGCCTTCTGCAGTTTCATGAACTGTCAGAGCAAAAGCACTGTTTACGTGAATTTTGCTGAGGAGTGTAGATTGTAGATCAACCTGCCCCCGCCCCCATCTTGCTGTTGAATTGCTGACTGTCAACAGACTCAGTAGTTGTCTTCATTGATGGGGTGACCTATAGAGAGCCTTGCCATAGATCACACTTCCTACAGGACGGTTTTGTCAAGTGCTTTTTCTGAGGTTGTGCCTTCTATTTGTACTTAATTGTGCTCCACCTTTTGTAGGAAACACACATTTGTATGCCTTAATATCTGTATCTGTTCGCAGGTGCTTGTTACAATCTATGCAGACTACATTGCACCTTTGTTTGATAAATTCATTCCGCTTCCTGAGGGAGAGCTCAAGCAACAAATTGAAACAATGGCAAAGAGCATAGACTTCCCACTGACTAAGGTGTATGTTGTTGAAGGTGAGACTTTTTTTTTAAATAAAAACACTTTGTAATTTTGAATTTGTGGATTTTTAGCTTTGATTGTGGATGCTGTAGTAGGGCAGTTGCTTATATTCCTCAGCTATTGTAATACTTGTCAGTGCCTGTACCTTTTTCCCTTTTTTGCCTTAAGGTCAGAGAAACGAAAGCTTATCGTACAGCCTTAACTCAGCATCTCATTGGAAGCCTTGTCTTGGCTCTGTGTAGTGGAAATACATAGTAATGAGAAATGGAAGCAGCATTCAAGATTACAAGTTTAGAACTTGAAACCAGAGGGAAAAGTTTCTTTTCATCTTTTCTAGTCTCAGTTTAGCACTGATTGTGTCAACTGTGAAACAGTTGAAAGAGTTATGGAAGTTAAAAACACCTATTCCTTCTTAGAATGTTCACATGGATGGTTTCTTATAGTATGGCTGGATGGACTCTTGGACTACCTTCCACTTGAGGCTGTAATTTTTTCACTTCCTAGTAATGAATTTCTCGTCCTCTTTCCATAGGTCATGGAATATAACATGGAGTATGCCAGCTGCCATGTTACTCTCCACTTCCGTGTTCATGGAGTGTTTTATTGTTTGACATTTCCACTGTTGCTCATTCTGCTCCCTTCTGAACTTGATTTCAGGGACTTTCCCAAATTTTGTTTTGGTTTTGTGCCCCAGCTGTGAGGATCAGCAGTTTTGTTATTGCCTTGGTGAAAGCAGTATAATATGGCATAAAGAGCTGAAATGGTAGAATTTTGCTTTAAGAGAGGGTGATGAAGGCTTTGTCTAGCCTGGAAGCTGTGGCTTTCAAAACTTCATGCTGGCCAAATCCAGCTGGTGCTCTGCCTCACTACAGCCAGGAACTACTGCTATTGATATACTTGGGGCCCAAGAAACTTCTCTTTTTCCTAGAGAAGCTGAAGCTTTTCAAGCTTGAGAGTCAGCACAGAGGCTTGCCAAATAGGTAAGTTTTTCCCATCTGTGTTGCTGGCTGTATCCTGGCTTTTAACCATGGTGAAAGTCCTGTGAGCCAGTTGTTGGTACTCTGGCACCTGCCTAGTGTACTACTCACTGGCTTCTTCAGCATGCCTGCATTTAGTGGCAGTGGTCTGCAGTGGAGGGAGGCTGCCAAACCCCCACTCTCCTTCCTGCCATCCTTAAGAATGTTGAGCCGGCAGCATTCCCTTCGGACATGGGGGACTGGATGTGTGAGCATCTTTTTGCCAGTGTTTTTCTGCACTCTGTCATGGCACTTCCCACTCCGGAACTGATTTCTTAGTAACACATGCAACCAAGTCCTTTAATTTTAGGGTTCATTCTGTAGTAAGCACATGACAAAGGTTCCTTCTCTACCAACACTTAGTGGAAGATGAAGTTTTTTATGATATGCAGATGAAAGGGAACGTCGCTACCCTGTGGCAATGGTGGTTCAGATTTCTTCACTGAGAAGGGACTGGATCCTGAGGCTTCATACTCTGACAAGCCTCTTCCTCAGTTAATCTGTCTTGGTTTGGAGCTGAAGGTTACCATGACCATACCATGGGTTGTCTTGAACAATGGATAGTTTGTGTCCTAAGGAGTTTATGCAGCTTATACATTTATAGTGAGAGTTGAAGGCAAATGCCTTCAATTTTGAAGCATCGTATCTTTTCCTGCAAAAATCAGAGCAATCTGCCTCTTCTCTCATAGAGACCTCTTTCAGTCCTGATGTTGCAACAGCTCCTGTCCGTAGGCAAAAATAGGCCAAGTTTTAACAGCTGCTTTGATCTAGACAGCTTTTTAAGTGAACTGAAACAGTTCATGTTCCATGGAAATGGATGAGTTTCTTGGCCCTGAGTATATTGATAGTAGAAACAGTCTGTGATTTGCCTGATCTAGATAAAAGTAGCTGTAAAAATTTGCCTGTTTCAGATAAAAATAATTTTGAGGGACTGCCTGATATCTGTAGTTCATCTCTTCATCTTCTTCTTATCTGTTTCTAACATCTTCATCCTTATCTGTTTTGAATGATCTTTGCTGGCACATTGAAAGAATTCTGAATGTATTCTGAATGTATTGTCACAGGTCCTTTGCCGGGAGGGCGGCACATGTTCTATGCAGAATGCTCTTTCCACTGTGAACCTGAAATTGCAATAGAAATTGCTTTTTTTCTGGATATTAGATCCTCACATGACTGCTCTTACGTTTTTAGTTATTTTAGTTATTACATATTAGAGATGGAAAAAAATTATTGAAGACAGTAAATGAGATCATCATTACTTAGATATTTTAAAATATGCTTCAACCTGCAAACTCATGTGCTTGAGTTTGTCTGCTGTTCATTTGGGGACTTGGAGAATTCCTTTGGAAGAATCTATTCTATGTAATATTGCATAGTCTTCACTGCATGACATTATTCAGATGATGGTCTTTAATGTGAATTTTCCCCATCAGGTTCTAAGCGTTCTTCTCATAGCAATGCTTATTTCTATGGCTTCTTCAAGAATAAGCGGATAGTACTCTTTGACACCCTCCTGGAAGATTATTCTGCATTGAACAAAGAGCCAGCAGAAGGAGAAGATGGTGAAAACGAAGAGACAAAGTCTAAAACTAAAGTGAGTTCATCTTGGTTTTCCATTGTGTTATTAACTTCTTGGTCAGATATTCTGCTGTGTTTTCTGAATGTATTTTAAAGGTCCTGAGTGAGCTGCTAAAACCCAAACGATTTCAACACCAAATATCGCTGAGCTGCTAATTGGAATTCCTGGGGCTGTGTGAGTGGTGCATATAGCACCAAAGAGACTGTAGAAATCCACCAGAGCTTTAGCAAAACATTGGGTCCCTGCACATAAAAAGTAGGGCCCTCTTGTGATTGTTTGAATAAGGGGCCTGTTCAAGATTTTAGCTCGTGTTCCTGTGCTTGGGTCTGCCACACGAAAGCTTCCCTTCGAAGGAAATGCGCTCTTTTACTACAGACAAGAATTGTGGTGCAAGAGGCACGCACATGCGCGCGCACACACACACACACACAGAGAGTCCACAAGCGCATCCTCCCCCACCCTGGTCAAGAGCAGGATGATGGCTTTTCACTGCCCTTTCCATTGATGTGCAGCTGCACATCAAGAGTCTACTGAAACAGCTTTTGTGGCTTCAGGAGACTGTAGGGATGGTTAAGACTGATGGAATACCTTCTGAAGAGCCTGAAGGAGTAATTCAGAGAAGAAAGAATTGCCTTGTGCAGCCTAGGGTTAGGCCAGCATATAGATTGTTGTTCAGTTCAGCTTCTGTTTCTTGTGACCATGTAGGTGGTGGAATTCTCTTCATCCACGATTTGGTATGGCTTACGGCTGAAGTGGGGTATGAGAGGAGGGGATTTTGAGCTCAGCTGCTCTAGTCATAATGAGAATCATTTGTTCCATTTCAACAGGTTCTTTAGCTGTGTTCTCAGTACACAAGCCCACATGCTTGCTTCTGACTTGCTAATGTACCTTTGAAGGCACAGGTGTCCATCTTTCCTAATTAGATCTTTAAGGTGTGTCATAGTTCATTGCAGAGGACAGGGGTGTTGTTATTGTTTTTAAAGGAACAGTAGTGCCTTGGGGGGAAGGCTACACGTTGAGTGTTGAAGGAATTACGGAGAGGACTTCGCTCTCAATTCTCCATTGAAAGTCTGTGGCTCTAAATGTCTGCTTCCATGGTAATGCCTTTTCTTGAGTAAACAAACAGGATGAGCTCAAGGGATGGTAGGAGACAGCTTGGAAGGCATATCTTCCCACCTTCTTCCGGGTTTGCATAGGCATCTCTGCATACATAGAAATAAGAGACCACCACCTCATGGTAGAAATCTTGTTGAACTTAAAAGTTGGTGGGTTTTTTGTAACTATCTTCCTGAAAAAGGCTAAACAAGAAATTATGTGTGTGTATCTGCTGGTGGAAGGGAATGGCTTGATCTAGGGACACTGAAATGACCTAGGAAAAAACAAACTAATACATAAGAAATTTTTCAGATGTGTTCAGTCATACCTGATACCACTACTGCTTTGTTACTCCCTCAGAGTAAGAAACAAGGATGTAAAAATGAAGAAGTTCTGGCTGTACTTGGTCATGAATTGGGTCACTGGAAACTGGGTCACACAGTCAAAAATATTATCATCAGCCAGGTAAGTTATGATAAACTGATGGTTTTCCTGGAGGATGCTGTAATTACTGCTGTTTCCAAATGCCTGCTTCCAATGTTTTAAGTGTACATTCACATGATATACTTATGTTCTACAACAGAAAGGTTTTTTTTCTTTGCTGTATCTACAGTGAATATGCATTAGCCTTTCTGTCCCCTCCTTGCTTCATCTGGTTGGTAGAAAGCATCTAAGAAAGCCTGTCTGCTGCCGTTTTAATTCATCTCAGCAGCCTTCTGAATTTGGGACACATTTTTCTTGCTCTGTTACACTTCGTCCTTGCCTGTTTGAATCTCAGGGCCTTCCCTGAAGGTCTGTTTCCATCCTTGTGCTAGGGATAGGATTGGATGTATCCTGTCTCCCAGCCTGCATTTTTTTAGGTATTTTTCATTATCTCTGAGAAAGCTATGTGTCTGAGAGTTTCTGTCAGTCTTGTTCCTTGGAGAGCTGAGAAGGAATGTGATTGAAGATTATGAAAACTGACAGAGGAGGACATTCTTACTTATATTGTATTCTCATACCTTTTGCATTGATTATTGGTAAATAATTTAATTGCACCATTCTTAGTGCATGCCCAAATGGGGGGTGAACATTGAAGCAATCTCTAGAGATTGTCTAGCCTCACCTTTGAAGAAAAGGAGCCTGGTGGTCTGTTCGCTCATACTTATGCCTCTGGGCATTGCACAGTACAAGGAAATTCCTCCCCCAAACCTTCTACTTCTAATTCTTTTATTTGCAAGGCACAGCTATGTGCCTTCTATTAAATAATCAGCAGTCTACTGTATGCTTTGGTATAGATCTACCTATCTGTTCCACCTATCACTCACCCTTCTTTTCTCCAAGTTTCCCAGCCTTTTCGGTTATTTGCTGTTTCTCTTAGCTGCCCTCCTATGCACCTTCTGTAACTCCATCATGTCTTTCTTGAGATGTGTGCCCCATACCAGGAATGCTGGTTCTGTTCTTTTTCTAAGGCTACTCACCAGGTTATCAGGCTATAAACATCACTATCAAGTTCCTGTTTAAGAAACTATCATTCTTTCCACACTGGCTTTTTCTTATCCATGTAATTGAACACTTCAGTGTCGTTGTTCTTGCTTTCTACTTTAAGGCAATTGCTTTCTAGCCTCAGTGGATCCAACTGCAGTCTTGATCCCTACTAACTAGCAACTATTATGACACTTGCCACGCTGCTAACTCATGTAACATTTGTCTTTCGATTCACTTTCTAGAAACTATTACTTTGCTGTAATAGGTAGATTTTATCTTCACTTCCAGAATTTTTCACAAATTCTTCTGCAGTGTCTTCTACTTTTTCTGTTGATTGTTTGCTGTCACAGCCATCCCTCTTTTTTTTTTTTTTTTTGTCCCGTCTATTTCAGTAACCAACAATATTCTGGCACCTTCCACATTACTCTAAAAAGACCAAACAGCCACTTGAATGGATTGAAAAGGTACTAGTCACCTTCTCTAGAAAACTTGGTATGGCATGGTCCTACCTCTTGACTCTGAAAAACCAGGCAAGCACAGTGCTTGTTCACAGTGATGCATGGCTTAGATGGAAGCTTAGACTGTTTCCAGGAATAGTAGTATGACACAGCACAGACAAATTTTTTTTAGTTTTAAACTTCTTGAAAGTTCTGCTCAGTTCCAAGGAGATGGATTCTACCCTGTACTCCTTCCTTATTTATCTTCTTCTTGCCTTTTCATCTTCCTTCACAACTTCCATTATGTAGACTTCTTTTCTTTTTTTCTTTTTTTAGCTCACTGACAGAAAATAGTGTTTCTCTACTGCATGCATTTACAGAAAGCAGATAAAGGCCAGCTGTTTGTTTCTCACTGTATGTTAGTTCTAAAGTAATATATTTGGGTATTTTCAGTGGCATTTCTATGCAAATCTGTAATATGTATAGGCCATGTTTTAGACTTAGAAGAAAAATTTGTCTTAATTAAGAATGTTGTTTCCTTCCTCTAGATGAATTCCTTCCTCTGCTTCTTCTTGTTTGCTGTGTTAATTGGTCGAAAAGAACTCTTTGCTGCATTTGGTTTCTATGACACCCAGCCTACCCTGATAGGCTTGATGATTATTTTCCAGTTCATTTTTTCACCTTACAATGAGGTAAATTGTTTTCAAGGCATGGATGCTGAAGTATCACCCTATTTAAATAATGATTTTATTTTGACTGAGGGGAAAGGTTGAAGTTTCTAGGGCTCTATCTGGTGTCTCATTTTCATAAGTAGGCTTAGTGCTCCATGTTGGGTAAGACTCCCAGTTTCAGGTGTGGCCTGGATAAACCTTAGTGAGATAATTCTACAGCCACAGTGATGTGTGGGATGTGGGAAGGTAGAAACAGCAGTATTTACTGATAATATAAGGAACTTGCAGATAGCTGAATTTTAAAATAATTTGCAATATATTTATCTCCACAGGTTCTGTCATTTTGTTTGACTGTATTAAGCCGACGATTTGAATTTCAAGCAGATGCATTTGCCAAGGAACTTGGAAAAGCTAAAGACCTATATTCTGCTTTGATCAAGCTAAACAAAGATAATCTAGGATTCCCTGTTTCTGACTGGATCTTTTCAATGTGGCATTACTCCCATCCGCCCCTTTTAGAAAGACTTCAGGCCTTGAAAGATGCAAAGCAAGAGTGACAGGAATCATTGCTGGTTCAGAGACAATGCTTCCATCTCAGAAGCAAAGTTCAGAGCTGCTTTTTAATTTCTTTTTAAAAGTGGATAATGCCAATTGAGTGCAATGTTAACAGCACGACAGATCTGAGAATCCTGAAACAGGTATTAAATTATAAATAACTTTTTTTTAACAAAAACAAAACTGTGGAACTTAATTTGGAAAAAGTACTGGGTGAAGACCTTCCCCCCCCCCCCCCCCCACTGGCTTTTATCTCCATATCATAGTATAGACTTGTAAAAGGAAGAAAACAAAAGTATAGACTTCAAAGCACCTATCTCTTCAGTTTGTGTATGCCTTGAACATTGCTTTTGATCCTTTTCCCCTGCTCAGCGTTCTGTGAACCTTCCCAGTCTCAACCCTCTTCACAATGAAGAGAGTCTGAGTGACTTGGTTTCTTGTATTATAATACTTGTACTCACCAGTCACTATTTTGTGTTTTAAAAAGCTGAATGGAAGTACAGGCCTTTCTCCTGGACTCATGTCTGTCGTAATTGAAAATGCTACTTAATAAAACCTCCTTTCTCTGAAGTGTGGGAAGAACGATGAATTACAGCTGAGGAAATATACCAAGGCTTCCTGGAAAATGAGCACTAGTTGGTATTCAGCAGTGTTACAGTGGGATTAGGCTCCTCCTCTTCTCCACTGCTTGGGGTATGGAAGGATATATGGAGAATCAGAACAAGACCTACATGTTCAAGAAAGTTGCTAATTCTCTATTCTTCTCCCTTTTGCCTGAGCAAAATTGTTATCATCTTTTCCACACCTCAGTTCCTCAATTTCTGTTGTCCTTTTCCTAAATTCTTTGTGTATATGGAAGCATCCTGTTGCTCAGACAGTGCATCAGAGCCAAACTTTCATTCCAAGGGGGTTTGTCCTCCAGTCCATGGAGGGTATTCCATTAATAAGAATTCAGCTGAAATAGCAGTGCTGGAATACTTGGAAAATATTCCTTGTCGTTGTTATCATGTAAATAGCCCAAGACACAGTTTGTTCATAGAGGTTAGTGAAGGACAAAGTGAATGGTTGTGGAAATGGCTTCTGCATTGTTTAGCTCATATTTTTCTGATGAAAGGTGGCATTAAATTTACTTTCCTTGAAATAAAGGTAAAAGTTAAAAGGATGTTTGTATGTGCCATACAAATGTTTTGGACCAGACTGATTGCACATACTTCATACAAAAATCAGATTTTATATCAGTAAATGAAAAAGTTCGACTCGGCTCTGTACAAAGAGAGAAGTCAAAACAAATTCTGATTGTTTGAGATGTCAGAGTATTCTCAGACTTTACTGTTAGCTTAAATTTGCTCTTCTGATCACAGGGAAAAATGCCTTATGATGGGTATGATGATTCTCAGCTGTGACATGATACAAGATGTTGCTGGAAGCCCTTTATATGCCTTAATTCTAGTTATGTTTATACCCTAGTGAATATGAAGCTAAACTATAGATATGGACTTCGGAGACAGTTTGACAAATATATATACAAATACAAATAGAGGAGCCGATATTTGTCATGTTAATTGCATTTAATAAATGGCCCTTAAAAATAAAAGGATTAACTTGAATCTGTCAATTCAGAAGAGTAAAAAACCATGTCAGGATTTGAGTTTGAGATGCTGGTTGGTGTAAGCCTATGGAAAACATGTTAAATGGGCTTTCCTTTGTCTCACCCGTGAGGTAAAACTTAAACTCAACAGTTAATTTTGTGGCTATTTCAGAAATTTGGCTAAACACAAACAAAAGGAGACTAAAGTGGGATAATGAAGGAAATGCCAGTTCCCATGGAAGTATGAAATACTTGCAATACTTAGGCTTACAGGTGAGGATCATGCTGTTATGGCAATTGTCTGTTGCTTCCTTTTCTTCCTTGTCACTGTTTGGAGTTGACCTCTCTAATTCTCTCAGCTGGATTTCACTGTCAAACGCTGTGAACAAAGGTTCAGAGTTGGTTCCAGTCTGCTCCAGCTGCTTCTTAGCACTGGCACTGTTTGTCAGTGTGTGCTGTTGACCTTCTGCCTGTCTGCCTATGCAGACATCTGGAATGCATCACCTACACGTTGCAGACTTTCTACAGACACTAGTTGCTTCCTCTGTTCCTGAGAATCGTTAAATCACACCTGAATCTTTCTGTGCAGCTGCTGCCTTCTCTGGTGTCTCAGTCTTCCTACAGGGGTCCACACAGCTACATGACCAACCAATACAAACCACCTTGATGCCAAGGTGGGTCTACTAGAATCAGCCAAGCATCCCTTCTGATTAATGACCAGTTTTGAGGAGACAGGCAAGAAAATTAGCGAGAGCTCTGTGAGGCCAGGCGAGTAAGCGGGGGCTCCCCTGGAGTGATGGCAGTGCCTGAGGTAAAAACAGTAATTTTACCTTTAGTTAATGTTACTTTTAGTTAATAATGTTCAAATATTCAAGGCAGAGGGACTCAGAGCAGAGCATCTCTGGCAGTTCACGCAGGCACCTGCGAGGCTGGTGGGCACTGATCAGTGGCTTGCCCAAACCTGACAGCTCCAGCTCCCTGTTCCCTGCCTCACCAGCTTTTTCTTGTGGTCTTAAGTAGAAGCTTGACAGAGGACATGGTGAGGAAAAGTCCCAGACCCTGGAAGGAGAAAGGAGGACAAGGACTGGAATGCTTTATGGAAATAGGCACAAACATCTCCCTTTCAGCAGTCATGGCACGTCCCAGGGGACTTGAAACTTGTGCTGTGAAATACGTCCACAGAGGATGGCTATGGCCACTGGGCTTCGCACTTTTCTTGGTCGCCAACAGGTCCTGCCATTTGTATCTGGGTTTGATGTGTACGCAGAATTGTGGCGGAGATGTATGCACAGGTAAGGTTCCCTAAGGGCATGAAAGCGAGTGGATGCGCATCATTCCAGCGTGCGAAGGTGGCTAACGGTGGCGCCTGGGAGGCTTGCAGGGCACAGACCTGGTAACGAACTCTGCGAGGCCAGGCCAGTAACCAGGTCTCCCCTGGATAACGGCAGTGCCTGAGGTAAAAATAGTCATTCTGGAACGCGAGGCAGCGATGGCGGCTGTAGAACAGCGAAGGCCGCAGCGCGCCGGCACCACTGGCAGCAGGCGGAGACGTGGCCGCCATGTTGGGCCCCGCCCCGCCCCCGGGCCATGCCGGCCTGAGGCGGCCTCCCAGCCTGCTCTGCGGGCGGCCGGGGCTGAGGCGCCCGCCCCGTGACCCGGCCCGCGACCCGGCCCCGCCGCGGCGGCTGGGCCCACTGCGCACGCGCGGCAGCGGCCGGCACGAGCGGCTCAGTGCGCGCGCGCGGCGGCCCGGAGGTGACGGCGGGGGGCGGGGCGGGCGGCGCGCTCGCGGCTCCTTTGTGCGGGGCGGCGCGGCGCGGCCGGGGCGATGCTGTCGGGGGGGAAGAAGGCCGCGGAGGCGGCGGCGGGCGGCGAGGGCGGGCCTGAGGCGCCGGTGCCGCCGCCCGCCGCCGCGGGGGCCCTGGGCTCCTCTGCCGAGAGCGGCGGGTCTGCGGAGCGCACTCCCCGCAAGAAGGAGCCGCCGCGGGCCTCGCCGCCGGGCGGTCTGTCCGAGCCGCCGGCCGCCGGTGCCGCACCTGCACCCGGCGCCGAAACCACCGGCATCGCCGAGACCCCCGAGGGTCGCAGGACCAGCCGCCGCAAGCGGGCCAAAGTAGGTGGGGTGGGGTGCTCGGGCTGCGGCCCGGCCCCGCCGGACCCCTCCGGCCTGGCGCCGCGGCGCAGTGGGGGTCTGGCGGGGGCCGCGGCCTCGGGCGGGACGTGCCTCGGCTGCTGGGCCCGCTCCTGCGGGGCGCGGCCGGCGGGCTAGGGGCGCTCCGGGGCCGGCTCCCGGGGGGCGGGCTGGGCGCTCCCTGCGCGGGGCCGAGCGGGCTCCCCGGCCTGGCCCGGCTTTAGGCGGTGCGTGTGCTGCGCCGGGGAGGCGGGTGCGCCTCCAGGATAGGCAGGCGGGCGTGGGAGAAGCTAATGCGGATCAGGATCTTGTTTTGTCATACCGCACCTTCACAAGGTTGGGGCAGAAGCGCACTTTCACGAAGGAGAGCGGCCTGCAACAGGTTTTGGAGCTTTGCAGGGCTGCCTGGTCAGATAGCAAGGAGTAAAGAAGCCCCCAAACCACCCCAGCATTGCGTCTGGGTTCTCGTGATCTTATTTTTGTGATTACTGCGGGTGTACGGATGCAGATTCTCTTGAGGCTTGTGTGCATGGAATGATGCTGGTGTTGCAAGACTGGTTACAGAGGTGATGCCCACATTCACTGTGCTGTTTGGCTTCCCCCAGCTACTGTTGGAGAGTTGAGCCAATGCTATGTGAAGGGTGAGATTTAGCAATAAATTTAAAAGCTGTAAACAGTGTCTAGTAATTTAGGCCAGTGGTAGGTAACTCTTGTAGGTTATTCTGAACATGCAAGAGCATCACCTTTTCTCATGAAACTTTTCATTGGTAACCTTGTTGCAGAAGACTGAAGATCTTTGTTGTGCGCAGAGCTGGCTGCGTTTGACAGGGAAGGTGAAGTTACTTTTAGGTGCTCTGTCTGTTGTACTGTGGCATTGAATGTCTTGCTTTTCAGAGCTGTTCTGTGATGTGGTAGCTGGACTGGCTCTTTGCATGTAGGAGCCGTTGGATGGTACAGCCTGGTGCATTTTTTAAACTGAAAGAGGATAGATGTATATCAGACATAAGGAAGAAATTTTTTGCTATGAGGATGGTGAGACGTTGAAACAGGTTGTCCAGAGAAGTTGTGGATACCCCGTCATTGGAAGCGTTCAAGGCCACGGTGGATGGGACTTTGAGCAACCTGATCTACTGAATGATGTCTCTGTCTGTGGGTTGGACCAGGTGGTGTTTAAAGGTCCCTTCCAACCCAAACCATTCTGTGATCTTCAGAGGCAGTGTATCTAGGTTTTTCTTGTTTTATAGTGGTCTGTTAACAAGTATGAGTTGGTGTACTATCTGTGGGTTGTGTTGCGATGATGTTTCTCTGCATTGACCATACCCATTTGCTAAGGTTGTTAATCTCTTTTTAGCACGGTATATCCCCATGGTAGCTTCAGGCTAGCACAGGGTCACCTTAACTATGAATGTTTGTGGTGTGAGCTCAGTTGGGGAGTGTGCAGGTTAAAAATAAACCTAGGTAAAAGCTCAGGGGTTTTTTGACTTGATCGTTTTCTGAAGTTGTGTGAGTTCAAGGAGGATGGGAGACTTTAGAGGGCCTTAGGGCAGAACTAGTTTGTGTTGGTTTCAAATACCTGTGATACTGCGCTTACAGCGCTCTGGGATCATTGTAACTTGCTTCAGAGAGGGAGTTCAAAAAAGATGCTGGTGGTGCAACATTTGCTCAACAGCATGAAAAACTGAATGTGCTTGGCAGGATGGAATGTAAACTTTGAAAAGGTAGCAGATGATGGAGTGTGTTGGTGGTTTACTGAATTTAGGCTTTCCTGTGCTTCCAAGTGCTACTTTGAATCGTCCCCATTATTGCCCTTTCATAATGACTGAACTTCAACTGTGAAAGATTTGTTATTCTTTTGATGAGAAATGCAGAGTTGTTTTTGTCATCTTATAGTAGAAGCTGAACTGTAGGATGTTGGAGGGTCACTAGCTGCTTTCTTTTTTTGTCCCATGGCTGCATATTGTGAAAAGTGCTTTTTTCCTTTCCAGTAGGTAGGTAAATTCAACAGCAATATACAAAGCTTTCTTACTTTGGAAAAAAGCTTGGTTTGTTAAACAGTATGAGATACATCCCTTCTAGGTTATTTCTTGGGGTTTTCTGTGTTCCTTTAAGTTGGAGCGAGTCTTTTTAGCCAGTAATATTATTTATTTTTGCTGGGGAATAGAACAAAAAATATGGCAATAATTTTTCATTATTTTTTTGGAGTCTTGTGTTGAGCCACTAGTGTGATAACCCAGGAGAGGAGGCAAATGTGATCGTCTGTACCAGGGCAAGATTTCCAGTAAACAGAAGACTGACTATCTGTGCAAGATAAGTCTCTGTACATAGATGGGTTTTTTTCAGGAAATCTCGTGTACAGTTTTGGTCACCCACATTTGACTGGAATTCAAGTTGGAATATATGGGTTGTACACAGAGGCGATTTGTTATCCCTCACTTCAACAGGGAGGTGAAGGAAGGGAAGAAAAGTAGAAAGGTTGAACGATCATACAGCAAATACACATAAACTGGGCTCAATATGACTGGAAAGCTCCTACTATCCATCAGTTAGGTACTGAAAACAATTATTTTTTTTAGTGGAGGTAAAAACATGGCACTTGCTAAGCTGTTGAAGGTTTTATAATATGGTGAGACTGCAGTAAGACTGAGTAAGGTAACTCAGGCCTTTTGTTTGAGCTGTAAGTAATTCTGTGCTTGCAATGTTCATTTTAGTAGTGAGACTTAAAAGAGTCTTCAGTGTGTTTATCCTCTATTGTGTTTTTTACAGGTGGAGTATAGAGAGATGGATGAGAGTCTTGCAAACCTGTCAGAAGATGAGTATTACTCTGAAGAAGAGAGAAATGCTAAAGCTGAGAAAGAGAAAAAATTGCCACCACCACCTCCACCGGCTCCTGCAGAAGAAGAGAATGAAAGCGAGCCAGAAGAGCCATCTGGTGAGTAGAGAGAGACCTTCTCCTCAGACACTACTTACCTGTTCTATTGCCAGAAATTAAGCCGGGTCAAGTGCAGCATCATGGATCCCGTGTCTGGTTTTGATCTGGTTTTGAATGATTGTCTCCAGTGTTTTCTTTGCTGGCCCCATATGTGGAAGGAGGGGAAAACCTCAGAAAAGCAGCCTGATAAAGGTGGGAATATGCAGGATCTAATTCTAAACTAAATCAGACCTCTCATACTAGATGCTTACAATCCTTACTGACTTGTCTTTGGAAGCTTATTGACCAGAATAGCCTCTTTGGCACTTTGCTGCCACACCTGCTCATGTACCAACAGTCACTTATTCCTCTGAGAGAACAGAGCTTAGACTTACTGGGGGAGGTTCTGTGCAGGAGAACAGATTTAATCTACAGTGATTCCTGTGGCTTTAAACTATAGCTCTAATCAAGTTCTGGTTGGATACTGTATGCTTAAATTTTAGTGCTTTCCTCATTCATTACCTTTGACAGAGTTGTAAAGCTTCACTTTACATTGGAAAGTTTTTTTTGATCGGTCTTTTCAGGAAGCATCTTTTGAAATGTATGGTATTAGCAGTACCCTGTCCATTCTTTACCTCTGTTGTGTTTACAGCTACCACCGTTAGTTAGGTCTGGTGTTGATCTATCACTTTACTATCTACAAAATCATGCTTTTGCAAAGTTCAGCTGTTGGAGAGATTTCATGAGATGGTGTGTGTGCTAGTTGATTTTAGGCAATAGCTGAAATCTAGTAGTAGGTAAACTTCGGCTGCTTCATGACTGATATGAATAACTGCTGGTCTTCAGTTCTTCTCCTCTTAATTGGCTTCTTTTTGGCTGGCAGGTTTGAGATGTCAGTTTGTGCATACTTATCTTCAGTTTCAGAAAATATATTAAAAGCCACAGTTGTGTTTTATCTCTTAGGACTTGCCCCTGTAATCTCTTTTCAGTTGTGGCTGTTGGCTTCTGGCTTGATGCAGGAATGCTGTAGCTCATCTGTTTGACTGAAGTACTTGCAATGATAAAAATCTTCCCTACCCCTAGTTGTAGCTGATCTATCAAAAATGGAATTTTAATAGGTGTAATGAAGCAAGTATCTTATGTTCACTATTGAATTAGCTTAGACTTAGGGTTTAATCCTTGAGACCTAATAGTAGCACACTTCTGATATTTCTCAGATGCCATTTTGCGCCTCTGAGAATGATTATTGAAATCAGTTTGAGGCATAATCAGTGAATTAGTGTTTTATCCCATGAAGGAATAAACATGGAAGATAGGCAGTGATAGACTCATGCTGTCCTATATACACAACAGTCTGTTAAGCAGTTGTTTTGCAAGCACTATGTTTAGTAGTCTAAATATAACCAATTTTAAAACAAGCTCTATTCAGCTGCCTAGAAATAAGTCGATTTCAGGTTGTCATATCCTTTCTCCGTTCCTAGAAATCCTGTGATATGTATGAAGCAGTGATGTAGGAAGACAACAGATTTTCAGTTGTCATTCTATAGCTAGTCTTGAAACTGTATACGTTGGTGGATCTCCCTATCTTTATTAATGCAAGCATCGAGAGCGTCAGGTCATCTTATGCTGTTGAGCCATCATATGGCTGTTGAGGTGCATTGAAACTTCTAATCTAAACAGCCATTAGGGGTAAGAGGCATGGAGTCTGCTGTATATAGAAGCAGTGTTTATAACTGAGGTCTTCTCTCTTTGTCACTCCTTTGAAGCGAAAATACAAGTGTTCAGTAAGAAATATTAAGTAGGACAGTAATATTAGAGCAGGATTAGTATTGAAAATTTAACAATATCCAAAAAGTTAGCTGTGTATTAATGTTAATTTATTCTCACTGCAGACCTTAATAATTTCCTTTCTATGTTTAAAGCCTGGAATCACATAGGTAATGCAGCAGATGTATAAAGCTGTCACGTTATCGATTATGACCTTTTGTGTTGAAAAGACTTAAAAATGTAATAGTGACAGTAGCTGGTATTTCATTAGTCCATCCTCACAGACAGTTTACAGTAGGAGGAGGTTACTAAGTATCACACTTCAGGTGACAGTGAAATGCTGGTCTTGGTGTGGGTTCCATGAATGTGTTCAGCTGCGGGGAATTCCAGATGTTTTGGCTATGCAGATGTTTATAGTCTGGATTTGCAAGATTTACTGGATGTTTTCGCAGAGCAGTTTTAAAAGGTGTAACAATATTTCACGATTAAGATAATTTCTTTATAAAGTATCTTCCCTCTTTTTTACTTGAGAAATATTGTCTGATAACAAAAAGCTTTCAAACTCACTTCCAGTGCTGAATGACATTTGTGGTGGTTGTCCATATCCCTTTTGAAATCAAGGACCTTGCTTCTTTTTGTTTTTCTCCTCTAAGGATCTTTTTTCTTTGCCCTCACCAAATTGGATTTTCATTTATATAGCTTCCTGAATGTTTTCCTTACCAGCTTCTGTCTTTTTAGTTTTGTCAGTATTCTTACTTTGTGGTAATCTTATGTTTCTAGCTGTTCTTTTCCAAGGAAGTTTGAGACTGATGATCATCCAGGTTAAGGGCAAGTGAACAGTCAAACGTAGTGGTGCTCTGCTTCTGTCTTTCTTCTGGCTTTATCTGTTTTCCTAATTAAATTGAGTACTTGATGATAATCATGTGCCTACTGTTCTTTATTTTAAGACTATTGTTGATTGTATGAAGTGGACTCCTTTTTAAACCTTCTTCCTGGTTGCTGTTCAGCTCATGGTCCATTACTGTGTTACCTTGAGACTTTCGGCAGATTCCGCTGCTGCACATGTTGTGTTCAGCTGCAATAATTTGATGTTAACGTGGATCAGCAGTTTGCTTGCAGCTTTGTTCCTTTGCAGCTGGAACATGACTTTCTTATGGGGGAGGAGAAGCAACCTCTACTAGCAGGGCTTGTTTCCACACTTCAGTACTTAGACTGGGTAGCTTTTAGAATGGTATCCAAGCAAGCAGTAACAGTGATGCTTTTTTTTTGACTTAACGTTGAAAATGGCTTAGCTGTTATTAACAGACGAGGAAAATAGTGATTTCTTTTTGTAAGTAAACCAAGAGCAATTTTATCCCTTGTACTCGTTGTGACTGCTGATTCAGGCATAATGAATGCCACAGGCTGATTTCAGCATTTTTTCAATTTCTTGACTTATGGAAGGTTTTCATAACTTTTCCTGCAAATTTATGGCCTCTGGTGGAGTGTAAATATTAATGTTTGAGTTGTGTTAGTCTCTCCCAGAATGGAAGCAGGTCTTGTAACGTTCCCAGCAAAGTACTTAGTGTAGATGAAGTGAGGAGTATTCTCTTGCTATTTCAGATACGTTAGTTCATAGAATCCCAACTTTGGGTCTTCTGTCTGAGGCCTGTCAGAAGACAATTATTTGTCACAGTCTCTCTTGTAAGTTTCTGAGCTTCCCTTTTGGTAGACTGATTATGTAAAAGTACTGACTATTGCTCCTCTACTGTAGCTGAGTGAAAATGTCTTTCTTGTTTCAGTTCCTATTTATCTGTAGATGTGTAATCTTACAACATTCCAGATGTTAATCCAGGTTATCAAAGTATGAAAACGCTTGGTTTGCTTTCTGTGTCTTGCTTTAGGAGTTAAATTTGTAGTTCAGATGAAATTCTTTTAAGTTAGTGTGTCCCCAGAGAGCCTCAGATAACATTCTGGCAAAATTGTCCACCCAGTCCTAAACTCTAAAGAGTAGCTGTACATGTGAACACAGCCTCAGGTTAGACCTTACTCTTCCCAGTTTGGAGATGACACCTTGAGCAGTTGTGCTCTAGGAAGTGACTGTTGAATTAGCTAACTTGACCTCAGCGGTTTGTTCAGTGGGGGTTTGTTTGGACTTTAGAAAACAAACTTTGCTGACTATTGGAGCACTTGGTTTGAAAGAGCCTCGGTACAGGTGCAGCTGCTGAACAGCGCTCAGCCGTCTTTGAGTTTTCAACAGTGTCCTGCGCTCTGGAGGTGACAAGACTTCAGGCAAACATCTGACTGGAAGAGTAACGCTTAGGAGCTAAAACTCAGAGCTAGCATCTCCTGTGAAGATGAGCAGTGTTCGAGGTGACCTGTATTAGCTTTGTTCCTGCAGACGCTGCAGCTGTATTCATCTCTGTTCTAGAAATGCCCTGCTCCTGGTTGTTGTAGTCCTGTCAAGGCTGCTGTTTAGGACTTAAATGCGGGCTAAGGTAATTTTGAGACTTCCTCGGATCTTTCAAATGAGTGTTTTGCCTTTCCTCATGTTTTCAGCCCTGGATACATTGGAAGACTGATGTCTTTCGGTGCTGGGTATTGATCACATCACTGATCAGTGGTATTGATGTGTACTTGGCTTCGAACGTGGACATAGTTAGAATGCTGTTGGTGTGTCAAGGGTACTGAAGCCAAAATAAGTGGTCTGAGCCTTTCGAAAAATAGTTCCATCATCAAGTGTCAAGGAAGGGTTTATGGGGGGGGGCGGGGAAAAGCAAGGCTCTCTTGAAAGAGGCTTTTCAGAGTGGTTCAAACTATCCCCTTGCACATGGAGAGACTTGGGAATACCAAGGGCGAGATTATCAAATTCTTATGGTTTGAGATCCATAGAATCTGATGCTATCCATCCACCAGATCTTGGCAGTAAGAAATGTAATCCTATTATTCAAATCCTAGCCATTAAGTTGATCATACGTATTTAGCCACCAGGAATGCTACATATTGTGTACTTCTTTATTTCCCATAAAGTCTGATATAAAGCGTTCCAGTAACATGGATAATTCTTTAGAAGACCACAGAGTTCGATGCCCTGAATCTAGGTTCCAGAAGATGGGATTCTCAGAAAATGGGTTTAGTTAGTTGGTGAAATTTAATACCTAAAACGCCAACTGCCGGGCCTTTATGTCCAGTATGGTTTAACTTATGGAGTAAGGTCCCTCAGTTCTCCTCTTTCCTTCCACAGGGCAAGCAGGAGGACTTCAAGACGACAATTCTGGAGGGTATGGAGACGGCCAAGCATCAGGTGAGGGTGGCATTTGATGCTTGCCACTTAGTAGCAAGAGCCGCCAAGTTAGGGATTGATGCTTGCAAGTGCGCATGGGTGTGGTTGTCCAGAATTTAGCAGGAGATGCAGGAGCTGTTTACCCACCTGTTAAAAAAGTGAGGGGTATTTTCAGATTTCAGTTGAGGTCTGTACCAACTGTGGAAAAGGACGCTAACCTATGTTGAAATGCCTCAGGCCGATCTCTCATCCCTCCACTCCTCTCCAGGTTGAGAGGAGTCCAAACATGCAAAAAGACATTTCTTACCTAGCCAGTTTCTACAACATAGAATGATGCAGAAAGCCCTGGGCTTCAGCACAGTAGAGCTTTTTTCTAATCTGCTGAAGAAACAGTGTGGAGTACCTTTTTGCTCCTTTGTTTTTTTCTTTTGAAAGGGTGTCTGTCTGAGCTGGGTGCCGGCGCTTAGCCCAGGAGATTTACCTGTTGGGGGGATTCATAGTCTGCTTCTCAGTGGACTGGATTGTGAATTGCATTTGACATTTGACCTAAGTACTGATGCTAGCAGTATACATTTATTGCTTAATTCACAGAACTGGTGTCTTTACTCTTTAAGTACTTAGAGTGCTACTGAAAATCTTCCTCCAACCCTGCCACTTTTGCTCTCGCTTGAGGATTGAGGGTTAGGGTTTTAAGCAAAGGAGCTGAAAGCTCCAAAACCTATTCTGTACCTCCAAGTTGCTCTTTTTGGAGCAAATATAACTTCAAGATATTCATCTGAGAGTACATCCTTGCTGTTCTAAGCAAAGGAGCCTAGTTATGTTTTGGATCTTGCCACTTGCAGAGAATTTCTGATTATTATCGATTACGGGCTTAATGATGCATTGCCGATTTCATTTTTAGGCAGGCATTGGCTCTTTGGAAATTCCGCATATTTTGATTTTTATATATATGCTGAGGGTATGCTTTAACAGTTGTCCAGTTCAGCAGCCGAAAAGCTTACCTTCAGAGTGTTCTTCATCTGCACATGTTTCAGTAAGTCTTTAAATGAGCAGCATCCCTTAAAATTTCTTCACTAGGGAAGACAATCGAAACTTCAACACATTAGTTGCTAATGCTGAATGTCAGGAAGTGGCAAGTGTGTGTGCGAATGTGTGTGAAGAGGAGATGAGAACCTGGTACAGGCAGACCCATTCCTGCAGTCAGGAAAGAGCTGCCTGCCCCAAGGAAAGCAGGTGTAGTTCTGAACCGGTGCTCCCTTTAAAGTGTTGCTTTTGTGAACCACAAGCAGTAAGGGTGTGGGGTCGGTTGGATTTAATCAGCCTGAACATGACTTAACCTTGAGTTGTGTAGTTGCAGAAGTAAATTCAAGGACGTTTAGTTCTTATAGGATCTTCTGTTGGTTGGGCCAAATACAATGAAATCTTCGCTAGTAACAGCTAAGCTATTTCTAAATTCTGGTGTTAAATCTTATTATGGTGGGGGGGGGTTGTGTGTTGGGTTTTTTCTTTCTTTTTCTTTTTTTTTTTTTTTTTTTTTGTCTTTTCTAAATACTGGTGCTAATCCGGAGCTATTCTGACATTTTGATTTTCAAGTGGTGGTATTGCCATAGAAGACATGTGGTGTTGCAAAAAAAACCAGCCACCAAAAAAACCCACCTTGGAGTTCTTTCCAAGGCTGTTAGGAGCACCAGTTTCTCAGGGTTCTCAATTTGAAGAAATAAATCAGAAAGCTTTTCAAGAAACTGGTGGATTGCCTTAAATCCAAGTCTGAGAGTTTCCTGGTAGTTGATCACTGCGTGACAGTTAATGCTTTTTAGCAGATACCTGGAGAAGGCACACACATTTTAGTACAAGCCTGTAAGATGGAGTGAGGCTCAGCGTTTCAAATCTTTAACTGGCCATTCTCCGAAAATTGTGCTACCGAGTGAGCTTTTTGCTAACGCTTGATGATCTAGAACCTTAATTAAAATTTGTTAACATGAATGAAATATCAGAGATTTGGTAACTTTGGTTTGATTTACAGGCACAGTTTTATGGAGTTCGTAGTTTAGCATATGTACGTGTTCACGCAGTTGGTCCGATTTTAGACCGAAGGACAACAGAAGGGCTGGGGGATGTTTATTGCTGGAGAAGCTGAACTTCTCGCATAGCTAAATATTAGTGTCAAGAAGGGGTGTGGGTGTGTCAGCTTTTCCTGTTGTTAATTTTATTTTACTTTCTTGCAGTGTTCTGTAGCCTCTATTTTTCTCTTGTAAAATTCCTGTAAATTACTATAGACAGTTTTCTTTACCTTGAGTCATCACACAGTTAGATCTTCTAATCTTTGCTTGTGAATGAATTTTTTTAGCTTCACAACTATTTCCGTGCTTAAATTTTTTTTCTTCACCTTTGGGTTGTAAAAATGCTTGAAAATTAAAGGTGTGTGTAGTTGCACCAGAACTGAAAGAAGATAATTCCTTTCCTCAGTACAGCGACGTGTACCTCTCTCTGCACATGAACTTCAAACTTTCAGTTGTCTTTGTTAGTGTTACACACAGCAAGCTTATGTTATCTTTGATATTTATTATAATCTTTTGAACAATTCCAGTTTCAGCAACATCGGATCTTATTCTTACCGCATTACCTGTATTTTTTTTTCCCCTTGGGGATATGTTGGCTTGTATCTTTCCAGATAGAACATCCTCTCCTGTCTGTCCTGATCTTAAGTCACTTTCTAGGACGTACAAGATTTATATTGTTCTTGCTGTATTTCCCATCTCAGTATTTCATTTTGCTCACTGTGCTTGCAAGATTTGCTTTCTGCACTCGTGCTGTAGCACTTTATGTAGCTGTGTCTTGATTTGTTGCTTTATTTATAGGCTAACATTCAAATGAGATTGAGGAATGTAGAGTGCATTATTACATAGCATTAGAGTACTGTATTATTACTCCATTGCTAGTGTTTGGGTTGATAGAAATACAGGTGCCTTTATGAATTAAGTCTTTCCATAAAGAAAATGTTTCATGTATATGTTCAATGTTAGTCTTTTACATGTGGAGCATTTAAAAGGAAAAGTCAGAAATCTGTAGTTGTTGATTGTAGGCAGCACTTGAGGAGGAGGCACAGGAAGAGCACACGTAGGATTGTATTTCATTTCGCTGCCTGTTGTGAATGTATAAAATATGCAAAAGGAGAGGTTAAGACGGTTTCCTCTAGCTTGAATTCAGTGCAAATGAAACCTTGAAAAGCGGGTGAGAGGGGACTGTAGGCATTGTGCTTGTATCTTAAAGATCTTTTGGCTTTGAATGGGTTCAGAAACGTTTTTCATATTGTGGTAGAAACTGGAAACCATACAAATGGAGGACAGCATCTAAAGCAGTTATGTTTTATTTATATTATATACTTTCTTTATGAAATAATATATATTATATTGATATGTGCCTCAGCTCCCCTTATTCTTCAGGGTTGTTCTGTTTTGTTTTCCCTCTGTAGTATAGCTTTTTCATTAACCCTAGATGATACCTGTAATGCAAAGAACTGTTGACTTGGGAACCTCCATGTCTTGCAGAAGTAGGTAAAAGGACTAAAAGTATGATACAAAATTGGCCACTATATCACCTCATGGCTAGGTGCACTGGCTAGGAAGGGTAGTATAAAAATACTTACTTGGCAGTTCCTTTTGCAGTGCCTGTAGACAACTTGTCTTTTTATTGTAGGTGTGGAGGGTGCCGCTTTCCAGAGTAGACTTCCCCATGACCGTATGACATCTCAAGAAGCTGCCTGCTTCCCTGATATAATCAGTGGGCCACAGCAGACTCAGAAGGTGTTTCTGTACATCAGGAACCGCACCGTAAGTTTACTGTGAAAGTATTGATCAAAAAAGGGTAGGATGTTTGTGTATGTTATAAAGACTTCTTGGCAGTTCTCATGTCTTAACAGTTGGAAGGTTTGTTGATTTTGAGGTGGTGGGGTTTCATTTCTGGCATCCTATCATACTCTTTAAGTTGCTAGGGAAGGCGTTACCCAGTTCTTGATTGATGCAATGCTGTGAGGCAGCACGACGAATCTGTAGTATATTTACCGTATCCAAAACACAGTCTTACCAGCCATCAAAACTACATGATTCAGCTAATACAGCTTTTAAAAAGGAAACAAACAGAAAGCTGCTGCAAATGCTCTGTTACTTAATCTCAGCTTAAAGAAGTCTCTGTGGAATACTTAAAAATAATAATCAAATACATTGTTGCTTAGAATACGCCAAACCTCTCAGCTTTTTGTGGGGTTTTTTCACTTTGCATAGCACACAGTTGCTGTAATATTGAGACATCAAGCCAGTCATGTGGCTTATTCTGAGAACCAAATAGTTACTTTGCCAGCTTTGATTTCGTAAAAGAAATCGTAATAGTAAAGAAATGAAACTCTGCTTCTGAATGTTTGTAGCATTTCTTCCCAATTCAAAACTTCCTTACAACTTAAAATACAGAAAGAGGGGGCAATATTCAAATAATTCACTGGGGAGTTGATTCACTTGAGTTCAGGCAAGCATGCCTGAAGTTTAAACCTTAATAGAACTTAAACAGTAGTAGCTTTTGCAGATGATGCTTTTAAATTGTGACAGTGCTTTTAGGTTCCTTGGCACACAAACACGGTTCAGGGCTTTTACCTGTACTTAAAAAAAGAGTGTTTTAGAAAACTTAAGTCATGTTAGAAAAATTAACAGTATGAAAGCAAGAAATATTTCCAAAATTGCTTTGTTACCACAGTTAAAAGATAAAACACCTTATGTATCATTCAGTTTTTTTCACAGACTTAAGACAATCAAAGGGCATCACAGTGTGTAACTATGGTAGCACCCAATGCTTAATAACTTAAAGAAGTTATTTGAAATTTATGCATGGTGGACATCTTTGTGCTAAGAGTATGATTTTTTTTGCTTTTCCTCTGAAATCTCCCTCCAATTAAACCTAAGTTGTAACTTTTGGGAGTCATGAGATGCATAAAAACAGACCAAGTCAAGCCAGAAGGTTTGAACAACATTTTGCTCAAAATGATGGTGAGTAATCCTTTTACAAACACATTAGAAGCAGAAAAGCCTTCCACTGAAACTAGTAACGGACTGGGATTTAAAGGAATGCTTGGAAAGGGTTAGCACTAGCAAAGCTGCATTGCTGGTCTTTGATCCTTATTCACTATGGAGGAACTTCGAGCTCAGTTCCTGAGCAGGAGCCCCTTTCCAAGGGAGTTGTGAGGGGATCTTCTCCGGTTGGGATACCAGAGGTTGTAAAACGGCAGATGGAGCAGATGGTAATATAAACCCAGTGCTCAGCAGAACTCAGGAAGAGCTGTGAACTGCAGTGTGCGGTACCAAGGGATTTGAAAATACTGACGAGGACAAAACCACGCAGAGTTCCCGGAGGTTAGAGGGCTTAGGCTAGTAAGTCTGGTATTTCCAGTTTGCCTGGTAACAAATGGAATCAAGAATTGAATGAATGACCTTGTAAGTAAAAACTTATTTTGGAAGGCTCACAGTAGCTTTCATCTCAGTCCATCCAGGTTCTTCTAAAGGACTCATGACAAAGTGAACAAAGGAGATCCGTTTCATGTGATCTATGTGAATCACCCCCACCCCAAAACAAAAACCAACCAAACAAACAACCCAAAGCAGTAAAAGCTCTTGGTAAATTACTGTTGGTTAAAGCAGATAATAAAAATTTACAAAGCAGATTCTGTAGGATAAATAATCTGTTGTGATATTGCAGGGTAGTTGTGGTTTGAAGCCTTTAAAATCTTCTAAGGCCTTCACTGTTCTTTGTATTCATAGGGGGTCTAAAAATCAGAATTTGTAAAGAAATGGTCATTTTCTGCACATATAAAGTTATTTTGGGTAGTAAAATGAGAACTACAAAAGATAAAGACTTACGAGTAACTGGGCGACAACATAGCAGATAAAAATGAATTTTAAATAAAAGTAAACTAATGTGAATAATGGAAGTAATTTGTTTATATGTATATATATACATACACATAGAGATTTATATATAAA
The DNA here is from genome assembly GCF_023634155.1 of Falco peregrinus. Taxonomy (NCBI): domain Eukaryota; kingdom Metazoa; phylum Chordata; class Aves; order Falconiformes; family Falconidae; genus Falco; species Falco peregrinus. The sequence continues at coordinate 120,539,463 of NC_073723.1, forward strand.
AATACAGATTGTGGGCTTTTCACTCTTCCAACCGAGAATGAAATCTTAACGTTACAGGACTTAGTACTACAAAATGGTTAGTTTCACACTTGGAAACTATCAGAACATTGTTTGAAATGACTTGGAAAATGAGTAGAAGAAAGTACTGTGCTAAAGGTGAAATTCGCTTCCACTGGCTTCCCAAATTATATGGAAATTCCTCCATAATCTTGCCTATTCATTGTACTTGTATGATTTCTACCTTGGTATCCGTGAGGAGCTGTGAAGTTTGGTAGTGCAATTGTAGAGAAATACCCAAATAAATGACTAATTCTGGAATGTAAAATGGTGTGGAGATGCTCTGTATGACCTAGATCTAGGCATTGAACAGTAAAATGTTATTTATTAACTGTTGCTGTCCGTGCCATGAAGTAGGAGTTCTGTTGGGAAAACAGCTGTGAATCTATTATTCTGTGCCGCCTTTTTTTTTTCTAGCATGAAGTGACATAATTAATATTTCACAGGCAGCTCTTCCTGCTTGGTTTTTGAACTGTAACTGTCCTCTAAATGTTTTTTCTTGTGTATGCATGGCCAGTGTAGTCCATGGTAGTGTCTTAACATCAGTGGTGAAAGATGGATTAGATGATTAAAGGTCTGAGATAAATAAACTTTGTAAGACAACAGGTACTTCTGTAGCTTTTACAAAAATAATGTGAAATTTGATGCTGAAGAGTCAGCTGCGGGTGGATGTTGTATGTCCAATTAAAATATCACACATATTGCACTTAGCATGCAGGTGGAAGGAAGGCTGTACATCCAGGCATTCTGGCACTTCTATTTTGTAGCTTTTGTTCTTTCAGTGTATGTTTTCTTGTGTCTGTAATTGGGAGATTGCTAACTTGATGCACCTTGAAGAACACTGGAAGGCAAAGTTCAGTGTGGCTTGGATAGCAATGCCAGAGTTTAACTCATGAGAGGGTTTCATCTCCTTAAATGTATTTGGTAACAAAACACACACACATGGAAAACATCTCTTTGGTATTGCTTAGTATAATGTGTCTTACTGTTTGTTTAAATACAGCTGCAGCTCTGGTTGGATAACCCAAAGATTCAGTTGACATTTGAGGCAACTATCCAACAATTAGAAGCACCTTACAATAGTAAGTCAAGTCTTTTACTGCCAAAACCATACTTTATGTATCATTGCAATTGTTTTTCAGTCTTAGTTGGGGAAAAGCTGCTCGGGATCAAGAGAGGACTTCAGATGCGTCCTTTTGTTCTGTGAGCATTCGCGTACAGAATAGGTATTGCAGTATGCTTATGTTTCAGATTTGTTAGGGTTCATTCGTCTGGTAAAGAAACATATCCCTAGCAGAATTCAAAAAAGCTGGTAAAAAGTGGGTCGTGACAGTACTTCCCTGTGAGTGAATTCTCATGCAGCTTTTAAGGTTCACTATAACTTCATGATAGTTTGCAGCTGTGAGATTTTCTTGAGCATAAGTTTTCTGGGAGGCATTAAAAAGTTACAGGCAGCTTGAACATGAGGGCTGTGTTGAGAGAAGGCAGCAAAAGAGCAAGGAGATACTGCGTGCAAATGTAGGCCATGCCACCCTTCTCAAAAAAGATCCCAATAAAGTAGAAAAGGATGGAGGAGAGCCATAAAGAGAAAGTAATTAAAGAAGAATATAATGCTGAAATGAATGCAGATACACTGTCAAGTATTGCAGAATAGTTAATTACTGTGTTGATAAAAATGTTGCTGGTGTGTTCTGTATGCTTGTGAATATGTTTTTAGTACATACATGCTGCCGAACGTACAGAATAACTTTAAAACATTACAATTTCTTAGGTGATACGGTGCTTGTTCACAGAGTACACAGCTATCTGGAGCGGCATGGTCTAATCAACTTTGGTATCTACAAAAGAGTGAAGCCCCTTCCAAGTAAGAAACTTGAAAATTGTTTCTAATTAGAGTTTTGTTTTAATGTTCTGTGATTTCTTAGGACAAATTTTTGAGTGGTTTTTTTAGGATTGCCGTGCTGAGGGTGGGGGGGAAAGGGCTGGAAAGCCATCTGGCTATAGATGTTCATGGTTTTTATTTTGGCATGGAGAAGCCTTGTGTTAAGTAAATCACTTTGAGAGGGAAAATGTTTGCAAATCTTCTGTAGATAATTTGGTGACTGGCTGTCGCTGTTTAATAAGTTGTCTTTTTCCTCGTTTGAATAACAAAAGACAGAAAAAGAATACCATACTGCATCTGTTACATGCTTTTATGATGCTTGAATTTTACAAGTGCTGAACTTGTCTGTCCTTTCTAGGTTTTATTCTTCTGGGACAGAAAGAAATAAAACTATGATACTTTGTCCCACAGTAGTAAGAATCAGTTTCTTCAAACAGTTGTCCTTCGGAAGTATTTTTCTTCCTGTTTTCTTCCTTGTCACAGATGCGCTGCTGTTGTATTTTTCTTGTACCTGTCTCACTGAGAGAAATGGCAAAGTGTTTTACTGTTGCCATATTATGCACATAATTACTCCAGATTTATTTTGGTGGTATTTGTTTTGTTAAAGTTTTTTCTGTCAGAACGACTGATAAGAAAGCTGTGTTTTATTCTTGGTATCTCTTAAATGCAACTTTAGCATGACTGCTTGCAATGTGCTAATGCATAGATGGAGCCTGTAGCTTATTTTTCCCTTTCTTTAGCCAAGAAGACTGGAAAGGTGATCATTATCGGTTCTGGAGTCTCTGGTTTGGCAGCAGCTCGCCAGTTGCAGAGTTTTGGAATGGATGTCACAGTTCTGGAAGCCAGGGTATGGGTTTCTGTGCTCTCTTACTTCTACGCGGAAACTTCTCCAGTAACCACATTCAGTACTAGGATGAGGCTGGGTATCCCAGCAGCATGCCCAGGATGGGTAAGCCTGTGTGTAGTTACAGCCAGCTGGGATGTATTGCTGCGTACGAAACCTGTTCTTACTCTGTGTTCGCCAGTGCTTTCTCAGGGGTGGACAGGTAAAGTCAGGTGCTAGTGCCATATGCTTGCACCGGTAACAGGCTGTAATCTTCTTCCTTTCATTAACTGGAGCTGGTTTTTCACTGGAAAGCAGAATGGAAGTCTGTGTTTCAAGAACTTGCCCATTAAATAGAATCGTTTCGAATTGCTATACATCAGGCAGGATATTTTTCTTGCATCTTTTCCATCTACATTAATGCCTTCCTTGTTTATTACTGCCTGCTTCACAGAGGCTTTAAAGTTATACAGAGCTATATTTTGTAGTGCGTGAACTAGCTGATTCCAGTAATAGTGTTCTTTTATATTCATTTGTAAGTGGAATTTCCTTCTTTTTAAAGTCAAAGGGTTTTTTTATATAATCTAATCAATAATCAATTGAGAATAGCTCATTTTCTCACATTTAAAATACACATGTTAAATACATATTTAAAATACGTTAAATATGTATTTTGATATACATTTGAAATAATGTGTTTTACATTTATTTTATTTATTTACATATTATTCAATATAGATACCATATATGTATTTACATATTTATTTTTTGTGTGATACACATTTAAAATAAATCCATTCACCAGTTAAATTGGAATTTATGTTTTATTTCCTGACTTCAGTTTCCTTTGTATATTTACTTCTGACATTTTTCTAGCACAGATTAAAATAATCTTCTTAAGATTTTATTAGAGAAACGTTTCAGGCTCTTAATTTTGAGACCTGATGCTCTTGTTGCTGGGGAGCCAGAGCTGCTGTCTCTGTGCTCCACAGGTTCCATACAACTAGAGTGAAGGAGAGTGCAGCAGACTTAATTGTTCAGTCATTTTTCTCTAGGCTGCTGCATCTGTTCTTGAAAGTCTGTATTTATTTGTATTTTTATTTTTTTAGGCTGTCTGGTGTTTTCTTGCATTATGATTTCAGTGATTCAGGTGATAGTTTCTTTGCATCCACTCATTTTCTGTAACCTTTAGACAGTTTACAATCTTCTGAATTGCTGATTTAATTACTAAAAATAAAACTTTAAATTTTTATATGGATTGGTAGCTGTTTGGGATCTTTGCCCAATTGTAATTGATACTTATCTCCAATATCACCCTGCTAGCTAGACTGAGAATAGGGAAAGGTGTCTTTTCTTTTCCTCGTTACATTTAATATGGTAGGAAAATTAATGTTATCCTTAAGTCCGTAGTGTGGGTCAAGAACCAAAAGCTTTTTTTCCTGCTTCTAAGTTGGGCAGTTGATTTGTAGTTATCTTCTTGATTGATAGCTGGCTTTTCTGTGGAGAATAGATATAAATAATGGGTTGATGGTTTTTCTAACCCTAAAATTTAGTTTTCTCAAGCATGGCTGTGGCATTTCCTATGTATCTATTGGATTTTGTGGTAGGAAGTGGAAGGGATTTAGTATGTAACAATCTATCCAGGGACAATGAAGGATTCATTTTAAAATTGTAGTAAATTCTACTGTAGATACAGTTAAATGTGTCCAAATTAGGTCAGGCATCTTTTTTCTTTCCTTTTTTCTTTTTTCAAAAATGCAGCTTAAACATTTTGTTCCTTAACTTAGGCAAATTAATTGAGATCAGGTGTTCCTTTGCTGAGGCTCTTAAGTGAGTTATATTGCTGAATGTTAAGGGAGTTTAATATATTGTGCTTTTAAAAGGACCGAGTAGGAGGAAGAGTTGCTACCTTTCGCAAAGGGAACTACGTGGCTGATCTAGGAGCAATGGTGGTAACTGGACTTGGTGAGTTTTTTCCAAATAAAAAGCAGCGGGGAAGAAAATTGTGGGACAAATGTTACAAATCTGAAACCCGATGCTATTTCCTTTCATGACCAAAATAATTGTATATTTTTAACTGTTAAAAAATAACACGTTCTAGTTCAGCCTCTTTGGCTGAATCTTCTGAACAGATGGCAGCCCGCACTAAAAGCTGGGATTTTTGTTGGTGCCTGAGCTCTCATTGGTCACTGAAGTCACACAGGCGTCTTGTCATGCCATCAGACTGTTGTAGATCCATTCTTCTTTGCTTGTGCTGGGTGGAATTCTTTGGTCTTTCCTTGGCACGCTGTCCTTTCGTGTGTCTGTTCCTTTGCCCGGTTCCTTTAAGGTGGTATCTGAACCGGGTTCACCACACTTGCTGAGCAAGCCTTCCTAAAGCTGCTTTACCCAGCTGCCAGTGGCTTCCCAGCTCAGGTCTGTGAACTCAGTTTCTTGGTAACTCTTGTAGTTGTTCCCTTGGATCTTCCAAAGTACAACCTGAAATTGAACATGGAGCAGTAGGAATGTAGTGAGGGGATTAGATTACTAGCTAAGAGCAAGGTAAACAAGAGCAAATAAATAGCAAAGTTATGGGATGGGAGAGACCCCAAAGAGATGGAATATGTTTTTTCATTTACGTGGGGAAAAAAGGGAGAAAGGGGGATGAAGTGCAGAGCCATAGATAAAGCTGAAGTCAGGATTTAAACCCCAAAAGTCCTTTCTCTAAGTGACTTCAAAAATAGTTGTAAAAATAATGGCAAACAAGCCATGTTTCTTCCTCTTTAATGCTGGTTTATGGGATGGCATCAGTTACTGATACTGATTACTCTGTTAAGAAGAAGTGTGTGTCTTTTCCTTCCCTCTGCTGTACCTACAGAGAGGCTTTGATGTGTAGTGGTTCTGGTTGCTTAAAGTTAATGCTTTCTGCCTTTCTTGTGTTTCTACATGGAATCTCCTAGATTGTTTTCTAATCTGTTTAGTTACATGTCTTCCAGGTACAGTTGGTGTACATGGTTCGTCTTCATAAGTTGTATTCACTAATTCACTTGCCTGAGTTCCACTAAGTTTTTAGGGACTGAATTCTTCAGGTTCCATGTCACCACACTTTCAAAAGCTCCTGAAGTTACTGTGCAGCTCTGGGAGCTTTCCTTTCTGCTTGCAAATGTTTTGAAGTTGTATCTATAGATATAAACTCTCAATCATACTAAGGTTGCTGCCACCTTAGGACTCTGCTTTTACAATCAGCCCTTTTTACATACTATCCTTTAAGTGTTGGTGGGCAGGTGTGCTGGGTTTTTTTCCCCATGACCTTGTTGCAAGGATGGCTGTGAAGAGTAGACCTTTGGCAGTGTTACACTGCTTTAGTGGAATGCATTCACTGGAGTTGGTGTGTTTAGTCTTTGAAATAGCTTTAGCTGTGGAATTTTTATTTAAATGCTGACAAACTTTGCAGAAGTTCTTTGTTAACTATACAAAATATTTTCCAGGAGGAAATCCCATGGCTGTGGTCAGCAAACAAGTGAATATGGAATTGGCTAAGATCAAACAAAAATGCCCACTTTATGAAGCAAATGGACAAGCTGTAAGTCTGATACTGTTTTCATCAACCTTTTAATCTCAGGTGCATTTGTTACCATGCTGTTACTAGCAGGAGATAGCTTCCAGGAAGAGGGACAGGGAGAAATGAAAGCATGTGTCCATTTTTAGGCAGTGTAGTAATATCCTAGCATATCTGCATGTATTCTTCTAAAACCTGTTCTTTCTGTGTGAGTTTTTAACTTAATATGTTCTTAACTTTATTTGTTCTTCCCAAATTTATTACTGTTTTTCCTTACAGTTGTCTGTCTTCTCTTTGAAACAACTGACTGCTGTGCTGGCACTCTAGCTTTTGTTGTTGTTGCTGCTACTCCTTTTATAAGCTCATTCTGGCTATTCATCTGCTGCTTTTTGAAGAACTGACTAACCAATTCCAGCTGGTTGAATGCATTCAATAGTTCAGCAATAATATTCTAGAGCTGGGATTCACAAACCTAATTAGCTTTATTTCTACTGTAGTGTCAAGGAACTCTGTTAGAGAGAGAACATAGTTTAGTGGCAGATCATAGTTTACTGCTGAATCTCACACGTGCATTGACTGGAAGTGTTCCTACATCCTGAATGTTAAAACATGGTACCAAGAGTAACTTCTAAAAGAAGACAGATGAGGATACTGGTCTTCTTGTTAGAGGCCTGTAAAAGTGATCCTTGGCACAAACCTGCTGTAACCTGGCACCCGCAGCCTTTCTTAACTGTATGCAAGTGCAGGGTGCTATAATAAACTCAGGGAGAACTACAAAGACATTGTAGACTGTTCTAGCAGTCAGTCTGCTCTCATGTTGTGAAGCCAGTCTCGCATGCAACATGTTTGCCTCTGCACTGCTGTGATTCTCTTAGAAAGGTAGTTCCATTACAGAGCCATCAGATAGGGAAATTACTTTAATGATGCAGTATGTTTCCAGGGAGATGCTACCTGCAGAATAGTATGCAAGAGTAGTGGAAGAATCCACAGCTTACTATAGGCGGTTGGAAAAGTTGGCTTTTTACATTTATGTGTACCTAGAGATGAAGTGTGATTTTTTTATTAATTGTGAAACTCAGTGTTTCAGTCTGGGCAGATGTCAGACAGGAAGGATCTACAGAGCTAGAAGATGATAACCATTGGCATCAGAATAAGTGGCCAGCTGCAAAGTGGTAGAGGGAATCCTAATAGAGCAGTGAGATGCTGATATAACTTCCCAGTCAACACAGGGTATACTTGGAGCTAGGGGTGAATAACAGTTGGCGAAGAGCCATATATACGATGTAAGAGATAGGCTTAGCACTGTTAACAGCACCACTCAAGCTATTGAATACCATCATTCTGGAAGTATCTTGCAGTGCTTCCTCCGTCATCCTAGGAAAGTTGCATTATAGTTCTTATTCACACCGAAAACACCAAAAGATAAGTTGCTGTCTGTCTACTTCGTGGAGCCATGCTAAGCCTTCTAAAGCCCTGTGATTGTGTAGAGCCATCCTACCATCAGAGTGGTCTTTTGTCCCTTTGGCAAACTGGTGGAGCTTTGATGAACATGCCTTCCAGTAAGGCGATCTTTGTGTGCCCATAAATTGGTTTACTTTCCTCGTGCAACACAGGTTGGTTGTCACTGTGATTTGCCAGCTGCTCTTGTAGCTCTTTGGCCTGACATCCTGGCAAAGCGACTTTGTGTCGTGCAAACCTTGGTGTCTGACTGTTTGAGAGAGTGAAGGGTACTACCTTTCTTTTTACAAAGGCCATTCAGGTACTTTTTTGCTATACTCTTGAAGTGCTGCTCTAGTTTAGGGTATGTGATACTTTGGTTTTTCTGAGCACTGGTCTAAGAATTTATTTGTACTCTGCCTTTCTCATTTCTCTGATTTGGGAAAAAGTAGCATTTTGAGTTTGTTATAAGGTGTCGTGAATTTAGACGGCACTAGAGAAGGTAACCTGTGTCATTGCTCTGGTTTCTTTTAAAATTTTCTCTGTGCTGCTCATGTCTTGTCACTGGGGCTTTGAGTTTGGTGGCCTGTATTTATTCTCTTATTTATGAATAGGCTATTAAGAAGGAAGTTTGTTCTTTTGACTCCTAGGTTCCAAAAGAGAAAGATGAAATGGTGGAGCAAGAATTTAACCGTCTGCTGGAAGCCACATCCTATCTCAGTCATCAGCTGGATTTTAACGTTCTCAATAATAAGCCTGTCTCCCTAGGTCAGGCTCTGGAGGTTGTCATACAGTAAGTGACTTTACTCTTCGTGATAGACTTTCCTATTTTGTGGAGGATTTTCCAAAAGATACCTGAAACAATTGTGATGCTCTTAGAGTGAGCATTAGCTACTTAACACAGTTGTTTGGTCTCTGCTGAGTTGTTTGTGTATGTTCCTTGGTTTTTGAAGCAAAATATGCCAAAGATGGTTAAAAGAGCAAACATCTTTTCCTGAAAGCTTCCTGAAAGTCACTACTACAGTAACTGATAGTGGATAATTGACTTAGTATGAATTGGTGGACATACAGCAGACCGCTTATATTACAAATGCCATTAGCTTTCAAGTAACATACCTTTTAATAATAGTAGGTAACTTCAGACTCATGTTTTAGCTAGTCAAGTATGCCTCATTTACAGAAACTTGTATTAATTTTCCAATTGCCATACAAGCATTTACTAAAATATCCCTTGATGTGCTTATATTGCATTACACGAATTGGATTGTGGTAACGAGTTTTTTCAATAATGTGAGGATTTTATGCTGAACTGACTCTCACTTCTCACCTTTTCCAGGTTGCAGGAGAAGCATGTGAAGGATGAGCAGATTGAACACTGGAAAAAAATTGTGAAAACACAGGAGGAATTGAAAGACCTTCTTAACAAGGTCAGGTGATGACGTTTAGAACAAGAGGATAGCATTGTGTTCCTCAGAAAGGCAAAAAATACAAAAACTTCCATGGAAAAATATCAGAAAGCTGCCATTGATGCTGTTCTTAAACATATCTGTTCATTTAAGACCTGCCTAGAACCACTGTTGTGGCAAAGGAGTCTCTGTTTTTGAGGAGCACATACCTGGCTCTGCAGGAGACTGTAGCACAAATACAGGAAAAGGGGGAGGACAGACATGATATGTTGTGTCATAGCTTCCTTTAGACACGTTGACAATGAGTGAGGCTTTTGGGGGGTTATTTTAAAATGTTTACCTTCTTTACCATAAATCTAATTTGTAGTGTAGAAACAGTATTTTAGGCCTACTTACAGTGTTTTTCGTTGTGGTAGATGACACATTCTCCATGGAAGTTTCTCAGACTAAAAATGTCCTAAAAATAGGATGACTCCCATGTCCTAAATTATTTGTAGTGTATTTTATAAGAAATCTGATGTTGAGTTTAAGCCACGTTCTTCTGGGGCTGGTGGCATTTATCATGGTTTCTTGCATATAAGTAACACCTACCAAAACCAGGAAATCTTTTTGGTATAATGGCATACCTTGAGATGAGTACGCATTTTACACAGAATCACAGACTGATTAGGGTTGGAAGGGACCTCTGGAGATCATCTAGCCGAACCCCCTGCTAGAGCAGGCTGCATAGTTGGCGTCCAGGCAATTTTTTAGTATCTCCACAACCTCTCTGAGCAGCCTGTTCCAGTGCTCCGCCACCCTCACGGTGAAGATGTTTTTCTTTATATTCAGATGGAACTTCTCGTGTTTCAGTTTGTGCCCGTTGCTACTTGCCCTGTCACTGGACACTACAGAAAAGAGCCTGAACCCGTCCACTCAACACTCACCCTTAAGACATTAGTATGCATTTATAGAGTCCTCTCTCTGTCTTCTCCAGGCTAAACAGGCCCAGCTCTCTCAGCGTTTCCTCATGTGGGAGATGCTTCCATCCCCTAATCATCTTTGTAGCGCTCTGCTGGACCCTCTCCAGCAGTTCCCTGTCTCTCTTGAACTGGGGAGCCCAGCACTGGACACAGCAGTGCAGATGCAGCCTCACCAGGGCAGAGTAGAGGGGAAAGGCCCCCTCCCTGGACCTGCTGGCCACGTTCCTCCTCATGCCCCCCTGGATACCATTGGCTGTCTTGGCCACCAGGGCACACTGCTGGCCCATGGGCAACTTGCTGCCCACCAGAGCTCCCAGGCCCTTCCCCGCAGAGCTGCCCCCCAGCAGGTCAGCCCAGCCCGTGCTGGTGCCGTCCCTCCCCAGGGGCAGGACCCTACATGTGCCTCTGTTGAACCTCAGCAGGTCCCTCTGCTCAGCTCTTCTGACCTCTGCCCAGGTCTCGCTGAATGGCAGCGCAGCCTTCAGGTGTACCAGCCGCTCCTCCCAGTTTGCATCATCAGCAAACTTGCTGAGGGCACGCTCTGCCCCCTCATCCAGGGCACTCAGGAATAAGTTGAACAGGACTGGACCCAGCACTGACCCCTGGGGAACACCACGAGCTACAGGCCTCCAGCCAGGCTCTGTGCCCTTGGCCACAACCCTCTGAGCTCTGCCATTCAGGCAGTCCTTAATCCACCTCACAGCCTGCTCCTCTAACCCACGCTTCCTGAGTGCATGTATGAGGATGTTAGGGGAGACAGCATCAAAAACCTTGCTGAGGTCTAGGTAGACAATGGCCACCACTCTCCCCTCATCTACCCAGGCAATCATTCCATCATCGAAGGCTATTAGCTTGGTCAGGCGTGATTTACCCTGGTGAATCCACGTTGCCTACTCCTGATAACCTTCTTTTCCTCCACATGCTTAGAGATGACCTCCAGGATGAGCTGTTCCTTCACCTTGCAGGGGTGGAGGTGAGGCTGACCTGCCTGTAGTTTCCTGGGTCTTCCTCCTTGCTATTTTTGAAGACTGGAGTGACACTGGCTTCCCTTCAGTCCTCAAGCATCTCTCCTCCACGACCTTTCAGAGATGGAGAGTGGCTTAGCAATAACATCTGCCAGCTTCCTCAGCACTGGGGGGTGCATCCCATCAGGGCCCATGGATTTGTGGGTGTCGGGTTTGCTTAAGTGATTTCTAGCCCCATCCTCCTCAACCAAGAGAAAGTCTTCCTTTCTCCAGACTTCCTCTCCTGCCTCTAGGGTCTGGGATTCCTGAGGGCTGGCCTTGGCAGTAAAGACTGAAGCAAAGGAGGCATTCAGTAACTGCCTTCTCTGTATCCTTCTTCACCAGGCACCCACCTCACTCAGCAGTGGGCCCACATCTTCCATCGTTTCATCCTTCTGCTACTGATGTACTTGAAGAAGCCCGTCTTGTCCTCGGTCTCCCTTCCTAGATTTAATTCTTAAACGTAGTAACTTGCACAAAATCTGCTTTCCCTCATACTTCTTTTTTTCTTTTCTTTCTCCCTTTTCCTACTCCACCTGAAAAAGATGGTGAATTTAAAAGAGAAGATTAAAGAACTTCATCAACAATATAAGGAAGCATCAGAAGTGAAGCCACCTCGGGATATTACGGCAGAGTTCCTTGTGAAAAGCAAACACAGAGATCTGACTGCACTTTGCAAGGTAAAGGACATACATACAGGACTTAATTTTTTAAGTCAGTGGTTTCTGAGGACTTCAGCAGCCAGATAAAATTAGTCGATTTAAATTGGCTCAGTCCAATCCCACACTCTCAAGAGAGTGTCATTGATGGTAACTCTGGGTTTAATGCTGATAACAGGGCTGCATTAAGTACCTTTAGGTACCTGTCCTTGATGGCTCATGATGGAGAGTATTAATGTGTTGAAGGCTTAATTTTAGGTAACAGTCTGTGCTGGCTCGTGTCAGACAGCATTTAGTGTTTTGAAGGCTAAATTTTAGGTCAGAGTTGGTCTTTATAGTACTGCTGGGTCTCACAATAGTCGGGAAATAAAATTAGGTTTGAAGAGAGATGCTCTTTATCTAAGATATGAAAGGTGGTTTCCTGAGTGAAAGACTTCTTTCTATCCAAAGGTTATAATTTACAGAGCTCTATTTTGACAAGCAAGAGTTAGTCCCCACCCCTGTGTGTACCTAGATGTAGATATAGGCCTTACAAATGAAACCTTTAAAAACTGTGCTTTCTATGATAATGAGAGACACCTTGCTAACCCAAGGTAGAACCAAGGATTGTTTTTCAGCTGCTATTTCAACAGAAGATAGGTACCTTTATTTGGAAGCTCAATGTGTTCGTGTATACTTAAGTAGTAGCTTTTCTCTTTTGTCAACAATGAACAGCTTTGTGCTCTTGTCACTATTTTTGGACGCTCCGAATTATTCTGCCTGGAAAGCTAATGTCTGTTGCTTTCATTTCTAAAGTAAGTTTTCAATGCTTTTTAAAATAAGTAAAAAAAAAAAACAACCCACCTCTGAAAGAAGCTTGAATTGGATTATGTCTTTGCCTTTTGCATGACTGCTGCTGCTTTGGATGTCTCTTATGTCCGATACTAGCTGTAGTCTTTTAAGAGAGAAGGAAGAATAGAAGTGAGATTTTGTGGAATATGAAAAATCTCCCAGTACCATAGGAATGCTTAAAATACCAGGACTATAACAGACCTTCATGTTCCTCAGATCTGAGTGTTTAAATTCCTGAAATATTAGCATACTAATCTTTTCTGCAGTGTGGCACAGACTTCTGTATATTTGAACGGCGGAAGGGCAAATTATGCTGGATCAACTGTTGAAAAAATAACGAACTTGATTTAAATTCCACTAAAACTATTAATCTTCCACCGATTTCTCTGGAGATTCGGTCTAGTGTGCTGCTACATGATGCCTTTTAAGTCCTTTTTTAAATAAACTGATTTTAATCTTAGTTTTTAATCTTATAAGGAGTATGATGATTTGGCTGAAACACAAGGAAAGCTGGAAGAGAAGTTACAAGAACTTGAAGCCAATCCACCAAGGTAAAGATACGAACTATAAAAATAAATACTCAGGAAAACAGTTTTACTGTTTTTCACTGAGTTTCAAAAATGCTGTGATATGCTTTCTTTCAATTATGGTAGTTCAAGGGGTTAGGAAGGTACCAACATGAAGTTTGAGCTCCCTTGGATTTAGAAATCATCCTCATTTTTAGAGGTGACTTGGACAAACAAGGTGGTTCTTGGCTAGGATGCCTTTCAGTAGAAATCCTTACTGCAACCAGTGCCTGATCTTAGGAAGGCTTTGAGATTTGAAATCCCCGTCAATGACAGCATACTAATCCCACATATTTTGGCAGAATATTATTATTTTGTGCTCTGTGTATTATACTAGCTTTTTAGTCATCTTCATTATAAATGCCATTTAAGCCATTATTTATGTAACTTATTTCTAAAGTTAAGTTTCTAGCTTCACTTAGAATATTTTACGTGAACTCTGCTTTTAAAATGTGAATTTGTTGGGTTATGATATTCAGCTTTCATGAAGGAGGTCTGAATGTTTGAAACAGAATCTGCTTGTGTTCTTTTTTAAGTTTTTTTGATTCTCCACTAAAGAGGGAGGGACTCAAACAAAAATGGTTGTGAACAAATTTTCAAAAGCAATGCATGTGCTACATCCTGCTCTGGCAAACTAAATGTTGTCTTACTTTGGCTTTTTGGTTTTTTTTTCTAGTGATGTTTATCTGTCATCAAGAGACAGGCAAATACTTGACTGGCATTTTGCAAACCTAGAATTTGCTAATGCTACACCCCTATCTACGCTGTCACTGAAGCACTGGGACCAGGTAGCTAAGTACTGTATTCATTCAGCAACACGCTAAAAGCTTAAGCTGTGTTTATTTCATCCTCATGGAAGCTTCTCTGTGTTAACAGTTTCTAAACACTTAAGTGCTATCTGTTTTTATGTAGATGCTGAGCTCTTACATGATTGTTATTTGCTGATGAAATTCCAGACAGCTTTTTGTTAGTGCCAAAATGATCTCTATTAATACTGTCTGCTGAAAGTTCCTATACTTACTGCTTGACTAATAAACAGAGAGGGTTTCAAATTCATTCAACTCACTCTTGGAAAAAAGTTTTTGAAAAAATTTTGCCACTTTGTAGAGTTGCTGGTTATTTTCTGTTGAATCGTGTGATTTTATTATAAATACATGATTTTGTGCATCTTCATTTTAGGATGATGACTTCGAATTCACAGGCAGTCACTTGACTGTGAGGAATGGGTATTCCTGTGTGCCTGTAGCCTTGGCAGAAGGGTTGGATATTAAATTAAACACAGCAGTTCGACAGGTTCGCTATACAGCATCAGGTAAATGAAATCACCTCCTCTGGAAAACTGCTCTGAGGGAGTATGATCACAGAAATTAGATTTCAGTGCTTCTGGAAGCAGATGTGAATATTGATCCCATAAAAACCCTCCCGTTATGCATTTTGGGTTAGATAAACAGACACATATCTTATTGTGATTAATTGTGTAGGATGCTTTTGCCTGCTGGCCTATTAAATGGTTGTTTTTCTCTCCCCTTTCCAGGCTGTGAAGTGATAGCTGTAAACACCCGATCTACTAGCCAGACTTTCATTTACAAATGTGATGCTGTGCTGTGCACTCTTCCCTTGGGCGTATTGAAACAGCAGCCTCCAGCGGTACAGTTCGTGCCGCCTCTTCCCGAGTGGAAAACTTCTGCAGTGCAGCGTATGGGGTTTGGCAACCTTAACAAGGTGACTTGGTCATTGCGGGAGCGGCAGCGGACCAGGGGTTGCCATAGGTAGAATCTGAAACGCGGATGGGATGTGTGGTGGATGAGGGGAAGAATGGGCGGTTTTTTCCCACTGCCGTTTTGCTGGATTTTGATGCTGAAAATCATCTGAAGAACTGTAAGGACCTCTGTTTCCCACACAGTTCTTCAGTAGTTAAATTTCAGAAGTAGGTTGACTCGGTACGTCTGCTGTAGCATGTCAACCAGCGCGTTTGTAAATAGGAGAGCATACTAACCTGTGGAAGGCAGTAGAGCTATACACCTTTATGTGTTAGGTATATGGAGTGTATAGTCATCACATTTTCCTTTCTTGACCTTTCCAGTGCTAAGCAATGAGTCTGATTGTCTTGGGTTTTATTTTTTCTGTGTGCTCTTCCTAAATCTGGATGCTTTTTGGTTTTTGTTTCTAGGTTGTGTTGTGTTTTGATCGTGTCTTCTGGGATCCAAGTGTCAATTTGTTTGGTC
Organism: Falco peregrinus; assembly: GCF_023634155.1. Lineage (NCBI taxonomy): Eukaryota > Metazoa > Chordata > Aves > Falconiformes > Falconidae > Falco > Falco peregrinus. The sequence goes on from NC_073723.1 coordinate 120,554,853, forward strand.
ATGTTGGTAGCACTACTGCAAGCAGAGGAGAACTTTTCTTGTTTTGGAACCTGTACAAAGGTAGCTGTGGTGCATGTCTACTTTTGCCAGTGTCTTGTTTGTGTAGTTTCAGATCCTAGAAAAGAGCACTTTATTTATTTAACTTCTATGCTGATGTTAATTGTACTAAATTAGATTGTTTGGAAGGTATTGAGTTCCTTCATGTAGCACAGATGACTTAAATCCCAGTGGGAACTCCTATGTGAAGCAAGTGATGCCTTCACTAAAGAAAACCTTTTCTCTCTTCTGCATGCTGTACTTCCTAATGTGTGTATTTACTTTTTAATATATCGATTCCCTTGATAATTCTAAGTAGTACCATAGCATATGTTAAATCATTTTACTTTTGGTAATTCAATATGATGGTAGAAGATCTAGGACTACTTTTTGTTGGGTTTGTTTAGTTTTTTAACCTCGTGACTCAGCTGAAGATCCATGCCTATTCGAGTCCAACTTGTCTGATTAAAATGTTCAACTTCAAAAATTCAGTTGTTTCTTCTCTCTCCTTCACCACTATCCCCAGCACCAATTCTGTTGGCCTTGGTAGCAGGAGAGGCAGCAGGGATCATGGAAAATATCAGTGATGATGTCATTGTGGGACGGTGCCTCGCCATCCTCAAAGGCATATTTGGTAGCAGCGCTGTGCCACAGGTCAGTACAGACAATGTATTTGGGTAACTGCTCTGGATTTCAGAACATACTACAATTCTCATAACCTGACTGCAGTGTGGAGCTGTTTGGTACATGTAACCACCTTTTGTTTGTTCAGGGTTTTCTGGGAGGAAGGGTTGTTTGTGGGTTTGGGTTTGGAGGCAGGGGGGTGAGGGGTTGTTTTTTGGGGGGGAGGAGTGTTCAGATTTTGGGGGTTTTATTGTTTTTTGTTTGGGTTTTTTTGTTCTATTTCATTTTTTTGCAAGATTATTTTACACAAAGTAAGACTCTTTGTGTGTCAAGTACTTCAGTTAATTTTCTACCTTTTACATTTCTGGGATTACAGCAGAGCTATCTATGGCTAGTGACAGGGAGTGCTTAGATACTCCCTGGCACGTTTTGCACCTTCCCTAAAGTACAGTAAAGCTCTTGACCAGTGAACTCCACAAAGAAACTGGTTTGGCTGGAAAATAACTGAAGCATGGAGGAAGGGAGTAAAGGCAGCCTTTCACCTGGATCACTTCCCTGTGCAGCTAGCCAGTGGTTGTTTAGGCACAATAAGTGTAAATGGAATGGTTAGTGAAGGAGTTTTGAAAATACTTAAATATTACTTTAAAAAAAAAGAAAGCTTGTGTACTTAGGACATCAATTTGGAAAGTCTTACAGCTGTTCAACTGTTGAATACTTAACCTTAACTTACAGCTGTTAGTTGAATACTTAACCTCTTCTAACTGGTAGTTAGTGGAAGCAGTTTTTACAAGTGGCACTGGATGTAAATTACTAGGTCTCCTCCACTGGGATTTCTATTATAGTGAAGTGACAGAAAAAGTACACAGTAACTTTAATAGACCGGTTTTCTCTGAACATTTGGCCAGGCGGAAATTGGACTGTTTCCTTCCTTGGTATTTCACATGAGGAATAGAATCAATTTGTTGTCTTTATCCTAGAATAGTTGTAGAGCTCTTTGTGAATGTGGCTTTATCATCCCCGGTATTTTACTGCTTTCTATATGATAGACAAATCCTCACAGCTGACTGTAAGCATGGGTTTTAAGATAATGCGTGGGCCTTACATTTTGGAAATGCTTAATCAGTTGAATTTTATGTCTCAAACTGGAGAACACAAGAGGAGAAAACCCCAGCCTTGCCTTTCTGATAAATCCACAGCTCCTTCTCTGAACTCTCAAAGGAGCTTTGAGACTCTTGTGGCTACTGGTGCTGTAGAAACCGCGCAGCATGCAGAAATCACTCCACGGTGAACCAAGAGCAAAGTGTGTTACTGCGGCTGCTCTCTAGCAGGCTTTTCAGGAGGAGAAGGCACACACTAGCAAATAGCAGAATCTTGAGAAATATGGATTCTACTGTAGATAAACATCAAATTTAGAGAACTTATTTGAACTTTTGAAATACTTCAGTGCATTAACTGATAAGCCTCTCTTATGGAATGCCTCCATATCTGGTCAGTCTTTCAAGATCTTTCGAAGGTTGTCATAAGCGAGATGTCTGAGGGAGTCTCTGTTTTAATGTATTCACAGTTCAGGCGCTTACGTACTACAGGTACTTGATAACGGAGAGGTTTGCTGGAAGCTGTCTTCTGGACAGCCATTCATCAGTCTGGATAAACTGCACCCTCTGTTGTATTGGATGAACAACTTGATCTGAAGTGGAGCTTGCTGTGCAGTGCAGCTCCTTGCGTCTGTCCAAAACAGGGAAGTAGAAAAGCTGAAACAAAATTGGGACTTCAGTGGAATGCGAGCAATCCTGATTCCTGTGCTGCTTCTTGTTCCTGCCATATTTTCTCTTTCTGGTTTGGTTTTCATAACCACTTTTTTCCCCTGTTCAACACATGAACAATTTATCCACCTTGCTGTGCAGCTAACCTCTGCACGCTTCATGTCCTCTGTAGAGTGAGATTCCAGGTTTGTACCACTTCTGTTGTAGTACATGGTTTATCCTCTAGCCATCCTTCTCCCTGTTCACAGGGGATCCTAGTTACAGCATTTGCTTGTCAGGATGAAAAAAATCGTTGACTCACACCCATCCAGGGCTGTATGGGCACGTGAGCACCACAGGTGCTTTCTGGACTTGTGCAGTCTCGGTACTGGGGAACCGATACTTTGGTATTATCCTCTACAATTGTGTCTGAGTTAGCCGTAACTTCAGAACTACCTCAGTGAATTAAAATTTCTCTCTGGCTTTGTTCCCTGTTAGACTGCAATGCTTCACATGATTACTAGGGAGAATAAGGAAATTTACGAAATGTCTCGACATTTTGTCAGACAGACCTGTGATAACACGTGGTGCCATCACAGTGGTCTCCCTCCAACAAGGAGGGAAATGTGAGGTTACTTTTTTCTCCAGAAGCAGTCAATGTGTGAGGGCTGCCTCATCGGTCAGTTTCTTAGCTGTTGGATAAAAATGTGCTGAAAGTTATGGTGTGGAATTTTCTCAATTAAGTCATCAGACCACGCTGGGAAATGTGGTTTCCAACCCCTAGTGGGTGTCTTACACCTGGGAACATCGCCCCAGCCCTCTGTGGCCTCTCCACAGCAGAAGACATCACATACAGTCCAGCTGGGGCCAGCCTCAGAGAGGTCATCTTGGGTCTGTTGGTGTTGGGGTCCAGGAAACTTCCCCTGCCATCGTGTGGCACGGTGCCTGCTGGACTGGTTTCTGGGTGGTAACACCCTTGCTAGGTAGAGCCTTTTGGTCTTCCTTTGTGGGAAGGTCTGTTCTAGTAGAAAGAATTCCATGAAATATCTTCATGCCCAAGGAGAGGAGGCAAGGTTCCTGTTGTCACGGGTTTTGCATTTTGACAGGGTGCAATTCATGTTAAAACTTGGTTAGGCATTTGGACAGTCTGGGCTGTTCCAAGGTTCGCGCTCATCACTTTTCCACGTTACATATGCAAGGATATGAAGGTGTCCCATTTTTTCCTGAATGCTGTTATGCCTTGGAGTGATACTGGTTTGAATCCTAGTGATGCTCTCGCTCTTGTGTCCTTCCATGGAGTATCTTTCATCGTGATCATTACCTTGGCAAACCAAATGGATTGGAGAAATGCAGGTGTTTGTACAAGCGCCCTTTATGCAGTCGTTTTCCCAGATGAGTTACAGACCTCATATAGGCCTAGATCATAGCAAAATCAGAAGAGAGAGTCAGATGAGCTGTGGCTGAAAGAAAGTAAAGCAGCAGGAAGTGTGCATTGTCATTATGTTGATAATAGGAGAAGAAACAGAGCGAACAGTACGCAGCGTGCATGTACAGCTGACTACAAATTCTGCGTTCCAATGCATAAACTGTGTGCAGTAGGTTCTTCTCTTTATATAGTGGAAAGAACTAAGGGATCGCCACCAAAGACAAGTTTTTTACCTTAGTATGTGTTGTCGTGGAATATAAACTTGGAGTTCCACCATTAACATTAGCCTAAGAGACTTTGTGTCTTTTATTCTTGCAGTTTGCATCTTTTGTATTTCGTACTAGCTGTAGAACTTGCACTGTGTCAACAACTGAAGTTTCTGTCTTGTCTCAGCCTAAAGAAACTGTGGTGTCCCGCTGGCGTGCTGACCCGTGGGCCCGAGGATCATACTCCTATGTAGCAGCTGGATCTTCTGGAAATGACTATGACTTGATGGCTCAGCCGATTACTCCAGGGCCAGCCATTCCGGGGGCTCCTCAGGTGAGAAATGTCTGAGTTTTCTAGAAAAGCTTCAGAACGGGATGGCTTCTCGAAGTAATTTGCACACCTATGCAAGCGTAGATAACATGTATCTTTTGATGAATAATTAGAACCTGTAAAATAATTCAGTTTTCCTTCCATGAGTTCTGCCTTCCCAGGTTTGGTGTCATTTGTGTACTAGCAAAAAGAGCGGGTTTATTCATAAAGTCAATTCGGTAATGTCTGAACAGAGGATCATAATATTATAAATGCATTGTGTTTCATACTCCGTATTTATGTTGTCCATTGCCATATTTAAGTGAGTTGCAGTAATTTGCAAGAGGGTGAAGGCCAGAGTGAGAGGAACGGTAATGAAAAGGTCTCTCCCAAACTGGGAGCAAACACAAGGAAGGTGTAAGTCATCTCCAGTTCACTTTGAGAGGATGAAGTTTTGAAAGCAGTAATTGTTCTGAAAGCACTCACAGAGAAGGACGTATGACTTTGGCTTTATTTAGGTTCGTTTTCTAGTGATACAAGTAATTAATAAACATAGCTATGGATAAAATAATTCTCTGCCGAGTATAACATATGAAAGTCTGTTTTTCTCCTACTTGTTATGACACTGTCAGTAGTTGGTTTAGGTCTCAGTTTAAAGAGAAACTGCTAATTTAAGTGAATTGCTGAAGTTTTTGTTTGCTTACTATGCTAGCGTTCATGTCCCAAGATCAGAAACTATCATTCTTAGACAGGATTACCAGTTCGGCTGTAGAGTTGTAGCTGTGACATTCAAATGTCTTTCAGGGTACAGCTGGGGACGTTGATCTCCCCTGTTTATCTGGTTCTGAAAGCACTGGTTTTCAAGCAGAGCTGCATTATCTTTGTATCAACCCAAAGATATTGGCAAATAACTGGAAAATATTTCCTCATATTACAGTTGTTACAAACATGAAACTCTTCTGTGACATTAAAGGTGTATATAAAGATTTTCTTGGTAATTTTGGGGATGAGTTACAATATTTTTAGTATAGACTATTTTATGTGCACCACCTTCATGTTAATGGAGACTGGTGTGATTAGAGGACTTTCAACGTTCTTAAATTACTGGTTTGCTGCAGAATCTGAAAGAACATGGACAAACCTTAACGGTGTTCTCTGTTCCCCCCAGCCTATTCCTCGCCTGTTTTTCGCAGGAGAACACACAATTCGCAACTACCCTGCAACTGTTCATGGCGCTTTACTGAGCGGGCTGAGAGAGGCCGGTCGCATCGCAGACCAGTTCCTTGGGGCCATGTATACTTTGCCTCGCCAGCCAACGCCTGGGGTCCCCCCACAACAAGCTACCAGCATGTAAGAAAAGTAGAAGGGACCAGAAGAGGAGTGACAAGACCGTGGTGCTGCTGTTGTGGATCCTGGGATGAAGATACTCACCTCGTCTGTAACAGCATCTGCTGAAAGGACTCAGCCCTGAGTTGCTGTAGAATACTTCTGTTAGGATGGCCTTACAAAAACTGACCTAACCTTTGCCTTGGCATCCTTTTACAAAATCTGTTATAGCTATTTGAAGTGTCAGCGTACACAAACCTTTAATACCAAGCTGGTCAGGGATTTTTTTGACTCTGCAAATAGCTTTTTGAAAATCAAGCTTATAGCTAGAGGTTTTTTCGTTGTTTTTTTTTTCTACCTATACATGTATTTACAATTCGGTAATTGCACAACACCCTCTAGAAGCTGGTTACTATGAATAGTAGCTTAGTGTAGAATTTATGTAAATTTCTTTGTTGCTGGCTTTTTTATTGTTTTGTTTTGAAGAATAATATTTTTTGACCAATCCTGTTCTTATCTGGCATTCTGGAATTTGCTGCAACTGTTGTCCTACCAGTAACAGCAAATCACCCCCCTCCATAACGGTCAGTTGGCTGCTACACCATATGCATCCTGTTTTAGAAAGAAAGCTGATCTCGCTAAAGGCGTGCTAAGCATACCATTTTATTAAATACTTTCAACAAAAACCCCATCAGAATGAGGTATTTCTAAGTTAAAAATTAGAAAAATTATTTGTATATGTTTATATAGAAACAAAGTGGCCTAGGCAGTAAGTTAGCTGAAGGACCTAATCTCTTGACTTCTGCACACCGCGTGTAGGCACTCTTGTGTACCCGTTGGTTTAGTTTCTGCTGGGTGGTGAGGTGATGTTGCAGCAGACATTGTTAACGGTTCTGAAGAAAACTCTGGTTTGGCTGCTTTTCCAAATATTTTCCTTTTTATTAATTCAGCGCACAGAGCCTTCCTTTCATTGCATAGAGCAGTCTTATTTAAACATTTAGGTCCTTTTTCCCTCTCTTCCTTTCCCCATTTGGCATTAGACTTCTCTTCTTCCAACTTTTCTTATCCTCTTCTCTCTGCAGTTTATTTCATCTAGCCATGGTCTCTGTTCACAGTTTTGTCTACTTTTCAGTTTTTCTGTTCTCATTCTCTCTGACCCCATGTCTGTACACGTGCAGTCCGTTCCATCTTCCTTCTGTCCTTGCACCTTCTGTTCTGCTGGAGGACCAGCACCTCCTCTTGTTCCATGCTCATCCCCCTACAATTACGTTGCCCACACTTCTTCCTGAAGAAGGTACACACACAAACATGACTGCAGCCCCTACTTGTCTGTAGCTGTATTGTCTTTGGCCACAGACTCTTCATCTCCTAGCATGATTGCTTCCGCTGTTTTCTTGTGTCTCCTTAGTAGCTGGAGATCGTTCTTCCTCTGTCTGTTACCTCCTGGTTGCTTTCTCATTAGATGGTGCAGTCTGTGAGGGGGTGTCTCCGTAGGCAGTCCTTCTGACAGGCTGTGAGAAAGGGGAGGACTTTGATGTGGCAGCGGCGATAGTCTGTGAGGGGGCACAGGCTTGAGGTGTCGAGGACTGAGCCTGTTTGAAGTGGTTTTGGGGCCATGGGGGACCCTCTGTCCCAAACCTCTGTCTAATTTAGTGCTGCCTTCCCCGTATCTCTGACTTCACCAGTGTTGTTGCTACTTGAGCCCTTTATTGAAAGGGATATTCTCGGCAACACTACTCATCCTCACTTTCCTTGCCAGGGGACAAGACAGACTTACTGATGGTTGGTCAGGAAACGGCCACTGAAGTGGTGCAGGAATTGCAAGTCCAGCAGGGCGTGGAGGAGGGGTGTCTAGGAGGTGACTAGGAGTAAACAGAGAGTAACTTGGGACTCAAGACTCCCTGCCTTATGTTCAGGTAAAAGTCTATCAGCTCTACTACCCAGAGAAATTGTGCTCCAGGACGAGAGGCATGACAGGCCTTCAAAAAAGCCACCAAGAGCTGATCTAGTCTCTTGGCTGGTCTGACTGAGGATGGGAGAATGATCGGAGAATTGGGATGCTCTGTTCTGTGACCAGGCTTCTAGCATCTGCGGGTGCTCTGTGTCTGTGGGGTGCTTTGCTGTTGGTATTAGTGATGTGCTGTTTCACCGTGGGGACTTGTCATCCCACTTGCTTTAGTGAAGTGTCAAAAACTCAGAAAAGTACTTCTGGCCCACTGGGAAATAAAGTTAGTCCTCAGCTTGACATAGCCAAATGTCAGTCAGTACCAATAACCGGTGTAGCAGTTTCTGGAAATGCATCCCGTTTTGCAGCCAAATAGAATAAAGCAGATACAAGGAAAAGAGCTTTGTCTAATATATTGAAGTGTGGTGCCCGGGACCACGCACATCTCCTCAGATGACGTGGTTGTAGTCACAGGGGTCGTCCTGCACGTGATAGGTGCTAATTGTACCTGTGTATTGCAAAAGGTTAGGAACTGTGAAGGTGACTTTGCCACTTGTGCTGACCTCTGTATCCTCCATCTTCTTCCAGGAGATGGCCAACGGGTCTTGGTTTCCATTAGTCTATATTGGCTAAGTAAAAAAAAAATCTAACAAAGCAGTGGCTCGTTTCCTTCTGTAAGAACGCCCCGCCCCCCCCACCTGCTCTCAGCAATGCCAAGTCCGTGTCACCGCTCTAAGTGGGAGGTGTCACCCGCTCTAAGTGGGAGGTGGCAGCGTTCTACTTGATCTGTCATGTCAGCGTGCGCTGCCTGTGCTTTAAATGCAGCCTAAGAATGGGTGTATGGGATCTGCCTGGATACAGGCAAAAAACTAAGGACAAGGAGCTCAAACCCGGCACTAACGCACAGTGCTGCAGCTGAGCTGCCTCAGCACATCGCCAAGGGGCATCGGTACCTCTGAGTAACGGGCATGGTGCAGGGGTTCAGCCGAAGCTATAAATACCACATCACAAATGTGTAAAAAGAGAAGAGCTTTTATTGGTTATATACTGTAGAGCTGACAGTGTTTGAGTCAGGAGAGACATGCAGATAAAGTGTGTGTTTACATTTGGCATGCAGACTAAGAGCACTGTGTAACTGGAAGGAGGTAAGCACCATCTTTATCCACTGCATGGGCAGCCTGGGGAGGAAAGCGCGGGCTTCCCTCTACGGAGCGTGCTGAGACGGGGAGAGTTTGAGAGGGTGAAACAGTGCTGATAGCTCTATTGGACACAAAGTTTGTATTAGGGAAATAGGCAATACTATAACCCTGGAAAATTCGTTGCACTTGGATGATTCTGTGATTATGAGAAGATTTCTTGCATTATTTGTCTTCTGACTAAGCTGCCCCAGCCCAAATATATGTCTGCAAATACAAAAAAATATTTATTCTCTTAAAAATACATTCCATGCAGCCTGGAGTGCTGCTTCCCCAAGGCAGGAGCCCGCACTGCATGCTGGGCAGCCTAGGAGGGCGATGCTTTGGGTCCGTAGGTTACTGACCATCCGAGGCATCTGCAAACAATGGCTTCATGTTTCATCCCATACAGAGCTGGCCTTGGAGCAGTGCTTCACCACTCCAGTGATGTGCAAGGGTGGCATAGATGAGGTCTACTATATCAGAAATGACACCAATGTGACTATTGCATCGATCTGCAGCTAGGAAATCGCTCATGTCAAGTGTCTCTTGAAGCACCAAGGTGCACCACCTGGCCCTGTGCTTCCTGTCCTGGAGGTACCATCTGCAGAGCTGCAGGGCTCCCTTCGTCCGTGGCCACTGAGCTGCGGTTTGACGATGCGCTGCGCTGGTGGTTGTACCGAGGAGCTGTCACCCCTCCGTGCTACCCAGGCAGGGCAGGGGCTGCTCCGCGTGCTGCAGTGGTGGTTCTGGACACAGGACACAAAGGAAGCTGCTCCGTGAAGCAGCAAGCTGGTGGCCCCGCAGGGTGGTGCCAGCCGTTCTGGGAAAAGCTGCTGGCTCTGCGAAAGGGCCCAGGGTCTCCATTTCCTTGGGAGCAGCGAGCACTGACACACTCCCTCTGTACAGCAAATACATTTACAACTTTGGAATTACCCGAGTGCTTGATGCGCAGCCTCACAGCATCATCAAGCCCACTGAAAAGCCTGTTACATTTATATGCTAAAATTACAAATACTTCTTCAGTGATGGCAATATTTACACATATACTCTATTTTACAGCTGTTCAAAAAAAGTGTGCAATTTGAGTAAAACACATTGTGTTTCCTGAAGTCATTGCTATAAGTTTAATACAATCAGCTCCTATTGCACTCGTGATTAGAGGGCAAGGCCCCTTTCAATTTTAAGGAGGGTTTTCTTTCTCAGATTTAATCTCAGTTGTGGTAAAAACAACCCAGTGTGCAGTTACCGAGTGACATCTGTGTTCTATATTTACAAGCAGCGAGACTGAGTCTAGAGCAACAGCTCAAGGTGTGTGCTGTAAAATACTGAACGAACGACTGAGGCAGCTGGAGAAAGGAGAGACGTCACCTGCGAGAAGCACCTGAGGAGAGCAGTGTGGGACAGATCTGCATGGCTGAGCCAGTAGCTGGGGCTCCTGCCGCGTGCTGTGAGCCGCTGAGCAGCGGGGTGAAGCCCTGCGGTTGCCCAGAGCCAAGGAAAAGCTCGGTCCTGGCTGACGGAAGGGGAGAACCAACAGTTCTTGCTGCTGGTGGTTGTTCCCTTGCACATCAGACGTGGGATTGTGTTACTGGGGGGGTTGAAAAGCCAGTGGGTCAGCCAGTTTGGGGGAGTTACAGGGAAGTCTGTGTTAACCAAGCATGTCACCTCATAGGGACGCAGCGCTAGGACTGAAACCAGTTCCCTCGGAAGGAGCTTTGGGAGCACCATGCTAAGCTGAATCTGTGCCAAGAAGGTGAGAAGATGAGGCTGGGGGATGTGTGTGAGCACCCGAGGGTCCTGGAGGATGTGGACAATCCGCAGCAGGACGGGGCTCACCACTGAGACAAAAGCCGTACAGTCGCTGCTCAAAGCGGTCCTCGTCCTCTTCAGTGCGTGTGTACAGTCCGGCCGGCGGCAGAAGCTGCCGCTTTGGGCAGCAGTGACCCCGGGCGGGGGGCGGCTCCTCCAAGTGCTGCTGCTGTGCCCGACCCAGCTGCAACGCCAGGCGAGTTGTCGGCAGTGGGGTTTCCGCAGTGGCTGTAACTGGGGGCGTTACACGGCTGGGGAGCTGCGCAGCAGCAGCTTTGGGAATGTGAACGGCGGCGATGGCTGGAGAGGCAGGGACAGGCCAAGATGCGAACTCCCGGGTTCGGCGGGCAGGTGCTGCAGGACGCGTTTGGGCTGCTTGCTGCGGCACGGCTGCGCTGCCTCAGAGGGGTTTTGCAGCAGGGTCTCCAATGCAACGGATGGAAGAGGACCTGAGGCAGCATATTTTGTTTTGAAGGGAAGTATTTAACATAAAGATAGAGAGTCAGAATGTAGCATCCTGAGCTGGCAGAGGCTGGCAAGCAAGGCAGCCCTGTGGCAGCACCGTGGGATGTGGCACTTGCGGTCGGGCTGCACTTTGTGAGGGTGGAATGTGGCTCGGCAGGGGAAGCGGATGGCAATCAAGCGTTAATTGATCTCCGCAGCATCTTTTTCTTGTGTGGTGGTGGCGATCCTGCCGTACAGCTGACCCCTGAGCAAAGCAGGGTGCTCAGGGGGGAGCAACTTCACAGGCTCGTTTAAAAAAAAGAATAATAATAATCCACTGTGGTTTCAGATTGCAGAATATGCACTAATTCCTGATAAACGTGGGGCAGAGGAAGGAATTTCAGAAATCTGAATTTTAACTTCAGAATTTCAGTTTCTTTCACTTTTAGTTTGGGTTTTGAGTTTAAAAGTTTTTCCCATTATACTTGGTGATATGTTTGTCCCATTCTCTACTAGCACTGCCATGTCATGAAATGGTAAAGAGATAGCAGTTGATATAATTGAATTTCAAGATTATTAGAGCTGCCACTTAGTACTAATTTAAAAGCATTATCTTTTTGTCTTGTTATGCAACTTGACACATAAGTGTTACAAAATATAAAAGAATAAAATGAAGGGTTAAAAATATAAATTTGGGAAAACATCTAAAAATTGCAAAAGGAAACACTTTTTTTTTCAAAAATAATTTTTCCCTTCCTCCAAACAATCTTTATTTTAAAAAAAATGCATGTCATTGAAGCACTTTCCTTTTTATATAAATGTTTTCATAGATATTTTCCAACCAGCTCTGTTTTTTTGATTCATTTGCCTCTCATAATTGAGGCATATAATTCCAAGGGACAGGGAGGAGATATGGCACGTAGATATGCATGTATGGGCAGTCACACACGCGCTGCTGTGGTAGCTCCTCGTGGAGGGTGGGATGTGGGAATAAGTTTGGGGTGCAACTAAGACGTGGGAGCTGCTGGATCACAGCTGTTCCCACAGCACCTCCAAAACAGGTAGGGGACCTTTTCCCTTCTGCAACATTGTCCTTGTCCCTCCGCAGAGAGGGGCGTCTGTTTCCAACAGGCAGAAGAAAGCACTGCGGGAGGTCAGTGGTGGTTGGATGGGGAAACCATGGGCCAGCCCTGCAGCTGGGTGGTGGGATGTGAAGGAAGGACTGGCGGAGCTCTAAGTGTGTGAGCTAGAGGCAATCACCCTGCTCAGGGCAGCTGCTGCTCTAACACCCGAGCACCTCTTCGAGCTTCAGGGATGGTGTCTCCCCAGTGATGACATCTGCGCTCAGTGGCCTGTGGGCACTGACAGGGTAACGTACCTCTTAGGTGAAGCAGTCTCTGACCATACCTGGGTCCCAGACACAGCAGATGTGGTCCTGAAGAGGGGCACAGACTGAGGCTGCCTAGGTAGCCATACTAAAGCTCAGCTTAGGGTCTAATCTTGCTGTCTCCACCCTGGTTTTGGAAGGAATAAGGACATTCTGCTTGTCTGCAAGGAAAAGCACTTGTTTCTTTTTCCCTTAGAGCTCAACGCCTGAGAACAAGCAGCTGAGTTGTTGCCTGCAGAGCATGATGGACATAAAGCTTCAGGTCAAAAAAAGGCACCCCAGTCCAAGCGAGGAGGAAGTTTCACTGCTGCGTGAACTGCTGTTGGGTTTGGCTCAGTGGATGACTTCTCGATGCAAGATCTCAGCTGGTGATGAGTAGGTCATGCAAAGATTGTTGCACAGGCTGACAGTGATAGGGAAGAAACTGCTTTTAAACAATATTTTCTGATCTCTTTCCCTCTTGCCATGGAAAGCAACCAATGGGGAACCTCTGCCTAGAGACAGAGGGTACTGGGTACACTGGGAACACAGGTAGTAGGTGAGCACAACCCAAGCCAACAGTGGTGTCTTAGGAGAATGCAAACTCTCCCTAAGAACTGAAAGCCATGTGGAGCCGTGAGGGACAGCTGTCGTGGGCTGGTGGACTGTAGTCACAAGGATACTTCTGGGATCTTGTCTAAATGCAAATGATTAACAATAAGTTCTCTCTTGTCCAGGGAGTACCATTGTTCAGAGTGGCTGCGCGGTCAAGGTTTCCATGTGGACACAGACCTATCATCCTATGGAGAATATTAAGATTGCAGGTACAGAGATGAGAAGTGGGAGTCCCCTGAGCAAAGTCTCTGCAGCTGCCTCTTCAGCAATGAAGAAAAAGAATTCACTGGTAAAGCTCCTGTACCTTGCAAATTGCATTAGAAAACTGGTTTCAGGCTAGCTGAAGCCTCTGGAGAGGTTACAAACAGGTGTGACGCCCGTAAGCTTGGTACTATCCTGCCTCTTGCTCCGCTGTGCAGCGTGTTCATTGAGGGGAAGGGAATGCAACTCATCTCCGAGATGTCGTCCGGCAGGCACGGGAAGCACCCTGTAAGAGACAAACCCACAGCATCACAGACTGGCCGGGACACACAGCTGCCTCTGGCAGCAGTTTTTTCTCTGGGAAAGAGTATTGTGATCGCCCTTAGGCAGCCACCCCGAAGCCCATCAGGATCCCAGCCTGATGGTGGGGCAGGGCAGGGCAGTGGCAGGATCTGTTTGGGAGACGGAGGCTCTGTCAGCGCTTACAGCGCAGCAAGCCCAAAGCGGGGTGTCCTGCCCCTGCCCCTGCCCCCTGCCGTAGTGTGCCCTGTACCCGCCTCCACAGCTGCTGTGTGGATCTTGCGCGGAGACGCATGCCGCCAGACAACAGGGGAGAGGGAGCTGACCTGACGGCAGAGCACGTCTCCTTTGGCAAGGTGTTCAGGCTCCTGTTACAGTCGGTGGAGTTCTGGGCAAGGCAGAGGATTCAAATGATTGTGTGTATGTACAGGAGCTGACTTCCCCCGAGTGTTTGTCTGCTGCTGGCCCAGTCTGTGCAGACAAAGGAAGCACGGCACAGCCCCAGGTACGCAAGTCTGCATCTGGCCAGATGAACGTCACTGTGGTAACACCGCCCGGTGACCACACAGAGCATTGCTGTGGTGTCCCTTTCCTCAGCTACCAACAAAGACAGTGTCATTTGACTGCTCCCTCCTGCAAACATTAGCTACCTCTAAATGCCAGACTGCAGAGCTCAGCTGGGACCACATCCCTCCGGGCTCTGAGTTTTGTGCAATTTCACCAAGACGTAGGGCTGTCGGACTCTGTAGGGCTCTCGGCTGCAGCCCTGCCGCTCTCACACCGAGACTCAGCAACTCCTGCGTACATCCAGTGAGATACACTGGTGACAGGGCTGAGGTCTTAAGATATTTCCTGATGTGGATGATCCATAAATGGAAAGATGCGCTTTGCCCTGGGCAGCTGCAGAGGTAAAGAGGGAATGCCAGGAGGAAAAGAAGGTCTTCTGTACAGACACGAGCGTGGCTGTGCCCCTAGGAATTAAAGTCTGCCCACCTTCCTGTCTCCTCTAAAGGGAGCCTCCTGTGAAGAGACTGAAATACATGTTTTTTTCATATTTCAGGCAATAAGTCATAGCCACTATAATGTGGGCCATCTTTCACTTCTTTCTGTGTCTAGAAATATGTCTTTTAGGACGCAGAGCAACAGGTATGTAGCAGCAGACAAGCACCCTAGCAGTACAGCAGCCAGCTGAAGCAGGTAAGTCAGGGGCTCCGATTTTGTCTCTCCAAATGTTTTTTTTCCCCCATCCCTGATTGTCTAATCTGTGTCAGAGGATGAGTAGATGCAGTGCTCTTATTCCCTGGAGAATGTTGTTAGCTATAAAGCTACCTGAAACAAGTTTAGAACAGAAAAATAAGGTAGTACTTTTTTTACCACTAGAGGAAATGAATTGAATAATTTACTGAGGCAATACAGTAGACACTCCACCTCTGGGCAGCGGTAATTTAAGACCGGATTTCTCCTAAAATGTTTACATTCATTTTGGACAAGTTTCTCTAAGTTATGTTAGTGGGAGGGTCAGTTCAGATACTGGCTTCTTGTTCTGTAACTCTGTTTTCTGGATGGTCCTGGAACTCACGTACCTGCTCCTCTACTTGGGGACCCAGTGGTGTGTGAGGGTTGGGTTCAGGGTCCTGCAGCTCCGTCTTGGTGGCTGGCCTTTTCCCTGGTGTGTCAACCTGTAAGAGGTACTCAGAAGAGCTGTATTGTTTTCTTCTGGAACTGGGCACAAAATCCTTGCTTTCGTCCTGTGAGAAGGAAAATAAAAAGGGTTGGGACTTGGGGACTAAGAAGGGGTCTGGAAAAGCATCGGGTTCCTGCTCCCGGCTCTGCAGCGTGAGGTGCTGGCCTGAATCCCTTTGGCAAGGAGGGACACAGGCCACCAGGCCAGCTCTGGCTTGTCCTCACGTATGTGCTATTTCATAAAGATCATTTTTTTAAGCCATCCAGTAATTTTAACCCGAGTTATGGGAGTGGACTTTTCTGTTCAGCTGAGTGACCTCTGTGCACAGACCTGTGCTCAGCCTGCACGGCTCGCACGGCCCAGGGTGGTTGTATCTATGAGGGACTACAAGTAGGAAATCCAACAGTTTAGTGACTGAAGCAGTTTCTTAAAAGTATTGACTCTGAATTTCAGCTACCATCAATGGAGGGTGGCCATCAACCTGAATCTTCCTATTTTCTTGGCAACGAGGATGTGATGCGGGAGAGTCTACACTGGTTTTCCTGCTATAGGCATCTAAATGGCACTTTTAAACTGCCTGATGTTTTCTTGAATGTCTGCAGAGACATTTAGAGGATAATACCCGGGAATCAGATGCCTTAGGTCTGGTATAATCAGCTACCGGGCAAAGTGCAACGGCTGCACGGCGCTACTGAAGGCTTCATCAGCTCTGCGTGCTTTGGGGGTGGCATTGTGTTTGCTGAAACACCGCACGGTGCAGGCACTGGTGGAACAGATTTGGTCCCTGCCCTGTGGCAAAAGGGATAGCAGGGAAGGGAGAGACAGCAGCCCCCATGCCTGGCAGAAAAGCATCTCTGAGATGGACACCAGGCTTTGATGGGCTCTCAGAAAGAAGCTGTGATATCTGGTGGGTCTGGATGGGCAAACATCTGCCCTGAGCTAGGCCTGCTGTGGATGACATCCAGCAGACACTGGACCTGGCCTGCCCCTTGTGATCCAAACCCTACAACAGAAGTAAGACGTGAGCAGCAGCGGCACATTGGTGAACAGGCACAACACAGGGACAGGTCCCACAGGGACCTCCAGCCAAACATGGGTCAGAGATAACCATGGTGGGCCAGACTGCTCAGAAAAATCAGGTGATAATTTTAATTTAATGAATGGCTGTCATCTTGAAGGACATGGTCAGCTAAGCAATAGCTAGGCACTTCTGTGTTTCTGATTACAGTAGTTATCTTTAGAGATGAGGCCAGCGGGTGAGCATACAGGAGCTCCATCCCCTTGGGCCTCCGACAGTGTCAGTCTGTCTCTGCTGTCTGGCAGCACGAGTTGATGACTAGCAACCCAGACACACTGGTCTCAAAGAGTAGGTCAAGTGCTGAGCTGGAGCCGTGACACTGGCTATTCCCCATATGTCAGCAACGCAAACCAGTACCTCCTGGTACCACAGCAGAGCTGGGTCAGTGTGGAGCTCAACATGCTTCATGGCTCCATGTCCACAGGACAAGCAGCTGGGCAGCTGCTCTGAACAGACTGTGACCCCCCCCCAGGATCCACACAGAAGAGAACCACTGGACAAAGTTACTGAGGTCCAAGGGAAGATGAGAACATCGATGTGGCGCAGCTGGCTGCTTAAGGAGAAGCTTATGTGGAGTCAGCCAGGGTGAAATGGTGATGGATGCACTTTATATTCATCCCTAAAGCAGAGGAGAGAAGGGGGGAGAGGCAGCACATCCCAGGATCTCTTTTCCATGAGACCAGCCCACCATACGAAGCCACACAATGCTTCACTCAAAGAGATCCAACTTTTAGGTTTTTACCTAACTTATGCAGCCCACAGCCCAGTTCCACTCGTATTAATGTCACAGCCACAAGAAAAATGAATTAAAGCCATTCATCTTGCATTTAATGCAAGTGCCTTTGGACTAATTCTGCCATTGCAGATTTTCAGCAGTCCAAGTTCACACCAGAAAAATGCAAGCTCCAAAACCTGAAGCACGAAGCCCAGCAGAATGACTGCTTGAGGCCAGCTGCAAGCACCAGAGGGAGCTGGTCCTCAGGCTGCAGCATCCATCCATCCATCAGCACCCACCGCTTCCAGGGCCTCCCAAAGCAGCCTGCAAGAAGCTGACGCTTCTGTAGCACAAGTGTTGCTCAGAGCCACCCATACCTGCTGTAGCTTCATTAGGGACATTTGCCTACATCAGCGGTATAAAAATAGGTGGCTGAAATGACACCTTGTTCCTTGGCATCTCCTTGCAAGAATTATTTCCAGGTGCTCAGTTTGTGTCTGTCCTGAGGGACAGGCTGAGGCAGGGTCTGAACCTCCAGCTCGCTTCAGCCTCCTGCTGTGCTGCAGCAAATGGTTAGGCATCATGAGTATTTCGAGTATTTCGTGGAGGAGAGGAAGATGTATTTTGGCAAAACGAGCACAGATCCTGTGTTTCCCAAACAGGATTCTTAAGGCAATCTCAGAGTTTGGATAGTGGAGCTGGCAAGAGGTGACTGATGCCTTCACAGGAAAGCTGAATATGCAAAGTCAGCACAGACCAATGCCAAGCCTCCTGCCAGAGAAACAGCTACACCTTTAACTGACACACAAATCCTAGCAAATCATATCACAAGATTTGTGATATGAGGCATATTATAATGATACCCTTTCAAAGGCAGGTACTTGGGTTTTTTTTCCCCAAGGGCACATGCAATAATTTGAGCTGCCCAAATGCATATAATTTGGTATAACTGCTATATCTGTGTACCTGTAGTCTTTCAGGGTAACTTCACACCCCTCATTTACAAGCTAGAAATATACTTAATTTATGACCAAGGATTCAGGTTTGTGACTATGTGGTCTCAGGGTGATTTTATTTCAAAATATGACGAGAGAGACACCTACCTCAGTACTCCACAGCCCACCAACTAACTGCGTGAACTAACCACGCGGCCGCTTCCCAGCTTGGCACTGCAGACCAGCTAATTCTGCAGGGATACCCAGGATGGCCACTCAGAGGTAAGGCTGCTCTGCCAGGGACACTTCAGCTGTTGCTGCAGGGACACTGCATAGCTGGCAAATTTGATGTGACAATGACCTTGGGACCCCCTGCAGAACACAGTGCAGAGCCACGCTCAGCCCTGACAGGGCTGCTGGGGGAAGACGGGACAGAACTACGTGAGCGCCCAACCTTTAGGGCTCCGTGACTGGCGACATGAGCCCGGATGAAGCGGAGACCTCTTCAGCAGTGAGGCTCAAGGTCGCAGGTGTGAATTCAAGCTCCTGGGATAAAGGGAGGCCCAGTGATGGGTCTCGTGTTTGCCAAGCACATAAGCTGCTGTTATGCAAAAAAAGGACAACCTCAGTCATATCAGTGAGTTCTGCCTGGATTCATCAAGAGGGAAGCACAGACTGTCTGTGCCCTACAAGTGACCCGAGCCCAGGAGCTGATGGATTCAGTGTCCAAATGTAGCTGGAGGGCTAACCTGCGCTCCGTAACACCAGGTGGAGCAAAGCAACGGTGCAAATTATTTTGTCCTTCTCATCGCCAGAGAAGTGGAAGAGAAGTTTGCAAATATGAAACTGCTTTCACACCTTCACCACCTCAACCGTGTCAATGCCTGACGCATTTGGTTATGAATCTGTCCCCTCTGCCACCAGCCCTGCCAGATTACTCAGCTGGGCTCCTCCAGGAGACCAGCGGCTGTGGCAGGAACCAGCGTCTGGTTTGATGGACTGGAGGGGCACTTGGTGCCAGTGAGCGTGCTCCAAACACGCCCAGGCCTGCAGCTCCAGGGGCGAGTAGAGCTCACCAGACCAACTGTCTGCATACGTCAGACCTGCTTGGAGGGAATCCCCTCACTGGAACCAGCCAAAGGAACAGGAAAAAAGCCAAAGGAATAGGAAAAAAGCACGGCCACCCCTGTGGCTCTTGCTTCTTTTCAGGTGGCGTGTTGACACAGACCAAGGAGGGAGCAGCCCTGTGTAACCAGCCACCACTCATCTGTTTAGGAGATGCCTGGGAAGCGCTTCCAGACCAGAGTCTGGTTTTACATGGGGAAACCATGCAGCTCTTGCCAAAAGCAGCTCCGTTTCTACAGCTGCCGTTAGAGCTACAGCTCTGCCTGAGGCACAGCCCTATGAAGACCTGCTCTTTTCCATCATTTTTTCATTACTACTCCAAGTTGACAGCACCAGCATGCAAAGCCACTCTGAAAAGCATACCATGTCCTACATAAGCTGTGACTATGTCTTCTCTGATCTTGGCAAGACCAAGTGCTACTACATAGTTACTCATATGGCATTACAAGACCCAAGCAGATGGATCTCATTTCAAGAAGTCTAAATCGGGTACTTCACAGATGCTCCACTGAGGATAGCAGGAGCTGGGCAAGGGCAGCACTTCAGGAACTAAGCTGTAAGAATTTCAAATCAGGCACCCTACAACTAACAGGCAACTTGAAAAACCTCATCAACTGAAAGATAGGAGCATTTAACATAGGATACTTACAGGTGGTGTGGTCCGGTGCCAAGCAGAAGCCGCTGTAGGATCACTTGCATAGCTCCTGCGTGTTAGCAGTTCAGATGCACTCAAGTTACTTTTGGTCCTCCGAGACCCCAGTTCAGGGGCACTCCAGGAATTTGCCGTGGCACTGGTTTTTGCTGAGGTCTGCTCCAGAAGGTTTGTTCTTGCACCGCTCCCTTCCATTTCTGAGAGGTCCACCGAGGACCTATACATGTTTGTAGTACTGGAAGCTGCACTTTTCTCCACTTTGGTTTGAGAGTCCTCCAGGGAATGTAAGCCTTGTCTTGCTCTCCAGGAACTTCTCACAGTGACATGTTTTGTTTCAGAGGAAGCTACATC
The DNA here is from genome assembly GCF_023634155.1 of Falco peregrinus. Lineage (NCBI taxonomy): Eukaryota > Metazoa > Chordata > Aves > Falconiformes > Falconidae > Falco > Falco peregrinus. Next base: position 120,574,921 of record NC_073723.1, read on the forward strand.
TGAAGAGCCATGGCTCTTCCAGCTGATTGTCTCCGAAGGTGGCTCAATATTCCTCTCTGTGAGTTCAGCAGTCTTTATCATAATGCTGCTTCTGGAGACCACTGCTTCTGCTTTACTTCTCGGCGCTGCCTCTCCAATTCTGTCTGCCTCAGATAATTTCAGAGCACTTTTATTAATTGATACCTCAAAGGGTGGGGGGGGATTGTTTGTTATTGGTGAAGGCTCATTTGGAGCAACTCTGATGTTGCTGGTGGTAACATGCCTTTCTTTTGCTGCTATATCTGCATTGGTCCTCGGAGCTGTTGGCTCAGAAGGGAAGATTGTGATGCTGCTTGTCATTTTATTTGCTACCATTTTAAAAACAGACTTCTGTTTTTCTGACTCTGCCTCAGAAACAGTTCCTCCCATGACTGCCTTCATATCCTTTTCAACAATTGCAGGTTTAATGACAGCTTTTGATCTCAGAGCTTCTCTCGGGCTGAACAACCTCCTGGATTTAAATCCTCCAGTGCTGGCATCTGATGGTTTTATACACTTGGTGGAGTCTTCATCATTTAGAATGTTTTTGTCATTTTCAAAAAGTGATGCTCTAAAAACTCCCCTGGAATTGGAGAACTGCTTGGAGCCAACTTTCTTTCTTCTCTCCAAATCTGAGTGAGTGGTTGGCTTTTTGCTTCTTCCTGATTCTTCATCTGAATTAAGTTTTTCCTGATTACTCTGGATGGTTTTGGAGTCCATTTTTAAGCCCGCATTTACATGATCCATTGCTGAAGTTGAAGACTGCTCCATGTCTTCTTTATCAAGGCCTGTGAGGATCTGCAGAATGTCCTCCTGACTCGTGGAGCGATGGGAAACCTTCGCTAGTGTTGAAGTATTTGCACTTTCAAGTGATGTGTCTGCAAATTCTTTTTCCTGGGAGATTATTGCTCTTTTAGCCCTTGCCTCCGAGGGCTGTCTGTGTGATGCAGCAAAAGTGTTCACTGCTTCCGCTTTACAGCCAGCGGAGTCTGAAGCCGACACCTGGGAGGAGAGGTGGTACCTGTACGCCGAAGCTGTGCCGTTGGAAGAGGTGTGATTGCCCCTGGCAAGCACCATGTCCCCCAAGCAGTCACCGACTTCTGCCTGACTTGTTTTCAGCTTCTCAGTCAAAGAAGCCACTGATTCTCCTCTGCTTGACTTTTCATCCCGTGCATCAGCACCTGTTTGGCAGTTGCCACGGAGCACATGAGATGGTTTTTCAGCCTTTGATCTCAGGCCTGTGTCACCAACAGGTTTGGAAGGTGCTTTCCAAGATTTCTGCTCCTGTGCAGCAGGAGGGTATCGGCTGAGAACAGACGGCTGCTCTTTTGATCTCTTCCCCTCATTCTGGGTGACACAGCCTTCCCTCTGACTCGAAGAAAAAGTGGAAACTAAAGATTTCTCTTCCAGTCTTTTTGTGTCTGTCACAGCAGTGTCTGAAAGGGCAGATGCACCAGATGCTTTTCCTGCTTTTCTGCTCATTAAGCTTGGACTGGGCACCTGCTTACCCCCATGGCTGTAGCTGTCATGACTGCCAGAGAGATCTCTGTTCCTTGCTCTTTCTCGGCGCTGCTGTGGTGAGAGCTCCCTTGGCTTGTGCTTGGCAACTGTCAGATCAGCTGTGACACCTCTGTATTTAGGTCTGTCATGTTTTCCCCGGCTCGAAAAGCTTGTATCTTCATTTTCGACCTCTCCATTCTCCAGATCTTTCTGTTTCTTTATTTGCATTTTTATTTCTTCTAGTTGACCTGTTAAGAGTTTATTTTTATTCTGTTCACTCAAGTAACTGTCTTGCAGGTCATTGTTTTTGGCTCTCATTTTTTTAAGTTCCTCTTCTAAAGATTCAAAACGTTTGATCTGCGTTTTAAGTTTCTCAATTTCTTGAGTGAGATCTTTCACTTTGTTGTCTTCCTGATTTTTATTCTTTTGGTTTTCTGATTTATTCCTGGTTTCATTTTCTACATGTTTCAGGTAATCCACACTTCCCTTCCTCCTGGTCTCCTTAGAGGGCAAGGCAGAAGTCAAGTCATCTTCAATTCTCAAATCATTTCTGTCCAGGAGATTATTTGATGACCTTTCTAGCAAGTTGGATGCATTTCTAGTTTGATCTGCCCTATTTAGTTTATTGTTTTGTTCTAGTTTCTGTGTTAGCTCCTGGATTATTTTTTCATTCTGCTTTTCTCTTTCATTAAAATGTTTTCTTTCCGTGATAAAGCTCAGAGCTAAGGATTTCAGTTTTTCTAACTCGCCCGTTAAGCTCTGCTCGGTTTTATCCAGCCTGTCCTCAGATGCTTCCAGTTCTTTCACTTTCACTCGAAGTATTTCCAGTTCTGTAGATATCTTTTTGGTCAAGTTCTTTTCTTCATTGAGGCTGAGACACAGCTGTGTACAGTCGTTCTTGCTCCTGCCAAAGGCCTCCTCCAGCTTCTCCAGATCTGCCATTCTCCTCTGAAGGTGTTCGATTTCTGACTTCAGCTCTCGGGTGAGGCTCTCTTCCTCTTCAAGTTTTTCTTTCATTAACCGGCAAAGCTCTTCAGCCTTCCTAATTTCTTCATCCTTGCCTTCAATCTTCAGCACTCTCTTCCGCAGGGCTTCAATGTCAGCCAGCATACTGGAGTTGCTGCCTTCTGCCTGGATAACTTTGTCCTGGAGGTCAAGCAGCTCATCCTCAGCCTTCTGCAGATTTTTGGTTGCTTCCTCCAGTTCATCAAGGCGGCGACTAAGGCTCTGCAGTTTGAATCGTAGGTGCCGATTTGAGGTTTCTTTGTAACCTGTAAATTCTGCCATGTTTATTTTTTATTCCTTTTAGGTGAAAGCTTTGCTTAGTCTGGGTGAATAGTGAGGTCTTCAACACCTTGTGTATTCCTGCTACGTAACCGTTTCTTTGAACAGAGGCAATCTCACCCTGAAAGAAAAAAATGCTTAAAATCAATATATGAGCTCAGAATATGAATATCCTCACTGTATAAGTTCGACTATAAACGTTTATATAAATAACTTTTTAATTAAACACATTTCTGAGTGCTAAATTAGGAGAAGTGAAACTGTGGAGAGGAGCCACGGTGCATTTACTTTGGTTATACAAGGTTTCCAAAAATAGCCTGTTCCCGACACCTGAGGGAAGGAAGTGCCCTCCTCTGCTGTCCTGCACAGTGTCTGCACGAGCAGCGGACCCTCACCCCACTCCTCAACAGCCGGTACAAGCTGCCCACGTGCAAGCTCTTCAGCCGTGGAGGTTCGTGCACGTGCAGGGCTGGGGTCCCACGTACGTGCCCACGCAGCAAACACCTCTTCTCAGCACACCAGTCTTCTGAAGATGCCTTAGAAATGAAGGTTCAGGAATCATAAGCAAGACCTGGAAACTAGAGAAATGCAATCCCCAGCCATCTGGTGGCCACTTGGGGGGTGGGGGTGGTGGTAAGTGCCCCCACACTGGCTCAGAGACAGGGTGTGAGAGCTGCTGCCAGCGTCTCCCCTGCAGCCCAGGCTGCTCAGCAGAAATCTCCACCTGGGTTGTAGTCACATCCCAAGGACACTGTGCTGGTGCAGCTTCAAGTTTCTCCCTCCTGTTTCAAAAGCTGCCGTTGCCCTTGGCTTGCCACCCACTTGCCCACCCAGACGAGCAGTTGCAAACGCTCAGGCCTCTCCTACTTGCTGCTGCGGACAGTGAGCAGCGGGTATAACGCACCGGTACACTCTGACGCACCAAATGCAGATCTCTTCCCAGCCCAGCTCGGAGGTGGCAGGGCTTTTTTTTTCAGCAGCCCCTCTGTGCTTGGCAGGGAGTAGCAGGGAGAGGGACCTGAGCAGCCACCATGGCTGGTGGCAGAATCTGAAGTCCCTCTTTGGTGCACAGCATTAGAATCGTCCTGTTCTGGGCCTGAGGCGCATCCCCCGCGTGAGCCAGGGCTGCTGCGGGCTTGAGGGGAGGGAGGTGACTGCAGCTCTGGGGCCTGCACCCTCGTTCAAGCTGTCTGCTTTGAAGCAGGACTTGGTCTCCAGCATTTCTGTGGCGCTTTGTGCAGAGGAAACGCTCGGGAGTTTCCCATTGCGCAGTGCCAAGAGGCGAGGAGCAGGATGCGGGGGGAGCTGGCGCTGGTTCGGGGGGCTGCGCGCCCCCATGCCAAGCCTTTGACTGAAGGTGACTCATATCCTGTGGGCAGCGGGCCCGGGGGGCACTGCCGACACTCAGTGCACACCAGGCACTTGTGACCCCTGTGCCGAGGGACACCCTCGCCCTGGGAGGGCTCAGCAGCCCTCCTGGAGTGGCCTCACACACCTCAGGCAGCGGAAGGAACACTGCCAGGGCTCCTGGCGGAACCGCAGCGCCCTGCGCACGGGGCGCCCGTCCCACCCTCGCCACCACCACTGCATCCCCCTCCAGGGCCACCTGCCCATAGGCCATGGCCCTACTGTACAGCTGTTTGCCAGCAGGAACCAGCAGGATCCCCTCAAGAGACGTCACCGGAGCGTCACAGGGAAAGGCCAAAGTGAGCAGCTTCACAGTGCCCAGAGAACAAAGCCCTGTCCTCAGCAGGCCTTGGGGCTCGGAGTTAATGGTTAACCTGGCGCTGGCCGCCAGCTGGGAAGCGGAAGCAACCCAGTCCCCAGGACAGCACAGCAGGGCTGGTGTGCCACGCTGGTCCTCTGACCACAGCTCCAGCAGCCACGCTGGTCCTCTGACCACAGCTCCAGCAGCCACGCTGGTCCTCTGACCACAGCTCCAGCAGCCACGCTGGTCCTCTGACCACAGCTCCAGCAGCCACGCTGGTCCTCTGACCACAGCTCCAGCAGCCACGCTGGTCCTCTGACCACAGCTCCAGCAGCCACGCTGGTCCTCTGACCACAGCTCCAGCAGCCACGCTGGTCCTCTGACCACAGCTCCAGCAGCCACGCTGGTTCTCAGACCACAGCTCCAGCAGCCACGCTGGTCCTCTGACCACAGCTCCAGCAGCCACGCTGGTCCTCTGACCACAGCTCCAGCAGCCACGCTGGTCCTCTGACCACAGCTCCAGCAGCCACGCTGGTTCTCAGACCACAGCTCCAGCAGCCACGCTGGTTCTCAGACCACAGCTCCAGCAGGCTGTTGCTGCAGTGCTGGGGGACAGGGCTGTGTGTGGCCCCGAGCACTGCACCAGCCGGGAGCGGGGTGGCTCTGCTGCCCAAGCAACAGGCTCCTCACCACATGGTGGCTCCGCAAAGGCCTTTTGCTGTCTGCAGCTACCCGGGGTGTAGAGAAGGAGGGAAGAGTGTAGAGAAGACAGATTTAGGCTCTCCTCTGAGGCACACAGTGAAAGAAGGAAAAGATACAAGCTGCAAGAAGAAAAATTCCAAGTAGATAAGAGGGCTTTTTTTTTTTTTTCCCCACCATGAGATCAAGCACTGGCGCAGGGTCCCAGCGAGGCTGTGGGACCCCCATCTTCTACAAGCAAGCGTGTTGAGAAAAAGTCTTCCAGCAGAAGGCCCTTTAACTTCCTGACATAGCCAGAACTAACCACAGTGCTTGGAAACAGAACCTAGATGAGTTACTATTACGAAGTGCACATTTATAAGACTGAGGGGAATCGGGCAATAGAAAATATTATCTTAGATGTTAGATGTAGTGGGTGCTTTAAGTTGGTTGTCCTTTGAGTGAGGGGTTGGACCAGACACCTCCAGGGGTAATTCCAACCAAAATTACTCTGGCTGTTCATGACTTCTCTTCTCCAGTCTGTCACTGATACCAAAACATCAGAGAAACAGTGCAGGATTCAGACACTAGGACTATTATTCTTACGGCTAATTAATATTGTTGTGTGATGCTTAAACAGGACTTGTTAAAAGAATCTGGTAAGGCAATAACTCGCTCAGCTTGTAAAGGTACTGAACAATCTGACGTGGATGTATGGACTTCAGATTTCTCTCTCTTTTTGGAAAGTGACTAGGTCTCATCCGAGCTCTATTTTACATTTTCAGCAAAAAATGGGAAGAAAAGAGGATGATAATTTTCACAAATAGCAAAAAAACCCCATTGCAGTGGCAAATGTAATAAGGAAAGATCACTTAAGCAGAACCAAGTAATAAATTGAGATCAACACTGAAGGGCTGTATCCTGGAAACACTGAAAAGGCTTCAATGGTCACAGCAGAAATCTTACCTACAGAAGCAGCTGATGCACTGCTGCAGCTACGAGGCAGCCCCTCTTGGCTCTATCAGCAGGAAATAGCGAGAAGTAGGACAGTAGAACTGACATTATTTTGCGTGCAGTACCGGCCTGTGTATTTACACAGCCAAGTCTGATGCATCTCACCTTGCTTAAGTCGCAGAAGAGCGAAAGAGAGACACATACAAGTTGCTCTTGAGTCTTCTAGATTCAAAGAGAAAAAGACACTCAAATGTCTTCATCCTTCCTTCCCAGAGAGACAAGACTTTCAGAAGAGGAATCACCCTCTGAGGGATCATACTCTCTGCCCACTGATGACGAAAGGAACCTTGACATGGGCTCAGGCACAGATACCTGGATGGCAGTCGTCTCCCCTGGGAATGATGCCCCTCCAGGGGCCACTCATCAAAAACACAAGCTGAAAGTTTGGGAAAAGCTGAGGAAAGCTTTGGGAAAGCAGTCATGAGTGCTTTTTTACCCTTTAAAACTCTTTAGAAATCCCTGATTTTACCTGAACAAGGGAAATCCTGCATTAAGCCACAAGCCACAGTAACATCCATTAGGATCTGAGTTCTTGAAAAAATACTTTTCTGATAAAACACATAGGTAGCCTGGGGAATCTCAAACCATCTGTTGTTCAAAGCAAGTATCAAGGCAAAAGGTGTGCCTGGTAAATACCTACACGGAGAAAAGATTTTGTCTGGTCTAAAAGGTTCTTTATTATGGCACAACAAGCCAAAACCCAGTTTCACAAGAGAAACATGGCACACAACTGATTCAAAGTAGTAACTTACTAACAAACACTGCAGTGAATTTACCAGGATTCACTATTTAAATGACTCATTCTGATTCTACTTTTCCCCATGGATTTGTCATTGCGTTTTCTGGTCTTCCTCAACAAGTGTGTGTATCTCCTAGCTTTATTTATGTTTATCATTATCAATTGCATCTTCCCTCTGTTTAGTACAGATTGCCTTTCAGGGCTCCTCTGACTCTCTGTGGTTTTGGCCACGGCATCCTGTTAAACAGCTGTGAGAATTCAGTATTCAGGATATTTACTGTAGTACTTTCATAACTCTCAATTACCCTTCACATTCTTAAATATGATTTTTTCTGCACATTCAAGTTTGTTCATCATTATCTAGTTTTATGAAAACATTTCTTTAGCAGCATCATTGGATGTAACTTTCTACTGGGACTGCATCATCTCATATGCTCAAAACACACACAGTCAATTCACAGCTGGACACAGGGGCAAAAACCCTCTAGCTAGAAACATTTGTGCTAGCTGAAACACTTCATGAATTGGGAGTTAACCATCTTTTATTTCAGAACAGCAATTAAATGAGTACTGCTTGAGACCTACACAGATAATCTCTGCCAGCACTCCTTAGGACCATGACTTTGTTCCCCTCCAGACGCACAGAAATATCTTACCCTAATGTAGTGTTCCTTGCTCTGGATTTGGTGGTTGGTGGGAGTCCCACAGGTACCCCCTACTCAGGGTTTCATGATGTCCCCAACACGTTCATGTGGGAATAACTGCTGGCACCCACTCCTTCTCTGCAATGCCAAGATAAAAATGCTGCCAGCTGCCATGCATGCCTGTTGAGTGCTAGAGGACTGCAATCTCTCACGAGCACATTTTGCACTTAATCTTTGGGGTTTTTAATCTTTTTGCTTGTGTTTTTACACTGATAATGCAACATCCCTCACAGTGGTTGCGGGAGCCAGAGCCCCCAGTGACAGCACTGCTGGTCTTCCACAGTACCCATCACCAAAAGGGTAACGTCATATCATACATGTTAAGTTTCAGCCTTACCCAATCCTAAATATGAATGAGAATTATTATTGCTTTGGCCTACAGCCACTTTTTATTCATTTCTTCTTTTGCTCTTGAACCTGTAGGGGGTTCCAGTAGACTCTGGAGAGAAGCATTCATCACAGGCAATAGAAAATCAATAGATTCAAACACAGCTATAATCAGAGATAAGAATAGTAATTTGTGCCGTTGTAGTTGGTGTCCTTGGGGTCCTCGAACTGTCAAATCCACACAGGCTAAGAGTTTTGCATTCCTCAGCTGAAAGGCAGTCTAGTTTCAGGGGAGGAGCAGAGTGGGGCTATTGTCCATGTTCTTATGGATGGGATGTACAGCTGGTACTACTCACTCCCATCTCTCGAAATGCTGGGGTGAGCTTAGATCCTCCCTGTTCTGTTTTCTGCTAAATTTTTACTCAGAATACCTGTGGGAACTGTATTTTTGCACCGAGCACAATGCTGGGAGTGTTTGCACACACCTGGGGAAAGGGAGCCTCAGGCAATGCAGGTCTCCAGAGGATGTATTCAAATTGCATTAGGAGGCTGACAGTCACTTCAGGCATAAGGACAGCTCCGACGTACATCAGCAGAACCTGGGGCAGCAAGGGGGTTCCTCTTAGCCGTCCCAGATGGCCAAGCAGGACGGGGGTGGGTGGGGGATGATTACAATACGCTCTGATTCTAATTCCACCTGAAATATAGGTTAGATGTGTTTGTTGGATTCTGCTCCATGTGCATATACATCTGCAGTTTTAATTAAAGGGTTTCTGGTGTTGTACACGTATGCAAGGGAGTGTGAACATGTCATGCTCAAATGTGGTAACACTGCTGCCGATTCATGCTTGTATCACAGCTCAACGTGGTGACAGCATCAGCAGGATTTTTCTTCCCTGCCCCAGGGTGGAATGGGGCTGGAGGGAGTCCAGCCTGTCATTCTTCATTTGTAAAGCAAAATTTCTCTGCCATTTATACAGAAAAAGGACATGGGTGTCACAAATTGCAGCAGATGAGAATACTGTGGCCAGAGCCTTCAGTCAGTTGAAGACAGAAGGAAGGAAAGTTTTTCTTAATTTGATTTTGCCTTTTATGAGTTCCTTCCAGCACCTGGTTCTTGACCCCACACGATGATACAGTCATGGGAATGGGAGAAAAATACTCCAGGAAAAAAAAAAAAAAAAAAAAAGGTATAAAACAAGATACTCAGACTAAATAAAAGCCAGAGTCCACCATGTGTCATCAACCCCACACACCACCTGCAGGCACCTAACAACCTCCTGGGGCAGCTGAAGGGAGGCAGAGGATGTGTTTGCTTACACAGGGTGGGGAAAGGGGCACCCTCCCTCACCCCATGAACACAAAGGCAAAATGTTAAGTGACTTTAGGGATGTCTGTACTTTGAGGGATGAACTGTCTCAGAAATGTCTGCATCTCGTGGGAGAGGAAATTCTCAAAGTCAGAACAAACTAAACAATCTGGAAGTGGTTTGAACATTGACTAATACAATGTTAGACTAGAGACGTGAAATAATGAGACAGCAGCCAAAAATAACCACAGCAACCACAACATTCAAGGAGACTAAAACAAAGAAACCAAGTAACTTCTACAGCAAGTGTGGGAGACTGCACTAGACTCTGCAGATGCAGAAGAGGATCTGGCATGTCACCAAGTCACACTGACCCTACGCCAACACTCCAATCATCCACCAAACTCCTCAGTGCTGCTCTGCTACTGGCATTATAAAAGGAATTTCTCTACACAGATCTGGCAGGGCCAATGTAAAAGAAGCAGAGCGTAAAGCCACCCCCAGTTGCTCACAGCAAATGCTTTGAGCAGCACTGGGGTTTGAGCAGACATAGTTGCTGTTGCTGTACTGTGCACAGCCCAGATTTTGCTTCTCTCTACAGAGCTGCTACTGCACTCCTCTGGCTCCCCTTTGAAATCACTGTTTGCCTTGCACTGGAAAGACTTGCAAGTAGAGGCTTGCTGAGACTAGGACTGAGCATTCAGCGACTAGGTGCAGCACCTTCCTTCCAGCAATGTACAACGGTGGTAACCCGCACAAGTGCCATACAGAGCCCTGCAGCTGGTGGCATCTTTGCCCTGGGACCCCCATGGCAAGAAGGATGTTACCTGCACTCCGGATCTCTTGATCAGAAATGGATTTTTACTTTCAAAGCCCATCAGCATGCTGCTCCTATCTGCCAGGTACCAAAAAATACCTTGTATGTGCAGCAGACAGGTTACCCATTTTGACAAGCTCTAGATTTGACTTATATTTGAATTCAGCAACTCATCTTTATGTATTGTAGACAAGCAAAAGAGTTGGTGGGACAACTGGGAACCTCATCCCATCATAAACCTCAAGAACTACCTTCCTGCCTTCTTCACAATGTTTCAAGAAAAATGCCCCATTCTGCAGCAGAATCAAAGCTGAGGAAGATTTTTTCTTCTCTAACTCAGTGTCCCATGCTGCTACTTGTACTGTCCTCAGAAACAGATTTTACTGTCACATTTGATTTCACAAACACTATGTGGGCATCTCTCCAGCGAGCCACAAAATAGGCAGCATCCTGCGGATGGCATGGGAAAAGCAGCCCCAGCTCAGTGGTGCCTTTGTAATATTTGCTGAATGTGGAGGTCTTCCACCTCCTTCACCTCTCAGTCCCTCCCTCCCACCTCCACCAAGCTCCGCATGGCAAGGGCTTTAGGGGCCATGGCTGTCACCATCACATAACCTGTGCTAGCATCAAGGTGCTGCCTGGAGCTGAACCACCCACAGGCTGGCTGAAAGCCACAGGATCTAAACTTCAGGAGAATCTCAGACTAACTGAAGTTTCCCAACTATCCTGCCATGAGGCCAGCATTTTGTCTGTTAGTGTTTTCTACTTTGTACCCAGGTGTCATTGGTTTTTATCTGCAATTCTCCAGCATTGCCCCTTTCAAGGAAAGAGGCCTTGGACTCCTCATGGATACTGCAGTATTTATGAAGACATGGGTTCAGTGTTAACAGCAGTATAAAAACCAAACAGAGTATTAGAGGAGGAACGTAAATGAGGAGTCTCTGGTTGGGCTTGCTCTGTTCAATGCTCTGCTTCTGCTTGTATGTGGTATTGTGCTGGGGAACACCTTGCTGCTGGATGCTGTGGAAGCTAAAAGTCCTTGTGGGTTCATAAAGCAGCAACTAGACAAATCTATGGAAGAAAAAACCCTCAAGGTCATACATACAGGGACAGGGACCCACTAGGAGTGGGTTAGTGAGCTAGGAGCTCAACAAGTCTCTGAGCCAAAACTTGGAGGACGGGAGAATCCTCTGGCCTGCACTGTTGCACATTCCCCCTGTTCCTGTCCTCCCTGGCAGTCCATTTCTAGCCATTGCTGGAGGTGGGATACAGAGTAGATAAACCTTCACTCTCATCCAGTAGAGCTCTCATCATCTTCTTGAGCTCTTGTATTGTCCCATCCCAAGCGCCTATGCAGGTCAGACAGAACTAACACTGCACATCTGACCAGTGCCACACTACAAATGGGCTAAGTACCCAAAAGCATAAACCAACACAATTTATTGTCCAGCAACATCTACAGAGCTGGGAAAGGCATCCTTGGTATGATACACCTAATGAGATCAGCTTCAAGTACCCATAACCATCTCTGAATCATCTTGCTCATAAGGCGTGGGCAGCTTTAACCCTCACATTCCTCCTAGCATTATACCAGAGTGCCACATGGGCACTCGTATATCCTAGTTGGCAGGAAAATTACAGGGTGCTGTATGTTTCTCTGCACCCCACGTGATACAGGATACTCCATTCTCCTAACAGAGCGGTGGAAGGACATACGAGCCAGTTCCTTTGCAGGAACGCTCCTTTGATTGCTCTGAGCTTTCCTGGCCAAAAGCCTGGCTCAGCCATTCAGATGTTTCCACACAGGTCCCTACAAACCCTGCAGAAAATGGGGATTGCTCCTAAGGCCCTCCCAAAACAACGAGCTTTGGACCCAGTAGCCAGGAAACTGGTCATTCTTGCGACTTTCTTCCTGAGAGAACTCAATCAATGAAGTTTCTAAGTGCTAAACCGAAAGCTTTTTAGCTCCCTTACGCCTGCCACAAGAACAGCTTGGGGAGTTGCCATAACTACTGAACGCCCTGAACTACTGCAGCTACTGAACCATCTGTTTTCTGCCTTGGACAGAAATGAAAGGACAAGCAGGCAACCAGCCTGTGTGTGGGTGCCTGCCCAGCCTTGGCAGACAAACGCAATTCAGCAGACTCCCAGCAGATCTCAAAAGCTAGGACAGAGCAGTTTGGAAAAAGGAAGCGGAGAGGCCCAAAAGAAGCTACACTTCACACCTGCACCAGTGTCTGGAGGCCAAAACAGCAAGGTGGCTGCAGGACAAAGCCTTGTGGGGACACTAAGCAGCAAACCACCACCTAGTAACTCCCGGTGTACAGTTCAACGGTGCAGAGAACAAAGGGATGCACCTCTCATCCGCACCCACACAGTCCTAGCTATCCCCAGCATTCAACATATAAGTGTGTGCTCCTAGCTTTCTAATGCATGCCCCAATTTTTTTTCTCTAGGACCAGCAGGGCTGCTGCCTTCATGTTTGAAGTGTATTTCAGAACAAAGCAGTAGCTCTGCTAATCATCCTGAAGTGCAGGGCTCCAGGCTGCTGGGGAGCAACTCCAGAAGCCACAGTGGCACATTTGATTCGCCAAAAAAAGGCTGTAGGGCATTATACTGGACCCCAACCCACTGCTACTGGGTTTCCCCAGCAGACCTGACGGTCTTCTGATGCACTGCTGCCCAGCTAGTCCCATGGCCTATTTTCAACATTGCGCTGGACATCCCACTGAAATAAAGCTGCATTTGAAATTGCTCTCTGGCCCTCAGACTATCCGATAATGTTCCAGAAGGAAGCTGGAACTTCCCAGGTTTTTTGAGTTACCCAAAAAGGTACCTGTTGCTAGTATTTGTTCAAGGATTTCCTCAGGTCCTCTTTCTTCTGCTGCCCATTTGTTACAAGGTTTACAAGTAGTCTTTCCTTATGTCCATGCTCTCATTAAAACAGAAGTTTCCTTGCTTCTGTCACAATCTGGATTCCTACACTTTGTTCTGCTTCAGCCATTTAAACAAATACTGGGTCTTGCTCAGGGATGTCCCAAACTGTCCTAACACTGCAGATGCTGGAGCAGTGCGTGCTGGCTGAGTTGGATGTGATACTTTCTCACTCCCAGCTGCACATTCCCTGCTGTTACACACACTCCTATCCCAAGCACTCACACAGGAGTTATCCGGGCTGAAAACTAACCTCATTAAGGTAATAAATAGTAGACAGAATAATGCTTGTCCCAGTACAAAGGAGTACAATGTACGAACAAGGGTGAAAGTGAGCAGCACAGGAGCAAGCACAGGAAGAGGCAGAAAGCGGCACCATTTCTCCATCAGTGAGATTTCCAACAGCCCACAGCTGCCAGGAGCATTTCTTAAGGAAAGCAGTGGCAGAGCTCCTATTAGCTCTCACCTGCACAAGCACTTCAGCAGAAATAGGTTTACCTCCAGGAAGCTTCCTGGATCTGCACTTCAACTTTGACCTGTCACCTTTCTGGAAAAGCTAGTATCCCCATGTGACGCCAGCGATGCAGGCCCTGCCCTCACTGCCACCCCACATCAATGCATTCCTCCACCACATCAGTAAAAGCAGCGGAAGACACTCCGAGCTCAGGGTCACAGAGGCAAAGCCTAACTCTGAAGATCTATGGAAGGACCTTCCAAGTCTCATCAGGGAAATGACAGATGTATGTCAGTGCAGATCAGCATGAAGTTACAGACATGGTAAAAAACATCCTAACTTTACATGTAAAATAACAAGCTTTCAGCTTACCACAACTATTCAGGAAAATAGCAGCTCATTGCCCCACATTGGTCAAAAATCAAGTCTAATGCTATGAGTTATTAGTAAATAAGTACAGTACACAAAAAAGAAAACATTAATTTGCCACTGTATCTACCCCACAGTGCACCAGCATCTCCAAAGCTGTTTGCAGTTCTGGTCCCATCTCAGCCTCTGCTGCCAGCTAGAAAAGCTATGCAACAAAGGTGGTCAAAAGTATGATTTCTGCAGAGGAAATCATCAAAAACCAAGAACTATTTAATAAAATGAAATTACTCAAGAGGAATAAGAGATATCTATAAAATTATTAATAGTTTGGAGAAGAGGGATATGATCAAATGTTCACTGTTTCTGCAGTGACAAACAAGGAAGACACTGCTCCTCATGGCGTGGAGATAAGCTGTTGAACTCTGCCACAGGATGCTGTGGACACTAAAATTTTCATGGGTTTGGGGTGAACAGATAAAATAACAACACAGATGTCTTTTGAGGGTTGGTAAATCCACAGAAACCACATCCAGGTCTGTAAGTGCCTGTGCCACATGGGGCCGGAGGCTGGGAGAGCATGCAGGAACTATGTACCGCAGGTTTTCCCTGTTTCAATTCCCTTCCCTAGGGCCCTGTTCTTGGCCACTGCAAAAACACCAGGCTAGATGCACTTGTGGTCTGATCCAGGACAAACATAACGGCCTTGGGTGGAAAAGTCAAGCCAGCTTACAATCACAAAAAAAGGAAAAGATCTGTCGTGCTAGATCTGCATCAGGAGCTGGGGGAAACAAGGATTATGGTAAACACGGAAACCACAGATAGTGGCTCTTCATTGACCGGTCTCTGCCCCCTGTGGCAGGCCAGGCCAAGCAGCAGCTATGCTTTGCTTTATGACTTCAACCAGGTGTAAAAACCTTGGCTCCCACATTGCACAACAGCGCGGCTTAACAGTAGGGGTAAAGAATGGGTTCATCTCATCCACACATCGGCCTCCGACACACTCCTGGAGGCGGGCAGAGCCACAAGGTAAAGCCAAAGCAAATCCAGCATCCAGCTCTGCTGGTAAATCCTCTGAGCCTGAAGCAGACTCACAAGGTGACACAGGTGACCTGTTCCTGTCATTGGTGTTTTAAACCCTGAGAGGACTGTCCATCTCCTTGGACAGTACTTGTCCCCACAAAATTTAGCCTTCTAAAGCTATGCATTCAATATAAGAGGGTCCAGGCATCCACCACAGATTAAAAAAAGAAAGAAAGTGGGTAGCACTGTCAGAAAACTGTTCAACTAATCCCTGTTTGCTGCCTAAGGCTGGGTGGGTAAATGGCCCCTTGGAGACTGCACTACCATCCTGCTGACCAAAGAGAGCACTTAACATTACACCTGTATCAGTACATGAGCCTTGCTTCAGTCCGCCCTCTGCCCCATGGCCAACTAGTATTGAACAAGCCCCCCGCACTATTAAAACCACTTTGCCCCCAAGTGAGACATCCCGAGCCATCGCCAGGAGATGCCTGGGAACATCCAGGCCAAGCCCTGCCAAGGACCACACAAACATAAAGCAGCATTGGTGATGGCGATCCGTGGCTCAGGACTGTCCTCTAGCACTCCTTAGTACAAATGGGGAAAATCTTTTAGGAACAGCTTAGACAGCCAACTTTTAGCTACATTTCAGCAAAGGCACCCTGTCCTCTCTGCACACCTTGTCCTGCACTTCCTTCCACTCTGCGCACAGGGACTTGTTCTCAGCAGGCATGGCAGGCACCATACAGACCCTCAGACTGATGGCACAGCAGCACAAGGAAATAAAATGTGACCTGAATTAAAAATTATCATTCAGATGTAAATAAATGTCTAAATTTTAATTTTTCATTAATCTTCACTAACAGCCCTTTAACTCAATAACCCTGAGCAGACATCTAGGACTAATTACTCTGATAAAACTCCATATTCAAGCACAGGCCAGTGTTAACTGCTCTCTTGTAGGTCCACTTCATAAATCATCAGCATTGCTATCCACCCACCGAATAGAACAGCCCTGCCGCTAGAAAGAAACATGATTATCAAAATCCCCCAAACCAGTAAAAGTTTTACTCCAAGTCTCTGGGAAGTTGCTCTTGCTGCAGGGATCCTTCTTCAGGGTATGCTGCTGTTTCCCCTGGCTCGTCTTTGAGAAGCTTGCCCTGGCCTGGCTGACATCCGACACAGCCTCCCTGATGCAAATTCAACACTTGCCCTGCTTGATGCAGATGCAGATGAAATTGCTGGCACCATTTTAGGACACTACACTGGGACACATGGACAGCAGTGCTTCTGCAGGTGCGCTCAGAAGCCTGCCCTGCACTGTGCTGGCAGCCAACACACACGGGGCTGAATGAAGGCTGCAATTAGCAGCAATTCAGGCTTGTGGAAAGGCCCCTGAGGAAGGCAGGGAAGGTCAATCAGGTTACAGGTGCCATTGGTGTTGCCTCTGGAGTAAACCAGGGTTTAGACTTGGGCTGTAAACGTCTAGTGGCGCGGCTGTGCCTTTGTGGGAACCTGCCATGTGCTGCGTGCATGCAGGTTGGCAGCGGCAGGGCTGTAGCAGCTCACACACGTGGAGCCCAGCAGCACCACAAACACTGCGTGACTCTGTAGCTTTTGGACAAGCATTTATTAGAGGGGAGAGACTATCAGCTAGCTGGGGAACAGCAAGGGTTAACCCCACTGGCAGGAAAAGCACAGGAAGAACTGGTCAGCCATCTGAAATGACTCTGACATGAAGGCTGGCCGGCTTGGGTTACACCATGCAGCCTGCAGAACAATGCTGTGGCACCACACAGCAGCATCCAGCATCATTGTAGGCTTGAAGCGAACCTTTTGGCACAGGGAGGAGACTGTCTCCTATCTGCTTCTTTTGCAACCCATGAAACCCACACTTTGCTCTAAAACAAGACCTTGGGTGCTCTTACTAAACCCAGGCCCCGGGGTCTCTTCCACAAGTGCTCGGCATGCCCTGCGGGGAGCAGCCAGCTGAGCCAAGCGAGCCCCTCAAAGGCCGGGAGCCAGGCAGGACAGCAGGCAGGACAGCAGGCAGGCAAGACGAGGCATGATGCCGCAGCAGGAAGCCCTGCCATCAGTTGCGCAGGAGCAGCGGACACCCCACCCACCGCACGCACTGACTCACAAGCAACGCAGCCAAAGCCTGTGTGGTTTCTCCCCAAAGTCATTTGAACCAGGTGGACTGCAGGTACAGCATTTCACAGCAGCGTGTGCGGGGAAATGAAGGCTGGCTGGCTAACTACACTGCGAGTAATCTCCAGATCCTTCACGGCCTCCCAACACAAAGTCCCAGGAACCCTGTCCCCTGGCTATACCACAAATATTGTGATCTTGGACAGGCATTTTTGTTCCCTGCAAGCTCCCACCCTGCAGCTTCAGAATATACCTTTTTGCTCACTGGCAAGCGCAAAGTGAAATGAAAGGAGGTATTCAGGAGCTTATGTCCCTCTCTTAAATGTGAGTCTCTTAAATCTTCAATGAAGACAGTTGGGTGGATTGGAAACTCTAACAGGATTCTTTTGTGTTCAATTTATTGCTGAATACCCTCAGGTAACAAAAAAGTAAATAAAATAACATTCACAAACAGATCACAGCCTGGATCTTTTAAGGGACACGCTGCCTTTGTGTCAGCATGCCTGTAGCTGTGGGGACTTCAACACATTAAGCTCAAAATTAATGCTCCATGGACAATGGGGAGGCTCTAAGACAAGCTGCAAGGATGGTATTACAACACCGTAGTTATGCCATTGAAAACAGCCTACTCAAAACCCTTGATGAATTTATGGACAGAGCATTTTCACCTGCAGACTGAGAGTCTTAAAAGCACAACGGGCATTTCACACATGGGACATACAGTGTTGCACCAGAAGCTGGGCAAACGGGCCAAAAAGGTGAGCACAACTCACTGCACTGGCAGGCAGAGACCAGCCACATACACTGCACTGCAGAACCTGCTTTGGGCAAAGAGCCCTGAAACAAGACTTGATACTCTCCACGAGTTAGAGGTCTGAGGTTGGGTGACTGGCCAGGGGATTCAGCAGCCACTGTTGGGATTCTCCTTTATGCAGAAAGAGATGGCAGAGGGATACCTGGCTTCTGCTCCCTCTTCCCAAAAACGAGCCGGAGTTATTCCCCATTCACTTGCATAAAGTGACTCCTTTGACAAGGGTGGGCACTGCCACAGCAGCAGAATAGCCGTAACTTCCCAGGGAGGAGATCACCCTGAGCATTCAGCTGCCTCCTTCAGCACACAGCTAAGAAGCTGTTTGGTGTCAGAAGCATGGGACAGGACTTCCAGCAGGAAGGTGCTGAGCCGTAGTTTTCCCATAGACAGGGTTGAATATATCACCAACCTCAAAATTCATCCAGCTCCTACCAGCCTCTTGTCCATAGGGCAAGAAAGTGTTAAAGATGCCAACCAGCTCATTACTATCATGGCAGAACTTTGTTCCAAATTCTCAGTGTCATGATGCTAGAAAACCAGCAGTCTTGAAATATCCTATATTAACAAGAAAGAGGCAATTCTACTGGGCAGCCTGCATTTGCTTTTAAGTCCACTGGTACCTAATGGACAGCAGGTACTCTGGACAGAAGAAAGACAAATTCTATTGCTCTTGAAGCACACTCATTCCTGCAAGCATTACACAAGATGCTAATGAGGAAATCTGCAGGCTTAATGCTAAGTGTTAATTCATCTGAATCCCATCCTAAGTGAAGATCAGAGCCAAGAGGACATACGCTTTTCTTACAGCACGTTTAAGAAGTGGAGAGTGAAAAACCGAGCATAAGCCACAAATGGAAGCAGAGGGTCTCCCTCCAGCACTTTTCCAGGGCATGGGTGGCTAACCTCACTCCCTCGCACTGTTATTTATGTGTCCTTTTTCCCCTTGTACTCCCTGGACTGAAGGAAGGAAGGATGTTTCACAGGAAGGACTGGCTTGGCTGTACTGAGATAGGACACACCACTTCCCCCACCGTACTCTTTCTTTCTACAGAGACGAGGAGGAGTGGGAAATTCACATTTTCTGTCTCATCTTGGTTGCCAGTAAGGGGATGAAGTTAACCCCAAGTGTCACAGCCTGGTCCAGCTCCTGCTGCAAGCAGGGTTAGTGTCAAAAGCTGGAGCAGGTTTCTCAGGACTGCATCGTCGTGAAAATCTCCAAGGCTGAAGATGCCACAATTCCTGGTGCCCTGTTCCCATGACAAATCAATTGCATGATGAAAATTATTTTCCTTTACATCCAGTCAGCATTTATCATGTTGCAACTTCCTGCCCCTGGGTTGGGCCAATCTCCAGCATCAGTACAGACTAGGGGATGGATGGTTTGAGAGAAGCCCTGCAGAGGACGACTTGGGGGTACTAGTGGATGAAAAATTGGGTATGAGCCAGCAGCGTGTGCTTGCAGCCCAGAAAGCCAACCATATCTTGGACTGCATCAAAACCAGTGTGGCCAGCAGGTGGAGGGAGGTGACTGCCCTCCTCTGTTCTGCTATGGTGAGATCCTACCTGGAGTACTGCATCCAGCCCTGGAGACCCCAGACTTGTCCACAGGAGGCCATAAAAATGATCCAAGGGCTGGAACACCTGGTAATGAAAGGCAGTAAGAGGTGGGGGTTGTTCAGTCTGGCGAGACCTTAATTGTTGCCTTTCAATATATAAAGGGGATTTATAAGACAGACAAATGGCCTGTAGTGACAGGACAAGGGCAATGATTTCAAACTGAAAGAGCGTAGATTTGATTGCACATAAGGAACATATCTTTTATGATGAGGGGGGTGAGACACAGAAACAAGTTGCTCAGAGAAGTTGTAGGTGCCTCATCATTGGAAGTGTTCAAGGTCAGGTTGGATAGGGCTTTGAGCAATGTGATCTAGTGAAAGATCCACCTGATTTTCATGACACTGCATACACCACCAGTACTGAGCAGAACAACCTTGACCTGTCCACTGTGCTGTTACTCACGCAGCCCCATGTGCAGTCACTGCCATGATGTTTTGCTGACCTTGTCCAGCTTGTTGCTGCCAGACCTGCTTTTGCAGAGGAGAGGTGCTCTGCATGCCCCACCAGTTCACATGCAGCACAGCTGGGCTCCAAGGCAAGGGCTGGCCTGAGCACTCTCAGCCACATGCTACAGCAGTCACAGCACTCACTGGAGGCACACAGGGAAGAGAACGCTAAAAAAAGAAGGGTGGGTTTGTATGTGTGTGTGTGTGCACATGTGCATGTGCACCATGGAAAGAGAGCCCTGCTCTGCAAATCAGCTCAAAATGTAGGCAGCAGAGGAAAAAGTGAATGGAGATGATCTGTGGGTAAGGGCTTGGGAGCATATTTCTGTTGTAAGGCAGAGAAAGAAAGCCAGAGCATGGGGCTTGCCACTACTACTGCTGGGGGAAATTGCAGGAAGGTGACCCAGGCTCAAGGAATGCCACATGGCAATCGAGGCGCCACACGGCAATCAAGGCAGTCAACAGGGCACAACTTTTTCTGCACTCAGCAGTTGCTGTTTTACTCTGCCTGAGCCTAAAGCCAGCTTCACATCTATAGCTATTTAACACCCAGCTACGAGGAGCCCGTTTGCCCTCTATGCTCTGTGGAGACTAAGCACCCAAAGAGCTCCCCGTCTTCCAATCACTGCAGGAAAAAAGTCCCCTGCTTCCACAGCAGACTGTAGCATTGCTCCTGCATTTACCTTCAAACACGCAGCTTCATAGTTTTTCCCAAACATTGATGACAGTTGCTTTCTTCCCCTTTACAGTCCCCCTGTGACAGTTCGTTTCAGACAAAAAGCAATGCCCTATTCCAAACTACGCTTCTGGTTGCTATGCTTTGCCCAATGCAAAAAGCTACCTGGAGACAACATCCAGAGAATTTTAAAGCAAGCAGTTTATAACATACTAAAGCCAAATCTCATATAGAAACACTAACACCCACATATTACACAGGATACCTCTACACTGAAACATTAATCACACTCAACAACACTAAAAATATCGCCACTAAAAAACCCCAACCCCAAACAGTAGCTATGCAGAACGGTATACAAAGGAGTGAGAAGCTTCATTAGGATTTCTTGACTGCTCCAAGTTCAAACTCTCACCACAGTGCAGTACTAGCAGCTATTTATTATCACATAGGAATTATTTATTGTTCTCCAGTAAAAAGACACATTTCCAAATGATTCACACTACCTGGGGAATTAATGTTTTTGCATCTTTGTTCCAGATCCCAGGCCAGGAATCTCCTTTCTATTCTGGTAAATTCCACTAAGATATCACATGTAACAACAAGTTCTTAAAGCAGTTTCATCACATTTTCCCTTTAAGGTAACCCACTGCACTCCCACGTGAGGCACAAGCACCTCAAAGGCACAAGCAGCTGAAAGTGCTGCAGTGGAATCAGATGATCAGCACAAGCCTGGAGCCTCTGCAGCCTCCTTTCACCTTTGGAAACGTATCTTGTGTGTTTTCAAACCAGCCCAACAGGGAAGCCACAAGCCAGTGCTGTAGCTTAAAACCCAGATAATGCATATGAAAGCAATCTATATAAAAGCAATTTTAAGAATGAATGTGAAAAAATTGTCAGATTCTGCTGCAACACGTAAGGAGGATGCAGCACTGCAGCAAAATCTGTCATTCCCAGCTGTACGATGCTGTGCTGCATGCAGCACAGGGTGGCAGAGCTGATGACACCAGGAAGCAGAGAGCTACACTGCCAGAAGCCCACACTGCACAGCCCTGAGCTTTTTCTACCTTTCTGCAAGCACCTGGATTGCATGCAGCAACAGAGGAAAACACGAAAAGTAAACATTCAAGGTAAAGAGAAACATGCCTGAGCTAATTAAAAAGTTGCTTGAGCTTATGTTCATTGTGATCAGTCGTGTAGAAAGGCACATTTTCAGCTCAGGATGAAGCTACCACTTTAGAGGTCAATTAGAACACTGCAACACATACATGAGGAGTACAGACACAGCTCTGATCACATCACACAAGAACGTGCTCACATTTTTGCCCCTACTACACCTTTTCCTACCATGGCTCTTGCACTTCCAATGCAGTGTGCTTGCTGCTGCCTGCTCCTGCACGGCTGGCATAGATGTGAGCAGCTGACAGGATGACCTGCTATGTGTTGCCCACTGGCTCCTGCAGTGGGAGAGGTGCTGTTCTGCTGACAGGGTGGTATGCCACCAGAAAGCATGCTCCTCAGCTGCCCAGCAGGACTGCTATGCCATGATGCTGGTCAGGAAGCCCTCTCACATCACCTGCCTACAGAAGCAGGTGCTTTTCTCTCCTGCCATGCAGGCTAACACATGAGCCCCAAGCTTCAGGGGTTTTGTAATACTAACCACTGAAGACATTTCCTACCTGGGCTACGAAAGCCTCCATTCTCATCTCCTGTTGCTCTGCTTTTTCAGAGGCATGCCGTGCACACTCAAGGATGTGTGCCTGGTCTTGGACACAATGCTGTTTGCAGGGTGTCCAAATGAAATCTGTCCTGCTGCTTCTGAGCCAATCACAAATCCAACCCAGGAACATGGGGTTTCATGGCAAAAGAAATCTTATTTGTATTCACCACACACACACCATCAAGTCTGAAATTGCAAACCTCAAAAACGGCTAAGTTAATGAGTTAATTTGATACTAAATGAGGTCTAGTACTATGGCCTGGGCTGTATGGCAGGTCAAACTATGACTTAATCTATGACTTGGAAACCAATTAGTGAAGTAAATTCAGAACTATAAATGTTTACATGCAGGGCCAGTACCAATTAAAATCATTAAAGCCCACACATTCCCCTTCAAGACTGGAAGGGGCAAAACCACCACACATTCCTCCCAAACCAGGGTAGACGGTGAGGGGTGGTGAGGTAGCGCCTGTACTTAGCAGCACGAGTCCCCCCCCTACTTCATCCTGGAGCACCCAGCAGCCCACCTGTGAGATGTGGGATCTGCCCAGGGAGCCAGGCCAGCCCACCCATGCCTGCTGGCACCAAGCACGGCTGCGCTGTGGACAACTGGTTCCCCAAGGGCCAGGGCAGCACAGGGGATGAAGCAGTCCAGGATGGCTGATGTTAGCTGCAGCGGGCCAAGGAGCAGCAATACAGAAATTTCCAGCTCACAGAAAGTGTTTACACACACGAGACCAGTGCATTTTGCTGAAAGATCAGTGCATTTGGCTGGCTCAAGTTCAATACAGCTGATCAGACACTGGATGATACAGCTCAGAAGTTACTTTGAAAAGATATGTGAGGTTTGCCCAATCCAGCGAAGCTCTGACAAACAGGGCCAGAATTGTTGGGACTTAATAAATACAGAAACTTTTCCACTGAAGTCCTCCAAACGCGCCATCTCTACTCCTGCTGCCCAAACCAAGGCAGCATTTTGCATGAGCTGGAACTTTGCTAAGGCAGCATGTCCAAAGTCACCACGAAAGCCAAGGGGGTGGCAGAGATATAATCACAGGCAGCAATGCTTGATATGCTCAAGGGATGCAATCACTGCACAAGTGACCTCACAGACTTTGGACCAGATCCTCAGGCCAAAGTTTTACGGCCACTTTTGTGGCCCTGCATCACGCCTGCCCCCTTCTAGCTCCGTGCTCCTCTCCCCTGGCCAGACAAAAGCAACCCTGCAGCCAGGGTGGGAATTCAGCAGGGTTGAAGGGGGTGGGGGGACATTGATGGTTAATTTTCACCCAGATCAGCTCTCTCCACACGGCTGAACAGAGTTTGTGTCAGCTGAAGTAGGGCTGGAATGGGCACCCAGAGGAGAATGGCTGGGATGATGGGAAAGGCAAACCCACCTCCTCCAGCCACAGCACCCACCTGTACTGATTTGGCACTTCCCAAAACGGACTGGGAAGGATGTGAAAATCCCTCTCGCCTCCCAAGTTGACAGAGTTGCAGGAGCTCTCATCTGCCAGCTGTCACACAGAAACAAACTTACCAGCTGATGTTTCCTTACACTTTATAGGATATTTTGGCAACTTTGTTCCGAAGTGAATAAATGATACATTTTGCTCCTGGGGCTACTGGTGTGGGTCCTAACGAGTTCCACCATCACCAGAGCTTATCCAGCTCTCAATGCAAAAGGTTGCATAGCAGGCTGATTGCCAAGTATAACATTAAAACTCGTATTTCCTAGGCACCCTCTCTCCTTTCAGTCCTTTCCAGATTGTGTTGCGCTGAGGATCTCAAATGTTCGGGAACGCAAATGTTACACTTGCTGCACAACCTCTGCAAGGAAGTGCTGAAATAGTCTCAGCTCTGTTTTACAGAGAAGGAAACAGAAACTGCCTGTGCATGGTGTTTACGCTCCTGTGCATACTGCTGGTGCGCTTAGGTAAGGCTGCTTGTTGCACCTTGCACATCTTACTCCACCCTGGAGGGGGTTAAAGAACACAGGGCTGAACTGCGCCTTAGAACCTCTTATCAGCTGAGATTAGGGCCTTGGCAGGGAAACATCACTGCCAAAACCTAAGACGACAAAGCCAGAGAGACAAAAAGATTGAGGCCTAAACTGTCACATTTTGGTGGCTGACATCCAATGCCACACTTCATACTTGATCATCTCAAAAAGTGCTCTGATTTTGGAACCAACCCAAACCCCGTTGATTCCATGGGAATGGCATGCTCACTGTGCTTTCCCAGAGTCAGGGTGGTTATGAAGGCTCCTAAATCTGGACAATTAAAGGCAAATGATTTGTGGGTTTTCTACCAAATGGATTCTGTCACCAGCTCTAAACCCTCAAATCCAGAGAGATGTGACTGTCCACAGTGTCTGCAGTGGGTGGCTGCAACCGCCATCAGAGGACAGCTGCCTTCTCCTGTTACACTGGCAAACAGCTGAGCTTAGGGAGATGAAACCCACCTTGGGTGACTACAGAGAGAAGAAGAGATCAAACTAAAGGACTCAAAGCCCTCCAAAGATGCAGCCTGCCTAAAGCAAAGGGAATACAGTATGGAAGGATGAAGCAGACCACCAGCACCAGGGATGCAGGAAGTGCAGGCAAGCAGCACTTGCTCATCAGCTGTCACCAAGTATTTGAAAACACATGCTTCCAACTTCACATGTGCAGATCCAAACATTACCCAAGGCAAAAAGACTGTACAGCAGTGTGCCTTAGACTTGCGAAGACATAATGAACAAAGCCATGACCACAACTAGCATTCTCCCTTACAGTATGTTTTAAAGGTTCCTATGACCTGCACTGCACCAGTTAGTGCAAAACATATTACAGGCTACTAATCATCACCATCATGCGAACCTTCCAACCCAAATGGCACCCTAAAAAGATTATTCGCTTCGTTTTAACGTAACAGGTGTATCAGAATTGTCCTATTTTGTCATTTGGCTCAGTCACACCAGCCACACTTTCTGAAAAGCTTCCATGAGGAAGGCGGCGCACATCGGCTGGTTCCTCATTGACAGCAGACCTCGGTGAGAAGGAAAGGTTTCGTGGAGGATAAGCACAACCTCAGAGTGCCTGTGTACAATGCTATGGTAAGGTCATACTCAAAGATGTGATCACCAACACATTTTAACAAACAAAATAATGTGGTCTAGATTGCAAGGCATACCGGGCTTTTAAACATTACCATTTCTGGTAACAGCCACATTTGACAGTACTCTTTTTTTAACAAAAGCTATTTTTGTCTACACTTCCTAACTCACATTACATAAATAAATACAGTAACATTCTCAGTTGGGCCAAATTCTCAGGGTACAGAGAAATCCAGAGGGCTAGCGAAGAGCCCACTTTGCCATAACTTATTTTAACTTGCCCTATACTGCAGTGAAGAAACTTTACTGTTTATAGGGTTATGGGGAAGCTGAGGCTGAAGGGCAGCTCAGACCAGAAGAGAGACACAGGGGTTAGTTAATGGGACCTCCTCTATTCTCCCTCACCCCCTTGCCCCAATTCACTCCTGCCCACAGGAACTTTCAGCCACACATCCAAAAGAAACACAGCAACCAGCTCTCCACATCCTCCTCCTCCCTGCAGTGCCTCGCCTGGGAGGGGTCCTGCACCCCAGCCCCCTGCCTGACCGTCACTTCCTCAGGCCTCTGGAGCCCTGGGGTCAGGGAGTCAGTGTGGCAGGCAGCACCGAGCATTTTCTGCCCTCCTTACTGCCACGGAGCTGCCACAATGGAGGAATTATGCTTCTGCAGGTGCCGTGGATGCAAAGCAGCCGCAGAGCACGCCGTCCCTGCCGAAACGCGCCGGCTGGCCACAGGCTGCATTAACTGACTGGGGCACACAGCTTTGGGCTTTGTACTCGTGCAGAATGCAGGAGCACTGAGGAACACTGTCCCTCCTCACTATCCAGTGGGCCAGGAGATGTGTATCTCTGCCAAGAGACGTAGGAATGTGGTAAGTAACTGCATTTTTTCCCTAAACCCTGAATGCCTGAGACCACTCCAGGGTTGTAAAAATGCTTCCCCCTTTCGCTGTCATTGCTGTGTGGTATGGCTCAGCCAGGCGCCCGCCCGCCCAGGCGGCTCAGCCAGGGACTCGTAGGAAACAGTGGCACTGCAACAACTAGCGCTCTTTTCCTGGGATTTCTGTGGAAAATTTCAACAGAATTTACACACCAATTAAAATCTAATCCCACTGTGCCAAACTGGAACGTGCCAATCGGTCAGGACGGTCACTTTAACTTGTGTCTAACTGCCTTAAGGGCTTCAGATGTAGCATTGGAAGGGAAAAAAAAAAATTACGCAGCTTTGCAATGGAAGCGCAGTCACCAAGGACAACCACCAAGGGTCTGCTCTTCCACTTGCTTTGCATACCAGCACGTGGGGCACCTGGCAGAGCCAAATGTGGTACTTTAAAGAAATTTTACTAACAGAAAAAGAACAGTTTTGCGACACTCCGTCAACAAATTCCCTCACGACAGGGAGAAAAGAAGGCTGAAACAATTAACAAAGGCGAAGCATCGATAAAGCACACATATAAGAGGGACGACAGTATTGATTGTACGATAAATGTGAGCGGGCTAAGGAGAGAAGGGGGAATTCAGAAGAAATAAGCAACAGGAAAAGGAGTATATGGCTGCAGCAAGGAGAAAAAAGGGTATTCACAGAAATCTGACGCTCTGAGCGCCTCTTGGACACCTCCACGATCTCAGCTGCACCACCGCACGGCGGTGCGCACCGACGGGCGTGGGACCCCCGAGGGCGTGGGACCCCCGAGGGCAGCCCGCCGCCGCCGCGCCCCAGGGACCGTGCCCTTCCCGGGCGGGGAGCGGCCGCCGGCCGGGCCGCTCCGGTCAGGAAAGCGGCGGTTCCGGTCACGTCGGAAGGAGCCCGACGGCGGCCCCATTTCCGAGCGGGGGCCGAGGCCCCGGCGGGCGCCGCAGGGCCGGGTCGCCCGCGGTGTGACGGCGGCCGGGACTGCGGGCACTGCGCCGCCGCCACCGGCCCGGCCCCGCGGCGCCCGCCGGCAGGGAAGGCGGTTCTGCCGCCCGCGGAGACAAAGCGGATGCCTCGAATTCCTCCCCGCCCGGCCGGTCTGGCGGGGCTGCGGCACCCCCTGCCCGCCCGCTCGTCGCCCGTCTCTGCCTACCTGGGCAGCGGGAGCGGCCCGGCCTCCTTCCCGCCCGCGGCGCGCTCCGGCTGGCGGGACAGCCCGGGCTCGGGCAGCCGCAGCCCGCAGGGGGCTCCGGGCTCGGCGGCGGGTGCAGGCGCTGACAATGAGGGGAGGGACGCGGTACCGGGCGGTGCTTGACGTCAACGGGAGCGGGGCGGGGGCTGCCGTGCCCGGCCCGGACGCGGTGCAGCGCCGCGGCGCCCTCCCCCGGCGCTGGGCGAGGGCGGTGAGGGAGCGTCGGCCATTTTGGGGGGAGCGGGCCGGGCCCGGCGGGCCGGCTGCGTTAGTGCCGGGGGCTGCTGCCTTCGGAAGGGCCGTGGGGGGGGAGCGGGGAGGGGGCGAGCAGCTCGCCGCGGGCGGGCGCCGGGGAGCGGCAGCGGGCCGGGGGGCAGCGCGCAGGTGAGGCCCTGTGATGGCTGGCGGCACGGGGGGCTCGGCACCAGCCCCGGGGACCGGGCCCCGCCGCCGCCTCAGGGCTCCGAGGGGCCGCTGGCGGGGCGGGCGCTGCCCCTTGTCCCACCGGGCCGTACGAGAGACCCGCTCCCCCGGAACGGGGCAGGGCGCGGCACGCCGGGTGGCACCGGGAGACTCGTCCTCCGGCGCCTTCGGTGCGTCCCCCGGCCGCGTCACCTCTGACGGTCTGGGGCTTGGGATGGCGTCGAGCGGGGACCCGGCGGGGGTGGGTCCCACCTCCGGTATGTGCAGCCCGAGGGTGTTTGATGGGGTCAGCGAGAAGAGACCTCCCAGCGCTGGCTGCGCCGAGCTGCGCCGAGTCTGCCTGGGCCGTCAGCGCAGCAGCGGGACTCGTGCGGCACTGGCCGGGGGGTGCACAGGGACAGACGCTGAGGAGCGATGGCGCGATGCGTGTTGTACAGCACAGGGCTGCGGCCGCACTGCTGAGCCAACAGTGGCCCAGTCGGCGGCTGGTGACCGCTTCCAGCCTCCCTGCCCGCTGCTGCACTTCCAGCCTCCCTGTGCTTCCAGCCTCCCTGCCTGCTGCTGCGCTTCCAGCCTCCCTGCCTTCCAGCCTCCCTGCTTTCCAGCCTTGCTGCCTTCCAGCCTCCCTGCACTTCCAGCCTCCCTGCACTTCCAGCCTCCCTGCCTTCCAGCCTCCCTGCTTTCCAGCCTTGCTGCCTTCCAGCCTCCCTGCACTTCCAGCCTCCCTGCCTGCCTCCCTGCCTTCCAGCCTTGCTGCCTTCCAGCCTCCCTGCACTTCCAGCCTCCCAGCCCTGCTGCTGTGCCCAGCGGTCCTGGAACACATTGTCCCCAGCTGCCTGTAGGTGCATTAGCTAGAATCATATTTCCAAAACTGTTCTGTTTCAGAGAATAGCAAAGGTGCTTCGAGTCCAACTCACCCTGAAGAGTAAAAGGAAACCAGGAGGGGGGAAAACTACGCAGGGGCTGGAATGGGAAGAGGGGTAGAGGAGCAGGGGAGTGGAGGAGGAGGCATGCCAGAGGTTACGTTGCTGGTGTTGCGCAGTTGCTTAGGGTGGGCTGGAGGACACCACTCTGCTTGTGGGCAGATACGAATAGCAGGGTGGCGTAAAGCTGGGAGGTAAGCAGCGATCTCTTTCTTACCTGGAAGGTTATCATTGGTGGCGTGACAGCCTCCTCTTCTTACGGTACTGGACAGAAAGGTGGTTTAGTTCCAAGGTGCAGGGTGTAAGTAATATGTGCAAATGTGACCAGAGATGATGGGGTGACAAACGCCCATAAAATCATGAAGAATATGGGGAAGCAACAGAAGCTGTCAGCACATCTGACAACAGAGGACCCATATGGGTGTAGTAGGTTTAAATAAACAAAAGTAGCTCATGCAGTTTATGCACAGCTTGATAACGTGAGAAGTAGATGGCTATAGGATTCCACAAACACCAGAGGCATGAAGCTGAAAAGGAATTAGACAAGCTCACAGAGAACAGATTTCTCAGTGGCTATTAAAAATGTCAATCTGAGTCTTCTTCCAGTTCATGAAGTCCCTGAACTGACTCTTCAGATATTCTTGCTATTCTGTACTTGCCCTGTTTCTATGGTGAATTCAAATGAGACATCTAAGTCGATCTAACAGCATGCTGGTGATGATACATGCATTTCTGCTTCCCTCCTTCTGAAACTACTTGTGCATCTGTGCTGCTTCTGTTGTACCAGTTCTGGCATTTGTTCAGTTCATTAAACTGGCAGAAAATTAACGCATGGTGAAAGCTTTTCTGCCAGTTTAGTGAGTTCAATCAGCCCACTGTTTTCTGAGCCAGTGGTATCCACCAAATCAAAATTTCTTGCTTCTCTCTGTAAAGTAAGTCTAGAATTTTTTTCAGTGAAGATTCTCCTGTTACTACCTGATTCCAGGTTTTCAGGCTTTTAAGTATTTATAACATCAGAGTCATGATAAGATCCTGATATTTACTGAATTAGTTTCTAAAAGCTCTTGACAGAGCTGGAGCCTTGGCTGTGCTAGGTGCCAGACGGTTTAGGAATATTACTAAATACAGTAAGCAGGTAAAAAGAAATGGATACATGCCTGTATGGGCAGCAGTGCTGTATAGCTTGCTAGTCTTACATCATTATCAGCACTCTATATGGCAACCAACATAAGTTTTCTTGGGTTTGGGGTTTTGTCTGTGTGTTTGTGCATGTGTAACTGTTTCTTGTTTCTAGGATCAGCAAAATACCACCATTATCTCCCCTAGGAGCCTGCAGCCACATCGAGGTACAGTAACAAAGGTGCTGAGAAGCAAGCAGCAACATCAGAAGCAAGGTGATGTCTTATTCAGTTCATACTGTTGCCATCTTCCCCTTGGTCAAAAAGCATATGCTATGGCACTACAGTGAGAATGTGGTGTCCTCCTCAGCCTGAGGATCTTCGTACCTGTCTTCACCAGCTTCATAAGAAGCCAAAACCTGACATATCTGGATGGGGAGTGGCAGTTGGTGGGAATAAACAACAGGATTTGCACACTTCTGGCTCTTTTTTGAGGTCACAATCATTCCACACTGGCACTAAGCGTATTTTCCTGTTTCAGTTTTGTGCATGCAAAAAATTAAGTAACAGAAGTAGAAGACTGAGGTGCTTTTCAGTAATTTACATGCTATTTATTTTGTAGTATTTCTGCCCTGGCTATTCTATTAATGATAAAATGTGTTAAAATTTTTTTTCAAATAAATTGTCGTCTTTCTACAGTTCACCACGAGCATAGCTTCAAGTGCAGTATTTGTGAAATAATCACAGAACTTACATACACACTATGCCTTCTATGCCCTGCTGGTTATACATAGGCTGTCACACAACTTCTGAAAATGTTAGAAGTCTTACCAATTTCAAATGGATAGGATACATGCCGCAGAAAATGTAGACATCAGATCCAGTTCTCCAGAAAATTTCTCAGCCTACATAAATTGTTAATAATGTACAGCTGAAATACCAATGACCTGCAAATTATGCACACATTTTCCTCCCATCAGGTTACAAAGGCATGGCAGAACTGGGCAATATGTGTCATCTCATCATACAAACTCAGCTTTCTGGTCCACACTCCTTCACTTGTTACAAAGCTTACTTCAGGTGTTGATCTTATATACACGAACAATCACTGCAGAGATCACGGACAAGTTCTGTTATGGGATACAGAATTCCAGACAGAAAGTACCAAATTGGCAGGAAGTTCCAAGTTACATGCATAGCACAGGGTAGCAGCAGAGACGGCAATTAGCACTCTGTACCTTAGGAATAAAAGCACAGAAAGTTTCCAGCTAGGCTGCAAGATTGCGCAAGGGTCAGTGATATAACAGGAGAGGCTCAAGACAAACATTTTTTGAAATGTATTAGTTTTTGGAAAGCCTGTTTAAATTCTTCATTAAAAGCTGTATAAATGACTGGATTGATCAATGAGTTTAAGTAACCTAACCATGTAAAAAAGTCCAGTAGGATGGGATGAAACCAACAAGCATCTTGGCAGATCGGTAGGACTAGGGACATAACAAAAAAAGGCAGCCAGCAGAAAATGAAAGCTCCCAGAATAATGCCTAAAGTTTTGGTAGCTTTCCTTTCTCTTGCAGCAGAAATTCTTTTCCTTTCCAGGACACTATCTGCAAGTCTTATTTTAACATGATTGATAAATATTGGGGACCCACCTGAATGGGAATGCCCTTCATGAAGGCTAGCATTGATGGAGCAGAGGGAAGACCCAGCAGAGCCAGTAATCAGGTGTGCAGTAGTAAAACGTTTCCCATATAATGAGGGTGGCTTCAGAATCCTGGATCGAGCTGCTACATAAATTCTGCCATACAATATCAGGAGCAGCACAGTCGGGATGTAGAAAGCTCCACAAGTGGAATAAATTGTGTAGGATATTTGATCTGTGTTCACAGTACACTTTGCAATTTCTTCATGAGCTTTCACTTGCCTCCAAAAAAATGGTGGCACGGAAATACTAATCGATATCATCCAGACCACAGCAATCATGAGCGCTGCTCGGCCAGCAGTCCGGCGTTTGGCATATTCCAAAGCGTCTGTGATAGCCCAGTATCTGTCCAGTGCAATAACACAGAGGTGCAGGATTGAGGCTGTGCAGCATGTGATGTCTGATGATAACCATATATCACACAACACTTGGCCAAAGGCCCAGGTGTGGGTGACAGTGTAAGCAATACTGATGGGCATTACTAGGACAGACACTAGCAGGTCAGTCACTGCCAAGGAGCCAATGAGGTAATTTGCAGGTGTGTGGAGCTTTCTAGTCAGAAAAATTGTAATAACAACAAAAACATTTGCAAGGATTGTTGCCAAAGTTATAACAGAGAGAAGGACTGACAGTGAAATCTTCAGCCCTAATAGTGTCCTTTCATCCAAAGCCAGCGGTGTTTCAGTGAAATTTAATGTCTTATTTGCTGAGCTCTGGAGAAAGAGCTCTGCTGAATGGTTATACTGAGTCATTCTCCACTCTGATTTCACTTTTCACTTTCCAGGGTAATCTTTCTGGGATGATGACGAAAGATGCTTACTTTTTTGCTGAAATAGAACTTTTCATACTAGAGTCCAACACTGAAGAAAGATTAACTTGTTGAAAACCTCAGCTTGCACAGTAGATGAGGTGTTCTCCTAAGCTAGATTTTCCATCACATTGCACCAATGGCATCACTGTTAAAACAAAATATTAACGTAATCATCCAGACATGATTCTGTTGTATAACAATACAAGCACTACTATACATGGTAGGAATTCAGGTGTTTTTCATTTTCATCTTGCAGATGACTAAATCATTCTTTATTACCTTTTAGTCACACCTCCTTTCTGAACTAATCTTCTGCAAAGCTGCATAAATCAATACTGAAGAGCAAGAGGCCAAAAAAATACCCAGTCTGGGCATGTGATTGATGCCCCTGTGGGTGGGACAAAGCTATTCCTCAAGTGTGTTTTCTCTTTCTCTCTAACAGCTGAATGTCATGTTTTTGATATTTATAAGGGACACTTCATTAGTAAGAGCACTCAAGTTATAAAACAATACTGTCTGGATTCCTTCTGTAAACATAATTTCTGCCAGATTGGTAAACTAAGACCTTTTTTGAAAAGTGCAGAGCTCTATTTTCATTTACTCCTAGAGACCATTCAGGTTTTCTCTTCAACATTCAGTCTTCAAACACTGAAGTCAGGTGTTGGACACCAGAATTCAATGCACTGGCGCTGAAGCTCACAGCATGCTCCAAGTACTGAGATGTTCCTGATCATACACGGGGTGAATGATTGTAATGACTCATGGAGTGGCGAATCCCTCACAAGCGAAAGAATAGACTGGTTAAGGGGATCTGGAAAAAGAAAGCAAAAGTTTCAGTCCAGAATGGTGATACAAGAGTTATGGAAGCTGATGTATCACAGTATACAATCTACAAGCTTTCCATTCTTTTCTTTAGAATCACTTAGTGCAACTCGAAATCTTTGCAAACCTGAAGAAAACATCCCAAGACAGGTTTCCTTGAGACCTTCCACTCAGATCCACCCATGAGTACCAGCGTGGCACGTACATTATGCCAGCCCAAGCTTTCTTGAAAGAGATCCTGAATATGGGCCATGAACTGCTTTGACACACGCTGTGAGGGCCAAAAAGAGATGCCAGACTTCTCCAAGAAGATAATCACCAGGCCAGCCTCCTCCCAGCCACCAAGGAGACGTACCTCTGTGGGTCGTAGCTGGTACAGTTTCATGCCATCTGACACACAACAGAGTCAGGCAGGTAGGGATCTCTGGAGCAAGAGCATCACATATTCTACGTGAAACACCAGCACTTTGGTGTCAGACAGCCTCTCTGGAGCTCCTGCATCCTAACATACGAAACAGCACTTCAGTTCTGCGTGTTTGATTTCTTTAAATACATCCACCTTCTGTGAGTCAAACTTATTTTTAGAGACACTTTTTCTTTTGTATTTTTCCAGTCAGGGGACCTAGAAGAGTCTCGTATTTCACACTAGATCTCACACCATTACTTTATTGATCCCCGGCCCCCACCCCCTGCAAGGCTAACTTCCTAATGACCATTTTGTGACACTAAGCAAAGGTTCATCTTCTAAGAATTTTTGAACATAAGAATGGCCAGAGTGACCAAAGTCCATTAAATCAAGTCAACTGTCTCTGACAATGGCCCACACATTCAGCTCAACCCTGTTGCCTTTTTCTGACACTTTCCCAACTCTGATACGTTCCTTTTGAGACAGAGGGACCAGAACCACAGCGTTGAAGGTGTGGATGCAACATAGACTTACACTGCTGCACAATGGTATTTTCTGTTCTCTTCTCCTTTCTTTCCTAATGATTCCTGAGATTTACTTTGCTTTTTTAACCATTACACAGCACTGATACAGATTCCCACAGTCCCAGTTAATATAATTGCAAAGCCATGAGTGGTAACATCAGCATTTTTTCATGTTTGTTGACTTTTTGCATCTATCTGTATTGTATTCCTTCTCCCACTTTCTAAGATTCTGTGCAATTCTGCACAGGTCAGTCCTTGTCTTTATTACCCTGAAGAGCTTTGCTTCATCAGCAGATGTCATCACCCCACTATTCATGTACTTTCCAGATCACTTAAAGCCTCTTGAGAGTGCAAGTAATTACATCAGTTGGACTTCACTCAATCCAGATACTCATCAGCTTTTCTTAATTACTTCAACAGATTTTTGAGGCACAACCTACCTTTACAAAAGCCATTTTGACTGTTCCCCCAAACACCATATTTACTAAGGGTACAGTAAGACTATTGTTACAATTCCTGCAGACTGGCTAGGTACAGGCATCAGGCTTATGGACAAGCAGATGCCCAGATCTCTTTGGAAACGGGCATTGCAGCAGTGTCCTGCAGATGCAGGTGCAAAGGGAGTGTTAAGCAGTGGCTGAACACCCCGCTGATACCATTGCACCCTGGATCCCGAGCTGAACCGAACTCTTTTGTCTGTCTGATAGCGAAGATGTGCTGGTGGTGTTCACTTTGGCCAGAAATAAAGGTTCCACTTGTAAACATCCTTCAAATTCTCTTCAGTGAACAGGGATGCTAAAGCTGATCTAGTTTCTCTATGATAAATTTACTTTATCTTCTCTGGAGTGGTTTTTTCCCCCATACCTTTAACGATGTGACTCAGTAATAGCTCACTTCAGAGCTGTCACTTTTAGAGCATAAGAAATCTCTTTACCTGAACACTGGGCTGATCGCACATCCCACGCAGGAGAAAATCTAAACCAAAAACACCAGACAGACTGATTAGTAATATTGAAGACAATGACTGGATTACTTAAAAACTAAAGCCAAGTCCAATCTTGATTTCAGTTACTGAGAAAAGCGGTATTGAGCCTTTTTCCCATATATTGCAATTATTGGCTTTGTTCAGTGTTAGAACAATTCCAACAACGTCAAAGGCAATGAAGTGCACATCACCCGCCCACCTGTACAGGAACAAGCCCATTAGTCCTATTGCTTCCAACAGCTGTCAGTCACTGTGGGCAAAAAAACACCTGATGTGAGACATGGGATTTTCAGACAAACGAACTAGTCTACAGTTCGGATGAATTTCTAATCTTCAACACATCAGTAAAGAGGACAGCCTGACAGTGGGAGAAAGTCTTACTGGAACCAAAAAATGACTCAACAGATACTGAGTTCCTGAATTAATTTTTATAAACAAATGATGTTTTCCTGTGATGGGGTCACCAAAGGAAAAGAACCAGGTTTGTTATAAAAATGCTCCAAGTCAGCTATTTATCACATACTCGGAAAGAGTGCATTGGCTGTTTCCTGCCTCACAATAAGGCTGTCACGACTGAAAGTAATTTTCAAGAGTAACTCCAGGTCCGGTTTCTAAACCTCACAACAGACACATCTTGTAGGATTTCTACAGGGGTCCTCAAAATCTAAAGTAGCATATGTTCTTAAGTTTAAGAAGATCATACGCTTGTACACACAGAAGAAATCTTTCGGTTGTGAGTCTTTCACGAAGAAATACATGTAGCACATCAAGCAGCTCTTATCCATTCTGATTGGCAAGGCAGCTCCTCAGTATTATTCGTTGGTTTCAGATTAAAACAGGTTATGAGAGCACGTGGGCCTGACAGAATTTTTGTTCCCTACTTAGAGCTTTATCCTGGGTGTTCACTGTGCTAACACCGAAACGCATTCCCCATGTGCTAAATTATCACCAGGGGCTATAAACTTAAGCAGAATGCTTAGTCAAAATAATCCTTCCCTTACAATCAGTAAGGTGCCACAATGTAGTATAATATATGGAACTGTAAATATGCAAAATAAAATAAAAAACCAACAGTGTAGTATGTGAAAAGAACTGCGACCCACTTCAGCTGGTTGGAAGCTCTTGGGCTGCATGAATGAAATGGGCAGGCAGAGGTCTGCTCGGGGGTGTGCACAAGGTCAGACGGGATGGTCATTAAAGTTTCTTAACATCTATAGCCCCTCTGTTGCAATGGCTTATGCACCTGCTTATTGACATGACTTCATATACTACAAATAACCATTAAATTCAGCTACTGAGAACCCAAAGTTAATTGCTTACATATGTGTTTAGGAATCAAGGACTCTGAATCTAC
Organism: Falco peregrinus; assembly: GCF_023634155.1. Classification (NCBI taxonomy): domain Eukaryota; kingdom Metazoa; phylum Chordata; class Aves; order Falconiformes; family Falconidae; genus Falco; species Falco peregrinus. The sequence continues at coordinate 120,611,483 of NC_073723.1, forward strand.
ATCTAAATTTTTTTTATGAATGTATTTCCCTGTGATGCCTTTTTTAGACAATCTGTTATTTGTCTGAGCTGGTGATCACTACCATTGATATAATAAGTATAGTTTAGTAATAGGACTCCAGTTAGAATTCGTATATTAGGATGCAGTTAATTTTAGTTACCATCTAGATAAAATGAATGCCTTCCCAGTAACGTAATATTTCAATTAAGTTACCTTATACCGAAGGTAACTTCATCTAGATAAAATGAATGCCTTCCCAATAATGTAATATTTCAATTAAGTTCCCTTTTACTGAAGAAAAAAATCCTGAATAGAGGTTAAATGATTTTCCTGATGGGGGAAGGGGAAGTAATAAAAAAAAATTTAATTTGCTTAAACTACATGCCCTGAAGTTTATCCACACTACCATCCCTGTGGTTTATCCACGCTACCGTGCCCAGAGCAGCGTGCAGATCTGGCAGTCAAGGGAGGGTGGGGTGAACAGACCCACACAGCGAGGATGGTGAGAAAGCAAGGCACAGAGTGACCCTGGGACACTTGACAGTGATGTCGCAGGAAGGAGCACGGTCACCAGTGCCTCTTCTGTAGCCAGTGCGGAGGGAACAGCACCTCTGACTGCAGGACCACCCAGAACAGGGCCGCCCTCTGCAGCTGCCCCTCTCCTGCTCCCAGGTGTGACCTAGGCCACCACGTCCTCAGTGACACACACTGTGACCTGGGCCACCACATCCCCCACTGACACACACTCTGACCTGGGCCACCATGTCCCCCAGTGACACACAGCTCCAGCAGCACTGGGATGGGCACTCTGCTCAGCTCCCAGTGGTTCGTGGGTAAGGCCACGAGGTGAGGAGAGATGCAATCATGCCTGGATACCCTGGAGAGATTCTCTTTCACGCATCAGGAGGACGGGAGGTGACTTTGCACAGCAACGTGGCTTTAAGGGCAGCGCTGTGACCCGGCAGAAGGTGGCTCTGGAAGGCGGAGCGGGGCACACGACGTGAAGGGAACACGCTGTGGCTGTCGGTGGCGGCCACTGGCACTGCCTGCCAGCTCAGGGTCCGTCCCAACAGCCAGGTTCTTCTTAAGCGCTGCCTCGCGCCCCCGCGCCGCCCCCCCGCCCCCCGGCAGCGCGCGCCAACCGGGACGGAGCCCGAGCACTGGCACGTGGCGAGCGGCCGCACCCGCCAGCGGCGCCGCGGGAGGCTCGCTGGGGGCCGAGCGCCATCGTGCGGGAACTGCGGGTACTGCAGGGGGCGGCGGGGGGGAGAGAGGGGGCGGCGGCGGGCTGCCCGAGACACCCCGCCCGGAGCGCACAGGGTCCCTGCCGCAGCGCAGCGCAGGGCGGTGCTTGCAGACACCGCTGCACGGCGGGGGTGCTGGGGCGGCCCTGCGGGTGTGTACAGACGTCGCGTGTCGAAAAGCAAGCACAGAATTTGCTCTTCCACTGCACAGAACAGGAAAAAAGGAGCACACCATGACCCGCCTTTTAATAAGTTGAACGTCTCCTTGAGGTTCACGCTGAAGTTAGAGGAAATAGGGAATTAGGGAATTCATACCCTCCTCTTGTCACTGGGTAACAACCCGGGGGAATCGCAAAGGCATGGCCGGGAACAGAGTTGAATTGCAGCAAGCTACTGAAAATCCATTTTCTCTCCCACCTTTCTGTAGCCGAGTCTAATTTTTCACTGAGATGTCGAATCTGCTATCTTACCGAAATAAACCAGGTATATTCTACCATGCTGAAACCTTGGCCAGTAACAAAGCTACTCCCTGTGCAAGCTGACAAACACCAGATGGCACTCCTGAAGGAATCACAGCCTCGAAAGACAGATTTCATTGGAGAAATTTTTTAATAAGTTCCCGCATATTTGGGACAATTGACTCAAGCATGCAGCATAAGAGTATCAGTGGAGTCCAACGTGGAGACAAGAACCCTTTTCAAGCATCATGAAATACATCTAGGGTAAGCTGTAGGAATCAGCTTGTCCATAGATCATAATCAAATCAGGATGCAGCTTCTGGAAGAAAACCAAGGCAATGCCAATAGTGTATCGCACTGAAAAATGAGATCCACAGAAAAGGTGGTGTGTGTAAAAGTTTTAAAAAAAAGTAAAAATCTTTAAAATTTAATATCAGTAGGTTTGCATGCATCAGTATAAAGGACTGGATCTAACCAGTTTTCTAGCTTTGGATTAAGCTGTCTGAAACACACAATGTTTTGCAAAAGCTGTAAATAACAGAATAAACCTGATGCACACCTTGCACAGTAAAGTAGGATTGGGCTGTGCTATGTACTGAAAAGACTGCCCCATTGCCACCACAAATAAAGAAGAAAACTTATTGGAGGGATTAGTTTAAGAATTGTAATGGGTGCTTGGCTATTTGCTGTCTGTCATGCATAAGCTAATGTGCTGTTTGAATTTACAGTCAGCACCTTGAAAAGAAAGCAGAGTAATCTAGAATAGGAGTAAGAGTAGGATGAGGAGATAATTTCAACACTGGCTACACCTGCTAAAGTCAGAGCAAAACAAAGGGAATCTACAAAATCGTCCCAGTTGCCCTGAGGCAAGCTGCCAAATCCCTGGGAGAAAGGGGTGAGCAAACTGCAACAGCTCATTTGCTTTCTGCAGAAGCAAGGGTCAGGAGCTGGAAGGATGTCACAGTTTTGGGGAGAAGCCAAGAGCACCAGCAGGAAGCGGCAACCCTTGAGGCCGCAGGAAAGCCACGCCACACCTACAGCAAGGTCTGCCTTTGCTCCTCTTCTCACCCTCTGATGTACACGGCAGGGTGATGTTTCCTACATCTGTGCCTCCAGCTCCTCCACAGCCTTGTGCCCCAGCCACGGAGGACTGAGCAAGGTTCAGCTCTGCAGAGCACAGGACGACTTTCACTGCAGGAGGAAACGGGCGCTGCCCAGGGTCTCGGCCTCTCCCTGTGCTCCGCAGCCTCTGCCCGGGGCTGCGTGCTGGGGGTGGCAGCATGGCCTCCTGCCCCTGCCGCAGGCTCTCCCAGCGCCAAGGGTGAATTCTTCCTACCAAGGGTGAATTCCTCCTACAAATGTGCCAGGCAGGTAGTGCACACCCCGTAGGCACTGGCCAGCGCAGGCATGCACATCCAGGCACATAACCTGCCCTACTCACACCTCCATGCACCTGGGGAGTAGTTTTCACATAAATGAAAAAGTACCGATTCCACCCAGACATTTTACCCAGGATCCCGATTCCTGGTTTTTGTAGGTACCTGTGTTAGGAAAATAAATGATTAAACAGACTCTGAGATGAATCAATAAGGGCATGAGTTGGCACCTGAACTTCTCATGTGTTTAGGGAGCAGCAAGGCCACTGTGTTACTTGCTAGACTGGTTATTCCGACTATTCAGATGCTTTTGAGATCTCGGGTGTACTTTGCATCAACACCAAACAACTTTTTAATACTGGAATATACTTCAAGAAACAGTTCTAATACTCCAGTCACAGCTAGTTTGCACCTCCCTGACCTTTCTTTGCTCTGAGATGTATTCATCAGTATTTCTGAATGCTTGTTCCTTTTATTCCTGAATATTTGTAAGGCACTATGAAGTAGCGTTCCCATATATGACCCGTTAAGAGCTCTCCAGCTATAGAAACCTAGGCAAATAAGAATCTGAACAGTTATTGCTCTGACTACAGTGTTTATTGGCAATGAAGATACTTTTTTTTTTCCCTGGTTTATTCTAAACTCCCCTAGCCACCCCAATTTCAGTGAGCTCAGAGATGGTAAAATTTCTAAATCCTCTTCTGCACAATATCTCTGTGCTCATATAGGGTTGATAATGGGCAGGCTGGGAGCTGGCAGGACAGGCAGAAGGACCACCTCAAATGAGTACTGCAGTGCAACTCTGGGGATCGCGGAGGGTGGATCCTCACTTGTGTGCACTCTGAAGGCTGTCTCTCTATACACGCATCTCTTAAGTGCATCGCCAAGGGGGTGGAAAGGAATCTTCACTCAAAAGGCAGAGGAAAACACAGTCAACTTTTTATGCCAACTTTTTATATCAAGATGCATCCCCTCAGAGCTGCATGCAGGACAACTCTAGCTAGGCAAACTGCATTGCCTTGCTGTGCACATGCCAGAAGAGAGTAATCTTTGCCACTGGTTTTTGTTCTACGTTTAGGTGAGGACAATGCACTACCAACACACTTACTCTGTGTTAGACACCGAAAGTAGCCAGGCCCCTCACATCTTCCTGCATTTTGACATGTCTCAATTTAAGAAATACACTTCCCAGATTTCTAAGAAAGCTGCAAACAAGCATTGTTCACACCACAGAGAAGATCTGATTTTTTTTTTTTTCATTTCCTTGTTCTCTGCCATTTACTCACTCATGCCTGCATTACACATGCTCAATTTTTTATCTCCTCCCAGCCCTTCAGAAGTGCGACACAGGAGTGACCATCAGCTGCAAGGGAGACAGAAAATCTGTGATTTCAGGAAAATGGCTGAGTGATGACCGGTGAGGATGCTGCTCTGAGACCGTCAGGATCGGGGGGGGGTAAATGGAAAACCCAGAAAGTGTTACAGGCAACATGAAAAACCACAGATTGACAATTTGTTTGATATTTGTTCATTTTAGTATTTGAAAAGTATGCATGATGTACAGCCTAAATCCTTTGTTATGATGCTGCCCTAACTTCAGGGAGAACATGAAAAACAAAAGCAGATTTGTCTTGAGAAACCTCAAAGATCCCAGCATTGCTTCCTGGAATAATCTGTTTAATACTCCACTGACAAAAGTTCCTGTGAAGAGGAAGTTACAATTACTGGCAAAGCAATTCTCACCACTCTAAAGTCAGTTGTCCACTTAGTTTTGCAAAGGAGTTTTTTTCCTTGGGGTTTATGTCAGGCTCACAACTGGGAAAGGGACTGTCTTTCTGTGGAAATATTATTTTCCTTGTTCAAGACTCATGTGTCACTGCCTACAGTATCCCAGAAAAATCAGGACCATCTCACGGTCACAGGGCAATGCTGGCAGTCCTTATCCTTGGCCGGCTCCTCAAATTTGCTGTAGTACCAAAGCTCACCCCGAAAGCGGTTCACTTTCATCATTTGCTGCAGCACGTGACACGGTGGCAGTCCATTAGCTCCACGTGAGAAAATGGTAGGCTTTGCCCTGGAAATCCTGGCTGGCATCCAAGCAGCTACATAGGCATGGATGGGTGACGACTCCAGGAGTACAACATTACAGTGGGACTCCTGGCTTTGCGCCAGCCCCTACATGGGGGTGACATTTGGTCACCATTGTAACTGCAGCAGGAGCGAGGAAGAAGCCAGGCAGCTGGGTGGCTTGTGATACACAAACCGGGATGCGACAATTGTAACAAGACAAATCTCAGAGCCACGGTCACCCAAAGCTTTACCCCAGGGCAACCCACAGGAAATTACACTTGTAAAGCAGCCACCTCACTCCGCATCACCCTACACCTGGGGGAAGGGTCCTGCAACATCCCTTTGAATCGCTAAACCGCCCGGGAGAGCCGAGCTTCCCCGCAGGGCGAGCCTGCACGACGGACGCCCCGTCCGGCGCAGCCCGGTGCCGCGCTCCGCCGGGGCTCTGCTCGCCTCCGCCCGCCGGCGCCCACCAGCCGGGGAGATGCCGCCGCAGGCCCCGGCCACCCCCCCGCTCCCCTCTCCCGCCCCGGCCTCCAGCGGCGCGCCCCGGGCGGGCGGCCAGCATCCCCCGGCAGCCGCGGGGGCACGGTCGGGCACAGCGGCGGGGCAGCCCCGAGCGGCCCGTCCCCTCCAGCGGGGCCGCGGCGCGGGCGGCACGGTGGGCTCCGCCGTGGGAACCGACTTCAGCCGGCGCCCCCCGCCCGGCCGGGCCGAACGGCGGCGGGAGACCCGCCCCGTCAGCGGGGAGGCATCGCCCCGCGGCCGCGCACTCACCTGCCGTCCCCGCCGTCCCGCTGCCGCCCGGCTCTGCCCGCGACCGTCCTAAATACCGGCGGCCCCGGCGGGGCTCGTCCGCGACAGCGCCGCGCGTCCCGCTCCGCTCCGCCACCGCTCCGCTCCCCTCCGCTCCGCACCGCACCGCACGGCACGGCACCCCTCCGCTCCGCTCCGCACCTCACCGCTCCCCTCCGCACCGCACCGCACCGCACGGCACGGCACCCCTCCGCTCCGCTCCGCACGGCACCGCACCGCACCCCTCCGCTCCGCACCGCACCGCACGGCACGGCACGGCACGGCACCCCTCCGCTCCGCTCCGCACGGCACCGCACCGCACCCCTCCGCTCCGCACCGCACCGCACCGCACGGCACGGCACCCCTCCGCTCCGCTCCGCACGGCACCGCACCGCACCCCTCCGCTCCGCACCGCACCGCACGGCACGGCACCCCTCCGCTCCGCTCCGCACGGCACCGCACCGCACCCCTCCGCTCCGCTCCGCACCTCACCGCTCCCCTCCGCACCGCACCGCACGGCACGGCACCCCTCCACTCCGCTCCGCTCCGCACCGCTCCGCCACGGGCCCGGGCGCTCCTCGGCGCGGCGGCGGTTGGCGCAGCCCCGGGGGCTGGGCTGGGGCTCTGCCCGTCGGGCTGGTCGGGGCAGCGGGGCCCCCGTGACACCGGCCCCCGCGCCCGGGCGGCGGAGGGCAGCTCCGGCGGGAGCACGGCAGCGCTCCCCCGGGGTGCTCCTGACACCGGGCCGCGCTGCCCCCGGCTCCGCGACACATCGCTCGGGCCGCCGCGTTATTTCAGCTGCTCTGAAGATAAACGGCCCAGCGAGACAACGGCGACGCCGCGAAGGGCCGCGGAGGCACCGTCACCTGTGGCCAGCAGCGGGGGGGGGGGCTGGGAGCCTCGCCGGCTGCTCGCCCGGGCTGCGGCGCGGCCGCTCGCATCAGTCCCGCACCGGCTCCGCACCGGTGAGCTCACTGCTACCGCGCAGCCCTCCCGCGCCCGCACCCCGAGCCCCAGCCCGTGAATTCCCGCTGTCTTGGTGTTTCTTAACTGCTTTTGGTTGCTACTGAGAAATAAAAGCAATTTTTTCAGAGAAGCAGAAACTTCACTCATGCTAGAGAAAACATTTATATACACGCAACTCAAACAGAGCCAAGGTCTTGAAAGAGCAATGCTGAAGGCACAGCCCATTCGCAGCATCGTTTGGCCTTCAACAGATTTTAAATTAGCCGTTGCAACCAGCTGTCTCCATTTCCCTCTGGCAGCTAATTCACATATTGCATTATTTTCAAAAAGCAGATGATTGCGTGGGTTTTGAACGCTTACAAACGCGGACAACTCGGCTCTGCTGTCTACACCGCTTTGTCTCAGTGAGACGGGTTGAGAGTCGGTAACACTCAAAAGGCTCCTGCCTGGGCCCGAGTGCTGCAGCTACCCCGAGGTCAGTCTCAGAAGAAATGTCCTGCTCTCTCCGGATATTTTAGAGGGTTTTTTCCCAACTTCAACACCTCAAGCAGCTGGCTGCTCCCAGGAACAGCAGCATTTAATCTATTCTCCATTGCAGTTTAGGACTCAGAAGATGTTTTCCAGCCTGAAGAGGCTGGGTATCACCTAAGTCATAAAGCTACAGCCTCACTTAAGGATGAGAGAAAAATGGGGGCTTTTCAAACTGCACCACTATGGTGTAAACCTTATTAAAAAAAAAACCCAAAAAATTCCCTGCAGCATCACTTCCAAACTGGGAGAGGACACGTGGTGAATTTTTTAAGCCTCCAGAATTTCCTAGAGACAGACTGAAAGGAGTGTAGCTAGAATAGATTTTCTTCGAAAGCCTAGAGAAGATGCCTCTCAGTTTGTTTTCCTTCCAAACAATGTGGGTGTCGTTTCGTGGGTGGAAATGTGTTTGGTGTGACAATGTGCAAGGAAAGAGGTTGGCTCTTTTATACTTCCAACTGGGGAATAAATTCCATCCTGAGGGCAATAGATCCTTCAGGGGATCTTGCCGAGCCTTGCAGCAGGGTGAAGCTGGTCTGAGGTCTGTCCCACCCTGGGTCAGCTCCTGCTGTCCTGCGGTCACTCAGCACTGGGAACTCACGCGCCGGAGGCAGAGGCCAGATTCCTCACAGCACAGGAGAAACATTTGCTGTAAAGTTGTCGTTCTCATGTGCCAGGGCTTCACAGATGTTAGATATTTTTCAGAAACTTATTATCAGGAAGTCTCTGATAGCTTTTCTTAGGCTGGCTGGAAAAAAACCAGAAAGAATTTTGGGGTGCAAAACTAGTCTTCAGATATTTTTTAAAAAAAGAAAAAACACATTTTTCTTCTCCCTCTGACTTTGGTCATCCAGATACCCTCTTGCCTAATAACAGCTATAGCTCATTTCACTCATGCTTTCTAAGGTCAAAATCAGTGTTGTATTTAATATCCTGTGTTGAATGTCCTGCTTAGAAAATAATGCAACTGTCCTTTTTTGAGATATGTTATCTTTTTTTTCTTCAGCAGGGCAGGGGCACAGAGAGAGTTTGTGTATATGCCCAGAGACAGTACGAATGTGCACATAAGGCAGACAGATATACAGATAAAGGAGCTTTTGAAGTGAGTCTACTCTTTGGTTTAACATTAGAAAAAAGATACAGCTGCATTGGCAAGGTTGACGGAGTCACAAGAAGTGTGGTGGTGATGCTCAGCCCATAGACTCCCATGCTGGAGCAGTTGTAGCTGTACATCAGTAGCTCGGGTACATTTGCAACCGCTGAGTGCTGTCCGAGGCAGGTCCTTTGGAGAAGGTCTGGGTTTCACACACAGCTCTTTGTGAATTTCTTCCTTGCATCCATTTACTTGACTTTCACATGGCTGATCCGTTTTCCTTTTCAAATTGAGGCCATTTCAACTGTCCTGCCTTTCTAATTTTGTTTCCTATTATGCATAACTTAAGAGTTTCTCACTACTGTTTGTCACAGCTTAACAATTTCCTCAACAGTCTGAGCCGAAGTTGTGATGCAGCTGAGCCTTGGGTCCCTGGGACACTGGGGGAAGTAAAGGTCACAGACATGTACAAGGGTAATTAAACCTATTCTTCAGAACCTGGAGTGCATGCCTCACCAGTATTGCCTAGACTGTTGATTGCTCTAAGGTGTTGAAGTGCATCTCCTGGGTGTTGGAGTTCAGAAGGCTCAGGGTGTTATTCCCTTGCTGCAGAAGAAAGACAGAAAACTTGAGATTTTTAGTGTGGGAAATAATTTCCTTCCTTGGTGTAGCTGGAAGGTGATTAAAGACAAAATGCATGCTTTCCTTCTCAAGGGTAGGAGAGTGTTGGCTGCCGGGTCTTAGGAGTGAGCTCAGGATCTTGGGTTGTGAGCCCTGCTCTGGTCTGATCTAGCCCAAAATCAAACAAATATATCAGAGTCACGTTGCTTCCCCTGCTGTGACTATTGTGACTCCCCAGGGAAGAGTAATGATAATTATTTAACTTTTCCGGACATGCTAGGGGAGTGTTTTTACTTGTTTGAGCTGATGGGAGGGGTGGCAATCAGTAATAGAGCTCTGCAGCACTGTGCATATGCACAAACCAATCTGTTTCTGCCTTACTTGGACTGCTGTGTTATACTGAACACCAGCACCACTCGCACAAGTCAAGACCAAATCTCTGAGACAGGAATTATTTTGTTGCCCTGGTTGAAACTCTGCAAGAGCTTGACACTGTCATGGCCACACGGCCCCACGGATGGGGACGTCAGCAGGCAGAGCAGCACAAGTGAATTCAGAACAGCGTGGAAACCACCACCTGAATTCATCCTCCTTGGAAGAAGGGAAATGACATTAAAATGGCTACGGCCTGGATGATGTCCAAGTAAAAATACCTCCTTCCTCATTAGCAGCTTGGCTCCCTGCGGATGCATCACAGCCAGATCCATTGCTTATGCGAGCAGAGATAATGCTTTTTCCCTCTGTAAATCTTGCCAAGCCCAGACTAGAGAGGAACGGGGAGGCTGATACTATTCTGAGAATTACAATAAGTACCTCAAAACTGCTTTTGCTCACTGTTAAACTACGGTGAGAACACTAATATAGAAGACCTTCCTCATTTTCAGCCTAAGTTTGCCCATTGTTAATTTGCATCTATTTCTTCTGCGCCCAGCGATGTCCTTCCTTGAGGTTTACCCTTGTGATTAACCAGCCAACTGGTTTTTGAGTCAACAAAATGTACTGGCTTCTTGTCAAAGGAATTTACTTTGTCTAAGGAAGGCAGGTGCATCCAGTGAGGTCCCCCTGTTTGGTTCAGAAATTCTCTCTGCTCTTTGGTATTCGATGTCACCTCGCTTTTAACACTGAAAACTGAACTAAAGACCCGGACAGTCCAAAACCGGAGGAAGCTCACAGTACTTACTTTTCTTACACGAGTAATGAATTCCATGTTTTTGTTACATTCCAAACCTCGCAGTTAGACACTGGCATATGGTGAGTTCTTCAGGCACTGCTTCTCTACGGAGGGTGTATTTTGGCTTTACAAAGCTTTGTTCTCAATCTTTCAAAGGACTCAGCAATTACGGTCGTGGGCAAAACAGACTCGACTTGGGAAAATTAGTTTATTACCATTCAAATCAGAAAAAAACACCTTCCCCCCACCCCTCCCTTCTTCCCAGGCTTAACTCCCCTCCGGATTCCTCTCCCTCCCCGAGCGGCACAGGGCGATGGGGCTGCGGTCAGTCCCTCACACGCTGTCCCTGCTGCTGCTCCTCACACCCTGCCCTGCCCCAGCGGGGGTCCCCCCCCGGGCTGCGGGGGGATCTGCTCCCCGGGGGCTCCCCGGGCTGGGGGCACAGCCTGCCTCGCCGGGGGCTTCATCACGGCTCCGGGGAACCCCTGCTCCGGCGCCTGGAGCCCCCCCTGCGCTGCCCTGGGTGCCTGCAGGGCTGCTGCTCTCACACGGCCTCGCTGCTCTCTCCCGCTGGTGCAGGTTTGTTCATTTGTTGCCCCCCCCTCACCCTGCTGTCCCAGAGGTGCTGCCACCGTCGCTGGTGGGCTCGGCCATCGGTGGGCCTGGCTGGGAGCCGGCTGCGTGGGCTCCGTGGGGCACGGGGGAGCTCATGGCAGCTTCGCTCCGCGGCCGCCCCGGCAGCGGCCCAGTCACCAAAACCTCGCCACGCAAAACGGGGACAGGAGCCCACCCGGTGACTCTGCACGTACCGTGTGGGTTCCCGCTCCAGCTGCAAGGGCTCGGACGCCGTGTGCCAGGGTGGCCGTTCCACAAGCCAACGTTAAAGATGTGCCCTGGGTGTGTTGTGAGGATGTGTCAGGGCGCTGGGGGCCTGAGAAGAAGAAGAACTGGAGAACGATGTGAAGTTTAGGGAGCCAAAATTATTTAGCTTTTCCTTTGGTACATACTTCCCAGTTTCCAGGCACAGCTTAACCAGACCTTAAGAGACTGCCTAGGTGGAAAATGTGACTGTCTGAGTGACATAGCTCCTGAAAAAGTTGGCAAACTGTTAAGGGATTACACGTTGAAGACACTTTACTGAAACCTATTAGTTAGCAATGGCTATACAGAATGTGAAATGGAAAAGCAGTAATAGCTCCCCTGCTTCCCTGGCTCTAGAGATTTACCGATTGCTGATTCCTTTCAAAATATAACCAAAGCCAACTAAGACACAGATGGCAAAAAACACACCCTGGAAAGGCCCCCACAGAGGACCTCACTGCAGAAACTGTTTGCTCCAGTAGGAGATTAAAAACTGTGAGAGAATATTTGTGCATGACCTGGTGGTCCATTCCAAATAGACCCATCCAGGCAGAGCAATACTCGATGAAAACCTTAGACACCTACATCTTGCCATTCCAGGTTCCTTTTCCAGACACAAACGGCTTCAGCCAGCAGAGCATAGGGTGGTTGTTAGGGTCTGTAGCATCATTGATCAGCCTTGGGGACATCTGCCTAAGGATGAAATGAGTTCTAGGTTCTGGATCCTTCTCAGTAGAGGGAGTAGATGTTGCTAATTGGCTGTATTACTGACAGGAGAGCTTAATGTGGCTGCACAGCTAACGTCTTCATTTATATCAATGAACCCCTCCTTGGAGTACTCAGGTTGTTCCATGCTGCCCAGTTCTTACCAGTGCACCCAGCATCAGAGCACAAGCTCCTTCTGGGGCTCCCTGCAGTCCCACAGCACAAAGCCACCTGCCTGCTCATGGCTGTGTCCATGGGCAACATGCTAACTCATGACTACGTGGCTACACGCAGACCGTTTGTAGCCCTGGCTTCTTCCCAGATCTACAGAGCTGGCCAGACTTTTGCTGGCAGCTGAGGAGGAAATGGTGCTTCCACACCACTAGAAGTCCCGTAGAAGAATATGCAACAAAAATAAGGGGCATCAGCCCCCTCTCCTCTTCCAGTTCATGCTTCAACACCAGCCATGGGCTATCTGTTCTCATGCTTAGAAATGTGCCCATAATTAGAATATTTTTTGTCAGTCCCTCCATGAAAAGCAAAATAAAGGAATAATATAGGGCCATATGCCCAAACAGGGTGGGACCAACGTTTGGCAGCAGCCACTCTCCCTCCAAAGCCATAGCAGTAGCCCCCAGACATGACATTACCACGTAGCTGCCAGCCTTTTACTCTACTGGGGAGCTGTACTGGGGCTGTCTGCCAGCCAGACCCCTTCCACCCAGGGGCCGGCAGAGCTTTGCTTAGTTCACAAAGCAAAGAGATAGTCAAAGCCATCGGGTTGTTTTTCTTGTGAGGTGAATGTTGACACAAGGCCAACAGGCTATTTATTAAGTTTTTGTGTTATATTTATATCATACCTTAGATAACACCTGAGTCTGGGCTGCTTTCTATTGTTGATGGAGCTTAGAGAGGTTTTTATATATTATCATCTCCCTTTTTATAACTATGGAGCTACTTTCACTTTAATATCATATTTAAATTCCATGATTTCAAAATAATTGCTTCAGTATCTGGCGTTGTCATTAAAGTAAGGTATTTTGGATGTTTCCCCTGGGTCTGATCCAATTTTTTCCTGAGAAGTTTAGCAAGCGCCCCCAACCATACTGAGGCAGTTCACAATGAAGCTTTAGTGCCTGAGGAATTTAGTAATTTACTTCTTCTAAAATTCTGCAGACAGCTAGAGTAGATAAATGCTTCGCTCATGAAGTTCAACAGATAAAGACATTGTTCATTTTCATAGCACTGGATTAAAATACCTCAGAAACCTTTAAGCACGGCAAAAAAAGAGCTCAGCATTAAAATAACATTTAAATATCAAATTTTGCCTTAGGAATAAAACCACTTGGCCCACAGCTTCTCAGACAGGGCTGTGATGCCCTGTGATGGCAGCAGCTGGCTCTACACAACCCAGGCAGGGCAAAGGGCTGCTGCTTTTGGAGACTCCAAAGACTGGAGACAAAGTTGGTGCAAAGAAGTGGTTCCAAAACCAGGCCAGTTCCAAACCCAGAGCACTCCATCTGTGCTTCCTACTTCCCAGTCAGGAGATAAACTGTAACTGGACAGGTGGAACTGCCGTGGGGCTAGTCTCTGCTAGAAAAAGGTGGGATGGGGCAAGCACTAGCAGTGATGCATGGAGCATGCATTTCTCCTCTCCATTCAAGTCACACGCATGAAGGTAAGGACTGCCTTATATTACATGGTTTAAGGATTAAGCTTAAAGGGACCGCAATCCAGAACACGGTCTCCAGGTGTTACTCTCAGAGAACTGCAGTTACTCAACCTGGCCCAGCAGCTCCCCTGATCACTAACGTGTGAGTATCGCCCGGGAGCAAGGTGAAATCCGCAAAGCAAATCAGAGCAGGTAGCAGACAGAGCATTGCCAGGTAAACGCCCAAAGGATATTTCCTAATTATTACTTTCTTCTTGCATTTGTTGTGCCTGCCATAACACTTGCATGCACAGCAGGTACCTTACCAACAGCAAAATCTGCTGGAAAAGTGGGTGAGTTGAAATGGCACTGCAGCTGCCTGGGGGACTCAGACACTCACCCATCACACTCCTTCTTTGTGGGAATACTGAGGCTGCAGTCATGCATATTCAGTGGCAGTGGCCCATATTCCTAGAAAATACTAGCTTTGAAAATGCTTCAGTTCTTCCATGGTGCAGGAAAGCTCCTCAGTGGTTACCCAGCAGTCCGTAGACACTTCTGTTCTCAGAATGGAAAGATTCTGGCTCTGGGCAGGGCTTTCTCCCACAGTGAGTTTCCTTACAAACTTTGCACAGAGCAAAGAAAGTAAGAGTGGTGCTCCATTTTCCTCTTTTGGTTCCTGCTTCTAGCCAGCACCAGGACTTACCATCAGTTTTCCTTTCAAAGTGAGCGGTGGCATGTTGCTCGGTACTGCCCAGTGTCAGTACAGCTCTCCCGGCAGAGATTTCAGTTTGTCACCCTTGCTGGGGGTGAGGTCACACCCGTTTTGCTCGTTTACCTTCCCTTGTTCTGCTCTCCCTTTTTTTTAGCTTTTCTCATAAAACAGGATTCACATCGCTTGATTTAAGCCTCTACACTGCAGCTGTCTGAACGAGCCACCCTGGCCGGTCAGCAGGAGGTAGACTCCCCCAGGCAGTGACTGGTCTGATCTAGGTCCTCCTCGGGTTTGGCTAACTGCACTGAGTTCACTGCTAAGGGGAGCTCTGGAACGGGCACAACTACCAGTTTCACCCACCACTTCCACAGTGCAACTGGGCCACCCTCCAGCACGCCTCTGCCACCAGCAGCTGCCCTGCAGAAGAGCAGAAGAAACAACAGCCTTTGGAGCTCTGCGTTTGCAGCACCACTTCAATGTGCCAGCTGGGAACCACGTGCCGGGGAGGATGGCCCACCGACCATCCTTTGCATCACAGCAAGGGAGGAGCGAGTCAGGACTGCCACCTCAGCTGGGCTTCTCCCTGTACTTGCAATCCAGATCTACTAGCAAGCACTGGTGACAGGAAAACACTGCAGGGCAGCAAGCAAAGCTCCAGTGAGCAGGTTCAAGAGCAGAGTGCCAATATGCTGCTCAGCCTGGAGCGTGGGTGCGTGTTTGCCTGGCAATCTGGACCTGCTGGCTCTTCACACACAGAAAAGAGCAATAATCCAGGTGAGCTGAGGCAGGTGTGATGTGTGATGCCTTCCTGTTACACAAGTCTGCTGAAGGTACCTACCAAAACCTTCCTTTGGCTGTGGGAGAGTCTGCTTAGTTTCCTTTACCATCCCCCAGGCTGTTGGCCATGATGTTTCTTGGGCTTTTCCTTACCTCTGGGGTCTTGATTTGGCTTTGCCATGGGTAGAGGTTGGGAGAGCTTTGCAGTGAGGAGGGAGAAGGTAGTAGTGGGTCCATCATACAGGAAACATCATAAAGGGAGATGGGACTTGCACAGCCCTGTCCAGGCCACCTGTCCTTCAAAGCCATACAAAATTAACTTTTTTATAATTTCATGATCCCTGAATTTTAAGGGGAATAATCCTGTCTTCTGAGCCGTTTGGGGTTTAACTGGAGGTATAAGTGCTTCTCTGGAGAAGGAGTGCTGGTTTGCCTCCACCAGAGGAAAAGCTTTTCTAAATCTCAGCTGACAGCAAAACAAAACTACACTTTGCAAAGCACCGGGAAATGTTCTCCTGAGCTTCTTTCTCTACCGCTTCTTCAGACCTGCCTACGTGCAACTTTCCACGTGAATCTGCTGCCTCTGGAAACGACTTACCAGAAAAGACTGCTCTAGTACTGTCTCAGGTCAGACTTGGAGATGAATCACTGGAAACAAGAAGAAAGCCAGGATAAAACCAATCTCCAATCTCTGTTTCACAGTACGCCTCTCTGAGTGTCTCCATTTCTAGGATGCTTTTCAAGGTGCCTTCCTGGTGAGACCAGGGCTCAGAGCGCCAGAGTACCCTGCCAGCCATCTGCTAAACGTGACTCTTTCCAGCAGTTCTGCCTGCAGGAATCTGGGTATTTAAAATTGAACATTTTGGCTAGTCTGACCCTCCCAGATCTACAGAGCTGCCATCCAGCTCTCCTTGGGGCTCCTGGGTCACCTCTCAGCATCCATGGGGAAAAGCGTGCCCGCCCCTTTGTCTGGATCCCAAATGGACTGTGATGGAAAACTGGCAGCACTCATTCAGGTCTGACCTCCAAGGAGGCACACGTGTTCCTGCATTTCTTTTGTTGCATGTTTTTTCTTGGTGAAACCTGCAGAATCTAAAGAAGGTGTGCAAATGAGACTGCTAATAAATAAGTTAACTGAGCTTGCTGTTCATTTAGACGCTCAAGTAATGGACCCGTGAGCTTATAATAATGGGTCAGAATGTTTAGGATGTGTAGGAATTGCTTTGTCAGCATCCTCTTCTTCTGAAATACATTTTTTATAACTATAGCAGAGCCTCTGGCATAGTCATGCAGAAATCCCAGCCTGCAGCTTGCCCTGCCTGTACCAGAATCTTGCCCTGTTTCAAGGAATCACAGTTCCCAAACAGGTATTTTCCAGGACAAGAAATTGCACGGAGTGCTGCCCAGGAGGGCCGGAGAGATCATTATGGTGGGGAACTCCACGGAGATTCTCAGCTTCAGCTTCACTGAAATCC
Source organism: Falco peregrinus (assembly GCF_023634155.1). Taxonomy (NCBI): domain Eukaryota; kingdom Metazoa; phylum Chordata; class Aves; order Falconiformes; family Falconidae; genus Falco; species Falco peregrinus. The sequence continues at coordinate 120,627,989 of NC_073723.1, forward strand.
ATGGACATGTGAACAAGAGTCAAGACAACCTTGCTGTCAGACAGGGGCTGTGCTTCTGTGCCAAGTGTGTCGCATTTGCTTTCCCAAGCAGGCAGGGCGCTGTCACTTCGGATGTGGTAAAGCAAAGGGAAGCTGTGGGGACAAATGGATTATGCCATCAGCTGTAGAAATCACCTGTGCTTGCCTAGGAAAACTTTCCTCTGAGGAGCAACTGGCAAGAAAATGCAAACCAGTCTGTTCTGTGTTACACGATCATTAGAACTAGAACGAAACTTCGCCAAGCATGCAAATGCCACTGCAAGTCACTGACGGGTCTCTGGCATCAAACGCTGCTTCAGTGAAAGCAGTATTGTCACCTTGATAAAGTACCATTGCAAGGCTTTTATGAGACAGGTGACGTTATTCTGTAATTTCATTGAATTTCTAATAAACTAGTCACACTTTTGCATTTGCAGTTCTTCATGCTTACCCTAAATATTTTCTCCTTGAGGTGACTTGTCAACATCTAGAGGAAGAGATCTTCAACGAGCAAAGCAAATATCCTTCTGGAAGAAGAAAGAGCTGATTTGCCAGGCTGAATCCCTGGGGCATCAAATGGAACTCCAGCAGCACAAACCATAGCTCTTCGCAGAAGGCTGTAGCTTGAGCATCAGAAGTCTCCCATGACTGTGAGCTTCTCTGTAGTCCTTGGAAGAGGAGAAGCTGCCGGAGAACTGAAGGACAACATGGAATGGGTCTGCTGTTCCTTGTCCAGCCAGCACAGTGTTAGAGATAGCTGAGGGGTGGAGTAATTGATAACCACTGAAAATAGGGTATTTAGCTGAAAACAATTCCTCCATGAGAGGAAAGATCTCTTTCTGTATTGACCATCTGTAGCAGAGCTGGAAAAGAATTGTTCCACAACTACTACTTCCTTTTCTTGTCCATAGATCACCCTTTGAAGATACTGTGGGGGAGGGAAGAAATTGTGTATGGCTGTGACAGTGCTTTTATATTAATAGATAGTTTCTTTCGGGATATAAACATTTTTCTCTTTTTAAAGAAGTCCATAAAAATGAGCCGTGACAAATTCAGATGGACTCTGAAGCTTGATAATACAATTTGTTAAGAACAGTAAAAGTGAGAAATGGTTAATTCAAGGCAGAGAGTTAAGAAAAAAAATAAGAATGCACACCTGAAAGGGCAAAAGTTAATCTCTCTCACCCATCATAAACCTTCTCCCTAACACACATTCCAGTGATCTCACCCTCACGACGTGCTCCACTGGGAGAGGGAGCTGAGTGTACACCGCTGGGTCTGGCTGAGCCCGGCAGCACCCTCTGGGCGCTGTGCTCGTACCAGCGTGAGAAGGGCAGTGACAACCCCAGGGCTTGGGCTCCTGCCGAGCAGTGCTCCCACAGCACCCAGGCTGACCCTCCAGCTTCCCCCCCTGCACCAGCAGGCTGGGGTGGGCAAGGTCTTGGGAGGGGACACAGCCAGGACAGCTGACCCAGGCTGACCAAAGGGATGTCCCATGCCCTATGACAGATATAAGAGTTAAGAGAAAGGAGGAGGAAGGGTGGGGGGAGCGTTTGTTTATTTACTTGTTTGTCTTCCAGAGCATGTCCTGAAGCCCTGCTTCCTGGGAAGTAGCTGATCATCGCCTGCTGATGGGAAGTAGAGGATAACATCTTTTGTTTTCCTTCAATTCTGCACTCACAACCTTTGCTGTTGCTTCGTTAAACTGCCTTTATCTTGACCCACAAGGCTTGTTCTTCATCTTATTTTCTTCACACACACACACACACCCCAATCCTGCTGAGGATGGGGAGTGATAGAGTGACTTGGTGGGCACCTGGCATCCAGGCAAGGTCAACCCACCACAGGGCAATGTGTGATAACTCCTCTGCCGAGCAGTTACGGGCTGCGCTTTCTGCCTGGATGGCAGAGCCCCTCCTCACAGGCACAGACCACCCTCCTGGGTGCACACTTGGCACAACTTCCAGCTCCCCCTCCGCCGACCCCCTTTCACCTCAATCTTCGTGGACAAGGCCAGAACAAGCCACTTCCAGTCGGAAGAGTATCCCGCAAGGATCACTTTCCCAGGGCAGTTTTTTTTCTTTTTCTTGCTGGCAGAAGGGTTCAAAGCTGTTTCCCACAGGACAAAACCCACTCAGCTCACAAGGAGCAGAGGGAACTCGGTCCTTGATGAACTGCCACTAACACAGCATGTAAATTGCTGACAGAAGCACCCATGGCAGCACAGCTGTCTCCTGGAGAGGGCAGGTGAGGGATCTGAGTCATCAGCTGCAAGTGCTCGTCACCTCCAGTGCCTTCGCTAACTTAAGCACTGTGGTCACTGCCAGAGCAAACCCAGGTTCCTGCTTTGGGGCAGGTGGTCCTTACTCCGTCGCGGGTGGTAGCCCTGAGCAGCCGTGCAAGAGACGGTCTGGCCCCAGCCCCCGAGAGCTGGGTGTCACAGCCCGAGCTGGCCTTCTGGGCTTGCTTGGGAGGCAGCAGGAACAAATAGAGCTGAGGGTCGTGCTTGGGCTGCAAAAGCACCTCATCATCAGGAGGATGAGGTGGATCTGTCCCTCTGGTAATGAAAAGAATTACATAGAGTTACATAAGGCAAACCCCCTCCCCCTTTAAGAGGTGTAAGAAGGGGATTCTATAAATAATTATGCAGCTATGTGATAAACCTCTATCAGAATGATGCCTTCTATCAAGACATTTGCTCTGCCTGACTTTGGAGTGACAAGCCACAAAGGCTCAGTGTACTTCATGGGGGTTTCTCCATGAGCAGATAGGAAGAAGAGTTTTTACATCTCAGTGTTTTGGGATAGTAGCGTTCAAATTATCATTTTTGCACACACTCTCAATCCCTAAGCTGTGTCAGAGACTCACTCCTACAAAACTTTCTGATTCACTCTACTGCCAACAGGGTGTGAATATTTCCTATGCAGTGCAAACGTGTTCCTGCGACAAGCTTATCCTTTGCTCTAACAGAGGGTAAAAAAGGCATGATCAGCTCGAGTTAAAAGTCAGACTGGAGCATCTTACTCTGAAATCATCAGGCTGTGAACCTGGTAGAGAAGGAAATGAGAAGAAGGCACAGCTGTGATTGCTTCTCGTGGCTCTAATTCCATGAAAAACTGAATTCTGGTCATCTGCCAGGTCGGGGTGCCGTGGCATCCTGCATGGTGCAGGTGAGTCCAAGTTACATGTAGCAGCCCGGTGCTGGACAGGAGGAGCTCCCTGCTCCCTGTGGCTGCTCCGCAGGTACTTTCCCAGCAGAGCATTATCACTTCCATGGAGATTGCTTTTTTCCTGTAAAGCCACTTGTACACCTTTTATTTTCCAGTCTCTTCAATAACTACTTCACAAATTATTTTAATCAGTTAAAAAAAAAGGCTTTGAACCAGAAAAAAATTGGTTTTGCCCGAGGTGTGATTTCTTAGCTGTCGTGGGGCCTCATTATAATGATCTTGTCCCTCATATTGCTCAAGAATGACTATATTTATAAACGCAATACAGTAGTCCATCAACAGCCACATACCAAGCGTGGGCTCATTTCACTTTAGACCTTCATAAGGGAATTGTCAGAGTAAGTTATGCGAGGTCCTCGTATAATTACTCTTTAGCAACAGACCACACAGGCCCAGTTGGTGGTGTCAGGATGTCCTGGAAATTCCCATTTTTAAGGTACCAATGGGTCCAAGCCTAAAGGACAAAACAGAAGCTTTAATTACCTGCCTTAAATATGGAAAAAACTGAAGTATAAAAGGATGTAGTAGACTCAAAAACCTCAGTGTGAGAGACTTTGGTTGCAAAAGATGTCAGGGCATAGGATTATTATGAAGATGACAAGCCCAGCATTTAAATGGCCAGAGACCACTTGGTGATCCACTGCTTTAGAGAACTGTGCTCCACCCGACTTAAAATTGCTCCTTATACGTATATAGTTCATCAGAAGATGTCTGAGAAGAAAACTGGGATTTTTCACCTCTGTTAAACACAGCTACAAGTGGAAATGTGCAGCTGGTAGATGCAGAATTGTCCTTGTCTTATCCCAAGAGCTGTTGGTAACTTGGTGGGGAATTTGTACTGCTTTAACGCAGGGGGATTTTCACAACATTCAATGCACTAAATATTCCTGAGAACCCATTTTTTCCCCCCACAGTTGTGCAGTCTTCTTCCTACTGTTAAATGGAACGATGGAGATGACTGCATCTGTTATATTAAAAATATATTGACCTTAAGCTTCTAATTATACAATGACCAATTTACAGAAATGTCGTATTTTAATCAGTCTTCACTATGCCAGAAAAAAATCATTTTTAAAAGGCAGTTCTGTGGGTTTTTTTCGCTGGTGGGAGAAGTGCAAGCCAACGTTTTGTCAGATGTGCTAACTTCACAAGGAGGGAGCTGAATTTAACTTTAGCTGAGGATGCTGCTTGAGGAAGGGCCTGTGCGGAGAAGGCTCTGGCATGAGCGCACGGCATGCTGGCAATGCTTTTGGCAAGAACTACAGGTGCAAAAATCCCATACAAAGTAAAGTTCATCACAGCCTCGTATTTCTCCCCATGCAGCCCTTTGGGACTTCAAACCTGAAAGACCAAGTCATTATCGTTTGCTCTTCAGTTATGAATTGCAGAACTACAGAATAATGTAAGTTGTAAGGGGTTTCTGGGGGCTGCCATCTGGTCCAACCAACTCCCTAAAGCAGGGCCAGCTTTGAAGTTGGATTAATTTTGAAATAGAGCAGGTCGCTGCAGACCTTGCATATTGAATATCTTCAATAATGGAGCCTCCACAGCCTCACTGTGCTTCTTTTCCGGTGCTTGACTCCCCTCAGTGTGGGAAGATTTAGAGTTTAGAAACCTGGAGCTGATCATTAGTTTCCCTCTAACTGCCTGAGCCCACAAGTTCCAGACTACTGGCTGTTTTACAAGACTCAAAAAGTTTGTAAAGCACTCAAAGTAGTAAATGAGATCAAAGCCTCCTGCTCCTTTAAAGCCTGTGAAAATTGCAATTAAATAAACAGCCCATTTTGCTCATGTTTTGGAGGGGGGTTTTCAGCACAAACTGGGCAGCACGCATCCAGATTATCAGAGACAGTCTTCTTGGGAAGAACATGTTAGCCTGCATTCCTTGCTGTGTTCTCTGGAGATGCCCAATGCAGCTTTGAGCCCATGGGCTGTGACTCACTCGCTGGAAGAGGCTGGGGGAGCTCTTGTGGCCAGTTGACTTGCCAGCTGTCTCACCTCTTTCATTTATCCTACCAGCCTGTGAGGACATTTGTATGCAAGGTAAGGCATCGTTGATATGAGAACCAGCTTCATCACAGCCCTCCTGTGGCAGGGAACATCCCAGGTTGTCAGAGTCCAACTCAGTCAGCATCACACAGGTGCCAATTGTTGCAGCACAATCAAACTAGTGGACTGCAACAAAGCTTTACCATTAGTCAGGCTCTACTGTCTGTGCTGTGCCACCACCTACTCCTCCCACACTCCTCAGGGCTATTTAACCACTTAGCAGGAACAAGCTACAGCTGCACATCATCCATGTCCATCAACCCACTGCCTCCGAGGCAAGGCCACAGCTGCAGGTTATCAGTGCTAATCAACCCACCGCGTTCATTCCTCTACAGCAGGTGACCAGATAAAGTCAGAATCTGGTAACTTACCCTTAGTGGTGCCAGATGCTTCGCACCCAGTGCGAGATACCCATCTGCCCAGTAGTACAGGAGCAGACAGACATGTTGTAGCTTAGGCAGATCCAGTCACTCTGAAATGACGTTTGCAGACTCTGGGGTGCAGAGGTCTATCCACATGCAAGGAATGAAAGCCCACGGTGGCTCCTACAGGATCTGGTTGATTGAGCTTTCATGGGAGCAGAGCTGGGAGCTGAAGCAGGCTCTGCACCAAGATTCCCTGGAGCCAAAGGTGCCATCCTATCTCCTGGGACAGTATCGCCTTTTGGGGGAGCCAAGAGACCCTGCTGCATCCGTGTTGGCACAACTGCAGTATTTTTCTGCAAAAAGTTCAAAACAATTCCCACTCTACCAGCCAGCAGGGACAGGTGGGCAACACCTGTCAAGGCTGTCTGAGAGGATGAGGCTGGTGGCAGTGTTTTAGGGTCTCCCCTGCCATGTGGCATCCCCTCAGGTCTCTCTGTCCATCTCTGCCTGCCACCCGTCGGCTCTGTCTCCTGCTCAGCACTGGGGTCGCTTGTGCAATGGCTCATTTTGCACTCGGACAGCCCAGCCTCTCTTTCAACTGAACTCTTCATGCAGGACAGCTTTTGGGAGCTGCACCCCTTTACTTCCCTGTTTTCCTTCAACCCCATGACTTACATCTGCAGGCTCTACCACCATGGATCACAGAGGTTCATCACAAATGGGGGGAATTGTGGGTGTCTTCTTCAGATGCAGGCAGAAGATGAGAGCGCAAGATCAGTTGCAGAGGAACCCTTAAAACTGACCACCATGGTCTGTGAACGTGAGGCTTCTTCTGTTTGTTTGAAGAAGGCCTCATCTACTTCATCTTCATCAGTAGGTTTATAGCAGAAAGATGTTACAACAGTGCCCATGTTGCTCTGTCCACTAAACCTGACCCACAAGCTCTCCGCTGGCTCCAGGCAGAGCTCCCTGTGTTCCTGCTGCTCTTCCACATAAAGGGCAACGGCCTCCTCTTTCTGGCCTGTCCTTCCTTAGAGCTTCTACCCATCCATCGCAGCACTTCAGTCGCGTGAGCCATCCCACCATGTCTCCATGATCCTGAGGGGTCACAGCCCTGTAACTGCACACACACTTCTGATTCCCACCGCTGATCCCTGCGCTGTGTGCGTTAGCGCAGAGGCGTTTCAGAGAGGCACCCAGCTGTGCTGATTCCCCACTACAAGCTTGAGAGCTTTATTTATAGACCTCAATGGGTTTTCCCAAGTATTTGTTTTTAATAGAACTAAGATGTTTGGCTGACATTGATTCTTTCTGGGTCTGACTGAACTGATAATCCTTCTCCCTGAGAAAGCTCCAGCTCAGTTTTGTGCATGCTGGGTTTCTTTGGTTATAAACCGATATTTTCATGTCTAAGCATTGCCCCAAGCCCGCATCCAGAAAATCAACTCAGTTGTTTGGGAGCTCTGTGAACTACATGTACTCGGGAGTGATGACGCAAGGATTTTAACAAAGCGGTGTGTTAGAGACAAGGAGAACAGGAAGATAAATGAGGTGCTGTGATGAGCAGCTGTTCATCTTCCAAAACATAGCTGTGGCACTTAAAGCCTTTTTTCTTGGTTGATCTGTTGGTTATGAAACTATTTGGAAAAATAGCTGCTCCCCACATCCTGCAGAGTCACCCTGCTCCTCATGGGTGACAAGCTATGTGACTGCCTGTACCGGACAGCCAGACCTTCTCACTGCTCTGACTTTGTAGCCTAAAATTCCCAGTAGTCCTTCCGGATGCTCCAAAGACCCACCCTTTAGTCTGAATTTCCCAACACAAAGGACCACACTCAGTCTTTCTTACCTCAGCAATGATTCTCACATAAAACCTGCTCTTCGGGTGGGAGACTGGCACCCCAGCACCAGTTAGGTTAGGGTGATCACTTACCTCAGCAATTTCAAAAGCCTGATTTGTCCTTTCATATTATTTGAGCTTTAAAGCTTTCTCACCTTTCTTTTAAGAGACGTAACTCCAAATATCACAAAACAAAATGAAAACTCGTTTTAACTTCTTTGGAGTAACCTAATGCTACATTGATGGTGAATGGTGAGGACCTATGGGATGATCTCACAAACCAACCTTGGGCAAATAGGTGGCAGATGAGCTTAAGCGCAGATAAATGTGAAGGAAGTCATCTAGAGAAAAATGATCTAAACCATATTTACACAACGTGGAGTCAGGAACATAGAGTTATAATTCAGGAAACTGATGTTGGGAGCATCACTGACACCATCAATCCAGTGTGCAATGGTAGTGAAAAAAAAAAAAAAGTAAATCTTGAGCATCACCAGGAAGAGCATGGAGAGCAGGACAGAGGACACCATCCAGCCCTACCTAAAGCCTTGTTGCACCCTCATTTCAAGGCCCCCACTTTGCAGTTCAGGTCTCTGCATGCCAAACAGGAACAGAGAACGGCAAAAATGGTCTAAAGAAGGGAGTAGTTGCCTTCCAAAGGAAGGCTAAAAAAGCTAGGACTCTCGGTTTGAAGCGGAAAATGCTGAGGAAGGTACTGTGGTCGAGGCGCACAAAGTGCTGCAGGCAGGGGATGTGCTGACAGCGGAGCTGCTCGCCCAGCCCTGCCGCACGCGGGCTGAAGGCGCTCGGAAGCTCAGGGGAGACGGTGGGAGACAGCCGAGAATCCTTCATGCGGCAGGGTGGGAGCTGCCGACCGCGCCGGGGCGGGACACGGTTGCGGGGAGAGGCCGGTGCGCGGGTGGATGCGGGAGGACGAGGCAGGGATGTCCTCTCTGCGGGTGCCCAGGCTCACGCACTCCCCGCCGGTGTCGGCTCCTGCTGCTGCTGGAGATGGGGCTGCGCTGGGCTGTAAGATGCTTCCAGTGCTTTTACGTTTTGGACCTTCCCACTGGTCCCTTTCATTCATTTTCCACCTCTCCACAAAGAGAACATAACTTCTGCTCCTCTCTCAGGGGTCCTGGCATAGCCTGCTCCTGGTTGCTCTCCTGCGCAGGGTCAAACCTGCAGGTCTGCAGCACCTACAGCGTGCGACGGAGGTGTCATTCCAGGAGCATCATACCCGGAAGCAACGCCAGTGCAGGTGACACCAGCCTCTCCCCTGGTTGCACCACAAATCCTGATGAAAAATAACCTGTACAGAAACCTCCGTCCCTCAGCACTGCGTGGTTGCGCTGCCACCAGCATTTCAGCGTGGCCCTTCATGTGAGCGGGTGAAAGGGAAAAGCTCCTTAAATCTTGATGACTACTGGAGTGCCTATGAAATTAGGCTTTTAAAATAATATTTATTAAATACATGTATTATTTAAACTTATAATCAGTGTGATTAAATTTTATATTTTACATAGTATTTCATTAATTACATTTAATATACAGATTAAATCCTAAGGTCACAAAAAGACAAACTGGGAAAGTTTTTGGGGCAGAAATTTTATAAAGGAAAATATTCAACATTTGCTTAGAAAAAACAGCTTCATGTAAAAATTGACACAACGTCCAATGCAAGTTATTAAAGTGAAAGGCTTAATTAACCCCAGAATACAAAGGTGAATATTTATTATGGGCTGAGAAAATGCACTAGGTTTACTCATTTTAAAATCTCCTTAAAATTTCTGCCTGACTTCTTTCTGGGTTGCATTTTCCACCAGATGCTTGGATTGACCACGCAGCCAAAAATGTACTTTTGCATGATGAGATTTAGGTGACGGTGACTCATAGGGGGTTACGCAGGGTTAGGTGTAGACACATTTTGGGGAATGATTGTGTTGGCCCTTCTCTCCTGTGGGATAGAACCACTGTAGGAATGAGACATCAGCATGAGTCTGGGATGTCTAGGAGAAGGAATGATTCTGTAACAGCCTATATTTGTCGCAGCGGGTATGTGAGCACGTACAGAAAAAGCAGTTGACACACATGACACATTTAGGTTTTCTATACATAGAGTGGATGAACTTTCCTAGCTGTGCACCAATATAGATCCAAGTGCTGCATCATGGGGCTCTCTTCGGCTAGAAAGCTCCTCTGCAAGACTCAGTTGACACTCCGGAGTTAGGCAGCAAGATTTTCACTGACAAATGCCTGTCTGTGAGACCCGCGGATGCCTTTGGCCTTATCCCAGCAGCGTGAAGGGGTCTGCATCCCCCCCAGTGCTCTGGCTTCTCTCACCCAGCCTAAGCCTGTTCTAAAGGGGCTTAGTGGCCATGCCCTGGGAGGGGTCAGTGTGGTGCCAGGCAGGCAGGTCATCTCAAGAGGAACCCAGCCAAGCTTTGCTGGCAGGTGGCACCAAGATCCCTACTGCCTCAGCCAGTAATTCAGCCAGGCTGGAAACACTGGGAAAAAGTGACAAGATGAAGAGGGAATCAGTGGTCACTTTTACCAGGTGCATTGTGCTGCCTTCACCTGGCCCCAAGTATCACACCATCCCTGGTACCACGGCCAAGCTAGAAATGAGACATTTTGCAGCAGGCAAATACAAGCAGCTGTGATGCTCACTCTGTGGATTAGAGAGCAACATACCTCAATGAACAGGACCGAGGACCAGTTTGGCAAAACAGAGAAGCTCTTGAGCACTGAAACGCTCCTGGGATCTCTAGAAGCAGCTGTGTGCAGCCCATGGGGGTAAGTTGCATATTGCTCTTTAGAGATCCTCTGACTTTCATGGTCCAGCCCAAAGGCACATGGTTTGATCTGGTACGGCTGGGGCAACGCTGCCATAAATAGATTCCTGCACCTTTCTCTGAAACATCTGCACCTGCACAGGAGGGAATGCAGATACTCCAGTTTCAGCAGCATGGAAAATGAGAAATGTTTCTTTTGGGACCACCAGAAAATATTCTGTTTGATCTGAAATACAGTATTTGATTTCTGTAGGAGTGGTGGGGTGGGAAGGATGCACAGGTGTAGAGGGGGAGGGGGCTTATTTGCCTATTTTTGTTGACACAGCTTTCCACTTAGATTGATTTTTAATTAAAAGTATCATTCGAATGCAAAAAATGGGGGAAAAAAGCCCTCATTCTGAAAATGTCAAACAATAATGCTTCTGTTTCAAAATGTCAGAAAAAATCCACTTGTCATGCTGAGGTGCTGTTCCAAGGGAACAATTTATCTCTGTTAGAAGCTGTAAGAATTTGCCACTTAATTTTCCATTTCAAGTGTCTGGTCTGAGCCCTGATGCAAGAGAGACAGCACAAACTCAAACTACCGTGCTGGGCAAGGGAAGACCCTGTTATGCACCTCAAGCCCCTGCCCAGAACAGGGTGCCTTGGAGCATCTCTGCACACAGACAGGAGAGCGCAGAAGAGGCTGGCTCTGTGCCAACTATAAAGACCAAGCAAATCCGATGTCAGAAGCACAAGAGACCTGCACCTGTAGAGATTTACCCCTCCAGTCACAGAAGAGTGTGTTTCACAAGTAAGCTCTCGGTGTGGATGAAGCTCGGACAAGTAACACCGGTGTGGGACAGGGTATCTCATCTGCCTGCCTGGAGAGGCAGCCCCGGGCTTCGGATCATCCTCTGCTCTCTCAGACAGTAGGATTTCTGCTATCGCCAAGAAATTGCTGCTATTTCCCAGCCCTGCCAGGCCATCCCACCAACACAGTGCTCCCGCCCAGGACATCGGCTGTGCTGGCTCTGAATTTCCTATTGCCAGGTGATACAGTTTTCTTGTATTGGAGGCTGATGTGACAAAACTCAGCTTGAGATCTTTCGGAGGAGGGAGATTTTAATTTTTTGTTAATCTTTTCTCTCCAGGTGGTCTGGACAGGATCACTTGTCCAGAGCTGGAGGACACGTGAGACTATTATGTCCTCACTATGTCTCTCCTTTCTCCTTGGTGGGCAACAGCAAACGGAGTTTTGGGTAGTTGTTTACACCCTTTGAGAGTAAAAAGTTATTGTGCTGACCCCGCTCTTCTTATACGTCAGTCAAAGTTGCTGCCCTTTTCTTTGCGCTCCCTCATTTTGGGTATCTTACAGCAACCACCTCTCTCGCCGTCAGCATAACAGGAAGAGGAAAGGTGTATGGGATGTGTGGTACTCTGTTGCCATCCTTCTGTTGTCGCAGTGCCTGTGATCTGCTGAACTCATCTGCATCTTCTTTTACAAATGACATTTTTCCCAGTGCTAACCAAATCTGACTCTGTGGTTATCAGTACGCTCAGCCCTTGCCCTGCTTTTCTTCTGGTGCTTTCACACACAGACATTTCCATTAATTCGGATTGAGCCTGTATTTCTATTACAAATCTCTAAACCAGGATGTATCTATCTCACAGCTGCCAAGATCCAATTTTTCCATTGCCTTGTAGTCTGTTTACACTTCACTCACCACCAAAGCATCTTAGCCAGGTTGGAGAGGGCTGCGATCCGCTCCTGGTGTTGCCAGTAGCTCTTCAGAGGAGTTCTGCTCTTTGATCCAAAGCAGCCTTTACCCTTTGTGCCAGCAGTTATCACGTGTCTCTAACAGATGATGACAGGTGACTTTCAAGCACTTGGTCCTGGAGCAACTATTGGTACATCCCAGCAAGTTTTGCCTTCCTGTAAGTGAAAAGCAAGACTGTCACCTCTCTGCTGTGTTCCCTTGTCACTTCTGTTTACGGCTGCCTCTTTTAAAGTTTCAGCATCTAGCCTGTGTTTTGTTGATCAAAACCCCAAAAGTGAGTCAAGGTAATCCAACTCTGATTCTCTTTCCTGCCACTGAAACACACATTGAAAGCACTTTCAGAGCTGAGTTAAAAACCACTGCAAAGGCACAAGCACTACCCTGCTGTGCTTGGCTTTGAGTTGCCCTCAGAGGCAACCTGGGGGCTTTTCTTGACATTAAGAGTTGCTCTGGGGACAACAAAGTTGTCAGCAATTTTCTCAGCAAAGAAAATAACAAACTCATCATTGGTAAGTAAAAGAAAAGCTTTTCAAGGCATGTTCCTATAGTTGCGTTATTTTAAATGGTTGCAATGCGTATTGCCTCGGCTGTAACGCAGCAGTTGGTGTGCAGTGGAGGGAGGCGGTGGAAGGCAGACAGAGCAGGCAGCCTTCACTCAGCCTACGGCAGGTGTCTGGGGTACCTGAGCACCAAGCAGAGATGGAGGCACTGGCAGGGCACACATCATCTCCTCTTGGAGTACTATCTGTAGCTGTTGTTGAGCTGTTGGCCTTTACATTACAGATGCTTAGGGCTTCTAGAGGTTGAAGCTCATCCGCACGCAGCGGTGGCTGGGGACGCAGCTCAATTAATCAGCTATGCTGTCTGCCTGCAGGGAAGCCCAAAGCGCTGCAGAGTAATGAGCAAAGCCCAGCTGGTTTCAGCAGTCCTGCAGAGCTGCCAGTTAGTAAAACGGCTAGGGCAACTCTGTAAGACTAGAAATGTGCCTTCTTGGCATAGTAAGTTACAACAGCTGACAAAGGCAGAAGCAGAAGAGGATCATGTGAAATGAAGAACTGGATGGAGAGAATAACTGCAGTTCTGGAGACTGTAGGATCCTTGGATGCTTCTACCCAGAACAGCTCAGGAAGCTGTTATCAGCTAACTCAGATGGGTTTTCTTTGGACTGTCTGGAGAGTGACCTGCCACCCAAACCTGGGTGAAACTATGTTGTGGTTATTCTGGGAATGACATCCAAGCTGCCACCAAAGATGGGAATTGGTGCTACTTTCCTTTGCAAGGCACTGCTCACCCGATACACAGGGCTCTGTAAGAACCAAGGTTATCTGCTAAACTGACTCACATCAGCAAATAGTCATGTTCCTTCCTTGTAGCACAACCACCCTCCTACTCCTCTTTGCCCGCAGATCTCCTGAAGTCGATACATTGCACCTGACTCTCAGAAAACAGGATGCTAGGAAGCCTGATAATGTCCTTGGTGGACCTGCTCTTTTCTTTCTTGGGACTTTACAGCCATAATCAGAGAGTACTGAAATGGCTTCAATAGGTAACATCATAGATTTTCTAGGGAGATTTCTCATCTGGAGCATTTTGATAATAGAAGTTACAGTTAAACACATACTTTTAAATTTAGGCTGAAGACTAGCATCTGAAACGACTGATTTTGGTTTATTTTGGATATGTAAAATGCTTCCTCTGCTACTTGAGTGAGTGGCTGCATAGGTGAACTGGCCTCTCAAGAGGTCCCAACAGGAAAAAGTCCCAAGCAAACTGTTAAAACTGGTCCCTTCCAGCTCCTTCCATCCTATATTATGCTGTTATTCTATGAGCTATTAAACAACCCTTTACAGTTTATGGAATAAACTGACAGAGGTTTTTGCTGGCATTTCAGATGCAATCCTTGATTTTAAGCAGCCAAGTACTCATTAAAGCCAGCTCAATTAATGCTTTTGGTGTGTATTTACATCAGCAAAACAGGAACATTTAAACCTTGCAAGGAGAAAATGGAACAGGACAGAATGCAAAATGCAAGTGCTCAACTGAGAACGTACTGTTTTCACATAAAGTAGCACTCAGAACTGGTCTTACTCAGCATTTTCCACCCAAATGAACCAGTGGCACCCAATCAGCATTTCTGGAGCTCTTACTGGTCATCTCTTCAAGGCAGTCCCATCCCTTGGACTAAGGTTGTGATGTGATGCTTCAGACAGGCCAGCTAAACCTCATGCCACCACCAGAGATGCTGCCTCTCTCTTTGTGTCGACACAGGTTTGGTCTGCTTCTGCCATGAGAGAAAGCAGAAGCCCAGCCTGCAGAAAATGGTTCAGCCTTTTGGACAGGCTTACACGTCTGCCCGTTCCGCTGCCTGCCTGGCTCCCTGGGGATGGGAAGAGCAGCAGTGCTGAGTTGGGAAGCAGAAGGAGTGGGGGGAATAGCGCAGCTCGGCTCAGCAGCAGCCCTCTCTGTAGCCTTCAGGAGCGCCTGGAGTGATGCAGATGCTAGAACAGCTGGAACATTTCCTGACATTCTAAGTTTAAGCGTGTGTCTAAAACCCCATGTCAAGGTAGGCTGCAAGGAGAGGAGGTCCCTACTTCTCGCTGGAAGTTTAGTTGAATAACATCCTGAATCCTGAACCCCAGTGCTTCCAAGCCTCAGACTGTCCTTCAGCCAAATGTTTCCACAGACACTGCATTGCTAATTATTTCCTCCTGAAATACTATACTAATAATAATAGGCATTCCCAGGAAAAGGAGAAACCAATTGAGCCAAATATTGGCAGATGGATGGATGGGGAGAGAGTGGGCTCTGCTGCCCCAGGGGTACTGCTGCTGTCAGAGAGGAGAGCATCACCGCAGGGACCGCTGTCTGGCCAGTCCTGAGTCACATTAGGAGAGCGTCTCGATTAGCACTGACGCTGTCGTCACTTGTCTGAAGATGAAGACAAAGTGTGGAAATGCTGTTCTTACCATTAATTCATACGATTCCTAGTATCATTGTCCCTGATGAACTGTCAGTAATTAGTGCATGTGCTAATCCCTGATGATATGAGGGGTTCAAATGCATTTTTTGCTGTGGCTTTCATTGTTTCATCAAGCAGCTAAATTTCACCTAAGGACATGTGTGACAGCCTTCCACAGCTTGCTGCTCCATCCTGCTGCATTTCAGCTGGCAGGGCATTGTAATGTCAGCATTACAACACAGAGCAGTGTATGCATGCAGCACAGGACACCCAGTGCAATACAGTTCTGGAGGACAAAATAAGCACCTTTCCAACTTTGACCGGGCTTCCTCAGCACTGGGGTGAGTGTTTGATGGTCAGAACACGTGCCACTATGGTTGCATGGTGGCTGACCATTTTACATTCAACAGAGGGGGCCTGCCAAAGGAGTGGAAGGACACTTGGCCCAAGCTGCACTGCTTAATTTACATGTCTACTTTGCTGGAAAGGGATAAATCCCTCGCTCAGGTCCCTTGATAAATCCCTCAGGTCACAAGTAGGAGCACAAGGCCTCCAAGACCCGTTCAGTCTCCACTAGGTTGACTTGCTCAGCCAGCTTTGTGACCCATAGTCCTGGCTTGCCTGTTACATCATTCTTATTACATTATTCTGGGCTTGAAAGGGTAGATTTAATAATTTTCCCAAGCACATAAAAAAATACAGAAGTTACTCTGCTACTGCTTGAGCCTCTTCCCCAGCAGCATCTTGTCACAGGTCCCATAAATTTAAGATGGGAGAAAGGAAGGGCTCGCAAACAAGGTGAGAAAAGTTGCTGGTGATGCAGGGTAACTGATGGCAATCCTGGGGAGGCACGCTGAGGAACACTGCCAGAGCACATCACAACGCAGAGTGGCAGATGAGGAAAACAGCAGTTGGATTTAATTGGCCGTGGATGCAGAAGTGATAATTCTGAAGAGCTGCGATGGAGAGAAATTGTCTACTCACACACAGTTTGTGGGGGCAGTTTTCTGCAAGAAGGAGCTTTGTGCTCAGCTATAGTTCAAAATCAGGTTACGGAATTGATAGTAGAAGAACACAGAACAAATACAAGTGGTGACACGTATCACCGCCTCTTGTCTGCACACACCTTTGATGCTGGATGGAGTTCTGGTGCTCCTATTTCAAATGGGTACAAGGTCTTTGAAAAGAAGGACAAAAGATCAGCAGTGAAAGGAGACTCAGCAGACTAGGAGCCATCAGGCTGGACAAATGAGTAGAAGACAACAACTGCAGAGAAGACAACAGGGAAACAATTACTTACCTTCTTGCAATTCCAAGACCAGAGGCCTTTCCTTAAAGTTATGTGGTAATGGGCTTAAAACCAGAAACAGGGGACACTTTGTCAATTTTGTTGTAAAGCTTACCGCCCCAGAAAAAAAAAGTAAAATTTTGAGGGGAAAAAATTTCCATTAGATGTAAATAAATCCTGTAGCTAATTTGGTCCCTTTTTCAGGGTGTTCCCAAAGCAATGGCTGCCAGAAGCTTGGAAAGGATATATAGGATGACATCACTCTCTCTGTACCTTATTTCTTGTACTGTTCCCCCAAATAAGTGATGCCTGCCTTTGCTAAGGAACTTCTTAGCTAGTGGTCCTTAACAGCACTTCCACCTTCTTGCATTCAGCCTCCTGCTGGCTTAGGTCTCTCCGGGCACTAAAATAACCCGTGTCTCCCTCCTGGACTGGAAGAAGGGTTGTGTGGAAGCCAGACAGCTGGCACCCAGTTTGGGTGCTTCTGTCACCCCAGCCAGCAGGGAGGCAGCCCAGCTCACATGCCAAAGCAGATGGCATCCTTAAACTTCCAAGGCTGCTTTCCTCCCTTGGGATAAAACGGAGATACAGCTCCCCCTTTCAAGGAAATGCTCCTGACATGTTCAAGAAGGCAACCCGGCCAGCCAGGAAAGGAGATGGGGAAAGCTCCTTTGCTGGTGAAGGCGTCAGAGGCAGGTCCTAGTGAAGAGCTGTGTGCTTACCCTCAGGGTGCTGCACAGACCCGTGAGCTGAAAAATCCAGACAAACAACACCCTGTGTTAACAGCACAGCCAAAGGACACTCCCAGCAGGGAAAGCTGAAAATAAGCAGAATCTGGTTGGTACTTGAAAGCTTCGTGTTCATCTGCCCACCCTGAGTCACAGATCATGGTCCAGGTCTGGCAAGAAAGAGGAAATAAATTCAGGGTTAACCATGACTCCAGTCCACAGGGCTCTAGGAATACCCCTGTAAAAGGAGGCTGTCTGGGCAGCAGGGTTAGAAACCTCCGCTTCAGAGAACCTCCTGCACGGACAGCTAAGGAACAACTCCACACTAACTACAGGTCCTCAGCCGTGCTTGGTTTTCCCTTTGACCGTGACTGTTCAGGCAGGAGCCGATCAAGATGAGACAACAGGATATTTGCTGACTTTACTGCCAAGGGAAAATAAATCATCACCATTTTTTTCTAGTCTTGATGTCTGTGAATTACAGAGACCTTGGTCACAGTTAGCTCTTAGGGCTCGCTCTCCCAAGGTGGGTTTTTTGAGAAACGTGTCATTGATTTTCCACATCCTGCTGCGGTGTATAAAGGGAAGAGCAAGGTACTGGCTAAAGGCTGGGAAATGCTAGAAAGGTGATTAGAACAGGGCGGTCTTGGCCAGCCACTTCAAGCTGTTCTAAAGACAAACTATTTATCAGCTAGTCATAATGCATTATCTTTTTCCAGTCTGGCAGCAGAACAAGTACTTACATTGTACAGAGCGAACAGGCTGCATCACGGGGGGTGCATTAGGAGCAGATACCGGAGGGTTTTAATTCATCTGACAGCATCAGGCTCTTACCTTTCTTTATGGAGCCAAGCCTTTTGGCTGAAACACCGGGCACTTCTCTCTTCTTAAAATTCATCTTGCCAGCAATCTGTAAGCAAACAGGATCCAATAAACTTATA
This sequence comes from Falco peregrinus, assembly GCF_023634155.1. Lineage (NCBI taxonomy): Eukaryota > Metazoa > Chordata > Aves > Falconiformes > Falconidae > Falco > Falco peregrinus. The sequence goes on from NC_073723.1 coordinate 120,645,962, forward strand.
TCTGATTTTTCCACATACTAGTCTCTTCCTCCCACAGGAAATGAAAGAGAACAGTTTGAGACAGGAAGATGAAGGCCAGACCGTGAACAAGGTTGGAGATGAAGCCATGAATGTCCTGTGCAGCCGTGCCAGCGGGAAGAACGATGTTGTGCAGCGATTAGCAAACCAGCCACTGCTTAGTTCCTCCTGTGCTTCCAAAAAGCCATCACAGCACTGGGAGTAACGGTGCCCCAAAAGGGAGAGAGCAGCAGCCGGATCATAATTGTTCTTTTGGGTACATCAAATGAGTAAGCGGAGAAAGGCTGAGCTGCCTTAACTAAAGGACAAAGATGACTCAGAACTCATTGATTTAAGCTCAAAACTTACGTGTTTGTAACTCATAAATAAATTTACACTAGAAATCAAATATGCCCCATCATGAGATCAGCAAACACCCAGAACCACCTTACCACAGGGTAGACAGCAACGAACAGCACAGCTGGATCAAGGGTTTGATGAAGAGGAGGCTGTCACTGCCATCTGTGAGCTCTGGGACTGAACGGTTCATCCCGAAGATCCCTTTCAGCATCACTTCTTTTGATGAGAAACGTGACAGACCAGATTTGAAAACTGCCCTCAAAAGCTCCATCCCAATACCACCAGCAGCAGTCACTGCTTTGGAATTTTCTTTTGGGTCCTATTTCCTCTGTACTGTCCTAGCTAAAGTGAGAGAAGAAAAATAAGTTGCTAGTGCAGGTAACTTGAATTTTCCAGCAATGTCATGTTGACAGCTCAGATTTGGGAATTGAGCTTGGAAGCTTGAGTATGGATAAGAGAAGCCCTACACAACTTGCTGTTGGCTTTTAGACTTCCTTGCTGTCTTTGAGTGAAACAGTTGGCCAACATGTCAGACTCAGATACCCACAATAAAGATTCGAAGTAGCTGCTTGTAAGTACTTAGATCTATCACCTGATTTCCTACAGTACGGAGCAGCCATAATTCCAGACCACCCACAGAAAGTGAGCTTGCTCAGTCCTCCCAGTGACGTCCTAGCATCCTGGTTGCACCACGCACTAGAGCTCTTGCATTTTGCTGTGGGGAGGGTCCTAAAACTTCCAGAGCAAAGAGTCCAAAAGAATCTGAACACTGTTTTTCCTTCCCTGTGGTAGTTAATCAGATTCAGGGTGTAGTTTTAGTACCCACTTAGTGCTAAATTGCTTTTAACATTGAAATGCCCTAAACCAGCACCCAAGCCTGTAGGTTTGCATCACTCACCACTTACACACCCACTGACCGTCATACGTGGCTCTGCCGCTGCAGTGAGTCAGATGCAGTGCCTTTTCCATGTCATGGTCTTGACAGGATCCAAAAATGAGACTTAACTCCCAGCTCGTCTTTGGGACATGAACTTTCAGGTTTTGAATTAAAAAATAAGAACTGCGAACTCCGCCACGTGCGGCGTACATCCCCCTCAGGTCCTGTGAGCCTACCGCCCCTGTGGAGCCTGCCCTGCCTTCTGGGGGCCCAGCAGGCCAGATCTAGAGAGAACAAACACTCTGAGATGCAAGTGGGTGAAGCCTGGCATAGGGCATAGGGGATCTGAGTGTTTGCTCACTGCCTTGTGGGAAGCAACAGCATGAGCATGAGGCAGGAGACAGTGGAGCAGAGCCCAGGGGAAGCTGGCACAGCTATGCTGATGATCTCACTTGAGCTATTGATATTAAAACTTTTTACTTGCTTTTGACTACTGAATCTACCAAGCAGAAGAAGAGCACATACTGATGGGCTTACCATGGTGTGACCAAAGTCACCATCCTGAGGAGACTTCCCTATCTGAGAAATTGTCATCAAACTCTGCTGTAAGGTGGGCCAGGAAGGGAAGCCCTGGGTGCTTTAGTAAGTGGCTGGGGCTTTGCATGCCTAATAAAGATTATTTTCTGTTTTACAGACTGTCTAGCAACCTGCCTCTCCTGCAACACACTGATGTCATCCACAGGCACAGAACTTCAGTGTTCCCAGACGAACATCTGATTTACAAAAAGGGGTTACAGCAAAGCTCAGCTTGAACACGCCAGGATCAAAAAGACAGGCCACTGCTCTTCTGTGAGGAGGTGACAGGTTTTTCTTATCTCCTTCCCCAAAAGAGAGTTACTGAAATACAGAGGGATGCCCTGCAAGAACACCCTGATTGTGAAAGTGGCTGGCCAACGAGCTCTGGGAGCTTAGGAAAATTTCTGTTAGCAGAAGATAAATGGAAAACTACTGTTTCAAAGAGGGATAATAAACACTGTGGAAAGCAGTTCTGCTAAGAAATGAAAAGCACCCCTGTCTCATCTGAGATGGAATAAATTGACAGCCTCTCATGAAGAAACGGTGACCATGGTCCCTTCTGAAGACCTGGGCTATTAAGCATTTGCAGGAACTCAGCCCATCACTGTTTTTTAATTAGTTACAAATATTTCAAAAGCAAACACTTTATTTTGAGTCAACTGGAATGTTTTTTGGACTGCCCAAGAAGTCCATTTCCCTATTTCACATTTTAATCATCATTTTAGATTAACTTCTTCGGTGACTTTCTGCCACTCCACAGCTTCCAGCTTTGCCAAAGGAAATATAAACAGACTAAAACATAAATCTGTTAAGCTCTAATTTCAATACAGTCATCTCAATTTGTATTTTTAAATAATTTGAAACACCAAGCAGTATTCCCAACATAGAGTGTGTTCCTGCATTGTTTCTCCTTGCAGCAGACATCCCAAGGAACGTTGTCCTCCTGAGCTGCACTGATGAAAAACATTTCGAGAAAGACAGGAAAAGAAAACTGGAGCCCTCAAATGGAGCCAAACCATCGTGCTGCCTATAAGGCTCATTCATTAAATACTAAAACCAGTGCTGCGAGTACAGGGAGTCCAAAACGCTTCACACAGGTGGGCGAGTCTCATGATGTGCTGTGAAGAGAGCTAATCTCTTGTTCTCCCTGCTGAGAAAACAGAAAGACATTTGGAGCCAAATCCAGAGCATACTGCAGCACTGGTGCCAGGAGACATCTTAGATGAGTCAGGGCTCCCTTCTGGCTCTCTGAGCACGGCTGTGGAGTTGTCAGAGATAGGGGCTGGGTGGCTTTGGAGATGCCACACATGGTGGCTTGGTCCTTCTGCCCCTCATCTTTGGTTAAGATAAGCAGGAGAGCACCCTCCCTTGGAGAACTCCCTAACCATGAAAGTCCTCTAAATATGTCAGAAGACTGAACATCTGACCCACACCTTGGTGCACGGGCCCTCCTTCCCACCGTAAGGTGCGGCTTCTCCTAAATAACCTTACGGGCTGTGTGCTGGGCTTTGCCACCCTGTTAACGATAGGATAAAACCCTGGCACAGCATCACCCCAGACGTGACCCAACCTAACACGCAGCCCAAGGGGACACGAAGACACTTCCAGAGGATCACAAATTATGAGCTTGGAGGCACTGAGGGAGGTCAGGGGTCTGGGCTGAGGTGGGGGTCTCAGTGTCTGCTGAGTGGTGGTACAGGGTATCGAGGAGCTAGGGATGGGGAGGGGCTGAGGACCCCCTACCAGATGGGAGATGTTTAGGTCTCAGTGCATGCAGCCAGGGTGCTCTCGGAGTCTGCCCAGTGCTCCAAGGCAGCAGCCTGAGGGGTGGCATGGGGGGACACCCCCCGGCAGGGGGGGGGTCCTGTAGGGAGACCAAACTCCTGACTGTGGGTGAAGGAGGAAGGGAAGCGGTGGTAGGAAAGAGAGGAGAGAGCTCAGGGACACCTGACCACCAAGTTTTTCCAGGTGTGTGAAAAGGATGAAAAAAGCCCTGGGAGCCCCTTCTCCACTGCCTCTTGGCCAGGAACCTCTGCACAGATGGGACTAGCACAAAGAAGGGGCAGTGGCCCATGGCTGCAACACTGTACAGCCACTGTGGTGAGCTGTGATTTTCATCTGTGGTCCTTACCCTTCTTCCCCTGCATCCTCCTGCCATGTTAGGAGACAACAACGTCCCAGGTTCCAGGCTCTGAGGTCCCTTCCTGGGTGTGCCTGCATTGCGGGCTTGGTGTTCAGCATCTCTGGAGACTGACCTGAACACGGAGGGACTGTTAAGGGAGGTTGAGTCTGGAAAGGAATTTCCATCCCCTCCTCGTCTCCTTGCCCACAGCAGGGTGGCCTCGTGTGCTCAGGGCAGCACTGGCACTTCGCAAGGAAAGAGCAACGCATAGAGGCCAAAAGGAGCGAAACATCAGAGGGATTCACAGATTTGTGGTTGTTACTGCGTGATCGAGATTAAAAAGGGGGAAACTGCTACTTTGGCTCTGCCACCAGTGACAGAAGGGTTATGGGGGCTGACAAGAAAGAACAGCTAAATGTCCTCAGGGGAAAGCAAGGATGAAATCACAGGAAAAGGAACTGCATGAGTGGCTAGGGTGGTGTAATCATAGACTATCTCAAGCTGGAAGGGACCTGTAAGGATCAACGTATCTCCCCTTTTAAGGTACAAACCATAAGCCTCCTTTATAGGGCAGAGGAGAAAGTGAAGGGGAAAACAGGGACAGCAAAAGCCAAGAGTGGATGGAGGGGGCCCTGCCTTCCCTTCTCTCTCTGAAGCCTTTTTCTGTGCAGTTGGCTGAAAGTCAGGGAAGTCCCAACTGTCCTGGCAGCGACCAAGATAACAAGGGTGGTTCCTGCAGTAACAGTCATGAAAATTATGTTGATACACCGTGGTGGGATCCATCTCACTCTGGACATCAGTGGCGGCCGCTCCCGTTGCAGCCAGCAGCCACAGCCCCCCGAGGAAGCAGGCAGCAGGCAGTGCTATCCCATCTCCTGTGCTCCCCATTCCTGCAGAAATCCCCAGCAGCTCCATTTTATCTCCCAGTAACTACAGGAGAAAGCCCAGAATGACGGTATCACTCTGCTCCTTCTCATACCAGGTCCCAGCTGCTGCCCAGCTGCTGACATCTGCATTTGGCAGAGAGAGCGTCTCAGGGAGACGAACCTTTGGCTAAACCTGACATGTCCACTGTTCGACTTTATGGTAAATATCCTCTGTGTGGACTTCACTAAAATTCTTGTTAAGGTACAAAATTAATAATGAAGCTGGGGAAGATGGGGGTTTGTAGAGGAAATGCAGAGCGGGCAAGGAGTTCACTCACAGGGACTCTGAAGACAGAAGTGGAGGTGACAGGCTGGGGGTAGCTGGTCAGTGTGGGGAACCATCTCCTTTGATACCCTCCCCTGAAGCATTTCCCTTCGGCGCCTGGCCAGGGGCAGGCTGTGGAGGGGATTTTCTAGGTGGGACCTGCCCAAGGTGGGAATGGGAAGACTCAGAGGAATCCAACATCACTATGAGAGGGCCAGCTAGGAGCACTGCCTGAGAGCCAAGGGGTGCTCTCAGGAAATCCCAGACTTTGATGGCCTCTGTGTTAGGTACATTTAGCCGTTGGCTTTTCAGCAGACTAGATGCATTTGAGAAACGTCTTCCTCCTGAATAGGACTACCTAAAATACAAGCAAAACCCCACCTTGAAAAGGCATCAGACTAGATCTTGAGTCGCACAGGTCTCGATAGGGCACATACTGGAAAATAATGCTTGTCGTGCTGCAGGAAAAGAATGGAGTTAAGGTATGCAGCACAGCCAGACGAGCTGAACTGCTCACTCTTCTGTTCCAGTTAGCACATAGATTTTACCCATCTGTTAACACCTTATTGTGCTGTCTCATTTCATTGCATCCTTTTCCAGCCCATACTCCTCCTGCAGCATACAGGATGTGTTGCCTTCAGAGAATAATAGATGCCTTTCCTAATCCTCATTTCTTTTAAAGTCAAAGGGACTGCACTATTCAAAGCCAGCACTGACTAAACATCATCCTTTCATCAGAGAGCTTTTGCTCCCCAAGTAGCAGTCCCCTACCTGTCCTGGCTGCACAGGGTTATTCCATCCTGGGGGCAAGAACAGGCATCTGCCTGTGTTGAACTTCCCAAGAACCCTGTCGACCCGTTCCTACAGCTTATTGAGGTACTGCTGAGTGGCAGCTGTCTTTCCCAGCACCGACTGCACCACTTTCAAAATATTTGTGAATTCCTGGCACGGCTTCTCAGATTTGAGTCCACATTAACTCAGGAAGCGAATCTAGAAAGCAGCAAGGTTTGTTAAACAAATCCAGCTCGTGCCCAAGTGAGGATACAGATGGTCATCATCTCTAAAAACAGTGGAGTCTGTCATCTGCTGTGATGACCAAGTTCTGTCCCTGGGGTGGCTACAAGGATCAATGCAACCGCACAAACTCAGCAGGGCTCACTGAAGCAAAGATTTCTTTCGTGTTGTGTTTTATCAACATGCGACAGTAAGGCACGGGATACTGGCAATACCTTCTGACCAGCTCCCAGACACACCTGCCTGTATTCTGCCCCCATGGCAGTTACAGCTGCCTCGGTCATAGTTTTTCTCTGGGGAGAACGGTGGGTGCAGCACAGGAATTTCTACCCTAAATAAGACATAGGACCTTGGACCTCAGTGCTCACGTGTCAGCACAGGAGTGGTTCGGTGCTGTCTTCTGACCAGGTGCCTGGTCTTCTCCCCACCAGTGTCCCCTCCCTCCCTCCCAGACCCTTGGGCCATGCAACCTCTGCTAACCTTCTCTACTGCTAATCCGCAGACTATAACCTGAGGCGTGTGGGGTCCGAGCGATGGCTCAGTGCTTTCCAGGCTTGGATCTAACTGGGAGAACCCAAAGCCGGTGTTGTTTGTGAGGCAGACCCCGGGGCAAGCCCACCTGCAGCCTGGGGGACTCCGATCCCAGCACAGCCTGGCGAGGGAAGGGGATGAGGGTGTGAGCACGGAAAGTGGGAGCGTTGCCCTTTACTCTTCAGCCAGGTTTACTCTGGACAAACTACGACAGAGCCAACCCACTCAGGGCTTTACTGAGCTCTCTCCACCACCTCTCCTTCACTGCCTTTCCAAGGTCACCGTTCTCCATTGGAAGTGCTACCTACCTCCAGGCCACAAAGTGTCTGGTCCTATTTCAGAAGCGGTCAGATACTGGAGAGCCCCTGAGGCAACCCAGCTTTGCAACACGAAATGGCTGAAGTGCAAAACCAGAGTGACCTTCTTTAGCAGCCAAGCTGCCGAATGTTTTCTTTGTTGCTGGGGCCCGAGGTTCCCTCTAGGGGTGCCTTGAGTCCTGGGAGCACCTTCATGTGCAAGCCCACACCTGCCTGGAATGGGCATCCTTATTCCCAGTTACACCTGAGCATCATCGAGAGGCAGAGCTTTCCCAAACTGACCCAAGAAATTAGGAACAGGATGAGAAACAATGAAACTCATCCCTAGGAACAAATCCTTCCTTAATTAGCCCTATGGGTCCAAAGACCTTACAGGGCTCCTGCTCATAGCTGTAATTCTGTGTTTGCCCCACTCAAGGATGCTCAACTCCACCACCCTATGGTTGCTGTTGTAAAGGCTCATCCCCACCTTCACACCCCCATCCAGCTCCTCCTTGTATCCGAGTAACAGATCCAGCAGCACATCTGGTTCATCAATGATCAGCATGAAGAGATTGTCTCCGCACACCCTAGAAGTCTCCCGCACTGCCTGCACCCAGCCCCGCTGGCCCACTCCACATGGTTGAGGTTCATGATGAGCACCAGGACCTGCAATTCGAAGGCTTTTTCCAGCCAAAGGGTTTCATTTGCTCCATCTCCTTGACCAGGCAATGGTTATTTGTATTTGGCCCATCCTCTGAGCTTTACCAATAAGTCCTTGGCTGGCCCCTCGCCTGTCCCACGCTCTCCAGCCACTGCTTTGCACAGAGCATCCCCCCCCTTCTCCTGTCTCTCCTGAACTACCTGCATCCAGCTACTCCACCCACGGCACCTTTGTCTCTCCTCACAAGTCCGTATTCCTCAGGTTCAGTAAACGGATGTTAAAATAAACCAGATAGTAATATTTGAATGAAACAAACCAAAGTGTGGTATGGCTTGCAAACCTCACAGAACTGATGCTGATGCACTTGAAATGGTGCTTTGCACAGCAGACCCTGGCCTGGCTTTAAGAGGGACTGAGATGCGCATTGAAAAGGCCTTCCAAGAGCCAGGTTACCTGAGCCCAGGAGCTGTGACCAGGATTGGGTAACTCAGGGAGGACTTGCTGGATCCAACCAACCATTCCCCCCTTCCCCCTCCCCAGCACGATCAATACCCCCAGGCACGTGCCCATGGCCCTCACCCTGCAGCCCGTTACCTTCATCAATAATTTAACTCAATGACTGCTCCTCATAAGAAACAAAGACATTTATGTGGGCTTGGTTGAAAAATTACAGAATAATCTTATTTTTAATGCAGAAAGAAGTCAACAGCGATTATTTACAAGGGAAAAAAGCACGAAAGTACTAGTATCTCTAAGAAATCCCCATGAAACAATAGCATCCGAGTAACAGAGAGAAGAGCAGCGCTGCAGGATACATCACAGATGAGAAAGCAATCAAGAACTAGTGCATAACACAGAGCTTCTAAAAATTAACATCCATGCTGTCTGTATGTTGCATTATTTAACATCGTGTTGCTACAATACATTTTGAGTTATCCAAGTTGTCAGCTCTGAACCAGTTTCCTATGGCTCTAGAGATGTCTGGGGCAGAGAAACATTTTAGAAAACATCCAGTTAAAGCTGCTGTTTATAAGACTGAGGCACAAGAGTTGAGGTGTCCTCTGGGCAAGCAGTAGGTTCACACACAAGGCATCATCTCTGCAGTCTGGCAACAAGCAGCCTTGGGTACCACTTGCAGAAGCGAGCCCCTGACGTTCAGGGATGGCCATACCCGGGTTGGCGCACAGCTAGCAGCAAAAAGCCTGAAAACACCTTTCTCACACTAAGTGCTCTCTCAGCTGCCCGAGGAGCTTCGCTAGCTAAGCCTTCCGTTCTCCTTCCCACCCGGCCTTCTGAGGCCATGTCTTACCTAAAGGGGCAGGTCACAGAGCAGATATTTAGGGTTAACCCTAACTGTAACATCGACAGAGCAGGGCTGTAGCAGGAACCCCTGGAGGTCTCCAGTCCACCCTCCCACGTGGAGCAGCACTACCCCCCAAACCAGCTCAGGCCAACTAGGGCTCTCTCTAGTCAGCTCTTGATGGAGGATGGAGATGTCCCACCTCCCTGGTGACCTGGCCCAGGGCTGCACTCTCTCAGGGAAGCAGCTTTTCTTCCTCCAGTTCTTACTGCATGTCCCGGCATCACGCCCCATCACATGCTGGGCAGTGGCCCTCTGATCACAGAGAAGAGCACGATCCACTCGCCCTTCAAGGGAACCTTCCCTCAACGCACATGCTTGTCTCAGCCAGCCTCCCTCAGATTCTGCCTTGGCTTCCTCCACCAGCTGGAAGAGGAGGGGGCCGAGACCGGCCTCACAGCTCACACTCCAGGTCCCTCACCTGGCCCCAGCTCCACAGGCTCCTTTCTCTTCCTCCACCACCACCACCGACTATGGTGAGCTTTCAAGGCACAGTGCTCTTGCAGGATGACGTGGGTAAAAGCACCCTCTGCCTCCGTAAAGCAGCTCAGGCAGCAGCATCAGGCACGCGGCATTTAGCAATGCTTCCCCACAAACCTTCCCTTCAGCCTCCGTACGACCCTACATAACACACCCGCACGCTTTGCTGTGTGCTGAGGAAGGACGAGCTGTGGCTTGGTTTGCACCCACCAGTTTCTTCTGATGTCCCCAGGTCTTATCCTGAAAGAGGCAGCGGGACATCCAAGCCCTCCGATCCACCCGCGGTAATCGCCGACAGTCCTGGGGCATCTTCCATGCTGAGCGCCTTTATCTGTTCAGTCCCTTCTCTTACACAGGTTATTCCCCAACTTCTGTTATCTTTGCTGGTCTCTTCTGGACTGCTCCCTGGGCTAGTTTACCTTCTTGAAACAGACGGGTGAGCTGCAGACAGCATCACTGCACAGAGAGGCGAGGGATTTACACAGCATTGCAAATGCGTCTTGCATTCTTTGTTCTTTTTAAGTGCTTTTTTAATAGTTTCTAACATTTGACTCCAATTCAGAGACCACTGCTGCCTGGATAAAATCAGGATCACTTTTTTTACACTGATGGCTCACCTCCAGTGGCTTTCCTAGCCTTGCTGAGTAGCCATCATGGCCTTCATAAAAAAAGATAAGCCTCCATTATGTAATTTTCAAACGGGCTTCACACCTTCTGCAAGTACTTTACCCCTTGGTTTGTTCTTTTACAACATTTTAAGCAAGATTTTTCATCAAACTCTACTGCAGATGACTTATTTTACTACCCCTGCACAAATATCATATTAAATACAAATGCATCAAATCCTGTGCACTAACCAGGTCACGTCAAGTTACTTTACTCTTGTGGGTTCCCTGTTCTCTGCTCCACAAAGCAGTCCTGCACGGCATCCCTAAATTTAGCTTCAGCATCACCCAGTCCCTACAGGGGTAAATCGCAGTCTCCCTTTCTACCCTTTTCCTGCTTTCAGCATTTCCAAGTGCCCCTCTGTGTCCTGAGCCAGTTCTAACACTGTTCCTTTAGCCTGTAAGCCTGGAACTTCATCTCAAACGGGCCCCGGTGTTATTTGCTGAACCACTTCTTTAACTAACAAGACTTCAATGTTTCCTTAACACATGGCACCACTCCTACGCTGATGCTGGAGATGTTATAGGCGTTGCATCCCGGCATCAGTGACTTCTTCACACCAGGTGTCTGATGTAATGTACTTTTTAGTGTCCTCATTTACAACCAGACTTTCGGGTCTTTTCTTCTGGCATCTGTGAGGAAGAATGAGCCACTTCCAGGGCTACTGGGCATTAAATATCAAGCACCACAGCCCCCGTAACTCGGTATTCTAGCAGAGCCTCACCCAACTACCTGCATCCCACAAACTATCAGAGGCACCTGCTCCTAAATAATTTTATAAAATCCCAGCAGCTGCCTTTGAACTACAACCACACAAGCTCTGCCCTCAGCCTTCTTATCCCTCAGACTGACCTCTGCCTAAAGCAGATCTAACAATTTCTGCAGCATAAGCAGCAGATTCCCTCTCTGCAACCACCTTTTCGTTCCCCCAGTGCAGGAAATCACAGCTAACGCTGCTCCATCAGCGCCTTTATCTCCCAACACCTGCCGGCTTTCTATTGCAACGATCAGAAGAGTCAGCACAGCGACATCAAATACACCAGGGCGAATTACAAGCACCTGCCCGGGACGAGCATCAGCAGTTTAAGTGCCTTGGCAACAGATGATCGAAGTCCTCCTGCTGCTCGCCAAGACCAGCATAAAGAAGCAAATAATGAAAGGTGCGCGCCATGCAGCCCCCTCCCCACATCCGTGCCCATGGCCCTGAAGCAGCACGCCTGCCAGAGGCACACCAGGGCTGGGTGGGCATCATTCGCTGCGGTCCTGCACGTGCTGGCCCTTCCCTCTGTCCTTATTCTGCTTGTACTTCAGTCCGGGTACGTGCAACTTCCAGGTAACTCTGCCCCCCATGAGAAAGCCTTTTTCTCTGGATGCAGCAAACCCCTGTGCTGCCTTGACGCCTGACTTTGGGGCACCTCCCAACCCCCCCACTGCTGGAAGGTCTCCTCAGCTGGAAGCTTGGACCCTCTGCCCCCATCACACCCCTGCATGCACGACCCTGGGACTTCCTACCTGGTTGGAACCACCAGGCAGCTTTTCAGCTGCTCTTCCTCAAGCCCTGGGGGTCCTGTGCCCCATTGCAGGACCAGGCACGGCCATGCTGAGCCTCACGCAGCTGGCCTTGGCCATGGGTCCAGCCTGCCCAGGTGCCCCCGCAGAGCCCCCTACCCCCAGCAGATCCCCACTCCCCCCACAACTTGGTGTTGTCTGCGACGTGACTGCAACTGCCCTCGATCCCCTCATCCAGATCATCAACTAACTATGGCTCAGTCTTAATTACTGGTAAATCCTACACTTAACAGTGAGGAACAACAGGGCTTAGGAGGGCAATGTCCTTGCAGGATCTCAGCAACCTTTACTCTCACACTACTCGCTTTAACATTTCGTTCCTCAAAGTGCAGCAGAAATTAAAGTAACACCACCAGCCCAAGGTCCGCAATGGCAAGAAATGTTCCCAGCTGTGGTTCATAGTTTACTGGATCAGAGCAACATCACTGCTGCTCCTCAGCCAAAACCACCACCAGAAAATGTGCACACCGGAAGCATCCCCAAAGCCCGCTCCCAACCCCAGCACACAACGTACACAAGATTTATTTCCAGTTCACAGGTTCCTATACAAAAAAGCAGGAATTCACACAACCAAATACAAACATAATATACATTTATTCACGTTCTGGTGGATTCAAAGGGCAGTGAATGGCTCCTCACCTGCGTGCAGCTAACGACTGCCCCAGGCCAGTCCTGGTTGAAAAGCATCTCCCCTCTCACCCCACAAAAGCAATACGCTCGGTTATCCACAGGATGGTAAACATACAAGATTTAACCTATTTTTTTTCTGTAATAGGAGACATTCACTGCATTTTGTCAGAATGCAACATCACACCATCCTCTTCCCAGGGAGCACGCTGCCTGCCCGCGTGCTGCAGTCACGACCCCACAGCCAGTTCAGAGACTATACAAAAAGCACCAACGCCACAGTGTGCCAAGTTGAGGTATTCAGTAAGGTTTTGTTTGAAGAGGGTTAGAGCCAAGTCAAACTTCAAAACTTTTCTTCAAAACCTTTGCCTTTTTTTTTTTTTTTTTTTTTTTTTAATTTGCCAAACAAGTTTCTTATAGGATTAACTGTAATCCTGCTTTCCTGGCCAAGTCCCCAAAATAATGTCATGCCAGCTCCTGAACTTACACTTCTGTAGTAGCTGGTTTTAGGAGCTATCCATTCCTGCTGCTCAGCAAGAGCACAACGTTGCATGTAAAAAGGATTAAGCATGAAAAAAAAAAAAAAAAAGAGTGCCTTTCTGAGTGCTGCTGGTACTGTCTGCACAGCTGAAATGAAGAACAAAGCCAAACTGAACTACATGACACACAGAACACTTCTGTAGAAGAAACAGATCTTTAAGTACATACACGCATGCACACACACACAAATTCTCACCTCTTGAAAACAGATCTACACAAGCACACAGGCCACCTCCTCCCCACTCCCTGGAAACAACCGAATGGAGGAATATTGCCAACACAGTGAGGTATGCTGCACATTAAAGACCACTGGGTGCATTCTGCTCTCTTCTCAGTCCCCCTCTGGAAGAAAAGCTAGCAAACCAGGAGGAAGCCAAATCCTCAGTATTCATCTAAGTGCAAGCTTACTGTTAACTTCATATGGCTTAGGTTTTCTGCAGGACTTGGCACTTCACTGGAATAAAATCACAAGATCACAACTTCCCACTTGTTTCATCATCAATTAATCAGCAATTAATTTTGCTTCATGAGAAGTTTCTCCAGGTTTGCTTAAAATGGTTTTCTGTCTGATCTGAAGCATCAGGACGCTCCAAGAAAATACTCAAAACAGAGAAACAGCTAGAAAAGTCTGTGCATTTTGACCTGGCAGCTTAAAAATGAAGTTCCCACCCAAAGGAAGTGATTTTGAGTTTTCTCTTCTCATCTTGCTTGCGTAATCCAAAGAGAATACATCACTGAGGCCAAGCAACACATGAGAACACTCAGACCCTTGGAAAACAGCCACAAAGCAATGACTTCAAAAGAAGTTTATTAGAAAAACTGGACAGTACAAGAGGACTGGGTAGGAAACAAATTATACAAGGCATGTGCAGTTTCTAGTGCGCTGCACGGAACAAGAGAGAAGACTGCAAATACACGTAACACACCCACCTGAAACTGCTCATGTGGGTAAGTCACTGCTCAGATCACTTGCCACAACAGGCAGATGCTGGCGTTCTTCTAGAAGACGGCTAATCCATGGGAAGTTTTACACTTACTGCAAAAGTACAAATCGTATGCACAGTTTTAATGACAGTTAAAACAAGGCTCGTATTCAAGAATTTCTAGGTCATTCTTCCAAGTTGTGGCATTAAGATACTGTATCTCCTAAAATTTGATTTATTCATTTTAATTCAAGGTAATCTGGATTTCAAGTTCTTATACTCATTTTCCTCCACGAATAGTAAAACCTTGATGTCTACATACAGTTTTACGTAGCAAGACATACCTGAGACTACTATTACCTAAGGAAGAAATCCAGACTTAATTATCTGTCAAAACAAGATTCACAGGCAAGTCCTTTAGAACCCAAATCAGACAACTGAGATACACATCAGCTAATGCTTTCATTAGGCTCCAGAACAAACGGGACCTAAACTTGACCAAAACCAGGATTTATCTTTAAAGCACAGCTAATAACAGCCAGCAGCCCCCCACCACAGAGGGATACTCAGCTGAATTCAGAGCAGAGAAACAAGCATGAGCAACTCAATAGTTCCTAGCAACAAGCACCACACAGACACTAATAATCAGGAAAACAAACAGAAAAATTATCTCACTGGACAGATTAGTGACTTTGCATCCGGGTCTGTTATCTCAAAGCACAAAGAAATACTTTAGGAATGGTTAAAAATCTAATTCTCAAATCGGTCTTTTTCTCCCCAGTGCTAAAAAAACGCCTTGTTTCTTGATGTTTTGTTATTATTCCAGCAGCCATCTGATCAATCCAACATCTGTCCATAAAGCCAACACCTGTCCATAAAACTTTAAGGATTATATCAGAAAAAAGAATAGAACAGAGTAATTATCGAGGACTTGGTTGCTAACCCCCACCCCCCCACCCCACCCCCTTACCTCCTCTGTTGCAGCACAGCTCTTGGATATGCTATAAAGACAAACATTTCTATCAACACTGAAATCAATAAATTGAGAACGGAGCAAACCATTGTCAAGAGGCACATGGCACCTGAGCCTTCCCCAGATACATCAGACCACCAGGACCAGACAGGAGTACCTGCCACCAGAGTTCCCGCTGCAAGTCCATGCTGTAGTGCCCATCACAGCGTCCGTCCTTCATCACCTAAAACCAGACAAGAGTAGAAATAATTACCTTTCAAAAAGAGAAAGTCAGTATAACAGAACTGGACCTCTAATCCTTAGAATTGGGAAAGTTGCCATTTAGCAGACACAAAAGCAGAGCACGAGACGCCTCTATTATAACTAACATGAAGAAAACAGACTTCGCAATCTCAGGAAAGGCTCTGCTGCCCTCTTCATTAACGTGAAGAATTTAATTGAGATTAGCTATTTACATAATATTACTAACTAGCAATAGTCACACCTACACAGGCAGTTTAAAGAAGATGTTATATTATCCTCCTGCCTCCCTGCGAGTGTAAAGCCAGAGGCACGTGAAACGAAGCAAGTCGCCCGTTTGCCACCCCATCGAACAGCCTCAGCCACCGAAGCAGCTGGTAAAGAACCTGAGCGGTTTTTCCAGAGTAAGCTGTAACTCTTTGCACCTGTACAGCCAACTATACACTAAAACTTCAGATAGAATCCATTGATGAGAAGGCAGGCATCTGTCACCTGAGCTACTGCTCCAGCTCACACAAGTGTGACAAACTGCCAGAGCTGATATAAAAGACTAAAGTGTAAAACCAGCTTATTACCAGTTTGTCTGAGGCTTGGTTCAGGATTAAGTAATTCATATCTACGTTCCTTGACTGCAGTGGGAAGGCTTTCTTCTTTTTGACTCCGTCTTTCCTACCATATGTTGGAAGCTTCTTTTAATCACGCAAAAAGAAATCCCAACTACTACTCTGGAACAGGTAATTATTTTTTCCAAACTCCCTGTTAAGGAGAGAGAAACTGCTCAATCAAAGACCGATCAACCGGAAAATCCTGCAGATGAAAAAATGCAACCAGCACTTCACCAGTGCCTACACAGGCACTTCATAAAGCTGTACTGTGGTGACATTAACTGGCATTGACCTTTTTTTGTAAAGATAAATCCCCTAGGAACAGGCAAGGATTTAAAATCCTGAAGGAGCCTGATGTACTAAAGTGAATGACAAACAGCCAGGCTGAGGATTTCTTGTTGCCTGCAGGAGTCGTAAGTGACGATACCTGCCAAGGCGCTATTGCAGGAGATGCTGCGCTACGCTATGCCCCACCCCCCACGCCCCGCCCAAAAGCATCTTCTGAGACTCACTGCCAAAAGTAGTGAATACAAACCGACCCTGATTATGGATTTTAAGATTTGAGAGCTACCTGACAGCTGTGATCACAACAGCTGCCATTTCCCTAAAAAATGAATGAAACAGAAGAAAACTTCATTTCTCGAGCCCCAAAGAGACCAAGAGGCATATGTCAAGCCAGGCTGATGATCCAGCAACGGCCAGAGACCTGAGATCAAGGGATCTAGAAGAAAAACACTTGCCTCAAATGGATCTGACCGACACATTAACAGTCCCAAGAAGTAGCGAAGGTTGATGAGTTTCTGCTGTCGGTGTGTAGCTACAAAGCTCTAAAGCTCCCTCAAACCAAGCTGAGCTCTGGACCCAGCTATACTCTTGGGTCACATCAAAAGGCATTCAGACAACAGAGCAAAACCCCAGAACAATAAAGGCTTGATTTCATCTTTTCTGCTACCTCTTGTTCTGTTCTGGAAGATAGAAATTCTCCCAAGTTGTGACCTGGCAACGCTAGGAAAATAGCACTGCAGAGACGAGAAGACCTCAACAGAATGGGAAGGCATTTCGTCAGCGAAGTAGCATCACCTCGGACAGCATCACCTCAAGCATCACCTACTGCTGCCACACCTCACGTTAACCAAGGCACTAAGTGATGTCAGGAGGTTCTGCCAGTATCCATGGACAAAAACCCACCAAAAGGAATGGGGAGGACCAAAAAGATTTTATTTTAAACATAAGATGGGTAGAAGGCTGGAAGACCAAGTTCTGAGAAGTCATGCAAGGAGGGAACTTGCCCAAAGGGGACGCACGTGGAGGCCAAGCACACATCTCCATGGCAAAACATACCAAGAGCTGAAAAGCTGCAAGCAAAGCTACACTTTTTATTTGTGTTTGGGTTTTGGCAAGATCAGGAACCTCTGTCTCACCAGGCTCTTGAAATGCCTGGAAATGAGACGTCTATGGGGACCTGACATGTGTGAATGAAGCAGAAGCAGTGGGCAGGGGTTATGCAGGATCAGGTCCAGGCTTCTGCAACCAAGCTCAAGATGAGTACGACCACGCTGCTTTCAATGTTACATCCGCTCCGCAAACAGATGAGACACTTTTGGGAACGTCCTGATGTAACACTGCTCCATCTGACCCAAAACATGGTCATTCAGCACAGCCACCTCAGGTCAGGGGGACATCACTGGCTCCACACAGGCCACCCCTCAGGGGTCCCAGCCCCAGCTCCCCATCACATCCACAGTCATGAAAAAATTCCATTTTTTCAGACTTGTAAGTACTGGGGGCTGGAGGTGGTGGTGTGAATTTTTGGTGGTTGGTAAGAAAATTCTGATACCTCCCATCTCTAATACTGGCAAAACATCAGAAGAAAAAAACAAGCTAGAAAAGCAAAACTTTTCATATTGCAAGCGGTGCCAAGACTGACGAAGAAAAGCTGCACCAGCATCTTACCAATCTTCAGCTCCCAAAGGTCTGCCCTCCTCCACCCAGAAGATGCAGGGCTGTGTAATTCTTCACAAGATGATCGGTGAACAAAATACCAGATCTATTCTTCCCAGCTCTCCTTCTCTCAACTCAAACCACATGCTAAAAAAGCAGGCACTGAACTATTTCTGAGAATACAACTGATTTTCATCCTGCTTTGCCTTTCTTGTTGAGTGGTATTACTACATCTCACAAATTTTCCACGTGAGCCTTGCAAAGCTGCAGGTATCTGAGAAGGCACCGAGATGACTCAGGTGACACCCAAAAAAGTGTTTTCAGGCAAATGTAACAGGCAGTTACACAAATACTTCTCTATCTCACTTCCGCTAAAAGCTAATCAAGACCCAGCTCCCTAAACACTTCAATTGAAGTAGTACAGAAACCCAGGAAAAAGCGAAACACCATTCAATCCCCTTTTTTTTGTTTGTTTGGGTGGGTTTTTTTTAATGTTTGCAAGGAGAATCAGTTCTAAACTGTAAGGTAAGTAAGAGTCAAGTCTTCTGACAGAGTGCTGCCTGGAACGCATGATGAACCACAAGAGGTTGAGAGGGACAGAGCCTGAGTCCAGGAAACCTAGAGAAGACCCAGAGAAGGAAACATACTGAAAAGATACAACAATAAATATTGAAAAGAAACTGCAGGGTCCTACAGTCTTCTGTCCCACTTCTCTATCTGTCAGTTACTTTTCCTTTCCTCCCCCCACCCCAACGTGGGTTGCAAAAGGGACACTGAAGAGCCACCTACTGGAATGCCAAAATTTCTTAAATCAGCGTACAACTGAAATTTGTGTGCCAAACGGTAAGAAGCAATCCCAAACATTTCAGAACAGAGGTCTGCCTGTGCCATTTCAATTCAAAAGGCATCGGGCTAAAAGTAGGCTCGATTGAAATTGTGAAGTATAGCTTGATTATAGCAGGCATGATGCTAACAAGTTCAAGGACACTGAGCACAAGAAAGCACGGTGTGAGCGATGGCTGTGCTCCAGCCATCCCACTCCCTCCCCTTACTGCTCTCTAAAACATCAGCTGACAGATGCCCCGGTGGGAAGTTGAAGAGCAGCTCTTCCACACCAGCCATGACCCACACAGCATGGCCACAGGCTGGGACTCGCCCACAGGTAAATATTTATTTTTGCAATATTTTTTATAAATTTAAAAGCATATCCAAGATCCAATTACTGTGACACGGTTCTAGTATACTAACTGGTACGTCCACAGAGACTGTAAAACCAGACTGGGCACAAAGGAAGTGCCTGGGATGAAATGTTTTCAGAAAAGTCTGCAATCAAACTTCTCCAGAGGTATAAAAACAGACAACTTACCAGCCAGCTCAGTTCATACAGCACCATGAACATTCTTCAGGGATTATGAGAGACGAGATGAGGATGGAAGTTAAAACATTATTAGTAGATAAAAGGGACAAGGCACTTGCATACTGAAGATACCAAATAAAAACATGAGTTTTAACTTTTCTGGAGCCTGATTTCTGATTGCTGTTCAATCATCTGTCACTTCTAAAATATCTTACTTTATTTAGGCAACTAATGGACCCCCCCAAAAAATAATTCATTTTACAGAGCCATAGGCTTTCGCTACTCCTTTCATTCTGCCATCAGACATCACCTTCCAGATAGCAGTAACACACCCGCACTGGCTGAACTGTTGTAACAACAGGGCTGAACCACGACTATAACAAGCAAATGTACACTTCCTCGCAGGTTGCATCTCAATTTTCATCAAGCAATCCTATCACTATAAGGAACTGCAATCATTCCCAGTCTTTTGGTATTAAAGTCTGACTGTGGTTTGCTTTTTTCTCACCAAAGATTTTGTGGTCTCAGTTTGGAACAGAGGAGAACTGACTGTTAACACAAGCAAAGGCTCTGGTGCATCAAACAGGAGTCTGTCTTTGCTCGAGATCAGCATGGCTTTGCCAGTCCCACGCTTCCTCCCGGAGGTCCTCTTACCTATTGATATACTGCAGTCCCTTGGTGAATGGGGGATTCACTAGAATTCAGGCATCACCATCTAATTTAATCCACCAACACAGTATCTATCAATAAAGAATCAGTGTGAATTATGTAGCCCCCATACTCCTGTTACATCAAGAGCAAAGCTCACAGTCTCTATTGCCAGTTCCAGCTTGGCATCTGAAAGATAAGCATTTTTATATGGAAAAAAGTTACATGAAACATCCTTGTGATCTGTCCTGCATTTGTTTACTCATTATTGGAGGCTTTGTAAGAAATACACAATGATTAGAGCTGTGAAACACACACAGCTACAGAAGACAGCCCAGATGTAATTTAGTGTTATTACTTGCTACTCCTCTGCTGGCTACCAAGCCTGCAAGCAACCTGGTACTTTTGATTCAGATTTCACACTAAGAAAAAGCTGTTCCATTGCTGTAATGATTTTTACCACATGCTTGTAAAGTAGTTTACCTTGTATCCTTACTCAGAAAGAGGGCACTCCTAGCAGGAGTGCTCAAACTGCACAGGAAGAGATTAAAGTGGAAAGATACAGTCCACTACAAGCATTCCCTTAAATAAACTAATAAGTAAAAAGCAGGTGTCACTTTCTTAAAAAACAAGCAACTTTATCAGGCTTTCTTCTCCCTACCCAAATACTGCTGCTACTTTCTCCTCAGTTATATTTAGAAAAATCTAAGACCTAAGAACACAGAAGACCAAGACTACACCACTTTTTTTTTTTTAATGCAACTTTGATACTACTGCAAGTGGTCCTTCAGCTGCCCACACAAATTTCTTTTGGAAACTTTTACTGTGGTTCAGGATTCTCAGAGGCTTCATGTGCATTTGGGCTTCAAAAATCTGGGATGACTTTACTTGCCTGACTCACACATCTCAAAAGTGGAAGTGTTCTAATAAGGTCTACTGGTTTTGTGATGGGCAGACTGTTGGCAAAGCAAGCTGACTCATTCCAGGAGCGCACAGTCCAAACATGTTCTTCAGATTACATTATAGGGAGATCCAAATCAAACAACAAGATCCTCCAGCGCGCTGACAATCAACTGATTTCATCGCACAGAATTAAGACAGAACAGTCCCTCAGAAAGACCCCGGCATGCACAAGAGATGCTGCATCTTGACGTCCTTCCAGCCTTTGGGTGGGATTCCCCCACAGATCTGTACCATTTGCTTTAGTCCCCATCTTCAGCTGGCAGGAACAGCAGCCACACTGCTGAACACGCACCCCACTCGCATCGCACATTTCTTCTAGCCTTGTGCATGGGCATTACCCCTTTTTTAACCAAATTTAACCATTTAACCATAAAAAAAACATTACCATTATTTTAACTCAAAGGAAAACCTACAAAGAACCAACTTGCCAGCTGTTGTCCTCAGCTGGGTAACTGTCCATAACTACCTTCCTACACTTTAAGCTGGACACCTGAAATTATTTCATCTGTTTCTCTGCCTTGGCCTTCCTGCTCAATTCCTGGCAACGTCTTTATGCAAGCCTTGACGTAACTACTCATTCTGGTAAGGAATTCCTGCCTGCCTAACACGAAAACAAGGACATATGCAACATCAAGGAGATGCAACCAACATGCTCCCAAGTTGATAAAAATCAGGCTAACAGAAGTCAGTCGCTGTTCAGGAAGACACATGGTAATTGATGGGATCCACCACCCTTGATGCTTTAGTCAGTGAGAAGAAATAGGTTGTACAAGTCAATCTCACACAGCATCTACCTGGGACCTCAGTTCTGGGGTTGGACACAAGCAGCAGCATCCTGGCCCTTCCCCAGCTATCGTTCTCAGCGCTACACAGAACTTGCACTGAAGCCAAACCAGAAAACAGAAGCGTTGGTGGTATCTTAGGGGAGTTCCCCACGCAGACCTGCAGTGGAAAGGACTGCTCCTGGCATCACAGTGCACTGCCAAACTCAAGCACCTGTAGAACTACATCACCAGATCCTGATCTATACAGGATGACAGGAATCACTGGAAAAGCTTCCTTCTCACTCTGCTGGTCAGACGAGTTCTGGATAAGAAAACAGAGGAAAAAGTGAAAATCAAGACCACTTCCTAAACTCAGTAAAAACTCCAATACTTGGCTGTTGAAATTTCTTCAGATAATCAGGTGTCTGACTACATCTCCAGTCAGGATGAACCTCCCCAGTCTGACCAGCAGGCAGGAAGGACTTGTATGACTACAGGGAATGATCCAGGATTGATATATTGTACTAAATAAAGCATATTTGGAGAATATAGTTCTTTTATAACTTCAGTAAGCCTGCTCTTGTACTTTCCACCTTTTTAGGCACATTATCTTCAATTTCTTTTCCTAGTACCCTAGCCACAGCAAGCGTGCAGTTCTCCCAACTGTATCACTTAATACTGGTTAACCAATACATGTGTACGGTGTTAAGAAGGGCAGGAAACATCAGCCGTAGAGGTTTTATTCCAGTGGTTAATGTATACATCTATCATGTGCACCTTAAAAACTGAAATGCGAAGGCACAGAAGCAGGGAGAAACAAGCCTATTCATGTAAGATAATGGGTGGGTATATAAGATCAGTAAACAATGCTGCTCACTGCAATCTCTCTGAAAAGAAATAGGTGGTTACAGAGATGAACAGTGTGGTGTTCCAGAGATACTCCTGTGAAGAATGGGTTTACTCACTTTAGAAACTACTGTTGTGTCTATATTTTAATAGACAGGGATTCTTAAAGACTCTACGTGTTGCATGGTTCAGTGCACGCTACTTTCACTGTGGCCCCTTCCAGTGACAACACCAAAGTGCAATGCAAGCAGAGCTGGCGTATGCTTGAATTAACCACATTCCTACCTTAGCTGATGAGGGAGGGGTTTATTCACAAACGCAAAGTTTCTTGAGAGTTACTCAAAGCCCACGTCATGCCAGACAGAAGTGCGGCAGGGGGAAGAAAGTGTCACAACAGGAGTGGTAGGATCCCAGCGTAACTGCCACCGTCCTCCAGGGGATCCGGAGCACTGCCCACCCCGGCTCTCTGGAGCATGCTGCACATACCTGGCAGCTCCCCAGACATGGAGCTCAAGACTACAGGGAGTAAGCCAGAAGGGCTGGACACTATTCTCATTGTTTTGTACATTTAGGTATTACTGCCACCTCCTACGCACTGGGAAGAGTCTCCCACTGCCAGTGAAAAACCAGTCAACTCAGCTGTGTTCACCAGGACCTCTATGCACTCAAACACAAAATATTCCTTGCTTGAACAAGTTACGTACCCCTGAGCCAAACTACATCCTTCACTGCTAGGAGACCTTTGGAAGGCAGAATAAACTCCATTAATGGAGGAGATGACTGGTTAGTGTACAACTTTCCTTTTCCTCCTGTTTTTCTGAAGGTTAGTCCACAGAAGTACGGACTAGAGAGCTCTCCCAGCTAACTCACTTCAACTGCTCTCACATAAGCAGTACTGAAAGAAGCCGAACTCAGTAGAAAACCTTTATGCTCAGAAGATCTCACCTGCAGACACAGGCTTCCAGTTGCACATCCCACTTCAAACAAGACAAGCCTCCTCCCCCCAAAAAAGCAATTTTCCCCCGTCTGTCAAAAATCTCTACTTTGCAGGAGAAGTCTTCGTGAAGAGCTAGGTTATCATTCCTCCATCCCAACCACTTACATACATGGCTTTTGTACAATTAGAGAACAGAAAACACTGAATTAATGTAAAAAATTCAAGTAAGTGAAAATGAGTGAAGTTAACAGAATACACATTGTAACTGTTGCGTCTGAGAGGAAGGATGGCAATTCCTACCACGGAACCGGACCCCAAACCCTCCATGCTAGACAGTTACAGCACGAAGTTCAGAGGAGAGCACTGATTTTTAATTTATTTCTTAAATTCAAATTTAATTTTGAAATCCATTATTACTATTTCTTGGTTTAGGGAGCGGTGGAGCGAATCACAGCAACTAGGAAATGGACAACCACATCGTTTTTCCTCCACATTCCCACACTACACAGATCTTACACCAGAAAAAAAAAAAAATATCACTTTGAGCTACCGAGTACTTGCACATTTCAGCAACTTTACTGATGCAGCCAGACATTTGACGTTCTTTAGCTGCTGCTATTTTAAAGCTCAGCTCAGTTGCTAAAAGGATTTTTGAAACTATTTCCAATGAAAGAGAAAAGATGACCTACATTCGTGGAACTGCTTCTCACATCTGAACAGCCTCCCACAATGCAGAAGATGCAGTCTTCACCGCACATATCCTACTCTGGCCCAGTGAAACCGATTTTATTTATGACCTTTAGATTCCACATGCTATGCTGCACACCTTTTTGAACCCACTTGTAGGGCATGCAATTGAAGACATCTATTTGCCACGAGAGAAAAGGCTAAAAACCCAACAACTAAGAGTCAGTAAAGCAACAAATAGAGCGAGAGAAAATAGCACATTTATTTTCTATGAACTGCCACTAAAGAAGGTACACAGGAGGAAACAAAATATTTAATGTTTACAGGAACATTAAAGAAATTTATGTTTTAATGCTTTGCAGACATGAGGAATAATGAATGTTTATATGCACAAAATAGGCAAATTAAATGAAAAATTAGCTAATAAGTGCATGCCTACATTCCTGTGCAACACGTACCATCTAGAAATACTGACAAAATTAGTAACTCAAGTTCACATACTTCACGTAGGTAAAATTCAGAGAATCCTGCAGCACTTTGACCTTTACATATCACATCAACAACACATTTGAAAAAGAGCAAGGTCCATTCAAAAAGCCCTCAAACCTTGCAGCTAACTTGGCACCCTCAGCCAGCTTGCTGGCGATACGGAGCCAAGACGCTTTCTTCCTCCCTCTCTGCAGAGGAGCAGCAGAGAAAGCAGAGATGCACATCCAATCCAAGAAGGGACAGTAAAGACATAGTAAAAGAGAGAAGCTACAAATACGACAATTAAGGCTTTAAACATCCTCATTTCTCAGGAACCTTAAATTCAATGCCTCTTCCACTATCAATTTGTTTTTACAGTATCAAAGAACTGCAAGCAGCAGCACGCTTTGTTTCAGAAGGGGTAACAGCACTGATGGCTCTCCTTGTTTGTCATTTTGGGTTTTTTAAGAAGACATGCAAGCACCGTATGTTAATTTAACTAACTGGGAAAATAAACCAGTGACTGTTCCAGGTCTGAGGCCATCAAGTATCATTTAAGAAATAAAACTGCTTGTGAACTTGGGTCACAACTGAGACAAGGTAGTTCTAACGTTTTGTAAACTGCTACGTTTTGAAACTGGAAAAGCCCTGAAAAAGGGTTAGCCTAGAAGCAGCCTTTACCGCCCGGCACTGGTGAAACCCAGGGTCTGATTCTTCCCAACAGCCTACTCTCTCCTCTCTCCCACCCCAAGTCCTCAAAAATCCATTTTTGTAAGTTGCAAGAATTTTGGTTCACCCAGTCTTCTTTCTGAAAGTATTAAAATTCCCAGTAGCCAGTTTGGGGCATTGATCATATGACTGGAAAAACAGATTTGTGCACAGAAATTGTACCAATTCACTAAACTGGGCTATATTCCTTCAGTTTTTAATGCAAGTACTTAGAGCTTATTTGGAGGAGAAAAAGACTTTTGCCCCGCCCATACAGATTTTTTTATTAAAAAATATTTTTAAGAGAGATTGTTGTTAAGCTCTGCCAATAAACTTAAGCAACTGGCTACCCAGTGCTTTGAGGAAATAATTTATCAAGCAAGAATACAAATTATTTAAGTAGTTCTAAAAACACAGCTAAATAATTTGCCTCCTGCCTGTCTAGAGATTCCCTCCATTAGTTTAACAACTTTTCTAGGTAGCTCCTTGGTACCAAAAATGTCTACACACCCCAGCATACCAAGCCACTGCTCTCTTTTGCCCCACCACTTTGAAAAATATTCCTCACGGAAGCTCAGCAGCTTTTCAGCAGTTGATAGACAAGAACTAATCCAATCTTGCCTGTCACGCAGGTAGAATGTGACCAGCAGCCAGAGAACAGGCTGCCTCGTCTGTGCACAAGATGCCAAGCGCACAGTTTTGATCTCCTCGACAAAGCAGAAAGATGGCAGGATAAAAACTATAGTTTCAAGACTAAAAAATTGGGACTACTTTAGTTCAACGCAATTCACCAGACGCATTAGTCAGAACATATATATCCCTTTAAAGAAAGCACAGCCGGAGTGCCTACACCCCAGCACCTTGCTACAGCCAAACCCTCTCTACTCTGTCAACAAAAAAACCAACCAAGCAAGCAAAAAACCCACACAACACACAAGCAACCTCTTTCATTTCCAAAGCAAAAACTTGTTGAGGCATCAAATCCCAAAGTTAATCCATACATTTATCTATGGATTAGTGTATTACGAAGATATGAAAGCCTCTCCTGCACAAATGATCTAGTAACAGGGAGCACTTAGTTTAGTTGAGCTTTGGAAGGATGCGTGTGCAATTGCACAGCAATTAGCAGCTGGCACTCAGGCATCTCACGGGACAGTTCTTATTTGATGCACGATACCTAGAACCTACCCAAGAACATCCACAGGAAGAGTTTGTTCTGCATGTAACAATATAATTTTATTTAACAGAGTAATTTATTCCTTCACACTGAAAAAGAATCTGCCTCAAGTGCACCCCAGCCTTCAAAGTGACAGTTTCCAGCACGCTCCCCACTCGGAGCAAGCTCACAGAAGAGCTCTGCAACAAAAAACTGGTGAGAAGTACCAGATGGGAGCAAGCTCTTTAATATGAACTTCATCAAAAGAGAAGGCAGACAAGAGGTAATTTTTCTTTTAAATAAAAGCAGGACCCCTTCACAGCTGCCAATAAGGGGCTGCAGGCTGGACCTCCTAGCTCTGAGTTTTTTCTCTCCTCTTTCCATTACCTTCAGGAGAAAAAATAAGCAGAATCTATTTGCTCCAACTTCTTCAACTGGAAGCAAACTAAATATCTGAGAGCACAGCAACAGCCGGCAAAGCAGCAGAAACAAAAAAAACAGGAAACATGGGGAAGACTGGAACGCACATTTCATAGCCCAAGAAAAGCTACTACTGCTGGTTGTTCAAGGGGAAAATAAAGTGATAAATAAAGTATTAACTAACAGGCTTGATCTGCTGCCTTACAGGAAGAATCGTTTATGCTCACTTCTAGGTTTTACCAGGTAAGTGGAGAGGTGTCCATGACCAATAACTGAATTAACAGCAACACCAATATATTTTGTCAAGCTGCTCATCAACAGCTGGTTTATCACCTTTCCCGCTGCTCAAAGCGGAATGCTCCATGCCGAGTATCAGACCTCAGCCAGAATCTCTGGGAAAATCCTATAACCGAGATGATTTGGATGCTGAGACCAGTAGCATTTGAACATAACTGCACATTAAGTTCTTGCAGGTAAGCTGCACACTGGCTTCAGTATCTGCATGTTACAGAAGTCACTCAGTAGAAGACTTGCATGAAAAAAAGCTCGTTGCAGCGATTCCTCCAAGCTGCTATAATCTCACGTATGCACAGTACTCTGAGTAGGAAGAATTAATGTCCTGTGATCTCAGCGTTGCTATTGCCAGCACTGAGCAGAACAATGGGGAGAAAAATCTGTAACTGCAATTGATTTTGACTGAAAGGATGAGTTCAAGATCTCTGGTCTTGATAAAACAGACGTGAAACTTAAAACAAGGTGTTCTTACCCTTTTTTGTGTTTGTTCTATAGGTACTACAAGCAAAAAGTTACACTAGTTAATTCTCTGCCTCACTGGTTCAATATCTTGAATTTTAAAATCTGATTACTAAAAGTAGGGTTCAATATAGAACATGCTTTGGAGAATGCTTTCAGGATGTAGTTCACACCCAGG
Source organism: Falco peregrinus (assembly GCF_023634155.1). NCBI lineage: Eukaryota > Metazoa > Chordata > Aves > Falconiformes > Falconidae > Falco > Falco peregrinus. Next base: position 120,673,399 of record NC_073723.1, read on the forward strand.
AACTGGTTAAAAAGTGAGTATAAGAAACATCACATTCCTGCCTGTGCAACTCAGATCTCCTGCACACATGCATGACGATACCATTGCCAATTATGCACTTGAACTGTTTTTATCACAGGACTTCCAGCCCGCGCGGTGTTTCACTTAAGTTACAGCAGCACAGCAGGGAGCTTAAAGAAAGACCATACGCAGCTAAGACAGCTGAATGCTCTCCAGAGTTAGATTTCCCTTCCTACCACAGAACTAATGCTTACACCACATCCCCACCTTAAATTCAAGTTGGGTACTGCATTTTCTGCACGCCAAATCTGAAATGTCTGAAGGTACATGAGAGTAATGTCATGTAAACAGGTACCGGTGCAACAAATACTCATTGCTTGAAATTAAAATTGAAATACAACCACTTCTCAGAGTCTGCCATGACCATTTAAAAAAATAAATAAAAAAAAAGACAGAACCAAGTGTATATCCTACACTTATAGACGCTCTGCAGAAAGTTCCACAGGAGAAAAAAAAAATAAATCCATGAGCAAGGCTGCATGCTCACTGACGCTAAGTAAGGAAAAAAAGTGAAGCCATACTTGAAGCAAGGAGGGCAAAGCTAAAGTTTGGACTGCCATTCAGGTCAGTCTTTTTTTTTTGCATTTAATGCAATTTGCAGATTATAATCCCAGAAATACACTTTGAAGTCGTGCTTTAAATTCATAAACCTCCCTGATAAAGGACGGATGTCTGTTTCATGAGAGAAATATGGCCCATTGCGTATTCCGACAGTTATCTCCAAATTCCGCATGCACAAAAGCCAATCCACTCAGGTTTGGGGTCCTTCCCCCCCACCCCCCGCAGTAACAACCTTGCCATCTCCTTCATTTCCAAGAGACAGGCCACCCCAGTACCTTCACAAGCCCTACTGCACTTACTAACTCCACGTGACCTGCAACCTGGAGAATCCCGAGTTAAAGAGAGATCCTCTTACTTCTGCTTAAGATCTTTCAAGTGCAACTGCATTGATTGACTGCGGGATCAAAACTGTTCCCAAACTGAGGTATGCCAAAGTTGATCTGGAATTAAACAGAATACTTCATATCTGAAAAATCCTTATGAAATACCTCTACTCACCAGTTACATTTCTTCTGCAGTTGGTGTCGGAACTGGCATGCTATTGAGTTCCATGATAAAGAATGACTGAACCTGGAATGCTCCTATAGCCTAGTAAGTTCTTCCCGACTTCTCTGCTCCTTTCAAAGGACCGCGTGAATGTACGGCCGGGAAAGGTCCTGACGCTTCTGGCTGAGGAAACGTGCAAGATGAGCAGGTGCTATGAAGGATTCAACACGTCCAAGTATTTCAAGTTTGATTTGCAAATCTCTTCTTCAGCTTCTCCTATTTGTTGCTCTAGAATTAACATTATCGTACCCTCCACAAAAAAGACGATTACTGAAATCCAGCGGTTTTATAATAGAACCGGCTACAACTGTCCCTTGGTTTAAAGGCAATTCTCTCCCAATTAATGCCTTCGAAGCATTATAAGGTTCAATAGACAGATGATCCAAACTCATGATATACTGGTTTCATTGTTATTTCCAATATAAATTTTTATTGTTTTACAGAGATCTACTTGGACACATCTCTTAATAGCATTCTTAGACTTTGAAGAAGTGTGCCTTAAATTCTGTACTTTTTCATGGAGGGCGTGGGGGAATGGGGTGGGGGTTTAATTAGAGAGGAAAAATTTAAATGTTCAAGATCTTTTATGCTTCCAGCATCCCTAAATTAGCATCTAGTTTTCTTCTGAAGTGCAAGTAATCTTTATTTTTGAAAACTGATTTCAGTTTAAGAATTTATGCCATGCTCCTCTTGGACACGGGCAAATTTAAATTTAACTTTTACCTTCAGTGCTTGGAATGTCTCCGTGGTAATGGCAGATTTTCAACAATATTCCAGTGATCAGGTCTGCGGAGCTCATCTCCTCCCTCCTCCCACCCCAGCCCTTTAATCTTACTGAAGGAAATTAGAAAGAAAGTTGTCTTACCGATAACTCCAAGGTTAATGTCCCTTGCGAACCCCACCTAGCAAGTCGACATCATGACATGTCAGGTCAGCCTCAACCACGCTTCCCTGATAGTCAGGTAAAAGGAAGGAGTTAAAATACAAAATTGACACTTGCAGATTTCTGGACATCAGAAAATGTGATGCAATATATTTTGAACTGTCTTTCAGAGCTTCTGGTAACCTCCAAGTTGTTAAAACATTTCTTCAGGCAGGGGGATTCTCCTGCTCTAAAATTTCAAAAGTTCCTGATCAATAACCAAATATTGCAGATCCACCTTATTTTGTTTGAATGAGAACAAAAGCTTAAGATTTCCCTTTAACACAGAAGTGGGTGGTTTTTTTCCTCCTACTCTACACATTTTATCAACTAATATACACTCAACTTAGCCACTCTGGATTTCAAAAAACATTTTAAGCCAATAGACTACAACAGCTTCATTCAAATTCTAAGTTAACAGAAGCTCTAACTTTTTTTTTTTTTCTTTAGAAAAAAACAGGAAACACAACTTGGTACACTCTTTCTATAAGGCTCTGATCTACTTTAGTTCACATGAATGACAATTCAATCTGGCAAACCTCCATTGTGTAAGCAATCCTTAATCGCACTGTGACTCCAACTTGGGTCATGCACGATCGAACAGCATTCATGACAGATTTATAGGATAGGGTCCTTGCTGCTCTAAGGACAGGCCACCATCATTTTTGGGTAACAATTAAGTCTTGCTGAAAATACATACATCTGCATTAGGTTCTACAGGTCTAGGTGCCAAACATGTTTTACTAAGAGGTTTAAAACTATTTGCTCAACACTTCACATTTATTTTTCTGCTAGCCTTATAATAAGAGTGCCTTCTGTATTTTTTTCTGTGTAGTTCAAAATACAGAAATGGGCTTCATGTCCAAATGCAGCAGGGACAAAAGTGGTCAGGGTTTTATACAGAGTCACCAAAATCATGCGGTGATCTTCTACTTAGTTTATTCTGAAAAAGTTTAAGCAAGGCAGTTGTCATTCTTTAATAGTTAGACTACAGAAGCTGAGTCCTGAAAATAGAACAATTGCTATCAAAAAAATCAAACCTTTAACGCTTTGAAAAAATGCAACTATGTTTAGTAAAATTAAAAGCTGAGTTTAGTATACTTATTTTGTTAATAATGTGAAAGTAAGTCTATAATAACACAATAGCTGTAAAAATATTTTTCTCGAGTTTTGGAATTGCTAGGAATCTGGCAACCTACTTAAGTCAAACACCTTATCAATACAGACATTTAAGCAACTGCTATAAATGAGTGATCAAATGATTATTAAAATCCCATTTCATGGCTCTTCCTCCAACGCCAGCAGGACACTCATAAAAGTTTAATACTAGTTTGCAAGTTGAAATCCATTTTCAACATATTCTATAACAGCATTTTTGCTAAGTTAAACTGAAGAAACCATCAAAACAGATGCATGAGAATAAATTTAAATTTATTTTTTGTTTTGACTATGTCATAATTATGCTGAGAAGATAATGCAAAACTCTTCTCTTCAGTATCTATCATCAGGCATGGCAGATTTTTCCACTGTGCTACAATATTGTTCAATACTTTTTTTTTTTTGTTAAGTTCTTCAAGTTCAGTATACACCACTACTCAAGGAAGTTGTAGTACACTTTAAGGATTCATTAAAGCACTGCTGCAAATTTAAATGGTGAATTTTAGTATCCATAAACCATGCAAATGGAAGAACTTGGTGTATCTTGTAAATATAAGATCTTCTGATTTAAATTTTCAATTATGAAAGTGTATCGCTCACTTCCCATGTTCATTAAAAATATTAGGATAAATGCTGATTTGGGCAGAAATAAATACAAGATGCATCTTTACAACTCTTGAGGAAGACCATTTTAACATTTTTGTTCCTTAGTAGTTTTGTAAACATAGTTGAAGTGTTTCACTTCCTCCCCATACCCCCCGTAAGCACGCACTGGCACTTTAGTAACCTCTCCTGGACTAATACTGGAAACGTGCAGTATGTGAACACTATCTTTTTTCCAGGATGGAGAGTACTTTTAAGTTTTATTCCAGTTAAACTCCCTTGTATCAGATCCCCTTTACAATGATTACTGAAAAGCAAATACTTAGTGGGACTACAGGGTTCTGCTCAATACCACAAAAGCTATATAATTATTATAAAGTCATACTGGCAGAACAGCAAACCCTTGCATTAAAACAAAATTATAAGCCAGATCCTTACCACAAGGAAAAGCCTGAAATGTATACCCAGGCAACAGCCTCTGACTTCACTGCTCAAGTAAGGAACAGAGAGGACAGGATTTGGCCCCATTAACTTCATGAACTTAAAAATAAAAAATAAAAAAGGAGGGGGGGGGGAAGGCTTTAACATACTAAATACTAATTCCGAAAAGCACTTCAAATTATTTATAACTGAGTCTATTAATTTGCAAGGAAGAGCCTGACACAGGGGCAAACCCATTTTTGAGAACCAGATATACATCCTCACTTCAATTCAGGTCAAAACTCAAACCATGCAAGCACATACCAGACCCACAACAGTAAAGCGTGGGAAGGTTCATCTTTCTGTTTACATTTTGACAAAATACACTTGAGAGACACCAGACAGGAATAGAAGACAAAGGGAGGAGTATATGACCACTGAAGTTTAACTTCCTCAATAGTCTGTGTTTAGAATGCTGTAAATCAAGTATGAGCAATGTATTTGATTTGAGTATTTAGAGGTCCAGCAATAGTTTTCTTTAGAGAAAGTTTAAATCCGTTTGTTTCTCTCTTTTCTTGAGAAGCAAATGTTCTTCATTGGGGTACAGAATGGCTCAGATGCAACAGAAGGGTAATGTCATGACTTGCCAGTTAAAATTGACATCTGGGAATGTCCAAGACAAGGGTCAAAGCAACGCATAATACCCCAATAATGTAGCTAGTAATGCCCCCAAAAGATATTACGTATTTTTTTTCAAACAGCCTTTATTACAAGGCATGAGAATTCTAAGGCAAATTGTTCATCATGGCAGAACATCAAATTAAAATATTGAGACAGAAATAAGCAGAATATGGAGAGTATGTTTGTGTTATCAGTAGCAAGAAGTCAGTTTACTGTGCCATGGCACCTAATTTATAATTCTCATTCCTAGCCAAGTATTATCTTAAATTAGACTAAGATGCTTGAGATCAAAACCATTTCTCTATGTGTACGCAGAGTAATATGTATGGCTGGATCCTAACAGAATATCCTCTAGAGGGACTCCACAGTACATAATAAAAGGAACAAAATTAACACCATTGTAGGCTCTGCTTCCTTCTCCACATTACATTAGAAGATTATATTTAAATTAGATCTCTGTGAATGTTTGGGTACATTTCAACACTTTTTTTAAAAGAAAAAAAGTTTCAAAATTAGATGCTGGTAAGTTACTGAACTGCAATTAAACAAAGAATGCCCTTTGGGCTATCTGTAATTTCTCCTAGTTTTCAGTCTGATGTCCACAGTGCTACATGTTGGAAAGCACAAGAAATTTTGCATGAATTTGATCACTCACATAGGCAGTTATACTTTGAAAACAATGTTTTTCGCAAGAATTACCAATGAAATAATGTTTTAGGACACAATTGAATTTGAAATATGTAATGTTTTGAATAGATTTTTGAGTTTTATTGAAATCTTACATGAACAAGAAATTGGAAATACAATCACATCAAGGAACAAATTGCCACGGCTTTGACGTTTTAAGCCAAACAAATTTTGTAGGGCAGATTTTCAAAAAGGTGTGAAGTTATAACAATTTAAAAACACAGTTAACCTACTTCTAGGAATGCAAAACATACAATCATGTTATTTTCAATACAAGAAAACTTAATTTGTTTTAATTTCTTAAAACTACTAAGACAAAGCACTAGCTTTTACTTTTATGTACAGCATACTCCTATGTAGTCTATCCCAAATCCAAAAAAAAAAAAAACAAAAAAAAAACCAAAAAAAGAGGAAACTGTCCAAAACCAGAGGTTCTGCAAAATCATGATTGAACAGTGTGCCATTCCTGCTTTTAAACTGCTAAAATGAAGCCTAAAATGATAAAAGCATTGAAACCCCATATGGAGTTCAGGAATTCTGCAAGCCCAGTAATGTCCAAGTGCGTTTATGAAAAAAGAAAACTAAGAGACTCGAGTATATACACAATAGAGTGATTCTTCAGCCCAATACAAATGGCAGCCAATCGCTACTGAAGGATGAAACATTAAGCCAATTTTGTTTTGAAGGATGTAGAGCTATAGCCAATTCTATGTTTCCAATATTCTCAATCCCTCCTCACTTGTCTACTTCCACTGTTGCCCATAAGTATCCTGATAAAATTCCTGGTTGTCATTATTGTAACCATAGTTACCGGCATAGTCACCACCTTGCTGGAGCGGTTGTTGAGCGATGGGTTGGGAGCCCCAGTTCTGCTGGTTGTTGGTCTGACGGCGCTTGGAATCAGGTTGGTTGTACCCATCTGCCTTTCTCTTGCCTCCTACGTTGCCCCCACGGTTGCCCCTGGCTCCACGAGCACCGCGTCCTCTCTGCTGCTGTGCAGGACCCCCTCTCCCACCCCTGGCTCCTCTTGGTGGTCCCATGGGTGCCCCTCTCTGTGAATAGCCAGCTCTACCTCTTGGTGGTGGTGCTCCCCGCCCCCTAGGTGGTGGAGGGGCACCTCTCCCACCCCTTCCTCCTCCTCCTCTTCCTCTTATAGCATAGCCATCATCATAGCCGTAATAGGGATCTTCATAGCCACCACGGTAGTCATGATAGTCATAACCATAATAATCATCATAATAATCTTCATAGCCATAGTAATCTGGGGGATAGCCATATCCACCTCTCCCTCCACGGCCTCTGCCTCTAATAGGAGGTGGCATGCGAGGTGGAGGGTAGTAATAATAGTCTTCATACCTATTAAGAAAAAGAAACATGTAATTATTTATCTTCAAAAGTCTCCCAGAATAAAGTATAAATTTCCCCTTTATTAACAGTACACAACATGGACAAAAGAAGAGTCATCCAGGTTCTTGTAAACCAGCTTGTGTTTTACAGCAGAACTTCATTCTGCAGTATTACAGTAGTACAAGAAGGAACACTCACGCAGTACTTCTGGAGGCCTGTCTGGCAGCCTGACGTTCTTTCCTTTTCTTATCCGGTGGCTTTGCTAACACTATTTCAATTTCTTCCCCTTCTATCTCTTTCCCATTCATTTCATTCATAGCCTGTACAAAAATTAGAAGGGAAACATCTATAAAAATTTGTTTCCTTTCAAAAGTAAACTAGAACTTACTAAAAGAAACCAGATGGTTGTGCTGCGCCAGGGTGAACTACACCATGTGCTTCATTTCTGTGCTACTTAAACAGATTGTTACATATCATTCTTTCAAGTCCCACTTTATTCACCAGTTACAGTGAAGCAGCATTTTTAAAAAGTATTCTCTTTGTATCATAAAGTAAGATTAAAGCATATTAAGCATTATTTTTCATAATTCAGATGTAACAGTCACTTTTTATGTTCCTATATCCCCTAGAAATCTTTCCAAAATACAATGACAGAAGTTCTCACTACTCACACAGACATGAACACTCACTGTACTTGTAAGCCAGGTAGAACGCACACACACCCCCCCCAACGGAAGCCCAAATATAAAAATACGAATTAGTTAAATGCGCTACACAAGTGCCTCTGAGGACATTAAGTATTTCTGAGGACACATACTTAAGGGGTGGGGGGGAACTGCTGAAAACTCTGTGATCTCACCAAGTGAGGCAAGAATCCTCCAGAAAATTGCGACTTACGAAATGCACACACACAAGGAGAACTTTTAATCATACTTTGTGTATGTATATAGACTATACCCCCCAATTCTTTACCTGCAGTCAACCTGATTCACGTTTAACATTTCTGTGTTAGCATTTGCATTAACAGAGACTTCACATGTCTATACAGCTACATGCCTTAAGAACATTAGAGATCATGGCAATTTCAAAGAACGTATGGAAATAAGCAGATACTGGAATCAATGAGGCAATTCCATGCATTCCACACATTAATACCATAATGCTTTCATTAAAAAACAAGCACACCCACACACAAAAACATCCCACAAAATTCATAAGCCAATTTAGCGGCCATAAATCAGTCACACAGAGCAGATGTGGTAGTATACCAGCTTGTTTCACAGAAGACTAGCATCACAGATTCTCTGCCATACTGCATTTGATTTATCTTTTCTCGTTTGCTATAAGTTATCAGTTGCTCAAATATAACAGACCACTTAAAAGTAAGGTCTACTGGGAAGGGACTGGAGATTGTTTAAAGACATACCACAATAAAACATGTCAGGAGGTGTTGCCGACTTACCCTTTCTGTCAACAATCTCTTACCCTGTCTTGGACATGGTCTAAACCTATCCAAACTGACTTCAACTTCATTAAGTATGAGTGACATTCATCCTAAAGCCAAACTCAAGAGTATTCGAAATCCTATTTTGGTGGATAGGAAAACTGTAGAGCAATTAAATGGTTATTATTGATAAAGTTGAGTAAAAAGCCTTTGAACTGTCTAGGAAGCCACTTACAATATACTTGCTCAAGACTCCAGGTGCAACACACTTCCTCCCCACTGCCTCCATAAACTATGGATTTAAAAACCAGATGGAGTAATTCCTATAGTATTCAATCTGCTGTGAAGTACAAACAGCAGAGATTAATGACCAACTGCTCTTAGATACAAAGGAAGACACCTTTGAAGCTTACACTAATCACCACCAATGTTTAACTAGTCCTATAGAAGAAACCATCTTGGGAGCATGTAGAGTTAAAAATAGGTAACGCATTAAAGGAGTTGCTAGTGTCATTCTTCTCCCCTTCACAAGGCATTTTTTTTTTATTACCTTGCAATTTCTGTTCAATACTTTTGTCACTCCAAAACTAAACACAGCCTTTAAATAGGGGTCTTTTGAGAGACAACTGATACCTTCTGCCAGTGTTTCCTCAGAAATATTGTCTATGTTGATTTTTTTTTTTTTCCTCTTCTCTAGACTCTCCTGCATTGGTCTATACCTTGCTTCCAGTCTACTTGTTAACTTGCTACAGTTTTGTCCTTTGCAAGTTTCACATCCTCCTAGCTACTGAAATCATAGGAACAAAATTATTAGTGTTAAAATTCTCACAATGGGAACCTTATTAAATGGGCTCTATAAATTATTTTGTGCAAATGGTTTTAAGAAATTACTTGACAGTAAATATCTAGATAAGACAAATAGCTCACATCAATTTAGCTAGAAAAGAATAACCAACCTACCTTCACTGCTGCACCTCTGTCCTCAAAATGAACAAAAGCATAATCCTTCAACTTCTTTACTCTTTCCAGCTTTCCAAATTCAGAAAAGGATTTCTCAAGAATTTCTTCTGTCACAGTAGTGGCCAAATTTCTTACAAATAAAACTTTCACCTGGTGAAAAACATAAGAATGAAAGCTGCCATCTTTAAAAAGTCAAAACTCAAAGGAAACTAACATAAACCAGTAAGGTGTTATTCTCTTCCCTGCATTAAGAACTTTCGGGTAATCTTACAAATTCTGCACCCGTTTAAAACAAACCACAAACAGAAAACTCACCACAGCCTCATAGTTACCTGTATGAAGTTCCCACAACTTCTCTCCCTTTCACAGTTCCCTTCCACGACCAAAAGAATGCCCAAACTTTGATTTCCTACTTCTGGGATGCTACAAATCCCAGTGAAATTTTAGTAAGAGACCTCAAGAGCAGCAAAGAGTTATCCCAAAACACAGGGATAAAGAGCACATCATTCCCTACACTGAACTTCACCTTCACATTACTCTGGAAAACAGTTTTACAAACACCCACCTAGTATTCATTATGAGCAGAAGCACATAATGAACAGGCTGATGTGCCAATCCAGTTGGATAACCCTGTACATTACTAGTTTAAATGTGAACAGTAGGTTACAACAGCATGTTCCTAATATCTTACAACAGCAGCTAATTTGCAGCACTCAGGCCATTCCAGTCTGCACTGCTTACTACAAAAATGCCCTCTTAACTGCTTTTTGTTCTTCAAAAGTAGCATTGCTCATACAGGGGAAAAAAAAAAAAATCTTTGTCACTTTTTTTTTCTTTTGCACAAAGAAATTCCTCCTAAAGTGCAAAGGCATCCAGTTAGGTTTCTACTTACCTTTGCCATGACTTCTGGATCAGGTTCCTCTACTGGATCAGCCCATTCCACTGTCACAACGTTGCCCCAGACTTTTACTTTCCCACTCATCAGGCGGCGGCGAGCTTGTGCTGCTGACTTGTGATCCTCATACTCCAAGAAGCAGAATCCTCGATTCTTCTTTTTATCATCAGGTTGATGATACAAGATTACATCCACCAAACCCTCTGAAAAATAAGTCTTCAGTATTAAGCTTCAAAAGGAGAGGAAAAAAGCCATCCAGAGTCTACTTCAAAATGCCTTCACTTGTTTTTTGTAATACACAGCCTTTGAATTTTAACACCTCGTGCTCCCTCTCCTTTTCAGAACAGCATAACAAGTAACAGATATCCACCCGATTCACCCAGAAACAGATCACCTAGGAGGTGGAATTCCCCAGAACAAACTTACCTCACAATTAGGCCCTGCAAAACATCAACCTGAACAGCTTGTACAGAGTAAGTTTTCTATATTTTGTTTTACCATTTTTACATTTTTGGAAAGCAGTCAGCATTAATAGGTGGCATCTCCCCTGCCTCCAAGTGAAGCTGGAAAGAATTTCTTCCCCATCTCTCCAAAGAGAGGAGAGAACTAAACGAATATTCACCTTCTGTTTTCACCACTTCCCTGAAGTACTTATAAATAGCAATCCTAAAAAAGAAGCAGTAGGTTAAAACTCTCCTACAGGAACAAGAGCAGGCGATCAAGACCTCAATCTCTTATTTTAAAGCAGAAACATCCTTCCAGCGATGAGTTGACTTCTTTTCTTCCTACTTGCTGCATATACTGGGGAACAACACTGAAGAACTGGGACAGAAATTAATCTGTTATTAACTATTTGTACAGTAACATTCCCTCTACTCTGAACATACCCTCCCCCTCCTCATTCCTCAAGAATACATTTGTTTTGAGGCTCCCAAAAAACTTCTCAGTTGTGAAAGCAGAATCTGGCATAAATCCAGTTACAAATACAAAGCCTTCAACGGGAAGCTAGAACAGGTAACAGAAGTAGGACTTTCACTTTTTTTCCGAGTTCATTTTGCTGTTTTCATCTCAAATTGTAAGCCTACAACATCATTCACTTAACCATCAGTAAAACACACACTAGACCACACCAGAAAAACTTGGAATCCAATTTGAAAATAGTTTAAACAATAGCTGAATGCATCTGTCAAATAACTAGACCTACAAAACAGACCAAATAGTATTTTGTGATCAGTGTGAAAAACTCATTAAAAAGTCTTACCTGTGACTTTACTGAACTCTTCCAATATGTTTTCCTTAGTCTTGTTCTTTGGAATTGACCCAACAAATAACCTGTTGTTTGCCACGGAGATACATACTCCAAGGTGCTTCCCGGGACGGATTTCATAGTTGTCACACTAGGAAAATGAAGAGCCATTCATTTGCTTTATCCACAATAATATGGATAAAAAGATCCCCAAAATCATAAAATCAGTGACTTTCTTCATGATCTACCACTACTATACATAGCATATTGAATTCACACTGTGAGAGAATTACTAGAACTGCAGTATTTGGGTCAGCATTCACTCGGAAAAACACTGCCAAGCTTAGGTTTTCCATAGAAACTTCAGCAGTTCTGCTGAATAGAAAGCTACAAAGAAACTGATGTACAAGGAGCAATGCTTCAAATTGCATGGGGTAAATTCATTCCTCTGCTGTTTATTTCAGACCTAAAAGATCCTTCCAGACAACTGATGACTGTTTCCTGTGCTGGCACTAAATGTCAGTCTTTGCTGCTGTTATTAATAAGCAAATACATAGCATTATAGATACTACAAGTTCTTCCACTTTACATTGATAGCTTTTAAACACTGAAGCATATTGGCTGTGAGGTACTCAAGTCTAAACTACTGTGTGACCCCACCCTCACAGCAGGGATTTTTTGAACCTTGTACATGCTAGGATTCTATAGTTTTCCACTGTCGAGTTTTAAAACTTCCCATTAAAAAACAAAACTACAGCCCACTGCTTCCTGCTTGTACCCACTGTAGGATTACCCTGAACACCAAGACTCCCAATAAGTTTTTAGAGAGACAAGAGTTCAACCTTTTTAAAAAGTTATAAAACACTTCAAGATACACATCATCTTTGTTTTAGGTAGGATTTTCAAACACAACTTAAGAGGATGGATGTTTGATCATCAGCCATCTTCTGAAAATCCCGTCCAATTCTTTGTAAGCAAGTTTCCAGCCGTTTTTACCCTAGCGGAGATGCGGCCATACAGATGACAGAGCAATTCCTTCAGTAGCCTCCTTCTTACTCAACAACTAGAACAATGTTAAGGTATCACAGGCTATCAAACAAGATCATTCTAAGGAAGACAAAAACATTTCAGAATTTTGCTTCAGATTGTGAAGCAGTGATTCATAACACAATAAAACTTAAGTGTTCCAGTACCATGAACTTAATCTGAATCTGCTTTTCAAATTATGTCTTATCTTACAAACCCATTTTACTTATAATCAATCCCATTCCCACAGGTACCTGCAAGCACAAGCCCAAGGCCCACCCGGTGCAGAGAAACCAAGACTTCAAAATTTCAAGTTTATTTTCTGGAAGAATCTCACTTTGCTATCAGCTATTAGCTCCAAAATTTAGCACGTCCATCCTGTTTTCTTCTCCCCCAATAGTCTGTGGAAAATATTTCACCTAAATACAGGCCTGTCCATTAATGGTAGAGTGGAGGAGGTAGGCGGAAGGGACCCCAGATATACAACTTAAGGAATACATTCACACAAATTCACTTATTTGGTGCTATGTCCAGGGTATGGATGCCAGTCTTCCATCAGCGGCACGTCACTTGCTAAATCATCTTTCCCTTTCATCTCCCTCTATCAGTAAAAATTTAAAGTAAGAACTATGAGCACCTTCAACTTGGCATAAAAAGAAAAAAAGTTTCAAAATAATTGTTCCCTCATAAGTGACAGTAACCTGTATCCACCAACTTCAAACACTGAAACCCAAGAGCAATCAATTGCTAAAACTTATTTTGTGCATCTCCTTCAGGAAACATCCAAGTAGGTTCTAGAAAGTAAAAAAAGAGTCTAAGCGGGGACATGCAATCCCTAGTCCTGGAGAAGCCCAATAGAACAACTGCAACTATTTCTAAATACATGAAAATATTTGAGGGAGCAAACACTGGAACATTTAGACGCAATGACTCCTTCTGAAGCCCTTACAATGCAATAGAATCACTTCTTAGATTTCAGGTGGGTTTTCCCCCCGAGACTTAACCAGATGTTTAGGTTCTCCATCCTTATTCATACAGGATAAACTGATTCCTGCTAAAACAAATGAGATAAAGCATTTTACCTGTTCCGATTCAAAGTACAAGCAGTATTTCACAGCCATATCCAAAAACTTGGGAGATACATACTGATCTGCCTAATTGTAGTTCCTCCTCAGGGGCAGGGCCAAATCAACCAGGGCCCCAACCAGACTGATGTCTGTCATTTTGAAACTCCAGGGATTGCTCTGTGTCCTTCGGCAAGCCATCTAGATGCAGGCCATGTCAGGTTTCCATGCAGTAAGCTGACTGCATGACTGCCATTGGAAAGAACTAAAGGCCACTGTGAGCCATAACGAGCACCAAGTCAGAGACCCCCTCCCACAGCAGCAAAACAAAGCATCCCTAATTAGCTCTATAGGAAAAAGGGTGAACACAGTGGAGCTCGAAGAATATATTTTCCAGTTGTTATCCAGTGAGCCCTTACTATAATCACCCAAGTACTCCAGCAGACTGAGTAGGCTATGGCACATTATGGTCCTAAAAGCAGAACATTATTTGTATACACTAAATGAAATCAGAAGGCAATTTTTAAGAAAGTAAAATTTTGAGTCTGTCAATGGATGCTTTAATGAAACACTTCAAAGACTTAATTATCTAAGAGATTACCCAACATGCTTGCTGTTTATTTTATCTTGTCCAGTCTGAAAATAAGTTACTCACCAGTTTGACTGCTTCCTGTGCTGCATCTTTACTACAAAAGGTAATGAATGCATAACCTCTGTTCTGACCAGAAAGAGGATCCATCATGAGGCGCAGATCCCAAATTGGACCAGCTTTCTCAAAAAGTGGCACCAATTCATCTTCATACAAGTCTCGGGGAATCTTACCAACAAAAACCTAAAAAGGAAGAGGATAGATACTTAAACAAAGCTTTTTCAGAAATCCAAATTTAAATACTTGAAAGTTCCTGGGAAAGGAAGCAGTTTGCAGCATAAACCATCACAGCAGAAACACTGTAGCTAACATCACTGTATGTCCTATTAAGTCTCCTAAACCTCCTACTGTTAGTGCTAGGTTTTATATACGGAAAACCTGATTTTGTTATTTATATTGAAGAGGTTGTAAATTTCCATTACTGAAGAGGTAAACGGTTCTCACCTGGTTGTAACTTTGGCAATTAAAGACCTTACAGGCTATGTGGATGGGCATCTACATTAAAGCAGGCCAAGCGCTTCCTTGCTCTTGCAGTATTTTCAAATCATTCTGTAAATTAATCATCATTAAAAAGCTACAGACAGAAAAACGATCTACAAAAAGCCTTAAACTTCCCAGATGCACATTTCCTACTTCTTATATAAACTGCGATTTTATTTCTAGTCTGTATTTGCTTCAGCTTCCGCCAACTGAATGTCTTAATATTTGTCTGAGAAAATCTGGAGCCCTTGTGTTTTTGTTCCTTACACAGAGCAATTACAATAAACTTTCAGTTTTGTTAAGGAGTTTAATCTCTTCACCTGATGTTTCCCTACAAAGCTCCTCCCCACCCCCCCAAATTGTTTAATCACTGCAGCTCTACTCTGAAATCTCAAAAATCCCTGAATTGCTAATACAATCAAAACATTCCAAACACCCATTAAGACAGAATTCTATTTATTTTAACTTCAAATATTTTTTGTAGTAAAAAAAGCTAGAAGTCATCAACATTTTCCATCTAAGCAAGGCCTTGCCATAGTCATATCTGGTACGGAAGGCTTATCAGATAATTCCAAAACTAAAGACACTCAGAATGCCCATATAAGCATTGACATGAACAAACCAGTGAAGACACTGTGATGACTCCGATTTAAAAAAATGTGGAACACAAACTGCTTTCCTCCAAAGAAAAGCTAGAACCTTTAGATGTTTATGTTATACAGATACTCCTGAAATTCAGTTTCCAGATTATTTCTTTCACTTAGTTTATTTGCTATTGGGGGAAAACAACAAAAAACAAATATACCAAACAATGGATTTATCATACTGAATGAAAAATCTAATGGCAGAGTCAACAAGCTTTGCCTCCAATCTCCCTGAAAATCTTAGAAATCCCTACAGATGAGTAATCCCATTGTCATTACACCTGGAAAATTTAATCCTAAAACTATGCATAGTTTTTAAAGACAAAAAACTGATACCATCAAGGAAACGCACAAGACAGGAACTCAAACTTGCTACTAAGACAGTGAAACTGTCCACTGAACTCTCCATAAACTGTTTGAAGTCAGTCAAATGTAAAAAGTCTGCATTACATTTTTTGTTTCAGATGCTACTGTTTCCAGTAGAAACTGAGGGTGACACATGGGAACAGAGGACTTGAGAAAAAGAAAAACCCTAATTCAAACACAGTCAGTCTACTTTTCCAGCTATTTGCCAGCCATTTACCATCCTGAAAGCTCCTATTTCCTCCTTTATTTCCAGGCTCTTCGGCTCACTCTCTACAAACTTTACACCAACAGTTCCACAAGACTGCTATGACACTTCAGGTCAGGTGTTATACTTTAAGAGCTAGTATGAGAAACGGAATTCAGAACTTAGTTTTAATGCGTTCATACCCAACCTATATTCTAGAGTAACTTCCATTTGTAATGGAAGGACTAGATAATTCTGTAGGAGTAATTCACATCTGAGTGAATTTGCTTGGAGCCTGTAAATTTAATATGTTAATGAATACATTAAGAAGATCAATACCAGACATGACAAATACCAGGTAAACGTCTTGCAAGGATCAGAAGAAACATCTGCAGTAACTTTTTTTAAGATATGTTGATAAACTTGAAGAGAGTTGTTGAAAATAGCACACAATGTAAATACCAGATGTCTTGTTTCATTTTTTTTTTTAGGTTCACAAGAGTACTTTATAAAAAATTCAGAAACTGGCATTATCAATGAAACAATGTAAGAGAGCTTGTCTAAGTAGGATGCAACCACATCACTTCTGGGCCTTTGTTGGAATCACTGACCATTAGACTGACTTTACTTTTGCTTAATAAAGGATCTGTACAAAGTACTCCGTTATACTTCTTATTACTGTTCCAGAAGATTAACTATGAAAAATTTTAAATAAAAAAATATTCCATTTCAGTTTCCTGAACAACTTTTCAGTTCTTACTGAGGGGTGCAATCCACTTCTGCAGTCTAGGTGATGAGTCCTTCAGTATTTCAACAACTGACCCTCTTCTGTTGTCATCACAAGCTAACAGAAGTGTACTGTGGCATTGCAAGTGGTTCTTCAAAACCTCCCTCCTTTTAATGGTGCTCTTAATGTGCTTTGCAGTCAATTTTTCCTAAATGCCAGATTTAAGTGCTAATTAATGTAGCCCACATGACTGCTTCATCTCATCCAAATCTACAATCTTCATTTTAAAAAAAATACGGAAGCAGAAAAAAATTTGGCACAGTATAAAAAAAAAAGCCTTTGCACCCCACAGTTCTTCCAGTACAAAAGCGACATACCATTTGTGCACTAAATCCAGCACAAGCTTTGTCTAGTTCAATTCCTGCTGAGTTTATTACACCATTGCTTCTTAAGTATGATTCTTCCCATTCAATTTATTACAGACAAAAGCAATTTAAATTGCTCCAAAATCTCCAGTAACATATTTTCCATATTGCAAGTTCACAAGCCTTCTCTGACTTTTTGTTACAAATTCTGACCATGCACAGAGAGCAGCAGATGCAATACCAACTTACCACTCAGAGCTAGAAGTTATTTTGCACTTTTGATAACGACAATCAAAGTTGATGTTTATCCAATAAATTTCAGCTCTGTAAAGGACATGTAGCAATTCCTCTATTCTATACAATCTAAACTGTTACACAGGTATCTAAGCTCATACACCATCTTCGCACATTATGGACAAATAATCTGTTTACAGAATTGTCAAGTTTTTATTTCACATTAATGAAAAACACTGAAATAGAAGTATCTCAGAACTTCAGGAGTAGAACTTTATCTGGAGACCTCTCAAACTGAAAGCTATTCAGCAATCAATACAGACTTAAGTCAACTACTTTCTTCATGCTGGCTGCACTGCGCTAGTTCTGAAGTGCTTTCCCCCGATCTCTGCTGTAGTGCAGTAAAGGGCTGATATTTTACAATTACCAATGAAACCTCCTGTTCTTCAAATCATGTCTTAAATGGTATTATATTTACTTATATCAAAAGGTGAAGGATGGAAATAGAGTACCCCATCAGTCACCACCTCAATTTCTGGTGTAACATTAGTCTGGATAGGCCACATGCACATTAAGATTGGGGTTTTTTACCCTCCTCTAAAATAAAAATATATATATGTAAAAAATAATGATCCTTCAGTTCTCCTGAATTTAACAGCTAAAAGCTCCTCAATCAGCAGACTGAAGATCAGGAGTGAAAAAAAATATGTATTTTAATCTGTTGGGCAGATGCAGCTCAACTTGATTAGATATTTCCCACAAATGCAGACACTAAAGATACAGTGTCAGGCTTACCAACCAGCATTATCCAACTGGGACATCCTTTGTCATCCCTGACTAGTAGCGAACTTACGACTAAAGTTCCCTTTGTTCCTTATAATACCTGAACTCCCCGCTGTGACTGAATTTAATGAAATATAATTATATTTCATTATAACTTTTTCTGTCTTTGTCTTGTCTGCACTTAATTTCAAAGTTTACTGAAATTACTGTGTAGAAGTTACTATTGTTACTACTGTCTATGTATCGTCCAGCATTGCTGAAAAACAGGTGTATTTAAAACCACAATAAGAAAACTTCAAGTAGCTTTGTGTAAAAAACAAACGAATTTAAGAATACAAAAAAATATATTTTTTCAGCATTGCTCACATATACACTTCAGTAAAATGATAAACTACAATTAGCATAGAGCAAGCATACCTAAGCAGAGCATGAGCTTTCAGTTCAAGGACCTATTCTGATTGTTCCTTGCCGCCCCCAAATTTATTTTTCTTCATGGAATATGCATATTCTTTTTAGAAATTATCCGTACTGTGATGTTTCTAAGCACCTTCTTGATAGTATACACAAAAACTTCAGCATCGCAAAAGATGCAAAACTAATTTATAAACCGAAAGACATTCAAGAAATTTACTATTTTCTTAAATCTAACCTGGTTGTTTATAGAAGAATCCCCAAAAGAACTCCTGTATCAAGGATTAGGCACAACAGGGTGATTGAGAGTGTTCAGAATAAACAACAAGACAGCCTGGTGGGGTCTAAAACCTTGCAGAAGAGGTAAGTGAAGAAATACACAGCTCAAGCGCTTTTGTAACCAAACTGAAGTTTGCTTATAGCTTGCTAGCAAGATGCACAGGTTCAATCATGACCCTGAATTTCCAAATAAGCTTGCTGACTAGATTTTGTCCTTTGGAAGGAAAAAAGACACCATGCATTTATATATAAAAATTATTCAAAACTCTTCTGACGATCTTTAACTTGAAAAAGAATAGCTGGTGTAACAGGAGGTAAGAAAGGACAGAGAAAAAGGTCTTAAAATTTAAGCAAAACAAAGGAACACCGTACAAGCCTCTTGAGGATAAGCAGTTATCAATGTTTGCAGATGCAAATGATAAAGACAGTGTAAGGAGAGGAGGAAACGCCCAAATAATTACTTTCATTCTCATCCAATAAACACTCCCATAAAGATTTCCAAGTTATCAACATCACGTGACCTCACTATAAGCAAAAATGCTTTATGTTGGAGCAGCAAGTCCTTAAGTAAAACTAATACTCAAGTTTAATATCAAATCCTATTGCAATTATTTTCTCCTCCAAGCTTCCACAGAGCTGTAACTACTTTGTCTTTATTGCAGAATCACATTCCAAAAAGGTCCAGCTTAAGGCCCACCCACTTGAAAAAATAGATTGGACAACTTCATCCACATAATCCTTTCAACGATGTGTTCACTGTGACAATTTGTGAATATTTAACAAGCTGAACATCCCCAAGATTATCTATCAATACTTTCGTTTTACTGCACAATTTTCAAGTACATATTGAAAGTTACAGCTACAGTTAACATGTAATGAATTCCACTTTGTTTTAAAAAAACAAATTAGTTAACACGCAAATATTTACAGCAGAAAGACCTGGTATTTTGGGGGGAGAAAGTCTACCTAGTATGTACCTTCTTGAAATCAGTGACAGTACTTGGGTATCCTTCAAAAACAGAAGTTTGCCTATACTGACATCAGTTACAGCTCTGGCATCAACGCATCTGAGCTCTTACAAGCTATGAGAGCTTCAGTATTAGATTCACTGCCACAATCCAAAGGGATACATCCTGTGTTTTTTCATATTTTTTACCCACAATCTTAATAAAGGAAGCATTTACACTGCTACATAACCAGAACTGTTGAGTACAAGAGAGAAGTGGTTCTCAAAAGCTTAAAAAGAAAAGAACCAAACTAAACAAAACCAACCACAACAAAAAAAACAACCACCTCATTTGGGGGTGGGGGGGTGGTGCCACACAGTAATCTCCAGTCACTTGTGTTCAAACACGTTCTGCCCCTAGTCTACCAAATCATAAGATCATGTTTAAAATTGTTGATCACTGTGGCTCAGCTCAACAATGAGGGCTAAAGACTGGATTTGATAAAGCCTACACCAGTTTTAGCAAGGTGTTCAACATCTCAGCCAGTCAAACCAAGCAGCATGTTTAAAACAGTAATCAATCTTTAAATCCTACAAAATACCAGCAATAAATTAATTTGGTAGAGGTATGGTTTCTATAACTAGTCAGCTGGGTTCTACTACAGCCTCTAATGCTGATTCACAGCAGAAGCATTTATATTCTTACCTTAAGGGAGTTTCCACAAGTTACCTGTTCTAGCAAGCTTCAGGAAACTCGAGTATAAAAACATACTCTTAGTAGTATTAAAATACAGGCAATTTTACATCTTTCCTGTGACTTCCTAAAGGCACTAACCATCACCAATAGGACAAAATACCTAAGATCAGTCAAGTAGTTTTCAGTCACGAATAGAACAGTTCAATTGGAAGGGACCTATAATGACCACCTAGTCCAAGTGCCTAACCATTTCAGGGCTGACCGAAAGTTAAAGCTTCTTAAGGTTATTGTCGAAATCCTTCTTAAACAGTGACAGGCTGGGGGCACTGACCACCTCTCCAGGAAGCCTGTTCCACTGTCTGACCACCTTCTCGGTAAAGAAGTGTTTCCTAACATCATCAAGGTATGGTGCAATTAAATAACAATTTACACCAGTGTGATTATGTGATGGTAACACCACTGAGTTGGTAAACAACTTGTAAGCCACCTTTCTGAATGCAGAAATGCAAAAAAATTACAAAAGAAAACAAGCTACATGTACTCTTTCAGTGTGGCAGGTTCACTATCAGTGCATGCAAGCATCAAGGATGTCTTCATATAAACTGAAACAAAAGCAAAGAAACAATTCCTTAATAATTACTAATCTCAGTTGTCCTCTTCAAAACATTGTATGTAATTATCTTTACATAATACCCAAGTCTTTTTCACTTTCAGTACTTTTTAAGTGGTGGACCATTAGCTTTAGGGTGGAACATGAATTCTGACAATTCAATGATTTAATTTACATTTTAAGAAATTTTACATAGCCTTTCCACTACACTCCATGCTTTCCCCCCCAGCCTACTACTCCGACTTTTGCAGGCTACTGAGTAAGAAAGACTAAGACACACATAGAAGAATGCTTTCTTCTACAACAGTCTAAGTTTTCACTTGTAATATAGTCAGTTTTCAAGTATTTATCAGTTTCCATAAACATACAAAATAACAGATTAGTCTGTATATACTAACCTCTGTTCCAATACCAGGCTGAACACCAGAATATACAGTATCTGGAGGAGGGCCCCCATATTTCCTCTGTCCTGTAGTTACATCCAAAGTGTAACCAGTCCTCTCTAGCAAAGCCTGAAAAAAAATTGTCACATTAGCTACAGGGGAGGGGAGACAGTGGGTTAAAATATAAAGAGTAAAAAAGTGACCTGAGAAGCACTTCCTTATCTGCTTCTTGCCACATCCGATAACAAGGCATATATGGACAGACAGAACCTACCAAAAAAACCCTGCTGTTCTGGGGGTTTAAAAAGCCACCACCGTAACAGCAACGTTAGTTTTATACTACAAAGTCACTGGAAAGAACTTGTTTTTTCCTTTTCCCTTATATTCCTTTTTATATGTAGTAACCCAAAAACTTAAGGGCATCATCCACTCTGTACTTCAGTTTTTGTTAAATGTAATGATTTATTTTACATTTTAAGACATTTTACATAGCCTTTCCTAAGTACATTCCACCTGCTTCCCCCCTCCCCCCCCAACCTATTAATTATGGTACAACAGAAGAGTTTCTTAATATACCAATACCTTGTTGAAACATTCAGTCTCAAGAGTAATTTTGTAAGCATATAAAAGCTTTAAAAGACCAACCAAGACAATTCTTAAATAGATACCAATGTTTTCACAGACCTTACATAACATCATGTTCATGCATTTTGGCAATTGTGTCATCAGGAACAATTTATCTTCAAAAGTCTCCCAGAATAAAGTATAAATTTCAAAAAAGCACTCTCTCTTTTGAATCTCTACCGTGCACAGATTTCTTTAAAGCGAAGTGTGAGCACGCTTATTGAGGTAGCATTGATGCTTTTTAAGTACATTCAATAATACTTCCATCTGCATATGGGTAATACACCAGGTAGTAGTACAGAACAAAGAGCATTTTCTAAATGTTACCTTAATCTTGGCTTCATCTGGTCCCTTCGTTGATTCCTGTACTTTGCTGCCTTGTTTCTCCCTTTGCCTGTAGGTCTTCATAACTCCACATAAAAATGCACTTTTGTTCTGTAGATACAATTTACAAAATAATTCAATTGTCTGTACGACAAGCTCTAGGAATCCACTGAACCATACACACCATTACCATGAGGTCACTATATCAAGCCAATACAATAAACAAAGTGTCAAAAGAATCCTTTAGAAAAATATAACAATTAATTGAACAACTTGAACAACCTTGTCAGACTGAAAAAATCGTCAGATTCCAGACAGTATTTTTTACCTTATTTTCTCAACTGCACGCTCATTTTTATTATCTGGAAGCTTTTGCTTTGCACTCAAGTACCTACACATTTAAGGCAGTTTTTAACAGGTTTGTGATACAAGAATACAGCAACATCATTTAATTTCTAAGTCACAACTCTCCTGTCAATAGTGCCAGAACACTATTCATACTTATGTGCTCACACTCCTGGAGCTCTCACCTTACCTGTACATGCGACAGGTCACTTTCTTTAAACTGCTGTAATACAGAGAGGGCTCCTTCTTCATTAAATTCCCTAAGAGCATCAATTGCTCTTTCATCAAGATCGACATAAGCTACCAACCCTAAAAGTTAAAGATAAAGAAGTTACAGATTTCTATTGAATTTCATACAAACTAAGAACTATGCAGTTTGCTTTTAAAGTAAAAAAAATTACGTTCCATAGCAACAGAATTATACATTTAATATAATTACATATTCCTACACAAGTATATGAAAGAACATGAGTACAACAATGAAAAAAGTGAAATTAAAATGCATATACCTAAGCACTAGCTGACGTGCAAGATTATACCCCATGTGTAACAGTTTTCTAACATTCAGGAATGCAATCTGCTGCATAAAAGCAGCGTTACACACCAGGGTTTGAAACAATGAACTCTGGCTCACTTCTAATAATTTGGATTTTGTTTGTTTGCCTTTCATTTTGTTTGTCTTTCCTTCTTTGGAATGGAGCTGGTCTAGAATAAGCTGACATATGAAAATTACAGGTATCCTAATGTAGGTGAAAAAGGAGCTATCTAACTGACAATCAAATACTTATGAAGCTCTACCCCACAAAATATTAGGAAGTAGAATGATTTATTCACTCTTTCCTCCAACTTGAAAAAGCAAAAATTAGTGGACTTCCTGTACGTCTAAAATAATGTATATTTTTTTTACTCATTTTGTTGCTCTATGCAGTTCCAAGAGCCAGAATTCAAGAAGGTATTATTTCGAGCCCTGCTATGTACCCGAAAAGGCTAATATTAATTTTACAGGTACAGAATCCCCCAAGAAACATTGGACCAGTTCTGAAGCACTTTTTCTTTTTAAGGATCTTTACAGGTTATTTCTTTCCTTTTGTGATGCACTTGCATAAGCTGTGGAGTGTGAGAAGTATAGATTTGCACTTTTTAAAACTACAAGACAAAATTTAGGACAGATACCAAGAACTCCACACACTTTGCAACAGCCTGATTTCCAAAATACACAGATTATTTAACTGCTACTTGATTTTAAAAATGCACAGTAGTGCCAAGCCCAAGGACTACATTTCAGAAGTGATCCTGCATATTGGAAGGCACCTGTAGCTTTCATAGAAGACCTCAGCAGATTAAAAATCCCTAAATTCCACCCCAAATTTAGCTTGGGTGTCAAAAGTAGTTTGCTTCACTGACAAACCCCTGCACAATGCAAACGTCTTCAGTGGCATTAAGGAAGTGTGAATAAGTGTTTTCAGGTTACTCATGCATTGGAATTATACTGGATAGTCAGGTTCTGGGCTGAAAAGCTTTTAAATCCCTTCAGAACTCCTCACAACACAACCTAACTGCAACACGTGTTAAAGCCCCACAAGTTCCTCTGTCCAGGCATTTACACCTTCTCTCAAACCATCAAGTGCACGTGATAGTGACCCACAGTTAGAAAGTGCATATCTGAAGCCAATAAAAGCTGGTAAAGCTTGATGAAAGCTCACTGTGAATGACTTCCAAAAGACATCACCCACGTGAGCCAGAGTATCATACTGAAGATTGATAAGGTATTGTTTTTGAACTGCCTTCACTTGATAAGTGGAATTTTGACTCTTTTCAACAAAACTGTCATCTTGCCACCAAGGCATTCAAGATAAGCACATAGAGCAGTTCTACTGCTTCTTGTAAATCTGTTCACAGAACACAATCTAAAGAGGAAAAGGAAGCCTCTGGCTATAGGACAAAATAATAAGGGGGTTACAAAAACAAAATACCTTTGTATATAAAGAAACCTCTCTAGAAGTTGCAGAGACCACTTGCTACCAGCAAGGTATTACTCTATTTGCTAGATAGCTCAGTCCTCAACTTTGTTGAAAAGCAGTTAGTGTCAAACTGAACATTTCAGTGTAATAACCAACATGGATTAAACTGTCCACTCAGAACTAGAGAGAACAAAAAATCCACAGGCAGACTCAATTCAAATGTAGTCCCAGGCAAGACAAGCTAGTTGCTTCTCTCACTATGTCACCTATCCAGCCTTTGAGTGTTTAAGAACTACTGTGAGGAGTTGACAGTAGAAAAGTAAAAGCAAAATGATGATTCGGGTTGAAGAAAAAAAATGCACAGTTTAGTATCCTCAAACATACATCTTTATTTGACAGCATCTAAGAAACTAGTGCTCTGTGCCCTAAAGCAACTAAGATATCACATACAACACTAAGGATGTGTCAAGTAATTAGTCAATGTCAAACCCAATTTGCCTTTAGGGAAGTCAAAGTAGCAAAACATTCAGAGCTACACAGATCAAAAACAATGAATTTTTTAAACCTTAATCTATAAAAATTTGAAAATGGTATGCCCTCACTTTCATAACCAGTCAGAAACAAGAAATGCATATTATACCTGTCTGAAATATTTCATCAAGTCTCTCTGCCACCTTCTGTGGGAGGCCTGCCTCTATCAGTGTCTTGTAGTGTTCTGTGTGAGTTACACTGGAAGTATCCATTGGTTCTTCCTCTTCTTTTAACTGTACCGCATTACCATTCACCTGATTAGCCATTTTATTATGCTGCTGGAAAAAATTCAGGAGCTATATTACAATAAGCCAGAAATAACTAGTTTGTAGGACAATGCATGATTTATCTAAACTAATTTGTATACATGCTGCAAATGACCTGTATCAAAAGTTTTATTTAATACTTTTTGGATGCAGCTGATCTAAGTTTCAAAAGAAAGTACAACCCTTAATATTGTGGAAAATGTACATGGAAGAATTTACATAATTTTTTTTTAAAAATGTACTTCATGTACATAACGATGTCTAAACTTTATCTGCTGATTGTCAGTAAGTTAACTGGTTACCATAGCAGCTAGAATGTACGGGGATACGATAATAACATCCTTCAACGAAGAATCAGAAGACCTAGTGCTATTTTCATTTCCCATTCCTCTACTTTTAAAACAATCACTTAAAATGTAATGAACACATAACCCTGCAGGGTAGCTTAATGTACAAAAATGTCAATACTTGTTCACTAATTTTCACTTTCTTGGCTTGTTGCCATGTCTTCCTTCAAACCCACCATGCTGCATAAGACTAGCCAAACACCTTCTCACAACCATGTCAGAACTCAGTAAGGACAGAAAAATTGCACACTCTGATGTACATTATAATTTGAAGCTGCAACTGAACTGTTTGCATGCTTACAGTTTTACTCCAATAAGAGCTCTACAAATCACAGCCACTTTTAATATATAACTTAATGGTTTAAAAGGAAGCCATGACTGCAGCATCTTCAGTTCTTGGATTAATAAAACAACTTGCTTTCAGAATTAACAAACTGATTCCAAATATGTGCACTAAAAAATGCACAACTATAGTCTCAAACAATTCCAGTGGGCTTTGCCCAATTCATTAAAAACAGTTTCAATTTCTCAATTAGCCAGCCAGCTGATATTTAGTACTCTCAAATAAAAAGGCTGACAAGAGATGATTCAACTACCCAGCAGAGAACATTGGGATGATCAGCTGTTAAGTTCAGAAATGAAATGAGCCTCAGGCTTTAAAAGATGGGGAAGAAGTCTATGATCGGCAGTGAAATGAGAACCAGGTAAGACATATGCGGCATGGTCAGAGCAATGCAATTAAGTACTAGAATACAGGTATGAAGATGATTCAAGAACAGGTGTTGGTTGTTGGTTTTTTAAGCACTAAAACCTCAAGCTATTTAGTATGCTGCAAAGTGAGTCTCCAAACACAACCGCACCTCTAACAGTCACTTGTATACCCACCCCTTCTAGACTACAGCTCATGAACTTTTTGGAAGATATCCTATGAAGATTTGCAAGCTCAAGCAAAGAAAAAAAAAGTCATTTTCCTTCAGACAGAAAAATAATGATTTTACTAAAGCTGTCTTGACTTAAAGGGCAATTTTACAGAGCTGTAACGCAGCCTTACATTGTTTCTGTCAGATGCCACCTCTTTATGCAATTAGCAAGGAGAAGAAAGGAAGTTTTCCTTATCTATGTAACACACACATATATATACACACACACACATTCTGTTACTTGACAAAGAGAAATTGCTTTCCAACTGATTCAGTTTACTTAAAAGCAACTGTGACCATACCCTAATTACAGAAGAAAAAAAATGCTACCTTAAGACTCCAATAACGCTTACCTATTATTACAGGTATTAACTGAACTCTCAAAACACTAACTGATTTTGAAGCTTCTGTAGGTTACGAACATAACAGAAAACAGAAGTTAGCTAGACATCTGCTTGCTAGATAGCCTCTGCAAGATCTCTACTCCAAAACACTGCAGGACAGAGGGGGGTTTAGTTAAACTAAAAATGCTTTGGGTACCGCATCATTCTCAATCCCTCTTCTCAAAAACGCATAGGACAATATACACAAAAAATTAATAGGGAGGGGGTAGGGGGTATTTTTGTGTTTACCTTTTTACTGCCTTATTAAACCAGTTACCTGTTCATATATTGTCTTCTCTGTACACAAAAACCCCCGCCAAGAACTGCAAGGCTAAGCCAATACATAAATACACAGAAGCTACTTGAAACAATTACAAGTACCTTCTAAACCTCAACGGCTTATGGTGATGCCCTCAGACATTTAGGTTTTTTATAAACCCAGACTAGTTTTCAAGTGTCACGTACCCAAAAGTTTAGTACTCTTCTCAGTGTTGCCTGTTACCTGAGCAAAATGTTAACAGCTATTCTGTGTCCAGGCAGGAACACCTCACATGCAGTTCAATAACTCAAACTTCTGACAGACAAGATTTTCAGCCTAATGGCTTGAAAAGGCATCTACCTTCAACACAAACATAAACCAGTGTGTGGAGCAGTATCTAAACTCTGTGTATCAGATTACTACCCAGCACCACAACTGATCAAATGCTTTTTTAAATAGGCTTTTAGACAATGTAAATTAAACCTCAGCTGTATGGCTTATTTTTGCTTAAGAATGGGTATCCTCAGAAAGAACTTCAGTCAAATGCAGTACATGTTCCCCACACAGAAAAGTTCAGTTTGGGTGTTCAAAATCTAGCCATTTCCTGTCACGCAAATTTATTTAAAAATACTTTCTTAAAATAAATTTACTCTGGAAAATTCTGAAGTGACATAGCTGTCAAAATATTCAGGTCCCGACAGCATCCAGAAGAAATATATTTATTTTCACAGTTATAGCAATAAGCTGAGTTTTCTTCCTGAATGATCACCAACAAGCAAAATCACATCTCTTACAATACTGAATCTGCACTCCAAGTTCAGCAGAGATACACTGGAGAAAGTCATAGCTGAAAAAGATCATTTAGCTCTCCCTCTAAATAACATCAGCTAGATGTAGCTATCAAGAAAAATATTTTTTTAGCTGAATCTATCAGTAAGGAAAACACACAACTGTTTCATTAACATTTTTGCTCTCCTCTAAAAAAATATTAAAAGCATATTAAAGAAAAAGAGGAGTGATACCTATGTTTTATGTACAGTACGTCCTTGTGACTCAGCCTACGAGGCCAAGCTACACAGAAGAGCACACACACACACTCAGAAGTTTTTCATTTGCATTAACTAACAAAAATATCTAGAAAAGAAGGCAACTGGTTGAATCAACAAGATTTTAAGTGTGCGTTATAAGTAAAGGATTATGTATATTAGTATGTGTAGTGTAAGTATTTGTTTTTAAAACATGCAGAAATGCATGAACTTACATGAGTGTACACAAAAATGTGCTTAACATGAGCAGCAGTAATAAATGCACACTGGGGGCAAGGAGAATTTCCACTGGTGACTGGGAGGTTACCTAGCTTCACCACCTCGGAACTTGGTGTATGGGGAAGGGGAGGACTGTCTTGTTTCAAACTTTACACTGCTGTTGTCAACAATGTTTTTCTGAAGACCATGAATGCTTTACCATATAGAACATGTTTCTAGCCTGCCACTACCTTTCACCTAGAATTCCTGCACCTCAGAAGAGTAATTTGCAAAGCACCTAGTCCCTTTTTTAAACCCTAATCGTATGACAAGTAGGTTAAAAACTACAGGTGCTTTTAAATCACTCAGAAACAACCTCCTTTTTCTTGTTTAGCAGCTCAAACAGTAGTCTTCCTAGAAAACAAACAAAAAAAATGAACACACACCTCAGCCTGCTAAGTGAATGGCATCTTGAAAACTGAAACTCGACCTCAGCCTCAATCCAACAATCCCTGGTTAAACAGCCATGATGTTACTACTCCCTGTATTTTATACCATGCCTCTAACAGAGGTTGCCACCCACAGACTACCTAAGTATAACTCCATCCAATTAATTATAAATTCACAGTCTAGTTAACTCAAAACACGCTTAGTAACAGCTTAAATGAGCAGGAATGCCATTTCTGGCAAAGGGACAATATCTCAAACTACCATAACCAAGTCCACAGTGATTATACATCAATATTGTCTTCAGCCTTCTGCTACATAGCTTTTGATTTCAGGGAGGAACTAAACTTACTTTGCTCAGGTGCACAGGAAACATAACTAATTCATACATAAAAACTTTGCACCAACTTTATGTCACCATTTTTCCTACCCAATTTTATCTGTGTCAAGGACTTAAGTTTACCACATTAAAAGTAGCACTGAGTGGAAGTTAATTTTGAGTTTGTTTTTATTTCTTTTTTTTTAAATGAGCCACAAGAAAACAAGTGTAATCCCTATAGTTATGTCTTACACTTCAAAAAGGTTCTTGTCAAAACAGAAAGTAAAAAACACCGAGTGAGGGGACTATAAGAAGTCACATTAAAAGACTGAATTGGGGGTTTATTTAAAGCCTCATTTGTTCACATACATTACTGGCACATCCCTTTATTATTATTATTTTTTACAGTAAGCATTATAGCCATTTCTTTTGTACCATAGCTTACTCAACCACAGAAAGTACATTTTAATAGCTTAATTTGATGTATTAAAAGTGTTTATTAGCATGAGTTACAAGAAGACTTGTTTCAAAGTTAATCACATGGTGAAGGCCTTTACACATTAGCCAGGTTTCCATACCAGCGTTTCAGTGGCAGACTATCTTTACAAAAAAGTGTAGCTAGGACTCTCACCCCTTCAAGCGCAGACTTCTCAGCCTTTCCCATTCCACAACCCCACAAAATGAAAAAAAAATATGAGAACCTCCATCATAATGCTATGCAAGACACTCGCACAGAACTAGCCCATACAGAAACTATGCTTCAGTATCGACACAAGTATCAGTGGTAGGTGGCTTTACCACAACAGGTTAGCAAAGTGCACATCAGTGCCATGAAAATCCAACACTGAGCATCAGCAGCTACTACATTTTGCTAACCAGAACTATGAAGCCTGTGCACACTCATTTCTAACTGGAGTTGGCCATTCATAGCTCATCTGGTTGTTTGGGTTGTACAGAACAACATTTCACGGCACTCCAGTTCAAAGCAAAACTTTAACAAAAATTACTTTTTTCTGATGAATTTATCCTCAAAGATTTTCTCAGATCTTTGCCTAGGAAAGCAGAGGGTATTGATTTTTTTTGACAAAACTATTAAGTGTTAGCAGGAAGCTCAACTATTACTGCAACAGTGTTCACACCTAGACACAAAAACTGAGCGGTAAGGATATTAAATACTCATGGGAAAAACAGTTTCTAGGATACAAAATCACCAAGCAGGCTCTGCTAGTTTGCAAAACCCACAGTTTGCACAGGTAAAAAAAAAGTAAGAATAATTACATTGCGAGATGCAGAATTCTAGTTAGATTACCTTTATTTTTAGAAGACATGCAAAAAGTCAGCGTTAAAGTGTACTATCAAGGAAAAAAAAAAGGAAAAACCCAACTTCATGAGCATTAACATCTTTTGCAGCACAAACTGCTGACAGGATCCTTTAGCATAGCATATGGAGGAAAGGGAATCTAAGCAACCTTTTCAAAAGGAGTAGTCCAGCATAGCTTAAGGACGTAACTAGCTGCATTCAAAAACTGGCAGGTAACAAGACCGCTAAGACCCAGTAACTAGAGCCTTATTTTTAAAATAACAATAACGTACTTAAGCAACTTTCAAAGATTTGGTCAAGTCCTTCGGTAAAAAATAATTTAAGAAAAACGACGTCTTAGCAGCAGAATTCTGGAGAATTTGTCCTTCGGAGCTTTTGACAAGTGTTACTGTCTCAACTACAGCACCAAGCGCGAACCCGAGAGCTGCAAGTAGGTGCAGCGCAGCTCTCCCTCCCCGCACACGCTACGTAAGGGCTTCGGGAGCGCTGCAACAGCGATGCGTTCCCTGCCGACAGCTCCCCTCCGTCCCCGCAGGCCCACCGCAGCGCGGCCCGGGCGGCCGCTGCCAAGCAGGGCGCCTCAGCCACCCCGGCGCCACGGCTCCGCGGCGCCGGGAGGAGACCGAGAATGGATCCGACCCTGAGCGCCGGGCCGCCCCCCCCGCGCAGCGGCCCCGCGGGGGGAGCGCCACCCGGCTCCCCGCCACATGCACCCAACGCGCCCGGCTGGGCGGAGCGGGGGCAGCCTCGGCCCGGGCCACGCCGCCCGCCCTATGCGGCCCCGCGCCGGGCCGCCCCCCCGCGCCAGGCCGCAGGGCCCGCCCCCGGCCGCTCCCCGGCGCCAGCTCCCGCGCGCCGCGGCCCCCCCCGCCCCGCCGCGGCCTAACAGAGCAGGCACGCCGCCGCCGGCGCCCAGCGACGCCCCCGCCCCGCCGCCCCGCACGGCGCGAACGCCCCAGCCCGCCTGCGCCAGCGCAAGGCCTACCCGGAGCCCGCGGCCACCCGCCCCGCCACGGGGGCTTACGCGGGAGCCCTCGTTCCCGGCCGCGGGCCCCCCCCCGCGCGAGGCGGCCCCCCTGCGCCGCCCAGGGACTCACCGGAGCGGGGCCTGCGCGGCGCAGCTCGGGCCCAAGCAGCGACGGCAAATGGCGCGCGCTCCTCCTTCTCCTCATGGACGGCGGCGCGACCCCGGCAACACGCGGGGTTTCCCGGAACTGTTTCCAGGGACCGCTGCCTCACCCACTCAGGAACTCACGCTCTAGACGAGCGGCCAGCCGCGCCTATGAGGCGTGGGAGGCGGAACGCACCGTTCCTCCTGGCGACCAATGAGAAGGAGGCACCTCAACCAATCGCGCAGCGCCTTCAACCCGGCGCGCCGGTAGGGCCGGCGCTGGGAGGATTTAAAGGGGCAGCGCCGCCTGCGGCCTCCGAACAAAGAGAGCGCGCAGGGCCGCTCCCGCACCGCCCCTCACGTGTGGTGCCAGCGCGGGCGCCGCCCTTGTGGCCGGGCGGAGCCGGTGCGGAGCCCCCGGCCGCGGGCAGCGAGGCCTGGGCGCGCTCCGAGCAGCGCGCGGGGCTGTCGCCCGGCAGGGTTAGCCTGGGCTCGTTAGGGCGCTGCTGTGCCGGGCCTGGCCCAGCCTCTCCCGGGCCCTGGCTGGCGCTCCCGGGCCGTGGGGCTGCCGGGCATTGCGGACGCAGCGCCCTCCGGCTCCGGGGCCTCTCGGGGCTGGCTGGGGTCACGTCGTGCCGTGAGCCCGGTGGGGCAGTGGGCCTGCAGGCCCGCCTGAGCAGGGAGGCAGCAGCCACCTCGGGAGCAGCGGTTTGGACCCTGCTCAGGGCACCAGCGTGAGGGCCTGCTATTCTGTAATTAACCTGTGATGAGATGTAACTTGCCTGATCATCTCCATGCGAGTGCAGACTTGATGCAATAAGTACATGAGTCTGGAGAAATCAGCTTGTTGGCACCAGCCATGTGGCACTGCCTTCGTCTTGTCCTGCCATTGTGTAATGTGACAGTAAACGTGTGCATGGCTGGGCCCGGGCGTGGCGCACCGTGCAAAGGGAATCCAGGAAATCCCCATGTGTGGATGTGCATATGGTGTGTATGCATGTGGTTGTGTCAACCGCCCCTCTTGAGTCTGGTGAAGAAATAAAAGCAAGTCATGCTGGGACTCTGAGAAGGTCCTTCCTGAAGTTTAATTACAAAATGCCTCCCGAAGACTGCCCGTATTGGTGTATGAAGTATGTATGTTTCAATCCCTGTTGATGTGGAGCATAAGTAAAAATTGTATGTGTTGCCTGATGTAAATACAAGAAGCTTTCTGATCCAGAAGTCAGAGGCAAACTTGTACAGATGTTGGAGGTGTTCAACCCATCTTGCTGAACCTGTCTGGTGGCAGACACGCCACTTCTCTTGTGAAATTAGCACTGCCTCTGCGATTTCCCTCTCCAGATCTGGCAGTAGTGACAGCTCTTTGCTGAATGTAGGGTCTACTGTGGCATGAAGATGGAAGGAGGTACAACTGTTCACTGCCTTACCCATCAGAGTTCACTGCAGCAGTTTATTTTACTGTGAGTTGAGAACCATAGGTTTAAGGAGTTCTCACAGCACAAAAATTGAGAGGAATTGAGGGATCTGAGCACCTGCCACTTTCGTGGTGCTTAATAAGTGTCTTGAAAAGCTCTTAAAATATTGTATGTAATGGTATCCAGGAGTGAAATGTGGGTTCGAATGACATGTGTCCTGTCAGCTGGCGACTGAACATGATGTGACTATAGCAAAATGTATATTGAGGCGTGCACACTTCTGGCAGTGTAATCATTCTCGTTGTTGAGCACTACCAGACCTTACAGCAGGAAGATTCCTAGTGTACCAACTGCCAAAATTAAAAGCCTTGATGGCAGTGCTGACACATCTGTTCTGCATTGGTACTTCCCAAGCCCCTTGTGGATAATTAATTATATGCAGATAGTTGTGAGCATTAGCAGGCGCAGGTTTGGGGGCAAGGGCTTTTTTGGTACTTCTCATTTCCTACCCAAAATCAATATCGATTTTGTGTTAAGCCTGATGCATTTTTGCCAGTACAGGACTTTAGCATGCTGTATTTCTGTTAAGATATTAATAATGTAAGCGATTTTTAAGTCGGTGTTCATTAGATAGAATTGGTAATTCGACATGGATTAACAAAAAGCTGCCACTCTTCCACCTCATGTTCTTTAAGAGGAACTAGTGCTAGTAACTTTTTTACTGCAATACTATACTGAAATTATTTCCCTTATAATACTGGTTCCATTGAGCAGTCTAGCTGATATTTTTTGCTGTGGTGAGGTCTGTAAGCTTTGATTCATATGACAATAGAACCTTTGTTACACTGAGGAAAATAGTTTGAAAATTTGCTGCTGTGTGCTGCAGACTGCACATACGTTCTCTGTGATGGGCCTGACTGAATTCTGACACAAAGGCACGTCTGCATCCTTCAGTACATTTGCGATTGTCTGCCCATGCCAGCAGGGCATGGGTTGTTAGTTTCGAATTGTGCTGCTCTTTGTCCTCAGTTGAAGGTGGTCCTTTCCTTCCATTTTTACTTTTGAATTTTCTTGCCCTCTATGTTTTGGGGGCTTACAATAAGCAATCCCTGCCCTGCTGTTACTCTCTGGGTGCTTGCCTGTTAAAGGCAGCACGATGTGAGAAGGTGGTATCTTCTGTTGTATTGCCATTTAGTACAAAGGTACCAGAGCTCCAGGCTGGCTGTAGACCTCAGTCCTTTGGCTTATGGACCAGGTTCTGTTATATTGCTCCAGAACACATGCAGCTACTACCTGCCCTAGCTTCTGCGTGTGCTTTGGCAGTTGCTTTGTTGTTTGGTCTTGTCTCATGCTCTGTACAACAGCCTCAGCCCAAAATGATTTGAACGCTGAACACCAACCAGGAACAAGCTATGGCATGCAGGTAGTAGGGTTAGTCCAGTGCCAGGCAGCAAGATGAGCCTGCAAAGAGGTCCTAGATGCTCTGGGATAAAGAGTAATTTAAAATTTTTGCTAGAAAGTACTGGAATGATACCAGTTACAGCTCTCTAGGGTTGGAACTAGAGAGATGTGCAGAAAACCTGATTTAGTCCTGGGCCAAGGTGAGGGAGAACAAAAAACATCTTGGAACCAAGGGAAAGGTTAAGCTCTGCTGCAGAGAGCTGTCTTGCATCAGTCTGGGAGGGCAGGCAACAAGTCTCATGAACTGCAGGAAGTGGTGGTACTCCAGTCTCAGCCGATAGCTAAGTGCAGAGGTGAGACCTTAGCTCCTGCTGTCTGCTTTTCTGATTCCTTCAGCACCCAGGAGTCCCTGGGTGCTGGCAGGGGAACAGGTGAGCATATCTATTAGCAGACAGAGCAAAGGAGGTGAAGGGATCAGGCTTTTCAGCAGCTGTATTTACCCTGCGACCTGTTGACACTCTGCTATTGTGCTAATGGCCAGAGGCTGAGTTTTGCTGAGGCTCAGCCTGTTCCCGTCCGTCCGCCACTCCTCTTCCAAGCTTGTACTGAAATTCCTTTGTTTCCACATCAGACAGAATTGACTCTGCTGTAGCTTGTGTGCGAGCTGCTAACATACGTATGGAATACAACATTTTCTGGTGCTTTAGGCTTTTTTATTCTGACCAGCTATCGGTGCAGCTATCATGGATAACATGGTGTGGATGTGCCTGCCTCCAGCAAACATATCGTTTTCTAGTGCTCTGCATGTAGCTCTTCTCATGTGTTGCCCTAAGCCCAAGCTTCCAGTGGAGGAGATTTGTCTTAATAAAAAATCTACAGTCTTTAGTTACAAGTGAGGAACCTTCTGGAAGCCCGCAGTGTGTTCCACCCCCTCTAAAGCAGGGAAATTATCAGGAAAACTTCTGCCTACAGAGGCCATACTGCTGTTATTACCATGTTATTTTTTGCACATGTTTATTTTGCCTTGCACAGAGCGAGTGTATTTGATTTTAGGAAAACATAATTAAGTATATGCTGCGTCTTTATCCTACCTAATTTCCCTTTTCTGCTCTGGAGTGGGGAGGAGGAGTGTGACAAAAAGGCCCAAAGAGACCACAGTGGGCAGCCCGGGTATCTTGTGCTAAAACCAGCTTGCTGAAGATCTGGGATGAGTCACTTTCCTCTTGTTAGTTCTGTCCCCACCCCTCAGCCAAGGATTCTTGGCAATTTCCGTCATATTTTTGTAGGATGCGACACAAATGAAGCACCTTGGGAAGAAGCCTCTGTTTGCTGCAGCAATAATTGCCAGCTGGGGTTTAGCTGCGAGCAGGGCACTTCTCCTGCTTCTGCAGTGGCCAGGCAGCGTTGGGCTGTGATCTGCAGGAGCAAGAGATGGACAGAGGATCTGGGGGTAAGGGAGGGTATGCATCTCATTGAGACATAAAAGTCACTCCAAGAAGTGAGGTATTTTCTTCATGAATCTGTGCTGTAGGTGGCTATTGAGAGTTTGGGTGTTGTGAATGGGGTCAGTCCAGCCCTCAGGAAAAATCAAATAACCAGGATGCACCAGGCTGGCAGGGAAGAGAGAAGAATCCCTTCCTTTGTGTACCCCTGTGCCTGTGGGACAGAGGGGAAGATATTCCGGCCACCAACCATTCCAGACCATTGAGGAAACCAGAACAATAAGCCCCTCTATGGCCTGTTGTCCGAGCTAAGCGCCATCCTTGCAGCCTCACCAGTTTCAAACATCAGCTTCAGGTTTTGGTTGCTCCACACCAGAACCGCCTGAAAAGAGCCAGCAGTTTGCAGCTACTGCTTTCCAAAAGACAGCTGATCCCTGTCTTCCAGGTCACACTGGACTGGGAGGGGAGTTATGGGAAGGTCTCTAGACAGCTTGTACCATCTTAACCCCCCCATGACCATCTCAGATCCGAGGTGTAATCCTGCTTTACCCTCAGCACTCCCACTCTGGAGTTCTACAGCAAGCGGCATGCACTGAAGTGGCTGCAGTCCATAGCTGGCACCTCTCCATCTTCTGGCCCAGAAAGTGTATGACTGAACCCCAGATAAACTGCCTCATCCTAGTCACACCAATGTCCACATAGCTGGTCAGAAGCCCTGCGGTACTGCAGTGCACTCCAGAATACCAAACCCTGTTGGAGAAACGTGCATCAGACCAAATGCCACCATCTTAAATCGTCTCTGCCTTCTTGTAGCTGAAATACTTCTGGTGAGAGGTCTGTCTGTAACTCAGACATCTCGCACATTGACCTCTCTCTTACATTTTTCATCCTAAGCGCTGTCAAAGGAGCTGTGGAAAAAACACGGTACAAGCCTTCAAGCTGGTGTTACTGCGATATTGCACTCCACTTGGAAGAAAAAGCTTCGTAAAACACCCCAGATCCAATACGCTCACCTGTGATGGGGTATCGCTGTATCACAAGGAGCAGTAAGAAGCAGCATACACCCCGTGTTGTTTGGTAACTTACTGCAGAGACTGACAGTTCAAAGTTTAATAGAAGAAAAAAACGTTTCTCAGGAGATGCAGTGACGATGAAACTACACAAACCAGGATGATTTAACATCTCCTTTGGTAAAAGGCAGAAGTCCCCTTCAGACATGCACCTTGAGCCTCCTTTCCTAGTGATCAGATGCCACACAAACTCATTCTTCTTACTCACCCCGAGGAAAAGGGAAAGACATTTCTGCAACAGAACCTGCATATGAAAAGTTTTAATGAGCACCAGAACCAGCACAAGGAAAGGGTTAGGGTGCTGTGACCGGACCAGGGTGCTGGAAGCTCCTGTAGGAGCTGATTTGCTCACGGAATGTGTGGGTGGTGGGCTTGTGATTTCTGGAGAGAAGTTCAGCAGAGGGGCCCTTGGCTAGGCAGGGAGATTTGCACTGCCAGGGAAATAAAATGGTGCCTGTATACTAGGAAGGGCCAGGGTGTCACCCCCATTAGAATAAAGCAAACTGGTTTCAGGGACATTTAGGTTACTGGGACTCCCTGGAAGACGAGGTCAGTGGGTAGAATAGAGCAGAGAAACCTCATCACGAGGACAAATTGAACAGACACCACCCAGGGCATTAAGGTTTACAGCCAAGTGGAATCCCTGGTAGGAGGATGGCTGCAAAATCAATTATCATGCCAGCTGGATAAAAATAGACACCTTTCTAATTTAGCAAAGGTCCCACTGAGGGATTGGAGAAGACTGCCCCCTCCACACACACCCCTCCCTCCTCAGCACTTCTCACGTTTGCTTTGCGGTGGGTTTGGCACTTTTGGACTCCACAAGCCGTTCAACTTGCTAACCTAGCAAAAGATTTGTTGGGCTCAGAACCAAAATGCAGGCTGCTGAGACAACAGGCTGACTGACTCCCCCGGGAGTCCAACAGATCAAGAGCGTAAAAGGGAGGACAAGAGGGGGAAGCAGGAAGGAGACCGTCCGCTTTACACAGCAGCATCGCTAATCCGTTCAGCTTCTCGGGCAGCTGTAGTCGGGGGGCATGGTTTTATAATCACTGTCTGCCAGTCAAGTGCTGCTGAAAGGGACTGCTCGGTCAAGATCTACAGCTGCCTGTCCTCGTCACGCGTACTTCCACTGCCCTAATCTGACAGAAATTCAGGGTGACTGCAAAGCAGTGACTGAACTAGACATTTCCCTCCAGAAGATGAGATGGGTTTATGAGCATGTGGTGAGGGACCCAGCACATTCACTGGCATAGGAGCCACGCTGAAACTTGTGCAAAACTGAGCCGCTCACAGCGGCCCAAATCACAACACCCTCACAGGGGGTCACCGCAAACCCCCTCCCCCTTACCAGTGCTCGGGCAGAGGCTCTGCAGCTCAGCTTGCACGGCAGCACAGGTAAGATTTCAGTGGTGCACAGAAATGCAAAGTAAATCACAAAGCCATGAATTTAAGCCCTTGTCTATTCCCTTCAGAATATAGTTGTCCTAATATTTATTTCAGCTATTAAATAGTCTACTGTAGCTGCGCTTGCAAGGAATTGGTCTTCTGTAGGGATATCTCACTAGTGACTCCACAGCTTTCAGGGGAGGCCAACCAGCTGACAGATACAATGGGAAAAAGATTTTTCAAATGAGTAAAAAATTTCAATTTTTTAAATGGGTATAAACTAAACAGGTCAATAGTATATAGCTTTTCATGACAGTTCTTCCCACCAGGTTTCATGTTCCTGGGGAGGTATGGAGGGGGAGATAGTATTTTTGGCTCACATTAATCAGCCCCAACTAAAAGGGATGGACCCCAGTGATGGCTCGACACGACCTCCGCAAGCTCGCTGCAACACCACCTTCCACAGGCTGAGCAGAGCCAGGCAACCACATCCTTCACAGTGCAGCCTGCCTTCCACGGCCGAGCACATGGATGACATTTCCATTAAACAAGAGCTTCTTATGGCACGGACTCTTCATTAGAGCAACAGTGCTGTCATTTACTCTGTAGACAAGATGTACCACTAGCTGCCATGTTGCACAGGGGAAAGTGGCCCAAGGGGAGCAGCTGGCTGGGGTTGTACCAGTTAACACAGGAGAAACTGGGACACCTTCAGCCAGCCAGTCACACCCTTGTCAAAACACTTTCTGCATCAAAGGCTCCAACTTGCCTCCTGCCGTTTCAGTCAGGGCTGTTCCAGCCACTCCTCCCCGGAGTCCAGCTTCACTGCAGCGCAACATACACCAGGCTTTAGCAGGGGCAGAAATTCAGCCTGTTCAGGCAGACTTACAGACACAACAGTGCAGGTGCAGAAGGAAAGGCTGTTTCCTTACCTGCCTGCTCTCATTACATAAAATCCCTGTCTTGTCAGGGCTTAGTGCAGTAAGGCTGCACTATTTCAATAGATTACTTGCTGGATGTTTTACGATTAATTTCTTATATGAAAATTGCAAAAGTAACCAAACCTGCATAAAATTAATCTTAATTCATCCTTCTTTGTAAAGGGACTTTGATAAGGAACATAGAGAACTAGAGACAGAAAAAAACCCCCACTACTGAGCAATTACAAAGTCTCTGCAGAAAAGAACATTTGCTCAGGATCTCAGCTGCCTTGTTGAGCTCCTGGAAGCACCTGAGAACCTGGCACCACCACAAGCGAAATCTCCGTAACATAGGATAGTATTTTCCCTCTCTTGTTCATGGCACCGAACACTAAGGGCAACCCCGCCCCCCCCCGTTTTTTACATTCTTGTTAGTTCAGTGTGGAGAGCCATCTCCCCCCTAAACCACAGTGACAGTTTTCTTGAGACAAAGCTACTCCTGTGTGAACAGGCCTCTGGACACGTACTGTAAGTATAAGGGATCGTTTCTTTCAAATAAACCTAAAGCAAATAGTGAAGTTCTGTATCGGACTGCCTATTGAAGAGTATATCGTTATTTTGGAAGGTCAAGGAGGTTTAAAACCAGACAGTGGGTTATTATGTTTTTTTCATTAAACAGTTACTGAAGAGAAAAAAAGCCAGTGAGTAGTTTATTTGACATTGTCGCATTTGACATATACCACAGTATAGCTGGACAAATTTGGATTACGTTGGCCAAAGCACAAAGTCAGCGCTGTTACACACCACGGTCTGTACCAGCCATGGACATTCAGCAACAGCATCAGCTTAGTCATCGTCCTTCAGCTGCCTGATCTTATGCTTGTGGCGCTCGATTTCTTTCTGCAGACGTTCGATCTCTTTCTTGTGGTGGTCGATCTCCTCCTCATGGTGTTTCCGTAAGGCAGAGAGCTGCTCCCGCTCCTTCTCCCTGCGAGAGAGCACGGTGCGAGGTGCAGCACCCGCACGGCAGGGGGGGTCCTGGCTGTGCATGCGTGGGGGCGCTCGGCTGTGGCTCTATGTGCGTGGCTCCTGGCTCTGTGTGCGCGGGGGGGCTCGGCTGTGTGTGCGTGTGTGTGTGGGGGGGGGGGCTCGCCTGCAGAGGGGATCCTGGCTGTGTGTGTGGGGTCCGGCTGTGTGCGCCCGGGGGGTCCCGGCTGTGTGCGCCCGGGGGGGTCCCGGCTGTGTGTCTGTGGGGGGCTCGGCTGTGTGTGCGTGGGTCCTGGCTCTGTGTGGGGGGGGGGGGGGGCGGGGGCCGCGCTCACCTGAAGTACCGCTCCTCCTCCGCCGCCTGCTTCTTCCCGAAGGCACCGCCGGCCTCACGGATGGCGCCGCCGCCGCCGCCGCCCTTCCCGGCGCCTTTGCCCAGCTCGCCCAGCTGCGGGGAGAGACGGCGGTGGTGGAGGAGGCACCCACGGCCCGCACCGACGGGCACCCGCGACCGGGCACCCGCGACGGGCGCACCCACCTGGTCGGCGCCCGAGCCCGAGCTCCAGCGCTGCTGCTGCGCCACGAGGGCCCCGCGCAGCCCGCCCCGCGCCGCCGCCGCCACCGCCGCCATCGCCGCCTGCCCTTGGAGCGCCGCGCGGACGAGGCCCGGCACGGCCCCACGCGTCACGGCGCGCGCATGCGCAGCCCTCGCGCCCGGCGCTCCGCGGCCCGCCCAGCGCTGGGGGCCGGGCCCTTGCGGCCGGCGGGTCCGGTCTGGCCGCGCTCGCCCGCCCCGCGGCGCGGCGGCTCCGGCCCCCGCCCCGAACACACACCCCGGGCGGAGCGGCCGGGACCGCGGGGCAGCGGGGCGGGTCCTGCCGCCGTGGCGCGCGCGGTGGTCACGTGCCGGGGGCGCCGCCGTGCTCACGTGTGTGCGCACGGCATCACGTGGTGCTGGCGATGGCGGCGGCGGCGGGGGAGCCCGGGGCGGGGGGCGCCGCCGAGGAGGCGTTCCTCACCTTCTACAACGAGGTACCGGCGCCGCCGCGGCGGGGGGCGGCCCGGCCCCGCCCCCCGGGCCGTGCCCGCCCGCGCCCGGCGTCCGGCGGCCTCCCCTCCCAGCGCCGGGGCCTGGCGGGCCGCGCGGCGCCGGGCCGCCCCGAGGGGAACGCGCCGGGCCCCGGGCCTGGCCGGTGCGGGCCCTGCGGCGACAGGCGGGCGGAGGGCGAGCGGTGCCCGGGGCGGGCCAGCGGCAGGCGCCGGCACGGGGAGAGCGGGCGTTCCCCGGGCGCGCCGGCCTCTGCCGCCCTCCGAAGGGCCCCGCTGGGGCAGGGCCCCGGCGTGCGGCCCGCGCCTCACTGCCTCGCACCGAGCCGGTGGGAGCTGCGCGCCGCCCGCTCCGTGCCCGCCTCCCCCGCGGCGCCCGGCCCCTGGGTGGGCAGGCGGCCCGCGGGCACGGGGTCTGTGAGCCCCCTGGGTGGGCGGGCAGGCGGCCCGCGGGCACGGGGTCTGTGAGCCCCCTGGGTGGGCAGGCGGCCCGCGGGCACGGGGTCTGTGAGCCCCCTGGGTGGGCAGGCGGCCCGCGGGCACGGGGTCTGTGAGCCCCCTGGGTGGGCGGGCAGGCGGCCCGCGGGCACGGGGTGTGAGGCCCCTTCCCCCAGCCCGTGCAGGGCTCCCCGACTTGGTGTGCAGCTTGTGTGCGTTTCGCTGAGCCTGCCGGCGGACAGGCAGTGCCGCCGTGGTGGGTGCCGTTTTTTTTAAATAAAGACAAGCCTGACATGCGATGCAGGGTTTGGTTTGGCCTAATACCTACAGAACTGAACTGTGCTGGATCACCTGTGGTCAGAAGGCGGTGGTCTCGGGTACTTGCACCGGTATCACTGGAGGTGTTTATGGGCTGACCTGCCGGTGGGGGGTCAACAGTGGTGGGGGGGGTAGGTGCCCAAGGAGTCACTGTGGCACTGCCAGTGTAGGAGCAAGGTGAGGGGAAAAACCACAACTGCTGAGCCAGCCATGGGAGAGAGAGGCAGGAGTGCTTTCTTGGGTTCTTTATAAAGTACAATGTTAAAAATATTGTCATGCGGTAGAGAAGTCTGGAAAGATGTACTCTGCTGGCACTTGAGTCAAATAACTACAGACTTGGGATGAGCAAGAGGTATTGTGAATTGTAGCATGGAATGATGATGACTGGTCTAAGTAATCGCGTGGGAACACAGGTAAGCACATCGTGATGGTCAGTTAATAGAGATCTCTCTTGTTCTTCAGGTAAAACAAATTGAAAAACGTGACTCTGTTTTAACATCAAAAAACCAAATTGACAGGCTGACCCGACCTGGATCTTCCTATTTCAACCTGAACCCTTTTGAGGTTAGTTTGAATGTTTTATCCTCCCTTCTTCTGACTGCGTATACCAACTTCCAGATTTACTGGGTATTTATTTCAGTAAAAAGATGGAGCATAAAGAAAGAAAAATATCTCTACATTACTGTGCAGAAGGCTTACAGAAGACAGAAAGGTGGTGTGTGTCTTCCTGCTCTCTTTTTCACTGTTTTATGTCAGGCACAAACTATATTCTTTTGACACATTTCCTTTGTGCAACAACACTAGAAGATTTGGCAGGTTAATGCTAGGTACTTTCTGAATGAGACTATAATGGCTATAGGTGGCATGCCTGTCAGGTCCTGTTCTGAGCACTTTTGACGTGGCATTTCTAGTTGTGTCTTTTATTTTGGATCTTCATCCCACTGAACCTGCATAGTGCGTCGAATGAGAGAAGAACTTTCACTCTTCACGCTAGTTAGCAATCTTTGAGGAGTCACTGGAAAACGGATAATTCTCTCACACATTACATGGTTTGATTCCGGTTGCAGTCAGTTAGGAAGTCCTGATGACTATAAAAACTGAGGAAGACAGTGGATAAAACAGTATGGTGTTCATCTGGAGCTGGCTCTTTCCCTGTTTGTTTTCCTTCCTGATACCATCTTTGTCTGCCTTTTTAAAGTCTCGAGTGCCTTTTGTAGTCCCAATTTAGAGCTGGTCAGCCAGATCAGTTGGCAGATTCACCTTGACAGTGTTCGGTGCTGTGTAGACTGTAGTACTTGACTTGGAGAGTAAATTAAGAAAGCCATTTAGAAGTAGACGGTAGCTTTCCTGCAAGAGAGTGCTTTTTGTTTACAGATTCTCAGTGTCAGACTAGCAAGCGTCTCCATTGAGTAGGCTCACTTGTTGCTTAGGACTTCTGTTCAGTAAATTAATTCACAGAAGAGCTCCTAAACTCTGCTGCATCCCTAAAGATCCATAGACAGGTGGGCTCGTTCATGGAAACCAGACAGTAAAACCCTCCTGTCTTTCAAAATGATAAAATCAATAAATTCTTACAAAGTAGTACATTTCTTGCCCAAAGTTCTCAGTTATGAATGATCTGACAGTGCCCCAAAGTCACCATATGCTTCCATTTCTGCCAAACTAGGCATTGCTACAGGACTGGCTGAAGGTTCAGACCAATTGTGGCTATTTAGGGATGGCAGCTGTCTACATAAGACTTCAGTGTGGAAAGGACACTGGCGCAGTCGGAGGAATCTAGCATGGCTAAAAGCAGAATGTCCCAAACATGGTGTCTCTCAAAATGTTTCTGGTTTGCTAGGTGAAAATTCATCTCCTGAAACAGCACCCTGACGGGGGGAGCTTTCTGGCATTGTGTATCTACACCAGTGAACCAAGTGTGTAGAGCTTGCTACCAGGAACCTGAAACATGGGGAGTATCATTGAACTTGCTGTGCTCTCATGGTCTCTTTCAGGTACTGCAGATGGAT
Organism: Falco peregrinus; assembly: GCF_023634155.1. NCBI lineage: Eukaryota > Metazoa > Chordata > Aves > Falconiformes > Falconidae > Falco > Falco peregrinus. The sequence goes on from NC_073723.1 coordinate 120,717,615, forward strand.
CCTGAAGCCACAGATGAAGAGATAAAGAAAAGATTCCGGCAGGTATTTGGCTTTTGCACCTCTGGAAGAAAACTAGAAGCTCTGTAGAGATTGTGCAGCTGTGCTTGGGAATGAGAGAAATGGTGGTAAAGCTATATCAGGGTAGAGCGGGTAGCCATTTGGGGAAGAAATGCATAGAACAATCTTATCAATAAGAGGAGAGCTGCAGAAGCATCCCTGGTCCATGCATGGTATACTTCTTTGCCTGTCAGGTGTGGGATGGGGCTATTGCAAACTGATACGCCTGTGTATAATCAACTAATTAAACTTCAGTTCAAAGAGAAGGTCAAAATTTGTCAGAAGAACTGAGAAAAGGTATTTTTCTCAAATACATGGACTTGGATCCAAGAGTGTATTTTCTGTGAAGTTTCTTTAAGGATTTCAGTGGTCATTTTTAGCAGCTGGGTTACATTGAGCAGCCCTGCTCACTGACCTGTCTGCAATGTCCCACGCAATGCAGGAAATGTTACACGAGACTTTGTCTGCTGACACATCTGCAGCAGAAATTTGAGTTTTATTGGTGCATGCAGCAAAGAAACACAGTATTTGGAGGGCTGGAGCCTCCCACCTGAATTAGTGTTGTAAACGTCAAGAATTGTCTCTAGGCAGGAAGCTGTGCTGGCTGACAGACAGACGTGCCTGCCAGGTTGGTGATGGGATACGGGCTACTGCCCTGTGTGGGAAGTGGGAGGATAACCTTTTAGTCTGTTGCTGACTTCTCAGTTCTGCAGATCAATAAACTGGGGCTGTCATAGCTTTAGGCTGATAGAATACTACAGGGAAATGGTTTGAAGTCAATGCGAAGAAATGAAAAAAGTGCATGGAATTGTGTATTGAAGAAATCAAACACTAAATACAGAACGTGGAACAGCCAACAGAAGGAAAAAGACATTGACCGTAGCAAATGATGGAGTCAATCAGCAGCACGCTGCTGTTCAGGACCGGGGGCAGACCCTTTTCCAGTGAACTAGAAAGTGCCATCTGCAGAGTTCAGGAAGTAATTATTTTGCATTCTTTGGCACTGATGCAATTTCAGTTGCTGCACTGTGACTGGTTTTGAGCACTATACTAGGAAAGATGCAGATAAACTAGACAGTCCGTGCAGCAACAGCAAAAACAAGAGGTCTGGGAGGGGAAAAAAAAGCCATGTGGGGAAAGTTGGAAAGGAAGGTGGAAGACGTGTGCTTTCCCAGCCCACTTAAGGTTGCCCTAAAGATGATGGTGATCAATGTCCTGTCTCTGCTGGATAGAGAATACAGCAAGGAGTTTTCTTAACTTTCAGTAAAGGAGCCTAAAGGAAAACTTCCCCATTCTTTTTAAACAGATATTTGGACAGCCTTAGGTATACTGGCGAACTTCTTGGGAGGCGTTGTTGAGTAGAAGGTAAACTTTGAGGATGATCTTTGTAGGTTTGTTTCTTCTTCAGACCAAGGATATAAAACTTGCATGACCAAGGGGTTCGTATCAGCCCCAGGCACTGTAGCAGTTTTTCTCAGACAGCCTGTTTATTACAGGGTTTGTATTAGATTTGTAAGGTTTTACTGATGCATACTTCCACATGCTGTCAGCTGATTTGTCTGTATACAAAAGAATATGTTCCCCTGTGGTTCCTTCTATCTGAGACTATTTCCTTCCTATCACAAAAAATCTGAAATATTCTTGATCTTTTAAAATGGTCTTGATCGCTAGATCCTTTTCCTTGCAGTTGTCAATATTGGTGCATCCAGACAAAAATCAAGATGATGCAGATAGAGCCCAGAAGGCGTTTGAAGGTAATGCTGTCACCCTTTTTCTGGGCCAGTGTATGATAGTAGTTGGACTGCTATTTTTCTGTAGCTGGTTTAAAGGTTTTTTAGGGGTGGGGGCCCCACAGGTGGGCAGAACTGCTGTAGAGGTGCTTCAGATGAGGGAGAAGCAGTTCTCGCATGGCATTTCATGGCATTTTAGCAGAAAATGTCACCAGGTGGCAGTAATTGCATCGACAGTTCGCAATGGGGACAAACACATCTGTGGGGTTTTGAGATTGTTGAAGAAAAACTGTTCAATCTGTGCATTAGATTCCATTCAAAGACCCTACGACAGAAGTAATATGATGGGTTTAGGCGTATGCTTTGCGTTATGCCATTACGCACCTTACACTTCCCTCATGCCCTGTAACTACATCACTTGCTAGGACTGATACTTTCACCCTGCTAACTCCAAAAAGTATCTGACAGTTTCTGCGATTACTGTACCCCAGAACTTACTTGATTAATTGTGGTATCACTTACCTAGATGTATTTAAAAACACAAAACAAACCCTAAAACCAACCAAACTTGCCAGATTTTAGGGAGCAAAATTTGTATGGTCAACAAATAGCAGTCTTGTGATGCCTTGTGAATGTGACTACTGGTGCTATTAATGTTGATGCTTTTCGTTAGCTGTAGATAAAGCATACAAGTTGCTGCTAGATCAGGAGCAGAAGAAGAGGGCCTTGGATGTGATACAAGCAGGAAAAGAATATGTGGAACACACTGTAAGTATTCCATAGGAATGTCCGGGGTGGGGGTTGGTGGTAATCAGTTGTTCATAATTTGCTTTTTGGTATGCCTGTTGCATGTTTGTGTCATTAAAACGTGAGCTGAGGAAGACTTGTGATGGAGCTGTGCAGGTGAACTCTGAGCTCTTTATGGCATAAGCAAACGTGGTTTGTCCAAGACTGCTGTTGAGCCCAGTGCAAGATAATTCAGTGAAATTCAGTACTTGAAATAATTAGGTCAGACCACATGATCTGACCTAAATATTTTTTTTTTCAAGTCTGTGAATGAATGATGCAGTTCAGATATCTGTAGGTGGAAGAAAGTAGATGATGACAGCAGGAGACTGGGAAGTTTTGGGGGAAATGATCTATAAGATAAGGAGCTTGTATTGCGTTGACCAAAAAGTTGGTTGCGTGATGTGGGTAGACTAAAACAGAACAAGCTTGAGAAAGCGAATGATATGTGAAAACTCTAAACCAAGGAACACTTTTATGTTCTGCTTGTTTTTACTCTTTTGAGTATTGCAGAGCTGGACAAGCTTCCTGCTGTTTTGGATGGTGTATATTAGATATGAATATATCTTAAAAATAAAACAAAAAATAACCAACAAAGGGATTATGTTGAATGAATAGTATGTAAAATAGTATTTTTAGTAACTATGGTTAATGTGATAGTCATCTTGTATGTGTTTGTCTGGACCTAGGACCAGGGTGTTTTGGTCTAAAATAAAACATTGATCCAAATCAAGAACTTCCTGTCGTCCAGAGTTCTTCCCACACAGTGAAGCAGGAATGCAGAACTACTTGGATACAATTATACTTTTTAAGCTCTTATCTTTGTTCTGAATCTTTAGGTGAAAGAAAAAAAGAAGCAGTTGAAGAAAGATGGAAAACCTCCCACTGTAGAAGAGGATGATCCTGAAGTTGTAAGTCATGCACTGTTCAGAGAAACTGGGGAGTACAAAATGTGTTTCAAGGAATTAGGAGTCAAAACCAGTACAGAAGTATTTATTGGCCTTAAGAGTGTTGTAAATCCTTGCACTTGAAGAATAAACTCCGATAAGCCACTGTGTAGAGTACCATGTGTTGGATAATACCTGTATATTTTAGAAAATAGTTTAACTGTAGTGTAAAGATTAAATAGATCATGAGATTATATAAATCAAAATACCCTGTTCTCTTCTTGGAGCAAGTCTTCGTTGCTCGCACATTACACAGTCTTTTTTGAATTGAATTTCTTGTGTTCTGAATGCTGGAACCGTAGCATTCTTGCTGCCAGCAAAGGCATATATAGAACCCACTGCAGCATGTCTGAAATGTGCTTTTAGTGACATTTTGTAGTAAGAGCTGTTTGGCTTCCATATAGCACTCGAGGACAGATGTGCTGTTCTGCCACAAATCACTTTTATTAAAAAAGGCATGACATAACATAGTTCTTACCTGGTTTCTAGTCTGAAAAAGTCAAGTGATATTAGAGGTTTTAACAGAATGATAGGTAATTATCAGACACTGATAGCATTAGTCTTATTGTCATCACCTTTCTTTTTACTACAAAGTGTTTTTTTCCTCTTAATGTCACCACAGTAGCCCCTTAAACATCTTATTTTCCATTGATTTTCAGAAGTCTCTTGCTGTTCTTTAGTAATGAAGTTTGGTTTAAGTATACTGATGTTCCCTGGAACTGGAAGGCCAATGCTAGACTTTTACAACACATCGAGAAGGCCCACTGGGGCATTACTATCTGAACAGTGATGGAATTTTCTGGTTTTTGTCAAAAAAATTGCAAGACTTAACAGAAGACTAAGAGAGCTTGAAATGAACAGTTCTATTTAGGCACAGCTTCGTGAAGACAAATGAAAATGAGACTAATGTGAGACTAATAAGTAGTTGTTTCCCGGTGTCAGGGCAAGAATCTAACCAGTGTTTCATGCGTTTTCATATGCCACTGCTACCGACTACTGTCAAGGCAGGATTTGGGACTATGTAAACATACGTAAAATGTAAGAAGCATAAAAAGAATGTGAACCATATGTAAGTTAGACTGCTCTGTTAACGGGCATTATTTTGACACTGGGTTTGTGTTTTACAGTTCAAACAAGCTGTATACAAACAGACGATGAAGCTCTTTGCTGAACTGGAAATTAAGAGGAAAGAAAGAGAAGCAAAAGAAATGCATGAAAGGTACGAGCAGCATTCTGCTTGTGTAGTTCAGGCTCTTCATCCCTTCTCATGCTTCCTCAGAGAAGATAAGGAATCATAGAGTCTTAAAAAAGTCTTGAGTTGGAACGGGCCTCTGGAGATCATCTGGTCCAACCTCCTGCTGAAAGCGGGGCCTTGGATTAGATTAACGAGGGTCCTGTCAAGCTGACTTTCCGTGATGTAGATTCCGCCACTTCTCTGGGCGGCCTGTGGGTTGTAGACCTCTGTGCTTGAGAAATGCAAACAGGAAACTTGCCCTCCTGTATTTAAGACATTGATAGGTATCTTATGTACTCTTACAGAATCGTAAAATCATTTTGGTTGGAAAAGAACTTTGAGCTCATCAAGTCCAATCGTTAACCTGGCACTGCCAAGTCCATCACTAAACAGTGTCCCTAAGTACCACATCTACGTGTTTTCTAAACACCCCTGGGGACGGTGACCCCTCCAGCTCCCTGGGCAGTAGTGCCTGTCCACCCTTTCAGTGAAGAAATGTTTCCCAACACCCGATCTAACCCTCCCCTGGCGCAACTTGAGTCCGTTTCCCCTTGTCCTGCCTATTGTTATCTGGGAGAAAAGACTGACACACACCCCTGCCTACACCCTCCTGTCAGGGAGCTGTAGAGAGCAAGAGGGTCCCCCTTGAGAGGCCAGCCAAAACACTTAAATGGTGACACATATCTGCATGTTGTTAGCATGCAAATAATTGACTTTTAATTGTAATTCAGAAATACCCTGTGCCATGTGTGATCCTGAACTATTTTAAGTGTTTTGATCACATGTTGCCTGAGTGCTCACTGTGGATGCACTTCATAGAGCAGAGTTTCTCGACTGGTCAGTGAAATCAGTCTGGGAGATGATTGCAGGGCACTATTTTTGATTACAAATTAAAATCAGGGGGGAAAAGAATGTCATTCTTACCTTGCGTGCTCAGGTGCTTATTAACTTCTCAAAGCATGTATTCTCAACAGTTTCAGAGATTTACAGCTAAAGTTATGGAGTGCAACTTGTTTTGCCGAGCAAGAGAAGCTGACTCAATAATTAAGTCCATGCATGCTGTCAGTGATGCCAAACCATCTTTCCTGGTTGTTGCTTTTCCAGATTTGTAATAAAACTGTATTTGCTGTGCTATCTTAGGTGTACATATTTATCTTTTCTGATAAGCGCTTTAATCTGCCAAGAAATCACAAGAGCCTTCTGAGAGTTTTCAAAGTATTACTGTGTTTCTTTAAAGTAGGTGTTTATGTGTTCACGGCTTCTTTGTGGCTTCCTTTCCAGGAAGCGGCAGAGGGAAGAGGAAATTGAGGCACAAGAGAAAGCTAAACGAGAGCGAGAATGGCAGAAGAACTTTGAGGTAATCAGCAGCTTAACTTACAGGATAGGCCTGAGTGATTCTTGGCCATGCTGCAGGGAATGCCCCTAAAGGGGGGAGAGACCTTTCGTCTGCAGGTGCTATAAGACAGTTTAAGTAGACACTTGGTAAAAGATCGTGCACAAGCCTGTTTTTTTGTCCTCGTGTGGGGAGGAGAGCCCGCTGATAGGGCTTTTCCCAAACAGGTCTGGTAGATTATGATACAGTATTCCTCAGCTCTGTCAGCAGTTCATTCTTGTCCCTAGCCAGAAACTTGAATTGCTGCTTAGCCCAGGTCACTGGTCACCAGTAAAACTTAATCTGGCAGCTGTTGAACCACTAGTGTGGACGGTTATCGGTACTTTTCAGCCTGGTTGCTAACACTCAGGGAATCTGTACCTCCTGTGAATGTCAGACATGTGAATGACAGTCACTTCCCTTTGACCCTTCCACGTTGTATTCAGGGTTTAGGTGTATCAGAAGTAGCTTTATGGTTGTTGTGCTGCTATTCTAGGGGTCACACCTACAACCTGCCAAAATATTTGATCTAGCCTGTAACTCTCCCCTCATTACACACCAGAGGCGAAGTCTTGTGGCATGTGGTGGGTGGAAGGCAGGAAAGAAGTCAGTAATGGTGTGCAGGACCTCATGAAAAGATGAGCTAGATTGTTCGCTTAATCCAAAGGTGGGTAGCAGTCTATTCCTCAGTTCAAGAGGACTTTAAAAAAGAGGGTATCCGGGAGAGAAGCATGCGAGCTGGACTAGCATCCTGTGGAAAGTGGAGCTGCACGTCCTTAACCAGTCCTAGACAGCTGAACCTCAGCACTTGCACCTGTTTTCTCCAGAGCCTTGTTGGTGACCATTTAATCCACATGAAAAGGCAGTGGCAAAGCCAGGTGTTCATGTCCAAAATGCGTCATGGGAATACACAAGAATAAGAAGCTTATTTCTGCTTGTGACCATCATTGAGAGAGGGTGATTGAAGGCAAAATAACACATGAATTCTTAGCTGCTCCTGTGTGTGTGCTAATTCAGTGACTGCCTTTAAAATGCATCCTTAAGGAGTATGTGTGTTGCTGCTTTGAATGATATTTAAACTGTAAGGAAAAAAAATTAAGTTGGTATTTTGCAGTTGTGGTGCAGTTTCAGTTTAAAAGAAACCAAAACAACCAGACAATCCCAACACAAAAATCCCAACCTTTAAAGGCGCTCACATTGTACCTCTGCACTGCTCTTCTGGGCTCTCCTGTTCCAGGTGATTCCAATCCTTGTCTGCATACTGTATCTTAGTTCTGATCCTGTCTCTTTACCCTGAAGACCTGTAGGTTTTGTTCCTTGTGTATGTTTTGCAGTACTTCTGAATCCTCATAGGAATATCTGTGTCATCCAAGTGGTTGCCTGCTGTTTCTAGAAGCTATTCATAGGCTGCTTTGGGAGCTGAATTATATCTTGACATATTTTACAAGGACCAGGCTGGAACATCTACTTTCCCTCAAAATTCGCTTTCTTGGTAATTTCAAGAACAGCTTCCACCAACAAACTGTAGGGAGACAAGTAGGTTAGAACTGAAGTTGCCATACAGTCTTCTTATTCCTAGCAAAAATGTGATCACAGAATAGTTGAGGTTGGAATGGACCTCTCAGGTCCACCTGGTCCAACCCTCCTGCTCAAGCAGGGCCACCTAGATTGAGTTGCCCAGGACCATGTCCAGATGCCTTTTTAATATCCTCAGTGATGGAGACTCCACAACCTCTCTGGGCAACCTGTTCTAGTGCTCGGTCACCCTCAATAAAAACTTGTTTCAGATGTTCAGGTGGAGCCCCCTGTGTTTCAGTTTGTGCCCATGGCCTGTGGTTCTGGCACTGGACATCAAGAAGAGCCTGGCTCAGTTGTCTTTCCACCATTTTTCAGATACTGGTACATATTGATGAGATCCCCCTGAGCCTTGTCTTCTCCAGGCGGAACATTCCTAGCTCTCAGCCTTTTCTCATGAGAGATGCTCCAGTCCTTTAATTTTCCTTGTGGCCTTCGTTGGACTCTCTGTAGTATGTCCACGTCTTTCTTGCACTGGGGAGCTCAGTGCTAGACACTGCACTCCAGTGGTGGCCTCACTGGTGCTGAGCAGAGGGGAAGGATCAATTCCCTCAACCTGCTGGCAATACTTTGCCTAACACAGCCCAGGACACCATTCACCTGTTTTGCAGCAAGGGCATGTTGCTGGCTCATGGTCAGCCTCATGTCCACCAGAACACCAAGCTGCTTGCCAGCCAGGCAGCCCCCAGCACGTGCTGGTGCCAGGGGTTGTTCCTTTCCCAGGGGCAGGACTTTGCACTTCTCCTTGTTGAACTGCATGAGGTTCCCGTCAGCCCATTCCTCCAGCCTGCCAAGGTCCCTCTGGATGGTGGCATGGCCCTCTGGCCCAGCGGCCTCTCCTCCCAGTTTTGTGTCATCTGCCAACTTGCTGAGGGTGCACTCTGCCCCATCCTGCAGATCACTCCTAGTGTCTGGCCTTCCCTGTCCTGCCATGGGGAAGGAGGGGAGCGAAGCAGACAGGTATTGTCACCAGAGCCTGAGTGCAGCCCCAGTATTTATAGCTTGGTCAGATGGGCCTTGAGTATGGATCCCATGCTGTGAACTGGATCATCCCTGGACTTGTTCTGTCCTGCTGTGAAATCTTCAGCCTGTAGGGATTGTAAGTTGGCTTTGTGGGAGGGGCGTGAGGGTTTTTTTGTTTGGTAAGTTTTGGTTTTCTTATTTCCACATGAGGGATTTCTGCTGCTCTGCCGGTAGGCCAGGGAGAGGAGAAAAGAGTGGATCAGAGACCTTTTCTCATTGTGTCTTTGTGATGAAGCTTGGGGCAAGAAGCATGAGATAAGACAGCAGTAGGTTTTCCTTGTCTCTTTTCCCTGCCTCCAAGCTGCAGCACAAGCAGAGCCATCTCAAGGATGTGGGACACAATAAGGAAATGGCACGTTCTGGGCTGACGGATTAGGAACATCCAGTGGAGATGAGGTTTGTTGTTTCCTTTGCACATCAGAGGATTCAGCAGGCTCTAGTCAAGACCGTACAACCCAAGCTGGTTGCTTCTGAAACGAGAAACCTGCACAGTGCTTATACTGGTGTTTGTGAGCTCACTTGTAGTTCCACTGTGCTTCATCTATCGCTCTGGCTCTTCGCAGTGGCTTTTCACCCTGGCTGCCAGGGTGCAGCATGCTGGAAGGGGGAAATTGCTATTGATCTCTTGAAAGTGGTATGTACTGCTCGTTCTCTGGCTCTTCCACTTCTTAACTCTCCTCTTCCTCTCTGTTGTTCCCAGGAAAGTCGAGATGGTCGTGTGGACAGCTGGAGAAATTTCCAGGCAAATACAAAGGGGAAGAAAGAAAAGAAAAACAGGACCTTCCTGAGACCTCCCAAAGTAAAAATGGAGCAGCGTGAATGATCCTGGCAGCACTGCCCAAGTGCAGCTCCTCACTCCCCTCCCTGCTTTTAAGGACTCATTGGCACCTAGAGTAAGAATTGCTTTTTAGTAGACTGTTTGTTTCCAGTACAATTAATTATTGGTTGAAGCATTTTTTGTACTCTGTCCATTTGAACTAGGGCCATAGTGTGAACTGGGCCAGGAACCCGCTACATGTAGAACACTTAGCTTAGGAGGGTCCACACCATTATTGCTGTCCTGTTCGTCTGCTGCCCTGTAACTCGATGTTTTGTACTTCACAGAGATTGTGCTGTTTCATTTTTGGTTTGAGAGCTGAACAAAATACTGGAAATGCGTCGGTACCTTTCCAGCCATCATCTGTCTCAGCAAGTTCAGATGTGGAAAGGTCCGAACTGACTCTGGGGATCTGCTCCCAGCACTGTGCAGTGCAGCTGTCCTGCAGGTAAAGTCCTGCAGCTCCTCACTGAACTGAGTGGTGCTCGGAAGGAGCCTTCTCCCAAGATCTGATTTCCAAACTAAAATCCCAGCTCTCAGGCTTAGACTTCTGTTAATCTCAGACCAGCCGGTCACTTCCTGTAAAGGAAAAATAACTTCTCTTGATTAATAGTTGAGTTGCAATGGTCTGTATGTAAAATAAATTTTTACCCAAGTTACCAGTTTATTTTTCTTGGAATTATTCAAGCATACAATTGCAAGGGTGTGAACCGAGTGCTGGCCATTGAAACGCTGCTGCTCTTCGGCATGAGCACTCCCTGGTAAGGGTCTGCTCTCATCCCAAAGTCTGTTCTGACTTGAATTTTGAAGTGACAGTCCCGCAGAGTGGCACCCAGGGGGATGGGGAGAGGATCTCTCTTCCCTGGGTGGATGCAGGTGTGCCAGTCCATCCTGAAAACAGCCTGTTGCTGTGCCTTTGGGAGTGTGGATGGTTGGGAGGACAACTCAAGCTGGTTGCTGCCATAAGAGGTAACAAAAAATGTTTTCACAAATACATTGGAAACAAAAGGAGGGCCAAGGGTAATCTGCATCCTTACTGGATGCAGCAGGGAGCATTGCCACAAAGGATGAGGAAGAAGGCTGAGGTACTTAATGATTTCTTTGCTTCACTCTTTAACAGCAACACCAGCTTCCTTCCAGGTCCCCATCCCCCTGCGCTGGAAAACGGGGATGGGAAGCAGAATGCAGCCGCCACGGTCCAGGAGGAATCAGCCAGCAACCTGCTGCAGCACCAAGACACACGGAGCGGTGTCTGGGGCCAGGGGACCCAGCCCAGGGTACCGTCCCGGGGTACCGCGGGAGCTGGCGGAGCAGCTCGCCGAGCCGCTCTCCATCACTGATGAGCGTCTGGGCTGACCGGGGGGCTCCCAGCAGGCTGGGGCTGAGCCAGTGTGACACCCACCTGCGCAAGGGCTGGGAGGAGGGTCCGGGGAATGGCAGGCTGTCAGCCTGCCCTGGGTGCTGGGGAAGCTCGTGGAGCAGAAGGTCCCGAGTGCCTTCATGCGGCACGTGCAGGACGGCCGGGCGTCAGCCCTGCCAGCGCGGGTTTGTGAAAGGCAGGTCCTGCCTGAGGAACCCGATCTCCTGCTGCAGCCCGGTGACCCACTTAGGGCTGAGGGACAGGCGGTGGGTGTTTGCCTGGGCCGTGGCGAGGCCCTTGCACCATCTCCCGCAGCGTTCTGGGGGGGCTGGCTGGCGGCCGCTGAACACGAGCCAGCAGGGTGCCCAGGGAGGCCGGCAGCATCGCGGCTTGTGTCCGCTTCAGCAGGGTGCCCAGGTGCCCAGGGAGGCCGGCAGCATCGCGGCTTGTGTCCGGAAGAGCCGGACCAGGGCAGCGCCCGTCCCCCCGTGCTCGGCGCTGCGGGGCCGCCCCGCGCCCCTGGGCTCAGCGTTGGGCCCCTCACGGGCAGAGGGACGCAGAGGGGCTGGAGCGTGTCCAGAGCCGGGCAGGGGGCTGGGGTGGCTGGGGGGGGTCGGCCTGGAGAGGAGGGGGCTCGGGGGGCCTGATCGCTCCCTGCAGCTCCCGGACAGGAGGGTGTAGGCAGGGGGGGTCGGTCTCCTCCCAGCCGACAAGCGACAGGACAAGGGGAAACGGGCTCAGGCTGCACCGGGGGGGTCAGATCGGGTGTTGGGAAACATTTCTTCACCGAGGGGGCGGCCAGGCACTGGCACAGGCTGCTCAGGGAGCTGGGGGGGGGGGGAGGTGTCACCATCCCCGGGGGTGCTGAAAAGCCACGTAGATGCGGTGCTTGGGGACATGGGCCGGTGGTGGGCTCGGCAGTGCTGGGGCAACGGCTGGACTTGATCTCAAAGGATTTTTCTAACTTAAAGGGTTCTGTGACTTGAGCACCTGTTAGGAGTTAACTCCTCAGAACGAGGTTCTCAGCTGTTTGAAGGTGTTCAGAGAATACTACAGATTCACATGTGCCTGGCAGACTCCTCTGGAGCCCTTTCTGCAGACTCTTCCAGTCTGCCCTGATGGCCATCCCCGTACTTGGGTTCTGTGGGTAGCTGCCTCCATGCTGTTGCTGCTTTTCTTCTCGTTGCCGTTAGCCAGCTCCTTTCACTTGGACTTGCTGTCTAATGTGCCCTCCCCTTCAAATGAGCGCCGTCCTTCGTACTGCTCGTTGTGTCTCAGGCGTTGGTGAGGTCTCTCTTCAGAAAAGTTGGTTGTGCTGTCCCTGAAGAGGTCCTCCATCTTCTCGTGTCTCAACTCGAAGTTTTGATTAATTGCCTTCTATTTCTGCCTGCTAGGGAGGAAGCGACGTGATAGCGTTGTTGTGTTACTGAATAGATTTGTGCAGGAAAAGCAGCTCCCAGGGAGGGTAAGTGCTTCCTGACAGCGCCCAGGGCTTAGATGGATCTGCTGAAATGTGGCTGGTGCTCTCCACTTGCCTTCATTTCTACTGTTCCTCTCATGCGCTGGTCTCTGTAACCAGATGTAAAGTGAAACATCCTTCCCTATTAAAACAAAGATATTTTGGTGTTTTATATATTAACTGGCTCTTAGAACAGTAGAATACAGTTCCTATGTTCTGTGTAAACACAGGAATACAGTTTCCTTACCGTTTTTGTCCTGCTAGGTAGTTAGCTTGAGCTGAAACTGAAGGGGCAAAACATAGCTTAAAAAATAACACATCAGCGATGCCTGGGTGGCACACAAGAGCCAAACATTAACTAGAAGCAGACCAAGGTGGGCTGACAGGCCTGGGAGACACTGAACTGCATAGCACTGCTCTGTTCAGGCGCTGAAATTCCTTTCTGTTGGCAGAGCCTGATCCTCCTTTAACTGGGAACGTGTTGTTAGGACACAAATTCCTTGCCAAGGCAACAATTAGCCACATTTGTTCTGGGGAAGATGTCAGTTAACTTTTGTGGTGCTGTCTGGGATGCAATCTCCTCTGCTTCCTGGCTGTAAGACATCAGCAGTGCTGGGCAGTAGCTCGGGTGAATCTCCATGTGTCAGGGAGAGCTCATGTAGGGGTTGATCCTACCGGGGGCTCCGTACGTGCGCCTGCGCATTTTGGGAGCCTTGTTGACCTGGATGTGCACAATGACTGGAGTATTTCTAAGTGCAGCCTTGCCCAGAGGACGTGCTGTCCCTCTGACTCGCCTGCCTCTTGTTCCCCTGTCACAGTATTTCTAGCTGAGAGATCTGTCCCAGTCACCCTAGTGCCAAAGTCTTTCCTTTTGTTCAGATGGTGTAATGGCTTTGCTGACCGATGGTACTGACCTTTGAGATCTTTACATTCTTTCCAGGTAGCTCAGGATGAGTCCTATGAGAACTTGAAATGTTTGTAAGAGTAATGCTTCTGTTTCTGCTTCTCAGAGATGTGCGGTTTTAGGAGAACTTGACCGGTGGAGTTGCTTACCACTGGCTTTCGCGGAGTGCAGCCTATGAGCAAAGCGAACAAAGTCCTGCTCCTATGGGCTTCTGCAGTCAGAGTTGTTTTTTTCCACAACTTGGTTGGGGCAGCAAAATGTGTAGCTTATAACAATGCTGTTTCATTCTCAATGTAGCTGTTCCTGTTTCCTTTTCTTCCTGTCCTGCCTATGATACGCTTCTGTGTCTGCATATGCAGTATTTCTCCTGTCTTATCTACTCAGCCAAGTCCTCTGAAGCTTCCCATCTGCCCGACAGGCTGTAGCAGCGTGAAGTACCTGGCCCTTTACTAGATACTTCTTGGCTCCACGGGAGGGAACCTGGGAGGTTAATTTTGATTCTTGTATTCAGGCTTTGTAAAAGCAAACTGCTCTGAATCGCCTGGATGGAAATAAGTGAACGCACAGCTTGGCCCCCACAGACACAGGCTGGGCTGTTGCCTGGCCTCTGCGAGGCATGCCAGGGTGGTGGGATGGGTTGAATGAAACGTTGTTTAATTTCAAGAGATGGAGATGTTGTAGAGATTGAGATCTCTAGGCCTCCTTCATTTTTGGAGCTTTTTTGGGTCAGTGGTCTTCGTAGACTCCAATACCTGTCCTCAATATGCAGGACAAGAAAATACATCAGTGGGAATAAAGAGTAATCTTTTTTCTTGTGGAAGGAGGAAAGGTACCAGATGGCTACAGTAGGATCTTAGCTTTGGTTTTCTTGTCCTCTTGTCCAGTTCCCATGGAATCTACATGGGAGACTACCAGAGCCCGGCTCCTTGCTGCTTTCTGGGAGTCCAGGGATCGCTCCTGCAGCTCTTGGCTCCGTTCTGGCAGCGAGGTTGCCTTCCCCTTCACATGCAATTGCAAGGGCGTACCCTGTGTTCAGCACCAGTGCGGTGGGGCAGGAAGGGACCTTTGCAAGTTACTTGGTTTCATGTGTCTGAAGATTAAAAAAAAGGGGAAACTGCAGCAGAACCCTACTCACTTGTGGATTAAGGGGGACAGGGTGCAGGACCTTCCTGTCTGGTGCCGCTGTGTGGTCCAGGGATGAGAACAGAGGGTCCCCTGAGCATGTAGACAAGCCTAGGTCTGTATTTCACCAGATATTCACCCAATTAGCTAGATTTCACGGGTAGAAAAACCATTCAGTAAAGGCTAGACCAAGTCACGGCAGCTGTAGAAAGCCTGGGAGATCAGCCAGAGATAAGGTCTGTTCTTGATAAGACATAAACCAGTGTGTTACTTAACATTTATCTCAGTTTGGCAAACAGAGTGATGTGCTTTAAATTAGCTGTCCACCCCGTCTCCTGGGTGGTAACAACCCTTTTTCTCTATGTGATTTGTATTTCAGAACCATAACTAGTTCTGGGGGATTAACTACAGCCAGTGTAGCACTGTTTAGAGGGACCCAGGTGGGGGAGACCAAGGGCTTGTGCTCTCGTCTTCTTCCAGATGAGTTTCTTTTGCTGGTCTTTCTCTGCCCTCTTAAAACAACTGAAACAGGAGAGACGCTCCGAGAGGTTGGCCTTACTGTAGGGAGTTTCCCTCAGGAAGAGCTGGGCGGCTGCAGGGTGTTATCCGGGGCGAAGGGGCTGTCTTGGCTTCCTTGGCCTCGTGCAAGCCGCAGTGTGAGCAAGCCCTCGCCTGCCTGGGCAGCGGAGCTCTACAGCTCACCAGCAGAAATGGGCATCAGTCCTTGTGTTGTGCGCCAGCGCAGCACGCCTGGGCCTGGCCGCATGCGGGGCTGCACCGCTGCCTTTGGAACCCTCTTGCTTTTGCCTTTCCCAGCCGCTGCTGCTGCTGGGGCTCCCCTGCCTTCAGCCCCAGGGGCAAACTCCTTTTGCTTCTTGGAAGCTGAAGCTCCCACAGCCCTGGCTTCATGTTGTGCACAAAATGGGCAGATGGTTTGGGAGTGCTGCTCCTCTAGGCTGGGGTCCCGTCTCTCCCACTCTGATCTCAGCGCCGCAGTGAGCACCGTGCGCGCTTTAGGTAGATGTAGGATGTAGCTGAGCTGCCTGATGCTACGGAGGCTTGGCAGCTTTCCCACTGGGAAGCCTCCCTGTCACACCAGCCAGAGGACTTGGGGCTCCCAGGGCAAGAACGGACACATGCTTCAGGGCAATGAGGTCTTCCCTTTGTAGCAGGAGGTCTGTGCCTCAGCCTGTGCAGTGCCACTGAAATGGACTCGCCTCCATTACTGTCCTCCTGGCCACTTGCTTCATTCGTGTTCCCTTTCTGGGGTATTCAGTTGTCCTGCAGCACCAGGGAAGTCCAGACACAGCATTAAAATTAACATGAAGTTGCAAAGTCCCCTGCGTCACAGCTACTACCGGATTCACACTGAAGCAAACACGATGTAGCCTGAAAAATAATCGATAGGATTCATGTGGCACCCATCTTCTCGCGTCTGGTCAAATCGCTTCCTTTTCAAATGCTGTCGGGCCTGGCCTGGGCACTTTTGTAACAGTTTTACCAAGTGGAACAGGGTTTGAAGGAGCGCGTTTTGATGTCGTGGAGAGCACCTGTAAAGGCAAATGACACCGGCACATAGGCCAATGCAATTGTTGCGGTTCAAATGGCAGAGCTGATCTCTGCTGGTCTTTATTTCGGCCTTGTGTGGGAAGTGGGGCTGTCACTGGCGCTAGGTGAGGTCAGCTATGGCTGCATCTACCCAAATGGTGAGGATGAGACCCCTGGCCTCTGCGGCTGCACAGCCCTTCTAGTGAAAATATTTCACCAGTGTCCATCCTGACTGTCCTGCACCCCAGTTTGTGCCTGTTGCCCGTTGCCACACCATTTGCCACTACTGAGAAGAGTTTGCTTCCGTCTCCTTCGCAGCCGCCCTTCCAACAGCGGCAGGTAGGGATCAGACACCCCTCGCCTCCGGGCTCTCCCGGCTCAGCTCCCTCTGTCAGACGTGCCCCAGGGCTCAGGCTTGGTGGCAGTTCTCTGCCAGTGCCGCTCCAGTTCTCCACGTCCCTTTTGAGTTGCACGTGCTGTTCCAGGAGCAGCATCACCAGTACCAAGCAGAGGGCTATTAACTGACCTCATTCTGCTGGCCATGCTCCTCCTAGCATAGCGAACTCCCCTGATTCACGAGAGCATGCTGGCAACCTTCTCTGTTGAGAAAGGCTGTGGTTAAACTGGTGCAGCTTTGCTGTTTGGTTGGGAAACCAGGGTGTTTGCTGCAGCTCTGCATGCTGCAGTGGGTGTCTGGCAGGCTTAGATGGGAACTATGGGACGTGCAAATAGCCAGAGCCTTCCGATAGCAGTGCGGGCTGCGCGCCTGCTCCAGTGGGCTTCCAATGCGCGTCGACGAGTTGTGATTGCCTGGTCCTTCAGGGCTGGCTCAGAAACCTCACACCTCCATCCTTGTAGAAACCAGTGCCGGTTCTTAACAACAAAGAAAACCCAACATTTCCTGGTTAAACAGCCAACAGTGAATAACGGGAGCAGACAGAAACACATGTGATTTCTTGTTATAACACAAGTGACTCAGACGGATGTTATTCCCGTGACTTAAGTGATGCCAGTGCCACCATCCCATGTGAAACCCGAGCAGAGCAATGTCAGAGCTGCTGCCCTGGGACTTCGGTGGCAAGAGGTGGTGGGTCCCCCATGTGTCTGTCTCCCCTTTCTTCTCAGGCTGAAGGAGCACAAGAGCTGAGGGAGGTTTATAATGCTGCAGAGGTGGCAGGGGGTAGTTCTCTGGCTGATGTTTCCCCATGTGGGGATTCAAGCAGCGAAGTGGTCTCATCCTGACGCTTTGCTCAGCTGCAGCCAGTCTCCACCTCCAGTGGAAGCATTTGAAGAGCTCTCACCACTGTGCTGGCTCCCAGTCCCATCATCTGGAAGGAAAGAGGCCCAGAGGACGCATCTGCTGAGGGTGCTGGGCCCCCTGGCCAAGCCCGGGCCACCTCTGCGACCCTGGTGCAGCTGAGAGCACCCCTGCCCTGGAGCTGCTGCGGGGCAGGGCCACCCCGCTCAGGCCTGGGTGGCTCCGGGTGACACAGGAGTGTGACAAGCCCTTGGCCAGGACAGAGCCTCTGCTGCTGTTTCCCTGCCGCCGCCTGCTTGCGGAAGGGCCGCAGGAGCTGGTGTCAGGCTCCAGGGCGCAGCCAGGGCATGTCTGAGCCGTGTTGCAAGTGCCAAGAGGGAAGTGAGTCACTCACCTGCGAGGAGCGCAGCACCCTCACCCTCCGTCCGTCCTGTCCTTCCGTCCCTGCCTCTTCCCGAGCAGGAGCGCCCGTGGCTCACCCTGCTCACGGCCGGGACCTGCCGGGCTGGCGTCTGCTGGGCCAGGTGCTCTGTGGCCCTCAGGTAAGAGGCTCTTTCCCTTCTGCGCGCTCCCCCAGGGTGCTGGCCTCCCTCCCCCAGCTCCACAGGCTTTTCTTGCGTCTGGGTGTCTTGGGACACGGGCTGGCTGTGTGTCCGCCCCGGATCTCTGAGCTGTGACATCTCAGACAGCTCCAGGGACTTTGGAGCCGTCCTTGCCCTCCCGTCCAGGTGAGCCGGGCAGACGCGTCCTTGCTCCCTGTGCCCAGCGAGCAGGGATGAGGTGCATCATGATGGCATGAGTCAGGCTAGCGCTGCCATCGCCCTTGGGGCTGTGGCAATAGGGACTGCCCTCACCTGGGTCCTGTCCCAGCTCTGGGTGGCAAGAACAACCCCAGCTTTGCTTGGATGCTGCGAAGCGAGGTGAGGAGCCCTGCCACTGGAGTGAGGAAGAGGAGGCAATGCCTGGAGCCTCTCAAGGAGCCCAGGTCCCTCATCCCACTCCTGTGTGGCCCCTGCTCCTCCCCGGCTGGGGCAGGGGGACGGGGCAGAGGGCAGGCAGCCGCTGTTGGGAGGTGACGTGCTGCAGCCTGGAGCAGCGCAAGCAGAGTGACCTGGCCCCGGGCAGCTCGGTGGGAGCACGGCTTTCCCCTCCAGCAGAGCTACGGCAGCCTGGGGCTGCAGCCTGCAAACCCGACGCGGTGGCCCACAGATCCCACCGCTGTGCCCACTGCGGCAGGGCTGGGCTCGGGCCCCACCTGCCCAAAGCTGCCCCCCTCCTGCTGCCCCCATTGCCCCCGCAGCTCCCGGCCGTGACCTTCCCTGCCAGGCCGGGGGTCCCGGCAGCACCGCCAGCTGCAGAAGCTCTGCCCTGCCTTTGCAATGGCTACCAGGAAGCGTTTCTGCTCGCTGCCCCAGGAGGGGCTCTCGGCCGCTGCGGTGGATGTACTTCTCCACGGAGCAACCCAAGCGCTGGGTCGCATTCCTGCATTGTTGGTAATGAGGTGGGGACTTGTTGTGCTGGGCTCTGAAACGCTCGCCGGGGAAAGCTACGGGGTTTGTTTAGTATTTCTTTCCTGCAACAAGCAAAAGGAAATTGTGTACAGGGTGTGACATGAGTAGTGGAAACTTGCAGACAGTAATGCCTAGCGTCAGATCATCAGCTGCTCTGGCTCAAAAGGAACTTCATGTCCTTTCACAGACCTGTCCTGGCACTTCAAAACGCATCCTGGTGACCAGGACTGGCAGGGATCCTGCTCAGCCGTGTGCTGCTCCTGCGCGCTGCATGCACCACACAACTTTTAGCCTGGTGGCGATGGCTGGTGCTTTCGCAAGATCCATGTTGGTATTTCATCTTGTCCTTGTTCACAGCTTGCCACTGCACAGGGCAGTCGACAGTGCCCATGGAGTCTGTTAGCTAAAGTGCCGTTCCTCTGCACTCCTCGGAGAGCTCTTCTCCACTAATACGGTATGGGTTTGCTCTTGGGAAGACCCCTCTGAATATTTCCTTATAATACTACATTTTTGAAACCCAGAGTGTTTCTGGTACCTGCAAATTTATATGTGGCCATCAAAAGTGCGTATGTTGCTAACGGGCTCCATCTCAAAAGGAAATGCCCCCAAGGAAACATGCCAGAGGCAGGCAGTGCATAAGAGGCAGTGTGCCTCTCTCACGGCGGTGTGCGCTTGCCATGAGGGTGCTGATGTGGTGCCAGAACCAAGGGAAGCAGCCCGCTGCCACAGCCGGCGTGCATGAATTCATCCCCGGAAAACATCATTTGGAAGAGCTGCTCCAGGATCCAGCGTCCTGGTACAACAGCCTGAAGTACCGTTAGTGCTACTTAAAAGCATCGTATGGGAATCAGTTATAGTAAAAGAAGCTTATTTATTTTTTTATTAGATTGCAAGTTTGCTTGATGAAAGTAAAAGCATATTCAAAATTGCTTTTTTTTTAACTTTGCCTTGCATGGCATTTAGTGGTTGTCAGACCTTGTGTGCATCCCCCAGACTGGAAGAAAGGTAAATATCACTCAGAACGGGGCAGTCAGAACCTGCTAGGACCACTTAACAAGCAAGGCCACTGCAAACAAAATGCATCTTAATACTGGACTTAAAGTTACGCGCTTGGAAACAGGCAGCAGTCCCAGCAGCAGGGGAGCAGAGTCCCCAGGCTGGAAGGGATGCGAGAGGGAGAAGTGCTGGTGGTGGGCACTGTGGGGGGCGTTAAGGGAACCTGTCAGTGCAGAATGGACACAATGCAGTTCGGGAGGTTGGGAGGGGGCTGTTCTCACCCTTTCTCTATTGCCTTGGTACTGGGAGCACTGAGTCTGCGTCCCCTTCTACTTTTCATGCGTTAAACGCGACAGCTGAAAATGGAGATGGTGAGGAAGGGAACTCCCCAGATAATTAAGAGGTGGACAAGTGCAAGCCCGGCAAGAGGCCCAGCTACGTGACCGAGCGGTTGTTCTGGGCATTTCTGTGAACCTCAGTAGCTTAAGGCCTAAGCTGAGCATTTGAGGCAAAGCTGAAAATGGTGTGGCACAGGGAACGCAGCCCTCAGCTGCCCACGGTGGCTCTCCCAAGGTGTGACACCACGCCGTGGGGGTCTCTGCTGCTCCTCACAGCACGGAGGTGGCCAGGGCCTGCCACGGGCTGCTTGCCACGGGCAGCATTTCATGAAGAGAGCCAGGAGAGCCAGCCTTCCCAGGGAGCACCAATGTGGACCGGCCTCTTCTGCTCCCCCTGGGCCCGTGTTGCTCCCCAGCAACCTTGTTGCAGGCTCAGGCACCGCTGCGTGCTGGTGACGGACTTTGTGGCTCCGTCCCTATGTGTTTCACACTGACCCAGGCACCAGACTCGGTGTTTCAGTTCCTGCAGGTGTCTGCAGGTGTGAGGTTTGTGCAGGACATGGTGCAGATGCTCCAAGCTCACATGTGCGCTGTGTGCAGGTGTAAGAGCAGTGTCTGCATGAAGGGCAGGTTAACCATCAGCATGGGAGCTACAGCTTGGGATTTATAGCTTAGCTGGGACTGTGTGTGCAGCTTTGCTTGTCACCGGTGTCTCCCTGGGCACCCCCGCAATTTGCATCACTGTGATGAGTGGTCTTCAGGATGCCACCAATAATGGCAGTCATCATGTGAAGGCAGATGGGCCAGGTGAAGACCTGCCATGCTGTGGTGTCTCAGTGTCCACTGAAGGTCCCCAAGACAAAAGGAGACGTGGGATGGCTGGATTCCTGGGTCTGTTTAGCCCCGACCTGAGTGTGAAGGAGACTGCTAGGGAATGAGTCTGTCCGTGGGATATATGAGTTTCCTACCACTTCCCTTCCTCAAAGTTTTTAAGTGAAAGCTCTTCTGGCTCCTGCCATTCATCTGTTTGGAAGAGGGATGCTCAAATGCTGTCTAACCATGGACACGGGGTGGGTTCCTATTCTGCCTTTACAGGAAAATCCCAACTTTGCCCTCTTTCAGGATCATCAGGAGCAGAGATACTTTGAGGAAACAGCTTAAAGGACTTTCCAGATCTTCACTGTGGTTAATTGCCTTTCCTCTACAGCTTATTTTATTTCTCATTTCCTTTGAGCTGATGTCACACGTTTCCTCTTCTCTAGTGACTCTGCAGTCATGCTGCAACTGTTCCCATTCTGGTGTCCTGTTCTTGAGAGCCGCCTGTGTGGAGACCTTTCCGCTCCAGGTCCGAGAAAATAACACCTGGAAGAAGACTGAGCATCCTCATTAGAACACCCACCACTGCTCTACTGAAGCTGAAGATGGACATACTGTGCTGAATCCTTTTGATGGTGGTAAGCAGAAAATACGCTTTATTACTGCTAGTCCTCTTGGAATATACTCTTGCTGATGGCATAGCTTGTGCTAACGTGGTCTGTGCACCTTGCTGCCATGAGCCAGTGGATCCTTATGGGAAGAGCATGGCCCATGGGAAGGAGTGTGGATTGGGAACAGAGTCCGCAGTTGCCCCGGCCATGCTCTGCTGCACAGCCGGTTACTTCCATCTCTAGTTCTGCATCCAATGGAGTTGATGACTTAAAGCACTTGGGGTTATTGGCTGGTGTACTATGCACAAGGAGCGGCTGGGGTTAGAGTTGCCAGGGGGTTTGGTAAAGCAATGCAGCCTGCTGCAGCGGGGAGCAGGACCCACACCCACCCGCCCACACCCCGACCACCATGCCAGCTCTCCCTTCTGCTGGCACGGAGAGTATTTACATGTTTTATACAAAGGGGAGCCACTTCAACAGGAGAGGCTGCGTGAGATCCCCCGTATGGTGCTCCGGAGTCTAGGGCTTAGGACATCTCACAAGTACACGGGAGATGTGAGCTTGAGTTCCTCCGGCTGAAGAAGAAGTGGGTGTTGGGTAAAGTTAGTGGGGAATGGTGCCATGCTGTCTTCTAGCTGTAATTTGTAGAATATCTGGCTTGACAAGCGAGAAGGGAAAAGCAACTCTCCTGTGATTCCCTGAAGGACCCTGGCATTGGCACTGCACAGCCTGCTGAGGCAAAGATAGGTGAGCTCTGCCAAGTGCTGCTGGGGTCAGGAGATGGCACTGCCATCTCCCACAGCCCACCACTGCCAGAGATTTCCCGTGGACTTAGAGCACATCCTTGCATTCATCCCTCCAGATCACACCGCCAGCCCCTTAGCTCAAACCCGTCTCCTATGCAAGGGTTTGCAGCGGAGGGAGATCTGCAAGTTGGCTCTTCCTTCCACCCAACTGGTAGATATGGCAGCTGATGGGCAGGCCTGAAGATCCCACCAGTAAAGTTCACCAGAGCTCCTGGGCAGTTTGGTGGCTGCCATGCCCACGTACAGCACCAGAAATGGAGAGGTGGATAGACAGTGCCCTGCAGCACACTCTAAAGGGACTTTGTGAATAACAGTTGTGCCTACGTATTGGCTGTGGGTGCTTCTCTCCTCCTCGTGAATTCTGCTAGAGGGATGCATCTCCTTCCTCCCCGTCCCCAACTCTTGGTATATTCAAGTCTGGTGCTACAGCGATAGAGCAGTTTTCATTGCAAAGATTCTAGCCACAAGCACCAAAACCATTTGCTGAAGTTGGCAGATAGCCAGAACACTGGGGGTTTATGATGCAGATTTGAAAAAAAATTAAGTTCTCAAATGATCTTAGGTAATTAGGACTTTTTTTCCCCTCATATTCTAACATCAGAATAGTACATCAAATACAGAGCTCCCCACTAGTTTCTCTTGCCCCTGCACAGCCTCACCCCTTTACCCCTTTCCTGAGTGTCTGCATCTGCTAGGTGCCCTCCCAAGTTGAGCGATGCAAACCCTTCTAACTGGTGTATGTCTGTCCTTACCAGAGATGGTCCCTCAGCAGGTGGGGGAGCTGGGCTTAGACACGGACCTTTATTTAAGGCCACGTTGTCACAATTACCACTTTCAATACCTAGATGAGGGTGTGTAAACAGATCCATGAGATGACCAGTACGACTTGCCTGGGGTCCTGCATGGATCACAGGTAGAACAGGGATCAGAACGTGGTGTCCTGCCTGCTCTGGGACCTCTCCACAGGGCAGCAGGGAGTGACACGTAACTCCTCAGGGATGTGCCAGACCTCTGTGGACGGAGCCCAGGGTGCCATAACCCAGAGCATCCTCGCCTCCTGGCTGCCACCAGCTGAACCCTTTAGAGATTGGTGGGTTCTCAGCAGGGTGACAGACCTCAAAGTGAAAGAGGACAGGTACAAGTGTCACCTGGCCAACTGCTACTACTGCCACTCTACTTGTTAATTCACATGGAACACAGCTGAAAAAGATTGAGTTTAAAGACACCTAAACCCCAGTGCTGGCCAGCACGCAGCAGCCTGTGAAGATCCAAGGACAAGGTTTGGCCATCTGTAGTTGTGATGTCCTATGGGAACCTGTGAGGGGTAAGGAGGAACAAGCTCAGGAAGATGGCTATTGCCTTCCTCTCCTGGCAGCTGGAAAGAAGTGCCAAGGGGTTTCAGGGTTTTCTGAAGAAAGGGAGAGCTTTTCTGTGTTAGAGCCGACTTCCCCATTTGCAGAGGAAAACTGCAGATGTGCAAATGCATAAATGAGGAACCAACAGCACATGGGCACAAAGAGACACTCAACCCAGAGCGGGTGAGATGTGGGTTCATGCTACTAGCACGCTGCTGGGGAAGATCCAGAAAGTGTCAAGACAGGAGGGTGCCTTCTCAGGAGGCAGCAAGTCTTTTTGGGAAAATGCTTCGGGGCTGGCAGAGCTGAGGCAAGCACGAGCACCCGGCATTCCCACCGTAACTTGCACAAGAAGTTTGGGCTTCGTGACTGGTGGTACAGCTCACTCACTCTCCAGGAAAACCACCATGTTCTGCAAATTAGGTTAAAACCCCAGCAAGTTTACCATCAGCGAGCGACCTAGTGTCCTTGCCGGTGGCTCTCAGGCTGCTTTACCTGCATTACAGTCAGTTATCTGCCCAGGGGGAAGGAAGAAGGAGACAAAAACGAGCAGCTATGCGAGATTGTGCCGTGGAGAGAGGAGTGCCTGCCCAGCGCCAGACGGGGAGCTGGTTCCGGAGTCAAGAACAGGGGTGCACGTCCTCGGGATGGTAAAAGCATGCAAGCGGTTAGACCCAGTCCATGTAAATCTGAGACAAGAACATGTACGGTATTGATGATACGGGAATTTTATATGTCCAAACTGTAGGCAAGATATGAAGAAATACTAACTGAGGCAGGGACTGGTAATATTACAAATCCAAAAGCATCTCTCTAGGGACAGTGTGTGCCAGCAGCCTCTCCAGCGCCACAGGGAAGCACAGAACTGCTGCTGACACTGGCTTTGATGCAGAAAGGGGGGGCGGGCGGGAGGCGCGGGGCAGGGGGGAAGCCAGATGGGTTTGATGACAACTTGAATTCAAATTGATGACGTGATAGACAACAGCCAAGATTTTAAGAGAGAGAAGCTGTAGTTAAAATCAGCAGTGTACCACAAAACCTCACCCTTTAGGATTAGTGACTCACCTTTTACATCATTCACTAAGGAAAAAAATTGAGAGGTCAGGTGGCCTGTGAAGCGAGTGTGAGATCCTACGGTGCCTGCAACCAAAACCAAATACAATCCTCACAAGTGTAAGCAGGAAAATGTCAGAAAACAACAAGTAGAGGGCAACTCTGGAAATGGCATTAGTGTGACCAGATATTTTTACTAGATATTTTTTCACTTCTGGAATTTCTAGGTTAAAATAAATTTAGGCATATTAGAAAGCATGAGGAACCACAGCGGTGGCGGGCTGGAAACCTGTTTGCTTATAGTAAAGGATTAAAAATCTTGAGATGGAGCAGAGTAGCAGATTATTTTATTTAAGAACCCTCATGCAGAAAAATCTTTTGAGATTAGAGATTAGTGAGAGATCTGCATGGCAGCAAACAATGCTTGATGAAGACAAAAGTGCCAGTACGGCATGGAAATGGGATCAAAGAGAGGACCAAGGGGACAGGGCAGGTGTCTGTACCTTGAGCCAAGGCACAGAGCAGAACTCCTGTGGTCACAGACAGCTGAAGATGAGAGGTGGATTTGGGCTTAGCAATGGCAGCATGCCAATCAGCTCGTTTTATGCTTTATATTTTTAGGTGAAAAGAAAAGCTGCAGCTGGAAATTCTCCTTCAGATGTGCCCACTCAGCACCACAATGTCTGGAAAGGGTAAAGGTGGTGCTGAAGGCAGTGCTGATTCCTACATTTCATGCCACATAGACTCTGAATTTCGCTACAACCTCTTCACTGTTTTCTACAGCATCATTTTCATTCTGGGCTTTGTTGCCAACTGCTATGTGCTCTGGATTTTCAGCCGTATTTACCCCACCAAGAAACTCAATGAAATCAAGATATTCATGGTGAACCTGACAGTGGCTGACCTGCTCTTCTTGGTTACAATGCCAATGTGGATTGTTTACTATCACCACCACGGAGACTGGATCATGCCTGAATTCCTCTGTAATGTGGCTGGCTGTTTATTTTTTGTTAACACCTACTCTTCTGTTGCCTTTCTGATGGTCATCACATATAACCGTTACCAAGCTGTGACTAATCCCATCAAAGCTGCTCAGTTTACCACCCAGAGAAGGGGTATCTACTTGTCAGCGGCTATCTGGATCATAATAGTGGGCAGCTCTTTGTATTACCTTTTTGACAACAATACTAATCAGGAGGAGATGGACTCAAAGAATTTCACGCGGTGCTTTGAGCACTACAGCTCTTCTGGCAGTGTTTCAGCTGTTCTCGCCATTCATGTCATCATCTGTATCCTCTTCTATATCATTTTCCTTTTCATACTAGGCTGGAACATCATCATCATCAGGACTCTGTTCTCCAAATCAATGCAGCCACGGAAGAGTGCTCATGTCAAGCAAAGAGCGCTCTGGATGGTTTGCACAGTGCTGGCTGTGTTCGTCATAAGCTTTGTCCCTCATCACATAGTGCACCTGCCCTGGACCTTAACTGTGCTGGAGCAGTGGAAGAAGGAAGACTGTCAGCTGCGCCAACAACTCAATGATGCTCACCAGGTGACTCTGTGCCTTTTGAGCACCAACTGCATGTTGGACCCTATCATCTACTGCTTCCTCACCAAGAAATTCCAGAAGCATCTTTCAGAAAACCTGAAGAGCATGAAAGGGAGTCGCAAATGCTCCAAGCAAACCACAGACACAGTGATTGAGGGCACCATCCACCGAGAAGACTCCATTAGGATCTAGTTCAGCCTTGTTCTGATTGTAGACTGAGATGCATCTTAGTCACTCATCTTTCAGGAGGAGGCACTGAGGGGCAAAACAGAGGACCAGGATATTACACTTCCTTTTTCCCATCAGGCAGAAGAATGGATGCTCATTTCTTCTACCACATGCAACTAGCAGAACTGAAACCTGTAGTAAGCTAGCAGAAAAGTGCCTTCTCTCTGGGCTGATGTTCTCATGCACACTGAGAACAGCTCAGATGACTGCTTTTACGTAAAAGAAATGTGTCATTGAGTCTCTGCAGTGAGCAGCTGGAAGCTAAGTGCACTCAAATTTTCCATTGTGTCAGCCCAGATAGCGCCGTCCTTGGTCTTTTGCCTGCCCAGCTCCCATGAAGAATCCAAGGTCAGACCTGTAAGAGACTTCAGAAAGACCTGGGAGAACAGACTGGGCTGCTAGTATCATCAAGTGACTTTTTAAGGCAGCTTGCACAGTTCTTTGAAGACAGTCTGAGCTGAAGAAGCTTGAGTGGCTAGAAGGGGTGTAGTCCAAGGAGTTCCTCAAATGCCATCAAAAAAGAGATCTGCACCTCTGACCCCTTCTTACCTATGTGCGTCATCTGTGGGGTCCGTACTTGACAGGCGTCTGGGAGTAGCTATTACAAACGTTTGCCTTTGCTCCCAGCTCTTGCATCAGGCGAGCAGTAGGCAAGAAAAGGAAGAGGTGGCAGTGGCTCAGCCCCCATATGTCCAAGGTATGTCCAAGGGGCACTACTGTCTGCCCTGGCTTCTTGTACGACAGCGCGACTGGCAGAGCAGTGGCCTCTTGCACTCGGTTTAGTAATTTTTGGCTGACTGCATGCACCTGTGGGAATCCAATCTCACTTTGGAGGCTCCTGATAACAGAAGATTACTGTCAGCATGGGCATTATGATAAGAAGAAAAAAAGCTTAAAATGCTTTGGTATCTTCTTTTCTTATTTATTTAAATTAGAGCTGTAGAAAGCAACTGTATGTTATTCCTTCCCCCAGCATTTCTATTTCTGCTATGAAGAAATGAAGCTGCCTCGTTCTTGATAGCCTCCCACAAGTGAAGTATTAGGGCAGGTCATGGCCACTTTCTGAGTAAATCAGCGCTGCACAGTGATCCAGGGCCTTTGACAGACAGGTAATTCATGCGCTGCAAGGGGCTGGGGACTCCTCACTCAGGGCTGGCTGCAGTCAGCTGGGGCCCAGGGCAAAGTAGTTTTCCAGGGGTGGGTGCCAAGTTCTGTTACCAATCATGAGACCCTTGAGGTTCCTCTTCTGACCCAAGTTGCTCAATCCAGCATAGGAAACTGGGCAGGGCAGGGAACTCACTTGTTTTCACAACAGTTTTTGGTTCCCTAAACTACATAGGGGAGCCTGGTTGATGACAAGAAAAGCATATCTGACCTGTGACACTGATTATTCATATGCAAGCACAGCAGCTTTCCTACACCCACCAGAGAATGTGAAAGATGGGCTCAAGTCTTTCCAAAGACAGGATCAACATTTGTGTTAGACTTTGCCTGTATTTGGTGGAGAAACATGTTCTTCAGATTTATCTCCTGAAGATCCTCAGGCAGCGTTTATGCTTACTGGTGCAAATAAGTACAAGAACCAAGTCATTTCTGTTTCTAATGCCACCTGCCAGCACCAGCCCTGCACTCCGGGCCCTGTGCCAGGCAGAGGAAAGAATCTGATTACAGCATGAATTCATTTCCCTTCTGGTCCTGGACTCTGCTCCGGTTATGACCACCCAGAAGGCACACCTGCTGGCACCTCTTAGCAGAGAGAGAATTCCTCAGCCATGTTCAAAGCTTTGCCCTGAATCTGCAGCGATCTGAACCACAGCACAGAGCAAGGGGGGCAACTTCTGTAATTTAAAAGCCTAAATCCCACTTGCTGGAGGAACCTGCCTCTGTATTTCTGCCTTCCCCAGGTGGCGTGTTCTGGCTGAGGCGCGCTCGCAGCTGGCAGATGGGGTGCAGCTTACCTTTTTCCCCTTGCCACCTGATGCGAATGGAGCTCTCCTGCTTCACAACCCCAAAGCACTAAACAGATGGAGTCTGGCAATTCTTAGAGGAAATGGAAACAGATTTTAGCTGGAAATCACAAAAACACGTGGTCTTCTATTGATTCCAGGAAAGCTTGCAACAGAGTTTACAGTTCAGGCTACTTACTGTGGCTAAGTAACATGCTTTACTCCACAGAAAACAGCTGTAAGGCTGGTGTGGGCTCAGAGAACAATTGCAAACTTGCATCTAAGGAAAAGGGTAAGTGGAGAAAAAGCGCCGAGGGCATTTCAGGAGGCTATGTTGTGGTAACGGAAGTCAGTAACAACGCCTTTCTAAAAAACCAGTCTGAGCTTCTACTTCTGTTCTAGAAATTACTTTATTGGTTTTATGCAACGTTGTGTTAGTCTGCTTTACTTTGCAATAAAATGGATCCACAAAAGTTCTTTTAAATAAGTGTGTTCCCTGAGTGTTTTGCCCTTTAACTTCTTCCACTTTCTCATCCTTCTGTATTTACACCGGAGGGAAAAGCCCCAGCACCCGCTGACACAGCTTCAGTTTGGTGTTTTTTTAGAACCACTACGTGAACTCGCGGGAGAGGTGACATTAAAGACTCAGCAAGTCCTGACCTGCTACAAGGGAAGGGGAAAGGGGTTCATTTCAGAGAGAGCAACTTCTGAAAGCCTGCGCGAGCGCCCCAAAGCCCCAGGAGGCCGCCCCCGAGCCCGCCGGCCCGCGCCCACGGGCCGCTCCCCGCAGGCAGCCGGGCCCGGCGCTGGACCCCCCGCCCGCTCCCCGCAGCTTGTCCCCAGCGCCCGGTTAGCGCCGCAACGCCCCGACGCAGGGGCTGGCGGCCGCTCGCAGCCCAGACAGGGCGGCTGCAGCCCCCCCCCCCCCCCGGCTCCGGCGCGGCTCGGCCCGGCCCTCCACCCGCCGCCACCATCCCGGCCCGGGCCTCGGGCGGCTGCGTCACTTCCGTCGCCGAGCGCGCGGCTTCCGGACGGCTGCGGCGGGCGGGGGCGAGGAGGCGCGGGGCCGCCGCTGCCATGTCCGCTGCGGGACGTGCTCGCGGGCCCGGCGCCGGAGCCGCCTTTCGGTAAGAGCCCGCCGCGGGGGAGGGGGGAACCGACAGGCGCCGCGCGTGGCCTCTCCCGGCCCGGCCGCGCTGCCGCCCGCGGAGCCCCCGGCGCCGCTCCCAGCCCGCCGCCCGCGGGGGCGCGTGTCTGACGGCGCGTGCCGGCCCCCGCCCGCGCGCAGCCCCTCGGCGCCGCGGCCCGGTGCTGGGGGGGGAGGGGGCGGCGCCGCTCCGGTCCCCGGGGCCTTGCAGCCCGGTGGCGCCGGGGGACCGCCGGAGGGGGCAGGCAGGCGCCGCCCAGCGCGGGTGCGGGGACAGAACCCTCGGCGGGGCCCGCGGCAGGCGGGCGGCCTCGGGGCAGCCCCGCTCGGGCCGTGCCGCTCCGCAGGAGGCGGCTACCGGGGCCGCGCCGCTCCCCGCGGGCCGGGTCCGGCCCTTGCTGGAGCCTGCGCGGACGAGCCCGGGAGGCTGGGCCGGGGCCGGCTGGGCTCGGCGGGCGGCGTTGGATCCGCAGCCGCTCGGCTGGACGCGCCCGGCGCTGGGAACGCCGCGCCGAGCTGCCGCGGCCGTGCGGAGCCCGCTGAGGCGCGGCGTGCCGGACCGGTTCGGTGCCGGCGTTTTCGGCTAAATCGTTTCCAGCCTGAAGCTGGCCCGCGATGCAGCATAGCTGTAGTATCACGGAGAAAAGCCTTGGTGGGCTTTGCTTTTGGTATGGAGCTGGCTTTCCTGTTTCTGTGATGCCCTTAATCTGTACTGCAACAGCTTCCAACTGGCAATTAAAAGTCAACCATAATGATTAAGATGATTGTCATTATCTGCCCCTGTTGTTTGCTTTCCTTCAGTTTTGTCGTTGTGGGTCATCTTAAATTCGTGATACTGAACTCGATAGGTTTTGTTGAGATTCGTGGCAATTCACGTGCCTCAAGGCACTGCTTTCACAATAAGCCACTGTGAAAAACTTGGGAGGATCGTGGCCTCCTCGGCCTGCAGAGCTGCTGGCCTGGCCGGCTCTACCTGCCGTGGCCTGGGGTTTTCCTTTTGCCTCGTGGTGCGATACTTCTTCCTTACGCAGTTCTGCAGTCCGATTTTTGTCGTGCAAACGGGTGATCTGCAGGTACGTCCTCACTGCTCCACAGCTGAGGTTAAGGCCGCAGGGTTTATAAGCCATTAGTTACTGCGACGTCTTTCCGCAGCTTTCAGCTCTTCCATGCAACCTCAGCAGCAGCTGCGGCACCTCGGTAACTGTTGTTGGGTCAGGTGACAGATTTGTTTGAAAAACTGTCACTTGCTCATCACAGCTGTAATCAATAGCTGTAATAATTGCCGAGTAATCGGTGACTTCAGGTTTTATAGCTTCTCAGAACCTTGCCTGGTAAATATTCTTTTTTTATATGTTTTTATCAACATATAAATACATTGAGTTTTGAATCGAACAGGTCAGAGTACAGTTTACTTAAATGGGTTTCCATGTTTTGTATTAATGCGTTGGAGTACGTCTACAGCAGATTTAATATACGATTTCCTAACTGTTGTGTACCAATGGGTAGTTATATATGAGTAAACATAAAACTGGATAAAATATACTGAATATTTTAATTGAATGTAAGGCCTGCACGTACTGTGTTCCCGTGTGCAAGTCATGTTGCTCGTAAAGATTCAAGGCTTAAAGCAGATATATCATTGTGGGCATGAGTAACTCAGTGCCTGTATTCTTAGTTATCAGAAGTAGGATTATTATTTTTTTTTCCTGCCTTGCAACTGTGTGTTCTTTTTTTTTTCCTGAAAAATGGGTGTTTGTTAAAACTTACACTGGGTCTGCTAAACCCTGTGATCAAAATAGGAGCTGTCAGGATGAAGATGTACAGGAAGCTTTTGAGGCCTTAACTGGAATCACGTCAGGATTTAACGACTAGTATTTTACGTATGATCTCATGCCAGTTAGTGTCTACAGACAGCATCGTCTCTTGCAGCAGCTCCTGGGTGTTTTTGTCACCTAAACCATGACCAGTGGCACACACTGGTTAGTTGTAAGTTGAGGAAGGTCTTTTTCAGCTTTTTCTTGCTTTATCTTATCCTTAATTTATTCTCTTTCTTTCATCCTAATTTGTCTGGAAGATTTTCCTTTAACTGGTTAAAGGGCACCAAAACAAGCATCTCTTCTCTCTGGTGGCCCCTCTCTAGCAGGGATTCAAGGATAGTCCATGTGGGCACTGTGACTGGAGGCACTCCAGTACCTGAGGGAGTAACTTCAGATCCTTTCTTCCTTCTTGCAGCTGTCTCCAGAGCTTCAGTGAAGGTGGTGCTGCAATGGTTCAGATCTCCTCCTAATGCGCTACCCAAACCTGATGTTTAGGAGAGTGCTGTGGGCAGAAGACACAGCATGTTGTAGCAGGCTCTTCAGTGTATGGTGTCATTTTGATCCACGATACGCCAGTCACTGCTGCCTTGTCTTTTCTAGGTTGTCACTGATCAGTTCTGTAACTGGCCAATATAATTAGAAAAGAAGCTTTGTATTTAGAAAAATAATTTAGTATTGTGATGAAGCTGGGAACATTTTCCATCTCTTAAATAAACTTCTGGGGTTAAAGGTATGGCTAGTCTAATTTCAGAGGTGATTGACCACTTCTTCAGTTCTGCAGAAGGTGGGTCTCCTGGTTTGGGAAGATCTACAGAGCTGTTCTCACATCCCAGGAGCTGCTTTCTGAGTCCTGAAATTTGCATTGTTTGTGTTTGAATACTGACAGCGCTGTTTCTCTGAGAGTCACCAACTGGAACATAACATAAAGTGGTAGCTTTAAACCTTGGGTGATAGTTCATATTTCTGTAAATATTGCATTATCATGGAATTCCATTTTGAAGATTTTATAGATCAGTCTCATACTGATGTCTTTTCTGTGGCCATTTTTTTGCCCTGTTCTCTTTTAGAGAGCTTAAGAAATTATTCCTTAAATAGGATTGATTTAAGATGATAAAGGTAGAAAAATTGCATATTTACGACCAGGATCATTTGAAAAAGTAGGTGATAAATTATTATTCAGAGCAGAAAATAAAGTAGCAGTTGTTTTCAAACCTATATGGAAGTATTCTGAAGTAGGTTCCATCACTGGTTTCCTATCAAAATATCGCCAGGCTGCTTTTTTTGGTAAAGACATAGTTGTTCTCACATACCAATTGGGGAAAATATTGTCACAGAAAACAACCCCGTTGGTTCAAGGCTTTGAAGTTTAATGTAGAAGTCTGATCCCATTTGTAGTACACCTGATGTTTTGTTCAGTACCTTTATAATAGCTCTTGAAATTTCAGAGGCCATTGGCTTTGTTATTCTGTGTGCTTAAAATCCCTGTTTCCTGTCCATCCAGAACTTTTGGTATAGGAAGGGGAGCTGGCCTTTCTAGGAGATAAAGGGACTCAAAGATACAGGGTCTCCTTTTTTTTTTTTATTTTGTTAGCTTGTTTGGCATTCTGGAGAACTGTAAAGACACATGAGGTTTAATTTTTCTTCTACTGTGTAATACTTTTTTTTTAATCCAGTAGTTAGCTCTCATGCTAAGCCTGCTTCTACATTTACCTTTCTGGGTATAAGGATGAATTAATTCTTCTGGCTTAAAGAAATTAGAAAATACCCTTGCCTGACCTGGAGAAAGCAAAAAAATCGCCATGAGTCAATCATGCCACTGCTTTCAGCATTTTAAAATAAGATAGCAAAGGTAGATTGACAGTTCTGTGAATTATTAATCTGTATAGTAGCTTTCCAGGACCCAAAGAATGTAACTTTGTGCTGAAGCACCGGGTTGTTGAGTAAGGTTCTCAGATCTCTGAATGACGTGACCTTTTTTGTGGATGCTGTTACAAAAAACATATATAATTGATCTTTACTGAAAGTCTTGGATCTTGCTAGCTACTACCAGAACCCAGTGTCTGTCATGCAGCGTCTTTTTCCAGTGAGGGAAGTAAAAAGTGGACTAGAGCATCTGTCAGAAATTCTCTTGAATTAGCTGGAATAGGCCTAAGTGAAAGATGACAGCCCTTTGGAGAATTTCTTGATGTTGACAGATTTTGGAGCTAAAAGGCAGCAGAAAATATGGTGGACTGCTCTTTCTCAAAGGTTACCTGTTACTTATGGTAAGCAAGAAGATACTAATTCCTTGGGCTCTCGTTTAGCCTGAAGGCGTCAGCCATCCTGCTGGTTCTGCCAAAACTTCCGTCAGGTTAGTGGCTTGCCCAGGGTCCCTGGCTTCCCTGGGGATGGGCACATGGTCACAGGTGACAGAGCTACCAAGGCTCCAGGAGCGGCAAAGATTGAGTTGTGCCTGTGTTCCTTGCCTGTCTCAGTTGTTAAATAAAACTGATTGTATCTTAACGGAGTGTAGAGTTAAACAGCCTTTGATTCCAGCTGCAGTCGTTTGCATAACGTGAGTCACTTTGCAACTGGAGTCAGCTAAAACAAGAATGCACGGTATTATCACGTGCCACAACTCAACTAATTACAAATACCGTAGTACAACAGTGACCTAGTCATTCATCTGTCCACATTAATTTTGCATTCTAGATTTTCTGCATTCATCAGAAACTTCACAACACATGTCACTGTTTTTGCTAGGATTTGTTTGTTGTCTGATTAGGAATTAATTGTCAGTGACAAGGTCTGAAGAAAATGTATTTCTAGCAATGCAGATATCTTCCTGATCTTGTTTGTTTTGTCCTGGAAACAAGCAACAACTTGCATATAGTTGCATATTGTATAGAGGACCTGGTTTACATGATGCCTGAAGCAATGCAATTCATTCTTCGGTTTGGTTTTGTTTAAGTATTGACC
The DNA here is from genome assembly GCF_023634155.1 of Falco peregrinus. Lineage (NCBI taxonomy): Eukaryota > Metazoa > Chordata > Aves > Falconiformes > Falconidae > Falco > Falco peregrinus. The sequence goes on from NC_073723.1 coordinate 120,751,938, forward strand.
AGAGAAGAGCAGACACCTGTAGCAGAAATGTGCAGACAGAAAGGTTTGAGTCTCTTTTTGTGACCACAGTTGTGTAAACCCTTTGTCTGTATCTTTAGCATGTGTGTTGTCTTACTCCTTCAGGGCCTTCACATGATTTTTCTGTGTATGTGGTGAAAGCTGAATGTGCATTTGGTGAGCCTGTGGTGTTGCTGCTTGTGAATGAACCCAGAGGCTCGCTAATTGCGATAGTGAGTAGTAATCCACGTTGAATTACTGAATGCACTGCTTTTCTGCGTTTAGAAGGAGACTTGGAAGAATGCAGGGAGCAAAAGCTATCTTTTTCTATAGTAAAGAAAAAGTTTCAAGTAGCACAGGTCCGAAGACTGAAAGCTTGTGTCACCACAATTTTGTTGTCTACAAGTATTTATTTTTTTTTTCCTGGAAAAGAGAGTTGTTGGTTGGAATTGGAATGAGTCATTGTTTTTAGAAGTTAATATATTTGACTGCTCTTGAACTGGAAGTATTTTCGATGGGCTAAATACAAAAAGTTATGTAATGACTAGGCTGCCTGTTAGATAATTCACATAAATAATAGTGTGAGAGAAAAAAGGAAATGGGAATAGATAGAAGGACAACAGGGAAGAGAAAGGAAATATGAATTATTTTTTTTTACTGTGAAAGTCTTGTTCTGGCTGCAGTATCTTTTGAGGATTATGTAGAAACTTTGTACTATTTTTGTGCATTTGAATGTAGCTTTTTTTACTGATTGACCTAGTCTGGAGCACAGGTAAGCTAGAAGCACTCACAATAACATAACAGCCCCTTCTCTTTCATAAACAGTAAGGCACGAGATAGAATCAGCTCAGAGACTCTTGGGTTGCATGTGATTTGGTCACTGGTACTGGTAGCACGTTAGTTACGATTCATACTAAAGAGAACCTGAACAAACGTGAAAGAAAAAGGGAACAGGGAGAAATGGGACCTTTAGAGTAGATTTGGAAAAAAAGTCATCAGATATTTCTTTGCCAAAATTGTACCCAGCAGAGGAGATGATGCTTTGAGATGTTAATTCTTATTTGAAACTTGAACTACCTGGCAAGAGCAGAGAGGGAAAAGGGTTTCACCAGTGAGCTGTAGCAAGAAGCAGCAAATCTTTTACCACCAAAGTCTTCATTTGTTTGATACCTGTTGATAGTACTGTAATGCCAATTTTAAGTTTTGGGGCTGTTGAGTTCCAAATGGAATGTGCTTGTGGTTTGGGTGATTTGTGACACAATAGCATTAACTAGTTGTTATCACTGTAATCATATCAGTTATTTTAAGTGTGATTAGGGATGCTAATCTGTGCTGTAACAAGTGTCTCTGAGGTATGGTGGAAGGAGGCTTTCACTGGGATGTGGTAATGCCGGGGACTAGCTGTACAGAAATGGTGGGCTGGGGTGTCTAGGGGAGGTGGGCACTGTGCTTGAAGGATTTTTATAAAGGGTAACAGCATTACAAATACAGGGAGAGAGAGGCACTATTGGGTCTGTATGGGTGGAAATCCCAGGCCTTAAATGTACTACTAGGATTATACTGGCAGCCCCTGGATCAGGGTGGCAATAGCGATCAGGAGCTATTAAGTGAGATCAAAGAAGATGCAAATTTGGGGGAGTTACAGAAGAGATTTCAGCTACTTGGACAAAGATCAATTCTGTGCCTCATCAGGAGACAAAGTAGATAGAGCATTCTTCGAACTCAATAAATGATTGCTTCCTACAGTAACTAAGTTTAAACTGACAGGAGAAGCTGCTTTTCAGAGGGTCATAGGACTTACTTTAAGCTAGTAGTGAGGTGGCTTATAGCAACCACAGTACAATTACATATAACTGAGTAGAAGAGGACAGCAGACAAAATAAATCCAGCACATGGATATTCAATTTCAAGAAATTAAAATACCTAAAAATGAATCAAGTAGTTTAAAAAAAACCCTAAACCATGAAAAGATCTGCCCGAAAAGTGAACAGCCTACAGTGAGCTTGGAGTTTGTTTAAAAAATACTGTGTCAGAAACCAAGGTATACCATTTGAAAACAAACTGGTGTTGTGTCCACCCCCCTGAAAATCCCTGTGTGGCTCAAAGATAAAGCTAAAAAGCCATCGTAGGCAAAAGATGAGCATTTAGAAAATGGAAAGCATGGTGGGTGAGAACAGGAAAATCTGTAGCATGGCAGGTAAAATGTAAGAAGAAAATTAAAAAGGGTGGAAAGGAGGTTGAAGAGCACCTTCCACAGGAGGCTCAAACCAGTAGTAATACATTCTCGAAATCTGTCCAGAGCAGGAATCCAGGTAGTGCTTGTGTGGGATTGCTCGGTGACCGAAGGTGATGGAATGGGCACCTGGGGATGGTAAGGTGTAAGAGAAGCTCAGTGATCTCCTTGTTGTCACTGTTACTGCTAAAGATGGCCTCTAGAGGACATCCTGGGAACACCATACGGGTAACTGGCTGCCAGCAACCATAACATGACAGAGTTACAAAGGACACAATCACTGTTAACTGGAAAATACAATCCATTGGTAAATGTCAGCATGGCTTCTGTGAAGAGAAAATCCACCTTGTTAATGTACTGGTGTTCTGCATGTGCGTGGATAGAGGGAAGCAACAGGTATAATCAGATTTTCAGAAAACATTTGACAGAGTTGTATTAACAAAGCTAAATTTCCCCAGGCTTGGAGGAGAGGTTCTGTCATCAGTGGAAAGCTGGTGAAAGATTGATTTGGACTGCAGGTGACCTCATGAGGTGGCCACCTTTAGTCTCCTGCTCACAGAAGGTAGGTTGTTCAGGGTCTTGTCTGCTGGGGTTTTGAAAATGTGCAAGGGTGGCCATTTCACCACCCCTGTGGGTCACTCTTCCAGTGCAGACTACTCACATGGTGAATAATTTTTTTTCTTCCCTCAAACTGGAATTTTCCTTGTTGTGATTTATGACTGTTAGCTCTTTCTCTAGGCACTTGAGATGTGCCTGGCTTTGTCTTTTCTGTATCTTTTTAGCCCAGCTTGAGGTAAGCCTTCATTGCTGCCAGGACTCACAGCTGACTTGGGTTGAACTTCTTGTCTGCCAGGATCTCTAGTTTCTTTCCTGCAGAACTGTGGCTTCTCAGTTTGTTCCCAGCCTGTCCTGTTGCATGCAGTTGTTCCAGCCCTGGGATGGTGCACAGCACTTGCCCCTGTTGAACTGCTGTGAGGCTCCTGCCAGCCCATTTTTCCAGCATGTCATAGTCCATCTGAATTGCAGCTCTGCTTGTCAGGCTTCACCAGTTTGGTCTTATCCACAGGTATTCTGAAGGTGTGTTCTGTGCTGTTGTACTTGTCGTGATGAAGATGTTCATATTGTGTCCGCTATCAGCTCTTGTCGGTGGCTTTTTGTTACCAGGTACTAGTTAGATTGTAGACTGTAATCACAGTCCTTTGAACTTGGCAGTCCAGACAGTTTTTCATCCACTGTGTAGTCTGTCCATAGTTTAATACTGGCCCAGTGTGGCTGCAGGACTCTGCGTTACCAAAACTAGATACAGAACATTTACAGCTCTCTTGTTCATGTGTGTGCAGATGGATTTGCTCCACAGTCCCCAGAGACACTGCAGGGAGACAGGCAAGTCTGACTGGCCTCCATCTCCCTTATTGCCTGTCTTGAGGGTGACATTTTGTAGTCACCAGTCACCACATGGATTGATGTGACCTTTCAAAAATGGTAGAGAGCAGCTCCTTCTCCATCCTGTTTGGTCTTACGGAGCTGCGTCTGTCCAGTTTTCTTAAGGCAGTGTCTAACTTCATCTTTTGGTGCCGTTGTTAGTGCCTGGGAGCAGCAGGGACATGCTGGTCCCAAAGAGAAGGGACACTGAGTGTGGTAGCAAGGCAGGCGGCAGCAGTGGCCTCACCGGCGAGGGTACAGTCCCTCAGAACCCACGGGGTGATCAGGACAAGGTGGGCAATGGCAGGTGGCTGGGTTGAGGGAAGAGCCTGGGCTGGCAGACGGATCCACGGTGAGGCGGCTTTGTGGTCAGGCTGGGAAGTCAACTTTGTAGCTCAGGTAGGGGCCAAAAGTGAGAGCCACAGCTCCCAAGGCAGGGGGGGTCGGTCTCCTCCCAGCCGACAAGCGACAGGACAAGGGGAAACGGGCTCAGGCTGCACCGGGGGGGTCAGATCGGGTGTTGGGAAACATTTCTTCACCGAGGGGGCGGCCAGGCACTGGCACAGGCTGCTCAGGGAGCTGGGGGGGGGGGAGGTGTCACCATCCCCGGGGGTGCTGAAAAGCCACGTAGATGCGGTGCTTGGGGACATGGGCCGGTGGTGGGCTCGGCAGTGCTGGGGCAGCGGTTGGCCTCTATCTCAAAGGCCTTTTCCAACCTAAATGATTCTGTGATTCTACCCTTAATGTTGGTGCTTAGACTGGGTTTGTCCAGCATTTTCACCAGTGATCTGGAGAAATGAATGACCAGTGAAATCTCCAGGTTTACTGATGTTACTGTAGTTTTGGGTCATAAGAAGCTACGCCAAAGGTAGAAGGAGGGTATTGGCAAACTGAGTGATCAGAAAGGTGGCAGAAGAGCTTCAGTGTAGATGAATTTATGAGAACTTAAGGTAATTAACATAAATATGATTTAGATTGCTTTCCCTAAATTAAAGGCAATTAATCTAGGGAAAAGCAGTCTAAACCGTATCTACATAAGAAAGATTCCTGAACTCGGAAACAGGCAGTTAAGACTCCAGGAGGAGAACCTGAGGGCAGTGGTGGGCCATTGAGATGGTTAGTCGGTGTAAAGGGCAGCCAAACAAGAAGCCCACGGTGTTGGCCGTCATAAGGGAGGGTGATGCGGACAGCAGTAAGAAACTTACCTCTCTGTAGTAGAGCTGTGGTTGCAGCCACATCTCGTTTACTATGTGCAGTTCTGGTTGCTACGTCTTAAGAGGGAGCAGAGAGAGGCAGAACAGTGATCATAGGGGCTGGAGCAGGTGCCCGATGAAGAGAAGCTGAAGGCTGGGACTGATTTGGAGGGAGAATGTGGTCAAGGCGCACAAAGTGCTGCAGGCAGGGGATGTGCTGACAGCGGAGCTGCTCGCCCAGCCCTGCCGCACGCGGGCTGAAGGCGCTCGGAAGCTCAGGGGAGACGGTGGGAGACAGCCGAGAATCCTTCATGCGGCAGGGTGGGAGCTGCCGACCGCGCCGGGGCGGGACACGGTTGCGGGGAGAGGCCGGTGCGCGGGTGGATGCGGGAGGACGAGGCAGGGATGTCCTCTCTGCGGGTGCCCAGGCTCACGCACTCCCCGCCGGTGTCGGCTCCTGCTGCTGCTGGAGATGGGGGTGCGCGGGGCTGTCGGACGTTGGTCCGACCCCGCGGGCTGCTTCTGTGCTCCCCCTGCCTCTGCCAGCAGGACTGGTGCTGTGTGAAGCGAATGGTGCAATAAATCTGCTTAACTAAAAGCAGCGACTCTTCCTGAGCTGCTGAGCATTGAACACTGTCATTTAAACTGTCCTTTTCCCCAGCCAAAAATCTCAAATATCCAGTACTTTATTCTTCCTTTAATATTTTTGAGCAGGTTACTCTAGCAACTGGCGTTGCTAAGACACAAATAGCTGCAGATGTTCTCAGAACTGATTGCACCGCGATAAATACCATGGCTGCCGCTAATGCTAAATAACAAAAGTAGTAAGTAAATTTACTGTAGTCACAACCTTTTTAGTAAAATCATGCTGAAAGTTGAGTACTGAAAAATTTTCTGTAATAGAACTATAGATTAATTTCCTGGTTGCCTCTAGTGGTATCTGTATTGCTATCTGATATGTGTTAGTAAAATCTTGTACTGAAAACAAAACTTAGAGCTGCATAATGTAACTGCTTCCTTTTTTGTGGTTAATATGATGCAGATTTGCTGTCTTGACTGACAGGGGATTAAAAATGTCAGTCTTCTGTTCAGAAAATCTCCTAATCTGTTTGAATGTGTCTGAAGTGGCTTCTAGAAATCTAAGGCCTGTGCTCTCCTGTTTGAAAGTTTGTTTTAAAAAGCTTTTAAGGCAGACGGTGTTTTTTTCCTCCAGAGCTGCAGCTGTAGAGATTTGTCACCCATTTATCAGTTATCTAAACCACAAAAATGTATGTGAGCTGTAGGATACCAGGTACCTTATCTGTGGTCGTCGAAAAAATCCCTTCTCAGTGCAAGTTGAATCCTCATGAACAGAGGAGTTAATTGACTTTTTTACTTTTCTTACGTTTGCATAAATTACCATACTTTGTTTAATAACTACAAGGTTAATAGCAGGTTTGTGCCGTGTGAGCTATGCACATTAGATCTATCTAGAAGAAATGCCGACTTGTTTCTGGGCTCAGTGGGAGCTGTTTTTCTCAAGGATGAAGTTGTTATTTCCAAATTTGCCTTTTGTAAAAACAGTTCTTTTCCCCATTAAAAATTTCCCTGCTGTGTTTCAAAATCAAATTTTTAAAAATTGCATAAGAACTGGGAAGTCAAGCTGCTTGTGTGTCATTGTTCGAGCAAAGTGAACTGAAGACAGTCTTAACGTTGATAGCCCTTGAAGGATTTAATAATATCATGAAAATTCCTATTAATGAAATAGGCATTGCTTAGAGTAAAACTGCATTTGTGTGACCACATTTAATTTCAGTAATTTTCTCACTTTATAAATACTGCAAAAAAAAATTTCCATTTTAAAATTATGAAATGTTAATCAAACCGTGGTTCTTTTAATCCTACAGGACTGCATTTACAGGCTTGTCATGGCCTCTTGTATCTTCAAAAATGGGACGTACAGTCTGCCGTCCTTGTAACTTCTGGTGTTTTATTCCAAGTCTTCCCTGCCTAATGAAGAAGGGAGGAGAGAGTGCAGAGAGAGAGCAGTAAGCAATCCAGCATATCTCCCGGCAAAGGTTTATTCTCTGCTGTTCTTAACAGTATTTTGCAAATACCCATGTGTTGCATGTGTGTATCTGGGTGTGTGCGTGGAGAGTGTGAAAAAGCGAGGAACAGCAGAGTATAAATCTTTGCCATGAGATCTGCTGGATTTGTTAAAGATATGAAATCAGCAGGCTGGTGTGTAGCACAGCTTTCATTCTTTAACTTTATTCTGTTTTCTGTTTTTTAAATCTCTGCTCTCTGCTGCTGGAAAAGGAAACTAGTAGAGAACTGTGCTTAAAAAAGGGGTGGATTTAACAAAACAAAGCTTGAGATATGGTGCCTTGAAGATGGATTTTAGAGGGAATTTTTAAGAATTGTTTTGGAGAGAAAGACTCTTGTTTCAGGAGTTGGTTGTTGATAGTGTTAGAAAGTTTGGGGGTACCACCATTTAAAGCTAGAAACCCAAGTTCCTTTTCCCTCTTACCCCATTTGTATTTTCAAACACTGGAGTAATGCACGTGTCTCATCTGCTTGGCAGTCATGGAATGGCTGTCAGATACTGAACGTGCAGCCTTAATATGATATTTATAAATTAACTTGGGAACACCACGGGAAGGAGATTGTGCATTGTGTTACTTGCACGTCTACTTGTGAAAGCAAATAAATTATTTGTATTAAGCATTTCATTCCTTGATGGGGGAGGAAAGCCAGGTGGGCCCTTCCTCTTCGGCTCACCCCTGCCGTTCTTGCCTGTCACCAGAGTTGCATCAGCCTACTAAATACTGCAATTCCCTTTTCTTTAAAATATCTTTAAACTTTTTTGAGTTTGTAGGCAGGCGCACCAGATAGAACATTTTACACACCCAGGCATCTATTTACTCATTTTGTTTGCATCATTATGGTGGTGGTACAGCTTCATGAAGAATTTCCATTACCTTGTTTTTGCCTGAAGGAAGGAAAAATGAAGCGTAGTACACTAAATTGTTCAATTCCTGACAGCTCCTTAGGGGGCTGTTTTGTTAGACAGACCGAACTAGGAGCCAGGCTGATGCTGTCATTTCCTGTGATCTTTAATCAAAGCTGTTTGAAAACAAAATGGGAAATTCTTCAAAACTTCAGAGAATGCCTCTTACAAGAGATCACGTAGGAGTGGCAGTGGGCTGAGTTTGCTTGCTCGGTGTAGTCAGAACGCTAGTTTGGCTATGTAGGGTACCGAATTGGAAATATTTCAGCAGCTTGGCTGATGAAATTCTGTCACAGTTGGATAGAGAAATGCTGAGATATGGGGAAGGGTAAAATTGTAAAGAAACTTTCCCATGGAACAAGGAGGTTATATCCATACACCTGCTCACACCCTGATGTGGAGGGGCACGAGTCACTGCCAGTGTGGGAGATGGCTGATACTGTGTTTTGCCTGAAGGTTAAAATTTAAGTCATAAGCCTTTGGAGAGAAAAAAAAAAAAGCATTTTGTAGCTGTGCAGTGCATAGTAATATCAGTATGTGTCTCTTTTCACTTTTTGTATTTCTTTCTTTGTGTGTTTTTAATTATTTTTTAAAGGGGGAGGGGATCCACCGCATCCCACTGTGCCAAATTCCGCTCTTCTCCGAAAGAAGCGGTTTGTCATGTGGCGAGTGGCACAGAGTAAAAAGCATATTGCAAAGAAAAAACATGCTCCGGTCAGGTGGTGGCTTAGATCGCTTTAGCCGCGCTCTCCAATCCCACGTGCATGTCGTGTAGCAGCATGGCACAGATTACGATGAAATACTCCACAGGAAAATACGGAAAGCATAGACTATTCTGCTGCTGCTTAATTCATATATTCATTGTATATATTCGTGGTAAGGTGCTGGCCCTTGAGTAAAAAAGGAGTTGAAATAACTGCATAATCATGTTATTATGCATACAAAATGTTATGGCTGCTGCCATAAAAGACAATAAAAAAATGTTTCTGTGAATACATTAGCAACAAAAGGAGGGCTAAGAAGAACCTCCAGCCTTTATTGGATGTAGGGGAAAACATAGTGACAAAGCATGAAGAAAAGGCTGGGGTACTTAATGCTTTCTTTGCTTCACTCTTTAATAGTAAGATCAGTTGTTCTCCGGGTCCCCGTCCCCCTGAGCTGGAAAACGGGGATGGGAAGCAGAATGCAGCCGCCACGGTCCAGGAGGAATCAGCCAGCAACCTGCTGCAGCACCAAGACACATGGAGCGGTGTCTGGGGCCAGGGGACCCAGCCCAGGGTACCGTCCCGGGGTACCGCGGGAGCTGGCGGAGCAGCTCGCCGAGCCGCTCTCCATCACTGATGAGCGTCTGGGCTGACCGGGGGGCTCCCAGCAGGCTGGGGCTGAGCCAGTGTGACACCCACCTGCGCAAGGGCTGGGAGGAGGGTCCGGGGAATGGCAGGCTGTCAGCCTGCCCTGGGTGCTGGGGAAGCTCGTGGAGCAGAAGGTCCCGAGTGCCTTCATGCGGCACGTGCAGGACGGCCGGGCGTCAGCCCTGCCAGCGCGGGTTTGTGAAAGGCAGGTCCTGCCTGAGGAACCCGATCTCCTGCTGCAGCCCGGTGACCCACTTAGGGCTGAGGGACAGGCGGTGGGTGTTTGCCTGGGCCGTGGCGAGGCCCTTGCACCATCTCCCGCAGCGTTCTGGGGGGGCTGGCTGGCGGCCGCTGAACACGAGCCAGCAGGGTGCCCAGGGAGGCCGGCAGCATCGCGGCTTGTGTCCGCTTCAGCAGGGTGCCCAGGTGCCCAGGGAGGCCGGCAGCATCGCGGCTTGTGTCCGGAAGAGCCGGACCAGGGCAGCGCCCGTCCCCCCGTGCTCGGCGCTGCGGGGCCGCCCCGCGCCCCTGGGCTCAGCGTTGGGCCCCTCACGGGCAGAGGGACGCAGAGGGGCTGGAGCGTGTCCAGAGCCGGGCAGGGGGCTGGGGTGGCTGGGGGGGGTCGGCCTGGAGAGGAGGGGGCTCGGGGGGCCTGATCGCTCCCTGCAGCTCCCGGACAGGAGGGTGTAGGCAGGGGGGGGTCGGTCTCCTCCCAGCCGACAAGCGACAGGACAAGGGGAAACGGGCTCAGGCTGCACCGGGGGGGTCAGATCGGGTGTTGGGAAACATTTCTTCACCGAGGGGGCGGCCAGGCACTGGCACAGGCTGCTCAGGGAGCTGGGGGGGGGGGAGGTGTCACCATCCCCGGGGGTGCTGAAAAGCCACGTAGATGCGGTGCTTGGGGACATGGGCCGGTGGTGGGCTCAGCAGTGCTGGGGCAACGGCTGGACTTGATCTCAAAGGCCTTTTCCAACCTAAAGGGTTCTGTGATTCTGTTATTTTATTTTAACTTTCTGTTTAAGAGATACAATTTCATTACCCTAAATAAAGCTTTTTTCTTAGGGAATAGTGGCTTTATTAAAGTAATATAAAACCCTGTTCAAACAGCTTTTTTTCTAATCAGTGTAATTACTGCTTGTTGGTCTTATAACAGTATCTTTGATTTTAATTATTTGCAGCTTGAGAGAAGAACTGTACCTCAGCCGAAATTTTATATTCAAAGCCAAGGCAGATGGGCTTGAAAGAACAGAATGAAAGTAAATAGCAGTCTATCCTGATGCTAGTAGCAGGTACCTTTCAGAAAGTATACCCACAGCATCTAGTTAGAAAGAGTCTGACTGAAGTAGAATTTGCATTTTAGGATTTTTAAAACGGGCTTTCTTGCAAGAAACTGTACATAACTTGCCAGGGCTTTTAGTAGGGAGTTATTGGCATTGCGATCTTGTGCAGAACAGAAGGCAGGCAACTCATCGGTGTGATTCTGCAGCCCGTTCCTCTGCGCTGATGCCTTCCATTTCGAAGTTTAGATAACATGCCTTCATACATCGAGCAGGCAAAGTAAAACAACGTGCAAATACCCGTCCTTGGTAATTCCACACTGTTGGTAGATTTGTGTGCAAATTGGAATTAAACCAAGATGGCTCTTCAAAATGAGTCGATTAAATTGAAAATGTTGTTTCATTCACATATTACAAAACAATTTTTATCAGGGTAAATAATGAAAACCACCCCATAAAGGGGAAAAGGTATGGCGTTTTGCTGTTTTCAGAAGTGTGCACCTGACTCATTTTTGCTGAATGTTTTTTTTCATTGCTGCAGCTCGTTTGATGGCTTGTTGCGCTCTCAGTCACGTTTTGTGCTGGTTTTCTCATTCATGGGCCTGGTGGCCCACAGAAGTATTCCCACCATCAGAATCTACTTCTCAGACATCCCTCCCACACAGAGAAATATAAATGGCTATATAGATGGGGAAAGTGACCAAACTCCTCCAGCTGCTTGCAAAGCTGTTAATCAGCAATTTCTTGCCTTTGGAGGCTGGTGTCAGTCCCCTTCAGGAAGCAGTGGCGTTTCTGGGACTGGGACCGGCAGCAGGACCGACGGCAGTGGCTCTTCTCCTGCCTGAGGGTTGCATTGGCACCCCCTGCCAAGGGTGTGACTGCACCAGTTTGAACTCTGTGGAACTGAAGATCTGTTTTGATATCTCTTCTGTTGTGATTGCTTAAGGTTTTAAAATGTTCTGCAATAGAAGCTGTGTGATAAGCTTATCTGAGGCACAGTCGCCCTGAGTCTTCCACAAGTTAAAAATCTAATTTTGAGATCTGAGAAGCCATTAAAAAGAATCAGTGTTGTTTATCTCCAGTTTTTACACATCAGCTTTGTTTGTGGTGAGCTGCTGGCTAAGTAAGCCGCTGTGAGTAGCTGAGCTGCAACAGGCGCCAGGCGCGGGGTCTGGTTTTTGGAGAGCTGAGCGGTGGGCAGCCTGCAGCACCCAGGGGTGCTGGGACTGGCGGAGGGCGTACGCCTGCCCGAAGGCTGCAGCCAGCTGATGGCCAGCGCGGGGGTGATGGATTAGCCATATCGGAGGGTGCTGTGAGGGAAACACGTGCAGCCGGCGCAGGTGCTGCCCGGGCTGGCGCTGAAGCTGTCAGCAGCTTTGCTCAGCCTCTCCCGGAGGGAGGGAGGGAGGGAGGCAGGCAGCAGCTGCCCTGCCCGGCACCATGCCCGGAGGTAACGAAGGTGGGGGCTCTGGCCTCCGTCCGCGCTCCCCATGCCCGGCCACAAGAAGTCATGTGGCGGCTCTACCGGAGAACTGGTGGTGGGTGGGTGATACCGGTTGAAAGGCTGTGGAGCCATCTGTACATCACTGTGACTTACGCCCTCTGTTTTGCCCAAGTGAAGCATGAGTAAGATGGTAAAATTGTGGTTTCGTTTCCTGTGGCTGTCAGTGAAAAGGGGCATCCTGCTGCCCCACTTGCGTGCTCTGCCTGTTTCCCCATCCTGCTGGCTGGGGCTGTGTGAGACCAGAGCTGATGCCACTTAAAGCAGTGGAGCAGAAAGGTTGTGCTTGGGTGCCTCTGGTTTGGTGTTTGGGTTTTTTTCTTTCTTTCTTTTTCCTTAGAAGGAGGTCAGATCCCAGATCCAGACTGCTGTTCAGCCACACAAGTGCTTTGGTGGCCACAAAGGAAGGGGTGTCAGGCCAGCAAGAATGTGTTGCTGGAGATAAGGAGGAGCAGGAGCTCTTCCTTCAGCAGCAGCTTAAACTGTGGTGTAGGAGGCATTTGCTGCAGAGACCCCATCACTCCTAGCTACTCAGGCGTACCGGTTAGGTACATCGCTTTCACCCCAAAATGCAGGCTGCTTCTTGTTCTGCCCACTTCTGCATAACACCAGCTACAAGCACTAGGTCTTTGTGAGATGTCTTCTGCCCAAGCTGCTATTTCTGGAGGTACAGAGTATTCTCCAGAGGAAAGCATGAAGTCACCAGAGGTCAAGCTTTCACTTGCCATCTGCTCAGCTGCTTTGGTTCAATCATTTGTTTCCAGATGCTACAAGATGCCCTGCTCATTTGGGAAGAGAGTTTTGTTCCCAAGTGTAATGACAGGACCCTGGGAATCTCTTTTGTCTTTCTAATTGTTTAGATCCTTCTTAAAAACAACATTAAAGATCAGCTTACAGCTTTTTAACGAAGCATGGAATGGGAAATTACTGCTGTATGGATCGAAGTGTGATGTGAAGTCTTTTTCCATACTGAAGAGTTTAGTTTGGAATTTTTCACAGAAATTGCACAATGAAATAGTGTCAAGTAGCAAACATGAAGGACAAGGGACAAGACAGGACCCATTGGTATCAGTTTCAAATATTCTTGCTGGTGGCCATTGTATTCTATGCTCCTATTCATGGTTTTTGAATGCCACAGTTTCTCTTAAGTCTTGATTTTTCTCTGTTATTCCTACAAAAAAGTAAAAAGGAAATAAGCTTTTATATTTGAAGAAAAGGTGGTGGAGGAAAAACTGGAATGGTGACAGTAGTACTTGATATTGTATACTTTCTTGTGTGGTTTGAATAGGGTCATTTCAAAGGAACCTGAGTTATTGAAGAGACTTACTGTAAATTCAGTTGATACACTGTTAAGGCGATGAAGGTAAGTAGCTTTGATTAGGGGAGGCAGCCTTGGAAAACGCTCAGACCCTCAATGAAATTTTACCCTGGCGTATATGATACACCCTGGCATGTAAGACCTTTATCTGTCCTCAAATAAGGGAGAAGAAATCCTTTGTGTTTTCATGGTTAATATGAAATTATTCCAGGCTACAGAGCATGCCTGTACCTGGCACGTGGTGCTCCACTGCAGGCTGGCTGCACATGCGAGGAGTCTAAGTAGGTCTGGCAGGGGCCAGGAGGGGGGAATAGCAATTGTTTTCAGGATGCAGGAAAGTTGTTTCTGTTAACTTGTTTAGTCCATTTGCATGGGGACAATTTCATAATGTGAGGGTGCCTGAATGCTCCAGACAGGATGGGGAAAACAGAAGGACACAGAGAAAGGAGAGGCGAGTGAATGACCACCTGCATTTCCACTGAGATTTACAGAAAAACTGTCACGGCTGTGGAGGCAGGAATAGGTTCTACCTCAGCACACAAATTCACTGTATTTAATTGCTTCCAAACCACTAAGTGTTTTTCAGTATTTCTTCTAATTTCTGTAATCTGCTTAGGTTCTGCTTTGTGTGCAATAATGCACACGTGTGTATGGAAGAGGCAGCTCTGCTGGGATGGAGAGGAGGCATCTACTTGATTTTGGTGCAGTTGAGATAGAGCTTGTCTGAAGAGGTTAGGGTTTGTTTTAATAAACTGGCTCTGAAATGAGAGGGTGAAAGAAGAGCAATCAAATTGTGTAGGTCACACTGTTTGTGAATGTTGGTCGGGCAGAGGGGGAAGCCGTGGAGGACATGTGCCTTTATCTTTTGTGCACTAAACTGCAAAAATTAATCAGGTTGTGAAAGTAATTGAAAAATTTCCTTTTCATGGTTTTAAAATCGGGGGGGATAGCAGCTCTTGGTGTAATATACAAGATCTGTCTGCTAAATGCTGCTGGGTTACTTAGCTTCCAAAATAAAAGTTATTTTAAAAATTTCATCAAACGTCTCTCTTTGAAAGGTACAATTGAAATAATAAACTTGCTTTGTGGATTTGGCAATAAACAGTACTGCATGTGAATACATTTAGGTGTACAGTCTTGTCCTGATTTTTTTTTTTGTTTGTTATATAAATGTTCTAAATGAAAACAGGTTAGATTGAATCACGCTGTTTACTGACCTAGTAGACCAGACCTGATCATTTAAAGTGTCTTTAAAATCATGGTGCACGTGTCTGATTGATACATTAGCTTCTGTAGTCAGTATGGTACAAGTAAATGATGTAGAAATGTGCCACGTGCGTAAAAAATCTGTATCTTGAAGATTAAAGCTAAATCCCTTGTTTATGAAATCTCTCCATATATGAATTTCATCTTTTACTTGGGAGATGGCAACATGAGTTTAGAAAGCTTGTGGGTGGAATATATGACAATTAATGTTCTCTGATAGCCTAAATGATAAGCCCCCCAAAAAGTACATAAAGCTATGAACACCTTTTTTTGACAGGCTTTGAGGACTGCTGAGGAACACACGATTTGAATCATTTAAGCACCCATGGAAGAGGCACAAGACTTACCTGAACAACCTGTAAGTACATTTAAAAAGACTAAAACTGAACATAGAAAACAAATTGGTGATCTCACAAATTCAGTATACAGTTATTTTAATTAATAATGGAAAATAAGGCTTATACTTAGTATATTTATCTAGAGGTGAAAAATCATTTTGGTGTTAGTAAAATATGTTGTAAATTTAATTTATTATAATCATAGAGGCAATAGTAATAAAAGGAATAGTTATGTATGCTTAAACTCTGTAATGTTTCTATGTAAAATAACTACTTGTTATGCACAGAAAACCAGACTATTTCAAGCCTGTTCTAGAGTAATTAAAATTTGCTATTTTACTAACCGATCAGCATGCTGGTTATTACAATGTGTATAGTCTTTAATTCTTCTTGTGCTTGAGATCTTGAAAACGTCCTGTGATCCATCATCTCTACCAGTGCAAAGCATTTTTAAAAATTCTTAATTTAACAATGTGTTCAAGTAGGGAATCATGTCTTAAGTTAAAAATTGCTGTCCAGACATCTTACATATTTGCAATTCTGTCTGTATTATCAGTAACAAGTAATACCCCATCACAGAAGTTTTGGGTAGAGCGATTATGAGTACAGTATGATAGGAAGTTACATTTGTATATCTGAAACATAATAGCATAGGAATTAAGCAAAAAAATTTGTATTGATGTTACATTCTCAAATTAAACCTGATGCAAACTCAACAAGAAATTGCCAAGTTACCTTGTGAAAGAAGCTTAATTTAATTTTGAAGACCTTTTCAAAAGCACACAAAAATAGAGTAGTATGGGAGGGCAGTATGGTGTTCTCGTTGAAAAGATTCTGATGGGTTTTAATGTGAGACTTTTATGTTCCTTAGTTACCTAGTTAGAAAATACCCGGTAATGTCAATTATGCAGTTTTGTGATTTGGGAACAAAGTTGAATGAAATGGAAATGTAAATTCACAATTGTTCAAAATATTGCTTGGCACAACATGCAGATTATGTGCCTGAGTCAATACGCATAAAATACGAAACTAATCAGCAAAAACATATAAACTCCAGATATTTGTAGGACTTTAAAAATGGATTAAATGCATGCGTTAACAAAGGAAATACCTGTGATTACATCCCTAAGTAATGGAAACTTCCTTATAAAATTTTATTCTTTGGGGCATGAGAGACAGGGTACAGCTAATTTTTAGTACATGAAAGCATCCTCTGTAAGCAGATTCTGCTGTAATTTTCAACTGAAGATTTTCTCGGTAATTTCTTTTAAGTATCTTACGCCAGTCAGTCATTCTAAGACAGAATGTGAGACTATTGATCCCAGCTAGTAAATGAGGCGGTGTTCTGAGTATAGTAGCACATTGTTGCAGGAAATGAAAAGAACGTTTTTGGGGTTTTGTGGTGAGACCATTCCTGAAATAAGTGAATTTTCCTAATTAAAAAAAAAAAAAAAAGAAAACTGAAGTCAGCTTTTCAAAATCCTGTCAGCCTAGTAGCCCAGTGCTGATAGTATACAAACTTGGTTTCTTTCCCAAATCATTTTGCTTTTCTTAGTCATGGGAACAAGTTTAGTATGTTGCCTCAAAAAAGCAATGTTTATAATGTTTATGGCAAACTATTGATAACTGAATCCAGAAAGGACCCTGTGGAGAAGCCATCAGGCTTTGAGTTCAATGTATTTAACCTAAAAAAAAAAAGAAGTTGTGTCATTTTCTTGCGTTGATGTGGACTGATGTAATAATTGGTGAATTGGTGCAAATGTACACAGTGTGTCTTCTCTAAATGAATGTTAGACTTCTCACTTCCCCACTTCACATGCTGCCTGGCATGTTTAACAGGCATGTCTTCTGTCCCTGTTCTTGGAATGTTTCTTCCCTTCTCAAGTCTGAATTGGAATGGAAAAGTTTCTGTGCCCACCGCAGTGCTAGAAAACAGAAACAGACATGGGAAATAAGAGAGCAAAGGGAAGTTTTGGGGAAAATGATCGAAAGTGACCTCCTGCCCTTCCCATGACCAAGAAGTTACTCATTCATAATAAGCTGTGAATCAGGATTAGCTTTTAGAAGTCATCCTGTAATCTCTCACTTGTTGAATGCATTGTGGATGCATGTAGTTGATTTTTATGATACTTTATTTAATCCTTCATACTGGAAAATGAAGGGATGGTGAACTTGTGTTTGCTCATTGCAGATATCCACTGGATTGCTGTGTTTGGAATGACAGCAGCAATGGCAAGCCAGAGTCAGTAGCAGGGTGTTGAAAAGGGCTTCAGAAATGCCCAACGCTGCCAAAAGTGTAGAGAAAAAACGATGGTCATGTGTTTGGGCTGAAGATTTTTCTTAATTGAAATTGGCAAAGGATTTGCAATAAAATTCTGCTTTCCTGACTTGAGTGCGGTCCTCCGTTCACAACAGCTGCTGCAGTCTTAAATGGCTTTGGCAGCATTTGCTCCAGCAAGTCGTCGCCTCGCTTGTTGGCTGGCTGTGAGTGTGGGAGTGTCCCTGGTCCTGCTCGGGCTTGGAAATTACGCTGTGAACATCAGTCTAAGAGTTGGATTCCATCGTAGAGCAGCTGTTATCTTGACGTCAGGAAGAATACTGTTTCTGCTGTGATTCTGAACTCAACTCCAGTCCTGGTAGATCTGGGGCAGAAACAGAGTTTCCCAGCGCAAAGAATAATTTGGATTTTCAGTTACAGAAATTTGTGATTTGTGAGCTGGGATCGATTAATGTGTCACTTGACTTTTTTATTGTTGTTTTTAATTTTTTTTTTTAATTTAAATCAACATAAGCCCAAAACTAATAGTGAAATAAAAAGATGGAGGTAGGAGCAAAGATGTAGCTTATGTGACATGTTCACTGTAGTGCAATAGAACAGCTTAGTGAGATCAAGTCTGAAGTTGCTGAAGCTGAAACTTGAATCACTGAGGTAGACAGCATCTTTTTCCTGGTTTTAATTTCTTTTCCTTTTTCTCTTTTTTTTTTTTTATTTTTAAGGAGTGAATTCACTTCTCCTGTGATCCTGTCACTTGAGAGGGGACAAAAAAACCCTCAGCATCTCTCCAGAGGTGCTCAGAGGGGAGTGTGTGTTGAAAGGAGGCGTTTGAAGAGGTTTCAGCAGCCTTTTCGAAGGGTCATGCAGGAGAGGGTGACCAGGCGCCCCGTGTACGGTTTGGGGTTGGCGCGCGATCGTGCAGGCCTCCGCTGGGAGCATGGCGCCTTGTGGCAGCACTTTCTCCTTGTGCCCTGGATGTCATCCTGAAGTTACTGTTACTAGGTGCTGTTCGTCCAATAAATAGGTTTGGTGACATGTGGCAGGAGAGAAAATGCTTTCCAAGCCCACGGAAGACGATGTTTAACACTGTTCCCTCCCACTTAAGTTTGTATCATAAATTGCCATAAAAGTTTCAAGATTTTGTAAATGTTACTGCGTAGCATTAAGATGTTAGGGAGAATTTCTTTTAAAAACCTGCAGAGATGGGCGCTAGCCAAGGCTAGCCAGTTGAGGCACATGATAGATTGAAATTCATAATTGCTGTTTTGCTTGACCTATGCTGCATGCTCGCACTGGGTATCCCATGTTCCAGAGCCATTTAAAGAGAGTATGAAAACCTGTCCAGATTTTTACTGATTTTTGTTTTTTAAATGAACTGTTGACTTAAAGGAAAACTCATTTAAAAGATTGTTCTCTGTACAACACCAAAGGCACGTTTCTGGCAGAGGGGGAAGATACCCCATCGGAGGAAGGCCGGGCATGATGGCTGGCAGTGTGGGTACTCATCAAGACAGAAGTGCCAGTTGGGACCAACGTTGGCAGAGCAGCAAAGCGGTGTTTTGAGTTCAAGCCCTGACTATCGAGAGATGTTTCAGGAACAGCTTTTGCATTCTGGTTGTGATGAAAATGTCAGTAAAGCTGATGTGTTCTTGCAAAACCTCAGTGCTTTTTGGTTTGGATTTTTGTTGTTGTTGTTGTTTTGGGTAAGTGAGCTGATTTCTCTGTCCACCTCCCGTATTAAAAAAAACACCCAACCACTACTGAATTTAAGAAGCCAGATTTTATTGAGTACCTGACTGGAAACAGCAGCATTCCTCCTATGAAATCTAAAATTCAAGCTCCCAACTCTTAAGTTGATTTTTATTTTTATCCTCAACGTAATTTTGGTCTGAAGCAGTTTGCTGCTACTTCTTTTGATGCAATTCATTTTTTCCTATCTCCTTTCATTAAGAACCCTGTGGACAGTTTGACATCCTGAGCCAAACTGGTGCAGTGTTGGTGGCTTGAGGTCCTTGCTCAGGAGGGGTGGCAGGGTCTCAGGCAGGAGCTGGAGCACCTGCTGCAGGGCAGGATGCCAGCAGGGGTTGAGGGCACTATGGATGGGCAGCAGCCATGCTCTGATAACTTGGTGCCCAAGAGAGCTGAGGGAACACTAGTCTGCTTTCCCTTGGTGTTGTAGTTAACATGGTCTTCAGGTGGGGAAGACTTTTGGCCCTGAACCTCTTGTCAGTGGGGAGCAGAAGCAGCACGTATTCCTGGCCAGGCAGGAGAAGGTCCTGAAGAGGTCTGTGGAGCTGTGGGAGTGGAGAACTACATCAGTAGTTGATGTCAATGCCCATGTTACGAGCTCTTTGCTCAGGTTGAAGTGATGAATGCCAGAAGATTTGAGGCTGTATGATATCTAAGCCGCCGGGCTGCCATAGTCTTTTGTCATTGCCTTTGCCTTTTGTGTGTGTGTGATGAGCGCTGATGAAGTTTGTGGTGTTCTGCTGTGAAATGCCAGGGGGAATTGCTGCTGAGAAGACGAGATGGAAGCAGACTGAGCTATAAATAAAATATTGGTAACCTCATTGTGGAAAGATTGTCTTTTTGGCTTTCTCCTTTCCATCCTTACTGTTTGCTTACTCCTTTCCTCTCGCTGCTGCCTTGAGCCTTTATCCGTTGTTGTACCTCTGCCTCCCATCTCCCTCTACCGAACAGGAATTTACTTGCATTTTATTAATTTATTTTTTAAAAAGTTTTGAGCACATTTTGACCTCTCATGCCCAAACTGTATCTTCCTGGCGTTTTATTTATACTTGCCTGAGAGAGACAGACTTGAATAATGTGGTGAGGCATTTGTGCTAGCAGCTTTCCATACAGCAGTCTGACTACTGTACCCAAGTCGGGGGCTGTAATCCCTGCAGCCTGATACCCAGCATCTCCCTTCCCAGACCCCATGCACAGAAGATGTGCTGCTGGGTACTGAAGCGGCAAGTTTGGCATCTAAACATGCTCCAGAAGCATGGAAGGCTGTAAAACTTTCTGCTAGAGGGAGAAGATGGGGGAAAGAAAAGTCTGTATATTGCAGGAGTGTCTCGGGCTACAGAAACTAACCCTGTCGTACTCCTGGGGATTTCAAAGTAGTATTTGTAGCCTGCATGCGCAAGACTGAATTTGTGTTGAAGCCAGTGCTTTCTGTTTTATAATACCCTGTATATGAACTGGATCCAGCTGGCCACCTACAAAAACCAGAATAAATGCTGTATTGGTTTTACTCAGAAATTAAAATCAGAACTCCTCATTTATTACAGAAAAAATACGCAAATTCCTATCTCTGTATGATATTTAAATACAGGGAGGGAAAAACAAGGAACCCAAGTTCATGACAGTCGTGCTGAATTTATGCAGAATAAGATTTACATAAAATTTATGTCTGTTTTATTCGATTTCCATAAAAATGTCCTTATCAGACGATTAGCTGTATATCCCATCGTCTGTTACTTACTTAAATATCATGGCAATTTTGCTAACAGGTTCAGCATTAGCACTTGTTTTCTGATTAGGAAAAAGCTTCTTTTGAGATGAAGAACCGGTGGTTACACTGGCTAGCTCTGGAGTTCAGCGCAAGGCTTTCTGTGTTTAGACACAAATGCAAACTATCATAACCAGTGGTGATCTGCTAACAAAGGTCTGTGTGCACAGATTCCGTCAAGGACAGCTCTTGTCAGTGATGCATCTGAACGTTTTTGTCTTTGCAGGTAAAAAAAGCCAAGATGCAGGAATCCAGAGAACAAAGCTTGAGGTACGTAATTTCAATTTTTATTTTAGTGTGGAACATTTACTAATATTTTTTATCATGATAAGCTTCTATTTTAGAAGCTTGCGTATTGTTTTGTTTTTCACAGAGAAAGGGCAAATAGAAGTCATTTTTGTATTTGATATAATTTTGAGATTAAGTTCCCAATAAAAAAAATTAACTGGCCCTTTGGTGTTAAGCTTTTATAAAAGTGACCACAAAGAGTCTTAATTGTATCACCAAGCGTCCTGTTTTTCACAGAATCTGATGAGATTGTCATGTACTGCATATACCATGCATTTATTCTGGTGAGACTCAGAATATTTTAGTAATATATGTGCTATGATTCTCAGCAAAACTATGCGGATAACGCTTTTGAGAATTTAAACATTCTAAAACTGATAGTCTCTTCTGTTTGAAGCTGTTGTGTTGTACTATTTTTAGCCTCAGTAGATGCTTTCTGATGTATCTTATATTTAGGAATTAATGACTATTATTATCTAGTGCAAAAAGCTGTATTAGGATGTATTCTGTTCCTGTGAGTAGTAGCGAATACTGCCAAGAAAGATTTCTTCTTGGAGCCTCAGACATCCCAATATGAGTGAGGAGGAAACACTGTGTGCCATTTGTGCCGGAGTGGATGTGGTATATTGAAGCCCTGAATGAGGACGTTGGTATATATTTTTTGTAAAAATCACAGGGAATACTTTAACAGGAAATAGTAAGCAAACAGTGTATGCAATTCGTTGTATGTCTAACAGTTAGAAATTTGAGCTAATCACTGCAAGCTCCCTTTCCAGCCAGTATAAGGTGAGATAAACCATGTCCTAGGAGGATTTTTTCTCTGTTGGCTGCGGAAGAGCTGAGGGCAGCACGGGCAGGCCTGAAGGTGCCAGAGTGAATGGTGTTGATCCTCCCTCGGTGTGTTACCCTGCTTCAGTGCCATCACAGCTTTCCTACAGGTGCCAGTAGCCTCAAGATTTGAGTGTAAACATCCTTGTTTAGTATTTAAAAATAGCATGGGGAATGGCGGGATAAAATTGCATTTCTAACCTGCTTATATATTCTGTTTAAATATTCTGGCTCTATTTTGATAAACCCTATATGATTTTAAGTTTGACATATGGAATAGTTTAAAATAATTTGTTAGACCTGTTTCTGCTCAGCAAAATGATTTTCAGCCTATGTCAATACTCTGGCTGGTTTGTTGTAGCTGGATAGTGGGAGTGGGGAAGGGAAGAGCTGTACCCGGTGAGGGATTTCTCTCTTGGGAGCATGAAGCACCCCTAAGAGTCTTAACACTTTGGTGGGTGCAGCATGCTCTGCTGGTCAGGCTGGTCTGTGGATGCTCTCGGTAGTACAAGGCAGTTGTGCTGCAATTGAGAATTTTTCTCCCAGTCTGTGAGAATTGAAAAGTTGTAACTTATAGAGAATAAGAGCACCTGGGATGGATGTGTTCCAAGAGCCACAGCTGCATGTGTTGAGAGCAGAAACATGGGCTGGTATAGTATGGTCAGAAACTTTATCTATTAGATTTTCCACAGGAAATGATCATGATGAGCAGCTCTCAACCTGCTTGCAAATGGCATGCCATGTAACAGCTGCAGACTGACTATCTGTGCCACAGAATCGCAGCAGTTTTTTCCCCCAAGAAAAACAGCACACAAATACCCTGAGTCCAAGTAGAAAAATGTTATTTTCTTGAAAAATTCACACTGTTATGGAAAGTCTGTTCATCTACTAGTATTGAGAAAGATACCCAAGGGTTTTTGTTACAAAGGTTTTCAGGGGCAAAAAGCCAGATGATGCGTTTTGCTTAAGGTTCACTCCCTCTCACAAAAGGAAGGAAACTCGTTTGTCTTATAACCAAATCCATGGCACGCAGTAGCCAGCTCGCCCCTTGCTGTGTCCCAGGAAAGCTGCACCCCCTGCCCCAGGGGATTATCTCCAGCCCATCCTGGAGCAAGGAGCTGGACAAAAGGGACCTGTGGGAGCCCAAAGGACCAGACCGGGGAGGATGGAGCTACCAGGGTGCTGCTGCTCGGTATCACACACTCCTCAGCTTCCCTTCCCCCACAGCCTGCAGGAGCCCAGTAAATGCTGCCCTGCGTGGTACGTTGTGGCCCTGCGGTCACAGACTCCCATACCCATGGGAGGCTGTTTCACTGCTGGGTTTGTCCCTGAAGACCAGTGTTGAAGCATCCTTGAACTGGGTGTCACTTCTGTGCTTAAGGAATGTTCACAGGTCTTTGGATTATTTGGCATTTATCACACACTTTCAGTTATACGTCCGTTTGCTTTGTCTCTATGTAGGATAGGAAGTACAGGTAATTTCATCATGAAACTGCTTTTTCCCTTTATGCTTGCCTTGTTGGCTTTATTTTTATTGTTTCTAGTTCTGCAACACAGCTTTTCATGAAATTTGGAGGCATCTGTGGTGTTCTGCTGTTCTGAGTCTGCAGTTTCACAAGATGAAGGAGCCAGTACAACTGCTTATTGCTGCTGAGGGGAAGTTCTGCTTGTAGCTCAAGTGTGCACCAAGCATGGTGCTCACTGCACCCCTCTGTGAGCTGGGCCTAGTTAGTGTCCCAGCAAAATAACTCTACAGTTTTTGTGCTGGATGAACAGATTAAACTTCCATGGAGAGCCAGAGGGTGCCTGAGCTGACACGGGATCAGGGGGCTGTGCCCCGGTGGCAGGGAAGAAGCCGCAGCTCCGAGCTGCTGCCTTATCTTCAGAGAGCAGCTGGGGGGTGGATGTGCTGGCCGGGATGCGGTGGGTTGGCCCTGGCGGGGGGCCAGGTGCCCACCGAAGCTGCTCTGTCACTGCCCTCCTCAGCTGGGTGGAGGAGAGAAAATGCCACCAAAAAGGCTCCTGGGTGGAGATAAGGACGGGGAGATCACTTAGCAGTTACCGTCACGGGCAAAACACACTCAACTTGGGGCAATGAGTTTAGTTTGTTACCAATCAAGTCAGAGTAGGGCAATGAGGAATAAACCCAAATCTTAAAAAACACCTTATGCATAACTCCCCTCCGGATTCCTCTCCCTCCCCGAGCGGCACAGGGCGATGGGGCTGCGGTCAGTCCCTCACACGCTGTCCCTGCTGCTGCTCCTCACACCCTGCCCTGCCCCAGCGGGGGTCCCCCCCCGGGCTGCGGGGGGATCTGCTCCCCGGGGGCTCCCCGGGCTGGGGGCACAGCCTGCCTCGCCGGGGGCTTCATCACGGCTCCGGGGAACCCCTGCTCCGGCGCCTGGAGCCCCCCCTGCGCTGCCCTGGGTGCCTGCAGGGCTGCTGCTCTCACACGGCCTCGCTGCTCTCTCCCGCTGGTGCAGGTTTGTTCATTTGTTGCCCCCCCCTCACCCTGCTGTCCCAGAGGTGCTGCCACCGTCGCTGGTGGGCTCGGCCATCGGTGGGCCTGGCTGGGAGCCGGCTGCGTGGGCTCCGTGGGGCACGGGGGAGCTCATGGCAGCTTCGCTCCGCGGCCGCCCCGGCAGCGGCCCAGTCACCAAAACCTCGCCACGCAAAACGGGGACAGTTTGATGTGTGGTTAGAGCTGCAGATCTCCCTCTTGGGATCTCTTGTGTGAAATACCAAGGAGTGCACAGCTCGTTCCTGTTAAGAGTCAGTTTGCCTTGGTTAGGAAGGTTGAACCCAGGGGTTATGATGTCCAAGGATGTTAATTTAAGAGTTCATAGTGCTAATGATTGGCCTTTGTTTGTCCTGGCAGTCATGTGAGCAATGCAGAAGTCAGCGATCAGAAACCTGAATCTTCAAGCATTGGTTCAAACCTTCCCATGTCCGGTGAGAGTAAGTATCTTCTGTATCTTCTGGAGTTGTTCTGCTCCCACTGTCCTTCCTCTTTTCTTCCACTGGTCTTGTTACTTTGCTTCATCACGCACAAGTTTTGTCTCCTCCTTGTAATCCTTAGCCTGTCCTCACTATCAGTTGTAAAGTGAAAGTTTGCTGTGGTGTTTACAAAGTGTTAATGCCTGATGGTAAGCAAATATCTCCTAACAAATATTTTTGTGTCACTGCCTGCCAACTTGCTACTGGGTACTGCTTTGTCTTACCCGCCTTATACATGATTTTTCTTGAGGGTTGAGTTGAGCAATAATAACGCTTATTGTAAGAGATGTTATTTTTATAAATCATTATCTCTACATAGCTGGTTGGGTCTTTTGTAATAATATGCCATACACTTAGTGTTAGACTCTAAACTCTTATTGAATGTCTGCAGAAATTCCTTATGAAAAAAACTGAGAGGAAACTGAGGCAGATTCCATAAAGAGATGACATAGTAAGTGAGAGGTGGAATGTATCCTTTCTTCTGGAAAAAGAGGACTGGAGGTTATTACAAAAGTAGGATTCCTGTGTAAAATACCTTTGATTGCCCATACTTACTTATAAGTGTAAATCATCTCAACTTGTTTGAAAATATGAAATATGTAACTTTCCATTGCTAACTGATTGCAGCTACTATGTTAATCAGTTGTTTGTTGCAGGAGTTACCAAAAGTTTAAGCCTGCAAAATCTGCTGCCTAACTGGATAAGCCATTTACAAATTCCAGAAGGTGCATGCAGTAATATTGTGAGGGTTGTTTGGGTTTTTTTTACACCTTTACCTAATTCTCGGTATTCTCTGTATGCTGATTAAAAAATAAGAATTCTAGAAATACCATTACTACATTTCTATTCAGCTGAATACTGACATTCTTTAAAAAAAACCAAATACAAAAGGAGGATGTTTTTTGCAGGACAAATGTGAGAATATCTGACAAGCGTTGAATGAAAGCCTGTAGGTCCAAAAGTTCCCAGTTTGTTTCCTGTTGTATCTTTGTGGTACATGGGTTTCACACCATGAGTAAAGGCAAACACTGAGGCCCAGAGGGAGGTGATTCGTGGAGCATTCAGAAGGTTGAGCATGTGGTTGATTGCTTATATTTCTCAGCAGCTTATGCTCAGTTTACACTAAGATGAGATTATTTAAGTATCAGAATGCAAATGTTAAGAGTTAAGGTTGCCTGTGCAAACTAACCTGCTCCCCTTAGTGGATGCAGCTGATAAGAGAGTTAACTACATGATGATACGAGCATTAGTATTGTAGGGGACTGTTCCAGATAAGGAAAGTGTGACTTGCTGGAGCACATCGCTGGCACCTGGAGCAAATCCCAAGGCAAAGTATGCTGTTATCCATGACCATTTTTTTTTTTGAAAATGACAATTTCTTTTTGAAGACAGTTAGTTGAGTCACTCCAGAAGGGAGGGGGAAAGTGCAGTCCCTTGTAATGCTAGTGGTGGAGGAGCCAGGGCCCCGGACCCATGCAGGAGATGCACTGCTAGCCTGGATGGATTCCCTCCTAGGCAGGGCTGGAACCTGGGTGCTTTGCCTGCTTCCGAACTGGCTTCAGATGGATAAACTGGATCCACAGCAGCCCAGCTGTGTCTGCTATAAATCTGGGTATGGTGCTTGTAGATTCAAACTGGTAAACCCATTTACTATGCCGATTTAGAGTCACAAAAGTCATCTAACCTGGAGATCACTGCAGCATGCTGCACTACGGTGGTGGCATGTGCCAGAGGGGCTGCACAGTGCCGCATTCAGTGCCAGGTTTCCTGCACATCCTTGCTTTCCTTGTTTGATGGACAGGTGAGTATTTATCAGGCCGGCTCATCTGAATCCAGGGGGTTTTTTAATGGCTTTTGGGTTAAGACATGGCAACTCAAGCCCCCTTCTCTACTCCAACCGAGAATGTTGTAGCTGAGAGCTGTCTAATATGGGGTATACTAGAGCCATAGGCGGTGCTAACTGCAAAGATTTTGAACATTTCCTCCTTGAATCTGCAGCATGAGTGACTCTGTCTTACCACTTTCAGAGTGCAATTTCTATGGATTTATTCAAGCAGAAAAATGTAAACATCCCATTAGATGTAACTGCTGAATTTCTTTAGCGGCCATCTGAATTTGAACTGTGAGCCTTGTGCACTGCAGCTTAGCCTGTTATCGCTCAATGCGTGGGATTAAGTTTGTTGAGCTGGGAGCTGCTCCTTGGTGAAGGATGGATTGCTTGAGCCATGCTCTGAGTAGAGTATGTAGAAAAGGGATGTGGAAGAGGAGAGCTTGGCAAAACAAACATCTGCTTTTGGGTCTGCTCCAGGACACAGAAGAGAATTGTTAAGCTTGGTACAGATGAAGACCCTTTGGCCCATGCAAGGTTTTGGCCAGGACTGAAATCAAAGTTTTATCGTGACAGTTGCAAGAGGTGGTAGTACCAACTGGTAAAGAGAAAGAGCACTGTTACAAAAGGGAGAAAGAGTATTGGCTGAATTGTCCACCTGCTGTGAGCTGCCAAGAAAAACATGTCTGTGTGCTGGTTTAACAGCGCATTTTTGGAGAATTTGCCTTGAAACAGATATTGAAGGCACTAAAAAACCTTTGTAAATCCTGTGTTGTGATTAAAATGTACTTTGCATGCTGATGTTTAATTGTCATTATTTGCTGGGTTTTGAAATCTCCCATGTAATTATACAAACTTTTTTTTCCAGTTATGACATGCACTGATTATATCCCAAGGTCATCAACTGATTATACCTCACAAATGTATTCTGCAAAGTAAGTCAAACAATTGTAACTGAATTCTGTAATTCTTACTTCTTTCTGAAGTAATCTTTTTGCATCTATATGAATTTCTGTAATGCTGTAAATCACATTTTTGTATCTGCTGGCAACAGATACTCATTGCTGCGGACACTGAAAGTCATAGGAGGCACCCTTTGGCTTCAGCGGCTGTTTTATGATCAGAAGGATAAATGACCCCCTTCAAGTAATGAACAACACAATAGTCTTGTTGAATAATGCCCATACTATTTGAGGAATAAACAAACTGGACATAAATTAATATAAGGGGAAGATAGGATTTTCTTGTCATTCACCATGGCTGGGGATCTTAGTAGTTCTTCCCATTGCAGCACAGTAGGCCTTCATCCCCTGTGACTGCTTTTGTATTGTCTGTCTGTGTGTCCCAGCAGTGCTGACACATAACTGCTGTATTGCATCAGCTTTAGGGTTTGGTGTGGCGAGGCATGGGAAGTGAAACTAATTGCTTGTGCCTGTTGGAACAGGGAGTTGGTTGTACCCCTCCCAGTTCTGGGATAAGCACTGGTGCTGTGGCATTACAGAGGAGTTTTCCCTGGTGTCACTGCAAGAAACAGGCAATGTGTATAAAACCAAGAGCCTGAGGTATTGGGAAACACCCACGGTTTATTACACTGAGGGCACATGTCAGTGTGTGTTGTTTCTTCTTTCTAAAGCATTTTTTTTATGTGTCTTCTGGTTTAGAGACTGAAAGATGCATAGTGTAAACGGTTCTTTTTTACTCTTGTTCTTTCTTTTATCAAGGCCATATGCACATATCCTTTCTGTACCTGTATCGGAAACCATGAGCCCTTACCCTGGTCAGACTCAGTACCAAGCACTACAGCAGTCTCAGCCCTACACCATCTACCCCCAGACCACGCAAACTTATGGACTACCTCCTTTCGGTAAGAAGTAACTTTTCAAAGATTTCTCAGGGCCTGCTGTTATTGTTTTATGTTGTCATTAAAAAGCCAATGTTAAGCTTAACCAGGTGTGTCGGAGGGAAGAATTTGTAGGAGAGCACGTGCCCAACTTAAATTCCAGATCAGTACTGATCTCTATATGGGACTTTATATTATAATACATTATTTCTTAGAAAGCTGTTTTCCTGGCCATCAATTTGGATGTCTCCCCGTGAAGCTTGCCAGATGGTTCTTAGTTTGCGATCATAATTCTGTCTGATTATGGTATAGCTGTGTTTGTGCAGTTTTCCTTTGTCAGTGAAATCACACAAGACCCTGTACATGTCTGCTGAAGGTATTTTTCCTTTCCTTTTTGCTGCCCAGGATTAAATGTTTTTTGTTATTTCATCTTTCAGCAAATGTAGATTTCATGCTACAATGTCTCCCAAGTTTACTAGGCAAGTAAGTTTGCTGAAGTTGCACAAATACTTGAGCCCCCTGTTAGCCACGCCAGTTTTTGCAGATGCTTGAAGGGTCCAAGTCCTGTTGTAGCTGAGCAGCTAAAGCTGGATGAGGGGGTTGGAGACATTCACCCTGTGCTCCCTTTGTAGTGCCTGGAGGGAGAGACACCCCTCCGGGGTGTTGGTCTGGTTTAGAAGATAACGTCCATCTCTCTCCATGACATGTGAAGGGAGTTTAGGATGAGGAGTGCAGACAGAAGAAAAGCTAACTTCTGTCTGGGTTAGCTGGTGGAAAATGCTGCCTGGTCTTTTGATTTACGCTGCATATTAAAGCGTCAGGCACTGGGGGGCAAAAAATGTGATTGACTATCCCCCTGCATGTATGAAATTTTATAACTGATTATTAAAATTTAACATTTTAACTTCTCTTTTCATTTTTGATGTTGTCCAGCTTGGTTTCATACGTAAATATCATATAATGTTGCCAGCTCTCAAAAATGTGTGGTGGCAGAGGCTGTTTTGTCCCTTAGCACCTGGCTCTGATGCGAGGGGAGAGCATCACCCTTCCACGCAGGTACCTGGGAGAGACCCCGTGTGCTGCCAGCGAGTGTGAGACCACCACGCGGGGTCTGTCACAGGGGCTTGTGGTCACACGGCGTAGCTAAATGATAGAGCCTTGTGCAGGTTTATCTGTACTGCTAAAATATTACTGGTTTGAAGTGTAAAAGGATGATTTTTTCCTTAGCTGAAGAGCGAGATGTCTGTGATTAAAACCAGCAACATTTGTGGGTTTTGATAGCTGCTGACACAGCAAGGACTTTTATAGAAATTACAAAACAATTGATTTGTTGTGCCATTTTTGAAAGATGGTGTAGAAAAGATAAGACAACTAAGCTCCGTTTTATTACACATAAGTTACATTACTAGTACTGTTTAAAATAATATGGCACAAAGTGTAGAACAAACTTACATTTCTTTCTTTCTTTCTTCTTTTTTTTTTTTTTTTGTAACACCTGGGATTCATGAAAAGGAGTTTCCTTGTGGATGAGGGATCCTTAGGAAAAAAATGATAGCTTTTCAGTAACTTGGATGTAAGGGTTTGAGCAAACAGTATCTCCCAGATCTCATTTCCCCTGTGTTAATGCTGAGGTACATTGTTCTGACTGCTCAGTTGAGCACCACGAAGTGGGAGCTGTGCAGGGTGTAAGTGTTGGGCTGTTTTAGTATTTGCTGTTGCTGCGTTTCTAGCTCAGCCCCTGCCAGTAAGGCTCAACTGCCGTTTCAGAGAATTCTAAAAACATCCAAACTTCCCCACCACCTGGGCTTCTAGGCGAGGACCTACTTGGCTCTGTGTTAGATATCCTGGTGAGGCAAAGGTCGGGCTGTTGTTTTTGCTGAGCTCCCTTCATTCCTCCAGGAGAGGTTTTCCCTGGAAGGTTGGACCAGTGCAGACAAGTCTGATGCTGTGTCCACACTCAGGTCTTCAGCTGCCAGGGCAGTTTGTCTGCTGTCTTTCTGAACGCTCTGTCCCTTGGCTTTTTGTCTGGCTGTAGTGGTGGTGGTTGTCACAGCAGTCTGTTACCTACAACCTGTGCCTGACCCCATGTTATGGTTGCTGGAACATACTTCTCTTCCCTGGGTGCCTGCACTTTGCTTTCAGTGCCTTCTTGCACTGGTTTTTGCTGTATCTGAACAGTGGCCGGTGGTTTCCTTTACTTCATTTTTTTAGTGTTTATTGGTAGTTTGTTGTGGATGGTGCACCGAGGCTGCCTTGTTCGTAGGTATTTTACTGTGTCATGTGCTTGGTTTTTTTAAAGGCAGATACCTCTAAATACGTGCGGTGCTTCCTTGAAGTGTTAGGCCAAGATTTTTAAAAAGGAGTTTTAGACTTCTAAAATTTTTTTGGGGGAGGTAGGATGTAGGGGTTTGTGTTAGTATTTTGTGTGTGTGACGTTTTCTTGGTTAGTGGTGGTGGCTGTGTTTTGGGGGGAGTGTTTGGGTTTTTTTAATCCAGAGGTTCTGGAATTTGGGGGTGCCTAGCTGCTTCAGTGTAGTACCCTGAATTTAACAGTAGGAATTCTTCTGAAGACCTAGCAAAGAGGTCAGCATTTTCTGTTAACTTCATAGGAACTTTTCTCTGTTAAATGTCTTCTGAAATGTGTTCACTTACTGAAATGTCTTGATATGGATTTTGAGGTCTGTTATTAAATACCTGAAGTTTTAGTCTGAATTTAAGTGTTTGGAAGGTGTTAAAAGTCATATTTCTAGTAATGGAAATCATACTGGAGTGGTACCTGCTTGATCATACTGAGAAGATGGACCTTGCATGGCGTGGTGGACAGGTGGAGGGTAGAGGGCTGAACATGCAAGTGCAGAGGAAATTCTACAAATTGTTTCTGCTCACAAAAATCTCCATTAAGCAGGTAAGGATGTGCCCAGCTTGCTCAGATGTTTTACCAGCATCAAAGGGCCTGTTCCAGAGGTTTTGTGACCTTCTACTGCTTACTTGGTTTTATGCCGAAAAGAAGGCATCGTGGATTATGTAAACTGGAACAAAGCAGATGTATTTTTAATAGGAAATTCAAGCAAGCTGAGAAACACAAGCATAGTTTTAAGATCACTCAGGTCAGGATGCTGTTTTCAGAGAAGAGACGACCTATGCTCTTGCCAATTTGTCACCTCTCCTTGTGCTGTAATACTTTTTTGATGGTACTTAGTTCTGCTTGGGACATACTTGTGGTCTGGAGAGATTTTATTAGAGAAGCAGTAGAGTAGTGACATACAAGCTGCATACGTGTGGCTGTAAGTTGGCATTAGAAACACTGGGAATGTGATGGTTTGCAGTAACTCAAGAAAAACCTACAAGTGATGGGCTGTCCTGTGTGGGGCCAGACATGTCCTGTGACTTTCTTCTGGCCCAGCTGCAGTGCTGTTGTTGGACAGGGGGGGTTCTTGTTCCCCCTCACCCAGCTTCCTCTCTGTCATCCTTGAGGCTGTGCTAGCTTATAAATGTCGTGCAGAATGAGAGGGAAGGACAAGGCCCAGAGTGTGCCTTCCTGTATGGAAAATAGAATGTGTCTGTACTGAGAGGTGACAAAGAAACAGTCATGGAAAGCAGGGGCTGAAAGATGCCTTAACATGTGACCTGAGTCAGCTCCCGCACCGACGTGTGTGTTAGACCTGGGGTTACACTCCTTAAGTGATAATTATCCTACAGCATTCAGAGTTGGTTTGTGCATCATTGTCAGGGTTGTTAGGCACTTCTGTGTGCTCTGTGACCATCTCACTATGTTGCTGTCTGCTCCTTGTCCATCTATCTTGTGCTGTAAGGAACTGTCGGTTACTCTGCCCTCTAGAAAAGTACTCACCTATTTGAAGATTGTGGCACACCCTTTCCAGACTAAACAAATACAGCTACTCCCAATCTCCTTAGAGGATCTGTTTCCAATAAATTTTGTTCTGGAGTTCCTACAATATATCTACAGTCTTTCTTAAATCAGTCTTTCCCTTTTGTTTGCCAGTTATCACAGTTCTAGAGGCTTGGAACAGTAATGAAGTCGCAACCTGAGAGTCAAAGAATCAAAACCCTGGTGTGGCTGTACAGATAGGTGAATGACTTGACTCACAGGTGACAGTTTGAGATCAGATACGTAAATATATCAAAGAGACATTGCATAATTTAATTCTGACAGAGCTACAACATGGAGCAAGCTCTTGGAGTTGCTGCTCCTGTCCAGCTCTATAGTCTCCTGTGTCTTCTGGGTAAGAGACCTGGAGCTCAGAGCCTGTGGCTCGTCCTGCTGGGGTGGGCGAAAGGCTGCAGGTGGCTCGCACAGATTTAGTGCTCCTTTTTGTGGGGGGTTAAGGAGGAGGGTGGACTTTCTACTGCCCCTGAACTTTGTGTCTAGCTCCAAACATCCTTTCTCCCTCTGCTTTGCACACCTCCTGCTTGTTTTTAAGTAGATCCTCTCAACTGATTCCTGCTTTCTAACCAGGGCCAGGGAGAAATGCGTTTGACTTTGGCTGTAGGTCTGGAAATACTTAAACAAAAGCCTGCAGAGCCCTGAAGAATCGGGCCTGAGCCGAGCTACTTCAGTCGGATGCTGTGCGCTAGCCTAGACCTTAACACGGCACCTGAGCTGAAACCATGCTGCCCCTGTGTGCCTTGTACAGATGAATTACAGTCACTTGGCTGTCTCTGTGCTCTGCCCAGTGTTGTTACAAATGCCTTCCAGAATGACAGAAAATCTAAAGAAACATTTAGATTTCTTTTTTCCACTGTTTTTGTTTTTTTTTTTTTTTTTGTAGCTCCATATTCGCAGTTGTAAGTCTTTGAAAATCACTGACTTGCAGCTTGTTTTAAGACAGTCAACCCAAAGCCCACTGAAGTAGTGGAAGCCTTGACCTTGACCTTAATAGATATCAACTTCAGCCTCACTATGTAATAATTGAGGTTATTTGCAGTGCTGTGCAACTCAGCCCAAACATCAAAGGGATTAGCAGTTCCTTTGTACCGACGTGGCAGTGAATCTTACTGTGACACTAGCAGATTTTTAGTTGAAAGCTTTGGAAATTGGTCTTGTTGGTGCTTTTAATTTTCTCTTTTTCAGCCAGTTTTGTCAGCAGCTCTAATCCATGCACAGCCTGACAGCACTTACTATTGCAGAAATTAAAATTTTCCATGTCTGATTTGTAACTTGCTTTTGTGACAAGCAAAGATCTTAATCTGAGGTAGCAGCATGCTGTTTGGTCCCAGCATATTTGTTTGTAACTGGTCCAATTTATCCAATTCAGGTGCACTGTGGCCAGGTATGAAACCTGAAAGTGGTTTAATTCAGACTCCATCTACAAGTCAGCACAGTGTTCTTACCTGCACTACAGGGTTAACCACAAGCCAGCCCAGCCCAGCACATTATTCTTATTCCATTGAAGGTAACTTGGCATGGTTTTTATCTGCATCTCTCTCCACCTAATTGAGTCCAGATACCACAGGTAGAGAGGCTTGCACGTTTGTTCTTGGTTTGTGCATGCTTCTTTATGCTTTGCCTCTTCTCTCTTTGGGCGTGTGTTTGTGTTTGGTTTTGTATTTGCTACGTACCTCTGTATGCACCAGGCTGGCTTGGTGGTGCCACGCTGATGGACTTAACAGGGTGAAGAGCAAACGGGAAGGGAAGAGGAGACTAAATGTTGTGTTCTTGCATGCCTTTACTGGGAATGCTCTTGCAGCTCAAGCTCTTTGTTGGTGGTCTTTATCTTGATGTCAGGAAATACACTGTCTGACACTGGAGTTTTTTAAACATATTTTTTTTAATTACTTCTGAAGGTAGATGGCTCTTCTATATCATACACCCCAGGTTGGTAGATCCGCTAGAAAGTGAATTTCTCAGTGTAAAACTAGCCTGCAAATATCACAACTGCTGGAAGTGCCACATCTAAGAAGCCAGGTGCTGAATTTCACCAGATTCCAAAGCAATTTTTAGGAGTAAATGTGCCAGTTAGCTGAATAATGGAATATTGATCCATAGGCAAATATGTGCAAATTGATATATATATAGATATATATAGAGATATATATGTATTTATTTTTAGGCAGGATTTTTGCCATTTATGTTTGGGTAATAAATAGTGAAAAATTGTCTCTTTCTCTGTAGGTTTTAAAAAACATTTCAGGAATTCTTAACCTATTTCTTGTGTCATATTTTCATAGAATAATTCAGGGATTTTGGGAGATCTTTAGTTCAGCCTCCTGCTCAAAGAAGAGTTAACACAATTCAGAACCAGGTTGCTTAGGGCTTTATCCAGTTGGGTCTCAAAAATCTCCAAGGATGGAGATTTTGCCAGTTCCAGAGCCTGACTGTCATCATGGTGAAACCTTTTTTCTTTTGTCCGCTCGGAGTATCCCCTCTTCCCCGAGAGAGCAAAGCAGCCAAGTGAAACATAAAATGCATTAATTGCCGTTTCTTCCCATCACATAAAGGAGGTTGAAACATCTTTGAAAAAGACTGAAGCCAAGCCGAATGGGATGAATAAGGCAGGAGAGGTAGGGATGTAAGATCTGAGGATGAGGTCTGGAAGTGGGGGAGAAAGAGAGAAGAGAAAAAGAGTCATGGCAACTTCAAAGCCGTACTTGTTTGCTGATCTTTTAAACCCGAGACCATGAAGTGGTCCCCTCTGGCACATCCATGCCAAACATTTTTGTGTGGTTTTGGCCCATTCACAGGTGAAAGGAACTGACCCACAGTGCAGGAAGAAATGGTTAATCTGTGTAGTGGGAGCCGTTTGTAAAAATCTGATGTATAACTTTGACTAGATAAAGGATAATTAAAAAAATGTTGGAAGGAGACCAGAGTTAAGATAAACAATGAAGTTCACGTGAGGGCATCTGTGTTTTTACCAGAATCCCAGCACTTGGAATCTTTTTTCTATGATTTCTTACCTTCTGTTATCTATCTCAGTGGAGAAGCAGCCTCTTCAGAGCACTGCAGGTGAGAATCACTTTCTGTTTGCTCTCCATGATAATCTTGAGAGAGGTGATAGAATAATCTGTTTTATAGACAGTTTATCTCCTCCAGCTTCACAGCAGGTTTGTTCTGTGTTAGTGAGGATCTTTTCTGGAGAGCTGCTCTTCAGAGTGCCCTAGGAAGTGACGTTTTCTTCAGGTAATAACAGCCTTGATTGTTTCCGTAACATGTATTGTTGGAAGAAGTTTTAGTTGGAAAACTAGCCCCGGCCCCTGTTCTCCAGCAGTTGCTTATGAGGACTATCTGTCACGGGTACCTTATTCTCACAATTGTGCTTCTAGTAGCTGTGTAGCTACAGTAGGTACTTGAATATCTTCATTACCATTGTTGCTGTTCAGTACAGCCTTTTTTCCCTTTTCTGTGTTCTCCCCCCAAATTCTCTCCTATCTGTTTTTGAACACGGCTGCTCCGATCTATGAGGGGCTTCCCAGGGGCTAATTACTGACCTTCGTTTCTGCTTCCGCAGAGATGTCACCCTTCACATTTCTCACCTCTTGTAAATACTGTGTATTTCTGCACCTCTTTGAAGATACATTTCTTTCAGGTTTCATCTTTTTTGAGGCATATTTTGGATCCATTCCTCTTTCCAGGAGCTTTCACCAGGTAGTATCTGTGCTACATTGATGGAGAGTTCATGGTGGGGTCTGTTGCCCTGGGGTAGAAAGACTGAAGCCTTCAGAAGCTTGACTTTTTCAGTCTTGGGGTGAATTCTGCATGGGTGTTACTTGCAGAAAGTGAGGGCTTTTCTCAGAGTGATGGTGAAGCAGGCGATACTGTGGGTTTCTCCAGGTCTTTTCATAAGCATCGAAAAGTGCTTTTTGGTTTTATTTGTGTGCAGAGACAGAAGGTTTAGCAAAAATAGTATTTCTGCTGGCACCTGGTTTAGTACATCCTGATTTTGTTCATGCCAATTTCATTATTTGTTTTCACTAATCTTTGAGGGTCCCAAAACCTGGTGTGGAGTAATGCTTAATGGAGTAGCCCTGGGGCTGTAAAACCACAAAATCTGCTAAATGACTGGTGTTCCCAGACAGTGCTCTAGCAGCCTCTTCTGTGTTTTGGAGGAACTGAATGCAGTAACATGGAGGCTATTAAACATCTTAAAAATCACACTAACAACCACATGTCTCTTAAGAATTTGTCCTACAAGCTGTTGACAAATTATTTCAGAAAGTCTCATCCAAGAAACAGTTGTAGTCTCACAGGGATATGGGGAGATATGTTCGCTTTCTCCATTAGGAAGCACCCTTCTTATACTATTTGAAATATTTTTACTGTTTCCTTAATTTTTTTAATCTAGTTAGACTAAATATACTAAGTCCAACGCAGAGAGAATTTTTTTATCAGGGCTATTTAAACACATTTATTTCCTAACACATTTTACTGATGTGTTCTGATTAATTTTCAACTACTACTTGATTGAACATCAGAATATGATTGTTGTCTTCTCAAAACTCTTAGTAAAGATGTGAAGCCATTGTAATTATACTCCAGTTGCTTAGCAGGCATGGAGGGAAAAGGTTTCTGAAACATTTTGATAGTACTGTTTTTAAAGATACGCTAGCTCTCCTTCCCTGTAATCCCAGATGAAACGTAATTGGTTTGAAAATATGCTCCAGCTCTTTTTTTGGCTGTTACAAGCAGACTGGTACTGGAAGCACAAATGTTTGCACATAAGCCTAGTAAGTACTTTTCTCACAACCTGGATTTGTCTTGTCTTTTGTGATTTTTTTAGAAGCATTTAATGCAGTAATTCTTAATTTTACAGCATCAACTACCAATGCCAGTCCAGTCTCTACATCCTCAACTGTTGTCAATATTTCCACATCAGCAGTAGCCAGCATCTCACAGGTAAAACTTCCTTGCTATATTTATGTGCAGCATCTCCTTCACCTTTGTTTAACATGTTACTCAAAACTAACAAAGGCAGGGCAAATATTTGCATCGCTTCAAATGGAGCACAATGGGTACTAGAGTTATAGGGCTTGGTATGGAACTCCAGGTCAGCAAAATTACTCTTTCTGTCTCTTTAACCATAAAGCTTTTCCCTTTGGCCTTTGCAACAAACTCACTTCGTATGTTCAAAGCAGTTTCCTTGTCTGCCGATTGTGTGGAAGGTGGATCTCTAAACAGGGTACTGAGTTCTCTGCAAGAGAGACAGTGGAGAAGAAAACTGTTTTGAGAACCAAACCTACAGGGAGGATTATAGGTGGATGTTATTTCAATGCCTTTGTTCTCCCTCAGCAAGGAAAGGAAAATAGGTTGAACACAAAACAAACTAAAACCCCACAACAGTACAGTAGGAGATGCATTCTGATGGTGCTAGAATAGAACAAAGGAAAAAATCCCTGCAGCTAGCATAGAGCCCTTCCTCCTGACTGTGACCTGCTGCAGGTAATACATAGCACTGTCAGTGTTAACTGCCATTCTGAGTATTTAGATATGCAAAGGAGCCCTTCAATGTCACAACTCTGCAGAAAGAGAATATAGGAAGTGTGGAAAATGCAATGGATGCACAAAAATTCTTGTATGCTTGTGCTGTTGGTTTTTAAGTTTCTTTCATTAACATAAAATTGCTTGGAGCTGTAAGGGGAAAAAAAAAGATTTTTCTTTCGGTAGTGCAGACCAGGGTGCCTGGTTCACAAGTCCACTGCTCTTTGAGGGAACCAAGGAGTGCACTGTGTGCTAGAAGAGTGTGACATGACATTTGGGATGGCTGCTTTCTTTACTATCTGTAGCAGAAATTAAAATCCTCAAGCACAGCTTCAGGTGATCAGTGATCTCCTAAATGAGTAAATAGTCTTCATAAATGGATACCTTTCATCACAGCATGCAAAATAGTTGCTTGCTGAAGTCAGGACATGAGTAAAGGCAGTTTATCTGTAGCTCTTGTAGCTGGCATTGCACCCTCAGCCAGTGCCAAGATGACTTTCTGTTGCTGTCAGTACATCTGCTCTCAGAAAATAAAACACAAGACAAAACCACAAATTCCAGAGCACAGGGTGGCTTTGGCATCCACTTGATACTCCCCTGTTGCTGTCACATTATTCATAATGAATTATTTTTTGAAGAAACTGGAGACAGAGTGGCAGCCCTGTGATTGCTAGCCTCCAGTCTGCAGAACCTGCCCGTGTGCGGGACTGTTGGGACGTCAGATCCCAGCCCTTTTGGAAGGTGTCTTACACAGACAGAATGAAATAGCATAAAGTCAGACTGTGCTTGTGCTGGGATTTCTCTTTGACAGGCATATTCTAGCATAAAAGTCATCTTAATATAGAATCACAGAACCCTTTAGGTTGGAAAAGGCCTTTGAGATCAAGTCCAGCCGTTGCCCCAGCACTGCTGAGCCCACCACTGACCCATGTCCCCAAGCACCGCATCTACGTGGCTTTTCAGCACCCCCGGGGATGGTGACACCTCCCCCCCCCCCCCAGCTCCCTGGGCAGCCTGTGCCAGTGCCTGGCCGCCCCCTCGGTGAAGAAATGTTTCCCAACACCCGATCTGACCCCCCCGGCGCAGCCTGAGCCCGTTTCCCCTTGTCCTGTCGCTTGTCGGCTGGGAGGAGACCGACCCCCCCTGCCTACACCCTCCTGTCCGGGAGCTGCAGGGAGCGATCAGGCCCCCCGAGCCCCCTCCTCTCCAGGCCGACCCCCCCCAGCCACCCCAGCCCCCTGCCCGGCTCTGGACACGCTCCAGCCCCTCTGCGTCCCTCTGCCCGTGAGGGGCCCAAACCCTAGCGTCCTTTCCCATCTTTGAGAGACAGGTGAACCCCATCTGTCGCCAGCAGGCCTGGTGCTGTATAAATGGTGCTGACCCATGATCAGAAATCACGAAATGTAGCCTTTGCCACCAGGCCTTGATTCAGGTATTGATCTGTATGATCTGTCGATGACATGCTCCATCGTTCCCTGTAACTGGCAGGACAGAAGAAAACGCCGCTTGTGCTCCTGATCCCACGACCAGTCATGTAATATTGTTTCCTGAAGTGCTCTATCATAACAAATCCTTTCCTCTAACAGGAATATCCTACATACACAATCCTGGGCCAAAGTCAGTACCAGACGTGTTACCCGAGTTCTGGCTTTGGAGTCGTAACGCCGTCGGACAGCAGCACGGAGAGTTCTGCGTTAGCAACAACTACGTATCCAACCGAAAAACCAAATGCCATGGTGCCTACGCGGACGGTGCAGAGGCATTCCTCCGGTAACAACTGGATCTTTAACAGGGGGGCTGCAAAATACCTTTGATAAACACTACAGTGTGCAGACATGGGGAAAACTTTTTTCCAGAAGGTGATTGCAGCACCTTTGCGTGTGGGCCTGGACGGGACGTTTGCCTTCCACTGTCAGGCTGGTCTCGCTGGTGTGCGGAGTATTATGGTGGGCAGCCAGACTGACCTGCTGGAAGTCTTATACTGCTGCGATTCAGTAGACACCTACCACGTTCTTTGAATGCCCTAGGGAGAGGGGGTTCCAGGGGTGACTTGAAGAGTTGCCAACAGCAGCTCCCTGGGGACTGTAGATTCTGTCATGCTGGGGCTGGGTGTTCACCTGGGCTATCCAGTCTCAATAGCTCCTGCTAGCTCTTTCCCTCCCGCAGCTAGATATTCAGATTACCTGATAGCCACGACATAGCTGCCGGTCCCAGTTATGGGAACCCTCCGGACACTACTCAGGCGTTTTCAAGAGCTGTAGTTCAGCCATCACCTCTCAATGAGTTGGTCCTCGATGTGCCCAGGAGTACATCCTGTCCTTTCTTCTGCATCTTCATGTAAACCATTTTTTGAAATGACAGCTCTTCTGCTGTGCTTTGCATGTGAGTAGATCTGCTTCTGGATAGCAGTAAATTACCTGGCACTTGTCGAGGGAGAAGATTTTTGCTGGTAAGAGAAGAAATGTAGAAAGTGGATTGAAAAGGTTTAATTGACTGTTCTAGAGAAGTCACAACTTTAGCTGGCCTTTTCCACTAATGCCATGTAATGTACCATTTGCAGTGGTGTTGACTAAAATTTCCTTACCAAAAATACAGTTTTCTATACTTAACAAGGACAAGAGCAAAGACGTAGTGTTTCTTCCAGTGTCTTACACAAGAAGTTCTGAAATTCTTATTGCATTGTTGAACAGTTTTAAATCAAAATCTGCTGCCTGTTGTAACTTGGTAGACTGGAAGAAAAAAAAATATAGATTGTCTTCATTTTTGTTGGTGCCCTGGGTCTATCCAGGATGGAGTTAACTTTCTTCATAGCAAGTCTGCTGGTGCTGTGTTTTGGATTCATGGCTAAAGCAGTGTTGATAACACAGGAGCGTTTTGGCTGCTGCTGAAGGATGCTTGTACAGTGTCGAGGCTTTCTCCCCTCCACACCCCCTGCAGCCAGCTTGTGTTCTTGTCCAAGAACCTTGGAAGGTGACACAGTTGGGACAGTTGACCTGAGCTGACTAATGGGACTTCCCATACCATATACTGTCATGTTTAGCAGTAAAAACTGAAGCAAGTGTTTAGCTTCCAGGGTTGCTCTTGCTTGGACGTTGGCTGGGCATCGGCCTGCTTGTGGGAGGTGGCGAGTGATTGCCTTGCAGCACTTTGCCTTCTCCATCTTCCCCATGTCCAGCAGTAGTACCTGGGCTCTGCCAGCTCCTCAGACTTGTTCAAGAAGCCTGAGAGCAGGGATGGGTGGCTGCCAGTGAGCAAAGCATACAAATCAAGAGTCCTTAACTCAGTGAAGTTCCAGACCTCTCTCACCTTTACCTTATGGATGCTGCAGACGGGGATGACAAACACCGCACTATGATG
This sequence comes from Falco peregrinus, assembly GCF_023634155.1. Taxonomy (NCBI): domain Eukaryota; kingdom Metazoa; phylum Chordata; class Aves; order Falconiformes; family Falconidae; genus Falco; species Falco peregrinus. Next base: position 120,793,187 of record NC_073723.1, read on the forward strand.
CTGTAAATCAAGAAGCATGGTGCTTCAAGCACTTTCCCTCTTTCAGGAAGCAGTTGGCCTCTAGCTGATGTGAGCAACAGCAGATTTACCCATGAGAATTTGTTCTCATTTGATGTTGAAAACCTAAGGAATTGACCTTTTATTTCAAGGCATGGGCCAGGGAGCGGCCCAGTTGTTAATGTTTTCAGTGCTTTTTTCTTAGCTCAAGAATTCTCCAAGTTCACCATTTTGCATTAATTTTCATAGGTATTGTAATGTCTTGTCTTCAAGAGCCAGACTGGATTCAGGCTCTTTCAAGTCTTCTGTGCCCTCAGCCTTCCCACTACAGTTCTGATCCTATTTCTGAACTGGTCAGGCAGACATCTGGGATGTTAACTCTTCTGCCTGAACTGTTAATAAAGGGTTCAGACAGTATCTCCCATCATGGTCATAATATTCTGCACATCAAAACATGATTTTTTTATTTTATGGTGGTGCTTTCCTTTTTCCCTGGGAAAGGGTGTTCTTACCAGTAGCAGAACAGGCTCTGTAATACATCCCCATCAGCCATGGCCACAGTGCTTGGCCAAGTCGCTGTCTCGAGGGCCCAGATCATCCCTGTTGTTCTTTACTAATTCTTGGATAGGCCCATGGACCTGTAGTCTAGGTGAGTCTGCTTCACAGCTAGCACACTGCGGATTTGCGTGCGATTAGCACACTGCAGATAACTGTGCGCTGGCTGCGGTTTAACCGTTTAAGGCTTTACAGTGGCACAGGGGTGAGTAGCCTATGCAGAGGTAGAAACATCATCTGTTGTGTAGTGTTGCTTGACACAAAATACATTTGACTAGTTGTTGTGGTTTAACCCCCGCCAGCAACTAAGTTCCACACAGCTCCCCTGCTCCCCCGCCGTGTCAGGATGAGGGAGGCGATCGGAAGAGTAAAAGCGAGGAAGCTCGTGGGTTGAGATAAAGACAGTTTAATAAGTAAAGTAAGAGACACACACACAAGCAAAGCAAAACAAGGAATTAATTCACTGCTTCCCCTGGGCAGGTGTTCAGCCATCCCTGGGAAAGCAGGGCTCTGTCACGCCTAACAGTTACTTAGGAAAACAAACACCGTCACTGCAAGCATCCCCCACCTTCCTCCTTCTTCCCCCAGTTTGTACACTGGGCATGGCGTTCTGTGGTCTGGCATATCCCTCTGGGCAGTTGGGGCTGGCTGTCCCAGCTGTGCCCCCTCCCAGCTCCTTGTGCCCCCCCAGCCCTCCCGCTGGCAGGGCCTCAGAAACCCAGAAGTCCATGGCTTAGTATAAACATCACTTAGCAACAACCAAAACCTTCAGTGTGTTATCAAGGTGATTCTCACACCAAATCCAGCGCACACCCTGAACCAGCTGCTGAGAAGAAAATTAGCTCTCTCCCAGCCGGATGCAGGACACTAGTCCAGGAAATCTGGGAGGGAGAAATGCTTTCCTTTGTACACTCATTCCAGACTGAGGGTTTCTGGTACTCTCTCAAGAAGTATTAATTGAGTAGTAAAGCAGTTCCAGGGTGGTGAGACATCTGAGGGGTTTCAGACCTTAGGATAGAAGGTTCTTTGGCTTTGTACTGCAGGCAGGATGCAGTTAAGTAGCTCAGTCCTGGTGGACTGAATTGAGGAGACAGCTGCTTTGAAGTGATGGGACAAAGAAATCATGTTTTATGTTCTAATAAGGGTTCAACTACTACTGCATCAATAAAGCAAGATAACATCTTACCTTCTGCAAAGGAGGTTTGTGGCCAGATGCTGTAAGCTTTATGCTGGTGTTTGTTTTGAGACATGAGGGGATGATTTCTTTCTTTTAGGAGATGCATCCACAAGTCCTTCATTATCAAGAGCAACAGCAAGTAAAGAGTTAGATGAGCAGGCAAGAAAAAACATCCCTGGGAAGAACAGGGGGAAGAGGAAAGCAGATACCTCCTCCTCACAGGACAGTGAACTAGAGGTAAGTAGCCATCTTGTTTTCTACAGGTAGCGCTGCAGAGCAGTGGTGGTGGTAAAAGTCCTCCTCTCTTTCTTTCACTCTATCTCCATGGAAATGGAAGGGGATCATCGAATGGTTTGGGTTGAAAGGGACATTTGAAGGTCATCTGGTCCAACCCCCCTGCAGTGAGCAGGGACATCTTCAACTACATCAGGTTGTGCAGAGCCCCGTCCAGCCTGACCTTGGACATTTCCAGGGTTGGGCCATCTACAGCCTCTATAGGCAACCTGTTGCAGTGTCTCACCACCATCATCATAAAAAATTTCTTCCTTACATCTAGTGAAAATCTGCCTTTTTTAGTTTAAAACCATTACTCCCTGTCCTGTCACAACAGGCCCTACTAAAAAATTTGTCCCCATCTTTCGTATAAGCCCCCTGTAAGTATTGAAAGGCCATAATAAGGTCTCCCCAGCGCCTTCTCTTCTCCAGGCTGAACAACCCAAACTTTCTTAGCCTTTCCTTACAGGAGAGGTGTTCCATCCCTTTGATCGTTTTTGTGGCCCTCCTCTGGACCAGCTCCAGGAGGTCCATGTCTTTCCTGTGCTGAGATGTTATTTGGGAAATTCCCGTGACCCATGCTGTCTGAGAACTGGCCCAAATGAGTTCTTCAGTGGTCCTTGACAAGCATCACCTACACGCATCTTGAAATCATAGTGGCGTCAGTGGAGGAGACATCTGGATGTCTAGTACCTTCTCCTGCTCAGAGCAGGGCTGTCCCCAGCACTGAAACCATGGCTTTGTTTGGCTGAGTCTTGAGAACCTCCAAGGCTGGAGATTCTAGATCTGTTTAGTGATCTGTCCCAGGACTACTACATCGACCTGGGGAAGGAGGTTGTCTCTCTCCAGCTGGACTCTTCCAAGCTGCAAATTTTTCCTTCTTTTTCCATGGCAATTTTCCTTCTGCCACTAATGAAAAGAATTTGTCTCCATCTTTGCAGCTCCCTTTCAACTAGTTGTGGTCTGCTATTAGATCCCCCTTGGTCTCCTCTTTGCTACGATAAACCATCACACCTCCCTCAGCCTCTCCTCTGGGCCACTGACCGTCTCGACAGCCTTTTGCTGGCCCCTCTCTAGTTCCCTCATGTACCTCTGGAACTGGGGATGTAATCTGGGGTGACCTTCCCAGTGCTGAGCAGGGTGAGACAGCACCTTCCTTCAACCAGCGAGGCACACAGTGTTCAGCATGCAGGTCGTCTTACCCCAGGGAGGGTGCTGCTGGCTCATACTGTGCCCGCTGTCCCCTCCAGCTCCTTCCAGCCTGGGCCGATACGAGAGGTTGTTCTACCCCACGTGCAGAATCTGCAGTGAGTGACATTCTTCTAGTCCCTGTTGGCCCAGTTCTCAAGTTTATCAAAGTCCTTCTGTACTGAAGCTCTGCTACTTCTCGTGGCAGCCAGTCCCCCTTTTTCATCAGAGCAAAGGTGTCTGACAAACGCCCAGGTCATTTACCTGGTGCTCTCCAGATCACAGACAGTAAACTTTTACCCTGGCAGGGCTCTAAAATTCATTAGCACTTCATAAAAGCAAGAGAAGCTTTTCAAATAGTTTGAGCAAGAAGGCCTTACTCTGAGTGTGTAGTCACACTGTAGCAGTATAGAAACTCAGAAACTCCACTGCATAAACTGAAATAATTTAATAATATGTTCAGCCTGTAAGATGGATATTGTCATTCATATCTGTTAAAAGCATACTGCAACTCACCACAAAGTTAACCCTAAAACTTGCTCCTTTATTGTAGCTCAGCGCTTGGAGTGTTTCTGCTCTAAACTGTTTTATTCTCTGTGCAGCGAGTGTTTCTCTGGGACCTGGATGAGACCATCATAATCTTCCATTCACTTCTCACAGGGTCTTATGCTCAAAAATATGGCAAGGTAATACTGTCTTTTCTGTGGAAGAAGAACCGTATTTGTCATGCAGAATTAAATGTTGATCTTTGGAAAAGGAATACAAAATTATATTTTGGTTTAAATGTATAAGGTGATACTTTTGAGTTGTTGGCAGTTTGGGGTGGGGAAAGGACACTGAATTTGGCTTTATACAGAACTAGGATATGGACATCACAAACGCCTTTCAACAATACAAGTCTTAAAATCTCAAACTGGTTTTTGTCATCGTTAGGAATTATTGAGGTCATAGCACATTGTGAAAGAAAGTATTTTTTATCCTTCAAAATACTGAAGATTTTTGAATGTTTATTTGTGTTACCTCTGAAAATGTATCAGTCCCTGCTGTGCAGTACTGAAGTGTTTTGTTACATTTTGGGTCAGTGTATTACCAGAATGTGGGTGTGGTTTGTTTTTTTTAATGGAGTTATGTAAAATATTAGGGCAATTGTAATTCACAACACTGAATGCAGGTGGAATTATGTCAGTCTTGATATACAGTGGAAGCTGCGGTGTAACTGATGAAAGATTTATCACAATTTACTTCTGCCTTTAACCACAGTGAATTTACATTTTCCTTTTTTTGTTTTACCAGGATCCAACCCTAGTGATTGGCTCAGGTCTGTCAATGGAGGAGATGATTTTTGAAGTAGCTGATACTCACTTGTTTTTCAATGACTTGGAGGTACATGGCAAACGTTCTCGAAAGGCAAAACTCCGCATTACCTGGTCGGGATGATGGTGCACCATTTGTGAGGGCTGTTGTGCTTCAGAGCTGCTTGATGCCAAAAAATAACAGTCTGCCAGAGCTAAGTGGTTCTAAGCACAGCCGCGTCAGAGGTGTGCTCACTTACCTGAGACAGGCATTCGGCAGGCTTCTAGTGTCATGAGCTCTCGTAGCAATCTGATGGGTTTCTGCTTGAACCTGTATAGATAACAAGAGTGATGTGGGCTTTGTCTTATATTTGCATTCTGAACTGGTAAACTTTGCTTTCACTGGTCCTGTTTTGAAATGGAGACCAGAGATGTGGAGAACAAAGTGGCCTGACCTCGAGCGTGTCAGTTCTCAGGGGCTTTGACTAAGTCAAGGACAGGAAACAACTTGTGCATCTCAGCCGGTGCCTCAGTGGGTTGCACTGGCCATGTAACAGCTGTGAAGGACACGCTTCCAGAGACAGGCGTGCTGCGCAGCTGCAGGTCCCACAGCACCTGCCCTTCTTCTTTCCTGCAAGCTGTCTCTGCCGCTCTGCCGTTCCCATCCTGCCTCAAGAACTTCTGATCAGCTCCCATCCTCTTTCACGTGCAGTACTCTTCACCAAATTAAATACATCTCACTGTTGTGCACCACTTCCACTGAAGTTGAATATAAATCTTTGCTTTAATCATGGCAATGCCCTGTGCTGTGCACTGATGAATTATCACGTAGGAATGGAGGCAGTAATGCGACCTATACAGGAAGACGTGAAGTTATGCCAGAATCTGGAACTAAATGGTAGGAAGTAGCAAATCTGATTCATTTCTTCTTTGAGATGAGTCCACAAATATGGATTCATGAACCTAACTTGCAGAATTTACAGAACTAGTTTGAAGCTTAGTAAGGCTGAATAAGAACAGTGAATCTTTTGAATAAGAACTGTGAATAGAAGAAGAATTGTAGGTGCATCACTGCTGCACATTGTGGGAAAACAAGAAGGTTTTGTTGATGCAAATACAAACTTAAATGAAGTTTCCATTTGTGGCTGTGACTGCTTGCTGCTGTGAACTTTGCAAAGGTGGTAATGACAGTTACCTCCCTGTCCCAGAAAAAAACAAACCACCAAAACCCCACCAAATACAGTCTCCTGTGCTGGAAAGGTAGTCATTGGTATGTTACACATACTTGCTGTAGTTGTTGGTTTAGTAGCAGCAGTAGGAAATTCTTGAAATGGGGAAAAATAATTTCTTGTCCTAAGGTATTTGCAATTTATCTCTGGGTTAAATTAGCTGTACTAACTACCAGAGTCTTGGCAGTGTCACCATGCTGATGCTTCACTCCAGGGCTTGTGCTGTGGCTCTCCAGTAACAGAATTAACCATGAGCTCTGTTCATGAAATGGAATATCAATACCTGACCAGATAATGTAGTTTTGGGGTATAGTTGGTTTTGTTTGGCTTGTTGTTGTGAAATGGAAAAAGAGTTTCAGATGGTGAGTGAGCTTTGAGTCCAACCTGTTTAGTGAGTGTCGAAGATCCTTTTTTGCAGGTAACTCTAAATGTCATGGACACATGCTGCTTCCAGACTTTTCTGGTATTCAAATCCCAGTCTCGGCAAGGACCTGTTGGCGCTGAGAAGTAAAACCTAGGAGTGGGAGACAAAGCTGATGGAAGCTATGTATAGCTTTGCAGAGGCAGTATGGCATGGCTTGTTGCTGTTGGGAAGTGTGAGGGGATTGTTTTGTGTCACACTTTCTTTAATCTGCAAATTTCAGTATGTTTCTGGATTACAACAGCGTGACTTTAATTTTTTTCTTAAACAGGAGTGTGACCAGGTACACATAGAAGATGTGGCATCTGATGACAATGGCCAAGATTTAAGGTGGTGTACTCATGGATGCATGAAGTGTATAGCTCATGTAATCTGTTTTTTGTGGGGACTTCAAACCCAGATGGGGTTGAGGGATGGAGGTCAGCATTGTGCAAGGTATGAAACTTGGCAAATGCTGTTTGTTTGCTGGGTGGTTATTTCTTTGAAGACCTACAAAACATGAAGACATTTGGAATTACAGTGTGAATTATATTGTCCACTGCTAAATATTGCTTGTGTGCTCAATGATATGATGGATGGAGAACGAGCACTCCAGACTTCATGATCTTGACCTTTAAAAGTCTCCCTGTGGTTTGCATCCGTCTGTGATCTGATTGTGCACTGTCGGGCAGGGTGAGGGTAAGTTTTCTGCTTGCAATTAATGAGCTGAACTGTCTCATGGAAAGGTCTATGAAGTGCCTGTCAGGGAGAAATAATATGGGGAAGGTGGTGAAGCGGGACCTGCTTCCTGCTGGTAAAGCAGCTCATCTGCCTGGGGAGCTGCAGCTGTGATGTGAAGACAACAGACTTTATGTTTGGAAGATACTGTGTGGGGTTTATCACTGCGGGATGGGAAAGGGGTTAGGGGGAAGGATGCTCTGTATCGCAGAGGAGGGAGCAGTCAAAAGAGCAAAGGAAGGTTTTATAGTGGAGGGTGTGAAAGAGGAGTTGAATCTGCATTTCAGTACAGCACTTCAGAACGGGCAGCAAATGTAGTTGGGTGTCAAGAGTACGTTGCCCGTAGAAGTCGGTCTCTGCTGTCGGGGTGCGGTGGTGGTTGTGCAGAGTTCCTCTCCGAGGTGCTTTTCTAGCTGCTGCCAGAGCTGAAATCTGCAACCCTGCCAGAAAAACTGCAGTGGTTCTGCTGTTACGGCACATGTAACAGATCTGCTTTTCTGAAATAGCAACTACAATTTCTCCACGGATGGCTTCAGCGGCTCAGGAAGTAATGCGAATCACAGCTCGTCAGTCGGAGTCCAGGGTGGAGTGGACTGGATGAGAAAACTGGCCTTCCGCTACCGCAGGGTACGAGAGATCTACGACAAATACAAAACTAATGTCGGAGGTGAGTGTTCATCTGCACTGATGTTTATCTGAGCACTAAACAGTTTGTGGTGCCAGACCCTGGCCTTTCTCAGGGCTTTTGCTTTCCTGAATGTTTGGGTATGAAAAGTAACCGTTCTGCTAGTGCTAAATGGGATCAAACCTCCATGGAATTTGAGAGGGTATGTCTTCCAAAACTGAACAGCGTGCCAGTGCAGTCTGTGAGTTACCCTGTAGATAGAGGTGGTCAGTCCAATCCTGTATCTAAGAGAAAATTCAGGTGCAGTGTCCCTTTGTAATTTTGTATGAAAGGCTGCCTGTCAGTCTGCTTAGAACAGGCCTAAATGACTTGTCTGTCATGCTGCTTAGGAGATCTTTTCACTTATGTCTTCACAAAATCTTTCTTTTATCATGCCATTGTCAAGAAATACAGCGTTCACCCTTTTGGCCATCGTGCTCATAGTCTGACATGACATCTGTTCACAAAGTCACTTAAAATCTTCTCGATTTGCTTCCCTTCCAATGCCAAAGTAGTAATAACGATGCAAACCACAGATATCAAATGTAGATAGATTTTCTGTTTAGTCTGAATCTTGGCATTGCCATCCCTGGGAAAGGGGGGGTGCTGCTGGAGCAGTTCACCTGGCAGGGTGACTCAGCCTGGTGGGTTGTGGGTTTTGGTACCATTTGCCTTATAAAAAAAAAAATCCGAAACACAACTTGATAGAACATTTCCTTGAACATATTTTTTAAGAACCAGGTATTCAAAACTATGACTATCAGCCTTAAAAATCCCATCAGTGTTAAGTCTGCCTTTCAATATGCTGCAGTAACCTTATTTCTGGTAGGGATCAGACCGTTATTCCGTATTTTGCATGTGGGAAACCTGGATGCAAAGTTTTTCAGGACTTGTCCACATGGTAAAGCAGTTGTCAGCACAGCCCACAGTGGGTCCCTCCGTGGCCTCATTGTCAGCGGACTGGTGTACTTCAGGGCTGGAGTGAGGTGGAGGGTTTATGTCCTGGTTGGAAATTGGGTGGAGAGAGGTTCAGACTTGAGGCGCTCCTTTCATTTTGTATTTACTGATGGGAGCAGGTTTGAGTGTATGGGCTCCATTTCTGGCTGCTTTTAATTCAAAACTGGATACTTTGAGAAAATGGTATCTAAAAGGGATAAAAAATACAGTGATAAATTAAAAAGGATATCTAAAAAGGATTAAAGTGGAAGAGGTCCTTGGGAAGTAGGAGGTCAGAGAGGGTGATTGCAGGAGTTCCTTCCCCTGCTGCCTGTCACCTCGGACAACACCTACTGCTGCGAGTGCTTTGTACAAGAGAAGTGCGTTTAGTAACAAATATCCTGAGAAATGGTTTGAAATATCCTGAGAAATGGTTTGAAATAAACAGAGAAAATTATCTACCCAGTTCCCCACAGTCAGTGTCACAGATGGGTGTCTGGCGTCACCTGTGTCGCTGGAAGCAGGTTTCTCCTGTTGGCTCAAAACAGTCTCAGCTTTCAAATGCCTTCAGTACCGTGTTATTTATTGCAGAACAGGCAGCTGTTAAACTGAGTGATAAACTCTGTGTTAGACTTGCCAACTCAGCTGGGAAAACTTCTTGTGTTGCTTGCCTTCCAGGCCTTCTTAGCCCGCAGAAGAGGGAAGCTCTGCAGCGACTAAGGACCGATATAGAAGTGCTAACAGATTCCTGGCTGGAAACGGCATTAAAGTCCCTGCTACTCATACAGTCCAGGTATGGAAACTGGAAATGTATATATTGCTTTCTCAGCCCTTTCTCTCACGTAGATTTGCACGCAGTGCTGTGTTGCAGCAGTCTCCATATGTAATAGGACTGCTGTTTGTTACAAGTACCGAGAAGCAAAGCGAATGAGTGCAGGAACTCCGCTCCTGAGCACCATTTGGGATTTTTCTGCTGCAACATCTGTTGTTAGAAAGGTCCCCTTAATAGGACTGGGCTCACAAAATTGCATTTCTGCCAGAGAGTTTCGGTTCAAAACAAAAAGCAAACAAAAATCACAAATCAAAAGTCTTGGCCTAGAAAGCCTCCTGAAGGCAGGACAACAAAGCATGTGGCACTTTGGAAAGCTGAGCAAGCTGCCCAGAGTAGCCCTCAGCACCACTGACCGTATGTGTTTTCTTCTTTTAGAAAAAACTGTGTGAACATCCTGATCACGACCACCCAGCTGGTGCCCGCTCTTGCCAAAGTTCTCCTGTATGGATTGGGCGAAGTGTTTCCCATTGAAAATATTTATAGTGCTACAAAAATAGGTAAGGGGTTGTGCTGCGTACCTGGCACTGAGGTGTCTGCTATGGGTTACCTGGGATTTTTATACAGGAAACAATTTCTGCAGCTGAGCAGCCCCGTGGCGGCTGTCATCCAGCTGGCCGTGTGACAGCGGTGGCTCCTGGCCTCACAGCTGAACTGGGTGTTAGCCCCTTCCCATTAAGACAAGGATGTGTTTCTGTACTGGGAAGAAGGGACCTATTCAGGCTTTTGTTACTCTCTGCCTAAGGCTCATTACAGTGGGATTGTCTTTCGGCAGGTAAAGAGAGCTGTTTTGAGAGGATCGTGTCACGATTTGGAAAGAAAGTCACCTATGTGGTAATTGGAGATGGGCGTGACGAAGAGGTTGCAGCTAAGCAGGTGGGTTTCTGACTCTGCGGGGGTGGAATGTGGTCGATGCACAGGGAAGTTGCTGCAGCAGTCTTTTTATGCAGGGACACTTTTTCAGGGCTGAACTCTTCAGGCTGGGGCAGCCAGGGGGAAATTGGCCTGAGATGCAAGAGATCTTTCACCGCATTAAGATGGGAAGTTTTCTGGCTCTTGGGGGTTTCAAGTTTCTGTTTTACTGTTGTTTAGGTTTGCATATAACATTGTCCCTGTAAAACAGTATCTTGATGTAGCATGTCTTGATCATAGCATGCAGCTATCAGTTAGGATAGTGCAGTTTGTCAGCAGCACAGAGGGAGTCAGGACTTGGTTCTGTCAAGCAGTGATAAACTCTGTGTTAGACTTGCCAGCTCAGCTGGGAAAACTGCTGGTGACGATCAGATCAATACACAGCATCTGCTACTAGTCTGAATTACAAACAAGGAGCAAACAGTTTGATTTATTTGGACAGGCTTGAACAGGTTGTTCAGCCATGCTAATTAAAGGCAGCAAAATGCAGAGATGACTGTCAGAACATTGCCTCTGCAGGCTTCGTGCTGTCTGCCATGTGCCAGTTGGCATCTACACAGGTTCCCTGGGAGCCCTGGAAAGGCTTTCCTGGGTGAAGCAGCAGCTCACGGCCGCGTGCTGAGGTTTGCCATCAGGAGCGTGCAAAGCAGCTGATAGTGCCAGTGTCCGTCGTAAACAGATGTGCAGATAAGATAGGCTTCAGATACTGATGTGCATCCAGCCAAGGTCCTTCCTGAACGTGGTGTGCTCAGACAGTGCTGTCAAAACCAGTGTTGCACAGCCCTACAGGTGTACCTTGACTGCTTCGACCTAGCTGTTAAATCATTCTGATAAACCTGGCTCTTCTGTTACAGCACAACATGCCTTTCTGGAGGATCACAAATCATGCAGACCTCGTGTCCCTTCACCAAGCCCTCGAGTTAGACTTCCTGTAAGAAGTTGGAGCAAAGGCATGACTGCAGCTCCTGCAAGCCCTCTCCATCGCTGGGGAGGCAGAAATCTCATACATTTGGGGACTCACTTTTCAGCATGATGAAGAAAACATATCTAATGCAACCTGTACCGTAGAACATGACACCAGGTCATTTCCTCAGGAGCACAGGCCCTGCCAAGTACAAAGGTGTCCTATAAAGATGCTCTAGACTCAGTAGAGCTAGAGCTTGTCTGAAGAAGAGACTTGCAGAAGCCAGCTGAATTCCTCTAGCAGGTAGTCTCCAGGTGTGATACAACAGCAGAAGTATTTGTAAGACTCTTCTCCTTTCTATTCAGCTTAGTTGTAGAATCCAAGTAAACACAAAACCTTATTTTTATAGAAAAGTACTGATGGCAGAGCTGAACCTCCCTTGTTTCGCAAAGCCAAAAAGAGCTATGGTTTTTTTCATAGGAAATATTAATGAAAATGTCAAAAATACCTCTATTGCTATGAAATGTGTCCTCTCTCCTTCCCTGGGTGTTCAAAGCAGTTAATTTATTACAATGTCCTTATGTTATTTCCTCAACATGGGAATACTGGAAAATAGATAAGGGAATGTTTCTGGGATACATGGTTCCTTGTAGAGGTGTTGGTGTTCTGAGTTGATCCCGGTGGCTTCTAGTCAATGTGTGCACAAGCCCTGTTAACAAGCAGGAGATCATTGGATTTCAGCTACCCGTGACCCAGACTGTAGATCCCACAGATTTTTCCCTGTAAAGGAAAACAGAACTGCCAATGAACGTTAGATACAGCACAACACTATTGCAGACTGCTCAGATGTGAACAGAGTCCTCTTCTGGAGTTGGAATAATCTGAGAGAACTAAATCCTCATGAATGTTACAAAGAAGGGTTATGGTTATTAACCTTCACCTCTACTTTCCTGACTCCATTTGTGAGAGTAAGTTCCTTTTAGTAGAATCAGATTCAATTTTCTTGTATTCTTCTTTGCATTAGCCTAACTACATAGTTAGAAACAAAACCCTTGTTAAGAGGGACTTAATTTTCTAAGACACTGTGACTTGGCAGCCTGGAGCACACTGGCCTTGTAAGTGATGGTTATGCTGATTTTTTTTCTGCTACTGTCTCGGAAAAAAAGGCTGGAGTTGGTGACCTGCAGTACCACTAGCCAGAAGTAGCCAGCTGGAGACTGGGGGCTGGCACGGGGTGTCGGGTTTGTGCCAGGTCAGGCTGTGTTCAGTGGTATCTGCCTCCTCCCTGTACCCCAGCGGCACCACATCAGCAGGTGCCTGGGGTTTCTGCACAAAGGACAGATGTCTGCTGTGCCCCACCGCCTCTGCTGCTCCTACTGAGCCAGACGCCGCAGCTGCACCCACACCCCTCCAGATCTGTGGTCTCCAGCACAGTGTCACCTGTCTGGGACCCACAGGGGACTGGTCTGAAAGCATGTCACTTCAGGGAGGACGCTGACCCACTCAGGCTGTGCCCACAGAAGCAGGTGATGTTTGCCACATTCCTTTTGTGGCATTAATTACCGGGGAATGATTTCCATCAGTGCTGGGGGAGCTGCTGGGCCAGGTCAGCACACGCTGAGCTGTGCCCCAGGACTGCCTGTTCCTGGGCCAGCTCGTCACCACCGTGGAGCAGAAGGTGCCTAGAGCAAGGGCTGCGGACTCGCAGAGCTCAGGGACTGGACATGGAGGTCTGTTTCACATGTTCCTAGCTCCAGTTTTGCTTTTAAAAGAAAAAAAACGAAGTCAGAGGAGATTCTCCAAGGTGGTCACAGGAGTCAGGGGTGGTCTGCTTTCTGTTCAGCTGCTCGTGGCTGCTGGCCCGGCAGAGCCCCTGGAGCGAGCTGGGGACGTGCTGCCTGGTGCTTGTTGGGTTGAAGAGAAGCAGGAGCCTACAGGGGATGCTCTCCCACGTGCTGCATACACAAGGCAGAGAGCTCAGGTGTGTTAGTGGGTGATCCCACGCAGCCGGTGCAGCGCGTGTAGGTGTGTGTTGATGTTCCACAGCAGCGTGGGCCCCATGCAGAGCAGGGAGAGATGCTATAGGGCTCCTGCTGGGTCCATAAAGAGACCAGTTCATCTGTGGTCCCTGTGAAGCATCACTACTGCATCAGCCGAGCAGATCTGGTAGGACATGAGCCAGGCCGAGAAGCAGCCCCGTCGCTCCCAGAGTGTGAAATGTTGCCAGAAGATCAGGACTTGGGTGCAATCACAGAAGAGCCTGTGCTGGATCCTGACCATCTCTCTGCGGGTCCCCAGTGCGTCCAAAAGTCTCCTGTCAGCAGGCTTGGGATATGTCCCAGCTGGTGAAGCAGCCCATTTGGAGCACATCTCGTACTGTGGCTGGCTGAGCTTTGGGATCAAAACCTGTGCCTTAACCTCCTGCCATCCGGCGCGGCTGAGCGGCCCCTGCACTTGCCCAGCATCCAAAGGGAGCTGGCAGGAGAGCCAGGCTGGCCCGTGCTGGGAGGTGGGACGTGTTTTGCCCAGGCACTCGCAGCGAGTGCTGGACCCAAGGTACCAAGCAGCCCTGCCACTGACTGGCTTTGCTTTGTGTTTGTTTACTTTAAAATGTTTTAAGGAAATTTTAAGATATCGGAAAAATTCTAGCTGAGTGTGGAACTCTCGCAGCCAGTGACATTTCATACTGATATTTATACTATGTTTGCTTGAATGTATGTAAAGTACTTTTATAATAGGAGGTTGATGGTACATTTCTGTGTTTTATGTTTAATAAAGGTTGACCTGGCTATTTTATTTTTTCTTCTGCTGGCTGAATTTAAGACTTTTCCTGTCTCTCATGTGGTGGGAACAACATCTTTATCCAAGCATTGATTTTTCTTCTGTCTCTGTGTTTTCCTGTTACCCCTGACCTGGCTGTAGCTGAACTGGTGACAAACCCGAATGCCTGAATGCCAGCCAGCCCGCTGGCCCGGGGTGCCGAGGCTGAGCCCACCTGGGTGCTGCCAGCCTCCCCTCCAGCTCCACTGCAGAGGCTTTAAAAACCCCCCAGATCCACCGGTGCGTGCTGCCTGCGGGAGCCCTGGGGAAGATGTCTCTGCTGGCGCTCAGGAAAGCAGCAGGACCTGTGGAGCCCTGGCAGTGGGAGAGGGGTCCTGGGCACCACACAGCCTCTGCCTGTTCATGGTCTGTAATGGGAACTGTCCTATGAACTGGAGAAAAAAAAAAAAAATAAAGTCTATTTTCTATAGTCGCTGCTTCAGCCTGTTCTCTGACACCTCTGCGGTCAGTCCCTGGCCCCCGTGATGGCCTCGGGGGCTTCGGGAGCCGCTGCCCAGGGTGTGGCAGAGGGGAAAGGCAGGAAGGGACCTGGCAAATGCCAGAAGCAACATTCCTCGTTCCTGCCCGAAGAGAATCCACACTGGGACCAACTTCCCTGTCGCTGAAGGGGCAAAGCCCCCACCTGCCCTGACCCTGCACCATCCCACAGCACCCTCCCCAGGGTGGCGACGCACCACCGCTCTGCCCGCGTTCTCCCAGCGCAGATCTCCCATGGGAGTGCCCTCCCTGAACATAGTCCTAACAGGTGATCTTTGACCTTAAGAGCAAAAATCAAAGGAGAAGGAAAATCCTGGCTGGAAACAGAAAACTCAGATAGCTGCTTCCAAGGGGGGGAACAAGCTCTTCCCCCACCAGCACCCACCTGCCTGGGCAGCAACAGTGGCAGCAGGCACAGGAGAGGCCACAGACAGAAAAAAACCATTGCTCTTTTTTGGGTGAGTTTTTCTTTTTGGAAAACGCTAATAATAAATAACAAAAGAAGCTGACATGGCAGGGCAGCCACAATATGGTGGACCCCCCCACAAACATTGTGGCTCTCCCGAAGGGCACAGCCACAGGAGCCCTGTGACCTGCTGGGTGCTTGCACGTTACCCTTGGTTTCTGCCAGGTCCCTCCACCGCCCAAAACAACAGCCCGGGGGGTCAGGACCAGGAGCAGGACCAACGTCTGCCTCCCTGGCAGGTCACTCTGGAGGAGCCGGCCTCAGACAGCAGACTCTGTGGCAGCAGCCCCATTCAGCAAGCGCTGCCCTGCCCCCCGGGGAGAGGGGGAGCTGGGTCTGGGCCAGCCACCACATCCGCCTGTTCACCAGGCCTGGTACCGAGAGCGAGCGAAACTCCGGCCCATCACCCCTCCCGTGGGCATCCACCTCATCACAGCCACCTTCTTGCCACGCCTGCCTGTTGGGGTGCAGCCACCTGTAGTAGGTGACCCTCAGCGCCAGCCCCAGCAAGTAGCAGGGCAGGGCAGCAGAGACCACTGGGATGAGGAACGAGTGCTCGTCAGAGGGGGAGCGGCACCAGAGCCAGGACAGGGCCAGCAGCGTGCTGTCCACCAGTATGAAGCCGTGATAGATGATGCTGCGGTACAGCGTCCTCCCCTGCGCCACGTTGAACCAGCTGAAGTAGAGGATCACGGCCACCATGGCTCGGTAGAGCTTCTCGGGACCTGGCGACTCCATGAAGTCTGTGCCCTGCAGGCTGACCCAGATGAACATCACCAGCCACACGAGCGAGAAGTGGACAGCCACGCCATAGGGCAAGAGCAGGGCAAAGAGGGTGACCACAAGGATGCGGGGGCAGATGAGGAAGAAGTTCCACAGGAAGTAGACAACGGAGGAGCCCAGGCTCAGCTCGTACTTGTCCCGCAAGAAGGAGCGCAGGGACTGGTGGTAGTCCAGTAGAGACCAGGTCACACACAGGAGCGCGGTGCAGATCCCCAGCCCTGCAAACACAGTGGTGGAGATGCTGAGGGCAGATTGAGGGGGCCCAGCTCAGCTTAAACCTCCCCCTGCCCAGCACTGCTAAAACGAGCTTCCCACCACCTCGCAAAGCAGCTGCTTTGGGGGGGTCAGAGCCTCAGCACCTACGTCTCTCCCCCCACCTTCCGCGCTCCCTGAGGTGGAGGCTGGTGCCTGGCCTTGCCCAAGGGATGGGGAAGAGGTGACAGGACCAAGTGGCACAGAGGTCCCCCAGCTCCAACCCTCCCACCCCAAGCCCAGCACAGTCCACTGAGGCATGCGATTATGAAGATGATGAGGGGACAGGAGCATTTTGCTCACAGGAAAAGGCGAGGGGGCTCGGCCTGTTCATCCTGGAGAAGGGAAGACTGAGAGGGGATCTTACAAACGCATACAGATACCTTACGGGCGAGTGTTAAGGGGACGGGGCCAGGCTCTTTTCTGTAGTGTCCAGAGACAGAACAAGGGGCAACAGGCACAAACGGAAACACAAGAAGTTCCCTCTGAATATGAGGAAGAACTTCCTTACCTTGAGGGTGGCGGAGCGTTGGAACAGGCTGCCCAGAGAGGTCGTGGAGTCTCCCTCTCTGGGGACATTCAAAACCCCCCTGGATGCAACTCCAACCACTCTAGGGAGCCTGCTCCAGCAGGGGTCGGGCTGGGTGACCTCCCCAGGTCCCTTCCAGCCCCGGCCAGTCTGTGATGCTGTAAGGACAGGACAGGTGTCTGCTCTCCTACATGTCATATCGAGGGAAGGAGTGACATGGGAACCTCAAGCAAGGACAGACGAACAGTGTCCTGCTGGGTCCTGCAGCCCCCAGACAGCCCGTCTGGTCTGTCCCATCCGACCTGCTCTGACCTCCAGCCCACGCCCTCCAGCCCCCTCACCCTGGGAGGGCTCTGCCTTGTTTGTCCGCAGGATCACATAGAGGAGCAGGATGAGCTGTGGGGTGTTCTCCAGGAAAGTCTCAAAGAGGCGCAGCATGCTGATGTCATGGGAGAGGAAGGCCATGCGGCTCTGCTCCTCCTCCTCCTCCGCCTTCTCCCAGCACACCTTCCAGCCCACCTTCAGAGCGTGGAGGCACCTGTGTGGGGACCAGGTGGTGGGGGAGGGGCTGGGTGGCACCGCAGCCCCCCCGCAGCCCCCAGGCTGCCCTGGCAGGACAGCTTCAAACGCTCCCATCCCTGCTCAGATCGCTGCTGCCCGAGCCAGGCCCCACAGCCCCACGCGATGCTCCACGCTGGGTGAAGTTCAAGTGTCAGGCTGACTTCTCGAACTTCAAGTGACACCAAGTGTCGCCCTGGGCAGAAACTGGCTCTTTCCTTCCCCGGAGCGGAGGCACAACCCAGCCGGGCGCTGCCCACCCAGCCAGGAGGCCCAAGGATGAGCCAAGGTTTCAGGGCTCCGACACCCAGCCCCAGTCTGGCGAGGTGGCCGGAGCTGTGGGAGGCGGGTGGGGAGCTGGGGGGACACGGGCCACCCCCCCCACACACACATCCCCCGGTCCCAACCCAGGGCTGGGCCGAGCCACTCTGCCCAGGGAGCCCCCGAACATCGAACACTTGGGGGGGGGGGGGCACGAGGGGTCCCGTCCTGCCCATCCCCGGCCTTCGGGATGCCCAAGGGCAGCGGCAGCCGCAGTGAGTCGGGGCCCTGACTCCTCGCAGGAGCAAGGGGAGGGGGCAGCCCGGCACCGGGGGGGGCGGCGGGACCGGGAAGGGGGACGCCGGGGCGGGGGGGGCTGAGGCGAGGCACCAGGGATGCCCGGGGGGAAGCTGTACCTGAAGAGGATGCCGAGCTGGAGAACGTGGAGGGCAGCAAGCAGCCCGGGGGGCACGTCGGGCCGCAGGGCGGGCGGGTCGGAGCGCAGCCAGAGCCAGCTGCAGGCCTGGGTGGCGACCGAGGCGGCGGCCAGCAGCGCCAGCGCCAGCGCGGCCCAGCCGGGCTGCCCGCCCCGCGCGTACCCCGCTGCCACCCACCCGTCGGCGCACACGTCCAGCGCCGCCGCCACCGTCCCCGCCGCCGCCAGCGCCAGCTGCAGCGGCCCGAACCGCGGCGGGGCGGCCCGCGCCGCCATCAGCACCGCCGCCCCGCCACCGGGCGCGCCCCGGCCCCGCCCCGCGCGAACGCCCCGCCCTCCCGCCCGCGGCCCCGCCCCCGCCCCCCCCGCGGCCCCGCCCCCGGCCGCGTGCCCAGCCCGAGCGGCTCTGCCCCGGGCACCGGCCCCGCCGCACCCGTACCGGCTGCAGACCCGCCGGGGCGCCGCTCCCAGCACGGCTCCGCGCTGCCCTGCGCGCTCCTGCTCGGCCGCATCAGGCCCCGGGGAGAGCGCCCGGCCCCTTCCCCAGCCACCGCCCGCTCCTGCCGTGCCTCACGCCCCCTGCCCCAAGGGCAGCAAAGCCCGAGGCTGCCCCATGCCCATCGCCCCAGCGCTCGGAGATCCTTAAACGGTCAAGCGGTCAAGGTCAGCCCACAACACCCCAATGAAGGAAGGGGTGAGTTCAGAGGGCACAGAAGGGAAGAGGTGTTTATTATTTATTAATAATCAACCTCACTAGCCTAGAGCCTCATCTTGGATGCTGACACATGAAAGTCACAGCCCACACTTGCTTAAGTTCATACACTGTCAAAGAACTAATCCCACCTGGCTTAGCTCACAAGCCAAAGGCAAGGCTGCTACTGCACAAGGCCACCAAAACAAGACCTTCTGGGTCACCAGTTGGTGGCCTTTCCAGAAGGTACCCACCTGGCAGCAGACTCCTCAGGGACACAGGGCAGCTCACAGCTCCCATCCACAGGGCCTGGAATTCATCTGATTCAGGAGACTGCCTCAGACGTCACGGGACGAGTGGGACACGCTCCCTGGCACCAGTCAGCCTGGCACAAAGACTGTAACAATCACTGCCCTTTTCTGGTACATCAAGCTTTTCTAGAAAAAGATTTCAAATTGACATCACAGAGCTTTTAGTAAGAGCCACTGATTTTGTCTTGGTTTCCGAGTAAGTTCTCAACACCAAAAGCATTCACAACTGCCAACTCACGTGCATCACGAACTTGCACTCTCTTCGTTTTCTCTTGCTCTCTGTCATTACAGTGCTTGCTGCGGACTGAGAAGTCTTAAGAGCAAGCAGAAGAATAAAAACCAAACACTGACAGCTGCAGAGGCAGAGCTGCTGGCTTTAACGCACTCATCGTATTTTGTAAAATCAATTTCCCTGATGGCACAGACATGATCGACACGGCAGGCCTCCTCACATGGGGTGAGGTCATATCTGACAGAGTTAAACTCATAGTACTGCTGCAGATAGTGGGGATCCTTTGATATCCTCTCCAGCACCGTTTGCATGGAGCGCACAGAGCCATCAGGGACTTGGAAGGCTTCTGTCAGCACATACTCTTTCTCCCATGTTGGAAACTCTTCCTCCCATGTTGGGGCCATCATGTTCGCACGGGTTAGGTTCAAGTAGTAAGTCACCATATCCTGCAGGGAGAGAAAAGAGAACGAAGACAAATCAAGAAAGGCTCAGCCCTCGAGGGAAATGCCTGGCTAGGCTGTGATCAGCCCCTTCTCCCCGGTGCTGCTGTGCAGCACAACAGCTACATGTATTCACTGCAGGCAGCACACCTCCCTGCCCAGCGAGGGCTCAGCTGCCTCCCAACGGCTGCTTTCCACCGATACGTGAACCTGGGGACAGACACCTCAGGTGAGAGCCTCCAGAACTCATCAGGCATGAACGGCTTTTCTCTGCTTGACTTTTACCACCAAACATCACGAAGTTCAGGCCTGGACACCTTAAAAAAAAAAATCACTCTTATTTACTATCAACACTGCCCTCTGGCAGAAGCAAGGATTGCACTAGAGTTGCTCACCAAGTGAAGTTATTTTCTCAACTGTGAGCAAACTACAGACTAACATTTTTCACAGCTTCTGTTCTCAGCCCTTACCCTTTTCTCTCTGCCTCACCAGTTCCCTAGCCTTCCACAGTGTATTTCAGCATTCGTTTCTCATGCTATAAATGTGTAAACAGAGCAGCCACAGAGCTGCTGGGTCCATTGCAAAGAAAGGCACAAACAACCCATCCTCTGCCTCTTTGCAAATAAGAGACAGAGGAAACAGAAGCTGCCCCTACAAGTCATCCAAATTCAGATCCATTGCAAATGAAACAATTTAGCAAGTAGGGGGACCCAAATAATTTCCTAGATGGTTAGAAGTTTTTGGAGGGGATTTGAGGAGTTTGTTAGTCCTGAACAAGAAGCTCTGCAATCCACATTACCTAGGTAGTAAAGCAAGTGTCAAGGGAAACTAGCTAAAGACATCAAGAACATGACAAAACTTGTCCTGTGCTGCCCTGAGTAACTCATCCCGGCAGAAAAGCTGGCCCAGCTGACTGTGGTCGTCTTGCTCTTACTCACTGACAGGCTTACTAAATCTTTGTGCTAGACAGGAGGCTGAAACTTCATGGAGGAATTAAAGTACTCTTCTAGAAAACTGCACCGTGCAGCACGTGGGGATCCCCTACCAACACTTGAAGGGTGTCTGGATCGTAGTTGATCACCCGAATCCCAGGGTTGTTGGCTCCATTGTTCACTCCAGGTAATGTCGTTTTCCAGGGAGTCACTCCAGGGGCCAGGAACATGACATTGATTGGAGAACCTTAACAAAAAGGCAAAACCACCCATGAGTGGGAGATGCTGGCTTGTATCACACCCTGTCCACACAGCAGCGAGCACCCCAGGAACAGATCACACTGCAAACAGCAGTTTTGTCACCAGCCCTAGTCACGACAGCACACGTCAAGATCGGCACATTGGACAGCCTCAGGGATTGAACATGGGACTGCTGCAGCTGAGAACAGGCTTTCCACTGCTGCCAAAGACTCCTGCACTGAGGGTGCACAAGAGAACCACACTCAGCCAAGGAGACCCAGACAAAATGACAAAATTTGAGGGTAAACAGGAAGGAGGGCTGGAGCTACAGGCTGGGGGTGGTGATCAGAACCACTGCTGTCTCTTGTTGACCAAAGCATTTCACAAGCCTTTTCTGGCTTCTCAGCTGCATTCAGCTAACAGCCACTGAACAAAACCTCTCATCAACAGTCATTTTCTGGGAGATGGCAGAGCTAATACGCAAATGCTTGGGTGGCCAGAACCAATACCTGTATCACTGTAAAACATCCGAAAGCTGTCTGTGTGATGGTGCCCAAAGAACTGGGCAGCAATCACTCTGTGGTGCTTCTGCACAGTCGTCAAGTACCGCTCATTGAAGCCACTCCGGAACCAGGGCTTTCCTCGTTTCTTCTCAAAGAAGCCAGGAGGGACATGCCCCACAATATAGACCTACAAAAGAAAGAGTTGCACTGAACACAAAGCCCATGCTTCCCACCGGCTCACTGTGATCACACAGAGGGGAAAGCAGGCGTGAGAAGAGCTTCCAGGGTAGGAGAAGCCCTCCACAAAGTTTGTTTATTCATTTCTTTTAATACCATTTCATCTGCTCTAGAGGCATTGGTCAGTGTTTCTTCCAGCCACTGGAACTGCCCTCCAGGATCTTCCTCATCAGCTGTCTCATCATTCTGGTCGTAGTACAGATTGGTATTGAGGACAACCATTCGCCCCCTTGTCCCTGGGCTGGGCAGCTTCTCACTGTAGAAAGCTCCTGAAAAATGTAACCCACAGGGAAAGAGCTGGAGGTCTGGTCAAGCTGGTTGTCGTGACACCGCATCCCTTTGTTTCCAACCCTGTCAGCTCTCTTTGGCCATAGCCACAGCAAAGTCACCATCTGGACAAGGCGCCAGCCGCACTCTGACCACACCAGAACAGGGATCTGGAGCGACTCTTCTCGCTGGGTGCCTCCTGTGGTACTGATGCCTCTCAGGGTGAAGGGAGGGCGAGCAGGAGCTGGGCAGCTCCAGAGCACCACAGTGCTGCCTGCACCAGCAGCTTTCTTAAAAGTTCTTTTTTCTTCCACCGAAGTTCACCACTCTGCATTCTCCATAGGGGCACTTTCCAGTAACTCGAGGAAAGCAGGAAAGACTAAAGCATAAAAAAACTTCTTTTCTTGCAAGCAGGAGAACACAGTGCCAGAAGTCAGCACTAAATAGGACCCTTCCTTTGCAAATACTTCATAGGTATTGTTTCTCTGAGCATAGAGGCTGGGAAAACCCTTCATGGTATTCTCCTAAACCACCCCCAACTCCCCGGATTGCTGCCAACATGAGCCAGTGGTGCCACACCTGCCCTGAAAAAAGCAGTGGAAGCATCATTCAGCCAGGGACGCCATAGTTCAGCTGTTCGGTTGTAGATCCTGTGCTGTCTCCCTGGAAACTGATTCTTGGGGTGGAAGTCATGATTGCCCATTGCTGCGTAGACTTTGGTATCTAGAAACAGAGAAAAGGAGGCTCAGAGTAATTGCGTGCTTGCTTCAGAGTTCCTCAGCACCAAAGCTCCCTGAGGCACTCACACACTTGGGAAGAACAGTATGGCTTGAGAGCCTCGCAAAAGCAAATCATCCACATCACAGCCACGTGGCTGCAATGACTGAGAGTACAACGCTGCAAAGACCATCCCCTCTGCAGGACAAGCCACCCCAGAGCCACGGCTTTACAGATGAATCAGTGAGCTTTCACCATCAATAAGACTCCTTCCCCCACTGCTGACATGGATTAAGCATGAGGAAATCTTAAGCCTTTTCTGTCTTAATGACTAATTACAGAAGTGTAATTTCTGTAATATTTTCCTCTCTTGAGTGAGTTAACCTGAAACAATGAGTGTGCATAAGACACACCTCATGCCATACAGCAACTCAGAAGAGGAAAAAAAAAGTCCCAGCAACCACAGCCCTTCTGTGCATTTCCCCTTCCCAATTCTGTCATTTTTCCACCCTGGTAAGTTCTTCCCATGAGAGACTGTGCCCCTCTCCCCTTCTCATCCCATCAAATCCTACCTGGAAACGTCTCTTTGATCAGAGAAGTCAGATTTTCTATTATGTGCAGAACCTTTTCTTCTCCAAGCTTCTCATTGGGGACGTGAGGAGTATCATCTCTAGATAAATAAAAGCAGCATGTCTGTGACTAACAGAGCATACGCTTAAAGTGATACGCAAGGCAGAGAAACTTGCTGACTTTTCTTTGTGCCTCCTAGAAAATAAAGTTGAAGCTTTTGGGTGCCTGGAACCAGCACTGTGTTGACTGGCCAAGGCACTGATGGACTTTCAAGGAATTGTTCACAGTGGAAGCGGGCTCCGCTTTATCCTACCTTGAAAAACCTGTAACAAGCATATGAAAACCTAAACACAAGCGTATGAAGTGGAGGCTCACTCTGCCCTGGTGCATTTAATAGACATTAAAGCTGACTGGAAATACTGCAAGGAGCAGCATTTTGCAGTCTCAGGTCAATCAGCAAAGCAAAGCTGTTGGCACAGCTGTTCAAACAGCAGGGTAACAACTCTTATTAAAACAAAGGAATGCCTCCAGTAAGGTAGTGATCATTGAGGTCTGCCTCCAAAAGCGTGGCAGATGCACACTTCCATGTCTTCACTAATAGGCTTGTGCCATTTGTAGATGATGGTGGGCTGTCAACAAGCCCATCGAAGACAAAGATGAAAATTCAAAGTGATGTCAAAGTGGGAGAAATAGTTTGAAGGAAAAATAAAATCAACATAAAGTCATAAGGACCAATAACTACTTCTAAGTATAAACATTCATCCACAGAGACAGAAAACTGAACCGTGGGGCCAGACAACAGCACTGCGAACTAGGACTGGAGGTTACAGCAGATTACAGGCTGATGTTGCACTATTAGGAGAAAAGCAGACACTACAAGACGACACAGGCACTTAGAATAATAGTGCAAAATAAAGCTTTTACTGTCTGTAAGTGCTATGGAGGCCTCCTGTGGAACAGGGTACCCACTTTTGGAGACCATACTAGGAAAAAACATACTCCATTTGGGGGGGGGGGGGGTTCTTCCTGCTTCTAAAGCAAAACAGCCCCTTTTTGAGACGAGTCTCCCAGGTGCCTCTTTACAGTTTGAGGAGACGTCGAACTCTGTTCTGCAGCGCTGCCGGACAGGCAGGGCTCGCTCACGACCAGAGCAGCGCCCCGCGCCCCCCGCCCCGCGGGAGCTCAGCCAGGGCCGGCAGCGAGCCGAAAGCAAACGAGGGGCGGTGGGCTGCGCGCCCCCCCTTACCCGCCTGTCGCTGCTGGGGCTTGTCGGGAGCCCCTGGCCGGCGCCGAGAGCCCCCCGCAGCGGCGCCCTCCCCAAGCCTGTTTGCACGACGGGCACATCCCCACCTCGCCCCGCGTAAGGGGCGCTGGGTCGCCCCCGCCCCCCCAAACTCCCCGAGCCGGCAGGGCCGCGCCGAGAACGACAGCCCGCCCGGCCGGCGCGCGCCCCGGGAGCGCTCGGTGCCTCCCCCCGCGGGGCAGGCGAGCTGAGGCGGGCTCCGTCAGCCGCGGGACCCCCCCCGGGCGGCGCGACCCCGGCCCTCCCCGCAGCCTCACCCGGTCCAGAGGACGAAGTCCGGCCGCTGCAGGCGCCTCCTCATGGCGCGGGCGGCCGAGACGAGCAGGCGCCAGGGTGCGTCGCAGAGGTAGCTGCCCCAGGGCCCGGCGGCGGGCGCGGCGCGGGGGCCGCCCGAGGGGCACACCTGCCCGGCGGCCACGGCCGCGTCGTAGTCGGGGTCCCAGTGCAGGTCGGTGACGTGCCAGAAGCGCCCTGCCGCCGCCGGGAGACGCGGGGCTCAGCGGGGCGGGGGCGCGGAGCCGCCGCCGGGCACCGCTCGGGCCCCCGCCCGGCCGGCCGCGCTGCCCCCCACTTACCTGACAGGGCCGCGGCCAGCGGGCAGAGCAGGAGCGCGACGGGCCGCATGCCGGGCTGCCGTGCCGTGCCGTGCCGTGCCGTGCCCGGCCCTGCCCCGCCCCTCGCGCTCCCTCACCGCAGCGCGGCCGGGCATCGCCCGCACCCAAAGCGGCGGCGGCCGCTTGCCTCCCCGCGGGGCTCCCCTATTGGAAGGAGCCGGAAGACGGAGGGCCGCGATTGGCTGTCGGCCGCCGGGAGCGGCGCGCACGGATTGGGCGGGAGCCGGCGGCGCGGGGAGGGGCGGAGCGCGCGGGCCGGTTGGCGCCCAGCGAGAGGCCGCCGCCATGTGGAGCGGGCACGGTGCGGGCCGGGGCGGCCGGGCCGGGGGCGGCAGGGGGGCGGGGGGAGCCCAGGGAAGGGGCCCTGAGGCCGCCGCTGCCGCGCCCCGTTAATGGCGGCGGGGATGGGGGGGCGTCACCTCCACCGCCTCACCGGCTCTCCTTCCCCCCTCAGGTACCTTCGACGGTGGGTACGGCAGCGTGGGCCCCTCGGCGCCCGCGGGCGGCTACACGCAGTCCCCGGGCGGCTTCGGCTCCCCCGCCGGCACGCAGGCGGAGAAGAAGCAGGTAGGCCGGGAGCGGGGCCTGGGCCGGCGCCGGGGCGCGGAGCGGCGGCCGGGGCAGCGGGAGGGGGCGGCCGCCCCGCCGCTGACGGCCCCGCCGCTGACGGCCCCGCCGCCACTTGCAGAGGATCCGCTCGCAGAACATCGTGCCCTGCACCGTGTCGCAGCTGCTGGCGGCCGAGCAGGGAGACGAGACCTTCCGGATCTGCGACATGGAGATCGCCCAGGTGGGCGCCGGGAACGGCGGGCGGGAGGGGGCGGTGGGACAGCCGTGCCTCTCGGGGCCTTCCCGGGTAGCCGTCCCCCCTTCCCGGGTAACCGCCCCCCCTTCCCGAGGCAGGTCACCATCGTGGGCGTCATTCGGCACGCCGAGAAGGCACCGACAAACATCCTCTACAAGGTGGACGACATGACCGCGGCCCCGATGGACGTTAGGCAGTGGGTTGATACTGATGTAAGTAAACATCGAGTTCATTGCCAACGCGCTTCTTTAAAAGCTTGTGGGAGCAGTGAAGAAAGTTACAGAATCATAGAATATCTCAGGCTGCAAGGGATCCTTAAGGATCAAGTCCAACTCCTCACTCCTTGCAGGACTTTTTTTTATCAAAAACGTGGGTTTTCTGAGGAGTGTTGTAGGGATAACATGTCTCCAAAATCCAAGGGAGAATCTGCTGTAGCAGAGATCACTGGTGTACTGTATGTGACTCTCCTGTTTTGTAGTCCATGCGTGATTCTATGTTGAATCACTTTGTATAATTTTTTAAAGTTCAGCTGCTGAAGCTCAACTGTTACTTCGTAGCTGAACTGAGATGCGTGCTCAGTACTTCTGTGGAGGAATAATACAAGGAGAGAGTGAACCAGGAATTTGTTGGTGGCTCAGTGATAGATGTGAAGATGTGTACCAATGAGTGTTGTCTTGTTTTCTGATGCATGACTCCTGAAATGCTGATAACTCCCACTGGACTCTCATGCTGGTATAGCAAACCTTTAAAGCTAGCCCATGTTAATGAAACACGTATTTGTAGGCAGACAGCTGAGTTCAGTTGAATGACTTTGGGGAAAGTAATTAGGCAGATATTCTGGCTTAACTCAGTTAAGATTAAGCTGTCTTAACTGCAAATTTATCACAACTTCAGAAAAGGTTCTGTCCTGCTTCCATTCCCCTAGCCAAGTTATATAGTTGAACACCTGCTTTTTTTACTGTTTGAGGGTTCTTTCCTCTTGTTGCTCTGTGGAGGTCTCTTGGAAGCGGACAGAGAGAGCAGAGCAGATGACTGGTTTTGACTCCTTTCAGGTCTACAATGTGTTCAAACGAGCCAATATTTTTTTTTCTCTGTTTTTCATTTACTGTTATGTTTACCTAACTGCTCTTACTGATCGTAGGAATGCATGCTTGAGATAAGCCTCCTTTCCCAGATAATTTATTGTGATAATTGAGAAATGGAAACCTGAATTGGCAAAACCCTCTTTTCTCCTTTTCCTCTCTGCCAGGAGGCAGGTGGTGAGAATGTTGTGATACCTCCAGGAACTTATGTAAAAGTAGCTGGTCATCTTCGGTCTTTCCAGGTAAGATCATGTTACCCATGACTCCAAGTCACGAGGCTGGTGCAGTGGTGCGTTGGTCGTCTGACATAGTGTTAGTGGGCTCCCTTTAGAATACAGAACTGGAAGAATGGAAGTGAGAAAACTCATGGGTTGAGGTAAAGACAGTTTAATAGGTGAAGCAAAAGCTGCACATGCAAACAAAGCAAAACGAAGAATTAATTCGCTGCTTCCCGTCGGCAGGCGGGTGTTCAGCCATCCCTGGGAAAGCAGGACTCCATCATGTGTAACAGGGACTTGGGAAGACAAACACCTTCACTGCAAACGTCCCCCCTTCCTTCTCCTTCCCCCAGCTTTATATGCTGAGGATGGCGTCATATGGTTTGGAACATCCATTTGGTCAGTCTGTCCTGCCTGTGTCCCCTCCCAGCTTCTTGTGCCCCCCAACCTTGCTGGTGCCGTGGAGTGGGAAGCAGAAAAGGCCTTGACTCTGTGTAAGCACTGCTTGGCAATAACAAAACCATCCCTGTGTTATCAACACTGTTTTTAGCACAAATCCAAAACATAGCTTCATAGTAGCTACTATGAAGAAAACTAACTCTGTCCCAGGCAAAGCCAACACAAAATGTGAGTCAGAAAATTTTGGACTAGTTACATGCAGACAAGCTC
Source organism: Falco peregrinus (assembly GCF_023634155.1). Taxonomy (NCBI): domain Eukaryota; kingdom Metazoa; phylum Chordata; class Aves; order Falconiformes; family Falconidae; genus Falco; species Falco peregrinus. The sequence continues at coordinate 120,820,715 of NC_073723.1, forward strand.
CATAACCACCACAATCCCTGTTCCTGGATGGAGTGGTTGGATTGGCTGCTAAGCATGTTCCTGTTGCTGTGATGTTAATTTTTTTTCTTTGTTGTTGTTTTTTTCTCCCTCTGAAAGAATAAGAAAAGCTTGGTGGCATTTAAGATGATGCCTGTGGAAAACATGAATGAGTTCACCACACACATGCTAGAGATTGTCCATGCGCATATGATCCTCAGAAAAAATCGTACGGTATGTGCTTGAAGATCCTGATTCTGTCACGGCCCTTGCTGGGTTACTGGTTGTCTCCCAAAGGGAGGGACCTCTTGGTTCATTGTGGAAATTGCGTACCAGTTGGGCTGGAAAGCTTGAAGCTGTTGGGGGACTACAGCAAAGGTGTAACAGGAGTCCTGGCTTCCTTGGAGAGATTGCGTTGCAGTCCATTTCTAGTGGTTTCTTTTGGGAATCTATTTTTAATTACTGTCTCTCTGAAGTAACACCAACTCTTAACGCTGTGGGCTTGCAGCAGCCTGTGTAACTGCAACAGTTTTACTCTTGTGATTTCAGTCAGCATCAAGAGTGCCTCAGTCGTTTTCCTCTACTGGGACAGGTGACGTGGGGGGCTATGGAGCCGGTGGCAGCCTAGGAGTGAACGGACTCACAGCACATCAGGGTCAGGTGGGCGCAAGCAGCTTCTCCAGGAGCACAGCAGTCGCAGCAGAGGCTGCTGTGGTGTGATGTAAGACAAATGCAAGCTCAATTACCCTTTGGAGACTGGAAGTTCTTCCTCAGCTTTGCTGTCTGTCAGCGATAGAGAAGCTTAGCTGTATGCTGATGGTGGTTGTTGCTTTTCCAGGTGTTGAACTTGATTAAAAATTGCCCTGTCCCAGAAGGAATGAGTCTTCAAGAGCTGAAACTTCAGCTCCACCATATGAGCATGTCAACAATCAAGTAAGTAGAAGCATAGAAAAGAAGGATGTTCTGGAAATCCGGGCAGTCCTTCCTGGAGTGATAAAAGGAGGCAGAGAGGAAAACAGCGGGCAAGCCCAGATCCTTATTTGTGAAACAGCGCCGGTAGTTTCACTTGTTCCCAGAAGGATGTGGTGGTGAGCCAGATCTTTTGAAGTCTCCAGCAGCTTAGAATGAGCAATTGTCAGTTGAAGGGGTGATAAAATACTTTGTTCCCTATTTTCAAAACAAGCTGTTTAACAGCTTGGTAGCAAAGTAACAGGTACCTAGGAATACTGCAGTGCCTTAGCAGTTATTTTCTTCTTTTGAGGACTGCCTTGCTCGCTGCACACGGGAATAGACTGCTCCTGTTCTTTTCTTTGCTGTCTCGTGGAATTTCTCTTCCCTGAGACTTAGAAAAACAGTAATTAACATTTGTTATCTTTCTGCGTTCTCTCCCCTTTGAAGCAGAGTGGTAGGTACGGCTTTTACTGGGGAAGCACAGAGTGGTGACCTTTCCCTCTGTGGCAGGCAGACCCTGAGAGCTGCGGGGGGAGCACATTGCCATAGCTTTGGAGAAACTTGCAGTACTAGTGACTGGGGGAGCAGCACTTCAGCTGCTCACAGGATAGAGCCACTGAGAGCTTCCCTTGGCAGGTGCCAGAAGGGAACAGGAGGGATGGGGTCTGTAAATGGGAAATCCCTGAGAGAAAGGTGCTGATAAAGACTAGTTAGCAGTCACTTTTTTTTTTTCTTTTTTTATCTTCAAAGGCAAGCTGTTGAATTCCTTAGCAGTGAGGGACACATCTACTCCACTGTGGATGATGATCACTTTAAGTCAACAGACACTGACTGAAGTTACTTCCAGCTGGTTTTAGTTCTAAGCAAATGCTTGTCCATGATTCAGAGCAGAGCTTTGCGACATGGAAGGTAATCTTCGCTCTTTCTAGCCTCTGAAAGTCCCAGTTACTCTATGAGTGCCTCCTCCTTAGAATTCAAGGATGAGCAAAATATGTAGGATTCTGTTTACTGGGCTTGATTATGTGCTGTGACCATGTGACTGAAAGCATAAACAGGCATGGGAAGACTGAGCTCCTCAAAGCTTCAGAGCCTTCAGTTTGTTCTTGTCTCCTTAGAGGATGCCTGTGTTAGAAAGAAGAACCTCTTTCTAATCTTGTCCTGAGCAGATCGATTGTCTTTTGTTTCTAGAGCTGTTTCTCCTAACCCAGCTTTCATTCTATTTCATTCACAAAGTGGATTGCCAAGAGTAATATTCCACTTATGCACAGTAATCATGAATAGATTTTTAATTGGTTTAGTTTATGCATTTAAATCTGTATTTGTACTATGAGGTAATCTTGTTAATAGAGCTTTTGAATGTTTCCAATAAAATCTTAACTTGGTAGTCTTGCATGCACGTGTGGCTCTAGAGGCTTTTCTTCTTTCCAAAAGAAGACAAAGCCCAGCCATGTGGGTAAAAACATGCTTTCAGAATTAAACTACGCTTATTTTTTTAGCTTTTGAAGTAAATTGCTTTAAAGGGTCAAACTGAAGTGAATGTCTGGACACTAAGAAATTAAATAATTGTGCTATGGAAGAAAGCGACATGTTGCATCAGTGTTCCAAACATAGCCAGGACCATTTCTGACCCCAAAAGCACTTGAGCTGCAGCTCAAATCAGTTACATCTTGTGGGACTAGGTGAGTTAGGAAAGGTTGGGGTTCATGGGGGTGGAGATAATGGATTTGCATTTCCTGTTTCTGCTCAGTCCTGCCTTGTTCAGGGGAGCAGCATGCTGAGAGCAGATGCTTCAGCTTATTTCTGTCCTCTTAGTCATGATGTGCTTTCCGTTCTGTAAAATTCAAAGCTGAAAACTGCCTTTTGGGAACTGGTTTGCATTTATTAATGGAAGCGCTTCAGGAGTTCATAGATACTCGGGAGGATTTTTCACCATGACCCCCATAAGGTGTAGCTGTTCTCACAGGAGAAGCCACAGTTTTTGTGGCGAATACATTTGCTGACAAGCAGGGCCCGGCATCTCTCGCTGAGCTGAATGCTGAGACGCTGAAATGTGCTTGCTGCCTGCCAGGTGGGAGCCTGGTTCGCTGCACTTTGCCGCCTGACGGGTTCCCAGGGACATGGTGCCTGCTGGAAAACCAGCACGTGCACCCAGGGCTGGTGTCACTGGGCTGACAGGCTGGTCAGCTCTGGGTGCCAGGGGAGCTGCGAGCTGGGGGGTTTGTTATGTGGGACTGGTGTAGCGACCTGGCTTTGAAAAAGCTTCCCCCCTGTGTGCTTGTAACTGGGGGCTGGCTGCCGGCCCCAGGGCATCTGCTCCTGGCACTAATGCTGGGCACCCGCTGCCCTGCTCGGGTTCCAGGGGGTGCCACAGCTGTAGCCGTGGGGCACTTCTGGGGCTAAACTGTGCTACGGATGTGGAACAGGTGAATTTCTGGGCTCCGGAATCTGGCAGATGTAGAAGCCAAGAGCACTTTTCATTTTCCCTTTTGCAGGAATTTGCAGGTCAGGAAGAAAATCCCTGAGGATTTTTGGAAGTGAAGGTGAATGGGCTTGCTTGCAGTAAAGAGTAGTTGTGTGTCTGGACAAAACACTTGCGATGTGACTGGAGAGGGAGTTTTTCTTTGCCCAGTCTCCATTTGCTGTTCAATTTTCAAAGGATTCAGGAACACCTGCTGTTGTCTGGCTAGGGGGACAATTTGGAATAGGTCTTAGGGGGCAGAAGTGTCAGCTGCTTCACAGGAAGTTTGCATTTAAAACTATCTGTGAACTAGCAGTGAGGTCCAAACTCGGAATGGTTGTGGCTCAGGTAAAGGAGACAAGGAAAAACACTTTGGCATGTTCAGTCGTTCTGGCTTCCTCTGTGCTCTGCTTCCCTCCTCCTCCCAGGAGCCCACCTTCTCCCCAGCCACAGTTAGCAATTAGTTTTTCCCCCAGAAGGAAAAACTGGATTCTGGGGTGACTTAAAGACTTGTTGGCTCCTGCCACTGCAGTGGATCTCTTGGTTGAAGCTTTGTACATCGTATGAAGACAGGGTGAGAGAGTCAGGGTGGTTCAGCTGGGAGAAGAGAAGGCTCCAGGGAGACCTTCTTGCCGCCTTGCAATACATAAAGGTCGTCGATGTGGAAGATGGGGAGAGACACTTTGCCAGGTCCTGTGGTGACAGCATAAGGGGCAAAGGTTTTAAACCACAAGAGGGTGGTAGGTTTAGATGAGTCATAAGAAAGGTAGGATTTTTTTATATAGAGTGGTGAGACACTGGAACAGGTTGTCCAGAGAAGTTGTAGATGCCCCATCCCTGGAAGGCAGGGCTAGACAGGGCTTTGAGCAGCTTCATCTAGTGGAAGGAGTTGGACCAGGTGATCTGTAAAGGTCCCTTCCATCCCAAACCATCCTGTGATTCTCGGATCGTACAGTTCAGATGCTGTTAATGAATGGCTAAGGCCTGTTTGCAGATGAGAGCTGGGTTCTCCCTCCTTGGGTGAGTATTCAGTGAAAGGACCTCAACAGCAAGTGTCCCTCCCATGGTGTGATTTGAGGAGAGAGTGCTGATACTGAGGGCATCAGTCCCAGGGCAGAACCAAAGCCAGAGAAGGAATCCAGCCCAAACCCAAGCCAGGACTCGAGCCAAGTTCAAATGAGTGAGGTCCTCTGCACCTCTGGGGCTCTGCCCTGTGTGCTGGGTGAGGAACGACGTGAACTGAAAAAACTGAACCCAAAGCTACTCTTCACTGGGTGAGGGGGAAAAAATAACAAAAGAGTTTGATCTTAAATTAAATTTTAAGTTTATTTTTCTAGCTCTGACTTGAAAGAGGAGTGCAGTGCGTGATGCAGGAGTGAAACACCTGCTTCCTTTTGGTGTGAAGCTCTCCCCTTGTCAGCTCTTTTTCCTTAATGCCCATCAGCACTATGAGGTCTTTGTCTCTGCCACTTTCCTGGGGCTTTGCCAGACTTCTAGGAAAAGAAGAGTTGGGATCTTTTTGGTCCTTATTGGGTTTTCAGGTAATTTTTTGCTTTCAGTGCCATGAGTGCAGCAGGGCCCTTTGTGGGTGCCAAGAATCTGCAAGCATGCAAGAAGTACACTCCAAGCAGGAGGGGGACTGTGGAGGTCTAGGACAGACGTTCTAGTTGGAAGCACAGTTAAAAACAGATGAGAAATCCAGCAAAACCTAAAGCCGTGACACTTCTACACCCTTGGTGAGAAATTAGGTCAGTGAGAAGTGAGTTTGGCTGTATAGAGAAAAATGCAGCTGCTGCCTTATGAAAGTGGGTTTCTGACAAAATGTCGGTGGGTGGTCTGAGCCCCCGCAGAGGCATAGCTTGCACCATGCAAAGCATCTGGTCCTGTTTCCTCCTAACCCTGACCCACCCCACATGCCAAACAGCACCAGGGCATATTGGCCCCAAAGCGTCTCCATCATCTCCATCTGTAACGCCAGCCCAGCCACGGTGGCAGCGCAGAATGAGATCCGTGTCCCAGGGCCTGGGCTGGCAGCTCGGTGGCCACCCAGCTGTATGCTGGTCTGGTGCTGTCGGGAGGGTCCCGTGGGTGACAGCTGAGGACACAGCGCACAGCACAACAGGGGGAAGGTGTTCTGTGCCTGGGGGTGTCCTGGCAGCACGTGGGATGCTTGCTTCCGAGGAAAGTGGGCAGCTTTCTGCAGGGTTGAGGCGGTTGGAGGTTGTGCTGTGGAGCCCTGGGGCTGTATTTGGCCTCTGCAAGTAACCGATGCATGTTATGGACTCAGAGTAGTTGGAGTCTGGGTGGCTTCCAGAAACCAGAGGACCAGAAAGGAAAAGTCACCTGCACTTTGTGAGTTGCAGAGCTTGTCCCTTGGGGTGCGTTTTGCTGCTCTGAGGCAGAGTCCAGGGAGGAGCTAAATGGATTGTACTGCTCTGGAGATCACAGGGTAAGTTGAACAGACAACAGCAAAGGTCTCTGCACACCGACTGTCTCTCCCTGCACTCGCAAACAGGCCCTGAAGAACCAGCCACGTGGCTAGACGGCCCAAAACCCCAGTGGCCAGGCTGACTCCAGGGCCTCTCTGCAGGGAACAGGTGACTGGGGCTGGGGCGGGCACCCCTGGCAAACCAGAGCGTGGGTTCTGGGACAGCTGAGGCATTTGTTCACAGCTGCAGAAGGGAACGAGGGTTTCCCCTGCTGATCTGCTGGTCCAGTTCATGACAGAAGAGCCTGGCCACAGCCACCCCTGCGTACTGTGCTCTGCTGCCAGTCTGGGGAAAGTGGGAGGGGGACAGAGAATTGGTTTGCGAATCAGTCATAGGAAACTATAGAAATGTACAGCGGCCTAAACCAGACAGCTCAGCAGCCCATAGTTCAGCATTTAACAAGCTGGTTGTGGTCGGAAAAGATAACCAGACTCTGCTCTTTGCTGAGGTTTCCTCCCAGGGACCCAACACAGCAGAGCTGCTCCAGAAGCCTGACTGCTAGTGCAGCTCCCCAGAGCTCTGCTCACCAACGTCCTGGGACGCTGCGACCTGCTGCCGGTCCCGCAGCCCCCGGCTCCCAGGGCAGGGGAGCGATGCAGGGAAACGTGCCTGAGGCGGCTGCCGATACCCCAGCTGCAGAGCGTGGCTGTGAAAGGGCAGCTGAGGGCACCCAGTGTGCAAACCTCCACGGGAAGTCCGGGAAGATAAAAGGGGTCACGGAGGGGTCCAAGCCCTGGATAAGGTGCAAGTACGGCCATGGGGAGCAATCGTGGGCAGCTCAAAGCCCTCTGGCCCTTCCCTGAGAGGGACCTCGGAGCAGGTCTCCAGGCTGCTGCGCCAGGGCAAGGCAGAGCCAAGGGGGAAGCAGCATCGCTTCAGGGACGGGAAGAGCTGCAGGGAAGCTGCAGGGAAGCGGGGCGAGGAGGGGAAGAGACACGTTCAGGTCGGCTCACTACAGGCTGCGGGGCTGAGCAGCTCTGCGTTGGGGCCAGCGGTGCTACCCTCACCTGGTAGCTTACCTGCGAGCCCAATTTCATCGGGGGGTGGAGGAGGGAGGTTATTGCTTTGCAGCCACGCAGAAGCACGTGTAGCAGGTTGCTGAGATTTGAGATGCTCCCGGGAACAACAGAGCAGCTGCAAGGAGGAAAAAGCAGCAAACTTGTCAGGGCTCCTTCACCTTCATCCCAAACACAGCCAAAGGTTTGAGCTGGATCAATGGGTGGAATATTTTTGCTTCCTCCTGCTCACTGCCGGGCTGGCGCCCACCTCTGTGCTCTGCCTGCGAGGGGAGGGCCAGACCAGCCGCAGCAGGGCCCTAGAACTGCTGCTTTATTTCCCAGGTAGCTGAACCCAGCCCCCGCCTCCCACGCACGGCCCCCGCCCTCCCGCAGCAAGCGGGTGCACAGCAGACTTCTCTACCAGGGCCTGAGGAGGGGATGGCTTAGGCCAGACACATGGTCCTTGGCCTGGGGGTCCCCTTCATGAGCACCGTCTCCACCTCTCCAAGTGCAAATTCAGAGTGATCCCACCCAGCAGGTGCCCCCTTCAGAGGGTCCCCTGGGAGAGCAGGGCAGCACCCCGAGGCCCTTCCACTCGGCAGCACGTTGCAGTGGAAGAAATGGGAGCACCAAGCGGTAAAGCTGCTCATCCCAGCGCGCTGGCAGCCCTGCAAGGTCACACCTCGATGACACCGTCCACGCTTGCCTGCCAGAGCACACGGGCATTTCCCCCGCCACTTGCTCCCCAGCCCTGTGCTCAGGCCAACTGGCATCATCTTGCTACACAAGACCCGTCTTACGTTCTCCAAGTTCAGTGTGTGACAGGACCCAGCTGAGGTGCTGTCACCCTGCAGAAGGATCCTCTCCTACTTCAAGCCGTCTCGTAGCACCGTGGAGCACAGCACAGGGCGGTGGGCGAGCCAGGACCCATGAGCAGCTTTGTTTCTTACCCTGGTCCTCACCAGGGCTGTAACAAGGGTGATGAGGATGGACGGTAGGAGGAGCAGGGAACTTGCATTTGAGGAAGTTGCCACCTCCTGCCTCATGCAGTGAGCCAGGAAACAACGCAACTGCTTTTTCCCCCCCTCCAGTCGTGCATTTGCCTGAGCAGAGCAGAACACACTCGTTGTTCACATCATGTTGTTCACACCGTTGTTGGTCACATCATGACCAAATCCAGGTGAAAAATCTGTTGGAAGTGGTTTGCAGAAATTAAAATGCTGGACTAGGGATGAGTGATGGTCTTGACCAAGATTCTGTTCAGCAGCAAGCAACCGTAAAGCCTCTATCTTAGTACAACTAGTTGTGCTCTGCATACTAACTGAGATACAGTTGTTAAGTGGTAACAAGAACATAAAACCCCTCTAACAGATGGGCCCGGTGATATCAAATAAGGAAACTGGTTGCCACCATTATCAGTTCCACTCAGTTGCCTTTTGCAAAAGACAGGCTGGGCAGAAATGTCCCTTTTTACTAGAGGTTGGTTATTAATGGAATTGGTTATTCATAACCCCCACTCCACCCCTCAAAAACACCCCAACACGTAATGCAAGACGAAGCAATGAGCGGGCACACAGCAAATGATTCACGTAAGTCACGTGAAGTTTCTGTGCCCCTAAGCGGATGAGTGAGCATAGCAAGGGAAGAGCAAGCAGGTACTGCACGTGAAGGAGAGCTTTCTGCAAGTTAGCAGCTTGCCTGAAACCTTTGCGCAGCGCTGTCTCCTGGCACACGGGTTGCCGTGCATCATCTCAGCTTTCACTAAATTCGCTGGCAGATCCTGCGGGCAGCATCTTGTAGGAGCATTTACAGCCGGTCAGCGCAGTGCAAAGAGCTTTTTGGCAGCTGATACTGGCAGCAGACAGATAAGCTCTACAGCACAGTAACGGTCACCAAACCGGTTGGCTCCATCTTCTCCAGTTCGGACTGGCCCATCGCACAGAGTCCTGCATTTCTCTTGGAAAGATTCAGAGCATGGTGCCAGGCACCTCCCTGCCACTAGCATGGGCTGCGCTCGGTATCGGGTGGAGGCGACACATCTCGGTGCTACTGAAACCTTGACCAAGCCCCGGGCGCATCTCTCTGCTGTACCGTGCCCTAAACAAAGCCCAGGATCCGCACCGAGATGGCCACCGGCCACAGAGAATCCCCAAGCGCACGGGACACCCTCCCCGCTGCCCCCCGAGCCCCTGCCGCAGGTACTCGGGGAGACACAATGATGTTCTGTCCTGGCCCTGCGCTCAGGTGACAGCTGGTGGATATTGCTACTGAGAGAACACACCACTGGTTTCCTATTCTCACCCACAGGGTACCATCTACACAACACAGAGGTTTTATTACCACTTATTTCGAGCCTTCAAACTTCTCACCTGGGCTTGTGACACTCATTTTCTGACTGCTCATTTCACCTTGGCCTCTGGAGAGCATTCCCAGGCTCAGAGAGACAAGGCATTTAGATGTCAGCACCCTTCACTGTACCAGTCCTCCTGCCCATAGGGGTTTATTTCCATTTCCTTCACATGGCACAGCTGGAAGAAAGGGTAGGAGAAGCAGAGGTACTCGGGGACAGGCAGATGATCTTTGTGCTGCAGGACAGAGAGAAGCTCCCATGAAGTCAGGAATTAGCCTTGAACAGGCCAACTTCAGGTCACAGGGATGAAAATCACACCAGTCATGAGCAGCTACAGGGAGCAAAGTTGTCTACCTGTTCTTCTGATATCTAAACTCAACTGGGGAAACAAGAATTGCCTAAAGAAATTCCCTTGAGGGCATCAGACAAGCGGAGCCTCCCCAGCTTTGAGGCAGTCGCCAAGCCATCCTGTACTGCTTGTCCAAGTCCTAAACTTTGCTGCTTGGCTGCACTGGGGGGCTGAAGTTACAACATGCAGGAGGCTCCTCAAACAGCAGCGGGAACTGCGCTCCCACAAGCAGGTGCCGGACAGACGAGCACAGAAGACATGTCAAGCCAGGGGATGACATCAGCTGCCAGGACCCAAAGCAAACTGGTCTCTTAGCCAAAAACATCCTTACCTTGAAGGTCTGTGACACTCCCTGCAGTGAAGCACAAATCTTCTCTGACCTGTCAGCAAGCAAGAATTATCAGAGCTACCTGGGGGGTCCCAGCTGAAGCAGGCAACGGAAACACAGCTCATTTCCAGGCTTTTCCTCATCTTCACCGAACCCTGAAACTGCTGTCCACGTCAGCGAGCACTCTGGGAAGCCTGCAGGGGAAAGGGTAATGGAGAACGAGCTCCTGCTACCCCTTCACGCTGTAAAAACACTACTTTTACAGACAGTGAAGAAAATTAGTTGTGCCTTCTTTCAAAAAGGACTTGCCCTGGCATGATACGGACATATCCACCAGGAGAAATGCTGCTTCCATTTCCTCCATGCTCAAGCAAGGGAAGGCCTCTGATGTATCTAGAAGTAGCTGGTGAAGCTCAGGCAGGAATCTACTGCAGCCAAGACTGAGTCAGAAAAGCCGCCGTGGCCAGCCATGGCCCAAGTTGCTGGACTAGTCCAGTGTTACTGGCCGGTTCTTCAAAGGCCAGCACACGTGCAGGCAGCTGCCTGCCTGGGTGTCTTTACAAGATGACAGTAAATTACTTCAGCCATAGCAAGATTCGTCAGAATGACCAGAGCACTATTTAAGCTCGAGCACCAGCTCTAGTATTTAAGACTTCCTCCTCCTCCTCTACCACTCTGCAAACACAACTGAAACCTTTCACTGATGGATGCCAGAATATAGGACAGATGTCTATGTGCAACAGGGTGGACACCAAAGATTCAGGCTTTTTAGCTGCCACTCCCTTAAAGCTTCTCTGAAGAGGACATCGGTTCTCTGAAAATCATAATACAACACTGAAGCAGCTGTCAACGCTGCTGGAAAGCTACTGCTTTTGTGGAGCAGGCAGGTCTCTGAGGGAGACAGGGGAAGCATCGTGGTTAGTCTCAGGCACTGAAGTGATGCGGGATGTGAAGTGTCTCTTACTGCTCTACCGGTCATGGGACCTTCAGGGAAGACCAGTTTAGAAGACTGTGACCCAAAACACACGGTTGTATATCCTGAACTCGCCATTATCTTACTTCACACTCTTCAACTTGCACTAGCATTTCTGTCTCTGACACCAAGCAGGTAGGTCCCAGTGACACCATATAGCTTGTATGGATCAGCAGCTGCTCTGGCGTTCAGCAGAAGTGAAAGCAGAAACTCCCCCCCACTCCCCTTTACCTACCACTGCTAGATTAAGACATTTTTGAAATCAAAGAGCCTACAAATGACCTGACCGTATTAGTCTGCTTTTGAATAAAACCCTTTAAACAGCATCTGACCTGTGAGCCCGGTAATAGCCATTACACAGCCCCGTTTCTGGCTTGTCCTGCACCACGTCTGCCAGCTCAACCCTCTGCTGTGATCTTTCCCCATGCCCCTGAGTGTTTTGAAGCATTTGGTGTAATTGCACAAGTGCACGCTTCAGCTGGCACACTCACCTGTTCTGCACTGGAAGCTACCCCTGCTCTCTAGAAGGCCCCAGGGAGAAGTCACCTCCTCTCCAAGAAGTAATTTTTTCAGGAATGCTGGGACAGGGTTTAAGACATTGGTGTCTTACTGCACAGCACACTGGAATAGAACAACTTCTGTCAGCTCATTACTAGCTCTTGTGATGCATGCTGGGTGCTGCACTCTTGCATTTCAAAACCAAAAGGAGAGAGAAAAGTGGTTAACAATGACAATCCAGTGAATGCTGTAAGGACAGACGTCCCTGGAAAACACTGCCATAATTCTTTAGCTCAATCGTTTATTCAGCTGCAAACTCTTCTCCACTTCTTCAATCCCATCTCTGCATTCCACACTGCAGAGAGCACTTTAGATTATAATGCCAGTTGACTGCTTTGTAATACTTTTTTAATACAGGAAATTAACTGCTAACCACACCAACACTTAAGAGTGTCAGACCACAAAGTTCTCTACTTAACTTGCCCCAACTGTTTCTACCTTTGGCAGATCAGCGGCTTGCACATGAATTGTGAAGGCTGAGCCTTCTGCTGACACACAGTAATAAAAATGTAACTATCCCTGCTGCTTAAAGGATATCGCTGGATTGAGAAGGAACACTATTCTATAGCCTAAATATTACTAAATTCAACAAAGCAGAATGCCTCTGTTGTGGTTTAACCCTACAATGCAGGCACCATGGCTCTCTTTAACCAGGTCCCAGTTTACTTTTCACTACAGCTTTCCCCAGTGAGCCCAGGACAAGCTGCAGACACAGCGTGACAAAGGACAGTGCACTCAGACTGCCCAAGGCCACTCTGTGTCAGAGGCAGCAAGCTGGGCAATGAGAAAAGCAATGTTGGGGTCTAAAGTATAACTTGAAGAGAGAATCATGCCAGAACCCGATAAAACTTTACTCAGAAACAAAGGCAACTGCTGTTTCAAATCCACTGTTAAGTGTCACTCCGGTGCGCGAAGCTGCAACGTGCTGCAGCACAACCAGCAAAGCAGGTCACGAGCAAAGAAGGGGGGGCAGCTTTAAGCGCTGCGACCTGAGCCAGCCACCAAGAACAAGACCCGCGGTGACAGCTGCGCTTTGCCACAGCAGAAATCCTTCTATAAGCCACAAAACAATGTACAGTCTCAACTGTAGAAGTGTGGACTGGGAACGAACACACTACACTCTCCAAACTGGCAAAATCTGCATTTAATTTACAACATAGTAAAGGTTACAGGTAAAAAGCTCAACAGAAAGTGTGAAAAGGCCTATTACATATTACACAAGTGTACAAACTTCTGTACAAAGCCCCTAGATGTTATACGGACCCCTCCCGTACTGGCCAGCTATGGCCCCTAAGCTCTAAAATAATGAGAGCTTGTTCAAACCCAGGGAGGAGAAGAGCTTTAAAAAACAATGAGCAGTAAAGCTTCCCTTTTCAAGAACAATCTTGCAAAGAGCCATTTGAAAAAAATCAAAACCACTACACCCCCCCAAAAAAAACCCCAACCCCCAAATGAAAACCAAAACAAAAACAACCCAAACTCAAAAAAATGAAGAAGAAAACCTGTTCAACTTTTACTTGCCCTAACTAGTCTTACCCTAAAGAGTTGCCTTCATAAAGCAGACTGACTGGAGAAAGAAAATTCTACACACCAGAAAGAAGCAAAACTAAAGGGAGAAAGATTTTGGAAGCAGCACGGAGTGTTTGGAAGCAGAACGTCTGAGGACTGCATCATATTCAAGAGTAACTAAACACAGAGCAGCACTATATCACGGCGGAGTTACTGTGTTCATCCATATAACAGTTTGAGCTAGATATGATGGTGCAGGGAGGGGAACAAACCAGTCTCTAAAGCCATTGCTCTTGCAAATAGGGTAGCTACTAGCTCATTTTTACCTTGGTAACATGACAGAAGCAACCACCCTGCAGATGCAGAAGTCACACTGATTTTGGAGCATCTGTTCAGAACAGGTCCAGTGCGTAGAGCACACCAGATGCACCGTAACACAGCGCTGCTCCAGCAACCATCAGATCTTCCTAACACTACTTAGCCAGGTAGCTACAGTACACAATGAACAGCTGGGTACGCTGCTGTCATTTTAGTGCATGTTTCCTGGAAAAACTCCCCCAAAGGAATGCGACTATGTAGCTGAACTGCATTGCAGAACGTAAAAAAATCCAGAGTAAACCTAAGAAAAACAGAGTTCTGGCCTTACCTTGCAAAAAGTAAAGACATAGTGTCTGACTACATGTAAATCAGATTTGGAAACCTAAACCCGAGGATCTGAAGGGCTACAGCAACAATCCAAATCAAGCTTCTCATATTATTCAATGGGAAAAAGCGATGAAGTCGTCAAAAACGTAATATTATGAAACCAACTTGTGCATTGCTTTATTCAAGGTGAGTCAAGATTCTCTACTGAGAATTCATATTCTAGCTTTAAGTAGCACTCAATCCTCACCCACTGTTATTAGCAGTAAAAATAGTTTGCGGATTGTGGGGTTAGTTGTTAAATACAGAAATCCTTTGACACTGCTGATGGCTGCTCATTTTTATGTGTGTCTTCTTGCATCCCACATATACTTTAACCTCACAAGTTCCATTTGCAAATGAAAATTCATCTATTTACGTTAAAAGGGCCATCAAGTTTACAAGAAACTGTTGTCCTCCATGTTAACTCCATCTTAAAAGTTATTACAGGGTAGGGTCAACACTACTTTGTTGGTTTGGAAGTGTAGAAAGTGCCTACCCACCAGTCAAACGCTCCTAGGCTTGCTACGCTTGTATGTTGGCATTGGCATGAACCCAAGCTCAGATCCACCCGTGTGTGCACCCCTTTGCCCACCCACACAGCACTCCGTCGCACAGTACTGGACCACAGCTGAGGAAGACCACCTACTTCTTGTCCATCTCAACTCCACGTTCTCATGACCTAATGGGATGCTGTAGTGTTTTAGGTGGAAATTAAAACAAGCTGTAGCCAAACTAACAAAACCCCCAAAAAATTAAAAAAAAAAACAACAAAAAAAAAAAACCCAACAACAACCCCCCCCACATTGGTGGAGTTTTAAAAATGTAAAAAATCAAAGCTGACCTGTATTTTGCAAGCTTTAGAACCCATACCAATGGGATTTCTGAAAGGCTTGGCCCCACAGACATTAACTTCTGACACAGCTGTCCTGCTATTCGCAAGTCCAGCAGGAACAACATCACCCACAGTAAGCACGACACCCAAATACACGAATTTGCAGGGTCATGCCATAAATGATTATTAAATTATATGACTCCTCCCCTTCAACTTACAGATCAAAATTCGGGGGACGGTAATGGCTAAGAAAAGGCTGCCAGATATTTTGGTTCAAAAGGAGATGGGAGCTGTATTTTTTTTTTTTTTTAAACAGACATATAAAAACATTTGAAGACAGATCTTTAAAGGATATTTCACTTCTCCAATCTTGGTATTACATCTGGTTAGGACACTGAAATTTTAAAAAGACGATACTGCACATAAACAGTTTCTGGAGTTCGTAACTCCCACCCTCCCTCAACAACACTCAACTCAGATCAGTAGGGAAGGGGTTGGCTTCTTGCCCGGCCATGCCTCCTTTGCATATTTCTTCTTCTTGGGTTCATTCACAGCTTCAGGGTTAAAGACAGCAGGGTTTGGAGCTGGGTTCATGTTAACTGTCGAGGGCACAACAGGAGTCAAGTCCACATCCGGGGCAAGATTGGGGTAGGGCATTGGCAGACCACCAATGAGTGCTGTCCCATGGACGCCGTGCGGCTGGGAACCTGCCTCATTGTGAGTTGGAGGTAAACCACCATATAATCCTCCGCTGTAGGGAAAGTTTTGCATACGTCGCGATGCAGAATCATCTGTGGTCAATGAGCCTGGATTCTCCAACCGTTTTTTCTGTAGATGGAAGCATTTAAAGAATTATTCAAAATACGTGAAAGCAGCAAGCTATTTAAACTGATGCCAATGCCATTTTCCCCAAAAAGGCACCTAGACCAGTCACATAGGAAGTGGTTACAGACCATGCCCCAGTCTTTGTCCCAGAAGATTTCTTTTGGGTTTCCTTGAAAACCACTTAATAATAAACTCTTAAAGGTGCACAGTGCAGGAAGGGGTGACAGAAGCTGAAGCTCAGGTTTAACTTAGATCAGGTCTGTGCACCTTTTTACCTCCTGTACATGCCTGGGAGTCTTGAGCTTGTCCTGAATGCAAGACCGAGTAGGTCGGTAATCAGTAACACAGACCTGCCCTTCCCACCACAGTAAGAAACTGCAACTTCCACATCACTTGGGTGATTTTTGTCTAACTCCTGATCACAGGAATCTTCTCCTGCAGTCTGAGGTTTATGTAGAATTTTTTCCTTTTCCACATACATTATTTAGGGTATACCAGCAACAAGTGACAATGCTATTCCACTGTTGCTTAACTACCCTGAAGTTCTGCAAATCTTCCCTACTCCTAGCATATTCCAAATAAATATAGCACTGGCCACACACTCATCTTGGAGCAAAGTCTAAACCCTGCTAGTCCTAGTAGACAACTTTACGAAATCTGTAGTACTTACAGTATTTAAACAAACAACCTCTCACTTTTACTTTCCATTTTCCACATTTCCCACAATTTTAACTGATGCCTCGAACTACTATATTAAGTTTCTGGAAAGCATTTCTTTTTGGGAGCAAAAAGAAATTGCCATTAATCCCATGCGTTATTAAAGAAAAGAGCTAAAGCTGGTTTTGAAGGGAAATGGTCAAATCTGCTAAAAGATGGCAACAGTGAAACATGAACACGACTTTTGCTTAACAACAGAACATCTTCCACCATAGAACAGTACGTTTCTACGGTGTAATGCAAAACGTGAGTTGATCAATGTAATGTATTAATTAGAAAGCTGGGAGTTACTCTGTACCTTAACAGGAACTACTGCTGTCTGTACCATGTTCCTGAAACGCCCAACAGAAGGGTCCACATCCTCTGTAAAGGCAAGAACAGTGAAGCCTTCAGTAAGAATACAGGAAAAGAACATCTATCAGCTAAAGGAACTTTTATCAAGAACCGGCACATGGATGTTCTCTTCTCAATACTCGGTAAGCACAAGCGTGCCCAAACAGAGAGGCGCCAAGGGGACACCTAGCGGGCTTTATCTCAAGGTGGGCTCATCAGATATTCTGGTAAGAAAGGCTTCCGCTCAAATGGAGAACGGGAAAAGGGAACAGATGGATGGGGAGTTTGCACTGATCTGACAGACTGGAGTTCCAGGCTGAAAGCTGCTCCTGACAAGGCACTGCATGCGCTCAAAGGCACAACAGCTGGCCCCAGAAGTCCTTGAGGGACCTTGAAGTAGGAGTCAGAAGAATTCAACACAGTCTCTGAAAGTCTGAAAAAAAATTATTTTTCGTAATGCAAATGACTGGTGTTTACATTAGGACGTTCTGCACACTAAATTGCACAACCTTATAAATCAAAATGGTTATTCTGGGTGGTATACACTGCCAAATAAAACTAGCTCCAAACTGTATTTTGAGATGCATGCTAATTAATAAGCTACTCTTATCAACAAGAACATTATCCATGTAAAATATTGTAAATAGGAATGCCATTAATATAAAACAGCTAAGGGAGAAAAATGACTAACAGGCAATAGATACATCTTCAGAAGTATTGTTTTGAGTGAGGGTAATGTGTTTCAGATATGCAGACACAGCAAAAGACCTCTGAGCTTAAGATACATATCCACTAGGCAACAGGTAAGTAAAGCAATAAGGGACAGATGAAAAACAAACAAGTTCAGTTCCCATTTACACTCTGAAGAAGGCAAAAAAACCCAAAATCCACCACGTTCCTTTTGGACACATGAGATTTTTCCAACATTTCATAGAATTTTGAACAATGAAGCCGAGTGTGATATCCCTGTCCCACACAGATTGTGCAGTTATTTTACAGGTAGAAGAGAAGAAACACAGAGAGGTCAAAGACTTCAGTGAGACACGTGGCAGCTTCTCTGAAATAGCAGATCCCAAATATTGACTGCCAAGTTTCTGTTCTCCTTATCCACATGCAGCCATGAGGAATCCCTATGAGAATACTGGAAAGAGGGCCTTATGGGCATCAACTAAAGATCAAAGCAAACTCTTACCTGGATTGATGATTTCATCATCATCGCTGAACGTCACTCTGGAGTTCTTCCGTTTTCTCTTTGGTCTCTGAATATCCAAGTTCCCTTCCTCAATGGTTAGCGTGGAAATTCTTTTGTTGTGGGCTGTATTAAACTCTGTCAGGTTCTAGCGACAAATTTAGAGATGAAACAGTTTAAGCCACTAGTGTATGAAGTCTGATTTAATCGTATGATTGCGCATATCAGAAGATCACAGCACACTGTTCAGTTTTGACTTTAGATCCCTAGGAAGAGAGGGTGCTCCCGTACTGCAACAGGTTGCCCAGCGAGGTTGCGGAGTCTCTGTCTGCAGAGATATTCAGAACTTGACTGAGCATGATCCTGGGCAACCTGCTCTAGCTGACCCTGCCCGAGCAAGGGGGCTGGACTAGATGATCCTGAGAGGTCCATTCCTACCTCAACAATCCTGTGAATGTCACATACACTGCTTTCCCCCTTTTCACCAACTGTTGGAAACAGGGTAGCATTCATTGCTACTGGCCGTAGGGAACAGTGTGGGAAATCACCGTTGACCTGGGGTAATCTTAGCTGGACAGCATGTACTCCCTGGCAAGCCTTTGTGAGAAGACCAGTGGAATAGTAGGATTATTAGGTCACTGATTCTGGGAAGCAGCACGATCACAGACATCATGGCAGAACGAGATGGTTTGTGCCTATCTGCCTGCAGAAGACACCTCAGACTATCTTCAGGGCCAAGAAATTAAGAACCTGAACCTAAGCAAACAAGTGGGAAATGCCATCTGCTTAGCTAGAAATGCCATCTAGCTACAATGCGCGATGTACTCACATCAAGTTCTGTCTCCTCCTCTGGCAGGCCCAGCAAGCCCTTGAGCTCTTCATCTTCACCACCCATTTTCTCATCTCCTTTAACTGCTGACGGCAGTGTCTGAGGCTTCTCTCGCAGCGTATATGCCCGTGTAGAAGCACCAAATGAAACTGTGGAGTCAATGGGTATCTGTTGGGGTTTGTGAGGTTCCAAACGAATATGACCCAAGAATGTGCCATGTGCTGAGAACATCAAAATACAAAACAGCCTGTTAGTCATCAGCTTGGGCTCACAGTATTTGAGTTCAGGTCTTGAGAAGTTCAGAAACTGTACGTGGCTGCTCCAAGATACAAGTCACTAAGGTACTGCTGAAAACATTAGCAGTGTACAATTTTACCTACCATCTCATGAAGTAAGATAACAGACATCAAAAGTCTAAAAAAAGTCAGGGAAATAACTTACAAACACCATTTACTTTCTGGATTCTCGTAGGTCCTCAGTTACTATGTCTGGAATCATTGGAGGAAAAAAAAAAACAAAACAAAAAACCAGTTTGTCAGGTTTTAGATCTTGGGATACCACCCTCAGAAGAGAAAACGTCATTAAAATCGTGAAAGGAAGGCCAAGTCACTTTCCTCCTCTCCCCTAGCCTCTTAAATGCCCAAAAATGCTGTTTTAAACACCAAGTGAAGCAGATGTAAGCTGAGTGGAGCAAACACTCCTTTGCTCCTGATCCTTGCCAACCTTTCACTAGGACGCTAATTCAGATCATAGTCATCTATCCATACAGTGCAAACAACAACAACAACAAAAAAAAAGAGGAAAAAGTACCTCAGATTCAGAAATGTTTAGGCACTGAAATATCATACTTCTATCTAGTTAAATGTCATGCTACTTACTGCTGTTTAGATCTATGAGGAAAACCCTCTTGAGATGTTTGTGATAGACCAAGGCAGCATGGACCCGAGAGCAAGACTGGTGGTCAATGGTAAAATCACACAGATCAGGATTTCTCCCAAAGAGATAGTATTTCTTCTCATCAATGATGAGTTTCTGAGGTAGAATATCAAACAGAGAAGCATATTAGACTCCTATAATCTTTTGCATCTTCCTGAAAAAGTCAAGAACATGAATAAACAGAGCAAATTAAAAACAAAGCATCAACAATTTTGTCTGACACCGTTCAATACAGAAAGTCAAATGTTCTCTTTGTAAAATCAGAACAGCTGAACATGGAAGAGTCCCAGGTTTTCCCTTCTGGGACTGGGAAAAATAATAACTCTTCAAATCATGAGACTGCCTCTTACAAGAGATTCTCTCTCACATCTGCTCCCAAAGATTTTTACACATTCCCTAATGCAGATGACTTAGGCCTTGTCTAAGCCAGGAATCTATGACAATGATTTCCAGTCCGAAAAAGAACATCAGAATTATATTTCTGTACAGAAACTGATGTACAGAAGACTTCAGACTTCTATGATAAAGATGTAAAACTATACTGATTATGTATTGTGATATGAATCCATTCAAGTAAACCACTAATTTTAGGCATTGCTTCTTAATTCATCCTAGTTCTAATCTCTTCTTCAAACAAGACCTTACATACCGTAATATCAGTTACATAAGCCATCTATGAAATGCAAAGGAACATGTTGACACAGTCCTACAGAGTACACAGCATATTTCTATTAGCAGACAATGTTGTTGGAAAGAACTCCTCGTGCCTAAAAGCTGAAGCACCTAAGCAGCACAGACTTCTTTCTCACTGTATTCCAAGACCTTAATGTGTCTTCTTTCTTCCAGCTGCACAAGTCAAAGGCTGGCAATGCATTACAGATTTGTTAACAGATGGCTTCTCCTGCTTTTTGAAACATTTACCAAAGCCCACACAACGTTCCAATAGCATGATCAAGGGAATGCTGATGATACATTTTCTATCAGAAAAAAACTAGACCTTATTTCAAGAAAGCATTGCTTTCCTAAGATGCTCTGAGCCGAATTAACGTTTGGCCTGCTCGAGCACAAGGATTTCTCCCTTCTCCCTCCTTCCATTCCCAGCTATACAATCCTCTCCTCAATTCCACTGCCACACATCTGAGCACAGTTTTCAGCTTGCAAAGCACTTTTTTTCTGCATTAGCCTTCTACTGTTTTAGTGGACTGAATCAGTTTGCCTTCGTTCAGATGCACATCCCAGCTAGCTCTAGTGAAGCAGTGGATTATATGCACTGGGACTGTGTGATGAGGAAGGACCTCCCTTCCTGGCAGCAGCATTCATGTCAATCAGTCACTTGCTACTCAGTTTTGCCAGCTGTATAAACGACATGGCTAGAAAGAGTGAATGTATCAGACCCGTTACAGGCAGCTGGTTTGGGTTTTTTCTGAGCTATCAGAAAGACTGACACAATGAGCACCAAGAGGGCTGCTCGGAGAGGTGGTGGCACTGCCATCCTCAGAGGCGTTTAAAAAATGCATAGATGCAGGGCTTAGCAACATGGTTTAGTGACTGACTTGGCAGCCCTGGGTCAACGGTTGGACTTGATCTGAAAGATCTTTTCCAACCTAAATGATTCTGTGGCACTACCAAGTCATACAGAAAATAAGGAGATGGCCTGGAATAAAACATAGTATTTCTATTTCTCTGCCTTATCTGCAAGCGTAAAAATCACACGGGCCTCATTTTCTACTACAAATCACCTTGCAAAGTTACATCTATTTACCTACCCACCAATTATGAGCTGTGAGGCTTTTAGCACTGCTGCATTCAGATGTCACTTCCCCACTGACTTTTTTCAGATTTCCCCCCCCCAGATGTGTTCTCCTGTGTTGGATTTCTCATTGTTCTGCTGAACACTTGTCAGCCTCCATGCTGCAAGTTCTCATAACCTGGTATTCAGTAATAAGTGTTTAATTTATTTTTGCATGTTTATTCTCTCTTGTAGG
Organism: Falco peregrinus; assembly: GCF_023634155.1. Lineage (NCBI taxonomy): Eukaryota > Metazoa > Chordata > Aves > Falconiformes > Falconidae > Falco > Falco peregrinus. Next base: position 120,842,005 of record NC_073723.1, read on the forward strand.
TCACTACAAGAACTGAACAACTCAGCTCCCATTACACATCATGATGACTTCACAATTAATTGGCCCCTTAGGTAATAATCTGTAATACCTTATTCCCAGCTAACTGAAGGTATATACTTCAGGCACGATTTCATGGGAGTAAATACTTTGTGAAATCCACTGACTTACGTATTTTCTGTGCCTCTGAGTTATAACCCAGTGTCATTCTTTATACACTGAGCTTAAACACTTCATGGCTTGTTTTAATGTTGCACTTTTCAGACCCAGCAATCACAACGTGTACCTCAGACCTCTGCACAAGACCTGGGACACAGATGGCTTGGTTAGTATCAAGTGCTCAGTAATCCACAAGATTTAAGAATGTTCTTTCTTGGTTACTGCTGCCTACCATAAAAGACAACATTGAAAAACTATTTGTCACATGTACCAAACACAGAAACAAAAGCCAACTTACAAAGCCAACTGGGGCCTCCTGTAGGTCCAAAAGCTTTGGGCAGCACAGCCTCAGAGTCTGACACCACCAGGACAACATTCCTGACTGTCAAGTTATCAACACCAGATTTGCTTATCCATTGCCAAAAGCAATGGTGCATCCTCAGCTTCCATATGGCGTTTTGTTCCCTTTTTTCTTTCCCCAGTCCTGACCAGGACTCCCACGACAGACACTTCCTTAGCACCTGAGGATTAATTCAGCAGAGAGCTCCATATAAACTCTTTCATCCTAAAGCTCTCTCTCCATGCTCAAAAATCCAAAAGAAACATGACAAGAAAAAAACTCATCTCAGACTAAGTCTCCCAGGTGGGAAGGCTGCATTATGTTTGGCCACCTGCCACATACCAAAAAACTAAAAGTCACTGCCATTTGGCTTTGCTCACTGAATCTCATTCCATGGCCTAAAAGAAATACTGGAATACTTGGTGCCAAGTACAATCCTTACCCCAGACACTGCTGCTGGGATGTCAGCAAGAAGGCTGAGCTGAGCAGCAGTCCTACTACATACAGCTCTCTGATCTCTGAAAGTGATTCTGAAGACGTAACAATACCGTAAGAAGCAGAATACGTGGTCCATGGTTTGAAGACAAATGCAATGCAAAGGGTTTGAAAGATACAGCGCCTACGAAAAGCCAGTGAAGGATAGCTCCAACGCAGTCCGAGTAGCAGGTGAGAACCAACTCAGCCATGTCTTGTAGGAACTAATGAGCTACTCTGAAGATGCGGCAAATGTATGTTTGTTAGTACCTAATTCCTTTTAAATTAAGCCTGAGCAAACACCTCTTTTTAGGTCAAGACTGTCTTTGCCAGTTTTCTGTGTCTTTAAATCCAGAGTAAGCACTCCCTCAAAACAGTCTGTAAAACCAACAGTAGTGGACTATAAAGAAAAGCCTCATTTTACTGGTTTCTGGCCTGGGAAAACACAAGTTCATTTGCAAGATACCCATTTATGACATCTCTATCTGCTTTCCTATGCAAAGCATATTCTGGTAACTTAACCAAATTCTAAACAGTAAATCTCTCCTGCTAGACACCAGAAGGAACACTTAATACTGTCTGCTGCTCCTGTGGTAGCATAGTTAAACACCAGCCAAGATTTTAAGTGACCTAAATCTTTCTTGATCTAACACAGAGTTCTTAATTTTCCAGTTTCTGTTCAGAAAAGCTGGCTCAACTTTGGAAATGTTTGCTGCCCAGAAGCATTTCTCTTTCCAGTCAATTGCAAGTTAGAAGTCTGTCCACAGCTAAAATACATTTGCTGGCTTGGGTCCTCTCTGTCAACCATGTTAAAGAGCTTTGTTTTGTTTGTTTACTACTTCTAGTGGGATATAAAACAAAATATGAGAGAACGAGGTGGTGTTATTTCAGACAAATCCCTTTGCTGTAATAAAAATAACTCATTCTGTCTGTGCTAAACACAATGCTGTTCACAGAACCAGAACATGGGAAGAAAAAAATCATACTGTATTTTATACTGTAGGACAGGGGAACAATCCTGTAAAATACAGGATACCTAGTTAACCTTACTGTAAAACAAAATAAAAAATAAGCTGGCCAGACAAGTATCTCAAACAAGCAGTACAAAGTGAAGAGGTTTTCCTCTTAATCTTTTGTATTTAAGATTTCTTTCCCCATGTTATTCAAATGTCTGCTCCTGAAGTTCGTAAGATGAGGTGCCTTCTGTCTGCAGTCTGATACCTCCTATATAAAGTGTCTTATAGGGAATAAGATGTCAGCTCTGCTCCAAAACTACGTTTGCAAGAAATAAGGCTCTGCAAAGTACCAAGTTTCCCTTACAAACATTTTATTTTTTTCTCTCTCTCTCTTACTAGGACAAGTTTTATATTCAGAAATCAAAGTGTCATTGTTTGCTGGCTGAGGACTGCAGTTTTCTATCACTTCAAACACGGCATCTAATCGGAAGACAACTGATAGAAGCACTTCACAGTATGAGACAGCCTTGGAGTACAGGCAAGGGAAAACGATTTCTGAAGTTTCAGAGTAAAACAAACTGATCTGAAAATAATGGATATGAGAGAGAAAGGAAATACTTATGAATAAGTGTGGAAAAAGCTGGGAAATGTTTTACTGATGGTGCCTATGTATATGATACACTAAATACACACAAAACCTGTTTTCATACCTCAATGAGTTTGTCTCCTTTGACTACATCCAGATGTAAGCCAGGTGGCGGTTTTCCTGCCCTAGAAAATAAAGGAAAATACAAACACATTTAATAAAAAGTTTATTAGTGTTAGAGCTAATATTCTATTAGAGCTACAGACCAAACCCAGACACGTGGAAGCAGAATTAGTTTTGGGAAAATGTGAAAATCCTGTAATTTTCTTTTCCTCCCTGCGGATTCCTTCTGACAACACATAAAACATGATTTTTTACAAAAAGAGTTAAGCTAATAGGACACAGTGCACTTCAAGCTTTACTTCTCCAGGTGAAAAATAGCTTATTTACAAAATAAACAGGGCAGCTGCTAAGAGAACATGGTATAAGGCCAGGAAGAGGCTAAGAACCGGAGAAGGGGACAGACTGGGACTGTTTGCTTAAGGACCTGCTCAAGGGCTCTGTTTTCTCATGGTACTTTCAAAACATTAGATCTCTACCCTTAGCTGCTGAGAAGAATGGAAGCTTTTACCATCTTTCCCCTCTAGGACTGGTAATGGTAAAAAACCTGAAAGCACCTCCACACATACCTGTAATATTATAAAAATGTTGGCCAATAGCCAGTGCTCCTCCACACTCCCTATAATCAAACTTTCCTACCAAAATCGGTAACATGGAAGAGACTGCAGTATTAGGTGGCAGAGGGACTCCTACCCTATGACAATACAATCATCCTCCACCAAATTCTCAAACAAACAGCAGCTCAGCTCCCCCAGCCTTATAGCTCCATCCCTGCCCACCATAGATTGGTCACGGCTGGAAGGGAACTTGGGACATTACCGAGTCCAAGCCCTGCTAGAGCAGGTTGCACAGAGTCGCGTCCAGGTGGGTTTTGAATGTCCCCAGAGAGGGAGACTCCACGACCTCTCTGGGCAACCTGTTCCAACGCTCCGCCACGCTCAAGGTAAAGAAGTTCTTCCTCATATTCAGAGGGAACTTCTTGTGTTTCAGTTTGTGCCTGTTGCCCCTTGTCTTGTTGCCTGGCACTACAGAAAAGAGCCTGGCCCCGTCCTCTCGACACTCGCCCTCAAGATACTTGTATGCACTGGTAAGATCCCCTCTCAGCCCTTCTCTTTTTTGGAGGAGAACAAACAGCAGCAGCAGAGGATGCAGAGCTCCAGGGAAATCTGCTAAAATGGTGACTGCTTCCTAGAAACAAGATTATGGTGGTGTGGGCAAAAGACCACCAAGTAAAAATGATCCCGAAGATGACACAGTCTGTCTGATGAGCTGATAAATGACAGACTCTTCCAGTCACTTCAGCATTGCTAGGGGGCCACCTCCTCTTAAATACTGCGCTAGGATCATACAGCCAGGCTACACCTAAGTATTGCTGCCTCTGCCTGTGCTCCCCTCAGACCTCAGTGCTCATTTTTCACTGAAATACAGGTTTCATTCATGGATCCATGCCCACTTCTCAGTGTTTCCTCTTCCTGCCCCTGAGCACTGGCAAACTTGTTTTTCTCCACTGCACTGAAACTGCAAAGTTGTAGCTGCCCCCCCCACCCCACCCCCAAAGTAAACTTTCATTACAATGAAACTCTTCAAAACTGGCACAGAAGATACATACTATTTATACAGTGATCCAAAAATACTGTATTAATGTTTCTTTAGAACATTTCTCATTAATCATGAGAGCACTTTTTAATCATGAGAGCATGTGCTGGTTCTGTTTGACTTCAAGTACTGATTTCTCACATTCCTGTGGAGTTGTATCAGGCAGATCAAGCTGACAAACCCAGCGTAAGGAACCTTTGGCAATCTAAGAACTACCTCCAGGAACAGTATTGGGTGCCTCCCACAGGAATACTCTCCCAGTTACCAGCTCAAGGTTACCAGCTCAAGGACTTCCTGCACCATAGCTGCTATCCATTTAACCAGCTATCTACATAAATTGCTCGAAGAACAAACATAAACTTAATGCATTTACAGAATCTTACACAAACAACTTCACAGATCACCTACACATAGCTGAAGCACCCTCTTCTCTATTTGGCCACAAGTCTGCTTGCCATTAATTTCATTTTGCAAACTAGTTCACCTCAAAAGGACAGCAACCACCTGTCTCCTACAGACTGTCAGTTCACTCACAGTTCCAGACACCTAACATCTCTCTTGGTTGTTCCTTCTCCAGACTGAAGAGATGCCTAGGCTAACCATCTGTAGCACAGCTTCTTGTATCTTTGACTGAGATAATACTTAAAAATAATACTTGAGAGAAAGAATTCACATGGTTTTTGAGGAGGCAAGTAGTATCTCACAATTTACCAGAAATACTGGAGACAGCCAAGAAGATTTTAACAAGGCTATCAGTACAGTAGACTGGCATTTTTACTAAAGCTTTTGACAAAATTATCTAACGGTCCTATGGAAATTAAGGTGTGATGGGGAAAAACACTAATCAATGACAGAATGTACATGATTATGAGTCAGGAAAGAGCAGGGTTCTGCAAGGGCTCTGTTTTGTTATACGCAATTTGGAAAAAAGGAGCCAACAAAAACAAGAAAAATCACTTATGACAATTATGCAGGAAATTCAAATCTGACTGAAATGCTGTAAACTAATCTCATGATACTGAACTGCTGCTTGATAAACCATCTGGGAGTGGGGGAAATCGGTGCTCTTGAATGCTAGTACATGCTAGAGAGAGACCACCTCAACCACGCAAACACAACCAGGAGCTCCAGGCTCCTTATTGCCACTCAGGAAAGATCTAGAGTCATCATGACTACATTCAGAAAGAACCAGAGGAACAGTTGACAAAGCAAAGACATCATAAAGAAGAAACTATAAAAATACAATGTTTTAGCATCTTGAATGCTGTGCCAGTTCTGGTTCTCTTGCCGAGAAGGGCACAGGATAATGACCAGTACAGATGGCTTCATGCGAGAGGAAGGAAAAAAAAAAATCTAGTACATATCTTCTGAAGCTTGGATAAAACAGGTAAGTATTTATTGCCTTTGTCCTCTCAATGAATGCTACAAAACTAGCATACTCACTATTTCTTGAAACACAAGAAACAAGCAGCCCTGGATTCGAAAATAAGGAAAGTGCCTTTGCATAACTTGTGGGAAAAAAAAAAGACATTTGCATAACTTGTGGAAAGCACTGTCACTCAGCGTTGTGGAATTAAACTACAAGGTAACAAAGAAAAATTAGCAAGTTTGTGGAGATCAGGTCTGGTGTTAGTTATTAAACATGATCACCCAGACAGAGTCTTCAGCTCACAAAACCCCTTTGCTTCTGACAGCCACAAGCCTTGAGCGCATACAAGAGGACAGAACACTTAAAGACGATGGAAACAATAGCACATTAAGTTACTGGTCACTACCACAGTATGATAGGAAACCGTCTGGGATGCTGTTTTCAATTAGTATGGCTGTTTCAATGCTCTTTTTTATAGAAAGAAATCAGAATGAAGAAAAAACCTCTTACCAAGATGTTGGTTGAACACAAAGTTGTTGCTCATCATATGCATCAGTGATATGCCTTTCACAAAGCAGAGCATACACATCACAGAAACTGAGACCATGCCAACACTGGCATTTGTTTAGGTGACTTGATTCGCTAAACAGGGAGATATTATGACAAAGTTACGGTCAAACTCTTTAGGGTAATTGTTTTAGTTCATGCAGAATGGTTTCTTCCCATGTGGGAGAAGAGGGCTGGATAAAGAGCTGACCAATAATCCTGATCTAACCTTGTTATGTCTGCAGGAAATATGACGGTTAGGGCATTTGAACTTTAAAAAAAATGCAAGTTGATGGGAGGCATTTATGATTTCCTCTACTCTTCGAAGCATTAAAATAATACTTGCCAAACTTCCAGTTGTAAGAAATACAGTAAAAAAAGCTTGCGGCTCAAACTTGGTAATTACAGACCTTGCCTGAACATAAAAAAACCTGACTGTGTTCTAGGAGCATTTTATGGAAGATTTCTGATGAGAAATGTGGCTGCCTCAACTGAACAAAGCATTCCATTTGTATTAAAGCACTTGCTCAACTTCACCTTGGCTCTATGTATGTTTTCTTCTTACAATGCAGTTCCACGCAGAACTAGATTTTACTGGTTCACTCTGGTTCCCTTGGTTACTTACTCAGGAACAAAGTCTCCATGGAATACAGTGAAATTTGGGAACTGTATACAAAATTTAATTCCTGAGAGCAGGGTCATAAATATTCTATTAGAGAGAACTGAAGGTTTTATGACATCAAAAAAATGAATTCAAATGGCATGGAATTAAATACGAGAATGAATATTAAGTAGTGAGCAACAACATAATGATTATTTGTTAAGATTATTCCTACATTTTCAGAGTGAGAGCAGGTATGTTTGGAAGTTTAATTTACCTGTACAAATCAGAAGAATATATGACAGGACTGTAGCCTTTATGCCTACCAGGAATCTGTTCCAAAGCCTCGTTATTCTGACAGATTGATTTCCATCCTGAATTTTTTATCAAATCCTTTCATTTCCATCGTAATTTTTTTGTTCTTTCCCTTCAGCTATAAAAAGAAGTTTCCCAAATATTACCCCTCTTTTAAAAATTCTTTAGCCTGGGAAAATCATCCCTGTTTTTATTTTAACAGACAACTAAAGCTCTGTTTTGTCTCAAAGAAGTATCGCTGTTTCCCAGTTGATGAGTTTTCCTACTGCATCTGTATCAGTTTGATTTGAGCTTTATTAAGTACAGATAACAGACTGCATTTTCATCAGTGCCTACCTAGAACAGCACTGACACGTCTCTATCTTACAAACAGATTACACATCAGGTAAAATATTAGTCTTTTTATTTTTGAACAGTTATATGTTACTAGTGATTGATGGTTGTTCTGTGATTAGTCTATGTACTTGTGTGTATGTACTTTTATTTCTGAATATAAACTTTTGTCTTTTTACTTCTGAATTGTGAGTTTCTGGCTTCAAGAAGTAGTTCTTGTTCTTAGTCACTTTTCCCATCTTATACTTCTGTATTTTATCTTGGTTTTACCATTCTGGTCTTCAAGTTATACCAAAAGGACTGGATTAATACTCTGGCCTCTGTGTTGACCCTGCTTATGTCATTAAAAAGCACTGTGGTTGCTTTTGTCAAGGTAATTAATAAAACCCCCAACACTAAAAGGGTCAGCCCACAGACTCTATTAAACTGCTATTGCCTCCTCAAAAGTCAATTCCCTATACACTCACAGTTGTATGAACCCCTCTAATTCTTCCTAAAATGATTGTTTCCTACGTGTTCTAATAAAAACAGCCTTGAAGAAAGCTGGTTCACCTGACAGTCAGCCATGGCAGACATAGTACATCCACCTCCCTGCCTTGAATAATCAGCTCCTTCACAATATAGTTTAGTAGCTGGACACGGTGAAGTTCAGGTTTTCCCTGAGCAGCTACATGTATGGATTTGTTTGCCTTATAAAAGACACCAACTGCTTCGAATGATTAGTAATGTAGTACTTAAGAGGGATGCCACTGAACAAAACCAAGTTCAGACAGGGTTTTTTTTGAGATAAATAAAACACCTACAAGCAAAAACTCTTCCTTCTGTCCTAGAAACAGAAAAATGCGTTTCTTCACCACGGGCTCTACAGGTCAGTCCACTGCTCTGTCCATAACGCCAGGATGATTCTGTGAGGAATCTGTACAGATTATTTTCTGCCATTGATAGCAAACCCAGTACTGCAGAACTATAGAGTAATGGCAAAAAGCAGGGACGGACAGCAAAGAAGAAGAAAAGCCCAAGCTGAGCTTAAACCTGGAAGGAGTATATAGAGTAACAAAAATAAAACAATTCAGAAAAAGAGCACAAAGCCATTAACACTTTGGGATGCGGTGCTAGTTAGAAGTACTGAGTAACAGAACTGAAGTTTTACAGACTGGCTGACAGCATCTCTTCCACAAGGCTAAGATTCAATGTTGACATGCCAACTGGGTTACATCAGCCACATCCAGTTGAACTTCAGCAAGGCTGCTGAGTTACATCATTCACACCCAGTCTAAAGAGACATTCTGAGTTGTAGCTATTAAGGACATAGACAGGACAACTTCCCTTCTATTGTGTTAGTTTAAAATTAGGTCACTTATTTAGGTTTCTAGATGTGGACTCAAAAGCCTAAATTTAGCCACTTCCTAAAAATCTTGGCCTATGTGACTACTGTACACCCCTTCAAGTCCAACTTCAAGGACAGGGTGGAATTTCCAGAACCCTAGAGTTCATCCTCTCCAGAAATTTGTGCAGAATCATTGCTGCCAGGTATAGCCTGTTCTTGGCTCAAAGAAACCGAAACAAAATTACTGTAGCCTTTAAAACATACTATTTCAACTGTACATTCCAGAACAAGTGCGACATCCCAACTAATGGTATGTCAAGGCAGAGAATAAAGAGAGATTCACAATCCCAAATGCAGGTTAAACCAGGCCAAAAGGGCAGGCAGTATCCATTAAACACGTGATGGTCACCTCAAAACCACTCTTCAGATTATTTGTACCTCATGGAAATTACTTTTATTGACTAAAATGACCTCAGAAGGTGTACCAAAGTCTTACCAAAACTAGGATGTGCAATTGTTATCTACAGACATTTTCTAATCTCATGGTATGGTTAAATTATAATCCATAGAAAGTATTGGCAGCATCTTTATTCCAATTTTGAATGCATAGCCCATGTCTTTCCTAACACATGCGGAGGAATTGCAGTACATGCATAAACAAGTACGAGCATAAGCAAGTATTATTAAGGCAGCATTTATTATTTTTTGTCTGTCTTGAGCTAGTTAACTGTTAGAAATACAAGAAAAGAAATAATATTTTATGGACTATAAAGTAGTAACCTATAACAGCACAAAAACTAAATCAAAGCCAGAAATCAAAACCAGTGAAAACCTACTATCCACGTTAAGATAGAATAGATACAATGATGAAGGCAAACCTCAAAAGCATGGGCAACAATTTATAAAGACGGGGAAAAAAAAGTTACTTCTGTTGATTACATTTAAGATATATTTCTCATATGATCAGTGTTTACAGTCCCCAAGCCAGCTCTACTTAGAGGCAGAAAAGTAAAGATAGGTAAAGACTATGATTTTGATTTTAATATAGATTGATGAGATTGAAGATAATTCACTACAGAAGAAGCTGCTATTGACCACAAAGCCTCTCTGCAACTCCATGCTTTTTGGTCAACCAAAGCTTCCTATACAAAGATCTACACTGTTACCTATATGGAAGACTTTTCGGTGCTTGCCTAAGACATCAAGGATCCTGCAGGATACATCTACACTGAGACCTTTGGGAAGTCAGAGCTACAAATATTGACCTAAGTCTACTACTACAAACTATTTTCACTCTGGAGAATCCTACCTGTGAAAGGCCCATCATTTATTCAATATCATAACTGTGTGCTCTTTGGTTTGCTCTGGAAGAAAGAAGTATTTCAAAACTGTGAGCTAAAATCTGTAATTCAGTAGATGCCAGCAGAAGTCATGTAAAGCTTTAATATGAAATATATTCTTCTTTTTTTGCAGACTAGGAAAATAAACCAGAAGTAAATAAATCCACCTGGTAGGAGAGATCCTCCCTCCTAATGGATGAGGCAATGGAATCCCACCAGCCATACCTACCTAATAGGTCCCATTCTATGTTGCCTATTCAGCAGAAATACCTGTGCACGATTTCAGAACATTATAGTAAAAGGCTGCAAAAAGGGAATTACCCAAAATCTTAGAAATGTCAGGATAAAACAGACCCTGGTACCCGAACATCCTGGGTGTGAACCCCTGGCTTGGATCACCTCCCCAGTGCCTCTTCCACCTCATTTCCCTATCACTCAGCACAATGGATTGCTCCTCAAAACCAAATCAGGTCAGAATCTGCATGGTGAAGAATGCTGCCTGTCTGTAGACCCTGCCTTGTATGTAGCTGAAGCCGAAAAACATGTAGCTGAAGAGGCCCTCACACTTATAGTTGTTCAGTCCTCCCCTCCAGATGGTATTTATTTAGGAATTCTTCTGCAATAGCATGCAAGTTACTGAAACTAAGCATTTCACAAGTTATACTTCTCCAGCTAATTCAAGCTACAGCTTTCAAAGGCAGAAGTAATTCAAATTTACCACTGAATATAATGCAAGTTGTGAACACTGTTGTATAAAAACACTATGAAAAAAAAAAAAAAGAGAGAATATTTGAAATTTCAAGTTGAACATCCAGAATAATATTTGCCTATACCTACTCTATCATGTCACCATTTTATGGAGCACCACCTTGTCTCATATAGATGTTTGTTATTGTGTATGTTCAGAGCAAATAAAATACTAAAATAAATGAGCAATTCTTTCCCATGAGAGGGTTAAATGGTTTCACTAACTAAAGTAAAGACTTATAAGACAGGTTAACATTACAAAGCATATTCACTAAGCATCCATTCACTGGCCACTATCATCAAAGCACGGAAAGGCAGGGGACCTGTAGCAAAGAACAGATGACTATGCAACCGAAGACTGCAATTATGCGTGCACATACATAGCTAGGTCACACACATATACAGATGCTAAACATTTCAGCTATAACACGTTATGTCATTTTCTATGTGATTTAAAATGTAAGTGCACACATCCCCTGAATAATCAATGCTCTGGCACCCAAAGAAGGCACTACAGCAAAGACCTATTTAGTAATGCATGAAAAGATTCAAAGCAAATGAGACAAGGCCCTAGGTAACCCAATCTAAAGCCCTGCTTTCAACGAATGGTTGGACCAGATGATTTCCAGAGATCCCCTCCAACACGGACCTTTCTATGACTCCAGAACCAGTCACATTCACAGTTCTGATGCTGCTTCTCCAACACGTCCCTTTGCCCTGACTCCTTAACTCAACGCAAGAAAAAAAAACCACCAGGCTAGTTTCAACCCGATAGATTTCTCGTACCGAATACAGAACTTGAACAGAAAATTCCATTTCCAGCACAGCACCGATTCTGTTTAAGCTCTCGGGAAGACCTCCGGGAAGCGCTGCCGAGCTCCGGCCAGCGCCGCACGCCGGCGGTAAGCCCAGGCCAGCCGATGGACGCGCCCCCGGGGCTGCGCCCCGAGCCCGGACCCCCGGGCAGGCCCAGCGCGCCGCCGCAGCCAGCCCCCGTCCCCGCGGGGCTGGGCAGCCGGCCTCACACCGCGGCCCTCCCAGCCCTGGCCCCGGCCCCAGCCCCCGGGGGAGCCGGGCCCGACCCCACCGCCCAGCCTGGCCCCACCGCCCGGCCCGGCCCCGCGCCACTCCCCCCGGCCCGGCGGGCACCCGCCGCAGCCCGCAACCGCACACCCAGAGGCGAGCGGCCCGGCGGAGCCGCCGCAGCCCGCCCGCTCACCAGCTGGGGCACTCAAACAGCGAGAGGCCGCCGCCGCCGGCGGAGTTCGCGTTCGCCGCCATCTTGCCTCTGCCCCATTCAGGCGGGCCGAGGGCAGGATGGGAAGCTGGAGGACCGGCGCGGGAGGCGCTCCCAGCGTGCCCCGCGCGGCGCCCTGGGCGGGCCGGGACCGGGGGCTCGGCACCCGCCGGAGCCGGGGCAGGGGCCGGAGCCGGGACGCGCGGCGCCGGCTGCTCCCGCGATCCCCACGCTGCTGCGGGAGCGCCACAGCGGGGCAATAACCGGACGCACCGTCCGTCCGGTAACGGGGCGCCAGAACCCGCTGGGCGGGCGCTCCAGCCGGCTTCTGCACAGCAGCCAGCCCGGCCACGCACCGCTACGGGGACGGGCAGCTGAGCTCACCCCGAGCGGAAAGCCGCGTTTCTCCGGGATCGTCCCGTTGAGCCGGGGCTGCCCGGCAGCGACAGCCGGCACCAGCGAGTGTCTGGCGGCGATTTTTCACGCTCGGGTCCATCAGCGATGGCTGCTGTTAAAACCCGCTCCTGCAGCAGCTCCACTGCCCTGTTCCATGATGTAAAGACAGAGGAGAAAGGAGTCAAGTGGTTACAGCAGTCCCCAGTCCCACCAGCTGGACGGGGTCTCCATTCCAGTGTCCAGAGGACAGACAGGCTAGAGATCCCACAAACACTGCGCCCAGGCTCCCCGTTAGCACGTTGAGGAGGTAAGCGCTTCCACTTTCACACGGAGGTGTGACACCACCCCCCCGCAGCAGGCAGCGCACAGAGAAGCAGGCTCGACCATTTAGGAGAAATATTTCAAATAAGGAGGAGAACACGCAGTTCCCTTGCTTTCAAGTCAGATTTTGCTGTGATTTTCTGTGATCAGCTGTCGTACAGGGCTCTGCACAGGAGTTTTGCGTATTTCCACATGAAAGTAATCCAGCGTTTTCAGCTAGTTTAATTCTTAAGAACTGGGGACCACAGAACTGGAAGAAACACTGCTATTGCTGATGTAAAGTCTTCTACCTTGCTTACAGAGGGAACTGCAAATGTACCCGTGCCGATGTCTAAAATGCAAAAGAAGCTCTGACATAGGGTTTTAAAAGTATTTATTGATGGTTATTAGATGGAATGATGACGCAATAGTGCAAACCACTGTGCAATTGGGAGAACACGCTCCCTTCCCAGCCTTCACATTTACTTTATTATACAGGAGACATGGAATAAGGATTAAATACAAAACGGGTCAGAATGCTGCATTTACCATACTCCACTGGGCTTTGGACAGATTACTGTTCCCTCAGTGCGTGTCAGTTCAGAGCTACATTGAAATGGGGAGTGGCTGCTATGTTCTGTCCAGCTCTACTAGCTAGACAGTTGGAACCAGGGATCTTTTTCATTTGTACACACATCCTCCTCGGTCTGAAAAACCTAGCACTTCACTCAGCCAGTTTCTGTACTTTGTCTCATCAAAAATGGAAAACACCAGATGTTAACAAGCCACACATAATATTTACTATACACTACAAGGGAGCTTCAAGGTACTTCTTCAGAAGCAAAATTTCAGCTAATATTCATCTATCTGGCTAGCCTGTAAACTTAGGTGCCCACTTCCTCATCTTGGCGTGATTTTCTCCCAGGAAGCTTCTAAACACAATCAGGAGCAAGCAGCTAAACTCTGTATTTCTAGTGCTTCAGAGTCAGCATTGGAAGGGATTTGTCCAATAATAAACCACCAGCTAGTTTCGCTAAGGAAGTTGCATTGTTAGATTCTAAGTCAAAGAACATCCTGTCCTCAAATGATGCACTTTGGAATAAAACAACCCCAACTACACTCAAAAAAACTAAACAACACAGTTACAAGTCTCAAGGCTAAACTGACCAGCACGCAGTGGTTCCAACCATCATCCATGCCTACTTCTCCTTGCCTTTCAAATCTGTAACATCTTTCTCTTCAAGAGAATCTAGAACCACAGCCACTTGGAGACTAATAAAACCATTGGGCAGATACTGGAGACTTTAGAAACTGCTGAATTAAGGTAATGTGAACTGGGTGTTGTGCCATCTTTGAATGTCATTCTTATTGCAGTCCAACAAAATTACCTATACAAATAACATGCTACAAGTTTTGCCACTTATCAAAAACATGACATCTCCAATTACTGATCGCACTTCAGCATACAGTTGGGACAGGGAATAATACATTACAGAAAGCAAAACCACAAGATTTTAGTTATATAAAACAATATAATTTGTATATAAACTGATAAATACTGTCTCCATGGTTCACTAATTCCAAATACTAGTTATCTGCACATTAGTTGCTAATATCTATTACTAGAAGTAGTTCCAGCTTGTGCTCTCTCAGGGTGGTCAATTCATTTCCAAGACTAGTCAGCCTGTTTGCTTAGAGGGGGAAAAAAAAAATATCTCAGCAGTAGGACTGGGTTCCACGTGAAGATTTCATTTTATTGACCCCCAGATAAGGAGTCCTATGATTATGGAAGCCACAGCAAGACCAAGAATCAGGATACAGATCTTCTTACGGGATTTCTTCTAATAAAAGAATTAAAAGAAAAAAAAATAATCCACTGACACCAGGAGCAGACGACAAGAGGAAAAAGCAAGTCTACCGGTTAATGTTACTAACTTGGGCGAACTAGAGCACTTGATACCCATGCTTATTCAAGAGAAGTAACAAGTGTAGTCTGAACACTTTTACATGTTCCTTAAACTGCATGATCCTACAGATAAATGTTAGATCTCAGAGCACAGTGGTCTGAGATGCAGTCAGGTCAAAACACGACAAGTTTTGCTTCTCTTAATGAAAATGCACTTCAAGTGCATTCACTAAGGAATATTTACTTCAAGTTGGCTACAAAAAGAGAACTTGACAACACCTGCTGCATACTTTTCATCCTAACAGACAACACCATGGCTTCAAAGGTAAGCCAAACATCTCTGGCTATTTAGATTTTCCAGGTAAGACTAACAAAACTGCTAAGCAGTTCTTCGATACAATCTCCCCTTGCCCACTTGTGGTTGGTGTGGAAATAGTATTGCATTTGATCACTTTATTCATCATAGGAAACTACAGTCTGTCCATACACACCATTTTTAACTTGGTATTGTCAGTATTTGAGCATAGTTATATATAATTACTTCCTTCTCAATCCAGAAAAACACATCCAACACATGTCCAATAGCTCCCAAACTTAGATTTATAACATACCTCAAAACTTTGTAAAGGAAGCCATAGAGAGAGAGAATACTACTAAATGCTGCCAGATTGTAAAAGCTACTTTCCCTCCCTTGTGGTAAACAGCACTGGGGTTTTATTGCCTTCTAGTACCTTCCCCCCCAAGAGCTTGAAAGAGTGCAATTTTTATCTTGTGTGGAAGCCTGAAGTCCCAGCAGTGAAACTCTGTGTGGGACTGACAGAAGCAGAACCCTTAATTTCTTCACAGAACCTGGACCTACAGGGACAATAATGAAAGGAACCTACAGAAAGCAGCAGCGAGAACCACTGCAAGAGATTTGATGGGACAGGGAGGACAGACTACAGGACAGAAACTTAGCAGTTTGAAAGAAGGGTGCTGCACATGCTGGTCACCAGAAGTCCCAAGTCCGGACAAGGATTTTTGCACATCAACATCAGTGTCTTGGCTGATACATTTACAAAATGGATACAGTGTGAGAATTTGTTCTTGTTTAGCTGTCCTGCTAACTCCTGAGAACAGCAAAGACAGCTGAACACTTACAGTTGCTGAGCACACCTACATGAAGGAACACAGTGACTATATATCCTCTGAAGTAACAAGCCAATTTCAATGCTGTGTTTTTGTACAAGTGCTTTATCTATTCCTGGCAGCACAATTTTGAGCAAGTGCCAACTTGCACAAGCTGTTTTTAATAACTTGTTTGGTGTGCTGCAGTCCTCAGTATGTCTTGTTATGCTGGTTCCATTATTGCTCCACTGTACACTGACAATAATGCAAGCATACAAAATTTACCTGATAATAGGCAGCTCTCTGTAACTGCTCACTGGCTCTTTCCACATGGACTTCTGCACTTTCCACATTTGCCTCTATACTATCTATGGAAAAATAAGAGAACCCATTGTAAAATATTTCAGAGCTTCAGTGTGTAAAAACACCCCAACTTGAAATACAGTACTTTTTCTACAAAATACTGGAAAATTCAATCTATGGAGGCAAAATGTGTAATCGAACTAAGAAGAAACTTCCCATTATCCAAACACACTTACCAATCATATCTCCTTGGTCATGAATCATCATGGCTAAATCCTTAAATATCTGATTGACATCCAAAATGTCTGCCTGAAGACAACAATTTGACAAGTTATAACAAACATCGGTTAGAATTTTTCTAATCCTCATTGTTAGTACCTCTTCTGACCATTGTTCAAA
Organism: Falco peregrinus; assembly: GCF_023634155.1. Classification (NCBI taxonomy): domain Eukaryota; kingdom Metazoa; phylum Chordata; class Aves; order Falconiformes; family Falconidae; genus Falco; species Falco peregrinus. The sequence continues at coordinate 120,858,459 of NC_073723.1, forward strand.
GTGTCAGAATACCATCATTCACGGACTGAGGTGACTTGATGCTACAGTCTGTGGAATCTGGGATTAGCACAGGAGCTACATTTCTGCTACTGAATATGGTTTCATCACACTAGCAATTAGCACAGTGTGGAATTGAGATCATTGTCACATGGGTTGCTCCTACCATCTCTGAAGGACCGACCACCAGTCAACACTGAAGGAAAATATACCTAGTCTCCTTGAACAGGAGCAGGGAGATTGATCTTGGCATCAATCCTCTCTACAAGGAACTCTGTTCCTCCACCTGCAGCTCTCCTCAGCCCATCCCATTAGTTAGCACTGCATGACTTCTGTGGTTTATCTCCCAATACTGTTAACTGTGCAGGATCTACTGGTCACCTCTAATTGCCTGATTGCTGTTTCTCTTTCTTTAATGAGTTCAAGGTCCTGTTCAGTTATTGCCACATCTTCTTCCTGAGATTGCATTTGATTCCAATCTTCACCACTGGAAAGAGATGGAAAGAAAGTACAATTCTTCCTGAGTATAGGTACTTCCACGCTCCATTTCTAGCAAAGTGCCAGTGAGTTAAAGCTGAAAAGCTTCCTAGAGGACAACCCCCGGGTTCCTGGCCCTGCAGCTGTATACAGATACAGGACTGATTTGTGACAACAGTTACAGGTTGGAACAACTGAAAAAAAGGATAGATCAGGAAAAGGGAAGAAACTGGAAAACAGTTATATACATACAGTACTCTGCTCTAGGATGTGAAGTTATCTACACCATTACAGAAGAAACTTCCTTATTTCAATTCTGCTTTCCTTTTTTTTTTTTTTTTTTAAATTTTAAATACCTGTACCTTCCTTCCCTCTCACCATTCCCCAAAAAGACAGAAATCAGGGTGAGAGTTTTGATAGACAGGAGCCAGCGAGCACAACATTATTAGAACAAGAGAACACCTGACAAGCATCTGGGTTCAAAGATTCTCACCTGCTACCCGGCATTTGGAGATAAGAATAAAGTGGTTTAGTGTTTTAATTCATTAGTCTAGTAATAACTTCAAATTAAATCACACATCAATAGAGATGTTAAAAAAACAAGTAACTGCATCCCAGTCTACCTCTCTCCTGATGAGCTGGTTCTTTGTAATTGCTGCACAAGTTACACCAATTGTAGTGAAGGCAGTACCTATAACACAAGGCAATCTATACGCTCAGCATAGAAAGTTCTTCAAGGGCAGTATCTTCCTCTTCTCAACAAAGAAGTGTGCTGGAAAGCACTGTAACATTCCAGTATCAGTTATACAACGCTAAATAGTAAGTTTTAAAGTCTCCAAGTGCCAAAAGAAATTAAGATAAGCTACATGACTAGGTCAGAGACAGCTGACCATTCCAGCAATTCAGCTCTGAGATGACAGTGGAGTTTTTAGATATTTAAGACAGAAGTTTCTGACATGTAGCACTGAAGAACTTCAACTGGGGAGTAGCTGCTGTGTGCCACTACCGCTCACTGAGCTAGGAGCCTCTGCATAAGCAGGTACCTGTCTGGTTCCCCTTGCTTTAGTGTGCAAGGCCTTCAAACTCACCACAGCCTCTGTATAACTGAACAGCCTGGGGTTTTCACTCACTCCTGACTCAGTATGTGAAAGCACAGGGCTAATGAAGGGAATGCACACCAAGCAGCTGATCAGATGAAGCCTGCTTTGCAGAGGGAAGATGTACAGGTGAGACGTGCAAGCTAAGTCGCTTGATTTAGAAAGTTAAAAGGATTTATACAGATAGGGCCAATAGATTTCATCCCAAACTTACAAACAGTAGAAACTGACACAGAAATTACAAATGCTTCTGAAGAGTCCCGAGTTCTCTTTACCACACTGTAAAGTTGATATAACACTTCACAAACCTATCTACTATGCAGGCATACTTACTGCAGAGTCAATAAAACTATCTGACAGGTAACAGTAATGCTGCCTCGTTGTGCATGTTCTAGGATTAGTTTGCCAGTGCATAACATCCAGGACTTCTGAATTTAAGGCAGCCTCATCCACTACTTTGTAATAGCTCCAAACGGGCTGCTAGAGAACACTCAAACTCACGAAATATACAGCTCTTTGTGGAAAGAGCCACAGTGAGGGAAATACTGTCTGGTAATCTTGTGCTCACAGTCCAGAAAACCAGGAACTCCAACTGCCACATGCTAGGGACTTTCCTATTCCCCTCAGGGCAGTAATCACACAATCTACATTTAAAGAGGATAAAATACTGTCATATGCAGTCAATTTTTTTATATTGTACATTACCAGTACTATAATAACTGCATTTCAAATCTTTTTGCTTTACATTCAGCTAGCATAGCCTGCCCCAAGTTACAATAACATACTCAAACAAAAAGTTTAGTTATACTGAGTTAAAAGTACAACATTAAGAGTACAAGAAGCTGTTACCTATCAAATGAAACAAGCTGCTCTTCTCTGAACCGCTCATCAGCCTGGAAGAGATAAATGAGTTACTAGTCTTGCAGACTACCAGGACCATTTGCAAAATCAACAGCAATATGTTGAAGACACAGGCATGTACTGTCCAGAAGAGTTCTTCATGAATGCCACTGTCACTTCAACTTTCAGATTTAACTTTGGTTAATTAAGCTTAGATTTAGATTATTCTTTAGATTTAATTTTTATATTAATCTTTTTCTCTGCAAATCAGAGTGATCAGAAGCAACTAGTCCATTTACTCAGATCAAATGTCATTGTTTGTCACTTCCTTTCTTAACATGCAGCAAAAAAATTCAGAGCATAATCCAACAGATAAATGTGCTCCCTTGTAGAAATTAAGAATGCATACTTAACGGAAAGCCCCAAGACAAGGGGAGAAAAATGGTTCCACTGGCCTTTTTATTATGAATTCTTAGTAGCCACAAGGGTTTGTCAAAATATAATAAGAAGGTTCGAACATACATTGCAGATATTAGCAGGACAGAAGCGATAAGAAAATAAAGAAACTGTGAAATTTAAGATGTAATGTAAGGTGTAATAAGCTTCCACATGACTTTTTAAATTTTATATTCTATGGCTGATGTCAAGCAAAGAGCAACATGCAATCTTTGCTATTAATTATACCTTGACTTCCCATCTCATCCTCCACAACAGTTGAAGCTACCAGAATCCCTTCCCTCCTCCACTAACATCAACAAGGAGCACGCTGAAATGAGTGCCTACTTGCAACATCTGGAATGACAGAACTAATGCACTGAGCCCTCATCTACACTCAGTAGTGTGTCAGCAGTTATGAAGTTGGTAGGCAAGTACAAGATCTCTCAAAAAGACTTGTAGTTCACTATATCAATACAAAATTCCTATAAATACTTACAGAGATACGGGAGCCAGCTCTTGCCCTTGCTACAGTCTCTTTTTCCTTCTCTGACACTCGCCTCTGTATTGCCTGGAAGTTATTTAATGCTGCAGTGAAGTCATTCATTAAACGTTCTTTCTGGAACCTCTGTTGGCGCTAAAGAAACAAAAACAAGTGTTCAGGTATTTCCATTCATGACAATGTAACAGACTGTCAGAAAACCCATCATCATAATAATAATGATGACAATGAATGCTGGCTTTCAAGTGATCTTTTGGTTCCAACATTCTGGGGCACTGGAGAGAACAAAAAACCCACCGTATTTTAACTCGTTATACCAAATGCTGTACACTGCACAAAACTGTTCTGCAATAAGCAATAAGGTTCTCCAATTTCAACCTAGTTTCAAGTCTGAAGTAGAGTAGTCTTCTACACCATTACTGGAATGTGATTTGAATAAAAGTAATCTACCACATTTAATTATGTACCTTTTGGATACCTACAATGCCTTTACCCTCCATTCCTCTACTTAGCCAATCTGGTAGTACTTAACTTTCTGTTGTCCTGATAAGACAACCTCCTTAACTTTCTTACAAATACAGGAAGCTCCGCACTTGCAGAACTAATGACAACACCCATTACTCCAGTTTCAAAAGCTGTCTCTCCCAGACAGTCCCCACGCTGCAAGCCTGCTGTTATTTGATTAGAGAATATCCTCTAATAGTCCTGATAGCCATTTCAGTTTATCTTTTCTCCAAATACATTAGTTGTTAATACTCCTTTTCATCCTCATTTTACAGTATCAACTTATTTGGCCTCCACGGAATGGCTCCTTCGAGTGTTGTGAAACCCCAGTTACGGGAAACAAGAAGCTGTGAAAAAGCTTATCCCAAGTACACTCAATACTCTTGTCAGTTCTTATGTTTTTCATTAGAGAGATTTCCAACAGCTGTCTCAAATTGCAGGCTTTCCAGTATTATAATCCTTCAATGAGTCTGTATCAATTCAACAGCCATTTTGAGGAAATAAATGTTTTCAATTAATTTTTTCTATAATAAGCCACTACAGCGGCCTCATAATACACTGTAGCTTCCATCTGAGCTGTCTGAAAACAACAACCCTTCTGCCCAAGGAGGTCCTCAGTATGCTGATGCCAGCTCCTGCAGATTTTGACTGGACTGCTCCAACAGGCTTCACTAGGCTTCAAAAGTCTCTGCTGCATTTGGTGACATGCATGTGACAGGATTTTGTTCACCAGAGGGAGATCAACTGAAAAATATTTGCTGAACAAACAAGCAAAGCATGGCCATGCTTACAACTGGCATACAAACCTTTAAATAAAGAATTAGACTAAGACAACTGCTGACCCATATCCACCGATCAGCCCGCAACAGTCTCACAAACGCAGATATATCAATAATGTGGTAGTGATTTAAAGTAGAGTAAGAAAACGCCAACAGCAGAGGACTGTCCCTTCCCATAGGGAGGGGGAGCTCTAAAAGAATATTTGACAAGAGGTAAAGTCATAATCATTGCCTCACTACATTTTGCTTTACTCAAATGCAAGCGTTTTCCCCCTTCTAATAAATCACATGTAAGGGAAAGCTTTTATGGCATGATCGGATTTCATACTGACATGCAGTTTGGTACAAGTTCTTATCCTAGAATGCTGCCTCGCATCACCAAGCACTTTGTAAACAATATTGTTTTTCAGAAATTTACTCAGAAAACCAGCATTGCATACGCAGCTCTCCCCAAACACTTAGGGCTTCTTACTGTCATGGGAGTTATACCTATTGCCACTGGGAAACATTGTTTCCCCAGTGTCATACATGTAGCCAGCTGAATGTGTTTCCCTACCTCAACAACATCCTTCATTGCAGAAGGCTGCCCTCTTCGCCTGAGCCAACTCAAGCCTTGTGAGGCTGTAGTCTAGTTTCATGAAACGAGCGACTTAAAAATACTTCCAAACAAATCCTGCGTGCATACCTGTTCAGAAGCAGACAGAGGAAGCGGCAGAGATCCCAACTCCTTTAGATATTCATTGGTCTCTTTGGCAAGGCGGTTTGCAGAATGCTGTAGCTGTTGTCTGAAATAAAGGTTCAAAAGCAGTTACACAAGCTTCTACTGAAAAAGCTGTCTCCAAGCATTTCAGTTTCCAAAATAATAACCAAGTCGGGGTTCTGAGATAACACATCTTTATGGTGGTTGTTTTTTTCCTTTCACCCTAATGGAACAGAGACGGACTTTTAGCTTTTACCAGCAACTTGACTCTGGACTATGTTTTTAAAAAAGATTCAAAGTTCTGTGCTCCCTGCTCACTAGTATGATTCAGTAGTTTTAAAAATATGTTTTTCTCCAATGGCATAAGAGAGACAAATTCAAGGGAAAGACAACTTTATTTAATGAACATAATCACTCTTTCAGGGTGAATTCCTTGTGGTACCAATAGGTAACTAAATGTTGCCTTGGCAACCACTGTCTGCATTGGTTAAATGTACATTTGATAAAAGTACAGAGACTCAGAGATATTAAATTCTTACATTTATGTGAAAATTAATGGTCAGAGAGACAAATTATCCAGCTTCTACTGTGGGAAATGCAAGGCTTTCCCTTGAGCCTTCATGCTTTCCAGCAATGTTGCAATTCAAAGCTATTGTTGCAAAGGATTTAGTGCGCCAGCACCTTAATTAGCGCCACAAAACAGAAAGACATCAGTTACATCAAACTTAATGTAAAGACATCATCTTGTACATCAAAGATGCAGTTTATTTGAAAGAATGCTAGTGCTTCACAGAGAACAAACTGCAAATTTTTTTGGCAGCCATATGCACAAAAAACTAATGCTGTAAACCAGGAAGACACAAAATACTAAACCAAGAACCAATTTTTTTGGCATTCAATGGATAATGACTAAGTGCAAGTCACCTCTTCAGCCCAACAGATAAAAAAATTGAAGTATTCAGACTGCATTACTGTGTAAGTTGACCTGCAATATGTGAGCTGACTAAACCACCAATGCATTTTTGTATCAAATTTGTATGGCAGCGGGAGTGCAACCACTCTCACCTGGAAAACGAGGGCCATTTCTACAATGAAATTAAACAGAAAGACATGTTTGGTCACCAGTGATGAGCTCAATCTACCAGTTACATACAGATCAAGTCAACTGAACAGCTCAGGCAAACAAATACCTTTCTCTCCCAAATAGGCTCGGATCTCATCCTTCAAGTGTAGCGTATGTAGCTATCACAAGTTATTAACTTATCCCATAAAAAAATGGGGAAGTTGCGTATTCAGAGGTTCAAGGTACAGTCACATGAAGAGATAATGTGAGAACTTACTTTCAGGTTTTCTTTTACGACTCCAGAAATTGCTCTTCTCATAACCTGCTGTTTATGCTTTACAAGTTTGTAAAAGACGCACAGACATGCAGGCAGTTCAGTCTCTCTAGGATTCAGTTTGGACTATGCCTGTTTAAATGTCTTCTACATTGTCCCCACTGGGACGTTATTCTTCTGAAATAATATGTGGCATTTTGTCTGCCAGATAAGATTGCTAATCTTTCTAGCACCTAAATCCATCATACATGCTACTTTTTCATTAATCGTGGGTCTTTTCCTTGCTGTTTTCCCTTATTGCCCTTATGTGATGACAGAGTACCTAGTATGGCATTAATTTCTCCTAAACCACAAGTGCAGCTACTATGGCTAGTCCTCAGAGTACAGCTAACGCATGGCTGACGTACAACTACCCTTTTTAAATAAATTATACCATTTATAACCATTCCTATTGAGCCCTTTTGATGGCTTCTCCAAAGTCCTGCAGAAACACCTTAATGCATCCAGTAAACGACTTGACACATCTAGCCATTTTTGGTTTGTAGGATCGTATTACATTTATCTAATAAAGCATCTCCCCAAACCAAGTAACCCAGTTCCTCCAAGAATACAGACAGAAGTGAAGGAGTACCTGTATAAATGTTAGCTCACTTAATACTTACAAGTTCTCCTGAAGCTTGCTGGAATCCTGCTTGGTTCCCAGCTGGCTCATCAAGTTCTTTATTTGAGCAGCTGAAGATAAAGAGATCACAAGATGAGTTAGTATGACAAAGTCTAGTGTATTTTATTCCTTCTTGGACGTAATCTTGTAGCTTTCCCCAAAGGATTTCTCTCAATGTTTGACTTAAGCTGGTAAAGCAACACTTACATTTTTTGCTTCAAATTCAGAGTGCATTTTAAGCATCCTCATTTAGACAGGATCCAGCCTAACAGACTAACTTTCAGTTAAGAAAGTGATAAGGCATACATACCCCGAAGACAAGTACGTGGGGCTAAAGGTTTGCATGCCCCTCTTCCCCAATCTTTTTAGACCAACTAACATAGCTGTTTGTTTCTACCAGTCTCACTATTTCTCTATCTTACGCTATTGCTGCCGTAGAACAACTTCACTACACTGTGTTGACACTTTCATATATCCTAAAGTTACTTAAATGGTAAGTGCTCTGTTAAAAAAAATAATTAAGAAAAAGCCAAGGGTTGCCATCAGTTAAAAAAAAAAAAAAATCAGAGTTCTACCACTCACGATAACCTAAACCTTTTGTGATACAGCCACAAAAAATCTTTCAAGAACAGCAGATAGCAATGGTGCACTTCACAGTTAGTTTGCATCAATTTGAAATCATGTTGTAGGGAGAAGAGCTATTCTAGCCCTCTATCGATCATGAAATCGTATGCCATACCGTCAAGCACTGAGAGAGGCAAGACCAAGGAAAATCAACTTAATATAGTTCTATAGGCAGCTGAATTGAGTTGAAATACGCCATGCATTTAACAAGAGCTACTTCCAAGTCAGCGACATCCTAGTGGTCTAATTTCTGCTTTCAGTCTGGAACAAGCCACTTCAGCTGGTTAAATATGTTGCTGAGGAAACGTCATATTCCTACAACAGCCACTTCTTCTAAAGTTATGTCCAATGGCTTATAACAATGGCAGATCAGCTAAAGCTGCAATATGATTTAATCAGTAATTAGGCAAGTATTCTAGCTTTTGCATCCAGTGAGAATATTCTGAGTATTCTAGACTTCTATTAACTCATACAGTGAGGAGTTATTAACTCCTTATACACTGAGCTGAACATGGCTTCTAGCAAGCAAGACTGCATATATTTCACAGCTGTCTGCCACAGGAAGGTCAGAAAAGTTCATAGTCAAGTTAAGCTGACAAATGGCACACAGACCATACTCTGGGTGGGGGTATCAAGGACTTCACAAATGGCATTTGTGCTATTATGTCTAGATACTCTGTGATGTATTTTTTTTCCCCCTCCATTGGGGGAGATTCTTGGGCGAGTCCCATTTCCATGCCAGGGATCCTGCTTTTTGTCCTGGTCTGAGCCAGGCTCAGCAGTTCACTATGCTTAGTTTATCTCAGCCAACAGTAACACACAGAGCCTACACAAAATGAGAGCAAAGTGTCTGGGAGGCCAAAGGGAAGGAGCTGGAGCTCTTTATCTTTATTGTTTGGATAGTGGGTACACATAGCAACATAAAGAGGCCCTTGGTCAAGAGCTTTCAGTCTCCAATCCCTCTCAATTTTAGGCTGTAAAGCCTTCCATATACTGTTTTTCACTTAAAATTACTTAAAACATTTAAGAATCCTCTCTAGATGCTTAGGTAACCTAACAGTCTTGCAAGCAAGTTTTACCAGCTCAAGTCACCAGTTCTCTGTACATTTTGTGTGAAATGCTAACTCTACAGAGTTTCCCAAAAGGAGCGAACAATAGTCAGCAGTGTCCACTGCTTGCTTGCTGTTTTCCAGCTAGGGAATTAAAATTCTAAAAAATAGAAATGAGGACAGGCTTAAGGCTTCCACATCTCTTCTCCTCCTAGGCCTGAATGGAAAGCTTTTATAAAATGGGTAAAGTTAATTACCGTAACATTAAGTCAGATGTTCTGTGTGTTCCCACCCACCTTGACAAAACTGTAAGGCTATTTGTTTCATTTGAGGTAAGCATTGCACTGAGATAGGAGGGCTGTTGGTCACAAGACAGTGGAATCTTGTCCTATGAGAAAGAGAAGCTGAGCTACTTACAAGGGGAGGCTCACAGAAGTCCTGTGGAAGGGAGGTGGGGTGTAAAGAAAAAAAATAGTAAAAAAAAAAAAAAAGAAAACTCCCAGATGACCTGTGTTATTTGGTGAACTTAGAAGCAATTCAACTAGCCTATACCAAGAGGAAATGAACGTGACTGAGCAAAAGCAAAGCAGTTCCAGCAACGTTAGTAGTTTCGTATGATGGAACTGGAGGTCACCAACTTTCAGAGGAACCATCTTCAACTGACCTCGCCCCTAAAAAAACCTGCACGGCCACTCGGACAATCGATGGGTTCTTTAGCAAGGGCAGTATCCCTCGGAAGGGGCTGTATCAAAGGCTCTTTTGGAAATGACTCAGTAAGCAGCGTTTCAGCGATCAATACTAGGATTTCAACGATTAGCTTACGATACCGGTAACTTCTCTACCGTCAACCATACGACCAAGAACTGCACAAGCACCGGCCTGGCGGCAGCCGCCGAACTACAGGGCGCCCCCCGGTGCAGGGAGCGGGGGCGACTGAACACCAGCCCTGCGGAACCTCCGCGGCAGCGGCTCCCCCGGCCCCCCACCTCCCCCGGCCCCCGCCTCCCCAGCGGGCAGCCGGAATACCGCAGCCCGGCGGCCGCCGCGCCTACCGCGCCCCGGCCGGCAGGTGGGCTGCGAGCCGCAGCGCACGGAGGAGGCCCGGCGGCCGGTCGCCGTGGGCCCGCGGGGCAGCCGGACCCCCCCGACCGGGCCAGCCCTCAGCCCGCCCGGCACGGCCCCGGCGCAGGCCCCGCGGACCCCCCCGCCGCAGCCCCTCACAGGGCGCTGCCGGGCCGCGCCGCGCCGCCCCCTCCCCCGGACCGGCCGCACTCACTGTACTGCGCGATGCGCTGCACGTTGGCGCTGCATGTCTGGATGATGCCGCCGAAGTCCCGCGGCGGCGCCGGCGCCCCAGGGCGCCCGGGGTCCAGTGGCCCGTACGACATGGCCCCGCTGGCTGACAGACGCCGCCGGCCGCGCAGGCGCTGCTGAGGGAGCGACCGCAGGGGGCGAGGCGCGGCCCTGGCGCATGCGCGCGGGCACGGCCGGGACTGCGCGGCCAACACGGCAGCGGCGCCCCGCCCCGCGCGATGCCGGCCTCAGGGCCCGGCGGCGGGAACGGGGACGCGGCGCTGGGGGGGCGGGACGCGGCGCTGGGGGGCGGGACGCGGCGCTGGGGGGGCGGGACGCGGCGCTGGGGGGCGGGACGCGGCGCTGGGGGGCGGGACGCGGCGCTGGGGGGGCGGGACGCGGCGCTGGGGGGGCGGGACGCGGCGCTGGGGGGGGGGGGACGCGGCGCTGGGGGGGCGGGACGCGGCGCTGGGGGGCGGGACGCGGCGCTGGGGGGGCGGGACGCGGCGCTGGGGGGGCGGGACGCGGCGCTGGGGGGCGGGACGCGGCGCTGGGGGGCGGGACGCGGCGCTGGGGGGGCGGGGACGCGGCGCTGGGGGGGCGGGACGCGGCGCTGGGGGGGCGGGACGCGGCGCTGGCAGGGGCGCCCGGCTCGAGGGGGGGCGGGCGCTGAGCGGGGGACCCGGCGCTGAGGTGCCCGCAGCCTGCGGCAGAGGCCGGGGGAGCGGGCCGCGGTGCAGGCCCGGGCTGCGGCCGCTCGCGGGGGCGCCCGCCGGCTGAGGCTGCTGCCGCCTGCCCTGGGGGCAACGCGCGCCCCCGGCCTTCCGAGGGGCCCGGAGTCTGTGATGGGCCAGCGGGGCGGCGGGGAGAGCAGCTAGCAAGCGCTTAAGGAGCGGACGTAACAGTGCGCCGCGAACGTCCCCCTGGCTTTCCGTTATTGCCGCGCTGTCAAACACAAGCGTGAGATTCTTTCCATCTAATACTGCTTTACATTCTGTCTCAAAACACGACACGGATTCTGGCTCCTGGGGAAATGCCTTTTTTCAAGGCAGCAGAGCGATCTAAACAATTGGTTCTATAATTTGTTTGGTTAGATAGCTAATTTTAATCAAGGCTGTAAAATTAGTTTCTTTTTTTTCCCCTTCTTTTTTAAATTTCAGCTTCAACTATATAACAAACTAAATTCTAGATGCTTTTTTAATGCCACCACTGGAGGGAATCATACCTGAATTCAAAAAGCTTACTGTAGTAAATAAACAAAAACATTTGCAGCAGTCCTAAAGGTAACTGAAGTGGTATTCTCTCTGCTGGCGTAAATAGCCCTGTCAGCTGAAAATGCAGCCTCTAAAGAGGAAAATTCCTTCTCTGCTAACAAGGCCTTCCAATAAATTAAGTTACTGTGAACATTGATGACACAGGCAAGTCCATATGTAAGGCTCCAGCCAAAGGTGACATGGATCGTGGCTGAAGCGTAGGTGTTCTCGCTGGCTTCAGGTGGCCGGTGCTGATGGGGGGGACAGCCATGTCACCTCGCTGAAGCAATCCAGCTTTGATTTCACCCAGTTCAGTATTTGCCTTTGCCTTTCAGTATTTATTAGTCAGCGAAGCTGTTGGTGTGTCCATTTCTGTACAATAAGCACAATAACAATGAGATCTTTAATACAAAAAGCGTGAATATTTCAATGTGTATTCACAGAGATTACGAAATAATCACTTTAGCAATATCAGAATATAAACTAGGAGGAAAACAATCTCAAAATATAAAAAGAGACGACCTTCTTCAATGTTTAAAATCAATTTACATTTTAAAATTATTTAAAAATTCATAATACTTTTACAATTACTCAACCTCTTTTTGTTCAGCTGGTAATAATGCAATGCTGGCTTTCAAATCAAGAATAAGGAAAATTTTCACATCCATTTCTGCTACCTTCTGCAGAAGCTGTAGTATTTTAAGGAAAGTACATCCAATCTTTGAACAAAAAATCTGAGGTCATGCACTGTTAAGAAGCAGTCAGTGTATATATGATTAAGAGTGTAAATATTTCTTCAAGAAATGGCTGATACAGTAACAAATTTCTAATTACAGAAGTGTACACAACAGGTCAAAATCGGGTAAATATAGATCGGGGCTATGGAGGAAACCTGGGTGCGCAATTGATACTCAGCTTCAAGCACGTGAGCAGTTTGCTCAAGTTAATTTGCTTGAAATGGCATGTAGGCAAATACCTGCAGGTCCTGAACTATTGATGCACTTGTTCATGTTCAACAAATCTTTGATGAGCACAAACAAGGCTTGTGACAAAGAAGGGAGGCATTGGACAAGGCATGGAGGGTAGCACACACAGTTCCCAGATTGACCGCATTTGTGACAGAAACAGATTTGAAAAAGAATGTAGTAAATTCCAGTAAACAGTACTACAAATTTTAGTGAGGCACCACTTTTTACTTTGTTTAATAAGAGTATTAACAAACTGGAACTTGCTTTTCAGCTTCAGAAGTATTCTAGGAGATCCTCATCGCTCCAAAATTGTATTCTTAATAAAGGCTTCATAAAATAAATTGAAATAAAGCAAACATATGATGGTGTTGGGCTGAGGTAGCAAGTAATTTGTACTGCAAGTGGTCCCTTTTACATACCCTAAACGATCAAACCATTGTCAGCAGATGAAAACACACTTTGAAGAAAAAAAGCAGCACTCTAAAAGAGTTTTCTTTGTCTCTTGACAGAAAGTTACCGTGAAAATCCAGATCCCCGTCTTGGCTGTGTCAGATTCGTGGTTCCTGAAGGCCTGTAATGATGCTGGAATTGTTTAGCTGCCGGCTGAGATGTACAGTATGCTCTCCTGGATAAGCTGTTCTTCTGAAAGTGCCCATTTTAGTGTGGTGCGTTTGCTGTGATAAAATCCCACACTCCCTCCCTTCCTCTGAAGAATAATGACACTCTCATCTGAAAGAATGAGATCTTTTTCTTTCTCTTTTGTTCTGTTTTGTCAGTGTCAGCTCTGACGAGGTGACAGACAAACAGCTAGTACCTTGAAGATCGACGTGCTTTATTGTGTAAATTTCTGGCCTGATAGTTTACACACGGTATTGTCTGGCTGAAATGCACCAGGGTCTTCTGTAGGTGCTTTTCTACCCTGGGAGCTGGGTTTTATTTGGGAAAACCAATAAAAATGTTAATTCCAACAGAAGGGAATCTCTGGGTCATGAGATTTCACTGTGCACGTTAACTAACCCCATGGGGGGGGAAGGGAGCACAGCTCAAGCTTCATGATGCCAGCTATCTCCCACTCTATACATGCGTCGCCATCAGGCATAAGTGTTTGATTGCAAAATCAATCCGTGTTGTGTACCTGGATCACCCAGATCTGACTCTGTCCACCCCTGTGGAAAAAGTAAAGCCTGGTTATAAGAAAAAACTTCACAGGAATTTTATGTTAGGGATTTATTCAGTGGTTGAAGAACCAATTCTTTAAATGCAGAAGATTTGCCCATTATCTTCTTTTACACATTTCTTCAGTGAAATAGGACCATCCATAGAGAAATGAAGCCTGTAGACCAAATGAGCAGCAGAAAGAAGAGGAATGACACAAACCACAGAGGTAATCTCACAGGTCTAAAGAAGCTTGGCATACACAGTGCAGGGTGACAGACGTGTCCTTCGCCAGTGCTCACTGCTGCCCTTTCGGGACTGCACCTGCACTGCCTTGCTGCCTGCAGACTCAGCAGTGTGAATTCATCCTAGTTTCTAGATTTATATAAAAAATGTCCAGCCCTCCAAGGAAGATTAGCCTTTTCGCAGTGATATATTTCTCCTGGGACTGAAGGAACAATCCTCCCTCCAGAAACTGCTGTGAGGAGCAACAGTGGGTGGCAGAGAGAACATACATATGCAAGGAAGGATAGACTGGATTCACACACAGCTATCCACACTGCATTACCATAACAAAAGTCACCAGCCTGCGTGCTGCTAGCATGAATTTAGAATCTTTCTTCATAGGCTAAATCCAATCTTGGAAGAAAACAACCAGCACAGTACCTTTAATGCCTGTTCTTGACAGAGTCTTCAAAGATCTTTCAATAGAACTTCACAAAGATAAATCTAATTTGGAGCGATCCCAGGAGAGGGAAATAGGATCTGCAAAACACTGTGTCCACTTGGTTGGGTGCACTCAGACCTGTCAGTCGAAAGGAAGACAGGAGAGCAGCACCATAGGTCATCACAGTCAAGGTGAACCCAGGAAGCTGCGGCTTTGCCTGCTGCTTTTGGTTCTAAGACCACAGATGTGCATAGGTGCAAAGTGGCATTCCTAGTGAACACAGCAATGTTTGGCAGGCAAGGAGGTGATGACAGAGTTGCCTGTCAGGATCAGTTCTGCTCTGGAGGCACTTTTCACATAATTACTACTTACTGCTCCCAGTCAGCAGTGGGAATCAGCTCATTGCCAGGTGGAAGTGCTCTCTGGCTGGCAGTAAGCAGGTCATGGGGGCCCGATGTCTGATGTTTGGAGAGCCAGGAGTCTGAGCTGTAAAAAAAAGTAGAGTTGAGGAACTCTGGAAGCCTCTTTAGGGATCATGCACTTATTTCTGCTTGGGTATGTTACCTAACCATGACTTATGTTTCTGCTGTATTTTCAAATGACATGCTCTATCTGTACTGCTCTGAGTTGGAGGATCTTCCTGACCGTGCTGGAGGAAAGGAGAAGCACTGGAGCACTGGAGCTCTGCAGGAGAGTCCCTTTCCAGGATCCCATGCTTTAATGACCATCCCTGGTGTGATGCAGAGGACAGCACACTGGTGATAACATGTCTGGCCATCTGGTGCATGTTGGCATAGAGGACTGTCTATGTCAAGACACGGCAGAGAGCTGACAGACTGCCTTCATTTTCTATAGTGCCTCAAAAACCTTGGGAAGTCTGTAAACACTGAGCTTGGGAAGGAACTGATCTGCCCACAAAACAGGGGACTGGAGTCATCAGCAGAGCTGTCCAGTGTGCCCTGCTCTCAGCCAGGCTTTGCTTCCCCTCCACCAATCCATGGTGTGGCTCAACAAGACTGCTGTGTTCCCCCTGTGGTTACAGCAATAACCGGTCTCCACGCCAGGCAGAAATGAAGATTGTTGGCTCTGATTTATTTTGGGAGAGGCTAGGGCAGTGTTGATCAGGAAGGCAAAGGCTCCAAGCAGCTGGGCGTCTGAGAGGGTGCTCCCCGCTCCCCAGGAGAAACTCCTTGTGCATTGGTCATTCATTTGCTATTTTATTTTCCGGTGGCCAGGCAATATAATCAGAAACAACCTGTGTGCTGGCAGGGTAGTAAATGTCCTAAATGGTTTTAAAATAAGGCTATAGATGGTTTCTGGCAATGGTTAACCAGGGACAAGACCTGGATATTCATAGCCAGCAAACTAAGAGCATCTGTATGACAATGATGTAATACAGCTGAGCCAGCACAAGGCAAAACCTTTTCTTACAAATCACAAGTCACTATTAAAGTCAGTAAAGTTCCTGGTACAGGAAAACCTTTCACAAACTGGGCAACAGCACTCGCTGCAGACAGGGAGGTGGGGGATATTGAAGGCCCAGGGGAACGAGTAGTCCTGGAGCACTACAGCTGTGTCTGCCTACCACCAGTCCGGCTGGGAAGCAGGTGGGACAATGGGCTGGAATAATGTGGTCAGCCACAAGTTTTTCAACAGCATTTGTATTTTGTTTTGTACCTAGAGCAAGTTGGTATTTGATGGAAATTCAAAACAATTCATGTAATTTGCCTATGCCTATGGAACTCACTGCTGTAGGGGGTCGCCGGGGGACCCTTTGCAAAAGGATGGGATGACAATGAGAGCAAAAGATAATCCAGAGAGGCTTTCAGCTGTTTTCAAAGGGTCACTATGCAGCACACATCAAAGCGCAGGCTCTCTAAAGATGTGTTTTATGGAAAATTCTTCTGCTTCTGGCTGTAGCGGCTTGTTGTGGCTGCTCATGCAGGGAGCATGGTGAATTTGGCAGACCTCAGACTTGCTGCAGTCAGACAGTTTCTGTGTAGCTGCCCTGAGGATGTGGTCAGTAGGTATCAGTATTGCTGGGTGATGCAGGATTTTGGGAGTCTGTAGAGCTCCGTGGTACAGCCCACTTCTAGTGTGTGGCCACAGAAGAGGTTTTTGGGGAAGGATGCTCCTGGGTACCGCAGCGTGGGTTATCATGCACTGTGCACCTGTGTTACCTGAGCATAGGGACAATGATCACAGCGCTTTTCTGAAACATGGACTCAGCATCGTTGAGCAGACAGGAAAGTGGAATGGAGGGGAGATGAAGAGATTTGTCTGACTGCACAGGAAGTGTGTGGCAGAGCTAGAAAGGATACCTGTGTCACCTCCGTTCTGAGTTAGCCTAAGTTACAGTTGTTCTCTGACAGTAGGTGCACAAATTTGGTCCTGTGCTGCCACCGTGGCCGGGCCATGCTGCCAGCATGTCCAGCTTCCCCAGCTGCAGGACACAGAGCGCCTGAAGGCACTTGCAGTGCCAGCTGAGCAGCTTGGTGTGGGGCGGGAGGTCCCCAACACACCATGTGCTGGTGCGGGAGCACAGACGGGAGCAGAGCCTGGTGGACCAGGACCGGCTCTGCTCCAACGGGAGCGGGGAGATGGAACACGAGGGGCTCACGGGGCAGAGAAGGAGTTTTGCAGGACAGCGGGAGCTCCGGTGGCGAGCCCATAACACTGGCGTGCCTGCAGCGTGCTCTGCTGCAGCGGGGAGCGCGGTCGTCCCGGCCCCCCGCCCTGGTAGCAATGGCGGTGCCGCCGCCGTGACACGCGGCTGCGGGAGGGAAGGGGCCGCCTGCACCGTGCCGGCCGCGGCGAGCGCCCCCCGCCCCCCCGCTCCCGCCCCGCTGCGGCTCCCGCCCGCCGCCGCCGGGGGGCAGCAGCGCCCCGTGGGAGTTGCCGCGCGGTGCGGGCGGCGGGGGCGCCGCGGTCCCTGCGCGCCCGGGGGCACCGTGCTGGGTGCGGGGGGGCTTCCCGCACCGTGTCTCCGCTCTTCTCCGCCTTACCGGGGCTGCCGCCGAGAGCCGAGTGCAGGGCCCTGGCGTGGAAGCGGCCCCAGCTATCGGTGGGGTTTTGCCTCCCCTTCCACCCCACTGACGGAAAAACCTCCTGTCCCGTTTGTAACCCGTTTCCACTGGGCATCAGAGTAGTCCTGGGCTCCCAGGGGTGGAGACAAGAGGGAAAGTCAGGATGCGCTTTTCGGAAAGTGCCACGATTCCAGAACTTTGCTGGAGAGGTCTGGGAGCTGCTGTGGCTGCCCCGTGTCCTTAAAGACGTGCCCAGGCGGTGCTGAGCTGCCTGGTGCACGAAGCAGCTGCTGCAGGCTCCCGCCTGGTGCTCCCAGCTCTGCTGTTCCCCAGTCCTACGCTGACATTCACCTGCCTGGTTTTCACCTGGGATACTGTGTACTTTAGCGCGGTCCAGCTGGTGTGATTTGTGAGTGTGGTGAGGTCCTGTGATGAGAGGCCGTGTCCTCACACCACGGACACTATTCCAGCATGTTCAAGCCCCTCATCGTTCTGAGATCACACGTAACCCGGGTCTGCAGTGCAGAAATGAGGGAACTGATTGAACACCCTGCATTAATGAGTCTGCCTGGTGCCTGGTGGCCACGTAAAAACTGCAGCAAATAGGACGTGAGCCGGGGTCCCCTGCCTGCTTCCAAGCCACACCGAGGGGACCCCTGCCAGCTGCCCTGCGCTGAATGCCTCAGCTTGCTGAGCATGCAGAGGCAGATGTAGGGTTTTGCATACTGAGACGATAAGGAGAGCTTTTTTCAACTCTGAAAGCTGTTTATTCTTTACAGTGTGCTGACACCAGAACGGAAAGTGCCTTTTCCTGAAACTGGCTATTTATAAACAGCCTGCTGTGCCGAGCCTTCTTTTGCAAGGGGGCAGGGACTCCTGCGGCTTGTCTTTTGCTGCCTTGAATTCACCCAGAGATCCTTCAGACAGGATTGAATAGAGCAGATCTTGCTGACTCTCTGCTGGGGGCACACTACAGCACTAATGGCTTTTAATAACTCTTTGGTGTTATCAAACTCCAGTGAGCATCTAATTCAGCGCTAAATACTTTGGCTGAGCAGTCAGTGCTGTTCATAGCCCTGCATTCTTGCAAAGTCTTTGCAGGACAAGTTATTTGTGGCAGTCGTGCCTTTACTGCCTGGAAAAGCTGAGCTTGTCCACAGGGGATGACCCCTGCAGTGCTCAGGCAGAAACTGGCAGCAAGTTTAGCTGTATCTTTCCAAGCTGCTGAACAAGTGCAGCGTCCGCTGCATGCACACACTTGAGGTGGGATTTGTCTGCTTTAAGATGTATAAAACATAGCCTCCAAGCCTTAGCTAGCTTTCCTTCTCTGTCAAAGAGGAGAAATAGGCACCTTCAAATCTCTTTTCCATAAGAGGCCTTTCTTAGGATTTTACCTAGTTTAATTGTGTAGGGCTGCTGGGCAACACTCTGCCTGCCTCTCCCTGTCTTTGTCCAGCAGGCCAGCAGCTCTGCAGCAGTGTTGAGCTCCTCTTCCTCCAGGGACACTAGGATCCTCTTTTGAACCCCACCAGAAACTCCAAGGAAGCTGGGACTAGGTTTACTTATTAAAACTGCTGCTCCTTCCCTGACCTAGCTGTGCCCCCTTTGCAAACAAGGTTTGCTCTGGGCAGTGCTCACAGTGCAGCACTGCAGTATTACCCAGATTTTCCCACCTGTAATGATGCGGTGGCTTTGGGTTGTGGCTCTTGGCAGCCAGGCACAGACCAGTGTGCCTAGCAAAACAATACACAGGGGTTCAGCTGAGAATGAAAGAATGAAACAAAACCCTCTGTCCCCTTCTGATGTTTGCCTTTGTGCTGTCAGAGAAAGGAAGAGGTGTGCAGAGGGATCGGGAGATGCTGGGGCAGGCTACACAGCTCTCTACCCATGCAGGGAGAGCCAGATTTTGGTGGCTCTGCACACCAAACAGCTGAAGTAGCGAGGATGGATGCATGGCTCAGAGCCAACAGAGTGGGAGAAGATCAGAAAACTGTTGAACTGAGGTCTCTTCACCCCCTTGGTATTTCAGTGGTCATGAGCAGGTCATGGACTTTTGTAGCAGGCTGAACTTGCAGAATTCCCAGGAAATGTGAACTCGGGGATATTTCTGGCAAATCTGGAAAGGAAATGATCTTCCATCCGGAGGCTGCAGGATGCAGCACAGCCCTTGCACACTGAAAGGTCCTAGTGCTTCTGAGCTGCGCACATACAACTGACAACAGGACTTGGCTGACATGTCAAAACTTTTCTCAACTCACTACAATGCTCTGCAATCAACTGTCTTTTGTATTTACAGTTGAAACAGGAAAAGCAGGACTAGGTCCAGACCTTGGTGTAGCAATTATGAAGCAACCTAACGGCAGACTGCAACCAGCATCTGAAAATGAGTGTTGTAATGTGCCATAAACAATGATATGCCCCAGAAGAGACCCTCAGCACTCAAATGCTGTGGAAAGATGGGCCATAGAGTAACCTACTGTGCTTTCCAATCAACAGCATTTTATCAAAGCCCTGAGATGCAGATTTCCCCGCCTCTTTCCCCAGTCCTTTGGGGCAAAGGCTGAACTGGGAATCAGGCTGGGATCAGAGGCTTGCAAAAGCAGTCACTTGTAAAGCTTTTACTATGGGCTTAATACTTTGTCTCTGGAATATCACTCAGATTTGGCAAAGAGCTGCCTTCCCTAATCCCCATTCATGCAGGCACATGTGGAAGCTCCTGGGAGTCCCTGCTGCCCTAGGGGCTCAGGCTCAGCAAAGTGGGACCACTCCCTGTGAGTATGCAACAGTGGCATCCTCAAGAGACCCCAACCTGCCTTTCTGGCTCTGGGGAGTGATGCACAGCCCCTCTGCATTGCTCTTCTTGACTGTGGTGTTCTTCCTCGTGATCCACAGACCTGAGAATACACAGAACTACTGACCCAAAAGAGAGATGAAACACTGAGTCAGCAAGCTAGCAGCTGGTGCCTTTAGAGCCTCATCCATGTATCCGTATGCTGAGCCCTGGCCTGGCTCCTCTGGATCCACGTGGTCAGGCAGTGAGCTGTGGCAGGCTATAGCTGAGCTTCCCGCTGCTCCCACAGCATTATTCTCTGTGTAAAGACTGGTAGAGATGGTGCAGGAGGAGGGCACCCCACTTTGCTCCCAGCCCTGGGTGGCACGGGGGTGCTTTCTGTGATGCATCAGAGATGCCTGTCAGCTGCTCCCCGTGCCATGCATGGACACTGTTGTTTACTGAATATTGGTTCCTACCTGGGGAGCCCATGTTTTGTAAAAGGGCCAAGTCTGCCCTTTTCTGACTCCAAATGTCATTTGGTGCATCATTAATAGCAAGGAGGTGAATTGCTACCTATTTCTCACACTGTTTTCCCAGGACAGACCTGTTGCCTTGCTGCTGGTGCTGCAGGTTAAACCCAGCCATGGTGGCTCACAGAGGCAGCCAGGGTGAGGAAAGGAAAGGAGCGGGATGCTTTCTGAACACAGTGTATCTAAGCACTGAGGTGTGTCTGAGTACAGGGAATTCCTCACACAAGGCACCTCCATTGATAGCAGAGGTCAGGAAAAGGAGGAGAAAAGGACACCGTCAGCCCCAGGCTGCAACCTCCTAAGCCAGACACAATTTTTATGTGCTTACAGACCCTTCATGGATTTCTCTTCCAGGAACTTGTCTGGCCATCCCTCAGACCCTCAGCAACTTCACATATCCACAACATCTTGTGGAGAGGAGTCCCACAGCTCAACCATTCACTGTAGAAACGCCCACCTCCTTTAATTTGCTTTGAACTTGCAGCTTGCCAGTCTGATGCCTTATTGCTTGCATGGGAAGAAGACTGAACAACTGCATTCCTTCTCAGATAATTTCTGAAGAGTTGTGGTTAGTGGGGCCTCAGACAGAGGCTGCCCCGCAACTCTAATCATGCCAGATGCCCTTCTCTGAACCTTTTCGATTTCTACCCCATCCCTCCTAAGCCAGGAAGATGGTAGGACAAGGACAGCACAGTGTGCAAGTTGGAAGTGAACCATGCAGAGATACAGTGGCATACAGCAACGGCCTCTGCTGTGTTCTCCAGTCTGCTCTTGGCAGTTTGTAACAGTCAACTGGCTTTTTGTTCATACAGAGGAGTTCCTGTCCATGTCCACCCACAAGTGTTCATGTACCTCCCATGCTGTCAGAAAGAGCTTCACCGTTTGAGCTACGTTGCACGCAGAGATACCAATGTTCACTTGGGTCTGAACCTGGCCGCTCCCACCTAAATTTGCAGAGATCAACAGATATCTCCCATTACACCTGGGGAAAATAATTCCCTAGCCACCTTCCCCTTTCACTTATTTTACAAACCTGCTACCCAGCCCCTTTCCTGACTGAGGAGTCCCAGTCTATTTTGTGGCTTCTTTTGAAAAACATTACCCTGCCTCAGTTGCTTCCTCTTTCTCTATAGTTTCTCTAGTTTTACATTACAATTTTTCTAATGAACTGACCAGAATTTTTGCTTGTGTGGGCAATTATGCAGGTGAATTGTGTATTGATACTGTAGGGCATTGTTCGATTCTGCTTTCTGTTCATCTCCTAATGATTTCTAACCTTCCCTTTGCTTGTCTGGCTCCTCAACAGCAAGTTGAGATTTTTCATAGGAACATTCTCTGTAATACTAAGATCTTAGTTCTGAGTAGCTGTAGTTAGTTTAGAGCCCAGCACTGTGTATGAAGTCAAGAAAGATCAACCCTACACATATAATTTCATTTTTACCAGTCATTTGCCCAGTCACTCACTATTAGCAGATCCTTCAGCTCTCTGCACTGGACTTTCCTCTTTGCTATTCTGAATCACCAAGCACTACCAGCAAACTTCGTGACCCTGAGAGCACATGTGGTCAAAGACAGGGATGTAGAGAGGTGCCGTGCCTTTCTGTACTTTCACACACGTGCTCCCAGAGGCTGCCTCAGGACCTGGTCTTCCTAAGAATAGCTACAAAAATTATTTGGAGTATTACAGAGGATCCAGCCAAAGCAAGGGGACAGGGTTGTTGTGTCCCAGCCATCACATCTGGACTAGGCAGCAGGGGGGTTGGAGAACCTTCCTTCTTCCGCAACACAGAAAGCAGACTCCTGGTGTCTCAGAGGAGTGGTGCTTCCCAGCAGTTGTCTCTGAACACAAACTCACCTCCATGCGAGGTGTTCACTTCTATGCTCACAGCTCCCAGACCGATTGGTGCTGTCACTTGGCCACCATCTGCAGCGCCTGCCAGCCCCTGCGGGTACCGGAGTTCTGCAGCAGCACCCTGCTGGCCTCCTGCCTGCTGCTGGGCGAAGAGGTCAGTCAGCCAGCGGGAAAAGCACAGCTCAACCCCGTTATATTTTTGGTGATCATAGATGACTTCAAGGAACTCTCCTGCAGACCCAAGTAGCGGGGTTGCCCCGTTGCACCACCTGGCACCTCTGCTCACTGTGTGGTGCCAGCCACCCTGCCAGGAGACCTGGACCGGCACTATGCCGCTGCCTGGTGCAAGGCGTACAAAGCAGGCAGCGTGGAGAGGGGTGGTCCCAACTGCACCTAAACCAAGAAAGCATTAAAAAGGAAGTGATCACAGGACTCATCCAGCCTAACCCAGCCGCAGGCAATAGGCTTGTAGCAGAAATTGTGGTTTTGGCCTGGGTTATCTAGTAAATCATACAGGCTGACCACAAATAACAGTAACTTTTGAGCAAATGAAGAGGTAACACACCTGAGGAGTTCATTCCTGCTCTGAAGTTTGTATTTGTATGAAAGCTGACATTGAAATAATCTCAACCGAGCCTGCTAGGACAGATTCCCAGGAGAATCCTGACTGAGACCCCCTCCCAGTCACTCCACATCTCTAGTAATACCAGCTCCCCTGCTCAGACTTAAATCAACAGTCCCTTTCCCAGTGCACTGTGCAGCCCTCCAAGAGGATGTACAGACACGTTCCTCTGTCCAGTTTGCAGCAAATACCAAGTGTTTCTTAGGGAGACGCATGTTCTTGTTCTGGAAAACCTCTGCAGAAATTGCTAAAGTTGACAATCCAGCATCTGTGGGCTGGACATAGCTCCCCACGGGTAGCTGGGCCACTGCAGGCGACAGTGGTGTGTCACACAGCCTGCACCCTCCACAACCACAACTGATAGCCCAGTACATGCCTGCTTATTTTGAGGTTCAGCTATTTTTACTCTGAGGAATAAATCCTGTTGCCGGTTCCTCACCGTTTACCTACAACCTGCTGACCAAGCTGTCTGCTATTCTGCAGATGCACAGAGAAAGCAAATCTCTTCCAGGTGTCAAGCAGCCCATCACCACGGAGCTGACAGCCCAGGCAGGGCTCTCCCACCTGCAACGTACGCCCTGCCATTTACTTTTTGACCAGCTCTCCAGATGCATAGCATAACCACCAAAATGACAGGACAGGAGTTAACAATTGCTCAAGTTGTGCAAGGAACAAGGCCAGAAGACACTGACAGACAACTCAAAGTGTGGTCGAAGTGATCCAGCCGCTCCAGTTCTGGCATCCACAGCCCCACTGCTACAGAGCAGGAAAGGGACACGTGGCAATATTCCTCAATTCTGCAAGAGGACTGGCAGGGAACCCTATAAAAAGAAAAATCTGGAAGAGTAGATGAAAGGCCATCTTGATTTTTAGAGCATTTGTGGTATAGAAAACTGCAGCAGAGAGCTCCTAGCAGAGCTGCAACCCAGCTGCGCTTGGCCTGAAGGAAGCGTAAGGACTCGCCACCCCTTGTCCGAGCGCCTGGCTCAGCCAGCAGCAGGGCTACGAGCCACGGCAGCCGCTCCGCACCCCGGCAGCGCCATCCACCGCAGGAATTTTCCCTCCGTACAGAGAAGGAGCATCTCATCCTCCCAGCCATGCTTTGAGGGTTGACGGTGTCCAAGCATTAAACTAGAACTACAATCCTTACAACTTGGGTGTCAGGTGGGGGACGCCAGCGACTGGATCCGCAGCCCACCGACGGGAGCGAAGGAAACTGTTGAACCGCGTTGCACCCGAGCCGGAGATGAGCACTGAACAAAAGCACACTGGAGATATTTCAGCTTTTATTTGCAAATTCATCTGTACATTCTCACTTGGTTGTTGAGCGACAGCTGCCAGGGGCCGGCAGCAGCAGGGGGCAGCAGCAACTAGGAGTTAACAGGAGCTTTCCACAGCGCCTGGAAACAAGAGACAGCAGAGGAAACAAAACCCCACTCGCCTTTTACATTTAACCTTTTCCGAGCAAGGGAATTAGAAATCGGGTCATCTTTATCACATTCAGAAAGGTGTTGGATTTACAGTCCTATGCGTTCAGCATAAAGATCTCGGGTTGAAGTGACTATCTGCAGAGCAGCTTGAAAACTATCCCAGGCTTGCTTTTTTTTTTTGAAGCCAGCATCTTAAAGCTGCAGTACTCTCCATGCATCCTTCCCAGCAGTCCCAAAGCCAAATAACAAAAGAAGCCCTTGCAAAATAAATAATCATAGGAAAATAAATAAGATTAGAACTGGAATATACAGTTACATGGTCTTTATTTGGTTTCAGAAGTGGAAAAAAGTGGAGCTAAACTGCAGCTTTAAGCCTTATGCCTGAAGCAACCTCAAACACTTTGCAAATGTTACAGTTGATTAGCTGTACAGGTCAGAGATCCGCAGTTCCACAGAGATGAACATTTAGGCACATACGCACCGCCTTCCCCATGGCATACTTTATTTTGCTCAGCCAGTTAGAAAAAAGCCTGCTGGAGGGGAAGCGTCCCCTTTCCGAGCTGAACAGACAAAACCGAAGAGCTATTTACTGTCACAGTAAAAAGTCCCAACAAATATCTAACCCCACCCATGTTTGCAAGGGGAAAACTAGTTCAAACCATGCACCAGGGAGGCAATCCTCTCCCGGGGGAACCTTTCAACTTTGCTGGCACCACAGAATCCTTGAGCAAATCCAGCTACCAGCAGGGCTGCCAGCTGCCCATTGCTTCCTGCGCTCAAAGCCTAGTTGTGGAAAGTCATAAGTCCATTATTTCTACTTAAGCCAGAAATCCTGTTAATGCCATTTAGAGGCAGCTCTACAGCAAGAGCTCTTGATCTGCTCCCTGTTTAGGGTACACGCCCCCTCCCCAGGAACTCCCACACAGAAAAACCACACAGAAGAGAAAAGCGATCCATTGCAAGCCAGTGTCCGATGATTGTCTCTTTGGGGAGGTCAGGAATCCAGGACGGGGCAAGGCAGGGGAAGGGAGGATGGCAGGTGGAGAAGGAAGTTAGAAGCAAACTCAAAACCACCAAGACACAAGGAGGAGCTCAAAGCCCCTCAACAGCTGATGGCACTAGGTTGCTGTTTGCTAACAAAGTCTGAAATGAAGTCGAACTCGTTCTGTCCCAAGAATAGCTCTGGCAGCTCCTGAATCCGGTCCAACCCCAGTTCCAGGACAAGGGACGTCAAGACCTCCTCATCTATGAGATCAGTGTCCATAACGTTCAAGGTCAGTGCCGGTGAGGGCATGTGCTGCATGCCCGGGTGCTGGCTTGGCCCCGCTCTGTACTGCTGGGCACCAGCTCCCATGGGCCCGTTGCTCATACCCAGCGGGTGGCCCTGGTACTGGGTGTTGAGTTTTTGTAGGTGCATGCTAGCCATGAGCTGCTGGGTGCCCACCGGCCCCATGTACTGCTGCTGCTGACTCGGGCCATTGAACATCATCGCGCTCTGCATCTGGTGGTGGCCCATCTGTCCGCTGAGGCTGGGTCTCGACCTCATCGCACCGTCCATACCAGCCCCTCCGTAGGGCATCATCTGGCCGGCCGCGGGCAGCGTCCTCAGCACATGCTGCCCGTGCTGCGGGGGTCCCTGCAGCCCACTCACTCCCATGCGGTAGCTCTGCAGCCCGGTGCCACCGTGGCTCATGGACATCATCATGTGCTCGGCCATGGCTCCGGGCACGGCTCCCGAGGATGGCACCGCTCCCCGCTCCCCTGCGAGCCGGCTCCGGCCGCGGGTCCCGGAGAGCTCCCACCCTTGCCCCGGGAGGAAGGCGCCGCTCCGCGCCCGCCGGGGGGCCGCGCCGCCCGCCCCGGGGGCCGCTCAGGTACGCACCGCTCCGGGGCTGGGGCGCGCAGCGGGTCCCGCACCGGCACCGGCAGCGCCGCGTCGCTCGGCTCGGCGGGCGGGGGCGGGCGCCGCGCTCCGGCGCTTATAGGGGCGCGGGCGGGGGCGGGCGGCGCGGGTCGGCCCCCACCGCCCATTGGAGCGCGGCGCAGCCCGGCCCCGGTGGGGCGGGCGGGGCACAACGCCCCGGCCGCTGCTGCGGGTCACGGCGCAGCCCGGTCCGAGGGGCACCGGCACACCCCGCGGCCGGGGCTTCGGGAGCGGGCACCCTGCCCGGTCCGCTGCAGCACCTCGGGCCGGCGCGGGGAGAGGGGCGGGTGGCAGGCGGGGCCCCGGTGTCCCACCTGCACCCTGCCGGGGGCGCGGAGTCCCCGGTGCGCGCTCCCCGGCCGTGCCGCCCGCTGATCCCTTCCCCACATGTTCCTCCATGTCAGCACCAGCCAGGGCAGGGGGCGCGGCGGCGGCAGGGAGCGAGGGACAGCGGGGCCGGGGGTCCCTCGGTGCAGTTCCTCCAGGGACACTCGGCCGCGGAAAACTTGGCTCATCCCTGTTCAATACCCCACTTAGGCGCCCTGGGGCAAGGATTAGGCCTGGGGCAACTGGGAACCTCAAGCAGGTCATTTCTGCTCCCAGCCCGTGGTGCTGGGGATGGTGCTGTGTTCATGCTGAGCACCGGTTTTAACTGTTTGCTAGCACTGCACTCACCCTGCTTCCTGAGCAGGGACCCTGCCTGCCTCTGCTACTGCACATGGCGTAAGATCAGCTCTCTGGAGAGAGTGGCCCTTCCAGTGCCTTCCTCTGGCCCAGGGTCACCCTGACGCAGCCTTCCCTCCTGGTCCCGCAGCTGGCTGGGGTGCTGGTACCCACCGCGGGGCTCGTGCTGAACTTCCCATTCATACTGAAGGATGTGCACACAGACCTTCATCAAGTGCTTCCAGGACCACTGGCCCCCGCCAGCACACGCCCTGGTGCAGGAGGGTGCTGGCCATCATGGGAAGGGTCCTTGCTTGGTGGTGGTTCTGGTTGCAGGGTCAGCAATGGGGTGTTACCACATGGTGAGTCCTTACCAGCTGAGGTGGCTGGGGTTAGTTGCTGGTGTTAGCTGGACGGTTACTCTGCCAGCAGCGCCCTCCCAGCAAGGATGCATCGACACTAGATGCAATTGGTAGCAAGGTGAATGTTACAAGCGGAGATTTGCTGGTGTAACTCTGTCTGCAGCACTGTCATTTCTGAGTTGAGTTTTGGCTCACAAGGTCCCAGTGCAACCCGCCTGCTCACCCACTGAGCTGTGCCAGCCAGGTTACCATGGGCCTCGGCTACAGCAGCACTGGTGCTCTCTATAGGACATGATGCTTTCCAGTAACATATGAAAGCAAAGCAGTGATTTTTCCTCTTTACTTTTTGTTTTGAAGGAACCCAGAGACTTCATTTTTAAATATATTGGTGTTGCATGGTTACCCACTTGGAAGGCAGGTGATGGCAAAGTTAAACTTGCTTCCCCAGCTTCATTGTCTTAGTTAAAAGCTGCACAGGAGAGCACATAATCAACAGCATTACAGGTCACAGCTCCCGTAATAACAGACAGACCTTTTCTGGAGACTCAGAGCAGGTTTTTTCATGGATTTTATGTGTTCTGCATGTTCATCGCGCTCACGGACCCTGCTGAGCAGAAGGAAGTGCCAATAAAGTTTCAAACGTTGCCGAAGAAGTTGTTTGTTGCTAATTGCATTACTTGAGAAATGAGGCCTAAGTACACACTGGCATGAAGGGACTGAGTTAGGCAGCACAGTTGTCTTGGGCGAATGCCTAACCACGTGGTGCTGACCTGAAGGATTCCTTGCACGGAATATCTCTATATCAAAACACCTTAAACCAGCAGCTCAGAGCAGGTAATGCCCAGAAGCCATCAGCTTCCAGATGCAAGTAGCCAAGAATGGAAAGTGTCTTTTCCTACCTGGACCGAGCACAAGGCCATTAACCTCCAGGACATTCTGGGAGCTGCTTTTGTTTGTGCCATCTTCTGCCTTGCTAAGTGGCTGGGATGGGTTTCAGGTGTTGCTGGTGAGCCTCTAACTGATGAATCAGCTGGTTAATTGTTTAATGTAATTATGTAATGATTGTTTTTTAACTCTAGAGATTTTGACAAATGCATTTTTTAGTGCTAATAAACACATGCTCACATACACATACTTGCCTGCCTGAGAGTTCACATGCAGATGCACACCCAGGTGAGGAACAAGTACAAGGGGAGTGCCTGCCCTTGTCTTTGCAAGTGCATCCAGCCATGAAAACCTCTCTGACTTGGAGGAGAGGTGTGGTGTGTAGCACAGATCCTGGTCAGGGGCAGGAATTCTTGGACAGGAGTAACAAGTGGGAAGGGGCTGTCCACAGCCATTTGCATTACAGCAGACCCCAAAGTGGTCAATGCCCCATCATTTTGGAAAAAAATTGGCAGATGAGGGAGCACGCTTGCTAAACATGAGTGTGCGAGTCTCCTCCATCTCTACACTGACTTATGTCCCTTCCCCTTTGAGAGAAACCAGATCAGCAATTGGACCAGAAATGGAGCTATGATGGCTGGGATCCAGTCCCGGGTCTAGCTTGTTACATTGCCCCCTAGATGTTTCACCAGCATAACCTGGGGTGTTCTGAGAGGAACCAGTGCCTGCAGAAAAGGAAGAGTATGGAAGGCATTGTGGTGGTGAAAGGTGTCCACAGATCCGCAGGCTCCATGCATGCCGTGCTGTGTGCCGCCTTCCTGTGCTCTGTGTCTTGAGGACTTCCTGTTCTTGAACCAGTAACGCTTTATTTCACAGGGACCATTGTAGACTTGCCTGCTGCATTGCACGCTGCCCAGGCAATGGCTGGGGAGCGGAGCTGGGAAAGGGCTGACTAGTTCTGGGCGCATCCCCCTCACTGGCCTTTTTGGCCCAGAACAAGCAGCGGTTCCTTGTTGTGCTGAAGTTTCAAGTATCAAGGACTCAAACCACTGTAGCTGCATTTACAAGGCACTGTGTGCGAGTTGATCTAAGCCCCGGGTTGCAGTGTCTCCTCTGTCTCCCCATGCACTGCCATCTGCCATCAGCCCGTGGACAGACTGGCCTTTCTGGGAAAGCAGATAAACTGCCTGTGTATCAGATCCAGCCCTGAGGCTGTCAGTTGGTCAGCCCTGACTTAAGTCACCACATAAGCCACCTCCAGGAGTGTGTCATTTACGGCTTCCTGACATGGGACTTCCCCCGTCTGGCTGTACTGGTGTCATCAGCCCTGTGTTATCAAGGGTGGATTAACCAGGCTGGGAATTAATAAGATCGTTGCTCCGGTGGCACCAGTTTGGCTCTGCATGACTGGGGATCTGGAAGCACTGCCCATGTGCCTGTGTCCCAGGTCAAGGTATCCATGTGGGTGGGCATCAGTTTAGGGATCTGATCACCAGCACATTGCAGACCTTTTCTTTTCCCTCTGAGGAGGGTGCTTGCAACCTGATGTCCAGCTAGCCTGCATTACCTATGTCTTTACGTAAGATGTTCCCTCTTAATTTTTTATCATCATGCATCAACTGCACAGCTCCAGTGGTATTACTGTGGTAAAATCGTGTCCCCAAAGCCTCCCAGGGGTGACAGGTGGCAAGGCAAATGCTTTTTGTAAGCAGAGATGTGAACACTTTTCTCTCGTGATGTTTCACATCTAGCAAAACTGGTTCTTGCTAATTCCAATTGCTGATCTACAGTCCAAGACCTCTTTTTTGTAAGATCCTGAAAACTCTGTTGCAGTGGGGGGACACAGACATTTTTATAAAGAGCTTTGTAGGATGTAAGATGTACTGATGAATAGAGAGCAGGCAGAGGATATTTTGGGGAATTTCCTCCGACCAAGCAATTATCACTATGCATTTGAGTTTACAATCCACCCACTGCTGTGGGGTGTGATTTACCTTTGCATGGAGACTGCAGAACAATGTGAGTAGCAATGTGAGCTATGTATTTGGGTGTAGATGGAAGGATCTGAGGAACCTCATGATTCAAAGGCTCCTGGATGCCCAGCTAAGTCAATGCTTGGCCCTGCAGAGCTTCTACATGGTAAAAGGGTCCTCCAGGAGAGCTGAAGCCAGGTGCTACATTGTCCTGTGGTTCCTCATCTGCATTTAGGTAGAAACACTTCATAAAAGGCAGGAGGTGTTAGGCACACTAGCAGTGCAAATGGCCCGGGGAGGAGGACAAGGGCAGCTTGTTCCCTGATAGCCCCGCTGAATGCAGGGGTGTTAATGCTGACAGCAAGCATGACTGGTCTGCAGCTGGTGGCCAGCTCCAGGGAAACTGGATTCGCCATTAACCCTGCTGGGATTCGGGAGCAGTGATGCCAGGGAAGGGAAGGCTGTGCCTCTGCTCAGCTCTGCAGGAGCCTGACAAGCACACAGGTGGCTTGTGTGCAAGCTCCCTGCACACATGCTCTGGGATGCATGGCTTCCTGCAGGCACTGACAGCGATGTAGGACTGTGTGCCCTTTGGCAGGGTCTCACCTGCCAGGGCTACTAAATGGTGCAAAAGTGATTGAGACCAGAGCAGGGCATGGAGAGGTTTGGTGCTTCAGATGTAGCCGGGCCAGCAGCTGACCCCCGCGCGGGGGTGCTCCAGCCACTGAGCTGGCTTCCCCATCTTGTAAACAACTTCTTAATTTTTGTCCTCTGGGTTAATCTTGCTCTGTGGGGGCAGATAACATCACTGGATTTTTTCCAGTGTCCTTTGCAAGCGCCTCCTGCTTTGGACTTTGGCTGAGACGCACACGAATGAGGCGCGAGCTTCCTCAATTGCTTTCTCTTGTTTGCTTTCCTCCGGGCCTGCCGCACACCCCTGGTGCTGGCCGCTTCCCGCTCGGCTCCCTGCCCTGTGCCAGCGCCTTGTTCTCAGTTTTGGGGAAGGGTCTGGGAGGTGAGCCCGGCACGGCCACATGCCTCCCTGGGTGTCCTTGTGGGGTTGGGGCCAGGCTGCTGGCAGGGAGCCGGAGGGGGCAGTGGGGTCTGGCCTCCCCTCGCTGATGCCTGCAGAGCTGGTGTGGGACTCGGTGTCCTGGCTCTTTGCCCTGCAACTTTGTCTTGTTCTGTTGTACTTTTGCCAACACAGCCGGTTTGGGGTTTAGACCTGTAGCATGGCGGGTGTTGGCTGCACTTTAGCCTCAAAGGGCTGAAAGGCTTCTAGTCCTGAGGCAGAGCCAACCCCACTGCAGCTGGCCTGGTACCGGACCCCCAGCCCACCCAGCTGCCCGTCCTCACTCTGCCCAGAGGTCCCACCTATCACCCCTCAGGGACCTCCCTTGTGGGGTCTGACAACAGAAAATCTGTCTTGCTTTGGAGAGAGCTGGCATGCCCAGTGCTCCCCAGCCATGGATGTGCAGCCTGATCCTGGCCCAAAGGGCTTCGGGTGCTGCTCCAGGCATGGCAGGAGCAGGCAGCCTGCCAGACCGGTTTGCTGGTGCAGCCTCCGATGCCATATGGGCCGTGCACGTCACCAGCTCCTGCCTCGGCTGCATGTGTCACCGCTCACCTCCTCCCTGTGCTGGCACCCCTCCCCAGCATGGCCCCGTGCCTCGCCATGGCCAGGGAAACTGAGGCACCAACCCTGTCCTGCTGCTGCCCACGGGCTGGGCCATCAGCGGGCACAGGCCTCGCTGGTGTTCCCTCCCTTGGTGTTTCCTGTTTCTGTCCTTAGAGTTTTACAGGTTTCCGTACGGTGCCTGTGGTCCGTGGACTGAGCCCGCACACCGAGCCAGCTCTAGTGCCAAAGGGACAGTCCCCGGGCACTGTTGTGGGGCTGTGTCCAGGCACTGTCCCTTCAGTGCCACGGCCGCCCTGCCCACGTACCCCAGCATGTCCTTTGCCCTGCTAAAGACAAGCCAAGGCACAGTCCCCTCATGCGAGCAGCCCGTGGCTCTGGTGAAGAAGCTGCTTTGCCCAGGGCCTGGCTCGCATGGCTGCCTGGGCGTGCTCCTCCCCGCGTGGCCTGTCTGCGTGTCTTGGTCACTGCATTTCCCCCAAGCTGGATCTGAAGCCCAGAGGGACAGAGCCATGCTGTGGTTTCTCTGGCAAGGAGCCTCTTGAGTCAGGCACCATGGGCCAAGGCGGCCACTTCTTGTGTCCCCGTGCGATGCCCTGTCCCTCTGCCGGTTCCTCCCGGGGCCTGGCATGTGGCAGTGGGATCAGTGGAGATGGACAGCAGTGGCGCTTTCCCACCCAAAGGACCACTCCTGCACGGCACAGCATCCTCTGGGGCATGGAGTCAGGGGCGTTTGGGCTATTTCTTCTTATCTCTTGGCGCCTGCATTGCTGCTGTCTTGAGGCAGATTAGCTGGTGGCGGTTTCTCTGGTCTGCTGGCTTTGCCTTATGCAACTGTCTGGCATTTGGAGGTGTGGGGCAGTCAGGGCCGTGGTGGTGAGTGTTTGGGGGGGGGGGCTGTAGTGTGGTGTTTCTTTCATTATCATCAGAAATAGCTGTTGCTGTTTATCTGCCTTTGCTTTCCTTCATGTTATGCAACCTGCTTTTCAAATGGCAGTGGTTGTTTTCCCTGGGTTGATGTAGCAAGGATGCTCTTCTTCCTGGTATTTCCAGACCCTTGTGGCTATGACGCTGCTTCTCTAGCCTCATTCCTGCCCCTCTCACCGCCCTGACTGCGTTAGGATGCCCAAGTGCTTTTCCACTTTCTAACCAGTCTGAGTGTTGAGCAGATCCCTGGGAAGGTGGGAGTGTGTGAGCGGGGGGGGGGGGGGGGGGGGGGGGGGGGGGGGGGGGGGGGGGGGGGGCGGGGAGCGCGGGGAGTGGGCTGAGGGCTGGGTGGCTCCGGGTCCTGTGGCCAGGGGAGGAACGGGACGGGTGACTCAGGGCAACTGAAAGTTTTGTCCTGGGAGAGCTGCCTGGGATCCAGGTCGCTGGGACCTGTTTGTCAGGTTCCTGTTTTTGTTATTCATCAGCTCAGTATTCCTGAAAACAAATCGCCTTCCTGTCACTGGGTTGGCATCACACTGCACCGGAGCATGGAGGGTGTCCTGCAACACGTGCCTGTTTGTGTGGCTGGTTTCGGCTCTGCCAAGGCCGTGGGCAATTGTGCCGGTCCCGTGGCTGTCTCCAGCAGCAGCTGCTCCTCCGGGGCCGTGCTGGGAACAGCCCCAGCATCGCCTGGGGTCCTGCCTCCCTACCAGCCTCCTCCAAACCCAGGGCAAAGCGTCGCAGCCTTTACTGTCAGAGGAGACTTTCAGGCTCTGTAAGGTGTGATGATGGTCTCTGAGTCGTGCCTGGGTTGGGGTGGGACAGGACAGAGCTGTGTGGGTGAGTCACTGCTGTGTGGGGGGTGAGAAACTGCTGGTTGTACGGAGAAGGGGAAGAGCAGACAACAGGGTGCCGCAGGGGCACAGCCTGAGGCACCTCGGGAGGCTGTAGACACTTCTGGGGAGAAGATACTTGGGGTGGGCCTTGCTGTTTCCTTGGTCTGCAACAACTCCCTTCTGGAGCTGGACAGGACATTTCTACTCAGGCAAAGCTTCAGCAGAAAAACCTGCTAGCTAAACCAGTGATTTCACCGTTACGTATTTTTTGCTTAATGGAAAAACTTCTAAATGAAAATGTTTGTTCTATTTTGAGGAAATAAAGAAACAATTTTTCTTGCATCATCCATTCTCCTTTTTATCATGGTAAAAGCTTACAGGGAGCAGTACCTCCTGATCTCAGAAATAAAGAAGAAAACATCTGTTGGTATTTGTGGTGAAAGAAACATAGCTGTGCATAGCTCACCAAGCTGCTACCTGCCTGGATTTTAGTCATCTTGTCATGTCACCCGGATGGCAATGTCAGTAGACTCAAGCAGTGCTGCTGGCCTGGTGCAGTGGACATGTGCCAGATGCCTGGAGGTCAGCCAAAGTAGCAGGGCTTGTGGCCAGAGGAAGCCCAGTTCTCATGTGAATTTGTTTTCTTTTTACAAGGAGAAAATGATCTGGATGCTTAAGTGAGTTATCAGTTTATTGGGAGTAACCTGAAAATGTGCTACCCGCAAGTGTGCGCTCCTGGCCAGTATGCACTGAAATCCATGGGAGCTATTGAGATGTGTGATGTTGGGAAAACAGCTTGTGTTGCTGCTGCCATTGTCAGGATTAAAACACAATTGCCCTTTTTTGGAACACTGATTGCTGAAGGCATCTGTTGTGTAAAGGATAAGCTGGTGAAAGCGGTGGAGTGCTAGGTGGGGAGAGAAATTGTCCCCCTCTTTGCCGCAGGCCATGCTGTGTGCTTTTGAAAGACCTTTTAGTTCCTTGCTCTGCACTGTGTTCCTCCTGTCCGGGCTCCAGGGAAGGTGGTGGTGGGGTAGTCAGTGCTGGTGGGTATGGCGTGGGGTACAGGAGAGGTGGGAGCAGGTGGCGGTCAGCCCAAAGCTGGGCAAGGAGGTCCCTGGCTTGATGTGGGATGCAAAACTTGGAATCACGGGATGGAGTTCAGAAGAGGAAAATGAGAGCCAGACTTTGCAGCAAATCTCCTTGCATGGGAGACCAATTTGGCCACTGGCCAGCATCCCACTGGTGAGCTGTGGATGCCTTCACCCAGGAGCTGGAGCAACGCTCAAGGAGGTGTTTGGTGGGGGGTGAGCCTGCAGCGAGGCATGGAGGACCAAAGACATTCCTCCTTCCCCTCCACTTGCCCTGCGCCATCTCTCTCTGCTGCTGAGCCTACAGACAGGGTTGTACATGGCCTGTGCAGGGTTGCCTCCAAGGGATGCTCCTGTGTATCTCAGGGGAGAAGTGGCTGAGGCCAGACTCTGAGGTTATCTTGCCACTGGGGTCTCTCCGATGCTACCTGAGGGATACACAAGACAGCGTCAGTCACACGCTGGCACCCCTCCAAGATCTTCATGTCCTGACACTGATGCCTGAATGCTGCCATTTCTGGCCTCGGCAAGGTCTGAGTTGGGCTCTGCAGCTGAGAGCCTGCAATGAGTTTAAAAGTTGAGGGTCTGAAATGAGACAATCCATCTTAAAAAATGTCATCCCCTGGGAGACACAAGTGCAAGGCTGGGTGACAGCTCTGCATGGAGCTACAGCCCTTTCTCACCTTGGACAGAAGTGAAGGTCTGGTTGAGGCTTGGGCCACCACAACTCTACCTGTGTTCCTGTACAGGTGACTGGCTTGATCATGCTGTGCTTTCCAGCAGCACCGTGAAGGCATTCCCATCTCTTGGGGTGAGGTAACTGTGCTGCAGGGCATGAACATCTCTGGGACCTGAAGGGTCCCAGCTCTCTCAGCCTCTCGTCATATAAAAGATGCTCCAGTCCCTTCATTCCTGTGACCCTGCACTGGACTTCCTCCAGTAGGTCCTGATCTTTCTTGTACTGCAGTTTGCGCAGCAGCTTCTGGGCACTGCTTCTCTGAGATCTTGAGATCTCCTTAGGCTTCTAAGCACTTTCTCTTCCTGTGTGGAACACTGCAGATGTCCCACTGCTATGTTTGCAATCTGCCTTACACAGCTGGACCCCCCACGGGTGTCCATGCCCTTGTGCTCCTACCACTGTGATACCCAGGGTCTGCCTGCACTGGGACAGAGAGGTGCCCTGTGTGCTGTCCATCTGCCTGCCCTTCCTCACTGCATCCATCTGCTCTGGCTGGGCTCTGTGCTGCCCAAGAGGTGTGGAGCACGTCAGAGTTTGGTGTGGACCTGGGCTGTGCCTGGGAAGGGGGATGTGAGGTGTTCCTGGGACGACGGGGTACCCCCAAAGCCAGGACAAAGCATGCCAGTAGGTGGGAAGGTCCACTAGAGATGACCTGATCTGCTGCAACCACGGTGTTTGGTCTGTGCACTGTGTGAGCAACAAATTACACATGGAAATGGGGGAAGGGAAGAGAGGTGGCCCTCCCCCACTAGCTACTTTTGTGGGGTTAAAAGTATGAGCAAGTTCTGAAGCTGGTGACAGCAAGGAGCAGGAAGAGGAGATGTGAGGGGTTATAAATATCTGACTCTCAAGGGGCAAAGAAATGAGATACTAGTTTCCATGAACAGGCTCCTGGAGTGTGACACCCTCTTCCCTCTCTTGCGTGGTTGTACTCCAGATAACAGAAACCACCGCTGATTTCCTGAACTCACTATCTTTGTTATAAAAAACCCAAACAGCAGCAGTTTATAAATAAGGCTTAGAAAAAAGAGCTGCTATTCTGAGAAGCAATGAAACCAGCAGCTTTCCCAGCTCAACACTTCAGTTCTGGTTCACAACAAGCTCAAGCCACCCCAGAAATAAGCCTGAAACCTTTCACAAAGAGGAAAGGAAAGCGGGACTGGGCTGCAAAGGAGGCAGTGGAAGTGCTCTGCAGAGCGGTGGGGTGCTGTTTGCCTTCCCCGCTTCTGCTGGCTCCATGCTGAGCTTACCTCTTCCTCCCGAGCTTCACCAGATAACCTCCCTGTGTCCTGGCAGAAGCCCACAGACACAGTTACCTGCTAGACCTGCTGGTCCAGAAAACAGACTGCTGCTTAGTCACTGTGCTTTTGCAACCTGTGACATTTCAGGGCTCTAGGCTGTGTACTAACGTCAATGGACAATACTGCACCTGGCACCATGTTGTGGCCGGATGCTGAGGAAACCATCAGCAAGACAGCAGGAGCTGAAAAGAATGCAGGGATGTCTGCCAAATGTTCTCTTAGAGTTCACTGTGCCTCTGGCCACAGGGTCAACTGTGTACTGGGACTTCTGGGTACTGCTGCACCTTCACTGAGATGGGGCATGGACCGGTGTCTAACAGGGGTAGCTGAGCCATCTCTGCAGTGCTGAAACTCCACAAACGTGTGTGGTGAAGTTTGGCTAAATGTGGTCCTGGCATACTGGAGCAGATCTAATGGGGTGGCTGTGGATGGGGAAGCCCTAGGGCAGGGTTTTCTTGATGCCCCAGCACTTCAGGAAAGATGTGGAGCAACTGGAGAGTGTTTTGAGATGAGCAATCACCAGCAGAGCCCTGGTAGTTGGAGTTGCTGGACAGTTTATCCTGGAGAAAGGACAACAGAGGTAGGGAGAAGAACAGTCTTCAAATACACAGAGGACTGCTGTGAGGGTGAAGGACAGATCTTTCTGCCGTGTTCATGGTGCCCAGAAGCTGACCAAGGGACTTCAGCTGTGGGAAGGGGATTCACGTTAGACCCAAGGAAGATCCTCCTGCCTGGAGACAGCTCTTTGTCTTGTAAGAACTTTAAAATAGTATGATGCAAGGATAGCTGAGCTACCTGGGGTTGGAGAGCAGACCTGTCTTCACCCAGCATACTTTCCAGTCCCCAAGTGATGCCAAGTCTAGTCTATGAGCTTCTGTGGTCCCAGAAGACTGCACCGTCTCTTGGGTTAGGGTCTGCTGAGTTTCCAGAGGGGGAAGTCTGGCCTTTGCTACTTGTGTGGAAGTTTTACAGTTCAGGCCAAGAGAGAACCAAACACCAAGCTGCGTGCTGCCGTATGGGGCTCTGGTCATCTTGAAGGAGCTTCCTCCAGGGCAGAAAAAATGACTGTGCAGGTGGCTGTGTGGCCCAGGACTTGTCATTATTTGTATTTTGAGAAGGCCATATATCTTGGTGGTTCTTGCTGTCAGGGCTTCACACTGCTGCGCCTTGATAGGATTTGCCTGGCTTACGGACCTTCCCACAGCCAGAGCTTTGGGTTTCCACAGGGCAAGACCATGGGTGCAGAGGCTTTTGCTGGAAGCACACTCAGATCAGGCAGGCCAGGACACAGTTTTATGCTGGAGACTTCCAAGCTCGGAGTGTAACAGGAAAGCGGAGCCATCTCTTCTGTGCACCCCCACGCTCCCGCCCCCCAGAGAGCAGTGAAGCCTGGCAGAGTCCCACCTCACAGAGAAACAGCCCCTACTCTTGGTGCAAGAACAGATGATTTCCAAAATGTCGCCAGCTCTGGCTGTGCAATCGTTGGGCTTTTGCAAGCTACAGTATTGACAGAACAAGCAGTTAAACAAATACTACCTTCTGCTGTAACGTTTGTTATTGTAGGCCACAAACCACAGGCAACTTGGCCTGACTCCAGGAGAGAGACCTGTGTACATATTCCCATGTTAGCAGTTATCTTCAAGATGCAGCTTCAGCTTGGGTCTTTCCCACAGAGGATGGAGGGATAATGGTTTACAGGCAAAGGCAGATCATCTCAGCACACTGCCAGCAGAAGCTGGGGCCATGGAAACCTGCTTCCTGGGCTCCAGAGATTCATCTTCTGCAGCTTCCAAACTCAAGCAGGAATTTTCATACAA
Source organism: Falco peregrinus (assembly GCF_023634155.1). Classification (NCBI taxonomy): domain Eukaryota; kingdom Metazoa; phylum Chordata; class Aves; order Falconiformes; family Falconidae; genus Falco; species Falco peregrinus. The sequence continues at coordinate 120,897,184 of NC_073723.1, forward strand.
CACATATGCATGGACATAGCACATATGCATGGAGAGAGGGACGGCAAGCTAGAGGAGGGTGTATGGTGTATTTGTTGGCAGCACCTGTGGGCTCAGCTCTAAGGAGTAACACTAGCAAAATGCTGGTTTTGAATTCTGTCACATCAAAAACCTTTCCCATGTTCCCTTATGGGGTATTGGAACGGTCAGCTCATTGCAACCAAGATGATGGGATTCTGCTAATCCAAAAAAGGTCCTAAATATGGAGTTCTAGGACGGATTCCACATATGTTTCACATATTGTGCCTATCAAGTAAAATTCTGTTTGGTGTAGTTCTTCTTGGTTACCTTGTTGATGCTCCTGACATTACAGATGGGATGGGACGGGATGGTATGGTATGAGTGGAGAGAGTGCAGACATACTTAGTTATCTGCTACATCTTGTCTTTGAAGGAGGACAAGATGCCAAACCCTCTGGGCTTCCTGCAGTTGTGCTTTCAGGGGCATGTATGCAACCCTGGATGGGGCACCTTGGAGATGAATGGCCACTCTTTGTGAATGACCATTCATAATGACTGAGGAGGAAGTGCTCAGCCAGAGCAGATAACTGAGGGTGGCTCAGATTCAGGCATGCTTGGTCCTTGCAGAAGGTTGTCCAGTTCTCCCATATGTCTGGCTGCTGAAGGTGTGTAACGATTGAGCATGACACTCCTTATCACAGTTAAGTGGCCCTGTGGACTGAGACACTGATGTCAGGAGTTGCACAGCTGCATATTTCAAGACGCGGTGCCCCAGTGCTGAGCATTTACCTAGATCATTCCAAGGATCCAGCATTTTGCAATACGGGAATAGAAACCCCATCTTGCCTTGCAGGGCTACAGCAGCGACAGAAGTATCAGTGGCTGGTGATGATCCAGCGGCTGCCGGCACAGAGGGGGGTGCAGGTCTCCGCGCGTGGGGCTGCCTCGTTGCCCCGGCGGTGCAGGGCTGCACGCTGTTGGTGTGTCACGCTTCCCCGCTGCCCTCCACGGGAAGTGTCTTATGAAAGAATCGAGCAGTTACAGTTGCCTTCACTCGGCTGCCACTCAGGTTGTGGCAGCTTTTTGTTCCTGATTCCTTTCTTGCTTAAGAAAACAACTGAGGGTTGGTTTTTTACCTCTGTCATCTTTGGCCATCCTGTGAATGTGTTTCCTTTGCAGCCACGTGGCTTGCAACCAGCTCGGGGCTCCAATGCAATCAAAACCTGCACGTAAGCAAGGTTGGAGGCTGTAGCCCTCCAGAAATTAAACTCCTTGGACCTGTCCCGGTGGGCTTCGAGCACGGTCTGCTGCATATGAGCATGGGAGGCTTTTGGGGTTCACTCTGAACCAGCAGCACCGCTATAGTCCGACACCCTCAGAAGCAGTGCTGCAATGATCTGACGCAGACCATCAGCTCTGTGGCCCCTCCAGAAGGTCTGTGGAGGGGCAGCGAGCGCACCTAGTCCTGCTGTGGCCATGCTTCTCCCAGCAGGCAGGCTGTGCTCGCTGGCTGCCCGCAGCACCCGCAGCCAGCCGTGCTGCCCAGCTGCCGGTGCCTGGAGATGCTGATGGAGAAACAGGGGATGAATGTTAATCCCTCAGAGCAAGGCTTGGCTGGCCTCTGCAGGGCTCACGAGCCACCTTGGTATTTGGGAGGGAGGGAACAAGTGGTGTCAGTGGAGCCATGAAGAGTTGGGACAAGTGAGAAAATGGTCTTAAAACAGCACAATCATGACAGCTGTGTGCAGAGGCTATTACTAAATGCCAGGTCTCAGTCAATCCTGCTGATTTCTTGGGAATTATTCCTGCCCTGGGAGAGAAGGATAGATTTTTCTTCTGTTATCCCTTCTGCTCTACAGCAAGCACCGTTTGAAAGCTCAACAGAACAGATAGTGATCTTAAAGTAAACATTTCCCCCATTGCACGCAGGCTTTAGACATCATCCATGGAAAATAAACTCAAGCCTTGCTCTCTGCACAGCTACACAGTGATGCTGTTGCTGTCTCTTCTCCTCAGGATGATGCTGGTGTGGCTCTCTCTGCACGCCCTCCTTAAGCTGTGCCACTGCAGAGCCAGGACACAGAAGGAATGAGCGAAGAGCATTTTTCTGCTGGACTATGTTTTCAGACACAGCCGAGGGCCTACCTGCCTCCCAGAAATGGGTCTGATCTAGGGACAACAGCCCAGAGAGGCAGGAAGGCCCAAGCCTACGCTGGCCATTTCCAGCTTGGTGGGAAAAGCCGATTCCATGTTCATGGTGGAGGAACAAGAAGTAAGTGGTTTGTGTCCTCTGCTGGGCAATGCATATGATGCACTATTTTCCTGTGCCTGAGGCAGCACTGGCTACCTGACATGCTTTTAAGGCAGCAGCAACACTTCTTGACACAGACTGAGCCCAACAAGGCACAACTGGGTCACCTCAGGGCTGGCTGGCAGCCTTCCTGACGAGGGACAGCCTTGGGAAGGATGCAGCAGCTTAGCCTCTCCGAGGGCTCGCTGCTCTAGCCAGGCTGGGCTCTGCGTGGCCTCTGCATCCCTCTGGGATGAAAGGTGGAAAATCTTGGCTGTGTGCCTCTCCCACCCACAGGACAGCTCTGCAGGGCAAGCTTGGCCAGCTGTAGGACGGAAAGAAATGGGGAAAGAAGTACCGGTGGCGTCATTTGCGGTGAGGTGCCATGAAGATCATCACCTGTCGTGTCTTGTAGCTGCTCAGAGGGCTGATTGCAGGACACAGCCAAGGGTGAGGATACCTCCAGGTCAGATGGGAATGAACTGGAAATGTACATTGCTGGGCTTGGAAGTGGACTGATGTTAGGACCAGGACTGGCTGTGAAAAATACCCTGGAACTGCTATTGCCTCAGCCTATACAAATCTACCAAGACATCATGGAATGGGGCCAAATGAAGCAGAATTCATTCAGGAAAGGAAAGTTCAGAGTTGTAATTGAACCCGTTTCAGACCAAAACATCTCCATGTTTCCTTTTGAAGTGGATGTTTTGAAATCTCAATATTTTCCTGCTTTGTGTGATAGCAGAAAATCGCTTGAAGTTCAGAACAGAAATAGGAACTTGGAGTTACCTAAAATAATGAATGCAAAATATTGTTTCCATGCCTTTTATCCCAGTCAAGATCAAAATTGAGTTCTGATATCTCAGAATTGCTGGTGGAAGGGATCTTTGTACTCTGTGCAGCTTCCCTGTGGCCCAGAGAGGTGACTGCATGTTGCCACTTGTCAATGACTTGCTCTGACTCTTCTGCTCTTCTTTACACTACGCAGGGCAGCGAGTTTTGTCCTTTCCTCTTGTGCAGCAGTGTCCTCTGCGTCTTGGTGATTGCTTTCCTTGCTCAGTGCATCTGGCCAGATAGGGAGCAGCGTGTTTTGATCACACAGAGCATGAGGAGAAGGGAGGAGGAAGATAGAGGAGGGAGGAAGAGGAGTCAGGTGGTGGGAGATGGAGATGGAAGGAGGCAAGTGAGGAGGCAGCAGCAGAGAAGAGCAGAAATAGTCCCTGGAAAGGCTCTTCATGCTCTCTGTATGGTGGAGATGGTCCTACAGCCTCCTCTCCAGGACCTGCAGGCCCAGGAGCGTGTTGAGAACATCTCCTGTGGTGCCAGCTCCCTGTGCAGCCCTGGGTGCATGGAGGTTGTTTTTAACTGAGTGTAGGTTTTTCCCCAAGTTTGCGCAAGATGCTCTCAGAGCGAGCTATAAATACCGCAGCGCTTCCTGTGCGGCTCTGCAAGGAGGAAGCTGCTTCCCCACCAGGGGAAGAGGCAGCAGCGTCCTCGGGGGTGCAGGCAGCTGCGTGTGTTGGGGGGCGGGGAGGAGGGGGGCATGTTGTGCAAGAGCCCCTCTCTTCCCCAGGTAGGGACTGGCTGCTTTCATCCAGCCCGGCCAGCACAGCCAAGCCCTGTTGCTCCACATCAGACTGGCCATATTTTGGCGTTTCTAGAAAGCAGCGTGTGGGGAAGCCATGGTGGGCTTTCTGGGGGCTAAGGCAGGAGGAGCAGGGTGAGGTGCATTCACAGACTTGTGCTAGGGACCAGCAGTGAGGTTCTGCTGGGAACAGTCCTAGCCCCTTTCTTACCAAGGTCTGTTGGGTGAGAAGATGCTGCTTTGTGTGATGCAGGAGGCGGCACTCCTGGAGAAGGGGTTTTGGAGTGACTGATGGGTTCGCACCCACAGAGAACTCTACAGAGGTGAGGAGAAAGGGCCACCTCTCACTGCCATCACTCCCCTGGCTCCGCTGCCCAGCTCTACTTGAGCCTCGGAAAGGGGAGCTACAAGAGAGGGGAAAACAAAGACACAAATGTGGCAAGAAGGCCCAGGAAAAACTGATCTCAAGATTTTGGTGGAATTTGGGAATGCAGGTCTTGCATTTGCGATAGGCCAGGGGAGCCTGTGGAGGAAGGGGACCTTGGAGAGCGTTTAAAGCACAGAGATGGAGGTGATGGAGAGGAGGAACACATCCCAGCCCCTTGCTGGACACACGGACCTCTCTTTGTCTTGCAAATGGTGGTGGTGAGCTGGGGGCCGGGGGGAGGAAGAGCAGACTCAGCACCAGCTCTGCTCTAACCAGCATTTGGGGTAGTCTACCTTTTGTGTCCATACTTGAAAGTTCACGGTCTCCCTCTGATGAGATGTGTGCTGGCCCAGGAAAAGTGTTTCTGCACCTCAGCCCTGCCAGCCCTCTGGACTCACTGTTTGCCCCTGGCTCACTCCTTGTCCTCCCAGCGGTGGGAACAGCATGGACACCCAGATTACTCCTGCAGGACCTCAACACCCAGGCTTTGCTATGTCCAGTCTCAGCTTTTCACCTTGTGGGCTTTGCTTCAAACGTCGGCACCGAACAGCACAGAAACCTCCATTACCGGGTGCTGCACCGGCGCGAGTGAGAAGGATTTGCTTGAATAGCCCAGCACCCCAGCTGGAGGGCAGACCCCTCGTTCCTCCTGCCACACTCCCCAGCCCAAGTGGCCCAGGAAGGTGCCTGCACAGGTATGTGATCATCCACTCAGGCTCTGGGCGGATCCACGCCATCCCTGTGATCTGGGAACATTTCCAGAAGCTGCTTCTTTACCCTCTGAGTCTGATGTGCAAAGGACGTGCTGTGGCTCATACTGCTCTGCGGGATGTCTGCTGCTCTGTCTCCTGGGGATGGACCCTCTGGGAGATAAGGACTCTGGTACAGATTCTGCCTCCTGTCTAGTGTCACGGGGCTGCCTGGCACTTCGCAAGGGGAAAAAAAATATGTGTTCTGCCACAGAAAGGTACAGCTTGTGTTGTGCCAAGGACACAGTGAAGAGAAGGAACACAGAGTGCCGGCAGGGAGGGGGTGAACTGTCCTTTATGGAGATTTTCTCTTTCATGCATCCATTTCACATGGCAGGAGCTGATCTAAGTGGAGGCTTCTGTGACCCTGTCAGGGCTCCTGCCTGCCCTTGGTGGTGTGCTCCTGCTTGCCTCTGTGCCAATGCTGGCCGAGCTAATTTGGGGAAAAATAACCTTGCAAAAAGTGCTTTGTGTTCAGCCAAATTGCCTGGTGCAGCAGCTGTTTGCATGGTCACAGCCAGTGCCCCGGTGCAAGGGAAGGGGCTGGGGAAGGGTGGGTCCTGCCTTGTTGAAATTAGAGGGTTTAAATTGCCAGAGGCCTGAGTGCATGGGATTGAGGGGAAAGGGGAAGCAATTAGTTCACAAAACCCCCAGGATCTGTTAACAGCAATCCACCTGGCTCCTGACCTGAGCCCGGCTTCCACTGCCGGTGATGTGACATTGCTTCACCTGCCAAATGACATGCACCTGGCTTGAAGGTAAATCTCTTTGTTGTCTCTTGCTTGGATTATTTGTAAAGGTCAGGGTCCCGGGGAAGCTCGGTGCTGCTGTCTGCCCGAGTAGGTGGCACCAGGTCCGGAGGCGAGTTGGATGGGGATGCAGCAGGAACTGTTTGTCCTGACGATGCAAGTGGGCAGATCTGGGATCAGGCTCTGCTGATTCTGCTCTGAGGAACAGGAGGGAAGGAAGCAATTTCTGTAAATTTAGTAAGAAAGTCCTTAAATCTAATTGCTGGAAGTGGTTAGGGAAGCTGACAGACTATAATCAGCATCGTGACTTTTTTCCGGCTCATCAACAATGCCAGAGCTCCTTGACTGCACTCAGCGCAGCTCTGGTGCAGCCTGGGGAAAAGGGACAGAAAGTGTCACCTGCTCGTGGGTCGATGCCACCTGCCAGGAGCAGCACAGCCAGGCAAGCACCACTGTGGAGCCTTTGAAGACCTCTGGCTGGAGAGCAGCCAGAAGCATCTGTTTAGAGGGGGTGTCCAGCCTAAAAAATCGATGATAAAACATTTTAAGAGGCTAATTATGCACAAACAACTGTAGCAAATGGGAAAGTCAGGGCTAAAGTTGAGTTTAAATTGCAGTGGCACTTCCGAGAGATGAGCTTTCCTAATAACGGTGCTATGGCTTCGTGCTAATTGGGAATAAGAAGGGGTGACACAGCTCTGAATGACAGGAGGAGTGATAGCTGTTGCAGAAGGAAATTTCTTAGAGAGAGCAATAGGCAGCAAGGTCCATTATTCCTGAGAAAATGGAAATGTAGTGTCTCCACGAGATTTCAGATAATTTATTCTGTATTGGAGGCTGGGAGTGTGTGCTGTTTCATTGACATGATCAGTGGTGGAAATGCTACCTGACACTGGCTGGCTGCTTTCCTAAAGCATCTTCTATTAATCTTCTATTAATGTTAACTTAGTACTAATAAACAATTTTCTTGTAAATTCTCAGAAATGTAAGTTTTGTACCTAGAAAATTGTTACTCAGAGAACTGCAAGATATTCTGTGTTCTTCATAGATCACCCAGACTTGAATGCCTTGGGAGCGGGGGACTATATTTCAGCCTCAATGACTGAATGAATCACTAGGACATAGCTGCTTTGTGATCTGACATAATGTAGGGTGACATCACATGGCTTGATGTGACATAATGCAGCATAGCATGACATCTATGTGTCTATACACTTTTTATTATGTGGAATATTAATGCACTTAGCAGAAGTCCGGGCACATGTTGAACCTCATTTGCACAGCCAGGGTGTAGCTGTCAGTGGGACCGATCACCACTGGGAAAGCAAAGGGCTTGTTCGCATCTCTGGATGTGCTGGTACTTCTGAAAGGAGTTTTCGTCTGGAAGGCAACAGATTAGAACTTCAGTGGATTGTGGACTCCTAATTCCCTCTGGATCACTTAAAAATCTTGGGCTTAATTCCTTCTTACAAATCATCTGAAGTCCTTACATTTAAGGCTGCTGAGAAGCAGACCGGAAAGGGGCAGCTGCTCATCAGGTGAAGTGAAAAAACAGGCAGGAGCCTTTTGGGCAAGCTGAGGCACTGATGGGGTGCAGGGAAAGGGGTTTTTTTCAGTCCTGCCAGTGACTCCTTGAATATTCAAAAAAGCATGGCACCGATCAGGGCAGGGACAGGCCCCTCCTCAGCCAGCTGTACTTCATGAGCAGTCTGACCTGTCCTGGATGGGAGGTGTCCGTCACCTCCAACCCTCTGCTGCTGCTCCCTGGCAGATGATTGCATCCTGGTTCCCAGGGGAGCCCTGAACAGGCAGGAGTCCCCGGACCCCTGGGAGGGCGTCTCTGCTAAGGCACGGGATGGCATGTTTGGCCATTGCTGCATATGAATCAGAGGTTTCCACCATCCCAAACACACGATGCTCTGGGCCCATGCCTCAGTGATCCTCAATCAACAACTACGCTGTCCTGCGGCTGTCAGTGATGAAATTCATGTGCTATTTCATTTCCCAACACACGGATCATCTGAGATAATAGCAATGCCCATAGTTCTCCTTTTTTTTCCCTCGGAAAGTCACTTGCAGTAGTTTGAGGCATGTGGTGTGATGGTTTGGAGTTTGGTTTGAGCCAAAGCAATGTGGCGTTCTAAGATCTGTCAGGCCAAAGGTGCAAGCCCTTTTCTCCTCTGCAGGGACTGGCTGGTACCTCGCCCGCCCAGTGGAGAGCAGGACACGGGGTGAAGGTCCAGCTCCTTCCTGTGGTGCAGGCTGGGTGGGCGTGGGGGCATGTGGAGGGCATAGCCCCCCCGGAGGAGATCAGCTTCCATGGTCTGTTCTGGTGAAATCTCTACTAAAGGCTTTAACTTCGCACAGTTCAACTGACTGACAACTATTTGCAGCTCCAGGTAAACACTGGGAAGATCTCCCGGTACGCATGCATGGCTCAGACAGAGACTGCTGTGAAAAAAAAGTTTTAGTCCCTTACGGGCAGGATCCCATTAAGATGGAATTCAAAGAGTTTCATTCTGATGCTTGTAACAAACACAGGCAAATGTGGTAATTCCCCTAAATGAGAATGAAAACCCTTGGGACTGGCTGAGCTAAAGAATGAGCTTGTATATAGACAGTGAGCCAGGTGAGGACTCATCCAGATCCTCCCAAGGCCAGAGGGGTCCTTGTCTTGGCTCTGATGAGAGCTGGATAGCACCTTGCTTAGCAAGCATCCTGCAATTTTGAAGACAAAGCAACACCCCACGGTGAAGCCTGTGGCTGTGGTGAATGTGAACAGGCTGAGCCACAGGGAAGCAGTTTAACGGTTGCGCATGAAGGATCGTGCATGGCTGTGAGGACTGGTGCTGTGATGGGGGAGACCTGGCTGTTCCCAGTGACCACAGGATGCAGGGCGTAGCGTTGGGGTTACTAGGAGCGTGACAGAGCAGAAGAAAGAGGAAGCCCTTGGGAGCTGGGTGGGAATCTGGGCAGGTATGGCAGAAACCTCCATCCTGAGATGGTTACACTGCGAAGTGGCCTCTGGCTGGCATCCTGCAGTGGTCCAAGATGTCCTACAGCAGTTGTGATCAGTGGCTAAGACGGGGCAGTCAGGCAGGAGCTGGCATGGCGCAGCTGGTGTGGCTTCCCGGGTTCCTCCCCAGCCCCGTGCAAATCCCATCACGGCTGCTGTCCTGTGAAATGTGTTTTGCTGGAACATGCAGCATGTGGAGCTGCCCTGGGGTGGTTCTCCGCGGAGGAGGCGTGTGTGCCTGCGTGCTTTGTTACCAGCTCTGGTGAGAAATTTTCAGGCTGGCCTTTCTGCAGTGGTACCCCTGCAGCATGATCCCAGGTGCAGGTCTCCAGTGTGGCAGGGAGACCTGCTGTATCCAGCAGAGTCACTGCTTGTGTCCCGCAAGGAGTGGGGCTCCCACCTGTGCCTCTGGCCCTTTGCAGCCATGGAGCCCACCCTGGGATGCAGCTCTGCAAGGCAGCTGTGGGCTGCATCCCAGCTGGGAGGCATTTGGCTGGTGGGCCAGTGGAGAGGGAATGCAAACCAGCACTGGGGCACCTGGAGCTGGTGCTGTTATCAGGGTATAGCCAGAGGGAGGAGGCTGGGAGGGTTTCCAGCGGGGGACACATCCTGGGCCCCCTCTCCCTGCCCATGCCCGAGGCAGTGGAAGCAGAGAGGCGGACCCTGGTGCCCCTGCACCTATACAACCCACAAAACAGTAACAAGGGGCATACGTAGAGGCCAAGCAGGAGAGAAGAGTCAAGCTGGCTGGCTGGAACCAATACTTTCTTCCTTGTGTTTTTTCCACCCAGTTGTCAGGGCTGAGGTGCCTTTTCACAGTCACTGTCATACAGGGCATTTGTCTCCAAGCTGCAGAGGAACCAAAGGATGCCACCTGCTAGGGACCCATCTGCCCCTGGGCCAACTGGTTGGTTGACATTTAAGGATGGTCCGTGTGCTGTGCCCCAGGCATGTCTACTCTGTCTTGCAGTGCATGGCTGTGTATTGCCCCAGGGACCAGGCGCCGGCTCTGTGCTTGGACAGATGCGGCCCAGGGCTGAATGATCCCCTAGATGACTCTGCTCTGACATTAAACCCAAATGCAAAGGACCTGTCCTCGGGGAGCAGCGGATGGGCTAAGCAATGGCCTGCTGCGACCATCTGACTTGGGGCCTGCCATGGACTGGCTTGACAGCACCAGAGGAGAGGTGGATTCCCAAGTGGTGTGGTTGTGCATCAGCTTGTTTCTTCAGTGAGGCAGTGAGGATGCTTCTTTTTGAACAGCTTATAAAACCAGTGGTGGCATCAGACAACCTGCCTATCTTGGTGCCACCAGATGACCAAGACAGACAGGAAAGGCCAGCGTTTCCATGCAGGCTCTCCTAGGTCAGTGTGCCATGCTTCAGGTGGCAGCCACCCTCCCCTTCAAGTGCCCTTGGAGACGGTCCCCAGGAGGTGGTTCAAGAAGACCCTCAAGACTCATGCACAGAACCTCATACCCAGCTTAGCAGTTTCCCAGAACAGTGCATTGTCACTGGTCCCATTTTTAAAAGAGAGAAACTGAGGCATTCAGAGGGCCTGGGGCTTGTCCTGTTACATGGTCCCAGTGCTGCTGAGCCCAGTGCTCAGCCTGGACTCCGCTGCTTTGCGGAGCTTCTGGGCGCACATCCACCACCTTTGTGGCACAGCATGATGGGGTGGAGGCTGAGGCGTTCCCACCTACGTGCATACACTGCTTAGCCCAGAGATGGGGATTCAACCCCCTGCCACCTCAGAGGGGCTGAATCCCTTGTGTAGTTTGGAAGGTGGTTTTAGATAAAAGACCCCTGGCTGCAGACGGATCGCTTGGCTCTTCTGGGGCCAACTCTATGCAGCTGCAGCTGATACTGAGCAGGCGATGCAGATGCCTCTGCATGTTGGTATCGGTGTGCTAGCCTGAGCAAAAGTAGAGCAGGAGGAAAATGAGCTGGGAGTCAGTAAGATTTATCTTGTCTGTCTCCAAGTAGGGCAGAGTGCAGCAGGGAGCGGTCACATTTCTACTGTACTGGGTGTATTCTCCTTCCCCTGCAGAAATTAAGACATATTTGTCACTACAGCCCTGGTACTGTGATGGGTGGGCTTCAGAGGTGCTGCAGGACCCAGAACCACAGAGGACTAACACCGCTAGTCCTTCCTGTTTTTCAATGCTGTCTTAAGAGATGCAGCAGCTCCAGTGCTGCCTGCAGAATGAGGGGTTGCAGGGCTGCAGCAGGGTCCTCGTGGGACAGCCTGCAGAAGGGTCACTGTGACGCAGTGTTACTGCTGGGAATATATTGCCAAGCTGGGAACATGTGTTTTCCAAGCAGCACGAGCAGTCTCAGGCACATTGTTTTGTGTTTGTAAGTTGGGTTATTTTACTGCTGTTCTCAAAGCCAGCTGGTGCTTGTGCATTAGATGTGACAAGACAGAAGGATATTTCCAAGACCTCTACAGTCAGGGCTGGTATAATCCATGGAAAAATACTGCAGGAAGCATCCCTAGGTGATTTTTAGTGATGCCCAGCATCAGGGTGGAAAGGGCATACAGAGGCTAGAGACTGGCAAGCCTGTCCTGGGAAGCTGGGTAAGGCAGATGGCTGCTACTCCCTGCCTTCCAAGGCTGGGTTCAGCTCATTGCTCCTCACCATCGTAGAGCGAAGCTTCTGCACACTCATCCCATAGGCATGTTCTTGCTACGGCTGCTCGGCTTCCAGGGAAGGCAGGGAGCGGCTTCGTGCGAGGCAGTTTTCCCATCTGTGTTTGGGGAGGGCAGTTCAGGGCGCATTTGCACAGACCATGCCTGGTTCTGGGAACGTCAAGGTGCCTCCTGCCCAGTTGGACCTGTCCCTTTGGCAAGCGCCAGGGGAAGATCTTCAGGGGGAAATGGTCGATGTTACAAAATGTGCTGTGGGGTCTTGTTCCTGTGTCACATCCCTAATTCAGCTGGAGGAAGCGGCTGCCTCCTGCGCGGCAGAGGTAATGGACATCCAGTGCTCAGAGGGGTGTCTGAGGTCCTAATTCAGGCCCAGCTCTGCAGGTGTTGGGATTAGTGCAGAAACAAGGATGCTCCCTTCTCACTGTGCCCTGCCATTGCTCCCCTCCAGCCCAGAGCCACGCTGCTCCAAGGGGAGCACAAACCCAGCGTGGCAGCTTACACCCTCTGCCCAAGCATGGGCAGCATCACACCACAGAGAAGGGGCAGGCAGCAGGGAACTCCAGCGAAGGGACGTGGGTGGGAAATGTCATGATATGATTCAGTTTCACAATGTAAGTCCCCGTGCTGTCCCTGCTGCACTGCACCCATACACATCCCTGTGAAAATTGTGGGCATTCGGGAAAGCACACAGGGTGTGACTCTGAGAGCAATCAGCTCACATTTGCATATTTTTGCATAAGATCAGATCTCTTTTGCAGTCCATCAGAAGAAGCTCCACTGGGGCAGTGTCTTGTATCCCTGAAGGTCCCAGCTTCCCTGTGTGTTACTGGCCCCAAAGGCTCAACTGCAACTCTGTTCCTCTGCTGATCTCAAGGAGATTCTTGTTCTCCTGAACTGCTTGAGGCCATTTTTGGGACATGCTGTTGTAAGCAGGAGGTGAGATCAGTGGGGAACACCCAGCTCCTCCTCTTGGCTCTCTCTAGGTGCCCGTACATGGGTGGTAGATTGTTAAGGTCACAATCTGGTCTGGAACGCACGGAGTGGTTCTGCCGTCGCTAGAGTGTGAGTTCACAGCTAAGCTATGGAAACAGAGGCAATTAGCTGTAAATATGCAGTGGAAACCAAGAGATCCTATAATTTAATGTTAAGAGCTGTAATTAATGCTGCCTGTATGAGTATCTCAGCTTCTTATGGAATCCAGACGTTCCCGGCTGCTCCCTGTTTCCACAGGGCAGGCAGAGAGGGCAGCGGCCGCTGCCAGCTGCAGGCTGTGCAGGGACAGCATCCGCACGCACACCCTCTGGGGACCAGCAAAGAGCTACTCAAACACATGCAGCAAAGACATAAACAATAAATAACCTGTCTGTCTGTTTGTTCTTATGACATATCCAGATTTCATCTGCTTAAGCCCTGGGTAGGTGGGAAATGGGTGTGCGTGTGCTGGGCTCTGCCTGGATGCAGGTGTCAAGAGCAGGTCAGCCACCTATCTCTGCAGAGCAGATCTGGAATATGCACCAGGAGGGACAGCTGTGATGGCTAAAAGGCATCTAGAGGAGTCAAGTGGTCTCCTCCTCCCGGGTGCTGTGTGAGGGGTCTGTCCCAGGGGCACACGCTCTGCAGAGCAGCTGTGGGAAGGACCCGTGCTTCGATACCACCCGTATCAGCTTCTTGTTGCATCTGTGTTGCTTTGCAGTTGACCTGTGAAGTGCTAGGAAAGAGCGAAGCTCTGAACGGGTGCTAAGGACTGGATGAGACTTTAGTGCAGTCACTTGGAAATCAACATTAACCCAGGCAGTAAAACTGTATTTATGAATGTAGGTAAATAGAAACATCTCCATCTGGGAAAATGAGGTCTGCAAGAGGAAGGTGACTGGCTCATTCTCACCCAGCAAGTCAGGGACGGCACCTTCTCCACCCCCCGCAGGACCCAGGTATCCTGGTTACTGGTTCTGCACTGTGATCACAGGATACACTTAGCTCTCATAAAGTGCAGGGGGCTGGCACAGCCTGAAAGCACAGAAACTGAGACAGAAGCCTGACCTTAAAGAGGAGAAAAAGCTCTAAGTTTTTCTAGGAGGTACCTGGAGTTACACAGAGGTACCCTGGCCAATTTATAAGGCACGTTAACCTCTGCGTGAAACTCCCTGTGCCTTGTCCTCACTGTCAGTGCCCACCAGCAGTGTGCTCTGAGCCCAGCATGCTCGCACCTTCCTCTCCTCCTAAGGTGGAAAGGGGCCATGGACTGTAGATTTCAATCTCAAGGTAGTGAATGGGACTTTTTTTGGCATAGAGCCTCTTTGCACATGGGACTGTGACTCCTAGAGCAAGATAGGATCTGTCTCAAGCGATGCATGATTTGCTCTCTGCTAAGTGGCTCACCCTGTCAGACTGCAGTCCCCACCTGAGCCCTCTCCAGCTGAAGTCACATGGATGTCTTTCAGATGGTTTTTATTTGAACCCATAGATCTCCTTCTACGCTTTTCCAAAACAAGAGCACAAACTTGCTTCTTCAACAGTGACCCAAACCTCCTTGCCACACTTCCAAGAACTTCTTCAGCATCAGGCTTGAAGCAGTCTCTTTTCCTTGCCTGCTGTCTCTCGTCTTGGCTATGTGTCTCAGAGGCGGCTGTTTCAGGACTGCTGTCTGTACAAAATTAGCTCTTGAGAACATGTGTTCAGGTGTACTTGAAGCAGACCCGCTGGTGTCAGTACAGCTGTTCCTGGGTTGCAAAGTTACGCCTATGTGCAAGTCTGCTACAGCAGGGTTTTGGTTAATATGTCCCTTGGTGTACAACTGGGATTTTTGTCAAGTTCCCGGTGTTCTGATTAAATGAAGTTTCTCCTGGGATCATTCATCTATTTGATCACAGCAGGGATGTTCGCTACTCTATCTTCAGAAGGTTTTCTCTCACTTAGGCAACTGAATGCTTTTCCAAAGATTCACGGGACCGTGATTTGCAAACAACCAGTTCAGCTGGTTCAGCTTAGTGATGAGGAGCAGCTAACCAGTGTTATCCTACCCCATCCTCCAGTGCCTTTCCATCTCTGCTTTCCATTTTCCTTCCTGCACCATTCCCCCCACTGCCCCCTGCCCTCGCTGTCCCCTCTGCAGACGGGGCAGAAGCATCCAGTTCTGCAGCAAAGCCCGGCTTGGGGAGGGACTGCAGGGCCACGCGGGGAGGAGAGCAGAGGTGGTGATCGCAGAGGTGTCGCAAGCTGGGAGGAGACACGATGGCTTTTGGGTGCACAAGGATGTGGGTCACTGAGAAGACATTTGGAAAGGCCTGATAGTACCTGCCATTCCCTCGGTGCCTTGGTCTCTGGAGGCCACCCTGAGTGCACCTACCCTCTCCCAGCGCTGGGTGAGGAGCTCTGACAGAGCCACGAGTGACTCAGAGCAGTGCGGTGTAACCGGTGTAGTCCTGCCAGCTCCGAGGTGACCTTGCTATGACACGATGTGCTGGCAGCTCCGCAGTGCCAGCAAGGAGCAGATCCATCCCCTCATTCAGGGACGGTCAGCACAGCACTTCTGGTGTGGGATGGGCGTAGTCAACAGCCATCCCACATCCCCCCGTACGCTTCGTGCAAAGTGTATCTTCCTGTTCCAGCTCCTTCTGCCTTATCTGTGACTTACCACTGGGGCCTCCCTGAACAAGTCCTGGCTGAAAACTCCAAACCACCACGGGACAGGTGGGGGCTGGGATCTGGATGGAGTCCTCAGACTGCTCCACGTGGCGGTTGCTTCTGAGTGACACCCCGAGGAGCTGCAGCCAAGCAGATGGATGGATAGGGAGCCAGCCAGCGATGCAGGCAGGCAGGGAAAGGAGAAAGGGAGATCTTGTCTCAGGACTCTGCTGTCCTTTTTACATTTACAGATTCATGTTCCTCTGTGGCTGGTGGGGTTTTTTTATCGTGAAAGAGTAAGAAGAAAAATTAAAACATGGCAACCTGGTCCCTTACTAAGCAAACAGAAAAAAAAAAATAAAGTGCCTGATGAGTTCTTAAGGGACAAATAAAATGAACCATCTGGTGTTCGTTCGGTGAGGAAACCCCCATGGTACGTGGGGCAGATAAGCCGTGGCTCTGTCGGCAGAGGCTCGAGGGGAGACATGGCTACGGAGGCGCGTGGTGCCCATGAGGACATCTCTGCCCGAGGCCACGCACGCCGAGCTCAGGGGCTGCCGGGGACATGGCCCGGCGCTGGCCCTGCCGGGGTGGCTCTCCTGAATGGCAGCACTGCAAATGCCCCTGGGCTTGGCATGCTGATGCCCTTTTGGTCCCAGTGTGGGAGCAGGTGAACTGAAACCTCCACCCTGGCGGGGACCCCAGGCACTCACCATCAGGGGCTGAGCAGGGAGCGCTCCGACACTGATGTGGTGCTTGGCAGATGTGAGTGCTGTTCCGAGCTTGGGGAGTCCCCAGACAGGTGAAGAGCAGAGCTCTTGAGTGACTTGCAGCTTGAAGCTTCTCTGCAAAGACTTACACACCTGCAGCTCTTGCCAGCTAAGGAGCATTGCTCATAGCCTGCAAGCACAAGCAATGCGTGTTCCCTGGGGTTGTGCCTGGCATTCGTGGACCTGCCTCTGGGCTGAAGGCTCATGGCATACCTCAGGATGGAGCTGTCTGTGCTGGGGTTCCCAAGGACTCCAGATGGGGAGCATGGAGACACTCCTCATCTCCCCTTCAGACCTCCAACCACCAGCAGGTATGATTTACCAGGGACTGAGGACCTGGAGGTATCTGTAAGAAGATGCACAGGAGTTTATTAATCCTTTGTTTGCAAGGAGTTGAAGGTCACTGCTCCATGGCTCCATTTCTAACACTCTCTGTAGTCCCTCTTCATGGGATGGGGTTGTCAAAGCTTCCTCCAAAAATGCTCTTTTTGAGAATGAGGTGTTTGCAGAAGCTTTTGTGATGCTGTGGCTGTAAGGCCACTGCTCCTCCAGATCTCAGCCTGAGATTTCAGCAGGTTTTGAAGGCTGGAGGGTAACGATAACCTGGAGTGCTTGGGGAAGGAGGAGGTTATCAGGAAGAGAGACCCAGGATCTTCACAGTAGCGCGTGACAGAAGGACAACAGGCAACAGACATAAACTGATAAAATAGTTTTGGAATAGATATGAGGAAAAATGTCTTCACTGTGAGGACAGTCAAGTGGTGGAATAGGTTGCTCAGTCTCCACCCTTGGAAGTTTTCAAGCCAAGACTGGATAAAGCTGTAAGCATCCTGGTCTGATCTCATAGCTGACCCTGCTTTGAGCAGGAGGTTGGACTAGAAACCTCCAGAGGTCCCTTCTGACATGAATTACTCTTTAATGCTGTAAGCCTAAGAGCAGAATGGGACCAGCTCCTCAGGGATCTGTGCAAGAGGGTGTAGGGTGTGGGGATGGATCTCTAAACACAATTCTACAGAAAAGCTTGAGACAAGATGCAACAGGCCAGTATAGGAATCAAGGGGTGTGATGTGCAGGGGCATGTGTGTGGGTGCTTAATGCCCTGCTTCCCTTAGCAGTGGGGGCTGAGCAGGCCTGAAGGCTGAAAGCACTCACTGGTGCATGTTCCCTCTTGAACCGGTACCTGTTTTTATCTTCAGTGCTTTCTTTGTGGGATAAGCCTAGATTGGAACCAGTGATACTGGTGGCTTTGCATGCCTTCGCAAGGTGTCCCTTCCTTGCCCAGTTCTTCTTCTTTGTGGCTCCTACGGGAGCACCCAAAGGACGTCCCTGTGAAATGGATTCCGCAAAAACGAGCCGTTAGCACACTAGGAAAGGGCTGCAAGTCAAGATTGCGCAAATGATTAATTGCAATGTTGGAAACACTCCCTTTTGTTGCACTCAGGGATTCAGGTGCATTTGGTGATGCTGCGGGTCTGCCTGCCGTCTGTTCCCAGGAAAATATGATCTGTTAAATGGGAGTTTGGGCCAAAATGTTCAAAATCAGAATAACCAGGGTTTCTTTTTTTCTGGGCTGTGAAAATGCCCTTTTAAGAATCAATAAATTTGTATGCAGATTCCCAGCACATGAATAATTCAAGGCTATAAGAAAGGCGAAACACTATAGTGGTTTGATTATGCAGTTGTTTTAAATAAGCAAAATTAGTTGTTAATGAGACCCCTATGCATATTTAGGAAAGCTGAATAATTTATTAAGAGCCAAGAAGTGACGGCTGGAGAAGGGAGGAGAAAGCCAAGCAGCTCTTTTGAGATTGATTGTGTTACTGTGCTTGGGGGAGAAGAGGGCACAAATCAACCCCTTTTTGAATAAAACACAAGTAATGCACATGCTTTCACGAAACAGCTCTGCAGAGAGACCAGGTGATGTCCTTGCACTGAGTGCAGGGGCAGACACTTTTACAATGGGGTTATGAATTAAGGATAATCATTAGGTGGCATCACAAATGTTGGGCAGTTCAGGACCCTGCAGCCCAGGAACATCCATTTCTTTCCAGTCTCTTTATGAATCACCAGTCTGACAAAGAAAAATACACTTTCCAAGGCCCCAAATCATAAATGCTGGACAGAAGAGGGACATTTCAGGCAGAGAGAGCACAAAACAGAAAAGTGATTCTACCCATTTTTTCATCAAAAATTTCCCTAGGTTTTTCTCCTGACAAGGGCTAATTATTTCCAGTGAAGCTCTTCTGCGTTAGTAGCATCTGCGCACATCCTGATCCCTTTGTCTCCCATGCCCAGGCGTGCTGGGGGAGACGTGCCCCCACGGTGCGAGCTGCAGGCAGACTGCATCACGCTGCTCTTCGGTGTGCAGGCAGAGCATGACGGCTGCTGCAGCTTTCCTGGGGCAGGTCTAATAGCTCTGATGAGCTCCTCTGTCCCTTTCTGCTTTCCCCACTGAAGCTGCCAGCACCTTGGAAAGCCTAGCAGGGATCACGGCTCGACCGAGGTAGCCCAGAGACAAGAGGGTGGGTCATGATTTTGGGAGGGTCATCTGAAGTAAAGGTTTTGCACATGCAAATCCTTGCAAGTGTTCCCTGTGTGGATCACTGGTTCTCTTATATGTGGGAAGAGTGGTGCTCTCATCTAGTGGCACCTACAGACACGCAGACACGGGATGTGCATGGACCTTGAGGGTGCCTCAGTGTTGCTGTCATGTATGGGTGAAAAAGGAGAGTCCGAGCAGCAGAGTTAGCAGCCCTGTGCTGTCTCTACATGACCCTAGGAGAAGTCCTTGGAAAGCAGATGTGAAGCTCTGCGTACCTAGTCTGTGGCATTGTTTTATTTGAATTTTTTCTGTTCCAGGGTTTACTTTTTTGCACAGAAGACATGGTAGAGGACTGGTGCCATTTTATCCCAACTTGGTGGTCATTTCTCTAGCGTTTGTTTTCTTAGGCTTGGCAATTTGAGCTATGAAACCTGGCCCCATCACACCTGACAATGCGGTGAAGTGATGCTAGCTTTGCAAGGGTACCCACCTCCTCCATTCTTGGGTGAGGGCCACGTGGGTCCTCCCCCATGGTAGAGTCACCCCACCTGGCTCTGTCCTTCCAGAGGGTGCTGCATGGAGCTGCCATTTCGCTGCATGGAGCATGCCACACAGCTACCAGTTCTGTGGGGTCTCTGCTGTGGACCGTCACTGCAAGATGAGTTTGGGTGTCCTCTACCAAGCAGTGACAGTGCTTACACCTGCTTGGAGGAGTGGGGACTCTTCCCATGGCACGTCTCCTTTTCCTGCAGCCTTCTGCTCAGCACAAGCCAAGAGCCTCTGCTTCTTCTGCCACTTGGTTTGGGTTTGTGGGTCAGTGCTAGGAGCTGATTTCAGCTGTTCAAATCCTAGTGACCTGGATAATTGCAGGGAGCAAAGTTTGTAAAGAGCAGAGGTGGTGCTGGATTCTGACATAGCCAGGTCATTTCATGTGATGTGTGAGTGCTTGGGCCTGATGTCTTGTCCTGTTTCCTCCATGCTGGTTGATCGCCAGCAAGGTGGATGGGTCGTACGTGTTACAGAAGAGAGCTTGAGTTTCTGGTGCCTGGACTATCACCAGATCTTACACCCAGCTGGGGCCCCTGCCTTTACCACAGCCACAGGGCTTCTGGGGGGATGTATCCCAGCAGAGCCAGCCCGAGCACCTTGTTCAGGGTAAGCAGCTACGGGTTCCCAGACCTCTTGCTCGTTGTGGACCTGCGCCTTGTCTCTCGCTGTAAAGGAGAGGCCATGGAAAAGCAGAGGGCTGTTGGAGAAAGATTTCTAAGGCAGCTCCGAGCAGTGTATCTCCACTTCAGTGCTCCCTGGAGAAGCATCCTTGGCCCAAGAAAGAACGGCCAGTGCAAAATGTTTCTCTAGGACAGCTCTAGTCACGGATGAGGTCAGAAATGTGGGTCCATGCGATGGTGCATGCCCTGGACCAGACACACCAGCCCTTGTCTGATTTCTGTGCTGGTAGGTGGCTTGATCTTGATCTGTGTGGTGGTCTAGTAACTCTCTGAGCATATTGCACCCCTGGATGATGTGCAGAAGGTGACAGATTTTTGACCCTGGGAATTTGTCCCGTTTCTTTGTGTGCAATGAAGTTGCTGGAATAGATTCATAGCTCCCACAGAGTGGTTTTCATCAAGAGGCAGGCACAGCCTGTGGACAAGCTGAGCTCCCAGAAGGATCAATGGGGTGCTCAGGGCCAGGAGCCATGGGTTTGCCATGTGGGTGGAAATCTTCCTGGGTGCTTGTCATGATGGGCAGCCCGCATGGCTGCTCTGCTTTTGGGAAGAGAGGTCTTGGGAATCCTTGCTATGAGTCAGCCAGAAAGGAGGCAAGGAAGCGAGCTGCAAGTGCCAGGTCATGGCTCAGGTCGTTCAGCAGCTGCTCCTCAGCGGGTATGGCAGAGCGTGGACCTTGCCCTGGGAGTGGGTGTGGGGAGCTTCCCCGGCTGCTCGCTCCTGTGGAAGTTTGGTTTGTGACCTTTGATCGCATCGGGGAGCCGCTCTGCTGTGCAGTGTTTGTTGACACGAGCATTGGTTGTCACCTGCACAGGAGCTGCCCCCCATGTGCCAGCAGCTTTGCCAAGCGCGGTTGCTTGCCTCTGGAGCTGACAGCCACCCTAGGCCAGAGCAGATGCCCCATCATGAAGTGTAGGGTGGTCACAGCAGAAGGGGGACAGGTGCTGGACCTGCTTCTCTCCTGGAGGAGCACATGCAGCTTCATCTTCCTGGTGGTCCCCATGGCTCCTGAGCTGTCCGGGGACCTGCTCAGCTGGGCTGGTGCCTGGGCATGGCGCTGGGAGGTTACAGGTGCCCTCGGCCCTGGGGAGGCTGGTGGGACCGATGGCAGTCGATTTGCACTTGAGATAGGAAAGGAAACTGTTTTCTCAGGGAGGTGACGTTGGACTGAGGGCCAAATTGATTTCCATAAATATTTGAGCAAGGCTGAATTATTTATGACCCTCCAGTGACACAATGGAAGGAACCGATGGAATCGTCTGTGAATTTTCCAGATGATTTAGTTTAAAAATGCTGCTCGTTATTATTTATGTGGGTCAGATCCCCCTTTGCTCCTGGCCAGGCCTTGCACATGAGTAACATAAACACAGAGTCAATATACAAATCTCTCCCTTTATCTATCTTAATCTGCCAGTCAGTAAGTGAGCAGCAGCCTTGCTGTTTGATTCCCCAAGAGGACTGTAATCAGAAACCTTTGTCATTCAAATGAATGCAGAGGAAAAGGGAGAAAGAAAAAAATAAAAAAGAAAGAAAGAGAACAAAAGGAAGAAGGAAAAGAAGAATAAGAGAATAAATGAAAGAAAGAACTTGAAGGAAGAAGGAAGAAAGAATTTATAGGAAGGAATGAAAGAAAGTGGAAAAGAAGACAGAGGGATGGACAAGAGGAGGCGTTTGCACAGACTGAGCATTGCACAGCGGGAAGCAGGAACTGGACGGACCCGAGTGCAGCCAGACTCCTGCACATCCATGTCAGACCTGTGCACTTCACACCCAGGAAAGCACATCTCGCTACTGCCCTGCTATTGCTGCTTGCAAAGGGAAGAGATGGTGCTGAATAGTTTCTGGGTGAGACCACAAGGAACTGATAGGAGAAACGGGGCAGAGAAGCACTTCCCACCTCTGGGAAGGCAGGGACTGCCATGAAACAGGACTTGTCAGCTTACAGGTATTGGCTGGAAAGGGACCTTGGAAGTCTGGAGTCTGATCTCTCGCTTGAAATGGGAGTAACATCACCTTTTGAGGGTGCAGGTGTGGAATGAGTAGTTATTGCCAAAACAACACAATGAAATGAATCAGAAGCCCCAGTTGTCAGTGTGGTGTGGAGATCTGGGGCATGTGTCTCCAGAAGGTTCAGCTCTCTGTGATCTGAGAGAAGAGGAAGCAGAGAGCGCGCTTTGGAAACTCAAGAACATGAAAATGAGATCTCTAGAACTAGGGCTGCTGCTGCTTCTAAGCCATTTCAGCAGATGCCAGCTGCTGGGTGTGGAGCAAAGGGCTTATGAAATGCTGGGTATTGTTCTGGGTCTACTGAATCAGAAGAGGATTTTGGGTCTGAGCTTAGGTGAGGTTCACCAAGGTCTTCAACTATCACGTGGGTTGAGTAGGGTTTTTCAATTGCTGAGCAGTGAAAGTGGATGGAAGGTGTCTTTCTAGATCTGTATACAGGGAGTTGAAGCTGAAGTGTATTAATTAAGTGGGTTTGAATCCCTAATTGACAATTGAAGTGGACTTCATTTAACTAAGATCAGTTCATATTCACTTTTCTGTTCACTCAAGCTGATGAGAAGCGCTTGTGAGAGCCGTTTTAAGTGGTTACCTCTTCACTAGAAAAATGATATTAATTTGAGTGGCAGTGATTTCAGAGACATTTTAAGCCTTGGCTTTCCCAGAGCCATGCAAAGCAAACCCCATGCTATAAACCCCACTGTACTTCCAGTCACATCCAGTCCTTGGGTTGCCCCAAACTTGCCTTAGATGGGACCCTGCGTATGGGCCCATTTCTTTTCACTGGCCAGCAAAAAGTGAAAGTTTGGGGGCTGAAAGAATCCCAGAAAGAATTAGTTTGGGAGGGACCTGTGGAGGTCTCTGATCCAGCTTTCTGCTTCTTGCAGAGCTGGCTTAAAATCTGCAGCAGGTTTCTCAGGACCAGTCCCTTCAAGTGTTGAAATTCTCCAGAGATGGAGGTTCCACCTCATGCCTGGGTGCCAGTCCCAGTGCTAAAACATTCATGTTAAGAGAGATGAGTACCTGTCAGCCTCTCGGCCCTGACGTTTTGCTGTCAGGCTTGGGGGAAGCACAGAACATGATGCCTTCAGCTTTTGGTCAGAAGGTGGCTTTGGATACAATTTTATGAGGGGTGCTTCTCAGGTAGGCAGGGAAGGATCCCTTCACCCATGGCCACGCTCTCTGTTTTCTGAGTTTTGACACTTTCTCATTGCAAAAATGACCAAAGACCTGTTGTTCTTCATCATGGCAGCCACGTGCAGACTTCAGGCAGGATCCTGGGTGTGCAGGAGGCTGAACTGGGTTGCGAAGGGGTTTGCTGTAACACTGCAGCAGCTGGCCCTGGAGGAGAAACCACCTGCTCTCTGGGCAAGTAAGAGTGTTGTAGCAAGCCTTGTGGGGTTTCCAGGTGTGAGACACAGAAGGACTTTTTTGTGACCTCAGAGCTTCTCATTAACTCCTGACTCAACTTCTGATGGATGCCACAAGGGCAAAGGGCAAGATCTCAGTTCCCTGGATTTGCCTTTGGATGCAAAAACGTCTTTGCAGAGACACAACTACGTACATTGGGGTCAGCTCTTGCCTGGGGGCATTTCGAGCAGAGCTGGTTTGGGCAGCATCCTCTGGGCTGCTCTCACAGCCCAAGCCCTTGGATGCTCTTCCCAAGCTAGCATTTCCCCCGTTGCTGCTGCTCCCTGGGTGCTGGCGCTGGGAACGGCCCAGCTGCGTGTGCTGTGTAAGCAGAGGCAGGAGGGCTGTTTTCACCCTGTGCCCTTGAATGGCCACGTCCTACCCAGCTAATCATTAGCCAGGTTAAACACGCAGGGCCAGGCTGTCTCAGTGTTTCTCTGTACCCAGGACCGGACGGTGGCTCCGGCGGGGCTGGGGTGGAGGCAGCCCCACACCTCCCAGTCCCACCTGCAGTAACGTGGGTCTCCAACCCTCCTGTGGTCCTTGGCTGAGGCCAAGCACCACCACACCACCATTTCACAATACAATCAGAGCTTTTTCCCCTGCTACAGTAACAAACTCTTCAGGGTGTCTCTAGAGCCCTTTGCACCCTGTGACCATTTTTGTCTTGGCTCAAAGCCCGTCATGTGCTGATGCTCTCCCTGTGCCCCCATCAGCCCTGAGCCCTGGTCCCCATCGCAGGACATATGACTATCTTCCTGACAAAGTCCTGGGGGCACAGCCAGGGCAGGCATTGAGGGGAGCAGGACATGGCTAGGAGCCACTAAAGGTGTCATCTGAGGTAACGGTGGCATCTGGGATAGCTGCAGAGGTCAGATGGACCACCTCTGGGGTCAAACAGTGTAGGAGCAGGTGGAAAGATGCTGGTGTGCAGCAAACCTGTGACCAGGAGCTGGGGGAGGTGATGCTGGGGGTCTGCTTGGCCAATTGTGTGTGATACGCCAGGGTCATTCAGGCTTCACAGCCTAAGTTCACGGTTCGCTCTGGGGGAGGCTCATTGCAGCAGCTCTGCATGGTGGCTTCTTCTGATGACAGCAGTGACCTGCTGCAGCTGGCAAGGGAGAGACGTGCTGCCCTGGTGCCCTGGCCCATGGCTTGGCGTTGTCCTGGGTTGCCCTGGCCTTATCTTGCTGTTCCTTTGCCCACCCCGAGAGACAGCTGTGTGTCCAGCCTTCCTTTCATCCCTCTGGCAATGCCAAGGACCAGGGCTGTCCCTGAAGGCAGCAGGGAGGACACAGTATGAAATGTGATGTTGTTTCTCTGGTGGCTTCATCTGGCAGGACCAGGGTGTTGGCAAGCACTGACAGGCTGCGTCAGTCCTGCCGGTGGAGGTGCGGCAGGGGCCAGGCTGGCTTTGTGCTGCACTTGTGGTGGGGCAGGATCCCAGCCCGAGCTGCCTCGGCAATGCTGGGCTCTTCCACCACCTTCCTTTGCGTCTGGCGATGCCCTTGGGAAACTGCATCTGCAGGCATTGTAACTTCATGTCTCCTAATAAAAAAATGTAAAATCTGTACTTGCAGGCCAAGGCCCGTACCTGCCCTTTGGCTCAGAGGCTTAGAAAGACACCGTATGTTGTCCGACTCAGAGATGAAGCAGGGGTTAGGTGGTGCTCAGCATTGGCAGTAGCATCTCCCTCCTGTACCGTGCTGAGCTATGAGTGACTCTCGGGCTGTTCCAGAAGGTGCCAGCACCAAAAGGGACTTGTCACTTTGCAGCTGGGCTGGTGGGAGCTGCCCACCTCCTGCTGCCCTGGACTTCCAGCTCCCCTCAGGGAAGGTGCCCAGGACCTGACAGGGCGCCCAGCCATGCCCAGGTACTGATGGATGGTGTGGCTGTGGGGAAGGGTTCAAGGGTGTTGGGGAACCTTATAGCATCATCCTGCAGGTCCCTTGGCAGGCATTGGAAGCCGGTCTCCTGTGCCCCCTCACATCATCCCCCCAGCTCTGTGTACGGCTGGTAACTCCTTCTGCAACTCTTCCCAGGAGACAGGTTTAGGAGAAGACCAACTTGGCTCCAAGTTGGCCAAGCTGGTGAGGTCCTGCCACATACTGGGTGGTGAGCAGTGGCCTGGATGGTGAGGCTGGGAATGAGGAGAGGTTCATGGGGAAGGAGGTGTGTGCTGGCCTTCTCTGCTGGCTACTGATGGTGTTCCAGCCTTGGAAGGGCTGGCACAAGGGTGGTCATGCCTCCGTGCAGCTGCATGGCCTCATGCCCAGCCTGCCCAGGACCATGGAGCTCCTTTGCCCTCACAAGGTGGCCTTGCCTTGAGGTTCCCAGGTTCTGTGTTGCTCTGCTAAGCCACAAATGACCGGGATGCAGGGCAAGAAGATTGCACCTTCCAGCACCCAGCAAAGTCCTGCTCTCCTGAGACCATCCACTGCTGGGAATCCAGGGAAATCATGAACATCTGAGGCTTTTCCTCTTCCACCCACTGCACAGGGACTTCCTTGACATGTCCTCTGGGACTGAATCAGGGCATATCCCTTTCTGGGAAATGGCTGTGTCATCTAGAGACATCTGTGCTCCCAGGAAATGTGAGCTGCAGCTTCCTTCTTTGTGGCAGCGCCTGCAGGGCCGGCGCAGCCTGTCACCGAGCCCTGGCAGCGCGTCTGTCCTGTCACCGGCCTCCGTCCGGCTCTTCCAGCCGGGGGTCCCAGGGTCAGCGGGGCTCTTTCCCCAGAGGCAATGAAGCAGTTGTGTTGTGTGGGGCTGGTGGGCTGCCTGCTGTTCAGCTCCTTTGTTTTCTGGGAGCTGCTTCTGCGAGGGAAACAGGTGGATCTGAGGGGATCCAGCCTGGTGAGAAGTCACGCAGCACAGACGGCCCTGCTCCAAAGTCCGACACTGCCTCCGCCACCACCCTGCGCGTTTCACTCTGGGAAGGGCAGCATGGATCAGCCTGATTTTTATTTTTTTTTCCTCCTGGCTCCAAAAATGTTGATGGGTTTGGGAGAGAGCGGAGGCTGGGGAAGGGGTGCTCCCTTGCCCGCTGTGATGGGGATCACGAGCCGCCTGTGGCTCTGGCTCGCAGTGGACGTCTGTCAGTGTCACATGAGCCATCAGGAGACAGATGGCATTTTACTGCCTGGCTGGAAGTCGCCCCTTTCTTTTCTTGCCTCCCCCTCCCTTTCTTCTTCCCTTTTTTTTTTTTTTTTTGTTGTTGTTGTTGTGCCGGTTTTGTGCTTAAAAGAAACTGAGAGGGAGACTGAGAGCAGGGGGAAAGGACCTTGCCTTTTGAACTGCTGTCTGATGGTAGCAGAGACCATCTCTGTGGGGCTGGGGCGTCTGCATCGCTGCCCCCCCTTGCAGGGCTCAGCTACCAGGGCCTGAGCAGGGGCTGGGGAAGGGGGTTGCAGGGGGGATGCAAGGGGTTTGCTCGGGGTAGGAGGGTGCCTGCGATTTGGCCAGGCAAACACTTGATGGCCGTAGCCCGGTTGGCTCCTGATTCCCCCAGGGGAGCCAGTTCTGCTCCCTGCAGGCAGGGCTGGCCCTGCTTTATTAACCCTTCAGAAACTGCAGAGCTGGACCCTGTCCCGTCCTTGGCACCCAGCCCGAGGGCAGCGGGTGAGCGGCAGGTCCTGGCTGTGCAGTCCGTCCTGTGCGGGGACAGTGTGTGGGGCAGGCGTGAGCTGGGTGCAGGCTGACGGCGCCTTCAGGCTGGGTTCCTGGGCTGCTAAAGACTTGACCAGGCTGAGCCATGGTGTTGGTGTTAGCAGGCTGGACTAAATGAAGACCTGCAGACAACCTTTCTACCAACTCTGGAATGCTCTGAAGTCCTTTAGATGCCCTGGGTTAAAAGCCCCAAGCTGATCAGCTGGGTGACTCAGGCTTTTCAGACCCCACGTAGCCATCAATAAAGCTAGAAGACAACTATCAGCCTTCCTAAAATATTCCTGACCTCATCGCTGCTCAGGCTGAGGCTCTGCCCTACCCTTTGGCTTTGCATGAGTGCGTGTGAGCGTGCACAGCCGTGCAAGTGCCTTCACATGCATGTGTGAATTGCACGGTGGGTGCCTGCAGGAGCTGCCAGCTGTGGACAAAGACACAGGAGACGATGACACAAATGGTTGGGATGAAATTCTATTTCATTACAAAAAGAAGCGATGTAGGCTTAGTCACATCTATGACAGCAAAACACTGAGCTAGAGAAACAAGAAGATCTTGAAAGGAATCGAGACTTTTCATCTGGCACTTCTCCCCAAAATGTATTTACTTAAGAACTAAAAATTAAAAGTATTATTGAAATAAATAGTTCAGTAAATTACATCTACTGTATTGTGCTTTCTTTTCAAATGAATATCCATTTTATTTCTAAGATTTTTGAAGTGCTCAGAATAAACCTTCCTTTTCAGTTTGAATTCGGTATTTCCTGCCTCCCCATAGGACTTAATGTAACAGAGGTTTCCTCAAACATTTTTGCTTCCAGGGTATCTGAAATTACAGGTTTTCTGCTCAAAACTGTGAACAATCTAAGAAGTCAGACGCCTGCACAGATGTGTTCAGGTGCAAGTGTCCTAGCCAGACCTGGGTAGGAGACTTTGAAACACCCACAAAAAATATTTCTCTTTAAATCTTTCCTTTACATCAGTACATGATGATGGTTATCTCAGCGCCTGAAAGCAGGTCCCCTCTGCCAGGGTGCAAGGGCGGTCAATTAATTCATTATGTTGGAACTGATGGCAGTTACATAAAATTTCCAAAATACTATGGACCCACCTGCTGCCATGCCTGCACAGCGAGTGCAGCACTTGCTATACCCTCATCTCTCTGGCTTCAGATATGCATGTAGTTATTAATATAATCCAAATACAGCCATTATTACTCATTTGGAATTTATTATGTGGAGTGACCTCAATAAATGGGTGATAGGAGGTGGATGGTACTTTACTGGACACACACAGTACATTAACTGCCTTATTAAATATAAATTATGTCTATTTGCATTTCCAGTTCAAGGCTTTTACTTCTTATGTGGTTGTAGGTAGTAGAAGTTACTCTCTGAGCTCTCAGAGACTCAGCCCTGCAGCTGAGAAGTGATCCTGAGCTCTACTTTGCTGGTGTTTCAGCTGGCAGGCTCATGGCATGAGTTTTTGCTGTCTTGGTACAAACGTGCGTGTATGCTCGCACGTGTGTGTACGAGTGCATGCGTGTGTAACATCGCCTGCACAGACACCCTGCGCTAGGGACCTGCTCCCAGGAGGGAACAACCAGCTGATTGCTTAAGACCATGACACTGGAGGTGATGCTAGAGCTGTGCCCCAAGAACAAAGCTCTCAGGGAAGGCCCAGGGGAAAAAAATGGTATTTCCAGAAGGTGCTGAAGGCTTCAAGGTGGGAAAGAGTCTGCTCATGGTGCCCCTGGTTTGTGTGTGCTGCTGGGCTGCTGTGCATGGGGGCTGAGCAGTGTTCTGCTGCTGCAGGTCTGTGGAGGATGGAGGTGATCTGTGAGGTGGGATATGTTCAACCGTCATGTTTAGGGCCAAGTGAAAGCTGACAACTCTGTTCCCACAGCTGCTCGCAGCCAGGACTGTGCCTTGCAGCCTCCAGTTGCGCTGCTGCTTATGCCAGGGCAGAACAAGAGAAGAATTAAACCTCGATCCTCGTGGCTGTATTGTTTGCATCTCCCCAGCTATTTTGGGTACAGCATGGTCACACGCAAGCCTGGGAGGTGGCATGCATCCCCCCGCTCCCCTGTGGGCTGCTGAAGTTCTTCCCTGGAGCATGCTTGCTCTGGTACCATAGCAAGGGTGGCCTGGATCAGACATTGCCCTGGCTACTGGATGAGCCGAGCGCCATTTCTGCAGCGCCTTTGGAATGTAGAGATCCGGTGGTGAGCATGTAATTATATAAAGATACTGTAATGAGAAGTGACTTAAATGGACTATAAAGAGTCCTGTGTAATATCTTCCAGTCAACAAACCTCCTGTCCTCCTTCCTCTGGGAACTGGGAAGTGGCTGAAAGCCACTCCAGGTGCCACAGAGACAGAAAGCTGGGTGCTGCCTCTAAGGGATGCTGTGGGCGGTGGGGTTTGTGGAGCAGCCCCATCCCCCAGCACAGCAAGGTGAATGCAAGGATGTGCATCTGTGCAGAGTCAGGGCTACGGCCATAGCTCCAAGGGGCTCCAAGGTGCTGCGAGTAACGTGGTGGCTGATCCCTGCCGAAAGCGCTACCGAGAGTCACATATCTCTGTCAGTGCAAGAAGAAACTGATTACACGACACAGGATGTAACAGGAGAAATTCCACTTGCCTGGTATGTCCCTTCCTACCTTTGTTGGCTGGAAACCCCAGGAAGAAGTGTCTGCTTGTGAAGCTCTGGATTACTAGAGGATGTGGCATTTCGCAAGATCTGGAAGTGAAAGCACCATTCGCTGCCTGGGCTGCCAGTCTTTGTGACACTGTTTCTGCCCTGGGAATCACTTCTAAATCCTGGCAAGGGAAAACCCCAGAGGTGTTTGGGATTCTCTGGGGTTTTAGCAACGTTTCCTTCTCAGTTGATGTTATGAACACCAGATTTTGGGGTGATGCAAGGGTTTCTTCAGTCTCTCCCAGCTGCCTTCTTTCCTGGTGTTTTCTCCTCTTTTTTTGGGACAGGGACTTACTTGCTGGTTCCTGCTGTGAAATTAGCCCGTAGCTCACAACATCCCTTCTGCCACTGTCAGAAAGGGAGCATCAGTCTCTGGCTCTAGAGGTGTACGTGCACAAAGCCCCTCTCCCTGCACAGCCCAGACTTCAGCAGCACCTCAGCTGCCGCCTGGCCCCACGGGCTGTGTCCGAGCTGCCGGGTGCCCAGGCCGGCAGGAGCAGGCGCCTTCTTCGGCGCACAAGCACAGCCCTGCAGCCTGCCTCGAGTGGCTTGTGCGGCTGGCTGAACTCGAGCAGCGTCTGGGCCAGGAAGGGGGGAAGGTGGTGGGATGAAGGAGGATGCAGTCCTTGCTGCCTTGGTGTGGCTGGCACATGCACACCGCAGTGACGGGTGGCAAGGCAGTGCCCTAAAGCGGTTCAGGAGAACTCAAGATGCACCCTCTGGACGGTGCTGTTCTTGCTCCAGTTCCTGCTGGCTGGGCAATGGACAGCAGCTGGCCTCAGCCTCCTCTTGCTTTTCTTCTCTTCCCTTCTGCTCCCTTGATGCTCCAGATCTGGATGCGAGAGGGACCTGAGTAGCTGGACCTCATGCTCTCACCCCATAAAGCTCATTAGCTGTGAGCAATTAATGGGGATGCAATGTGCTGCTGTCCTTCTGTCACTCGGAGGAAACTGGATCTGTCCCAATGGCCCTGACCAGGGACTTAGGGCAATCAGCTGCCGGCTCAAGCCAAACACTGCTCAGAGCTCTTAACGTTCACCACCCTGGGTATCCTCAGTCACTGCAACCAACTCTGTCCTACTTGATTTATGCTGGAAGCCAGGGTTGTGCCAGCTCTCCACCTGAGTCCCTGTATCCAGGCAGTACCTTATCTGCAGTTCTTTGTGTCCAGTATCTCGATGGTGCAGCCTTTCTGCTCCCGCCTGCATACCAACAGCACGCTTGCCTGTGTCCTCCCATCACGTGCCTGGGTTACAGCTGCTGTATCTGACCAGCATCACTCTACCAGCTGCCCAGATCTCTGCTTGAAGGACCATGCCATCTTGCTGCTTTCCTGCGTAATCCCTCTTTCACGTCCCTCTCCACACTTCTATCACTGCTCTGCCAGCTACAAGGTACTTGCCCTCACCTCCAAGTCCTTCCATGGACTGTCCCCCTCACACCTGCCTACCAGAGAGTCCACTCTGTCATTCATGCACTGGTTTCCTTCACTTGCCTGCAGTGCTTTGAGCTTTCTACTGTGCTGTTCTCCGTGCGGGGAGGTAAACACCAGAACAGCAAATCCTGTTACCTCTGCCAAACCTTCCATTCACGCTCTGCTTTGTCCTGCTGCCAGTGAAAACCTGCAGCGTGCCTAAGGCTGAGCTCACCACCTATCAGTACATCAGCACCGTCCTGTGGTTTCTGTGGGCTCCTCATCTGTCCAGATACGTGTGTACTTCATCAAGGAGCCAGACCACGGGCTCTCAGACTGTCCACACAGCGCTAACAGAGCAAAGCTCTGCCTTACTGCCCAGAGGCATCCCCAGCACCATGAGGCACCGTGCCCATCTCCAGTGCAGCCTGTGACAGGGTGTTACAGCCCAGGAGTGAAGGGGAAGCTGCTCCAGAAACTGTTCCCCTAACCATCATCTCTTCAGGAGGGTTGGCTGATGCTTTCTGTCTTGCCATTTACTGCTTTATTTCTGTGCTTCTGCTGCAGCAGATTTTCAAAGGCCTCTAAATATTTTGCTAGACAAAGCCATGGGTGACATCCTCTGTCGTTGGCAATACTGTTCAAATGGGAGCTTGGACTAGGGACCTCCAGAGCTTCCCCCCAGCTAACACTTCTGTGCCTTGGTGACCTGCACAGTGCCACGTACCTTCACTGTGGCACACGGCCCATCTCTTCCATGTAGCCTCAGAGGCCTTTCATCCAGGAGGTTTCAGGAGCAGCCGTGGTGAGGAGATTGGGCCAGGTTTGGGGTCAGCCACACTGGAGGGACCATGGAGCCAATCCTACTGCTGTCTGTGGGGCGGGCAGGCCAAGGGAGGTAAGCGGAGGCTGGTGCAACAGAAGACTGTGCCTGGAGGATAAACAACCTACCGGGCTGAGCCTGTCTTCTCAGCACCCATGCAAGGGTCCCCTGCATGCCATCAGCCCCTGCCAGGACCAAAACTGGACCTTGCTGCGTCTGTGCTTGTGGTGGCTGCTGGAGGATGCACGCCGAGGGACACCAGGCTGTGTGCCACGTCGCTGCTGCTCCACGTTCCTCTTACTGTTGCTTTCTCCTGAGCGTATTCAACCGGTACGTGCTGCTGCCTGACTCGTGTCTGTCGGTTGCTCATTGCTGTATCTGCAAATGTTATACAGTGTCTTCATGCCTTGGTAGACCCCAGGACAACGAGAAAAAGCATGATATGCATGAGGTAACATCTGAATAAACTGAGGAATACTAGATCCTCCCACTCCATCCCCGCCGGCAGCCTCCGAGGCTTGCTGAGATCTGCCTGAAGCACCCAGGGGCCACCCCAGAGTCACTGGGCTGCTGCTGAACGTGTTGTGTATGTCCCCAGTTCACTCAGTGGGGTCAGTCCCACCGTCCTCAAAGAGGTTACAGTGATGCGGCTGCAGCCCAGACCAGCACAGGCCAGGGTCCAAGGAGTATTTTATCCTGATTTGGGGTTTTTCTCCCGGACATCCAGCTACGCTCCTCACTCACAGCTCGGTGATCTTTTCTCAGTTGCCACAGCAAGAATCTGGCTTGTGTCCCCGTAAAAGGTTCACTGCTCTGTACCTCCTGCTAGCCCAGAGAGTGGCTTCTCTCCCTGCATCCCTGCAGATGTGAGCACCACTGAGGAACCCAGCGTGGGGCTTTTTGTCCTGGCCTCTGAGGAGACTAAACATCAGCACTGCATGCAGAGCCTTATGCTTCTCCTGGAAAGTGCTCCAGATTTGATTTTTTTTCCCAATGAACAGGTAACAAATGTGAAAAGCTGAGACCTGGCCAGGAAAATAGCAAAGTGGTTACTCCTGGTTTTGAGATTACCCATTCTATGATTCACTGTGTGCACTTGATCCCTGAGAGACGTTTTGTGGCACCGACTCAGACACCTCTCAGAAATTCACCTAGAAGCACTTTTCCATTATCACCCAATCTTTTAATTTCCTCAGGAAGCACCATGCTAGTCTGACAAAATCCGTCTCTATAAAACCATGTAATTGGTCTTAATTATATTGCTCTATTTTAATTCCTCACTAACAGACTGGTGTATCAATTGTTCCTTCACCTGGCATCAAAGCCAGACAGATGAGCCTGCAAGTGCATCTGAGTCATTATTCCTCCTTTTGCTAAACATTTGGCCGAATATTAACTTCACCTGCTCTATGGAAACTCCCCAGGGCTGCAGGAGTTAGTGTCAGTTAACAGCAGCAGGCTGCAGAGCTACTTGTCCAACTTTTTACAAATTAAATGGAAAATGGAGTAAAACAAAAATATTTGGTGTCTGTGACTCTGGAGCTCAAAGAAGATGGGGGACACCATCTTTTCTGCCTGTCAGCCTGGGATCTTAGAGCCAACCTGTGCTGCCTGCTTCTCTTGCATCGTTGTGGCAGTAAAGATGCTGCAGGTCACATCATGCCATCCATTTGCTCTTACACAACATCCTCATCTCCAGAGCATGCCCTCAGTGACCAGAATCCAGCTTGCTCGCCTTTAGCTGACTGCATAGATCTAATTGCACCTGGAGCATGGCAAAGAAGGTGCTGGTGGCCAAGTGGGGGGAAGCCGGCCCGTTCCTCCGGGTGCATGAGCCCTGCAGAGCTGTGTTGTGGGGCACAGCAGGCAGCTGTGGGCAGGAGGGGTGCAGGTCTCAGGCCAGGTTTGCCCTCTCCCTGGCTTGTGAGTTGACGCTGTGTGATGTGGTGTTCACGAGCAGATGCCAGCACCCAAACTGTGTGAGCTTCAGTGATAACCTTGGCTGTACGCTGCTGAATCACTGTCCTGTGGAGCTGAAGTTCTGTTTCCCTGGCCTCAGTCCAGATATGATCTTCCTTTTTTTTAATGGGAATCGGAGGGAAGTATCATCGGCCATGACTGAGCTGCGCGGAAGTGTGGGTGTGTGTCACAGCACTCTCCAGACTATCAAGCTACAACAAGGTCTTTTACCATCTCATCCAGCATACTCTTCTTGCCAGTCCCTCTGCTGCCTTCTCCTAGTCTCTCCTCACCCAGGGCACGTGTTCTCTCTGTTTCTTCCTCCTCTCTTCCTTGGCTGCTCTCTCTTCCTTGGCTGCCCAACCACCTAACAGAACCAGCCACAGCTGCACCTTGTCTACATCAGCCACCCCACCGCCCCTGAAGCCAGCCCACAGCTGTATATCATCAATGCTAATTAACCCAGCTTCATTCCTCTACAGCTGTGAGTGAGGAGAAAGGGGAGCAGAGCAGGTGGCAAACGGCAGGGACACAGAAGTGACAAGCCTATGTGCTGGTGTCCAGCAGTGCTGGGTCTCCCACCCTCCTGTTGTAAGAGACCGGGCTGCAAATAACAGGGAATGGGATGTCATGACCTTTGCAAGGCCTGAACTGGATGGGACGTGACCCACCTCTGGTGCTCAGGCTGGGAGATGTGCCAGGAGCTGGAGGGATGCCTGTGTGCATTGGGTGGCGAATAACCCCCGGTGGACTTTGCAAAGTAGCTCTTCCCTGTGAAGTCCCCTAGTGCATCCCCGCTTTGGAGGGACGAGAGGATTAGCTCTGACTATGGCACTTTTGTGGGGCTGAGCACCGCAGGGATCCCTGCCCAAGTGAAAACCACCCCACATGTAACTGTAACTGCTGTCTTCAGGTCAGGGCAGCCCTGGGATCATGCAACCCATGCCGGTTTGGCTCCTGAGCTGGTGGGTGCACAGTGGAGAACAGTCTGCCCCAGCTGCCAGACAAGGCGGGGGCATCAGCCATCGTGAGCATGAGCTGCGCTGGCAGGAACGGCTGATGGACACAGGCTCTGCGTGGAGTTTGTTTCCTGTGTTGCCATGACACAAACATTTTCTGCCTGTTATTGTCACTGGCAATTAGCATAATTGTTTGTTGCAAAGCCCACATTCCAGGGCAGAGCTGCTGAGCTGACCCAAACCTCAGCTGCACTTTGCTTGGGTTTGCAGTCCCCAGCCTGGTCTGTGGGTTGAGGCCCTGGGCTTGGGGCACGTCAGAAAGCTGCAGGTTTGGAGGGAGTGAGGGAGAAGTTAATTTGCAGTCATAAAACTTGTTTTAGCCCTTGAACTGGCCTGGCACCGGTGGGACGCAGAGACCCAGGCTGCAGCAGCCTTGTGCCATGTGGGCGATCCTATCCATCAGGTCCTCTCCATCTTCACCCCCAGGGTCTCCTTCCCACACCCAGGGCTGTCCTGTCCCTCCCGCTCTGTCCCGCTGGATGGTGCAAAGTCTGCTGAGAATAAGTAGTGCTGGAGGACCTGGGGAGGGGAGGAGGCTGGTCCAGCTCACCCAGCTGGGAGTGCTGGGGGAAGGAGGACGGGCAAGTGGTGTGAGTGTCCCCGTGGGCACCGCAGCCTGGCGTGCCCTCCCCTTGGCCATGCCTCTGTGCTCATGGCAAGGGGAGGGCAGGCGCCAGCCCTCCTGTCACATGGGGACATCCAGTGCTCGTCTCATGACTGTCATTATGGTCTCTCACTGCAAACTCACAGTTTAATGGTGAATTTCCAAAACAGTGAAAGAACTGATGGCAAGGGTGCCTGTGTGCCCTTCGCCTGATTTTGCAGAGGGAGACTCATATGCTGAGTGCACAGCTTGGCTGGCAGCAAGAGTAAGGACATGTGTTGCCTGGATTTCTGTACATGAGAAGCAGCTGGAAATATCGCCCTGAGCTTTCCACGTGGATCCTGACCTTCTTGTCAAGCTTGCTCGGTGCTCTGGCTCGTATGGACACCGGGAAAGCCGTGCTGTGCGTGTTCTCAATGAACATGCTACTTGTTGACCTATTCCTGACAGAAGAAATTGTTCTGTCCTGAATGAGGACAGGCTTGGTGCAGGCAGAGCTGCTAGGTGCGCCACCAGGCACCAAGGACCAGACACGAGGGGAAGCCTCATGGACTCCCACCATAGAAGAGACGAAGGGAAAAGGTCCCAGTTGTGGTGGGATGAGGGTGGAGCGCAGGATGTCACCTCTCCTCTGGTCCCTTGGACTGCTGCCTGTGGCACGTGCAGAGGTTGGGGATGTCACGTGAGAGTCCTCGATGTTTCTTGGGTTTCTGCATGTTCCTTCCCTGCTCCGTGGGCTGTTTCAGCTTTCCTGTGTTATCTGCCACAGAGACACCCCAGGCTGCAAGCCCAGCCCCGGCCTTTGCAGCAACATGCCGGGGCCCCGCGGCGGACCTCAGAGCCCACCACGCCAAGCAGAGATGATGTATTGTTGTGAGGCCGAGCCGTCTGCCTCCGTGCAGCTCCATTTATCCATCTGTGGGGCCTGTCCCTTCCTTGACTCATCGAGATACTGGGAGCCTGGCTTTTCTGCTGTCATTGAAATAGCTTTGGCCCCTGCTTGCCCCCTCCCTTGGACTCTCCTCCAGCTCGGAATTACCATAGCCCTTTGTGAAGAGCCACACTTCTGTTTGTCTGGGTGAG
The DNA here is from genome assembly GCF_023634155.1 of Falco peregrinus. NCBI lineage: Eukaryota > Metazoa > Chordata > Aves > Falconiformes > Falconidae > Falco > Falco peregrinus. Next base: position 120,933,494 of record NC_073723.1, read on the forward strand.
CAGCTGAGGCACGAGAAATGTGCCGATGCCATTCAGGGGCTTAGTCTGGAAGGCATTGTACCTCTGAAAGGGATGGTTAGAGCATTTACATAAAAATGTGCTTGATACAGATAATTTGAGTGCTTGTGGGGGGCGTGCATGAGGGGCAGGGCTGGGAGGAGCCTCTGAGTCCTTCCTTGTCAGCCTCATTAATCAGCACCAGAAGAGAAGGTGTGTGGTGCGATAGCAGGGTCTGACTTCCCAGCTCAGCTGATGCTCGCCCTGGGACAAAGAGTGAGCTGATCTGGCTGGTGGGGGGCTGTCCTCAGAGAAGATGCTGGGGTCTGTCCCTGTCCCCGCAGGCTCTGCTCTGATCCTGTCTCTGCACCTCCAAGAGGCTGCTGGACTGGGAGACGTCCCTGTTAGGATGCCTGTGTCTTCTCCAGGGTGCTATGTCTGGCAGAGGACAGCTCTGGGACGTGGGGAGTGCCCCACAGCCCTTCCTCTGTGTCCCACCACTGCATGGCATGCTGAGCTCACCCTGTGCCTTGCCTGACCACAAGGCACCTGAACCAGCTGGCTTTGTCCTCTTGCTTCTCTGCTTTTCCTGAAGGACCTGCCATGGACTATATTTCATTTCCAATACCTTGGTCAGCTGCGTTGGATTTAAGCAGCAAATTGAATTTTGGCCATGCTCCATTCCATCCATGTCCCTAAATTCACCCTGGGCTTGGAGCTCACCCCACCAGGAATCCTGGCTGCGGGAGGGAGACTGGGAATTAGACAGAAGAAACCACAACTTGTCTTTGGGTCTGTGCTGCTGATTTTATTGCACTGTTGCATGTAGGCTGTGGCAGTGTGGGACCTGCTGTGGCCTTTGCATGGTCATGAGGTGTCCTGAGTCCAAGTGTCCTAACACCCAAAACCTGTCCTCAAAGTTTATGACTCCAAGCTTACAATCAAAACTAAAGTTCAGGGGTGACATCTGCACACCTTCATACTGCAGTTGAAGACGTTGGGCTGAATTGAAATCCTTAGGCATTTGAACAGATTGGGTTTTTTTCCATGTGTGAAATACGACCTAATAGAAAACTGAGACTTTGTATAGAAACACTCTCCCCAAGGACAGTTTTTCATGAAGATTATGATGTGTCCTGAGTTACTCTTAGACTGCAGTATTATTAAGTGTTGTGGTGGTGCCCAGAGGCTATGATGTTAATAAGCACCTAATTTTAGCAGTAATTTAGCTTCTGTTATAATTACCAGGTCGTTGTGCTAGGTGCTGTACAGACACATGTGAAAAGACAACATTAGTCCCAAGGGGCATGTGCCTGGGACAGGACAGTCACAGCAATTCCTGCAGCAGGTCCATGTGTGGGTCAGGGACACAAGGCACCTTGTGTCTGAGATGGTGGATGTCTGGTGTGCTGGGGTAGAGTTAATTTTCAGGAGGAGTCAGCGAGTGGCTGTGTGGTACTTAGCTGACATCTGGGCACAGCAACAGGACCGAAACCTGGGGCACACTCATCCATACTACCTGTAGGGAACGGCCCTGAGAGGAGCTGGCCCTGAAATGCTCTGTGCAGCGTGGATGGGTGAGGAACCAGGACCAAAGAGCAGAGCTGGCTGGTACCCAGAGCTCACAGCTGGTGCCGTGATGACCCATAGTGGTGCTGAGCTCCTGTGACCTCCCCTGCATGTCCCTCCACCAGGGGTTTGCTGGGATGTACGAGCACCAGTGAATTTGCAGACATCCTCTGGGGAAAATGGAGTCTTCACAAATGGGGAAACCCAAGCACAGCACACACAATTCACTCCAGGTCACCTGTAAAAGTTCTGGACCAGCACCCAGGGAACCCTCCTAAAAGACAGCAACAATCCTTTTCTTCCCAGCGCTTGAAAAGGCTTTCTTCCCAGGTCAATCAAAGAAGTCAAATCTCAGTTCCAGATTTAAATAGACTCTTTTTGCATACCACGGAAGTCCAGAGGATATTAACTATGATTTGTGTACCTGTCTGGTTCAGTCTGGGATGGAACAGGATGGCTTCATCATGGTAAGTCTTTTTATATGCTCTGTCGTTGTCTTTTTACCCCTGGGGAAGGACTGAATCCCAGGTAAATTTCGTAAATGCTGCTCATCCTGGATGCTCATCGAGTAATGCAACCCCAAGAAGACTTTGGTAGGGTTTTAGAACAGATCCTATCAGACAAGGCTGCTTCAACCGTAAGAAAACACATGCAAGTTCACATCAGTGTACAAATTGGAAGGTGTCACCCAGGAAAAGTGGAGCTGCAAAATAGAGCGGAATACAGAATGCAGTAATTTGGTAATGGTAGCTCATTTCAGCGAGATTTATATGGTAAATATCTAATACGGATGCATAATTATTGTTCTGGTGCAAAAAGTTATTTAGCTATGAAGGTTTAAATGAAATGAATCATGGTCAAAGGAAACTTTCTACCCCAGTGAAATAAGAAGGGAAAAACGAAAAAATCAGATTATTAATTTTGACTTTTTTCTATAGAAAACATGATATAAATTCACACATTCCAACAAGGAATTTCTATTTTGGCCCAACTGTATTTCCAGTGGAAACATACTGAGATGAGCCGGTCTTGATCTGCAGATGGGAGCTCTGTGCTGGCCACCTTCTGGCATGGCATACATGTGCTTTGAGAGTGGCTTCAGTGAAGGTGGCACTTAGTGAAACACATCACTGCCACGCTCACACCCTTCCCTCATTTTCCTTTAAGTCCTCTGGAATTTGTTGGTTTTCTCCACATTCTTTCTGGTCTCCTTCAAACCCTTTCCCTTTGTGGGTGTGCTTGAAGATTTTGTCTAATACAACCATCAATCAGAAAAAGGAGGGGTGACAAAGGAAAATAATTAGGCTGTAGCTTCAATCGTGCATTCTCGTGCAAGGTGCCCTGACTCGCCACAGCGATAGCAGTTGACCAGTGGTGGACAGAAAGATGGAGCAATCGTCCTCCCAGCTTCAAATGTGTTGAGCTACAACTCCGTAGCTGTAGCCCTGACCCCTTGTCCAGAGCAGGGTGGTGGTGAAGGATGATGGCTCTCATTAGCTGGTTTTGCCCTTGCTGGTTGGAGGAGGTCTTCTCCTAGACTGTGGTCATGTTACAGCAGTTGTTAGATCCTCCTGTGTTTTATCTGGCTGGCCAGTGAAGAGAGGCAAAAGAGTGCATGGTCCCACCTGTACCTGGGAAGAAGACTGAACGTTGGAAACGGAAAGACAACCAGGCAAGATGCGGTCCCCTCTGGGGACCTGATGCTTCTCTCCATGTGCTGCATGTTCATCTCCCCTCTCCAGGCAGGGCTTTTTGTCTTGGCTCCAGACTCAGCCTGTGCCTCGCATCTGCCCCCACAGGCAAGTTGTCTTTCGTGGCTGCTTTCTCCAGGCTGCTGTGGGACTGAGTGACAGTGCAGTAGGAAATGAGAAGCACCAGCTTGTGCAGCATGAGACATGGTTTGGAGATGCTCCAGGGTTTGTTGGGGTGGGTCTGATGCTGCACTGGCACTGAAATCACATCCTTCTCCAGTCCTGACTCCTTCCAAAGGGTGTCTGGAGCACTGCAGGCTTGGGACAACTGAAGCAACATCTGGAAGTGTATGAGATACAACTGCCTTTATCCAGCTCTGAGCAAGAGCAGAAATACCTCCTAGGGTAAGAGGTGGGGTAGGTCCTGGTCTGTGTGTGAAGCTCACTGATGCAGTAACTATTGTCTTTGCTTGTGTGGAATGAACAAGCCCTGCTGTGTGAGCTTTGTAGTTGAAGAATGAAGGAAAGTGCCGGTGAAACAGTGCCCAGTGTCCCTGACCTTGGCTCTCTGGCTTCCTAGACGTGAGTGAAAGAGGATTGTCCCTTGCCTTCTGGCAGTGCAAGTCCAGATAATAGCATCTTTCTCAGCCAATTTTATGCTGCAAGTTAAACCTCAATATTGAACTTTAAAGGGAAGAAAGTCACATTTTTTAGCAAATAAACTCTTTACCAATTCACTGTTTCATTTCCCAATCCCAGCCCTGCAGAGTGTGGTGAGGGAGCACATCTGTGCAGCTTGCACAGAGTCAAACTGTGCAGAGCAGAGCTGAGGGGTGGGTTTACAGGCTCCGAACATGGGAACTACCCTTCCAGTCAACAATCACGAGAATCCATGTAGGAAGGTCTAAATAAACCCCAGTCCCAACAGTCCTGTCATGGGAGCTTCCAGATAGCACGTTGGCTCCTGGAGCCCCACATCAATGGGTTTTACAAGTTGGCCTTCAGGAGAACATCTCAGGATCCTTGTCTGGGCTGTGTTCATTAGATCCTGCCCAAGGTCCTAAAGCTGAGTGTCTGTGCGTTGACCCACAGTTTGCCCCCTGCCTAAGACCTTTGGAACCCAGGAACTGTGCTCAGCATACCTATGCACCCCAAGTAAGACCAGTTTCCTCATGACCTTTGAGCAGACATGGTCCTTGACATTGCAAGCATGTTTGAATGGGAGTTTCTCACATTCTTCCATTTCAGCAGGAGCTAATTTATTGTTCATGGGGAAGGAAATAGACCCCCGGGGATCACCTCTGTGCCTGGGTGTGACACCTGGAGACTCCCTGCATGGGACACCGTGGCCCATCAGAGACCAGACCACCTGTCTTCTGCATCACTAGCAGCCTGGGAGCTGCTACGAATAACCGTTTTGATGAGACCCCAGCTAAAGGAGAGCTTGCCTGGCAGAGGACTGCCATGCTGCAGGCCACCGTGGCCCAGGGAAAGGGCTTCAGCCTGGGCTTCATGGTGAGGGTCTGTGTGCTCATCAGACCAGAGCCTTGCTGTGGTGTCGGTAGGATCCTGGCTTGTCCTCTGCCGTACAGCGTTGCTACCCACAGAGTTGGGCAACAGCTGGCAGCGCCACGGGGATTTCACAATCTTCGCTTGCACAAGTCCGTGCTGCTTCGGGCGAGTGTTTGTCTGTGAACAGTGCTGGACAAATTGAAGTTGCATAACCCCATCCTGTGCTACTTTGGACTCTTTCATTAGATTTGTATAATTTTTTTCCCCCTTTTTCTTATCGGTTTTCCCCTTTCCTTTTCCCTGTGTTGTTTCCACTTAAGCAATCCTGGCACAGCCTGGTTGCATTGGCTCCATCATACCCCAGCCTCACACCGAGCATGCACCCCTCCAAACCTGCCCCCTTCCCGAGGCTGTTTCTTTCTGTGCCTGTTGGCCATCGCCTTCAGCTGGGGAGTTTTTTGGGATGCCTCTGTTTTGCCACGACTCTGGCACACAGGTCTGCAAGGGCCAGTCTGCTACTGATGGCTGTGGAGCAGATGGCTCCGTGCCGTGAAAGCGGAACCTGCAAAGGGGCCTCAGGACCCTCCGTGTGGGGGTCAGGCGATCTGCAAGACAGCTTGCGAAGGTTTCCTGGGAAAGCCGCGATTGCCAGCACAGCATTGCGCTTGAAGGTTTTTGTTTTGCTCTGTTTTTATTACTTACACTGCCTGAGGTGGGTCCCACTGGAAGGCTGGGGTGGAAGTGGGAAAAACGTTGTCTCACCAAACCTTTTCCACCACCTAAGCCACAGCAAGGGAAAGAGCAAGTGCCTTTGTTGCCAAAATGGCAGCTGATTTTGGTGCATTAGTAGTGCACCCGCCGGAGGGAGGAGGGGTTGGGGCAGAGGACAAATGATCAGGAGAAGGGATTAAAAAAAAATGCAGTTTATCACGGAACTCTAGGCTTTCTCTTGGTGCAGAGGACAAGGTATTTGCCACACAGCTATTGTTCCCAGAGATTCCTGCAGGATAGAAGCACATCCATATTCATACATGGGGACAGTCACATACACCTTCTATGTCTGAAATGGTTCCTCCTCGTCACAATATTTAAATACCCGTTGCACTATCGTTGTTAGATCTGGGCGAATAATCCACAATGAATAATGTATCCAATGAATCCATCTCTGCTAATTGTGGAATATTCACGAGCAGATGGCAATTTGAGGCAGGTTTTTTCACATTTCTTTTTTCTCCACTCCGGGACGGAGGTTTGCTGTAAGTAGGTGATATTTGAAATTCAAGCTGTGTTTCTAAGTTGCGATTGGCCACTTGTGACATGATGGTGTCCCTCTTCCCGCATTGGCCAAGCGTACAAAGTACTTTGGATACAAATACTCACATGTGCAAATTTTAAATTCAGTTTCCATGGTTACTCATGCATGCAGCTTTGAACTTCACTTTCCTCCAACATTTGTGCTAGTAAAACTCATTCAGTTGCAGGTTTGTGGAAAGTGAATACAAAACATCCATGAGGCTATATTTGCATGCTCTAGTATAGATGATTCCTCTTCAAAATCTCATCCTGGATATTCACTGGGCTTTTCTGCCACCTTTTTGGTTCCTGCTTTCACGGGTTTCAGCCTACAGGAATTCTCTTTCCCAATATTATCAGCCTTTGTGACTCCAGTTTTAGCATCACAAATGCACATGCAGCTGGGTGATATCTCTATCTGCAGGTAGAGGCAAACATCTAATCAGCTCTGCGCTGGGCAAAGCAAGGCGTTTATTTTTTCTTGCAATTCAAACCTCAACTGGTTTTGCAAAATGAGGTTTCTCTCCTAGTTAATCCTGTGTCATTCAGAAATAACAAGGCACTAGTGCATGTTCATCTTTGTTTTGTGGCAGTGATAGAGGGCGAGGAGAGAAAGGGAATTAACAGGACTTTTAAAGTCTTGGGTAGTTGGAAAGAGCTGAGCTGATGGGAAAGCAAGTTGTTTTGGTTTTGAAAACGGCAAAGACGTCAAAGTCAGAGGCAGAGCGCAAAGCCCTACTGTATGTGAGTCATGAGGGTGTGTATCTGTCCCTTTGAGATCCTAACACATACCTTTAACTGCTGATAAAAGAATACCTGGTCTGCATTATTTTCCCAAATGCATTCCCTTACTGTGAGAAGTACTGTCTTCCCAAAAATTCCCCCTCTCCTCCCACTCTGGGACAGTTTAATTGAAGTTATTTTTGTTTCTCCGGTTATCACGTGTCTTGTGCAATATTTCTGTAGCCTCTGGACAAACATATGAGAGAGAGCAAAGGTTAACCATGATTTATGTCTGGGTTTGTAATTGCACTGTGGGAGCAGCGTGGTGGGGAGCGTGCCTGGCTGGCTGTGGGTGCCTGTTGTGCACAGTGCTCCCAGCACACATCCCAGAACACAGAAAGCAGGAGAAAGCAGAGCCCCTTTCACTGGCAGCCGATAACCGGTGTTCCGTTAGCGTGTTGTGGCTGTATTTCAGATGAACAACAGTAAATCGAAGGCATTGGTTGCAGGGTCAGGCTGTGCTGAGCCCCCGAGCCCTCGGTCCCCCCGGAGCTCATCCCTCGGCCGCTCTGCCATTGGGCTTGGTGGTGTGGCTGGCTTCAGCCCTGCTGCACTGCAACAAGTTGCAGAGCCGGAGGGTTGTGCGGGGACAGGGAAAGCGCAACGTGCCCCAGGTCTCAGCTGTGGAAGAGATCAAAGCTCTCCCCTCCTGCCTGTGGGACTGGGAAGGCAGCGGATGTTCAGACAAATATTCACACCTGGGAATATTCACATCACGCTCCAGCGCTGGGAAAACACCCCACTGCCCATGCTCGCTGCCTGACCTTTTTAACTATTCAAAGAGTGCAAAACCAAATGGCTTTTAAGTGCTATCTGCTCTGAAACGGGTGACAAAGCATAACAATGACCACTTCTTATTCAGCAGATGCGATCTCTAGTCACTTTGTGCCCAGCTGTGTGTATTCAGGCTCAGAGCTGTTGACCTTAGCAAGAAAAAGACTTGCTGCTGCCCTGCAGAGCTTACGGAGCTGCCCCTTGGGCGGGATGGTGCTCCTTCATGTGCTGCAGCACCATAGCTGCTCTCCCATCTGGCCTAAGGCAGGGAGACAGAGTGCTCCTGGCAGGGGGCATTTGTTCTGAGGCATGTCGGGGTGCTTGGAGCGATGGAGGAGGGCAGCACAAAGCCAAGGATCTGCTGGTTTGGTACCTGTGAGCCGAGCACCTCTGTTGTGGAGCAGTGAGTGTCATCCTTCCTACCAACCTGGTGCGCTCCTGCTTGGGAAGGGATTGCTGTAACAGTGGAACCGGAGGGTTTTGGTAATAGTTGCTGACAAAAGTGTTGTCAGTTGCCTTGTGGGTTGAAAATCACTTTAAACTCCCAGTTGCACAACCTAGATTTCTTAAGACTTTCCCCAAATTGCCTCTCCGGCACTAGGGACAAGTCTGAGAATTTCAGCGTGAGAGATACCCTCCAAGGGCCCGAGATGTTCAGAGGAAGAGAGTGCTCGGCTTTGCGTGCTCGGCTTCGCTGCTTGCATTGCAGCTGGCGATGGAGCGGCTCTGCCCTTTGGCCAGGATGGCAGGAGAAGCAGGTCGTTGCCCTGGGATGTACCAGGGGCAGAGTGGGAGGAGAAGGAGCAAGGCCCCCGCGGTCTGTCCTCCATCCTTTCTGCTCTCACCCTGTGTTGCCGTTGCCTGCTGCAGGGGGTGGGTACTCTCCCCCTTTTTGCTGCTCCATCTTCCCCCACTGCATCCCTAGGGCACGGCGGACTCCCCGGGGGCCTCTGGGGGTCTCGCTCCCTCCTCTTCCTCAGTCCCGGGGGTCTCCAAGCGCCAGCCTGGGAGCGCTCCTTTGTTTGCGGGAGGCACTTGCAGCCCTCGCTCTTTCTTCGCTGGGGGCTGCGGGAGGAGGGGCGGCTGCGGGAGCAGATGGTCCCTCTTGCAGGGTTTGGGGGCCCCGCCGGCGGGGGGGGGTCCCCTTTCACCGCTCGGCTGGGGGAGGGCTGGCTTGCCTCTCACATGGTCAGTTCCCAGCTGAGCGCCTCTATGGGATTATGCCGCTATTCATCTAATTGAAATTGTATTCGGAGCCCGGGGACAGTATCTCTTTCCTGGGAGGGTCTGTTCGCACACACTGCGCACAAAGGCACCCTGCCGCCGCGGGGCGGGGGCGCCGGCGGCCGGGACCCCCTCGAGCTGCAGCTCCGCCGCCACCAGCCCCGGCCCCCCCGCAGCTCCTCCCTTAACCCCTCCCGCCCCAAAGGGCCGCTTCGGGCTGCCGCCCCCCCCTTGCGCTGCCCCCACCCCCAGCAGGGGCGTCCCGCACCCCCAGCAAGGGTGTCCCGCACCTCCACCAAGGATGTCTCTCACCTCCAGCAGGGGTGTCCCGCACCGCTGGGACGGCGGGCTGCCCCCCCCGCACCGCCGAGACTGAGGGCTGCCCCCCCCCCCCCCCCGCCGCCCCGCTGGGACGGTGGGCTACCCCCCGCCCACCCCCCTGAGACCCGGCACGGCGCCGGGGGCGGTGGGAAGTGCCGTGTCAGCCTGGGCTGCCCGTCGGGGGTCGCAGCGTGTGCCGGAGCCCCCCCTGCAGAGGACCCCCCCTCGCACACGCGGGGCACTGCCACCTGCAGCAGCACCTCCCTCGGGGGTACGACCCCACGGGGCGCGGGCACCTGTGCACTAGTGCCGCCGTCGGAGTGGAGGAGGAGGAGAGTGGGAAAAAAATCCCACTCCCCAGCCCCCCCCCCCCGGCCCCCGATGGCTTTATGGCTGAAATCACCTTGCACACACCCTGCCGGGAGAGCTGCCAGGGTTCATCTGCTGTCAGCTCACGGCTGCAGGTGAGGAGTCCTGTTTCTCTGAGCTCTGTGGGAGCGGGAGAACTTCTAAGTGGAAAAGGAAAATCTTAAAAAAAAAAGAAAAAAAGAAAGATCGAGGGGATTGCCCTCACAAGGAGCTGTGTGAGCATCTGGCATGAGGCGAAGAGCAAAGGCCTCTGGTAGGGAAGGATTGCTGTGCCTGTGAGAGCCTTCACAGGGGTGGCTGGGGGAGCAGAGGCCAGGGTGGGACCCTCCTGGCAGGACTGGGGCAGGGGATGGTCCCTTGGCTGCCTGGCGGCCACGTTCACTGGCAAGGATAATCCCTGAGAGCGGCTCACACAGGGTGCCAGGGGCTCTGTCCCCACCCAGGAATGCTGTCCCATCTGCTCCGGGCTTGTCCTCTCAGGTGTGGGTTTGCAACCTGGGCTGGCTGGCTGGGCCAGGTCTGGCAGCTTGGTCTCAGCCTGTAGGTGTGGGAGGCACTGGCGGCTTCTGGAGAAGGAGCTGTCAGTGGCAGGGAGCTCCTGAGGTCACAGGCATGGTCCTTGTGGTAGCCCACATGGGGACAATGCTGGCCAGGCCAGCAGAGATGCCTTGGCTTTGCTACAGGAGCATTGCGCCAGGTCAGGTTCAAAGGGGCACCTGACCTAAATACCTATCCCCTTTGCTAGTTTGGGGACATCAGCCCCGGCCACCAACCGGCTTCCTCTGGGCTTGGCAGTCCTGCATCTCCATTTGCGAGGAGAAAGGGAGCTCAAAGCCTCCTGACCTGTGTGCCAGCCCTGCAGGCACAAGGGATGGAGGCTGCGGCTCTGCAGCTCTCAGCTGCTCTCTGCTCTTCTGCGTAGGGCATCCTGATTTGTGTCACTGATGGCTGTCACTCTTCTACCCTTAGAAAGCTGGAGAGGGAGGGATGTGCTGTCCCTCCATGAGCTTCATACTCCTGGGGCATCCTGTGAGACATCCTTCCTCACAGCCCCTCCCTGCCTCTCCTCCAGTGAACACCCTCCCTCTGCTAATATTCCTACCCATCCCTTTCCAGCCCCTTGTCACAGGAGAGCCCATAAAACTGCTCGGCTTCATCGGGTACCGCATTCCTTCTCATGCTGCTCTGTGCTCCTGTGTGTGCAGTCCCCAGTGTGTCCCCCTTTCACCTCCCAGTCTGGAACAGCCTGGCTTCTTGTGGGCTTTGAGGCTCTTCATGGGGGTCAGGCCAAGGGGGAGAACTAAAGTGCACAGGGGCTGGCACTGTCCAAGCAGCGCATCTGTGTGCTGCCGAGGGAGCAGACATAACTGACTGTGATCTTGCATTGCTGGAGCCCCTTTCCAGCAGGGTCTGTGGGGCTTCCTTCAGATTCCTCTGGTGGTGGTATGTGGAAATCATGGTGCGCTCCCCCAACCTGTTCTGGTCTCTCTCTTCTTTCTTTGCAGCTTCACCTTTTGTTGGTCATTTTTGGAAGCGCTTCCCCATGCGGCTGGGTGGTTACCTGGAGTGATACAGCTGCACTGTGACAAATGGCTTGATCCTCCTTGGTCCACCTGGGTCTGCTGCTTTTGGCCTTGTACGTAGAAACCTTAGGAGTTTGATTGGGAGAGGCTGGAATGACCCCAGTCATGGATATCAGGCGGGAGAGATGTCACAGGGAATGAGACCCCAGTTAACCAATAGACTGTATATGACCTTGCAGAGCCTTTCCTGGTCATTCAATTTGTGCCAAATCTCATTGGTTTTAGACAAACCAGGTCCTCTCTGTTCATCCATGAATCCAGCTAAAGTTGAAGGAGATCCAGTTTAAAATCTGCAGGGCCCCAACATAATATAACAAAGCAAATGTGGGGCTTTTTCAGGAGTCTACTGAACTGGTGCAAAAGTGATTTAAAGGAAATGTCATGGCAAAGACAGTTGTGTCATACATGCTTTTGATGCCTCCCCCATCGTTCTGCAGAGAGAACTAATGGCTAAATTCAGCTTTTAATGCTGATGCTGAAGCTTTTCAAGGAGCTGGTAAGAGAGAAGGGTGTTGTGGTTGTTGGTATGCTAAGCCATGCAACGAGAAACCCAAGCCTGCTGTGCTTTCAGGGACTTTTGTAACGTGTCAGCAATTTGGAGTTCAGCTCAGGCTGCAGAGATTTGTAACAGAAACTTAAAATTGACCTGGATGGGGATGTCTGGATGTGAAAGCAGCAGGAGAAACAGCGAGAAGAAGGGTTAGCAGGCTGGCATGTGCTGATCTGCTAGATCAGCAGGTCATCAAGAGCAGAGCAATGGGCATGCAACTTCTCGAGACATCTGGAGAAGTAAAACAGAAGGCAGCCTAAACCAAAGGAGACATTACACCCAGAAAGGAGCCCAACCAGCGTGAGTAGATCAGCAGTGCTTCTAATGACTCATGAGGCAGGACAGGGTGAAGGGGCAAAAGATCACAATCACTGTCTGCGCCTAAGGGGTACAAGAGGCATGCCCACCACCTCAGAGGAGCCAGGAGCCCTGGTGAGGAGTGAGAGCTGCTGGCCCTGATTCCTCATGTCACCACAAGTGGTCCTGATGGGGCTGCTTGGGCACACACATCTTGGGGCTTGTATGCGAGCATGAAAGAGCCAGCAAGTGAAACCTGGGAGAGACTGAGTATGAGATGAATCACCTTTGTCAAAAATTAAAACCACATTCCCCTTCTAAGACATTCTTGCACTGAGCTTTGTGCCGCAGCTGGAATTTTTACATTCCCCAGTGACCTCCATGGCCATTTGTAATTGTGGTTGTTTGCATTTTTGTTTTTATTGATGAGATCACTAGCAGGTGACAGCTCCTGCCCTGTGTGTGCTGCTGGACTCTGACTTCTGGTGGACAGACAGGGTTTGGATTCCTACCTCAGATGCAAATAGGGTGCACCAGGGATTAGTAGGGATACAGCTAAAGCTTTGCAAACTCCTTAAACCTATGCACAGAGGCACACAGCAGTCTGGCCTTTACCAAGCCTTGTGGCGTCAGCTCTGTCTGTCTAGCGCTGGGCTGGATCTGTGCAGCCACAAATCACTGCTGTGTCTCCCAGGAGCTCAGGGAAGCATGACAAGTTACAGATGATTTTTGCAGTGGAGCTGTTTTCCCATGAGTGCCCAGGTTAGAGGCATTAACCAAGACCCTGTGGGCATAAAGATTAAATGGTTTGTGGCCAGTTTCAGCTGGCCATGGCTTCCTGTAATAAAACTGTGCATGCATAGGTAAGCCATAACCTAGCTATGTGCACTGACTCCTTTCGGCTAGTGCCTGGCTAGCCTGCAGGCTGTGGTGTGCTGCAGGTGGATGCCGATCCACCTGCAGCATCACTCTGCTCTCGCTGCTGGGGGGCTGCAGGCTAGGGTCTTGCAGGGAACTCCCCTGCTTCACCCCTTTGATTTCCCACCACCACCAGGCTCTCAGGCTGCTGGGGTGACTGGCTGCGTCTCCCTGCAGTTCAAGGCACCTTCATGTCCTTTTTAGTCCAAGGCATCCCTCATCCACATGTGACCTCTCTGCACCTTTTACTGCCTTGACATTAGCAAATGTTACAGTCATTATATGGATATTGCTGTTTGGGTTGTTTAACCCAGACCTGCCTGAAGTCCCTGGCCAGGCTCTGATGTTATTAACTAGATAAAATGTGATTTACTTACACATTAGTAGCCTCCAGATCATAAAAAGGGTTTCAGTTTCCTGCTGGGTCCTAAACACAGCTCAATAACAGTCATAAGAACACAGAAACACGGGCTCTGGTTTTCTAACTGCACCTGCCCCAGCTTGCAGTGTCACACCAGGCATGGAAAAATATTTGGTACCAGCTGTGCCCCCACAGTCCTCTCCCTGTGACCAAAATCTTCCCTTTATTATGCATTTATTTAATCTTTTCAGCTGTACGCAGTGGTTGAAGTAGGGGAAAGGGTGAGGCCAGCAGGAGATGTAGCAGTACCAGGACTGCTGCTGCACTGAGCCAGGCCATCCCTTCTGCCAGTGGTAGGGAGATGAGTCTCGATGAGTTTGTTGGAGTTGTTTGAAATCCAGCTCTTTTTCCAAAGTGTGGTGTGGATGATTGCTTTATTGTCCTCCTGTAACTGCTGGAATCTCCCCTGTCCCATGGACAACATCCTGCAGTGCTGGTCCCTGGCTTCTCATCGAGGGTACCTCGCCGTGGGCTCTCTTGGTACCAAGAGGCTGTACCTTTTCTAATCAGCCGTGTCACACAGCCAGAAGCTTAGTTCACATTTTGTGGATGCTTTGCTGAGTATGGCAGATGTTCCTGACCCAGTGAAGAGAAAGGAATGGACCTTATCAAACCCATCCCATTGCCAGTGCAGTCTGGGAGACTATGGTCAGCTGGGATAGTCTATTCCAGCAAGGATGATGAAAAACGCAGTTATTTTATACCTATGGCCTTGGGCTGTCAGTGATAGAAAACACCACAACTTCACCAGAAGTGGCCCAGAGAATCACTGGTGCCCCCAGTCTGTAGCAGATCACCAGACCAGGCTATGTGAGGTGACAGTGGTGGGTAAGGCATGGCCCACTGCCTCTCCTTGCAAGACAGAAGGACTTTGTGAACACCAACCAGCTGGGAATGATCTGGGATCACTTGGTGCTGGTCACTGTGTTAGGGCCTGAAGAGCTTGTCATCCAGGTCTGCAACCCTTAAAATGGGGGTTGCTGGATGCCAGCCAGCATCTCTGATCTCCTCGGGTGTCAGCATTGCAAGATTGGCTCCTCAGGCTCAAAGGAGCTGCAAGCTATTTTGTTTTCACCCACTGTTATTACCATCTTTTTAAAAACATGGCTTATCAGTTTCATTTTTACGTGGACTGCAGTGCTCAGATGTCTCTACAGTTTCATACCCTCTGCTGCCAGAGCTAACTGAAAAACACCGAAACCAGGAGGTGCACAGGAGCAAACTCCTCTGGGCTCTGCACATCTTCATCACTCTTAGCCACGATCCCAGCTGAGGTCTGGCTTTCTTACCTGGAGACACTGTCAGCTGCCTTTTGAGCTCTTGCTGTGGTTTATTTTATTTGGAATGAAAGGATTTGAGGGATGTGAGTCTTGGCCAGTGTCAGAGCTCTAACTGCTCAGCATTGCGGCACAAAGCTGTGCCCCACTGGCTAATGCCTCTGAACGGCTCCTGCACCTCCTTTCTCCTGGGTCGGTACCTGGGAATGTTTAAAATCTCACTGTGGAGCTCCTGTGCGGAGGTGGGGAATGAAACCTTCTGTGCAGGACTGACAGGCTGTAGCTGAAGACCCCAACACCCACTGCGGCTCCCTTTCTGCTTTGTTTTGAATTAAATTAGACAAGGGCACCTAGTGAGCTGCTTCACCTGCCTGGCACAGACATTGCCTCTGGGGACAACTCTCCTGCTGGAAAATCTGGGTTGCAAAACACAGCTCGGAGTTGAAGGGGTCCCAGCAGTTCGGGTTAGAGTTACTCTGCCAGGGGTATCAAAAACAGGGCGACAGTCACGGCATTTCAGATTGCCAGGTAACCTTGCCAGGGGAATTTCTGAAGCATTTCTTTACCGAGTGCAGGAAAGTTAACTGGGTTTCTGGGGTATCTTGGGAGTGTTGCTCCCAAAGTGTTGCACTGGCCTGTTTTTCCTACAAAGTGACTCACCCCCAGCCTATGAAATGTGTGTGGGAATGACGGCAGGCTGCTGGTGGCTTCGGTGAGTGGAAAGCGCAATGGGAGGGGGTCAGCAAGGGGGATCCAAGGAGAATGATGTGATGAACAGGAGACTGGGGCAGCAGGGCATGCCAGCAACATGGCCCTGCAGCGAGGGGGCCTCCTGGCTCCAGTGGGACCATCGACGCTTCCCTCTGCCCAAGGAGGCACGGGAGGAAAAGCAGCAGCGTGAACATCCCCTGCCCCATTGGTTCCTGTTTGTGTGCTCTGGCTTTCTGGGCTTGACCTGTCCCTGTCGCCACCAGCTCACCCAGGAGCTCCTGGCCAGCAGCGTGCTGGCACCCGAGGGAGGGGAGCAGGAGCTGCCGCCGCGCTGCAGCTGCGATCACAGCCAGCACTGGCAGAAACACACACTCTGGGCAGGGGAAAGAAAGATGCACAAACTGTATTTGCATGATGCAAAAAGGGGAGACAAGGAAGAAAACACCCTTTTGCAGAAAAGCTGGTGGGTCACTAAAGCCTCTGGCCCGTGTAGACCAGAGCTGGCTGAATTAATCGGTATGCATTTCACTTACTTTTCCCTTCTTGATTCTCTTTGGCATGAGTTATTTTTTCATGAGTGCTTGCCAAGTGATTTAAACAAGCAATTATCAGCTGATTTTCACTAGATCTCACTTCCAATCCCATGAGTTTATGAATACCTGAAACCATTTCCTGCTCGAATTAGGATAAATTGTTCAAAATTTTATGAAAGATCCCATTAAAAAAATATTTGGCTTGAATCAATCTAAACATTTCATTTGCATAATTTATAAATACTTTATCCTCTTTAAAAAAAAACAACTTTCAAAGCATAATTTTCCAGAAACGTCTAAATGAAAAGTGATTTTTTAACTATAGAAAGGCTTAGTTTTTTAGGACAATGGATAATTTTTTTAAAAATAGCTCCCCCCCTGCCTTATTTTGAATGAGGCTCGGGTTGTTTCCCTCCAGCAATTGCAATTTCTGTTCACACCCATTTGCAACAACACATTTCAGCTGGACAACTTCTGGCCAGGTTCGGTGCAGACAGACTCCTGGGGCTTCTCAGGACGCCTCCCCAAGCTCCCATTATTGCCAGCTGCGATGAGATCGATTGCTGAACTACAGAGTGCTGCTGCTGGCCTGGAGGGAGTGAAACTTTGTTGGGGAGAGGCTGATGCCCTGCAAACAGAGGATGCTTGTTGTGTGAAGGCCCTTGCTTGCATGGGGACCCAGGCAGGCAGGCTGCGCTGTGCACCACTCTTAGTGCTCGGGCTGTGGCCTGGCTAGACGGTGCCTGCAGCCTCTTGCAGCTGTGACATTCCCCAGGAGACAGCACCCTCCTGGCTGCTCAGAGGGAAGGACCCCCTCCTGGGACCTGATGCTTCCCCTCCCCATGAGCTCCCAGCCAGCCCAGCTTCCCATGCACACCGGAATGGCTCAGCCACTCTTCTCCTTCCTTACACGGATCTCAGCAGTTCTGGTTTTGTCAAAGGGAATAAATGGAGAACTGAATGGTGCCCTCGCAGGGCTCCGGTGAATGAGAGCAGATGGCTGGACTGGGAGCTGGCTCTGTGCTCTTGCTGAGGGAGAGAATTTAACTCTTTACGCGGCAGCATGGCAGGAGTGAAAATGTTGCTGGGCTTCTGCAGGCAGCTCCCAGTGTCTCCTGTGGCCGTGCAGAAGCTGAGAGCTTCCAGACTTGGCTTGGCTTGCAGTGGTTGGCTCCTGGTGAAAAATATGGCAATGATCCCAGAAGGAAGACATGCAGCTTCCCTATGGGTCTGAGAACAAGCTTGGTGTTGGCTGCTGGATGTCAGAGCACCATCCTTCCTGCCTTACCCTGTGTGTTGCATCTTTTCCTTCTATTTGGTCATTTATTGGTTGTATCTGATTACCCTGGGCAGTGAGCAGGACACTGTTGTCTGTCTCCCACTGGGGATCCAGACCTTTCCTTTGTGAAATGTAATGTGCACAGTCCCCCTGTGGCAGCTTTCTGGTCCCCTTGGGCTGAGCTCGCCATGGGGATGTGAGTTTTGCCACTGCTTGTCCATCACAGCAGCCTCTCCAACTGGAGAAGTCCTACATTTGGTCCTCACAAACGTTCTTACTAAACACCAACAGCAGGAGCAAATGAGACCAACACTTGCAGAAATCAGAAGGGCAGATGAAGGTAACCGTGGCAATGCAGGCGAAGGCTGAGCATGGCCACCCTGCATCCTGGCAGCAAAACCCAAGTGTGGGTCATACAGGGCGTCAGATTCACTTGCCCGTGTGGCATCCTCAGTTTCTGTGAGCTCCCCCACACTGACCCTTATCAGCAGGAGTCCAGGACACAGGCCATCTCTCCCCAGCCAGACTCCTGGGTTTGGTCAGTGCATAAACGCTATACTACCTTGCCTTCAAGTAACCCCTGAGATACAGATGCCAACCTTGGAGACTCACACTTACTAGGTGACCTCCATGCTCAGCCTGTGCGAGCCATGAGACCACCAGACCTCAGACTGTGGCTCTGCTCTGTGGGGCGTTTTGGGAGACTCAGTCCCTCCTGGCTTTCCCTCTGGGATGGGACTCCCACAGCTGGAGTTAGCGCAGAGCACCTCACCACGCTGGAGGGGCTTCGAAAAGGAAGATAACCAAGAGAGAAGACCACATGAAGAGTTACCGGGACACACATTTCTGTACCCCTCTGCACTTGTTGGCTGGAAGCTGGGTCCTCACAAAGGGGAGCCCTGAAAAACCTCTGGCTCCTTTGGGCACGGAGTTGGGCTTTTGTCTGACTCCAGCCCCCAGCATTTGCCAGAGGCATCCTGTGTTTTGAGCATGGACAGGGCTGAACCCAGGAGGCTGTGATTAAATGCTCAGGTCCCCACACAGCTGGCCACAGCCAACCATGGGTTAATCACTCTTTCTCCAAGGCTCTGCTCCTCCTCTGGCTGAACTTAGACCCACACAAGACTAATGCTGCAGAGCACCAGTACTAAACTCTGTTACCAGCCAAACTGAGATGTAGTTTACAATAGCACAGACCTCAGAAGGGATCTGCTGAGGAAAAATAAATGGGCTGCACCCCTTTTTTGCTTCCTTAAAAAGCCTGCCTAATGCGGCTTCCTTGTTCTTCACATTTGCATTGCCAGGAAGGTCACATCTGACATGTCTTGGTTCCCCTGCAGGACTTGTTAGAGGTCTCACCTGTAGAAAACGAGCTTCACCTGACCCTCACTGATGAGCACTGAAATTTAAAGGACTAACCTTTTCTCCCTGTTGTTTATTTAGTCATTGAGTGAAACAGGCAAAAGTGATTGAGATGTTTAACCATTTTGTCACAACTCAAGCAATCGGACTGTGTTTTTCTGGTGCATCTGATACTACAAACCCACCTGCTCTTTTTCATCCAGAAATTCAGCAAGTTAGACATACAAGATCTGACTTTCTGATGTTGAAAGAAAACAAACAAGCCTCTAGTTTCCCCCTCAGGAATACAAATGGTCTTTCGTTATTTCAGTGTGGCCTTTTGGCCAGCTCAAGATTGGAAATCCAGAATTAGCATTTAAAAAAAAAATCCCAAGCATGGATTTTGCAATCTTGCAATTGCACTGCAATCCCTACCAAGAAGGAAAAGCAATGAGTGGGAAGTCTTTTGCCATCACTTATGCCAGCTCCTTTCCTTCTTCCCTGGCCAGTCTTTGCTTGGCTGCCTGGCATTCTCCCAGGAAAAGATTTTGGGGAAGATGGGGGAGCTATCTGTACCCACACCATGAAGCATCTCTATTCTGCTTCCCCCCCTTGTCCAGAGAAGTGGGGTCAGGCAGCCATGGCTTCTTTCTCCACCTCTCCACGCTCTGGTAGGTGCTGCCCCAGGCTGGGTGAAGAGGACAAAACATCTTTCCAGGATCAGGCCGTGCCCATGGCAGATGGATGAGGTCGAGGTGGGGAACATGGCGAGTACAAGGGATGCTTCAAGATTAAGATGTAGAAGTAAGGGGCAGGAGGGGAGGCTTTATGGTCAGGGAGAACAGCATGGAAAACCCTTCCCTTGGGCCAGGCGTCCCTGCCCTCCCCTCGACCTGGTATAAATAGCACAGTGGTGACTCAGCTGGGGAGCAGGGCTGTGAGCTGCAGACCTGCTGGCTCTGCTCACCCGGTCCTGTGTCTCCTGACCCGTGTTCCCACGTGTGATGCATGCTTGCCCTGCAAGTCCCACACAGTGGCCGTGAGCACTTGTACTCACGGGGAGGGACTTCTGGATGGACATTGCCAGAGGGCTGTGGCCTGGGAGCAAATCAAAGAAACCCAGGAGGGAGCGAGAAACTGCATTGCTAAACCACTGTGGGCCAGCCAGAGGACTTGAGGCACAGCAAGCCCTGGAATTTTCCCCATGATGTGAGAGGTCTTTGAATAGCCAGAAGCACAGGGCATCTGTATGTCTTTAAAGTGTGTGGAACAATGCGGTCCTTCCTGAGGCTCTGCAGCAATTTAGAAATGCTGAAGGTATCTGCAGCCAAGGACAAGCTATCCCAGCTCCAAACAGAGAAATAGGGAAAAGGTTTGCATTCCCCTGACAGGAGATCTGTCTGGTGTGACCTGGAACCATGCTGGGGTCCTTAGGGCAGAAAGCCCCCACATCCACCCCTCTGCCTCCAGGCCTGTTAGTTCAGGCTCGTGCACGACACATGGGGCAGGAGCAGCTATGAGCAGCATCCCACCGAGTCTGAGCCACCTGCTGTGGCACCCCAGGTCCCTTTTGGTGAGGGGTGTAGGACTTGCAGAAGGTTCCTGGAGGGAAGGACAGTGTTCGGTACAACATTGTTCCCTGCTTCTTGGTTGGACAAAGGACTCTGCAAGTGCCCAGAGTACTGGGCTGATTGCTCTGCTCCATGCCCTTTTTGCTCAGGGCACATCCCTGGAGCCTGCTGGCTGCATCCTCCCTGCACCCACTGCCCAAAGGGAAGTACAAGATGATGCCACCTGTTTGCTGGGTAGGTGCTTGTAGAGGAATGAAGCTGGGTTAATTAGCATTGATGATATACAGCTGTGGGCTGGCTTCAGGGGCGGTGGGGTGGCTGATGTAGACAAGGTGCAGCTGTGGCTGGTTCTGTTAGGTGGTTGGGCAGCCAAGGAAGAGAGAGCAGCCAAGGAAGAGAGGAGGAAGAAACAGAGAGAACACGTGCCCTGGGTGAGGAGAGACTAGGAGAAGGCAGCAGAGGGACTGGCAAGAAGAGCATGTTGGTATGACGGTAAAAGACCTTGTTGCAGCTTGATAATTTGGAGAGTGCTGTGACATTGCTCCTGTGCCCTCCCCTCAGGTTGCCTGGTAAATCCCAGAGAGGGGGGTTGCTGAAGAACAGGACAGGACAGTTCCTTCCTAGCAGACCATAGTCTGTGCTCAATCCCTGTGTTCACCTGTGTCCCATCTTTTCCCCTGTCACCTGAGTGCCACCCTGACACCACAACTCAGTCCCCACATCCTATGCCCTTCGGGTCAAGGAAACGGTCAATTGGGAATGTGCCCATGCTGCATGTATCTCCGTGTTTGTGCGAAAGTTATTTAATCTTGGGCAGGTCACTATCCTCTTCCTACAGTGGTTTTGCACTGCCACAGTCTTTCCATGAGAAGCTGCCCAAGTACTTTCCACAGGTGTCACGGTGCCATTTCCAGAATGCCTTTGGGCAGACTTGCAAAGCATCAAGTACAGTTGTCAGCGAGGTGTCCCTGTCCCTTTAACAGTCCCAGCAGCACAACAGTACAGTTGGGTCACAACTGCCTCCCAAGGAGCAGATGACCTGAAAGGTGTCCTCAATCCATCAGATCCCCCGAATTAAGCCCTGCAAAGTGAGACCAGTAACAAGGACAATGAAGGGACACGGTGTTGTGCAAATATTACAGGCTTATCTACTTATCTGGATTATGCAACAGGCCTAAAAGAAGTGCTTCCATCCTGTGGACTTCTTTAATGCGTCTTCTGAGCTTGTAGGAGGTGTTGCAACACTGCGGCTCGGCTCGCTCCACTCCAAAGCATGAGGCATATACCGGGAAAATTCTTGACTTACCTGCTGGCTCCCAGACAGACACCTCAGTGCCTCTTGCTCAACCCTCACACAGCTCTTGCTCACAGGTCAGCGTGTGACTTTCCTGCTTCCTGAGAAGCAAGGGAGGAAGCAGAGCGGGTGCTTTCAAGAGAGGGCAGGGGCACTTCCCCGTCCTACTACACCCTGGTCCTGGAGGGAGGACAGGGCCGCGGAGTCAGTTTGCTCTCCGAGCTCCCAAGCTGCATTTCTAACTTAATTTTGCTGGCAAGGAGCTGAGCAGGACATCTGTCCTGGCACTACCTGGATCAGGAGCCGTAAGCTCCGATGCGTTAGGGTCAGCAAAGCCATTTATGTCACACGGCACAGGTGGCAGAGGCAGTGACATACATCCAGCTCTGCCTGGTTGCACCAGTGGAGGCAGCTGGTGGCGGTGGATTCCTTGAAAGGTGAAGAAAAGGGCCATGCTGTAAGAAATCACCATCACTTTCTCCAGGCACCATTAAGAGGGAAGGGGATGACTGTGGGGAGGCCACAGGGACGGGGACTGGTGCAGCCATTGGATGCAGATTTCCCTTCCTGGCTCTCCTGTCCCTTTCCCTGGTGGAGCAGAGCCACTTTCAGAGCACTTAACACGACAGGACTTGCCTCCCTGCTACCCTGCACGTGGTGGTGCATTTACACTGGTGCTGACAGCCCTGTTCTCGTTTGCCCTTATGCCAGACGGTGAAGGCACCAGCTGGTCCTGTCATGTCCCCTCCCAGACTCTGGCTGTGATAGAAAGCCCACTGCCTACCCCCTGGGAACCATGTAACCCACCGGTCCATCCTGCACCCACTGCTGCTGCAATGCCTCGTTCCATGGCAGTGATGCAAAGCTGGACTGTTGCATCCTGCTGTGGGGAACAAGACATTAATGGTACGCACGTGCACTTGGCTTCCCCTTACAGACCAAAGCCAGCAGCGTGTTCTGAGCCCCAGAGTGCATCCCACCCTCCGTGTCCAGACCAGGGGCAGCCTGCTTTAGCCTCCAGCACAGGGAGCTCTTGTAGCACCAGCCTGGGGAGCAGAGTGCGCACTGCTGGAGGAGTCCCCCAGCTTACCTGAGCTGGAGAGTTTGGTTTCCCCATTTGCCCTACGGTTTCTATGAGGTGTTTGAGTTGTGGTGAACCCCCACTGGCCCACATTCGTCTCCACTCCATGGTACTGGTGATTTGACGTGTCTCTCTGAAAGATCCTTGATAGTTCATCAAAAATCTACAGTCATGACCAGGTCAACTGTTCCACCTTGGCATGGGATGGCCAGGATGGGTCTTGGTCTCTCAGACTAGGTGATGATCCAGTCCTCTTTGACCAGGCTATGACACTGGTAGGGAGCATCTGGAGAGGCTCAGCACCTGCTGTGCAGGTTAGGGAGCCCTCAGACACCGGTGCAGAGCCTGTGCCCATTGCTTTGCAAGGACCGGCTTCTCTGCCAGGCTTTCCTGAGAGCACACTCACCAGCAAAGCACACCCAATGCAGCTGGGGCCGTGAGCAGCCACCACTGCCGCTGGTGTCCTTGTTATTTCTAATAAATCCCCGGGCTCGGTGCTTGCTGCGCACTTGCAATGCTCAGATGCTGGCGCAGCAGCCCTGGTTATTCTTGTCCTCCTGGTTTTCTCCCATTCCCTGTTCTAGTTTCTCCTCCCTGGAGTAGACTTGCCTCTCCTGACCCCTCCTGCCAGAGCTCTCCATGTTCCTTCCAGCCGCCCTCTCCCCAGAGGAGCTGGGGACACAGGAACAGGACAGGGTCTGCGTGTCCCATGCACGCACTGGTTTGTGTCCCAGCAGATGCACAGGGGCAGGAACTGGGACATCCAGCTGTTTCCCTGTTTATCTGGCTCTAATTGACATATTTCTGGTGGCTCAAAATGAACTCCTGTCTGTGTTAAACTGCACAAATCCCCTGAAATACACTTCTGGCACTAGAAGCCCTAATTGTCCCCAAGCATAAGCTAAATAGGATTTTGTTCAGGTTTACCTTAATACAAAGACCAACTGCATCCCGTCAGGCTGGATGGTCATCGCTTTGCAAGCAGAGGAGAAAAGGGTGAGAAAGAAGTAAAATGTTCCTGAGGGTGGCGAGGATGTGTGAATCCCTCATGTGAAATGGCTTTAAATTAAATCACTGCCACAAGCACAGTCTTCACTAATGACTTACAAACCTGTGTTGTTGCCTCTTGTCCAATATTTTCTTTAACCAAAGACAAAAATGTAGAGTTGAGTGGACAGAATTTTTTTTGCAAGAGTTTCACAATTCTGTAGCTAGAAGAAAAAGAAATGAAAGATGAAAATGTTTCGGAGATGCTGCGAGTTTTTTTGGTTATAGCATTTTGATGTATTTTGCTCAGTTTAATGGGTTATTTTCTTTTGAATTTGATACCCATGAATTTTAATATTGTTTGAGGGGACATACTTGCTCACACCAGAAAGGTAATCCAGGAAGTAATTCTTCTAGAGAAAGCTTCAACATTTTGATTTCCAGAGCATCCTAATGCCCACTTTTTGTTGTTTTTTAGTTTTGGTGGAGTTTCTGGGTTTTGAGTGATTACCCCCATTGTGAGGGTAGTTCAGACCTCCTCTAGTTTCAGTGGGGCTCTCGGAATGGGCACAGCCAGCCTCCTGGTGCTATCTGGATTTTAGAAATTCATTTAAATTGGTGGCACAAACCCTGCATGAATTCTGGTGCAAATCCCTCAGGATTTGGTGGGTCTGGCCCTGCTGCCACCACAGTCTGCTGCTGCAGGGCTGTGACAAGGTCTCCTGGATCCCGGCACGGTGCCCTTCCCACCAGTCTGCAGCGATGGGAGGTTCGCAGGATGGGGTGCACCTCCGCGGACAGCCTGCTCCTGGGCTGTGCCGTGCCGAGCTGCTCTGCATTTGCCTCCCTGCACAAACCCAGGGGATGTGACACTATGGATTGGGTTTTTAAGCAAATCAAGATGTGAACCTTGAGTGTAACTGTCTTGGCTCCATCAGAGGAGCAAGCTGAAATGTGGCAAGCCTAAGTGGGTACAGAGCACATGCGAAGGATCAATATTTAAACGGACAACACATCCATGGGAAGATAAAAGGGAATTTCCCAAAATACTATCCTGACACCTCAGAGGACTGGAATTTCTCCTCGTTTTCCTCCAACAGAAAGCACCCTGTGAGCAGAGGCTTTTCTCCAGCTCAGGCTCAGCAACCCTGCAGTGTCCCGTCCGTGCAGCGGCAATGCAAGACATGATGTCTCTGGTGAGCAGCATCATGCAGGGCTTTGGGCAGGTGGGAGGGATGCAAACTGGTCTGCATCAGACACTGTGCCTCCAAATGTGAGGAAGACTCATGGCCTGCTGCAGGACCCCGGTTCCTCCTCTGCATCAGCCCAGAGTCACATCCCTGCCAGTGTCCCCAGCACAGTCCCTGTGTCCCTCCATCCTGCGCAGCAGTCCCGTGATGGGACAGGTCCCACCACTTTTCCATGCCATGTCTTCATTTCTATTTCTAGCTGAAACTGTCACCCCCAGCTTGTTCATAGAAAGGCAAACCCCTTTTTGTATTGATTTCTTACCCCTGCAAGTGACAGTGACCCAGCTCCCATTCCCATTCTCTCCATCTCTCCTTTCACCTGCCGCCTGGTCTCAGATGGTCCATTTAGGATGCTGAGTCCAGCTGGGCCATGGTTGCATGCAAGACCACCCAGCACCACTCAGAACGGCCTGGTGCCAGTGGTGCAGAGGGGACCGCAGTCCCTGCCTGCGTAACTGGGCATGTGGGGCTGCTCGCTGCCCCCCACATCCACACACCCTAATGCTGCCAGGCTGTGCTGCCATCGAGGGGCTCCCTGCACATCTCCCCTGCCCTCCCACCCTCTTGCTGCGTGCTCCCCCCTCCACTGGTGGCTGCAGGCGACCATGAGGGAGGTTATATATAGACAGACAGGATAAAGAAACTGAGCACAGGTTAACTGGGCAGGCCTGGGGCCAGGTAATCTGCCCATGCCCTGCAGCCTGCACAGCTCTGGCCAAGTGGGGATAATGCGCTGGTGTTTATTATAGCCGAGACATGGAGATGCCTTGGCCACTGTATCCCCACAGTTGGTCTGGGTTTTCCTTTTATCTTCACGTGCCGTTTGGTCCCTGTGAGTGGACAGCACTGTGTTACCCTTGGGTAGAAAGTCCTTCTGGCAGAGAGGGGGATGGGGGATGCCCTGTCTGCACCTGGACAGCCTGGGGCACATGGGGCTCTCTGTGAGCATCCCTGCTCCTGCCTGGAGAGGCTGGCCAGATGAAAGCTGTCAAATGGCCAAAAGACCTGTGGGAGGGGGTGGGGGGGAAGGCAGCAGTCAGCCAGCACCTCTGCTCTGAGCTTGTGCCCTGTGGTGTGAACAGGAACTTTGCTGTCAACAATATATCTTAGGGTCTGTGTAAGATGAAAGGGCAGTGGCAGCAAGGTCAGGAAGCAGGGCAGTGTGCACACAGGTGCTTTCCTCTCCTGTAATGTCTGGGGTCAGGTTCAGTTTGTGATCAAGGCACCTGCATCCAGGGGTCTGGGTGGGTGTCTCCCATCAGCTGGTGTCCAGGCTTCAGGGATTGCTATCTAGTTCAGAGCCAGCAGAGATACAAGAGGTCGATTCACCCCGAAACTGGCACTTCCAGCCTCCCCTTAAACTCCACGGACTGGTGAAGACACCTCACAAATGTCTTAATATCAGACTGAACCCCGGTTTTAACAGGTCCAACAGATGAGCTGGACTCCACTACAGTTTGTAAAGGGACCCTCAGGTGACATGGTCTCCCATGGAGAGATGAATCTCCCAGCTGCAGTCTCTCAGGACATCTGGATCAGATCAGAGGCCAAATCAGTTTAACCCTTGGTGCAGCAAGCACTGGCAGTCAGGTGTGGTGTGACCAGCACGGCATGCACTGCACACTCCTGCACATGGCACTTGGTCCTGGAGGCAGGATCAAACAAGTCCCCGTGCTCCACAGCCCCAGCGGGCAGTGGGCTTGCTGGATACCAGCGCAGCCATTCATGCAGCCTTTCTCCTTCCCCACAGCATCTCCCCTAATGCTTTGGCAGGGCCTTTGCTGGACCTGGCTGGTGGATTAATAACCCCTTTCTCTGAAATCAGCTGATTGCATAATTACCCCATTTCTTAATCAATTACAGTCATTTCCAAATTCTTTCAACAAACAGCTCCACCAGCGCCTGTGACATCCACAGGCACACCCCCTCGCACCTCACCGCGTCCAACCCCAGGTCCTTCCTCCAACTTTTCTCCAACTGCCAGGCTGCATGGTGTCAGTGGGTCAGATGTGTTAAAGCAGAGCTGAAAACATGTTGCATGCCTTTTGAAAAATTTGCTATTTGTGAGCTGTTGCTTCCAGACCTGATTTGCCTTGACCTTGGTTCTTGGATTTCCTTTCACTCTCATACAAACAGATGAGTTTTGGCACTGGATGGCAACGACAGCAACCCATGTGGAGCCGTGGCCCCCGCTGGCTTCTCTCTGCTGTTGGTGCTGGGCTGCCTTGAGCCCAAGAGTCTTGCAAAGCTTAATTGCTCAAAAGCTCCAGGAATATCCCCAGCTGCTACCTGTTTGTTAGTAGTGATGTGTTAGCACTCAGGGTAACAGTGCAGCCCCCAAACAGACAGAAGGAGGGGAGATGTTTGAAGAAAGGCTCGTAGCTGGTGTAGTTGCCCTTGATATTGTTGTGTGGGTGCAGGTAAGAGCTGTGAAGAAAACTGTGGGTGTGTTGGGAGCGATGCAGGTTTCTTGGGAGTTACTAAATTGTATGACCATCCTGCAACAACAAGAAGATGTTTTAAGCTCGAAGGAGTGAACCTAACAGAGAAGCTGGTAGGTCTGCAGGGGCAGGGAGACTTGACTGGGGAACAAAAAGTCCCTTGTGCACTTGCATCAAATGCCAACACGAGGCAAACGGAAAAAGAAAATGGATGAAGGAGAAGTCATGGGAGAAGGAAGGCAATGCTCAAGGCTCCTGCAGGCAGTGTCTAGGAGGTGTGTGGCTGCTAGAGCTGGGATATCCTCCAGAAAGCAGTCTGGGCAGTGACCAGGAGCAGTCTTGCCTTGTGTCTTGTATTTACATTTTTCTGTATTTTTAACTTTGTTTCCAACTCTGTAATCAAAGGCTTAGCTTTGTACAACACCGAGCTGGCATGCCTTCAGGTTCGGTGTGGTGGGAGAAGGGCAGGCAGACGCAGCTGAGAATACAAGGTCTCAACTTGCTTTAAAAGCAGCGGATCAGTGCGGAGGGAAGCGTGCAGGCAGCACCCGGGGCGTGCCATCTAGGGTGGATCTGGGAATCTGAGTCTGGGCATTGTGTTTTGCCAGGCTGTAAAGGATATTCTGAGTATGGGGATGTGGGGAAAGTTTTCTCCTGGCTGGGCCTTGTGGCATGAGCAGGCAGTGCTCTTTGTATTGTATCTGAGGGAGCTGGCAGCATCGTCCCCTCTGCGAGCAAAAGGCCCTGGATCCTTCCTTCTACCATCCCCCGTGATTTCTATCAGGCTTGCTTAGGATTGCTAAATAACATTTCTGGTTGCTGCCAGCCAAAGGTGCGTGGGGAAGCACAAGGACTGTGCGCCCTGCTCCAGGTCTCCAGCTGGCTCTGAGCAGGCACTGCAGGCTCCCTTAATGAGGCTGCTGGAGGGAGATCCTTGTCTTCTCAGACCGGTGGTTTCTTTTATGATCACTGCTTACCTGACAAATTACAATCAGATGATAAAATCAAACAGTATGTTCAAATATGAAGAAGTCTGGGATGCCAGAACTTTTGACCTGAGGTTTAAAACACATTGCAACAATCAAGTTGCAACTTTATTCTGAGAAATCCTAGTCTGTGACTTTGTAAGTTTGCTCTGCTGTGACAGCTATTCGGAAACAGTCGCTAAACGCAGTGACAAAAGTAAGATTTTAACTATTTTTGACTCTTGTTTGCCTTGCTGACTCAACACAGCAGCCACTGTGCATGCCAGATTATATTTCTGCACGTACAATAGCAATGCAGTTATGACCTAAATTCTGATTGCAGAGCCTCTGTCATTAACTGAGGATGACTCAGAACCCACTTCTTGTGATTTGTTATTTGTAATGTGCCTTTTGCTCCTTAGCTTAAACAGTGCACTCACCTAATTCAGGCTTGCAAAATGGGCTTTGGGGAAGGCTTTCCAGAGGGACAGTGCAACGTGGTTGCCATCATTTTCAGGTGCTCAGCTCTTTGTTTTAACATGGGCTTGAAAAGTCAGGCACTACGATACCCAGTCATTTTTAAAGCTCCTGGTCCACATGACTAATTGCATCTCAGCTGAAAAGAAGGCAGGATAGGTAAATCCATCTACAGCTAAGTCATAAGCGGCCCTTGCCAAGAGATTGCTTGTCCAGACTCTGTGGTGAAAAACCTATTGAGTCATCAGCCTTCCTAGACATGGGGAATAGATTAGTAAGGCTTTGAAAAAACAGAAGAAAGGCCAAACTGATCATATTTTGGAGGTGGGATGTGAAGCATCCAGGACAACTCCCTTCTTGAATATATGAAGTAAAGTTCTGGGGTTTTTTTCTGTATCTGGGAGCCAAGGAGGAGCTGAGCGTGGAGCAGCTGGGCATTTCCAGACATGCAGGTCCTGCAGACAATGGAGAAGGGATCACTTGCAAGGATTGCCAAAAAATATTTTGCAAAATCGTTTTGGCCTCTCTTCTGGAAGTGGAGAAGCCACAGAGGTGTTGGCTGCGCGTGCAGCCTAGGGCCGATGAGTGGGCAGCTGATGCCTGTGCATCTCCTGGGCAAGGGGTCCCGACTGCCCTCTGGGTGTGAGCCGAGGTGGCCCTGGGGCACAGCCAAGCTTGGCAGACCGGCAGGCTCAGCCGCTGGCGGTGCTGGGCAGGATCCTCTCCACCACCACTCTCCCCAGGAGCAGTCAGCCCAAACCGAATCATGTTCGCCCTTTCACTCAGCAGCTGCACTGGCTTCTGCAGGTTAAGGGCAAGACATTGGGTACAGAGGGTGATGAGACGAGAGCTGAGTCCACCTTACAGACACAGTCACCATCCACAAAGCCTTTGGGGTACAGATGCATGCTGCTGGCCCTCTAGTCACCAGAAGTCCATGAACATCTCAGGTGCCACGTTTATGCCCCTCATGGGGTCGCAAAGGCTGTGTGACAGTGGAAAGCCGCATTCTCCTATGAAAAACTTGTCACCACCCACAACCGCTTGAGTGGCAGAGCAGGGGCAGGTGCTGGAGCCTGTATTTCTTCCTATTGCCTGTTCCAGCTGGCGGCCCACGTCTCCTGGGTATGCCTCTGCTCCTGGTCTGCAGCTAGAGGTGATATTCGGTCACCCTGGGATGGCTGAGCAGCCCCGAGAGGAGGCGTAGCAGGGGTCGCATTTACTGCGTTGTTGTGGCAATACAGGTGCCAGTGTGTGGGACGAATGGTGGAGGCAGCTCCTGGGGACATGCTGTGTGTGTGCGCTGCTGCTGGGAGATGGAGAGAATTTGTTCTGCTGTTTTTTCCATTGTGCATGGGTACGTAACCCGGCTCTCAGCCTCCTCTGACAATAACGCTTTGTTTCCCTTAACCAACATCACTTTTTAAATGATGCGAATAATTTTAACGCATCCAAACAGGAAGTGGCGGGGAGGCTGGGTGTCTGAATCAGCATCCTGGAGGCTGGGCCTTTGCCACCAGCACAATTACTAAATATAGGAGCCGCCTATGGATGGAAGCGCAGATCTTGGAAATGGCAGGGCTGGTGAGACTCTGCCAGAATGTGACCATTGACAAATACCACTGTTGCACAGCCAGTTCAGTCCTGCTTGCTTGGCCACAAGCTGCATCATCTCAGCTCCTCTGTGCTGATGCAATCAAATTTCCTCCCTGGCTGTGGCACTGGGATGGAAAAAGCAGAACTGAGGGACCAGCACTACTGCTTTGGTGCTGGATGAGCAGCACCCAAAGGCTTCCCAAACAAATGCTTTCCCAGCATTGTAAGCTCCGTGGGCTAGCAGAGCAGCCACACACAGAAGGGACTTCAGAGCTAACCACCTTTCCCAGCACGCGTGGGATAACTGGGAGTCACTTGCAGATCTGGAAAAGAGCCACAAGAAGGAGTCAGGTCATCTTCCCGTCAGCAGGAGTCAGAGGTTAGCACCTCAAACTATGTTTTCTTCTTCTGGATAGAGAATGTAGGAATTTTTTTCAGACTTTTGCTGCAAGTTTTCCAAGAAATCTGTCACAGACAAGTTCTAATTTGTCCACATCTGTTGTAAAGTGTGGGCACTGTAACTGGCACCACAGTCCATGAATGCCACCTACAGAACTAAAACACCTCCCTAAACCCACTTGATTGTTGTTGATAAAAATATTTATGGCTCCTAAACTAATCCCAGAATATTTTCTATAGGTGCTTCTCATTGTTTTCCTCGTTTATCTCCCATGAGGCAGCTGAGGAAGGAGACAAACGATGGCTTGAGGTAGTGAACGCCCAGAGAGACTCCCTTGGCTTTCCCTGTGCTGGACCCACAGTCACGTTTGACTGAATCCAAGGTCTGTCCTGATGCCTGGTGCTGGGAATCTGCAAAGGCTGAGCTTGACTTGGGTTTGACAGTCCAGGTAGCTAAAGGCTGCCTGGGGTGCTGCAGAAGCAGCGGACCCACGCTGCAGGCAGGCAGGGGTCCCCTTGGGAACGCCAGACCAGGAGCCCCAAAGCCAGTCCCCAGGGCACTCCCATAGATCGCTAACATGGGTGAGCAGCTGGTCTGATCTGGAGCCCACCTTGCTGGCCGTTGTGGATGGAGTTAAACCTACCAAAGATATTCTTGGCTGTGGCATGGCCACACGCACCACCATGAGGAGGATCTGAGCCGTGAGCTGCAGGGCACCCACCTTACCAAAACGCCGGAGCAGATCATCAGGCGTGAGTGTTTCTGCAGTAATCCCAGGTTCTGCATCAGCTCCTACTAAAAATAAGCGTACTTTTCAATTCTTTGGGCTTTCATACTGTGCACTGCTAGGAGCTGGGAATCACGATTTATTCATGTGAATTTAGATAAACAACGGTGGCAGAATTAAATCCTTGAGTACTACTGAAGGGCAGAGCATAAGCTGTCCTACAGCAGAGCTCGGCTGTAGTCTTACAGGACTGAGCTAGAAGGGTTATTTTAAGGTCCAGGAAGAATACATTTCTGAGCAAGTGCCCAGAAACCTGAGTCAGTTACAATTTAAAAAAACCAACAAAACACTAAAGAGCATATAATCTCATTTTACCAATGTTATCATGAATAAAACACAGGGAGATGCAGCAGGAACATTGTACTGTGCTAGAATTGTGTTCTCACCTTTCACAAACATGTTTTAGACAGAAATGCTAATCTCACAGGAACATTTCTGCTTCCTGCTTGAATCTGACACTTTAAGGCAGATGTGGATAGAGCTTTTTGTGCTGTGCTGAAAGCATCGACTAGTTTTTTGTCATTTCACTAAAGAAAGTGGAAGTATTTAACAATGGGCTGGTGTGGAGGAGTGGTGACATTTCTGTGCTGCTATTAATCACGAGCTTTTTGGGTACACTACGTTTCGTCTCTTTGTCCCAGTGCCCTATTTCAGAGCAGACTCACACATCTATTCTGGTTATTTGTAACATAGCAAAAATGCTGCATTTAAAGTGCAGCTGGCAGTTTCATGGGGATCGAAATCCTGCCTTGTATCTACAAATTTCAGAAACCTGACCAGGACACCCTGGGGGCTGGCAGCTTCAGAGGGAAAAACAGACAAGAAGTTGGGAGGGGAAAGGAAAAAAGCCATCAATTCCAAAATTTTGCAGACCAAAATTAGAAGAAAATCTTGATTCAGATCAAAACAAAATACTGTTTCATCTCATGGGGGAAAACCTCCCAGTGTTCTCCACCAACTCAAGTATCATTATTAACAGAGAGTGACTTATCTCACAGTGAATATGGCATTCGTGGAAATGCCAGTGATGGTCATATGAAACTGGACATGACTTTTTGGTCTGAATAAGATGTTTGGGTCTGGACTCCCACAGCTGCTGAGCTGTGGAGTGCCTTTGTCCTGCTGTGGGTGTGCAGAGCCAGGGGGTGGAAGACTGTCTCAGTCCTCTCTGCTCTGTGAAGAATAATGAAGTGCGCATCGGTCCACGAAGAGTGACAACTCCCTGCCAGCCTGGGGGCTACGGACCTTTCTACAGGGGCAGGGGTCCTGCTCCTGCCTGTGACAGTCGGTCCATAGCAGTTGCACAGGAGAGGGGTGTGAGGGGCCCGGAGAGAGCTCCTGCCCTGCTGGTGTGGGAGACACCCACGGGTGGAGGCAGGGCTCAGACCCAACACTCCATGTCCCAGCTGAGCCTCAGCTCTGGGGTCTCAGTCAGAAGTGAACCGGCTTGCCCACAGGGGCCAAGGACCTGCCTTTGTTACAAAGGCCTGTAATGAAAGCAGACATTTAATTTAATTTGGGACAAAATGTTCCTGGCTAATCCCAAACAGCACTTTGCTGGGACGAAAGAGGAAAAATAAAAGTGGCTTGATCTGAATTGATTATAAGATCATTTTCTGGTTCAATGATTTAATTGGAAATTCAGTTGTTCTTGCAGCAGAAATCGTTATCTGGGTTTCTCAGAGTCAAAAACCGATAAGAGCATGGGATGGACCCTGTCCTGACCAGAGACTGGCTGCAAGGCATTGGCGCAAGTGAGCTGAAAGGTGGGCATGGGACCGGCACCCACTCCTCAGCCAGCAGCTGCTCCTGTGGGCAGAGGCCACCACAGCCATCGCATGCCCCAGCCGACAGGTGCTTGTGGCAGCATCAGCGCTAGGGTGAGGTCAGGACAGGCCATCTCGTTCCTGGTGGATTTGCTGAAGGGCCAGTTGGCGTTCAGCAGGACACGACAAAGCCCCTGCCAAGGCCATGGGAGCAGTGACCACTGCCACACAGGGGACCCTTGTAACCCGCGTGGTGGCAAGGGGCAACAAGCTGCCGTCATGGCCTTCCCCTGGGCACGAGCCAAGGGCGGCTGAAGTGATGTGGGTCTCTGGAAAGGGAATGGCCTGGCCAGCAGCACGTGGTGTGTGGGGATCTCAGCTCTCCGTGCTGAGCACGGGAGCTCCGGATGGTGCTGGACGAGCTGCTTCCACCTGCAGTCCTGGCTGCCAGGCGGCTCTGCCCCTCGGGGGTCACAGGCCAGGGTAGCAGGCAGATGGTCTATTAGTTTAGGTAGGGTTGATCCTGTAGGGGGGCGGGGGGGGGCTTCCTGAGAGGTTCTTCTCACTCCAGCTGTCTGTGGGAATTACTGGCATCCCATCGCTATCAGTTGATCTCGTTTTCGTCGTCTCCCCTTGCCCTCTGTTGTAGGGAGCCAAGGCACAGAGATGAGCTGGTGTTCCCCTGGGAGCTGGGAATGTGCTCTAGCTGTGGGTCTAGCTGTGCCTCCTGCGGGGCAGCCCCACTCCGTGAGACCAGGGCTGCCCCGAGGTGCTCTGCAGCCCTTCACAAGGGGGCTGACAGGGACAGAACTCGGGTCCCACCACGGTCACCCTTAGGGATCAGCCGTTTCCTCAGGTGCTACAGGGATTTAATGCAGTTTGAAGGCCTCTTCAGGTGTGTCTGCTCACATCCTCCTGCTCCGGGGCAGCGCTTGCTGTCTGTGCTGGAGCTGGGCACATTTCTGTCACAGAGCAGGGAGAAGGCAGCGAGGATGCTCTCAGGGTGTAAGTGCAGGACGAGATGCCCATGCCACGCTCTTACAGCGCTGCGTGCTGGATTGCTAACACAGAATGAACTGGCTTTGGCGGCAGTTTTGTTTTCTCTCAGCCGAAGCCTGGCTTTCTCACCATTCAGCATCCCAACCGTCACAAGCCGGCTGGGTTGTACCTCCACAGCCCCGTGCACGCGATGAGGAAGCACTTGCAGAGCCGCAGTCCAACACAGGCACCACCACCAAGCTAGCCCTGTCTGCCCCATCTCTGGGGACCCTGCAAGGAAACGAAGAGCCTGGCTTGCTGCCCAGGTCCTCTATGGAGGTGGCACTGGCAGCAGGGCTGCAGGGCTCACCACCTTCACAGGGAGCTTTTGTCCCGGAGCCTGGCTCCTCTGTGGTGCCCCAGTGCTGCCGTTCCTCCCCTCGCCTCCACATGGGGAAGGATAAAAGTTGCCCATCTGGGGCTCCAGTGGAAGCAGAGGGGGCTTGAAGAGTGGGCTGGGTGCCTGGCTGCCATGGCTTGCTCGGCTCTCGGCTGATGGGCTTGTCACCGCTCTCAAGAGTCAAGGCTGCCTGCCCACCTCCACTAGGCACGAAAGCTTGAGAGGGGCTACACTAGAAACCTGGAAAAATTAAGTCTGGAAGGATCCCTGGAGGTCTCTAGTCCAACCTCCTCATGTCAAAGGTGGGGCAGGTTGCTCCTGGCCTTGTCCAATCCTTTGGAAAATCTCTGGGGCTGGAGACTCCAGCACCTACGCGCACCTGTTCAACCAAGCTTAAAATGACCGGTGACCATGGGACAGATGGACAGAGGGCCAGGCAGGATCTGCTCTCCTCAGGGGCGAGATGGTGCTGAAGCAGCAGTGCACCTCTTCACAGGGTCCCACTTCTCTTCTGCTTCCCCACCAGGACCCTCGGCCTCCAGACCACGATCGCCCATGGCATGGCCAAAACCTGAGCGGCGCTGGCTGGAGCCCCTGATGCTGGCGATGAACAGGGGGAGTTAAAGGATGAAAGGATCACCTCCCTGTGGGGGCTTAATGCAGCCAGCTGGTGATTGTGTTTTCTTCCTGAGCTGGAATTAGAGCTGTCTGGAAAGTGTACTGCATTTCCCATGAAGGTTTCAGAGGACTTGCACACCTTTCACTTGCATTACCATTTCATGCGCTCTCATTGGTCTCCAAGAAAGAGCTTAGCAGGTAAATATTTGCAGGGGGCTTGCCAATTAGAATTAAGAAAATACAAAATGTCTTACTTTTCTGGCCAAGACCTCTTCCAAACTTAGACAAAGTCTTCCCAGCAGCTTTGGCGGTGAGAGATGAGGTTTGGTTTGTTGGGGTGCTTTTTGGTATTTTGTTTTTCGAAAAGCCGTTTTATGTCAAAACAAAGTTTTAGGTGAAAACTTTTCAATTGGCTCAGGGGACAGCCAAGCAGAGAGCCTGCGGGTTTCCCTCCTGCGTCTCTGAGTCATTGTGAGAGTGGAGGGTCTCTATTTTTAGCCTCTGCACACACTAACTGATACTAGCTACAAAGCCAGGCTGCTCTTCAGCACTGGGTTACAGTTATGAAACCCCAGCACAGAGCTGGTCCTTGGGTCTGGGCTTGGGAGCACAGGGTGGCACCTTTGAGGAGAGGAGCAGCAGGAGGGGACAGAGGTGTGACCCTCTGGTCCAGCCTGGGAGTGTGGCAGCAGAGCTGCTGTGCCAGACGATAGCCCCTATGGTGGCCAAGGGAGCCATCCCTCCCTGTGCACGATGCTCCCCATGCCGGAGCAGGAGCACAGATGCCGGAGAAGGACCAGCTCTCACAGGGATTACCTGCCATGTTTGGCTTGCATAATTTTTGCCTGGAAATGTAGAAGTTTGATTTTTAACTGTTTTTTTTTGTTTGTTTGTTTGTTTGTTTTTATGGTAACTGTAGCAGAAAGTTTCAAGCTTTATTTAGTAAGTCCAACCACCCAAACCTGACAGCTTGAGAACTGTTTTGACTTGAGGTTGGCACAGTGATGCCTTCTGGGAGCAAGATGCCACATGGCCCTCTCCTGCCTGGACTGGTTTCACTGGTGGGACTGCAGCTGGGGTCAGATTTTTTGCTTGCTTTATTTTTGAAGAATCAGCTTTGAAATGTAGAAAACCCAGTCTTTACTCTGCCTTTGTTCTGGGAGCTGAGTGGAAGGAGCCCATGTTTTTTTCCATTGGGTGCAGAAACGCAGAGGAACAGGCAACGGAGAGTGTCCTGCCTCGGGCCAGATGTGGCCTTGCAGACCAAAGGATTGGCCTTTTTTGTTATTTTTTTTAATTTAATTTAAATAAATTTAAATAATTTTAATAATAAATATAATAAATATACATTCTATTTTATATGCACATATAAAAACAAATACCATATAAATATATAAAATAAATTTAATTATATTTAAATTAATTTAAAATAAATTAATTTTAAAATGTTATTATTTTGTTGTTCCACCAGGTTAATTCTGGGTGGAAAAGGATGGCTTTCTCA
Organism: Falco peregrinus; assembly: GCF_023634155.1. Taxonomy (NCBI): domain Eukaryota; kingdom Metazoa; phylum Chordata; class Aves; order Falconiformes; family Falconidae; genus Falco; species Falco peregrinus. The sequence continues at coordinate 120,970,052 of NC_073723.1, forward strand.
GGAAAGCTGTTGGGCATGCCCACAGATGTCAAAGCAAGAAAGAGACTTCCCCAACCCACCAGAGTGGTTCTGTATCGGGGAGCGTGATGCCACGGGGGTGTGTGTCTGTGGGCTGCATGATGTGGCGGTTAGCACAGAGAGCAAGGCGGCAGGTACGTGGTCAAACCAAATGGTTAAAGAAGAGATGTTTTAAAAATAGCTCGCTGCTGAAGAGTGTGTAACTCTTCACTGCTTCACTGTGTAACACTGCTGTAGTAGGTAACCTGCCTGAGACATACAGCTCGTGTTGCAAGATGAGCTTAGCTGCAGTTCGCCTGAGAGATGCACATCTCAATTAGTCTATGAAAGATGCTGCACGCATATCAGCTCCACAGTAGCGTGCTCATTAACCATGGCTGAAACTACCACAAGACCAAGTCCAGCATTGGAAGGCTATGTGTGAGATGGAAAAAAAACCCTAAATAAGCCTTTCAAGCCACTTTTTCACCCAAGAGTTGATGTTCCTATAGTCTTGACAAAAAGCCCTGAAGCAGAGAGAGAAAGGAGGCACTGGAAGAACTCTTTTCCTCTATAACTCATATACACTCACTTTCTTCCCTGAACCATTTTAAGAAGTGTAGGAACAGCAGATTTTGTTCATCTTATGTGACTCTGGCATTACTCCATGCAAGGACTTCACTCCTGATGTGCTCCAGCACAACTGGGACATGGAGTGTAAAATCACAGTGTAATTCAGACCTCACTGCAATGCTAGCACAGGGTGCTAAGTGGCTTGCCTGGGCAAGATGTGGTCCCTCTGGGCCCTGTCCCCGTGCTTGTCCACTCTAACAAGTTCTCGCTGGCTCATCCAAGCCTCCTGAGGAGTTGTCTGGTGAGTCAGCACTTTGCAGGTAATTTGTGTGAACTGCATCATTCCAGCCAGACTCCAACAGTTTTTAAAACCTTCCTCTATTTTTCTTGGACAGAGCGTTCAGGCAGCCAGAGATGCCCACCTGGAGCGGTCTAGCCAAGCTTTGTGTTGGGTTGAAGATGGGATGTGTTATCCAGGGGTCACGTCTCCCTTCCCCATCTCCCTGGGGCTGACCTGATCACCCCCATTCCCCTGCTCAGGATGGCTGTGGTGGTGGACACCACCACCAGCATCTGTCTTACCTCTCTAAGGATGGGGCCACGTGGAGATGTTTCTTCTGCTTCCCCCAGGTCCTCAGTCCACTGAGACCCCCCCAGCAGTTTCCAGAGGGGGCTCTGCCCTCACGAGTTGCTGGTTAGTGCGGAGCCCTGGCTTTACCTCTGCCTCAAGCACTTAATACAGTTTTCTCTTACCTACAGCATAAAAAAAATTCAATAGTGAGGGCAGCACATTTGCTTTCCAAACAAATGCTAATGAGTATGCATAAGGAGTGCGCTCGCTGCCAGGATTCCAGCCTCCAGGAGCCCACATTGTCCCAGCAGCCGCAGAGGGATGCCCGGCAGAGCAGAGGGATGCCCAGCAGGGCAGAGGGATGCCTGGCAGAGCCCACACCGATCCCAGGTGGATGACACTGCATGGGCTTCAGAGCTGCTGTGCCTCAGGAGGGCACAGCCTCACCCCAGGCAGTGTGGCTGAGATATGCGCCAATGTGAACAACTTCCCACTGGACTAGGTGTCCATCTTCAGCTTCCTAGAGAAATCCAAATATGAAAAATATTTCCCCATGAGGGCAGGAACCCCCATTCTTCTTGCTCCTCTCTGTTGCTCATTAAAGATCAGAAAAAATGTGTAATTTAGAGGGGAGTCGGAAAGCTGGAAAAAATGGAAACAAATCTTTGCAAAACATCTAGAAGAAAAGCTGTATTTATTTTTTTTCCAACAATATTTTTATTTAGACAGTTTTATTTCAGACAAAACAAAACGCCCGTTTTGCAAGCAAGTGGAAATTCCCATTGGCTACTCTTGCTCTAATAAACATGAAAAGGAAGTTTTTGTCTGGTTCTGGTGGTAGGTAAATCGTGAACTCACACCTAGGCAAATGTGTTTGCCTGCTCCTGATTGCAGTGCGGCCGGGGCCAGCTTCTGGTCTGTGTTTCACTTGGGTGATGCTGCGCTGGAGCACAGAGTAACTGCAAACCTGACGAAGCAGCTGCACGCCAGCCCCTCTCAACCACCGGAGCCCTCCAGCCTGCGGCTCGGCTGGAGTCAGCTATAGCATTCTTTCATGGTGCTGAAAACGATTGTGATTAAGCAGCAAGTACCTCAAGGAGGCTAGCTCTTGGGTCCTGATGAGTGCGCGCACAGCAGCTGCACTGCGGTGACAGAACTTATGGGGAAGTTTGCAAATAGGCGATCCCTGATGGGCTGCTTGGTCGTCACTGTCACTTGTGACTCTCTCTTGAGAGAATCTCGTACAAAGTCCATTTCCAGTGGTCAGAACCCCTTTTCTGGCAGCTCTAGTCCATGTTCTTCCCTGTTACGAAGCTGATGTGAGCACTGGGGGGGGGTAAGCAAGTCACCCGGGGACACAAAGCCCTCCACTGAAGGAATGTGGCATCCTTCTCACACGTGCTGCGCAAGCTGCTGGCCTGTCCAGACAGCTGACAGGGTTCAGTCCACATCCAGAGTCTCTGGAGCAACAGGAGGACTCGAAGCACTCATCCTGCTCTTGATGTGGCCGCTGCTTCAGCCGAGGTGGCTCGATGGCGAGGAGGGAGCACTCTGCTTCTCCCTGCCCCTGTTTCTCAGTGGGTCTGTTTGTTCTGCCCCATGCCAAGGCCCAGCTGGCTCTTCCCTGGCCCTGGCGGTGCCAAGCCGAGCAGCCACTCCACCAGAACTAAAGCAAACTTCTCTTGGCTTCCCTGATGGCCTTGTTCACCGGCCTCCTTCTCACAGGAGCTGCACCAAACATGTCCTCAACATCTCCCAGCTCCATTCACGTGGCTTGCAATGTAGGGCCTGGGTGGGAGGGTTGAGAATACCTTTCTTGGAAGGAAAGCAGAGCACTGCACACAGCCCTGAATACCTGAGGGCTGTGAAACACTCGATACCAGGGACAGCTTCCCAGCTCCAAAACCCCAAGCCACAGAGACCAGCACAAGAAATGAAACACCAAGAAATGAGTACACAACTAAGTTATTTTTGTGTTTCTAGGAAGAATTTCTTTTCCAGGACCACAAATGTGCACTCCTGCTGCTGCGAGAGCCCCAGAGCTCTAGCGCTTTCACACAGTCCCACTGTCACGTTTTGTAAATGCAGAAAAGAAGACAAAATGAGGAAACCCGTTAGGTGTTCAGTTGCAGGCGATGCAGCAGGGGTAGCCCCCAAACCTGTCTGTTGCTAACCTTTGCTGCTGCCTACTTAAAACACAAAGTGACCTCAGGAGACGTGAGGCTGCCCAGCATCCAGGCTGGAAGTGCAGAAGAGGTTCCCCAGCTGCAACACTCCCATAATTAACAACTGGGAACGTGATGCTGTTTGAGGAGGCTGCACTGATGCCATCTTTATCAGATATTTGGGAGCTGAAATTAATTACCTCTTGCCACATGTGTGTGCAGTGCTCTCTTTTGGGGCATGTGCATAGATCAAGGCTAATTATTCATATCTGTCTCAGAGGGTGCTTTGCCCGATGATGGCCCAGATCTGCTCAGGCTGCTGACCTGCAGCAGGGAATGGTTTTTGTGTGGAGTGTGCCCAGGTGTGTTTCTCACACCACTTTCTGGAGAACAAGTCCCCAGGGCTCAGGCCTCTGGCTTGCAGCAAGTAACATTTTCCTTGCTCTTCAGTGATGCATTTTTGCTGTTGCATTCTCACTTTGGACTAAGCCAATCCTCTCCCTCTTGATACTCCCATCTCAGAACTGTTAGTGCTTCCTCTAGATTAGCCCAACACGTCTTTTTTATTTTTAATCTTACCCCTTAAACTCAACATGGATTTTTAACTTCTCTTTCTAGCTTGTTTGTGACAACTGTTGCCCTTCCTGCTTTATTAATGCTAGAAATTCCTGAACTAGTCACATTTCTCAAGGCTGTTATAACCCTGGAGCCCCACAGGCAACGTCAACTTCTCCTGCCTTTTACAAAGACCAGTTGCTGAGCACTGCATGTCCATGAGCTAGTGGGCAGCCCCCACATTACTGCCTTTGCTGTGTGGAGTTCTGGAGCTCCACCAGAGTGAGATGAGGTCTAGCTTTGAGAAACACAATGGAGTGGATCCCTGGAGGAAAGATCTTCACCAAAGCTGCAGCTGCCCTGTGTAGGGAGATCTTTCACTCCAGAAGACTTCCCTTCTCCTGGTTGTGCTCAGGAAACATGATTCCTTGTTCCTTCAGGATGCAAGGAGGGTTTCCGCTCTGGGTAGCTTTAGTTTATGGAAAGGCTCAGTACAGCTCCTGCCAAAACCTGTGGGACCTTCCTGCTGGCAACCGAGAGGACCTGCACTCACACGTGGCTGCTTTCTCTTTCTATATCAGGTCTGTGGTGTCTCGCACTGGGACTGTTGGAAACTGCCTTTTACTGTGGGCAGAGAGTGCTGGCTGCAGGCCTGCTGCCTTCTGAAGGCCAGGAGAAAAGTGGGCCCACAACCTCCTGTCCTGTGTATTCAGGGGTGTCCTCTGCTCACACCATCCTTTCTGGAAGAGCTCGTCTGCTGTTCGCTAGCACTCAGCGGTGGTTACACCACTTGGACTGCACTTCATTTGTGAATGTATTAACAAAATTCTTTAACAATAATAAGCTTTAAATAACGAGTGGCAACTGGTGAATGGAGCCTCCATCTGTTCTCACCCACAATGTGCAAAGTCTACCAAAGTCAATGGACTTCTCCCCACTGAATTCAATGGGCCTTTTGCCAAAATCTGTGTCAATATAATGATGCTTGTGCATATATTTATGAATGGTGAGGAGGGGGATATGAGCAAATTCAGCATCCACTAAGTGCCCATGAAACTGCTCCTAACAGGTTTTAGTGAATCCCAGCAAATGCCTGTCTGAAAACTTCACATCTTATTGCAGGAAGAGGAACCCCATAGCCCTGGGATGACATTTGTGCTACATCAGAAGAAAGTCACGTCAGAAAGCAATGTCATTGCAAAGGACACAGCTTCCCCAGTGCAGAAGTGGATTTTGAAGACTTCAGCACTGTACCTGTGACTCATTCAGTTTGCTCTGGTATTTCTTTACGGCAGACAATTGCTGCTGTCACAGTGTTTATCTAGTTATGAAAAAATCCAGCGCTGTTATGACTCCTACAAAGGAAAATGAGGCTTGGGGAAGAATTCCATGTAACTGTGTGTAATGTAGGTTGCTCTGAAGTCATTAGTTTCTCCTAAGGGGCCCTTAAGTGTTGAAATTACACTTAAGGAGTCAGCACATAATGAGCCCAATTAGGGATGGCTTTAATATCCCTCTGGAAAGGCATGCATTCTCCATTACCCTTCGAGACACCCCCTGGACATGCTGAGTTGCCACAGCCAGTTGGAAAGAAAAAACCCAGAGTTAATCTGGATTTGTTCTGATATAACCATTCGGTATTAGTCCTCAGATGATGTCCTGACAGTCCGGGTAAAAAAGCCATAAGCCCCAGTGCAGTATCTCCCCCTTGAGAACCCGCAGCCCTCCTTTCCTTTTGCTCCAGGAACGGGCATCTAGGGTGAGAAAGCGAAATAGTAGGAGAAAGAGAAGGAGGAAGGTCAAGTGTCTTGGAGCAAGTGGACACAAGTCCTGATGGCATCACAGGATCTCCCACAGTGGAGCCGAGAGCTGGGTAGGGACAAGGGCCCTTGTAACAAACAGATTGCCTGAAGGTGCCTGACTCCTGGCCTCTTCACAGCAGCTATCAGTGTGAAACAGCTTTGCTTTATTTGCTGGCAGTCCCGATCCCTTCTGCCCTTCTTTTGCATTTGTCCCTGAGGCTGAACGACAAAGACAAAATTCTCCTTTACATCTGCTGCTCCTGAGGCATTTGTGGTTGTGTCAGCTTCCCTTTGCAAGCCCGTGTGGTGAGAAAGGACACAACCAAAAGGAGCCCCAGGGCTCCTGTGTCTGCGTGCCATGTCCTCCTCCCTGACCCCTCCGTTCACTGCAGCCAGCGCTTCACCCTCCCGCAATGGTGCTCCCCAGCCCCCGGGCAGCTGCCCCCCCAGTTACTCCCGGGAAGAAGGGTGCATTTCACTCAGCAATAAAGGGGAAAAAAAGTTTCCTTAAAATTGTAAAATATGTTGAAAGCTACAAGAACGGAGATGGAAAGGAAGAGATTTTTAACTCCATTTTATAATTTCAAGTGATGATGTTTCCCGAGGTAAGCCCCGGTGGGGTACCCCTGCTGTCCCAGCCCTTCTCCCTGCAGCTCTTTGGAGGGATGGAGATGCGGTCACTGAGGGATTCCAGGTGTTACTTACCTGTGCGTGGCATCAACCTGGGCACCTTGCAGCTTTCCAGCGGGATGGGTGGGGGACGGGAGGGCAAGGGGACCCCGAGCTCAGCACGGTGGGGGGTGGGTGCCCATGGGGAGCCCCGAGCCCAGCACAGCAGGGGGGGAGGGGGGGGCGGGGGGTGTGTGCCCTTGGGGACCCTCGAGCCCAGCACGGCGGGCGGGCGGTGGGTGCTCGGGTGGACCCCTGAACCCAGCATGGTGGGCGAGGGGTGGGCAGGGGGCGCAGCCCCGCGGGATCGGGTCCTCTCTCCAGCCCTCGGCAGTGCTTGCCTCATCAAATGCAAACATCTTAATGACTTGAGCTGTTCAGTGGATTTCTTCTCGGTTATCCCGGCTAAGCTATTTGCTCTACTCACAGGCTGGCAGGCCTTCTAGGTCATCTGAAAATGCTTTGTAAACTTTTGCACATCATTAGATCTAAGTGGGCTGGTTTCAGAGCGATGGAGAGGAGTTAAAAGGCAATTTACGGTTTATGAGAAATGCAGGTACCCTGATGATAAGCTCTTGCCTCCAGTAGAGAATCTGTGAAGCACTGAGACAAGGAGTCTAACACTGGGAGAAATCACAGGCTTTTTTACCCCCAAGGGTGATTTTGCTATTTTCCTGCTTGCGGGTGATACTGTACACCTTAATGGCACACACACACACACACACACACACCCCCCAGTGTCATTCGAGCTGACATTCTGCAAACTGTCGCCTAAAGGTCAACTGCTCTGTGTTCAGCCCTGCCAGCCCGGAGTGCGCGGGGTCAGGTCCTGGCAGGTGGCAGCAGGTGGCATCTGCTGCCAGCCCCCAGTCCCCCACCAGCCGGGCACCGCCGCTGCGTGCAGCACCAGCACGGCAGCCACGGTGCGGAGGGGCACTGGGAGGCTGCCCTGGGGCTCTGTGCAGGCTCAGTGACACGGGTTTGTTTGCATAAATCAGGTCTCTGTTCATACTGGGAAATGCAGTTTTCTGTGGTGTTTGAACTGGGAGCCTGCTTGTTGCAGTTCGCTCATCATGAGAGGAGCAGCACAAGCTCTTCTGTTCGCTTTCGCTGTCTGGACGTGCTGAATCTGTGCCCTCACCAGAGCAGCTCATTGTGCATTAAGCTTGTCCACAGGGCAAGTGATTTTTCTAGTGCTGACAACAATTTTGTACCTAGCTGACATGTTCAATGCTGTGCTAATCCCAACGAGACAAAACTAACCGCTGGAAAGGGGGAAGAAGACAGCCACAGTTTTTATGTTCAGCCACCTTTTGCAGTGCCTGCAGGAATATGGTCTGAGGATTTTCTGGCTACACTTGCACAGAGGCAGCCTTCTTCCTTGTGCTACAGGCTTAAGACTGTTTGCGTTTGGATTTTTTTATTATTATTATTGAGCTGAATGAGATTACTAATGATACATAAGTACTGGAGATCAATGTGCCTCCAGCAAGCATGCCAGAAGGTTTCTGAAGGCAGCAGGCTCTAGTATTCTTGGCTACTGCAACAGACTTATGTGGAGTAAAATCAGAGTGAATGATGAGCTGCTGTTAATAATCAAAAACCTATTCTGCACCTTTACAGCAGTTGTGTAAACGATGCCAAGAAACAGCCCATGCCACAGTGGCATGGCTCTCCTGGACCAACTAATGCTCTTCCAAATTACTGCTGGGCATGGTTCAGGACTCCTTGTAGAGCAGACACCAGTCCCGTCAGACAGGCTGGATCTACCATGCTGTTCTGGAGGCTCACAGAGTATAATAGCAGGGCTGTGGGAGGGTCTGGGCTGCTTGATCTCATGCCAGTGGTTTGGGAAATGTTTAATTCACTCATATAGACCTGAAAAGGTTGTGGATGTGGGTATCTTTTGCACTGACAGATTTCAAGGGTAGTATTGTTGTCGATATAAAGCTAAAGATAAGTTACTTGAAAAGAACTAGCAGAGCTGAAAACCTCCACAAGCGAAGGTAAGAATGTGCCTCATTAATAAGCTGGAGCAAGACAGATGGTTCAACTGGCAAGACAGTGTTTTACGAAAGCTTGGCTTTGGGGAGAGGTTTTCACAGGAGGGCTGGACAGCCAAGCCAGGCTCCTGCTCACGATGTGAGCCCTGGTTACGTTTTTCTGTCCGTGTGGCAGAGCAGGAGGATGTGCTGGGCACAGACTTGGCAAAGGGCCTGTGCCTCCAGTTTTGGCAGCGTGGCTGAGTCCTGATAGCATCAATAAATGATGTGGATGTCCAGAAGGCAGCAGCATCCATCTGGCTGTGTTTGTTGATCCGTAATTTGGACTCTTGGGTTATTCACAAAATCTGCTCCTTAAATGCTCATTCTGGGGTGCTGCTCTGCACGGCTCAGAAGCAGTCTTGGCTGTCCAATGATCCCACGCGCCTCCTTGGCAGATCCTATGTGCTCTTTTCCCATGGCTTGCAGATTACTCCACAGGTCTGATTTGTATCTATCTCTCAGCCCAAACACCAGCTGCACATCTGCACCCAATTACCCACCATCCAGAGCCTCCTGAGTAATTATAGAAGATGACTCCTGCATGACCAGGAGCTTGGCTGGCCTTACACACTGCTCCTCAACCTGCGTCTACAGCCCTGATTTGGAGCACGCAGAGCAAACACAGTCTCCACCTCAAGATTTGCCACAAGTCCCTTGTGTGAGGGAAGGGACCACTAGGACATCACTGGCCAGTGCATCCTGCTGGAGTTGGGGCAGTGAGAGTACCTCCTGAAGAAGGTCTTGCTGAAACTGTGCTGGAGGGTTTCCCTTCCCCCAAGGCACAACCCTGCCTAGCTGGAGCCCAGGACATGCTTCCTAAAGACACTTCACCAAAGCCACATTTCTAAGCTTTTCTCACCAGTCAGGATGGGGTTAAGCCAGCTCATTAGTAAATGAAATGGGGGGGCAGCTCTCACTAGGTCAAGGCATGGCTTTGCCACTCCTGTTGGGACCTGGCTTGAGAACAGCTCTGGTGTTGCTGGCCACTGCGTAGACCTGCCCTGCACTCCTGGCTTAACCATCTGTTCTGATGAAAGCACCCAGCCCCACGGGCTGTTGATTAAACGCTAGACCATGGGCGGCCAAGGAGTTGGGGCACAGGGCCCAAGGGATTTTCAGGCTGGCTCATGGTCTCAGCTTGGACCTGGAAATGATTCCTTATGAGGCAGAATTCCTGGAGAGTTGTCTCACTGCTGTGGGAGCTGCACTTTGATTGTCTCCTGCCCAACACAGTCATAATGAGATAAGGACATTACTGCAGCCTGCTCACTTTTACACCCATTAAGGGCTTAATTCTTGATACCTGGGTCTTGTCTGGAACGAAGGAGACATTCTAACTGTAACTGCTCAGCAGCGGTAATGTGTGACCAAGGAATGATCTGGCATGGAGGGCAAAAAGGCCCAGCTACAAGAAGGTTTAAAATGGCTGGAAGCAGGAATTCCAGAGACAGAACAACTCCTTGCAAGGGACTGACGCTGCTGCAAGGGTATATAATAAATCTGCTTGTGATGCATCTTTGCAGACTCCACATAGAAGCTCATATTGTGGTAGGACTCTCCCCAATGCATTGTTTGTTAATTTTTTCTTTTATATTTAAGCAGAAACTTGTGATTAAGTCTCCTCAAGGGACATTATAAAAGTTCCCCATCAGTGACATTTGCCTTCTTAAAGAGTAGTCAATCTGGATTTGTGCTGACACCAGTTCCAGTGCCCAGGAGCTTGGCTGGCACATTAGTGAGGGCAAGAGCTTGGCAGCTAAGGAGCCATCCCACTTCCACGATGCAGCATACGTTACAAATGCATCTCTCACATAGGCACCCCTCACCCACTTTCCTCCCTTGAGGCATGTCTGGACACACCAGCTGAGCGAGGCTTTCTTTTGCCGACCTCGCCTCGCAGCAGAGCCAGCCAGGAATGAGCCTTGCTCAGGTTATCGGTGTAGACAAGGTTTCAGTGCGAGGTTCAGACTTGACATAAGGAGACATTTCTGTACTAAGGGGGTGGCTAAACACTGGAACAGGCTTCCTAGAGAGATGGTCGATGCCCCAAGCCTGCCAGGGTTAAAAAGGCATTGGTATAATGCCCCTAATAACAAGCTTTAGCTTTTGGTCAGAACTGAAGTGGTCAGGCAGCTGGAATAGCTGACTGTTGTAGGTCCCTTCCAACTGCTATGCTATTCTATTCTATTCTATTCTATTCTATTCTATTCTATTCTATTCTATTCTATTCTATTCTATCCAATCCTATCCTATTCTATCCTATCCTATCCTATCCTATCCTATCCTATCCTATCCTATCCTATCCTATCCTATCCTATCCTATCCTATCCTATTCTATTCTATCCTATCCTATCCTATCCTATCCTATCCTATTCTATCCTATCCTATCCTATTCTATCCTATTCTATTCTATTCTATTCTATCCTATCCTATCCTATCCTATCCTAGCCTATCCTAGCCTATCCTATTCTATCCTATTCTATCCTATTCTATCCTATTCTATTCTATCCTATCCTATCCTATCCTATCCTATCCTAGCCTAGCCTAGCCTAGCCTAGCCTATCCTATCCTATCCTATCCTATCCTATTCTATTCTATTCTATCCTATCCTATCCTAGCCTAGCCTAGCCTAGCCTAGCCTATCCTATCCTATCCTATCCTATTCTATCCTATTCTATCCTATTCTATTCTATTCTATGCTATGCTATTCTATTCTATTCTATTCTATCCTATCCTATCCTATTCTATTCTATGCTATCCTATTCTATTCTATGCTATCCTATTTTATTCTATTCTATTCTATGCTATCCTATCCTATTCTATTCTATTCTATTCTATTCTATTCTATTCTATTCTATTCTATTCTATTCTATTCTACTCTATTCTATTCTATTCTATTCTATTCTATTCTATTCTATTCTATTCTATTCTATTCTATTCTGTTCTATCCTATCCTGTCCTATCCTATCCTATCCTATCCTATCCTATCCTATCCTATCCTATCCTATCCTATCCTATCCTACTCCGTTCCATTCCATTCTATTCTAGTCAGTCTAGTATAGCACAATTTTTTGAAGTTTAAGGACGTCTGAAAACTGCAGAGAGCCTGTGGTTGAACTCCATATAAAAGGGTTACAGTGAAAGAGAAAAAGAGTAAAAATTAGGGACAGAGTTTTCCAAGTTGCAAGATGAAAAGACCCTGATCCTTTTATTGCCCCGCCTGAGGGTCTGGCACTGGAGCTCCTCAGCTTGGTTTCACACTCCTTCTCCCCCGTACCCAGAGAGATGGGTGACACTGTCACTGCCACCCTGTGAGCAAGCTGTCCAGACCTGCCTCGGGGTCAGACAGGGCATGAGCCTTTTTGGGGCAGGAATCACCTGCCTGACGGGTACAGTCAGAACCAGATGGGTTACTTGTACTTTCTTCTCTGCAGTGCTTATGGAGGGGGCTGGGGATGTCTAGCTCACATGGGATTCCCCTCCTTTTAGCCATTTTACAGGGGAGGTGAGATGCGTCCTACTTCAGTTTTGGACTCTTGGCACATTATTTCCACTTCATATCCTGCTTCACTGTGAGGAGAGCTGACCACATCACCTGGGGCAGGCAGATCTCTTTTTCGATGGTGGAACAAGAAGATATCCCAAGATAATAAGAGGGCTGTGATAGCATGTGGATGTGTGTGTCTGTGCTCATGAAAGGTGGAGCCTTAGGAAAACCATTCATATACCTCCTACAAAACTGATGTTTTTACAATGGTAGGCATAGTTTCTATAGCTGCTGAGCCATTTCAGCTGAAAAATCTGTGCAAAGCTGAAGGCAACAAACAGTTCATGGACAAAGAGAAGAGAAATAGTGCAATAAACTACAACAAAGAATGTTTTGGTTCAACTTGAGTGGAAACCTTTTGGCCGTCAGGAAGGGCAAATGCTGGGGAAATTGTCTGGGGAAAATCTTGTGACTCCAGCATGAGAGGATTTTAAAATCAGGTCAGACACGTTCTTCTCATAAGTGACAGAAGCATCACTGTACTGGGAAGGGGATTAGCTGACAGCTTGCGGTGTCTCCCAGCCCTGTTTTTTATCATCCATTCACCTTTTTATGGGCACACTGTGTAAGCAGCTTGTAATCATTTTGTAATTAATACAGCCCTGTCTTCTTCCGCCTCCATCACTCACAGCCAGCGAGCTCCTATAATGCAGACTGATGAGTAACTCTTCTGTGAGTTACTGTCAGGCATATCTCCTAGAACAAAGATGTCACCAATGCAACACAAAGTGTGTTGAAGTAAGAACTGAGCATCTGTCATTTGCCTGTGACATTCACGAGGCTGGGGCTAGCAATTTAGGGAGCTTTGAAATCTTACCAGCTATTTCTAGAACAACAGGAATAACCACAATCCCAACAGTTAACACCAAGGAAAATTTTGGACAATGGTTAAATTTTGTGTTCCCTGCTCAACGGTGCAAGTAGAGTACTTGGGTTAGGGACCAGGAAGAGGCTGATGGTGGGTGCTGAGCATCAGCATTTGCATCAATATGTGTGCATGAGCATATACCAGCATATATGAAGACGGAGCTGGATATGAGGGTCTTGTGCTCCTTCAGAACAGACAAAAGAGTGGTGAAAGCCAGGCATGCTGATATAATTTAAGGAATGGTTTATTTATATGCAATGTGCACCCTGGTATTCGGGCTCAAGCTGGGTGTGAGGCTGTGTGCACTGGATGCAGCGTGTGAATATTTCCCATTCCCGCCTGCAGCGCACTAAGTCCAGTGCCATGCTGATGCTCTTGGACTGCAGTTCCTGGCTGCATTGGTGAGATGCTCTGGACAGGCAGGGTTAGCAGAGCTCCTCTCACTAATGGGTCTTGAATTTTTCCATTTCCTGCCTTTTATACATTCACATCAGCAAATCCCATTGGAAAAAAAAACCTGTAGTAGAGGGCAGGTGTGGCCAAACAGCCTGTGTCTGCTGACCTGAAGGGAGCAAGTCATACCATTAAAGATGCTGAGGGGGAACCAGTCACCTTCTTTCCACCTTGAGCTATCACAGATAGATCGGGTGCGTGTATGTGTGTGTTGATATAAACTTTATAGTCTCAATGATCTGGAATTAATATTTGCAAGACATGAGATGTCATGGGAACATCAGGACAGGACTAGTGCCGGGAGGGTGGTTTTCAGGACGCATGGACACTGTGGCAGCGGGACTTAACTGGCTTACAGATATAATCCTTGCTTCACAGATAACAGCAGCTGTCTGTGGAGTGCCACAACACATCCTGACCTCAGGGCTTTCCTGCTCACTACAGGGACAAAGTATCTGACTTAGGGGTTGGCCAAGTGATGTAACCATAGCACTAACTTTGGGAGCTTCTAAAACCTCCCACGGTGCTTTACAGGGTGAGACAGCTGCCACCTCTGCAGCCCTGCTCCCCCCTGGCACAGCGCAGTGGCCACACACTCACTGCTCCGGGGGCACCCAGCAGCTTGCCTTCATCTGGGGTCTGGTCAGAGCAACCAGGCGTTGGGCAGTTTTCAGTGGAAAGGCCACTCATTTCTAGAGTTATTCTGGATTCACTGGCTGCCTCATGTCTTCTCTGTCTGCTTCCATTAGTACTGGCTGGAGCGCTCGCACACACCCTCATGGGGAAAGTTTCTGACTCTCAGGATGCAGCGTGAGGATGACCAGGGCACTGCAACCACTTGTGGGTATTTCTCAGCAGGGCGGCTGTGCTCCTGCCAGGCAAGAGAGAGAAGCACCTGCAGCTGCAAGCAGTCTCTGGATCTGAAGAGATGCATTTGCATTGCTGTAGCTGGAATTCCCCCCCAGCAAAGGGAATTCAGTTTCTGCTATGCCTGCCTCAATCTCTGAATTTTGTTCTTTGCCATCATGGTTATACCAGGCATGGCACTGGCCCATAACAGAGCATTTCTGCAAACCCCTGATAGCCACAACACTAATTGAACATTGGTGGGAAATGCCTGGAGACACTCTCTGTTCCCTTTGGAACATTTATGCAAGGAGCAAACAGGTTAAGCTCTGCTGATCCACGGAGTTAGAGGAGCAAAGACATCCTGCCTGCCTGTAATACGTCGCCAGTGTCCCAGTTCTGTAAACATCCTCTCACCAGGGCCTAAATCAGTGTGTCACATGTAACCACTCCATCTCCTGTTATAGTCCCATGGAAAATAAGAGTGCTACAGCCCATAGAAAATAGCTCCAGTCATGCTGCCAAGGGGGAACTTGGACAAGGCTGTTGACACCCATGTGAATGGGGAAGAAGGACACTGGCACAGGGTGGATGAAAAAGGATGTATCTGCTGGAGCCTGTGCCCTCCTTTGTGCTCATATGAAGACAGATCCATCCCAGCTAGTTACCATATCTGGAAGTGTTTCATGTCTTTTAAGTAAGAAAAACAGAACAAAAAGCATCCTTCCTGCTAGCTTTTGCTTCCAAATGAAGAACCTGTGTGCTCAGCCTAGGCTGGGCTCTGTGTGATGGGCTGACAGCTGCTGTCTGACAAAGCCCAGCTTTCCAACGCAGCCCAACACAGGCACGCAGACAGCGAGCACCTTACTCTTCTCGCTGCAGGTACCAGCACGGCAGAGCTGGATGGCCAAGGCTGTCCGGGGGCTACGGGAGAGCCAGAGCTACAGCTTTCCAGTGGACAGGGGGATGTCTGAGGGCAGGGGGTGCACGGTGAACAGAGGACACGGTACGGCAGGGAAGGGCAGGACCTACAAGTGCATGCACCTGTTTCCCACCGCAAACCCACTTGTGAAGCCTAATCTGAACCTCCTCTCTATTTTCAGGTTAGTTGAAGTAGACAAAAGCTTGAAACTACAGAGAAGACCCAAACACAGTAAGCAAAATAGGATCCAACATGTGGTTCTAAGGTGAAAATATCTTTATTTTTAATTTGATTTCATACTTTTGAGACTTTGCAGTGACTGGCAACATTGAAACGCATTGCTAAGGAAACAGCGATCCTGTGCTCCTAGGAAGGCAGTCTTGAAGGTACCTGCATGCCCGAAACTGAAGCAACAGCAACAAAATGATTATAAAAGCAGATTTTGGCCCTACCACTGTTTTGGAAAAAAACAAGCCATCCATTTTTGAGGTTTGACAGTTACATCTTAGTGGCACAACTTTTTTTCTTGACTCCTTTATTGTTTAGAAAGCCCATGAAAGTGGCAGCAATTACAAGACTGCTCTATCTGAGAAACCCTCAACGCTGTGCATGCTAATCTGTGGAAATTTACTGTGCAGTCACTGCAACACAGGGAGAATGCTTTTCCTTCCTAATCCCTTACAGCTCTTGTACTGTAAGATTACTGCTGCTAACAATAGCATATCAAATATTCAGGAAGAAGTGTGATTTGCCTGGCACTGAACGTTGTGATGTCCCACACTGCAAACACAGCTGCTGATCCTGCTGGTTGAGCTGTGTGTTGCTTTGCTGGCTCCTTAGGGTGGAGGGTGATGGCCACTCTGGAGTGTGTTGCTCCACCTGATATTTGATGATGTCTCGCTGAAAACCCAAAACAGAAATGTGAAGATGTTCTCAGGAGGCTCAGACTTGTGCTCCCTGCTTATGGGGAACAAAATCTTGGTTTTGTGAAAAGGAAAAAAAACACAAACCAAAGACAGAGCTTCCCCAGATATTTGATTTATGAGGCAGAATGAAACCTAGGACATCTGAAATCATGCTTGAGAGGATGTGATTTGGGTCCTGATCACCTAAGACAGTCCTGTGGAAAAGAAACAGCTCAGGTACCCGAATGGGTGTCTTCTGCACCATGCACATCAGCCTTCTCCTGGCCCAGTGAACATTTAAGTACACACTCCAGATGAAGATGGTTGTTTCTGCAGCCTGCGCCTGGGGCATGAACTGGGAGCGAGAGGAGTGGAGCCAAGCTTCCAACTGCACTTAAACAAAGATGGTGCTTGGATCGCTGCTCTCCATGCCTACCCCTGCAAAGGCTCTGTCAGACCAGGCACTTTCTCTGCCAGGAGTTTTGATAAAATTGTTCCTTGGGAACACGCCTGGCCAATCCGCAATTTGTGCTTGATTTCCCTGGATATTCAAACAATCCAGCTACTGACAGGATGTTAGCTGGAAAAGTGTCCAGCAGTTCTGCAGAAAGCACTTTGGCACCCTCCCAGCGAAGGAGTAGGAGCGTATCGGGTAGCTCATCTGAGCAATCAGGCCAAGGAACACAGCACCAGCGCAAAACACTTGTGTTTGGTGCGTCAGAAAAAAATGGATGCAAAGGGTAAAAATGAGGGAGGAGGGGGAGAGAGCTGCTCAGTGTGCTCCTAAGAAAAAAGGAGCCTAGAGACCTGCAAAAGAAACTCGGTTGTGGATGCTCCCCTCCTGGCTAAAAGAGGGACTTGCTGTAGGTTAACCCCTACCTAGCCTTCCAGGTTTGCAGTGGGATGGGAAATAACCTTCAAATGACCTTGCTGGAGACTGTAGTGCCATTGCCATCAGCAGTAGGAAGAACAGTGAAACTAGAGCTCCTGAAGCTTCTTAAGTCCCACTGCCCTGTGTTTGCCACATGAGCACAAAACCTCTTTCCACCTTATTAGCAGTGAAAACTACGGTGGGGATTTTAGGAAAATCCCACCGGTGCGGAGGAGAGCTTCAAACAATAGCAGGGATTTTCAGGGACATGTGCAGCCTTGCCAGTGACTTTCATGCTGCAGGTGTCCTAACCTCATCCCTTCCCCCATGTGAAATCTGCTGCGGCTGCCTCGCTAACAGGCAGAGCCCAGGGATGCTGCTTGCCCGAGGGGAACAGCGGTGATGGGGAGCATTTTGCTGTCTAGCCCCACTTTAGGGGACAGCCCATGCTCCTGCTTTCAGGTCCTTTTTTAGCACATATCCCAGTGCAGCTTCATCTTGCTGTCCCATGTAATTTAAACAAAAGCGGTGTTTCTCCTCTATCTTCATTCCTGCCTCACACTGCATGCAGCTCTCTCACAAGCACCGGTGAATGCAGACAGACAGGGATGCACCAAAAGCAAATCTCTCCAGCAGCTGGACTGCAGCTGGCTGTAGGACAGCATCGGAGGGGAAAACACCCTGTGCTGCCTCCTGTCCAATGAAACCTGCAGGTCTCTGCTGGTGGGCTGGGAGCACACAACACCCATTAGCTCAGGACAGTAGGAGTGCAGGGACTGAGCAAACTGGCACCAGGCTTCAGCCAGCTGCAGCTGCCCTGCACTTTTCGGGTAAGTATGTGCAAGTCACTGCTTCCTGCTGCACCTGCCTCTCCTGGCACAGCCTGTTCCAGCCCTGGTAAAGCTGGGGATGACAGGGGGTTGCACCACAGGGACCTGGGCTGGAAGGTCTCCGTGGCCGTTAAGAATATTCCCAGGTCTCGCTATGATTGCAAGCCAACAGCATGATTTTGGGTCAAGCCAGTTAGTGCTTTCAGAAACAATTCCTGGAAAAAAAGAGCAGTGTGGACTTGATATTATTGCCCTGTGCACTTGGATGCATCCATCCTGGCTTGGAGGGTAAAAAAGTTTAAAAGATTGTTCTGTGTCAGTGGCCTCAGGGCCAGGGAACAGTGCCAGGCATATTTAAATTGCTGGTGCAGATGCAAGCACTCTGGCTGCTGGTAAAGCTCTGAGCATCTCCTTCTGGGCAGAGAAGCAGCCATCAGATTATGAGTGGGGTAAGGAAGGGTCAGGGCTCCCTGGTGTGGCCCTTCTCTGTCCAGCTGGGCATTTCAAAGGCTGTTTTCTGCCCAGTTTCTCATCACCTGCCAGCAGGAGCACTGTAGCATGCCAAGGTTACACAATCCTTTGCTTAAGGAGCAGGCACTAAGGCGTAAGGCGTAAGCTTTCCCATCCGTTCTCCAGACAAAAAGACTCAGCCGGTTCTTAGAATACCTGAATGCACAATTCCTTTCATAACCATCTCAAAAGTGCATCCCGGGTGCAAGCAGTGAACGTCCTGGGGCAGTGCAGAGGGAGCCAAGAGGGGCCGAAGGGAACAGCTTGGAGCTGGAGACTGGGATCAGTTTTCATCTCGACGGGCTGTTGTTTTCCCTCCCTGCTCCTTTCGTCAGATCACACAACCTCCCAATGTGACCTTGAGGGTGCTGGGAGGGGGGAGGAAGACATGGCAAAATTTGTGCAGCCGAGAAAATACTGAATTCAGAGGAGCCACTGTCCTGGGGCAACCCGAGAGCTCGGTGACCCAGGGGAGTCAGAGCTGGAGGAGGAAAAGTGGAGAATCGGGGACCCATGAATGCCCCCCTTCCCATGATGAGTTATTTTGCAGACTCAGCAAAATCCCCTGGAAAGGGCTGCCTGGGAAGTCCCACAGGGCTTCAGACAAATTAACTCAGTGTTACCCTGAAACAAAATCGCTTGAGCATGACTGTGCAGGGTGGAGAGTGGAGGATTGCGTTTCATGGGGCAATGATCGATCCCAGATAACCCTGCTGGAAGAAGGGACCTGCCTTTGTTCTGGCTCCCCTGGGGCATCTGTGCTGGCATTTACCCTCTGCCTTATGGCACTGCCCCAGTGTGTCAGGGCAAGAGCCACACCGACAGGCTGGGCCTGATTCTGTCATTCATTTTCTGGGGGTGAATGGGGGAGGACTCTGCCGAAGCCCCACCAAGTGTGGAGCCCGAGCAGGAGAAGGCTGGTGCGGCCCTAGGGACACCAGCGGTCCCACTGCCACCATCCCAGGCAGCGGAGAGCAGCGATGGGCTCCGTCAGCCCCCACCCAGCTGGTTTGTGGCTGCCTGCCTGCAGCCCACCCGCACTCCTTGCCCACGCCTCACTGCAGAAGCAGCAGCAGAGCAAAGGACGAGGGTTGATGACCTGAGCTCGGGGGCTGTGAGCGAACTGCGGGCACGTTAAGGATCATGCCCAAGCGAGGAGAACCAGTTCCACCGCAGCAGTGTGAAGGGTGTGGATCAGAGGCTGGAAACCCCCCAGACACAGGAAAATGAAGAAATGAGGCACCAAAATTTTCTTTTAAGCACTTGCTGTGACTCAGACGCACAGAAGACTAAGCCTGGGAGAGGAGCAGCGGGTCATGCAGGCTGCCCAGGGGAAAGGGAGCGATCTGCAGGGGACTGCGTAGGAGAGCCTGTCCTCAGGCATCATCCAGGAGAGCCACCAGGGACCCTGAGCAGCAAACAGACTCTGGGTGGCTGGGCCGGACCCGGTCCGGCAGGGCTGGGACTGTGCCCGTCTCTTGGCTTGAAACTGCAGTGTCAGAGCAAGCCTTGACCCTGCGCCGAGAGCAGGCTGCGCCGCTCTCGCAGAGGGTTTCTGGTCCGCTTGGCCTGTTCCTTGATGGCTGTGTTGGGAAAGGGCTCCCCATTGGTGGGGTTGCTCCATTTTGCAACTCGCAACAAATGTTTGCTTCTTTCCCTCCCCCACTGAAATGTTTCTCTGGAACATTTCCACTCCAAGAAACCATTATTTCCAGAAGAAAAAGTCTGTATGAAATTTCCCAGAAAGATTGATGACATGGCAAAGGTCGTGGCAGGGCAGCCAACCTCTGCAACTGAGCTATGCTCAGCCTGTCTCACTTCTTCCAGGACTGGATCAAAAAGCCGCTGAGATAACCATTCAGCCTTCAGCTTCCCCAGGAACTGCATCAGGCTGTGCAGCTACTTGGAGGCTGAGGAGGTACCGGATTGCTTTTGGTCAAGCATGTCTCTGCAATCAAAGTTATACAGGCTTCTCAGTAGGACGGGTAGAAGACACACAGAGACCAGGAAGCAACTGCTGAAACTGCCAATGATTAAAATGCAATAAAATGTTTGCCTTCTGCTGCTGAGCACAAGTGTGGCATGTGTTTCTGCTGAGGCAGCAGAAGTGGTTGTGTTCACTGAATGAGCAGCTAATGAAAAGCATTTCAAGCAGGAAGCAATGCTGATTAAGATTATGAGCCAGCTTAGATCTTGGAGAATTAAATGGCCTGGGCTGGATACTCCTGTTTTACACCTGATTTTGCATTGATCAAAGAGGATTTACTCTGCTCTACACCAGTGTGGAAAGAGTGGGAGCACCTCTCTGTGCCAGAAGCTGCTGGGGAACATCCCCCTGCCAGGGCTACCTGTCAGCAGAACAAATCCCTTCCGCAGCCCTGGACAGGGCAGCTCAAGCAGATCAGGGCCCGGAGTGAAATTAATCTGGCAGCAGCCATTTGTGCTGAAGCCAGTCCCACGGGAGCAGCTGCCGAGAGGCAGAAGCTTCCGATCATGCTAATTCCTCCTGGGTGTCAGGCTTGCGAGGCTGCGCATGGTGCTGGGTCAGCTAAAGGGATGGTGGTCTGCAGGGTCCTGCCCACCGTGAACTTAACTGCCCCGGAGGGTCAACACCGTCAGTCAGCTTCTGTGTCTCCCTTCTCTGCAGTGGTGGAATTTGCTTTGGTACTTTACTGTTCCCCAATGTATTCTTTTAGAGGTGGTCTCTCTGCTCACATCTCTGGTTGAACCAGTGTGGCTTGTCACGGGAGGGTGAGATGCTCCAGGGAAGTCATGGCCTGAGACGGACCTGATTTCTCCTGAGGTGTCTAGCACTTTATGCATTTTTCTCCAGAATGTCAGAAGGCAGCAGCATATCTGAGAGCAACACCTGCCTGGGGCCTATCCATGGTCATTACTGGTATTTCATTTATTGGTGCTAGTAAAACTCGCTGCCTGTCTCTTGGCAAAAGAGCATGGCTTGCTCTTCAAACATGGAACCACAAACCAATGTCTTCACTCTGAAATCACCTCCTGCCATGCTGGGTGGATGCATGCGGAACAGCCTCCACGTGCAGTCAATGACATCTGGCAGCTTCATTGTCACTGCTTCAGGAATTTCCTGCAGTGCCAGGCAAGCGAAGGAGACACAAAGTCACTGAGTGTGAACTCTTCGGTGTCCTCATAGCACTGCATGTCTGTGCTGCTCCCAAAACCATCTGCAGCGGCTGGGTTCGTGTACTCAAATGCTGGCAGAGTGCATTGTGCATACCGGTCCCATCCCCGGAGGAGCAGGGCTGCAAGCCTTACGATACTCTCCAGACTTCCACACCATGGCTGCAAGTCTCTTCTAGGCAGCATATTACAAAATCATATGTGTGTACAAACTTGTTTGGATAGATATTCCCTGCCTCATCTCTTCCCACTCCCTTCAGGGCAGGACATATAAGTCATCCCTGACAGCTGGTTTACATTGCAAACCCTAGTGTGCTGTTCAGCTTTGCTGAAGGTGGGCAAAGCACCTTCTCAGGCTGAAAGTTGGCAAGGATCCACGCATTGTAAAATCTCAGCTCAGCCAAAGCCCCAGAAGGATTCCTGGTAAAACAAGAGCAGGCATGTCTGCTTACCCTGACACTAGGAGATACTAACGTTAAGAGCAGGGTGGCAAAGAACATCTAATGGATGGAACAACACATTCCTAGGGTTACTCACATCCAAATCTTGCAAGACACAGAAACAGTCCAAAACAACCGTGCCTCCGCAGTTCTGGTTTCTTCAGCAGCCAGTGCAGCATTACACTGATGGTGTGCTTTGGCTAGTGCCAGGCTGCCAACTAAAAAGCATGTGTGCTTTCTCATGCATGCTAAGAAGGGCACCACTAAGAATATTGCTAGTCCATGATCCCCCTCGCACGCTGCCATCTGTACCAGGGCCCAGGCCTGGGGAGCTCTAGCACTGCCCATGGCAGATTCCACAGCTTGGCTGCGACCTGCTGCAGCGTGGTTGCACTCAGCATCCCATTAAGACTCATTGCGTGGCTTCCTCTGCCTGCTTAATGGGAATGGTTGTAGTTATCAGCCTGGATGCACCTGCATGTTCCAACACCAACATGTTGGGTGGTTTTGTTAAACAGGTTTAACCAATCTGTGCTGCAGAGCATACTCCAGGGAAATTCAACTCATCTGACTCTAGCTCTGGAAACACCAGGCAGCTGGTCTAAGATGGCTGTTTTGCATCCCTTTGCAGTCAAGGGAGAAAGAGAGAAACTCCTGAGGACAGCACCTTACCGATGTCAATTGTCAGCTTACTCCACATAATTTTTGGTGCAATCCTCATGAGGCAGATGGGCAGAGAAGATCCATCGGCAAGACTCTGGTGCTGCACAACACATCTGAGAACCTTCTTCTGGTTAGCAGCTGAAATGTGACCTTAATTCTTCCCTCCCAGACTCCATGATGTTCCTCAGACAACTGCAGTTCCATCAGCCTTCATCTTACCAGCTAAACGGGCCGAGCCCACGCAGCATTTGCTCTCAGGAAGGGGTTTCTTTTCCCATCACTACAATTGCAGCCCCCCTGTGCCTCAGTTCTCTTGAGAGTTCATGTTTCACTGAGCAGGTCTTGCTGATGTCTTATACAATATCCTTTATAATTCTTTCTCTTCACTACTGCTATCTCTGCTGACGCATTGGGATCACACTAGCTGTGTCATACTGATGGGTGCAGGATTTCTGAAAGACCTCGTGTCCCAGGCATTTCCAGCTTACGAGGCAATGCTTTTGCCACCACTTGGCTTTGCCTTAGTGCAGCTGAGCATCATCTAGTTTTGCCTGTGTGAGAGACAGATGCATGTAAGGACGGGGGATGATACCCTGATTACTAGGCTGTGCAGGACTTTGGCATGTCTGCCTCCACACAGTGCTGCCAAGAGCAGGGCAAGTTGGTGGAGCCTCAGTCACTGGCCTGTCGGTCATGCTCAACAATACTTGGAGAGAAGGACAGGCTGAAGCAAGTTAGCTTCCCCGTTCACCTACAAGGGTGAAGTTCAGGCCAAGATGAAGTCTTTCAAGTTCTCCCCTAGGAGAAAGCTCTCAACTAACAGATTCCATAAGCCATGATTTTTTTGGGTTCAGAGGGGTGTCTGGAGGTCTCTGGTTCAACCTCCTGCTCCAGGCAGGGCTCACTTAAAATTGTTTAGGTCTCAGATGCTCAGGGCCTTGTCCAGCTGAATTTTGAAAATCTCCAAGAAAGGAGACTGCAGCATCTTTCTGAGGAACTTCACAGAAGAGGGCAAAGAATAGTGTTTGAGATGCCTGTTGGAAAAGACAGCCCTCAAGGGTTCCCTGGGAGGGGAAGAACTGAGGCAATTCCCCTGATCTTCAGCATTGCTGGGCAGATTTGCAGCAGCATAGTTTATAATTTATAGGTCATTTCTAAATATCATGCTTAATGTTTAATGTCTAACCTGGACTATGTGTCGTGGGGACACATGCGTGGAGAACTGCAAGTTACCAACTGGAGAAGGTGCATGCACTGTGAAAGTTTTGAAAGTATGAGGTCTGTGGCGTTTAATGCCACCTTGAAAATGGCTCAACATGTAAGGAAATACTTCCTTGAACTCAGCAGAGAATTCAGCAGAGTTCTTCCTAATGCTCACAAGAAGCATAACAACTCGAGGTCCTCTCTGTGCCCGTCTGCAAACTCTCAATCCATTTATCCACCATAAACCACTTTGCAGCTGGCTGGGCTGAGAACTGTCACGCTGCTCTTGAGCATGCAGGTAGGCAACTCTCACCTTCATCTGCCCCTGTTCTCACAGTGGTGGAATCGAGAAATTTCCTTGCCAGCTGGGTTGAGGAAGGACAGAGATGTCCTGGGTATGAAGCAGGGAATTAGGAGAGGACAGCATCTTCTAATCACTATGGACAAGTCAAAATAAGTCTTGTGGAGCCTCTTGAGGTCTCTGTCAGGGCTTCAGTAGGTCACCATTCATGAGATCAGCTTGCAGCGTGTTAGGGCAGGAGAGGAAGATGGATGTAGCTCCTTGGAGAAACAGGGTTGGGCTGGCACTGGCCCCGTTGGTGTTTGAGGTTGCTCTGTGTGTGCCTGGAGTCGGTGGTGCAGGCTCTCAGAAAACAGATTTGGAAGTGAGATAGGATAGGGAGGGTGGAGGCGTGGGCTAGAAACAGCCCCAGGCAGCTGGCTGTGTGGGTAGCCATGGTCTGGCACTGGCTTGGGCACCTTTCCATCTCTCAGGCAGCCACAGAGCCGTAAGTAAAACTAACATTTTCAGGCTCTTATCAAACAATTTGTGTTTGTCCCAAGAAAAGCTTGGTGCTTTACTAGCTTTGGGCTGACCCTCCTCAGTCCCGTGACCTGCTGAAGGTGTGTGGACAACTGGGGAAGGACAAGCAGCAAAGTGGTCCATGCTGCTCTGCTGCTGGATGGGGAGCGGTGAAGGGCGGGTGGCCAGTGGTGGCTGGTCCTGGCCCAGGGGAGCGAGCCAGGCATCCAGAGATCCACAGGGGTCCGTCCTGTGGGACAGCAGCTGCTGGGTTGGAGGCTGGCAGGTGTGGGCAGAGGTTTGGTGGACACACCTGGGGAAGGAAGGGCATTTGTCTTCAGTGCATTCACCCTTCAGTCACCGTTCAATAACCTTTTCTGCCAGAAAGAAATGTCCAGCACTGACCAAGCCCAAACCCGGTGGCCTTTTGCTCCATCAGGTTAGTCCCTAAAGCAACAGGCTGGCTGATAGGAGCTGGCTGCCCTGGGGATGCTGGCGGTGCCTGCCTCCCTCAGTGCCAGGGAGCAGCCCTGTGCATCCTGGGGGGATGCTGGAATGGGCTGTTCCCTCCCCTGGCTATGGGGGTGGAGGAGCATCCCCTCGGAGCACAGTGCTGTTAGCCATCTGCATGGTGTGAGCCCTCACTGCTGTGCCTGTGGCAGGTAGGGCAGCAGGACCTCCAGCCACCTTTTCCACTCCTTTCAGCTCCCAGGGTGAGGGCCAGGCAGGTCTCTCCAGAGTCCCCATCACAGCAGCAAGAAGGGGAGGAGGATCTGGAGGTGATGCAGGATGGAGCCCACAGCCCACGTGCTCCAGCTCAGCGAGGAGGGGTGCAGCGAGGTCTGTGCTCTGAGCACCAGCCCCTGGGAAGCGTCCAGGCTCCACGTGCTTCCCACAGGCAGGATCGTGCACTTGTGGGTTTAATGGAAAAAAAATCAATGGAGACAACAGCCCATCAGCACAGCCAGCAGTGCTAATGGGGAATAAATCTGGTAGCAAATGTCACTGTGTAGAGGGGGCTGTCTGGGAGACGTTTCTGTAGGGCCCAGCGATGGCCAGGCTTGTCTGTGTTTTCTAATCTGACCTGGTTTCTATAACTGTATGTGGACCAGATGTGGACACTGTTAGGAAATTCTGGAAGACAAGAGAGTAAAATACTTTTCATCTTAACCAAAAATGCAATAAAAATTTGTCATTATGTTTCTGTCTCAAAAATCTGAGCTGCAAAACACTCAGTTCCTATCCCGGGCTGAAATAAAATATGCATTGATATTAACTTTCAGGTGCAAAAACGTGTCTGATGGTGTGTGAGGATAGGTAGCAAAGCTATCAGCACACGCCACAGCAATCAGAAAGGTCTGTTGTGCCCCAGAGAGAACAGGACACACGTCAATGACCTGAGTGTTCACTTAGGAAGCCCTTGCCTTGGGGCTGGTGCACAACCAAGAACTTGTTCAGATCCAGCTAAGAGCTGAAATTTGTTTCAGTTTCATGTGGGATGAGTTTGTGATGAATTTTGCTTTTGGATGGGGGGCATCCCCAGAGCCAAAAAGGACTGGCTTGGCAGATTTTTGGCTTTTTCATCTGTAGGCAAGATGGAACAGCTGCTGGCCTCTGCTCTGGGGCTGCATGCTAGAAATACATCCCTGAGCACCCTCCTTTTTGTCTACATCTACAGTTCAAAGTGGTGATACTCAAAAGAAACATAGTGCAAGGAACATGAATCACAGCCTTCCCCTGAAATAAAATGGTATTCATTGCTGCAAAAGTATTAGTTACTGCCAAACCTTAATCAACCACTTTCTAAATGCGCAGCAGAAGCCCAAAACTGGCTGACAAACAGGTTGGTTACATTCACTTTTTAACTGGTTCCTTGTGATGACCCATTTGAAGAGGCTCATTTCGTGCTTGCAGTATTCTCTCATATTTACTCACCTTTCTCTTTTTTTTTCAATGCTAATTTCAAAACTCCTTCCACCTTTTTCTTGGTACCTGGAGAAACCTGTTAGCTTTTTAACCCATTGCTCTGTGCAGATCCCAGCTGGTTCTCCTCTTGGCAGATGCCTTTGACACTGAATCCTTTGGTTGCATCCTGATTTCAAGCTCCTTTCCCAGCTCTCCATCAGGATATACCTAAGCCTTGCCAACAAAAAGCAGAGAACAGTTTTGGTATCAGTCCCAGTCCTGCTGCTTAGATAGCTGTTTAATCTGCTGCATCTCATGAATTCTGCTATAAAAACCCCAAATCCAGGACAGAGCTACAATCCTAGAGTCACAGCCCTGTCTCAGGTATGGGCAACCCAACCTAACTCACTGTGTTTTTCTTGCAGAACTGCATTTCTTAGCAAGAATTTAACACAAGCACATTTTTTACAAAGTCTACAAGACTCAGCTGCTGTGCTGGCCAGTGGTCTCACCAGGCCTGAGTCTCTTGGCCATCTTGTCTGCTCATGAAGCCACTGCTGTTCCCCAGGCTGGTGATTTTATCTTTCTCATTCCCCATATTTCTCTGACAGCTGTGGACCAGTTATTTCCAGGGCACCAGGGGATTCCTCCTGTGCATCCATACAGTTCTCATGGTTTCAGCTCAAGGTTACACCACTGGTGGCAGGGTCTGAGGTTTATTTTACTGGCTTGCTCCTGGACTGGTGATGGAACTTCATTCTTTGTACTGAGGCCACTTTTTGAGAGAACTAACACATTCACCTTTTTTTGGTAGAGTCCTTGAGACCAGGCTCAGATGATGCCGTGCCTCAGAAAAGAGAGCAGGGGTGGTTGGGAGGGACCTCTGGGGATCTCTAGTCCAGCCTCTTGCTCAAACTTGGTCAACAGTAGTCCATGTTTCCCAAACATCACTGTTGATAACTACTGTTCTGCTCTTCTTGTTCCCTTTGTTTACTATTGCTTTCACATGATTTCCATGTGGGTTAGCAGGGCCCCTGACACAGACACCTGCTGGATGAGTGCTCAAGGCTGAGAAATGCTTGGAGACTCAGGACTCTTCCCAAGACTCTGGCCAGCTGGGCAGGGAGGAGGGGGAATGGATGAGAAGAGGGGGCAACTGCTCAGGTGGGGCAGGGTGGACTCAGTACCTTGCTAGCTCTAGGGTCCAAGCGCTTGGCTGCCTGACCACGAGCTATGAAATGTGGCTTGCTGTCACCTACAGTGAAGTCAGAGATACAGTCAAAACCCACCTGGACAGCACTCTGTGCAACCTGCTCTAGAACCTGCTCTAGCAGGAGTTGGACTGGATGATCTCCCGAGGTCCCTTCCAACCCCGACCAGTCTGTGGTCAGCCAGGTGTATAAAAATACTTATCCCAAACATTCTTTTTATGTGACCGTGTAAGCCATGCAGATTGCCACACAGCTTCCCAGCCAGCTGTATTTACACAGCTGAAGGGGTGCGGGCAGCAATTTCTTAAACTGGCATTGCCACTGAAAAAATGTTGGTGGCACCACACCCTGCATCTGCCTGGGAAAAGAGTAGTAGGAAGGTGGCAACTCCATCAGCCGCCTGGCAGGAGGGTGAGCCTGGTGTGAGACATCAGCACATCACAAAGGCTTTGTGTATTCCAGCACCCAACATGCTTCAACAACCTTTCATTTGCATTCTCACAAACAAGACATTGGAGCCAAGCTGGAAATACCAAAAATTTCTTAAATTGATTAGTTAGAAGGAAGGAAAGGGAGGGGATGAGGGAGGTTGAACTGCTTTGAGGATACCTGCACACTCAGGGCTGCCTGGTGGCCCTGGCTTGTGCCTGGTGCTACAAGGACCCGAGGAGGGTGCATGCTAGGGGCTGAATTAGGTGTGGTGTATGTGTCTCACAGAAGGGTTGTCCCTGATAGATAAACGTTTTTCCTCATGTATTTATTCAGAAATCTACTGAAGTGCTCTGGAGTGGGGCTTGGTTGCATAAAGCCACATTACTGTGGGCATAATATGCATTTGCCCCAAGTTTTGCCAAACACATTTGTTTTCCCTCAACAAAATGCAGATCAACGTGTCCTAATAGGTTGCAGGGAATGTGTGGCCAATGTCGGGTGCCTTGTGAACTAGTTCAGTGCCCTTCTCCTAAGGAAAGCTACACATCCCACTGTCCTTCCCCACCATGACATTCCCAGGTGGCACAATAGTGGCACGTTTTCTTTCCAGAGATTGGAGCTATGAGCTGGAGCTGTGTCCATCAGATTTGGAGAGCAAAGGTACCTGGTAAAGGAGGGTGCAACAGACCTGCTGCAAACTGCTTGCAAGGGATTTTCACCTAAACTTCAGCCCAGGACCCAACAGGACCAGTATTACCCCGCTCAGGCCCTGGGGCTAGCATGAGCATGTGATGTGCCATAAAGGATGCCTCACATCTATCTGGGATGAGGGGAATGCTCTCATGTACTTGTGAAGGGTATCACAGATGTCCTCAAACAATTCTCACCTTTCATTAACCTGCACCAAAATGAAAGAGTGCTCCCAAGCAGCTCTGCTGATGCTGCCTTTATGCCAGAAGGAAAGGAATAACCTGATGGTGGAGGACTGGTCACACTGGTATGGGAGTGCTGTAGGACTTGTCCTGCCCTCCATGCTCAAAACAGGCTGAATACACAGAAAAAGTCCAGCAGACCCAGGAGGTACCAGGAATCCATGTAATATATAATAAATCAGCAAAGTTCAACAATGGAAAGTGGGAATCAGACACTCTGAGACCGAAAGTGAGGCACCATCTAATAACAAAGGTAATTAGACCTTGGAAGACATTCACAAAGACTGTGATGGACTCTGTTAACAGAGCTGTTAAAGCAAGAGTACATGTTCAGCTGGGATGTCAGAGAGATAAGGTGGAAAGATAATTGTAAGGAAAAATGCTGTGCTGCCTGGCTTCGGCAGCAAGGGTGGATGCAAAGCGTGCGGGCTGCAGCCCCAGCAGCACGTGCAGCCTTAGCTGTGTCCCCTTGTGCTGCCGTGTGGCAGCACAGCCCGCACACCCCCTCACACTGTCACACAGCACCCCTGTCCCAGGGGTGCAGGCTGACCGCCCTGCTGTGCTTTGGGTGCTTGTCACCTTTGCCAGCACCTTTTGTCACCTCCCGCTCCAGGGTCCCTCTTGGTGTCTTCTGTGTCCTGACCGGGGGGCTCTGCACCATTCTGCCTCCTGCCCCTGCGGTCTGACCAATCCCCATCTTTTCTGGGTGCTCAGGCCCAAATACAGCCCCAACATGCACGGTCGGAGCATTGTGTAGGAGTAGGAAGATCGGTAAGGCCCAGAGTCAGCGTCAGGCATCTTTCAGCCCTGACATCTGGGAACTCCGTGACCTTTCCCTGCTTGTTACCTGGGTGTCCCCTGCTGCAGGGAGCAGGTTCCCCCTCGCCCCCGGTGCCTGTGTGTCACTGCTGTGCAGGCAGGCAGAGCTGGTCCATGCACAATGGTTGTGTGCCACGCCAGTACCTGCCACACCAGTGTGTGCCATGCTGGTACCTGCCACGCCAGTGGATGCCACACTGGTACCTGCCATGCCAGTACCTGCCACGCCAGTGGGTGCCACGCTGGTACCTGCAACACCGATACCTGCCACGCTGGTACCTGCCATGCCGGTCATGCCCTGGTCTGCAGCTCCCCCAGGAGCTGCCGTAGCTCTGCCAAGGTCTCCACTGCAGACGATGTAGCGATGGCCGAGCTGTGCTGATGCCACCTGTCACCCACGGTGCCCCTGGGTGTGCCTGCAAGCATAGAGCCTTTCTGAGGGGCCTGCTGCATTAGCAGGGGCAGAGGAGCACTGCAGCAGGTGGACCTGTTTGCCAGCTCCTCTGCCCAGCTGCAGGAGTGGCGGTGGATGCATTTAATTCATATTTTGCTGGCAATCTGCAGGACTGGCCAGGACCATACTGTGCAGCAGCTAGAGCAAAGTGGTGCTTTCTTTCCTATTGTTCCTCATGTACTCAGTTTCTCACATTTTTAGGATGAGGACAATTCAGAACCAGGGAAACAGGGTCTTCAGGAGGTGAAACATCATTTTAATGCCTTTGTAGAGGGGCAATACAGTGACATTTTCCAGCCTCTTGGAAAGTGGAAGTTCATGTTGCACATTAACAGCTGAACTGAAACCGTTTCTGCACACCCTGTCATGCCTCCTGTTGCTCTTGTGGTTGGTTGTGGGTTTTTTTCTTGAACGCAACCATTCTGTCACTGACATTACTTTGCCCATCTGAAAATGCTAATTTGGCACTCTTATCCCTGACGTAGCACACAAAGGTGTCCAGCTGCAGGGCTGGGGAGGGCAGACAAGAAAGAAGGGGAGAAAATAAAAAGCTGTTTGGGAGCCAGCAGCAGCCCAGGCAGAGAAACCTCTGGTGATAAACCAAACCAAGCGCAGGCAGAAGAAGCGAGGACAGCTCTCGAGCCCACTCCTGAAGTTCACAGCTGAGTGTATCTCCACTGATCTGAGGCCTGCTACAATAGCTAATAAAATAACACAACATATAATAAAATAAAAGTTCCAAAATCATGGATTAGAGCAGTTACTCTGCAGTTACAAGCAGCTGTGTGGCTTTAGTGACAATGGATTTCACCTGAGTTCTTCTCCTTCTCTTCTTATGTATTTGTCACGTGATCCTGAAAACAATTTTAGCCTGGAGCTTTAATAACATAAGAAGGGAGCCCATGCAGTTACTAAATGCCTCATGATTTTGCAATTTATTTATTTTTTCGCCCAGAAGTAGGATTTTAGATTCTCATTTTAAGATTTAATAAGATTAAGAGCTCTGTCCTCACGATGGAGAAATGCAGCAAAAGATATAAGGAATAACAGAAATGAATATATATAGAAAAACTCTTAGCTTCTCTGCTGAGAGCCTTGAGGGTTCAGCCGTGCTGCTGGCCCGTCAGTGCTGTCACAAGTGCTCAGAGTCCCCAGCGCTCCTCTGCCATTTCTTTAGGCATTTTGATTGTTACATTTCACCACTCAGGGCAGCAATAACACAGGTGTAGGGGAAGTGCTTTTTATGCAAATGTTTTGTTTCTTGCTTGTAGGAGCCTGAACATATCTCCGAAGACCACCTGCTCAGGAATCCCAGGGGTGGCCACTCCAGGGTGCTCCCACGGGCGGCACTGGCCATGGGGGGAACTGGTCTGCTGGCCAGTGACCATGGACAGGACAAACCCCACGGCTTTAGGCACCTCGTAAGAAAAGGAAACGAAACTTGGTTGGGAAGTGTCATTTCCAAGAAAATGAATATTTAGGGTAGTTGAATTCTGGTTTAGTCTGAACCAGGCTGAAACTGAAACTTTTCTACATTTCCTTTGAATGGGGAATGCTCCAGATGTTTCTAGGGCTGCAAGACTGACAGTTGTCAGTCAGCATCACCTGCCCAAGCCCAGTTCCTCAGTACCTGGAGGAGTCCCAGTGTGCCCAGTCAGAGGTGACCCAGCTGGCTGGTTGTACTGGGGCTGAGCTGGCCGGCCGCTGCCCACCAGACCTGCAGCTCTGGAAGCCCGGCTCCGCAGGCGAACTGGACAGCTTCCCCCAGACCGAGGCATTCCCAAGGAGAAATGTGGGGCTTTGTGAACCGGTATTTTCCAGTTCCCTGAGCTGCCATTCCTTGAGTTTCCCCAGTGTTTATAGCAGGGTAACAGCCCTCTAATTGCCTCGTGCCTCCCTGCTGATCTTATGAGAAGGCTGCCACAGCATTTGCTTTCTCCCAGCCTCGTAAATCTTTCATGACATCCCTAGGTTTATTAAAAGTATCATCCTTTGAAAGCACCCCCTTCTAGACCCTTGGTTGCAGGTTATTGCAGCTGTTTAACTTTGAAGTTTTTAAGTAATCAGTTAAACTTTGTTTTTCTCAATTGCAGTTTAACACCCTCCTTCTCTTAGGGGTGGAGCAGACACTTTGGTGTTACCTCAGCTTGGTGGGAAAGCCTCTCCCGCTATCTTTCCAGATATTAGCAGAGCAGTTTACTGAATCCCTTGGAGCTGTGTTAAGCCCAGTAGACGCTCGTGACAGCCTGATCTCCATCTAGCAAAGGACCTGTGAGATGTTCAGTCTGTATGTTTGCTTCAGATATACTTCAGCAATTCCATGTCTTCGTTCTTATCCTTGTGGCTATTCGATCTTCATTTGTTTTGTACTCTGCTGAACGCATTCTTATAATGGATTTTATTTCCTGTCCTCACTATGCTTTCCCACACCCATAAGGTGTTACCAATATCCAGACTGAATGCCAGCAGTCAGCTGGGATTGTTTCTGATAAGGCAGGAATCCAAGGACTTCGATTTTACACGTGATTTTGTGGCCAGTTTTTCTGGGCTTGCGCAAGCCCTTTTTAGCCACCAAAAGGACTTACAATTTGGATTTTTAAACAAACGTTGGTCATTCAGATTTTGATTCTTGAAATTCAGCCAAATTTAATCCTGATCGACTAAAACAAACATTTAAAACCTACCCAAAGTTTACCTTTGGTGGCCAGCTGAACCCTCCTGCTTACAAGAACTTGTCCAGCCCCCGGTCACTGCACAGTGACTCCAACTCATACCACATGGGTATGGACCGGGCCCAGGCTGGTATGCATGATCTCCCTTTTCTGGGGAGAGGTCCTCTGTGTCCAACTTTTCCATTTGGATCAGTCTCCTCATGGGATGTGTCAGCTTTCTGCAGAGCCCAGCCCAGCACCCAGAGGCTCGGTTTCTGTTTCTCTCCAGCTGACAGGCTGGTAGGTGCAGGGAAGATGGCAGTGAGCTTTTTTCCTGCAGGGCAGACTGGCAGTGGGGAGGCATTCCCAGCCCAGGTCTGGGAACATGCTGGTGTGAGCACGCAGCAGCCTGGGCTTGCAGGGCCAGGAGATCCCTTGCTGGAGAGCTGGCATGGCCAGGAAAGGCTCTGCAAGTCTCTGGCATCTGTTACAGGGGCAGCTTTGCAGAGGGAGACATTTGCCCCGTGCGTTAACCAATGTGTTTGTGAACAGGGAAGAGGAAGGAGGGAAACACATCGAACACATCTAGTATTCACTGTAGATACACACCCTGACTGGCAAGGTGACGCCTCTTCACAAACACAGATAAGCTGCACTCACCAGCCCAGGACACATTTTGCCACTGTTTGTCCTGGGATTAGTGCCCTGACTGACCTTTCCCGCTGATGCTGTTACTGGGTGAAACGCCCCTGCGCGGGCAGCGCTCTGGGATTTGGGCATCCTGCAGAGTCTGTGGCAGAGCGAAAAGCCTACCTTCATCTCTTTGTGTCAGACTGTGAAGATTGCTTTACTTCCGTGAAAAGGCATGACATAGGCTCTTAAGGCATCGTTTGCACTTCAATTTTTTTTTCCCCCAAAAAAAGAAGCAAATACATGGTGTGGCAGGCTAGCAGACCCCACAGACAGCTAATCAGATGGTCTATAAAATGCAGATTACTGAGGTGACAGCTGTGGTGTGCAGTTGGCTGTGCTCCCCCAGCTCCTGACCATTTGGTTGAGGCAGGTATGCACAGCACAGAGGCAGCAGCCTTTTGCAGGAGTACAAGCTGATTCACAAAATATTAATACAACCCTTTTGAAATTAAATACCAGGCAGGTTTAGGATCCTGACATATCACTGGGAATGCCATGTTTTGGCTAAAATATCTCAGAGTTGTGAAACGCACGTCTGGTTTTAGCTGTTTGTATGGCTGCTGCAGACAGCAGTAGGTTTTGCATCTGATTCACATCCATTGAGACTCAGAGTTGTTAACCAGAACAGCTGGCCCCTGAACCTCTGGTCCTTAGTTGTAAATCAAATGTGGACAGTTCTCTAGATTATCAAAAATAGATCCAGGACAGTGCTGTGAACTTGTGTTGGCAGGCGGCAGGCTAGTTGGCCAAGGCAGTCTCTTTTAGCCTTGAGTCTGTAAGTACCTAAGATTAAGAGAAAGCCATGCGCATCCTGCAAATGTCTCTGCTGACGTTAAAAATAAAGGGAGATACCCAATGCCATGGCACAGCCTTTTCCTGTGTCAGCAGCAGCAACTCAAAGAGAAGTGCAAAAACACTTCCCTGGCACAGACGCCCGCTGCTCTGAGCATGGCATGACCAAGAAGTCACTTCGGTCCCTTGAGTCTTCTGACTCAGGCTGAGGGTGCAGGAGCACCGGTCAGAGTCAATGACTTTGTGTTTCTCCCTGTGATTTCATCACTTCAGACATTTCGTGTCTATTTAAAGTTCTGGTTCCTGATTATTCATGTATTTTGTCTTTTAAACTCAGAGGAAGACTCTAACTTCCTAAGAAGCTGTGAAGTAACATCCTCCCAATATAGAGGAACTTCCAAATGAAGTAACAGCCTTCCCAGTGTGACACTGCTGCCTGGCCTGTGTCACCATACTGTAGGTGTGGGCATTTCCTCAATGTAACCAAAGCCTCATGGTGCTTTCTGCACTCAGAGATGTTAGTATGCACAGGCATGGTAAAATACAGAGGGAATTTACAATCCATGTCATGATTTTGCTGCTATATTTCTGATTCTGAAGCTCTGAAGCTGCCACAACCACTGCTGGTCCTGAAGACGCTATGACCTACCACAGCCCTGACTCCTGACGCAGGGAGTTCAGCATCATGACTGGCTTTGCATCTCCAAAGCAGAGGGCTCCTACCTCTCTTGGTTTCCTCCATAAAGACATGTGTGTTTCCCAGTGCTTGGGTTGGGCAATGATGAGAAGGTCCTTTGACACATGAGGGCATCACAGTGGACCAGGGGGATTCCTCAGGAACTGTCTTGAGAGTAGAAGATCACTGACTCCCTGTGCATCCACCAGCTCGAGGTCACTGCTCTGGATCAAAGACTTTTTTGTGAGATGCAAATAATTAGAGCTTTATGAATTCATTCGCTTGGCCGAGCTACAAAACTTGGCAAAATAATTTTGCTTTGAGTGAATATGAAAGAAAAAAGCCAAAAATAAAGCAAAAAAAAAAAAAAGTGGAAGTGTTCAATTTAAAAAATAGCAAAAGTTTATATTGTCTTGAGTTTTCCCATGATTTTTCATGGGATCATGAATCAACTTGGTATTTGCAGGCATGTGCTTGGTGTGCTCCATCCTTTCCAGGAGCCCAGAATTTACAAGTGGTGGAGACCCTGAGATTGGTCCTGCTGGAGAGGCTGGTGCTGGATGCGCTCAGCCCCTGGGGCTTCCTAATGGGTGGGTGGTGGCCAAGTATCAGCAAGAAGTCGCAGAAGGGAGTGAAGGAGAGGCTAGCCCAGGGTTTGTGGTGTTCTCTGTGTTTAAAAAAAAATAAAATTGAGCACGTTATTGTGAGATAAATATTTCTCAGTTTGGAGTCACTGTCAACTGCTTAACACAAAACTGAGAGTCTCAGGGGTGAATGGAAAGAAATGGTTTATTTGACTCCAAAAAATAATTAACTTTTTCTTTTTCTGTTGCTATTTGGCTTTATAGGAAAAAAAAGAAAAAACTCAATGTGTTCAAATGAGAAAGTGCTTTAGATGGAAAAGCTAAGTCAGCCATCCTCTTAATTTTTGCCTTTTGATTTCATTCTTACAAAGCTTTTTTTTTTTCCCCAGGCCTTTCTTCTTCAGGAAGAAAGAATGGGACAAACTTTTATTATTTTTTCCTATCACAAAGGACCTGCAAAATCTCTTCAGTGCAGGAAATCTGAGCCTGGGAAACCCTGTCATTTGGTGGGAAAGAGCAGAGCATCCACCAGAAGTGATGACACCATCACACTCTGTGATTCTAGAATCCTCTAGTATTTATTTACTTTCAAATCCCATTGCCAGATTTGTCTTTCAGAAAAGAATGACTCCGGAAAACATGAGGTTTGTCAAGCTGCATCTTTCCAGTGTGAGAGGAGCTTGTGCCCCACACAGCCGCTGCCCGGCCTCCAGCCGTGCATCTTGCAGCACATTAGGTGAATTGTCAGTAAAGGAGAAAAGCACACCCTTGGAAACAGAGTGAATCCCTTTAATGAATAAGAACTTTGTACATGAGAGAGCGAAATGTTGTTTAATGAGCCTGAGGCCCATTAAAGGAAGAAATCTGCTATTTACCTCTCTCCGTACTGTGAAATCTCTCTTAAACAAACACCTGCTATAGGCATAAAGCTGCAAAGTATTAAATTGGCTGCACATTATACCTAGACCATTATCAGTTATCTAAGGAAAACATCAACTACTTTTCGAAGCTTTTTGCTGGGGCCCACAATAGACAAGAACTTTATTGTTGATTCTGTATCAGCAGTGTTACCCTGCATGACTGAGACACTGATGTTCATCTTTCCCCTCCAAAAAGCTGAGATTTTCCCAAAGTACCACAAAAAGGACCTCGCTGTGATTACCTCTAACAGCAAGACTGCTGTCGTCATCCCAAGGGATGAAGTCTTCCTGGAAAACCTGTTCAGAGGTCAGAGCTGGACATGCCTTGAAGGCAGGTCTGCAGAGCTTTTGTAGGTTGGGAGAGCTTTGCCACACAGCACCATGACACAGCTCGAGCTCCCACACAGAGCACGACCCGTGTGCTGCTGGCCATTGGGCACTGCCTGGCTGATACCCCAGTCCAGCTGTGACACATCTGTAAGCACCACAAGGGACCAAGCAAAGATGTGCTGGCTTTGGAGGGCAGTGGTGACAGGAGCTACCAGTGGGTCCACGCTTGGGTGGCATTGGCCAGTCCAAGTAACATCACTGTCAGCTCATGGCTGGGTAGTCGAGGTTGGCAGGCTGCAACCCCTGCTGTTGTATTAGCCCTTACAGAGGTATCTGGCCTTGTTGAACCACATGAGGTTCACACAGGCTCACGTTTTGCACTTGTCCAGGTCCCTGGACATTTTTATTTTATTGCCAGCTGTTACTTTATTTATTTTTTTGTTTGTTTATGTAAATATATTTTTATTATTCAATTATTTCATCTTGCCTGAATGGTGAAAGATAATAGCCATGTCACAACAATGCAACGCTAATGCTGCATGCCAGCTCTGGTGATGCCATAGCTTGGTCGCAGCAGGCAGCCACCAGCTCCCAGCCCCAGCCCTGTGAAAGCAGACAGAACGTCGGTGGTGGCTGTGTCGCGGAGGAGGTGTTGGTGACCTGGGTGGCCCAGGATGGGTATAAAAAGGGGTACACCAGAGCAGACTGGCAGACAGGTAACCTGGTGAGCAAGGGCTGAGAGGAGAGGGCAGGGTGGGATGGGCAGGGCTGCCCGTGGTGTTGGAGGGTTGCTGCTCCTCCTTCATTCCTTCTCCTGTCTATTACAGCTGGATGCCTGGATAGAGATGTGACCAGACTGGCACATTCCTGTCCTGTTCCCCCTCACATGCTCAGCCAGAGAGCTGCCAGCATGCTGCAGGACACGTACGATAGCCCCAACCCCATTATGGGCTTACGGGCCACTGGGAGCTCCCTGAAGCTGTGGCAGAGCCATGCACCCTTTTTCCCCCGGTAGCCAAGGGCTGAGCAGCACAAGAGCTCTTGGCACCAGCCCTCGCATCCAGGTCACAGTGGGAAAACACTGGTGATGGCCCATGTTGCCATCAACCACAGTGGGGCTGGTGACATGGTTGGCCCGGGAAGGGTGTCTCCTGTCTGTCAGGCAGGCATGGGATGGACAGCCCTGACATGAGGCGTGGGCAGGTGATTCCCTGTCCTCCATGTGCCTTAGCATAGCTTCGAGGAGGACCTGTTCCATCATCTTCACAGGCAGAGGTGAGGCTGACAGGTCAGTAGTTGCCAGGGTTCCTCGTTTAAAAATGGGTGCAATGTTTCCCTTTTTGCAGTCACTGAGGACTTCACCTGACTGCTGTGACGGCTCAGATATCATGGAGAGTGGCTTGGCAACTACATCAGCTAATTCCCTCAGGACTCTGGGATGCATCTCATCAGGTCCCATAGACTTATATATGTTCGGGTTCCTCAGGTGGTCTCAAACATCCAGGTTTCTCGTCCTGAATAGCCCCAGAGTGCAGAGGATGCCTGGGGCTGGCCAAGCACCATGCTCCTGCCCCTGGAAGATCTCCAAAGGGAGTATCGTAGGTATGATAGGACTCAACTGGCCAGTGCAGTGGAATAAGGAGGTCTAGCTTGGACAGGAGTAGGAAACAAGCTGCAATTTCTACATCCACATGTTCAGTGAAAGCGAGTGTGTCGAAGACCAGAGCTCTGTTCCTGGCTCTGCCATGAGGTCCTGAGTAAGCCACTTGGCTGTGACATGCTGCACTGGTGTGATGGGCAGGGAGGGGCTGCCCGGGTGCCATGCGGCCAAAACAGTTATGAAACCAAAATCTGCATGCATATGCAGCGGATTATCATATTTAGCCAGAAAGGGGCAAGTTCATTTCTATATCAATATATCAATACATTTGAAATGTTCAGAGAAAATCAGCAAAACCGTTTGGGACTCAGAAGCAAAGATGAAAAGCGTTAATATTTTTAGCACGGCAGCCTCTGCTTCAGCAAGGTCATGACACCAGCCCATTATAATTTGAAAAGTGTACTCATGAAAGAGGGAAAAGAACTGCTTTGGAGCAAGTAGGTGTAACGGGATGAAAGGCACAAAGCTACATTTCAAGCCGAGAGCAGCCTCTTCCAGGCACTCGGCTGAGAACTGCGACACCCAATTTCCCTCTCGTTGCCGCCGCTGACCGGCTTTTTCATCTGCAGCTTCTATTATTCAGATGAGTGGAAATTACTGCAATAAATATTGATGGAGTGGCGTATGGGAATGACCGGACTGAATATTGGCAGATTACTATACAGTGCATGTGAACTGCATAGAAATAAGTGACCAGGAGCACGATGCGCTGCGGAGCCGTCACAGGGGTGCTTCTGGGGGTGCCGGGTCCTGCGGGGGAGGTGGGGTGATGGGATTTTCTCTGGGCCTTCCCGGCCGTGGCTGAGACAGCGCCGTTCGGCGATGGATGCTCACCTTTTGGGTTTTTTCACAAAGAAACCAGGAAAGCAGCACGGCTCTGGATTGCACTGAAATGAGGTTGGTTCCTACAGGACTTGGTCGGGGAGACGGGGCTGAGCACCCTGCGTGGGGGGGCTGTGCTGGCGCAGGAGTCGGCTTTGCATATTCAGAGGAGACGGGGAGGAGGATTTCATATCGCAGGTGACCCTGTGGCAGGCGCAGCTCCTCGCCTGGCTGCTGGGAAAGGTGAAGGTCCCTGCCCATGGCCCCGAAGAGTATCACCAAAAAGCTGCCTGCGAATCCCAACAGTACCTGCAAAGCATTTCAAACGGAACGTCCAGAAATAAAGACTCTTAAGCATTTGAAAGTGTTAAGATGCTAATTAATTCTGATGATTTGTATGTTTTAATTATTCACTGACACTGTATTATTTTTCAAGCAGAAAAGGAACTTTTTAAAGTGTCACTGCCTCTGCTACTTAAATCAAAGTAATTGTGTTTAATTAAACTGAGACCAACAAGGCTGTATTGTGTGACACTTGCAAAGAAGCCTGTGGAATAAGAAATGTCAAAGATTAAACAAACCTCTTTTAAAGCCAGCTAAGAGGAGAGGTGCCACTGTTTATAAAATCAGAGCCAGGAAAGATACAACAATTAGAAAAAAAACAGGTCATATGGAAAAAAAATATCCAACTTGACAATCCTTCATGCAGATATGATTTGAAGTTTATTACTCATTGTATTCTTGCACAGAAGGCTTTTTGTTATTCTCTGTGCTAAGTCATTTTTTAATTTAAATGGAGATGGAGATGTGTTCAAAGGATTTTTTTTGAACAAATGAACACAGATGCATTTCATGTCGGTTTTGATATAAAGGTTGAATGAAGCTGCAGGGAAGGAAAACTGCATTTAATTAATTTATAATTTTTTTTCACAAATAGATCTGTTTCTGACCACTTTCTTTAATATTCATGTGTGGTTGGCGGGCAGAGAGTACATGAGGTTATTTCCTCATTTGAAGCCTAGTTTAATTACTTTTGAAAGAACATAACAGTTAAATTTAAGCTCTAAAACGTAAATATGTGTATTAATGTAGAAGGAGATGATGAGAGATTTGTCACCGGCTGGATTTCATCACATGGACCTAAATAATATTGTAATCTGAGATGCTCATTC
Source organism: Falco peregrinus (assembly GCF_023634155.1). Taxonomy (NCBI): domain Eukaryota; kingdom Metazoa; phylum Chordata; class Aves; order Falconiformes; family Falconidae; genus Falco; species Falco peregrinus. Next base: position 121,010,495 of record NC_073723.1, read on the forward strand.
AGACATAAGACACATATCATTAAAATGTGCTTTAATTCTCCTCTTTGGTGCTTAGAGCTATTTTCCACCCCAGAAGGTTACAGTGCAAAATATACAAACCGACAGTTCCCTCCTCCCTCCCGCTCCTGACAGCTGGGTGCATTGGGTTGGAGGCAGCGGCATCGCTCCGGAGCCAGGTGGGCACGCTGCAGCCCTGAGCCCCCACTTGCCCCGACTTGTCCCCCGGCTCGGGCACGGGGTGGAAGCCCAGTGGGAGCCTGGTGCTGAGCCAGCCCCGCGCTGAAGGCACGGCTGAGCCTGCCCACTGCCCCAGAGAGCAGTGCCTGTGCCTGCCATGGTCCGAGACCAGACCCCAGGTTACAGGACCATCCAGCCTGGATGAGGGTCACGGACCCTTCCCTAGCTGGGGAGCAGCTGGAGTTGGACGGGCTGCTCTGTTTCTCCTACACAACCCATGTGCTTTGGGACACTTAGGCAGTACTGTCCCCTTTTCTCGGAGAGCTGCTGGCCTCGGGGGCAGGTGATGGGCTCATGGCGGAACCTGGGGCAAACCTGGCTGCCCTTACCATGGGTGAAGCTTCAGCATGCCCGAGACGCAGGTGAGGGGCTGCACTCCCTTGTTCAACAATTCCAAGTTGCTTGGACTGAATTAGCTTGCTTGCTTTATACTCCCTAATGTGCCATTGAGTTCAACTGTCCTGAAGCAAAAATTCTGAGAAAAGTATAATAAAATAACCCACATGTTGGAATTCCTGATTGCTAAAATCTGTCCACCTTATTACCTGGTGTGCTGGACACACGAGTGGACAAAGCAGGTGTCTCTTTCCACTTAGAAGGTGTTAGAGTTTGACAGGGCTCTATTTAGCAACCCAGACCTGGGAAAGACTCCTGAGTGTTGAGTCCAGGCCCTGTAAATCCTTTCCTAGGCTGACTGGGATGACTGACCGGCGGTGGAAGGGCTGAGGGGGTGTGTGTCTGCAGCCCTGTCCCCCTGAGAACGGGCTGGGGAGATGGACTGTGGGTCCAGCCTGGGGCCCAAATCCACCTCCATACTCTGTGACAACAAGGGTGATGCTCCAAGGGAAGAGGTCTAGGGCATTACCCAGAGGGAAGACATCTCCACCGGCTTCTTGGTGCTGCCATGTGTTGCAGCAGCATTTGTCCGCAGCCTGTCACTGCAGGGACTCTTGCTGTCCTGTCCTGGTGTCTTTCCTTCCCTGGTGGGACACATGAGAGGTCTCATCCAGCTGTGCCATGCCTAGGGCTGAGGGAGCAAGTGTTCCTGTGGGGGCTCTGTGACCCTGGGACACATATGATTTATTTTTATTGAACTGTGTTCAAACTTACTTCAACCAGCTGATAACACTACTGAATGTGATGCCAACAAATGGACAAATGTGGCATAAATAATCATAAAAATGGCAAATGAGAGCCCCATGGCATGGCAGCAAATGGGAAATTGTTACAACAGTGCATGCCACTGATCTCCACTCAGCCTTGGGTAACAATGGTCTGCTTGTATATCTAAGCAGTCTGTTGATTGATTAATTGATCTGTCTACCCACTCCATGCAGAAAGGATATTTTAACCCATAACTCTCATTTTAGAAGTATTCTTACAGGATCTAATGACAGAAAATGAGTTGTTGCTTTTTCTCTGGGATGAACCAATGCCAGGTGCCAAACCCTCAGTCCTCATTTCTACTACAGAGCACCAGACCATGGCAGATGCATTGAATGGAGCCTGGCAGTGCTTGCCAGGGTTAGAAAAGCCATTATCTGCACTGCTAAATTGTCAGAAAGGGCCCTGGGTTTGGACTGTGCCAGACAGCTCTCTCCAAAGCGATTTCTGGACGTGGTCAGCAGCTGGAGTGCTCCTGGGACTGTTTTGGATGCATCCATCCTGCTGCAGGGACCAGGCAAGTTCAGAAGATAGTGTGGGGTGCTCATGCTGGTTGGTCCCAGTGCCCGGGCATATTTCCAGACCTATTTAATTCACTGTTCAGACGTAGGCCTGAGGTGATGTTGGCATTTGTGGCATCCTGCCTGTTGGCAGATTGCACCCTATGCCTCCAGTTGCTTCAGACCAGGGTTTCCCACAAAAACATCCTGTTCTTGCTCCACTGCTCTTCCACCTTTGGTTCCTACAGGTGTGCTGCTCTGCCAGTGCTGCCCTGTATGATGCTCTCACACTTCCAGGAGCCGTAATTCTCACCTCTTGGTCCTCTCCAGATGACAAGAGTTCAGGGTGGTGAGACCTCCCCAGCACCTTTAGGAGGTCTCTTCCTGCAGGGAGCTGTGGCAGCTCCAGCACACACGTCACATCACCTCCTCTGCAGACTCCCTCGCACGGGGGTCCAGCATCCCACTCACACTCCCTGTCAGTGGTGTAATTCCCTGGTGGCACCCTACTTTGGGGCTACTGCTATCCATAAAACCTCTTGAGGCTGAACCATTACAAAACTGTCACCCTAGGCTTGGGTTAGCAAAATGTAGACCCCTGATGCCCCTCCTTTCTCCTTGGGCACATCTGAATGCCTAGATGTCCAGCCAAGCCTGCTCAGATGCCAAAAATCTTGGTACCAGCTCAGCCCTGAGCATCACCAGCATCCTCCCCTCTGCCCCTGCATTTCTCTCCTCTGCTGCCCAGTCTGCAGTGTGCCTTCAGAGCCATCCCACTGGGTTAGGGTGGGAAGAAAACAGCCAGAAAACCATGGGCTCCTCACCACAGCAGGCTGGTACTTTGAGATACTTCAGTGGGTCTCCTACCTCTCTGAGGCTGCTCCAAGAATGCAGCTGGGATGGAAAGGGCTCTTCTCTCCTTGCCGGGGGCTATTCTCTTTGCTGCCTCTTAAAGCAAAGGCATTCAGTCATGCCAGCACTTCTGCATCGCAGGGCTCCGTTAGAGCTTTACCCTGCTGGAGACACAGCTGAACATTTTGCATCAAAATTATTTTCAGCCAAAACTGATCGTCATCAACACAGAAAACAGTGTATAACTTGGGGGAGGGTCGAAATTTCAGAATCTCATTAAGAAAATGAGCCTGAAAAATCCCCAGCTCAATAAGACAAATGTCATTTTTTGTTTTGACAAAACCCCTGGCAAATCTTGCAGAAAATCTTCAGCAAAAATATTTGTTGTGAGCCTGTATAAATCACTTCTGTGAATGTACAGTTGCCCTGAACCCAGGCAGCTCCCGGTGGCAGGGGTGGCCCAGGTGCATGGCCAGCCCTAATAGACACATTTCCTTCATTTGTTTGCTTGAAGCGCCCCAGGGCTGTCCTAGAGGCAGAGGATACATTGAAATAACATACAGATTCATTAGTGCCCCTGCTCATTAACTGAGACCTCTGTGGCACTGATGTGGCGCCTCTAATTTGTGTCAGTGGTGCAGGGGGTGCTGAGCACCGCTGCCCACCCAGCTCTTGCAGACAAAGCTGTCGTCGCATCCTCGAGGGCAACTCCTGCCCACCTTTGCCCACCTCGCCTGCGCCTTCCAGGGGCTCAGGGCTCCTCTCTGGTCCCAGGCACGATGTCAGCTTATCCATGGAGAGACGTGGATACTCCAGGTCAGATGCTGATGAAGGAGGTTTGGTGCCAGGATGAGGAGGAAAAGTGAGAAGGCTGAGAATTAGTTTGGGGACAGAAGTCAGGGGCTGTCTGGGTTTAGGAACACAGCACCAGATGTCACTTCTTCGCTTCTGCCAGGCAAAGCCCCCAGTCAGCTCCCCCCTCCCCGAAGAAACCAATCCTCCTAATCAGAGGTGTCTGTTTGCAGGGATTAAGCAGAGATCAGGCCGTCTGAGGATCTTACTCTCTGTCTTGAAGAGGTCCTGGTTATTTGAAGAGGTCTGCTTTGCTGTTATCCTTGCCAGGGGCTGGGTGACGCTGCAAGAGCCTGCTGTGCTCCCTGTGTGCCTGTCCTCGCCTCCCTCAGCCCAGGGTGATGCCTCCAGAGCTGGGACCAACGCTCCCTGTGCTCGTGGCCGTGACAGAGAAGGGGTTCCTCTGGGCTGGTTGCTGAAGCACTTCCAAAATTTTGGGAAGATCATTTGCCTGTAGCAACCAGCATGTGACCCTGCTGGGATGCGGGACAGGTAGCCCTGAACACCTTCTCCCCTTAACCTGTTCTGTGGCTGAGCTGTCATCCACAGGACAGGAACAAGAAGGAAGATGAAGGGCTGGCTCTGCTGCTGCTGCAGAGAAACCCTGAACCACTCCACCCACAGTCCCCAGTGGCTCTGGAACTCCCTGCTGGGATCTGGGTATGCACAGCTGAATGATACCTCTGTGATGCTCCTGGGAACCTGAGGCTTTCCTGAAATGGCAGTGTGCTGCTGCCTTGTCCCTGGCACCTCTGCAGCAGCTCTCAGCAGCCTTGGGTCTCCAGGAGGAGCATTGAAGTTGGTGGCTCCCAGAGTTAAACACCCAGTTCCTGACAATCTCCCCTCTCCTCATGCAGCTGAGGATGGAAAACCTTCTGGAGATATCCAGCAAGGTGCAGGTATCTGTCTTTTGCTCTGTCCTCTGCAGCAACCCCTCCTCATCCCACTTCCCCATGGCACAGAATTTGTGAGCAAAGAAGTGACTCAGTACTGACACCTTCTGCACTTGGCTGCAGAGACAGGTTCACTCTTCCCGGGGCTAAGAAATCCAGAGGCGCATCCCGTTTATTAGGAAGTTTTGGGAGGATTCCCTTTATCCACCTCAGTGTTGTCCAGGGCATCGAGCACAGAAGTCCATGGGGGAAAGGGGCTCTGTCTTTGCTGCTAGAGGCTGATGGGGACACTGGAGAGCTGCTGCGATGCTGCACTGGTCCTGGATGATGTCCTTGCTGTGCACTCAGGAGATGCTGGTGGGACCCGCAGGACTCATTCTGTGGGGCCAGGGATAGCCACAACCCCACAGTCCACCATCCCACTCCATCATCTCCTCCAGTTAGATCTGTGCCACGACGTGGTTAAGGAGTAACCCTTTGGGGAGGCACCTGCTGTCACTTTGTTTCACACTACCAGCCGTTACTCCAGCCGCAGGCACTGCTGTAAGGAGAGGCTCCTCGGCAGGTCTCAGCGGCAGGCTGCTCCGAAGGGTGTCCCAGCACCTCCCAGTGCACACCACACTTCACCTTCTGGTCAATGGCAAGTGCTCCACTGCCTTTATGGCAGGGACATCGCGTAGGGCCATTGCACTGCAATTGCCACAGGAATTTGCTGGAAGTCTGTTCAGGACAAGGAATGGACACAGCTGGAAGAGGCTTGTCCCGCTCTGCTGGGAGATGCTTGCCTCACCATCGCCGCTGCTGAGTGGTCTCCTAGTGCAAACACTGGTGGTGCTTCCTTCCTCTTGCTGGGAGTGGGAGGCATCTGCGGGTGAGCTGCAGCTCAGCTGGATGTGCTGCATCTCACCCCGACTCCTAAAGGATGAGATGGGGCAGAGACAGGGGAAGGGAACAAGTCCTTCTCCTACCCACCCAGCCTCTCCAAGGGTGCTGCCTGAGTGTGAGGTACCTCCCAAAAGCTCCATTCCTGCAGTGGGCAAGAAAAAGAAATAGCACCAGAAAAGTAAACTTTTTGGAAGTGCATCCCTCCTCCAGTTACCCTTCCCTCTGAGGACCCTGTTCCCCCTGCCAGGGGTCACCACCGCTCTCATCACCGAACTGAGGGAATAGCCCAGACCCACCGAGGCTGCAGAGGGGCTAAGAGCACCCAGCCCCTACCTCATATTGTGCAGGGGTCTGGCTGAAAGGCTGCGTTCGGAGCTGGTCCCACTCGCTGGCGGGAGGCAAGCAGAAATAGCTTCTGTGGTATCATTTCTCCAAGTCTTTTTTTTTCCCCTGGGTGTAAATGATTAATGAAGGATATTGTGGAAAGCAGATGTACTGTTGCCACAGTAACTGAAACGAGTGGCGGGCAAGGTTTGTGCACATGGTGAATACTGAAGCAATGATCTTCGTGTGTGTTGTAGTTATTTTAGCTTTCATAAGATTCTGGTTAATTATTAACACCATAAGGTCCTAACCTGGGGGAATATTTGTAAGTGTGGATAAGTTCATAATGAATCCCTTTCAATTTTCTCTCCCCATCCCCTTCTCTCCCTGGATACCGTTATAATTTTATCTCCCTAAAGTCTCCCATTATCTCACTTTCAACTACAGTAACCTATTACCATCTTTAATTTTTAAAAAGGATAATAACGCAGAAGAAAATGTGAGCATGGGGATGACTCACATTCACGCACCTGCGGTGGCATTTCCTTGCTCTATTACCTGCTGTTTCCCTCCACTTTCTAGGGTCAGCCCATGGTCAGCACTGAGCGAGAGATCCCAGTCCAGCCAGTCTGTATCACCAGTCTGGGCCAGTGTCCAGCCTCCTCCACAGAGCAGCAGTGTCTGGTGTGATGGCCAGCACTGTCACTTTGGGAGACCTGTCCCTTCTCAGCTGCCACCACCTGAATCCCAGCAAAGTCTCTGAACTTTTAAAGAAGCTGTGTCCCAGGAGAGGGAATCTGGATTTTGCTTTTTGCTCCCTGAAATGACTTTGCATAGTTCTGGGAGAGAAGCAGAGGGGTGGAATCGATTTGAAAGAGCTAAAGCAAAAAAAACCCAACAAAAACAGCTGCCCCCATCCCAGTCCTCTGCTGCACGACCCTGGTGCTGCTAAAAGCAAGAGGCAGGGCTAAGTCTCATTGCTGTGATGCACCAGCAGGTACCAGGGAATTGGCACCTTCTCACATCTAAGTGACAAAGCCCATTGTGCAGCATCATTCTTTCCTTTACTGACCCCGAAAGGCTGAGAGCTGGCCCTAGAGATGGGCTGTTGAGGAGTAAACTCTAGCCAGCCGTGCTCGGTGCACAGCACCATCCAGCTATGGGACACAGGGATCACACCTGATGCTGCTCTCTCCATGGAGCTCACGGTGTGGCAGGCTGGCAGGGTCTCAGTGGAGGTCCTGTTTTATAGATAGGGAAACTGAGGAAGAGCCAAGCAGCGCTTCTTTCTCAAGGCTACACAAAAAGGGTGCCCCAGGGCTGGGAACTCTTCATTTCCATCGGAGTCACCGTGGTTGGACATGTCCACAATGTCGATGGGAAGTCAGCAGAAGCCTTCCTCCCCTCCTCTACCTCCACGTTCATCACTGACTGCCAAAGCTGGCATATCACACACCTGACCGGCCTTTCCCTGCCTCATCCCCTTCACCTCCTCCCTCCTCTTGCTTTGTGCTCCTCACCCCCACGCTGCTCTGGTGACCTGGTCCTCAGCAAGCCCTCTCAAAGCCTGGCAGACCCAGGTGGACAGAAGGGAAGGCCCCTTTGCCTCCTGTTCTTCCACCAGCCCCCTCCTCTAGCCTTGCCCCACACCATCCCCTCTGATGGTTCCATCGGCTCCTGCCTGGGAAGGTCGGGTCCGCTCTGAGGGTGCCTTCTGTTTTTCATGTACTTAGAAATCACATTGATGCCTCCAGCTGATGCTTTTATCTGGAGCAGATGCTTTTATCTGGAAGCAGTGCTCACATTGGACTCCCAAACACATTAAATGAAGGTTGAGAGGAAAAAATGAAGGGCATGTTGGCTGGTCACAAATGGAGGGATCTGGGAGTCCTGCCAGCAGCAGAGGGGCTAATAGGATGGTTGGATTCTGCCTTGCACAGTTCTCAGGGAGGGACAGATGGTTCAGGAGCTCCGGGCTCCTGATTTATTTTGCTTACAAACTGCAGCGCTACCCACCTTCCTCCCCAGGACACTGATTCTGGCCTGCAGGATAGGCAGCTGTGTGAGGGCAGGACCATGCCAGACCAAGGCTGGGATGGAGGGAGCTTTATGGCCCTAAGGGGAGCAGTGGCTCACAGCAGTGCCTGCCCTGCTTAAAATGCCAGGAAAGCCACAGTGCATGGTGAACTGTTGTGGAAGAAAACTTCCTGAAGGTGCTGCACACTACAACCCTGCCACTTGGCACACAGACATGTGTAGAGGGAGCGCGTGCTCAGCAGCTGAGCATGTCCCATACCCACCTGGGGACTCATCCCTGTGTTTGCTTATGCTTAGGGACTCCCTCAGCTGAGGAGTGATGGCAGCATGGTGAGCGTGCCAGCAGGGCAAGGAGCTGCCCGTGGGAGCTAGATCCTGCAGGGAACAACTGCAGGGGCTGCAGCACAGCTGGGTTAGAGAGCCACCTAATCATTTCAGTTCTCTGGCCATGCTGTGCTATTAAAACCATGGTCCTGGTCATCAAGCACCAGTGCATCGAGGAAATGGGGTCGTGCAGTCCCTAAGCCTTTCCCTTAGGGCTGCAAGGACACTGTGTCTGCTCACAGTGAGCCGTGCACATGGCCCTGGCTCCTTCTGACAACAGTCAGAAGGTGCAATAACCCTGTGGTAGCAGATGCAGGGCATTTCTTTCTATGTTAAGCCTCAATCCAATCTCTGAAGATCAGCTTAAACAAGATTGACTTAAACCCTGAACACCTCTTCTGTATTTCTCATTGCTGTCTATTGTGACAGCAGGGTATTCCTCCTGTGCGCAAAGATGTTCACCTCCTTTTATGAATCTTCCTAAATTCTTGTCCTCAAAGACTAAGTAAAATTCAGAAGGAGATGGGATTTTTTAATGGCTTCCAGAAAATCGCAGAAGATCAGAATTAAGAACAAAACTTCTCAGGATGGGACCTTTCCCATGATCAGGCAAGAAAATGCAAGACCTGACTCTTGTGAGTGATAGTAAAAATGAGGTGGGAAAGGTCACTTGGAAAGACACACACAAAGGCAGCATCAAAGGATCTATTTAAAACCCTGCACCACTTGTTCCTCTTTTCTGCATGAAGACATTGCCAAGCTGGGCTTAGCCACCAGCACACGATTTACAAATTGCCTCTGGCACGCAGGTGGATCAGCCTTAGACAAGGCTGAGGGATGTGCAGCAAGAAGAGCTGGTGACCTCCAACTGACCTTTGCTCCTCCAGCTGTGGCTGCATTTCCAGTCTGTGAGAAGGGTGGATGGACCTCACAGATCCCCGGATTATCCCAGTTCAACAGGCTGCAAGCATACGGCTTGTGCCCATGCGTCTCTTGCACCAGAGAAGCTTCATCTAGAGAGAGACTGCTCTCCAGGGCTGCAGAGGCTTCGGGTCCCTGCTGGCTGGGATGCTTATAGGCACCACTTTGTCCTGTCTGGTATTACTGGTATTACAGCCTGGGAGAACCTGGTTGCCAGCCAGGCTAACAGCTCAGCGAGGCGCAGGAGCAGCCCCCCTTCCCACACTTCACTTCATTCCCTGACAACATTTACATAAATAACTGAAAGAGCCCCATCTCCAGCCAGCAGGCAAAGCCAAGAGCAAGCTGTCAAGACGTCTTTGACAAAGACTTTTTTTTGTCATGGAAAATGTGATTTCATCAGAACAGCCTTTTCAGAACAAGCCTCTTTCCTAGAGCCCTGCAAGAATGCTGGAGAACTTTGCACAGTGATTCTGTGCTTTCAACCTAGAAAAAATAGCCAATTTGATTGTCTTTTCTTGTCTCTCACACAGTTTTGTATTTTTCAAAATCCGTCCCGTTTTTCTTACAAGAGAAATGTGTGTCTAGGGTGCATTAAAGGTAAAAAATAAGGAGGGGGGAAAGTGAAGGGAGTAAAAAAGAGATTACTAAACCCAACATTTTAAAAATATAATGCTTCCTGAAAAAGTAACACTTTCCATTTTAAACAATCATGTGTTCACTTTAAACTACCTGTGTCTCTAAGCAAGTAAGACAAATAATTAAAATGTGGTAAGAGATGGTGTTTGTCTTTTAGACCTCTCAGTTCAAGCTGCTGTTTCAGTGGGAAGAGAATATGATTTTAAAACAAAGAAAATCAGGATTTTTCAGCAGAAGCCCAAAGCAAAGGAATCCACCGCAGAAGTGCAGTTAAAATGGGCTCTGAAATGCTCAGAGAAATGTGGGTGAACCCACCGTGTGCAGGACTGTCCCCAGGGGATGGACAGCGCCTGCAGCATCTCCCCCCTGATGCGGAGGTACCTGCCACAGGGAGGTCTGCAGCTCTCACACCCTTCAGGCCCTTGCAGGAGGTGTGTGCTTTGCCCGGAGCTGAAGCTGCTGCCGTGGATTATCTTGCAGGGACACCTTAGAAGTCACCCTTGGATGCCAGCTGATCCCAGGCTGGGATTCTAAACGCTGTGGGCTGAGCTGAGGTCTGCTGGCCAGCTGGAGCCCTGTCCAGCTACTGCTCTGCTCCTCTGCCCCCCGCTTGGGCCACATGGAGGTCACCCTCCCTCCCAGGCTGTGCTCACCAGACTGGAGCTGCCCTTCCCCTCCTCTGCCCACCCGGCTCCTCCCCATGCTGGGAGAGGGGGCAGGCGGGGGCTCAGGAGTGGGCAGTAGGTATGTAACATTGTGGAGGTGCTTTCTTTTGGGCCACAAGACCTGCAAGCTCAAAGCCAAGGGCAGGGCTGGAGAAGGGTGTTGGAGAAAGCTCCACCTGGGGCAGAAATTCGCTGCTTCTCCACTGCTTGCCCTGGCACCCCTGCCACCTTCCTTGGCAGGGGGCAGCTACCTGCAGGACAGCACAGCTTTTGGAAGAACTAACGTGAGTCCTGCCTTCAGTCCTTGTAGTTGCAAGTGTGTGTCCTGCTCATCTGCAGGCACAGCCTTGGCTTAGCCACGATCTGCCACGGGTGCCAGCAGCAGGTGGGACGGGAGCGGGTTCTGCCAAGAGCAGAATCTTTCCATCCCCCCACACAGGGATGGAAACACTTCCCTGGGCTGCTGCGTGTGGCTGGGGTTTGGATTGGCCACAGCTTACTGATTGTGCTGTGACATCTGTCCTCAGCCAACCACCAGAATGGGAAGGAGCAGAATTTGTCCCTGAGGTTGTGAATTGCCAGGTCTGCATGTTTCGTGCGTCTTGGGTACTGTGCATCACTGCTGGCTGGGAGCTGAAGGAAGGCACAGAAGGCACGGGTCTGGCTGACACTGCAGTCAAGGCAGTGTTATTAAATATTTGTCAAGACAATCCTTCCACTGGCTTAAGGGTTTTACTCCTGATTTATACCATTAGGAGGGAGGAATTAGAAAGTTATCACTGCAATGGGGAAATGGTGTTATGTTGGCTCTGCCACATTTTTGCAAAAGCTCTTGGACTTCAGAGCAGGTTTTTGTACACACTTTCTCACTAGACTAACGGCATTGAGTCAGTGTGGGAGCTCTTCCCAACTGCTGCTCTCGGTAAAGCAGGGCAAATCGGTGCCCTTCTCTGACAGAATCTGCAGCACTAAAATGCTGAGAGATAACACAGCAACTCCAGGAATTACAAGAGAGAAAGGAAGAAAAAGGATGAAGGAAGGAGTCAGGGAGCTATCAGTATCCTCAGCCTGGCTGGGGAAAGGGCACGGAAGGCTGCAAGACTCCCATGAATCTGCCCTTGGCCCCTTTTCCTGGTGCATCAGGGCTGGAATTCGAGGCATGCGGTATGTTAGCACTGCAGATACTGGAATGAAAACAGGAAACGTGGAGAGGCTGCAGGCACCCAGCACGCTGGAGATAGCCCCTGCAGAGCTCCTGGAGAGAAGTCATTTGTGCTGCAAAATGTGCTCTTGTGAAGGGTTTTCTGCCTGTGGTGCATGTCCATGCAAGGGTCCCCATCTCTGCCAGTTCCCAGGGGTGCTCTCTCCAAGGGCAGAGACTCAGTGTGAAGGGAGATGCAGGGCTGGGTTTCCTCCAGGCTGGTCAGATCAGGAATACAGTGACGGTCATGGCTCCTTTAGTTCACAGGCAGGTGAGGAAGGGGCACAAAGCTCCTCCGCCTCATCCAAAAGAGGAGCTAGAGATATTCTCTGCTTGGGAAGCAGCAAAATGATCCTGGAGCTCACAGTACGCTTCTATCACTTCCAGCCTTCTCCAAGGGCAGAGCCTGCACAGGGCTGACTCTCCCGTTCCCTCTGTGGATGGCGTTTCAACCACCGCAGGTGCCAGCTGTGGTCATGGTCTGGTCACAGGCAGTCAAATATGCTCGTCTGGCAAAGCAGCATGGGAGGAAGGATGTACAGGACTTAGCAGCAATAGCTCAACTTCCACCAGACACTGGTAGAAAGGACTTCACAAACCTCCCAGGTGGAATTATAGCACCAGACACTTCCCCTCCTGTGTGTCCAGCAGGAACGAGTCCCCTTTTCGCAACACCGAAGACAGAGTTGTGACAGACACAGCACAACACAGAGCATCCTGCCCATGCACAGGGCTGGCAAGAGGTGGCTGCAGCCAGTGCCATGCAGCCCTCCCCCATCTGTGGTTCGATGCTGAGGCCACGGTTTAGAAAAGCAGAAAAGCACAAGACGCATGAAGTTTCAGGTTAGGGTCTGACATGTGGATTTCAAAATTCAACTGTTGGGAGCCATCACAGGGCTGTATCTCACCACTTGCCCATTTCCCACTGAAAGACGTGTTGGTGTGGGTACCGCAGGGTGGCAATGACATGAATCACTGCAAACCACTGCCTCCCTCTGCCCCCCCACTGAATTCCACCTGCAGGTGTAGTCTTTGCACGTGGGGGTTCTGGGCTGAGATACCTGCGGCATCCAGAGTTGCACACACAGCCCGGCTGGAGAGCTCGCTCCCCATGGCAGGCTGGAGGAAGGAGCTGCTTAGATAGCTAAAGCGATGATTTCCACAGAGATCATGGTTGCAAACAGTGAGATGCTTACCACCTGGTAACTGTCACGGTATGCAGCTGCCAGAGCTCAGGGTGAGCTGAGGAAGCTACTCATGAGCTAAATACAGTAATGAGACAACTCTGCGCATGGTTCTTAAGGGCTCAGCAGAAATGAAAAGTGAGCTGTGCAGATAAAAGATTTGAACGATGCAAATGCTGACCCAAGACACTGTGTCATGCAAAGGATGTTGTTCTGTTTGTCCTGACAACTTCATACCATGGCTATCCCCCTCCCTGCCTTTCTCCTGCTGTAGCAAGAGCTGGTGATGTATTCATGTGCATTTCCCTGCTTGTTCCTCTGCTTCTATCCCGTGCACTCTGCTCCACAAACACAGTGCTTGGCTTCTGGCAATGAGAGGAAGATCCTACCAAAAACTGAGCCCATGTGGCAGGAATTGAGAAACCGAGACATCTACCCAAGAGAACACAGAAAAAAACACAGGCAAAACACAAGGCTCCAAAGCCAAAACTCAAGTGGGTGCTTCAAGCATTCCTTGGATTGCTCAACCCCTTCCACAGCTTCCTATTGCAGGCGCTTGAGCCCTTTGTTACTCTCTCAACAGGGAAACTGTATGGAGATAAACTCACCAGCAGGCAGAGATCTCCAAGAATGTCAAGCAGCTATCGACATCTGATTCAGGGTTCATTCATCTGGGTGAAAAGAGATAACAGAGTTTGCATCACTTCGTGGCACTGGAGCCATTCTGAGTCACGCGCTGCCAGGTGGGACACAGGGACCTGTTGCTGTGTGAGCACCACGCCGTCCATTGAGTGACACTACGGACAAATGGGCTAGGGACCACTCATTACGGTTAATGAAATCAAGGCATTCAGAAATTACATCTGTGGAGGTGCAATCAAAATCTGCCAGACTAAAAGCTAATTGTTGGATTTCTCTTTAAAAACAAGCCTACCTTTCCAGGTGTGTTCCCGTGAATGCTGCAGCAGAGGGCTGTGATTACACACTTGTTTACAAGCCAGGATAACTGAATGCCAATGCTGACGCACTGCGCTGGCTGGTGTTAAGAACGTGAGATCGTCATTCCACCTCCAGATGAAGTTTTTGTAGAGAAACTTCTCCCTAACTTGCCTATCTTCACTGAACAAGTTGTGAAATGACTGCCCCAGTCCCAGTCTGGTGTGTGCTCCAGCTGAAAGCAGCGGGGCTGGCCCCTGGCGCAGCTGCCTCTATGGTTCAAATTGTTTTGACTCACAAATATGAGTGCTCCTTCCATAGAGGCTGCTTTGAAAGGATGCTCTGTTATTACTCCTGATAAAAGTTTCCTGGTCCTTACAACACATCTAGGAACTATGTACGTGAAGTCATTCTTGACGGCTCGAAATCAGCCTTACAGGAAGGTGCCTGAAATGTGCCCAGTGTTTTCACGGGAGGTGTCCAAGAAGTCACATCCACAATCCATGGTGTCATTGCTGAGTCCTCTATGGAAGAGCTTTCCAGTTGTGGTAGACATGTACTTGAAACGGTCTGTCGTGACCATGGCCTCATTGCCAACAAGTATTGCAACAATCCCTACTCTTCATCATCTCTTTGAGACTCCTGGACCTGGCTGCTGTGGTAGCTGACAAGTGAGCAAGCAGTCCCTATCTCTGAGGAGTGCCTGGACACAGGCAAAACCTGTCCAGTTTGATCTGGCCCCAGTTCACTGTGTTATACTCAAGGAAATGGTCAGATTGGCTGGATGAAACAGATGGACCAACGTGCCTCAAACAGGGTAATCACAAGGTGCTGCCTGGGGTGGCAGCTAGGTCCTTCATGACATTGCTGCTTCATCACATCAGCGTACTGCTCCTGGCTAAACTCTGCACATCTGCTGAACTGCTCTTTGCTACTTTTCCAGCTCTTTCCAATGTATTCTTACTTCTTGAAGACATCTCAGGTGCTTGTTTTGAAGCACAGGTGAATGGGACACACTGGGAGCCTTTTCAGGATGTGAAGCCCATTATGGCAGGGTTATCGGTACTTTGGTAAAGGATATTTTCTGGATACCTGAAGCGTTGAGATGCTGCTCTGCAGCTATTTCCAGACTTAGTGCTTCCAGAGTTGGCATCTTTTGATCCCTGCAAGGGTTGCTCTTGAGGGACACAGCCCTCTCCTGACGCCATCGCTGCATGTATCCTGCCACCATAAAGCAGCCATTTTCTGGACCAGTGCAGTCCCCTCTGCCTTTTAGTTCCTGCAAAACCTGGTCTCTTTGGTGCAAAAGGGTGGGGCACAACCAGCTGCCTCATTGATTAAACAAATGTCTCAGAGTTGGTTGGCTTTAAATCTTTGCAATCCCCAAAGGTAACCTGCATCCAAGTGGGACCACCCTTTGTAAACACACCTTTTGCAGGCAACATCCCTGTCACTGGTAACTTCTCTCTTTGTTTTCCCTCTGACTTTGTTTTTCAGGGTTCTGTTTTACTCTCTGACTTGCCTTCTCACTTTCCAGGGTTGCCTCACTCTGCCCACACATCACCTGAGCACCTTGATTGAGTTCAGCAGCGTGTGGGTCTCCATTTAATTCCTCCACTGTTTTCTTTCCTTTGTTTAGGACATTGTTACAGTGAACAATCCACCTGCTGTCCTGATTGTCACTTTCTGTGATTACATATGCCTTGATAACTTCGCATATATTTGCATAATGCTCCCTTCTGTGGCAGTTGTTGCAGAATTCCCAGTTTGCAGGGCACATTTCAGGGACATTCAGCTCCACGCTTAATACAGTCCAGCTCTGGCTTGATTTTTTTGCCGAACTTTGCCAGTTTTGCTTGCCTTGGTCTGTGACCTCCTCTGAAGAGCACCCTTACCCGTCGCTGCACTCGGTGCAGTCCCTGTCAGAGGGGTCAGCATCTTGTTCTTGGTGTATCTGCCTTTGCCTTGTTATTTAATGGCTCCTGCATTTCCACAAGGATCTGCAGCTGGAGGTGATGTTCAGACTCAGTCTTCTTTGACTTCTGGAGGACATCATCACCCCAAAGTTGCACGTTTCATCTCCAATCTATTTTATTTTCCTCTCATCTCTATTTTTGCTGTCAGATTTTAAGCTCAGCTCCTCTCACCTTCTTGTTCCAGCTGGGGTTTAGTCCTTCTGTCCACGGTATCAGCAGAGCGGGGATCACTGAAGGACTTACGCTATTCATCAGCAACAGCTCCTGGGATTTCCACCTGCCCAGGGTCACTGCTCTCCTCCTCTGATGCTACATGGAAGACCAAGCATGCAAAATCCATCCGTGTTTGAAGCACGTGTGACCTTACAAAGCCACGCAGCTGCCACGAGAGGGAGGCGATTAATGAAACTGCTGCTGCACATCATCCCTGCAGCCACCGCCCCGACACAATCCCATGTGTCAGCGTCGAGGTGACACCTGTGTCCTGATGCCACCTGGGACTGCGCCACGGGTCCGCCGCAGCACCAGGGGCTGGCGCAGAGCCTCAGGGAGGGGGGAAAGGGGGCTTGTCCCATTCACAAGTCATCAAACTCAGGGTGCCACCGCCCTGGTGCTGGCGGAGGGGACGAGCAAGGGGATGGGTGCTGGGGCAGGGTGGGCAGTGCTGTGAGTGCCAGGGGCTGCAGGCTTCGTCTTGTATCTCCCAGCTCAGCTGCTGCAAGGCTGGGATGTCCAGGACTGGAAGAGTCCTGGTCACCGCAGGGAGCTAACCACAGCCGTTCCCAGCAGGTGCTGAAAGGTGCTGTGTGCTGCTGTGCCAGGCTGCAAAAATTAAAGGGAGGAAGGTCACCTTCACCCAGCCAGCCCTCCGACCTGCTGCTTTCCTGGGCTCGCTCTTTTTGTTTTCATGTTTCGTCTCTACCAACTCTGAAATCTTTCCTAGAATCAGAAAGCCATGCAGGCCAGCGTCACTGACTGCAGGGTGGGATTTTGAGAAGAATTAATAAGAATTCAGTTAAGTGTGTTGCACTCAGGTCCACTGATGAAGCAGCCTGTTTCCAGGCTCCAGATCCGAGGTGGCCTGGCCTTCATGGGGGGATGGGCAGGGTTACTGCTCAGCTGCACTCCCAGCGTGTGGATGGCTGGGCTGGTGGTGAGTCAGTGCATCATACGTTATATGCATTGTACAGTTACATTTTAAGGCAAAATGAAATAAACTGATTTATATGCAGCAGGTGAGAGGACGCCTAGGGAGCAGTAACTTTATCGTCAATCCTGGTGCAAGCTGGCTTGCCTGGCTCATGAGTCTGACACCGCTGATTCAGGAGTTCAAGAACCTACTAAAAAATGGTGTCTGTAAACAAGAGCAAGGAAGGTGTCAGGACAAGCCACCTTACAAAACACATCACTCCAAAAAATAAAAACCCCTCTGCTCACAGCATGGAGGAGACAGCTGCAGTTATCCACTTTAATACATAAGAAAAAACCCACAAATCTCTTGCACAAGCTTTAGTGCAAGAGGTCAAAACACCTTCAGGGCAATAGGTGGAAGGAAGCAGTGGCTGGAAGCTGCAGATGGGACCATAAACCGCATCTATGAAGGATGACTTGCAGCATCAGTGTCTGCTGAAACCACAATGAGCTGCCTAGTCATTTTGCTAGGGATGACCCTGTGTTAAGTTCTTTCCAGGTGAAAAGAAACACAGCTAAGACCTCTAACTGCATCAAAATATTCAAGTGAAGCCAGTGACTGAGATGTAAATGAGCACAAGTGTTCAGGAGTTTGGAGAACTTGTGCTACTTAATGAAATACATTGCAACAAAAGAAAAGAAACAAATTTCAAAATGTTAAATCTTGCACCAAGATACTCCATTTCTAAATCTAAATCAAACCATTTTCAAATGATGGATATAATTCTTATTAAATCAGTGCTTACAAGTCCCATAATTTCCAGGTAAATATCCCAGACAAACCACCATTTCCTCAGATCTTCTTTATTTGCTAAAGATTATACCTCCCTGCCACCTTCCTCCAAGCCATGAAAGATGGCCGCTTGCCTGCTGCTCACTTCCAACATCAGAAGGGTGTTGGACCTGACTGGTCCTTGCTCCCCAGCCTCTGCCCACAGGGATGCTCACTGTGCTGAGCCAGGTAATGCTGCTGAGCACCTGGCTGAGGCCTCCTCCAGCTAATCACATTCCCCTGATTAAGGGGAGAGACACAATTACCTTTATTTGTCTTGTCAGCCCTTGGATGTGATGTGTGGCTGATAGTAAAGGGCAGCCGCTTTGCCTCAGGGCTGCCCTGGGTAATAATTTACATAGTGCAGCTAAATCTGAAAATCCCACTAACATCCTCTTCTAATGAAGCTCCAGGTACCTTTCTCAAAGCCCCGGGCAAGGCTGTATCTAGGCAACAAAGACGGATGTCCCTCAGTGAGGAAGCACTTAGATGAACACCTCCAAAGGCAAAGGATGCTGCTAATTAACCCTTGGGGCAGCGCTGAGCTCTCTGCTCCGTAACAAGGTCTTCGCATCCCTCGCAGCCCGCTGAAAGGCTCTTCGGGCTCTGCCTCATCCCTGCACTCCAGGCTCCCCTCCAGCCCTGGAGCAGGGCTGGCAAGCAGTGCTCTTTGAATGGTTATCGCCAACCTGCAGAAGGAGTTCACCTGAGCCCTGGTTGCTCCTCTTTGTACTTGCAGTTCCTGAATAGTTCCAAAGTCTGCAGAAATTTCGTGTCACATTGTTAGTGCAAGCACCCTGTCAGGAGCAGGGTACAGGCATGCCTGCGGCAGGCAGGGCTGTCCCTTCAGCAGGAAACGGGAGCAGCCTCTGACCCCTGGCAGCCGGCTGGAGGTGATGGGGAAGGTGTTTCATGTGGCAGGTGGATCTCAGGAGCTCCTGCAGTCTCAGAACCGGCATATCTCTGGGATGATCCTCTGGAGAGTGAAGGGTGGCTGCAGGTGGCACAGCATGGCTCCTAGCAGTATTCCTGCAGGGACACAGGTCAGAGAAGAAATTTTGGCCTGAGGTCCAACCTCATGCCAGAGTCACCTAGGAGCATCCTCTGCAAGGGAAAGAAGGAGAGACGGAAGGAAGGAGGGACTCTGCAGGAACCTTCAAAGGCATCGGAAAACGTTTTCTTCAGACTTCATACATGAAATCAGCATCAGCATTCCAAAGCAGGTGAAATAAAGCCCACATTTTGGGAGGTTGAGGCCTGGGCCTGGGCTGAGAGCAGGATGAAGACAACACAAACTAGGAGCAAGAGATGCTGAGAACAATCACGTGCTGTGTGGTCCATCATGGGTGCAATTTCCTGCCACAGTATCAGGAACATGGTATACAAGTCCTCCAGAATATTCCTCACCAGTTTTATTCACTGCAGAACGAGAGGTGCAGCAGGCAGGGAGGTGGTTGTGACCCCAGATGGGAATCTGCCTGGCAGCCTTTTGCCATCTCTTCCCCTTAACTCTTGAAATGGTGTGAGGAGCAACGAGGAAAACACGTCATGAGAAGGGAACAGGACTCGGGGTCCAGCCTGCCACCAACTCCCCTCTGGGCAGACAAATACATTTCCTCGGCCGTCTGGAAGCTGATCCAGAGATGCTGGCTGCACCTGAGGTTGAGCCCGTTCCTCAAGGAACCAAGGTTCGAGGCTGACTCAAAGATTTCATTGATCAAAACGCTGCCAGCAACAAGCACCTTCTGCCTTGCTGTACAGGGTCTATTGCACCAGGCACATGTAAATCACAGGCACGACATACCTTGCTAGATCAGATGGAGATGACAATGCCAAAGCAATGACAGTGGTCTAGAAAGACCTGCAGCAAGATGGCACAACAACCCCTCTGGCTTCCCCCACTTCCTGTAGGGGAGCAGGTCAGGCAGGAGCCCTGTCCCTGCCCCTCCACACCATGGCAAGGACAGACCCCCTGCATACCCACCCAGCGCCTGAGCACTAGGCAGGCCGTTTGGACACAACCACCCTGGGGCCCACGAGCCTGTGAGGCAGCGAAACAGGATTTGCTGAAAGATAAAGTCTTCTCCTGCCGGCATTGAGCTCTGCTCAGCACCTGCGCCTTTGGCAGGGATCCGGAGCGCCCAGGCATCCAGGAGGATGATGCTTTGGGCACGGAGAAAACGTGCCTTCAGGCTGAACCACTCCCACTGCAGATGTGTAGTATTTACCAAGTTGTTTATATAACAAAAATCCTCAAAATGGACAATATTTTGTGTCTGTATTTCTAAAATCAATGCTTCAATACCCCAGTTTGAAATGGCAACATATGAAATCCTTTTGCTGGCAAATTCAATATTTTCTTTAATATACAGATTTAATTTCCTATATACTTAAAACAAATAAAACATTGTTTCTCAATGTCTCACTAATCCAAGCGAAAAAAAAAAAATAAATCGGGTTCTTGCCCAGCACTTTGAGAACACAGAACAGCAACTGATTTACTGACCCTGACCTTGGCAGGGCTATAAACTCCCCATCTGGTTAAGTCAGGCTACGGCTTGGGGCAGACCCACGTTGAATTTGGTGGTTCATCAGTCTCTGGCAGCAAAAAACCCTATCATTTTAATTCTAAAGAACTCCTATAGATAGACCTGATGGTCCCATAAATGCATATAAAATTCAGACAAAATAGAAATGTTTCATTTTGATAATTTATAAAAGGCCTTTTTTCTCTTTGGAGACAAATTTATAACTATTATTTATAAAACAAACAGAGAGGTAATTCTCTCCTCAATCCCCTCAGCTCAGTCAAAATGTGGGAGATGTCAGCTTGAACAACTTTCCCGCTTGCTTTAGCACAGGGGTCTGGAGCCAGGACAGCTGTCTCTGGAGGACGTGGTGCCCAAGGATGGCGGGGTGCGCTGGGCAGCCGTGCCCCCCACTCCCCCACTGGGCACTCACCTAGCAGAGGGGGCACCAGAAGCCTAAATCATTTTTAATTGCTTTTTGTGCAAGTGGGAGGAACAGAGGATGGAGGAGGGCAGAGCACCCTCCTGAGAGCCCTGGGGTCCCCAGTCTGAAGCAGGGGATGTACAGCAGCGCAGGCAGAACCCCCCATCCCAGCTGTGCTGCCACCGTGCTGCAGTGGCACCTCTTGCCCTGTTGAACGCAAGCCTTCACATGGAAATTTCCTTTGCTTTTGTTGTAAATGGGTTACTCAAAGCCTCTGCTGGGGTATTATTTTGGAGCAAGTGCTCTGTTCTGCTTCAGCTCCAGCTCCCACCATCCAGCCGGGATCACAGCACGCGGCAGAGCTTTTGCCAGGCTGGCCGTGCCCCGTGCCGGGTCCTCCGCTCCTCAGCTGCTGAACATTCACTGAACAGACCACTTGGTCCATCGCTTGCATTGAGGAGGTATTGTCACCGTGTGAGGCACAGACCCAAGTGCACACAGTGGGGGATCCTGCTGCAGCCCCCAGGGCAGACGATTTGTCCTAGGGCGACAGCCCAGGGCTGCTCAGGGACGCTCAGCCATCCCAGCCCGGGGCTGCTCAGGGATGCGCAGCCATCCCAGCATGGCCCCTTCCTCAGTGTTACCCGGTCCTGGCTCCTGGCCGTGAGGCAGGAAGAGCTCAGACCCCAGCTGGATTTGTGGGAATATTGTGATTTTAGAGTAGGCAGTGAAAGGTGTGAGAGGGACAAGGACGTGTACTGAAAGCCTCCAAGGTTTCCATCTGTGTTGGTCATCTCCAAGTGAAAGCCAATCCCAAATCTTTGTGGATTGTTTCTTCTTCGAATATTAGAGGAGGAGGAGGCCAGGAATTACATTTGCAGTTTTGCCAGGTCTCTAGAGTTAGATCTCAGTTACAGACACATATTTTGACCTAAGATGTTAAAAGTTCTTCCCTGAAATCAGATCATGCTCAGGTGGGGCACAGATGGAGGAAGAGATGTTGTCGAGGGTGGTGATGATGCGATTAGGCAGTGCAAGTCTGATCATAGAAGCCAAAGGGGTGAATGAATCTTGAGCACCTTGTAAGCCAGCATCTCTGCATTTTTACCTGCTTGGCTTTGCAGCCTAGCTGTTCTCATTGCAAAGTTAATTTTTTAATTCGGTCTCTGAAATATAGACACAAGGCACGTAGGTCCCAAGGAAAGATTCAGCATGTGAAGGTGAGAATTTGTAAAGGTGTCCACAAAAAACCTGCCGCGGGAGATGTTCCAGTAACTGTGCCCCCACATTTCTCTTGGCAAGTGCTCCTTGGAAATCCTACCATTGAAGTTACTTGTGACTTGCAAGGTGACTTATTAAGGGCGTCAGCAAAGTCCTTACACAGCCTTGGGGGAAAGCACAAGCAGAAATTCACTTCCTCACACCTGGAAATCCCTCCAGTGTTCAGCAAACCTGCAGTTCAGCAGGACTGGATTTTATGTTGTTTTTGGGAGGGGCAGCCTGGGGGCACCTCTACACGATGGAAGCTTGTAGCTCTCTCTTTAATTGGAGGTGAATTTAATTTCAGTAATGAGCCTGGCACATTCCAGTTCCTGATTAGATTTGCACAGTGATTAACCCAGCAGATATTCACTTGGCAAACTGCCCAGTCCATTCCAGTTGCAGTGGACTGAAACCACTTCTGCTGCTACTCTCACACTGGGAAGCAAGGTCACCTGAAGGTCATTGTGGCAAGGGAGAAGTAGCAGTGCTCAAACATTTGCTGATTTTCTAAAATTCTGCTCGAGAAGGGCCTGCCCAGCTCTCCTGTTGGGTCCCACCTAGACTGAGAAGGTCCTGTGGTCCACAGTGTGCAACTTCTGGTGCTCCAGGAGACAGCAGCAGCTCCTTGGAGGAGTTTCCCAAAGAGATGGTTGGGTTTCCCCAAGCCTCCGGGAGCTGAACACCTCTCAGAAAGTGCTGCAAAGCTCTTCCATCTCCGTGTCCGTAAGATGTACAAGAAGCTTCCTGTTGCCTTCCTGGCTCAGGTAACTGTGCCCGTGCCTAGAAGAGATGGAGCTGTGGGTACCTCCAGGTAGGATCCTACTTCTGCACGGAGCTGAGCTGCTGGCTGCAGAGGAGAGCTGCCCAGGCAAATAGGGTGAGCTGCGCCAGCAAGTTTTGCATGCAAAGAATCCCATCCCCAGGGCTGTCGGGAAAGTGTCCTTCACCTGCACGAAACCATAAGCTACTCTAAGATGTAAAATTCACCTGTTAGTTGATCTGAGCTACCCAGTGGTTCCCCAGAGGTTCAGCTCTGTCCCACTTCACCTGGGGAGGTGGGGCTATGTCATAGTGCAAACTGAGAAGCACACAAAACGTCAAAGGACTTTTTCTATAGTAATTCCACTTACCAGTTACTGGATGTCTCCATTACAATTATTACTGGGTCAGAGAGTGAAAATGACCATAAACACACTCTCAAATCCATTGCAAAAATCCATAGTTGGCTTGGGAGAGACAGGATGATGACTGCTCACTCCAGCCTCCCTCGATGGCTTATCATTTTCTTATGCTCACAAAAGACATTTTGTTCCTCCCTTCAGGGACTGTCCAAGAGGGAAATAAGACAGGATCAAGAGATTAGCATGTGTGGTTCACGTTTGTAATTTGGCACTGATGGGATATTATAATATGGCCCAGATGCCTGGGAAGATGTTTAATGTAAGCCAGAGTGATTGACATCTCTCCATACAGGATCTGAAAACTGTCAGATCTCAGGTTATTGAGTGTCCCACTTACTGACAAATATATACGCCAGCTAAGTAGGGCACAGATCTCCAGATCACCCTGCCTGAGCTCAGATCATTCTCCTGGAGCTGCTTTTGCAGGAGCTGTCAGATGCTGATGGCATCAGCAGAGAACACTGGCGATTCCCAAAACCAGTAATGGCCCCAAACCCCCACCTTCCCGTTGTGCAGGCGAGGTGTACTTTGGAAACAGGCACCACAGCAAGCAAACTGTAGGAACTCCCATTAATCCATGACCTTGGGCTGCAGGAACAGCACGAGGACTTTGCCTCTTAGGAGGATTATTTGGTGCACCAGCCAAGCTCCTTGGGAAGGGGCAGCGGGGGCGACAGCAGGCGCAGGTCACGCCAGGCTGCCTCCATCTCCCCTGGCCATCAGGCATGGCATGCTAGCTGAGGTTTCTTTCATTTGAGGTTGCCATTGCAGTTGATCGTCTGTGATTTCTACCAGGGTGAGCTGCTCCGGGTGACTCAGGAGAGCGGCCGTGTGTGGAGGTGGCACAGCCGGGGGATGGGGGGGCTGTAGTATCCACTGACCCATGAATGCCAGGGCCAGGGGGTGCTGGGAAGGAACAGAGAGACCACAGCCATACTGGGAGCTTCTCTGGTATGCCAAGGCTGCGGTGCTTTAGGAATATTTCTGCACCAGCAAAATATTCTGCACCTTGGCATAGAAACATCGATGTTAGCATTAACTTGCTTTTCCCAGAGTGTCCTATTTTGCCCTAGAAATAGCCCTGCATTATGAAGTCCAAACTCTGTGAATTAGATGGCCACAGGGATGCTTTTACCTGCACCAGCAAAGCTTTTCCTGGCCCATCTGAGCACCTGTATAGCAGGAGCAGTGAACTCAAACAGCTCCTGTGGGAAACCTCTGTTCCCTTTGTATCCAATGAGATATCTGGGAAAGAGATGTCAAAACAGATTTGAGAGCCACGTCGTGAGACTGAGCTCAGACATGATAAATTTGCCAGTGGTTAGTTGCTTTAACAGATATTTCTGGGTTGAATTTGCCTTGCTGCAGCTCCCATTCATTGGATCCTGTTACGTATTTTACCACTAGATTAATGAATCAGCAGAAATCAATTTGCCATTTATCCACCTACATTTGTTATGAGATGTATATTTCTCATTTCTTTATTAAAATTATTTGGTTGAGCAGTTGTAACACCACTGTAAGACAGCTTTCCTGGGCCTTGGATCACTCTAGAAAACCTTAATTGGACACTTTCCATTCGAAGCCAGTGCCTGGTAAGACTTCCATTGAGATCGTCAGAGTCAAAAATAGCTGATATTCCCCTTCTTGGGAAGCTACCGTTGTGGTGGTCTCTCCCATTTGAGCTCTCCGCCAACTGCTGCCAGAAAACTGTGGTCCCACAGGACCCAGCTCCGATCTCTCCTTCAGCCACCGAAGCAAAAGCCCCTTCCCCAGTCCTCATCCAAACCACTTTGCTTGGTGCAGGGCAGTGCCGGGATACCTGTGCGCTACATTAGTCCTCAGTTCATCCTCAGGTCGGGCTCTCCTGTTCCTTCTTCACACCTTCCAGCTGCAGGACCCATGCTGGATCTTCTCTGCATGCTGGAGATCCTCGTGTCATCACTAATTGCTCCTTGTGATTGTTGGAGTAAGGCGCCATGGCAGTGCCGATACTGAGCAGCTCCAGTGGAATTGCGGCTCCTGGGGGAGAAGCCAGGGGGAGTCAATGCTGGTCTCGTGCAGGCTTAAAGGGTCAAACCTACGGCACTAATATGTGGCAGTTCTGGCTTTACTTTGGGTTCTTGAAAGACCGCAGAGGACTGTGGAGCCCAGCTCCCACGGATACCTGGTCACTGTTTGCCTTTGATCTGCTTTGGAAAGCCAACCTGCACGAGTTAAAAACCCATGGTGGTAGAAGGCAAAGATCCTTTCATGCTTCTCCTTATTGCCTTGAAGGAAGAAGAAAACGAGTGTGAAAATGACCTCTTTCATCTGGAAGAGGCTGGAATCAGCACAGCAGAGCCCCAATGATGCCCTGACGCTGCACACAAGACCTCCAGTGCGTGGGTGGGAGCGCGCAGTGCTGTGGCCACCCTGGAGCCAGTGCCGTGCCATGGAGACCGGGTTGCGCTCCTGAAGTGGGAGAAGCACGTCAAGAAGCATTGTAGTCAAGGCATGCTCTTAAGTGGAAGACAAGACTTAAGCAGCATTTTTGCAGCAAGTCCCTGGGGTTCATAAGAAACACAATAGCGTGTCCTTTGGATTCAGTTTGGTGGGCTCAGGCAGCATTAACTGGGAACGGCATCTTGGGGATAAAGAACAGGTGTCAGCCCAGACTCAGGGTCTCACGCCGAGCAAGGATTATTTTATTATAATTAATTTTATTATTTCTTATTATTGTTAATTACTGGCTGAAGCTCAGTGGTTTAGGGAACCTATAGTAATGCCTCCATCAGTGTGCCAGACGATCCTGCGTACTTGGAAAGACCTTGTCAGATCTCATCAGGTTCTGCAGATGGCTGGATACATACCAACCAGAGGTGAGCAGAAATATTACAGAGAAATCCTGCAGAAAAATCCCCGTGAAACATTTTGTTTGCATTCGTGGCCTCTTTTATTCATGAATATTTGGTAGAAAAACACTTCCTTCCAAATAAACCCTTGTGAAAAACAAACATGTCCTAATTACTCGTGCAAATATTCTCATCTGCATATTTATGCAAATATATTTGCCCACTCCATTCACCACCACGCTCTGGTCTCGGGCGCCCAGCCAGCTGCCTACCCAGCGAAGCCGGCACCTGTCCCAGACACATGCAGCCGGCGTCCCCAGAACGTTGCAGGAGATGGTGCAAGGGCCCAGGCAGACACCCGCTGCCTGTCCCTCAGCCCTAAGTGGGTCACCGGGCTGTAGAAGTTCAAGAATATTTGAAGAACAAAAGTTCCTCACAAAACTAGCAGATTCTTGGCTCTTGTGCTAAAAACGTGCTCTGCTCCATGCTCCATCAGCCATGGGGCGGCTGGGCGCCTCCAGTGATAAAGGGAGAAGGCAGGTGGAAAAATGTCAGAGGTTAGCAGAGTTCAGAAAGATTCGGGGCAGTTCAGACCTTTTCCGAGCGTGAGTAAAGGTGCAGTAGCGAGGGCCCCGCACCCAGCCCCCACCCTGCCATCAGCCCCTGCTCTCGCCCAGGGCCTGACCCCCATCCTGCCATTTCGCCAGATGTGGTGGGCCAGGGCTCTGGATCAAATAGTGGTCCTGCCTCCCAGGTGAGTCAGAAGTTGAGCTCTAATTTTAATGTGCTAAAGATTTCTTTTTCTGCACACCAGGTGACCTAACATATATTAAAAAGTGGCACACGACCTGTCTGTGTGAACATAACCACTTTGTATGAACAGAAACCAAAAAGACATTAAGAAGAAATCCAAACAGAAGGCACTAGCCTGGTTTCCTGTGCCTGTCTTCAGTTATGCTCAAGTCATCTTTGAAAACCTATTTAGATTTCTTTAATTTTTCATTTTGAGATTATGGGTGTGTTTGTCTAAACATCTGTGGTAGCTGGTTAACAGGATCAGGCCAGCATTAGACTAGTCCAGACACAAGAAGATAATCTTTTGCAGCCAAGCAGTAGCAATAACATTAATGCATAAATGCATAAATCCTCCTGTTCAACTCCATTTATCACCCAGACACGCCACCCCCCAAGCCCTGCAGTTGCACGGTCAGTCTGGGCTTTCTCTCTGCTGAAAACACAGCGTCACCACAGTGATAGCCGCAGAAAGCTTAGGGTCTCATGTAAGGAAATTGTTAAAGCTACTTAATTCCTGTATCACCGAGGAAATGCAGGAGTTAGACACGTCATTCTCTTTGTCCCACTGGCTTCAACAGAGAGCAAGACTTTGCCATGTGCAGTTATGTTCATGGTGGTTAATGATGAGCATTTGCTAATAATAATCAATAAAATGGTGCAAGCGTGGACTGGTCCCTCAGCTGCCACTGCAATGTCCTGGGTGCTGCATAGGCAGTGCAAGTAGCTGCCTCTGCCCTGGCTGGAGGTGGTTTTGGTCATGGAATGATTCAGCATTCCTGATTCAAAACTGTCCATGGTGCCACAGGGACACACGATCCCTGGGAGACAGGATCAGCCAGAGCCCAGATCCTCCCAGGGGATGGAGGCTGCTGTCCGAGGACACCATGAGCAACAGCATCAGAAGGTTGCAGGGGGTGGGTCCCAGATGAAGCCACCATCCGCTGTCAAATGCACCCATTTACAGCGCTACATTAAATGTCCTGGGAGACTGGGCGCCCAACAAGATGGATTTGTGGCCAAATCTCATGCTTGAGAGAATCATGGGTTGAATGTAAAACCAACCATAAAAGGTTGACAGAGGCCTTTGGAAGTTATCTAGTCCAACCTTCTGCTCCAAGCAAGGCTGGCGTCAAAGCTGGAGCAGGTTGCTCAAGGTCTTGTCTAGTCAAGTTTTGAAAACCTCCAAGGATGGACACTCCACCACCGCTTGGCTCAGCCACCCTTGCGGAGAAGAATTATTCTCCCCTTACGCCTACATGGGGTTTCCCCCGCTGCGGTCTGGGCCTGTTGCCTGCTGTTCTTTCATTTTGGTGGCTCCCACACTTTTCATCAGTATCATTCTTACACTGGAGGAGCCTGACATGGTCACAATACTCCAGATATGGTCTCACAAGTGCTGGAGAGGAGAATAATCTTCCCTTGCCTCGCTGGCTACACTTTTGTTCATACAGCCCAGTCTCTGGTTGGCTTCAACACAGCCCAGGCACACGGCTTCCCATGTTCAGCTTGTTGGCCACAATCCCCAGACCCTCCTCTGCAGAGCTGCTCCCCAGTCACTCAGCCCCCAGCCTGAACCCATGCAAGACGTCACTCAGCTCCAGGAGTTCATATTTCTTACTGAACTTCATGTGGCTAATCCCACCAGCTTGCCCATGTCCCCCTGAACAGCAGCCCAAGGGTATCAGCTGCTCCTTCGCGGCGTGGTGCCACCCAGGCAATGGTGACATGGAGCAGAACTCGCCTCCTCCTGCAGCCAGGGAAGATGTTCTGCACAAGCTCCTCTCAGGTGCTGAGTTACCATCTCTAACTCTTTTGTCCTACAGTCTGTTGGCTGGTGGTTCAATTGGTGTTTTGCATGAATAATAGGCATTTTGCAAATTTTGAAGTACTTGCTATAACTTCTGGGTGAATTGCACTGGACAACAGAAGGAAATGGACAATTAACTGTTGCAGTAATTTAAAGTGTTAATGAATGTCTCTTTGATCTGTAACCTGTGCTGGAGGAGTACTGTGGGGTGCTCTTTCAGATACTAACTTTCATGAAATATACAAGAATTTCATGTTTTGGACCTCAATTTCTTTACATAATGTGATCGATGTTAGCCTGTTACTGTATGAAGACAGACAAGGGGCAGAGGTAGAATGCTACTGCATGATATCACCTCCTTGGGTCATTTGGGTTATAATTTTTAAAATATGAACATGAACTTGGCAAAAATAAGAGAAATCCACAATTTGTGTCACTGAGCCTGTGTTTTCTTTCTCAAGGTTTCAGCTCAACATTTCACCCAGCTCAGGACCCAGGAGGTGTTGACTTCGCAGCCCTGGCAGCACGTGCAGCATCACACAAAGAACTGCCTCCAAGCTCCTGGGGGTCGGCGAGGTGCCATCTCAGCCTGCAGTCTGCTCAGCCTTGAAGTTACTAGTTTTGGCTTTAAAAGGAGGAAACGGGCTGGAGTGCTTTGATTTTTCTCCTCTAGACTGCAAATCACATTATGCACTAAGTTGCTTTTACAATACATCAGACTGGGGGTTATTTTCCAAATCCTATGATGAGAACAGCTTTAAAAAGCAAGCAAATGACGTCCCCAAAGATCGGCTGAGGATAAAGCATGCACAAGAATTCATTCACCACCCCCCAATGATAACACAGTGGTGATCAGAGCTCCCAATGAGGCAGCCGTGGGCAAACAGTGACTCTTTAATGACGAGCATAAATTTAATTTGATTGCTGGGAATAATTGAGTGTTACGGCCCTCCGCTCATTGCAGTGGATTTGAGCAAACATAATTGAAAAGGACGTGTGTTTTTTCCTTAGCACTCCCTCTGCAGTTGCTGATTAACCTCCCAGCTGCAGCATTTGAGCCCGGTGCTGGCTCTCGGGGAGGACAGACACTGACCCAGTGCCGATGGAGCTCAGCCTCAGGGGCAGCCCATCAGGATGCGGGGGCAGAGCCCATGACGGGCGCGAAAGGGCACAGCAACCGCCGTGTGCTTTGGAGGGAGAAAAGGCCGTCAGTTCATGTCGAGCCTCACCCACCTGGCAGAGAAGGTGTGGATTTTTCCTGTCAGCTCGATGCATTATTTCGTGTGGAAGATTTTTATCAGAGGTGTCACTGACTGCTCCAGCCCCATGTCCTCCTGTGATGGGTTCTCGCTGACAGAGCACACGGTGTTTCTGAGTGCTGCTGCCAACCAGCAATGACTGCCCCCCCCATGGATCAATGTCCTCATGCAACCCAGGCATCCCGATGGATATGTGCAGCCTGTAGTAGGTTCTACAGAAAACTTACAGCCTGCTAGATGAAAGCCACAGGGACAAGAGATGGGGCTACCCATCAAGGATGGCAGGCTTGAACCCCACCAGTTTCTGCACTGCTTTTCCCCAGTACTCTAAGATCCTTTGCCCTATCTAGACACTTCCTCCTCCTCCTCCTGATGTTCACATCCCAAAGCTGTTTCTGTTCATCTGATGGGTGGAATTCAGGCCTTCTACAGCAGGACAGTGCATGTTGCAATCTGTACAAACTTTGGGAGGAGCATTTCCAAAGCTACATGGGGGCCTGGTGCTTGCCTTGCACCTTCAAAGGTGACTCAGGTGCCTTGGAACGAAAAGCTGGGGAGCAGCCACGGCTAGCTGCAAAGGGCTGTGGCAAAGGCAGTGTCTTTAAATTGCACCTGTAGAAAGGAGGAGGAGGAATGTCAGCGAAGGTTGGAGAAATCCCACCAGGGAGACTGGGGATAAGTGAGGGAGGACCAGGATCCTCTGAAAGAGCTGGAAGTGTTTAATGAGTCACTGACCATGATGAGCTATTGAGCACAACCTCCTCTTGGGGAACAGAGTTCTGCCACTTCTTTCATTGCATCTGGGCCCATGAGAGAGGGTTTTGTCTGTTAAAGCATCCTTTGATACCTACAAAGACCATCAAGGGATGGGATCAGTTTTGTCAGCAGCATATTGCTGATTCAACAGAAGTTTTTGCAGGTGTCGTGCAGCAGAGAAACTCTGCCAGTCACAGAAGTGCTGTGGAAATAAAGTTGAGTGTTTTCTTGGATAAACCCTGGTGCCAAGCAGAGGCAGAAAGGAGCAACTACAGGCCAGGCGTACCTTGATGTCTCTGTGACCCTGCAAAGGATGGCTGGACAAGCAACTCCCCTTGCCAGGGCAGCCCTGGCATTTGCTCCGTGCCTGAAACAGCCAGTGCTTGCAAATAAGTCTTAGCTCTTTAGAGGTGATATTTTCTCTTTTGGGTCAGGAATGTGTCAGAAGTAAAATATTTGCTAAAAAAAATCAAAGTACCTTTCAGTATCCCTTGGAAAGAAGTGACAGTCACAAGGAGGGCAAGCGCTACTGCTTCTCCCTACAAGGTATTGCGGCAAGGAAAAAAAATCCCTAATGCAGCACATGGTTTTCCCTCAACTATATATTGCCACTGGACTAAAATACAATTAAATTATGACAGGCTTTGATGTATTCCTTTAAATGCACCTTATTGTGAGTTTTGTCACATTTCACACCACCTTTATTTTTCAGCTAATTCATAGACCTCCACAGTACAGATGGGTTCATGGCTGCTGTGTATCTCAGTGTTCTGGAACCATCACTGAGCAGGTCTGCATCCCTGACAAGGGAGTGTCATTGCCACTGCTCACAGAGATAAGAATGGACATGAGAAGCTTCCTGTGTGAAAAGAAATGGGAAGACCAGGAGTTTGAAGTGGAACATGCACAAGAAAAACTACATTGCTCCCTGAAAACCAAACTCCACAATCCTCACCTCTGTTATCCTTTAAAAAAGCACAACAATGACAGGGCAAGCATCAGTGAATACAAAGCAATGCCAAAATAATGAGAAACCAATTTAAGAGCCTTTCAACATCAAAGTCTAGGAAAAGCTATCTTCTGTGGACATTCCCACGTGTTAAAATTTGAAAAATTAAATCTGTAAAATTAAATGCAAATCTGTAAAAATGTAAATCTGTAAAACTAAATTCTGGAAGTCTGAAAAGCTTGGTAAATTAAGAAGACCAGGTGAAAAAATGACACTGCAAAACATTCAAAATAAATTGTAACTTTGTGTTTTGCAGTGTCTATGCATTGTGCGATCTAAAGCTAACATTTGCTCCCATTTTCCAGGAATTACGAGACAGAGCTTCACCAGTTGCAAATAATGTCGTAGCTCACATCCTAAATTTTTCAGCAGACCTTATGCCCTTCCATCACTGTCTTGCAAGTAAGCATTCTCCGTTCTGCACACAGGTCTGGGACAAATGACAAAAAGGCAGGGACAGGCTCCAGTTTGGGAGCGCCTTACTCCCGAAGGTACTTATTCGTGCCTTGAAACAGGATGGTAGGAAGAGAAAAGGAAGGTCAAGTGGATATTTGAAAAGAAAAACCTACAAGGGAAGACAAGAAAAATAGATGTGCTTAAATGAAGTTGTGTGCACCTAGGAATTGGAGGACGTTGTCAGCATCCTGTAGTCACTGCACTGTGAGTCAGTACATCCAGCGCCCCTTCGAGGGAGCAGAAAATCCACTTTGTCGTGTCCCCGTAGGCAGCTGAGCGCCCCCAGCCACTCGCTTACCCTGCAGTGCGATGGGGCAGAGCATCAAAAGGGTAAAGATGTGAAAACTCATGGGTTTCGATGCAGACAGCTTAACAGGTAAAGCTAAAGCTGCACGTGCAAGGCAAAGCCGGGCGTTCATTCACCGCTCCCCACCAGCAGGCAGGCGCTCGGCTGTTACCAACACTGTTTTGGTCACAAATCCAACACACAGCACCATGTGAACTCTTATTAAAGAAATTTAACAGAGCATGTCCACGTGGACCTTTCTCTCGCAGAGTGTGCAAATGTCCCCCTGAAGGTATCTGCCACTCAGACTTGATAGTTCGCTCGGTCAGGTACCTACTCACGAGCCTCCTGCCCTCGCTCTGGCGTGTGGCTGAGCTGTAGAAGCATTTAGAAGCATCACATCTTGCAGAGGCCTGGGGGGTTTATCGTCAACTTGTCAACACACAATTCCATCACGCTATGGATGTGCCCTTTGCAAACAGGCTGGGGAGGAAGAGCTGACTCATCTCCCATTCACGTGCATCCAAATACCAAAATATCTGTCAAAGAACTCCAGAGCTGCCTGTTAGGTAAATATTTTGGTAGGAGAAAAGCTAAGGTGTAGGTGGCATTTGTCCCACCTAACTAGTGATGACGTAGTTTAGTGTTTGGGTCCTTTCCAGAGCCTGTAAGGAGAGAGACAGGTGCTGTCCCTGCTGCGGGATGGACTGGTGATGATCGCTGGCGGTGCAATCCCACCCTGAACCACTACCTTAGAGTGGAGAGCACAAAACCCCTTTGGGCAGCTCTCATACTGCCCTTCCTCTGCCAGGGCAACTGTAAGACCCACAAAGGAACAGAACAGCGTGGACTTCAAAACTGAGTTATTACGAGCTGGTAGGAAAGAAGATGAAGTCCACACCACGCCAAAAATACCCGTGTTGCAGCAGCACCTCCTCCTCAAACATCACGAGAAAGTGAGACATTTTTACACCTTCCACTTAAGTGCATTTTGCACCCACTGAGCCCTCCAGAAGTTGTTTCTACCTGGCTGTTCTTCAGGGGGATGGGTCAGGCTGCAGGGATGTCCCAGAGCTGGGGCTTGTGCTTCCTGGATCAGCTCTGCTCAGCACCAGCACCAGCACCGCTGGCTGTGGGTCTCCGTGCACCTCCCCAGCTGCTCTGTACGTGCCAGCAGATAGAGCAACCTTTGCTTTTCACATAACGTGTGATATGGAGAAAGGTCTAAGAAAGGTAGAGGCTGGCAGGGGGCCCATTAACCACGTAATTAAAATAGAAGCAACAGGGAAGAGAGATCACAATGGCAAGCTTTGAAAGACAAAGATACTGAGTACTAGGAGAGAGAAAGGGCACTTTCTTCAAACGCCACCAAAAGGTGGGTCCATCCCAAAACCAGACAGAGACCCCCATGTCTGAGGAGTCTGCGCATCAACATGCGCCATCAGATGCATTCAGAGGGGACCTGCAGGGGAGGATGGATTAATCCAAGAGCTTGTGCACTCAAAACACAACATGAGTATTAAAACCCAGGGAGCACCAGGAAAACGTGAGCCCTCAGCTGAGCTCTTTGGGTCTCTTCACGCACTTCATGCCTTGCTTATAACCCGGATCCTGATCTGAAAGCAGGGAGAAGGGGAGTGTCGGCTGAGACCATGCAAGTTGTGTGAATGTGCAGGATGGCCAGACCCCAAGGGCATCTTCGTCAACGGCAGTATGGTCTTGCACTTGGGTGAGGTGGCACCTTATCGCTTCCCTCGCTCCCAAACAGGCTTCACAAGGAAAATGTCCCTCCTGAGAGTCACCCTACTGTCCCTCTCCCTGATTTCGCAATCAGCTAAAGTTAGAGGGACTGGCTTTTCTCTCCTTTGTCTTGCTTTTAGTTTAGTGAAACTAACATTAATTTCACTCACAGCAGCTCAATCAAAATAAAATCCCAGCAGCCTTAATGGGCTGTCTTCAGACTTACAGCAAGGCAAAGGGTTCAGGATCTGGCTCTTTCATTAATTATTGTTTTTCCCTTCTCTATTTTCAATTGTCTCTCACTGATTAAGGAAGAAGAGGAAAATCTTGTCATTTCAGCCAGACAAATTTAACCCAAACTTCAGACCCCTCCAGCTTCCTCATTTTCAACCAGTGCTGGAGGAGAGGAGCCCTGTGTGGACCTCTGCCCGTGCTCCGAGAGCTCTGCCTGTTTGAGCACAGGTCGGCTGCAGGCTGAAAGTCCATTACCTGCAATTGCGAGGGATGCAGCCTCGGAGCAAACCCCTTGCCTTTCCATCACAGCCCGACGGTGGGAGCAGCAACGCACTGGCCGTGGCTCCACAGCTCTCCTACAGAGCCGGCAGTGTCCACCCTGTCCAGGGCAATGGGACCTCTCACGAGGCCTGTCCGTGGGCAGGCGTGCAGACCTGCCTGCACGGACCAGTGCAAGAGGAGCCCGGAGCTGAGTGGGGATGGTTAACTGGCAACGATCACCCTTGGAGATTCGTGTTATTTCTGCACAGCACACCAGTGCCCTGGATGCAGCTGAGGCACACCAGGTCCCATGACCACGCAAGCTACTGTGGTGATGTGGGGATCCCATGGTAGCCGGCCCTGCGGGCAGGCAGCACAGCCTGCTCTGCAGACCCACCATGGGAGACCAGCTCACCTCTTGCACACCCATGTGCCACACTTGGCACCGACCTGGTCAGGGAAAGAGTCTGGTGTGAGCTCAAACGTCAGCATTGCTTAACCAGGCTCCCTGCTCACCTGATTTGCTCCATCCCCCACGATGCTCTGACAGCATCTCTCCCTCCTCTCCCTGCTCCCCTCACCCCGCTCGGAGGAACGCGTTCCTGCAGATTGCTTTGTAGTAATTAGCACATCGGTGGGGCTGGGAGTGCAGAACAGGGAAGTGGAACAGGAGGAGAAGCTAACGAGGTCAGAAGACAGCATGTGGCATCCCCTCAAGGAGAGGGAAGAGGATTCAAAACCTGCTGCAATCAAAGAAGCACCTGCCCGGGATGAATCCCCGGGGCCAGGAGAGCGAAAGGAGAGGGAGAGGATTTCTTACTGTAACATACGGTGCCAAGTCTTTCTCTCCCATTTGTTTCAGAGACTAATTAGGTCAATGTTGCCCTTGTAGATTCAGCCTGGAAACCTGAGGTCTGCCTTCACTCCAGATCGCAGAGTCCTGGCAGACAGGGAGAGAGTGGGCTGCACTGCAGGGCTGGGACAGCCAGCTCACTGCTTTGTGCAGGGAGCTCAGTGCTCTCTGCCCTTTGATACTTTCTTGATGTAAAGGGCTTTTCACCCCCAACCTCATGGCAGAACACCACCACCCCTTCCTCAGCCCTGCGCTGGCAAATGGACTGGAAGGCAAAACAGATACGGTGTTAAAACCCCACGCTGCAGCCGCTTCCAGGTGTAACTAATGCTGCATGTAACTGGGACTGCTTTCCCCACCTCACCGCCACCGGTGTCCAGAGCTTACAGGGCTGTGTGAAGCCACAGTCTTTCACTTACAAGCTTTTCACTGATCTGTATTTCTTTCATAGCACAAATATTCTGGGAAAGTTCTTAGGGATCAGCTCCAAAAGCCTGAACTTTTGGGGCATTTTGCTTCTGCGTTTGCTCTCATTTGTAAACCACTGAGCTACAGAGTAAAGTAACGTGACAAGAAATGCAGCAAAACCAGGCCAGAAAGTGGTCAGCATGGAAGAGAGAGCCAAAAGATCCTCCTCCACCCATCACCAGCAGTCCCAGCACTTCTGCAGAAAGAAAAAGATAAAATCAAGATATGACTAACATATCCTGAACAGTAATATACAAACATAAACCCCAGATCCTTGGGTACCAAGGTATGAAGCAGCTTGCTGCAGGAAGAAGAGAGGAAATTCTTTCTTACAGGGATTATTACATGGGTGACCACCATGAAGTCCTTTTTGGCTCCTCCGGATCACAGTGCAGAGCTGGTCAGTCACTGCACACAGGTTTGATAAAATCCGTTGGTTCCTACATCGATAATAGCATCATATTAAACGATTAGGGTGGCAGCAGCTCCCAGATCTGTTTTGGTGAGGGACAGGTTCATGACAGACAGGCAGCTCCAAGCAGTCCCATTTAGGAAGTTATATGACCCAGAAGGTGACAACCCCTTGGGCAAGTGCAGCACAATCCTGCTTTCATGGGGGGAAAAGGAAGCGAATGCTGATACCACCCAGATAAATCACTGTGGAGACTGAATCCCAGTCGTCTGCCTCCTCTCTGTGCCCCTCTCACACACACACGTGCTTGCGTGCACCCCCCCGCATCCTTTCCTCTCATTTCAGCAGATGCTGGTAAAGTGGGTCACCTTGTGGCACCAGAAAGGTCCTCCTGTGTGACAGCTATTCCTGCAGAGACACGTCAGCCCTTCAGCATCTCCCATGCTATGTTTGGGCAGTGCCGTCATTACCTCCTGCTTTATCAGG
Source organism: Falco peregrinus (assembly GCF_023634155.1). NCBI lineage: Eukaryota > Metazoa > Chordata > Aves > Falconiformes > Falconidae > Falco > Falco peregrinus. Next base: position 121,047,100 of record NC_073723.1, read on the forward strand.
TCAGCCCCTGTGGCACCTAACCTGGGGAGTAATGGGGGTTAATTCCTGCAAGAGGCTCAGTCCTTTACCGGTTTGCCGGGTACCATCACAGCATCCTCATGCAAATGACATCCTGGGAAGCTGGCAGCATCCCTTTGACTTTTCCAGATCAAAGGTGCTTGCTTTGGGAGTCAGAAGCTGGTTTTCTTCCCAGCCAGCTTGGTTGTGTCAGCCACTGGTAAGAAACACAGTACAGGTGCTGCTGTCAAAGCTTGCGGGGGGCAAGGCAGGAGCCCTTTGGACCCAGCCATGTCCGCTCACCCCACAGTCAGGCTGACTGCTGTTTGGGCAGGAGCACATGTCCTCTTGTCATCTCTGTCACCCTGAAGTGATGGCAGGTGGCATCATAGTGCAATGCCATCTCCGCCACCCCTCCCCTCCAGGACAATTTCACGCATGGTTCTGCTTTTCACTTTCTGCCACACTGCACATTGCCCCGGGGCTAATGGCAACAGCATCTTACCCCTTCCAAAAAAAGGGAGAGGCAAGAGAGGAAAGGCAGGACTTACCCTTCACCAGAGAGCCCTTTCTTCACTGGGGTTTTCATCTTTACTCCCTCTCTCTCTGGACTTTTGAATCCTGAATTTCCTCCTTTCTGGGCTGGCAGCAGGGATTGGTGATGGGAAGGCAGGTTTCTCGCTCACTGCCCTGCTGCCCTGCTCCTGCCCACAGAGAGCCTGCAGGACAGCCCACAGGACTCAGCCTCTGGGGGAGGAGAGTGCCAGAGCTTTGCTGCCCTGTCCTGCCCCAAGTCTGGTTCCCTCCTGGTCAGGCAGGGTGCCCCTGGGAAAGGCTGGCTCCCTGGGGCCTCGCGCTGATGCCCTCTCCCCTCTTTGCTCCAGGCAGGACCCACAGGTCTCTCTTCCAGCAATACCCAGTGAGTCACCCTGCAGGGAGCATCCCTCTTCCCTTCTACCTCCCTATTGCAAGAAATCCTTTGCCACCTTCTCTCCACCCTTCCCTCCTCTGGGCTCCTGCCCTGGCGTGGCGGGAGAGGGAGCAGGGATGAGACAGAAGCCTAAAGAGCTGGTTGCCGATCCCTCCAGCACTGGCCTGTCTGGCCTTGATGTTTCCAGCAAGGAGCCCTGCAGCACCCCACCAGCCCCACTGGCCTGTGCTGGTCGTGAATCCCCCGGTACCAACCAACACAGATGAGCTGGTTGACTCCAGCTCCCCGTGAGCTGGAGAGGGCCATGGCTCCGGTTGCCATCAGCTTCCATCTCTGGCTATGAGCTGTAATCACCACAGCTTGGTGAGCATTTTTGTTTTGAAAAAAGCTGGACTTAATTTGATGGCAAAGTGTCTTCAAAAATTGAGGAAGAATCATGCCACTGCTTTTGGCAGCTGGATTATTAAAAATAAATCCTGGTCTAAAATATAGATGCTGTTGCTCTAGTCTGTACTGCAAAAAATTATTTTTATTGTGCCATGGAGATTTCAGTATTCCTAAATCTCCTTGGAAACTTGCATGCTAGCTGCATGGAGAACACAGATCCTAATTACACTGTTACACAGCTCTTGCTGTGGACAGTTTGGGGCCAAGCCTCCTCATTTTGGTCCGTGAGTACTTCTCCCCAGGAATCCCACAGGAAGAAATACAGGCATGCGTGCCTGCCTCCAAGCGGAGCAGCTGCTGACTGAGTGAGGCAACATTGCTAACGGAGCCAGAGCCCCTCATCCTGCTGATTAGTAAGTGCAAATAACGGTTTTAAACTTTGATTTCATAAAAGTCTTGCTCATGTTATGCTGGAATGGACAACACAAACTTTGCTGGTGTCTCACCTTTCCAGCTCCTTTAGCAAGAAGCCTTGCACTCCCCCAGCCCCAGGCTGCACCCTCCGTCCTGCCCATCACCAGGAGAGTGGATGGGTCAGTCGGGTCACCCCGTCCCCACAGCTGTCACGCTTTCTGCACAACGTGGTGGCTCCATGCCAGATCAACCCAGCAGCTAGCTGCGCCGTAGCTGAGGAGGGCATGGACGGAAGCAGTAGATGGAGAACCAGGAGCATTACCTGAGGTCAGGCCCCCTCTGAGCTGCTTGTGTGGGGTTTGTACGGCTGCAGCTGCTGCCCGCTGCGGGGGCAGCGGAGCTGGGGCTTCTAGGGAGGGCTCATATCTCCAGGTAAACAGATACACACCGCGGGGGGAAACCAGATCAGCTGTTGGAATGAAGCTGTCGCACACCTCCACAGCCCACTGCAAGACACAATGAGCCGGAGGGAAGGTAGGCTCGCCCCCCTGTCGTCCCCCCCCCCCCCCCCCCCCAGCTCCCCAGCGGGCTCAAACTCACGTGCTGGCACGGGGTCCATCCCATGTGCACTCCCATCTGTGCGGGGACGGAGGCTGAGCTCCAAGCCTCCCAGCTAACTACCTCTCCATCGCACAAGTCCTGAAACCCCTCCAGGCACAGACTCGGGACTCCAGTATAGTTGTTTCAAATCTCATCCACTCACCCATGCTGCTTTTCATCTGGTGATGGTTTGTTTAGCCTGTCCCTAGCAAGTGACCCATAAGGATCCTGGCAGTGTTTATGCTACTGCTGATTAGCAAATAGCTGTGTGACCCGCTGGGAAAATCTAAGTCAAGTCCTTGTCTAGCTGCTGACCCATGTAAACACTAAGAATTACTCCTCCGGCTGGAGTGATACAGGTCTGAGGTCAGAGGATTAAGCTCCAGGGAGCAAGCGCTGCTTTACCTCTCAGTGACAGCATCTGCACAGAGGTTTGGTGACTTACCCTGACAGGCACTACCTTCCCCGCTCTGCCTAACTCAGCTTTCCCAGCCCTCAGGAGACAAGTCCAGAGCATCCATCCGTTTGATCTGCTCACCTCATGGGCCTGGGAAACCAGCAAAGGGTGCAAAGAGAACAAAAAAAGGTCAGAGAAGAAGCAGGCTGAGAAAACAAACACAAAGGAACAAGAGGGTCTCTGTACGCCAGACATGGGACATGACTGCTTTCTGTAAATGTCACTTTGGAAGTGATCCAAAACCAGAGGAAAGAGAAGAGGCATCTCCCACCCCCACGCTCATCCAGTAGCAGCTACAGTCACTGGATCAGGAGTGAGTGCGGACACAGGAGTGAGTGTGGGGGCAGACAGACCGTGAAAGAGCCAACATGATGAACACAGTGTGACAACTCTGCTTTCCCCATACAGCCAAGGCCACGAGTGCCAAGTCCACTCGGAGTTTCCACTCAGGTCCCTCGAATGCGTACTTCTACCAAGTTTTCAGCCATGCCTCTGGCTGCACCTTCCTTTCTTTGCAAGCTTGGAAGCAATTATTGTAGCAAAGTGGCATTCGTGGTTATTCACAGTGCCTGGGCAAATATCAGAGCTGCGCATGTGAACTGATGTCTCTCAAAGGTGATATTGCATCAGGAGCACAAAAAGAAAGTCTCTGCTCTCCCTGCTTCTGCTCCAGTTCTTGCACTTGAGAGGCACAGAAGAAAGGAGAGCATCTCCTCTGATGTTTGCCAGCAAAGGGTGAGCAGGACACACGAAGGGCCAGGGTGACCCAAACTTCACGAATACAGACCAGGAGGAGAGGGACAGCAGGTAAAATGTCTGGACTGGTGGCAGGGGTGCACTTTCAGGATCTTCACTGGATCCAGTGAGGCTGTGTGGTCCCACCTGGTCTCCATCCCTTTGTCCAGAGTGATGGTTTCTGGTGTCTCCTCCCAGAGACAGTTTTGGTAAAACTGAGCTGTAACAGAGTCCCCTGCCCAGGACAGGTATCAACTTGGCTTTTACTAACCAGTGATTCTGGGGTTACATTAAATAGAAGGATACAAAAATTAGGCCTATTGGCTGAAGTCAATGTTTTCTGAAAAAGTTTCCTCACTTCCCCATGGCTACACCTGGGATTGCAGGGGAGCTGGCTGCTGTGACACAGCTGCTCCTGGCACGTTGCCTCAGACAAAGAGGAGGATGCATTTACTGGGACTTGGGTGACATTAATAATAGATAGTTGTCCTGAAATAGCAGTTTCGTCTCTATCTCCATGCTCCGTACAAAGGCAGTTGTCATTTCCCAGAACAGCATGTAACCTCATGTGCCCATAACGGAGCTGGGAACAGCAAACACCACCCCTGCACCAGCTGCGCGTCCTGGCTGTGGTGCAGTGACTCTCACCTTCTCACCTGAACCTCCAACCCCTCCCCATATCTAGGGGATAATTAATTGTCCCACTCTCGTCTGCATTGTAAACTGATAACCCACAACAACCTTCTCTTACTAGTGGAAACCCTCCCTTCACCTGCCCGCTGGCCTTACCCCACACCCGCTGCCTTGTGGCTCAGCAGCAGGAGTTGTGAGCGGACCTCTGCTCAAGGAGCTGGTTTCCTAGTTTTTGCTGATCTGGGTCACCCATAAATTTAAACACGAGCTAAAAGCCGTCAGCTGTTTTGCCTGATAATTACATGCACGTGGGATTTGTTTCAGTTCAAGACAAAGTAGGAATTTCTTTGACTGAAAGTTGTTTGGAAAAACTGTGGCTTATAGAAATTAGTCTTGCAACGCTCCCAGCTCTGGCTCCTAGCTCTGGCTGCTCAGACCTGCTTTCTGCCTTGGTATCACATCCCTTTGTTATTCACCTAAGTGCTCCGTAGTTAATTGCAGAGCTCACACTTTCTCTTGGCTAGCTAGCTTCCTGCTGTTTCATGATTCATTACTTGTAAATGAGTCCCTGCGGTTCCCTGGCAAAGCTGATTCCCAGCTACACAAAAATCCTCAGCTCTGCCCTTTGGCTGAGCCTTGGCCGCTAACGCGTGTGCCTGCTACTGGCGAAGCTGTCGCCGAGTTGCAGGTAGGAGCTGCAATTTGAAGAACTGTTTCATCTTCTTCAAAAAGAGACTTATTAAAATTTTTTTTGAGGTCCCGAAGTTTCTATTGATTTCAGGACTGTGAAGGGAGTTTCCCACTGTGCAACAGCTCCAGGGCAGGGCCACAAGTCATCTCCAGACAGGGACCATGGGAATAAGACTTATAGTCAGATGGTGCAATTGCCCTTCACTGCGATCTCCACAGCAGTCCGCTGGTGTCTGGTGTGGATCCTGGCCCAGAAGAACAGTTCTCCTTGACCAAAACACCACCAGCTCCCAAGGACACCCTCAGCATGCCTCTGGGAACACTCATTTAAGATCGCTGCTTAAGCATCACCTGTGAACTAAAGCAATTATTTGTTATCACCTGAGATGGACAGAGAATGACCATCCCAGACTGGAAAAATGAATTTTGCTACAGTTTGCAATGAAACCCCCGAATTTCAGAGTGTTTCTCCTGGAACAGATGAAGCAGCTGCTCCAGAACTGCGTGTACAGCAAGCTCCAGCCACCCAGGACAGCAAAGCTGGATCTGTGTGACTCGTCCGTGGCAGGACAGGCACAGCCTACTCATGTGCCCCAAGCTCCTGTCCTGGGAAGCCGTGTGGCTGTGGGCAGGTCCCAGCCCACTGCTGCTCCTGGTCCCTAGGGCTCGGTCCCAGGCCCCCCCCCCCCTGCTCCCCGGGGAGGATGCTGCCTGCACAAGAGCTGCAGTTGGGACCAACCCCTCCAGCTGTGACAGTGGCTGGTGTCCTGCCCCCCTCAGAGTGCCGCAGTTTAATTTTCTGGAGAATGAGGCAGTTAGGGTAAGGAGCACATGCTCCTTACGGCAATTTTTAACACTGCAGAGTGATCGTACACAAGGCACAAACCAGTACAAAGCAGGACCCCTTGGATCAGGTTCCCTGGGCTCATCTCAGTCTTCACAGAGGTGAAGTCTGAGGCATAAATGCGAAGCAAATCACCTCATGGAAGGTCCATACAAACAAATGGACCCTACAGAAGGTGTGAACATGGGGCATGCCCAGCACCAGCAGGGCACCAGCTGAGCCAGCCAGGCACTGGGAGTGTGCAGACAGGACAGCATCTGCCCTGGGAGGGTGAGAATTGAGCCGTGCAAGCATTTAGGAAGCAGTCAAATCCTTCCAAAAAATCATTTGCATTTCAGGGCAGGTGTTCAGCCAGCATGTTGTGTGTGTCTGCAGCTTTCACAGTCAGGACAACATGTTAGCTCACTGTCAACCCACAGTCAGGGTTCACTCAAGCTGATGGCTGTACATGTAGGGACTCATGCTCCCAGGCTTGGTACCTGCATTTTTGCCAAAACTTGCCCAAACTGACTGTTTTCTGATTTCAGGCAGAGCTGCACCAGTACCAGGGCCATAACTGCCAACCTGCAAGAGAGCATCCATCAGGCCAGGACAAACAGAGTGCCTTGTGTGTGTGCCATCATGGCTGGCTGCCATGGATATGACTGTAGGGACGCCAGCTGGGACCACGGTCCCCTCTCAGAGTTCCTGGAAAGAAAAGGAGGAGGAATGTGTGTTTTCACCAGACAGCACTGCAAGGCAGGAGTAACATTCTCCCAGCCACTGGGTTGGGACTGCTCCTGACTAACTCACCACCTTCCAGCAACAAGTGAAGATTAAGGACCAGCCAGGAGTTTGCAGCCCAACTTGGTCAGTCGTTTGGGGGATCCTCCCTCTTCTTGGGGGAACATTTTAAAACAACCTACCTAACGAATGGGTATGCACGGCTCTGATGGTGAATACCCTGGGAAAGGACCGTTTAAGCAACCACTTGCCCAGGACTGATGGTGGGTGACTCAGCCCTCTGTGCTCACAGCCCTGTCCTGCTCCTAGATGGATGTGGACACACTGCTTCTGGCAGGCTGACATGGCAGGAGTCTTCATCTCTGGAATAGCATCCTTCCCCTTTGTAGTCAGATAATGACAATGATTTCATTTTTGTTTCACTTTCTTCCTTGTCACCAACATTTCTTTTGTCCCCTCCTCCCTTTACAAATGTTAATTTCCATCTTTGTCTCGGCTGTAGCTGTTTCAGTGCATTGTCTTTTGCCAACTGAAATGAAATCCTCCTCGATAGACAGAAAATTAACATCATGCTGCAATCTGGAACAAGCACAGCTGAAGCAGCTGCTCAGCTGAAGAGAATGAGAGATGAGAACAACAGGACTGTTTGAAAAGCACCTCCGACCCAGAGGAGCTGTGCAGATGTGAGGCCATACTCTGCCTGTATTCACCTGTGGCATTACTTAATCATTTGAAGCCAGAAGGAATACCTAGGGACAGAGAGCTAGTCAGGGGTTTACATCCCTGATGATTTTGCATCAGCTGGGGCAAGAAGACAACTGGGAACTATGGGCCAGTCATTCTCATGTCAGTGCCTAGGTAGGTCCTGGAGCGTGTCCTTCTGGAACCCTTATCCGAACCTGTGAAGGATGAGGAAGCAACCAGAAAGAGCCAGAATGGGTTTACTGAAGACAAATCATGCTCTTGCAACTTCATTGCCTTCTACAACAGTGTGGACTGGGCACAGCTACACTTGGGTGGCTGAAAACTGGCCAGACCACTGGACTTAACAGTCATCAGCAACAGACCAAGCGCTGGCTGGTGAGATTCCCTGGCAGCCCATGGGGAAGCCCACAACGAGGCAGGCTGTGTGCCCCCAGGGCGAATGCATGTAGCTGGGATGGTGTCCGAACCTGTGGCGGGAGCAGCAAGACCTTTGCGCTGCTAGAAGGACAACACAGCCTTAGGTACGGAAAAGCTTGTTAGCAGCTTGAATCATGTACTGTCTACAAGGACATGGGTTTAATGCTAATGCTAACAAAACATCCATGGTGTCAGCACGTAGAAATCTTGGCCTTAAAGAGGCATGTTACCATGGCAGAGACCTGGTAAGTTCCAAGTGCCTGCTCCTTGTTTCAGGTTCCTTGGAGTACACTATAATTTAGGAATGAGGAAAGAAAAGGAAAATAATTAAAAATTGTTTTGAAATTCTGCAGCTGGCTGCACAAGTCTAATAAAGAGAAGAAAGTGCAGACCTGCTTCTACCCCCTTGTCCCATGACTATCCCCTTACCTTATCGCCATTCGCACCAATTTGAGTAGGAACCCTTCAAGTCTTTGGTTCTACATGTTATAGTTCAGGAACTCAAATTTAATCAAAGTGCAGTTATTACCTTGCAGCTGCATTACATATTACAGCTGCAATTTGCACAAATGCACTGAATGAAGATAGAAATCTCTCTGGGTATTGTATCATTTTGAGAACAACAGCTAAACGTCTTCCTGGGATGCTAAGATACATGCCAGAATCGGATCTAATGAACAGCACAATCGGCTGCAGCTGCAGGACCAGTGCACGGAGGGAACAAGGGGTTTTCAGCAGTTCTGCTTCCGAAGGGACCTCTCTCCCTGGAGCCGCGGGCAGCACCGCAAGCGCTGCAGGGCAGGAGAGCCCACCAAGGCCCGCAGAAAGGATACCAGCCTCTGCAGTTCCCAGCAGCTGCTGCTCCAGGGACTTCGGAGGAGGTTGGTGGTATTTAGTTGTTTACAGGACTGAATCCAAATGGACTGGAAAGCTCTGACTCTGGGAAGCTGACTGATTATGTTGTGGTAACCAGCAGAATGCCTCAATTAATTCCTCAATTAAATCCTCAATTAACTTATCAGATGTAGGACAGGCTGAGCTGGACAAGGCAGTTGATGCCTCAGCAGAATCCTTTGCCAGGCTGGAAGGAATGTGGAAATCATTCAGGATTAAAATTCCTCTGGCCCATCCAGATTGCCCCTCTGCAAATGCAGCAGGACCGCAGCCCTGGGGTGAAGGCAGGGACAAAAGCCTCTCTGACCTGCTGTTGTGGCACACCTCCTTCTCACTACTGGACACTTAAGACCACGCTCAGCCTTATGCTAGAGAGATCGAGAGGGAGAGATCAAATCAAAATGCCAACTCTTTCACCCTGGGGTGAATACTGCTGGGTTTACCCTCCCGGTGCTCCTGTCGCCTGGCCGGCCGTTGGCAGGACCGCTTGCTCTTCCCCTTCTCCTGGAACAAAGGCGATGAACAGCATTCATGTCTATCTGAAAATGACTCAGCTGTGCTTGTGCAGAGCTCTCCTCATCTCCTGACCCAGTGTCTTCTGCTTCTCCTGACTGAAACCACCAAACCTCGCTGCCCCTGCGCACCCAGCCCGTGCACCGCAGGCGCGGGCAGCCCAACACGCTCGTGCTGCCTGTCCTTTCACACCTTCCTTCCCTGCGAGCTCTTTATTCTTTCATGTCTTTCACAGTGTTGGCCTCTTCTCAGCATGGATCCGAGTGTATAACCTGCTCGTACTTAGCAGCCTGTCTTGTCCGCAGGCGTGGAGTGGGGTTTGCGGGAATGTTTAACAAAATGAGCTGCAAGCAGTAGCTTGACAGTAGCCCAGCAGGAAAGCGCACCAAAATCCTTTGACTGCACTTAAGGGTTTCTTCTGTAATGACTCACTTTGTGCAGGGAAATGTTATAAATTTAGGCAGAAATTAGTAGCACAAGTGTGCGAATATTTCTTCATTGACAGTTAAGCAAAAACAGCATAAAAATGAGCTGTGCAGTGGCCTCTCAATGAAAAACCCATTACAGCTACATCAGCCTGGTAGAAATAGCGTGCAAATGATTTTGTTTCAAGAATGCTAATGGTTTTATATTGGGGGTTTTGATTGAATTAAATAGAAGTTCAAATTATCCTGCAATGGAATTAACCGAAAGTCGCTGTATTTCTCACACATTTCATAAAGGTGAATAATCCAATCACGTAAGAATTTAAAGAGTACTTACAGCAGGGGTTTGCTGCCTTGAAGACTGTGTGAACTATGAGTGATTTGTCCTTTTCCATGCAGTCCATTCTGAGAGATCCCACACTGTTTATGTGATACACTCATTACCAACCAACAAAGCTAGCACGTATGCCTTCAGAAAGGAATTGAAATCCCTCAACTTTTTTGCCTCTTTAAATGGCAGAGAAGGAGGAAGAGGCCACCTGCAGAGTCAGGCTCAAGATGTAGGAGTCCAAAAAAGTCAGTGTGAGAGAATGAAAGACATTTTAGACTGGTGGGTGTCCCTCAAATGACTGCATTGTGGAGCTGTTATCAGGGTGGATACAGGGATGTCACTGATGGTGACAAGCTCTTCATGCGGAGCTTCTACTCGGTCATAATGCGTGTTGTACTACACCTGCTGTTCACATAACCAAATGTTGTGCAGAGACTCAGGGTTTTATGAAGAAGGAGTTAGATGGGGTGGCTTAAAGCCCATCCAGCTCCTGAAATGACCACACCACACCAGTTCTGCTGACACCTGTTGCAGAGAGAGAGGCTGGTGGTTAGAGGCAAAGCCTATGTTTGATTTCTTTGACTTGGGCACTGACCAAAAATAGCAGACCTGGCAGTGACCCCATGGATGTGCCTGCGGAGTGGCCATCACTCGCTGTGGGATGGCAGACCTGCAGATGATTTGGGCAGAACATGAGCTCAGCTGCTTCTGTGAGGTTTCCTTGCCAGCCCAGCTTCACCTCTGCTAAAAGTCCACCCAAGAATGCTCCCAGGACAGTCTTCATGTCTCAGAGTTCAGTGTCAAGCTGAATTTCTGTCACTCTCTGGAACCGTTACGGCTCTCCAGTCCGTGCCCAGCTTGCCAGGAAGAACCTCACAGGAGTCTCACCATGGGACCTGGTATTTTTCAGCCAGCCATGCTGGCCTGAAAACTCTTCTGCCTGCCCATGTGCTCATTTGATCCTCACACCCTCTGCTCGTGCAGGTGTCCGCTCACACTAGTTCCTCTGTTTGCTTTGCACTTTGTCAGCGTTGCTCCTTCTGCATGTGCTTCGCTGTCCTCTAGCCAAGGTCGGGTCCCACAGCTCAGACACATTGCTGTGCTAGTGGTATGCTCCCTCTTGCTGGTGATCACACGTGCTCTGCTCCTGAAATGGAAGGAGGATGCTCCTTTTTTACAGGCAAAAGAACCTGAGGGAAAGTGACCCCTGGGTGAGAAGCTGTGTCACCTGTTCTCTGCACCAGAGAACGATCTTGTAGGATTTATGTTGTGGAGTGAAACATGGAGACCCGATCTCACCCCTTAACTCTGCCAGAAGTCTCATGTGACCTTCAGCAAAAACACCGAGTGCCTTCATCCTTCGATCACCATCCTCTTCAAAGAGGCACCCACAAACTTGTGGGAGAACCCAGCTTTCTCCCAGAGCTGCCTGGCTGATGCTGGACCCTGAAAGGTATTTCTTGCACCTCAGCAGCTGCTTGCAGCTCTGAACCTTCCCCTGCACTGTTGGGGAAAAAGCAGCTCCCTTATGCCTTGGATAGAGCTGAATCCTGCATGGAGGCGAGACCATTCCCAGAGGAATGGGAAGGCTCAGTGTTCTCCAGTTATCCAGAAATCACTTTTGCTACCAGGCAAATTTTAAGGTGAAAGCAGAGTTCAGTCATTACAACGCAAATATTGTCAGTATACGTTTAAAGACAGGTACAGAAATAAGGGAGCGTGTAAACAGAGCTTTACGTTAGCTCTGGATGGGTTGTTTCCTGCGGTCGGTGAGCTGCTGGGACACTTACGCAGTGATGTGGTGGACAATCAGTACTTAAATAAAATTCTGGTCTTTGGCACATCCACAAAAGCATCCTGAATTAGGGAATTGTAATTTCACATCTCCAAACCTCCTCTGCGGTTCTGGTGTTTCCTCGCGGTGGTTTCCTCTGACACACAAGCCTCCTATGAACCGGTCCCACCTAATTCCACAGCAGCGATGGCTTTTGCTTGTGGCAGCCCGGTCAAAGCATGGACAAACATGCTTTCTGCAAGCCTATACTGGCAACGTCCCTCTTGAATCAAGGTTTAGACATGGCGGTAGCCAAAAAGCTGCTGGGGGAACAATGAGCCTGGTGTATATTTTAATTCAAAGAAAAATGGTACAGAGAACCACACTTATTTTTTTCTCTGGCTGTTCTGTTGCAGATATGAATTGTTTGGTGAGAGGTGACCCGAAGGTGTGCCTGCGCAGTGCCCCACAGCCTCCCCACGCCTGGGCATGCCTGGCTAGCGCAACCAGCAGGCATTGACATAAACCTGGGTCACACTCTATGTATTGTACGTTGCAAATGATGGGACCAAAACCTGTTTTGCCTCCTGGCACCTCGCTGCTTTGCCGAGCGTTCCTGCCCTGCTCTGTACATATCATGCTTCAGGCTTTCTGAATCCCACCCTTCAGAGAGCAGTTGCACTGTCTTGCTTGGCACTGAGCCCCCATGTTCTGTGGCTAGCATCGACCTTCTCGTCCCCATGCAGAAAGTCCCATCACAGCAAATTCTGCCCATTTATCGAACACCTGGACAGACAAGCTTTCCTCTGTCACAAAGGCAAGACAAGCGTGACTGACAAATGCACAAGTAGCAAGGATGGCTGGTGTCTGCCCATGGAACCTGCTGGCACACCCGGCATCCCAGGGTGAGGTCCCCTCCACCAGTGTTCCTGCAGGTCTTTTACCTCACCCAGCCCTTTCACCTCCCTGTACCAAACCTCTTCTTCAAAACTTCATTCATTACCACGACCGTGTCTGATGAGCAGCTCCGTGAGATAATTTTACATCGCTACCTGTTGCTACTAAGAGGAAAGGGAGCAATGACTCACTTTGGTCAGTAAGAACAGAAGGTGTTACCTGACAGCAGATAAATGTGCATCATGCAAACACAAACCCAGCTGAGTGCAGGAGGATCCGGGTGCTGGCCTGGGAGGCATCGGGGGAATCCCTCGGATAGTCAAGCTCACAGAATTAGAGGCAGATGTAAATGACACTGTGGAAATATGACAGACTAAAACCATTAAAAGCAGAGGATTCAGGGCAAAATCCAACCAACATGTTGCCTGGGAGTAGCAAGACTCTTTTCCCTATACTGTTATTTTTCTTGAACGATTCACTACAAAGTCCTTGTACCAGCTTTCCCTGCTCACTGCTAGAGGCAACTTACTGGGCCAGAGGACTAGCAGACCCGTCACAGTGCTGTGGATTGTTGGGAAGCCTATATCGCGTGGTTCATGTACAAGGACCGGCCAGCTCTTCTGGGAGCAGACGTAATTAAATTCTGCTCAGTCGTGCAGGTAGAGAAGAAGCTCTTGACAGTCTTGCCTCTCGCCCTTGCACGCCTCCGTAACAGGCTGCGCAGCAGCTGGCCTTGCCTCTCCAGAATGCACAAGCTGGAAACCCAGAATGCTGGGGGAGCTGGGGACACCCCATAGGCTTCAGATGGTCCATCTGGTTTCTCTCCTCAGAAAGAAGGAGTCCAGCAAAGCTCTCACCAGCACAGCATCCCTCAAAGAAGTAAACTTCATTTTTTCGAAGGAAAATGTCTCATTCTAGGTCTGCAACCTCACCATGCATGAAAACTGCATGAGTCTTGCTGCAAACACGGGAGCCTGCAGAGCGCACCCACGCCAGGCTGCCCAGGCAGCTCGGTCAGTGCCGGTCACACCTCGAACAGCAGCTGGTTTTGGCAGACCCCGGGTGGCTTTCTGTAGGAGATCCCACTCCAATGGACATGAGGGAAAGGAGGACACCAGCCCGCGCAGGTTCGGCCCCGGCCGGCCAGTCTCATGCATGAGGCTAAAATCCCCTCTGGCTGTGACACCAGGCAGGGACACACGGGCTCACAAGTGACCAGCAGAGTCAGTAATGAAAATGCAGAGCTCCAGCGCCCTTTTCGTTGTAGATATCAAAGGACTGGCCCAAAAGGCTCGGACTCCTTGACTCCACCTTACACAGAAACTGAGGCACAGGACTGTGGGGTGACCTCCTGGGAGGGAGGGCTGTTGCTGGTCCCAGCGCAGCGCTGTGCCCAAGGGCAGCGCAGGCTTCGTCACACACAGCTGAGAGCATCAACACCCAGCACGTGCTGCCTTGGTGCCCTGGTTCCAGCTGGGAGAGAGTTAATTTTCTTCTCAGCAGCTGGTTCAGTGTGTGCGCTGGATTTGGTGTGAGAATCACCTTGATAACACACTGAAGGTTTTGGTTGTTGCTAAGTGATGTTTATACTAAGCCATGGACTTCTGGGTTTCTGAGGCCCTGCCAGCGGGAGGGCTGGGGGGGGCACAAGGAGCTGGGAGGGGGCACAGCTGGGACAGCCAGCCCCAACTGCCCAGAGGGATATGCCAGACCACAGAACGCCATGCCCAGTGTACAAACTGGGGGAAGAAGGAGGAAAGGGGAATGATCACAGTGATGGTCTCCGTGTTCCCAAGTGCCTGTTGGGCGTGACGGAGCCCTGCTTTCCCGGGGATGGCCGAGCGGCCGCCTGCCCAGGGGAGCGGTGGATGAACTCCTTCTGCTTTGCTTGCATGCGCAGCCTTTGCTTTACCCATTAAACTGCCTGTTTCATCCACCAGTGTTCTCACTTTCACTTTTCCGACTCTGCCCCCCATCCCACCGGGGGTGTGAGTGAGTGAGCCGCTGCGGGGGCTGAGTTGCTGTCTGGGGTTAAATCACAACATTCTGCATGTGCAAAACTTTTTCTTCCCACCCACGCCACTTTCTGGTGACATGCTCAGCCAGGTCTGCTCGCTGCCACCTTCGGTCAGGTCACCGTCCCCTGACCCCGGCGTTCCCTCCCCGCAGGGTGAGCACCGCAGCACCGCAGTGCTCGCTCCTTGCTTCCTAGGAAAGAGACCTGCTTCCCGGAGGAAAGTAGATAAGAGGAGGCCTGAAGGTGGGGAAACCCTGCCTGAAAGAGCCCGGCCCTACGAGGGAGGGTCGCAGTCCCCCGGTGGCAGCAGGACATGCTGCAGCTAGCGGCCACACGCCACCTGGCCCAGAGCAGCTCTGAGGTCCCAGCCTGCCACCGCTCCTGACCTTCCCTTGGTTACTGCAGAAACTCTTCTTTCCCTGTCCAATTCCACCATCTCGTGGACGTTTCTGGAGAAGACACAGTGCAGCCATGCGCTGGGCCAGAGGGGAGGGCGAGAAGCCCCCACAGAGTCCGCAGCCCCTGGCACCCACCTGGCTCCCATGCCCGCAGCAGCCTGCGCCTTTTGTAGGAGCTGCCCAAACTCCTCTGTTTGCTCAGGGTAACGGTTGTGTTTGTTTGGCATCTCGCTGAAAACCTGATCAAGTTCAGAGCAGAAGTGTGCAGACTCAGTAAAGCACCTGAACAACTTACACAAACCCTGTGTTAATCCTGCACGTGGAAACCTACAGGAGCTGTACAGAAGACTCAAAGTGAACATCCTGTTACGTGGACGTGGGGCTGGACCCCACTTGTAAGAGGAAATTTTCTTCCCAAATCAAATTCTGTGCAGTCTGCTTGCCACTTGCCAATGATCGACATTGCCCATGACTCCACATTGCCCCTGCTAAGTTTAGGACAATGAAACAGCAGATGAAATCCAGCGGTCAGCACACAGCGGAAACCAGGTGTAGAAGAGCTTCTCCGGTGTGTTCCAAGGCTGGCTGACCCCGCAGTGGCTTTGAGCCATGTGCTGATGGGAACTGGTCAGAAGAAACTTAAAACCTGGGATTTTTAGTGTCATTGCTACAGAAGAAAGTGCAGCGTCGTACCTCAGGTGGTACATACTGCCACTGCTAAGGGAGAGCTGCCACTGCCACCACAGAAGAAGCCTTTTAGGAGACATTTGGATCACAGCAGGAACTATTCCGTCACCATTTCAGCAGCCACAGAGTAAGAACTGAGGGTGAATCTGGAGAAGGAAAGAATGGCAACTGCTCTCATATTTTGATTTTTAGCTGCCTGCAATGTTCTGTGTGAAAAAAACAGCCAACAATGATTTGCAGAGGCCCGCAGAGGCAGAGAGGTCCAGGGCACTTTGGCAGCATGCAAGGTGGTCCGCCTTGCCTTTGTGCGCTCCTCCAGGGGAAGTGCAGCATTTGGGTACGTTCTCTGCCTCCCATTTCAGGTTGCTCCTCGTGGTGTTAGTGCCACATAAATCAGCTGGATTTGCTCTCTGCAGATGTTGCTTGGCATGCCTGCACAGTGCAGAGGGTACAGAGCAGCTGGAGCAGCTGCACCTCCTGTACGCCCACCAGCACCGGGCGGGTGCTACTGGTGCTGCTGGTGCTGTCCACATGCATGGGTGCGCTGCTGTCCAAGTGTTCTGTGAAGCTGCTAAACTGCACAGCACAGTCAAAAAAAAAAAGGGGGGGAAAAAAAGACTAAACCCTTTTATAAATGGCAATAAGAGTAAGTGATAGGGTTTTAAGTAAAAGAAAAGGGCATTTTATTTTGCAAGACTTGGAGGGTTTGGCTCTCCCCAGGTACTTTCTCAGGCTCCCAGGGACCCATCAGGGCCAGCTCTGGCCTCGGGCCGAGCAGCTGGCAGGGTGCTGAGGTGACAGCCAGCTGACCCTGGCTTAAGCCAGAGAGGACGGGGAACAAGTGTCCAGCCTGTCCTTGCTGGTTCCAGCCTTTGGCAAAGCTTTCTGCTGCCACCAAGGGACAGGCCAGGGGGGATAAGGATGGTGTCAGGGGTGTCCTCACCCACCGCAGTGCCATTTGGGGCATGAGGGGGGCATCTGGAGTAGGCAGCAGTCAGAAGGGTAAGAGCTGAAGCCCACCCAACACGATACGACCGAGACAGGTGCTAAACATAAATACTGGGGGTGTGTGGTGATGTGCAATACCGGTAACAGTAAAACCAAAACATTTTCTCTGCAGTGCTGCCCAGCGGTGGGGTGGTGGTGAGCCCACATGGCTGAAGACCCTTCTCCACAGGGTCTGAGTCAAGCTTCTGGAGATCCCGTCACTGCCCATCACTTCTCTCACCTGTCACGGAGAAGAGTCACTGGCCTGAACTGATAGCCCCTTCTCAAAATCTTGCTGCAATAGGTCATGTTTTCATCTTCAGGAGTGACTGTACTGTGAGGAGGCTGCAGGAGCCCTGGCCGCCGTTCCTGTGTGCATCCCCCCATGGAGGGGCAGCCACCCTGGGCTGGCAGCCCCCTGCCTCCAAGGGGCACCCGGCTCCTCCGCCCGGGAGAGGGGCACCAACAGCCAGCTCAGTCGGCACTGAATACCACGCCAAGCACGTGCCATTCCACCTGCGTCTGCAGGTCCGGCATGTTCTGGCACTCGCCAGCAGCCCGGCTCTCCACGCGCTGGCTGGGACTGCGGCACCGCCTGGGCAGAGCGGCATCGCGGGGGAAGCAGAGCCCAGAACAACGGCAAACCCACATTCGAAACGCTCCATTTCAGCAGCAAGAATACAGGGCAATAGCATGACCCAGGTTACTGGACGGCTGGCTGACACCTGAAGGCAGCTGGTTCTGCACGGTGGAGATCGCTGTTAGCAATGGCAGAGGTGGCTGCTGCAGAGGCACAGCATGGTGAGAGCCCACAACACTCTGGCACCGCCGAGACAGCCCTCCGAAACGGCAGGGAGGGCGTCGTGAGGTACACGTGAAGCAGTGACCTTATGGACACCCCCCTCCACATCCATCCCCCAAGACGCCCGCCCAGGCACCTCCAGGTGGGACACCCTGGCTAACACCATGCTGAGCCATCTCCGTGCACCGAGGCAGTGTGCGCATCACCAGTGTGTGACATGGTGCGCTAATGTGGTGAATAAAACTCCATCACCTGCTTAAAAATGTTTGTGCACATTTGTCATCTTCACGGGCTAGTTCTCCCACGTGCTGTTGGGGTAGATGTATGGGGGCCAGCAGAAGCAGGTTTGACAGGACTCCTTTTGCTTATAAGCAAAAGATAAGGGCTTGCATCTTGCAGGTTATTGTCATTAGGCAAAATCAACTTTTCTGTGGAATTTTAAGGCAATCAAAGAAAAAGATGCAAAACCAATGATGAACAAAGTGAACTTGTTAAGAAAAGCCCTCACTTGAAAAAAAAAAAAGTTAAATGTACCTTTCAGAGAAAATACAAACCCCAATACCTATAATCAGGATTATAATACAATATAAATATTACATAGTATATAATTTATTAACATCATTAATATTATATAAATATAATACCATAATAAGCATTTTCTGGCATCAATAGGCACCTAAACAATAACAAAGTTCAAGTGAGTATGAGAGGATTCCAGTATATTCTTTCCTCACATAATCCCGGTAACACATTAATATTCACCAGAAAGATGCCAGTCCTCTGAGCAATGCTTTCCAGTTAATTAGTTCTGCTATGAATCAAACCCTGTTAAATAAATAGAGTGAACCACATCTCACATCACATTTCTGAAAGGAAAATATTCACAATCTGTATTTTACAGAGGGCTGAGAACAAGACATCGTAAGGGCAAAACTTACTAAGGGCAAAACTAAGGATGAAACACACTCCCATCCCCCTTCCCCCACCTCTCCTCCAAAAAGTTGATGCAATTTTTTGTACCTTGAGATATTTGTGATTTGACTTTTCTGGGTCAGTGTTGTTCCACACCATTTAACATTCACAATAGGTCCCACTGAGTGCAGTTATCTCTTAAGCACCACTGGATATCCGACCCCTGAGGCCTTAATTAGGCACTGAGAAAATGATTTGTGTGTCTAAGAGGGGACGCTCACGTTCAGGTTACACACACCTCTGGAAGGAGGACTTGCCTTGGGTCACAGAGCCCCTGCCAGAGGCAGGTATGTTATGCACTACTCACAAAGGGGAGAAGCTGGGAGCAGCCTGGAAGAGCTCAGCCTCCCCCAGCCTCACCAGGATGAACCACCAGCCCCCCCGTCACCCCTTTGTCAGACCCATCTCCACTCCGTCCTTAAAAAAGATGTTGGAAACTGATGTTCTTCTCACTTGTGAGCTACCTGTGTAACACAAGAAAGCAGGACGAGCCCTCCACAGATGTCCTCCTTCCAGCTGGGAGAGAGCGAATTTTTTTCTCAGCAGCTGGTTCAGGGTGTGCGCTGGATTTGGTGTGAGAATCACCTTGATAACACACTGAAGGTTTTGGTTGTTGCTAAGTGATGTTTATACTAAGCCATGGACTTCTGGGTTTCTGAGGCCCTGCCAGTGGGAGGGCTGGGGGGGCACAAGGAGCTGGGAGGGGGCACAGCTGGGACAGCCAGCCCCAACTGCCCAGAGGGATATGCCAGACCACAGAACGCCATGCCCAGTGTACAAACTGGGGGGGTTGGCTGGGGCCAGCTGATTGCTGCTTGGGCATGGCTGGGCATCACTCAGCAGGGGGTGAGAAACTCTATTGGCATCAGTTAGGGTCCCTCCCCCTTTGGATTTTATTCCTCTCCACTACTCCCTCCTTTTCATTACAATTATTATTCATCGTAATTTTATTTTATTTTAACTATTAAATTGTTCTTGTCTCAGCCCTCAAGTTTTACCTTTTTCCGAGTTCTCCTCTCCATCTCTCAGTGCGGGGGGGAGCAAGCAAGTGGCTGTGTGGTGCTTAGCTCCTGGCCAGAGTTAAATCATGACAGTGGAGAAGCAAAACAGCAACAGAACAAGGAGAGCCTGGAACAGCATCCCCCCACCCCCCAGCACAGCAGCTGGTGTAATTAGGAATTGTGATGGGGTGGGGAACATAACTTGGAATGTAATTACCTGTAATCAACAGCAATGCATTTCACCTGTAACCCATTTGCTGTGAATACACACAGGCTGCACACCAAAATATCAAAGCTCTTCAGATGCAAACCCCTACGAGTATATGGGTCATGGAGCAGTGTTTTTAATTTCTTAAGTCATTGGAATATGCACTGATATGCACTGTGCCAGCCAGCAAGGCAGAAGTGATGCTTGTCAGAGCGGGGGGACCAGCTGCAAGGATAGCAGAGAACGGAAAGTAGAAGACAGAACGGCTGCTCGAGGCAATGTATCACGATGCCAAGAGACCGAGTGATTTATTACTGCATTTCCACGTACAAATGGTGTTTGCCGTAGGCGAGTGGGGTGATGAAGGCGT
Source organism: Falco peregrinus (assembly GCF_023634155.1). NCBI lineage: Eukaryota > Metazoa > Chordata > Aves > Falconiformes > Falconidae > Falco > Falco peregrinus. Next base: position 121,066,909 of record NC_073723.1, read on the forward strand.
GCACACAACTCACTGCACGAAGCCTTTGAGACCAGTTTGGGCAACACATGGCTAGCGGAGCTGCGCGAGTGGGAAGTGGGAAGCGCCTGTGGAGCATCACCAGTGTCCCTAGCGTGAACAGCCGGGCCCGACCAGCAGCCACAGGGAGCCCCGCCGAGGAGCTGCCGCCCCCGGACCCCCGGGCCAGGCTTCTGCTGGGGCTGGTGGGGCTGGCTGAAAGGGGGCACGGCCGGCACTGCACGGAGGCCTTTGGGCCCTCGAGTTGCTTTGGGGCCCGGTTCCCCAGCACACAGAGCAGGTTCGCGCCCAGCCGAAGGCAGGCTGCCTCCTCCTCCCCCTCCTGACAGGGCCGAACGTCCCCGGGCTCCCTCCCGCCCTGGGGAGCCGCCGCACCGAGTCCCGGGACACGGCTGAGGCTACAGAACATCTCCCGGCGTCCCGGAGCGCTGCCTCCGCAGCAGCCGAGCAACGCGCTGGACACGGGACGCGGCCCGCCGCCCGCGGCCGCCCCGGGAGCGGCGGGGGGGCTGGGGCGGGGCCCGGCTCTCGGCCACGCCCCGGCTCTCGGCCGCGCCCCCCTGCCAGCCCGCCCACCCGCGCGCGCCCCGCCACCGCGCACGCGCAGCTCCCCCGCGCGCCCCCCCGGGCGCCTGCGCCCCGCCGCGCGCCGGCCTCATGCGCTTTGCCCGCCCCGCCGGCCGCAGCGCCGCGCGCGCCCGGAGCCCCCGCCCGCTCGCCACGCGCCCTCCGCGCGCCGCCCCGGCGGGCACAGGTGAGGGGCGGCGGGCGGCACCGCGCGCACCCCGCGGGGCGGGGCGGGACACGCGCACCCCACGCACACGCGCGGGGGCTCAGCGGGGCCGCGGCGGGGGCTGCTGGCGGGGGGGGCGGCGCGCGGCCCGCGCTGAGAGGCGGGAACGGCGGGGGGTGGGGGGGCGGCGGGGCGGGCGCCACCTGGCCCTGTGCCCGCCTGCCCGGCGCAGAGCCGCGGCTGAGGCGGTGCCGCCGCCCGCAGCGAGGCAGATGAAGTACATCCTGGTCACGGGCGGCGTGATCTCGGGCATCGGCAAGGGGATCATCGCCAGCAGCATCGGCACCATCCTCAAGTCCTGCGGGCTGCGTGTCACCTCCATCAAGATCGACCCCTACATCAACATCGACGCCGGCACCTTCTCCCCGTACGAGCACGGTGAGTGCCCCGCGGGGCCGGGGTCGCGGTGTGGGCCGGGGCGGGGGGCCGGGCCCGCGGGCTGAGCCCCTCACGGCGCCGGGCCCGGCCGAGCTCCCCGGCCTCTTGCCGTTGCTGCCCGGCTGGGGGATCCGGTCCCCGGTGCAGCCGGCCTCCGCGTTACATAAGGCTTTTCGTGTTATTGGCTGCTCCGAAACTGGCCGTAGCAGTCAGGGAAGGTGTTTCCTCACGTTGAGTTCTTCCAGCTGTCACAGGCAAACCCAGCACCTTGCTGCTGTGGGCCGTTTCCCGTTGACGGGTGCGCTTGTGCCTTTTCCTGTGTGCACAGGGGAGGTGTTCGTGCTGGACGATGGAGGAGAAGTGGACCTGGACCTGGGTAACTACGAGCGCTTCCTCGATATCCGACTCACCAAAGACAACAATCTGACTACTGGGAAGATCTACCAGTATGTCATCAACAAGGAGAGGAAGGGAGACTATCTTGGTAAAACTGTCCAAGGTGATGTGAAGCTTCCTTTCTGATGCTTAGAAATGTATTCTGTATTTCTCTTCTGGTTGGGGACTTTTGCATTTCATCTTAACTTGAGATCTTTGTCATACATGATTGTGATTTCACATGTATGTAATAATATCTACAATTGTGATTAATTTTGTTTAGTTTTTTCAAAATGAGAGGCAGAAGGCGCACTGGTGCAGGTATATTGGTGTGTGCCGTGCTGAATCAGGTTACCTGTTCGCCCCTCCCTCAAAACTTCCCAGTCCTCAGCAGCGTACTGCCTATTGTTTGGACCGAGTGCTGGACTTGGGTCCAACTGTCTAACGTAGCTGATATTAAATGTGAACCAACTTCAGACTAATACACCTGTGGATTACTTGTTAGCTGGTTAAAATGGTTATTGACAACTGTCACATCAGTAGAAAACCCAAAGGATCTTTGAGGACCAGATCAGTCCCTTCCCTTTTTAAGCATTCTCCACAGCTGGTTTGGATAAGGACATTTACAGCCAATTTAAAGCAGAGTAACTCTCTCTGCTTAGAGCTAAGAACTGTTTGTACTTGAATCTTCCAGCTTAAAGGAAACATTGCTTACATGTGTTTAAATTGAGGCAGGATTACATTTCCTGCCGAGGCACTTCTCTTGCAAAATCACAGCCAAGAATAATCACTTCAAAAATGCATACTTCTTTAAAGACGCAAATACCTGCTCAAGTCATGTGGGAATCGCTGGCTAGTTACTTTCAGTAATTTGCTCTGTAATGAGTTAAAGGGAGAAATGTGTGTGGGTTGTGGCTTTAACCCTCGCCTGGGTTTCTTTTCCAGTTGTTCCCCACATCACAGATGCTATACAGGAATGGGTAATGAGGCAGGCACGAATTCCTGTAGATGAAGATGGCATTGAACCCCAAGTTTGTGTGATTGAGGTTTGTAGCTCTTAAAAAACAAAAAAATAGTTTTGCTTCTTGTATGGAGTAAACTGAACTATGTGCATATTTTGCATAATACATTTTTTCCCCAGTAATGTTCAACTTTGCATGAATTCAAATTTGTTGAATTCTTAAAAATCTCCCTTGTTGGCTTCACTGACGTGGTCTAATCTTCTGAATGTTCTGTGTCTGAATCTGCACGCAGAAGGACTTAAATCTTGGACAGTTGTATTTTTGAGGTGCTTTGCTCTCTAGTGTAATGTGAATTAGTCTACAGAATGAATTTTAGCTCTTGTAACTTTCATGTGCCAGAGTCTGAGTTAACTGTGCGGTGCCCTCTTCCTTGGTGGATAGAGGGAGGGCAGGTAAATCGCCCTCTGAAAACAGTCATCTTTCCTCCTTAGCAGTGAAGGGAGCCTTGGAGCGACTAGTTCAAGCGTAGACCTAGAAAAGGGAATGGCACAGGTCAGTGGTGACAAGCCCTGTGCAGTTTCCCGTGTGTTGTATGGGATGTCCTGGTGCCAGAGGAGACAGAGGAGGGCGAAGGCTCTGAGTCTGCTGAGTTGGCTGGCGGAATATGCTAATACAGGGGAGACGGAGCTTGTCAGAGTGCCCGGGTCATGGTGACATAGGACTCTCTGCAGCTTGAGTGCCAATTTCTGTTCTGGGATTCACAAGCCTGGATCCTGAAGTACCTAGGAGGCACTATCTGTCAACGCATGGGAGGCTGGCAGTGCTCCAAAGAACGCCTTGTCTCTGTTCCTGCATGTGTCCAAAACCACTCTCTATAATACAGTTATTAAAACTTAACAGAAGTTTTGCTTCTCAGTGCCACCTAATGTTCCTAAATGATAATTTAAACACCTTAATCTTTTCCCCAAAGAGAGAATAAAAGTAAACCTAATCTCTGTGGAGAGATGCTGCCCATATGAGAAGCTGGTTTTATTGTGACTTTGATTTTTGGGGAAATCATGAAGGTAAAATAATAGTTGGGGTAGATTGGGGGCTGTGGGAGCAGTACAAATGACTGGCAAATCCTGGTACTTTTCATATTGGTATTGGTGCTGCTTTAGGGAATCAGAGGGAGGTGCTGGGGAGATGTTTTAGTGTCCTTTTAAGTATGTTTTAGTATGCTTTAGTGTACGAATCCAGTAGGTGATGTTTTGGTACTAACTTTAATTCTAAATGCCTTTGTCTTTTTTAGCTTGGTGGGACGGTAGGCGATATTGAAAGCATGCCTTTCATTGAAGCTTTCCGCCAGTTCCAGTTCAAAGCCAAAAGAGAGAATTTCTGTAACATTCATGTCAGTCTAGTTCCCCAGGTAAGGACCCAAATTGTTTTGCTGGTCAGAGGCTTCCTCAGTCCAGAATTTGCTTTCTGAATATGTTTCTGAAATGCTGTGTCTATAGACACAGCTATATTTGTATTTCTATATGTAGAAACTTCTGGAAGAAATGCAGAGAATATGTAGTTAAAAAGGTTTGCAAGGAGTGAACAGAAACTTTTCAAAGTGCATAAATGTGTAATAAATAGTTGGGAGTTGCAGCAAATGCAGTTTTGCATCTTCAACTGCTGTTTTTCCTCTATGGAATTGTCTGCTAGCTTTTACAGGTAAACTTGCTTTCTAGGGCTGAAAACTTTTATTTCCTCTTCATTTGCATATCCTTTCATTTCTGCAAAGCTAATATAAAATTCAGTGGTATAGCCAGCCTTCACAACCCTTTGGACTTTTTTAAATAAGATCATATTCCAAGCTCTTCCTCGAGTTCTTTAATATTTCTGTTGCTGTGTGCTTCCCCCTGATGCCCCCCGCCACTCCCCAGATTTTCATTAGCTGTAGTTCATGAAATAGGTTGGGTTACCTTTGTAATTTCAAAACATAATGCTGTGTTGAAACATGATCTGTTTTTTTAATCCCTAGACAATATTATTAATGTGTGTTTTGATCTTTTAACCGTCATTTCATAGACTCACACATCTCACTGCTATGTAAGCCTTTTCAGTTTGAGTAGCTGTTGCCCTTGGTTCAGAGGTCCAACTAAGAAAAAGTATTATGAAGCAGTGCACGATAAGAATCAGTTAATTAGGAATTACAAAGAAAAACAAAACACGCGTATGTGCCAAGTAGATGGGTTGAACTCCAGTTAATATCAAAAGCATATGAAGGTGTTTTATGCCATATAATGCCTCTTATATCCTCATCTGTATTATCTGCTCTGGTTTTGGAGACGATTTACAGTCTTAACCAGACAAAAATATCTCTACTGCAGGAGTCACTGCTGAAAAAATTCTTCCATGGTTATGTTAACAGTACTGGAAAGCATGGGTGTTCCTTGTCTCGGAACTGGATTTGGCAGAGCAACTTGATAGTCACTGGAGTGCAGATCAGTCTTTGCTCTCTGTCTTTCTCCTGTCCAGGCCAGGTGATTTACGGATTAAAAAATGAGAAATGTAAAATACTGGGTGTTTGGAGAAAGCAGTGGATAAAAACCTTAAGGTCTCTGCTCTCCCCTTCCCTCACTAATGCATAGAATCGTAGAACTGTTTATGTTGGAAAAGACCTTTAAGGTCATTGAGTCCAACCGCTAACCCAGCACTGCCGAGCCCACCACTGACCCATGTCCCTAAGCACCGCGTCTACACGGCTTTTAAATACCTCCAGGGATGGTGACCCCACCACTTCCCTGGGCAGCCTGCTCCGGTGCTTGACCACCCTTTTGGTGAATACCTACTGACTGTAGAGACATGAACTGTGGTTTCTGCTGGTTGCTTTCAGTCTTTGAGATGTAAATGATAGAGTACTGGGATATTTAAAGTTCATGTGAATGGTCTGAGAGCTGGATCAAAGTTATAAGATTAACAGGATGGAAAGTCCTTATTAGCTTGATGAATCATTGCTACGTATCATCATAATTTGATAGACTAACTTCTGCTCTTCTCTGACCAGCCAAGCTCTACAGGAGAACAGAAGACTAAACCCACCCAAAACAGTGTTCGTGAACTCAGAGGTCTTGGTCTCTCACCAGATCTGGTAAGGTTTGCTGCATGGTTTTGAATTTAAAAATGCAGTACTGGGATGTTGCAAGACCATGCTAGTCTGAGCAATGCTTAGGTTGAGAGCTGTTGCGCATTGGTTATAAACAAGTAGAAGTAACTGAGTTGGTTTTTTTTCCCAAGCCACGGAGACTGCAGAAAGACAGGTTTTTTACAGGTTTGTTACAGGAATGTCTGAGTACTTCTGTTTTGTTTCACAGCCTTGATGTTGCTGTTCTGTCAGATTGTTTGCAGGTGCTCCACTCCATTGGATACCTCAGTAAAAGAAAAGATTTCCATGTTCTGTCATGTTGAACCAGAACAGGTAAAGATTGCTGTCTGCACTTCTTGCAGTAAATATTCTAGCTGTTTGTCACATGCTGAGTGGAGTTCTATCTGTACGTAGCATTTTTGTGTTGTAGCTGTGGTTTTTGTTAGCTGCATAATTCATTTGCTGCTTTGTCTTACTTGCATTCTTTACATGCGTAACTGTTGCAAAAATAGTCCTTTTCGTGCCAGTACCTGGGTTTTCTTATAAGGTAGTTAGCATAGGCTCAGAGAATTCTATGGAATCCAAGGTATTTTCTGAATAGCTGTTCTTGACCTTAGTTATCCTTCCACATTCCTTCTGTGAATACAGAAGAATGAGATTTTTCAATATTTAGAAGCCAAAGAGTAGTTGCCCAAAATTAGGTTTAAATTGTGCATGAATATATTTCGTACACTACTCTTTTACAATACTGTTCTTCTTCCCAAGATTTCATGAGGAGAGATTGCACAGAAAAGTTGAAATGGTATTTGAGAGAAGCATTGCTTCACTGCAATGTTATGTGATACGTAAAAATTCCATGCTAGCATCATTCTTTTTGTACTGAGGCTACTCTGCATAGCATAGTTTGAGATAGACCTTGGAAAATTATCAAACAGTCTGTAGGCTTAATACTAGCACTTTCCAGTCCAGCTGGAGCTTGAAAAATTTTGCCTTTTTGTGAAGGACTGAGTATCACTTTGGAATTCCAGGCTTTGTCAAGTAATTTTTATTAATTTTCTATACAGTGAGATCAAACTGAGTCTTGCAGTTTCAAGTATTAAATTCAGAATTAGCTGGCAATAATACCAATCTGTTAGCAGTACAATATCTACCTCTTGTTGGCCAGGAATTGAAAATTGGCTCTTGTCAGTCACTTTCCAGGAAGTTTAATGCAGTTTTACGTGATTGTTTCTCTGACTGAAGTTACACTTACTGAGAAGTAAACTTTATTGACTGTAAAGGAGGAAAATTTGCGGCCTAGGGGGTTTTACTGCTGCAAAGTTGAACTCTGCTTTCATTTGAGTCAAGAGAAATATGAATTTAAAAATAGTTGTGCTGGTGTATTTTTAATCCTTAAAGTATGAGTCTCATTCTTGATGGACAGTTGACAGTTGTCCAGAGCGTCTTTCCTTTTCTGAAGAAGCCCATTTCAGTGAACTAGAGCAGTTGACATAGATACTCCTCATTGATCTAAGAATTCTTTGCTCACAGTTGTTTAATCCTAAATTTGATGAAGGACACTCTGTAAAATTTATTGCTGTATTGAGATCACAGATTTCCCTGGGCCTTAATCAAACTGGGACCCCTGTTAAGAACAACAGTGGTGGGAAACGGGGAAGCTGGGCTTGTGGGCAGGTTAAGTGTAGTTTCAATTAGGATGACCAAGAAGGCTGTGTCACGGGCAAAGTCTCGCTGAAGTGTTCTTTGAATTTTACTGTGCAGTCACATAACCTGCGTAGCAGCTGACTTCCTTACGGGTAGGTTATCATGTTATAGCCCTTTCCAAGGAGCTCCAGTGAGCAGTAATACCTGGGAAGTGTTGAAGGATGACCTTTTCAGGTGTATGGAAACTAGTATTAAACTATTTATATGTTTTTAGGTTATTCAACAGATGTTATTTCCTGGAAGTTTAGGTGGTCATGTGGTTGTCTGGTGGAGACAGAGGCACTCTGAATATCTGTCCAAAAATAATTTCATAGGAATTTTTAATGACATTCATATTTTATGAACAGGTCATCTGTGTTCATGATGTCTCTTCTATCTACCGGGTTCCTCTGTTGTTAGAGGAGCAGGGAGTTGTTGACTACTTCAGACACAGGCTTGACCTTCCCATTGAGAGGCAGCCGAGGAGGATGCTCATGAAGTGGAAGGAAATGGCTGACAGGTGAGTTGCACCGCTGGGCATAGTTTGATTTAAGGCTGTAGATTAGATTTCCCTTGTTGGTTGCTGGTTATTAAGTGATGAGTGTTCTTCATGGTCCTCGAGTATTCTTACGTGCTCAATTTTTTTTCTCTCTCTTTTTTTTTTTTTAACTGCAAAAACGCATTTTATTCCTAGATGTTTAACAGTTTGGAAAAAAATATTCTTCAACGTGAGAATCATAGGATCACAGAATGGTTTTCTGTTGGAAGGGACCTTTAAAGGTCATTTAGTCCAATCCCCAACCCCCCTGCAGTGAGCAGGGACATCTTCAACTAGATCGGGTTGCTCAGAGCCCCATCCAACCTGACCTTGAACGTTTCCAGGGATGGGGCATCTACCGCCTCTGTGGGCAACTTGTGCCACTGTCTCACCACCCTCATCATAAAATGTTTCTTCCTTATACCTAGTCTGAATCTACTCTATTTCAGTTTAAAACCATTACCCCTTGTCCTGTTGCTACAGCTCCTACTGAAAATTTGTCCCCATCTTTCTTATAAGCTCCCTTGAAGTATTGAAAGGCTGCAGTAAGGTGTCCCGGGAGCCTTCTCTTCTCCAGGCTTAACAACCCACCTCTCTCAGCCTGCCTTCATAAAATCCTGTAAGATAATGTTAATGAGTTCCTTATCTTGTGTTGGTAGTGTACTGTGTATGTCAAAGCCAGTTCGAAGTAGTTAAAAGGTAGACAGCTCTGCCCTCACTTCTTATACAAAAAAACCCTGTGACATTACAAAGTGTTGAAATCCTTTTTGTAGGTGTATGTAGGAGCCATCAGGAGTGTCTATAAAAATGTACCTTTTGAGTATGCTGTCAAGCGAGTGAAATGACTGTTTTGTAACTGATCTGTCTGAGGCTCCTAGGACACAGTGTTGCGTTTTCTTGTGGGGAGTAGACTGCGTGATTGTGGGGAAATAGTGAATTGAGTCTTTTCAGTCACCATTCAGAGCCTTTCTGAAGCCTTAAGTATATTTGCCGATATAAGAAGTTAATTTTCAAGATCTAGATGTTTCCCTTTATTCATATGCCCGACACAAGCCACTACCGTCAATAACATGTCCTTTTGATGGGGAAAGCCCTCAGTAACCAGCTTGGTTGAAGGTACTCAGCATTCTGAAATAAACTTTAAACAATCTCCTGGCTGTAGCCAAGAGCGCTGTGCAAATCACAAGCTGCCAGGTGCTGGGGATTGAAGGTGTTGGCACTTCAGCCTTAGAACTCTAGGAATCCTTTCTGTATTTCTGGCTGCTGAAGTGAACTCAGTCAGAAGCAGCGTGGGAAGATGCTGTACAGTATAAACATATGCAGAGTTGGGCTTTGATCCTCTCTCCTAATAGTTCACTGCAGACTTTGAACCTAATACAGCTTCCTGAAAAGACAGTTTGGATCTACTCAGAATGGCTTTTCAGCATAAGCACAGATGAGTTAATTTGTATGTGACTTTCTGCAACTGTTTTTCTCTGTCGTTGGCGTTTTTTTCTTTCTTTTAATGTTGCTTTGATGTTTTAAAGTCGTAATTATTATAAAAGGTCATCTCTTCCAAAGTCGTCATCTCTCTAGTTGGACAGACTTTCAAGAGCCCAACTGTTTATGTTACTTGAACAGAATGTGATTCTTGCCCCCATTTTCTGTTAATGATGAAATAACACTTGTGTTTTGATTTTGTGTTAGGTATGACCGTCTCCTTGAAACATGTTCCATTGCGCTTGTTGGCAAATACACCAAGTTTTCAGATTCTTATGCATCTGTCATTAAAGCACTGGAGCATTCTGCACTGGCTATCAACCACAAACTTGAAATTAAGGTAGGGGTGGGCATGTGTGTGTTTAAAAGTAAAAATAAAATAAACCTCCCCCCCCCCCCCCCCCCCCCGGGTTTCTCCTTCCACCTACTGTGCTGCTCGTCTTATTTAAGTTTTTTGCAAACCCATAGACGGTAAGGGAGAGTTGATTCTGCCAGTGAACTTTAAAATTGTCCTTGGATTACAGCATCAAAATCTGTTGTCAGGCATGAAACAGCTTAAAGCAAACCAGCCTTTTATCCTGTAAGATATACAAGGTGTCTGTATAATTGATGGGAACTCCTCAGCGCTCAGTGTTGCGTGCTGAACTGTGATAGAGTGGTAGATATATTTGAGGAGGGCCTGTTTGCTTTAATTCCTATGACAGTTGTTGAAAGTGATCCTTTTTTTAGGGTTGTTGCTGTTAACCTTCTGGTATTCATAGGTTTTATGATGCTTGTGCCTTAGGCTTTATTAAGGTTTTAATGCTGGTTTGGCTGCACAGGTGCTTCCAAGGGTCTTGGCTGTAGCTAGGTGCTCTGAAGAAGTGAAATACATACCTGTTGTCAGAAATTTTACTTTCATTTAAATATACTTTTAAAATCTTTGGTGATTTCGTGATTCCGGTGAGTCATGGAGATAGGTGCTTGCTTTATAACAGCACTGTTCTATGTTTGGGTTACCTTTCACCTTACAAAATCAGTAGAGGAGAAAAGAAAAACAAGTAAGACGAGTGAAGGGTAAATTCTGCACATGCATCTGTGGGTAGTTTCTGACACAGCTGCATTTGTATGATTCAGAAGGGAATGGATTCTGCAAGCCCTGTACATGGAGATCCTATATTGGGTTAAAGAACTGTTTGGCAGTATTCCAACCTTTAAGGAGGAAAAAAAAAAAGACAAAAATGTTGTTCAAAAGGGTTAGCCAGAACATTCAGCAGTTCAGAGATACTGCAATATGGAGATGAGAAACTGGAACATTTGCAGGTTTTTTCTATATGTGGCATTGGTCATAACATCCTTTAATTACAACAGTCTGTTTCACCATGTCCTGTCTGTTCTTCAGTCCCTCTTGAAGAGATTAAATTATTTATTTGATGAATAATGATTCATGTTTTTCTTGCTGTGTGGTTGTTTCTGTCTGCATTTCTGTGTGTTCCCATCTTGCTGTGCTCCATTAAGACTTCACGTTTTATGAGTCTGTGTTTCATGGCCTTCATGTATGTCACAGAGGAGCGGCCAAGGGAGGAAGACAAAAACCCGTGGCTTCTGCTGGTGCATCAGTAGTAGGATGGTGGGGGAAAGCAGTTTTGTTGACTAGCTGTCAGGAAATCAGCCCAGAAAAAACATAAGCACGTATCCAGTGGGAAACAAATCCAGAGCTATCCAGGAGGAATGGTGATAATTTAATGAGAATCAAGGAGACCCTGTACACTCCTGTGGCAGTATCTCATCCTTTTTTGGATTTCTTCCCAGTATATTGACTCTGCTGACTTGGAGCCAGAGACTCTGCAGGAAGAACCTGTCCGATACCATGAAGCGTGGCAGAAGCTGTGTGGTGCTGAGTAAGACTCTTACACTCTGGCTGTTTCTTTGGAGCATGTCTGATAAACTTGCTGCTATTGACAGTTTTGGAATTAAGAGCCTCACCAGAGACTATTTTCTTAGGCACTCTACCAGCACGCTGACATTGCCCCAAATCCACCTCAGCGAACTTTAGGATAAGATGTAAAATGGAGGATTGTTAAATAAATGAGCGAGTTCGTGAAAGGCATCGGTGGGGGAAATGATGGTGCCCATAAGGATGTGCACAGACTTAGTGGGGAAACAGGGTGAGAGGAAATAAGGGGAAAGGGTAGGTGCTGGTAAAGGCTATTAAAGCCAGATGAAGAGGGCGTAAGGTTTAAGTGTGGTATAAAGTTCTTTAGGAAGACAGTGTGTGAAGGGAAGAAGCATTAGGATGCAGAGGAGTGCCAAGAGTTAGCCCAGAAAACAAGAATAAGTGGGGCTTGTTATCCCTCAGGGAAGCAGATGTTGGGTGGTACCAGGAGAACAAAGAACTTCCTGCAGAATTCGGTGGCCTTGTGCCTGCGGGGAGAGCACTGGACACTGCAGCCAGCGGCTTCCTCAGCAGGGCGGGCAGGGTGACATGTTCGTGAACATGTTTGGTGCAGAGCATGGGAGTCGTGTGACGTGAACCGCTCTAGTGTTGTAACCTGCATCGTATTTGAGATTTCTCGGGAAGGTAAAATGTGCATTTACAAAATGTTTCCCTGAAAATTCGGTGACATTTTATGTGACGGCTCATGTGAAGTCGTGTGGAAGATGTGCTGCAGGCAGGCCTTGTCACATCAGCTACTTTTCAGGAGTGAGGTCTTGCAAGTCCAAGATTTTATGGGAGAGAGGTGGGAATGGGGGGAATCACACTGGTGAGCCCCATGTGAATGGAATCTTCTCATCCTCATGTAGCGGAGTTCTGGTTCCTGGTGGATTTGGTGTTCGAGGGACAGAAGGCAAAATTCAAGCTATTTCCTGGGCAAGAAAACAGAAAAAACCCTTCTTAGGTGAGAAAATATGTTTCATCCATAAGAAGAAATAAAGAGGTTGAATAACAGCCTAACTGATCTGCGGCAAGAGGTTTACTGATTTTCATTGGTGTGTAGAATGTACGCTTTGGAAGAGGATTGGCTGAGGAAGGCAGCGATCTATGCTCAGCATAACGGGGTGATACAGCTGTCGTCTGTAGTTAGCTCTGAAGTGGTCAGAGCGGGGCGGGATGTGATTACAGGGAGTCTCTGTAATGAGGGGGTGGGAGTCTGAGAGGAGGTTTCGGAGGAGGCTGTTGGTGGTCTTGGCACGAAGGAATATATGGCTGCATTTAAACAAAATTAACATGGTGAGAGACTGGAAATGTGTGAGCAGAGTGCGTGGGGAAGGGAGGTGCGGAGCAAAAGTTGTCGGAGCTACTTGGTGCAGAGTGAACAGACCCCTAAATCTGAGTCAAAGGTCTGTCTCATCCAGGTTTTCCTCTAACTCAGGACTGCTCTGTGAAAGTGTGCGTGCTTCGTGATACGGGTCAGTGGTCCTTGTCCTGACTTGGTTCTGTCTTTCCTTCTGCAGGAGTTTGTTTGGGAATGCAGTTAGCAGTTGTGGAGTTTGCGCGCAGTGTTCTTGGTTGGCAAGGTAATTGCACAAAACCATTCCTGTTTTTTGGTAATTTTTTTGATTGCTTGAGTAATACGTGTAATTTTAAATTTTTCATTGGTGGGTAGATTTTTTTTTTCCTAAGCCTGTGAAATTCCCCATTTGGTTTGCTATTTCAGAGGAAAAGGAAAAAATTCCTTATCCTATTTAAATAAATATCAGTGGAGTAAGGCATACTTACAGTGACAAAACTTTCCATTATTTAGAGTGAGGTTCATCTCCTGAATAAAATGCCTCAATGGAGTTGTGCCTGTGTGCTGGACATCCTAAATTCCCATTATAATAGCCAGTGGGAATGAAGACCAAAAAGCAATTCAGCCGACCAGGCAGTTGCACCTAGTTCAGTGAGCTGAATTGCTTTGAGCTCCACTGTTTGAATTGACTAGGTCCCTGTTGTCAAAACTCCCTTTACAGAGTGCTAAATTTAATTGCTCAGCCTGGTTCTGAGTTTCACTAGTAGTGAACGTAGGGGGAGGTGTGCTTCTTGGAGTACTTCTGCTCCCTTTCCCCTCCCTGGCTTTATTTAAGATATTCTAAGCTGTTGAACGTGTGATTTTCCTGAACGACCCTCGCTTTCATCACCGATTGCACTAGACTGGTTGCCCCCAGATTGCAACATCCAGGCAGTCTCGGGAATTCATCCTATCGTCAGCACTGACACAGGAACAGATAAGAGTCCTGTTTCTGCTGCCTGGGGCTGAGCTGGCAGCTCTGTGCAGCTGGGTGGCTCCGCACAGTTCAGGCTGCCGCTTGCCAGAAGCACAGGGATGAGATGCAGCTGGAAATGCATGTCATGGTGTGAGGGACCGTCATGTTTCTCATTAATGAATATTACATTGCAGATGCTAACTCGACAGAATTTGACCCCAAGACTGGTCATCCGGTGGTGAGTTCACGGTGACTTGCTTGTAATGTCCTTACTGTGCTGTGCTAGACTTCTCTGCACATACCTGTTGGTACAGTTAAGAGCTTGGATTACTGTGTCTTGTTTTAAGCCTGTCTGCCATCATTTACTAACCTGAAAAGAAAATGCCTTTGCCTCGTTAACTGCATGGCAGTTGCTGCTTCATAGAAGACTGCAGTGCTTATTATACGTGAAACTCGTAACACTTCTATTTTTAGTTACACTTTTTCATAAAGCAAGGTGTTTTCTAAGAGATAAAAGCTTCTTAAGGGGCAGCTTGAAAGCTAACTGATTTCACAGAGTAAAGCTTTAATGATACCCAGATTCCACTGCATAACTGTTTAATTATGAACTCGGAAATTAACATAGACAGACATGAAATCCTTGGAACATTTGTGGACAGATTTCTGAACCTGCATTTCTGAGACTGTGTGCCTCCTCCAGGGTCCACCATAATGACTGGCTTCTGCTACAATTTAAAATGCTACTCAAAAGGAAGAAGTTCTCAAAAAAACGGCTTGTGAAGTTATTTATCAAAGTATAAGTGATTCTGATTTGGGGATTTTTTTTTTTCTGTAACTTTGCTTGTTTGTTTGTTTTAACATTTAGTTCAGTAAATAGCACAGTATTAGTGTGTGTGATCTGCGTAGGCTTTGACTGAGACCATTTCCTATGCTAAAGCTTCCTGAACACCCACAAACGTGGTTTGCTTGTTTTCTGTATAGATGTTGAGGTTTTTTCCCCCCTTTAAGGTTTCAGAGTCTGCCTGGGACTGTTACTGCTCCTTCATTCTCACCTCCCTGAATGCTCTTCACAGGTCATAGACATGCCGGAACATAATCCTGGGCAAATGGGTGGGACCATGAGGCTTGGCAAGAGAAGGACACTCTTCCAAACCAAGAATTCAATCATGAGTAAGGCATTTCTTACCTCTTTTGGAAGTGTTTCCTGGGGATGACATGCATGTATGGTGGGTGTGGGGAAATCAGACCTGGGGATGTTAAAAGTATCATTGCACTGTAGGTGTTTGCAGATTTTTTTTCTGATAGCGGTATGGAGATCAATGAAATTGGTCCCCTCTAGAAGTGGCAGATTCTGATGGATGGATGCTATTCATATGAACTTGTTAAAAATTGGCATTGTGGAAACTGTTTGGCATTTGCTCTAAGAAAAGTCTTCCTTTTGGTGTAGGGAAGCTGTATGGAGATCATGATTTCTTGGAAGAGAGACATAGACACAGATTTGAGGTAAAAATGCTACTGTAGGTATTGAGCTTTTTTGTGTAATCCAAACACAGGGGATCATGGGTTTTCTTGCTTCTGGTCTTCTAGGTCAATCCAGAATTGAAAAAGTGTTTTGAAGAGCAAGGTTTGAAGTTTGTAGGCCAGGATGAGGAGGGAGAGCGAATGGAAGTGGTTGAGCTGGAAGGTGAGTACTTGTGCAGTAAGTTTGTGGGTGCAGGTATTTACAAGGGAGAGTGTTCATAGGGTAATTGAGCAGGTTTTTGTGTGGGACCAGCCCAGACTCTCTCAGAATGATTCCATCCATAAAGTTATGCTAAAAAAAAAAAATCCCATGTGCCTGTCCGTTTGGGGGCAAAAGGCAGGATAGAAATGAC
This sequence comes from Falco peregrinus, assembly GCF_023634155.1. NCBI lineage: Eukaryota > Metazoa > Chordata > Aves > Falconiformes > Falconidae > Falco > Falco peregrinus. Next base: position 121,082,288 of record NC_073723.1, read on the forward strand.
AGTTCTTCCCCATCATCAGGCCTTCACCGTGATCAGTGCTTTGGACTGCAGTTCAGCCACAGGCTTAAGAGACTTGGCATTAATATTTTCTGTTTCTTTCTTTTAGAGCATCCTTTCTTCGTTGGTGTTCAGTATCACCCTGAATTCCTCTCTAGACCAATTAAGCCATCTCCCCCATACTTCGGCCTCCTCTTGGCATCTGCAGGAAGACTTACACATTATCTGCAAAAGGGCTGCAGGCTCTCACCCAGGTAGGTTGAAGGAAGACACCACTCAGACCTTTCACAGGGCAGTGCTTCTTCCTACAGGATAAACCAGAGAATCCTCTTGGCACAGTTACTGCAGGGTAACTAGGGGGTATTTACAGCATCTCTTTTTTCCACTTTTTCTGTGAAACCTCTTCTCTTCTCTTGCATTTTAAGATTGACAGTAGTGCCGTAGAGCTGTCCTGCAGCGAGGACCCGACTTCAGTGAGAGTAACTGCAGTCTCATGTTAGTCAGAGATGTTTGGGGAAACTGCAGCTGGACCTGCTCTTTTGGGTGTTTGGAGGCCTCCTGGGGTTTTCCCCCCATTCCCTCTATGAGTCCTGGGTCCAGGCTGGTCCTTAAGAAACTTGTTCCTGTTGCTGGTTTAAAGAATGGGCCCTGGTGGTTGCAGCTTTGGGGTTTTTTTCTTTCTTTTTTCTTTTTCTGCTGACTTAAGCTTTCTTTTGTCTCCGCTTGCAAAGCAGCTAATGTTTGGGTAGACCTAATGGTGCATTTACTTCTGCTGCTGCTCCCCCATGCCCCGCAGTTCTGCTCAGCAGTCATGGCAATATGCAACACCTAAACATCACTTTGGTAGTGACCCGTTTTCTTCCTTATAGAGGAGAACAGAGGATTTGTAGTGTAGCTGGAATGCTGCTACAGTGCACTAAGCAGCAAAGTCCAAACTAAATGCAAAAGAGAAATAACACTGAATGTATTAAGCTAAAGAATGCAAAAAGGAAAGTATTGGCCTTTTCTGGGTCGAGCTGCAATACAGCTGCACCACAGGAATTCCTGTGTCGATGCCTGGAGAACGGCTGTCAGTTGTGCTCTGACTGACCTGCTCTGAAGAGAGTTTTTGTGTCAAGATGCCTCATTTCAACACCTGTAAATGCTGAGGGGTATTTTAATTTCCTGCTTTTGGACATCTGAGTTTGAAATGGCTTCTCAGAGCGGGGGAGGTGACTGCAGCATCCTAAGTTAGTATATCTGCTCTTGGAGTCTTTTTGTGATGGTGGTCACGAATTGTTCCATGGTTATCATGTAATCTAAAAAAGTATTGGTGGGTGTTACAGCCCATCCTGTACTCCCCTTCATTCCTGTGTCATCACGTTTTCAGGGGAGGCTCATTGCACTCTTGTGAGGTTTGCACGTGACACCAAACTAGGGGGAAGGGACTGTACACTTGAGGATGGGACTGCTGTTTGCGGGGACCTGGGCTGGAGGAGTGGGCCAGCAGGAACCTGACGGGGCTTAACAAGGACAAATGCAGAGTCCTGCATCTAGGAACCCCTTGGAGGAACACAGGCTGGGGACTGAGCAGCTGGGGAGCAGCTCTGCTGGTGAGGTCCTGGTGAACACCAACCAGCATCCTGGGCTGTATGAGTAAGAGCACAGCCAGCAGGATGGAGAGAAGTTATTATGTCTCTTTACTTGGCATTTGTTAGACCACATCTGGAATATCCTATGTAGTTTGGGGTCGCCCAGTACAAGTGGAACACGGATAAATTGGTCAGAGTTCAGTGGAGGGCTGCTAAGGTCAGGCGTTTGGAGTATGTGCCCGGTGAATAAGAAGCCAAAGGAACTGGGCTTGCTCAGCCCGGAGAAGGGAAGCCTTTATGGGGGACCTGAGAGCAGCCTGCCAACACCTACAAAAATGTTATCAAGAAGATGAAAACGGGACCTTTACAGAAGTGCATGGTAGGAGGATGAGACACAACGGACGGACATGAATTGAAATAAGAAGGTTCTGACAGGATATAAGGAAAATCTTACTCACCATTAGAACAGCCACATGTTATTGGTGCAAGTTGCCCAGAAAGGCTGCACAGTCTCTCTGTCCTTGCAGAATTTCACAACGTGACTGGATAAAGCCCTGAGCAGCCGTGTCTGATGTGAGAGTTGTCCCTGTGGTGTAACTGTCCTGTGGTCCTGCCGATTGCAATTATTTTGTGATTCTGAAAAAGCTGTTTAATGGATTAAAGGCAATCAGCTTTTACCAGGAAGCTGAAATAGAATGGCTTATGGGTGGTTAACCAGTCTCCTATTTCCTATTTAATGAATTTAATTTAGAATAACTTTGCCTTACAAAATGCTTATTATATGTATAATCATTTTAATTTACAAACCTTAAAAGTGATGATGACTCAGCCCAATTTCCAAAGGGACAGCTAGCTACACTAGGAATTTTGTGTGCTCTGCTTTTCAGCCTCGGCTAGCAGTACTTGCTACCACACCCCGCTAATTGCTGATAAATCTAGGTCTATAAAGCACTTGTGCACCATAAAATAAAATCTTTCTGAATTCTGCAGGGACACCTACAGCGATAGAAGTGGCAGCAGCTCGCCTGACTTGGAGATAACAGAGCTGAAGTTCCCATCAGTAAATCATGACTGATTCCTGGTAACTTTTAATGACCTGAACCTCTTCATTATTGAAAAAATTCCTTGCCCAGTCTTTCCTCCTGGCATCTGAACATTTCACATCAGTTGGCAGAAAACTGGCACACGGTAAAAACTGGTGCTCACACACATGCTTCAGCTGTGCCGAGGGATGCATAATACCTCATGTCTGTGTAACAGATGTCAGTGGGTATTTCCTTAGCAAATTGACACATAATAAAGTATAAAAATACATGCGGGAGTTTGAGATTAAACTCCAGTAAAGAAACAAAGCACAAATATAGCACACATTCCTGAAAATGGAGGCAAAGCTGAGCAAGGGGTTACTGGATTTAGAAAGTTGAATATTGGAGGAGCAATCTCTCGCCTTTGCCAAAGAACATTTTTGAAACAGCCATTCTCCCCCATCTCCTGATAGAGCAGGTTTCTTTGTCAAACCTGTGAGCTCTGAAATGCAATAGCTGCTGCAGTTGTTGTGTGGATGTGAAAATTGCATGCATGTCATCCAGTTGTGGAGTGGGGGCACGAAAACCTGGCTTTTGGACTTCAGCAGAAAAAGGTAGACTTAATTTTTAAATCAGTTCTCTCTCTGTGCAGTATGTGATCCTGGACATAACACATTTTCCCACTGCTCTGGCTGGTTTTGTATGGTGGTTTTGGGGAAGTTAGTCAGCATTTGTGCACACACATGTCAAGTGAGAGCAGGGGTTTATTGCTGAATGCGAGGGGACCAGGGATGTCCAGCTTTCCTCTCCTCCCTCTCTCCTTGCTTCCAAAGCTAACTGCAGAGTGAAAGTGAGGGTTAGCCTGAGTCTAGCACAGAAGTAACTCTCCCATCCCTGGCCATGAGACTGGGCCTCTGCGGTGCTGAAGGTGGCTGGGATCGCTAGGTGTCGGGTACAGCAGCAAACTAAAAGCTGAAGAATCCTCTCTCTGTTTTTATCCTCCTAAAGCTATTCTGAACCTCTGACTTGCTGACAGTATCCGGTGTGCTCCGTAGTGTGACAATCTGGGTGCTGTGTTGATACCCGATGGCTTGGAGGCTGTCCTCGCGTGAAGAAATTGTAGGGAAAGTGACACTGGCATGCGTGGCGTGTCTGGCTGACTGGCCTGTTGGTACACATCCAGCTCGAATCAATAGCTGCATCGTCATGAAGATTTTCCTTTGGTCCCTGCTGTGGGCAGCGCTGGGAAGGGCAGGAAGTCATCTCTCAGCTGAACAGTGCTCACTTCCTATGGTTTATTTAAACGTCAACTTCTCGAAGGACCTTGCTTTCTCAGGGGTGTAATACACTGGTCTTAACGTTGCCATAGTGCCCCTGTAAAACTAATAAGCACCTTTTATCCCGGGAAGAGGAGTGTAGTCAGGTCCCACGTGCTGTGTTTGCCTGGGGTGGTGCATGTAAGACCCAGTGTGCTGTGCAATTCCAGCCTGTTGCTCTTCACTGTCAGTAATTCCTGCTCTTTTTCTTTCTCTCTTTTTTCAGATGTGTCTTCGCTGAAGAGAAGAGCCTTCATTAGATTTTCCAGGCATTCTTACAGCAATAGCTTGAACGCTGTCAGCTTTGGGCTTTTTTAAGTTACAGTTTTATAATTTTCGTTATGAAATCCTGTCCCTTTATTTCCCCAACTCTTCTGTACTTAAGTTTATTTTCTGTGTAGACTCTTTATTTATTTCTGGAGGAGAGCTCATCACAGCACATGCACCTCTAGACTTCAGTTAGCACCATGTTGGAGATAAAAAGCAAATTTGGGTATGGGATTCGCTGTGTTGGGGAGAATCCAGTTGCACACTTCCTTCCTAGTGCATGGTAACACTGGCATGGGTTTGTATCTTGGACAATGACAGTTGAGTTGCTTTCTCCAGCCTTTCTGCTCCCTTAGCAGTCTTTATTACTTACTGGTGAACTTATTTTGGGGGCTTGCTCGGTTCTTGAGCTGTGCTGTGCTGCAGAGGATGGGTCTGTGCAGCTTTATGCAGGTGGTTTTTTTTTTTTGAGGGGGGTGTGATGGTGGTGGAATGTTTTGTTCTTTTTTGTTTGGGTTTTTTTTTTCAGTAGTATTTAAAAATGTTTGGCATTGGTGGTCTTGGTACTTTCATTGCCGGCAATGAACTTTTAACCAGGAACATCTTCCTGGAATAGAGTTAATCTGGAACATGATCAGCTCTAACTGTGATATGTCACTCCGCAGGGATGCAATTATCTTGGAACATGTGGGGGAAAACCCCAAGCAAAACTGTCAGGAAAAGCCCATCGTTGCCTGAAATGAGGCGTAACTGCTAGCCCTTTCTGCACCAGTGTTTGCTGGTGCTGCTGCTTGGGCTGGGAAATTTCAACTCCTTGCATCAAGGGGGAGGTACAGAAAAGAAAGTGAACTACTTTCAGATGCTGCCTTTAACAGCTCCCGTGGTGATTTGCCTTGGACTGAACAGTTCATGGTGCTTTTTTTTCATTGATTGGAAGTGGAGCCTTCCGTTGCCTTTTTTTATACAGCAGAGCCGCGTGTCCCGCACTCAATGCAATACCGAAGTGCTGTTTCCTGAGGGAGGGGCTTCGTAATTCGCCTACAGTGTTCTGGTGTAGTTGGTAGATGTGTGCTGTCCTACGGTAAGCTCAGCGCTGGCAGTTCTGGGGTGGGAAACACACTTGCTTTGTGTTTTTATTATCCCCTGCCTCTTGCTGCAGTACAGGCAACACAGATTTTGGTCTTTGGTTGTTTAGAAGAAAGGAGGAAAGTGTCTCAGTTGTCTGGAGTGTTGTATGTTCAGAACTCTTCAGTTCATTAAAGTTTGGAGAAAGCTGTATGCCTCGAGCCTGGCTCGGTGCTAACTCCTGTGTTGTCTGATGCCAAATCTAAATGCTGTCCTGTCTCATCCTAAGTGATCTTTTCCACAGCCCCTCTTGCTTTATTGCTCAATTATTTTCAGTATCTGCTGTAAAGCTGCATTTAGCCCGGAAAGCTTTGCGCGTTCTCTGTGTGTGCCAATTACAACAGTTCTGCAAGAATGATCAACCGAGTCGAGATGCTGAACACCGGCCACGGAACGGCTGGCCCTCTAGCCGTGCGAGATCATTCCTCATCTGTAGCACAGCTTGGTTTTCTTTCTTCTGAATTGTTTTTGTTTTGGCCAAAACTGTGCATCTGACTTGGTCATTAAATGCATATTTGTAATAAAATGAGTAACTAGGCAGGAGCTTGCTCTCTTCCTTCCGTAGCTCAGAGGGAGGAAAAGGGCTGAACTGTAGTACTGTCCCGTTCGAAATTCATCCAGTGTAAGCTAGGTTTGTTAGCAGTGTTCGCAGTGGGTTGTCCAAAGTCTGGCTGAAATAACGGGGCTTCCCCCAGCAGCGGGGAAACCTGGGGAAGCCGGTCTGAGCCTCCAGCCTCTGGAGGGCAGAAACATGTCAGTTCTTACCCGAATTGGGTGGTGACCTGCTGTGGGACGTTCTGCCTCTGCCCCCGCGGCTGGGCGCGCTGCTCGCCCGGAGCCGTGCTGGGGGACGGGCCGGCTGGGCGCAGCGCTGGGGGCTGGTGCAGGGCCCCGTCGGCCCGGGCTGGGGGCACCGTGCGGCCGGCAAGAGCTGCAAGGGGCAGGTTTGGGCAGAGGCGGCTGGACGGAGGCCCTGGGGCGTACAGAGCCCCGGGGCAGCAACGCCACGGCTGCAGGAGAGACGGGTGCTGCTCCCACCGGGGCGGGACCAGCTGGGACCCCTTCTGGCCAGCAGCACCCACCGCCCTGCCCGCCCTGGGGCTGGGCTCCCCCCTGCCCCTCCAACCACCAGCCCCGAGGAGACCCCACAAGGTGCTCGTGGCGCATGAAGGTGGGGCTGACCCCGGCTTCCTCCCCAACTCGTGCTGCCGCTGGAGGCCCAGGGTCAGGGTGCCCCGGTGTGGGGCCTGGCGGGGCCCCCGCGGTCTCTGCCCCCCCCCCTGTGCTGCCCGGCCCGTGCCACCAGCCCCCTCCCTGGGGGACAGGGCAGCCCCCAGCAGCACATCGGGGCTCCTGGCCAACGTGCAGCTGCTCCGATGTGGAGACCATGGTCACGGTCTGTGTCAGCGAGCGATGCAGGGGGCTCGGCTGTTCCCCCCACCTCGTGCCCACCCTCTGGCCGCGGGTGGCGGTTGCCCACCCCCGTTTCCCACCTCGGGGCACCCTCGTGGGGCAGAGGCGCAGGGCTGAGGTCACTCACTGACCAGCCCTTGTTCCTTGCACCACCACTTTGCTTGTGCCGCTTTGTTTTTCTCTGGCCTGGCCCTGCTCTCCTGCATGCGCTGGGCAGCAGCCAGGGGTCTGTCCTGAAGCAACCCCCCACCCCGTCCCGGGATCCCCCCCTCCGGCAGCCACAGGCTCCCATTGGTGCACACACAAACAGTGGGGAGGAACTTAGTTATCCTTTTATTTATAAACAAATCAACGTAAAATAAGTGCAGAGAAAAGCACTGGCTGACCCCGCATGGGGGCCTGTCTGCAGCGGGCCAGCGGGATCAGCGTCAGGTAAAAATGGGGGCGTCCCAGGACCGATGCTGTGAGCGATGGGGCTCTGTGAGCGGCCACAGCCCCCCTCGCTCCGAGCACGGTGGTGCAAGGGCAGGGACTGCAGCACGGACTGTGCTGTACAACAAAAAGCCTTTTTATTACTTTGGGGTTAGTTTTTTTTTTTTTTTTTTTTTTTTTTTCAACTTTTCCCCTTAGGGGTAAACCTGACCCAGTGCAAGAGACTGGAGAGTTGTTTGCCACGGGGCCAGTTCTGGTGCTGGCCAGGGCCCTCGCGGCTGGCACGGAGGAGGGCGAGACGCTGCTCTGGATGCAGAGGGTGAGCTAAGGACAGACGAAGGAAGTGCTTGCAGTGGAGCATCCTGTCCCGGCCCTTGGGTCACTGCAGAAAGGAAGCATGTGCGGCAGCGCACTGTGGGTGCATGTGGGGGCACACACCTGGGCAGCCCCCACTGCCCCCGCCAGCCCTTCCCCAGCTTGGCCTGGGCCGGGGCAGGCGATGCTCCAGGGGCCCGCGCAGCCCCGGTCCCACAGGCAGCCCTGATACTCCTGCAGCTGCAGTAACGTGTCTGGAGCAGCGGGTTACTGCTCAAGTGCCATCAAAAATAAATACATTAGACTGTCTGAAACAAATAGGTGCCCCGGGGTAGGGCAAAGCCCTCGCAGGAAGAGCAGCGCAAGGGCAGGTCACTGCACTGGGCTCCTCTGACCTGCCAGACCCAACACCCTCTCACACACACTGAGCTAGGACGGACCAAAACACCAGAGGATGGGGAGGGCCCCTGGGAAGACGAACCTTTGCATCTCTGGCTAAAAATCTCCAAGAGCTGTGAGTTCAACAACAGGTAGAAAAATCATTTCATCGTTTTAAACAGGCAACTCCTTATTGGAGAAAAAAAAAAAAACCAACCAAAAAAAAAAACCCTACTCAAAAAAAAAAAAAAAGAGAGAAGGATCGGTGGAGTCCTGCAGCATCCAGCCAGCCTCTGGCGCCAACCCCAGCCTGTCCTTGCCGTGGGCCCCCCAGACCCAGCCACGCTCCCCAGCTCTCTCACAGCTCGCCCTGCGCTCCCGGGCAGCGCTGTGTGCTGCCGCACGGCCTCCCCAGTCAGAAATAAATACGGCTCCATCCCCAGCCCGGCGTCCCCAGCTGGAGGCATGCTGGGAGCTGAGGGCCAGGCAGAGCTCAGGAGGTGCGTGGTGCCTGGGCTGGGCAGCTGGGCTCCCCCAAGGCATGGAAGACGGGGATGGGGGTGGTCGTTGCTCTGAGCTCGCTGCGGTGCTACAAGGCTGAGTGCAGGTCGGGGGCACCATTCCCCCTCGCAGCCGGCAGCCCCCCACCCCTCCGAGGGGATGGGAGCCAAGGGTCAGCCCGGACAGGCGAGGCCAGGAGCGCACAAGCCACAGCGAGAGGGAGAGGAGGCAGTGTGAGCACCCAGTCCCCACAGGCTCCATCCCAGGGAAGCAGGAGCGGGAGCCCACGGAGAAGCGCTGGCTGCGCAGCAGGGAGAGACCCTCCGCTTCCAACAGGATGCCCACGACTTGAGTCCAGTGCGAAGCCCCAGGACAACTGTGCACCAGCCTCCTCCCGAGCACCTGCCGGGGCCTGGCCGCTGGTGCGGGGGCGGGTGGGTGGCTGGACCCCTGTGGCGGGGCCAGGCTGTCGGCGAGGTGTCCATCTGCGGCATAAATGGGTGTGTGTGCATGCGTACCTGTCGGCAGGCAAGCGCAGGCATGGGTGGCCAGGAGCGGAGCTTCCAGGGTCTGTCCTGCCAAGCGTCCTCTCAGAACTTGCCTTGCTTTAGCTTGTCGATGTGGTAAGTGAGCTTCAGGGCTGGCCCCAGCTTCAGCCCCATGTACTTCATCATCATGTCACTCCGCAGCAAGAGCAGGGCTTTGCCATCGATCTCCTGCAAGGAGGCGAAACGGCAGCACTTGTGACTACACCGGTACGGCCGACCCAGGCTGAGCCAGGCCGTGCCCAGCGTCAGGACAGCTGGGGGAGCACAGCTGTGGCAGCCAGGGCAGGTTGCACCGAACTGCAACATCCCAGCACAGGCATCCCTGTATCCCACCCTGCCTGCGGCACAGGGGTTCAGCCCCAACCCCCCCAGGTGGTGGGAAATCTGCTGGGTGATAAGGCACGAAGGAGCCATGTCCAGCTGGTCAGCAAATCCTGAAGGGAGGTGGGGAGGAAGGAAACGTGGGGGGTTTCCTTGACAGGGGAACCATCGAGGCAGTGGCAGTGCAAAGGGAGCAGCCTCTCACTCAAGGGCATCGTCATCCCACTGCAGGAGACATCTCCTGGCAGAGGATGCACCAGCCCTGCCAGCAGCCCTGCTGGGACACAACAGCCCTGCAGCCAAGGCTGAAGAAGGAGACAAGGGACCAAACCCCATAACCCCACAGAGGCTGCCACTGCATGCAAAGAGGGTTTCTGGACTTTCTAAGCAAAGTCCCAGCAGCTGGCAGAGCAATGGTGGAGCATCTTGACTCCAGCCAGGCTCATTTCAACATAACAGCTTTCAAAGTATCTGATGCTTTACAGCTGAGCCAGATGTGTCCCTCACTGAGGCTCAGGAGGGGAAGGATCATGAAGCTCGGAATAACCAGAGAACAGCTTTGCACTTAGCATCTGCAAGTCTAACTTTTCCAGTCCCTTGCAGCACTCCCTTCCTTGACTTAATCCAGGCTTGGTCCAAAGCTTTGCATGGGACAGGTTTCCAAGAAGAAAACGTTATTGGACTTATAAAGGAAAAATAAAAATCACAACTTCAAACAACAGAAAATCCTGTCCTATGTCGATGCTCAGTTAGGTCTCACACTTGGCAAGATGTCCAGTGAGCTCCAGTACCAGGTTTGTTCTGCTTTTCCCCTCTTCAGATGACAGAGAAGTTCTTCCTCAGGATTGCCAATACAGGGGACTTTTATCCCTTACAGAGCTGAGCACTCTCTTGTGTAATTAAAACAAAACACTTTCAATTTACTGGTGGTTCTAAAATAGAACTAATTAAAACAAAACAAAACGAGTGTTGTCCCAGCACAGACCAAGAAGCATCGCGTCCACCTCTCCTGCCTGGGGAAGACAGTTATTTTCTCATATGCTCTTCTGACTTCATGAGAACCACCAGCTATGACATGGACTTAATCAAAAGGCAGAAGGAAGACAAACTGTTTGACAGGAATCAGGACATGGAGCTGTCAAAATTTTTGTAGCTTTAGTTGTACAAACTCCATGCTATACGTCTGCAGCTATTTTACACATTTAAAGATATGCACCAGAACCAGAGCCCTGGGAGACTCCTTTTTAGAGGAAATCGGGGAGTTTAGCAGCTACACACTCAATGAATTCCACTTAGAACATGTTCCTTGCCAGGATAAATTTGCTATGAGGTGAATATTAAGACTCCAGAATGAACAAGGTTTTGTGTTTTCAGTGAGAGGGTTCAAATGCAGCGAAGAGCTGAGCTCCACCCGCAGAGAGGCAGCAGTGCTTTAGCTCCAGCTGGGCTGCGATGTCTTCCCCTTGATGATTTCTGAGTAAGAAGATCCCAAGCCTGAACACGATATGAGCAGGATTTATGAAGATGTTTTTCTTAGCACAAAACTTCAGCTGGTACAAAGTGCTGCTGACTCTCCTAGATTTTCCTTGTGTGATGATCTGCCTCCTCCCATATACAATATACACATATATATGTATACACATGCATATATGTATTTATATACATATATACAGACATACTTACATGTTTTCGAAAGAGGTCAGCGTGGGGTCCCAGCTGTGGATCTGATTCTCGTATGAACTGCATCACCTCCTCCACCGTCCAGGACGAGGGGTCACGGCTGCTCAGCCGCGAGACGTCTCGAGACCCAAGGTATCTATCTGAACCTGGGGGGATGGTGAGACAGCAGCCGTTACTCCGAGCATCCCCACGGCACCACTCCATCAGTTATTCACCCTTAAGCTACCGCTCTGTCTCCTCTCCCAAAGCAGTGGCAGAGACAATGAGAAGGGCACGTCCCAGCTGTGCCCCAGAGATTCCTGCAGCGCAGGCTCAGCACCGAAGCCTTATTCCCTCTCCTTCGGCCTTACTTCTCAGGGCAGCCTCCTACACTGAGCCCTTTTCCTCAGTCTAAACCCCCATTTCCCCTTGCCCCCCTTCAGCCGAGTTTGCCCCCCCCCCCCCCCAGTTCCCACTCTGCTGACGGCTCCCACCTTTGCAGAAAACAATCTTCCATTCCCACTTCCCTCCCTGTGCACTGCTTCTCCCCATGCTCCCCCCACTCCGAACAGCACTTTTAGCAAATCTAACACGGCAAAGCTGGTTTACGTTTTCACCAGCTGCATTTTCTGATGGACTGAGCCCGTATGTGGAATCCTCTTGTCTTGAAGCACTGCCCGAACTAACAGAAGTCCTGCTCCTAACGTGCCAGCACTGGCTCTGCCTGCGTACACAGATGTGGGAGGAGGCACACGGATCAAGGCATCAGCAACCTGAGCTTTTTAGAAAGTTTGATTGATGCCGTGCACCTAAAATCACAACTTTTTTTGCAAACACCTGGATTCGACGTGCTGCTTTACTCCGATGAACAGCTCTCCTGCCCCTATTCCTCCATACAGACACATGCCATCCACACATACACCCACCCTCCTGGCCGCCCGCTCCCAGCCTCATCAGTTCTCGACTCCCTGCCCATTCCTGATCCGTCCTCACAGACTCAAACACCCATTTACCACTTGACAACCCCCTGCCCACGCTTGCAAGTTCAGCTCCTGCCTTCTCCTTCCTCTCCACTGACTCCAGGTCCACCTAGTCACCAGGCCCAACGAGCGACCCTGCAAGCATCACCTCTCCGTATTTCCACCCACCCATCTGCCATGTCTCTAGAGCTACTGTTAAACCTAACAGACTACCTGTTTAACAGTGTAGAGGCCAGTCTCTGGTACTTGCTGGAGTTAGAAAGGTGTAACTGGAGTTAGACAAGCCCTTTATTGCCAAATTTACAATCAGAGGGCTGGCTTCTTAACTCTCTTACCCCCAGAGCTAAGCCTACGCAAGGCAGAGGTACTGCCCTGGGTGAGGCTAGAGGGTTGGTGCAGGTGCCTGTATCCTTGCAGGCGATAGTCTCTGGAGCTCCTGCTGTGGCTGGATGAATTGACAGAGTTCAAGGCAGAGTCCATGGGGTCCAGGCGAGGCTCCAAGGGCCCTGGGAGGCCATCTCCCAGAACAAAGGTTTCACCTGGAACGCACCAAGCTGCAGTCAGTGCACCCGAACGCCACGCAGCCCGAAGTTACGCTCGGTGGCAGAGAGCAGAACCGCAGCAAAGGCAGCGCTGGTGCACGGCTGCAGGTCAAACCACCACGTGGGTGGTCTCCTCGAAAGCACATAAATTAAACCAGGCACTGCTAAAGCGCCCCAGCCTGCTATTTGCCCAGCAAATGCCAGTCCAACCAGCTGGCAGTGATTATGGTCGGTACTGAGACTGGAGTAACAGCTCAGCCACTCTGCTAACGCCACCACCAGCTCCCGCCCGCAGTCCCGCGCCCTTGCTGCTTCCCGAGGCCCTTCTGCGGCTGTGAGCACCGCAGGGTCAGGTGGTGCAGGGCTGCCCGTTCTGGATGCCAATGGACACAGGAGTCACACAACAGCCCTGAGTGGGGAAAGAAGGCTCCCCAAGGGGTCAAGCACCGCACATCACCGGCATTAGTGTGTGAGGTAACGGACCAAGTGGTTGGAATCGTGGGGGATATTCAGCAAGACCCACGCTGTGGCCTGTAGAGCAGCACACGTGCAGAGCAGGGGGGAGCAGCAGGCTCCTCTGAGCAGCTCTGCTGCACTGTCACAGCCAGAGAGCACAGCCTGCTGATCCTCCTGCCCCAAAGGCAAGGTGCTGGTGACCAGCTGCTCACCCCTCCTGACCTCCTGCTGGGCCCTTTTCCATTGCCTAACCAAGTCAGTGACAACACCCTTTGCTGGGACACAGTGCTGAAGGGACAGGGCAGAAGGCTCTCCCTGGGCAGGGGTCCCACTGAGACTGGCTTCCTCACCTTCTCTTCCAGCAACACATTTAATTTCCAGCTGTCAATGGCAGCATCAGGATGGAGGCGCTCAGGAAACTATCTGGGGTGATATACTGTATCGGCTGAGCCAGCAGGATCTCCCTTTGCTGTTAAGACTGTGACAGCTTCATCCTAGGACCACGTGTTTGTAGATTTTACTATGGCACGCACAACCTAGTCTCAGCAAAGGTGGACCTGATGCCTCATGAGTCATCCTCAAATACCTGTGTTCTTAATTATTAAATGCCTGGCAAGTTCATACAGCCAAAGAGGAAAGCAGCTCCTACAATGAGGAGTATTGCCTGTGCACTCTAGGCTGGGCCACTGCATCTGGCTGGCAGCTGGAGCTCCTCTGCCAGCATCCCCAGAGACCATGAGGGCAGCTCACGGCCCTGAGCTGCTGCCACTCAAACACCGTGGCAGGTGACAAGGATGAAGAAACCTGAGCAACTGCCCCAGCCAGGCTCTGCGTTTCTTCCCTGGGACTTCACAGACCACAGGAGCTGCAGATGAGAAGCCAGCACAGCTGTACTGAACTGGGATGGTGGCGAGGGTGCAGAGGTGATACTGCAGCCCATGAGACCCAAAGGCTGTTAAGATCTTCCCAAACTTGCCTGCTAAGCTGGTGCTGCCACGCTCCACTGAAGGGAGACGCAGCCTGCCAGAGCCTGAAGTGGTACATGAGTGTTGCAGACACTGGGCCCCACCAACTGGGGGGCAATCTCTCCTGAGGCACATTATTTTCCCTGGTTTCTATGAACTACAGGACTATTCTGGGAACTGGGAAGCTCTGGTTTCAGTGCTTCTGCTGTTTGTGTTTGAGCAGAGATCCCAGGAGTGAGATCAGCTGCAGGGAGCCAGCCCACACCTCCCTGGCTTCATCTCGTAAAGCCACAGGACAGAAACATCCCCCTCGCCCAGCTGTTCTGCAGTTCAGCAAAGCTGGTATGTGGTTATCACCTTCGCATCTGCAACCCTCCATCTCCTGAGCTGTCATCCTCCACTTGAGGCATTTCTGCCCTTCTTTGCTTTTAGGTCTCTGGGATGCTCTCAGAAACCAGCACCACATCCTTAAATCTCATCTAGAAACAGGTCGGGTGTGAAGGCTGTTACTCCCCTGGTGACCTGTGTGCTGGCCTGCTTCCCACACAGGTAGATGTGTTTTCACCTGCTCCTCAAGCATAAAAGAAGGCTTTCTGACTTGTGACTATTCCTGAACAACTTTGGTCCCCTCCCTCCACTCCTGCACCGCTTTGCCACCATCCAATCTCAGCACAAGGCTGGATGCAAACCCAGCCCTGAGCCGGCTGCTCTGGCTCCGGGGTGGACAGAGGTTCCCTGGCCCAGCCCAGCCCAACCCACACACACTCCACATGAGCTTCTTCACAGCAATGACATTTGGGCCCCTCTCCAACAGGACGGTTTTGCTTAAAACCCAAACCACTTCCCATTAAAGGTGATGTCTGACTCACAGGGAAGTGCCGAGGCCTGAGAGGGACCAGCGGGCACAGGCCTGTGCTGCACATCTCCATCCTCCAAGGAAACCAGCACCCTCTGTGAGGTGGCACAAAGCTTCAACTTGCCAGGAAGCTCCAGGACACTCATCCCAGATGTGCTGGGTCAGGCAAACACGCTCATCTAACCGCTTGTGAAGACCCCAAAGTTCACACAAGAGGGGATTTGTGTCAGCAGAAGGAATTTCTGGGCTCAGCTAGGGAAGTCTACAGCTTGGGAGGCTGGGAGACCACGTGAGCAGGTTCATGTCAGTGCAATGGATCCAAAACTCACCCTCAGGAAATATTCAAATCAACAATTAACCCAGTCGTTATTCTGATGTGAATGCACTGTGACACATTCTTCAAATAGGTGATCGTGTTCTCGCACGTGCTTATGACCATCTGAAGAGGAGGATGAGGCCATGCCACTGGGGAGCACTCCTTTGTTTTGCCCCAGAGGCAGAACTGAAGCTGCATGTCCATTCCCAGGTTACCCACCTCTGGACTGGTGGGGTCCTGGCTGTGCTGCAAACATCGCAGCAGAGCTGGAGGTTTCTTGGTAGGGTCAATGCAAGAGAGATTTAGGATTTTCTTAAAAACACAACCACACAGAGAACTGCTCCGATGAACGATACCTCCAGAAAGGGGACAGGGAAACAAGGCAAGAGGGGAACAATTACTAGCCCTGTGAATCATCTGTAGCAGAAGGCAACACGCTTCTGCAAGCGGCAGGGCACAGACTGCATTCAGGCACATACGTTATCAAGAATCCTTTCACCCTTGATAAGCAGCTTCGGAGCGAGGAGGCGGTGGTTAATTCTTAGGCAGATTTTCTTATAGAAACTGCTAGTTTTAAATAAAGGCTTGCATTTAGAGCATTGTAGGAAAACATGCCACGATTAGTGGCAGAGAGGCAGGGAGCAGATAATTAAAGTTTAATTAAACAAATAGTGCTATAGATTCAAGAGTGCCGTTTTACTGCTAAAACACAGAGTTTGGCCACAAGCATAAATCTGATTTGCACAACTACTAAACACCCACTGTTTCCCACAAATGGTAGTCTTTGAAAAGCAGGTCCCCACTGTGCTGGAACTGCAGCTTTTTAGCAAAAAGCTACATAAATGCCACTGGATGCAAGAGGAAGAACAATGTAAGAAGTGAGATCCCCTCCTTATCTTTCTGACTTCTTGCCAAAGGCATGATGAACGAAGACATCCCACTGCTACTCACTGCCTTCAATTTGGCAAACTGGAAACTGTTCAGGTACTGCTGTCTGTCACACTGCTGAGGCCAGGCTGTGCTCTGCTGAGGGAGTTCATCACCGTGAGATGTACCTCCTTGCTCAAGAAATATTCCGTATCTGGGTATTTCAGCCTCATATTCTTAAAATATACCCTCTTGAAATGCAAATATTCCTGCTTGTACTTACATTTCATGGTGGAGCCTCCTCCATGAATAGGCTTTTAGCTGTGGGACAAAAATGAATTTCTAGATGGAATTTGGAACCGCACCTCATCTCCCCCTGCCCTGTACACCCCCCTGCCTGGGCCAGGAACAGAACAAGACCAAGTTGCTGTAGGAAGTTCACACACCGGCAGAATCACCCTCATATGAAGGCACACTTTCTGCTCACTTGTACCTACTTCTACAGAAGAGGCTGGAGTATTCTGGGCATCCAGATGGCACGACCCATTCAAAGGCCAAGAGATAACTGAGTAGATTTTGAAGTAGGCTAAGAATCAGTCTTGCAGACAACCTAACTTCTCTTGGAATTACCCATTAAGGAAGCTTTGTCTCTTCGCTGACAACACCGAGTGTACAATATTCACCCAAGGCACCTTGGAGTACACCGCCACGCTGCAGGAACAGGTGAACACTCCGCGTTCCACCTGCTGGTAGAGCACTGACTGGCTTTGCTGATGGTTACCTGTGTGCAGCAGCTGACACATTAGAGGAGAATGTCAAAACCAGCAAGGATGTGTATCTAGAGGTGAGAAACAGCCTGGGACTCAGGAAACAATTTTTGACTTCTCAGTATGCTGGAATAGATGAGACAGTCCCACAAATCACCTTGTTCTTCGCTTCAGCTACATGACAAACTTCCAATTTTAATCAATGTAGATACTACGGCCACTAGAAACTGTCACAAGATGCAAATTCAGATCAGCTGTGCTTAGATACGGGGCCAATAATCCTGAAGAGCACAGGGCACAGTGATGGATGGAGTCTAAATTACGCCACAGCGCATGGGAGGCTGCGCACTCTCAAATCTAGGCTCAACAAGCCAAGCCCAGCAAACTCAGCAAGAAATGGTGATTCAAGGGACAGCAACAGAGCACAAAGCCACTGAACTGTGAGCCCAGCCAAGGGTTTCCAGCAATTTTTTAGGGACACATTACAAAGAACAGAGACTAACACCTTGGCAGATTCCACCACCAATTAATTAAAGGGCTGCAGCAAGGTTAAACTTCGGGTCTGTGTTATGGAGTGTGGGCAGTTCAAAAGAAAACGGAAGGTGGAAGTGTATTTACTGAAGACCCCTGCTCAGGGTTCAGGTAGCCCCCCAACTACCTGGACCCCCAGAAATCTCCCACCTGCACGTGCAAGGGACACCTGCGGGCCACAGACCAAAGATGTCCCTGCAATTGCTTTTGAGAACGTGGCACAGCACACCTGCCCCAGTTACCCAGCAGCACTGCAGCCCCAATTTGATCTGGTTTCACTGGTGGAGCACATGCTAGTGAGACCCTCCCTGCTATTTAGGGAGGACTGTGAAGAACAAGATGGGATCCTGGGAAAGGGCAGCAGATTCCTGGCCGTACAGCTGCACATCAGCATCTGTACAATACACTGCAGCAAACCATCACGAAAAAATTCAGGGGAAGACTGACTGAAGCAACTGGGCAGTTTTATGACCGTTCATACCATGCATAGCAATGGAAGCTAAAATATGGGTAATTAAATCCCAGATTACATGGTATTAGATGATGACTATCAGAGTTAGAAGGAATTCTCCCTGCATTCCACATGCCTTACACAACTGCTTGGGGAACCTGCCCTGGTACAGAGTGGTTTCTTCTCTGTGAAACACCAAGCACCAAACCATGCCAGAGACAAAGCAAAACAGACTTCCTAAACCCACGGCTTGATTTGGCACAGCAAATCTAATCCTGCTGTATCCGTTACAAGTCACTATAAACAACCAGCTTTGGGCAGAGACGCTGTGCTCACCTTCCAAAGGGTGACGATCATTCTTTGGTAACTTGGGGGAGAGAGGAGCACTGTATGGAGGGGAATCTTGGGAATATCGCTTTGTACCCCGGCCTGGTCCCTGCAGAGTGCCGTCTAACGAACTGCTTCTGTCTAGGAAAAGAGAACAAGCCCTATTTAGGAGTGGAGACTCTCTGGGAAATTCAGTCTTGCCAGAGTCACCTGAGACTTGCATGCATCTCCAGCTTGGTAACAGCCCATTGAAACTGCAATCCAGCACATCTGTCAGCGCTTAACACTTTATATTTTGCTTTGCAAGTTTTATCAGAGAAAAAGGGTGTTGAGAAACCTAAAGAAGAATCTTAGCCACGTTTTGCCATATTTCATCACAAATATCACCTCTGATTGACTTAATTCTATTTCTCCTCATTTTACCCCTTGGCTCATCCCCCACAATTCCTGCTCCTCCCCACTCTTCACCTTTCAGACGCACGTGATCCTTGGACAATTTGCAAACAACCCTTGGACGATGTGCAAACACCTGGTGCCACAGACCAATTTAAACCATACTCAAATTTTCAATCTTTCCCCAAATGGATCCCTCCAGCATCCCAGCTGTCGCTGTTGCTCTTCTCCAAATGCTTCCCAACGATGGGGATCTCCATATTGTATGCAGCAGACGAGATGTCAGGCTGGGCTGCGAGACGCCTCTTTGCAGGTGGCTCAAGGCTGCACACAAGTGTCAGTGGGTGGATGAACACAGAGAATGGAAGCGCTAACACTGATGGGAACAGCAGCCAGGCAAGCGATACAGGGGGTGGCAGACCATGCCCCAGTGAACTGAGAAGCAATGAAGAGGTCACCCACCAGCCACCACCTGCCCACGTGGGCCACCAGCGCTCCTGGCTGGTCCCTGAAGCTGCCCCGAGCACGGGTGACACGTGTGAGCCTGCAGCATTCAAGGTGGGCGGGGAGAGAGGGGTGAAATGCTCGTAGACAGACGCTGGGAGCGGGACAACAGCACGAAGCTGCCCCAGCTGCGGGTGCGGGGCAGGAACGAGTGCCAGAGGGGTGACAGAAATACAGCAGGGAGGGACTGGGACGGGACACCAGGAGAGATGCATCACGCCAAACAAAGAAACGAAGGTACAGACGGGTGGGAAGCATCAGACAGTCACAATTTAGTTGGCTACAGAGAAATACAAAGGTAAATATCTGTTTATCAAAATCCTTTGGGGAAACGGAAGGTAAGCTGCTTATACCGAGCCCCTGGGACTCCCACACACGTATGACCAAAAATCACCGTAACGTTATTAGAAGGACAAACATTGTCCTCAGGACAAGTCCCTGTAAGAAACATTCACTGCCCAGAGAGAGATGGGAAAAACATGCTCTTAGTAACGCCTCTGGATATCTCTAAATGTAAAACTGCACGATCTTCTTCACCAAACAGTCACGGAACCACAACAAAAGGTGATGCTTTTTAAAGGTTTTACCAAGTTTTGTTTTGGGTTATTTTAAAACTGCTTGACTTTAAAAGTAATGCGAACACAGAAGGTCAGGTTATAGAAGATAATGCAGCGGATCAGAAGTGACATCAGTGTAAATTAATGGAAGGATAAACCCAAAGAAGCTCTGTAGCTAGGGTCTCTGATTTTAAAGGACAAATGCTAAGAAAATAAAGAAATGGAGTGATACATAAAGCTGCACTCAGCAGTCACAGTGTGGATCACCAGGAAAAAAGAAAATACCTTCAGTTCAAAAGAGGCCATAAACATCAAGAGTGTGTATCATTGATGAGGAAATAATCTGGGAGGAAAGGATCCCAAATCTAAGTAGATAAATGTTCATTTGAGAAGGGTGCTGAGAACAGGCAGATAATTTACTGGAGATGAAAAGGACCTGCTCAGCATGGGGTCCTATACCTCAGAGGATGGCAAGTACAGGGATGAACTGTTTAACTCATTCTGTCTTTTCATGCAGTGCAAAGGAAAAGACAGGACTGTGTTTTCAGCTACAGAAGTAACAAGTGCATGGGAACAGAGCGAGAAGAGACTGTGCAGAAAGGTAAAGACTGAGAAAAAAGAAAAAGAAAGGTCGTCCTTGTCTGCAAATGATGGGACAGCTTTGAGGGACATTTCAGCTCACCTGACCGGAGAGGTTGGTGGGGAAGAAGAGAAGCACACCTGCCCGTGCCTGGGTCTGTGCTGCTGGCCATCACGAGGCAGTCAGGATGGACGCCTGTCAGTCAGCGACAGGCTGCTCACCTCATCTCATCAACTCAAAGCCAGTCAAGGCTCCTGCTCCTGGAGAAGTGCTGACTGCCCCGACTGCAGAGCATGCCTACACAACTAGCTCAGCCATCGTCGATGCCTCTGTGACATCCACAGGCATTCCACAGAACAAATCCTACCCTTCACTTCCAGCTGCAGCCACGCTGAACACCAGGACAAGGCTCAAGGGATAAAAGGAATGGGACAGGAATGAAAATATACGCCACTGACTAAGTGGAAGTCAAATAACTGAATGTATCAAACTGAGGATGTGAGGGTGTGGAGGAAGCCAAACCATAACTTAAGAAAGAAGGCGTACATTAAACCCTGGGTCTGCTGCACCAAATGTTCTAATAAAATTCAGGGACACACGGCTCAGAATGACTGGAAACACTGTGTTAACATTTAAAAAAGAAGGTGAAAAAATGATTTTGGCAACAAATTGCTCACGTCTGACCTCAACAGTACCACAAGGCATGTAAGAGGTTCTGAAAGAAAGGGTAGAGAAAATACTGCAATTACACACGGCACATATTGCGACAGGTGTTCGTCAGAGGAGGCTAACCCAACAATTTCCTTATCATGGGAAAATAACTGATCTATCGCACAAAGGAAGAATGGCCAATCTCATTTACCTGGAATTCAGCAAGGCATTTGATATGGAGAACCACCAGCTAAGACAGAGAACATGAGGACTACCAGAAGCCTTGTTATATGCACGAACACCTGACCTGAGGGGAAAAGCAGTTGGCAGAGCACTAAGCAAGAGCATGACGCTGAAGAGCAATTGCTAATGAATTTTCTTGAGGACCATTCTTAACCCCAGTGTCATTTAATATTTTTATTAATAACTTTGGCACCGATTTTAGACATTCACCAATGAAATCTGCTGATGTCTTCCCCATACGTCAGGCCAGATAAAGTAGCACTTGAAATTACGCAGGAAAAAAAAAATAGAATGGAGTACCAGAAAGGAGATAAATCCAGCAGCAAAACGCAGGTATGCACTTAAAGCGTTATCCCATCAGCTGGGAACTTGCAGTTGATAATAATGGATGAGAAGAACAGGGTGTGTGACCAGTACAGGCTGATCATTACCTGCTACAAGGATGCAGTAACAAAAAGAGGCTTCCAGAGACGTTTCTTGTGAACATGGTGGTGCCGGTGTTGTTGCACCAGGCCCCCACGAGCTCTTCCCCAGAGTGCTGGGTGACACTCCGGTCACCTCATTAAGTTTAATTCAAACCAACACTAGGTAAGGATTGCTGAGAGCCTTCCTTACCAGAGCAGCTAAAAGGCGAGCTCCCCTGAAGGATACAGCTGCCCTCTAACTAATTCCAGAAGGAGAACTAAGCTAAAGACAATGTTAAGACAAGAAGACACAGATACAAAGTTGCCCAAGAATAAATCTGGGCTAGAGACTACAACGTGGTTTCAAAAAATTCAGCAGAAAACCTTGCAGTAGCCTCCAGCGGAAAAGCAAAATCCCCAGCTCCATAGTCAATTAAAGCAACACCGTATGCTGCGGTGCCTGCAGTGACAGGACCCAAGGTTCAGTGGTCTAGAAGGTCCCTCCAGTCCTGTTTTTCAGACAGCTCCAGATCAGATCTACCTGTTCACAACACCTCACAGCCCATCCCTGTCCCTATTAACAGAAAGAAAACTTCCAGTTTTCTTGCAAAACTGCTGTCTCCTGATGTACAACTTGATCTGTTTCCCCTTGTTTTCATGATTATGCCTTACTTAGCGAGACAGAATGCCAGGGTGCGGCTGACCTAAGGGCTGCTGCAGACCTTCCTTCTTCTGCCCCAAGCACACATATGAATTCTCCACAGAGAACAGTGGTCCTCCTGTAAAGTGAGTTTGTTCTCACAAGCTGGAACTGAGACCAGCTCCCAGTTCTAACCAGTGATCGTTTTCTAGAAGAACCAGCCCCACTCAGGCACACGAGCACCTGTACTGCAGAGGAAACAAGGCAGGACACACAGAGCTGAAGGTGAGACCATGGCAGCCTTGACACTTGGTGTGATTTAAACTGATGTACAACTCTATCCTCATTCTTCCATGACCATCCCTAACCTCTCAAAATGCCAGTACTGTTTTTTTTGCTCTCACCAGAAGCCACTGGAATGTGTAGATAACAATGTTTACAATCTTCTTTCAGGTGCTTGAGAAAGGTGTTAGATGACCAGATGCCCAACAATCCCTGAGACATCAGTTATGAGCTACAGGACTAGGTGTTACCACTTCTCTGGATTGTGCTGAATCTTTCCTTAATCCCTGCAAACACTAAAAACAAAAGAAGACTTCAGGATGGGTAGGTCTCAGCATTGTGTCATTTATCTGGTGCTCTGCTTGAGTTTCCCTGAATTCTGACTTCGGTTTTTACACTTTTCCACCCTGCCAGACAGCTCAGCTCCTAGACCCACATTGCTGACATCTTATGGTGGTTAGAAACCACGTGTGAGAGTTACAGGACCCTCTCCATCCAAGCCTGCTGCCATGCCCAGACCCCGAGTCCTCTTTCTTCCATCCTGGCTTTGCTCTATCTCATGACAAGAGGGTACTTCCACACTGAAAAATGGGTATTTCTTCTAACGCAAGGTTCCCTAGAGCGGTAGCCTCTAGTCCCAGTAACTAGACATGCTGCTCCTGGACTTGCCACAGCAGCCAACCCACTTCCTACAGCTCCTCTTCTTACAGCACAGCACGGCTCCCTGGCATTGCTGGCTCCAGCATGGCTCTGCACAGCCCCAGCCTGCAGGCAGCTGAGCAGCCAGGGAGGAAGCAGAGGACAGTCACTCCGAGATCCTCATGCGCTTTAGACTCTTGCTAATCCCCTCCCCTGAGTACGAGTGCTATCCAAGATGCAACGAAGCACCGTGGCATTAGGCCGTTGCCCCTAAGCTTCACGCTTAGCACCTTTTCCTTAGACAATTCTTCCTAAGTGCTTATCCTTTTACATCAGAAATTCTTGCTTTTCTCATCAGAGCCACAATTATCCAAAGGACTAAGTTTGGAAAGACCTCAAACAGCATGACAGCTATCTGCTGTCTTGGGGGCAGGAAGGCAGTGGAGGAAGCAAGACAGGAGAGATCAGCACAAGACACCTGCTAACTACCTAAAGAGATGCAGGTACGTTTCATGCTCTCCATGACTGGCAGTAGTGCTTCCAGAGCCCCACAACCAGCCCAGGCAGGCAGCTATCACCCCAGGGGTTGCTGCCACTACACAGCACTGCAGGGAAAGCTACAGGTCTTCTTATTTTCCACCACTTTCACTTAAGAGCAATTTTGCAGCCTGACGATTTGCATTGTGGCATGAACTATCTTGCCAGGGGTGTGTTGCTTCAATGCAGTGGAGTGTCAGCCGTGCCAAGAAAAACAAAGCCACCTATGCCTCAGACCACTGCAGCATGCATCATCCCTGAACAGGCTACGCTTTCACTGAGGGCTGGATGTGCCGTCTGCTGGCAGCAGATCCATGGCCAGTGTGGAAACTGCGCTGCTAGCCTTTCATTCCATTTCTAATTACAGTTTACTTGCTGCATGTTATCACTCTTCTATTTCTCATGCAGTCTTTCACCTTAATTCCTAACTGGATGAAGTCACCATAATCAGATTACAGGAAGCAGGAAGGACCGGGGGGGGGGGGGGGGGGGGGGGGGCGGGGAGCAGGGGGGTACAAGGAGAGGAGGGAAGACAAGGAGACAAGCACGGATGAGTGGAAACCTACAGGCACAGATGGAAATCAGACTGACAGGCAGAAAATACTGCAACTTGAATCCTGTGCAAAAAGAGCCCTGCGGACACGTGCACGACACTAGGTGTGATGCAATGAACCCTGCAGAGAGGGCTCTGAAACACACGCCTGCCTCCTGAGATAAAGATAAAATCTGGGTTAAGAGCACCTGGGGTCCCTACAACGCCACCCCCGCCCCAGCTCCTACCTGGTAGATACCTGTCGTGGTCGTACTCGTGTGACCGCTGCATGTGGCTGCTCTGAGTGAAAGGCTGGTTCCCAAAGAGGTTGTCACTGCGAAGATTGTGGCAGAGCTTCTCCAGGAAGCGGAGGACGTAGGTGATACTGTTTACTGCTGGCAGGTTCAGAGTGTGCTGTTCCCGATCAAACACAGCTGGAGACAGAAACAAACAGAGCCCAACACGTAAACCCCCAGCAAAGGCAGGAGACTACGCCCAGGGCTGCACAGCCAGCTTCTGTATCTCAGCATCGCTGGTCTAGACTAGAGCAAACAAAAGCCACTGCCTTCCGCTGGCTGCGCGCTGGCGAGCTCGCTTCCCTGGGACAGGCTAAAACCAGCCTGCTGCACCCAGCACCCGGCCGGGGCTGCAGGGCCCGCGGAGCTGCCTTCGAGGGAATGGAAAGGCAGTTGAGGAGGGGCCCGCACTCTCAGCGGCCAGGTAAACACGGGCTTAAAAGCAAAATTAAAAGCCAGGGTATTTCTTGTATTTCCGTCAGGAGTTCTGAAAATCCCACCCGTTCCGCCTCCTTCTGGGGGCTCGGGCAGTGCTGCGGGGTGATGGGCGAAGCACAGCGCTGCCCAGGCCGGCAGCAGGGCCATGGACTGCCTTCTCCAGCAGCTGTGCCTGGCGGCCACGCTAACTGCTCTGCTCCCAGTCAGCCACTAGCTACTGCTTCACTGACACAGATGTTTGGTGAGAAAGAGAAGACAGAAATCTGTCTGTCCCTAGCCCATGACTGCACCAAGCTTCAGGAGAGACATCTTCCAATGAGCGAGTTCTTGCAATGGCATCTCTGGAGGCTAAGTGCTGTGGGCCAGTTCTCACCTGAGATGACCTCTCCCCCGTGGCCTTGTTTTAAGAAGGAGAAGACTGTTTTCTGATGATAAGCGCAATCAATGCAGGCCTGTACTGCTTGCTGCAGGACAACAGAAGCTCGAGCTGGTCCAAAATGGTCCGGCAGCTGCTGAACTTTCTTCTTGTCTAGGTGGGGCCCAGTGCTGCCATTCTTGTTCAAGTAAATGCAAACTGCCAAGATGAGAAATGTGTTTGCCATTAACCCACTCAAGAAAGCAAGAAACAGATGCCAAAAAACCAATTTGAGAGATGCTGAGATTTTAAGACTCTCAAATCACTCACAAAGGGGAATCCACCACAACTGCCTGTCTGTACCCTAACAGCAAAGCCGCTTATAAAGGGGAATCACCTCTGAATCTTCCTGCCTCACATCCACCTTCCAAGATGCCGCTGTTTCTCCTACACTTTCCCCTGTAGTCGGGCTCCCAAAGGCAGGCTGCAAAGTGGCTCCCATGCCAGCCAGGTAAGGTGGCTGCCATGGTCAAAGGAGATGAAGGAATGCAGCCCCCACTTTTTAGGGAAACTTGGTTCTTTAGGTTCCTCTGAAAACTGGCCAGCTATGTTCTGGGGAAACAGGGCTCAGCCCTTATGCAGCGTTTGACTGAACATATAAAAAGCAGCTTTACATTAGACTTTCCTGTCCAGAATCATCTTCAGCTACATCTTACAGCTGTAGCAGAGCATACACTCCGCACTGCCACCCCTCCTGTGCTCCCTTTTGTCCCTGTTTGCCTCAATATCCTGGCTGAAGCTGAACAGATCCCTGTCACTGTCATTCAGCAATTGTTCTGCATCTCGCTGTAGCTTCAGCAGCTGTGCTGGGCACGGTCTGGGAAAGCTCATGCTCTGGACTCAGGAACAGTGCTGCACACTGTACTGCCTGGGCACAATGGGCCACGAGAAGTGCCTTTTGAGAGCTGTGGAGTCACTAGCATGCATGTGGTAACTCAGGGAAAGGGGTCCTTGCACTGAACAGATGGACCTGCAATCTTCCTATGACTTCATTATTTCCGAAACAGAGAGAGATAAACAAACAGCTGATCTGAACTCATGTGCCTCTCTTTTCCTCCTGACACACTCTCTCTTAGGCCAGCCTTTCTGGAATTGTAACATTTGCTGGTTTACAGTTTTAGGAAGAAATGGAAGTATCTCAGCATGCCGTTTTCTGACTGATGCTGCTCCTAACTGTGCAATCTTGTCAAGAATGCGGTTCGAGACCCTTACCTGTGGGAGCCTGCATGGCAGAGCTGGGGATTGTAGCAGCGTCCTGGGGCACAGTGCTTGTGTCTGGTTCTGGGGTACTGGTTGTTGGAGAGGTGGGTGCTGGGTTCAGCAATGTCCTAGGTTTCCTCTGCAGAAAAAGAGGAGATATTTCTCCTTTTACCCCTGCTCTCCTTTACCACCCACGATCACTACACTCTCTCCTCTGCATCCAACAGACAAGGCACTGTGGAACATGACACACTTCTGATGGTGATGATGGGGAGTCTCAAGAACCTAGTAATCGATAAGTGTGTATTTTATAAACCACAATCCTGAAAAAATAACAAGCCTGAGATCTGCCACCTCTGCTTGACTTAGACTAGCTACACACGATGGATGGAAGAGCTTATTCCACCATTTGGCCATCCTGTCATAATCACAGCATCTGCCATGCTACTTCACAGCTAATGCAGCTCCAAAGACACAGTTTCTTGATGGAAATGATCTTTAGGACACAGACATTCTCTACAGCTCTGGGGCTGGACTCTGAGGGACATTCCCAGCCCACAAACCCCTTTGGTCTCCTACTTGCTGCAGTCATACAGCCAGAGGCTGAGACAAACGTGCACAAACACACGCATGCACCATCCCATGGCAGACCTTGCAGCACCTGCTTTTCACCCGCCTGCATCAGCATCAGCTTTTACCTTACTGCCAGGCTTGGGGCCTCTCTTTCTGGGGAATTTCAAAGGCTCCACTGACTTGGAGGGTGTAGGCATGGGGTGATGGATTAGCGCTTTGGTCGTTCGACCACGCTTCTTCCCTGTTTTGCGACGCCTTTGCCCTTGTTGATGCCCCAAAACAGTCTTTGTGCTACTGTGCATGCTAGGTTTCTCCGAGTTTACTTCGGAGGCAGGTAAAGGGCTCTTTGGAATCACAACTGAAATAAAAAGAGAAAAAGCAAATATAATTAAATCAGGCGAGAATCAAAACAAGAGCAGCCTCCATCTTTATACTGTGTCACATGGAAAAACCTGGAGTATTCACAGCCCCCTGAATGGAGGCTACTGCTCTCCAGGCCAGAATAAAAACCAAATGCACTGATCCTTGCTTCAGCACTCGAGCTGTGGGACACTGTGGCTTAGCCTGGATGGGCTGAACTCCAGAAGGATCACGCTTTCAGCCATACCTTCCTTCCTGAAAATAAATGGCACCTACACTTCTTTCTTCTGCGAGTGGTGACCTGCCAGTGATCACGTAAAATTCACTGAAAGCATTCCTACAGAAGGATCAGTCAAGACCTGCCTGACAGTCACAGAGCCAGTGCTGTGCTGGAAATCCCCTCTCTCAAGGCAGAAGTCAGATTTGCCCTGTCCCTGAATTACCAGTGAACTGCAGGGGAAGGTACCAGCTCCATCCTGGATGCCTGCAAAGACCATTGCTCCTGGCCATGAGTAATAGCTTATCTTAGTTGGATCAGCTGACCTGCTCCTCACACACAATGCCAGATGTACATGAAATGCCAGCACATAATCTGTTCCTTCTTATCTTCTCACACTTTCTATGACAAAACCAGGTTTCTGGTGTATTTGCCCACAAATACCCTGAATTTGGCCATTGATCATTCCTAAGTCCTGCTAAAGGCTAGAGATAAGCTGGCCCAGTTCAGCAGACCAATCTTTCCTTTAGATTTAAACTTCTGCTGAAAAGAAACAAAACAAAACCCTCCCAGATTTTTAAAAATGCACAGTGACCTTTAGGATGTCTTGTTTCTCAGACCTAGAAACCTCACAGTGTATTCAACAAGGGGACTCTGAATTTGAAACCCCTCTCACTTTTAAAGTGAGAGACTTTATAGTTAAGGAGAGAATCTTGGCCAAGGAAAGAGAGGGCATGCAGCCCTAACAGTGGCACAACTGTGGGTATATGAAGAGATTCTTAAGTTTTTTCTAACGAGGGTTTTATGAGCAGTTACTGTGAGGAAGGACTCATTCTCTTGGCACAAAGACACCATTTCCTACCAACAGCTCAGAAATAGCAACTGAGCTGGGTCAAACTTCCCAGCGGTGTGGAGAAGTTCAGTGGACTGCGAGGTGACAGCAGCAAGCCCTGAGACAGCAGATACTCCAGGGATGGGGCAGCGAGCTGACGGCTCTGCTCACTTCTTCACTGCTACTGCATACTGGCTGGTACGGGGATCAGTGGCAGCTTATTTTGGCCTTACGTGAATGAGCCACTGAAGGTGGAGGATCCTGCTCTGCTCTTTTGGTCTGACTCCACTCACCAGCTTTGACTCTGGGATACCCTGTGCTCTTCATGGGGAGACTGGGCATGAACCTGGCTGCCAGGCCCCAGAAAACCTGAGCAAATGGTTCATTCAGGCAGTTCAGAACCAGGGCTGGCGTTATCTCACAGCAGGACCAGATGGCTTCACACAGGCGGACACAGCAGCCAGGCACTCCTCCAGGTCCAAGCAGCTGTTGGGACACCCAACCTCCAGCCACACGGGTATTTCTGTCTCGTTGGCACACCACAGCCAGCCATGCAGGGGCAGGAGGGCAGACAGAGCTGACCCCCAGCTGCCAGCTCAGTGTTGCAGTGGAGGCCGCTTGCCTGGGGCTCCTTTAGGACACAGAGGTCAGCAGGAACTGCAGAGGAAGGCCAGGAACACCGGGCAGCACTCCTGCTGCTGCCAGTGATGACTGCTGCCACAGGCAAAGTAAACCTTGCATACACTTTGCTTCCCCTGGCTGCTGTGAGATGATGAACTCTGCTGTCCCTGCCCTATTGCACTGAGCTCCTGGGTGTTGCTACAAGCAGCCTGCACAAAAAGTGAGGTGCGGAATGTCCCACAGTCATCTTCAAGCAGTTTACACCCACCCTAACCTCATTTTGCACAGACGCAAATAATGGTGCATGGTGCATCAAGGAACCAGCCCCATTCTGCCTGTCACGTGGGCAGGGTAAGATTTCTGGTGCCCTCAATTTTTTTGTTTAGTTTTAACGTTATTTCCTTGCTTTTGTGCATCAGTGTTCTTATTGGATACTGGGGAGAAGTACACAGTCATTCACCTAACTTTCCAAGTAATGTCTTTTTTTGCGTCAAGCAGATACAGAGAATTGTGGTAGAAACAATGTTTTACTATTCCTTCAGGTATTAATATATTAGCAGCAAGACTACTTTGCTGGCAAGAAAAGGAATAAAGTAGCTCATGTGCTTCTTACAGTTGATGGTTTTCCAGGACAGTATCACCTGCTACAGGTGACATCTGGCACCAAGCTGCACTAGCAGAGAGGAATGGCACAGACAGGACAGGCACTGATCGCTGAATCACTGTGCCTCCAGCTTTTCGTGTGCATGGCTCATCTCAGCGGAGAAATATTTGTATTAAAGGATTTACTAGCATCCTGCAAGTTGATAGAACAAGGATAAACAGAGGTAAAATGCTCTGTACTTCAAAGAAACTCTTAAACATCAGAGAGATGTGTAAACCAGTGAGGGGGCATTTCATTCGCAATCTGCACCAATGCTAAGTGCCTAAACAAAGCTGTGCCGCAACGAGGTTTCTTGAACCTGGAAGAGAAACTGAGGGTTCTACAGACATGCTGTGAAGCAAACACAAGATCTCAGTTTTACTAGTTGAAAACCCACAGAAATGGTGCATTTGGGAAGCTGGGATGCAGTGGGCAGCTGAACTGCACCCTTGGCTCCCAGGCTGGAATGACGTCTCAGAGAAAATCCAGTGGCAGGGAAAAGGAGACTGATGTCAGGTGAACTGCTGTGCAAGCTTTCACTGTATAATTTTATAATAACAAATTATTTCATCTTTTGGTGCAATAAATGCTAGAAAGATCTGTTGTCCATCTCAGCCCTGAAGATATTATGGGTAATGTTAGTTTACCAGGCTTAAGGAATCAGTTTTGGTTTTAGGGCAATAAAAGCCCATAACTCGGTGTGAACAGACCACATGATAGGAAACCTCACTTCATTCACCCAGCCAGAGGAGTTTCCACGGTGCCTGCCACCCCTGGCAGCACGTCCCTGCCACAGCCGTGGCTCCTGCAGGGATGGAGGAGCCGCTACAGCTCAGAAGACTGTTCAACGAAACAGGGTAAGTTACAAGTGCAGCCGGCTCAAGGCATAAATACACAGAAAATTACCTAGATTGTTGCTTTGTGCCTAACAGTATTGCTGAATACGTTGCTGAATATGCACTAATATTTTTTCCTGTGGCTGCTTCCATGAGACTAATACAACGCACAGACATTTTTCTGACCTGGAGCAATTTAATGAAACAAGGTCTTATAATCCCACGATCCAACACCATCCTGCAGGCTTGTCTGGCTTGTTGTTTGATTTTAACCAGAACCTGAGAAAACACCAGCCTGTGTTAATTCATGTCTCTTGCCCCGACCAGATGTACTGAGCTGCACACCATCAGCATAATGAGGAGACACCAGCCACTTCAGAGCAGAGTTGTCCCACCAGCTGCATCCATGCAGCAATGGCACGGCCCCAAAAACACAGTTACTGTTGGCCACACTGCTGTCTCATCACTGAGGCATTTACAACCACTTCCAGTGACTCGATGCTTCCTACAGAAGCCTAAAGTTTTTGCCAGGTGCCTGTTAATTTTCCTTCAGGATTTCAGCCCCTGACATTACAAGGACATGGTCAAGATGCACAGGATTGCTGCAGCAAGCAGCCGTGCAGACTGCTCAGCCCTGCTCGTGCCCAGCCTGACATCCAATGAGCCCCAGCAGTGGTAACAGCTGTGGCAGCAAGCAGGCTCACCTCACAGCTGCAAACCATCGCCCACATATCCTTTAACTGCCAGAAGTTACAATTAACAGCATTTCATTCCGCTGGTGATGGTGCCAGCCCAACAGTGAGCATCTGCCAGAGACATCCCTACCTTCTTCTTCCTTGTACCACTGTCTTCACCTCATGGTGAGCCACTGAGAGGAGCCAAATTTTCAGAAAATCAAGAGGGGCCCTCTTAAAAAATCAACAGTTTGCTGTTGCTGAGAAAAGGAGCGTCCCTCTGCCCCACAGCTTTGGTGCTCACATGAGCTCTGAGCAATCTGATGTGACCCCAAAGCTGGCCTTGCTTTAGGCAAGGTGCTGGGCCATGCAGCCTCCAGAGATCCCGTCTGACCTGAATTATTCTGTGATCTGAACTCATGGTTAATCATTTCAGCTCATTAATGGAACAGGAAACTAATCAACAAGGTTTCTGCTGGCTGAACTGTCTTGTTTTGGGTCATACAGGCATCCGGCACAAGGGTGGACATGGAAGAATGGGGTGGCTCCTTGCTGGGCTGGCTGGCACCAGGTCGGTTTGGCTGCAATGAGAAACATCACCCTAAAGATGCAGAATCAAACACTGCTGAGCTTAGAGCCAAAGAAAAGACAGGCACCACTGACTGGGCCATTAATCACTGAAGGATTAGTTCAAACAAGAGTTCCAAGCTTCCTGCAGAAACACAGAGACTTGACAAGAACTGAAGACTTTCAGGCCCTATATCCTAATGCCGAAATATCCCTTGCCAATTGACACACAGCACGGCAGCACCTGCAGCTGCCCACCGCACAGTGACTCCAACTATTATTTACAGAAGACTGTAGAGTTGCTGTCCACACTTTTGAGTGTTAGCCAACACTAGAAAGCAGCGTTTGTCACTCATCAGCTTATCTCAGGACATGTCACAGCTTGAAGACGACAAAATTATGGTCTTGGGATAAGAATAACAAAGCCAAAACATGTATGAAAACATGGAGCAGAAGAGTTGAAGATGGAGAACAGTTTCCTACCTTTCTCTCCGATACACCAGTTATTTAACACTCTGCATTTACGAACAGCTGCTGGATCACAAAACCCAAAATCTCCATTTCATGTGCTAAGGGCTACCAAACTCCCAGATGTAGCCACAGTTCACAACCATTTTCTCTAGAGGTATCAGTAATGACCACTACAGTGTCCCAGAACACAGGAGGTGGTTTCTGAGAAGACTGAACATGCCATTCACATCCATTTCTGAGCACCTATGAGGAATGCCCTGCAGGCCACCCGTCCAGCAGTTCTTTGGTGCTCCAGCTGTCCCCTGTCCCACCTTCAGCACTGCACAGTCAGAAGCAGGACTCAAATGAGTTAGAGACACACATTTAAGATAAGCAAATTTACCAGAGAACAGAAATCTTGTTGGAATCTGGCTGCATCCTTCCCTGGATGCAGCAGTTCAAACCTAGACATCCTGAAGGCTGGAGCTGGACAGGAGCCAGAGCTCAGTGCCTGTCCAAGAATAAGATGTGAAAGCTTCAAACCTCTGTGCTTCTCCCCAAAGCAGACACCACTGGCCACCACGAGCACAACTGGGACATAAATACAGGCACTGGGAAGGCTCAAGACTTGGTATGTGCTGAGCTCCCAGCAGGCTATACAATCGTAACACAGGAGTAAAGTTCAGAAAAGTTCAGTGGGCGGGAGACACGAGCTCCTTGCAAGGACAGGAATTAAGAACAACCCTCCAAACCCTGGAATTTAAAAGACAGAATGTAATTATTCTGATAATTTTTTCCTGCAGGAATTCTTGCTCTCCAGCCTAAAATGTCTGCTTGAGCTAAGGCTGAGAGATCAGTGGATATATCTAATGCAATAATACAGCAAGAGGATCCAAACACTGCATGATTCGGCATGTTCCAGATGTCTTCATGATTAGTTACGTTAACTCCCAAAGATGCAGTTTCTTTTTACACAAGATTTGTCTAGTTTCAGCTTTCAACTACTGAAACTCACTGCTGCCTTTGCTGAAAGCCATGAGGTGCTTTATTCACTGATCCCTTCCCAGACCTCACTGGCCAGTGGTTACACGGCAGCACACAGAAAAATGCAAAACCACAGTCCCTAAAACTGTCTCCATCTTGCTTATCCTGATGATTGGGTTGCATTTTAATGTCCATTTTTGAGCAGGACATCGATAAGCACATGAAGAAAAGTGGTTACTTAAAACTAAAGCAATGCCTTACACATTTGTTGAACCTGAGGAGGCTGTGAACATTCATCATGAGTGTTCCATTTCTTAAATGCTTCAAAATCTGCACAGTCTGGAGCAGCAATTTTCTTACTTTAATTGTTTGCATGCGCCTGGATGAGCTCTGCGCGCTGCAGATGCCACTGTATATCCCACTGGCATAAGCTGTGGCATTTTTATGGTTGTTTTGTTTTTTGTAAATAAAACAACTGAAAAAAAAAGTCTCAGGAGTCACAGTGATAGCAGCAACTGTTACTTGCTTTATGCACAAGTCTTACATTTACAGCTCTCAAGGCAGCACTCCTGTGTGCCCTAAACCACACTGGTAATTACACTCAGCATTTTCCAAAGACAGTGCAGCCAGGGATCTTAAAAACCTCCCCAGGCGTTCACTGCACCTTGTGTCACACCTCGGAGATGCTGGGCAGCAGGCTGACAGCCAGAGGTTTAGTAACTTGCCTGAAGTGTCAGACCAGTAACAGTATTGCAAAACATCCCAAGTGTCCTGCCTCTACTTATAACCACATACGGATACATGAAAAAGAACAAGTGAAGACTGCAGTCGGTGCTGATGGAGCTGAAGACCAGAAAAACCCTATTCTGGACATGCAGGATCTGCTTACATGAATCAAACAACAGAACGCACAACCTGAAGAGACCAAGGTTGCCCTTCTGTGCATCACCATCCGTCCCATTCACCCAGTCATTTGCTAAACACAAGCAGTTAATTTTACCCAAGCACAAACTGCCTCTGGCTGAAATATTTTCTGAAACAAAACACGGCTCCCAAGAGGAACCTTTCCTACTTGGGCAGTGTCAATACAGCTTCTGTAACAGAAATGTGGCCTTGTGAACCTGGAAGGGTCTGCACTGGTTAGCAACCACGTGGACAGATGCAACAAAGCCTGCCTGCCTTTCCACAGAGTCTCTGAGATCCTCACCAAAGGCTTTTATAAAACCTAAACGGCCACTGGATAAGAGGAAAGGTTTCTATATGGATAAATCAAGGGTTAGAAGAGGTAGGGGCAAACAGTCATTCTCACAGAAGAGAGAGACCTATGTGGAGGACACTGGGATCTGCACAGGCATCTGCACTGCTCAACATACTCATGAGTTACCTGGTGAGGGGGTAAGCGTGGTAAAAATTTTTTCGGATTCATTCACACTTCCCAGAGCACACAGGACAGTGGTAGCCTGTGAGCAGCTCCAGAGAGAAGCTAGGAGACTCAGTTTCTGGACCAGAAAACAGCAGGTGACCACCATGTTGATCAATACAAAGCAGTAAGTGTGGAGAAAAACCAGTCCTACCTTCAGATGCAAAATGATGGGCTCTGAGCTGCCAGGTGCTCCTCCAGGAGGGAGAACTTGAGCTGTAACATTCACTGCACAAGAACAACAGCTCAAAGTGCAGCAGTGGCCAGAAAAAGCCAGGGAAAAAGATTCCACTTTGGAAAAATGAGAAATCAGGACACTGGACATCATGGTAGAAACCAGCTGAAGAGAAATCCTCATTTACACAGGCTAAAAATCAAGCACAGAGCCCCAAAACTTGCAGTTGATCCATGGATTCTCATTTCTAGAGTTCCAGCCTTTCCAGGGAGATCTTCAGCCAGCCTCCTGCATGCTGAGCCACCCCGAGTCTGCCCTTCACTGCTCCTATTAAGGAAACTCTTTGACCAGATAGAGCATTTTTAAGAGTTCCTTCCCACTGCTTTGGCTCTTCTGCTTAGCATACAATGTAAAATACCCTTCAATGTTTTTACCCGGTTTGCAGCATCATTTCAGAGACAGTACCTGTTATTATTACTTAGCAGTTATTGACGCCTTTTAGAGTGTAAACATACTTGCACAGACATTCCTCAATGCAGGAGGAAGGTGTTTTGAGACCCAGCACAACAAGTGTTAAGGATGTATAACACAATAGACTTATTCATCAAAGTGCCCTGGGGGTCAGCACAGTCCCCGTTTTGCTGATGGCAAAATAAACAAGAGATAAGTGACTGGCTCATGATCAGAGACAAAGACAGCGACAGCACTGTGAAGAGCAAAGATGCCCAAATTGTTGTCCTCAGCAAAAGTCATTCTCAGATTAGTGCTGAGCACACAGATTTACTTAGTCCCAAAACCCTGGTCTTAATTTCTCCCCCATACAGGAAAGAAATCAACTGCTTTGTAACCTCTGGGTAGCATTATAAAATGAATGTGTAAACTGAGTTTTGCATCTTTTTTATAAAATACTACAAAGGCTAGTGTTTGGATAAGGGAAAATGCCATCATGCCTGCCACCACTGGAGCAGCCAAGCAAGCTTCTCCCCAGATAACAGCTCATAAGCCCCTCATCTCTCAGCACGTTTGCTGTGGAACATCTGCACAACTAGCCATAAACGGCTCACGCTGCCAACTTTATGTCTGGAGCTTGGAGACGCAGCACATTCCTGCTTCTTCAGCCCCTCTTTCCCCTGCCGTCCCCTACTCCAGCTCCCAGAAGGCAAAGCAAGGGAGCAGAAAGACCAGGGAATGGACTTGGCATCGGCATTTACACCATCGAGAAAAATGGCAGCTTTGGGCAGTGGGGCTGGTTTGAAGGGTTTAGCGTGCAGATCTGGATTGCACAGGAAGCCCTCAACAGAACTACAGCCCATACTGCCACAGCGCTGTTACTCATTCTATGCAGAGTATCCTCATCACCCTTAAAGAAATTCTCACCTGTATAAGCCAGTGTCCAGCAATCTTTGTAGCTGTTTTTACAAAGCTGGCAGCCTTGGCTGCACATTTTGCACCAGCATCGTTTTTTATTTCTCCAGTGCTTAGACAACTTACAATAACATAATAAAAAACAAATTCATTTCCACACCTCAGGAAAACCATTGTATTGCAGCTCTTCCAGGCTTACTGCTTCAAGAGAGGCCACCAGCAGAGCACATACCCACAGGGGGCTACCAAAACACCAGGGATGACCAACACATCTGGTCCGCATAGCAGCCCTCAGGCAAATCCCAGAGCCAGGGCTTAGGAAGCAATCAACTTGCAGATGGGGTAAGACTTCAACTTGTGCAAGCGTGCCCAAGCCAACCTGAACTCCACCTGCAGCACGACAGAGGTCACTAGTTTCTTCAAAGATTTACAGCCTGTGAGAAGCTTGCAATGGCATGGCCGTACTGCTGTTTATATCCAGTGTGTTCAGGGGACATACATTCAGCGAAAATATGTGGCATGGGAGACCACCACGGTCCATCTACTGACTGATCATGTACCAGTGGGTTTCCAAAACCCCATGTCGAGAATGGTTCTGTACTCCTGCTGTAACTCAGGCTATTCAGGACTGTTCCTGGGGTTTCTGCTTGTTCTGATCTTCTCTGAAGCTCTTTTTTTAGCTTTGGCTTCCTGGTTAAATATCAGCAGAACACCTTCAACATATTAGTGCGCAAAGAACAAGGAGACTTCTAGGCGGTTTATTCCACCTTTTCTTTTTTAAAGCTGTTCAGAATTTATAAAAATACTGAAGATGAAGAGGAGAATTGTGACAAGCCGCAAAAGGTCTGACCTTTGTAATAAGTAGGGCTGTATGTTCAGTACAAAGTTCCTAGACTCAATAAAAATGAATATCATGGCAACCTATACCTGTTTGCCAAAGCCACTGTGAGAGTTGGGCTCAAGAGCATTCACCTCCCCTCTCCAAAAAAAGCGCTCAGACCTTCAGCCTACACAAGCAGAGCCCTGCTCCACGTCCCATCAGCAGAAGTGTTGTTACTGATGAGAGATCTTGCAGAGACGGCACAGCAACCCCAGTGCTACTGACCCAAAGAGAGGAAGGCTTCAACAGCGAGGCTCCTGTAGGAACATCCTGCCAAGACTCCGTTAACATCCTCAGATTCTGAAACCTTGTTTTGCGCCAGGGAGTAGCATGGAAAAGGGAAGGAAACATCCTGAATACAACCCAGCCTCTCTGAGTTATGAAATATTTCAGAATAAAACACATGAGGAAGAGTCAAACTGGGAGGAAGGCCTAGACACTGATAATAAGGACAGACATGGGGACAGTGGAAACTGCCTTTCCCAGGCCAGCTCCTCTCCTCAGAGGCTCTTGCCAGCCCCACGACATCACACAGTGACATCGGGTCTCTGGCGCGCCAGATTCACCATTCCCGCTGAGCCACAGATTTGCCGTTTGCTGAGCTGCAGGCACTGCCAGCACCCAAAGCCGTGTGTGTGTGGGGGGGGGGGGGGGGGGGGGGAACAACAGCCCACCCTCACCCTCCTGCAGTGCTGGGCTGCGTTTCTCCAAGCCTCCAGACCTCCAAAGCCAATGCATATTCCAGGACACACATCCAAGCTGAGCCAGAATTACTGCTAAGTGCCTTGGTGCTGTGCTCCACTGGCTCAAGACATTTTTTTGTATCTTCTGACAGCGGTCTCAAAGGCAGTGGCACCCAGGCACCGCGGCTGCACGTGCCTTAGACTCGTGCATAAGAAAGATGTGGAACTTTTTTGTATAACCTTCTCCCGCTGTCAGTACGTAAGCTCTACCTGTGTGGTCCCAAATGCAGCCACCACACACAAACGATCATCACCCAGCTTGATGTATGAGCTTCAGATACCAGCTCAGTCCTGAACTGACAGTAATTAGTACTTTTCCATCTCCCCCAAGCAGTAAAGCAGAGGAGCTCACCTGAGCAGCACCCTGCCAACTACTCCTGGTGGGGCTCCTCCACCCACTGCTGTGCTCTTACCCCGAAGGAGGAGGAGAAACCAAGCAACATCAAAAATAAAGAAAAGTCATAAAATACACATTACCTTTGCCCATGGGCAGAAAATCTAGCATCCGATCATCATCTTAATTTGAAGACACCAAGCTGTCAACCAATAAATCACATGGCAGCAATGGTGGTGAGGAATGAAGAACTTCACGAACTTTCTATCCAGGGTCAGCATTTTGTGCCTCTGTGTTACCTCCCGGCTCAGCACCCACGCAGGTGGGCCAGGCCCTGCCAGCACGCTCCGGTCCCTTCGGCAACATGGGTGGGCTGTGTAACACATGCAACAGATGGCGAGTCCAGCAGTGGCTGTGAGCTCCACTTCAACGTATCCCCATGGTAACTATCTAAAACTATCAACTTATGCTTGCTTTGCAAGCAGAGGGAAATGCTCTCAAGGCAGCCAAGCCCAGGGAGAGGGAGCAGCGTGCTGACAGCTCCCAGCAGACCCCAGCGAAGGCAGTCAAGGCAAGTGCCTGCTGTTAAAGCGTGCCGAGCACCAGGGTCTCCAGTGCCCTCACTGCAGCTGCCACCAGCGTGGCCACAGCGGCCGGGAGGACATGTGTGCTTGGTGTTAGCTCTCCCTGCCCAGCCAAGCTTCCCGCCAGCTGGGCTGGTGCCAAGGCAGCAACTCCACTCCTCCAAATTCCAGCGCTGGAGCTGCTTCCAGCTCTGCCCGCCCAGCCTTAACGCTTTCACTGCTGCCCCTCTCTCACACCCAGCATGGCATCACTCCTCTCTCTGTTACAGAGCATCCAGAAAGGTGGAAAAGGGTGTAACGAACCCAGCATGGAACTCCAGAGGAACTTGGCAGCAGCGGGAGGCATAGCCCAAATGGAGGCATGGTGCAAGGACCTTACAAGTTACGGACTTTGACGGCTATACTTGCGACTGTGGGCAGGCTGCTGCAGGCTGCATGCGTTCCTGCACCCTTGTTTTTAAGGTTACAGTATTTTCCTGCCCTCCAGCAGTGATGTATGAAACATGGTGGAGCAGATGTCGGGGACGCTGTTACAATGGAAAAGGTGTGTTTATGCATGCATGTGTGGGGAAGGTCCTTGTGCAGGTACAGATTAAAAGTGGATTTCTCCGGACCTGGAGAACGAGCTGCTTTTCAAGAGGCCAGGGAAGACTATCCCTGCCACAGCACCTTCCAGCAGCAGTACAGTTGGGACCATGCACACAGCCACGGCGCCCAGCTCTAAGGGCTCCTGGGAAGTCCTGTAAATGTCACACACTTCCTGAGGCAAACCACAGCTAAAGCTCCTGACACTGTAGCATAAACCCCAGAAAAATGCATGCATTTCTCTGAAATTTAAAGTTCATGTTTAAATCAAAGAGTTCTACAAGCTTTCTTGTGCAAAGACCCAGATCTTGCAGAAAATCTCAGATTCCTGCACCCACAATCAGCATGTATAGGCAGAAGGCCCTGATTCCATCTGCTCAGTCCCTTTGTCCCAGCCTGTGTCCCTTTACCTGGTGTAGGGAGATGCTTCATGGCCTCACCTCCTCAGGTGAAGAGCTCAGAGCTGGAAGCCACTTCACAGAGGTACCTGAGAAGACCTCAGTTTGGTTTCTCTTTCTCTGGGGGCTCACAGCTCTCCATCACACAGACCACTTCAGAAAGGAAAATAACTTCTCATGGATCCTCTTCCAATGTGTGTTTCCTTAACTGCAAAGAACTGAACTTTCCTCTTGTCTTTGCTTGGTTGCAAACCCCAAATTTCCCATGGAGAACAGAAGCAGACACATCTGTTGCTATAAAACCATCTCCTGGCTGATGGGAGATTTCCCTCATCCCACCTCCCTGCTGAGGGCAGGTGGCCCCGGAAATGATAATCATTAACCAGCCTCTTATCTCTTCCTTCTTTCTTCTCAGTGATTTTTATCACAGTCTCTTATTTCCCTCTTCAATCTGTTTTGCCCTGAACCTTTGCAGCAGCACCTCCATTTGTGTGTGTATCTCTCTCTCTCCCCAGACATGATTTAAAGTAACTAAGCAACAATCCTCATTTTTTAGGTCGATCCTAAATATTGATTTTCTGTACTCTTATAATGGAGAGAGACTCTCCAAAGCAGCTTTCCAAATCCACGCTCCACTTAAGTCAGCAACCTGAGAGCAGGATTGTTACTACCCTGCTTAAGATCCATGAAAGCTTGAGTTGCTTACACACTCCCCAAGGAGTAAAATGCATGCAAAAAGTTTTTCAAAGGTACTGTACTGGTTTTGGCTGGGTTAGAGTTTACTTTCTTTAATAATAGCTTGCATGGTGCTGTGTTTTGGATTTGTGAACAAAACAGCACTGGTAACACACCCATGTTTTAGCTATTGCTGAGCTAGCCTTGCAGTGTCAAGGTCTTCTCTGTTTCTCATGCCACCTTGCCAGCATGTAGGCTGGGGGACACAAGGAGCTGGGAGGGGGCACAGCTGGGACAGCTGGAGCAGAGTGCCCCAAGGGATATGCCAGACCATATGATGCCGTGCTCAGCAAGAAAAGCTGGGGGAAGAAGGAGGAAGGGGGAACGAGCAGAGTGATGGTGTTTGTCTTCCCAAGTCACCGTTACACATGATGGAGCCATGCTTTCCCGGGGGTGGCTGAGCGCCTACCTGCCGATGGGGAGCGGTGAATGAACGCCCGCCTTTGCCTTGCGTGTGCAGCTTTTGCTTTACCTGTTAAGCTGTCTGCATCGAAACCCATGAGTTTTTGCACCTTCACCCTTCTGATTGTCTCCCCCATCCCACTGCTGGGGTGAGTGGGCAGCTGTGGGGAGCTCAGCTACCTACAGAAGCTTAACCTATAACAGCTAACCTACATATTTTACTCCTTCAATCTCCGCTTTCCTCCCAGTTTACATTTCTACCTAACATTGCTACAGTGCACAGATTCGTACACTCCTTATGTGCATCACAACTTAATACTGAACAAACCTTGAAGCTTTCTGCTTGAGAAGTATCAGCTACCTCCTCCTGACAAGCTAGCTCGTCCTGACAGTGATGTAATTATCAGCCTGGCACGCAGAGAGCTGTTCCTCCTCACCGTTTGACCTCCCTTTCCTCCCTTCGCACACACATGCCCTGATGAAAGCTCCCCTCAGCGTGGCTGGCTGGGCCCCAGCTCCACCAGCACCCTACCCAGTCGCCCCAGCTAAGCAAACACTGGTGGGAGCGGAGGATGTGCACTGTATCTACTACAGCATCGGCTCACCACTACATAACTCACATGGAAAAGCACAGAGACCTGGCAGATGAGGCTAACCCCTACCCAACACACCTTTAGGGTCTACTGCTGAAAAAAATCCATGTCGTTAGTGATGCGCATGCAGGATATTTTGGTCTCACTTTTGTCTGCTGCAGTATCTAAAGATGGGGAAACATCATTCTCCTCTGTTTTGCCGTAATTCTGACTCCACCATGCAACAGGAAAGTCCAAAACTTTTGCAGTAAGTTTGGGTTTGATGCCCCATGCAACCTTAACTCAGCTGGTTTATGCGTATGTGCTGTGACAGATAAATATTTTTCAAACCATTTTTCTCTAGGATGACTGCTTGACTTGGTAAAAATGGATGTGCAAACAGCTCTTCTGGAAATAATAAAAAAAGAAGCTAATTTCTAAAACTCTGAAGTGAACCCACAATCACGAGGTCCTCTGTACAAAGTAACTGCAGAAACTACTATTAACACAGCCTGCCCTTCCAGCAGAGCCCAAAGCTGCCATACAGCGCTTAGTTTAACGGAAAGTCCACCTCACCTTATATCCTAAAAGCCCTGGAGATGTGTTTAAGGGTAAAAGACCACGTGCGTAAGAGGCATGACAAGACATATGAGATGCTGTACACTACATGTGAGGCGTGGAGTGGGGTTCCTGGGCAAGAGACAACTCTAGGAGCATCCCACTGGCACGGGTGGGAAGCCAGAGGAACCTTGCTGCACACCCACAGAAAACCCCCTCCCTTTTGGGATGGTCACAGGGACCTGCCTTCCCTGACTGCTGCCACGCTGGTGTGGAGGAGCTGAGGATGCACAGGACGAGCTCTGCCACGTTTTGTTGCTTTGTAAGCCCAGCAAAGCCACCTTCCAACCCCAGCCCACAGACAGACACAGAGCAGAAAGGGGATGAGGACCGGCTGCACGTGTAGGTACCCCTGGAGCTAAGTTTTTCCCTGCAGTGCGTGTTTATTTGAACCTCCCAGCTCCAAGGTAGACTGCATCAAGAGAGGAGCTCCAGGAGATGCCTGGGAGCCCACAGCCATCTGGCTGCCGGCCGTGGCAGAGCTCTCCCAGCAGGCCACCGCACAGACAGCTCGTCCTGACAGTGATGTAATTATCAGCCTGGCACGCAGAGAGCTGTTCCTCCT
Source organism: Falco peregrinus (assembly GCF_023634155.1). Lineage (NCBI taxonomy): Eukaryota > Metazoa > Chordata > Aves > Falconiformes > Falconidae > Falco > Falco peregrinus. The sequence continues at coordinate 121,124,658 of NC_073723.1, forward strand.
CACCGTTTGACCTCCCTTTCCTCCCTTCGCACACACATGCCCTGATGAAAGCTCCCCTCAGCGTGGCTGGCTGGGCCCCAGCTCCACCAGCACCCTACCCAGTCGCCCCAGCTAAGCAAACACTGGTGGGAGCAGAGGCCCCGGAGCCAGAGGGGGGATGTGCCCAGGAGAAGCCCCACACTCCTCCACCTCTGCTGGCAACCAGCAGAAGGGACAGATTAGAGCTGAATTAAGTTACCAGCATTAAATAAACATGCCTAGCCTCTTTGAAGTTCTGCTTCCCTTGAACATGAGCTCATTTCATGAGGCCTCTTTTCATCAGTTTCGATGGAATTAACTCTTCACAGGACTTCACCGCTCCCTCGAGCACCTCACCCTCCCGGTACCCATCAGCTCAGGGCAAGATGGTCAGTCCAGTGTGTGAGCAGAGCCAGGTATAACCAGTTAGCATCGACCTCCTGTCTCCCTCCCCGGGTCTCCCTGATTTAAGGGGAATTCCCACCAGGAAAGGGAACCTGCCCAACAACACTGCATGGTCTTGCAGGCTCCAGGCTAGCACACAGGGAAGCTTTATGGGAGCTGCAGGAAAGGGGCATCCCTCTGCGAGAAGCATCCTCCAACCCTGCCAAGAGCAGCATTCTCAGGACCTGGGAGGACTGAAATCAACCCTCCTCCAAAGCAGGGCTGAGGAGTAAAGAAAGGAAGAATTTAATTACAGAAGAGGAGAGCTCCCAGTGCCCCCTTCTTTTGGTTTAATCCCACAAAATGGAATTTGGAAAGTCTGGGTCAGGAAAAGGGAGGCGGTAGCCACAGAGAGGAAAGTAAAATACCACAAAGACAAGGCTGATCCTGACTCCATGGCATTTTTGCATGGCTCCTCTTGCCCCAGTACTTGAAAAACACAGCAAAGAGAGCAGAAATCTGCGTGAGAGCAAGGGCTGCCCCTGCCGGGGAGTGGGGAGATGTGACTTTTGGGGTTCACTGTTTTTGTACATGAGCAGGAACTGCAGAGTCACTGCCGATGGAGCCGATGTGAGAGGGAGAGCCTGTCGCTGCTGCCTGCCAAGGGGGGAAGTAAATGCTTCTCATGATGGCTCCAAGTTACCACAGTTCCAGCCCCATGATGGAGTGCTATTTCTGTATGCTCTGCTCACTCACAACTTCAGCCCCTGGCACAGGGAGGCTGGAGAGGAACAGAACTGCCTGCATTGGGTGCCGTGGGTCAGATGGAGGTTGCCACTCCTCCTGGAAAGGCAGCTTCCACCTTGCTCCTGAAACCTTCCAACCCCAGTTTAAGGCCAGAAAAGCTCCCACCCAAGACAAACATGTCTTTAGCCACTCATGCAGTACCTGAGAAGCACCTTGGCGATGCTGGGCAAGAGCCCCTGACTCCAGGGCACTGCTGAAGAGGTCACCCACCGGCTGGGAGGTCCCCAGCAGCTCTACAGAGCCTGCAGGGTGCTGGGAACATCAAGGCAAAATGCAGAAATCCAAGATAAACAGTGAGAGTGACTTTTGGTTCCCAATCATAACAGAAATCATCTCCACTCGAGGGGAGCCCACAGCCTGGCTTGCATACAGGCCATGTGAGATGATCTAAGGCAACCTGCCCTGACACCAGCCTTGCAGCACAGAGCACAGAACTAGCTCACATCAAGGGACAGCAGGAAAGCACCAGCCTGACAGGTTAGCACAAACTGAACCTGGATTTTCAAGAGGAACACTCTCATCAGAGAAATGCCTTTCCAAAGTAATGCTTGAGCTCTGGTAGAGAGATTGCTCTCCTGCCTCTTATTTCATTGACAGGCATGTGCCGGAACCACCAGCCAGCAAATGCCAGAGGGATGTGCACAGGGACAAAGACAGCTCCTCTGGTCCTAAACACAACTGCAAAGCTAGCAAGCCAGAGACACATCTGAAAGTCTCAACAGCCGATGCTCTGACCTTTGCAAGGCAGGAAGTTCCACAATACCATTCCCAACCCGCAATCACGGTTCTAGGAACAAGGCAAGTACAATCTGATTCAGACCTGCTTTTTCCACATTCACAGTAGAGATCACAGAGCAAGATAACTGTCAGTACAAACAGGCACAGTCCTGCAACTTAAATAGTTTTATTATTCCCTTATTTTATCCACAAATAGCCCAGTCCCCCTGTGAAAAAGTCCCCAGGAATGTGTGTTCCAAAGGCACAGGAAAGACTCCAAGGAAGTACCTGAAGAGGAGCAGACCTCATCAGTGTTGTACAGCACCACCATCCCTCCAGAGAGCCATCATCCTGCCCATCTTTACAGATGACTGTTCCTTAGCACCTTGACGTCAGGCTGTTACGCTGCTTATAGGTATGACCATCTGTACCTTTACCATGCATGAAGCAGCGTAAGAAAGCCAGACAGGGCACCTAGGTGTCCTTGCTGCTAGCCTCTGCCTGTTTTGCTGCTCTTTGAGAGCTGAGCGGAGGAGGAAGACAGCTAAGCAATAACATGGGCCTTACCTTTTGTTCCAGGGGGCTGCAGATTATCTCCAGTCAGCGAGCACCAGCCTACGGGAAAGATGTCCCGGGAATCATATCGGCACCAGTAATCGAAGGCACCTCTCCAGCCATCAAATGTTATGAGGACCTCAGAACCTCTCACCTCCCCAATGGTGGCCGGGCAGATGAAGTGAGGGTTCTTCCTGTCCACTGCCTCCAGCTTCATACCTGTCTTGAAGAAGTTTTGGGATGGAGATGGTGGTTCCTACAAGGACAAATTGAAAATGTGCTGAAAGAGGATATGCTAGCACCTCCCCAGACCAGGGCTGTCTCCTCCATCAGCAAACCCACCTCCACGAGCAGATAAGGAAGAGAGCCCGTGGCCTGGATCTGAACCCCAATTAGGTGTGCACGTGCTGGCCTAGCTACGCAATCATGTGCCCTTAAGTCAAGAGGCAACGAAGTCCACTACTGAATGGTCTGCCACCACCTGGCTGCTGGACCCAATCCAGACAGTGCTACATTAACGCTGCACCCTGCCATAACTGTCACACCACACAGGCAGAAAATAAAGCTCCAAAGAAAAGAGCCTCTGTAGGATACTCTCACCTTTTTATCTCAGAGCAGGAAAACCTGAGATATGACAGTCTTTCTCCATCATTCTTCCCCCACATTCAGCTTTGCTAGACATGCGAGAGATCCACCACCCAGCCTTATGTGGGGCTTGTTCTTCCTAGTCTTTTATACTTGAGATACACTAAAGCCACAACAGCCATCCCACACCACAGCTCACGCCTCTAGACTGGCTTCTGTCTCTCTCTGACTTCACTAAGGCTGTGAGAATACAAACTACTAAATCCTACTTGCAGTGTTGCCTCACTGCAATATTTCTATTCCTTACAAGCTCTGGTATCGTACAAAGTTTTGGAGAGGTGTTGACTTTCACATATTGCATTCCTGACTTCTAGTAGCACCTGCAGACCAAGTGAAAACCAAGCACATCCCTCAAGCCCTAGTGCTGAAGCCCAAGACACTTTCTTAGTACAGCTCTGTCCGTGTCCTGACACTGCTACGACACTGCCACAGAGGGTCTGTTCCAGAGAAGCGGCACTGTGGCAAAGCTGGGCAACGTTCATCTCCTGTGGGACCGGACCTCACATGAAGTGCCAGCTGTGATTTTGGTGCTCTGCAGTAAAGGGAACATGCCAGAAGGATGTCTTCACAAACAGTAAAATACCTTGTGAAAAATCCGGACAGGAGCCATCTCTGCTCCGTTCAGAGTCTTCAGAAGGAACATGGGCCAAGAGGAGGCATTCAGCCGAAAGCCTGCAGAGAAGGAAGCAGAGATGGAGACTTTAAGACTGCGGGGCCACTGGATCCAGCAGCACATTCCTGCTCCTTGGGGAATTTTGCAATGGGCACACACTGTGATCCCACACCACCCTCCTCCTCATGCTGCAGAGTCAGGTTTGACCTTTTCCAGATACTCTGAACACAAAACTTTATGTTGTTGAAAAGAAACATCTGGAAATGGATGTTTGACTGCAGTATTCACCTATCATAACAAAAGTCTGTACATTGACCATGCACTTTGTGTAGTGCTACTGCTGGCAGCTTCAGTGGTTCTGCTACGGGGGAGACATGAATCAGCAAGTGCACACTCAAGACTATGAAATTTCTTCCTCAATAGGGAATCTCAGCTTCTGGGTGGCCTCCTCCACCATTTAGAGTGAGCTTCAGGCAAGCCAACCTGAAGAACTAAAGAGGCTGTGACTTGGCTGGGAAACAGATTTAATCATTACAGGAAAGGATGGAAGTTTTTGGCTCAACGCCTTCTGTGAATAAAAGTAGAGAAATAACAGGAAGGGGTTTATGGGAAGAAAAAAGCAGATTCACATTCTCGAGTTTATGGCACAGAGCATGACTGCACAACTGACAGAAGCCCCCAGATACCACAAAACACAATCTCTGCTAAACGTGCACCTTCCTTTCCTGGCAGTTCCTGCTGCTCAGCTGAACACGGCATTGCATTTTCTCTATTTGCGGTGTTTTGATGGTAACCTTGGGACTGGACCTAGATGGAGAGCATCCCATGATGATTAACATGGCAAAGTTTTGCCGGGGTTGAAATGCCAGGACACAACCAGCTCAGTACAGCCCACCCTGCCAGCCCTGCAGCTCAGAGCAGCTTGGAAACCAAACAAGCTAGCCACAGACCTCAGGGGGTGGGAAAGCTAAGCTCCCAGACAGGAAAAGATAACCTTTTACATGAATTACTTACGAAAAGAAGGGGAGCAGAAGCAGATGTGTACACATGGAAAATACCACAAGGAACACAGAAAATCCTTGTTGGGTTTTCTGGGCCCTTGCACACTGCAGGCAGAAAGGACAACTGCAGAAGTAGCTATTTGTTACCTGCCTTTACGCTGGGTGCAAGAGAACCACTCCTGCCTGGCCCAAGGTTAAGCAGGAGACACAGATCGGAGCTGGGCACACAGATTTCTTTCAGAGCATGAACCCTCTCCTCTGGCACAGTCAGAAATTAATTTTGCTGTGCAACTCGGTTACACCTATTGCCATCTGCTGGCAAACCCCAAACAAGGCACAGGAGGAGCCCACCAGTGCCAGCTGGGACAGGTACCCCCACTGCCTGGGAGGGCCGCACCAGAGCTGGGAGCTGCGCCCTGGGACCAAGGTTTCAAAGAGATGTCTGCAAACGGACAGCAGCATGCATGAAAGTAACATAAAAAATGGCAACTTTCATGTTAATAGCTGCAGCAGGTTTTGTCTGCAACAATTATGAAGGGAAAGGGTATAATTAGACTTCCATACACACAGCTTCATGTGGTATGATGTGCAAAAAACATGCATCTGCTGATGTTTCTTCCTTCTTCAGAAAGGTCAGTCCCAAGTGTTCCGCTGCAATTTAGACTTCACTTCCAGAAAAGCTAGCAAATGATGCTCCACGAAAAAACAGGAATAAAAATATTTCTAACTCGAGGTACCCTATTGAAGGTTTCTTGTATCACTATAAAACGGCTTGACGTTATTTGGGGATGCTGAGAGAGAGATTTATGAAGACACTTCAAAAATAATGGGCAGCAGAATGAAAAAGCAGGTTAATCTTGCTGCTTAATCAGGAAAGAACCAGTGAATCAGCTTATCATTTGGCTAGTGTCAAAAAAAAAAAAAAAGGAAAAAAAAAAAAAAGAAAAAGATGTGTGTTTAACTGAAGAAAAGACTGGAAGAAGTGTCTGACTGTCCAGGTTATCTACAAAGCTGTAGTCAAGCAAAATTAAATAAATAAACAGATGAAATATTGCAAGCGTCCCTTCATATGAGACAGGACTTAAATCACTGGGAACCTTTTCAGACATTATGTTACCCCATCAGACGGTCTCCAGCTAACCTGCTATTGCCCCAAAGACACCTGGACACAAATATACTCAGACAGCATGAATGAAAATCTAAATGCTTTTGAAATCACAGTGTCAGGATTAGCAGATGCCTCAGCCTTAATTGCTTTCTTGGTTATTCTCTACATCAAGTTTTACACATCCCCAGGAAAGCACCTCCACAGACACCAGTACTGCGCTCGGCTCGAAGTGGGAGCGCGGGGGAAAGCACTGACAAACAGCAGCCGTCTCACGTGAAGCACACCTTTGAGATGACAGTGCCTGCAAGCAGGATCAGAGGCCTAAGGCGATGGGCAATGGCCAGAGATCAAGCCATTGCTAGAGCTATGTGCCAGCACTGCCTGTGTGACTATGCACTGCCTCCCAGAAAAAAACAACCTGGATTTGTTCTGTCCTTACGCAGGCACCACCCAGGAAAGGCCATCACAGTTGCCCTGCCTCCATCGCTACCACCCACACCCCTGGGTCACCAGGGCTTCGGGGTGCCCCTTGATTGCTTGTGTATCCTCTGGGAAATGAAGCAGCTCTGGCATTCTTTCACCAAATGTGTGGAAAATGTGTTTTCCCTCTGAGGTACACAGGGAGAATTTCAAAAGGCACAGGAGCATGGTCAGCATGTGCTAATCCTGACATTGAGCTGCAAAGAATGCTAGCAGCTCACCCAGGTGTGAAGAGCTCTTCCACCTACACTCTAATACATCCCCCTACCCATGCCACGATGTCCATGTGGAAATACAGAACTGGTGTAACATACACCTGTTTAACAGCTCAAGCTAACGGGGCTGGTCTACATCACAGTGGTAGGCAGGGGCAGCCCATGGGTCCCTGTCCCAAGCACAGAAACGTAAAAAACCTCTAGGATTTTTCCCCACAGGTAATGTAGGTACTTGCTGGACAGCTGAACTTCAGCTCACCCAGTGGAGGCTGCAGCATCCCTCCATTCTTCTCACAGTTTCCTATGGGCTGGATTTCAGCAGAGTCCACCAGCCGCCAGAAGTCATTCTTGTTGTCGCTGCCATCGAGGCGCAGGCGGAGGCGTGCGCCTGTCAGACCCACCACTGTGGCAATGCAAGTGGAGGTGGTGTTCCTGGGGTCCTGGGCTTCTAGTTTCATACTGATCTTGAATTCATTTGCAGGTGGAGTGTATGACTGCAAAGAGAAAAACAGGGACTTGGTCAGAGCCAGGATTTCCAATATATGCACCACCTCAGTCATAAAGCTTAAGCCCTAAGAGCATCAAAACTGATTCTACAGAAGACTGACAGCATCCTCCAAGGACAATATTGGGAGCAGACACCACAGAGCAGGAAAGAGAGTGGCAAGCCCTGGCAGGCCTGTAACCCAGACCACCATCTTTTGGTACTGCATCATCTAGACAACTAGACCCAGCCTTTTCTCTCAGCCCTCTTCTCAAGAGAATCACCGAGCTGACCCAAGACCCAAACAGATACTCCTCCACGCTGCTGACCCTCCAGCCGGACCCAGGTGTTCCATGCCGATTCCCTCCTGAATCCCCTGTACTCAACACAACTACTTCTGTGCTCAAGTACCTGATGCTCAGGGGGCTGCTATACCATGCACAAAGATCGGGTCAATTCCGCAGAAAATCTCCTGGCTGGGCAGGATCTACCAGTAGCTGGATCACAGCCCACTCAAAACATTTTCTCCAAAGGCCTGTGCTTGGCAGAGTAAAAACCTTCTCATGTTCCTCTTCATGCACATCTGAGAGTAAAATCTTCTTTTTTATCTTTGCTTCAGCACATTTGGATTCCTATTAAGCCTCCAATATCCTTAAGCGTCTTCCTTGTCAAAAAGGGGCCTATCTCAGGCACAGAACTCCTGGGTCACCCATGAACCATCATCACCCTTGACCTTTCTTGTCTTCACCCTCTTACCTGCTTGAAGCAATGGGCAGGAGCGGGGATGGCACATGTCTCTTTCAGGTATTTCTCCCAGGTGAAGTGACCTGAGAAGAGAAAACAAAAGGATTCAAATAGGAACTGACAAGCAAAAATCTCAGAAAAATTGATGGCTGGACTCCTCTAACACCGGCAGTTCTCCAGATCTCACAGAGGAGGTGCTCACAGGCAACATGTTTTCATCAAGATCCTCTGATGTTTGTGACCACAGAAGATTTACAACTGCAGCTGACAGGCAGAACAAAGCACGGCGCTGCCTATGGCATCTTACCGCCTCCACACTGCCGAGAAGGGTCTGCGAAAAGTGCGGATAACAACTACAACTTAATATGAAATACCCAGTACAGATGGGAATCTGTGGGCTCTTCTAGACAACTGTCCCTTAAAATTCATTTGTCAGAAATACATTTTTCAGTCTGGGGATTGCGAGCTAAACTGTCACTGTGGGCTACAAGCAGCCCAAATCACCAGGAAAACTGCACCGTGCCGATGTTACAGTTCCCCTGGTCCAGCATGCACACAGCCTGCCCCACGAGCCAGCAACTCAGGAGGTATCAGCCCATCCCCAGCAATCAGAGGACAGGTCAGCAATTACTTCCCTGAAGCGGACACGGAGTCCATAGCTTGGGCAGGATGAAAGCATGGATCCTCCAAACGGATTTACTGGACACAGTAGCTCACATCCAGCACCAAAGCCTGCTCCACCACTGAGTGCTGCTGCTGGGGGAAGTGCATTTTATCCTTCCCTGCACCTTTCCTGTGTACAGTAGGAAGGGTAAAAGCAATATGCCATCCAGGGAAACCTGTTATTAAATGAGGAATTAAAAGCTTCTGTGATCCGAGCAAATCATGACTTTTGCCATTTAAACTGAGCAGCTGGGAAAGGATCCTTCCAGCATGACATTAGCTTGTATTCATCTGAATGGCTCCCGGGAGACCGCTGTTTTCAAGTCATTTCAAGAGCATTGGTGGCAGCACAATTAAAGAGTCAGCTACCGCTTCTCCTATTCACGTCAAGTTTTTAATCAGTCTATTTTCAAAACAAAAGCTACATTAAGAGCCATTTGAGCTACTGCAGTGCACACCACACCTCTAAAAATTCAGGCATTAAGGTCAGCACACATTACTTCAGTTCTGCCTCATGTGCATAGAGAAGCCTTAAGGGCTTGATAATCTTACTAGCTTCAAATAAAGAAAAGAAACGCTGCTTTCTTGCCACCTCCTATGCAGATGACTAGCACACTGTTAAATACCGTGGAAATGAACAGAAAAAGATACAGTTTTGTTGCTACACTGCCTGAATATATTTCTGCTTACATACTCTGACAGCATCTCTGCAATCCTCAGAGTATGCATTTCCATCCGTTGGCATGTATTTTCTTTTCAGCCAAGGTCTCACACTGGGGTGAATGAAGAAATTCAGTGACTTACTCCAATGATACTCTCACAAAACCAGAATTCTTTTCCTTTAACTGAAGATATGATTTTACACTCAGTTATGCAAATGAAACTCTTTGTATGAATAATGTGTAATAAATATCCAGGCAAAGCAAACTCAGGCGCCTTCTGTGTCCCACCCCTGAGCTCTGGCTGCTGATCCGGGTCCATCTCAGCCTGGGGTGGCCCTTCAGAGGCCCTTGTCCATGCAGCACAGAGGATGCCCACGGCAACAGCACTGGGGCGAGGGGCACAAGCCTCAGCCCCAGGGCCTGAGCAAGCATCTTGAAAAGGATCAGCTGCGCTTGGTAATTTTATTTCAAAAAAGAAACATACCCTCCCCTCAGCTGGTTTCAATCCCTTGCTATTAAAAGTAGTCATGGTTTTAATCCTTCCACTTTTCACTCACTCCGCACCAATCGAGGCCATTCTGCTCCCCGCAGCAGCTCACACTACAGTTGGGATCAATGCTGCACAATCCCAGCAGGAGCAGTAAATTTCTGAGACAGCTGCATGCCACTAAAAATAGTGTCTGGACATGGAACTTATTTGAGATTTAATTCTAGACGCTGTTGGGACCCAACCTCCATACGAAGACACACACAATACTAAAACTGCAGCTACTTACAACTCACAGTTCCGGTGACTTATTTTGCAAAGAAAAGCAAAAGCAGCAGAAAGACTTCTCTGAAGTCTAAGAAAAGACAGAGCCAAACCAGCACAGTTAAGCCTTCCTTCCTTCTCTGCTCACTATCAGCCATTTCTTCACATAAAAATGGCATGACAAGTGCAATTAAAGACTGCACCTTTTTTTCAGAATTACTCTCAAACCAGGACAGAAACTGCATACTGGAATTGGAGGCTGCCACCATTGCCTTAGAGCAAAAGAAAGCCCTGAACAGAATGTAGGAAATGGTTTCTCATTAATTCAGTAACATTATTTAGCTTGTGATACAATGTTTTTTCAAGCAGGAATTTCAAAGTACACTTAAACAACCAAATAACAATCAGCTTTAACCTAAAAACTGCAGGAAGAATCAGAAGAAAATGGCGTAACAAAAGTTGGGGTTTTTTTTACAATAAAAGGAGAGCCGCCAGTAAAAAAGAAAAAAGTAGGACCCACTTAAGGCATTTTTAATTGGGGAGCAAAGAACAAGCCCTGAGCTCTGTACCAAAGAAAGAGTGCGCATGGTTGAAGATGGATAAATCACGCTTGGCCCTCTCAACCTTAGCTTGTCTGGACCATACCCAGATCCTGCTCGCCATACTGATCCACTTCCAACACTTGGCTCCAAACGGATGGATCTGCACTGGAGCCTCCACACCAGTCATGCTGTCGGCCAGGACGCCAAAGCTGCCAGGTACCGGCTGATGCCGTTTACAGGCTCGCTGTGCACGGAGGTTATAAGGCCAGAGGGAAACACTGAGAATATCTTGCTTGTCTTTCTCGTTAGCCCAGACTGACTATCTTGTGTTCCATACTCTGTGTTCTCATTCATATTAACAAACTGGATGCCTTACTGCAGAGGTGCTGGACATTTTAGTCTACAAGACTGTTTCTTATCTGGCCTGGGCAAGCAACATAGGAGAATGTTTTCTGAGTGTTGGTCAAAAATCCCTGGGCTTTTTTCCAGCTGCCAGTGAATCACTTTGCTTCACGAACAAACAGTACTTCAGAGAGTCCTAAAGTGTCCCTTTCATTGGTGATGGCACAGGGGTGTCCAAGGACAGAACTGACCGTAGGGACTGAAATCCTCTCTCGCCCCAAAAAGCAAAGGGCAGCGCTTGCTCCACTGCTGCTGCTGACATCCAGTGCAATATGCAAACTCTCCCACCAGCCCTGAAATCGCCCTCTATTTTACCTGGTCTCTGCCTTCTCTTTTGTGTTCCCTCCCTTGCCTTGCAGAGCACGCCATGCTCCCACAGGCTCTAAAGATCATCATTTGAATGGACTGTGCTCCTCTGTGTAACATACATCAGATCATCTTTACAGGAAGGAATGAGAGAAGGACACTTAATGAGAAACACCACGTTTTATGTAATTACATCTGTGAGCCCAACAAAAGCCAAGGATTGTAAACCTATGTGACTCCCTGTAACTTGGCTGTGAAAATGCCTACTTAAGGGTGACTGTCTATCACTTCTGCTTGCCTTTGGAAAGCTCCTTACTGTGCGCTTGTGCCAAAGGGAGGTATTACTTGCAGGCAGAGAGTCAGATTTGGGCTCTGATGTCTTAACCTTCAAAAATATTTACTAAAAACAAAACACTCCACACCCCCAAGGGGTCAAACTACAGCAGTTGTGAACAATGCAAGTCTGCACCCTTGTGTTTGGATTCTCATCATGTTGCATTTAATGTTGATCTTTTGCCCAGAATTTAAATGAAGATGGAGTTTCTGTTTATATCTTTAACTGAAGTCTGGTTTGGGCTCCATTAGCATTTCAGCTCCCGAGGGGTCATCAATCCAACTGAAACAATACATGTGCATTTCAGGTCACATCTGTGAAGGAGAACGTGCCCTACCCAGATCAAGGCATCCCATTAAAGTCTGCAGCCCATATGTGTGTCTGCTAACGAGCATCAAGGCAGCACATGAAAGCAGCACAGTCTGAGCAAACCCTGTATGAAAATCAGCAGAGTATCGTCTCTGCTTACAGATCCAAATGCGATGGTGGCCTTCCCCGATGTCTGGGCGCAGCCTCCCAAGGGGTCAGCTCTCCCACCACGATGGCAGAGCTCCTGCATGTCCTACCCATTATAATTTCCAGGCGCTTTGCTCAGCTGTCAATCTGGCTGCACATTCTCCATTGGTAACAGCTACAACCGATAACATCATCCCACTTACTCACTGTCTTGCTCAGAAGAAACGTGAGAACGTGCAAGCCAAAACTAACAGGTTTCAAACACCAGGATGCTGTCTGCTTTGCTCCTTCTCAGAGGTGTCCCAGCTCAGTATTACCTTTGAGCAGAAATCCTTTCAGCCTGGATTACAGGGCGCTCCGTGCCAGAAAGCTGCTGCAGTTTCAGCCCCCTCGCTATGTACACAAGCTTTGGGCAGTGATGAGCTGCTCAGAGTTTCCACTGATGGGACAGCACAACTCTCAATTTCACAGAATTCTTGATCAATTTCATTGAATTTCACAGAAATCTTAATTGATTTCACTGCATTTCACAGAAAGCTCCATTTCAGGTCCATGTTGCCAATGAAAACAACCAGCCCTCCGACATCTGCAAATGGTGCAGCTCATGCAGATGGGGAACTGCAATGGAGCCCCCAACACCCCGACAGCTAGCTGTAAACAGGCCACGTGAGCTGTGCTGGTGCCCCGTCATGTCACATGGAGCTCAGCATGGGGTGATAGGAGGACCCAGGACTTTACTGGAGGTGCTAACAAACCTCGTCCTCTTGGAGAAGGTCCTTCCCAAACTGTGATCCATAGTACTTCAGTGTAAGGACAGACAAAATGCCCCAAGAGAGAATGATAATGGCTGATGGTGGCCCACAGGCCAATGTACCTGAGAGTCACCACCCTGAGTCTCACCGCGGGGCCCAGGATAACTGAGCCTCTGAAGCACTGCAGCCACTTCAGCCCTCCCAGGGCTCTAAGAAACCTAGGAGAGCCTTTCATCAAGGCAAACACATTTCCTCTTAGAAACAGCTTAACTCAGGCAATCGTTTAGTTTCTTGTTGCTCCATACTTGGTAGGAAGTATGGACATCATCCTCTTAATATAAGGACATGCAGAATGTAAGGACACAAGGACATCACCTTCTTATACTCCGTAAGTGAAATACAGACCCTAAAATACTTTACTAAATTATACAAGCCTTACATAAACTTCCTAAAGTTGGAAGTCTCCTGCATATCCCCTCGAGAGACAGCCGGAGCTGCCAGTTTTATGAACTCAACCTGCAGGCGCTGTGCACAGGGCCACGGCCGGCCCTAAGCATGCATGGGACACCCGATCCCCAAAGGGTGCAAGAAGTGACCAGCTCCTGTGCCACTACAGCCAGCCCTTGCGCTGTGCTCCGCTGAGCCAGCCAGCATCACCTCTGCAGGGCTAAGGGCCAAATTCCTGCCGCTGGGGAGGAGGGAGTACAGGTCACACCATGTCTCTCCTATGGCCACAAGGAGTGGGCCAGCTGCTGCTGGGAACGTGGAAAACGAGCTTGTGGAGGAGTAAGAGGCTCCTTATGCCCCGGACGCATGTGAGAATGTGGGCAGTTACTCTGCGGCACTCATGGCTGGGCAGTAAGAAACAGATCTGCTCAATCCTGTCTGATTTAAAAATGAGCCAGCTCAGCTGTGTGCTTACCCTGGCGTCTTCTCAGCCATTTTTGACTGTGGTCTGAATTAAAAACATGAGGACTGTCCAAAAGCAGTTTCTGTCTGTAAACTAATTTGGCATGCTGCAGTTTCCCACATCCAAGCAACTTAAGCTTTTTAGGGTAAAAAACCAACAAAGGGAGGAAGAAGGGAGCTCTTACCTTGGTACTGGGAGGGAGACTCTGATGGGCGGCTGTACTTGTGCTTTTTACCATCTTTCCAGTCTATGGCTGAGACAAGAAATAAAACATTTGTGTCAGTGAAACAAGCCAGCTAATGCACTCTTCCAACATTATCTGCTCATGTCACCTGCTTTACAGGCACTCTGTTAGAGGAATAACATCCCCATCGTGACCCCAGGTAACACAGACGATTTGTCTAAATCTATGGGGTGTGCTCCCTTCCTCCACACAGCTCAGGAGACCTGACATGAGGTATCTGCATTTGCATCTGAGTCTCTGCCTAGTCATCACCAACTAGTGTTGTCCCACAATGGCAAGCAATAATGTAAAAAGCAGCAAACTACTAGAGCTTCAGCATTTTGACTACGTGAAGAGGTGGCAAGGCTTGAGAGGAACAAACACGAAAGCCATTAAAAACAGCTCCTGTGGATCTTGTATGCAGAGAAGTGGAGCCTGATTCACTCCTTTTTTATTAACTCCAGGTTACTGCAGCCAGCTTTACCCACACAATCAGCCTCGACCCTCTCTGGCAATAGGGACAGGACTTCTCCAAAAGTCTGCACAACTGCCCTTTCCATGCACAACACCAGGTTACCAACATGCGTCCTGCACAGCTCATAGGAGAGCACAGTGAAGTAGCACCAGCTCTGATGAGCATCTCATCTGAGTTGTCTTTGCTCACAGCAGATTTGGGCCTCAGAGTTGCAAAAGCAATAATAAAAGCTCCCAAAACAGCTCTGGAAAGTGATACGAGCAAGAAGCAGCGAATGCCCATCCCTGCCTCTAGTGGCCTCCAGCCATGGAGGGATGCCAGACCAGCGTGCCCTTAGTAAGGTCCTCCACGTGCTGCTGCCTCACGCACCCTGGGACCGCTGCTGCAGTCCAGTTCATTGATTTTACAAAGCATTTTTAGGGCTACTGCAAACAACAGTTCGGTAGTGCTCTATGAAACATGCCTTGACCCCACAAAAAGCAATTCCATGTGAAAGGAAGAAAAAAGAAAACAGGAAAAGTTTTGAAATCTGATAAGCAGCTGAAGGAGGCAGGCCACAATCTGCTGCTAAAGTGGCTTGGTAAGTCTTAAGATGTCCGAAACTGCTTTTGGACCATTATTTTTGCAATCTTCTCTTCTTGACGTGTTCTTTTTGATGGACAGGACAGCAATGGTTTTATCCATTAAATGAACACGAGGGGCATATGGAGCATGGTCACAGCATCACTAGACATGGAGCAGACAAAGACCCTCCTTGGAGAGACACAAATGAATGGAAAGGATGGCAGGACACCCTTCCTGTAAATGTACTCCTATGAAGGACAGTATTCTGCCATCTCCTTAACAAAGCAAAAATAAAGCACACAAAGTATTTAAGTGAGAAGCAAAAAAGCCCCCCAGGATGAGTAACGCTCCTCTCAGTGTTGCAGAATAGCTGTCTTAATAGCCTCTGTGCACTCAAAGTAGCCTCTCACCATACTCTGCAGGTGAATTTACATTTTATTCTTAACCTTTAACATGCAAAAATCCTCATTAAGCAGGCTGCAAAAGCACCACAGAGGGAAAGAAACACAAGAATTTCTGCAGGCAAATAAAGAAAAAGTTCAATGCATTATTAAAAAAGCAGGTAAGTAGGACAGAAACCCACATGTGCACAATGCAGGTGTTGCTTCTGCAACCTATGGCACGGCATTCACAGCACAGGTCACACAGCCACAGTGGCTGCAGGTGCCCTGCTCCACGAGGCAGAGAGGACAAGCTGTGTGCGAGGCTAAATTCAGCCAGCCCAGTCCGCGGCCACACTGCTGACTAATCAACCTGCCTCTTTTATTACCAAGCCCTCCAGCTGCCTCGCAGCAGGCTCTCCCCATTCCCTGCTTTCCTTCATTTATTTTCACTTCATTAAAGGACAAGCAGTGTTAGGAAGAGGATAATGCTTCTGTAAGATGAACCACCAGAGAAGCAAAGGAGACGTTTAGAAAAAATAAAGGGAGGAGAGAAACTGAGCATAGAAATCTCCTGCAATAAACCTTGTGAGCGTGTAGCAGATGTGAACAAAGAACTGCGGAGGATGCTCCATCCTCTACACTTCTCCCTTCCCCCATCCTCTGAAGCGCATGTGATGAGATCACTCCAGTTGAACGCACATGCATGGCACAACACTAAAGGAAATCAATATTTTTGTTAAGCACAAGAAGTTGAAGCAGCTCAGCTGCAGGCAGCCTGCTTGACTTCACCCTTTTTGTTGGGGCAAGCACGACACAGGTACCATGCATGCAGTCACCCTGAGCATCACGGCTGCTGCTGCGTGTAACAGGACAAGAGAATCAGGCGGTGAGAGGTAAGCGTCCGTAACAGATTTCATCTCCACAAGGTAGGCTGGTCTTGGTTTCACGCCTCATTAGAAGGGGGAGGCTTGTGCCAGGGGAGAAGCAGTTTGCCTCATGCTGGGATCACTAGCAGATGGTGCATGCTGCGGGCTCCGCACAGCACCCTTGCTGCCTGACACTGTGCCCCACAAGCCGCAGGGGTGCACCCAGCAAGGGGCTCTTCCTCTGCCTGTCTCAGGGGTCGATTGATGAAGTGTTCTCTGCATGCTGCTGGAGAAACAAGCGGCTCTGTTTCGAGCTTGCAACCCCCTATCCCCCATGCTTGCACCCCATCGCCAGCATCCCGAAGCACTCAGCCCTCAGTCCGCACCAGCTTGCTACTGGGCCTTTGGCTGTGCCAAAAGCATCACTGCTCACCTTTTTGAGGGCCTGGTTTCCGCATTATATCACCTGCTGCTGTCCTTATCCTGGGACTGGCTTGCTTTTAGATAACTGAAGATGTCTAGGACAAAAGAAATAAACATGAGAAAATTCCCCATTCTGGAGCACGCAGTCATCTGCAACATTAACTAATCACACAGCGGGGAGAAAATAGATGCTCTTTCACCATGGGTTGCACAGAACATCTCCTACTGAACACAAACAATTCATTTCAACCCCCCTGAAACTACAAGTCTTTCTCCAATATGTGGACAACTTCAAATTTACGGCAGCAGGAGTGGCATAAATAAGCAAGAGGAGCATACGCCACTCTTCATGCTAACTCTACAGCGGGTCCCGAGCATGTGCATGGAAGAGGGGGCTGCTCTTACTAACAAAGGGAGGCAGAGCTAAAATTTATGAAAGAAAATACATGGAAACATTAACTCTGGCAAAACAGCATCACAATCCCCAGCTCGCCACTTGCAATTCAAATCGCTCACAGCAGTTCTGGGTAATAAGGATGAGAAATTGGACAATGACCCAGGAAATATTTTTGCTTTTAGTACGGCAACGAGTGTCCAAGCTGTGCTGCGGGGGTTTTTTTTCTGAGTTGGAGGAAAAATGGCTGGACTGTCCCCAACAAGAGAAAACATTTCCATTCTTGTAATATGCAAACGTTACTGAAAATCCAAGCTCTTGGGAGATATGTGGACACGTACACGGAGACCAGTGCTCCTGCACAGCCGAACTCGCAGGGCAGCACCTACTGCATGCACCAAGCCTTGCCAAGTCCTGACAGAAAATATCTAAATGAATGGCTGAGCCACAAACAAGCCCTTAGGAAAGCTAGTAAAAGCATGTTTAGACACTACACTAACTAATGAAAGATTAATTGTGTCAATATAACTCCATTTTGTTCACAGTGGGGCAGTCAGGCTGGAGGACGTAAGAGGAAGCTGTCTCAGGACGCAACACTGAGTTTCTGCTTAAAGGGTTATTTACAGATCCAACTTGGCAAGAAGTTTTGACTTTGAAAACCAGGCTTTTTCCAAACTTAAGAGAAATAAAGACTTTAATTTTCTGTACAAGCACTACAAACTACAGCCTTTTACGTGCAGTGCTTGCAGCATTGAGCAATACTCTGAGAAGGAAAATACTAAAGGAATATTAAATACTAAAGGAAAAATCTCCCTAGTTTTTTTTAATCCAAATCAAAAGGTACACAGTAGTCTCTTATTGCCTCTCTCATAAATAGCATGTTTGTTTGTGCATACTTGTGAAAGGAGTAAAGTTTCTTTTCCTTTCAATAGTGGAAGGTAACCTACATGTGAAAGCTTATTTACAACTTTTAATGCTTCTTTTCATAATTTTCTTCAGTCATTTTTATTAAAAGCTAGCAGTCATGGTAGGAGAAGTCCCCCAGCCATAAAACCCAGGGTGAAAGGTGTTATATAAAGGCATCAGACAAGCATTCACCATCTCTAGCTCTGCACCTCTGCTGTCTGCTTGTCTCCTCCAGACGTGGGACTTTCTGAAGTACCTAAACACTAATAATAAATCTCACGCATTTGGCACAGGACCTGTGCTCCCATGCCACTCAGACGGCTTTTGAAAAGCTGCTTCAGCCTGAGCCCTTCAGAGCTCTACCCGGCAGGGATGCATAACCCTTCCCTGCAGAATTATTTGGAGGAAAAATTTGTGGCCATGTATGAGATGCTCAGATACAACTTGTGGAAGGCTGTGGCTTGGGAGGAGGGGTGAAACTCCTGCACCCTCTGTCCTCACACAGATGACAATAGGAGTAACTCTAACTACTTGTAAAGCACACAGATGACTGCTGGTGTCCCTCAGCCAACACTGTAGTGGGCTTCCAGCAAGATCTCATGCTGTGGAAGAGAACAGGACATTGTAAATGTTGCTCCTGTTAAAAGAAAAATAATAAAAAAATAAGTGGCTCTTCCCCAAAGGAGAAGACTTTGGCTGTATGGGGACTCCCACCCTGTCGAAAGCCACATGGGTGCCTGCCTGGGCACTGCATGCTCCAAAACAAAACTCATCTCATCCAAATGAGATGGCTGCAGTGTGGCTCCTGGCACCCTTCACAGTCCTCCACTGCAGCTCTGCACCACCCAGCTCCCCATACATTCTCACACCACAGGACAGCAACATGTGGTTTCATCCTGCAAAATCACAACTTAAAAAAGAAAAAAAAAGAAAAATAAAAGGTGCAAAATAATTTGTGTGCTTCAGGGCCACATAACACCCAGGGAAGAGCCAGAGCCACACTCCACAATGTGCAGCCTGCCTGCCCTGACTGCAGCTAGCTCTGCACAGTGCAGGTGTGAGCCACCAGCCTCACAGCGTCCCAGCGATAGGGACCAGTCCCTGCCCGCTCTTTTTAGCTATGGAGACGTAGCCCGTGTACCCCAGCCCTCCTGACGCTGGTATAAGGTGGGCTTTACTAACACAGGGCTTGAGAACTGGTAACTCCCGCTGGCTGTAATTTAATTCTACAGTTGCCTCAAGAAGCTGTAAAATCTCCACCTTTGGAGACACTCCAAGTGTCACCAGCCACCATCCTAAGCAGCCTGATCTAACCTTGGAGCTGAGCCTGAATTCAAAGCCAGCCAAGCTCTGTGTGCGGGGCTGGACCAGACAACATCCAAAAGCTCCTTCCAACTTGACATATCCTAGGTGGAATCACGCTACAGGCTTTAGCAAGCCTGAAACACCCCAGTGAAGAGGACAGTCTTCAGTCTAGGGAGAAGAAAGTGAACAGCAGAACATGTAAGGTCACAGGCACTGCAGGACAGGAAGTAACGCAGTACGAATGTATGTGGTCTTTACACCGTTCAGGGACTGAAGATTAAAAGAAAAATCTTAAAGTAATAAATAGCAGAAGCTACAGTTTGGTATCCAAGGGGGAAAAAAGGACTATTTCCACACAGAGAGATCTTCCTGAATGACCCTAGACAAAAACATGCCCCTGATGAGAATTTGCCAGCTGTGTCAATGACAGGAAGGAGACAATCTTACTTTTGCATCAAATCAAGTACTCAAGATTTACATAGCCCACCACATGCTCCAATACTCCATATCTCCAGAACCTAACATTTGTACAAAGCTGCATAGCAGAGTTAAAACTCCCCTCTTTTTCAAAAGCTGTATTTCTCATGCTTGTGTATATCAAGATAATCTTGCAAGCACAGACCACAGCTTTACATGGTGTTGGTTTCTAGAATTTATATCCTGAAAGGACAGATCAACGTATAAATTCACTTCAGCAGGATGGTACCTTAAAAATCTAAGAAGGCCAACTGATTTGCTGCCTTTTGTAGCAAATAAAGTACCTTTCTCACAGTTTCAAACAACTTCCACTCACCGAGATATCAAAAGCGGCAGCGGCTCCACTGAACTGTCATGGGCTCTAGTTCCCCATCATTCCTACAAGACAGTAAAGTCAGTACAAATACTGCAGCATATCAAACCTGAAAGCACAGAGACAAAATGAAGAAGTTTGCACTTAATTGCAGAAAGGCTAGGTTACCAGCTGCATTATTCATGTTCATATTTAATTCATTTAAAACATCCAAATTTAAATTTAAAGACAGCTGCAACAAACATTCCCACTTGCCATAGCAAAGCAGCGCAGAACTTGACACAATTTAAGTTCAGCTTGCAATAAGTACATGGAACCACAGCTGTTAAACACCTTTGATATGAGTAAGATCACATCAACTGAGTTGATATAAAATAGTTCAGCTTTTGTAAAATGAAACTATCACACAAAGAAGGATTTAAAAGACTAGACCTGATTAGTAATAAAAAGGAAAGAGACCACAGGAGAGGCATATAACATAATGAACAGCATGAAGGGAGTGAACTGGGGACTCTAAATTATCCCTTCCACAGTACAGCAGGGCAAACCTATAACACAAAAGAAAACCCCCAAGTATATACCAGGAGAAGGAAATTTTGTTTACTGGAAACTAACAGCCATGATAACATCCTCCACGAAGAAGTTGAAAGACAAGTAAACAAGTAACAGTAAAAAAGGACAAAGACATTCAAAAGCAAAACCAGCATTTGTAACTGCATCAAAACATGAAACACACAGGCCGTTGGTACTCACACCTCAAGCAAAAGCTGACTGAAAAGGTGGGGTGGTCGGTCAAAACCTGCCCACCACACTTCTGTGTTAGCTGCTGTGTTTTGGCAAGGAAAAGCCGAGCGCTTGCCTTCCTACCAGCCTGCAGCCAGGGGCAGGACACAGCTCAAGACACGGGTTAGTTAGCACCCCAGTAATCTCTTCCATTGATTTACACCAAGATTTACACCTCAGCTGTATTTTCCTTTTTCTTGTTCAAAAAAATAAAGGCAGCACAGAGGCAGCCAGGACTGGGAAGACCATCCCAGATCATTCCCAGCTCAGACTGCCTCTCCAGCAGCCACACTGCACAATCCTCAGCGCAAACACAGCCAAAATGCGTCTTAATCTAATTAAGTTCTCCCCCCCACTGCTTTTACCAACAGACTCTTCCCAAAGCTCATCCTTATCATCCCTAAGGGGAGAATGATTCAATTTACCTGCGCCAGACTGGAAGGGACTTTCAGTGTTATAGGGTAGCCTGCTCTGCAATATTCTTCCACTAAATGTTGCAATTGCGATGTCAGTAAAACAAAAAGTGAGAAAATGTGGGTGGAAGGCACTGTCACATCTATACAGACCTCATAAGATGCATGTAATCTCTTCATCTACAAAGCCTCCGCTCCTTCAGAGTGCATAATTATGAAAAGAGTTAAAGCTGAGGTTCTTAATGTCTCTTCTAGGCACTTCTTTACTCCACTAAAGGCACCACTTGCATCTGAATTATTTCCTGGGGTTGTCTGGACTTCCTATTATATGAGGAAGATTATGGTGAACCTTGGGATGGAGGCCAAGTCAGTTCACAGCGCTACCATGTTTGATTGAAAGGGTAACTGAAGTTTTGTTTACAGCATGCCAAGCTTCAAACCTCTTTGGACAATGCAGTTGCCAGCAGGCAAGATGTTTTCAGAAAGAAGAGGAAGAGAACTACCAACAGTGAAGCTGAAAAATGGTTTTATTAGGTTAGATACATACCCCACAGATTAGGATCGCGGAAAAAAGAAAAAAAAAAGAAAACTCTGCATATTGCCAGAGGACTGTGAGAATGACGCTTCTTAGAAATCCCATGGGACAGCAACAAGAGAATCCCGGCTCCACATAATGCAAAATGCCTGCAGTCATTGGGTTTTTTCCTTCCACAAAAGCATGGGTCTTGAGCACCAAGACCAGTCCAGCTAGTAAAAATCCCTTCTACATGACCTCTGCTTCAATTGAGTTTGTCTTCATGGGTATCTTCCCATCAGACACTATCAATGTTTCCAATAATGAAGAGCTATCCCTTACAAATTTCCTTAGGAGATGTGATGGCAGTGTTTTAAGTTCCTGCCCGTCAAGGGTGATGACAGCGCTGCCATTGCAGCTTCCCAGCTGGAAGCTCAGGCTGTGCCGGGTCCTGTTTCAGCACCGTTCTGGAAGCCCGTACATGCACCATGAGTTACACTCCCAGTTGCATCCCGACCCACTTAGAAAACCAGGAAGAGAAGTGATGACCAGTTGCATATGACCACCTCGGCTTGCTCATTTTGCCAATTTTCATTTCTATGCTAGAGAAAGAAAGGTACTTTCAGCCTCCTTGAGAAATTAGAAGACTGCCAGCACGTGATTCCAAACGCTTCTTACCTCTTCTGGTTTTCACACTGGACTTAGCTCCTTAAGATTTCTGCCTGACCTGTGGACAGGATAACTTTTTCTGTTCTAAAATCATGGGTTTCCCCCCCCAGAGCACACTCCAGTGAGCCAGCCAACTGACCCCTCTTCTGGGTAGAAGCCAATGACCAGCAGACAGCTCCCAGCACCACCCTGCACACCAGCCTCCTCAGCACCACAAGGAGTACTGAAACAAAATTAGCAACAAATGCTTACACCAGACCTGAAGGAAACTCTCAAGAATGAGCAGCCACTAAGTTTGAAGAGGCGAGTCCAAATTTTTCTTGACCAACAGGTTTATTTCCTTCCACCTCCCTGTTACCATCCTCCTGGACAAGACCGGAGTTTTATTTCTCCTTGTCTGTGCAAAGCTGCATGTTTGGCAGCTCTGAACAAAGGCTGATGAAGCTGCAGCACCTCTGCAAGCATCCCCCCTCCTTAGGACTCCAGGGTCCTTACGTTCATACTAGGAAATTTTTCAAAGAAACACTGTAACAATGAAGGTTGGTATTTCCATCTGGAGTACTGATCCCCTTGTGTGATCTGAAATATCTGATGGCTGCAAACCATTACTCCTTTTTCTACCAGAAGGATTTTGTGTCATTTCCAACATATCTCTCTCTGGAACTAATTTTCTTTCTACCATGTAAGAAGTGGACTGATAAACTCCAGACATCGTGACTGGCTCCTCAGAAACACATTCTTGTGAAAGATGTTAAGACACGGAGGTGTCTCAAAGACGTGATCACGAGCAACGCACTTCCTTAGCTTCTAAGCCAAGTCTCAGGGGAGAACTTATTTTAAGCGAGACAAAAACATGTGCAAAACTTGGATAGACCATGTCTCTACAATGAAAATATCAACTTTATGACTTCCTTTTGAACACCTTCAGGTTGGAAGGGAGAGGAGATGGGTCAGCCTTCTAGGAAATGACAGCTGGATCATCAGACACTGCTGAGTCGAGCCTAAGGGAAAGCCGATGGCTCAGGATGATGGTGAAAAGCTGGGATCACTGGAAGCAATCACTCCCCACCGCAAGGGAGGCTGCAGCAGTTACCAGCTTTCATGACTGTGGAGGAAATGAAATAAAACCTCGCAGGATTCCAATAAAGGTTTCCTTCTCTCTCAAGAAAAACCCAGCATGGGCCTTGGCTCAAAATAGAAATATCTTGCTGTGTATCGCAGTGAGCAAACCCTGCTCTCCATGAAGATTCAAGAGGCTGCAATAAAAACTACATGTTTGGCACGCTCCCGGAACAGGATACTCAGGCCGAGAGAAACGGAGAGAGGGAAGGGCTTTGAAAAAGAGCCCTTCTTTTTAAAAAATGGCCTCATTGCAGTTGGGGTTAGGGGAGCTTCATTATGCTCCGGAATTAGGGAGCATAATTTATGCTCCAGCATAAAGGGATCCTTCATCGCTGGTCCTGTTGCTGTACTGACTTTCAGGCTTTGTGTTGCCGTTGTTTCCCTTTGGGTGAGCAATGCGCATGCACCACCTCCCAGTGTGAACGGGGCCAACAAGACCATGGCTCACCATAAATGTTTTGAAGGAGCCCCGGGAAAAGCAGCAGGTCTCTGTTTCTGGGTGTTAAGCACAGACGTTTCTGACCTGTACCACCACTGTACCTCCAGTGGAGCTCTCCCAGATGCACCATAACATAAACCAACAGAGAGGACTGACTTTTGGGGCAGGTGAAGCACCATTTACATGTAGCAAACCGAGGGACTGATGGACTTACCAAGTGCTGTATAGGAAGAACATGCCAAAGCAAGGAATTGAATCTGTGTGCCCTAGCCTGATGTTTCTGCCACTGAACCATCTGTGTTATAACTATTAGGTGTCAGCAGGACTCACACAGTCAGATGTTAAGTTTTCTGCCTTTAGAAGGGGAATGGCTTGGGCTATAGCAGTGGAAGCTATATGGAGTGGGATGACAGTGTATCCAACACCCAGCCCACAGAGGTCACTTTGAAGCAGAGGAGAAAATCTATCACACATGCACACTACAGTCCTGACCCTGGTATTTTCCGACCATACCCTGACACCCCGATAGCCAGCAGCCAGGCCACATGCCAGCTCTGCACATACCTGGGTTTCCTTTCAAAGCAATCCCAGGAGCACAGAGGGGTGCAGAGGTGGTGCACCCCAGCACGCCTCCCCATCACCCGGGCACAAACTGGAAGGTACAGACAGAGCAGGGTGCAACGCAGAGCACCCTCTCCCGTGAGGGTGCACCCAGCCTGCCGAGGCTCAACAGGCAGGCCAGACTGATGCAGGCAGTAAAGTTTTGCAGCAATGTGGCTATTTTAATCTGCACTGAGCCACATCCAAAAGCTATTAATGAAAGCAGATGGCTTACAGAAGACCTTGAAATGGGATTCTGTCCATGACAGTTACAAAGTCACCCCATACAAAAGCACACAATAGGACGCTTCGAAGTCTTTAAATAAGAATTTAAACAGGAGTGCATAAAAAAAAGAAACAAAACAGTGCATGGTTTCCATACCATCAGGCTCTAACAGAGGCACAACCTTCTCTCCCAGCTATATGACAAGCTAATACAGCACCCTCCCACAGTAAATCATGACTGCTTTTCCAGACAGCAGTTACACACACGATGTACGTGGCCTCAAAAATGTGCCCCAATGTGTACACTCTTCACAGGTCTCTGTTCAACAGCCAGAACATATATTGTACAAAAACCTGTTTAATCAACCTTATACTTACTCTCTGCTGGACTGCGTCTTACTAAAAACTACTAAAACCTAAGCTCTTTAGGGGATGGGAGGTATGGGAAGACAGTATCAGGTGGATAAATATATGCATCGTTTGTAATACTAATTGATGAAATGAATGTACCTTAAATCCAGGAAAACAATACATACCCACGTCCCTAGCAAGGGGAAACAGGAGTTAATCCAGAAAGAAAGGTCTGACCTCCAGTTGTGTCTCTATTGGAAATGTCACAACAGACCGTGCAACAATGCTGCAAGCTGGATGTGAGAATTCCTGAAAAAAGGTTTTGCATTAACTATTTCTAGTAATGTAAATTCGATAAAAGTTTCAGCATAACATCCTCAGGAGACCATAAGCAGGAAAAGGCAGCTTGAGGGGGAATAAAAAAAACAAAGGGATGGTAATTAAGGGACACAACAGAAATGTGAATGAGGAAAGCCTTGGAAAGAGAGGGGAAGGAGATGACCCAATCCCTTATATTACCCCTGTATCTTGCAAGCACTCCAGCACAAGGGAGGAGGATGCTCCCCAGGGACAGACACACAGGGTGAGGTGTTTCCACTGAAACAGCAGAAAGGGAGATGAGAGCTCAGGGAGCAGACAAGAGCAAACCAGCCCTGAAGAAAAGGAACAAAACCACCACTCTCTAATGAGCTAAAATACTAGAGATGTGGGGGATGATGATGGTTATGTACACCTAGCATTGCATTTTCCTGTCTTGTGCTTTTCTTCTGTAACAATTCTGTAACAATTAAATTGAATGCTTAGCAATAACCCTTGGGAAGATATACAGGATGAAAACTTTCATCTTTAAGCCTCACATGGCATCAAAGCAATCGTTAAGCATGTTACTTAGAGTGTGTAAGGTGCTCCCTTCCCTCATCCAGCACAAAGTAACGACCTTCTCCAGAGTTACTTATTTCTTAACTTCCTGGGGTCCCCCACCAACCCAGTCACATCCTTACTGGCAGGCAGCACTGTGGGGGGCAACGACTCAAGTCACACACTCAAGGGTGAATTCTTACATAGATCCCTATACAAAACTCTGTCGCTGACACACCAGCCATACAGCCAACCTTCCCCACCTGCCAGACACAACTGCCTCTGAGAAAACAGGTTCAGGAGGGCAAAGAAGACCAGGTAAGATGATCCCTTTAGTATATATCTATATCTATATATCCTTAGAGTGCCAAATCTCAGGATCTCTCCTGTCAAGCAGTACAGCCAGATTCAGAGTCAAGCTCTTCCTTCCAACACTCCCAGCAGCTGATTCTTCTTGTGCAAATGCAGGACAGACCACAAAAGTTCCCACTGATTTGCCCCATCTGCAAAAGAAATGCCCAAACCCTCATAGTACAGAGCAGAGCCACACAAACCTGGATTTGCCCCTGCTATAGCTGAAAAGGAGTCAGTCTCCGCTGCTTGGAGTGTGGAGACAGATAATCCAGTCCCCAACAGAGGGAAAGAATGATGTCCAGAAGGGTGAAGGGAGAGGCTGCACCACTGCTGTTGCCTGCCCCTTCCAGCCCAGCAGCAGCCTGCCAAGGCACCAGGGCTGCACGGGAGAAGACAGCTCACAGAAACCCACTGTACCCCAAGGGGAATAGCGTGCCAGGGCAGGAAGCAAACATCTTTGTTTTATTTTCTGGCTCATGTAGAGAGATATTAATTCATCCATTTCTTAGGAAAAAGAAAGGAAATTGCAACAGTGCAACATGTCAAGACAGACTAGAAGAGCCAGGCTCACCAAGGATGGGTATTAATTACTGCTTTCTATTTTTATCCTGTGTATAACTCTGGTCTCGTCTGTGACTTAAGGAGCTAAAATCCCAGGAGTCAAAACTGTAAATCTACTGAAAAAGGTGAAATATCCTCTACAGGCTGCAAAGTCTGGAGAAAAAATTCTAACAAGCACCCATCAAAAACTTCTGTAAATTTTAATAACAAAAGAAAAAACAGTCTAGCAGTACACAGGAATATTATCTCAAGAGAATTACTCCCAGAGAGGAAAAATCACTAGCCAGATCCTGCAAGAAACCCTGAGCAGATTGCTTTTAATGATGTAAAGAAAAAGTTCTTAGGCTACTTTACTATCCTGAAGGGCCAAGAGTTTGAAAAACTAAGATACGTTGTGGGGCCCTCCACTGTTGTCTGTACAAGCCACTATGAAATCTCTTATTTTGGCAACAACATGTACATACGGTAGACGCCAGTATAAAAAAACACAACACAACATGACCACAAGCGACCAAAAGTCCATCCTGCAGCTATGAAAGTATGTTCAATGGCTGCCAAAGAGCTAATGAAAAAAATGCACTCTTACAGACTCTATCTGCTAGACATTAAACTACCTGCTGGACATTTTGTACAGCTTATAAAGCCATAAAATATCACAGGGCATTTACAGATTTTTCCAGCTGACAACAATATGAAATAACTGAACAGACCCAGAACAGACAGAGTCCTCTGGTCAGGCAGAGTGGATAACACTGAATATATACTGCCACATACACAAGCAGAAATCATGCCAGCAATGCACAAGATGAGCAAAGCTCATGGTGATGGAAAATGAGCCAAGATAACAAAGCCATCCCTCACCCTCCCTGTAATGCTGGATCAACAGCAGGACTGCCCAGATTTACAGTGCAGGGACTTGGATAATGCCCAAGTGGAATCAGTTCCTCCTGCCCTGTCTGGGGCACAGGCAATTCACCATCAAGTGAGCCACTGTCTCCTGCCACGCTGGGAGACATGTGGCATTGTAAAGCCACCCAAACCCCTCCATTTTGGGACTGCAGAAATGACAACATGGATTTCACCCCTGGAGACATGTGACAAGCCAGGAGGTCTGGCTGTCCACCACAGTTTATTTCCCTTGTGCTAAGAGTCAAGGCAAGGTGCTCCAGGCAAGCAGCGAGGTGGTAGCCTTGCTGGTTAGAGCTGATACCTCTTGCCAATTAGTCACCCATATCTCCTGGATGATGTCACATCAACTGCACATAACATGAGGTACAGCCGATATTCTGCTACAGAAAAAAAAGCATTTTACTGAGTAATCTGCACCTAAAGACAGAAATACTAAGAGCACCAAAACCTGAATGGTGTTACTTCCACCTCCTAGAGAACAACATGGGAACCGTGCATGACACTGTTACTGAACCAGTAAGAACTACTAACATGGATGGAAATTAACAGCCCTAGCATTTGGTGGCTGATTGCTAATGTAGTGATGTGCTAAGTTTTCAACCTTCCATCTGCAGCTGATACTCTAATGGAGACCCCCACCTGAAAACATTTTTTAATGATTCTGTCCTACCTCAAGAGTTATTTCCTTCAAGAGTCTGACTAAGAACTCAGGATGCAAGCTGATGCTGAGGATGATTCCACCATCTTTTTGCTGGCAGGTGCAAGCTTGCCAGACACCAGAAACTCTTGGGCTGGAACTGTGCAATCGCAATCAGTACACCGCTGCCCAGCCCAAACACAGCATTATGCAGCTACAAGGCTCCCAGTTCAGGGCTGCCTCGCATGGGGCTTGCTACCAGCAAAAAGCAGGGAGTATCACTTTCCACCTGCTAGGTACCTTCCACCTGTCTTACAGGTCTGGAGAGCCAGCGTACGCACATGCAGAAGGG
This sequence comes from Falco peregrinus, assembly GCF_023634155.1. NCBI lineage: Eukaryota > Metazoa > Chordata > Aves > Falconiformes > Falconidae > Falco > Falco peregrinus. The sequence goes on from NC_073723.1 coordinate 121,153,323, forward strand.
TGTTTCTTATCAGACTGTAGAGGCATCCAGCCAACAGAAGCGTTCAAACAACTGCTTGACAACACAATTGTGCTCTAGGTACACGCGACAGTGAAAAGTTTCACCAAGGACTTCTGCAGAAGCAAAACGGAAGTAAAATTTTGAAGTTTAATACATAATGAGACTAAAAACTACAGCGGCAACAATTTCCAGGAGCTGGGCAGATAAGAGGGCAGGGGCACTGCAAATGCATCATGCACATATGCTGTTAAAGTCCTGCCTTGCAGGGCTGCTGAAGAGTCACACACTGCCAGCACAAAAACACAATCCAGGAAATATATGAGCCCCTGAGATAGCAATTAGCAGATACTAGTGGCTAGAAAATACGGTAAGAAAGCAGGATAACTGTGTTACAGAAATCTTCATGCAACGCAGTAAGCTTCAATATGGTAAGTGGCCAGCAGTCCACCCCAGCCCATCTGGGCTTTGCAAGGCAGTAACTCTCATCCCATGAAAGAATTTCAGTGCCTCACCCCTTTTCTTTCCCCTTCCTGAAAAAAAAAAAAAAAAAAAAAATCAATCACAGCCATTTCAACTGTAGATCTCTCTCTGAAATGCATCGTAACAATTTTATCAGACTGAAATGAAGAAATGTTATGATAATGCCTTTAAATTATTAGGAAGACCCACTGCAGCAAGTTAAGGGATGGGAAACTAGCTGCAGATGCACATTTCATAAAATGTTCAACCACTGGAAAAGGAGACAAAACCCCATGACAGAGAACAATATTCTGCTCCTCTCTGCTCAGCAACAGTTTTATCAGCAGCGTCTCTATATGATGTTTTGAAGTAATTTAACTTTTAATGTCATCTTGATTTTTGTATTACTAGCAAAAAACTCTGTAAGATGTTTGAGACGTGCATTTTTCTATAGAAGTATGAGACAACTGGGGAATTCATGATATACAATTTTAATAAAACACATGTCACCTGAAGCACCACATTTTCACTGACATCAGCACAGATCAAGGACTGTTAGTTATGGCCGATACAACACAAGGAGTCGGGACCAGGGCTTCCCAGCTGCCACACATGTGTAATTAAACGCACGGCAGTGCACAAGAGCCAGCAGACATTCTCTGAACACAGAAGGGAAAGGTAGAAAGGAAGATCAAACTCTACACAAATGATTGCCTTTACATATACAGAATTTTTCTTCTGTTTGGTAGCCTGCCAGAGAGAAGGTGAAATGTCAAAACGGTGGGGTTGAAGTACAGCAATACCGGCCTGAAATCAAGCAAAGCTCCTTAATCATCTGGATAGTCAGGCACTGGAGTAGATTGCCGAGGAAAGTCTGAATCACCATCATTGGAAATCTTTAAGAACAGCTTAGACAGACTTCTAGGAAACACTACCTCGAGTTAATCCTTCAAGGTCACTCCTAGAAACACTGAAACAACCAAGACTTTCTTCATAAGCATATATCTGATCACACAACCGTTGCAGTAATTTGCTGGACTGTAGCATCTTTTTTTAAAATTTGCCAGAACAAGACACACACACACCCCCAAAAAAAAAAAAAAAAAAAAAAAAAAAAAGGCAAACACACTCAGTGTATAGAGAGCAGCAGCCTCCAGGCTGCAGGAACGTTCGCTCAACTTATTTTTAGAAAGTGGAATTGGTGCGACTTCCTCCTCAGTCCACATCAGACTTCATCAGCTCTTCTGCCTGATCGCTGCGCCTTCATTTAAATAACGCTCCGTGTACATACAGCAGAAATTTCTCATACTTTACGTGCACCACACGGGCAGGAAAGGCCACGCTCTGGCACAAGAGGGGAGCCACACAGAGCTGCAAAGAGGTGGGGGCCTCTTTGCAGCAGTAACAGCAGTGAGCACGTTCAATCCGAGCTTGGGGAGCCAACCTCACCCTAACGCAGTCACCTCTGCAGACCAGCCGGTTTCAGGGCATAAAGCAGCACGGTGTGGACGGTCTTTTGTGCTGCTAGGAGCCAGAGCCAAGTCCAGGTTCTTGGCTCAGAGAAGTGCTGCTCGTCCCTGTGTCCCCCCACGACGTGTGTGCAGCCCATCCCGGCTTCCTGAGGGCTCTGCTTGCTGGCTGCTGGCAGCAGGGGACACAGGGAGGGCAGGCAGCCTCTGGCAAGCGGCCCAGCTGGACACGCATCCCACGGATGCTTCAAACGCAGGCAGGCGGAGAGGGCTCGCCGTGGTGGGAGGAGGCAGGGGCTTACCCGAAACAGGGAAGGGAAAGAGAGGCCCAGGAGCAGGGGATAAGGTGCAGCCGTGGCACGCAGGGAGGTCAGGCGGACAAAGGCCGGCAGCGGGCTGGAGGCATTGCAGCACCGCCTCTTCCAGGCGGGCGGGCGGCAGGAGGGCGATGCTGAACCGCATCCCGAGGGACTGTGGCTTGCTCGGTGTAGAAGCGACGCTGGGCTTTTCACCCTGCACAGAGCTCTGCCAATGCTAAACTGAAAGAAACAGCACAAGCATCCTCCAGCTCCGCCACCACCCCCCTCCCCAACACAAATTCCTTGCTGGAAAGCAACAGCTTTTCCACCACCACCCCCCTCCCCTTCCCCCCGCAGGACCTTGCCCTGGAGCCAAATATCAGCAGTACCCCAGGGAGCTCAGAAGGGTGCACCTATCCCCTACAAGCCCAAGCAAACCACAGCAGATGTAGCTCCAGCAACATGTGAATCAAACTTGTTCCCTCACCACAACATCCAGGAGAAGGGATCTGACATAGTGTCCGCTGCAACACAGGAAGGGCCAGGAGGGAGGAGGAACTGTGTTTCTCAATGGGCAAAGATGGAGCTTCACAAATTTCCACTGGCATCTACTCCTACGGTTTCCATTGCTAAAAACACAACTGAGACACTGAGAGGTTTCTGGACTGTTCACACTGTGTCTGTCTGGAAGACATAAGAGCTAACTGAAGTTGGTTAACTTGGAGCACTTGGCTGGGAGGAGGTAGCTCCAAAAGGAGGTAGGCTTCTGTCTGGTGCCAACACCATTCTATTTACAACACATACAAAATAACTTGTGAGCAAGAAATGGAGAGAGGTGTACATATGTCAGCAGCACAAGCTTGTCCCAGGGGAAAAAAAAAGATCCTGCACTGAACTCTCACATCAACTCCTTCATGTCGGTAATCACCATATCGACTCATGTCTGCTCTCGTTCCCTTATCTCAAATGACCAGTTACCAACCAGAGAGTGGAGCTGCAAGGGTGACTTACTGCTGCTGACAAAGTCAGATCTCAAGAAGACAAGTGCTGGTAGACTCCTCTACAGCAGCTTAAGACATCACTCTGTCCATCTGGCCTGTTGGACGAGGCTGCCATGCAATCAGCAGAGGCAGCAAAATGGACATTCATCTTTCCCTTCAGTTCACAGACAATTTCTTGAACTTTTGCTCAGGATGAGTCTGCATAAAACCATGAGACTATGCGCAGCAGGAGAGGAGGCACAGAGGCAAATTCTGCTTAAATCCCTGCTACAGTGGCAGAAACATTTGGTAGGTGTCTGAGCGAACCCTGCAGAATTGCAATACTGTACATCATGGTGTCTAAATCTGCTAGAGGATGTCTGTCAGAAAACTTCATAAAAGAGTCAAGTACTATTCTGGTTTTTTAAAGAAAATTTAATGCAGATGGAGATCTCTGGGCATTAAAGTTTTCAGTACCAGCCAGGCTGCAGCGATGTCCCTATACCAAACTGTCCTGCTTGGTGAGAGCTCACAATTGAAGCTACTTCTGCAATTTCCTATTAATGGAAACTGCTATGCAGGACAATCAGCAAAGAGCACAGCTTTGCAAACTAGAGGTGGTGGTGATCTCCAGTGCTCAGGTGCTCTCACCAGATACTGGTCTGACACCACGGTCTCAGGCCACTAGATATGGATGAGTCTTTTGCTCTAAGCCCAGTGAGACCTGGTGATAGAGATGGAAGATTTCACGTGCTTCCTCTCAGACATGCACTATCACTTTAAACACTAAGCAAGCATTCTATAAAAGTTTCCACTATTAAGACACTTAAGCTTGGTAAGAAAGGAATTTTTCACAAATGCATCTGAAAAAAACCCACAACAAATAAAAGGCATTTTCCTTTAGGACTAGACCCTGTCATCCTGCAAATAAAGCGGGATGAAACATTGTTCATATCACTCAGCCTGGAGAGCACACGCTACACCAGGGCATACTGCTGGGGTGAAGGAGGGAGTCAAGAGTTATAGTTCCATTACACTGAAGTTTAGTTCTGGGGATTATTTTTACCTTGGCCTATTCCTGAATTATATAAAATATACACATATGCAGGAGATTAACCACCTTGCAAAAGAAGCTGGCAGCCAGAGCTGCTGCTCTGTCCTGAATGTATCTTGCTTCATGTCTCATGGACCCCTCCTGGCCATCTTGTTAGGAAACTTTTCAAACATAAATGAACAAGTAAGTGACTCAAAATCTGCTTGTCCCATCACAAACTGAATTTCAGTTGCAGCGAAGAAAACGAAAAGGAAAAAAACCAGGGGGCTAGATGCAAACATTATGGCTTTAAGAGACCCAAACATGCCAAGCTTTAACTTATACCAGCTTGGAGCCCACACTGCTAGCACGCTACTCCCGGTTTTGCAAATAGGAGTTCACTGAGCACGCCAAGTCCTTTGCCACAAATGCATGGTTCAACATGCAAATATGCAAACATCTGATCTGCATCCTTTTTCACATAACAGTAACTTAGACATACCCAAAACGGGGTCACTTGGACCAACTTATTACAACTGCTCCACAGAAGCTCAACTAACAGAGTCCTACCACGCCCAGCCTGACCACAGAGCTTTAAGGAAAGTGTGGATCAACAACAGAGTCCAGAGAGGGGCAGAGATCAGCTGTGCAGACAACAAGCCCATGCAAAATAGCAAAGAAACAGAGTCTAATCAGCTCAGGAAGAGGGAAAAAAAAATAGTCTTCAAATACTTCAAATTTTGCTACAGAGATGTAGGGAGTAGAGTGTTCTTCACGTGCCCTGGAGATCAGAGAAGCAGGAACAGGCTTAAAGTGCAAGACAAAGATTTTAGATTAAACACCACAAAAACCTCTTTAATGGTGAAGAGGCCCAAGTGTCAGCATACATCATCTGCATAGGATGTGAAGTTGCCAGCAGGAAGAGCTTCAAAAGAAGAAACATTACCCAGGAAGGGTTTCAATGTACACCTGACCTTACCCCACGGTTGGGAAACAAGGACAGCATCTCTGCAACTCCTCTCTAGGCACACTGTGTCTGAGGCTATCAAACAGTTTCAGAGATTCCTTTAAATTACATTTATGGCATAGACACAATCCACTCTACTCTGAAACACAACTACTTAACGAATAATATATCACGATTTATACCCTAGCAGCATCTTTCATTTAAAGACACCAAACTCTGCAGCAAAATTCACCAACTTTCTAGAGATGTGACTTCAAGAATTAAAATATTACTAACATTTTAGACACAGGAAAACCAGAGGGCACAGGGTACAACTTGCAGGATATGCCACTTGTGCTCCTGTTCTAAGCTCTGCATTTGCTTTAATTAGCTGAATATCTGATTTATTTAATACCAACTATTTGACCAAAAAGCAGATCATCAAGATGTAGATTTATTGTTTCCTAAGATGTAAACACTGATACAGGAAGACTGAGGGTCAGTGTATCTCTCTCAAATAAAACACACTTTTACCTTTAATAAATACTTTAAGTATCACAGAAATACCTGTACTTCCTTCTTGCCCACTGTAAAGGGCTCCCCTACTTCTGTCTGCATTTTCATACCATCTACCGGGCAGATCCTGAACTACCCAATCGCACAGCGCAGGCCCTGCGGGGCTCAGCCCACAGCACTTTGTCCAAAGCTGAGCCCCCCATGAGACAAGTTTTATCCCCAGGGCCAAGCCACAAGCCGGTGCTTGATACAAAGCACAAGGGAGGTATGAAACCACCATCCCGCACTCCAAACGTTTGCAGCAAGGGCATGGGGGCACCACAGCCCAGCCAGCAGAAGGGTGAGGGTAAGGAAAGAGGAAGGCAGGGAGGAAGAGGAGGAGGAGAGGTGGCTGTCCCCCTGCCCGCAGCCTCGGGACAGCCTGCTGCACGCCATTGCGCAGGCAATCGAACCGAGCTGGGAGAATATTTTTGCCCGATATTACTGGCTGCCGGAGAGGAGCTACCACATGGCTGTTCTCAGCCACTCACTGCACAGTGTTTACTATAAACAACAGTAAACCCAAACAGAGCCAAAAATCAAAGCTGGGTACCCTGGAGCTGGGTCTCCGTGTCCTGACTTTACGCACCGAAGTAATTAGTTTACTATTTCGCTGCTGATCCTAAAGCATCCCAGGCCAAAGGGAGCCAAGTTGCTCAGTGCATCCAGAACTCAGGCTGCCTGTTTAATTTGGTGTCTCTGCCTTTAGTCGTCAAGATTCCAAACTGCTGCCACGGTTTTACACAGGAGCTTCAAAGAGCCTCCGGATTAAACCTGAACGACGCGCAGCAGGAGCCTGCCTGACACTGTGTTCATTTTTAAACACTTTAGAGTGCACGGAAAGCGCAGCCCTCGTCTTACCCCCGCTCTGTCAAGCGCGGGGCTCGGGGGGGGTGGGGTGCGGGGGGCTGTGGAGGGGGCGCGGATGTTTCCCCAGGGACGGCGGTTACGGGGTTTCTCCGCCCGGTGCCCGGGACCACCCCGACCCCCGGGGGGCAGGGGCCGGCGGCAGGTCCCGCTCAGCGCGCCGCGGTCCGGCTCCGCGACGCGCCGTGCCCACCGGAGGGGACCGTGAGCCCACGAGGGGCAGCCAGGGCACAGCCTCCCCGGGCTCTGCCCGCGGCCACCCCCGGGCACCCCCCGACCGCCGTCCCCAGGCCCGCACAGCGCGCTGGGGCCCCGCAGGCTCGGCCGCTCCGCCGAGCTCGCCCCGAGGCCTCCGGGTGAAGCCGGTGACGGCGGCCCGCGGCAGGCGGCAGAGCTGCTGCGCCCCGTGTCCCCCCCCCCGCGCCGCGGGGGCCGTCCCGGCCGGGCCCTGCCGGGGACACCTGGAAGAACAACAAAGCCCCTCGGGGCGGCTCCGCCGGGAGCTGCGCCCCGGCTGGGACGAGGCAGGCGGCCCAGGGCAGGCGCGGGAGGCCGGCGCAGACCCCCGGGGCCTCTGCCCCGTGACCGGCGGGGGGCCGGCGGGAGGGCCCCCGGGCCGGGCGGGCCCTGACGGGCGCCAACAGGTGCCGGCGGTGACAGGCCGCCCCGGCCCGCACCCGCCGCGGCCCGGCCCCGCGGGTGAGGCGGCGGCCGGGCCGCGCTGACAGGCGGGATCCGCGCCGGGCCGGGCCTGCCGCGCTGCCGCCGCGGGGCCTGCGGGCCCGACCCCCGCCCGGCCCCCGGCAGCGCCTCGCCGGGCCGCGGCGCCCCGTGCCGCCCCCGCCGCCCCCCCTCACCTGCGCGGCCGCCGAGCGCTGGGGCTGCTCAGTCCCTCGCCGCCGCCATGTTTCCGATGCGCAGGGAAGGCGGGGAGCGGGGGAGGGAGCGGACAGACCCGGCCCGGCCCGGCCCGGCCCCGCGCCGCCCCCTGCCGCCGGGACGGCGCCGCCGCGCCGCGCTCGGGGGCAGCTCGGTAGGGCCCGGCCCGGCCCGGCCCGCTTCAGCCTTCACGAACTGCCCCCGCGCGTTGAGCGCTGCGGGCGGCGCCGCGCCGTGTCCGCTCGGGCCGGGCCTCCCGCAGGGCCAGGCCGCTGCCCTCAGCCCGCACCCCGGGTACGGGGCAGCCCCCCACTGTGAGCCCACGCACGGCGTATGGGCAGACCCACGCCATGGTCCCACAGCCTGCGGACAGGCTCCGCTGTGCCCACTCGGGACACCCTGGGCACGGGGCAGCCCCCCACTGTGAGCCCAGCCTGGGGGTGGACCCCCAGTGCCCACCCGGACCCTCTGGGTACCGGGCAGCCATGTCCATCCATGTGTGGGTCTGCCCCCAAGCCCTGCCGGGGACCGCAGGGCCAGGCTGGACCCCAAAGCGCAGCCAGCCAGGGGGACAGGCAACCCCTAGTACCCTCTTTCTTCCCACCCCTCGGCAGCACGTTGCCCGCCGCCCACCCTGCAGCCCTCTCCCAGACACACGTCAGTGCCCCCCCTGTCCCTCCCAGCTAACAGGATACCACTGGTGTCTCACCACCCTCATGGCCCGATCCGCAGCTTGCGCCCAGGGACCCCTGTGCAAGGGACCCCAGGAGCACCCATGGCCTCAGTGACCTCTCCCGACCAGAGACAGACCTCCCTGGGGACCTCCTCCGCCCTGTAGAGCAACCAGAGCCCACCCACGGTACCCCAAAACAGCCCCCAGCACCCCTCAGCAAGGGAACTCCCCAGTAACAAGTGACAGGACAAGGGGAAACGGGCTCAGGCTGCGCCGGGGCGGTCAGATCGGGTGTTGGGAAACATTTCTTCACCGAGGGGGCGGCCAGGCACTGGCACAGGCTGCCCAGGGAGATGGGGGGAAAGTCACCGTCCCCGGGGGGTGCTGAAAAGCCACGTAGATACGGTGCTTGGGGACATGGGCCGGTGGTGGGGCTCAGCAGTGCTGGGGTAACAGTTGGCCTCGACGATCTTTTCCAGTGTAACCAACTATTTGACACATGGCTACTGCAAGGGCCACCGTTGCCCCCATGACCCCCATCAGTGCTGCTTTCCCCCCCATCCCTCTGAGCCCCATGCACCAGCACACACGCAGCTGCCTCGCCAGCACTCTGCATTAGCAGAACCCACCGCCTGCTCACCCCAAGCCCCCACCCAAGGCAGTCATCTCCCACCCTTGCCAGTCAGGCCACGGCATTCCCAGTGCCAGCTCCCAACTGGGGATGCTGTTTCCCATGTGTTCCACACACACACTCTGGCTGCGGGGCTGGTCATGCCAAAGGCTCCACTTCCACTGTAAGGTACCACAGCTCAGCAAGCCGTTCCTCTCAAACAGCAACCACATCACGCTGCAGCTGGACACAGAGCGTGAGATCACATCCTCTCCCTGCTTGCTGGATTGCCTGGAGAAAAAACAAAAATTATTGGGTCCTGGAGATCAGTTGTCATCTTCTAAGCTGCTCGTGCAAATGGACCTGAAGGGCCCCTGCTAGGTAACGGTGACTTTTCACGACCAAGATATCTCGCTGGGACAATGGAGACATCCCTTTGGTGTGACTCACAGACGTATGTGACAAGTCTTCTCAGGGAGAAAGCACCTGAACACTTTCCAAAGTGTGTGCAGTGACACGGCCAGCATCTGAGTCTCTCCCTGAATGATTTCTTGTTCTGGGGGATTACACGGAAACTTGTGCACTTTAGGGCGAAGTTGAAGCGAAAGACCAGAAGGAGCCACCCCTGGTGCAGACAGGGCTTGGCTGAGTTTGGAAAAGGTCGTGCCTGAGAAGGCTCTGCCAAGTGTGGGACTTCCTACCGCAAGGGGCTTTGCTGTATGCGATGGAGGGAAGATAAAGCTGTGAGTGGTGTCTACTGCCCGCTGCCAAACCCACAGCACCTCCCGGGCAGGAACCCGTGCTGGTGCTGGGCAGAGGCACAGGGTGAAACAAGGGCTCTGGTGGTGCAATGGGAGAAGGGACCTTCCCCCCACTGCCCATGGGGCAACCCCTCAGGAAGGTCTGAAACCCCCTCAGCCATTCCTGTGCTCTTCCCTTCTCCTTCAGGGAAGCTAATGCCATCTCCGGCGCTGGGCTAGAGGCTGCAGGAGCAGTATCTGGCTATGCACTCAGTCCCCGTTACCTTACGGTAGTCAATACGAAATCACTCTCTTTTTCTAGTGAAGTCAGGTTAGTCATACATCTGTAACTCTCTGTTAATGACTGTGCCCTTGAAGGAGAGCTGCAAGCCTGATAAGGGGAAACATCCCACCCCAGGAGGTGCCAACAGCCAGTTAATTGCAGCAAAGACAAGAAGTCAGCAGAATGAGACAAACTAGGAGAAAGGTAAATCTGGCAGGGGGAGATCACAACCACCCGCTCCAGAAACCTACCTCCCCAAAAGGGGGTAGACATGAAGCACGTGCACTAATTAATGCATACAGCAGGCAGGGCTAATTTAAGTGTGACTAACCAATGGCAAAGAAGATGGTAATTACCGACCAGAAGTGTAAATTTAGGTGGGTTTTTTATTAGTCATGTAACAGGATAGATACGGTGTGATTTTTGTGTGTAGGTGGGCTTGCTTCGTAGAATGCCAGGTAGTCCTCAGGTTTGTGCAAATCTGTAACAAAGAAATACCTTAACTCGGCGTGTCAGGGGGCTCTCGCACACTGGGTGAGCGATCCCACTCTGCTTTGAGGGACAACAGGAGGATTCCCAAGGAACAGAAATCTACTGAAGGTGATAGATGACACAGTGTAGGTGCTAACACTGTCCTAGTTCAGACGCTGCAAGACTATGCAAGGCCTAAGATCCTGCCCAAAGCCAGATGAGCTTCTGCCTGGCTGGTAGCTCACTTCTGGGATCCAGCAACTAGTCTGCAGCTCTCTGACTCCTTTTGCAGGAAAAAAAAAAAAAGGGATCAGTACTCTCAGAGCAAAATCCAACCTCTATTTGCCTGCTTCTCCCCGTGAAAAAGGGAGACATGTACTTCATCAAACAGGGTGGGATTTCTAAGGTCTGGGGAGAAAACTCTTTGAGACAGAGCTGTTCCAGAACTGCTGTGCAGAGATTTCTCATGTCTTTTTTTTGAATGGTGGTACTGACCACTGCTGAAGACAAGCACTGGCCTGAAAAAACTCTTGTTCCTAAAATATCCACATGGAGGGGATGGCCAGCTGGAAACACTGGTGAGGGCTTTTGTTTCAATATGTGGATTAGTTACGGTGGGATGCAGAGGTAGGTTTCCCTCCATAGCAGGGCTTCATGATGCTGCCTGTCAGCATGGCATCTGAGCACCTTCCCTATAAATTCAGAAGTATTATCAATGCTTCTCATGGGTTTCATCAACTCTGGTATTTCCTCATTTCCACAGTAAACAAGGATTTCATGAATGGAATAAATGTGCAAGAGCTAAGAGCTGCAAGATGGGGACAGGAGAGAAATTTCCTCATTGACTTTAATTTGGAGTTAGTAGCTAGCTGAGTTCAGAAGGGTTTACATATGACATCCATATGAGCACCACAGGAATTCAGTTTGATTAATATTACAATGGAAACAAGCCGCAGAAATGGTTTGCCATTTATTATGAAGTGTTGCCAAAAAAGCTTAAGCACATTTGCAGTCTGGTTTGGGCCAGATCTTGGAGAGTGCCAGCACGATAAATGACTGAGAGCTAACAGCTACAAAAGGGTACTGATCCCCTGATGCATGTGGTGTCAGACACACCGGAGCAGGACCTTCAGAAGGAGAGGGTGGAGGTGAATATAAGCCAATGTGACTGGGAAGAAAACCTCCTGCTGTCTGCACTTCCCCCCTCCCTCTTCCTCCCTCGTTACTGCCTCTCAGCAATCTGGGGCCAAACTTCCTTCTAGGCTGGTTCCCACTATTTACAATGTTCCCATTATACCATTGACTGTTTTTTGCCAGAAACTGATCCCGAATCTGGCATGGATGATATAAATATAGACCATGATCTGCTAGAAAAAAACCCTAATGTCTCATGGTCTGTGACCTTCTTATTCTGAATCTGATATTTAATAAAAAGGTGAATAACAGGGCACAGGGATGGAATCAGAGGAGGATGATCTAAAGGAACATGTGCACACAGTAATTCTGGGTCTCTCATTGACAGGCTTTTTGACCTGACCTCTCCCTTGGAGAGGGGAGGTGGGAATCCCTCCCCATGACTTGAAAAGGCAGGAGAAAGGTTATTTGCAGGGTTTAGAGTCCTGACAAGCAGCAGATCACCTCAAGGACCTCCCATATGTTCCCCTTCCCAAAGGAGTCTCTTATTGAGACCAGCTGTTGAATTTACCTGGGGTGTGCCTTCCCAAAAGGGTCCATTTTTGTTCTGAAGGCTTCACAGGCTGGAAAATCACCCTTGTTTGTACAAGCAAGCTCCTTTGATAGTGGGAAAATGTCCAGCTTCATGTCCCAAATGCTTGAGGCAGCTCTGCATTTCCCTGCCAGATTGCAGTGGTCCTTCAAAAAAAGGCTGCACGCTGTAAAGCCCTGCAGACCCCCTCCCCTTTCAATCTCCTTCTGAGGCAACGAATTTTCCCATTGTAACACATTTCTCTTTCTCCTTTTTCTGATGGCTCTTTTCAATGTTTTCTGTCTTTTCCACATCCACCGTGGACACCAAGCCTGGGTACAAAGTGCCAAGGTGTCACTTTCTGTTATTCTAATACCAAACTAGCCAGTCCGTAACTGTCTGATTTCAGGCTCTCACGATAGCTCGATACCAGCACCCTGCCTGTCTCAGCAGTTGACTGGTATTTCAGAAGCCTGCTATATACCTCCATCAACTCTTTAAGGGTGCTTCTGTTTCAGTTATCCAGGCCTAGGTTTAAAAAAGAAGTATATTTTAAATATTTATTTAAATTTCTTGGCTAATAGCAGTCTTGCAGCCTGAAGTATTACAGAAAAATGATCCTGTTTCTCTGCAAAAAGCAGAACATCAGAAGTTATTGAATACCTGATTTGTTACCGTTGTTCAAATAAATTTCCCTACGTCTATTAATAGAATCAAATGGATTTGAATTTCCTTTGTTCCTAGCTTATTCCAAACATTTCCTACTGTTGCTCTTTAGTCCCGCCAGCCATGAATACTTCTCCTAATAGCTTGTTTCTTCTCTTCGTACCCTTCACAAATTACTGCACGTCTTAATACAAGCTGCCCTCTCTTCCTCCCGTAGGGATTCACAACTCAGGAGCCCTCTTTGATCCACCTGTCGGAAGGAAGCGCCATTCCCAGGACATAGTGAGCCGCTGCCGATGGGTCATTAGCGCTGGCACTGCGGCTGGTGGCTGGTGGCCAGGCGGCGTGGGGCGACTGGCACGCGGTCTGCAGGGAAGGGGCAGGGGGCCAGCAGCCTCACGCCGTGTGGGAGGGGGCAGCAGGGATGTGAAAGAGCCGGGGCATGGTTGCTTGCTGCTTGGTGGCCTGTGCCCATGTTGTCACTCCTGCCAAGAGAGAAGAGGGATGCTTCCCGAGGCTTGCAGATGCAGCTGGATGGGGGAGAACTTCAATCACGTCTCTAAGTCCTGTCCTCTGACGCCCCACACGCAGGGGCAGCACCAGGCAGGTCCAATTTTCATTGGTTTTCTCTTGCACAAAGAAAGAATAAAAGAACTTTCCCCGCCCTGTCCAAACTTCGATTGTTTGAAGTATTTAATTTAGCAGGGAATGTTCTCATGTTCAGTCCTTCTTTTGCACTTTCTCTCTTCTTTCCTTTTTGCCATTTTCCCCAGCACAACACCTGCTTTGCTTTTCAAGTTCCTGTAGAAAATTTCAAGCAATAGATATTTTTTTTTTCAGAATCATAATAAACTATTGGAAGGAGGGAACAGCTGAGGTTATTGATTCAATTTGATTCATCTTTGCTTAAACTGTCTGTTACATTTCTGGCATTGCCTATATTCAGGGTCATCTTGGACTCATTGAACTTGAATCGATATAAAATGTTATTATTTATATGTTTTACTATTTGTTTGCCCTTACTGCTCTTTGACACATACGTATCAATTGAGATCATCAATTTACTACTTTTTTCCCTTCTTTTACAGTGAAACAGGATGGGATTGCAGCCATTGCTCTCCCTCTGAAGTTGTAACCATCCTGAGCATCTAAAAAAAAGTTTTTCCAGGAAGCCTCCATCTCCGTTCCATTTCTCTGAACAAATTTTTCCTCCCCAGAGACCTGGCTGATAGCTTGCAGCTCCTTCAAAGGAACAGACCCATAGACTGCAGGCTGGGGTCACCCTCCCAGTGAGCACGGCACCTTTCTAGTTCCTTCAGAATAGAATATCCCTTTAGAATACAAAAAAATAAAAATAATTTATGCTAATTTAAAAAATACAAAATCAACAAACCAAAACATATAGTCCACAAGCGACTGAAGATTGTATGCATCTTTTTAGGAAGCTTTTCTTTGTGCGTGTGGTATGAGTTCATCTAAGTACTGCTCCAGCTCGGCTGGTTGTCCTTGGAAAACCTGTCATTTTGCACTGAGGAGGGTGCAAGCTCAATGACACTGAGTATTTTCAAGTTGACACTCTGGAAAGCCTAAACCTGGGACTCACAAGGGGGTTAGCTGGGAAGCTGTCTGAGTTGTGAATGGTGAGATTCAGCAAGCCTTGAAAACTTGGAAAGTCCCCAGGGACTGGGGGATTACAAAATTGTCATGATGGTTTGGGAAAGGAAGCCACGAAACCAGATCAAATGGTGGGAAGCATAACTGAATTTCTACAGCTAAGCATTGGCTAAACAAGTAATTAATGGTTTTTGGCATGGCAAGTAAGTCTTGCTGGACAATCTCATGGTCTTTGCTGTGGGAGATTTGGGCTGGTGAGAACATCCATGCTGGTGCAGGCCATGTCTGAGCACTTTTAAGCAGACACCTTGGCAGCACCATGAGATCAGGAGACCAAACGCAAATTAACATGGAAACAGTATGGCCAAGGTACCACAGAGTTTGTGCAGTAATTTTTTTAAAGATGTAGATGCCAATAATGAATTCCACAATAACATTTGCAGATGACAAAAAACCTGAGCAGGACAGGTTGCTGATGCAAAACCATCAGGATCATTAAATAGTCCCAGTCCAGCTACTGTGTTTAAAAAGCCATTGACAAAACCACATCTGAGAGGCAGGAAAACATGTTCTCCAGGTTGAGAGACTGTCTCACAAAGCGTCATTCAGGGCAGCTTCAGAGTCATTCTGTGCATCCGCCTGACATCGGGTTTATAAAAGGGGAATAGCAAGAAGTCAGGAGTGACCTAGATCCTTCACATGGCATTGGGAAAGCTATTACAGGAACACTGCGGCAGCTCTTCTGTCAGCCTCTGACGAGGCCTGCAGGAGCACAAAAGAGGGTTGGAAGAAAAGCTACAAAAGTCTTCTGGGGGCTGGAAACCATCCTTGACTTGAGGTCAAGGAGCTCTTCATGCTTGGTGCAGAAAGCTGGAAGATCTTGGCCTTGGTGTGCCCCTCTCGTGGGGAAGCAACTGGCCGGTGCAGTGAGATGGAGGAGCTGGGGATGGAAGACGGGGGGGATGCAGAGCAGGAGGAGCTGCCTGTGCCCAGCGTGGCCTGACCAGGACGAGGGAAACCGAGCATCTCCCTGCGGGCAGTGCTCCGAGTCACGTTTCTTGGGCTTTATCCCTTCATTGTTCCACGCCATCCCCTGGTGGAACAGGGGAATTCCTGCACTGAAGCAGTGATTATATTTAACTATCACACACTGAGCTGCTGTTGTTACTGAAGAAAGACTTGTCTGGGCTTTCCTTTCTCCACATTATTGCGGGCCCATCCCACTTGGAGATGGAGCATGGTGGACCCTGCTGTCACCTACAACAGAGTCTCCACTGGCACTGACCGATGTCTTTTGATCAAGCATGAACCCCGGGAGGAATCTGCTCCTCAGGCTGGCAGAGACCTGAGAGGTTTCCACCTCTCTCGAAGCACATGCTTTGCCACATTGGCCCAGGGGGGGATTGTGGTGGATCCCACCTGATCCAGTGGCCCTGCTGGTCCTTTTCTGCTGGCAGCTGGGTCCTACAGAACTGAAGTACTTAGCCTCACTACACTGTCTGGGCTCAGTAGAGAGTATTTGGGTGAGGCTATGACCTACGACAGATAAAAATTGCAGTAAGTGGTCTGTAACGGTTGCTTTCGGCTTTAATTTTTGCAGCCCCTCAGTGGGTAGAAATAGCTGCTCCGCCCATTCATCTCTTCCTCATTAAATAAAATTATTTGCTGTTTGCATTGAGAAGCCCCTCCCGAGTTGACAGATCTCAGCCGCTTTCACTCGCCCCCTGCCTGGCTGCTGCTGTGCCATGGCCCGGTGGGGATACATCCCGTGACTAGTGACAGTGGGAAAGCAGGGGTCAGCTCTTGGTCCTTCCCAGGGCTGGCATCGCTCTGAATTCCCCTGCTTCAGGGAAGCCCTTGCTGCAAGCTCCTTGCTCCTGCAGCACCAGCCGTGGTGCCGCACAGATGCCCACTGTGCTGCCACAGGTGATGTTCCCTGCTGAGCTTGCTCGCTCGCTGGATCAATAGTTGACAACCATTTCTAGCCTGCATTTACCTTTTTCTCGTTACCACTTGCAGCAGGTCCTTGAATGTGTGCTCTGCCCAAAGCCCATTGGAAAAATCATTTTGGTGCATTAATTTGTGCAAGTTGTTCATTCTGATTATTGACAGGTGGCTGGGCTCTGCGGGGACACAGCTCACAGCGCAGGCAGGTGCCAGGGGCCGCGGGGAGCCCCTGGGGTTGGCCTTGTAAGAGAATTTTCCAGGGCATCACTTTGTTTTCCTACAGATATGTCACTTGCTTATTTATTGCCCGTCTATAAAGACAAGAATACAGAGAGTGTGTTAAAGAAAGGGGGAGGTTCCTGTGCAGTCCTGCTGGGAAATGGCTTACAGGGCTATTTCGCGACACGAACTCGGAAATCAGGCTGTTCGATACGGAAATGGAGCTGCCTTTGCTTTCAAAAATACTTTTCCTATGTAATGTCTTAGCTCTCCTCAGGACGTTGCTTTCAGCCCCTGCCAGCATGCTTAGGAGAGCTGCAGGAGAATTTTTTTTTATTTTCCAGGGCTTGCACAGAATTTGCATCTGCCCAAACTACGGAGCCCACAACCCGTACCTGCCCACGACGGGCTGTGCTTGGTGTGGACGTTGGACAGGTGGTTGTCTCCTATCGCCCACCCTCTGGCTTAGGTGTTTAGCCTCCTCTTCTAGTCCTCAGCTCGAGGATCACAGGGGTCCTGGGGCAAAGTACTGCATTGCAATGGCATCTGGGACGCTGCCTGCAGCACCGGGCACTGCCTGCACCTGCCCTGCCTGCAGCACTGTCCTGCCTGCAGCACCAGCAGCCCGCTGCACTTGCAGTGCCCTGTGCCACCTCCTCATGCACTGCCTGCCTTGTGCACCACCGGCAGCACCCTGCACTGCTCTGCACCCGCACTGCCTGCACCTCCTGTGCCCTGTGCTGCCCAGAGCCCCCTGCAGCGCCTGTGCGATGCTCTGCCTGCAGCACTGTGCTCTGCCTGCAGCACCCCGCGCTGCCTGCAGTGCTATTCCCTGCCTGCAGCACCTCGCGCTGCCAGCCCCGTGCACTGCCTGCAGTGCAGTGCTGCACCACCTGCAGCGCCTCACGCTGCCTGCTGCTCCGTGCTGTGCCTGCACCCTGCGCTGCCTGCGCCATGCACCACCGTGCAGTGCCTCCAGTGCTGTGCATCGACGGGTGCACTGCCTGCAGCACCACGCACGCTGCCTGCGACGCCCTGCAGTGCTTTGTGCACTACCCTGCAGAGGGGTGCGCAGCCTTGCTGTGTGTTTGGGATCTTGCCCTGATCTGCTCTGAGACACTGAGAAAGGCCATGCAAGACGTTTCCCCTCTGTGGGAACTTGCTTTGCTGAGAATGCAGGGACCTGGGGATGCTAATTTGCCTCTCTCAAAACATTAATTGAATTGCAGATACAAACTGATATTAGAGTATTCTGGAAATAAGATATAAAAATATTTCCTGGCACAGTGCTCCATATTTTTCTTTTTTAACTTTTTGTGGAGAACAAAACATGGCTCACAAATACCTGCCATTAGTTTCACTGATCATTACAGTGTCCCTAACCATGCCACAGGCGTGAGATCTGCAGGATGCTAAACATGGAGCCTCAGAGCCTGCAGTGACATACAGGAGACAAGAGGATGAGTGGTGCCAGTGCCTTGAGTTCCTGATCCTGCTTTCTAATAATTAGGTAAAAATAAGCCAGAGGAGTAGGAGGTGAGGAGTGCTCCTGATGTGAAGGAAGCAAAAACCTTGGCAGATCAGGGAAGGGTAGGTCCCCTCTTGACCCAAATCTTGTGATAAAGAGGATGCTGTAGTAGTGGTCACGCAGGGGCTGAAAATTACAAACTTGCTCTTTTTTAAGAGCTGTGCCTCCCTCTGAGGGAGCATCTCTTACTTCTGAGGCAAAATAGTGCTGAGCTCAGCTTGTGGCTGCTCATGGCATCACTGAACATGGCCAGCAGTGATTTCCCACTGATGATCCTGAAGAGCATGACGTGTCTGCGGAGCAAGGGCAGCACGAGACGGGCTTCAGGAGGGGCTCAGAGGAGATCAAACGTTTTCCGAGAGGCTATGTCTGCAAGCGGCCACAGCAATTTAAGCATGGGAAGAGATAGAGGAGTGTGCCTGAGCACTGAGGATGAAAAAACCTGGGGGAATTTCAGTAAGGGATGAATAACAAGCCCATAAAAATATCATAGAAAAAGTGATCTGCAGATGTGTAAGTTCATCTCAGGATACTGATGGTATATGGGAAAAATGTCTGAAGAGGAAGAGCTGAAGTACAGCAATGCATGGGACAACTCCAGTGGGACTTACGAGTCTGAAAGATGAAAGAAACACATGATACTCATGAGAAAGAGAGAGAAAAACAGATAGGAGATGAAAGCCTCACAGGTACCATGGTTCTCCATCTGCTTTCATAGGTAGGAGACACGCTGGTGGTGCTGAGCAGCCTGGAAGCACAGCTGCTCAGAGTTATGTTTCCCTTGCAAGAGTGCCTTTTGTTAAATAAGAAAAAAAACCCCAACCAATCCTGGAGAAGCTTATTTTTTACATTTCCATTTTGACAAAACTGGAAATGAAGAAAAGGCAGTTTTGGAGTCTTGCTTTTGCCCTTCCAGCGTACACTGTTTCAGTGGCAAGGCACAGGAAGGAGAAAAGAGGCGGGAGAAAATGCTTAGAAGAGAAAAGGAAAACAACATGAAACAAAGGGTAGGAAAAAACTTATTTCTTGAAACTGATGGAATTAGTGATATCAAGGTTTTAAAACTAGTTGCTATTTTCCCTTCCAGCTAAAGCAATCTTCAAAGGTCTGGACTTGACTCTCGTCGTAGTCCCAGAGAAGGAAATAAGTAGGTGAAGCTGTGAAAAACAGACTGTAAGTGCTGAAGGGGATGAGAGAGATGGGGTACAGGAGGAAAGCAAGCGCTGCTCCTGCGTGCCCTTACGGCTGGCTGTGACCCAGCTTGTGCCCAGCTCTCCAGGGGCTTATGAGGTGATCCAAGGCAGCGCTTGATGCTCAAAGCTGTCAGACCTGATGCAATCGCCTTTGCAGTGCTGGCGCTGGAACTGTACTGCCTTCTGCACGAAACGAGGCAGTCTGGGAAAGGAGAGGGTCCTGCAGGAGACTGGCTTGGATCTGAAAATGGTAAAATCTTGGTGAACTTGCCCCAAAGCCTGGCAGTTTGAAAAGCTTTTAGCAAGTCCAGGTCTACAAGTGTAGAGTGAAAGTTGCCGTGGGAGGAGTGGGGTCTTGCTTTCTGCAAGGGCTATGGCTGCCCGACCAAGTCCCTGGGGGGAAACCATCCTCAGAAGAAAAGGTTTTAAACCAAATCCACATCCAGATTAATTCACCCCCATCCACATTCTCCCCTGTTTGAGACAGCACATAGCCCTTGCACACAGACCTCTCCACGTGCTCTGCCCCAGCATGCGGGTGACCCGTGTGGGGCTGCATGCTGGAGAGGGCACAGGCGCGGGGGCTCCTGGTGGGTCTCCTTGTGGTGGCACGCAGGGATGTGGCTCTGTGATGGGTGACGCTGCCCAGCTGAGCCCCACACGGATGGGCTCCCATGGTGCCTGGGCAGTGGTGGGACCAGCTGGGGCTGCGTGTGGACACCCAGAAGCCAGAAGAGGCTTCAGGGTGCCGTGGTCATCCACGAGCCTCCCTTGGGAAACCAGATAGCTCTGCTTGCATTGGGATTGGGGGAGGTTTACGTTCCTTGGCTCTTCTGTGCCAGATTATGAAGTACAGGCTGAGGGATCTCCTTCTTGGGCTTATCTGATGCCCAGAGCAGTGGAGAGATGATCCTTCTGCAAAACCAGAGAGGTCTTTGCTTCTTGGAGCTGGACTGAGACAAAGCACTGTTGGAGTCGGGGGCATTTTTTCAGCCTAAGCAGAGAGGACAATTTTGAAGCTTTGGTAAAAGCAGCAAAACTCTTGTGACTGCCATTCCCACCTCTAGCTCATCTGAGAGGATGCTCTAACATACCCAGCTGGGACTAACTCGGGCCAATATGCTAAGACCCAGTCCGATACTGACTCAGCACAGCTAGAAAATTTAAAATGTAACCACAGCAGGTTAATTTCTTTCCTGCCTCTAAAAGTTTCACTGCCCGAGTTCTTGCCATGCCGCAGAGCTGGTGGCATGGGTGCTTCACCAGGAGGCAGCAGCACAGAGGTGTGAGTGATGCTACAGGGGACCCTAGCTGCTGTGTTTTTTGGTACCTTGCCTGGGCTCAGGCTGCTCCTTTGCTTTCGGGGCCAGCCATATTTGTTCAGTAATGGAAAGGCTCCCTGGCTGCTCCGAATCGCTGCTGGAGCACATTAGCGTGAGGCTCCATTAATTAGAGACAGCCGGATTTGCAGTGAGCTTATTAGAGTACCGATGTTAGCCACAGATTTCTCAAGTCCCTCTGAAACCTGGAAGGTTTCACCTTTGTGAAACCTTCTTGCACACCCCTGTGCCCAGGAAAAGCCCCACACTGTGTCACCTGCCCCACGCTGTGTCACCTGCCCCACGCCTGGTCGAAGCTGCCCTGGGCTCAGCACAGGTGATGAGGTGCATGGGCTCCTTCACTAGAAGGGGAGGCTGGTGCTTATGCAAGTATTTCAGAAGACAATTTCTTCCAGTCTTTGGGAAAAGAAAAAGAAAACTTCTGCTTTCCTATATTTTTCAAGGTGCACTCCAGCCTTTTCATGTGCTAGTTGACTTTCCTTAAACCTGCATTTTCCTTTAGCTTCATTTTAGCCACTTCAGCTCTTTGCTGCCAGTGCTCCTTCCTTGCTCAATATACCGACCTGTGCAGCAACAACCCCTCATGCTGCTGCCGGTGAGGGAGGGGCTCTCCATGGGCCTGGGGCTGCAGTGCTGTGGAGGTGGGAAGGGGCAGTGCTGCCTTCAGCAGGCTGCACGTCCCAGGGACCTGGTTCCTGACTCAAACAGCTCCCAGCTATCTTGTCTCCTTCCTTCCAAAAAGACTCTCAATTGTACCCATCGTCAGGTGCAAGAGCCTGGAAGAAGATCTGGTCTGGCCATGGGCGGTGGGTTATGCTGAGGTTGATTTTTGTGGAGGCTGGACATGGCTGTATTTAAAGACCATCGAGGGAAAAGGAAAAGGAGATGGGTTGGAGAGCTTGTTCTGAGATGAGGAGAGGGATGCTTTTTTAGGAAATAAAGTAGTTTGAGTCTTTGGTGCTGGACAATTTTTAGTGCTCAAGAGGGGGAAACTGAGGGAGCATGAGAATTTGGGGACCTCCCTGCTACAGTCACCAGTTACACCAAGTGACTTGCCGGATCTACTCCAGACTCTGCACAATCCTGCCATTTTCTACTTGATCTACACGTTTTATTGCAGAAAGACCAGTTGGGAACATCCAGAACAGACACTCCTGATGCAAAGCTTTCGGTTTCTACCCCTTGACTCAAGAAAGACTGCAGGTTGACTGTTTTAGCCATACAACAGCCAAAGTTGTGGCATGGATGGTGTCATGTTTAATATGGATGGTTCATTTGTTATAATCTCCCACCTGGAAGTCACGGAAGCTGTCCTTGACAGGGCTGTGCTATCACAGCTCTCCCCATATCTGAGCACCTGGACCATGACGTGGTCCTGTTTGCTGTGCTTTTGCCCTCCAAGGGGATGGGCAGACTGGCAGCAACAGGAGGAGGAGGAGGAGGACAGAGGTGCCCTGGGGAGGCTTCGGTCCTGTGGCCACCTGGTGCCCTGGCACCCACCGGGCTGCAGCTCCGTGGTGCCCCGCGCTCCCGCCACAGCAGGTCCCCATGCCCGAGCCGAGCAGCCGAGGCTGGAGCTGTGTGAGCCTGGGCTGAGCTCTGTCTGCACCATTAGGCTCCAGCAAGGGACGGCTGCAGCAACCTGCTGGAGGGGTAAAAGCTGCAGGTTGTTGCAGAAGAGAAATACAGCCTGTAATAATAGCGAGCAGCCACCTACTGCCCCTTTATAGGAGGCAATAAATCCTGCCAGACCTCTCACAGGCGGCTCCTGCTTGCAATAAGGGGAGAGGTGAGCTCCTGCCATCCAGCCCGCCTGGGAGCCCCTGCTCCCCGTGGCAGCACACTCGCAAGGTGAAATATCTCCGAATTACACACACTTGATCATGGCATGAATTATTAGCAACTGTTGTTGGAGAGTGTGGTTCATGTGAGAGAAGCAAACAGTCTTTCTTCTCCCCAGTACAGGCGTTTATACAGCCAGCTGAAACCACAAGAAATGCGGGCAGGGATTCAGGCTGTTGGAGGTAGAAAGAGACAGAGTTTCCAAGAGCTGATTAAAAAAAAGAAAAGCTTGCAACGTGTGCTCTTTCAAAACCGAAGGAAGTATGATCTGCCATGCCAGCCTTGTCCTTTACCATGCACTGTGTGGTGCAGCCTCCCTGCGTGCCTCTGGGGCAGATTACATTTGTTCATCTGGCCCCAAGGCCTGCGAAGGGTTCACCTCCTGGTCCTGCTGCAGGGCCCAGGCTGAGCAGCATCGTCTCTGGAGCAGAGGAGACAGGGCTGGAAAACAACTGCCATCCCTGACAGATGCTATGGGGGAATTCAGATGTGTGTGGCCCAACTCTCCCTGGTGTACACAGGTCTCCTGCCACATGCCCTGGGATGCTCTGCTCCTTGGATGGTGGGTTTATGACAAGGGTGGAGGCACAGACTGTCCAGGACAGCTGGGTTGTGTGGTAACTGGGAGGGCTTGAGCCAGAAGTTAGCAGCCCTGCTCCTGCAAACCTCCTTCGAAGGCGCTGAGAGCATCCTCCGAACAAGAGCAGGGAACCGGAGCTGGTTTGAACCCAGGTTAGGAAGTGATCTGTTGGGCAGGCGTTGGGTGCCTGTGAAAACCCTGTGCTGGGAGGAGGTCAGCAGTGGTGCCAGCAGCGTCAGACCCACTGCCTCAGGCTCCACTATCATCTCGCTCAGGGGTAACCACGCTGCACCCTGCTAGCCCTGAGCCAGCCAGCACCTCTGCTCCCAGGGGGGCACAGTCCAGCTTCAGGTTTATTGTGTGTGGAACATTTGCAGGACTTGGGCTATAACTGTTTCCATCCTGATGCTTATTAGTAAGCCATCAATAGTTTAAGAAACTGCTATAGCCAGTGCAGAGACTGCTTACATCCATTTTTCTAGATGTTCATAATAGTTTGAAACGTCCAGCTGAGATTCACACACGCTGTCTGCGCCAGAGGGTGAGCTGTTTTGGGAAAACCAAAGGAAAATTACCATGATACTTCTGAGGCTATGAGGAGACAGATATTATTTCCCCATTGTTTATAATCAACTTCTTGTGCCTCCAAAAAGTTCAGGTCCGCAGCTGGAAGAGCCCATGGGGAGATGCTGGAGTTCAGCAGCGACATGACCTCCACCGAGGCTGCGATGATGGGCGGCTCGGTGCACCCAGCAGCTCCATCACTGAGCCCTGACACTTGATATCACGATTTGGATGGGTTGCCAAGCTTTGAAATGGGAAATTGCGGGCATTAGTGGTTTTGAGCATCAGAGCCAGGCAGGTGGCATGGGTGACTGGTCCCCGGAGGGTGCGCGGAGGTGCAGGCAGTGCCACAGGTGCAGCAGATCTCCAGAGCATCAGGAGATAGTGTATGGCCACAGGTCCCCAAGATGCACCAGCCATCGGTACAGAGCTGTAACGGCCTGGCTGGAGGTGTGGATAACAAGGCTAACTTTGCAATTGCAGCCTCGAGAACTGTCATTTCCCGATGGGCAAGGGAGCTTCCTCCCTAGGTTGATTTCCTGAAATATAAGAGTGGCTCAGACAGTGTTTGGGGCTCTCCAGCCCCTGCCAAGCTTGCTGAAACTCCTGGCAGCAACCTGCGGGATGCTCTGCCTGCCTCTCAGCTCCACCCCACTAGAGCTGTGAGCCGGGGCTCCTCTGCTGCCCAGCGCTTGCCAGGCCGGCAGATGGGCACCCATGGCTTCCAGGCTCGCTGAGTCCTCAGCAGCTTGCCACACAGGTTGCTGCAGAGCGGGGATTGCCAAACCGTTCCGCAGCTTGCCAGATGGACCACCAGGCTGGCAGGAATCGTCTGCTCCTTGCTGCCCGTTTGGCAGGCTGTCGGCATCCCCAGGCTGGCCCGCTCCCCGGGGTGTCTTGGCCCAATGCTGCAGCAACCTGGAAGAATGCTCAGCAGCTGGGACCATCAGGACTTCCAGGTGCTTGCCTGGCCAGCTGCTGCAGAGTGGGAAAGCTGGGAGTTCAGGGAGCCCCAGAAACTAAATCCCATCTCTGGCACTGCAGCACTTTGGGGGTCTTCCTCTGCTACTGTATCTAGCAGGGTGCCACTGATGCTGCTGACCCCACTTGCTGGCACCCCTCATCCACTGTCAGAGACCTCCAGGCTGGGACACAGCTCAGGTCCTGCCACGAGCTGCTGGGGAGGGGTCTGGGCTCTGCACCAACCTGCTGCTGTGTGTTAGGGAGCTGCATGCTGCTGAGCCTGGGGATGCCGACTCCAGAGCTCGCCCATCCTCGTGGCACCGGACTGAGGGGTCGTCCCATCTCTGTGCTCACCCTCTGATCTCTTCTGGATCTTGTCTGGACTCCGACAGTGCAGCCAAAATGTGCTTAGGTCTGCTGCAGGAGATTAATGGGTCTTTTTTCACACACACCCTTGCCCCCCTATGCACAGGGGCCAAAACTCTGCCAGGCAATTACATCCAGGAACATAAGCAAGTAATTGAAAAGACTTGCTGGCCAAAACATCAGGATCTATTTTCAGTACCTGAGTGAAAATATTATTCTCCAATGTGAGAGGAGAAGAGTTGAGAGAACAAAAGGCTTTTTGAGACAAGTCAGGAACACCAAGTAACACCAGGACACAAGTTGAGCAGCGATTTCCTAAACCCCAAACTTGCTGCAGAAGGGCTTTGGTTGTGGTTAAACCATTGTCAGGAGCTTCCCACTGGTCCAGGTTGTGATTTCTGGTCCTGGGAGACTGCAGAGGAGGCTAGCCAAGGTTGGAACAGGAGCTGGCGGGTAGCTGGGAGCTTGCAGGGGCTGGGGGATGCCATGGGTGGTTGAAGCTGGGGCTGTGCATGGCCTCCTGCAGTCCCTGTGAGGCGGCCTCACCTGCTGGAGGCTCAGGAAGGAGCCCAGTGCTTGGGCACTGTGCTGGGGAGCAGAATGTTGCACCACACCACAGGTCTCCTGGAGCGTGGTCAATGCAGCCAAAGCAGGTTTGCAAAGCAGAGAGGTAGGGTCCAGTGGGTGCATCAGATCCTCAGGGATGAGACTTGGCACAGCCCCCCGTAGGTCTCAGGGCTCAGTTGCCCTGCCAAGACTGGTCCGTGTCTGCTTCAGTGCCAGCCTGGCACGGCGCAGGGACAGGTCAAGCCATCCCGCCCCAGGCAGGGTGCGCAGCCTTCACCTGGCCTGCTGCAAGTGGAACTGGGGCTGCAAACTGGTCTCTGCAAAAGGCCAGAACGGGGAGGTGTCGGGGCAGTGCTGGGGGGCTGAGACCCTGCTGCTCTTCCTCCCCACACCCCCACACGCGAGGCCCATGGGGCCAGTGCTGGGACGTGGCTGCTCTCCCTGCAGTGTGGGGTGTGCGGCACACATCTCCAGCAGCGCCCTGACAGGAGCCAAGCCCCTTCCCAGGCACACTAATCCTCTCGAATGCTCCCAAATGGGCTCGGTACAATAGCAGCCTTTCAAACCCCCACGCCAAGGAGAGTGGGAAAGATCACACACGTCACAGGAAAAGGCTGGGGATGTGTAGAAGGACGTTTGCCTCCCTGAGGTGGGCTTTGGTTGCTCATGAGCTGCCTGCCTTTTATGTGCTTTGAAAGGCAGCACTGATGTCTGGAGAAGCAGCTCTTTCAAATTACAGAACTTCGCTGCCTGCCTGCTTTGTGCTGAGAACTGTAATCCCAGGCAGAGAGCTGCAGGGGGAGAGACACTCACATGGACACACATGCACACCATGTCTAGACACGTGTGCACAGGTATGCACTTGGTGACACGCACATGTACGGATGCGCTGAGGAGACCATCTCCTCCAGAGGCTCCTTCCAGCCTCAGCTGCTCTGTCACTCTGTGAACGGTTTTATTCTTTGCAGGAAATGCATGGAGATACAGCAAAGCTGTCAGCAGCGCACACAGCCCGGCTTGGGCTCCCGGTGCAGTGTGCAGGGAGGGATGGTGGATGCGCTGAGCCTCTGAGCAGGATGTCCCTCTGGCTGTCCTGCAGGGCCTGTGGTCCTGGTGTGGAGCTGTACAGGCAAAACCAGTCCAGCCATGGCAGCAGCTGTATGGAGCAGGGCTGTGAGCCTGGGGTGAGGTGGGAGAGAGGTAGGCATGTGGACTGCAGTGCTTCACCTTCCCGCCCAGCACATGGGACATCTGTAGTGAGATGCCTGTGTACACTGTGTGCTCCATGCTGCTTCTCTGCTAGGTGCAGAGATGGGTGCTGGGCTGTCCTGGCCCAGCCGCCATGGCAGAGCTGCATCTGTGCTCCCACGCAAAGTGTGGAGGACGTGAATGCCCTGGGTGATGCCCTGGGGCAGCTCCAAGCCCTGGCAGCTCTTCTCCGTCCCACAGGCTGCTCCCCGCCAGCAGCACCATGCCAGCAGCAAGACCCAGAGGGGCCCAGGGGCTGTGCTTGGCTCTCATTTCGCATCACCTGCCCTGACGCGATGCCTGTACCAACGGAGCTGCAGTGCCGGCAGGAGACAGCTGATGCCAAAGGGTTCCTTACCAAGAGGTTGGCCTGCCTTGGCAGCACATCCCATGTATCCCATGTATGGTAGATGTTGGGTGGGCTGGTCTCTCCACCCCATTGTTCTCGATCCATTTTTGGCCCGTGGGGCAGTAGCTGAGGGCTGCCATACCTGGGTGCAGGATGCACCTGACTGGAGACAGCGTGGGGTAAAAGAGATGTAAGTTGGGGGAGCATCCTTGGGCTGGAGCAGAGCCATTGAAGGGATGAAGTCCTGCAGCCTGAGGGGCCAGGCTAGGACTGGGTGAGTGCAACGTGCCAGTCTTGGACTGAGTGTCAGACAGGGGCAGCAGGCAGCTTCCTGGGGCTGCACAGAGGCAGGGACCCACTTACTGTCAGCGCTGGGCTGAGAAGGGGGTCCTTGCACTGAGCCCTGCTGTAGCTCTGCCAAAAAACATCCAGGGAAAGTAGGGAGGAGACACGCAAGTGCCCAGGCACCAGGGAGCCTGTAGGCCCTTTCCCCAGGTGGCAAAAACTTTGGGGGCCAGTTCCTCTGCTTTCCCCCCGACTGGAGAGTTGAGTGTTTGATCTCCCTCTGTGTGGTGCCAGACCAGGGAACTGCTGGAGAGGAACTGGGACACCCAGGACCAGGGATTTGTGTGGGAAAAGGCCAACACTGTGCTCTTGGAGGGACTGTGATGGGGGTTCGTGGTGGGGTAAGTGACAGGCAATGGCGCCCTCAGCCAGGTGCGTGCCTTCCCCGCACGTCTGCCCCCAGCACCTGCCCGTTTGCGGGTGGGAGCTGCCCTCCCTGCCCCCCCTGCCCTGCCCGCCCTGGTGCCGCCGCCCGGGCGCGGGTACCGAAGGCATCGCTGGAGCGGCGCGGCGAAGCGAACATCCCGTTTCCGTGGCAACCGGGAGTCTCCCGGCAGCGGCGCGGTCCCCACCAGAGGGCACTGGCCACTCGTGGATGCGCCGCGGTCCCGGGAGGGGCCGAGCGGCGGGGGGGCAGCCGGCCCCGCTGCCGTGCCGGGGTGCAGGATGGGGTCCCAGCCCTCGCCCCTCCGCGCCGGAGGCCGCTGCAGCCCGTGGTGGGGAAGGAGCTCCAGGGGTGGGATACCGGCACCCCACGGGTGATGGGGAGCACGCCCTGCTCATCCTCGGGGCACCCAGTGCCATCCTGCTGTGACCTGGGGAGCCCTGCGGTCAGCCCGGGGACAGGGACCTGCTGGGGTGGTGACTGTCCTTTCCTTCTTGCGGGTCCTCTGGTTATGTGCCGATGCTGGCACCTCCAGGGCTGAGCTGCCACCTTCCCCCAGCCCGCTGCACCCCTTGCTCATTTAATGTCCCTTTTATTCCTCCTCGAGACCCACATGGCTCTGGGCCCCACTGTCTCCCACGGACCTTCCCTAAAGTCTCCCTTTAAACTAAGGTGCTGGAACAGCTATTTAAAGTGAAACTGATGCAGATCTGACTATGGATGGTCCCCCCAACGGCTCTAGGGGAGGAGCTTGGATCATCCCAAGGGAGCCCTGCCATGCTAGAGGGAGCTGATCCTTATCATGGTGGGGCAAGACCCCTTCTCAGCCCCCTTAACACAACTCCAGCTCCATCCTGCCTTGGCACTGAAGCTATCTGAACTGGTGCCAAAAGCGCATCACCATCATCAGTAACATTGCTAAGACAAGCCTTCTATTTACATATTTCATAGCATTAAACATGCACTGCAGCCCACACACCACACCACAGGGGCTTTGTGTCCTCCCGACAGCAACTCCTCTGCTTGGTGGGGACACCAGCTGGCTTTCCCCCTTGGTGACCCATAGTTTCTGAAAGAAAACACAGCAGGTTCCCCCATCCTGGGTGCTACAACGAAGGACAATGGCTAGTAAATCCTCCTGCTCTCATAGCAAGGCCTGTTTTGCTCTAGGAGCAGGATGGCCAGGACCTTTCCGTGCCTTCAGCCCTGTGCCTTTATACGGTGCTGTGCTCAGAATTTCTACCCCCTGCTTGCTTTGCCAGACCTGGCTGCACTGTCTCCAGGCCCATCAATTCCCAGCACCTTGGCCTTACTGGAGTGGCTGCACGTCTCGGGGTGTGGGGGGAAGCTGGGCAATCTCTGCAGAACCCTGTGGCCCACAGGTGCCTATATGGACATCACCTGCCTGCACAGGGGAAACGAGGAGACTGGCATTTTAACTAGATCCTGTATGAATCTGCAAGAGTCAGAGGGAACATGTGTGTGGATTTCAGTCCTCGTTTGAATGCAGCTCAATGCCACAGCATTCCCAGGCTGAGAAGGAGTTTTCCCTGGTCCCTTGCATGGTTCTGTAGCCTCAGGCACACAAGCACAACAAGAAACATCTGTCCTTCTTTCATGCAATCAGTTTCAATCACTAATAATTATCTCTCCTCTTCCTTTTTCCTCCTCTGCTGGCTGCTGTCCTAGTGCAGCATGATACTGCTGGAGACCAGGTATCCACCTGCTCCATGCCAGGGCATGTGCAGCATGAGGAGGTGAAACCTTGCTTCTTTTTTTCTGGCCAGGCCTGGCCAGGGCTTAGCCTTGCTCGTCAGACCCTGCAGCCCTGGGGTTTTTGTTGAAAACCTCAGCCCTTGGAAGCAGGCGATGGGAGGACCTCAGCTCTCCTTGCTGGATAAAGGCAGTCTCCTTCTTCTTTGGTGAGGAAGAAAGCTGTGAGTACAGACTGACAAAGCAAAGGCACCACGGTTTCTTACCCTTTTATAAAGAGATTTCTAGGCAGTGTCCTGGTTTTGGGGGGCCTGAGCATGGCAATGCATCCCTTGGAGCCATGATTCATCTCCCTCTGGAGCAGGCAGCAAAGGGAGGATGGTTTCTTGACACCATGAGAAAACATATCCCCCAAAAGGCATCATTCTTGTGGCAGGAGGGCTTGGGGTGAGCACTCAGCTGGAGGGCTCCCCTTCCTGCTTGTGGGCAGATTTTGGGGTCAGCTGTCCTGGGAAGCCCCGCAACCTCAGCCTGGGCAGCAGAGCAAGAGCAGGCTGTGGGGAGCAAGCAGGGCTGGGCTGGTGCCCCACAGAGCAGCAAGCTCTAAAGCCTTGAGTCTCGCCGCTGGGCTCCAGCCATGCGGGGCTGCATCGTGCAAACAGCAGAGCACCAGGGTGATGTTTGTATGGTTGGCAAAGCAAGGTGTCAGGCTAGCCCGGGTTTACACTCAGCTTATCAGGTTAGCTCTGAGCTTGTTTTAAACACTGGCAAGTGGTGAGCTCCTGGCTCTGAATACCTGTGAAGATGAGACATATATATATTTACACATCTGTTATTAACCTAAAAATATAACCGAGCGACAGATTACCTCTCCTGGTTTTTCATGGAAATTCGAGGCTCTGAGTCTTTGCAGAGAATAGAAAGGGACAGATCAACTCTGCAGGTCTCCAGAGAGGGTCTGTGCTTGCCTTGTCAGTGTTAATGCACCGCACGATGACCCTGTGAAATGGGAGTGGTGGAAAGAAACACTGAGGATGCCCAGCCCGCATTTGGACACACAGCATTTGTTACAGCCCAGCTCTTTCCCCGGAGCAGGACAGTGCGTATCATACAGGTCTCCCACACCAGCTGCCAGAGCAGGTTCCTCTGCTGCAGACAGAAGGAGCCCTGGGGGGAGTCCAGACCTTAGCAACCCCTCTTCTGCAAATGACCTTAGAGCCCATTTGAGTTCCTGGCTTCCCACAAAAGAGGGGAGGGTCACAGATTTCCAGGGCTGCTGGACCATGTAGTTTCACCTCCCATCACCTGGGTGACCCCAAGATGTCCTGACAGCAGAGCTCCCCAAGAGCTTCTCATGGTGGCAGGTGCTGGGTATCCACCTCTTCCTTTCAATCTGATGGGAGAGAGGAATGGATTCACCCCCAGCCCCCAGCTCTGCTCCAGCTCTGCTGGAGCATTCTTCAACAGTGTGTGGTCTTCCCTGAGCAGGTGAATCAGTGGCCACCTTTTGAAGTCATTGCACTTGGCCATCAGATCAGCATATCCTGTCCCCAACAGCTTTGGCCTGGTGAGTAGATGCTCCCTACGTGCTGGGAGCTCTGTGGGGGCAGTGGATACCCAAGCACTGAGCACTGGGACCACTGCTTTTCCAGCGCTGTGGCTGCCCGTGTGTGTCTGGGCATCCCTTGATTTCCATCAGCTCCAGCAGCTGACCAGGGCTGCTGCAGTTACGGCACCCACCTAACCGGGGAGCTTTCTCTGTCACCAGGAAATTGTAAGCAGATCATGAACTGCAGTGGTGGCTGAAGGTGAAAGCTGTGCAGTGACATGGGGACCTCTGGGTTGTTCATTTACTGTAGGCTTTTCTATTTGGGATTTTGCACTCACATCCTGAGGGAAGGCTCCTGACTTAGGTGGCATCCCTGCCCACCCCACCAGGATGACCTGCTGACCCTGCTGCTACTGTGGTGGCCACTGAGCCTTGCTGCAGTGGCTCCAGGTATGTCCCTCACCCAGGGCCACTGCAGCAATCTTCAGGAGAAGTAATCTTCATGGCACAGTAGTCTCAGGAGAAGACTGGAGAGGAACTATTTAACCCACCAGTGCAAGACCTTCTCCCAGACCTACCCATCCATTGCCCCATTGAAAACCCTCATAAGATGCAGCCTCACCTGCTTGGAGCCAAGAATCGTAGAGCTGGGACTCATTCCCACCATCAGCAACCGAAAGCGGTGCATGCAGTTGAAGCCAACCATGCAAGCTGCCTTACAGGCAGGCAGCAGAGGACCATCCCTGAAGGTGGTGGCTTGTTTTACCCTAGACATAGTTCTGGCCTGCTCAGAAAGCCTGCCTTGCCCTGGAGATAGTGGTGTCCCTTCGCTGGGCTGAAATATCTCTGACTTTATGGGACCATGATGAGATGAATCCTGTCCCAACATACATGCCGAGAGTGTCCAGATGGAGAATTAGCGTTGAATATCAGATGCTCCTCACATCTTTCCAGAGAAACCTTTGAGTCATTTGCTCCGAGGCTGTGTGGGTATTTGTGCTCATGCACGTGGGCTTGCACCTGGCTACTTGTGCAGACAAATTCATCCTGTGCCCATGCGTGCACCCTGTAGGCATAGTCAGGCCCTATGTTGTGCCCCTGCACGCTTGGGCACCTGGTGCATGTCTGCAGGGAGGGGGTCACTGAAGAACATGGGCAGACCCCTGTGCAGTCGCTGGATTTCCTCGCAGGCAGCTGCAGATGAGGTGAGGCTCCCAGCATGGCCACTGTGGCTCTGTACACCGATGCTCTCGGAGCAGTGCACTGTCTGCACAGAGCAAGCTGGCGGAGACAAGATAACATGCCATGGAGAGCAAAGCTGCTTGGATCACCTCTAAAAGGCCTTATGTGATCAGACACTTATCACCTTAAATCCCCGGCTTGTCCTAGGTCACGTACCACAACCGGTCTATTACTAATATCATTAAGATCCCTTTGCTGGCTTCTAAATAATAAGCATAGGCGGGGACGCTGTGATTAATGGAGGGCTGATGGATGAAACCCCCTGTCACCATTTAATACCTGTAACAATAGATTCATTAACTAGGATTAGTTTCAGACATAAGCTTTCTATACCCATGGCTATTACTCACTCAGTTCATTAACAGGACAGCATTAGTTCTGGTACCTTTGAGCTAGAATACATCCTGCATACAAATGATGCCTGGCACTGTAACTTTCAGGAAATCCGAAGACTGTTTATAAAAAGCTGGAATCTCTTAATTCAAACCTGTCAGCAAAGGCATTTCTGCTCTCATTTTCTGCACGCTTCATTTCTGAAGGTGAAGGATGAAGGTGATGTGCCAAAGTACAGCTTCCTGCTGCCCCAGCTCTTGCCCTCGGTAGAAGCTGTGGGCTGGAGTGGCTGCCCGCGGGATCTGTGGGGTGAGCTCTCCGGGCTTGCTGGGCGCTCACCACGGCGTGGCACTCTTGTTTCCCAGGAATTAACTCCAAAGAGTTTTGCTCGGTGGTTATTTCCCCGTGCCACCAAATGTGCTTAAAGGGGACTGGCTGACAAGCTGGCTGTGGGCTGCTGCATCCTGAAGATCTGTCTCCACAGCATCCTCCCAGGTTTGGCCAGTCTGTGAGAAGAAGGAAAACACTAATGTATCTGGTGTGGTTTTAAGCACATTTCTGCTCATGGTCCCTGGAAACAGGTGGTTGGACACTGCTTGGTGGGGATGTGATGGGTGCAGGTGATGGGGGATCTCTGGTGTCCAGAGAAATGGGCAACCCAGTGTCTGCAAAAGGTGACTCGGGCAGGTCAAGGTGGCACTGGGTGAGTGCAGTCAAGGAGATACAGATGCTTTGGGATGTAGCTGGCCAGTGTGGGATATGAGGGATGCGTTCACCATCCTCTTTGATTGCCATGCAGGGAATGCTCCAGCTGTAATTGCCAGATGTTTGCTTAGCCTGGGATTTTGAGGTGGCGGCTTAGCTGTGGTGGGGCATTAGGAGAACAAGACTTCTTGTCTCATCTTGCTTAGCAAGAGAACAAAGCTACAGGGGTATCTGCCTGGCTTAGTTTTCCAGAGGCTCTCCCGTGCCTCCTACTAATCAGGAACCCAAGGGACAGCGTTCAAGAGGGGGATGATTTCTGCAGTGCGGTTCAGTGGGTTGTTGCACAGGCTGGCTGGGATGTCCTGGCAGGTGGAGGGCTGAAATGCCCCTGTGCCTTGGATGGTCACAGGGTTGGGACTGGACTTACCCTAGTGGCAAAATAAACATTTTCCAGGACTTCTAGATGAGTCCTATGCAGGGCAACTAATGCTGTGGCAGTGCCCAGGGAGCAAGGGCAGAACATCACCTGCCCACACCCAGCGCATGGAGGAGCAGCGAGAGGTCCCATAGCTTGGGGCTTAGCTGCTGTGCTCACACAAAGACTAGCTGCAGACAGCATACTCCCCTTGTCAGAAAAGCCACGGAAAAATGTACGTGTATCCAAAAATATTTTTGGAGTTGAAGTCAGTCTGCAGGATTTTATTCTACTCTGGAAAGTGCCTTCTCAGTTTATCATAATAAGTGTGATAAGTTCATTGTTACAGAAAATGCACAATATGTTTGGCCCAAAAAGCAAAATAAGGCTTCTGAGGATGCAAAAGCAAAGCTGAGTTCTTGCATTTTGATACATTTCAATCTCAGCCTCCTCCCTATTAGTATGCAGTGCTGAGCCAGGGGGGTAGGAGCTGAGATTTTGCACATATGGGAAGATAGGAAAGATAACCCATTTCCTCTAAGAACATTAACATGGGCTGGAAGAAATCACTTTGGGACCGAGAGAGAGGAACCAGGGCAGGAGAGGGAAGGAGAAGAGGTAATTACATTTCATAGATAACGATTTATATGGCATGAACCAAGAACGTGGCCCTGTGGTAAGGAGGCAGGAGGGGTGCACTGACAGCGGTGGGGCTGGAGAGCATCCCTCTGAGCAGTGGCAGGTGCTCCTGGTCCACCTGTGAACGGTGGATTACAAAGGTCTTTGAAGATGCCTGGTTTGCGACACAAGGCAGGAACGGTGCATTTGACTAGAGGTTAATTTGAGGGGCAGCTTCAGGTCAAGCATGGAAAGAAATCAGGAGCTGCGAGCTTGGGTGCACACCAGCTGGCTGGTCCAGCTGCTGGTGAAAAGTGGTTCAACCGGAGTTGCTTGATTTCTCTTGAGGGCAATGAGGAGTACAGAGCAGTGCACCAGGGGCAGGTTAGCCCTGTGCACTGATCCGGACTAGGACACGACTGGCTGAGCAGCGGGTTATGGAGAACCTGGAGGTTGGTGGAGCCTGGGCTGAGTGCTAGCCAGCAGCCCACGCTCACTGCAGGGAAGGCAAAGGCACTGTGCTGTGCTGGGACAGGCACGGCCGGCAGATGGAGGGCAGTTATCCCCCCCTCCCCCCCCCCCCCAGCATGGGTGAGGCTGCATCTGCAGTACCGTGTCCAGTGCTGGGCCCCCAGTTCAAAAGGGATGTGGGGAAACTGAAGCGAAGGGGTGGTTTGGGGCCTGGGGCACAGGACCTGCGAGGAGAGCAAGAGTGAGCTGGGCTGGGTTAGCCAGGGAAATGTGGGATGGTGACAGCCTGCAGCTGCTTGAAGGGTAGATACGGAGATGATGGAGCCAAACTCCTGGCTGTGGCAGACACAGTGACAAGGGACAGTGTCCACGGAGTGCAGCTTGGGAGGCCCAGGTTGGAGACAAGGGTAACCTCTTTCCCCGGGAGCGTGGTGCAGCTCTGAGGAGGGTCACAGAGGCACAGGCTTCTCCATCCTTGGTGAGACTTGGCTAGGCAGAGCCACGCCTACCCTGACCTAGAGCTGGGGACAGTCCTGCTCCGAGAGGGAGGATGGATTGGGACCTCCAGAATCCGCACACACACACACACACACACACAGAGCATTGCTCTGACTCTGCAAAGACTGGGAGCGGGTGGGCAGACGGAGCAGATGAGCCATGCAGCCAGACACAGCCCTGGGGAGAGCCCACCAGCGGGCACAGATGCTACCAGTGCGCCTGCTTGTGCCATCCTGCTCCTGCCGATGTCCCAACTTGGTCACAATGGCCAAGGATGGCAGCAGTCACCACGTACCTGATCTGAACTTGCTCTCAGCCTTCAGCAGTGCTTGTGGGGTTGGCGAGGAGGTGGCATGTCTAGAGGATGCTCCTGCTCTCTCCGCCTGGCAGAAATGAGCTCCCACTCCATCCTACACGGCAGGCGATCCCACAGATCAGCAACAGGAATCTTCTGTAGGGAGAATTTCGATAAAAACGGTGAGGAGGGGTGGGAAGAGAGGAAGGGAAATATATATATATATATATATTTTTTTTTCCCCACTGCAGATTTCAGTTTTTAATAAAAAACCAGAAACAGATTTTGACAATTTTGGCTCATTCTGATGAAAGATTTTTAATGAAAACTGAAACTGTCCTTAGGGAGCACAAGCCTAAAAAAAAGGCATCTATCAACCATCCAACCAAATTTGAGCCACAAACAAGTTTAATAAAAAAGTGGGAAGTGGTGTGGCAATGATGGAAAGATGTTGACATGTGTGGCCATGATGGAGAAAGGGATGGACAAGTGGAAGTCAGGAAGATCTGGAACAGGTGGAATTGCACTGTGCGATGTGGGGTGCCCCCCCGGGGCTGGAGGGTTTGCTCACATCCTACTGCTAGCGGCTGTGGGTGGCACATGGGGACACTGGATGGCTGCAGCTGCCAGGACAGTGGCTGTGCTGGGTCACGGCTGCTTTGTGGCAGGTCAGCAGGGCGGGTTGCCTGCACACCTGCCGGACGCTGCCCACTGCATCCCTGCCAGGAATGCACACGTTTCCTAGCACACGTGTGTTTTCGATGTACACGCACACACACGCACATACACGCGTTTATGTACCAAAGAAAGGGAATGCGGCTCAGCTGGTTTCACCACTAAAGGGGTAGATGCCAAAGCCATGAGAAGGCGGCGATTGTCCCCTTGGAGAACGGGCATGGAGATGGTGGAGGAGGCTCTCGCATCCTGCCCCAGCAGCACTGCACCACGCGCGCTTCCCTGAAATGAGCTCAACCCTTATTTTTGAGTCTTTGCATGAGAAAGGATCAGACCCCAGCCGTGTCTGTCTCAAACGCAGGTTCACTTGGAAATGATGGAGGAACCGAAGCTCACACCTGACCCTGGTCCTAATCCAAGAGGAGCTGAGGCAAGTCAGAAAGCAGGTCCCACCCGTGGTAAGTGGTAGGTACCCTGTGTTTATGGTAATAACAATAATTTACCCTTCACTATCACCTTCCAGCTGAAGAGCATAAAGCCCTTTGTAGGCATTAATTATCATTAGCCTAATGACACGGTTGATGAAACGGAGGCTGTGAAAGCTGGAGTGATTCACCCAAGGTCCCAAGGCCCCTGCGGTGGCAGAGGCAGGAGTTACAGGCAGGTCTGCCCAGTGCAGGCAGGGGTGCAGGGCAGGCTCTGGGGGGGCACCCAGAGCTTCTCCTTCACCTTGGGGAAGTCGGAGGTCAGCTGGCTGGTGTGGGGCCAGAGCTGTGCTTCATTCCCACCTCCTCCCTGGGACATCCCTGCTGAGGGGGCTGGCTCTGTGGGCAGGCAGGCAGAGAGCTGCCTGTCAGTGGCTGGAGGAGCCCCACGGTGTTGGGGACCACAGCGCTGGGACCTTCCTGGCTGTGCCCAGGGCTGGACGCGATGGCTGCACAGCCGGCTGGGGAGCCTTGCTGGGCACTGCAGGGGGGGTGAGCAGGGCTGCCGG
The DNA here is from genome assembly GCF_023634155.1 of Falco peregrinus. Taxonomy (NCBI): domain Eukaryota; kingdom Metazoa; phylum Chordata; class Aves; order Falconiformes; family Falconidae; genus Falco; species Falco peregrinus. The sequence goes on from NC_073723.1 coordinate 121,190,516, forward strand.
TCCCCCCTGGCTGCAGAGGGCAGCAGGGTCAGGGCAGAGCATCAGCCATGGGGTGCAGAGCCCAGCTTGACATGGGGCTGCGGTGTGCGCTGGGGCACAGGGGCTGTTAACACCGTGTAGAAATTTTCTTCCAAGGCGTGGAATGATTTATGGGTTATTAGTGGCTGTGACAGGGTCGGCTGCCAGGCCTGGGTGAGCCGGGGTTGGTGGGTGCAGGAGGATAATGGGGACAAATTGGGGCCCGAAGGAATGTGCACTGTGCAGAGCAGGGGGAGGCGGGGGGCAGAGGAGGTGCCGCCTTCTCCTCTGTTCCCAGACACAACCTGCTCTCATTATCCTGAGCCACCACAGGCGCTAACGCACACAAATATATTCTAATTTATTAGAGCTGGCAAAGATCTCTTTGCAGAGAGCGAATGTTTTATTTTTGAGGCTCAGTGGTTCAAGTGTTTGAAAGGGCAGCATTCTCTGTGCCTCCAATGTGGGGCTAATGATAATCTAAATTAGTTATTGGAAATAATTACCAAGGCTTTATTGTGCCAAGCATAGCAGAGCCCTGGAGAGCAGTCGCGCTCAGACACGGCCATGCAGCTAAAAGCTTTGATGCTTCATTAATATTCAAGGAGAGTCTTTGGCTGTTTTCCCTCCTCCCCTCTCGAGCTGCCGCAGCTCTCTGAATGAACCCGAGGCCTCCGGTGACACCAGCGAGGGGCCTGCCGATTGAAATTAGCAGTGGTACAATATCAAAGTTCACTGCACTCCTAATCTCAAATGGAAAAGGTGGGTTTCGGAAGATGCTATCGCTCCGCGTGGTGGCGAGTATTTAGTGCCGAGACGGCTTCTTCTGGCTCCAGGCGCCTGGTTCCGGGCTGAGATAATGCTGGAGAGGTAGCATCTCCAAGGTTGTCCTACACAGCTGGGTTTTATGATATAATGGACCAAACCGGCTGCATAATTAATCAGCCTATATTTTTCCCCTAGTAAATCTTCCTGTGATGGGCAAACAGAAGCCCTGGAGCTGTGTTTGCCTGCCAGATCTGTGGTGGTGCATGTGTGTCTTTTTCTTTTTCTTCTCCCCATCTCTCTTTTGGAATAAATGCTGTGATTTGAAAGTGACTCCAGTGCTATTCATGAGGATGTGGGGATCTCAGGGCTGCTATTATTTTTTGCATGCGAAGCAGCTGCAGCCTTCCTTCCAAAAACCTTTGGGCTCCGAGCAGGACGGCAGGATGTATTTTTGGATGCGGACTTGCCCTGGCAGGGCTCCAGGGAGAATTTCCTCTCCTTGCTCAGGCTTCTGTGCTAATCAACGATGCAGTCCCGGTGCCTGCGGGCAGGGCTCAGAGCAGAGGTACCGTCCATCTCGGAGATGATAACCATGCTCAGCACATCTCCGCAGAGCCCTACGGGCTCGACCCGCCACCGTCAGAAGCAGTGGCAGGATTCCTCCAGTTTATCAACGGCTGGGTGTAAAGAGCGAATCCTTCCAGCCTGCAAGATGGGGGACAGCTGCTGCACCTGTTCCTGGGGCAAGCAGCACAGTAGTTTGGGACAACCCAGGAATTTCGCCCCCAGTTATAAACCCAGACCGTGCAATGGCTAAAACTACTACAAGCCCCATAAATCTTTGAGCAAATCCTGCCAGGCTCTGCAAGGATTTTGTGCCACCCTGGAGGTGCGGGAGGGGGATGGACCCCTCGCCTGTCCCAGGAGCCCACTGGCTGGTGTGGGCGGTTGGCGTGCGGGGAGCCCCAGTGCCACAGCAGGATGCGGCGCGCGGTGAGTCATTCCCTGCTTGCTGGGTCGCGCTTCCATCCCACGCCGTCTTGGCGGGTGAGTTATGGGACTTCTCCTCTGCTGAGCAGGCACAAATCATTGGGGCCTGTCAGGAGTCAGGATGAAGTGGGCTGGCTGGAGAGTCCACACTAGTCCTTTAACAAGATTGATGCTTTGCTGCTTCCCAGGTCTGAGTTCAAGAATCTATATTTTATTCCTTCCCTTCTCTCCCTTCTCTCTGCCCCGTTCGCTGCTGCAGAAACCCACTCTTATAATTCCTGGTCAGGTTTGTATGTGCAAGGTGGTAATGTGTCTCCCTGGGAAGAAAAAAAATGTTTCTAGGAAAGATTTATGAGGAATGAATTATTTAACCTCACACTCCTGGCTACCTCCGCACCTGCCTGCCAGTGCAGACTCTGGGACCAGGGAACTTTGAGGAAGCCCAGGTCCAGATGGGCCAACGTGTGGCCGATGCTGCTTGGCCCGTGGCATGGGGCTGACAGGGGACCCCGGGTGGGGAGAGGCCAGAGTCGATGCTGGGTCTGCGAGTTGCAGATGCCCCTGCTCTCCCCAGATGCCCCAGCCTGCTGCAGCCATCACCCTGCCTGACCTCAAGAGCACTGTGGAGGCAGGTGGTAGCACTGACAGCAGGGAGAAAACCAGAGGTGAATAGCTGTAAAACATCTGGAGCGGCCTTCTGCCAAGGCAGGGCATCTCCGCCCCACCGGGGCAGGACACCATGGTGGGGACCTATTGGCATGAGCCCTCTCTTGGCCAAACCCAAAAGTCACATCCATCACCCAGGCTTGGAGCTTCCCTCTGTGTCTTTGACTTCATGGGAGCCAGACAAAGGCAGCCTGAGCCCCCCAGGAGCGATGGGCAGCGTGGGGAGGCAGCATGCTGGAAGCAAGGGGGCAGGCAGCAGGGATGGGACGGGCAGGGATGGGATGGGCAGGGATGGGAACGGCAGGGATGGGATGGGCAGGGCTGGTGTGGGAGCACGGTGCTGGTTGGTGCTGGTGGCCAGTGCACGGGCTGGTTCAGGACCAGGAACACAAAGCAGCCTGGGCCAGGGTTTTGCAGACCTGGGGCAAACCGAAAGGGACAAAACGTCTTTGCAAGGTATTCTTCCCTTGAAAATGATGATTTCTGCAGGAAGTGCCTGTCTGCAGTGAATTTCCAGAAAGAGAAAAAACACACACAAAAATTTGGTTTGTGTGAATTGAAAACAAAAACCTGCCAGACGTTCCCTGCTCCTCACTCGCCCGCCCCCTCAAAGAAATATTGGCAGAAGACAGGGAAGGGAAGCCAGAAAACTTTTGAAGAAAAATATTAATGAAAACAAAACCATTTCTGCTTCTTTTTCAGTTTCCAAAGGGGAGATAAAGGGGTCCCTGCCCTGCCCTCCGGGCTCATTGCTGACCCTGGAGTGAGGACAGGAGTGCTGTGGGTCCAGCCCTGCTGCTGCTTGTTGAAGAGCCAGCCCAGAGCCCCTGGACCTGGGCATGTCTTGCTCTGCTGAACCCATCTCCCACGGGCCTGGGGTCCTGAAGCAGCTTCTGCTCCCTGGGAAGCCTTTGAGAATGGGTTTGGTCTGGGGAAGGGGGTGATGCCCCAGGCAGAAGAGGAGCCCAGCACGATGGGAAGCTGGGCAGAGATGTTGTGTTTGGAGAGGAGTGGATGGAGAGTGGATGTCCATGCTGGAGGTGTGGAGCAAAGGAGAGCAGGGGTTGCTCAGGGGTCTGGAGAGCCTTAGCCAGTCTGAGAGGGGCCTGCCTGAGCAAAAGAGCCTGGAAACCCCCAAAAGGAGTCCCAGGTGCCAGCCTGCCTGGGGACGTGGTACCTAGCCTAGAGGCAGAGGCACCATCAGAGCCTCCCATGGCTCCAGCCCCACTGCACAGCAGCAGCAGGAGAGGTGGGAAGGGTTTGTTTTCCAGCCATAAGCCAAGAGGGCAGGGAGGAGGTCAGACATGAACATGGCAGGAGGATTTCACAGGGGCAATGGAGTTCATGAAGTTTCTCATGCAAAATGTGCTGAAGGACTCATCACCTGAGCTCTGAAGGCTGCTTCTGCACAGCCCAGGGCCCTTGCCACCATACAGCACCATGATGGAGGGGGGGCCACCCAGCTGCTGGCATGTTTAGCATCAGCTCCCAAAAGTACCTGACTTCGCTGCTGCAGCAGGCACTGGCCAAGGGCAGCATCAGGCAGAGTCCCTGCCAGATGATCTGCTGGTGGGAAGAAGTCACCTGCAGGACACCAGCTGGGTGTGAGGAATGGGGAGAGGAGGGAATAGCAGAGGGAGGAAGAGTCTGCTGGCACTGCTGCATACGGTGCTCCTGCCCAGGTGATGGGATGCTGGAATGCATAGCGGGTTGTATAATGGATTCCACTGGGTTTCACTGGGGTCTTCTGGGAGGATGAGACATAGTGTGGGAGTTCCTCCTTGGGGTGGACTTCGCCAGGCAGTGGCACAGTTGAGCTGTGCAGGTAGATGAGATGTACCAGGGTCACTGGATGTGGTGGTTTTTCAAGAGACAGCAGGATGTGCAGGCAGTGCTGTGCAGCAGCTCTCTGGTGACAGCAGGACTGTCATGAAATGGCATCTCCACTTGAGGAAAGGGCAAGACAGGCAGCTGGAGTCTGACCCTTCTCAGTTCATGAAGGTTGATGAGGGAGATGGTGCCCCGCTGGCCTGCTGTGCAAGGGCAGAGTCAGGCCCTCTTGCTTGATTTTGCAGGATGCTTGTTCCTCCAGACAAGTCCTCCAGCACTGGCTTTGGGCTTCCCAGCCAAGTGCCCAAGGCAATAGAGAAGCAGGTCCTGCAAGGGGAATCCAAGGCCAAGGGGGTCTGAGGGGGGGCTGTGGAGTACCAGGGGGCTGAACTGCAATGGCAGACACTATCAGTGAGACTTGCACAGTCAGGATGAAGAAGGAGTTCTACCTATTCCTCTCTTTCACAAGGTGGGGTGTGGGGCCTGCACAGGTCTGCACTCATGTCCACCCCAGACCCACTGACCCCCTTCTCTGTGCAGCCGCTGACGTCTACCACTGCAAAACACAGCCACTTTCCTCCTGTGGCAGCCCCGAATCCCCCTCCTGCATCTCTCATGCTCCTTGGGAAAAGGAATAAGTAGTCAGGAGAAGACATGTTCCTACTCCTATGTGGGCAGGGGAGAAGCTGGAGGAACTGGTCGTGATGTGCTCTGCTCCCATTGCTGCTGGAGGCGTGCACAGCCAATGCTGAGGCAGGTAGGATGCTCTGGTGGTCCATGCAGGCAGTGCCTAGTGCCTCTCTGAAGAGATGGGGTTGTGTCATGTAGCTCTGTCTGGAGAGTACCATGCTCCACCCTCCCACAGAAATCCTGTGCACCCCTCCCGAGAAGCCCAGATGCTTAGTGGAGACAAACCTAGAAAGCGAAGTGCCAGGGAAAGCCAGGAGCTGGGGGGGCAGCTAACAGTGTCTGGGGCAGGAGGGGTACAGAGTGATTCCACCCCACAGCCCACAGGCAGTCAGGTCTGAGGGAAGGGCAGCTCCACCACGGGGAAGCAGCACAGACCGTGCTGCCTCGGTCAGGGCAAGCAAAACCCGTTTGCCTTTATATGCCACAAGTTCATCAGGTCTCTCTCACCCTCGCTGCCCTCAAACCCAGCTGCCTGGGCTGGGCTTAGCCTGGGAGCAGACCTGCAGGCAGGGGCCAGGCAGGGACCTGCTGCCATCACCCTGCTGACCACACACTGACCACCCCAGGACCATAACAAAACAGGGATTTTTAAATGCCAGAAAACCTCTGCAAATACTGTTTTGCAGTAACCAGCCACATGGCTTCAGTCCGCAGAGATCTCTGAGCATGCACAAAAACCATTACAAGGCACACAAGAAGGATTACACTCTACAACATGCATGCAGGCGCTGTATGCACACAGTCATGCTTATGCCTTGTGCATCCAAAACAATGCTCAAAGACACCCACAATAATGCCTCCAGCTTTCAGTTAAAACTAATTTTAACCAGTGAACACCTGCCAAATTGATTTTACGGGTTTGACACTGGTAAATCACTTGAAATTTCAAGCCTCCACAAAATTTGCATTCTGCTATTTTCATATCTCTTGGAAATTCTTGCCTTTGGCTGGTTTCACCGTGGAACTTTTTTACAAGGCATCCCAGGGGCCAGGAGGCAAGGAGCAGAAAAAAGGCAACGTGCATGACTGCTGGGAAACACTGAATGGTTTGCACTGTGGTTTTGGGTCTGACATCTGGGTCTGACTTACCCTGCGTTTGATAGACTTGTCTATAGGCAAGCAAATCCTTCATCTCATGGAATTTGGCTTGTGCATGGGATTCCTTGTGGTTATCTCCCAAAACAAATTACACTGTTGTATGCCTGGGTGGCTCAGGAGGGCAGCTTTGCTGAACCCTGTTTATAATGAGCTTGGAGCCTGCACTTCATGTATTCTGTTTTGCTCAAAAGAAGGCTGAAATCAGATGAAACCCACAAGTCATCATGATAAAATCAGCTCACAATGGTCTTTTCCATGGAAATGGCTACAGGGGTGGTGTGTCCCTTGGATTTTGGTACATTTCTGCAGAGCTGGATGAGCTGGGCCCAAAGAATAGCCATAAACCCAGGTTTTATTCCTTCTGACCCCGATGTGTTAAGCAGCTAATGGTGCTTGTGTGGAGAGCTGTTCCATTACTTTTGTATAACAAGGACATAAGAAATGAAAAATCAAAGCGTCTTTAAGGTGCTCCTGAAAACAACAGTGCCACTGGAGGAGGATTTTTATCTTTGAGCTTTTGAATGGGATGGCTATCTTATACTTCAGTATCCCAGCTGTTGTGTGGCTGAACGTGTCCTGCAGTTTCTTTCTTTTCTAAGTGGGCTGCTTGTGGTGAAGGGTCAAAGTGGTGTAGCCTTTGCTGCATGTATTGCATGGCCTGACTCCCCTCTCACTTGCAGCCATGCAGAAAAGGAAGAACAGAGGCGATATATATGGGATGAGGCTGATAACAGCTAGAAAAGAATAGCCTTATTCTGATCCCAGAGCTGCCCACCACCTCGTCCTCCTGGTGCTTGCAAGGGAAGCAGGGCTGTGTCAGGGGAGCCTCATGGGAGGGAGACCCAAAAGTATAGAAACAGCTGGAGACTGTGGTGGAGTGAAATGGGAAATTTAAAACAATATAGAAAAGGAGCAAGAAGCAAAGAAAACCAAAGAACTGCAGGTACCTGCTGTGTGAAAAGACCCTAAGGGCAGTCTGAACAAGGACTGACACCCTCAGAAACAGGGTTAGAAGCCCAAGGCAAAAGGAGGCGGGTAGAAGCACAGAAAATGGAGCGGAGACCTACCTGAGCACCAGAGCTCAGGGAGCAGAAACAAAAGGTAGGCCATCAAGAGGAAACAGCAGCTGGTCCTAAAAGAAGGGAGCAGGAAATTAGAGCATTAACCGAGAAACAGGCTGAGGTGAACCAGGGCACACAGACAAGACCGAGAGAGGACAGAGCAGGTGAAGAGGTGTGGACCCTCCTGGCAGGAACGAGTGGTGACCAGGTTTCTGCTTTCACACATCAAGGGTGTCCAGGCCAAGGTGGGGAAGATGAGCAAAGAGAAGCAAGACTTGGGTGAAATTCAGAGCAGTTCTGTGGTCGCCTTTTGCAGAGCAAGGACTGAGCACAGTGGAGGTGAGCAGGCTATCTGGGCTTGCAAAGAAAGTTTTGCCACAGAAAGGCATTAGTGGGAAAGGACTTGTTCTTAAATGTGAGCTTTTCCCCGGGAACTTTGGGCACTAGTCTTCTGGGGCTGACAGTGGCACAACCAGCAAGTGGGTTTTACAACAGAAGTCTGGGATGAGTATGATGGGAGAATGGGGGGGAAGATGGCTGCTGCCATGCCTTCACACTGCCTGAACACTGCATGGGCATTGGTGAGGATGCCATTTCTGAGCAGGGGAATGGCAGTATGGAAATGGAAGCAACCACTGCCTTGGTGGGAAGAAAGCTCTAACCGTTGAATGCATTGAAATTGTGAGGAGCCAGCTCACCTCTGCCTCAGTTCTGGAAGAATTGATTCATGAAGGAGCAGAACTGGCAGCAAGTAGTCAGTCCAAGGCACTGCCACCGTACTGAAGACTGTAAAGCATGTATCTTAACCTGTAAATACAGGGTAGATAATCTGGCCTCTGTCATATATAAGGTTTTTGAGCTTACGTTAAATGGGACAACAGATAAAGTCACTGGGATGTATGGAAAAATGGAATAAAAGGCAATATGGGTTCTCCGAAGGTAGCTTGTCAGACACTGAGCCAGCCGTGGCTTTCCTGCACGAAGGCATTGCATTGCATCACATCTGTCTAGATTTAAAGAGCTATCAGGTAAAGTACCCATGGGAAATTATTAGCTAACCTAGAGAAGATGGGATCACAGAATTAAAGTGGATAAAGAACTTGCAAAGAGTAAGTTTGCAGTGGATAATATTAAAAGGAGGTTACCAGGAGGAAGAAAGATACATAGCGATGATCCCTGTGGACAGGTCTTGGGACTGTCTCAGTGAGTGTTTCCTTTCTCGGCCTTAGTTGCACCCTGCCTGGAATACACATAAAGCAGGAGGATGACCATGGCAGTAGGAGCAGGGCAACCAAGAAAGGAAGAGCAGAGAGCAGGAAGGAACGGGAGAGCACTTACCTTGCCAAAAACCGACGTCTGGCAAGCCTTCCAGCCAGCAAAGGGACGGCACCTCCTCGGCTGAGAGCTCAGATAAGACCAGGCAGAAACAGTTCAAGTATTTCTGTACTGATGCCAGGAACACGAGCAATAAAATGGAAGAATTAGAAGGCCTCATCCAGGAGGAATGAGTAATCCCGGGAACTGTGGATATGGGAGGACTTATCTTCCAGGGCATAGATGGGAGAACAAGTGCCACAGATATCCGTGATCACAGTCAGATGGCTCTACCCGCCAGAAACAGGGGAGACAAGCTTAGAATTTGTTTTGATAACAAGCGAAAAAAGAGAGTTTGGTCCTGACAATAACCTCCGATTGAACTGCCGTGCTTTGGTTTGGTTGCTCTTAGACACGCTGGGGTGGGCATGAACTGATCCCTACCCAAGGTCTGCATGTTGGCAAGCAGACTTTGAGAAACAAAGCAAATCAGACAATGAGGCTGCCTGGCCAGGGGAGCTCAGAGGGTGAGCACAGAGAAATGGCCAGTCTTGCCCAGAGCTGCCATCCCTGCAGGAGGGAAGGGCTGGAGCTAAGGGCTCCAGGTCCCCACCAGGGATGTGCCCTGGGGCAGGCACAGCCAGGGATGGAGGCTGAGGCCAGGAAAGGTGGGACACAAGTAGGAGGGGTTGATGAAAGGCCTTTGAAGGGAAAACCTAGAGGTGGGACATCGATGGTTTCTGTGGGAAGAGGGAAACTCAGGCAGGCAGCTGCCTGCGTGGCACCAGGAATGTTTTCTCCTGCTGCATAATGAGATTGCCAAGACTGGAAGTCGCTGCTGGCCTGCTTGATGCTGGTGCACTGATGGCACTTGGCTGGTGAGTTACTTGCAGGTTTGAGGTTAAGGTGGGACAGTCACGTGGGCTTTGCTTTCCTCTTGTCTGTGGGAGTTGCACCCACGCTGATGCTGTGGTACCTCTGCTCTGGAGCATGCTGTAGCCTCCAGACTTTCTGCAGGTGTGGCAGGTAAGCTCGAGGAGATGTTGGATGGGAGGAAAGGAGCATCCTGGCCCTAATGTCTATTCTCCAGTTGTTTGCCAAGGCTGTGAACTGGACTCGGTGGCCCATCCCTGTTCCTTCAGGCAGTGAAACAAGGCTAGTCTCCCTGCACCACGGGGACCGCACTGCTCTGTCGAGTCAATGACTGCAGGGGCCCTTGCTTGCTGGCATGTTTACTGGCATGTTTCCTGGAAGCAGTGCCCCAGCCCCTCTGCCCTGAGCTGGGCCAACTCGGCAGCACCTGCGGCAGCCCCTGGAAGGGCTGGAGAGCAAAGCATTGCACAGGCTGGTTGTCCAAAGCCATTAGTGCTTGGCACCCTACTTCTAAGCAAATGAGCCAGTTAGCCTGATCAACTGAACATGTGGGCACAAACACGGGCAGCCAGCAGAGCATTACCTTCCTTGTCCTACACGTGAGCCTCCTGCTAATACAGCCCTCTCCTGTGGCAGCGTCACAGGGCTGACTCAGATGGAGTGTGTCACCGTGCCAGCCCCCGGCTCCCCATCTGTGCAGAGATGCTTTCGCCCAGCTCCATGCCTTGCTCCGGGAGCCACCCTGCCTTCCCCTTCCAGTACAATTTGGGGTTACTTCAGTCCCTTCTCCAGAGTGCCTGGGGGAAGGCTGGGTTTGTGCTGTGCCCGCAGAAGCGTTTCATCATTTGCTTCTTCCTCTCCACCTCCTCATCCCACTGCTGCTGGGCAGCACCTCTGCATCTAGGTCAGGGAGAAGATTTGGCTTCACCTCCTGACTTCCACCACACCTTAGGTGTGTAGACAATTACCAGTAACTCTGCACACGCCCTGTCAGCTCTAATTACCTGGCAGAGGCAGTGCAAGAACAGAGGAGCAAACTGTGTCATCTTGCAGCTGCCCTTTGCTGGGGCGGCTGGTGTGGGTGATGCAGTGGGCATCTCTGACTCAGCACCCGTCACCTGGCTTGCATCTGTGGCTGGGGACCACAGCACCATCCCACAGTCCTGCAGGATCACCACACAGACAACACAAGATTTGAGGGACCCAACTTGGACCAGGAGTTCCTCAGTAACAAAAGGTCTGTGGCACCAAATGTTCCCTTTAGCAACATCAGGGTGGCCCCAGGGCCTCTGTGTCTCTTCTGCACATGGTGAATGTGGATGCTGTGCAGGTCACCGGCTCCCTGGCCAGAGCTGGACCAGGAGCTGTGCCTCTCCCTGCCTGCCCCAGAGCAGAGCATCACCAGAGTTGAGGGTAGCAATCTGATGACATTGTCCCTGCATAAGGCAAAGCTGCACCACAAACAAATATGCCCTCCCCAAAACTGCACAAATATTCTCTTCAAACCACCCTCCTCTGCAGTCATTCCCAGAATGTCAAGAACTTGCAGTCTCCTCGGCTTGCTGCGCCCCAGCATCTCTGTAGGCTTTCTAGGGGCTGGCATGGAGCTGGCTCGGCCACCACAGTGGGTCTCGTCTGAATGCCAGACCCTCAGGTCACTGTTCAGTACTTGGGCTCTTGTGGCTATCGGGAGAGGTTCGGAGTGAGGATCATAGTCTGAGAGAATCCCAGCCAAAACAGTGCAGGTTTTTTGTTGCTTATGGCTGGTAAATGAGCCCCAAATGCCGCTTTGATTGGACTGAAGCTGGGTGTGAGGGCTGCATTCAGTGCACAACTGCAGGGAAAAAAGACAGCTAAAACATTTTCTTTGTGCGTTTTATAAATGAACTTTTTTTTGGTAAAAGCCCCCCAAAAGAATGAATAAAAGGAAGAAGAGAGGCAGAAAAGGAAAGGCTTGTAAAACATTTCATTTCCTGTAGAACGAATGCTTTGGCATGACCCAAATTCACTCTTCTGATTTCCATTTCTTGCAAGTTAAAATGCTGCTCTTTCAATTTGCCTCAGCCTGTATCTCCCCTCTTCATGTTCTTTGTTGGAAACTGGACCCAGAAATTCCCCCCCACGCTGCCACAACGATGTCCTTGTTCCTTCACCCCGACAGCTCTCTGTGCCTGATCCCCCCTGCAGCCACCCAGAGCTGGGTGCAGGTGGGGTCTGCCCTACTGCGAGCCCAGAAAATCCTTCCCTGGGGGGATCCCAGGAAAGCTGATGGGGAATCTCTGTGCCCAGAGATGGGAAAACAGTTTCCAGCATTGATGGGGCTCATTACACTGAGCCCCATCAGAGAGGGGTGGCTTTTTCAGGGGAGCGGGGTAAGCTGATGGTGGGTGGTGGGCTATGGGGCAAGGTCCTTTGGGCTCCTTTTCTTGCGATTTGAGCATGACCGAGCCCAGATCCCTGGGTGGGAGCATTTCTACAAATGCAAATAAATAAAGGAAGTAAATGACAGTCATTTTGGACGTTTTCCTGTATGTAAATACGTTTCCTTGGTAATCACATCTCTAGTATTTCTGTTTATTTTTATACATCTGTTTTTGGTTAGCCCAGAGCTCTGTGCTGAAGTACAGCAATATCCTTAGATGTCCCTCACCTTGGCACTGGAGAGGGGCCACACGGTCTAACACGTGCATGTGTGCTAGGGCACAGACACACGCACCCCTGGTGTGTCCCCCTGCACCCCCCCAACACGTGCACACCCACGCGGGGGGATCCCTGCCACCACCAGCCAGCCCACGTGTCCTGGGCAGGGAGATGCACTGCCAGGCAGCAGGGTCACTGCGACCGGGTTTTTGTGGCCCTGCCCTATAGTTTGTTCGTGACGCGCTGCTGCTCTCAACGGCACATTTGTAATTGTGCCTGTTAAGTTGCCTGGAGGCTTTTTAAACCTGGGATCTGAAACACTACATCTGTACCTGAAGACCACTGCTGGTTTGTGAGTGCCAGATCAGGACACTGATGAGTGTGTCCCCCGCCGACCCCGTGATCCCTCGGCTTTGGACCGAGCAGGATGAGAGCAGGACACAATGCCCTGGCCTTAAGCACCCGGCCCGCAGCTCAGCGCTGGGATGTCCCTGCCGCACAGCGACCACACTGCCCTGCTTCCGATGCTCCGCCTGTCTCGGCCCCTCGGCACTGCCCTGATGAGCTGCAAAGAGAGGGTGAGAAGTGGTACAGAGTGGGATAGAAGGTTGATGCCCCCATCCCTTCGTTTCCAGCATGCTTTTAACCTGTGTGAATAGCTCTCCATCAGTGATCCCAGGAACCTGGAAGCCACCTTGCCTGGACCAACATGTGTTTTTGTGCAGGGAGCAGCAGGCTGGATGTTTATGGCTGCTTCCCACAGCCCTAGGCTGGTCCTGGAGTAGAGACCAGACACCACAGGTGAGATCTGGGACAGCCAGTGGGACAACATGTCCATCCACTATGACTGTCATAGCAGGGTCCAAAGAGCTGGTCCTTCCTGTGACAGTACCAGATACCAAAAGCCCCAAAGCCTCCAGAAATTTGCCATCTCAGGTCCCTGCCAATCTGCAGCACACCAGCTGACCATGAACTCTTCATTGTTTCCATGATTTCCCCTCATTGTCACTCCTGTGTCACTGCTGGGAGGCCTGGATGGACTGAGCTTTGCCTTGTGGTCCCATTTTGTGACTGTTTTTAGGTGCTTGGCTGTCAGCCTGTGAAGAAAAGACTGTGAATGAACACGGGAGGCCCAATCTGGGCTCCCTAACCCAGTCCTCACCGTGCAATGGATGAACATCTCTCTAGGAAGACATCAATGCCCAGAGCTGTCAGTGCCATGCATCATTAAACCATCATACAGACTTTGCAGCACCACATGGCTGAGAAAAGGTGTGTCCTCTTGTGTAATGGGCTCTTTATCCACCACCTGACTCTTGGAGGATAGGTGTTCCACTGTTACTGGTGCTTTTGTTTCATTCCACCTGTTCTTACAGCCCTCCTGACGCCAGGAGCTGAGGTTTCCCAACCCCTTCCCTCCCAAGCATAACACAAGACGAGGTGTGCCCCCAGGGAGAGCCCTCAGGAGTGGGGAACCTGTGTCTCCCTTGCCTGATGGTCTTCTACCATCCAGCTGGACAGGCTGTGACCCCCCTGGACAGTCTGTGCTTGTGCTGGGACATGGTGATGGCCATAAAGCACCAAGAGGAGGGCATCTCACAGAGATGAGGTCTCAGCTGGCCATGCTGCTCTGCCAAGGGCCAGCCGTGCGGGGCTGCAGCTCCTTCAGCACAGGCCTGCAGCAGAGGGGGGACCCCCGCCAGGGCTGGGTGAAGGACCCCTGCAGCAGGGCAGCTCCTTGTTGATGCCCTGAGCTGTGAACGTGGCCCTCATCCCCCGTCTTCCCAGCGCACCCATCCTCTTCTCAGGGCTGCCAATGTGGTGAGGCTGGGGAGGTAAGAAAAGTCTGTGAGGTGGGCAGGGAGCCTGGTGGGTTGGTCCCCAGAGCCCACGTCCATCTCTCTTTGACACTCCTCTGGGGACACCCCAGTTGTTGTTTCGATATTTGTAATGCCTTGAGATAAATCAGGAGCTGAAATGCAGCTTAGATGCTGGCTGACATCTCACAGAAGGGCTGGAAAATAAACCTTTCTGGTTTTGTTAAGGATTTTCCCCTAATTTAGGCTAAAAAAGAACATCCTTAATAACGGCAGTAGCTCACATGCATCTTGTCACTCCATGCACTCCATCTCCTGACAGTCACAGCATTGCAGAAAAAAAGTCGACATTTGCTTTGTGCCATACGCATCCCCCTCCCGCATCATAACCTCACACAAGATCCATATCCAGCCAAATAAGGTACCACCTCTGAGTGATAAATAAACCGAGGAGAACTCGCCAAGTTAAGCGGCTGTCTTCCTACCACGCAGCACCTGATAAAAGTTACTGCTGCGAGCATAATCTCAACCAGCACATGGCATTAACCCAAAGAAAAGCAGCATTTTCTCATTCACCTAAAATTATCCACCCACTGAAATAGGTACTATATTATAGTGATAAACAAGAGCCGGCTGCTAGTTTAAGCACATGTTCTCCTACAATGCAGCACAAAAAAAGCCTGCTGCTTAGTATCATCTGCGTGGCTGTAATGTCTTCTGAACCTCCATGTAGCTAGTCAGCTGGAAATAGCTGGTGTTTGGTGTTCATTTTGGATGCGAGCTCTTTGATAATGCCCGTACACATATTCAGACTCCTTCCAGTAGCTGTTTAGCTTTTCCATTAACCCTCAAGCCCAGTGTTTATTATTTGTGCATTTGACTGTATCCCAGCTAGAGACCCAACCCTGTTGTGTCAGGCACTGCACAAGCCCTCGAACTGAACGGCAGTTCTTGCCTCTTGGAGCTGGCAGTCTCATAACCATTTTTGGATGGAAAAATATAACACTGCAAGAAAAAAAAACCAACCTTGGATTGCATGTAAAGAAATAAAGCAAAATGCTATTCCCCCACTCCTGCTGTCTGTGCTTAAGCCTTCCAAGAAGTTCCTGTCCTCATCTGTTAGGGTATCATTTTACAGCTCGATGACAAACACAGAACTTGCCAGTTTAAACATATAGGTCTTGGTTTTGCTCCCTGTTACACGCATGCACTTACCTTTCTCTTGCAGAGGTGGGTGGGAGAGCAACTTTAGTCCCTGTCCCCTCGCAGGCTGTGGGCAGAGGTGCCGTGACATGTTGGGGTGTCAGGAGTGTTGCCCCCCACCAGCCCCCAGTGCTTTCCGCTCACCTGCCCAGGTGAACTACGTGTGTTCACACCTGGCTGCTGCTCACATCCACCTTGTTCATACTCATGGGATTCCTGCGCTCCTGCTCCCCATCTGCTGGGGGTACGTTTACTGGAGCCCAAAAGGTGCTGCTGTCCACCTGCACTGTTTGGGGAGGCAGGGAACCCAGCAAAGTCTTGATGCCCCTACAGCCTTACACGAGGAGAAGACAAACCAGACAACCACGCTAAATAAATCACATTAAATGACGCATTGCCTATGAAATGGCATTGAATGCACACCACAGCCAGCTAGACTGATGCTACTCGCACTGCTTTTTGCAGCACCCAGGTGATCCCCCCAGCCCTAGGATGCCCTGGGTGGTGGATAGGGGCTGCAGTGCATCCACACTACCCTGCTCAGCCTCTCCCCACAGTTGCTTTCTGCTGCTCCGTGGCATGACTTTGCCTCGCAAGCCAGTAACTCAGCACCTGCTGACACATGGGTGCAAGGAGCACGCAGGACCCTGCATGCTGAGCCAGCCAGCCAAAAACACAGCGCTCCCCGGACCCCCAGTGCCACCCCGGGGGGTGAGCGCAGCTCCATGGCTGGGGTGCCCAGCCGTGGTGCTGGGGTTGGGGTACGCAGAGCAGCAGGAGTGCAGCCAGCACAGCAAAGCGCATCTAATTGTGATCCCTGCAGCATGATAGATGGCCTGTGGATGTATTAGCCATTGCGGACTGCAAGGCGTCGTTCTGTGATAAGAGGCCTTACACTGGCGACTGATTTATGTCTCCCTCAATTTCTTGCCTTTTTTTCCAGGAGCTTTAAAAGGACGGAGCAGCCAAGTCAAAATGTTGAACCATCTAAACTCTCCCCCAGTGTGTCAGATGGGACTTGCAGGAAGAGCTGAGCAGGGCATGGGCCAAACATCGTTTGCTGCAGAATAACTC
This sequence comes from Falco peregrinus, assembly GCF_023634155.1. Classification (NCBI taxonomy): domain Eukaryota; kingdom Metazoa; phylum Chordata; class Aves; order Falconiformes; family Falconidae; genus Falco; species Falco peregrinus. The sequence goes on from NC_073723.1 coordinate 121,206,558, forward strand.
TGTGCCGGGCTATGCCGGCAGCAGGAGGTGCAGAGTCATGCTCTGGTCCTGCTGTCCCTGTGCAACCCAGCGTGGCCTCGGGGAGCGGTGAGATGGGAGGTTTCTGCTGGAGGAGACGCTGATCCCAGGGACCTGCATGGCTGGGCAGCGTGAACAGTCCAGATGTTCTGCTGAAAACCCAGAAAACTTATTTGTCCACATTAATTTTAGTTTCTGGTGCCCAGTATAAGCCTGCTGTGTCACATTCATGTAGCAACAGTCATAGCGCTGAAAAATGGATTATTTCAGTATATTTGTACTTAAAAAAGAAAAAAAAAAGTTATCCCAGGTCTAATGACAAGCCAGGGTGAGCTGTGGTGGTGGCAGTGGGGTTTGGTCCTGCTTGTTTTAGAGGGGACATGGGGCTGTGCCTGTTTCTCTGCTGTGACTAAAACCAGTGCAGCTGAGCTGTCAGGATCTGTGTGACCTGCGTGGCCAGGGGTGGGTCCCAGCCCCTTCTCCTCACCCTGGCATGAACCCCGTGGGCTGCAGCAAGGATGCTCCCAGACAGCAAGGCTGGACAGCACAGGTTAGAGGAGGGTGCCCATCCCTGTTCTCATCCATCTTGCTCTTCAGTGCCAGAAGAAAGTAATATTTTCTCTGATCTTCTCATGAGTCACTTCATAGCAAAGGACTGAGCCAGCTCCCGCAGGTCTCTGTGTGAGGATTTTGCTGAGAACCGGGTGCTGGGGGTTGATTTTGGGAGGCATTTTGCTGGGATGTTTAAACTGGAGCAGCACAAAGGCACTCCTATTACCCTGCTTTCCTCTGCTGTACAAAAGGCGGCTGGATATTCTGCATATTGCTGGCTGTCTGCAGAGGGAAATGGAGCGATTACCAGCACCGTCTCCTTGCAGCACAGCCACTCCAAGCACGCAGTCACCACTCCACGCCACGAAGCACACGCCAGCGCGACAGCCCTCCTCGGGGCAGCACGGGCAGGAGGCAGGCAGCTGCCGTGCCACTGAGCGTGGCTGCCGTGGTGCTGGCCACTCCGGCACGGGGCAGGGCAGCCGGCCGTGCACCATGCTCTGCGTGATGCTCGCTGCACCCTCAGCAGGGCCAGAACCACCGGCAGCTCACAGGAACCCGCTAGCACCGTCCCGGCAGGTTTTACTGGAGAGCTGGAGGGATCCAGCCCTGTGACAGGCAGTACTCCAGGTTCCCAGCCCGCTACAGCAGCCAAGCACTTGGATAGCTGGCACTAGACGCTCTCCTTGAATTACTCATCTTTTCCATTACGAGGCCTTCCATACTCCAGCAATCCATCTGTTTGGTGGTGCAATTTCAGGATCATGCCTTTTGTCAGTGATGTTAATTCTGGCAGTCAGCAGCAGACGCGGTGCTGAGCTCCCCGCTGAGGCCTCTCTGCCTTTTCCTGGGCATCTGGCAACGTGCTCAGAGGTGCCAGTGGAGGTAGCAGCCTCCTGCCCTGCGTGTCGCGGGTTCTGTGCGGGGTGGTGACTTCTGAGACCTCCGAAGGGCTTGGCAGTGTGCGTGCTTGTTGCTGGCAGAGCACACGAGAAAGGCGAACACAAGGAGGTTTGATGCCCTGCACCCGGTGTGTAACAGGCTGTCAAACACTCTGCTCACATTTTGCTCTCTAGCTGCAGCCTTCTGATCGTCTGCCAGATTTTTGCGCATCTTCCCGGGATTTACCTGTCTTGTGCTCACCGTGGTCCTGGCTGACACTGGGATGCTCAGGGACCAGTCCGCAGACACTGGGCTACCAAATGACTGGAGCTGCGCTGCCACTGCAGCTGCTCAAGCAGCTCAGGGGGACCTTCCCTGACAAGATCCCATAGATGTGTGGCTGCACCTGAACCATCTTCAGAAGGTGGATGAACACCACATCAGTTGCTTCCTCCTGGTTCTCCTCAGTGGTTTGCCTCATCCTCTCCGGGGTCCTCCACTCTTTTCTTGGTCCCCTCTGCTCGTGGATGGTTACACACTGCATTTCCCCCTAATGCAGCTGGTCCATATAACCCACAGGCAGACCATGCCCAGGATGATGGGAAATGGCCTGGGCCAACCAGAGAGTGAGGTCTGGGGGAACAGGTTGGAGAGAGGATGAAAAGCCAGGCTCTTCTGACCTCCTGAGAGACTCTTCCAGGCTCTTCCTGACAGTCCTTCGCTGCCACCCCAAAGGCTCTGTCCCCCCTGCCAGTCCCCAGAACTATTCCCTGCCACAGCCAGGGGCATTTTGTCATCACCAGTGCCCATCTGCTTTTCCTGGCTGTTGCTTCCAAAATCTGAAGGAATAAAAATCCCCGAGCAGGAGAGAGGGAGAGGGCCAGCAGAGCTCGGCCAGCAATGCATCCCTGTGCACAGCACAGTGCAAGGTCAGGGGAATTATTGGGATGGTCCAGGCTTCAATCCGCAGCTCTCACAACACCAACCCTTTGCAGAAGGTGTAAGAAGCCCACAGTGGACAAGGTGGAATGATTTACCCTCATGTGTGTCTTTGGTAAATAAAAATGAGCCTAAACTGATCACAGGCATAATAGCCCAACTGTTTATGGCTGTTAGCTACTATCAGGCCGCATATTCCTGCTGTTTGTCTCAATCTCCTGCTCTTGATACAGGGTCTAAGCCAGGGGTTTGCTGTAGTTGACATTGTGCACCTGAGGATGCTCGTGTATGTTGTACTGTGCTCTGAGGGAGCAGAGAAATGGGGGCAGGTCTTATGAGTGTAGGATACCCCAGGAAGACCCTCAATGTCACCAGCTTGCAGCCCCCCAGATTATATGCCATGGAGGGGGAGTATCACAGGGCTCATTTGGGCCCCAGCAGGGTTTGCCCACAGACCTGTAGCACGGCCAGAGCCTTGGCTGGCAGCAGCAGGGAGCCACCAGCAAGAGACAGTCCTGTGGCACAGGTCTCTGGTCCTGCCTTATGCTCCTGCTCTGAAGCCCGCGGCATGCATGGCAAAGGCTGGGCTGGCACGGCCCGGGTGGCTGCAAACTGTACTGGCAGCTCATTGCCCCGGTGGCACAGGTTTGTTCCCTTCTCACTGGTGCCCCCAGAGCAGGGTCTGGCACTTGGCTGTGTGTCTTGGAGTGACTCTCCCGGATGCTGTCCAGAGCCTCAGCAACAGCATCAAACACTTGCTAGCAGATGCTAAAGCCATGGGTCCAGCCCAGGACACCAGAGAGCCCTTGCAGGCATTGAAGCAGGGCATTTCCTTCCTCTGTGCATTCTGCACCTGATATCTCCAGCACGGTCCCACCATGGGTCTGCTCATCCCTCCTGTAGCTGCCAACACCTCTGATCCTGGCTGGTGTCTTGTCCCCCAGTAAGGTTGTCCTGCATCCTGGATGCTTGACCCTTGCGACCTCCCACAGCCCCCAGCCTGTTTGGTTTCCCCTGCTGGCTGCACATCAGGACCTGAGTGCGTGGCTGTGGCTGGCCAGGGGGAGAGGCTTTCTGCAGCCCACATCCCCACAGCGGCTCCGTGTGGTCCCAGAGGGGCTGGGGTGGGCGTACAGGACCCATGGTGGGGATGGGAGAGTCAGAGAACCAGGTGTGCAGGGGCGTGTACGTGCATGTGTGTGCTTACAGCGTGGGACATGTTGAAGGTCTGTTCGTGCATCCGTGTACAGCAGAAAGTCTGAAGGTGCCCGTTTGTGTCTGGGAGCTGCACGTATATGAGAAGATGCAGTTCCCATATGTCTGTGTCAGCATGTGTGTGTAAGAATATGCCTATGTATCTCGTGTCCTTGCGTGCGGTGTGCGTGTGTCCTGCCTTCTACGTGTCCGGGGTGTATCTATCAGCACGGCGTGCTGGCTCTGCTGTGTGTACATCGTGGGTGTCTGTGTGTGTGCGTAAGGTACTGGATAAAAGGGGAAATGGCTGGAAAAGCTATCCCCACTCCCATTTTAATCAGAGAAATGAAGCAGCTGTTGGAGTGAATAGACCCTGCACTAAAGCAGACGTCTTAATATCTTTTGCAGAGGAGGTGCATTGTGATTCATTCTGTGCATCTCTATTACTCAGCTTTTGATAGGGGCTTACTTGTCTCAAGTGCTTTTCATTATTGCCCTAATGCTATCTATTAACATACTGGATGGAGGCTCTTTTCTCATCTGGAGCATGCATCACTGTGCTTTTAAAGATTATGGGGCTTGCAAATACATAACACTTTACTGCCTCCCTGACATAATTCACTGGGAAAAGAAATACATGTAAATAGATAGGTAAATAGATAACCTAGTTGGAGGGCTATGGGAGACAGATGCAGACAGACAGACGGACCCCGGACCCCAGCACAGACCTCAGCACACAATTCATTTGTAATAAAAAAGAGCTGCTCTCAGTGTTTATTTAAAAATTCTTGGCCGCTGTTTTGTCTTGCTTGGAAAATCCTCGTTTCCTAGTTCCCAGCCTCTGACCTTCAGGCTGCCGGCTGGGTCATCCATCGGGGGGGGGGGGGAAGGGCGGGGGGAGGTGCCAACAGGGAAAGGTGTTTCTGCACCCAGGAATGGGGACATCCTGGGGAGGTGGGGGAGAGGGCTGTGGTGGAGGGACGAGTGACAGCACGTTGTGGAAACATGACCTGCAGCTGGAGCCCCCAGCAAAGCCCACCGGCTGCGCAGGTGACCAGCGGCTGCAGCGCGGACCAGAGCCACAGCCATGCGCTGCCCTGGCAGAGACCCCCGCAGCAGCCTCAGGAACACCATTTCATATTAGCTAGGTCAATTAACTGCTTTAAAGACTGGTAAGGCATTTAAACACTCTGATGCGACTTATGTAGGCAGTCTTTATGAGGGGAAGATTACGGGTGTGGTTTTCTGGGTCAGTATTATTACAGTTATCAATCACTGCTCTATTGCGTGGTAGGTGATGGCCGGATTTCCTGGCAAGCACGATACCGAGACAGGACCAGGAGAGACCCAGGGCTGAGATCAGGCAGCGACAGTTTTCCACCCTCTCTTTTCTCCTCATGGCTATACCTGAAAACTAAAACTTTTTGCAAGGAAGGAATAAATTTGAATTATAATTTAATAACAGCATAAGTGCTTCTTTCCTCAGCTCAAGATGACTTTTTCTTTCAAATTTTGTTGAACGCTGGTAAGAAATGCAATGGCACGAAAGCAAAATTAAACAGACTGAGATTGGCAGAAATGAACAGTTCAGCTGGAAGCATGCAATTTCTTTCTTTCTTAATTTCTAATTTTTTGGAAACCGATTTCCCTGCCCTGTGCCTGTATTACAGACCCCTGCAGGCCTGCAGAAAACACGGACCCTATATTCTCCAGACTGCTCCCCAAACCCTGGGGGCACCGACTGGCAGGTGATGGTCACATTGACCCTCCCCAGCAAACCATCAGGGCAGGGCATGTTCCCCGCTGTCCAGGACAGCTGTGTTGGCACGTTTAGGACAGGATACTCTGAGGCACAGTTTTCATGTCATACGGACACAGCAGCCCTCGAGACACCCAGCACTCTCCCCCTCTCACCAGCTGGCTTGCCCAGCAGGATTGGGGCAACTAGTTTAAACAGGAGCTCAGCTGCTGGGGTGCTGAGCTGCAAGAGACCAAATGCAGGTTGTCAGTTGGCCAGAGGGATCCACACCCCTAGAAGCCTCTGACTCGGGGTCTGTGGGGGTCCCAGAGAGCCAGGGGATGAGCAGGAGCCCACTATGGTGCTGACAGGAGGTGCCAGGAGGACATGCTACACTGCGCCCTCCAGACCAGGGCTGCAGCCGTGCTTTGGGAAATGCTTATCCCTGCTCAGGGTCGGGGCTTGGGCTGTCTCCTGCCGTTGCACCAAACCAAGGCAGAGGAGGCATCCAGAACTCTAGGTTTATCACCCTCTGGTCTAAAAAAAATGGGGGGAGGACCTCAGCCTCTCCTGTTGGGCAGGAGCCCCTGTTGGCAGGGCATGCCAATGGCTGGGGTTAGCCTTGCACCAAGGCACAACGGGGGTGAAGGGCGGATGTAGGTCCCACTTTTAGTGGCCAGGTTCCTGTTTCCCATGCTGGTTCAGGCAGGGGGTTAGAGAGAGCCATCCTGTGCCACCCCCACCCACCCCCCCACCCCCCACCCCTGGCTCTGAAGCATCGTGTCTTTTCCCTCCTCCAGCTTGACACAGTGCCTGGCCTCGGGGCTGCCAGCATCCTCTTGGGAGTGCCTGACAGCAGCACCCAAAGGTGTGTTTCCCTGGGTACTCCCAACCTGTGAACACAGCTTCACTCTATTCAATAAATAACCTACAGGATATACTACAACCTTTTATAAACTGAGACTGATGCTGGCTTCTAGCTATGGTTAATCATATAAACTTGCCTAATTTTATTCTATCAGCCATCTTGTTGCTACATGCCAGATGCTTGCCTTAAATGAATAGTGTTGGAACAGCCAAGCATCAAGTTAACAGAATACCAGCAAACATTCCCGACAGCATGAGCAGTCTATAAAACCTGGCACTAAACTGTATTAGAGGGAGAGATAAGCTCTCAGAGAGGAGCTGGGAAGACGGTAGGCTTGTTTTTTTTCCAAATGGCTTCATGTAGCATGTGGTGCAGGTGTCGTAGGAGAAATCCATCCAGCTATGGAAGTATCTCTCTATCTAAGGCTGGCTATGCTATGAATCTTCTAATGGGATTAAGGCTTAATGCCCTAAATAGAATATGAAATAGTGCTTCCCCTCACAGATCTGCCAGCTGTCTTGCAAACAGGGCAGAGAAACTTCCACTTTTTGCAGATCGAATCAGTCACTCTCTGAATTGATGGCAAGAGCCTCATCAACAAGATATAATGTTTTAATGATGTTGTGACACGACCTGACACGCAGTGTCATTTGATGGATTCTCTCGTGTCATGGTGTATTTCTGACACACAAAAATGTAACCTCTCTCTCCCCTTCCAAAAAAAAGAAAGGGGATGAAAAAAATGTTCATTTCTCTGGTGGCTAAAACGCTTGGATCTTTTGTGGCTCACAGTGCTCAGTGGTGCCCTGCTTAAGTTCTGCAATTGCCTTGTGCCGGAGAAGATGAATTTCCACCGTGCTTTTCTGTATCTGCTTTTCACCTCTGCATGGCACATTATCATTTGCTAACAACATGGAACAAATAGCATGGCATTAATAACCGGCAGAAATCATTTCACCTCTATTTTCAGCTGTGAATCCTCTTCAAGTCACTTCGGACATTTTGAATTGTGTTTTCTCTGCCACAATTCCCCATCAGCCTCCTTGGATGCTCCCAGGTCTTGTCCCCTAGGCTAGTGCAGGGGCTCAGCACTGGCAGCTCGGACAGGGTCTGCTGGGCTGGTTGCAGATACCTGTGGCACAGGGAGCGTTTGCCTGGATGATGCAGCTTTCCTTAACTCAGCAGCACCACCAGCCATGGTCTTTTGGGGTAGCTGCTTCTGTGTGTCCCACAAGGAAGTGGAAAAGCCACCCAGCACCCAGGTAACTAAAGCGAATGGGGATCTTGTCTCTGAAAGGGTGCTTGCAGTTGACAGATTCATGCCCAACCTTGGTGTTAGGGCTGGATGCACTGAAGCTGCTCCCTAGCAGAAGGTAGATATGCTGATGTCTCCTGCAGGCGAGGGACACCCAGGGATGCCAAAGGCTGTGCTGGGAGGAGCGCTGTGTAGCTGTCAGCACCGGGGAGCTGCACAGGCATCAGAGAAAGTCTCAGTGCATAGAAAAGAGGGACCCTTGGCTCCTTCTTGGTGACCCCAGCCTTGCAGTAGTTTTCCACAGGCTGCTTGGTCCTGGGTGCTTCTGAGGTTGGGCAGAACTGGGCCCTGGCACCTTGGGCACCTCATGCCTCCCTTGCCTGGAGGAGAGGCATGCTCCTACTTGCACCCAGCCTCCTTCATTCCCAGGCACTGGTGGGGACCTGGGGCTGGTGGTCCCTCAGCAGCATGGCCAGCCTGGCACTGTCCCTGCAGCTGATCCCCGTGACCCTGAGAGAGATTTGCCTTAATCTTGCTAGCCTGTGAATCCTCTGTGTGTGTGGGTGTGTATGGGGGTGGGGTGTTTGGGGGTGCCCTGACCTGTCAGCCCAAGACTTTGCTACGTATTTGGCAAGCCCTGACACATCAGAGGTTCTGTGTGACCCCGTGGTCCCCAGTGTTGTGGGACAGTGGGGACACAGGGGGCTGCATGGATGCCATTGTCACAGCCAGGACCTGGGGGAATGAATTTGGGGAAAGGGAGCTGCACAGTCCTCTGCATCTGAGCCCACTCCACCCCGGGGATCAGCCAGACCCCACAGCTCTCCAGTGCAGCCAGCCAGCCCCAGCTGCATCCCCAGGACCTGGGCGAGGGATTTGAGCACCTGTACACCAGACCCTGATACAAGTGACACAAGGTGGTGGGGGGCACCTGTCCCCCAGGGACGTGCAGGTGGGCATCCTCCACACAGCCACACTTTCACAGCACCTGCTGGGATGCCCTCTGCGCTCCTCTCCCTGTTCCCCAGAGCTGGCGATTGCAGTTTGGGCAGTAAATCTGAACCGTCCAATCCTGTTAAATTATTTTCCAAATGACATGATTTCCCTGGTGCACATAAATGATCAATTTCATGTTTTATTCCTAGCGCTATTTTAGAAAAAAAAAAAAATCTCATTAAACTATCTTGATTAGAGAAAAGGGGCTGTCATCACTGGGTGGACAAATGGTGTGAGGGCACTCAGCTATTTCCCTGAACGCACAGACACCTGCAGAAGAGGCCTTCAAAGACCTGAAGGTTATTTGCCCATATTACAAATGAGGTGAAGGTTAAAAAAGGTGATTAAAAGCATCTGGAAACCAAAATGTGACAGAGTCTTGCAGTAACCTCCAAGCAGCTTGATTTATGACAGGCCAGTCCCACCCGTAACAAGATTATAGCTTCTCCACATCAGCCATTGTGATAAATACCAATTACCTACTTGAGTATTGCCATTCAAATTTGCCTAAGTAAGGAGCAGAATCATACATCTATGTTGATTACATATCAATGATGCGGTGGAAGCCTTTGCAACTTTTAGATCTGCTTAAGATATGCCGCCCTGATTTAGACAGCGATTTGCATACAATTTACCCATAAAGCTTTACTTTGAAAAGTATAATTACTTTTTTAATATTCTTCCTTCTGATTTGAATGTTAGAGAGGCCATATAATGAATTACTGCACTAATGAAGACAAACATGCTCTTGCAGTGTACAATGGGAGCATTGTTAAATAAACTTCCTGCATGCAACACATTTGTTGTGGTTAATCTTTAAATGGAGGCTCCTATTAATACCAGCACTTTTCTTCCCATAATTATTTTCAGAGGGATGTAAATCCCTGCCAGAGCGGCTCCAACGGTTTCACCTGGAGTAGCAGGCGCTGCAGGGAGGCAGCAGGGCTCCGGTCCCACTGGGCTGATGGGGCAGGGGTCTGGGCACACCCCGACCTGGCAGCCAGGTGCTGGTGGGTTCAGAGCGAAGCAGCCCCCGTGCCCTGCATGGGGTCCTGGCCAGGAGCAATAGCTGCCAAAAGCCTGCTGGGCTTTCTCTAGGAGGCAGGAGTGGCTTCATCGCAGGGAGCGGGACAGCATGAGTGGCATCAGCATGGGACCTAAGCATCGTTAGAACTCTGCTGCCTTGTTGCATTTAATGCACTGCAGAGGGTCCTTGGAGCTGTTCCTCTGCTTTTCTTGCTGCTCCTCCTTCCCCCTAGTCTGAGAATCCTCACCAAAAATCTGTGTTCATACCCACCATCCCTAGGATTTCAGATGGCTAAAACCCTCTGGGATGCATATAAGGGCCGAGGGAGTCTTGGTGGGCAAAACAGACAGATTTGGACAGATTTTGCATCAATCAGAAGCAGCGTGGCCAGCAGGTCGATTGTGCCCATCTGCTCTGCGCTGGTGAGACCCCCCCTGCAGTACCGCATGCAGCTCTGGGTTCCTCAGCGCAGGAAAGACATGGACCTGTTGGAGCAGGTCCAGAGGAGGGTGACAAAAATGATCAGAGGGACGGAACACCTCTCCTGAGGCTGAGGGAGTTGGGGTTGTTCAGCCTGGAGAAGAGAAGGCTCTGGGGAGACCTTTCACTACTTAAAGGGGGCCTAAAAGAAGGACAGGAACAGACTTTTCAGTAGGTCCTGTTGCAATTGGACAGTGGGAAGTGGTTTTAAACCAAAAGGGAGCAGATTTAGATTAGATGTAGGGAAGAAAATTTTTGTGATGAGTGTGGTGAAACGTTGGCACAGGTTGCCCGGGGAGGTTGTAGATGCCCCATCCATGGAAACGTTCAAGGTCAGGGTGGATGGGGCTCTGAGCAACCAGATCTGCTTTTGGCTGGGGAGGACCTCCTGGTGCCCCCCATGGAGATGCGCTTTCCCTGGAGGGCTGACTCACCCCTAAGGGCTTGGGGAGGCTGAGGGAGGAAGAATCAAAGTGCTAGACAGTGACTTTTGGACACAGTCTGAGGGAGAGGAGACACTTAGACCAGCTGCTCTGGCCGCCTGGCACAGCAGCCCATTGCACCCCAGACAAGCCTGAGTGTTGCTCGTCCATGGACCTGGACCTGGAGGCTCACAAAGAAGGAGATGCCACCTCTCTGGGCAATGTGTGCAAGGGGCTTTCTATCTGTGCTCCAGAGGCCAAGCATGATCTCTCACTTGAGCCTTCCTGGCTTCATCTTCCAGCCTCTCGGTTGATGTCCCTCATCCAGGGTGACCCCTCCGGTGTACCTGGGATCCTGCTCTGAGTGCAGCATCTCAGCACTTCTCCACCCAGGTTGTTACCCTGCTCTTGCTTGTCCTGGCAGCTGATACACACCTTTACAGCCTCCGGCGCCTCCCAAGGCCCCTGCTGCCAGGACTGGCCCCAGCCTCCAGGCTCAGCCCGCAGCCCTGCTCCTAGGTGTACTGCTTTGTATCTGAAGCTATTAAAACATATTTTTCTGGAATGTACCCAGTGAGGGAAGCGATCCAGCTCTGTGTGACTGCCATATTATTCACCACTCTGCCAATCTTTATGTCATCTACAAATTTGATCCGGAGAGATTTGGTATTTACTGCCAAGTTATTGATGGGATGGTGAATAGCATCTGGCCGAACGCTGGCACCCCCTCGGCACTGAGATGATGTGGCCAGCCTGGGATCGTTTCCTAGCTTGCATGCTGATCTCCTCACTGACCTTCAGGATGTCGCTTAGCTCCGTATCTGCAAAGGTATTTAAACACATAAAGCTACACACCAGTGATGGTAAGTGCTAAGTATTTTATGCACCTGATTTCCTGGCATCATGTGTGTCCTGGGTGCTGCAGTGTGGTGCAGAGAAGCACCAGTACCTCCACTGAAGCAGGTGAAGAGCCATCAGATCCCATCTTTTCTTCCCCCAGATGAGGCACAGACCTCTGCAAACACTTAGGTTTCTGCTCCTGAGAGGAAGAAAGGGGCCAGCTCCTGCTTGAAGGATGTTGCCAGGTGAGCGCTGTGGAAGGGGGGCGATGAGGGCAGTGTGCTGGCTGTGGGACCAGCAGCATCGCACCGCAGGGCAGAGTGATGCTGGAGGAAGTTACCACCGTGTGAGTAACAGCAGTCACTGCCTATGCATCCGTACTCACAGTCAGCTCTGTGCCATGGGAGAACATTTCCTGAGCCCAGATCCTCGAGGTATTGCCTTTCCCCAGCCCTTCTCAATCTGCTTTCCATGTGGGATCTTACGCAGAGGCAGCAGGAGGCTGCATGAGGAGCTCACTGCCTGCCGCAGAGCTGCGCTGACATTCACCTTGGCTGCTACCTGCACTGTCCTGTGCTCCAGTGCAACCGCTCCCCCAGCACTGGAGCTGTGCCCAGTCCCCACCAGCACCTCCCAGCGCCCTTTTACTCTGCCCCCCGAGAGCAGCATCTTGCAGCAGCGGCAGGGAGATGGGCTGCGTGCTGGAGGGTGTCTGACATGGCAGCAGCCTGCCTGCACGGGCAATCAGCTGTCCAGAGTGCGGGGCTGGTTAATGAACGATGTGAAAGCATCAGCCATGGGATTGCACAGCCCCATCCTGCCGAGGAGAGGAGGGGCAGAGAAGGAGCAGGCCAGATAATGACCTTGCCCAGCTTGTTAACCTTCATCTCTCCCTGCAACGTACTTGGCTGCTTGACTCTCTTCTGTAATTAAAGTGTAGTGTTGTTTAACAATTAATAGGTCTGAAGGAAGTGCTTTCCAGCATGGACTTACAGGGAGCTGCAGAAACTGTCCAAGGCTTGCTGAAGCTAGAGCTGCCCTTGAGAATGAGAGCCAGGTCATGTCACCCCCTATCTGCACCTCTCGCCAGCTCCTCCTGTGCCACCAGTGGCTGCAGGCACTCCGTTGGATGGGTGAGAGCCCGGCGTAGCAGCTGGAGTCACTCCAGCCTCCACAAAATGTACCTCCTGCTCATGCCTCTGCTGGACTGTCACGATCCGGTGTGAATTATGCAGCTCCAGTCTGGCAGGGAGAGACACAGCGAGACGAAGCTGGCTGAAGCCTCTTATGGAGGAAGCCAAAACCAGATGCGCTCCAACGGGAGATGAGACCCAAACATCCCACAGCGTGGGGACCGAGCAGCTGAGCAGGCTGCCAGGGCAGCACTGTGCCCCCCACCCCCGCCACCTCCCGGTCCAGATCTAAGGGATGCCTGGGGAACACGCCTGTAAGAGGAGCCTGGGTCACAGCTCATGGCTGTGGGGTCACACCAGATGCTCCTATGCTCGGTGGCCTTTGGAGCAAAGATCTTCGGAGACCTACAGCCCCATGGCTGACCCAGTTGCCTGGTGGAGATGCAACGCCTCCAGCAATCTGTTGTGGCCTGCGTTATGCTCCTGGGCTACTCATTACAGGAGAGCCCTGGCCACGGGTTTTGCCTGACCAAGCACAGGTGCCTGCAGTTTGAATGTCTCTATGGGACCTGGCCACCCTGGGGACTTGTCCTGCACCTGGCAGAGCCCAGATCTCCTGAGCCTACTGACATCTGCTCTGCGGGGTGATGAATAGCAGATGGCATCTGCATCACTGTGGGGTGATGGACTTTGCTCAAGGGGACTGGGAGGCTGACCCTGATGGAGATGCCAATGGACAAATGCCCACCTTCAGCCAGGTGCCTCCTGCAGACCTTGTGGGCTGTTCTCAGCAGGGATCACTTAAGCGAGGTGATATCCTGTAAAGGAGTTATAGAGGATCGTGTGAAAAGTTTATTTGTAAAAAGTTTGTGATGATTGGTAAAAACATGAGGTATGAAATGTTAAGAAGGAAAAAAGAGTTCAGGGATGAGTTGTTCAGACTGTATGAAAAGTTTATTTGTAAAAAGGTGACGATGATTGTTAAATACTTGAAGTATGAAATGTTAAAAAGGAAAAGAAAAAGAAAAAAGAAAAAAAAAGGGGGAATTGTAGAGGAATGAAGCTGGGTTAATTAACATTGATGATATACAGCTGTGGGCTGGCTTGAGGGGCAGCAGGTTGGCTGATGTAGACAAGGTGCAGCTGTGGCTGGTTCTGTTAAGTGGTTAAATAGCTCTAAGGGGAGCAACCAAGAGAGTGTGGCCAATGAGGAGAGATCTGGAAAGGGAGGAAAGAGAGCACCCTGGATGAGGAGAGACAAGGAGAAAGCAGTAGAGGGACTGGCCAGAAGAGTATGAAGAAATGGTCCAAACAGTAGATGGACCTTTGAGGCCCTGTGGGGGATTGATGGCTGTGCCGGGGCAAGGCGTGCTAACTACTTGTTGAGGTTAACTTGGTATGTGATGGTGAAAGACCTTGTTGCAGCCGGCTGGTTTTGAGAGTGCTGCGACAATATCGGTGCCCAGGGGTCTGCAGCAGGAACCAGCCTTCACTGGCATGTCTGAGCAAGGAGAGCTGGGGAGGCTGGCTGGATGCTGAGAAGACTGCTGGTTTATGGAGGGCAGAGACATGTGCATGTGAAGTGGTCCAACAGACCTCATGCCTCGCTACTGAGCAAGCAGGACAGCGCCAGGCCTGGGATGCTTTCTGCCCAGGTTCATGACACAAGTGATGTGCATGCTGATATGTGCAGTGAGCCTGAGGGAACAGGTTCGGTGAGGGTTAACCTGGGAATCAGCCAGGCAGCTGCCAAGGCACTATAGATTTTGGAGCAGTAACTCTTTGGCTGGAGAGTGAAAAAGGGACAGCTAATGAGGCTCATGAGATCTGTTAATACTTAACCCAATGCAACACCTACCACCCCTGCCAATAAATCAGAGACAAGCCCCTGCATGTCACTCCGGCAGCCACCTGGTCTGCCAGCGAAGCCTCAGCATCTGTGAGGGAGCCTTCCCTCTCGCCATCACAAGGGCTGAGCTCCCCTTCCCCACTCTCCTTTCCTGGGAGCATGGTAAGACCAGCATGTCCAGACCCCTGTTGTTGGGACAAAATGCTTTGGAGATGTCTGGAGGGTGACCAGAAACACCAGCTTAGAAGGCTTACGGGCTCAGCACTAGAAAGGTCATGAGCTAGTGGAAGCTCAGCCTAATGGTATGAGGAGGGGTGCAACTTGACATTCAGGTTTTTCAAACATCTCTAGGAAAATCTTTGATTTAATCAGCGCTGATTAGCCTCCAGAGCCAGGAGAGGTGGCTGTCTGCAGCCCTGCACACACAGAGGGCTTGATTTCCAGCACTTGCTGTGATTCTCGAGCTGCTCAGACACGTCTGTGCTCCTGCTTAGTGCCATGATTCATTTCTCATGCAAAAATCATGACCAAACAACAGCAGCAGAGCCCTCCCGGTGGGACCGTTGTTACAAGGTGGTGGTTAAAGCGGTGCCCCCTACCATGAGAGATACCAAGAGTGCTCCTCCCTGGGAGGGTAAGGCATTTCAGCCACAAAGTTAGCCCCCAGTCCAAACTTTTGTAATGTCCCTGCAACAGCAGAAAACAAAGCAAACTTGTTAAACTGCATTAGTGAACCCTCAGTGGTAAAGGAAAGGCAGACAGTTATCTGCCATCCTGTTGCGGACACATTCTTGCCTCGTGGTCTGATGTGCTGGTAGGGCTGCGAAGAGGTCAGTGTTTGTCAGTACTGTTCCCGTGACAGACATCGCGGTTACAGAAGGGCGCCTAAAACCAGGTCCTAGGAAATGCCAGAGCTTCAAATGTACCTGTGTCGGATGCTTGAGTCTGAGCGAAGATGGCACAGCTGGAGTCCCGGTCGGAAGATGTGGTACCACCCTGGCAGGATGTGGGCAGTGCTCTGCTTCGGACCTGGCTGTGTTTGCTTCTTTGCCATGTGCCTGCATCTGACATCTCTGTTCTTGTTCTTGCCCGTGGTGCTCATGGAACAAGTTGGGACCAGCTGGTGTTAACACAAAAAACTCACAGGCTCTGGGATCAGGCCTGGATGCCTTCAGACATCTGAGGAAGTAGCTCCAGTGAAGGTCTCTGAAATGGGTTTGATTAGAGATGAGTGAAAAATCACACATTGGATCAGCAAAATACCAAAGCTGCATCCTTTAAAAGAAAGGTAGAGTTTCAGAATGATCTCAGTTTTAATGACCCAAAAATTTCTATTGGTTTTATCTTCTCCTTCACCAAAAAGGCAATAAGGGAAAGAAACCCCAGGCCTGGAAACTCCTGTGTTTTGGGAGGAGCACAAGGACATCTGGAATAAAGTAGAAAGATTATTTCAGGGGAAAGTCTACAAATGGCATGCTTCTGCTAGGCCTTGTAATATCACTCCAGTGCTCCCTGGGAGAGTCTTGCGGGCAGCCCCTGCCCCTGGTGGCAGCTGACGGTTGGGGGTTTACTGGGTTCTGCCATTTGTACTTCCCTTCCAAACCGCTTGGCTGCTCATCATCTGGGTGTGAGTCTGAGCTGATACACCATGAAGGGATTATTGAGCTGAGCTTCTGAAACCATGGACGCTCGCCTGCTGTCCTCAACGCCTCTAGAAATGCACAGTGAACAAACTCCGAGAGAGAATTACATTTCTGCTTGATGTGCTGCCAATCACCGCCATTTCACAGAATTTGAGTCATGTTCCTCTAACAAGGAGCAATTTTCTGTGTTAAATCCAGCAGGTCTCTGCTAACCTTGGATCAAAGATGCTCTGAGACTTTGCGGGTTTCCCTGGTGTTTCTATGCTCTGTTCCTGACTTTGGCTACAGAGGTCACCCATGGCAGGGTCTTCTTTGCTGTCAATGATCTTGTCTGGCCAATGTGGGATGCCACAGGCTGCCTGATCCCAGATAGCGTACATCTGTGCAAGATGTTAAGCAGTTTCAGTGCCATGAGGTAAGTTTTGAAACATGAAGTCTTGGCATTTCTTTCACTTAGTATGCTTGCGTGATCTTTTCGTTTTGGTCTTTGCTGAACTTGGGAGACATTTTGTGGGGAGCATTTTCTTCGAAATGATCAAATTCTGTTTTGGGCTGTTGTCATGATACATACCCTACATGCCTCTGCCTGCCCTTCTGCTTCGTCAATCTCTTCAGGGACACTTGACAGGCTAGTGCTGAAGCAGGTCTCTACTAGCCACGGTTTGTGTTCAGCCGGCATTTTTTCAGTACCATGACTGCTGCGTGCTGCCCAACAGGTGCTCTGGACAGTGACTTGGATGATAGCTTCTGAACAGGGGAAAACACTAATTGCCCTCTCCCCAGAATCATAAGACTAGCTCAGAAATCAGAAGATTTGAAAACAGTTGCTGAAGTGTGTCCTGCCTTCTCAGGATGCTTTCATCATCCCATTCGAAGCAGTCTCTGCCATCATGTGCCCTAGAAACTTGGACATTTGAAAGACAGCCAAGACTGCTTTGCTCACGTGATGCCGGGACCAGAGGCTATGTGAATATAGCATCAAACATCACAAGATGTACATTAAGATCACGAGACCTAGTCACTCTGCAAAGACTTACGGCTTATCTTTGTCTTCCCCATCCTTTGCCTATCAGCAGAGCATCCCCACGAGATGGTCTCTGCCGACCAGGTCATTGCCTTGAGATTCCATCTGCTCCTTGGAGGAGCATGCAGGAGGAGGATGGCTGTGGGCAGGACCTTCCTGACTTTAAGCCGCCAGGGATAGGTGATCCTTTGCTAATCTTCCAGGCACAAGGTGACACAAGTTTCATTTCATAGTTGTCAGGTACTGACCCCACTCCTGGGACTACAGTGGCCTCCTGTTCTGGTAGGGAGGCAGGTCTAACCAGACTCAAGGGAGACCAGCTGAAAGAGCAAGGGACCGTGACCAAGGGCCTGCCAGTACATCTCCCTGGTGGTTTTCTATCTGTGACAAGTCAGAAAGCAAAATAAGGAGAAGGCAAGCAGTCAGCCAACCCACTTAACTGCAGTTTTCTTCCATCAGGATCTATTTAGTTTTATTCAGCCTGACATCACTCAGAGAGAAGAAGAAATTCTGGGAGCCTAAAGCCAGAGGGAGACCACACAGTGTGTGCTGGCTGTACTGGGGGAGCTCATCTCCCTTATTGCATCTGACACCAGGCAAGAGGAGCCAGGGTCTGCGGCTGTGGGTGTGAGGAGGCTTTCCAGGGATGGAGGCAGCCTCCCTCACTGCACGCTGGCTGTGCGCACATCAGGACCCTGGCTACACTGACCAGCAGGCACAGGCACCCAGAGCCTGGGGGACTCTGCACTGCCCTACGTCCCAAGCTCCTGGATCTCCATCAGATGAGATCAGGTGGCTTTGGGCAAAGCCCTGCCCCAGGATGTTCCAGCTGTGAGTCAGGGAGGTTAAGCCAATGCACTAGAATCCACAGCTGGGTGTTGTGAGCAGAAGCACATCTGTATTACTGCTTTCCAGGAAAGACCCTTTTCAGTCCAAATCAAGAGGATGTAACAGTCTGTAACACAGAGAAGGTGAAGGAGCAGAACCTCTGGGACCCACCGTTCCCTACAGCACACCCCTTAGTTGTGGGATTTATCATATACCAATGCATGGGGAATGCAATGAGACACAGGGCAGGGGGCTTCAGAGGGGGGAGCACTGAAGACTGCCACGGGAGGCAGGCAGTTCCCAGCCTATGGCCAACACTACACAGAGGCTGCAATGTTCCCATCTGATGCCAGCCTTTTGGGTAGAGGCTGAGAGCAAGTCATCCGAAGGATAAAGCACTGATGCAGGAGGAGGTGCCTAACAGGGTGGGAGAAGTGACAGCACCATCAAAATGATGTTGTGGAGGGCATATGTCACCCAAGAGCTGGCAGAGCCCCTGGACCTGCCCAGCTGTGCCGTGCCGTTCATAGCACCTTCCCTGCTGGCTGCACGGACCCCATTTGCCCAGCTTTCCTTGAGCAGTTTTGTTACAGCAGCATCACCCCCAGCCAACTTTGCAATGTGATCTTGCAGCCTCTGCCTCCCAAAGTGCTACGGCACCAACCACTTGCCAGCCAACTCTCTCCCTGCATCACGTCTCTTTTCTCCTGGTTTCCCTTTTTCTAGCATGTCAATCCTAACCACTTATCTCCATTCCCAAAGCCATGGCATCCTGTCCCTCTCTGTACTTCACTGGAAGATGTTCTCTGTGTTTGTACCACACTGAGCACAGTGTCCTGCCCACACCAAGACCTCTTGCAGCAGCACAGTGGCACAGCCAGCTGCCCTGGTCCTCCATCTGCGTATAGCATCACCCAGGACACCACCCTCTCATCTGTCCTAATCCAGGAACTATCCACCCTTGGGCCAGGATGGTGCAGGACCAGGGAAGGCTCAGAGAAGAGCAGTAGGAATGAGTGGAGGTGGGCAAGTCCTGGCTGACTGGGAGCAACTGAGTGGCTCAGCCTATTTATTTTATCAAGGGAAGGTTAAGAAGCAACTTGATCACAGTCTATAAATACTTATGGAGGGAGGAGATTTCTGATAATGGAGGGGTTTTTAATCTAGCAGATAAAAAATGTAATGAGATTCAATGGCTGGAAGCTGAAGCTAGAAAAACCTAAATTGGAAATAAGATGCATCTTTTAAACAGGGAGTATAATTAACCATTGGAGCAATTTGCTAAGAGATGTGGCGGATTCTCCATCATTTGCGGTCTTTAAATCAAGACTTTCTAAAAAAGGTCCTCTCCCCCAGCCAGAAGTCACTGGGTTCACCAGTGCCATTGCTGAGGGAGAACAGTGCCCTGCTCTGCAGGGGTCACAGGGGGTGCCCTCAGTGCACTGTGGTGAACGCCCAAATCCCTGCTGCCCTCTCAGACTGGATTCTCCATCATCTCACAGCCTAAGTGCACAGGGGCAACAAAGTCCTGGATAAGAATGAGAGTGTGTCCCCTCTGGGGACCTGGGGACGGACACAGTGAGGAACCAGACGTTGTGCACCCACTGCACATCTCCCATTTGCCCAGATCACGGATATGCGATGTGGATGAGACCAGGAGAACTCCAGGCACACATGGAGGGGAGATCCAGAGCCGTGTGTCTCTCCCAGCCCACCCCGTCCATTCTCTGCAGAGGATGAGCCGGAGAGGAGGGCAGAAGGGCAGGATCTCCACTCAGCCTTGACTCTCTTGCAGAAGGCTGGTGCACCCACCCACCTGGTCACTTGCCCCCTTCAGCAAGGCAGCCCCAAGGCACCCCATGGGCTCACACTGCTGCAGTGCTGGGGGTCCTGTCCTCGATGCCTGGTACTCAGGGTGGCTGCTCCTGGGAGCCTGGCAGCCACACACCCTCCCTCACTGGTGCTGCTACTTCCTTACTTATTTTTTTCCCCTTGGTTTCTTTCTTGATATTTTTTCCTTGCTGCCCTAATTTTTTTTTTTCACCTATAATTTTCTCCATTGACTTTAATTAAGCTCTCCCCAGGCTCACTCTGTAGGCAGGCTTCCCCGGGTCTAATTAGACTCTCATCATAAGTAATCTACATGGAAAGCAAACATGTGTGTGTGTGTGAGAGCCAGTGAGATTTATAGAGAGCATGCAGGGAGCAGATGGGTGCATAAAACACTACAAATAATTCTGGTACAGATGCAGAAAAGGCAGGCGCTACGGTGGGGACGGGAGTCTTCCCCACATGCTCGCATAAGTCAAATCTCTGTCTCTCTCTCTCTAGGTATCACCACATTTCCCACAATAAAATCAATAGTGCAGATCAGAGTAAATCATCTTAGACTGGGAAAGCAGGACACGTTGATAGCAGCGATTCCCACATGAGACTTAAGGAGATGTCTCACACTGATCTGTTTCTAACCGTGTACTTAAGACCCAAGGTGTATGCTGAAGTAATTATCAGAGGTAGGCTGCCCACGGTGAGAGCTTTGTGCTGTTTGCTCAGGGATGGAGAATGGTTTACGATGAGGGGCCAAGGCACTCGACACAGCCTGGGAGCTGGCTGCCCCGCACACCTCCCCGGCACAGTCCTTTGAGGAGAGAAAATTGCCCTAAGGGGAAAAGAGACCTTGGAAACAGGCAGGTTTGAGACGAAGGCAAGGAGATACCCACCAGCTGGAGGGTTGGGAGTCATCCCACCCCACGATGCTGATGTCTGCCTGCGCTGGGCTGCCTGCTGCCTTGAGCCACCGACAGCCCATCCTGCCCTGCGGTGGGGCTGTGCTGGGGGACAAGGCATGTCCTGGGATCCTGCTGGCAGCCTTGGGGAGAGGGAAGCCAAGGTCCAGCTCCAGGCCCAGCTCCACCTCTGACCCTTCGGTTCTCCCTGCACCACTGAGGGCATCTGCCATGTCTGAGGTGGGGAGGGGCATGCAGCACCTGATGTGGGGTCCTGAGCCCTGCTCTTTGAAGCTCCTGGGGCTTATCTGGCAAGGAGGAGGGGTCTGTCCTGTACCCTAAGCCCAAGCAGCATGGCAACCATGTCATGCAGGGAGGAAGCCACCAGTGGTACCTGAGACAATTCTCTAGTGGCTGAGTCTGCCAGGACCCTGGCACTGCCCTAGGATGTGGTTTGTGCCCCATGGGCTGGGAGCATGCACCTCCCTGATGTGCCCCATGGGCTGGACTCACCCTTTTCCTTTCTCAGTGTGACCTTCCTTCCTTTCTTAGCATCCTCAACCTCTTTATCACTGATAAGGGATAGGACTGGCAGCTGATCATTCCCAGGGGAGTCCCGCATTTCATCTGCTTCCCAGAGGCCGACTGGGATTTCTCTAATGCATCTGTCATTCACAGTGATTGACCCAGGGGCAGAAAGGTGACTTTATGGACTGTGTCCAGCACAGGGAGAGGACCAAGAGTGTTATACGCCAGAGCACAGCCACCCTGATCTGCTCTGCCTGGATGCAGGGTTGTCCCTGTCCTTGGAGGAGGGAGGCAAAAATCCCTACCCTGTGCTGTACTGGGCCAACACTGGCCAGAAAGACATGCCCTGAGTGTCTTCAAATGGGAGATGATGGGAGTGATTGGAAATGGGCGAGTGCAAGGAGTCTGCATGTGGCAACGCTGTCTGCACATCAGCAGTCTCACAGGGTTTGGACATGCTCCCATGTTTGCTTTGCCCCCAAGACAGTTCTGGCAGGAGTCCCAGCCCTTGGTGCATGGTATGAATATGTGGCAACTCCCTGCCCACTGGCCCCTGTGATGTCCCCCTGTACCTCTCTAGCACCCTACATAGAAGGATGGTGTGGAAATGGGTTGGCATGATGGAGGGACAGAGAAGGGTCTTTTCTGCTGCACCAAAGACAGTGTGTGTGTTGGGTGCCCACTGTTAGGCTGCATGCATGTCCACCTGCCACTGAAGCAGGGGTTTGGACTGAGCCTGGGACCATGAAGACAGATCTTGGCCACTGTGTGCACAATAATGGCCTGAATTGCTGGGGACAATGACAACCTGGACCCGATGCGGAAGCGCATGGCACTGGCTCTTGGCAAGCTGTGTTTAATGGGACACCTCTCAGAGAAGAAGAAAGTGCTGCTTGCCACAGGGCAGGGCCTGTGATTCACTGAGTTTAAAGAACAGAATAAACCATTGAGCTGTCTGGCTCTGGTGGTTTCAGCTTTTTCTAGTGTGAGCCATCCCCAGGCACGTTCTTGGCCAGGCAATGTAAGCCCTGTTGGCAGGCTGTAGCTCTCTTCCTTTGCCTTTGAGCACCTTTCTGGCTGGTCCTGTGGCGCTGACTAACATAGGCTGGAAATGGCAAGATCTGGTCCCCACCAGCTCCCAGGTGCGAGGGTTTCCTACACTGATTTGCAGTTTGAGCCCAAAGCTTGTAGGTGAAATATCTTTGCAGAAGCATCAAGAGATGGAGGCCCCCCCTTCTGTAGTTAATCCGCCTTGCACTGAAAACATGTGTCTTGTTTCCAACAGAAATGCTTCTAGCTGGGTGTCTAACTCGGTATGAGTTCTGCCTCTGCAGACCGCAGCGCTCTTTCAGACCTGGGATTTAACCCCTTTCCAATTTACACCACATCTGTCCTTCCTGTTGACTTGTGCTTCCCGAGTGTCCCCCCGCAAGGTGTTTTTCCCAGCCCTTGTATCATTTCTGTGGCTTTTTCCTCAGCATTTGCAAACTTTCCACAACCTCTAGAAAATCCAGACACCAAAACCACATCCAGCATTCCGGTACATGCCTCATCAACACTTTTTGGTGTGGGGTATAATTAACCTGTGAAACTCATTGCCACACTACGTCATGAAGACCAAAAATGTAAATGTCTGGCAAGGAAGGTTAGACAAATTCCTGGATGATGGGGCCACCGCTGACTGCCACAGGACCTGCTGGACTGACCAAACACTACGTGCAGCTCTGGGAGTCCCTGACTCATTGACTGTCAGAAGTCAGGAAAGATACCGTGGGAAAGAATGGCTCAGTGCTGGCCTTGCACCTCTGAGCATCTGCTGCTGACCTGGTTGAGATGGCCCAGGGCTTAGATGAAGCTGGGGTCCGGCACAGGCCAGCCACTCCAATGTCCCTGAGTGTGTGGAAAGAAAAAGACTCTGAATGGTCAAACACCAGCTTCTCCTGTGCAGGTGGCTCTCTTGGGCTGCTCACCCCCAGGCTCCTCTGCAGACATCAGAAACAAAAGGGCATTTCCAGGACGTGAATTAACTTCTCCTGAGCTACTCACATGCAACAGGGTAAACAGCTCATCCCCTTGCTGCTGACCTGCAGGTGTGGAAGACGTGCCCCAAGGAAACACCATCCTGAACCACCTTGCTGTCCCATTGCCTCCCAGAAAGGAGGACGGTAACCTCAGCTACATCCCTTCTGCAGGGGCCGTGGTCAGGCCTGCAAGCTCCCTCTGCAGATGGAAGGTGCTGAGGTAGGCAGGGCTCCCCATCACCTTCTCCCCTCTTGGTTCCTCAGCACCATGGCATGCAGGAGATCAACCCGACTTCCAGGCAGCTGGGTAAAAGCAGCAGCCAAGCTGGTACCATGTCTACTGACCTCTTCCAGACCCCCATGGTGTGGACATTCCCCAGTGAGCTTTTCTGGTTGTCCGTAGGGTCTGGAGCCACCAAATCCAGTATCAAGGTACCTAGTGGAGGAATGATGGGTAACTGGAGGAGACAGACATCCACAAAGGCAGCTGACTCTCAGACACCAGCTTCAGTGAGTAACTCACCACACCTGCATCTCCAGCAGCTGCTGAACCTTGTCTGTGCTCTTCTGATGCATATGGGAGCCAGGCAGAGTGTGAGCTCTGGACCTGCCCGATACGACGTACCTCATTTCTCTGGTCACAAAATCACTTAGCATTAACACTGGAGGGCTGCAGAAACCCTCAACCAGCTCTTTTCAGACTCTTGACATGTGAAATTAGACTGATTATTGAGATTACTATTATTTTTAGGGTGATTTGAAAATGTTTGTCCCATGTAGATGTTGTTTGACATTCTCCTTAGATACAAAAAGGCTGAAGAGCCCTTCATTGTCCTTGCGTGTTGCAAGTGCTTCCTTCCAAATATACAGAATAGAAATACCCATTGATCACGTCTGCCTCTCCTCCCTTGTTATAAGCAATTTTACCATCTCTATGTAGTAGCACCCTTTGCCATTACTGGGATTTATTTTATTCCTAATATACTTCTAAAATCTCTTCGCCTTGCCAGCCCAGGAGCTTGTACCAATGCTTTTGCCACTGGTGACTTGAGGACAGTCACTCCCTGGCCAGGGGAGTGGGCTGGAGTCGTGCAAGTGGCTGAAGTGCCTGGGGAGGGGGATGTGAGGGTGGGATGAGTGCCAGAAGGGTGTGGGAAAGATGGGAGCTGTGACCATGCTTCTGAGCTCCTCCTGGAGGGCACGCTGGAGCCAGCTGTGGTGCGGGTGTTGTAAAACCCACTGCTGGCTCTGGTGGCACTGGCAGACTGAATTTAGAGAGAAGGGGTGAGGCTGGGGACTAGCAGTTTGGGGGGACCTGGGGGCTGTGCTGGTGTGGTCACCCACCCAGTTTCTGCTGAGGATGTCCCAGAGCAGCAGGGTGCTGCAAGGTAGGGTTTCACCACTGCCGCTCAGGGGGCACAGCTGAAGCACCCCCACCTCACAGCCCCTGCCACCCTTCTCCTCCCTGGCAGCACCCACAGGCTGGGGGTTCCCAGCTGCTGTCCTTGGGGGAGGTCTGACTGCCAGGTTGGAGGGCAGGCAAACACCACCCCTCTCCAGCAGATACTCTGTCCCCTCTCCGGGATAAATACCATCTCTTCTCTACAAACTGCCCCCGCTCAGGGGTATTGCCACCCCCGCCCAGGCCGCCCTGTCCCCATGCTCCTCCAGGGACTTTAAAAGAGGAGAGATGGAGAGAGGGAGCCACAGCTGACTTTGGGATGCCTGTCCCTGCTCCTTTCTTGCCATGTCCAGAGGATGTTCTCCATCTCCTCCAGGGCACAAGTGGCAGCAGGGCACTCGTGTATGAACTCCTGTGAGCTTGCAAACAGCTGCTGATATATCTCACACATTGGGAACGTTAGGACGTGGAGATTCAGCAGAAGAGGGATTTGCCCCTGGGGTGGGACATTATCCAGGTAATGCCAAAGTTGAATGGCTGAGCAGTGAGAAACCGCCGCCAAAAGCCTGTGGTCCATTACTGCAAGAGCTGCAGGGACCATTTCCATGGATAATAAATTTTCAGTGTCATTCTGGGGGGAAAGATCTGAAATTTGGCTGCACTTCAACAAATCATTTTGGCTGAACGCAAAATGGGGCACAGGGAGGAAAATAGGATTTCCATTTTACACCTGCAGAGGACTTTTTCTTTTAAAACTGAGCATGTTGAGGGGGTGAAAGGAAAACTAAGAGGAGAAAAGATATAAAACCAAAATCCACTTTATGTGGAGTGGAGGAAGTAATTTCAGGTTAACTGAGAACGTTTGATTGTGCCATTACCATGGAAAAAGACAGGGAGTTTCTCATTTGATTTAGGGCTAACAATTTATCTTTAGTTTTACCTTTTAGTCCCCAAATGAAAAGTCATGGGACTGTGCCTGACCCCATGGTTACTTTCCACCCATGGATATCCCATATTGCTGACATTGCCCCAGGACACCTCCATGAGGAGGAAAATTCCCACCTGCGGCATCTTTTGGCTCTCAGGCTTCGCTGTCTCCCCTGGTGCAGAGCAGCCCCTGCCTGGTCCACACATAGATTGGGGCAGGACGCCGGGTGCAGGACACAACCCCACAGCCCCTCGTGTTGCCCCGTACCCACGTCCAGCTGCAGGGTCCACCCAACCCCACCATGCCAGCCTCCACCGCGGCAGTCTGATAAACCACACACTGAATATTTGTTTCAGATATTTAAATACATCTCAGGGTTCAGATCACAGCTTCTCAACAGCAGTTAAATAAGTAACACATTCATATTTTGTAAACTGTTTCTCACAGCTTGTTTATTTAGGGTTATAACTCGATTTGGGCTCCTTATGGAAGTGTGACTCATTGTTTAATGTGTCAGCTCATTAGCAATACTTGTTTTTGCCTTATATTTCTGTGCTACCACTAATTGCTGAGCCCACTGTGAGCTTCAGCTTCCAATGACACTGTGGAAAATGCAAGAAAATAGATCAGTTACTAGATAAAAGGCAACAGAAATAAACAAACTCATGAACCTGCAGAGGAAGCTTTTTAGCTGCTGTGATTTTACTCCAAGGAGAGACTTCTCTTGCTTGGGAAATTGATGCCACCAGCTCCTGGGCTCTTTTGTCAGGAGGAATTGAGCAAGGCCAAGCTGAGGAACACCACACGTACACAAAATGCATCAGGGCCTCTTCTTCACACCAGCATAAGTGGGCTGAACACCTGCAGCTCAAAACCCATCAGCATGCCCTCCCCAAAGTGCCGGTGAGGCTCGGTGCCTTCTGCCCTGGGAAAGGAGAAATCTGCGGGCTGGAGTTTGAGCATTTTCTTAGTGCAATTTATTTATTTGACTCATGGTCCCTGAGGGCTGGGAGAGAGGTGGTGAAACCCTCTCTTTGGCAAGAAAACTGAGCAGCCCAAGCCATGTCTACCAAGGACTAACAAACTATCCTGACCAAAGCAACCTCTCCAGGTTGCCAGCAAAGCTGGGAGCTGCTTCAGCCCCCCCGAAGCTTAACTGCTGAAAAAGGCATCGCAGCAGGCAGGTGGCTCCTCCAGGGCTGCACTTAAAGGCTCAGCACCTCCTCCTCCTCCATCCCCATCACTCTGTGCTGAAGCACCTTGTAGGAAGTGTACTGAGCACAGGAGGGGTGGTTTCCATGTTGCACTCTTCAGCTTGGAGCATGCCACGTCTTTAGTAATTGACAGCTGGAGGTGGAAGATTTTTGTCATTTAGATTTCATGGGCTCTCTGGAACAAGCCTTGAAAAGGATGATGTTCATGGTCTGTCTCTGGCAGAGCAGATATTCTGGACATATGAAAATGAACGTTCCTTGCTTTCTTCTCTGCTCGCTTGCTTACTTCCTTTATTCTTTCCTTTTCCCCGCATCACTTGAGCAAGGTTTTTTTTCTGCTTTGCTGGCACAAGTTTCTTTCTAAGAAGAAAACTGCTGCTAGTTTCCCACATAGTTTTATGAGTTTTCATGAAGTATTTAAAGGAACAACAGCCACTGAATGAAAAGCATTTGATGGAAGAGAGAAGGAAGAAAAAAACCCACAAAACTGGAGGGGTCAGTGATGATGACAAAGAAAGGGGAGAAGAGCCAGACTTGCCTGATTAATGTGTTTAACTTTTTCCTCTTTGCAGAGCCTCCAAGGGGTGATATTAGGAAGGGGTTGCTGGAAGGGACTGTCCAGGTCCATTGAAGGAGCCAGGCTGGAAGTGATGCTTTCTGGTCCATCCTCCCACTCCATCCTCTGGCCCCAGCATCTCTCCTCCCTGCCAGGAGGATGGAGCCCCTGAGGCAGCTACTTCCCCGCTGCCCACAGCAGAGCACAGGTGCTCATGCTGCCGGGCTCTTCCCCACCAGGCGCTGCTTGCCCTCGGTGCGGGGCTCCGGGGAGCACCAGGTCCAGCCCTGCCCTGGATCGCTGTAAGGTGGTAGCAGGCAGAGGAGACACCAGCACCACGTGACTGGCCTCGAGAGAAGCACTTCAATTAACAACAGGAAGGCCAGGGAAGGCTGAGTAAACTCAGGCTTTCCAAAAGAAGGCTGCAGGAGCCAGAGCTCCAGTGTTGTATTTCTGGCCAGAAGCGCTGCCGGTTTGGAAAGCATCTCCACTGGCGCTGGGGAACATCCAGCCTGGGTAGGATTTGGGTCTGGTTTCAGCATTGGTAAGAGGCAGTCCTGGTGGAATCAGTTAAAAATCAGACCGTCTACTCCCAAAGCGCTGTGCACAAAATTGAGGAAAATCCCCTAGCAGCAGCAGTCCTTATCCATTTTCCAAGGTAGCCTTTGAGATATGCCAGGGCTGCATGGGGTCTTTCACCACCACTGAAAAAATGGGCTTTTAAATACAACGGAAAAGCTACCTGCTACCCTCTCACAGCAAAATCTAGCATGCCAACTGTCTGTGCTAAAATCTGACTGCCCGGCTGCAGGGCATCATTGAAGCATGGCTGGTGCTCCTCTAGCTCTGCCAGAGGGACACCCAATCCACCTGCCCCAGCCCGGTTGGAACCCAAGACATGGCGCCTCTGTCTCTGCTCAGCATACCAGAGAGAAAGAGAAAATAATTGTCTGCTAGATGTAAAAGGGCAGAATTGCATTTTCCAGCTCTGAGGAGGGCTTTGCAAACAATGGAGATTAAAAAATAAATAAAAGCTATAAAAAGTGCTTGACAATGTCCTTTTAAATTATTTTTTTTCCTGAAAATACGCAATAAATCCCATGCAAGAGTCATAAAAGTACCTGAAATGCTCTTAGAAAGATTTATGGGCATCTTACCACTATTCTCAATAAAGTGAATATGCTGGTTCCAAGATAATTTCTCATCACCCATACTTCAGATTCCTGAACTCCTTTCAGTCTGCCTATCCCAAGAAATACTGTAACGTCAGGCTGTCTGAATTACATCTTCTTAGAAATAACCGTCGTGTCTGATTTATACGTGCTAGCTGGGATCTTTCTCCTTCATCCACGTTGCTGAATCCAGTGCTTTTTAGCTTTGACCAAGTGCCAGTGAACTGTCCCTGTAACTTTTCCAGGGAGGTTTGTCATCCCAAAATAATCTAATCATTACCTCAAAGCAGTTTGGAAAGATTGCTTTTGAGATGATTGCTCCTGATATGGAGAAGTAATGGGTTTCTAATACCAGCACGCCACACTCAAGACGTTGTTCATGAAGGGAGGTGCCCAGGAGGTGGTGGGGGACAACCTCCCTCTTGTTATGAAAATGAAGAAAAATGTCTTTACTAGGTGGGTCCAACCATGTGTACAAAAAGGATTCTGTCCCCAGGGCCACCTACCATATAGATGAGGGTCACCCCATGAGATCCCTCCGAGTTGAGTGGCTTCTGTAGAGGCCAGGGAAGATCTCGCCTGACTTTGCATTGACCACGGCCATTGCTGGTCTTCACTTCTGCGAGTGTGTGCTTGGCTCTGCTGATGGTCCTGGACTCACACCAGCCAGGATCTTCATGGCTTTGCATCAATCGCCAAGACTGTTTCTAACTGGTGCTGCATGGCTGGTGGCTCGAAGTTGTGGTTTTGCTCCGCAAACACCCTCCACGCTGCTGAAGTAGAGCCTTTGTGGGCTGCCCACTGGGACAGGCTGTGGGACGGGCTCATGCCCTCCTCACCCCTCTGTGTCTTCACAGAATCACAGAGTCACAGAGTCACAGAACAGTTTGGGTTGGAAGGGACCTGCAAAGGTCACGTAGTCCAGCCCCCAGGCTTCTCCATCACTTGCAGCATTCCTCCTAAAATCACCATCCTGGGCAAATCAACGCAGCCTCTGGGACATTCAGAAACATCTGCCAGAACTTGGCAGCCAGGCTCACTTAGGGGTGAAATTTATTGAAGGGAATGCAACAGCATGGGGGAAGAAATGCCCCAGATGTCTGTAGCTTATGTTCTTTCCCCAGCAGGAAGAAAGTCTTAATTACTTGATTAAAACAGCCATGACCTGGAAGACATTTGGGCTGTTCATTCTTCCCACCTTCCCCATTTCTTTCATTTTGCTACTAGTCACCCCAGAAGTGTGGTACCCTGGCTCATTAAGGACTCTCCATTTATTTTAGTTTTCCACTGTCATTCTTTACCCACCTTCCTTCTTGCAGCTTTTCTAAATATGAAGAAGTTTGCAAAATTAGGCATTAGCAAGTGGGAAATTGCAAAAAAAACCCCAAGGAACAAGGCTGATGCCGATCATCCTGTGGTAACCAGAGTCTGACAAAAGGCTATGGAAAACAGCAATCTGCTAAATGCCTCTGAAAATGGGGAAAAAACCCCAGAAAATTATAATTTGAACAACAAATGGAAATTAAAGAAAATCAGAAAATCACATCCATGGGTTTTTTTTGTGAAATGATGGATTTCTGATAAGAGGTAACTGTAAACTTCTTGGGACAAAACTGCTGTTCTCAGAGGCACCCAGAGAAAACGGTACCACAGCTCTCAGGTCGGCTGTGCTGGGAAGGCAGTGAAACCTTTCTGGGAAGCTCTTGCCTTTGAGTCAGTGGGGTCCATCCCCACAAGGACTGTATGAATTTCACTGCTGTCTTGTGCCATTTACTAGTGATATGCAGCGGTGGTAACCAACCTTGTTGGTAACACAAAACAGGGAGGCAACCTTACACAGAGACAACAGGCAACAAGTCCATCATTCATCATTCAAGTTCATCATTTGATAGTGAATAACTTTCTTGCTTTCTAAGATACTGTTCTCTTGAACCTCTGTTGATGCAAGCATGCACAGACACATGCGTGCATGCACATGTGCTGCAGATTTGCCCCTTGAGGTCCCCCCGGAGCGAAGTGCATGGGTGTGCATTTCCTCACAGAGGCTTTTGACCTGCCCAGACAAAAGCTGGGAAGGCAAAGGGCGTGAAGAGCACAACAGAGTCTTGTCACCGCTGGGAGCAGCAGGGGCTGGGTGGTCCCTGCCCCACCATCCATCACTGAGCCTGGCACGAGCCTGCCTGGTCAAGGTCCGAGCTGGGGGCAGAGCTGGGGGCTGGCAGGGCAAGGTGCAGGCAGCTGGGTGCACCTAACCCGTTCCTGCCCTCACCCTGAGGATCAACTTGATTCAGCTCTAGGAAGCCTTGAGAATTCTCCACTTTCTGCTGTTGTGCCTGGAAAATCAGCACCCACTCAGAATCTGAATTTCCAGGAAATTTAAAAGAAAACAACCCCCCACCAAAAAACTCACTGCACTTTCACATGTTTCAGACTGCTATTTTTTAATGACATCTGCAAAGTTGGAAACGCTGAGCTACAGCCAGGCAAGGATGTCAGTGCTGCGAAGAGCTGGGGGAGGGGCGGAGTCCTTGCTGTGTATCCAGCCGAGGTGGGACTGGAGGCTGTGTCTCCCACCAGCACCTGAGCTGGGGTGAGGGGTCCAAGGGACACAGATTCATCTCCTGGCTGGGGAGCCACCAAAGGTGCAAACATCATCCTCCTTGCCCCAAAATCTGATGAGAGCCTCAGAAACCACCCTTTTCAGCCCTAAACACCTATCTCTGTGTTGTCAGCACTGAGAAATGTAGCATCCAATTTGGGGCCACTCTCAGATGTCCAGTCGTGCATTTCAGTGGTGGGATTTGGGCGTTTGCTTTTTGCATTGGTGAATAAATCCTTCCCTACAAACATGCTTTTTCATCTCTAGCGATGCCTTTGTGAGAGTCCCAGATCTGTCTCTCAGCCACTGCAGGAGCCCACACAAGTGCCCTGGGCTGTCCAGTTGTGTCCCAGGGGGGTCTGCTCTGGTCCAGTGTTTGAACCAGTTCATCCTGTGTGCACCGGACAAGCTTCCCAAGGTGATGCAGTCGCGCCAGCACAAGACACCTGACCTGGACAGGGCTGCTTTGACCTTGAAGCCATGGTGCTGGATCTGGGGAGTGATTTTCCAGCTGGTCGCCCTTGGCTGCTCCAGTCCGTGCTGGAGCTGACCTGCAGTGGGAGGTGCCAGGCTGATGCCTGGCTGGTGCTTGGAGAGCATAAACACAGAAATACTCAGGGAGGAAAAATCCAGCATAGAGATGAGAGGAAGGACACGGCCCCTGTTCTGGCGAGATGGAGAGAAAACCAAGGATTCAAATACTTCCAGCAATTAATTGGTAGTGTGATGGGAAGCATGCACTGACTGTAAAAATGTTCCGGCACTGGATCATGTGTCTGGAAGCACAGACATGTTTGCACAGCAGTGATGATGTTATGCTTTCATATGATTTCTTGATACTGTGGTTATTTTTCTGCAACATTGACCTGCCTTAAGGATACTCACCTGTCCCACCTCACCTTCTCTCTTTGCACTTTCAGAGCCACTGCTACAAGAGCATCCTTTGAGCTCTGCCCAGCTGTTAGGGGACTGGCACCTGCCAGCCTCACAGCCCATGCCTGGTAAGGACAAGTTACGCCCTTTAGGGTGGAGATGTATGGTAGAAAAGAGGAGATGAAGTTAGTTGGGATGTTTGAGGCTGAACAAACTAGTGGGGGTGAGAGCTGATTGCTACCTTTTCCCTGCATCCTTGCCTGGCTCCCCATCCGATGGAGGGGAAGCGTGACTGCTGCCAGCGCCAGGACAGAGAGGATGTGAGTGCTGTGGAGAGAGACTTTGGTGTCCGCCGTGGTCCCTCTGGGATCCATGTCTCTAAGAATAAGTGTCTGTGTCTCCATGGCCTCCGGAAAGCCAATCAACAGCATTCGTTAGCTGCCATTTGGACTCCCAGTGTCTCCAGCCTATAATTCAGTGGCTTGCACGCATTAATTGTCAAGCTTGTAGTGCTACAAAGATGCCCAGCCTGGCTTTCTTGTGGTTTGCACTGGCGCCTCTAAGCACAGGCTCACTATCCTTCAGCTGAGCTATTTGGCATAGCAGCTTGGGTTCAGGGCTTTGCTCTGAGTTACATCCATGGTCCTGACCTCCACGCTCTGCTCCCAGACGGCTGGGATGTCCCTGGGCTACCTGGACAAACAGCCCCAGTGCTGCTCTCACCCTTCTTACCCTTCCACGCAGATCTGCAGAGATTAATCTATGACCAGGAACTTCTCCAGACCCCTCTGAGAGCCAGCAACAGCCTTTATCTTCCTGATGTCCCACGGAGATAAGCGCTCCTGGCTGGTGCCTCTGCCCTGGGCAGCATGAAGCCACCGTGAGCAAGGTGGGCACCTCTGGGTATTGTATTGCAAGTTGCACCATTTCCTTGTGTCTGTAGATATTGGAGTCTGGCAATTATGAAAAGGGGAGGGATTGGACTCCCAGATTTACAGGGGTAAGTATAAACACAGAGCCCCTGTGCTGGCTCCAAATCCATTGGTGTGTTTTTGGAGCTCAGCACACACCTGCTGGCATAGAGCCCACCTAAGAAACCGTATTGCTTCTGCCTGGACAACCTGAGCATGCCACAAACCTGCACCCATGCACTCTGCTGCATGGTGTGTCCAAGCTCTTGGAGCAGGGCTCGAATGTCTCAGTGTCCTTCGAAACACTCAAGAAAATGAGCCTGAAGAACAAAGAACTCAGGTGGCTTAATTTGCTCATCAGCCTCTGTGACTCCCAGGTGAGTAATCTGACTGGAGATCCTGGCCCTCTCCCCCTGCAGCTGCAGACCCTCACTGTGTGGGCAGATGTTAGATCTCTCTTTATATGCCATGAGCTGCAATTTGGAAAATTACAGCCATGGATTGGTGCTCGGGTAAAGAATTGGGCTACTTAGGAACCTTTTCTGTTGCGCTCTTCTAGGAGCAGCTTCTGGACTTTCTGAGTCTGTGGTTGCATCTGGGCCATCCTGTGGCATGGACCTGTCCTGCCCATTGTGGCCTACAGCAATGAAGGTTGAATTGGGCTGCATGAGGAAGAACAAAGCCAGCAGGTTGAAGGAAGCTGTTGTTTCCCTCAGTCTGGCCCTGGTGCTGAGGTTTCTGGAGTCCTGTTTTGGACCCTCAGCACAAGAGAGGTGGAGAGGGCAATCAGGATGGTCAGGGGCTTGAGCACATAATGCTCATCTGGGGGGAACCAGGCTGGTTCAGCTCGCAGAAGAGAAAACTTTAGGAGGAGGGACCAAATTACTGTCGTCTTCTGCTGGAAAGGGATGGCTTAGAGAGGATGGAGCCAGGATCATGTCACAGGCATGCAGGGAAAGGGCCAGAGGCAAGGGACACAAATTACAAAAAGGGAAATTCCATGTGGACATGAGGAAAATATTCTTCACCACAAGAGCAGTACAGACCTGTAGCAGGCACCCCAGGGAGATGGCGTCTCCACCTTTGGAGATGTAAAAATTTATTGGACTTGAGCAACCTGCAGTGGCTTTGAAGCCTGCCCTGCGTGGAGCAGGAGGCTGGACCAGAGACCTCCAGGTATCTCTTCCAGCCTAAATCTGCCTGTGATCCTGTGTTTCTGTGATTCCTAATCCCAGTCTGAGCCCAAAGAGCTTTTTCAGTTCCACAGCACTGGGTGGCCATGCATCCTGTGGGGTGATTACGGTGGTTTGTTTTAACCTGTTCTTTCCATGGGGTAACCTCAGCTCCTGCAACGTGGGAAATACCAGTGCTCCCCTCCCGGTGCTGCTGATGGTTTTACAAACTGCTGTCAGACCTCTCTTGTTCACACCTTCCCCACACCACAGGGGACTTGATTTCTTTCCACCTGGGTGAAGATACTCCATACCCTAATCCTCAAGTGTGTTTTGGTGCCCTCATCATTTGCATTCCCCTTTTTGATGGCAGGGATGCATTGTGTGTATCAGTTGCAGGATCACATGGTTGTGAAGTGCTGTGTGGTGTTTGCTGTCTCTTTCAGTTTGTCTCTTGGACCAACACTGAGTGTTGAACCGATGGTTTTGTTGCACTCTCTGCAGTGCTGCTCTGCCTGCTTCCCTCAGTAATACGAGCTAATGTGGAGGCCATCCTCCCACACATCTGTGCAGCCTTGTTTCCCATGTCCATTGCCTTGTATTCATTGGTGCTGAATTTAATCTGCAGTTTTATTTCACAGGTAGTCACAGTTGGATTCATCTGTCCAAACTGCAGTGGCATACGTGATCCCTGGCCATCTTGGTTTCCCTAAGAGGGAGCGAGAGAGCAGCACATCTAAGGCACAGCTCGCCTCTCCCAGAGGGAAGCACCTACCGCAGGGCAGGCAGCTGTGCCACCCCAGCGGCTGAAGGTTAATGACCAGCTTGGGTCGAGGTTGCTCTGGCTGAAGAGCAGGGTATGTGGCTGGCAGCACATTCTCCCCCTCCCCTTCACAGGTCTGGAAGCAAGACACCAGGCTCAGGGGAGGTGTGAGAAACAGATAATGTGCTGGGAGCACCAGCCCTGCAGTGCTGCGAGCACATTTCCAGCTTTGTGTACTGAAAACTTTTCTGGTTTTACCCACCATGGTCATTCGGTCTAATAAAATAGTGTTGCCTCCCCCCACAAGCCTTGCACTCCCACCTAGTACAGAGTCCGGCTCCGGTCTGCCTGCCTGCATCGCCTCTCCAGCCCTTTTCAGAAGGCGCCACATCTGCCCTCCCCACTCCTTTGGTACCAGGGGTAACTGTGGCTCAGTGGTTTCACCGCCGGATTCCTCAGATCTCCCAAGTTAAATCCACCTGCTTCTGGTGATTTGCTCCTGTTTCTGATTGATGTTTCAGTTTGAAATGCTTCCCAGACCCCCGTCCCCAAAGAACCGCTCTGGCACAGGGACTTCATGCAGTTCTTCCTGTGAACGATGATGCAGATAATTCATCTGTGTGACCTTTTCCTTGCAGAGTGCTCCTCTTACATCTTCACCATCTCTTGGCCCTGCAGACTTTTTGGCAGGCTCTTTGCTTCTGATGTATTTGAAAAAGCTTTTATTACCAGCTTTTGCACCATTAGCAAGCTGCTTCTGCAAGTCTTTCCTGGCTTGATCTGCCAGGGTTTAATATTTAGCTCACTTGCCTTCATGCCACTCCATTACGTGCACATGCTGGGGGAGGCTGGTCTCAGCTAACCCGCCTCCTGTGACTGCTATCTTCCCCACATCCTCTGAGCTCTTGCATTCCTGGACTGAAAACATGGACAAAACCTGTTCATTCTATTGCAGCATTTGGTGCTTTGCTTAAAGCTTCAGTTTTTGGAATCAGGTAACTCCCTGGCAAATTCAGTTTTCACGTCACCTTCTCCCAGCCCAGAAACAAGAAAGGAAACAGGGAGACCCAAAGATGGATGTGACAGGAGCTGCCCCGAAGCCGGTGCAGGGACCTGGTACCCCTGGGTGAGGTAGGGGACACCAGGGATGCTGGTGTGTCCTGGGCTGGGGGTCACAGACTGGCAGGACTCAGCAGCAGAGGTCCCTGCCTGGGCAGCTGGATGTCCTATAAGGTCATGAGCATTGTGGGACCAACTGCAGCTTCACAGCTGTGGGCAAAATCACTTCTTGCTCTCCAGGCAGATCATCCCTGCTGTGCGTGGCTGAGTGATTTTTCATAATAAAGTCTGTTTTGTGCAGCTTTTCTTGATACAGACCTGTTCACGGGTCCAGGGTGGTCTACACATATCTTTGGAAAGTGGGTCATGGTGGTGGTTTCCAGAGGCCATTTCCCTTCCCAGGCCACTGCTGCTGAACATGGGGTGCCTGTGCCCCACATTTCCACCCCAGCTGGGCTGCCTGGGGCACATCACCCTGGCCTCAGGCCCCTCTGCATCCCCAGGCAGCACCAGTGGATGAAGCTCTGCAGCATTTCAGCCTGGAGAGAGTGGTGATGGCTTCAGCACCCGCTGGTGGCAGAGGGACCCCTTCATACCACCGGGGAAATGGTTCTGGTTTGGTGTGCAAGTGAAACGAGCTTCTCCCCTCCATGCCCTGCATCCTCCCTGTGGAGGGAGGAGAAAGGCTTGTGGGGGGAGAGGGCTGGACACAGGGTTTCATCTGGATGTTAGCGGGATGCAGAGAGCTGATGACAAGATGCTCGAGCCAGGTGGCTGGCAGGAGCTGCTGCTGGCATTCAGCAGCACTTGTGCAACACTGTACAGAGCCACTGATTACACCCAAGTCCTTCAGTGTGTGCGTGGGGGGCACATTACAATCAATAAGCAGCTCTGGATATTATTTAAGCAGTCAACAGCACCAGCTTCAGGACTCTCTCATCAGATAACTGAATGGCTGGGGGAAATTCAGATAACACCACTGTGAGATCTGGAGAAAAGCAAGTTAAGAGGCACAGTTGCCTCCAAGCAGTACAGACTGCATATTATCTGCTGTGGTGCTACCGGGTTTCACTGTCAGGTTTTGAAGCCTCTAATGACACATCTGGCAAATGAAAATAACCCCTTTAAAACAAAATTTGGTGCCCTTTTTAGTCTTAGAATCTAACTTTCCAGTATTAGCAAGGAACTGATCAATTTTTCATATGAACATCAAAATATAGATTGGCTCGTGCTGAGATGTGACTAAATGCTCAGGCTTGCCAGGGTCTTTATATAATCCTCAGACTTGGGCTGGCAGCAGAAGAGAAAACTGGGAGTCCCAGGTTATTAATGTGCAGACTAAAAATGTCATGGCACGTCTTGCCCCCTGGTCCTCGGCAGGAAACCTCCTCGCTGGTCTACCCCACGTGTAATGCAATGACCCCTGCATTAGCTGCTCCTAAACTGGCCGTCCTTGCCCTCAGTCACATGCATCACCATGTACTCTGCACTATTTTTGATGATTAGCTTTGCAAAGACACACAGTGCACAGGAGTGCCTGCAGTTGTCCAGGATCTGATGGCTCCTGTGATGGTGCATGCTTGTCTGTTCCTCTGCCTTTCCCATCTCCCCCTTCTCACCCCAAACTCTGCCTTCCATATTTTGGGGAATCCCAGCCTTGTTTCTGGGCACAACCAGGCACCAGATCATCGCTGCCCAAGGACATCCCCCAGAATTGCCTCCCAGCCGCTCAGCAGCAGCAGCAGCAGCAGCAGGAGCACAGACAGGCTGGCTCATCAGGTTGCTCCCAGGCAGGGCAGCCAGCTGGGCCAGGGGATGGGGTCCACTGCTGCAGGGCTACTTCCATGGTGCCTCCCACCCCCAGCTCTGATTTACCTCCTGTTCCCTCTTGCCTTGCCTGCCTCTTTCTCTAGCCCAGACAGCTCTTCAGCCTGATGGGGGTCCACAACCCACAGCCACATGCCAGTCAAGTGGCACCTTCTCCTCTCCATCCTGATCCTGGCCTTGGCCTTGCAGCATCTTCGACAGGGGACGCTTTTGTCTGCAGCAGCCTGGACCCTGCGGACACAAATGCCCAGAGATGCAGGTGGCTGTGGGCAGCATCCTCTGAAGAAGCTTGTACAGAGCCCTCCCTCTCTGCAGGAGCAACGCCACTTCCCCGGCTCTGCCCTGCGGCTCTGGTGTGCTCAGCTCTTCCCCTCCCACAGCATGTGTGAACCTCGCCTTCCTCCCTGGGTGACTCCTGCACAGAGGGTGTTTTTATAGGGGAATATTGGGATGGAAACGGGCCACGTACTTGGAGCCACTCGCTCCTGCCTAATCGTGCCATCTCCAGTAACACCCTCTCATGCTGTGCTGGTGCTTGGGGCTCCCTGGGATTGAAAATCCAGGGCTGCTGGCAGCTTCTGCCAGTGCTGTGGTGAGTTTAGCTCTCATAAATCCCTGGGGTTGTGATTAATTCTTCATGGTGTTATTTAACTGCTTGTCAGGGGTTCACATGGGTGACTCCAGCAAGATGAAGACTACCTCAGCGCACTCCAGTGGGAGCTGCTGGTTCTGGGCAGCGCTGTGAGCAACCACTCCTCCAGCCAGACAATTGGAATAAGGGACATTAGAGACCAGAGCTCCTGATCCACAGGAGGCCACATGAGCAAGGGACATTAGAGACCAGAGCTCCTGATCCACAGGAGGCCACAAGAGCAATCGCACCCACATGGGATTGTTACTTCCTGTGCCTTTTTGGCCAGTTTCCTCCTGAAAACTCCTAATTTTGGCCCCAGACTAATGCAGACTCTGAAATCACCTGGTTTCCAATCTCCGGTGAACTTTTAATTGTCTCCCTGGTCCTAAAGAAGGTGGTGAGACCCCACACATGTTCCTCCCCAGGCACTGTGCCTCCCCTCCATCACCCCTCCAAAGCTGCTCCCTCCTTTGTAGCCGTGTCTGCGTTGCAGGTGACTCTTTTTCTCCAGGGCTGAGGTGACCAGTTCTGGACCTGCTCTCTGGGATCTGGTGGTCTGTGCTCTTTGCCAGCTTGCTACTGCATGTTATGCTCCAGCTTCTGCCGTCAGGGCTCAGGGAGTAGTAAATAGCTGTGCTGGATGAATGGGATATTCCTAGGAGGAGATGGATGTGACTACAGCCTTCAGCATCACTCTTCTCTTCCCAGCTTGCTTTGCTACCTCCTGCTTCTCCTGCTTTGGGTGAGATCCCAAACAGAGCCTGAGCCTCTTCCCACCAGCTGTCCCCTTCCCTGGCTCATGGGGAACCACCATGTGCAGGACTGGAGGAGTAAGGGGTGGGATGAGGGGATCTGAGACAAGACGGCACCGTCCTGCTAGGGGACTACCCACACCAGGGCACCCATCCTGCCCACTGCTTCCTATGCTTCATCGGGGCTGAGTCCTGCCTGGCTCAGGCAGCAGGAAGACCCCACGATCAGCGGGATCTGAGGTGCTCAGGTCTTCTCAGGCGTGCTCAGCTCCACAAACCCTCAAAGAAAGAAACAGGCGAGCTGTGCAGTCCTCCACTGCTCTGCAGCAGCAGGAAAGGTCGAGGTTTAGACCAGCCACTGATAACGGCTTGAAAATCTGCATTTCTGTGATATGTGGATCTCCCTTCTTAGGGACGCATGACCTTGAACATTTTGATTTGATCTGGGGAAAGGAAGAAGGTAAGAAAAGACGTCTGACCCAGCACCAGGCTGAGCCTCCCCTGAGGAAGGCAGGTATGGTATTAAATCTCACCTTGCTACTATTGCCCTGCCAGTTGTTCGTGCTTGGCTGAGGGTCTGGAAGGTGACAGCTCTTAATTCAGAAAGGAGAACAATTAACAAGAAATAAAATACCAGTGAGCCTTGAAAATCACCTGGAAGATAATAAAGAGAAAACAAATCTATCCCTTTTTTTTTGAGAGCTCTTCTCAGCTCAGGAGATTTATTGTTGCCTTTTTAAATTTTAACAACTTGCAAGGCCAATGCACTGACTTCTATTACATTAAAACTTTTGGGTTTTATTCCCTAATTTGAAGCACAAGGGAAGCTAAATCACTAGGCAGTGAAAGGCTTCCAGTCGACAGGCACTGCCGTGCAAGGAAATAGAATTCTCTTGCAAGGTGTCCAGTCTGCCAGGCGGCACACGATGCGAGGGGGATTGCCTTTCTCCGCTGCTGGGGGCGTCGGGAGGACCAGGCTGCTGCAGCCTTTTGGGGGCCCTGAAGTGAGAACTGCCCTGAGAATCTGCTCCAGCACATCCACGTCAGGTGGTGGGTGTTTTCCAGGGCACTGGCTGGTTATGGGGAAGTGCCTGCTGAGGCCCGGTGGCTTGGGACACCCATGCTTGTGTGGTGAGGTGGTTCTGCACAAGATGGAAGTATCGCTCTGCGCTCCCACGGGCATGCGGTCTGATCTCAGCCAGTGGTGATGAGGCCTCAGTCCAGCAAAGACAAGGTGAAGGAAGCTGTTGTGCCTGGCTACTCACCTGCTGCAAGACTCTAAGCAAGACACTCCTGTCAAGCTTCATGTACAAGATGGACCAACAAAAATCTTTTTCCCTGAGTATCTTGCAAACTTTCCTTACTTGGCACTGTTTGACAAGGACTTGGGTGGCCTTGGAGGGATGCTTATGGGAGTTCCCACACCCTGCCTTCACCCCCTGTGTCTGAGCACAGGGCATGCTGCACTCCGTGCCTCCCTGTGTGACACTGGACCATTACCCTGGCTGCCCCTTATATAAAGAGAGGTGCCCCGGGGCCCCGTGGGCATCTACAGTATCTTCCATTGCCTTCAGAAGATGTAGACCACAGGAGTCCCAAAGAGATATGCAGGATGCCTCAAGGGGCACGGCCATGCTTGGGGCACTCAGAGCCCGATATGAATGCGTGGTGGTCACCTTGGTCGATGCACCGAAGGCCGCAAGTGCAGTGTGTGCCTGCATGTTGCTGGCTCTGCATAGGTGGTTGTTGGACTTGCTGGGGGTAATTGATGAAAATTATTGAACCTGGTGGCAATACAGTGGATGCTTCGTTAATAAGGGGATGTAGACCTGGCGGTTCATGCCAGCCTAACAAACAGGAGGCATCAGACCAACAAGATGGGGCTTGTAGATGTCTGCATGCACTGTCAGGGTGGTGGGGAGCAAACCCCACACTGTGTCCATCAGCACATCCTTAGGGCTGCCTGTCCCTGCTGCCTGTCCTGCCAGCCAGGCATTGCCTGCTGCCTGTCAGGCTCAGGACAGCTTGCTTCTGCTGGGACTTTGCTTTGCGGGACAGTCAGAGCTGTCCAAAGCAAGCACGGATGTTTTTACCTCTCGCACAGACGTGGCTAATTCCTGTGGGGTTTTCTTTGGCCAGGATTCAGGGAAAACTCCCAGTGGGGCAGGTTCTCCATCTTCCATCACCCCCCCAACACGACTTCCCACGTGCCAGACACGATGTGCATTCCAATGCTGCCTTGTCCTTCTCCAGTGTCTCCGACCCCTGCTGACACCTGCGGGGTGTGGGACGGCCACAGCCCAGGGACCGACCTGCAGCAAAACAGCTCTGAGGCTCCTCTGTGTGCTGTGGTGAGAAGTTAGCCTGCAAAGAGAGACCAAGCAAGGGCTGCCAATTTTGTCTCTAGCTGGGGTCTAAAGCTATTTAGAGTCAGGCCCTCCCTCTTTTCAAGCTAAAGATATTCCACCTGGGAAACAGGCTTTCCTGGCCTGGGAAACCTGGTGGCCCCAGTCCTGCAGGTGTCTTGAGTACAGCATTATCCACGTGCCGTGGGGACCTGCCAGCACCAACCGAGGGTGATGCCTGGGCTTCAGATTTCATCAGGATGGAAAGGGAAGCGAGATGGCACAAGCAGCTATTGTGCAACCATGTTACTCATGGTCAGATGCAGCATCAAGAACCTGCTTTTCATGAGGAACTTGACTTGTTAATGAGCCTGGAATCTGGGTCAGGCATTTCCCACACTGGGGATGGGTGGACGCGGGCATCGGCACCGTACCAGGGAACCTGGAGACACGAGGCAGAGCAGCCAGATTGTCTCTGGCTGCGACAACCACAAGTGAATTTTTGCGAAGGGCCTTTTGGCTTCTGTCTCCTGCCAGTTTCAGCAGGCTGGGGTGTGTGTCTCTGCTGGCTGAGAGCAGCTGCAGTTGTGAATCTGGCCCTGAGATCATCACAGAAACTTGGCTCTTAACTGAAGGTGTCTGGTGCACAGTGGGTGCAAGTCCCTTCAGGCCCTGGCTCCTCCTGGCACACCACTGGAGGGTCACGGCTGCCCCTCTCCTGGGAGCAAAGCAAAAGCTGCTTTGGAGATGATGCATTACTTTGTTTAATGCAAGACTAAGTGCTGCCCTTCACAAGGTTTTCCTGGGGTGAGGAAGCAGTTGACCAAAGCTGTGTCAGCGGCTGGGCCATGGTCTGTGTGGTACAGAGGCAGGTGCTGCCCCAGCTGAGTGGAGCAGACACCTCTGCAGGCTGCTGCCCAGGTCACTGCAGCGCCCATGCAACGCTCTCCAGCTGCTGGGGTGAGCCAGACCTTCCCTGGCACCCACCTGATGGCTGTTCTGGTGGGGAGCCTGCTGTCCTGGTGGCGTGCTCCAGCACCGAGCAGGTTTGCTGAGCCCCCAGGGCTGCAACACCATAACCGTGGGAAAAACAGCCTGACGGAGGGTCTTCCTTCTGCTCTCTGTCCTGTGCTGGGGTATGGTTTGGGTGTTTCACTCCAGTGTCACTCTGCTCTTCGACCAAAACTTCAAAAATTACGCACAGCAGCCTGTTTCATTTGTATGCATGTCTGGGCACTGGATTTGAAAATGAAAATGGTGCACTGAACAGGGGTTAAAGTACAGGCAAGTGGCTAATCAGATCTTTACATCCCGTGTGCCGGCTGGGATGCCCTCACCTGATTTGCAGGTTACTCTTGCCTTGTAGCTCTTTTAATTCCTTGATCCAAGCAGCATATTC
This sequence comes from Falco peregrinus, assembly GCF_023634155.1. Classification (NCBI taxonomy): domain Eukaryota; kingdom Metazoa; phylum Chordata; class Aves; order Falconiformes; family Falconidae; genus Falco; species Falco peregrinus. The sequence goes on from NC_073723.1 coordinate 121,249,127, forward strand.
AGTGAAAATCAATGTAAATAAGGCTCCTGTGGTTCTGCCTCTCCCCATTGGAGCCCAGTACTTGAGTCAGAGGGACCAAAAACTGCTCTCAGCCACTTATTTATTTTTTAAAATGAATCCAGCCTAGAGCAGGATTACGTGGATTAGCAGCTGAGCATTCCCCTGCCTACAAAACGTGCACAGCCAGCCAGCCAGATACTCACTGATGGGAACCCTGTCCTCCAAACATGACATGTATTTACATGGCCTCTTGGCTGCCTGCATCCAAGCCCATCTGTTCAGCTGATTCAGGGTCTGCCCGTCCTCCCGGGCGGGTTGGACCGCTGCCCTGGGGCGGGAGTGGCAGCTAGGCTGGTGCAAGCAGGAGATGCTGTAAGTTACTCCGTCTGCAGGGAAGCTCTCCTCACTGACAGCATTGCATGCCGATGGGGGTCACAGAGCAGAGTGGGAGACCTCCTTGAAGCAGGGGATGCAGGGAGGCAAGGGCTCCAGCTGACCAGCTGTTCCTTTTACCAGCAAAGCAGCTGGCATTTTTAGCAAGGAGGCCCTCCCTGGTGATCTGCAGATCTGGAGAGGAGGATGAAGCACAGCCTGGAGTTATCAGAACACAACCCAGGGTAGGACGGATGTATTGGGCTACAAAAGCACCGGTGCTTTTCCAGACCTCAGAAGGCACCTGAGTGCCTTGAGTAGGAACATCACTGGGACATGGTGTCCAGCACAAGAGGCTGTGGAGATGGGTAGGAGACCCCCAGCAAAGAAAAAGCCCAGTGGGTCCTACATGGAAGGAAACACCCCAGCTGTTTGTCGGTACCAACCCACCAACAGCCTAGGGAAGGATTTAAATCCAGGCCTGAGCAGCCCAAAGGGCTGGGCTGGCTCTGAGCCACACGGAGCAGCACAGAGGAGCCAGAGATGTCCTTGTGTCTGAAAGGCCACCCCTGGGTGCAGAACTTTGTCCCCAGGGAAGGATCTGTCCTCCAGCCAGGCATCAGAGTGGTGGTGTGTGTGGTTCTGGGGGCCCAGCTGGGTCAGCAGCGAGTGCTGGGGTTCATGGCAGTGCTGGAAACCCCCTCGGCTGGGGCTGGCAGGTGGGCAGGACCAGGATGGGTGGCTGCCTGCAGGATAGGGCAGGTGGGATAGGCAGTATGTGGGCAGGAGGGGGAGAAACTCAAGGGATGCAAGCTCTCTAGAAGGACCTTTCTCCCTCCAGCTTTGCTGCTGGGAGGACACTGAGCTCTAGAAGACACCTGCAACCTGTGGCACAGCCAGGCTGGCCTGTGGGTCCCCCATCCCCTGCACCACCCCGAGTGCTGATCCTGTGGCTCTGCCTGCTACCAGCTCCACTCTACTCCCTGCCTGTGCCTGCCCGCCTGGCAGGGGCTAAGGACCACAGCAGTGCAGGGAGCTGCCCAGCACTGGTCCCTGTGCCAGGGAAGCCCACTTGGCTAAGCAAGTTTTCACTGACACCTTTTTTTTTCCTTCAGTGGAAGCCTTCCAGCAGTTTTTAAATTGCTCTCTGCTGAGCAGAGCGAGGCCAGCTCCCTGCCTGCTCCTTGCTCGGAGCAGACAGCTGGCTCCTGCCCTGAGCTGGCCTCCCAGGCTGACTGCCAAGCAGGCAGGACGTGGGTCCCACGCTCTCACGCATGCTCGCACAGCGAGCGGGTGCTCACGCAGCTGCAGAGAGCTGGCACGGCTGCTGGCTCCAACCCGGCATCCAGAGCGGGAGCAGGGCTGCGCTGGAAATCCCAGCCTCGGACAGGCACTGGTCCACCCACAGAGGAAGGAGCAGCGTCTGGCTCAGAGCCTTGGCTGCAGGTTGCCTCGGGGGGTGCCCTCCTGCAAGCCCAGAGCCCAGGCTCTGCCCAAGGAGCAGCACCTTGAACGAGATGCTGGTGCCAGGTTGCACAGGCGCCGGCGACCTCCGTTCTGTCCAGTGATGCCCTGGCACAGGCTGCCTTGGGGGGCTGCACCCCTCCTGCCCACACAGCCAGACCCTCTGCGCGGGGCTGCCCTGCAGCCCTGTCCCTCTCTGCAAATACTCGCAAAGGAGCTTCCCAGGACCTACCCCCAGGATTAGAGGATAATTTTCTAGAGGGAGGAGGGTAGGTGGAGTGGAGGTGAGATAATCAGAGGTGGTTGGACGGAGGAAGGTGGAAATAACTCTGCTGCATTTGACGGTTTCCCTTGTTAATGCATTGCTGGTGGTTCCGGTCTTGCTCACGCCGGGAGTGACACAGGCCCCTTCTGCCTGGCTCCGCGCAAGGGTTGGATGCGAACAAGCCTGTGATTCACTGAATGAGCACCAAGGAAAGGAAAGTATTGAGCAGCTTTGTCATTCCAGACACATCATTCCTCCTTCACCGAACAAGGCAGGAGCGCGTGCTAATAATCTGGGATCTCGTAATTAAACACCCTGCAGCCTGAATATGTATAAGAATACACAGTTACGGTTTCATGGACTATCTCACTTGTGGCATTTCTGTGGGTTGGAGTTGCTTTGCTTTGCAACTTAAGTGCTCATGTAGGGCTTGCTGTATGTGGCACACTATCAATCATGGGTATGAAAAATCCCCCAAGCCACCAGAAAATGGAAACAATCTTGAACGCTCCTGAAGTGAAAGCAGAAAGCCATTCCCAAGACATTCCTTCCAACAGTGAAATGGCTTTTTAAAGAATCCAGACAGAAGATGTAATAAGGGAAAAGCTGTACAGAAAAAGAAAAGCCCACCACCTGCAGCAACACAGTATCATAGGAAAATTCAGGGTGGAAGGGACTCTGGAGGTCTGTTGTTCAACATTCTGCTCCAAGCAGGGTCAGACCAGGTTGCACAGGGATTTTTTTTCAAGACCAGTCAGGTCTTGAAGGCATCCGAGGACAGAGACTGCACAGCCACTCTGGGCAACCTGCTACAGTGTTTGACTTTCCCCATGGTGAAAAAATTTTCCCCTATATCCAGTCCAAACTTGTTTCAGTTCGTGTCTGTTGTCTTTCATCCTCCTACTGTGAGCAGTAGTGAAGATCCAGGGTCTGTGCCTTCTCAGTGACCTCCTTGTAGATGGCTTTGAAGATCCCCCCCTGTTGAAGCGTTCTCATCCTCAGGCTGAACAAACCTTGTTCCCTCAGCCTCTTCCCACAATGGCACATGCTCCAGCCCCAGGACCATCTTGGTAGCCTCCTCTAAACTCACTCTGCCTTACTGATGCCCACTGGCAGACCCAGAACCAGATGAGGCACTTAGATGCACTCTAATGAGTGTCGAGTAGAGGGAGATCCAAATGCCTCAGCTCCTTCGTAAGCACCTCCAGCCGTGTGGTCTACATCTCCAGGCATGCCCTCTCCCCTCAGGACAGAGGTGTGCATGTCAGGAGGTGGCCACAGAGGGCTGCAAGGGAGATCTTGAGGACAACCTGTGAAAACCCTGGTAGCAGAGGGCTAAAAGCACCATCCTGGAGGCTGGCTGCACAGACCAGCAACCAAAGATGTCAATGCCATTTCCAAAGGAGGAGACAGTCCAGGGAGACAATTTGTACCCTCTGGGACAGCATCAAAACCACAGCACCTGCCATCCCTCCAAAAGGCTCCCCAGGGAAGTGCAAGGAGATGACACCAGCCAGGGTGGAGATGCTCAGTGAGGGGAAATCAGCCTGACTGTGGCCGCTCCGTGGAAGAGAGAAAGTGCAGCACCACCCTGACAGGGCACAGGGCCAACGTGTCTCTGCACAGGCAGGCAGAGCTTCCCGTGCATGAGGTGCACAGCATTTACTGCAGGAACATTGTTGAAAACATTTGAAGAGCTTCTCAGCCCTTTCGTGCCTCCCTGGAGGCATCCGCTTGCGTGGATGTGTGCACCACTGCACCAAAGGGACTGTGCCCACCATTTGGCTGTGGACTCCCCAAATCCAAATATATATACGCTTTGAGCAGTGCTTGCTACGTAATTCCTCAGGTACTCACACAGCTGTGCTTGCCCCAGCGGTAATGGGATGATCTGAGGTGTCGATGAATGGCCTTTGGTGTGAATTTATAGCAAATGTTGAGATTTCAAAAGTGGCTTTGTGGGATGAAGTGCTTAACTCCCACCCCAGTGCACCATATCCATGGGTTATGGGAACAATAATGACAATGTCCCCCTAAACCAGTTCAAACTGGAGCTCCTGTAATTCTGTTTAATGTGTGGGGAAACACCTGGGAGGCTGATGGCAGCTGCGCTGCAGATGGCAGGGGACAGGGGGTCTGTACAGAGCTCTCCCCATGCCTGCAGGATGGAATACCATGCAGTACTGTCACTGTCCCTGTCTAGGGGGTTGCATGCCACCTTCAACAGATATAGCCCATTGGTGTCTTCCTCTCTGGTGTCACCCCCACTTGCTGAAGGCCTGTAAGTATCTGCTGAGCTTTCCCATTGCTCTCTTCCAGGCCCCTGTCTGTCTCTGTGCCACCTGTAACCCTCAGCACAGTGAAGCAGATGATCTGGAGGATTCCTTGGTCCCAGTACTCCCCATTTCTGTTTTCACCCATCAGCTGGCTTTTGCCATGTGCTGGGATCTCCTGGGAGTGGGGCAGGTCCTGCTGTGTTTGGACATCACATAGGTGTGATATGGCTTGCAAGGGGAAAGGGACAGCAATCGCATGGTGTTGAGTTCCTCCTCGGCCCACTTAGCTAACCACAAACAAGGTTGCATTGGCACTGTCAGGCATGTTTCATTACAATAAACAGGGAAATGGGTAGTCTTTTGCTTTGCCTTTTATAAGGAAAATATGTCAGATCTCCACTGATGGACTGGCTGACCTCTTGAGCTGTGCCACCAACTGGGAGCTGCCCCTGCCTGGGCTCATAGTTGGTTCCCGATGAGGACATAGTTCACATCAGTCCTCCTCATGGACGAGGATTTTCCTGTGGGCTCCCATCCTGAAGTCTTTTGACACAAGTAAGGGACCAGGTGGGTGTCAGGGCAGAGGCACACGTGGTGGAGGAACGGTTCAGCCCATACGCTGTTGAGAGGAGTGGGGATGTTGCCACGCTTGGTCCAGGGCAAGGCTGGCAGCTGAGCAGGGGCTGGGTGCTGCTGGGCCCTGAGGGGGCTGGGGAGGGCCGTGGGCTGCAGGAAAGGCTGAAGTGGATGCTCAGTGCTGGGGCAAGTGTTTTGGCGCATGCTGTCACTGCCAGCTTCCCATCTCACATGCATTGCTCAACCAGTTTGTCCACAGAAGTCCAGGTCCTACCTTCTCATCCCAGGGTAGTGGTGCACGCAGTATTTAAATGCAGATTGCCTGGCACCCAAACGCCTCATCTCATAGTTGCTGGTGCTTAAAGAGTTCTGTAGATTGTCCAGCTTTTAAGCAGCTAATTGCAGAGCCATTGGCATGTCTGCAGTGCGCTGGAGGCTCAGAGGCTCAAGATGTACGTTTTGTTGTAGGCCTGCAGAAGATCAGATAATTCATCCAGGTCTGCTGACAAGAACAGGCTTTGACACAGACTCCCCAGCTGCTCAGCGAAGCCAGCCGAGCCCCCGCGGGCAGGGGGAGCAGCCTCAGGGAAGCGCAGCCGTCACACTGAGCCTTGGAGAGAGGCAAAGCCCCAAGAGCACAGTGTGTCAAGCCCAGCCGCTGAGGAATTCTGGGTTTCCAGCATTGTTTGTGGAAAAACAGGCACAAAATGACACACATCCCCCTAAATTCAGTCCCCTCCCAGGAGAAGTAGCTGGGCTCCCCTGACCCACAGCGCATCTCCAAAGCACCAGCCCCCAGCCAGGCCAGGTAGCCAAGCTGGCTGCGGGAGGCACGGGCTCCTGGCTCCCAGCTCACCTCCCTCATGCTGCCAAACGCCCACGGCTCTTTTGTGGTGCTGGTCTGGCCAGAGCTGACAGCAAATGTCCTGCTTCACCAGGGCCTGTGCTAGGCACATCATGGCCACCTCACCAGGGCAGTTACTCCACCAGCACCAGGAAGGCTTTCTCCATAGCTGCACCCCCAGCAAGGAGCCCCAGGCTGGGCAGGCCATGGTGCCCATGCCACCCACTTTTCCTGGTCCTTGGCTGTAGCCCATAACCCCAGAAGTTAACTGGCCACCAGCCCTCTGCGTGGGGGAGGGATGGGTGGAGGGCAGAACATGGCCTCAAATCCAGCAGGAGGGACTCCCATCCCAGGCTGGCTGGAGATGGTGCTTCCCAAGGGTGGGGTCAGGAGCCTGGGCCACCCTGACCCTTTCCTGGGCTATGAGATGCTTGACCCCCCCTTGCTGCACCTCCCCTGTGTGTAGTGCACCTCTCCACCTGGCTTGGTGCTGAGGGCACGCCAGGTTTGATGAGGGGTTGAGTGGGTCAGAGTTGGTATGTGTTGGTGCACGTGTGGAGTGAGGATGAGGTCTCAGAGGTCCGTCCCCTCCTGCCCTTGTCCAGGAGCTCACCTGTCACCCCTCTGTGCCGCAGCAATGCCTGCCTTATGCACAGCCCCTTGCACAGCACTTCTCGTGCAAGCTGCGCCAGGGCTGGGGCAAACTGAGGCAGGCAGGAAAGGCTGGGGAAGGCAGAGGATTTGCAGTGCTGCAGGCTGGAAGCAAAAAACAAACAGCACGAATTGACCAGGCTGGAAGCAAAAAGCAAATGGCACGAATTGACCTGGCTGTCCTCAGGGCAGCCAGGGAGCAGGTGACCATGTCCATCAGGCTCCTCTTGCAGGGTGGGCCCTCCCACGCCAGGACCCGCAGGCCAAGGCTGTGCTGTTTATTTGCAAAGTGGCTGGAGAGGGGCTGGCGGGTGAGCACGGCCCCGGGTTTTGGCCCACGCATCAGCCAGGGCGGGGGAGGCCAGGGCTGCTGCTGGACGTGTTCGCCTCTCGGGATGTCTTGGGACGGGTGCCTGGTGCGTGGCTGGGCAAGTGCAGCAGCAGACGCACCCTGCTTGGGGCGTCGCAGGAGCTGAGCTCTCCGGCTCTCGGGAAGGCCAGCGTTCCTTCCTCCCCACGCGCAGAGCAGGGAACTGCACGTCCTCTCCCGCTGACCCCTCCTGCCGGGTCAGCAGGTCCCCGCTGGCCCGAGCTGGAGGAATGCTGGAGCACAGGCCGTTTGGATGCTGTGCTGGTTAACTTCAGCTCAAGTGCTGCGCTCATTTAAAAATATCCTCTGACAAATACCTGCACAAACACGGGAAAAAAACCAACCCACCGAACCTTTTTAAAAAAAAAAAAAAAAAAAAAAAAAGGCATCTGTAATTTTCCACAGGATGGAGGCATATTATTTGGCCTCCCTGCACCAGGACTGTGCTGAGTGCCTTGCCCAGCACCACGGGGTTTGCAGCCAGTGCAGCCCCTCCACAACGCCTTTGCAAGGGGGCTGAGCCGGGCAGCTGCGGCGGGAGGAGGGACGCTGCCTGCCCAGCCAGGCCTCGCAGGGTGAGGCTCGTAACGATGCGAGCACCCGCCTAAGTCTTCCCGGCAAGTCTCTGGCACGGCCGAGCAGGGAGTGGGTCCTGCGCTGACCCGCTCAGCCGCACCCTCCTCCCGCCTCGCACCGGCTGTGTTCTGCTGGGGCTGCTCCCAGTGCTGGCACTGCCTGTGCTGGTGCTCGGCATCTCGCCTCCCTCCCACGCGGGTGCGGGTACTGCCCGGCAGGCAGCCACGCTCCCATGGGAAAGGGCTTCCATGGGTGCCTGGCAGGAGGGGGCTGCCTGAGCCTGGCCGGGGCTTTGGTAGGGGAAGGATGCTCCCTGGCATGAGCCTCAAGCCCAGGTGCATGGTCTGGAGGTGAGAAATGCCTGTCAGCACCACTCTGTCAGCACCACTTCTGCTTGCTAAAGCTCTGGCTGGGTTTCATGGCACTGGGGGCTATGGGTGAGAAACTCCCCAAGCTGCCCGCCCAACTGGGAAGAGGAGGGGAAGCATCAGCTCAGCAGGGGGTGGGGGGGGGTGGGGGGTGGGGGTGGGGGAGAGCACAGCCCCAGGGAAAAGCCCCATGGGGATCAGGCACTGGGTGCAGATGGACTGGGACAAGGCTGGGGGGACCAGGCTCTGGGTGCAGGATGGCCCCATTTGGTGAGCTGGAGGCAGCCCTGGGGACCACCCCACTTAGCAGACATCCACTAGGCAACCAGCCCCAGGCTGCAAGCACTGACTGGAGGGCAGAGCCACAGGGGTGCCTGGGGAGGGTGTGCATGTCCCTGCCATGGAGCACAGCCCTCCACCTCACCCAGGCATGGTCGAAGAGGGTCCTGCGGTACTGGGAGACACCCAGCCCTCCAGCATTTGGCCCTCCCCTGCCTCCCCAGCTCAGCCTCATCTCCTCTGCAGCCCTGCCTGGGGCTGTGGCATCACCAGCTGCATTGTTGCCTCTGGATGGGCTCTCCCATGCATGCCCTGTCCTGCTAGGTCCTCCTGCTCTCCTTGCACCCCAAAGCAGGGCTGCCTAGGGGAGGCAGGATCCTCAGCACCAGCTGGGGGGCAGTGGGAGTGGGCACGGGTATAAGCCCATTGCAGAGACCCAGGAGTGCAAGGTCCTGGCAAATCTCCCATCCAGCTTCCCAAAATCAGTGCAGTGCTGGTACAGCGACGCTTTCAGCTCCCTGTGACCTTGGGGATGCAGGACCCACCTGGGTCTGGTGCTGTGATGGGACGGGACTCCCACTGTCACTGTAAGAGCCAGGTGTGTGCCTTTGGTGGAGGTAGCCTCCCCCTCACAGGGTGGTGCTGGCAGCGAAGCCCAGCAAAGTATCAGCTGGCCATACCCTGAAATGCTCCCGTCGGGCTGGATGCTGACCTGTGCTCACGCTTGTCCACACACCATGCCCCCTACACCTTGTGGCACGTGCTGATAAAACCATATTCCCCACCACCGTGACCAGCAGCACTGCTGCCTCCACCCCCTGGGCGCTGGCTTCCTGCCCCACACACTCAAGGGATGCTTCGCTCCTGGCTGGTGACCAGGCGCCTGCCTGGAGTGTTCGCTCTCTGAGGGACAGGGAGATGGCTGGGCTGTGTGGCTGGTGTGGTGTGGGCACGTGGCCACCACGGAGGAGCAGTGGCAGCCCAGAGCATTCCTCCAGGGCTCTCCAGGAAAGGAACGGAGAACCTTGGTCCTGTCTGAGTGGCACAGAGCTGGCTGTCCTCATGCAGAGGTCAGCATGGCTGGGAGAAGGTCCTGAAAGCTGCAGCTGGGTGCTGCGTGCTGGATCCCAGTCTATGTGGTGTAGGACAAGGCTGGATGGCTGTGGAAGAGCATGGGGTCTTCAAGGGTCTTGAGGATCTTGGGTCATTCCTGTTCTCCTGGCAGACACAGGGGCCCTCCAGAGCCCGTGGACACAAGGGCTCTGCTTCACAAGGGGGCACACCTCTGCTGCCAGAGCAGCCTGAGCAGCCTGGCTTGGGGCTGGAGCCTGTCCCAGCTGGAAGAACCAGAACCTCTGAGCAGGTGCGTGTGTGTGTTTGCACAGTGCACATGCATGCATGCATGCATATGTGTGTGTGTGTGTGCGCGTGCGCGCACATGCATGGACATGTACATGGGTGTGGGCACATGTGTATGGATGTGTGCATGTGGCATGCATGTGTGTGCACATGAGATTGAACATGCAGATGTCTCAGCAAGTGTCTGTATGAGTGTGTATGCCCATGTTCCTACAGCCCTGTTTCTTTTCTCTGGGGCCCTGCCCACCTCCCCTTTTGACAGGCAGGGCATGCATAGCCCCCAGACCCTTCCTAAAGACACATGCTCCTGCTCTCTCCCTTGGAAATGCAGTTATTTATATGTGAAAATATGGAAGAGTGTTGAGTCCCTGCTCAGTGACCTTCAAAACCATCCAGCAAATTCAGCTTGGACTGTGAGCCCAGCCAGATGGCCCTTCTCTAACACGCTGGCCGTGCAAACTGGGGTTTTACTCTTGATTCTTGCTCCTGCTCCAAGGCAGGCTCTCGAAACAGCGGATTCAGTATGTGCTCTGGGAAGGCAGCCACGCAGCCCTGCTCCAAGGAGGAGGCAGCAGGGAGAGCGCCAAGCTGGGGACGGGGGGACCACGCAGCTGCGGGCTGGTGGCCGAGGGGCTTTGGGGTTTTAAGGGAAATGTGAAGCAGTTTCATTCAGGGGGATACAAAAGTGGAGGGGAGGGAACTGGGTGCAGGTGTCCAGGGCTGCCAGTGCCAGCTCCAGCTGAAGAGGCTGCTGGGGGTGTGAGCGAGGTGGAGGGTGGTGGGAGACATCTCTGCTGCTGGTGGAGAGGAGCCCCCAGGGGTGGCTGGACCACAGGAAGCTGGGCAAGGCCAGCGGTGGCTCCTGAAGCCCGGGAGAGAAAAGAGAAAACCAAAAGAACATCACCTAACAGAAGGGAAGGGTTAAAAGACCTGTCAGAGCTGAGCCTCTGTGGAAACATGGGAGACAGCTGGAAAAGATTTAAATAACTCTTTGCAGTGTGTCTGCAAGCCGTGGGTGCCAGCGAAAGGTAGTCTTATTTCTGATAATATCTGGTCTGACACACTCAATGTGTTTAACAGTTTTCAGTGCACTCAGGCAGATGAGACTAACTAGGCAGCAATCATGCAGGGATTCCTGGATGCTGCATTAGCATGCAACCTCCAAGAGGAATGTTTTTGCCTCTAAATGCAAATAGAGGTTGAAGCTATTGAAGAGGCTGTGACTGATCTCAGCCTGAGGAATCAGTCTTGCAAATTCAGGGGTAACCAAGCCGCTGGTGCAGATGCCATCATGCAGGGTGAAGCCCAACAGGGATGTTGGGACCTCCCCGGTGCGGTGCCTGGAGGGGTGCTGGGGCTGGGGTGCCCTCTTGCTCACCTCCATGTCGGCCACCAGCAGCACCCACAAGAAGACACACTGGGGAGGTGGCTGATGCTGGTGATTTCCTCCAGGTCAGCAGAGCCCGGATGGCACAGCTGGGTGCAGGGAGGTGGGGCATGCTCCCCAGTATGGATGGGGAGCCGGAGGGGGCTCCCTGAAGGAGCTCAGCTGCCAGTAAATGCTTCCCCATGGGGCTGGCACAGCCCTGCTGATGACCTCGTGGGTGCTAATGGCGTAGTGATGTATCCACACAAAAAAGGAGTCTCTGGCAAGGGTTTCATGCCCTCACCTGTAGGACACCGGTGCGAGGAGCTGACCACATCGCAGTAAGGTCTCTTGCCAAAACGGTCCTCACTTAGATGATGGGGGCGCTGCCTGGGGAGACTGGGGAGACTGAGATGGCAGGGTGGTGTGAGCCCAGGAGAGCTGATGCAGCCTTTCAGTGTGGAGACGGAACAGGGTGCTGGGCTGGAGAGATTTTACCGCCTTCGTGTCTGGCCACAGTACCTATGCCAGAAGGTGAGATTAGAGGGTTCGTGAACTTGTTGCATGGCATACACCATTTTCTATTGAGCAAAGGTATATTTAATCACATGGAATTGCTACCAACAATTAACATTGAAAAATATTATTAGGCATTACTATCATTAAAGAACAGATTTTCCCCTAAATGTTGTTCTGGAGCAAAATTTAATACCTATAGCATACCACGAAGATCGGTCAGAAATTTTCCACCTGAGTCGTATCACATAAGAAATGGAGCTGTCAGCTACATGGGCCTATTCCTAAAGTGTCTGCTGGGGTTTTCAGCAAAACTACATCCTTCTGGACACAATGATTTTGGTTTTCAACTAAAAACACTCATTCTTGAAATTTCTCCAAATAAAAGTATGAAAATTTAGTCCCGCTGTAATGCACTTGGTTTGACATGATGTGAGTGTGAACATGGACATGAAGGAGGGGACAAGCCCTGCTGCTGTTGGACTGCCTGTGCCCCTTTCACAGACTAAGGATTCAGCACGAGACACTGGAGAATCCAACCCTGCGGCGTGCAGGGGTGCGTCCGCCCCCCCTTCCCCAGGCAGGACGACGGCAGCTTTCCCTGCCCACTGCAGCTCTGGGAAATGACTCGGGTGCCTGGCAAGCTGGTGACCCGGGGATCTCCTGGAAACCTGCCCTCTGCACAGGGCTGAAGGAGAATGTTGCCTGGAATGGTTTTCCATCAGGGAACAGGGTTTTATTGGAATCAGATCTTTCCCTGGGAACTTGTCAATTTTGCTGCCATTTTCTCCAGGAAGAAGTCTAGCAGAATCACTTTGACTTTCTTGTTTCAGCAGTGTCAAAATGTTTATTCCGATCATGTCAAAACACCAAGTTCATTTCAGGAAAGTAAAAATATTTCATTTTGACTTTATCATTTCATTCGCTTACTTCCACTTTATGTTCCGTGAAAGTATTTTTTAATACGTGCCGCTTGAGATCCTTTTGCGCTGCGACATCCAGGCACTCTGCGAGGAGACAACGCTGGATCATCACACGCGGTGTTTCAAAGGCCTGAATTAGCATTCGGGCGAATTTTCATTTCACAGGACATGCTGCACGTGTGGCTTTGCCTCCCAACGCGGAGCAGACACTGTGCCCGCTGCTGGGGTTTGCTTGGTACTTGCCCCCCCCAGCTCTGTGCAGACATCTGTGGGAGAACCTGTCTGCTGATTCCTGTTGGGATCAGGGGGCTGGTGGGGTGGCCTGAGGTGAGGGTGATGGGCCGTGGGGTGAGATGGGCACCCAGGATGTGCTCCCCTCCTCCTGGCTGCTGCCCGCTCCCCTCTCACCCTGCCAGGCTGCAGTGCCAGGGGAGCTCCCTTGCAGCAGGGTACTCCATGTTGTGATGCTGAAAACTGGATTTTTCCTTGGTGGCAAGACAAATCAGTCACAAATGCAGTCCTTGGAGCCTGCCACTGATTTTTTGCATGGGCAGGTAGCCCCGTCTGCCTCCAGCGTGGTCCCTCCTCTGCTCCTGCAGCCCCATCACCACCCACGGGGCTCTGCTCTGGACCCCGGTGCTGCTGGGCACCCCCAAGCAGGGATGGTGAAGGAGATGGGGGCTTCAAAACAGCCCATGCAGTGTGGTGAGTGCCTGGCACCTGGGTTGGGGCATCTGGGACAAGGGAGCGCTCCGGGGTGTGCGGGAGAGACGTGGCAGCCCGGTGCCCGCCAGCTCTGCTCCTGAGACTTACCATAAAGCGGTGGATGAGCAGCAGGGCCTGCTGCTTAACAGGGACGGTGGCAGCGTGCAGCTGGCTTAATAGAGATGCTCCTGCCTGGTGCCAGGCAGTTAAGTGATAATTAACCAGGTGCTTGGGAAGGTGATGCTGGAAGCCAGCCCCACGCTGCTGCTGCTGCGGGGTAGAGAGCTGAACCCCCACCTCTGTGCACCCCAGCCCTGCGGGTGCCTGTGCTGAGGCCACGTGCACCCAGAAACTTGCTGCTCTGCACCCTCGGGGCTGGGCAAGGAAGCCAGGGATGAGACCCTGGGCAAGGCAGGGATGGGAGTGCCAGGCAGCTCTGGTCACTGTCAGGTGTGAGGAGCCATGAAGCCATCCACTGCCTGCCTGTGACCTTTGCCACCAGCAGCCACCCCTGTCTGCAAAGGTAAATGCTGCTTTACAGGTGGGGAAACTGAGGTGGCAGGTGAGCAAGACCAGCACGTTTCTGCAGCGTTATTGATCAAGCACTGGGGAGACCTGGCAGCGTGGGCAGGGAGGTCTCAGTGCCATTGCCCAAGGGATGAGGTGGCTTAGGGTGACCGTAGGGCGACGCATCTGCTGCAGTGGAGGAGAAGAAATGCTGCGGGAGAAACTGAGCAGCACCGGGCGGGGAGAGGCACCGGCAGGAGCAGTATGGGCAGGGCTGTGCGGGCTGGGACCCTCCTGCTCGGCTTGGCACTGGGGAGCTGAGCCTGGGCTGGAAAATCAAGGCTTGGAGGAGCAGGTAAGAAATGTGGGAGGGTTTCGGCTAATAAAGGCAAGAGCAAGGTAAGAAACTCCGCCAGGCTCCAAGTGGGCAAAAGGCTGCTGAGAGAGGCGGGAACGATCCTGCTTCTGGGCCCTCGCGGCAGGGGAAGGAGACTGTGGGTGTAAACCATAGCAAGGGAAATTTGGGAGAGATCCCAGGAGAAACGTTCCGGGAAGGAGGGAGGCAGAACGAGGTGTGGAGGCTCATGCACCCTGGGGTCTGTGGAGTCGGGGGTGCGTGGCCAGGTGGGCATGGCTGGGGCTGGCCCGGCTCAGCCTGCCTGCACCAGCTGAACCAGTCGCCACGGGGCTGGGTCAGCAGGTCCCCCGGTGTGGCCAGGGGTCAGGGAGCGCAACACCCCAGCCCCCAGCCGGGGGGACAGCGGGGGCACCCAGAGACACCGCTGCCCCTTGGCCGGCAGTGCGGAACGGGGCACGTGTGCAGCCTCTCCTGGGTATTGTATCGTATTGACCCTGTCATTGTACCCTCGGGGTCCCTTCCATGCTGGACCACCGGACCAGAGCCTTGAGGCTAGCGGAGGTGCCTGCAGCCGCGCTGCCTGGGGAGCCTTGGCCCGGCCCCGGGCACCGCAGGGACAGCGCCATGTGTGACACTGGCACTGAAGACTCCATCAGAGGCATGGCTGGTGGCAGCAGGGTGACAAAGCCCCGGAGCGACCCAGGGCGCTGGGTGACAGTGTCCCCAGGGCCATTGGGGCAGGCGGGCAGTCGGAGTGGGCAGTGTGGGGCAGGCAGGCAGCAGCCCCTGGGGACACACAGGGGAGACAGGCTGCGTGGGGAGGGGGCAAGGGGGGGACACAGCTGCTGACACCCCTGTCCCCGGTGGGTGCAGTGAGGCATGTGTCCCCAGTGGGTGCTGGGGTGGGTGTGCGTCCCGGGGGGATGCACGCCGAGGGGCAGGCGGCCAGGTGGGTGCAGGCAGGGGTCACGAGTGTGTCCCCAGCGGGTGCAGCGGCAGAGGCGGGTGCGAGGGCAGGAGCAGGGGGTGCCAGGGCACAGGCAGGGCAGCGGCCCGTGGGCAGGGTAAGGTGGGCTGCGGTGCCAGGGGCTGCCCCCTGCCCTGCTGGGCCTGGCGGGGAGCTGGGGGGGCTGCGGGCCTCCACCCCGGCCCCGGGTGTGCTTCGTGGCTCTGACCTCATGGTCATCACATGCCCCCGCAGTGACGTCACGGGGAGTCACCGGCCCCGCCGGGACCAATGAAGGGGAGGGGCTCGGGGGCGTGCCTCCGGGGGCGTGCCTCCGGGGGCGTGGTCTGTCAGCGGGGGGCGTGGGATCGGGGGCGTGGCCCGTAGTAAAGGGGCGTGTTCCTCCGCGCGGCCGCGGCGGCGGCGTTGCCCGGGGTGACGCGCGGATGCAGCCGGCACCCCTGACGTCACCCGCCCTCCCCAATCCCCCCCCTCCGCCGAGCGTCCCGCCGGCGCCGCGCCAATAGGCGGGCGGGGGGGGCGTGTCCGCCGGGCACCTCCCGCCAATGAGGCGACGGCGGCGGCTCGGGGCAACAATGGGGGGCGCCCGGGGCGCACGTGGGGCCGGCGGCGGTGGCGGGGCCGGGGCGGGGGCCGGGGCTGGGGCTCCCCCGCTCCGCTCCGCTCCGTCCCGCCCGGCGCCGGGGCACTCCCCTCCCCCGCCCTCCCCCGCCCCTCCGGGCCCTCCCCCTGTGTCACGGCGGCGGCCGCATTCGGGGCCGGGCACGGCGGAGGGAGGGAGGGAGCAAGCGAACGGCGGCCGCCCCGGCAATGTGGCCCGCCCGCGCCGTGGCGGCAGCGCGGCGGCGGCGGCGGCGGCGGGCAGGTGCGCGGCCGCTGAAACGGAGCAGGGGGGCGTAGGGGCGGGGAGCCGCCCGCCGCCCGCCCGCCGCCGCCCTCGCCCGGCGCTGTCAGGTGCGTGCCGCCCCGCCAGCATGGCTCCGCCGCGCCGCCGGACTTAGCGCCGGGCCGCCCGTCGCGGCCCCCAGCCGCCCCGGGGGGGAGGCTGCGCGGCCGCCGTGCCGGAGGCTCCCTGCCCACCTCCATCCCGCTTCTTCCCGCCCAGGTGCCCCGGCGCCGGAGCACGCCGGTCCCCCGGCCGAGGATGCCGCCCGCCGCCGGTCTCTCCGGTTCATCTGTTGCTGCCTGACCGCGCCGTCAGCCCGGTGCAGCCTCCGCCGATGGATGCGGCAGCCCCCGCGCCCTGCCCGCCCGCAGCCGCCCCGCTGGCCACCGTGCCGGGAACAACTCCGGAGCTCCGCGGCCGGTAAAACAAAAACAAAAACAAAACAAAACAAAAACCAAAAACCAAACCAAAATCCAACCCCCCCGTCTCGCCCGGGGCTTGAGAGGCGACCGACGAATATGCAGCATCCTCCCCGGCTCGTCTCCCGTTAGCCTCACGCTTCCCGGCGCGGAGCCGGGCACAGCCGCCTCCTAGAGCTCCGCCGGACTTCGGGCTGCGCCCGCCAGGACCCGGCGCACGGAGCGGCTCCTCCTCCCCTTCTCCCGCTCCATCCGAGCTTGGAGCCCTTCTTCGCACTCCTCTCCCTCTCGTGTTTTTGGTGGGTTTTTTTGTGTTTTTTTTTTTTTCCTTTTCTTTTTTTGGGTGGAAACCGACCGTAACTCCGGGGAGGGGGTTGTCGGGGGGGGGGGGGGGGGGGGGGGGGGGCGGGAGAGGCGGGGAGGGGACCATGGAAGAAAAGCTCCAGGCGCATCAGGTGGAGATCGACCCGGATTTCGAGCCGCAGAGCCGGCCCCGGTCCTGCACTTGGCCTCTCCCCCACCCCGACTTCGCGGCGGAGGAGGAGGATGGGGGCGCGGCGGGGGGACCCCCGGCGCTGGCGGCCGGCGGCGGGGAGGGAGCCGAGAACGCGGCGGCCCCGGCGGAGCGCAGACCCGCCGCCGCCCCCCTGCCGCCCCCCGGCGCGGACGTCGGGCAGCTCCGCAAGGCCAAGACCTCCCGGCGGAACGCCTGGGGCAACCTCTCCTATGCCGACCTCATCACCAAAGCCATCGAGAGCTCGCCGGAGAAGCGCCTCACCCTCTCGCAGATCTACGACTGGATGGTGCGATACGTCCCCTACTTTAAGGATAAAGGAGACAGCAACAGCTCGGCGCTCGGCCGGCTGGAAGGTACCCGACCCCCCCGACGCGACCCCCCCGGCTCAACTTCCCCCCCCCCCCCCCCCCCCCCCCCCCGCCCCACTCCCGCAGGCGCACCGGGGCTTGGATGCTTCCCGTGGGCTGGGAGGTTTGGGGGATCCCCGCTTTCCTCATGGTCTAGGGGGTGTGTGGGGGGGTAAGGGCTCGGTTAAGTTTTGGGGTATTTGCCCGTTGGAAGCGGGGTGAGTGTGGCCTGCTGGCCGGGAGCAGAGCCTGGAGCACCATGCCGCCAGCCCCCCCAGCACGGCAGGGGCAGGGGGGTGGCAGCAGGCAAGGGGGTCGTGCCCGCTCTCCTCTGCCGCGTGAGCACCGGGGTATGGTGGTGACAACCTCGCTGCCACGGCCCTGCCTGCGGGGACCCCAGGCGTGCCAGGTCCCAGAGCAGCAGTGGTGTGCCTGGGGGGCGGCCCGAGGGAGGGCTGTCCCCCAAAACAGGTGTCTCCAGGCTGGCTTTTATCCAGCTTGGCTGCCCTGCCTTCCACAGGGCTGTGTCCCCCTCCCCGGGGGGCCACGCAGGCAGCATGCGGCCCCCAAGGTTCCACACCCGGCATCCCCGGGCTCTGCTCCCGGGTGGCACTGTGGGCTTGTGAGAAATCCCTGGTGCGGGCAGTAATCCCCCCCACGCTTGGGGCGAGCAGGCGATACATCGTACCCACCGCCCCGGAGCACTGGGTGAGGGCACGGAGGGTGTCAGGTGCTTGGGGGGGGTCACACCAGCCCGTGCCCCTCCGGCTGACGCTCGGCTGGCTTTGCGCTGGGAAGGGGGAAGCAATTGCCTGTGTCCAGATGGTGTCAGTAAAAAGGAGACGGTTTCTCTTAAGCCCTCCCCTAAGACCTGTCACCTCCAGTGTGATTAGTGTGTAACGAGGCTTCAGGGGCTCCGATACCAGCCTGCGGTCCTGGCAGGCATGCCCTGGCTCCGGCGGAGGCGGCCAGACTCTGGCCTGCCTTGGGGGGTCCTTTTGGGGTGCAGATGGGGCCCTTTTGGGGCAGGGAGGCCGGACTCTGTCTGTCTGTGGCACCTGTGGCCAGGCCGTGGGAGCTGGCGTTGTGTGGACGCTGGGCATCCTCTCCACCTTGCCTCACTTGGGAGGGGTGGGCAGGGGGCAGCCGGTGTCCCCCCATGGCAGACATTCACTGGGGCATGGTGTCGGGGGCTGTGGAGGTGGCAGGAGGTGGCAGTTGCGTGGGGGTCTCTAAAACATCCACCTGGGGTGAGACCTGCATGGCTGTGGGTGTGCATGGGGGGAGAAGGGTCCCCCCAAGGCTTGCACCCAGCAGGGACAGCGGGCAGCACGCACTGATGGGGTCTGGGGACATGCTGGGGAGGTTTGATTTGGGCTCTGGACTGGTGGCCAGGAGGGCTGGAATGAGGAGTGAAGGGAGTCCCAGGCAGCTGTGCCTGTCACTGGGGTCTGGGATGTTTGGGGATCCCCCCAGGCGGGTGTCCCTGAAGGGCAGCCCGGGTGAGTGAGGGCGAGGGCATGGGGCCGTGAACAGGGTCTGTGTGCCCAGCTGCGGCCGGGCAGGACGGGGAAGGGGGCTGCTCGTGTCTCCCAGTGCTGGCACACGAGCCAAAGCCATGGAGCAAAGCCCTCCCTGGGCGGGAAGGACCCTGGCTGGGGACAGCGGGGACAGCAGCCATCCTTGTCACGGCCTGTGCTGGGGGTTGATCCAGCCACGGCTTGCACGGGACAGAGGAGCGAGCCGTGTCCTCCCTGGGCGTGCCAGGGCTTGCACAGGGGACAGTGGCAATGCATGGGTGTGTCTGTGCGGGTGTGCAAGGTGGCACAGGCTTCCCGTCCCGCCTACACCAGCACCGGCTTTTGGCCCCTGGGCAAGGACAGGCTGTGACAGCAGCAGCATTGCGTGCCCGCATCAGCCCTGGAGAGGCAACCCTCGAGGGCATCCTCCCTGGAGAGCTGGAGTGGCCTTCCCCCGCGGCAGCTGTCACCCGGGGGTCCCGATGCGTCCCAGACCCACGGGAGGGCCAACACCTTCTCCTTGGCAGAGCCTCCACCAGGGAGCGTGTGGGAGCAACCTGTCCCTTGCCCCCCACGCTGTCCTGGTGTCCCCAGTTGTAGCAACAATGCCTGGTCTGCGTCCCCACACCGGCACTGCCTGAGGTGCCACCAATGGAGTCCCATCACCTGGTGCGGGGTTTGGTGGCTTTCTCGAGGGGGACTGCGTCCCTGGAGGCTTTGTGGTGTGTGATGTGCAAACAGGGAGGACAGCTTTGGTGTCGAGCTGCTGTTGGACCCGAAGGGGCATTGGCAGGGGCTGCTCACTCGGGTGGGTTTGCCTGGGTGCACCCTGGGGTGGGATGCTCTCTGCCCTCCTGGCCCGTCGCCGGTCGGAGCAGCTACGCCGTGGCTCTGCCTGTGTCCTCTGGGCTGCACTGCTGCTGCCTGCTCCCTCCTGGCAGCCCCTTGCCCCACATTGTCTGTGGCTTAAACCTCCCAGCCCAGCGCTCGGCTGGTCACAAGGCAGACGGGAGGGCTGGGGCTGCCCAGCAGAATGCCCTGCCTGCCCCGCCTACCCACTGGGGTGGGCGCCCTGGGGCCTTTCCTGGTGCTGCAGGTGCCTGATCCACAGCCTGGGCTGGCAGTACGAGGGCTGGCAAGAGCCCGGGGCAAGAAGATGCAGGGGTGTTCCCCC
The DNA here is from genome assembly GCF_023634155.1 of Falco peregrinus. Taxonomy (NCBI): domain Eukaryota; kingdom Metazoa; phylum Chordata; class Aves; order Falconiformes; family Falconidae; genus Falco; species Falco peregrinus. The sequence goes on from NC_073723.1 coordinate 121,268,732, forward strand.
TTTGCTTGGTGGTCTTGTTCGACACCAGCATGTCAGGGTTTAAATGCCCTCCTGACAGCCCCATGTCTCTCCTGGCTGTCCCCTGTTCTGGACCCCTGGGTGACCCCTGTGCACCCCTCACCAGGGCAGGCTGGCAGCTGCTGGTGCTGAGGGAGCTCCCAGAGTGCTGGGCAGTCAATTTTGTGGTAACAAGCTGCTGGTGGCTTATGAAAGAGCCCCTGGAGATGCCACGTCCTTCCTGCCCCAGGCCTGGGAGAAGCGTGGTGGATTTAAAGCATTTCATTACCCAGCACAGCAGTGTGGAAGGGGGGTCTCGGGTAATGGACTGCTGCTCCTTTAATTAGCTCCTTCACAGCCTCCCCATGCCTCGGAGAGCGGGGATGATGGAGGTCTGGGAGGCCAGCCGAGGGCACGGCATCCCCACGGGCACAGGCTGTGCTGCTGCTGGTGTGGCAGGACCCTCGCTGCCCTGCTCCAGCACTGGGGGGACTTTCCTAGCAGGACCCCTTCCTGCATCCAGTGGCTGTGGGGGTGTTGCACCCGCACCTGGCTGCGGTGTCCAATGTGCCCATTGGTGATACGTTCCCCCAGGCTCGTTAGTTACCGCTCAGAGGGGAGGGATGCTGGCACGAGGTGCCTTCTGGGGTCAGGCCTCTGCTTCCTTGCCAAGCTGCCAGTTGCATCGCATGGTTTTATGGCGAGGTAGACTGAGGCACAGTATCTGAAAGCCTCAGCCGTGCTCGACCAGGACCCAGCTCTGTCTTAACGGGGAGGGGGGAATGCTGTGGCCGCTGGGATACCCATCCCTCTGTGCTCCTGTGCCGTGGTGGGCTGGGTCGGCATGTTGGACTCGTGCACTGGGAGCTGATGCTGATGCTTCCCGATGCAGGGCAGCAGGCACCCGTTGACTGACAGTTCTGCTTAATTAGGGAGTTGTTATTTTATCAATTCCAAAGCGCTTGAAGTTTTCTGCTCCAGCTCACGCTTTCCACTTGTTAATGGGAAACCAACACCCTTCGTCAAAAAGGCAGCAGCACTGATGCATTTTAAAGGTTTCTGCTTGCTCCGGTTTGACATCCAAAATATAACAATCAAGCAATCAGCTGGTGGATGCCTGTTTGATGTGGCTCTGACAGTGCTGAAAACCTTAATTTTCCAGCCCTCCCCTACACCTCCTCCTCCTTTATATTGCTGGGTCGGAAGCGTGGCGGCTGTTCCCAGCATGGGGGACCGGAGCTGCTGGCTCCTGCTGGCCTGTGGGAGCTGGGAGCACTGTGTGCTTGGTGCTGGGGGCTGCCATGCAGACACCCTGCCACCACCCCCAAGTGTCCTTGACCCCTTGCAGGGCAGGATGGAACTGAGCTAGGGAAAAAAAGGGGTGGAAAGAGTGTTTGGGTAGGAGCGTGGTCTGAGTGCCCTGCGCTGCCCAAGGGTTTGGTGTGTACTGGGGTGCTTCACCTCCTTGCTGGGCATGGAGACCCCAGGGGGGCAGAGCCATAGCTCTGTCCGGGAGCACGACCCCACAGGGCATGGCAAGAGCATCCTTCAGGGGAGCTGCTCCTGGCTGTGCGTGCTCTGTCCCTGCTGCCACCCCCTGCCCTTCCCCTCTTAGATGGTGGCTAATGCTTCTGCCTGGAATGTTGCCTGGTGTGGCTGGAGAGGCTCAAAACCAGCACCTGGGACTAATGGGGACAACTTCCCCCTTGCGGAGGGCAGCCCGGGTGCCAGCGGTGCCGCGGGGGGATGGCACAGCGGCGAAGGGGGCAGTTATGGGGCAGTTGGGGTCATGTGGCTCTGGGGGCACACAGCAGGCTTGCTCCTGGCCACACTGGGATGAGCAGCATGTGCCACCTAGCCCTGGGGGGTCTCGTGGGGGTCTGCATGGGGGCTGCCCAGCCAGGGCTCATTGTGGGGCGGTTTGGCTCGGCTCGTCATCCCCATCCTCTCCATATATGGAGATTTTTCCAGCAGCATGGAGAGCCCGATGCTCCCGGAGAGCTGCCCATGGCCCGGAGCAGAGGGGCTGGGAGAGCCCGGCCGTCCCGGGGGTGAGCAGGGCTGGGAGGAGCTGCTGGCTTCTTCACCTCAGGAGAAGCCCTCTGCTTCATCCCCCAAAGAGCCCCTGGATAAGCCACCCCGGCTCTCCAGTCCCCACAAGTGAGATGCCCCTGAAGGTCCCCCTGATGTAAGGGGACCCCTCCGGCCCTTTCCCACAGCACAGGCAGGGTGCCCCGGGATGCTCAGCTGGGGTACCCGACCCTTCAGCATCCCAGGGCTGGAGCAGGGGACTCCACACTTGTCTCCAGCTTTGCATAGGGACAGGGGAGCCCGCTCACTCCCTGCTCCAAGCTGCTGTGATGTGCTCTGGTGCTGCTGGCGGCATGTCTGTGAGGAATCCCCCAGGCTCCTCTCCTCCTTCCTGCCTCATTTTTCTCTCTCCTTTTGGAGATTTTCATCTTCATTCTAATTCCCGCACCCCCCCCCCCCCCCCCCCCCATTCTTCTGGAATCACTTTTCATGCAGCGCTAACTGCTGAAGTAACACAAACCTGCTAAATGGTCCGGCTTTATGATAGCATAAAAATGATACTACAGCAGTGAGTGGGGCTTTATTAAACCCAAGGGAAAGGCTCCAAATGAACAGCTTGCTCTGATCTTAGCTTTCCCCCCCACTCTCTCCCCTTTATTTTTAATAACTGCTGGAATATAAACTACAGTTAAGATCCTATGGACTAGAATAGCGCTCGCAGCCCGGCATTATCTCCGTCCGTCCCCACGCACAGCTCCCTGTGTGCATCCCTCCCTCCTGCTTGCTGGGTGCTGTGATGGGAGGACCAGCATCCTGGGCTGGGAAACGAATTTCCTGGTGTTTGGCATTGTGCTTAAAAAAACTCATAAATATTTTGCAGGGGGGCTGTGCCCCCAGTGGGTCAGGCCAGGTGTGATACAGGAGTGAGCTGGAGATCCTTGGCCCGGCTTCCCATCCCGGTGGGATCCTCACCGGGATGCTGCCAGCTGTGGGAGGTCCCCTGGGCTTAGGGAGCGGGTTGGACACCTGTCACCACCGTGTCCTCGCAGAAGCACACTGGAGGGGGATAAATCTCTCCACTGCTGCAGCAGGGTCTGGGCACGGTCGGACTGCCAGCCACAGGCTGCCCCCTCCATCCCCGAGGTCCACCCCAAGCCCCACTGCCCCTGGGTCTCACGTGGGGATGCCCTGGAGCTGGGTGTGGGGTCTCCCCCTTGTCCTGCCACTCCACAGCCCTCCTGTGCCCATGGTGGTGGGCTCACCACTCCCCGATCGCCTTACTTATAATTAGCCTGACACTTCCCGTTGGCTCCTCTCTCCTGCTGAAGGTGCCTGATTAGTGCCGAGGTGAAAGGCACTTTGGGTTACAGAAGGACACGCGGAAAGGCTCGCCTGTCTGCTGCTGAAGCTCATTTTGGACAGCATCTGTTCATTATTATGTGGTGCCTTGGCTGGGCGCCAGCCAGGAGAACTGAAAGCCCCAGCACAAAGCTTGCTTTCACCCGCTGCAGAGAGGAGGAGGGAGCCGATGTTGGGAGGGGGTATGGGGACCCCCCAAAGCAGGCTGGTCCCTTCCCTCCCAGTGATGGTGCTCCAGCATTCTGGAACATCCCTGAGCTGCTGTCTGCTATGGGACTGGCCATGGGGTGTCCAGCCCTGCCAGGACCACTGCTCTTCTGTGGGGTGGGGGGCTGCCCCAGGGGTGTTAGCAGCAGGATGGGGTGATGTTGGGGTGTGCATGGCTGATGCCTGCTTTTTCAAGAGTGGGCTTACCCTTCCCATCCCCAGCACCCCACTGGCACCCTGTGCGTCCAGCTGTGCCCATCGGGGCTATGCCCTGTGCCGGGGCTTGGCAGCAGGGAGGTTCCTGGGCTTTGTTGGCCCTCTGGACATGGGTGCCAGGCTTGAGAGCACTTTGCACCCAATGAGCCAGGGATGCAGCAGCAATGCAGCGTGGCTCACTGCTCTCCTGGAGCCTGGGGGGCAGAAGAGGTTTCCCAGACAGCCCTGGCTGCTGGCAATGGGGGTATGTGGGGCGATTGCTCCGCCACCTTGATACCCTGGTGCAGGCAAACCCTGCTCTGTGCCTGCCCACAGAGCAGGGCAGAGCACAGGGAGCTGCAGGCAGCAATGCCGCAGGGCATCCACTGCCTGTGCACACGTCTGAATTTGCCCGTGTTCCCTTGCACACTTGTGCGTGTGCATTTGGGGCAGGGCATGTGCACGCATGACTCGTGTGCTGGGCTTGCCACGTGCACTGCTGTGTGTGCTCACACCTGCACGTTGTAGTCAGATGTGCATCAGGTGTGCAAGGGCAGTGTGGGGAAGGAGCCTTGAGCCCACCTTGGGCTGGCTTGCACCACTGCACGGCCCTACTGGGAGCATGGGCTGATGGCAGCATCCCCCTGTCCTTGGGGACCAGGGAGGGGTGACATGGCCTTGCCATGGGGCGGTGGGTACTGCAGGGGCTGGGTGCTTTGGAAAATATGACACTGGGTCAGTGTGTGGTGGGGAGCCTGAGCTGGGGTGCTGAGCAGCCACCTTGGATTTACTGGGAAGGGAGGGGGGGAAGCCAACCCCAAGAAAGAGAAGAAAGGCGAGGGTTGTTTGGAGCTGCCTGCCACCTGGCGCAGTGCCAGCCCAGGGACGCTCTGGAGCAGACATGCCAAGCTGTAATTGCAGACAGGCTCATTTCAAGAGACGAGACGGTTATTTTTAACTTGTGTTAAGGTAATGCACTGATCTCCTGCCTGCTGGTTCAAAAGTTCACATCCCCCTCACCCCAAACCCCGGTCTGCGCACCCACCCCATGGCGGTACCCCTCAGCTGGGCTCTGGGTGCCCCCCGGGGAGGAGCATCCCCTTGCCTGTGGCCTCATGACTGGGCAACTTGGCCCTGCCAGAGCTCTCGCCCTCCCCAGGGCAGCCTTTGTGTCTCCCGGGGAGTCTGGCTCTGCTCCTGTGGGACTGGGAGGAGGCTGCCGCAGGGGCCAGCACCGGGGTATGAAGCAGACAGGCGCTCACGAGGCTGTGGCAGCTCCGGGCCCAGCCTTTGCTCTGCTGAGGGCCCCGGGGGATGGTATCGGGGATGGGTGCTGCATGCCAGGGTGCCAGCTCCTGCTCAGAGCCAGCGGGAAAGCCTTGCAACGCTGAGCGGTGGCATTGCTCACGCTCCAAGGTCCCCAAGCACTCTGCAGCCACGGTCCCATGTGCTGGTGTCCACGCTGCCCCAGGGAGCGCTGGCATCTCCTTCAGCTGCAGGGGTGGCAGGGCAGTGCAGGGATAGTGGGATGCAGGTTCCCTCCTCCTTGGGCTCGCTGGGCATCCCCTCGGTGGAGGGCTGAGCCTCTGGGCCACCTGTCTGGGTAGACCAGCCAGGGAGCCTTGTGCTCCCAGTGCCGCTGCTTATTCCACGTGAAGGACTGTGCAGCTACCTCAGTCCTGGCTGCTGGCAGTGGGAGAGCCCAAAAGCCAGGTGCAGGGATGTGTCAGCTCTTTTTTTTCCGCCCTTAAAACATACCGGAAAGTACCAGGAGGGCTTGGGTGCCCTCCGCTCCTCGGGGAGCAGCTCTGCTACCCTGAGATGGGATGTCACTGGCTGCATGGGACCCAAACGAGGTCCCAAGCTAGGGAGCATGGGGACGAGCCTGGTACCTGCTCCCCCAACCCTCTGTCCAAACCATCTGAAGCAAAAGTGGAGCAGAAACGCTCCACACCATGTCAGGTTTGGACCTGTAATAGCTGTAATTAATCCTTTGCACACACACCCCCCCACACACACGCACACACCCCAGCCTCCCCCAGGAGTTCAGCAGCTGGGAGCCAGCAGGAGCAAAGCCCCAGGGAGCGTCCCCCTGTCCCCAAATGCCCTCTTGCCCTGGTTGGTGGCATCAGCAGTTTGCCAGATGGCCGGGAACTCCCTGCGTGGCTGAGATGTCTTTTGTCCTTGGCCATCGCATGGCCGGGACTGCGGCCGCAAGTGCTTCCCTGCTCCTTCCCGCTGCCATGGTTCAGCATTTTCCTCCCCTTGGATGTAGCTGCTTTCAGCAGGAGCACTGAGGTCTGGGGGCACCCGAGGGGACCTGAGAGCTGCTGGCCACGTTTCCTGGTGTTCCGCTGCACACCCAAGCTCATCGCTGGCCCCTGTGGCAGCGCATCATCTGCTGGAGCCAATAAATCAGGGGGAATAGCCCGGCTGCGTCAGCGGTGAATTGTGGAGCCGTTATCTGTAATGAGTTCAACAAGGGTGGCACGGCGGGAGCCGCGGGGGGAGCCTTGCCAGGGTTATCGCTGGACTGGAACCCTGGCAAAGCAGGGGACATCTCCTAGCCCACCGGGGTGGCTGGCTCCGCAGGGGGGTTTCATGGCCACGCACGTGGCTTTGCCGCTCCACTGGGGTGGACCTGTGGGGCGGGAAGGGCTGCCTGCCATCCCGTCTGCATGGGGGATGGGAACGGAGGCAGATGGGGGGACCCTGTGGGTACCATTGGCTCCATACTGGTGGCCTTTGGTGCTGGTGGCAGCAGGCACCGTGTCAGTGGGCACTGAAGTTTTGAGCATCCCTGGAGCCTTCCCTGGGCTCTTGGGTGTGTTTGGTAGCGTGGGATCGGAAATGCCTGGTGCGGCCTCTGAGGATGGGAGAGCTGGGATTACCGCAACTGGGACCATGCTGGGGGCCACGCTTGGGACAGCGCTGGCTTGGGACCACGCTTGTGTCCTCCCTCAGCAGCGGGTGCGCTGGCTCCTTCCCCGGCAGGTGCCAGGCACCAGGAGCCATCCCATCCCGCTGTGTGGCCGGTCGGCCCTTCGGAGGGCTGGCGGTTGCCAGGAGCAGGTCTAAGCAGGATGAAGGGCAAGTCCCCGGCTCCGCGATGGCCCACCGGCGGGTTCGGGCAGCCAGGCTGTGTCACCTCCTGCCTGCAACCTGCCTGTCCCGCAGCCGGCCTGTGCACCCTCCCTGCCCCAGGTGGAGGGCGCATGCAGAGATGCAGGGAAGGGATTAACAAGCTTGAGGAGCGACAGGCTCATAAATTTTGGCTTTTTTTTTTGAGACTGTCAAACCTATGCCTGTCCCAGGGATGTAAGACAGCATTTTATTGCTGCCTGCTTGATGGTTGTTCCCTTCTCCTCTGTGGCTGTGATTTATCTCTGCACTTTGCGCTGATTGGATTAGAAGTTTAAATGCTAAGGGTGCATAACAATATATTTTTCTTATTAATATTAAAAAATCATTATTGGATTTTTTATAGTTCTGTTTTGAATTGAATCCCCTTGCTTGATTTATTCTCTCTCCCAGAGTAGAATTTAATGCTAATAGGAACAATCATTGCTTTGTTTTGAATCTTTGACTGTTTGGAAAACTTTCCCTGCAAAGGGAAATTACAGCATTATTAAGAGTCCATTAAAAGAGGGTTTGCCCATTCCTGGGTATTACCTGCGAGCTGGAGAGAAAACAAAAAAGCAAAGACAAAGAGTCTCTTTTGCAGGGCTTTTTGCTTACACCCTTCCCTAGGTGTAACACAATTATTGTGCCAATTATTATAATCAATTCTATTGTATCACAGTTATTAATTGCAGGACCCGTCCGTTCAATTTCTTGCAGGATGCTGGGTGGTGAACGCGTGTGCGTGGCGGCTCAGCGCGACTCATCTGTGCTCACCTATGCATGGGCGAAAAGCAGGGCCTTGGCTGCCCACGATGGGGAGTGATGGGGACTGCGAGGCTCCTCCGCTTCTTGCTGGATTTCATATCTTTAAGGCAAATACAAGAATCACGATGGTGGTCCCCTGCTGATACCTTTCTTATCAGGGTACCAAGCGCGGGATGGAGGGTGCTGGATTTCCTCCCTGTGCTGCCCCTGGCCCTGGTGCGGATGCTGAATAGTGCCTCTGCCCACGCCTGGGGACCAGCCATCATCCACCCAGTGCCGTGCCAGCCCTGTGACCCAGCACATCGTTGCAGTTGTGCCTGGCGTGCCTTGCTTTTGGGCAGCTGCCTGCAGCCCGCCGGGCTCCAGCAGGCAGCGGGGCTGAACACGCCGCCCTGAGAGCAGAGGCAGGTGGGGCCAGGCAGGGGCTGGGGGAGGGCGTGATGCCAGGCAGCTGGAGACACGCCTGGGCTCCGCGCACGGCGCTGGGGTGGTGCAGCGGCGATGGGGAGTTGCGCCAGGCTTGGCACGTGGCCGGCAGGGTTGGCAGGGGGAACGCAGCCTGCCCAGGCACGGCTGGGGCAGGCCTGGTCAGCTGCGGCCCCGAGGAACGTCGAGGTGGGACAGGGAGGCTGGGGTGTGGGGTGCTGCTGGGTGTAGGTGGGAGCGGCAGGAATGTCAGCCTGAGGCATGCGGGATCAGCCTCCCTGCAGTGCTGCACCGTGCCAGGCCACCACCCGGCTCTCCGCACCCCAAAACCTGCAGCCTGCACCCCTCACTCTGCTCCCCAAAGCCTGCACCTGTATCCTGCACCCTGCTCCCCTCACTGCACACCCCGGATTCTGCCCCCCAAAGCCTGATCCTGCACCCTGTGCCCCGAACCCTGCACTCTGCACCCCAGAACCTGCACCCTCCACCCTCCATTGTGCTCCCCAAACTCATCTCCCTGTGTCCTGTACCTCATGCCCTGCATGCCCAACCCTGCACCCCGAAACCTGCACGCTGTACCTCACACCCTGCACCCCACCTGCCCAGACTCCCACCCAGACATTGCTTAACGCAAACCTGTACCCAGTCCCACTGTGCACCCCGTACCCTGAACCTGCACACCCAGAAACCCACCTGTGCTTGCTGGACACCCCGTATCCACATCCCACTGCCCTCCTACTCCCACCCAGCCCACCCCATACCTGGAGCCCCCCTACCCACCCTGCTAACCTGGGGCTGCTGGGGCTGGGTGGGGGTGCAGGCAGGGGGGCTGCCCTCACACACTGCACCATGGGCTTGGCTTTCACCAGAGCTGTTGGCTCCCTGACCTCTGCCCCACACGTCTTGCCCTTAGTGGGGTCCACACCTTGGAGTCACAGCTTGGGCACTCTCACCTACTCTTCAGTGGGATTCCCAGTTGGCCCAGTGCACCCTGGGCACTGGGAAGCTCCATCTTGCTGGGCCACTGTGCATGGGTGACAATGCCCTCAAGCCCTGGTGTGCTCAGCTCTGCCTCCCCGACCCCTCTGTGCTCTGTGGGTTACAGGTGTCACTGCAAAGTGTGTCAGCTGAGGGGGTGACCCCTGTCCCCCCTCGCCCCATGGCACGCCAGCACAAGCAGTTTGGATCATGGGACTGGGGGTGCAGTGCCATCCCTTGGGCACCATTCTGCTGTGATGGGGTGGGGGTCCCTAGCACACCTCTGTGTCCTGGGGCACGCTGGTGTGATGGGTGTTTGGAGAGTGCTGCCACTCACCTGGCTTTCCCCCAAGTGCTGCCGAGCCTGCAAAATAGGTTTTTTGCCATCACTGACAATGCTGTGGCAAACGCATGCAGCAAGACAGCAGCCTCAGTGTAATGAGAAAATGCCAGACGGGTGCGTCAGCTGCCAGGCCGAGGGGAGTGAACCCAGCCGCACTGTGGGGTCTGGCTCACCTGGCGATGGGGTGAGGAGGTGCTGCCTCACACCCCTCTGGAGCTGCGGGCTGAGCCCTTCCTTGCATGCCGTGCAGGGGAGATGCTCACGCAGAGGTGGTCTGGCTACCTCCCCGCTGCTGCTGGGACAGCCCCACAAGGCACACACGTGCCCCCCTACCCCGCGCTGGCAGGTGGCACCGGGCACGGCCCCAGCGTGGCTACTGGTACCCGCACAGCATCCCCATCTTCCGAGCGGCATGTCCTTAGTTGTCCTCCATGCGTCAGGACCATCTGGCTGAGGTTTCCAGCACCCCATTCATGGGCAGGCAGTGCTGGGATCCCGGTGGTAGGATCTGCTCGCCCTCCATGCGTATTTTTTGGCTGACCCTCTCTTGTTTTCCCTCCATCCTGGAGCCTGAGTGCGCCAGCCAAGGAGCGGCTGTGCGGAGGCTGTCTGCCAGGCCCCCGAGCCGGCTGCGAGGCCGTGGGGTTTATGGCAGTGGCAGCCCTGCGCTTGGCTCGCGGTGGTGGCTGCGGGCTTTGAGGCGGGGACCTGGCATGGGGGGATGCGGGGGGAACCCCGGGATGCGTGGTGGGGCCCTGGCAGGTACCTCTGTGCCCGTCCTGCTGCCCATCCCCAGGAGGCAGGGACACGTCCTCATACCCGTGCAGGGTGCGGGGTGTGACCCCACAGCTGGGATTTGGGGGGGTGAAGTGGGAAGACATGGGGTACAGTGCCGTGGAAAGGCTGAGATGCAGTGTGGGGAGATTTGGGGTGTGGGACTGTGCAGTGTGGGGCGCAGGGCTGGGACATGTGGGGTGCTGCAGCTGCCACAGGGCAGCAAGAGGAGACATGGAGCAGCAAGGGGAGACACGGTGTGCGCAGTGCTTGCAGTGGGCCCATCCTGGCTTCCCAAAGCTCCCAGTTTAACCAGCAAGGCCCCAGCAAGGTACCCAGCTGTGGGGGTCTGGGGCAGGGCCCCATGGCCCCCCAGCCAAGACCTACAGGTGGCTCCTCAGCAGGGGGGCAGGATGCCCAGGGTCTTCTGCCTCACTGGGGCACCCCCACAGTGGCACAGCCCCAGGGAGACGGGGCTGGCAATAGCCTTGGTCCCCAGGACTCCTCTCCTGCCCCAGCCCCTCTCCATGGCATGAATCCTGCTCCTGCCTGCAGAGAGCGAGTAGAACCAGGGGGCGCCTATAATTATCATCGCACTCTGAATAATTCACAGCAGCATTACTCCAACAAAGCTGCTCCCTGTCCCGGCTCCCTGCCACACCGCCTGGCAAGCAGTGGCTGGCTTTGGGGGTGCTATAAAGGGGGGGAGGGGGGGAAGGCTGGCCGGGGTGGGACAGAGGGGTGTCTGTCACCTGCCACCTGCTGCCAAGCGTTGGTGGGCAGCACAGGCAGGGTATGGAGGGGTGGGTTGGGGTGCATGGCCCTGGGGGCTTCACCATCTTCCGCACTGCTCCCCCATGCTGTGTGCCTCAGTTTCCTCCTTGTCACGGTGCCAGGGATGCTGGGGTGAGCTGGACTGGCCAGCAGTTTGTATCACTGCCTGGCTCAGGACACCCCCTCTTTTAAGGGGGGGTGTCTCTGCACAAGCACACAGCACCCTGATCCTTCCAGCCATTTCTGCGGGGCTGGATTTGCCCCAGGGGGGAGTCAAGACCCCATCCAGCCAGGATCTGGCTGTGGGTCCAGGAGCTCCTGGCCCTGGGTGGCTGCGAGTCCGGGAGCAGTGAGGGGTTAAATGCAATAAAGCTGATGTGAAACTTTTGGCTGGGGAGCTGCAGGCAGAAAGTGCATTTGTAGCCGCAAGTGGCCGCCTTGAAGACGATCCAGATTTGTCTGGGAGCCGTCTGCTGCTAAAACCCTTTGATCCACTTACTTCTCCCCGGGGAGCTCCCTGCAGCTCTGGTGCTAATGCCGCCGTGGCTACAGGGGCTTAGCTGCCAGACGGATGCAGGAAAGACCCCCCCTCCTGCTGCCAGGGAGGAAGGCAGCCACAAAAAAAGGGGACCAAAAAAAGAGGGGCTTTGGGTCACAGGAGCCATGCCACCAAGCTTAATCTGTGGGGTGCTGAGGGTGGGAGCACTGTTCCTAGGGTATGGGCAGGGATGGAGGGGTGGGGGGAGCATTGCTGGGTGATTGCCGTGATGCCAGGGCGTGTGGGGGGTGCTGTTATGGGGAGGGTTTGTATCGTTGATGGCTCCCCAGACCTGCAGGTCTGGGGGCTCCCAGCACAGTGGCGGACTGCACCAGTGCAGGGCCACACGTGCAGCTCCGTGTGAGGACATACCGCTCAGCAGCCAGGCCCACCGGTGATTTTGGGGGTGACAAGGGTCCAGAGTGGCTCTGCTTGGGCGAGTGTGTCCCTTCTGCCTCCCTGCCAAGCCCTGGGAGCAGGATGCACCCTCCCTGGGCTGGGAAGGTAGCGGTGGCACATGTGGCTGTAGGGATGCTCTTGGGGATGCGATTCCTATTCCTCTTCATCCTGCATGGCCCCATGGCCTGGGTTTGTGGGGCAGGACGACCAGCCTCATGCCCAGCTGTGCCTGAGCATTTGGGCTTTATCTTGATGTGTACTTGTACCCGTTCCCAGCATGCGCGGTGCTGGGATCCCAGTGCCAGCCATGCTGTGCCAAGCCAGTGGGTGTGGGGATGGCTTTTGGGGTCAGTGAAGGTTTGGGGGGTGGGGAGCTGGGTTTCATACCATTTGGGGTTGTTGGCTGGTGGGGATTTTTTCTTCGACAAAAGCATAGCAAATTTGGGTCAGCTGGCCCAGATAGCAAAATTGGCTGAAAGGGGAAGACAGGAGAACTGGCAGCGTTGGGCAGCCAGGAGCCAGATCCTCTGGGGGTTAAACAATATATTGGCAGTTCTGGTTCTTAGCAATTACTTTGCTTTTACTATAGGAAATGTTTAAAGACCAGGAAGCTGAAATAAGCTGCTGTACTGGACCTCAAATACCCATTTTCCAGTGGGTGTCAGGACTTGGAGGATGCGCTCGGCTCTCCTGCGTGGGCAGTCCTGTGTGCTGCCCTCACCAGCTGCCTGTTGTGCGTGGGTTTCTCCCCAGTGGCAGTGGGGATGGGGATCCTGCGGGGTCCCGGGAGGGCAGCAGTGCTGTAGAGCTGGGACAGCATCAGCATGGGGAGCAATAGGGCTGGCATGATGTGCTGAGCCCTGCAAGGGGGAGATGTCCTGTGGTCTGTACCCTGCACCCCATGGAACACACACGGGTGAGGTATAGATTGACCTGTTAACCACAGGCTGCAAGTCTGTGCACGCAGCAGGACGAGGCTGTGGGCAGGAGAAAGGGCACAATGTCCTCCTCCCTGTGGGGGGGTGGCATTTGGGAGTGGGTGATCTGGAGGGTGCCTGGCGCTGCCTGCGGTTTCACAGATGCTGGGCTGCCCTGCCAGCAGGACAGCATTGCCTCCACCGCTGCCAGCAGCCCTGGCCGCATTTGTGGGGAAGGAAAGGGCCATCAAAGTGGTGGTGGAGCCATGGGAGAGGCCAGGGGACGGTCACGGCTGGGGACAGTCATGGGGGGCTCACGGAGGGGCTGAAGGGGTGGGTAGGAGGTGTGAAGGCAGGCGAGCGGGGACCGAACAAAAGCTGCATTGAGTGACAGCGCCCGGCCGCCCCGCCGCCAGCAGAGCAGGAGCTTGGCCAGGAAAAACAGGGCCTGGAGTGGGAGCACATCGTGTCCCTGGCTGGGGCCGCCGGGGCTCGGTACATTCTGTAGCGGAGGAAGCTGGCGCGGGGACGGGCTGGCTTGGCTGCCGCGGCGCAGCTGACCCGGGCGGGGAGAGGCACGGGGGGCTCCCCCCTGCGGGCTGCACCCTGCGACCCCATCGCTCGCTGGGGCTAATTGTGTAACGAGCCCCGCTGAGGCCAGCCGGACCCCCGCTCCCCCCAGCTTGCTCGGGGGGACTGGAGGCTCCTCGGTTCTGGGTCAGTGCTGGGGGAGGAGGCGCTGGGGGGGTGCTGGCTTGCAGACAGCGATCGGGCGTCGTGCCCAGGAATTCGAGGATGGTTTGCAGGCTGTGCTGCCCAGGCAGCAGCGTCTAATTCAATTAAAGCTCAGTGTCACGAAGCTGGGAGGCCGGCAGCGCGTGGGAGCTGGGTGGGGGCCCCACGGGGAAGGCGCCCGTCTGAAGGGCTGCCAGGTCCCCCAGGAAACAGCCTGGGCGGCAGCGGGATGGGGATGTCCTGTCCCCCACAGCTTCCACTGGGAGAGGTGGCATGCTGGTCATGGGGTCCTACCCAGGCTGGCACTGCTGGCAGGTGCCCACAGCCCAGGGACCCCGTGGAGGTGTCACCCCCAATTAGGAGGTACTGAGCTGGGGCCACACAGACCCCTCAGAATGGGCTTCCAGGAGATGGGAGTCGGGAGTAGCCCAACTGCAGCGCCGTGTGGCTTCCTGTCGCTTCCACATCTCCTTGTGCCCCAGCATCCTCCACCCCCCTCCCAGGCACTGCACCCCAGTCCTGCTGCAGTCCCCATTCCCTCACCCCCGCAGGAGACACCTAAAATTAATGACCAGGTGGCTGTGGATGGGGTTCAGACCCCTGCAGTTCAGGTGCTGGGCATTGTCTCCCCACCTGGTGGTCTGGGCACGGGTTCCTCCTGCCCCTTTCTGGACATTTTGTGACACACACCCCCCAGACATCATTTTTTTGGTGGCTTTGTTTCCAAGTGTCTGATTTCTCCAACTGAAAGACAAGACCCTGATTGGCAGCATGGACCCGAGGAGGGTCCCAGGGCCACAAGAGCCTGCAGTGGTGGGCAGCAATTGTGCAGGCAGGGCAGGATTTCAGGGTCTCTTGCTCCGGAGAGACTCATCAGCGCTAGAAACCAGCCCCAAGGATGCTGCATGGCCTGACCTGGAGCGTTCCAGCCGCCTCCCAGCCCTGCTTGCAGCGCCCATCGCTCAGGGTCAGTGGCCCTGCAGGGCTCTGGCAGTGCTGGGGTGGATCCAGCTCCTCCCTCGAGCGGCACCGGGACCAGCTGCTCCGGCAGGCTCTGGCTGATGTAATTTTTACCATTACAGGTAAAACTGCTCTGCCTCGGGGGGCAAACTCCTCTGAGACAGACAGAAGGGGGATTGTTGTGATCCTGTTGCTTTGCAGCATCCTACAGGGAGCCCCGCTGCCTCCCCAGGTGTGTCTGCCTCCTGCTTGGGCTGTGTGTCATTGCTGATTCATTTTCAGAGCTGTGCTGGGGGGCCAGGGGCCACACTGTGCATTTTCCTCCCACCGGCAGCCCCCGTGGTGGCTCTGCTGACTTGTTACCCCTGGTCCTGCTGGTTTAGTACCTGGGCTGGAAGCATCCCTGCAGCCCACTGCTGCCTGTTGCCTACGGCCAGCGTGTGTGCAAGTGCAGCCCAGAGACCACCATGGTGGGCTGCGGCTGTGGCTTTCCTGCCACCCTGTGTGATCACGTAGGGCTTGGAGAGGGGGGCACCCTGCCCAGGGTAATGATGCATCCCCAGTGGGGGCAAGCAGCTGAGATTTACAGCCAGGAAAGTTTGGGGCATTGGAGGAAATCTTGGGGCGTTCCCCGTGCTTCTGAGGCATTGGAGAGAAAAACAGAGACTGTGATTAATCCAAAGGCAACCCGGGAGTGCTGTTGGATCCCTGGGGTGGGATTGCTGCCAGCCCCCTGGCAACCCCCTGAAGGATGGTCTGATGCTGGGGAGCTGCAGGCAGGGGAACATGTCCCTGGGCATTGCTGCAGGGGGACAAAGCAAGCAGGCAGCAGCAGGGGGAGGGTAGCAGGCAGCACAGTGCTCAGCCAGTGCTGGGGCACAGCAGCTCCTCTCTGCCTGCTGCCACCAGCCCAGCCCCAGCAGCCCCAGGTGAGGTGGCAATGTCCCCAGGGGGAAAATCCCTTCCTCATCACCCTGCCAAGTACCCCGGGGGGTGGCAAGGTGGGGATCAAGCCATTGCCCACCCCAGGGCATGTGCCTGTCTGGCACAGGGCAGGGACCCCCTTGGAGGAGGAGAAGGTAGATGAGGCTGTGGTGCATCACCCTAGCTTACCTGCGGGATGTCGCCCGCCGTTTCCCTGGCAACGGGGGATCAAGCCATTGCCCACCCCAGGGCATGTGCCTGTCTGGCACAGGGCAGGGACCCCCTTGGAGGAGGAGAAGGTAGATGAGGCTGTGGTGCATCACCCTAGCTTACCTGCGGGATGTCGCCCGCCGTTTCCCTGGCAACGGGGGATCAAGCCATTGCCCACCCCAGGGCATGTGCCTGTCTGGCACAGGGCAGGGACCCCCTTGGAGGAGGAGAAGGTAGATGAGGCTGTGGTGCATCACCCTGGCTTACCTGCGGGATGTCGCCCGCCGTTTCCCTGGCAACGGAGATGGCATCCCGAACACCTCAGGCAGAGTTTCCCTGCCTCCCCTGCGATGTCATCTGCGGTTTCCCGGGTAACCCAGCATCCGGGAGCTGGCTCCAGCAGGCAGGTAGAGGACCTCAGCCTAACCGTTGCCTTCTGCTGCACCCAGCTGTTTGCCACCCTAAAGCAGAGTGCTGGTGGAAGAGCCGTGCCTGTGTGGTGGCCTGTGGTCGCCTTGGGTGGCTGTGGCTGGGTGGTGGGGACAGGCTGGCAGGCCCCAGGGTCACTCTTTCCAGACCCAGGGATGGGAAGATAAGGCAAATGACCCAGCAGCTTTGGGGGAGCAGGCAGCCCTGCCTGTCAGGCACACAGCCCAGGCCATGCTTTGCTACCTGAAGATGCCTGATGGGTCTGCCTGGTGCTGGGGAGCCCCATGAATGGGCAGCTTTGGGGTGGGTGGAGAAGCCCGGCTCAGGGAGGCTAGGGGCTGTGGCTAGGCTTGTGGAGAGTTGGTGTTCCCAAGGGAAGAACAGGCAAGAGAGGTTGGAAATTTTCCAAGACAGCCAGTAACTCCCTTTCCTGGTCACCTTTGAACAACTGGTCTTGGCAGGAGGTGTTAAACCTCCACGAGGGCACTGGTGAGGCATGTTGAGCATCCCACTGTGTGCTGGGGCTGTTTTCCTCCAGGTGATGCCCTTCATGCTGTGAGCTTGTCCTGGGGTGAACGTACTGAGCAGAAAGTGTCCTGGCAGCTGGCGTTGCCCCCCTGGCTCTATAAACAGCTTTGCTGCTCATCCCCGACGGCTTTGCTTCATCCCATCCCAAGTGGCAAATCCCCCTGCGCCCAGTTCAAGCCTCCAAGAGACCAGAAGAAGCCCGGCTAAACCCCATTGCAGCAGGTTTAAGCACTGGGTCCTGGAGCAGGGGAGGGGGGGAGCCCCCAGCTACTGGCTGGGAGAGCACCCTGGGATGGTGGCAGCCCCAGGTGCTTTCTCCAGCAGCAGATCAGGAGCCTAGAAATTCCCTTGCTGATGCAATGGTCCTCAGTCCCGGCTGGGCCAGCTGCAGGGGCCCCAGCCTGGGTGCTGAGGCTGCGGGGGGATTTTGTATTTGGATGAAATTGGAGCCTGCAGCGCAGCTGTCGCCAGGATTTCCCCATGGATCCTGTGCTTTTCCCCACTCACTGTGGCCGTGGAGGTGAGCACAAGCAGGGGCTGTTTGCTGGTCTTTTTTTTGGGGAGCCACGGCCCTGCTGGCAGCCAGCTCCTCTCCTGCATGGCCCCTGCTTGGGTGCATCACCTCAGGCAGGACTGGCTCGCTGTGCCCTTGCCTGTGCTGCCCTATCCTGCCGAGCCCTCAAAGCAGGGGGATGTCCCAAGGGGGTCCCCCCTTGCCAAACCCACCAGTGGGGCTGTGCTCACAGCAGGGTGCAAGCACATTGGCGCAACCCTGCATCGTGTCAGCGTGGGGTGATGCCAGGAGTGTGTAGGCTGCCCCGTGCCTTGCTCAGCTGTTGAGGGGCTGTGCAGGAAGCCCAGTGACCCGAAAAAGGGCTCAGCGGGCACCTGGAGGCTGCAGGATGCTGGCGCTGCCTCTGCACCCTGTGGGTGGGGAGCATCAGGCTGCCGGAGCCTCCCTCCCCGAAGGGTTTTACCCTGCCCTGCCATGAATGGCACAAGCCCCTGCACTTGCTGAGGCATGGTGGGGTTGCAAGCCCACCTGTGCACAAGCACACAAGCTGATGTGCGTGGGGGAGGCCTGCCCTCCTCCTGGCTCCCTGCGCTGTGAGTAAGTGCAGGCTGGCGAGACCCCGGCACGAGGAGCTGTGGGGGTGGGGGCGGGGAGGGGGGGCATAATTAGCAGGTGCAAAGCAAGCTGCTGCTGGTCGGGTCAGCTGAGTCACTGCGCAGCCGGCATGCATGCCGGGACACGTGCCTGGGCGGGCGGGCATGGGTGCTGTGAGGCACCGGGTGGGTGCTGGGGCTGGGGGGCTGTGTGGTGGGTGCAAGGGGTGCGTGTGGTGGGGCTGGGGGTATACAAGTGCGAGGTGAGTGCATGCTGTACCCCTGTGTATGTGACTGAGAGAGGTGTGTGACACCCCGCTGCAGGCTGGTGACATCGTGGGCAGGGCTGTGCGACTGACTGGAGCTCCTCCAGCCCTCGGTCGGTGGCTGTCCTTTCAACTCCCCCCCCCCCCGCCCCGGGAAATGAAGCTTTTTCCATCTCCCCTCTTGAGAGCACATTTGGTTTTGGCTCCTGTCCAGCATCAAGTGGGGGCTGGGAGCCCCGGGGGAGCTCGCTGGCTGCCACGGTGAGACACTGCAATGGGTGCTCCTCGGGGCTATGCAGGGCAGAGCAGGGATGGGACCCCCCCATCCATCTTCACCTCCAGGACCTTTTCTTGCTCAGGAGCCACCCCCAGCTCTGAGCCCCTTGCCCTACACGCTGTGACAGTGACCCAT
The DNA here is from genome assembly GCF_023634155.1 of Falco peregrinus. Lineage (NCBI taxonomy): Eukaryota > Metazoa > Chordata > Aves > Falconiformes > Falconidae > Falco > Falco peregrinus. The sequence continues at coordinate 121,287,129 of NC_073723.1, forward strand.
AAGAGCCTCCCCCTCAGGGAGACCCACAGGGCACCATCACCCCCTGGCCATCTCCGTGGGTCCTGCAAGCTGTGAGCAGGCGGCAGGGCATGAGGTCTGGGGAGGGCTGGGCTGGCCCTGGGGACAGCTGGGGCTCTGGGGCATAGCAGATGTCCGGGGAGGGCTGATGCCTGGAGCTCTGGCCATGGAGCAGCTCTGCCAGCAGCTCCCTCTGCCACAGCCCCCTCTGTGCCTCAGTTTCCCTTGACTGCAGGCAGTCCCGGGCTGTGTGGGTGGGGGCAGCATCCCTCTTCCCTGCAGCCAACGGGGGCTGGAGCTGCAGAAACGTCCCTGGGGGCTGTGGTGACCTTGCTCTGCTTGCATGACTTTGGCTTGCCGAGCGCGTGCTGGAGGGGCTTCAAGATGTGATGAGTGTGTTGTGCAGGATGCTCGGGGCAAGGGGTCCCTGGCTGCCCCCCCGGTGTCTCGCCGTCTCTCCCAACAGGGTCTGCGTGCAGCTGGGGACTGCGCAGTGCAGCCCCGGGCACAGGCCGGGGCTTTCGGCTGCCTGAGCGACACTGTGGGCACGGGGCTGAGCCCTGCCGGGAGCTCCTGTTCCGATGCCTCTCGCCCCGGGGTCCGCGTGTGCGTGCGTGAGTGTGAGCACACAGCGGGCAGGTGGCTGAGCCTCCCTGCCTGCGTGGGATGAGCAGGCAGCAGTTCGCCTGCTGTTGTTACCAGCGCCCACCTGCTGGTGCGACCTGGGGAACAGGGTGGCTTTCCAGGGGCTGTTTCAGAGGTGCTTGATGTCCCTCAGGTCCCGACAGCAGAGGGTACCACTCTCGGTGGTGTCTCAGCTGTGCTGGCATCTCCGGGCAGCCTTTCCCTTGGGGAGGATGTGGCGATGGATCAGGACCCAGTGTCTTTGGGCTTGCCTTGGCCAGGAGGGACATCAGCGTGAGGCCGTTTCCCACTGTGTTTCTGGCCGTGCAGGGGCATGGTGACAGCTGTGACTGTGGCTCGTGCCACTGCCTCCCTGTCCCCATTCTCACAGGGTGCCAGCTCCAGGCGTGGTGCATTCGCCCCTACTAGGTGGGCGACCACGGGGGCCTCTGCTTCCTGCAGTGGCCGGTTCCTGCCTGTCCTGGGTGGGCTGTGCTGGTGGCACGGGGCTTTGTGCCCCCTATCTCCTGTGCATGCACACAAAACAATTGAAGTTGAAAATAGAAAAAAAAGGGAGTTGTGTGGGTTTTGGAGGGTTTCTGTGCTGCAGTGTGCACTGGTGTGGGGTGCGTGGGCTGGAAGGGCTGGTGTGGGGCCAACTGGTGCTGGTGGAGGGGACGGGGCTGGACACAACCCCCAGCCAGCACCGGTGGTGCTGAGGGATGTGCAATCTCACAAGGCTGAATGAGGAGGGGTGGCTGGAGCCAGCCCATGGCAGGCATCGCTGTGGGCTGAGGTGTGGAGCAGCGTCCTGCAAGAGGGACAGCAGCCTGGGGACAGCAGGGATCACGTGGGAGCCGGCCAGGACAGGCAGGGGTGCCCTGTGCTCGACCAGAATAGGTGGACCCAACACTACTGTTGGCTGGAAATGGCTCATTATTTTCACAGGTGTGTTTTAAATAGTGCTGCTTGCAACATTTCTGCACTGTACAGCAGGTCCCCATGACGAATATTTTTGCCTCTCACCCAGAGGCATTGCATCACTGAACCCTTCCCTGCCCCACCTGTGGGACCTAAAACCCTAAAACCTGGAAACTAGTACAAATGCTTGTTTGCTTGAACAACTGGGATTTTTTTATCAGAATGAAACTGCTCTATGAAAAATCTTTCAGCCAAGAGCATTTGGTGGCAGGGATGTCCCCACTGTCCTGGCAACCCATCTGGTCCCCACCCACCTCGAGGTTGAGAGCCCCAGTGCTCCCAAGTCTTTGCCATCTGCGCTTGCTGGTGGCAGGATGAAATCCCTTGCAGGTATTTGAAAAGCAAACCTCACCTTTCCATGCACAACCAAACCAGCCCCTCATCTCCAGGGGCTGCCCTGGGATGCATCTCCATGCATCTGCCCAGGGTTTGCTGCCTTTGCCAGGGACTTTGCAGACCACAGGGAGCCTGTCTCTGCTCTAGCAGCCAGCACAAACCTGCTGGGGTCCTGGATGGGACACAGCGTATTGGAAAGGGTTTGGCTTTGCTCCCTGGGCCCCTTGAAGGACCCATGGCCGGGGCTGGAGGGCACAGTACAGAGGGACTCACTGCTCCTCTGAGCGTCCCTGTGGAGCTGGTCCCCAGGGATGGCATGGGGCCACAGGGCAGGTGGGGAAGACCTGAAGCAGAGCAAGTCCTCGGGGGACACGTGTGCCCCCATGCATGGCTGCGTGCCCAGCTTTCTGTGCTTTTTTGGGTACAATCCAACTCTGATGTAGATCTCAGGCTGAAAAGCAGGGCAGCCTTGACCGAACAGATGGGAGAGGACAGGGCTGAATGCAAAACCCTCTGGGGTCTGGGGTTTCTGCTGCTGCTCAGGTCAGCGTGATGCTGCACGTGGTTGTACATTTGGACAGGACAGTGGTATGAGGGTGATGCATGGCTGGGACCCGCATCTCTCCCAGGCGGCCAAGTGACCTAAAGACAGCATTTCATGGTACCCCACAGGATAGTCATCTCCCACGGGTGCCCAAGCATCGCTGCGTGAAGCAGGATGGTACAGGCTGAGCCTCGCTGCTTCCCTCATCATCTTCCTGCAGGCTGCAGGTGATGAAAAGGAGGCAGGTGGTTTCTCTCCTGGGAATAGTCAGCTCCTTTGCCTGGTGGGGTTTGGACCCCCCCATGGGGGCTTGGCATCCTGCTTGGGGTGCCTTCTGCATCCCTCATGGGCGCTGGGTCTCCCCGGCGTCTCTTGATGTGGTTCGATCTGCCTTGCCTTTGGGTCTGGAGCAGCTCTGCTGTTGTGCTCTGGGTGTGCTCAGCGTGGGTGCAGGCAGGGCTGCCTGCAGGTGTTGGGGCACATGCTGTCCCCAGCCAGCCACAGCCCTGGTACTGGGCAGCGGCGGGGCAGCCAGCAGGGAGTTAAAGCGGTACCCGAGGAAAAGGGAGTGTGGCTGCTTTAATTATTTGGCTGCGGTGAGAACTTGGTGTGGAGGAAATTGAACCCAGGGGAAAAAATACTGTAATTTCATGCAAAAATTACATGGCAGCTCTGAGTGATTTACGGCAGCTATTTTGGTGGCCAACTCTGGGGTGTAATTAGAGTATTACTGGATAAGTGGCTGATGGTGGAGAGGGTCTTTCTGAGGCATATCACCTGGTCTCACATGTTGGAGAGGGGTCCAAGCGGGCTGGGACAGGAGCTGGGTGGGGGTGTGTTTTGTCCCAAAAGGCAAGGAGGCTTGATATCTCAGCTGGATGCAGGCACCTTGCATTGCAGCTTGCCGGCACCCTTGGGACCCTCGAGGGAGGCTCCAGGTCTTACCCAGCTCTGGGGTGGTTTGGGGGGGGGGGGGGGGGGGGGGGGGCAGGGGGAACAACAGCACAGCCATGCTGTGTGGGTCTCTTGGGCAAAGGGGTGTGCCAAAGGGGCTCAGTCTTGCCGGAAAACTGTGCTGGGGGGATTTCTCAGCACATGGCTTGGTGCCGTGGCGTTTTCTGGGAAGCTGGGAGAGGACGTGGCTTGCAGCTGTGAGCATTAGGTGCTGCGACCTGGGATGCTGGGGCTGGCTGGACACGGTGCTGGACTGGGAGGGCAGGTGCTGCCTGGAGCCCTCATGGGGTGCTGTGAAGGGGGCAGAGTCTGACCCCATGCTCACCAATCCCCTGCTACTGGGGCTGGGTATGAGCAGGGTGAGCAGCAGGGCCTGGCACTGGTCCCCTGAGCAGTGCCATGCCCAGCAGCACCGCAAGGTCCCCCTGCCATCTGGCCAGGGCAGGTGGCCCAGCAGCCTCCAGCTCTGCCGCAGCCTGAAGGCGTGAGGGTGGCCGTGCCAGGGCCAGCTGGCTCGGAGATGCACGACACATGGCCACGGCTCATCTGGTCCATAACCCCCCTTCCTTCTTTTGGCGTCCCATCACAGGACAGGGATACAGGGCACATGTGGGGCTGGGGGCAGCAGGCTCCTGGCTGTACCCTGCCTCCCCCCAGTCCCGCACTAGCACCGGTGTGCCGCCTGCAGGCCTGGACCCCATAGCCAGAGAGCATGTGGAGCCAGCCCATCACCTTGGCCTTGGGGCATGCTGCAGCACCAGCCAAGCTCTGCCTGGGCCATGTCCCTTGGTGGCACCTGGTGCTGAGGTGAGCCTGCAGCTGGGCTCCATGCACCCACTGCTGCATGATTGCACCCGTGCAACTCCTGCCTGCTTGCAGGGGGCTGGGAAAGGCTGGGCTCCCCCAAAATGTCCCTTGCTGGGCTCAGCCCTGTGCTTTGCACCCCAAAAGTGCAGCCTGTGCTGTTAGCAAGGAGGACTGCGGGGACAGTGACACCATGCCTGCTGAGCCCCCGGGCTCCCATAGGAGGATCCCCAAGCTCCCTGGCCCTGCCTGCTCTCTGCCTGCTCTCTGCCCGCTTCCCCAGGAGGTGAGCATGCCTGCTCATTATCTTCAGCTACCCTGGTGTGATCTAATGAGCCCTTTGGGAAGCACGTAGGGCAGGACAGGTGGTGCTGGGGCTATTCATGGAGCCACAGAGGTGTCACTGTGTTACATATCACCCAGGGGCTCCTCCTTGGCCCCCGCACCCCACTGGCAAGGCCTGGTAGTGCTAAGGATGGAGGGTCCCAGCGCTGGGAAGGACCCCCTGGGGTGATGACTGGGGCTGCCTGGCAGGACAGGGCTTGGGACACACTGGAGTGAAGGGACCTCTCCCCCTCCAGCCATACTGGGGACCGGCTCTTCTGGCCCCTCCTGTCCTGAACCATCTTGGAAATGGCCATGGATGGAGGAGGAGGTGTCACACGGAGCCCAGCAAATTCACAGCAGGTTTTGGGGCTGTGATGGCCCCATCAGGGGAAGCCCAAGGCTTTGGCCAAGAGAGGAGCAAACCAAAGTGAGCAGTGTCTTTGAGCAGGCTGGGGGAGCTGAATTTACCATCCAAGTGTCCCTCCGGCACTGGAATCACCCAGTGCCAGTCCTGATGCTGTTCCCATATGCCCATTCCCTTCCCCCTGGGCCGGGGGGACCCATCCCCTGATCCACCTCACTGTGACCCTGTGGCTGAGCTGGTGTGAGCCCCACCAGCCATGGTGGGAAGTGGGGAAGGTGTAGGTGCTGTGTGTGTCCCCTCTCGACAGTGGGGAAAAGCTGTGCCACAGAGGATGGGTGTTATGGGTGCTCCTTGGGGTCTCAGCAAGTTGCCCGGGGATGGGGACAAGGGAGGACCCGCTGAGGCAGGGAGGATGCTCTCGGTTTTAAAGGGGACATGGCGGGGTGGCAGCTGGCTAAAATAAACCGGCTGCCATGGCAACGGCAACACTCCCATTGCAGAACTTGGTAGCAACCAGCTGTTTGGCAGCAGCAGTAACCAGGGCTGGGAGAGGGATGCTCGGCTGCGCCTGCCACCTCTGCTTCAGTGGCACTCCTGCCACCACTGGGATGGTTCCAGCCTAGGCATAAGGAGTCTCCTGATGTGACTGACCTGCCCTCTGCCAGCTCCATCCTGGCCGGGAGCTGTGCAGGGGGGACTCACCCCTTTGTGCAGCCCTGGCGTGCAGAAAGGGCTGAGCCAAGCACCCACTGATGGCTTGGCACCCACCTGGGGCTCCCTGTGCTGAGCCAGGGCGCGTGGAGGCTGCAGAGTGGGGGTGTCCCCGTGGGCATCCCTGGCCAAGTAGAGCAAGTGCTGGGCATGGGGGGCTGCCTGGGGGGCATGGGGAGTGGTGTGTGGTTTGATTTGCATCAGTCACTTCTCCGGTGGGTTTGGGAATCACTTGCAGAGCTTGTGGTCAGGAAGGGGAGGGAGGCACTGTGCCAACTGTGAACACACTCAGCTGCCAAGTCCGCAGGGGTGGCGTGGGGCAGTGCTGTGCCGGCTGGTCTTTCTGAGGGGGCTGCACTGCGGGTCAGACCCGCTGCGAGACACAAGGTGTATAGCAGAGGTGGGCCAGGACTGGCACAGGGCCAGGCAGGGGATGGGCTTTGCCCTGAGGACCCATCCAGCCAGGTTCCTTATGGATTTGGGGGATTGGGATGGGGCTGGCAAGTCCTGGATCTTCTCCTTCAGGAGAGGTTGGTCTTAGTCACACCATCACCTGGCCCTGGGGAACGGCAGAGGGATGTGGGCAGGGGGGCAGGCAGGTGTCCGCCCCGGGCTGTCACAGCGTGGCCTCACAGCACAGGTTCTCAGCTACAGAGCACAAGCCTTACTGTGCCCCACAGCACCATGGATCTATGGGGCAGGGCATGGCTAGACCCCCCTGCCCAGTCCCTGCCAGGCTTTGCCCTTGCTCTGTCCCAGGGGGTGGCACAGAGAGGGGCCATGGGGGGCTATGCAGGGGGGGCTGCAACATGGGGTCCCCTGTAAGCCCCAGCTGCCTCTCTCCCCACTGCCCCAGCGCACGCCTAGGGGCTGATTAGCGTTCCTAATGAGATGCCGGCTGGTCTTTGAGCTGGCTGTGATGTGTGAGGAGGCGGGAGATGCTCTGGCCCTGCCATGCTGAGCAGCCTTCAGGCTCCTTGCGTGTTAGCCACCTGCGATGGAGGGCCCGGGATGGACATGGCCAGTCACGCCTCTAATGGGCATTTGGTTCAATTAGCAGCATGTCAGACCGGCTCTGCTCAGGCAACGCACTGACCCGAATACGCTTGCCTCCACTCGGCAGCCGCCGGCGAGACCCCTGTGGCGGGGAGGCAGGCACCGTCCCTCTGCCCCCACCGTGCCCTTTCTGGGGGTACCGCGCAGCCCATGTGGTCCCCCCTGCCCAGCTACAGCAGTGATGCCCCGGGGAAGGACAAGCTGGGGAGGGCGACAGCCCCAGGTCCCCAGCAGGGAGATGTCAGACAGGACCTGGGCAGCAGCTGGGGTGCAGCGAGCTGGCTGCATGGTGCCTGAGACAGTGCGAGGGGCTGGGGGGGTTATGGGGCATTTCAGGGGGGCGGGCTGTAGGATGCTGCAGGGTGCTGCAGAGAGCTGGCTGTAGGACGCTATGGGGCACAGCGTGGGGCAGTGCAGGGAGCTGGCTGTGGGGCAGCTGTGTGGCTACAAGGCACTGTAGGGCTGCCTGGGGCAGGAGCAGGCAGTACAGGGGGATGCTATGGGGCGGTGATACTCTGGCGTGCTGTGGGGCAGTGCAGAGCGCAGGTGGTAGTTTTGGAGCAGACATCCCAGGCACGTGGCAGCTGCTGAAAACTGCCCCGCCGAGCCCTGCACTGTGGGTTGCTTCTTCCCAGCAAGCTGGCGTGTGCTGCCCCAGCCCCAGGGGCAGTGGGGAGATGGGGAGATCACGGGGGCTGCTCACAGCACAGAGGCCAGTGGGGATTCACAGCCCTCCTGAGCCCGGCATGCAGCTGGTGCCGGGCTGGTCCCCTCCTTGGGGAGCCCGATGCAAAGCTGGCAGAACCTTGTCGCACGTTAGGCTGGATTTACAGCCACCCGGTGCCCTGCCCCAGCTTTCTCCTCTGTGCCGCTTCCCCCTGCCTGGAGCCTGTGCTGGGTTCACCCGCCATGCACAAGGGCTGCTGTGAGGTGGGCTGGTGTGCCTGCAGCCATGGGAGGTGGTGGGGGTCTCATCCTGCTCCCTGCCTTAGGCATGGCACGGGGGTCCGGCTGGTGTCAGCATGGGGTGTCTGTCCCCGTTGCGAGCATCTGGGGTGCCTGGCATCGCTCTGGTGCGTGGGGCATGCTGCCATGGCGTGCCAGCTGCCATCTGCTCGCCAGGCAGGCGTGGGCCCTGCTCAGGATGCGGTGCTTTGGTGCCAGGGCTGGTGGGCTGCGCACAGCCACCAGCTGCTTCAGGCAGGACAGTGACACCAGTGGCAGGGAGCAGGGCTGGCCATCCCTGGGGGATCGTGCCAGGAGGCCACAGTGATGGCCATCGTGCACTTAGCTGCTGGTGCAGTGCCATTTCTTGGGTGAATAAGATGTCTTTGGGGGCGTGACCGGTCACTGTCCCATGCCACTGCCACCCCCTGCATGGCATCCCCTGGGATGTGGCACCATCGGGGCTGTTGGCAGCCTCTGCCCCCTGGAATATTTCCTCCAATGCTGGCAATTTTTATGTGTGAGAAGTAAATAAGCATCAATTAACCCCTGGAGCCATCCTCGTGCTGCTGGAGAGCAGCCGGCAGAGCGCTCGTTAGTGACCCTGTCACTGCTTCCTCCTGTTAACCAGCCTGCAAATCTCCGCCAGGTAACGGGCTCATTAGCTGCATGGACCGGCAGCTGATGGACCTGCACACCCTGTCGCACTCTGGCCATGGGGCTGGGGCTCGCTGGGAGCACGGGGGTCTCTGCGAGCACGGCTGGGCTGGGCTGCTGTTGGGAGGGGGAGGAGGCTGGGGTTTGGGGTTTTGCTCAGAAAAACCCCAGGTGATGTGGGAACAGCAGGGAGGGGTGGCAGCCCAGGGACAGCGATGGAAGACAGCAAATGGGCACAGGGGAAGTGGCGGGGACAGGGGGCTAGTCAGTGGGACCCCCTCATTTGCTCTGCCCAGCTCTGGCCAGGACCAGGCCTTGTTCAGTCCTGCTCTCGCTTAAATTGCACTCGTTTCCCCTACCCCATGCTCTCCTCAGGGCACACAGGTGGATGCCCAGCCCCCCCTTGCACCCCAAGACTCGTGGGCACCCCAAGGCTGGAGGAGTGACTCCCGGGCCATGCCACTGGGGTGCTGCTGCTGGTGGGTTTTGGCAGGGGGCTTGGGATGTTGCGAAGGGTATCGCTTTGCCCGGCATCGATGCCCATCTCGGGGGTCCACTGGTGCCCCGCCGGTGCTGGGCGCTGTGTCTGTCTGGTCAGGACAGGGGAACGCTCCTAGAAGCAGCAGCAGCCCTGCCAGATGCAAATTGATAGTCAAGTCACTCATCCAAACAATGGGGTCCGGCTAATCCTTTTACAATGGGACTAATTGCTAATCAGACCGATTTCACACTGGCTGTTCCCCTGACAATGAGGCTCCGTAGAGAAGGGCTCCTGGGGGGGTGAGGAGGCTCTGTCGGTGCCCCCAGCTCCCACGGGTGCCCCCATCCCTGTACCAGGCCCTGCAGCGGGGCCAGCCCCTAGCAGATGGGCACTGGGATGGCACCGGGGTCTTCCCAGTTGGCAAAGCCTCCAGCAACTGGCGGCCGGGTGTTGGCACAGGCTCCAGCCTCATCCTCCCTGGGTGTCAGCCAGGGCTGAGCAGGGCTTGGGTCCACCTGTGGCACCTGGCAGCCCTGGTGCCACCTCCAGCTCTCGCCTCTGCTACCCAGAGCATCCTCTGCCCCTCTGCAGAGCTGTGAGGATGAGGGCTGGTGCCTGAAATGGTGGATATCATCCCATGGCATGGTCTGGATGTGCGCTGGGGACTGATGCTCCTGGCTTTGCACTGTTTGGGTACTGCAGAGCTGCGGTGCTGCGTGAAGCCAGGATGCTGAGAGGGTCTCTGCTTTGGTGAGGGGCCTGAGCTGTTCAGAGCAGGGCGGTCCAAGGCAGGGGTGACATAGGGGCAGATGGGCATGGGGAGGGAGACACAGCGAGGGTGCAGGGCACGGCCAGCCCTGCAGAGCTGCAGGCTGCTGCAAGCAGTGGTGCTGGGCTTTGGGTCGCTGGGCAGAGCAGTGTCAGAGGTGTTGTGAGTACCCCAGGACTGGCCCCAGCCTTTGCCTGCTCTCCCTACACCCTACCAAAATCTGCCAGGCACTGGTGCACATCCCTGCCATGGCAGCTGCTGTCAGGGAGGTTTTGCCAGCCCTGATGTCCCCTGCACATCACCACACTGCCAAGGGCTGACCAGAAGCTGAGCCCCGCGTTGTGGGCCATACGATCGTGTGCTGCTTCCTGCCAGCTCAGGGCTGGGTGCTGTGAGATGCTGGGTGCTCGTGGGGCTGCGGGGATGGTGGCAGGTGAAGCAGGTCCCTGCCTTCGTGGTGATAACAAGCTCCTGGCCCGCCCCGTGCAGCCCGCTGCCCTGTGCCGTGCACCCCGAGCAGCGGCCAGCCGAGCACGTCAGGGTGCTAATGAGGAGAGAGCCAGGCTCCCTGCGCCTTGCATTTAATTGCTGCTGTCTTTTGGCTCTTAATGAAGCTCCCATGCAGAAGGCGCAGCAGCCTCCCCTCCCCTCCTCTCCCTCGGGCAGCCTGACCCCGCCAACCTCCCCCCCCCCCCCCCCCCGCCAGCCCTGTCCCCTGCTAGACACCACCTTGGATCCGTGGGTGGTGCTGGGTGCCTGGGTGCCCTGTGCTGGGGCTGCAGAGTGGGAGGCAGGCAGCAGCAGAAGAGGAGGAGGAGGTTAGCATTGTGCTGAATATCACCCCTGTCCAGCCATGGTGTTCCCCAAACCCCCAAACGCAGCCCTTCTCTCCGTACGCTGCACTGCAGCTCAGTCCCTGCTGCTGAGGGTGGTGGCATCTCCTGCCTCCTGGGCTGAGCAGAGCTGGGGAGCGCCGGCAGTGAGGGACTGGGCCGTGCAGGGGGTCCCCACTCCTGCAAGGGGCTCAGCAGCGGTTGGGCATCCCCAGCCCACTGGCACCTGTGTGTGTGTGCAGGGCAGCATCGCGGGCCTGAGCTGGCTGGTAGCTCTGGCTCTGCAAATGCGGTGATGGCCATGTGCTCTGCTTCTGTCCCCTGCCACTTGCACCGCAGCTCAGTCGCATGAATGGGAGCTTGGGTCATCCTGTGGCTCGAGGAGGGGGTGTTGAGGGGTCAGGGATAGCTCTCCCTGCCAGGCAGGCTGGCCCAGGGCTTGGCTTGCTCTACCTGAAGGTGATGAGCATTGCCATGGGCAGCCACCGCTGCGGAGGGCAGGGCGAGTTCCAACCTGTTCCCTGAGCTATGCTAGCCGTGGCCTGCCCCCCCTCCAGCTGTGCACAGGGATGTGCAGGAAGGGGTTAACGGCTAGCCCATACCTGCCGTTGCATTTTAAAGATGTGAAATTAAAGCCCGTAATTTATTCTCCCCACACACGAAGGAGCAATTAGTTCTAAACACGGCTTAATCAGTCAGCGCGAGATTGATTTCTGTAGACTTGGATTTGGTGGCTGCTGGCGAGGAGCCAGCCTGGGAGCAATCTCCAAATAAATGAAGTGCAGAGAAGTAAGCCATTACATAATATGATAGATGAGGCTGGAGCTCACTCGCCTCTTCATTAGTATTCCACTGTACGCCGGCAACAGCACCAAACTTTCTCCCTGGCACCTTGGTTTCTTCCCCCTCCCTGTCCCTCTGCCCCTCCTGCAGCTCAGCAGGGGCAGGAGGAGCTGCCTGCCTCCCATCAGCAGCCCCTGCTGAGCCCTGAGCCCTGGAGTAAGGGTCTCTACACCGTGGACTGATGCTCTACCCTGGCCTCTGCGTCTTGCCTTTGTCCTCTGGACCCTGAGGAAACCAAGGCGCAGGGAGCTGAGTGGCATCCCATGAGCTGCAGAAGATCAGCAGCAAGAGGCAGATGTCCTCACCCCCTCTCTTCTCCTGGCTGGAGCTTTGAAGGCATCTCCCCAGGGTCACCCCAGACTGGCACCCCATGGGGCAGTGACAGCTGGGGATGCTTGCGCTGGGACGTGGCCCCTGGGCATCCCCACTCTGGCCAGCAAGCCGCTCAGAGCCACAGCGCCAGGCAAGAGCCAAGAGGGCAGGAGTATTGCTGTCCACACGAAAGCCCCTTGGGGTGCTGGAGCCAGAAGTATCTGGGGAGAAAACCATCCGCAACCAGACCTTGCATGGGCAATGGGGGTTGTAGTTTGGCTTGCAGCCCCCCCCGCGCTATGGTAGCTGAGCCTCTCAGGCAGGGTGCTTGCCTTCTGGGCCCTGCCACCAGGGCCAGCCTGCAGGGGATGACAGGCATTTTGGGGACAAGATCTGGCTTACATGGTGCTGGCACAGTGCTTTGAGCTGTGGCAGTGCTGATGCATGCTGCACAAGGCATGCTTCTGCCTCCCCAGTAGTGAGGGAGGAGGAGAGCAGTCACAGAATGATGCTGGGCAGGGAAAGTTGTTTGGAGCCAGCTCCAGAGGGTTGGGTGCCTGGCGGTGTGTGGGCAAAGGGGGTCCCTTTGCCTGTGGAGCTGGTGGGGTGGCTGGTGGTGGGGAGAGAGGGCTGGGATCTATGCAGAGGTGTGCGTGGGCAAGGCTGGGCTGGGAGCATCCTGGTGGGCTCTGCTGGGCATGTGGGTGGCTGGAGCTGGGAGGGGTGGAGAAGACTTGGACCTGTGCACAGCCCTGACTCCTGCCTCTTCTTCTGTTGCCTCCTCACCTTTTCCCTCCCCAGACTTCTTCCAGGGAAGAAGAGTCCCCTGGGACCTGGTGCAGGTCCCCGGAGCACATGCTAAAGACCCCGCCCCGCTCCCTGCCATGACAGTAATTGCAGTAACGATAAATAGCTGACAGACGCAGCAAAGGGCCATGACCCATGGGCTCCTGGAGGTGAAATGCCCGGCAGTGCTGTGGGAGAGACCCTCCAGCTGAGCCCTGACTCCTCTGGCTCAGAAAGCCATGGAATCCTGGGGGGTGGAGCGCAGGTTCCCCTTGATACCCCTTGTACCCCCCCAGCCCTGCAGGCATCCCCTTGTGCCTGGGGTGCTGGAGCCGCTGCTGACTGTCCCCTCTGTCCTTGCTGTCTCTGCAGAACTCTATCCGGCACAACCTCTCCCTGCACACCCGCTTCATCCGTGTGCAGAACGAGGGCACGGGCAAGAGCTCCTGGTGGATGCTGAACCCTGAGGGCGGCAAGACGGGGAAGACGCCCCGCCGGCGGGCGGTCTCCATGGACAACAACAGCAAGTTCCTGCGGATCAAGGGGAAGGCCAGCAAGAAGAAGCAGCTGCAGGTGACGCAGGAGCGCGGGGAGGACAGCCCTTCCTCCCAGCAAGCCAAGTGGTCGGAGAGCCCCACGTCGCATGCCAGTGATGAGTACGATGCCTGGGCTGACTTCAGGACGCGGGCCAACTCCACGGCCAGCACGCTGAGTGGGCGCCTCTCGCCCATCATGTCCAACCACGAGCCAGATGAGCTGGAGGAGGATGATGGTACCCCCTCCTCTCCGCTGATGTACCCCAGCCCCTCCAGCACCATGTCTCCTTCCCTCAACGCCCGCTGCTCCGTGGAGCTGCCTCGGCTGACTGACCTGACTGGCACCATCAGCCTGAACGAGAGCCTCGGGGAGAGCATGCTGGAGGACCTGCAGGACGGCTACACCATGAGCCCTTCGCAGCAGCTCCCCCCAGCCGCCCTGCGGCAGCGCAGCTCCAGTTTCACCTTCAACTCCAAGTGTTCCACCATGGGGGCTGCCACCAACACCTACTGCGGGACTATCTACAGCCAGCCGGCCATGAGCCTCATGCGCCGCCTGCCCATGCAGACCATCCAGGAGAACAAGCAAGCCACCTTCTCACCTGTCAGCTCCTACAGGAACGCCTCGCTGCAAGACCTGCTTTCCTCCATCTCCTACGCGCACAAGGAGAGCATGGTCCCGGGGGACCTGCCCCTGCCGCAGGCCAGCCCCATGGTGCCGGCCCGTGGCCACAGACACAACCCGCTGCTGTGCGGGAGCGGGGAGCAGGGTTTGTCCTCCTACCCGTCCCACTCGGGCTCTCTCATGAAGAGCAACGCTTTGTACCACCCGTCACCAGCTGGTCACCACCCTGCGGTCAACACCAGTGCCTTAGCTAATCCTGTCAGCCTTATGAGCTTGCCCAGTGACACGTGCAGCATGACAGCCGTGCCGCACCACGGGCATCTGCATTCCTACGCTAATAACCAAGGGGCACACATGAGCTTGCTGGATTCGCTGCAGGGCCCCTACCCAGGGGCTGTCCACCCCCCTGTGTTGGGCCAAGACAGGTTCCCAGCAGACCTGGACCTGGACATGTTCAACGGGAGCCTGGAGTGCGATGTGGAGTCCATCATCCTGAATGACTTTATGGACAGCGACGAGATGGACTTCAACTTCGACTCAGCTCTCCCGCCGCAGAATGGGCTCAATGTGCCCGTGCTGCCCGGGGGTCCACAGCCCACGAACCAGAGCTGGGTGCCCGGGTGACGCCTGCCCCAGGGTGGGGGCTTGCCACTGAGAAGCCACGAGGGGAACATTGAGACTAACTTTTTTTTTTCCTTTCTCTTCTGCCTTTGTTTGTTAAGATGGGCTAGAGCCGTCGATCTGAGCTTGAGATCGAACACAAAACACAAACTGTAGGGTCAAATACTGAGATGGGGTAGGGTCCCCAGCCCGCAGCCCACACATGTGCCCAATCCACTGGGTCCTCCTGCGAGCATCCTCTGGAGGACGCAGGGCAGACGGGCTGGAGAGGCAGACCAAGCCAGGCGGGTCCAGAGGGGGAGCAGGAAGGGAAAACCATTCCAGATGGTCCCAGTGCCCCACTGCAATGGTGCCAGTTTTATTTGTCCTTGGGCTGGGTGACGGAGCGGTGACAGCTGGTGGCATGGGAACCACTTGTGTGGGCATCCCACTCTGGAAAGGGACCCTTTTCTCTGAGTCACCTTGGGAAATGAGTCTTCTGAGTAGTAGTGTCAGGAGTGGGGACCCTGCCCCAGGTCAAGGGCCGGGGGGGGTCCTCACCCCCAAACCCTGGTGGAGATATGAGCTCTGTCAAGCCCACATGCCCAGGCCACCTCCACAGGGGGTTTCCTGGTGTGGGTCCAGGCAGGTTTTCCTACCAAGCAGGGAGAAGGGGGGGTTGGGAATGGAGGGAAGGGTGCACAATCTGCAGCCCTGGTGACAGCATCTTGGCAGCCCACGTGCTCACTGGGGGCGGGGGGTGCCACGTCATGCCTGCCCATAGGAAGGCTGTGGTACCCTGCCCAGAGCAGGCGTGGGCACACTCCTGCATGTGGTGCACAGCCCTGCACAGGGTGGTCCTGATGGGTGTGACATGCTGCTGGCCTGGGTCCCCTGTGCCGGAGGCTCAGGGGGAGCTCACAGGGTCGGGGAGGGGGGGGGCCTGTATTTATTTGATTTCATGCACTCTTTTGCCATTGAGTTTTTGCATTGGAAAGAAGAAAGGGTTGAACTTAGGGAGAGGAGAGAGGCCGTGGGCAATGCCGACGGCTGTGCCCTACTGCACGTCTCATCTTGGCTTGGCCATGGCTTTGGGTGTTGGATGATGGGGTGGAAGCTGGGGGGCTGTGATGTGGGTCACCCTCGAGAAGGGTGTGTGTGCGTGTGAGGAGGGTAGGGATGTGGTGACCAGGTCTCCAGAGCCAGCATGGGGTCCACCCAGCCCCAAGCCTGGGTGACCCACGCTGCTCAGGGAGGTGCCACAGGGCTCACAGCTGGGCTGGGGGGCTCCTGGGGGGCCACTGCTGGTTTCAGGAGTGTCTCTAGCTAGCAGGCAGCATGCCTGTCCTGGAGGGCTTGCTGCCCATCCCCAGGATGGTCCAGGCGGCTGTCGGCAAGAGGGGTCAGCCCTAGTGCACCCATCTGCCAAGGGCCGGTGCTCCGTGGGGCTGGGGACCACAACTCACAGCTGGTGCTGCTGTCTCTGTTGGGAGCCCAGACCAGCCCCACTGCTCTGCGGGGCAGGAGTGGGCTGGGGTCCCACTGCCATCCTGCCCAGCGGTGGGGGCTCCCTGCAGCAGCTCAGCCTCGGTGCAGTGGGGTTTTTGGAGTTGGGCAGGCTGATGGGCAGCCGGAGTTGGTTGGTCCCGAGGAGCTGAGGGGGCTGGGAGGAGAGGCTGGGGGAGCTGCTGCTGTGTCTCAGGGGCTCTGCACAGCCTGTCTTCCTCCTGGGCACCACAGGCTTCCTCTGAATCCTCTACCCCTGGTGCACTGAACCAGCACACTTTCCCAGCCCAGCTCTTCCCTTCCCACACCAGCACCTCCTCTACCAGGGTGCAGGTGCTGGGTCCCACCGAGCCATAGGGGAAGTGTGGCCGCTCGGAGCTGGGTCAGGATGGGACCCATGCGGGGGCATCTCCTGCTCCCCTCCTGGCCCACGAGTCTGTGGCAAAGCGTGATAGAGGAGCCCCATGTGCCACCCTTCACCTTCGCCCTGGGCACATGGTGGGCATAGTCTCTAAAGACATTCTTACAAGTTAATTAATTATGTTTACATTATTTGATCATGTACAGAATTTAATATATTCTATTATATATAATCTTTCTTGAATGCTTTTTTAAAAAGGATTATTCTTTGGTCGGGATCATTACTGCATTCGTTTTATACACCACCTCTCGTTTCAGGCATATTTAAAATCGTTGGAAACCGATTGCAAATGGCTATTTAATACCCAGCACCCCAGCTCCGCACACGGGGTGTGAAGGACTGCTCGCAAGGAGAGGCAGGGAGGGCAGCTGGGGCTGCCCTGGAAGAGAAGGGGGGCCCTGCCCCCCAAGCATGGGAGAAAGGGAAGGAGTCCTGGCTCTTCCAGGCGTCCGACCTGCAGGCACACATCCAGCAGCACACCAGCATGCCGGGCAGCATGGGCCAGCTGGGGCTTACCCTGGCAGCCGGGCATTTCCAGATGGGATGCTTGGGCACAGGGACCCGCAAAAACCCCTTCGGTGTCACAGATATGGGCTGACCATTGTCACAGAGGGGAAGCCGCACCAGCAGTAAGAGAAAAGCCCCCCCTTGTCCCGCGCCTGCCCCGCTTGCCCCTGCCCACCTCCCCCTGCCCCGCTGCGTGGAGCCCCCGGGCATCCACCCCTGGGGCACGTCCCCTTGCGAAGCTGTCTTTGTGGTTCGTGACCGTGGGGTTGTCGTGTGTGCGGTGGAGTCGTGTTGGTAAGCGTCGTGTGTACAGTCGTCGTGCGGTGCAAGGGACGGCGGGCAGCGGGAGGCAGGCACGGAGACACCACACACCCCCCCCCCCCCCAGTGGCTGGGACCCCGGGGAAGGGGGGTGGTTGGAGCAGGAGGCAAGACGGGCTGGCCCCGCCGCGGCAGAGGGGGATGGAGCCAAGGGCCCCGGGGGTACCCGGACTGCGGTGAGGTGGTGGTGGTGGCACAGGGATGTTGGGGCTGTGCTTCTTGCCCGTGGGGCAGGCAGGTCCTGGGGGTGGCCAGCATGGCTGTGCCCCCTGCGGCTCCTGCTGCCCTGCTGCTGGCCCCACTGCGAGCATGGGGAAGGAGAAGCCAGGGCTTCATTTCACTGTCCGGTGGTGGCTCCAGGTTCCCCCTCTGGAAACATCTCCCTGAGCACAGGCCACCTCACGTCCCACCTCGCTCAGCTTCAGCCTCCCCGCTCCCATCACCTCCTCTCCCTCCTGGCCCTCCCCGCCTCACAGGACAGCCTCTGGGGACAAGGAGCATCCTCCGCTCCCAGCCCTGCTCCCACCCAGACCCAGCCCTGCCCGGAGCAAAGACCCGGTGTCAAGGGGACACTGGAGGGGCCCCACCGGTTTGCTTCATACGGCGGTTTTTGGTCCGTCCTTTCCCTCATATTTATAACTGTACAGACTGGGGGGGAGGGTCTCTGACAGGCGTCATCTCTCACCACGCATCTATCGTAGGCAATGGTAACTTTCTTGATTGTGCTATTAGAGTTTGTGTATGTGGCAATGTAAAGAACTGTGTATAGTGCATTGTACAGCATATTTTCATGAATAAAATTGTTTTAAATATTACATTGAAGGGCTGCTGCCTTCAATGTTTATGTGTGTCTGGGCTGACAGGAAGGACATTGCTGGACCAGTGAAGCTGGGGGCACCTGGGGAGAGCCACCAAGGAGAAGATGCGATGTTTGGTGGAGCTGAGCTTGCACCCAGCATGGGGACGGTTGGGCTGTGGAGGTGTCTGTGAAGTCCTACCTGGACACAGCCATCTGGACATCATCCTGGGCAGTCTATAAATATACGTATTTACTGAGATTTGCCAATATTTTCTGAGACTGATGGCGTGCCGCAGTGTCACAGCTGCCTGGTGCAGTGGTGAGTGACAGTGTCCGGCTCACGGAGGTGCTCATTCCCTGCACCCGCTGCCCCAAGCCCCTTTGCTCCCTGGTGAGGTTCCCTGCCTGCAGCTCCCAGCCACTGGCCTGGAAATCCCCTTTTTCAGCAGCTGTTGGAGCTCTTTGGACTGAAACTTCCCCTTCTCCCTGCTCTGCAAATCAGGCCGATGTCCACCCCCTGCCCCCACCGGTGACTCCGCAGCAGGACCTCCCTCCTCACAGTGAGCGCTGCTGGGACACAGACAGCCCGGCGCATCCTGCCTGTCACTGGTGGGATGGGCCAGGGAGAAGAATGCCCTGCAGAGCCCTGCAACAGCAGTTTGTGCCCGCTGCTGCGCAGCCAACCCCATGATCTCCAAAATGGGTCTTAAACCAGCCCACATGGTAGGTTGGGTTTTCCCATTTTTGTGAGAAAACATCACGCAGCGCCCAGGTGATCGTTGCTGTTCTCTGTGTCCTCAGCAAACCCCACTCCTCACCGGAGAAACTTGTAATCCTGGTTTTAAAGAAAAGAGAAAAAGAAAAACAACAGGAAGAAAGACGTCAAGTTGGTTTGACAGGATTTATTTTCCATAAATCCTTGTTGATTGGCATTAATTATATCAACCTTTCTGGTTCTTTATTCATTGCATTCCATATCAGCCATTCCATTACTTTGCCTGGGATCAATGTCAGGCTGACAGCCTTGAAATTACCCATGTCATCCTGTTTCCCCTTTGAAAATATTAGGCCAACCTCCACTTTTCTCCCAGGGCCCTGGAAATTCCCGTGTGCTCTGCACCGTACCAAAACTCAATGGCAGTGCTCCAGGATGTGCTTCAGCCAAGTCTCCTGGCCCGTGGTTTTCCCTCCTGGAAGACAGCAAACCCCCAGTGCCAGACATCCCTGTGAGCTCCTGAGCAGAGCCTGGTTTTGCTCCCCAAGGTTGTCCTCCTTCCAGATGCTCAGTAGAGCTGTGCGCTGACAGCTTCTGCCTGCTCTGCACGCACTGACCTTCTCCCAGTGCCATCTCCTAATGCCACCACCATCACCAGGAGCCCGGCAGGCTTAGCCTTCGCACAGCTCTCGGTGCACTGACAGCCCTTTTGCAAGCACGACCTTACAGCCTCTTGCAAGGGTGGGATTTGATGCTGTGCCAAGAGTTCGGACAGGATGGGTCAGTGGCCGTTCTAGTCAGAAATGCAGTGGGAACGCAGCCTGGCTCACTTCCCACCCAACCTCACTCCTGCTGTGGTGACACCCTCACCCCCTCCACAGCAGCGCCCTTCCCAAGGAGCAGGCTGCTCTTCTGTGGTCATTTCAGCCCAAACATCCCCTCTCCCAGCTTTCCTTGACCTTGCGCTCAGCCTTGCTCTTGTTCTCAGCTCCAGCTGCTCCCTGTGCTCTCAGTCTCCCAGGTCTGCCCAGAGCTGGCCTCCGCCTCCAGCTCTCTGTGCCCTGGCAGCTCCCATGTCCTTCTGCTCTTCCCTGCAGTCCTCCCTTCTGCCACTTTCTCAGCCTCGTTGCACCAGACAGGAAGATGAGCATCACAACACCAGGGTAAAGAATTGCATCCCACTGATACCTCATTCATGGTGCATGTATACCCTGGATGCAGCGAGCTCATCATGCAGATTTGGGTGTCAGTGATGTCCTAGTGTCCTGGTCTGTGGACATACCTTCCTAGTCATGAGCTCAAAGCCACCATGCCAATGGATAAACCATCAACCAGATATACTCCCCAGTGTGACTCTCAAGCTATAGATGATTTCCATCTGACTGTAAAGGCGGACTGCTCTGCACGTATCTCACCCTTTGTCCTGCTCTGGGCATCAGAAGGAAACTGTGGTGCAGGTCCTCATGGCAGCTGTGTCGTCCTGAGCTGAGAACTGAGAACTACCGCTCTGTCAGCTCTCCTTGTGCTCCAGTCTGGAAGGATCCACTGTGGAGGTCCTCAGCTAGGGCACACATCAGATGGGGGTGAAGGGGATACCAGACGGCAGTGAGTTGGGCAGAGACCTGGGCTCAAATTCAGCTCAGGTCTCAAAGGGGAAACCTCTGGGGATGCATAACAAGGCTGAGAGATCAAAGCTAATCCACCAGCTGATTTGTCTGGTTCACACAGGACTACCCTGTCCGGCCAAGGACCCCTTTGAGAAGTTGCTCAAAGCCCGTGGTCCATGAGAGCTTTTCCTTCCCATCCCAGCCGTCACTGTGAGCTGGATGAAGCCAGCAAGGCAGAAGAAGGTGGCTGGCTTGGCCCATGCCTGTGCAGCCTGGAGAGCACTGACTAGTATCACTGGGAAGGAGGTGCTCTTTAGCGAGTGTTGCCCAAGACCTGTCCTCCAAAGGATGTCCAAAACATCTCGGTGAGGAGGCCTTCCAAAAGAGCAGGAGATGCATGTAGACCCCTGCACACCCAGGCAGAGCTGAGGGGAGGGATGCGGGAAGGTGGGCTGTTTTAGAGGGGAGCAGGATAAGAAACGGATGGGGCAGGGGCAGTAGGGGTTCGGCAGTGCTCCTCGTGACCTCCTCAGGAGAGAAACATTCTGGTATGGGGAGCTCTGGGATGTGAGGAGCCTTTATCCTGCCCACAAAAATGCCTTCACTGGGGCTGTACTAGGTGCTCTGCCATGTCCCTTCCCGCCCCCAGAGCATGCAGGGGAGGAAAGAGAGCTCAACATCCCCACCGAGACCAGGGAACAGGCAGAGGTGGAAATCCAGCATGTGCCCTGCTGTCCCCGCTCTGCTGCCCTGCACCAGCTCTGCTCTGCCCACTGCCTTCGCCTGCCTGCGAGGCAGGGATGTCCCTGCAGGGCGAAGAGGCACATCTGGAGTCATGCAGAGATTTTTCTCCATTTACAGGCTGTGGCTGGGAGAGCAGGAGGGTCTCCAGCAGCTGGGGGCTGTGCCTCTGACCCTTCCCACCCCATCTCGCCTCGACAGAGCCAGGGCCAGTTTCATCTCACTGGCGTTGGCTGCAGGCTTGTCCTGAGAGGATACTTTGACATATTTTACTATTATATGTGATAACTGGCACTTGAAAGGCTTAATTGGAGCTGCAAAACTGTGCCACTTTCTACTGCTTTGAAGACAGCAATCCCTGCATGGTCATGAATACTCCCTCCACTGCACCAGTGGCCTTCCCATTGCCCCTGTGTTTGAAGGCTCCTGGATGACCTGGAGGGATCCAGCCCACAGGTGTATCACTACTTTATCCCTGGAGCTGAAGGTCCTGGGGAGGGGACAGGAGCTCCTGTGAGTGCTGGTGGGACAGGAGCCAAGCCTGGGCACAGCATCCCCCTCCCCGCAATCCCACAGGCAGATGTACCCACAGACGCCCTCAGAGCATGCGGAAGAGGATAAGGACAGAAGGCTATAGACAAATAAGGAGGAAAGCCTTCAGGAGCATGTGTCTGTCATAAGATATTCCCTTGCAGAAATCTTGGAAACCTTAGAAAGAGTTTTTGCTCAATGTTATTAATTAAGGCAAAAGAATCCCCATATGGAAAGAGAAACAGTCAAGTTATATTTTTGCTAAATACGCGGCACCATATGGTAACATACAGAAAATTGGCCACATAGGCAGCCTAGAATATATGTTACCATATGTTCATATGTACTTTATAATTTCTTTGTTTTTGATAGAGGGCATTGTCTTATGGGGCAAAAATGAGCAGCCCACCCCAGGGAGAAGGAGAAACATCACAAGCTGCTTTTGCTGAATTAAGCCCAAGGAAGCAACCCAACCACCTGGCCTGGGGGCTGCCTGTGCAGGCAGGACGGATAAGACAGCACGAGGGCAGTGTGAGCTTCCCTGCTCTGCATCCTCCACCATACCTCCTCGGTATGGGCTGCACTGCTCATAACCTGCGTGTGCAGGCTGGGGAGACCTAAAGGAGGAGGAGCAAAGACCCTCCCTTTCATGCTGTCCCCAAGAAACCTTCATTTCCCTACAGCAAAAGCAAGAGGAGAGAGAGGGAAGGGTCTGCTGGGAAAACGGTGGGGACCTTGGGAAAATGCAAAAAGCCTCCATCCGCAGCCCTTGAGCACAGCACAGGACCCCGTGTGTGTATGCATGTGCACAGGGCTGGGGTGCTGCTGGCACGTTGCAGCAGCACCGATTGTGCAAACGTGTGTTTCCCCGGGGAGGTGGCTGCAGGAGGAGGGCTGTACATTTTGCATGGGGTGTGGGTGAGCGTGCACCCACACTAACACACCCCAGATGCTTTTGCATCAGCTGTGTTGTGTCTCGCAGCCCCCCGAGGGGGTTTTGCTGAGCAGCCAGGACAGGAGGCAGCTCAAAGTGAATCAAGCTCCAGCCGCAGGTGCCAGTGACTGCATGTGCCACAGCCAGGGTGTGCACAGGGCTGGCTTTGGGGCTGTGCCCACTTGTGCTGAGCTCTCACTGAGCTTGCCTCCCCCAAACAATCGGACCAGGGATCTCTGAGCAGTGTGTGCACGCATTTGTATGTGCACAGGCACGTGCAGGCACAGGGAGCTGTTATTTACCCTATGGGGAGGTTGTCACACTGGGAGACAGACCATGGCATGGCATAATGTCCCCAGAGACCAGGTCCTCAGAGACCAGACACTCGGGTGATCCCCGGCAGTGCAAGGGTACAGTGCTGCCTCCCCGGTGTCCCTCTCAGGGGACAGGCCAGCCGTGCCCCTGACGCAGAGCATGGCCGCAGAGCTTTGCTGTGCAAACATACCCCAGCGTTTGGCCCTGCTCAGTACAGCTCTAATCACTTCTGGTTTTTTTCCTTTTTTCTTCAGCTTCGTTTTCCCCTCTGTCTACCCTTAATCTTCGTCCAAGGACAGGCTGGAGCTGTGCCTTGCCAGGCTGCTGCAGCTGGCACTGCGCAGTGCTGCCCCTGCACAGCCCCGGCCCCAGCACCCCCTCGGCTTCGGAGAGCCTGGACCCTGCAGCTCCTCACGAAGCCATAATTTAACCCACAGCCCCAAGAGCAAGTTTTCAGGGCTTGTGGCCGGCTGATTAATAGTCAGAGAGTCTGCGGGCTCCTGGCCTTCCTGACTGCCCTGCGCTGCTGCCGCTGCAGAGGTTTTAATGCAGGGCTGCAGAGAGCACTGGCTGGGACTGCGGGGAGCTGAGCAGGTGATGCGCTCTGAGCAGAGGCAATGCATCCTCATTCCCAAACCCACCAGCACCCTGGGCTGAACCCTCAGAAGTCATACCCGAGGGGAACTGTGGGACCACAGCCAGGCAGGCAAGGAGGAGGTCCCCGGTAGCAGACACCTTCGTTGCTGTCACGACTGGATTTTTGGTCCCAGGTCTGTTTGCAGCTCTGGTGCACAACCCATGGCTCAGCTCTCTGCTTACAAACATTCCTGGCAGCTGCCAAACACTTGCTGTAAATACAAAGCCCCTCTCCATGCCGAGCACCAGCCCCTCTTGCCGGAGGTTGCTTGGCTTTCCTTGTGCCGCCTGCCGTGCCCTGTGCTACGTCCCTAGGTCCTGGAAAAGTGAAGACTGCAGTGAAACTGTGTCCCATCAGGGAATAAGGGCTGCTCCTGTCTGAGGGGGAGCTGAGGAGGTGACACCCGGTGTCCCCATCCCATCCAGCATCCTGGGGGCTGCACCCACTCCCCACTGCGTTGCTTTCCTCTGGCCACAAGGCAGGGCCAGTGCCAGAGCCCCGCTGTCTGGGAGCATGTCGTGAGCTGTACGGTCTGGCTCCTGCTGCTGCAGCTCAGGAGATGCCAGGAGATGTGGGCGGCCTGGAGGCTGTCTGCCTGGCCCAGAAATGCCTCATGGGTTGTGACAGGCTTGGCTTGTGCAAGGGAGCTTGCTGGTTGTGGGCTGAGACCCTGGGCCTTGTCTGCACCCACCGATGTGCAGGAGATCCGTGGGTGTCTGGGGTGGATGTGAACCCTAACCCCCTTGCAGGATGCAGGGTGAGTACAGGAAGGGGCTCCTACCCCTGCAGCCACATGGGCAATGCTTTTAAGGGGATGAGCTTTTCCTCACTGGCTTCTTACAAGAAGGAGGATGGGCTGTGCCTGGAGCAGGGGGGCTGCAGCTGGCAGAGCCACTAGGGGTGGGATGGGGTGCAGGGAGCTGTGCATGGGGAGTGTGACCCCATGATGCTCAGACCATGTGTGCCCATTGAGGCAGCCTCAAATCTGCAGCCATGCCTGGACACGGTCCCTCCGGGTGGCCAGAGCGGGGCACCTCCAGCCAGAGCAGGGAGCTGGGAAGGACCCTCTGCGGGGGGGCGGCCGGGTGTCGACCTCCCCGGAGAAGGGAGAGCCACCGGAGGAGAGGGAAGCAGGGTGCAGAAGTAGCCGGGGCAGGGCAGAGACCCTGTGCCCCCACCGACCCCTCAGACCACAGGCAGGGGGAGGCAGACCTCCCCCCTGCCCTCATGCCTGCCTCGAAGGCCAGCAGGACCTCCCTCTCTGCTGGGGCAGCCTCTCCCCGCACAAAGCACAACTGCGAGCCTTTTGTGCCGAGGTCTGGGTGGCTACCACCGCCCAGCCAGCCCTCACCACCGCCCGCGGCGAGCCGGACTCCACACACGCAAATGCAGGGCTTGCTTCCAGCCCCACTTCTAAGCCCCCCTTCAGCTTTGGAGGAGCTTCATTAAAAGGAAACACAAACCAGAAGCAGAAGGAAGCACTTTTAAGTTGCTGGCAGCTTTGCCTGTCTATGAGTTATGAGGTCTTGCTTTATTCATGGAGCAGAAAAAAATGCTTATCTCCTCAGAGTCCATTATGTTTCATTTGGAGCCCGGGTGCAATCGGTGCTTTGGCAGAAATATCCCCCTGCCCCGCTCACCCTCCCGAAACTTTATCTCCCTATTTCATTACTGGGAGTTGTGCTTGCCCTGGTTTATCAGTGGTGATAGAGTGGATTGCTGACTTCTCTGCTGTCCTAGCAAAAATGAGGATGGAGACATTCTGCTCCAGGTTCCTGCTATTTTCAGAGACCTTGGCTGCATGATTTATTCATAAAAAAGCCATTATTTATGCCAAAGAAAGAAGACAGAATGGGTTAGCTTTTTAAGTGCTTATAATGCATTATATGGTACCTTAGCCTGCCAGACATCATTTATAATTGTAGAATCCCTTAACCTCCTTTTTCTCTTTTTCCTACCCTTCACATCAGTGCGGAGGGTGATAGCAAACTCGGTAATTAGCAGAAGTTGACAGATGTGGCAAGGAGAGGTAAGGTGAAATATCATCGAAGGAGACGTTTCTCCAGCACCTAAGTGAAGAAAGACCCTCCCTCCTCCCAGCCTTGATCTCCCGGCATAGGCAGTGCAGGGAATTGAACGCTGCCACGAAGGCATTAGCTCATGGACTCTGATTCTGGTAGCTGTCCAAGTTGTTGGCTCCCAGCTTCTGTCTTTTCCGATGGCCTGCAGGTATGCCAGCCTGTTCTCGTCTTAAAAAGGGTCCCAAGAAACCCATCCCTGCTCTCACTGGAGGCCAGCACAGCCGGGTGCTCCAGGTCCCTCCTGCTGCCACCAGCACCCTGGGCACTGGGGCTCCTGGAGGAGGTTGGCCCAGCCCTGGGACACCCCAGGAACTTGCTGTCACAGGTGCTGTTACCTGCTCACCCTCACTGCAGTCCCGGGGGTCTTCAGGCACCAAGTCCCCCTTCCTTAGCTCTTGCACCATGAAAACAGATGTCAGGACAGGATCAGCCAAAAAAGAAACAAACTCCAAACCTATAAAATGTGATGGAGTTAAAAAGCAGGGGGGCTGGGGGCTGGGCAGCGCTCAGGGTTGGTGCAGCAGCCGGAGCTCAGCCTCTGCGAACAGCATAGCGGCTGCCGGTGCCATAGTCTCTCACCACCGAGAGCTCTCGGGGTTTTTAGCCCTATAGCCGAGAGCATGTTGGACTTGGTCACCAGGTCCCTTCCAGCCAAAGCGCTCCTTCACTAGTCCTACCATCGCCCCGCAGTGAGAAACCGTCCTGGGCAGCACTGACGTGACCTTCTGCCTTCAGAGCTGAGTCACCTCATGCAAAACAAGGCACCAGGGAGGATTTTAAATATCTCTGTGTTCCTGGCTCTGTTGGTCTCACGTAGCCTGTTTCCCCACATCACTGAATCAAGGCTGAAAGCAGTGGGAGAGGGGATTACATCCTGGGTCTTGGAGGAAACCACGGCATTCCCAGTATAACCCATTCTGAGGTGGATGCAGAGCTGGTTTAAGAAGCAGCTTCAATTCACTGTGTTTGGGAGAGGCTGCCCTGTGCTGGACCCAGCCTTTGCAAGGACACAAGGAGGGGAGCGGGTTGTCCCAGCAGCGTGGGCAGTGCCAGGGAGGGACGGGGATGTTTCCCCAAGCTGTGGAGGTAGAGAGGTTTGCCTGGTGCTTTCTCCATGGGGTGCAACGTGATGGCCAAGGGGACAGAGCGCCTCACCACCCCAGATCAGGGGGGGCATGCTGTCTGTGCACATTCCCACCTGGCATGAAGCACCCACACTATGGACTGCAAGACGAAACACAAGAAAAACAATTAGCTGTTTGGAGGTGAGAGGCAGCCTTCCCCTCCAGCTTCTCGTCTAAGCTGGTTTCAAGTAGGAGAAAATCCCCATTAAAAGGTAGTGCCATTTCCAGGATCCTTGAGTTCAAAAGCAGAGACAGAAATCTCAGCTCTGATTTTGCTTTTTAAGCCTAAGATAAATAAAAATGTAAGAGACGGGAAATAATGTAATGTAATCATCAAGGAGAAGAGAAACCAAAGGCTCAACTCACACACACACACAAATATAAACACACACACAGAACACATTTTAAAACCAATTAAAATCCCTTTGCAGAGAAAGCTCTTTCACCCACTCTCTGGGATACAGGCTATCTGCTTCCTTGGCGCACTGTATATGAATAATTAAAAGCTAAACATATGTTAAAAAATGCAAACAGTACATGATCCTGGAAATTTTCTCTCCTTATTATTATTTCCACAAGAAAGCTGTTAAATGGTTATAAAACTCATGAAATACGCCAGCCTTGGCTTCTCATGCGATTCCCTGCTTTGGCCAGGAAGGAGTTAAAACCATTTGGCAGAGACTAACCCATTAGGCCTAATAATTATGAAATTATAGAGGTACTCAGGTGACTGTTAATTTCACACATACTGTTCAGCTCTGTGGCTAATGAGAGCCTGAAGAACTCAAGTGCCTCATCTTTCTTGTTGAATGGTGACCTGCAATTAATGAGCTTCTGCAAGAAAAGGCAGCATTTTGCACTTGGGGCTAATAAGATGGCTTTTGTGCAGCAGCATTGTGATACCAGGAGCTTTCGAATGAAGATTAAGAACTTTTCCCCTTATTTATTTATGAGCGCTACGCAGTCCAAGAGACCACACATGCAGAGAAGCAGCCCTGGTGTGAGTCTTGGAAGAAACTTAAGAGCACAGTTGCTCCGAGGCAACGGCAAAATTCCTCCATCTCCTGCACTGGGTAGTAATAAGGCGGAGATAGAAGGGAAACGACTGCAGAGCAATCACCCATGATGGGGAGGAACCGTGCAGGTGTGGTTCAAGGAAAAAGAAATGGATAGAGACCCCTCTGTGCCCCCACTGGCACACACATGCAGGCACCAGGCACGTGCTCACCCATCCCCACCACAAAGAGAAAATAAGTCCTCACGGCCAGGAGTGACCAAGCCCAATGCCTGTCTTCGCCGCAATCTCCAGTTCAGGACCTGCACTGAGACCCTGAAATCAATTCCAGAGGTGCTGACATAATTTCTGCCCGTTTCCAGCCTTGCCTAAGTGCTGTGAAAACTGGATGGCTGCGATGTGCATGCAGGAACCTCCAGGACTGTAGATACCAGGCAGCAGCAGCCCAGTTACCCCACCAGACAGTCGCAGCCTAAACCATCGGCCGGCTGCAGCTCTCAGAGTACACGCATTTGTTAGAAATGGGGATTTCCCTACCCTCACTCTGTCAGTGTTTGTATAGTTATTCTTGGTGGCAGCATTATTATAATCATTATTATTAACACCAATTTTATCTTTAAATCCTGCTTACGTTGACATTTGCTTTGTATACACACATAGGAAGTAATAAACCCCTACCAGCCGAAGCCGATGGGCCTTTTCAGGGTGCACACTCAATTACCCACATTTGAGCAGCTCAGAAATACCTCCTCTGACAGCCCTGACCGTCTCCCCCTCCTTTACGTGGCCATCTGAGTCTTGACCTCATTCAAGCTGGGGTTTTAGCAGAAGGACGAGAAGCTGGCCCAGGACACAAGTGTGCAGAGCAGCAAGCTGGGATCCAGGAGACCGGGACTGCCTCCCTGATCCTTGTTCACTGGCCGCACATGGGTGGGGAGCCCATCCTGCAGAGGTCCAGGGGTGCCCAGCTCTGCTTTGTGCTCCTGCAGTTCCCTGCCATTAAAGCCTGTGGCCTCTCCAACCTTCTGGAGACTCCAGCTGATCTGCAAAGAGTTTCCCAGATAAAAGTCTCATGGAGGAGATTGATTGCTGAACACCTTCCCCAGCAAGGTCTGTCCTCTCTTGTTGGGCAGTCCTGGTTCTCCATGGGCACGCTCTTCTCGTGCTGTTTTGCCAGATGAGGTGAAGATGGTGGGTCCTGGATGCTTCTCAGTCCATGACTATGCTCAAAAGGCTGTGAAAGCTCTTGGTCCTGGGTACTGTGTTTTCTCAGGTGAGTACTCCTTGCTTTGAGAGATCTCTGAAGATGCTGGCTGTTTCCTCTGTGCCTTCAGAGGGTGAAAACTGCACCTCACAGATCCTTTGAAATAGCCACCCCCTCCTTGACAGCCCTCTGCCATGGCTGATGCAGAAGAAGAATAAAGAATAATCTGTGGAGGAGCTGCTGAGCATGCTCCAGCACATCCAAACTTTTCTTTAAAAGCTGCCATGAATAGCTGCTCCTTCCTTTGCCCTGGTTTCTGTGAGGCTGCAAACAGGGCACACAGATCTCTGCCTGCCACGTGTCTGGTAGGTGTCTTGTCACAGTAATTGCTCCACCATTATTTCTACAGTCTGATCTGCAAGTGCTTGAGACAAGAATGAACCTCTGCCCATGGCACAGAAGACCCCATGGAACCCTATGCTGGCCAGACCCAGGAGATGGCCAGGGATAACCATCCAGAAGAACCTGCAGCCAAAGCAAGACCTCCTCTCTGCAGACAGCAGGCACAGGTCCTCCCTGTTCCTGCAGAACCTTCTGCTCACCCAGCAATATTGCCCATGTCCTGCTCTAGTTGGATACTGGATGCTCATCCTGGCCTGGGTGAGACCCCAGGAGCTCAGCTGTTCTGATGCCACCCTACAAGCCCCAGTTGCTTCAGCAAACTGCAAGGGGAAGAGCTGTTTGGGGAGGTGGGGGATGTCCCTGGGGCAGAAAGCCTGCTGCTGTGTCCAGCATGCCTGCTTGAGTCCTCCAGGTCCACTGGGTGAGGTGACCAGCTAGGCAGAGGCACTTTGCTGTCCAAGGGCTGGGGGCATCAGCAGATGTAAGTTCAGTGATGCCCATCAGCTCCTGTTTCCCTGTTCTCGGTGAAAACCATCACTTTCATGCCCAGCGGGGACACCTGTGGTACAGCACCACACAGACACGCTCTCGTCACAACTGGCCCCTGTGGCTCTGCTGTGGATTTCTGCTGTCACTGTGAGTGTGACCATGGTCTTATGGGCGACCAGCCACGTAACCATGGCTGTGCCACAGCAGCCAGGGGTAGAGCTAAGGTCACCACTTGGGTTTGAATGAAACAATCCCCCTTTCCAGAAGCAGTGGGTTTCACCCTGTCAATACATCCTGGCTTCCCACTGCTTCCCTGTCCCCACACTTCAACCTCCAGCATCACCAAACCTGAAGATCCCTGCAAGACCCCCTCCCAGCTCTCTGCCCTCACTGCATTCCTTCCTGGCAGTCTGCAGCCCCATGGGATGCTCGTACAGGAGACAGCCTTGCTCCCTCGTCTCACATGCTTCTCTCCCCTGTGTGACAGCAGCACACACTCTCATGTCTCCATCAGAGGTGGCTCATCCCCAGCCACCCATCAAATGCTGAGACACTGGTGCACGCTCTCCTCAGGGGCACACTCCCCTCTGCTGCTGTTTGGAAGCAGCCAGCCTGATCCAGCGAGATGCTCATCTGCGAAGCAGCAACCTGGGGCAGCACAAACTCGTTTGCATCCTGGTCCCCCTCCCCATCGAGGACCTCGTGAGATGACTTCCGCCAGCTGACAGAGAAAGAGAAGTGTCATGTCAGGGGGAGCCGTGCCATGCTGATGAGCTGGGAGGAGGATGTGCATGCTGTCAGGAGCTGGCACGTGGCTTTCCATGTGTGGCCTTCAGTTGTTTTGCCTTCTTACATTTAAAGTCAATCATGCGGCCGTGTACAAGGCACCCTTCACCAGAACAGGGAGGAAGAGGCACTGAAATGTATCTGACAAGGTGGGTGACAGCTGCCCTCCCGCAGAGCCTGGAGTGAGCTGGGGGAGGGAAGGAGGTCTGCTCCCTTAGCCCTGTTGGGATGGGGAGGGCTGAGGGGCGGCTGCCTCCTCCCAGCCCTGTCCTGTCCTCCTGGGTCTGGCCAGCATCCCCTCCTTCAGCTAGAGACAACCTCCGTCATTGCCTGTCCCTTTTCCTGGGCTTGCATCTGGCAGAGACAGACGCTCCCTGGCTGGTGAGTCTCTCCCTCCTCCAAGAAAACTGTATTTGAATATTTGCTCATTGGTGCAGTGACAAAATAAGAACATCCATTTGAGTCTCTAAAAAAGTCTTGTTTTCTCTGTGGAAGAGCTGAAAGCCCAATGCTCATAACAGCATGATGGGGTAGATATGTGCTCCTTTCCACCTCATGCAGTCACAGCTTAAAAATGAAGGTGTTCAGGCAGAGAAAAATGCTATTTTAGGAGTGTCTGGAGGTCTGCATGGGAGCCTTGCTTTAGCCCAGCAGCCCCTGCGTAAGCACCTGCTTTCCTGCTGTTGTGCAGGGGTAAATCCAGCCTCTCCCTGGCTGGAGGAGAAATAGCCACCAGTGTCCAGGCCCAGGACAGACCCAGAGGTTGGTCTGGTGGGTGATCCTGGGTGCAGAGTGACGAGCAGCAGCCCCTAAAGTGGCCATTCGAGTGTGCTGTCTCAGGTGGGACGGCGAGGCTGGTCCATCCACTGCTCACAACATCATCCTCTTCCCCTTCTTTTTTGGGCTCAGTCCATTTAGGCCACTGTTTCCTTGACATGTGGCACGCCAAGCTGATGGCTTCCCCAGCAGAACCCGGGGCAGAGCTGGTGCGTCTCGCAGGCTGTTCTCCTGCAAGCACATCCCAGGAAATGCTTGGCCATGCTGTCCTTAGGATTGCTTCAGCTCACTGTTGCATTTACCTTCACGTGAGCCCTTCCCTGTTTCATTCCCAGGCTGTTAATGAAGAGGAAATCATACCGGAGCCAGGAGAACCCCTCAGTCCCACGGGCAGCCGAGTCCTGCTGCTAGGTAAAGAACTAATGCATCTCCTGGAGAGCTTCCTGAACACTGTGTACTGCCTGACTCCTCTCCCATCCACATTTCTGGAACTTGCCTGGGAGAATATCTTGAGGAACCCTGTCAAAAGCTTTGCACATATCTGGGTACGTGACACCTCCTGCCTCCCCCTCCCCCAGGCCTGCTGCTCTGCTGTACAAGGAAATTAGATTGTGCAACACACTTTGCTCCTGACAAACTCAGGCTGGTTGTTACTCATTTCCTTGTTATCTACTACAGGCTTGCAATAGCTTGTTTGATTAATTGTTCCAGTGCTTTTTGGGCAATCAGAGTTAAGCTGACTGGTAGGGAAGTCCCAGCTCTCCTTCCCTGAGTACAAGCCCAGGACACATATGAATGCTGAACTTCAGGTCCATCTCCCCCTGCATTTGCTGCCCTTGATGGATTTTTTTTTCCCCATCTAGGTGCTCAGCCATGCCATTTGGATGTGCATTTTGCCTGGCCCTGGATCATTACCAGGAAGCAGCCCAGCCTCAGCAGCACTGCAGACCCCCTGTGCTCAGAGCTGGAGAGATGCCGGGATGTCCTGGGGGCTTTGATGCAGGACTGGAGTGGGGTGACCCCCTGCTTCCACCTCGGCAAACTCTGCAAATGAGGTGCTGTCACAGCACTCTCCAAACTCTCAAGCTGCAACAAGGTCTTTTACCATCTCATACCAGCATACTCTTCATACAGTCCCTCTGCTGCCTTCTCCTCATCTTGCCTCATCCAGGGTGAGCATTCTCTCTCTGCTTCTTCCTCTCCCGCTCTCTCTTCATTGGCTCTCAGCCACACTTGCACGTTATCTGCATCAGCCAACCCACCACCCCTGAAGCCAACCTACAGTTGTATATTATCGATGCTAATTAACCCAGCTTCATTCCACTACAAGGTGAAAGCAGCTTGCCCTGACTCTGCAAGGGCTCTAGGGCACCAGGGGGTCTTCTCAGCTTTGCAATAAGCTTATTTGCAACCCTTTGGTCCTCACGCCTCACTTTCCCCATCTGCATGACGTGGGCAACGAGCTGTTCCAAGGGAACAGGGTGGTGGACCCATAGGTACCTTTACCCGTGAAGTCCTTGTACCAGGAAGAGCTGCAATATGCATTTTCATGTGACCAAGGAACTGGATGCTGAAGAAGTGGAGGGAAGACAGGGAGGTCCATTAGCTGCACAGAAATGCACACAGCAACAGAGCCATCACTCCAGAGCATGGGCAAACACATCACTGGGGCTGACCTGTACTGGACTGAAGGAAGTCCACATGCAGTTGGAGGGCAGGAGAAAGCCTTGCAGCGAGACATACAGCGCCCGGTCTGCTCAGCTTATCAGAGGCAAGACTGAGAAGTGTTTTGATTGCAGCATGTAAGTGCCTTCATGGGGATAAAATACCAGGTACTAAAGGGCTCTTTAATCTATCTGTGAAAGACAGACCAAGAACCAGCAGCTGGAAGCAGAAGCCATGGGAGTTATATTTAGAAAGGAGGCACATGGTTAATGGAGGCACAGAGAGGGGATCGAGTGCCCAGGGGAGACTCGGGCCAGGGTCGGACACCACCGGCAGGGGAGTGCAGAGGGGTTGGAGGGCAAGGGACTGGCTCTCCGTATGGGGGGGTCAGAGCAGTGGTGACAAGGCAGTGTGGCCCCAAGCCACAGATGGGGAAACTGGGGCTCAGTGGGGCAGATGTCTAAAACACATGCACGTGGGTTTGGGAGGGTGGGGTATCTGCCCATACCTATCGGGTATCTGTGTATTTAGGTGTGTCCCTCAGCATCGTGCTGCTGACACCCAGTGCCATCTGAGACACCCTGGGGTAGCCCACCTGGCCACCATCTGTCACACCAGAAGGGCACAGGTTTCTTGTAGATCCTCTGTCACATCTGCCAGCCCCGTGGAGATGTCTCAGGTCCCCCAGAGCTTCTTGAATTGCACCAGGCACCTCTGATGAGTGGCAGAGTTACACCCCTCATTTGAAAGCCCTGCTATCAGCAGCATAATTATTCTGCATAGACACTCCCAGCACTGCTCAGATGAGCTACACCGTGTTTCATGTACCTCTCCCCAGGCACTTCATTATAACAGCCCAACACGAAGCCTGCTCTGATCCAAAGCCCCTGGTAGGCTCCCTCTGGCCTCCAGAGAGCTGGTGCAATGCAGTGCACGTATCACAAGTGTGGCCACTTCGCATTAAAGCACAGATGTTTGGGTAGTACATCTGATACTGAAGGATCAGTTCAGTCACGTAATGAGGTGCCTAAGTACTCAGGTAGCCCTGTCCCCTGTGAGTGACTTGGGGGTCTCAGCCCTGCAGGGTTCCTGTGGGTCAGGCACTGCTGTGAAAATGGGGTTGGCAGGGTGAAGGTCCAGATCCATTAACGCCTGAAGCACTTTTGCATCAGCGGGATGTAGGAGGAAAAGGCAACCCCAGCCCTGATGTAGGATGTCCTGCCAGCATCCTGGGTAGCTCTGTGGGAGGCTGGTTTTCCTGATTAGCAGGACCAGGCTTGGGAAAGTCCTCCAGAGCTGTTCATCATTGTGAGGGCACCAGGCATCCCAAAACAGCCCCTTGTGCTGCTTATCCAAGCACCATGTCCCCGAGGACCATGGGACCTGGCTGCTCCTGTCCTCCCCAGTGCTGCAGCAGTGCAGGGAGTTGAAGGCGGAGGCCATGCGTGCTGCCTGCCCTCGTTAGACACAGCCTTCAGCCCAGCCATGGCTTCATCTCCTCTGAAGGAGCTGCTGCTGCCTGAAAGGGGCAAACGAAGGTGCCAGCCTCTGTGGACGGTGCAAGGGAGGCTAGTCAAGCTGGCTGTGCTTTAGGGGACCGAGCAACCAGCCAATCCCATTTCTGTTCTTGCCACCAGAGATCCCAGCTGGTATGGGAGGGCTCATGTGAGTTGTGGGACTATGCAGTTTGAGAAAGCCAAATGCTGGAAAGACTTTAACTTTCTCTGCTAAGGGAAGATTTGTGTGCTTAGCAGCCAGAATGGAGCCAGGGAAGCAGCAGGAGCTGAACAAAGGGCTGTGCAGCAGAAAATGTGCACTCGTAGATACCAGTTCACACCTGTTAACCGCTGTGAGAAGCTGCCAGCAGCACCAGGAGTGCCATTTAAATGAACCTTGCACAAGCAGGTGTGCCATTTATCCATTGTCTGGAATCACCGAAACGCACGCACCGCATCTCTGCCCTGGCAGTCTTCCCATGGAAGTGGCTGCATCATCTCAGCTGGCTGCAGAGGGGAGCTGGGAGATGCCCTCAGCCCTGGTGTACCAGCCCAGGGAAGGGCTGCCGTGCCCAGGAGCTGCTGGGTGGCCATGCCCTCCAGAGGAGCGAGTTCAATGGCAAGCTCGGTAGAGAGAGAAGATCCTGCTCCTGTGCTGTCTTACAGCAGAAAAATGGAGATGGAGCTGTAAAAACCCAAGTAATCCCTCAATTTGCCCAGCTCGCAGTGGGCTGGGGAGGAATGGCAGGGTCACAAGCATGCAGGATGCTTTCCAAAACCACGTCAAGGCTCTGCATGTGTCACCAGCTATGTCCCTGGCCGCTGAGCTGGGAAGCCACCTGCCAGCCTGCCTGGGAGGTTTGGGGATGCCGTTTCCTGGCAGGTCTCCATCTGCACAACCTATGGTGTTGACAAGCCCCACTGAGCATTGGGAGGGAGCCAGTGTCTGGCTGCCGACCATCTCTCTCCTCCTTGGCTCCAGCAGCATACAGGGTTGCAAACTGCCGCTAAAAAATACTTGGTATGTGTGCATATGTCCGCTGGGGATACCCTGTCACCTTGTCACTGTGGTATGGTCATAGGTTGCTGCTCTGTAAAGCATCTTGTGCCAAGCATGTGCCTGTCACACAGTGATGCCAAAGAGATGCCTGGTTTTGGCTGCTACCCTCATAAGCCTCCTCTGGGAATCCTTGGCTCCTACCCCAGGAAAAAGGCCTTGTGACCAGACTGGAAGACAACACTTTCAAGCTTAAGAGCCCCGCCAAGGACCTCTAAACCTGCAGGGTGAAGACTTCACTGTAGGACAAGGTATGGCAACCAGAAGTGAATTACAGCTGGGAAAAGTAAATTTTCTTTTTTTTTTTTAAGAAAAGGTATTTATTAGATGGGGGGAACAGAGAGATGTTTGCAGTCAGAACAGCACCATAGCAAAGCCCTGGTGTGATCTTGCATGCCCAGCCTCCTCCAGGCAGGTCTGCCCCAGCCTCCCCCTCTCTCAAGTGCTTGCTTTGATCCCCTCACCGGGGAGAGGTGCCTGTGTTGATGACAAGGGCTCCTTCCCAGTGCATGTCACAGCCATCCCCTCCAAAAAGGCACTGGGTCTCTCCCACTCCAGATATCAGCCCACTGCTTGGGAACACAGCTGGGTGGCATCTCCTGCAGCCACCCATAGTTAAGCCATTGGTGCTTTGAGACCCCACAGAGCAGCACAGAACAGGCTGGGAGTCCAGCACGCCGTGGTGACAGTGGTGACAGCGCAGTGGCACGGGGCCATGGCACATGGCAGAGCATCTTCCCTGGGGCGGCGGGTGGAGGTGAGGAGCAGGGCCAGGCAGCTGAGGCCGGAGGGGGCAGGGATCTGGGGAGGGTCTGGGCTGCAGCACTCCCCCAACAACAGCCACCTCGTGTGGCGCTTCCTGCAGGGCCCTGCGGCGGCTCTGACCCGCGGCTGGAGCGCGGCTGACCGCTGCGGGCTGCACCACTTGCAGATGCAGCAAGGGGCAAGGGCGCAGGGAAGGGGGGACAACACGCCCCGGAGCCCTGCTCCCTCCTTCCCAACACCTCCCCCCCCCTGCCATGGCAGCACCCCCTCCCCAGGAAGATTTCACTTAATAGCCCAGAAAGCACTGGGGAGACAGATTCACAGGAAAGCTCACTGGCCTTCCTCCAGCCTCATCAGCATGACAATTGCTCTCTGCCTGCTCTGGTTTAGATCCTACCCTTAACATTTAACCACTCCCCATTAATTTCCGAATTGCCACACACATCGCGGAGTCATTTCTTGCCTGCGCTGCTGCTCTCAATACCGGGCCGGGCTCTTCCCAGGGAGGCCGGTGCCGGGGGTGCCGCGGGGCAGACCTGGCTGCGGACCCCCGGTCCCGGGGGGGAGTATGGGAACAGGAGGAGCAGGGAGCTGGGGACCCGCCACTTGGCTTTGTCTTGTGGCAGACACATGGAGCACATTAGCAGCCTTTCAGTGGAAGTTTGATCGATGGGGAAGGCTTTCTAACTGACTATCAAAGCACGCATGGTATGTGAGAAGCAGACACCAATTAGTGATGTCTTTTTAAAGGCTGCCTTGTTAAGAGGGGAATAAGGGGAAAGAATGAAATTGGCCAGAAAACATGGAGCTATTTAACCTTAATTAGAAGAAAGGTGTGGGCTTTGTGAAAAGGCCATTTCTGAAAGGGGTTTTTCTCCCTGGGTATAAAGAGATCCTGCCTACTTGTTAGAGACTTGTTAGAGTTTATAAGACTGGGCAGGAGGCTAACTTGTAGAAATGCCTTTTATGCCACTTGAATGTGTGGCTTGCTTATTATAGTCTGCCATCCTGCCAGGGTGGCTGGTGGAGAGGAGAGGAGAGAGCAGCACTGCCAACTGGCTATAAATTTCATGAACATCATAAATGTAAGTGCTTTCTGGAGAGCTGTACAGATTGCACATAAAAGTCCCCCTTCTGTCCCTGTAAACTAAAAAGAGGACTTTTTTGGCAAATTAAAAATTGTAGAGTGTCTTCCATGCTGAGCTAGGAAGCAGCCAGGCTACAAATCCACAGCTACAAAGTCACAGCCGCGCAGGGAGGTCTCTTGCACACGCTGCACGGCAACACCGTGACTCAAGGGACAACAGGACCAAAAGCAAGGGGGCTGCAGCCAGCTCCGAGGACCCCAGCACCAGGACCTGGGGGAGGCTATGTCTGCCCCCCACTGCAAGGGCTCCCAGAGGGAGGAGGACTGTGCCACCTCAGTGCTTGTGCTGCTGCCAGCAGACAAGGCATGGCAGACCACGTTGCTAGATTGCATGCGGCTGTAGAGAAGAGAGGGATTTTTCTAAGAGCCGTGGGACTGAGCATTGCTCCTGGCTCTTCCCCAGTCCTCCTCATGACCTTGGGGAGGCACAGCACCTTTGGGGCTTGGTTTCCTGGCCCTCGGCCGGTCTGGAGCAGGCAATGCCCGGACACAAGATGTGTTGCATGCACGGCTCACAGGCAGCAGCCCCTCCAGCAGCTCAGGGGCTGTGTGGCACCGAATCAAGGAGAGCCCTTTGAGATGGGAACACGTGCTCTTCCCCTGCTGTGGACCCTGACACTGGACGTGGTAAATAAGCACAGAAAGAGGCATTTTCTCCGTCAGCTAAACAAGACTGTGCTTTATCCCTGTCACTGCTCTGCTGCGCACTGCTGGTCTGTGCAGCCCTGCCAGGAACATTCCCAGCCTGCTCCCGCTGCCGTCCTGCGCGGCTGTTAAAGACACAGAGCTCGGCCCTCGCGGGGCTGCTGCGGGCGTCGAGGATCCGTGTTCGGATGGCGCCTGCTGTCTGCATATCCAAGTGAGTTCAAGTTCTCACTGCACGTATCAGATTTTTTTCCCCTTGCTGTTTAATAAGGACCATAAATATCATCTAATGACTGCACAGAGCAGGCATTTAAAGCAGTCAGGGGACACACACACACACACAGAGTGCGATGCCCGCATCAGCCACCTGAGTCCTGGGGGCAACACGTTCCTGCACAAAGAGTAGGAGAAAGGGCTTCCAGCCCAGGCTAAAGGCTGTACAGGCTAGCAATTCCCCATGCCAGGGAGGGCAGGTGGAGGGGGCACAGCACCTCTTTGGTCTTGTTTGTTGGTGCAAGCCACCCTGCAAAGCTGTGATGACTGCAGTGTTTGCTAAGGGTCAAAATTGCTTTTGTGGGGCATGGCCAAGCAGGGCTGGCCAGACGTGCCCCATGCAGGCACGGAGCGATGGAGACCTGCCATCACCCGGCTCCAGCAAAACAAGCTGCACTAGGCTGAGGCTCCTTTTTAGGCTGCTGTCTGTGCACCATCAGCATCTGCTGGGATCCCGAGCTGGACCTCAGCTCTGCTTGGGTGTGGTGGACCAGAAGCACAGCCACCAGGCCCATGCCAATGGGCTCTGTCAGCTGGGTTGCATGCCCAGCCTGCAGTCAGGGGATGCCACATGTCTGACAGCAGTGTGAGCACCAGGCTTACCACCTCCAGGAGGTCTCTGTAGGATGCTGTCCCCTCCCTGGCTCCCAGTTGCCCCCAAGCTCCCTATTCACCAGTGGGGTACTAAGGGACTTTCTTATCTTTGGTCCCAGGTTTCCTGGGCTTTTAGAGAAGAGCTTTGCAAAATGCACCACACGCACATGGGCAGTGTTAACCCTGGGAGCAGTCCTGGGCTCTGTGGTCCTTAAGGTGGAAGGAACGTGGTGCTGTCCATCTTCAGCCAGTTGTTAATGATCTCTGTTCAGTGCTGGGCCCTTGGAGGATTATGCAGGGACATTTCTGTCCCCTCAGGCAGCTTCAGTCTCTACTTCGACAAGCTGTCCCTATTCAACATCAGCTCCTGCCTGGAAGCTTGCAGACGTGGGTGCAATTTTAGTTTGCAGGAGACCACAGTGTGCACAGCTCCCGGACACTTTGCAGCTTTGTTCCAGATGTGATGGCATTGCTATTACTCTTTCCCTCAGACAAGAAACTTGTCCTGCCATTACACCTCCTCAAGGGTCTCCCTGAACCAAATGGGAGGGTGCAGGTGCCAGGCCCTGGCAGCCCCTTTGCCTTTCTGCAGAGTGCATGTGCCTGAGATCCCAGGATTGGCAGGGAACTGTGGCTTCAGCCAAATAAAAAACAGGGCTCAGTGAGGCTGCCTGCTCCCACGTGACATGACAGTGTGTGAAGAAAGCTCCCTCGTGCTCAAATCCAAGGGAAAAGCATGTTTCTTGGGACTGAGTGCTGATTCCCTTGCAGCTGCCCAGCAGTGGCACATCACACTCGGGGTCCTTTGGCCCCTGTGCTGTGGATTTGGGCAGCTCCACTCTGCGCCTGGCTCAGGTGCTTCCCCAGCACGGGACTGGCATTTCCACTGCGTGCTGTAGTTCCAGCTGTGCAGAAGAGACTGTTTTATGCTGGGCAAGCAACCCACGTGATCCCATGCACAGGCACTCAGTCATCGGCACAACTTTGTCCTGAGATAGTCAGCTCTCGGGCTCAGAGGAGATGCAGTGTGGGCATGGAGACACAGCACGAGACCATTCCCAGGTGGAGGGTTGGACTCAGCATCCTGCTTTGGAGGCTACGGGGATTCTCTGGACATTGTGGGGACTTATGTTGGTTTCCCTGGCCTCAGTCTGCAGCAACATCCCTGAGCATTTTGAATTTACCACGTAGACACAGCTGAGAGGGGTTAAGCCCTGTGTCTGACCCCGAAGCAACGAGGCTGGGCTTGTCAAACCGGGGCTGTGCCAGGATGTGCCGGAGGTGAGTGCCAGGAGCCCACGGCAAACCTGCATGCCATGCCGTGCCATGCACAGCCCTGCAGCCACATGTCCTCCCCAGCCCCACTTTTGGGCAGCTCAGTGCCAGAGGGGACTGTTACCACCTCTGTGATGATGCTCCCAGATGCTGCAGCCCTCATCCCACCCCAGCGCTCCCCATTTAACCTGGAGCTGTGCATGTGCTGGGGGGCGAGTGGGTGGCAGCAGCAGAGGAGGGCAGACACGCCGGTGCCAGCCGCACCCAGCCGCAGGGATGGGAGAGGGTGAGGTCCCTGCAGCCCTTCTGGAAGGCAATCCTCCCCCAGCAAGGCTGCGGAGACCTGCCAAGGTTTAGGGGAATAAAAACAGCACTCGCAGAGGAGTTGCAATAGCCCAGCATTACGGGTGGGCAGCTGACTATGACCACAGCTTAGGACAAGACTGTCACCAGCTGGGCTCGTGTCAGCTTGTTCCCAGCTCAGGAACATGCTTTAGAGCATCCCCAGGGGAGCATGGGTGTCCGTGCAGGGCTGAGGATATTCTGAAACTGCAGCTGAAGCCCTATGCAATTTTTCTGGACCTCAGGAGCCTTGTGAACCCCAAAAGCTGCTGGGCTGCAGCAGCAAGCTTTCCTTAACCTGCGGCATGGATGGCTGCGACCCCCTACAAGCCCTTGCTGCAGGGGGATAGGCTTGCTTAGAGCATGACCTGTCCTCAGATGACTGAAGCTAAACCAAAATAACCCTGGTCCAAGCCAAGTTGGACTGCCAGGACAGCCTTTTGCATCAGTTCCCTAAATTAGAATAATACTGAAGTGAAGCTGGCATGGGGACAAGCCTGGCGCTGCGAGGGAGGCAGGAAGGACACCAACAAATTCCCAGGCCCCTTTCACAGCGGTGGGTCAGGCTTTCTTGGGGATGAAGAGGCTCCAGGTCTCTAGAGCCAGGGGACAGAGGTCAGGGCTGTGGCATGGCTGGGCCCTGCTGCGTGGCTCAGCATCCCCCAGCCCCTCTCCCAGGTGTGCAGCCCAAGGGCAGCTGCCTGCTCCCAAGTGCGGGCTGCCTGCTTGCAGGCGGGGAGGGTGCTAGTGCCAGCAGAAGTGGCTCTTACTCTGGAGCCTTGTGGCAGGTGGCTTTTTTTCCCCCACTTTGAGAGGGCTGAAACCTGATGGGCACGAGCTGGGATTGCACCGAGTTCTCCAGGCACCGCGGAGGGGCAGATCCTCCTCCAAACACCGTACCTGCCCACCTACCCCTTGCAATGTGTGTGTGTGAGTGCTGCAGAGAGGGGGTGCTCCTGCTGCCTGGGGTGAGCGGCTGGCACAGCAGGCGAAGGCTCACATCTCAGCAGTGCCCTGCGTGACATCCAAGTGGGGGGATCTGGCCTGGGGACAATCTATGTCTCCAGCGGTGCTTTATGCCAGCAAAGGGCATGGGGGGACAGCTCTTCACATGGGGAGGTGCTGCCTGGCATCGGGATCTGTGGGATTTGGAGCCAAGCAGGGGTGTCTCCCCAGATCAGAGGGGCAAAGCTGACCACCCCCCTTGTGAAGAGGATGCTGTGGGCAGGGCTCACCCGCTCTGTCCTCAGCCACTCAGCTTTGCTTCAGGCCTCTGTCCTGCAGCCTCAGGGCTTGACAGAGGAGTTTTGGGAGAAATGGAGTTTGGCTTGTGGTTTGAGAAGGTCTGAGAGTCCCTGCAGTGCCTGCCTCCAGTGCAAGGGAGAGTGTATCCAGATCTTTCTGGTTTTAGCTGTTACGTGAAATACATCTGTTTCCCCCCTTTCCTTCCACGTGCTGGGCGTCCTGCTTGGAGCCACACTGTGGCCCCGAGAAAGGCTGGATGGTGGCTGTCACACTCTGTCATTGCCTCTGCAATGACACGGGCACTTAGGATGCTGCCTGGCCCCTTGCACACAACCAACAGGATGAGCAGTGCCCATCGGACCTGCGCCCCAAAAGCAGGGCCACAGGCGCAGCGTGACAGTGGGGATGCACGTTAACACAAACCAAACATGCTCAGAAGGGCTCTGCCATGGCTGGAGCCATGCAGCCGGCTCTGCTGCTCCGGCTGGCAGGGAGGCAGGAGCAGGCAGAGATGTGTAGGGGTAAGTCCCTGCTACAGTGGTGCCAGTGCAATGCACTGGGGTGGGAGCAGAGCAGAGTCCGACCCTAACACAGGGTTCTGGGTGCCTGTGGTTCCCCTCAGGAGCCCCCTAATTGTTTTGGAGAGTGTCACACTGGTGATGCCACCATGCACAGCCAGGTAAGATGCCTTGAAAGGCTGCATCTGGACAGTGGCTGAGGGACCACAAAGGTCAGGAGCAAATGAGTGCTGGGTGGGCTCCAGGAGCAGCAGAGGGTTTGCAGCTGGCTCACCACGGGGTCCTGCCACCCTGGGGTGGCACTGCAGGACCCCCAGCTCTCACAGGAGATGAGAG
Organism: Falco peregrinus; assembly: GCF_023634155.1. Classification (NCBI taxonomy): domain Eukaryota; kingdom Metazoa; phylum Chordata; class Aves; order Falconiformes; family Falconidae; genus Falco; species Falco peregrinus. The sequence goes on from NC_073723.1 coordinate 121,329,504, forward strand.
CCAGCTGCAGAGCACCAGTCCCCTCCCCGGAAAAATGCCCTGGCTTTGAAGCATGGTTCAGTCCAAGTGAGGACGAATGCAAAACATGAGGGTTTTGGCAGGAAAAGATTTCTGGGGAAATTCCAGCCTGGCAGAACAAAGACCTTGGCGTGCACAGGGAGGGGGGCCAGGTCCCTGGAGGCAGAGACCGGGCAGTATCATTGCAATCTTGCCCCCCTTGAGAGAAAAATAAATCAGCAGGCAGTTTTCCCCATGGAAACATTTCAGCGTTGGAAGAGAAGCCAACAAGCCATCGTCACCCACGGCAGCAGGCACTGCCATCCCGGATGCTGTGTGCAGGGCAGATGGAGCAGCTCGGGAGTGGGGGGGAGCCTGCCACTCAGTCACCAGCGACACCAACCCCTGTCATCGGGGTAGTGCCAGGTGATGACAAGCAAATTGCTGGCTGCTTTAGGGATGTAGTCGTTTTTCTGGAATTGGATTAGGGAAATTGGATGCCTGGTGTAACAGGGCACAACATTGCCCCTGTGATCCTTGCAGAAATCAATGAGTACCCCATGGCGGGGTTCGGAGGATGTGCAAACCTGAAGTTGAAATCATGGGCCCTTCAAGGCTATTACTTAAAATGATTTTACTGCGTATGTACAGCCTGAAAAAAGCAGAGAAACCCCTAAGCTCCTGAAGCTGCCCTTCCTCTGGTGGCATATAGAGTCACAATGGGCTGTCATGCTTTGGAGAATCTGCCCAGAGCCTTTCTGGAGGGAGGGGATGGGTGAATATTTTTCGTGATGCTCAAAACTCCCAGAGAAAAACCTGAAAATGTGGCAGAAATGTCAGAAGCCAGTGAGACTTTTGAAGAACGTGTCCTTTGAAGAATGCACAAGGCTATGTGAGCTCTGCCTTCCCATGCCCTTAGCACCTGCACTGGGAACCAGTGATGCTGGGGGAGATGCTGGTAGCTGCAGTTCGCAGTCTCCTGCGTCTGTGATCTGGAGATGCTCTGGCAGCTGCTCCGGGGCAAATAAATGGGCTACAAGAGCAGCCAGGCCAAGGCAGTGGCTGAATCCTTAATGAGGGGCTAAGCCCAGCGTGGCCCCTGCCCAGCTGGGGACTGCAGGAGGGTGCACAAAGCTCCGGCTGAGAGCAGGGGCTGGGCACGGCTGACACGAGTCACCATCCCCATGAACAGCTACTGCCTGGCAGGTGGACGTTACACATAGTGGTGAATCAGCGAGAGGCTTAGCCCAGCATGGCACCTGTGACAGGATGGATGAAGCAAAAGAGGTGTGGTCTGTAAAGCAGGAGGGATCCAGGCTCTCTCAGTACAAGTACAACTGAAACACAGGCTCCCAGCAGCACAGGACCCACCATGGGCTCGCTGAGCGCTGGGCCAGGCTGTGGCCTCCTGGACAAGGAGCAGCTTGCCAGGCTGCTTGTGTCATCTGCCTGACCTTGGGGATGGGTGGGAAGGTGGGACCCATGCTGGCCGTTGATTTCCATCTGGACCTGTGAGATAAAAGGATCAGGTGCTCTGTACCTCAGAGCTCTCTCTAACTTGGCTATTTCTTTGTGCCTTAAACAGCAATTAAGATTAAAAGTGGAGCTGCCTTTGCCTGCGAAAGGCTCTGTCTGACTCCTGTCTCCTTACTGCAGTGCTGCTCTGATTTCCATCTCATGCATATCTTATTTAACATTCTGGATACTGTTTTGAGTGCCCCAATATTTTAAAATAAATTGCTGCATGTAAAAGACTTAATGTCACATTCTGTTATTCTGACTGTTAAAAGAAAAGTGAAATCTTCAATGGGGCTAGTGGAGCAGAAGCAATCACGCAGAGGGAGGTCCTATTAATGTGTATTACGTTTCATTATTCCAGCACTGCATGTCAACTAGCTTCTCATCAGAACTCACGCAACAGATCACAGTATTAACTCCTTGCAACCAAACAGGGGGGCAGGCTTTTTAAACTCTTTCTGTGTTCCTCGCTTCCCTGGCGTCGTCTCTCTGATGCTGTTCCCATGTCCTCAGCGCACACACGCAGGCTCCGGCGCACGCTCCTTGTCACTGCAGCCCAGCCGGGTCCCCGCAGGGGTGGGAGCAGGCTGCATGCCCCCGCAGGGAAGAGGGGGGCAGCCAGGGAGATGGGAGAGGGAAGGGGATGATGGAGGGATGCGTGCAGGAAAAAAGCAGGGAGAGGGCATGGAGGAGGATGAGAAGAGGACTGAGACACAAAAGAAGAGGGTCCCCTGTTCTGCCAGTGCATGCTACCTTCTCCCAGCTCCCCAGCTCCATCAGATCCCATCAGGGAGTCACCGCAGTGGCTGCCTATCCCTGAAAATCTCTCCAGCCCCTGGGTAGTTTTGTCTCTCCAGCCCCTTGGCTGCTTTCCTTCCCATCCTCCTGCCAGAAAATGCTCCCTGGACAGACCTAGAAAGCACCCACTGGCTTCAGGGGTGTGATATGTGCTGTGGGAGAAGCACCCTCATGGTGGGGAAGGGGATGTGGGAAATGGGAGGCAGACTGCAGCCTTGGGTCAGACACAGACGAGTGCTGTTGCATTTATCAGCTCACTTTCTCCAGAAAGCCTCTCCGTCCCTAACCAGAGCTGCCCCTCAGCAATGTGGGTCCACACAGCCCCAGGCACAGCAGACCCAGGCTGGTAACCAGACCTGGATCTTCAGCCCATTCTGCACGTGCAGGGCATGGCAGCATGGAGCTGCCCATTTCCCTATGGACCGCGGTGGAGCTGGAGTCTTGTCATTGCAGGGAATGGGGAAACATGAAGCTTAAAAGCCTCTGGGGCCACCTGTACTTCAGGCAGGCTTTTTCTCCTTCCCTGTAGCCTTCTTTTATCCCCTTTGCTACCTGGTGGCTCCGTCCTTTGCCTTTCAAACCCCAGCAGGGCACAGCTTGCTGGGTGCGGGGTTAGGTATCAAACACTGCTGGGCACCCGCAAGCCGGGAAGAGGCAGGAGGTTTGTGAGGGTGTGCTGGGCAGAACCTCACCCAGCTGAGCATGCAGGGGCCATGGGACCAGCATCCCTGTATCCCCTTGCTCCCTTGTGTTAAGCCCACTCTGTATTGGGAAACCCCAGCTGTGTCTGAGCCCAAGAGTCCCTGAACAGTCTGGTCAGGGGAGCCTTGCCAAGTACCCCTACTCTGCAACAGATTGCAAAGCATGTGTATTGAAATCACACAGTGCAGAAACATCCTTACCACCCGTTTGGGGAATGAAAAGCCACCGCGGCTTGGGACATGGCTTAGTGAGGTGCTACACTGCTGTCCTAGGGAGCGTGGGCTCCGAGAGGTCAGCGGTGATGTGAGACCTGGGCCATGGCTGATGACATGTGTGCCCCACTCCTGGAGATGCACAGGGAAAAGGGATTTTAGAGCAGTGGGGAGAGAGGGCATGTGGGATGGAGCCAGGAGAGCACATGAGCATGCTTCAGGCCTGGAAGTATCCATCTGGGTCCTTGGGACATGGGGGGATTGGAAAGTCATGGGGGACAGTGCTAAAGCCCTGTGCCTCCACTCTGACTCCCCTTCTGCTCTCCATCCCAGTGAGCTTGGTCCTGTAGGAGCAATAGGTAGTGCTACGGGAGTGTTATGCCCACAGCAAGCACTGGAAATGCACAAAGCACGTGGGGGTGCAGCCAGATGCGTATGTACATGCCCTCAGCCCCACCACCACAGGCAGTGCTGGATCTGCGCTCTGCACCTTGGGGCTCAGTGGGAACACGTTGCCTGTGCTGCCTTCCTTCCCCAGGGATGACATATCTGCTTGGGACTGCTATCACAGGGCTGGCCCCCTCTCCAGTACCACCTCCTAATTCTGCTGTCCCTCTCAGCATCCTTTCAGTGCCAAGTTGGAGGTACAATGCCAAACCAGCTGGTGTGAGCCCATTGCCAGGGTCATGGCTCTCTTTGGCACGGAGCAGTGCAGTGGGAATTCTGTGGCTGTGGCTTGGGGAAGGGGACGCTTGGAAGCCCAGGCATGGGGAATGTATCAGGGTGCTGGGGCCACTCATGGAGTAGCAGAGGATTTCTTCTGGTGAAAATGAAAATCCTGAAAAAGTAACGTATTTTGTAGTAATAAAAGTTGGGTGGGTTTTATTTCCATTTTCTGTAGGTTTTGTTTTCTGCCCCAGCTTTTCACAGCCTCTGTTTGTGTATTTGTTCCTTTTTTCCCCACCCCCCCCTCTTGTGGTTTTGAGGGATTGAGGCTTTTCTACAACAGCAATTAAAGTTTGGGTTAGGAATTTCATGGGTGGTGGGAAAAAAGCTTATTTTTCAGTTCAGTGCATTTCAAGTTAAATGCTCCTAAACCTCCACCCCAGTTCAGACCAGGGACTTCACCAAAGCTGCAGCAGGAGGGCCATGCACGTCTACTGGGTATTCAGAGGTGCTGGTGTCGGTGAGGACTATGGGTGCAGAAACTTGTTGGGATGGCACCCCTGCACCCCAAGAGTGCCCAGAACCCACCTGACATCTCCTGGGATGCTTCCACTCCAGCGTGGGCCCCTCTTGGCTCAGGTCTGTGGCAGGGAGAGGGGACAGCAGGCATCACGTGTGCTCTTTCCCCACACCTACCTCCCCTGCACTTCTTCCACTCTTTCAAAGAATGTATTAAGAAAAAAAAAAGAAACATGAAATCTACCCAAAGTTTGTTAATTCTTTCTCCCCCCGTTTCTTTCTGTCCCTCTCCCAGTGCTGTGACTGGGGGTCTTGCTGCCCTGACTCTGCCCCTTGCAGCATTCCCAGCATCCCCGCTCCCCACCCTGGCCCCTCATGTCCACACCACCAAGAACCTGCAACAGGATCAGGGCTTGGGGACTGGGGGTAAATTGAGTCCAACAAGCCCAGAACACCTCCACGGGTGAGGGGTGGGCTGAGGCTTCAGGGGCAGGGCAAGGTAAAGTGTGCTGCTCAGTGCCAGGGAGGAGGGAGGGTTCCCTTGCTCTGCCCTTACTGGGGCTACAAAACGTGGCACCAGAGACACTTATCCTTCACCTTCATCCCCTCCTGACTGTCTGGGCCCAGGAACGTGCAGCACTTTCAGAGCTGCCCAGCACCAGCTGGGAGTCTGTACCCCAGGAGGGCAAATGCCACATCCCTTGCTCCTTCCAGTGACCCTTCCCAGCGGGCTGAGTGAAGAGCACAGAGAGCCTGTGAGATGAACTGTGTGATGGTGGAGAAGTTCCATGTTTAAAGCTATGACCCCTTGTAAGGCAGGGGAAAGATACACAGCCCCAAGGGGCTCCTTGCTCTGCCCGGGCTTGGTGGCACTGCCTGGTCACCAGGCTTGTCTGGTTTGTCTGCACTGAGACCCTGTCTGGTCCTTCTCATTAAATCTGGTTTGTCCAACACCGACTGGCAAACGTGATGGCCACTCTCATCCAGGTGATCTCACCCCAGGCATGATATGGCACTACAGCTTTGGTTAAACTAGGAGACAGTTTGGCTGAGGTTTTGCTACCTGAACTTCTACCAACCCTACCTTAGAGCCCAGGTGTGGATGCTGGGAGAGGCTCGAAGTTCATATTATCCAGATTATTGTGCACCAAGCTGAAATAGTAGCAGTAGTAGTCCTTGGTTAAGCACATCATGGGACAGACTCTTCTAGGGAGGGACAGGTTCAAGTGATGGCTGGAGCAGGATGCACACCCTCATGCAAGACTGGCCTGAATAGTCCACATCTCTGCTCACACTGAAGCTAAGTGGGACACATCATCCTACCCTCCCTGGCCAGGCTGGCTTCCTCTGAGCCACCCCTGTGATGTGCATGGCCCAGGACACCTTCCAACTCTGTGGCCATCTCCAGCCTGGGCCCCAGAGACCCCTGGGTCCTGCTTTTGTTCCTCTGACCAGCCTCGCTGTGGATGCCTCCTGTTGCTGAGTGGCGCAGGAGGCTGCGAGGTGACCCCTGACATTAACCTAATTGTTCCCTCTCTTTGATTAGATGCACCACAAAGCTGGTAAATGGATCAAATTAAATTTGAGTGGCGGCAGCACAGCTTTGGAACGCTGATTAGATTTGAAAATACCACATTTAAATATCTTAGCATTTGTGGGGATTAGGAGAGAGAGGGGGAGTGTGAGCAGTGGGGGAGGCAGCAGAGGGGGTGGTGAGGGAGAGGCACTGCCAACCCCTCCATGCACACAGCTCTGTGCTGGGGTGCCCAGCCTGGCACTCCCACCTGCTCCCAGGTATCGGCACTGGCTCTCTGGCTTGGCATGTGGAAGGTCACTACTGAGCTCCAGGAGCAGGCGCATTGCTCCAGGTTCATCTGAGGTTTAGCATCACTGGCTGTGATGGGCTGGCTCCCCCAACTCCTGCCACACTGCTGTCCCCCCCATCCCCACCTGCCTGCTCTTAAATGTCATCTGGCATTGCTGAGATTTATGCTGCACAATGAACTGCGAACTGCAACACAAGTCCATAAATGGGAAAGAAAACTGGAGCTGGGACAAGGAGACTGGTCCTGGGTCTGGATGCTGACCGTGGCAGGGCTGGTTCCCAGGCACCGAGGCCTCCCTCCTGTGATACTGTGGGTCCAGCCAGGAAACATCCCCCAGCACCTGTCAGTCATGGACCCCAATGCGCTGGGACCATGAAACCCCATCCTCACCCCTCTCCAGCCAGCCCAACTGCTGCATGGGGGTGGGGGTGGGGGGGTGGGGGTGGGGAAGCCCAGGGCTGAATGGCCCATCCCAGTGATTGCTGGAAGCTCTGGGACCAGGCTGGTCCTGAGCAGGCTGCGTCCCTCTGGGACCCCCCCTCCCAGGGCATGCAGGAGGCCATCTCTGAAAGCACGTGGGGGAAATACTGCAATGACATACATCTTGTGTGCACATGTGTGTGTCTGGAGGGAGGGTGGGCTGGAAGCTGCTCAGAGGCAGGTGAATGATGGAGGAAAGTGTCTGTAGCTAATTACTCCACAGAAGATGCCAGGCATCGCAGGGGCTGTCACTGACAGGGGATTTTTGCCTGCTCTTGTTCTGAGGGATCGCACGGAGAAAGACAAGTGAGCTCGGCTCCTGCCGGGCCCCGCCAGGGAGTGGGAGACACGGCTCTGCCACGTGCCTCTGGAGGGATGGCGCTTGCCCACACTTGTCAGGCGAAGCCTCTGCCAGAAGGAGCTGGTGGCCACCCCCCTGCCCACCTGCTCAGGCCACAGCGCCGTGCTGCAGTGTGATGGGCTGGAGAGGGGCAAGGCTCCATCACAGCTTGAAAACTTCTGCTTCGAGTGACAGCTGCTGGGCAGCCCGTGCAGCATCTGCCCATGCCCAGAACTGTGGCCTGCAGCCACACAGAGAAGATATCTGGAGGTGCAAGCCCAGGGGCATGTGCAGGCACACACGTGCACCTGAACGCTTCCCATGCAACATACATGTGAGAGCATGTGCAAGGATGTGCACAGGTAAAACCAGGGTATGCGTGTGTGCCCCTGCCTGTTTGTGCTTGCCTGTGTGTGCTGCACCCCTAGCAGCTCTGCACACACTCGAGGTGAGCGGTGCGAGTGCGTGGGAGCACCGTGGTGAACAGGGCTGTGGCGATGTCACCAAAACACATGCACATACTTCAAGAGTGTGCAGAATGCAGGCCAGCACTCTGCTAAGCAGAAACATCTGGGGCACATCTGGCTCCCATCAGAAGAACTCCAAAATATCTTTAGAAGAGCAAAAGAAAAGAGAGAGTAAAAATCCTGCTGGGGCATTCCTGTGCATCGCAGCACCTCGCGCTGAGTCCAGCCGCTACCCGGGGCCAAGTCCCTGCTCGCTTCCTTCCAGCCGTTCTCCAGCCAGAAAAGTTCCAGGAAAGGGAGAAGCAAGATTGAAAGGGAAAACCAGCACGGTGGGGTAAGGGGGAGGAAGGGAGAAGCAGTGAGGGGTTGCAAGGAGCTCTGTGCCTCCAGCCTCCCAGCAGCAGGCAAAGCTGGAGTTGCTGGGAGCAGCTGGGAGTGCTGGTGGCAGGAGACCAGTGAGGGGGCTGGGACCCTGCTTTGGAAACCTGTCCTGGGGAGGAGCAGCAGCACAAGCCGGCTCTGACAAGCAGCAGAGCCTGGCCACTGAGATGGTCAGAAAGGGGTGTGGGGTGCTGCTCCATCCTTATGCTGCCCAGCCTCTGCATGTCTGCCTGTCACCAGATCTCTCAGAGGGTCTTGGTATATCTCCAAGCATCCTCTTCCTCTTGGACAGCACTTGGATGCCAGAGCTGGGGAGGACCCCAGCAGCAAGAAGAGCTTTATGGTAATAGCAACAAGATGTGGGTGATTCAGTTGTCAGCAGTAAATCCAAGCCCAGAGAGGACAGTTAAATAGGGAATGTCCCACTGGAAATTTTGACATTTCAACACTATTTCCATTCTGAGAAAATAGTAAATGTTAAAAAGTCCCAACACCTCCGTGAGGTGTGAATACAGGGGTGGGATTGAAGGACATGACTTCATCTAAGCAAAATGCTTTTGTCTTCCTGAGCAGAAACACTGAAAACAAAATGGGGTGTCCTGAGTTCATCACAGTCTGTGGTGGAAGCCACAAGCCCTTCCTCCCACCCCAGATAGCAATGATGTGTCCAGACAGGCTGGGGGATGATGAGCAGAACCACGTTTTGGTCCTTCACAAATCCTTGCCCCAAGCTGAAGCGTCTGGCTCCTTCACCCCGAGGCAATAAGCCCCAGGGACACTGTATTTGTGACACTGAAGACTGGGCAAGGCAAATACAAGTTTTATGTGGCTTGTGTAAGTTTTGCAGCCTTGGTGTTGGCAGACCCGAGACTATCCAGGCACTGAAAGGCTGAGCTGTGTGATTTCACTGCTGGGCAAGACACACAACCTACAGCTGCCGTAGGTGCTTCAGCTGCTCCTCACCCACCTCTAACCCTCTTCAGACCTCCCTTGGCTGAGCCAGGACATCTTGCAGGGAAACGCAAGGACAGACTTGGCTTCCTGGCCTCTGTCAGCCTCCCCCAGCACTGCTCCTCCCCTGCCTTCGGCACCCAGAGGCTCCCAGGCCATGGAGCCCATGGAGCCCACGCTTGCCTTGGGGCTCTCCCACGTCCTGGAAGGGCTCAGGTAGCAACGTGGGGACAGTTTGCAGGGGAGGGATGGATTTGGGACACAGCTGTTGGGGTGCAAGCCTGTGCTGGGGTTTGAGCTCGGGGCTGTACGTGCAGCAGGCAGGCAGCCTGCCCGTCGCTGCCTGTGCGGGCAGAGCCGTGTTGCTCCGTGGCTCACGTGCGCTCACGTGTGTGTGGGTGCAGCAGGAGGGGTGTGTGCAGGGGTGTGCGGTACATGCGCTGCCTGCACGCCCTTGTGTGCCACCTGACCAGGAACATGGGGTGGGTGGGATATGTCCTGCACGTGGGGTGGGTGCCGTGGGGTGCACGCAGGCTGGGGGGCTCAGTCACCCCAGTGAGGGTGTCAGATCCCCCCCGTGTCCCAGAGTGTGTGTCCAAACCAGCTGCTCAAACCCCTTGCTGTGGGGTGGGATCTGCTTGATAAAAGCCTGGCTCTGAAACAGGAGGGTGCGACACATCCCTGGCCTCCTGCGTGTCCCCCCCAGCGTGTCCTCTGCCGCGGCCACCCGCGACATGTGGGGAAGGGGCAAAGACATTTCCAGAGTGAGCTGTGCGAGGTGCAGATTAAAAGCTTGGAGAGAGGGAGTTGTGGAGGCTGGGAGGGGAGCGACGGGCAGACAGCAGAGTGGATTTCTGCTTGAGTGGTTATTATACCGTCGATTTGAAGAGACAGATGATGGCAGTGGCAGAGGAGGCAATAATTGAAAGCGCCATGAAACATTAATGAATGCCCAGGGACTGGATCAGGAGTTGTTAACGCTCACTTCGCTCTCTCTGTCTAGCTCTCTTTTTAAAGTCAAAATTGTTCCACTGCCCTCTAGGCTAAGGATTTTTTTTTTTTCCCCTCCCTGATTTAAAGGTGTAGGCGCCCACCAAAGGAGCCCTGGCTCGGTGGCTAATCACATCTGCTCTCCAGTGGCTCTTCCACAAGGGAAAGCACCAAGTGAGTGATTAGGGAGAGCAAACTGTAGCACTCACATCTGTAATCAACAGGTTCTGTTGCACGGAGCTAATGGGAGAGGTGCAGGGGAGTGAGCAGGGGAGCCGACGTGGGGCGAGGGGTGGCAGGGACTGCCAGCAGAGATGGCACCGTCCCCTCTGCATGCACATCCATGGAAAGCATCACACCCACGGGAGAGGAGCCAGCCCTCCTGATCTAAGGGCTCAGCCTGCTTGTGGGTAAACCCACCACCCCACCAAGCAGGCAGGGTGAGCCCTGATGCTGCCTGTGGCCCCTCACTGCTGAGAGGAGCAGGGAAAACAGCCCAGAGAGTGTCCCTCTGCCCAGACGCCCTCCCAATGGGCTCTGCAGATGCTCTCTGTGCTGTTTGCCACTTAGTGGGGCCTTAGGGGTTGAGGAACAAAGAGCTTTTAGCAGAGCTGTCAGCGGCACCAGGGAGGTCTCTGACCTGCAGGTACTGGGCTGTCGCTCAAACAGGGCTTAGCCAGAGGCTGGGGGATCCCCTGGCTTTGCACCGAGGGATCTGACATCATTTAGTGTTTGCTGCTCTGGACCTAAAAGGAAATTGAAAGCCCTCACCTAAAGGAAGGGTAAAGTGGAGGTGAAGCAGTAAGTACTTCTTCCCTCCTGCCTTTCTTCCTGGAGACGAGCAGAGGGATGACATGGTGAGGTCCTTGTGTCCCCTGCACAACCAGGGCACAGGGAGAGTGGTGGGTGTACAAGGGAACAAGATCTATTCTAGGGCACAAGGGCACAAGAACTGGTCCTGGGGGACAGAGGGGCTTGGGTGGCTTCTGTCCCTGGGGAGTGCCTTTCGCAGCCCCTCCTGCCCCGGGCATAACCAGCATTCCGCAGCTCCCAGAAGACAGCAATGCTTGATGGAGCAGGGAGCGGGGAAGCCCACCTCCCTGCTGCAGGTCTGCAGCTGGACAGGGCTCAGTGGCAGGGACACAGGCAGCCCAGGCTGCACTCTCAGGGGCACGAGGTAGCCCCATGTCAGTGGAATGCGGAGGCAGGCTGCACTGTGCTCCATGAGACACATGTAACCCAGGCTGCGCACCAGAGGAACTGATGCACTGGGTGCCAGGGTGGAGGAGAGCAGGGTGAGCGCTTGCCTTGATGGGGGCAGCTGGCCCCTTTTCGCTGTATTGTAGCCCAGGATATCCAAGAGCTGTTAGGGCTGGTCCCAGCCACCTGGGCACCCCAGGAAATCCTGAGAAGGCTGGAGACCCTTCGGCTGGAGACCCTGCGCGTGCAGCTGGTCTCCACTGGCATCTTGTCCCGGCAGGGGCAGTGCTGGCTGCTGCAGGGCCAGTGTTTGCCTGCACAGTGCAGGGGAGGAGTAAATGCAGTGATAATGATGGTAACCTTTCTTAATGAGACAAGGAGACCAGGAGCTTAACCATCGCCCAGGTGAGGTCTTCAAGGCTATGAGGTGACAGCGATTGGCAGTGACAGCGTTCGGGAGCCCTGCTGCAGACTGGCACAGTCATTTCTCTTCACTGTCACCACAGACTGTGCATCCCTGATTCATGCAGGGAGCTGCTCACATCCCGGTAGGGTCCCCATCCCCAGACACACCGGTGTCCCAGGGCTTTCCTACACTGTGTGTTCCCACGCACCAGACTGGAACAATTTTGGTTGGAAAGTACCACTTTCTCATCCCTCAGTCCCACCCAAGGCATCTCTGTCATGGGAACTGATGGTGGAGGGATGGCCTTGAGCCTTGGGCTGGGCTCCCTGTTGACCACAGGAGCCAGGGAGTAGCGTGCTAGCCCAGAGCAACCCCCGAGCCCTCTGACCACAGCCTCCACCGCCTCTTCTCAGCCTCTGCCAGCAATAAAGCCTTAACTATGAAATCCAAGAGGCACAACTGAATTTTGCCTGTGAGGCCAGCAGGTTGCACACCCTCTTTGCTAGGACTGGGAGGCCAAGTTGCTCAAGGGTGTCAGAGGAGCCATTCATTTCTGGAGCTCTTCCCAGGCTGTAGTGCTGGGATGAGGGAGGAGCTGAGGTGGAAAGAGCTGTGCTCAGAGGGGTGTGAACAAGCATGCTCCTACCTCAAGCCACTGACAGGACCAAGAGTTGCAACATCGAGAATTTTCTTCCCATCATAGCTTTGAGCACTGCAAAGGCAGGGCAGCTCCAGAGGTGTTAGTAGATGTATTGCTGCACCATGATGGAAAACATAAAAAACTCACATCCAAGGGGCTTGGGGCAGATGGTGCCTGTCTTAAGGCATGTGAGTAGTTCCTTGTGCTGATTGTGACCTCTTCTCCAGGAGCTTTGTCCCCAGGAGGGGGTGGGATACTCCGCAGTTCTGTTGGCTGCACAAGTCCTCGTGCCCCGGCAGGGCTGCGTGCCATGCTGTGTGGTTCCTCCCAACACGGGGCCATGGGGGCACGTCTCCTGGCTGGCTGAGTGTGTCTGGGAGCATCAAAGGAAAATGCACTGCCTGAACATCCTGCAGCCTGGCTACCTGCGAAGGGTCCCTGAGAGCAAGAGGAGCAGGGTGAGGTGGGGCGATCACACCAGCTCTTTGCTAAGGGAGTGTGTCTCGTGTCTCCAGCTCCCACCTGTATCATCTGTCGCATCTTGCTGCCTCCTTGCTCTTCCCTCTGTCCTGTTGGTCTCTGATGTCTCATCTCCCGTGCATTCCCCACCCCCCCCACCCCCCCACCCCCCCACCTCCTCCACAGCCTGACATTCAGCCTGGCTTTCCAGGCTGCAGCACCAGCCCACTCCTGCCTTATTCCACCATCCCATTCACCCTGGAGCACCTCTAATGCCTCTGGTGGTGGTGTCACTCTGCCCTTCCCTCCTCACACAGAGGGATGGGAGAAAGGGAACACACTCCCCTTGCAGATCCAGGCACCCATCCAGGAGCACAGCAGCCCTGTTCACATCCCACAGCTCCTTCCCCACCAGCCACGGCTGTCACTTCCTCGGGAGAGAATTGCCAGGGAGGTGCCAAGTGTATTTTTAGCTTTGCTGTTCGTGTCTGATAAGTGTTTTGACCTTTTTGAGCAGAGCTAATTGTGCCGCCTGCTCCTCACTCCATCTCAGCTCGTGCTCTGCCTGCCGGGGAGCCAAGGGAGGGGCTGCTGGCTCCCCACACCACCCTGACCATGGTGGGAGAGGGCTCCTTGCCTGGGAGTCCCCAGTCGGCACTAGGTGTGTGCCCTCACTCCAGCAGCACATAACACTTCTCTTGCAGCCACATACATGTGCTTTGGGAGCAGATGCAGAAGTGCTAAGGGGATGGGATCTGACCGTCTCACCCATGGGGCAGGACAAAGATGCTGGGTGGGAAATTGTGAGGGGTGGGTGGCTGGTATGGTCAGGGGGCTGGGCTGTCCCTGGACTGGAGCAACCCGACCGTGTTACCTGACATCCCTGTGCTGGCTTTTTTTCCGTCCTCAGAACCAGCATCACTGTCAAGGAACAAAGTGTGCCTCACCAGCATGCTTGGGTGGCACCTGCCTGCGTGAAGTGGGATGGCTGTTGGGAAGGGGCTGGTCCTGGGAGGTCCTGGTGTGGACAGCACAGCTCTCACCCTGGCAGTAACCAGAGCAGAGATGTGGCTGCAAAGCACCCAGAGACAACATCAACAGCCTGGAAACGGCTGTCAAAACTGGCTGTGTCAGACAATGGGGATTTGGGCCAAACTCCTTGCCTGTGCGAGGTGTCTGCCAATGGCACAGCTGAATGGAGGGGAGGCTGCAAAACATAAATGGGTCATTTCACCTCAGTTTCAGTTGACTGGACAGGGAGTGCTGGGAGAGGCAGGGAGGTGGCGAGCTGAAATGTCCTGGCACTGCAAAGGGGTGCCCAGATTCAGCCTCCTGACCATGGGGACAGAGGGAGGAAAGTCAGACCTTGGCCATGTGCGGTTCACGGCAGGGGGAGGGCGAAAGGTCTTAGTCCTCGTGGTCCTCAGCTGCCCTTGCAGCCAGTGCCCCAGTGAAATTTTGTTATAATAAGATCTTGGCGCATCTTTGTGTGCCATAAACATTGATGAATGCCCCTCAAACCTATCCCGCCCCCTCTGCCAAAAAAGACTGGACATGCTGAGCACAGCATCCTTCCTGCTTGGTGGTGGGACCATGTGAACTGCCTGCTCTGGTGCCCAGGGACAGTGTGCTTTGCCAGGGGAGGCCAGGCCTGGGCCAGCAGTGTGCCTGCACTGGGGAGATGCTCTGCGGTGCTGCAGGGAGTGCCGCAGGCACTGGCCTGGTAGCTCCCTGCAGTGTGGGATGCCTGCCAGGAGTGGGAAAGAGATGCAGGGATTTGGGGACCCGAAATGATGCCCTGGGTACTGTCTGATCCCTGCTCAGGGTTCTGCTTGCCCAGTTCATCCTGTTTTCAGCCTGTGTTCCTCCTGATACAGCCTTGCAGAGAGGAGATGCCGGGAGGGAACTCTGCGGTGAGGGCAGGATGGCACTTAACTCCCACCTGGGACCTGCTGATTCAGCTGTGCCCCATGAAAACGCTACAGTGGCGACAGGGAGCTAGCCCCTCACCTGCTGCTCCTCTCTCTGCTGCTCCTGCAGACAGCCTGAGCATTGCACAGAAAAGCTGCAGTCGCCACCTGGATTTCCACCAGCCTCTGCCAGGGTGGGTTTGGTGCAGACAGGCTTTCTGAACCCACAAAGCTCAGAGCTGCTCTTACACCTGGCCCCTCGTTTGGACAGGCAGACCTCAGGGCTCTGTGCACATTGGCAGACCCCCTGCTCAGGCACCCCCCTGCTCATGCATCCCCCTCCAGCATGTGGAGTCAGGAATTTCTTTCTGGAGATACCGCTTTTGCACATCTTCTTTCAAGACTGCGCATTGGAGAAGGCAAGGTGAAGTGTGCTCCTGGCTTCCCTGGGGCCAGCCCTGGGAGCTGGGAGGCGGGTTGCTCTGTGGATCACACCAGAGAAGCCTCGAGCCCACACTTAATCTTTCTGCCTGGGAAATTAGGCAGAAAATGCTCCGATTGAGTGTGAAGGCCTCCGCTGTAATTTGGAGCGAGCAGATGACATGCACTCATTGTCGGAGGGAGATGAAAGCTTTTAGAGCTGGTGAGCGCTAGCAAAATCTGTGAAAACCTCTTTTTTGTCAGGAGTCGTAGATACAGAGGCAGATGAAAGACAGGAGATAAAATTAGCCCATATGCAAGAGAGAGAAAGGGAAAAACAGACAAAGAGAGAGGGAATATTTCTCAGAAGATTCCTGGCAGAGAAGGTTTCTAACACTGGTGACTCAAAGGCAAAGGGAAGTCATATATGTGTATGTGTGTGCGCGCGTGCATGAGAATATGCATATGTGTGGCTATATTTGACTGTACTCCCACGGCAGCCTCAGCACCTGGGGCTGATCCTTTTGAAAACACGAGACAAGGCTGCCCTCGTCTCTGCCATGGCAGGCAGGGAGCCTTCACCATGCTGCCTGCGCCCACGCTGCAGCCCCTGCGCAGTGAGCCCAGCCATGGGCAGCGTGTCGGCACGTCCGAGGTGCGGGGCAGCTTGTGTGAGGATACGGGATATCCAGCCTTCAGCATGAGAAAACCATGGTGGTCTCCACTGAGTCCACGCTGGTGGATAGTATGAGTGTGCTAACTTGCAGACACACAGTCTTTCAGGTGACTTTGCTTCCCCTTTTGTTTTTATGGTTAGGCTGCTCAGGTGGAAGTGTTCAGCTCTAGGTTGCAGCAGGGACCAGCTGTGCTCAGAGGAGCAATAGCAGCAGATCACCAGACCACTAAATCTCACTGCCAGTGTTTTGCTGCAGGCTGCTCCAGGTCTTCGTACCCTGGGATAGCACCTCTCCAGTGGTGAGGCTGGAGAGACCCACATGGCCTCTGTAGACGACTGATGCTTCAGCTCTTGCTGTGGGTCCTGCCTGGGGTCCAGGAAAGGGATGCTGGTGGCTCTGCTGTCTGTGGCATCATGAGGGAGAGCGGCTGGAGTTATCTTTGTAACCGTGAGGATGCTGGATCCAAAAGTACCAGTGTGGTCAGGAGAGAAGGGTCCCTGTGGGGTGTCCTGCTGAGCTGCACTGTTCCCATGGCCAGCCCTGCTCTCCTGGCAGGGACAGGGTGCTCTGAGCCCAGCACCCTCCAGCAGGCTGCGGGGATATGGAAAAACAGGCAGGGAAAGCCTCTCAGAAAGTCCCCTTGGCACTGCTCAGGACCCTCCTCTCTGCAGTGATCAGCAGCTGGATGATGAACTTACGCTGAGAGATGGAAGAAAGGGAAACTGCTCCGAGATCTCTTTGCTCTCTGCACTGGTGGGTACCAAAACCCAAAAAAGTGTTTTTCCCCTCATCCCACAGCTTTTCCTGCACAAGGACAGTGTGTTGCCATCAGCATTGATGCAGATATTACACCTGAGGGAGGGTTATGGCCCTCCTGGGATGCTGCAGCTACACCGTACCCACCTGCTGAATGAGAATGTGACTGAAGGGCAACCAGCACGTTGAAGTGGGTGTATGGACCTCTATGGTCCAAGAACACCCTCCAAAGCAGCCAGACCCTGTAGGTGCCAGGGATGCCATGGATGCTCCCCATCAGCTCAGGGAGCAGAGGCGGGAGGACTTCCCATTGTCCTCACGATGCAGCCCCAGGAGCTGCAGCATCAGGAGGCTCCCTTGAGTCGTCTGACACCCACTAGTGTGAGTCAACATGAACATTAATAACAGCAGAGAAATCCTAGTGCTTCCTCCCCTGCCTTCCTCAGTGTGCCATCTAGCAGGACGTGGGCTTGCCAAGGAGTCGTAGGATGGGAGTTCAGGGCCAGGAGCTCAGGTCCTGCTCACCTGCCCCACTGCCTCGTTGCATGGCACGGTGCTGTTGGGAACATGCTGGGGGATCAGGTGGTCCTTCAGCAGGGTGGGCGATAGATGGGTGGGAGATGCCCTCAGCCCAGGATGGGGCTGGGTGATGCCCAAGGGTCTGCAGGAGCGCACTGCCAGCATGTGAGTGCCTGGAGAGAAGCACAGAGCGCTTCCTGCTCAGTCATGCAGGCAGCTGAATAAAAGAAATAAATAACCCAGCCGTGAAAAATAAGCACTGGCCAAAGCCTCCCAAGAAACCGTCTGTACTTCCCAGCTGCAATCCCCATTCCCTGGCTCAGTTAACCCTCTGGGAATGACAGCAGGGATGGCAGCTCCTGCAGCCCAGCAAAGACGCAAACCTTTCCCTCCTCCAGTCCTCCAGTGCTTTGAAATGCCTTTCACCAGCAGAATAATTAGAAATCTAATTCCTTTTTCTCCTGCTCAGCTAATTGTCTGTGGACAATTTGATTGTAAGAGTGTCCAGTGATGCAGAATAACCATCTTATTTCTGCTAGACATTGCCTTTGCAATTAGCACTATTGATTGCATCGCTGTATTCTCTCACCTGCCCGATCCTGGGGGACCTGGGAAGGGGCTCTTACCTGGCTCGTCCCTCCCAGGGTGACAGGGCCGTGTGCTCCCTTTCACAGCACCGTCCCTTGGCCCGTCATCGCCCGTCGGGGCGAGAGCGCAGGAGGGTGAGCTCGGCTCTGCAGCGCAGCTCCTGCGCTGCTCTCTGCTCTGCAGGGGCCGCCCTCTCTGCCCAGGACCCACAGCCATGTATGGGGACACCTGCCGCCCCAAAAACACAGGGAGCTCCCACCAAGGACAGAGCACATCTCTTTGCCTGCTAGGAGCTCACCTCTCCGGCTGACTAGAGATGAGAGGGTGCTTTTATTTTGTAAAAATCCATAAAAATTTAGATTTGACAACACCAAAATGTTCTGGAAGAGTACATCAGTTCTACTGAATGGTTTGTTTGGAGGGAAACACACACACAGGCCCGCCCCCCCTACCCCCCCACCCCCACCCCCCCACCCCCAATCAAAACATTTCATTTCAGTTTTTTCAGAGTGAAATGTTTTGATTTTTTTCCTCTTCCAAATGACTTTGTTTCAAAGTTTCCCTTAATTTTGTTTTTCTAAACATCAAAAAAATTCTGTGAAATAGCTGTGGTTGGAGGAAAATGCATTGGCTTGGTTACAACAAAACCTTTTGTTTACTCCCCTCCCAGGAATCCATCCCCGCCCCCCCCCCCCCCCCCCCCCCCCCGGTTTTTTTATTTATTTGCATTTCCAGGGATTTTCGTTTGCAGTCCAGCTCTAAATTACATATGGTTTTGCTTTCCCAACCACGAGTGAGCCACAGGTCTGTTGCCCTGACAGAGGTGCCTTTGGGGCTGCAGACCCGCTCTGCCCGCATATGCCAGCCCTCCCCGCCAGGGTTCCGTCTGATCCAGCCCAAAGGTGTGTGGCAGGTGCCTCTGCTGATTTTGGAGCCAGGCTGGCTCTGCCTGCCCCTGGCACCACCTGGGGAGAATAAGGGCTTGCTGGTGCAGATTGAGCAGAGCTGGGAAAGGGGCTGACCTCCCTCCCAGAATGCGGGGGCAGGCAGGAGGGCTCCTGCCCGCACTGGTGGCAGGCAGTGGCGATGTGAAGGCAGCTGCCCACTCAGCTCGGTGCATCCGGGACTGTGGAGGAGAAGATGCTCATCTTATGCAACCCGTTGAATCACTACCTGAACAGCCATCCGCTCCGGGCCAAGGGGGATTTGGGCTCCAAGGTCCAGATGGCTGCAGTAGTGAAGAGCTTTCCAGAGCAAGAGGAAATCTGTGTAAATAGCAGACTGTGCAATTAATTTCACCCACAGCAGATTTCTGTCCCAGCAGAATGGGAACAGCCAAAGCACTCCCTCCAGTCCCGCTGCCTCCCAGTGCCAGGGAGCTGCAGTACTGCTGGACAACATGTCCTGGACCCATCCTCCCTCCTGCCAGCCCTGCCTGCAGACCCACCTCCACCTTCACAGCTTGATGGGTCTGTTAGTGACAGCCCAAGCGCAGAGGTCAGCCCCGAGCAGAGAGCACCTAGACACCCAAATCTCCTACAGCCGTGATTTCCCATTGGATAGAGGCATGGGACATCCCTGCACAAGTTGCCATCTACCCCATGGCCTGGGGGCCACCTGCGGTGCCCCAGCAGCCAGCACAGGGAGCAGCCCCTGGGCTGGGAGGTGGCTGGCAGCCGAGCAGGGAGGAACAACAGCTCCCAGGGAGGGAGAGGTGCTAGGAAGGAATTAGTGACCGGATCTATAAAACACTTGGTCCCAATTATTATAATGCACTGATTAGGGGAACTCAATAGTTCTGCTGGTGGTTAATGGCAGTAATTACCCAGATATGACTACAGTGGCAATATTAATAACTCTGGGCCATTAGTATTTGTGAGCAATGAGCAGAATACACATCTGTGAGCCTCTTGCTCGGTCTCTCTCCTTCAGCTACAACCTTTAGCTGGGCGAGGGGCTGGAGCTCGGCTGCAGAGGGAGCAGACCTAGGACCTGCTGATGTTTGTGGGATCCTGAGGAGTGTGGCTGAAGCCCCCGAGCACACATGGAGGCTGCCTGCTGTCCAGCAGCAGTGTCTGTGCTGAGGCTGGAAACCTGATTGCCCAGGGGAGTCACTGGCTTTGGTGGTGCTGCTGCCGTGTGGGGCTTCTGGCCACTTGGGATGCCACCGCCTGTCCCCCTGAAGCCCTGCAGATCTCCTGTCCTGCAGTGTGGGTCACTTCTCTGACACAGGCAACTCGGCTGCCTGACCCTGTGTGCAGTGGGGCTGGGAACATGGGCAAGGGGCTGGGTGCTGGGCTCTTCTGCTCGCCTGGTAGAGAGGAGGGGGCTGTGGTGGATCCACTGCAGGGAGGTCTTCACAAGCATGACGAATGACCACCCTTCTGCAGGAAGGTTGGGGAAAGGCCTCTGCCGGCGGCTTGGAAGGATTTCAGTGTGAGAGAGGAGAAGGGGAGTGGTGGGTGCTGTTTCTCTCAAGAAGAGGCAGCACAGGGCTGGTGCAGCCAACACGGGTGCTTACAACCTGCCGGGAAGCCTCCAGCTCTCCAGTGAAGGTGCACATGGAGAAGCCCACGAGGTGCTGTTGGTGCATGAAGCCCACCAGCAGCCACTGACTGCCGAGCCTCTGCAGCACTGTCCCTCCTGAGCCCCGGCCTCAGCCGACATGGACCTTTGCTGGCTTGTCATGCTACAGAGGGGAAGGGGCTCCCACGCCATGCATGGTTCTTTGTTGCAACACCCGCTTTCCCAGAGCACGTCTGCACGGGGCTCAGGTGGTGGAAAGCAGCTTCTCTGACTTGCTGCTGCCCAAAGCACCATCCCCCAGGGTCAGGCTACCGGCGATGGTGGCTGCCTCCTCGGCTTCCCGGCTACCTTCTCCATCTGTGTCTGACTTGCCTGGACACGTGTCTCCCCCTGCCCTCCCATCTATGCTCCCCCAGGGAAACCCCTCTGACCACATCGCCTGGCTCCACATAGCCTGGCTCCGACTCCAGCCTCTGTCTGTGGTTTCTCAGCTATTTCTAAACAAAAGGGGTGATTAGTTGCTCCCTTATTTGCCCTCAGCAGAAGATAACTGTCTCTTCCACCAGCCTCTGGGAGTTTGGAGATGGGAGAGAGAGCAAGGGCATGCTCCTGGAGAGATGCCCAACCTCTCTCCAGAAAGTGATACTGAGAGCTCTCTGTAACCCTCTCTGCCAGGAGGGCTTGGGGATGGGGACAGCAGGGCACTGGGTGCCAGTGCAAGGGGGGTGCTCACTGCCCCTTGCACTCTGCAAATCCAGCCTCCATCCCTGCTCCCAATACCGCTGGGAACTTTCCTACTCTGTCTCCCTGGCTCAGTTGTAATGATGGGAGTATTTAGCACACGGCGCAGTGTATTCAAACACTCCCGCAGTCAGAGACACCCTGTCACCCAGGTGACATGTCTCTTACATGCTGCCAATTTAGCAGCCGCGGCAGCATGACGCCCCTTGAATCTGGGTTAGCGCTGGCAGCTGTGCTGCCGACAGCCCCCGGCTCTGTGGGGAGGAAGGGGTGGGAGCGCAGTATCCCCACCGTGTGCTGCCCCGCAGACCAGCCCCCAGCACACCGGGTGGAAGGTGTCAGGCCGCAGTGGCCCCCTCCAGCAACGAAGTTCAAAAGAGGCAGATAAAAAAAAGAAAAAAAAAACAACCCAAGCCTCTGGTTATTTTCCACTGCAAATTTTGTGAAGAAGTCTTCTTTATCTCCATTTTCCCTGCCTTGCCATCAAATTCCCCCCTCCCTGCCAAACCCTTTCCTTTCATAAATAAAAAAAAACTAAACAAAAGCTGTCAGGGCAGAAAATGGTGAGAATGCCTGGCTTTGAAATGGCCAAAGCCTGATTTTCCTAACCAAGACCTGAAATATTTTTTACCCTGATGATTTCCATGTTCTTGGTTTCTGTTACAAAAAAGGGAAAGATTTTCCCTAGATCAGCATTCTGCAGAAGTCACTCAGTGAACGACCAATGCTTTGATATAATTACACAGTGATTAAACTGTTTGCAGCGGTTTCACTCCAGATGCCAAAGCACGACACCCTACCCCTTTACACTCCTCTGGTTCTTGTACCCTGCCCTGATCCAGGGGCCAGACCCTGGTGTCTGGGATGGCCCCGCTCGCAGCTGGACCAGGCAGGGATGCAGGCACCCCGTGGCTCTCCGCAGGCTGGGTATGGCGAGGACTGTCCAATGTGATTCACTCTGATTCATCCCAAAGTGACCTGTCCCTGGTTCATCTATGGGGTAAGATGTGTATGAGGTGACAGGTTTGGAATTAGGAAACTTCCTGTTAATCTCTCACTCGCTGCGACGCCTGATGCACAACCTATGGTCAAGCCCAGCTTCTGGAAGATGAAGCCTCACCTTTCCTTTGTGCTGTATTGCCCAGTAATTAGAGCAGTGGATTAGACCAGGGATTTTTTTCATGTCTTTGCTTTGTGGCTTTGCTTTGTTTCATACTCAGTTGTAAGCTTTGTCAAGGGTCCTAGCAATTTCCCAATTCTTGCTGTTTTTTAATGTGTCTCAACTCACGCACCTCTCTGGGCCAGACCATTGCAAGGTCTGGGGAGCTGCAGCACCTGAGCCCAGCTTGCACTTTGAAGCCAGCCCCACTGTCCATGCAGGCAGGGCTGGTGTGGGGTGCTGTGGAGATGTCTCCCAGCTCTCCTCCACGTGCACCACGAGCATGTTGGGATGCTGCAAATGCTATGTCTTCATTTCTGCATGCTCTGTTCCCATGCCGCGCCACCTCCACTCCAGTCCTGTGGCTGTGGCTTGAAAAGTGCCAGATAATTTTATGATCAATAACAACATTGGTAGTTATTCTTGTCAAGAGAAGGTTAATTGCACCTCCTGCCTAGGGGCACCAGCTGATCACCACAGGGGCTAGGAAGGCATTTTCTGCCTGTGTTCAGCATTTCACAACCCGTGAGGTTGCAGGATGCAGGGTTTAACCATGTGCTGAAGCATCAGGTGCTGCGATGGGAGACAGCAGGGGAGCATTTCTCTGACCCTGCTGTCAGATGAGGCATTTGCTGGTGTGGGTCCCGCACAGACACGCTGTCCTGGGTGTGCTCATTACCCATTACCCACTCATGGCCTCGGGACCACCCTGGGATGTGGAGGGAGGGGAGCCCCTGCGTGCACTCCCAGCACAGTGGCGTGTCTTGGGGTCACACTGGCCCCTCCAGCCCGACATGGGGGCACAAGGGCTGCCCAGCACCCCTGTGAGGCAGAGGGATGTGGCTCCCTGTAATCGTGGTGGCTGAGCTGCTTCTCTGCCCCCAGCCCTGGTGCAACTCCATGTCACAGTAAAATTTTGACTTGCAGCTTTCATGAAGATAAAGACTGTCATGCACACAGCAGTGAGAACAGCTAGAGGCTGCATAGCTGTGAGCATCCTCCCTACACAGATGCCAGCAGGCAAGAGCTCCAATACTGGGCTGTGCTGGGCAAGGGGGTCAGGACAGGACTTTGTCTCCCACACTGCAAGGGCAGCAACTGAGCAAAAAGTGAGGATGCTGCTGATGGCAAGAAATAAGTAGAGACCTCTGTGGCTTTGCACAGCTGGTAGGGACATGGTTCTGCATGTCTGTCTGTCTGTCTGTCTGTCTGTCTGTGAGCTCCCCACAGCACTCGTACTGTCCATTTCCAGACATCCCCACCCCCCTTTTCCCTCTCTTCTCCCTCTTGCATTTGCAGTCTGTGCCCGTGGCCTTGTCTCCAGCCTCGCGTGTGACCTACTTACGCACACAGCCCCAGTTCTTGCCTTTTTTCTCCCAAACAATGATGCCGTCCAAGCTGCCATGCCGCGTGCTCCGAGCACGAGCACGAGAGCGGCTCTCGCAGAGCCTTTCACCGAGCCCATGCAGCATCCGCTGCTGCCAGTGGATGCTGAGCTGCTGGGAGGATGCTCAGCACCCCAGCTGGTCTGGATGCAGCCCAGGGCGGTCCTCCTGCGGTTAGCACTTAGCACGGAGTCCCTCCACTGCAGCTGGCGAACAGGGGAGAGCAGTGCAGGCAGGAGCGCCCTGTGCCCCTGCCTCCCAGGCTGCCTGCAGACAGCAAGAGCAGCGAGGCAGCCAGCTCAACCTGCTCAGAGGCAGGGTGCTCAGGCAGAGGTGCCTCCCAGTTGTGCCTGGGGCCAGCCTGCAGCATCACCAGCTGTTCTCACCCCCGTGCTGATGCCAGCCTGACCCTTCCCCACACTGAAAGACTGCAGAGTTTCTTCTCTGATGAAGACGTTCCCCCCCGGAGGCCCCTGCTGCACTTGAGAAGCAGGTCTGAGCTGGGGAGCTGGGGTCCACCCTGCTATACCGGTGTCAAGACAGAGGTCGGGGAGAGGCAGGTGCTGAGTGTGCATTGGAAGCGATGCTGTTTGGATGCGGTCCCGGGAACAGGTTTGGGCCACGGGGACGCGGTGGCCTGGCAGCAGGGTGAGTGCCACAGCAGCTGTGTCTCTGCCCCAGATCAGGGCTGCTGCTGCATACTGGCTCCATGCTGTGGGGATCCTGGGGGGGAACAGCTGCTCTGCAGAGTGAGCATTGCTTCTCTGGGGAAAACCACCTCCCTGAAGAATCCCAAGGGAAACAGGGGGAAGGCTGCTGCACCATGCACACAGAGACACATGGAGAGTGCCTGCACAGGCATGCACACGCACTCAGCACATGCACAGGCGTGTGCACAGGCAGATCATGCTGTGCAGGTATGCACCCATGGGTGCATGTTGGAGCTGGAGTTAGGGGGCAGGAGGTGTGCTGGCTCAGATGCTGCCACACATGAGCTCTGTTACATGGGTCTGTAAAATGCTAGTGACAGGCAGCTGGAGCACTGGGATACCCACACTCAAGCCCAGTCCCAGGCTGCCTGTGAGTATGTCAAGAGGAGGGGGTCCCCACCTCAGCTAATGGGAATAATAAGGTAATTAGGGGCTGTATAATCAGCATGAAGGCAGGGCCTTGTTGCTATGCAAACACTGAGTCAGGAGATGCCCCTGTCTCCCCTTGCACACCTGATCAGCCTCTAGAGAGATGCTCTCCTGAGATTTGTGGCTACTCTGGGCTGCCCCTGCTGCTTGTTACAGAGCCAAGAAAACTGTTCATCCCTGCTTCATCCACTGCTGTCTTCATCGGCTGTGATGGGGAGGCATTGAAAGGGTTTTCCACCCCCAGGAAGAAGGCAGAAGAAGAGTTCCCCTGTGCTGTGCTCATGTTGGCTCATATTTGGCCTCTGAGCAATGCCAGACAGCTCCTGTGTGCTTGGCTCAAGGTTTCCACTTGCACATAGAGATGACAAATTATTTCAGCCCCACCTTGCCCCTGAGGAATCTCCAGTCCCATCTGCCTGGGGCTGTCATCTGCAGAGGGATGTCTGAGTCAGGGATGGGGGCTGTGGGGAGCTGGGGATACAGCTCAAATCACTGCCTACCCGCCACGTAGCACCAAATGTGCCCATCAAACCTGGCTGCGCTTCCAGCCCCAAGCAGAGACCTGTTGTTGTTGCCACACATCCCTGTGGAGCACAGATCGTGACACAGCATTGCCTCAGCACGTTTTTTACATGCTACACAGTCCTGGGCTGCTGGCTCCCTGCCTCTGCCTGCCCCCACTGGCTCCTGCCCCCGTGCCGAGGCAGGGGGTGCCAGGATCTGTCCCCTGCCCGCAGCCATGCCGCCGCACGGAGCTGCTTGCTGCTGCAGAGGCAGGGCACGGAGTGCTGACAGGGGCTGTAAATTGTCAGGCCCCGTAAAGCATTTAATGATTTTGAATTTATCTGCATCGATAAATACATGACAAGGTAACAGTCAAATAAATACCCATTAGTGCACTCGCTCTCTTTTTTTTTTAATTACGAGCTCGGGTGTAACCAATCATTTTCTGCTAAGCAAGCGCTCCAGGAAATCTTCATTAGCACCAGCGCCGGCCATGGCGAGCTCTGCAGCCTGGGGAGGTGGGAGCAAGGCAGTAGGGAGGTTTGGCCCCGGCTGCGTCCTGCTCTCACCCAGCACAGGCAGAAAACCTGGCTGCTGCTGGGTTTTGTGGGCGCCCACCCCGCTGCAGGGCAGGCGGGCTGCAAGGGTTGCTCTGCCGCTGTGCCACGAGCTGAGCTCTGCTGCAGGCACCTGCTGCCTGAGCTGCGCTGGCACTGCCAGGGTTCCTGCCTTCCCAGGAATGCCCTGGAGACCCAGTAATGCAGCGGGGTGGGCAGGGGGCTCAAGCCAGCTGGATGGGGGTTGGGGGCAGTGATCCTGGCTGGGGCTCTGCACGCCCCAAGGGCACCATTTTCTGAGGGCTGATACCAGGTTATCAAGCCTGTGCAGTCAGGGGTGGATCTCACCATCACTGCCTTTGAGCACCCCTCACCACTCCCCTCCCCACTGGGCAAGCCAGAAAGTGCTGGAAGGGTGCAAACCACCCAGGTCAGCATCTCAGAGCAAGTCTTGCTCTGGCAGGTGTGCCGGACTCAAGAGGGGTCACGAAAAAATATAAAAATGTTGAGAGGCAGGACTGGGCAAGTCAATGCGCTATGAAATCCTAGAGCACCAGCCTGGCTGCTGCAGAATAACCTCCCACATGAGCCAGGGCGCTGCGGCCGCAGCACTTGCCGCCCAGAAGGAACAGGGAACGGCAGGAGGCGCAGGGTGAAATACAAGTCCCTGGCTGGGTGGCCCTGGCAGGGCCGGTGCGGGGTCAGGCTGCCGGCCGGCCGCTCTCCCGGGGCGCAGGGCTGGGAACGAGTGGAGTCGAGGGCAGAACCTGCTCTTCCCTTTTGAGCATCCCTTGCATTTAATCTTCCCTCTGTGTCAAACCACTGGCTCGGAGAGGGGCAGAGGGAGAAACTGGCTCCTTTGCTCTGTCTTATTTCTGTCTGGCAACATTTTTCCAGCAGAGCAGCTTTTAAAATCTGAACATCTCCTGGGAACATGTCGATCCTGATGATTTTTTTTTTCTATGGAGAAGTGTCAAATCAAATTATTTCAACTTTCACATTTTGTTTCAATAACGTCAAAAGGATTCTTTCCAATGAGAGAAGAACATTTCAATTTGACATTATCATTTGGTTTCATGCCATTTGGGCTTTTCTATTATCATATTACTTCAAATCTACATTTCTATTCTATCTAGCATTTTACTGTTTAATGATTCAGCAGCATCAAAACCCAGCTAAACATTTTGATATTTCTGGGTGGAATTTCCCACCCCCAAACATGTACGTTGTGGAAAAGCCTGCATTGGGAAGACCCCAGGTTCCCAGGGGAGGGAGTTGCCATCTTGCAGCTGGCTCTGGCTCCAGTAAAGAGCATCATGGCAGAGGCAGCAGCAATCCAGGGGCACTTTGTCATATGCTGAAACCAGAGGAAGGACACCACGTGTGACCTGCTCCATGCTATACAGCTGTAAATAGTGGTGGTGCTGGCAGGGAGGAAGATGAAGACATTGCACGCTAAGTGGAGAGAAACTCATCAACAGGAGTTAGGAAAGAGGATGACTTTGTTACCCAGAGGAGCTGCAAGAAGTCTGTTGCCCCTGCAGAGCAGGACAAGCTGGATGCAAAAGCTCCATCCATACACCAGGGCATGAGTGGCAACACAAGGGGGCTTTACATGGGGGTTTTGTTTGGGCAACGGTGGAGAGAGGCCAGGTTTTTTCCTTCATGAACCACCAGCCTCTGAGGGCTAGGATGTGGCTCTGCTCCCCAGCAACCCAGGGAAGGCAGAAAGCAGCTTTCTGCTTTGCTGGAGCAACGCTGGTGGAAGAGGGGCTGTGGCTTCACCTTCTTGTCTGGACACAGACTGTATTTCCCCCTGGTAAATCAGTGTCACGTTGGGTCTGGTCCAGCTGGTGCCAGGGCTGTGTGCTGGGCTGGAGCTCCTTCCCTAGAGGAGCCGGTGTCGCAGCATGCCCTCCCATCGCCGGGCACTGTCCCTGGCTCCAGGCTCTGCAGAGATGGCTTGCTCTCTCCTTGGGCAGTGAGAGCCTGCGGCAGCGTGCCGGAGTGCCCTGCTATCTGCCTGCCACCCGCTCCCTGCATGCAGCCTGCCAGGCTCCTGTCTCTCGCTCACCGGCATCCCTGTTGTTAGCAGGATAGATTAAAAGCTGGTTTAATGGATGTTTATGATCCCCATCACAGTCTTTTACTGCCTGTCCTTTCGCATTATGGGTGGTGCTGCTGCCACATGCCCAAGCAGTGGATGGGGATGAGACCTCTCAGTCGTCACGGGGGGACCTGTCTACCTGGCATCATCAGCATACCTCTGACACCCCCAACAAATACTTCAGATGGGTACCCCTGTGCCAATGGGGTCTCTGTGCATCCCTCCCATAGATCTTATAGGAGAACCATCCATAAGTACTCCCCTATGTCTTTTAAGTGCTACTCAGCAGACTGGGAAACTGAGGTAGAGGGGGGAGCAGGTGGACATGCCGTTGCCATTGCCACCTGCTCTTACCCTAGTGTGCAGGGTTGGATGCTGGCACACGTGTGCACATGAGCCAGGAGGCATGCATGGGCAGGCATGTGGGGCAGGAACAGCATCTAAGAGTGGCCATGGGCAATAGCATGGTGGCTGTGTTGGGGGCTTGTGCTGGGCACAGCGGTGTGGGGCAGAGAGGCAGCAGGTATGGGCAAGAACAGCCAAGGGTAAAAGCCAGGTCTGTGGGAAACTTCCTCCACTGGCATTTGCTGAGCAGAGCCTGCTGCCTTTTGAAGGTGGTGATGCTCTCGGACTACATGGGAAACCCTAATTGAATCTCCGGTCTCCCTCTCACTGGATCTAAATGAAACTCCCCCAGGATAGCATATTAAATTTGACCTGTGCACCACCTCCAAGATTAACATCAGAGGAGAAAGAATTAAGGTCTGTGGAGGGCAGTGCAAGGGAGGAGGCGGGCATGCCTCTCCTCTCCTGCTCTGGGAAGGGGTGGAAGGGCAGCTCTCCAGGGAGGTCTGCAGTCCAGCACGCTCTGCTGAGCTGCCGGAGGAGTGTGGCACTCTGAACGCCACGCTTGCTGGCAAGGAAAGTTGATGTTCTCCTTCCCCAGCTTGGTGATAACATGAACGGCAAAAAAAATCCCCTCTGAGGCAGCGGGGGAAGCCAGGCATCATTTGCTTTCCTGCAGCGCAGTTGCTGCTGCTGGCCTTGCAGTGCCCCCCTGCCTGTGGGGCGCGGGTGGCTGGGGCTTCGCAAGCAGTGGGGACACAACTGGGACGAGGAGCAGCACTGGCGGTGGGAGCAGGGCTTGTATTCAGGGTCCCATCAGGCATCCCATGGGGCTTGCACTCCCTTGTTCGCTCTGCACCACATGCTGGGCTATTTTGGAGGGTCGTGCACACATGCTGCCTCCCCACAGGCCACTCATCGACTGTGCCTGGGGCACAGCCAGGCTGTTTTCTGGGGAACTGGGGCACAGCCCTGCTTAGACACGCTGCAGAAAGAAAGGTCTGTCTCTGGTGGGCCCAAGATGCACCCAGACCTTCCTACCTTCCTGTGGGTGGGAACCTTGGGACTGATCCTGCTTTTCCCGAGCCCTGCCAGTGAGGGAGGGAGTGTTTTTGCACCAGCGTCATGCTCATCCCATCAGCGAGCAAGACACACCGCAGGCACTTACAGCTTTCAAGAGCTGACAAGCTTGTGAGAATGAAAAGTTCAAAACCAGTGCTCGGGACGTGTAAGTGTCTGCGAAACTAACTGCCATTTGGGTCGGAGCACGCGTGCCAGGATCCGTCTCCTCCCACAACGCACACGCCTGGAGAAAAGGTCACCCTTCAGCAGGCTGGAGTCACCCAGCCTCCCCCAGGTGCGGGACTTGGCTCTCGCTCCTCTTAATGAGGTGACCTTCGCATCGGCGGATGCGAGCAATTCTCCCTGAAGAGTCGACAGGTCAAATTAAGCAGATGTTTTATTCTGCCCCTTCTCCGTCTGTCGGAGATTGGAGCGCAAGACCGACAGAAGCTGAAATGAAGGTGTCACTTGCTTTCCTTCCTCCCTTATTATTTTACAGCCTATAGATGACTGGTGAGCTTCTTGGCTGTTTTGTCTCAAGGCAGAATCTGTCCGGCTCCAGCCCGGGGTGTGCAGTGTGCATGTGAGTGTGTGCTACAGTTAGGAGGAGCTGTACAAAGGGGGGTTACCAGTGCCCCCCACCTCTTCTCCAGGCTCCTAGGCAGGTGAATGTGTTTATCTCCAAATTGCTGCCACTGCTGGGTGATACTTTGCCACGCCATGCAGTGTGGTCACACTGCCCTAAACCTGGTCAAGTCAAAAGCCGACACTCCCGGTGCCAGATGGCTCAGGTCCCTGCTGCAATGACTCTGCCTCCAGTGCTGGAGTAGCTCATCTCAGCCTCAGCCTCTGGTGAGATGCCTGGGGACAGCAGCCAGCTGAAATACACCGTGGGGCTCCTGCCTGCCTGACCCAACAAGGCTTGTCCTGGCTCTTCCCCAACCCAAATGCCTTGAGCTGGCTCTTACCAACCCAACTGGGCTGCACTGACCTTTCTCCACCCAACAGGGTCTCCACTGACTCTGTCAACCTTGCCAAATGCCATGGCCCTTTATAGGCTGTTCATTCTGCCAGCAAGTGGGGTGTTCGCAGTCCCCAGGAAGGGATGATAACCATGCTGAGCAATGATAAAGGAAAGTTCATGGGACACAGTGAGGAGTCAGCTGGGTACACTGGGAACCTGTCAGATCCTAGACACTGGACTAAAGGCAAAACGAGGAGAATGAAAGGTAGGAGCAAGGCAAGAGCATCAAGGCTAGTTTCTGGCCACAGTAAACCAATTTTCTAGGGTGGGTTCCTGCCTTTTACAGTGAGCAGGGATCTCTCTTGGCTGTAATGCAGGTCTGACCTGAGAGGAGTCTGGTCCAAGCTTGTGTTTGGCATAGGAGACAGGGAGCTCTGCATCTCCAGCCAGGGGCTGATTGAAAGCCGGACTGCAGTGGCAATGTGGGGACATTTGGGCCTTATGCAGGCTTAAAATCTGTTAACAAGCTGCTCTGAAATCACAAAATGTAGAAGCTATTTCTGTCCTTTCATGAACATCCACAAAGCCTCAGGACACATCTCTGCAGCCAGGCAGCCTCAGGCCAAGCCAGAGACATGGCTGCTGTACTAGAACCAAGCCAAGGGGCAACCAAGCATCAGGGGGCTGGGGTGGGAGCGTGAAGCTTAGAGCAGCAAGGGAATATCTCACTTTGGGAGTATTCATTACACACTCTCCAACGGGGCACGTTTCACTGAAGGCCCAGTCTCTCCATGAGCATCAGCCCATCGTGACGAGGAGACCAGCCCAGTGCTGGAGGCCACACTTGAGCGGGGAGAGACCTGGATAACTGCTAAGGGTAGTGATGTGCAAACACAGAGTGCAGCCAAGCACAGGGTGCTATTATGCCGATGTCCCTGGAGCACAGCAATTTCACCAGATAGATTTATCCTGCTACAGATTCCCCCCACAGCAGGCTTCCACAGTTTCTTGACAGATTAATGGTATTTCTCAGGGTAGAAGCACTAAGTTTACCAAGTCTAGGACTGGAAAATGGATCCCTCCCTTCCATGGATGCATTAGCGGAGCAACGGGCACTGCCAAGCTAGGGACAGAGCAGAGACAACTGATGGAGAACAGCTCCTCCCTATTGCCTTGCATTGCAGTGGGATTCTCCTGCCAGGAGAAGCAATCCAAGATATTCCTCAGACAGGTGAATCTGAAACTGCCTGTGCCCGATCCATGGAGCTCCCCACACAGCCAGGCTTTGCAAACATGCATTGCATGTGTGGCCAGTATCCCACGGAATTCCCTGAGCAGGGAATGTGGACCCTAGTCTGAAAACTTTATTTGCAATGGGTGGGTCATTCCAAGCTGCAGAAGAGCCAGAATTGCCAGGGGCCTTTGTAGCATTTGCATTGGCACGACCTAGCTGGCATCCAGCAGAAAACAGCCCTGTTACCTGCTAGACTTTAGTGCCCCAGCTGTGCCCAGGTGCAGGCTGCAGAAGTGGAAGCAGAGACATTTGCAGAGCTAGCTCAGCACAGAAAGCCTGTATCTGTCCAATTCAATTTGCACAACAAGAGCAGCAGCTCCTGGCCTCCCTCTTCCACCACAAATGCGCTGCCTAAACTCAGGCACTTGTCCATAAGCCAGGAGGAAAATCTGCCTCCTGGGCTGTATTTAAACTTTTACCTTAGCAGGTCTGACTGCTAGGCAGAGGTGAACTCCATGGAGAAGATTTCTGTAAGACCATTTCTGGAGGGAGAAAGAACCCTAGAAACCACAGCACAGAGTCACCAAAATGCTGTGGGCTTCTTTTGAGTCTGTGATGAACTGGGCCAGCTCTAGACCCAGTGAACCTCATCCTCTCCCAAACCGAAACGTGGCTCTTCCCATGGACCACGGTGCTCTCTGGAACGCCCTTCCTGCCCGGGGTTTGTCATGCTCCCCATTCAGCCATCTGCTTCCCATGTGTGCTTCATCTCCAAGCCCCAGAGCATCTGCCCTGGCCTCAGCTCTGTCTCCTTAAAATCCCCCACCCCCCTCATCCCAGGATGTTTTTCCTCCCTCATGGCAGTACACAATGCAGTGGTGAACATCTTTTGGTGTGGGAGTAGAGTGCTGTCCTTAGGAAGGGGAGGATGTACGCAGTGGTTGCTCTGGCTTTGCCACCAAGGAGCAGCTGTAGGAACCTACGCAACCACATCACCTTGTCAGAGAAGAGACAGGGACATCCCTCTGGGCACTGGTGAGCACTTGCAAGAGCCGGTCTGTGCTTCTCCTGCGACAGCAGTCGGGGTCGAGATGAAAAGGACTGGGGGGTGAAGCAGCCTGGGTTTGTTGCGATGTTACTTCCCAAGGGGCTGGGTAGCGGTGTGGGTGAGGAAAGGCAAGAGACCGCAGTGGCAGCCAGAGCAAATGGCTCTTTATTTTATCTCCAGGATAAAAAGGAATACAGAAACCAGGTTCCTTAGATGAGGTGCCTTCATCTCACTGCACAGCGTTTGATCATTTTAGATGTTTTACAAGGAGGTGTATGGTTGAATTATCATTAGAGGAGGTGATGGAGCTGAAGAGTAACAGCAAACTTCCCCCATGGTGACCTGGACTCATGTTACTGCTTGCAGGGAGAAAAGCAGGAGAGCACAGGAGCTGGCATGGCTCTTGACCAGGGGACCAGGAGCCAGGAGCAACTCCTGAGCCCTGCCGCAGAGTCTGGCTGCACCCAGCTACCCAAGAGCTTTTCTGTCTTCTCCATGCTGGGGGACAGGTCTGGCAGTTTGCAAGAACAGTGATGCCACAGCTTTCCAGCTCCCCATCTCCCATCTGGGGAAAGGGAGCACAGCGTGGAGGAGAGATATATAACCCAAGTACATCAGAGCCTTCAAACCCAAGAGAGACTGAAAGTACAACCCAGCATGCTGGCGTGGTGGGAAGCGGGTACAGTGCCATGAGGATCTGTGTTGGCTGGGATGCTGGGGCCAATGTGCTCCTGAGCAGGGGGATCCCATCGGTGGCTGGGGTCCAGAGCAGTAGCATGTAGCAACGAGGACAAAGGGATCTTGGAGACAAGGATCCTGGGGCTGAGAGCGCTGGCATCCCTATCGGAGCAGGAATTCTCTCCTCTTTTTCCGCACCAGTGCCCCTAATCATCCATCCATCACCCATCCCTTCTGTCCTGAGTCCTCCAGCAGGTGTAAGGATGGATGGCATGCCTGAAACTGCCAAAGCCTGCTCTGTGTGCATGCTTGCTTAGCAATAGAGCAAGTGCCATTTCCAGAGTCTCATTAGTATTTGCATTGTTGCATGGCTGTCTAAGAGAAGTAGCAGCTAAGTGAGCCAGTCAGATCTTGCTAATTTGCATGTTAATGAAGCCCACAGAACACAGTTTAAAGAGACTGGCAAGTAGACCTCCAATTGATAGATCTATACATGCAGCCTGTATATGCTTTAGAGACACAGCAAACACTGTAGGCAGACACCCAGATGGCTAGAGAGACAGACAAACAGATGGCTACATACAGACGTACTGGATGTGGGGAAAAATCTTTGTGGAGAGAGGTAGGGTGAAGCACTGGAGGGAGGGGGGAAGGATAGAAAGATGGATAGATGGATAGATAAAAAATATGAGGGGAGAAACAGATTAGTCAAGGATTAAGAACATGCTTGGAAATAAGAATCTTACCATGGGGTTTTTATACATATATATATATATAAATATATAAAATATGATTTTATATATATATATATATATAAATATTATATATATATATATATATATATATATATAAATGATTGTGCATAATCACTTGCAGAGCACGGAACCTGATGTGGCCCTGGATAGGGTTGGTTGCCCCATATCAGCAAGGAGGAGCCACCAGCCAGCCAGTCCACCATGGATACCTGTGGGACTGATATTCACAGCCCCATCTCCTCTCCTGACTTTATTTGCCCTCCTCTTGCTCTGCCTGCATGTTTTCTGCCAGGAGGGGAGCAAGGTGTGGAGAGAGTGGGCAGGCATGCACCCTGCACTGCGTGGGGAGGCTCCCTGCAGGTTTGCAGCCAAAACATGCCAAGCATGGATCTGTAGGGCTGGTGTGTTTTGTTTTCTTGTCTGAAGGTGTGAGACGATTGTGGGCATCTCAGGACGTAGTTCAAGCCCACTGGGAGAGAAGGGTCAGACCCTGAACTGCAGCAATGGCTCTGGGTTCTAAAGCAGGCTGCCCTGGAGCCCAAGCTGTCCCTGCTTGCGTGACCTGGGTGGCTGAAGGCCAGGCAGGGCTGGAGCCAAAGGCAACAGGCACAGAGGCCAGTGCCTCATCCCTGGTCTCAGGCTGACCCAGGTGCCCCTTGGGCTCTTCGTGCTGGATAGGGGTGCACAGGGGTGCTGCAGGCAGCTGGCAGGAGCACACATAGGGAGGAGTAAGGCAGCACTCAAGAGTTCAGTCAGCCTGGACCAGTTCTGACTGGTATCCATTACTGATACCAGTCTCATGTGCCCAGAAATTACAGGAGAAGGAGGAGGCAACTTCTGCCCAGGACGGGGCTGCGGGGAGGGCTGGACACAGCTCCGTGACTGTGCTGCCAGGTTTCACACAGCTTTGATGTCTGATGTGTCAGTCAGCACAGCCGGGCCCCTGCTATGCCCATTAATGACAGCGCTGATGCGGATCGGCCCTGAGCCCTGACAGCCCCTGCAGAGGAGCATGACAGGGCTGAAATGGGGATCACAGGCACAAATTATGGATGCCCCCAGTAAGTCATGCACAGCCCCTACAGAGCATCCCAGAACTGGGAGGGACCAGGCAAAGGACTGTGGCATCCCCAGGCATCACTGCCTTGCAGCACTCTGAGCTTGGATACCTCTTTCCATGCTGTGTCCACCCAGCTCCTCCTCAGTAGTGCCTGCAAAGTGCTTTGAAATCTCCAGCTGGAAGAGCCCATAGACATGCAGAACATTAATTCATGGCAATGATTGTTTCAGTGCCCTTGGCTTTGCATCGCTGTTCTCACACCTCATGCTCTCCAGGGCCTGGGGAGCCTTGGACACAAAGTCCCCTGAGCTATCAGGGCCATGTCGCATAATCGAGGTGATGCCTTGACAATCCATCCCTATTCTGCAGGCAGGATTTGTATGCAGCAGGGAGCATGGAGCCAGGCGCTCCTGTGGGAATCGATGGCAGTGGATTAGAGGCCATTGATGGCGGGTAATCACCCCGCACCACAATGCA
This sequence comes from Falco peregrinus, assembly GCF_023634155.1. Taxonomy (NCBI): domain Eukaryota; kingdom Metazoa; phylum Chordata; class Aves; order Falconiformes; family Falconidae; genus Falco; species Falco peregrinus. Next base: position 121,364,667 of record NC_073723.1, read on the forward strand.
GGAATTTGGCTGGCGGGATTGCTTTGCAGCATCTGCTCAGAAGGGCTCTTCCTTGCTTTTTTCTTTTGGAGCATTTCAAAGCGTCCCCATGAGCATGACGGAAGACATCCTGCACTGTCTTTGGGCTATCCCTGGACCAAGCTCCAAAGCAGGCAAAATAATTCTGAAAGGATCTGGCTTGATCCAGCCCCAGGTGCAGAGAGCTCTACACCTGTGTCTATGGGGAGAGGGAGGTGTGGCAGGTCTGTATAGGTGACCCTTGGCCATTAGGCTGGGCAGAGGTGGTGATGGCTGGTGGGTGGTGCAGAGCTGGAGAGGTGTCCTAGTCATTCATAGCCCTTGTGTTGGCTTTCTGGGGCTTATCACAGCTTTGCCTTGATTTCCCAGGCAGGAGAGGACAGGCAGACCCAGGCAAGCAGATGCCAGAATACAGAGGCTGTTCCCCAGATCCCCACCTCCCTCCCAGAGCATCCTGCCATTGCAGGTGCTCCTGGGTGTGTGAGATGACAGCTCTTATCCAAAGACAGCTCTGCTCTCTCTCCTCCTCCAAGTGTGCTGAACCTCGGGCTATTTACAGCATTTTTCCCAGTGTTTCTGAGTGGCTCTCAGAAAGTTTCCATCTCCGTTTCAGACGGGAGACGCAGCACTTGGCAGTGCTGTTCAAGAGCCTGTGCGTGCCCGTGCCTGCGCGCAGAGGTGGGTGACAAGCCACTTGGCAGCGTGGGTCTGTGTACACACGTCGGTGTGCGAGTGCATCGGTGCCTTCACGGGGAGATGGGGTGACAATGGAGATGTGCTCAGAGACACCTGCTGAAGGATCAGCCATTGCTCACAACATCTGTGGTTTTCTTTTATGGATGTTGCAAGTTTTCTTTTATTTCCACCCCCTGCCCAAGACTTCTGTTGAGAAAATCTCAAGCTCACGAATGCAGCTAGTGAATGCAGATGCCAAGCACAGCTGCTCCTGTCAGATCTCCTGTTTGCAGGCCAGAGCTCTGTTGGGCCATCACATGGGGAATCTCCGTTTCAACCCAGTTTGGGACCTTGGAGCCTTGTTTCCATCCCATAGGATGGAGGGACTAGTTTGCAATTCTGGCTGCGCTTCCCACCCGGTATAAGGACTTCAGCCAGCCACATGGCCATGCCCTGTTTCCCCTGGGTGAGGTGAGACCCTGCCTGCATCCTGACCATGGGCACCCAGGCCCTGGCATAGCGGGGTTTGTACCTAAACATGTCCTGGGAGGAGCAAGTGAGAGATGCCTTGTCCCCTGTGGTAGAGTCTAGGAGACAGGAGCCCTCGGTGTCCTGCAGACTGGGACCACTGGCACCCTGGGCATATGTCAGAAGTCTAGCATGGTTTGGCTATCCTGTTGCTTGTGCCTCGCAGGAGAGCTGAGGTGCATCATCCCACCAATGGAGACAGGCTTTCAGGCATAAGTGTCTCTAATTATTAATTAGCTGATGAGGGTTTATTATGTCTTAGTACAGCTCTCCTGTTGCTTATGAGGAGGGGAGAGGGCTTGATGCTCCTGTTGCGCACACATGTGCAAGTGCTGCTGTGCAGCAACAAGCGATGTGCAGAGCTGGTGAGCCCTTGTCCCAGGCTGGCACAGGGGCTCAGAGCTGTACTGCATCCTACAGTGGGAAAGCCCAGCCCTGTGCGGGTTTGCTGGCCTGGCTTAGCCCAGCTCAGCACCCTTCTCCTTCATTCCTCTTCAGCACTTGTAAGATGCCTTGGCCACATCACACTCGCACAGGGGTTTCTCCAAGCAAGGCTGAGCCTGGGGGACATAAAGGAACTGGCACCCAGACACCTCCCTCTCCTGGCCCTGATCAGAGGACACTTGCCCCCAGCTGCCTCCCCACAGCCACGGGCCAGCGGGAGCCGCAGGCCAGCTGTGCCGCTCTGCAGCCCACCTGGCAGCCAGCCACTGCCCAGGCGGGCAGCTCCCCACCTCTGTGCCGTCCCCAAGCGAGGTGGTCCCCGCGGGGGCCTCAGCACGGCCTCTGCTCCCTGGCCAGGTGGGGAGAGGTCCTGCTGGCTGCAGCCACTGTGGCCAGGGGCTGGCTGGGACAACCCACGCTGCTGACTCAGCCCCTGCTGGGCTGCTGGCACAGGCTGGCAGAGGGAAGGGTTAAGTGCGATTGGGAGGCTCTGACATTTTGCTAATGTGCTGTGTTAATTGATTCGCTCATTTCCATTTGTTCCTGTTAAAGAGAGACAGATGAGAGTGGTCCTGCAGTGCAGCGACTTGGCAGGGAGCGTCTCCGCTGCGTGCAGATGTGCTCCTGACTCATTTATTACCATCAGGCCTCTGAGCTACCAGCCAGCCTGAGCATCGCGTGAGGCTGCTTTCTCCAGGACCAGGGAAGAGCGAAGCAGCGGAGCCCCAACATCCCTCCCAGGACACGAAGGCCACATGCTCTGCCTCAGTGCAGCCTGCACAGACTGAATGTGGCTGGGGAAGGAGAAGAAACTGCTGCATTTGGGAGGAGAGAGAAAACCAAAGGAAGGGACAGCAGCCTGTTTGGAAAACACAGGGACCAGGAAAGATCTGGACTGCCTTCAGCCTGCATGGCCCCAAGAGAAATGCCAGCCATTTTCATGCCAGCAGCTTTTGATGTAGAGCAATGACAGGTACTGTGGGGACTTTGGTCCAGGCTGTGGCCAGCCCAGGTGTCCCAGCCCCAGCAGCACCACAGCTCAGCAAGCTCCGCTTAACACCAGGACTGATATTATCAGCTCCAGAGATAAGAGGTGGAGGCCAATCACAGGCAGGTGTGCAACTTGCCAGAGGTTGTACAGAGAGCAGGACCCTGCTCACTGCAAGGGACATGGCCAGGCACGGGACATGGCCGGGCACGCAGCCTCCCACCACACAGCAAGCAGGGCAAGCAGGGATGCAGGCAGCAGCAGCGCCCAGGGAGCCAGGGTGGTGGCCTGCCCTTGTGCTTACCTGCAGATCTGGAATTCAGGAGCCAGCAAGCAGTAAAGCCACGCCCTGCACCCCCCCTTGCCAGCCTGTGCTGGGCAGGCACTGGTGTCAGCCCAGAGCTTTTGCTCACACCTACAGGGCCTGGCTACCCAAAATGAGATGCTCATTGATATCTGAGTCACTTGACCAAACACTCATTTTTCCTATTGAAAAATGCAATTATGCCAAAAATCAAATTGCTGCAGGGGAAGAGCTCAATTTCAGTCAAAATGTTTATTAAAAACATATTTGCTCTGAACGTTTTTGCTGCTGAAAGAAAAATATCTCAAACCAAGTGTCATTATTTGCTTGAAATTTGCTGTAGAAGAAACATGTCTTCTAGACAGCCTCAGAAGGAACGGGTCTGTGCCTGGCCATGACAAGAGCAGCACCAAGTCTGGCTGCTGGTGGGAGAGTGAGCGGCAGCGAGGGCTGCGGGACACAGGTCTGCCTGTGCCTGCAGGAGAAAAGCCAGTGACCCCTCAGGCGGTGATACCTGCTTACTGGCGGCTGTCCGTCGCAGTCACTGCCGCCTCTGCCTGTGGTGTGCTGCACCTGTGCAGCTGCTGGTCTCTGAACGGCGGTGCTGGGGACTCGCCCTTTGCAGGGCTCTTAAGCATCCATTCACCCGCCTGATGTAGAGGGGCTGGGGCGCTGCCTCTGCCTGGGGAAAGGGGATGTGTGGAGGGGTCAGACTCCGGGCTTATCACCGTGAAATGCTTCATATCACCAACTGACCACCTCTGCTTTTCTGCTTTTGTATACGCATGGCAGTGTGCCTTCACAGGAAGGTGTGTGTGTGTGTGTATGTACAAGTGTGTGCATGGCCATGTGTGCGTGCATATGCACAGCTATCTGTGTCTTGTGGGCACGGGAGTATATGTGTGTCCATGTGCTGGGGTTGTATAAAGCCAGAGAATCTTCACCCAGGTGGGGAGGTCTTGGTCAGAGTCATTTGGAGAGGCTCCAGCAAGCAAAGGCTTCAGGAGTTTTGCCCATATTTCAGGAAATGTTAATAACGTGTATCCTCAAGTCCCTGGTGCTCCTGCATCTTCACCCTGTGGCCATGTCTGTCTCCCAGAGAGCTGATTACAGACAGTATCACTGTTGCAGAAACAATGGATCAGAAACACAGGCAGCTAATACAAAAAAAAAAAAAAAAAAAAAAGCAGAGAAAAAAATATGCTCAGGGTTGAGCATGTCCTTGGAGAGGAAAGAGCAAAGCACAAACTGCTGCAGCATTGCTCTGGGGAAGGACAGCAGGACCATGACATGTTCCAGTTGTCACTTTTAGGGGCCAGGTTGGAACCGGTTTACAGGAAAATCCACATTAACTCATTTTTGCTTTGCTTTGGACCAAAGAGGCAGGATTTTTCCCTAAGCAGTGACCACATGAGGTTTCCTGTGTTGCAGGACTCCAGAACCTTTGCCCACCTGTATGAAGGGGATGAGGCTCACTAGAAGAGTTGGCAGGACTACAGGTTAGTGAATCCCAGCCTGGCTCTGCCTGGGGTCACAGGCTGCCCATTCTCTTTTAGATGCTGCCTTCCACCCCATGGTGAGAAATGGGTACCTCTTGATTGCATTGCATAATCTCTTGCTGCCTGCAGCACTAGAGCTGAGGACACATCCTTAGTGGTGCAGGGTGCAGAAACACCCAGGCTAGCTTCATGCAAGCTGTTGTCTTGGGAAAGCATGATACTGTGCTACAAGGCGGTATCAGCCTGGCACCTGGAGAAGAAGAAAGGAAGCACCATCCTGATCCAGTGCATGATCCTCTGCACGGCCTCCCATATCACTGCAGTGAGACATGGGGGCAGGTGTTGGGGGTTAGTGGGAAAAGCTGCCCAAATCTGCACTGCTGTCAAAGCACAGGGCTGGTACTGCCAACCTCTTTCTGCATTTCCATGGATGGGTGGGAGAATGTGTGGAAAGGATGTGAGAACTCATGTCCCTAATGAAAGCTGCTCCAGATTTGCCCTGCTCCAGGGCTGTTAACAGGCCACTGACCCCTGAGCTGTGCCCACCTCCTGTACAGATGATCTCAGAGGCCCTTTTCCTCTTCCTGACTATTGCTGTGGTGAATGCATCTCCCCTTGGGGTGAAAGCTGGAGAGCAGCTGGCAGCCAAGATCCTGCAAGCAGAGGAGAAGGGAGGGCTCCAGCTCACCAAGGCAGAGAAGCTGAAACACATTAGGCTTTTTTTTCTGTAGAGTTATCACTTTATTCTGAGTGATGTGCAAGCCCCGAGGCTGTAATAGCCTGCTCCCAGCGATGAAGGAGCAGGGATTTCCCTGGCACAGCCCTTTTTTTAATGTGTGGGTTGAAGATGGGAGCCCACTCCAACTGCAGGTGGCACAAAGAGCAGCAGGCAGTTCCCCTGCTAGCAGTGCCCAGGGCTGCCTGTCCAAGTCCCGCTGCCCTGCTCCTCCTGCTAAAGCCAGCATCACTCCTGTGTCTCCGCTTGCCCTTTGCTTTACAGTTGCCTTCTACCAGCCCTTCTCCTCTAGGACGTCCCAGTTTTCCTCCTGGGTTAGCTTCTGCTGGGCTTTTTACTTGTTTAGCATTTCTGTCCCTAAAGTCCCTTTAATCCAAAAGGACAAATAATTACCTCTTCCTTTTAGCTAAAATGCAATATCATAAACTTGCCCATCAGCTGCAGCAAGGTCGGGAGCCGCCTGTAAAAGGCAGAAGGCATTTATTGCTTCCAGAAGAGCAGATTTCCCGTTTCTTTCTGCATCCCCACCCTGATGCCTCCATTGAGATCTCACTAGAGCTGGGCGGATGCAGCAGGATAAATTGTCCAGAAGAGGAATTAATCTTTTTTTCTTTTCTTCTTTTCTTTTTTTCTTTTTTTTTTTTTTTTCCCCCAGGGCTAAGTTTCCCCAGACAAGATTTGTACTGTACAAAGCTCTGCATCGCAGCAGCACTTTTGGCTGTCCGCTCTGCATGATGTACAGTGGGTCAGGGTCATCCCTTGGTAGCATGTCTGTTCCTGACTGGAGAAACAACTCTGTTTGTAAACCAGGGCTTCAGGGTGCAAAATACTTCTGTGACATGGGGAAGACTCTACCATAAGGACATTTTTTCTAGAAAATACATTTCTATTTAGATTCACTACTGACAGAAAGAACCATTGTTCCCAGAGAGGCTGACTGGGGAAAGCCTGTGTTGCTTTTCTCTCACATGAGGCTGGTTGGTAAAAACTTTACATATTTTGAAAGGAAAGAAATGTACAGGAGCACTTTCTCCCTCCGGAACTTTTCATAAAATTAAATACAGATTTCGGGTGTTAGACTTTTTTTTCTTTCCCCCCTCAAACCTTCTCCCTTTCCATGCCTTTTTTCACCCCAAGAAAAGATGGAGATGAAATTATAGCAAACTCACAAGCTAATTTTCATTCTACTTTTTTGAAGGAAAACTGTAATCACTCTATCTGGGAGGAGGGGGTAATATTCCACTGCTGGGTTGAAAATATTTCAGCTCTCTAACAAGTTGAGATGGAAAAAATCGGACTCCTTGACCCTGATGCCCGGTAGGCGTCACTTAAATAACGTGACAGATGAAGCAGACTCCTCCTCCCTCAAATCTGACCACAGAGAGTCGTCCCCTGTGCCAAGCATCCAAGGAGGAACAAGTCACACTTGGTTAGCACAGCCCTGTGCCTGTTGTAGGGAACGTGTGGACATCCAGGACTTGGAAAGGGACCCTTGGTTGTACACCCTGGGTGAACAACCCCATAAAGCCACATGTCTGCCACAGTGGGTGTGCCTGGTCACTTCCCAAGCCAGGCAGCAAAACCAGATGGGTCTAACCTTCTTTTGGAGTTTCTAGGGAGAATCCTCTGGTCTGGTTTTCTGAGGATGAGTGAAGCTGCAAAGGCAGCCAGTGCAGGGAGCGGGAGATGCCCAGCACCAGTCAGGATTGTCCCTGCACTGCAGAAGGGGATGCCGCCAGCTCCTCTGCCCAGCCCAGTGCATGGGGCTTGCACTGTGCAGCCCCTCTTTGCTCATTACCCCACACAGTCCCAGAACAAGGATGCTCTGGGTTCCTGCAGGTTCCTGCCTCTGGTGTCCCTCAGGCTGGGCTGCACCAGGCTCTGGATTCATGCTGAAGGTGGGCTCGGTGCTGCTGCCTGCACCAGTGCCATCCACCCTCCCCTGCACCCCTCTCTGCAGTAGTGACTGAGTGCAATCTGAGGGGTCAGCCCCGACAAGCGCATCTCTGCTCTTTGTCTGTCCCTGTCACGCAGAGGTCAGATGATTCGCATGATTCATGTGGCATGACTCCGCATACGCCTGCTTCAGCATCGTAAGATGTCAGTTGTCATGGCAACAGGATACAACACATCCTGGCATCACTTGGGTAAGGTTTTCCAAGCTGGCAGGGTGGGGAGGTTGTCCTCTCCCCTCCTTTCTGAGGAAGCTTGTCATCTGGGCAGGGACATAGTGGGAGATGCATTAACGAAAACCTCCCACTGCCAACATCTGCCTCCCTTGCCCTCCTGGAAAGGCACTCTTCACCAAGGACTCACCTACCAGCCACATCCTGCCTGTCCCTGGCAGCTGTGCCAATCCATCCGAGGTCCCCACTGACTGTGGCCAGCAAGAGCAGAGCTTGGCCCTGCCAAAAGCACCTGCATGGTTTACGATGGGGGAATTGCTGTCCTGTCTGATCCAGAGAAACGCCTGGTGCAACCCTAGGAAACTGTGCCCAAAACAGGTCCCCAGAGCTGAACCGCTGCTGGGGAAGAGCATCTTCATGGGGCTGTGTCCCTTGCTGACCCCAGACCTTGGGGCTGGTAGGAGTGGAGATCCTGGCGTTCACGAACACTTGAACCTGCATCCTACATGCCAGAGAGTCTCCAGGTGCTGGCTGATTCTGGGTTCCTCTTTGGCGCTGTCATTTCTCATGGAAAAAAAAGTGTGGCTTTCATCCCTCTTCTGCCTGGGGATGCTTTGGAAATGTCTGACCATTTCATGAGAAGGAATAGCCATTTTCACCCCAGCTGTGGTTACGGTGGAGTGATGGTCCCACATGGGGAAGGTGTCACCTCCCAGCATCTCCCCTGAGACTCCAGGAGGCTGTTTGAAGTCTGTTGGGTAGCACACATGCTGGGGCAGGAGCAGCTCTCCAGGAGCAGATGGATGTGGAAAGGCTTGGGACTGCTGGGCACATGGCCAGAAGGAGAGACTCACCAAGGGCTCAGGCACGCTGCAGACACAGCTCCAGCCAGGCTGGCTGCTATGTGGTTGTTGTGTATAGCCCCCAGAGGAGACAGTGGGTTTGAATCCTTTCAAAGTCTGAGCCCAAGTGATTTAAGAGCTCAGATCCAGTTGGCATTCACTCTAACTCCTTTCCAGTTTCCCTGGCTCATAATTTTCAATTTTGGGATAGTGAAGTTGTGGAAAGCTTCTGGATGAGCCCTTCATGGGGTTGGTGTTAGCGCAAAGATATGTGTGCCTGCGGATCAAGCTGAGGACTTGGCCCTTGCTCCGTAACTCCAGAAGGGAACACTCTTTCATTATTTTCAGCCAGGAAGGTGTGTTTGCCCCTCCAAAGGTCACTCCAGGAGGAACCTGGCCCTTTGCCTGGCTCTGGCATGGCACGTGACTCAGCAACTGTAGAGTGAGAAAGGACAGGTGAGACATGGGCAGAGACCTCCAGCATGGAAGGTCCTGCACCCCTGTGATGTGGGGCTAGGGGACATGAAGCACAGAGGGTGACCCAAGGCTGATAAGGGCCACAAGATTTGGAGAAAGCAAGACACATAACACCTTCTCTGAGAGGTGTATTTTATACATGTAGGAAGTGTCATCTGCACTGAATGTGGCTTCCCCAGTCCCTGAGACACAGGACAAGAGCAGAAAGGAGGTGGGACGAGGGCAGTGACTGGAGTTTGGAGGAACTGCAGAGTTGGGCTGAAGCCCATTCCTGCCTGAGTGTGCAGAAAGCCTGCTGCCATTGCTGCCCCCATGGGGGCCCCCTGCATGGCCACATCTCTGCAGGGTTGGAATGCCCAGCCAACTGGTATGAAGGTTTCTTTAAACACCCTCTGCCCACATCCCTTCCAACAGGGAAGAGACACAAGTCCCAAGAAGAGGATGCCCCACAGCATCTTCCAGGACAGCCCAGGTGCTGGGGCTGCCTGGGGCTGTCAGAGCAGAAGCAATCAGTTCCTTTGCTTCTCTTCTTCCTTCCACCCCTTTTCCCAAAGGGGAGAGTGGCAAAGTGGGGAGATGTCCATGCCTGCTACCAGGGAAGTGGCTCCACAGCAGGCAGCTGCCTGAAGAGCACTCAGCACAGTGGGGAGAGCTCTGCCAGGACCCTTAGTGTCTGCCCACTGTCTGCGTGCTGGCACAGGGATGCACAGGCAGCCCCTAGCCCAGGCAGGGCAAAGTACTCCTGTGGGGAGGGGACTTCAGCCAGGAGTGATGTGACACCAGGGCCAATTCCACCCTGGAGTGCCTCTGCACCACAAAGAGATGCTGTCTCTCATCCTCCTTTCTCCAAAACCATCCCAGACACTGCTTACCTCAGAAAAAATAATTCCCTTGGTCTCCTTCCCTCCTCCAAGGCAAAGGAAGGCTGAGCCGGCCTGGGGAGCCTGGCAGAGAGCGCTGACCCAGGTGGAGGCTGGGGCATCAGCTCTGGCAGCAGTTACTGTGTTCCTGCCACACTGCTGGCCTCCTGGGGAGCAGAGGTTAGTGGGCAATGTCTATTTATAGATCCCTTAGAGCACAGCAATCATTTCCCTGGAGTCAAAAGCAACAGAAAATGCCAAACGTATCAAGGATGAGCATCTGCTCCTGCAGCCCCTTCACCAAGCACTTTTAAGCACCCAGGCTGGCTGGGCTTATGGGTCCCAGTTTAGCACCTTTCTCTCGGGGTGCTGGGAAACATGCCAGCATGGGAGCATCAGATGGGATGATGTGGGGAGACGGGCATGCTGGGTGCCTGGCCTGAGATGAAAGCTTGTGGCCCTTACCCATCTCCATGGGCTCTGTGACTGCACCGCCCTGCTCCAGAACTTCTGCTCCCATGAGAATGACCTCCCAGCCTCTTTTCATGGTGCGTGGCTGGTCCCACAGCACCCCGCACTGAGCAGAGACCTGAGCATGTATTCAGCTCCCCATCTAACAGGAGCCAGCCGTGACCATTGGAGGTGTCGACAGCAGGACTCAGCGGTGGTGCCAGGCTCCCAGGGCTCCCACTGCGCTTCTGCACTGGGACTCTGCAAAGGTGCCCTGGAGAGCACAGCCCAGAGTGCTGAGGGTGCAGGTGCTGCTCTGTGCCAGCCTCCAGAGATTCGTTCCAGTGCACAAGGCGGTGGGATGGGGGCTGCTCATCCTGCTTTGGGGGAGGCAGAAGGACGAGCTTGGATGTGGCTGTGAGCACCTAAGGGGGGTGCATTGTTCCCCCCACCAGCTCTGCCAGAAGGAGCCTTGCTGGCAGCCATGGGCAACCACGTGCCACCTTCCTTCTGGCTGTTTACATGCCGCAGGCAGCATGCGGGCACCGTGGCTGCCAGTGCCAGCTCCCCAGCCGGCGAGGGAGGATGGCTCCGCTCTCAGTGCGCCTGACGCACTCCAGGCAGCACCTCATGGTGATGGGCTGAGATGCCTCTGGCTGGTCCTCCTGGGGCACCTGGGCCAAGCCAGTGCAGGATGCGCTGGGGCCAGGCACATGGTTCAGACCAGAGCCTGAGAGCTGTGAGAGGTGTGAGTGCTCTGGCCGGCTGGGACGTGGGGAGCCCTGCACCAGGCATATACCATGGAGCCACGAGCATCAGCCCATCCACACCTTTCCATCCAGGGGATGCCCCTCCCCTCCTTGCTCATCTCCAGAGGCATCCAGAATTTCCAGAACCTCTTTCCAGGAGGGCTGCTGTCAGATGAAACTCTCCTTGTCCTCAGATTTTGTCTTTCTCTTTGGGGAGCCTGGCTTGTAAAAGACAGCCTGCAAAGCCTCATCCACCTACTTCACCATGCCCAGAAGATGCTGTTGGTTTCTCCAGCAGGAGGGGTGCTCTTGCCTGCGGTGGGGATGGTGGGAGGATGGAGAGGGTGCATCTCCCCCTGGAAAAATACCCACAGAAGGACAAACAACAGGATCCCTCCCGCAGTCACTCTGCAGGCTGGGAAAGGCGTGAGCTGTAGGGATGGCTCCTGCCAGGCTGTCCAAAGCAGGGTTCATCTCTACCTGTGGCACGTTCCCAGCATGGACACCAACAGGGCTTGTGGTGGGCCTGGTGACTCCACAGGACACAAACAGCCCCCCATTAAACCGCAGGGATTGGCTCAGCTGGGAGAAGGCTCATGGGGGGCTCATTATAGCAAAGTGGACGCCTTTGGTGCAGGCTGGTGACTGGAGTGGGGTGACTGCGCTGTGGGGAAGATGGGTCTGGGCAGAGCTGGCACCTGAGGTGTGCAGGCAGTGGGGCAGGGACCACGTGGGGCTGGTCCCACATCCCTGCCAGCCGCCCCGGTGCAAGCAGCCCTCCTGCCAGTGGCTGCTACCCGCGCCGAGCAACATCGCTGGCAGCAGCACCGCGGCCTCGAGAGGGAAGCGGCAGAGATGGAGAGCTGAGCCCTTGGCTGCTGCCACTTCACGGCACCGTCTTCGTGATACGGCGTTGCCTTGACAACTGCAAAGGGTCTTTTACTGCCTGTCGGCTGCTGAGACAGAAAGGTGGGGGGATAAAAAAAAAGGGGTGGGTGGGTGGGGAAAGAGCATTAACCAATTCCTCACAGTGCTGCACCATGTAAGAGGGGTCCAGCATGCAGACAAGGCTCCGCTGGGGCATCGCCCAGCCCTGGCTGGCTGTGGGCATCGACTGGCCCAGACAAGGAGCCCGCTGGTTGCTCCTGGTCCAGCACTGGTGAATAATCCCCAGCAATGAGCGGGCTGCAGTTCCTCCCCCTCCCTGTACCTTCCCATGACCTTGGCATCAATCAGGAGCTTTGGCCACCTCGTGGCCTTGAACCAGTTCCTGAGATCAGCTGGGCTTGTCAGCATAATCAGTCTGCCCTGCAATTAGGGCTTTGTGTCATCCCCCTCACGCTTGCCTCACTCATGGCTTTTCCCATACCCGGGAACGGACCTGTCCTCACCTCTGCAAACAGCCCAGCTGCTTCCCCATCTGCAGGTGCTGGCATGGGGCTGCCCCACAATGCTAGCTCCACACCCAGGATCCCATGGCCGAGCAGAAGGAGCAAATTTGGTTCAACTGGGTTAAGAAAGTGACACTAGGAATGGACACATCTGGAAGTTGTCCCTTAGGCATATTTTATGGGCGATGTGGCCCACTGCTGATGCACATGGTCCTCAGTTCTGCAGGCATGAATGGCGCTGCCCATGCTACACTTCTTGGTTCGAAATGCTGGGCCAGAGCCTCTGATCTGTGCTACAAGAAACACAAAGTTGATGCCTGGAATTTCTCCTAAGCTCACAGTCACGGCGTGAGGAGCTTGGCAAACCCCGTGTTCACTTCTGAGCACTCAGACATGGAGGGGGTGGAGAGGGAGTCAAATGATTGTACGCAGAAGGGCCAGAGGCTCCTGGTGATGTAGGGTGTGATCACCTTGCCTGATCTAAGGCAGCTCAGCTGCGAGTAGATGTCCCATGCTGGAGGGTCAATAGCAATAAATAGTTGCTGGTAGAACAGACTCATTTGACCTACTTTGGACAGCCATGGGCTGAAGCGCGCCCCAGCAGCCATCCCTCCGTGGACTGACGGCTGTCTGGGCAAGGGGTGCTGCTGCTGCTATCTGCATGCAGTCAGACAAACCCGACCCTGCTGACCTGCCCTAGGCTGTGGGGGTTGGCAGAGGGAGGATTTAGACCCAAAGCAGGAGTCTCTTGGACAGCCAGCCCTTGTTCTGCCACCACCTCTGGCACACAGGGCTGAGCATGCAGCACCATGGTGCTGTGCCGTGCACCAGCAGACAAGCCCGTGGGGCAAATCGGCGAGACAGCGGCTGGGCACCATCACTGCAGCTGGGGCCAGGCTGCAGACAGTCACTGCTTGTCACTCCCTGGGGTTTGGTATAGGGGGTTCCTGAATGTGGGCAGGGGTGATGGTTGTGATGTTCACGACATTCACATTACAGCCAGGGACCTGAGTGACCTGGAGCTCTCTGCAGCACACTGTGGTCTGGCTGAGCTGTCTGTCCTCAGAGTATCCTGCTGTGGAGCCCATCTGCATCACCACGGCTGCCCTGCTCCATCCCTTCCCTGATGCATGCGGGCACAAGCACTGCACACTGCACCCACAAGCCTTGGTGGCATGAGGTCACATGGGGGGATCAGGTGTGGGGTGAGCCCAGCCACATAGCACAGGATGTGCCGACATGGACGGGCATCCTCTGACATCCTGACCCAGTGGCATAGCCTGGAGAGGCAGGGGAGCACAGGTCTGTAGCACAGCAACATGCAATATTACGGATCCTTTAACAGTGTTAGGGAGGGTTGTTTCAGCCCAGAGCAGTGGGGGAGACCCATTCATGACTCTGTATCTTTCCCTGGAGAAAGCTCTTGTGAGCAACTGCTTTTCCAGAAAGATTCCCATGCCTAAACAGCCTGGGAGCAAAGCACAAATCTTTCTGAAATTGTCATCCTGAGCAAAGAAGACTCGCTGCTTTCCAGAGCCACTGGACAGAAAAGACACACTAAACTGGGCCTTAAACATGGCATCGCTCTGGAGGATCCGCCAGCCCTGAAATGGTCCATGGCTGGAGGTGGATGCAGATCTCAGCCAGGTTGCGTCCTCCAGGTCCTGGCCACATCTGGAAAGTGCTAAAATCCAGCTGTGAGCCACAGGGAGTGCTGGGCAATGTACACAACGGAGCCCTATCCTGCCTTGCCCCACACAGCGCCCAGCAGCCCCCAGAGCTCCTGCAGAGCCCCTGGGTGCAGCATGGCTCCTTCCAGCCCTGGATGTTGCAAAGCAGGGGGCTCTGGTGTGGAAGGGTTAAAAACGTGCCGTAGTGTGACAAAGTACCAAGGTTTCTGGTGGCTCCTGTGGGTGCTGGCAGCTCTCCAGCTGTTTGGCCACCTGTGGCAGCTGCTGCTTTCTTCAGATGCTGCTGCTATTGCTTTTAAATTGATGATGCAATTGGGCCTTATTTAAAGCAACAGTTCTTTCCCTTCCAATACTGCTTCGTGATGGATATTGGCTCTACTTCTCTCCCTCTCCTTCTCTGCCTCTTCATCCGGACTCTGAAATGCCCAGGGATGCGTGTGGAATGACTTTCTACCCATTGTCAAGCACTTACAGTATCCCATAAATAATCTAATACTTGTTTGGTCTAAATGTAATTAAGATCCTTACTCCATGCTTGGTGACACTGACCGGCCATAGCGCCAGTGATTTATTGTGTTGTATTGTTTAGGGCTTTAATTGCATGCTGTAGTTTGGCACTCCACTGACAGCTTCTCCCAGGAATGATATGTTTGCGCTGCAGAGGAGTTTGGGGTGATAACTGTATAAAGTAGTTTAATAACAAAGAACACACTTCTAATACGGAAACCTGTTGAAGGTCTTGCTTTAGGAGGCTTATTCTGAGACCAGAGTAGGAAGTTCCCCAGAGAAAATCAGCTCCTTTTCATGCACAGAATATTTACAAGCTGCTTGTGATTGTAGTGATTGTTACAGAAAATTATGTGAGGGTTTTATTTTCCTTCAAATAATTTAACTCTGTGGATCCTGTGGGTATTTAGTGTGGGCTCTTTGAGCTGTGCTGGCCACATGGTAATCAGTCATGTTAAATCACATGGCTCTGCTGCCAGGGTTGGATTGGAGAATGCACTGGTACTTAGCGTGAATATTCATGAAGGCGAATTAGGAATTCAGTCCTCCTGGGCATGTGTGTATGCAACTTTGGTATTGCTTTTGTGCCAGGAAACCATTGTGGCACAAACGTTCACACAAACCCACCCCAGGCGAAGCCCTGGCACCTGCAGTTTCCTACTTGCTGCAACCTCGTGTCAGTCTCCGGCCAGTTCTCTGCCTGCTGAGGCTCCAAGCTGTAGCATCAATGCACATGCCTGCCCACATTGTCATCCACATGCAGGCAATTCAATTTGCCCGTTTTCAGCAGCACAAGGTACTACAGAGCTCAGCTGAGGAAAGCCTGGGGTGTCCTTAGCCTTGCAGCTTTCCTCCATGCTCTTGCATCCTCAGCGCCTCCTCCCATTACCATTGCTCTCCCTTATCAACACATGCTGCTTCCAAATTAGGACAGATGCTGTCCTGCTTCTCTGCTGGGCTGTTCTCATCTCTGCATGGCACTGCTCCCACCAGGCTGGTGAAAAGCAAGCCAGCTTCTCCGAGTCTTCCTAGATAAGCAGGATTAAAACCCTTGCTTATTCCTTCTCCACCTGAGCAAGAGCAGGAGGGACGGAAGAGGGGTCCTTATCTTTTTCTTATCTCTGCTGCAGCTGCTTGTCTCTGGTTGTGGAGGAGAGATGCCCCCAGACCCTGCTCACATAGACACGTGTCTCTTCCAGTGCCTGACAATGACCTTCCTTGTATGAACAGGGGCCTCTCTCCTAACACCAGTTTCTTTTTAACTGTTGCTGAGGCCTCTAGGGAAATCCTTCAGATACCTGATTGCAACAGATACAAAGGGAAAACCACAGCAACCCTGATCCTTTTCCTTCACATATATGCAAACAGACATGCTTTAAACCATCTGGAAACCGCAACGTGCACTGCTTTTGCAGCTCTGTCCCCTTCTCTCTCTCTTACAGATAAATATCTGTGATCGCTTGTGATTTCAAGCCAGCCCCAGAAGGACTACTTGGTCCAGAGGTTTCTCCAGGGCACAGCCTTTCATGTCCTTTCAGCTGGACCATCTCTCAGCTAGCACCCTGGGCCAGCTGGCCAGGGCACTGTAAGGGCTGAAGCAGCAATATCCTTAGCTACCCATGTCTGGTGTCAGATCCCTCTCAGGCTGGGGAAGTGTCTCTGGACACAAAAAAATTCCCAAAGGTTCAGGGCATGAGTGTTGTGCATCTTCTCATCAGAAAGAAAAACTCGTGTCCAATAATGCGTGGAGCAGAGCTGCTGGAGCTGGATGCGGCAGTGTGGTTTGGCCCTTCTCAGTTAGAAATGCTGCTGCATGCACCCTCACCAGTCCTCCTGGGTCACTCCTCAGATACATCCATCTAATTGCTTTCCAACTGAAATCAAAGTAGGGCTGAGAGAAAGCCTTTCCCTCCCTTGACAATCTCCTGACCATGGCCTGGCCCTTCACCCTAACTGAATTGAGCTAAAGCAAGGTTATTTGGCCCCTGCAGGGCTGTTGACCTATTGCAGAGCACCCTGAATTATCACCACACTTGTACCTGTGCCAAAAATACCGAGCATGCTGTGCAGAGCCTTGCATAGTCTTTTGGGGTAAGCTTTATGACCCGCTTTGTAAAGCATGCTTGGATTTTGTGATGGCACATGCTGTGCAAGAACTAGAATAGTGAATATATTGGACAGTGAGATGCAGAGAAGTGCACGCCCCAGCCCAGCAATGGGAATGGTGTCCTGGTCCCCCTGGATGGCTCAGCTGCTGACACATGGTATCACAGCCAGACCTCAGCACTGCCGTGCCCAGGAGGTGAGGAGGTGTCTGGGCTGGGCAGTGTCCTGGCGCTGGGCTGGTTGGAGGCAGCAGCTTGTTACAGGAGCTGGCCTGTCGTCTCTCCAGCCTTGAGAATGACAAATTCACAGCTGCAGTTTGCAGTGAGTTCATTAGCTCACCAGCCAGATCAAAGTACTGGACCCTGGCATCGGCGCTCCCTGGGGAGGGCTGAATATCCACCCAGGCCCTGTGGTATGGGGCCATGCCCAGAGCTCAGCAGCGTGTAACTGCCCTGTCTTGCTTGACCATCCACTACGCAGTGCAAAGGGATGGAGAAGGTCAATCACAGTGAAGGAGATGGGAAGTGTGCCCAGGAGATACACTCATAGACTGTGGGGTCTACAAAGACCACCAGGCCTCCCTCCCTCCCACATGCACATGGGGTGTCTGAGCCTTGCATCAAGCTGGAGCAAGGAAAGACCCAGCGATCTGGGGTGTCTCATCACCCATTTGCTGCCTTTGACTTTTTTATACCTCCAGCCCCAGCTAAGAGCACAGCACGGCGTGCCTGGAACCGCACAAGGGCAGGCAGAAGATGCCAGAGCTGCTGCTGTGCACCCTGAGGCAGTGGAACAGAGATAAGACCCCAGGGATGCTTCAGGAACAGCTTTGGACTGGATGCAATAGCATCCCCAGCATCTCCACAGGGCCCAGTCTGTGCCCTGGAGGGGCAACTCTGACTGGAAAACACAAGGAGGGAAAGGACTGAGAGAAGAGGAAAGTCAGGCTGGAGTGCTGACCCCATTGAGGTTGTAACACCTCATCCATCGCATCCTGCCCCAAGGTCGGAAGGGTTCAGTTTTTCTTTCAGACACCTTCTAGAAACCAAGTTTTGGACCTTTGATAAACATACGTGCATCAAGGTGTACATGTACACCTTCACACGCACAGACATTCATTGTGAAAGTACACGTTTCCGTGGGCAGACACCCTTGTGCCCCCTCATATTTAAATCCATGACAGATGTGCCTTATGCCAAGGACCTGGGTGAGGAGGGACTTCGCAGCCCTGAGCACCCGCAGCAGCCCACATCCTCCTGCCCTCACACCTGGGCTCCATCTCTCCTCTCTCCCTCCCTATCGCACACATTAAGGGATTACACTGTGATCTTTTCAATCTCTCTGTCAATAGATTTCTTTTTTTGCCATCCGATCTTTTTCCAGCTTGAGCTCTTTCACTTCATTAATGCACCCAGAAGGGAAAAGCAGCTGCCTGCATTGTCTGTCTATGAAAATTTCTTGCGCTGCTGGATTTGTAAAACAACTGATTAAAGACAATGCAATTAATTATTCCTTGATGAAATAGTGGAAATTATCCTGAAAAATGAAGAAATTTAGCAGTGGAACATTAAATCCCCATAATTATGTCATTTCTACGAAGGGGGCAGGGAGGTGAAGTATAAAAATAAAATCTAGCCGCAGTCTTTGTGCTGGCGTCTTGCCGGGTGCTGTGGGACATGGTCCCCTCTCGCTGGGTCCTGCCTTGTATGGCTGCCATGCAGGATACCCCCAGCACCCCATGGAGACCCCCGGCACAGGCAGAAAGCACAAGCTGAGAGTGGCTGGTCCCTGTGAGCATCCAGCTGTGCTTACAGCATCCTCTGTCACGCAGACCCCAGGGCGGGGTGGGGGGAAGTGCCTGCACCCTGGTACCACCAGCTCCCCCTGCTCAGACAGCCTGGAAAGTCTGAGATCCCCTGGAGAGGAAGCTGTGGCCCAACCTTCCTCATCCTCAGCCCTGCTCCTGAGGGGACAAGGCTCCAACTCCTCCCAGAGCCCTGACACCCATGTCCTGCCCCGCTGTTGTGGGCAGCACCATGTGCAACCATGGGGACACCAGAGGAGCTCCTGGGATGTACCCCACATGACTTTGTCCATGGTGCCCTGTGCACCAGCTGTACCTCTGCCCCAGGGGTGTCCCCCAAGCCAGGCTCTGGAGATGTCCCCTCCACGGCTTCCTGGTGCTATCACCACCCACCCACCTCCCCCAGCATCCTCTGCCCCATGTGCTCCTTTGGCTGGCTCTCACCTGTCATTACTCTACAGGCCATCCCCTTTCTCACCATCAATTCCTGGCTCAACTTTCTTTGCTTAAACTCAGCATCCTCACACCACCGTCTCTCTCTGCCCTCCCTAGTTGCCCCCCTCTCCACCCCCGCATTTTCCCTGCTGTCTCTTGCTGTCCGCATCCTGCCAGACCCATGACTGTGGGAGGAGAGGAGAGCCAGCCCTGGGCACGGCTCCATGTGCCCCTGCTTCACCCGTGCTGCCTCTCTCCATCCTGTCTCATGTGAGTGCGTGTGCCGGTGCGTGTACCAGTGTGTGTGCTGGTGCCTGTACACCGTCAGAGCAGGGAGAATCCCCACCACAGGAGGGGGGGTGTAGCGCTGAATCACAGCCCCAGTACAGGAGAGTGTGGGAGGCAGGGGGAGCATGTTGCATGGGGAGAGGATATGCCTCCTCCGCACTCGCAGCTGGGGACTGTTGATTTTATTTATTTATTCTATTCTGAGATTTATCAAACGTGGGACTGGAGCCTTACTGAGCCTGGTGTGCATGGAACAAATCCAGGCCCCACATACCACCTGCCGAAATGTAATTACCAGATGCGTTAAATGAATAAATCTTCCGGGCACCGTTTTCTGTTAGTGCTGTTAAACCCACGGGGAAAGCCTCCGACTCTGCTCCAAGCTGCCTGTGCCACCTCCATCACTCTGAGCCCTCTGCTTACCCCGGACACAAGGTCTGGGATCTGGACAGCTCTGCACCACCCTTCCCCAGGGTCTCACCTCTGGGCCATCACCACCAGGTCATTCAGGACCAGCTTTACGTCCCTCAGTCCTTCTCAGCACAAGGGATGGACCTGCACTGGGGACCCTGTGCACTGTATGGATGCCGCAGCTCTAGGAGGAGTAAAGCAAACAGATATCGTGGTTCATGGCAGTAAGCAGAGTGCTGCTGGGATCTGAGAAGGGACAGAAGTTGCAGGATGTCAAGCAGAATGCAGGCAAGGGGGACCAGAGGGATGCTCCATTTAAAGCTTTGGTGAGCGAAGAACAGTTGCTGGAGCCTGGGAGTGGGAGAGGGTCTCCGCCTCAGCTTCAGAGACCAGACACCTCATCATAGACCCAGTATCAGGAGTGGGTTCTGGGTTGGGGTTCCTGCAGGGTGGCTTATGCCTCTCTCTTTAGAGGCACCTAAGCAGGATGTTTGTGCTCTTTTGGGAGAGGACACTCATTTTCCCCTTCATTTTTATTTCATCCCTTAGACCTCTGCACCGAGTTCCTCTTGATGGGGCTGGCTGAAGGCTGCAGATGCAGCACTCACAAAATGAGTTTTGTCTCCAAAATGGTCTTCAAGACAGCCGCAGCCAGGCCTGTATTCCCACCTGCTGGTCCTTCGAGGGGGTTCTTGGGCAGGCTTGGCTTTCTGTTAATCAGTGCATTTCAGAAAGGGCTGCTCTTTCTGTGAACATCAACTGCCCTCCTTTTAGAGCTCCTAGCTAGAAACAAAGCATGAAACATGAAAAGTTCAGCTGATCATGTGTTAGTTAATATTTTTCTAATTCCAGTTAAAAAAAAAAAAAAAAGGCAGTGATGCAAATGTAGGCTTAAGGAGCCTGGGTGTTGAGGACAGCTCGTAAAAATTGTTTTGCACCCATTTTCTGACCATTTCTACTAATCACATACCATGAAATGAACAGTTTGCAAACACCCCATGGGCTGAAATTTGTTTGCATAAACTATTCAGTGAACACTTGCAGATAACAAATTCATTTGCAGAAATCAGGATCGGCTTCTCAGCAGCCCGCAAATGGGAAATAAAAATCCCTTCAATGAATCGTGCACAAGGAGCTTCTTCCTGCAGGACCACAGTCATTTTCCCAGTGATGCAAATGTTTTTGGTGGCTGTGCAGAAGAGCTGCATCACTTTCTGGTGCAGTCAGAAAGAGCCAGAATCATTTGTGGTGAATTTATTTTTAAAAATGCCATGTGTTGTGTCAGAGGGTTCCCAGGGAAATGGGTGGGGATTTCAGAGTCGCAGATCCAAGCTGGGTGCACAGGAGAGGTGCTGATCTCCCAGGGAGTCTGTGTGCGGTACCAAGGGGGATAAGGTTGTAAATGAGACCTTTGCAACACAATTCTCTTTTGGTTTTTAAACAGAGCAGAATTACTGGAAATTTGACTAATTTTTGGGTGCTGACAGCTGGTAAACCAGCCAAGGGTCCTGCTGAACAGGACCCTCTTTTCTCCTGCCTTCCCAGGGCACCTGTGCTAGGAACCGAAAAGCCATCGGGGATCCGCGGTGCAGATGGGGTGAGCAGGGCTTCGAAAGTCCCTCTCCAGCCAAGGAATGCTGTGTTGGATGGTGCTGGCATCTATGTTCCTGCGGTTTCCTCGTGTTCCCCCCAGGTATCCCTGTTCCTGGAGCTGTTCTGGGCTGTCTATTATTTAAGAGAAAAAAAACGCAATTGGACTAGCAGAGTGTGCAGCTATCCCAAAGCAGACAAATTGAGTACAAAGAAAAGTCAAGTCGCCAATCATCATTTTTCCTTAAAGAAAAAAAAAAAAAGTGTTTTTCCCCTCCAAGGAAAATTTGATTTCGAACACTTTTTCACATTGTAAATGCCGTTTGATTCTTCCTGCTGCCGTCCCCGCCCCCCCCCACCCCCCCCCAGTGCCAAGAGAGACGTGCTGCTACCCAGGCTGCTGCACCTCAGGGAGGTGCGGAGAACGACCCGCCGCGCCGGGGGGGTCCTACCCCCCACCCCCCACCCCCTCCTGGCCCCCGTCTGCCCCCGGGCCCCCGGGCCCCCAGGCCCCCGGGCCAGGAGGCACCACCGGCGGGTGGCGGGGCTGCAAGCGGCCGGGCATTAGGACCTGCCCCCCCGCCCGCCGGGACCCCCGGCGCCGGCGGGACCCCCCCGCACCACCGCGGCTGAAGCTTTCCAGGAAGCAGCTGAGCTCCAGGAATTAAAAGCTTTGCCGCGAGATGTGACAAAAAGGAAGAAAATGCCTTCAAACGCGCCTCCTTCATCTCTCCCCGCACTTCACCTTTCCGTCGGCTTCAGTTGTTTCACAGCCTCTGGAAAAGGAGAAGGGAAAAAAACAGTTCGGAATTTGCTGAATAAATCATACCCATTCCCTCCCCCACCTCCCTCCTTTCTGTTGTGCAAATCAAAGGCTCGGGAGCTGCCAGGAGCTGACAGCGATGCCCCAGCGCCCCCCCGCCGTTCACCGGCCCCCACCCTCGGGAACTTTGGGGGTGCGGGGGCGATGGGGCGATGGGGCTGCGGCAGCGCCGCCGCGGGGCCGGGGGGGCAGCGGGGCCGCTGCGGGCGCTGCGGGAGCTGCCGGCGCTGCTGGCGCTCCTGTCACTCCTGCAGGCGTTCGCCGGCTGCTCCCCGTGGGTCTTGTAGTTTGGAAGCAAGGTACGGAACATGTGGGGAAGGCTGATAATCTCCAAAGTGTCTGTGATTAAGTGAAACCAGCAAATTGAGATGCTTAGACAATTAGTAATCTTGGCGTGAAAAAACTGGAAGAATCAAACAACGGAAGGTTTGGGGTTTATTTTTATTTGGTTTTATTTATCTTATTTCATCCCTCCCCCACCCCTCACCGTCCTTCTAATTTCCTAAGCTTGTTCCAGTTAGAAGTGAAGCGAGAGCGAAGGCAGTACCCGTGCAAGAGCAGGGGGACAGGCGCTGCCGCCTCGCAGCCGCTGGCACAGACCAGGGTAACCCAGGGCTGCTGGTGAGGTCTGGTCAGGCTGCCAGCCGCTCGCCCATCACTGCCACGCTGCTTCATTGCCCGCCGCCGGGCAGGAGAGCTGGCAGTGTGCCCACCGCAGCCCACGCGCTGGCAGGGCTGGCAAGCGGCACCCTGCTCGCACCCAGCTCCCAGGCCAGCGGGATCAGCAGAGCCGACTGTGCCGCAGACCCAGGGCTGCACGTTGCCCAGCTGCTCTCCTGCAGCTGCCTTCCAGCAGTTCTTTTGCGTGGATGCAGGTGGCGCCCAGGCCATTAAAGGATGCGAATCCCAAATGTGAGCTCATCCCCAGCGTGGCAGCTGTCGAATACCCATGCCAGGTTCTGCCCCTGCACCGCTGCGTGCCCAGTGCCCTCGTCTGCTCCATGACACCCCGCTGTCAGACTGGGGCATGGCTGGGGAGTACCTCTGTATAGCACACGGCAAGCTCAGGGCATCTGGCAGCACAGCCTGACATCAGCAAAAGTGCAGCCAGGACCAGAGAAGAGGGCATCTTGCAGAAGTCGCCCGTGACTTCGGGCAGTTCTCATATCATCCCTGTGCCCCTGCATCCTTCAAAAGGCAAAGCTGATGTCTGTGTCTAATGGAGACCTCTGGGTTCACCCCAACCTCCTAATGCCAGAGCCATCGAAATGCAGAGATCTCCAGCATGCAGAGAGGTGCCTGACCAGCACCTACAGCCACATTCCTGCTTACTCAGGGAAGCTCTCTGCTTGCAGCAAATGTACTGCAGAGCTGGACACCCTTCTCATCCTTGCACTCCCCTATTTACCTGACATTGGTTTTGCCCCTTTGCAAAAGCACCCTTCATGACAATAGATTTCCATTTTTCAAAGGTGGCTCAAGCAGCCTTTTGTATACCACTTTTTGACCAAGTTTCATTTCTTTTTCCTTCATCTCCCGTCTCTTTATTTGTTTAGAGTTTTATCTCTGGGATTCCAATTCCTCCTCAGGAGGTTGTTGCATAAGTAGCCTCCATACTGATTGCAAGGATTTTAATTTGGTAGCTTTCATCTTAAGCTGTTTCTAAGGCATTTCCTCATTTGTTTAAAAATCACCCTGCCTAAAGCTTTCAAACTGTTTTTCTGGCTTGATACTTCCCAAAGGGCTGTGGGACTTAATTAGAGTCCCTGCTCCTTTGTGGTTCTGTGACAGTTGTCTGGATTAAGTCAAAAGTTGCCACTCCACTTAGTGTGCCCCAGACCTCTCTTTGCAGCTCTGATATTGTGACATCGCCGATGTGATTGGGTCTCTTAACACTGCAGGTAGCTGCAGCCACTCGTCACCACTCTCCTAACGCCTTGGCAGCCTCCCTGTGACCTCCTGGCCCCTGGGCTACCTGGCTGTGAGAGCCTGGGGGGCACAAAACCCCAGGGGACAGGACAAGGCTCTTCCAGCCAAGGTGAGGATGGATGCCTGGCTAGCATCCAACAGAGAAATCCCCTTTTCAGAGAACAGGGAGGTAGGTTGAAGGGAGAGCAAAGCAAGGAGCATGAGCAGAGGAGGGAGGGAGGGAAAGGGGAATTCATATGCATGCTTTTCAATCCCCTTGGTTGGCAACTGCAACACCAGTTGCTCAGGACTGGCCTGGCATAAATGTGCAAGGGCAAAGGCAGCTATGCAGCCTGCCAGGGTGAGTCTGCCCTGCGCAGCACCCCAGAGCTGCCGGAGCCCATCCGGAGCGAGGAGGATCTCTGTAGGGCTGAGCCCAGGGAGGACTGGCTCAAGGGAGGCATGGTACACTGGCACAAGGAGCATCTCAGTCCAGGGTCCAAGGTGACCCTGTGGAAAACCTCCAGTGCAGTCCCCACCCATCCTGTTCTCCTCCCTGATCATGCCTCCACAGTCTGGCTTTCTCCAAACTGAAAAGTAGTTGGGCTGTGGGGGTCAGCCTTAGGCCAGCTCTGACATCCTCTGCAGCGGGAGTGTTTGCCTGAGCCCCACCTTTGGTTTACGGGATGTGATTTATGCTGATTTAATTGGTGTTGGTTTAATTGGCTCATCCAGCTCCCATATGTGTTGGGAGGGGGCCAGAGAGAGCATTAAAGGACCATTACACATTACGAACATCTTTCTCCATCTCTTCTGTGCCACTCCTTCTCCTCCCTTGCATTTTAGGGACCCAGGACACTTCGGTGGGAACCTTTTCTGGGAATCCTGGCTATGGGAATCCTGTTGAAACCAGACAAAATGGTAGTTTGTGCCTGAAACCACATCTGCAATGCCCAGTGCTCCCCCTTCCCACTGGTCCCCCAGCAGCCACCAGGCAAGGGCATCTCTGCAGGGAAGACACTTCCCAGCACCAGTCCCCAATCCTGCAGGAACTGTCATGACTCACATACTGGCGGCAGTCAGTTACAAAGGCAGTTACAATCCCTCCCAGCACTGCAGCCTTTTATGCAATACAGCTCTGCTTTGTGGAAGCAGCCCCAGCTCAAGGAGGGAGCACGGGCAGGTGCTGGGTAGCTGTGTGCCTCAAGGGTGTGAGGTGGGTATCTGTGCAAGGTGTGTGTTGGATGGGTTGGTCTTGGGACAGGCTCAGAGGAGAGGGCATGCTTTACAGCACACAGGGATAGTGGGTGTGACAGGGACTGGGACTTCGTGTGGGGAGGGATATTATACACTTGGGGATTATGAAGGAAGAGTCAGGGATGTAAGGATCCCATATGCTCTCTGCCTTCTAGATGTATGAGCTCCACACTCTGCTGTCACAATTCAGCCCTGCTAGACATCACCCTGATGCCAGCTGCTCTTCCTAGATCCAACCTGTCCTGCCCTGAGGCAGGGCTGGCATACATCCACTCCTTCCTGGGACCCTTTAAGACTGGAGGGGTAGACTAAACCTCCACTTCTTTTCCCCTCCTGGAGCTCCTCTGATGTCCAGGTCTCTGTCTCATGTGCAATCTCCTCTGCACACACATCCACCATCCCTTTGCTAGTGTGCAGGGTCTCCATACCGTGATGCCTTCTCCCATTCAGTCACCTTTTCTAGACTCCCTGCTGAGAGTCCTGCTGTGCTTTACACCCACAGCCAGCAACAGGGCTGTTCCCAAAACTCCCTTCCCGCCAGATGGGCCCAGAGTACCCCAAAAACTGCCCCTGCTGCCAGGATTCCGGGGCAGAGCTCCCCTCTCAGCCAACTCCCGGCTCAGTAAAAAGCAAGTGCAAGAAGTGCCCCAGCCCCTGCGCTCTGGTGCTGCAGCGAATGCCCTGCAGCAGTGCAGATGTCTCCTGAGCTAAATAAGGGAATCAGCTGGAGCTGTTACGTTGTGTACCCTGTGGATGCTGGAGGGAAGAAAGTGACAATTATGTGCATTATAGCAGGAGCTCTACTATGCCAGGCACTGCACGGGCACTGAGGGGAGCAGCTCTGCCCCGGCAGCCTCAAGGCATTCCCACCGCTTGTTCTCAGGTGCTGACGTTTTGCTGTTGGGCTCCCTGGGCCAGGGATTCACAGGTCCCCGAGGGGTGCTGCAGGCAGGGAGCAGAAGCTTTGGGTTTTCCTTGATGCCTGGCTTCCTTCAGGGTTTTGCTGGTGACACCTCATGCCTCCCTCTGCAATTTAAGGAAGAGGCAGCTGAGGGGCAGGACACTGTGGGGGTGACATTCCCAATGCTGTACAGAAGGGACCCTGCTCTGCTCACCCCAGGAGGAGGGTGCTCTCTGTGATAAGACACAGGGTCCTTATTTTTACCCTCTAACCAGACCTGCTATTTTCCTAAACTGCCTGTAGAAGTCCACCGTGGAAGGAAACCCCAGAGAGGCGAGCTGGAGTCCTGGAGCTGGGCGAGTGCTGAGCATGGGCACAGGCTCTGAGAGGAGCTGGCAGAGGAGCCTGGCGATGCTGCCAACTTGGCATGGCTCGGGCAGCAGCCCCAGTCCCAAGCCACCCAAGCTGTTGGGAGTGGGCATAAAACAGACCCTGCTGGCTGGTGCCCAAGGGGAAGAGCTGGCTTGGGCAGGAAACATCATCACTGACATTTAAGAGTGGGGGAAAAGTGCCCAGTTGGCAGGCAGGGAGAGCGGCACCCGGTACGCCAGCACCCTCCTCCCCCTCAGGGCTGCAGTCCCCTTTCTCATACCTCACCACTGGCTCCATCTCCCACTGCTGTTTCTCTTCAGCATCTAAAAAACAGCCCACAGGTGCCACGCTCCTGCCATGGCTGCTCACCATGACTGGTGGAGAGCCACCTAGTCCTGGCTCTCCCCAGCCCCTGTGGAGCAGAGCCATCACTGTGGATCACAGCGTGCCAGTCACAGCATCGGGGTGTTTCCCATCCCACACCAGCCTGGGATGTGCAGGGCAAGGCTGGCCTGGGATGGGACCTGTACTTGTAGCTCACACGGGGTCCTGGGGCAGGAGCAGTTCTGCCCTGCGAGGGAACACCTGGGAGAAGGATGCTGTGCACCAGTCTGGCTCTGTTCATGGAGGACCACAAGCTGAGAATCCCCCCCAGCTCCATTGCCCCATCCTTGAGTGATACCCTTCCTGCAAGCAAGGATGTGGAAAACCCTGTCCCACCAGGCTGGGAGCCAGGGCAGCCTCCAGACTCTGCTCCCAGTGGGTGGTTGAAACTGACTCAGTGGGAGCTGCAGCCCCACTCTGCAGATGGCTCCAGCCCCCCCGGCGGGGTGACTCACCCTCCTGCTGCTGGAGGAAGAGCTGGGGTGAGCAACCATGGGCTCTGCCTGGCCCCGCGGTCAGGGCAGGAATGTCTGTGGGGCCAGCTGGGAGAGTCTGGCAGATCAGTTCTGTGGCCGTGGGGCCGCGGACATGAAGCCCCTCCAACACTGTTGATGCCCAGCCTGCACCCTACAGTGCCACGTGTCCCTGAGGACCAGGCTGACACAGGAGAACCTGGAGCTTCCCCTCCTGGAGAAGGAGGGAGGGTTAGAGCAGAGATGCTGGGCTGGGGGTCCCTGATGGGGCAAAGCCCTGGAAGAGGGAATGAGGTGGGCAGGTGGAAGGAGCCCCCAAACAGGGGATGGGGATACTGGCTGCTGCAGGGAGCTGGGGGTATCAAAGCAAACCCACCACTGCTGAGCCCAGAGTCTGTCTTGCGCAGCCAGAACCTCTTCCCAGGCAAATTCACACGCTTAGGCTGGAGATCAGTAAAGAGCAGAAGGGACATAAGGGCCCTGTTCACCCCAAAGAGACCTATTAGCACAAGACCCCCTCATTCCACCATCATCCCAGGGGAGCACCAAGAGACAAACCCCATGCAGGACCCTGCTGGATGTGCACATGAAGCCCCCAGGGCTGGTCAAGGTCCTGCCCACATCTCTGGCAGTGGGCTGGTAGCTGCAGCACCCAGCTCCCAGGGTGGACAGTGGCCAGGGGTGCTGCCTGAAGCCAAAACCCCAGAAAACTTGTCCCAGCCCCATGGGCTGCCCACAAAGCCCAGCACAAGCGTCTCTCACAGTGCCCACTGTGTCAAGATGGAGTGCGTACCTGCAAGCACAGATGGTAAATTCCAACAGCAACAGAAATGTGGAGATCATAATTATCTGAACATAATGAAGGGTTTCATTAAATACACTTGGAAAACAACTCAGCAGCCACACAAAGTTAAACTGCTGGTCTCAACTCTCCAAACTATTTAAAATTTATTAGCTTCCCCTGCGGGTCTCAAGCTTTTAAGTACCAGAGAATTCTTGAAAATAAGATATCTTTTCCTGTCTTTTTTTTTTTTTTCCCCTCTCCTTTCTTTCCCCCCTTTCTTTCCAATGTTTTTTGGCCTCACAGAAGTGTCTGTGCGTGGGGGAAACCACCAGCCCCCACTTTGTTACTCTCTCCACCCCTGCAGACACATTTTCTCTCCCACCTGCCCCTGTCATGCTCCCCCTCCCCCAGGCTGCTTTTCACTTGGGCTGCAGAGCGCAGCGTTTCCAAAGGGATGATCAAATCAGAGACACCTGCACACTGATCCCTGCTAAATCCTGGACTTCAGACTGCAGGTGGTTCTTGTTGCAAAGGGATTAGTGGGAGGCTGAATAAACCTGGGTTTGATCTAGTGCTAACTGGCATGGGGTAATGCCCTTGGCTAAGATGAGATTTACTGAGCTGTATTTCCTCACAATGTGTGAGAGGAGGCGGCGGCACTGGGAAGATGCTCCTTCCTGGTCAGAAAGAGAAATTCCTAGGTTTGAATAACAGCAATAGCTCGGTGCTTGAAGATGTGCTGGAGTCCAGTGCTGGATCTGTGCTTAGCAAAGCTGAGGAGGGGCTGGCTGCACACAGAGAGAGCCGGTGTGTTCAGGGGCTTTCTCCTCTCACCCCATCTCTGTGAGGAAGGGTTTCATGTCTGGAGTGGCAGGGAGCAATATCATGGGCTGCAGTGGGCTGGGAGGAAAAAGACCTTGGTTGCTGTTGCAGCAGTGGAGCTGGTGGTGGGGATGGTTCTGGTGCCAGAGCAGCACCAGGACCTGGGCTGGAGCCTCGTCTCCCTCCTGTGAAAGGCTGCAGGTGGTGACATGGGAAAGTTTTGTGGCCTCACCCCTGCTTTGGTGAAGTATTTGTGCTGAGGAAAAGCAAGGCAGGATCTTTTTCATAGGAGACCATAATGCTTGGTGCTAGACTGTTTCATTAAAATATTCTGATTTGTAGCCCTTGGTTTCAGGTAGAAAAGAGCTTCAAACACAGGAATGATGCAGTGGGAGCAGGTGAAACTTAGTATTTCTCCTCCTTGTGTGTTGGAAGCCCTGGGAGCTGTCACTGACAACCACGATATTCTCCAACTTTTTTTTGAAATAACAGCAAACTAAGAAACTCAGGGTTTGGCCAAGGTTCTGATGAACTCTAATAGCATCATCCTGGGACTGCACTCAACTGCGAAGTGAGATCAGCAAAAGCTGCTGAGAGCAGAAAGGTATCAGGGGAGAGGGAAGGAAGGTTCCCAGCACCGTTGCATTGGGCTAGGAGAAGAAAATACATCTCCCCTCTGCTATTGCATGTAGAGCCTTGCTGTGCAGCTGAGCTCCCTTTGCCCGTGCTCCCAGCCCCAGAGGCTGCGTTACCTGTTGCTCACAGCTGTGTTAGTCTGGGCTTTCCCATGCTTGGTCAGCTTGGAGCACGCATCTGCCAGCAAGCGATCATGGAGGCATGCTGTAAAGGACATGTCTGCAGGGCAGCGCGGGGAACAAGCTGCGTGCCAGGAGTGGAAGGAATTGAGCAGCATTTGCACAAAGCCAATAATAGGGTTGTTAAGTTATGAGAGAGCAGGGGACAGGCCTTGGAGCACTGCCTTGCTGAGCAATCCATTAGGGGAGAGGCTGTATGACACAGGCGTATTTGCAGTATGTTCTGCAGAGAATTGGGTAGAGATAACACAATCACAGGTGAATGAAAATAAACCCAACTTCCCAGTGACAACCAGCAGCTGCCTTCAACCTCAGAAAACCAGGGATGGGAGGAGGGGTTGTTTCCCCCTCTCTTGCAACAGGGCAGGCTGCAGAGCTTCACAGGAGAGCAATACGGCAAGTCCCAACCATCTTGCAGGAGGGAGACAGATGGAGCAGGAGGACATAAGGAGTCTCTGGAGCAAGGGGACTTGTCGCTCGAAGTCATTTTGAGCCCTGGATGGGTGTGTTTGGGGTTGATGTGATCACAGGGAGGGTGGGACACTGAGCCTGCTTCCAGCCATGGGGATGCCAGCCTGGTTTGGGGGGCAACTGGTGGAGGTAGAGGAGGGGGATTGTGAGTGAGAAAGGGAGCTGGAGGGTTTTTTTTCTAGTGCCCCATGTTGCTGCTTTGCCTGGGGAGATGGACCAGAACTGGAGATCTGGGAGAAGAGGAGCACACATGGAGTAAACAGCTGCTCCGCTAGCCAGGGTCCCCTGGGCTCTGCGGCAACAGTGGCAAGATGTGGGCATCAGGTGCAGTTATCTGGCAACAGAGAGGGCTTTTCCCCCAGGAATTAATGCAGGAGCAAGGCCAAGACTCTCAGAGCTCTGATCTGAGGAGGCTTGACTTGGATGTGATATGCAATCCCCTGCTGCTGGGCC
Source organism: Falco peregrinus (assembly GCF_023634155.1). Taxonomy (NCBI): domain Eukaryota; kingdom Metazoa; phylum Chordata; class Aves; order Falconiformes; family Falconidae; genus Falco; species Falco peregrinus. Next base: position 121,395,049 of record NC_073723.1, read on the forward strand.
GCTGCTCTGTAGTGCATGCAATGAGCTGTTGGGTCTCAGCCCACTGCAGCCCAGAAAAGTGGGGCAGAAGGAAAGGGATGGCCAAGGAGAAGTCCTTAGAAACTGGGCTTAGTCTCACTCATAAAGATATTGGGCCCCCAGTATGAAGGTATGCTCAGCATAGGAGGTGGGATGCATGTTTTCCCAGTTCACCACCCGTTAAATGGGGAGGTGAGGTGGATCTTGCTCCCTCTTTTGTGGATGCCCCAAGGACAGCAGTTTCTCTTCCCTCTTTTAAAATGGCCAGATGGGAGAAACTATTTCTTTTGTTAAATAAGGAGCTCTGTACAGTGGCCTTGACTGCCTTCCCACCCAGAAAGGGCAAACTGGAGGGAGACAGATGTGAGTCAGAGGCAGCAGGCAGGCAGGGAAGTGCCCGTGCTCTCTCTCAGGTAGTCAGCCATGCAGATGCAGGAGCCCTGCCTGCAGCTCGGCTCATCAAAGCTGCTCTTCTAAGCAGAAGGGGCAGCTCAGTGTGTGAGTTACACACTGCCCCGAGCAGGATGCACATCTGCAGGCTGGCGGTGCTCCACAGGCATGGCCCTGCCACCACACTGACCTTGGCCACGTGGGCTTGGCTACTGGGGCATGTGCGAGAGCAGGGTGCTGCAGGCGGCAAGGCAGAGGCTGGAATTCGTGCTGTGCCCTGGGAGAAATTGGCAGAGCTTGACTGGGAAGAGGGAGGGCTTTGTCCCAAGGCAAGGGATCTCCAAAACTTGTCAAGGTCTAGGAGCAGCATATCAGTCTTGGTGATGAACTGTGGGAGATGCAGTGGGGAACACAACTGCAGAGTGCTCTCACGGCTTGGCAGCTGGACCTCAGCTAAGTGCAGATGTTTCAGTAGAGAGTGACGGTCTCCCCTGGCCCAAAGGCCTGCCATCTCACCTGTTCCCATCACAGCACCTTCTCTGGAGGCCATGGTGAGTGCTGTGGGCACTGATGGATGGGAAGGGCAGGGACCTGCATCCAGACCCTGCCAGGCTTCACTTTGATCTGTCCAGAGCCAAGTCTGTGGCTGGTCGGGGACAAGGCTTTTTCTTCCAGGGCAGAAGTTACCAGCCCCACTGTAAGGATGGTGCAGCTGGTGGCTGCTTGGTGCCTTTTGCAGAGGTGGTCCACACCATGAAATTCCTCCTCTGTGTCCCACCAAAGGCAGGCCAGGGAAGGAGCTCCTCTGCGTGGCTGAGCCTGGTGCTTCCCAAGCAGAGACAGGCTCTGTTCTGCCCCGGCTGTGCTCGCTGGGTCAGCTTGGGGGGTGTCGTGGAAAGGTGGAATGGAGGGAGATGCAGCTGTATGCCATAGGGCGACTGAGGGTGAACCTCTGAGGCTGCTCTAGCTTTGGCTCCCAGCTGCAACTGGGGAGTCACAGTTATCAGCTGTGTTGGTGCACGCGAGGGGTCCGAGCTTGCACAGTGGGGCTGTGCACATGCCTGTGTGGAAGAAGAGGAGAGGATTTTGTTTTCCATCTCAGCCAGCCTGGTCTCTTTAGTGAGCTCTAACAAAGGGATGGTGGCTTTTCATGCTGCTCTTGATCTTGGGGCCAGTAGCAAAATCCTCCCGGCGGGTCCCTGGGCACCATTCCCTCCTCTCATCCTGTAGCGATGCCGGAAACACTGCAGGCGGTACAAATAGAGGGCAGCATTAGGGATGCAGAGGGACGCGGAGCCAGGAGGGCAGTTGTGCTCCAGGAGCATGTGGCCCTCCCTGCCAGCTGCCTCTGCGCTGTGTCCTGGTCCCATCAACTAGCATGGGCTGGGTGCTGGGGGGCAAGGATGAGAGCAACACTGGCAGCTGCCTCGGGGGGCTTTTGGATCGGTGTTTCCCTCAGCTGAATAATTCCCGTAGTTGGAAGGGATATCCCATGCCAGTAGCACCGCACCAGTGGGTTCCTGGGGGTGGCAAGGCAAACTAGTGTGCGGGGGACACTGGCTCTGTCCTGACTGTCACCAAGTCCTCAGTGACCTTGGGGGAGACTCCTCCTCACTCTGCAGCTCTGCTGGCTCTCCTTTTCATCGCTCCTGCCTACGTGAGGCTGGGGTTGTGTCCAGCTATCCTAAGGAGCAGTTCTGTCTTTCCAACCTGTTCCCACCTCCTTGTCCCCTGGGAGGATCCAGTCGATTTCACTGAGGAGCCATTTCCCCTCCATGCTGCAGAATAAAAAAGGATTTTCCTTATTTTTTGTTGGTTTTTTTCCCCCTCTATTAAGTCTGTGACTAGAACATTGTGGCTTTTAAGTTTATTCCAACTGTTTGATATTTTACATAATCGTATTATTTATGTGACAAGATTAGAAGTACTCTGCATGCTGACAGGCAACTAGCACACACGCAATTTCTTGCCAATCCTTCACAAATTTGCATTGTATTCCTGACTTCTTAGAGTCTGTGCAGATTGTAGCATTAGGCAGAGAGAGAGGTATGCAAAGAAACAGAGGGGGAAGGTGGAGAAGATGGGAGGCAAGCTGCTCATCTGAGAGCTGCTGGCTCCCTCCTGTCCTTCCAGATCTTTCGGCCTTTGCTGAACAGGTACGCAGTGCTCAGTGCCCGTCGTACTGAGGCTAATGGAAATACCTGGCCAAGCTTCAAACCCTTGGCCTCTAACAGCAAGTGCTAAGCACAGAAAGGTGTTTGGTTTAATATCCCACTGTTCGCCCGTGGGATACTTGATTTATTCTATGCCTGTAAACATTCATTTCACACCTAAACAGGGGCAGGTTCATCACTTCTGCAATCATCATTTATTCATGTCATGAGGGTTGCAGGAAGCAGAGATAAATGGATTTCCATGAAATTGATGCTCCAGGCTGCTCAGGAGTCTCCATCCTTCTCACTGGGCTGGCAGAGCAGGGTGGGAAAGCTTCCCCCTTCAGCTCCTGCACCCTGGTGCTTTGGCACAGCGTCTCCTCAGAGCTGTGCTGTGCCTCGGGCCAGGACGCAGGGCAGCCGGACCCCCAGAGCCAGATGGGGGACGCTGGGCTCCCTCATGCCCACATGTCACAAGGTCTCACGTGCTTGAGGGACAGCTTGTGCAGAGATATCTTGCTGTGGGTTGTTACTTTGCTGGCTTTCCCCTGCTTTGGGGGAGCTTTCTGTTTTCTACATTAAGGCAGACATTTGCTAGAAATCCTTTTTTTTTTTTTTTTTTTTTTTTTTTGGAGCAGGGGGTAATAGCCACTCTTCTGGAAGAAAAATCCCTGCCTTTTGTGCCCCATGCAGAGGGTGACTGGCTGAGAGGGGCTAGTGCTGTACGAGACTTCAGAGCCATCCTGGAGGTCCCAGATTTGGAACAGAGCCTAGGACCTAGCTGTACCTTCCCGTGTCCACCAGGACGGGAATAAACCTCCTCATTACCCACAGGATATCACATGGCTGATGCGGAAACCCTACATCCAGTTGGCCCTCAGTCAACTGATGCTCACGCAGTGCACCCCGGGATGGCAGAGCAAGCCCCAAACCACCAGAGATGGACATGTCCTCCCTAAATAATTCATGGCTTGAGCTCGCACTTGGCTTCCTTTGTTATCTTGTTATGAAGGAAAAAAATGAACCAAGATTAAAGAGCTCTGGCTCTGTTTCCAAATTTATGGGCATTTAAAATGTGATGTTTGAGTCTGTTACTCCTCCGACTGTTTTCAGGCTGATTCAGTGCAGAGCAGCGTAGGCAATGTGCTCCCAGCTGGCCTGGGGCATCGCCGTGCTCAGATGTGTCAGACCACGGTCAGCATCCTGTACACCCCCAGGGATGAATGGATCCAGAGAGCTTACAGCCATGAGGCCATAGGACTTCATGTAGTCCCCATGGTACCCAGCTTCACCACCACTGCCTCCTCCTCCTCATCATCATCATCACTCCCTCTGTCCCACTGCACCTCCACCCTGCTGCCCTTTGCCACTCTGCACCCCTCCTGGACAACACTCCCTGCATCCCACCTTGCCCCGGCTCTAAGCTCATAAACCTTCCAGTGCTAACTGGCTCTGACTTTGCGCTTCTCTGCAGAAGCTCACCTTCTGGAAGTGACCATTTCTCTCTCTTCATCCTAGGGGGAGCCGAGAGGGCTGACTGAGATTTAAACCTTGAATTTCTAAATGTCTAAAATTAGGTGAGATGAATCCACAGCTTCTCTGGCACCCTCTCCCCATGATTAATCACTGTCTGAGAGCAAAGCTGGGTTCTCCTTGCCTCCTAATTCAATACCATTTTTTAATGGAAATAAAAGCTTCTGCTGTGTCCACCTCTGCTGATGCCTGGGGCACCAGCGGGAGCACAGCTGGCTCTGCAGAGTTGCACCTGCACCAAGAAGACCTTCTTCTGCAGAGCTCGCCAGGTAGTCAGGACAGTCAGGGAGAGCAAGGAGCTGCACTCTGCTCTTACAGCCACTGTCCTGGGCCACAGGACAGCCCACGTGCCAGGTACCGCAGACTCAGCTTGGACTGTGTAAGGAGCATGCATGCTTCATCAGGCTGTGTGCCAAGGGATGCTTTCCCAGGGCTGGTTACATAGAGGAGCTTTGGGGGAGGGCTGGACTCCCTGTGCCGCACTGCACCCCCTGCCCCCTGGAAATGGGTCACCTTTCAGAGCCAAAGCTTCAGAGGGGCATGTGGAGAAAATCCAGTGGGACATTGAAAATGCAGGGCAAAGAAATGACTTAAGAGATCTTTTGCCAAGGCATTTTTGTTTCTCGAAGTATCAATATCTAATTGCCCTGCACAGCCCTCAAATATTGTACTTTTCCAGTGAAGTTAAGCTATCCACTTCAGGTCCATTTCCACACAAGGACAGTGCAGCCTTTAAAATACAAGAGGAGTTACAGATACGGCATCTCCTGGAGCTGCTGTACAGGCAGCACAACACATGCACAGCTAGACCTGCTCCTCTGGGAAGGGGATAACTCTGTGATGCCCCTTGTAACCCCTTGGCTGTGTCCATTTTCCATCTTATTTTCTGTGTTTCGTCTACCAAAAGCGGCCCAGTACCTTCTAGAGAAGCAAAGTGCATTGTGGGGGTGGGGACAGCACAGGGTGGCTGCCAGCACTGGGCTCACTCTGCTAACCTCATGGACATTTCAGGACACCAAGTGAGACTGGTTTTGTTAAATACAGTAATCTATACCCAGAATGGGGGCAACTGACTTGCAATATCCCTGAGTTTTAATGAAGGCATGGGAGGCACGCACCCCATGTGCCTGGGCGGGGAGCAGCTTTCCGCCAGCTGCTGGAGCAGAGGGAGGGGGCGATGGTGCAGATACGGCCCACTGCAGTGCACACCTTGCCAGGGATCTGCCAGGGACTCGTTCCTGTTTGGGGACCAAAGCACTGCGGAGTCCCTTTGCAGGGACAAGCAGGGCTGAGCTGAAGCTGCGGAGGCTTGTGAGTGTTGCTGCAGCACCCTGCTAGCAGGATTTACCCTTCTGCTGAGTTTTCCTTTCCACTAATGCACCTTCTGGTAGTTCACACGGTTGGTTTCATTGCTTGAAATGGTGGGGTGCAGCACTCCTGTGACCACTGAACTGATGTGCTTTGCTTCCCCATATCTCTGACCAGCCACAGAGGCAATGTTAATGGTGGTTTCCAAGGGCCCAGGAAAGATAGCCAACACAAAGCAAAACGGTTTTGTTCTTCAGCATAGTCAGTGATGCGAGTATCAGGAGGGCTCATGTTACCAGCCATGAAGAAGTTGTTTGCAGACATCTCTGTTCCTATCAAACCTGTGACTGATGCTACATGTTCTTGAGCACAGCTTTGGCTTGTTACAGATGCACGGGTACGCTGTGCTCTGATAACCTTCTCCCTGTCCAGGAAACCAGACCCAGACGGTCACTTCTTAAACTCACAGGCAGCTCCTGACATTTTATTTGGTGGGATGGAGGGGGGGGGGGGGGAGCAGAATATTTGTGCAAATCTCTTTTATGGCCAGTACCCAGTAAGTTCTGCCCTTTGTTGCACGCTAACCTCTCTGCTTGCTGCAGTGTTGGTGAGAACCAGGCAAAGGCAGGTAGCGCCATTCATCAAGGACAGCTTTGCCATTGATGCTAACGAATGCTGAGCCAGGACCCACCCCCCACCCCCATCAGTTTTTATCTGAAAATTAGCCTTTACTGGGAAGGTTTGTGCTCGCATCCTGCATCAATGTCCATCTGACAGGGGATGAACTGTTTCAGAAATAAAAGCACAGAGCAGACAGGGTGAGAGGAAAATAGCTGTAATGTAAAAATAAACGGTGTCCAGCCACCCACTGTGTCCAGCTGAGCTCCCAGTAGGGTCTCACACGCCTGACACAGAGCAGCAGCTGCCCTTTCATTAGCAGCCGGCTCATTTTCTCCCCCTACAGCTGAATTCCTCTTGAAAAAAAAAGACACAGTGACAGGAAGGAGAAAGAGCCCCTGACTGCAGCCTGCAAGCCCGAAAGCAGCCTGGCGTGCTCTCGGCTGTGGGGACACACTGCCTGGGTCTTCCTGTAAGTGTGTGGAGGTGAGAAGGGCCCTTTGATCCTGCCCTGTCCCACAGCCCCTGTGGGAAAGGGATGGAGGGATCACCGCTCTTCTCTGCCCCATCCACTGCTTCTGCAGGACCCCTCTCTGCTTCCAGGGCTCTGCTGTGTGTGTCCTCATCTTTCCACAGGCAGGACCATCCCATGCTTCCCCAGGGTCTGAACTGCTGCCTTTATTCCCTGCTCAGTGGACGTTTCCTGAGTCCAGGGGACACCACAGACTAAAACCCTTTAGATCCAGGGTAAACGGGGTCATTCCAATCCTCCTTCAGAGGGACTGTGAATGTACTCCTACCTCCTGTGCCCATGCTGCTAGGAGCTGGCAGGACAAGCAGCTGGGAGGAGCAAGGGGAGGCTGGAGGAGCAAGGCTCTGGCTCTCGCAGAAGTCTCTTTGTCTTGGGTTTCTGATGAATTCCATTCAGCAGTGTGGCATGGGTTCACATCAGACTGAATTGAGTGCATGAAGGGTGCTACGCTCCTCTAACAGCATTATACTGTGCTAAGGAAAATCTGTTCTCTGGGGTCTGTTCCCCCTGTGAACACAGACTTTCTTTTTCTGGGTGCGGAAGCTCCTGCCCAGTTGCTCTCAGCGTGAATGAGGCCAGGGAGGCATTGCTGGAGAAGCCCCGGGTGCCGGAGTATCTTGGCTTTGAACTTCAGCCCAAGAGAGCCTGTCTCACTGCACTGCCCAGGCATTAGCCAGCCCCAAGCAAAACCCTCTGCACCTTTCACACCCAGCCTTCAGAGCTGCTCCCCTCCAGCAGACCTGTGTCCCTGTGCTGAAAAATGTCACCACATCTGTGGAGTCCCCAGGCCCAGAGTCCCATCTGTGTTCCCGTTGAAGCCCTGGGGCAATGGTCCTCCTGACCTGCAAGGACCCAGTGGCATGAGGAGCAGCTTATGCAAACCCTCCTTGTGCTGGTGGGGAGAATGTTCGTGTGAGCCATCCACAGCCAGGACAGGACTGCTCAGGCAAGTGCTCACGTATCTGAGCAAAGGCTGAACAATATCGCCTCTGGAAATGCAGTAAGCAGGCGGAAGAAGACCTTTAAGTCTTTCCAAGGTGCTTTGAGGAGACATAAGAGCTCAAATTTCCTGATTCTCTCTCTCTTCCTGAAAAACCTACAGCAAACCCTGCAACGCAGAGGAGCTAGGCACCATAATCTTGCTTCAGCTCCCCGAAACTAGCCAAGCAGAGGAGAAAAATGATTTAGATGATTTACAGCACTTCGGAAGAGTTGAAAAAAGTGAAGTAAATAATAAATCAAAACCAGCAAAAAGAACAAGAATACATCCATCTTTTATGAGCTCTATTCACTGCTGTATGTACAGTTCAGACATAAAACAAACGCGCCGTGCAAAGTTGCTGCTGCTTCAGAAGTGTCTGTGCCCAGCAGTTTCAGAGCACTTCCAAACTACATAAAAGCAGAGGCAGAGGGAGGTGCAGGCGTTGTCTGCTGAGTGCAGGAAACCAGCTCCTATTCTCTGCCTCCTTATCAGCCTTCTGCATAGCCCAGCATGGGGATGATTTCAGCTGGGAGACAGGGAGCACAATGAATCCAAGATAAAAATGATTTTTTCAAAAACATGCATTTTATCTTCAGGACCTTGCCCCATTGAAATTGCACCTGATGTGTTTGTCAGCTGCAAAGTATCCTCTCACTCTTATCACAAAGTCTCGCAAACGCTGTTGTCTGAAGGCTGCCCGGAGTCCGCCAAAAGGTCGCTTCATCCACCTACAAGAGCTCCTTGCAATACTTCCCTGGGAAGGGGGCTTGTTTCTCTGATGCTTTGTTTGACAGGCAGTTACTGCCTGGGGAGGTTGCTGAAGGGTGCATCCAAACCCTGATCCGAGCACGGGTCACTCCACAGCAGAGCAACAAAAGCAGAAATATGGGAGGTAGGTTAGCACAGAAAAAATATACTGTTTTGAATGACAGAAACTTTTTGTAAAAACATAGCTCTGCTTCATGAGAACTGCAGATGATACTGTCACCTATGGCCTCATGTCTGAGGTTCTCCAGGTATTCTCTGTACCAGATATGTGCCAAATCTTCTCCAATAGCTCTCCTTGCAGATTGAGTCCAAACATGGAGAGCATCTGCTTCAAGGTCCTGGACAGAGGCCAAAACCTCCGAAGATGCTGACCTGAGAGACTCCTCCATTTTAGGGCTGAAGTCTTGCAAGGATGTGGATGTGTTTTGGTGCAGCTCTTACAGCCAACAGAAATTTCATTTGAATCTTAAAGAACCAGCCTTCCACCTCCTTCACCCCAAGGGATGACAGCCCAATGGGATGTGGCCAAGGCCAAGAGCTGGATAGAACTTTTCTCAGTTCTGGTGGTGCAAAGACCAGCCCTGATCTTCTGCAGAGCCTGAAAGTCTGTGCCTGAGCACCTCCCATGACCCCTTGACCCTGAGGGCTGCAGAAATTCGACATCTTTCATCAGCAAATGGTCCCACCTTCCATTTTTCCTGTTGTGCCAGTAGCTCTTAAGAGAAATAATAGACAGGTTTGAGGCACATCAGCTTTGAGGGCCTCTCCCTTAGTCTGCCTAGTTCAATGATGCACAGCCCGTGGTCTGTTCACATCCTAACGGGTTCAGTGCAACAGGACACTCCCGATCTGCGTGGGAGTGACTGGGACCACATGGATAAACTTTGCTGATATTCTCGTCAGCTTTGATAAATTGTAGCAGACGTGTCAGGATGGGGCTGGTCACATCTGGGCTTGGTAGCTGCTCACCCACATCAGGGACTGGATGACATAGCCTATTTTATCTCATTTTAGGCAGGAAATTTGAAAGACCGAGGAGGAAGGATCCTGAGGTTCTGCCTTCATCCAGGATGCCCTGGGCCCCCACAGCTGTTTGTGGTGAGGTTGGGTCCAGACTGGCTGAGTCACGAGGCCAGTTTCTGGCTCATCCTAACACAGAGTTCCTATCTCTCACATTTCGCAGGCATCTGTGACCTCCCTTGAGCTGGCAGGCTACTTGCAGGGTCACATCCCACCGTCTGTTGGCTATAAATTTGTCTCCTGGCTGATGGTGGCTTTTCTTGCAGGATACCGCAGCAGCCTGCCCCTTCAGTCCCAGTGGCAGTTGGCTGCTATTGTTCACTGGGCAGATACCCTGTCCTGCCCTCTGCTATCAGCCAGCAGTCACAGGCTTTGATCCAGGACACCGGCAGGCTCCTTGGATAGCAACTTCCAGCATCACCTCTCTGCTTCTCCAAGCTCCCAGTGGAAAAAGCTCTGGAGAATCAGTCTCACCACCGACCTTCTGGACTCTAAATGCAGCTCCACCTCTTCAGGCTGCAGGAGGAGCAGGGATGATTTCTGGAGAGCCCCAATACACTGCACTTTTCATCACCACTAGCCTGCAGCAGCCCTTCTGTGGAGGGATTTTCTTTTCTTAAAAGCAACAGCTCACAGCAAGAGTAATTTAACTTGCAGCCCTATGAAATCTGCTCTCCCTGCTCACTGTAACCCACCTCAGCTCTGCAAATCCTGTGCTGAAGAAGGAATGGCTCAGAAGGCTCTTCTCCACTCCACTACGAGCAGAGCTGGGAGCAAGGATGCTGTAAGCACCAGAGGAAACAGTAAGGGCTGGCTGAACTGCTCAGGCTAGAGAGATGGCTGAGGCAGTGCTCTGTCTGCCCACCACACAGCAGTGGGAGCCAGTGGGAGCTGAGATACATGTGGGATGGTGCCAGTTTGTCCCCATCACTACAATGGCAATGTCTCTGGTCATACTGGATCCTGACATCCACTAGAAGGAGCTCATACCCTAACACCAGTGCCCTCTGTGAGGATTTGAGCTACTTCCCACTGCTGAGGCAGCCACATTTCTAGTGGAAGCCATTTGGGACACACAGCATTGCCCGGGGAGCCAGGATCACAGGTGATGGAGACTTGCTAAACATTTTCTGCCTCTGGCTTCCTGTAACTCTAGCACCTTTTGGGGCTTTCTTGGGAAACACTACTCTGAGACACCCATACCCCTCGGAACAAGCTCAGGGTCTTGGTGCAGCAGCCAGCAGGGTCTAGCAGAAGGATCCTGCCCCCTTGCACACCCTGGGCCGATGGGCTGCAGCACTCTGCTCAACAGCCCTGCAGCGCAGCAGAGAACAGCCTCCTGCAGAACACCGTCACGCCGCAGTGCAGAGCCGTGATGGGCAATGCCCAGAGGGGTGGAGGAGGTGGAGCACCAGCCGTGAGGTCTCACTGTGCAGAAGGACAGGCTTTCCCCAGAAAGATCCTGGTCCCAGCTAGTGAGGCTTCCCCCACAGCAGCACTTGCGTAGGCGTGCAAGACATCCAGGCTTGAGACACATGACCTCCTTCTGACGGAGCTCCCCTGGTAATGCCCAGTTAACCAGACACCTTCCCTCTGCCTTTCTAAAGCCCTCTGATTCTCCAGCCCTGTTCAGGATGTTTCTCTTAATTCAGGTATGGAGAGACTGGGGCACAGGTGAGCACAGGCTGTGCAAAGCCTGAGCGCCTTGACAGCAGAGCTAGAAAACGCCCTGGCCATCACCTTGGGATCCTACCCTGCCCCAGCTCCTGGTGACAGATCCCACAGAGCATCCTCACACCAGGCTCTGGCACACTGGGTCCCTGAATGGTCCTCTGGGGTCACCAGCCTCCTCTCAGGCTGTTTCCCATGATGTCCCAGCACATGCCCCCCAGCTTGCTGGATCGCCCCATCACACCCAGCACTTCTGCCCTTCGCAGTGACACAGAATGTGAAATGGAGAAATGGGGTGGGCTGAGGGGGACAGTGCTGGCACCCGGGGCTCTTCAGCCAAGGCCCAGCACCCAGTGTGGGCAACCTAGTCAGCAGCAGAACAGATAAAAAATGGAGGAAACTGGAGCTCTCTGTCCTTCCCCCACTCCTCCAAAGCGAGTGGTGCTGTGTGCCCTTGGGGTGCCTGGTACCTCCCTTGCAAGCTCAATGCCAGAAGCTGTCTGTGCCCTTGCGGTGCTGGTAGCTGGAAATGGGCCGTCTGAAGCAATCTGCAATGCGTGCTGCTTTTAATTAGAAAGGGCTGCACGCCCACCTGCAAGCCGCTGTAAATCTGGTCTGCGCTGTAAAGAATGTCCTGGATTTAAGTTGTAATTAGAACTTCTATTGACGGCGCAAAGCCTCATTTTTCATGTGAAGCTGCTCATTGCTCCCAGTCAAGAAATCAATCTGGGCCTGTTGAAGAGATGGGGCCGTCAGATTTGCAGGATGGATTGATGGTGGAGAATACAGACTCTCTTAACCCCTCTGCTGCCCTGGCTCTTACTGGAGGTGGGAAGGGGCAGCGAGCTGGGGGCAGGACCAGTGCCTTCACGGTGCCCTGCACCCAAGCCTTGCTGCAGGCGCTCTCGGTGCAGAAAGGCGGTAGGAGCTCTGTTTTACGGGACAGTGACTTGCAGCCTGCCTGCACTCCTTGTTTGAGCAGTGCAGGACAGGGACAGAGCCCAGCATCCTCCATCTACCTGGAAGAACAAGAGCACTTTAGGAACTATTTCAGCTGTAACACAGAGTTACAGATACTTGCAGCATCCTACCAGCTGAACTTGTTACCAGTATGTCACCAGTTTGGGGCTCCCTGGGAAAAGCAGTGCTGCCACTGCATGTTTGCTTCTTGGGGGTGCTGTCATCTTGCTTTTCTGTGGACATTCCTTGTCTCAGATCCTTGGGCCAAGGCCAGAGCTGGGTCCCCTTGTCCCCTTGCTGGGCTCTGGAGGAGGCGCTGGCTGCTCCTCCTGTCCAGCATGACGTGCTTGGGGGCTGCCCTGTGCACACACTGCTGAGCCCGTCGTTTTCAGCTGGAGCAGTTGCCTTTGCACAGGACAAAGTCACCAGGTGACAACCTGTGCTTGGCTGGTGCTTTGCCATAATTTAACACACAGCCTGTCCCTGCTAGAGGGAGGATACCAGGGACTAGCAATGCATTTGTCCAAGTCTCTATGCTGCTGCAGACTGATTAGACTTGTGCCCACTTAATTACAGTGTATTATGAACCTCTGCTACAGCAGGGATGGTCCAGCACAGTCAGCTGGGGACCTCAGAGTGAAGACAGTAGAAATGATTTAGCACAGCTATGTTAGCTTTTTTTTCTCAGCCAACATCTATGGACCTATACTTTCTATTCCAGCAGCAGACACAATCTCTGCTTTTTGGCCCCATCCAGGAGCCGCTGGCATTTGGTGCAAACCTTCAGACTTTTCTCAGTACTACTCCTCAGCTGAGGCCAGTAAAAAGGGCTTCTGGTCATCCACAGCAGCCTGAACTCTGTCAGTGCTCTGTTGTGTTCTCTGGTGAAGCTACTTGAGCATCACTCCTCTCTTCTTTTTCCTTCTTTTTTCTTTGCCAAGCAAAGCAGTGCCCTGTGGAAGGATCCCTTCTCATCCCACAGACCCCCCAGGGTCTTGCAGAGGAACCCAGAGTGGGGAAGCTGGGACCACTTTGTCTGCTGAGAAATCCGAGGCACACCTTTGGGTGCTTGGGTGTCCTAGGAGGACTGATCTTACCAGCTGTCCGACAGATAGCAGTGATACTTAGTATGGCTGAGAAAGAGTTCACCATATCCCTGTCCCAGCTGGCTTCCTTGGGACCTGGAGCTGTAAGGTTAACATGCAAATGGGAAAAAGGAAGAGTTTTTATCTTAAAGGAAGGTCCCTGACTCTTTGCAAGGGCTCTGTTCACATGTGCCCCTGTTTCTGCACCCGCCGGTAGCATGAGTGCAGGTTATAGGGCCTCTGATAGCCCAACCGTTGTCCCTGCCAGCCTTGGTGCCAAGGGGGTACAGCCAGGGAGGAGGCAGAAGAAAGGCAAGAAGGGGAGCGTGAGGGTGGCAGGTACTGGTCAAGGGTATCTGCTCTCATGGGGAAACTTGCCGATTCGATGCTGCCAATGGAAATGAGACAGGAGGGAGGAGAAGGATGAGCAGGGGCTCTGGAGAGCTGAAAACCAGGAATCACCACCCAAAATTCCTGTTTGTAAGAAAGGTGCCATGCACCCTATTCCTGTCCTCGTCTTTCTGCTTGCTAATAACAGTGACAATGGTAGGTCTTTCCATCCCCTGCACCCTCATGACTTGCAGCTATCTGCCCTGCGAGCTCAGCAGCCCAGACCTGTGGGGAAGTCCCAGCCCCCAGCTCATGGGGGACTCTGCCCGCTGAGAGGAGAGTCCCTGGGGCACACACACCTCTCTGTGCTCCTGCTTGTCCTGGGTATTTCTGGTTGTATGTTGGGGCTGATTCTCCTCCAGGATCTACAGTGGTGGGTCACAACCACAAGCCTCATTTTCACTGATGTCCTGGCCAGAGGGCAATGTCCTCAAATGCCTTTTTGTTATCATACTTGCCTCACCAGGGTACACCCATGTTCCCAGCACTGCCAGTCCCATGGGAGATGGTTTGGCTGCCGGCTCCTGACAAGGGTCACCACCCATCAGACAGCAGCCCAGCTGGTGCCAGCTCCACATGGCTGGGTCAGATTTAGGCATGGGTTCAGGGGTGCAGGATGTTGTCCCACCCCATGTGATATTCTGGTTGTCAGAGGATGCTGGATGACATCTTCCAGATACTGGTCCATAGGGAGGCAGGATGCTGGGTGATGTTTTCAGGAGCTTCCCTTACTGGGGACTCCTGAGGATGGTTTCTTTGTTGTGTAAACATAAAATATTGAAATATGGAGACAGCCTCCCCAACAGAGGGTCAAGAAGCTGTAAAGAAGGTGATGTGAACTAATCAGAGGCGACGTAAAGCTGCCAAGACCCAAGTTAAGCCTGCTGTGGATTTAGATTCACACTGGAGATAAAAGAGGCAGCTCTCGGAGAGCTGGCCTCTGGAGCCAGTTCAGATTAACCTGGATTTTCAGCATCATTTCATGCTATTCCAGTTCACAAATCCCAGTGGCTCTGCTGGTGCATGCTGGGCTGGACCACAGAGCCCTGGAGACACATGCAGCTTTGCCACCCCTTTTAGCAGCCCAGCCCATCCTTGCCTTCCCAGCACCAGTGCTTGTGCCACAAACTGGTGATGTGCTGCTGAACCATGGTGCTTTCTCCCTCCTGCCCCCTTGGCAGAGGCACCGTGGATCAGAGGCAGATGCCCGATGGAGAGGCAAAGCCTGCGGCAGCTTTCCTGCCAATACCCTCCCGGCACCATCAGAGACGAGGTCCCACGTGGTGCCTGTGCATGCAGCAAGTGTGGCATTCACCCCAGCCCAGACATGCTCCCTTCTGGCTGCCTGACTATGGCACCCGTGGCCGCGGCACCTCTGGGGCTGCAGGAGCTGTCACACTCAGGCTGGGACTGGGGTGAGGCTGTCCCTAATTGGGAGGCTGGCACAAGGCGCCTGTCTTATGAATTCCCACCCTGGCTCCCAGCTGAGCAGAAACAGCACATTAGTCATCCTTCCTCCTGGTGCCGAGCTGGCTCCGGGCTCCCACACGCTGCTGCTAATGCATTGGCTTCACTTGGACAGGCTGGGAAATCCAGATTCTGCAGCCTTTAAGGAGCCGAGCGTTGTGTGAGCTGTGGGGTGCATCTGCTGCAACACTCACCTTGGAGATGCCCCCTGGCTTTGGCCTTTCCCTCCAGCTTTGTGTTGTGACATGAAATAAGTTGTGAACCTGAAAAGCGAAGCAGGGGTATGTGGAGCTGTGGAAGGGGGAACAGGAGCACAAAAAGGCTGGAGGGTGTCATGGGGGAGAGGAGGGTCTCCACATCCCTAGCATTTGTAGATGCCAGCACAAGTGGGCTCCCTTTGCTCTGGATCACTGTGCAGGCACCATGCTGGTGGCATTGGGCTACTGTGTGTCCTGAGCTGTCCCTGGAGGGAGCCTGCCCTTCCAAAATGGCCTCAGCTACTGCCCAGCTACTAAAGAAACTCCTGGACAGAAGTGTAGGACCCCTTAGCCCAGCCCACCTCACAGGACCGGAGCAGGGCAACCCTGCCAGAGTGACCCCTTGCATCCAAAGATGCTGGGCAAACACCTCGCTCCAGCCCTGCCCACCTCCACCCCCTTGCTGGAGAGACCCAGCGGAAGGAGACACCCTTCAAGCTTCCAGAAAGGGGAAGGCAGAAGACCAGCAAGGCTGGGCAGTTGTAGGAGACAGGGATGGGAACGGCATCCATCGGCTGCACTCTGCTTCAGCTCACACATCCCAGGGCAAAGGCACATGGACATGAGAAGGAGCTTGTCCAGCAGGGAACAATGGGTAAGAGTGACCACGCCATGGCAGGGTGTCCTGGGAGCACTGCAACAGGATGGCTCTTGCTATGACAGGCAACACACCACAAAACCACCTTAAAATAGACTCCAGGAGGGCTTTGACTCAAAGCCTATTATCTGCACTGAATGCCAGATTAGTGAGCAAAGCCCTCCTTGAGCTTTGAAAATACTCTGCTAAGGAGGGATAATCATGTCATTGAGGCCCTCCAGGAGCCACCATGGAGGAGCTGAGGACAGCAGTGACCTCAGCAGATGATTTATGTAAGGGGGATCAGGGGAGAGGGGGCATGGCTCCTCAGTTCAGAGGTTGCTTTCCATGGCCACCTTCGCCAAGGATTGTCCATTTCTCTGCATCCTGAGCAGCCACCATTTTTCAGAGCTGTGTGGAGGATGGCAACACACCCTGGCATCTCCCATCCTCCCTCCCAGCTCCACGAAGTGCTGGTGATTTGGCAGTGATAAGGCAGGATGAGCATCAGCAAGGCAGGGTATGGCCCCAGGAGGCAGAATTGCAGCAAACCCCTGTGGCACATCTTCCCTGTGGGCAGAAGAGGCAGAAGATGAAGTGCCCCCCTTCATCCAACCCACACAGGCCCCCAGGTCTCCCATGGCATCCCTGAGCAACTCAAGGCTGCTCTGTCCTTCAGCCGCTGGCTCTGCCCGTACCTCTCGGGAGCTGCCTGCTCCCCTCCTCACAGTGTGCTGGCAGGGGAGCAGCCTGCTCCACGCGCTGCTTGGCCAGAGCACTTTCGCTCCCACTGCCAGTCGATTATTGAATCCATTAGGGGAAGGAGAAAGCAGCGTGGTTCCTGGTGCACTCTCCTTCCCCATCTCCCCCTTGGTTTCCTGTGCCAGCATTAGGATGACATGTTTAGCCTGACTGGAACATCAGCATATTCCCTTAATGCTGCGGAATAAGCAGAGCAATGACTTACGGACAGGTGGCTTTATTTCAAGTGTGGGAGATTCCCCCCGAGTCAAATCGCATGAACTGTGAGCAAGTTAGAGATGAGCTTCCACTGGGCCTCACTAAAACCATGACTCGTAACGGGCACCTAATCACGGGATATTCCTGGGCTGTTTGGGTTAGGTCTCCGTGCTGCACTGGGAGTGCGTACTGGGATTTACTAGATATTTTGCAGGTTACAAGAAGGAAAAGAAGAATCCTTAGCTCTTTATGGGGCAGCTTTTATGCTCTGCAGTTTCCGCACCATCTTTTTACTGCTTGCAATCCTAAGCCCCATCAATCCAGAGCAAGCACCAAGGGAAAGGCTCAGGGGCTTGATGGTAACAGGCAGCGAGCAGCAGGCACCGGGCTGCTGTGCTGGGGCATGGGGCTCAGCAGCAGGGACTGGGAGGCTGGGAAAAGGGGTTTACTGGGATGGGGTATGCTTGGGGGGCAGGGGATTCCCAGTCAGAGAGCCCCCCCCAGCACATCTGCATTGCTGTTCTGCTGCTGCCTTGTAGCAGGGCTTGGCGTGCAGCCAGAGCTAGCTCAGGGCTCCTCAGCAGCATCAGCAACACTGCATATTGCTCTCTCTAAGGGGGAATGGGGTGTCCCAGCCTGGAGAAAGGTGAGAGGGAGTTTGTGGGGAGGATGTGGAGACTGGGACTAGTTCCTCCTGCAACCCCCAATCCCATCTTACATAGCTGGGCATCTCTTTAGCAGCCAGTCCAGCTCTTCAGGGCTGTGGCATAAGGAAAGCTGTCAGCTGGGCAGTGGGGGTTTGCCTGACTGCTGCCACAGGCAATTGCACGCTTGTGCCTGGAGCCTGCTCTGTGAATGACAGGAGGAACCCAAAGTCCAACTGCTGACAGTCAGGGACGTCCCCAGAGAAGTGCTTTGGACAGTAAGTGACTCCACATCAGGGCATTTGGAAGGAAGGAGTATTACTCTTCATCACCAGTCATTAATGATTAATTGCATGTGTTGCAGTGAAATCTGGGGACATGGCCAGAGCAAGATCTCCTGTGGGAGGTACTGTGCGAGCACTGTGCTGTGGTCAGCCCCCATCCCGAGGGAATAGCCCCCAGCTAAAATCCTTGTTTCACCAGCACAGTGTATTCCCCATGTCTTTCTAAGCCTTCACTGTGGGCAGCAGATGGTTTCATGCACATCGTAACATGTTGCTTCTCAGATCAGATAATTTGCTCCGCAACCTCAATGCACATATCTTACAATATTTTGTCACCCTTTATCACTGCAATTTCATTGCTATCATGGCCTAGTGAATCATTATTGATAGACTCTTAATATCAGTGCTATTCCTTCAGAGGAATGTACTTTAATGAATTTTCTTCTCACCCAGCAGTATAGCTGCACTCCGATATGGTTCAAGGGGTAATGCTGTCTGTAATGCTGAGTACATCCCACATGGTGCAGAGGTGACCATGCCAAGCTGCCCTGTGCTTTATTATCCAGCACAGTGTGTGATTCCCACAGTCAGTGGCTGCAATGTAGGAAAACACTCATGACGCTCAGGAACTCCCATGTCTGGGGATGCCTGAGCTTCCACTGCAGTTCCACACCAGCTCATCTTTTCTGTTGGAGGATTTTCTTTGAAGTGTTTTCATGATCTCTTTTCCTTTCTAGAGGATGAACAACTCCAGGATGTTCAAAGCAGGAGGTTTACTCTGCAATGCTTTCCTTTCACACCCTTATTTTCTGGTGTTGCCCCTGAAATATTTCTGCAGATGCAAAGTGCAGCATTGCCCGATCGACTGAGCCACCTTGACCTGTTACAGAGCAGCTCACCTGGGAAGGCAAAGGGAGAGGCAGAACCAGCTACAGCCATGTTTCTGACCTGAAGCCATGGAAGTGCTGGATAGCTCAGTTAGGAAAAGGAGTTTCAGCGTGGCTTTGCTGGGACAGCAGTTCTTTGGACCTGCCTGTGGACATGTCCTCACTGCAGAAGTCAAGGGAGCCTCCCAGGACAATCTGCAGCCCTGGGTCTGTGGTGTGTGCTGCCAGTGAGTGAAGAGGGCAGCTGGTCTGCATGTTAATTCCTGGCCTGGTTTCAACTCCAGTATAAGCTGAGCTCATCTTCCTGCCTGCAACGCCCTGAGCTCCTGGTTCAGAAGGCAGGGTGCTGAGCCCTGTCTGTCTCACAGCTTGTAAAGTCTCTGTCACTCTGAGATGGTGACAGTTTGACGGGCTGGATGCACACAGCCTCTGTCTGCTCAGAAGAGCTGGGCTGGAGGCTGGATTGCAGTGACAGCTATGGAAACACAGAGGGTTAGGAGGCAGGCAGTCCCCGGCAGAGCCAGGTGTCAGGTTTGCAGCTTCCCCTGTTGTGGGACATCCCAAGCCCATCTCAGTATGTCTTCTCTTGCAATGCAGACTTGTCTTAGGGAAGAACAAAGCAGTTGCTTCCTTTTGTCGTGTTTGTTCATAGAGAAGTCACCAAAGCACCTGGCTCCATTTGTCTCCTTTGTGAAATGGCTGAGGGACACGGAACGTGATGGAGCAAAGGGTCCATCCACGCAGCCCAAGTGGGGACCTCTGCACCTGTGCAGCGCTGGAATGAGCTGTTGTGTTGCTTAAAGGGTTGTGCTACAGGGCACGAATCAATGCGAGCAGGGACTTGACCTCCTTGGAGCTTGGCCATGGTGACAGGAATAAAATGAGCCAAGAACGCTGAATGGGTGAGTCAAGTCAACAGCCCCTCAGAGCTAAAGCCCTCCAGAAAGGCAGAGGGCACCTGGACAAGGTTAAACAGTGCTTTGCTCTGTCTGCCAGCCAAAAGGGAGGCACTTGGGAGGTAACCCTGTTTTCTGACAATAGCGGGCTCTGAAGCACTTGATGGTTTTAATAGTGTTCGTGAACTCGAGCAGAGGAGATTGTGAAACTGCAGCATTGGCTCCTGCAGAGAGCTGCACTTCATGTGATAATGAATGTCTGAAAGAGGTGTTTGTCACAAAGAACACAAAAAGGAGGTGAATGCAGAGAGGAGCCTGTGACTAACCCAGCCTGAGTTCTGTAATTTTGGGGATCATAAATGGGTCCTTGATGGGATGCCAGGCTGTGATGGGCAGCTGGGACACACCATTGGGACAGACCACTCCAGACCCAGAGTGAACCCTTGAGAAATCAATTTGAGTTCACCAAGGAAAGCAAGGCAGCCAGCTCAGGCCAGCGCTGCCAGAGGATGCATGGTGCTCAGGAGGGGAGGTCACAGCAAGCATCCACTGCACACGATGGACCCAGAGCTCACAGGTCTGGGTGTGAGACAGACTGGGGGGTATCACACACACAAGTGTGCAGTCCAGAGCTATCCCCGAATTCCCCCCACCCACAGCAGAGGCGAAGGTGGGCTTATTGCTCTGCTTAGCCGTGCATACACAGCCAGACTGACAGAGTGAAGGTACCTTCTAAACGCCATAATAGGAGCCGGGGGAAAGACTCAATTATTCTCGTGCATATAGACACAAATTAATTAACTGAGTATGTCACAAGGGGACATTTCCCATGACCTGCAGAGAAGACTTTTGGAGAGAAATGGCTGATGATTAATGCGCTCCTCTGTTCATACTGCACCAATAAGATCCTGGGAAGGGCTGTTTGAAAAAGAGAAGGCTTTATTACACCTTCAGCATGCCTGTGGTAAGTCACTGTGTATTTAGGCAATTGTTTGCCACTAGTTTTTGCCAGAATTTCACAACAATTCCTGATGGCACCAAGGCTGGCATAACTGATGTTTTCATCTGTGGAGAACGAGCAGAATGTCTGGCCAGGGTATGCAGAAGTTTTAGAAAGAGTCAGAGCAAATCCAGCTACCGCATTAGAGATAAGCAAGTCAAAATGCCAGCTCCTGTTCTGCAAATTACCTGTTTGGAAATAAATTAACACCACAGAGGATGCGGGTGATAGCTGGGTTAAGCCCCTCACTGCTGTGGTTGCGTGATGGTTTAAAGAGCTGAAAAATCAACACAGCTAATTGATACTTCACAGACCCACAATACTATAACGATAAATGTAAAAAAGGGTCATCTCTGCTTGTTTTCAAAGGGAATATCAGGGCAGTTCACTTACCACCAGGCAGCCAGTCAGGAGTCCAGCAGCTCTTGTGTTGCAGAATGAACAAAAGAAAAGATGTGATTACACCACAATAGAAATTAAGTTCATGGCCATGGTAACTGGTATTAAAAACTTCATATTTAATCATGATGAGCAGTGTCAGCTGCAAGCAAGGATTGCTAGAGGATGGTGTCAAACACTCCCCACACAGAATGCACAGATTATTTTTTTATTTCAGCTACAAAATGCAACATTTATAAATTGAATGCTCACCTGGAGACAACCACGGGCTGTGGGGATCTTCCAGAGCATTAGGCAGATCTCGGGGGAGCAAGGGCCAGGGATAGGTTTTGTACATGTCACTTTGATAGGAAAAAATCTGTCTACTCTCCCCAAAACATGGACTCTGATGGACGGTGCTGCTGCTTTGGATGAGACCCCTCAAACAGGTCTTCAGCTGTTGCTGAGTGGCTTGTACAGCACGTGCCCACCTCCTGGTCCCAGCACAGGAAAAATCCTTAGTTAATAGTTCAGGTTCTGCGTAACAGTTATATTAATGCTGTTTTTAAATTAAAACAGCTAAGAGAAAGGACTGCGTTGTATTACACCAGTCTCAAATGAACATTGCCACCTAGAAGGCTGTGATGGCTTTTGCCAACAATGTATCTGGGTTTGGTGGAAAGGGAAAACGAGCCTTTGGAGAAAGATACTGGTAAAACCCACCAACACTTGCTCATTCTTGCTTTCCTGGGGCCAGATTTACTAGGTGACACTACTGCTAGTGAGGTAACCATACCCAACCAACCCATCTTTGCTAGGCAAGGTACACCTGAATGGATGCTGTCCTACAAGAGCTGAGAGTTTATCCGACATGGATTTAACCAGTGTAAAATGAAGCCTGGGTATGGAGAAGTTGTCACTGCATGTTGGATGATGCAATGCAGTGGGTCTGTGTCAAATAGTGCCAAAATTGAAACTAGTTCCTGAATCTAAATGTGGCGTCAGGCTCTGATCCATTCTTAACTCTGTTAAATTACAGAACAGCACCGATGAAGCATGTGTTGTCACCTGCTGACATTTTATTTAACAGATATACGAAAACAGGGATGCCTTCAGTGTTGGAAGCTGCTGTCAGAGTCACTAGGGACTTGAGGATGCATAAAGAGACAGACAAGGCAAAACAAACAGCTCAATCTGCCTCACAGCCCCAGGAGCTGGCGGTGCTCCGGGAGAGTGTTGTTGTGCTCAGCACAGAGGGGAGTTGGGATCCCCACGGCCGAGACCACCCTGGCTGCTGCACCTGGCTGCCAGACCAGAGGTGGGTGGCGTGCATGTCCCTGCCTGGAAAAGATGGCCTTGAAAGCTCAGGTGGGTTCAAGCTCTCTCCTCTCCTGTTGCAATCAGTAGAGAGGAGCTGGTGCCTCCAGGGCATTTCTCAGCACCTCTTCCAGCAGGCACTGGAGGAGCACGTTGCCCTTTGGAGGTCCTGATGTCTCTCCACTGTCTGCAGAGAAGATACTCAGCTTCATTTCTGACTTTGAAATCTAACACAGACATCCATGCCAAGGGAGAGGAACCCTCCTCCACAGAGGATGTGTAGGAGCACAAAGACTAATTACACTGGAAATTGCATGTGGGAAGCTGACACGCAGTGGGTGAGAGCGGGCACTGAGGAGGTGCATCCACACCTCTCAGAGAGACGCAGTGACAACTCATGTCACTGCGTGACCTGTCTCCACCTGCCTTGCATCACCCTTCTGGGGCTGTCTCTTCAGCAGCACATTTCTGCTCTGCATGGGATGCACACCCACAGCATGAGAGCCTTCCCTCCCCTTCTGCTCCTGCTCCTAGCTCAGGTCCCTCAGTCCCATGTGCTAAAGTCCCTGAAAAATGCAATGTTCTCCTCTGTCTTGCCGGACACCTTTCCCTCCACTTAACCTCCTGGTGACAGGACCCTCCTCCAGGCTAAGGGCTGGATGCTGCCAAGGCAGTGTGCTCCTGGCCTGACCCTGGAGGAATTGCTGTGTTAATCACCAGTGCTTTGGAACACAGAACAAACCCAAAAGTAAATATTTTCAAAGGTCCTATGTGAATTAAGGGCCTCTTGGCTTTACCTTGGCACTCATACAGCTTCTTTTGGCTGAATAGTTTAGTCACCAGAAAAAAAAAAAAGAAAAAAAGAAAGTTTTGCTGTTACTGAATCTGTTTTCAAAATTCCATAAAGTAACAGAAAATTTGAATCATTTTAGCAACAGGACATTCTAAAAAATAATGAGGTTTTGATTTCCCATTTTTAAATCCTAGTGTTTTCTTCTCAAAATCATTCACATTTGATAAAAAGAAAAGGTAAATAAGCTTACCTGTTCACATAAGAAGTGGTGTTTGGTCAACCAGTTTGTCATATCCTCAGTAACTCTTAATTCTTCTTTCAGTTTAACTAATGAAGTGAAGAATCAATTACTCTCACAGCTTCCAATCTGCAAAGATATTAAGGTAATCTAGGGCCAGATTCACAGAAGTATTAATGTGCCTGACGCTGTAGAGAGGCACTTGACAGAAATCACCAAATGCGTTTTGCAGATGTATTGTTTTGCACTTTTCCAAAGACACTCATTAAAAGTCTGTGAGATTCATGCTCAGACAAGGCCAGGTCCTTCCAGAAAATGGGATGTACCCTCTAAGTTAGGCTGAGAAGCTCTGGAAGTCTTATGATGGGCCATACTGTCAATTGTCCCTAATCACATGCAGAAAAAAATCTTTTAAGTTTGCTGCAACCAGGTGAGCAGCTTGAATCCAGGCTAGGTGGGGGACTGGGCTTCTTGTCTCCTTGGTGCCGAGATCTCTGCTGCTCCTTTCACACACGGCGCTGCTGGGAACTGGGATACAGGATGGGGGTACTGGCTGCATACCAGGCTGTGAGATACTACAGCTTACTGGGGTACAACACTGGGGGAGCACACTGGTGTTCTAGAGCATTGCATGGACTTTACTGGTCTAAGAATGCAGCATTACATGGACTTTACTGGTGGTTTTTAGTTTAGCACCTGTTTATGGGGTCCTCTGTTTAGATCTAGAAATCAAGGAAGGTGCATTTCTTCCTATAGAGAAGCCGTCCATTCGTTAACGTCAGGGCCAGCTCTCTGCAGAAAGTCAAAATCAAAAAAACATTTATTGGCATGGTGGTTGTGGCACTTGCGTTTGGATCCAGCCTCATTTCCCTGCTTGTGTATTCCAAGCAGCTCTGCTGGAGGAGTCTCTGTAAATCAGTGCAGGTACATGGAGTAGGAGTGCAGGCAGCTGAATGGGAACTGCTGGACTGGTGCGCATCTGGGCAGGCAGGTAACATGTGTTTAACCGCAACGTATAGAAATATGATCCTGAGCAGGAATTAGCGAGAATGCTATGGATCAGCAAAAAAACAGATGGAGGTTTGAACTCGGATGCTGGTTCTCCAGGCCACCCTCTGACAAGCTTTTCCAGAAGGAGGTTCAGATGTTCTGCAGAAAGCATCACACAGTCACCCCCACGCACCCACCAACGCTTGTGGCCACATGTAAGCATACCTGAGCCTTTTGCACAATTTTCACGCTGGTCTGGAGACATGTTTCCCAGGGAGTCCCTTGCCTAAGCCCTGCTGACCTGCTCTCCTGAGCCCAGCAGCACAGGCTCAGGGAGGCAGTATGGGTTCCCTGTAGAGGCTGGACTTCCTGGGTTATATATATATCATATATACATACATATGACACAACACACACACATATATATGTATAATATATATATATAAATATATATGTATAATATGTACATACATATGATACAACATACCCCTGCGGGCAGGATGCTGAAGTCAGTTTGCAGACGTTTGGTGAAGCAAATACATGTTGTGGTATTTTCCCCATGGGCAGAAACAGTGCTGCTCAGATTCTCACGACTCCAGCGGCTGCTGGGAAGAGCTCAACCCTTTTCTAGTCTTCACTAGTTTTAGGGGAGATTCTACAGGTTATCCAAATGCCGGTGCTGTACTAGCTGGAGCCACTGAGAGGGAAAAATCCTGCCTGTCACCTCTGTCCCTGTGTCTCTATCCATCTTGTCCTTGTTCCAGGCCTTGGGGCCCCCAGGGCAGGAGGCTTGGCTGGGGCGATGGCTCTCCCAGTGGAGCCTGTCAGGGCTTGTTACAGCCACCGAAAGATCATCGCTGACCATGCCCCCAGTGACATTTGTGCCTGTGTGTCGTTTCAGTCGCCTAAATGAAGCTGTAAAGGGGAATGGATGAGGGATGAGAAGGAGATTGCCTCCAGCCTCTGCTCTCTGCCACTTCCCCAGCGGGCATGATGGATGGCAGGAGCGGGGAGCGGAGGCTGAGTCAGCTCCCAGGTGACCTTCGCAGAATCCCTCCCAGTCCCCATCTCCCTCGCTGTTGCGCGGGGCCGCTGAACCTGGGCAGATTGATGGCAGCTCATGCTCAATTTCTCTGATGCACTTTTGCTGAGAGACACTCGTACATCTTCCCCATGTCGTCTCTCCATATCTGAGGTCAGGCTTTCAACAGGCAAGAAATGTTCCAAAATAAATCACCACCATCCCTCACCCAGGGCTCTGCCAGCTCCAGGGGAGTGGGGCGAGGAGGAGAGTGAGTTGGAGAGCTGTCGTGAGGGAACCAGCGTGCGCAGAGCCACACTGGGTCCAAGTGCACTCACTACATGGGGTTTCTGCCTCAGGGATAAGCCCACAGCAGGCAGCAAAGGTGCTGTTTCCCAATGATTTCTCCAGGCTTCCTATGGAAATGGCTCTCTCCTTGTGTTTCTTGCACTGGGGCTCAGCATGTCTCAACTGGGGACCACTTTCTCTACACACCTTTGCATGCACTGAGGTGGGGCACATCCTTCCTTGTGGCAGAAGGAAGAAGTATCCCAAAACTCATCCTCCCAGGTGGCCTGGAGCAGTCCATACAGAGGCAGAGGCTCAGCCAGGACTTGCCCCATGCCTCTTTCCCATTCCCATTCCAGGTCTGAATCTGCCTTAGGGTATGGCCAGTGTCCCCAGAGTGACAGTTTGGGGAACTCTTTGCTTTTGGGGTTTTGTTCCTAACACCTGGTGCTGTGCTGGTGCTGGAGGGTCAAGGGGAGCACTCCCCCTCCCTGCTGCCTGCCTGCCGCCTAGGGTTTCTGCTGGTGGGAACCCTTGTCCGCAGCCATGGGAACCAGCTGCCAGCAGTCATCCCTTACACACCTGGCATCCCAGGCAGTGTGGCCAACCCTTACCCTAATATCTGAACCTCTTTCTCTGGAGATTGCACTTCTGTGCCCCAAAAATGCTTCCCAGAGCTCAGCAGATGCACAGTGAGCCTGGGAATCCCCACAGGACTCCGCAGCCCCTCCCTGGACACCTTTGTGCTCAAGGTCCTGCACAGGCTCCAGCAACACATCAACCTCCCCCTCCACATCCCTGCACCCAAAGCCCAGGTACTCAGTGGCCTCATCCTGCTCTTCCAAATGACATCTCTTCTCTGGAGAAAGTGGTGGTCACAGTGGAAACTGCTCAGAGCAGAGACCCTTCTACCAGGAGCAGCAAGCTCAGTGGGGTTGGTGCGGGATGCTGCAGGCTGGTTGCATAGCCCAGCCTCAGAGGATGCTGAATCTCACTGTGAACTGTCTCTGGCTTTTCCCGGTGGATCCCACCTTCCTGGGATTTTGATGTTGTCAGTCTGCTGTTTTGAAAGCCAAGCTACTGAGCGTAGGGAGAATTGGACTTTTCTTTAATGAGTAGCCACATTCTGGCCTTTCTGATGGTGCACAGCCAAGCTGGAAACAGAGACCGAGACTGTGCCAGAGACTCTGAACTGGCAAACAAAGTCAGCCTTGAGCTTTGCAAAGCTCTATCATTTTTTCCAGTCATCTCAAAGCTGGGACTGGATGGGTCTTCTCGGTCCATCCCCAGCCTGACTGTGGGTCCCAGTCCATGTGGGGCTTCTAAAAATGTAGTTTAGAAGTGCTAAGGTTTACTCAGCTGCCTTTTGAACATTTCTCAGTTTGTAGCATAACTGATGCACAGAAGCAATGACAGAGGGAATTTGCCTCTGAGTCTGCAGTGCACTGGATATACATCCCAGCTGCACTTCTGGCTCCTCTGCAAAACACCAGTGACCACTGCAGGTTGTGTGGGCTTGAGCTGTTATGGAGGCTCAGAGCACAGTAACTGCTTTCACCACACCTTCCCTCTGCTTGGATCGCCAAACCCCATCCAAACAATGCCTTACCTGCTCCAGTGCGTGTATTGTTATCTGCATTAAATCAAGAGAGATCTGAGCCTCCCAGCACTGTGTGCTATACAACACAAGGGGAAATGGGTCCTGAGCCATACTCTAAGTGTCAGTGGTTGAACTGGTCAGGTCTCTGCTGACCATGACGGACACCCAGCTCAGCTCTTGGCATCTGCTGGGAAGGTCACTTACAGCCATGTGTGCAGAAGTCAGTGGCAAGGATGGTACTGGGGGAAATTGTTGCCAGAAAAACAAGTGAATGCACAAGAACCCTCTTGTAATATTTTGAAATTCAAATTAAATTCTGGAATCCCAAAAAGGCAAGTGGCAGGAGGGGAGTAAGCAGCTGTCTAGGAAGCAGAAAGCTGCAGGGCCAAACTTCACGAGCCTGTGCTTGTGCTGCACACAAAGCCAAGCAAGCTGAGGATGTGCTGAGGAGGGACTGGTACACGATACACTTCTGTGCCTGGAGCTCTTCAGAGAAGGGAAAAAGGTCACTTGGGAGGAGGATACATCCCATGCTGCTCTTGAGCATAATCTCTGAACCTCTGTCAGGGCAATGACTATGTCCTGAGGTGGAGGTGCACATTTTCCCTGCTTTGCTGGCCATCACAGAGCTCCAGCATAGCCCTCAGAGCCCTCCCAAACCCACACAGTGTCTTCCGTTTTTGCAGGGGGGAGGAGCACCAGGCCGTGGAGCTCATCCTTGTCCCCCCAAGAGAGGACCCTGGGTACCACAGGGCCGTATGACTCCTCAGGCAAGATGATGCATTGCCCTGAGCTGTTTCTCTGTGAGGAGTCAAAGGGGAGAGGCTTGATGAGCTTTTCCCAGGGGAAAGCAGGAGCGAAGCAGTAAAGGTCTCCTTCAGGAGTCTGGACAGTGCTGTGCAGGAACAGAAACACCCAGCCAGCTGCATGGCCCTGAGGATGCTGAGGCATTATCACAGTGGGAGAGGTAGGGCTGGAAGGAAGCTACTCCAAGTTCTTATCTCTGCTTTGCCAGTGACTACGTATTGTATCTTCACATCTGTAAACCAGAAAAAAACCATACACCCTTCCCTCCCAGAATCTCTTGGAGGATTCATTCATTTATGTCAGAGCAAAAACATGCAAAGCGCTGTGCCAATATAAAGACAAGCTGGACCTCCTGGCTCCTGGCACACTGGCCATGCTGCAGCATGCCCTGGGGTGTCTTTCTAGGATGCTCCTGTGTGTAGTCCCCTGACTGTGGCACCACAAGGACACACCAGGCATGGTACAGCATGGAACCGGTCCTTGGTGAGGGTGAGAAGGAAAGATGGTGTGGGTGGTTAGGAGGGATGATGTTTTTTCAAATCATGGGGCATTCCTGAGTCTTCTAAATGTGAGAACAGATAGGAGCGGGATGGGATTGGGGTAGGGTCTCCCCCACCCTCTAAATGGTTTGGATCAGGATATTTGAAAGGGTGTGACTGGCATTAAGCTCATTTCCAGTATCTGCTTTCAAGGGGGTTGTTCTAAAACCCCCAGATGCTCTGTTCTTATTTTTCTGCTCCCACCCAGTGCTGTGGTGCCAGCATGCCCGCTGTGCTGTTCCTGGGCACTGCACCAACCTCGCAGCATGTTGCACCATAGACAAACAGGGCAGGGCTGTCCCTGGGGACGGCAAGGCTTTGCAGGAGCTGCCAGCTGCTGCCTTACTGCACAGGACACCACCAGTCCCGGGGAGTCCCATGCACAGCCCAGCATGTCCTCGCACATCTCCAGCACCAGCCAGCCCTGAGCTGCACAACCAGCATGTCCATGGGCAGCCACCACCCTCTGCTGGGTGGACAAGGACCAGAGCAGGACGGGCCTCGTGCCATCGCAGTCTTACATCCAGAGCTTGGCTGAGGCAGGTCAGATCCTAGCAGTCTGTGAGCAAGCAGAGCTGGATGCTGGCACATCCCCAGGGAAAGCTCCCCAGCTCTCCCTGCCCTCCTGCACGCTCCCATCTTCGACAGCATCTCCGTGGAAGCAGCCAACAGATGTGACAAACATGCTGACTGCACGATCTCTCCCCCACATCCCCCCCGAGCCTGGGCTCTGCCTGCTGAGACCCCTTCACAGCCCATTAGGCAATTCAGGTTTGGGAACACGCTTCACTCTCCCGGTGGCTGCAGGAGACAGCGGCCGCCTCCAGACCTCTCCTGTGCCTGCCGAGGGGACTGTGGCTCCTGATCACTTCCAGCTGCTTAGCTCTGTGCTAGCTGGCAGAGCTCGTGGGGAGCAGCTGGTCGATCTCCCGTGGGTCACCTGGTGATGGCAGGAGGAAAAGGAAGGGATCCAGCCATTGAACGGGGGTTGCTGGCATGGTGTGGAGGAGGCCAAGCTTCCACCAAGCCTTTGAGCAAGATGGGAAGGAAAATTAATTAACTGCACAGCGGAGTCGCTCCATGCTGCCCCACTTTCCCAGCCCAAGGTGGTGGTGGCTGACCCGGGGTGGGAAGCGGCCGGGCTCTCCGGAGGGTCTGCCCTCAGTGGGTGTGAGGCACCAGGCACCCCGGAGCCAGATCCCATCCTCCAGAATTTCAGCCAGTTGGAGGAGGGTTTTGAAGTTGGTTTAGTGAGACGCTGTGTCTCAGACCTTCTCTCAGGGCCTTATTAAAATGCAGACTGCAAATTCAGATACTGTAAACAAGGTCACTGGAGAATGAAGATCAACAGAGTGCAAGCACAAGGAATGCAGAGCATTAATATTCTGATGTGTGAGCCCGTCCTAAATATTTTATCAGGCTAAGCTTTTTTGTATTGAGGCATCCTTCCCCTGCTCTTCCTCCTCCTCTTCTGCCTGCTTCACGTCCTTTTCTCTTGCGTTCACAAAAAGCACTTTGTATTTCGGCTGAGGCTTGAAATGTATGCAAACCTCACGCTCCCCGCCCTCCCCGCCCCCCCCACCCCCCCACCCCCCGGCCCCGAACAAACCCCTGCCCTCTTCCAGGTGGAGGGAGAGAGATTTCCTAATGGGGTTTCTTTTGTTTCTGTCAACGTCTCACTTAGGTAGCGGACTCTGAGACTTACTGAATGCTGCCAGTGTCTTATCACCCCTGACTCCCCCCGCCCCGCAGAAATGCGGGGGTTCCCTCCCACCACCGGCAGCGTGGCAGGTGCCTCGTGCACGCCTGTGCGCAGTGTGCGCAGCGGGTGTGATGTGCAGTTGTCCTGGTGCTCCCTCGTGAGCTCTCTCCTGCAGCGGGTGGCTTTGGCTCAAGGAGGTGACCCAGAGGTACTTGATCTGGTGTCAGAGCAGCTGTTGCAGGGTCACCGGCTTTTGGCCTGTGTGGAATGGCTGGAAACCTTGTAGTTAGTGAAAGATGAACTGAGACCCAGCCCATCCTCAGCTGGTGGTGGAAAGGTGCTTCCTGGCCCCAAGAAATGTGCCCCCATGCCCTGAAGTGTAAAATTTGATTTTCCTTATCAGGATGCCCACTAGCACAACTGCAACTGCATCACACAGTGCTGAAAGGATCTGTGTCTTTATAAATCCTTAATTTTCTTTTATTACTTTACATAATGGTATTTTTTTATTATTTTTATTATTACATTGGGCCACACAATCCTGAAAGGATCCATACCATTACAAATCACCAAATGCTTTTTTTTTTTTTTTTTCCTTTTACTTCAGGCTAGGAACTTTGGACCTTGCCATCAAGTCCCTACTCCTGGAGTTATTGCATGACACGGGCAAACCGCTTCAGAGAGAACTCCTGCTGTGGCTCTCCTGGCCCAGGTGTGGGCAGTTTTCTGGATGTGACCATTCAAATGAAACCCAGCAATTTAGGAGAACATTTGCTGATCCTGAAATTTCCCAGATCTGACTATTTACCCACATTGCCAACTGGTGGTTGCATGCTTTCCTCTGTGCTACCACTAACCCTAAATTTCTCTTGTTTGAAAAACTACAGTCACCTAATTAGCAATAATACCCAGCAAGCAGAGTGGCCAACCACACATCTCAAGTAATAAATAGAGGAGGATTGACGTGAATAGTTTGGGAATGGTCAATTGAATGGGAATTATTCATGCAAACTCTATCGCAGACTCTTACAAAAACCAAATGCACTCCAGAAAATGAGGGCATTTATGTAATGACATCTCATTAAAAAAATAATCATAAGAAATTGATTATTAATAAAATATTGAGAGATAATTAACGTTTTCTCTTAGCAGAAGGTTCCAGAAAAGGGGTCACTTCTCCTTTTCAACTTCAACTCTGGCTTCCAAAGGACTTGAAAGAGAATCGTGTGAATTAACCAGAGAAATCTGGCCTAAAATGAACATTTAAACACAACATGAATTAATGGGTGAGCTTTTTAGTAGGTGAAATGTTGGAGTCTATATAAATTGACATTTTTTTATCATAAATAATTGTCTAGATCTGGAACTGCTGTATAACTAACAGTTATGGAATCTGCAACCATTTTGCAATTGTGCAGAGTAGATTTTAATTTTTTTTCAAACTATGATGTTAACACCACCAGAGCTACCGCCCAGCTCTCCTCAAGGCTAACAGACAGGAAGGAGTGGATGTGTTCGTGCACCAGCAATGGTGGCTGGAGGCATCAGCTAGCACCTTCCCTGCACTGCTGAGAGGTTTTGCTTTAACTGTGCTGACCCTTGAGAGCTTATCCCCCGGCTGCTGAGCGCTGTTGGTGGCACATGAGAGCCCCTGCGTGGGTACAGACAGACAGGCATGACAGTGGTAGGAAATAAAAGGAAAATCTGACTGTACTACACATGCTATCGGAGCCAGAATATGTTTCTGCCAGGAAGAGCTGACGTCCCTGCTCCGTGGGTGCCAGTTCCCAGCCCTGACCCTGGGGCCAGGGAGATGTTTCATCCCAGGACACTCTCCCAGCTAATCCTGGTCTCCTGCACTCTCAGCTGCCAGGAAGGATGTGGGGCACCGGGGTCTGCCCTGGGGGGCAGGGTCTTGTGTAGGTGCAGCCACAGCCCATGCCCAGGAGGCTTTCCAGGCTAAGCCATAGGGGCAAAGGATGGAGGGGGTATGGGCTCTGGAGAAAGGACAGCCCAGAACCACAAATGCATGTGTACCCTAAGGAAAAGGATGGATGCTCCAACAGCTTAGACATAAACACAGGCACTGCCCTCACTCCTCCGGAGCATGAGGCTGGTGTAACTGAGCATCACACCTTAGGTCCTGCACTACACACACATGCACAGTGCCCCACATCCGCTGGACCAAGGTAAGGGAAAACGGAAACATGGTGTTCAGGCTGCTGCAAATGATCCAACCTGCAGAGCAGAAGGAGATACTGAGCTATTTGGCCCCATGTCTGGGGCAAGTGTGGTCATCAAGAGCGCAGGTGCCTCCCTGCAGGCCAGCCATCCGGCTGGTTCGGCTCATGGCTGCTGCCGAGGATCTTGGCAGCATCAGGACACAGGGAAAACCCTGACCTGTTTTTACTCGCTTCTTGGCACAGCTCGCTGGAAAGGCCTGAGCACGTCTCCTCTTCCCCGGTGGCTGCGTGCTATGGCCCTCCAGGCCAGCCAGGAAGACCCTGGGGAATGAAGACATTTATACTGCACATTGACTGGCCTGTGCTCTCTTCTCTTTTGAAATATAGCAGCTTATTGATTTATATTTAAAAGGGATGAATGCAGCATGTATCAGTATATTAGACACACTCCACACAAACAGAAAGGGCACCACTGCCTTCCCACTTGAGCAATCCATCACCTACCAGAGCTCTCCCAGGGTAACAACTGCACAGATCAAGGGGGAGAGGGGATTTCTCCCTTGTGCAGGCTTCCCAAGCAAATTCCCTGGCATGGAAGAGAAGTGGTGCAGAAACACCATGCACTTCTGCATTGTTAGCCTCTGAAAATGGCTTTTCCTTCTGGGCTCTGGAAAGCAGTGCACAGCTGCCACCCCATGTCATGGCTTGGGGAAACTGAGGTAAACAAAAGCAATGTGCCTTAGATCCCACTGCAAGTCTGAAAAGAAGCAAAGGTTTGAACTCAGGTCTCCGAAACATTAAAGTGGTATCCTGGCTGACAAACACCTTTCCTCCAGGTAGCCTTTAGGTGGGGTTCAAGCTACTGCTGCAAATCATCCAGCATAGCAGGAATGGGCACTGAGCTACTCCATCCCCCAGCCCTTGGGCAGGTTTGGTTACAAACAGCACAAACCTCCAGCAGCTGTTGATGGGCTGATATGGAGCATCCACAGCACCTCGGGCACTTGGCTCAGGGTGCTGCCAGAGGTACGACAGCAAACGTCTGCCCAGAGGGTCACATACGTGCTCCAGCCCTTGGCTTTCAGGGGCTTTGCAAAGCCTCCTTGTGCCTTGGCGTTGCAGCGAGGGAAGGGGAAGTGGCCAGCCACACCAGGAGGGACAGATGCCCTGCTAGGAGGCAATTCTTCATCTCTCAAGTGTGGCAGGGGATTAAAGCAAAGCCCCAGAGTTCCTTGGGTGCCAGAGGCAAAGGGAACTTCCTCAGCCCCCCTGACAGAGCAAGAACTCACCCGGGGAAAACCCCACAGAGAAGTCCTCCTCCCTTCCCTTTGCTGCAAGAGACAGAGCGCTACAAACCCCTTTTCTTCTCTCTGCCAGCCCAGCTTGGGCTCAGGGAAAGGGGCTGTTTCTTGCTCCAGGCTGGGTCCCGGCAGAATGTGCTCCCCACCATGCTCACACACAGGCACTGAGCTCCAACAGCTGTAGATGAAGCCCCTCTCCTCGATCAGAGAGAGGGAAGCAGGAATCTCAGGCACCAAAATGAAAATTACGGCATCTATTTTGACTTATTTCTCTTGGCTCTTGCTTGTGCTGGGTTTCCATTAGCAGCACAAGCGGGGTAGTTCATCTATCACATTTGCCAGCCACAGAACTGACATCGGGGCAATACGAATATACTCTGGTGCATTAGCATTTGGGATAGATAAGGGCAGTAGCAATCCACCGAGAGGGCAGCTAAGTGCACCAGATAGAAGGGAAGAGGCGTAGACATGCCACGCTCACTGAGCGCTTGATAACTGAGTCAAATCCAAGCTGCTGTCTTCATACAGGGGAGCATGCCTTTGATATAATATCCCCCTGAGATATGATATACACCTGTGATTATCCTGACTCGCAATTCCATGTCCCTGTGCTGCCCTGAGCCAGCTCTGCAAGCTGCAGCGTTATTTATCTGGCAATAAACGGCCTTCTGTCTGCAAAATGAGGGCTTCAGCTGGGAAAGTAATGGGCAGTTTTAGCTCAGCTGGAGATGTGCCTGGAGGTGAAACCTGATTGGGAAGGAGCATTGTCCTCCTGGCTGAATGAGAAATCCCCGTGACCTCCTTTCCAAGGTGGTCAGGCAAAGGCAGCCCGAGAAAGGGGAACTGCCGCAGCCTGCCAGCGAGCCGTGCAGCCACCGCAGCGAGGAGCATCATGCAGAGCCGAGCGTGGTGCCTTTCCTTCAGTGACTGGCCGGCAGGAGGGTGCTTCTCCCATGCCTGATTAACAGGGAAGAAGAGCATATCCATGCCCAGTAAGGGTTAAAAGGACTTAACCCCTCTGCCCATTGCTGCTCCTGAAGCCCACCCTCCTGCCCCAAGTCATGCACCCTGATAATGCCTTCCCTGGCAGCTCCTTTCTTGTCTAGAGGGACAGATCCTGCCTGTCTTGTTCCATCCTGCAGTGAGAACTTTGCTGTAAGGCTGGAGACATGACCCCAGTGATGAGTTGCCAGCCTCCTGGCCACCGAGTGCTTCCTTCTCATTCACAGCCTTGGGCCTTATCTCTAGGAATGGAAGGGTTAATAAATCGTGTGTGATGGGGCAAAGAGGAAAAGGAGAGTAAGGCTTGCCTCCACCAGCATGGTCCATCTGGCAGTGGAGCAGCACATAGAAGGAAGGTGTGCAAGGTCCCTCATCATCAGGGAAAGAAGATGGACAGTGGCAGCCCTGCTAGTGGGGGGCTCACAGGCTCGGTCCCCTCAGGGGACAGCAGCCACCCCTAGCAGCTGCCTCGTGAGAAGGCAGCTCAGGCCTGGCTCTCGGCTGCGTGGCATTTGTAATAGCCCAGCCTGTGCAAGAGCAGTGACAACAGCAACTCCATTTATAATGTGCTTTGGGATCTGTCTGTGCAGGATGCTGCAGGGAAACCAGGCACAGAAATATTATCGTTAGCATCATTATTATTATTATCAGTATTCCCCTGCAGCTGGTGGTGGCTGCACAGCAAAACCATCCAGAGCTGCTCTGGTGGCATTTCCCTCCACCCACCCCAACTCCCCATTGCTTTGACTAGACAGAAATTGCCCCCAAGAATATCTCTCTTCCCTGAATGTTGATTTCTGTTTAGTTAATTAAATGTTTTTAGTTCTAGTTTTCAGTTTTCTGCACTTTCAGTGCAAAAAGCCAATCAGTTGTAGGGGGAATAAAATTATGTTCTTCCACAGTTCTCAGGAAGGACGTCTAAGTTTGAAGTAGGTCTATAGCCATAGAAATAATGGCCTGTGTCCACCGCAGCCACCACCACGCTGTGGGAGAAGGGGCAGCACTGGCCCTGAATCCCCACTCAGGGCCACTTTTGGTGCCACCTTCCCCTCCAGGCAGCAAGGGAGATAATTGCCTCCCACGGCATGAGGAGGGTTAATTAGCCAGTGTTTGTTCAGTGCTATGAATAGGTAAAATGCTGTCTAAGTGCAGAGCATTATGATTAATAATATCTAGCCTGCTAAAGCAAAGTGCTTAGAAGGATTCAGAAAGGATTATTCATTTATATGAATACAGAGGATATCTACAGTTACATTAAATGGGATAAAAATCTGCAGGGGACCTAAACCCTCACGCTTCAGGACATAAACCAGCCATTAGCTGCCTGGGTTGGGAAGGAAGATCTCTCTGAACACTTTAGCATAGTGTCACGGTGCTCAGCGGGAGACCCTCATCTTCCTTGCGAGAATCCAGGACCGGCTTCTCAGCCCGGTCTTGCAAGATTGAGACCAAGCCTGCGCCTTTCTGGCAGTTCACAACTCCCACGATTGCTCTGGTGTTACATCGCCTGGCTACCCTGCCCCCGCTAGCCCTGTGCCAGCCTTGTGCTACCACTCACTGTGGTCCTTGTGTCCTGGGCCCATTGTGGAGAGCACCCACCCCCTGCTTTGCTCCATGACCACCAGAGCCAGGGCGGTGAGACCATTGCGGCACCAAGAGGGATGACACTGGGGCTGTCACTTCATGCTCCTCTGTTAAAGCTGAGGGAAGGAGGGAACCTGGCTGGTGAGGTGATGCTGGGAGCAGCAGCGGTGAGAGGGTTGAGCTATCTGCAGCGCTGGGTGCCCAGGCATTGATGGTTCTTCTGACTGGCTGCAAGGACCTTTGCTGGCATCTGCCTGCACCTGGTGCTCATGTGCTAAGCTGCTGCAAGCGCTCAGGATCCAGGTCGCACTGAGACAAGCCTCACACCTTCCTGGCTGGTGCTGGCCGGTGCTCACCTCTCTGGGGCACAGACTGTGGGAAAGTCTTGTCTCTTCTGGGCATATCTTCCGTCTACACCTTGGACCAAGACTTCATCTCAGTGGAGGACTGTGAGGGTAACAGCCAGAAAGTGAGGTGGAAAGAGCTGTAGATCAAGGAGACTTCTTACAACTCCAGCAGCTCTGATGGTGCCAATTCCCCCAGCACCTCTGACTCCCTTCAGACAAGAAACACAGGTCCCTGTAGTGTGTATCTGCTCAAAACACTCCCTGTGCCACCAATTTCTTTATTTTGTTGCTCAAATAGGAACATCTTAAGCAGAAACTCCAATTTTGCACCCACTTTGAGAACCCAATCTGCCGCTTTGCTTAGGACTGTTCAATATTGCTTCACTTTTTTGTTTTGGGTTTTTGGTTTTTTGGGGGGGGGGGGGGGGGCAGAAAAGCCCCACTGAAGGTACAAATGGCAAAGCATTGCAAGAATTGCTGGTTGTGTGGTATTTGTGGTCTCAGTGGTAAGAAGAAAATACCCCAGATTTGATCTAGGAGCATGATGAGAAGATAAGGATTGCAAGAAATCAGACTCGGGAAATGCAGAAAATCATAATGCAGGAAATTAAAAGGCAGTAAATTCAAAACTGATACAAATTTTTATACAGCGTGTGGTTAATCTGTGGAGCTTATTGCCACAAGATATTAAAATAGGTTGGATTCGCATATGAACACCATCATCTGCAGTTACTATAAACACAGTAAACATTAAACACTTTAACCCTCTTTCTACACAGCACAGAGTGACCACTCTTGTGCTCGTGGTTAGCAAATAGCTTCTTCAAGAGGGACTGGAGGGCAACGCTGACTGGCAGGGTTAAGAACTGATGAAACCCTGTGGCCAGCACCTGCACCTACAGATGTGGTGGCCCTCTGTCTCTGCTGGGGACCCAGGCAGGAGGGCCAGTGGGGAGGTGCTCTGTGCATTTTCCCAGTGGAGCTGAGCAGATCTGCAGGGTCCTGGACAAAGGGCCAAGGCCAAGGAGGAGGTGACGAGTAGCAGCTCTTGGGCTGAGCAGGCTGGAAACAGAGTCCTCTGGAACTCACCCAGTTCAGGCACGGCTGAGGCTTGGCTTCAGCGTTTTTGGACTTCAGCAGCAAACCTGTGCAACCCTGCAAGGTGTCCCACTTCATGGAGAACTGACCTCTCATGCATAAGCCCACAGTGCCAAAACCAGTTATATTCTGGGATGCCTGGTTTTCCTCAGACAGCCAGGCCCCTGTAAATGGATCCATGCATCCCTCATTACCCATGGGATTTGGGATGGCCTTCAAGACCTGAGCCCTTCTGCCATAGCCAGCTGCAAGGGGTTGCCCAAACGGTACTTCTGCCCTGTGTTGCAGGTTAAAGGGGGCAGCAGCCGTGTGCGACTTGTTCTGGCCGGGGTGCGTCTAAGAGGGCTCTCTTAGACGGGAGATTACAGGGACGCCCAAGCATTTCCTTCTCGCTGTGCTCATTACAATAACTGAGGCCCCTTTGTTTGCTGAGAAAGAGCCAAACCCAATTTGTGTCATCTCATAATGTGTACTCTAATACGTTACATTGGATCCAATTAGGTAATGGCAGCCCCGGCAGCAGAAAGGGGGGGTCAGGCTTCATCCTGGTTTGGGCTGTGCTGTTGACATTGATTCTAATGAACGCCAGGCAGAGGGGTGTCCCCCTGAGCTGCTCTTTGTGATGCTGGAGCAGTTCAGGACTGGTTAATGTGCACTTAACACAAACCGTTACCTGAAAACGATGCTCAGCGAGAGGGAGCCGACACGGTGCAGTGTAATTTATGCCTCTAGAATAGGATCCTCCATGGGCATTACAACAGCACACTCGGAAGGGACTCAGCTGCATGCTGGAGAAGAAAGGAAGGCTTTAAGTGAAGATTTAAAGAAGGGGATGGAGCATCTACAAAGAAGGGGAACACACGCCCTCCAGCTGTGGAAGAAGGCAGAAGGGAGACTGAGATAAAAGGGGAGCTTTGATGTTCCTCGATCCATCGGGCTTCGATCAGCCGTGTCCTGCTGTGCTGGGGCTGGCCAAGGGCTGGTGTGTGACTGCCTCGGTGCCGAGCTAGCTGTCATGAAAAGCACGTTCATCACTCTTCTGGCCTGTCCCTGGGCTGGGCTCCCTCTGCTCAGCCGGCTGCTGCTCTGCCCTGAGACCCCCGTGGGGTCCTGCCGCTGCTCACCAGCCATTCCCACCCGCTGTGTTGGAGATTTGCTGCAGAAGGATAAAAGCAACAGATTTCCCGTGCCAGAAGCTC
The DNA here is from genome assembly GCF_023634155.1 of Falco peregrinus. NCBI lineage: Eukaryota > Metazoa > Chordata > Aves > Falconiformes > Falconidae > Falco > Falco peregrinus. Next base: position 121,433,836 of record NC_073723.1, read on the forward strand.
AGACAGGGCTAACTGGGTTTCCTTGTCACTGGTTTGCAAGTATTTAAATGCACTTGCTTTTCTATCTACATGCTGCTGCAAGATCCACAGGAGTTCAAGGCCATGGGCGAGGCAAAATCCCAGGGCTGCTGCTGCTGTGGTTTAGGAGAGACAGCAGAGTGCACCAGAAGTGATGAAATGGTGGGTTTGGGTATTGTTCAAATAATGCAGAAAACCTCACGCACATATTCAGATGCCCAGTGTAACACAAACCCACCTCAGACTTGCATTGCTACTTTGGCAGCTTGTGATGAGCTCAGGGCAAAATCTAATCACTGACATGTAAGGGAGAGAGCCAGACCTCCCATTATCACAGCTTCCTGACCCAAGATGCTTGTAGCACTGGCACCTCCCTGTTGGACTGCAAAGTCTCCTGGGTGGTAAAGAAATGAGAGCCCCAATATGAGCAGTGGGGGTGTCCCACTGCTCCAAGGAAGCCATCAGGAAGCTTCAAGGCCAATGGAGGGCCATGGGTCAGGTATCAGAAGGACATGCAAGAAAGCAGACAGCTGAAGGTGTTTTGCAATTGCTTTGTGATGTTTTAATTGACCTGCAGTGATGCAGGGACTGTCCACCCAAGTGACGCAATGTGCAGATGACACCAAACCTGCAGATGCTGTTCATGCCCATGGGTAGCATGTTCACAGCAGAGCAGGGAATCGATGTATGAAAACCTCCAGAAGAGAACCTCTTGCACCTGCTGAGTCACCTCGCCTTAGTCGAGGCAAGACTATGATGCTCCCGTGACACCCTCTTGCTTGTATGGGTCATTTACTGCACACAGGAAGGGAAGGATGAAACTCTGCTAGTCCAGCCCGCTTGCCCCAGGCGAGCCACGCGAGCCCTTTGATGGGTGCCAGCCCTCTCTGCAGCCCTGCTGCTCCTCAGTCCCCCCCACCTGGCACAAAGTGCCTGCTTGGGGTCGCTGCCAGAGCAACACAGTTACACTTATAAATCCTCTTTGCACTTTCATTCATTTCAAAGCTCCCTGTTACCAGCTCCATCCCTTAATCTCACACTCCATAAATCAATCAGCGAGGAGGCTGGGGAGCAGAGGAAATCAGCTCCATTTGCCCTGGTGGTGCAGAGCCGGGCAGCTCGTGCCGAGGGGTGTGGTGCTGGGGGGGTCTTAGTCCCCTGCCACAACTTGCCCCTTGTGCAAGCCAAGAGGTGCTGGCAGGAGCCCAGAGGGAGAAAGCAGGAACACATCACTGTAGAGCAGGCGTGGGTTGCTCCCGTGCCTAGAACTAGCCTAGTATTGATTTGTGGAGACTAATTAACCTCAGACTTGCAGCATTAATATTTGGAGGGTGCTTAGCTGCACCTCATACAAACCTCGTCTCCCCCAGGAGAGCAGCAGTGGGTGTTGCTGCAGTGGGCGAGCAGAGCGGAGCCTGCCAGAGCCTTATCAGCCTAAATAGCCAACCTTTGGAGTTTGACACTCGCCGCGGTGATGGATTTGCTCCGAAGGAAAATGCCCCTTCGGCGACCATTAAGCAGAGACATTGTTTAGATTTGTGCCGAGGTGTTTTTATGTCTCATCTGAGGCTTTCAGTGAAATGAGGCTGGTGGACTCCTCGCAGCTCCCAGCCAGGAAGGGAAGGGCAATTATCCACCGTGATAAACCGGGGTGCTGACACAGGGGATGCTGCCCAGTTCACAACACTGCAGACCAGTAGAGACCTACGCAGTTTCCTTGCAGCAGGTGGGTGAGCAGGGCAGAAATCGCACCCTGTGCATGTTGTGTGCCACACATGCTGATAGGGCAAGCTGCAATTTATCAACAGAAATTAGGATTGGGAAATGCTGTTTATAAAGAGAGTGGATGAATTAATTTTTGCCTGGGAATTCTAGTGTTTTCACTTTTGGAGGTCTTTTTTCCCCTGAATGCCACTCTGGGACTGGAGACCAATGAATTTTGTTTTGTGGAACTTTTCTATAGCAGAAACGCAAGTTTGTCAGCGCTGAAGTATTTTGCAAAATTATGGTGGTTTTGCCCAATTTTGTTTATTGGAGAAAAAAACATGTGAAAACATTTTAAATGGCCAGTTTTGACATGTTCAGAATGAAATGTTTTGATTTTTTGGGTCTGAAACATTCTTCAGTTTAAAAACTCCCTTTCATTTAATTTGGAAAAATCCAAAAGCTTGATTGAAGTGAAGTATTCCGATACTGTCAAATGAAATGTTGACTCCAAACCCTTTAAAAATCAATTTGACAATAATTTGGAAAACCTTTATCTTTGTTCCAAGCTTGAATAACATTAAAAACAAACAAACAAATGCACAGTTTGCAAATGAACTAAAAGAAATCTCTTCCCATGCAGCTCTTGTTGCAAAAAAACATTTCATTTTCTGGGTTTTCAAAAAAGGCCAAAAACCCCTTCCAAATCTGAGGAACAATCTGGCCTTTACAAAGAGAGGTGACTGCATGCTACAAAGTAAAAGCCTTGAAACGGATGTCGTAGATAATGAACAAACCAGAAGCCACCGTTATGCTGCTGCCAGACCTGAAACAGCTCTTGGCTCCATAAGCAGGGAAATACCAGTTTGCAGCAGGGACACGGCATTGCCTTTGGACATGGATTACTGAGGCAACGACTCAGCTCCCTGTCGGTGCCAGAGGTCCACATTTTTAGAAGTATGGTGGCAAATTTGGAAAACGTCAGAAAATAACTCAAGGGGTGGTCTGAGGTGTTGGAAATCTGTTGTGCAATGTGAGGGGTAAGAAGATCAAGGTATTAACAGCACTGTTAAATCCAAGACAACATTAATATCTGACTCGTTTCAGTTTAGAAGTGCCTTTGAGACGAGGAGATACCAAAAAGCCAACTGGCTGGCAGACAAAGGCAGAATATCAGCTAGCAGCTGGAGGGTACAGCCGGACAAACTGGGAGAGGGAGCTGAGTGCCAGTGTTAACAGTCAGAGAGATAAACCCCTCAAACAGCTTGCTCTTGCACGTGGTGGAGTCTCCATCACTCAAAGCTGTTCACACACTTGGATATCTTGCTGCAGGATCTGCTGTGATCAAGCAGAAACCCTGGGCTCAAGAGGGGTGAAGTTCTCCTCCTGGCTAGAAAATCAAACCACATTGTCTTTGCAGATTTTGTTGGCCTGGTCTTTGGAAAGAGGAGGCCAGGAAGGCTGCTCTCCTACAGCACAGACACACACGTAACCTGTGGTGGAGAAGGTCCCTTCCCTGTTTGAGTCTAAGGCAGAGAGAGGTGGTTCAACCTGGCTGAGAACACTGTGTCCCATCGAGGGTTATGTGGAGGTTGGCTCCCACATCCCTTCTGAAGCCAACCTGGTTTAGCTGTGCTGAATGCTGCCACAGATGGCTTATTAGCATCAATTTTCTTTCTTGCAATAATATGTACAGCTGAGAACTGGAGATGCTGAATTATTTTGGTAGTAAAGACAAGGGCCACTTGTGAAGGGCTGCAGAAAGACTTCATGGTATCAAGTGACTGATGACAAAATGGCAGATAAAATTCAGTGTAGATAAATGGAAACTAATGTACATGGGAAAATACAACCCTAACTTTATGTATTAAATAAAGCACCGTGAGCTGCCTGTCATTGCTAAAGAACAAGATCTTGGTGTTATAATACATGCATCTTTGAAAATGTCATCTCTGTGCTCAGCAGTGGTTAGAAAAAGCAAATCAAATGTTAGGAATTATTAGGAAAGGAATAAAGACCAGAAGTATAAAGACCAGAAGCTGTCAGTCTATCCCTGTGTAAATCCCTGGTGGGCTCTACCTTCAAGCGTGGGCAGTTCTGGCTCTGTCTCCAGAGGGATGTGAAGGGGAGTGTGACAGGAGCTGGTAAAATCGTGCATGGCCCCAAGAGGATGGGCTGATCTTGGCTTTTCTCTCTTCCCAGGACAAGGACCAGGGGGCTTCCCACAGAGCTGATGGATACCATGTTCATGTTAAACAGGAGGTGGCACTTCAAACAGCGTGTATAGAAAGCGTGCAGCTCCACAGGCGCATTCACAAGAGGAAGATTCATCAAGGAACATTAGATTCAAAGGTACCTTTGGGTTAGGAGCCTTTTGGCTGGACATCAGGAGAGGATCACTATGTGCTTGCCCTGTTCTCACATACTGCCTCAAGCATCTGCTGTTGCCCGAAGAGTAAAGAAACTGGTGGTCCTGGACTCAGGGAGATGACAATCTGAATCAACAAGACAGATGCTGGGAGGCTACAAGGTTTAATAAAAGAGGAAAGGAAATTCAAATCAGTGCCCTCACAAAGTGAAGCATCGCAACGGGATCTTAACCAGAGCACTGGACCACAGAGAATGGCCATGCAGAAGTCCAGCTAAGACTTTCCAACCTTCAAGATGCTTCGCTGATATCTCGCTCTTCAAGATATGAGGCCAGAGAAAGGCAGGTGCCATGGCTTCACTGCTCACAGGAAAACTCATTTTAGCTTGGCTACTTTAGGAAGCAACCAGCAAAATGGGGAAAAACTGGGGAGGCAGGGAAGAGCTGGGGGGGTGGCAGGAGGGGCTGGAGGCTGTTAAGGAGCAGAAAGGATGGAGAAGCAGCAGTTCGGTGCTGGGCAGAAGGAAAGCACTCTGGTCCTGGCCTTCTGGGTGACCAGGCAGCTGAAGGACCATGCATGCTGTCTAGGGAGGAGCTCCAGTGCCCCTGACTCACAACTGGGTCCCACTTTGATCCTGTATTGCTACCACCTCTCCTCCCCACCTCTGTCTAGTCTAATGATTAAGTATTGCATAGAGATGGAGGAGTAGATTAAAACAAAAAAATTAGAGGGATGTTTTTTTGCATGCTTTAGGATGTACTAGCCCAGCAGCATCCTTGGCCCCAAGCTGGTGAGCACAGGATGTCCACACCCCCAGCACCATGGGAACCCCCTTGGGGATGGGTGGACTCTGGCAGTGCTGCGTGAAGCTGGGCTTTTTTCTTCCTTCCTTTCCTAGGAAGATCTGTGGTGGGTTTAGCTGCAAGGCTGGAGGTACCACAGTGCTTCCTCACCCTCCCCACACACCACGGGCTGCAGCTGGGCTCTGCGCAGCAGCAGTGCTGCCAACAGGAGATTCCCACAGCCCGGGGCATCCTTTGCTGCCCGTGGGCAGCTGCAGAGCCCCGCTCGTCCCTCATGAAAGGCTGCAGTCCCTGGGGCTCCGGTGCCTCCAGGGCGCTCAGCAATCTCTCCTGCTTGCAATAACCAGCCATGTGTCAGCTCCACACTTTCTCTTTGCCCACGGCTCCCCTCTCAGCCACATGGCTCCAGTCTGCACTCAGAGGGATTTCAAGTGCAACAAACCTCTTTGGGTGGGATTTTTAAAGGTTTTCTTTATTCCAAAGTACTTAAACACCCCTCTTTCAAAATCCTTATTACCCTGACTCAGAGAATCAGCTTTAAGTAGTGCTTTGAATTAAGGTTCTCAAATATGCATTCAATTTCAGCTTAAAAGGGGTAGTTAATGTATGTTACATAAATAGCTATTATTAAATACGTTCACTGAAGATTAACAACTGCTGTGCGTAATGGATACGTGTCTAACTACTATGATATATACTGAATTTCCCTATTATATAGCTGCTGGATGTGTGTCTGCTAGAACAGAGCAAAAATTCACAGTGAATAATTTAGTAGATTAATTTAGCCACTCTTTCTGTCTGTGAAACGGCAGGGCATCCTCCAGCATATTCATCACTCTGGTCTGATTCTGCCCATTTCTCCCACAAGGGCTCAGCCGAGCTCCCTGGGACGCAGGTGGCTTGTGCGGATATTCCCAGGGGAGCAGCTGAGCATTGCAGCCGCCTGCATCACTCCCCACGTCCCACCCCGGGGGTGCCCTGGCTGGCGCTGCTTTACAAGACCAAAGCTGGCTGGGAGGCAGAAGCCCTGCTCTGAACTCTGCAGCCCTGAACATCCCGCCACTGCACCAGTGGCTGCTCCCGGGCAGCAGCAAGCGGCTGCTGCAGGCTGCGGTCAGTGGCTTTTTTATTTGATTGTGCTCCCAGAGCTGGGGAGCCAGAGGAAACTTTTCCTGTCAGGGTCTCTTCTAGTTCTTACAGAAAATTTCCTTTTGGTACCTGGGTCCCTTTTTCTATTTCTGTGTCTAAACAAGCTGGTTGGCAGGACATTCGCTTGGGTGAAGATGAACATTAGTGGGGCAAGATGAAGTCCATGGTAGTAAGCGCAGGGCTTGCACAGAGAATTGCCCTCCCAAGGCATGTCTGTGTGGAGAAGATGATGGATGTGATCTTCCCTGAAGATTTGCTGGAACATATCTCTGGGTGGGTGCTCTGGAGCTGAGGTCTGGACAGCAGAAGGCACAGAAGTACCTGTAAGTGGCTTGCTGTGTTGACACGTATGCCTTGCTGCTGGTGCCAGCAGAGCTCCTCTCCTACAGGCAAGGAGTGGTACCTGCCACAGGACCTCTCAGTGCCTCCCGGTGAGCCAGCTCCTTTCTCCAGCATCTGATACTGTGTGCAAATGGGCAACATTGTCCTCAGGGGTGAGACCATAAGCACAGCTGGAAAGCAGACAGGCCACAGACAGATGTTCTGCAGAGAGACGAGGAACCTGCTGCTGCTGTGACAAGCCCATGTGCCTTGCTCATTTTGCACAGTGTCCCCAGCACAGCAGACAGGATCGATCCATTGAATCACTTCTACCCTAGAGAGATCCAGATGCATCCGACCTGCAGCAGACATGTGAGGGGGACAACTAGCATTGACTTGGCGGAAAGGCACCTTCCCTCCACTCACGGCAGCTGCAGACAGCCAGGTCTGCCTGCGAAGCTCCTTGCTGACAGCAGCAGGTGGTGCGGGGCCCTTATGGGCTGATTTAGTAGAGAAATCGGCTCCTTTCCTTGCTCATCCTTGTGTTGTTTCTCCCTCTTGATGCTGTGCGGTTTTTCCCTTTCCTGCACTTCTCAGCTAGCTTAGTCTCATCTAAAGCTTAACAAAAGGGTGGCAGGGGGGTAGGCAGGTTGGGAGGTTGTCTGACGCTTTCTGAAAGTACCTCATAGAGATGCCACAGCTCCTTACTGGGAACATAATGTGCCCACCAGGTCTGTGTTGTTTCTTCCATGCGGTGTAGGGGAAATAAAATACCCTTCCCCAACCCAGTTCCCAAAATAAAACGAAAACAGAAGAAAAGGATTTAGGATGAAAATAACTAGCTGAGGCATGTCCTCTGTGCTAGGAAGATCAAGTGCTAATGATGGTTCTGGCACGTTGATGACAGTTTTGTCTGTTGTATGTATATATATTTTAACTGTGAGACCACATGGGAGGCTCTTTATGCAGTCGAAGTGCCTTTGACAGCCGCTGAGAACACATTGGCTCCTTTCTGCTGGCAAAAGACTCATCCCATTAAAGGCTGTCGATAAAGGGAAGGGAAATGACAAGGGTGCTTGGGAGGGAGCGAGGCAGCAGGAGGAGACAGGAGCTGCCACCACCAATGTCATTACCAAGAATGAGAAGGAGCTTTTGCATAAATGCACCATGTGTTTTCATTAGCGGTGGCGGGGAATGTGCTGTTCTGAAGAGAGCATTTATACCATTGAAGGGAAAACAGATACCCTGCGACTGTCACATGAGCACCCATGGCGCTGACGGCTTCAGCATGTGAGCATCCTTCATCCTCTGCCTTCGCTGGCTGCCACCACAGTGCTACCCTGAGCCGGTGAGCCCTGCATCCCTGCATGTACCAGAGAGCTGGGACTGCGGCCGTGTGTGCCGCTGGAGCCAGGCTGCCTGCTCAGCCAGGGAGGGGTCCTTCTACCTGCATGGGTATGCAGGAGGGCTGGTGTGTATGTGGATGCAGCAGCTGTGGGGATGTCTTGTGAGGACCACTCTATGCGGGGCTGTGTGGAGCTTCTGGGTGTTTCCCAGGGACAGGCAAGTCCTGGGACATTAAAAAACCCATCTCCTCATATCCCAAGGCACAAGAAGGCCCACATTTGCTGAAATCAACACCCTGCTGGGCAGATTTTCTGTACAAAGCTACATGAACCTGGCACCTTCTGTTGTGCTGCTTGGCGGCACGAGGCTGGTGCATGCAGCTAAGCCCACATGCCTCCCACCATAAAGACAAAGTCAACCTCACAGTCAGGAGCATTTGGACCACCCATCAGCAGATTCTCTTCTCTTCCAAGGGTTTGTAAGAGCAGGGCTTAAATTCCAGTTGCTCCTATGACTACCCAGTTATCCATACCCTGGAAGTGGTCCTACATTGCCTGATGCTTTTTCCTGTTGAGTAAGTCTTTATCCATGAGTATGAGACTCTAACCACAGCTTGTTTGGTTGTGGAAATTCTGAGTTTCCTACAGTGTAGGAGGTGGCTCCAACACTACTTTGCTGTGACTGCACCTACAAGACAAGAAACATGAGGTGTGGTGGTCCATATGAGATATCCTAACGCTTTGTACCACACTGAACGTCATCATCGCAGGGCATCAGAAGTACACAGGGCGTGAGTGACTTGCTTGACAGCAGAAAGTGGGTCCCAGCCAGGGCCGTGCAAAGTATTGCATCACTCAGACCTCTGGACCATGTCCCTGAGACAGCCTTCATCATGTTGTAAGGGCTTTTGTCACTAGTCACAGATGGAATTAGTTAATCATGAGCTATTCCTAATGTCCATTGGCCATTTTAAGCTTCCAGGCATGGTAATACACGCTCAGCTTCTGTTCAGGCACATTAGCACCTGGGGCCCTAAAAGTCTTAAAGGACTGGACCATTGTACCTATTGTCCCCCTGGTTTGTAGCTCCCATGCCCTCACAAATCACCTGGATGGAGCTTGGCATAAGGACTGTTTGGGCACATGGGGTGTGGGGTTCCTATAGCAGGAGGGGAGAGCTGGGGGCTGTCCCAGGCCCCCCCAGGAGCTCGTGCTCTGCTCCAGGGTGTAGTCTGTGAAGTACAGGACCCAGAGCGCCACTGTGACAGGACAGGAGAATGGGTTCAGTGAGGGGATGCACACCACTGTCCCACGCATAGGCCCCCTGAGCCCCCTTGCTCCTTGTCCAAAAGCTGTGTAAGAGTGAGAAACTGTCCCATATTGCTGGTGTACCAGCATGCAGCCTGCAGCCCCACCGTGCCACAGCGAGGAGCCAGCACACAGGGAGCAGGAACACCCCAAAACCCAGCAAGGAGCCAGCGTGGGGCTCGTGCAGCCCTGCACAGGGAGCAGGAACACCCCAAAGCCCCTGGGCTTCCCTGTGCCTGCACTGCTGCTGCCTGTGGCATTCCAGGGACTGGGAGAAGCCACCTTTTTAGCTCAGCATCTCTCTTTTTCCCCATGAAAAAAAGAAACAAGAACAGGCTAATGTGCTTAGAAATCACTTTTCATTAACAGTGTTTTTACCTCTCCACCCCTGGCTGCGTCTTACTGGAAGCAGAGTGGGGCTGTGCAAGGGCAGGGGGTCCCCGGGACTTTGGCGCCACTTTCTCTGGAGAGGCACCGACCAGCATTGCCACGTTTTCCCAGCAGCATTGCCAATTTACACCTCCTGTAGATGTGGCTTCCTAATTTCTGAGCTACCTTGGAAACTGAGAGTTGCCTCCTCCAAACCTTTCTTGCAGCCCCTCCTCCACACCGATCAGCTGCAATTTCCGAAGCCAGCCAGCTGATTAGAGAAGTCAAATTAATTCTTTCATTAGGAGAAGCATTGTTATAATTAAGGTAGAAATTTGGTGCTGATGCCTGATAGAAAAGGAGAAGAGAGAAAAGCCACCCCTGTTTGATACTGTTTTAAGGCCTCATCATTAAAAAAGAAAAGAAAAAGTAATATATGTATATTTGGTTGGGGGTGGGGTGGGGTGTATATTTGTTGGCCATGCTGAGCTACTGCGGTTTGTTAATGTAAGTAAAAATCATCATTATCATAATTCATTGCAAAAAAATTCAAGAGGTCACAGAGATATTTTAGGAGATGTTGGTGAATCAAAACAAATTGCATTTTCAGCAGCTGGCATTTCCAGTTCCTGCACAGTACCCAGTGATAGGCTGGAGGATGAAATAAATAGAGAGGCAGAAAGATAAATCGAGAGCACCAGATAGACGGGTTTATGTAGCATTTTCATGTATCATTTTTGGGTGACATGGTGTGAGTTATCTCTGTAATTACAGCCCTCCCGCTCCCCGCAGCTTGCTCCCAGGACCTGTGGAGAGCACCTGCCTGGAGCTGCCTGCCCAGGCTGGAGGAAAGGCGGAGGGCAGCAGCCCCCCAGGGGTCTGGAGGGTCCCCTCTGGCAGCCCCCACAGCTGTTGGGATGGCTGGCCGGGGTTGCCTTTGTCCTCTGGACTGCAGTGACAGAGGATGACAGCAGCATCCAGCCCTCACATCTGGTTCTCCTCTTGCCTCCCACTGGTAACACATCAGGAATAATCAGATTTGTCCTGGCTCAGTGCATGGGACTCTCTGGCAGGGGGTTAGTCTGCATGTCCAGGGGTGCATGTCCAGCTATACGGGGAGAGAAGCACAGGGAGAAGGTGTTTGCATGGTGGCATTCCTTGAAACAGGTTCTTCCCAATGGTGGATGTTACAGGAGCTGCAGGGCAGTGCAGACTCCTCCCAGTCTGGTGCAAACCCTAAGATAGGATCAGAATAGCAAGAATTCAATCACTAAACCAGCTATACAGAAATACCTGTGAATTTATGGCAGGATCTATCTCAGACAGGGATGTGATTTTCAGTACTGAATATTTTGCTGTTTTAGTACATGTTGATGAAGCCAGCACATGCTGTGAAGATGATTTCTCCCATGGCCAAGGGCAGGCTGGGTGACCAAGCAATATGGAGAGAGTTTGCAAGGAAACAACTGCATCTTGACTCAACTTCAGGTGAGTTGGGTTTTAGGTGAGAGGGAAATCCTGGCTTTGAAAACCACAGGGACTGCTGCAATCATTAAGGCTTCTGTCCCTCTGCTCTTTGGAGAGGTCTGCGGCTGGGACTTCATTTGAAGACTGTTTCTCTCTCTTCAAAGCCTATAAATTGATTTCTGCTGGGGTGTTCAAAAATGAGTTTTCTACCCTCCTTCCAGACAACATCAGGGCTAGGCTGCGCTGAAAGCTTCTCTCTGCTCTAGGGACCCTCATACATCTGTACAAGTTGGTGCTGCTGCTGTAAAAGTGGTTTGTTTCAGTGTTTTGGTGGATGAGGTGTACCAAGGACACCTGACAATTTCTGATCAGTCTTGGCACTAGGCAGCATATCATTGCTTATGAAGGCATCAGCACTGGGACCCTGGGGATGTTCTGGCAGAGAAGATGTACTGAACCTGGCTGACTCTGTCTCATCCGTAAGTGAGAGAGAGTACTATGAAATTTCTGCACTTTGTGTGGTTTTAACTTTATGGTTATGTTTTCTTTGTCCAGGAAACATGGGCAGATTGGCCAAAAACTTTCATCAAAGTGTTACAGTGCTTTCCATGCTTCAGTTTTAATTTGGCCTATATGGGAGACAAGAAGAGATGTTTTCCTTTCCTGTCCTCCTCATTCTTGGCCCTGCGATGTGGTCAGGCCCATCACAGACACTTCCTGAAGAGAAGGGCACTTGGAGGGATACAGACCCTGGGCTGTGCTCCATCTCCCTCCCTGGAACAGGGCAGTGTGGCCAGGAGGAAGGAATGCAGGCAGATGCCAGCAGCTTGGATCCTCCATAACTTTGTTCTGCTCCTATAAATAGGTGCAGAGAAATACCCAGAAGTTGGGGAGGGGGAATAATAGAAGTGACACAGCAACAGGCTTTGGAGCTAAAAGTAACCTTTGTTGCACTGAGCGAATCACACCTATGTCCTAAGACCCAGAATAACAACATCTGTTTGGTCTCCAGCTGTGCACCTCACAGCTGTGTGCATCGCTGCTGTTAGCACCCTTGGTGGCTCCTCCCTTAGACCCTCCCGGGGACCTGCACACATAAAACAAAGAGAAGAGGTGAGTTTCTCTCCTGCTCCTGGGCTCTGCAAAGTTAAGGGGATGTTTTTGCTGTCTGAACTGCTGAGACATTCCCAGGATTTCTGTGGGGCTGGAGATGGACAAGCCTCACTCCCTGAGAAGGTGCTGGTTGTGGCTCTTTTGCCAGGTTGTGAAGCCAAGCAATGAGTCTGCTTGGCATGAAGTGCTGGAGATCTCTCCCCCAGCTCAGCACCCACCCACTTCCCAGGCAAGCCCAGAGAAGCCTTCCTGGCTCTGAGCAAGCCTCCAAACCCCTGAACCTTGGCTGGTCCCACAGCACTGATGTTGCATAAATGCCTAATGTGATACGGTGTCACATTCTCCATCTTGTCTGTTTTTTGTCTCAGGCTGGCAAGGCAGCCAGTGCAGACTATCTGCACCACTCTTCCTCCTTGTCCTCTGCTCTTTTCTCCTGCATGCTGTTTCCTGGGGGACAAACACCTCCTCCTCCACACTGGAGTACCGCTCTGCCCATTTGACCCTCCTGCAAGCCAGGAGCCTCCACAGCTGCTTCCAAGGATGGGATGAGCTCCCAGCTCCTGCTGGCTGTCACTCCGCCAAGGCTCCAGCCAGCAGCCGTTCAGAGAAGTGCTGCCATCGCAGGCAGCGGCCAGAGGGTCAAATCCTTCCAGGAAAATGTAATCACTTCCAATGAGCACAAATGCAATTTACAGGAGAGCTTTGTGGCTAGAGATTATAGAGCCCTGAGGCCATGTGTGCTCAGCGTCTCTCCCCAGTCTGGAAGGGAGCAGAGAAGCTGGCAGCTCCCACCCATCCTGCTTCTCGCCTGGAGCTGCTCCAGGCCAGGAGAAGAGCATGGACCATCCTTTGCTGACATAGCCAAGCCAGGCTGTGCACAGATCTACTGTCCATTGACTTTCCTGATCCTCAGCCTGTGAGGGCCGCCTGGCTCCTGTCTACCAGCTGGGGCTGGGGGCTGAGGGAAGAAGCTTAGATTTGTACAGGCCCCAAAAAAACAGCTAAAGTTTTCAGATGAAGTTTTCAGCTACAGACACCTTCACATCACCTCTGCACTTCAGGCTCACAGTCTGCCCGCTGCCCAAGAGACAAGATGCAGTGAGTGGTGCCGCTGTCCCACTGCGCAGCAGCCACTCGCAGGCAGAAACTGAAGAGCCGGCAGCACAGGGGAGCATCTCATACCCGACAGGCGCCAGTGGGACCTTGGTACCCAGTATTTTTGGATTTGGAGCTTTTTAAGATCTTGCGTGTTGAAGCTGGGAGCTAACTTTATTTCTCCAAACCCCTGGACCATCAACTGCCATTGGCTCTTTGGGTGCAGCTGCACCTTGCGTGCGATGGAGCAGGGGGTCTCCTTCCCTTCTGCAAAGCAGGGTCTGCACAGGATCACCTGAAAAGTCATCTTTCTGGGAGCTCTGTCCCACTTGTGCCATCAGAGCTGTTTGCCCACCGCTGTCAGCTGCCGTTGTCCCAGTTCAACTATTCTGGTCCATCTGCTGTGAACCTGGAAGGAGGAAAAGCTTTTGCACCGTTGCCTAAGAGATGACTCCAGGTCGCAGGACAAGGCTGCATTTTCCTGTGTGTCATCCTGAGTCAAGGTAGAGAGAGTGCCAATGTCTCAGATTGCACAAAGGTTCCACCACAGCTTGTCCTGAAAAGTCAAGATCTTAAAGACGTTCATCAGCTGAGTCTCCCTTCCAAGTCTGATTTCAAAGTATTCACCTTTTTGAAATGTTTAATTATAATTAGCTTAAATTTCAAAACAAGAGGTCATCTGAACTGGAAAATATATTATTTTTCTCTCCTTTGAGAATGTCAAAACACTTCATTTTGACAAATTCAGAACTCAGTCCAAATTTTTTTCTGACTCAATAAATTAATCAAAACCGACCTTCTCTTAAAATAAGTGTCAGTTTTGAAAAAATCAGCATTTTCCAGTGGAAAAAAACAATCTTCATCCAAAAATTCCTACCATGCTTCCATCCTGACTTCCTGTCTATGTGCCTCTCCTATTCTGCTTTCCCAGTAACTGTGATCCTAGCTGGATTAATTAAAATGGGCAAGGAGACAGAGTCAGGAACAGCTCCAGCCTGAGCGGGAAACTGTTTTTCAGATTCAGAGATATGCTGAGAACATTTCTCTCTTCACTGACTTCTACAGGGCTGAGGCTGAGCAGACTTCAAGGTGCAGTGTTCACAGGGAGGACTCGCTTTGCTGCAACCCGTGACCCTTCAAATCCCCAATTTCCCACCCGGCCTGTATTCTCGATCCATTTGCATTTCCCCCAAAAGCAGGCTTCAGCTACCGAGCCTATAAACACAAATTGATTGTTGATGCAATCCAGGAGGTGCTTAAAAAAAATCCTTACACCTCACAGTCTTAACTTGAGCAATTCATCTGGGACCAGACACGGATCCAAGATACACACGTGTGAGCCTGGAATAACTGCCACCCTGATTCTCAGTGGGCATGTAATGGTGTATTAAAAGTGGAGTCTACAGAAAAGCTCTGGTTTCTGTAGGATTTGTTTATACCAAAGAGACTGAGAGGGAAATGAGGCCACTGGTACAAGCAAGCAAAGCTCTGTGGCAAGCTCCGTGCAATGCCAGTGACAGGGTTAGCTGGTGAGCTTTGGTCTGGGAGGGTCTACCTGTTGTGGCATCTTCTCACACCACAAGTGGCACAGTGCAGGCAGGCACTACCCAAAGGGAGGACTTTGAAGCCACCTTGTGCTAGTGCCAGGGGTTCGCCTGGGAAGCCCTACCCAGGGGCAGATGGGCGAGTGCTCAGCAAACCAGGCACCGAGGGACGTGGTGTCCTTCCCCAGCACCCCGTGCATCCACGCAGAAATTTCCTGCAAAACAAGGTGGCCTCCCCTGTGCTTCCCATGTGGAAAGAGCCTCCCCAGAGCTGTGCTGTGGGAGAATACCAGCTGGATTCAGGCAAGGCCATGCAGGGTTGGACCCACAGCTTAACCTGCTGGGTAGTGATGCTGCCCATGCCCTGTTTATTTTACCTGCAGAGGTTTGTAGCAGCTGGACAGAAGTTTTATGGTTGCCAGTGGCACTGAAACATCAGAATTATTTCCTCTCTGAATCCGGTGCCCTGTGTAAGCCAGCCCAGAGTGGGATGGCAGTGATTTACTAGGAAAACATGCCTTCTCCGGCTGTCCATGATGCTAATATAAAGCAGACACAAACCCCATAATTTCTGTGAGTGCCTTAGGACTGCCCTGGGTGTAAGCGAGACAAGCAGCATAGCTGGGGCAGCAAAGAGTGAGCAGCACAGTACAGGGTTTAGCTGCATTGTCTCAGGTGGGACCGTGGGCCTGATCCTGCTCTCAGACTGGCAATGCTCCACTGCCAGCCTGGAGTGACAACAGGTTTTCCCTGGGTGTCAGAAGAAAGCAAGGGCCAAGCTCTTTGTAGGGTTCAAGACTAATTTGCTAACACCTGCGAGGTGGCGGCTGGGACAGTGATGAAGAGGAGACCTCCCTCCACACCACTGCAGTCTGCTGTGCCTTGGCGTAGGGCCCCGGGTCCCCTGGGACCGTGGGCGTGGGTCCCTGGACCAAAAGGGATTTGTCTGCCTTGGACCTCTGCCCCCCCGCTCCCCCCCCCCACCCCCCACCCAAGAGTGCCACCTGTCACTGCTTTAAATGAAAGCCCTCGTGCAAACAAGCCCAAATTCCCAGAGGACCCCCACCTTCACCCGCCTCCTCCAATCAGCTCCCCGAAACACAAATCCTGACACAGCCACCATGCACGCCACCTTTGAATGGAGTTGCCATAGTTACTGGTGCCTCACCGCAGCAGGCTCAGCTCATTAAAATGATTTGAATGGCTACCCTATAATCAAGACGCTCGGGGAGGGGCGGTCTGGCGGGGAGGAGAGCCCCGGGACGTGACGGGCTCCAGCCCCAGCGGGGAAGGACTGTCAGAGAGCGGCTCCAGAGCCCGCCTGGCTCCGTGCGCCAGCTCACCAGAGGCTGGGGACAGCGCAGAGCTGGGGCAGCCCGGAGGGGCGCCAGCACGCAGCCCTCGCACTGCGCCGGCCCCTCTTGGAGGCAGATGTTGGCATTGGGTCCTCTGCCAGGGTCTCCTTCCCAGCGGTGCCCACCAGCATTTTCCCCCGCGGCATGGCTGAGGCTGCAGTCAGCCTCCCCCCCTGCACCGTGTCCTCGCGTCTTCACCAGTGATGGTTTCCCACGATCTGGAGCAGCCCAGTAGCCGATGGTGGGGATCTGGCTTCTCACAGAAGAATTGCTTGAAACTTCAGCTGCAGCCTATCTCCTTTTTCAATTAATATTTTACAAACTGCTGTTCAACAACAACAAAAAAACAAAACAAAAAAAAAAACCCACCATTTTTTTTATTCATCCAAAACATTCATCCAAAGTAAGGTTTCATCCTCCTTTATTTTTCTTACCAAGACAAGGCTGTGAAGATCAAGTATTTCAGGGTTTAGCTTAAACCAAAGCAGTTTTAAGAAAAAAAATAAAAAAGGTATTAAAAATATCATGGAATACTACAGGGGGAAAAAAAAAAGTCCTGAAGATGTTTAAAATATCCTGCTAAAAAAAATCCCACAGTTTTTTGGAGCACTTGTGCTCCAGGGAGAAGGTCACTGTGGCATCCTTAAGCAAGTGCTGCTCATGGCAGGCATTGTGCACCGAAAGCTGCGAGACAGTGCGGTGGGGTACCTGTGGGATGAGAAGGCACAGTACTCCCCGTGGCTGGTGGCTGGGAGATGGAGGATTCCCAGCTCCTTCAGCCTGCCATCACACGAGCCTCCCTGCAAGCAGAGCCCCTTCCTTCTGCTAAGCCTGACCAGCCGCTCCCTGCACTTTGCCTTGGGCTGTGCGGTGCCCTGTTGCCCAGGCTGGGCTGCGCAGGGATCCCATCCCATCCCATCCCATCCCATCCCATCCCATCCCATCCCATCCCATCCCATCCCATCCCATCCCATCCCATCCCTGCCTGCACCCACAACAAGCCCAGGCAAGGTACCAGCTACCTGGCTCACTCAGGCAGGTGCAGCCCAGCACACGAAGGTGCAGAGGGTTGTGCAGACATTCGAGCATCCCTGTGCCATGGTGCTCCTGTGAAATAGGTAGACCTGCTGAGAAGACTCCTAAGCACGTCCACAGCTCTGGGATGGATGCTGCGGTGGCGTTTGGCAACTGCCCACCTCAGACCAGCCACAGAGACAGCAGACCCCTTCTTGCTGGGAGCACTGAGCTGGCTGGTCCATGGGCAGTTGCCATCCCATGGACCTGGGCTGTGCAGGCCAGCCAAGGCTGTCCTTCCTCACCCAGAGGATGCTGCATCACTCTGGGCTGCCTCAAAGGTCCTCCCTGGGTTATGTGGGGTTTTTTAAAGAGGCAGCGTTAGCTCCGCAGGTCTCCCTCCCGTTGGTGTTTTCCCACAGCATGGAGACCATCTGCGGTGGCTCCCAGGTGGCTGAGACGGCTCCTCTGCTCCCCACAGCCCCAGAGCTAACAGCACTACCCTCCCCATGAGAGGCACAGGCCCACACCCCTCGCTGTGCAGAGAGCTATCAGGGTGCATGGATAATCTTTTACTCTTCAGTACAAATAATTTATTACATTAAAATAACGTTTTTAAAAAATGAGTACTTTGGGAATAATTCAGGCTCGCCTGCGGAGGCATTTTTCAAAGTGCCATAATAGGCACTTAGAAATGGGTGGTTATTTTTATTCTCCAAGCCTGTCAAGAAGCTGATGGATCGAATTGGCTGATGACAAGGCAGCTGAGTGCTCATAGATGGAGACCACAGCATGAATGCGGAGCCTGTTACAAATGAGCAGCCAGCCCAGGTCGGAGCTCTTGCCAAAGCACTGGCAGTGGGGTCCTGCTCCCCCCCAGCACGACAGCGACCTGGGGCAGTGATGTCTGAGCGGGCTGCAGGCAAAGAGCAGGCAGCCCTTGCCCAGCTCCATCAGTGAGCACCCTCTTCTCTACAGCTCCATCCTGGCAGCAGGCAGAAATGTCACCCACCCCCCTTCTCCATCCCAGTCCACTTGAAATACCCCTTCACACCTCCCCACCCCTCTGTGAGAATGATGAGACTCCCAGGGATGGCATGTGCCAGTTCTGTGTGCATGGCCAAGATCGGACAGATGGGGAGAGGGGAAGGGGAGAGCCCTGCTAGCAAGACCTCCGGTCAGGAGAAGCCACCAGCATCTTGCAGTGGGGTCAGAGCACCAGCCGGCTGGGGCAAATGCCCAGACTTATCTCCTGTTGACATGGCTCTCCTTATATCACAGTTTTATCCCTCCTCACCCACTTCACAGCCAAAATTAAAACCTCTTGAGCTGTCTTGCCCCAGTACTGACAAGGCTGCTATGAACATTGCAACCAAAGACCTTCTGATACATCATGGAGGCTGGCAGAGCAAGGGATCGAGTCTGAAGACATGCACCCGGAGACTGGCAAGCATCGGCTGTCTCTGGAGCAAGGCTGGGAGCATCCCAGCTTGCACATGGCTGGCTTTTGGGTGGAAGGATTTGCCGCACATCAGTTACAGCCTCACTGCATCTGCTGGCTCCTCATTATCACCTTTCCCCCTGATACCCAGGGAGCTAGAAGGCAAACGCCTAGCATAGACTCAGGAAAGGCCCTGATCCCCTTGGCACCCTGGCTTCTCACCCCGACATTCCTTGAAGCCCCCAGCCCATCTGCTGGGGACCCACAGCTGCTCAGTCATGTTGAACTATGGCCATCACAGCAGCAGGAACAGACCTTTTGGGCTCCTCCATGAATAACAGAGACCCCCATGTTTGAGCTAGTGGCAATCCTCCTTGTCTGGGCTGGTGCAGGAGTGCAAAGGTGGTGCCACCCCCAGCAGCATGCAATACACACACACGTGCAGTGCAGAGGTCTGTGTATGATAGATGCGAAGAGGGAAACGAATAATACACTCCATTCTCAATGCCTTGGCCCCACAGCCATTGTATGAGACTTCTTCAGAACAGGAGAAACTGAAACTCCCTGTACCCACATCCCAGACAGGAGACAGGTTTAATATAGGATGAGCAAGTAACAGGGCAAGGGGCAGAAGGGTTGGAGCACATCTGGAGCCAATCCTGCTCTGCTGCCAGGACAGCACTTTGCAGGAACATGCACAGTTCATTCACTAGTTCCTCACTGCAGCCAGGGGTTTGTGAGAAATGCCCTGCTCCAGGGAGGCCACCCTGGGAGGCTGGTGGTCAGATCCTCCCCTGGCCTCAGCCTGCAATTACTCATGATCTCAAAGCAGGGCAGATGTCTCCAGGAAAAAGCCTGGCCTTTTCCCAACCTTTCTGCCTCCCAGCAAGGAGCAGAGCCTTTGCTAGCAAAGGGTCCCATAACTCTGTGCTGCAGGTTGGCCAACAAATTGATCCATAGCTTGCAGCACAGCTTACTCCAGCTCTTTCCCAGCCTGTGGGCATGCTGTGTGCCTCAGGTATCTTCCTGAGACATCTTCCAAAATCAGCTCTTGTGCGAAAAAGCCAGCTAACCACATTGTGTCAGAGAGCGTGGAGCACGAGGAGAGGTGAGGAAGGGAGACCTGCGGGCAGACCCAATGAGCCTGTGAGCTGTGTGAATAATTGATAAGGCCATTCAAAAGGGCTTGTACTTCAGTGCCCAGGCATCAGCAGCTCGTCTCATTCCCTGCTGCTTGTACTTTCCCATGCTTAGAGACCAGCAGAGCATCCATCAGAGCCTGCCTGTGCCTGCCTGAGCAGGACTAGCCCGGCTGGCAAGGCAGAGACTTGCTGGGGGAGCATCACCAGCAGCAGCTCTCCTGTGGCTAGCAGAGTAACCCTGGTCTGGCTGGCTGGGTCAGAGCCCTTCCTGCACTTTGCAGAGGCTTGGAAGGAGGGATACAGACCTGGTACTGGGCGTGTGAGGCAAACCCATCCAGTGCTGTGGTCAGTATCATTAAGAATTTAATTTGTACAGATCCATACATTCCTGTTTCAGGTTGACAGATCCCTGACCCAGGCTGCAGCACCAGGAGCATATGGGAATGCTAAAAACCCGCTACAACTGCTAAGAGGTTCTCAGAAGACCTGGGGAGTGCAGGAGGGAAGGCTGGAGTATTATAGATGTTCTGGGGGAAGCTACAGGACCTGAACTCCTCCAGTCTTGTTTTTTACCCTGCCGACCAGGGTGGACGTGCAGTCCCACCAGCAGCTGGAGATCTCTGTGGCAGCATGTGGTGATGGCTGCTACATGTGAGGCTCAGACTGTGCCCGTCCCGCTGGCTGCTGCAGCTCCTGCCCAGCCAGTTCAGCTCTTTCCAGCCTTTCCAGGACGAACTCCAGTCCCTGGCTGGAGAGTGGTCCCAGCTGCAGGCAGCTGCTCAGGGCAGCACTGCCATACATCTTAGGCTGCCCTCTTCCCTGGTGCTTCAGCCTGTCAGAGCCTGGCAGGCTGTGGGATAACTGAAAAGGAACATTAATTTGAATTTCAGACCCTGAAAGTTAGAGCATCTTCCTCTCTCACAGCCTCCTACCCGCAGTTTGAAAGCTCTTCTGATGCTCCTGAATAGATTCTCTGTTCCTGGAAGGGCAAGGAAGGTTGACAGGCTCATCTCCACTGGAGCACAGAGCTGGCAGGATGCATGCCCGGGATGGTACCAAGAGCCAGAGTCAGAGCTGGTGACTGGGTAACTGATATTCTTCCTTCCACTCCAGCCTTTGAAAGTTCCAGTTTCCTTAGGAGCAATAGGTCAGGTTAAGGTGGGAAAAAAAATATAACTGGTGGTGTATTTGCTGGGATTTTCCTACCCATCTCCTGTTCCTCAAGGAAGTGTTTGGAGCTCAGAGAGATTTTTTTCCCCTGCAGTGCAGCTGGCTGACATACTCGCCTGGCCCTGCTACCCTACAGAGACAGGGAGGGGATGCAGGGAGCACACTCAACCTACTGTTCCTGACCTGAAGCCTTTATCTCACCTCCATCACCCCGATATCAGGGCATGTCCAATTAGAAGCAACAATCACCTTTGGCCTTTTTTTGGTTTGAAAAGCCTCATTATGTTGGATTTTTGCTGTTTTAGATTCTCTCCACCTCCTGGGTTTAGTGTGTCCATGCTGTGGAGGCTGAAAGGGTCACTGTGTGACGTGCAGTGGTGCTCAGCGGGGATGGGGCAGCGCTACTGCACTGTGCAAGACTAAATACTTTGCTACAATGGGGGCAAGCAAGTAAATTGCACACCAAAGCATTCCAGCTTTGTGCAAGTATCCTACATAAGAGGCGCTTCTGCAACAAGCTGTGTGTAAGCCAGAACACTGCTGTGCATCCTTTCTCCCCCAAAAGAAGAGACCCTCTAAGCAAGATCACAGCCAGAAAAGCAGCTCTGCTGAGTGATGAACACAGCAGCTATCGCTCAGGGAAAAACCTCAGCTAAAGGCAGGAAACTGAGCAGCAGTGTTTATCTGTAGTTTACTCCAGAATCCTGTTGTGGTTACTTGGCTGAGCAGCTCTAATCGATGCTGGTGTGGCATCCACTTGCAAGTCCATGAGAAGAGCATATTCTTGGACGAAGGGTAGTAAAACATCTCTAGAGCAGAGCTGGCACTGGGTTTGCAGACTCAGAGGAGCCATGGGCAGAGCTGTGTGCTCCCCATCACCACCCAGCTGTAGTGAGAGCCCCCAGAGCACACAGCCTTGCCCAGGGGCAGGCACTTCAGCTGTGCCATGGTGCTCTGCACAGATAGCAAATCCCAGCAGACCCAGGGAGCACCAGCACAGCCCAGACAGCCAGCAAGGACATCTGAGAGGAGCAATCCCAGATCTTCAATCTCTTATTACAGTTGGGAAGAAGTCAGAGGGGTCATCCCCATACCCTCACTGCAGGCTCCTTCACCTTATGCAGTGTGAGACGTTCCTCTGCTCTGGCTCAGTCAGTGCATAAAGATGTCTCTGTTCACTTGCAGATGGAGCATGTTGTCATTTTCTGTGATTTAGTACGACTAAGAAATGCTAGACTGTGGTCTGCAGTGAGTGTATTAACATGAAATGCCTCAAGGCATTCCCACGAACAGATGCAGGCACATGGGCTCAGACCCCCATTTTTTCAGCCAGAAAGTGGAGACAGAACAGTTCACGGGCGATGGTTCAAATAGGATCTAAAATATTCTTCTAGAAGAGTTTTCCAGAAAAAATGAGATGTTTAAAGACTGAAAGAAGGGAAGACTTAACACACAGAAGAGCTGCAGCCAGGTGTACTGTGATGCCTGTGCCCAAAGAAAGCAGCACTGCTGTGACTTTGCCTTGTAACAGCAGCCACCTCCTCTTTGAGCTCTTGTGGGTAAGGGAAGTGGAGTCTCACACCCTTTGCCATATACTTTTGCAATGAGGGAAGGGGAACTGCTTTCTCCAGGCACTTTGATAAGGGTATTCCCAGCAAAGGCATCACTATGGGATTGTCACAGCTCCAAGAAGTGTTTACTATAACGCAGTGATTTGTTCCTGACCAGACCCACGTCACTGTGTCTCTCTGCTCTGGTCTAGGTCTGTTCAGTTGTTCAAATACAAGATGACTGCTCTGCAGGCATCTCCAGGCAAGTGTTCTGTGGCTTCAATTCCTGGCTCTGTTTCCTGTCTGTGCCATTGCCAGGATGTTATTCTGGACTTCCAGGGAGACTGGAAGATAGATAATCTGGCTCATGGGATGACTGGGAGCAGAGACAGAAGCGGGACTGGTTATATAGTTATATAGAAGGTTCGGGGCTGGGTTGGGTTGGGGCTGTGGAGATTCAGACCTTTATAGTCATCTGTTTGTGAAGTGCTGATTTCTGGATGTTTGACACCAAGATTTTGTCAGCTGCAGACCCTGGGCAAAGTCTTCTTGTTCCCAAGCTGTATGGTGGAAACAAAACGGAGAGCTGCCCTCCTGGAGCCAAACGCATCCCCATGATATGCCTCTGCCCAGGAGGTGGAGTCCCTGGACACAGCCCAGCGGAGCCAAGCATCTGACACTACCTGCAGTGTTCTGTCCCCTTCAGCCAGGACAGAAGGCTTTTCCTGTCCTCAGTGTCTGTAGGCTTTCTAGCAGCTCACAGGTGTGGGATGTCCTAGAGCCCGGCCATGGGGCGTCTGGCATCTCAGCTAACATGAGGCTTTCACACTCCCCATCTTCCTCTTGTCGTAAGATGAACCTGAGGGATGGCAAGAGGGAGATGGTGTGGCCTCTGGGTGCTTTGGGGAGAAACATTCTGAGGTAAACGAGTTGCTAAAGTTTAACTGCACAGCACCTTCAGGGGCCTGGGACAAGGACATTTTTCCCTGAAAATATAAAACCCAATTGGAAAAGAGACCTGCTAGCCTGGCTGCATGCTGCTGGGTGCATGGCCAGGGTGCTGGGGGGAAGCCTCCACCCTGACAGCTGGTGTAACTGAGGTGAGGGCCTGAGTGGGCACTGTGAACTATGCTGGACCCAAAGTGAAAGTAGGGCAGTAACCTTGGTTTAGCACCTCCAGCCTGGAGGACAGTCACATCCCTGGGGGCAGGGAGGGGAAAGCTTGGCTGGCTGTTGTGCTGTGCATCCAAATATGCCCCAAAACCTGGCTGGGGACTCAGTGTATGAGAGCAGCTGTCCCTCAAGGTGTCTGTGTCCCCTTCTCTTTCCTCCACTGCAGAGGAGCTGACTTTTCTTACCAGGCCCCTTGGCTCCAGCTTGGGCAATGCTCTGGCACAGGACAGGGGAACTGGTTCTTTACTGTTCTCCATCCTTGGACATCAAGCTGACTCGCTCCAGCTCAGCTGAGCCTTACAGCTCACCCTATCTATAACGCCAGGGAGCAGCCCTCAGCTGGGAATGCCCCATGATGCTTTCCCCCTTTTACCATGTGTTTAATTACATGCTAAAGCAGGAGACACATCATTGCTCCTGGGGAGCCTCCAGGTTGTACAGGAGATGGTGACATCCCACTGTCGCCTTCTGGAGAACCAAGAAGGACTTGGACCATTTGGAGATAGCTGATTGCATTTGCACTCCTGCCTGCTCAGCCGGACCTACCAGGACATACGGGAGGTAGCTCCCCGGGCAGCAGCATCCTAGGAGATGATGCTGTCTTTCCCCATACCCACAGCTCCTTTCCTTTTGTTGCCGGTTATCAGGCTCTGCATCTCCATCCTCTGAAGCCATTAGTGTGAGCGGCTTCATGCTTCCCTCTAGTGGTCCCAGCTTCCCCTCCAGAATCGCTGCTGCCTCCGACACCTCCCGATCCCACTGCACACCGTGACCACCTCCCTGTCCCACCTTGTCCCCATCAGTCATATGAGCAGAGATAAGCTGGAGCAGGATGGCCTTGAGCCTGCTTGGTCATAGCACGGCTGCTTGGGACAGAGCAGCCTGGCTCAATGCTGGTCGTCAGCTACGAACACAGGATTTGTGAAACACCGTGATTTCTGAGTGGGTGTTACACCACCTTGCAGGGGTCTCAGTCCTCTGGGGTGTTTGAAGGTCCTCATCCATTAGCAGGTGCCACAGCCCTTGCTGCAGAACAAAATCCTGAGGTTTGGGGTTTAAAATTTTTCATCCCTCGTGCATTTTTTTCCTTCTTGTTCCCCTGAAATATTTTGCAGTCTTTTCCAAAATGCTGGCTCAGCCTAAGTTCTGTACTGAGTCCCCAGATGCTGTCTTCTGCTTGGGGACTGACCCGGGAAGGTTCCTATTTTCCTGTTTAAGGATTTCCCAGTTGAGCCAATTGTTTCAAGCAGAAGCTTTGACTGAGCAAATCCAGCTTTTTTAAGTTAAGAGTGTTACTGTTATACACTGGCTGGGATGGTCAGCTCAAGGCTTTAATGGCACAGTAGACACTAACTCAAAGAAGCCTCCCTGTCTTCTAGAGAGCTGTTTGGGCTGTCAGTTTCATTGCCAGGATGCACTGAAGATACGTGGAACAAGCCCCACTGTGGAGGGATGTATCCAGCTTCAGAGGTAAAAAATGATGAAATGAGAAGACATACTGCTGCCCCCAAAAAGCACGTCATTGGGCTTGCTGGAATAAGAAAAAGAAAGAAAATCACGTCTCTATCAGACTGATGACTTTGTTGTCCCACACCAACAGTATGATCTCACCAGCTGCCTCCATGGAGGAAGTTATTCCCATTCCTGCAGGTGCAGTGCAAGGCAAACAGCCTGGCATCTCCTGAGTGCACAGCCGGGGAGGAGCAGGTCAGCGTTACCATCACAGCGCACACATACAAGTGCACAGGGCAGGTGCCAACAAAGTTCTGACTTTCCCTTCCAGTGGGACAGTGGATCGCTTCGTGAGTCACCTCAGTAAAACAAAGCAATCCAAGGAAAATGTCCTGCTTTCTGGTGCACACAGTTAGTTTTTTAGTTCCACAGATGCTGTTCAGTCCAGCCCAGCTACACAGCCAGGCTGAGGCAACCTCTGGCTGCACCTGTGACACCTGGCTCTTGCAGGGTTTACTCTGCACAGGAGCAGAGATAAGGTCAAATAAAAAAGGAAAACCACATCCCAAACTCCTGTGCACATCACAATATTATTTTAGTATGAAATTCATCTTACATCCCTCTGAGGAGTTGGGTCCTGGTAGATACCGTGCATTTCTCCATCACCATCATGATAAAAACCAAGTGAGAAAATGTGGCTTTAGGCCTGGGAAGTTTTTAGCAAGGCCAGTCATGCCTGATAATTAACATTGAGAGCACTGAGCTCATCCACTTCTTTTCATCTCAGCACTGTCCTTGTCTTGCTACATTACTTTTTGGCAGTGGCCCAGCCAGCACATGAGAGATATTGAACTGACCTTACAGCAAGGCAATAAAGCACACACAGAGCATCAACACCCATCCCAAACCAAGAGAGCCACAGAAGTCAGCCAAAAGACTCCTGTCAACTTTGTTGACCTCCACATCTATCCAGAGCCCTGAATGAGAAAGCTTGCCAGAGGAGGAGAGGGCAGACCCCTGGGCAGGGCTGCAGCCACCTCTAAGTGTTGGCTCTTTAGGTGGCACAGAAATTCTTGGGTATTTATGGAAGTTTTGGATGTCTGGTCTCTGCTTATGAAGCTGCAAGATGACAAAATACTTTGCACTATCTCCAGCCTTGACTGGCTGTCTCTGTAGGGAGGAACCTCCATACTGCAGTTGTGCCCCTGTATTTACATCCACTACCCAAATCAACATGGTGTAGTGATGTGCATTGGATACCATTAATTTCCCCAGAATGAGAAGCGACTGTGTCCAAAAGCCTGATGGGTTTTTATTTTAAAAGAAATGAGCCAAGTAAGAAGAAATAACAACCAAAGCCCTAAAGAAAACAGCAGTAATATTTGCACAGAACAGTAGTGCATGTGCACATCTCAGCTGTACCAGTAGCATCTGCCAAAATAGACTCCAGGATGGCCAGGACAGGGAGCGTGACTAGAGTAACCCTCCACAGGTGAAAGAGGCAGGATATGCAGAGTGGTGGTCTGACCCTGTACAGACCCTAAAGCATCAGCTCTGTCATGCTCTGCGTGGCTGCATGCCACCTAGCATTGTCAGTTAGACCATTACCAAGTGCTTACTCTGTCTTCCGATGACGGATACCTTCTGCAGCAGGAGTATTGCCTTTCAGCTCGTTCCAGTCTAGCAGACGTTAATGGGATAGTGTCCCTCAGCCAAGCCCTCTTTCAGATGGATAGTCTCCTCCGGTGCCTGTCATATCAATAGCTGTTGCCTTGTAATCTGCTCCTCAGAGTGCATGGTTGTGCCTGACCCACCAGACCTGATGGTGCTCTGCTTGGCTCACTGCTGGCCACCTTTCATTCACACCCCACCATACACTTACACTGATCTTCTCTGCTCTGCCTTCAGATTTGCTACCTCTTGGCCTTCAAATTGCTTTCCTGACTCTCAGTGGTCTCAGATATGTCCTTTCATTCTTGTTTCTGTCATCTCACTTCAGCGTCTTGTTTTGTCTCACTTTCCCCTCACCATGGAGGAACTGATCTTAGCCTGCTTCTTGCTCACAGATGCTTGAAGAGTGAGGAACCAGAAGACCGGAGTCTTAATTTGTTTTCCTGTATGATCCCACCACTTGAACCCCACCCTGCATGTTGAGTGAGGTCCATCTGGCCAGTCAAAAAGCTCTTTCTGCCTTGACAAGTGGTTTTCATGTTACCTGACAGTCAAGACTTCAGTCATCTGAGCAGGCATGGTCCTTCCCTCAGGGGTACCCAGCTCTAAGCACATAACGTCAACTGCTATTTCATTTTGGAAGGATACAGGTGCATCCTCCCCTTTCATGGACCACCACACCACGGTCTCTGCTGTGGTGGCAGAGTGAGGCCAACACAAGCTGCTTTGGCAGCAACTGTGCTCCCTAAAGACTGTGTCAAAGAGGAGAAACCAGAGCCCAGGCTGCATGTGGGGACAGCTCAGGCACAGCTGGTTGAGACAGATGCTTCCAGGTCATCCTGGAAGAGGGCAGAGGTGGGTCTGGCATGTGAGGGCTTAGCAGGAATGCAAGACTGGCAACTTGTTGCCTAGTTTTTCAGTCCAAACTGGTATGAGACTGACCTCCCATGTGACTTATGGGCCACTGACTCTTCACTAATGCTGGTGATAACCAGGAGTCCCCGTCAGGACAAGTTCTTCCCTGGAAATACAGAACAGCTGAAAAGCTGGGCGTTCAAAGTCCTCCACGATAATTGCAATGTGTGTTCTGAAAGCAGCAACCAGGAGGTGACACACCAGCCCAGGACCTCCTCTCCCACACATTCCCCTCACCAGTGCAGCTCCTGAGATGTCAGAGACAATGCTCTGACATCCTGGTGTCAGTGTTAAAGAGGGATCAGTGTTACCCGGTGCTCATAGCAGCCTGAACATCCCTGTGACACCATCAGAGCTTTCCAAAGTGTCTGGCTCAGCACACGGTTTGTCTGGTGTCAAACCTGGAAGCATCTGATCTCTGTGTCTAATGAGCTGGTGATTACTGGTCCAGATGGTAGAGGTCAAAGCTGGGTCAGGATCCTACTGGAGCCGCTTGTGCGAGCAGCACTTAATGCAATCACTTGACAGGGGCCAAGGAAATTTGCATCTGCTGGACTTGCGCCCTGCCGGTTATGCTGTAAATAACTGCAAGCGTTTGGGAACATGGGAGCGGTCAGATTCCTGCCTGTGGACAGGGCACATCTCCAGTGCTAGCCCCCAGCCATGTGTTCCCCTTTCAGCCTGGAGCAGCTTTGAGCTCCTCAAGCAGAGAAGTGCTTCCCACTGACAAAGCTCAATATGGCCAGGTCCCTCAGGGAGTCCCTTGGCTCCTCTGACTTGTGTCAGGGACATCATCCATAAAATTACTGCCAGTGTGACTCTTTGGTGGCTCCGGTAGGAGGCCTGAGCCTCCAGTTGAGTCCCCTGAAAATGTTTCATGGGACAAGCTTACAGAGGTCACACCCCAGGCTGTGAAGATAATATCCATGCAATGAGAAAACCAGGGCCTGACCATCCATCTCATGGAAACAGAGGTGATGCTTATGGTTTATGAAGACACTTGTTGCTCCTGACACCATTTTTGAGGAGGGTCCATGGTGTGAAGAATCCCAGTGCTCCATCTCCTGCTTGTGTGCTTTCTCCATTGTACCTGGGAGAAAGGACATGAGCAAAGACTGGTGCTGGCCCTCACCTTGCTCTGGGAGGGCTCCTTACAGTGTCCTTTTGGCCAGGAAAGATGAGCAGACCCATGCCAGCCATGAGGTACCCTCTACCTGAGGATCTCCTCTTGGGTTTCCTGCCTTCACTGTTCTCCTCAACTCACAAAAAGCACTAGTGGTTTAATTTCTCATTTCAGACAAAGAATAATATAGGCACCACCACCAGCTGAGTTCTTCTGTGAGATGGGATTTCCACACCTAGCTGTGTGTCAGGCTCAAATAATTCAGTTTTTAAATGATCTAGCTCCTTCCTTATGTATTTTGATTTTTTAGAAACAATTCAGTGTCCCACATATTATTGTCATTGGCCAATACAAAGACATTTTGGGAGCCTCAGTATTGGTTTTGCATCTGAATAAAGAAAGAGCCAAGATGCTGTTGCCAGTTCCTAAACACGAAACCAAATACAGGCTGTGTAAGCAAGAGCAGATATGCAGCTGCTTTACTCCATGTGAAACTCTATCCTCTACCAACCACTGTCCCAAAATCAGGCTGCAGGACCGCAGGGCAGCTCCTGCATCAGCCCCATGTGGCACAAGGTGCACGCACACTCAGGTGGGATGGAGGAACCATAAGCCTCCTCATACCTTTCCAGTCTGTAGCACATCACCCACGTGTTGGGCTCATTCCTGAAAGTACTTAGTTGGGATTCCTAAACCTCACTGAAAACATGAACAGACACTATCACATCTTCTAATTACCTCATTGTTTCAAATATTTCTAAGCCAAGAGACACCAGTGAAGGTGTTGGGTAACCCACACTCAGAATATCCTCCAGGGACTCTTCTGCTGAACCCAGTCATTTGCTTTTGACTTAAGAAAGTCTTCAGGAAAGCAACCCCACTTTTATCTTTTCTTTTTCTTTTCTTTCTTTCTTGCTTTCTTTTTTTTTTTTTTTTAATGGATCAATTCACTGCAACTTTACTGATAAAAAATAGTTCTTGCTCATGTGTAAGATGTGTACACTATTGTCCTATTATAAAGCCATTGTCATGTTGTTATTGTTATATTGTCATTTCATAAAATGACTGAAAACATGAAGGTTTTACGGGAAATGCCTAATCTTGGATACTTGGGATTATTAACTGAAAAGGAGTCGCAGCACCATTTTATGCTATTTTTATTTATTCAGTCACTCAGACCTTTCTTCTCTAAGCTCACAATAGCAGACATCATTTCACAGCATTATCACAGCTGAGAACACCAGTGGCTGCACAGACACTGCTTTTGTACCATTTGCATCCATTTGTTTCTCATTTATTTGGGCCGAGACAAAAAGTTCTGTGTTCTTGGCCCTTCTTGGTGGAGCAAAGGGTCACACCACCGGTTCCACGGCCCCCCCTCACTGAGCTCCTCACCAGTGAGAAACCTGGAGGGATGCAGAGACGAAGCCAGTTTGTCCCTGCTGAGGAGGGACAAATACTAAACGAGGCAGGAACTGACAGGAAAGGTCTGGAGTAGAAAACACTGATCTGGTAGCAGTTCTGCAGCAAAAGACCTGGCTTGATTGGGGTGACCATCTTGCTGGCAAGAAGGTGACCTGCATAATAAGATGTGCAAACATTGCCTGCAGGTACTGTCGACAAGGCTCAGGACCTCTACTTCAAGAGCGATGTGAAGCAGTTGGAGATCACCCAGAGGACAGCAAGGAGAATGATCAGAGGCCTGGAAAGACATCCTCCAAAGATAGGAAGAGGTGGCATGTTTACCTTAGAGGAAGGAAGCATGGTATCAGTCTGCAAGGATGTAGAGGATTGCTGCTGAAAAGACAAGAATGTTCTCTCCCCACCTGGGTTGGGTGAGGCAGGAAGGAATGAACCGAAGCTGCACAACAGAGAGGTTCATGGTAGCACCAGGAAAGCTCATCTAGCAGGATGGATAAGGAAGCACTGGCATAGATTGCCTGGGGAAGATGTGGAGTTTCCATTACTAGAGTCTTAGAAATTAAAGAAACCTCTCCCAGGGATATCAGTAGCATCCCTCCTGCACATTTGTCATGGCTGTCTGGCCGAGAATGAGCCCACTGTCTTCCCTGGGAGGTGCACCAGTAGCAGGACCTGGCTGAGGTACCATTCACCAGCCAGAACAGGGAGTGCTGCTGGAAGGGAGGAGCACAATGTCCCTCTGCTCATGGGCCAGAGAGCCAAAAGCAATGAAATTGAACAAGCACAAGAATGGAGATAGTTTGTGGGGAGAAACACAGAAGAAATCTACAGAATAAAAGATGGCAGAAAGACTCCTTGCCTTGAGCCTGGGGAAAACGGGAGTGCAAGAAGCACATCATCAAAGCTGGGCTTCGTGATGTTTGCAGCTTCTCCAGATGGGCGGGTACAGCATGGGCAGATCCCTCCTCGCTGTCCCGCTGCCATCACAGGCAGTAGACACAAGCCCACCACTTGCTGTCCTAGGTCTCTTCCAGGACCATCAGGCCAAAACTGACCGAGTGTCTGAGGCACGTAGTTTTTTTCATGTAAGGGAAAATGGAAGTGAATGGCCTGCAGGCCATGCCAGTCACAAAACCGCCTGAAATGTTCGGCTCTTTGCAAGAGCACGCAGTGAAATGGCTCTAACTCACTGCAGGCTGGAGATTACAGAGGGGCTGGACTCCCCCCGCCTTCCCCAGGCAGCGGGGGGGCTCGGCTGCAGCGGCAGATCCGGCGGGAGCCTCGGAAACCCCGAGGAGAGGGAGGCGCTGCTTTGCCTGCCGGTGTGTGGGAGTCCCGGAGCGCCCTCTAGCGGCACCGCTCCCAAAACGTCCCTCCAGCTCCGGGCACGAAGCTGCAGCGTGCGTTGGGAAAGATGATTTTCCAGAGCTGCTGGGGACACGCAGCTGGGGCTGACGTTAACGGGAGGTGCATCTGCTTAGCTCTGCTTAAAATCCCGTCCCTTCACAAAGGGACTTCATGCCACTCACATTTCCACAGTTCATTGTGTTTGGTACCCAGCTGAACTGCTTCTTCCTTTTCCTCCTTCCGTCGCCCGTGGGGGTTTGGCTGGGGTGGCTCTGAGAAGCTTCAGTTATCTGTGGCCAAAGAGGGGTCTTGGAGGGCTGAGGCGGTGAGGAGACCATCTGCAGCAGCAGGAAAGGGGAATTATTTTGCAGCCCAGGCAACCTTTCCTCTCCCTCCCGGCGTTTATTGAAGTTTGACTCAAGTTAGACATCTTCCCGCTGCAGGAGGCTGCTGTTGTCTCACAGCCACCCCCTGCCACTGCTGCTGATGTAGCTGTGTAATTCAAAAGCAGCTGCACTCAGACTAAAGGACAATTATCTAATAGTGAGATTACAATTAATTCTGCTAGAGGGAAACAATTACCCTTTCGGGTCTAAATGGAGTATAAAACAACAAAGCATTTACAGGCAGAGGAAGACGGCACACACTTCCCGAGGGCTACTCCATGCTGCATGACCTGGCAGCACCCATGTGCTGAATGTGTTGGGCTGAGCACCCCTGCCTTGCAGACGTGGAGTGGTAAATCACCTCCTTTGCAGATGGGCTTTCCTGTCCCGTTGACTCAAAGCCCGCTGCGGCTCCCCGCACTCCAGCCCCAGACAGACACCTCTGCCTGCCCAGCATGGGCGCCCAGAGCAGCCTCTGCACTGGTGCCCACATGGCTGTGACTCCTGCACAGCCCAATGTACCCCCTCCCCATGGTGCCTGCTGCAGAGAAGTGCATGAGCATCACTTGGCAACGATGCAATGGTCCCCTGAGAGGAAATGGTTAAATTATACAATTTGCCTTTTCAGTGAGAATAGATTTTGCTCTGCTCTGCCTGCAATACTGTTTATCAGCAATTGCAGGCTTTAAAATCCGTACTTTACAAGTGCAGCATAACCTGCCAGTTATAATTGGTTGAATTATACCTCATCCCTGATGCAACTCTTGATGACTCTCCGCCTCAGCCAGAAAACTGATAGGAGACAAGTTTATAGCTCTCTTGGAAAACACAATTATAAATTGCATCCCCACCACAAGCCCTGGAAAAGGTTAACTGTTTCACTGCAGATCTCAAGGCAAGTGGGTTTCACAGCCATTTCTTTCCCTGTGTATGAAGGAAAAAAAGGAGAGAGAAACCGCTGCTGGAGGAGTCCAGAGAGGTCCAGTAAAAACCAGTGGGGAGGAAAGGAGCGGTATGCTGGGCTGGTTCCTATTTACAGAAGGGCTCCCTGTGTATTCCCAACACACAGAAATGGGGTCAAGCGTCCATAGGCAGGAGAGCTGCACATCAAGGAAAGGTATTGGGGCCCCATTGGGTTTGGCCATCGTGTGCTCCGCAACCTTGCACGGGTCAGGTTATGGCACAACCCCAGCCCTACTGAAGCCATCCTGGTCCCGCATCCTTCACTGGGATGGGTGGACTGCTCAGAGCTGCTCTTTATACTATTCCCCTTCAGCTCTACAGAGCTGGAATTGGGAAGCAAATGTCACTAGGACTGAACTCCCAGTGCAGACAGAGCCCACAGCCAGAACAACTCAGAGCCTGCAACATCTGCGGTGCATGGCCCAAAAGCCCATGGGCCCTGGGGTATCGTGATGAGGATCAGATATGATGAATTCACTGCAGCATACAAGCAAGCCCAGCACAGAAACATCACTTCTTGGAGAACCTGGATCACTGTCCTTACAGGCACTTCTTCACAAGTATGAGGTGTTTCAGAGCCTTTCTCTCTGCTGCCCAAGGCCTGCCTTTGAGGTGCAGCAGGACCAGCTAACAGCAGCTCTGCTTCCGCAGCGCCTCACACAAAGGCATCCCGATCTGCACTTGAACTGTGCCCAGCCACTGTAACAGGTTAAGTCCTGCATCAAGGTCAGGCCAAGCCCATCGCTAAACCTTGCATCAAGGGCTGCCTGGATTTTGCGCTGCTGCTCTTGAGCAATGTAACAGGGAACAGAGGGTGCAATCCCCATGCAGCTACAACCCAACACTGCCAGGTGTTCAGCCAGGGTGTTTCAAAACTGCATCTCTTGCCTTCAAAGGCGGAATCAGCTCCCTTTCAAAAATAGAGAAGAAAGAAATCTGTCTTAACTTCACCTGAGTCATGTGAAACGGGACTAGAAGCAGCTGCCTGTCCTGGTCCAGGAAGCACAGCGCTTCTGCAGAAGATGACTAGAAAATCCCAACAGATGCACCAGGTCTCCTGGTAAATAAGTGGAATCTTTAATAAAGCACTTTAGAAATAAGTCTGACCTGTACTGTGGGGTATGATGGGCCCACCTCACCCACAAATCCTCCCTGTGACACCACTAAAAGTTTGCTCTGCAGATGACCCATGATTAAGTCTGGAATGGAGCTACCCTTACACCCTGGAAGATACCACATTCTTCTCCCCTAATCCCCAAACTGGTCTCACTGAGCCTGTGTTGGCACTTGCAAAGCCTTGATGAATCCAAGCAGCTTGAGAGCAAAGCTCTGGAAAGCTTTCTCCTGGTCCTGCCTCCGATGATGGCTGGCTCCCCTGGCAGCACGGCAGATAACCCTTTCCGAAGGTGCAGGCTGGTGACCCGGAGCCCAGGCACACAGGGCCAGCCTAATGGCACAATGGCACGGACAGAGCAGAGGCTGTAGAGTCTCACCTGGTGGCTGTGCATGTAGGATTTCTGTTCTGTATGGGTGGGGGGCCACTGGCCAAAGCAATTGGATTGGCGCTCCTGGGGATGTTCTCAGGAGAAGATATGGCCAAGTATGACCATACTGTAAACATCACTTCCCAGCACTGCCTCCCTCCAACACAGCCTCCTCCACCATACCCCCAGCTCCCTCTTTGCTTCTAACCTGCAGTGAGGCTCTTACATCCCAGGCAGAGAACACGTTATGCAGTGTCTTGCTCTGTCTGTTGCCTACCAAGGTGCTTACCCCGGGATAGCCAATGACTCAGTCAAGCATCTTGCTCACTCCAGGGTTTTTGCCTTGGAGCTTTCAGCAGGAAAGTCTGCATTTAGTTTTCATCCCAGGGAGAAAAAACGTCAGGGATTTTCCTGAGCCTCTCTAACCCCAGCTTGCCCAGACCATGATCCTGCCAGGTTATGATGGGATGAGTCAGCAGGAGTCTGGAGGTCACCCGTCTGGGCCATGCAGCCTTGTGGCATGGCCATCCTCCTTGCACCTTCTTTCCTCTCCTCTCAGCTCCTGCTGACTCAGGGCACAGAAGCAGCTTGGAGCCAATCAACCCATCTCCTCTTTTCAAATCCTCTGAAATATGGGCCCAGAAAGATTTACAGTCTCTCTGTCTGTCCCTGACCTTCAGCTTTTATTTGCGTACGTAAATTTTGTTCTATTCCAGAGCTACAAGTTTCATATCAGGGCAGTTCAATCTTTATGAGGATGAAGTGTTTGCAGTGCTCTTAAGCTGCTTAACGTAAGCATGCGTGTGAAAGATTAACAGCTTTATAAGTCGGAGCAGTTAAGTGACAATATAAAGCGAAAGGAAAGGGGAAAACATCATCAATCTACAGCAGCACTAGGAATATTTGAGATGAATTACTGAAGGGAACTGGCTGCCAAGCCCAGCGGTGCCTCAGTGAGATGCACCAATGACCAGTGCAGGAGCCCTCTCAGGGGAAAGGTAGAGACAGCAGCTTGAAAGGATCATCTCCTCTGCAGCTCTCCAACTTGGGAGAGAAAGGAAACTAATTATCCTCTGATGTTTATGACCATCATTTGGTGTTCTGTTCAAAGCAGACATCTGAGTGGAGGAAGGAAGAGGCAGAGTCAGCACAGCTAAATATGCTCTTCTTAAAGCTGCTGTCAAGTCCCCAGAGATCAAAGCCATCCTGCAGCCTGTGGTCCACCAGTAACTGGTACCGGTAACTGGCCCCCTTCCTCCCCATCGAAAGCGTCTGCCAGGGGCACTCACCCTTCTTGCTGCTGAGGCTGAGGAGCAGTTTGCAGGTGTTTAAAGCAGGTCTGATGGACAAAGAGACCATCTCCACAAAGTCCTGATGTTCTCCCCAAAGTCTGAGATGGCAGAACATTAGTAAGAAGTGTCAGAAGACAAACTAGAGACCACAGTGTTGGTTTATATTTGACTGTCAGCCACTGCACCTGTATAATGCTCCAAAAAACTCTGTGATGGTATCAGTTGCAAAGCCCAGGGTCATGCAAGGACAAAGATTTTTTATGACCCCTGGCAAACCAGCTAATGTCTGTGTCCTTGATTTTACTTACATGCAGTTAAGGGATAATTGTCCCTGTCTTCCAAGGCAGGTGGCTGGTTTATTAATGAATGATTGCAAAATGTTCTGAGATTCTCTGATGAGACATCTCTGGAAGAGCAAAATGTGACGATGCCCATGGAAATTGGCTGTTTGGCTCCAGATTTTAATTGCATACAAACAAAGAGCCACACATCAGAGCTTAGCCCATGAAACAGGAAACATGAGGCATCAGGAGAGACAGAGAACAGCACTGGACGTCAGCGAGCAAATGCTGGAGCTGTTCTTTGCCAAAATCAGACATGATGACTTTGTCAGTGAGAGGAGAAGGCTTCACTGAGGCTGCACCAGGAGAGCTCTGAGATCTGCACTGAGATGAGATTCACATGAGATTATTCACAGTCTGTTGGACTATGGATTACA
This sequence comes from Falco peregrinus, assembly GCF_023634155.1. NCBI lineage: Eukaryota > Metazoa > Chordata > Aves > Falconiformes > Falconidae > Falco > Falco peregrinus. Next base: position 121,470,060 of record NC_073723.1, read on the forward strand.
AGATGAAGCAATGTACGTGCCAAACAGCTGACATTCACACCCTGCTTTGCCCGTGAATTTTTCCCCTTGCCAGAGTTTGGTAGGAGGCCTGGCCCTCGTGGACCTTGCCCTGGTATCCGCGGCTTTCACTAACCATCTGATCTTCTCAAAATGTGTCATGCACAAGTCATTCCTGCCTTTCTGTGATCATCCACCCAAATTATCTAGAGGCTAGTGACAGACATCTGCTGCCTGGAAAGCTGGGCTTGAATAATAACATCCTCTGAAGCAGCATTTTTACAGTTGGGGAATGTTTGTGAATGGAGTGTACCTCTCTTGGAAAATGCCTATTCATCAAAGTAGAATTTTTCCTCCAGGGAAGCGCTGCTTTTGACAAACTTCTGTATTGGATACAAAAATTGAACCAAAGTATTTCAGTGAGGTCAGAGGACTCTACTTCAGAGCTGCTAGAATTTCCTTTTATGATGAGGCACAGAATGGCAGTAGGGCCCAAACATCGAGATTACATCGAAATGGAGTATTTCATTTATCCTGATACAGGACCTCTTCCTGTGTTTTTGTTCTCTTCTCAGTTCAGACCAAAAGAAATCATTGCCAGTGGAATAGGAAACCTGACTTCAAAGCAAATCCTGGTTAGACCACTGAAGAAATGCCCCAGGTTTACCGTCACAGCAGTGACAGAGGGGTCACCAGGACAGAGCAGTGGAGCTGGAGGTTAACACACTTCACAAATGTATTTCAGTGCTTGGTATGCTCCTCTGCTCCCTAAAAGAAGCCCAGGCTGCTTTCAAGGTAGAATAACTCCCCCACTTTTTGCATCAAGGGAAATCTGTGCTGTGCAAACAATAAAGAAAATCAGGAAAGATAATGTTGCAGGCTGTTGTTTTTACATCTCGTCAGGAATGTAAAAAAGCCCAAACAGTTGCCTTACCGATGGAAGAAGCCCATGGATGGGACTGGAAATCACTGTGCCATGCAGCAAACATCAAGTCAGTTCCCCTCCATGCAGGGAGGAATCTGTCCCCCCATCTCGGCTGTTCATTCCTATGGCTGCTGTCACTGTGGTGCCGAGGCACATGCCTGTCACAGGTTTAGGCTAGTTACTCTGTATTTGTGGCCATGTGACTGACAGCCAAATTCAGTGAAATACATTGCTGGGGGGAAAAATACCTGGGGTATATACTTGAGCCAACGGGAAATTTTCACTTGAAGGGTTGCTCCCCCCTCACCAGAGAAAAGGCAGTTTTTTTGAAAACAAAGCTCTCTTGGGGAGGATGCACTGGTTTCAGTGACACCAGGAGGGCCAGGGAGGAAGGCCATACAGTCATTTGCATGCAGAGATCTCCCGAGGTGGGTGACTTGGCCCATGTCACTTCTCTACCTGATTTTTTCAGATGTGAAAAAGAAGAGACTTCAAAACTTTTTGTGCAGGAACAAATCCTGCTTTTCAGACAGCTCCCGCAGTTCTGGAAACAACCCAGTTCTCTAAGCTATGCTAATATATCTTTGATGCCAACACCATGAGAAAGGCAACCCAGAGCTTCCAACATCTGAGTACTTGATTTTGCAATATTAATGATTCTCATTCAATAAGGTCCTGGTCCCCCTTTGCCCTCCACGTATGCGCTCTGCTTCCTTCTGAGCATCTCTTTCACTGCATATAAAAAAGCAGAGAGAGCATACTACCCCTACCTGTATGTCAATGCAAAGATCAAGAGGTGATAATCTTGACCTTAACATTGCTGAACATATATATGATGCTAAGGTCAGAGTAAATATTTCAGAGAGAACACTCTGCAATACATTCAGCCCATGTAACTCCAGCTACCCTGGCTGATATGAAACTAGGCAAATCCTAGGTAAAATAAGATGCAAATTTTTAACATCTCAAGAGTAATTAACTACTGAAAAAACTTCCCAGGCAATGAATTAGACATGGATTACCTGAAGGATCATGGGATTCTCCAGCTGTTTTTTTCACGTTTAGGCAAATTGGAGCCAGAGTTCAAATGAACCATGTGTTTTTGAACTTCATCATAGCATTTAGAAGTGCACTGCCAACCATGTGTTTCAGCAAGCACACCCACAAAGAACAGATACCTTCTGCCCTGAACAGGCCACTCCGCAGGACCCGCATCGAACAGCCAGAGCCCCCACCGATCCTGGGCTCAGCAGAGCTGGCCATAGACTTGCACAAGGTTTGAAATACTTCCAGATCAGGTCCATGGGCAGCTTTCTCCCAGGGAAAAGCATCAAATCTTGGACTTGTAAGAGGATGGCTAGGAACCATTTGTTGAGCTAGTTTTATTTCCAAATCAAGACGCAACTTCTGTGCACCTAGAAATTGTTTATGTTAAGTCAAATTCCTGCTTTTGGTTGCCAGGGTTCTGCTGTGACAGGTTAATACTGATTCGTATAAAACTTCAAATCTTTCTGGGACACTTGCTTTTTTTTTTTTTTAATTTCGTGGCTTTATTCTCTGCCTGCTTAGAGGGTGAAGGGGATCCCTTATTGGTGACATTGAATTTTAACTCCAAATTTTCAAAATGAGCCTATCTCTTAGATATTTTTGTTCTTATAGGTAATATATTAGTAAGTGTAAAACTAAGAATACCTCTTCTATAGTACAATCAACACAATCCCCTGCAAGAAAATCCATTCAGACACTAATATCCACTGTAGGGCAGATCATCTGGTGTTCTGCATTCGGAGAGTCACTGAATTTTGAAGAAGAAAGAAATTCACATTGAGTTATTTACATAGTATATGCTCCTGAAAAGATTACCTAAGGGTCAGGAAATTGGCTTCACCCAGATCCTAGTCACTCCACCAGCAGGAATACAGGGAAGCTGTCCAGAAACTTGCACAAATCCTGTGACACCATAAAAAAGGGTGAGATTTTTGTCAAAATAAAGTACTTTTGTTCTTTGGAATTCGATGTAGGCTCTGATGGGCCCCTTGCACCTGCCCCAGGATTTGCCTGGGCTCAGCACACTGTAAAAAACCCAGCGGCACTTAGCATTAGATTTGCAAAGGAGCCTCTGGCTGGCATTGGCCCCAGACCACACTGATCCCCAGAGGAGCAGCCCCTGCTCCGCTCCCCTCCTGGATGCCCCTGTCCCTGGGCTGTCCCTCAGGAGTGCTGAGGCTACGGGCAAGGTGCTGGAAGGTACAGGGGGGGGGGGGGGGGGGGGGGGGGGGGGGGGGGGGGGGGGGGCGGGATGGGATGGGACAGGGAGAGAAGGCACAGGGTGGGGGGACAGATATGGAAGGGACCTCTGCACCCCAGCACCAGCCCTGCACGCCCAGAACATGTTCTCCTGCTTTTCCCTCCTCTCCAGCAGATTAAAAAGGCCATGAAATAAACAGCAGCAACAGCAGCCAGGAGCGAAGTGCCGAAGGGATTTTCCCAGCCATTCCCCTGGCGTATTTTGAAAGAGCCTGCTTCAACAGCCCCCACCCCCAGCCCCGCGGGACCCAGCGGACAGCTTGATGTCCTTGGGCAGTGAGGTGCTTTGTGGGCAGGATGGCTGCACAGCTGGGGGAAAGACCAGCCTTCCCCAAGTGCCCTCCCCACCCTCCTGACCCCATCATGCACAGCCGCCCATGCACACAGATGCAACACACTTACCTGTGGACACATGGACATTAATTTAACGTTGGAGGCCAGCACTTTTACAGCAATCCTGACCCACTCCTCCTTCTGTCATCTTTCTGGCATCAGGATTTCATCCAAGCTGACTTGAGACCTCTGCTTTTCCTTTGGGCAACCTTCTTTATGAGGGGTTGGCAGCAAGAGCTCCCGGGCTGCGTAGCCAAGGGGCTACACTACCCTTTTGGCAGGGATTAGCTCATGGTTTACGAGGTTGATTGTTTCCAGAGCTGTGGAAATATCCTGACATTTCTCCCTATCTCTGTTCCTGGTGTTGCAGACAGACTTTTCATGACTTCTGTATTCTGCCTCAAGCACAGGCAGTCTCAGGAGTCACAGGACTCAGCTGCCTGGGGCATGCAGCTGTGCCCAGGGCATCTCAGCAAGTTCATTTCTCCCTGGCCACAGCATTCTCGGTGTGGTGACGGCAATCTGTTTGCCACCAGTATACACTCACATTTTGGTTTGAATGGAAGGTTTGCCCCTCATGGGCTTTGTCTTTGTCTGGTTATTGCTGGGAGCTCCTCCAGGAGCTTATCTTTCCTGGAGGTGATATGGGCTTTGCTAAGGATATGCTTCCAAGGAATGCATGGAAAACAGCCAGGAGTTTAGCTCTTACAGAGTGACAGCAGAGGAAGGTTTCACTCGTCTGCCCTCCCACCCCTGCCCGACCTAAGATGCTGCTGATGAGCCCAGCACCAACAGCAGCCCACTGCTCACAAGGTCAGCATTTATTCTTGCTGCAATCTGCCTTCAGAGATGCTCGTGAGGAGCAGCTCCCTGCTGGCAGCAGCTGTGCCTCTGTGCGTCTTTCCCTTCCAGAGGGGATTTCTTTCATTTTAAAAGATCTGAGACTTTCCTTGGGGTTTGCATCTGTTCACAGGTTGCCTCTGGGAGAGGCAGAGATAGGGGAAACAGAGATGAGGGAACAGAAATGCTATGTGTCCTCTGCTCACTCCAGGCCTCTCTGTCGGGGGTGCCAAGGAGATGGAGCACACGGCACGCTATGGCTTGGCTACAGCTGGCAGGAGGGGGACACTGGGTGCCTGCTGGCTGGCTGGCAGGGGCGGGGGCGGGGGGGTGTGTGTGTGTGTGCGGCTGCACGCTGGGCGTGTGGAGTGGTGGTGATGCACAGATCTGCGGTGCAGGGCAATGTGTACCCTGCCATGCAGCTGTCCCTTGCAGGAGGCTGAGGGAGAGGTTGTGGTGGGGATGATGGGCAATTAAGAAGAGATTGCAGGGGGGGTATTTTGCCCAGCAGAGGGGTGGGTGCTCTGGAAGGGGGCATGGGTAAGTGTCTCAGCCTGCAGACAGGACAAGGGCAGTGATTTCTCCCTGTGTCTAGAGAAATGGGGCTGCCGGCTGGAGATGCTGAGAGGGGAGGAGAAGGAAGAAAGGGGCACAAAGTCAAGAGAGCACTCGGCTGGCAGGGCAAAGGGACTCTTCTGCTCCAGGATTTGCTGCTCAGTTTTTCTGGGCTCTGTTCCAGCCCTGCCGGGGCCAGTGAATCACCCCCATTTCCCCATCTTTCCTGCAAGAGCAGATGGTACTGGGGGGTCTCCCAGGCTGCCCAGCACAGCCCGGGCCCAGGCTCTACTCCTGCAGAAGAAGCTGCCCGGCAGCTGACATGGGGTTGCTGGTTACCGGCGGGAGCCAGACAGAGAAGGGAGCTCAGCACATCTCTGGAGAGCTCAGCATCACCTGGGGCAGGGTTGCCAGGGCCCTCCGCAGTGCCTGAAGCTGCCAGGGCCCTTGCAGAGGGCTGCCTCTGGGGCTGCTCAGCAGCACGATGCTCAAGCGGGATGGGGTTTCTTTTTAAACCTGCCATCAGGAGACTTATGAGTCAAGTGCAGTGTGTTATTGGTGCTGTGTGACTGGCTCCCCAGGAGCCTGCCTGCCCTCAAGGTGGCAAGCTGTTGCTCCTGCCCTTGGAGAGGAGCCAGCTCCACAGCATTACAATTTAATTAAATTACTCCAGCAGCTGCAAGGGAAAGAGCTTTAACATGAGAGAAAAAGAAAAACAAGGGGTTTGGCTGTTACTCTCTGGAAGGGGGGAAGCTGTGAGGTTCTCCTGGCTGTACCCCGTATCACACCATGGGGCAGAATGAGGGGTTAACATTCTTCTAGGCTCTCTCAGCTCGCCCAGACCTCACAGTCCTCTGTAAGCCCAGGGCAAGGCTGTCATGTTTCCCTCTGCCCACCCAGGAGACCTGTATCTCAGCCTGGCACCAACTGGCAGCTTTACAGCTCAGCTCTGCTGGGACACGGAACAGCAGGCACCACTGCTGTGCAAAGGGGATGAGCTGCAGGTGCCCTATAGCCATAGAAAGCCAAAGAAAATAGAGAAAAACCGAAAAGCTGCACCCCCACCTCCTATTTTTTGCCCCTGGAGGGTCCTCTGAGGACTTCTCCCTTCTTCAGTACATCTCAGCTCCATGCTCCTCAGCTGACCGCACAATAAAACCAGACCCTTTGCCCCCATGCCTCACCACTGATTTCCCTTCCTCCTCTAAATCCCTCTGTGTTCTCCCTGAGTTCCTAATAGTTGAAGATTTATGTGTCCCTGCTATCACCTCCTGACTGGAGAGTTTTGCTTTTGTTTGTCCTGCCCAAAAGAGCTCTCTCTGCATGTGCCTATCAAAATATCCAGGGAGAAAGGGCACGTTACTGCTCAGGACACAAGTGTTGTAAGGAGACGATCCCTGTATGGTCCTTCACCCCCAGGTCAGCTGGAGGACTGAGTCCTCCAAATCTGACTGGTGCTGGCACAGATCCCCAGGACACTGGAGCTGTGTAGCAAGCTGAAATCATCATACAGGCTTTAGCATCATTGAGAAAAATAGGATTTTCTTTATAAGAAGGAAGAATAAATGAGAACAGCAAGGATGGTGGGGGAATAAAGACACTTTAGATACACTGAGATGGGATGTCAGCACTCCAACAAAGAAAGAGAAAAGAAAGCAGACTGAAATGGGAAGCAGTGCTAGTGCAAGGCTGAGTGAAATAGTCTGGAAGTTGGAGGGTGGTGTTCATGCTTTTGTGGGAAGGCCTGGAAGCAGTGAAGAAGACAGTCCCATTTCTTCTGAGAAGGTGGTTGGTAGCTCTGTGCAGTGGTGGCCTGGCAGGATTCAGTATGGTCTGACTTCTCTAGCGTCTCTGTGACCACTTACATGCTCTAACCTGAGAAACACTTCACTTCTGCCCTGGCAGTTTTTCTTCCCTGTCATGATATCTGTGCAGGGATGATTTCTCAACACGTCCCGCCTCAGGGGCTACTTACTCTTTGTGCTGAGAGCTTTTCATGGTGGCATGCCTGGACTTCTCTTCACAGGTTATCATGGCTCCTTGTCCTGCCAAGATCGTTTCCCTCTATCATCTCCAGGGCTGCTGTGACTGGGGAGTGGAGCTACTCTGATCTGACCACACAGACACACTCCCTCTGAGCACGGTACCTATTTCCCACTCATCTTCACTTGGGCAAATCCATTGCTTGGCCACCCTTCCTGGAGGGGCAAACCTAGAGCTCCTGCATCAGCTAGACACAGTGTTTCCTCAGGCTAAATTCTTCTGCAAATCAGCAAGACTTTGAGGTTAGAAGCACATCAATTAATTGATGGTGCTGATGGTATCTCCTTATTCCTGGTTTGGGTGAGGGAGCTGTGGGGGTGGTTGAGACATTAAGTGTTAAAGAGAAGCCCTCCTCTCTGCTCCCCATCTCTGCAGGCCCATGGATCAGCCACTATCCCATTTTCAGGAGGGTGACAGGAGCAGACATTTAAATCACACGTGAACTGAGCCAGAGACCTCCAGATGTGGCTCAGAGATCCAGAGCTCTACAGACAGACAGTCTCACAGGGGCCCTGAGAAATCAGCGTTCCCGTACAGGCTGCCATTCATTCACACCGTGCACACGCAGCAGAGCTGAACCTTGTGCCTCTGCTAGATGCAAAGGACTGGCACTTTCCTTGCCTCTGAAACTGAGGCTGCAGGGATGGCAGAGGGTGTAGTCACCTCTCCCAGACCATGACTGTGACAGCCAAGAAGGCACATGAAGGTTTCAGTCATTGGCTTTCAGAGGAGGATATAGTCAGGATTCAGCCAGGAAGGATATAGTAGCTTCAAGTAAGAGGTTTCAGTCTGCCCAGGAAAGGTCCGGCAGGTAATGGGCAGGGTCCATCAGCAAAGCTGATTTAGTCCTGACCCATACCTGAGCTGCCCATCAGCTTGCAGACAGAAGCGTGCTCCAGACACCCCTGTCACCCACAGAAACATTCATGATAAAGGCAGGCAGTAAAAGCCATGGTTGGAAGAATAATTATCCAGGGGCAGAAAGGGAATGAGCCTTGATGTAACACAAACATCATAAAAAGCCATAAAAGCAAAGGGAAGTGTGAAGGAGACTGAAGGTTGGCAGCAAATGTACATAAAGAGGAGACAGCCTGGAACAGTCTAGAAGCAGGGAAGGTTATGGATGGACTGAAATGGAGAATAGATGAAGCTGAGATGAAAATAAGCTGGGAAATAGATTGACGGGCTGGGTAACAGCACCGAGAGCTGCAACCCAGAGCTATGGAGCTCATGAAATGCCCAGGTGAGTGACATTTCCAGAAGGCTGAGTGAGTGGGACTGAGGAGGGGGAGAGATGGGGGGTGGGAAAGGCCAGAGCTATGATGGCCAGAAACAGCCGTGAGGTGGGAAGCATGGCAGGGGTGGGGAGGACAGTCTCAGGGCAGCCCTGCCTGAATTGTCATATACGCCTGTGCAAAAGAGGAGGTGGCGCCTGCTAGGAAAGTTTCAACAAGAGCAGGGCAGTGGGCAATCCATGTCAGGACGTGGCTGGAGGCTGCCTGCTCCTGCCTGCACAGAGCAGGTGAAGCTGAGCCAGCAATGAGCAAGGGCAGATGGCTCCCTGGCAGAGGTGGAGCTGGAGTGGACTGTCCCCTCCACATGCTGCAGCCCTTTTTGTTGTCCCTAGCATCCCTCATCCCTAGGAGTGGAAAGGCAGATGGTGAAGAAGAGACCAAGAGGAGCCTCCGGGCACTGATGACATCAGCCTGGAGCCACTGAGAGATGCTGCTCATGGAAAGAGGGTGGAAGTATCCTCCAGCTGCTGCAAATGCCAACCATTTCTCATTCCTCATGTGCTCTTATTAACACCTCCACACGCAACAGAGCTGCGAGCAAGGTCTTCCTGAGCTCTGCTAATTATTAAACATACTTCTGTTAAGCTTAACTAGACATGCTTGTCAGCTGCTGGCAGGAAGAGAATAGTGGGAGAGACTTGTAAACACACTCTGATGACTAAGTGAAAACATTGCCAAGATTGCAAGGCACTGGAGCTTGCTGCCTTCAGGTGTCGTTGTCTACCTTGTGTTTCAGCCTGGCAGCCAGGGTGGCCAGCACGGACTTCTTTGTTATGGGATAAGGTTCAGGAGCCTTCCAGGGACAGTGCTGACAACAGTGTGTGTTTCAGTGCTATTGCTCCTAATATCTGCTGGTGGTCCCACTGAGATGGTTCACCAGGACTTTTTCTGCCCTGGGGCAGGCAATGCCTCCTGGGGGAACACCTACCCATCACTGAGGCTCCTGAGAGTTCTCTGTAGTGCTGCCTTGAAATCTTTTGCTGCTTCTCCAGAGCCTGAATTAGTATGAAGGAGATCTGGCAGCAAGTTGCACCAGCTGCTGCACCGAGGAAGTGGCTTTCAGGCCTCTACACAAGAATCTTCACACTCTTTCAAGATCACTTCAACCACACTCCCAGCATGCAGGCTGCAACACGCTCCTTTACCTACCTCTCTGTCATGCACTGTCACGTGGCAGTGATCTGCACATATGGGGCAATTTCTCTGTTGTTGCTTTACAGCACCTACATTCACAATGATCTAGGGAAGGGTGGCTGGAGCTATTGAAAACTCTGGTAATCCTATTCAGACAAAAAAAAAAAAAAAAACCAACAAACCAACACACAACAACTGTATATACAGGTCAGCCATGAAAGTCTGAAAATCTGAAATACTTCAACTTCTCCAACGAGAAATGCTGGAGAAAACATCCTGACAGGTTCAGTGCTTACCCATTTTTGACCAGCTTCAGTGAAAATAACCAAAGAAAAATCTCCCCTTAGGGCTGGATTTAAGGTCTGGAGAAGGCTTTTTCTCCTCTCAAATCCACCTGCCACACAAGGCATCTTGATGCTTTACTAACAAACAGCAGTGCAATGGAAAAGCATTGCAGCACTCTCCAAACTCTCAAGCTACAACAAGGTTTTTTACCATCTCACACCAGCATACTCTTCATGCCAGTCCCCCTGCTGCCTTCACCTCATCCAGGGCATACATTCTCTCTTCTTTCCACTTCTTCTTCTCCTGCTCTCTCTCCATTGGCTGTCCAAACACTTAACAGAACCAGCCACAGCTGCACTTTACCTACATCGGCCAACCCGACACCCCTGAAGCCAGCCCACAGCTGTATATTATCAATGCTAATTAACCCAGCTTCATTCCTCTACAGAAAAGGATGGATCTGATGATGGAGATTAGCTTCCTTCAGGGTTTTCTGCTGCAGACTGCTCTTGGCTCTGTTCCTTTACCATCCAGAGGAGGCAGCTTTTCAGTTTCCCAGTTCCAGGCAAAAGGGAGGCTGATGAGACAGGTGACAGTGTGATGGAGATATTTTGCTACCATGTATTGTCATTAGTTTGTCAGGATGAGGTAGGACAGAATCAGAGTAGAAATGTTCCCGGCGAAGCTGCACATTCATTGAATGCAAAGCCTGTTCCAGCAGCACTGAGGCTGGGCACAAAGCAAGGCAGCTACATCAGCGCTGGTTCAGCTGGGCTGCATTTCCTGCATATGTTGGGACAACCAGTTTATAACGTAAATAGCAATCTGTCAAGCTGCACATTGACCCAGAAAAACAGTAAGAGAAAATCCTTTATACTTCTAACATGGCTGAGCAAATTCTGCTGCTGTCACATTCACACTCCCAGTTCCCTATTAAGACATTTATTTTTCCTACTTTTTTATGAAAGGAGACAGAAAGAGAAATTACTCTTGTTTAATAATGTTAGCATTTAAATAGCCCTAATTAGGCAGGGGATAGATGTGCATGAGCTGTTTGTTGCCTGTGCTGCTTTTTTTTACTTGGAGACAGTTTTCTGCCAGGGTAGATGACAGGGCTGCATCACAGTTACTTTGTGATAGGAAAAGATAGACTTTTTTTTTTTTTTTTTTTTTTTTTAATGTGGAGCTTATGATTTATGGATTGTACCAAAACTCAAGGGGGAAACTTGAAAAACGTAAGGCCTGCTCCATCTTTCCTGCACGCATATTTTTGCTAATCTAGATAGAGGACTCTGCAGAGACAAATGCAAATTTTCCAGAGAAGCCTGGAAGCATCGTGCCCTGCCCTTGCCAAAGGCCCTGGTCAGGGAAAATGTTAACGAGTGTCAGAAAGGTGACACAGGGATTAGGAGGCACCCTGGATGGTGCACTCTCTGAATCGATATGCAAACTGCTTACCTCTCTCCAAAGCCCTTGATTTATACCCCTTCCCCTGAGCAAGCCTGCAGCTGGAGGAGGCAGCCAAATTGGCTTTAACCCCTGGTTTGCTAGAAACCGGGCTCCAAATCACACCGTGCTGCTTTGCCAGCAGAGATAATGCTGGATGCTGCATCCTTTTGTGAGTGAAAGGCACAGATTTAAGAAAGGAGTGGAAGTTGCAGCTGATAACCTGGGGAGCGGTGTCCCTGCTCACCGCTGTGGAGGTATCTGGCAGCCAAAACAATGCCCAGAATGACAGAGGAGGTTACTCTGTGCAATGTCACACAATAATATACGCTCCCACAATAAGGAATGTTAATAATACTCCACTTTCTGCCAAGAATAGAGTCCCTATCTACAACCCCCACCACTCTAATCAAGCGAAACAAAGATGAATGTATGAAAACAACAAAAACAGGAGCTCGGGAAGTATTTGGATTCAGGAAAGACTAAATATTTAACTTGTGAGGCCCAATGCATCCTGGAATGTATGGGGCACTCCAGGAACAGCTAGCCATTGTCCAGGGGCCGCAGGGGAGAGCCCTCTGAAATAGGCCATGTCCTGCAGGGCCACCAAGCAGCCCCAGTCACTCGCCCTGTTTGCACTGGGGCAGCGAGGTGAGGAGGTCCTTGCAGAGGCGAAGGTGAAGGTGTTTTTCCCTGAGGGGTGTCACAGCCAGGTGCAGTTCACAGGGTGTATACACTGCAGCACAGCATGGTGCTGTTGTGTTTCTGTTTGATGTCTGCAAGAGAATAATCACAAATTTCTGCATGGTTTGTTCTGGAGATTGTATCGCCGCCTTTGCTGGCTGCTGCTGCAAACATTCCACATGTATCAGCACCTAGAGAATGCTTTCTAGCTGATGGAGTGTCTCATGGCTCCTCTCTTTCGTAGGGAAAAGCAAAAGATGCCACATGTGGTCCTGCTGTATGCTCAGGACCAAGCAGCTCAAGCATGCCTCGTGAGAGCCCTGCTAAGCAGGGAAGCACCTGGGGACAGCCTCCATGGAAGTCAGCCAAGCTCTGTGGTCACAGAAACCCGCCCAGCCCTCCTTGTCTGCATGAATCCTGCTGCAGGGCTGGTCATGGCACTTCTCTCTTGCTCTCAGACCTCTGGTCACTCTCTGGCATCTGGCACCTGGGTCACACCTCCAGTAAAACTCACATCAGAAGCGCAGAGGTTTTCCTGCTGGAACCAACTTGCCAGCATTGCATCTGATCCCAGCAGGGCTTCTCAGAGCCTGTCCTGTCCCAGCAGTTGCTGTTGCTAAAAGTTTGGCTGTGATAAAGATGCCGTCCAGATTGAAGTCATGGATCTGCAAAAAGCAGCTGTAACTTCTGCTGCACAGTGCTGTGTGAAATGATCTAGAAGGGCGAGAAACAGCAGCTCTTCTATTGTGTTGCATCAGTAGCCGTCTGTGCACTTCTTCCCAGGATGAAGGCACCTGGGCTTCAACGGCCCAGCAGCAGCAGCCGTTCTCTGTGAAGCAGGACAGGTGAGACCAGTTTGCAAAGCCAAATGCACGCAGAGATGTGAAAGTTCAGGCTTGGGGTGAGAGCATTCCCCAGTTCATGTCATGACAGCCTATCCTTATGGAGGGGGGACTGCAGACACCTTCATCAGGTGCCCTGAGGAGTGGCCAGCAGCCTGTCCAGAGTGAGAGCCGTAACCTTGGTGTAGTGATGCTTGCCTCTCCTAGCCTGTTTTAGCCTGCAGTATCCACACTCCTGACCCACAGGGCTGAATCTCTATGTGCCAGTATCTTGTAATCACAATGAAATCCACAGGTGTAAGTCTGAGGTATCCTGGACACCTTCATAATGTTAAAAATAAGCATAAAACCAGGGCTCAAACTCCCATACCTATTAATAGTCCAGGGCTAGGTGGATGGGCTAGCCCAAGTGTGCCTTAGATAAGCCTGGTAGCACAGGCAGAAAGCCCTGGTATCGGGGCCCCCGTTACATGTCTTTGTGCCTTTGTCTGAACCTGGAGATGCACAGACCCAATGAATTTGTCCACACAACTAACACACAGGCACTCCTAGTGCAAATGACCCCTGCATCTCGGCTGGTCCTGTCTCTAACGGTCCGCCATGAGCAGTGTGTGAGGAAGACCTTGGGAAGACAGCAAAACATTAAGACACCTTTTCATTTTCCACTGGTTTTATAAACATATCCTTTTTTTTTTTTTTTTTTTTTTTTTGTTTCCGAGAGAAGGAAAAGAAACTCCTAGTAGTGAGTAGAGTGGATTTTGCCTGCTTTGCAAAAGTTCATCCATTGTTCAAAGCAAACTCTCCTGTCCAACATAAACAGGGACTCTTAAAAACATTCTCATCCAAAACAATTGCCACAACTTTTGATGTTTTCATGGTCCTTGCTCTCCCCTACTGTTTGATCATTATGTTTTACAATATTTTTTCCCCTTCCTCACAGGCACTGTTCCAGGTGCCCCTGCTCTGGAATTAATGGCTTCATCATCCAAGCTTCTGCATTCAGTGAGATACAATGGAAAGAATTTCATGGCATTTATTTTGACTTGAGCGATTCCCCCCTTGCCTGTTTACACAGCCTCCTTTCCCTCAGCAGAGTTCACAGATGTGCCTGTGGCCAGGCTGAAATTGCTCAGCTCCAGCGGATCATCTCCTTCCTTTCTAGGAATCCCCTTCAGAGTTCTCCTTTAGGTCACTTTTTCCTTGGCATTCCAGAAGAAGCTGCTGAACACTTCATTATTATTACTATAAATGAACCCTCAGGATCTGGCTAAGACCGTGACGTGCTGGATACTGTACTCAGAGGAAAGATCCTTGCTAAAACGGACACTCTCAATGCACAAGGCATGCCAGGACACAGAAGGACCATGAAGGGCAGGAGTGGAAATGATCTGTAATGCCCCCCCCCCCCCGCCCCTCCCCAGAGGAACAGCCCCTGCCAGCCCAGCAGCAGCCAGGCTTTCATCTGACCACGGCAGCTCTGGCACACGCACAGCTCTTTTCTAGGCAGATTCAAGACCCTGTGTGTAAAAGGAGAAAACCCCCATAATAAAATCAAGCCCACACCAGAACTGTCGGTTCCTTTCAATCCCAAATCCCACCTCTTTGATTTTCAAGGATGGGTAACCAGGACCACAACCAGCTCCTCCTTTCAAAGTAAAATACAGGTAATTAGCCTTTATAAACTTATTACATCAGTTGTTTGCTTGGTTGTTTGTTTGGTTTTTTTTAATTATTATTTTTATTTCTTTTTTTTTCACTCCAAACATTATATTTTTGAAGCAATACAAGAATGGACTAACACCAAATTATACAGCTTGGATTAGTCAAAACACTACATTTTGCTCCAGCAGAAAAAAACCCTCAATAAACTTAAAGCATTTCAGTACCTGAAGGTCCAATCCAGTACCATGCAGAAACCTCACCTGTGGCTGCTTCCTTTCTTTAATAAATAAAAGAACAGACTTAAAGACTTTAAAAAGCAACAATCCTAGAAATACACCAAGTATAATCTGTGCAATAAAATCAAAAGAACTGATCACCACAGGCTGTCCTTTTGGGAATTTTCTCTGAAGACATCACTCAAAACTAAACATTGCCTAGAACTAACAGACGCGAGGGGACCCAGAAGTATGCAGGACATGTGGTGCGCATCCACAAACTGGCTTAGGCTGGTGCTTATCTGTGATCGTGGCTCAGAGCAATGGACAGTTGCATCCCCTCTGGGTTTTTACCGCCTAAAATACTTGATACATGACCAGCACCAAACTCCACAGCTGACAGAGCTCAGCCAAGGGCAGCGTTTTCACTCTGATGATAATTTTGGTGGCAGTAACACCCTTGGTCTGGGGTGTCCCATCCTGCACCATGCTGTCCTACACAAGTGACAACACTTCCTTCCAATCATTTTCACTCTGCATGGGAGACAGCAGGGTGTCATCTAGGGGAGGGTGACCAGGAGGGAATAAAGAGGATCCATGCTCTGAACAGGGCTTCCAGCTACTTTTTCCCATTTTTGTGATGCTCAGAGGGGTGGCACAAACTGCAGACTGCCATGCATGCACCCAACACACTTGTCCAGCTTTGCTCTGGGCAGAAATTAAATGCATTAGACCAGCTTCTCTTTTCCAATTTAACTCCTAGCCATGCAGCAATTAAAAAAAAAAAAAAAAAAAAAGAAAGAAAAAAAAAAAAAGGAGATATCTAGTGTTTCTGTTAATTGGGACAAAACAGAGCAGGCCTGTAGGGCCTTTCCTTAATTCACTCCCTGAACAATGTTCACTGATCAGGACTGGAGATTCAATTAAGTACCTTGGGGTGGTAATTTACAAAGACAAAATAAGGAGTTTGCAGATAATTTTTCTTTCCTTCTATCCCAGAACGCTCCTGCTGAGCAACATGGGCTCTGTCTATAATTGGCAACATTAATACAATTAAGATGGTAATTTTGCCCCGATTTGCTTCTGTATTACAAAGTATCTCACTTCACATCCCTCAACACATTTTACTCTGTTAAATTCTATCATTAATTCTTTCCTTTGGGCTAACAGGCGAGCCAAAGCCTTGCCTTCCGACATCGCAGCCTCCCCCAGAGCAGAGGGCTTGAGCTCCTCCTGCCTGTTAAATTGTAATGGATAAAAAGATGTAGGGGTCCAGGGAGAGGCAAATGGAGATGATTGTTGATTTGGATTCAGACACAGCATTAATGAATGTCTCGTGAGAGCACTGGACACATGGCAGTAATTAGAAGGAAAATAAAAAAATAATTACAATGTCAGAATACCCCTGCACATCTTCCTGCCACCCAATCACCTGCCAACCCTCCAGCACAGCAGTCCTCATAGATCCAACCCCTCCTCTTCCCACAAACCAGGATCTGTTCCCCCCACTGACTCAGCTATTTTCAGTGGTGATGGGAGGAAATGTTGATGGTATTGTGGGGGACAAGATGGTCTAACAAGGAAAGCTGAAGGTTAAGAAGGATAGGCTATATCTGGATAGTTTAGATGAAGAGAAGAGCACTGGCTGCAGGAGTCGAGTCCATGGTTTAAAGGAGAAACAAGATGCAGGCAAGGAACAAACATGGACACTGAGACCATGGAGTAACAGGAGAGGGCTCATGACTGGGAGTGTCCCTTGCAGCGAGACCCTTCCTAGCCCCAAGCAAGGTGACGGCACCTAAGCTGCAACAGTACCTGGTCTGGGTAAATTCCCAGCCATGCCCTGGAACAGGTTTGGAGATACCTCATTGCCCTGGGGCAGAATGGCCTAATAGCTCTAACAAATTAACCAGTCCAGTAAATTATGAGCCAGCATACAGGACTGACCCCAGGCACTAATGAATTTCCCCTACAGGGGTGACAAGTGCCTGACGCAGTGTTCAGCGCAATAGCTCATGTGGTGAGTAGCAGGTGGAGGCTCTGCAGATGGGAAGCTTTTGGTGGGACCTGTGAATCCATCTCTGGGCTGCTCAGAGTCCCTCAGAAGAACTGACAAAGTAAGTATTATTCTTCTAAAAAATATATCCATACATTATTTTTACACACTGGCAAAGCAGGCTTTATTTGGCCCGATTCCTCTTCCCCCTTCCACTCAAGACAGCGTCTGTGTGGTAGCGCAGGTAGGTTTGAACACTGCCCACTCGTGCAGCTCACAGCGTGAGCAAAACACGCAGCATTGCTCTCGGCTTTGCCTTCTCCGCACTCCTCCTTTGTGAGAGGAAGCCATTGAATTTGCTTTTCCTCCTGCCCAGTTAGAACAGGGATTTTCTGGAAGCGAAACAAAGGCAATGAAGATTGTCTGGGAAGATAAAGAGGGAACAGTCTGAACAAGCAGGAAGCTAAGGGGGGAACGATGCTTAAACGTGGCAAGTAAACAAAGTCATTTCTATTTCATAGCTTGCAGAGGAGGAGGAAGAGCTTGAGGGGCTATGGAGGTCCTTATTCATGGACAGTGCTTTGGGAATTGTGGAGCCTCTCCACAAGATCTGGAAGAAGGTGTTTTGATCCAAAGCTACCAGATTTGTTTCCCCCTACCAGCCAGCCACTGCTGAAATCCAATGGCAGGAAATTACTGCAGCCCTTTACCAGATGGAGAAGCAAGACATGCAGAGGGTTTGCTCAAGGTCCCACACTCCCTGTGGAGAAAGGTCCTGAACCCTGGCCAGCTGGGGCCTTCCCCAGGACCTACTCCCTCCCAGCCCTACAGTTAGCAGCTGAGTTGCAGGAAGGAACATGATTTAATCTCTTCCTACCTTAAAGCTCTGTGATTGATGGACTAACACCAAGATGGCTGAGAGCAACCCGTGGGCTGAAGTATCTTGGCATTAGAAGAGACAAACAGCGAGTCTCAGCGTAAGGAGTCCAGCAGCAGGGCAGTCCTCGTGAACTAAAGCGCCTGCGGCTGGGAGCCACCACCCCAACATGTGCCTGTCATTAAACAGGGATCTGGCCGCTGGTGCTGGAAAATTGGACCGTGCTGTCCTCACACATATGGAAATGTTTTCACCAGGGGTGTCGAGTGTGCTCCTGAAGTTCATGAGCCGTCAACTCGGCGGCTGTGAGGGAGAGGGTAGGTTGGGCAGGTAGCTGGGTTTCACTTATGTTGGCTTCAGTGGTTTCTGCCGCCTCACTCTCTCACAGCCAAAGTTTAACCAGCGGTTCCCAAATCACTAGCAACTCTGTGTATCCCAGAAGAAGTGACAGGAACTTTCCTGAGGATCTAGAGTCACAGCGTGGCTGTACCTAAGCTGGAGAAAAAGCCCTGCATGTTGTGTCCTCACCTCATGAAACTGGGTGGCCTGCTCCCAGCACATCTCCAGTGCCACAGGACCAGCAGCTATTGCCCTGGGTGTGGGTTTCTCCTCCAAAATGAGGTCAGGCTGAAGATTTTGAGCATCATTTCCAACCTTCTGGGTACTCCAACTGCCCTGAGGTCCTTGCTGCTCCCTGGGCAATGTCTGAGCTTAAATCAAAGCATTTTTTCCAAAATTTCTGTGCACAAAACATAAATCATTAGTTAAAAACACGAAGTTCCTCTCTCTATAGAAAGGTGTGCCTTGTGCCTGCTCCAGGTTGGTCCTGCTCCCAGCTCCACCCACTCTGGGTCTTGTTTCTCTCATGTCTGATGGTTTGCAGAGCATTTAATGAGCAAATGCTTAGTTCCACAGACAGTGAACAACTCACACCGACCTCTCTGGTAAGCTGCCTACACTGAGCTGCTCCAGCCCGCTCGTGCAAATGCACTGCTCTGCTCTGGAGTGGAGGCTGAGCACAAGACTTGGGTGGCAGCTGTAGCACAAGGAGAGGACTTTGGTCTCCCTGTTCCCTGCTTATGCTGCCCTGACTGCCTGCCCAGCATGAGGAGCTCAGATCCCAAAGGTCTTTGTCCGGGACCAGTTCCCCTCCTGTCGGACAGTCCTGTGTGTAGGACCCAGTCTTTGGCTTTTCTCCTCTCCCATGGACAATCTCACTCAGCAAACCCTGCCCCAGCTGCCAGCACAGAGAGGCAGCAGAGCAGAGCCCAGGAGGAAGCAGGTGGGTGGATGCAGAGAAGCCAAGGGCCAGGGCTGGAAGCATCAGGGATGGAGGCATCAGCGACTCTCATTGCTGTGATTTACCAGCCAGGGCTTTGCTCACAAGGCAGCAGTGCAGTTTCCAGTCCCAGCTGCAAACAAGCTGTTATGTTCAATGCTCTGACAGTAAAATGCACTCAGGAACCAGGACGTTTTGAGGATGTTGTTGAGCTGGCTCGTATTTTACTTTACTTGGTAGCAGGGCAAAGATGCATGCACAAGCAAAACCATGTGCACAGGCTCTCCCAGGGTACCTGTCTGTAGCACTGGGAGATGTGATCACGGAGCAGCTGGCAGCCTCAGCCCTATTAAGCCCTCAGTTAATAACTGTAATGTTAATCCCCACCTGACCCCACAATTAACTGCCTCCAATCATGCAACTGGGCCAGAAAATGAGATCTTACAGATAACGCAGCCTGGATGATGAGACATTTAACCAATGCCTAGCAGTCACGTGAAGCAGGTGGTGAATACTGCCTTCTCCACAGGCAAGGAAACCAAGACTCAAAGAGACCATGCCATTTTCCAAGGAACATGTCAACCAAACACAATGAGTGGAGTTCAGGTGTGAGTTTCTGCTCTAGCTGTACGTCAGTTGGTCAGGCAGTTGCCCCAGGTGATCATTGTACCTCCCTTCCAACTGAAATAGTCTGTTCTAGTCATGTCTGGGGTGGAGGAAGCAAAGAGGTGTCAAGGAAGTTTGTCCCCATCATCCAGCAGTGAAAATCCCAGATAGGAGTTGAAGCAAAGAGTATAATCTTTCAGCTAGAAGAGCCAGCTTCCCTCACTTCATGCTGGCACAGATGATGACCCAAAGGATGGGAAAACCAGCCCAAAGCAAAGCTCAGTAGGTAGTATGAAGTGATGTAGGGCTGTGGAAAGAAATTAAGAAACAGCACTGGTTTCCTTATTCTTTCCTTTCTCCATGACATTTTGTGCCTTCCTACATCTCCGGTAAAAAAATGTTGAACAAAAAAGAAAGTGTACACACCAATGATCTTCCTGTTTTCTGAAAAAATGAACGCACCATAACTGCTCTTTGCTCATGCTCAGATCTGCTCTGCTTACAATGAGGCCATGTGTTGTTTGAATTCACCAGGGATAAAGCGTTTAGCCAAGTCAGTGATTTCTGCACTGCAGTTCTGAAGTCATGGCTGTCAGTGGGCACATTCCCTGCAGACCTGGATTTCTCCTTTTCAAGCAGTTTCTCCCCTGTCAGCACAGTTGTATTTTTTGGCCTTTCCCTTCTGCTTCCTGTTGCCTTCCTTCTCCCTAGCAGCAGCACCGTAACCTGATGAGCTTCTGTAGCTGCTGTGCTGGATCCCTGCTCTGCCAGCTCCTCTCAACCCTCCTTCTGACCCTGCTAATGTTTGTAACGTGCTCTGCCTCATTCTCCACCGCGGGGCCCTTGGCCTCCGTGGGACAAGGGCTTTGACACCTCTCCAGGAGGTGATGCTCAAGAACAAGGACAGACACAGCTGAAGTGTGCAGACAGTATTTCTTGCATGTGCATCAGCTCCAAGTGCTGTGTGATTTCTGGCACAACAGCCTTGATTCTCAATTGTTTCCTTGAGAGAGATTTCATTTGGAAATGTGATTTATGATTTTAAAAAGGAAAGCAAAGAACGTACCACGAGCCTGCCAACTGGGGCAGAGGCAGATACGCCTAACCATCAATTAGCCAGCTGTTTGCTGAGTGCAAATAAGCTTTCAGTGATTGTGCACAGACACACACACTCTTGCATGCAGGCAAATTCATGGGGTTTATCTTACCTTTTCACCATGGGGCAGAAATATGTGTGGCTATTTAAGTCTCTTCTTGATAGATATTAAATAGGCTTTTTAAAAAGCATAGATACTTATCACACTTACTCTTCATGTCCTGGTCCATGTACAGGCTCATGCCATTTGAAATAAGCATGCAACCCTAAATGTTTAGGTACACCAATGCAGAATCCACAGGGGCTACCTGAAATCCGTTTATCTGATTTACATCAGTTTAGTCCCCAGGTCTGAACCAGAAGCGTAAAGTGTACAGATCTGAGCAGTTTTATACTAACATGTGAGGCACAGAGGAGTTTTTACTACCTGATCTCAACTTTTTACAGTGCTTGATTTAAACTACTGCAAGAAGAGCAGGGATGAGACATAGGATATCTTTTAACATTCAAAAAAGGTGATGCAAAAAGATGAGGATACCAGTTCAGAAAGAAATAAAAGGTGCAGCTGAAATAATAAAATATTTGAAGACACACAATACTACTTAAAGATGTCATAAATCTGTTCAAAGTAAATATATGTCACTATTAAAAAGGATGCTGAAAGACCAGACACACAAACAAAAAGTCTAGTGAGTTGAAGAACAGAGTAAAGGAAGTTATTACAAGGAAAAAAAATCCTCCAATAGTGGGATTCTTGCTTCTATGAGGAAAATATGAAAGGTCACAGAATTTGGTAAGTTAAATATAAAGCCAGTAAAAGAAGGCAAAAAATATCTTGAAAAACAACTTGCTAAAAGCATAAAACCCACTAACAAAAACATTTTCCAGCAAATCAGAAGCAGGTACTCTGCCAGTCAGTTGGTTTAAGTAAGCATAATTGAAGCAGAAAAAGGAAGAACTTTCCTATAAGAAAAAAATGTACAAATTATTTGCATCATTGTTTATTTATTTTGGTGAACCTCAATGATGTGGATACAACCTGGCATTCCTCTATTAGATGTGAATGTAAAAAACTCTTTTAACCTAATTTGTCAATAGAATGGATTAAAGAATCAAAAACAATTTACCAGAAATACATGACACTAACTTAAAAGTTTTGAAGGACATCAAATATAAAATTGCTGAACAACTCCTGAAATGCACAATCCAACACTAAAATTAACCTCACTAGCAAAGAATGATAAGGTTCAACATCATCTTTTTAAAAGGTTACAAAGCTTATCTAGGAAACTACAGACCAGTGTATCTGACCTTTTAATCAAGAAGTTGATGGGAACTGAAAAGATACAGGCATACTCAGATCAATATTATGCACTGGGGAGGAAACCACAGAGCTTTCACAAGGTGAAGTTGTGCCTCCCAGATATGCTAGATCTCTCTGAAATAATCACTCAGCATTTTGCCTTTGGACTGGTGATCTTGTCAAGATAACACATCTGGATTCCTAAAACAATCTTTTGGGGAAGGTTTCATACAGAAGGCTCTTAGAAAAATCAACCTGCCCTGAGGTGAGAAGGAAGGTCTTCTCTAAGGTTAACAAGAGGTTAAAGAACAGGGGAAAAACCTGCACACAGATGGAACATGTTCATGATGGGACGTTTCTGGTAGGATCCTGCAGGAATCTGTGCTGGGGTAACATGAATACAGATGTTTGACAAGTGCAAAGGGATTTCATGACTGACAGGTTAAATGCAATGTCAGCAAATGCAAAGTAATGTCTATGGGAGCAAAAAGACCCCTGCTGATATGTACAGATCGAGGAACTTTAACCATTATTGCCCCAAACAGAGCTTAATAAGCCATTGTCTTTTCAGGAAATGTTGCTTCAGGTGTCCACTGAAAGCATCAGATCAGTTTTGGCGAACTGATGTTTTAGTGACTCAAAATATTTAGGTCGCCATCCCAATCCAGTTCAGAAAAGGACATGAACACATGTACTGGCACCGGCGAAGGCTGCTCTGAAGGTGGAGATGCAGGACAGGGTCTGGTTACTTTGATCAGCCATAGTGCTGGCCTCTCATAACTTGAAATGTTCAGGAAACTCAGCCCCAAACAGCCAGGATACCTCACCTTGGAAAACAGATGGTCTATGAGAATTTGTGGGAAAAGTGAGACAGAAGCAAGTCTCATCCCTTTCTTAGAGCACGGGAGGATGGGCGCTGCTGGGCTTTTTCCACTTCCCATGTATCTTGCCATTGAGGGTGGGTGGCAGCTCCTAACTGACACCTCTATGCATCTGTCTCTACATGTGACACATTATTGTCAATTTGTTTACCTCACTTGAAGTGTCTGGTGTCATTTGACAAACACTGGAGTGCTGAGGTATCTCCATGAGGGTGGTGCAGATATGAAGCACGCGCTGCATGCTTTTGTTTTTTAGGCTTACCCAAATCACCTACCAAGCTAACTGTGGGGTATGCCTCAGTGATGCCCAGTGTTAGATGGGTTGGACATGTGTCCTGGTGTGCCTGAGGATCCAGTTCTCCCACACACTGATTTAGCTCCTGGTTACTGCCCAGAGCATCCTCTCCCTCTCCTTGCACTGGTCCTGATGTCTGCAGAAACAGAAGGCTCAGCTACTGTCCATATAGCTGGCAAGTTGTCTTGTGCTATGGTTGCTCGTGGCATTGCAGTTTCTTTTTTCTGGCTGCCTGATGCAAGCCCTGAGCTGGGCTGTGTTTCACTCCAAACAGTGAGAACTGCAGACATCACTGCTCTGTGAAACCTTCCATTCCCCGCTACTATCTAATCATTATTTGAAGCTTACTGCAGTGATTTGCCTCAATAATATATCACAGAAATGAGTTCCACTGGTTAATTATACATTGTACAAAAGCAGGGATGTAATTCTCACCCCAGGGCAGGATTTCATATCCATTCCTTACTTTCCTTTCGATTGGTGAAGCGTGCCTTTAGCAATCTCAAAACTCATTTAACCACATGGATTAAAACACCATACTGTGACAGAGGAGAAAGATGACAGAACCCCCCCAGGTCATACACATGTATATACACATACCCTCACAAGCATAAATGTGCTCTAAACCATCGATCAGATTTTAACTGTCATTTGTCCTGACAAAAGGCTCATCACCATCAGTGCCTGTTCCTGGCTCCTTCTCTCTGCAGAGAGCTTCGCTAAGTCTTCTTGCAGGCATAATTTTTTCCCAGGCATTTTAGGATGGGGAAAAGCAACTCAGAGCAGCTGGTTTTGGCTTCCTGAGGCCAGAATAAAAGGCTACCGGGATAACTGCTTTTTGATTGCTAAGGAGGATTGGTAACATGGCCAAGCATTGCACCAATCCTGCATCGGAATTTGGCCAGGCTTGGGGGCAACTTGCAAACCACCAGAGATGGAGGGTGGATGGGTCGTGCTCAGTGACCAGAGAAGATAAAGGAGCAGGAACCAGAGATTCCGCGTTCCTCTAGCACAAGGCAATGAGCAGGTTGTTTCTGCTTTCAAATTTAAGCACGCAGCTCTGCTAGCCGTGCCCATTCCTACCTTCCTATGCATGCCCAGCTTGCTGGACAGTGGGAGGGATGGCATGGTGGTACGGATCCCAGCTGTTTGGCACGGTACAGCTACTCCTAGCAATCTTGCTTGCTGGAGGTGCCAAGCCCTGAGCCAATGTGACCCTGCAGCAGACCTCTGTGTCCTTGGACAGGCAGCCCAGAGACCAAACACCTTGCACACACCTCTTGGTCTTTACCCAGACGCTATCTACCCCAAAAATGAGGGTGGTTCAGGGTTCTTCTCTATTTGGACAACAAGTCAAGGTTTTTCCACCAAAAACTTAGCAGGCAATAATTTTTTGTTGTTGTTGTTAACTTTCACAGTTTATTTATATCTTTCATGCTTTCTTTGACACCAGAAGGGGAAATAAAAATAAGAATCCCGACTGTTCCTACAGGGCTGCAGCAAGGATTGGGGGTTGTTCATACACACGAAGCAACTGTTTGCATTCAGCCCAAATTACTCCAGTTTTCAGCAGTGGGGAGAGGAGGATGAAACAAAGCCCCAGAGGAGAACTCAGAGATCATTTATACAAACCAAGCTCCCCACAGCTGCAGGGCTTATCCCTGTTCACAACTGCAGAAACTGAGGCAGGGAATGGGAAAGGACCTCCCCAGCAAAGCCCAGCCAGGAAGGCAGAAAGCATAAATCCTTCATGTTCTGTGGAGCCCACCACAGGCTCAGTGAACTAGGACCCATGGTGGGAACCAGCTGCTGCAGGCAGAAGGGATGTGAGACTGGTTGTGATGCCTGGAGAAGTCCTTGCAGTGTCTGGACTGTGGCCAGTTTTGGGGATGCCCCGTAGCACTGACAGTGTTTCTGGAGGCATTAATCCTGAGCCAATGTGTCACGTCAGAGCTGTGCAGGGAAGCAAACAGAAACCTCATCTAATGGGTTTTGGATGCCTCTTCTTGGCCCAGATAACATCTCCCAAGGAGGAGCGTGACTGAATTTCACCCTGGCTACCTCCCTGGTCTCAGCTTTCAGCTATCATTGCCACCATTATGCAGAGCAACTGACAATCACAGACACATTTGCTTTCTCTTCCTGATTTCTCTCAGCATGGCTTTTGTTTGCTAAGCTGCTTCTGACCTTTCCAAATGCCACCTCCATTTATGGCGTCCTGCCAGCCCAACCTGCCTGGGAAGGGATGCTCTTCAGAGACAATGGCTTGACTGCTGAGCTGGCTTCTTTGTCTGGAGGGTGGTCACCAACTGACAGAAGCAGGGGCACTTACTAGAATTAGATCAGCAAGTGCTGAACACTGCCAGTGGAGACATGAGGTTACCAGCTTATGCCACGGGAACCTTCTAATGTGGGTCAAATAGTCTTTGTCCTGTACAAAATTTGAGTGGATGTCAAGATCAGGATCGCATGTTCACCTCTGCTCTCTTTCATTGCTCCAGGTTTGCCATCTAAGAGCACCTGAACCAGCAGACTGGGACCCATGGGAAGCCCAGCTCCCTGCAGAGGGATTCGGGTGTCCTGGGGCTGTTGGCATCATCTGTGTAACCCAGTGCTGCTCCTGTGCTGGAGACACTGGTAAACATTGGATTTTGCACGCAACATATCAAAGACTTGGGCTCTGTGTGTTGCTGATCTCAAGATGTGTTATTGCTGTTCTTCCTGTTGCAGTGAAAGCCCTGGCGAGTGCAAGGGGCAGCCACGCAAAGAGCCAAAGAGTGCTCTGCTCTGCTCCTGGCTGGGCTCCCTCCTGCCCGAGGCCAGGCAAACAACTACCCCCAGAAATCCTCAAGCACCCCTTTGTGAAAGGGAGCAGCGATGACTACCTGGAGTGTTTGCATATCCTCCTGCATTAGGTTGTATTTGTCATTCAACCAGCAAAAGCCACATGGGCACATCTGGTATCCCGAGACCATGGTCCTGCTCGCCCCAGGATAAGCTCAGCTGTGCTCTGACCAAGCCTGCTTCTGCTCCACGGCCAGGTGCCCTTTCCGCCTTTGGCTTCCCAGCCCTGGTTCTCGTGGCAGTGGGTGCTGCCCCGGCCCTACATGCACCCCAGCTGGGTGGTGAGGAAGTCCAGTGAGAAGGAGAAGCCATGGGCAGTCCCCAGGCAGGTGTGTGTCTGTAGGAACCTGCTATCACACCACCTGGAAGTCTGAAACCCAAACAGATAGCCATTGGGCTGCATGTTTATTTCTGGTGGGACGTAAATACCGCAAAGTAGGACAGAGTCTGACAAAAAGTACTTAAAACACTCCAAGTCAGGAAGATATGGATCCTTCAGGAACAATTCAAGATTGACCTTGCCTTTACCATAGTGGACAACATGCAGATGCTCCCAGCAACTTGAAAAATTTCACCTAATCTATATTTTTCAGCCCTTCATCCTGCTGTTCCCTCCTCTTTACAGCTCTCCACTTGCTGTGTGTGACTGATGCAATAGCTCCCAGCAGGGATTTTGCAGCTTCACTGTAAAGCATCATGCAAAGTCATGGTGTTATGTACAGATTAGCTGAAACAAGACCAGTTGGAGTCCTCATTTAGGTTTTAATTAAGGCAAAAGTACCATTAACTTAGTAGAAGCTACTTGATCAAATACTGGATATAAATGAAGAGGAGCTGAATGAAGATTTGGCCAGCAATTAAGAAAACCTACTTGTAAGCACTGTGCCAGGATGCCTTGAATGATATTTCTTTTTTGGGAAATATTCTAAAAATCATCTCCTGTAGCTGTTCACACTCCTTAGTGACAAGGACAGCTCTGCAAAGGCCCCCATGGCATGTGATGGGCTTTTTGCCAGTTGCTACACACCTTGCAGAGGTGTCTTCTTCGTAAAGCAAGGAAACCTGCGTCAGGGATAGGATTTTTTTCAGAGCCTGGGCATGCCTGATAAGAAATCAGGGCTCCCCAGCTCTCACTGCACATGCAGAAAAATGTCTCCCCGTATCTGCAAGCACAGATGATAACATTTCAGAACAGGATGAATTTGAATATTCCCAGTCTTGAGGATGTCTGCAAAGGTTCTGACTACCTGGGAAGAAGTAACACCTTCCCAGAGAAGGAAAATGCACAAAAAAAGTACTTAGCAAGGTGGCTGGACCAGCTGGACCAGCAGTCCAACCTGTGCAGAAAGCCAACACAAGAGCAAAGCTCATGGCCCAGTGAACCCCAAGACTCATCTGTCAGGATGGGCAGTGTCTCACTGAACATCTCGTTTCCAGACGATGAGCCTGACCAGTAGCAGTACCTTCCCACCTGCTCCAAGGAAACTCCCAAGTGAATACCAGAGATGTGTTCAGGTATTTTGGCAGGTTTCAGTCTGTGCTCCCATGTGTGTGTCAAGGCATTGCAAGCATCATTTCTAGACCTCAGTCTTAGCAGGGAAACCAGTGGCCAAATAGCTCTGCATTGTCACAGCTACCTCTGCTCTGTCCTTCTGGAGCAGGCTAGAGGCACAGCAGCAAAGCAGGATTTTTTCATCTCTAAATTTCCTGGAAAACAAAAAGGTCAAGTACAAAAAATCTCGCTCACTTCACCCTGCAGAAATCTTGGGAGCCATGTAGAAATTGCATGCCTGGTTTGTCCACAGAGCACATCCTCCTGGAGGGCACAACTCCTTTGCTGCTCATCACTGCCCTAATCTGGTCAGGGTGGGGAATCAGCTTGGCTGGAGCTGAGCATCTGCAACAACCCTGCACTGTATTGCAGCTGCAAAGGCATTTCAAGTAGGTGCCACTTTTACTCATTCATAGGCTGAACTGGAAAAATGTTACAATAAGGAAATTGCTGCCGAGCTAAAGGAAAAGCTCAAGCATATGCCCACTGTGCAGAACTTTGTTCTAGGTTAGGAAAAACTGGTCCCCAAGCAGACTGAGATGCTGCCTGACAACCCAGGCTTGCTGGCAGGGACCACCAGGGACCGTAGCAGGGTATGGGACAAGTCATCTGGATGATGGTACAGAGGAGCTGCAAGCATGTTCTGCTGAAAGCCTTGAAGCCCCAGCTTAGATCTATCACCTTGGTTGTTATTAACAGAATAATGCTGTGCCCAGGCCACTTGCACCTGACTGTAAAATAACACCGTGCCTCTTACTTGTACTCTGTGTCTTTTCCAGAGGGATCTGAAAGAACCAGAGTGGGGTCCACATAATGGAGCATCATCAGCCCTTGCCTCTGAGCTGATTGGATTCCCAAGTGTTTTTGGATTCGCAGGTCCCAAATGTCAATAGATTTGTACCACAATCTCTTGGCCACACTCTGCAGGGCGAGGGCTGTTATGATAATTTATACCAGGATAACCTTTGCTTAGTGGGATGAATATAGGGCCAGTTAGACACAGCCTGAAAGGACCACACAAAGCACACACAGAAACAAGGGGAGGCTGCAGATCACTCTCTCGCCTTCCAAGGCTGCCTACAGAGAAAAATGTCCTCATCTCCCTGAAGGCTGCTCTCATTTTGCTGCCTCAAATCAAGTTGCTACTGTACTTGTTGACACTTTCAGAAATCAAAAGCAAATACTCTCCAGAGCAACCCTCCCAAGTATTTACTAAATGTGTGCTCCAGTGCACTGGGAAAATGGAGAAAAGGTGAAGGGCAAAAGAGAGGGGGAAAGTGAATGGCTGGGGATGCCACACGCCTTTTGCTGAGCAGATGTATTTGCCTTTACCCAAACACAGTGAATCCACTGTTACCAGTTTGGAGCCTAACGGGGTGCCATCGGCAAATGAGCAAGGGGTATTGCCAGGAAATCCTCACGGCCAGATAACAGAGCTAGCTGAAATGCCTAGCTGAAACATTTTCAAAGTAAAAATAAATAAAAAAATGCCTCTGTTTCAGATATTTTTATTTCTTTTCATACTTCTGGGATTGAGATAAGAGACAATAACCGGAAAATATCCAATTCAGGGCACTGAATGAAGAAATTCCATGACAGATTTCCAACAAAACAAAAAAATCATTCATTCAAAATAAGTGGTGGAAAATTCCTCCATCTGGCCAGCTCTGCTTTGGGAACTGTTTCTCCCCTGCACTGAGGTAACATACCACCAAGAAACCCCAGAGCTTGCTCAGCTCATCTTTGCCCCCCCGGATAATGTGCCTGAGTGGCATGTGAGGCAGCGGGGAGCTCGGCTGAGAAAATGGGAGGGGAAAGCAGGGGATCTGCATGTTGCTAGGGCCTGTCCCTTACCACAGCCCTGCCTCAGAAGAAGTATTCTGATTTTTTGTCAAAGGCACCTGATTTTCTTTGGGAGTTTTTAGCCGCTGAACCGAAGAACACAAGAAAACATCAGATCATAACAGATTGTTCCACATTGCTTCTGGTCACATCTGCAGCTGTGTTTTGGAGAGAAAGACTTAAAGATGCTTTAAACAATTTTTAATAGAGTTTGTACACCTTTTGCAAAATCACATATTTCACATCTGAAGTCAAAACCTTGAATTTTTTCCCCGTTTAACTGTGTGAACAACTAAGTTATCAAACAATTGTAATTCTTGTTTTATCTTTTTCCATTCATACCTTTTGTTCATTAATTTGTTGTTTTTATTATTATTTATTTTTATCTTGATCTTCTTATGTTGGAGTTGATTTATTTGCATTGATTAGCCAAGTGGTGGGATTCTAACAGAGAAAAAATCCTACTGAGAATGAGGAAAATATAAACACACTAAAAATCCTGGGGGGGTGGGGTGGGGGGGAGAAAATGGATCAATGACCCCCAACGAAATACTTGGCTTATAAACTTACTCAAATGTCACTGAAAAAAATTGTTATATTTGGTTTTAGAAGATCATGCTTTAATGGTACTGAATTTTGAGTGACACGTGGCCACTAAAAAAAAGTTTGGTACTGCATCGTTTGCAGCCTTGGTAGCTTAGGAGAGAGTGGAAGCAAAGCATGGTGACTACTAATGGCAGCAAGACATCTCAAGGATTTTATCTATTTATATAAATGTTCTTATTCTATATAACTTTTTTGAATACAGCAGAAAACCCCCAAGCAAGGGGAAGAGACACAAACAAGAACACGATGCACAGAGTAAAGCAAAGACTGAAAACCTGGAGGCCTTGCTTCTGCCACTGACATTTATTGATCCCTCCTGGCTCCTGCACCGTGATATTTCTGGCCTGGCCAAGCCTGGAGCTCCCAGCCCATTCCCAGTTCAGACCACAGCCCTGTTGTGCTACTCACTGGGTTCAGTCCCGGTGGGAGGCATCACCTCCTTTCTCCCTCCTGGAGATACAGAAGCTAAACAGAGACGGTGGTTTGCCTCATGTAACCCAGCTGTCCCTGAGCGTGCTCATGACACCAGGCACCTAACCGATGCTCGTCTGCTTGCCTGCCATGGGCTAGGTGGATTGCACACTCTTTGGAGCACATGCCTTCTTGCAAGAAGTCTGGGAAGCATCTTGCTGGCATACTGATTTAACAAGGATTGCTGTGCCCGATACATTGCCCTGTGAGAAACTTCCCGCTGACTGCTGCAGCTCCAGCTCCTCCAGCTCCCTTTCTGACCATGGGAACCACCACGGCACATCATGCCACGTGGCCCTTTCCATGGAAGAGGTGGTGTCATATCAGCTGGCTTAGTGAGAGATGAACTAACACAATTTTCTTCTGAACTTCATCTCTAAAAAGACAGCATGAGCAATTGTGTGCCACTCTGTGTGGTTCCAGATCAGAGTCTGACTCAGCAAAATGTTCCCATCTAAGTAATTTGTCAAAGTTGTCATGACTAAAGTGTGTATGTATATGCTTTCCTGAATCAGCACCTAGATAAGGGGCTGCTGGTATTTATTTGTAGTAAATCATTTTTATAGTTTCCCTTGCATAAAAAAAGTCCTTAAGTCTTCCTAGTTCAGGCTGTTAAATTTAGATACTGTGGCTTCTGTTTATGAGATTGTATTTAGTATTGTCAGAGCAGAGATGAACTCTAGTGTGAGCAAGGACCTCCATGTGCCGGGTGCTGTGCAGATGCAGACCGCCAGGCTGGTCGTTGCCCCAGATCGTTTACAGCTGACATATAAAGGAGAGACAGCAAATGAATCTGGGCTGGCAAAGAGCACAGGGAGGCCAGGAGGCAGCTCAGCTCATTCCAATGTACCTTGCTTCCTTAGCACACCACCAGCAAATCTGTGCAGGACTGTGTGTCAGCCTTGCAGGGAAGGAGGTTTTGGAGGGGCAATGGTTTGGGGACCCTTACAAGGGTCTCTCTACTGGTGACTCTAACAAGCAGGCGGGAAGGTTGATGCTGAACCAAAGATTCCAGTCAAGGCGAGGTGTGAAGTCAAGACTGGCCTTTTAGAGCTCATAAAACATGGAACAAGGATTCC
Source organism: Falco peregrinus (assembly GCF_023634155.1). Taxonomy (NCBI): domain Eukaryota; kingdom Metazoa; phylum Chordata; class Aves; order Falconiformes; family Falconidae; genus Falco; species Falco peregrinus. The sequence continues at coordinate 121,501,350 of NC_073723.1, forward strand.
AGCTGAAGGACTCCAGGAAATAACTCTGCTGGGATATTTTCGATAAATTCAGCTTCTGTGCGTAAGGGTGGAGGCAGGCAACTCCCTGGTAATGAGGGGTAGGTAATGCTGAGGTGATTCCCTTGATGGCTCCCTTCAACGGGCCTCTTAAAGAAATTTTCGGTTCTCCGAGTGTGGTTTTCACCCAGGCAGCCTCAGAGGGCAGACTGGAAATGGTTTGGATTTGGCCTGAAGTCAGGGAAGATGACACATACAGTATTTTTCTTAAATACACTAAGCATTAACTCTGCATTCCTCTTAGTCACACTTCAGGTATCCTTTTATTTCCCGGAGTACATCCAGCTAGCGACCTGCTCTTTAATTACATAACAAAAGTCATACAAATGCTGTCCATGCAATATCTAGGGCAGGTTGTTGCAGGTTACCTGGTAATTATCTTTCAAATTACTGAGTAATTCAAAGACGAATTACCGTGTAATTTGCTGCTTGTAGATAGCATGACCAGCACTCAGGGTGGAAGACACAGTCTATTCTTGTCTAGCAGATGGAGCCAGCACCTCTCTGTGAACACACACATCTGAAGGAAAACATAGCTGGCAAACTCAGCCTTAGCCCACGAACAGGAGGCACACTTCTGACCAGGAGCTTCCAGCTCATGACTTTCTTGTGGATTCCTAACAGTGATAATAATAGTATAATCATCATCATCATCATAATGTGGTAGCAATGACTCACGGCCTGCAGGAGCCTTACTAAGGGCTCACTTATGCTAAATAAATCCTCTGACTCTTTTCAAAGCTCCCATTAGCCATTTGCTCAAAGGGAGTGGGATTTAGCTGGATCCCAGCCATACGGGATGGAAATGTTATTTCTCCCTAGAAAAATGCTTTGATTTACTCAGAGTCACACTTTCATTAGGATTTTCAAACTAGGTCAAAACCAACCATCGCTCCTTGGCTGCTCCATTTCTCAAAGAGCCTAAGAGGAATCACAGCTAATCACAGACACACACCAGTTCTGACTCTTCTCAGTTAATTGCATGGTAAGAGGCATCTCGTAATCTGTACCTTCTGGTCTCTCCCTTGGGTAGTCACTTTAACTGCAACTTTTAACACCCCTTGTGTAAATACAAGAGGTATTTAATTTTATTGCACAGGAGGGAGACAAATACTAAGCTCATCCTAATGACAGCATCACATCGCTGAATGGGTGGGGAGAGGTTGGCTTGGTCCAGAGTGACATCACCAACCTGCGAAGAGATCGACTGAGAGTGGCAGGAGCAAAGGGTCTCTCCTGTGCTGCTCCAGGCTGCTTGTGATGCTCCCAGAGAGCACAAGCTGGGTGTCCCCACCTGAAGGTGCTAGAGATGTGATGACCTGGGATCCCCAGGTCATGCTCACCTTGATGTTGTTTAGGCAGGAAGGTAGGATCATGCTGCACTTGAAGAGACCAGCTTGAAATTCAGCAGACATCTTCCCACTCTGGCCCCAGGGGTGGGAGCCTGTCTCCTGCTATGTCAGGACAGACTGCTGCTTCGTGCCGTGCATGCTGTCTGAGCAGATGACATGTAATCCAATAGCCTGCCTTGAGCAGCATCCAGTGCTGGATGCTCCAGGGAAAAAAGCAACACCATAGACAAATGTGACTGATTAGCAATCATCTTCCAGCCTCACTCCTCAGGATTGATAATACATCCCACTTCCTCATGTGGCTCCAGAGACTGTTCACAACCAGACAGAAGCTGAACGTCTTTAGCAAAATGTTAGCTGCCTGTTGCACACCAGGCTTCAGACTTTCAGATGTGCTGTTCAACTAAATCTCCACAAATAATGTCAACCTTTTATACCCACTGAACAGGTTGCTTCCTGACAGAACTGATGTCCTGCTGCCCTTGTTCTGCCAGGCAACCAGGGAGCAGCCAGCTGCTTATTTCTATAGCGTTTGCTATTCCATGGATAACATCAAATATACTTGGGTTATATTCTCCCCATTCACTGGTCCCAGGCTTTGAAGGCTCTCCTTGCACAGACAGCTCTTCTCCCTCCAGCTGTGATGCCTCTGCCAATCTCACTCCTCTTGGACATTTTCTACATCTGTTTCATTGGTTTAGAGCTGAGATGATTAGTGCTGAATGGAAGGATGAGGACACACGAGGTAACAGCAGCACAGTATTTTCTCGCTCATGGTCCAACATTTTGTAAATACACTGTCACCCTTGGTGACTTTTCTTCACTGCTATATGCTAAGCTGTCTAACTGCCTTCACCAATGCTTCTGTCTGTCACCATGTATTCTGTTAACATCACTACCAAAGTTTTCCTCTGTAATTTGCACTCTAGCTGAGTGAAGTTGACTTACTAGACTTGATTGCTTTGGTTACTTTGGCTTTCTCTTGGGGAAGAGCCAAACCAGATGCTCATATGGGTTATTTTAAAAAAAAAAAAAAAAAAAAAAAAAGATACTATGGCATGGTTATGGGAAGCGGATCTGACCTGCTAAAGCTGCTCTTGTCCAAGTAATTGTGTGCATTTACTATCAGATAGACCATGCAAGTGGTGAGGAAAATTTGCAGACAGAAAAATTGCTTCTAATGTAGCTATTCTCTCCCTTGGGAGATTGCATTCTGGAGGAAAGGAGTTCTGTGGTACAGGTGTCCATGAAAATGATGAACTTCTAGCAACCTTGCAATAACTAGGGGAAGAGAATTCAGAGCTGTGAGCTGGAGCTGTGGAAGGTCATGCCTGGGAAGTGTGGTCTACCCTTCGGTCTGCTTTCTTGGGATGAGATACCCGTCTGCTCTGGGGGTCTGCTCTGCCTTGGCAGTCCTGAGCGGACCAGACTTGTTCCCGATCCCTGGCTGGCTCCTTGGTGCTTCTGTAGTATTAGACATGAAGGCTTAATATGGTATCCTGGTGTCCACAGCCTTCAGCTCTGATTCATGACAAAACAAATTTTTGAGAAGAAATTATGTGCTTACTCAAGCTATATGCCATGAGAGATCGCCTATAGTTTTGACAGCCAGCCAGAGTGCACATGCACACTATGCAATATTAATACTAGTAAAGAAATTCAGATTTAAAACTTTAGCTATACTGTACATATTGCAGTAATGGCAGAGGGCTTATAAAAGCTCATAAAGTTTGTGGACTGCTTTGCCATTTCAAATAAATGCGTAGAAAAAGACTAACTGTTCTCCAAAAAAATCCCTGGGAGGAATATATCGCATCACTACCATCTTTCACAGAAGCCAGAGCACATTGCATGTTACTATATAAACACACGTGAAAAGGAGACATTCTGTTTCAAAAGGTTTCCAGTCCAGGGCTCAGCTCTGTGAAGATTCACAGTAATGTTTGACTTGGGGTGCTGACCAACTCCTGCAGGACGAGAAGTAGGCGGCATCCCTGAGACTGGCCAAGGAGGGATGTGCACCGTAACAGGCGGCACTTCTTGACCCGGTGAGGGCTGCCGGAGCCTGCTGTCACTTGAGGCTGGCAGGCAGAATCGGCATGCTCAGAAAAGCATTTTCTTCATGGGCAGCAAGTCCACAAACACGTATTTAAAGGGACAAGGCAGGGATGTCCTGTCAGGTATTTCTAATCCAACTGTCGTGGATGCTGGGTGAATGCAAGGGGAACAGACAGCAGAAAGCAGCCATGCTCATGTGCTCTCCTTAAATAGCAACTCCATTGCCGCTGCCAGAGACTGAGCCCCGGGCAAGATGCACCATCAGTCTGACCCACTTCTTAGCTTATGATTTCATGCATGCAAATAATTCTACTGATGTAAACCACAGAAATATTTGCAAAATCAAGACTCAAATGAAGTTCATTAAATCCCCTCTTTTGGCGCTGCTCCTGTGAATTGTGAAGGGAGGAAACAGACACCAGATGTACAAGGACTCCAACCAGAACCTGAAATGGAAAAGAAGTCAGCACAGCAATGACTCTTTTGTAAGACAGTTCGAGTCTCTGGCTGAGCCGAATGCTGAGACCTGAGGTCCCTCGGGATCTTTGGACATGTAGAGGAATCAGGGGTTTTTTCTCCCTTTTGCCTCACAATAATTTACATCCATGATGAGGCTTTCTCCTTCAGCCTGTGGCTATCCAGCACTCCTGACCAGCTGGCTAAGCACCTACTGCAGACCTTTAGGAAGTCTAAATATATGCACTCCCTCCACCTAAGCTGTGCTGCAGTTTGCTAGTGCTTTAAGAATTCAGACAGGTTGAATAGGTAACATTTGCCCAGAGATCCGTTCATTTTTCCCTGTCATAGAGCTCATTTTAGGTCAGTCATTGCCTCAGTTGTTTTTAGTGCTCCTAAACTAAGGTTAGCACATCTCTAATTCCTGGGATTGTTCTCAACACCTTTCGAAGGAGCTATTCATGGCTGACTGTGGTTTCTCCCTGTGGGCAACACAATATTGTTTTTAATGCTACTATCTATACAACAGAAGCTTTAGAAATCAGGAGTCACTTCAGGGGAAGTATTTCTTTATCAGTCTGTGGTAAAGACACACAAAAAAATGTTTAGCATTTTTGAAATGCATTTTTTTGAGACCAGACTCCTTTGTCTGGCAGCAGGAACTGAGGCTACAAAGTACGTTTTACCTATGGTAGGGTCTCAATAAGATCTTCAGGTCATATCAGGCCTTTTGGTATCAACAGCCCCCTTGACTGTGCACTGCAAATGCCACATCCAGTTTTCTGACACACCCCCACCCCCACCCCCAGTGATATCTTGTTTCTTGATCTTTTGGGGACAATGTGCCTGCATCCCCACGGAGCAGTTTGTTTTACTCAGCCACAGCCCCCGGGTTGATTAACCTTACTCCATGGGTGAAAGCCTCTAAAGAAATGGTTTTGGAATTCCCAAAGTTTCCATGACTTGTCCACGTCTCCTTCCTCATCCCCTTCTCCCTGCTCATTTCTCACCTTAGTGCCCACAGCATTTTCTCTTTGGCTTTAGAGTTTTCCCTTCTTCCTCTGCTGGGAGATCCTGTTTCCTACCTTCTCTCTCCCTTTCTTTCTCCCTCTCTCTTTCTGTCTTGCTTGCTTTCTTTCTTTTGCTTTATTCTGCTTTCCTCCCTTCTAGGCCATTTATCTTCAGACTGTCTCCAGATCTCCTGAAGACAGGGAGGAGGCAATTCATGCACATTCAGAAAACAGTGTGTAGGCAAAGGGGATAAAATCATCCTCCTCTGCCTGTCAAATTACCAAATGCCCAATGTTACCAGCATTTGGTATTCATGGGTGCCTGCTGTGTGCTCCTTGGGTATGCCAGGAAGGATGACCAGACCCCACAGAGCTCCCACACAAACCTAGGAAGGGCCACAGGAGTCCTGGACAGCTGTCTGCCCAGGACAGCAGAGCAGACTGACCAGCAGGTCTTTCTGGAGCTGTGTGGAGCCTAGGATGGGAGCTGAAAACACAGTGGCAGGCCAGGGAGTAACTGCTGAGCAGTGTTCAGACAGCAGGAGCAATGAAACCGCCAGGAAGGAGCCAGACATCCCATAATTTAAAGAACTGAAAGGATAAACTTGGAACAATCCGGTTCTGATTGTCTGTTTTTTTCATCAGGGAAAACATCTCCCTTCCCCAAATGAAACCTGTGCCTACTGTCCACATTTCAAGGAACAGAATAACTGTTTTGCTGGACAGGCTTTCACCAGGTTTGCCTTCTGAGCCCTGCAGTGAGAGTGTGCATTTCCACACTGACCCCTCCATAGCTCCTGTCATGCTGAACTTCCCTGTGGCACGGAGGAAGCAGAGCTCTGGTGAAGCTGCGTCCTCCTCCACCATGTATAAAGTGGCCATATGAGGACCTCCTTCTTTGCCCCGTGTTTTTGTTTGTCTTATATAAGTTTTATCTTGACTACAAAACAGCAGTATATTGAAGGACAGTTAAGAATGTATTGCTGCCCAGAAACAGAAGATTGGTTAGGTACAGAGTCCTGGCTGGTTTGTCTCACCCATATAAGCAGGAATATTTTATTGAAAGAGTTAACTTATTCTGCTGGAATGTGGCTATACCTTACGTACTTTCAATCATGCATGAATTGCCAAGAACAAAGTGGACTGTCATTTTCTGTTGGAGAGCTGTGCATCACAGAAAGTCCCTTATGCACCTGTAAAACAAAGACCTTGAAGGATTTCAGAATCCCCTGGGCTCTGGAGCAGAGCCCAAGGCAGAGCCCTTTGCTCTGATCTGGCTCTCCATCTTGCTGTGATGAAGAACAAAGATGTCATCAGCAGTCATGTGCAGAAATGGAGCATTTCACTGTCCCAGCTGGGAGAAGAACATTCCTGTGACAATGATACACAATCAGCAATTCCCAGTGTGTACACTGTTGCCCACTGCCCCACTGGGCTTTCAAGAAAAAATTTCCCCTGCTTTCATGGAGTGCTCCACTGTCAGTGGACCTCAGAAAACATTATTGGAATAGTCTTCTTTTTGGTGAAGTTAAAAAACCTAGCGTAAAAAACCCGAACTTTCTTTACAGGAAAGGGAAAGGGAATCCTGTTCGATTTCTTTTAGACTTTTTTTCCCCCCAGGTTTGTGTATTTTTTTTATTTTGTTCTCTAAAAGGAAAACTGTAGCAGAACAAACCCCTTGGTGTGACATGATCGGCCTCCACATCACATACTGTACCTTTGACAGTATGAGTAATAGGTTACTCCCTCGTGCAATGCTGCTCTTGCATAGCAAGCTCCTGTTAGTTCTCTGTGTTTATTCTGTCTTATCTTTCTCACATTTCATCACTTTCTTGTTATGTTTGCTCAGCTAAGTCATTAAAACCACTTCATTTTTTCTCTTTCCATGTTTAGCCCTAGGAAATCAGCTAAGCCTATGTAATTGATTTAGCATTTAATTTCTCTAAAACACCCTCTTTCCTACTATGTGTCTGTGGTCCTGAGACATTTACATTTCTGGCCAGTTTGGCTGGTGTGAGAAGGAAACCTCTAAGCCAGCTCACAGCTGTGAAAGACAACGGGGAAGGCTTCTCCATCTACAGTGCAGGTACTCTCTGCTGCTTGTAGTTGCAGTGATGTGTTAAATGCCTGTTCCAGTGTTGCACTGCACAAATGGGCAGCAAAAGAGATAAATATCACCAGCTTCTGGTTGTCTACGTTTCCGTTCTCACCTGCAGTGTGAAAAGCTAAGTGCTCTGTTGTTTCTATGTTATAAAACTACTTGATGGAGGATTAAAAAAGTAGAAGAGGCAAGCAGACATATCTGAGTCATTCGGCTTTGTCTTGTTTCTCACAACCCTGATTTCCACAGAGACATCAGCTCAGCTTCATCACGAAAGTACAAATCAGCACTCCAGCACCAGTAACAACCCCTCTCACATGAGATCTCCAAGCTCCAAAGACCTTCTCAGCTCCTCTGGGTCCTTTCCTTCCAGGCTGTTATGCTGCATGGTCCTCTTCAGGAACTAGTCAAGCTCTGGCTTAAAATGAGGTGGGTCCCACAGCTCCTGCCCCACCTATTCAGTGCCCCAAGTCCTAGAAACCTCCATGCAGTGTCATGACACACAGGTACTCCTTGCATCACTATGGCCCTTAAGTTTAAGTACCTTGCAAGCCTTCCTGGTCTTTTGCTGCCTGGTAAATTTGTAGAGATCTTAGTCTTTGTTCTGCTGGGTGAGAGGAGTCAAGTTTTTGGACTTTTCTTCTGGGGAAAGCTCTGAGGATGCGGCTTTGAAAGCTGCCTTGGCAACTCTACGGGCAGTTCTCAGGCTGACAGAGCTTCATTTGCCTTACCCAGACAAGCCAGCCAAAAACAAAAGCAGGTACCCTTTCCCTTGATCCATCCCCTCTGGAGAGCACTTCCATGCTGCTGTGGGATGACTCAGGGCACAGCCTCAAACCAAACTCGCCTGGTGATTCGTGTCACCATCATGAGCTTCGGGACCTCCCATGGCTTCAGCGGGTGAACAGAGTCCTTCCCTGTCCCCCAGCATCTTCTGCCTCTCCTCAGACAGAGGGTTTTTGTTGAAAATGGATTTAAATGGATTTTAAAAAGGGTGATATTTAAAAAAAACACCAGGCAAACAAAAGAAATCCCAGCTGAGCCCATTACACGTTATTGAGTTAAATAAGAGGGATTTTACACAGCTTGTAATTGGGTTTTAAATCATGGTTCTAAACAGCTGCTGATCTCTAGAAAGCTTCAGAAAGAGTGTGCTGAGGCACAGTCCCTGCTAGCACACCATGAGCAGAGCTCCCACATGCCATGAATGGGCACATTTACAATCCAGATTTTATATTTGGAGAAAGAATTTGCTGACTGCTAATCTCTGCTGATTGATAATGTTTTTACAAAGCCACCACGGAAGGTTTGCTAGTCTTGTCTAGAGAGTACCAGACTTTGGTCAAGCAAAGCCCTTTATCCAAAAATATATATTTGTCTATAAAGTGTGATTATTATTCTTAGGAATGCCAGGTACGGATGCCTATATTTCTTGTTCTTGTTAAGTGCAAGTTGTTCTACAGATAAGAAGGCTAAAGAGTACAAGATAGGCAAGGTTTTTCAGGATAGATAATACCTTCAATTAGACCAAAACCAGCATTAAAGAATTCAGACAAACTTTCAGACATGGAAGCAGACGTGAAGGAAACCCATGTGTCCGATAGCTGACAAGTCCTTTTCTGTCCATTTATCACAAGAAAGATATCACACCTTCCTAAAAATCTTTTTTTTTGTTGTTGTTGTTTAGTTTAATTCCCATTAAAAGTGGATCAAGCTATAGAGAAACAAGGCAGACTTGTTCCACAATGAATACGTCCACAGTGTGAATTACTTGCTGTTTTCACAGTCAGACAGCACTGCTTAACGGCAACCTTTTACTTTTATCAGTAACAAAGCCAAATTGCTTGTGCTAAAATGATTTCAGCTTTCATCTTGGTGTTTGACTGTACCAGAGCGGTATCACTGAATCATCCAGTTACTGGGACAAGGGTCCCTCTGAACATGTGGGTAGGAAGATCTGCCTTTAATATGCTGGAGTGAAATAGGATTTCTGACAGTTTGAGTCCCAATCCTAACAGGAAAGGTAACATTTCTGGCAGTGTTGAAATCTGGCACCTTTCTCCAGACAACACCATTTTACTCCCAATAATCATCAAGTAGTTATGAGTAACAGATGATTTCCTAGAAATCAGGATCAAGTAGTGAATGTCACTCAATATTCCAACAAGCTAAATTATTTGGCTATGGAGCTCTCAAGAAACAATCAGGCCAGATCCAGTTTCTAATAATTACGAAGGATGATCAAACCTCTCTGTTATGACAGATGCAGATGGAACAGATTGTTCCTTCCAGCTCTGCTCTGCCAGCAGAACCAGCGTTTCGCTCAGCTCTGAAAGACTTTTACTGTCACACAATTATTGTAGGTGTAAACTTCAGTTTTAGAGTACAACAGGCAGGTGGGATTTTCTGAAGGGCTGTATCTGCTAAGTGATGACAGCTGGCAACAAAATACCGTGGTGAGCAAAATAAAAGAACAAAATATCAGGATGAGATGAGTGGGTGCTGCTTTGTGTTGCATTTATAAGTATATAAGCAGTTCATTAAAATAAGTCCAGTTGCCAGGGCTGACATCAGACACGTGCGCTTGCACAGTGAAGTTGTCCCCCTCGTCTCGTACCCTTCAGCACTTGCCACAACAGGAGCACAGCAGAGCTCCTGACCGGGGTTTTCAAAACTAGCAGTGTACCAGTGGAGCTGGTAAGAAGCTGTTTAGTCACTAGAAAATACAGAAAACTGGCTGTGTTAGATTAAATGCAGGAATTTAACATGTGCCATATTCAACATTTCAGCCTGTGGAGGCTCCAGCCTGAGTTGGGCACCTTGTCAGTGGGTGACAGAGGTGGGAACACACCTTCGAGTGAGGGTCACAAACAGTGTCATGCTGAGCTTGCCCAAAGCTGATGGTAGGAATGTGAGAATAACAGTATCAGTCACAACCCCAAAGGGATTTAGGTGCCTGTCATCACACAAAGCCTGCACCATCCTGCTTGAACAGCTCAGTGGTTAGGGTTCATCTTGAGCACTGGGGGGATTCAGACCTTTCTGCTGCTGAATGGGACATGGGCCGTGTTCCCACCTCCCAGATGGGGCCTGAACTCCTGAACCCAGAACTGCAGGAAAGTGTCTTTCAACCTTTCCTGCTGCAGAAACTCCTCAGTAAAACCCCTGATGCTCCTTCATGCACAGTTGATATCCAGTGCTCTCTCCAGCTACACAAGTGTCCTAACACTGAGCTATAAAGTCACGTCCCCAAGCCCAGTAAGCATCACTGTCTCCACACCAGCGGACTGCAGGGAGCCTGAAGGTCCCTGACACACAAGTGAGCAGCATTCCCTTAGCAGATGACTGAGAGCTTTCCCACATCTCTGCTGCACCCACAGTGTTGGTGAGAGCGGGGAAGAAGTGTGAAATCCTGCTTCAAGCACCCTGCAGGGCGGCCACCCCAAGCTGCCACAGTGCAGATTTCCATTGCGCTTGGGACAGGCGGTGGTGGAACAGGGAGAGGAGGAGGGCTGCCAAGTTGGACACCATACAAAACCAGCACCAGGGACGTGGCGAGACGTTTCCCACTTGAAAAGCAAACAAGGAAGATCTCATGCTTTTGCATCTGTGTCAGCGTGATGGGACTGCCCCCGGCTGAACAAGTTGCCAGCCCCTGACAATTATAGCCCTGGTAATCTGCATTATCCAAGGAAGATGAAGCATTCAGGTAAAAATAGCAAGCGGGTCAGAAGGAGGTTATAGAAATACCAGAGGATTATTCATATTCCTTCAGGTAGCTATGAGAAACAGTTTGAACACAAGAATGACAGATTAAAGGTGTTGTTGACAGAGAGAAATGACTGCTCTGAGGTCTAAGCTACATTTAACCCTCTTTCTTTGGATGTACAAGCCAAAACCTTTTTCAAAGGGAGATGGCCATAAAGAAGTAGCAAAAAATAGCACACATGGTCCTTCCGTGCCAATAGTGACCTGAGAGCAGAGTGGGGAATCAAACAAGAGGTTCAAGCTGCCTCATCCCAGGGAAGTGCCTCTACGATGCTGCATCTTTGCCCTTTCTTGGCACATGTGGGTCTGAGCAGGGACACTGCTGGGACCATGAGGAGTAGCAGACTCACATCCTAGGGGGTTTAAAAAGTTCTCTCCTGTTTTCAGAGCAGAGCAGAATTTATTGGGGGAGACTATCAAAGCACACTTAAGAAATTATATTTCATGCATCCACTGTCCTAAGTGAAGATAACAGGTAGCCACAGAAAATACAGACCATAGATTTAGAAATGCCTGACAGTTTTCTACTCAAGGTGTTCTGGCCTTGGTTTCTCAGTCACTTTAATTTCATCTGTCACAGGAAGATCTACCTGTAAACCTTATTAGATTAAAACTAGCATAAAACAGATGAGGCCAGAAAACTGTTTTTCTGCCTCCTCAAAATATATTAAAAAAAAAGAGCAGTGTGGGGTTTTTAAAGCAAATGTGCTTAATCGACATCAAAAGAGCACAGAGCAGAAGCTGCTAGAACTGCTTATGGCTTGGGCCAGGGTGCGATGGCCTCCTGTCCCAGCTGAGCTGCACCGAGGACCCCCGTGAGAGCCCAGGCTGGGCCCCCAGTGCTGCCAGCATCCCCCAAGGCACCTCCCCAGCTGGGGTCCCACATACCCATGCAGGGCCATGGCCGTGGCTGAACTGCAGACCAGCACTCCTACAGTGTCACTCAGGCGAGGACTGAAGAGCCATGGCTGAGCTGGACCCATGGGTGTGGGTGGGGACCCCAGGTCAAGGCCATCAAGGCCAATTAGTGTCCTCAGGACCCTGACAGCCTAACTGTTTTGCACCTGTGGACATTACGATGCACTGTTCACAGCAGCTCTTGCATATGTGCCATACAACATTCAGCCTTCCTTTGAATTCCCCCCGCATCCACCTCTCGCAGACAGTCCTCCTCTCTTCCTTGTCATCAGCCGGTGCATGACAGCAGATGTGACATGGCACGAGGGAAAGTGGCTCCTAGGGTGCTGGCTGGTTTGGTGGGGGTGGTCACTGCTGACAGCTCTTGTTGGACAGTGATGAGCTGATCTCCCTGGAGACATCAGGGGCCTTCTGGGGCCAGCACTGTCTGCCAGAAGGTGTTGAAAAGCAAGGGATGCTGACAGCCTAGACCAGGTCTCACTGGAACGTCAGGTAGGGGAGCATTTGGGGCATCTGTAGCACTAATAACTTTTAATGCTTTTATGTATGTGCAGCAGAAGGCAATGTATTATCTCTGTGAATGCTGGGCAACACAGGCATGAGTGAGTAATGCTCCTACGAGTAGCACAAGGTCAGCTTGCCAAGACCCCAGAGAGAAGAGGGACATTCCATCTTGGAGCATCTCCCCCCCAAAAAAAAACCCAAACCTGCAATGTTGCCAGAAGAATTGGCCTGGCAGAGCAGTGTCGCCTAAATGGCAGCAGGTTTCCTTGGCTGAGCACAGAATGATTGACCCTGAGACAGAGAAAGGGAATGGGAATGGGAATGCTGGAAGGGATGGACAAGCTGCCTCAGGAGGAGAGGTGGAAAAGGTCCGTCCAAGCTGTGAGAGACAGAGCCCTGGGATGCACAGCCCACTGACCTCACCCAGGGTGACATTTATGTTGAGTGAATGAATGGCGGTGTCTTTTCTTCTCAGGCCAGGAAGGTGTGAAATCAAATCTTCAAGTATTATTAAATCAGGTTCCCTTGCCCCGCTCCCCCTCCCAAACTCCTGAGTGAGAAAATGACCCAGTGAATCCTCAGAAAAACCTGGAATCTAGGCCGCACCAAAACTATACTTAAATTTAGATTTAAGATTACAAAGGTACCTCAGAGGAAACCATTCCTGGAAAGTTAGAGTATTTTGCCCATTTTTGTCAGTGATATATTTTGATGTTTCATTTCAGAATGGCTTTTTTCCCATCCCCGAGCAGAACTGACCTCCATTTCCCTCTAAAGGGATGAGAAAAGAGTTGAGCAATGTGCAGATAAACTCTGGCATGCTGAGCTGTACCCAAGCAATCCTCAGACCTGCCTATTATTTGCACACCTTTGTCCCTAAGCAACACAAGGGGCTGGAGCAGAATCTGGTCCCACAGAACTTGCTCCAGCACAACCTAGCAAGCGCTAATAGAGTCTCCATAGCATGTAATTAAATCTTGGTCTAGACCAACATGTCTTATAAAATCTTGGGTTTAGGTCTAAAACCCAAGTAGTCTCTGTGTCTTCCCATGCCCAAAGACTACTTGTGTGACAGACTCCAGTGCAGGACAGAGATGGGTTAGCCTCAAGCAAGCTCAGAATGATGTGATCTTAAGCTCCAAATGCTTGCAAAATGTTGCTCCTGCTACCTCAGTTTGCTCATTTTAAGTTAGGTCAGGTGTCTCCAGCCACTACAGCCAGTGTAGTGAACAGAGTCAGGAAGTCTCAAGATGTTAAACATGGGACCATTTTGCCATTTCCTATTCATGGTTCATGGGAACACAAAGCAAACTGAGTGGTACCATGGAAACCCTTTGAACCCTGTAGCAATAGAAAAGATATTAAATTACTTCCTTCATTTTTCTCATATTTATCGGGTCTCAAGAGAGATTACTTATCTGAGAATCTAGCTAAAACAAAGCAGACACAGTACATCTCACCACACAGGGAGTTGTGGTCAGTAGGGAACAGGTCTGTTTGCATCGCCTCCAGCCGGGGATGGGTATAGGGACCATACAATGGCCTTAGGTAATGGTGCCTTCCCCCAGGGTGGGGGATTAGTACCAATTTACTGACATTTCATAGAACCATAGAAATACTTATGTGAACTGAAGAGAAACCAGAATATATTTGTGGCACTGTCATGGCAGGATTCATTTGCAGGAGTAATTTCAAACTCTGGAGGTGAGCCACTGGCTCTTACACCAAGGTCACAACAGAGAGACTTCAGTAGCACCACACACAATGTCCTACAAGGCATTTTCAAATATCCCTAGCCAGAGTCCCAAAGGGCTTTCTGTCTTCAGTCTGGTATCTAAATGCTGCTGAGATTTTAAAATTTTACATCGTCCCTCAATGGCTGAAAGATTTCTGTCCAGGAAGGATGGGACAGCATCAGAGTGGGCATGCAGAGAACAGTGCGTGGGGACTGTGGGCTGGTGGAGTCTGAGACCCAGCTTGGTAAAGCAGCCTATGAAATATTGAAATACTTAGCCCGATATTTGTCAGTGACATGTTTCATTTTCAAATGGTGGGGGTTTTGCCACAGAACTGGCCCCCATTTTACTCTGAAGGTATGAGAAAATGGTTGAGTAACCTGAAGTACCTGGGACTGAAAGCCTGGATGGGGACCTGCTGCCCAGATCTCAGCCTGAACACCAGCTGTGCGTCAGGGAAGGTGCAATGGGGCTGAGGAGAGCAGAAGCTGTCGGCACCCTTGTTGGGCCAGGGAGGAAGAACATGCCTTTTCCAGTGAAAATGAAGGGCAGGAGCCTAAGGGCACAGGCTCCTTATCAGGGAATAAGCAGGGGTGTGAACAGAGGGCATAGCTGCCACTCTGGCAACTGCTAATGAGCACAATCTTATCTGGTGTGAAATGTGAGCTCAGCCCCTTCTCTTGAAGAGAAAGCTGCTCCGTGGGGTGTTCTGCACCTTCCCTCTCCCCTCTCACAGCCTGGGTGTGTGGCCCTTCTGCCCTGCCTGCCCCACCAATGCTGACAAGTTCATTACCAGCTACTCACAGGAGACCCCCACATGCAAGGTCTGGGCCTCTTGACTTCAGATACCAAGTCTCTTAGACCCCTCAACATTCCTCTGAGGCACATAAATGCTCTGTGCAGTCTCTGGGAAGGGAGGTATCCGCAGCCATGTTGCATTAGGGCGGCAGGACCATGTTTCCCATCACTGGAAGTTGTTCCAGAGGTTTCTGCACAAGAAGGTGCTGGGATCTGCAGGTCTCCCTGTGGCAGTGCACACTGCCGTGTCACCCTGGCCAGGCCCTGATGACAATGCCAGGCGCATTGAGCACTGTGCCCAGCACTTGCACCTACCACTAATGATGTTGGGTACTCAAAAGCCTGGCAGCCTGGTATCAGCAAGGCTCTCGTCCTAGTAAATGGTGCAGATGACAAAGATGCAACTGTGTGCATGTCCCTGCATATGTGTAAGTACCCTCCTCTGGTGCATCTGTTCGTGACAAGCATCTGCTCAGAAGTGTGGTGAGTCCATGTTGATGTCTATGTGCCTGTGCCTGCATTGGTGAGGCTATGAGGGGTGGCATATGTGTTTGCTTGTGTGGAAGGTACATGTCCATACGTGTTCAACCATGCATTCAGGTGGTGGTTGTTTATTTGGTGAAGTCCTTAACATTTTGTATCTGTTTCCTTCAGCAGAAAATATATAATTTTAAATTAAACTGGAAGCTAAATGTAATTCACACATTGGAAATGATATTCAGCACATCTGTGCTTCAGGACAAGTTGTGGAAAATATGGAGTTTTATCTATAGGCAAGACTCTCTTTGGAAAGATATCTTGAAGTGTTTTTTGCTTCTTTGCTTTCCCTGTGCTCTGTGGGAGTTCAGGCAGCAGACTCCAGTCCCTTCTCTCCTGATGGTAAATGTGTATCTTTCAGCAATTTTGGCTTCGTGTTTTAAAATACCAGTTGGATCTACCATCTGAAATTATCTCACATTTGAATATGTCTGTATTTTTAGTTACTCATTCACATGTGTGGCATCAGACTTATGCTGGGACCTGCTTGGAGCATTATCGAAGGAGCGCACAGTGCAGAGTCCAGCCCTGGTGAGATGTTGCATCACAGAAGCTGCCAAGTTGGGAACCTCGCCCCGTGCAGCTGCAGGCAGCAGAAACCAGCACGGGCAGAGGCAGCACAGCATGGGAGACCTGCTTGAGTCCTGGACAACCTCTCAGAAGAATCCCAGTTTCTCCCACGAAGTGTGAGGGGAACAAACGCTGAGCTGGCCAGCTGGGATGGGAGCGGGTGGGAAGGGCAAAGCTCCCAGTGAAATACAAGTGGAGGAGGACACAGAGGGGACAGTTTAGACTGGACATCCCTGCACTGGTCCTAAGTGTGCACACACAGCCTTCCTCTGCGTTGACAGGATGTGTCCTCTGAGGGTACAGGGAGAAGCACAGATAACATATTTATTCTCTCCTTAACATCTTTCAACACAATTATCCTCTCTCTGTGCAGGCAGCAGAAGCTGCAGTGCCAGGACAGGGTACATTCAGAGTTCACCGTTTACTGCTTTGGCTTTGATTTTCCAGACTGTTTATTGAATGTCCTTTCCAGAAAAGAGTTTTTAACTGCATTGAGGCTTGTTACTGTCTAGACATGATCCTGAAAGACATGGCTCTTGGGTCCTCCTCTTGGATTGGCCAAAGGTTTCCTTTATAACCTCACCTTTGAGCTCACCTGTGAAATTACCTGATTCGAGCCATTCAGCTGTTACCTGTGAGAAGGCTGGATCCTGCTTAACACTTTGCTGAAATTTATTTCTGCAGAGACCCAGTGTTAGTCCAGCACTTCTGAAAATTTAGGCAGGACTTGCAGATTTTTGTCACCCTGAGATGCAAGGGCTGGTGCAAGACTAACCACGTTGATGCTGATACAGCTAGGTTGGATAGGAACAGGGCAGGTACAGTCCTTGTGCTCAGGCCAGACAGAGGTGTTTTTAAAACATTTATAAGAATCATTAGCAACTACCTGAACATACTGTCTTCCAGCCACGTGCTGTTCCCAAAGTCCCCCTTTCATGCAGCCCTCCCACAGCTCTGACACCCTGTAGCCTGGTTTGCTGCCACCATGGTTTCCACACCAAACCTCCAACAAGAGGTTAGCCCAAGGGTGACAGAAGTTGGCCAAGCAGCCCATGGAGGATATGTGCTTCCCGTGCACCCCCTTCTCCCATGGGAAGCTGAAAATGAAATTCTTTCAGACCCTGCAAGAATCTCAGATGTAAGACAAATACAGAAACTAGCCCAGAGGCTTGGGACAGCATGCACAGAAATAATTTGGTTTTGAACTAGGTTTCACTCATGTTTGTAGTTTCTAACGGTGCTCTAAGACCCGGGTGCAGAGGCAGAATTCCAAGCAACAGACGATGTTTGTAACAAATCTTTGAGGGCTGCTTTTAAAGATGAGCCCTCCAGGTCTCTATTCCCTTCAGAGTGGGAGAGGTGACTTGAATTATGTCTGCTGGCCCTAGTCATGTACATACCTGTATGTTTATAATCATAGACTTAGAGTAAAACACGGAATTATACCATTCTCTGTGTATTCACATTGCAGAGCTCTCATTATTTCTTTGTCTTGACTCTGTGCACTGGGCAAATGGACAAGAAAATTTTGCGATAGAGCTGTTTGTGGGTTTCAAGCTTCTTTTTATTTCTTTCTCCCTGAATGTCGAGAGAAGTGCCCATAGCCTGGTCAGCACCTGATATATGGGAGCTCTCCTCCCAGATGATAAACTCTTACTTACAGGAGCCTTGTCACTCTTACAGAAATGAAACCTCCCTGTGGCTGTAAAACACATGGCCGCACTGCCAAGGACTTCAGGACCAGAACTGACGAATGACATCAGCATGATCTCAATGCATCAGGGAAGCAGAGTCAGCATAGCCTGGAGCATTGGCCTCTCCTTGGTGACACTGCTGGACCGGTGAGCTGTCACCATGCTACCCATTGAGGTGTCCATCTGTGAAATGGGGGTAGAAATGCTTCCAGAAGGTCTGTATGGAGCCAGGTTGTATTTTCAGTCAGCTGAGAATAAGCACGTCTTCTTTGCTTGCACAGAGTGCTGGCAGCCTGTGCTCTGGTGCCGTGGCCTTCGTGCTCTGCTTGCTCCTCCCGGCACTGCTGAGCTTCCCCTGATGTCAGCGCATGTACTCCTGATGTGTCTTGCTGCATGAGAGGGTACCCAAGAGTTTCATCATTTTATGGGGAGAGAAACTCATGCAAGGTGATGAAGGAGCCATCTGCTATCCTGTTGTGCCACGAGGGTGGAAAGAAAATACGTTTCAGAAAGCCTTCTCCATGACATTGAAACTGGATCGTGCTCTCATATGGGCATCTGTGAATCTCTCCTGACAAAGTCACTGCTCCCCGGCTATTCGATATGCTCCAGTCAGAAATCTCATGTGCCAGGCGGTGTGTAACCTTAACAAGATATCAAATCAGTCAGCCTCACACACCCTCAGCTTTTAGGAAGGCAAAACCCATTCAGGCATCTGTAAAGCTGGTTATGTTTTATTAAAATGTTGCTGGAGAATAGGTCACGATGGAGGATTTCTCTGAGGGAGAGACATCTGTGGGCCAGGAGAACTGATGTGAAGGGCAATGCCCTTGACTGGCAGAGGTAGGTGTGGGCAAGATGTGCTCTTGGGTGGACTCCTCCAACACCACCTGCATTCGCAGCTGAGCAAAAGTGTGAATGTATGTGACAGTGATGTACATGAGAACCGAAGCAGGGCAGCATCTGACAGTCCAGGAGAGGTTTGGCTGCCTGGTTACGAGATGTTCTGAAATAAGAAAAGGGAAACATGCTAGAAATTTTAATAATTCTCTGGAAATAAAGACTAAGATGAAAGGGGAAGATGTTTTGGCTTGTGCCTAAATTAACTATTTTCTTTGACTGCAAGCACAGGACTCATGGCCGAGGCATGAAATGCGACAGGAATGTAATGGATCTGCCCATCTTGATTCAGCACTGGTGAGGACAAGCAGAGGTCTCATGACCTCATAGGTGTTTTCTATCTCTCATTTCTCTGGCTGCATGATAGAATGAGACAGGAGGCATTAAAAAGACATCTGAAGGGAAAAAGCTTTCCCATTACATCAATAAAATATACTAGCCCCAGCGGGAGGAGGCTGTCAAAGACGCCCAGCCTGAAAGCCTTAATAAAACCTGTCTTCTGAGCAGCTGATATTCCCCTCCCTACAACATGTAAAGCTGCAAAAGCTGACAGCCAAGGCAGCAGTCAGAGCCTTTGGCTTTGATAGCAGCGGCCGCTTTGCTGTTGGCTGCAAGGGTTTCTAGGGAACCTGAGATTCTTGAACACTTCCCATTCAAATGAGACATGCTGACATGCACTGGGTGGAAGGAGTCTTTTTCCTTCCCTTTCCTCTGACAAGTCTCCTCCATCTTGCCTTAGCAGAAGGAAACAGCCTGCCCAAGAACAAACCATTCATCAACTGAAACCTACAAGCCAAATTACTTCTACTTACTGTCCCTCCTGCAGCACCTGCCCTTGCTGTCTCTCATGCATCCAAGATACCACCTGGCTCCAGCCCTTATTTCCACATTACAGCAGATCCTCCTACTTTCCCAAAGGACAGGCAGCTGAGCCACTGCCCAAAGAAAAAGTTATGATACCTGCATGTGAGGACACCACAGCTGCAATGTGCACCCTAGGCTTGAAGTTCAGGGACAGTGGACACAGTTCACACAGGACACAGGATAATCCAGGTGGGAAGGGACCTCAGGACATCTCTAGACCCACCTCCTGCCCAGTAGTTGTATGCTGTCACCTACACCATTGTCTCTGGCCATCTGTTCTGAGGCAAGAGACCACCAGATGCCTCCTGGCACAGAAGTATTTTTTTGTGGAACAGGGGAGCCATCATGTTTGCAGTTTCCAGCAACTTTCAGCCTGGCAAGTTAGCAAAATCCCTGCTAGCCTTCACCTCTGTTTTCGAGGATATTGCCCTTTCTCTTCAACAGTTTCCATATTTCAGATGATTCTCCTCTTATATCAGCCCTGGGTATGTACCAGCTGTATCTCCCATCCTTGTGATCCTGGTCATCTGGTCTCCCTTGTTCTCAGAACAAAAAAAAAAAAACAACCAAAAAAACCAACACCAAAAATTGAAGCAATTGTGGTAAAGACATGGGCTTCCTGCTGTAGGAATCACCTCCCTTGTTGGCATCTGAGCAAGACCCCCTCCATTTCCAAAACAACCTCCCCACATCCCACCATAGGGTATCTCCTCTGCATCCCTGCTCGCATTTCACAGGAAACTCGGGAGCGACACATCGCTGCTGCTCCATGAGAGGGCAGTGTCGTATGGAAGCGAAGCGTCCCCTGAAACCCCCAGGGATGGCTGGGCAGGAGGGGCCCGGGCTGATGGGGGAAATGTCCCACAGACTTTAATAAGTATTAAGTCAGTCATGTTTCTCGGGAATTAAGAAGACTCTGCAGACCCCCGGCATTTAGGAGAGATGAGATCCTCTCTGTGATGTTGTGTTTTGGTTTTTTTTAAGTCTGGAATGGAGCTGGCAATCTGTTTGAAACACTGGTGAAGACATAAAACTAGGCAAAGGAGGTTAATATCTATTAAATTAGTATCTAATTCTTTGGGATGCTTTTGTCCAGAGCAGGTTCTGAAGGACTCTGCCGGGTTCTCTTTAGACATCCTGCCTCTTGCTGAACAGTCTTAGCTTCGTATTACTGGAGTGCAATCAGAGGGGATACCCTGCTCATTAAGTTTTTCACAAAAGCTCACTGATGTTCCTGGCAGATCATCAGACCTTCAGAAGATCCCTTAATAGGCTGCCTGCTAGGAGCTGAAGGTGTAAATGAAAAATCTAAGCCAAGCACCCTGGGAGCATTTAATCTCTGAGTACCTTGGAGACAGAAAATAACATTCTAACTGGCTAGCTTCTCTTTGCATGCAGCTCCAAGGGGAGTCATCTGGCTCTGCAGCAGTTCCCCTGCAAAGGTCCCATTCCATGTACAGACATTTTCCACTATATAAATAGGCCACAGGTGAAGAAGTTGCTTCCCAAAGAGGTTACATCTCAAGTAGCAGCTGTCTTCCAGCACAGCTGGGGATCATTCTGAATTTCTCTGCTTTCTCTCGCCCACCAAGAAGCCACAGGTCAGGTATGGCATGGCTAAAGAAGCCAGACACTGACATTTTGGTACCTGCCCTCAGAAATGATTCCAGACAGGAGAAGAAGGGAGGCTGTCTCCACTGACTTCATCTCTTCTCTGAGACATGCATAAAAGGGGTTTGTCTCTGTCCTGCAAGCAGTCTCTCTGGAAAGGGGAGATGGCCCCTTCTGTGGGAGGAAGGAAACTTCCTCCTCCCTCCCCCATGAGGGCAGAGCAAAGGGTAAACCATGAACACTCTCTCCTTAACCACAGGCAGCCACAAGAAAGACATAAAGAGATCTCTGCTCCTTCAAGCTGCTCGGTGGTGTGGCCCCAGGCAGCTGCAGCTCAGGTTATCAGACCCTCGCCTACAGCCTGCTGGCCTCTGCTTCACCAGGTGACTTCACCCAAGCTGCTGCTGCAGGTTCACTGTCTTACAAAAGGAACATTGCTATCAGCTCACACTTTACAAAAGGCACTGAGACCAAGAGGGAATTGGCACAGAAGAGGTATCACGGGTGCCCACAGAATGAGTCCTTCCCATTGCATCACCTAGCAGACGCGCCATGGGGAAGCCTTTAGAGATGCCTCTGAAGGTTTCCGCTGACCGAGTCCCAGCCCGTGTGGTTATAGGACTTATTTGCCTCTCTGTTTTTAAGAGGCCCTGCAGGCACCAGTGTTAATGGAAAAACAGAACAAACAGGAGGGCAGGGAGGGGCAGACAGATGGTCATCGCTCCAGCAGTGAGACTTTTATTTGTCAAACTCCTATGAGATCATTCTAGGAAAAATAATATCAACAAAACAGGTTACAATCTCAAGTTTCTTAAACGCTACTGAGCTTGTTTTCAGTGGACTGCTCTCCTCCTTTTTTCTTTCTTCTTTCTTTTTTTTTTTTTTTTTTTTTTTTTCTTTTCCTTCAGTAAGCTCTTTTTTGGAGCTATTATACACACTCTGCTCTACAATTTCACTTGGCCCTTAGGTCTTTGGACTGTCTTTAATATAGGACCATCTCTCTGCACAGTGATTCTGCTGCTGATGTGGCCCCTGTGCTCTGGTAGGGATTGCATCTGCCAAGGGTGCATTGTGGCCAGGGATTTGATTCTTGTGCCAAGGTAGTCATACATAAGCATACGCACGTTTTTTATAAGATTATGCTGAATCAGTTGCCCAACAATGCTGGAAGCATCCCAAAGCTGTTAAGATCTTGTGTCATGGGACTTTGAAACTGCAACCAACATCAGTTGTTTCAAATCAACACTTCTGGGGTAGAAGTGTTTCAAAAGACTTTTCAAAGTTTTATTTTTTAAGTAACTATGAGGCACTTCCCAGTGAAATCTTCCATGTGGGGAGGTTCAGCTGCCAACAAACCCCAGATCTTGGTCTTTTTAAGATGTTGATTGGTGAGGCTGGTGACGCATTAGAGCAGATGACTGTGTAGTTCAGATTCCAGCAGCTGGAAGCTAAAAATCAAAGCTAGAAAGCACTGGAAATGAGTGAACAGTAAGGTTGATCAACCATTGGCAGAACCCCCTAGCTTGCACACAGAAATGCAGAGGACCACAGGCTGTCACAGGTGATTCCATTTCTTCTGGCTGAGTGAGACCATTTTGTAGAAACACCACCTAATCTTGGTTTGAAGTTAAGTAATAGGTTCCCAACATGTTGCCCAGCAGATCCTCAGCTGTTACTCATAACCACAGGATTATGAACAGGCTGAATTTGTCACCACTTAAAACCCAGATTGGCAGCAAGAGCCAAACAGGGCCAAACTCACAGCATGTTCCTTGCCCAGTTCTTTAACCCACGGGCTGGAAAGGGCTGAGACTCCTGTATCAGAGGATGGGAGCTGGCTACACCTCTGGCTGAGGCACAGCACTGGTTAATTTTTACAGCCATAACCACAACAGCAGCGGTGGCAGAATGGCAGCACCAGCACCATACAGCTGATGAGTACAGTGCAAGGTCTCTCCAGTATATGAAAGGACAGCTTGGAGCTGTAGCTGCTGGTTAATGCACTGTGAAACCCTTTTTGTTTTTTCCATGTGGTTGCTAAAGAAGAGAGTCAGTTGTGTGTCTGCAGTTAAAGTTAGCATCATTGCTGAGCTCAGACATTTTCTCAAAGCTGTTGATCTCTTGTTGCTCTGCTTTCTCTTGGTATCTGAGCTTCAGTTCGCCTTTCTCCCAAGGAATATTCTGCCAGAGATCTGGGCTCCAGAGGCAGTGACTTGCCGTCTCTCACTTGGTTCAGATGTGTTTCATTTGCAGTCATGACTCACTCCTCAAGGCTGTGTTCATTTCTCATAAAGCCAGGTGACTTAATCATACCTTCTCACTGAACTAATGGTACTGCGCCTTACCTTCTGGCTACACCAGCCAGCATACCTGGGTAATAATGCTGCTTCCAGCAACCTCCTGGCTCGTGGGCACAATTATCTGACTGCAGCAAGATGCTGAGCTGGACCGCTTGGTGCTACTGCAGCAACACGTGTGCCTCTGCTCCCTGGAGGTGTCTCTGCTTGCTCTCCAGGGTTGTTGTTCCTATCTAACAGATGGGCAGCAGGCCTGGAGATCCCAAGCCCTGCTCCCTAAGGAGTTATTTTGCAGATGAGGCTTCCTCCTGGACTCAGATCCCTATGTCTCACCAAGATTTTACCTGGCAGCTCAGCACAAGGTGCCTCAAGAGGTCGGATTCAGTCTGGCAGCTGCCCCAGGCTGCAGCCCCCAAGTGCCCCTGCCCCAGGTAGGGAGTGCAAGGGTTCATCCCGCTCCAGCCTCTCCTTCCCACCTGTGGCACGATCAGAGACTGGGACTGGGCTTTGCTGCCTCTGTGCTTGCTCAGAAGAGACGAGGAATTCTCCAGTGTGAGAGTGTGGTCTTCAAAACAGATCAAGAAAGCTGGTCTAGAAGGTCTAGAGCTTTTAATAACTGAAAAAAACCTACTACTCAGGAAAATGAGAGTGAGAACAGTATCTTGTTTACCAAGCGTGACAGCCTCCTTTGAATGCACTGGGATGCTTTAGAGGGGAGATAGTAGATATGGGACCGTGCCATACCTGCCTCCACAGGCTCTACCAGTTTTAAATCCATTCTTCATCAGCCACTGCTGCACTCATACATATCTCCTTTTATCCCACAGTCTATTTATGATTTTGATGTACATAAAGTTACAACAAAAACCACAGAGCAAATATAAACATTCTTAAGCCATAAATATTGCTGGAAAATAGTGACATCATGCAGACAAAAAGTGTTGTGCTGATAATAAATTATTGTCTTTCCCTTATTATGTGCCGAAAATCTGTGGTGGCTCACTGACAAGTGCATTGTTTGCCTAGAGAGCAATTACTGGACTAGGGGAGGTTTTTGCCTCAGCTCCCCTCCAGCTCTCCTACTGAGCTACTGGGCAATCAAGACCATGGGAGTCAGGGAGTCAGCCACGAACGGGTGCCTTGTCATAGTAGGACCACAGGGACTCCGGAGCAGTATGTCCTGCTTCTCAGTTTCTCCCGCACGTTTTATTGTATAGGGGAGAGACTAGGGATAAAATGATGCAGCTGGTTAAAAATGTTCTCACGACTCAACTAGACCTATACAGCCTGTGTTTCCAAAAGTCTGGAGTTAGGTGCTTGCTTCTGACAGTGCCTTAAAACTAGAGTAATTCTGACTTTTTTTTTTTCCAGATTGGTGCAGAGTGATGATGTGAGCACGAACACTATGCAAGAGGTCCAAATGCCACCTCTCTTACAAGTTTTCCCTGTAAGTGTTCGTGTAATGCCAGAAAGAAACACTGGCCAGACAGGACACTTTTAAGATTGACACCTTCAATCCTCCACACACAAGCACCCACACCCACGTCCATGCCACTTAACACTCAGGTCTCCAAGACAAAAGTACTTAAACACAACTGTAATTGCATAAAGGGTGTAAGTTCCCCAACCTTGGCAGTGAAGTTTGTCAGTAAATGGGAAATGAAGTGGGATACAACTAAAGGAGCCTAAATTAAGCAAAACTGATTCAGACCTACAGGATACTCCTTCCCCTGCCCTGCCCAGTGAGGCATGAAGGTCACTCACTTCCCTGTACCTTCAGCTCTTGATGATGCTGTGCATGATCATGCAACACGCATGACGTTGCGATGTGTCTCCTATAAATGAGTGCCCAGCTGCCCTAAAGAATTTGCTTTTCTCAAGCCTCTCTGCCCTCCACCCCACACCCGCGCTTTCCTCTTTAGATAGTGTGCCTTTGTAATGATATTACATTTATTTCCACCTACTGTGGCTTTACATTGCCTTTGCTACCTGCCACCAAGATTTCTACTGGAATCTTCTAAACCACATGTGCACAACAATTCATTACAATTTCTGCTTTCTCCTGATTTGAATTGCACTTATTTCAACTTTCAGACATGATTCCTTTCTTGGAAAGTAGTTTCTCCACAAAGCTTCCAGCTTTTGAAGGTATCCTTTCTTAATTTACAAGTAGCTAAATAAGCAGGATTTCTCAAGCCTCTGCCTAGAACAAATGCATTTAATCTGATCCTAAAATCTTTTTTTCTGGCTCTCATCTGCATGCATCCCATTTTCCAGAATCCTCTGAAGCCATGGACACCAGCGCTAGAGGCCATATGGCAGCAGCAGTGGCAGCATCTCTTCTAAATTCCCATCCACCACGATGTCTCTGTAGGTACTGGGGATGTTTGCTCCCAGTCGACAGAGAGCTTGCTCACCCCTCACACAGGGCTGATTTTCCACGCTGGCTGGCCCAGAAAAGAGCAATTCACCTGGCAAAGGTAAGCGTCTGCTTCAAAAAGGGAGGAGTTACCCTCTGGACTCCATCAACAGGCTTGAGCAGGTCTGCGATCGCTCTGAGGGGAGCTTAGCACACAGACACCTATGCTGAAGACACTTTTCACAACATGAGAGGAATCCCACCTTGTTTTTCCATACTGGTCCCACCTCTGATGTGCCTGGACTTAAAATCTTCACGTACACTTACCTGATCCATCACTGCAGGAACAACTTATTTCTTGTATTGTCCTAACCATAGCTTGCAGTCCCTTTCTCCTGGAGCACAGCTGATCACATTAAAAATGGGTTGAATGTGTTTCTATTATGCAGCAGAAGGAATTTAAGAGCTTGCTTTTTCTTTTTTCTTTTCTTTTCTTTTTTTTTTTTTCCTCTCTGCACAAATCACAAAAAGATGTTCAAGTGTCCAAATGGGTCAGGTATTCCTTGGCTGTTTCTGGGACTTTCTCTTAGTCTTACGTGTCCTAGGCAAGTAACTTTCCCAGAGCATCCCTTGGGCTGTTACATCAAAAATTGCACCTGTAAATTAAAAAAAAAAAAATAAAATGTGTAATTTCAATTGGTTTGTTTCTGACACATTGTTTCAATGATGTAGTCTTATCAATTCTCTGATTCTGAAGATGCTTTCAAAACCTGAACATATTTCTGTCTTTTGTTCCAAGCATTGCTTTTTCTCCCACTGTCTTTAGTATCCTTTGGCATTTATTCTTTTTAAATATGTAGATCATGCCATAGATATTCATTGCTATTTCTCCTTTATTCATCAGTAACACAGTACTTTATCTCTAGTTGCAGGCTTCTCCATGCCGACAAGAAAATGAGTGTATCTGCAAAGTCGCCTCCTTGATTGAGAATTTGTGGGGTTTTGTTGTTTCATTGAACTGCTCTTGGAGATCTTCCTAATTTCATTCTCAGATTCCTGTACCTATTAATCCTTTCCAGTCAATTGCCCCCAGTTTGGGGGGGGAACATTTGTTAAAGTCACAGTCTAACACTGTCTTGTTCGTTAGGGTACCCCCAAACCTCTGTAAAGGGCCAGCCCATATTGTAGCATGTGGCATTCAAAAAAGGACAAAAACAATGCCAGAGCCCCCACTGTGAGTTTATATACCATTACTGGATCAAAGATCGCTGGTACTAATGCTTAAAAATATTCATGCCTGTATTGAATCCTTTGGTACTGCTGAGAGTTGCCATCAGGGCTGATGTGCTGAATAAAAGTATTTAACTCTGGTATCTGGAAAAATGTTCCCATATCTATAATGTGAGATGCAGTGTGATGCATTGGCCATAATTCTTCGATGTTAATCATGAAATCATCAGGACTTGGGTTAATGGCTTTATCTTTCAAGTGCAGATTGCAAAATATACACAAATATGACAGCAAAGAGGCCTGAACCTTTAGTTCAGGAAATAACATATGAAGATCAGGTTGGCTGTTAAAAATAGAATGAGGGCAGATAATGCCTGAAGCTAAGGTTACATTATATAATACATCAATAAATTGAACACTAGTGTATCTGAAGGGCAATAAAGTGGAAAAGGGGATAAACTATGTGTATAAAAACAGCTCTTCCTCCCATGTGTATGACCATTAGTGTGGAGCACCATGGAGAATGGAGCCAAAGCTTGTTTTGCACACAGGTGCCTGGTCCGGTTGTTTGGGAGAAAGCCTAGTTTTAAGCATTGAATGGATCTGATGAAAACACCCTTGAGTGTGCGTGAGTGAACATGTCTGTGCACTCCGGAGGCTGTCAGGGCTCCGTGCTGGTGCAAAGAGCTGGCTGCTCGTTTGCAAACAAGCTGAACTCTGAGGTGTGCAGGAGTGGCAGGCGGGCTGTGCACCAGGGGACGGGCACGGGCGCTGCAGCAGGTTTGGCCCCTGGTATTCCGCAGCGCTTCCTCTCCATGTCCCTGGAACAGGCTAAAGCTGCACATGACCTGAGATTGGAACTTCCCCGTGCAGGGGGAGCTTTCTTTGTTTTAACAAACAGGCTCTGCCCTAATTCACGTGTACTCTGGTCCTCACTGCATCTCTGGTTGCTGTGATACTTCCAAGCACGATGGGAAACAGAAGCAACAATAATCACATTAAAGAGCTAGTCTGCATCATTGCTGTGACATGCAAAAGACCAAGTCATTCAAATCATCCCTGAAGTGTGCTGAGCGTGGGTAGCTGGCTCTTTTGTGTTAGCACGGTACTCTTCCCTGGGTAACTAACCTGGTGATACAAGGACCAGCCAGGTTACGGTGCTGTGCCAATGCAGTCACATTGTATAGGAGGCATGTGCCCTGCAGGACTGCACTGTGCTGTGTAGGTTCACAGTTGAGGGGCTGGGGAAAACAGGACTCACTTTAGCCTGGGACCCCCAGTGTTCCTTTCTGACGTGCTTTGTCTAATGGTCCACAGTCAGTAATATTTCTCTCTTTATTAAATCCTTCTTTCAGTAGATCTACCTCTGCTCCCAAGCTTTGGTCCCAGGAGTTACTGGACTTTCTTCACTGTTAACCTCTTGAACAAACTGACCTCTGCACTGACCCCCATGACTAGTGCTCTGACCCTCAGGCATACGATCAATTTGGATCCAGGACTAAAACTTCCTAATGTTCAAGGTGCTTGGACTTTTGGGACTGCCCACTTCACCTTGTCTGCAGGCTGCACGCCAAGGTGTAGGGAGCATATAGAGATTGCCAACCACCTCGGGGGAACATGATGGGTGGCAAATCCTGTGTGATGCTCAGGGGGATGGTGAAGCCCTAATTCATACTCTGGGCCAACACCTGGTGTTTGATGTGGGTCTTCGTTTGGACAGCTCAGCACTTCTCACAGCCCTGGAAAGGCAGGATCATGCGCCATTCCCATCTGCAGCCCCACTGTTTCAAACATTGCATCTGCCGGTATCTAAACTCAGCAGTTTGATTTTCTCTTTCACCTATTCGATAGGAACAAGAACTAAGGGTTAAAAGCTATTTCCTTCTAGTAAATTTTAGCAAGCAAATGGCCAACCTCTGAGGATTTATGAAGGAAATTGTCTATCTTGGACCCACCATGTGCATGTTGGCAGGCACTATTCACAGAATATTGTTATAAGTACTTCTTGATGCAAAATGCAAAAGACCCACATTGAATAAAGTAATTCAGGCCCATTTCCTTTTAGCCTAGATACCTTTGGGGGTGGGGGGTGGGTGGGAGTGGGGGTTGGGGGGAAGAAAGATCCTGACTTACAGGCTTCTAAGTGTAAAGATAAAATGAAAATCCTCAACAGGGAGGAGAAAATCACTCTCAAAACTGAAGATTTTTTTCCTTCTTTTTTTCTCCACACTTATTACTCAACACCAAAAGACTCTTTTTGAATTGTCCAATGTGTTTTGAGGAGTTCTTCTTGCTCCTATCTGGGGAAATGACTTATTCATCATGTTGGGCCTCAGAATAAATTGGATTCTTCCTTCCAGTTAACTGACTAGATTGACAAAATGTGCAAAGCCATTCCAGCCTTGTGAACATTTTCAGCAGCAGTGCTTCAGCCTCTTATTTCCTCCAATTTCTAATCTGTCAGTTTATTAACATCAGTCGAGTGATTCTTTTTACAGTCCCAGAGAACGCTGTTCTCACTAAAGAAACTTCACTATGAGTGAATACCAAGTACGTCTGCTGCACTGCATTTGTCAGTACTTAAAGGGCACCTGGGGGTTTATATTCCATACAAGGCTGGAAGAGGTTTTGCGTTGGAAGTATATAATCTCAAAGGAATTTGCACATAACTTCCTTTATGATATGAGTCGAGCTATTTTGGAGACCTGCTTATGCACCACCCCATCAGCTGATAGCATCTTGGAAAATGCTGGGTAGAAACATCCAGGGTTTTGTTAAGATTTATGTGCATGACTAGAAGGTCCATTTTTGGTTGCCTAACCTGAGATTTTTCAGAGCAAATGAGTTTCCCACGGGCAGATGAACAGCACTTCCCAGAAATAATGCACCTCAAGCCCCTCATGTCTGAAAAACTTGGCTGTAGATGTGGGTGGCTGGAGAAGAGCGTTTTGTGCAGGGGCAGCAGCTGTGGAATTCACTTCCTCCATCAGACGGTGGAGCAGATGTGAAATTCAGACAGGAATGTGCTGGCTTTAAGGACATGGTACAAGCCTATCTGTTCACTCAGGTTTTTGCTTGAGGTGTGGTTTGGGCGCAGTGACTGAGTTAATGATGCATCGTTGTTCAGCGGGCATGAGAATTCCAATTTCAAGATTTCAGGAGACTGATGGTGAAACTCCCTACCTGTTTATAAAGACTGGCAGTGCTATCCCAGAGACGTCACAATTTTAAATGGTTGGATCTATCAGGCTTTTCTGGCCATTGAGACTGGTTCAGAAGGGGCAGCCAGGTCAGTGATGAGCATCTAAAGATTGACAGCCAGTAAGTGACTCTTGAAAAAAAAAAGAGATAGGTGCAAAAAGTAAAGACACAGCCAGCTATTGCTGGCCTCTCTCAGCAGTCTCAGGTGGTCCTATTTGTCCTGGAAATTTGCAGTCCTTGGGCTATTTACCCCACTGAGGGTTCAGTCACCATAGCTGGTGTCCTGCCACCATGATCAGAGCTCTGCCTGGGCCCATTGTGGTTCACTGACAGCAGGCTGAGGCGCCCAGCTCCCCTCTTGGATACTTCATGTTAGACAGGCAACAACAGACTTGCCAAAACGATTTGCCTCCCCGCTGCTCACCTGCAGACAGAGCTGTGTGGCTGAGGCAACAGTTCTTGTTAAATGAAGGGCAGTGACAGTATCACAGCTACCCACACGTGCGAGAAGTAAGACCTAGCCAGTATGGCTGATGAATGAGTGACTCCCAGAGATGGGAACTCTGGTGTGTAGTGTGGGCAAAAAATGGAGTATAATGATGAGACAAAATGCTCTCAGAGATGGGAAAGCATGGCAAGTGGAGGGGAACCAGAAAACTTGTACATTCTCCTCCAGACAATGTCACCTTTTCCCTGTGAAACTGGGAATTTGCTCCATAAAGAACTGAACAGCAGCATCAATTCCACTTTCCAGGGATAGCAAGTTCAGCTCCAGCACTCTTTCTCTGTCAGGAGAATTGGATAGGCCTTTGGTACTTCAGTCAGAGAGCATCCAGGCCAGCCTGGTGACTGGAGGGAGCATCTCACCTGGCCTGTGCATCACATACCTGCTTTATCTTTGGCACTGGGACATTGCTCGGCTGAAGGGATACTGTTGTGCCTGGAGCTGTGTGTGCACACAGCAAAGCAGCATCCATACAAGACTGGGACAGGAAGCAAGAGTTTTATTCAGGGAAAAGAAGAAGCCCTGAAACAATTGAGGGTTGTTTTATAATATGCATTTAGTATAACTGAAATCTCTGGAAATCTTTTCAAGAGTCTTTCCAGAATAGTCCTGTGGTTAGGATGTTCATCAGGCACATAGAAGATCAAATTCCAGTTCCTGCTTTAAATGAAGCTCATCTGCAACTTGAACCTGATGTGCCTTAGCCTTTGCTAATGCCTTAACCTCTGGGTTATTGTGGGATGACTAATCCACTCCACACCCCACCAGAGACACCATCCCGGATCTAAGAAACCTCTTTTGACAAGCAAACCCTTTTCTACAGCAACAGTATCCTCTCTGAAGAATCCAAGTAGCTTCTAGTCCACACCCAAATGACTAGACAGATGAAGGAAATGCCGTCTCAGCTGACAGAGCAGACAAATATATGTGGACAGAGTGGGGGCGGGAGTCCTGGGCTCCAGATGCTTAACCAGTTGCTGAACCACAGGGCAACCATTCAGCCAGTATATGGATAGGCTTCAAAGAACAACCACTGATGCTGAGCATTCATCAGATGCTTAAATGCCCTCCTTTCTAATTATATGCAATGAGTAATTATTTTTTGGGAGAATCTTTATATGTTTCTGCCTTTGTTGGCTCCGTAACTCAGAGAACCCCACTGCCTGTAACCCAGCCGGTGTGCCGTGGCAGCAGGCTGCTGGGTATGGTTACCTGTGAGCCCCAGGGCTGATAAGATAACTGTAAGAAAAAGATACAGGTGGGCAACAAGTAATGCTCTGGCCTGCCCCTTTCTCGCTCCAAAGGTGCTTTTCTTGCAGTGCTTCTGTGCAGCGAGGTGAGGTGGAGAGGACAACCTGTTTCCCCCCCTGGCAACAGGGAACAGCCCCCCGGGCAGGAGACATCGACGTCTGAGACTCCTGCTGCCAGGCAGCAAGCCGGGCGAAGGGCTCTGTTACTGTCAGATGCAAACACAATGGTCCTCGGCACAGCCTCGGCCTTGCACTCTACGTGTCTCCTCTCTCCATTTTGCAGCAGTTCCCCAGGGCTTTCTCTGCCCTTGTCAGGCCATCAGACACTGCCAGAAAGCACCATCCCCATGGCTGTCGACCAATTATTCCAGACCCTTATCTGATACTGAGAGATGGATAATGAACACATTTGGCATCATCAAATTACCCAAACAGTGTCCTCTTTGTCTGAAGCCCCACTGAGGCTGGCAGGGTGCGTGGCAGTGACTCCTCCAAGGCAGCTGCCGAGTGACTCTGGTTGATTCTTTTGGGCAGGTGCCACGGGCAAGTGAGAGCTCCAGTGCTCCTGGTCACTGTGTCACCCTCTGCAGCCAGCCTGTCTGGCAGGAGAGAGGAGCCAGGGACCTGCAGGCGGGAGGAAGCGACCCCAGGCAGCCATCAGCTGCTCGCCGTCTTGCTGCTGCTGGCCCTCCTGTGCTGCTGGCTCATGGGATGCTGCTCCGAGGGGTTCTCGTTCTTGGGTGAAGTTGCTGCAGGGGGCAAACCCTCTGCCATTTCAGCTCTGCCTGCTGGAGGAGCGCTGGTTTAAAACAAAGGTGCAAGAGTCACAAGGGTGGAAAGCGTAGATCAAGAGGCTGGGCCACCTCAGCGACTGCAGGCACCTTCCAGGCTGTGCCACAGGCCCGTCGGGGCTCCAGCAGCCTGAAGATGAAGGCAGATGAAGAGGAGTAAAGTCACCCTTGCTTCCTGTTTCCACTCTGGTGAGGACAACTAGATATCACAGCATGGTCACTTGGGCACTCACTGGGAGGCTCCTAGCACACCCCAAGCTGGTGTCTGAAGTTAGGGAGAATTAAGTGGGGGGCCAATACTGTCAGGGGCTTCATGAGCTTCAGCAGGAGATAAAGGACTCCAGCACACCAGAGAACAAGGTTAGGTCATTGTGGAGTCCCACGTACAGCCTTCAAAAACAGGAAATAAAATATGCCATTAAAAATGAGGAGATGGTGGACTCCCAAGGGGTGTGTGGCAGAAGAGGAGAAGGAACAAACAGCACATCAACACCAGTTTGAGATCCAGCCTGTTGAAATAAATGAGTCAAGCAGTGTTACAGATGCAGTCAAGGAGTCCCCATGCCACAAGGGAATTGCTGTTATCCTGCCACCACAAGAAGCCCATGAGCTCACTTCAAATTTTCCTTCAAAACACGGTTTAAATAAGAAATCTTCCAGTTAGAGAAAAATGTTTATTCTTAAAATGCCAGGTTTGACTCTATTACCTCAACACAGAAAGTCTAATAAAGTATTTTTTTCCAAAAGTATGTATTTTTATTGAAAAAATCTTGCACATCATTATCAACAGATTTTTTAAAACTAAAATAGACTTTCAGAATCCAGATTTTGTCAGATTCTGTATGTTTTTTCAGATTCCATTTTCAACTATGCATAAAGAATAGTATGAACTTCCCCAAAAATATTCCTCAGCATTCACCTAAAATGAGTTGCTGTGTTGTAAGTAATGTTGCCAAAGAACATCAAGCTGTGTCACAGAGCTTAAAGAGCAAGATGCACACCAAAAGGAGCAGAAAAGAACAAACTCAGTAGCTATAAAAGATTACAAATGCTAAATGACATTCAGAGGATGAAACACTGTGATTCTAGTTCCCATGGGAAGGATAAGAAACTGGTGTGGGATAGAGAAAGGACCACTCCAGACATCCTCCCGGAGTAAGATCTCCCTCTCCTGGGAACAGAGATGATCTGTGGTTTCTCTGGGTTTAGCACATTTTTCTGTCTCTGTGAGAAATCTTCTACTGTCTCCGTTGAACACAGAAGAATCCCAGGGCCTGACCTTGGAGGCAGAGACAGGCAGCTCTAGTTTTCTAGGACACCATCCCACCTCCATCATTCCAGAGGCAAAGGCAGCGTTTACCAGGGCCAGCTTCCCTCAGGGGACACTGCAGCCACATTAACCATGACCAAGCAAGCTTGCAGGGGGTCAAGTGTGACCGAGTCAGCTTGCCTGATGTGGATGCAGACCTCAGAGACATGTCATTTCTCGTTAGCTCCTAATAGTGTAGGTCAGAGGGGAGAAACCATCCCATCCATGGCAGGCAGACTGCCTGCCCTCCCTCAGGCTGGGACTGTGGCTGTGATGGACCCCACTGGCATTTGCACCCTACCTTGGGCTGAGCCGGCACTGAGCAGGGGGCCTGGTGCCAGAGCCCCGAGCTTACTACTGCAACCCATTACTATCCAGGCTGATTTCTGCAACCAAACTATGCTATTCCAGGCTGGTTCCACTCAGGATTCTGTGGGCTGCACACACAGCTTTGAGATCATGGGCTCTGCTGGCTTCAAGCAGGAACAAAAGGCTTGGCATGACAGTTTCTGTAACTGCCAACACTTGCTGAAGTATTTCCATCCTAACACTAGCACCTGTAAGAGACGCCCTTGCACGCCCTTCTACCCCCTGCTGTACTAGCTATCCGCAAATAGTGTTATTGATGCTCTTTGCACCAGCTTCACTGCCAAGACACTGGGGGGGTTTGTAGTGTTTGAAAACTACAGCGATAACTGGATTTATCACGTGTGTGTTTTAAAATCCATGGTGATAGCTTGAGCAGGGGTGGAAGATCTTATGAAAGACATAAGGAGAGTGGAGGAAGAGTGAATGCCCTTCATTGTATCAGGCTCTGATGACAAACAGAGCATGGCTCCTGAGTCCTGCTGGTCCTGGTCTGACCCTCAGAGAAGTTTCGTGTGTGAGCTGATGGGTGTGAAGCCCATACAGTGATAATGAAGCCACATACATGTAAACGAGTCAGGCTTGACACACACAGGTAAATCACCAAGAGAGATAATGGCAGTCACTGGACCAGCTCTAGCAAGGAATTTCCACTTAGCCATGGGAGAGGAATGGAGAGTTTTATCAAAGGACCCATCATCCTGCATGGGCAATGGATGTAGGAAGGACAACTGCCCTTTGGGACAAGAGGATTGATTCACCCAGCAGCCTCTCATGACAAAAGGAATGACGACTGCTGAGCAGGATATTTGAGGGATTAGGTATTGACTAAAACTATTTGAAATCTTTCGACAAAACATTTTTTGTCTTGCAAACAAGGAGTACTTTGCAAAAATGCTGAGTATCTCATTCTTGTGTTTTTTGCCAAAATTCATAATGGTCTTACCCTGCTTCGTAGAAATCTAGAAAAAAACCCCCAGCATTCTGTGGGAACAGGAGTCATTCCCAAATCCGTAATCTCAGCCGTTGCTTTCATCATGGCAATGAAACACTTAGCTTTCCAAGCCTCTCAGACTGTGACCTGCCCAGCCCGACATCTCTTTCAAAACCTTTGCTGCCCTGCCAGCACCTGCCTCCATCCTTGCCTCTGAGTATCGGTTGAGGAAGTGGATCCCTACTGGGTTGGCTTTCTTCATTTTTAGGACTTCTTGATATACTGAAGAGGTTTTCTTTTCTCCCTAATGTTATTCTGCAGTTCACAAGTCTTCTGGAAGAGGCTTGGGACATGCTAGAACCTTGACAATAGACCTGCTCCCAGCAGGAGGTTGATCCATGGGGACTGACACTGCTGGGTATATTGCTCAGAGGACTTGTTAACCAGCCGCAAAGCCTCTTTGCTTGCTGTTTTCTGGGTGACTTGCCCTTCCACTCACAGTTCGAAACATGTCCATTATTGTTTTGGTCTCATTTAATCATATTTTTATTTTTATTATCTTCTTTAAGTCTCTTTAAGCTGTTGGCTGATTTGTATTCCATACACTTTTTGCCTACAGCAAAGGGCAGCTCTTGCCAAGCCTGCTGTTGGTTCCTGTGCTCAGTAACTCACGCCTAACAAGGCTGCCACATGCTATAGAGTTAATACTTTCAACTAAGGTAAATTTCTCTTAAAGACCGGAACAGAGAAGCTGGGTTTTGGGCCAGAAACTGGTGAAGCAATAGTAATTCACTGAGGGTGAGTTTCTGGCTGGTCCCCATTGCCACATATGTAAACTGTAAGGAGATTTAGAAACCTCTTGAAATAATCTGCCTCTCTGCCATGCTCCAGCACCAGTGTTGGGTCCTGCCACCCAGCTAGGCTCATGCTGGGCACTCTCTGCTTGCGTTTAGGAAGAAAATCCACCATTTAATTGCACGGTTCTTCTCTAAGTATTTTTATGAGGCTTATAACATCTAATGTTGTTCATTATGAAAGACTGCTACTTAACACAGAGAGATGATAGCCATGTAATGGGACACTCCCCACCCCCCATCACTGTGCGCTTTGTAGAACTGGGAAAACTATTATCTAAAATTAGCACTGTGCTGAAGTTCCCAAATTTATGGTTTTAATTTTTTTGTATTATGTACTGGTAGATGAAACCAGGAGTTTGAGAGCTTCTGTTACAGTACAGCCTGGATGCTGCTCTTGCAGGCTCTGTTCTCACCATGAGGCACGTTGTCTTTGTCTTCCATAAGACATGTCAGGCAGAGAGATTTAGGAATCAAGTATTTTTGCAGGCTACAATGCTGTCTCTGGACAAACAAGCAACTGGGTATCCTAGGCCTGGTGAGCAGCAAGGCAAGCCTGGTAGAAGATAGTTACCAATGACTCCTGCAGACTTCAGACAGTGTATTAATTTCCTTTTTGCTGATTAAGAAAGAATCCCAGCCATTAAATGCAGAGTACCAAATGTGAAAATGACACTGTCCAGCAGCATGGAGCTGGTCCATGGAGGTTTGCCACCAGGCTGGTTGCAAAATGCTTCTGTGAGTTGATAAAGGGACTATACTCTGCTTTCAGTATCTGGACATCACGTTGATGCTCCAAATACAATCCCATCAGCACCAAGAGGGAGTATCAGATCAGAGCCATTTGGATTCCAGCACCTGACGTGAAAGCATCCAGCTTTAAAACCTGTGACCTGTTAGTCCCCCTGTAGTTTTTAAATGTAGGAACCCAACCTTGCAGCCCACACTGTGTGACTTAGGGTGTGCAACTGAACTCTGCCTGCACATGCTCCCAGCTCCATTTCCCTTGCAGGACACTACTCTTCCTCCAAAGGAGGGTGTCTAAAGAGTAGCACTGAGAACCAAAAAGAATTTCCCGTGCAGTTACCAGCAGCTGTGCATGTGTCAGATCCCCAAAATGAGTCATTGCCAAAGAATGAGAAAGGAATGAACAGAGCTAGATGTTTTACCTGACTTCTACTCTTGAATCCATTCTTCCTGGTCCCTCCATGTCCTCATTCAGCAGGAGAACCCTTAAGCTTAGCAGGACCACTTCTCCCAGAGCACAGTAAAGTGGGAATTCAGATTTCATAGGGACACTGAGGCCAAACCTCACCCTGCAGCCTGACAGCCACTTGGCTTTTTGTTCAGCATCCCATGGGGAGCAGCAAGGCTCACCCTGAGCAGCATGGGCTGCACCCGCTGAGTAAGTGCATCCATTGGAACTGCATGGCTTGTCAAAGGCATTTCAGGTGCCAAGCCCTTGAAAAACCTGCTGCTAAAGTATTTGAAATTATGATCCTTGGTGGCTGAGACACCGCAGCTGGCGTAGCATCCTGAAATGTGCTCTCGGTGCAGAACTGCCTCTCCTTTGGTATCCCAGCTTAGCTTCCCAGGCTGTGGCACTTCCCTCCTCTCGGTCTTACATAACAATATACAAAAGGAGTCACAGATCCAGATTCCTGCTAGACACTTCTCCTTGTTTCTGCTTCCTTGGAAGCAGCCTTTCTTCTTTCAAACCCAAGAAGTCTTGTGGTGCTGGCAGGCACCTTCAGGCTACCGCCACCACTAGCCTTTTCCTGCCCAAGGGGAGAGGCTGAAAACTCCTGTTACTCTTAGAAAAAAAACAGAGGAGTAACGAACCAGTTCTGCCAAGAACCAGTTATCTCCTTAAGTGTCTGCCTTTGCCCTCCTCCCCTGGCCTGCCTGCTGGATTTGGAGTCACCACATCAGACACTGCAGGAGCTTGGAGGACTAGGTAGAGGCTGGTGTGCTATGTGCAACCCATGCAACTGGCTGCACCTTGGCAGGGCATACTAAGGTGAGCTTTCTAACACCAGAAGCAGCCTCCCTCATTAAGCAACTCTCCTCTTTCAAGAGCTGCAAAGAAGTGTCCTTGTGTGGACATGCCCTGGGCCTCCTTTCCCTTTCACGCTGGTGTGAACGTGCAGCAGCTGCATCGATGCCTGCAGAGCCAGACCAGTGTGAGCAAGCATTCCAGGGCTGTAGTTCAATATATAGTTGCAGGTGAATCATGCCTCACTGCATGTAGCTTGGTCTGATCAGATCAGCAGTCCAGGAAGAAAGCCTACTTGAGAAAAAGCATGTACAACCCAATTTTTAAAGTACATCACATCCAGCTTGGAAAATACTCCCAGACAGCACTGATGAGAAGGACCCCAGCCCAATGTCTCCACAACGTCACTGCAAATAATCCCTATTCCATGTCTGCTCGACTCAGGATCTTCACATCCCCAACCAGTCTCCTGGCACAGGGTTTGTAGGAACCCCAAGCAATTATCAGGGACCTCTTGCTGAGTGCTCAGGAGCTTCTATGGTACAGAGAAGTTGGCTGGGGGACTGAAGAGCTCAGTCTGCTAAGCACAAGCCAAAGGCAGGGCAAAGCAAGCAGACCAATGCCAGGCAGAGGGCTGAAGCAACATGGAGAATGACAAGAGTCCAATGTCTCTGTAGTCTCTCTCCTGCACCAGTAGATCAGTTGGATGTCCCAGAGGGACCGCATCTTCTGGCTCTGCAGCCACAGCCTCAGTGAATGCAGCACATCACTGCTAAGCTCCTTAAGCTGCTCTAACCCTGGAAGATGCATATCCTGCTCTATAGGATTATGGTGTGTCAGTGCTGTGGCATACATGCTGCCCTCACCTGTGTGCCCAGGTGTCCTTTCAGAGGCAGCAGAGCATGAGAAGAGCAGTGACATGCATGTCTGTAGACTCACACCAAGTTAAGACTAGACTTATTCTTGCTCCCGGCACTGGAATGGCCATGGCCCTACCGGCAGCTGTAGCATCCTTTAGAAATTGTCCATCCATTAACAAACCATGCATTCACCATTACTAATCATAAGACTTTCACTGCACAATCCACACCGAAGTATTTCCACTTAAATACTCCTTATTTACCCCAGAATCAGAAACATATTTGAAAACCTGACAGTAAAGAGATTAAATTTTACTCTGCTACTGCGATGCTTCTGCTGGGGCCAACAGTGGCACTGGGGAATGTACCTGACCCTCTCACCTCCTCATCGCATGTGCTATTTTCTCTGTTACATGGCCAGAGGTACAGGCAACACTGTGTGTACTCTGATAGCAGCCTGAGGCACAAACTCCCCAATCGTTCACACCTCCTATAAATTGGCTAGCTGCAGGAAATGGCTGTGACCTTTACACTTTAAGCCTTAAAGCAGGGTAGGTTAAATGTAAATTAAATATATAGGACAGATGCTCAAAAATGTAGGATTGTTCTATCTGCCAATAGCGTAGGCTACATCTTGACTTAAATTAGGCTAAGTAACATGAACAGGAAACAGAATAGCAGGAAAAATGTCAGGCATGTCAGAAGGGAAAAATAAGTTGGGACTTTCCAAAAGTGCAGGCAGCAAATTAACTCTAACTGCAGATAATAAATTAGGTATACCTGCTTGTCCTGTGTGAGATAATTTTACACCACTGATGTGACACGAGAAGAGGAGCTCCTCTTGGCAACAGAGCTCCTCCTGCCCTTAACTGCAGCTGCAATCTGCTCCCAGTCCTCGTTAAATACTTGGTGCTGCAACAGGGGTGAGTTTTAGCCTTGGGAAGGGCAGGTTCTTGGTTAGGGAACTAACCGAGCTTCTAAGTTATTTTCTGTCTCTTAAGTGATATGATTTGCATACACTGATTAATCAAATCATGTCTGTTCTGTAGCCTTTCTTGTTCAGTTGTGGTACTATATAACCAGGATTTTAACTTAAAAGATCAATGTGTTACTGTAGACATCTTGCTCCAAGTCATTACAAGAATACAGCTAACAAGACAGGGGACAATTATGTAGTGTGTTTTGGATACTTAAATTTAATCTAAAAAATTGCCTGACCTGGTGCAGTACCTGGGGCATTATACGATCTGGAGGTCCCTGACAAAATTACTTTTGTTGGTGTCTAATGCAAAGTGACGCCGTGGTCAGTGTTGAGTTTGGGTTCCTACAAGTCACCCATGAAAGAGACCAGCTGGGTTACAGGCTCTCAGCAGCCTCTGGGTGTTTGGACCCTCACCCAGACTGCAATCCTGCCATCAGCTACGTGCCAGGTCACTTGCCCAGACTGGGCTGCTCAGCAGCCATCAGCTCGTCAAACAGCGGGAGGTCACAGCCTCAGCAGAAACCTCGAGCCCGCAGAAGGCATTTCCATTCCTACGGGCTGAGGACCAAACCCTTTGCTGTGAAGACATGGGCTTGATTTCCCCATGCTTCATCATAGATAGGTGATGATAAATAGCGGGGACATCTCCAAAGAAGTATCAACTCTGGGTATTTATTCTCATGTGCTGCCCTGAACAGACCAGATTCTTGATCTTCACTGTGGATGAAACATGCTCCCGTGATCTGTCTTACAATTTTTTCTCCTCAAGCACACTTCCTACTGCACCTCTGTGAAGAAGTCAGCTCCAAATCCCACTGAAATGATGGAGCATCAAATCTACAGAACTGTTTTCTCACACTTACATATTTTAATTGCTAATTTTGACTGCAGCTAGTCCTGAGCAGCAGAAGACACAGCACCATTCGGTGAGTGTGGGAACGTGCCATTATTTCCAGGCTCACGAAGCACCTTGTGTGTGCTCACATACAGCTTTCTTGAAATTAGGGGAAAATGCTGAAAAAAATTCAGTCAATTAGTAATGGATGGAAGGGAGGGGAAGTAATCTCCAAGTGAAGACCTTTCACTCTTTGGTGATAAAGCTGTGACTTTGACAGCACATTTTTGTGTCCTGATAGATGCTAAAAGCTGCTGCAGGAGACCCAGGGACCAACCCTGCTCTCCTGGCGACAGCGAGCTTTCCTGGCTTGCTGTGATACCAGTCACTTCCTCCATCACACCAGCTCCAAGGTGGTCCGAGAAACATGGGGGGGGATCCCTGCTGCTCTTCAGCTTTCTGTGAGAAAGTTGTTGAGAGCCTGGTAGTTACCCGAGTCCTCCAGCAGGCAGTTTGAGAACCACCACACCCTCAGGCGCGAAGTGCCTGCTTACCAGAAAGTGAGGCTGTGTCAGCTTTATCACTAGCAGAGATTTAAAGGCTGAAGAATGTGTTTACGTGAAAGCATCGATTTGCAATAATGGAACAAAGTTACAGAAATATAAAGCAATAAAACACATTCTCACATTTGCATATATAATTAAGGAATTTCCTTAACAACTCTTGTACCTCAGCTAGTCTGTAAGAGTGGCGGAAGTCTCTGCCGTGCATTTCTGAGCTGGCAAGCCCTGGAGAGCTCTTACAGATGGATATTTTCTGCTCTTATTGAAAAGTTGGTGGTATCGGTCAGAATAGTCACATTGGGAAGCCTGTCTCTATCTCCAGAGGCAATACCTGCTTCTAATGTCTTCCTTCTGAATTTCCCCCCTCATCAAAGCACTGGATACCCTGCAGTACTGTGGGCTCAGGCAAGCCTTCCAGAGGTTTTTGTTTAATACGTTCAGCTTTGGAATTCTTGTTCTATGCCCTGCCTCCTTAGAGTACCTTTAGTAATTAAGCATTCAATAATATACCTTTATTTGTGATTTACATGAATGTCTGGGAAGATCAGCACCTGAACCTACTGACAGGCTCCAAACCCAGCTTGGCTGCACGGTGCCTTCAAGACAGGGAGAGAGTCAGACACTTCAGCACCCATCAAGACAGAAAGCTCGCGTGTGCTTAGCAATTTTGCAGGAGATGTCAGGCGTATAGCAGTCAGAAACCTGGCTCCCTCTGCGTGGCAGCCTCTCTCCTCAGAAGCCCAAGGCACAGCGTGTGGCACACAGGCTTCGTGCTGGGCTCCACCGCGTGGTGGTGATGGCTCAGCTGGCAGCCTCAAGGAGAAACTCTCTGAACTGACACCTGAAGTTCCTCCTGCAGTTGTCAGTCTCTGCCTGCACCAAGTCCAGATGTGGCGGTAAGTGACACACACAAGCCAGGGCTGGTCCCGGGCTCTGCTGGACAAGTTCACATTCACTAGGGCAAAGTTTGCCCCAGCAGCACCATTGCTCCCAGCTCCAGTACTCTGCAAATGTTCAACTTGCCCAGTATTTGCTCTCCGTTCCTGCTCAGCCCTGTTAATACCTTCTTATCTCAAGGTGAGGCCCTCCAACAGCACCCTTGTTAATGCCTCTGCAAAACTACAGTGATCTGATAGACAGATAAGGATGAAGTAAAACACATTTCCACCCCAGCAGGCATTGGTGTGCCAGCCTTGCACACACTGTCAGTCGGGCCAAGTAAAGCAAGAACAAGCCCAGCCATACATCTGTCAATAGTGTCTGTTGATACTAAGGTATTTATTTAGTGATAATTAAAGCAATGGGCCAGACAGCCTAGAAGGACTTGCTAGTGCCCTACAAATGCCCACTTCTCTGCTTTGCCAGTACATCTTGATCCCCACAGGCTTGAGTCCTCCCTCTGCAGACAGGCAAGTCACACTGAGAACTTCCTTCCCTTTTCCAGTCTTAGTTCCAGTTGAGCAGAGACTGGTCAGGTTGCTTTTTGGAGAAGGTGAGGCTGCAGCCCCCCCATTTTCTGTGACTGCACAATGAGCAAGCCAGCTCACATAAGATCTGAGGCTCTCTGACCTTCCTTTCTTGCAGTCTTGGTGACAAACAATGAGTTGATACAGCTCTGGGTTTTGGGAAGGAGACCAATAAATCATTCACCTGCTGCTGGGAGGAAACCACAGAGTAGAGTTCATAATTTTGCATTTTTATTGAAAGTCCCACAATATTTCATGATTATATCATGATTTGTGACAGAAGGGCTTCAACTGCTCTGAATGGAATGTAAATGAAAACATCTGTAATGAGGCACCAGAAGAAATATTGGAGCAAGGGTTAGAAGAATGGCATTAATTGATTAAAAAGGGCACGATCAACAGCAATTAGACTGGTAAGCACTCAGGAATGTGTCATCTGCATAAAGACCACAGTGCGGCTGAGTCACCAGGTGAAGGATGGAAGGATGGTATCAGGTTGATAACTGGAGGATGGCAACAAGGTGCAACTTATTGTAACTCTGCCTGTTATAACAGAAGATGCTCATTAGCTGTGAACATAACTAAGACAAGGAAATGCCAACAAAGGGCAGCTTGCCTAAGATGTAAGGACGGTGAAGGACACAAGGTTTGGAGATAAAGATTACATAGCAAGAACTGTTGGTTCCTAAAGAGCACAAAAGATATGATCAAAAGCCAGTTTTTTGTTATCAATGAAGAAAAACCAAAGAGGCACTGAAGTCTTGACCACCAATAGCCCTCATCCTTCACACCGCATGCAGGTGACCCTGACCAGACCCCTTGGACAGGTGTCTTGGTGCTGGGGAGTGGGAGCAAGTTAAATAATTTTTTGCTTAAAATAAATATCACCTTCCTTTTCCCTAAGGTCTCGCATTGGGTTTAGTTATGTGAGTTTCCTTCAAGGAGAAAAAAAAATCTCACTGGGGCGAAATGGGCATTAGCCAATAAATAAACTCGCCTGAGAAACTTTGGGGTGGAAAAACCATGATGCTGCTTGTTGAGGCTTGCTCTGTATGCCCTGTCACTGGGCCATCATCTGCTTGTACTTCAAACT
This sequence comes from Falco peregrinus, assembly GCF_023634155.1. NCBI lineage: Eukaryota > Metazoa > Chordata > Aves > Falconiformes > Falconidae > Falco > Falco peregrinus. The sequence goes on from NC_073723.1 coordinate 121,545,175, forward strand.
GGATAGGGTGCTGAGAGAAGCTTTTAGCTCCTTGCACTCAAACACTTGATACATAATTGGAAAGAAGTGGGACCCCAACCCTCTATGTTTAACCCTTTATGATTTATCATTAAGACAGTCTCTGGTTTGTGGGTCCTTCAGGCTGGTTGTGCTGGGACAGTGATAGGACAGGGATGGTTTTCTAGTTTTCTCCATTTTTTGTGTGGAAATAGCCAGGTCTTGCTCTAGTAAGGGCAAGTAAAGTATGAATAGGAAGCTCAGAATTTGACCTAGGGCTGAGACCATCTTATTCCAGTGATGGAAGAGCAAGTGGCTTCCTGGCGCCTTCAGGGATGCAGCAAGAGAGGGCTGTCTGCCTGACTCCTGCCTTGCTCAAGGCATCAGAGCAGCAGCAGGAAGGTCCTGCTCTGCAGAAGCAGCTGAAACGGGAGCTGCCGTTCGCAGCACTGCCAACAGCACTCTTGTGGGTACGTGGTGGAAAAGTCAGTGGTTGGAAGAGTGCATTCCTTGGACTACAAGTGCTGCTGTTCTCAACTGCTTTCTTCCTCCAGAAACAGTATACATCGTCTTCAGTAGGAATCCTAATATAATCAGTTTCTCTGCAGATGCAGAAATGACTTTACTCTTCTACATTCATTTCTCTCCGGGACTCCATTTGTTACTTTCCAAAGCCTGGGTTCATTATACAAAACACATTTCACTCCTCTTCCTTCCTTATTAAGCATGAGACAAAGTGATTTATCTGTGGCTAATGCACAGGACCATACAGCCCACAGCAGGCAGACAACATCTGCACCACATGAAAAGACTGATTTTATGGTGCCTGGGGATTGCGCAAGTGTGATCAAGTTACCATGGCTTAACAAGATGCAGTGCATGCACTGAGCTGTGAAAACTGTTCATGTATGTTCGTAGCCCACAGCAAATTTGAGGCAAAGTGACTTTGCTTAACCCACCATGAAAGAAAGTGCATTTGCCACGGAGTCGGAGCATACCCACAGACAGCTACTAGCATCCCCTGGCGTGCTGTGATTTGTTGAGATAAGTCCTACTGGTTCTGATAGTCCTGGGTTCCTAAATATTGTTGCCACTTCTGAGGGTAAAGCTTTGGCATGTAGGGACTGGGGGAAGGTAGATTTTAACCCCAAAGTCACTAGGAAATGTGGAAAGTTCAGAAAGGTTAGAGTTAGCTGAGCCAGCTCCTTGCAGTGGTGGTAATGAAGAGGAACTAGATCCAGGTTTGATACCCTCCCGTGGGCCAGCTGAAGTGCTTGACCAAAGTTTCAAGCCACATGCGTTGACCCTAAGCGATGATTTGGGGATCTTTGGTGGTGTCTCTAGCTTGCCTGTGTGGTGGCTGAAGAGAATCAGTCCTTGTGGTGTCTCACAATAACTAAGGCAAAGGCAGGTCCCTGTGCCGTAATGTCCTTGCAGGGAAGAACCTTTCAGAGGAAAAACCTGGGTTGTGCAGAGCTGCAGATATTCAGGCAGAGCTAAAGTAGAGCAGAAGTTTGATTCAATATTTCAGACAAATGATGAGTTTCATATAATAGTAAATAATGCAACTGGCCAGAAGGTACAGTTATTGAAAAAAATCAGCTGATGGAGACTGGCTGTGATGGAGCTGAGTGACTGAAAGCCTTTTCCAAGGACAGAGTTCAAGAGCTATGGAGCAGCTTTCACTATAAAAGAAGTAGGGGTTAATTTGACAATTTGACAGTAGCATCCACTGAATGCAAAGAAAGGAAACTATGAGAACAGCTGCCTTTGCAGCATGCAGTTGTGTTCCCCAAGGGTAATAAGCTTAAGAGATATAATCAGATAGATCAGATCATCCTTACCTAGGGGATGTTCTTGTCAGGCAGCCTCTACTGTGCATTCCTCTGGTGTATCAGGAAGCAGTGAAATGACACCAGAATAATCTGAAGGATGGCTGGGACAAGTCACCTATTTCATCTGGTTATTTCCAAATGGAAATGTGGAATAATGTCATGGAGACTTGCAAACATGTGTGCTATAGCACAAGATTCAGCTGAGTTACATCTCAAGTCCCAGTTCTGTCAATGGAGAGGAACTGGAGCACTGTGACCGTGACACATCCTGCAGCACAGACCTAAAATAGATCAGGTGGATCAAGGCTTGAAAGAGCCAAATTCTGTTCTCTGAGTGCAATGACCGATGAAGATGCAGATGTCTCCAGTGTAGACACACAAAATCAGGGGAAGACAAGCTCCAGCTTTGCAGAGCTGCTCCTCCATTCAGTCCACACCTGAACAATTGGTCAGGAGCAAAATAATAATTCTCAGCTTGGCACCTAGCTCCTGTTAGAGTGACACAGGAGAATCAGGGACTCTCTTGGCATAAACGGCTGACAGAGCCAGACAGAGCAGCTCAAATAGCAAATGTACCTAGTAAACTTTCAGACTCATCATGTCAAGCAAACAGCTTCTTTTCCTTGTCTCTTCAACCCAAGAACAGTTTCAGGATGAGGCTCACTCCTCACATGCCACATGTGAAGATTGGTAGGAGACACAACTGTGACCAACATTCATCATGACACCAAGGCAAGAAACACTCAATGTTTCTTAGGGGTCTCCAACCTTTAAAATGCATTATCACAGATGAAGTTGTTCGTAACCTTCTTGATATCCACAGAGTTAGCTGTGAAGCCTGCTACAGGTTTGCAGATGGGCTAAATAAATGTGCATTCATGCACTGTGGACATCATAGGGTCTGCTTACACACAACCTGATACCTGCACATATCATGATTTTGTTTGCTTCTACAAATCATGGAAAAAAACTCATATGTCTGGAAAGTGAGATTCCTGTCTTCATAAGGATTCAGGGTTTGAACTGCAGAGGGTGTGTAAAGGATACCATTGTCTTCCCGAAGTGCACTTTAATCTGTGTGCCTTCCAGCACAGTATGCATTGCAGCTTTGCAGTGTTGAAGCGTACACTGGCTTGCAGGCTCCTGTAGACTCTACAGAAAATGCACCCAACATTTTGCAGTGAATTTGCGTATGTTTTACCAAGAGCCACACTGCTAGAGCAGATTGATATAATAAAAGCGTTTTGGCCAGTGTAGAAAGAGCTGCAGACCGTGCTATGCTGAAATTCACAGATCCATTCAATTCTTTGGCCAGCTGCTACATTACGGTGGTTTCTCCTGTTGTAAGTGCAAGCAGGGTTCAAGCAGAGTTTCCCCCTTCAGTAAGTCACTCAGCTTCCCCTGTGTCCTGTGGACTGACTGATTTTGGCCATGCAGTAGCTCCAGATGCATTTGAAGAATCAGTCAAGGCAAGAAATTATTTTGCCTTGGGTCTTTGCTGCAGATCCATCCATTCCCTGTACTACGTCTTTAAGACCTGTTCCTGAAATGTGGAAGTACTGCCCCACTGTCCCCTTCAAAGAGCTACTGTCCTTGTTGTGGGGGTATTCCTGCCTCCCACCGCAGCCTCACACTCATCCTGCTGCTGGGAAATTGCATTGAGGACCAAAGGCAGCTCCAGGATGTGTAGCTGGAAAGTGAATGCGGGCAATTCCCAGTGCCTGCCCTGCAAGCTGCCCTCCTTGAGCACTGGGAGGGTGTGGTGGGGATTGCGAAGTGCAGCTGACAGAGCGGGGAGTGGCAGCAGGCTTGTCAGAGCTGTCTATATTTAGGTCCCCGCACGTTGGAACAAGAAAGCAGGAGGTCCCCTTGTTCTCCCCTTCCACCTGAGTTTGCCTGGCAGCGGTGTCTATCAAGCCTGAACTCATTTTATAGCTCTATTTAAACTTCTCCAGCCTTGCAAGCTGACAGTGCATCCTCATGAGGTACCTCAGATGAATTTCTAACATCTGCTCATTAAAGCCCTGTCTGTGTGTGTCTGTCTCAGAGGCAAGCTGCCTGTTTTGCTGCGGGTGCCATACTTCAAACTACATCTCTGAGCTAAAGATTGCTCATTAGTCTGCCTGGTCCAGCACCTTATTTCTGGTACTGGCCAGGGCCACAGCAAGAGGCCACAAACTTACTGGTCAATGGGTCAGTGGTGCCATGGAAAGGGATCTTTCTGTCTTAATCCTGCACTGATGAGCTCTTCCCCAGAGCAGATCAGGCAGTCACCTTTGCCTTTAGCTCAGCTCTTCCACCTGCAGATGTTTCACAGACTGCAGCTCTGCAGGTGTCCAGCCCTCTGAAATGGGCCACAGTCAGTGATTCAGATCTCACACTGGGTCACCTCCCTCCCAGCTGCGGCTCTCGAATATGTCCTCTTTCTCTAAACCTCTCACCAGCAGCTCCTCCATCTCTCCTTCCTGTTGGACTGGTTTTGTTAGGTGTCTGACAGCAATCCCACTGTCCTCCTCCCAGTCACTCATGAGCACTATCAGTCGACCATGAATTCAGTGCCTCTGCCAGTGTACGGTCCATAAAAATCAGTACACAGCTACGCCTCGGTGCAAGGTTTGCTGTGCTGGTATCCATCTCCCATCTCCTTAGAGGCTGTGGGATCTTAATGGCAAAGGTCAATGCATTAATCCAGCTCCAATGCAACACAAGCTTGACAGAATTACAATATTTAATTTCTCATCACACTTCACAAAAAAAGTTTTGGTTTCTCTCTAATCCTTTAAGTAACCTCTAGTTACTTCCACTCTCATGTTATAAAAAGCATTAACCTTTTGGAGTCCTACTTTTCCATCTCTCTTTATTTCTCCCTTCATCTTACTTTTATGGCAGTGTGATAAACAAATCTGAATACTCTTCTCTGGACAACGATGCTGACATTTTCCAAATTATATCTTGAGTGTGGTGTTGTTACCATCACTTCAACCTTTAATCACATCTTAGTTTTCCCACTGTTAACTTCCAAAATGGGAACCACCGAGTCCATTCAAGGGGCTTGTGATAAAACCTGGAAAGCTCTGAACACAGAGTAAAGTTTGGCAGTTAAAGGTCCACACTGAAAGGAGCTTCTGATTGACGACCTCTCCATTGTCTGTGATATGCAAAAGTCTGAAGTTCTGTTCACAAAAATGTTTTTGCTTTCACTGTTGAGTTGCACAGTAATTATACCTCACAGCTCTTGTTCTCCCTTGACCTGTTTCTGATGAACCTGCACTAGAATACGGTCAGTCCAAGTCATAACGGTCTATTGTAGGAACTGAAGAGATATCAAGGACAGTTCATGTGATGCTCCCCACAACTGTTTACCTTCACTTGCCAAAGATCTGTAATTCCCAAACTGTTGCTCACAGCCCTGCCCAACTGGGATGTTTCTTCTGCTCTCACCCTTCACCCTGAGCAGATCAGAGACCTAAGCCCTGCAGTGCTGGACAGGGCATTAACACGCTCCTGGGGCAGGACTTCCAGGCTATTAAAGGAAACTGGAGGAACATCAAGACTGCAAACTCCAAACATTTGCTTGTTTGAGAAAGCTTGTGGGTGAAATCTTGTGAGAAAGATTGGAGCAGGCTGGGGAAAGGCTTCAGATCTGTTCCCCACATATCAAAGCATTAGAATCAGCAATAGGAGAGCAAATGGCAGTGAAGGCAAGTCTTGCTCTTTGGTGATTTAGAGGACAGCCGGTCAGGGGGCTGTTAAAGTGTGGTGTCCTCATGTCTACTGCAGCACTGAGAAATCAGCAGTGATGCTTTCATCTGCAGGCCAGGTCTGAGGTGCCCTGTGCAGGCTGGCACACAGCTGAGCTTTTGCTCAGTCTGGAGCTTCTTCTACCTGCCTGGGAAGAAGCATAACGTTTTCCAAAAGAATGCTTTGCCTTTTCCTTTCCCATGCTGGGAGCTGAAGAGGAATCCACTGTCTCCCCCATCTGTCTGGTTCCCAGACATGAAAGCATCTGCCTCCATCGATTTTTCCCCTATCCTACATAAAGTCTCTTCACTCTTTTGTGTGCAGTGAACTCAAGTCCTAGGCTGACCGTCCAGTTCTCCCACCCTTAAAAGTCAGCTTTTAACTATAATTAGTTTTCAGACTATACCCAGAACTGAGTCTTGCTTCTGCCAAGGGCACCCTAATTAAGCTGTTTCTCTACTGAGTGCAGTTCACTCCCCTTTGGCACGCAATGCATGATTACAGTTAATTTGCTGCTTTTCCAAACTACCACAAGAAATAGAGTTTTCAGGAAAAAAAAGGGCCCAGACTCTACTCCCAGTGCCCTGAATGAAACAAATTATGAAAACAGTCAGTATCATGGGATCCTTCAGTTTCTTCCAGTAACTGATCTCCTCTGCAGCATCTTTGTCAGTGTCTTCAGCCCCCTTAGACCTCAAGCTCTTGCTGATCCAAGGCACTGCAGGAACTGCCTCCTCTAGCTGGCTGACTCTGAAAGCTGTGAATGAGACCTGGTGGAACTGCAGCGGCGAGAGGGCACACAGGTGTGTGAGCCAGGCTGCATGCAGCTGAGCCAGGGCAGCCCTGGCTGCAAAGCCCACCCAAGCTACACAGGTAGCTATACTTCAACTAACTCAGAAGATGCAGTTTCAGCCTCGGTGACAGGACATTGCTCTGAACGACCACGACAGACAACATGACACCCAGCAAAGACAACGAGGGAACCCAAATCATTCCAACAATTAGCCAATAATGACAATTAAATGTTTCTAGAATACTATTCAAGGTTTCTGATGTATGTCACTGTTTTTTCTCATTCTGGATTGATATGGCTTCTGGGCCAGAATACAGCTGCTACTGAACAGGACACAGATAATCTACACAGTTCAGGAAAAGAGAAATAAACCTGGAGCTAGATCTCCCACTGATATCAAAAGGCAGAATGTCTTTTCCGGCTCCGCTACTTCATGCTGTTGTTTCAGAAGTGCAGGCTGGCCCTGGCTCCCAGCAGAGCCTTGGGGCAGGGTTGTCAGACAGATATAGTAACCTCTGCTGGAATTCAGGATAACACTAATTCAGTACCCTTATGTAAAAAATATAGCCAGGGGTCTGCAGAGACCATAACCCTTCAAAGACTCTTTCCAGATCCAAAATACATTGACTTAGTTCTGACTCACAGACCAACATGCCAGAACGCAGTGTCTCGCCCTGCAGCATCACAGCTTCCCTTGGTGGTCTCCCACGTGGTCCTGGCTAGCCTGTGGGAGCTGACACACAGATACTTAGTGGGAAAACCTCTCCCATTCATCCCATGGGGCTGCTCTGTGCAGCTCTCTGTGTGACCATAGAGCTTCCCTCACATAGCTGCAGCTTGCATGAACCTACAGAGACTTCTCCCGAGTCAGATCTCTTGTGTCCACAGCGATCCTGGCACAAAGCACCACGTCTGATGGCCTTATGCAATGTCCTTCTTTCAAACTGCGGGTTTAGGGTAAAAAGAGAAGCGAGCCAAAGCCCACCCCCTCAGACACCATCTGGCCCCAGTGTAGCTCTTTGCAGGCACTGTCTCTACTGGTGGCTTGGGAACATCTGGACAGCAGCCTTTCCCAGCAGAGATCCCAGTTCAGGCAGGGAATTCCACCCACCTTTTTTCTACTTACTGGCATCTTTGCTGGGTGTCTTCTTGAAACATTCCAGGTTTACATATTCATATCTCACAACAGGACATATTGTGAGGCGTGAAGCAGACTATTGCTGCTGGATTCAAATATCCTTCTGTTCTTCAGCTTTGGGATAGGTCTTGCACAAATGTAAATACCACTACCACAAGGTGTAGTACCTCTTAAAGGGTGATTCGCTGAGCTGCCACAGCTCTCAGGGGTTACCCCAGCCCAGGGTTACCTACCTTCTGTCACAAAGAAACATTTCTCAAAAGCACAGAGTGAGAGGGAGCGGAGACACTGGCCACACAGTGCACGAGGTTACTGCACAGCTCCTGGACTCTGCAGAGCAAAATATTCAGCCTTGTTGTCTAGATCAATGGATTATAATGCACACCTGCCTACCTGGGATATCGGTCTGAACATTCTAAGTAAATTCTGCAGCAGGTAGGGAAATACATGGAGTTCCAGCTGTTTTGCAAAACTGGTCACTTTTTGGAGTTGTTAAAGCTGTGGGAAGGTGTAAATCCTATAGAAAGAAACAGAAGGCCACGGTGCAAGGGAGGCAAAGGTAGCAATACATCTATTTATTATACAATTCCTAGGTGATAAAATGCATTTATCTCCCTTTTTTTTTTCCTGGACTTTGCCCTGCAAGCCTTCTCCAGGGCAGACTTCCAAAGCCCCAGAGCAACTTAACTCAGTTAAAGCTTTTTATCAAAACTAACATTTCTTTCCTTCCTGAAGACATTATTGCTCAGAGTAAACGACACATGTCTGATAGACTGTGACTTTTCAGAGGTAAGAACAAAAACCCGGAAAGGGAGATTTGGCACTTCACTGATGAAGAGTCTGTATTTCCCTTGTGATTACCATGTACCTGAGCATTTAATATGGTCTTGTCACCTACTGCATCTCAGCAGCTCCCCTTTTTTAAAATGAATGCACCTCTTTGTTAACCATGACTTGCTGCTCATACTCAAAGGTTTCCATCTCCCAGACATTAGGCATCTAATGTTAGATCAAAATCCTGAATCTTAGACCAAAATCACCCTGCAGCAATCAAAATCAGGTTACTTGAAATCACAAAGGTGGTAGAAAAAGGAAAACACTGGACTCTCCACAGCCATAGGTATCTCTTTGATTTCTGGGACCTTTTCCTATTAGAGAAGCATTATTCAATGCCAAAATTATTTGAAACAGCTCAAAGCCTGCCCTCTTCACATGGCTTGGGGCACCAGGGGAGCAGGGATGGGAGAGAATAGCTGTGGGAAGATGCAGGTGTCTGACAAGTCCAGTGTCCTTTTTAAGCCCAGCTTTAGGACAGAGGCATTGTGTGCTCCCAGTAACGCTATGCGGCTGGGAGGGACACCAGGGACGAACCCTGGAAAGGCTGCGGGGGAAGCTCCAGCACTTGGGGCAATTTCTCCCCCATCCCCAGCTGATGAAAGGAGGTGCATGGCATCACCATCAGGGCAGCAGGGACAGGCTCAGTGACTCCATACCAGAGAAGGCAGCCAGCATTATGATGAAAATATCTTCTCAGTTCTGTTTGAATGGTCCGCATAACACCAGTGAATCTAATTATTTGTCCCTTCTAGACTTTGCCACATGCAAAACCTACTCTGCTGCAGCCAGAGATATCAAAGAGGGTGAGCTTGGGAGCATGACAAAGGGTCACCCTGGTACCACCCAATCTCTCTGTGCAGCCCCACACCAAATCCAGGGCAGAAACTCGGTAGGTGCCAAGTTGCAGGCACTGTGTGAGAGCCAGCGTGAGAGAGAGCAGCCGTGGCAGCTAGAGTTTGTCCTGCATTGGTCCTCCACGGATCTGCAGGTTGGGGCCAAGCAAGAGCCCTGAAAGGATGCTCAGAAGAAATAACCAGTTCTTGTTCTGCAGGGATGTTGGCTCGGGCTTCACATGCAGATGATCTCCCTGCTAGACGATACTGAGACTGAGCCACAGTGTGGTACCAGAGGCCCCATGCTGGCAGGAGAGCTGTTTCTCTGGCAAAAAAAAAATGGATAACCAGGTTCTCCTGATGGACTTCAGTTCTGTTGACAGCAATTAGTCTCGGTGTGTCTGGACCAGACTGACAAACTGCAGGTTTCTTTCCCTGAATGCCCCGGCTTATTCAGAGGGTACAGCATCCTCTCTCCTGCTGTCATAAGCCTAGCAAGATGTGCTCCATTTTCTGTGATGGGTAAAAAGATCCATTGATATGCAAAAGCTAGTATTTAAACCTAAGAAAACCAATTAGACATCCAGGTCTTATTGGATTAGTTGGAGCTACATATCTGATCCCCAAGGCAGTTTCATTGATTTTAGCCCAGATAGCCAAGAGCTTTGAAGTACAAGTTTCATGGAAATGTGGAAGAGCCACAACATGCTCCTGCATGGCCTCAGGACTGCTCAGCGGGACACACGGATTAATGAGCAGCATCCTGAGCTGAAGGAATGGCACAATGAACCTGTTCACAAATCACCATCCAGCATGTTTTTAGCACGATCCTTTTTTCTTAACAACCCAATCCCTTTCTAGTTCACACATGAAAACATGACCTACTGTGAGACCAAGTCAAAAGGTACTTAAGCATCTGACGCCTACTCCTCAATTCACAGACAGTGTTGATTGACAATTTTAATGTTTGGGCACCTAAATCCACACAAAACCCAGCCCGTTTGCCCTCCTGCTGGACAGGTCAAGCCCTCTCCACTGCAAAACATGTCTCTTCTTCAGTTTAAATTGCCTCCAGTCTGCACTAGTTTTACTCTGTATCTCTGTCTTCTTTGATCTTAATTTATTTTTTCCTTCCCAATATCTCTGAGGTAAGAGATGAGGTTGACTGACCCTAAAGTCTAAACCTCTGCTGCTTCAGACCAAGGGAACTACACTTCATGTGAGCATGCATGGGCCTCTGAGCCACAGTTGCACCTTTGCTACAAACTGGAGCTGCCAGTACCACCAGACCCAACAGAGGAGGTGTATTTCCAGGAGACACAGTGCAGAGCTGCTCTTCTCCAGAGCAGCTGTGAAACCAACAAGCCACCATGACTCACATATGCTCACTAAAGATGTTGCATTTCCCAACAGCAGAGGCAGCAGACTCCACTGCAGACAGTTCCTTTCTTAGCTACAAGCATCCTACTTTAAGTGAGTCCCATAACAATGATATTTCATTTTCCCAACATGTTTCACAACCATCCTGCATTCTGTTACCCACCTGTTGTCCTCTCCCAAGAGAGCTTTCTTCTTGGTGTTCAAAAAAAGAGTTCTCTAGCATCCTTAACAAGGGTGGTTTGATCTTTAATTGGAAAACATCTTTGCAGTGGTTGGGTACAGTAACTGCCTGGAAAGAACCCAAGTATTTTTCTAAAAAAAACTATCTTCACAATCGGAAGAACAGTCTTCTGAACAGCGCTAGTGCCCTAGGAAGTTAGGGCCAATGACAGAATTCACTAAGGTGCTAAGCCAGTCTTGTCGACCTTCAGCAAGAAGGAGCTTCTTGATGTAGGTACTTCGAAGTAGCTGCTCCCCCCCAGTCCACAGCAGCTGGACACTTAAACTCTTCTGGGAATCTGGACCACAGATCCTGCATCATTGTAGAAAATGAGATTCTGGTGCCTTTATCACTTGCTAATCTTTGAAAATGTTACTTTCCCATTTCCAAGTTTCCTTAAAGGATTCTGCATTAAGAACAGGGCTTGCTGACACATTCTCTGCTTTTCTCCTCCACTTAATGTTGCTTAGACACATGGCGAACACTCAGCTTTGGTGCTAGTACTTTCGTTTTTACATTGAAGTGGACCTTTTTGCAATGGAGAGGTTAAAAACTTTCTTATGTAAACAGATCATTCTTCAAGGAAACCCCTTCTTGTTCCAGAGATAATTCCAGGGTAGAAGAGTAAAAAACTTAATTTGCACCCCTAGGGCTCTGCTCAGCCACCCGACCCTACACACTGTCCTTTTCAGTTTTCCAGGCAGCACACAGACACGCACATGCACCGCCACAGATGCCTACCACATGCTGTCAGCCATCTGAGCTCCATCTTAGGTGCTGTGTCCATCACCTCTGGTCTACCTATATGCTCCTTATAGTTAGATGGACAAATAAGGTTTAAATGGATGTAAGGGTTTAAGTGGGAGAAGCTATGGAGATTTAGCTATGGCAGAAAATCGTTTTTCATCATCATGCTGTCAAACAGCTTTTATTATTCATATGAGGGGAAATGAGAACAATGCAAAGTGCATTTGTGGGCTCTGAACAAGGGCACTGGTTCTTGGCCTTGGCAGCTCTCATGCCTCTTGTGCAGCCTCCATCTCCCAACATGGAAAAGCAACTAATGAAGCAGCAAGGGGATCAAGCAGCATGCAGTGCCCTGGTGCTGAATCAAAGGCCTCCTGCTCATTTCCCTTTCCCCTTTTCACAAGTGGAATTCGGAACCGTTGGTGATTAACCCTGGGTTAAGCCAAAAACAGGAGCAAGAAAAACAAGGGCAGCCCAGGAGAAGAGCTGGCATTGATCCCCCTCTGTGTTTGTTTGGTGGTGTTAGATTTCCTGCTCTCTCTGAAGTGCATCGGTAAGCCAGGATGCCAGAGGACCAGAGGGAGCTAAAGTTTGCTGAAGAAAGGACCAGGTACCTGCAATGAGCCACAACAATCAGAGCTGGCGTCTGTTCTTCGTGAGCTCAGCATTTGACCACAAGCATGATTTTCTTAGGCTTACGAATACCTAATTTTTCCTGAAATACGAAAGGGACTCCTAATTCAAAAGCGCTGAGGAAGAGGAGATGCTCAGGCATGTGTACACAGACAGGCAGGTGACAGGTTGCTCTGATGTTCTCCATGTGTCTCACCTGTTCTCTCTTGAAGCAAAATTTTTACAAAAGGCAAGACAGATGCAGAGCAAATAAAGGATTTTGCCCAAAGTCAGCTGCACCATCTGAGAGAGGATGTAACAGAAAGCAGACCTTGTGAAGGCAACGAAGGACTGCCTTTAAATTAATTGAAGACTGAAGATCAGTCTGAATATTCTAAGCCTCTTCTAATTTACTACCTCTTTTTATAACATTTTGCAAGGAGTAGTGGCTGCTTAATAAAAGTTAAAACGAGCAAAGGAAACTGCTGAGGAAATCTGAATTGTCAGTGTCAGATGGGGCAGGCGATAGGAGTGTCCATAAGTGCTTGTAGTTTCTCAGGACCCTCATAGCTCTTTCAGGAACACCTGAAAAGCCCAAAATGTTTCCAGAGAAGAGAAATCTGGAAAGCTAAAACCCCTTTGTGTCAAAGGTGGACTTTTGTGACCTGCTTCCTGGTTTTAATCCTGAAGGGGGATATGGTTATATCATCTGCTTCAAACCTTCTTCTTGTAACTGCCCTGCAGCATTTCAGCGAGGCAATTAATTTCAGGAGGAATTACCCAACCCTTAATTTTTCTGAGCAATTATCAGCTCAGGTACCAGCCAGGAATCGGAGTGTTCTTAGCTCCGATGATGGCTGGGTACAAGTAGCTGCAGACTCCTCTGCGATGCTGCAATTTACCAGGAAGTCTCCTGCGGTATCTGTCTTGAGATGCCTTCACCTGATGAGTGTGCCCAGATAGCAATCACAACCTCTCCCATGTATTTAAACGGGCAGTTTTGATGAATGCTGCAAGTTTTGCTCTCTCTCAGCTTTCTGTTTGGGGAAGTAGTGCAAAGGGCTTGGGCTGCAGAACGAGCTCAGCCTTCCTGCTTGCGAGGCACAGCCAGCAGAAGCGAAGCTGGAAGGGGCAGAGAGATCTTGGGGATCTGCACCGAGGTTTGTTCCTCTGTGCAGGTACCGCTGATGGTTGTTGCTGCTTTTCTGTGCCTTCCACTCCTCCACCTGTATATAACTAAACTTAATACTCTTTGCAACACTGTTTTCTTAACCCACAAGGGTGTTCCTACCCCTCTGTGTTAAGACCATTAAATTGCTGGCCAATGCCTGTCTAGGTGCCTTGTCAGCTGGGTGCTTGAGGATGGGTGGTGAAATCTCTGGCCTTCCAAGAAGACAGAGTGCTTGCATACCATGAATATGTGAGCGATAAAGAGCCACATATTATCACCATAGCACAGATCGGCCCTTCACTTCTCCTGGTCCACACAGGAAAGAGGCCGGGCACTCAGCACTAAGCACTGCTGGGATCGTCTCTCCTTGCTGAGCTCCAGCTCTTTCTGCATGAACCTCCATGCCCCCAGCTCACAGCGGCCCCTCTGCACCCCGGTCCTCTCCACCCCACTCCAGAGGAGGCTCCTTGGATGCTGCTGGGAAAGGGACCTGGAGCCTTCTGCCGCTCCTCTCCACTGATGGTTGATGCATGAGTGACTTTCACCCCACCCAGCCAAGCACAGCATACCTTTTTCCAGTGTCCCCAGCCAGCACCGGCCAGGTCCTACCTGGAAGTCCCTGAGATGTGTTTGCTGTCAGCACGTCTCAGCAGCCACTCACCAGCTGGTTTTATATTAATGCACTAACTAATAAAGTGGGTGAGTAGACTGTTGGTTCTTCAGGGCAGGGCCATGTTTCTAGCTGGGTTTAAGGCGCCGTGTTTAGTTACAATGCTCTATAAAGGGTTTGCTGTGATAAGGGACACTGTGAGACTAGATGAAGGCGACAAAGCATTTCCTTGTCACAGCATTGGGCACTCCCTGCCACTAGCTGCCTGCTCTGCTGGAGCAGCGTTTGGCCCTATCCCTGAGGTGACTGTTCAGGGTAAATCCCTGTGGTTATTTCTGAGTCTGCAAGTCCGCGTGGGAAATAGGATCAGCTGCAGGGAAAGGGGCTGCAAACCAGCCCTTGGCCAGGCCACTGCACTGTGTGTCTCCCTCCCAGCAGAGCCCTGCCATGCAGGCTGGGCCAGCAGGTGCCAGAGGAACCCGGCAGTATTACAGGTTTTGTTAAATATTGACATCCAGTTTACAGTGGATGGGTGGAAGCAGCTAGGTGATGAAGCAGAGCGGGGGATTACCTTCTGACTACTGTAGCGAGCAGGTACAAGGGGACAGCCAGCGTGTAGGTGCAGTGGCCAGCAAGAACATCTCTGAAATGAGTGACCCAGATTTTGGAAAGAAATTTTTTCCTGGATGCAGCTGAATATTGACTTACCCAAACTGAACTGAAGTACAGTGAACTCAGAACTTCAGCGAACCACTTGGCCACTCCAGGAATAACCCTGGACACAGCCAGGAGGCTGCAGCATCATCCCGAGACCTTCATTTTGCACACAGACTAGCAAAGCTAATGATGAATCCTCTAGATCCACAGAAAAATATGGCCCTGTCTTACATGACAGCGATGCGAATGGAAGATGAGCTGCTCTCTATCAGTCTGGGAGATGATATTTTTACAATTTGCAGTTCCTCACTGAGCAGGTGGGCGTGGTAGTCGCCTATAGATGTGATGTTAGTTATGGGCAGACAGAAGAGAAATGGTAGCCTGATAAAAATCACTTGGTAGTACAGTGGAGTTCATAAATGCATAAAGCAACCAGATTTAGGGATATAGCTTATCTGCTTATGCTTGTTTCTGGTACTGGCATGAACACAGTGTGGCTGAGTGATGCTTTTTACCAGACTTGACTCCTGATTACTTTTTAGCCCTACATGGCTTCACTGAGGATGCCAGGACTTTTGTCATGAGCTCAATATTTCTGGGGGCCAGTCTGAACCCCAGCTTCAAGAACACTAGATATTTTTACCTGTGGATGCCAAGCATGTCAAGGTGCTGCTTTGGAGTCTGAAGGCAGGTTAAACCTCTCGCATAGATACAAACAGTGCTATCACCAGCTGCCAGTTACATGACTGACTTCTGCAAAAAGCAGCATGGGCCTTGTTTGATTTCCTTGGCTCTCATTCAGAGGTGATGGAAAGATGATGGAGAAGCTTGAACCAAACCCCACTGAAGCAGAGGTTGTGTTGGAGAAGGCATTCTTTTTATTACTAGTAATTCCAGGGGCCTCTGTGCTCTCCACATACCCTGTGCTGTCTGCTTGGGAGAAAAGCTTTCCAGATCTTCCCGTGCTACAAGATGAACCCATCACCCCTGCAGTTTGGTGGAGCACTCCTGCATACTTCAAAAATATTGTGGACTCTGCTATTAGAGAAAAATATCTGCGGATCCAAATCTGTCCATACACGAGGGGTGGCTTCATCCCACCTGCTTTGGAGATGGATGGAGCAGTTGCCTGTGTTTGAACATCTCTCTCACACCCTGGGGGCAGGCTGAGGTTCAGGTAACACTGAGTGATCTGTAGCCATCAAGAAACTGGTACGTGGTGAGTAATCCTTGTGTATGAGCTTTATCACAAGGCAGCATCCTCAGCCTCCTTGCTACCTCTGCCCAATGCCATGCAGATGCAGACAGCAAACTCTCCAGGGTGCAGAGCCCTATTCCACAGGGGATTTGAATCATCTTTCTGGGTGGGAACAGGCAGCCTGCAGCCTGTTCTGAGCCTCTGTGTTTACATGGGAATAACAATTGTAATGGCAGCTCCACCAAGAACAAGAGTGACACCTGAGCTCCTGGCAAGAGCCGTTATAAACTGCTGCTGATTTCTGGGAAGTCAAGTGAAGCCGGAACCCATCAGGCCAAAATTTTTTTTTCTTCTTTTTTTTTTTTTTTCTTTTAGCTAAGGAGATTGTGGGAAAGAAATCGGACATTTTCACAATGAAAAGCATACCCCTCATCACCCCACCTCAACCCCCCAAAAATCGTTGGTTTGGTTTTGCTTTTTTTGTCTAATATATTTCAGTGTTGAGGTTTGTCTTTTCTTGTAGACAAATCTTTCCAGGCTGACAGGGAGTGTTCCAGGAATGCTTCACCACAGAGAAGTTCACTGATCGAAAGGTCTGCACACATCTCCTCTTCGGGTCTGAGTTTACCCAGAGCCCAGCGAAGCAGGGTGAGGGCTGCGGAGCCCCACGGCACCAACCAGCCAGGCTGCACCATGAGCTGCTCCTCTGGTGGGCAGGTGGGACAGTGACTGGGGGGGTCCTGCAGTTTTGACAGCTTATTGCCCTGGCACATTTGAGGCTACTGACTTCCAGACCCAGGGGAGCCATGGAAGGGGGTGCATGGCTCCCAGAGGAAGGACAGAAACTAGGCAGTGTGTGTGTGTTGCAACTGTAATTCTGTTATTACTCTTACAGTGACTTGTTCTGCAAGTGCTCTAACTGCTTTAAAATGCTTTCTACAATAGTTAGACCTAGACTAATGATGATTCTTCAGTTCACAGAGCTCGAGAAAGACACTCCCCCATAGGTACTTAGTGCTGGACATCAGAGAAGCCTCACTGTCGCCCGAGAAGGCAAGGAGAAAGCTGGCGGACAGATGACCCCCTGTATTCAGAGGGCTCTGGAGGCATCGGTCCCACTCCCATCACTGCTCTGGACTGGAAGCCTTTGCAGGCCATTCATTTTTCCTTTGTCCAGACCTGGGAACACAAAAGCACCAAGCTGTCAAGGCTTATTGTATGGATGTGGACTGGAGCACGCCTGAAGGACTTTACATTGCTTAAGCCAGCTTGGAAAGCACTGGCGGTGCTTCTGTCTCCATTTTTCCTCCATCAAACAGGAAAATTCCTTCACTGCTAAACATGAATGACATAGAACAAATGTCCTCGTGTTTATGCAGTGCTGAATTATTACAATGATAGGAATGTTTAATTATTCTGGGCCAAGTCTTTGCCTAGAGGCGAAGTGGAGCCAGGCAACCTTAATACCAGTTTATGCCACAGTTTGGAAGCACTTCTTAAACACCGAAGCAAAATACTACTGAAAGGTTAGTGCAGTTTTTTTCTATTTAAAAAAAAAAAAAAAAAAAGTGGCTTGAGGTGTGACAAAGCTTTCACAAAAGATGTTTCTTACTTTTGCCAGGTTACAGAGCTGTCTGGAAGAGTTTGAAAATTAATTTTCAATCAAGGAAAACTGAAGCAGGGAGAAATGGGGAAGGAGGTGGTGAGAGAAACATGATTATTTGCCCTGTTTCTAGATCAGCACTGCCAAATTCATAGGGTGTTATGTAATTAGCACACTATCTGAGTGCCCTAATCATGACAGCACGTGCTTTCTTGCCATACCTCAGGCAGTATTGCAAGTTTTTATTCATTCATACCATATTTAAAATCGGTAACTTAGAAGGTTTTTTGAGAAATGCGGAGGGACAGAAGGAGGGACAAAATCTGGGCTTTTTTTTGTTGCCGTTTGCAGGTGAGTTTTCTCTCTCTCCCCTGGCTCCCTTCTAAGTTTCCCAGATGTTGGTGCTTGGCTGCAGCACAGACGCTCTGTGGCTTTGCTGCTGGCTAAACCTGTGGTTTGTAGTGTGCCTGTGTTAATTAGGACACAGGGTTTGGGGGTTTTGTTGGATGTGAAGAGTGCTCCTGCGATACCATCCCTGCCTCAAGAGCTTGCCAGTATTTTTATAGATACTATAGTTTATTCTTTGCTTGAGTCATCCACACAGAAAAATATGTATGACAACAATTTCCTCTCAGCCCTTCCCATTTTCCCTGGTAACATCAGGTCCCTAATGCAGTGAGCTTCCCATGTGGCAATTACTGGGGATAACAGAGATAAGCATCATCAAGGAATATGAAGTAACCCAACCAGATTTCCCAGCGTTCAAATCTCAGGACCTTGAGCTGTGGATTTTGAAATCCCCTTTTTTCAAGGTTACTTTCACGCTGTTTAATAAACTCTTATCTTGTAAACTATAATAAGGTTTCAGACCTTAATCTGGTGAGATTATGGGGAGTGGGGGGTTGGTTGATGTTTTTCAGCATTTTAGTACCCCAGGGACAGAACATCCAGGACCAAACTCGGAGATATAATGAAGTGATGAAAACTGAAGCATAGTGCAGAGCAGACTGAATCCACTTGCTGGTGGTTCGCCTGGCCTCCCCCAGCACCCAGCCCGGCTGGAGCTGAGCATCATTCTTCCTCCTGGCTCCGCTCCCACAGGCACTCCTGGAGGAGGCAGCACAGTCCCTATATCGCGCCTTGGAGAGCACCAGCAGTCACACCTGCAAGGCACTTTCTCAACATTTTCCCCAAGCCATGCAGGGGGAAAGCAGTTTCCCCAGGCAGTGTTTTTAAAGATACATACATTGTAATTCTGCTTTAGAAAACAGGGGTTTCACAGGAAGATATTTTTTTAAAAGAGATAAATGTCCTTATATTAGCTGGCTGAAGCCTTTGCATGGACAACCCACATTCATTAAGGCACATCAGCTCTGGGAATGGTATTTTTGACCAGGGAAATAATAGCTGAAAAACAGGAATCAGCCCCACACTGTGATTGCTTCCTTGGAATTAGACAAATCTGGGTGGTATTCCCAATCTAATGTGAGGAAGGGGGTTGAGCCTTTGTCCTTGAAATCAGCAAAAGTCCCTGTCAACAAAACTGTTCCCCATTTATGGGAATAGGCAAGAAGGACAATCTATACATGGAAAATGTTTCTATGTGAGGTCTGAGTTGAAACAGATATTTTCAGTGTGAAAACCTCAACAACTACTCAGAGCTGCTTTCTGAGGCATCTAACACAGCTTTCCTCTCTTCAGTTCTCTTTCCTTGGTCCCGCTCTCCTAGAAGCTGCCTCTGCTGGTTCTGTTGCTCCTGCTGGTGGGGAAAGACTCACAAATTCACACATGGAGCCACTGCTCACGCAGAAATTGTACACATGGGGTTAAGTTCCCAAAATCAGTTCAGAACTAGGATTTCCACCATTTATTTCCCCAAATCAGGGAACATTGTAAGACCTTCCAAAAGTTCCACATGAGCTGCATAAGCACCAATTTTTTCTTACTCTGTGAAGTTCCATCTGAGGTGGGAGAAAGCAGTTATTTAAACCCATGAAGCATCCACTAAAGGTGCATCCTACTGAAACTGGGACAAGGAAAAGGCATTGCAACAGGTAGAGAAAAGGCCTGGGCTTTCAAAGCACGTGAGGGCAGAGTTTCATGCCCAGTTGAGCTCAGGTCCTGTTTTAGATGTTGTCATAAGGAACCAGCATCTAACCTGGGTGATGCTGGTGATTACACTATTAGAAATAAACACTTCCTCCCTGTTTAGACTGTAACAGCCTGGTTTCTCTTCTGCACTACACTGTAAAGCACCTAGCATGATCGGACTTAAAACTAATAAGAACTTAACAATGAGTAATAAAACTTAATGAGATTAAACGAGGACAGCCGTTGCAAGCCAGCCAGGCTGTGCACACAGGAACTTTCTTTGGGCAATGCATTTTTTCCCCAAAAGTGAGAAGGAAAGCCTTCACCCTCATCAGAGATGCCAGAGGCTGAAGAATTTGTGGCCTACCCTGGCTCCTGTGCAGCCAGCCCAAGGGGCAGATATCTGAACCTCTGCCACTATTGCTCTCCTCAATTAATTCCTGAAAGCTCCACAGTTATCAGAGATATGGGTGTGTATGTGTGTGCTGGAAATACAGCCTCTTTTGTTTAGTCTCAGAGAATTTGTGGCAGGAAAACATTGCCATCCTGTTTTCCAGGCTCTAGCACGCAAATAAGAATGGATGAAAAATACAGCAGCCTTTCTGACAAGCTGTGATTAATCCTCATTGTGTCCCACACTGAAGAGGTGCCAGAGGAGCTGCTCGCCAGCCCGCATCCCCCTGGTTGCACCAGCCTGGGAAGGACCTGTCGGGCTGAGCCTGTGATGCAGCTCCTGTGCGGGGGGAGAAGGAGGACACTCGCAAACTTAACGGAGTGTCCTGGGGTGGGTGCACCCGAGGAGCCCAACGGCCATACAGCCAAGGGCACGGGGTGATGTAAGAGAGCTGTCAGCAGCAGGCGAGCCAGGAGCCAGGCAGGAGGGAGGGAGCAGCAGCTTGTGTGTGCTTATCCCTGCTGGCTCGTGCAGCCTGACTCACTTGCCCTTATTCTATCACTATCTCCTTGCCACCCTTCACTAGCTCAGACCGAGGGAATGGCTGATTTTCTTTTTTTTCCCTCTCCACCCAGGACTGTCCTCATGTTGAAATACTGCCCAAATCATCAGAGGTAATGCTGCCAGCTTGTGCAGAGCTGAGAAGTTGCATAAACCTGCTCATGCAAATTACAGACGGCATCCCCAGGCTGTACACAAGCCTGCAAAAGCACCCTAAGCTGCAACACGCTTGGGACATGTCCTGGTGCGGTGCCAATGCCAGCTGGGTAACAGTAGTGGGGAAGGGGCTGACACTGTGCTCTGCCTTCCCTGGCTAAAGCCCGAATCATGTCTCAAGATCTATGGATGTACCGTAAATCCTCTCTCAGTAGACTTTTCCCTGCACTCCCTGTGCACCTTTCACAGCAAAGCCCTGCACTGGTGTTGCAGCCTGGACTGCAATAGCTGTCAGTCATCTGCACAGGCTGCCTTTGGGGGGCTCCTGGCCCTGCCACAGGTCTGCCATGAGGGACTGGAAAAGCCCTTTAGCCCCACTCCTGGCCAGCTATGCTGAACACCTCAAGGCATGGGAGATAGGTTGCTTTATGAATGTGACATATTAATGTAATAATGGTGCTTGGAAGGTCTCCAGCTCTTTCCAGTCAAGTTCCTAACTTGCAGGTCCCACTGTGTGGGGTAAGACATGCCGCACACCTGTGAGACAGGAAACTGCATTACCTTCCTGCTTTACAGGCACAGAGAACAGCGTCAAAAGTCTTAAACTGGGAATGGAAAGCAGGTCCCCAGTCCTCCAGTACAAAGCAGCAAAGACAATGAGACAAGGCTGAAGTGCCAGTGCTGCCAGGGAGGCTGAGGGGCAGGGGTGCAGGGCTGTATTCTGCACTGACATCTGTCCACAGACTTGCTACCCACGCGTTTCGGTTTCCAGAAGAGTAAATCGATGAGCACCTGTCCTGCTGTTACCTTGCAAGGCACCACTTTGGTCTCTGCATGCAGCTGGTATCTCTGCTTGTGTTGGACTACAGGGGCGTTGGGGAGCAACTGCATTCCAGCTCTGAGATACCGCGCAATGAGACCCGCATCCCCGGCCAGGGGCCTTTGGGTTATATATCCACAATATAATGTTAAACAGCCTAATTAATAATGATACATCCTCGTCTCCTGGGGTGGTGAGTGGCTTTATTAATGTTTGCAAAAATTATTTTGTGTTATTTGTATTAACCAGGAAATGTGGTTGCCAAAGCCAGACCGGTGTAATCACAGAGCAGGATGCATCACAGTTACATTAGGGGTTGGCATATTCTGCACTGATACAGATCTCTGTGCTCCGCAACCTCCAGAGAGTTTTGGTATTTAAACAGTGAACACACTTGGATACGTGTTTCAAATGTGTTTACATCCTGCAGAGGCCAAAGTCTCGGTTTTGGGCTCATAAATGACCTTCCCGTGTGACACCTGCACAGAACTGGTGGGAGTGAGACACCCCGGGTGCACAAGTCTCCCTGGTTTCCTGAGCAGTCTCGTCTTTTCTTAATGCCAGGATGTCAGCCATGAGGTGGGAAGAGGTGTGGAAACAGGGGGACACGGCACAATCCCGTGGATGCTTATTTGATAGAGCAGGTGATTGTAAATCCGGCATGATCTCACTAGGCAAAGGTCTTGCAGGCAAAATACAAACTGGAAATGAGCTGCGTATTTTGAGCAGGAAAAAAGGTTACGTATTGGAATAACCTCGCAGGCCACGGAGTCAGTGACAGATAAGTCCCCATGTCTGAGTCTTTAAGAAAAGACCCACTGCAGGTCAGCCACGGATCGCTGGCCCCGGCGTGGGAATTGCCAAGTGCCATTCCAAGACTGCACTGTTTGGGACAGTCAGATGACATAATTATAATGGTCTTTTCTGACCTTGCAATCTACAAACCCTCATGATTTGTAATCAGGATACAAATTATTTGCCTTCTGAGCTGAGGAAGGAAGTCTTCTGCATCACCTATCTGCTCCAAAACATCCGCTGTTTCACAGCTGGCTATGTGCAACGTGCCAGCTTTGCACTGGCACTGAAGGCTCCAGTTCAGCAGCATCCACCAGTGGCTTTTACTGGGCTGGCTGGCCAGATCCAGCCTGGCTTACCCTGCCATTCTGTCAGTGATACCTACACATGTTCCGTTTGGGGAGGAAATACACTTTGTGTATATTATGGTATGAGTAATGTTGACTTTTATCCTGGCTGAAGGATGCTTGAGGAAACCCAAAATCCAGCCAAAGCATTTCTTCAGAACCAGCCACTTCAGTTTTCAAATTAATACCTCTCATAAAAACATCTCTCACAAAGACATAGAGTAAGTTTACACCCACTTAATGAGGAGCAGCCATCACAATCACTATGTCATGGCCACGGTCATCTGTCCTACATGTACAGAAACATGGAGCAAACGGCCATTGGCAGAGCTCACCTGACGCATCCCACTTGCCATTTTAGCCTTCCACAACTGCGCTGCACCCCAAAATGTGCCGAAGCACCACGGCTGTGCTACACCCCGTCACACAGCCCTGCTCTAACAAGGCCCTGTGTGCTGTCACAGTAAGGACATGCCTATCACCTATGGAGTGTGTAGGGTTACACACACCAGCACCACACCCTCAGGGTTGATTAAAGAGCCGAAGAGCTCCCCACAGCATGCAGCCTTGCTGCAGCCCTGTCCCCTGTCCATCTGTCACATAAAGCAAAGGCATTTGGGGGAATGGGGTCTTTTCCACATGCTGAGATTTGCATTTGAATTTATTTATCCTACATATTCCCAAGCAACCTGCTTTTAAATCTCCCTGATAACAAAGAGAAAATGCCAGCCCTGTCCTTTGCTGGCTGCTGTGCAGCATGAGAAAGGCAGAGGGACTGCAGCATTAGGAATTAATTGCAATTTCATTCCCAAGCTAAGTAGAGCAGTCAGGTCTGTAGAGGTTAGGAGGCTGCAGTGCCCTGACATGTGCATGGAGGGCAGGAACACGGCTGGTGATTAAAGCAGGCCTTTTCAGGGGGCAGTGTGCCTGCAGCGTGGCTCTGGTCTGAGCTGTGTGCCTCATTACTTCAGGAAGCAATGTCAAGCAGGGCATCTCCAGAGGATGAGACATCCCGTGGCCATGTCTGGAGTAAGGGTCCAAATGGCCTGTATGCTATACCACTGCCTACACATGTCCGAGGCAACTCCTCTGGGCCAGACCCTTAGGTGTGGGCTTGCTGCAGTGACGTGACCTCAACAAATCGTACCTTGAGAGATTAAATTCACCATTTCCTCACACTTCAGTGCATGTGCTGTTCTGAGGAAATCCACTTCACCAACCTTGACTCCGAGCGCTTTGTGCAGAGTATAAATAAGTCTGGGACCTTGGGGAAACACGAGGAGAAGTGGGAGTATTAGTCAGCAGCGCTCCTGAGGGCACTTACAGCAAGAATCCGGACAGTGTCTCCTCTGGAGAGCATGGAAAATGCAATGTACAAAATATTTTTGCAGAGCAGGAAACCACTGCATTCTTTGGATGACAATGGCATTGTGTCACTGTCTGTGACCACAGCCATGACTCAGGCTGTTGCTGGGGAGTGAGAGGAGGGTGAGCGGGCAGCGCTTGCTGCCAGCCACGGCTTGTGCTGCTAACTGTACTGCGTGGTTAGAGACTCCAAAGAAAACACAAGGCTATTGTTTTTTTTTTCTTTTTTTAAAAAGGGCTCCTGCCTGATAGTCTGGCAGTGTAAATGTTGTTCCTGGGTCATGTGTACAAAGCACGAGCACACAGGGCTTACGTCCTCTGGTAGGGATGGACATGCTGCTTGCTGCAGTGTCCGAGGCAGCTGGCCAAGAGGCCCATGGCATGCAGCATCTGGTTGCATTATTCCACTGCTTCCTAAAGCCCTGATCCCAGGAATTTGCAGTGTCTGCCCCAGGTGTTATCACACATCTGAATTCATGAACTTTAAGAAGCAGATTCCACCCAAGCTTGCAAAATTGCAAAGTCCCTGGAGCCTTCCTTTCCCGCTTGCCATCCCATGAAAGATGCCGATACAGACGTTGCCTACACATCCTTCTGACTGTCTTCACACACCACAGGGACTGACGGCTGCAGAAGGGCTTGAACAGAGCTGGCAGGATCTGACCAGTGCTAGTTGCTGGCAAGGTTCAGAGTTCCCTAGGTTGAGTATAGGCTTTCTGTACTGCAAACCCCTGGACACGTTTCAGGAGGCATCATCACAGTGGCAAAGCTCCTGCTAGGAGAGGGCGGCTCTGTACCCTCTCCATGACCCAGCCTGTGTGAGCTGTTGGCAGGTGAGCCAACCTTGACTCTAACAGGAGTCTGGTGTTCACCCTGGCTGTGTGCCTAGGTGGTGACCAACAGAGAAATCTGGGTGAGCTATTAACAAGTCTTAGAGAGAAAGCAACAAACAGTGGAGGGAAAATGGCTAAGAGGGGGAGAATGGTTAGAATCTGAATCTTTCACAAGTCATCATTCTCTGCTGCAGCCCAGGACTCCTAAGGACCAGCACCCTTTAGACCTGTGTGTCCTTCTAGTATTTTGTCCACAAAGTATTTTTAGCTCTTATCAATTCCTAGGAATTGGGGGACAAAAGTGAGTGAAACCCTTAGGAAAAGAAATGCACAGTGGACAGCAGGCTGCCCTCTGCCATAAGGAAAATCAGCACAGGCTGACAAGCTGTGGACAAGAAATGTGGCACCTGCTTCTGAGGCTGCAGTTTGGAAGTAGCAGGAGAAAAGTGGATGGCATGCTAATTCTGGCTGAGTGCTTTGACGGCAAGTACATGACCTCCTGTTGTCTCAGCTCTGGGGAAGCCGAAGGTGACGGGCACACAGCCAGGACACCCATCTACTCCAGCCTTCTTCCTGACATGGTGGGGGAAAGCTGAGGAGAGTTAAGCTCTCCTCTCACCTGCCTCAAGGGAGAGGTCTCCTGAGCTCGGCACCATGCAATGGGCATGCTGTGCTGACCAGCACACTCCACAGTGATGCTAAAAAATGACCCCTCTGTTGGAAATCTCTCCTGGCACCAAGCCTCGCTGCAGGCGTCTCTTCTCGAGTGCAACACAGCAGTCTCTTCACTGGCTTCAGCTGGTGGAAACGGGAAAACAGTTTTCCTTATTTTCCTGATTTTCATGTGAATAGTGTGTTTTTGTACTGCTCTGGGAAACAATTGTCCTTCTGAGCAGAGGGTGTAGATGGGGCTGGATCGGGGCATTGTAGGAAAACATCTTTCTCCTTCCCTGGCAGACCAAGCTCCTCCCCGCTGTCTCAGGCAGGAAATCAAGGAAACCTTTGAAAGCACCGCAGAGCATTAACTATTGGAGTCCAGGGCATGAAGCTCAGGAAAGGAAGATCCTCAGCCCATCTCAACCACAGCAGAGGGCTGACAATGGGCAAAACTTTTCCGTCCTCAACTTACTTCTGTATAAAACAGAGAAGGAGGAACAAGATTTTCTGTCGGTGTGGAAGGGGCAGGAACACACTCCCTTTTCTCTGCCCACCCCCCCCCCCACCCCCCCACCCCCAGGTACCTGAATGCCATGTCCTGCCATGTCCAGGGAAATACGTGTTCCTTACACTTCCTGGCACTGATGGTGATGCTGGCCTTCCTGCCCTGCCAAGGAGCGCGCTGTGCCTTTGGTGGTAGCTGTCATTTTCCTTTTGCTCTAAGGCACGAGGCTTACAGTGCTCAAAGATGACATTTGCTTTGCAAGAAAAGCAAGCTGGAGAGAAAAACATCTCTGTACACCTCAAAATGTACTCAGCAACCCACAACACACACTGGTAGGTGAGCATGTGGCAGTTCCAGAGCCTGGGAAGAAGCTATTACAGCAACACCCAAACAGACCTACAATGCCTGCAGTGAAGCGTGGACTGCAAAGCACTGATCTAGAAAACTCACCCAAACACTTGTAACATACCTGGCTGCTGCAAGCCAGCAGGGAAACGCAGAGGGTCAGGGAGTGCAGGGCAGTGAGGCCATCGATCCCCACCTCCGTAAGAACTGGCGTGAGCCGGAGGAGGTGTGCTACCTCTTGGTGCAAGCAGGTGCTTACATGTCCCATTCCCAACCTACACCCCCTCATGCCCACTTTTCCAAGCCTGGAGTGACTTTTGCCTTCCTATCTGTACATGAAGACCTACACCTACAGCTCCCTTCCCATTTACACTGGGGACACAGAACTGACAGCACACAGAACATGCAAGGGTGAGGGAAAATGTTATGTCCTCTTCTTTGAAGACCCCCTAGTTCATGGCCTACTCTCAGGGTGGGGTCTACTAGCAGGTGCCTGTCTCTCTTACCCTCCAAAGCACCTGCAAGATCAAAGGCTTTGTGCAAACTCATTCTCCTTCTCTCAGAGAAAATTGCACGGAAAACATTTCCAGGAGAAAGTGTCAGTGAAACGTATAAAGGAAGAAAAAGAAATATGCTCTGAGAGTAGACCATCAGTGCTGAAGTCAATTAGTAAGTAAAGATACAAACGTACAGAACTTCAGGTCTGCTTGCAACCAGCAATGTAACAGCCTTGGAAAGCAGGTAGGAGCTCTCCAGTCCTCCACCTAAATTAGAAATGACACATTCAAGATTATGCCCACAACTTCTGTTCACGTAGATTCACCTCTTCCTCAGAACCCTCCTCCTTCCTCATTTTGTTGTGAATTTCAATTCCAAACTCACCCTAGATTTCAGGCAGAACTCTTCAAAATACTCAAGTGATTTATTCTTGGTTATCTAACACAGGAAAAGAAGAGGACCGGGTGTATTCTGAGACGTGCAGTCAGAAAGATTCCAGAGCTTGACAAGTCTTCACTGTGCAGAAAAACTAGGGGAAATGCCCAACTTTGAACACATTAATGATTGTCTCTACGGAGTCTGGAATCTCCCCTACTTCAGTGAACGCACTGGCATGAGGCAGAGGTGAGATCCTGGGCTGGAGCTGCTACACTTGCAAGTTGGGATAAACACTGGGGCAATCTCTGGAGTGAACAAGTGATGTGGCTACAAGCTCCTCTGTTTCTTCTTAGTGGGGTATGCAGGGTATTCATACAACTACTTGCTGGTTTTGCAGGTGTTTCACTGATGCTATGAATACCCTTCCACTCACCCACCTCTCTCCCTGTGACTGGTGGTACAGTGAACTTCAGCTGCTGGTTTTACTTGGTTCACATGTAAATCTATCATTTTCCTCTGCTCTAACAGGCACCAAGCAAACACATTCCTCTGGGGAATTCGTGCATGTGCAGAGCAGCAGAACTTGTCTCTCTGCAGATGCTGTGCCTTCAGCATGGTTGGATCAGAATTCCTGACTCCCTGTGTCCCTTCCCTCTCCCCAGCCTCAGAGACAGCCATCTCTGTCCATCTTTACTGATGAAGTGGGCCAGTCTCTTCTGCTGAAGCTCTGTGGCTTTCTCTGGGGCATCCAACTCTCCTGCAGACTCCAAGAGTCTAGATATTTAAGTCACCATCCCAGCAGGACTAGCTGGAAGGCCCAGCAGGACCTGTGCAGGCAGGTGGGATCACCCAGCATGTGCCTGCTGCCTGAGCAGGACTCAGCAGTGCTAACCACGGGAGAAGTGCTGCCTGCAATGAAGCTGTGCCTGCTCCATGGGACTGAGTCTCCCCTGGTCTGGTGGCTCTGTCACTGTGGGCTGCTCCCCCCCAGGAGAGCTTTCCGTCCCTCGTTCTCCCTGTGGATTGAAGGGACTTTACCACATGAACATCCATTTCTGTTTCTCCATGTTCAGTCTCCATCCAGCATTCACATCCTCCTCAGACAAAGCCACAGGCAGTGGTGGTGTGTCCCTGGGTGGGTTGTGTGACCCTCTCCTCACCCCACAAGCTGTCCCTGCGCAGGGCATCCTTGCTGCAGCTTGGCTTGCCTCTCCCTCCCACAGAGCTGCATCTGTGCTGGTCCTGGGATTCTCTACCGCAGTGGGGTCTGCCCAGCCCTCAGAGAAGAGTAATTTGGTTTCCCATCCAATTCCTTTTTAGCCTTCTGGCTGCCTTAGCAGGTTGGATGGACTCCCTCAAAGCAGTGAGACAAAGGTCGAGGGACCTGCTTTGGCAAAAACCCACTATTTTATCTCACAGGTATAATTACAGTGATTTGTCTGGAAAATTTGGCTTTCAGTGATAAAAGACTTCTCTAATGAGAAAGACTGTAATCATGATTGAAAACTGTCCTGAACTGAAGTGTATGCTAATATATGTTACCATATGTAAGTTTCCATGCAAGTATGTTCATGCATATAAATAACTATGTTTACTAAACAGTTTTAATCTGCTTTACAATACAGCCTGAAGTTATCTTATCTATATTGCTAGATGAAAATAAACAGATGTATCCAAACATCAAAACACTCCTCCTGTATGAGGAGTTCCTTATCAGGCCTACTTCCCCCCACTGACCCAGTTAAACCTTCAGTAATTCATTAATTTCCTAACCATGGCTTTTTTAGAAGTACTAACCAACTTTCCTATCAGCATATTTTTGATCTTGTGGAGCTGGAATTCCCTAATGTTTTGTTTGCCTTCTGCATCCTGCATATGCATCCATCAGCTCAGCTTTGTTGCTGCCTGCCTACCTCAGCTAATTATCAACTCTTTACCCACACACTTCTTTTCTAGCTAGCTAGTTCAAAGCCTTAGAAGAAAGAAAAAAAGCCCACAAAAGAAGCTGCCCAAAACCTGGCAGTGTTTTTACTTTTTATATGTTGACTGTCCCTCAAAAAAGGAAATAAAAGGGGTAAGATTCCAGGAGATCCCTGAAACTGAGCTCCCTGTTCCATTCCCCAGCTGTGGTAAAGCTCCTAAAATTTCCTATCCCATGGGAGGGACTCTTACTTTATTATCTATTTGCTTCCTCCAGGTGAAAGGGAACAGGAGACTGCAAGAAGAACCAAGGGGATGCAGGTCTGGATGTACACCCTGACCACCCAGCTGTGACAGTGGGAAGTGGGACACCATACCCCAAAAGTGGAGAGCTGCTCCATTCCCAGTGTACAGCTTCCCCATCCATCCTTGGCCCCAGTGACACCCAGCAGAGGCATCACCCAGCTGCCAGGAGCAGTCAGATGCTTGGGAAGGACAGGACCTGCAGGAAGGCTGGGGACCCCATGGAGCCTGGCTCCCGGATCCAGCTCAACCCTTCCCTGCCAGACTTCTGCTGAGGATGCTGGTCATGCCCAAGCCTAGCTCCCACCTGCCTCAGTCAGGCTCTGGGGATTTTAGACTATGCTCAAAACAAGGTAGAGGGGCACACTCAAACCACTGCTGCAAAACACCTACCTCTTGTGCCTTGCGTTCCTGCAGAAAGCTCCGTGTCTGGAGGCTGGCGAAATAAAACTCGAGTCCCATTATAGCACCACTAGCAGAGCAAGGTACAGGCTGGGAGTGCACTCCTCAGCCTGGGGGGTGTAAAATCCTCACTCTCCAAATAGGAAATTTTCCTTTTCAGTTAAGCAGTGCTCTTTGGACCCATGCTGCACTATCTCACGCTGCTTCACTATTAGAAGTCTATGACTTTATCAGAGGGTCCCAAATAGGACATCCCTAGACTTTTCTGATACATTTTTTTTCTGACACCGTGTCCACATCAACAACATTGTCACAGCTTGGTCTTCATCAGCTGTTTGTTCCATGCTCACTGTCAGCATCTCCTGCTGCTCTCTCTGTGTCTGTTCTAGGAGGATTCAGCAGCTTTGGACAAGAGTGGGGGACTTTTTTCCAGAAAGAAAAAAAACCACACAAACAAACCAAGAATAAGTCAAAGAATACGGCTCAAAGGACTCTGTGTTCTCAGCTCTGGAAAATGCCAAATTCTTGAGATGTGTTTGTAAGGGGAAAAAAAAAAAAAAAGGATATCCCATTCACATGTCATACTCTCTTGCTTATTAGGAGCCTTATTATAATCTAATTCTTCATGGTATATCTGAACAAGGTTGGGAAGGATAGCTGTGGGCATCAGCAAAGGATGAGATCTGCAATAAAAGGACCATAGAGATGATGAAAGCCAGGTGATGAAAGTGTCCATAGTGATTACATCATTCGTTCGTGACCAGAACTTCCCAAGAGTTTATAGCCAGACGATTATGTGTCCAGGACCCGCTCCTGGCAATGGATTTATACAACTCTCTACACCCAGCTTTAGACCAAGAAAGGGCTGAAGTGTTTCTAAGAGAGGGGCCACACAAGTCACACAACCGGGCTCTGCTGAGACCTAAATGAAGATCATCAAATTGCTTTCACCAAGGCTTTCTGCTTCATAAGGAATATGTTCTGATCTTTCCTGTGACCTTGCAATAAAGCAGATAAATATCCCTTCAACACATGCAGGATACAATGCACATTTATGTCCAGGGTAGCCCCATTTTTCATGATGCTTATTCTAGCTACATCTTCATGATAAAGGGTTATTTTAAGGACAACACAGAAAATGCTCATATCTGTCTTGATATAAAGACATAAAGAATACCCGTTCAGCATCGAGTTTCTTCCTATTGCTCCTTCTGAACTTCCAGAGGATATTTCTTACCTGTCTTTAAGGTTTAGCATTACCTCAGTGACTCTAAGCAAGAGTCCTGATGTAAGAGGCTGCAGCAATAGTGGTCATAGATTAGACTCCACAGAAAATTAACTCATTTATTTTCATATTTACACCCTGTTGGGCCAGAAGATGACCCTGTTATCATCAGTCAAAGATCAAGTTAAATCAGTGGCTGCCTCCACCCCTCTTTTCATGGGGATCAGTCCAAGGAGATGGAGAAAAAGTCATCCAGACACCCTGACAGCATGCTGGGCTCTGAACTGCATTAAGGACTTGTGCAAGATGCTGGCAAATGCAGGGGCTACGAAATTATTTGTCTAGCCATCTATATGCAAAGAGAAACCTCAAAAAACCAGTAAAAGTAAACAGAAAAGAGACGTATTCCAAACAATAGCCTGGACAAGAAGTAGGAGCAAGGGAACTCTTTGACAGCTGAAATTCACTGGAAAGGCAGGCACAGACAGCATTTGTTTCAAATGCATTCTAAGAAACAATGTGATGTTGCTCCTTCTTGTAAATAAACAGAACTGGCCAGAAGATACATTTTGGTAAACATTGCCAAGTTCTCCTAACAGACACAGGAATATCTAGCAGGCTCTGGAAAGAGATGAATGTCAAAAGCTGGAAAGACTCAGTACAATGACACTGGGATGAGTTTCTAGGCACATTTTTTCTATTATTTCATTTGGTGATCCAGAAAAACTCACTTTAGACTCCAAGTCTCACTAATACACCCCCAAAAAGTGGATAAGGTCCAGCACCAATGTCTTGATAAGGCTAGCACCAGCAAAACATTGCTCCCAGCTAGCTTAGTACTACAATCCATTAGTTAATTTTTTCCAATGCCTTGTCATTATTTTGTTAAATTTACTAGTTGAATACGTTCTCAATGTGAAAATAATTTCAGATCCACTGCAAATACACTTTGAGAAAATTCCCTACAAGAATACTCCTTTACCCCGGTCTGGTTACTCTCACCACATGCTCATGAGCATTGATTTCTGATGGAATCTACAGAATGAAATGCCATCATCTGCAGAAGCATATAAAATACAAGGATAACAGGCTGGAAAAAAGCATGTTTTATGTATGACAGATGCTGCCTTAAGGTTCAGATCCACCTTTATTCCAAACTATACCAGTTTTCAGGAGAATGCTGCAAGAAACTTAGGAAGAAGCCCCAAACAGATAATTCCCAAGTAGGGAATGAAGAAGAGGGAGCTCAGAAACACTGAAGAGAAGCCTTAGAATTTTCCATGTCTTTCTGTGCACCGGGTTTTTTTCCCTGTAACTTGTGTTTAAGAGACTGGGGCCAGGACTGTAAATAAGTTGCACCTAAATCAAGAGGACTTACATCTCTAAATATTTTTGATGGTTTTGCATTTATGCCCAGTGCAGAGCTCACAGAAGCCAAAGAAAAGATGCCAGTTAACAACAATGGGTTTTAGACTAAGTGCTTTGTGAGAAAAGAAAAAAAAAACCACATCTGGTATTACCACCAGCTAGCAAAAACTTCTTCTCTGTCCCACTACATCATACTGTAATGATAGTATCATTTCTTAGGGTGATAATGGCTTGTTATCAGATGCAAAGACACAAATAAAAAAAATGTTATGATGCTAGAAAACACGTTATTATACTGGTAATTAGTCACGCAAGACCATCAAGAATAATCAGCCAGAATTTTACATCAAATGAGAGCAAACAGAATATGCAATAGCCTCCTAAGGGAAGTGGCAGAAAGAACCAACAATTGAGTCTTTTATGTAGCGAGATGGAAAACACACAGCAAATATTAGTGTTTGGTTGTACAACATAACAATTGAGGCCGTATCATAGCCATTGAGACTAATGAAATTTGTGTATGCACATGGTAAGGAAAGCCCTTACCCCAAAATCTTTACGTTCAAAACAGGGAAGAAAAAAGAAAAAACAGTCCCAGCATCTCTGCTTTATAGGATCACCTATATTAAACATCATTCTAACAAGCTTCATTTCCTTCTAGTTTCTTTGTCTACTATTTCATGCAAGGGATGGTCTATACAGAAGCATTAATGATAATGATAATAGGGTTTGTGCAATATCCTGTTGTGAATGACACCAATGTTATAAAAGACCTTTTCTTACTCCAAAAATTACAAAATCAATGCAGTATCCACCAGAAGAAGTGTCTGTTCTGGTTTATTCAGAAGGCCAGAAAGGGGTGGGATGCAGTCTGCAATTAAGACACCTAAAATCCAGTAAATCCATGTGCACTATAGCTCTAAGCTTACATTAAAGTTGGTGGACGTGTGGAGTGCTCTTCACCTTCCTCTACATCTTAGATGTGGACACCTACGTTGCCTTAACTAAGAGCTGAACTTCATCCTGAAGACCATGCTAGTCCACTTGGGTCCTAAAACCTATGGACGTGGGCAGCTGAGTGCAGTGACCTACATGCAGGAACTTAGCCCCACCCAAGAGGGTAGAGGAAGTCCACCTGTCCACCAGCTGCCAGCTGAGAAGGGAACGGGTCTTCTGTAGACCATCATTATCTCCCACCTTAGGCAGAAGTCTCAGATACCCTAAGGTGTCTCAAAGGTCGCTAGAAGTCTATATTTAGGAACCTTAATCAAGGCCAAAGGTACAGTCACATCAAGGCCAAAAGTGTCATCATTATGGATGTGGTTGTTTTCAGCAGCAGATTATCTGAAATCGCATCAAACCTGCCAGGCAAGTCAGTACTCAATAGAAAATGGAATGAGAGCACTTCCAGATGGCTGTAAGTTAAGGTAAAGTTCAGCCCACATATCAAAGCTGGCTAAAATAAGAAACAAGCAAACCCTTGCTGATAACTCTGCCAACTCAACTGTACACTTCAAAGACACATGGTTGGACTGGGATTCCCAAAGGAACCTGCAGTATGTAGCTATCCAGATCTCCTCGGAAATCAATGGCCAGTTCCTCCCTAACTTCCTTGAATACCACTGGGAATACCGATCTGATTTTGTTTGTTCCTTCTGCTTTTCATCCTCAGTTCAGATGGGCTTTGCATCTCCCTGAAGCGGTGCCATTTCAGCAGCGCAGTATCCTGCAATACAGGTTCATTCCTCTCCAGGGAAAGCATCGCCCAGAGAACAATTGATACCACTTCTTGCAACACCCAGGTTCTCCTCGGAGGTCTTCCACTGAAGTAACAAACAGGCCCAACCCTGCTCTGTTTAGGAGGTCCGATAAGATCACTGCCCAAGGTGCCATGGCTGCAGGCCAGAATGCTGTCCCAATAAACCATTTTCTGGAGGACCACCTTGTCTGGACTTGTCTTCCCATATGAAGCCAGGCAAAGCAAAGCATTCAGATGCTAAAAATGTGTAACTATTATTGGTGTTTGTCCAACATTCAGAGGCTCATAAATCTCCTGGGAAAGATAGAACAGAAATATGATTAAGAAAACAAGAAACTTTATGCGTTGATTCTTCTCCTACTGCTTCCAGGAAAGCAATTGCCTGTTGATGAAATGCCCCCCTTGACTGGCTTCCAAACCAGCACTACCCCCGCAAGTGCTCCTTTTCAAATCTTCTGCATTACAGGAGTCAGACACACACATACAGCTGCATGTGATCAAAGGGCAAATACTAATCCATATGTGCAGATGTGTCTAAAGGTGGAAGGCAAAAGCCAGCAGCAAAAGAAAGCTAAGAGACCCCAGAGAGTGTTTCCTCTGCCTTTTCACTGAAGATAAAGCTCCAAACTGAGGAATTCTTTCTGGCACTGGAACTTCAAAAAATGATAACCAGCTCACCACTCATGTTTTGCAAGGACTGATCTTGATTGTTTCCAGCAGCTGAGATAAAACACCCCACTGATCTCCACACCATACTTACCTTTTCTGTTTACATCAGTTACCTTAAGACATGCTGTATACTTCATGCAAATGAGACAGCATGTGCCTTGACAAAAATTCGCCTCCACATGGAGAGCAGGCACAGCGCTCAGTACGAACGGCCCCGGTTAGAAAGCATCGCTGCGGAAAGGACTTTTCCTGTTTTTAAGTAGCCGATAGATAGAGCGAACAATCTTTTGTGCTTGCTGCCAGCCAGGGAAATAACTTGTACTCTTGACGTTCTTTGAGGATGTTGTATGTACACCTGGGGGATGTGATGGAACAGTGCAGATGGAGTGTCACGTAGGGAAGAGGACATCTGTGCCCAGCGGGGTGTGCGGGACTGCGCAGCGCAGCCGCGCTCGCCGGCCCTCTGGCACTGTGGCCAGGGGAGATCGCTGCTAGCCGTGCCTGAGCAGCTCTGCAGTGAGGGGGGCTGGGATGTGCCTGAAAGAGCTTAGGGTCAAAGAAGTAGATTTCTAGATTTAGGGGTGCCCCCTGCCTCTTTAAGGACCCCTCCTGCCCTCAGACTGGAAGCACGCGTTTGCGAATGGAGCAGCTTCCTCCGGAGATGCTGTTTCACGGCGCTGCAGGGTAGGGCGGAGCTGGAGCAGGGAGGAGGGGGACTGTGCCCCCGGGCCAGCGGCTGGTGGCTAGGAGGTGGCATTGCCACCACAGCTTGAGTTCAGAGCGGTCAGCTCAGTCTCTGCTGGTGGAATTTCAGCCGATGACCACATCTCCTGTGTCACGGGTGTAAGGTGGTGATTAAATCATTCAGGCGAAATGTTATATAATTGTGTAGGGCTTCCAGGCTTGCTCAGGAAGATGCTAGAAATTCATGTCATTGGCATACCAGACAGACATGGAACAAGAATATTTCAACACAGAAACCCAAGTGAAATCTTTTCCTACTCCTTCCTTGGCATCCCTGTAACAATTTCAATAGGACCTAAAATCATTAAGCCTCACAGCCTCGCTGAAACAAGAGAAAAGACGACAACTAGAGGAAGATATAGCATGTATAGACCAGGAGGTAAGCGGGATCTTCTTAGAATCTTTTAGAAGAAAATCTTGACTTTATTTCCAGGATTAAGAAGATACTTCCAGCTCCGTGCTGCATGCTGCTCCTGTAATTGCTTGCCTTGGCTCTCCTTTGCTAGCTGGGACCAGGAGTTTTCAAAATCAGTCGTGAAGGATCATTGTACCCCTGAGCAAGCACTTCACCTCGGTGACCCATTTCTTGCTGGGACCAGGCTGGACGCTGATCGGCACAGACATACAGCCACAGCGACAGGGGTTGCACTCAACGAAGTACTTTTGTCAATGGCCAAGGACCTGACTTATGTCTTCTTTGGCCATGCCCAGGTGTCTGCAAAGTCCTTTAAGAAAGATATAACCAGGTGACCTTTAAATGTGAGTCCAATAGTGAGGGATGGGCTGAGGCACATATTCAGTGTTTAGTACAAATGTTGGCACTTGTGGAAGAAAGACAGCCTCTCTCTTTGTCTAAAAAAAGACAAAGTGCTGGAAAGAGGTCCACGCTCTCACTGGTCCAGACTGGTATAATAGGAAAATACAGACACACTGCACACACCTTTCAGGACCGAAGCAGAATCTGCAACCTTCAAGATTTGCTTCAAAGGAAAGGAACAAACAGACAGGACAATAAAGTCTCCCAGGGAGAGAGTGCACTGGGTGCACGTCCTCTGCAGCAAATTTCATTGGGATTAGTTTGAAATGGCTGGTCTCCAATGATATTCCTACCACTAGGTATTTAAATATGCAGTGCACAGAGAATTAATCTGTTTTGCTAGACAGTTCAATACATGGTGGTGAGAGCTGGTCTTGCAATACATGACAGTCATACTGAGTACCTGCAAACTCCCAGCCACTGACAGCTGAGTCAGAACATTTTTATAAGATCTTACAAGAATTACTATCCAAACAACCCAGCTTGATACCATCCACTTCACATTTAAAAACACAAACTGCCTAAATGGCCTATTTTCTGCTCTGGGGAAAATCCAATGTGTAGGCAAGTGGCAGCATTTACACCCAGTGAGGTGTGCTGTGTGCAGGCACCGAGCCTGTGCCTGGCAGCCCCCATGGGCTTGACAGCAGCTGGGGAGGCTGCACGGCGTGGCATGGATGGCAATCATCTGCCAGCTACACCGTGTCTATGCCTGCAAACTGCCTGTGCATGAAGCCTCCTGCCTGCCCTCCCCTTTGCCCAGAAAGGAGATTTTGGCCTCATTTACACAGTCTGGTGACAGATGACAGTGGGGTGATCTGAGCACACAGTGTTAGACTCTCCAGGACCTAAATAGTCTTTCCAAAGTGTCAGGCTTCCCTTACAGATAACTTAGAACAAGCCCCCAAGTGCTGAGACAATAGGTCCCCTCGGCCGCTCTGATCAGCTGTTGCTCCTCAACACATACATCCACCCCAAAGTGACTAACTCCAGCGGTGGGAGAGGGCTAAGTATGGTTAGGGAGGTTAATTTCCCACAGAGTTAGACCGTGGTTTTCCAGTTATACTTTTGCAAACTGCTGTGCAGGGACTACGGGAGCATGCTGTGCTTCTGTGAAAACATGGGAAACGTGGCCAGAGGAGCCTGACCCTTGAGTTCCCTCCCTGCTCATGACTACACAGACCTCCATCGCAATATCTCACCCAGTGTGAGCAGTGTGGTCTGGCACGTCCCTGTTTGATCTCCCAACAGAGAGAGGAGCACATAGACCAAGATAGAGGTGACATTGTGCCATGCAAGTGCAGAGTCAGCACATTCACGGAGGGATGTCCTTGTTGTCATGTCCTTGAGTCATTTCCGCCACTGTCAGAAGCTCCTGTTCTCCTGACAGTTCTCTGGAGCAGTTCACAAGACTGGCAGTTTTCTATGGAAATCTTTTTTGTAATCTTCTTTCAAACTTGATGATTAGGAATTTAAACTCTTGTTTTGCCAGAATAAATTTATTTTCACTCTTAAGCGTGTCTGGTATTGAAGGCAAGTCTAGGTGAAGCTATGAAATCTGGATTAGCATTACCTGTTCTGAGACAGCACATCCAATGAAAGCAGCATGTGTCCTGGGACGCCTGGGGATTGACACCAGTTTGAAGCAGCTGCTGACTGTGCTGGGCCAAGCTGAAGGCCAGGGCCAGCCTTGGATATGCCACATTCCAGCTTTGATGGAGTCAGCAGAAAGACACTTTGCAAGGCAGGCAAACCCCAGCATGTGACAGACATTTGTGCTGGGGTGGCATTACAGCCTCCCTCCATCAGAAGGGACATACAGGTCACCTGCCCAGCCAGGCTTTGACCAAGACTTGCACAGAGCCTGGGGAGCCAGGGTCGCAGACTCCTCACCTGCTGGCAGAGGACAAACAGTTTTGGCAAAAAGTGGGTTTTGGTTGACTGCAGATTCCTCTTTTTGCCGTAGAGACATCTGATTAAAGAACTTCTCCTGCTAACTACTGCAAGACCAAAAGCTGCTGTCAGGTTCAGATGTTTGGACCATTCATATGGATTTGGGGCCAGCAGAGCAGATCATCCTCTTCTGAGTGGTTCTTGGACCTTTCTTTGAAGTCTGGTGTTGGCTACTCTCAGAGGTGAGGTGCTGGAGTGCATGGGTCTCAGCATGCTCTCATTGCAGTACGAGGGAGAGCGGTGGGAGCCAGGATGGGCTTGTGGAGCTGATGCCTTCTGAACGACCTCTGCATTTTTCAGTCATTGTTTCCCGAGTGGCTTTCCTCTTGCCTTCAAGAGTTGTGTGCAGATCTCCCCACCCCATCCACTCCATGCCTCTGTGTTAAAGAACTGAAAAGGCCAGCACTGAGGCAAGTGAGAAGGAAACAAACCCCAGGGCAGGTTGAGTTCGGGGCACAGCTTCAGACATACTTAGCATTCCCTGAGCCAGCAGCCAGCTGCAACACATCCCTTCAGCAACAGGCAAGTCTCAGTCAACGTCCGCAGAGGGTCTGTAGCTCTTCCACTGGGATGGCCAAGGCCAGATCAAAAGCTGAGGGTAGGCAGCACTGAATCCAGGCCCAGGAGAGGTCATCTCAAGATCCTAGACTATAAGCATCACTGAAGATCAAAAGTGCCTTTAGAGGAAATAATAAACAAACTTTACCCCCATCTTCACTGTGCCTGACATTAGGTCAGCACCTATGATGCGATTGTTTTTCTCATTATCACTCTTCTTTGCATTTATATCGAAAGGCAAACTGAAACACCAACAGGGGGGATCTGACCTCTGAGATCAAATGACATGTAAATAAATACAGATCCCTGCTCTGCCACCACATGCCAGCCTCATTTACCACTCTCTCACTTCGTTTTTCACCAGGGAGCTAACACCACAAGTAACTGGCTTTTTTGAGTTTGATTCCAAATATTATAACATGTTCTCAAAGCCTCTGAGATTTAATGAAAAAAGGTATCAATTCATGTATACATCAAGGCTGCTGTTTCCACTATTGACCCTCCATGACCTTGGGCCACTCAGTGGTGGGAAACAATGAAATGACTTATCATTGCAGTGAAAAATGAATCCATCAGGAGGAAATGTAGAATACTTTGAGTAGAAAGTTTATAAACCAGGTTGGAACTGGACATTTTTCTCCCACTATCATATATGTTATTCATCACAGAGAGGACTATGTTACCCTTCAGCTAAATAGACAAACAACCAAAGAAAGAAAATGGGACATACACATTGCAATGTGAGGAAAACCTGCAATAGATCAGGCAGGTACATTCCCATACCAGTCACTGAATATCGATTGACCTGACACTCCCACAGTAGCCCTGCATGACACGGGTGGGATTGCTCTCCAGCTTCCACCATCTGTCCTGATCTGCCCTCCACTGGCTGTGGTGGGAGTGGGGATGCCCAGCTCACATGCAGGCACTTGTATTTTAATGTGCAACCCGGATCCCATTTCAAAGCCCATTTCAATCACCACAAGCATGTCCTGTACCACTTAGATGCACGGCACTGTCACACCTGGCTTTGAGCCACTGCTCCAGCCAGGGAGAGTGCTGACCTACCCCATCTCGTACTCACTGGCACTGTGCAGGTGTCCATCAGCCCTGAGACATCCCAGACTGACTAGAGACCCTACAGTCACTCCACCACAGACTGCACCTCTTGATGCAGAAGTTACAGGAAGAGGTCCTGCAGTCTCTTATGCTCAGGGCTACATGATATTTATCTTCTTGGACTTAAAACAGCGAATCCTTACAGTTCTTCATACCCTTTAAATGATACACCTAAATGAGGAATCGAGCAGTGCTGGAGCGCTCTAGAAGAGTTCATTAGAGCCACTTGTAAACTACCCTGGGGCCAAGGAGTTTCACTTGTGAAGGTGGTGGGAGAGGATGGTTACTACAGCACTTGGAGCATGTGAAATGCGTTCACAGTGACACAGAATGCAGCGGTTGCGAAAGACCTGTCACCCTGGCTGCATTAGCTGGAGGCAGCTGCAAATGGCTTCGATTCAACAGACAGTGATGACTTCTAATTTTATGGGATGCAATAACCTGTCTGTGGAATCTTATATAGAAGACGCCAGGACCTTGAAAAGGCCAAGTTACAGACACCAGAGACTTGAAAAGGCGAAGTTGCAATTTTTTTAAGGTGCCATGATAACAGTACTTCCAAATTAAAAGAAAACCTGAAGATTTCAGACACTGTTTTTTAATAAAAAAAATAATTAAATATTTGAAGAAAGCTACTACTGCTAGGATGGACCTTATAAAATCAAACACTCATTATTTTGTCAAAAACAAGTTTTAGCCAAAGCTTTTCAGCAAGTCATGAAGGCAGTGCACTATTATTAATCACTTTTTTGGACAATGTGCATGTAATAAAACAAACTAAAATTAGCTGGAAAAAAATTTCAAAGAAAAGGCCACTTTCCAACATCCTGACAAATGAAATGAGTGGATACCCAAACAAAGGGCTAACAGCACAATTAAGGCGAAGCAGGAACTGAAGGGGCAACACTGGTCCGGTGCACTTCACTTACAGTCTTTCATACATCAGAGCCCCTAAAAGTGCTTAATCAAAATAATGGCAAAGCAGAAGGAGAACGGAATGTCTTGCAGGCAAAGGAAAAAGATAAACAGAGACTGTGGCATGTATCAGAGAGAGGTAGGAAAGGGGCTTTTCAACATTACCTCTTACAGAAATTTCTTCAGGTCACTTATCTTCATTGCTTGTCTCTGAAATCACTATTTCCCCCGCCCCCCCCCCCCCCCCCCCCTTAAATAAGGTGACAAACTGCACAGCATATTGTCAGTGAGAGACCAGCATTGATTTATCTAATAATATTAGCATATTTTCAGTATCATTTTTCTGTCTCATTCTTTACACAGCCCATCATCACATTCATTCTTTTTTCTGCCTACCACCAAGCTTTCAGTTGAGGTGTCTTGTAACTGACCACGTGTGGTTTTTCCTTGCCCAGCCACACATATTCAAAGCTCCAGTTATTCCTCCTGATCTGATAATCTGGGGGTTTTCCATCTCACATTCCATCCAACACCAATCTACTCATTCACCTGCCTTTGGCAGGTCCACCTGGAGTTTTTCCCATTCTTCGGAGGTCCTGACTGACCTCAGCAGTTCCGTGTGATCTGCAGATCTTTCATTGTTCACTTTCTTTTTAAGATCATACACAATGCCGCCGAGGACGGTGTCAGACTCACAAGTTAAATGCAAAATGGCATTCACCCAAAACGTAAATTATGTCCACATGTAGAGCCAACATAGGAAGCTTAAAAATAAAAGCATGTGTTTGAGTAATATAACAGTCGTCCTTTATTTTATGAATTATTTAGGGGTCTTTTGGTTAATAGTTTACTTTTTTTCCCTGAACGTGGAAGAATATCAGCATATAAAAGAGTTGCATTAACTACATTAATGGAGCTGCACAGACCAGGATAGAGGTGACATTGCGCCATGCAAGGGCAGAGTCAGCACATTCATGGAGGGATGTCCTTGTTGTCATGTCCTTGAGTAATTTCCACCACTGTCAGAAGCTCCTGTTCTCCTGACAGTTCTCTGGAGCAGTTCACAAGACTGGCAGTTTTCTGTGGAGCTTGTAAAGGCTCCAAAATTTCATGGCTTTCTTAAGTGTGCAAATACATCATGTATCGTGATTGTAAAGCAGTATGCTGCTGAGTCCTGGTTCACACTCATGCTGTTGCTTACTGTTTCTCCCACCACTCTTAACCATCAATTTATACATTTTTCCAGAATGGCAGTCTGAACTTTCATGGTATCATGTCATTGGTCTCCCAGCTGATCCACTGGGAACGGTGGTTTTAAAATAAGAAGCCTTGCACAAATCTGGGTGCAGCGGAATAGGGAAGAGAGGCTGTGTACTAATCTGGCAGTGGCAGAACAGTGACAGTAATATGAAAGCAGCACCACTCTCTGTATCTGATGGGACACTGTTACCAGGAATAAAGACATTCAGATCAGCTGACAGGACATTTTTATGCTACCTGCAATAAAATGAAACAAGGAGATATTACATTACAGAAGATCTAGAAAAGGTAAAGAAAAAATAACATTGCAAACTTCAAAATGTGCATCCACACAGAACTTTGGAGATACTGAATTTCTTAAATTTGAGACAGACTGTTGTAAGACACATGATATTGCTTGAGAGTTTCTGGAAAGGGGCAGGTGAAACCCAAGAGAACTGCCTCCAGCTGCACAGGGCTGGTTCCAGGGCAATGACAGTCCTGAGCACAGCACAAGGGGACAGAAGCGGTGGGATGGAGACAGGCTGACCAACACGAATAGAGCAGACCATGGTGCATGGGGTACTTGTGCTCATTGAGTTCCCAGAACCTCCAGAGAGCAGGAGGAAGGCTGTGATGCCCTCCTAGCAGCTCCTGGGCATGCACAGGTGCTCTAATTGCAACGCTGTTGCTGCTGGGCCAAGGATCACTTTGGCAGTTTGTGAAGTCAGCTGTGCTTTGAGGTCAGTGTGAATGATCAGCCAGACTTGGCTGCTGATGGGGAGCCCTCAAGCTGGTGCTACTAGCACTGTCCACAAGGAAGCCACCACATGACCTTTCCTGCTTTATCTCAATGGCCGCTCTATCTGAAGCCTCAGACATAGTAAACCACAAGAGAAGCAAAGAGGAAGAGAGTCCAGGAAAGGACCAAGGGCATAAACATGGCAAACTGAAACTAGATAGAGTACCCTTTGGCAGGACTGCCCAGGAGCGAGCAGCAGTAGCTACCTTTGTGCAAGGCATCCCATGGGATTGTTTCTGGGCAGGGTAGGAGGCTCCTTTCCTTGTTATATTCTTTCTTTTTTCTCTCCTGTTTTCACACCCACTCCCTTTCTGGAGATATAAGGGATGGGGGAGTTAGGAATGGGAGCCAGACAGAAACCTTCTGATTAATACAGAAAAAGATACCAAGTTCCTGACCCAAAGAGCTTGTGAGCACTTGCTGAAAAAGCGGAGCTGGCAGCACAGGCAGGCTTACCATGCAAGTTGCAACAGTAGACAGATTTCTGGGTACAAAGCAAACTTGATCCAAGGCAGTCATTAAAGAGCCCTTCTACAATGGCTTGTGCGTTATCTGCACATCTGGGCCAGTCCCACCTACTAATCACTTGCTGTCTCCTAAACCTCCTGTAGTTTCAGCTGGCCATGGGTTTTCCTCCATGTACTCCACAAGCTAGAGAGCAGAGAGCACACTCCTTCCTGAAAATGATCAAGAGCCCAGGATAAAAAGCTGTGAGGTACTTTGATCCTAAATGTTCTGCATAAGGTCAAAGTATTGAGTAAACTGAGCGTTACTGTGTTCCTGATGTGGAAGAGATTCCCTCCTCGCCTCCCTCCTCCTGCTAATCAATTGCTTGCAGACATGCCTTTGCATGCAGAAGGCATCCCTGATTGCCTTTGCCCATTTTAATCATTGGAGAACTGTACCAGGAGCCCCACTTCCCATCCCACATGCACCAGGTTAGACAGATGGCATTTGCAGAGATCTGTTCTTGTATTGCTTGTGCAGTGGTTCTACAGTCATTCTAGCAAAAAAAGGTTTTGTCTCTGTCTCCAATAATTTATTACCCTGACTTTAGATGGCTAATGAATCACTGGAATAGGTCCTAAGCTTGTGTTCACATTTATTATGGTTTTGGTTGGACAAGTGATGTGCAGATACTCTGGATGCAGGAATGCATTTTATTGTGGATTTGACAGGGCTCTGAGGCATGCAATCAAAAGCAAGGAAAAAAAGTGAGTGGTGGGAGAGAGTGAAAGCCCCAAATTCCTGCCTGGCTTTTCTTAACCCCACACCCCCACACACCCCCATTACACTTTGAGGGCATAAAGCAACCCGGGGTTTGTGTTAGTCCGTAATGATTTAGAAGGATCTGTATACGTACATCCAGAGCCCACTGATTTTTACCTTCAACAAAACCTGGCCATCCTTTATATAGTTCTCTTTAACCCAAAGCTTCCCCTCACCCAGAGGATTCAGAAACCTTCTCTCTACATAGATGCCTTTCTACATGGCAATAGGTTTCACTTCTCTTCTGCCATCCTGTGTCTACTCTGTAAGATGCAATATTCATGCACTTCTTCAGGACCTGCCCAGATGAAATCCTGCTCTGCCTTCCCAGTCATACTTATTCCTCTGCTAATGGAAGTCTCCATCACTTCGCTTCTCCAGGCTGAGTTGCTGCTCCTCCCTCCCAGCGCATCTGCCTGGTCCAGAAGTGTTCACAGGACCAGGCTTGTGAACAATGCTCTGAATGGCCTTCAACAGCCTCCTTAGATGATCACTCTTTTAAGGTCTGTGAGCGACCTGACCATTCACCCTCACACACTAGTTTCAAGCCATGATTCACAGCCTGAATAATTATTCATATCTCTCCTT
Organism: Falco peregrinus; assembly: GCF_023634155.1. NCBI lineage: Eukaryota > Metazoa > Chordata > Aves > Falconiformes > Falconidae > Falco > Falco peregrinus. The sequence continues at coordinate 121,589,942 of NC_073723.1, forward strand.
CATTTGCATGCCATATTTAAATTTGTGACATTTCCTAATGGAGATGCAGGTTTACAAGCCAGAGGGGGTATTCTGACACCCTCCTCTCCTGTCTTGTACAAGCAGCCTTTACCTTCTATGTCAAGACTTCCACTTACGTCCCTGGGGGACCACAAGCCCACTGGCCTGGAGCTCCAAGAGGCAATCGCAATTTCATCCCTGCCTCAAAAACTGTTTACACAGAAATGGAAAGAAAGAGGTCTCAAAACATGAGTAAAAAGTATTTCATTACCCGAGTTTCAAACTTCTTTTCTAGTGCAGGCTAGTGCATAAATTACAGTAAAAATCAAAATACTTTAAAATGGGTGAAATAACTGGAATTTTTATCCATTCAGTTTGCCTGAACTAAACATTTGCTTCACTCCAAAGTGTCTATTTTAGTTTTTATAAACTTCCAGCAAATCAATAAAGAAGAAAACAATTATTTACCAAGCTTTTAGGTTTTTAGAAATAAGACTTTCTCTCCTTATGAGGAAAGTCAACAGTCTTTGTTCTGAAGTAATTCAAGTGTCTCCACTCTCAGGAAAGTTTCCAAGTTTTTGTCTTAGAGGTTTTGCCTTTTTTTTTTTTTTTTTTTTTTTAAATCCACAGTTTGACCTTTCCTCCAAGCTACCTCTTTCTCCCTTTAATCTGTAACCAGCACTTCGGTAGGGTGGTTGGGTTGGGTGTTTATGTTTTCCTTGAAAGCAATCCATGCCTCTACAGCACAGGCAGTGCTCTCCTGCTTTCTTCCTGACCAGGTAAAACTAATTCCCAGTCCTACAGCCCAAACTTCAAGATACTTGGACTTTACTTAGTTCAGCATTGTGAAAGCTGAAGCTTATGATGTGCAATGTAGGCATTAATTATTGAAACCACTAGAGATTAGGGATATTTGAGCTGTTGCATAAACCACCTGCATCCCAGATCCAATGTCCCTCTGTCTAGAAATGATGAGTAATGCCTTGTATTCCATGCCTGCACTTTTAACATGGATTTTACTATAGGTTTGACTGACTACTTCTAAGGGCCACTAAGAAAATGAAGCTTGGAATCAGTAGCCTAAAATCTCTGTTGGAGTCCCTCTATCCAGGACCAGTTCGGTCTGTTTGGTACAGACCTGTCTTGGATCTGGTGGAGTACTAAGATATGGGCAACAAAAATAAGAAAAAGTAATTTGTGAAAGAAGATATGAGGTACTTATTCGTCACAGCACTCTCAAAACTAGCTGGCTGCCATAAGGCTTTTACCATCCCACACCATGTTAACTTAAATAAGTGGTTCCCACACCTTGCCCCAGCACGGCCACCAATCCCCTACAAGGTTTCAATGGTTCATCTACCGTTCGTGCTGTTTCTTCATCCTCTTCAGGCCAGTCCCTCTGCTTCTTGCCTCTGCTGCATCCTCCTTGTCTCGCCTACCTCCAGGGCACTCTTGCTCTCCTCCCTCTGCTTCTTCCAGGTCTCTCTTCATTGACTGCTCCTCTTCCATACCCCTTAGATCAGGGGTCCTCAAACTTTTTAAACAGGGGGCCATCACGTGGATGAAGTGGCAGGTCATCTGCAGCTGCTTGGTTTCCCCCCATCAATTCCCGGCAGGGAGGGGGGTGGGTGGGTGGGGTGGCGGGGGTGTTCTGTAAATACCGGGGGCCGGATTGAGGACCCTGGGGGGCCGTATCCAACCTGCAGGCCGTAGTTTGAGGACCCCTGCTCTACACTTACTGAGTCTTCTTTGCAGAGGGGCACAAGCCTGTGACACAGATCAGGCAAGGGCTAGGCTGAGTGGAGGAGGAGGGAAGAGTTAAGCACCATGGTGCCCATAGGTGAGTAGCTACAGTAAGAGATTGTGCACACAGCGATCAAGGAAAATAACTGGGGTCCAGCCTCCCTTAACTGCAGAGGCTTCTGGACTGAAGCTTTCCCTAGAAAGAAAGCAGAAAAATGGAAAGGGAGCAAATAAAGGGAGATGGGACGCAGGTTTCCTAAAGGCAAGAGAGGACTTGGCTTGTCCCCCAGTAAAGACACAGCCTGACTGCTGGAGGGTTCAGTGGATGAATCTGAGCAGTTTTGCAGGATGTCTAACATCATTTGACAACCAGCAGTGAAGAAGAAGAGGAAAGGTGAATCCCAAGCAGAGCAAATGGGTCTTCAAGAGAAGCAGCCAACAAGGGGGTGCTGCTGGGAGATGCATCTCCTGGGATTCCTCTGCACCCACCTCTGGGTTAACTCACCGTGCTGTTCTTGTTCAAACAGCTCTGTTCAGACAGTGAGGTGAGTCACTCCAGCATATTTAGATCCTTACATAACTAAAGCCAAAAGGCAAGGTGTTACAGCATTGCTGCCAACAAAAATGTCCAGGGACCAACTTTGCACTCAAGAAAATGAATAAACACCCCCTCCAGAATAGACTGAGAGCATGTCTTAGACATTACCAGCATAGTATTTTGCAACAGGGGTGAGCTGCAGCTCTACCTCTGGTGGCAGCTGTTTTACCACACTACCTGGTGGGGCAAGGTTGAAAACATAATAATAATTCAGGACTATTTCTATGTTCCCAGTGCAAACCCTGATCCATAGAGTTACACATATTTCCACGTACAATCCATTCGTGCACTTTTCAGCATCATGTGTGAAGTGGTAACCTAACATCACAGGACCGGTGAAACCCTAGAGATACAGATGAGAATCATTGCAGACCACTTGCAAACAGGAACTAGAGATGGTTTTGCAAATATGATTCAGTACTAAGTAGCAACAGGACATTTCTGCTCAAACCACTCAACCGTGTTGTCTCCTACTGGGCAGCAGCCATTCCTCTAGCTTCATGCCAGTAAGTGTGAAGTGGCTTTAACAAAAGGCAGTATTTTACCATGTTGTCCAAATTCTGCATCTCACTCAGCTACCCAAAACAGCAGCTGCCTCACACCTGCCCCCTGCAATAAGGGAAACTCCCTTTATTAAAAGTTCAGTCCCCAGGAAACAGAATGACACTATTGCCTTGCAGATACACACCACACCCAGCACTTACTTCTAACTAGGCTGTAACCACTTCAAAGCAGCACTGCCCTGAGTAATGCTAATTCCTGAGAGGGTTAAATCAACATTTCCTAAATGTGAACACCTAGCAAACTCAAAGACTCCAGCTATGTAGGTATCTGTGCTGAGCATGTCTGAGTGACCCAAAAAAGACTAGGAAGACTAAAGGCCAGGTTCTGATGCCTCTCTGACAGCAGGACATTGCTTGGGTGAGAGACAATCCCAGAAACTGATGTGTCTCATATTTCAGAGTAAACGGAGGAAAGCTGTGAACCTGCCAACTTAATCTCAGAAAAGGGTTTTTTACCCCAAACCTGGTGATAATGTGGAGCTCTGTGCCTGTAAGGAGGTGCTGGAGGGTCTCTGTCCCATCTTACTACAAAGTCCTATCTCATCTGGGATGTTTTAGAGGGGGTAAACCAGAATTCATAACCCACAAGCAAAAGTCAAGTTACAGATCAGCCCTGAAGCATGAGGTTAGATCAGAACCACTGTTTTACCAGAGACAAAGCAAGAAAACCCATTTCCTGCAGGGGGGAATGCCAATGTTTTGTCAACAAGGGCAAAAAACTGTTCTTGTAAATCATCTTGTATTCAAGGACCTACTCATGGCACTAAGTCAACTCTTCGGTTTTTTTGGATTACTGAAGAGAAAACTTCTTCCAAAGCTAGGCTTGTTTCCTTCCTACAGGCAAACCTTGCCACTCAAGTGGGTCTGCTCCAAAATTGCAGCTGTACCTTTTTTTTTAACCTCAAACCACTTTGCTGGCCTCAGGCAGTGACCTCAGCACCATTGTGGACTGCTCCTGAAATCTCAGACTTCAGCAGGTTTCAGGCAGTTTCCTATTTAAAATAATGTACTACCAAAGCTATGGCCTCAGATCCCTCTTCTCCGAATGGATTACCCAGAATCTTGGCTTTTTGCTCTTAATTCCATGACTGACACATTTCCATCTTGTTTCTGGGAAAGTATTAAAGCTCAGTGCCCCAAAAACCTGTATACTGGGAATGCATTTCTTGTGTCTTTGCAACCCCCACCCACACCTTCCAAGGCAGATCTGGTATTCTTGGTGTAAGAGCATGATTTCATGCGAGACCAAGAACACAACTGGGGACCATCAGCAACGTTTTCCTTCTCCTGCGAGCAGATGCCTCTGGTTAACTGCTCCCTGTAGAAGTTATTCCATTCCTACCCATTTCCTGGGCTGGCAGAATGGCAGGAAGCTCGGCAGAGTCACAGGCACACATGTGAACACTGCTGCTTCTGAACCACTTGCTCTTCACTTCAGGCCCATACTGCTGAGGTGTGGGACAATCAAATAATGATGTTCTGATCTATGTGGAAAGCCACTGCAGCCTTTTAAACAGGTTTAAAAGCTCATTTTCTTCTGTTTTCCCTTCTTCCTCTACCAACATCATACGCATATTAACATGACCAAACATTCTTGCCAAGCAGTACATTAAAAAAAATATATAAATCATTGTCTACAATTGAAACTGTCTTAAAATGCTTCAGTGAAGTTTTCTTTAAATCATGGGTGCATAAATCAATACAAAAAGCAGACAGAGCAGAGTGAATACACTTGTTTTGGCACTGGGAAAATCCATATATCGGGAATCTGTGTTTTATATATATGTTTTTATGAGACTGTATAAGTTAAAGATAGACCCAGAACTTTTAGGTCTCCAAACATCACTGACCAAAAAGACATATAGAAAAAGGTGTGATGTTTTTATGTTACTTCAGAGTAAGTCAAGCCACGAAGAGCGTTAGAGAGAACAGTCTCTGATGGCTCCTTCCATGGTGATGGCATGGGTTTTAAGAGAGTAAAAGACTCATTAAACACATTTGAAACGTTTCAAATTAAAGTGCTTTTTCTTTTGTGAAGAAGGACTGGCTCAGCCTGGTCTGTGTGCTGCAAATGTTGGTGACCACGACTTGAAGGTGTCAGAGTTCTGCTTTCCACCACGACTAGTTCATTACTATGTGCAAATGATGTTCAGACCGAGATCTTCTGCAATAAATGCAAAAGCCAAGAACCCAATGCTTATTTGGTTGAGTTAAAGGTACGATTCAGGTAGGTGTTAGCAGCAGCAGGTGGCTACACTCTGAGAAGCCGGTGCCTAGCTTTTCAAGTAACAAATGCAGTAATAAAAATATGCATAAAATTAGTTCATGCTACAGCGCGGCAAACCAAGTTAATCATTCACATCCTCAAAGCAGGACAAGAGTTACAATGCCTGACTGATGATAAACCATAATACATTTCCGTGAAACACCATCCCATATTTTCATAATGACTTCTTTAAATATCAGTCAATTTTCTAAATCAGTGTCATAGGCAGGTCAACAGAAGGATATGTTGCTGACTGTCTCTTTATGCCTGCCTGGTTACAGTCATAAGCAAAATATGGCTTCAAACTGCCCTATCAGTTTCAGAATCGCCTCCACCACAGCAGCACCAGTTTGCCCAGTGCCAGCAGCAGCAGCAGCATCCCTCCTCTGCCCCTGAAGGCAGGGACACAACTGGAAGTGGAGCACAAAACAGCTGATGGATCTGTCTTCAAGGCTGAAGAGAATGCTGTTCTTCTGATTTAGTAGATCCAACCAGGCCCTTAATAACCTCTTTCTCCTAGATAAAGACAACAAGTGAAATCCAGAAGGTTACACAAATGTTGATGGGCAGGACCTAATAGGTGGTAATAGGTAGGGACATGTGGAATGTGATCTGGGAAAGTTTTGCTCAGTCTTAGGCCCTTGAGATATCCTAGAGGACAAAGGTTTCAGGTGGAAGTCTCCCTGCCAACCTCCTGCCTATGATCCACAGCATTCCTATGTCTTCACAACTCAAGGTAAAAAACAGGCACCTCTTGTTCCTCGGTCTGTGGCAACCTGCAATTACAGCATTCTCCTCGGGAGCAGGACCACCCAGTCCCTGAGTCCCCACTGCACAGGAGAGGTGGAAAACCCTTCCACCTAGAAAACTTCCCAGACTGAATTGCCTAAAATTCAAAGGTGACACAGAGAGAGCAGCCCTTGAAGAAAGCATCAGATGTGGAGGTGTTGTTGCAACCTGCCCACACTCTCCCGTTCTCTGCTACCCCTGGTCTGAGAGGACAGATCAATCACAGTCCAGGCAGTGGGGCACTGGGCATCCAACATATCAAAACACACAACCAGGGCTGAAGGTGAAGGTCTTCACAAGGGAGAAAAGTGTGTTTCTTTTCAAGATGTGTACAAAAAGCTTCCCAGCTGAACTGAGGCTCCACGTTTCTGACAGGGAAGTGAAATCACTCCCCAAGATAAGGATGTAGCAATCGGTGCTACAGCTTGTATTTGACATCTTCCTTAAATCCCCAGCTCCTAGAGTCACGGTGTGATGTGAGACTCCACTCTTTTCACAAAGATTAAAGTGTGCTCCTAGCTCCTATGTTGAAAAGCGCACTTCAGACATGACTTTTTTTCTGGCTCAACATCAAAAAAACGATTAAAAAAGACCCACACTGACAATCTTCTGTACAGCCAGATGTTGAAGTCAGTGTTATACTAAAGTCATTTTCATACAGATTTATGATCCTTTAAATTTCTGAGCTTAGTGAAAAAGTACTCTATTAACTTCTCCAGGGATATGACCAATAAAATAGTAGCTGAACTGTGTACTTCTTAGTACCTAAAACTTTTGCAGTGTCCTTTACTTAAGGAGACCGCACATCATTTCTTCCCCAATTTCTATACCTTTCCTCAAGGTTTATGCTTGTATGCCATGCAGTCATGGCCCCAAAACCTCCCCAGTTGCCCCCCACTGCAGCCCCCCAGCTCATCTCTCAGAAGGCAAACCACCATGCCCAGAGGGCAGTGATGGAGGGGCGAGTTGCATTTAGAACTTGGACCTGTACCTTTCTGCATCTCCATGCCCATCCCCTTGAACAGGTGTTTGCAAATACGTATGTGCCCCACACGCGCCAAGCACACACAACACAAAGAAAAATGTCCTCAGTCTCTTGCCTGACAGTGAGAGCAGACATGAAGGCAGTCAGCCTCATCTGCTTCCAAGCACTGGGTCTGGTGGCAGCCCCAGGTGTGAGCAGCGAGCCCTACCTACAACCATTGTCACAAGACACATAAATCTTCTAACTGTTGCTCCAGCAGCTAAGAAAAACGAAGATCTCTTCTCAATATAAAACATTCAGGCAGCATGAAGCATCAGCTGTTCCCCCAGTAAGGCAGCAGCATCCTATCCAAAGTTTTATTGGTGGGGAATGCCTGCAGCTCCCTATCCTAGCTATGCTGTGAGGAAGATGATGACAAAGAGGAAGCAAAAATCCACACCTACCCTCAGGCTTTAAGGCTTCCAAGGGCTGTGTTTTGGTCAGTTTTCCCAAGAAACTTGGATAAAACTTTGCAGTGACAGTCCTGGCTCTGCAGCTGCTTCTTGAAATCTCCCCCCAGCTCCTGCAGTCCCACTGTGCCGACTTCTCACTCGTGCTCCCAAACAGCCAAGAGGGATGATTGCCAATTCACTCCATCGCCTTCAAAATTTCTCCTCCATTCTCACCTGCCTTTGCAGTGACACCTGAAGGACTGTGAGGTTGGCAGGATCCATTTGAACCATCTGGTTGACACCTCGTCTAGTCCAGGCTGGAAAATTCCCCCTGTTCCCTGACACGGTTTCTTCCAGTCTCCCGTGCTGGACCCAGCACTTGTTGTAAATCTTTACCTAAAGGAGACTTTGGTCAAGTCTCTTTCAGACATCCCTGTGAGAAGCCCACATCTCCAAGACTTCTGTCCATAGCTAGAGAGGTGGTAGCTGTGCCATGAACTCCCTTTCCAGTGAGGGGGCTCCCATGCATAACACGGCACCCAGAGCTGGGCAGGGCTACCAGCAGAGTTGGTGTCACCTGCTGCCTGCCCAAGGGACTCCTTACATGGCTCTTCCTCAGAGCATCCCCCCAATGCCCTATTCAGCTGGTTTATACCAGCTATGTCTGTGCTGTCAGATGCATCAGATCACTCTCTCTTAAGCAAAGCAGATGTGGTTCTGGGGACAATGATGTGGTTGAGGGAATGGCTCCCCAGGGGCAGCATGGATCAGGCGGCTCTCCATCCCACTCTCTCCCAGCAGCCTGGGTGCTTACAAGCTCTCCCTCAAGCCCTCCCTCTGGGTTTTAGTACACAGAGCACATGTCCTTAGCATTGTGCTACAGAAACATCACACTGTGACAAAGCCATCACTGTGACCTGAGAAACCACTATGAAACTGGTAATATTTCAAAAAAGCTCGGAAAAGAGCCATGCTGAGAGCTGTTTGGACCCAGGCACTGTGTGTCCTGGAGGAACCCCCCTGAGCAGTGGGACAGGAGCTGCTCATCCCCACTGGGCCAGGGTATGAGATGCTGTGGACTGGGTGCCCTTCGCAATATGGATGTAGACACTGTGACAAATCCATTTCATTGCTTACCCCATAAGTGTGAGCTGACACTGAGCTGCCCTTTTGTGTGGTTTCTCTCTTTCATTGCTCCCCTGCTCCTGTCATGACATTCCTCACCTAACCCTTCTCTTGCCCTGATGCCCTTTCTTTGACTTAAATCTGAAACCTCACCTACTGTGGAAAGCAAAATAGAAGAGCAAGGAAGAGTGGAGAGGAAAAGGTGAAATAAAAAAAAAAAACCCACAGAAATAATCATGGTGTAGTCATAACAGCCAAGAGGTAGAAAGGTAAAGAAAGGGGAGGGAAAAGCAAAGCAGGGGCCCACAGTCATGGGATGGAGACGGGGAAGAACGTGCAGAGGAAAGGTGGAGAGCTTCAGCCAGGGAAATGTGGAAACAGAAGAAGAAAGGAAAAGGCCAGCCTGGCTGGGGAAAGGCATGCATCCATCAGAGGGTGTAGGGGACCAACCCACAGGGCAGTATCGCACAGCTTGGGAAAATGGGATGGGGTGGACGGGGTCACACGTGTCCCACACACAGCAGGCATGCAGCCAATGCTTCGCCACACAGCAGGTGCCCAGATGGGCACTGCAGCACAGTAAGGTCTGGAAGTTTCCTACAGGTGTGACCAGCCTGGAGAGCATAACAGCCTGCCATGCACAGACAGGACTTTTTAGCAGATATTTCTCCCATTAGCTCAGACATCTTCAACCCCACTGGACTAGACTGGCTGATTCCTTCTTTGTTCACAATTTCCATTTGCTTTGTCAGTCTCTGATTTTGCTGGTCTCCTTCATATCCTGTTGCTCTGAGCTTCTTGGCTGTGTTCCCCTCTGCTGGCATGAGGACCACAGGAGCTCAGGGTCTCAGGTTTTTCTGCTCTATTAATCATTTCAACACCGTCTTCTAGTGAGCTTCCCCAGGGATGCAGTGACAACGCAGAGCTGCGCTGCTCCAGCACACACAGGACAGATGCTCGAGGACACTTCAGAGGCCAAGTACCACACGGCCTTGCTAGCTCTTGGTGTCAGCTCTGTAGGAGCCAGGGTCTATCGAGCCTGCCTTCTTACCTGCACCAGGGCTGAGGCATGAGCAGCCGTGTGGCTCCCTGACAGCATCTCTGCTCAGCACTCTGCATCTTAGAGACCGGACAACGAACATGGAGATGGAGCCATTCCCACCTGACACCACCCCATGGAGGGCAGAGAGCAAAGGCGCTTTGATGACCAAAGAAACCACATGTTTAAATGAAGACTCCAGTCCTTCGTTTAAACTATGACACATATGCACATCATCGCACTGTCCCCCGCGGGCTTGGAGCAGAAGCCACCTCTCTACTGCTCCCGCAGCTTCACCTGGGAGAAGAATGGTTAGCTAATTAGCTTGGCATGCATGCGGCTGCATCGTGGGAAGGGCTGGCGCTGGGGCTGATCCCTGCGCCTGGGTGCGATGGGAAGGTGAGACCCACCCTTCGGACCAGGATAATATTTTTCTAATGCCTTGCAGTGGCTGGCTTTTGTTTTGCTGAGCTGTTGCTATGCACCTGAGGCTCCGCAAGGGAAGTCAGCTCTCCAGAGGAAACAACACTGGCAAAAAGTCACCAAATTGTTCTGGCTGTGTTCTGTGTCATGAACAAACACATGAATCTGCACTTGTTTATCAGGAGGCACAAGGGCAGTATTTTGCCAGTTATCCGCAGAGGTGATTTGTCTATTGGACCTGCTAGTCTCAGTGGCAGCAGTTAGCCCCAAAAACAAAACCAGGAAGAGACTAAGTGTTCCCATACAACTTCCAGCACAATCAGCAGCCCTCCTCGAAAGCACCTTTTAAACAAGAAATGGGAGAGGGAAAAAACAATTAGCACTAGAGACTTTATTAAAAAAAAAAAAAAAAAACAAAACAAAAAAAAAACCAATTCTTCCATTAATCAGACCCTTATCAGCAGCAAGGTGATATAAAGCCAGGGTTTAATTGGAACTGAGAAAATGTGTTTGTGCTGGTGTGGAGAGCCTTGTCTATGCGAGCAGGAATGTGGCCTGCATCCTGTTTTCTTTACTGATGGGGGAGGAATCCGCTCTGCAATTCCTTGAAAGGCTGATGCGTGTTTTCCACCAGCTCCATGCTGGGTTTGTGAATTAGGTTCCTGCTTCTCAGCATCCTGGACAGCAGCTTTGTGCTCAGAAGGATCCCAAAACACCGGCTATGTTTTGTAGGAAAACAACCGCCATCCTTCCATCAACAGCAGCAGGTGCCTGGGCTCCTGGCACCTGCCATCCCTTTGTGCTCTGTCCGATTCCCCCGCTGCTTGTGGGCAGAAAGATCATTCCCAAAGCAGGGGGATTTAAGATTTCAGTGTTGGTTTACTCAGTGACCCTGTTATTCAGCTGTGCCTTTGCAAAGGGCAAGACAGGCAAAACATGATTTGTAAAGGGCTTGCAGGTTAGAGAGAAGCCCAGGGCTGTGTTCCATCCTGCAAAGGGTGAGGAAGTGCCTGGGGATGCTGAGTGCCCTCACCTCTCAGGGACATCAAGAAAAAGCAGTATGCATGGCAGGAACCTTCAGTCCCTCTGCTCCTGCTACCCCGTGAGTTACCTTTGAAAGGTGCTTGATATTGCCTTCTTCATGGTCAGTACTCAGGGATGGTGTTCAGCCTCTGTCAGCTCCTTGGCTCCATGCCCAGCGCCAGGGAGGGTCTCTCCGATTCACCTGGGTGGCCCTTTTCCCTCTGCCAGGGGTGTTTCTGCTTCATTACATCCATCTCTTTTTATCATAACACTCAGATATCCCATCCCACACCGCCGTGTGGGGTGCTTCAGTGAACTTTAACCCCGTTTCAATACCATGGCATTAAATATTAGGCTATCTTTAATACTGGGATACATAAAATTTATAAGCACCTTTACCCTTTTCCCAGCCCCAGCCTCTCAGAAAGGGAATCACAGTAATGTCTCCATCCTCCTTTCATCTGTGCAGTTACTGTCAGGATGAACAGCCCAAAGCCAACAGCCTTTTCTACACAAAAACTCTGGTGGGCTGGGATGGCAATGTCACCTGCCCAAACCACCTAGGACTGTCCTTGGAGCACTGGCCACACAAATACAAAGTCTGGTTTTCCTAGGCAGGATTGGGTATGTCACCCAAGAGCAAGTTTGCAGAAGTGTGGCAAATTCAGGCAGCATTGCAGCTCAGCATAATTAAGCAGCATTCTTATTCACGTCATCTGGCTTTGGCATAGGTTTTATTGTAGTCATTACAAAGACAGATATTACTTTTGGATTGACTCACTTGATGGGTTGATCAGCACTTTATTGTAGCCTCCAGTTATAGCACTTTTTATGGCATCCAGAAGAACTTAACCATTAGCACGCTATTAGGAAGAACACTGGCAGCTGATTAAGTTGCTGAAGGTCAAAGACATTTTTCTTAATTGCTCTGTATATGCTCCCTCCTCCTCCCCCTCCAACAGAGCTGGAGGGAGATCATTCTGTTTTAATAATAAAGTCACAGAGGCATACCTCGTATTTGCCATCAAATCCCCAGGGAGAGGGTTGTTCACCATTTCAGAACTTGCCTAAACTGTTATGGTCCTGCTGCTGAAATGAAGTCTTGGAGATTTTCACGGCATGCATTGAAAACTAAAAAAAAAAAAAAAAAAAAAAAAAAAAAGCCATCAGGGTGACTTACTGAATTGGTTAACACATATTGCAGATAATGTGCTATTAGGGTCATAATACAATGAATGCATGGATATGCTGAAGGGAGGGGTCTGTCTTTGGGAGAAAAGTGAAAATGATTTTCTAGCCTCTTGTAAACTCTGACAACTCCTAGGTACATTATCAGAACCACTCCATCACAGACTAAAGATCCTGGAGTTTGTGAGACTCTTTCTATCAGCCTTGTCATTCTTTCCTTTGGATGCAGCACTTCAGGTGTTTCCCTGTAAATTCTCAACAAAAGCTGCTCAGCAAGGTGTTCATACCCTGTCCTCCAGACAACACCAGCTATGCACTGAGCTGTACTTGCAGCGTGTTCCAGATGCACTGCAGGGATAGTGATTTCCAGTGCAGACTCTAACTGAGCCCGTGACACCCTCCCTCCCCTTCACCAACACAACTGGAGAAAGAGAATTCGTTTAAATCAGAAAATAAGCAATTTTCCCCTCTGTGCTCCTTGTCTCAGCAGCCTGCACCCTCTGGGATGCAGCAGAAGGTGAAAGGGAGGATTGCCCTCCGCTGCACAGCTCCCAAGCAGGCCCCCTCCCCCCACCCCCCCACCCCCCCCCCAACCTGGGACAGCAGCCCCCAGCCTCCTGCTGCTGGAGAGAGTGCACGTCCCGGGATGGGGCATGGCTCTGCTGGCTGCTTGCCCTGGCTGCAGGGTGAGCTGAGGGCTTCAGCTCCCTTGTACCATGTGCTCCCACTCCCTGCTTCACCAAGCCTCTTGTGAAAGGCATCCACCCAAAATACCCCTCCCTCAAAGCATCCTTCTATTTTTATATCAATACGTCTTCTCCTGAGCAGAACCTATCAGTTCAACAAACATGAGATGTGAACAGAGTTCCATAAAAAAAAAATTGCCCAACTTGGTGAGGACAGAACTGTCCCACAGTGCAGAAGGAAAGTTAGCTGCCTGTAGGCTACCGAGAAAAGGTTCTTCAGGAAGAAATACCTGCTGCAGAAAAGACGACAGTCACATGCAAGGCACAAGAGGTCCACTTTTGTGGGAACTGCCAGTCATAAAAAGGACTGCTCAATCAAAAAGTTGTGTCTTAGGAAAGATACCTTATCACTTATACTTAGGACTGGCTTTGGAAGTTGCCTGCTTTCCTGTCTTTTCCTCTCGTATAAAGTCTTATTATTCTGTTCTTTCCTGTTAATGTGTGAGAATTTATAAAATATGCCTCCTTCAACCTACTTCAGTGAATCTTTATCACTGCATTCAATAACCACAGAATAAGCACAGCCCTCTCTTCTCTCTTTTCACCCTAATTAAGATGCCCACAAGCATCTCCTTTCTCTTCTTCCCTTGGGTGATAGCTAATTAGATCTTGTAATTAAAACTGTACCCAAAGGGCTGGGCTTTGCACAGTTGTTGGCTTTGTCCCAGGCTATCATGGGGTTACTGCCAGGCTCAAGTTGTTCCTCAGCACTTGGTGGGACACCTGAGGGACCTTATATAAGCTCCCAGAAAGGAGATAGTCCGAGGTTTTGTGATCAGGGCCTTGGGGGGCTTTTCTGGATGTCTGTCCTGAGGTAATTTTAAACCAGTTTTCCAGGTATTTTGACTTCCAGTATTTCCTTCTGTAGTACTCAGTGGTGAGTCCAAAGTTTCCACAAATGGATGTGAGTAGCCTGCCCTGGAAGATTTTCCATCATTCAGCCCTATGTCGGATTTTCCTCTGATCATTGATCTTAGGGCCAGAAAAAAAAACCAAAAACATCAAAACACCAAAACAACCAACTTACTCACAAATGGCTTGGTTAGAATTTTCTTGCTCCCTGTTTGGATGTCTTGCTTCAAGCCCACATACCGTAAGTGCATTTCTTACGGTTCCACCTCCAGCAAATGTGATGCTCCCCTTGCAGCTGGCTGAGCCTCGAGCTGCCCAAACAGGGACGCTTTGTTCTCTGAGACCAAGGGCTGACATGGTTCTGTGCCTTAAGAAAGACAAATAGAAGGCTGGGCCCAAAGCTGGCTCAATAAATATTCCAGATGATGGGGAAATCTTTCCTGGAAGATGTATGAATTTCTAGCAGCCCTCAGCTGCCCCATTCACACCGCCCGAAAACAGTCCAAGCAGGACACCATGGAAATTACCCCAAACAGGCAAAATTTTCAGGCCATTCTGAAACAAGGTTCAGCAGAAGAGGGGAAAAATGCACCTTAGATATTGTACATAGGAAATCTGCAGTGCTTCAGGGTACGTTTTTTTCTTCTTCTACCTGTAATTCAAGGTCCTTTTTATCATGGACCTTTACCATTAAAATCATAGAAACTATGACTTACTGTCATAGAAACATCTGAAGTAATCTGAGTTTCACGCACTCTGACACTGGGTCCCAGGACGGAGACTCGGCCATGGGAGATGCAACTCAGCCGAGAAAGCTGGACAGTAGGAAAGGATGGGGCTGTAGCTCCCTGAACTGCTGTTCCCAGGAAGCCATGCAAACCCACAAAAAGTGCTGTGGTTTCTGGGTATGCAGCAAGCACAGCCCTAGCTATTACATTGCTGTTTCTTTTTTATTCCCTTCTTACAGGTGCACCGAGATTCATGGAGTTAACTAGACCAGAACAATCTATGGTGTGGTCTTCATGCAAAGATGACCATCAAATGGATGATGGCTTAAAAAAATTAAAACAATCAGCCAAACTCAGATTTAAAAGTTGTTGGGTGCAGAAGAGAGTGTGTGGCTGCTCTGTCCCTGCAATGCCAACACCCACGGTCACAGAGCTGCTAAAAGGATCGGAAGCAAAGGACTCAACCACGGGAAAACGTTGACAGGATCCCTTGGTACAAGGATTCTAGCCAGCCTTGGCATCCACAGCCCTAAGCACAAGCTGGGGATAATTTCATATTATGAAATTATCATATATGTTCCCACTGGCATCTAGAAAGGAACAGGGTATTTATTTTAAGTGAAAGAACATTTAAGTCAGCTGGATGGATTCACTTTAAACTGAAATTTGCTCAGGACCATTCACAAGACTACACAGCCTCCACATCCCCACCCACCCTCATGGTGCTTTTGGCCATCTGGATTTCTTTCCCTTTATCCACCACCACCCAGCCATCAAATAAGGCAGAAAAATGGTATTGACTTTTGTCATTATTTATTACAAATTAGATTTTGCAAGTTACTGTCTAAAAAAATCAATATATTTAAATAAATACACAGATTTCTGAATGCTACATATGGCATGTGTGCAATAAGTCACTTAAAGATGAGACATTATACACACAAGGAGATATACATAGTATTTTACAGCAGTAGTTTTATTTTAAATTACTAGGCTCACATTAAACCATGTGCAAAATTTCCTCTGGAACAAACCCTTTCAAGGATTTTTTTTATTTTTTTTTTTTTTTTTAGAATGACTCAAACCTTCAGAAGGCCAAATATAAAATGATTCTCTGCAGCTTTGGGGACCAAATGATTTGTTTGCTGTTTCATTTATGATACAATCAGTTGGTCTCATTCCCCTCCGCACCCCACCCCCCGGGCTTAAAGCAAAATCAGGGAAGTATTTTGTATGTCCAATGGGACTACACTTGCAACAGCCACAGATTTTGGTCCACCACCACCTTCAAGCATCCTTTTTAAACGCTCACATGTAATACTGGGTTGGGCAGCGAGGGGGACCCAACAGTGGTTCCAGAAGAGCAATTATTTATCCGTGCTAACCAGATGACAGCTGCAGCCACGATTTATAAAAGAAGTTAATCTGCCCAGGCAAACAAAAGTGCACTTGTGATACAGCTCCAGAGCCTTGAGATTGTGTTTGCCTGCAAGATTGGTTTCTAGGTTCTGGGCTCAGTGATTTTTCCAAATTATTCCTCCTCTCCTCTGGGCCAGCACTACCGTGCTGCTCCACGGCTGGGGAAGCAGCCGGGATTCTGTCATGAGTTTAAATCTGAGCCTTTCTCCTAAAGCTGCACAGGCAGCATGGTGCTCTCCTCCTCCCAAATCTTCCCTCTGTGCCAGTCCCACCTGGCTGCCCCTGGCCTAATGTGTTCTCCATTTAGGTTACACCTCTCGCAGTGGCACACTATCCATATACCGGTCATCTATTATATAGAGCCCGAATCAAAAACCTGACCTAAGCGAAGCAGCAAGCAAGCCTTTGCAGGCTATTTTCCCACCACCCATCTTCTCTGCCCCTAGCCTTTCTTTTCAGGTAGAGCTGAAAGAAAGCTGGGGTGTTAGGTTAAGAGCTGGAAGAACACTACCCTGCTAAGGGTATGTCCAAGATGAGACAGATTCACAACACTGCACTCATCCAAGCTAGCAGCTCAGCTCTGCCTTGTACCCAGCAGGGCTCCCTCCCCCAGGCTACAGGGGGCTGCACGCATGGGGGTCCTGCAGAGATATAGCCCCACTTCAGCTGTGTCTGATGGCAGGAGCCCAGCTTGGATCTGGTGCAAGCTCCAGTGTAAGCAAGCTATCCTCCACCTAAACAAGAGCCACTTACGGATGGCCCTTCAGTGACCTTCTCAGCCAAAGAATGCCCCTGACTGCTCAGCTGGCTTTCAGGCTTCTAGATGATACATATTCTTTAATAAAAGTTGGGAGCTGCTTTACCGTGGGAGTCTCATTCATACGCATATCATACTCTCTGACAAGTAAGAGAAAAAAGTGCAAAGGTAGGCTCACGCTGGAGGTGGTCGATCCCCATCTACAAAGACCAGCCAAACCACCACTGAATGGGGCCACGCTGGAACCAGCGCTCAGCACCCAGCCTGGGGCTGCACTGAGCTGCCTGCTTTGTGAGTGATTCAACGGCCCAGCGCCGGCTGACCCTCTGCCTGGGACTCCAGCGCAGAGTTAAGCTAGTACTCCTCCAGCAAGACCCCTGCCCGATCCAAAAAGGCACAATTCAGCTCCACAACACATCTATGACTGTATAGAGGCAGTTTTCCCTTTACAACACTCTCTGGAGCGCATGCAGTACTGGTTCACACAACAGGAGCATGGAGGCTTCCACTTCTTCCCCCTTCCACTCATGGCCTTTCCTTCAGCTCTAACTACCGACAGCGGAGTTAGTGGCACCCACAGGACTCCAGATTCTTCTGGTGAACTTGATATGCACCTGATTCTTATCTCTTCTTCTTCCACGGCAAAACCATTGGCTGTGCGTCCCTCTGAGAATGGTGCTGGTGCTTGCCGAACCACAGGCTGGAGGCAGCAAGATCCCTGTAAAAAGAAGAGATGTGATGTTCATTCTCCCGTCCATTTTTCTAACTGCTCAGCAACTGCCCCTCTTTATGATATTTATCTACCCCTCACCAAGAGGCAGAAGATGGGGGAAGGAAAAGGGGGAATTTCTACTCGCAGACATATTAAGCCACAATGGGGATCCACCAGCGGCCAGTGGCAGCGGATTCAAGGAGTCCTGCAGCAGGGCATGACCCAAGCGATGCTTCCCCAGATCTGCCTTTCAGAAAGTGTTCCCACTGCATCCAATTTAACTGCCACCAACAGACCAACCCTCCTTCAGTTTGCCAACTCCCTTTAATTCATTTACATTCCTGGAGTCCACAGTTTCTCCCAGCAGTGAGTTCTGCAGCTCGCTGACGTGATGTGAGAAAAGCTTATTTCCTTCCATCCAAAGTTGCTGCCCAATGAACTTTTTTCCTGCATGACTGATGCCATCCCTCCCCCACTTTGTGTCTATCACCCATTTGCCTGTCCCATATCACAGCAATGTCCCACCCCAATCAAGAATTACATTTTGTGTAATATTCCTCTAGTTTTGGAAGGACACAAGCAACGCTGGCTCCCTCAGGTGCTAGCCTTCAATTCCATGGAGAGCAGAAACAGGCAAGTGTACTCACTTAAAGGGAGACAAGAGGGGGAAGGTTACTGCAGTCTGGGGTCACAACTGCAGATTTTGAAGTGCTCAGGAGGGACGTTCAGAGTGGGTTTCAGTGGCATGCTCACCTGAGAGCTCTCAGCAGGCCATGATGGGAAGGCCTCATGCCACCACTCTGTGGGGACTTCGCTGGTGCTCCAGAGCTCGCTGGGAGCTTCAGACTCTGGAGGTACCTAATGAGCAAGAGGAGATGCATGAACCACTGACATCCAGCCGTGTGCTATGGTAAGTACCAGAGGAGTGTCGCTTTAACATCACCCGTGACAGACTAAGACAGTTGAATGCATGTTTTTGAAGAGTTAATTGCAGTTATTTGAGAGCTATTCATAGCTCATTCTTACACTATCCTCTTCTGCCAGACCTCTCTCTATTCACCATCACATTTAATGATTGGGGATTTTAACTATTGCTTTGCTATGAAATGAATGACAGGTCTCTACAGTGACTCTGCTCCCCAACTCCCTGCAGTGTAAGCACGCCTCTGTGCCGCTGGCTGAAGTGAGACAACGGAGGGCCCATACGCACTATAAAACAAGCTGGCTATGGAAGATATCCGACTTCCAAGTCCCAGCTCACAGCAATCCTACTCTCCTGCAGCCTCTCCCACCTGAGCCGTGCAGGAGACACTGGTGTCCCAAAGGTTCACGTCCTGTGCTTGTCCCTCTTCCAGCATGCTGCCAGCAACTCCCTTCCCACCAGTGCACTCAGCGCTCCCTCAGCCTCCTGGCAGCAGGAGGAATGGAGGTAACATTGCTTCTTATCAGCTAGTAAAGAGACTATTCTACAACAAAACCACCTATTGACGCTTCGCCAGGGCCTCTTGGGAGGGGTATGGAAGCCACTAGACAAGTTCCAGCTGTTTGCAAAGAGCTGCGCAGCTGTCCCCATGGAGGCTGCAGAGTTACTGCAGCTCCGAAGCTCTGCCTGCCTGCCTGCACCCTCACCGAGCAGCCCCCAGGGACATCCCCAGGACCCCCGTGACTTACCCAGGCTTCACCTGGCAGAAGGTGGCACAGATGCTGTCCCTGGAGTGCGAGCACTCGCACCTGCTGAGTGATCTCTTGCGCCGCCTTGGTGGGCTTCCCAAGCCATAGGGAGCGGTGTGTCTGTTAAAACAAAAGAAATCAGCTATGTAACCAACTTTTTATTAGCCAACATGTTTATAACACCATCCTGAGGCAGACAAGCCAGTGCCGGGATAATAAAAGATGCATCTATAGACATAAGGTGAAAAGGTCACTGATACATCTAAGCCTTTAAACTTCATCTCCTCTCCTACCTGCTGTTTTCCCCACCCCACCCCTCCCAGGGAGATTGCCAGTATGTGCTGGGTCGCCAGTGGAATTTTCTCTCCTTGCAACAGCCCAAGCGCCCGTGCAAGGGTCGCAACATGGGCTAGGCAAGCTGGCAGCTCACCTGCGTGGCACAGCACAGGAGCAGCACAGATGCCCAGGCCCCCAGCAGAAGCTGCCAGCGCCTCAAGCTCAGAGGTGTCAGGGCTTTCCCTCCCCCTGTGGGTTTTAACACACAGGACATAGTACAGATCAAGATGTCTTGGGGCCGTAACAGGTTCTTCTGATCACGGCATGCTTTCAGATCTGTTAGCACATTCCCTGCTTCATCTTTGATTGCAATCTACTCTCCCAGAGGGTTTAGGATTGGCAGTGACTGCAACTATTCTCTGAGCAAGCAGCGAGTTGTAATTGCACGTTAGCAAGCACGATTATAACCACACCTGAGTACATGTGTTTTCCTACAGCGTGATGGCCATTGGTCTGAAACTGCTCCGAAAGCTGCCCGAGCATTCTCGAGGGCAGGACTTGGCAGCTGCAGGACCTTAGTGCCAGCCCACCCCTGCTTCGCTGGCTGCAGCTGCGCTGGCAGGCAGCACTTGGGGTTACTGCTCATGAGCGGGCAGAGCAACTTTCCAACTTGCAGCTGTAATGCCTCCGTGTTGCTTTGGGCACACAGAGGTGCAAATCTCAGAAGAAGCCGATGAGGAAGCAGAGCCCTGTGTTTCCACTCTGCTCTGCGGGGGTTACACCGCAACCCTGTGCAGAAGCACAGCTTATCCCTTTCTGGCTGCGGGAAAGGACTGGACTCGCAATGCTCTCTGGAGCAGGTGCTGCAGGCGCCTCACGGGTCTGGGACCCTTCCCCACCTTCCCCTAACCGAATCCCACCCTCGATCAGAACGTACAACGGCTAAGTCAGCAGCAGGGCCACCCCCCAGCCGGAAAGCAGCACTCATGCTCACCCAGGTGTGTTGACCCAGATGATATCCAGGTGGCAGAAGTAAATGCACTCCTTATCTAGCCAGCTGTTGCAGGAGCATCGCTTGGTCCTGGGGTGCGCGGCCAGGTGGGACTCGGGTGGCGGGTGGCCTGTACCTGCGGCAGAAGGAGGGAGGGATGAGCCGCAGGCTCGGTGCGGGGCGCTGGCGTGCCCGTCCGTGTGATGGCGCAGCTGCACCTCCGCGGAGGATGACGGCGGGCAGGCGGCTTTAGCGGGGCGGGCTCCGCGGGGGCTCGCGTAACCCCGGCAGCTGCAGGGGCCGCCCCGGGAACGACGCCCCCCACCCCGCAGCCAGCCGCCGGGCACCCCCCAGCACCCCCCGCTCAGGGGGCGCGGGTAGGTGTCCCCGCCTGGGCGGGCACCCCAGGGGCAGCGAGCCCCCTCCGGCCCGGGGCTCACCATCTCCCAGGAGGGCGCAGAGGGCGAGCGCCAGCAGCACGGCGGAGGCGGTGGGCATCGCCGCGGCCCGGCGGCGGGGCCGGGGCGGCCGCAGGGCTCCGGGGACTCGCTCCGGGGTTCTCTCTCTCTGCCCCCCGGGCCGGCTCCTCCTGCCGCTCCTCCGGGAGCCGCGCTGCCCTGAGCCGCCGCGCCGCGTCTGGAGGCAGCGGGCGCCCGGCAGGTGCTTTATAGCCCCGCCACGCCGCGTCACGGCCCCGCTCCGCCCCGCCGCGTGGGGCGGCCGCGGGGGAGCAAGCGGGGCGCGGGCACACGCGTGGGGGCGGCGGGGACCCCCTGGGCAGAGCCCTGCCCGCGCCGCGCTGCCCCCGCTGCCGGCCCCGCCGCCCCGCGGGCGGCGCCGAACACGCGTGGAACCTTCTGTCCCCCCCCCCCCGCGCTGCGAGGAGGGGGCGTGGGGACGGTGCGAGGAGAAAGTGGGTGCAGTGTAGGGGGGGGGAGTGGGGGCAGCGTGTGCGCGAGTGGTGTCCCGTGGAGGGGGGGGTCTCGGGTGGGGCGGCGGGGCCGGGGGGTCGCAGCCCGCCGGCGGCTGGGGGGCGGGAGGCAGTTCGCAGCCGCCGCCGGCAGGTGGAGCGGGCGGGGCGCGGGCAGCGTGAGCCGCGGGGGAACCGCCGCCCCACGCGCGGGTGATGCCGGCCCCGCGCGCGCCCCCGCGCAGGGTCCCCGCGCCGCCCCCCCCGCCCCGCGCGGCGCGGCCCGGGCGAGCTGGAGCGGCGGGAGCCGGGGGGATCCCCGTGGGGCTCAAGGCAGGTGACACGGTCACTGGCCCCAACGCGTGGCTCACTGCACTGGTTAAAGCCTTCTGCTAGGCTGAGCGGTTAACATCCCTTGCATTAATCCTCTCCGAGAGCTGTCTAATTTTGCTTCGACGTTAATGATGGCATACGCGATG
This sequence comes from Falco peregrinus, assembly GCF_023634155.1. Taxonomy (NCBI): domain Eukaryota; kingdom Metazoa; phylum Chordata; class Aves; order Falconiformes; family Falconidae; genus Falco; species Falco peregrinus. The sequence continues at coordinate 121,611,656 of NC_073723.1, forward strand.
CCATCTGCACACTTTTAGGATACGATCGACGTGAAATACGGCAATGACCTGCTGGCAGGCACGAGGAGGCCGGTAAAGCCGCCTGGTCCTGCCCATGGTGCGTGTTGTGCAGAAGCAGGACACTGTCCCCGAGAGGCGCCGGGCGCTGACCGCAGCAGGGCTGGCCAAAAGCCTCCGGGCACCCCGTGTCACCTGGGGCCACTGCCACACAGATCCGTGGTAAGTCTGGGCAGCAGAGCATGCCTGGAGTATGAGCAGGTTAGAAAAGCCAACAAAGACCTACTGCACTTGCCTTTCTGAGATGTTTTTAAAGCCTTCTTAGGAAAGGGAGTGTATTTTTATTTGTTTACAATGAGCACTTTAGGGTTTTATTGCACTGTTGTTATGAACAGATGCAAGATGACGGCAATTACAGTCAATCAGTGTGAGGTCTCAGGCAAAGTGTAACACGTGCATGAGGAATGGAAAGAGAAGTAAGAAAAAGTGCAATGAACCGAACCAGTGTGGAAAACTGCTTTCATCTGAGCAATAGTTTCTGCTCACAGCGTCGCGTGGAAGTGAAGCAAGTTATGATTGCATTCCTGCAAGCAATGACAAGAAGCTTTAACAGACCAAGCACCAGTGTGAGTGCTTCTCTCTATTCATGCAAAATGCATGTGTGCAGGGGAAAACCCACAGTGGGATCAAAAAATATGCTCAGGGGAAATTATTGTTCTATTCACCCAGCAACTCTGACTACGACGGCGCATGAGAACACGGATACTGTCAAGAGCTGCATTTACTGAGGGGGGAGGCGGGTGGCTGAAGCGTGAGGACACAGGAGGCCAGAGCAGATGAAAAAAAAAATATGGAAAAGCAGCTAAAATATCAGGGAGGGGATACATTAGGCAGAGGAAATCAGGAATAGTGAAAATTTTATTTTAAAATAATAAGAAAATGAAGATATAACTGATAAAATACAGCTTCGGTGTGACTAGCAAACAAGCAGAGGGAAGTTTTTAAGCCTGTGTGCCAGTGTAGTGATTGTCCTAAAGAATATAGGGAAATACAATAGCAGCATTACCTGTTACAGCCCATATTCCAGCTGTGCCAAGTTTCAGAGTTATGTCAGAGCTCGGATACTATGTGACATTCCAGATGCCAGTTCAGTGATATAATAAACCTCCCTTGGCTCCAGTTTCTGTGATCCTCACTCTGGTCACTGCAGGGTGAAAGAAGATATCCTTGACGTGGGGAAGGTAATGCAGCCGTAGTTACCCACATGGAGGAAAGGCTGGGGAATGAATGACTTCACTTTGCTTAAAGAAGGGGCACTTTCTGAGGAAAGGTGCTATCAGTTGTCTGCAAGAATTGCGAGACAGAGCCCCAGTAATATGGCTTTCCAGGATTCATTTGCTGAAAGGGATAGCCGAAAACTTTGTCACACAAAGACCTCATACCTCTGGGAAGGAAGAAGAGTCTCAAGCTAACCTGAGGTTTTGGAGATGAAGGTTCAAGTGATTACCTTCATCAGACTCCTTTTGTGGCTGTAGTTTTGTTGCTTAGCTTGCATTTCCAAGAAGCACCTGAAGCTACATGTCACTGTCTGCAAAGGTCTCTTGCTGTGCAGCCAGAGGAACAGAAGCACCCAGGCACCTGCGAGGTACCTGCCTTTAATGCCAGGTGCAGGAACATCTTTACAAACCAGACCCTTCACCCACTTCTTTTCTCACTTTTTTTTCTTCATTTCTCATAAATCCCAAGAGATTTTGCACTGTCGCAGAAAATTGAGCAAATGTTACACCTTCTTGTTCATATATGTCTACTGAATGGAGTTTGAACTATTTTTTTTCCTCCAGGAAATACCCTACTGTGTTGAGCAGGCACAAACCTGACCAGCACACGTATGGCTATTTGGCACCACTGTTTCAAAGATCTTGAAGAATGTGGAACTATGGAGAAAAGCCTCCGTTTGTTGCAGGGATGTAGGAACCCTGCAGACGAGAGGTGGAGTGGAGATCGCATTGACCAGGACCGCTTTGAACTTGATTCTGAGAGCTTTGTCCAGAGCCACAGAATTTCTGTATGGGAAGGTAAAAAAAATAATAAAGAAAAGACTTGTTAAAAAGTAATTTGCCTTTAGGTTTTTGAAGAACATCCAGACATAGGGCGAAACAGCTGTTTCAGCATCAGCCATCCCCACAGAGTACTATTCCGGTATCTAACCATGGTGGTTTCAAGGGTAGCTCCTCATTTTAGGCTGTTCCTTCGTTCTCTGGGCTGGGGGGTTCAGCTGGGACTGGGAGCAGTGGTTCTCCTCGACCTCCTAGACACAGAGAAGCTGCACTGCTTCTGCCACTGTCCCAGCTCCCCTGATAAAAAGCAGGGGCCACTGCTTCCCAGGGCCAGCCCTCCTGGCATTATCACCACACTAAAATCCCTAAGAAAAACAACAGGCTGGAGCAGAGGGATGGGTCTGTGCTACACAGACGTGGCTTCCAAAGGAGGAACAGAGGCATACACAGGATCATAAATGCCAAAGATGGGCTTTGCCTCCTGCCGTTATTTTTTCCCTTTTGTTTCTGACTGTAGGAATACATTGTTCACTTCATTGTGAAGAGTTTCAGGCAGACATGACGAAAGGGACAAAACAGCTCAAGAAAGAGACATCCCATGCAGCATTCATGAAGTGCGCTGTTTGGAAACAAGGAACGGGCAAACAGGAAAGTGCTTTAACCATTGAAAAGACAGGATCCCAGCATGTTCTTGGCACCAGCAGGAACAATGGGGTGATGTCACGAGCCAGAATTCCCCACGGTGGATGGAAGCCCAGCTAATAATCATAATTCTTGTCCTGGGACATTAGCAAAATTTTTCCACTGTTGGTCATCCCCCACTGAGTCCCTGTTAGGAAGTATAGGAAAGAGACATTGTCAAGTCAAGCTTCCTTTGGGAGATTCATCGCCCCCCCTCCCCACCCCAGATCAACGCATCAGTTGTTATAAATCACTGCTTTCTGCTGACTACAAGGAATTTCAGTGGTGGTGCTGGGAGGCTGAGCACAGGGCTGCCTGAAGAATATATTTCACACAGTGAAGAAGGGTGCACATGAGGGTCTGGATACTTGTAAGGGCAAAGGGGCAGGAGTCTCATTAGCTATCTAGGGCTTTGAGCTGACACAGCAGCAGTGTGGAACACTGTCCTTGCACCGTCAAAGCTGCTGAGAATGGCAAGGATCTTAGGAGGCAGAGTCTTGCACAGACAGTGGTGTGGAGAATTTCAACCAAGTTTAAGGTTACTAAATTACATGAGCAGTATGAGGACATCCTCCAGATCCCAGACTCTCTTATTTTGGCTTAAAACCAGCTCCACAGAGAGTGACCTGAAGTTCACTTGCAGTACACAGGCATTTTCCGAGGCAGCTCTTGAATTCCCCTTTGGCTTCTTTCTTTTGACAGGGACTAGTCCCACGAGAGGACTGGGATAGCCAGGCAGCCCTCACAGGTTGTGACATTTTTCAATCATTATTGAGCTATTATGGAAAATGCAGGCTTCTCTCACGTCTCCCAGATATGTTCTGCAAGACCCCAGTCAGATTCCCTGCAGGGCACAGCAGCTCTGGGTTGACACAGTTTGTTGCAAGCAGGTTGCTGTTAGTGCGATGGGGAGGTGGGACTGCTTGGCCAAGCTGGACATGGGATTACTCTTTCAACAGCAAAAAGGACTTCAGCGAATCTAAGCCAGTCATTAAATGGCATCCTTAAATAAAAGAAGCATTGAGACATGAGTGTTTGCATGATTTACTGAAAACAGATTTGTCCCTGTTCTGTGTTTGTCTGTGGTTTGCATTATCACAAATGCTGTGTTGAGCAGGCACAAACCTGACCAGCACACATATGGCTATTTGGCACCTGAATATACCATGACGGGTTGTTTAGTCCCAGTTTCCAGATCTTTGTGTATTTTCCCTCTCCTAGGAGTTTCCAGAAAACCCGTGTCCCTCACAGGCATGGGGAGAGGTAGCCTGGCCCCAGGCATAGGGACTGTCATCTGAGACTGCTAGAGCTGTCCTGCTGCCTCCATCTCCCCATATCACAGACACAAACAAGGCTTCTCTGTTGCAGAGGCAGACATCTCCCTAGGAAAATGGTGAGAGAAGGTGGGGTTAGAGGGGAAGGTGATGACCATGCCCTGCAGCCTGGGGCTTGCTGCCTCCATCCTTGCCAGTGAGGTGGGAGGGGGGCAGGCAGCAGCAGCTGGGCTGGACTTTGCACGGACCACCTGTCAGATCCCGGAGAGCCAGCCCGGTTGTAGCATCACCCAGAAAGTGTGTGTCCCCGTGGCGGTACTGACCCCTTGACAGGATGCTGCCCTTCGCCTGCCTTGTCTGTGCCTTGAGCCAGCCTGTTACAGTATGGCTGATCTGTGCACGGCATCCTTGCTAGCCACTGCAGGCTACAAGACAACAAAGGGGAAGGGCAGGCATAGAGTGAATTTGTGCTCCCTTGCTGCTGTGCTCCTCGGCTTTTACTAGAGGTCTCAAAAGTCATTTGCACAGGGCAGGTTTGGTGCCACTGGGGTTGTGGCAATGACGGACTGCCTTGGGATGGCTGGTGGGCAGAAGGAGGCCCCTGCAACCCTGCAGTCCAGGAACCTGCTAATGAAAACTTCAGGGCAGTAAAAGAGAGGTGCAATTCTCAGGTGATTTTGAAGGGGAAAGAATGACTTGAATGTCTCAGAGACCTTTGACATGTACTGAGCTGTCGGTAGTCTAAGATGATTATCACACTGTTACACAAGTGTGATTAATTTTATAGCAAAGTAACTAGTCTAGTAAAATAAAAGAGGGGGGGAGGTAAGACTTGCCTCTAGGACAGCAGTTCAAATTAAATCCAGGAAGGCACCAGATAAACTGGGGATGTTGTGAATATATGGATATGTGATCAGCTTTGGAAGGGACATTCAACTTCATGCATCAGGGCTCTCCTGGAATGAGACCTACAGCAGGAGCAGGCCATACCTCATCCTCAACGGCAAGACTTGTCCACCTTCCTCTTCAGCATCTTCTGCTGGTCACTGCCACAGACCACAGACCTGAGCTAGCCTGCATTTACAGTTGTTATTTTAAAGTCATAATAAACGTGCTCCTGATGACACCCTTCCATACTGCTGTGGGAGATTTTGCAGAGAGAGTCACCGGTAAAAACTCGCAACTCTGCCACACCAAGAAATTTGCTGAATATTTTCCACACAAGCTATTCCTTCTCTCACAAACATAAGGACTCTAAAGGCTGTGAACTTGTCCTATTCCTTCCTCACTACCTGGGAAGCAAAACGTGTTCTCCCTTTTTCTATGGATGGAAAAGTTGCACCAAAGGGTAAGATTTGCAGGTAAGACCATTTTTTTATAGAGTTAAACTGAATGTCAATAACAGATCTGTCCTGTATGCCTGTCTGATTACATACTTTCTGTGCCCAAAGGGCAAGAAAAGCAAAGCGCAGTGTGTGTTTAGACAGCCCCATGGAGACATTCCTTGTATGTTGGGTGTTCATTGGAACACTTTAATATGGATGTCTGCGTTTACTCCACCCTGATGGTTGAACTCCTTCAGATTTCCAGAATGATGAGTGACCTGGAATTTATAATTACAATAGGTGTAATGCAATTAATCACCACCTCGAAGCTGTCTTCTATCGCTAACTGCTTTATGATACCAATCCTTTGCAGCAAGTGCATGAGAACAACTTGTGTAACATAACTACTTCCAGCTGAGACAAGTTCCGTGAGGTTCCTGCCACCCGGACAGGCACAAATACCCCTTTCTGCAACAGCTGCTTTCTGCAGATGCCAAGGTGTTCCAGGCTGCAGACTCAGCAATATTCAGTATCCCGTTCAGATACCAGCAGATGACAAGTGCTTGAAGTCCCCTTTAAGCAACAGGTTTTCATGTGGCTAGCAGCTTACATCCATTCCAGATCACTCTTTCTAGGTCATTCTTTTGGGGAGATATGGGGCCGGGGGAAGAGTACCCAGGCAAATAAGCTGCAAAGACTGGGCAGAGGCAGAAATTCATATAGAGCATAAGGCAGAAGTTAAATCTAGTTTGAAGAAAACCAAGAAAAACAAAGAAAATGCAAGTGTATGCCCTTTAAACCTCAGCACCTGTAGATGTGGTTAATTATTAATTATTGATATGGTTTATTGATGTATTGATGTATTGATTTGTGCCACCTGGAGGACAGACCCTATTGTTCTGAACGATGTACAAATCCACAACAGTATCTGAATTGCTTGCAAAGGTTTTCCAATGAGCAGTGCAGATGCTGGAATGCTGAAAAATTTGAACACTGAGAATATCTCAGTTTTCCCCCCAAATAATAGGTAGAATTAGAAATTAAGTCCAGAGCTTTTGAATCAGACAGTTTGTTACACTCAGTAAAATTATTCCAGCTCTCAGTCTTGCAATTTGTTGCGAAATGGTTGAATTGATTTAATTTTCTTCACTCAGGGACTCAAAATTGTAATGGAAAAAAATTTCCCCTGTCAAAATGCAACATTTTAATCAAGCTATCAACTTTGAAAAACAACTTGTTTTTAAAAGAAATCAGAAATACTTGATTTGAGAAGAAAAAACCCAAAACAAACACAAAAACATTTCCAGCAAACTAAGAAGGTCATAATTTCCATCCAGCTCTATTTGCAATTTTGGTAGGAGATGAGAGACTCCAGTCTGCAGAAGCAGATCATTTAGGGAAGGAAACAACAAAAGTTTTACAAGAAAGTTTAATTAAAGTAGGAGTAATTAGGTGCTGAGGAATCACAACACAAAGCTGGCAAGGGATCAGTCTATGCTAGCAGTGTCTTTTTGCTGTATGCCTCTGCCCTTGGACAGATGTAACCATAATTTCAGTTACTGGTTAACTAGCCTGCCATGAAACTTCATTCTTACAGGCTCATTTGTGCTGCAACTGTTGGTATCTCACTGCAAGTCCAGAGGGATCAGAGCTGAAGGTAGTGACCAGATCTGCTGCTTCACTAGAAATTCTGCAATTTTCTATTCCAACAAAAAAATGATGTAAAACTATTAGGCATTTCATATTAAGAAAATAATCTCATAAGCAAAATTACCTCAGGTCACAGAAATGTAGTATTCTGAGCAAACGGAATTTTAGTATATTGAAGGAAAGGTTTCACTTTGAAAAGTAAATTTAATCAGGATAACAAAATAACCCATTCCTGAACTGTAGACATGAGATACTGCAGATTTGTAACAATACTTAACATTGTTAACTTTGCTGTTGATTGTTGGTTTCAGTACAATCAGTGTGTTTGAAAAGGCTGTTTAACAGTACTAGCTGTGTTTGTAACTCACCCAAAGCAGTTGCATTTCTAATCTTCACTTTGTCTCAATTTCCCAATATAAAAACGGTGGAGAAGAGAATAAAGGAGGAAATCTTGTCCTTTTTCTTGCCACTGGTTGTTTTGTCTATTTATTCTAGAAACTCCTTGGCTGTCTGTGATGGTTCTGAGTAATCCAGTCCCAGCCCAGAGAGCAGGTCTCCAACAGGAGCTGCTGAACAGGGAGCACAGTGTTTCCATTGAGTGGTTTTGCTCTGAAGGCCACTCGTTAGTTATGTCTGACATCTCTTGCATGCCACAAACCATCTCCTTTGTTACTGGAGATAATAGAAAGTCGAGGAGAAAACAAGGCAGGAGTAGCAGAGGTGAGAGGACTCAGCTCCTCCTGAGCTGTTACTAGTTATACCTCAGGGATTCCTCAAAATAGCCTCTGCTGTGTTTACAGGGTGGTTTTCTCTAGCACGAATCACGTAGAGATGCACATTCCTTCTGCCCAGCATTGCCTGAAGATCATGGGGTCTCCCCATTGGTGGAGGAGTTCAGCCCTGGGGGGAGGCTGGGGAAGAGAGGGTTTCGTGATGCCATCAGGAAGGACACCCAAAAACCTTCTTAGCCGCTCCCAGACAAACTCTTCCTTTTGACGACCGAGGCTACATCATGCTGTCAGTTGGGAGCAAATCTAAACCTACCACCCACCTTGATTCATCTGCTTCTGGCCCAGCTGATACTATGTGCTGAAGCTCCTCTGATGGGGAAAGCTCAGCCCCAAACATAGACACTGGTTCTCATCAATACAGCCTGTGCTGCTCAGCCAGGGGGCAGCTGAACGGGCTAGTCCCAGCCCATCCAGATGGCCCAGGGATGCTTTTTTGCATCCAGTCGGGATGGGTGCTTAGAACCCCAACGTGGCTCAGAGTGCCGGATGCAGGAGCAGCCTGCTTTAATCCCTCTTCCCCTTCAAACAGGGACATTGCCTGAGGAGGTGTCAGGGAATTCAGCGGTCCTTGGTGGGGGGCACTGCCTCATTTTTTCAGGCTCTTACTGATACTTCTGGATACTTTCACTGAAAACCAAATAATAAGACAGCAGACTGGCCTGAGCAGTATCTCTACCCAGCCCTCCCATAATCCCCAGTAACCTCTGTTGAGCTTGGCCATGGCTGCACTCCTCCTTGCCACTTCTGCAGCTGCCCACCACAGCGGGGCTCAGCCAGCCCACCCTCCTGTGACTGCTTTCCCCTTCCCTCTCAGAGAAGCACCTCTGCCTCCTGCAGGGCCCAAGTCAATCCCTTTCACCGTTGTCTCCAGTGGGCTCAGATTTAGCTGGGCTCAGCTGTAGGTCAGATGTGCTTCTCACTGCCCTCCCACAGACCCAGATTTCCACGCCCCTTCATTTCCCTCTCTGCAATAATCCTCATCTGCCTGCAACAGAAGTTGTTAAATTTTCTACAGTGATGACTAGAATGTGCTGCAAATCAACTACCTTGGGAAACTGGGTTCAGTCCCATTTTTCTGCTGCAAGCGTCCTCCAGGGCCCTGGGAAATGCCAAAACACAGATTTTAAAATGTTAGAAATTCTCCTGCCAGCATGGCAAGATGAAGGTGCTTGAGAAATGTGAATTTTCAGAGGTGCTTTTGTCTCAGGTGGTAAATCCACAAAGTGCTGCCAGGTGTAAGCAGGAGACAGGACACAGAGAAGACCCAGTCTGAGCAGAAAGCTGCCTAAACCACTGGGAAATACAAAGGAGGGAGTTAGGCAGCCAGAAGGGATATTAACTGTGAATGTTCCACGAAAGTTCAATAAGGGAACTGGTCCGGTGTTTCCCATGATAAATGAGGTCCAGGAAGAAAAAGGTCTCTCTCTCTCCCTTCTCACTCTACCCAGTAGACCACTTACTTCCAACCTTCTACTTTACTCAGTATTTAATTAGTTGTACAAAATATAAGGAAAGAGATGAAAATCCCATCCCAGATAACCTCACTGTCTCCTACAAAGAGGGCTCTATATTTAATAGCCACAGCATAAAACAGGTAAAGTAATTCACACTTGGCCTGTCCCACAGCCCAGGGAAGCGCTATAACCACTGGGCTTTGAGTCTACTAGTACACACACATGTCTGAGGGCTCGTCTCTGCTGTCTTTTGTGTGGGTTTGGCAAGCTCCGCACATGCCTAATGGATCAAGTCTTGCCAAAAAAACAGAAAGTGGGGAACGCCTAGTTTAAGAGTCTCTCCAGGGCTTGTGCACAAGCAGCTCACCATGTCCAAAGAGCTAAATCCAGAGGGGATTAAGTGCTCAAGCCTAGCATGTAGGCATCCTTGAGAAACTGAAAACCTGAGCTGCCACCTAACACTGTAGGTGCTTTAGGTTCCTGGGTGCTGACGTTCCTCCAAAGGAGTGCACACAAAACTGTCTACACCCCAGGCTTTTTGACACTCATATTTCTGCTGCTGCATGGCAGACATCCTACACAAGGTACGTGCACATCCCCATGGCATAAACATTCTCCACCGCACTCAGACTGTTCTCCTCTTTCCTAAAACAACAGAGTTGTCCCCGTTGTTTTATGACATTTTGGAAAGGAATTCAGCAGTACACTGAAGGACACATAACAGAGCAGGGACAAACACTGATAACATTGGCGAAGTGGCAAACAGTGGGTGTTTGATAGCTCCCCAAATACAGACTTCCATCCTCCGCTTAACGATAGGAAAAGTGTAGACAGGATATCCCTGCAGGGTATCTCTTCAGGAGAGTTGCTGGCAAAACGTGTGTTTCTCTATACACGGTGAGCAAAGGTGCTTTGAGCCAGAAGGATTTTTTATTGTGTAAGAGAACAAAACAAGAAAGAACAGAAGTAGTTTTCATGAGAGAAGTGTGTGAGTTTGCTTGTGCTCCCTCAGTAATAATCTGCAGTGAAGTGAACATAAATTGGCTGCCTGTGTCTCTAAATTGAAATCTAGCATCACTGTAGACATTAATAGTCATAACACATAGAGAGCTCCACACATGATAGCACTCATTGGCTTCCAAATCCCTCAAGAATTTCTTCAGGTGAAAGAGTAGAAGGCAAATGTTTGCAGGTGTAATGCAAGGTTGGTTGGTTGTGGAGGACAAACTTGTCCCCGCAGGGTTAGGGACAGTAAGGAGAAGTCAGTCTTGTGAAGGAATGCATGAGGAAACACGGGCAGGTTCTTAGGATGAAGCTGGTGATTGTAGAAGACCATGCATGGCTGGGCTGCAAATTGAAGGTAGTTGGGTGTTACTGCTCCTTAGAGCTGATTCCTGGAGGAAAGATGGGCACATCTTCCCTTTTCCATCCCACCAGAGGGTGAGAGTGTTGAAATTAAAAGCCAAGGCTGTCCACTGGAACGGCATTGCTGGGCACCTTGTCCCTGGGGTCAGCTAGAGCTTTATTGTCCATGAGAGGAAGGGGAAAAACTGGGTACAGAGGAGCGATGTGTTATTACTAATTGCTCTTCAGAATCCAGGACTTCTTCAAGAGGCTTCATCAAAGAGGACCCAAGAGTCTGGACAATTTATCCAAAAGACTGTCCATAGCCTGGAAATGACAGGATGGCCTGGCTGGCATTGGTTTGAGTGTCCAGAGGTGAGGAGCTAGAGGGACTTGGCTTTAGAGGGGATCTGTCATTGCACTCCAAAGCCATGTTCCTCCAAAGTATTGGACACTGAAGAATCAAAACTTTTGAAGATGTCTGTTGCCTTTAAAGATCTGTCCATTGTGCAAAGTTAGCTTCAAAAAAGCCTTTCCAAATTCAGCTTTGATCTGATTTGGTATGAAAAGCACAGAAGGTAGCTTTTTCTTTCACTGACAGCCCTGCAGCTTCCAGCACAGCTCCGAGGGCTCTCACCGTACTCACGCAGAGCTAGAGGGAAGGGAGTCCATCAGGAACAGGTTTTGAGCCTGCTGTTAACATTTGTCCTGATAAATTATGAGCCGAGAGGGGCTCTTCAACCCTTTGGAGGCTCATCTTTGGCTCAGTCATCCTCTGCCCTGCTTTTGCAGTTGTTCCAATCACCGTGTTTTTAGGTTCAAACCTTTGTAATTCAGTGCCAGCAAGACAGGCTGCTTTGCACAGCTAATTGCACGCAGCAGCAGATGCCTCATTGTGCTATGGTTGTCTGGACATGATATAGCAAAGCCTTGGTCTAGCTATGTCAGAGGGATGAACAGAAATACTAGGAGGATGATCTGCCCTAGGTTAATGGCATAATGAGATAGGTGTGAAAATTATGAGTTGTGGCAGCCCTGGGAGGCATCTTATTTATCTGCATGGTGACAGATGCCACCTAAGGAAGGGGTATACATGCTACTGACAGATGATGTAACACAAATCTTAGTTAACATTAGGCACTTTTAACAATAACTATTCAGATGACAGTTCATGGAGAGCACACATTCCTGCAGGCAGAGAAGCTGCAACCAGGAGTGTACCCCACCCAGCTCAGCAAAGCAACCCTAAGGCACAAACCTACAAAGGCACAAGGGCTTGCCTGAGAAGGGCATGTTGCACACAGCCCTTCGTTGTTTCACAGTGCTTTGTGTCCTGCGCTGTTCCAAACGTGAGTGCAACCAGAAGCCACGAGCACCATGACACGTTGGAGGTACTTCCTCCACAGCCACGCCACAGCAAGAGTCGACTACATAGAGAAGAAGGCAAGATATTCTGTGGGAGAATAAAGGTGTTCCCCCTGCCAAATCAAGAATGACTCTGCTCTGGGATCATTTGTCATGACTTCTTCAGCCATGGAGATGTTATATCCTGTGTCACCATGGTTTTAGACCACTGTCTTCTGGATCTAGTCATCAGCACCAGGTGTAACTATGAGCACTTCAGCTTCAATAACCTACCACTCTGTGCAAGCAGAAGAAGAGCTCAGGCTGAGGTACAGCACTGTTCTGTGGGATGCTGAAATGCATCAGCACCAGTTGTAAGAGTATGATTGCAAATCTTATTAAAAACTTCCTCAGAATCCCGGGCTCTGGATTCATGTCATGCTGTGACAATCTCAGCTGACATGGTTTGAAAGTAGGTTTCTTACTCTGTCTAGATCCAAGGTAAAACTACTTATGTGCAGAGCAGGGGCTGGGAATGCAGCCTGGAGATGATGACTTGGCTTTCTTCTGGAGGAACACCTGTGGCTGCTGCAGATGCTACCTAGGAGGCACCAGTGCCCAAACCTCACTCTGTGTATGATGAAGCAGGGGTGGCTCATGACCTGTTAGACGTGAATATTCCCCTGGCTTGCAGCCCTGCTGCCATGCTGCTGTAATATGTGCTGCTGCTTTAATCTTGGCTGGAATCAGGCAGTCATGCAGATCTTGGGCAGCCAACTGCACAGTAGCACCATTCCAATATGATGCTTTGAGCACGTAGGGGTGAAAAGGGACGTGGGATGCTTTCATGGCACCACGTTCCTCAACTGTCAAGAAGCAAATACCTCCATGTGGCAAATCAAAAAACCCTGGATTTTAATCCACTGAGATGCCAGCTTAGTTTGGCTTTGACATAGGTGCTGAGAGAGGATAAAAGCTTCTGGGAGGACAGGCCAGATGGGAGGATTATCTCCACTGTTTTGGGAAAGGCTCTGACTTTACAAACATTCACTCACAGAAATGAACAAAAACATCTTTTGTGGTAAGTGCTGCCTGCACTGAGCCTTCTCCCCAGCTCGCTGATATGCAAATCTCACCACACGCAGCTGGGCTGGAGCTCTGCGGTTGGCAACCTTTCTGTACCAATTTTGGTAATAGCTTTCTACGTGACTTGGGTATGACTAAGCAGAAAGGAATTAATGGGGACTCTTTGTTCTTGAAGCTCAGCCGAAATATGAACGTGCTGGCCTGACAAAAGCCAGCTTTTTGCATAAAGAAAATAAAGAGGTCTGGAAGGTTAATGAGTGACATAATCAGCTCTCTGGGAAATGCGCACAGGCAAGGAATGAAAACAATGTGCAACAGTGATAATTGATTACCTACAGTGTAGCACTCACCTGTGGCAGCATGGGTTCCCCATCACGCTAACTGAACGCGACTCACAGGGGCCTGGAGATGAGGCAAAGCCTTCAAAGGGTTCAGCTGGGATCCTCAGCACCTCTGGCAGGCTCAGAGGAGGAAGGCGGCTGGCTCTGATGGTGGGCATTTGCAAACAGCCTGTTGGAGGGCAAAGTCTGCAGGTAGGAGGGGTGTGCAGCAGGAGCAGGGAACACTACTTTTTTCCCATCCTAGTTTCAACCCAGGTTGTAGTCTGCTGTTAGGGATGGAAGAAATATGAATTTCCCTTCTGGTCACCAAGTCCTTAAACCAGTCTTTGAAGCTCTGAGTTACTTCCTAAAGCTGGAAAATAGCTCTTCACAAAGTCCTGTCCAAAAGCAGCCCTTGTTCTGTATTTGAATTGCGTGGTGTCTGCCTAATGTCAGGGCAAAGCTGTGCCATTGGGGAGTGGAATTTCCCTGTAGCCTTCCCACATCCCTACGGTCAGTGAGCAGCAAAGTTGAGACACACTCTTCACTTCCCCAGTGGTTATCTCTAAACAGTCTTCAACCCTTCGGCTCCATGGCGGGAGCCAAGTACCCTAAAGCACCTGAGGTTACAACAATCAGTGGTCACAGAGCCCAAATACCATCACTGACCTGCCTATACCAGAGCCTGGAATACCGCATGGGGTGGCAAGGAGGTAGAAGGAAGATGACCTGGCATCACTGTTGGCTGTGGTATGCCAGGTTATAGCATGGACCTGTCAAACAAGTCATGGAAATGAACTTGCAGCTGACTTTGGTTCAACTAACTATATCTGTGTCATGTCTGGCATAATGCTACTTTTGATGTCCAGATGAATGAATGATACCTGAGCAGAGCTTCCATCTAGCTGCTAAGTGGCGATGTGAAATCCTGTGCATCACTCCTGAGAGGTCTGCTGCGTACAGCAAAATAGTCTGCTCTGGGCTGTGACATCCCTGGCCAGGTCCTTGCAACGATGGACTAAACCCCCTGCTTCAGCCAGGCAGCTGCATTGCACATGGAGCCTCCCACCCCAGGCCATAGAGACTGTCAAAGATCAAGAGGTCTGCTGAAATTATTTTAGCCTAAATATTTCAAAGAGAAAGCAAATGCACTGTTGGCAACAATACCTGCTCAAAGGCCACGACAATCTTAGCGCATGGCAGAAGACACAGGCCTGTGACTGCATGAAGGATTTGCCTCTGCTGCCTTGTAGTGGGCAGCACACAAGGACATGAAGAGTCATGTCCCTGCAGCAGTGAGTGCCTGGGAGGCTGGAAGGCAGGACACTATTGTTATCACCCTGACTTAAAGGTTTTGTTTGTTGTTCTCACAAAGAATGAGTAAAAGATTAGGCTTGTTTCCTAAAAGGGTATATTAATCACTTATGGCTCTTGCCCACAGCTTGTTCTCTGCAGTCCCCGTAAAATGAGCTTCCAAGTCTGGGAATGTACATATCTGGGTTTTATTGTCAGTTATCTTTACTGACATCAGTAAAGATTGCCCAGGAAATCAGAGCACTGAGTTTCAGCTCTCTGGTCTGCCACAGCACCGCTGGAGAGTGGCTCAGCTCCCCAGCTTCAAAAAGGGGATGGTAGCACTGTCCTTTCCCACAGGGCACAAGGCAGAGTGGTGAGGATGTCAAATAGAAATGTATCCAAACCATGGATGGGCACTGGCCTTTATGTGCTTATGGGATTTGTATCTGTTGTCTGCACTGAGCTTTGTGACCAGTGTCAGTGTCAGCAGGGACTTAGAGATGCTCATGTGCCCCTGGAAGCCATCTGTGAGCCGCCTTCCATTCACACAGCCTGAAATAGCCAAAACCACCCTCCTCCCAGCACATTTTCTCATACACAGGTATCAATTAATATTTCTACCTTTGGCAGTGTCTTCAGCTCATTTATGTGAAAATATGTGCAAGTCTTACTGTGGGTCCTGGGAGATGAGAATTTGGAGCACAAAAGCGATATAATCAGCAATAAACTTTTTATGATCATGCACAGCAAAATTTTAGTGGAAGGGTGAAGGGAATGGTGATGTCCATTCCCATTTATTGATGTTGGAGGGGACCATTCTAGTCAACACTGTCCAGCTGTAGCCTTGCACAGAGTGGCAAATCTCTCTCAACCTGATTCTTATTCAGCGCCTTTTCCCTATTTTGAAGGTGGATAAAGCGATGGGCAGAAAACACCTTTGCTGTTTGCCTTTGCTGTGCCTGTTATGCCTTTGCTGTGCCTGTTATGCCTTGGTGAGCAGGTTTCCAGGCCCTGAATTCCTGCTTTCAGTCCAGCAGCATTCACCACTGGTAATGCATCAAAATGTGAAGGTCAGTTAGGTTGGGCATTATCTCTTTCAGCATGAGATCAGACCACTACGTTTGGTGAGTCCCTGTGCAGGACTCTGTGCCCCTGACCTGCTTCCACCCTCTGAAGGTCTCCTGCCCACCACTGAAGCAGAGACTGACTAGTTTGGACATAGACTTCTGATTTTCAAAAAATGCTCAGGTGGATGGACCTCGTACCTGATAACTCTCCAGGCTGGGGACAAGAGCATTTCTGGGCTTGTGCATTCGCCATGGTGCAATCTGGACATGTCAGATTTCTCCCTTCCAACGATCATCCCAAGGTGAAAGCCATTTTCCCACAGGTACTCCTGTATCACATGGGCATTGTGTGGTGGCTTCCCTGGCCACTGGAATGCAAACTGTGGGGTATGAATCAGCCGTGCTGTCTTGAGAGGCCACTTCTTTTCAGCTCATTGAATTAGAGTAAGGGGGGGATTCTTTGGAGACTGATAAATGGCACCCACTTGAGTCTAAGCCTCATTAATGCCTGTGGTCATGAGAATCTCAGAACAGCGGCTATAGCTAAAGGAATCTCAGGAAGATAAATATCAGTCCCCAGGGGATACCCAAAGGAGGCAGAAACCCCCTGGGAGTCTCATAAATGTGCGTCCAATGTTTTATTTGCATCTGTTTGCAGGCTGCTCTTGGGACAGTCTTCGGGTCCTGGAATGTGGTCACACTGTTTCTCAAACGAGCTGCTTTGCCAAGATACCTGTCGGGCACTGCGTTCCTCAATCTGGTCAGTCAGGTGTGGAAGTGTGAGAGACCAGACAGGAGGGAAAAATGCATGCTGCAACTAAAAACCCAAATCATCTGTCACAATCTGGGAAATGTATTGGCAAAGGGTCAGAGAAAACAACGTTCAGTGCAGTGGCCTCTCCCGTGGCTCCTTGGAGTGGCTCCAGCCTCACACCTTTGTTAGACTCTGGACAGATTTCAGTTTTGTCTCTGTCAACACTTCCTTCCCTCTAGCATTGCCCTCATCGCTTCAATCGATCACTGTCGGCATTCTCCTCTCACCTGTACTTGGGCTGGCACCTTAACCATTCCCTAAATTAGCACCTCAGAGAAGTTATGGCCATGTCTGTAAATGAGGTACAGGGCTTTTAGAGGGAGCATAGTTCATCCCTGGAATGGTGTTGCAGAGAAGGGTTGACATGCCATCACTTGGCACCCACAGATGAAGCCAGAGTGGCTCCTTTGGGGTGATATGGAGCCAGGGACCACTGGGGAAAGCAGTGGGGCAAAAAAGGCTTCAACCTCCTCCACACGCAGCACACTGCACCCACATCCTGGACTCCAGCTAGCCCGGGCAGCTGCCTTTCAGGAGGTTAAACCACGACTTGTCTTGCAGTTGGACTGCATCATCTTGCCTTGTGTTTCCATGTAGGAGTTGGAAAACAAGCTCTGCTTGGAGCAGATTAACCATCACAGACTCGAGAAGATCTTAATGACATCTGCCATATGCCCAGCCTAGCAAGCCCAGCTCTCCCTCACCTGTGATATTGATGCACACATTGAAAGCCACACCACAGATGCTAACAAGATTTAACATAGGGGAAATCATAGCTCACCTGTTTACTGCTGCAACCTTTCTGCAGGATCCATGTGTCTGAGGGGCAGGGGTGGATCTATCCTTCACACAGCTGCGAAGAAGGGCAGGCTCAGTACCCTTATTGCATGGCTGAGGAGCAAAGGCGTAACAGGTAACAGTCCGGGTCCACACAAATAGGCACCAAACTCCTACTGAAGCACACACTTCGCCACTGAAACCACCAGGCAGCTCAGGATGAAAACCAGAACACCGCGTGTCCTGCAGCTTCCCCATGTCCAAGTAGTGATGGGATCTTTATGAGAGGTGCCTGGTTGTCCACCAACAGTCCAGTGGGGAAAGAGGTCCCTTCTTCCTCTGAAGTCCAGTTGGAGAATGTTTGGGCTAACAGCCCTGTATAAAGAGCACTTCCCCAGGAAGGTGCCTTCTCTGCCTCAGCAGGCAATGCTTCCCTCAGCAGGCAGCGGAGGGGGCTTTCCCATTCACACTCACCCTGGTGTTGCTGAGCTGCTGGGAACTCAGTGGAAAGGGCTGGGGAAGGAGGAGAGGGCTCCAGCCGCCCCGTGATTACAGCACTCCTCAGCACAGGGTCAGAGCTGGATCCAATCCCAGCTCCAGAGGACGTATTTGTTTATTTTGTTTATTTTTATTTCATGCAAAAGGGAAAAAACAAGCAGGCAGGAGGCTTGCAACAGCAGGGCCGTTACCCCCGAGAGATGATGATATACGAGGTGGCCAGCACCCACCCTGCTGCCCACCATCTTCAAACAGGAGAAAGGATGGTTCCCAGCTGATGAAGACAACTTCCATTTCCAGTAGCATCCTTATATTCTTAGTGGGGAGGTGGATGCATCTGGAATCATTTAGGCAATGGGCTGTCCACAAAGAGAGGAACAGCAAAACTAGGCTGCTTGGCTCATTTTCTGCAGATTCTCCAAGACAATGGCCTCTCCTCCTCCAACACGGTTACTGTAGGCCACCTACCTCTCCTGACCATCCCTGAGGCAAGGCATGGAAGATTTCCAGCAGGTAGCACTTGAATTAGACACCTCAATTAGGCAAACTGCATGCAGCCTCAGGTAACTTTACAGTTCAGGTCCTGCGTGACTTGTCCAAAATCGCCAGGACATGTGTGTCCAGCACTGATCACAGCTCTGATATTAATTGCCTTCCTATTAGGCGCAGGACCAGAAGACATCTCACATTTGCCTCCTTATTGCCTTGCAAGGCAGCGGCTGCAGCAGTGCGGTCAGGGTGGACTTGTTTTTATGCCAACAGGTTTAATCCCAGCCTTGTTCTTAAGAATCAAAAATTATTCACATCTGCCTGCTGCTCTGTAATCAGGGCATCTCTGCTTGGTCAGCCTGTCACCCTGCAGCGCACCTCAGGGCTCTCCCAGGCCAGTCATACATCTTCAGCTGAGCTTCCCTGCCCCAGTCAAGGCCATGGCAAAGGGCCTGGAAAACCGCATTGGCAGAGAGCTGCCAAACCTTTGGTGTACCCGACATAGTACCCAGCCCGAGCCTTGCACTGGCCCTTCCAGAAGGCCCATGGAGGACAGTGTTTGGCTAAAACCCAGGTGGGGCTATTAATTCTTGTGTCTCAAACATTCCTTGGCTACCAATTAACTGCAGAAGGCTATTATAACATACAATACTTATTTATACAGCAATTAAAATACTGTGGTGTGGGAAATGTCCAGATGCTTGAAACACATCCCCTTTTCTGACATCTGAGAAACTTTTCAGCATTTAGTTAATGTGCAGCGTGTTGCTGGGGTTAGCTCAGTGCTGGTCACCTTCACCGAGGAGCCTGTGAAGTCTGACCAGCAAAGGGAGCTCCAAAATCAACAGTAGATTATCTTCTCCCATGCTGGCTTCTAGCTGAACCAGAGGATTTGGGGGTCTTGATAATGGGTGGAGGGATGGTGAGGCCAGATGCTGATTTTAGCAACACGAGCAAGGCCTTGGTGCAGCAGTTCACCTGAAGGTAACCACACGGTGAGCCTGGCCCTCGACGTGCATGACAGAGGGTAGCGGAGGCTGCAGTGGAGGCTGTGGCTGAGCATGACTGACTCAGATGGCAGCAGGTTGGCAGTCCTTCAAAGAGGCTTGCTTTGTCTTCTTTGTGGGAGGTGTAAATGAATTGAATGGAGACACTGAAGGCTTTCCCGTGCCAGTTATTAGCAATCTCACTTCTATATATAGCTTCTGCCTAACTTACTCCGGGTGAGCAAGCAGAGTGGCATGTGAGTTATCGCTCTTGTCACGTTCGCCTCTCTTGATTACACACATTTTGTTTGCTTGCTCTATCATGGTGATGTAAGGCAGGCTTAAAGAGGCTGCAATGCCGCATGGCTTCAACACGCCAGAGCTACAGGCTCCAGTTAGGAGCTTCCTGAAGAGTTGGCACCCCAGGGTATCATAGCCTCAGGACTGGGAGCAGAGCTGCAGGCAATGCTCCACGGAAAGTCGGGCACTTCCCTAGCTGTTTCCTGATCTGTCTGGCACAGCAGTGGCTCATGTGCAGGAAGAGAAGCAGTGAGAGACTCCCGAAACTGCACTGGAGGAAAGCAGTGAAACTTCTTCTTGTGCCCCCTGTCAAGCAAAAGCCAATTAATTAGAGATTTTTCAGAAGTTTCATTAATTTTCCTGTTCTTTTTCATTTCTCCCCATTCTGGGCTGGGACCAGAATCAACATGTCAAAGGCTGTTCAAGTGACACCATTGAGCTCACCAGGTCCCAGATGACTCAGGGAAGACTGGAGAAAAATACTTTGTGCATAGAACCTGCTTATACTAACCCAGTATAAACAGCCCCCCTTCATACAGATCAGCAGAATCTATTTTCCCTCCAAGCTGCTTCACTCCCTCAGCCCAGCAGCCCTCAGATGAAGGTGTTTCTTCCTGCACTTTTTGAGGGGCAGCAAGTGGAGCAGCAGTTGGAGCTTCATCCCAGCAAGCAGGGATGAGTCACGTTAATTAGAGATAGTGAATCCAGCCCAGTGCCCCACTCCCTCATCCCCGCCTCAATTCGGAGAGACTACCAGGCAGCCTGAGGGCTGATCCTTCTCTGGGTCCCTTGTGCCAGTGCAAGATGGCTGCAAAGCCTTCCTGTGCTGAGTTTAGCGTACCAGGTCCCTGTTGCACACACTCTTTGCACTCACAGCATCCCAAGGATGCCGGTGTAAAAAGGCCAGAGATGTTAATTAGTCACCTCTGGTGATTTTGCCTCTGTAGGTCTGGGAGCAGCTATGCCCAACCAGTTGCCCCAGGGCTGAAGGAAGGTTGTGTGTCACCCCTCACACGTAGGCAAAGCCAGCGGCGTCCCTGCTGTGACTGCTCTCCACAGATCCTGTCTGGATGCTCTAATGTCTACATGGTCTCCCCAGGGGAGCAGATGCTGGCAGCTGGTACCAAGCAGGGCCTCTCCACCATGTTCCCATTGAAGCCCTAGTGCTGCCTGTTGAGTGTGCCAGCAATTCACAACACTAGCAGGCCCCTGGGGCAAGATTTCGTGCACGTGGGCCAACACTGAGCCCCTTGGAGTGCTGAGGGGTGTGTGTGTGTGTTGGCAGAATCAATTAAAATTCTTGGATCACCACCAACAGCTTTGTCTCTGTTTGGGCCAAATTCCCAAAGGGGCCCCTTTGCTGCTTCCATGTTGGCTGTGGCCAAGGTCTCTTGAGAACAGACTGGTCCAAGTTGGAATATGTTTTAGATAAACAGTGTGTCAGGTTATGGCATGTGCCCAACAGCCTGAGCCAGCCTCAAACGCAAACCCCACCCACGAGCCCAGCTCTCCCAGAAAGAGGACGGTGGACTGTGATGATGTCTGTGGGCCCACCATGGATGGAGTACACCACAAAGTCCTTAATCCCAAAAGTAACCTCAGCACCCAAGGTATTTTTCTTGTGATTGTGGCTTCCCACTGACCAGTTGCACCTGGGTGTAATTTTACTAACAGGCAGGAAATTTCTGTTGAGGACCTAAGGCAGTGCTGGCCAGTCCCAAAGCAGTGGCGGTGATGGCTTGCTGGTGACTCACATCTGCTGTATGTGGCTGCGCTCCCCTATCTGCACAGGTCCATGGTATCGTTATCATCAGCCTCATTGAGAAGGGGAACTCACTTGGAATAAATTAAACAACTGCTCTTTTCTTCCCCTGCAAGAGAAACATGAGCAGGAATTGCCTGATTGGAGCGACAGGCTGCTCCATTGAATAAACACAGAGCCTTTTAACAGCGAGGCTCCTCCGGGCACTGGGACTATCTGAGGGTGAATTACAGCAAACAAGAGAGACCACTAGCAGCCAAAAGTGCGGAGGCAAAAGCCAGAGCCAAGCTAAATGTTTCCAAGCCCAATGATCCCACTTGGGAATGCAAACCTCCAACCAGGTTTGAGATTCAATGAAGCTTTTCTCTGCCTTTCTCTCTCCCTTGCATCGGGCTATCCTGGGTAGGAGGAAGAACAGAGAAATGCCACCGAGGAGACAACTCATGTTGACCTGGATTAACCCTCCAAAGCTCTACCCAGCCACATCATGGGCAGGCCCTGCTGCCACACAGCCGTACCTTGGGTCCGATGTGGCAGGCAGGCATTCCGGGCTGCGGCCACGGGGCAGATGTAGGCTGTATCAGGTATCCTGATAATGAGTGTGCAAATAAAGCTAGGGAGATAGCCAGGTATCTATCATTTTACATTATCAGCTTCTCAGGGCTCTGCTCAGCTCTTCCTCACACAACTCATTTGTGGGTGGTGATTTGAGTAAGTAACGAGTAAAATATGACTAATGCTATCTAGGACTGACACTCGGATAGAGATTCGCTGTACCCACAAAAGGCAGCAGACATAATGCCACTCTGGCAGCCCCACCTTTATCATTTCATTTTACAAGAAAGTATAAATTTAGGGTCAATTTTTGACAATAGATTTTAATAAACTGATTATTTTTTTCTGACTTTTAACACTTCAGTTGATCAGACTCTAAGCGCAAAGAGAGGGTGGACGGGGAAGCACCTTTTCTGCCAACTCGTACCTCTTTCAACAGCCAGAATATATCAGCCATCCACCATACTTGTAGAGTAGGAAGAATAATTCAGTCTAGCAGTTATTCTGCTACATATATTTAAAATATCAGAAACAATACTTTATACATACATATGTATGTGTGTGTGTCTGTGGATGTCCTGGTTTCAGCTGGGATAGAGTTAATTTTCTTCCTAGTAGCTGGTACAGAGCTGTGTTTTGGATCTAGTATGAGGATGATGTTGATAGCACAGTGATGGTTTTAGTTGTTGCTAAAGTAGTGTTTATACTAGTCAAGGACTTTTCAGTTTCTCAGGCCCTGCCAGCAGGATGGATGGGGGGGTCACAAGGAGCCAGGAGGGAACAAAGCCAGGAAAGCTGACCCGAACTGCCCAAAGGGATATTCCATACCATATGATATCATGCTTGGTGTGTAAACTGCGGGGGATCGCTGCTTGGGGACTGGTTGGGCATCAGTCAGCGAGTGGTGAGCAGTTGTACTGTGCATCACTTGGATTTTTGTTAGACATTTTCCCTCCCCCCTTGAACTTTATTTCTCTTTTGCTTTTTGTTATCTCCCTTTTCATTACAATTATTGTTGTTATTATTAGTAGTAGCAGTAGTAGTATTAGTATTATATTTTACTTTATTTGAAGTATTACACTGTTCTTATCCCAGCCCACAGGTCATACTTTTTTTCTGATTCTCCTCCCCATTCCACTTGCAGGGGGGTGGGGGTGGGGGGGAGCCAGTGGCTCTGTGGTACTTAATTGTCACCTGGGGTTAAACCACAACCATATGTGTGTATACATATATTTAAAAATATGTACATACGGTGCTTAAACCACAGTGTCCTACTTTCTATTTAATGCATAAGCATACTGTAGCTACAATGGCATTGCCTCCCACCCACCCTTATTCTACCACAGAAATAAATGTTTGTCAAACTTGAGGATTTTTCAGCAAATGAAGCCTCTCCCCACTGCTCTATGACATTCTGTTTCAAGAAAATATTACATTACATTCCTAGTACAGGTGACCTGATTAGGTGGTCACCCTGATGCAGAGAGCATCACCAATCGCTGGTCTGGGGGCTGAGCCTTGGAAGGTGCATCGCCCATGCCACTTCAGCATTTCTTTGAAGGAGCATCCTCCAGTTTCTCTGTACCAGCCCACAGAGAACAGCAGAGTCCACAGCTGGCAGATTCAGGCGTTGGTGTTGGACCAGCTGCTGGGTGAAAAGGGCTGGGAGTATGCGTATGGTCAAGGGAGAGATGGAGGGGCCCAGGTAAATCCTGATCATAGCTTACATGGCCTCCAGAGGGCCAAGCCTCCTGCAGCCTTAAATCCAGCTCCAATTCCTTTATCCTTGGTCTCCCCTTATCTCTATTGTTGGTCTCCCCCCTTCCAGACTCGTGATTTCCAAATAGGTCCTCTCAATGCAGCCCAGCATCTCCCATGACTTATGGGGACCTCCAAGGACACAATTAGGCTATAAAAGCACTTGAGAGTTTTTCACAGTGACCCTTCCAATGACTCCAGCGTGGAATAAGCATGAGGATGAGGCTTGCTCTGGTGCAAGGCTCTTGGTCTTGAAGGAGAGACAGGCAGAGCAGAGCACAGACATGCTGCAAGGAGCCAAATTGTCCCCTGCGTTTCATGTGGAGTGCCACCAGCATGGAGAAACACGCATCTGTCCCTCGGAGGAACCCACATATGTGCCTTGGGCAGGCACCCACACATACCTGTGCTTGCAGTGACATACTTTGCGTTTTCAAAGAAATGCAAATGTACTCTTAAACAAGTGCAAGCACACACTCTCTTGCTCCCTCTCCGTCACACGTAATCCCATACACAGAGATGCACGTATATATACGCACTAGTAGGTTTAGAGAAGATGTAGTCATTTCTGTAGGGTCTCTCACAAAAGGATCTAGACCTTACAGTACTTATCCACCCTGTAGTACCACTGACTTACAGGGCTTTTTAAATACAAGTGAAAACGTGCAATATTTTCCTTGTGGAGCTTCCACTCTAAATCAAGATTGATAACATGCCAAAAAAAAGCAGACATTATGCAAGGAAAGGAGAAGCAAAAACACAACTGGAAAGGAGCTTCTGGGAGAGCGTGCGATAGGGAAAATTTGCATTAATTAGTTTGTTTTCTCCTCTCGGACATGCATCCTATGTACAGTGCTGTATTTTTTAAGGAAACACAGCTTTTTTAAGGAAATATCGATGATAAAATAAAACCCCACTAGATGGCACTCTGTGGACACGCATAATTCACTGTCTAAGTGAGGCAGAGCCCCGTGCCGAGCTGAGCTGGCAGCAGAGCTGGGGCCCGATCCTGGTGCGGGTGATGCAGCGCGGGGAGCTGGTGCCCTACCAACACTGTCAGCACCCGTGCCCCGTGCCAGGGCCCTGCTTCTGCCCCTAGCCGGGCACCCCAGCCCGTTCGTCTCCCTGTTGAACCCCGGGGGGGTCTGCTTCTCCTTATGTAGGTAAGGGGGCTGCAATCTGTGTTTCAGGGGTGGGAAATGGAGCCCTAAGGCAAGGCAGTGGTTTGCTGAAGTGAAGGAGGGAGTGCGTTTGGGAGAGAAGCCCTGAAACCACGGCTTCTGCCCCGCTGCTCTAGCTTGGGAGGCTTCAGTTTGCCAGGAAGGATGGCACCACAGCCATCTCCCTTGTAGTATAACCGGCATCAAACAGCCTGGCGTTAGGGCAACGGAAAACTTGGTTTGACCCTTTTATCAACAGCTCATGCCAGGGAGCTGTCCTTCGATGTGGCTGTAGGACAGAGACAGTGGGAAGGGGCATCTTCCTCCTCCTGCTCCCCTTGCCCAGCGGCTCCAGCCTGCCCTCCAGCCGAGGTGACAAGTGGGGTGCTTGTCCAGAGGAAGACCAAGCTGCGGACAGCTGGGGGTTGCTGCTGGGCTACAGGGAGCTGGAAAGGGTCCTGTTTTGCTTGGAGGAATATAATTATCAGAGGAGAGGGTCTGGGTGCTTCCCAACTCCATGGCATGGTGGATGAGGGCAGCTGGGAGAAACAGACCCCACCAGGGAAACTCGCTGCGCACTGTGAAGATGTGACTTGGGCTAGAGAAACACCTAGCAAACCCCAAGACCCAATCCTTTCTTCCATCGGGCCTCAAACCCTTTTCTTCTCTGTGTGCCATGCTCAGGGATGCCTGTGGGAACAGCTGAGCCCATAAGGGTCTTTTTTTTTCTCCAGGGTGATGCTCTTCATCAGAGGCCCTGCTCCCAGCCCCACGGCTGAGGCACAGGGAGATCGCCAGCCCCGCTCCCAGTGCCACCCCCATGGGGGCGAATGGTGAATCTGGCTCCTTCCCAAGCATCATGAGCACAAAATGCTCACTTGACCGAATGGCTGCTTGGCAGCAGGTCTGCAGCTCACAC
Source organism: Falco peregrinus (assembly GCF_023634155.1). Lineage (NCBI taxonomy): Eukaryota > Metazoa > Chordata > Aves > Falconiformes > Falconidae > Falco > Falco peregrinus. The sequence goes on from NC_073723.1 coordinate 121,637,360, forward strand.
GGCTTGACTGACAGCTTCCTGAGGCAATTTAATTAAAGAGACAAGAGTGCTCAAGAAAAGCCATTAATTTCTCTTAAAAAGAAATCTTTGCCGAACATACCTGCCTGATGGAGGGCTGCTAGGAGTGGGGCTGCGCTCCAGCAGTAATTGGCATGAGCACCCACACCCGTGCTAATCCAATCTTTTCATGTTTCATTCCTGCAAGCTCATTTTAATACCATCTGTCAGCAATCCGATCCCCTCTTATCACCACTGTAAGACCATGCAGCCATTAGACAGGCAGCAATGACGGGGCCGGAGGGTACACGCAGCCACCTCCGTGCAGACTGCAAACCCTACCGAGCCATCGAGGAATCGTCATGTCTGTGATGGCAGCAACCAGCCCTAGGAAACACTGGCCTTTGAGATGAGAACAGTTTCCACTCCATCGCTACTGCTCTGCAGGAACAAGGGCAAATATTTCCATTACTGCAAGGGGTGGACAGACATTGGTGGCACTGGGGATGGCCATGACTGGTTTGATTTTAGCTGTTCTGTGTTCAGGGCTGGTGGGAAAATAGAATTTATTGTCAAGGTGGTGGTGCTCAAGGGTTGGCTGAAGATGAGAGCAGGGATGCTGATGGGCCGGGTACCTCACAGAGTTTGGGGCTGAGGGTCCAAGGGCCATAAAGGGTGACTGGGGTGGGCTGTGACCATCTTTAGACAAGAAAGGAGCAGAATGAGGAGAATGAAGGAAGCCTGTGACAGGGACCAGATCTAGGTAGGTCCCAACTTGAGAAACCCAAGTGGAGATTCCTTTTGCCCGAGTGTCACGGCAGACTGGGGATGTGGCACATCATCACAGGAAGCCACAAGCTGTGTCTGGAGTGACTCAAACCTAGCCACCAAGATCCTGCTGCCTCTCAATGGATAGTTTGTGGGGAATCAACCAGGACGTTCAGCCTGTCCTTCTGTCAATGGCCGCTGAAACCACCTCCACAGCTACCAGTCCAGCAGGTTTGAGGCAGGCACAACCACAGCCAAGAGCCAAATAAAAGCAAAAGGACTGGCTATGGGAGCAGCAGCCCAAACTGCAAAGATCCCAGGAATAAGCCATGGGTACCCAGACAGAGCCATGGACAGCCTCACAGGCAGCACACAGGTGATCTCCCCTAGAAAGTCTGCCCAGGCCTGGTTAAATAGCCACTAATACCTCCATCATCTGCAGTATCCTCCTTGCACCCGGCTTAAACAGTACCCTCACTGCTTCTGTGGCTTGATCCTCTTGCGCTGCCCTGCCCTGTCATTGCAGAGCTGTGCATCCCACCGTGCACAGCAAAGGCTGCTGAACCTGCAGCCCCCTTTACTCATCTCCCAGCCCACTGCTGCCAGAGAGCAATACAGGTGGATGTCTCCAGTGCAGACACATGGTGACAATGTCCATCATGGGGCAGGAGAGCTGGCAGGTGGTGCTGGTCCCTTGGGTGAGGCAGGGTGCTGGCACCAAAGGGTTTGCAGTGATGCAGCTGGCAAAGCTGTGTGCACCTTGACCCAGAGTTAAACCAGATGCATATTTATCTGTTCATGCACGCAGAGGTGTCACATGTAGCTCCTTGCGGACACAGATCAGCCTGAGTCTCTGCAGTCAGATGTTCACCCCAAACAGCTCTGGCTGGGTGCACACCCCGACACAGTTACACTGGCAGGTGCTCTGCAGATAACACTCCTCTGCACCCCACTGCACGGTGGCAGAGGGTGGGGAACTGTTGATAGTGAGAAAAGGGAGCCCATCAGCTATTTCCCTTCCCCTTCACCCCCAGCCCAGCCCAGCTGCATGCCTTCACTGCCAGCGCTCCCAAGAGGCACATGCACAGAGCTGGAGCTGTTCAGCTGTGGGATCTGGTACTTTGCTCCACAGTTTTGCCATCCACAGGTGAAAAGCAGAGGTTCAAAGAAAGAATCAGTTCTGAGCCCATTCCAATTCCAGCTGCAGGGCAGGGGTTAGGTAGGTCTTTCTTAGGATGTGCTGGACTTACAGAGTGATCAGATTTGTGAAGCCTGATCTCGTCGCTGTGCCTACAGCCCCAGTGAGGAGCACAGCCCCGCACCATTGTGGTTCTTCACCCTCCCACTGTGCTCATGACTTTCAGACTGAACACATTAGTTCCAGGTGTCTCTGGCTCAAGCACACCTTGAGGCTGGTGTGGTGAGACCATAACCAGACCTGCAGTGTGCACCACTTGGCTGAGCATGGGCTGAGCCGCATCCTCCCCAGCCTGTGCTCTTTTTCCCCAAGCAGACACAGCACCAGCAGCCCAGCCCTGTACACTTCTCCATGCCAATGCAGATCATCTGTGCCTCTCCCCTTCCTCTCTCAGCAGCGGAGGCTGTGATTGAAGTGTCTGTCTGCCTCTAGAGTCCCAGGTATGACCCCCTTGCTGTGCCCCAGGACCGGCAATGGCTTGCACTGCTCCCTAGCTTAGCCCAGCCCCGTGGCCTGGAGCCCAGGCAGGTCCCTGCCTAACCACCTCTAAAATCAAGGTCTGGCGGCAGGTTTTGCTGGCTTCAATTATCAGCAGCCCAAAATGGGAAATGCAGCCCCATCTCATTGTGCACCACAGTCAGGAAAACCGAGCTGCACTTTTGCCTTGGATGCTCTCAGAGCTGTCTTTTGGGAATAGCTCATGGGCCAGGAATGTGGCTTTGGAGCACGAGCTAGGATCACTGCTATTTTCCCACTTAAAAACAGAGGAAAATAGATCAAATTAATTAGCAGCAGGGGAACCTGCTGCAGGTTTATTAGGATTTTCCCCTTCTGCAGAACTGCCTGATTAACGGACAGGCTACAAAACACCATAATGCTTTCAACATTGCACATTTTCAAAAAGCACGGCCAGTGCCTGAAGGATGAATAAGTTGGGGGGTGGGGGGAGGCAGGGGAGAATGGTGTAAGTGCAGAAAAGGAGGATGTGAGTTTGCCTAAAGAGATGATGAATCCTAAGCAGCATCCCTTGTTCTGCCAGTGGCTAACAGTAAGATCTTAGCACAGTCACATCTCTGGCTCAGTTCTTTATCTGTAAAATGACCTAACCTCTGAGCTAGTTTAGGCTGTAATAAAAAGGCTAGCGGCTGGTGCGAGCGCTCACTGGTATCACAGCAACAGCAGGAACATTTCAGAGCAAGCTCGGTTTAGCCACAGCCTCTGGGGTTCTGGGGAACAGCTCTTTAATGTCTGCAAAAATGCTTTGAAATCCAGGGATGAGAAATGTGGAAGGGGAAGGATGGTGGTTATGACAAACACGGCAGATTGTGCTTCGAGCATATCTGAATGCAACAGCTCAGAGAAATCACGCCTGAAGAATATCTCGGTGAGACAGCTCAGCTCAGATTTCTCCCAACTGATACAGCTGAGAAATATCCAAGGAGACCCGTGGAGCTGCATGACCTAAAGGATGCTTCAGGTGGGATGAAGCTAGCAGAAAAGCAAACGGGCAATTCTTGATGATCCAGCAGTGCAGAAGCTGTCACCACAGCACAAGGGCAGAAAGACCTCTCATTTATCCTGCTTGTTGGGCCGAGGGAGGTTAAGAACCATAATGTGCTTTGGGATCCCTCCCTCACACCCAGAGCTATCCACATGTCCCTGGAAGGAGTCTGGAAACTTCCATCCTCGATCATCCCCCAACAAAACATCCTCCAGACCTCTATAAGTAACCCTCTAGGACTTATGACTCGGCCTTGCTGGAAGGCAGAGTGGGGTATAATTTTAACCCACAGGAAGAAATTACTTTAAGACAGGCTCATTGCTCCTTCTTGTACATCCCTGGATGGGGAGGAGACCCCAGAAATGAGCCCCACTGCCTAAAGGAGGTGTGCTTTGCCATCCGCAGGTGCCCTTTGGCTCGATGCAGGGGAGCAGCCCATCTCTGCTGCATAGTCAGCCACGCTTAATGCCTCTGCAGGACACAAATCCACAGCAGAGGAGCCAGCGCTGCCATTCTTCCATTTCAGCAGCTGCTGGCACATTTTGGAGATGGAGGCTGCCTGACGATGCACAACACTCCAGATCTCTTACTTGCCAATGGCGTAAGGGGCTTAAAATGTTATAATGGGACCTCTGGTGTCCACCAAAGCAGTTCATAGGAGACATTGTAGGATTTTACAGTTTCTCCTCCTTCCTGAAGCATTACCCCTGGGTTATCGCACTTATTAAATTAGGAGCTGTAAAGCAACTGGGTAAATAATAAATTGCTAGAAGGAAATAAAAAAAATGCCACCCATTTCAGTTATTAGTCTAGATGAGTGAATTAGGTGTTGAAATGGCAGCTTTGAAGTTCGACCCATTAAATCACACACCAATTCAGTGCTTATTAGGTCTCCAGTCAGATATATAAAAGCACTGTGAGGATAGGTTTGCTGTTAGCAATAGCCATTACTTTTTCTGCTGTGAGAAGCCTGTGAGTCTCACACTGTTTTCTGGGTTGTGAGGGAAGAATTTAAAGTACCAGCCTCTGGTGCCACATGAGAGTTTGGGAATTGTGGGGTTTGTTTCTGAAGAGGGAGTTCAGAAAGCGGGTGATAACTACACAAACATTCACGAAGAGGCAGGAAGGCATAGAAAACAAGCTGGGAGGAGAATTTCTGGCCTATCTGTCTGTCACAGAGGACGATCAGCCATGATGTCCACATGCCATCAGCCAGTGCTGCAGTGTCTACCACAAGAAGTTGAGCTCTTCCACTCAGCAATGTGGATCCACAGTTTGGAGGCTTTCCCCTATACCTTGATCCATCTGTCCTGGGTATCCTCCTCCTCATGCATCTCTTACGTACTTTCCCCATAACCCTTATACCCTTTTCTCCCCACTCTCACCTGCCAGATGGCACTGTCTGAGTGATGGGCCAGCAGCTGGGATGCTCACATGCCATCAGCCACCAGCTGGGCAATACATGCCCCAGAACAAAACTATAGAGCTTGTCAGAAAATATGAAAAGACCTTCCTTGAGTACAGCACTCCTTAAAACACTACCTGATTTTTATGTAGCTTGCCTCCTTAAATAAATTTGCAACCTAGTAGGTAGTAAAGATCTTAAAATTGGAGATCCCCTCTGCAGGGGATTAGTGTTCAGACATGGCACTGTTGGCTCTGTGTATTGAGAAGTCCCAAGTGAAGTCTTCAATGTTATGAGGTTAAAAGAATAATACATTTTGAATTCTTCATATTTGCTTTATGTTAGGAAATACAGTCATTTTTTTTCACAGCCACAACACTCAGAAATCTATTTTTAAAGTGAAAATTTGGATTCTCAGTTAATAACCTGATTCCAGGAGCAAAAAGCTGTAAGTGAAGTACATTGCAGGACTGAACAATCCCAGGCTAGCGATGGCATGCGTGTGCCTGGGAATTCCCAGTGCTCACATATTTATAGGACCAAAGGTTTAACCAAATGTTCAAAGCACAACCCAATCCTCTCTCTGGGAGCCTAGTATTCCATCTCCTAACCCAAATATTTCAGCTGGAATGTTGCATTTCTTTAGGACTGAAGCAAGCAGGCATATCTGTGGCCTGAGCTGCCTTTCAGCTTGCAGCTGAAACAGGGGAAGACCTGAGATAAACAACACTTTGAATATGCTCTCACCCACTGCCGCCTCTTGCTGAAACCCTGTCCTCTCTGTAGTTGATCTGTAATTCAAGGAAGAATAAAGCTGACTCATGTCTCAGGGATATTTGGGGGGGGGGGGGGGGGGGGTTGGGTTGGGTTGTTTTTTTTAGGTTTAAAGTGTTTTTTGGTTACCTAGTTAAAGGTGTGCCATAAGGGCAAGTTACTGGCGTCATTGCAACACTGGCTTGGGCGAGGGCAGCGGCAGCAGGATGTGGTGGGCTCACAGTCCCCCAGGCTCCCAAGCACAGGGCTGCAGAGGCAATGTCTGGCTGGTGTTGCCTCCAGCGTAACTTCTGAGCACCTGGAAGGCTTTAACCCATTGCTCACACAGAGATGTACATGTTGGCATCATAGGATAATCCAGTTTGGAAGCGAATTGAGAGCAGGGTCAGCTAGGAGGTCAGACCAGGTTACACCAGCCTTTATGTTGTCTGGTCTTGAAAATTTACTTTATGCTCACTTTAAAAAAGTCAGGGCCACATTCCTAAGGGATGTGATGAGGTGTCACAGGAAGGCAATGGCAGAGTCATGAATTTTGCATGGGTGTTAATCCCTCTTGGCAGGCACACAGGAGGCACAGTTCCAAGTTTTCTTCCATAACCCAGAGGATACGGTTGTTTGCATCTTTCTAACAATGGAAGCCAAGGTTTTCACTTAATCTTCTAGGTCCAGGAGCTGTGGTTTTTACAAAGAAGTGCACAGTATGAGACATCTGATTAAAATGAAAAGCACAAGCTGACACTATGGACTTACCCTGACAGCTTCCTGCATTATGCCGACCCCCTTTTGGGCAGGAGAGGCTGTGAGGGGGCACTGGTGACTCCAACAGGACACAGAGTTTGTTATTAGGTGATTTTATTTGTCTTGCTAACTGTCCAAGAAATGTCTGTAAGGAGAATGAAGTCATGCTTCACCTGCCAGTGCTCCCCATGAGTGATCTGCTGCAGTAATCAGTAGTCTGTCACATCAGGCATTATTTCCCCAGGTTTTGCCCACTGCACAGGTCCCATTAGCCACGCACATGCTGGCAGGGTTTAGGCTGCTGGCATGTAGCATTGCAGGCACGCTCAGACCCTTCTTGTGCACAGTGGTGTCATGAACCATGGGAGGAGGCATAAAGCCCTACCTCTCATGGTCCTCCATGCTGGCTGCATCCCTGCACCCCTGTCCTCCATCCCTGCACCATGCATGCTAACCCCATGCTTCTGCCTGAGCCCTGGCTGGTTCAGACCTTCTTTGCTGCCATCCTTTTTCCTTCCCTTCCTCCCCTGTTCTGCTCTGCACACAGCAGCCTCCTCTTGTTGTCATAACAACAAGCATCAGCCCGTGGCGGCCATGCCAGCTCTTCCAGCAAAACCACCTCCCGGCAGAAAGCCCCGGCTCCCAGCCCCAAGCCGTCTGGCCGCGGTGGGGAAGAGGCCGAGCTCACCCGCGGGCAGGGGGCTGGGGGGCTGCTTCCCCCCACCCACACATGTTGCCACGAGATGTCCCTGGCCATGCAGCAGCCCCACTCCCTCTGTGCCTGCCCTGTCCTCCCTCCAGCTGCCCACGCAGTCAGGCAATGTGGGGCAGATGCAGGAAGGGCCGTGTCCTTCCCCAGCAATCCCTCCTCTCCATCTCTCGCCGGAGCCCCGATATCCCCAGAGCCTCTCAGCCCTGGGGTCTCCTCTCCTTCCTGTATGACACAACTCCAACATGTCGCACCCTGAGGCACTGGCAGGATCAAAGCCGACCAGGGCAGATGAAATGGCCCCCACGGGCTCCCTGTGGCTTAGGACATGCTTCTCCAAGGGGTGCTAGGAGCACAGGCACAGCCAGAGCTGCTCCTGAAGGCATCAGGGGCACTGGGCAATAGTCCTGTGCTCCAGAAAACCCATCAAATCCAAAGCCTCAAAGGCATTTCTCCTTCTGGAAGCCCATGGCCAGCGACAGATCAAAGCCACTCAATGGCAGATGTTTGGAGTGAGGGGCTGCTGCTACACCCAGATGTCTGTCAGAAACAGAGCTCCAGGACAAAGCAACGAAGACCCGAGGTTTACCTACTCCTTCACCATTCCTCACAAGCTTTGTGTGAGCTCCGTTCAACCCAGACCTTCTGTGCCAGGACCAAAGACCAACACCCTCCTCAGTGGTTCTCAGCTCTTTCCCAGCTCTTTTCCAGCAAGCTCTGCCAGCTCCACCCCTCAGGGCAGCACTAGCGGCCCTTTGCACTGATGCTGGTGTGGAAAAGCAAAACCAGTAAACAACCAGAAACTTGCTGGCAGGGCTGGATCTTGGTGTGGACAGTCGCCCCTGCCCACCTCCACCCTTGTCTGGGCTTCAGTCCTGCTGCATCCCCCTGGAGACATTACTTCATCCCTGTCCCCAGTCCTTTCCCCTCCGTTATTCCTCCCACGCCAGCAGCTCCCTTTGCCACAGCTTGGTGCAAGACTGCAGAGTGACTGAAAGCAGGTAAACTAATTTTATTTTGCTAAAGCCATCCAGCTCATTCTCCACACAAGATCATCAGCTCTTCCCAGTAGTGATACTGGGATACACCTTCCAGCACAGTGCAGCTGAACCCCACCCCTTGGCTTGGTAATCTGGCTCCTTCTTCAGGCAAGAGCCCTGTGAGAGGTCAAGGAGTACAGATTTCTGAAGGTGCTTTTATGCCTGCAGTGCACATAAAGGCCTGGTTATAACAGGGATTAATCTTTGCAGGTTCTCAAATCAAGCTCCCGAGCTGCTGGGAGGCTGAGGCTGAACCGGGGGAGAAGGAAAGACCATTTCACCCTGGGACTCAGGTATTTCAGAAGAGCAGCAGAAATTTCAGCCTCCCAGAGAGACGCACTGGTTCAAACTTCCTACAGCATCATCACAACCTTCCCTGCTTCACACGGCTATCAGTAACGGCATTTCCCAGGGGTTAACCAGCCTGTAACATCAGCCAAAGGATTCTTAATATTTTGATACTATGTTTAGATTGACAGGGGAGGAAATGTCTGGTCTCTGTGTCTAGAAAACAAAGATTCTTTAGGGGGAAGGAATTTCTTGGGACACCTGATTAATTGGAGCCACTCTGGAGATTCATGTAAACCAAATTGGTTCCAGGTTTGGGAGATTAGCAGGGTTTAGCTGCAGCATTTTCCAGACAGCTCTGCCTGCCTTTAAAGCCTCTCTGTTTTTGAGAAACTATTTTTTTTAAAAGGAAAAATCATTCCTCCATTCAGTGGCTAAAGCACACACTGGAGGGGCTAGCAGTGTATCTGGAACAAATGTCACCATCCCACAGCCTCCAGCCAAGACTTGTTGCCTTCAACCACCATAAAGGAAAATACAAGGTGTTATTCAGGCAGTAAGGGACCCAGCCTTCCCCAAGCCCTGACTCCCACACATCTTCCCTAGTCCCACAGAGGCTTTTGGATGCACAGACCAAAATGCTAGATCCACTTCTGCTGCACCTAGCAGGCTCTCGGAACAGGGCTATGGCATCTACCACCCAAAGCTTTCTAAGCCTTTTCAACACAGGAGCCCCCCTGGGAAGATGTTACCCAGAGCTGTGCATCCTTATGCCTTGCTGTTGCATATGCTTTAACCACTGGAGTTTTCTCATAGCTGCATGAGGCAGCCATGATTGCTGTCTGTAGTTGGGGAAACTGAGGCACAGAGCAGGGACTTGCTGCCCCAGCTGAGTGCTGGGGACTGGTACACTACTTCCTCCTGAGTGAGCAATGAATAAATTAAAACCCAGTAATTGCTGCAAAGCCAGGCAGATCTAGGAGAGGAGGAAGGCAGAGGTTTGCACCCTGACACCAACACTGCTCCCTCCTCTTCATGCAGAAATGTGGCTTTTGTGAGACTAAATGGAGACCCCTTCCCTCACCTCTCCTACCCAGCACAGCCACTGTGTCAGAAAACACAGTGCCAGAGAAGCCAACTATTCATGCTACAGGCTCTGATACTTGGACAGGGAGCAGCTGGTTCTCGTGGCTAATGCAGCCCCAGCTGCTTGGTCACAGATAGAAATCAGATGGAGATTTCCTTCCCTGACCCATTTTACAGAGCCTCCCTCCACCAGCCCCCCTGCTTCGGTCTCTGAACTTGTCTGCAAACGTCCATCAAAGGCTGGTCAGACCGCTGGAGGCGATGGGGTGAGGATGAGCAGGTGGGAAGTTGCCCAGAAGGGTTTACTGACCCATAAAGAGAAGTGACGGGCTGAGGGCAGCCTGTTTCACTGGAAGGACAATTAGCAGGGGGAAATTACAGGCTTTTCTTTTTTTTTTTTTTTTTTTTTCTTTTCTTTCCCCCGCCCCCTTCCCCCCCCCCCCCCCCCCCCCCCCCATGTCATGCTCATTTCACCAGCAGCGCGGCAGTGGAAACTGCCTCAGGCAGGCCTGGCTCCCGAGAAGTGATGCATGCCTGCTGCACCGAGGCTTGCATTAGCTGGAAAGCATGGTTGGAAAGGTTGGGGTTCACAGGGGTGCTGGGGTGCAGGAAGCCCCCGAGCCGCTCCCCGCTGGCAGGGTGAGCAGGCAGAGCAGGACGAGGAGGGCAGCAGATTCCAAAATACCCTTTTTAGGGCTGCTTTACCCCTGCTGGCCCTGTGGCAGGGGTGCCCCAGGCAGAGGGGCAGGCAGCACTGCCGCACGATGGCAGGGCAGAGGAGGAGAGGAGGGATGCGGTGGGGAGGAGCGCCCAAGCCTGGCCAGAGGGGGAAGAACCATCTGGAGGGATGGGACAGGAGGGAGTGGGGAAAGCAGCCCTCTTGGCTTTCTGGCAGGGCATGCTGCTTCACCCGGCAGCGGAAAACCCAGCAAGCCCTCACAGCATTTGCAGCCACGGTGGGATGCTGGGCAGCATCCCAGGCTTTGGGGCATCCAGCAAGGAAAGACACCTCTTAAAAACTCAAACCCAGCGCTGCTTCCTGCAGATGGTCTCAGATCAGTGCACTGAATCCAGCCCAGCCTCTGCAGAGCCCCACCAGAGCAGCACAGTGTGCCTTTGCTTGGCTACCCCTGCACTGCAAGGAGGAAATACTGAAAAAACCCACATTTGTGGCATTTCTATTACAGCAGCACTTTACAGGCACCCGGGGTGCTGGAAGGGGTGACTGCAGCTTAACGCTGCTTTAGCTGAAGTTGCCTCCGTCATTTTACAACCCAGGTCCCTGACTGTGCTAAATAAAATGAAAATTAAAGACTGCCAGTCATGCAAGTAGTAATATGTTGGGACGTTAAAATTTATTCCAACACACTATTTTTTAAAAAATACGCTCAGACTGAGCAGACAATCTGAGCTGTAGTAAAGGCAATATTATGCTTGTAAAAACTTCTCATTCACAGTACAGATGTCATTTACAATAAGGGTCACAAACATCAAATACTGAGTATTTTTTCTTCTTTTTGTTTTTTGTTTTGTTTTGTTTTTTTGTGGTTTTTGTTTGGGGTTTTTTTTTTTTACATCAGTCTGTGCTTTTACCTGCATTTTTTTTTTTTTTTGCACTGATATAACCATACAGACATTGCAAGATGCAAGTGTAGAAACTGGAGTTAAAATAAAATTACAGGCAAAACTACCAAATTACATTGTATGCTGTACATATTTACAGTACCTTTTTTGGAATGTATTGCCATTTTAAGAACATATAGAAACTTTCTACAGACTATTCCACTTACAGAATACATACACCTTTTAGAAAAAAAGGCAAATATTTATCTTACATGAGACCATGTATATTAAATTTGCGTACACATTATTATTATTATTTTTTACATTACATTTACTAAAGTGATCGTAAGTGCCATCATATCTCAGTAATGAAAACAGATTGGTTTTATGCCATCAGGACTGATTTTTAATTTTTTTTTTTATTATTTTTTGTAAATAATTTACAATATGGTTTTATTTGTAAATACTGTGCAATAGATGGAAATACTTAAAAAAAAAAAAGCACATGATGAAACCAAGTGAAAAGCTATTGCAAGAACAGCAGAAAAGGGCTAGATCAAATTGTCCAGGATTTTGCATGAAAACTGGAATAATTTTAATGACTTCTGTGTGACCAAGTATATTGCTTGTTCAGGTGCTGCTGTTTCTGTGGTTTTGAAACAAAAACCAGGTAAAAGTGAAAGCTGTCTTAAGGGAAAAACCACCTCTTTTGCAGATTTTTTGGGGGAGGTGAACGAAAAGCGCAGGGGAGGTGGCCAGTGGCACCTGCCATGGCTCGGTGGAGCTGGTGGCCGAGGAGTGGCAGGTGCTTGGATGCCGACACTGGCTGTGGCAGCACCCCCGGCACTGCCAGCCAGCATCCTCTGCGCATCCAGCGCTGGGCTCGGCACGGGAGTGGGCAGCACTCGCAGCAAGCCCAGCAGCTTGGCACGGCTTGAGCCACAGCAGGGTTTGGGGCTGGCAGGTGGCTTTATCAGCGAGCCCGAGTGCTGGCCGAGGAGTGTAACTTTATAGACACCAGGGCTGAAAATGTCACCTTCTTGGAGCAGGTGATGAAATACATTTCCCAGTCAGAAGTCGTAAAGTCACAGCTACTTCATCATTACTTTTAAGAGTTTCCTGCTGCAGTTCCTGGGTATCCAGCCAACAACCTGTGAATAATTAGAGCTGACAGGGATCTGATTCAAGGCACAGGGTCGTTTTGGGGAGGTAACTGCTCCCCTCTCCTCCTCCCATGGTCTGCTCAGTCCTGCAAGACACTGAGTCCTGTAACCTTGATAAAAGAAGCTAAATTCATGTTTAAGCACAAAGAAGTTACTGAAACTCCAGAAATGCTTCAGCTTACACCAACATACAAGTGCTTTATTAGCTCTGGCTATAGTAAGGCTTGGTACTTGGCTGCTTCAAAGAGTTACTTAAGAGCACGGGCCAAGTCCTCTGTGCAGAATGATTTCTTGGATGCCACAGCATCCATTTGCTATTGAGTACCTGCATTCATGGGAGCTACATAAACAGCTTACCAGGGAAGGAAATCTCAGAGCAGGGGTCGGGCTGGTTAACCGGCTACATAACGAGGAGGAGCAGCCAGTCTCTGGGGGCCACATGCCTTCACAGACTATCAATTTAAGAACCTCTGCCATAAGAAAAGCAGGGGATTTTATTTCCACCTGCGGACGAAAAGGCTGGACTGGGCTCTGGTTTTTAATTTGCCTATTTGCATTATTAATATATTCCCTTTCAAGTAATACTGCTAACTGCTCTGCAAAGCGCCTGCACAAGATACAAATGTAGCCACCCCTGCAGCCCTTGTGGAAAGTAAGTGGGGATTTATTGTCCCTATTTTGCAGACAGAACAGACACCCAGAGTGATATTAAAATCTTTGATCTGCAAACAGCTTTCACCAAGTGTGACCCAGGGAAGCCAAGGGCTGCTCCAGCCAGGAAAGGCAGCCACCAGCCACGGCCCCTCTTTGACCCCGCTGTAAGCAATGCATGGCTCTAGGACACTTGGTGGAGTGGCATCGCTGCATCCCTGGGCTGAGTGTGGGGGGGGAGCAGGGCACGAGTCACACAGGGTCACACTATAACTTCACAGCTGGGCTGGGGCTGCCCTTGGGGATGCCCACTCTGCCCGCAGACGGAGATGCTGGTGCTGGTGCGGAGGAGGACACCTTTCCCGCAGAGCTCTGAGCTGTCGGCGTGATAATTAGCCCTTAAATATCAATTATTTTTTTGTGATCCTTTTTGCCTGTCGAATAGGCCATATCGCACCCGGTAGGTATAGCATGAAGCACCATTTCACCCCAGCCAGAGCCTCCCCCGCGCTGCCCACAGCTGAGAAGTCAAACTGGGTCAAGACTCGGCACAGCCTTGGGGTTTTTTTTTTGTTTTTTTTTGCCCAGCTCCTGAGTTGTCACATGCCCTGGGGGGCACCTCAGTGTTGCACGGCCCCTTCCCAAGCTCCTCTCCCCACATTGGTTTTTGGCCGTGGGTGGGGGCATGGGGACAGTTGCACACACAGCTGCCAGCCTGGCCGCTCTGCAGCTGAGAGATGCAGAAAGCTTCAACTCATCTTGAGCTGCTGGAAACACTTTAAATAATAATAATAATAAAATAATAATAACAATAATTAAAAAAATAAAACGCAACAACAAAAGAAAGAAACCAATGTAATGACTTTTGAGGTTTGGTGTTTTGGTGGGTTTTTTTTCCCTCTGTCCAGAAATGACAGAGAGAGAAAAAAGAAAAACAACCAAAAAAACCAAACCCCTTGCAAAGTATCAACAGGTCAAGGATTAAGATACAATTACAGAAAGAAGCCGAGCAAATTTGATCTAGCCCAAAGCTCATGTCAAATGCACCTAACAAAACCAGGACGCTGAGTGCACAACTGCTGCATTTTTTTTTTTTATGTACAATTTCAATATATATATATATTAAAAAAAATTAAATACAAAAAGCTACCTCGGAATAATGTTAAGAGTGTGACAAGGGCAAGGAGGGGGGAAATGTGGCAGAAGCCAGGAAAGCCCAAATGTCACTGCATTTGGCAGATGGTTTCCAGGGGTGCTCACACAGACCCTGCCTGAGCAGCCCCTGCCAAGCCGCCTTGATATGAAGCACACACTTAAAGCACATGCTTGACATGAGCACACACTTAAAGCACATGCTTGACATGAAGCACATGCTTAAAGCCCATGCAGGATTTCAGCTGGTGCTTAAGAGTTTCACTGAAAGAAGCTGTGACGCCGAACGGAGCTCCCAGCCCCTGCTGCAGCTGTGGGATCTGGACAGGTCTGAAAGCAGGACCAGCTTCCAGGCTTGGGGACAAGAGGGGGAGATGGGAAAAAGGGAAACTTGATAAAAGTGCTAATTAAGGTATAAATGTGTTCTGGATGTTGTTTTGGTCAATGTCACAGGCTTAATGTTATTTCCATGATATCTTCTTTTGTACTTAATTCCCTTTACAAGTAAAGCAAAAAAAAAAAAAAATATCACAGAAGATTATTAAAAAATTTATATTATTTGCCCATGAAATGGGAACAGTTCATAGCTCATCAAGTCTGGCAAGGAAATATGTTCTAATTCAGATTTTTATTTGATTTCTTTTGATTTTTTTTCTTTTTTATTTTTTTTAAAAAAGTGTGTTACGTACCCAGTAAACTGGAACAGCTCCAAAAGAAGAAAGAACTGGTCCACTTGTTAAATATTTATCTTTCTTTTTGTTGTTTTTTTTTTTTTTTGTTAAAATAAAAAAAAAAAAAAGAGGTTTGTACAGATTCCATAGACCAGAAAACCCTCTGAAGTAGTAAAGAGCCTGCTGTCTGATAGGGCAAATATATTTAACATCTGTATTTTAAAAAGTGTGTTAACATGACAGAGAGGAATGGCTCCATCGGGTCTCCCAGTATTTGGTATCGTATCTATTGGCAGTAGAGGCCATCACTCTGCTGTGAATGGTCATCATTAAAAATCTGCTCTGGAAAAAGTTACTGTGCATGCATAACAAGCTGATTGCAAACATGAACCACTCAGCATCATAACTTTTTTCTTCCAAAACACCAAAAAAGGGCCCATCTGCACAATAAGGACTACGTTTGCGATGTTCCACTTAAATAAATAAATAAAATTAAAATAAGACACAGAGTCACTCGTAAGCTACAGAACCGCAGGTGTGCAAACGAGCAGAGCACAAACGGCTCCTGCATCCCTAGAGCTCAACGAAGCCAAACCAGCCAGGACTGAGTGGGGGTGGGATGGAGGGAGCTTGTCAGCAACTAAAAAATTACAGAGGGAAAATGGTTGCAAGGCTGAGTTTACTTCCACTTTGAAACCAAGGGAGAGGGTTTACAGAGGGCTTCCAAACCCCAGAAAAGAGGGGCTCTCAGGCACAGGCATGACATTGCCGGGGCGATGTAGAGCATCGCGGAGCAGCCGTGCACGTGGGGAGCGGGCACAGGATGGAAGGATTAAAGCAAGCAGGAGGCCGGCTCGTCCAGCGAGAGACACCATTCCTGGCACTGGGTCTACATTCGATACATTCCTATGTTCTTGCAGTTAAATCTTTGAAGAGGAACCTTTTTTTGTCCCTTTTTAGAAAAGTGCTTTTTGATGGGTTCTGCAGGAGGGAGGGATGCTCAAGATTCATTTTCTCTTTTGCGTGACAATTTCTCTCGCTGCGAAGAACCTCCCCCTAGTCAGGGAAGTGCTAGTTTCATTTACAGGTTCAGGGTAAACAAGTTTTTCAAATGTAAAGCAGTCTCAACTGTTTAAAGCACAACCATAGGCAATCAGAGGGATGCAAGAAAAAAAAACCAAGCACTTTGCGAGAATTAAATAAAGCATGTAATAAATACGAATCATAAACTTCTGTACACAGGAGCAAGGGTTTGGTTTGTGGGGCTTTTTTAATCATTTAATCAATATAAAAAAAGTTTTTCTGGTTTGTTTTTGTTTTCAGTGCATCTTCTTCCTCTTAAAATGCTTAACCCTTTCCTTTCTGCATCTCTCAGGCCCATAATTATGCACACCTAAATGGCAAAAAAGACAAGGTCTAACAAACCCCTTTCCAAAAAACTCTAAAAAAATATTCACAGCCTCAAACAGTTTTGTACATTTCAAGCAACAAAAGGTATAGAAAAAGGCACAAGTAACTGCATACATGTGGAGATAATACCAGACTGGGACAAAGAAAACCAGGAATTTTCCATGGGTTTGGTCATTCACTAGAGTGCTTCTTATAGCAATGATTATACTAAAGGAAATAGTGTTGAAAATGTCTGTTGATTTTACATAGGAAGCCTAAAGGTGGAACAGATGGTGGAGGCTTAAGTACTTCCCGTGTTTTCATCCACCTTTTTTTGAGTTTGACCTAAATCTGCGTGCTCTAGGTGTGGACTGCTCTTCCTGGAGGTTCCTCCTTGGCGACTGGGCTCTCCAGAGAGGTTTCTCCTCCGGCCAGAGAATGGCTCGGAGTGCGAATGGCTCGGTGAGGGCTCTGAGAGGCTGCCAGTGCTGCTGCTTCGGTCCAATGGCTGGGAGGGGAGATCTGAGATGAAAGTGCAGGATGATTCAAAAGAAGTGCTCGAGCTGCCAGATTGCTTCTTGCCCGTTTTTTTCAAGGGTTCTTCCCCACTTGTCAAAGGCTTTGGAGAGTGCTCGTCAGATGTGCTGGGGCTGGCTGGGGATGCCGAGCAGCCTGCCTGCTCCGCGTGGCTAGACTCAGCGAACTTTTTTACCCTGTATTCCTCCTGGTCTGTCTTTTGCTGAAGCTCACTAGTCCTTGTTTTCTCTTCCAAGTAACCACCACTCGTAAGCTCTGGGGACAGTGTGTATTTAGAAACTTTTGCAACCGGGGAGACGGATGCTGACGATAGCTCCTGCGGGACCTGCGATCCCTTGTCCCTCCTGGGACCCCAGCTGAACTCCGCGAAGCTGCTGCCACCAGAGGCAAAGTACCCCGCTTGCAGGGACACAACTGAGCTGGGCACCAAGCTGGGATGGCTGCTTGGTCTTGCCTGGACCATCTGGATGCCCCCAATGGGAATCATAGGATATGGGGTCCTTGTGAGCTGCTGCGAATGCAACGGGAGATGGCTGAAGACATTCTCCTCCCCTCGGTTGGGAGCGTGGACATGTATCTCATGAGGTGCCTGCAAGGGTCTGGAGCAGACAGGCTGCATGACGCCAGGTGAGCCTGTTGGGCTTTGTGGTTCTATATTCTGCACCGGAGAGGGAAAAGAAACAGCCAAATCAGTGCAACATGCAAGTAACAGCATTAGCATCATTAATGTTCCCTACAAGGATTGGGTTTGTTAACATTTTATGCTAATTTGAGGAAGATCAATCAACGGAGGAAGATTTGGACCCCCAAACCTTTAAGGAAAGGAGCAACACAACCCACAGCATTTTCCCTCTTAAATGTGCCCATGGTCTGTTGGGGCACAGATCCAGGGCTTTGGTTCAGGCTTGGATAATTACAAAATCATAGCATGGTTCAGCTTGAAAGGGACCTTTAAAGGTCACCTAGTCCAGCCCCCCTGCAGTGAGCAGGGACATCTTCAACCAGATCACATTGCTCAGAGCCCCATCCAACCTGACTCTGAATGCTTCCATGGATGGGGCGTCCACAGCCACTCTGGGTAACCTGTGCCAGTGTTTCACCACCCTCGTAAAAAAAAAATCTTCCTTGTATCTCGTCTAAATGTACCCTCTTTAAGCTCAAAACCATTACCCCTTGCCCTGCTATCAGAGTTGCCTCTGACACCCTGGCAGAGGATGCCGGTGTTCCTTCCATCCAAGCTGCTTTGGATCCCTTTCAGTACATGGGGTTTCTGAGAGCCCAGAACAACGCTATTTATTTTTACTGTTCTTTCTGAAAGCAGGATTACAACCTTACAGCTACTAATTGCAAGGATGTTTTGGACCAAGTAAGATATAGCATTAACTCTCATTTGACACAAAGCACACCCAGCAGTGTGGTCCCCACCACCACCCTCATGGTGTGGTCTGTAGAATTCAAGGGTTAAGACCCCACCATTTTACCTTTTCCTCTTTCTCTCTCGGTGCTTCACATAGTTTCCTAATGTACATCATGGAGACATATGTGGCTAAACAGAAATGGATTAATTAGTGATGAGGTTATAACTAAACCCCTAAACAGGACTCCCAAGAACAGGAAGCAACAGAAACTGAAATCAACTTTCCATTAAGATGGAGTTAGCTATAAAACCTGAGGATTCACTGGAGGGCATATTTCTCTGTAGGATTAGGGAGAACTGCCTGACCCTGTGAGCTGGATCTCTGTGAAGAGGCAACAGAGGAATGCAGCAGAAGAGAACAGCAGAGAGAGAAAGCAAGAGCTGCTGGAAACAGTGTAGAGTTGGCCAGCAGTTACAAGCCCAAACACTTGCTAAGACTCACTTATCCACATGAAGTCTTGACAGAACCACTATAGGGATGCTGGGAATCCCCCAAACAAATCATCTCACTGGTGTAACAGCTACCAGAAGGAATGACTACCTACTGCAAGAGCCAGTGGGAAGAGAGATGGTCATGGTGAGGCCTGATGTGCAGGCTTGGCAGAAAGCCTTACAGTGAAGCCAAGTTAAGATTGTCTCCAAGTGTCTAAGCACCACACAGGGCATCAGTTTTGAGCACAGAGCTCCTTTTGGGATCCCATAAATCCACCTCTGATCTTTCTGTCTCTTGTAGCCTTACCAGGAACATGATTTAGCAACAAAAGCACAGGTGTCCACCTTGCTGATAAATGGCAAGTTTCCCATTCAGATCTTTACTGTCACTTTGGAGGCACATTAGAAAAGCACCAGTGGTGACTTTGGGTGCATGAAAGGAGCAGGAAAATGAAAGAAAAAGCCATGCGTGCGAGAGCATAAGTTAAAAGGTGTGAATGGGCAGATAAGCAGGGGTATGCAGTAGTGTCTTCTATGTGGACTAGGGAGCTTAGGGGATTAGCTGCAAGTAGGGGCAATGAGCAGTTTTCCTGACAGAGCTGCTTTAAAGTTGAAGGACTCGGCTTTCCACAGCCTGGGATTCACCACAAGAAGTTAAATGACAGGAAAGGGAAATAGCATTAAAGTGAGCAAAAGTCTGGACCTCAAAGGACAGTCTCTGAGAAGGTAAGACAGACACTCATATGGGAATCAGTAGGAAGGCAGCACCAAAAGACGGTAGTGAAAGAAATGCAGACTGGGCAGTGTGGCTTTTCTGGAGAAGACATGGGTCAACACCTGCTGTGACAGGTTCTCCAGGGCCTGTATAAAGGCCTCTCTTTCCAGTGCAGTCCCTAAGGGCTCAAGCCTCTCCTCACACCTGTTTCGCAGCAGAGCAACTCCAGCCACTGAATCTCGTGTTCATCAGCATGAATTACAGGAGAGCTAGGCACCTCAGTAGAAATGGGAAGCGTCCCACCAAACCCAATACCTAATTTGCCTGTAGCAGTGGGAGGAACATGGAATTTTCCTTTACCCATAGTATTTGATAGGTCCAGCAGAGAGATTAAATAATTTTCTGGACCCAGCGGGAAACACCTCTCTGTGCTGAAGAGAGAAGCAAGATGAAATTAGAGATGTTCAAACAAACATTTCCCAGCAGTTAATCTAACAGAGCTGGCTGCATATGTATGTAGCTCAGAAGTCAGCAACAGAGTGCAATGGCCAGTTCAGATCTGGTTCAGGTCACTGACCAGTGAAAAATGGTCACAGCATCACCCCAGCTGGTGAAGTCTCAGAAACAGGTATCCTTGGGATATCCCAGGGAAAAAATGCTACTTAGTGACAACTAGTCATTACTAAACAATTGTCCTTACTGCTTGTCTCAGCAAGAGCCTGGCTGGGTCATGAGTGTAAATAATCCTGCTGACAAGGGACAACTTTATTTCTCCTGAACTGAGATGGGCAGGACCAAAATGGTTGCAACCCCCCTTGCTGTCTGCTGTCACTTTTCACTGGGTTACCCATGACATTGGTCACAGTCAGAGTCACTGTGCACTTCTGCATTGCAACCTTCATTTAAAAACGTATCAGAGGACATACTGCAGGGACTGGAAGGGAAGAGGGGCTTGAACTTACCAGCTTGGACTCATAGAGCTCTATGTTTTTGCCAAAGAACCTGTGAGGTAGAGGCATCAAAGATAATATCCCATGCTGGGCTTGATATGAGCTTTGAACTTTGTCATCTGCTGCCAATTTGCTAGTACCAGGCAAGTCCTCTTTCCTGGGGGATGGATATCTAGATGACTCCGAACAGCCTGGTGACAAGACTTGCTTCAACGATAAATATCTGACTGATGACATCTCTCTGCTTGGCGAGGAGTGCCTCGCAGGGGAGACTTCTCCTTCTGGTGGAAGGTATGTTCTTGGGGACAGCTCTCTTCTGGGGGAAAGATGCCTGCTGGGTGACAGCTCAAGTCTGGGTGACACACATCTCAGTGGAGATGCCTCCCTCCTGGGAGAGACGCGCTGGCAAGGAGACAACCCTCTCCCTGGAGACAGGCACCTTAGAGAAGACAGTTCTCCAGTTGGTGAAAACCGTTTTGGTGAAGTTTCATTTTTGGTTAATAGGTGTTTTCTCACTAGCATTGGTCTGCTGCTGCCACCACCTCTGCCAGAGTCCTGGCTTGGAGACCACCTTTTTCTTGGGGAGGTGTCTTTTGAGGTTGACAGGTCCATAACTAAGGTCATCTGTGGCCTTGTGACAGACTCTCTTTCAGCAGAAACTAATTGTTCAGTGGAGGTCAAAGCTGGTCTGTGGAGACTCAAGAAGCTGTGGCACACAGCAATGTCACTGCTGTCTGCTGACCACTTTGTTTCCAGCCCGGAGGAGGAGGCCTGCTGGCCGTCACCTACTGTTTGGCTGCTGGAAACAGTTTCTTGGGCTAAGGACAATGCTCTTTCAGTGCCTTCCTCTTGAGAAGGTGGAGAGCCACCTGAAGAGTGCATTGGGAGGGTGGTATGCTTGCCTTCCAGCAACTTTAAAGGTGGCTCATCTTGGCTCTCCTCTTCTTCCTCATCTTCCTCATCTTCATTGTCATCATCATCATCAGATTCCTCTAGGTCTGAAAACTGGTGTTCCTCAATTGGCTCAGATCCCTCCCGCCCCTCAGAGTCCTGGAATAGGTCTTCACTGGTTCCTGAAGGGGTGGGCAAACACAAAACAGAAAGTGTAAAACACACGTACAGGGACAATTTGGGTGCTAAATCTGCTCAAAAGTTATAAGGGGACAAGAGGAGAGACAGCCCGGCTCTTTCCTAGATCTGATCATCTTGTGCAGTTGTGCCCTCTGTGCCAACTTCACTCCTGATGATCCCAGTAGATCCATATGAACCCCACCATCCAGACCTCCTGCTCTAGCCTAATTTTGGTTCTAGCCATTGCTCCATCAACACACACAGCCATCGGTCCCTGCTTCTTCTGTCCACACCCACACACCCTCCTGCCTTTCGCTAGAAATGCAAAAAAGTGTCTCGATGGAGAAGAGCATCACCCAGCTTCGCTGGGCTTTTTGTGAACATTTGGTGCAATGTTACAATGTTACAGTGTTGCAGGAGTACAAGGTTACAATGTCAGCGGTTGTGCTGTTACAATGTTGCAATGTTGCAGTGTTACAATGTTGCAATGTTACATGTTACCATGTTACAATGCTACAATGTTACAAAACTACAACCTGACAAATGTGACAAATGTGACAAATGTTACAAGTGATACAAAATATCAACAGCTGCCCAAGCAGGGGGAAGTTGCTGTGATGACTGCTCCCATCTTCCACATGCCAGCCCTTCTCCTGCCTGGATTGCTGTCAAACATCAGTAAGACAGGACTTTTTTGAAAAAGTGAACAATAGGGTTGGAAAACCTCTGGATTTTTCCTTATTTTGATAAATTCTAGCTATGAAGCAGATGCTTCTTTGTGGCAGAGGTTTTTGCTGTCTGTCTGTGGAAGGTCTTGCACCGGGATGCTTTGTTAACTCTTGGAAACAGAGAGGAGTATACCAAAAGCAAATTCCCAAGGACTTGAAATGCATCTGCAGGTAAAACCAAAGCATCTCTCTTCTACTTTAAGGGCCAGCAGCAGCTTTCTGAGATGGGTACCAAGCTCCCGAGCTGATCGCTGCTGCCTCACCCCCTGCTCTGCTCTGCACTGGGGAAAATCTGCCATTCCCCATGCCAGATGCGCAGGGATCCTGGCAGGGATCCTGGCAGGAATGCAGGCTCAGCCCGGAGCGGTCCACCGGGAAGAGCCACTGGATGTCACTGTAGCTCAGCAAAACCGCACTGGCAGGCGGCTTTTCCTGCCAGCCCCTGCTGCTCTGCGCGGTGTGTGTGTGTAATAAAATACTAGTTTCTCGAACTCCGTTTGTGCCAGCGCCAAGACGATGGGTGCAGAGCTGCCGGGACACGCTGGGTCCGTGGATTTGGAAGGAGAGCACCTGGATGCTGCTCCGACACCTGCGTGAAGCCGGGTAACTAATTACAGCACCGCTGGCCTCTTTCCCCCGTCAGTTCAGCCTAGGACACTGTTTCTTCTCTGATGAACACCGAAACGGTTTTCCATTTAGAGCTGCCATCTGTCAGCAAGACGAGCCGGAGGGGAAATTAGAGGGAGCTAGTGCTGAGGCTGGCCCACACCTGCCAGCTGCAGGCAGGGTGGTTTTCAGGAGGGGATGTGGCCACACAGTGAGAAGTCTAATTTTGTTTACTTTGAATAACAGGGCCTTACTAGTTAAATGCTCACGATGTATTTGGCATTACCAGTGACACAGGACATGCATTTTACCATAGCTGATCATCCATCCAAGAGGGAGCCTGAAATACATCTCATTTGCTCCCCACCCGGTTTAAAAAGTATCTGTTAATTATCCATAAAGTGAAACCTACTGCAGCATTCATACGGCATAGAGTCAAAGGCAGCAGCTCCCCACCAAGAGGCTGACTTCCGTGGTGAAACGCTTGTGTAATGATGGTATTTGCTGGACACAGGATCCAGTGGCAGATTGTTTGCGAGCTCCCAAAGGAACGGAGTTCAGAACAAATATTATTCCACACGACCAGTTCTCCCAGCTGTAGGGTGAACTGTGCATGCTTCTTGCTTGGAAAAGGAATGTGTTTCACTCCCAGAGCCATGAGCTAGTCCCTGTCTCTGGTTTTGGGGCTTGACGTCTATGGGCTTCGGAATGGACAGGCAGCTGTGGCCTCCACCCCACGGTGCGGGTCCGAGAGCCCTGTCCTGTGTGGTCTCCTTTTTTGGCTCTAGTCACACATCGGACAGGCCCTGGCCAGGACAGAGAGCAAGGCTGGAAGTATGGAGCGAGGGAAGCTGAAGCCAGCTCCGCACTGGGGAGTTGTTTGCATTTGGCACCAAAGGAAACATTTCAGTGAGTCCTGGGACAGCCCAAAGGGAATTTGCTTTGGCCTCCTAACCCCCTTCTTGCAGGCAGAAAGAGAGCACAGACCTGAGCCCTGGGTTCTTGCAACTGATTTGCATTTTGCTGAGCAAATGGGCAGCGAAAGGGCAAGTTAGGGGAAGACAGAGTGGGGGGGAGAGATGAAGGAGAGAGGAGCTACTGAAAACGTGCCCTGTCGACGGCTTTGTCTGAGGGCTGCATCTCATTACACATCTGTTATTTTAAGGTTATTCTACCAAACTGGCGCAATCACACCAAGCAAAGCCAGTGCAGGAGTAAAGAATTATACTCCAGTCTCCTTTTATAGTAACATCCCTTACTTTCTCCTGCCCCTTAAATAGAAATAAAAACAATGAAGTGAAATATAATGCTAGTTTAAAATAATCCAGGGAGTTTTACAAACTGCTGCTCCTTTCCCGCCTGTCCCAAAGGAAAGCACAGCAATCTTCTTGCGCTGGTTTCTGTCACATGGAAATAGTATTTTTTATTATTATTATTTTTTTTAAATTTAATTAAAATAGCCTTTGCTAGGCTCTGTTCTGAGCCTGTTCACACACAGAGAAGACACTCTGTGGTTACACAGGGGAAGGCTCTTTGTAATCCACTGCTCTGAGAACAGGGGATGCATGATACAGCTGTGATCTCTGATTTCTCATGCACCTTTCTGCCATTTCTATGTTATTTTCTCACCCATCCAAACAGCCCCAACCATTACAGTACAAAATACTATTTTCTGACCATCTTCTTGGCTGCTTTATTTAGTATTTACTTGGCATTTCTGAGCAGTGGGCCTCCTTACTCATAAGGCAGAATGTTTGAAATTTCAGAAGTACAATAACCAGGTGAAAAAGCTTTAACCAGGTGAAAAAGAAGCTGGAAGAAAAGAAAGGAAACGTCCTCTGATACTGCGCCTTCCCGCTTTCACCTTTCTGCATTCCTTCCTGGCAGACCGTCCCCTTTACACAAACACAAATGGTCTTCATCAATGGGAGGAAATGGGGTCTGTATATTTTTTGTAATTCTAAAATTACACAGATTGCTTGCATAACACAATGAAGTCCAGACATTGCAACACATTCCAGTGAGCAGCCACACAGCCAACAGCAACAAAGAGAGAGGAGTCCCTTCCCAAAGCTAATGGGCTCCTGTCCTCTGCAGTCCCGGCAGGGCCCTTCCTCGCATGGCTTAGCAGGTGTCCTGCACCGGGTGCTCAGCCACCAGCAATCAGGGACCAATGCTACAATGATGGCCAAAATTAAGTCCCCCAGCTGATGGTCCCATCCTTTCTGCTGAGTGCTCTCCCAGATGAGGTGGGGATGCAAGGCAGACCTTCCTGGGGCTTTTGGTCAGACCGACTCTTTCCATGAGGCCAAAGGCTGAGACCAGCTCAGCCTCATCACCTACCAGAGGCAGGTTTTCACAAGCAGAGTGCTCCATCAGCTTACACGGCTGGCACACCGTGCTGCAGAGTGCACTGCTATTAACCCTGTATGAGCCTGGGGATGAATGACTGAAGTAAAACATGAGAGAAAGCACCCCCCTGGCCTGGTGCAGCGAGCCCTGGCAGTTCTCTCTTCAGAAGCCTGCAATTACATGTAACATAAATAGGACTTCTGATTTGCAGGTTTTCAAAAATGACACTCAATTAATATGATTCATTAGTTCTAATTGACTATAATGGAAAAGTTTAGAATAACAATTGTTCTTTTCAGAGTCATGTAACCAACATTTCAGGAGCCACTTTCCTCTTTCCCTTATCTAGCTCTGATCTGCAGAAGCATCACCCACAGGTGGTGCAACAGCAGGGAGCTATTTCTGGAGACCATGAGCCAATCAATCATTTTAAGCGAGTTCCTGGGCTGAAGGTGTTTTCCGGCAACCTCACACGGGAGCAGCCTCCCTTGCAGCACCTGCTTGGGCACTTTTCCCTTGGGGCGGCTACTGCAAAATCCCTGACTAGGTTTTCTTTCGGCCATGTCCTTCAGAAAGGCCATGGCCAAGTACAGCATGTCTCTGCCTGATCAAAAGGCTGTTCTGAAGAGCTGGAGAAAAGCCAAGAGTTCAAGCAGATATAAAAGGAAGAAAGCCATCCCCTGCAGCAGAGCAGCACACTGTCAGCTAGCCCAGATAGCCTTAGCCTTTGTTTGATGTTTATTCTGCATGGCCTGGGATAGCCCTTTGCCCAACCCTGAACACATCAGGAGAGGCACTGTGAAAGGGTGCACAGGTGTCTGGTAATGCCTCAGGGCTCTTCCCTTCTCCCCTGTCCTGGTCCCCTGAGCGCAGTGCTACTGCACTGGGGATCATGGGGGCTTGGGACTGCTCAGCCAGGGGGACTCCTCAGGTGTCCCCTACAGGTTCTCTGCCGGCAAGTTGAGCCATGGTCTGTTCAGGTCAAGGACAGCTGCATCAGCCCGC
Organism: Falco peregrinus; assembly: GCF_023634155.1. NCBI lineage: Eukaryota > Metazoa > Chordata > Aves > Falconiformes > Falconidae > Falco > Falco peregrinus. The sequence continues at coordinate 121,663,266 of NC_073723.1, forward strand.
CAAGCTACATCTGTCCTGGGACAGAGACACAAGTCTTGCAGCCCCATCAGATTGCTCTGCATCTGCACCTCTGTGCCTGCAAAACAGGGTGGCTGCATCCATCCTCCTCTGCAGGAACACCAGTTCCCAAACTATGCTCAGCATTTTTTTGGAAGTGTGGTAGATGGCCTGAACCACAGATGTCTTGCTGATTGCTCCTGAAGTTTAAGTGGAGACGATGGCATCCCAGTGCCTGCATATGTCCCCAGCAGTTTAATTAACCAGCACGAAGATACCCAAGTATAAAGCACGCTGTGGGGGACAGCATTTCTAACCTTCAGTACCCAAAACCTGAGACTTAAAGCACTTTAGAGGGTCCCAGTGGCCAGGGCTACTCGGCGGGCACAGCCTCCCCAGCCCCGGGAGCCACCTGCACCACGAGCTGACCCTGCGGCATGAAGGGCTGCAGCCTGCGGCGGAGCAAACCCTGTTCCTACCCTGGGCTATGCAGGGGAACACAGTCATTTTCAATTACCTATGAAGCAGGAAGCATGTGACACTGCCCATGCCCCAGGAACCAGCCCCTTTCCCAATAAAGCCTCTGATGGACTTGACCTCAGCAGGGAGCTGGGGTGATAAGCGCTGTTTGTTGTTCCTGCCGAGTTAACATTCCCTGGCTCACAGCACTGTCTCCAGAACTTGCTCAGCTGATGTTCACTTTATAAAAATAACTGTGGCGCCATGTGTTTTATGAAGTTCATTTTAACCCATTGTCAACAAACCCTTGTGGGCTGTGGTACAATGGATCCCAGGGATGGGTGAATCAAAATTGTTTGGGGTGAGACAGGAGGGTGAAACAGGGGGAAAAAATGCTAAAGGCAGCCACAAGAGCTGCCTTCATACTGGGATTTCTGGGGTGGCAGCCAGGAAGGGTCAATGGTGTCATGACCAGCCTGCAATGCAGTGCAAATGGAAACCACCACCCTGACTGTGGCACTGAGTGTTTTATCCAGGAATAAACACACTGTGAGAGAGACAGACCTGTGCCCCCAGAGCCCCTCCTTCCTCTACAGCTGGTATGTGCATCCTATAAATGCAAACGACCCACTGAACACAAATGCACATCACCCAAAATTTCATGAGGACTTGAGATCTGCTACCCCTAAGGCTTCTTCCCCATCATTCCTGTGCTGTGGCTCCAGCCCCGAATAGTCAGGGTCTTGCTAAAGGAAACAGAATAACAATTGTAAAAACATCTAAATGTTCCCTGGAGACACATAACCTAACCCTTAACAGCTGTCGGAGCGCAGCCTCCAATAATTTGGGTAAAATATCTTTTTCCAGCTCAAACAGCTAAGTATACACGAGACTTCTCCATCTTCCTTCATCTCCCAGCTTGGAGACCTTCCTCACTTTTCCCTCAACATTTCTGATGGAGACAGGAGTGCTTATGGTCACCACACTCCTGCCTGATGCTGCCCAGCCTCCCAGGAGGAGATCTGCTTCTTGGGATGACTTTAGGGAAATTCAGCTGCAGATACTATAAACCAGGGCGGAAATTACTCCATAAGAGAGTCATGCATCCTTCTAAAAGAACAGACAGACTCCTGAATTTACAGAGCCTTTGGACAGGCTCTGTGTGTGTGTGTTTGTGCATAAGTAGATGAAAACCAAGCAGGTGAGTCAGGGTAAATGTATCTTCTTGTAAAGCACTCAGAATAATGCCAATAAATGTCAAAGCACATTATTTTCATTTTGCTGGCTCTTTCCCTACTGAGAAAATTTCCAGATAATTTCTGTCCCAGGTGATTCACCTTCCCTTCCACACATGAAAAAGACCCATGAGAGTGAGGGATGAGGGAAGCAGCTGCCCCCGTGCTGCTCATGCCCCATCCTGGTATGCTGAGGCCCGCAGCAGCCGTCCAGGGTCCAGGCTGGGTCTGCCTGCAGAGGTGGGAGCAGCTCATGCACGCCCCAGTCCCTCTGGCCACAGACCAGGTTTGCACAGGTAGTTTGGAGTCTCCTGGGATCAGCCAAATACAGTAAGATGGGCAGGTCCCCAGAAGGTGATGCTTATGGAAAAGTCCTCCTCCATAGGCCCTTTCAGGAGGAAGACATCCCCTGAAACATTAAGACTCCTCTACTGATGGAGTGCATCCCCTCTGCAAGAACATCGCAGCCTGCATGGGCAACGCACCAAGGGTCACCCCATGCTCATGCTCAGCATTTCATCTCCAGTAAATGATGTTGTCAGATCCTAACCAGGGGTGCCAGGACTGATTTTTCTCCTGCACCCACCAAACTGTGCTTGCAGCAGCAAAACGGAGGCTCACAGCCTCATGCAATTCATCCTTGGGGTTAGGTCTCATTTTGCTGCTTCAGCGGCTCCTGCTATGGCCAGGAGAGACCCAGGCTCTTCCAGAGCACTGCAGTCCACCTCCTGAACCCACTGCTAGAGACACCCCGCAAGACCAAGAAGCACCTTCTCATGCCAGGGACCCACTATTTATTGCTACACGCACAGCCCACATGCAGGGCACTGGCCACAGGCAGCATGGCCCCCACCCATCTGATGACTCTTGCCCCCCACTGCAGCCAGCCAAAACACTGGAGCCAAACAGCCACAACCCCCAGCTGGGAGAGGGGGGCTCACAGACCCTCCTAGGGATGCAGCCCCCCAGGACAGCCCCACAACCCACCCCAGGCAGGCAGACCCCCCCTTGGCTGCTGGAAGGGACCTGGGGTGAACAAAGCTGCTCCAGGTCTTGGGGAGGGTGGCACGGGGAGCACCCATCTTGCCTGGGGGGGCTGCCTGCTCAGCAGCAATGGCAGCTTTATAACAGGAAAGAACTTACCTTCTTCGGCTTCCAGATCCACCAGTGAAGATACTAACACACCCATCTCCTGACATTTTTTGCTGTGGGCCTTTGACTTCATATGTTTAGTCAGATTCCCTGAAAAGAAGCAGAAAACATATTTTGGTCAATACGGTTCTTTTTTTTTTTTTTTTTTGTCATTTTGCAAGTTCAGCAGTTACAAGTTAAGAATTTGGCTCTGAACGGGCCAGGGGAGGCCCCTGACTCTCCCCAGACCACTCTCCATTGCAAACAGCCCGTGGCATGAGGCTAAATCCTCCCCTTCGTTCCTTTGCTGCTGTGCTGGGGTGGAAGAGGAGGTGCTGGTGGGGCTGTGAGACCTTTCAGGTGTTGTGCAACCTGAAAAAACAGTTGGGGTACACGTCTGGGGGGAAAGGAGAGTCCTGGATTGCTTTCAGCTGTGATGGTGCAGCAAAGAAAAATGGTAGGCAAGTAAGGAAGAGAAACACATGTCAATCTAGCATCACGTCCCACCTCATCCCAGCACACAGGGTCACCTGCTTGGAGGTGAGGAGCTCCTTGGCACACAGGGCAGACTGGCACTGCTGAAATGAGTGCTCAAGATTCCAGCAACGGGGAAAACCCCTACAGTCACCCTCTCCCCTGCAGCAGGATGGCTCAGATGCTCTGGCATGCACGGAAGGCAAAAGTTCTCAGCTCTCTGGAGCAGGAGGAGGCACAGACGCCCTGTGAAGCCCTGTGGACTCGGGCTGGCAGCACGGGGAAACCTGCTGAGCACTGACAAGGGTTCTTCGGGCCTGGGATGGGAAGAGCAGCCCCTGCAAGGGGTTGTCCAGGATGAGGGCATTGCTTAATGCTCTGAGACACTGAGGGGGTAACTCATGGGCATGCTGGCCTCACAGGGCACCTCTCTAATTCTAACTCCTAACTTACAGGCACTTTAATTAGACAGTTATTAACCCTGTATCCATCCAAGGGAAACACTGAACAAAGGGGAACCTTTGTTGAGGGAGAAAAGGTAGGTAGGTGGAACAGAGAGAAAAATAAAGGGTAGGGGAAATAAAGAAAAAAATATTGGTTTTTCCTTTTCCTCCCACAGCTCTTTACGGGCTAAGCTGATGATGAGAAGAAACTTGGGCCCTTGCTAAAGCTCCACCAAGGGCTGTTTAATTTCCCAGCACAGCCTGGGCGCTGGCTACGCACTCCAAACTCCCTGCAGCAATACGATGTGGCATCAGGGTTCCCGTTAGCCAGCACTTGAGAGTAGCGCTGAACATGAGGCTTCTTTTTCTCGCACCAAAAAAAAAAAAAAATTAAAGAAAAAATGAATTCTCACACATTATTATAACCTTCAGCTGAGGGCTGAGTTCCCTCAGCCAGTATCCTGCAATGCACAGAGTCCCCCGGTCCCTGGGCTGGGTGGGAGTACAGAGAGCCTCTATCAACCTCGCCTCCCACTGCTCTGGATAGTATAAATAAATAAGCAACTATTCATTGGAGCAGAGAATTACCCGTGACGCCCTCACATCTCAGAAGACTGCCATAACCATCTAGCTACCAAGTTAAGTTTCTCTTTAGCCCATGAATTATTTATTTAGCCTGTTTTATATAAAATGGAATAGCTCCAACAGGAAAGACCAAGAGAGACAAAGGCTGACTATATATCCTTGTGTATCTGGCTCCCATCTAGGATGTGGATTCAAAGGATATTTAATAATTTAAATGCAGCAAAACAGCTCCAATAAGAGAGATTTATTATTTTTTTATGCCTAAATACCCTTAGCCTCTCAGTTAGGACACTCAGGTACGAGGATGAAGCCAGCTTGGCTCGGGTCCTTGCTCCGAATCAGACCTCTCTTTCTCCACTCTGGACCAGGAGTTGTGTTGTGGAATCCAAAGACACCCAGTTAAACGAGAGCATGCTCTCACGGACACTTCTGCTTCCAGTGAATCACCATTGTTTTAAAGTGAAAAATGGTTTCACTGAGAAGTATCCAGTGAATCCAAATTGTGGCCTCATGGAATTGGAATTTAACTTTGGGCCTAACTAGCAAAAAGGCAAACTGACTCAATCTGCTGAAATCAAACCCTGCTGCTGCTGCCTGTCCATCACTGCACATCACACCCTGACTGGCAAAAATGACCCATCTTTGCTCAGCTACCACAGCAAAATCCCTACCTGGCTTCCCTCCAGTGACAATAAACACAGAAAATAAGCTCAAGTAAATGCCTGGTGTGAGCAGGGGGCTGTTGGTTATTGGTGTCTGTGGCCTCTCAGGAATTTGGTTGTGATCCCCATGGTGGGAAGAGTGGGGAGGGGAGGTTCACCAGGCATTCTGGTGCCACCACATCCCCAGAACAAGCTCAGTAGTTCACCGTGCTGTGTGTATCTGGCTTTGGCTAAACCGGGAGGGCATAACATTGATCACTCAGGGGGACTGTGCAGTGCCATGGTTTGGGCAAGACTGCAGGCACCCCTGTACTCGAGGAAAGGACTCTGGTCCTCGGGGGCATACAGTGGCCACCTTGGCCACTTCAGATGTCTAAAGGCTGGTTACACACCCCGGTCCTCCTCGCTGTCCCAGCTCCAGCGCTGCTCGCAGTGAACATGCGCTCTCCCTTTTGCTGCTGCAGGACTTGGGCAGCCACGGGGAGCCCAGCTGGTGCAGCGGCAGGCTGCAGCTCCCTGCCCATCGCTTCACTGCGCCTCTGCTTTGACTCAGCTCCACCCTGGGCAATGGTTCGAGTTGACAGGCTCTGCCAGAAGCCATCAGTGTCACTTCCTTTTTAATTTTCTTTCACTGGAGGCAACTGTCCTTGTGCAAGGCAAGGCCATGGCTTCTCCCCTCCCTTCCCCACGCTGGCTGCCTGCACAGGCTGAGCTGGAAAGCACTGCACAGACAGTGCCACCCACCCCCCCCCCATCCCACTTTGCAAATGAGCTTATGCAAAATACCAAAGGACCAGTTCATTGCAAGTGTTGCTTTCTTTTGCCTTCTACTTTTTTCTGCTCTGCTTTCCATCTTCCATTCCCATTTGATGAGATAAGGTAACACCCACACGCGCTGATGAACAAAGTAAGCCTGCAGAGCTCTCGGTGCAAATCCCCAGGTGCAGTCTATCCATGTACAGCACCCTGCCTGCACACCAAGAAGCAATGCCAGCAAAGTAGAGATGCTGCTGTCCTTTCAGAGAAGGGAGACTCAGCGGGCCAGATTCTCATCTGACCTAAGTTTGCATCATTTTAAGGCAGTTAAAAGCTTGAGGCTTGTTTACTCCAGTTGAGAAGCTGAGTTACCATCTTGGGAGCAATTTGGAGGACAACGATATTAATCTTATCAGGGTTCTTTCTACAGTTTGTGGTTTCAGACCCCTCAATTAATGCTGGCAGGATTAAATGTTAAAGTCCTTCAACAAATTTCCAGTAAAATCAACACGACTTTGCCTAAGTAAAAGCTGGGTATGAGTCCTACAAGGAAAGACTTGCAGCTACTTGTCTTACAGAGTTCCGGCTCCCATCTGAAACACCCCACACACTCCCAAACCAGCCTCAGTCCCACACAGCACTGCTTCCTTGGGAACAGTGGGAAAAATGCATGTGAAGGAGCAAGAGAGAAACTACCAGGTAGAGAAGCTGGATTTAGATAACAGAAGAGTTATACTGATTCCTAAGCAGGTAAGTGGTCCTCTTTAAGGATTATATACCAAAAAGTTCCCAGATTTGAAATAAACTGGCTGTATCTAAATAAATTCAGGAACCAGTGGAAATTGTGACCCCAGCCCGGTTATTGCTGCACTGGAGGAGTCTGTACAGCATCAGCACAGCGCTCGCATTACACCTGCTTATAACTATGTATTACCAGCTGCTAAAGCTCTTCTGCTATTGTGAGGTCTTATTCTGGACTTAAAACAGCTTAAATACTTGTGTTGTTTTGAAAGCTAAAACTCTAGTGTTCCAAAAGCACTTAAAGCAGCTTAATAGGGACTAGAAGTGATTTCCCTGTTAAAGAGGGAAATTAATTTTTCAGAATATCCATTATTGTATTTTAAAGGTGGCAGAGTTAAAGCAAAATGTAGGCAACAGAAACATTAAGATTCCTGGGGAAATTATCCTGTCTGTATAGGGCATACACCCTGCTTTCTATTTCTTCTTTTAAATGTGAACAATTTAACCACAACAACAACAAAAAAACCCCAACAAATGATCAACTGTATGATCTCAGCATCCAAGGCGACATTTTGATACAAACATTCACAGCTTTCCAGGACGTTTTTCACAGCTTTTCCAGGACAGATTTCCAGGTACTTTCATACTCCTCTTTTAAAATAACAGTCAAGGAGAGCAACAGCTGCCCTGTAACTAGCAAACTCCCATTTTGCTGTGAGATGCACTCACACATAGAGAACCAGCCACAGGCCAGTACTTTTCATCCCAGATAAACCCTTGAAATAGGTTTTATGTGTGACTTAAGTAATGTGCAGGCCTTGATTTAGGTCTCAGCAAGGAGGTAATGTTCCCAAGTGAGACTCTATGAAAAGGAAAGATTTATGTAATTTATTAGGCAAAAGATTTCAGTTCTAAAAAAAATAATATTTATTATCTTTCATACTTACTGACTTAAAGATTAAAGGAGAAAACCTGAACATCTAGGCTGCCTGCCTGTAATGATGCAGGCTATAAAATAGTACCCAACTTCTGATGAAGCCTATCAGCTTGTATTGACTGAAAACTAATCTTCCAGAAAGGTACCCAGGCTGGATTTGCAGATTTCAAAACACAGAGAATTAGCATAATTCCCATTGAGGCTTGGGCTGAGACTTAATAGCTGCACTGTTTAAAAAAATAACAGCTAATATTTCACTTGATTTTGCCAGTCTCTTACTTCCAGCCCTTGTTTCTATTTTTTTACCTTTCCCTGGTAAGCTGAAAAGCCCTTTTACTCACAGCGTTTTGTTTCATCTCCTGTCTGGGCCACTGGGACATTTTCTGATCCCAGCAACACGTCTCACGCCCCATTGTGTAAGGGAGCAGGCAGCAAATTCCTGAGGATAACTGTCCCCATCCCATCGGAGGTTTGTGACACCCTGAGAAGCAGGGGGACCAAAGCCTCCTCCCAGCAGTGGCTCCACAGGGATGCTCGAAGCCTTTCCCTCCTCCCAGCCTCTAAGGAAGGGCCCTAGCACACACAGGGTGCAGGGACATTTTGCAAATCTATATATCCATCTGCCCTGCTATAATAGCAGTCCATTCTTTCGGAGCTTTCCGCCAGTTGGACCTGCTATGTAGTTTCCAGAGGAGGCTTAGCAGAGCGCTGAGTCTGCTAGAGCAGTAATAATAATAAACTGTGCAGCTATACCCTTGCCTTTAAGGGCTGAGGGGGTAATGCCTTTAATATATTAACATGTTCAATAACCTCAGTGCCTGTCATGTGCTGATTTAAGGAACTGCAAACTAATTTATTAAAGGAAGACTATGGCTGAGGACATGAAGAAGTCTGGTGTCTGGAAACTGTGAGTGGACTAGACTATCAAATGGGTATCTCCAGCCAACAGGCACTGATGTCCTTTACACAAGCACCTTTTAAATTAATATGCAGCTCCTTGTCCCTTCTGACCTCCCAGCAAAGGCAGCGGCATCGACACAGCAAGCTGCTCCACATGCTTTGCCCAGAAGTTTTAAAGAAATCTTAAGCAATCAGGACGTGAGAGTCTGATGTAAGCCTGAACGAGAACAGAAAATAGCTGTGGAAAAGGATCATGTCTGCACAGGAGGGGAATGAATGTGTCAACACTGACCCACATCCCCACATGACCCAAGAGAAGGAGTGCAGGGGGGGCTGCCCTTCCCTCGGGGGGCTGGAGATGAGTGACAAAGGAAGGCTGGCAGTCCCTGTGTCCCCTCCGGGATGGTGCTCAAGGGAAAAGCTCCCCCTGACCTTTCTGAAAGGGTGAATTGTTAAGACTGCAACTTTTTCTTCATTTCCTTCCTGGTAAGAAAACAATGAAGAAGCTGCTTAACTTCTCCGAAACAACCTCTTGGAGGCCATGGTAACACAGCCCCCAGGAGAGCGCTACTGCAGTAGAGGCAGCAACACCTCATTAAAGAGGCACATTTATATCTGGTCCAGAAACGTAAAATCAAATAAATCTTTACAAACCAAATTTCCAAGACTGCTGTTTCCATCAGCTAAGTGAGCATACAAAAATCTCATGGATTTGCTTTAAAATAATAATAACTATTTAAAAAAATCCCTTACAGTTCTATAACCCAAAGGAACAGCTTTGCTTACACTGACAGAAATGCACAAAAAGCAGACAAGCAGTGTAATTAGTGGAAAGAGGAAAATACTTAAAGCTCTTCCTTTTACAAAAATTCTCCAGGTTCTTGGAACACAGATACGGATTTTCTGGGGCGGGGAGGGAGACATTTTAACCAGATAAAGATCCTCATCAAACATCATAATAAAAAACATTTCACCGCTTCCAGCCTACTTGAGAGTTTAGAGCATTAGATCATGCTGGAGAGATCTACCACAGCCAAAATGAAGACAGCTCCACAGATAGCCCCCTTGAGTTTACTTTAAAGGCTAAAATTAACTTTGGAAAGCGGATTTCTAAAGAGCTTCAACTCAGCTTATATTTTTGCAAGTGCAGTCCGGTAGCAAGAGCTCCAGTTTCTCCATTCTGCAATTAAATGTGGTCGCAAAACTGCACACAGGGAAGGAGGATCCTCATGAATCAGGGTACAAATAAACTTATTCTAGACGTCTGCAAAACAAGCTGTGAAACATCCAGTTCTGCAAACCTCCGGTTCACACTCCATCACCAACAGCAATGATTCTGTAACTGGCCTTTAACTGATGATTTTATCAGCACACAAGGCTGATCTTTTCCTCACTTCCCAGTAACTGTTCCAGAGGTCCTTGTGTCTCCATCAGCAAAGCAAAGAGCTTTTACTCAAGTGCTGCAAAGTTACGCGGCATATGATCATGCCCACAGGACACAGCCAGGGCTCTGACTGTCACAGCCAGGGCTCCCACTGTCCCCTCCCCTTCCAGCAAAGAGCCATTTCCATGCAATTCCAAATTACCATCATGCAACTATTTGTCCTGAAATCACTGATCCCAGGAAGTTCTATCCCCTCATGCATCCACAGGCAAATGGATAGTTTTGCATACAAATCCCCATACTGGGCTGTTTTTCTGAAGGAAGCATTTCCATGCTGCCTTCCTCATGCAAGTCTCTGCAAAGTTAAAGAAGGGAAGCCCCTTGGAGGCAAGCATCTATTTGCAGTGTGCAATCGGCACCGTCAGCGCTGCCGGTTTGTGTGCTTCAAGGGAGCAGAGATGAAGAGCAAAGCAGCTAGAGACATGGTGAAAAGGATGGTTTGATCACAGCATCCTGAATAAAAGCCTAACAGAAGCATGGTGGAAAGAAAGGTGAAGAGATGGAAGAGGCTGAATGGATTCACCTCTCAAAGGAAAACTTCAGAACAAAGTAACAAAAGCAAGAGGGAAAGAGAAAGAAAATGGATCAGAAATAGCTCCAGGCTGGGAGGGAAAGAACCGTCGCTCGGATCAGCTGCATGTGTCTGATAAGAATTTAGCCTCAAATTTGGTATCACTTCCCCATGCTCCCATATACCCAGTGATTGCCAACATGTCTTTGCCCAGAAATCACCCACCAGCTTTACCAACAAAGCCGCCAGCTCCAGGCATCGCTCAGCCTGAATCACCCGGTGTCGGGGTCACTTGTCTGGCACGGACATGCCCTTCATTGGGACTGCCAGGCAAGCAGCCCTGCTGCGGTTCACGCAGCGCACGGTGCCTCCTCCCCACACCCACACTGCGCCAATTTCTTGCATAGCACCGTTTTGGGGGTTGATGCTCTTCCTGAAAAATTAACTTTCCCAGCTGTGTCATCTTCTGAGATTTGCAATGATGGAGCTACAATAGACATTTTATATTTATGTCAAACTGTAACAGAGAAAATGAACTTGGCATTTTTATTGCAAGACTTGCTGTAACCAAAGATGGTGGGGAGAGTTGTCAAACCCATGGTGCCAGAGTCTTACGGGAAGTTAAAGGGACCTGGGCACCTCTGGGACTTTTGAAAACTACCCACAGTCTCTTGGAAGAAACTTTTTTTTTTCAATGTGGTTTTGCATGCTCCTGACAGAGTTCACTCGCACACTCACTGAGGCAATGATGAAGGTCGCTTGCAAAGAATATCCGGTGCTAATGAGGTTGTGGATCATTAATGACTAGATGTCCTGGAATGGAGATCTTTAGAGAAAGAAGTCTGTTGATATGATATAGAAAATGTCAAAGCGACATGCAGCTGCGAAGGATGGAAATGTGCAGCGCAAACAGATCTTGAGAGCACTAGCATAAAAAGCCACCCAAAGACTGTCTCCAGGTGCTCGGTCAGGAATGTGCCTGTACCCAGGAGCTCCTGCTCTCACTTTGGGGTGGTTTGGTTTATAAATCCCTGCCAATGAAGCTGTATTCCAGGATCATTCCCTTTAAGAAGCTCAAATCGGATGGTGCAGATGCTCTGCTGCAGACTGGCACATGCAGCCAGTGCTCTCCACCACAACACACATCAACTTAACGCATGACTGGTCCTCTTCGGAACATTTCAGCCAATTTAAGACTCCCTCATCCCCCTCCCTCTGACTCCTGGGATTTTCCAGACCCTGGGAAGGCTTTCCCTTCCCCTTCACCAGTGCCCCCAAGAAGGCTTGTAAGTCAAATACTAAGCAGAGGAGCTAGGAGCTGTCTGTCTCTTACCTTTGGTTTTAAAAGCAAAGTTACAGTACTTGCAGACATATGGCCTGACGTCTGTGTGCGTGCGAATGTGTTTCTTCAGCATGCTGGGTTTCTTGCAGCGAATTCCACACTCCTCACATACATACTTCCCTCTTCCACGGCCTCGCACATACACATACTCTTCGTTTGATTTGTACCTATGAGCAACAGGTGTCATGGTAAAAAAAAAAAAAAAAAAAAAAAAAAAAGAAGATTCCCACCTCAAAAGTAGTCACAACTTTCCTGGATTAATTCAGCATGTTATTGACACCACCAGCCTCATTTACCATTTGCTAGCTCTGGGTAATTAGGCTAAATTCAAAATATCTTCCAAAGCTTTTGCCTAGATGCCTGCTTCCTTGTCTGGGTTTGTCCTCGTGTCCTGCATCTGCTTCTTTGTACAGACAAATAGCCCAAAGTCTGAGACAAGTCACAAAGCCACCCAAATGTCCTGAATTTCCCCATCCTCAAACACCAACCAATGCACTCAGAATAGTCTGAATAAGATATGTCACAGTCCAGCCTGGTTGCCTGAACCATCTCTCTCAGCTTATACTGTGTTTCAAAATATGCACGGTCTGTCACCGCACTATGCAAAGTATTGAGAAAATACACCCTGAGCCTCCTGCAGCACAGCCTTTCCCCCCACTGGGGCAACAGCGAGAGCCATCTGAGAAGGCTGTGATGCCACACTGCAAGCTGTGGTCCCTGCACAGACTCCTGCTAGAATGAGACACCCAGAATGGACACAAAGAGAAGAAAATACCAATTTTTAAAACTATGTTGTGCTAGTACTAAATGTAAGCACCACAGACATCAGACTCTTTAATACATGGTTCAATACCTCACTTAGGTTTACCCAAGAGAATGAGATTGGTCATCCTTCCTTCACACTGTGTATTCATTTATTTTCTGTCCCTGCATTAGTGCATAGGGAAGGCTATGTCATGGGGGTTTGAAAAATAATTCTAAGACTGAGACAAATCATTTAGCCTCCTGCCATTTAGCAAATGGAGTCTGCAATTTCCTGTACTTGCAGCACAAGAAGAATAAGGTACCACGAAATTGGTCCCCTCAGATTTTTAAGAGGCCAAATTTTTGAAGTGTGGTACTTTTTGCAACTCATTTTTCTATCCAGTATGAATTATCTCTGGTCTTTAGAAATCTCCAAACATCCAGGCATCTTAATAGGGGATCCGAAGACACAACACCATCAGTCACATCTTCCCAATAAAGCCTTTTCCAAACCAGAATGTTGAGAAAACAGCAGCCAGACTGAAGAGAAACTGGATACAAACAGCAGCACTAGGAATAGCTTGAGCACTTAAGTAAGTGAAGATATAGTACATTCTAAAAAAATACGTATTTATAATGAAAAAAAAAAAAATTTAAACTGAGTAAAATATACAAAAAGGACATGAATCCAGCCCTGAAGTGCTAGGATAATGGCATGGCCTGTACAGGATGCATCCAAGAAAATACATCCCCGTTACCCCCAAGTGTGGATTTAAAAGCAGGTAGGTCACTGCACGACCCCCTTGATCTACCCCCTCCCAGGCAGAATGCACATGCCCTTAACCCCGTATTGTTTCTTTCACTTAGGAAGCATACAGGGAATTTCAGTTCCACGTGAGTGTTTGGGGGACCTACTACACGTGATGTTCAGAATGGTCTGCCTGGGTGTCACCTGGTAGGTGGGAGTTCTGGGCTAAACCCCTCCTCTCTGCCAAGTCCTGGCCTCTCTGCCTCAAGGTCTTTTCTGTAACGGGCAGGCTGAGCCACTTCTCTGCTTCATAGGAGACATGTGAGCAGATGCTTAAAAGATGATGAGCTGCCCATGCGCTAAGGTGATGAGGTCACAGATCTCCCACGCAGGTTCAGACATAGGCTAGAGAAGAGAGGGAAAACGGGTGTCTTGATAGCCCCAGTCTAGCCTGAAATACCAGTAGCAGCACCAGCAAACCCAGGTCTTGGTGTGCATGGCTACACGTGGGGGGAACAGCTTCCACTTCTGTCTTTCAGTATCAGCAGTTCTCCAGACCATAACCAGGGTCAGCTGGTAGCCCAGATACTCTATTCTGCCTCTTGTAACTGAAGCCACAGCAATGCCATCTACCCTGCGCCTTCCCCCCCACCTCCACCCCAGCAAAACCCCTATACCAAAACCCTTTCATCACGAGGTTCTCACTATTTGGCCAGAGGGGCCTGAGCTGGAGAGCACACACTGATGGCCAGCCTCCCCCCCAGGCGAGTCCAGCTCTCCCCATCTAGCCCTGCAGACACCAGGGCACACAGAACTAATGGTTAGGGATGGCCAGTGTCCCTTCCTCAGTCAGTGACTTAACGCTAAAGCCACAAAAGGAGCAAAGGGAGGTCAGGAATCCTGATTCCTCTCCTTCTGTTCAAATTTATATTTGAAGCTTCCTTCTTGCCCTCCTTTCTTTCTGTCATTGTGCTGGTAATCACCTTGCCGTTTAAAAACTGAAATTGCTCCTTTATCAGCCTTGTACTTGCACTACCCACAAATACACTCTCACATGGAAATCTCTAAGCAAGTTCTTTGTGTCCAACAGTCCCTTCAGCCTCATTAAAACTATCAGGGCTGGCTTTTCCTGGATAAAAAGGGACACGTGATTTGATCTGAAATTAGACATTGCAGTTTATCTGACGCTCTGTGAGACTGAGCCATCCTTCAACACAGATATTTTTCTACAGCTCCCTGAGATGGTGTGTGAAACACACGGGGAGGGGAGAGAAAGAGAAAAAGAAAGGTAACTTAAATACCAAAACAAACAAGAAGAAAGCAAGGGAGGTGACACTTCCATAACATAGAGAAGGCTGCTGCAAATGCCATCTGTCTACACTGAAGGCTATAGTATGTTTATGGAGGTAATTACTTCCGTATGACACGGGTTTCTCTGTGGATCCAATAGGCTCATATGATTTGCCTCAGGAAGACAAATCAGTGACAGCTCACTTCATGTGAAGACAAAGGATCTTCCTGCTCCATAACGTTTGCTGTAACCAGATCCCTTTAATATCCACAGTTGGAGTTTGTGTCAGCAAATCTGGGCTTCTCTGCCAGAGCACTGTGGAATTCATAACCCTGTAGTTAGCAACTTACACCTCCTACAGACTCACAGCTCCCATCTAACACCGAGATGATCTGAAACCCAGGGAGCTAACTGGTCATTACAAGCTTGGAGACTAATTCAGGAAATAGTTCTTTCAAACAAACACACAAAAAGATACAAATTCAGTTATTTGATGCTTTTTTGAAAGGTTATTTGCTGGGTTTTGCTAGCAAATGCCTGTGTTGAATATCACGCAACCACCACAAATGCTTTTCAGAACCAGAGGAGCTGGCGCAGCCATGGCAGCATGAGAGGACCCGCAGGCAGCGCCAGGTTCAGCTGTACGGCCCCAAACCAGTCACTGCTGTCAGGAGCCACAGGGAACGCAGCAACGGGAAAACATGAACCTTGAGAAAGCTTTGTCTCCACTTTTTCCCTTACACCTAGTTGAAACCTAAACCCATGAAGCATTTATTCCTTTGCAGGCTTTAGCAGGCTTAGTTCTTAATATCTGCTGGTACAAATACCTGGCTATCCTTTTTAGCCACAGACACTTCTTTTTCTTCTTTTTTTTTTTTTTTTTTTTTTCCCCTCTCAGTGCTGTGAGCACATCCAAAATCTTCCTGTGGCTGAAAACCACACAATAAAACCTCGGAGAGAGGAGGGGGAAGGAAGTTTGGTGGTTCACAGGCAGGAAGGGAGAGCAGGTTTCTGGGGGACTTACTGCTTCACTGAGACACAGTCGGACTGAATCACCCCTTCTCTCCTGCTTTCTCCAACCCCCTGGAGTTTTCCTTGCCCTGCAAAGTCTCTGCCGACGTGACCTTGTTGGTCACAGCCTCACCGCAGCAGCTGCACTTGCATTCTCTGCCAGTCACATGGAGGCAGCCTGATTTTATGAATTTCCAGAATCTGGAGCCTGACAATATATTATGGTAAAGAACATCTCTGGTTAGTTTTGCAGCAACTGAACAAGTATTTCCTCAACTGGTTTTCACATTTGTTAAACTCACTTGTTTGCTTTTTGGATTTCTGGTGCACAGTAACAGGAATCAGATATCTGAACCCTTTCCTGAGCTGCTGCATTTAGTTCAGAGTCAAGTGAACTGAGTAGCTCCGGTTGTTGCCTTCGGTGTAAGTCTTCTGGATTTAGTGATGGCACATTTGATCTGTCATCAGGATGACCACTCATCTGGCCTGGCTAAATCTTTCAGAAGTTCCTGACAGTCTGCCCTGGCATTAACTAATCTAATTTACGTTTTATGCCACCCGCAAAATTTGCCAGATTGCTGATAAATGCGTAACTACTATAATGTCACTATCACTAGTAAGTTTGTTGCCTTTCTCACAGCTCCCTACTAGATGATTAGACCACTTCTTCCACGGTGACACCTGAATCCCCGCTCTGAAACAGCATGTGCAGTGTAAGTCCTTCATCTCACCCGCTGCAGACCTTAGGGAAACAGGGGGTGGGAGACCCTGCAAGACTGCAGCTGACATTGAGGACCACCACACGCAGAGGTGTGTCCTAAGGGCCAGACAGTATGAAATCTCCCTTAACTCAAGCCAAGCTGCAGCAGAACAAACAGAAGGATCTCTTTACAAAATTCAGACCAGACAATGTCATTTCCAGCTTTCTAAAATCATCATAAAACCTTCTAGCATCCCCATTTACCAGACAGGGATATTGCACCAAGACAAACAAAAAAATTCCAAAGAATGACATTGCAAGACAGAGAAAGAGCTGGGTATGGGTATGGGAGGACCTGGCACAGAAATTCCCTCCTCCTTGCCTGAAGTAATGGATCTTTTGCAAACAGCACTTGCCAGTCTCCAGTGAAGCTGCAGAAGAGCCTGAGCTGAATGTGATCCCACCACCCTAACTGGACATATGCAAAGAGGCCTGGTGTGAAGGTGTTTCTATGAACATCATTCTGCCCCTGAATTAGGTATCAGCAGCTAAAATAAGATTTAACATTGGAAGAATTACACTATGCCAGATGACCAGCTCACAGGCAGCAAACCCCGGGGCCTTCTGCTTGGTAAGATGTCGGGGCCGGACCATCTCCCGCCGCAGGCACAGCACAGTGCCTGGAGCAAGGGGACCCTCATTTTGAGTGGGCTCCGATTCAGGTAACAGATGGGGATTGATCCAAAGACAAGTAGCTGGCTTGTACTAATGGGGAATCTCACAGAGGCCGAGGGGTATTACATCTGTTAATCAGCAACACATACTGCTGGCATGGGACGAGCGCCTGGCAGCCGCTGCTCCTACCCCCACGTGCTGCAATGCCTCCAGTGCATGGGGCTCTTTGCTGATGCAGAGGAGCTGGATGGATGTGCCCTATCACAAATCTTCCCTCTGATCGCTGATAGCGGATGATTAAATATTACCAGCACGGCTCCCTTTCAGGACTCCCTCACACATCTCAGGTCCATGGCTGCTTGGGGCTGCAGGGTGGAAGGGGGAAGTGGGGAGACACCATGACAGACGCACTGACCGCAGGTGCTTGGTGTCTGATCGGAAACCCTGCGGCTTTGCCAATGTCTCTTCCACACAAGGAGCAACAAGAAATACATGAAAACCAGCACATCTTCTCCCCAAGCTTCTGCGACCGTTTCAAGTTTGTTCATAGAATCACGGAATCATTTAGGTTGGAAAAGACCTTTGAGATGATTGAGGCCAACCGTTACCCCAGCACTGCCGAGCCCACCACCAACCCATGTCTCCAAGTGCCACATCTACATCACTTTTAAACACCCCCAGGGATGGTGACTCCTTGCCTTCCCTGGGCAGCCTGTGCCAGTGCTTGACAACCCTTTTGGTGAAGAAATTTTTCCATTTTGGGGGAAAAATGCTGACTTGACTTGTTTTTAAAAATTTGGAACGCTTCATTTGATGCACTGGGCTTTTAATGTTTTAGAGGCACAACTCAAAGATTTTGAACATATCCAGGATTTTTTTGGTCTTATGAGTGCTAATGTGGCTCAAGCTTCTCATCCTAAATATTCCCCCAACAAATATGTTAACACAGAATTAATAAAACATTATTACCCAGTAGCAGTTAGATTGTCTTTTAATTACTAACTACTTAATTTTTGGCTAGTAATATAGGAATTTTCTGTTTGGAGTAGAAATTTGCAAAGATAAATTATAATATGGCACTCTTAAAGGAGCTTAACAGCTTATTTAAGTGTACATATCATTTAGGAGTTCAGAAGGAGCAAGTGATAAATACTCTCATTTTATCTCCTGCCAAAATCTCATCTGTACCAGGAAAACCAATCATCCCTCCAGTAAATGGAATTCACAGAATCTCAAACATGCACCTCCTGACTTGCACCAGCAATGGTGTGGCCAGCAGGACCAGGGCAGTGCCCGTGTCCCCCGTCCCCCCCGCCCCCCCGCTCGGCGCTGCGGGGCCGCCCCGCGCCCCTGGGCTCAGCGTTGGGCCCCTCACGGGCAGAGGGACGCAGAGGGGCTGGAGCGTGTCCAGAGCCGGGCAGGGGGCTGGGGTGGCTGGGGGGGGTCGGCCTGGAGAGGAGGGGGCTCGGGGGGCCTGATCGCTCCCTGCAGCTCCCGGACAGGAGGGTGTAGGCAGGGGGGGTCGGTCTCCTCCCAGCCGACAAGCGACAGGACAAGGGGAAACGGGCTCAGGCTGCGCCGGGGGGGTCAGGTCGGGTGTTGGGAAACATTTCTTCACTGAGGGGGCGGCCAGGCACTGGCACAGGCTGCCCAGGGAGCTGGGGGGGTCACTGTCCCTGGGGGTGCTGAAAAAACACATAGATGTGGCACTTGGGGACATAATTTAGTGGTGGGCTCGAGAGTGTTGTGTTAACGGTTGGATTTGATGATCTCAAAGGTTTTTCCAACTCAAATGATTCCATGATACTCTGAGCACTGAATATTGTTATTTCTGCATCAAGTCCTATCAATAACAGATCATACTTTTTCAAAGAAACCCTTTAAATCATTTTGCACAGGAACATCTCTAGCCTCACCAAAGAGCAGCACCTCAACGAGGAAGATGTTGCTTATGATCATCCAGTCTGCTTAGGTAAAAAGAGGGATGATCAAAGACCCACCAGCTTTCTTGCATGTAAACCCCCTGCGTGCTGGGTGCCACGGGATGAGGCACTTCCCGGGGGACAGGAGCACTACTCATACAGTCACTACTCGTACAGTCATTACTCGTACAGTCACTAGCACACATAAAGCACCGGACAGCATGTCTGCCAGCATGGAAACCTGTACTCCTTGGCAGCGTGGGTGTCCCACTGAGCAAGATGTCCCCTTGGCTTGCCAGCAATGCCGATCACCACAGCTGCAAAATGGACATCAATTCGGCAAAAGACTCTAAAGGCAACTTCAGGAATAAATGCATCCTGCTCATTTTTCTCTCTGCGGGAATCTAAGCCTAGATAGGAGGAAGAGGAATTTTGTGGCACTGCAAAAGAAAAAGATCATACAGGACAGCTCAGGCCTAAGTTACTCTTTCTGCTTTTTATAATATCCTTGGTGGGTCTTCACAGCTCAGATTTTACCTAAGGCAATTTTCCACATTTCTTTGAATGGGAAGCAATAAAGTGGGTGTATCCCCACAGTGTGCTCCTTGCGATCACAGCTCTGTCAGCACGACCTCAGTGGCACTGGGGCTGCGTGGGACAAGCCAGCTGCTTCAGAAGTGATGCTAGCACCATGGGTGGTCAAGGCACTGTCCAAAAGCAGATCAGTGATTCTCCAGGCTTCCAACAAAACATGAACACTGGCAGAGCCCATATATCATTGAAAAAAGCCACAGGAGTTGCTTCCTATAGCACTGCCCTGTGACAAGGCAGCCAGACCACCAGGACATGGGGAGGTCAATGTAGAAACATCAAGTCAAAGGAAACTTCTCTTGATGTGATCACATCTAGGACACTGTGTCCAGGTTTTTGGGTTTTGAAGTCTGAATGATGCTAGCAAACCGGAACAAATGGAAGGGAAACAGCATCTCTGGTGAAGGAGATGGGTGCAAAGATGAATTTGAGAGGAAAGTGTACCAAAAGTGAGCAATTTAAACATCATATCGAACCACAGGCAGTAAAATGTCTAGGGAGGCTAATGGTCTGGAAAGATGTACGTCATAGTCAGGATGAAGAGACATTTAATATTGACAGTTATCCCAAGAACCACAGAGTAAAACCAAAAAGTGGAAAATTTAAGCTACATACGAAAAAAAGATGTCCAATGTCTTCAAGTATATTTACCCTGCACAAAGCCGTGGCATGAATTTAAGCAGTATAACACCTCCTGCATGTTCAGCCTTTAAAGCACCTTTCACTGGACACAGCTTCTTGCTGTAAATTCACTGGTAGAGCTGACACAAATGCTGACACCTCTGTAAAACACACAGAGCATCTCCAGAGGTAGACAAACAGCCAGAGTGAGAGTAATACAGAAAATATGCATAAACAACCCAAATCCACACAAGAAGCTTTTACTAGCATAAAAACACAGGCCAGAGAATGACTTTTAATGGCATTTCTCCATCAGCAAAAGCAAATCCTTTTGCCTATAGAGCCTATTTTGATTGAAGAAGTGTTGTGGGCTACAGGGAGAAGAGCATTTGGGAGTGTGCGAGCTGGTCTGTGGTGGGAGGACTGCTCCACTGACAGCTGTAGCTGATCCCTGATCCTGAAGCTGGCCCTCCAGCAGCGTCGTATGTCCAAAACAGACCACAGGACTTCCTTCAATTAAATTAATCCAACAGAGAGCAAGCACAATACCAGCAAATGTTGTACATGGAAATAAAACTGCAAAAGCAGTGCAGTTTTATATTACTTCTCTAAATGTTATGCTTGAGAGAAAGCTTGATTCAGCTTTGGGTTGTGGCATCAGACCTCTTCTAGTCTATTAGAAATAAAATTATGGTTATACTCATTATGGCTCTATCTGCTGTTACACAACTTCATCCTCTCTACACTTTAATCATTTAATTGCTGTTGCAAATGGCTATAAAAACACATCTATTTCAGAAAAAAAATCAATATAAATAGTACTACACTGCTTTATACAAGCTGAAAACCTGGGCTTGATTACTAAAATGCAATTAGAGATGAAATGAGACTGAAAAAATGAAAGTACATTCACTGCAAGGTGAAAGTATTTCAGTGAAAAGTGTGTGTATCGTCCCTGCCAGGTGGCCAGCTTTAGCCACCTAAGCATGAAGAAATGTGGAATTACATTGATTGTGTGCACAGGCTAATTAGTCCCTTCTGGGCTTCCCTTCCATTAAATCCAATTGCAAGAGCAGAGGAGTAATGCAAAAACTTCCACAGTCTCTCACTTCTGTTTAACAATTGGGCCATGTGTCCCTGTCCTCAGAAGATGCCAAGCAAAAGTCAAACAGTTGCTGCAGAGCACGTGCAATCTACACACCTCATCCCACCACCACAGTGGCATAAAACAGGGAAGAAAAAAGAAAGTCATTAGCTGCTGCAGTGTTTTGCAATGACAGGGCCAGGATGGCAGCATCACAAAGCATCATGACTGCCTTCCACCTCTACATGTCCATTTCTGAAGATTTCCCTCTACGCTGTTAGAATAAATTAATGCTGTATGACTGCTAACGCAAGGCTGGGCTTTTTTTCCCAGCACCAGCCAAACAGGTTGGGTCACGACACAAAAGTCCACATGGATACACATGCACACTGTTCCCAGGGCACTGCTCCAGCACCACCTTTCCCTTTTGAAGATCACATACAAATAGAATAAAATACTGGATTAAAAAAAAACAACAACAAAAAAAAACAACAAAAAAACCCAACAACAACAAAAAAACCACCACAAAACCAACAAAAACAACCACCACAAACTCATACAGCTGATTCATAAAATATTCATAGAGAAAGTCTAGCATGGAAATCCCCATAGATGACCTGTCTCAATCCCATTTCTTCCTCTTCCACCCCCATCAGAACTGATTAAACAATCTCCAGAGAATCTGACATTAATGACTCTCTCTGACTGATTCTCGTCTGACACAGATACTTCTTGTTCCCAAAACAGCTCTTTCTGCAACTATTTTTCTAAGTGCTATGAACAAGTCTGGATGCCATTGCTGGTTTAATTATAGGTTGCCATCCTGGCCTTCTGTTGCTTGCCATGTCAAGGAGGAAGGGCTATGTTTAATGGCCTTAATCCAGTGCTTTGTTTCTCGGTACTGACTGCACTCCCTTCAGTACCTGTATTTTTGGAGGCATGTTAGGGTCTGTAACACTTGTTAGTCCTCAACAGATCATCAAATTCTTGAAGAAACTCTTTTGGATTGAGATCAGTTAAAACTCAAGAATTATTTCAAACTGCACTGAGGCTGTGGAACAGAAATATCCACTCTAAGAAGCAAGTGCCTACATCAAAATACTCTGCCCACTACTCTTGCTGTATGGTCATTAGCTCCAGGATCTATAGGGGGGATCAAGCTCTGTTTTGAAGCTGCTACTAATATACTCTAGAGTTTATCTTAACACAGTTACAGACATTCTGAGAAATTACCGTCATGAGGATTTGGTTTCTGAGATGCATAAACATAAATGCATTTAGTTAATCCTTTTCTGTGTGCCTGTATAAAGAACGTCCCCTTTTTGACAAAAGCACACTTTCAGGGTACACATGACTCCTCATCATTCAGGTTGGGTACCATCACGTTATATCTACCTCCACATTTATTCCAAGTAGATTTTTTTTCTACACCATTTACTGAAGGGTTGATGCTACTAGTATTTTTTACATTTACCGACTTTTTCATCTGGGAAGCATAGTTTTCAGTAGTCCGGCATAAATCCAGTCCTTTTCAAAGTCATGTCCACTCCTTATGGCAATCTTGATTTGAGCCAGCTATTAATTACATGGGTAAATACTACCAATACTTCATCTCTAATTAGTCCATTTATCAACTGCAGAAATGCACACACTACAGAATTAAGTAGATCTGTGATGTAACAGTCAATGGAGTCTCTCAATAGACATTTTCTGGCCAAAAAAATCTGCTTTCGGGAGTGACACTTCCCTGTGATTCAGAGTTTATTCCATTTGTGGATGAATTTTCTCTGGCTTTCAATCCCCTCCTAGTCCAACTGGGTGATACAGAGGATGCTCAGCACCTCTAGGCCTGATGCATGGGCTGGTCCAGAAGATTTTATTTTTGAGTATTTCTTCCTAAAGCCGCTTGTCTCCCAGACATGGTTGTCTCCTCCTTGAGTTCTCTGCGTGGTGCCTGTCCATTCTGAGGGGTTCACGGTGCTCTGCTTGCTCCATTTTTGACCCAGGTCTAGTTTTTGCCAGACGCCATGTCATTAAGATGCAGCACAGGGGAGCGCTGTTATCAGACTGGCCCCCATTACCTAACACAAGTCAAGGTGAAACAAGCTTAATATTCCTGCCATGGGACAGGGTGAGTAACCATTGACTCCAGTGACTATGTTACAGAAATGCATTTTCTTTTCTGTCAACACCTCTGATACAAGCCTTCTTGTTCTCCAGCCTATTAGAAATGCATAAATATCCCATTTACAACTTATACCTCAAAGGAACACACCTCTGTGTCTTTGAGACAGGTATAGAAAAAAATCACTGCTGCCTCTGTATGCTCTCCATTGCTACATCGCTTAGTTTTAAAGTATTAAAAAGTGGAATTTCATCATTTCACTTGAGAAACAAACTCAACTGACACTTAACAGAAGGCTGGGTTGGAAATTTTTTCTAGTATTCTGTCCAAAATTATATTTACATTGTTTCATCCAATTATTGCTTAATCTTCTGCAAGTAATTCCTTTGCTTGCAGAGATCACTGACCTACAAATTGCACTGTCCCATTCATAGTCAATGGAATTACTGGTAGGCAAACAGGAAAAAAAAAAAAAGAGCCATCTACTGGCTTTTACAATAAATCTGTAGTGTAGCAGCCAATTCCGTATGGTCTTTAACATAGAAAACATATTTTATATTCAGCCTGAATGCTAATTGCTTTTGTGGTGAGACTTAGAAAGATGATACCTAATGAGGTTGGTTCTTTCTTTGTTTAAAAAAAAAAGAAAAAAAAAAGCCATGATGCACTTTTTTAGACTAAAACACTGTTGTGTTAAAAAAAATGACATTTCTGCAAATAATGAAAAACAGTAATTAAGACAAACACCACACAAGGGAAATTTAACTGCATTGTTCTGCTACTGCTCTGGAGTGAGGCACTCCCAGCCCAGCTCCCCCATGTCCCGTTCCTCCTCTGTGGTGGGAAAGGGGGGTGCAGCACTGAATGGTGCATTTGAAAACCACTTTACTCTTCACTAAGAGGGACAAGAAGCAGCAAAGAAACTGAGACCGAGATCAACAACATCCACTGTCAAGTCAAGGTTCCTAAGCTTATTTCACGTACTTGAAATGAGCCACTTGCCAACATTGCTGCAGAGCTACAAGCTGCGACATGAACAGACCAAATAAATGGCAAAGACAACCTCAGTAATAAAAAGAAACACTCAGCAGTTAAAAGAACTGAACAGACCCAACTGGCTCATCGATTGCCCTTCAGCCCCAGGTTCCGAGCTTTCAGTGAACAGATGATGCCAGAGATCACCGCATCCAGGCTGGTGAGGGGAAGCATCCTGAACGAGCACCCCCCGGCAGGAGCAAGGGACTGGCCAGGGCTGCTGAAGCTTTGTGCAGGTGAGGCCATCAGCCCTACCCCGAACCGAACTGATTCCATCACACCAGACTTTAGGCATTTCTGTACTGGGTTTCATTTCACACTTTAGACAAGTCTAGGAGATGTTAAGTTCTGTTATCACATCTGCACACCAACCCTGCTTCAGGACTTAAGTGTCTTGACTCCATGCCTTATGCACTATTTCTAATTTCAGTATATATTACTAAAGAAAAAATTGTATAACTAAATCATAGAATAAAATAAATTTGCAGTTAGAGTTACAAATTCCATTAATTAGAAAACAGGAAATACCACATATAAGTTTGTCCTCTTAACCATTAGCCTTATAGGTCTGACTACAACTTAGATGACGATCTTTAAAATTTTAGTTTTAATGTTGACAAGCTTTGGAAGATATGTGATATGACATTTCCAAATTTTCATTATTTTTTGACATCAATAAATGCATTTTATTATGAACATTTCTAATCACTCAAATGGGCAATTAAGAGGCTTTTGGTATTCATTAGAGTGGACAAGCCATGAGCTACAGTCAGAGCTACAGAACCTGGTATTTTAACAGCATCGGCAACCTGAAGCCACTTCCCCTGTGAGCACCCTTGGTGCTGGTGGCATGTCCCGTCTTCAAGGAATCTTGTGTTTACTTACTGTTTGGCCAAGCCACCTACTTAACCCCCTGAGTACTCCAAGTGAGAGAAAGGAATTTCCAGCCATTCTTATTTGAGTAAAACTTGTAAAGCATTTCACAAGGTGAAGAAGAGGCATTTTCTGGTGCAGCTAACTCACTCGAGCAAATTTCAAAAACTCCCTGCAAACAACGGAGATGCTACTCCTTTCTCTCAAAGAAGGGTGCAATGTAATACAGGGGTACTGGTTACTTCCATCTTTCCTTTACTATCAGCCAATGTTAGTAATGCTGATCATGCTACTACTCAGAAGTGCACAGACGGAATAGGAAGGACTAATTCTGCTACACAAATGAGCCACAAGAATGGCTCAGGCTAAACCCATTCACTGATGGATGTCTGCTTTGCCACATCTGTTTTCCT
This sequence comes from Falco peregrinus, assembly GCF_023634155.1. Taxonomy (NCBI): domain Eukaryota; kingdom Metazoa; phylum Chordata; class Aves; order Falconiformes; family Falconidae; genus Falco; species Falco peregrinus. The sequence goes on from NC_073723.1 coordinate 121,688,716, forward strand.
CTTGCTGTCTCATGGGGCTTCCTTATGTGTGAGCTTATTTCTGAAAGACTTTCTGAAAGGCTTTGGCAAGGATGCTTTTAAAGCAACCTCCTACATCTTCATTCCCACTGCTCAGATAGTGATAGACTTGGGGAGTGTCACAGGAAGAATCCATAAGGACAAACGGAAGGGTGAAAGAAAAGAAAACTTCCTTTCAAGTCCCTTCACCTCCACCATTACATGCTGGAGATGCTCTCCTTGGGGAATGCAGTCTCCCTCTAGTTGGTGTGAGGAGGCCGCAATGCTCAGCTCTCAGTGGAGGTGTATGGGGGCATGGGAGGGGGGATGCTGTTCAGGAACTGTTTTTATCCCCATCCTTTTGTTACTTAGCAATAGAAACCCAAACACTTCTCCTCCAAGTGTAGAAGGCTTCCAGCAGCTCCAGCAAGAGCCCTGCAGGGAGTATTGAATTTTACTCACTTCTTCACCAGCAGCATGAATACCCATCCATAAACTGTTGGCACAATAAACCCTGAACATCTAAGACTGCCTGCCATTAACAATAACACAGGCCCCATCCAAGCGCGGCCTGATTATGCTTTGAAATAACAGGAAGTGCCTTGATTTCAAAGAACCTTGGACATGAATCTGATATCCTGCACATTATGGAATAACTTCTTCAAGACAAATGCTTGATTTCCAAATGTCTACACAAGACAGGCCAGACAACCCTACTTCCAACCCCACGTGAAGCTCCAGCAGAAGCCAGGGAGCTGATTGGAAGCAGCAGGGTGGTTTTGCAAGAGAAATGGTCCCATTTGGGGTCTCAAGACCTTCAGAAAGACTTCAGGCAAGAAGGCAGTACGGATGGGTCTGGCAGCATCAGCCAAGTCCTTCACAGTCTCTTGCAATATGTGTTTCCCTAGTGTAACCTGTGGCTGACCTCAAGATGTCAGAGTACATCTCCTCGCTAGCAGGATCCTGGGAGGTTCCTGCCAGCTGAGGCTTCTGAGGGATGCACCTTGGCTCTGCCAGCCACTGGCTGCTGGAAGGCAAAATGGAATAGAATGGTTTCTCTGAGTCTGACACTTTCCTAAGTGAGGTCCAACTCCCCAGTGAAAGCTCTTAATAAGTAACAACAATAAATAAAAGCCTAGTAGACTAGATTTATTTCTATAGCATGGAAACTGAAGTGCCTCTGGCTATATTGAAACGTAGTAAACAAAAGCAGCTGCAGCTGCCTGCTCCATTTTTCCCCAAAGATAACAAAACCGTACACAAAGGCAGAGTGAAGACAGCCTGAGAACCACTACTAACAAAAATAGTAAGTATCACTTTCTGGTCTGTTCTTGCCCTTATCACCACTGGGTATTGATGGTTGATGAATTTCTGATTTCCAGATATAAATACCACTGACAAAATACCCAAAGCCACTTAGGTTATTATGACATCTTGACATCCCAGAGGATCTAATGGCTTAAGCTTAGATTATGACCTACAAGAAGACCATCGCACCAACCCTCATTCTGCTCTACAGGACCTAGGGGTTGTAATTATTAATGAAATTCTGTACCTTATTCTGGTAGATAGAGAAATGCTTCAAGGAAATGTGTGCTCAGACTCATTCCAGGCCCTTAACCGTCCTTCAAACTGGATCTGACACATACTAATTTGTAAGAACTGATTAAATTATTTCCCGTTTCCTGCACCTCCTGTCTCCTGTCATGGCCAAGCAAAGAAATGAGGGCTAGTCCCAAGGAGGCCTGAGATACCATCAGTCCAACTGGACAGCAGAAACACAGCAGAACTGCATAAGAACATTTTGTCCTACCAAATGTCAGAGTGGTTCTAGCAGGTAAGAGATTCCAGATGAGCTGGAGCGAAGTGTCTCAACCCTCCAGCACACATCTGGACTAGCGGGATGAGCAGATTTTAAGCCCTACTCTAATAACGACTGACTGGTGGGAAGGACCTGCATGGTGAAACAGCTGGCAAGAGGCAGTAAATCATCACTCCCACAGAATCTGTGAACACCAGGATGCTTTTAGTGTTTCTACAGCCAAAACAGGGGCCCCAATCCAACCAGCCCTCAAGCCAGTGTGAAAGCCCAGACACGGGGGCAGGCAGGGTCGCGCCAGGGCTTGCTGTGGATGGTGTGAACTGGGTCCATGTATCGTAAATGAATCATGGACCAAGTGACTGACTTCTTGCCAGCTAGGCAGCTCACTCCTCCAGCCCAGGCACTCTGAAAGGAGTTTGGTGACTACCATTCCCACTTCTGTACAAAATCCCGCATCCCTAAGGACCATCCTCCATCAGCCATGCAGTATTCAGCAAAGTTTCAACCACCCCATGGTTTTTCAGGGCCACTCACAGCAAGTTGAAAAGTGCTTCAGAAAGTGCCTCTTCCCATGTCACTGCTCCTCCCCAGGGCATCTCCAGAGTCAGAATTTCTGACTTGGCAACTGAAAAAACTTTGGCATTTCCCTCCTCTGCTGTTGCTGCAAAAACCAAGACAGCCCAGAGAGAGGGAGCTGGATCCTGCTCTCACACATAATCAGCACAACTATTTAGGCAGCTACGATCACATATACAAAGCAATTGAAGGAAACAGGGCAGCACAAGGGTAACCAGGGGTAGAGCCTTCGTTACCCATGATGATGTGTGAGGAGGTGAGCAGAGCCAAAGTTGTGCTTGCAGGACCTAGAGTTCAAAACCCTCATCTTTTAAATTGGAACTGACGCACATTAGATACCACAATTATTGAGGCAAAAATCTGGAAAACTCATAATGCTATTTTCCCATTCAATTTTCTGCAACTGAACTTAAAAAAGAAAAAAAAAAAAAAGAAAAGAAACCTCACAACCCACCTCTATTTTACAGATCTGCTTTTAGCTGATGCATTAGGTAATTGCTGTGCAGAAGTTTCGGTGTACAATGATTACAGTAATAATAAAAAAGTACCATTATGCCAAGAGCAGACTCTTTTGTAGCTTAAGCAGTATTTGTGCATGCCCTAAGTAATTTCTTCAAGAAGTCCCTAAATATTCTTCAGCCAGAGATAGTCTCACTTACATCCTGATAGTTTTAGAAACAGTTTCTACAGATTCAGTTTTACAACCTCAGATAACAGTTCTGTGACACGCAAATGTTTTCATAAGCCCCAGTAGCAGAGTGGTTCTCACGGGACCATCATCCAGCACAAATGGCCAATGCAGGTCTCACTGCTCCAGCAGGGACCCCCAGCTTTTCAAGGATGCAACACTCCCCACCCCTGCAAGGCCCTGCAAGGGCTGCGGGATCGCGATGGTCCGTCTGTTCCCAGATGTTATGCCACACTTGTGGGTGAGATCAGAGACACAAGCAGCAAAGCAGCTGGCAAATGAGTAAGGCAGGGATGCAGTCCCTCAATCTCCAGGATGGAGACACACCGGCAGTCTGGATTTCTCTCCAAAGAATGTGGCGCTGGTGGGAGGAGGTGACCAGCTCCCAAGTCACTGATGGAAAATGCCATGGGTCCCGCTGCCTCCCCTGTGGGTTGAAAGGGACTGTGAAATAATCCCTCCTTGGAAAGTTTCCCATGGAATTCTCACAGAGATAACATGGAGAGAGAAAAATGTACCAGTGTTTGTGTGTGCAAACGGTGGAAGATCCTAAGGTTTGTGGGAGGGTGTTTAAACAGAAAGAAAAAAGAAAAAAAATATATGTAAAGAAGTCCCTGGAGAGCCTCAAGGTCTGCTGATGACATTGAAGGGCTTTCACTTTGAGTCTGTAGTTCAACATTCAGCCCAAAGCAGTAGTGGCTAAAAGCTGTCATGGTGTGGCGGTTTTCTGGTAGCTCGTAAGAGAAAGAAGCTGGTAACTGCAGCTGAGCTCCCATGGATCATGTCTCTGCACTCCAGACTGGCTTCTCCCCTTCCCTTCCCTTCCCAGGTCAGAATGGGTCCCCTTCAACCCTGCCAGCCCCCCTTCTGCACACAGAGGTTTTGCTCCCCAGTGCTGCAGGTCAGTACCTTGCACACATGAAAAAAGACAATTTCCCAAGACAGGAACCCTGTTATTTGTCTTAACATGGTGCCTACAAGTCCACTATGCTGGCACTGCACGCAGAATAAAAAACTAGTTTGTACCCTACAGAGTTCCTGCCCCGAGGATATATGAAGTCACAGCAGATGGACACAGGGAGATCGCATGGGAATGGAGCAGGACAGCACTGCGATGTGCTGGAATGTCCTGGCACAGCAGCCTCGATGTTTTGGAAAAACACCATTTCTGCAGACACTTCACAGCAGAGGTGAGTCGAAGGAGGAAAAAGAAGATTGGCAGATGTTTTCAGAGAGCTCTTTCCAGCAGGGAAGAACAGTTTGAAAACGTAACACATGGGGAGTGGAGAACGGATGGAAAAAGATGCCACCATCCAGAGGCAGGATATGAGATCTTTGTAATCAAAAAGAGACAACAGGCAGGGTGGTGCTGAGCGGTGAAGAGTCTTGTTGGTGACAGCAGTTTGCATATGATGTGATAGGGGGCAAGCAGGCAGTGTAAGAGGATGCAAAGAGAGCTCTGTGTAGACAAAGCTCTAGGGAAATTACTTTTTCTTCTATTTTCCAAAATGGACTGAGACAGACCCAGATTGCCACTGTCAGCATGCAGAACAGGATACAGCAAAGGATTTGGATGAGCATCTGATGAATTTTGCTCCTATATATGGACAGGAAAGGTGGTATTCAGGAGTTGTACATGAAGAGCTGGTGAAGTGCAAAGAGCCTACACATACCACAGAAATGCCCTGCACAGAGTGAGCTCCCCAGAGAACAGCAGGAAGGTGGTGGTGTTGAGTGCTGTCATGGAAAGGTGCTGAGAATGGAAAATTTGCAGCACAGCATGTTTTTTCCAGGTTGAACTTGAGCTGATGCTTAGGGCAGGATTCCCCTCATTTCACCTTAGTCATCTCCACGCTGCCAACCCAGGCCAAATTAGCCACGCGGACAGGAACACTCCACAGGCAGGAATACTCTGGTGGCACCATTGTATTTACAGCTGCTGGTTTTGCACATGTTCATCAGAGAAGAAAAGTCAGGCTGCATCACCTGTGCTGCCTTTCCACAGAGCGATCAGTTACGTGACAATGGCAAGCAGCTTGCAGCCCTCTCCTGCCACTGGAGAAGCTCATGCCAACCCAGCAGAAAAGCTGGGGTGCCAGGAGCCAGACTAACCCCCAGGGAATGGGGAAGAGATCTCTGGTCCCACCTCTGAGATGAGCTGCCACCTGGAAGTGGATCCTGACAAGCTCAATATCACATGGCTCACAGACAAGACTCAACCTATTCAGAGTGTGCTGTACCCACGGAAGTAAAGACCATTCTCCATGTATTTCAGGAAACCCCTTTCTGCACTAACAGTTTGGGATATTTCCCTTTGAAAGAACAAGATTGAAAGATCCCAGAAATCCCTGCCCAGAATGCTTTCGCTCTGTTTTGCATGTGTGCAAGGGAGACTGTCAAATGTACCAGTGTATCATGCTCAGTTTTCCTGAGACCAGAATATATTCATTTTTATCTCCAGAAAGTTACGAAACCAGCCATCCTTGCTTATCCTATGATTATGGCACTTTTCCCAAGCCAGGGACACACACACAGACTCCTGGGGGTCTCTCAGGTACACATCTTCGTATGGGACATGAGGGCTTGCTTCCAACTAAGACTCTGCTGGAAGACATGCTGCTGCCTGAAGACGATGCGACAGTAAACCCTGCAAGAATGCGAGGCAACTCCTCCTCAAAACCACTCATCTTCCGCTCTCTTAGATAAACATCAAGCGGTAGGAGGCTGCCAACAACCACCAGCACTCGTGGGATCACCATCCAGCTGGGAGTTCCCTTGACATGTCCATCTGCAGAGGAACTTGAAGCCATCTGATCCCAGGCACAGTTTTCGAACCCACTGCTCCAGATGTGACCTTGGCTGCTGGAGGCTTCGGCAGTTCTGGTGACACGACTCACACTTCTTATGAGACGGCAGGAAGGCTGCAGAGACTGTCTGTGCAAAAATAGCTGGCTGCCATTGCTGCTGACACGTCCTCTGCTCTCCAGCATTTCTGAGCTGTGCAGGAAAGGGACCGTGAAGCCCTCTTCTGAAGGAGGGGGGGCAGAATTAGAAACAATTTTAACTCACTGCTTTTCACTGCAAGAAATAAAAAATGCCCTAAGCTTCTGCAGAGAGACCCAAGCATGTTCTGTGCCCAAGCACCCTGGAGGCTGCTGCACTGCGCAAGAGCGATGCATCATGGCCAGCGGCACAGGGTCAGGAATTTCCGCGCTGACTCTGCTGGTGAAGCCAAGCTGCGGGCTGCAGGTGTTCACAGTGCAGGACCGGGATCCCTCAGGGCTCTTCTTTTTTTTACAGGCTGCTGCCACCTGCAAGTACCCTTTGCAACGTATTAGCATCTTCTTAATTTACCATCGGCGCTAATGGTACAACCATGCAGTAGGGCCACAGTTCTTGGATGCTGCGAGTGAGCTTCTTAAACTCATACAGTGACACCCATATGTAGGACCAATTTGCACAGGTACAAATAATCATAGTTCTTAATGACTGCAACGAGCTCTGCCCGTTACTCAGCACCTTGGAAGATTAAGTCCTCCTCTGAGTGATGAACTCAGCTTTCAGATCAACAAATTTAACTCCAGGTTCAACACATAAAGAGCTAAATTCATAATAGGTTATAGTTATTAGTGATACTCTGCAGCACAACTAGCATTTCTCAGTTCCAAAATTCAAAACCATTCACAACCAGCGTGAATAGACTAATTATCCTTTACTTGTACTGTGACCCTACATTTCCACACGCACAGGAGATCTCACTGCAGCTCAACACTGTAACATTTTGGGAAAGAGGGAAAATACCCACAAGCCAAGGCGAGAACAGAGCCATGCAAAAACCAGCTTCCCCCCTACATTGTACATGGCCTGAGTAAGCACAGGCCCAACATCACTCAGCTTTTTTGAATTCTTGTGAAAAACTGATCATTCTTTAGCCAAACCCACCCAAGGCTCTCTTTATCTCCTGCTTCTTTCTAGCAGCATTCTACCCCTGCAACACCCAACGCAGGGACCTCATGGAGCACAGTGTCCCCCCCAGTGACCGGCTCCAGTTAACTGCCAGCTGCCAGGTCTCTCACCCCATAGCAGCTCTCTTGCCAAGCAGAGGGGCTATATTTTTAGTAATGAAGGTTCACATTTGGGAAATGTTCTTACTTTATCAAAACCAGCTTGCAGGCACAGGCTGCTCTGGCACACTTCAGGCCAATGCTTTGCAGATAACCCCACACTTGGAAGCACCCGTTGGTTTTGTAAGGGGACTGAAATGCATACAGTTGGATTTCAGAAGAGCGGTGTAAGTGCTCAGCCTCTTGCAACCTTGAAAACCACATAATTCTTCCATCAAATAGTTTGTTTAAATAAGAATGGCAAGAAATTCACAAACATTGAAAACCACTGGTTTAACTGCTGATCTAAAACATCTGCAAGAAATATTTGCTCTTTGAAAGTGCCGCTACTGTGCTGCTAACCCAACCAAGAGTTACACAAACCAATTCAATCGTGTCTGGGGTCCACAAGAAGCTGGAGCATATAAGAATAAGCATTATAAGAACTTGGCTGCACGCATCTGATTATTCCCCTGTTTGACACACCAAGCCCTGAATAAAGTTTAGAGACAAAAGCACCCAAGAATTAAGAAACACATGAACTTCCAAGAAACTGAACCACCGTGCACAGATGCCAGGTGAACATTATCGGGAGAGTCAGCCAAGACCCTGCCTGTAATCTCCCCTCCCTGCTTCCAGTTTTTAAAAATCTTGTAGTTCTTCAGCCTTATCTCTACACCAGCACAAGCAGCAAAACAACCCCACAAAAATATCTTATTAGGTCACATTGCCTTTTGTCTGAGGTTCTACACATAAAGCAGCATGCAGCTACAGTCAGTCTGGATTTGTATTTTTCAACACATACACATGAATGTCTCACATGGTTCTAAGGAGGGACACCACATCCCCCACCTCCCTTTTCATCCAATGCAGCAGCAGGTCCTTCAGGACAGGGAAATTGCTTTAAGCACTTGCAGTGAGTAACCATGGCTTTTCCCCACTCCTCCATCCTGGAGGAACTGAGCTGGGCTGGCAGCTGCCTTACAGCACTTCATGGTCCAGAGATCATGGGACTCAGATTGGCTACAGCCTAAGATGCATCTGCCTGCAGCACATCCCTACTGATCTCCTCCTAAAAAAAAGGACTACAACTAAAAAGTAGGAAACGTGTTTTATCATTAAAAAAATGGAATTATAACTTTTAAATAGTGAAAAGCACCTTGGGAAGATGGAGTATCAAAAAAAGAAAACAACAACAACAACAACAAGTTTATATGCAGCCCTGCCCAGCACATCTTTGCAGCTGGATCCTTGCCTCCAGCAACTTGCTGACTTTCTGAGCAGCAGCAGACTGTTCATTCCCTCTGGTCCTGATGGTCTTCTTTCCATCTGCTCCTGCCACGTCCCACAGCCTCTCAAGCCTCTTCTCCTTGAGCAAGCCCAGCAGCGTCCCACGAGGAGGAATGATCTCACCTTCCTTCCATGGCACTGCACCTCCATCAGTTGTGCAGATGAACAATGATATTAAAAACCATCAAAGATCCAGTTACATGATGGGCTATATCAGGACAAAGCACACAAGCTAAGCTGCTCTCCTTCCAGCAACAAAATGGGAAGACTTGGAAAATCTTTCTTAAATGTAGAGTCTGGCTCTCACAGTCCCACCACTTAAGGATGTAACAGGCTTTACTCAGTTCTTACAAGCATTCTCACCAACAGTATGACTCATATACTAACTTCCAAATTATACAAAAAAAAGTAAAACTTTTCCAAAAATAAAATTCAGAATCCAAACTGGGAGTGGGGAGTGCTTAATTCCCTGATTTTCAGGGACATGGTCCCTCTCTAGGTGAAACACAGTGGGTGGATTTCATGGGATTCATGCTCCCAAATGCATGTCACTTTTCACAAGTCCAATTCAGGCACACTTTACTCTTGGACTTCTATCATTTCCGTCATGTAGACTGTTCACAAGAATGTCACATCCCATCTGTCATCATCAGCATCCTCTGGTGGTCAATACTAAAGAGAATTGAAAAATCAACTGCTACACCTGGGAAGACTAAAAAAAAAACCAACATAAAAAACAACAAAACCAAAAAACCACCAAACAGGAATCAGATTAACATCTGCCTTGAGAAGAGACCTGTCTCCTCAAAAGTAACGTTTTCATCATTAGAAAGGGACAGAAAAGGAAGTCCCCAAAAATCAGGGCAGAATTATATTCTCAGTCATCTTCCTGCCACGTACCTAGTGGAATATGGATTTAGTAACAGGCAGTCAGGTCTGGGTCTGTCTATTTGAACATCAAGCTTCTAATTGATTGCACAGTACTTGGAATCTATTAAAGGACTTCTATAAATTACACTTCTGTGTAAGACAGGCTGCCTAGATATGCAGATGTTAAGAACTGGCTAATCCTAAGTAAACCTGGTAAAAACGTTTGCCTTCTTAAATTTTCCACTGAATTAATTGTAGAAATTGTGTCACGGAATCAATAAAGTGACAACCCTATAATCTTGATGTTTGCCACAAGCCCATAAATAGTCTGCGAATGGGGAGAGCTTATTATTCCAGACATTTGGCCCATATCAAGCAGTGGCTCAGAATAAGACATTGTGTCATGCCTATGAATTCAAGATGCAGAAGGACAGTCCAGGTGATCACGGACTTATTTCAGGACTTCACACAGATGTTTTTACATTATTGTTTTCAAGTCCCTGACAAAGGAAAGTGTCCAGCTTGCCTTTTATTAAACTGCAAAAAAATGCTTACTCTTACGAAACTCTTGGAAATGCAAACAGACATGACCGTTACTCACTTGGTGCCTGCATGCGCCAAGTCCAATGAGTATGTAATTTTCCCTATCCTAGGATAATCTCTGACCCTCATCCTCTCTTTCTCTTCACTTTTTTGCTGGCAGGAACTCATACCATTTTTCTCTCCATCCCACGCTCTCCCTCTTTGTTGTGAGAGCTCAGATCTTACAGCCTGATCTGCTCCTGCTTGGATAATTGCAATGTTACCTTCTAACCAATTTCTACCCCTCTGCATTCCTGCTCAGCTGCCAAAATTGTCTGTCTGATCAAATCACGTTCTTCCTTTCCACTGGCCTCCCCTTACCTGTGTGACCAAGGCACTGTGAAATGCTCTTCTGTGTCCCTTCAGCTGCTCATAGATGTCACACTTTCTGCCAGCTCCCAGGCACAGCTCTGCTCTGCCAACTGGACCTGTAATGCCCACTGATGCATTTTGGCCCAAATGCTGTTTGTCCAGTTTGGTTTGTAACTCTTTGGTATAAAACGCCCACCAGCACACAGGTTACATCCTCAGACCCTCCCTGCCTGGGATGACAGTGTCATCTTCCCCATGTTTACCTTCTTCCCCTCTCAGAGTGCGTATACTTTGTGCCTTCACTACAGAGAATGACCCCAGAGTAGTGCATGTAGGGTTTCATGAGCAAACTACACTCCCAGAAATGAGACGAAGTTGCACATAGGTTCAGGGAAGAGGCAACGCTGCAGACTCGTGGAATGGTCTAAACAGCCCCAACAGGGTCTGAAAATGAAACACCCACTACTGTCATCTCCACTTTGCCCACAGTTTTGCAAAGGGATGACAGAGAGAAGTGGGGTGATGGCCAGGGTCACAGATCTCTGGCAGGGCATGGAAAGGGTACCCCAAGCAAGACAGTGCTCCTCCTCTGCCTCTGCAGGGACCTGAACTCATCTTTCCACTGAAGAAGGAAGATCATGCTCTGTCCTACCCCAGGGATGTACTTGCTTGTCAGTCTCAGAGCCTGCAGAAAAGGGCTGCTTCTCTTTATCTACCTGGACTGAGCCTTGGATCTACATGGTGTTATAAGCAAAGTAATTGCTGGAATGAATGCAATTATTAGTATATTTTTAATTAATTTAATGCTACAACAGGACACTGACAAGTCTGGCAGCTGGAGCACCATTCATTCCCAAAAAAAGATACAGCACAATGCTAGCAAGGCAGGCTGGCCCCTGCCGGGTAACCCAGGCACCTGTGCAAGGTATCAAAGACATTTTCTTGCTTAATACTGTTCATTAAGTCTGTATTTTTCATTATCTGAACTGAAAGCAAATGGGAATTCTTGTCTGTGTGTAACCACAGAAGATAAAAGTCCTAGTGAGTGGAATAAGAGGCTGGGAAAACCCTACTGGGAATGCTGGGCTCAGGAGGTACACCATCCTCCACCTGAGGACCACACTGCCTCTGCCCCACTGTAACCATCTCACACTGGGGAAGCCCACGGGTTGGCTGGCTGGATGCTTACAAGGATCTCTAATTAGGAGGAAAGAAATCCCTGCAGAAAGCTGAGCATCCCACATAAGGTCAGATGGGAAACTGGAGATAACATTTTTTTAATAATTGGCTGTGGGAAATGAGCATCAAGCTGCACTACGGGCACCTGCCAGCAGGACATGTCAAGGAAGAGGGCTGGCTGTACAGGCAAAAACAATTAAGGAAAAATAATAAAGAAAACCAGACAACAACCTAGACTAATTCCTTCTGTGTTTGTCAAACTTCCTGGGAAAGCAGGAATAAGCTGCAGAATGAAGCCAATTTGTCAAGTGAAGTGACAAGATACTCAGGAGACGAAACATTAACAATTCCCACCGAGGAATACTAAGGCATTTTAAAGGCATAATATAATCAAGCTTTGGAGCAGGTGAGTTTGTGTGTCCCCTCTCACAAACAAGGAAACTGAAGTGTAGAGAGGAGAATAACTTATCCAAGAGTCACTGTGAGTCACAAGTCCAACATCCCCAAGTCACACTGCTCTGCTCTAACCACCACCGTTCACAGGAGGCCAGGGAACAGCATGTTCAGGAACTGCTCAGCACAAACACAGCTGGTACTAAAGGAAAGCTCCGAGCTGTAGGCACATGGGGATGTCCTGCTTTTTGGAGCCAAGGTGGTGGTGGTGCAGGGATGGCCCAGCATCACCGCACCAGAAGCATGAAAAGCACAGGGTTCCGTGGACTGCAAGTACCTTTCCATCCAGCTGTACCGGGACTGGGATGGTAATGAGATTCGGTCCATGCTTAGTTGACTGAAACATATGCAGCAGGATTTAATGCGGGCTTTTTGTTGTGGGTGGGTTTTTTTTTTTTGTACCTGGCATCTGTAAGGGGCAACCAAAGGAGATAGAAAAGAGTAGACTGAATGTGAATGAGGCTGATTCGCATTGCATGGATCCTGGAGGATTCAGGGATAGAATCAACTTACAGGTTGCAGGTGTTGTCATAAGAGCAAGGAAAATAGAAAGTTCTTCAAGCCCTGAGTTCTGTCCCAAAGATACACCACTTGGGATCTTGCATGATGCTTCAATAGTGATTATACAACCAGAAGCTACTCCCAAGAGAAATTAATAACCTGTTTTAAAGTTAATAACCCCAGGTTATTTCTATATTATACAAGGTTACTTATACAAGAGCTCTTGGCACGCAGCACCATCTGCTGAGTGGCAGGTCCGGGAACTGGCGCCGTTACAGAGCCGTCCTACACTTTCCCTCCGAAAGCAAATCTGTCAGCTCTCCCAGACACACCAGCTCTTATCTAACACATCTCAGCAGCAGCTCAAAGCAAACAGACAGACTGAGGTGCCCAAAGCTGGAGCCAAGAAAGTTACACCTTTACTTGCCTGCTCTCTGCACTGACTCCACCTGCAAACTTCTCCCTTCCCTCCTCCTGCGTGGGCAGTTTCCTGCCGTCTGCCTTGCTGCTCCTGATCCAAGCAAAGATTTCCTGAACACACCACTGACAAGAACGAATTTTTCAGCTTGGCTACTCCCTGAGTTGCCAGGGGGATTTTTTTTTTTTTTTTCAATTGAACCCAAAATTAAAAGAAAGAAAAATCCAAATTTTCATGAAGACATATGATGGGGAGAAAAAAGCATTTGCTTCAAGCTGAATTGAACCTTGTCTTCACAGTAGCTTTTAAGTATATTTTAACATAAGAATGCAGTGATTTTCAAAGCAAAAAGTACATATTCCTTTCATTTTGAAAATATTTTTTCTCTAGCTGCTATTTTTCTCTGCTGCTATTCCTGAATGTATCTTTCAAGCTGCCTTTCTCACTGCCTGCAAACCTGTCTCTTCAAACAATTTCTCCTTTCATCTTGTCAGCATCAGTAAAATTCACAAATCTGTCCTTCCTTAAATTACCACCCTGTGCCTTGTCTCCTTTGGATTGTTAGCTTTTTAAGCAGAAAACTTGCTTTGCTTGTGCTATGAAAAAGAGAGTGTAAACGTATGGTGCTCAACAGAGACCTTATGTTCTTTTATATGGGCACGAGAAATGAGGCTTGTCCTTCCCCCTGCACAGAGCACAGCACCCAGTGCCCATGAGGATGGAACCTGGTGAGTGTGAGCACCATGACCCTTCGAGCTATCCCCCAGCCCCCTGGGCATGGACCACCAGAAAGCCAACCTCTTAGAGGGAAATGGAGATTGGCTACTTTGGTAGGGATTCCTGGAGAGCCGCCAGTACCTAACACGACATGTCTTTTTTCATATGAGCATAAAAAAAACCAGGGTATGCTCTTCCCTTTTCCCAGAGCTGGTTAATCATTTTCAGCTCTGCCTAGGCACCAGGGCTGGCCCTGGTAGTGCCAAAGCCAGTGGCATGAAAGCTCTCCTCTCCATTTGGTGTAAAGTCCTATCTGAAAAACAAACACACAATTTCGCATATAAGAAACACTTTTTTCTTTTTACAGGTTTTTTACAGAAGCAGGATAAGCACCTGTGCACAAGCTGATGCTTCAGACATTAAACATCATGTTTCAGAGAACAGCCTGACACATGCAGGACCAGATGTCCCGCAGGGCTGTGCAGCCACAGGGCTGCCCAAATGGAGCACAGCAATGCCTGTTCAGCGCTTCTCAGGACAGGGAAAATCCAGCAACAAAACCCCATGAGATGCTCAAATTAATGCCAAGTGGTCAGTCTGGCACCACTACCTCAACAGAAACATTTTAACACCAATTTCTCCCTCCTGTGCAAAGCAACCTGTCTCAGGAAAACCCCTTTCACTTAAAAATGCAAATTACAGGCATTATTTCCTTATATCTAGGAACAAAGTACAGAGTAAAATATTGCTGTTTACCACCAGCCCTGCTTTGCAGAGATGTACGCCCATGTGGGGCAGTGCCCTGGGCTGCGAGGTGAGCCCACCACCAGGGTTCGGGCAGGTTTGCAGGTAAATGAGGGAGCAGCAGCCGTTCACCCGCGCTGGCACACGCGGCAGCTGGATGTGCTGCAGATGGGGGCTCGCTCGGATTCCTCCCTTGCTGCTAAAGCGCTTGCTGAAGTTAGTGTCTTTGGGATAAAGAATGACTTCTCTCAAAATAAACACGGTAAATTCTTAGAACTCATCTAAGCAGCAAAGGAAATCCCCTGACCGAACCGGGTCCGATGCAGAGTTACACGCTGAGAAACTTTGCTTGTTTAACAGAGAGGCTTTCTCCAGGGTAATAAAACTCTCACATTGCTGTGCCAGGGATTTTCCATTAGGTGTGTGTCAGCGGGTGGTGGGAGCTGCAGTTTCTGTGGCCAGTCATAGAAGTGGAGTGAGATCACCCCAGAGAAGCCAACCACAGATCCCAGTGAGTCCACAATGGCAAGAACTGGGAGGATAGCTGTGGGAAGGGAGGATTGCATACAGCTAATGGGTCCCCCAAAGGTTTGGTGGTTTTTTTTTTTTCCATACACATCCACTAATTAGCAGTCATGTTCAACTCTGACAACACGGTCCCAAGGCTTCTCCATTTTCCTTCAACGAAGGGGAAAGTCTCTCGCTAGAGAGGCCAAGTTAGGTAGATGTAGAGCTCCGTCATCTTCTCGCCTGCCCGAAGCCCCAGAAGCAGCCCCACAGCATGGAGGCAAAGGGCAGCGCCACACAGCAGCCCCTGCCCCTCCAGCCCTGGGGGTCTCCAGGGAACGCAATGGACAGACCATGCTCAACTCCCCCGTCACTTGTACTGTACCAGGCAGAAGCGGCTTCGCCCAGGCTCAAGGGAGCAGTGATTTAAGGTAGGGGTGCAGGACCTCAGTTCAGAAGATCCCATAGCTGGTGAACCTGCAACTCTCTGTTACTTATTGATGAGGACAAAGAGCAAAGGACTCAGATTCATATCTGAGTCAGACCAAACCAATGCCTAGAGCAGCCTCAGTTACAACAGCACTATAAGCATCTCCCTCGAACGATACACTACATCACCATGGCCTCTTCTTGCTCATGTGTGGATTTGTACACATGGGATAGTGTGAAGGGGACATATTTTTTAAGGTGCGAATGCAAGGATACTCAGGTCTGCAGCCATGAGGTTGCAGCCACACACTTTTTCAAAGAGAGCCTTCCTTTTGACATAGTTTTCAAATCACATAACCCTGGGCTGGGGATGTCAGTTAAGGTTAGTGGCCTTTAACCTTCTGTATCTTAGTATTGCTTTCCCCACCAGTTACAGACAGCCGTCCTGATGGGCCCCCTGAAAGCCCAGAGAGTTTGGCTATGAAACAGAAGAACATACATTGACTGTACCTACCCCACTACTATCAGATTTCATCATGGTAATGCTAATGCACAGTAAACAGGCAACATTTCCCTGACAAGACCATGATACCATCGCATACCTCACTCTCAAATCAGGTCAATACCAATCTACAGTTTCATGATGTAAGATTTCAGAATGGGCCTGGTGCCTCCAAAGTACCAGAGTGGATTGATGAAGGTGACACAGAGCCACCAAGGAATCACAGCACTTCTCCTGAAGCAGTACTGGCCAGCTTGACATTCAAAGGTCATTTTCATTGCTCAAAACCACCACAATATCCCTCAGGACAAGTCCAGTGGATATTTGTATCAATTCCTTCAGGAGTACAAACACTGACCTGGCTGCCTAATGGCATGGCTCTCCCAGACACAAGCTGAGGAGACTGTGCAGCGCCCAGCCTGTGCGTGGGGTGATAAACGACTCCCACCTCCTCTGCAGGCAGGTACATGTGGTGTCCCAGTGGGGTGGGGGCTAAATGCTGGTTGCAATGGAGCTATATCCAGTCTTAAAAAATGTCAGGAGTGCAAGTAAAAAGCCACTGCTGAAACTGCATATGGAATGACCTTAAGACTTGCTCTCTAAGAGAAATTTGCTCTTTAAACAGGAGCCCAACAGAAAACTCTGCGGATCCTGTCTACAGTTAACTGTGGAAAAGTCAAGGCAGAAAGACCCACACACTCCTGCAGTCCCCAGGAAGCAGAGGCACAATACAAAGGGACTACAGGGGGCCAAGGGAGGTAGATGCTCCAATGGCTGGGTAACTCAGCTGGAGCCAAACACCTCCCACCACCCAGGTCCTTTTGACAGCCCCAGGGGCCACCACTCCACATCCTGAGATGGCACCACAGGAAGCTGACTGACATTCTTCAGGGAAGGAGTGATGAGGGAAAAACTGAGCTTGAGCACACCCCATGCATGGCATTGCTGAGCCTGGACCCTACACCCAGGTACGAATGTACCTCAAGGCTCAAGGAATCTGCAAGCTGTTTCCAAAACACTTCCCAGCAGGTAAACACAACAAAGCAACTATCCACCTTCACGGCCAGGCAGGAGACATCTTCAAATGGGAGAGACTTTGCAAGGGAAGCCAAACTGCCCCACGCACTCCGAGAGACTCTGGCAGGTTCATCAGTTTGTTCCTTAAAAATGGGCACTGGGTATAATGAAAGTATGAAATCTGTCTTTTCTGGTCTTCTCTGAAAGCCAAGAAATATGATTCCAGCCAGCAGGCTGGACAGCAGCAGGGAAAGTAGCGAGCTGGTCCTGGCAGTGCTACAAGCAATGTAACAACAGGGGAAAGGCAGCTACGGGATTGATGGAGCCAGGAGACTGTGTAGAGGGAAAAAGCAAGTGTTGAAAATGGCAGTGAGAAAGGCAAGAGCTCTAAAAAAATAGAAACTGAGGGGAAGAAGGAGCTAATAAAGCTGCAGCAAGTTCACCTTTTGTGAGAACACTTGCATTTCTTTACAGTCTCCCTCCTTGGTTGAGGCAACAAAGCATGGGATGGCTCCAAAAGATTTGAAACCAACTGCATCCCGCTGGAAGGATGGGTCCAGCCAGAAGCAGACCATGTGAAACTAATAAATAAGGGGGAAAATGAGACAAGGAGGAAATTTTCAGGAGGCTGGGGGTGGGGGGAAGACAGTGAAATAATGTCTTGAGAATGACGCACTTTTTGTAAAACATTTTCAAGAGATGGCCAGGAAAGGGGTCTGATCCTTTCAGTATCTCGCACAAAGCACTAGGCACCATGCAGATTCATCTGCAGGCTTGTTCCTCTACTGCAAGGAAATATCCTCGTAGATATAAGCTGCTGAGGCTGAACAATTTGACATGAGAAACCTTGCGGGAGCTAGGCACGGACCGCCAGGTATGCACCAAAGCACCTCGGGAGAACAGCCTGTCTTGCCTGACCTCTTAGCAGTGTGTATGGCATGTAATTTAGGTATGAGATTTATTTCTGTGACATGGTGTGTTGCATTAGTGCCTGTGCTTGGTGTTAAACAGCTACTATATTCTGTCTCACATCCAGAAGGACGGCTGCCTTAGGTCAGTGCTACAGGAACTTTAAAATAAAACATAGCATACGTTCAGAATGACTAATACATTCCCTGATGCTGGCTTACATGGAACATGTTGAAAAAGTTGCTTTATTTTGTGTCTGTTGTTTAGAAAACGTGACTCTGCATCCATTGTGCTGGGCTCAGGGACACAGACAGCTTCCCCATGTGAGCACAGGGATGTGGGGATGCAGCTCGTCTTGATGGGGAACAGTTGGGGAGCAGCCAGCACCCAACACCTCTCCCCAGGGAGCCTCTGCAGAGCTGCTCTGCGAGGGGCAGGGTGACTTTCATTCATGTTAAAACTGAGCCTCTTTCACCATGTCTAGGAAGGAGCCCGAGTCCCCCTGAAACGGCCACAGCTCTGGGAGAGCCCAGCTGAGGGAAACTGAGGCTGCTCATGGGCTTTAGAGCAATGAAACCCAGTGCGCAGTTAGCCCCATGGCCCCTGTCTGCTACAGGAGCGTGATGGCAACACCCCGAACCCATCGTACCCCTCCGTCTGTAGCTTTCTTGCTGTTTCCTGGCTCCCTCCCTCAATCACTTTGGTCGTACCCATCACGGGTCCGCACTCCTTTAGCTCTTTGCGTTCCCCACTCACTGCTGACAGGCATCTAAACCTGCACTGGGTGCACAGCACCTGCATCTGGGTGGGAGGTGAGTTTTGAACAAAGCAGCAGGTTTCCTTTCCCAAAGGAGTATTTTAATTTTTTTATTAGCTAGTTTGATCATTTGTTAACGAAATATTTTTTAAAAACTAGCAAACTTCAACTAGTAACAGCAGAAAACCACAACTACTGACTAATTAAAGCCTTTTTCTTACATACAAAAAACAAGACCACCCAATGGCAAAAGCAGAACTGATGAACCCTGCTAGGGATTTCTTACATGTCTTTGGCCCCCTCTGCAACACACAGGAAGGATGATCTTTAATTGTACCCCACAGACATGCTACTTATTAGCTGATTGTTTATTTTTGAAAAGATAAACAGAAGTATCAGACCAGTGCTGATTTACTGAAGAGTACTCTGAATTATCTGGAGCTGAGAATTAAGATATACATCAAATTTAGATCTTGCATCCATTCTGGTTTGAGCTACTTTGGTTGGGTGGGATTAAAATCACATTAATATAATCCTTCTTTTCTCCCCCACCCAAACCCCAGGCATCAGAAAAGATCTCCCCAGATCCTCCTTGTAATGGTAACAACCATCAGGAACATCATTTTCAGAAGGTGGCTCTGGAAGGATTTAAAAGATACCGAGCACACTTCTGTCACATCAGAGACAGCTACAAGATGCATTTGTGCTCTTCAGCTGCCTTCGCTCAACCACCCGCTCAGAAAAGATATCGAGGTGCTTGCTAGCTTAAACACAACTCAAAAAAAAAGAAAATTAATGCAGTCCGGAGTATTTACTGATCTTGAGGGCCAGTTTTTTACAGTGGCTGTGGAAAGTAAGCTGAAATCCAACCATACCTGGACTTCTGCTCACCTCCACATGGCACCTTCACTGACTTGCCATCATTGTTATCAGTAACTCCTATGCAACTGTAACACAGAAAGGGAAATAAAATGAGACACTTACCCTCCTTCAAAGATCTTGATCCTGACTGGCTCCCCTCTTTTGGTTACAAGAGCCTCTTCTTCCAATTTTCCTCTTTTATCCTCTTCCTTCTCAGCTCTAGTTATATCTTTTCGACCTTCATTAGAAAGGGGCGAAGGCAAATGAACCTATCTCCCCAAAAGAGCAAAACAATCAATGATTACATACAAAATCACTCTAAGACAGACACAGACCAAACAGCCTCAGAAAGAGACAGCAACCTACCGCACATGCTGCTCCTGACAGCTAAGTGCAGTAATTAGGACATCCTCTCAACAGCCAGGGCCTCTGCTTCTGGATTTTGAGCCCTGCTGGTTATGTTATATTTACTGTGACTGCTTACAAGTTTTTAAATCACCCCCTGCATATGGTGGCTCAATATTATCCAGTTCTTGCCAGCTGGAAAACTGAGGCATAAAGAGAAGTGTCTTGGCTGGGGTCACTCTGAACATGTGGTAGAACCATAGGTCTCTGTTCCCAAATCCACTGCTCTGTCCTTGGATAATCCTCTCTCTATTATATGCATCTACAAAGGTCTAGAGAGGAGGCATCTGTAGAATTCATATATTTAACCTCAACCTTTGGGTTTCCCCCACATACACGCACATTCACACAAATTTGGACTTTAGCCACATAAACTTGATATAAATCTCTTGACAGTCAAAGCTCTCGGGCAATTTCCTTTCACCAAAACTTGGTTGCCAAGGGCACAGCACAGAGAAAGCCACAAAACCAACAGGAGAAAATAACCCTCAACCTCTCCAGATGTTCCCAGGGTAGAATTTGTTTTTTCACTGTTAAAATTGCCACCCCTTGTTTGGACCAAGGTTTAAGTCATGCACTGACATCTCAGCTAGCATATTTAATGTTATTTGTTATAGTATATGGACCTAAACATTACAGCTGCCTCTCCAGCTCTGCATGATGCCAGGGGAGCTCTCCACACCCAGAATGAGATCTTGGGACATTGCCCCTCTACGACCTAACAGCACAACTAGCAGGGGCCTCCAAAGCTCTGAAAGAGGACTGCAGATTGCCTCTCACCCAAGTGCAAGAAGATCTTTGAAGTTCAACTGAATTACCCCTGTCCTGGCTTTATATATAATTTATGGGAACAGATTGAAGGCATTTCAGAGACCAGGGTTATGAAGAGGGATTTTGGTGTGAACGAAGCCAAAGAACTGGCAGAAGTCAAAAGCAGAGCTGGTCACCCTCTACACTTCATAGCTGCTGGAAAGAGTGGCAGCTCTCAAGGGTGATTCATCTGCCCTACCTTAGACACTTATCTTAAGGGAGGATGAATCACACAAGAGGTGCCTCTTTGTCTCCCATGGTTATAGGGGAAGCCAAAGAGTGATTAGCTCAAACCCAGACTTGCAAAATTCAGAGGGCTTTAACCTGGCCTCCACAGCAGCCAGCTGCCAGTACTGCCCTTAGATTCTCAGCAGGAGAAGAGATGGACTCACTGAGATGTAGCTTTACAAAACTGAGGTCAAACATTTCAAATTTGCCCAGTAATTTCAGAAGCTCAGCTCGGAGCATTACCTGCACCCGGGACTGCTCTTTGCCCCCGGAGCCAGCTCGCGCAGATGATCCCACATCCACACCACCAGACCGACCTAACCCTTCCTAGGTCCTCCTGGGAATGGTCCCTGTCCTGTCCTATCTCCCTAAATGTGCCCAGGAACTGCTCAGGAGAGGGCTATCAGCCCAGGACAGAACAGTGCCAGGAACCAGTTTCCAGCAGAAACAGTCTTGAGCTGTGTCTCTGGGCATGGAGACATCTGTGCCCAGAGGAAATCAGTGGCAGGAGACACACTGAGCACCTTCAAAAATTAGACCTTGGCCATTGTCACTTCACCTCCTGATATGAGCTACATGCTCGTAAAAATGCTAGTGATAACCTTCCCAGTTCAGTCCCTTATTTACTGAGGAATACAAAACAATTGACTTGCTAGATGTAGCATGAGGTTTATTTATTGCAGCTTTTGAAAGCACAAAACATAGACAGATGAAAGGCACCAGAGAGAGCCAAAATCATACAGTCACTACTATCCCCTTTTACAATCTCATTTAATTTACAAAGTGTGCAAGCCCAATACAGTGTAATTAGCCATCCCTACATGCACGCTGGAGCCTACAGTCACTTCAGAATTGATCTGCTCAGTAAATCCCACTGGTAATTTAAAAACCAAGCCAAGTTTGTAGATTGTATACACAGTACTACTGCTTGCCGGTAGCTTGCTGCATGCATAATTGTACAAAATATTTGAGTTTTTTTACGTTTTCTGTTGTGTTGACTGACAACTTCTAGTTACATCAAGAAGAAAATATTTAAGAAAAATAGCTAGAGCAGAGTTCACTGAAGGTTGAACTTTCAACCTCTGATTGATGCTACTGCTATGCAGCTCCTGTTAATCGCATCTTCCTGAGTAACCAGCAACGCTGCTTCCTAATCTGTGCTAGTCATAGGCTTTTTAAAAACTAAACTGAGGATTTCACTCCTACTGATCATCTAATCAAAACCTATTTCTCTGCCTGGCATGAGCTCAATTTATCTCCACTGAAATTACCATAATTTCTGCAAACCTCACTCCTTTAAGCAGCAGGAACTAATGTCAGAACTAACATGAATTTGGCAGGACAAACTCTGACTTTTGCAAGCTGTACCATGGAAACCTTAGCTTCTACAACCAGTCAGCTTTTAAGGTTTTTTCTGAAAGGCGTTTGAGTCTTTTGAGCAAATGCATGCAGTGAAATATGTATTTTGATGAGTAAGGGCTTAACCATTCCTGTCCAGAGCTTAACCTTTAAATTCAGGGTATGAGAGTCTCGTATTTCTGAAACACACACTTGGTGTGCATTTTAGCACCATGTCAGACAGCAAAGCTCAGAGGAGCACAGGCACTTCTGTTGGAGAAATCAAGGATGGTATGACAGATAAAATCCTTTGAAAACGAGTGCATAAATATCGAGCATTAGCATGGTTATTGCACTGCGCAGGTAATTGTCTGCTCCTATGTCCCTAGAAATTCTGTCTTTTGGATTTCTGCAGAAGAATGGGAGAAATGTTGAATAGAAATAAACATTTATTGAATCAAAGTGACTCTACTGTGTATTTTAAGACATATTTATAAGCAGCAGCTGCAGCAGCGATTATGGTAAATTTAATATTCAGAGTTCATTTCATGATACAGAAATAAAATGAATAATCCATCAATATAAATTGACTTGAGATGAATATCAAATTGCAAAATCTTTAGAGCAATTCTGTTTGCTAGTCTACATGAACACGATTTGGATTAAAGGGACCTGCATGGTTCAGCATTAACCAAGAGGGGAAAAGTCTGGCCTCAAAATGAGCTACATAACACTAAGCAGCTACCAGAAGTGTCTCAAAGACTTCTCTGCCTGGCCAGTGCCTTTGGCGAGCTCTGCCCCTGTGAAGCTGCTTGCCTCGCTCCCCTTAACTCTAAAGGCCAGGTATAAAATACCCTTAGATACCTGCAAAAGCAGGCAGACAGCTAAGGACATGAACTACATGGACCAAACACCACGTGTGTTTTAACAAGACACCACATCTAACCTACTGAGGCACTTCTATAAATGTCACTGCATGCCTTTACACTTCTTTAGGGGCCTAGAGTACACTTGCAAATCTTCCTTTAATATTTTTAAATACTATAAGCATGCCTCTCCATGTTCATTAATGTGAGATCAGCAGATGCACAACCAGACAGAATCCCATTTCCCCAAGGTAATCCTTTTTCATTTATAACATGCAAAACGTAGGGAATTATAACAGCATTTATTAAAAAAAAATAAAAAAGAAAAAAGTTGTAAAGCTATTTGAAATATCAAGACAAATGCAAATCAAGACTAATGCTTTGTGCTTGAGCAGTGGCAGTTCATGGTGTGGTGGTGATTCCTACATGTTCTTTTGATTACAAGGCAAGTAGAAACTGGAGAACAGAAATATGGCACATTGCCTTTGAGCAGGCTTGCCTTTTTTTTTTTTTTTTTTTTTATTACAGGGGGTTTTCGCTTCTTCATTCTAAAAGTTTCACTGAGAACAAATGCTTACCAAACTGAGAGAGGGATGAATAAACTCCTACTAAACTAAGAATAGCAATTCCCCATCCCTTGTCCCCCTCTTCCCATGTATCCAAATGGATGAGGAGAAATATATAGGATTGCATTACCTCGGTCATTTTTGGCTTCCTGGAGCTGGATGGGACAAGCCTGCCTGCCTCTGGACGTGGAGCAGTAGCCATGGTGTAGGTTTCCTTGCTCACCTTCTGCTTGGACCTCAGGAGGGACAGGGCTGCTTTAGTAGATATACCTGGAAGGTTAGGATTATACAAGCTAATACACCAGCTGGCATACACTGAAGACCGTCGATCAACTTGCTGGATATGATTTGGCTTTATGTAGTTTAAATAGCACCAACTGACATTAGTGGTTGTGTGGAGACTGGGGAACTGAAGTACCTTCTTCATGTCTGTACCTTCTCGAGACTTCATTGCACTATGAGTGACCTCGGACAGAGGTGCAGCGCTTGCAGGGTTTGGTGGAGACTGCTCCACCAGTTCTTTGGAGTCTTCTTTCTTCACGGGTTGCAAAGATGCCTTGCTGAGGAACTGCTTGCCAGCTGGCTGCTTATACTCTTCCAGTGCCTCAAAACTTGGAGAACCTGAATGGGACACAGCTTGCTGCAAAGTACTTGGGATTTCCTTTGGCTCTGGCTGCTCTAAAGACAAACTAGGTGGTGTTTCAACTTCGACCCTGCCTTGGCTTTCTGCAAGAAAGTGAGATTTATCCTGCTTTTTCCCTTCCTCTATTGCACTGGGTGGCTTCACCACTTCCAACTTCTCTTCTGCTTCAGACACCTCCTCCTCTTTCACTCTTTTCTGTTGTTGTGTTTCCATTGTCAGCTCCAAACTTCCAGCTGGAGAGAGCATCCTTTTGCTTCCGCCGACTGTTGATGGGCCTCCTTCCAGTCCGAGGACATTGTCTGATGGGGAGGTGAGTGGCATGTAGCCTTTTCGCTCTGGTAAGGGTAAGGGCACTCTCAGATAGGGGCTCTGGAAAATGCTCCTTTGATCCTCCGTGATCATCTGTGCCAGATCGAAACCTAGTCCATGAACATCAGCGCTACAGACTAGGGTGCCCTTGGGCTGACGATCATCAAATTTCGGGAGGACAATAGAAGAGGAACTGCACTGGGACTGCGTGACCAGGATCTGGGACAGCGTTGTGTACATCGCGCTCCCATAGGACGGCATATTTGTCTGGATGCGAACAGGGACAACAAGTGACACCATTGGGTCTGACCTTGTAGGAACGACGAGCTGAGATGTGGACACAGACACCGAAGGACTTGTTGTGCACGTCAGAGGGTGCAACCTACTGTCCGAGCCATATTCTGTGCACGGGGAAAGATTGGAGGTTCCTGCTGCTGGGAATATACTGGATTTGATCTGTGGTAAATGTCCACCAGCTTCACCTGGCAACTGGAGAGCAAACTGGGACTGAAGAGGCAGAAAAAAGGCTGAAGGGATCGGTGAGGAGCCAGGGTAATGCACTGGCAGGAATGAAGGATGCTGCCTGAAGGGCATGTCGGCAGGGTGTGACATTAACGGAGGAGCGATATGAAGCGGGCCTGGGTGGATGAGCGTTTGGGGGAGGGGCAGTGGTGGGCTCTGAAATATGGAAGGAGGAATCTGGGGCATGGTGAACTGAGCAGAGAGGATGTCGGACATAGTGTGCGCAGCAAAGAGCTCCGCAGACTGCCCGGGCTGAGGCAGGAGGTGCTGGTAGGGAAAGATAGAAACCTGCGGGGACATGAACTGCTTTTCATGCAGTGTTAGCTGTGGTACGGGATGGTGAAACACTTGCAAAGCTTCTGTGTATGGCTGGGTGTATGCTGGCGGAGGGCTGTCTTTTGGCTGACTCTTTTCACTAGGGTAAGTACCATGAGACGGCAAAGGGGATGAAGATGTCAGCTGATGGGGCAGACTTGTTGAAGGAGATTTACTTGAAGAAGGAACGGGATCTTCTGTCTCTGGCCGGCCTGCTGGGGTTGAGTCTGGCTCATGCTCTGGGTGTCTGCTGAGGGATGCTTGCCTGACCAGAAAGCATTTCCTTCTCTCCTGTGGAGCTGAGGAGGCTGAAGGGCCAGGGGTGGAGGCAGGAGTGGATGACAAGCTCCCATAGTCAAATGATTTACTGCGGGTCTCTGACATCTGGGAAGGATGTGACACGTTCGGTGTCTGCTCAGAAGCAGATCTCCGCATTTCCCTGGAATGATGATGGTGGCTTGGTACCATCAACATATGTGAGCCAACACCAGGCGGCTTTGGGTGGGACTCGGAGGGCTGGCTACTTGACTCGGACTTGCTGTGATCTTCACGATCGAACGAGACAGAGTGGCTGGAACTGTGGGATATGCTGCTTTCCTGACTTGGGCTTCGGGTGAGAGAGACTGATTCAAAACTGGACTCTCCGGAGGACTGAGCCATTTCTGCCAGCCGCAGCCTCTTCTTTTTCGGTGGGAGTTTCTCCGCAGGGAGCTGAGAAAGTGTCTGGCTCCTCTGCGGCCACTGAAATTCCTCCGTTTTCTCTGGCTCTTTTGGAGGAGGCTCCAGCTCTGTTTCTGGTCTGTCAGGCTCTTCAGTGACCAGAATCTCGGGGACCTGGATGTTGGGCTGGCGTACCAGCTTGGGCTGCAGGGAGTGAGGCGGGCGGCTCTGCTGGGGGGGCGGCTGAGAGGAGTACTGCGACAAGGGTTTGTCTTCCTCCAAGCTGCTCGCCTGCTCGATAGAATCAGACTTCTCAAAGGAGCTCGTATGCTGGATGACAGATATCTCCTTTGAGGTTGTTCTCCTCTCTTTACCCTCCGCACTTGAAGCCGGTTTGGTATTCCTGGGATGAAAGCTGCCACTGATATCAGAAGGTGCGGATTTACATGTATCTGCTGGTGACTTAATGGATTCACGGGTCAGGTTTAAAGCGACATCAGATGATGCTGGGTTTGCAAACTGAGCTGTTGGCCCAGCACTGGAGGAAGGAGTGTCAGACAACTCGAAAGCTGGAGGCTCCTCATCATCACCGAGACTCTTTTCCTTTCGCCTCTTTCGTAGTGGGGTGAGCTCCAAACTGCTCCCTAGCTTGTAATGCATGATCTGGGGCCATGTGTCAGGATCCGCAACACTTTTCTCAGTCTCTGAAGAGGTATGGGAAGTGGAAGAATGAGGCTTTGAGAGCTGCAGTTCTGAACAGTAGTATTTCTTATGGGCTTCGTAATTGTCCCTTTTCTTATAGCGAGCACCACATATGTTACACTCATACATGAACCCTTTAACTTTCGGACCCTTCCGTGACTTTTTGGTAAGATCGCTTTCCTTGGTTTCAGGCTCCTCGGGAGGTTTGGAAACAGTTTCTTTGTTTGTGGAGCTAACCTCCTCTGAGATGTATTCCACTCCCAAAGGTAGCTCAATAGCTGGTTGTCGTTTTAGCATTCGAGGATGCGAAGAAAAAGCTTGACTGCGGCTTAAGACTTCAGGCTCCATGATGTGATCATCAAATGAATAGCTACCTCTAAAGGTATGTGGGGAGCTTATAGTGCATGCAGCAGAAGGCATTGAGTGGCTTCTTAGGAGAGGCACTGTCTCTGTGGCACTGTGGGATTGCTGAAGTGACAACAATGATTGTTCGGGCTTAATTTTTTCACCGTGGGATGTCAACACTTTTGATGCATCCAACTGGCTACTGGAACCAGACTTGATATCAAACTGAAACGGTTCCCTATATACACCAGACTTTGGAGATTCAATGCTGCTACGTCTAGATAAAGAGCTTCTTCTAGGCTTAACGCTATCTATTTCACTGGTATCTACAACAGCTTCATTAATTGTAATTAGCTTAGTGATGTGTTCAATGACCTGTGTTCTAGGCACAGATAATGGTACCATACTAGGTTTCTCTTCGGTAGACAAGTGTGGAAACCCCTGGGTTGTGTTTGCAGCTAACGCTGCAGTCCTTTGCCCAATCCTACCACATTTCCCAAAAATAATTTCTGCATAAGATTTTGCATTAGTATTTGGTGGGCTGATCTGCTGCTCCGCACTTTCTGATCGTGAGAAGTAGCCTGACTCGGTACTCCCTTTGCTCCCAGGGCTCAGGAAAGCTTGTTCATCTATCACCTTCTTCCGTTCGCTTAAGCGGAGTGCAAGCTTCTGCTTTATAGTATGGGTATCTTCAGATTTATGGCTCAGAGCATGGTCTGACGAGGGCTCCACGAACTGGCTGCTGTCCTCAAGAGATTGGGACATACTGGAATGAGACAATGAACACCGGTCATGGCTGGAGCCTTGGCTCCCCCCACTCAGCAGGCTGCTGGACAGCAGGGTGTGCTTCCGCCTCGGCGACAGCTCTACCGAGTGGCCCGACATCGCACCCGTTTCCTCCTCTGAATCTGTGCTTTCTCCTTCTGTTGGCTCTTCGAAGTCCTCCCCACCAATCCTTTCCATTTCCAAGCTCGATGGATACATCTCTGCTCCGATCCCTGAGGCCAGCCCAGCTTTTATTCGATGAGCATGAGATTTCCTATGTTTATATAAGTTGCTCTTAGTCTTAAAAGAAAAGCCACATGGAATGCAAGGGTATGGCCTCTCACCCGTGTGTGACCTGATATGTTTTTGGAGCACACTTGGCTTCGCACAAGGCCTGCTGCAGTACTGGCAAATATATTTGCCTGGCTTCTGAGGTTTCTTTTCCTTCTTGTGCACTTCCTCAGCTTGTTTTAAGGAAACTTGTGAAGGGCGAGGGATATAGACCTTTTGAACAGATGGCATGTCCTCTCCAGGAATGATTGGTGAATGGGAAGGTAGGAGCTGGCCGTGGTGAGAGTGAAGCCCAGGTGATGAAAAGGAGCCAGAGGGACCTGGTCTTACTGGATCAACTAGCTGCCACGTGGGACCTTCGAGAACATGTTCTGGTTTCCCAGGAGACATAAATGCTGGTGACAGTGCGTGCTGCTGAAGCTGTGAAACGTGGGGAGGATGCTCAAAAGAGGAAGGCTTAGGTTGCTGCTGATGTCCAGTCTTCTCCTGAGACTCCTCTCTTGGAATCGGCAAAGAACCAGAAAAGTGCTGCTGCGATATGATATCTCGGAGAGGGGTTCCTTGCGAAGAAGCAGAGCTGCCCTGGTACGTAGCTGCAGATGAAATACTGGCTTGGAAAGCTTCTCCTTTGGGAAGCCTCTTTCTTGGACTTTCCTCAGCCTTTTTTGTGCTCTTCTGGCTTTGTTCAGGATCCATGACCTTAAAAGGGTCTTTGAATGCTATTTCGGGAAGGTTTTGGCAGGCTTCATTTATGAATAATAAAGGTCTCTTCTGTAGATTCCCTGTTTTGCCTGCATTTGCTATGAAGCTGGAGCCACCAGGAGATGGTTGTTGATTTAAGATTTTACTAAAGTGTCACTAGTTGCTATTTGATTCAAAAAAAAAAAAGTTTCAAGGTCAATAAAGTTCACATTGGTAACACATGACAAACTACTTCAAAGAGAGAAATTTTTCCAAAACTTTTAGTCCAAATATTTTCCTTGTGAACTTGGTTAAGGCTTTAAACCTTGCCATTTTATTTCAGTTGACAGTGGCAAGCCTTCAAAGTCAAGATGCAACCCACAATGTGTCTCTTGTTTGTTATGCAAACCTTTGAAAACTTGAGACTTTAGTGCTCATCTCATAATGATCTTTTTTTCCTGTGCAAGGAAAATAACACTGAATGGTGTATGTCCCCCTGTGTCTTCCTTCTGTTCCACTTCTGAGTTCAAAAGCCTTGGAAAAGTATTTCCCACATTTCTGTAATTACATCCAAAAGAAAACAAACAGGAAAAAAAATTACTTCAGCATTTGTATTTAAGTAATTAAACACTGCTACTTCCATAGAGGATAACATAGAGGATAAATATTTTGCACAAAAGTAATTCAGAATAACTGACTGAATGTCTACCATTCGTGAGACAGTGCCATTAAAAGTAATCTAAACATACATTGTACTAAGTCAAACCTCAGGGACTCATGCTCAGTTTAATGCACACACAACCTGGCTCTGCAGCAGTAACCAAAGACAGTAACTTGAAACACAGACAGTTTTGAAAAATGTATCAAAACAGTTTTAAACTTGAATTCCTTCTAATCTTCTGCAAACATTTATGGTTTTACAATATGATTATGTTTCCCTTCCAAACAGACTACATAGTAAGGGTGCCTAAATACAAAGCACTGCCTAATGTAGCACATACATTCACTGACAAATAAAAAGCAAGTCTTTTCTGCATAAAATCTGCTCTTAAGCTTGTAATAATCTTCAGTGTCATTTACAACAGCAGGTAAAGAGAAAGAACACACATGCTTTTACCCAAACCTTGCCTCTTTAATTTCCTGCCTTTTGTTACCAAACAATGTTGCAAATCCAACCTCTATAGTGTGCGTGTATTTTGTCCGGGCAGGATGTGAAATTGGCTGTCTGGAAAGGGGAACCCTTCTTACAGTGAGTTTGAATGGGTGGCTCTATTAAACCTACCACCCTCGTCAGCAAATATAGCTGTTAATGAGACACTCGGAAAGGAAATTCTCTGATTCCACTGCAATAAGACAGCATTACCAAGAGATGGAATAGCAAATGG
The DNA here is from genome assembly GCF_023634155.1 of Falco peregrinus. Classification (NCBI taxonomy): domain Eukaryota; kingdom Metazoa; phylum Chordata; class Aves; order Falconiformes; family Falconidae; genus Falco; species Falco peregrinus. The sequence goes on from NC_073723.1 coordinate 121,718,781, forward strand.
GTGGGATACTCCTAAGGAAAAAAGGACGGTGCTCTTTAGGTGAAGTAAATTGATACATGTAATTTACAATGAGAAAAGAACTATCGCCCTTCTTTACAAAGCTATTATCTGCCTTAGGGTGCAGTGCCTTGCTATGACAGAATGGCATCAGTTTAATTATGGGAAATTGCTCATAGCTCTGCTGCTTTGATCCTGTCCCATGCAGGGGGAGGGTGTGTGGCTGCGGCTGAAGTGTAAACCCAGCAAAACAGGGAAGCACAGGGGACCGAGGTTTCAGCTGCACAATGGTATGACTTCATCTTGGGGAGCAATGGTGAAGAGCCAGCAGAAGAGGTTGGTTGCGTTCAACATAAAGTCCTGCAAGATTACCCACTCCTTAGTCATTCCCACAACCCTGTGGACCCTCCACATTCAATGAGGAGAGAGAGAAATGGAGCATAAAGCAACTTTGATTTTGCAGAGTCTCAAGATATGACAACACCCTAGGACATATCATGACCAACTAGACTTTACAAAAGTGGTTAAAAACTGCCTATTCTTTGGACAGGATTGTTTTCACCTAATCTTAGAGGGCCAGAAGTCAGGGTTCGAGTCCTTAGACACAGCTCCTTATACTATCACAGACAGGCAGGTGCCAATGAGGGACCCAGCGGGGGCAATGAGTCCCACATTAAGGTCCCAGTTCAGTGAGACTGATTGCCCTGAGATGTCAGCTCATATTGACTGGGTTCATGGCTTACTTGGCCAGTTGTGGCACCCACATCTTAGGTGAATATACAGAAAATCAGTCCTGTCCTTAAACTTCACCTTCCTTTTCCTCAAATATAGGCTTTGCTCCTCTCCAGCATGAGCTTCACCTCTTCCCAGGACCTGCAGAGCACCTGCACTTGCCCCAACCTGCTAAGAAAGGTGCCTCATGTTTATGGGCTCATTGCTATGAAGAATAATTAATTACATTTTGAAACCCCTTTTTGGAGAGTGCTGGCTCTTCAATGCTGACTAACACCAACCATGGTCTGGGCTAGGCTTAGAGCACTGTACTTACAGCACAGGACTTACTTAAGATCAAAGACAGCTGCAGAGCTGATTTATCATGTAGATTTTTGCCCAAGATGCTGTTCTTTGCCCCACTCATGGCACACAGGGCATGTTAACTTGGTAGAAATGGAGTTAAGCAGAGATTTTTTCAGCAAGCATAAAGCGAACGCTGCCTCCCACAAGCTCAAGCACTCACATTTAAGAACTGCCAACTCAAGAATGCCTGAAAAACATTTTAATAGTGTTTTCTCCTATAGGCTCCCTTTTCACTCCTAAAGGTATAATAATTAGGAATAATGTGAGGAAGCTTCCTGAGATGATTCAGTATCATCCCAAATGTTCATACCATCCTCAGTCTCCTCTGATGAACACATGGGCCCCAGCTGACTTTGTTAAGAACTCTGCACAAAAGTTAACATTTAAAGAATTGGTCAACAAAAAGGCGCACCTGCTGCCTACAGCAGCGAGCACAGCCATTCTCGGGCAATTCAGGCTACTTTCCACATATTTTTTCCATTACTGGAAATGGCCCCTGGAATGGCAATGGCAATCTCCTAGCTGGATGCAGTTACTCCAGATGGAAAGCACTCCAAAGAAAATTCAGCAGTGAAAATGAAGTGGTAGTAAAAAACTAGGTCCACCCAGTTAAAAGCTGTAGGAGGCCTTCTCCCCTGTGAACCTCAAGGCATGGTGAAGGAAGGGAATGAGAGCTTCCAGCAAGCTGGCTGCAGATGCCTGGCACTGCTCCGCTCAGCTCAGATACAACCTAGAGTAACTCAGGAGCATCTCGTTGCATTACACCAGATAAGAGATCTTGTTCCCACTGCTCTGTCTTTCACTTGGTGCATCCCTCCAGCTGGCAGAGGCAGGGGGGCTGGCGCAGGCCAGCCCTCCACAGAGCTCCTCTGCACACAGGCAGATGCCTGCTGGCTCCTGGACTTAGTGGGACTAAGGTGGGTGGGAAAAGAGACTTTTTTTTTTCTTCCTTATTTTCCTTCCAGTTTCTGTACTCCTTACCTCAGTCAAAATCTACCTTCAGACTTGAGCCTTTTAATATTCATCACACTTCCCCAATTCTCCCATTTTTTCTCAGAAAAGGCACATCTTTTGGTTTCACTTTCATCTCCTCCTCATGACCCGAGTAGCTTCTTCTTTCTGTCATGTGTTATGCCTCTACTATTTTTGCTTATCACTTTCACTTAGTGTGTATTCTGCACTGTGCTCTCTGCAGAGCAGCACAACAGCAGCTAATGCACAGCAAGACAGCACATGGCATTGGCACATCAGGAAATCTTTTAAGAAAAAAAGTCACATGGATTTTGTGGCACATGGTTTCCAGCTGTTAACATTGCATGTCTGTGGGCATATCCAAAGTACAGGCACTAAAACTGGGCATTCCAGCTATTATTTCTATTCAAACATAATTTCTTAGGGTTTTACTCTACATGCAATAGAGCGAACATGAACAGAAATGCCTGTTTCATTTGCAGTGGTGGAAACAAAGACTGCCACCTGATGAAAGAAATCAGTGACAAAATTCCTTCTGATTCTAACGGGACCAGAATTTTACCCTAAAGCCTGAAATAAAATGCTTAGAAATGCTCTATTAGAAAGCCACAATTGTTGATATTTTTAATTACTTTATTATGGCTGAAATGAATTCCTGCAAAGCGGCCCAAGCACAGAGTCTCTCCCAATTCTAAGCCCCACCTAAGTCCTCCTAAAGGGTTTGAGGAAACGCTAAGTAGTGTTGAGCCTTCGGCTGGTCCCTCTGTGCCTGAGACTATACCACATATATGCAGCCACACACCCAGACAAGCTCTTTACCATTGGATTTAGGATTGAGACCCCCCATAAGTCGGAAGAGAAATGCTGCAGGCTGCACCTGCCACCTGAGCTCCCGGTGGGGACATCACTGAAAAGACATGTGAAGGCATCAGGTCTTCTTCTGCACTGTAGTTGGCCTCCAGAATTCATTCCTTTCAAGCGATGTGGAAACTGCAGTGCTTAGCTTTCTGTCCCTTGCCTTTTGTTTCCAGGACACTGAAACATATCGTTACAGTAGATCCTGTTGATGGCAAAACTCTGCTGTTGGCAATACTCAAGCAAATGGAAGGATTTTCTCCAGTGCTTGGTCCTCTCCCAGCCAGATCAAGACGCAGTGTGACTAGTGGGAAGACGTTACAACTCTGCCTTTCCTCTATTTTTTATTTTTTTTTCCAACCATAGCAACATTTTCTTCTATAACACCTAATTTGAGCCTGTTTTTAAGAATGCAAAGTTTATTTGAGAATGTCTGCTGTGCTGCTAGAAGATCTGCCTGTTTATTGCTTGTGATAACTTTTACGCCATTTGGGCAATTTTAACTAAACTTAACTAATTACCAACATCTGACATATGTTAAATATATTTTAAATCTTAGAAGTTTTGTGGAAGTGAGTGAACTAAGTAAAACAAAAGTTCCTATTGCTGCTCCTCTGAGGGACAGATGCAGCTCCCTTCTTATTGGCAGCCATTAAAATGTCCCATCTACGGAAAAGCCACATTCAGCATTTACCCCTTTTTAATTTACCGAGGAATCAATCTGGACAGACACATCTGGACAGAAACATTTCAGTAGCTCAATATGTTCCCCAGTTCTTGCAAAAAACCTGCAAGTCCACACTTTACAAAAGCAGATGAGGTGATGGGCAAAGCACAGGGTGGTAGGGCACTCTGCTACCTGGAGATTGTGGCCTTTGCAACTAGATCCCAACTGCAGCTTTGAACAAAAGGGCAGGTGCCGCCTCAGACATTCAGAGTGATTCATGACAGAGGGATTTACAACACAAACTGGGCAGCTGTAGTAGATCCCCTGTCACTACCTCTTGTAACTAGGCTCAGAAATATAAAATGCTACTGCAGCACTGGGAGGACGCACCAGGCAAATGCTTCTCAAATATATTGAAGATAAAGCAAAATAAACCAGACAAAGAGCAAAGCAAGTCCTGCTGCCAGGTTAAGCCCACTGCAAAGGACAGTGCACACATCCAGGCTAAGTCACTAGAGAAAAAACAGAGATTACTTACAGTGGATTTGGTAGTCTGTAATTTTGATGCTGTCTCTCTTCTGTTTGCCCACAATTTAATTCAGTCTGTAAAAGAAACAGCATGTTGGAATTGCAATGCGCGTACATTAAAATGCCATCTTAGCAGTGAGCACACAGGACTTACATCAGGTGCCCTGATGGAGAGGATTGCTTGGTAACCGAAACAGTACACAAACTGAGTCCCAACAGCTGGAGAAGCCCTTGGTGACTGCATTCACCTCCTTCAGCACGTGTGCCCTGATGGTGACGTGCATGCTTACAGCAACCACAGCGCCAGGGGCATTCCTCCTCCTGGACCAGTGTCAGCTGCAGGCAGATGCAGCACAGCCAAGGCAAAAGCTCCACAGCCTGGCATGGATTTCAGGTCTGCTCAGATACTGAGTATTCAGATCAGCACACAGCTGCCACAGCCCTTCCTGCAAAGCTCCTATTTAGTCCTGAGTTTTGCATTTAGACCACATTCAGTTTTAAGTAGACCATTCAGTTCCTCCATACTTGCCTTCCCCAAATTTCCTAACAGGACCAGAACTGATCTGCACATGGGTCAGGTTTAGCTATAGGAAAGCAACATTCCAAATGAAGATCTACTTTCAAAAACGACCCTGAGTATGGACCGTGCTCCAAGTGTGCTTTATATGCAAAGAAAAAGACATTTCCTTCACATTGCACACAAGGATTGCAATTCCACATGAGAATGTTTGGTTTCCCCAGGCTGATGTCCCTCCCCATCACGAATCCTGTGTCCCATGGCACCTGTGTAGCCCAGCCTGCAGCAGAGGAGTCTGAACCTGCCACCAGAGCTCAGCTCAGCGAGGAACACCATCAGGACTAAACACTTCTGTCTTACTTTCCTACATGGCCACAGAATTTCTGAACCACAGAAGGATCAAAGGCAGAACATATTGCTTACTAAAGCACCTTCAGAGGACAATTCTGATTGCACAGAAACCCCGGTTTTCAGAAGCAGTTTAAGGTCTCTCAGGCTTTGTGACAAATTTATGAAAGCTCAAGGGGCTCCCACAGCTGGCTGCTGCAGGACAACCTCTGACTTTATGGCTCACATGCCCAAAAGAGCTTTGCTCCTGTCACCTTCTTCCACCTGCCTTTAACCCAGCTTGCCACCACCTTGCCTTTTTACCACAGCATGTCCAATTCTGCACTGCACCTTCCCTATTGCTCAGCCTCCTGCCATCACAGACCTGATCATGCCTGTCAGATCTCCAGCCCCCATCATTTCCTTCCTCCTGAAAACACAGTGCAGCAAGCCCCGCTGCACCTCCTTGTGCCAATACCAGCTGTACAAAGGTGAGGTTGCAGTGTGACGCCACCTCACCAGCCCACCTCTCCAAACAGCAGAACCCCTGAGCGTGTGCAAGGGCCTCCCAAGGGACACGTGTACCTCCCTGCACAGACACCAACTCAGTCCAGGCAGACAGGGACATACAAACATCTAAAAAAGGGTAAGTCTGGAAGCTGAACACTGTGGCAGGTAGCATCCTCTCCCCTGAGTAGCATGCCCAACCACATCCATGAGAAAATGGTCATTTTTTCACCACTTAAGTTTTCACTCCAGTTTTGCCATCCAGACTCCCAGAAGCTGTAAGTTCAGGAAGAGCAAAACAGCAGAATGATGGCACTGCACTGCCTGGACACAGCCCTGCCCACTCCCAAGTCCCAAGATCAAAGTGGAAACATGTTTGGTGAAGTGTCATAAACTCCATTTGAACTTTGTGGCCACCACACACCCAGGCCCAGGGAGCACTCATGTAGCTGCGAAGAGGGCTGAAATTCCACCTCCCTTGGGGCCACGCCACCTAAAACCCAGCTCAAACAGCTCAAACCACTTCAGTCCTGTTGGCATCTGGCATCAGCTGATGCCTCCATGCTGTGTTACGGACAAGGCATCCCTAAGAGAGGAGGTGCCTCCTGCACTGCTGTGAAGCACGTGGTGATGAAATGCAAGACATGACTGTCCTGCCCCTGAGGAAGCTGGATTCCATGTCCCAGGTTATCCTCCCTGCCCCATCACCAGGATGGTGTATTTTGTCTTTCCAGATAGGGCTGGCCAACCTGCAGCCAAAAGCACAGCGGTCATGAGCCAAAGAGAGGAGAAACAAATGGGACCTTCACCTTGCAGCTCTGTGGGATGGCGGAGAGACAGGAGCATCCCCTGTGCCCAGCTCCTACCTCCAGGCAGTGCTCTGTGGGTGAAGAGCCACAAGCTGGACGGACTCATTGCTGCGCTTTGTGCACCAAGAGACCTTGGGTCCTGCAGGTGTTTCTTGCTCATGCCTAGAGTCGCTGAAGCGTTTCGACCCAGCAATCAGCCGTTTCAACAAGTGACAATTTATCCATCTAGGAGTCCCAATGATGGGCTCAGTGTCACATACCACAGAAAATAAACGCTGCCATGAGGAGCTTGCACACTGAGAGAGGAAAGAGGGAGCATGCTCGCAGGTGGAGCTGAGAGAGATGTGAGCAAAGCAGGGCAGATGCACATGGGCAGTGGTGCAGGAAGAGATGTACAGCAGCAGTTAATGCTGGTGGGCTCTGCAAAAACTCCTTATGCCCCCTCACCCATCTCTAGCCCATGCAGCATCGTCATGTCTGTGGTGCCTGCTCTGGACAGCCAGTCCTCCAGCCACCCTCGAGTAGGAAATTCCCCAAACCACTGCCATCATCATGCCAATTATGGGAGTTCTAGACTGAAGGGGGTAAGAAGCTGTGAGGGTCCTCCTCCCCTCTTTGCCAAGGGACCATGGACAAGCAGTGCTCCCTTTTCCTCTCCAACTTCTGCTTCTGCTGGAGAAGGGAGGACTCTGCTTTAACAAGAGTTGAAGTTCTTCCGAGCAGGCACGTGGGGCCAACATGGGGCAAGGGAATCTCCATGCTGACTCCCAACTCACCTTTCCCCATGCTCTGGGGCAAATGCTGCTTCCCTAAGTGGCTACAGATGGCTAAAAAAGTAGTGACAGAAAGGATATGTGCATCCTCCACAGCTCAGAGCAGCACTTGGGATGGGCAAAAGACTGCTCCCTCTGTGCTCCTCTGGCTCGATGATAAAAGAAGCATATCCGTATGAAGTGTGAAGGTCAGTCTCAGGCAGTTTGTGTCCATGCGCAGCCCCCTCTCCTCTAACCCCACTTCCAGCTGACGACCCACGCCATACTTACCCTCCGCGTGCCCCTAGTCTCCTGGCGCAGCTGGGCAAGGAGGCAGCTGGAAAGGCACAGCAGTGAGGGGAAGGGACGAGATCCACGGGGCAAAGGCTGCAGGCATGAAAGGTACCCGGCGCTGATGGTGAGGATGGAGTGTATGGTCAGAGGGGCAGGGGGACGGCTGTCCCGGGCAGCGCCCGCCATGCACAGGCCAGCAGGAAGGGCAGCGCAGTAGGGGCTGGGCACACTCCCTGGGAGAAGCCGCTCACTCAACACACCTGAACACTGCTGCCTAACCCCTGCAGCACATTCACACCCTGCCCAGCTGAAACTGCCTGATCCCCGTCTGTCCCAAGGCAGACACACAGGGTGAGTTTTACTCTTTTTCAGTGGCAGCTAATTGTTAGAAAACATATAAATTCTTTTTTAAAGGATTTTTAAAAAAACAACCCACAAAACCAGGCATCTACCAGCATGATTCACACATTTGATTCTTAAACCAAATTCTCACATGCAACATCTGCAGAGTTGCTGTAGCCCTGCCAAGGGAAAAGGCAATCCAGTGCTAAACTCAAGTGACTTGGGTTCAATTCCCACTTCGGTTACACATTTCCTGTGTGAAACTGGGCAAGTCATATCATCTACGTCCGTGTTAGTCCCCGTTTCTAAAACGGGGATACTTCCTTATTTCACAGATGTGTTGTGAGTCATTCATTAATGTCTGTGAGGCCCTCAGATACTACGGGAAGGGAGAGACCCACAGAGATGAACAGGGTTCCATGGAACTAGAAACAGACAGGACATCCAGGAGACTTTCTCTGCTCATTAAAAGGTCTAGGATTGAATGCTGTGCTTATTAACTTGTACTTATACCCTCCATGGTTTCAGCAGCTTCTCTCCTTACCTTTCCAGGCAGCCAAGGGCACCAGTACCTGCACCATGAGGAAAGCAGACAAACAAAAGCAACTCTGCATTTTGCCAGCAAGGCACATGCAAAGGGTTAATCTATTTTCATAACTTAAAACCATATTTCCAGAAAAGCCTTTGAGTCAGAACAGAGTAATTATTGCAAAATCTGCATATTTTAGACCTAAACATTCCCAGAAATATCATCATTGAAACTAGGAAGAAAAAGGAAATAATAACAAAAAAAAAAGCTACTAGCCCTGTGCAGCCTGGCAAGCACCACCACCAGAAAGGCAGAGAGGGAGCAAAGCTCTGCACCACGAACCCAGACAGGCAAACCACAGCAGAGAGCTCCCTTCCTCCTGGGCACACTCACAGCGCCCAGGACACGCAGGTTGATCCTACCTGCCAGGCCAGCACTTGGCTCGGCCCCATCCAACACACAACTCCGGCAGAGTTTTAAGGCAGAGCCAGCTCTCGCACACAGCCTCGCTCATGCTGCCTGGACCAGCCCACAGCTGCTCTGTTTCCATCCTTAAGCACAACTGGGATTTGAAGTCAGGCTCCTGCAGACGGTAAGGGCATGGCAATACACCACTCTTATTCCAGAGGTTGTTTGTTGGTTGTTCTTTTTTTACACTTGTAAGGAAACTAATTCTGTTCTCTTGCAAACAAAACTGAAGAAAACCAAGTTCTCTAGCAATGTTTAAGATGACCCCAAGAACCATCCAATGCTTGTGACTGTGAGGAGGCACGATGTGCATCACTGTCACACCTCCTCCAGGGGACTCCAAAAATCTCTGCTGCTTTCACTTCTCACACACTCATTGGTGCAAGGAAGTCATTAGTAAACTAATATTTTGAAACTGCTGCTACATAATGATTCTTTCAAAATTCATCTGACTTGAAAATTCCAGACCTGCCAGACCAAGAGTGGGAAGCCAGCTTTTGGCGAGATGTTGATTCTTTCCAAGGTAATGTGTCTTGCATACAGCTAAAGCAGTAATTCCCTTTCCCCGATAATATGTTCCCCCTGCTGAGACTTATGGTTAAACTCATGTATTGAGAAACCTTCCAAACGTTTCTACATAGTTTCAAACCACAGGAGTGAGAAGAAAAAAAAAAGGACAACTACAGTTCAGATGGAGTTTATGATTTCTGCTCAATCTCATAATTGCAGGGTGAATCAGTGGGAAACGAGGTTTTAGTCAATACCACAGTCCCTGGTCTCACGGCCAGCGAGCTGTGTGATCAGCTAAAAATGGTTTCCCTTGACCCTCCCCTGACTTATCGATGAACCTGGCCTTCGAGGCTGCCTTGCCTTCCTCCCCTGGGTGCACACCGCCATGCCTGGGCAGCCCTGCTGAGCACAAGGGTCACTGCACACTGCCCGCTCTGCTCTCCACCTGCCTTGTGCAGATGCCAACAGGCCGGGGGTAGGGGACGCATACTGCAAACCCCCGGCAGGTACAGGGACTGTCCCAGGCTATTTTGCTGTGTGAGAAGCAGAATCTTGCTTCAAGACGAAGTTTGCCCTTCTGCAGAGAGCATGTGTAAAGCCTAGAGGCTGAGGTGGAGTGAGGTCCTTCCGTGCCACTGACTCCCAGGGTCAGAAAATGGATCCTGGCTCCTTTTATTTGCTGGTGTAAGAGTAGCCTCACTTGCTCCACAGCTGGAGGGTGGAGGTTTGTACCAGCAGCTAGTCACTACCCTGCTTCTCCTGCCCTGAGGAGCTGACTCCTCTCGCTGTCTGGCGAACCCAAGGGCTGGCACGGGGCAGAAGGAAGCATGCTGCGGGAAGCTGAGCAAAGACAGACAAACCACAGTGGAGGTCAGGCTGCTAAAATGTTAAGAAACAGGTAACCGGACAGCTTTCAGACATCCTGCTTGATGCTGCCTCACAGCATGTGGCCCCAGTTTGAAAAGAGCTGTAAGCAGCCGCTGCGATGAGCAGGGGGTCCCAGGCAGACCCATGGCACCCCTGCAGCCAGGTCACGCTGCAGACCTGCAGCAAGGCAGATAGAGCATGGGTCATGAAGCTGTCGTTTTGCATGCGTAGGCGTCCAAGGCTCACTGCACACATCTTGCCAAGCCCTATGCAAATACATGCCAGACCCAGAACCCTGCCATGTCGCAGGCGGCGTGCATCATCTGTATCTGAGAACCAAAATTTCTATCACAGTAACACAGCAGTGATTTTAGCATTCAGTGAGAGAAAATGGACCCCAAATCAACCACCAAAATGGAAATAAGTTTGTCCCAGCACTTTTCGTATTTCATTTTACCCAGCAATGATACACAGCAAGTCCCAGGTACTGGCTCCTCCTCACACATCTGGACTTTGTGTCCATAAGGGACCAATTTGGAAACTTCTCTCATTGACTTTAGGAGAACAATTAATGGAGTAAAAGGTTACCCAGCAGGCAAGCCTGCAGCTATGTAAATTAGATGGTCAGTTAATCACTATCCAAAATAGTACCGAATAACAGAAAAGAGGCAGCAACAGCAAGGAAATCATGGCTGCATGTAATAATGCGATTAATTTCCATTCCTTGCAGGGTATTCTACAGTGTTTTAGATACACAGATTTTACCACCCATGATTTGGACCCCACGCTAGATGACATAACTTCTATACGGTTTTCTTCACAGGGACACAGAGAAAGCTCTGTGAAAAGATTGCAACTATACTCTTTTCAGATTGGAGCTAGTAATAACTCATTTAGCCTTCCTCAGCTCTCCACAGCAGGGGTAATGCTAGGCACAAGCCTGCATGTCCTAGCTTCTTGAGTGATGCTCACCAGCTGTATTAATATATTTTCCTTTCCAGTTTATTTTGCATTTCATGGGCTTCCTGAGAGTAGTATTCCCCTCAGGCTTCACTAAAGAAAAAAATGGAGGAAAAAAAACCACCCAAAGAACAAGTTCACTGCCTTGTTAGCTGTATCATTTAACTCAGCCTCTGTTTTTTCTACAGTTGGTTACTACAGGAGTTGAAGTCATTCCACAATAGGGAAAATGAGGCATTTTGGTGTATTTCACAAATATAAGAAGAGAGGGCTACTTTCAGCTGATTGCAGAAGTGACCAGAAAGGACAGACTGATGCAAGTGTTCAGGCAGTGAGGCACTGCCCTGACCAAGTGCATGCCCAAGAGTATGGGCAGCGCACCATCACCATCGGGCCAGGAGAACTCCTCCCTCTGCTCTGGTCCAGATGAGCTTGCCCTAAGGATGTACTTGCAGGACACAGATGGGTCAGTGATGTTGCCTGCAGGGCACAGCAGGTTTGTAGGACTGAACAAAACCAAACGAGGAATTTGAAGACAATGAAAACAATAAAAATAAACTTTTAACATGCAAATTCCATCTCTGCTCCTTGATAATTTTACTCTGTGAGCTATTACGCAAGCTGCTTTTTGTCTCATTAACAATAAAGCAGAGGCAATTAGGCAAAATGCAATAAAACTTAAGCAAAATAAAACTAAAACAGACTCCAAGATTATTGTATAACCTCACTAAAATGACAAAGTGATCTTTCAAACTTCTAGTTCGCTTTGAATACAGAAGCAAGAAGAAATGCTACAGAAAAACGTCTCCAGAAACATTTCTCCTTGGGAGTGGAGGTCAACCAGTGGCTGCAAGCTGCATTATCATTTATCCCTTTGCAGAATTACAGCCCAAGCCCACAGTAAAGCTCCCTCTCCTTACACAGTCACAGAAAAACAGGGCAATGAGGCATCTGTTCCTGAATGCATTTGCACCTTGGTGTATATCTACATACACATCAAACAGTGCACCAACACACCATACTCAATCAAGCCATGTAACCGTCAAAACAGAAACAACTGCTGAGGTTTCACCAGTTTTGGTTTGCCACCCTTTCCATGTCAGCACATACATACAACCAAACTGACAACCTTTTCTCCAATGACTTAATTTTTTTTTTTTTGCATGATGAATTCATTTGTCCAGGTTTACACAGGAGCTTCAGTTTTCTGCCTTCAGGGACACATTAGGTTTGAAAAACTGGGTATCCTTTAAGCAGCACATTCATGAGATGGTGGAACTGGCCTGCAGACAGCACCTTGTAAAGGCACTGTGCTCCAACCAGCCAGGCAGGCAGCGCCAGGTGGCAAGCAGAAAACCTCATCTAACACCTGAAGACAAGACGATGTTCTGCCTTGTGATCCAGCCACCCCCAGCCGCCCACCCATCACTGCACATGCATTTCCAAGGCCCTGTGGACAGAAGGGCATCTTTGCATTGGTTTCTGTAACCCACTACTGTTACAGATGAAGATGCTCTGACAGCCGCTGCTGGCTGACACATGGGAAACAAACCAGAAACCAGCTGAGCTGAGGCGGGAGCAGCTACTGCCCGAGCCAAGGCTCTGCCATGGGCAGATGCAGCATCTCACATCCTGGCTGGATGGCACGGAGCGGGACCTCTGCCATAATTCACAAAGGGGTGGCAGGTTCATTTTGTTAATATATTACTGACAGCCCAGCTCCAGTGTTCATACTTTGTTTTGGCTAGCCCATACATAGTTACTTTCTTTTCCTTTTAATGTTTTCTGGTTTATATATAAAAAAATAATCATTAAATATCTATGGGTATTTGTAATTTCCCTCTCTAAGGAAAAAAAGTAAATTTACAAGGTTTTGGAAAACTCTTGGGATGTGCCAAGGGCTGCATCCTTCCCAAGTTTAAATGCCAGTCACCAGTAAAGGTGAGAGGCGTTTGAAAGTCAGCCAGGAAAATCTGGAGCATCACATCCGACATGTACAATACAGAAATAAGCCAAATGCACAGAGGCCACAGCCTCCAGAGCTCGTCGCAGAGGTGACTGCCTGTCCTGCTCACTGCAGCGCTCCCCACAGCCTCAGCAAAACACGTTCTCAGCAGAAAGTTTCCACAGAAAACACAAAAAGTGCTGCCCTCCCAGCCTGCTGTTTTTTCCTCCCCCCTTCAACCAAAGCAGAGAGGGATCAAGGCTGATAAAGCACCCCCTGCCATGAAGCTGCCATCGCTCTGGCTTTAGGAAACCCAGTGCTGACCCAGGACCAAAGGTGCAGAGCCCAGCCTGAAGCCACTGCTGCAGGGAGACGGGAGCCAGGCACCCATCACACACAGTGGCAGCAAAGGTCCCTTTTGCCCAGCAAACTGCTACAGTGAGACACACAGGAATGAACCTAAATCTCCTTAATCCTAGCCCCCTCCCCTCAGAAAAAGCCAAACACCAAACCCACCACAAACCAGAGCAAATGCACAGCTGGGCTGCGACCCCCACATTGTCCCTGGCACTGGGCAGCGGGGAGCAGCAGGTACCCCCCTGCCACCCACCTCAGGGTGGGCTGCATGCCCCTGCCCCCAGCAAAGGGGCTGCCTTACAGCCCCCGGGCACAAGGGCCAGGCGTGGCCAAAGGATCTGGGTTGTGCCCTGCAGGGGCTAGCTATGGCTTTCATAACTGTCGGAGTCTGGTAGCAGTGGGGTCGGAACAGACCCGTTCCTCGTGCCACCGAGGAGTCCAGCTGCTCCCATGCCACCCCCAGGGGAGCTATTCGGCCTGCGTCACTGCAGCTTGCCCAGAAGAAAGCAGCTTTGCTCTCCACGCAGCAAAAAGCAAGCTTATATTTTTTGCCTCACTTCCCCAGATCATGGCATGCCAGGTGGGAAATCCCTGCTGCTGTGGACAGTTTGCATCACTTCAGGTCATAACCTCGCCAGATCTCACTGGCTACAGCAGGATCTGGAAGAGGTTGGTATTTTGCTGGAGGTCTGCAGGGAAATCCAGATGGAGATGCAGCAGACAGCTGCCCTACACCAGAGGAGCAGCTACATCAGTGCCCCCAGGCTGGGAGGTTGATGGAAGTTTGTGACTGAAATCCAAAGACTGATCATTAAAGATCTCATAAACCCTTCTGGGCAACCACAGCCTAAAATTCCCACACTCTGCAGGACAAGTGGCTTTTCTTTCCTTGCTTGCCCTGCAGTACGGTGCAAGGTTGCTGCATGCTCTCACCCAGCTGCCCCAGTACTCCAGCATCGGAAGCAATGCATTGCGTTAGCCAAGTTCCTCAGTGCTCTGATATCCAGTAAGGATAGAAAATACTTATAGAAATACAAATACATTATTATTTCTCTGAATTAGGGAGATGCAAAAGCAGGATGTAGATGGGGAATTACTGCATCTGTCCGCAGTCTCTGAAAAGAATAAAAAATTATCAGATCTTCCTAAGTAGAGCATTACTTTCTGGACACAGCATCAATACACAACGCTGTATTATGCCAGTTTGTATCTTATTTAACCAAACACAAAGAGGAGATGCTGAAAGATTTCTGTTTAAGTGACAGTGAAAAAAAACAATCCTGGAATCTCAGTGTAAACAATTCAACAAGGAAACTTTCCCCACTGATTCAGGACCAAAGACAATGGGGTTTTTCCTACCCTCAATGAAAAGAAATCCAGAAAGAGAAGAAAATAGTCCTTTTATTTCACTACAGGCAAAAATAGAGCTTCTGATCTATCACCAGGCTGGCAACCTCCTATCTACAGAAACAGTCTTAACTCGTTGGGAGCATATACTGAAATTCATTTGTATCTTTTCACATAATAGAAATGGTGAAAAAAGTAGAAATACATATTACACGCACTCTGCAGGCGCCTGCCTGTCCCCAATGCCACCTGCATCTCGAAAAGCTTCCTTGATAAAGACTTTGCTGTGTTTTCATTACATGGTAGGGGAATTGGTAGAAGAGTCAGTTTAATTAACACAACTTTTCTCAAGATAAATATTTTCTCAGGCAACACAGAGCTGCTGAAGCGCCATGCACCAGCAGCTAGGCAAAGGGAAGCAGATCGATGAACACTGAACCAGCTGCAAGACGTGGTGCAGCTTGTGCAACTTTTCTCCCCCAGCAACGTGCCTCAAACCTCACTTCGAAAAAATAATATATATCCTGCAGATGTCCGCGCACGTGCACACATATGTATGTACATCAGTGATTCCAAATGACAAGCCCTTTGGAAACAGCTATGGAGGGTGTGAAGCCATGTCACTGCTGGAAGCCCCTGGTGTTCCGCACACCAGCGTTGTGGAGGTTCAGAGGGAAATGTCACATTTCAGAGATCTCGTACTGCCAGCAAAGGCCAAGCCAAGTCACAAAAAGCAGAAATAAGTTTAAATCAAGATATACATTTTTTTAACAGGAAAGAAAGAAAAAACATGACTGAGTTTGGCGGGAATGCTGTTAGCTTTGTAGGAAGAAAAGAATCAAGTCTGGGCAGTGTTTGCTTCCTTGTCATCACAAGCTCTACAAAACTCCCTTGTATGCACATACAAAAATACACCTTATGCCAGTGAAATGAAGCAGCATTTAATGAGAACCAGAATGTGTTTTGGTTAATTTCCAGGTGATTGGCCTTTTATTAACAGGTATTTCTTGTAGATGAATGCAAACATTTACAGTAGGGACCCTATTGGCTCTGTGTCCATCTATTCTGTTTTTTCCCCCTCATAAACTTGTTGCTCAGGAATCCACAGCAGTAGCCTTCACTGGGGCAATGAGAGAAAACCCAGAAGAGGATTTTCCACATCTCCACCACCCCAGACAGGATCTCCTCCACACCAGAGAGCCTCCACTCTTTTAAATCTGACTGGATTAAAGTATCAATCAAAAATTCCCCATCCCTGACTCCTACACAGGGATTCAGCTAGACCAAATACTCGCTCTAGCATCTGCTGCTTCCAAGGGGCTGTGGTGGCTCTGCTGGAGAGCTAGGGTAGTTTTGCACAGGGAAGCTGCTCTCCACTTCAGTGGGAAAATTTACTGAGCATAAAGCAATGCGGCAGGACAGAGAACAATTCTCTACGACAATGAAGAACTAAAGACTTCTGCCTGTGCCCAAGATATGAGAGACATTCCCAGTTTTAACAACCAATTTAAAAGCCAAGAAACCTGGTGCTGCCTTCTCCTCGCCCCGAGCTGCTTCAGACAATGCCACTCCCTGACATTCTCCTTCCCCTTATCTCTGTGAAGCTTTGAGAGCTTCAAAGGGCAGCGCATAAGGAATACAAAGCCACCCAAGTCCACCACAACACCTAGTCCTACGTGGCTGTAGGTCACGCACGGATTTGGAGTGCAGGACGAGCAGGAGGACCCACCCCAGCAGGATCTTCTCTGCGAGACCTCCAGCCTCACCCCACTCCCAGCCAACTGTGCAAAACCTTCCAAACCCCACAGCACAGGGATGGCTGGGGGGTGGGGGGTGGGGTGTCTTCGTTTGGGGCCACCTGAACCCATCAAAGGAAGAGCTAATGCAGGAGATCCCCGTTTGCTACATCCACCTGTTTATTTTTCTAAGGCAGCTATTTAGACACCCCAGCATCCATGAGGAGCAGCTCAATTTTTGTGACTTTTATTAGGATTTAATTGGCCACTGAAATCTGCCCAGTGAAGATAAACTGAGAGGTGACACTGAATCACAATTTTTGTTGAAAGCAGCTGGGAAGTTACAGCACCTACCCCAAATCAAAGGGAAAGAGATCTTATGTACAGTCTAACCTATGGCAGTGGTTCAGCAGAAGCTGTATATGCTGCCACCGCATCCACAGAGCAGATAAATCGTCCAAACGTATCAAGGCCGTGAGCAAAAGGACATCTTAATGTAGATCAGGAGAATGAGACCACTTCAGTGACACATAGCTCCACTTTCTAATCCTAATAGACTTACGGAATTTGTTTCTAATAGTCAATGAATTAAGAATCAGCCAATTGTGTGTATATTAATTATTATGCTTATAATGAAATAAAGTGTGTACTTCTGTTTAATTAGAAATGAGCTCGCACTGGTGACCAGAGGCACCATTAAAAATATCTTCCAGCACTTCACATCGGAGCTTATAGGGCTTTGAGTTGGAATGGCATCAAGGAAATGCTATGAAGGTCAAATATTGAAGATTTCAAGGCAAAGAAATATTTTTCAAAGCCTGGTCCCACGTCCCTAGCAAAGAAGGTGGATGTATCTGTGTGCATAGTCATCCAGGAAATCTGAGATCATATTCCTTCTGCTTAACAGAGGGCGCAACAGAAACAGTTAGGCTTCAAAACATTTACTTGGTGATATTTTTAAAAGAACTGAAATGTCTTTGGCAAGAAAAAATGGACAAAGATTAAAAAAAAAAATAAAAATCAGGTTGGAAGCGTAAATTAACAGCAGGTTACTTTTTCAAGGAAACTAAAATAACAGATCTTAAACCTGTGCAGAACCTAGATCCAGAAATTACTCATGTGCCTCAGCTACTGATCCAAAAAGCCTCCTGCTTTGCAAAGCCTCAAGAGGAACAACAATTCAAAAAAAACTCACCTAAGATGAAATCTCCAAGTAACTGAACAGCTAAAAGATCACAAAAGCCCCTCATTATTTTAATGCAAGCAAGAAACTTTTCAGTCAAAGATCAAAACTTGCTACACATCTGAACTTCAGATTAAACGGCTACTTTAAAAACCAACCAACCAAACAAAACCACTCTAAACCCATCAAGTCAACATCTGTTGGCAAAATGTTTCTTCAGCCAGTGGTCATTTCTCCTCCTGACTATGCTGTACAAGCATGAGAAATAACAAAAGCAGCTTATGAGAGTACTGACACCCTGAATTTTGCCCAGATGCTTTGGTTAGCTCCAGTAATCTTCATGTTTGGATCTACAATGGGGTCTCCTGGTGTACCCCAGAGTAGCAACAGTTCTTTTGCAAAATACTATCTACAAAGCACAGCACTAAAGCCCTAACCAGCAACTCTCTGTCAAGGGCTACTGAAAACGCGCCATGACTACCTCCACATCAACATGAAGGCCACTTTGGTTATTCATAGCAAGTCGTTTTTGCAGGGCCCAGGTGCAGACAACAGCCTGTTAAGACTATAGGAGCCCCAAGTGGTGTTACAAGATTTGTCTCTATCTTCCCCTCAACGTGCAAAACAATGTTTGTAGATGAGGCAAGTCTGAAACTGCCTCCAGCCTCTTTAAGAAAGGTTAAAAAAAAATATTTAAAAAACCCCAAAACACACATGTATTAAAGAGGCCAGCATTCCTGCTTTATGCCTGAGCATTAGCAGGGGGAAAAAAAAAAAAAAAAAAAAAGAATCGCTACAGGCCTTGACAGGAACAGAGCAGGAGCAGACCTTCGTTCATGGGTGTAAGGCTGTTTTACGGGTGAAAGTCTGTTTTACAGCTGCTGCCTCTGCTGCCACGACTCGCTGATTTAGGCAGCAGAAAGCAGAGGCTGCCTTTCATCTGCTTGGCAGCTGGGCAGGACAGTTATGTCAGTACAAATACAAAACAGTGGGGGACAGGTTCAGAAAATGTATTGGAGGAGGTTTCTGCACACCCCTGAACAGACGGACGGTTCCAGCCACATCTTAAGGAGGGGACCTGGGAGACCTCTCATTAATGTAACCAACAGCCAGCCCAGGCTGGAGGAAGAGCTCCTGTCTTTAAACAGACCAACTGACATAGTCAGAAACACCCGGCTGAGCTTTCAGCCACACCAGCCCTGGTGCAGGTCGATAACACCACAGCTTTTGCTAGAACAAGTCACGGACTGAGCAGCTCTCACGCCGCCGGGGGGAATGGGGTGCCACAGGGGGAAAGTCCCCCACGGCACGGTGCTGCCGGATCTTCTACCCTCTCTGCTGCTCGCCTCTGCCCAGCCAGTTCATCTGCCAGATCAGTAATTCTCTGTTTCCTTTTGGCTGCCATCGCTGGCTCCGAGGGCAGGGGGTGTGCCCCACCGCGGCGGGCAGGATGTGGTCCCACACCCCTTGTGCACGCTGGCTTAGCGGTGCACAACATACAGCACCCCTGTCACCGCCCAGCACCCCGAGGGCTCGGAAACACTACAGAAAAACAGCGTGAAGGTTGCTTAGATTTGGCCCCGACTCCAACATCACCTTGGCAGCTGGCCACAAGCCACCCCGGGAGTCACACGGCACTTCCAGGCTGGAGCTGGTGAGGAGCCCCCCTCTCTGCACGCCCCCAGCATCGCCCAGGCTCCTCCACCGCCCGGGGCTGCGGGCCAGAAGGTGGTGCTGCAAGAATGGCGTAGGTACCACCGCCTGCCCGGAGCCGGGGTGGAGGATGCTGAATCATCCTTCGGGCTTCATAGAGCCCCACCGCCTACCCGACCAGCTCACCCGTAACCAACAGCGTCCAAAGCTGAAGGAACCGAGCAATTAATTGGCCATCTGGGTAGGAGCCCTCTTCTGAGGAACCTGAAATTACAACCTTGGGTTTCTGCTTTGTAAAATTTTCCTCTGAGTCTTTTGCATTCATTCATGAACAACAGGATTACGGGGGAGGAGAGCCATAAATAACAGCCCTGCTCTGGCTGCAAAGAGAGGATGCTTGGGCAGACAAGTACCAATCTGACATGCACCCAAAAAGACAGTAACATACCTTTTTTTTGTGCACACACCCCCCACACACACACCCTTTTTTTTTTCTCCTCTCCAGTGGCATTCTTAGAACCAAAGCTGGAGTTTAAGAGAACGGTCCCAGAAATAAAAAGATGATCATCTGAAATAGAGGGAAGCTCAAGCCTGGGTGCAAAGGTGTTAATTTAAAGATACATGAACTGCATGGTAATTGCACAAGAGAGCATGTTTGTTTCCACAAGGAGCTTGTGCCCAGCTCACAAACCAGTGTGACCTGTGGGGGCTCCCCGGGCTGTTCTGTGGTGCCAAATCCTAACAGCCATGACCTGCTGTGCAGTTAGTCCAGCATTCGTCCGGGGAATTCCTATTCTTAGCTCTAGATTGAACAGCAAACAACATTCAAGCGCACATTTATGGGGCTACAGATAGATAATTTCAGGAAAACAATTATACTGTAGTCAAGGCCCTTGATTTTTTAATTAGGAAGATTAAGAGGTTGATTTTCAAAACGTGATGCCACGATCTCACATGATCTTCAGAGACTCCCAAATGTTAAGACCAGAAGACAGCACCATAAATGATAAAGCCCAACCTCCTGCTGAAGACAGGCTGCAGAACCTCAGACATTTCTGCATCAAGCTCATTACTTGTCCTTGAGTTTCAGCATCTCCTACAAAAACACAAAAATGGTCTTGATTTAAAGACTACAAACGGTGGTAGGAGAAGCAGTTCTCAGTTAAGACGTTCCAGTGATTGATTTCTTCTCTGCTGAGATTCTGTTCCTTTTTTTCTAGGCTTACTTTGTCTAGCTTCACTGCCCAAACCCTGCATCTACAAAATTAAAAAACAGATTTATTTTGTTGTTGTTTTTGCTCTTCAAGGAGAAATACCCACACTATCACAAGCCAAGAACAGATCTTTGTGGGCCCTTCCTAAAACCAGCCATTTACGTTGTAATTCCCTACCTACAATTACTACTTGAGATCTACTTGGGGTAATAGAAACACATTTTAAATTTTAGACCGTACACAAACCAAAACATAAAGAATTCTTGGAAACATGCTTCTTTTCAATCAGCCTTCTATACATCTTACACAAACTTTCTAGCTGCAACTGGTTTTGCGGTCTGCAGAGGTTGACTGTGACACTATGGAACAGCTTTTGATGAGCAGCAATTGTCAGGAGCCAGAAACCATCACAATTTTCTCTGGTCATGGAGATCCTATGGTGCTGAAAGTTAAAGGAGGGGGAAAAAAATAATAAAAATATATATATTTCTATTCTTTGCAAACTAGTCAACATTCCAGTACCCACATCTGGCTATCTGCCAACAGCAAAATTCATATTCCTTTTCCTGTTACATGAAGATTTTTTAAATGTTATTCTTAAACATTGCAAACAAGAAGAGAGATATATTTTTTTTCTTAATAACTGCAGGACTTAATAATCACAGAGTGCACAGTACCCAAGAATGAAAGTTCAACGCAATGCAACCACCAGTCCCCACAGTTTCCCTGTTAGCTCCCCAGTGCACAGCCTGAGGACTGGGTACGCTGGCTGCTGGGTTTAAAGCAATATTCCAGTTACTTAAAGCAATATTAAATCTGCAGGGCTGTTACAGCAAATTAAAAAGTAAACCTAACAGGGAAGCAAATTTGGTAGCTGTTCCATCTGGCTGGCAGGTTGAACAGTCTAGCTGCACTGGCTGTTTTAGGAGGGACTTGAAGCAAGGTCAGCCATTAAGCCCAGTTCCAGAGCCACTTCCCGCAGCAGCACAGAGGAACTGGTTTACTAGAAGACACTGTATAAATATTTTGCTGAGCTGCAAAAGGAGGAAGCTTGCCCAGCCCCGGGCTGACATGTGTCATGATGAGTTTCCAGGCACAATGCTCAATGAATGCCATTATATGAAAGGGTGTTTATTTCACATTGCAAAGCGGTTGCCAGAACACACAATCACGCGTCTTACCCGCCGGCCCTGCAGGCTGCCACGGAGAAACTCCTCTCCGAAAGAGAATGAAACAATTATGTTGGGATTAACACTTTGGCAGTGGCAGCAGGACTTCCCCCAGTCCCTGTCCCGCTTCAACCCCTGCCATGCGGAACCAGGGGCACAAATATTACTATTGGGGTATGTGTGTGTCCCATCCTGGTGACCTAATTAAAACTCAATTTCAGCACAGAGAGGTGAGACTGCAGCTCTTCCCACTTCTTCACTGGTTTCATTGTCTTGCCTACTCAAGGGCTTTGATGCTCTGCAGATGATCTCGTTCCGTTCACCACGAGGCAACCCAAGGAACACACTTATCTGAAAAGGCTGCGCTGTAGCGCTGGGCAGATCTAATCAACAGCTGAAGTGTTTTTATTTCACTAGGGTATTTCATTTTCACTCCGGCTGTCATTTTCTTAATGAAGACAAATGAAGAAAACACCAGGTTAAAAAGCCTGTATCCTTGCAAGTAAAACCAATACGCCTCTGCTCAGCCTCAGCAGAGGTCCCAACTTGCACGCTTTTGCTTTGACAACAATTCTGATTTTCTTTAACTGTTTTTGCATGGTGGTAACTGCTGTCTTTGAGACAGACATCCCTGAAATGCACAGTAAATAAGATCAGAATTAGGCTAAATTTGTCCCTCTGCTCCTATCCCTACTGTCAGTTCAAAACATGATGAATTTCTTGAGCAGCGTTTTATTCTAGGATCCCAAGTCCGACATCAGTGAATCCTAGACAGCCTCACAAAAACAGAAATGCATCATTCCTGTACTACAACTGAAAGAGAGGACCCTGAAGAAGTGCTGCATGACAAGCCAGTACCACAGCTGGGCCCAGACGTCCTGGTTTGCCTCCTCCTATCATGATAAACTTCTCTTTTTCCATTCTAAAGAACCACACTGTTAGCAAGCAATGATATTTTCCTCCCACTTCCCATGCAGCAATCTTTCCTTTGAATTGCGTGGTGGAGTCTCATCACTTCTTCCAGGGGGTCAAGCAAATCATGTCTGCTTCACTACAATGTGCTGCAGGTTAATGCCACCACAGAAATCTCTAGGAAACAAGAGGTCTCAAGGGTGCCATCAAGCTCTGAAAGGCATATTCATATGAGCAGGAGAGGAGCTGGAAGCTTGCAGACTAGCACCCAATCCTCTGACAGCCAGAGACCTCAAAGAGAACAGGACCAGGCTGTGGGTTGATGTACATCATCACCCAACCTTTAATTTCTGCGATCTGCTCTCCTGTTGTTCAGCAGCGAGATGTGCCCATCTCCACATGGCCAGGGCTTTTTGGCCATCTGTGATACACAAGGATGCCAGTACAATCATCACTAAGTTATTCTGTGTGTCTCCCCATGAAGTACTAATGTTCTAGTGTGCATCTGCACTACAGCAGGGGTCTGGAGGAGAAGTCATATTTGCAACTTCTGCGGGACAGGCTCTTCTCTTGTGTGCACCGAGCTCAGTAAGACACCCTGAAGCATGACTGGGGACCTCAGGTGTGAGCAGGCTTTCTTCAGCTTGTGCTTCTGCTTCCCCTTGCCAGGGTGCACCAGTGAGAGCACAGGACACACCAGCTTGTTTTTACCATAGGATGGAGCCCAGGACCACCTGGCTTCTAGCAGGGCACTTGTTAGCACTGCAGGCATTGCTGGTGGCACAAGAGCAAGTTTTCTGGGAGAAGTGAAGGCAACCTTATGTCTTCCATGATCCTGCATTGTTCATGTGAACACCCTACAAGCAGCAGCACTTTCTCTTATCCCCTGAAGCTGTCAGGCCCACAGTGGCAAATCCATGGCCACTGGGTCACCTGCTGCCTTTGCAACCTACTGACATGGCCCGTGACCACACACAAGCCTACTGCTGCTCCGCTCCAAATCTACAGGAAAAGCAAATGATGGCATTGCCTTCAGCACGGCCAGTTTTCATTCAGTACTGATGTTCCAAAGCTGGTAGGCTGGAGATCACAGTTTTGAGGTATTTGGCCTTTCAAAGACAACTTCAAGATGACAACCCTGAAATCCTGCTGCTCTCACAGGCAGACCAGAACCACTGTTACTGACAGTCATTTGATTAGTCTACTCAGGGGACTTGAGCCATTTCTGCTCCCTTCAGTTATTTTGGTTCCTTCTCCTTATTTCACATTAATCCCTAAATCATCTCTAAGTGTACACTAACCCCAGGAGACGACACATCTTGGTGTTGGAAAAGAGGCCAAAGGTTTCCTCTGTGAGCTGCTCACATGTTTGCCTGCACAAGGGTGACCATGAAGTAGTTCAGCACAGGAGACTTGGTCTTCTTAATGTTAAAAAGAACAAACCTGTCCCACATGCTGGGAGCTACAGCGAGGAAGCTGTTCCCCTCAAAATGCTGAGATACTGGGTTGGGAAGGCAGAGTTGTCTTCTGCTCTCTAGATACTTCTGCAGTGCGTTCCTCCACCTCACCCAGTACCTCTGGCTCTTGTGGTTCTTCCCTGCAGCTCTGAGCACATGCAACAAGTTTTAAATCTCTGCCTTATTTCCCAGAGGAACCATCTCTTTCCTCATTACTTCCCTTAGTCCTTAGTTCTCATTAGATGTGACAATGCCTTCAACTCTTCAAAGCACTGTGGGACACCGTCTGCATACAGAATGTGTTGTATTAGCTGCCAGACACCTCCAGGAGAGAGCTTGTCCAGGGTTTAAGTGACACTTCAGCCTTAGGGGAAAAGCCAGCAATCGTAGAGCTAACTGGGAAAGTCCTCACAGCTGCCTAGACCTTCATGTACAGTCAGCAACTCACCTACGTTATTTCACCTCAGGGTAAAACTAGTAAAGCTCATCTTCTTTCTATGAATCATCCTAAGAAAACTGCACCAATTAAAATATGAAACATCACTGCAGCAACACCAGCTTGTGCGGGAATTTATTTTTAGAAGCACCTTAAAATAGAGTGTGTGTTACCTTGTTAAAAAACATCGCCTCTCTGTGTTGGTAAAGGATGACGTAAAGAGCTGTGGCACTTCACACCCAGCACCAGGGCTCCCGTACGCTGCCGAGGTGAGAGAAAACACTGGAAAAAATGGAGGGGAGGAAGTTCAAAACCAGTCTTAACACCTCACTGCTAACGTAGTAAGATGCCAGGGCTTAGAGAGAGGAATGAAAAGGGATGAGCAAAGATTTTGGCAGTAACAGCATATTTCCCACTAAAAAAGCGACAAGAAAAGGCTGCGTGTAACTCTGGGTAAGGAGTTTGCTTTCTGACAGCCAGCCCTGGGTCTGAAACAGGTTCTGGTGCGATGTGTGCTTTTGATCAGAAACGCCAACGTCGCTGTGAAGCCAGGCCTGGATGCAAAGACTTGAGGACCTATCCTGACATGGCACCTCCAGCACACCCGTTCTGCACCAGTAAAGTAACGGAAAAGGGAAGGAGAGCAGCAGCATCCCGGCACACGTGTGCCCCCAGCACCTTCCCCCAAAACAGGCTCCAGCAGACTTCTGGCACAAGGACTCACGAGGACCTCATGTCCTCAGGTGTCCACCAAAAGCCACTGTGGATAATGGAATCTTTGCCAGGAGCAATTACTTTTCCACAGGCCACGCCATGTCCCCTCTGCAGCTCCCAGTGCTCTGTGACCTTCTGTGACAGCGCACAGGAAAACATGCCAATGAAGATGCTGTTGAATCCTTGCAAGACCAAATGTGAAGGGTACACTTCCAAAATACCAGAGATTCACGGCACAGTGAAAACAAGCAAGGAAAGAAAAGGTGAATTAAACCAGGCGGGAAAACAGCAGTCAGGTGGGACGTGGAGGCACCGAGGGAGCGGCTGCAGAGAACCTCTGCCAGCGCACGTGGCTGCTGGTGGCCCCGCGCCACCAAGCCTTCCCACTCAGCGCTGAGCAGGAACAGTCACAGCTTCCACAAAGCTCCACAGGGAGAATCTTCTGGTCTTTCAGACTTGTAAAACTCAAAGCCATTTTACTGTTTTAATTGAAGCTTTCCAAGGAGTAAATATAAAACGAGAATAGAAGGATGAATTTGATGGAAAATTACCTCATTTGACATACTGTTCTGAAACCTCTGCTGTATGCGGATACATACGGGCAAACACATAAGCAGTGCCATACAGTTTTGTTTTGTAAAAATCTGAACAGCTTTTCAGAAATGGAAATCAGTAAGAGCAAGAAGCAGTAAAAAAGTGATGGGAAAAGTCAGCAGCATATGCAAGTGAGGAAAGATGTGGCTCCTGTTGAGATACAGCAGTAGAAAATTACAGCAGGATTGTTCCAGAGGGAAAAGGCCATGCATGGGATGGGGTAAAGGGTCCTGCTACGCAGGTGGGGTGCTTGGCCATGCCAGAGGTTCAGGAGCAGAACTAGGCTGCTGCCAGAGGGGAGATTTGGTTCCATTCTTAAAAGAAACAGGGGCGGCTGGGCCACCTACAGCCGGGCAATGTGGGAAACGTGACAGGAGATGGATGTACTGAAAACAAAAGATGTAAGAGGAGATGGAGAAGTAATGGCTAATTCTCCCTAAAAGCTCAGCCAGCTGGAGATTTATACACACATCACATGAAACAAGTAAAAAAAATGTTACTAAAACTCATAAATGTTTTAAACAGGACTCCTTAGACATGTTTTTATTTCACATAAATAAAAGCCAGGCAACTAAATTAATTCTAATTAATCTGATTAGGATTAATGCCGTGGTAAGAATCATTTACTGGTACCATAAGCTTTCTTTCACCTCTCTCCAAAAAGAATTCCCATTGTGTACCTGCTTTTACCACCACCATACTAGATAGCACATCCAAATATAATTCCATTACGATCGGGAGAGATTTCATCCACTCAGTGAAATGCATGAATAAATACAAAATCATTCACATTATGTACTCTCTACAGGGATATTTAAGGCTTTTCCCCCCAAAGTAAATCAGTTTTATGTAGTTAAAGTTCTTGACAATCTCAAATTGGATGTCTTTGTTCACAGAACTTCATTTCTTGTCAAATTCTTGTACCTTTGGGAAAGGCAGAGGTCAGAAAGGAGGGGACGAGAATCAGTATTTCTCATCTAGGCTTACTCTAGGAGCCTACCACTATCCTGGCCTCCCGTGCCATGGGGGGTATTATTTCTGGCCTGTGACACAGGTCCCACAAATCCTAATTCACTCTCACATCTATGAAGTCTGAGGTGAAAGGCAAGTAGCAATTTGGGTTTTTTTCTGTTTAAGCTTAAATTTCCAGAAACAGCAGATGTCACAGAGAAGACAAGGTTTGAAACCGAGAGCTGTTCTGAGGCACACGCATATTTATGTGCGGCTAACAACAAACCCCAGCTTTATACTCCTCCTGAGAGAAAAACAAGAAGCTAATTCTCATCTGGGTTCATTTGCAACTGATTACCTTTGAGGTCCCTCACCATTTTTGTTTTCATTTCTTATTTGTTAAACACTGACAGTTACAGGGACATAAACAGTGGCTGTCCACTATATTTTTGGTCTCCACAGGCAGCATCTGGCTCTGCCCCTCTGCACTGTAAATATAAGCTTGGTCAAGAAAGCTTCATTTATCAGACCCTATGGAAGTTCATAAATCCTTGAGTACTACACCCTTCGCCATCTCCACCAAAATGAATTTATGGGATAGTCTGCTTATACAGAAACGCAGTGTTTGAGCCAGAGGGCAAAAATCCAAGCCAAGGACATATAGACCATCTACGTGGACACATACCAGCTGCCACCCCCAGCAGGTCCAACACAACCCCAAAAATCACCTACAACTGCCTCCTCAGTTCATAAGTCATAGAATCACAGAATCGCTTAGGTTGGAAAAGACCTTCAAGATCGAGTCCAACCACTAACCCAGCACTGCCAAGGCCACCACTAACTCACATCCCCAGGCACCACATCTACACAGCTTTTAAACACCCCCAGGGATGGTGGCCCCACCACCTCCCTGGGCAGCCTATTCCAGTGCTTAACCACCCTTTCTGCAAAGACATTTTTCCTAATATCCAGTCTGACCCTCCCCTGGCACATTTCCTCTTGTCCTATCATTTGTTACTTGGGAGAAGAAACCAACCCCAGCTCGCTACCACCTCCTCTCAGGTTGCTGTAGGGAGCAAGAAGGTCTCTCCTGAGCCTCCTCAGGAAACAAATGGTGTCTCCTTCCCTTCCCTCCAGGTCTCAGCCCCAAACACTCTTTAATAAGCAAGTATTTGTAAAAGGGCAGCTACGAGGTGTGAACAGAAGGTGTTTTTTTCCATTGAGATTGTAGGAAATAAGAAAACTGTAACCAATACATTGGGAAAAGCGGACTTGCTGGTTTTCCAAGAAAGCATCACTTCTACTCGTCCAGACTGCTGTGATATGGCAAATAAGCTTATTTCTCATTACAAATCCTCAAAGGGGCTGATGAAATCTCTCACTTTGGGGTATAAATGTCACAAATGTCATCATCCTTGGGAGCTGCATTGCCTTTTGTAAAGCAAACACAGCACTGCAGGATACTGCCACAGTACGTACTGGCAAAGGGAAAGACATATCAAGTGAGTGTCTAAGATGTCCTAGCTCTAGCACAATTTGGTATCTTTATAATTGATTTGAATGATGGAACATAGCATGCTTACTAAAATTGCTGCTGATACCAGGCTGGGACAAGCTGCAAGTACTTCGGAGGCCAGGATTAGGATTCAAAATGATCTTGATAAATTGTAGAAATGGTCTGGAAAAAAAAAAAAAAAAAAAAAAAAAAAGAGAGAGAGAAAAAGAAAAAGACAATTCAGGAACAATGGGTGAACAGTGCTAAGACAGGAATAATCAATGACATGGTCACAAGAGAAATAAATACCAGCTCACAAAGGTTATTTTTTGGGGAAAAGGATCTCAGGATTACCACGGATCACAAAGCAAACAGGAGCTGAACACCGTCATGTTACTGCAATAAAACCAAACACTACACTGCAATACATAGGTATACTGCTCACAAGATACACAAAGGGAACTTTTAATGTATGTAGCACTGCTGAAGTTCTGATATTGGACACGGCATTTCAATAAAGTTGTAGGGAAAGTCCCATGCAGACAGCAAGAATGATCAGAGATCAAGAAAGCACAGACTGGAAAATCAAGGGGGGGAGCTGAGAATTCAGGTTAGCCTGGACCAAAAAGTAAAGATGACAGGGAGGCATTGTAATGGTCCTCGAACACACCAAGAGGGCCACAACAGAAAGAAATAAACCATCTTCTTGGCTTGTCAAGAGTAGCACAAGATATAGTCTTAAATTGCACCAAGGAACATGGGTTAGCCACCAAGAAGAGCTTCCTGACTACGGGAAGAAAAGCACTCAGATAGAAATTCAAGGACGGCTGCAGGCTCTCCAGCATTCAGATCAGCTAAATTAAGGGACTGTCCATCAGGAAAGGGCGCAGAGGAGATGGCTACACATTGAAGTGTTAATTTTTTTTGTTTCAAAGGGTAAAAAAAATGTAGGAAGCAACCCAAAGACAGTCCAGCCAAACCTACATAACCCACTGTTAATTTATTAACAATATTACAACAGTTGAGGCCGTGGCCCCACCCACCACACGACCCACACAGGCAGCCCAGCCAGTCTTCCCCAGCCACTGTCTACCTACACAGACCAGGTAGGGGAAAGAAGTATTACTGTGTCAATATTGTGGAGAAGGAACAGATTTGAAGAGACCAAGTCACATGCCAATGTCATAGAGGCTCTGCCACAATAAAAGAAAAGCCCTGTCCAGTGGTGCGATCTCAAAATGACCTTTCTGCTTAGGGAATTATTAAAGCATATTCAAGAGAGGTCTCACTCAAATATTTGCAGATGCCCTGCTTGTGGCCGTACATAATAGGATCTCAAAACAGTTTTATTTTTGAACAAATCTGCCTTCCCACATGACATGCAAAATACTCATTCGCAGGTGAAAAACCGCAACGTAAATGATCAGAGCCCTAATTTCTTATTACAAGCAACCTGCACAGAATAAAGATGGGGCTGGAGGGCAGGAGTTTGATAGCTAAAATATTTGCTTTTGCTCATCAGCCATTTTCATTGAGTGCAAAAATAGATTTATAATAAGCTGCTCCCCCAGTCTGGCAGGCTGCTGACAGCCGCAGCAGAGGATGCAACAGGCACCTCACCTGGGCTGGCAAAGGGTCTCACAGCTTCCTTCAAGCGGCAGGGGGCCACTCGCCCCCAGGCCACTTGATCTTCCCTCCCCACCCGCAGAGAACAGGCAGTCTCTAGCATGTGCAGAGATCTTCACCAGTGATCTCAAGAGACCAAAAGGGGCTCTTTGAAACCACTGCTACTTCCCAGCGTCATTAAGTCCTCACTGCCACCTGGCTGTAGATAAGCTAGGAAAATCCAGTGCCAGAACAGGCATTACAGATGCTTTTAAGAGAAATGAATTTTCATTTTAATAGGAAAGAAAAAAAAAAGCAAACAAACCAAAAAACTAATAAAGAGAGCATTTCAGAAGCACAGAGTGATGCTAACTAGTGCAAAACTGTCCTGGCTTTAGCAAAGTATTACTGTCATGTCACTCCTCTGCCACGGAGGCTTCTCCAAGGCATCTCTAATCACAAAGAGCAGCTGAAATGCTAGTGGGAATACATGCTGGCCTTGCCACCTTGCTGATGCACAAACATTTAAACAGATTTCTTTTTGCACTGTCTTTGACAAGCTGAAGCTCCAGCCTTTACCCCAATTTAGCTGGGGAACATCCTGTGAAATAGCAGGCAGACTTCTACTGATAAGCCGCATCAGTCTTAACTGGGAGGCATCTGCCCCTTCTGGGTTTTGAACAAAGAATATCAGATTAAAAGGAAAAAGGGAAAGAAAAACACCAGCGGTCCAGGCACTGCAGATAAAGTAGCTGTTATCATCCTCTCTAACGAGGCTGCGTGCTTTCTGTCTTCAGGCAGTGACTCTGGGAAAGCAGTTTGAACACAGGTTAAAAATTCACATCCCAGCCTGGCTGCCCTCACTAAGCCAGAGGAGGGTCGGGGCTCCTGTAACCTTGCACTATGCATTTCTGGAAGACAATGGCAGCTCGCTCCTCTGGCCATCCTCTGTGGAGAGGGAAGGGCCTTGCTGCTTCTCCTTTCTTGTTGAATAAAAGCTTGCAAAACCATTTAGAGGGCAAGAAAATCTCTATTTTGGGTTGAAAACAACTTTGTAAATCACGTAACTAGTCTAGCATGGAGATATCTGGCAAGTCTCCTTTGCCACGACTCTGAACAGGGTGATAACACACCGTTCAGCTCTGCTTTCTTACAAAGCAGTGGGTTTCTGCAGCACTGTTGGCAGGATTTCATCCTGTCTCCCCACACCAGTGCTGCGTCCCAAATGGACTTGCAGGACAAGTCAATTAAACGAGCAACTGAAAGCACCCAGGGTCTTGGTTCAGCAGCTGAGAACAGGTACCAGCAAAGCTGCAGTTCTCAGGAGGTAGCACAGCAGCAAGGAACTGAATTTCTGTAGTGGCTATTCCCCCACTAAGAAGAAAAAAAAAAAAATAATTCCCCCATTTATGTGCTATTTCACCCTGCTGACAGGAAAGAGCTGGAAAGGGCCATTGCTTCTGAGCTTAATTACATCCGATGCTTCTAAGGGTGAGGGAAAAAGAGTACTTCATGAGCCAAACCCAAAAAAGTTAATATATTATACTGCAGAAGGAACACAACATCTTCAAAGCTTTCCCACCCCACACCCCAAAGTGTGAAATCAGAGATTTTTTTCTTTTTTTGCTCAGTAATGCTTTTTGCTCATTTCCTGCCTGGCCTCATTCATTGTTATGAGAGTATCAGGATTAATTAACATCAATGTCAAGATTAAGATCATGCCTAACCAGGACTTTCTTGTCATCTTCTAGGGAATTAAATGAAAACCCACGTAATGACAGACCGACCACACTGCCAGGCTGGGATAACTGCTCACCCACAGGGAGCCAGTGCCTACAGGTGAAATCAGCCTGCCACAGAGCACAGATTGCTTGCTTTGGGAAAACTCGGAGAATCTCTCCAAGCTGGTTCTTTGTTTTCCACACACCTCTTCTAAACCCACCATCAACATTTATTTTCACATTCCCAGGCAGGAAGCAAGAAGCCATGCAGAAGCCCGAAGCTGTGGTCTCTGAGGTGAATGAGATGCACTTTCAGCATAAGGTACTGCAAGCCACAAACAAGTATAAAAAGGAAAAAACAAGTCCAGCAGCTTATGGTGCTCTGAAATCAGCGATTAGCAGCTGAGAAGGAAATTTCTCGGGGTTCTCCTCCAAATACACACCTCTGACCTTATTGGGCTCCATCTTTTTGGAAGACCGAGGAGACCAGAAGGTCTTGTCTTTCTCATCTTCTGGCATTTGCTCAGTAGGCTACTCCAAGTTGAAACCAAGTGCTTCAGCAAACAGGTGGTACGAAAGGGTGGGAAGCAACCCCATCAGTCACCTCCCCGCAGGGGACAGGATGCACATCCTCAGGCAGGCAGCTCGAACCTCGCCGTGGCAGAGACCCATCAACCTGCCTCTCCAACCCAGCCCATGCAGCGGATAGCACAAGCACAGTGATGTCTTGACTTGAAGACCCTCAGGAGATCTGCAGCCCCCATCCCCCTCCCCCTTCCCCAAGTGTTGTATAACACATTCTAAACACAATGTTCTCAAAAGAAATCTGCTGTCAAGCATGACATAGTGTCTATGGCAGTTTCTACAGCTATTCATTCATCTTTCCCACAGCCGTATCAACAGCGTGTCAAGAACAACAGAAAAATTATTCATGTGGCACATTTCTTGGTTTTACTTTACTTCAGTATGGTATTTTAAGAGTTTTTCAAGATGTTAAAAAGCATGACCTTTGCCTTTAGAAATCATTAAGAGGAGCAAAGAAAGTCACAGGTATGGGTAAGTGTGAGGCACTTTAACTTTTTGACACTTTTGCAGAGTAAAAGTACTCTGCTGAACTAAAGAAAGTGGAGTGAGACTGTGAGCTGTGAGCGAACCAGCAGTTCATGAGAGTTACGTTTAGGATGTAACCAGCTACAGAAGAGTGAAAATGGAAACAGAATCCCTTTGCAGAACACTGGCCCCCATCTCTGAGGAGAAAGCATCACATAGAAAACTATTTCACTAAAAAATAAATGGCCAAACATATGTACTAATGACTCATTAAGATAAAAATCTTTGCTTCATCTGCCTAGCAGCACAAAATGAGAAATTTCACTTTCCAGCCTCCAAAATACAACTATCCAGGCTCCTCCCAAGAGCCAGCAACAAGAAAGCTCACACCAACCTTCCCACCTCATCAGCAGAAGGGGAGAGATCACACCTCCCGTAGTCCCCTGCAAGGGTCCGTGCAGCCCCACCAATGTCCAGAGCAGAAACCCCAACCTTCAGGGGGTGTGAGGGTTTAGCAGCCAGGTAGAGCCACGTTATGACAAGACAGGCTCTCTTAGCTGCAGCATGGTAAATAGAAGCACTTCTCCACATGGCACGTGCTGAAGTGGCACAGCATTTTTGTCTCACCTATTAGCAGTTCCTGTGCTACCACTCACTTTCTTCAACCTCCCCATCTGAAGGACAACACAAAAATGTAACCTTGAGCACAGTGTCCAAGACTAATTGTAATTTTTAAATTCCACTCATGTCACGGACCCAATTTATAGAAAGTGCAGCTGGGTTTTTTTTTTGCCTTATGAGAGAAAAAAAAAAAAGTAGTAATTCTTTTCTTTGCACAGAAGTTCTGCTGTACTTTTGCTGGATGACACACCGAAGAACCACAACTGCACAGCCCAAAGGAGACAAACGGCTGATGCAAACGGAAAACAATGCAGCAAAAGGAAGTCATTCTGTAAGGCAATTACTTTGTTCTTTCAGGGGCTTTTTGGGGTATCTTCTTTCCATAGAAAGTTTCCACTACAGTTATTTAAATGAAACCCGTGTATATTTTTGTCCTCAAACCCATGAGGCTGCATAGCAGAGCTCTGCTGAAAATCAGTAAAACAACATGTAATTGTGCCCAGGTCCAGGTTCTTTGGTCAGAAACATAGAGAAAACACAAGGGATGCTCAAAAACAATTAGTGACTCACTTTCTTCAACTAAAACCTGGAAAGACCTCAAGGTACCACTAGGCAAAGCCATTGGAGATGTTTTGAGGGGGGACGGACAAAACTACAAGCACGTGAAAGTCAGAGTCCAGAGGTACCTGCACAGGCACATACATCATATCTTGATGGGATGGGGCAAAACAGGAGAAGGGAAGAGCTGTATGAACATCAGGAAATCCCACCATGGTTCATCCCATCACTTGAAACATCTCAAGGCTGGACAAATGTCCTCGCACTATCAGGTTGGAAACACTCCTTTTCAGGGTGCAGATTTTCACTATCATCATAACCTACATTTTGGGCTCCAGTGGACTCAGACGAGGGGGAAACAGCACCACACAAGAGGAGTGCAGCCTGGGTCAGAGCTTCAGACCTGAGCCTGAGCCTCCAAGTGATTTTGGGATGTCTGTGCCATCCCCCGGTGCGCTGCCGGCCTTCCCTGAGCATGCAGATTGCTGAACATTAAAGCAGCTTTTGCTTCCTGGCACTGTGCAGCAATGCAGTGGCAGAAACACAGTGTATGAAAGACCATTTCTGCAGAAGATTTACAATCCACCTTTAAAGCCTCTAAAGGGGTTAAATAACGCAGTGAGCACGGGTTTCTTGTGGAAAAATGACTCACAGGAAGGATGGCAACAATGCACTGCTATAAAATATTAAACATAATAGGTCTCTGTGCCCTAGACTGAAAGAATAAAAAACAAGGTAAGTGGACCTGTGTTTTTCTCCTGGTTCTCAAAGTCACTAATGGCCCTCTGGGTCTGTGAACAGATGTCAACAGCACACTGCAGGTACCACAATTTACTCACTGCAAATTATTGCCTGGCATTTAATTAAAATTTTATTGTGGTGATTCCCATCAGCTCTCTCCGTAGCACCAAACGGAACAGACTGAAGAGAAAAGTGGATCTTTCAGAGAAAATGAGCCCAGTTCATCAATAATATACTGTAGCTCTGAAAGAGGAAAAGAAAGTGTGTGGTAAGAGGTTTGGTTATCTGACGTTTTTTTCCCTGCATGGGGGCCCCGCGGTGCCGTTCCCGGCACTGACGCCTGATCCGAGCCAGCCTGCAGTCAGCAGTGGGACGAGCCTGCCCACAGATCCCAGTTTGCTGCTTGGGCTCATCAGGCATCAAGCAGCATCCCGTTAAGAGCGGAGGGTGGAAGAACTGGACTCAACAGCTCGCTTGTCTGGCTTGGGAGGAAAGCACTTTTACTACAAAAAGCTCCTTCTTCATTGTTTTATGTCCCATGCCACAGACCTTTTGGAAACAATCCCAATCTGGTCGGAGGATACATCCACCTAATGGAGACTCTTCAATTCTTTGTGCTTTTTTTGCCCTAAAATGATGAATGAGCATTCTTGCCCACATTATAGCAATGGGAGGCAGCTGGGAGCTGGAGGGACGGATGGACCTAGTGCCTTCAGCAGATGAAGCAGAGGGACCGGGTCTGCTTGGCCACTCCACCATGTCCAGATCTTGCACAGTCTCAGCTGAGGGCTGGACAGGAGCACATCACCTTTTCTCCCATCCTGCACATCTTTCCGGTGGCTTCTAAAAAAGCCACTAACTACAAGCACAAGTATAGGAGACTTGGCAGCTCTGGGGCTTACGCACAAGCTCCCATCTATCCCAGAGGTTCTGGAAATGATCAGGTGTGCAGAGGTCCCATAAGTGTCCTTGGCTGTAAGGAAAGAAGAAAATCCCAAGAGTAACTTATGAGATACCTCCTTCTGTGTCACAGATACAGCGATCCTGAATCCGTGAGAAAAACAACACAGGCAAGGAAGGAAACAATCACAGTCATGAAAGCACCAGATTATCCTAAACCTCAGCGTCCTTCTACCAGTTGAGGCCGCCCTTAATCCTTCAAAAAAGAGAGGGAAAAAAAAGCCAAAAAACCAAGGCAAAACATCCTCAGCTGCTCATGCATTTAGGAAAACCGCCCTCCTGATACCTGCAGACATCATCTGGAAACCCTGAAGCACAAGACCCAAGGAAAGCAGAGTTTTCATGCCGAGCTGGAAGTAGTACAAGATGCTAAGAGAAACAAGGCAACCCCTCTCTGTCCACAGCCGGAGGAAAAAGAAGCTTATGCACATACAGGCCCCAGGACCAGGACAGATTAACACTGTCATCTGTCCCACAGCTCACAGTGCTGGGGAAAACACAGCTTTTTGGGATTAAAACTAAGGGTCTCTGAAGACCTGAAACACCCAGGGGCAAAGTAGGTATTAGCTCCTTCCCTTCCCAGAGTCTCAGGGGTTAACACAGGCACAGCTGAGCTGCTTCAAACAAAGCTGCAGACCCCCACCTTTAAAGGCATCTGTTGATCCTCTACCTCCCTGTGAAACTACTCTGGAAAGTCAGGGGAGACAGCTAGAATGATGGATGCAAAATTAAAAGCTCAATAAATAATTAATTGCTGAGGTCATCAAATTGTATGAATCTGTCCATCTCACTCTCCACTCTCCTGTTAATCAGAGGAGTCTATTTCAATGGTGGGTGAAGTGGTCCTGAAAGAATCATAATTTCTGCACACCACTGCCATGAAGCTTGTACTGGGTGCCATATGAATCAACAGTAATAAATCATTTGCTGAGCACTGTAAAGACTTTAAGAGTGTTAAGCAAACAGAATGCCTCCAGAGATCCCAAAATAAAGTGAGAGGCGAGTTTGAGTAACATATTAAGGTAATTATTAAAATGCAAAACATCAAATATGTATAGCATAGACAAAACCTCCTTTCCTCTTTCCGGTATCAGCCTTTCCACAAATGTCAAGGCAAAAGAGCACTCTTAAGTACCACAAATAAAACACCCTTGCCCACAGGAAAGCTAGCAAATCCACCACACACCTGGCCACCGTAACCCTTTCTCTTCCCCCCATCTCCGCACTGTCTCCCTCTGAGTTTTGCTTGTGATTGTCAGCTCCCTAAGGCTGGGACCACGTGGCCAGTTTTTCCAATACATGCAATTTCTAGTGTATGACGGTGATATTTTGATTATAAATAAGTGGTTAATGACAATAAACACAAATGGCCAGGAGACGTTTATCCCATGGCTGATGTGTAGCAAAGCTTGTTGCATCCTCCAGGGTGAGGCTGCTCAGCAAGGTGAACTGATGTGATTCAGCTTGCCCAGCCCGTGTGCTCCGGCCAGCAGCAGCAGCATAACCCAGCCTCTGGACTGTGTCAGATCAGCTACTTGACAAGCAATAATGACCCCTCGAGCATGTGAAGCACAAACCCAGGAGAAATACTGTTTATTTCTACATCAAAGGAGGAACTGGGGAAATGTAACAACTCAAACTGTAGTTTAGTGAGGGTTAATAGACAACATTTGCACAAAATGCCAGTACTTCACAGCCTCATGCAGGTGCTTAGGACCTCTCTGCTTTGTGCTGTATCTACAAAATCAGTTTTAAAAGTTCTTTGGAAGTATCTTGCCCATTTGTGAACAGCGTTGCTACCATATCCATGCAGAAATACACACTGTGAGGAATATCAGGCACCTTGGTAAAGCACAGCTCATGCCCATCACTCCGTTACTGCCTCATATGCCACAGTAGGAGAAGCCTGCCCAGCACTGGGGGTGAGCGCTGACAGACGCCCTCACTGCTGCCTCTGGCCATGGCGCCTTGGGTTCACAGGCTGCAGGGCACGGGAAGCCACACGCCATCCTCTCCCAGCACTTACATACTGTACGCTTTTCTCCCCAAAAGTGTGGTACAAGCTGCTGTGCCTGCAGAGCCAGAGTGTGATGGCGGTAGGGCCATGGGCTCTCCCACCCGCAGCCCTCCCTCTGCGAGCACAGGAGATGCTCCTGCATCTGGGCACATCTGGCATCTCAAATCCAGCCTCGGCCACACAGCGAAGCCACACCAGTCTAACAGAGCCATCTGTGGCCGTGGCAGAGCAGGACACCCGTTAACGGATCTAATAAACCCCTGTCACCACAACTCACGTTCATCTGTAACTTGTCATATCTCTCCAAGACCGGGCCCAGACCATCCCATCTATCTTCAAACTTTTCTGCTCTTCACAATAAAAAAATCACTTTTTTTTTTTTTCCTCCTCTGAAGCACCATCATACAACACAGCACTAGAGCCCCAACACCAACAGCCCCTTTCTCAGCACACTGGGTGCTCTCCTCTACTTACACTGTTTCCCAGATCCATTAGAAACACAGCCAGTAAAAATCTCCTGAAAACACTGTTCCCAATTGAAGTGAGCCCTTATGAAACCAGTATCATGGCTGCTTGCTTAATATATATCTCCCTAGAAGAACCTACAGTGTTTCCTTGATGAGCCCTCAAGCATAACAGTTTCCACAGTGATTACAGAAAAAGCAGCGGTGCCAGAAATAACATTGTTAAATGGAAAACATCCCCTGCACTCACTCTCACACGGGCACATGCCCATCGAATGCGAACGGGCTCACCAGCACCGGGGATGACTCCTCACAGTGACAGCCCAAGCACAGAGTAGCCACCCCAGCGCAAATGCAAATGGAGATGGAAACAGAGTCAAAATATCACTTTTTAAGTAGGTGTCTTGGTGGTGGCACACAGGCAGGTACACTCGACATGCAGGCATGCAATAGCATACCCTCAAATGGAGATACAATCCCTGACCACATTCCAAAAGCAGTTTCCCTAGTACACTATTCAAAATACTCTGCCTAGCAAGGTGGGACAAATGACCCCTGCAGATGCTGTGTCCTGCCCTACAAGAGGCAATTTTAGTTCTGAAACAGACCTGCTGCAAAAGCAGGAAAGAAAAGTACTAAGTGTCAGGGCTTCTCTAAGCCAGCCGGCCCCAGCACTCAAGCTCATTAGGGTATTTGAGGTCGAAGGCATGCAGAGCTGCGGTCTCCATTTGTGTGAAACTGTGCGTGTCTTTGCGGGACACTCTGCGCCCCCTGTCCCTGCGCCGCCTCCACCGCCGCTCTGGCTGGGCTGGCATCTCTGCCTTTCCTCATTTATTTACCGAGAGAGAAGGCTTTCAGCAAACACCTTCCCAAAGCTATTTTCTGCAACAAGTGCCCTCACCTGCTTCAAACTCTTTACTGCCTCGCAGCTCCTGAGAAAAGAGCAAAATGAACTATTTTTTTTTTAAACTAAACTTTTTGCTCACTAATAAGGCACCAGCTCCCACTCTCTCCCCACAGCCCTCTCAAGCATCTTCTCCTTTTCAGCTCTCTGTCCCTGTGTCCTTTCAGAGTCCTCAACAGCCAGGAGCCTTGTTTCGCCTGGGAAGAACTCAACACACTTACCCGTGTAAAAAAGGACCATGTTTATCCCCTTGATTCACATTAAAAATTATTAAAGTACCTGACCAAACTACTGTTTACTTAGGAAGGTATCACTCTAATATAAAGGTGACAAAAATAGGTTCAAAAAAGGAAAAAAAACAAAAACACAACCCTAAACAACAATATCCAGCTTAGAATTCTGTGTGATCGGTTTTGCGCTCGGCACAACTGACGCATCCACACCAGAAGCCTCCCAAGATGGTCTAGACACATCCCCCACTGCCAGCGAGGATCTATCGCCAGTTCAGAAGAAACAGGATTTGAGGATTTCTGTTATATTCACGCACTTCATTTCTGCCTTTACACCTGTTTACTTAAAAAAAATGTAACTGCTGGTTTAACATTTTGGCATACCATCTCCTATCTTCTGAATAATTCCAAATTCTGATTAATGCAAATATGAACACAGCGTATTTTCTAACTTTGTGGCAAATCCCCACAGGTGGATGACAGATCAAAACACAAAGGCAGCGGACCGTGTCTACGGCATGGAATTACAGGCAGAATCAAAAAGCAACTGTATTCCATGGAGACTGTAAGGCAACCAACAACCTCATCTGGGACTTTCCCTTAACTTCTTTAAAGACCTAAAACCTGCATAATACATAATAAAACCAACACTGCAGGCTTTTTCATCAGCAGCAAAACAACACAGCGCTGCCTTAAGGTTAAGAAAAAAATTCTTCAGTTTGGCAGTAATGGGTTTAGCCTTCTTTGCTTTACTGTTTCTGAATGCAAATGGTGCCATTCAAAGCAGGTTTGCAAAAGCAGCAAGGGTTTGGTTTTAATAAACACTCCTTGAAAAATCCTTAAAAAGGATTACCCTAGTAATGATACCAACCACGGTAGTAAACTCATTAGACAGTGAGTCATTACCATAGGATGCTATCAGATGTGAAGATCCAGCCTGTGCTGCTGGCAGGTCTATTTGTGCAGTGCAAGGAAGATCTTGGGTGATTCTTGGATCCCTTTTACCCATTTTGGCAGTTTTTTGAGTGGATGCTGGGTGAACAGGGCTGAAAAGCAGTAGCTTCCCCAACCTAGGGTGCTCACAAACCGTAGCTGTGAATCTTTACCATGATGTTTTAATAGTTATTTGTAGTCATCCACTGTAGCATGAAGCACTTAAAATACTATTTTAAATAGTATCAATTTACTTTTATTTAGCATTTTTCACACTGGAGGAAAAAATACTGTGGTGTTTTACGAACTGCTGCTGAGGGAGTGTGGCAATGCTGCTGGGAGGGAGGGAAAATATTTTTAACCCCATTTTACAGAAGTGGGAAGTGAGACGGGCACTTTTCCATGGAAAGATATTGGCCAGAACACTTCTGAATTCTTGCAGGATAACTTCCAGCAGAGCTCCTTAATTCCAAAAGAAACACACGCTTAGGTCAGACTACAGTGGTCACACTGTTGTGTCCGGCCAATTTTCTCACATAAACAGAGCGGTGAAACGGTGGGGAAGAGTGGCTTCTCTTCAGGTTCTGTTAATTCTAGCCTGAGAAAGTCACGAAAGAAATACCTGAGCGTTACAGGCAAGTTTGTGGGCGGTAATTAAACACCCAGCTTCATTTCCCTTCCAACTCAGAGAAGCTCCACATTCTTCTGTAGATATCTACAACTATTTTTGCACTTGGTTCTAGCCTGACCTTTCAT
Source organism: Falco peregrinus (assembly GCF_023634155.1). Lineage (NCBI taxonomy): Eukaryota > Metazoa > Chordata > Aves > Falconiformes > Falconidae > Falco > Falco peregrinus. Next base: position 121,759,482 of record NC_073723.1, read on the forward strand.
TGCACTGTCTTGTTCCAAAGTCACGCACTCCACATCTTCACAATGAAGGTATTTTTCTTTTAAACACAACCTGAACTATTTTCCCCTTTAAAATACATGAAGATCCAATAGATTTTTGGTGGGTTCAAATACACACAGAACCCTTTATCCTGCCCCTACCAGCCCTGACATCCCCCACAACAGAAACCTCCCAGTTAAGACCAGCACTCCAGCTGGGACACCAAGAGACCTCAAATTTGAGTAAAGAAGCCCCTTAGTTGTTTTCACGTGTACAAAGCTCTCCCAAATTGAGCCACTCCAGAAACACAGCACAATGCTCGTCCTCCCAAGGGATGCATCCCCTCAAGGAACAGCATGACCTCCCCATCCTTCCTCATGCCCCACCAGCTAATCACCCTGAGTTTGCTCCTTTGCAGCTGATGGAACTCTATGTGGCTGCAGAGCCCCCAAGGGAGCTAATTAGATTTACATCCCTGTGCCAAAACTGCAGATTACCAAATGGTGAGCAACTCGCAGCTGCTCTTGTCTTACAGGCAGTAGGTGCCATCCCAGTGCCTTCCAAAACACGTGAACTTTATGAAACTTTTTAATTTCTATTCAGCTCATCTCAGCTCCATCTTCAGTTTTTCTGTAGCTTTAACTTCTGTTAGTAAATCTCCCCAGAAGGGAACAAACCCAAAAAGACTGAATAAAGGGCAGGAGGAAACACAGGAAACCTGTGGGCAGCTATTTAAAGAGTCAGCGATGCCTCATGGAACACTCTGAGGCACTTTCCTGTCAGTGACAAACCCACTGCTTTGGCCCCGGGTCACTCACTGCATCCTTCAGGATGCTCACTGCCTCGCCCCGAACAGCAGGCAACGGGGAGAGCCTTTCTGCCCAACACCTTCTCCTGGGCATCTCCCAGCTGCTTGGGTTAGGAACAGCCAGCCAAAAGTCCAGGGCTCAGGGTGTTCCTCCAAGCCCGTGAAAGCTCCTAGAAGCTATCTGTGTTTCAGAATCTATTTTGTGAACCCTGTACCCCACTACTAAAGCAACAACCTCCCGTTCACCTTCATCAGATGAAATGGCTGGAGACAACCACCACCACTCCCAGCGGTGATGCAGACCTCTAAAGCACTCAGCCCACAACCCACCTTCTTACGTTACTTCTGGGAAGCACGTGTCCAGTCGCACACTTACTTAGCTGGCCTTTTACCCCAAGACTGTACCCTGCCCTGCATCGGGAATGCAGCCAGTGCACAGCCCAGCACCCCTTGGGTCCCTTTGTCACCGCTGGCTCATGGTTCATCATGACACTGGTGACAGACAGAGCTATGGAGAGAATACTCATACACCCAAGGATGAAGAAGGCCTTGTATACCTGAGACTTAAATCTACTAGTAATTCATATGAAAAGTGACAGCAGGCGGTTACAGAATTAACAGCTGTGTCTGTTTTGTTCCTTTGGAGTTCTGCAGAGCGGTGAGCTGCCCTTCAGGAGAGATCGCCTCAGCAATGCAGAAGTTGGATGTCAAGCCAGATGGAGGAGCGTGGCAGTGAAGACTTCAGGGAGCTACTACAGTTAAAACCAGTTTTGCTGGGAAAAGGGCCAGGCTCAGTTTTATTGGATTCTCCTGAGATTTTCCCTTGAAACTGCACCACCAAATAAGTGCTCAGCAACCCCCTCTGGGTCCTGATGCACCTGAGAGCAACATTAGCAGAGAAACCCAAATCCTATGTCTGAATTCAGCTGGATTAGACAAATTTTGACACGTCTTGCCTTCTTGACTAGAATCTATAGGTCCAACAGAGAAGCAGAGTGAAATAACTGAAAGCCCAAAGCCTTCCAGGGCTGCAAAGCCTGAATAATGGTTTAATGGGCAAGTGACCCTCCAAAGCCCAAGGAAGGAACAAGGGAAGGTCTGGATAAATGGCATGGAAAAAGAACTTGGGATCTGGAGGCTGAGGAGCTGCTGAAAACAAAAACCTCATTTGCACAATAAGGATTTGTATGTTGCTGATATACAACAAGGTTTCCCACAATGCCAAGGATGCTCTGAGTTTGTCCCAGTGACTGCTTGCCCCTGCAGCGATGCCCTGCAAATGCTTCTGTGCCTCTGCGAGACAGCACATGGGCTTCAAGTCAATGAGGGACAAGCAGTCCCTGCTTACAGCAAGTCACTTTTGGGAAGGCAGGAAAACTTGATCTCGCTCATGTTTTCTCTCTTAGTTATCCCTGCTTAAATGTTGCTGAGCAGTTCCCAGAAGGAAAGTGCACTCAAACCAAAATCTCCATGCAACTGAAAAAAAAAACCAAAACACCAAAACCAAACAAAAAACGGTTACAAAAATACCATCTAGGTGTATTTAAATGGGTTGGGTACTGCTTCTCTTAGGGCTTCTCGGAAGATTCCCACGCAGTAAATGCTCAGGGACATCTCTACTCCCCACCTTCAGCTCCACACAGCTGATGGCCTCGCCTCACCCTACCGCACGCGCGCTTTCTCAGACAGCTCCAAAAAGCAGGCAGAAGGCAAAAACTGGTGCGACATGAGCCAGTCACAGCCTGGACTTGCTAGGGAGGAGGGGCTGGGCTCAGCTCAGGGCTTTGCAAAGAAAATGAGGCAATGGAGAGGTTAAGGAAGATTTATTGCACATTTACTTTCACCAAATGGTTTTTGAATGACTGAATAATCTCCTAGTCCCTTTAACACAGCCCCCACCACCACCACACAATGCATCTTTTGATGCTCATTAAAAGGTTCACCTTATACAGGCATGTAATTAGAGCCGGGCAGGATAAAAATCTCCATTCTGATTACTGCACCGATTATAGAGACCGAGATCCCAGCTGCCTGCACAGAGCAGGTCTGGGAAAGACCGTTTGCTTGAACTCGAGTCCTGGCACAGCGGGAGCACTAAGCACAACTGTCCTCTTGCAAGGTGGTCTCCGCAGAGCCCAGGAGAGGGAGCACCAGTGAGAAACCCGTCCGGATTAACAAGTGAAAGGTGGGAAGAATTCAGCAAGTGTAAAGGGCAGAATGGAAAACCGAATATATATTTCCCTGCATCCCAACTGGCCCTACTGACTGCAGATCCCAGCAGAGCTGTAAAGATCTACTAACAAGCAGCCTTTCTAAAGTCACAGACAATCGTGTTGAATGTACATTTTAAATAAATTATTTTCCTTTCCAAAGGTTCCCCCCTCCCCCGCAAGTTTGAACCCCCTTGCCAAGAAACCAAATGCTTTAAAGCACTTCAGAAACAGCAAGTCTGCTGAAATGCTTTTTGCATTCAACATGTGCAGCCAAATGTGGCCAGGAGTTATGACGGCAGAGCTCCTCCGAGCAACGAGCCAGCAGGAACCTCTGTGACCAGGGGAGACTGAAGAAGCCGGAGGAAAGCCAGCTTTCCTAACGCAGAGGGAGCTACCCGACGGCCATGGGACTTCACCAGTGACGTACAGCAAGGGAGTTCCCAGGAGCCCCTCATTAATGACCTGCCACCCAATCAACAGGATAGCCTCGGTGATTTCCCCAGCCGGGATACACTCCCCTGCTCTCTCCAATTATTGCTAAACCACCCATGACAGCGATGCCTTATCCCTGCAGCTCAGGAAAGGTTTCTCAACAGCGCTTTTGTTGTTAACTTCAGAATAAATATTATTTTCGAAACCGTTCCTCCAGGGACTCACCCCACCGGATCCCCTCAGTAGTCCCCCACATCCAATCACGCTCACACACGCTGCAAACTAGGCAAGCTGAACACTGAGCTATTCTATTGACAGCTGCCGTATATTTTTCAAGAGCAAACTCCAAACATTTCTGAGTTTGCTCACCCCCCCGGTCTGCTCTCCCCTCACCCCAGCTGTGAGAACATGTTTTCCCTCAGTCAGGAAAACCAAACGAGCAGAGCCTGTGGTCCTGTCTCTCCTTTTTCTGCCTCTCATGCACCTGGGGCAGCCACTCATCATGGCAGGGGGGAAAGAATCCTTGTGAGCATCCCTCGTTACGATGCTAAAAGTGCAATGGGACATACAAATGTTTCTGAAATGGATTATTTCTGACACCATGAAATCCGACATGAAAAAAAGGGTCCATTGTGGATTAGGATGAAAATAGTCAGGCACAGTGAGCAAGTCCCCTTGCCTTATGCTGCAAGAGCCTCCCCAGGAGAGCAGAGGGCTCCTGGAAGGCATTTCTCAGGGGCTGCACCGCACTTCTGTGTGTGCTGAGTGTGTCCCAGAGGATACAAAGCCCAGACCTGCTGCAGGCAGTTGTGTGGTAACACATTCATTAATTAATTAACTAGTAACTTCTGGAAGTTTTTTCTTTAATGCACCATTTACATAAATCTTCTACAGATTTTTTTTTTTCCCTTTCCTTAAAAAGGACTGCAGCAAACCCCTCACCGGTCCAAGAAGCCCAACAGCAAGCCTTGGAGGTGGAAAGCTTGCCTTCTCAGAAGCAAGTCAGGGCAGCACATACTAACACACACACACCCCACGCCCCCCATCTCCTGCATCAGTATCTCTGCATCCTTCACTGAATGATACTTCTCTGGGGATGAAAGAAATCTTATTGCTAGGACCCCTTCATTCAGACCTGCCTGCTAAGAAGGGGAAGGCAGGAAGGGGATGGGGATGATGAGACTCACTGCAATGGGCTTTGGAGCCTCTCGACACCTGTGAGCCAAGCCAGAATCACAACATCCCACCCCACACGAATCCTACCTATTCTCAGGGAAGTGCACTCGGATGGCATTGTGAACGTTATCCTACAAGGATCAGAATGAAAAGCCCCTGAAGCACTGAGACTGTGAGAAAAACTTGACAGTCCCCAACAGGCACAAGCAGCTGCCTGGGGGATCGCTGAAGTAAGAGAGGTGGGAGTTACAAGGCAGGGGCTCTCAGGACATCCCGGCAGCAGAGGGTAAAACTGGCTCAGCGCACTGATGCTAATAATATTTCACCACCAGGGAAATGAAAAGCCTGTAAGCTACAGGTTATCCTCCAGCAGCCGAGCAGGGTTTGGATTGTATTGCTCATACCATAAATCACCATGTCAGCTGCCCCAGCCGTTTCCACTCGCCAGAGTGGGACTGGGTAAAAGTGCCAGGCGCTTCCGTGATGGTGGGCCAATTAGTTAAAGAACGAGTAGGAAAAAACCTATAATAATGCACAGTGCCTTTTTTCCGGAATAACAACCCACACATTTGCATAGAGCAGCTCGGCGTGTGTTTGCATTTCTGATCACACCTCTGGGTGCATCAAAAGCGTTATTAATTTCCATCGAGCAGGATTAAGAAGCTTAGATCGTTAGCACCCATTTTTTAAAGCTGCCTCATTTTACGCTGATGTGCGGGTGCTAAGCAGCAGCGAGAAACAATGTAAAGGGATAAAACAGCCAAAAGGTGACCCCCAGGGCCAGACTTCCCTGTGCACCCAGCGGGGGCCGCCTTCTCCCCGGCGAGCAGCGGGGCTGCGGGCGGGGGGCGCCGGCCGGAGCGGACCCGCACAGCCCCTGCGCGCACCGCAGCCCCCCCAGCCTCCCGCTGGCTTCCCCGTGCAAGTGCTACGGAGGAAATCCGTCCCAGCCAGCCAGCTCACCCCTGCCACACGCTGCAGCCAGCCAAAGTCCCCGGCTCTCAGGACCTTAGTTAGAGGTGGCCGCCAATTAAGAGCGGAGCTGCAGTTTATGCCTGTGCCCGTGTAGGCACCCGGCCCGGCTGGCGGCGGCTCAAGAGAAACAATCCCTCCGTGTTTACAGTACACAGCAGCCCGACATTCAGCAACTCCCGGTTACTCATCGCAGTGACCTCATCAGCGAGACATGCCCGCGGCGCGTTACAAGTGCTCTTAATTACGCCTCATCGGCTGCTCTTCCCTCTCAGCACTGACCGCGGCTAGTACAAGAAAAAAAAATAATAATAATATCGCTAGAGCTGTGAAGCACGCACACGCCACCCGCCCTGGCACGGCGCGGCCGCTCGTTACCTGCACTTGCCCCCCGCACCGCAGCTGCGGTTCTCCCATGGCTCTGCCGCTGCGGGGGTAGCGGCCCTGGGGCTCCGGGGGGATCTTCTGCCAGGCTGCAACAGATAGGGCCGGTGTGAAGCTCCTTATTTGGGCAGTGATGTCAGGGGAAGTCGGTCAGGCGGCGCCTCCCCCTTTTCCATTCACTACACATTGTTTCCTGTTGTCAGGCGGCTGCTGCGCTGGCGGCGCCGAGCAGGGAATCCTCCGGGCCGGGGCTGGGGGCTGCTGCCGAGGCTGCCCACCCCCCAGCACAGACACTGAGGGGGGGGAACGAAGCTCCTCCCGGCCGGAGCCCGGGAGCGGTGGGAGAAGGTGCCCCCGCCCCGCGCAGCCGGCATTTTCCATCACAGAAGCGGTTTCTTGCCTGCAAGGGGCCGGGGGTCCCGGCCAGGCTGGCCCGGCGCGGAGGGAGCGCGCTGCCGGCGGAGCTGCCAGCGCTCGGCCACCCCGCCGCCTCCTTCCTCTCTCCATCCCTCCCCCGCATCCTCATCCTCCTCCCCCGCTCGCTGATCCGGCCGCCCCCGCCCCCGCGCAGCGCTCTGCGGCAGCGGCCCCCCCCCGGCTGCGCTGGGGGAACGGGGAGGGGGATGCTGGCCACGCTGGGGGGATCCTCCAGCACACCCACCGGTACCCCCCGCCGGGCCGCGCGCCGCCGGGGCAGCCCGCTCCTGGCCGACTCCCCCGCGGAGCGCCCTGCGCCCCCGCACGCTGCCCCTTTCATCCCCAAAGAGCGACCCTCGCCTTTCGGCTGGCCTCTCATTTTTTGGTTGCCTTTTCCTTTTTTGCTCTCTTTCTTTTTTGTGTTTTTCTATCTTCTTTCTTTTTTCTTTTTTAATTTTTTGCCTTTTTTTTCTTCTTCCATATTTTTTGTTTGATTTGGTGTTTTGTTTTGTTTTGTTAGTTATCACTGCTGTAACAAACTGAAAGCCCGAGCTCTTGTGCTAAAAGGGGGAGACAAAGTGCTCCTTCATACGGCTGCAGGCGAGGCAAAATGATCAGGCAGGCAAGAAAGATCCACAGAGCGTGTCCCTCCTCCACGTGGGCATGGCAAAAGGGCTCCAGTGTCGTTTGTCCTGGCTCCCAGGCGGGATCCCGGCTCCGGGCAGCCCGGGATGAGCTCAGAGGACACAGCGAGATAACCCCGGGGTTTCAGCCAGACAGCTGGGAAGATGCAGGCTGGGGGGTTTAGAGGAGAGCAGAAGGGCAGCCTCGCATCCCAGGCTGCGCTCACATTTAAAATATACGTGCACATTCAGCAAAATGTTTCCTACTTCTGCGGTCATTAGAAGTGCTGCTGTAAATAGGCGTTTACTGGCAAAAATGTGAACTCTGGCCAAGATAACTGACTTTGCTCAGCTCGTCAGTATGTGCTTGATAACTGATCGCCACTCTGCAGTGTACCTGGTAAACTGCTCCGTGCTGAAAGCAGCCATGGCTCTACCCCATAGCTGGCATGGCCATGCCAGCCAAGCTGCATCCCAGCCCTTCTTTTCTAATGCAGGCTACACAAAAAAAAAAAAAAACAACAAAAAAACCCCCAAAAACCCCACACTATTTAAAAAGAAGAAAAAGAACACCACCCACACCCCCTAAAACCACTATTACCAAGCCAATGTTCCTGCCTGGCTCAAGAGTCAGGGTTAAGCACAAAAAAAAAAAAAAAAAAAAAAAAAGTCATTTAACAATGAAATAATGATGATACAAAGTCTCTGTGATGGAAAGAATTACACTGGCAGCCAAACAAGAAACTTAGCAGGATGTGCTTTTTCGGGTGAACATCAACAGAGCTGTTGATTTGCTCAGAAAATATCATGTTGCTTTTAGGAGAATTAATAATTGCAAACCTGCTACTGAAACACCAGCCTGGCTCATCTTCAGCCAGCCACAGAGCAAACTCCAGGTAAACTGGATCCCCAAAAATGCTTTTGGTGCTAAACCCAAGAAAATACCATGGAATGCATGTACTTTCTATGAGCATATTATTTCCTCAACAGCCCAGTTTCACACTCAATTTCAGCTTCTCTCATTCTGGACAGAAATGAGAATTAGAGTGTGATGCAAAAATTCTTCAGAGTTTTATTTGTTTAATTTTGTTCCCATGCTGCTACAGTCTTCCCTGCTCTCTCTCAGCTTGAGTCACTTTGGTGCCAGCAGGTGCAGTTGCTCAAGGTCTTTAAGGAATTGCACAGATGCAGCCAGACACTGGATACGTAAACAGGCCTGCAAGGACTCTCAGGCAGTGTGTGCGGAGCAGCCTCTGCCCTGCCAAACTGCCCAAAATTGGGTGTGTTTCCCCCTCGAGCAAACTTTCAAATGGGGCTGGCTGCAGTTACAGAGCTTCTGCGTCCGGGTTGCTAGGGTCAGAGCCCCAGCTGCACCCCCAGCCTGCTCCTGGTCCTCCCAGCAGATCCCACCCAGCCCCGCACGGACCCACTCTGATGGGCCAAGAGCAGCAAAAGCAGGTTTGCCACTGAAAGCCCAGCTAGTGCAGTCCGGACTGAACCGGGGGTTCAGTGGCAAGCACCCACTTTCTCCATCAAATTTGAGTTGAGAATTTGGACTGATGCGTAATAAATGAAATAGAGCTCCCAGGAGCACAGACAGAAATGCAAGAACCCCTAATCACAACCAAAAGCTGCCACCAAAGATGTCTCTCATTTACTCCATGCCACAGTGGGGGGAAAATCAGTTGCATCTCAGTTACTGTGCAAGCGCCTCAGATTCTAGCAGCAGCCTCATGATGGTTATGATTTTACTAGGCCAGACAGACAGATCATCTCCTCCTGACACATCTACGATCTTCCTTCCTTTTTTTTGCACATGGGGATGAACTAACTGGCTGTGGGAAGCACTTACTAAAATATCACCTTTCAGCCTGAAATGGCGAGGGCACCCAGCATGCCTGCAAGAGGCTTCAGCGCCTTTGCTATGATAAACTCTCTCCCCTTTGGAAGACACAGACCCAGGAATTCATGTAAATAACAGCAAGGTGCTAATGCTGCTTTTAAAGTGCACCGCACAGTACCCAACATGGGCACACTAAAGATTTTCATTAAAAAAAAAAAAAAATGCTATAGATATTTTTTTGTTGTTGTTTTCAACCAGCATCCTTGACTCTGCCCATCACACCAAACACCCTCTTCCCAGTTTTGGAGATTGATGCCTGTGCTCCAACACCCAAAAAGGTTGAGGTATTTTTCCCTGAACAGTACAAAGGCCATTCAGGGTAATCATGCCCATTCAAGGCAATCCACAAAGGTGTTCCTTAGTCCAGTGGTGGTGCCTTTTCTTAGGTGGAAGAGTGTGGTTTTTCTTAAATGGGAAAATGAAGGACCAGGTTCCCCTGGGACACCTATTCCCACTGCAGGGTCAGGAACACACGAGGTTAAGTTCAGGCCACGGTTGGAAGTTTTGTGGAAATTATTTGTTAGAAAGGAGCATTTAGTCAGGAAAGGGACCTTCCTCAGGCCTAGGATGGTCAAACCAACCACATCTCACTCCTCACTTAAAGGTCAGGCTCCTTCCCTCCCCTGGTGTTTAGACCGGGTATGCTGGCTGCCCATCCGTCACCCACCCCTGTTCACCTCAGCATGGCCCCGGGTGTGCAAAAATTCCCCGCTGCCTGAAAAGGCCTCATTGAAACTGCTCCCACCTGGTTTTGGGAGGTTTGGTTTTTTTGTTTTTGGTTGGGGTTTTTTTTGAGCTCTATTAGTTTTTCTACCATCCTTGTTGCTGTGCCAGAGCTCCCAGCTCCGTGCTCCGTGCTCCTCCTCGGAGCGTGCTCCAGTGCTCTGCATGCTGCCAGCTGGTCCCTAACTCATCCCTCTCTTCCCTGCTGCTAGAGTGCATTAACAGGAGCTGAAAGCACGGTCAGGTGCAACTACCAACAAGTCATCTCACCTTTCTGTGTCAAAGTCTTCCCATCTGGGGAAAGTGTCTAGGGACTTACAAATGCTGCTTTGGGGGCTTTTTCTTTAAGCCCCTATGCCCAAGTATGAGCAATCATGCTCCTGGCTGAGGAGGGGACAGGGAATATGGTTTTCATGTCATTCTTCCCCTTGGGAAAGCTGGAGCAGCAGAAACCTGTGAATCAAACGTATTTCAGATATATATATATATATAAACAACCTTTTTCAACTGAACTGTAAATCCCTAGAAGTGAAACAAGCTCTTCGGAAGTTTTAGGCTCAGTCAGCACCACCGACAAGCGCTGAGCTTCCCCTGCTTATGGAAATCCCACCAGGCACCTTTCCAGAGGTGTTTATTTTGAACAGGTTGGCCCCAGAAGCCCAGGTCCCTTTTCAGCCATCACCTCAGCAATCAGGAGCTCAGTGCCTGGGGGCCTTGGTCCACCTCTCTCCCACCCCCCCCACCCCACCCCCCAGCCTCTGTGGCTCTGCTCTCCCCAGCTCGCCTGGGTACTGGATCTCAGGCACCGCAAGAGCTCTGCATCTCACTTTCCACATATGTAAAATGGGAATAACAGCGTTCCTTAACTCAGAAAGTCCCTGTGCTCATTAAACATTTTAAAAGCTTGCTGGAGAATCTTCAATTATCAAGAAAATCACTGCAAAGTTTCATTATTATTCCAACACTTACATTAAAGACACATGTCCTGGTAAGTAGCAGGCATGAGGAATCATTATGCTAATTTTAGACAGAGCATCTGCTCAATGTTAAATCTGAAACTTTGTCTCGAAGAAGTAATTTAAATTATTTTTCTTCAGAATTGACATTTGTCAAACAATATGTTGCGAATAGAACTTGCAGCCAACTATGAGTAATACGAGTGAGCACATATATTCCACTACGGTGAAAAGTGCTCAGGGAGAGAGGTTGCTGCATTTTGGCATGGCAGGAATTAATGAGCAAAATCACCAGGCTGCCGAGTTCCTGCCTCCAGCTGCCCCCCCCAGGTCTTGCTGGGGGCACAGACCCCCGCCCTGGGGCTCTGCCTTCTCCCTCTGCCTGTGCCCCTTCCTTCTACCACCACTCCCAGGAGCTGCGGGTACCCAGCCTGCCAGCTCCCTGCCTGCCTCCCAGGTTCTGCTCCGCATCTCCCAGGGAAAGGGTCCACTGGACACCTGCGACCTCTCCCTTCAGCCATATGAGCATCTATAGGGATCAAAGGGCCTTAAGCAATGCTTATTGCACTGCTAGAACAAACTACACATGTGTCTTCAAACATCACCTTACCCTACTTTTTTTTTTTTTTTTTTTTGCACAAGCACCTGAGCAGCTTCTCACTTGCCCAACCTAGTTTTGCAAAGTACCAGGGGACAGGAGGCAGCATCTTCAGAGCTGTCAGCCTGAACTCTCACCATTGCTGGCCCTCTTTGCACTGGGGGAAGGGACACAGCTACCTTCCAGCACGTTTTTTTTCCCTTCCCTTGTGTTTTTCTGTACAACCTTCCTATTAACTTTAGGCCAGTCATTTCCAGCGTGCCTGGGGAGCCCTGGGGATCCAGAGGCAGCTTCTAAGGGTTTTGTGAGTTGTAACTAAGAAAAGCAAATCCAGTGCCTGGAACCTTAAATTTGCCATGCAAATGACTGCACCCCACTGTAAAAATGTAAGATTTACAAATTAAATAATAATAATAAAAATAAGTTGTAAACCACTGACATAGACCAATATATTCTAAACACCCCAATAACCACATCAACACACATGAAACGAAGTATTACAGAGCAGGTCCACATCTAGCAGAATGGGTGTCTATACATAAAGACTGTTAATCTAAAAAGTAAATAAATATTTTCAGTTTTCACCATATATTTTGAATGACACTATATACACAGAAGTCATCTCCCCTCAAAAATCATGCAGAAATAAAAGCTCCATTTTGCTTTTAAGAAATTAAATGGCCACAAATTGCCATCATTGTGTCTAACTGGATAAAGTCTTTTGAATTCTATCTAGTAGAGCTCCTACGTCCCATTAGAAATTGCTCATCTCAGATATCCTAAATGCCTGTTTGTAAAATCAGCCTCCTATCGCCAAGCCTATCTCCTTTTTGGCAGCACCATATGTATATAGTCCACACCTTTTAGACAAAAGGTACTATCTAAATTGCCATCAGAACTCAGTCATGCTGCCTAAAACCTGTTTCTCCATAGTTTTGACCCTGACAACACTTTTCAATTAACCGCAATCATTCATGACTCTGAAATTATCAACTGTCCCATGCAAACACCCATAAATACGGCAGAGCAAAGGATGCCTTCACTGTGAATTCCCAAGCAGACAGGACACTGCCCACAACCCCGAGGCCTCCAGGAGGCAGGGAGTGAAAGCTCTATGTGTGACCAGCAGTGAGACAGGGCTTCCAAGCACCAAACAGGAAACCAAGCAAAAGAAATTAGTAACTAACAAAAGTATAAATAAAATACTTAAAGGGTGGAGGAGGTAATAGAGAGAGAAAGAAAAAAAATACTACACACCCTGGAGAAAGGCTGTGCGTAAAAGTAAACATGGGGTTTGACCTAACAGTGTCGATTCCTTCCCTCCCAGTTTACTCCAGTGCAACTGAGAGTTGAGTAACACCCAAAACTTTTTTGCTCCATCATCCCTTACCACGTGCCTTGCTGCCCCGTCACACCTAGCCATCGACCACCAGCAGCAGAGGGTGGCGCAGCCAAGCAGCCTGCCCCGGGGATCCTGCTGGGAGAAGTGGTGTGGTACAGACCTCCGCTGCCGGAGCCAGCAAAGCGAAGCTGGTGCCACACAGGCTGCTGGAGCACATGGGATGTGCACACTTTGCTGGGGGAGCCATGTTATTTGAATGTCAGGCTCAGGGAGCGCAATGGGCTTTGAGTGTTTGGATGAGCTCCAGGTTTTAAGTCACAACCCACCGACCCTCGGATGCGGATCCTCCACTTGCAGCTTGCGCGCCTTGGTGCAGCTGAGTGGATCGCCAGCATGCTGTGCACGCTCCACACTGGTGTAATCGCAGCCAGGATGAACTTGTCTCTTTGTTTCAGAGGACAAACCCCATGCACAGCAAGAGCCAGCTGCTTCTTCCACCCTTCCAGGGCAGCATCCTGCTGCACCTGTTGCCGCAGGCACCATCCCGCAGGAGGGGTTGAGCAGGAGGTGGCAGCCGCAGGCAGCGTGTGCCCCATCTGGGACCCCTGGCACAAGTTCGCCGGCTGCTCCCTCAGCATCCTGCTACCTGTTGGCCCGGCACAGCCCCGCTCCCCTGGCACAGAGCAGAGGGGGAAGCCAGGGCACTGCCCCATGGGGCTGAGGGACTCAGTTCACTTGCAGGATTTTTTCATTTGCCCCAGCCGAACTGGCAAGTTGCTTTACTATTTTTAAAAATTTCCCCTGGGCACCCAGGCCTTTGGATGGGTGCTCTTTTAATATCATTATTCTGTACACAGACAAACAGGAAAGTTTTCCCAACAATTTGCCCATTCATTCCGATGGAGTAATTCTGAGGTTGCATTTGGCCCCAGATTCTCAGTGCTGTTTAAACAGGACAGCTTAAGCTGCACATGGCTTTGGACTCCCCGGGAAGAAGTAAAATAAAAAATGACACAAGAAACACTGAATAATACATCCTCATTAGAGAAAAACTAGATTAATGCTGAAGTGCAGTTTTGAATAGGGCTACATCACGAGACAGATGAGTACGAGGCCTGGATGGGGCCAGACAATGACAGCTCTTATTTTCTTCTAGAGAAAGTGCTTAGGGAACAGGCATGCATTCCTTAAAACTGCCTCCTCTGCTAGGACCTAAGGATAAACAGACAACTTTTGCTACAGCTTTCCAAATCCAGTATATTGAGCAGCAATTAGAAGCTCTTAAAACTTTTAAGGCAGTAGCATCAGCAGTTTGTGTTTGGACTGAAACTCCACAAATAGCCATATACTGTAAAGCAGGTAACAACGCATAAGTGAATTCTCTTGGAATAATTATTTCCCATGGTGAGAGTTCTACCAGAAGCTTCTGCTGCTCTTTGCATTAATTGCATTACTTCATTTCTGCTTCTCAATAAAGAAACTTGCAACATTTTGTCGGCTTATATTCTCTCTTTCAAGTCAGAATTAGCAATAGAAAACCAAAATAGTTTTATTAGCGGACTGTGTCCTTTTAACAAACTTCAAAAACAAAACATCATAAGTTTTGCATCTGTGGCTAAACTCAACAGGACCTGGGGGCATGCATTTGGCCACCAACAGGCAGCATCTTTTGATGGAAGCTCTAGGGAGAGCAGGCAGCAGCCTAACAACACCGAAAAAGGGGAAAAAAAAAGCATCATTCAGGCAACAACCATAACGTTATAGTTAAGAGTCAGTTGAGGTTTTTTGCATTTGTAAAGGGGGGATTTCAGTTCTTTGATGTATAAGAAAATGCACACAGCACAGCTTCTCCAAATTTACAGCATTTGTTCTTTAAGTGTAGAAATATGCGTCCACTGAGTAATAATGTTAGAACTGGTGCAAAACTAGTTTCTGCAGCAAGCTTGTCTTTGTCCTATGCGACTTCACAGCACAGTAATGCTGGCTCTGAAATACTTTCTGCAAAGTTAAAATTCAGTAAAATCTTACATGTAGACTATGCTAGGAAAAATATAATGAAGCAAAGTTATGAAAGACCGTTGCACCTACTCAATGTGCTCACCTACGTTACATCGGCTACTTAATACAACATCCCTGAAGCAGGGCTGTTGTGAGACAAGAATTAACAAATCTCCTATGTACCATGGCTGTACATCCACTGCTGGCTGAAACGAATGGGCAGGGGCAGCAGAGTGTGGCAGCAGTTCTCCTTGCTTACTTGCCACTGCTTGTTAAAAACTTTGTGGCTACTGGGTAGTTGGAGCACTGGGGACTTCAGGGCTCCCAGCAGCCTTTCCTCTTTGTCTGGCATCTTTGTGTGCTGCTTCCTAGCACAAAAAAAGCCTTTAAAGTACAGAGAAAAAGGCCGCTGGGGGCTGTAACTCTGCACACCTTTTCCCAATCTGCTATTCTTGGCAGCATAGCCTCCTAAGCAATTGCTAATAAAAATATATTAATGTCTGTCTTCTGCAGCGTACTTCCTAGCTGGAATTTCTCTCCTCCAACTTCAGATTTCTACAAAATAAATACCTCCACACCTCCTTTTAAGGAGGAAGTCCTAGAATTGATTCACTTCTTTGCAAGATACACATCTAAAGTGGTAGGTGAATCACACTCTGGAACATTTTTTTCTCTCTACTGACTGCAAAGGGAGAGTGGATGACTTCTCAGCTGGAGAGGGATGAGAGGAGCCCCAACCCTGCTGCTTGCACTGTCCCGAAACTCTGGTAGCATGCTCTTAAAAGGATGTATGTGGGTGCATGAGTGTACATTATTTTACACTTCATCAAACCACTAGAAATGTCACCTGACTACCCTCACTGTGGTTATTATGTATTATTCATACATTCAGCTGTGTATCATTCACTAATGATAACAAAAAAAATCTTAGACAAGGAAATTCATCAAAAAGTCCCTTCCAAGTACAATGTAGTAACTTAGAACTGATACATGTAGAAAATTAAGACTTCAGGTCACATACAAAAATAAAATCAAATAAACATATGTGAAATGAAGGTAGCAAAACCCCCCTAACACTCTGAGCCAATGCACTGCAGAAAACCATAGTCACCACTGCAGGGCTTGTGGTTCCAGAAGCTGAGCTGCCATTCTTGGTCAGACTGAGGTGTATCCACTCCTGCATCCCTCCTCCAGCGGTGGCCAGCAGGTAGGAAGCTCGGTGTACCATCGAACTGCACTCAGGATAAGGACAGGTCTTCTCCACTGGTTGATCAAACTTCATCAGTATCATGATGAAGACCCAGAACTGCCAACAGTTTGCACAAACAGGGTAAAACAGCTGCAAAGTGCCTGGGCCACTTGGAAGTCCATGTGGAGCCAGCAAATAGCTGATAATGTCCTCACACGGCCAAGTGACCCAGACCGTATCTGTGTATGTGGCTACAACGTCATTGGGGCTGGAATATTTTCAAGTGAAGTTCAGCTTGCAGTAGTAGTACCCCTGGAGTAGTGTGCAGGCTACTCTGGCACTCAGGGGTGGATCTGACCCATTTGCTGACGGCTGCTCCTCCCAGGGCAGCACCAGGGACTGGGCAGGGCATTGCTAATTTAGACAAGAGTTGGCTAAGGTTCTTCCAAACTTAGTTTTGACAACTTGAAAGTAAACAGTTTACATGCAAGATCCCAGCTCTCTTAACGGAACACATCTTGTTAAGGACTAGGGGAGTTTTCATAATCACCAGGACCACCCCCGATAAACTTGCTTTACACAAGAAGATATTTTTTTCCAATTTTTTTTTTCTTCTGCTGTCCCATATTCTCTCTCCTGCATTCAGAGTCACACAACCAACTGAAAGAGTATGAATTGGCCATAGAGATGATTTGGGGATTTATTCCTGAAAAATACGATATGGCAGTGGTCTAGGAAATGAGAAGGCAGATATCTGGGAATTCAGAGAACAGCACTGAAACTCCAGAAAACTGAAAGCCTGCAGCATGGGATCACCTGGACTCCTAATCAAGCAGTACACACCAGTCCTGCAAGCCACCACCCCCAGGGCAAAGGAACCAGCTAAACACAGGCACTGCTGGGCCATCTCAGCCTCCCGCTCTCAGCAGATTCTATGGGAGGAAGATGGGGAAGTTCACACAGATTTGTGTCTGTAGCAGGGATGCTGGCAGACAGGTTTTCTTTGTGTGTGTGCATGCATGCATGTCTTATTTCAGAGATCTGCCTGCTCTGCCTTGGAGTGCAATGAAGATCTTTCACATTTTGTAATTTGAAAAATGAAATCAGGAGGAAGACTTCACTCGGCTTGAATTAATTTGCTGTTTGAAGTGTTCAGTGACAACGAGGGAAGCTCAGATGAGATCTAATTTTCTCCATCCAAGTGAGCATCCTAATAACCTGGCAGGTTTGAGGTGGATCATAACCCTTTCGCATAGGGAACTGGATGTCTCTTATGTGAACAATTAGTTATCAACTGGAGGAAAAAAATTGACTAGGGTTCTCCGTGTATCAAAACAACTAGCAAGAGCACAGCTGTCCCACAGGCAGGACCAGCTAAGCCTGACTGTGCATGGGACTTCCCAGGAGCCTCTGTCATTGATTTCTTTCCAGATCTGAGAAAATGGTCAGAACTGGGAGGATATTCCCACCCAAAGTTTCCAATTTTCCTGCTTCCCCGCGCTCAGAAGAGTGCAGCCACATTTCTCCTCTGTGCCTAAGAACACACTGAGTGTCCAAGCCTGGGGACAGGGAAGCTGCACTGATCGTCACCCCCCCAGCACACAGTGTCCAGTCCTCCATTCTCTGTATGAAAATGCAAACTTTCAAAACTGTGATTACTTTTAAAAGAATTTTTGTTTTACAGCTACTTTAAGTTCATTCTCTAGTGTACCATTATGTCATAAAATTAGCCAGCAGATTATCTTTGGTTATTTTATTGAGCAGAGAAAGAGGAATTAAATACTTGGTAGTTCTCTCTCTTTGCCTCTAGATTGCCTCTTCTGTCACGTGAGGTAAGAAGGACAGACCTTAATGGTTTGGTTTAGCTTGGATTTTATTTTCTGTGAAGTGGAAAGAGAGAAAAGCACTTTCTGAGTCAGCTCTCATGCCCTAGGCAAAACCACAGCCGGTCTGGGCCCACACAGCAGCTAGGTGATGCTTCACCAACTTGCTATTACACCAGCTTTTGTGAACTTTGGCCTTGTGTATCCGTGCACACCCTGCTCATTTTGGAGGATGAAGCTTTTAAAACTCGTCCGCTCATCCTTCTTAAGTTTCCCATTATAACTCGCCAAAACAGCATTACACAACATGAAAAACTGCTGTAGTCCCCTTGTGCAGCCCCTTAGAGAACCCAACCAAGCAAAAAAATCACAAAGCCTAAATGTAAAATCAATGCTTCAAACTCAAGGGGGTCTGGAGAAGAACCACGGAGAGGCAGCGCTGCCTGAAAAAGCGTGTTTGAGCTGTCAAGTGCATATGGTGGACAAATAAAAGGGTACATTTCTATGAGCGTGTTTCTGAAGCGCTTGATGATTTATTTCTAGATGCTGAGAGACAGGACAGGCACACAGTCAATTTCAAGGCAGAAAAGGGCTGTTGTAAATCAGGTTGTCATTTTTCCTATCTTCTAAAAAGAACCCCAGAGAGGTTAATTTAAACAGCGAGGTGTGTTTCCCACTCTCTCAATTTTCTTCTCTCCCTCATGGCTATATGGCAGAAGTTATGTTATTGCTTACCTCCAAGGCAGGAGAACACAAAAGGACTTCTGCTGGACATCAGCCAACACTCTATGCTGGATATCAGCAGAAGATGGAGAAAATCTTTGAGCTTTAGGTGATGTCCAGATGTTTTTGCATCTTCTTTGGTATCTTTGACTTTGGCATCTGATGCACTGCACACATTCAGGAATGCAATCCAGATGTGCCATCCTCCAAGCTGCTTAGTCTTGCAGATGCCTAAACTTGACCAGAGGCCATGTAGTACCTAAAATATCCCTGGGTGCTGGCATTCAGGCATCCACACATGCTCAGAAATGCCCAAGCTTTGGAGCTGGACACTTTGCTCATATCTAATCTATGTCTTGATTCAAAGGGAAGGCATCTCACAGCTCAGACCCCGTCCACTAGGCAGGAGCAACCCCCAAAAGCAGCATGAAGCACAAAAGCTGCTCTTTGATACAGTGGGAGAGGTGCTGTGTGAGAACTGCTGATGGGAAGTCACCTCCTTCCCAGGATAAGTTTTATTTTAAGATGGTTTATCTCATTATCTTGGACTAGAGGTTTGCCATTCCCCTTAGACACCTGTTCCTGCTCCCCTCACCTCCCAGGAGGGAAGTCTCTTGGTGGAGACTGCCATGTAAGGCTGTGCCAGAACATGGCTGTGACCATCTCAGCCACTTCCGTGGGCTGTATTAGGTTCTGCAATAAAAATCTTACCTGCACGCTGACAAAGGAGAACACAGAGCCCATGGCAGGCAGGGAAACCAAACAACACCCTGCCCAGCTACTCCCAGGCCCATCCCAGGAGCCACCAGCCCATCCCTGGCCCATGTCCACAAGCCCAGAGGAGCACAGAGCACAATGGCAGGTGGAGACCCAAATTATGGGCTGGGAGAAAGGGACAGCCTGCCTCCCATGGCTGTCCCAGGAGAGTTACCAGCCCCAGGGTACAGTTGTGAAACCCATTGAGATGACTCAACTGGAGCTCCTTTGGGCCTGAGGGGGTGTGGACACATAGGATGTAGGGGGAGGGCATTTGGGGATTGCACAAGACTTACAATAGGATGTTTAGGGAAGGAACCACAGTTGGGGAAGGGAGGAATCAAGATAGTTTTGGGAGGAACATATGTAGTAAAGCAGAGGGATAAGGAGATAAAAAGGGCCACCCCTGTGTAAACAGTGCTGGTCAGTACACTTGTCCAGCCATGCCCTATGCATGATGAGCTGATGAGCGCGGTCCGTCCTATCTTCTACTAAACTCAATTTCTAACCATTTTCCTGGATGTGGGACTGTTCTGCATGCCTGTGTGTATGGGGTCTGAGTGCAGCAGCTGGCCTGGGACTGGGGGTCAGTGTGTGATCACCAGCAAACACCAAGCTGGACTAGTTGGCAAGTAGGTGAAGGTCCTGGGATCCTGCGGGGTGCAAATGTTTCACTACAGGTGAGACTACAGGAAAAATTGGGTACCAGAGAGACTGGGGTGTCCTGGCCAGCTGCCAGAGAGGGTGTATGTGGAGATGTTGGTGTGTGAGTGGGTCGGTACCAGCAAGCAAAGTTGGCGCAGCTGAGGCTGCAGAGTGGCACAGGACCATGGTCGACTGCAGCACCTAAGCATCAGGGTTTCTTTTGCTTTTAGAACGGCAAAATTGTTTTGCTATCTCTGTGTCACCCATTACAACCAACAGCTCTGAGACAGTAACATAAAAATTGCTCCTTTGGTCACCCATCCAGGAGATCTGAATCCACAACCCCCTCCAGAAAGCTGTATTCTGCCACCAGCTCTGAAATGCTAAGCTTCCTTTCCTGACTCTACTTAGATGTTTAAAAGACTAGCTTGGAATTTTTTCTTTTATATATATTATTTTATAGTTCCAATTCAGCAGAGAAAGCTCCTAAAACTTTCCTTCAAGGGCATAAAACTAAGTAATTACAGGCTACAGTCACACAGTATATGCTGGCCAGTAGAGCTATCTTCACTGCCAGAAAAGCAGGTCAATTATAAGCAATGAACCCACATTACCAGGAGAGAAGGCTGGTTTGAATTCTGGTCAATTAGCGATAAAACTGCCTTGGAAGAGAAAGGTAAATTGAGCTAATAGAGCTATGTAGCAAGACCTACATATCTCAGCACTGAGCACAGACAGCAAAGGCTTAATTTCTGATATCACAGAAATTAATGATGTTTTGGCATAAAATCAACTTCAAACCTGCAGGGTGAAGCTAGTGAGGTTCTTATCCTGTCTCTTCTCACCTCCAGCTTAGGGTCTCAATTAAAAAAAAAACACATGCCTACTTAAGGAGGGTGCTGAAACACATAATTAACTTTAAGGATGTTCTTATATACTTTCCCAGACTGAAGCTCACGACAAAGTGTGAAGAGCTGCAGTGTGTAAGCGTTTGCTGGGCTCCTGCCATTCCCATGACTGCCACAGCCAGAGAGGAAGAGGAGAAGCAGCAAGCATGAAGCAGGCTTCCTCAGGTGCTCCTGGCAGAGGGCTGGCTCCCAAAGAGCCCAGGGAACTGGGACCAGCAGCTTGAGTCAGGGAGTTTGTGGGAATCCTCCACCCCCACCCCCATCTTGAGCACAGATTATTGGAAGTAACACAAGCTTCAAGAAAAAGGTTAAAAAAAGATCATTAACTTGAAAACTTTCTTTTATCCAGTTGGTAAATGTGTACATCCCCTCCAAAGGCCACGCTGGTGGGAAGGGAGAGCCAGGCACTCCTCAGGTCTCTGCTCACTGCGTCCCAAGCAAGGCACATAGCGGTGAATTGCTCTTTCAAGGTTTCATCATCCATGATGGCAGCAACCAGCGGGATGCAGCAGCACAGCCAAGCCCAGAGGGATGACGGAGAGGGGAAACTGAGTAGGCAAATCCCAGGACATGGAGGGAAAGCAGCAGATGGAAAGCTGAGACTTCACCGCCCCAGATTTCTTCCCACAAGCTGGGAAGGGGCTGTAGCTCCAGCCTTCCTCATGCCCATGTCACAGCAAGAGCACAAGAAGGAGCCTGGCTCTCAAGAGGCTCTGCACCAGTGGCAGCATCACTGGGCTATTACTTTTAATACCTGATTCACCCCTGTGTGCCCAGGATAAGGGAAACATCCTTCACAGACACATTAACACAGCAAGGTTGAGGTGGGAAGGGGCTTCTGGCGATCATCTGGTCCAACCCCCTGCTCAAGCAGGGACACCTGCAGCAGGTATCCTAGGGCTGTTACCTGACATTAAGTGCCTCAGGGCTTCCTGACCCAGAGCTTGCTGGCACTGGGCCAGTCTGAGCATTGCAAGCTGCTTCGCATGGACCACAGAGAATCTGGTGCTGGGCATTCATCTCTGTACCATGATGCGCATCCTGTTGTGCTCCCCATGTGAGTGCTGCCACACCCTCATAAACCTTCCTTCCACTGATGGAGTGAGGAGAGGCTGGTGTGGGCCAGACCAAGGAAAGCTTGAGATCAGAGGCAAGAAGCACGTGTTGGGTCCACCATATCCCAGGGCTGCCCCACAAACCACCACCACCACCTGAGAAGGTGCTGCGGTGGCTCTAGGTCCAGCAAGTGCCTGCAGGCAGAGATGCAGGCAGCATGGCCAGGGTCTGCCTGCAGCATCACCACACCATGTGTCTGCCTCCCTTTGAAAGAAAGCTCCTCTCCATACACAGCGCAGGATGGGACCCAGCCACCCACAACCTCATCAAGCATGAAACATTAATGCCCACCAGATCATGAACTGGCATGACAGAAACCATTGACAGGTCACTGGACATGACCTCATAGACTTACAGTGTCATAAAGCTGATTAAGAATGAAAGGAATCAAGGAGTAAAGCTCTGGTGGACACAAAGTGCAGATACAGGACACCCATTCGGTTAGACAGCGTTCATCCCGTTTTCCTTCTCCACAGATTTTGCTTGGGTTAACCCTAGCACAAAGTGGGGCTTGTGAAAGCCCAGAATACTCTGAGGTTGCTGGCAGCCACTTTTATTGGCCTGCTTGCTCCTCCAGCTTAAAAAGTTCAAAAGCAAAACAACTGCAGCTCAGACACACAGCAATCCACACGCCCCACACTCGGCTGTTTACGGGCAAACCGCTACAAAAACACCCCACATTGTTGGAAGACTTGACACCTTTTTTTTTCCACTCTGCTAAATGGTAATGGTGACCTTAAACAGCACGAGCGCTCTCAGAAGTGCCTTAGCTGACCCGCTGCTTATCTGACAGCTCCCTAATCTGCTGGTCGGAGCTGCAGGACCTGCCTGTGGACATCCCAGCCATCTCCCCCAGTCACAGGCACCAGCACTTCAAAGACAGGTGCAAATCAGAACATAATAGTGAGCATGAAAGGGAAAAAAATGCTTCCTTGCTAGGCAGACGGTGTTTGACTTGCACATGTAAGACTATTTCTTAAGCAGCTGTGCTTTTTTATACCTCTCACGGAACAGATCTATGCCTAGTTTTATTAATAATAGATGTGTCTGTCTCTTTTTGAATGTTATTAAGATCCACTCAAAGATTTTCCTTGGCAATGAGTTCCAGGGCTTAATTATGCACTGCGTTAACAGCCTTAGTGTTTTTAAATGCAATATCTAATCTCGTTAGAGGCCACGTGCTCTTGCATTCTCAGGGCAGGCTGAATAACAAGACTGGGTATCCTGAGTACCTTTAGACTATGTTTATTGTATCGACTGAATTCCTGTGTGTTGGATACATTGCCACTGCCATGTATCCTCCAAGGGAGTCACCCTTTCTAAACATTGCACTGATTTATAGAAATCCTTCACATCCATCTCAATTAATGCCAAAAGCCCCAAAAACATCTGTTGTTCCACACTCATCTTGGTAACACTCCCCTCACAGTTCGGGGAGAAACTGTGTTTATGCACTGACATTCTTCAAACGAATACTTCACGTTGGCTGTCGTGCTACCACAACCAGCAGATGATAAAATGCTGTTGCTTCTAGATCACTGTGGTGTAAACCATGCTGTCATGCCAGGACTGCCCATGTCTAATAGCTTTCAGACAAGCTTTCCCTGTAGTGTGAGCTGGGTTAATACATGTGCAGTTGGTTTTACAGAAGGACAGGCGTACATGGAGAGGTTCCACAGCAGCCTCTCTGCTGCATGCTGCTGCAACACCCAGATTCTCGCTTCAGCTTCCCCATCACCAGGACATGACAACCAGATCTAATACGATGAAGATTAAGTATGTGCACAGATTTCAGATTTGCTCCTCTAAATGCTACTTGCTGACTTACACCTGTACGTAACCAGGTCCATACTAGCCTCCTGGTTTTAATAATCGTACTCTGGAGACTGTTTTTTTCCCACACCCAGAACAAATAAGAAAATGAACCTACCCACCTCATTGCTGCAAGATGCTATTTACTCACCTACTTAATTTTGCTTTCTGTGGTATAACAATAATAATAAGAGAAGAAATAAGAAAACAACCAAGAAAGAACAAGGGCATTTTGTTCATCTGTGTCAACATGAAACTGGGCTGGTAAACATCGCTTTTAAAACTCGAGTAACTTTTTGAGTTTAAAAGTTACTTCACCTTCCAGGATTAAATGCATAACTATGGACACATGGGATTAAAGCAAATCCAAAGCATTAAAAAATGCTAACTACCTCCTTGTCTGTGAGAAGCTACATTTTTTTCATATAAAAGCCAGAAGAATTGAGACTAAGCAAATAATATTATAATAGCTTCTATGGCTACAGAATAGAGCATAAGTCTGAAATCTATCTCAATATCACAACGCATGCTTGTTAAAAGTAAAAGACTTGAGCAGCTGAGAGCGCCCATGTTACAAATGCTAACAAGACCGTATCACTTTCCACTTTAGGATTTTCACTGCGTACCACCCATGCTAGTCTAACGCATGTGCTTGATGCATCATGGAGAGGCAAATCCATCATGCTCTCAACAGCGACCATGTTCACATGGACCAAAGATGACCCATTACTCACAGATAATTTTAAAAGCTGTGGGGCTTCATTTCTTCATGACTCAAATACTGAAATGCATTACAAATCTGTGTGCCAGTCCTGGGTCTCCATTATGCCAAACTGTCCCAGTCCCTGTGTCAATCCTCTTTGATGGCCTGTATGCTAGGATGTATATGTGTAAGGTTACCTTTTCCTCAGAATCTGACAGTGTATAGACATTCTTTTGCAGATTTTCAGTTACTGCATTTCTAAAATGTTCAAAGAATAATGGAGCCCTTGAGCAAGCGCACATTGTTCTGGTATAAAATCCATGTATAGACAGAGAACCGTCTTGTTAAAATGCATATGGAAACGCTTTGCAGAACATCTTTGAAAAAAATCCAAGAGAGAAACAATATATCACAGAATAGAATGTATTCACAAGCATGCTATGCGTAAAGTGCAATTGCTGTGCTGCTGTTATTTTTTCAAATACATGTGAGTGTATTTAAATGATTATGGATGAAAGACAACAAAATACGAAGAATGGCATTTGAAAAAGAAGCTTGCCTTTCTCTGTTGATGTTGTTTGTGGCTTCTTTGAATAGGACTGCTTTTGTTCTTTTTGGATATGTACCTTATGGAGCGTAACAACACTTTCCTAAGAAATAAATGTTTCAAGCTGAATCTTCTAAATACCTTTCATTTGAAAACCAGAACATACAAATACGCCAGTGTCAGCCTAGTGAAGTCTGAAGGACTTTCAGATGAACAAGACAGGGTAAAATTTTCACCATAGAGTCACACAAAAATGTGCAACTGAACCTGTGGGCTTGTTCTCTTCCATGATGAATCTTCACAGGAAAACAGAGCTGATCTTTGCAAGATTGGACTCTGAGGCACTGTGCTGGCTGAGTGCCAAAAATACCCTGGTTATAAAATGCTACCATATATTTTGGGATTACTCTTTAACTGCTGAGACAAGTTACCATTGCAATATAATTGGTTTAGTGCTGTAGTCAAGATCTGGTCAAATAAAAGAAGACACTTTTCACACCTAAATGCTGGAATTTGGGATCTCAGAGATGCCCAACATGAAGTCCAGGCAGGACGTGCAGCCAGAAGGATCTCACACATAAGCTGATCAGTTTTGAAGAACATAGTCCTTTGGAATCTTTCTGAATTAATGCTCATTTTAACTTGAAAACCCCTGGGACTGCTTTGTACGCCAGCTTCCCAAGCAACTCAGTGTAGTATAGAGGAGCATCTTGGGAACAACTCTAAAAATAGGCCCTCTGGTTACCACAGCAAAGTACCCAAACATGCCTGGAAATATTTTAGTGCAAACAGAACCTGGATTTCATTTTTTTCTATCCCACGTCCCGAGACCGTAACCTGCCATGATATGTCACAGGTACATATAATTAAAGTTCAATATCTTTCCTCTACACTGAGCTCCATCCATCTCTCACATTCAGCTTGAAGCTCATTTGCTCACAGCTGCCCGGTGTTTCAGTTCAGTCAAATGGGACTTTTCATAACTCTGAATGAAAAAACCTTCAACAACTCTGATTTTGGATCGGTGAACAAACCTTGGAGCCCAGGCACTCTCCAGGAGACTGAGACAATTGACGTTAATAGCTGCACTCTACTTTTTACAAACCTCCTCAGCTCTGTGATCTTGGTAAGCTTTGCAAATACCAAATAAGCATCCGGATTCCCCCACGAAAAGGGCATTAGTTATTAATAGAGCAAGATTAGTAGCCAGTGAGCAATTTCTGAGAGATGGCAGAAGAATGATGGGCCGCTGGACCAGGCTTTCAGTTCCCAAATATCAGCAAGGGAGCTTCAGCATATTTGGTTGCTGTTCAGCTACAGCTCAAGAACAAACAGCATGCATATTTTGTTACAATTTCTGCTTCTCCAGACATGAACGCTGCTCCCTCTGAAGGACCAACCTCAGCCATGCTGGAAAGCTGCCTCTTTTGCAGCTTGCCCAGGACTTTGCAGTACTGGAGTACAAACAGCAACAACAGCCCAACTCAAGATGGCATGGCCCAAAAGCACATGCATTTGTTTTGGATACGCTATCCTCTTCAGCTCCTGCCAAGGAAAAGCCATCAAAATCTAAATGACTCCAGGTGAGCACTGATTTGGCTTTTGCAGTTCCTGGAGCCAACAGGATAATGAGCAGGGCTGGAGATAGATGGGAGGCACAGCCTTCTTCAGACTCAGGCAGGGTGAAGGTCAGAGCTGTAACCATCAAGTTGACCGAGATCCTGGATAACTACCCACCTCATTGCTGGAGGATGCTCTATACCCACCTACTTATTTTCATTGCAGTGGTCTACTAACACTTACTCAGTAAGAACTGAATGATGATCACTAATGCCAATGCCCTACAGACTCAAAACAGCAGGAGCTGCCAACCTGCTCTTAAAAATGTGGGTTCTGGGCAAAACTGCATAGGAAGGTGCATGGGAGGAATTCACCAGGATTAAGCTCAAAACAACACTCCAAAGGCTACAAAACTTAACCCCAGAAACTGTTAGAACAAAATTTTCAATGCTTACTTACTTAGCCTTCAAAGAGAATTAGTGGCAGTCCAGTAAAAACACAGCCTTATCCTGGTAAGAAATCATCCACACATTTTAATGTGCCACCTGCATATACTGCGCAAATCTACAAGGCCCTAAATATAAACAGACAGCCCTTTCCTGGCTGTTAAAATGTACACTGCCTCAGCTTGTTCTCCGAGCAAGCCAAAATTATAGCTGCTTGGAGATCAGAAACATTTTGGGGCGGGACACTTTCTGCCCCCCACCTCCTCTCTTCTTTTTACAGTGTTTGTAGTTTTGTGAATAAGGCATTCATTGTGCCCAAGCCCCAAAGATACCCACCTTGTAGGGAGAGCTAATATTAGTGTTAAGTGTATTCTTGAAACCACCAGAAGAAAAGATGGCTCGTGTGGGATGCTAGAGATTCGGCAGGCAAAACAACATCCCTGAAGAGCCTGGGTCCTGTGCTGCACCTCTTGCTGGAGAGCCAATGGTTTTGCATACACCCCACGTACACACTTGTTTACCTGTTCAGAAATCTTAGTTATTCCGGGAATGTCCAGCAGTGTAAATATGTGCCAGTACATATATGCCTGACCAGGCAGCTTCTGGGAGAGGAGTAAGCTCTCAGACGCAACTATGTGAGCAAGGACCGTCTTGAATTTCCATTCCAGGAGACCCCAAATCATTTTAAAGGCAGTAAATATGGAGCTGACATCCCTTATTACAAAATAATAGGCAGGTCTGGATGGGGCATGACATGTTTGTCGGCACAGGATCAGGGGAAAAGCAAAAGAAACCTCCTTTTCACTCCAAATGATACTCGGGAGTACACGGCCAGAGGCGCGTGTCTTACGACCTGCTGCAGGAGAGAGGGATGGGCCAGTCACCCTGCATGCAAAAATCCAGAGCAACTGGACAAGGAAAGTAAAGCCTCCCTGACCGCCCTGGCTGGAGTGAAACCAGGTATATGTGTGTGTATATAGGTGCACATGTGCACACATATATATGTACACAGGTATATATCTATATATAACCTGAGCACGCCCTCTGTACCCTGCCAGCGACAGGCATGATGGCAGCAATGCTGGCAGGCAGCACATGTGGCACATACTCCTCCTTTCTCTTCCCAGCCTTTGCTTACATTTCATC
The DNA here is from genome assembly GCF_023634155.1 of Falco peregrinus. Lineage (NCBI taxonomy): Eukaryota > Metazoa > Chordata > Aves > Falconiformes > Falconidae > Falco > Falco peregrinus. Next base: position 121,787,399 of record NC_073723.1, read on the forward strand.
TAGTCTACTCTGATTCCAAGGTTTAATAAAATTTAATCCCAGCATGTCTTGAATTAATTAATTAGATCTCGTTCCAAGCCACCGTGCCAATTTCTGCAATTACACTGTTACTCACAGAAGAGTCAGAGACCGGCTGCATCCATCCCCCGAGCAGGAGCAGCCACAGACCCACCAGGGCTTTCTGAGCCAAGTCGCTATGCAGCGAAGGGGTCAATTTCAAAGTGCTTTGATTTTTCTCTTCCATTATTTCCCCACTAGAAAAACTCTTGCAGGTATGAACAGTCATATAGTGAGGTCAGCCCCACTCCGCTCGCAGCCATCAGCCACAGAGCAGGAGTCCCGTCCCTGCAAACTGAGTATTTATTCATCAAAATCAGTGAGTTACCAATGGGTTACCTGGTATCACCTGATCCATGGGCTCCAAGTACAGCTCTTTTGCCCCTTCCCTATGCCTCTGAGCTCGCTTCCCTCTTCAAATCATCCTCAGTGAAAGATTTTTTTATTCCCTGATACAAAGAAGCCACAAACCTATTTTTTTTCACCAGGAACAAGCTGTGGGGATTCAGGAGAAATAAGAATATTTCGACAGGACAGCAGCATTATTCCCGGTACTGATCTTCCCTGATAGATATTTCCCACAAACACGATATCCCACCGGACACTCCGTAGAGCATCCTCAAAGTGCAACAGCTACACAGTCCTCCCAATGTTTTTAGCTCTCTCTTCTCATCTCCTTCCCTGCCACAGCTGAGAGAGGAGCAATCTCAGGTGCTCAGTGGCCACAGTGGCAGGCACAGCATAAACGAACAGACACGGACCATGGAACAGGAGATATTTCCCACTGCAGTGCTGTCTGTTTTGCACCATTTCCATGCAGCGTAATTAATTCTGATCTCAGAAGAGTCTCATCAGTTTTGTCTGCTGCCAGTGTGCTGGGCAGGGACCCTGATGAAGTGCAGTTGTTTACAAACACATTAAAGCATATTTAAAATCCATTGTTTCTCGCTCCAGCTGCCCAAGTACTTTTTACTCAGCTCCTGGACTTGTACCAAAAATAAAAATGACAGATTGCCAAAAAGGACAGAGACGGAGGGGTGGATGGAGGGAGGGATGCGAAGTGGCTAGACAACACAGCAGATGAATATATTATCCCACTGCCTCTGGGAATGGAGGTCAGAAGCCAGACCAGGCTGAAGAAACACATTGCAAGAAACACTTGCGAAATTAAAGGTCAGCAAGATAATGAGCTATAACTGCAGTCGAGCAAGAAGCATTTGCTGATGGAGCTGGCTCTGAGCTCTCACTGGAGTGTGGCTACCTGCTGCTCCCAGGGTGCCAAATCTGTCCCCTTCAATTAGCGCTCGCCGATGAGACAAACGGCCTGGCTGTGTCACAGCGGGGCAGCGGCTGCTGCTCACTGGGATGCTGTGCTCCTACCCACCCACTCTCACGTTATTTCCAGACCAACAGCTTCTCCCCGAGAAAAGGCTGTGGCTTCTGCAGGGGCAGCACCACCATCACCCCCCCAGTCCGTCCCCATCCCCAGTGCATCCCCGTCCTTTTGCTCATGCAGGGAATGCTGCTGTGCTGCCCATCCTACGCGGCTGCATTTTAACACTGAAAATAACCCCTGGCTGTGGATCTGCAATGTGCCCCTGGGTCTGTGAACCCAGCTGCAGTCAGCATGGGATGCATCCCATGGGTAAAGCTGTACATTCTAAAGCAGGGAGCAGACAAACCCATTTTTCACTCGAGGACTGTGTTAATCTGTCTTATACCAGCCAAGTGACTCCCAGTCATTAAAATCCACCCAACACGGGTGCCAGACCCTGGGATGAGACTCTACGATATGCTGGTGGCTACTATCCATGCCCAGCAGCACAGCACCTTCTTCTGGAGGCTCTCCAAGAGCTCCATGAACAGCATCTTATTTCCACAAACTTCCCCAAAGTTGGGCAAGCAGCATCTCCAAGGAAGGTAAAACTTCATCAGCAAATGAAGCAACTTTGTGAAGGTTGCAAGGGGAAAGAGGCACGGCTACAAGGGACAGGGAGAGCAGGCAAGGGAGGGTGGGATTTGGGTACCTGCTGGTCATGCTGCTCAGCTACAAGGGGAGACACCCAGCAGCAGCTTGTTTCTAAATATTTTATGTTAGGCAGCTGTCGGATAAAGAGCCATAGGAAAAATCACAGTGCTGCATCCACATCTACCGGGTTTAGAAAATTACAGCCAGCACCTGTACAGGAGCACAGGTTGTTCTGGATGGGCAGCTACAAACAAAACCAGTGACACACTGTCAGCAGAAATAAAATCAAAAACCAAGATCAGCAGCCTGGATCAGTCCTTGCTCCTCAAAACACCTTTGTAAGTTGCCCTAGGAACTGCAAACCCCTGTGACCACATCACCTCAGAGGGGCATCAAACCTGCAGGAATCCTGGCAGAAAGCAAATCCCATCACAAGGTGAGGCAGCGTGGGCATGGGCTCCAGCCCCCAAGCACCGCAGCCATGGGCTGGTGGCCCCCCACGCTTCCCAAATCACTGGAGCAGGCACCAAAGCAGTGCCTGAGCCTCTTACCTGTGGATAAGCCGCTACAGGTTCATCTCTCTGATACTTCAAGGAGACTCAGGTATTCATACAGTGACTTGGGAAAGGGAGCCTGGGGTAGAGGACATGAGACCTTAATGTAATGAGGCAGTTAAATGTATGCTATTTATACCACAGACACAATCTCTCCAACTGTATTAACAGCTCAGATTTTTTCCTACATGCTCCCATCGAGACATTAGGGCTTTTCATTACTTGCCCTCTCCACCTTATCTGCATCCCCTTCTGCCGCTGTTTCGGCCTAACCTTTTAGGCATTTTTCTCTATGCTGTCCTCTTCTCACATAGGACCTGGACTTGAGGACAAATAACTTTTGAAGAATATAATTGCATAGGTTTTTCTTTACACATGAAATGACTGATTTCCAGATGTGCAAAGACGAGGCACAGAAACCTGGATGGTGATGGGCTTACTCATACTCCTAGAATCAGACCCCGAATGCAAACTGGACCCCATCCTGACTGCTTCAGAGTAGGAAAATTAACACGAGCACTGCCCCAGGCTGCCTGCATGCCCAACCCTGGCCCTGCCCCTGCCCCAGCCTGCAACATGGTGAGCTGCTGTGGGCACAGCTTGGAACTGATCCTTCACTTCCAAGCTTGGGACTGGCAGGGCTAAGCCTTAATAGAAAACTACAACGGGTTATAGGAAGGTATCCAGGAAAAATAATGTTCAAAAGGCTGAGATTGTTTTAGAGCAGAGCTAAAGAACAAAGCCATAACACCTCCCCTGGAAGCAGGGAAAAGACGCAGTAGGAGAAAGCTGCCATTGGGCATCACTTCCCAAGTGCCTCCATCCCCAGGGCAGCAGCCCCATGTGCAGAGGTGGCTGCAGTGGCTGCAGGCAGCATCCCCATGGTGGCATGGAGCATCCTCAGTGGCCAACTGTGACCAGGCATGCAAGCAAAGTGAGAGGAGCAACCGCAGCCTGCAGAACAGCAGCATGGGGGAATAGTGCCCTTGCATGACTCCTGTCAGCAGATTTCTGGGCACTTTATAGTGAGCCAGTAATTCTCATGATCTCAGATAAACAAGCAAGTGATTAACCCCATTTCACTGGTGTGGAAACCGAGGAAGGGAGGGCTGCAGCTTCACAGCCATGGCCATACAGGGCTGCACAGACACTGGTATAGAGCCCACACAGTTCCCATGATCTGCTATCAGCACCACAATTCTTCCAGGACTTTCAGATACACCCGTCCATGGTTATTCTCATTGTCTCTTTAAATTCATTATTCTCATTACACAGGAGGAAATAACTACAGACAGGTCAGACTCTGAGGATTTAATGGAACTAACGCTGTTAGGCCATCCAGCAATTCTTCATAACATCTCCTGCACCATGCCTTCTGCTGCCAGCAATTAGATAATTTAAAATCTGTACCCCTATTAGTGGCTTCTCCTGAAAGCACGTTGGCAGACGCATGCAGGCGCAGAGCTAGTAAGAAGTTACAGAAAACTCCTTACAGTGTTATTGCAAAAGTACCTATGCACAAAAATAAAACGGCAGGACAAAGCTGAATATGAACACTGAGAATACTTTAAATCACTGTGAGCAAAAAGCTAAAAGCACCGGTGAAGATGAAACACCCTACTCAATAATACCAGACAAAGAAAAAAACACATGTTAATCTTGCAACAGTCTTACAGTAAAATATTGTAATTTAACAAGAGTTAAAGTCCAACAAGTCTACAAAATCAGTTTAACAACCCATAGAGGTTGTGAGTAAATGTTTGTTCTAGCATCAGGACACAGTAACATGGACATGGGTCAATTAATTTCTGAAGCACTTGTGACAAACAATCATCCCTTTTTCTGCTAAATTCTGTTAAGAGACTTTGTTGCCCCTTTCTCAAATGTGAATTTACCTAAGGTTTTGCAGAGATCTATAAAGCCCCAGCTCAGATCTCTGTCATGTTCTGCACCTGCCCCCACGCTGCTCCTGGAGAGCCAGCAGCATTCGTAAAACACCAGAAAATACTCATAGCTCTCTCATTCAACACATATAAAACTCCATGCCAGTAAACACAAGGATGGCTCATGGGTGCTCAGTAGTGTTACAGAGCCCCATATACCTGCCAGCTTCCAGAAGGGAAACAAGGAGACATCTATGCCTGTCTCCCTGCTGTGGCTGGGTACTGCTGCCATGCATGCATGCAGAAATCTGCCAAGCTGTGGCTGATCCAGAAAGATCCCACTCTGCATTATTTCTAAACAGTCCTTAGCCATGTTTCTGCTGTTTTCTTTCCTTCTTTCCCTTTTCTTTCCTCTGAGTAGCAGCATCCAGCAAGGGGGACGGGGTGATCCCAATCATCACGCAGGGGAAGGCAGATAGGTCCCTCTCTCCGTCTCTTCTCCCCTTGGTCGGCATCACCACTTTCTCACCTTTGCAAAAGTGCAGGAATCATACAGTAGGCTGCCAGATTGGTGGAGCAAGTGAGGATCAAGAGCCCCCCAGGATGGGCTGTAATGTGAGAGGGGTCCCATCCTCCAGTGTATCTTCAACTGGGAGCTGCAACCCGGCAGGGATGAGTCCCCCTGCTCAGCAGGATTAGCCTGAGCAGGGTGCTAGAGACCAGTCAAATAGGAAAAAGGTTAACAGTGCCCATAGCGAGCCCCTTGCAACTGTCCCTTTGTCCCAAAGGCCTCCCGGTACACGCAGTGATATCATGACATTTGCTTGACAGTGGCATCACGAAGTGTGCTGCAGGGCTCAGCAGCCTGAGCCAAGATGCACCACTCAGCCCCAGATTGGCTCGCTCCAGAGCCAAAATCTGTTGGGTCTCGTTCACGTGGCACTGGCTTGGCCAGTCCTCCCTCCCTAGAAGCAGCAACGTGTAGCCCAGGCAAAGAAGCAAGCTAACATTGCTGTAATTGCTTCCAGTCCCCTAACAAGCCAGTACAGCCCCTGCCCCGTGACACCATGCTGCACTGCGCAGACGTGCCCTTCATGTGGCAGTTTTGCAGTGGGATGACCACCCCAATGCCCCCTGGAAGGTAAGCTGACATTGGGGGTTGCAAGCCCTACAGATGGGGTGATGTGTTACCATGCTTTGCTGCTTCCTTCTCACTGCCACTTCTCTCCCCCTGGTAGAACCCCCAGCTCACTCAGCAGTGCCCACCCTCACCCCAGCCTGGGCTTTGCTGGCCCCAGTGTGGGAGTGCATGTGCTGCCTGCGCTGCCACAGGCTGTGCCACAGCACGACATAACCGGGTGCAGCTGCTGAGCCAAGGTCGCCGGTCCCCCTGCTCCATCCTTCTGGTGACTGGCGAATTTAATTATGTGTCCATGAGCGCACGTGTGAGCTCCTGCAGGCTCTGCTCATGGAATGCATGGAAAATCTGGCTCCAGTACAGTGTTGCTCTATTTTACCTTCTTTACTGCTTGAAAAACATTTGGCCGTTGCTGGAGAGAGCCAGGCTAGACGCATACATTACAGCATGCTCCAGAAATAGCACACGCTGGCTTGCACAATTTTGCAGCTAAAAAGCTTCCTTTCAGCTCAGCAGCCTGTCCCTGTCCGTGGAGCAGCTCTGAAGAAGGCAAACCCAGGGCTCCAGAGCCTGCGGCTTGGGATGAATCATTGCAGGAAGGTTTCATAACTTTGAACGCAGGTGAACAAAGCATGAGCAGGTTTGATTTCCTCTCCCTCGCTGCCAGCTCCTGTGTATCTTATGCAAAGTGTTTAATGAGCTAATTTGTACGTTGGAGAAGAAGCTGTACGTCAAAGTGGAGTTTAGTGTTGGCCTGGCAAACGGGGCTGTCTATGAGGACAGGCTTCCCATGAGTGCTGCCACAGCACATCACGGCCTTGAAGGGAGGCCAGGCTGCAGACCCAACACAGCTCAAGGCTTCTCTCTGGAAGCCACCACAGGGAGCAAAACACGATGGTTTCTGCTGATACAGACCACCCCAGTCCACAAAATATGTATACTTTATATTTTGGGTTGGATTCAGGGTAGTGATCTCTGGATGAAAAGGTCCTTATTTAGTTGAGTGGGTTCTGAGGTCTCCAGTCAGCCGTAAGAGGTAAGGGCATGTGTTGGAAATTTGAACCGATTTCTAGAACACTGCATGTTTACATCAAATTCTGTCCTTTTGTGGACGCCATCTCTGAATATAGGCAAAGCACCCCCCACAGTTATTCAGACATTGTTCAGTACAGCCTGTAAACAAGCATGAAATTTCAACTGCTAATGGGAGGCCAACATCACCTGCAAAACATGACTGGAAGAAATGTCTACCAGCACCGCAGTCCATGTCTGCAGACAGTGCTTTGCAACATAAACCTGCTGGAAGGGCTGAAATCATTGAAGAGCCCTCATACAAATTAAAAATCATGGTTGATACCAGGAGGTATAAACCTCCTACTCAAGGATTACTCTAGGATTTTCAGACCTCCAACAGCCTAGCTGCTGTAGCTGGTTTTGGACTATCACATACCTAGAAATCCCAAACAAATATCCAAAGCATTTTTTTCCTCTGTTCTCTCAACATAGCTTCTGGGTGGGAAAAAAGTCTGGAGTACCCTAGGCATCAGTGTTTGTGCTAAGTTAATCACAGAATCACAAGTTATTTTCTCCCCTCATATAATGGGCTTGAATTTGGAATATGACAATCCAGCACAATCTTTGTCCACTAAACCAACACATGAAGAACTGTATGTCACTTTTGGGAGTGACAGGACACATGTTTTGCTGGCAGATTAAACAACATGAAACAGCATGGCATGCCTCATATCTGATTGCCTGAGATCACCTGCAGCCCCGAGGGCCCAATGCAGAGCAGGGGATGGCTTCGCAGAGGTGGAGCTGTAAGCCAGGGGACACGGAGATGTGTTGTATTAGGTCCTGGGCTCTATTCTCAGCTCTTACTTAAGTGACCTGCTCCAACCTCTGTGTCATCTTATCTGCGGTGTGTGGGAGGAAAGTGGTGCCCACCCCTGCGCAGCAGGATGCGGCCCAGCAGCAGGCTGCACCACAAACTGCTCAGGGAGACCAAGCGCTGCCTACAAGGGGAAACCAGAGCCCCCTCCCCTCCTTCGGGGCTGGGTTTATGGGAGAAACTCACTTTCAAACACACACAAGATGAAGACCAGCACACGAGGGCTATCGCATGCATATCCTGTGAAACACATGCTGGCTGGTGGATGTGCCTCTCCGTCTTTTCCCCTTCCCTGAAAGAAAACTTTTTTTTGGGGAACACAACACTGTTCAGAGCGTCCCCATCACTCTGAAATAAAGGAGTAAATACAGAGTATTGGTGTGAACCTGCTACAGGAGACAAATGCCATTGCCTAGATATCGTACCTTAACCAGAGCCTGCAGATATAGGGAAGGGCTTCCTACGGCTAATGTGGGCTTTTAGCTGCTCACCCCCCACGCTCTGACCCTTACCTGATTGCTGGCCTGCAGGTTACAGCATTACTTTGGATCACTTTGGGTCAGAGACTGAAGAGGCCATAGTCTTCATCCACGATCCATGACTTACTGCTGCCTGGTGACACCAGTAGCTTTACTGGTGCTGTTACCTAACTCTGATGTTCTGGAGACACCAAACCCAGCATTTACATTTCAGTCTTTACCACCGTGAACTGGCTGGGCTGTTTCGAACACCAGAATAGCACAGAGCCCTGTGTGCCTCTCTTTTCCTACTAAGGCATTACAGACTCCTTTTACATAATTAACCCAGACAGTTTGCCTCACATACTTGATTTAGTGCTTTTTTTAGCGGGGATGGGGGGAAGAGACTGAAGGCAGCTGTTTGCCTCCTGGATTGCAGCAGAAGTTAGGTGTTTTTTGCAACCTGGAAAACAGAGTCCAACATTTTAAAAAAGTCCTGGGTGGCTGTTATAGCAACATTTGCACGTGCATATGAGTGTGTATGTAAAATAGACAAACCCAGGTTGTCTTGGGAAACACGAGTCAGCTTCAAAGCCACCCCAAACTTGCTGTTTTGCTTGGTGTCATTGGAAGGCACCAGCCAGCTCCAACAAGAACCAGGAAATATTCTGCTATCTCCCTGCGGTGCCAGCTGCTGACTGAGAGCTCAGCGCTGTCTCGCAGCTGAATCAGCTCCTTAAGAAGAGGGTAATTTTCTTTATCCTGTTTGCTTCCTCCTCCCTTGCAGGCTGCCACAGCACCTTAACCCAGCTGGGTAAGACAAGCTCATGGCTCCCTCCCAAACAGATGGCTGCAAGGAGGGTCCAAAAATAATCTAACCCATTTGCCTGAGAGTTTTGAGCCTGCTTTGCTGATTGGCAGACCCTCCGGAGACCACCAGAAGAAGCAGATGGTCAAGACATGAGATCAGAGCTGGAGACAGAGATGTCAATCAATAGGTTGGAGTACCAGGCTCCAGGATGCGGTACAGAGCAGGCAGTTACAGCAGCGCTAAGCAGGCAAGGGTACACTGTCCCAGAAGGACAGTTGTTCGAGTAATGAGGCTGGCTGTGGAGTCTGGTTTTCACTTTAAAAAAATAAAAGAAAATAAGAAAAAAAATCACAGCTTTGCCTTGCTGCAAAAGTCATCCATTATATTGTTCCAGCCCTGGAAGAATGTGCTGAGCCTCTGTCAATCTCCCCATCTCACTCTCAAACAGAATTAGGAGAAAAAAAAAAAAAAAGAAGTGAAAGAACAACTATTCAGCCGTTGCAGGAATAAGAGCAGGGCAAAATCACAGGAATTCACAATATCTGTAATGCCTCTAATGGCAGGTTCTGTAACAGTATTTCTGAGAAAAAAAAACCTATTCAGTATATCTTTCTGGGTGTTGCCCTATCCCAGGCTGCACTGGTACCCTAGATCAAAGCATCAAAGACAAGGAAGCAGCAAAATTGTCTTCTTCATCCCTTTACACATGTTTTTGGCCAAACATCTTAGGTTGATGCTATTCCACAACATCCTCTGCACAGGGCTGCAATGCAAAAACTCTGGTCTGGTCCAAAAGCCCATTTAGGGTGGGGGTTTTGTGCTAAAAGATGTGGTCAAACTACCACCTGTCCAGGAACCAGCAACACAGTGCCTGGAGTCTGGAAGCACTGATTTGTATGGAGGAGTTAAAGGAGCCAAACATGCAGGTTTCATTCAAGTGGGAAAAAAAGAAAAAAAAAAAAAAAAGTGGGAGGGAATATAAATCTGCAAATAATTCGATGGGTGTAAACACTGGATTGAAAAGAAATTATCTAGGGAGTGTGTTTTCCTGGTAAAGTAGACGATGGAAAGGAGAATTTAGGCTGAGTACTACAAAAACAAGCTAGCAGAGAGGAGACACATCTGAGACTGGAATATCTCCTAAGAAAGTGGTAGCAGGCCCTTTTACCGCAAGGCTGGGCAAAGCCCTGGAGAATGGGCTATAAGGCTCTGCTGAGCACCGGCTCCGGGGAGGAGGAATAAATCTGACCTGACCTGCCTCTTCCCCTCCGATTCCTGCATTTGTGGCAGCTCCTTTCCCCAGCATAATCCATAATGGCAAGGCTGATTTTTTCAGCCATGCTCACCCTGCAGCAGGACTTACCAAAGCCTGTGTCCCTGGGCATGGCAGCAGCACCGGCAACAGCAGCAGCAGTTCCTGGTGACATGCAGGCAAGAGGCGGCAGCAGCTGCTCTGTGCCTCAAAATCAACCCGGTTACCCCTAGCACAACACAAGTCCCAGTCTGAAAACCCCTTTTCCTGCAAGTACCGCAACTGCATCATCAAAGACAGCAAACAAAACCTGAAGACAGTATGTTCATGTCATTCCTGCTGTTTGGAGTTTGTCTCCCCTTTGGCTAACTGTATTAGGGACATGGTTTGCACCTATTAGCACCCATGAACTTTTCTGCTATGCCACGAGGTCGGAAACTATGGCACACAGCTGTAGCTCAATTAAAGTCAACACACTATTTTAATTCTCTTTGTGACTTACTCCGTGCATTTATTGTTGATGTAAAGTGCTGCATTAACAAACTTGGGAACAGAAAGCCTTTTTCTTTATGTAAAGCAAAAGCACCAGAAACCCCCTGCACCACTCAAAGCCTCTCTTAGCACATTTTCAGGCCGTAGCAGTATTTCAGCATAATTCAAAAGGCACACAGGCTTTGCACAGACCTCTTTGCAAAAAAGGCAGATGTTTGTGCCTGGGCATCCTGGGTCCCTGATCCCGTCACCTGAAGCGTCCCTGCAGGTGCTTGAGAAGCCCATCGCACACCTTGCCCTGCCTGACGGCAGCTTGTGGGCAGATCATCCGGACAGCAACCGTGCATGTGCTGCTCCACAGATGGGCTGCTCGAGATGATGCTCCGCACCCCTCCCAGCACCAGCTTGCAGGTGGCTATTTGCAGCCGTGACCAGAGAAACAAACCATCAGCTCTTATTTTTGTTTGACACTTGCCATTTTAAAGGCTTATGCCTACCCTTCTGTCAAAGCAAACAAAGACCAAATGCATCAGGCAGCCCCTGAGAAGTCTGGACATCTCTTAGAAAACAGAAACCCCCGAGCACAGGCTTCATGTTGGGAGCCAGACTCCTATTGCACACAGCTGACCGGGTAATTTTAGCTATCTGGAGAGTGCCAGGAGATGACAACATTTCTGAAGAACCGTCTGGAGAGATGTCTGCAGGAGCAGAGGCAGAGCACCCATCACCACCCCGCTAACTGGACAGTGCAGAGGTAACACCACGAAGGTGCATTGCTGGGTACCCCTGAACTACAACCCTTCCAGACACAGAGAGCACTTAGACAGCCTCTTTACAAATAAAACTGTCATGAATGTAGACATTTGTTACCTCACAGCTTTATTTTTTAACCAGCAGTGCAATGTTGCTGTAAGAAATTGAATACTTGAGCATTAAGTGTGTGTTACAGTGCTGCCTTATACAGCAGCAAAGTGATTAATTAAAATTTACAAGAGTAATCCAAATGCCTAAACATGTTTCTTGGCGGTAACTCCTATAACCCACTGCCAATAACATCTCAAACTAACGACAACCCCAAAGTCAACCTATGGGAGTTATGAAGAGTCTCTCTGAACTAAGTCAGTTGGTAACGAGAGAAGAACGAAGAGATATGCGATTCTTCAGGAAAAACAAGGCATGTAAATACAATAATGTCTGGGATGTCTGGCTCACACTGGGAATAGCCCCACCCCAAGTTACAGATACTGGCCAAAGCCCGGTTTTGTTAAGTGTTATCCTGAGGCATTGAAAATGCCGGATAAAACAGCGCAACAGCCCAGTTCACATCCAGCTCCGCGATCTGTGAGATGCTGAGCACTTCCAGCTAGCACTAAGCCATGCCAAACCTCTGCAAAATCAGAGCTTAAATTATTCCCTGGGAGGATTTCTTCATAAAGCTCCAGAGGACACAGATATTGATCACGCTTCTTCCCTGGTCCCCCCAAATCTGCTCACAGAATATAATCCAATAACTTGATACTTTGGGTAACCTTTGAAAACCTAAAATTGGAATTTCCCAGGGGCAATACTTGAGACTAAATTAGAGTTGAGGTGGTAAAACTGTGATTAAAGCTGTTGATTTAAATGGGAAAAAAAAGATTCAGGAAAACGTCACCGTCAACTATGGCAGGTTTACAGAGGTGTGCCCCCTCAGAGCCGCTCTGCTCACTGTACGCTGGTTGCACAAACCACACGAATGAGAGCAGAGAGGCTCTTTAAATATGAATCTCACTGTGCTGTTTTCTTAACGTGTTCCCCTTGCAATGTGTAAATAAATGCAAAATTTTTAGTGTGCCGAACTAATCTATACTAGCTGTTAAACCAACTCCTTGTATTTAATTATCATCGCTAAATGATTTCAGTGTTTTCAAAGCACACTAGTTGCTTACTGGTAATGATTTCACTGCCATGAAAGAAACCTTGCAATGATGAATGAAGATCTTACTCATGGAAACACAGCTCATTTATAACTTTATTTTAGACACTTAAATTAGTAAGGAACAACTCAGTCCTACTGGAATAATAATTTTAGCAGCAGAATCAAAAAGCAAATGAAAAATAAAATGCCTTACCCCAAGTAAAAATAATTGTGCTGTCCAACCACCTCTCTAAAGATCCCTCCAACTGGAAAATTGTCATGGCAGAAGTCCTAGATTTGGGAAGGAGATCTTTACAGCTCCCATGAAAATTCACTCCATTTCACCAAGTTACACACACCTGAAGATCGTCATTTGCACTTACTTGGGGCTAAAGTCTCCAGTCCCTCCTTGCCCCCTCATTGGACTTCGGGACACTGAATGCCCTGCTGCAGCCCACATACCCCACTCGCAGGGAGGCATGTGATCATGCCCTGCTTGCAAAAACTGCAACTGCCCCTTCAGGAAGGAGCACTGGACTGTGGGGGCACACTTTCACATGCTCCAGTCCCAGGAGCTCCAGCAACCCATGACAATGCCCTCCCTGGGTTCCATAATACTGAGCAACGTCTCTGATCTTACGAGCAAGGCAAATATAATTCAAAACTCGTAGAACTAAGACAGCAGAGAAGCTGCATCAGATCAGTTCTGGCCCAGCTGGGAACAGAACCCAGGGCTGAGTAAACCTGGCGATCTCACCCGAGCAGATACACCCCGCTTATGGCAGCAGCCAGCTTTGCTCCTGCTGTCTTGTGCCGCTAGACCACCTCTGTAAGGAGTCCTGCTTTCTGCCCGGCCTCCGCTGCTGGTGAAGAACTGTTCAAGGGCAGCAGCGAATCCGAGTTGCGCACCTCATACCCCGCTCCCAGGCAGAGAAGCTCGCAGAGGGGGGCACTCGCTGGTGCCACCAGTGTCCTGCGGTGGCAGCGGCTCCGCAAGCCCAAACGGGAGGGTCCAGCCATGCAGCCAACGCAGGCTGCTCTGTTTGCTTCTTCTAAAAGTCATTGGAAGTGAGAGACGGGCTTTAATTAAAGAATGTTTATTTGCAGAGTTGAGAAATGCCAAAATTACAGCTGGCTCCACAAGCTTAATTTGTTCCATTATGCACAAGAACCAGGTTTGGCATATAAGAAAAGGTATTTCTTTTCTTTCTGTGTAAGTTTTATACATCTGCCTTGTTCTGTTCCTGGATGGCTGATGGACAAGGTGGAGCAAGCCAAGAAACCAAGGCTAGTGCTATGTGAATACCAGGCAAGGCTGACCTATTATCTAGAATATCTTAATGGTTTTTTTAATGCTGTTTTAATGCAATTGCACGTAAATTGTCAGATAATCTAATTCAAATGGGACTATTTCTCCTCCTAAGCAATAGTTCATTGTCCTTAAAAGCACTGAACCCCGGGTCTGCTCAGCAGAGAGGAATGTGGTGACTGACAGAAGGGCGAATAAACAGTCCTCAGACACATTCAGGCTCATTCTCACCGGGCTGTTAAGTCCTTTACCTCAAGGACTGACCACTGCATTAAAATGTAGTGTGGCCACTAATTTAGCAAAGTCATGAACTGCCCTGAGCTCTGATTTTGCCCACAGCCTCTGTATTTCAAAGCAGCCCATCTGCACAAGCACAGATGCTGGAATGTGACTAAGTCCGTGACTTAAGTCCAATTACTTGGTTGTCAACATTTGCAGAACTTGTCTATCTATAGCTTCGAAGTGATATCCGATGTTACTAAGCATCTGTACTTCTAAACTTACTGAAGTTTTCACTGCATTTTTGTGTATTCTTTCTGGAAAGGAGGAGAAAAGTAGTGGCACATAAGGGTACACACTCAAACAGGACCATCCTCAAGAACCAAGGCAGAACAAGATAGTGAATTAAAAGTAACCTGATAATTACCTGGGCAAGGAAACCTTAATGAGGGCAAAGATCTACAGGAGCTGAAAATAACAGATGCATTCATCTCTAACCAGTTAAGTAATTTTTATTCCATGCTAACATTCAGCATGGTCCATAAATGTTCTCTTATAAAATGTTCACTTTCAAAAGTGACTGTCTCCCTGGGGATGCTGGGGTGTTTTACAGGCTGACACTAAACAACCCTCCCTGTCTGTCCCACTCCATGTCGAATATCTTCCTCCTCTGTTCACTTACTGAGTTTTAGTTCCACACTGACAACATACCAATTTCAGTTCACCACAGTCATGATTTGCTTTGCCTGGGTGTTTAGAAGATCAGTCTTTCCACATCCCTCAAAAGCCTCCAGTTCCTTCCCATCACCCCTTAACTCCCAGAACAAACCCACTCTCCTCTGCACCAGCACCCCGGGGAGAGAGAAGGAGTGCCTGCACCCAGGGCAGCGGGGGTGCTGCCTGCCCCCTCCCCAGGCGCCTACAGGTAGCAGCACTATTGTTGGTATTTATCACTCCTTTACTCTTACAAGGGCATTGTGTCAGGAGACCCATTCAAGCTCTGTTATAACTCCTTTTGACTGACAGGCAGAGAGTAATGAGTGTCATTGCCCGAGGAAGGCCAGATGAAAAGGAAGCTCTAAATAGACCTGTCAGAGAGATGCTAAAGAGACTAATACATCAACTAAATCAGTGCCCATAACATAAAAATCTTTTAATCTACCAGTCTTTCAATTTTAAATGTTTACCAAGGCCCAACACCTATAATACTGCATAGGTAATATGCTTTTTCTTCATAAATAATTGTAATGACTCTTCTAAGTATATGCCTGGATTTCTTTTCACAAAAAAACAAGAAAAAGAGGAGGAGAAAAGAAGCGGCAGGCTGCCAGGGATCCGAATGCTTCAGTAGCTGACAAAAGACAAGAGAATTTGGGCTGATTTCTTTTTTTTTTAAAGAAGCTTTGGAATGATGAATTCACAAGTTGTTATGGGAACTAGCAGCACAGATGATGCCCCAAAGGAGCACCGAAGAATGTCTCTAGGATCTGAAGGGATAATAATGTAACACAGGCGTCTGTAATATGCATGGATTTCACCAAAATTGTATGACAATTTGTAACCTAATACTCACAGTGCACTGTCCGTGTGCCAGCATGAAGCCATTGCCCACGCAACACATCACACCAGAACTATGTGGCTGGGGCACTTGATGGTGCAGCTCTGGCCCTCTCCCAGCATCATCCACCCCCAGCCCCCACCCCCACCCCCCACCCCCCACCTTGGGCCATCAGGAGAGTATCCCTCCTTGTTTGTTTATTTACTCTGACAACACATTAATTTTTTTTCACACTACGTCACATTTTCCAGGACCTCTGCGCTTCCAAACTACTGTACTGGGAGCACATGCATGTGCCAGGGAGGGAGGAGCAAGGAGGGAGCCAGCATCTGTGCCAGCAGCAGTTGGGGATGCGGGCATGCTGGCAGTGAGGAGGACACGAGGGGCAGTTTTTATTTCTTTGGAAGGTAACTGAGGCCATCACCTCCGCACAGATGATACGTGCACCTCTCCTTCCCAGCCTCCTTTTGCATGCTAGGAGGGAATGTGAAGTTTGGAGGAGGACTGACTCCCTCTGCCCCCACTCCTGCAGACTACAAGAGCAATGAGTGCCTGGCTCTGCTTCCATCTTTGTGGCGGACACAGCATCTTGCAGCTTGGCACAGGCACAGGCATGCTGCAAGTGTTGGGCAGGCTGAGGATTTTCCCAGCCCTGAGACAGCTAAAGCCTGAGGGTTGTTTGCAAAATGGGAAAATTTAACTTATAAACACCTTCATGCATATATTGGCTTTTAAAGGAGAGTTACAACCCAGGCAGCATGGAAGAGCTCATACTGCATGGGTCACATCTAAACCTAGGGTTTACATATACGTAAGGTATATTGGATCTGTGGGTGATACATAAGCGTAGACAAGATTTGAATTACAGCAATTATACAGTGGTCTTGACCTCAGGCAGTGCTCACAGAACATATAACAGTATACACATCAGGCCAGATCAGGAATATTCTCCAGTGACCCATGCTGTCCAAATGGCTTGGCCAAAGCACCACAGCAATGTAATGTCCTTGGGACAACCTGGCGTGGGAGCAGACCACAGACACGCCACAGTGACCAGGGACTTCCAACCCATAAATGGATTGAAAAGAGCTTGGACATACCATGGAAGATGCAGGATCCCAGACGCAACACTGAGATGTTACTGAGCTCTGTAAAAAGCAGTCTACACACGGATCCTAGAGCTCAGCTCCACCTGCCAGCATAACCCCTGAGCGTGTCCCCATGCTTTGCAAGTACAGCCCATGAGATATCCTGAGCCCATGGGGAAATGGTATAGAACAAGTTCAGAAGAAGAGTAGGGCAAAATCCTGTATCACCGTAGCTGATTATTTGCTCAGTATTGATGCCTGTGAGATGAGAATCAACTTAGTAAGGAGACTCTGCCTGCAGGTCTCCATGGGGGCTGTGGTCTCGAGATAAGAGCAAACCTTGCTGTGCTTCCTCCAGAGCTGCTGCTCAAATTTGGAAGGAAGTCCAGTAAAATTGTAAAGGTACCTCTTGATCTGCCTTCCAAAAACCTCTTTCAAAATGTAGTTTGCTGAGCTGTTTACGCAAATTCTTGCAAGTTGGCTTGACAGCATGCCTGTCTACCATCAACCATGCCATCCAGCGCTCCCTCACCTCCTGTGCACTGCCGGTGCTCTGCTGGGCAGGGGCAGCCTGGAGGGAACCCACAAGATCGGTCCACTTTCCATGTTGCAAGCCTGCAACATGGGCCTGCCTACCCAGAATACACTCTCCAGATTTAAGCCTGGAGTACATTTATATTTGGGTTATAAATAAAGTGTGTGGCTTGCCCTTCAGTCCTACTTCAGTGTTCATGCCTTCTTTTCACCTGCCCATCCAAGTCCATTAGCCTGTGCTATTTTTCCAGCTGTCCTTTTGGTCTGTGCCAGGAGAGGGCTCTTGGTCTTCTTCCCCTTTTAACCTTCAGCACACCAAAAGTTACAGATTGCATCAAATGAGCATGAAAAGAAACATTTCCTGCACCAAAAGCTTGCAGAAGCCACATTAGGGAGCCCCATTACTTATACAGAGGATAGAAGACTCATTTTTGACCTTTTTATTTTTTTCCCTGTGCTAAAAGACTTTTCCTGGAGTTTGGGAGAACCAGGGAACTGAGCGTTTTAACACAGCACCTGCAGTTTGCATTTACCTAGTGATTTTCTGGAACCTCTTGCCAAATGTCTGGCTGTGTGCTCTTCCAGAAGGTAATAAAAAGCCTGCACCATGCTTTCTCTGCAGAACTACTTAATGGGGTTAGGAGGTTTGTTCTCAATTTTGTATTAATTCCAAATAAGGAGGATACATATTCTCAGCATTTGCTGTGCTTTCCTCTCTCTTTGCCCAAGCCACCAAGCCCCACTCTGTCCTCGACCAGCAGAACCAGCTCTCCTCCAGTCTCTCCTGCACTTAGTCTCCTGCACTGCCTCCCTCGGTGTGCTGTGGGTTGTGCCCTCCTCCCCAGCTCCCTGTTCCCCCCCCGAAGCCTTGCCTCCCACCCACCAGCTTGGCCAAAGTGCCCCAGCTGGACCTCTCCATTGCATCGGCACAACCTGCCTGGCTCCTCGCTCCGCTGCCCTTACACACGCGCTCTCTGCCACTTCTACTCCAGTCCCTCAGAAAGACCCGGAGGGGGAAAAATGGGTTCTTTCCAGATGGGGTTCACAGAAAACAGTCCGCATCCCTCCCGTCTTTGACAAAAGCTTGAGGGAACTTGGCAGAGCACAGGTATCATCACCTATAAATTACTGTCTGTGGACTGAGAACCATCCCAGACTGGGAGGCTTTCTCAAGTCACATGAAGCATCATGTGCGCACTCTTCCTCCTGACCTGGGGCCCTCCAGAGAGAGTTCAGTGGGTCATGCTCCAAGTCTGCCAGCTCTTCCCTGCTCTGTTTTCTGACTTCTTGAGACACGTAAGCCAGGAAAGAAGGAGACGCTGTGCAGCAGGATGACCCTTGCTGCTCCTTTGCAATGACCCTGCTGACAACTCCTTTGCAGACCTTTCCCCAAGCCAACTGGCCAAGACAGGTTTCTCAACAGACCTATCCATCTTGTGTTGGAAAACAAGCTCTTTCCATGATTTGCACCTTTTATGCCTGCCTGAAATCCAAAGCTCCCAACAAAAGCCAGCAATCATAACTACTATCTACGAGCAATGTTATCCCATCAGCATCACTCTGTCACGGCTCCGCAGGACTGGTGGCACATGCTCCCTGCACCAACGTTCCCCAGGACCTGGGCCAACTCACCCCAGGGACCTCAGACCTCCAGCTGAAGGGAAAGGGCAAGCTAAAAAGAAAGATAATGCTTGCTGGTTGCTTGGAAATCTCATGTCCAGGCATCTTCCTTACCACAGTCTGCTCTGGGCACACATGGGTTCACCGCATCAGGCCAGTACCAAGGGCTTTGGACACGTTAGATGTAAAAGGGCATGAGGAAGTGTTACTCGAGGTAAGGAAGGGAAGTAGGCAGGTCATTCCCACCTGCATGGAAATCTCAGGGTTACGAAGATACTGTTTCATCCTCAGACAAGATGCTTTATCCAAGCACGTCAGGATTTTTTAAGAGGGCAATTTGTCACTAGAGACAGTGCTTAGTGGAAGAGTATTAAGCTATGTACAGAGGGAAATACAAGTGTCGCCTTCAGCAAGTGGTCTGACCCTTGAGAGTAAGGGCACTGATATGGGATTTAAATGCTTCCTCTTGAGCAAACTTCATGCACCATAAACAGGACAGTAATGTGTCACTTTGGGCACAGACCATCTCTTAATCACACATGCTGCATGATATAGGTCATAAAGTAAAAGTGATGGAGAGGCAGCTAATTAATTACTTCCTTTATCATTACAGAAACAACACATGAAGAGGACTGAAAGAAAAACCAGAAGGCTGAGATCCTAAGTCCAATATATGTTTTTTGCACTGATCAACCCCCCACTAATCTGAAGAGAAACTTGGGCTTTCCCTTGGAAACACTCATTGAGCAAATATTGCCAGCACAGGTTTCCTGCCCCCCAGTTCATCTCAGCCTGAGCAAAAAGTCAAACAAGCCACTCTCAGTAATGCAGCAGTGCCCCTTCCATCTGCAAAGTGGGTTTGTATTTCTTCCAAAGAAATAAACACAAAGAAGTACAGACAGGCTTCCATCTGACTTTTATCAAAGCCTGGATGAAGGAAGATTTTCAACACTGCCTTCCAAGCAGCCCTTTGTAAAGATGGGAGGATGGGTAAAAATAACTTGTAATTAGAGTCTAATGAATCAGCACCAGTTGTCTAGCCAGCAGTGCATCAGCTCCCATGTGCTAGTTAATTGCTTGATCCTCTTTTCATCATGCAAGAGCAGCACGCCGGCAAATTCATGCTTGCTGCCCTCACAAATGGTTTTCCTTTCACTTGCAGTGCAAGTTCAGACTCCATTTCACCCCAGAGAGAGAGAGGCCATGACTCTGCCCGACAAGGAAGTCCAAGGAACCAGCGAACTTGCACAGCTCTCAGGGCTGATGCACCTGGAAGTACATTAAAGCGGCAGCATCTCACCCTGTTTTACCCATTTGTGGAGCTTTGTTGCAGCCAAGATTCAACCTTCGTAAGCAAGGCCAAGTGTTCTCTGTGGCACAGTGGGAATAAATTCAAACCACCCCAAAAATTCCTTGGCAACCAGCCCTAGACTTCAGAGCAGTATTAATTCAGTGCATTTCCATTAAATAGTTCTCTTTCCCACCCCTCCTTCAAATGTACTCGCAGATCTCAGTCCTGCTGTGTTACGGGACATGGTTCTGCGGGAAAGGAAAATGCCGTGGCATGCTTTGCAGCGGTGGGAATAATGAAATACCTGGGCTTTGCTTTTGAAGCTTGCATCAGCTCAGAACAGCATTTCAACTTGGCAACGTGGTTGCCAGCTCCAACAGCAGGGACTGACACTGCTGCTCAATAGAAGTGCCATGCAGATGAGATGCTTCTTCCGACAGACAAAATAATGAGTGCTCCATGATATGGGAATAAAATCCCTTTGCTGATGACTGCAGCGCAAATTTGCTAAGTTGGCAAGGAAAAATTTTTTTTGTTCTAAATGCATATTCCTCCTGAGATATGAAAATTAAACTGGATTTTTTTCCTTCTTGCATCTTGATAAAAATCCTATTAAAGATCATTTCTAAATCTTTATTCTAAATCAACTAAATCAGAGAAGAAAACTGTTTTTCAATATGGAGTACAATCAAAAATAAAATGAAGCCCAGGTTCAGTTAAGAAAGAACAGAAAGGGTTATCAAAAATATAGTTTGCTTTACTTCCATTTTGCTTTATAAATAAAAACTATATCAAATAATCAGAAGTTGTATCATGCTTTAGAGATGTATGTGAAGCTGCTGAGATCTGCAATGAGTGTTTTCAGTCTAAAGGGTAGGTCCATGTTCAACACCAAAGACGACTTTTCTGTTAAACCCTTTTACCATCTTCCCAGCTAAACTATTAACAAAACACATACAGAATGTATTCAAGATTTAGGTGCATTGAGCAAAAAAATTGTCTTTTATTTTAAACATTTTCCCTTTTCCTGTCCTCTAGAAAATCTGACAGGGGAAAATAGTATGAATAATTCCTGTAATTCCCCTATAAAAATATGCAATACAAGAACGGCAAGCACATGCACGCGCACACCCCAGTGCAGAGCCCACAGCCATCGTTCACACGTCAAACAGCAAGTGCATCCCAAACACTGCTGTGTTCCCGTCTGCTTTTGCACAATTCACGTAACTAATGTTTCAGCACATACAAAGAAGCTCCTGCCAGGACCGTAGCCCCGACTCATGGTCTTGCTTGATTTCAGCTCCATCCCTCCAGTCCTAGGTGCAGGGTAGGTTGTTGCCAGTGACCTGCCTGCGGTATGATCTGTAATACCATGAACAAGCTTAGGGAGCTGAGATCCCAAGGGATTTTGCAAAAGATACTGAAACAACTTATTCCACCACACAGGACAAAAAGCTGCCTCAACAATGTTGACGAGGTTTTCCTGGTGCCCCGTGATCACAGTGGAAATCTATGGGTTTGGTGGGTTTAATTTCCACTACCAGAACTCAAGTATCAGGGTAATGAATTTCCCTTGTTGTACTTAACTCTCCTGAGTTCCAGCATCACATTCTGAACACAGTTTCTCCTATATCCAATAAAAATCTGAGATAACAGCTATCTACTACAGCATATTCCTCAATGTACTCTGACTGGACACACAATATATATGCCAATGTTTTAAGTTTGGGTTTTTTCTGGTCTGATTGCTTAAGGTATGCAAAAGAGGACCCACAGATTAGTTTATATATGCATTAATTATATTGCTACAAGGCATGAGGTCAAAAGAAGGAAGAGTAAAACGAGCATTCTGGTTGGTTTCCCAGTTTCAAGCTTGTTATTTTTGGCTAAATTCCCTGCCTTTCTTTGAGAGTAAAGATCAGGTCAGAAGATGCCATCCCAATGGAGCAAAGCATTTTCTCTTTTCTCTTTTGATCCTCCTTTGTTCTGCAGCAAGAAAGCCATGAGCTATTTCCATGGCAAAGAAGGAGGTGGATTCAATACAGTGATGCCTTTTATTCTGCCAAAAACAGCACTGGTGGCAGATAAGGGAGCAAGAAATGTCAGAAGCTGCTGCAGGAAAGACAAGAGCAAAGCCAGGTACGGCCATGAGAGATCGGGCTACAACACCCAGGCTGGGAGGTGGCAAGCTCTACCTCAAAGGACCCAGACAAGACATGGAAACAATGTTGAGTTTTATTGGGTTTTAAGCCAAATTTGAAGTTTTCTACATTCCCCCCCCAAAAAAAAACTTGAGCATAACATCCAGCATAAGTAACATATCTGGCTGGCTCTGCTGTATTCTATGACTGCATCTGCTCTGGAAATGTAGCACCCAGGGTTAGAAACAAGGCTGCTGACCTCTGTCTTACCAGTGACTGTGCCAAGTGCACCTATACATTGTGTCCGTTGGCACGGGGGAGAGAGGGACATGTTTGAATGCATGTCTGGATGACCCATGTACAAGGTATATGGAGGAGTTTACCGGGTTAGGCTACTTTATTACCTTCTCAGGAGAGATGGTGTGGTAGCTTCTTAAAGAACATGCAACTGGTTATTACATTTCCAGTAGTGAAGTAAACATGTCAGTAAATGAATAATTATTTACTTATTTAATTTATTAACAATATGGGCTAACTTCATGCTTGCACATTTCTTAGAATCTCAGAAATTTCCAAGCCACTCCAGCTTTTCTCACACAGACTGCAATATCCAGTACCACACACCCCCCCCCAAAAAAACCAAAACAAAAACCCAACAAAAACAGGCAGGTAAACTGCTAGCATGGCTGGGACTCACAGAATAAAAAACTACCTCTTATCCACCTCTCGGCTAAATGCGCTCTGCTCTCCCTCTTCACTTGAGTGCTGCAGTTTTCAACAGCAGCAAGAGAAGCATCTAACTCAAGGTCAGATATGAACATCATGGTCTGAAGACTTGCACAACTAATCAAGCCCATGACTCTAAAAGTAACTGAGAGACTGACAGGCTAAAAATCCAGACTTAGGATCTGATGTGCGGAACCTAAGGCCAAATAAAAGCAGCTGTTGGGAAATCTCGAGAAAAACAGAAAATAAGAGTATGCAATGGTGAGCCTATTTTCAGGCCAAGTTGTGACATCACATCTCACAGGTGTCCTCGTGGAAGAAAATGTTCCTTTCCTGGACTAATAATAAGGAATAAGAGCCCTGAACAGAGAGGTAATAATGTGGGAAAATACTTGTAATGCCCACGTTATCCCACCACATGGATTCTGTGCCCACCTGAATGCCTCCCTCACGTCAAAGGACACAGTGATGGGGCTGTTAGAGCACCAAACAGGAAAGACAAGAAATAACAGAGAGAAAGCAGATGCATCTGACCTCAGAGGAGTTAAGATTACAAGGGGTAGCTTCCCCCAGGCCCTCCCCAAAAGAAAAATGGAAAGCAAAGCAGATATGGGCAGGACACCCATCCTAGAAAAAGGAGATCCAGCCTGGAAGGCAGGAAAGGCAGGGAGACAGTGGAGGTGGGATGCTTGCAAGCCAAGAGAGGAGTACAAACTGGTTAAGCTCTTTCTGTTACTTGCACTGTGTTGTAAATGCTTCGCACCTTTGAGAAATGAGTAGATCCTTTGACTTGAGAGCCATTCCTCAGCCCCTGCCCCAGGCTCCAGGCAGGACCCAGCCCTGCTTCTATGTGCTGAATCCATCCCCAGCCACCGGCTGTAACCCTGCTAGCAGCACCAGAGCAGAGGGGTGGAGAAATGCCACCCTGCATGCAGTAAAAACTTGGCATCTGGCAGGGACCACCTGGAAAAGCCCAGGGAGAGAGCTCAGGCACAGCAAGACATGAGAGGATTGGTGTGAATCACTGATCCAACACAAATTTTATCATTTCCTGGAGTACACCCGCAAGTCCAGGACTTTTTGATGTTCATGGATATAACAGAGACCAAAGCGGGAGGAAAGCATATGATGATCATAATAGCAGCAGCTTTCTCTATATATTTATTAGTGACAGAAGGCCAAGATCCTGCTTCCTTCAAGAGTTTTGACAATGCCCTAGTCGCCATTGAGATATTGATGTAGCATTATTTTCTCTCTAAGCCCCCTAATTTGCTCTCAATTCATTGTTCATGGGATTAAGCCCATTTTTTTTTAATGAAAACACAAGAAAAGCTCAGTGACAGGAGGATGAAGAAAGTCTGTGCTATTCACCAGCCACCCAGCCACCCACATGCTATCTTAATTCATCAGCAGACAAAGCCAGCTCTTTGTCTTTGCAGCTCCCTCTATGCCATTCATTCACGGTGAGATATCGCTCCCAGTAATCAGAGCCTGCCTATGTGAGGTGGGGGGGTGGGGGGAAGAGACAAAACCCATCTAATCAGGCCTTAGACTTAGCCCCATTGTCACAAAGACAGCTTCTTTTTTAAAAACAATGTATATATAGCAATAGTTCTCTATTAAGCACACTTTCCATGCAAAGTTAGATGGTAGTTTCTGTAACAGGCGGGCACTGTGACTATTTTCTTCATTTACAAGGCTTATAGCCACTAATAACAAACCAGCTGAGCACTAGGGGAAAATAATAACAAGAATTCCCTAAGAATTGTGAAGAAAGGATACGCAGTTTATGGTTGCTTTAACCTTTGTATCTTCCATTACTTTGGTTTTCTGTGCTTGGTGAACTACATATGTGGTTTGCAACTGTTAAGGGGTTAATCTCTAACCAGTGTTTTAATTGGATCAACAATTGGCCTTCCGCCACTTCCTTTGGAAGATTATTCCACGATCTAATAGAAATCAGTGCCAGAAAGTATTTTCCTGAGAATACGTGCCAGAGGAAACACTATGGGAATAGATAACGACCCAAGTTTCACAAGGATCAAATACTGCAATTATTATCGTACTCAGCCAGAGTCATGACAGCTACAACTGCATGTGGTCACACTTCCAAAACTGCAACATCTTGGGAATGAGCAGATAATGGAAAAACTTATTAAAAATCCTGCAGCTTGTACAAATGAAGAGAAAGAAAAAATAAAAAGCAACACCTAATTCTATATTGTGCCGTATCGCTTAGCAGTGGTACAAGTAAAGGCAGAATCCAAGTCCCAGCTGCTTGTAGATTTTCTTTGTGAACAAGATGAAAAGTGTCTGGGCAGCTGAGGCATCTCTTCTGCCTTTTCCTCAAAAGTAGCCATGACAAATTGCATTACTCCATGTGAACCTGCCCAAATCTATATCAAGCCAGTAAGAAAAGCACTTCCCATGTTTTACTTTTTGCTAGCACTTTTTAAACAACAAAAAAAAAAATCCTATCAGAATAAAATATCTTGTGTAACTTTAACTGTAACAGAAGTGTCACTCCCTCAGATCAAGGAAATCAAGTTCTCATATGCCTGCAGGCATAGCCCCAGCACCACACACTTGTGCAACTCACCCAGTGCCTCCGTATGGCTGAACACGTGCTGCATTTCACAGACAGCTCACGTGCTGGTGGCACTAACTTTTCTCAGAAAAATACATTCTTTTGGCTAAAATTTCTTGACCTTCAGTTTAGCCTGTAGGCATTGGGAGAGGAATGCCATCAGCAGTGAAAATGCCTTTGAGACATATTTTTGCAGGATTTTTTTTTAAGCACTCACCATATAAACATCATTATTTATATTCTGAATGATTACTTGTATAATGCTCTTCCAGTTGCCATCTCTCTAAACCCAGCTGTGAATTACACACATGTAGACACATGCATAGTATGTCTAGTTTTCACCTTGCACTACGTCTGCTTGTTCATATGTGTCCCATTACAGAAGTGACAGTGTGTGTCACCGATGTGAGCAATGAGTTCCTAAATGTGATGTACATGGTTTTCTAATGCTGATTCTCATATAAAAGTAAACAATTTCTGGCACTATACACATGGCTGCATTACATTTCATATTTGTATTGTGGAAGGAGGAAAATTTTAAGACTGCTGTCATCAACATACAACCCTCAAAACACCTCAAGGAACAGAGGCCAACAAGTTTTGGATTTTTTGAGAGAAAACCATCTGTCCTGGGGAAACCAGGACTTCTGAGGCAACTTTTGAGAAGGTCCCTTTGGTGTTTCCCCCATTCCAGCCTTCCTGCCATGGACCTAGTGAGACCGAGACCTTGCTTGAGGACCCAGGAGCAAGCACACGGTGGGCCAGTACCACATGCCTAAAAGAGGTGGCAAGGGATTAGCAAGAGGAGTAGACAAGCCCCTTCCCATTGGTCAGACTGACCCACAAGAAGCAAAAAAAGAGATTCTTTCCCTGCATGACCCATTGGATAGGTATTGACAAAACACTCCCATCGGCTTTTTGGACAATTCTGACCACAGCTTTTGCCCTCCCTCCGAGCTGTGGCTGACTGCAGTCTGGCCTGTTTGCCCTGGGTTGTGGCTACCTCCCTTTCTAGCCAAGTGGTTTTATGCAAGTCTCAGACCCTTGGGTCATCCCCAGTGCCAACCACCTTCTTCTGCAGATGGAAATTCAACCCAGGACTTCATGGACAGGTCACCCGCACAGGTTTCAAGCCAGAGCAACAGGCAGACGAGGTTAGGTCTGATGACGAATGCCCTTAATTAGCTCCTCAAGGCTTGGTTTGTTTGTCTTATTGCTCCACCAAGGGCTGAAACTCTCTGCTGGCACTTTTGAGACATTCTCATCTACAGTCAGAAAGGCTAATTATTAATTAAAGGACAGCAGCGCTAAGTGATGCTTGTGTATTTCCTTCTGTCATACAGCTGCTTAGATTTGCTGTATCCTGAGTCTATAATTAACACGGTCCCAATGCTCTGCTCTTCACATCAATAAAAGAGAGGTGGTGGGGACATTCCCAAATCCTCTGCTTTACCAGCCACCTGCTGGTACCTCTAGACTCCCTTACCAGAAGGATCTGTTTGAACTCAGCAACAGTAGAAAGGCCCTCAGCCACTTCAGCAATGAAAATATTACAAGGTTGAATACACTTACATATGTTTGTCTCACAGTATAAGCAAATAGTGAAATTATTTCTGCTAAGAGCAACTGTCAGGATCCACACTGCTGGATCAGGGCATCCAGCAGTAACAGCATCTATCACATGTGTCTGTCAACTTCTATTCAGCCCCCTATGCAGGCTTTAACATGTTCCTGACACATCTCATCAGTTCCTAATAAGGGCAATATCCTTGTGCCCATTTTACAGGCAGGAAAATGGAAGTACAAAGCAGATAAGCAACTTGATTAAAGCCAAACTACATAAAGATGCTTGTAACTAAAACCAAAACCAAGCCTGTTTTCTAATAGACAATTAAATATGAATACATATAGAGATACAGTGTTTTATATATATACACACGCACATATACATATATATATATATATATAATCTCAGCATACTCTATAAAACCTCTTTTCATTCTCCAGCCCATGTGAAATATTGAAGACACCAGACACATAAATTATATTTTTAGCTAGCACGGCCGGTGCTCACATGTTTATCCATAGAAGCCTTGGGTTCATTTCACAGGGACTGTTTCACAATTATTCAGTGCCTGCTGCTTTCCAGAGTGGCAGAGATCTCCTTCTCATTTGCAGTATCTTCAAAAGGCAAATTACAAAACCAGCTCTGAAGGTACCAAAAAAGCCTCTAAGTTTGTAGGACACTGGAAGAGACGGGAATTGCTGGGTCAAAGTTTTTCTGCAAGAAGTTGCTGTTCATCAGCAGTGTGTGCTGTGTGGAATCACTGCACCTCTAATTTTTGGAAGAGTGGTGGGGAGCGGGGGTCTTTGAAGATAAATGAGTGAGAACATCCTAAAACTAACTAGGAACAAGTCTAGAAAAGTCTTTCTGCTGGGAGGAGGGGCTGAAGTAAGGGAAGCAGGGCTGGGGATGGCCTGGGCGGTGGCAGGGAGAAGAGGAGAGTCTCTGTAACTCGGCTGTTTGAGCACAGTGGTGGGGAGGGGAACAGAGGAACCACCGGGCTATGACAAAAGAGGGTTGTCAAACTGGGGACAAGACCTACTCTGTATACTAATGCCAGTGGGACTGTAAAGGAAATAGTTCCCTGGATTTTCCAGCTGGTGGAAAGCTCCTGCTGCAGCAGCTCCAATAGCCAGGAGGGCGCAGCTGGGCACCCTTGGGATGCAGGGATGCCGCCACACTCTGCCTATGGGCAGGGGTGGATGGAGACCTGCCAGGCAGAGAGGGCTAGAAGTGGAGGAACAAAACAGAAAGGTAAAGAGGAACCGAGCAAAGGTGGAGAACCATGGCAGGGAGGTGCAGGGGTCAGAGCCTGCACAACTACAAACCACCAAGCAGGTTGGCCAGTCCCATCAATAAACCACAGGGACAAAGACCTCTTTAAAAATCATTTGGGGGCATGGGGAAGGCATGCAAAGCTTTTCAGCTTCCAACTGCCAGCTACCCGCATCAGGTTCAGCTCAGAAGCAGTGCACAGGGGATGCCACACTCTCCTCTTTCAAGCCCCCAAACCCCACCAATAAAGAAAAACAATGTCTCAGGGCTACAGAAGTGTCATAAAGGCCTGGAGAAGATGAAAACCTCTGCAGGGTGGATGCAGCCATCTCACCCAGAGCAGTGCAGGCACCAGTCAGTCTACATCGAAAGGCTGGGATGGCCTGGGCTAGTTCTCCAGTGCAGTCCGCAAGGATGGACCATGCAGAGGTCCATGTTAGGTTCCTTAGGTTAGGAGAAGTTAACATTACTCTTACATCCAGGAAAAGCCTCATTAGTTTGGGACCTGCAACCACATGTATGTATTTAACCAGGTTCTGTTCAGTGATTGAGAAAATCAGAGCCTAACAGAAAGCAAAAGAAGGGAAAATTCACAAAGCTCGTTCACATGCTTATGGGAAGCAGTACGTGATTGCTCAGACCTTCCCCAAAAGCAGACTTCTAAACTGGATCTGAAAACCACACGAGGGTCTTTCTAGCCTGCATCTCACCACTACAATGAAAACACTTCAGATCAGCCTGACTTTCCTCAAAATCCACATGCATCCCTCCCTGCACCTCACAACCACCCTGCCTAGCAGAAAGAGCCAGGAGAGCCCTGACAGTTAGTCTTCCCCAGCTGACTCAAAGTCTAAGATCAAAAGATCAGCACCCCCCACGCACACACTTATTCCACATGCAGAAGCAGACATGAAGGTGCTATAGGTTTGCACCCTATGGCCCCTCCTGCCTTGCCCAGCTCATCCAAATCCCTGTGCTTTGCCCATGAGGCAGGATCAGAGTGTCACCAGCTTGGAGCCACACATGCCAGCTGGGCCACCACTGGGGATACATT
Organism: Falco peregrinus; assembly: GCF_023634155.1. Taxonomy (NCBI): domain Eukaryota; kingdom Metazoa; phylum Chordata; class Aves; order Falconiformes; family Falconidae; genus Falco; species Falco peregrinus. The sequence continues at coordinate 121,816,767 of NC_073723.1, forward strand.
TGTGGCCATAAGGCCATTGCCTGCTGCAGTGATCAAGAAGATGAACTATAAAAGTCCTTTAACTAGAGGCAGCATCCACTTGGGTCTCTCTGCTCTGTCCTGGTGCCAGTTTTCACAGAAATTGCAAGAACTTACTATCTTGGAGGTTGTCCCTCCGCCGAATGAAGTTGAAATTGGCCAGCAGATGCAAAAGATATTAGGAAAAGACTGACAGGCAGAGTGACTTCCAAAGCGTCTTTAAGAAATCAAGCTAAAACAAGGAAAAATATCTTGCTGGTGCTTGGGTGCCCATGTGAGATTTTGGGTAGGCACAAGAGATAAGTTTGCTGCTTAAGCAAGGAATGCTAATGCAGCGAATCCATGGGGAAGGGCTGCATTTACAGCCTCTTTTTCAAATTTTCTCTGATATTTTATTCAAGTTACCTCCCTAAGGAGCATCTTCAGAACTAAGGGACTCACACGCAGGGCTTAGGTCTGACGGTGGGCAGAAACACACATTTCCATGACTTGTGTTGTTTGTCGCTCCCAGTCAGTTTCTTTCCACCCCTCCCAGCAAGACACAGTGAAGATGGAAACACTCCACAGGGCATGTCTCACTGTCTGCAGCAGCAGCAACATGAGAGCCAAAAGCAACACCAACACCACATGCTCAGCGTGGTGCTGAGCCCTCCCACACTGCACCACAAGGCACAGGCACCCAGGAGAGGGAGGAAGGAGAAGCGGCAGGTACAGGGAACATCTCCCATTCCAATGAAACTGCACCAGTGCTGCACGGAGCAGGCCAGCTCACTGCTACGGGTACAAAACTTGCACAAACCCTGAACAGAAGGGAATTTTCAGCCTAGGACACCTAATGCACTGGGTCAAGTCTGTTGCCCTGGTGCAAATGTGTAACTTAAATGGAACTACAGCAGGGATCAGGCACATTATTAATTCATATTCCATTTAGATTACTGTTTAAAAGTGTTGTATCAGCATAAGCACTGCTGGATGCTGTTCATCTATTTTTCTCTGAAAGCCACAAGAAAAAAAAGATTAGGTAATTACAATGCAAGCACAAAACACGATCAGTGATTTTATGAAATCTCACCTGTCCTAAACCACAGTTTTGATACTGTTCAAAAACACCATCTGCAGATTTGCTTTGTAAACAAACACCATGTTTGTATTTTGTAAGAATACCATTTCCTAATGAAAAAAGGTTTTCTTCTGTGTGAGAAACTGACAAACCCCGAAACACTTTGCAGCTCATGGTTCCTGCTTAAAATTTTGGAGAAACAAATTTAATTGAATACTTATGGAGCAAGAGAAATCACCACTGATAAACAGATCCTAAACTGAGGTGTTCGCAAAATCATAAATACTTGGAAAAGGGTATGTAAGCACCTGTCTCTGACAGTAGAGAACAGAGGTTCCTTCGCTGACCCATTCTCCGAATGCTGTGCCCGCAGGGAGCGCCTTCCAAGCACCTGGCATTCAGGCTGTCTTCATGAGCAGAAATATTGATACTCCCATAACATCTTAATGTTAGCTAACAGCTAGCTAATCTTAGCTAAGGTATTATGAACACTGTCCACTTAACATCTCATGTCTGTGTCTCTAAGCAGATGCTCAACGAAGCAGTTTTGTGCCAGCTGCCTGTTTTAAAATTTCTTTTTCAGTCTTTAAGGCTTTGTGTTTGTTCCTGTATTGCAGAAAGACCTCAACAGGAAACTTGGGTTGGCCTTTTCTTCACCACTTGTTGCTTAATATATCCTATAAAATCACGCTTGTTTCCCCTTTTGCTAAAACACTTTTAATCTTTCTTCAGAGGTAAATCTCAGCCTATTTTAGCCACAGCCTAAAAGTCTGGTCATTAGCAGAGGCACTTCGAGATGGTGTTCATGACAGTAAGCTCAGGGAGAACACAGCCATATTTCTCAAATGCTTTGATAATGTCAATTATTATTCTCCATCCCAAGTTTTGCACACCCACTACCTTTGTTTGCTTTCTTCAGTGATGTGCAGAACTTAATGCTGAGTTGTCCAAGTCTCCCCTGCAAAGGCTTGAGCCACTGCAAACCCTGCCCACCTGCACGGCGAATGCAGCCTGCACACTTCCACTGCCCAAAGAGGATTTCAGCTTCTACTTAGTCATCTAATGGAATATCATTAGAAATCATCTCTGTCCATAACTAAATTTCTCTAAAAGCATCATCGTGAAAGTCCTCATCAAAGATTTTTTGGAAGCTGACATAAATTCTAGCCTGCTGGCTCTCTGACTGCACAGCATATTGATTCCTTTAAAAAATTAAAAAAGGCAGAAAACCAGCATGAGTCCTGTAGTGGAAGACTTTTGGTCTTTTTGTAGCTCTTTCATCCAGTTTTCTGCATGGCACCCTTGTGCTGATCTATAATTCTCTTTCATCACCTTGCAGCTCCTGCAGACAGCTATGGCATGTGCTATAGTCCAGTTCTCCTGGGGAGAAGTAGAATTCAACAGGTTTGTGTATTTTTGTTGGCAGCCTAGCACCCCCTCTAAGTGCCTTTGAGAGTCTTGAATGATTATTGCTCTGTCCTGCTGACTAATTTCTACTGAAGTTAGCATCCTGCTTAAACACTTCCTCTTCCAATACCTCACTGACTAACAGTGCCTCCTCTTTATGATTGACAGGGAAACCTGGAGGAGTAAGCATTGCCTCTGCAGGGCTGAATAAAACCTCTCATTGATGAAATTCAGAGGGGTTTTCCCCACAAATCTTATGATTCAGTGTACATTCATTATGACCTATGACATTTTTTTGTCAGTTTCTGGCGCAGGTGATTCATAAAACAGCAGAAGAGCAAACAATATGGATTTATTCTACAGCCCTCAAACCAAGAGCTTTATGGTGATTTGCTTCCCTCATGATGCTTTGAAAGAGTAATATTGTTGATATACCTCAATGCCAGATATATAATAAGGAATAATTCTTCTACTGTTACCATAAAAAATGACTGGTGTGTCTGCAGCAAGCTTAGCTCCCAGCTGTAAACTGCTTTATTTACAGAGAGCTGCAATCGTTACAGTATATATGTGGGAGAGATCCCTGCTTCTTTCACTAACACACACCCTGGGTGTTTTATGGAGGAACCTGAAAGTAATTTATGAGAATAAGCTGATTCAGAGAACAGCAGAGGAAGGCCTGGATGACTTCATCTTGGACCATTTGCAGTGTGCATCACAGAACACAGGACTGCTCCAAGCTGCGCACTGCACCTCCTTGCCAGTGCAGCTCGGCAGCATTGGGCAGAGCCTTCCAAACGTTATGCACACACAAGATATGCTTCAGCGTTAGGGTCGGGATAATTTTGCCATAGCTGCCTCCAAAAGAAGCAAAGTTTTTGCACCTCAGTAGGAGAGCAGTAGCAATGTACGGTGTCAGAATCACACAATCCACAGACATTTTCTGAAAATGAGGTCATTTCCATTGCAGAGAGGCACATGAGACATTTGTTCCCAGAAAATATATCATGCTACACTAGGGAAAAAGAAAGAGAAGAGATCATTCTAGCTCTGATTTATTACATCAGATTTGGAGGGGGTGAGAGAAATCTTTCACAATCGCTTCGGCAAAGGAGTATCCCTTGCTTTACAGACAGAACACATGAATAACTGTTACACTGACTAATCTTGCTTGCCCACCTCTGCTTGAGGACAGGCTTTCAACTGCAAAGCCGATAAAGCAAAATCATAAAGCATAATAATACTTATTTATCTGGATTTACCAAGCCCACCCAAATGTTACAGTGAGGAACGGGAAGGTACTCATATTTTTGCAAAATGCCTCATTGCTTCAAAACTGTTGAAAGTAGTCAAGAGCCTGCTGGAAGCAGCACTCACGGCAACCCTCCACACCTGTCATCCCACCCATCTCAGAGAAAACGGGTGACTATTCCCTGCAGGTCCACGTAGTCTCCACCAACCAAGAACAAGGCAAAGCCTCCTGCCTCTGTCTCCTGGGAGGAAAACAGTGTTTCTGCTGGGACAAAGATGCTCTTTCAAGAAACAAAACCACTTCAAGAATTTAGCTGCTTCCTTGCCCTCTACAGCCCTTGCTGCAAATGCCTTCCATGAGTGCCAGTACTCCAAAAGAGCCCCTTTGAGGACCTAGGAACCCCACAGGACAGCAGCTCTGGCTTCTTCAGTAATTTCATTTCAGGAGCTTCCACATGGCCCCAGCTTTTAAAGATCTGCCCATTTCTGTTGGATTACTTCCCCAAAACAGCAGAAAAACAGCACCCAAAATAGTTACAGGCAGGGCTCTTAGGTCAGGACAGGTAGCAAATACTGACTGTTTTCAGGCTTTTTTTATGGATTAGAATGATTCCATGCACTTTTTGAAACACTGAGTGCAGCTGTGGAGAGTTGGAAGCATAAAGGGACACCATTAATTCCTATGGAACATCTCTGATCCCTTATCATAGCAGCAGAGAAAAGTGGCTCAACTATATATCCTATGAGGAAGAAAATACCATGTACTGTTAGTTCTGGCAGTGCTGAACACCCCAGTTATTTGGATTTTCCCATAACCAATTTAAGGAGTGATTCGTTCCACATTTCCATTATAACCTCTCCACTCATCTGTAAATCCACACGTTAGGTTGGTTGACAGTGAAGGACTGAGGAGAATACTTATCCACAGAAAGGAGCACTGCCACGTAAAAAACATATTTACCGGCCTTTCTTACCCTCTCCCACCTTGCACTGAAAGCATGGGGCAGATCTCTGCTGTGTCTTGGCTGGAAGCTGGGCTCCGGGCAACCCCACCAGGCTGGAGTCGTGCTGTTTTTCCCACAAGCAATGCCTGTTGTGAATCACCTTCACTCCCTGGTAGTAAAGTCATGTAAAAAAACCCCAAATCACAGGATTATGACTCCATGTGACCCATGGATAGAAGAAGAACGTGGCCCAATGGACACTCCTGTTTTGAGGAGGGTGGACGCATAAAAGAGAACTTTAGGGACTGTCCCAAACCCTGACCAGTGGCTGTCATCCTGCAGGAGCACCATTGTGCCACCCCTTCACCCAGAAAAGAAAGTTGCCACCAAAAGGCTGCTGTTAGTTCAGACACACTCCCAATGGTCCTGGCTGCAGAGGACATCCCTGTCCTTGCTGTCACCCTTCTTTCCTCCTGTCCTTGTGGTAACGGCACTTGTAACCTCCGGCCTCTGCTCTCTACTGACAACACCAGGATAATTAGAATAAAAGGCTGAGCTGCAATAAAAAGCATTTTAAACACTAAAACAAAAAAACAGCTAAAGGTTCTGCAAGTGATACATCACCACCCATCTGCAATATCAGTATGTCAGCATCTGTCTGCCACAAACATTAGTCCATAAAAACAAAGGAATAAATCAATGGACCTGTACACCCAGGCATATTATCTCAGAGAACACTGCAGGGCTACAAAGCACCCTCTTTATTTGCTCAGCCAGAACCATTCACTCTGCTTACAAGGCAACGTTACAGGATGAATTATCTTGCAAGTGCCTCAGTACATCATCGCATAATCTTGTACCCACTGTGACAGCAGTTATCAAATAACTTGGCATGTGAGCAGTGGTCTGCCTTGGTTATGGGCAATTTTTACGTGTGTTTATTTTGAAAGCCCTGGTTCCTTTACATTCTGCACCTCACAAGCCCACAGCCTTTCCCAGCATCCCTCCCACTGCAGCATCCACCTCGACTGCTGTCAAAGGCATGGCAAAATGCCACGACATTTGGAGCCACAATGCTGGAGAGGTCCCTGACCCCAGTCCCAACACATGCTCACACCACTGGAATGGACGGAGGACTGCAGTTAGCCTCTGACCGCAGTGTTGGGGTGGTAGAAGCAGCACTTCCACTCAAATTGTCCTTTTCAGCACTCTTTGTAATGGAAACTTCAGTCCTACGTATGCAGCATGCCTGGCCCTACACAACTGATTTTGCTCACTTCTTCAGCAGAAAAATCCAGGCTGATGTACTACATAGAGTGAATCAAGTACAGCTGCCCACCTCACCTTGACCCCTTCCCCCTCCACTTTGGGAGTCAAACCAGCTTTGGTGACTCTCTAGGGCACAGAAGTATTGCAACGGGACCTTCATCTGCCACCCTCTCGCCTCCCTTTAAAAAAAAAACACAACAAAACCACCTAAGGGTGGCTGGACTACAATTGCCACACACTTATAGCAGTGAGTTAAATGGGAGATGAAAGTTTAGTGATTAATCTGCAGTTTCTCACAGTGCAATTTATCCTCTTTGTATTCTCAGCCTCCAGCCTACAGGAGCCAAATTGCCATTATTTAACTAATTTCTAAAGAGCTTTCTTGAAATTTTTACAGAACAGAGCTCCTGTGTTCACCTTTCGCACCCCAGGGCTGCCCAAAACAAAACGAAACAAAGGCTGCCCTTGTCATCTGATTTACACTGGTCCAGTTCCCACCAGGCCAAAGGGAGACTGGGCCAGGACACTATTCCGACACTCGCTTCTAGTCTGCGTACACACATCCACCGAGGTCCTATTTCAGGAAAGACAACCGAGAAGAATGAGTTTTACATAATGACATGTGAAGGGGAGAAAAAAGGAAGCTGGACCTGCTATAATTAGAAAGTGCTTACACCCCCAAAGGCGACTGCTTCGGCCCACGCATTTCATCACGAGTAGGTGCTCAGCTATATTTACCTCCTGTAAGAAATGTCTGACTTGAGATGGGACACAGAAAACCCCACCAGGATGTGGTAAGTGAGAAGGGAAGTTCACAAGATGTGATCTCTAACTGACATCATTTTGAGGCACATATGAAACTCAGATGCATTTTGGGTTTTTTTCTGTGCAAGTTACTCATTTAAAAAAAAAAAAAAAAAAAAAACACCAGAGAAAAAGAAAGGAAAGAAAGGCATTCTTAAAAAAAAAAAAAAAGCTGCATCAATAGCACAATGGTAGCTTTGGGGCAGCTCTGATGTTCATTTAGCAATTAAGCCCTTCTGTACTGGAGCCCAGCCCTCGTGCTGGTGTCTCAGCAGGGACGACCTCCTGCTGGGAGCTGCACCCGTGAGCCCACCATGGCACAATGCTGCCAGACTGGCCTGTCTGGACCAGCCAGGTCCCCCCAGCACCCTCCTCTGCAGAAATACGCTGTCCCCAGAGCCACCAGTCTGTGAGCTCTGCACAGCGTTTCCCTTTGCCCACAGTTACAGCCAGGCTGGGAAACACCATTAAAGTCTTTGCTGACACTGGTGCAAGGAGGCATTTTGGAAGAGCTGCCTGTACTAACACATCCGAGAGCTCTGGGGTCAACATATGTCTGGATGGGACAGGGGGCATCTCTTGCCCCATCTTTTCCCCTTTTTTTTCTTCTCCTTCTTCCATTGACCCTCCGGTCTCCAGCTGATTTCTAGGTTTTGTGGAGCTGGCAGTTCCCAGGACCAGTACCTGTTCCGTGTGCCCCTACACCCATACAGACATGAACAGCCACCACGGTACGTTACTCCACTCGTTTTCTTGCAACGTGAACTTAAAGCAGTGCCGAGTGGGAGCTGAAACTGAGAAACAATTTTCTGAGGTCTTCTGGTGGAGAAAAAAAGACTCATGTGGGACCCCACAGTCATTTCAGTGATGTACAAAATATCTAGCAACAACAGAGAAGGAAGAGAGGGAGTCCTGGGAGTAGGGAAAGCACTGGCCAGTTCCCAAGTCTCCATACTCTTCATACAGAGCAGTAGCTCCAAAGGGGAAAAGCATCACACCTTATCCCTGAATGGCTGGAGCAGGGATTAACAAGTGAAGTGAATCCAAAAGATTGGCAGAGAATGCACTAAAAAAAAAAAGTAGTACTCACTCATGTCACTAATTTCAGAAATAAATGTCAACACTTTTCAGTACCACCTTCTCCATTTTCTGGACAGGAACGGGTGGAACCAACAGGGCAGGGCACTGAAGCTACTGGCCTGCAGCCCCCCAAACAGCCGACAAGGCAGGCAGCACCCACAAATTCCCTAAAGCACCCCAAAAGCCAGCTGAACTGGTTCCATGAGTGCAGTCCTCTGTCCTGGTTTCTGCTGGAATAGAGCTCATTATTCTTCTTAGCAGCCGGTGCAGCGCTGTGGTTTGGATCAGTATGGCAATGATGTTGCTCACACGGGTATTGTAGCTGCTGCTAGGTCGGTCTTACGCTAAACCAAGGACTTTCCGGTTCCCCCAGCCCTGTCAGCGAGCAGGGGCACAAGGAGCCAGGAGGGAGCAGAGCCAGGACAGCTGACCCAGACTGGCCAAAGGGCTATCCCATACCATAGGGCGCCATGTCCAGTATATAAACAGGGGGAGTTGGCTGGGGCTGCCAGTTACTGCTGGGGGACTGGCTGGGCATCGCTCCGTGGGGGGCGAGCAGCTGTACTGGGTATTGCTTGTTTTTTCTCAAGTTTTATTCTTCTCTTTCTTTTCAGTATCTCCTTTTTCATTACAATTATTATTAGCAGTAGTACTGTATTTTACTTGATTTCATTTATTATTTTCTTATCTCAACCCATGGGTTTTACCTTTTTCTGATTCTCTTCCCCATCCCACCAGGGGTGAGGGGGAGCGAGCGAGCAGCTGCTGGGTGCTCAGCTGCCAGCTGGGGTTAAACCAGGACAGTCCAGCCTAAGCAGGGCTCACGCACAGCAGAGCTTCCCGTTCACCAGCACAAGCTCTGCAACTGCCTCTATAGCTTTTAGCAAAACTGCAAACACCCACTGTGCCATGCACAAGGGGGCTGTGGGACCTGCAGTGATGCTGCATGATGCCAGGGAGAGGCTGTATATTCGGTCACACCTGGAGCTGTCTATCTTGGGCTGTGCCATGCTGGTGTACTCCATGTTCCCATGGGCAAGACTCTTTCCATTCAAGCTGGGTGGCTACTCAATGACTGTTTCAGCAGAAGCCAAAACACCTCTAAGAGCTCCCAGTTTTTCCCAACTGGCTATTGAGAGAACCTAAAATGATAACCTTGACTTAAACATTTTTTTCATATATTTACAACTGCATCACTAGGCTCACCCAACTTTCTGTCCCTGCACACACCCGGAAAGAACAATTTAACTTGGAAGACCTATGGCCAATCCTCAACGACCAACAGAAAATAAATGTGTAGCCTCAGACGCACAGACAAGCACAAACAAAAACAAAAAACAAACAAAAAAAACCCCCAAGAAAACAAGCAAAAACCTGGAAGTTACAGCACCTTCACTTCATTCATAATTTGATTAAAACAAATGAGATCAGTTCTGCACGCAGACCTCTCGGGGTACCAGGGAGGAAGGCAGATTAGACATCAGTCTCTCCAACCTGGTGCCTACAATGCCAGAATGACAGTTCTGGATACCCAGCCCTTCTTGCAGCATCTCTAGTCCTCTCTGCCTCACGCTGTTGTGTGCTCTCGTGTCCCTACACGATGGGTTCACCCCATAAACACTGCTATGACACACTGTGACCTACAACTGCCACCTCAGCACCGACTCACAGATTCCTCCAAGAGCTTATATCCAACTACAATGAAACCTTGTTCCTTTTCTCTGCGGCACACACCAAAGGCACAGCCTTTCTATACATCCATGCAAAGAAAATCTCATCAGATTGATTCTCACAATCTCAGTATGCTTTTGTCCTTGACAAATGTCACCTTGTCATCCAATATTCTGCTGCTGACCTGCCACTTGGAGCATCTCACCTTCCACCTCCTCCCTCTTTATAGCATCAGAAAACTGCTTGTCTCTGTTTTCAAGGCCCTTCCCAGCACCCCCCAACCCAACCTGTCCCACCTGCATTTGTTCTTGCAAGGTCAAATTCCGTTTCATGGATTGATCCGAGGAAATCTCTGCTGGTACTTATTGGTGTTACCAATAAATAAATAAACAAACAAACAAACAAACAAACAAATAAATAAATAAATAAATAAATAAATACAGATAAGCTTCTGCTTCTTGTAATCTCCTTCAAAGGGAAGACAGTAATGGAGTTCAGGCTGGGCCATCTGTGAGACATGACTTAAAAATACAAGGGGGAAAAAAGCACAGGCATGCTGCAGTGTCAGTTATTTATAGGTAGCCTTCAACAACTAAACATTATCTCTTGATCAAGATCCTACATAGGAAATACCAAGTACCTACCACTTTCTGGAGAGATTTAGAGGTGGAGGCTATGGAGAGAAACATCAAACTTAGAGTGGAAAGTTCTGTGTTTAACTACAAAGAAACATGAGCCTCCATAGCACTGCAAATTGCCTTCTTCAAGAGGAAACCAAAGGCTCAGCCACAGCCTGGTTCAAGAGATCTTTCTTTAAATTTCCCTCATAGCTAAAAAACCCACATTCTGCTCTTTGCCAGAGCTATAGGTTTTACCTGTGATGTCCCGATGAAAGCCAGAGCCACACAAATATTTCCACAGCTGCTCAAAATGTTTGCTGGATTATAAGGTCACATATAGGACACATCTTCAGTTTGCTCATAGTATAGAGCCTCTCTGCTGAAAGCTAAAAGAATTTTTTTGGCACCAGGGGTCCTCATTTTCACTGATATTCCTCTACCAGCACTGGTATCCAGGGTTATTTAACCTTGTCACCTCTCTTTTGATGGGTGTGAATTCTCCCTCTGGAAGGGCAGCACTCTCTTTCCATCCCAACCTTGCTGTAAGAGATACTGGAAGTCCTTCTGATTAGACCGCAGCTTTGTCCTGCGACTGTTTCAATGTGAATTATTTAAGTTCCTAATAAAAAAATCCTCAAAACACAAAAAAACCACCCAAACAAAAATACCCAAAACAAAAAACAAGCAAAAAAATCCACCAGAAGAACTAGGAAAACAGAATCAAGCAAAAAAACCCAAAACCTACACACACGCAAAAGCAATGAAAAAAATGTTAGTTATGCTGTGTTAGACCTGTTGTCCTTTCTCTCCCCCAGCACAGACCCACCCAGCTGGATTGATAAGCGCACTCTGCTCAGCAGGGCCACCCAGCACCCCACAAATGGGGAACCTGCAGAATTCCCTGACAGTCTAAACCAGCACGAAATAAAAGAAGCGCTCTGCACTTGGGTGGTGCTGGGGGCTCGGGTAGCTCACCAGCTAGCAAACAAGGCTCTCCAAGTGGAGGCTTCATCTCTGGATCTCAAAAGTTCTCCCTCTGGGAGAGCAACAGACCCAGATGGGTTTTTTTGCAGTGAACATGCTTCTGTATGGTGAGGGTGGGTCCCAGGACAGCAGGATTTCCCTCGTTGGTGTGGATGCAGAACCAGCCCTGGGTGCAGGCTGGCGTTACACAGCCCCGAGCCAGCAGGGAAACGGCTGCATGAGGACACAGCAGCTACCCTGTAGCTAGAGGTTCAAAGCAATAACATGACTCGGGTAGTACCAAAAAAATCCATTATTATTTATTAGTCACTTCCACTCACCACGTGGTTTGGCTGGGGTTTTGTCTTCTTCCACTGAGATGCTTTCATCTTCAAGGAGAGGTCATGCTGCATTTGCCACTGTCTGCAAAGAGGGGGGCGTGTAAGCCTCCCTCCTCCCATCCCAAGCTCGCCACCATCCTACCTGGCTTGGAGGAAATGTTGTATGAGGCTACACAATCCAATACCAGAATTTTAAGGGCAGATCAGATGCTAGCCAGTGCTATGTCCGCATGAAGTAATTTGGGGGTTTTACCATTTATCTGGAAGACACCAGGAACTTCACATTTTAATTATCACCATTTTATCAAGCTTCACCTCAAGCTACCTGGAAAAACAAGTAATAGAGATGCATAAAGATTTGCTGATGAGCAGCGATGGATGCCAGGAGGGGCAGAAACAGAGATAAATCAAAGTACGCTCACAAAAAGCTCTGAGGCTATATTGCTTCTGTCACACCAAAGAAACCAGCATACAGGTGGAAAGAAATATTTCAGACTCTCATTAGAGTATCTATTTCATAGATAAGCATTGAGTCTTGCCTAATCCAGTCTCCTTTCCATTTTCCTATAGTACGAAATTGTACAGTCACAGTTCCAAGAAGGAATGTACTGTGCAGGTTTGAAATGCCTTCTGAATAAATAATGGAGCACTTTATTTTATTTTATTTATTCTTATTTTATGCTAAATGCAATGTACTGAAAGTATACTGCTTGTCAGTGGGACAGGGAATTTACCATTATCTAATACAACCTGGATAGTGCACTAGAGAAAGCTGCATCAGAAGCACATCCCCACAGTCTAAATGTGCTGCTTTTCTAAAATGCAAAGATCTTTTTTAAATCCTAAAGTCAGAAAAGCTGAACATTTAAAATGAAGATGGGACTTCTCAATCAGATAACTGATTTGTACTCAGCTACAACAGGCATCTGAGTTCTTTCCATATGTAGCTGAAAATGTTACTTTCTGAAAATTTTGACTTAGTGCAAAAGTGACAGCTCCATGCCAGATTTTAAAATGAAACATACCATTTCTGATTTTAAAATGAAAGATATCAACCAGTTTCCTAGTTTCGCTGAGTTAGCTTTATGCCTTGGTTAGGGCTTGAATTAAGTAAGAATGCTGATTTTTGCTGTGTTAATTCTTAATGGTCTAGCACATCTTCTTTGATGTAGCACAAGGATGGAAAGCTATTTTAGGATTGTCTAGGAAAAGTTAAATTGCATCAGAAGTACTGCAGTATAAGATTATTATGCACCTACTCCCCCACCTCCCTCCCGCTGCAGCCACCCTGCCAGCAGTCGTTTGCACTTCTTGAAGACCACTTCATGCCAAGGAGGGAACCTGCATAGGACCAACAAAACAGGGCCACTTCACAGGCTGGGCAGAGAAAGCAGGTTTGGACAGCACAGGGTTCAGGAAAGCCTTGTTCCCGTTATTGCAAGTCTCACGACATTTAAGGGCAAAGTGACCTTTGGTGAACTTTGAGAAATATCATATCCACTTTTCATAATCTTAAGGTTTTTTTAGCCTTTTAGTTCTAACATATCCATTTTCCACCAAAGAAAACCCCTCTTCCTTCTGAAATGAGGTTCCTCTCCATGGGATAACAACTGGACATGCTGAGTAAAGATATAAGCAAAGACAAATAATTTCAAAAACTCCTGGAGTTTTCATACAACTGTGATTTTACCCTCACTATTTTTTTAATATTTTTTCTTAATAAAAGCTTAGTCCTTTAGTATAAGATTGTAAATTCTCCACAACCTATGTTGCACATAAAAATCTTGTGTAGAAAATTAATAACCTCCTTACGCTCAGGCCACTTTACAAAAGGATGGGGTCGCAGGCAGGGGAGAGGTGAGGGAGCATCCAGGAGAGGGCCAACCTGTTACAGTTCCCAGCCAGGAAAGATGCACAAACCGAGTCCCTTGGTCTTGCTTAAATCACTCTCTTCTTGGACCAGAAATGGCAAGCACGTCGCAGCCAAGAAATACAGCAGGTCATCCTGTGCCTGCTTCCCAACACCCCAGGCAAGAGGGAGAAGCAACGCAGGGCGGGAGGAGGGGGCTGTTTGACTCCACACCGCCTGGCTGCATGGCTGCCCATCACCGCCTGGACTGAAGATGTTAGGCCCTTCACGGAGAAAGGCACCAGCTGACACACACAGACCCCTTATCACCTTCAGATTTCCACACAAATATTTTTCTTCCACCTTTCTTCCCATCTCCTTCTGCTCCCAGCAAGCCCCAGAAAACAGAGAGACAACTACAAGGCATGGACTCCTCTTGCACCAGCTTGACGTGCCCCAGACCCATGCCAGGGAGCCTGCTGGTCTCCATCCTATGCTGGAAAGTGGCAACAGAGCCCGAAGCATGTACTACACTGGACTTTTCATCTCCAAAGTTTACCGTGGCTGCTGCTACTTGTGGGGAGGCTTGACTTGCTCGCTGTCGGTATACCTGTAAATTGGTACAAAGTAGGCAGCTTGCCAGCTGGCATGAAAAATACTCAACAAAGATGCCCTTGTGTCAATACAGTGTATTTACTTATTCCCTTTCTATTTATAATATTTGCTTTGAATGAAATAGCCAGTTCAGGTCCTCCAGGGGATTCTTCGGTACCTATAAAAGACATTTTGGGATGAGAATTTAGAATCACAGGGATAACACAGCCCCTCAGGCCCATGTTTCTGCCTGTCATTTACTCTTTTGGGAGTCAAAGACTACAGTCTGATTTTTTACTACAAGTCATCTTCCTCAATTTCTTCTGAAATTGTTTTTTAAAAGGCATCCTTATGCACCTCTTGGGGTTAGACTCTCACTTTTTTATTCCCCATGATTGATCATAACAGCCTGCAAAGAGCTATTCTGTACTCCCTATTTTTAATTTTTTTATTTAGTTATTTATTCATTTTTTAAAACTATTTATTTTATTTTAATTATTTTTTTAACTTAATAAAACAGCATGTCTAATTCTCAAGGTTTGGAAAACTGGACACAACACGGACATCTGAAACAACCACATTCTTACACTGCCCCAAATCGACTGAGTTGACACAGTGTTTAGAAAATTCTGAATAAGTTTGAGGAGCACAAGAGACCAATGGTCCTAGAAAAGTGAGAAACAGGCCAGGATTTTGTACACTCATCAATGTTATTGAAGGAAAAAAAGAAAACTCAACATAAACTTCAATTCTGAAATAAATGTTTTATACTCCCATTTGAAAATTCAGTTCATGCAACTTTGAATGTGGCTAAAATACTTTATAATTGTCTTGTCCAGATGAGAAAACAGAAGACAACACAGAGTTTCATGAAGCACAACAGAAGAAATTCATGAGAAGCTCAAACAAGCTCCTAAATCTCTGTAACTATTCTTACAGCAATGCACCCACTAAATACACTTGCCTCAGCTCACTGTAGTCCCTTAAGAGTTGGTGGCCTGGTGCAGCCTGAGCATCTAGGCTCCCTTGGCAGTCAACAGAGAGACACAGCACCCCAAGGAACACTTTTTCTCTAAGGGAGACATTTACTTGCAATAAATTGTCCTCCGGAGGTGCCACCATCCCATTGATAGCAACGATGGGGTCAAGGTGACCAGCTGAGACAGCAGCTTTACCTTATGCCTGAATTCAGGGCAATGAACCTTCTTCCAAAAGTGCTATTCTCTTCACTTCTCAGACTACCAGTTTTCCAGATTTATCATTGCAAAGTTAAAAATAAAAAGTCTGTACCATGCTCAGAGCTTGCCCTTGTTTCAGATCCCTGAAAAAAAAATCCTGGGGAAGAACAACTCCAAGCACCAGCAGATGCTGGGGGCCACTCAGCTGGAAAGCAGCTTGGCAGAAAAGGTCTTGGGGCTCCATGTGGACACCAGGTTAGACATAAGGCAGCAACATGGCCTGGCTGCAGAGAAGGCAAATGATGTCCTGGGCTGCATTAGACAAAGTATTGCCAGCAAGGCAAGGGAGGGGACCCTTCCCCTCTGCTCCACGCTGGTGAGTCACGCCTGGAGTAGCAGACCCAGTGCTGAACTCCTCACTACAAGAGGACATGGACATAGTGGAGAAAGTCCAACGAAGGGCCACATAGGTGGTTAAGGATCTGCAACACCTCATCAATGAAAAAAGGCTGAGAGGCTGGGACTGTTCAGACTGGGTAAGAGAAGGCTTGGGGCAATCTCATTAATGTATATGAACACCTGAAGAGAGGATGCAAAGAGCACAGATCCAGGCTCTTTCCAGTGGTGCCCAGTGACAGGACAAGTGGCCATGGGCACAACCACAGGAGGGTCCCTCTGAACACCAGGAGACCCTTTTTGGCTGTGAGGGTGACTGAGCACTGACACAGGTTGCCCAGGGAGCTTGTGGAATGTCCCTCCTTGAAGATATTCAAAAACCATCTAGACATGGTCCTCATCAACTGGCTGTAGGTGGCCCTGCTTGAGCAGGGAGTTGGCCAAGATGACCTCCAGGAGTCCCTTCCAACCTCAACCCATCTGTGATTCTGTGATCCTGTCTGTGTTGCTGCTACAGCACAGTGCCCCGAGTGAAAAGTGGTCACATGTTGATTTATTTTAATGAAGGTACCACACACCATCACCCCTCCTTTATGGTGCTGCACTCTTACATCTCCTCCTTTCCCTCTGAATTATAATTTTGGCTTTGAAATTCAAGACAACATAAAAGCTGCCACTGTGCCAAGTTGGCTGGTTGATGAGGTCGATGCTGAGTGCTCCCAGTGATGACCAACAAAAGGACAGCTGCTGGTCTGTAGCTAAGACAGCATCTGCAGGGTTCAGCTAGGACAGCATCTCAGGGTTCAGGTGGCTGCTAGGTTTATTCTCACCACAGGAGTTTGAAGCGTGGAGTGCTGCAATCTCTCAGACAGGGCTGCTATGATTATCATACCTGAGCAACCATCGTCTCCCACCCATATATCTGTTGACTAAGCCTGATCAGTGTGAAGCAGCTAAGGGTTAGATCCAATAAAGGAATTAAGATGAGATCCAAAATAGCACCTAATTACCTGAAGTGCAGCGTAGGAGGGTTTTAGGGTGAAATCCAGGAAAACAATACAAAATTCACCTAGTTTACATGCTTCAGACAGAAGAGGTCTGTGATTTCGAGAAAAAATACCCTTGGACACCTGAAGCCACAACGCTGGCTCCGTTAAGGCAGCAGTTAAGGCCAACACAGAGCTGTCAGTCAGCAAAGCCTGCCACATGAGAACCAAAGAGCACTCCAGACTAGTAGAAGATTGGTGTAAGACAGAGAAAAAGAAGTATTTGTTGGTGCAGCAGAGAATGAGTCTCCAGAGCCTGCTGCTATAGGAGGCTGGTGTGGCAGGTGAGACCAGGGGGTTCAAAACTGGATGAGACAAAATTTGTGGGCCAGAAGCAAATGACAAAGTCAACAGACAGGGACATCCCTTGTCACCCACACACACACACTACCTGTCACCCCCTCACACCCCTCGTAATAAGGCCATGGGTGCTGATGAGTGTGGAGAGGAAGGGACGACAGCCAGCACTTGGGCTGGTGTGCTTCTCTAGGATGGCATCTCCTACTGGAGCCGCTCCTCCCAGCCGTGTGCGAGGCCCACACCTCCAAAGGCTGGTACAATGAAGTAACAAGTCAACAAGAAATAGTAACTTGCATGAAAATATCCCAAGATCCAGCACTCTACCTCGTCCACTTTGTCCCCAGTCTTACTCCAATAAAAGCAAGAGCAGAGTAGTAACAACCAAGAGTAGAGCAGTAATAAAGAGTAGAGCAGTCATACAGAGTAAAATTTTATTGCTTTCTATAGGAACAGGAGTGAAAGTGATTTTTGAAGGGAATT
The DNA here is from genome assembly GCF_023634155.1 of Falco peregrinus. Lineage (NCBI taxonomy): Eukaryota > Metazoa > Chordata > Aves > Falconiformes > Falconidae > Falco > Falco peregrinus. Next base: position 121,834,038 of record NC_073723.1, read on the forward strand.
AGATAGTGACTCTGTCTCCAAAAGGACACATCTAGGATGAGTCTGGGTTTACATGTCAGGGACAGCAGCACAAACCAGCAGCACAGTCTCCCTCCCCTTGAGGCCCCACGCCGAGTACTCAGCCATCCCCCTTGGTGTGTTATCAGAGGATCTTTTTAAAGTAGAAATTTACAAAGCGTTTCAAAGCCTCCAGGATGTGCACAACGCAATACAGCCAGCACGCCTGTGCTGGGCACCGAGCGATTGCTGCTCCCTCCAGCCCCGAGTGCCCGTCGGAGGTGGCGGAGGATCTCAGAGCCGCCGACCAGCTGCGCCTGGCATATGGGCTCCCAGTGCCACGCAGGGAGCGTGAGACGGGCAAAGAAAAGCCCGAGGCTCCCCAACACCACGGGAGGCTCCTCAGACCTGGAGCTCTGCCTGAGGCGCCGGGGCAGCGCCGCACTACCGACAAACAGCACGAGCAGCACATGCATTAGACATCAGGTGAGGATGTATGAGATCAGATCAGGAAAATGAACAAAAAATGGACATTTTAAAGGATTTTCACCTTTAAAACTAGCTGATTGCTTCCAAGTTTTCCAAGATGTTGCAGGACAGCTGTATCTCAGAGACTAGTTTCAAGCCTATAGATGTATAATCCTCTAGAAAAATCGCTGGAAAACAAATTCCCTTGTCAGAACATCCCAATTTTTCCCCAAAAACCTGTCACACCTGGGTCCCCACAACAGGACCACAGTAAATGAACCAGTGACCATGATTACTCTGATTTCATCTTTAATCAAGTGTTTCCCAGAGAAGCCACAGCCTTACGGGGGTTTCAGCAAACCTGTTCTCAAGCCTTTCCTTAAAGAAAAGTCTGGTTTGTAACCAACAACAAATTTTGTGAACAGATCTTGGGACGAAAAAATAAATTATTCAAGAAAGGACTTGAACAAATAATCCATGTGTCTGTAAAACATTTATGTTTCTGACAAAGATTCAACCTGTATTTATTGCCGTAACAAGGTTCACCAAGTATTACCCTGAAGAAATCAATTAGTTGCCTCCAGGAAGGATACACAGCAGGAACATTTCTCCTTAGAGCTGGAGGAACAGCTTCTCTGTTCAAATAGATTAAAGTACAGCCGGGGCAAATGTCAGACTCAGCCCTGTCCTGCCTTGTGCTGCACTATCTTTTGTGATAATTAGAATAATTCTTAGCAGAAATATGATCAACAGAAATAATCACATGTAGAAACAGCACTTGTATATGAATTTTTAAAGCAAGTTAAAATGCTGTCAGGCAATCCCTGTTTTGTTTTTTGTTTTTTTTTTGAATCCCGTATGAAAATGTATTTTCCCCATAAGGTGTCACAGGGGTGACCCAACACTAATAATCAAAATATGTATGACCTGCATATGTCCTATAATGTTCTTAAAACTGTTTTTTACCTTGTGGTCAGTAGAACCATGAGATACACTGACTGTAGTAAAAGGAAGCAAGCCTGTGACTGCCACTGGATTTCACTGACAGAAACCTGCTCCAGGGAAAGTTTTCAGCAATTTCCAAATGGAAAAATATTGAACACTATTGCCATTGAGAACTGCCAGCAACACCCCTCTGCTAGCATGCTCCCTCTCCCCTGCTGTGAAAGCCCTGGGCTCTGCTCTCCTATAAAAGACAGATGGGGTAGAAGGAATCCAGACTCATTCCCTAAGCATTTATCTCCACAGACCACATGGGCTCGGTGACACATGAACATTTCAAATTAGGGAAGCAGAATCACAAAAACCCCGGTGAGTTTACACAGGCAGTTCCTGCCTCTCTCAGCTGCCTGGGGTCAGCCCAGGTCTCCAGGAAGAGCCAGGTGAAATACAGAGTTTATCCAGCCCGGCCTTGCACAAAGCCAAATTCCTGCCTCTGCAGAGATATTCACAGGTGGCTGTATTGGACGTCCTGGCTTTGAAGGGAAAGATTTTGGGGAAACTTTGCATTGAAAGAGCTACTGATGCATCAAAAGCAAGTAAAACTTGAACTCCATTCTGTCCCAGCTCATAAAGCCTCCCTTATCCAGCTCTGGTGGCCCTAAAACAAGGCGCAGTGCCACCACTGAGAAGATGTGCCCATCAGGGAGATGTGACGTGTGCTGTCCTCACAGGTCCCTACAACAGACTGGCCAGCCTTTTGCTTGGGTGTGTACATTGTAAAAATCCATGAAGTGCAGCTAGAAAGCGTGGCACCGAACAGCCTTCTTAGAGTTTGTAACTCCTGTTACTCATGAATGTTTCTAAAGGGATTTTCCTGAAGAGAGGGAGTGCTTCAAGAAAAGGCAAGGGGGGAAAAAAAGTATATTGAATTTATTTCCTTTATTTCCCATCAACTCCTTTATACAGGGCTAAATTTGAAATGCCAGAAACAAGCAGAGATTCATGGATCCTTCAGTTTGCTGACCACCCGAAGGTGTCTGCTTCAGAAATTTAAGCACAAAGTTCAGGGGCCACATCCCCAAACTCCCCTCTGAATTTTGAGGCTTTGAGTAAGTCAATTAACTCCTTCCAATCTCTTTTTCACACATGTGAAATTGCTGTAATTCCTAACCTAGATAAACGACATTACCCCCCCTTCTGTCTATATTATGCAATCATTTTCTGTGTATGTTTGTTCACCAAGCTTGCTCCCTTCCCATTTGCTGTATGAATTCATTAACATGCAAAATGTGGGGGTTTTATCCATAGATTACAGAGGCTAAATGAGGTCAACATATTATTATTCACAGTATGTCCTCCCCTAAAGCATCCCTCCTTCCCTCCTCTTATACTGGCACAGCATTATTCAAACTCTAGTTCAATGAAAATAATATCAGAGGCCCCCTGGCTGCTCAAAGACCACAGGCTGGTTCCTAAACATCAAAAAGATTTTAGTTCTTAAAGCAAAACCGGTTTATATTATCCCTCCTCACCAGTCCTCTGAGCTTGCTGCACACTGTGCATTGTAATGTGTGGGCAGAAGCCACCGGCAGCAAAGGGAAAGGAGAAGCTCTTGCCTGGAGCAAAACCTGGTGGCTGGGAGTCCCGAGCAGCAGAGGCAGGAGCTCTGCAACAGCCCGGCTGCGCTTGCAGCTCCCAACTAGTTTCATCCCCAGCTGCCAAAACCAGCAAACCTTGGTGTTCAAGTCAGAGCCAACAGTCATCCTCATTAACTCTGCAACACTTCTGCTTTCCCTGCGAGCTCTCTGGGACACCCACGCTGGGCTGCCCCGAGGCTGCCTTCAAACCCAGCCCCTCTGCCCTGCAGACGCCCAGGCTAAAAGCACAGCGTGCTCTGGCCACCAGCACCAGGGGCACGGACGATCCAGGGCCACTGCCGATGCCAGGGTGTCCCCAAACCTGCTCACACACCAGCCGCCCGTGGGGGCCAGGCAGGAGAGCAGCCGTCACCTTGATAAGATGCAGGATGCGCAGCGCTTGCTCAGCACCACAGCACGTGAGAGCTGTGCCCTTTATCCAAAGCAATGCAGCTGTAGTGTCCAAACAGGTTGTCTTCACTGCAATTTATTGCTCGCCTGCGCTGCATGCACAGTGGCTGCAAGGGCGGGCGTGTAGGATGGGTTACCTTTCCAGCATAGGAGCTAAATGCTCTGCATGGATTTGCTCAAGTTGCTTAAATCCTCAGTGTCCAGGGTGCTTTGCCTTTGCGTACCACATGGGCACACTGACTGTCCCAGCTTAGAAACACCAAAACACCTCAGCAAGAAACAAGCAGCACCTGAGAATGGATGAAACTCTTCCAATGGCATACAATCGTGAACATTCCCATTCGGGCATCATGCTTGACATAAAAATCATATCCACGCTGAACAAGACCAGAGCTGTCTTGGTCTGGCTTTTTAAGAGTGCAGCTGCTTCGCTGTGGTGCCAAAGGCGCATTTCACTGCCACCACGGCCCTGTTGAACCTGCCCGCACAGTGCAGATGGAGACGCGGCTGTAATAAAACTCACTTTGCTCAGGACTCCAAGACGAATGTGAAAAACTAGCCTAAAAACACACGTCAAACATCCCAAGCAACAAGGGCACCAAAGCCACCTGGCACCTGTCCTAGCTAATCTGACTACATTAGAAATTTAATCAAATTTTCTCACTCCACATTCTTGCCTCTGTGGTAACTAAAATAAATAAATAAATACATCAAAACATAATGTTTATTTTAACTTAGCAGGTCAGAAGAGATGGGAAAAAAAGAAGGAAGCTACATTTCAGTAGTGTCACTGGAAATAAATCAAACCAAATCCTAAAGGCCTGATCCAAAGAAAACTTGGAATTTAAGCCATACCAAATTCTCCAAACAAACAGACAATATTCCAGATGAAGTGCAGATGCCTGTTGGCCTGCTGGTTTAAAAGAAGTATAAAAAAACCCAAAACAACACCGTCCTTTGCTGGTATAGCTCAGGACCAAGTGTGTGGAAAGTGTGCTGGGCTCTTTTACTGGTGCTGGGGTTGGCGCCTTCAGCCCTGTCAGGATGATGCTCAACAGAGAATCCAGCTCTGTCTGTGATGAAAAATGAGCTTCAAACCAGGACATGCATTAAAGCTTTTTTCCTACAAAATTTGGGGGGAAAGGCCATCCATTTGAAATACCACCCAGGGCTTTCTTTAGTGCCCTTTAATTTTGTACTTCATTTTATTTGATTTCTATTAAGCTTTTTAATTATAAGGCTCTTAAGTCAGCTGGACAAGGTGTAGCAGCTGTCCTGCTTCATTACATCCAAGCACGTACCATACCGTTGCCAGAGCTTTCACAAACCAACAGATTACACGCAACAAGCCAGCCTCCACGATCATGTTAACTCTTCTACCTCCCCATCCAGCCGCTTCTCCACCACCTCCTTCCTGGACATCTCCATCCCAGCCCATCAATGCACACATATCCATACCAGTGTCCTGCTCACTTGCTTAACTTTGCCTTACTTTCATGACACACAAAGCCAGCGAACATAAAGTCAATGTACTGAGAGATAAAAAGGTTAAATTACCAATTAAACTAATATATTATTTCTAGACTTAAAAAAATAAAATAATATTGTAAATGCATCACTGATAACTGAAGGTTTTCCAAATCAGGATACCTAGGATCCCATGCTTCCCATTCTCTGACAAAACATGAACCTCCCATTCCTGATGCCAGCACCAGCATTTTCCAGTCCCTACATGGATGCACAGGACCTAAGTGGGTTTTACTTAAAGTCTATTGCCAAAGGAGAGCAGTGCCTTATTCACTGTTAATCACAAACTTGGTATCTTGGAAGCTGGAGAAAAACATTTCTCTGGCAAATCCACCTTTGTGGACCAAACAGAATCTGTGAGGGAACACCGGAGTCAACCCTGGGGAGGTGGGGGAGGTGATGCCATCAGACACAAGTGGGAATCTGCATCCCAAAACAGGGTTGATTGGAGTTTTAGCAGGGACAATCCACTGCCCATCAGTAGGAACAACTTAGGAATCCTAAACTTGAAAGTATTTTCTATTGAGCTACCTCTGATATCTAGAAGCCACTAGCTGTATCTATTTGATTTTTTTACACTTTTAACTCTTTCTTTATTTCATGAAAATGCTGCACATTCAAAAGCCACAAAACTTGGCTTTATTGAGTAAATAATTTTAAGACCAGCTGAACTATTCATGTAATTACCAGACCCTTCCATTGTAACTACTTAGCAAACAGAGCTGTTCTTTATTTATTTTTAAAGGTCAAATCACACATTCCAAATGAAGAAAGCAATGTATTTACCTGAAAAACCCAGAGTCACAAGCTTCTTTAAACAATTTTTTTTTATTCAGGAAGAACAGCCAAAGAGAACTGAGTGAGGTCTGAATATCAAATCAAATAAAACAAAAACAAAGGAAAAAGGAAAAGAAGAAGAAGAAAAAAAAAGAAAACCACAGTGCTGGCCCAGAGCACTCTGGCTTGTGTTACACACAGGGCCAGCATGGAAGAACACACACCGGGCATCAAAATTCAGAGTAAATCATAATGACCCATCAGGTATGGTCTTCTGAGCAGGGAAAGCAGGCAGGGATTTCAGACTCCAAAGAAGCCTTTGAACAGCCCTGGGGGTAATGGGAAATAAAAATCATCCAGAAAGACAGCTGGGAAACATGGCAAGAGAAAGAATCAGTCCATATCAGGGGGACTCATTTCCATAAGATAAACAGGGAATATCAAAGGATGCATCGGAGGACCTTGCTTAGCCACCCGTGGGACTGGAAGCTCACAGAAGGCAAAATAAATGTTTGACAGACACGGTGCTTGTGGCGAAGTTATCAGGGAGCAATGAAAAACTTGCACAATACACCATAAAGATGATGGAGTAAAATCCACACCACAAAATGTTTTGGAGAGGATATTCATTATTATTCCACTGCACACACAGGTGAGCTCTGCACTGAGCATCAGCATTAGTGGCACTGGTGCCACTGCAGGGACAGGGCTCTTGGGAGCACCTTAAGGCAGACCGGGAGGGGCAAGACCTATATTTGCTTTGGAGACGTCAGTCCTAGAGAAGCTGGAGGGCCAGGGTGGGCTTTTTGCTGGCATCTGCCAAGAAGCACTATTTAGAGAAGGACAAAGGGCTACATTGTCCTCGCCAGAGGGGAGCAGATGGGCAGCAACAACACCCAACAGGCCTTTGGAGATCTGCACCAAGGAGGCAGCCATCTGTTCTCTACTGTCCCAAAATACACCTCCAAGCCTTTTAGATCTGCACTGATATATTGTGAGGATCATAGGAAAAAAGGAGAGGAAGACTCAAGGCACAGGGTCCATTGAAAATTCCTGTCTGAAGAAATGCTGCTCAGGTCAGTCAGAACTGTACCCAACCCTCAGGGACAGAACCAAGAGACAGGAGAAAAAAAGTACAGGGAGCACAGAGCAGTCTCTGTGGATATTGCTAGGGACTGATTGGAACAGCCAGGCAAAAAACTAATGACAGTGTTTGTAGGATTAATTAACGCTCGTGTTATCAAAGCATCAGAGATTCCAGGCAGGATAGTCGTCACGACGATGCGTTCCCCAAAAGACTGAATTTTGCTGGCTAAGAAGAAATACATCTGGTGGGAAGAGAGTGATGTGACCAAGCACATAGACGCAAGCAAGAGACACCCTGAGGCGCAATCTGATGATGCTCTGATGACACAACCAGGTCGGGCAAACCCAGCCCATTGATACTGTGACAGAGAATTCACCTCCTGCACAAACCCATGCATTGGAAGATCTGTCTGAGGTTGCAGAGAGCCTGAAGCAATACCACTAATTACAGTATTCATTGCATTCACTTTATACATCTCATGAGATATTTCTGCTGTGGAATTCACTGAAGCCTGATTCTCAAAAAAACTGCTCCCATTCATTGGTGCTTGAAGGACCTGCCCAGAGCTGCCTCTCGTTCAGCAGCTCTTCTCATGGCACTTTGGGGAGGAAAGGGCTCCTCTTGCCACAGCAGCTCCAAGGAGGACTCAGACCTAACCTCCAAGAGCATGAGTGCACCAGTTGGCCCAAAGAGCAGGACATATGTTGCTGAAGCTAAGATGAAGCTTTTATTTCTGTGGCACACAGGGCAAAGGAGGTTTGCGAAGTTGCTGCCTATCTGATGACTAGAAGGAATTTCTGGACCACCTACACAGATGAAAGTCAAAAAGCTCCAGAAAATAATCACCAATTTAACAACAAATATTTTCATCTATGAATCAGCAACATGTGTGTGTTTGGAAAATGGGTAAAAAGCAGCAGATTTCTTGGTAGAGGATAAAATTAATCTTGTGGTAGAATTTGGTCTATTCAGTTTACTCCTTTGATTACAGATGCAGTCAACTAACCATACCTAAAAAAACCAAGCAACTATTTCAGCTCTACTTAGACAAAAAAAATCAGAACTGTCTGTCAGGGAACCTGGAAGAATCAACAGACAGGAAAAAATACATTGCTACACCTAATTAAACTATTGAACAGTCTACTGGAGTTTACATCTCCTGTCTTCCCACAAAACTGTATTAAATGTAATGAACTGTATGATAGAGAGTATCTGATGGAGTTGTGAAACTAACTGTATACATTGTGATGTATCAGTAAAACACCCATAATACTGATGCAGAGATTTTATGAGAAATGAATAAGTAGAATTTTAAAGAAGTGACTATGAAGGTGTTTCCCACCCTGAGCATCCAGGATTTTCTAAAGCACAGTCTTCAAAGAGAAAAAACAGAGAGTCTCACAAATACAAAATACTAATCCAAATTTAGTCCTGATTTAACTTTGCCGGTTGTAAAAAAATGGAGTTATATTAGGTTGAAGTTTAACCTACTATTCCTTTGGGCTGTTTCTTATTCATACCAATTATGGTACCTTGAACAAAGTTGAAAACCTTATGTAAGAAACAGGCAGAGTGGCAAATTCCTAAAAACCAAAAATCTTTAAGTTTAATAACTTCCTAGAGATAGAAGAATGAGGAGAGAAATATAAGAAAGTTAGACTAAGGGAAACCTATTTTAAGCAGGACAAACCTCAAGCAGACTTGTCCTCCATGCTACCACCAGCTCTTTAAGGGCCTAATCCAGCCCTGTGACAGTGGCGAGAAGGGTTGTCATTAATTCCAGTAGGAATAAGGATAGAGTCTACTATCCAAACAAGACTCCCAAAACTGCTCTCAGAAGGTCCTGTGAAGGTGTGTCGGCTTCTGAGCACAAACTTCTGGAATGCCAAGCACTTCAGAGGAAGCTGGGAGTTTCCTGGGGTATGGTGCTCCCAAAGGGAATAGAAATGGGAGCGACATGCAAGTGGGGACTGCTGCCAGGTGCAGAGTGGCAAAGGCACACGAGCCTACCAGCGGGGAAATTCAAGTCAGGGCCAGCCACCCATTGCACAGCCCCAGCAAGGAGGTGCTGAGAGCTTGGTGCTGCAGAATCCACAGCCAGCAGTGCCCACATCCCACAGTGCAGCTAGAAAGAGTCCTCGTTTTACACTTTGCCCCCCAAGATGTTCGCAAAGTACAGTGCAAAATACCTTTAGTCAAGAAGAAAACAAGTGAAGCTTAATTACGGTACAGAATTAGTTTTAACGGCTCTTTAAGGGTACATCCCACATGCACAATGCAGGTATTCTGTAAATTGCTGTGGCATAATAAAATGATTAGGAGAATACATGTTTTTTCCAGGTTTTTATTTAGTTTTCTGCCCTGCAACTCCCCAGCTAGTAGCACTTGCAAGATATTTATTTACTCACAAAAAAAAAAAAAAAAAGAAAAGAAAAAGCTGAAATCAAAAACACTTTCCAAACAAATCCATAATCCCCCCTTTTGCCTCTGCAGACACCTCAGCATCTCTCTCAGAGAGGGTGAAATTTCAAGTGTTGCTGTAATCAAAGAGAATGGATTGAGCAGGTGAGGGGAGTGGAGGAACCTCGGCCAAACTCCCTGCCCCCTGGCATGCACTTGCCCTTCCCATGGAAACCCAGACCCTTACCTCCACCTTCCAGCAGCCCAAGCCCCCAGCCCAAGCTTAGCCCTGACTTCTCAAACATTAGGATGGGCTCCTTGACCCACAGCTTCTTTTGGATTCATGAGCCCAAGTTACACCAGCGCTATTCCCTTGATTTGACTTCAGAGCAAAGCAAAAAGGCATCAGAGACCCTGCTAGAGCAGCCCTTCTCTGGGAGGCAGTCACAAAATATCAGTCAAGCAACTTTCAGCACCTCTGACCAGAAGCACAAAGAGAAAAATGATTGTAATGTATTTATGCCATCTTCAAACTATGAAATTCTATTTAGGGGAAAAAAGAAATCCAGAACCCAAACAACATCTAACACACCAAAAAGAAGGAATAGCAGATATTTTTAATTAGTCTGTCCTGGCACCAGGTGGCCTTCCTGGTAACACACCCTCAGGACTCTGGTTTTACTGAATTGGCAGACATTGCAGCACAAACCCAACATGCTGGAGCCTAGCACCACGCTAGGGTACATGGGACCAGGGCACAGCACAGGTATGAGATGCAGACATCCACGCAGTTAACGGGAAACTGCATAACCACGGTCAGGAACAGAACAAGTCGGGGCTGGGGAGGGAAAAAAAAAAAGACCAGGAAAACTCAGTAGCTCAAATTTTTTCCAGTTGTTTCTCAAGAGCTAAGCACGTCACATGGCCTGTCCACCCCTCCCCATTGTTAAGGCTTGGGTTCTGCCTACGAGAGATCATGGTTATTTCTTCTTCTGACCAAGGAATAAAAATTCCGTTCATTCATGTGGCAAATCTGGCATTCATTAGTATCTGGGATTTTTTTCCTAGGTCAATGCCATTAGGACATCTAGTTCTGTTTGCTGCAACACTTTGGAAGACAGCAGACTGCCTTCTGTTGGAGGTGGGCTCCCCTGACTTCTGCTGCCTCCAAGCCAAAGGACACAACCTATCGTCTCTGTTCCCTGTGCAGCTAGTAGGGAAATGGGGAGGGATCCTTCCCCTCTGAGGTAGGTGTCTGAGACAGATGGGCTGATCCACCTGCCCACAGCTTCTCCTTCAGGGAGTGTTGAACAGGTGCCCAACTTTTAGAACATTAAAATAGGTAAAACTAATTTATTTCTCAAGTCAAAAAAACAAAGAAAACAAAACAAACTATAGTATGAAAATTGCTAAACTAAAAGGAGGGTATGAGGGCCTAGGACTGCAGAACACTCCTCCTGGGACACCTTGGTTTGCAGAACCTTCTCCTTCGGAAAGGCTTATCACCCATCGCCAGGGAGGCAAAAGATGGGCATTCCTGCTCCTCATTCCCAGATCCCAGGATGCTTTTGGGACACCGCAGTCCCTGACAACACCGCATACAGATTTGTTCTCCTCCTGCTTGTTCTTTCACATGGATTTGTAGGAGTACGAACAGCAGAGGGGGAAACCTTGAGAACACTGGGCTTGCCTCTCGTACTCTACTGTGTACTGACATTTGAAAGATAAACTATGAGCCACTTCTCTAACTTTTCCCTGAAGAAAAATACATACAAAATAAAAATTTTCAAATTTTACTTTTTCCTACATTAGGACATCCAATTTTGCAACATATGCACTTCATGTATGCCTTGAAGATGCCCCATTAGCTGAAGAGCAGCAAGTCCCTAGCTCCTCTGCGAGGCATGGTCTGTGGAGCCCAACACTCCGGCCAAACAGAGCCAAAAGAGCGATTTGGGGCAAGGAACACCCAGCCTCTTCCACACCCCATTAAAGCCTGAAGTGGATTTGCTCTGTGCACATTTCTTTCTTATACAAAGTGAAGGGACACCTTCACAGAGACCTACCAACTCACCTAAGAGCCTTTGAAAACATGCCACTGCCTCCTCCGTGTCCTACTGCTGCCACCAGGAGCCTTTCCTGAAGGTAGCTATGCTGAGATATTACCACACAGTGTCACACGAGCAACACCACACTTATTTTGCTCTCTGCTTGCTTTTCTTCCTTGCAGGTTTCACACCCACTTGAGCATTTGGTCCACCAAATCAGAAGGAAGGACTGAAATTATGCCCAGACACAAACCCATTAAGGAAGGGGAAAAGTCCAAACCACCACTATTCCTCAGCTGGAGAATTTTCTTTCTTTGCTGGATAGTTTTTCAAGTCTACAAGTTTGAGCTATGGAGTAATTCTGCAGTTTTGTGTGTATATTAAACAAGGAAATAGCTTGCTCTCTAAGTCCCTGCTTTATTCAAATGAACTGAGGATACGAAAAACAGCACTTTCTTGAAAAGCACCACATTGCGCAGGGCACCAAAATCAAAGTCGGAGGTGGCTGAAAGGTGCTAAACCTCAGACTGTCTCACCAGTGTTTGTAACATTTTATACTGCAAATGTGTTTGATTTTTCCCAAAAGCTGCTGGGTAGCATCTCTAAACAGGAATTCTCAGCTCATGGGTTAGGAGGAATCTCAAAAAGCAGCCACACCCTGTAATCTTATATATCACTGTCATTAGGAAAGAGTGTGCGCAAAGAACAAATACAAAGTCTCTCCTCCGAAGATCGTGCAGCCTAAGCAGCAGATTCACCAGCCTGCTCCGGCCAAGTGGCGCTATCCCAGAGACACAATGGAGCTATAAAACCAGCCAGGCTTGTAATTGCTTTGCATCACAAATATCCAGAGCTGCCAGACCACACTGGTGAATCTGGCTGTAATGCAGTGGGAGCAAGAGCAATAAAAGTGTAGAGTACATGTGGGTTACGGTATTAGGAGATGATGGTTGTGCTGTGATGCCCTCTGTGCACCACGTGACTCAATGAATTCATTATCCCAGATTCTTTCAATTTGATTTTCCTACACAGCACCAGAGAAACACAGTTTAAGGGGGCTCTGAATGAACACAGTGAAATTCAGGAAAACCCTAAATTACATGCAGAAGCATAGTAAGAAGTCATAATTCAGAAGGAGATAAGAATAATGAAGCAGCTATTAAAATCAGTCTGGCAGACAGAAAGAGGAAACACAGGTACATCCTGCTATCTTTTTTTTTTTTTCTTTTAATCTGCAGATTGGGAATAAATTGCACCATCTTTCCAAATGACATCGAATCAGGGATCAGAAGCTTCAAAGAGCCCTCACTGCAGTCAAGTTATAAAGTCCAGCATCACAAGCAGGCTGACAGCTATGTTTTCTCTCTAAATTCCTGCTTGGAATCTTGGTAGGAAAACACCAACTTTTATTGGACGTCCATAGCCCAATAGTGTCCATATTTCAGAAACACATAAAACACCGTGTAAATGCTGCCTGCCCTGAGGAGCACCAGCAAACCGGGGAAACAGCAGCCACGGAAGATGCTCAGGGATGCCAAGCAATACTGTGATGGAGGAGAGACTCAGGATGGACCGTAGACCCCACACTCCCAGCTGCCTCAATCTTCTCTACTTTCTAATTTTGTCTTTCAGCAAGAGCACCATTGGCTCACATGGCGTTTTGTTTGGGAGTTTCATTAGGTCCCTTCTTGCCGGAGAAGCAGAGTAGGACTGAGGATGCTCCCCTGGCCCTGCACATCCTGGGTGAGTGGATCCTCCCGCAGGACATCACGCAGCTCAGTGGCTGGCAATTTGTTTACTTAATCAGCTGCCGAGTGATGCGGTAGCAGTGGAGAGTTTTCTATTCCAAGCCAGCAGACAGCAATTAAACAGCCTGACCCACGCACCCTCAATTACACCCAGGCTGCACAAGGGTCTGTTTACCAGCCCCCGGTTAACCTACAATTATGGATTCCTCCACGGAGGCCTCAAACCAGCAGACTTCTTTAAAAATATTTTATTTTCTTGTGAAAATAAAATGAGCACGTTCTGTTACTATCTGAGTTTGCTTATTAAAGGCCTGTCGCCAAGCTGAGGGCACCTTTCTCAGTATTTTGACCAAGCCCTATTATGTTACCTGTTCTTACTTAATTTTAACTCTCCCCAAGCATTTTAGTCCTGTATTGGAGTATCACAGTGCACTGGGCTGTAAGTCTGGGCAAATACTGATCACATCAAGAAACCTCCCAGGACAACCCAGAGAACAGGTGAAAATTATGTGGGGATATAGGAAACACCCCTTCATCATCATCATCATCATCAGGCTGTTTAGGGTCACACTTGCTTTCCAAAGCTGTTGGTGGCTTGAAGTCAAACTCTGCCCTTTCTACGACCCCTAACATAAACCATAGAGCTCAGACCAGCTGGTGTGAAGAGAATATAAATATTTTTGGTTCAAACGTGCTTTTTTTCCCCTATTCAGCCAGAAAGAAGGGGTCATGGGCATTAAGGCTTGAAGCATTTCTCAGCCACTTGGCTGGCAGCTGGGAGGAACGCTGCCCTGGAAGAGACTTGCCTTCAAAATTGCACACATAGTCCAAGATAGGTTTAAAAGTTGTATTTTTGCAAAGTCAAGTGCACAAGCGCCTGATCGCACCATTTACAGACATACACAGCTGCCGTGCCATCCATCGATGGGATGGAAACGAAGTTCGCAGAAGCATTTCAGACTGACAAGCCATGCAGTGACATTGCAGACGACACACACAAAGTCCCAGGGAGACCAGGAGAGCCCTTCCAAGCACTTCTGGCTTTCTGACACCACACAGGAGAACTTTTAAACCTGCTGAAAGTGGTTGGCAGGTACAGGGTTTCACGCTGGGCAGTTAACAGGAATGAGTGAGTGACACAGGGACTCAGTATTTAGCACACATTTCTCCACGCTGAGTTGAAAAGTAACATGTTGACATTTTTGAGCCGTGAAATTGTCACAAAAATTGCTGATAATGTTAAAACAAGAAATGCTATAGCATTAGCCAGCCAAACACATTATTTCTGCTAAAAAACGAGTCAAAATTAAGCCCATTTAGCCGTCAGCTGCAAAGCTTCCATTAAGCCTCAATATTTCCTCACCATGGCAGGCAGAGTGCCAGAAAGATCAACAGATATTAGCTAGGCAGGCAGACACACGAACATCTTGATGTCAAACAACGTGCCTGCAAAGCAGCAGAAGTGGAGACTGGACATCCATTGCAACACGGCAACCAGGCTGCAAGAGGATGTTTAAGGTTGTGGAAACTCAGCAGGGGCAAGCCTGAGGAATGGGAAATGATGATCAAAGGGTCCTCCCCTCCTTTCCCTGGAAAAACCTCTTTTTCCCAAAAAAATACTGGCACGTTATGTTGAGCACTGCCACCCTGGCAGCTTGCGGCTGGAGGGAGCCGCTGGGTGACTGCGGTGGAGGGACGAGGCTGGGAGGCAGCACGAAGGGGTTGGTGCAACGGGGCCCACAGCTGGGCAAGCTCTCAGTCAGCTGCTCTAGCTAAATGCTATTGCTTCCATTTCTTTAATTTATTTCTTTTTAATAAGAAATACCTCTTTGCTGCAGGGTGACGGTAGGTCATCTCACATATCTTCACCCATCCACAGAGCTACACAAGGTTCCCTCACCCCAGGTCTCTCTGCCCCTTCCCCAGGGAAGCCTGTAACCCATACTATGTGATCCACTTTGAGATAAATAGGTGAAGAGCACAATTACTGTTATTACTTCTATTAAAGGAGGGCAATGGGACAAAACACTAATTATATGACATTCCCGAGCAAAACTCTAAAACAATGCAGCTTTCAGTGATGTAAGAGGGTTTGGTGCTATTAGCATAGAGGAGCATAGAAGAATTTTATCTCTCTCATATCTGTGTGCATAAGTGTGTCCTATCAGAGGAGCATGGCTATAACTGAAGATACCCAAGAGTGAAATCCAAAGGAGAAGAAGTTTGACTGACACTTGGAGAGGGCATTAAGAAGATGGATAGAGAAAAATCTAATGGTTTCTAAATAAATCTATTCTGCTCGTGTGCTGCTAGTGCCTTTTTCCACACCCCCCCTCCACACACACACATACACACACACGCAAATGCATTCACAAATGCACTGCCACAAAACTAACTGTACAATGACTCAATGCCAAAGAAAAAATAAAAGCGCCCTTTATTCATGGCATCTCACATCAATGGCTACTTTATATTAAAATCAAGGCACATGCTTTCCAAACTTAAAAGCTGCAGTAGGGGGAGAGAAAGCAAAAAAAAAAAGTCTCCTCCTCTTTGGCATTAACACTTTTATAACCGCTGCTGTGAGCTGGCCAGAGGCTCTGCTTGGGCACACCTGCAGTACAGGGGCAGGCAAGGGAGGGAAGACTCGATTTTGCAAGCTGACTTGCCTCCAAAGGAGTGTATTTTGATAGCTCGTTAGCTGTTCCCCCCTGCACATTTATCAGGTAAAAGCCCTTTCCCAACACAGTCACCCCAAAAAGGGAAGGAAGGAATTCACAACGCAAGTTTGATGAAAAGTGCTGTCACTAGGATTCATCCTTTACACCAAAGATGTCGTAAATCACCCCAAATTTTAGCGGCCACATTTTTGGAGGAGCAGTGGATGAATTGGCAGCTAAAATCGTGCCTCAAGACAGATAAAACTCCAGTCACTGACCTTGCACAAGAGTTTTAAGCACTTGGAAACTGCATTTGTTGGATAAAGCAGCTAAAGCGACTCTAAGTAATATACAAGCGGGAGTTCATTTTACCTTGGCGTCACTGTATTATTTGCTGGTTTCTTTTACCACTTTTGTGATGCAAATAAATACCCTCATAAAACAGGGATACAATTACAGCCCATACTACATACTTTTTATTACTTCAAGCTGTTTTGGTGGAGGGAGCCCTTGTGCCTTTACAGGATTCACTGTGCAGCATGGGGATGCACTGGCATCGGCACTAGCAGCAGAGGCATCCTCAGGCCAGCAAAGTGGGAACCCAGCACCCTGACAGCCCGTGGTCACAATTCCTCGGCACCACTCACAAAAGTATGGGCTGGATGGCATTACAGCTTTTTTTCCCTAGGTTACAGAGTCTAAAGATACAGTAGTAGGAGAAAATAAAACAGTGGGAATATATGGAAAATAAAATAAAAGCCTTAAGCTGGCAAGGGAGAATCAAGCCTTTTGCTACTGTAACAAGGACCACAGGAAAGTTGACAGAAATAGAGTTTGGCGACACTCGAAACTCGCTTTGAATGTAGCCTGGCAGAAGTGCTAGGCATAATTTTAGACTGCATCCCCTCAAAAGAAGCTGATACGAAGCACACGTTCAGCATGGACCCACTGGCACAGCTTGAAAGGGGGTAGTTTCAGCAGAGCTGCATTACTCTTTTGCAAGGGCTTCCTTGCAGTAACATGTATCCCCCAGGCTCCTAACCACAGGGTTTTGGGCTCCTTCTGTTATTTATCACCTTCCTATTAGTTGTTTTCAGTGTTTGACTGCAGCAGTTTTTTTCTTAGTGGCTTTGCTTTTTCCACCCTGGCACATGTTAGTTTCTCACCCAGGTGGCTCATTGCTTTCCCTAGTTTCACCCTGGTTTAATGTCAAGTTCCCCACATGAGGAAAACCAGCATCAGCCCTGCTTTGCCCTGCACAGCCAGCACCACTCCAGCACCAGCCAAGAGGGACACGGGCACCGCTTGCTTTGCTTTTGCCTTAAGGGCAGTAAGCATCACTGCAGCTGCTGCTGCTGCTGGCAGAACACTTCTGGGAAGACGGCGTTAATTAATTTGTACTGATAATTCCAGAGCTGCAGAACAACTGTAGCTCAGGTACCAACCCTAGGAGTGCAAAACTCTATGGATGGGATTAAAGTAGGAAGACTGGCTTTAAAATCCAGATTTCTAAGTAAATAGCCTATGATTACATCCTTTCTGTCTCATAATTTGTTTGTTTACTTATTAACATTTAAGCAGAGCCGCCACCCCACTTTATGGGCAATTAGGAAGCTGAGAATTCAACTTGAAGCCAATCCACAGTGGTAGAAAACAAATTCATTGCACAGTGCTCTGTAGATATGTTTTAAGGTGGTGAAGAAACATTTTTACAATCCCCTACTCTCACCAAACAGCCTGTTTCCAGACAGCCCCTGCAATTTCTAATAATTGTCCTACTGGAAGCCCAGTCATTAAAAACCCAGCAGACAGACACCAAATCTTCTTTGCTAAACCATAGCAGTGAGGCAGCCTAAAACAAAGTGACAAAAACACAAAAATACTGAATCTCTGAAGTATCCAACAAACTATACTCTTTTTGCAGGACGTGATTCATGTCAATTATATTATACAATCATCTTGTGATACAGAATGAGAATAAGAAATAAAAGTTTTAATAGCAGCTCAGCATCTTCAGAATATCTCAAGAAAGCCACTGGCCTAGGAAATAATTTTTGTTCAATACTGGTCAGCCCAGTGGCCAAGGGGTAATACTGGAAGGAAGAAATAAATTCACATCTGAAGAGCAAGGGTCTTGCTATGTAGGTTGACAGCTTCGAAGGTGCTGGAGAGAAAAAGCATCTGTGATCAGAGAGTGGTGAGGAGGAGAAATAGCTCTTCCCCCGGTAACTCTATTAGAGAGCAAAAACCAGCACCACTGTTGTTGTTACTGAAGATGTATATGGGCAAGAAATGGTATTTATGCACAGAATAGCAGGGTATGCCTTACCCTGAAAGATTATCCTCATGTTTGTAGCACCAAAATCCCCGTTGCCAGACAGCAACATCCCCACAGCACACTGGCGATGATTGCAGTGCAAAATCACACATGACATTCTCCCCATCCCAGAATTAAAAGGTGATTGCATACAAAAGTAACCGCCTATTTAGTTAGCACTGACAGTAGGCATGGCAGAATGGACAGAAAGGAGAAACAACTCTCCCACATCCTTGGGGAAACCCCCAGGGATTAGAGGTGAAGCACAGGACAGGACCATCTGCATCTCATGCAGGAATTCATCATCCAGCACACACAGCATGAACGTAACTCAGAGGTTTTCAGGAAGCGGGTGTAGAGTTAAAAGCTCACACTATGCAAATACAGCTCCAAAGCAAGTGTTCACAAGTAAGTCCAGCAGTTCTGCTCCCAGCAGATACAGCTCCACAGCAAGATTTTAATGGACAGGAAGAAAACCTGGAGATCCTCCACCTGCCCCTTAGCAAATACCAGTACAAGAGACTCCAGGAGACTGGGGGAGAAGGAACAGCCTAAGAATCTTGCACAGACGTATTTGCCAGAAGGCCAGCCCTCTGACTTCTGCTGAGAGCCTGATTCATCCATTGAAAAAGATTCATTACATGGTCAAGAATCCAAAGACCTTCATCTTCAGAATATAATTTACTTGAAAGCATCTTTTTGCAACAAATACCCTGTAATTATTTCCAGCTCTCTCCAATGTGCAAGGTATGCCTCTCAATAAAATATGTGAGAAGGAGAGGAAGAACATTGTGTGTGATTTGCTAACAGCTGCAGTGCAACATTTATCAGACAGTAATAACGGTGCACTTGCTCATCACACTGGGGCGCGAAAAGCAAGGAGCAGGCTGGAGCGCAGGAATGGCACTCACTACAGCAGCACAAAAGGCTGCAGCCCCGGGCCAGACACCAGCCACAATACATGCCAGCACAGGAGAATGATGAAGAGATGCTAATTTACACTCTGTTCTTTCTGCCATCCTCTTTACATACTCCGCTAGGTCTGAAACAGGCTCCTAAGGGAAAGGTTCCATCTATGCGCTCAGTAGCATCTCCTCCCAGAGGATGGGGCAGAGGCATTAAGGTGTTTCTAAAGAACAAAGCTTTCCCTTCGATTTCCAACAGGATTTTCAGCAGAACATTTAAAAAATCAGTTTAATTAGCAAGATGGCACCAAAATGAGCCTCATAATTTATTCACATCCACCAGGACCACCTGTCAGGTCATGGCCATGAAGGTCACCATTACTCAGGGCATCTTCTGGCACAGGGTACCATTCACACTTCTCCCTTCCTTCTGGTACTCACTCACACCTAGGTTTCCGTCTCAAACTTACTTCTTTCCTTTCTAAAAATATTTTTTATACTGGGTGTATTTGCTTTGGAATTAGAAGAAGCAAAGGCTTACTTCATTGTCTGACCCCTGTGCTCTGGCCTTGGGGCTGGGGGGTCTCCAGGGCAGAGACTGGAAAGCACCCAGGAGGTGTTTACGGTCTGAAAAAAATAATAAATCAAAATCAGTGCCCTCACTACCACCCTGGGCTCTCTTTGAGACTCCCCAGACAGGTACATCTTTCAGCTGACAGATGGCCTATTCAGAAAGCATTTGAAGATCTCTGCTGAACTTTTAATGAAGATATTTCCAGCATTAGAATTAACACTGTGGGTTCTTTCCACCTGCCTCACCTGGTACCATGATACCCCTCTGGTACATGTGCAGCAAACAGACACGAAAATAACTCAATTACAGCATATGCACTTGGAAAACAGCTGCAAAGTAATAATCACAAACCCAAAGAAATTAGAAATGAAAAAGGAAAAATCTACTAAACCTCATTTTGTCCTTGACACAGCTTGAAGTCTGAGTTGCAGGACTTAACGGCATCGCCATAAAAGGTGCTCCTGTCCAACATGGGTGGGAAGTTTTAAGGTAGAGAAAGGGAAAAAGCAGCAGCAAAGAGCAGCAGCATCACTGCAGGGTGGCACAGCTGGAGCTGGCGGCTGGGTCACAGCAGCTTTGCCATGCAGCAAAACGCTCTGCCCTGGGTCCGCACAGTGCACACCCTGGGGAAGGGCATCCCAGCACACCCCCTCCCCAGCTGCTTGCCTCACCGGGGCATTCCAGTTGGGCAGAGACAGGAAAGCTCAGTCTTTCATGTCCCAGAGAAGCTACTTCATGTATCCCAGCCTGACCCCCTGCACCTTTCCCCGTGAGCTCCCCTGGGCAAAGCCTGAGCTGCCAGACCCTCCCAGCCCACCAGCACCCCACACGTCTCCATCTGCCGCACCTCACACAGCGCCTGGATTGTTCGCAGCTCAGGAGCAAGACGTGGTCCTGCTGGAAAATTGAAACAATCAGGAAAAGGGCATCCAGAACAACTTTTTTATTTTTTTCTCCTTTTCTTCCCAACACAGACACAATAGCTCCTTTTTTCTGTACTCTTCTCCTCAGAGCTTGAAAGCTCAGGATCGCTTTTTGCTGGAAGAAAGCATTTAGCAGCTCTCCATGTTTGGGATGACAATAAACATTTGCTCCAGCTTGCAATCAAATAGCTAATAATCTCTAGCCAGTGCTCAGGCAGGCGACCGTCCAGACCACAGACCATCCAGATCACAGCTGACAGTGATGCTGCATGCTACAATTTGTTCCATCTCCTCTCCAGCCAGGGATGGGTATTTCGCTCAGAGCAGCACAAGGAAGACTTGTACAAAGGGGTGTGAAATGATCAGACAGAGTCAAAACAGCCTTTGTTGTGAATATTACAGACATTTCTAAAGCTCTAAGGTATTTCTTTCGTTGAAGTTTTATGGCTGCTCATTTTTAACAGGAGTCTCTGCACAAAGCCTTAATTGTGCAGATCTGCCTGGAAACCCAAACATCCACGGTACAGGCGTCTTAAAGATGGCAGTCTTCTCCGATCCCTTTCTGAATGTCTCAGGAGATCATCTTTGCAGGAGCGTCTGAGTGCTGTGAGGGCAGGCACAGCATGGAGCAAGGCTGGGGGGATGCCCCGGGGATGCCCTGCACTGGCATGCCCACCACCAGCTTGACTTGTGTCACGTTGAGGAGTATTTAGATCAATCCAAGATAAAAAGCTGAAATTATTTTTCAAATTGCCTCTCTGGATCCACCTAGCTCTTTCAAGGGTGCTACTATCAATAAAATAAGTCAGAGTTCACATGGCCCTGTTCCTATAGGAAAATAGACCATTTACAGCCAGGTTCAGCCTCCTGGTTACATGGAAGCAATTGCCATTACACATTTTTCAATATAGGGGGAAAAAACCCAAAACAATTGCTCTATAAAGCATTAGTGCTTTCACTTTAACAGTCTTTCTTCTTCCCTTTTTCTTCAGTTGTGAAAAGTTTTATAGGAAAACCTCCGATACTCTCTTAGACAACATTACAACTACTAGTAAACTCTTGGGGAGAAAACATAAACTGGAAGGGACTGGAGCTGATTTTGCAACCACTGCTGCTGAAATCCCCTTTCTTTTCCCCCTCAAAAATGGGAGAGGAGAAAGGAGGAGTGAAACAGAAAGTGTAATTTCTGTTTCTGATACCAACTCTTCTCCCAGCTCGATATGAGAGAGGGCTCCCCTGAACGGATCGGCTGCACCCAGCTCAGCTGAGCAGTGGACACAGGAAGGAAATCAGCTGCCTTGTACGTCTAAGGAAAGTCAAACATAAGGGCTGCGAAAGGCAGGAGAAGAATAAAGATATAATAAGCTGTTCTGCATAAACGTGGATTGCAAATACCAAAATACTGACTTAGTGAGAGCAAACAGTCCCAAACCCTTTAATATCTTCAGGGCTAGCAGGGCCAGGAGTGTTTCGCCATAAGCCCCATTGTCCCAGGGGCACGATAGCAGAGGGGTGCGGGACAGCATACGGTGGGGTGATGCACTAAGCTGTAATTGTGGGTACATAACAGGCAGGTTTGGGTACATAAGAGGCAACTGCAACCCCCAACTTAATGCAGCTTTGCTGACTTACACCGTTTAAGTAGGTATGCCCAGGTTGTGTCTAGAAAGAACAGATTTATATATATAGGCATATGTACATATATATACACGTACATACACACACCCCTGAAGAAAGCAGTCTCTGTTTCCTCTGCCCATCTACTCTTATAGCCTAAACTTTATCTTCCAGTATTTTAACAGCAACCAGGGCAGTGATCATCCCCTCCTTTCTGGGAAAATATTTCCTTCTTTTATGTCAGCTGAGGAGAGGAGGTCAGCTTGATTTCATCACCTCATTCCTTACATCAGCCCGGATAATATTGAGGCAACACTTTTTCTCTCCTGCATCCACATGCTTTAAATAACTGTAGGCAATTACAAGAACCCTTATGAGACATTTACAAAAGCTAACAAAATTTTACTTGCTTAAGTTTTATTGTTTTTATTTATACTAATTGTTTTACTCCCATTCTAAGCTGAGGTCTGATTTATTGCCTGCTGCTTCTCAGTCTCCCTGGTGTTGCTGCCTCTCACATGCTTCTTTCCTTTGCAATGAGTAGGTTTGGGTTCTTTTTTCTTCCAGTTATCTTACATTCTTCCAGTTTGAGACACATCTTGCTGGTTTTCGCCCTTATTGCTAGGTTTCTGTGTTGCATTGTATTATTTTTCTGTCATTACTGTTGTTTGTAATACGTCCTAGCTTTGTCTCATTTGGAACTTAAATTAATGTGACATTTATCCTGTCTTTCAAACTATTAATTGTGCTGCTAAATAGTTTACTAATTAAATTTGAGAATTAAATGAAGTTCTTTACATGATGAAATTAAAATCCTGTCCTACTGCACGCATCAGTGCTTTACACAGAGTGCTTAATGTTTCTTCCCCTTCCTGCACATTAACTTTGGAACATAACAGACAACAGAAAAATAAATAAGTATCAAGACAAAATTAGGATGGCAGAATTGTAGCTGTGCTTAATATTCTTCTATCTTTAACAAAACCCACCATTCCAAGCAGCAACTGCATTGAGGTTGATGCCTGCATGTTGCTGGATCAGTACTGCTTAAGCACCGTTTCTGGATCGGAGCTTAAGGAATGCAGGAATAAGGAAACCCTAAGGAAAGAAAAGGGTTTAAGGGTTAAAGATTTCATCATAACTTTATCAGATCTTGTTCAATGGCAGCCTGTATCCCCAGTCCAGCTCAATCTCTCTAAACTGAACTGTCACCAGGGAATATGTTAGGAGATGGCCTCAGCAAGGTCTCCTCCACAAACATTGCCGCTATTGCACGTTAACACACAGCTGAGCCTGGGGACTCCAGTTACACCTCTCTGGGGAGCTCTGAGTAACTGAAAAGTTGCTGGAGCTGTAAGAGTGTTTTCTACAGGATGGGTCAAATGAATCAAACAGTATTTCCAGGCTCCTTACTCCAGATAGGTACCTGCTCAAACATAAGGTACAATTTGCAAGAAGCAGCTGATAAGCTAGACATACATTCACTGAAATCCATGATAGGGAGAGCGAGAGGAGAGATGCGAGGGTAAACTGTGACCTGAATAATACAAAGTCAATTACTATAATTTTTAAGCACAGGATGAAGAGGTAAACAATGACATCTAAACCAAAAGCAATCAAAAGAACATTTTTCAAGTCATTTATCCAACATATAACAAGCTTGTAAAGTCACTGCCTTTGGCACAACAGGGAGCTGAAGAACTCAAAAATTATTAAAGGATTACGTATGTACCTGCATTTACAGAAAAACGTACCCAAAGTAAACTAAATTGATAAAACTACCAGGGATCGGCCCAGCAGCTGGTGCCAACCTGCTTCCATTGCTGTTTGCTATGGGGAGTCTGTGCAATGCTGGATCAGGACATGGCATTGAACAATGGGTACAACAAAATTGCCCCTCTGAGTTGTGCTGAGATCAGCTGCCTCCATGCAGCATGGCAGGCTGGCTAACTGCATATGGCTTTATGGAGGCATCAAGGACACCTGGCATGGCAGTGACGAGCCAGGCTGTGGGGGATTCTCCTCTACCACCACCTCCCCCAGCCCCACCATCACATCACCACCTTCCATGCAGCATCCAGAAAGCATCCTCCCTCCAGGGCTGCCTTTGCCCTTGTCACAAAGCAGCACTGCTGATTTTATTCAGCTTTCAAAGCAACACAGAGTCTCTGCCTGAAATCCTCCTCAGTTCTTCTCAGGGAAATATCGGTCCTGTGTTTATTCAGCTTTTCTAGCTGAACTGATGCACCCACAGAATTAACCTAAATAATGCAGAGCAACGGGCCTAAAGTGTTTTCGTAAGACAAAAGGCAATTTGTGCTGCCTTGCTGGTACACTGAAAGGATGAGATTTACACTGAGGGAGTAAGTCCCAAATCCCTTACAAAATGCTCCACAGCAGGACCGGCATGCCTGCTCCTCAGGGCAAGCGCACGCCTTACATTTAAGAGCAAGGTCCCCATGGAGAGGATAGCTGCTCTGAGCTGAGAGAGCAGCCAGCAGCGCAAGGGGCAAAGCAGAAATAGCAAACTGCTTTTCTAGCCTGCAGGACTCCATCTGAAACAAGTCATTCAGTGACTGCTTGTGCAAGCATTCACTGTCCCTGTCCCACAACCCAGGGCTCAATACGGTGAACCCTGCACCGCTCTGCCTTCCTCCCGATGTCCGCAGAATTCCCAAGAAACAGAGTCAAATGTGCAGCCTGCAGGGAGGATAATAACAACGGGCAGCTAATTTATAAATAACCCTATTTCTAATCATTACCTAATAATTACCAACAGCGTCGAAACATTTTAATCTTCTAGCATGAAGCAATTAAAGGTCTCCAAAGAAAATAGTTGCACAATAGGTTGGAAAGCTGTTAAAAGCACGGCATTTAATCCTGCTGGTGTTCTGCGGGTCAGGCTGTGACTGAAGGGCACAGGGTGTTAGCCGTTGCTGGAGCAGGGAGCAGGAGCATCAACAGCCACAAAACCACAGCAGCTCTGGAGTGACGCAGCGCGGAAGCCACAGCGCTGGAGCGCCTGGAGCAGAGGATGGGGCTGGGAGGCCAGCACGGCATCGCCACCCGCTGCACAGGGAGGGGGCAAGGGAAAGAGAGGGGGGAAAGGAAAGACAAGTGTCACCCTCTCCACCGTGACAAGTGAAGAGCTGTCACGACCTCCTTGCAGGTGACATTGGGAGGAGTACTGCACGACAGATGATCATTTATTATTCTCATACAGGTTTATCTGTTGACAGTGAATGGCTTTTTTTTTTTTTTTTAAATCATTTGGATTTATAACTCCTTGTGAAAAACCTTCTGTGAATTCAAAATAATCTATACTGAGTGCTAAGCAGCTCAAGATAAATTATTCATGAAAGGATTGATTTCACAGGTATGATATATATATAAAAAACTTAACAATTCCACATACGTACCTTGAGAGGTTGCTGTATAAATAACAGTGCAATGCTCACAACATGAGATGCTTCAGAAAAATGAAATAAAGTAATTCTGTTGTCAACAAAGAAGAAAAAGAAACCCCCAACAACCTCACCACACAAATCATATGTATAGTCTCCAGAAATTTAGCGACAATGTGCTTCTGACACTTCCATTTTATCTACAGGGATCCTGCGCTCACTTCAAGCTTCCCCTCCAGTTATCCTCACCCCTTTTACGCTTCCTGAAACTAGTCTGATTTTATCACGATTCCTTTTCTATATGAGCATGGGAAGAAAAGTTGTTCTGTTTTGGCAATACTATTTCTACTGGCATATTAAAAATAAAAGAATGTGGAAGTCACCTTAACGAGTGGCTGAAAAGGAAAAATCATGATTTTTTTTTCATACAAGTGAATTTTACTATTTCAAAAGCACTACACAAAGATATTTCAAGCAGACCAGCTAAACAGTAAAGCGTCATAAAAGGCACAACTTTATCAGGGCAAATGACTTCAGCATAAAGGGCAAAGACTGCAAGCGGAGTGTGTAATGCCTTCAGGAAGCACCCGTCTCCAAGAAAAATGCTCAGGAGTGCAGACTTCTCCTGGCAAGTACAGACTTCATGAGTTTTATAGAAAACCATTTTACACTACTTTATGCTAATAAAAATGGTGCCAGAATGAATACCTTGGAAAATAAAATTCCCATCTTGGGGATTCTTAATCCCCTCTCCACAGTGAAGACTGGAAACTTGCTTCCAAGTCCAAGCATGCTTTCACTCCAAGAAGTAACTGTAAAAACACACTGCAGAAGCTGTTAGCATTTCTTTACTTTTGAATCAAACATGTTTAATCCAAGTTTACAAGGATAAAGGGTTTTCCCTCATAATACAGAGGCTGCAGACCTCCCTCCAGCATCCAAGGCAAAGCTGGGCTCTTCACTCTGCCTCGTGCATCCTCATCACTCATTTACAAACAGATCTGCAAGTCAGTTCATCCTCTCTTTGCTACCAGGGCAACAAAAATACCTGAAAGTCATAAACCCTTAACAGCCAGCTCTGCTGTTGAAGATGTTGCCATTGCAGAGGCAAAGTACGTAACAGCTATAAGCGTTTTTGCTAGTGAAGACAATTTAAAAGTCTTTGTATGCACAGAAGAGGTAACATTTATTCAAAATGCACATTACCAACCTAAACTCAAACGCAATTTGAGCAGAAAAGCCATTGATGCAACTTCTTTCAGCGGTTTTTCATGAAACTCTTAAAGCTTGAGACAGAAGCAGATCACTGAACTGTCAGCAAAGGCAAGGCTCTGGTTTGGCACTTTCCCCCTCAAATCAAGTAGTACTTAATCATGCTGGTAGTCCTACATGGGGTCTGAACGGGCTTTCCTAAGCCAGCCTTACTCAGGATGGATGCCATTGAAGCCAGTGCCACCTAAATGCCATTGGGCATACCAGGACCAAACGAACCAGCAACGTTTGGATGAACATCAACAGAAATAAAGGGTTGTCAAAATCTAACTCTCGGGGATGCAGCTTCCTACTACAGAGGTGATGAAAGGTAATACAGGCTTAAAAAAATTCCTGCTACCTTTGGCACAAAAGTCTGTCCGTCCGTGTCCGTCCCCGTCCCCCCCCCGTCCCCCCCCATTACTCCAAAAAGCATTCCCCTGGCAGCTACCAGTGGATTGGGCTCTGACACGAATGGGTGACCTGGTCCATGGAGAAACAACAAATAAAATCCCTGCTTGAGATCTCTCTCTGCAACTTGAGCCAGTTCTGCTGGAGAAGTCCCCACTATCCACAAAGCAAACTGGTTGTGAGGGCCCAGGTATCACACTGACACTGCATCTTGATGGACAGGACTCATCCAACCTGAACTCACTTTCCTGACCCAAAGCTACATACAACTTTGGGTAATTTATTTTCAACAACCAGTCCATCAGCTCTCCTTCTCTGCCCTCTCTCCACTAGTGCAAAGTCAGTTCACCCACGAGCTGTGCACCACCCAGGTGCCAAACCTGGTGGACCCACATCGTGGCCATCCTGTTGGCCCTTGCGTAAGGATCCACTGGAAATTACTGCCGAACCACAGCCAATGGCTTCTTTGCTTTAGTTTACACATTTCTTGCAACCGAGAGTGGTTACAGTTTTCATCCTTGATTCATCCTGACCTGCCCAAATCCTGTCCAGGTGCCTCTATCTGGTTTTGGATCTGGTCTGCTACTTTGAAGGTCCACACCTTTCTTTCAGGCAGTGCCTGCTGGTCCTGCAGCATCTCAGCTTAGCTGATGCACCACTGAGTGCCCGTCCTGTGACCAGGTGCCATAGCAGAAGCTCGGAGCTCTGCTGCCGTGAGCAATGCCAGTAACAAGCCAGGGGCTCTGGGCCCACATCGGCTTCAGTGGGAGTTTGAAAAACACCACAGCTCCTGGAGCCACAAGCTGTTAACGCCCCCAGTTAGATGGGTATGGACAAGCAGATTGAATTAGGTAGGCAAACAGAAAGGCTGCAGGAATCTTATCACTAAATACAATTACCTCTACTTGAAAAAACAAACCACTGCCAAGTCTGCAGTTGCTAGTACAGAAATCTGACTTGAATACAAAAATAAAGACCAGTAATGATCAGGATAATTAACATCTAGCAGTACATTTCTCAGAACCCTCATCAGCAACTGACTTTCACAGTTCTCTTGGAAGTGCAGCATTCAGGTTCATCGCTCCAAACATGCTGAAAGATGATGCTGTTGTCCTCCTTTTAAAAATATATCAGAGCTGTCATTATTAAAGGATGCTCCAAAGAAAGTGCAAGACAAAAGAATGCCTACCTCCATGCAGGAGCCAGGCAAAAAGAGATAAGGGACCACATAAAAAAATCAGGATACAGAAAGATATGGCAAGCATTTAAGTGAAGATGCAGCGCAGTGCAGCAAACCTCATCGCTAACAGCATGCCACAGATTTTCCTTTAGTATTGAAACAATTTTCTTGTCAATATTTTGTTTTGGCTTATGATTTTATTGAATGTTGCAATAATGAGCTATGCTTCCAGTAAGTGCGGAAATTAATGAGTCAGACCCTGGACAAGAGCAGAAAAATCTAAGGCCAATTGCCACTTCTATGACAGATCTGGTTCAGAGCCTGGGACTGATCCAGCCAAGCACTGAACACCTTCAGCTCAGGGGCTTCGGTAGAACAGCTGGGCACCTGCAGCACCTGGGGTTTGGGCACCCTGCAGCAGCAGCCAGGTGCCTCCAAACCTGCAGGTATTAATGAAACACCAACCCGTCGTGCCCTGGACCAGCAGCAGCAGCTGCTGCTGGGTGCTGCAGAGGCACCTGGTGCAGAGCACCCAACCTTCGACTCAAAGTCTTCATCCTCCAGCTGGGGAGTGAAACTGGGTGTAGGACAAGGAACTTTGGGCAGAATTAAACCCCAGCACTGGTGACTACCTCTACTTTTAAGATGATTTCCAGGCAGCATCTTCCCCAGAAAGTAAGACAGCCCCAAGCCCACGCGAAGGACGGCAGGGGCAGAGGCACGGCACAGTTAAGGTACCTGATAGGGGGGCAGCCGTGGGGTCCTGCGCTCCAGCCCTGCCCACAGCCAGGCTTGCAGAGCCCCCAGCCAGTGCAAGCAGCTCCTCAGGCAAAATCTAAAGGCTCCAAAACACAGGAATTGCTGCTGGTTCAATGCAAACCCACAAAGAGTTTCTCGGTCTCAGGCAGCTGAACATCCATTCAGTCAAGAGCAAAATAAGAAATAAAGACATTTATTGCCTAGTCTGAGTGCAAGCGCTCACACTTAATCCCAGAAAACTACTACTTTAAACTGAGTGGGGTTTGTGCTGGAAAAGGCTAGTTCGAAATGGCTCACTAACAGAAGAATAAAGCCCCTGCTTCCGAAGAAATAAAGAGTGCTGAACAGCAAATACAACAACAATTTCTCATTAATTAAAACCAGCGCAGCTTCTACAGAAATGACAGACAGATGGATAAACAAAAACAATAAAGGAAGGACAGTAGTAATAATTGTCAAACGCTTCAATGGCAAAGGAGGAAATAGATGCATGATTTGTTTTTAAAGGAGGACAGGGATGGATGGAGCCGGCCTGGGGAAGGGCAGGGGGCTGCAGGTGAGGGCTGGGGCGCAGGACCTGCCCGCTGCCAAGCTCGGGCACAGTGACAGCTGTCGCAGTTTGGAAAACCTGTCGGTGGCAGCTAAAGAAAGAGACTTTGGCTATAAAAGGGACTGTTTCTATTCTGAACACTATGAATTAACACAGCTTGATTATGCAAGGAATGAAGCACAGGTGGAAAATGTTGTAGATAAGCCCTAAGCAGGGAGCACTCCTCCAATAACCCAGTCTGCAAGGAACACTCACAAAAGCAGCCCAGCAGCTTCCCAATGCACAAGATGGGGGGGGGGGGGGGGGGGGAAGTATTTCGCCTTATCCCCCAAATCTGCAACACAGCACACACAGCCTGAGACCCTGGGACACAAAGGGGGTTGTTTTTTCTCGGGTGCCACTTATGCATGGATTACTCATGGATCTACTTGTACGCAGATTATGCATCTCTGCCTGCATGGAAGTCATGGAATAGTGCTTGCAGCTAGTCCCTGTTGGAAGGGGACAAACACAGGCACCTTCCCCACCAGCCCTCAGAAGATGACAGCTTGTGGCCACTCACGTGAGCCAGGGCTGTACCTCCCAGAGCAGGGGATGAGATGGTTTCCCATCCAGTCTGGGCTGAAAACACAGCGTCTGAGATTTTCTCAACCTGTTTTGCAGTCTAACGTTGGTTTGTTCTTTTGGATATACTTCAGTAGAAAACAAATCTTTAAACAGTCTTTAAAACTCTCGCCCTCCTCAGCGAGGATGGCTCCAGCTGGTGAATCATCCCAGCTGCTGAGCTGCATCCCACAGCACAGGACAGCCATGGCCGGTGGGGAACGGCCCCAGGACAGCAATCAGAAAGCTGAAGACACTGGATGAGAAGGCTAGTGGGACTGCCCTGGGACACCAGACACCTTGGTTGGGTCCCTTGCTGGGAGGGAAGACATGCAGATCTGATTTGGCGTGTGCAAGCACCAGGCTGCCCTGGGCCAGCTTTAACATGAGAGGATGAACAGAATAGTGGGAAAACTGAGTATCAGTTTAGGTCCACAGCCAGGGTAAACTGGAAAATCAGGATTAACTTTCTTCAACATAAAAGTCTTCAGACAGTCAAAACTGTCAGTTTTGAACACTAAACACCTACAGACCTAGTTCACCCTTTCCTGCCCTTTGTTTTAATTTAATTGAGTAGCAGGAGAGGAAAACCTGAACCTTCCTGCAACTTACTGATTGCTTTCATCAGGAAAGGAGGAAAGAAATAAAAAATAAAATAAATAAATAAATAAAAGTGAAAGAAATGAGACAAACCAAAATGACCACAGGGAAAGGCAGAGGAAGGCTGGCAAAGTAACAAACACACATCTACAGACAGATCTGCCACAGGGCTGCAGGATCGGGCCCTGCCGGTGGCCATGCCCCAGTAGCTTTTTCAAGGGCACATCCTCCCTGAGCGGCTGCAGTCGGGCACTTTGCGGTGCTGGCACTGGGCAGCAAAGTGCCTGGCAGGGACCAGGCTAATGCAGGATGGGTGCCAGGCGCAGACCAGCCTAACGCAGAGCTGGGGTTTTTGGTGCTTTTCTCCAGAGCTTCACCTTGCTCATATGCATGGAGGGGTGGTAGCCATCCCCCCCAGAAGGCACAGACATGGGATTCAGATTCCAGCCTGATGGGCAAGGGATAAATGGCAATGCCCGTGGGATGAGCTGCAGTCACCTGGAGAGGTTTGCACCCCTCCATTAGTGCCATAATAGCCTTTTGACCGTTGTGGAAACCAAGGCACAGAGCTGACTGGCACACCCAGCATCACACCTAGCAGAGCACAAATCCTTACTGCTCATCTCTGCTGTGCTGATGCAAAACACAGCTTTGGAGGTGTATTGTGAGACTGTTTCTTCATAGTTGTTCCCTGCCAGTAAATCCATCAGCTGGCTGCTGCTGTTCTACAGGAGGCATTCATGGGCCGGATTCCCTGCTGCCAAGCTGTCCTGAGTCCTGGTGAGGGGTGGCGGGGGAGAGGTGCAGTGTTCTGGGTGCCTGACAGCTTCCCTTGTAGGGTCCATCCTGCCCCTCTGCATATACCACTCAGCTACACTCTGCCCCAGCAAAACTCACTCATTGTCACATGTGGGAGGCTGTGCTCATCCAAAACACCCTTCCCACAACGATTGCTCATTCTCCAGTATGCAAGGATGCACTTCCTTAATTAAAGTCAGTCCTTTATTAAACAAAAACAAAATAAAAAAGGAAAGGAAGAAGGAAAGGAAGAAGGAAAGGAAGAAGGAAAGGAAAAAAAAGGTTTATGCTGTCCAGGCTGTGAGAACAAGTTGCTAATTTTTCCTGATAAAGCCTGGAACCCTCACAGACTCACTGACCTTATGTTCTAGACTGGCATCTCTTCTGAAAGACAGCAGCACCTTGGCACAGCTAATTGCATCAGATGCTCAAATTCTCCTCAGTGAATTAATAGATGGTTAATTTACAACTGCAAATGGACACATTAATCAAAGTTCTTAACAGGAGAGGAAAGTTATAAAACAAAGTATAAAAACAAAGTTCTAGAAGTTATAAAGCAAAAGACTTTGTAGCAATTTCAGCTTTTTTCTGCGGTTCTGTTCAGGTAGTTTCATATTATATTAAAAAAACACTTAAGCAAAGAATCACTGTGGTTTGTCAGCATCTGTGCTTGTGCAACATCCATCGGCTCTCTTAGGGCACCAGCCTCTGGTGAAAGTACACAGAACCAACCCAAACCCTGCAGGACCCCTACCGAGCCCCCTCTCAGCAGGAGCGTGGCAGAGAGTCCTGGTCACAAGCAAGAAGGACCTCCCAGGGTACCTCCTCCAGAGCAGCCAACAGGTGAAGAGGATTTCCTACTCGCAGGAGAAGCAACAGTCCTCCTCGGCTCTTCCCCATCCTCCAGGACAGCCGTCACTCACCTTTTCTCCAGCCCAAGATATATCTAGTAGTTTGAGTAGGCAGCAAAATTTTATTAGGGCTATTTGAATTAACATATGGCAAACCCTTGATGATATGCAGAACTTAAAAAAAAATTCACAGCAGTTGATCATTTCTGTCAAGCCAAATATGAGAAAATTCAAATTTTTGCAGACTGATGGGTTCCCCCCCAGCCTTATTAAACGCTGAGGGTGTTGTACTGAGTGTCAGAGTTAGGCTATATAACATCTTACCAGCTCCGAAACAAAGCTCTTGACTCCATGTCTCAAGTTGCCCACAACTCAAGGGACACCACATGCTTTCAAGAGGCACAAACTCTGCAATGCTTTTCCGATCCCACTGCCTGTTTTAAGGTAACATGCAGTTTTCCTTGGCTTTGCTCCAGTTCTCCCAAAAGCCAGCCTAAACCTCCAGGCTAGCACTGCAGCCCCGATGGGATCACAACCACCAGGCACTTGATTGCTCCCTTCTAGAAGCCAGGACCCCCTGCTTATGCCAACACCCACCCAAAGAACCAGAAACAAAAATCATCATCCCCCTCTCATTAACCAGGTATTAATTAGAAAAACTAAGGCCAATAACTACCCTGTGCTGTCACCTTCCCTCATTACCATCTATGTTAAAAAAGACAGAGCAGATGCATGCAGAGCTCTCACCCCTCTGCTGCTCCATCGCCCTCATACCTTCATCCCTCACCCCAAAACAGGTAGTGCCCATATGAGAGGGGAAAGGACATTTCAGTATTTACATATTTAGTAGTTACTGCTCTTGGCTTTTCTGTAAATGCCTAATGGACAGGTCTGCATTCCTTACTCTGTCATGACTTACTCCCTACAGGTAACTTCAATTATTTTAATTTAAGCTCTTCCATAGCTTCTAACCATAAAATACTTTGTAAAACAGTGCAAAGAAGTTCTATGCCTCTCTGACAAAGATTCCCAAATTTTGCATAAATTATTCTACTGTCGGCTTGCAATAAGTGATTCTGAAAAGCTGAGGGGATGAAGCCCAGCCCCTGATGCCTGTGCCCTGCAGTGCTCTGCTCACTTCCCCACCACTCCTTGAGCTGAGGGATGCTCCTGACGGTCTCCAGCTCCAAGCAGTGCCCTGCTCACTCCTGCACTCCTTATGGCAAAAAAAGCCCACAGCACGGATTTTTCCACTCCATGACTCTCCCAGCCTCAAGCAGCCTTCTTGTGTTTCAGTGTTTTCATGGCTTGATTTAAAGTCTCATCTGAACGGCTCCTTCCGCTGCTCAGCTGTGCTCAGATTTCTGAATTTTCACCTGGTCTCCTAAAGCTCACACACAGGGCTTACGGGACGGTATGACTGTATGACATACATCTTCCTACACACATATCCCCCTCAGCTTCTGAACAGAGTTCATTACCACCACGCCAGACCAGGAGGCAGCAGCCTGAATTGTGACTTTGCTAGAAACTTCATGGAAATAGGACAAGAGGCAACAAAAAAAGTGACTCTTCCAGGGACCCCACTAAATGGCAGCATGAGTTTATTAGATTGCTAATTCAAGAGGAGAACAGTATTTTGCATGCCCTAACCTGCAGAGAAGTTTTATTAATTATTAGACACCAAAGAACACACTCCTCAGTGAAGCGTCCCCTCCCATGTAGATTCTCTGATGTCTAATGGGCGTGGAAAGCTAGTCAAAGCTTGTCCTTCAAAGTCAGGGCATTTGTAATAGCTCTGTCCAATGTAGAGTCTCTGACGCCTAATAAGTAACTCACTCTGAAGCCTTTTTTAATTTAGTTAGGAAGCCAGCAGACCTCAAGACACAAGTCAATTGGAAATGAGATTGCATTTCTTCCAGGGGTCAGCAAATGTCCTGCTTGTTTTCCTTCTCCATTATTTACCGCTGCAAAATCATTTCATTGAGTGCCGTATTTGCAATCAAGTCTGTGAAAGTCACCACACAAGCCAACAATTTGCTGCATATTTGGGACCCCCTGACTAAATGAGAAGTGGGAAATATTTCTGTGCGTGCCTTCAACTTACACTAAATAGACTATTTTCAAAACTTAAATGCTGGATTAAAAAGCTGCATGTGGCTCAGCATTAGGAGGAAAAGCAGTTCCTAATTAAATACCTAATGGCAAAACAACTGCATTTCACCAACACAAAGGTGATGCCAGGGCAACTGAAGCACATCAGTCTTTCTCTGAGATAAAGAGATGCAACCCTACTATTAAGATCACCCATTTCTGTTTGCTCATGAGACCAAAACGAGAAGCAGGAGAGGGCAAGTCCTTCCCCACAGAGGTGAGTGCACATGTGCAGGTTTGCACAGCACAGATCACGCCTGATGCTTAGACTCTGAGCTCAGCAGTTATAACTTCATTTTCCAAAAGCCTCAATGCTCATTTGACCCTATGGAGGCCATCCTCCTCCTCCTTACAGCTCTGTTTCCATCTAGAGAACAGATGCTAACACACTTTCTGGCTCAAAACCTTTAATTTGGACCCAGTGCCACTGCTGAGATACCAGTACATCTCCTTGCAGTTTTACTAATAAATTTAAAGGACGTGCTTTGCCTAAATAGGTGCAAATCAAAGGGGCAGACATGGAGGTCAGAACAGCACAGCGTCTGGCATTTTTCCATGGAAAAATGTATTAACAGGTAGAGTAGTATTATTAGAGAAAAGGCACTGGCACCACTGCAAGGGCAAATTCTTTTTGGCACACCCAAGAGCAGTGGGAATAAAAGAAAGTTTGCCTTGATGCAAACAGCCCCAATGATTTAAACATTTATAAATAACTTGCCATTAGTAACAGTTTTAATCACTGATAGATCTGCAAATAGCCAAAATAATAATCCTTCCTATGCAGAGATTCTTCTTGCTGAACGTCCATCCCTCCTCCTGGTGTGGAGGGTCTGAGGCTCCAGCTCCAGGATCCTGTAGCTCCTGCTCCCAGCATCTGCCACCACAGAGAACCGTCAGACTCATCACAGGCATCAAAGACCTTTGGAAAACTTGCTCACAGGCATGATTACGTGGCTTTGAGCAACCTGATCTAGTAACAGACGTCCCTGCCCATGGACTAGATGATTTTAAAGGTCCCTTCCAACCCAACCCATTCTCCAATTCTACGATTACATGCATCACCATCCATAAAAGTAAAAACTTTCTGGGAGCACATCAGCATTGGTATCTGCACCTTCCTCCTTGGACCTGAAGATGCCAAGTGGATTTTCCAAGCCCAGTGCTTGTGCAAGAGCATGACATCTAGTAAGATTGCACTGTGCTCTGGAAATGCATTGCATATTGCAACAAAAATCTGCTTCAAAAGTCACTGCACCCCTGAAACAACAACAGCCTGGGAACAAGGTGACATAAATTTTCCTGCTTCTCCCAGTTTAACTTGCACTTTTGCTGCACAGAGGACGAAGGCCAGCAGGGCCCAGCCCCAAAAACTGCATCCCTTCCCACACCCCAGGCCATGCCCTGGTCCAGAAAATAACACACGTGGACCCCAACAGTACTTCTGTAAAGCACTAATTAGCAAGAGACTTGCTATGAATATTACAAATATCATTCCTCTCTAAATCAGCCTGTGTCAGCAAAGGGCAACGTTTTGAAATGCTGGGAATAATTTTGAGGCACTTATGAGAGGAAAGCAAAGAAATTTGAAACTTGCTGACTCCCCAGTGTTATTTGGACATCTGATGGTTTAGTACCAGCAGCATCACCCACGGGGAAGGTGCCACTGTCACACACGGCTGAGGTGAGGTCATCATACTGATGCAAAAGGCTCATGCAGAAAGTCTGATCTATAGTGATTCATTTAGAGGTTTTATATTTTTATTTCAAACACTCTCCTGTTTTGACAGGCAACTGGAACACAAATAAAAATATGTAAGGTAAAGGGGCAAAAGGAAAAAAAAGTCACATTTTGTACTGACAGCAGCTTGAGTTGCAGGAGCAGGGAAAACAGGAGCAGATTGAGAAGTGCAGGTGAAGCAAGTGACCTTACGCCCTGAGTTTTGGAAGAAAAAAATGCATTAATGCTAAACACAACATGCCCCAAACCCCAGCCATAAAAAACCTCAAGCAGCCTCTAGAAAACCAAAAGGACCCCACAGTATTGTCCTTCCTCACCCTGCTCTTCCCCACCCAACACTGTTGGGTTTTATTCCTTATTCTTGTGAAGTAACTGAAAGGATGCTGAGGCTTTGGCTTTAACCACAGCAGAGAAATTATGCATTCTGAAATCAGAAGAAAAGGAGGCAGGAAAAAAGCAGGCTCTGATTTTCTCACTATTCATGTCAGGTGAGATGAGTCATTTATGCCATAAGACACTAGAAAAGAAGTCTTTTAAGGATTCATAAAAACATAACACATGCATAAAAGGCTGTTAAGAGGAGAGGTTTGCAATTAACAATGTTACTGTATCACTAACATGTATCTGTGCTGAAACCACTGGGGATTTTAAGCCATTTTCACAAATAAAATATTCTATTTTAAGGATAGCATTGAGCTCCTTAACAGTAACCGGGAAAACTGCCTGGGAAGGCAGAGCAAAACAGTCAGATTCCTGAGCCAGATGGAGCCACTTTGCCCCTGATCAATCACTGTCTGTTATTATCCTTAAATGACCCCCAAAATAAAATACGTCCTGGAAAATAAACACAAATTTTGTGCTAACCACTCGGCTTTCGACGTTAACATCCTTCCCCCAGACTCAGTGTTTTTAGAAGGAACAGTGAACGTTACCAATAGCAACTGCAAAATGTCCCATCAGATTCAGATGTTGATTGTTCTATACAGAATTGATATGACATAATGGTAATGATTCCAGAAATTAGAATCACTTTATTTCTACAGTTACTGCCTGCTATGCACTGATTTAAATCACTGCTCCTCACGGGGAGGGACTGGCCCTGGGTGCACCATCTGGCCAGGAGCTGGGTCCTGCAAACATCTCTCTTTTTGCACTGCAACACCACTTTTTTCTGTTTGTTTTAAAGCCAAGATGGGGTTCAAGTTCATCCCCCTTCTGCTATGACTTGGGTGCCATTCAGCACGCTTCTCTGGCCACAGCCATGCATCCTTGCCCTTATCGTCATGCACCCAATCTAAAAATAAGGAACCGCGAGGCTGTGCAAAGACAGCGCTGTAAACAGAATTTAGAGACGTAATCTGACAAGAGACGTTCAAAATAAACACGTACTGAGGGTGCTGGCCGGGACCCACGGACCTTGGGACCAGTCCTGGTTTCTGTTCAGAGAGGCTTACCTCAGGAGTCCATATATATAATATATATACTATTTAATGCATATATTTATATATGTATAATGTGTTTTAGATATAATAACATGATCTCAAGTTAAATATAACAATATGCTACTATAAATTTAAATATTATATATAATACTTATTTTATATGTATATATAATGTCCATGAAAATGTGTGATCTATTGTGTGAATCACAAATTAGCAATTAATTTTGCAAATCCTGGATCGGACTGCTCGACCATACATCTCTTCAGCACTCTTCCTGGCCATGACATATCTCCCTTTCTTCCTTTAAATTAGCACTGCAGATGAAACTGGATGCCTCAAGGCTTCGTTAACGCCAGTCTGAATCTGGCCCAGCCAGATCTAAGAAGGATTAAAAGCTGTTCTCCTCCCTTGCATGTTAAATGACCTTAATACAGAGTTTTGTGTGTGCACACCGCTGTGCTCTATACCAGCCGGCAAACCCAGGAGAGCCCTACAAATGCACAAACCCACGGACCAAACAGCCGGGACTCGAGGCAAAGCTTTCTCCTGCCCAGGAACAGGCATAACAGGGCTAAGGGGTGAAAAGAGAAAAAAAAAAAAAAAAAAAAAAAAGACAAAAGAAAAAGACTTCAAGGAGATAACAGTTTATTCATATCAACAGTATTCTGCAGAAATATTGCTGGTATGATGTGGTATTCATGGGGAGGTCATGGAAGGACACTGAAAGCAAATGTGAGATGTAATTTTCCTAGGAAAGCTGAATATGCCACAGAATGGCAAACCTGATCTTTTGTGAAGAACTCTTATATTTCTTAGACCTTAACAAACATCAACCAGCCCCTCTCCAAAATCCCAGGTCTTCCCAAGGTCAAAGAAAGAAAATTACTATAGATTTTCCAGTGAATGGTGTAGTTGATCTGTAAGGCTTATAAATATTTTTCCCTAGGCTGCCATCTCAGGATTCAACTAGTGGTCCTTAGAAAATCTAGTCCAATTAACTTCTTTTTCTCATTGTTATTATTTTTCAAATGCAGAACCATATTCTGGTGGTTTCTTATTCCACCTGCTGCCTGCACCCGCTCCTCCGTAGGGGCTGCCAGCAAGACCTTTGCTTCCAGGCGCCCCAAAACACTTGACTGAAAAAAGAAGCAGTAGGTCACACAGGCCCTTGCACACTCCATTTCACCACCCATGACATGTTTTAGGTGAACCGATGTTGTTTCAGCTAAATTAATGTGCTTTCAAGAAAGGAGTTAATCCTTTTTGCTTTTACAAGAGGAGACAACTGCTCCTCTGTAAAGCAGAGCTCTTGTTTTCAAATCACTACACAAGCATTAATGATAATCCTCAGGCTTCCCCGATGCTGCTCCGGGTTATCACCAGCACAAAGCGAGAAGCAGGGCTTAGAGATGAAGTGGTTTGCAGGGAGGGCATGCATTTCTGCTTTTCAAGGGTTTGAAGTGGGTAGTTGCCACAAATCAGCTCTCAAAATGCCCCAGATTAAAAAAACATTTGGTTACAGTCTGGTGAGTGGGTGAGCAACAGTATCTGCATTACACAAGGGGTTTAAGCACAGAGATTAAGGCGTGTATTTTCACAAATGATTTCTGATTCTGGATGGCTTCCTCCTTTATCATGGCACAAGTTTTTGACAGCTGAAAAATCAGGCATTTGCTTGTGTAATTTCAGGAAAGAACAAGAATTGCAGTACTCAAAACTAAAAGCCATTTTTTGGCTATTAGTCCTACTTACTATATACCTTATTTTCCTGCGCTAATATAGGCCAATTAAAATTTTCTTATTGTACTTCAAAGAGAGGTTGTGTTGCCTCTCTGAAATGCTTAAGCAGCACAAAGCAAAGTCACGTCACTGCCACCAACCCTGCTCCGTGGCAGGAGCTGAGCCTGCACCCCAGGCGCCCAGCCCTGCACTATCAGACCCTGTGGTTCAAGACAGACTTTCAAGGAAAGCACGTTTCCTGGCCTGGAGACACGTACCAACAGAGACAAGATGCAAATTTTACCAAATCTGCCTCAGAGCCACGCTTTTTCTTTTCCTCCCCCCGCCCCCCTGCAGAGCATCCGAGCGCAGCGTGCGGAGGAAGGATGCGTCAGGCTGGCACATGCTCCCCCTGGCACACGCCGAGCAGCAGGCAGGACTGAGCTCACCGCGACACTCGCCTCGCACACACGGACTCAGATAACCTCTCAGGTCCTGCTGACTGCCACAACGCTGCTCCTTGGCACTTCGTCACCCATCATCAGCACCAATGGAGTAAATCAAACCCGAGGCACATGGCAGGGATGCTTTTCAGCTGTGCCATCTGTAAGGGGTCACGGTAATTCCCACGTGAGCAGGCACTTTCTTTTCTTTAATCTCCAGGGTTTTAAGTACATTTCATCCAAAAAAAACCCAAAAAAACCCCACCAAAACCAAAAAACAACAGCAACAAAAGAAAAACCGACCAAACACCTCCAAACCCCTACTTTCTTCTGCAACTGAAACTAAGAAAATACTCATTTTATCAGTTTACCAGGAAAGTTCACCCCCACTTTCTAATGTCGTAGCCTCACTGACGGTCCTGCCCTCACCAGGGCTGAACTACAACATGAATTGCTCAGCGCTGGCCCCTCTTGACACTTGAGCACAGCGGGCTTCTTTTCAGCCATAAGAATTTGAATGAAACGGGCAGTTCAGTCAAGCCTATGCACACAGTTCACTGTGAGTTCATCTGAATGCAACCCAACAGCTTTACCTGTCACTGAGACCAACCTAAACAAAACCACGGTGCTGCATGGGTTTGGGGCAGCAGTAGCGAGCAGGCTGGGCACAGCAATGCAGGCATCACCCCCCACAAGCCAGCCAGTGGATCCGGACACGCATCCCCCTGGCCACCGCATCTTGCAAGCTGAGCGGAGCCTCTACAAACCCCTTATAACATGGAGCAGTGTCCTGGTTTCTGCTGGAATAGAGCTCATTATTCTTCTTAGCAGCCGGTGCAGCGCTGTGGTTTGGATCAGTATGGCAATGATGTTGCTCACACGGGTATTGTAGCTGCTGCTAGGTCGGTCTTACGCTAAACCAAGGACTTTCCGGTTCCCCCAGCCCTGTCAGCGAGCAGGGGCACAAGGAGCCAGGAGGGAGCAGAGCCAGGACAGCTGACCCAGACTGGCCAAAGGGCTATCCCATACCATAGGGCGCCATGTCCAGTATGTAAACGGGGGGGGGGGGGGGGGGGGGGGGGGGCGCGGGGGGAGTTGGCTGGGGCTGCCAGTCACTGCTGGGGGACTGGCTAGGCATCGCTCCGTGGGGGGCGAGCAGCTATACTGGGCATCGCTTGTTGGGTTTTGTTTCCTTTGGGTTTTACTCCTCTCTCTCTCCTTTTCATTACAATTCTTCTTTATATTATATTTCATTTAATTTCAATTATAAATTGTTCTTATGTTAACCCACAAGTTTTACCTTTTTCCCCCAATCCTCCACCTCATCCCGCTGTGGGGCCAGGGGGAGCGAGCAAGCGGCTGCTGGGTACGCAGTTGCCAGCTGAGGTTAAACCACAGAGTGAGCTCTGTCCTCCCAGAGAAGCATCCTCTCTGATGGAGGACCACGCCATCAGGCTTTCTCATTGCACATGCTGAATTGCAACCCTGAGTGCAACGCTGTGGGCTGCCTTGTACCGTCTGTCCCCATTGGTACCCGTTGAAAGACAGCATCACACTGGAATGCATCGGAAAACAGCACTTTATGCCAGTGTATACGATTACACTGTATCCCATCCCTTAAAGACTTAGATAAATATGTACACAGCCATATATGTGTACATATAAATATGTATACCTACATATTTGAGTGTTTCCTCTCTGTCACGGAGGCTTCCCTGCCAGGTGTTCGGAGGAAGGTGCTGAATATGATAATTCCTCCCTACCATGCTGATTCCCTTCAGCCCAGGGTAAAATCCTGCAGGATCTCACTATAAGGGGACACACAGGAAAGTGATCCCACCAGCAGAGATCAGATTACAACACCACGATTCAGATGTCTAAACTGCTTCACTTGAGATTTATTCGCATTTCACCCAGAACATCCTGATACTGTTGCCCTTAAAGGCCCAGTTCCTGGGCTCAGTGAGGGTTTCTGTTTTAATAGCAACAGCTTGAAGAAAACTTGCACCCTAAATCCTTAAAGCCAGTGAGATAAAACATACAGAAGTAAATAAGTAATCACCCCTGAATCTCAAACTGTATTAATGCTTAAAACCTCACAGCTTTTAACCCATTCTCATGAGCTATGTAGAACACAGAGATTTTATTTTTAAATTTTTTGTAGCTCAGAGATTTTTTTTTTTTTCTGATCTGGCGATGCTACCAGCCAGCCAGCTGTTTGGAAACAACTGAAAGATGTTGGGAAGGGGGCTGCAGGAGGAGAGAAAACCCCGGTAATGCAAGCTGAAGTGAGAAGCACTGTTTCATAAATCTGACCGGCATGAATACGATAATGCCTAAGTAGTGAAATTTATTCTCCAGCATCCTCCCAGTACTGAAAAGGCTTCAACGAAACCCAGGGCTGAACAGCCACAACAATGCTGGGGCCCACGGGGCATAATTTAGGAGAGGAAATTAATAGAACT
This sequence comes from Falco peregrinus, assembly GCF_023634155.1. Taxonomy (NCBI): domain Eukaryota; kingdom Metazoa; phylum Chordata; class Aves; order Falconiformes; family Falconidae; genus Falco; species Falco peregrinus. The sequence continues at coordinate 121,876,445 of NC_073723.1, forward strand.
GAATGCAAATAATCATCTCCCAAAAGAGCCCAGACGACCTCCAACAGCAACGCTTGCCTCGGCAGGCTCTGATTTCCATTTCTGGGGAGCAGGGCAGCTGGGAATTTCCCTCCTGCCTGCTGCTGGTGGGGCTGGCTTCCGAGCACAGGAACCTCCCAAGAAAAGGCCTATTCTGGAGGCCACTCTGCTTGAAAAAACTCTTTATTTAGCCAATATGCATCCGAACTTGGACACAGCTGCAGTTTCTTAGGGCTCTCCAGGCTTCCTCACTCAGCATCCTGGCTCCTGTTGGCACATTGCTCCCCTCCTCGATGCTGTCAGCACTGTGACCCCTCCTGTCCCTTCCCATCACCAGGACACCTGCCCACTCCTGTCTTTACTGATGCCTCCTGCTATGCCCAAACCCATCCTCTTTTTCAACAATTCCCATCAGCAGTGATGCTCTTACCCAAAACACAGTAAAATACAGAAGCCCAGAAAAATTGCCACATGCTTCCCAGCACTGACACTGCAAATGGTCAAAAGATGCATTAAAGCAAATATCACTTGTCCTCCTACATCCATTAGGTTCTTTTTCATTAATATATAAATCAAAGAACTGTGTTTGTTCTCCACTAAAAATAAGTGATCCTGCAGTTTTAAGACAAATCAGATTGTTTCACCTGGGGGGGAGGGGGGGAAGCCAAATTACTGGGGAGGGCGGAATAAAGAATATCCTGCACTCCCGTCATCTTAGAGGAGCTGGGAAGAGCTGTATCACATCCTTAGACAGAAGACAAGAAAAACCATCCACACTGGTGTGAAGAAAGTAGGAAATGTTCCAGGTAGGGAAACAGGATAAACAAACATGATTATTCCCAACTAAACATTAGATCAAGCATGTCTATCACCTGGAATGCTTAGCACCCAAGCACTGCCTGTGGAGGCACTCTCAGTCCCTCCACCTCCAGCTTTAGAAAAGGAAAATAAACCAGGAAAAAACAGCAGATATCCTGTATATATATAGGAGATATCTCCACATACACAACCCTCCCCTCTCCCCCTGAATTTTTTTCTCTTGCTCTATAAGATAGATAGTAAGGGGTCCTGGATGTCTAGCCATCAAGGAGCTTATGGTAGAAACTCTACAAATTGGATAATTTGAAATGGGAGAAAGCACTTGAACTTGTGCACAAGGAATGCTGGCCCCAGAAGGGAGTGTGGTGACCTAACTGGTCTTTTTCTTGAATCTGCTACATTCATCTCCTAATACTTTACCAATGTTAGCCCCTTTCCCATGGTTTGCATGTGTTTTTTAAAGTCCTTCAACCACCATCAGTACCTCAGCAAGGGAAACCTATTAAAAAAAAAATTTAAAAGCCAAAAAAAAAAAAACCCAACAGAGCATTCTGTTGCATCAGGTCACAGAAATTTTGGTTTTGTATGATTTCTCCCTCTGGAAAAGGTGCAGCCCTTCCTGGAGGCGGTGTGGGGCTGCCACAATGCTTGGGCAGAGCCGGTGCTGGACCACTGCAGCTTCACCCTCGGGACGATCACAACCACAGCACAGGCACGTGTGGATACACACCTGAGAGCAACATTTACCATCATAACACAGGAGTCACTTCAAATTTTGCTTTTTGGTCTGTTTTTTACATTTTTAGTAAACTGGTCAATACTTTCTAAATCTGTGTGTGGCATCCCTTGACTCTGCTCAGACCAGCTGAGCCCAACCGCACCAGTCTGGGTAGCTTGAGGCATCACGCTGCCGTGCAGCACAGCCCTTCAGTAAGCACCCTGCACGCACTTTGCCAAACCTGGACTTATTCCCACTTTTCTCCTGATGCCAGCAAGCACCTACCCTTCCTGCTAAAGAGCCAAATGCTGCTAGAAATTTTACGTGTATACCTACACATATTTGCAAGTATATACATATGTACATCTATATGTACATATATACATGTATTTACATAATATACTTTCATTAAAAAGCAAGCTGTTCCAAATGACCACAGTGCCAACTCATTAAATTAGATCTTCTCTTTAAAAGATTGCCACAGCTACCAACAACATACCATTTATATTTCTTTCAAATGCTACCTCACAAACCAGACAAGACTTTAAGATTCATCTTTCTGCCAGTTCAGGATTTCCAGGTTAAAACAACTTCCAGGGACTTTTTTTACCCACCAGACATCCTTTGTTATGCAGATGGTGTGGGGGGAAGAGTGTGGCTGAGCGCAGCTGAATACACTGGGCTGACTGATGTCTCACACACCTGTGAGAATTGCCGTGGAGCACACCACCGGGTTGGGTAACCAGGGCTTTCCTATTGCAGAGGCTCAAATAATAAGAAACTGGCTTTTCCCCCCAACTGGGTTCCACAAGCATTTTGACTCCAAGCCTGCAAACAAGTTATTTTAATTCTGAGAGTTTAGCTTTACTGCATGCAAGACTGTCATCTCCTCACCACTGTGGTCTGGCCCTGTGCCCACGTGTGATGCTTTTCTAAAAGCCAAGCCAAGCTGCAGTGCTAAGCTGCAAAAATGTACAGGTTGGAGCGGGACAGGCATTACGAGATTAAATGACCCAGCAGTGGGGTTTGAAAGAGGACAAATTCATATCCAGTGACCAGCTGGTGGGATTGGTGTCACCTTGGAGCCCACAATAACCTGTCCCAGCAATGGGGGTAGGAACAGAACAGAGACCAAGACCATCATCCTTCCCCCAGGCTACTGGCCTCGCTGAGTTAGGGCTGAGCAACACGGAAGGAGCTCACCAGGAGATGTGCTTGCTCGGCACCTCCCTTACAGACAGGGCTCTCAAGCTAACAACAAAAATACCCTTGAATGCAGCCCTGACAGTCAGTCTGGAAATGACACTGAAAGGCAGTGCTTCTGCCAAAGAGAAAGCAACAGGGAGAGCTTTATATCATCCCAAGTCAACTGCTGAGGTCTCGAATAAATACCATCTGGAGCTTTCTTGCAGATCTGCTGCCTCTCCTCTCAGATGTAGGATCTACCTAACATACCGCACAGCAGCTGCAAATCTGGGCAGGCTTCCTGCGAGCCATGAAGCCGTTCATCTTCACCTGCAAAAAACATTGGCTGTGTAAAACACACCGCAAGCGGGAGGAAGTATGTACAAATTAATTACCTGCCTGAGGCGACTTGATATTTTCCTTAACTAGGTCAAATAAACTGTAGCAAACCACTCTGTCTCCCGCTCCCCTTAAAAAAATACCGAGTTGCAGGTTTAATGAACTGAGCTTCCTTCCAAAAATAGTTTTGCAGGTTGAGACTGCAGCTTCCCCTATCATATGAGATGTACACCACAAAAGAAAGAAAAATAAGTCAGTGTTGAGCGTGTTGATACCCAACCTGTACAGGACCAGACTTCAGAGCTTCTAGCTGCAAGTAACAGATACCCATTTGATGCATTAGGAATAAGACTTTAGGATTTTCACCTTTAAGCCATCGGTTGTTCAATGCCTGAAGCAGCTATGGTGTTCCTGTTATCCAGACTTAGGGTCCCAGCCGGAAGAATCTGAGGGCATGACTTCACCTGCCCTGGTCCCATGTCATCATTCCACTGGTGTTAACCAGGGATAGCGTGCTACTAAATCACAGCAGAATCCTTGGCCCTCCTTTTGCACAGAAACACAAGAACCAACAGTCCCAGGCAATGGAGGCATCGGTGCCTGTGCCATGGGTGGTGCAGCTGGTGTTCTCAGAGCAGCTGACACCCCTTTTGTCCCTGGAGGTGGCCAGGCAGGCTCCAGTGGGCACTTATACTAGCAATGCTTTTGAAATTGCTGCTCAGACTGCACTTGTCTAGGGACAGACGCGAGGCACATCACAGGCAGGGAGATGCTCACCTGCAGATGGTCGTGCTGTACCCAAATATAGAAAAAGCAATACATCCAATTCCATGGTAGTCCAAAAGGGACGATGAGCTGTTGGCTTCTTCTTCAGCAGCCCAGGCTCCAGGGGGAATCAGTACTAATAAATAAAGCCAAGTGACACTAGGCAAAACTGGCACAGTCCCAGTGGCAACAAACAAAAAATGTGGCACAAGACATCCTGGATAACTTGTTGTCTGCAGAATTGCTTCACATGTACCTGTGGGATGTGCCAGGTTGCACCAGCCTTTGCACTTGAGCTCACACTCACTCCATAGAGAGGAAGAAAATTTCTCAGACCTGGAACTCTTCCTCTTCCCTTGGTACGCTGGAAAACCTATTTAACAAGCTCCTGCAAGGCTATAAACAACCCTGTATTCTCCAGTAGGAAACAGCACTGGGGGAACCTGGAGTCATCTAGAAAATTAATAGGGAAAATCCTGAGTCAAAAGCAAAACACAGTACAAAAGTTTCATTCACCAGTGGATCTTGCACCAAGAGTCAGACATGGCAAGACCATTGCATTTTAAGACTGACTCATTTTTCTGGATCCATGTGAAGACACCACGCTCATCTGTTCACAAATTTCCCACCAGGAATATGGGAATCACTTACAAATGCACTTGTAATTACTCTGAAATTGTACTGTCTGCTTTTGCTGCCGGGTTCTGCCCAAAGCCATAACGCAGCACACAGGCGCCGTACCGCTAGAGCCAAATGCAGCTGAAACACACCTGGGCTACAGAGGATTTCTTTTAAAGGAGGCAGCATATCCAAAGCTGTACCAGTGAAAGAGCATGCTTAGGGCTTTCAGGCACCCTGGTAAAAATGAAAGTACAGCTCTTAGTGTTTCGGTTTTAATGCTACAGCAAAAAGGCAAAAGTTCCTATTTTCTTGGGCTTATCATTTCTTTGCAGCCCTGGGACCTCCACACAGACCACAGTGACTTTAAAACATGCCCCATCCAGGTGGGCTAGCTGCAAAAATGCAAAGATGTTAAATTTTGTAACAAGGGATTTCTCTGAGACACTGATATTTTGAACACATCAACGGGGAACCCTACATCAGTTTGCCCAGCCCTCAGAAACCATGAAATGTTGCACCATGAAGCAGAAAATTGAGATGACCAGGGATTGTTCACACTTTTTCAACAATTGCAGAGCTTGTTTTCACTTCTGTCCCAGCATGGGTGTTGCTAACATCCCTATAGTCTATCTGGGCAGTGAAAAGGAATAGCAAGAAGAAAAAACCCAGATGACCAGTAATACAAACATGATTGATTTATCAAAAACAGCACTGCTGTTTTAAATCAAAGTAGTGAACAGTTACTGTTTTGGCACACTAGTTAACAATCAAAATCAACAACTGCTTGTAATTTCACTGGTGGCCTATAAAAATCCTCTCCAAAACCACTACTGGTCGTCTTCCATCAGTGAAGACTGCCCTAAGAGCCATCCACTCAGGCAGCTTATGCCATTTAGAGTTGTGCTGGGACAATACCAGGGTTTCAACCACAGGATTTTGTCCCTCCTGAATAGTCAGTATTTTCAGCAGCGTACTGCTTTCTCACAGCAATTTCTGATTTACTCACAGATCCTCAAAACAGTTTTTGTACAACTGCTAGGGCTTCAAGCTTTTGGAAAGCTTCAAATCAAATCACAGCTGTACACATAAAATTATGCCTTTTTTTGTTTTTGAAAAGCACAAAAACACCAAGATCTAAAAATATTTTGAAGGAAATAAAATAAACTTTCTCCCCATTCCTGAACAGCATATCTCACCTTTGCTAATAGCTCCCAAACTAAGTTCACCTTCAGCTGTAATAAGAAATATGTCAGAAAATTAAATAGGAATGAAAATAGGACATTATAAAGAATTTCTTCTTGCATTGAGCTACAGGACTTAACACTGGAAATTGCTGCATTTTACAAAGAAGTAAAAAGTACATTGAGTGAACAGCTGCACTTCACATCTATGTTTAATTAAAAAACAGCTGGGATGAAAAGTGGCTGCTTATCAAGAGCTAATATCTACATTTCCTACTAATCTACAGAGTGCTCCATCAGTGGGGCAATAACACATGTAAATATGTACAGACATACCCATATATATATATATATACATATATACACCTACATATGGCATGTATTGGTTTTGCAATACGGCATATTCCAAGGAGTCTTCTGTCCCCATGAAGGGCCCTCAGTCAGGCAGCTACACCACTCTTTAAATAAATGGCATTATAAGAAAATCTGTGTGTCTCATACCAGCAGCATCCAACCTGTGCAGGCTCCTGTGGCGTGCTGAAGCATCAGGTAGAGAGAGGCTGAAGGCAGCATAAACCCCCTGCACCCACTCCTGCGCTCTGAGGGTACTCGGGCATCCTCCCGCTGCCTTGCAAAGCCAGGCAGGCATCAAACCCCATGCTCAGCAGGAAGAAATTAGGAGCAAATGCTATAAATACAGTGGGAGTAAACAGAAGCAAAGAGGCAGAATAACAGGCAACATTTCAAGCAAAATCCAGTGTTGCACATCTCAGAGGATGGGGGAAATTCCCAGGGTCCACATGGCTTTGCATCCCACATTGGGCATTGCATGGGCGTCCGGGCAGAGGGATTCAGGGCTCTGCCCCAGCTTGGCACAGCTGCCAGGGGTTTCCTCCGTAACCCCATTATTACCTTACATTGCTCTACACTTAACAGCTTAAGCCTCTTATCTTCTACATGCTCTGAGTCTTTGCAAATAGCGCTAATAAAAGCAAAGGATTCTCATTACAGGCACAAATCTCTTCCCAGTGCACAGTTGTGGCTTTTTTTGCTCTAAGCACCAGGAAAGAGCTTGGGAACACAAAGCAGCACAGCCTCAGAGGACAAAAAAAAAAAATTAAAAAAATGCAAAGACCAGCTAAGATACAGCAAGTAGAGCCTTTTATTTGCCCCATCCAAGGCCAGCAGCTCCATCCCTCAGAGTTCAAGTTCATGTTCAGAGGGATTTCCAGAAGCCAGCCAAACCTGCTGAGTGTGTTCAAGCAAACACGTTCTCACTCCCATGATTTAACTTTCAGATCTAAACCAAAAAACCAAAACCAACAACAATAAAGAAATCAAGCAAGAGCAGACTGTACTGTCTTGGTATCCTAAGGCCCAAAGGGCAAGCACCAAAGGACCCATTTTTTGCCCTGTACTTCCCGCTGCCAGCTGTGCATCGCTGCTACGACACTTGTTATCCAACATGATGTTGCCTCTGACACTTCAGCTGTGCATCTGCTCTCTGCAGGTCTCCCTTTGGCCTTTAACCTGGGCACTGTCTCCCCACCTTTGATCAAGCATCTGGCAAGGTTTAAGGGCAATTTATGTATGATGATTGTGTTCCAGTGTTAAGCAGATGGAGAATAAAGAAACCCACGGGAAAGGGAGGGGGTTAGGAATGAAACCTAGAATTCAGTTCCTGGTTGTGAACCAGCGGATGAAACCTCTTTCCTCAATCTCCTCTTCCTATGTAGGTGCTTATAATGCCAGTGTCACAGGCTGTGCACACATGAGAGGCAGTACATCCCAAAACGCACAGAGATCTTCATAAAAGCTAATGTCACTCCAAACCAAAACTGGGGGTTTTTTCCCCTCTTTTCCTACTGATTAGGTGCCTGCTACAAGAAATACCATTCCTCAAACTTTTGACTTGCTTCCATTCTCCCAGTAATTTCACAGCTCCTGCCCTGGACTTTGCTACCTTAGAGGAGCAGTAATTTACCATCAGCAGCTGCTAACTACAAACCCCACCAGAGAGAGGGGTTGTTCTACATTTAGCATGAGCAACACAAGGTAGGGGAAAGAAGGGAGATAGCAACCACAGAGGAATAAAACTGGATACCTGTAGATTGTTTGCCCTGTTTATCCTGAAAGCTGTTTCAGTAACACAGAGTTATTTAATTACTAGCTAATGTAGTCTAAAAGACACAAAAATGCCTTTCTCACAGGTTATCAGTACACCGTGCTCTGCAGAGGCTTCAGGGTCAGATGTTCACCATGTTCCCTGTCCATCAAGCAGCATTGGGATAAGCAGATAATGAGAGACTACAAATAAATATCTAAGCTGGTTCCCAGCAAAGTTTTGCACAGATTAAAAAGGACAGAACATCTCGTTGTCAATTAAAGAGGCCAGCAGGGATTTGTGAGCTGTTGCACTGGTTCCTCCGCTTGCTACCACAGCCTGAAGTTTCACAGGCACATGGGGAAGGTGGCAGGGCTCTGCCTGCAAGCCTGCGTCTCGTCCGGCTAGGGGCCTTGGAGAGACTGCAGCACACCAGGGACCCTCCACATCCCAGCATCGCTGCGACTGCTCCTCTGCCACCGCCCCGGGATGCTCTGGGTGGGTGGCCGCAACCAGAGCTTGCAAACACAGGCAGCACTTCGGCGCTGTGTGCAGGGAATAGCCGCAGCCTGACAGATAGTGTTGGCAAGTCGTTAACACAAAGCATTTCCTAATCCCTTGTTCATTTGCAGTAACTCTGTAATCAAATCCCAAAGCAAAGCTCCTGGCAATCACAAGGCCAGCCCTGATCCTGCCGTTCCTGATCCTGCCGTTCCTGATCCTGCCGTTCCTCTGTCTGCAAGTGGCCAGCAGGATGGGAGAGCCTGGGCAGAGCACGCTCAGGCCAGCACGCAGGTCTGATCATTACAGTTTATCACAAAATCACTGCATTTCATTGAAACCAACAAAATGCAGACCAGTGTCCGAGGGATCTGAAAGCGCAATTATATCAAAAGGAAACCTGCATTTTGTTGAGATTATTTTCCCTTTCTTCCCTCCCTTCTCCGTGCTGTCGGTGCTGGCAGGTGCCCCCTGTTCAGATGAAACCTGCCCAAGGAACCAGCCCCTGTGATATTACATCCACCCTCAGATGCAAACAGCATGAGCATCAAAACATTCCTGTTAACATCAACTAGATTAATATAGATCACGCAAGTATTTCAAAGTATGCCTGCATGCATATTCATCTTTATCTGGATAATGTGTAACACCAGCCCAGCAAAGCCCATGTCTAATCAGAAATGCTCTGTTTGAAAGCACTGAGCTGCCCTTCACACCACACCAGCCAGCATTTGCTCTTCTTCTTTTTTACCTCCCTTTCTTTTTTTTTAACACTGTGACTCTTCAAAGAGAATTTTCCACACTTTGGACACATGCTGTGTTTAAAGGCTTGGGAAGCCTTTTTAATTTGAAAAAGGCACCACTGAAAACAGAAACACTTGAAAGGAAAAGCACTCAGGAAATATTAATACGAAAGAGGTGGGATCCATGTGTTTTCCTTTGAAAAGTTCTAATATCTGAAAGCTCAAACATACCTTGATAGACAACAGCAGGTCAGCCAGGATGTATGACATGACATTTCTGTTGGCCACAGGTTCTTTCTTCTTTCCTTTTAAATAATTATGCAATGGTTTAAACTCTGGAGGCTGCTTACAATCCATATGTAATAAGACTGTCATGTTTGAACAACTGATTATGCAGACTACAAATATGCAAGGATGTATTTAATTATCTGAAATTACAGGGTAAGGGGTTGCATTTTTTTCACACATAGTTGGATGGTGGTTTTTTTGAAAGATCTAAAGTCAGTTTACAGTGTAAGAGGAGTCGGGACCAGCCTGGTGCCAGTGAAGATCCTGGAGCAGAGGGTTGCAAGTATTTATGAAGAAAATGCACAAAAGTATTAGTTTCAAAATTAAGTCTCTAAATCTAAGTCAAAAGCATCCACCTCAAAGCATGGGATGCAGCCATTTGCTCTCATCTGAAATATTCCTGAGTTAAAAATGCAAAATACTGTGGCAGCCTGGAATCAAAAGCGGAGTGCAACCAGATGAGACAGTGGCCATGCTCTTGGGCTCACGACAAGGGTTTTGCACAACATTTAACTTCAATGACTATGAGAACCCCCAGCTCTTCTCCTTAGTTTTTTTGCTGGCCAGGTCAACCAAAGCTCGGCACCTTTGCTGGCAACACAAGGATGCTCCCCTCAAGCCTCAGTGCTTTGGAGATGCCTGGATGTCTCCTGCTCAAGGGCCAGACCAATCTGCCCAGTTGGTGAAGTGCAGTAAGATGACAGGGCTGAGGTACAGCCCATGTGGTCGTTCGACTACACGTGTGCCAACCTGCTTTGAGGAAAAGCTGTGAGAAAAGAAAGAGGAACGGGGGGAAATGAAAATTCGGTTATTCATGATTTTCTTCTAGAGTCCAAGTGCTATTCCAGTGAACACGGGTCACATGGGACTTTCAAGGCTGAAATGCTTCTGTAACTCAAGCATCTCCCTACTGCCTTTCTCATGCATTTACACCCTGAAACACTCTTCCCAACAACATGTCAACAGTTTCTTAATATTGCTGAAACCACAAATTTACACCAGCTCTTTTCTCAAATTTCTCCAGTGTCCTTCCAGACTAATACAAAACACCTACTGCCTGGTGAGTCTCACTCTGAAGAACAATGAATGATTCCTCATCAGCACACTGCAAAGGACAAACTCCACATCTCACACTGCCTCAAAAAGCTGCAATCATTCACATTGTCATCAGGAAATGCGGCATGCCTTCAGCTTCCGAAATCATGCCGCGCTCTTTGTATTGCATCCCATTAGCTCCAAGATAATAAATAATGACAATGTGCAGCACTAACATAACACTTCTATTCTTGGAGCACAAAACACTTTATGAATGCATGCAAACACCATTAATGCAATTTTGCAAGTGGGGAAACTGCATGGAGAGCTTTGGTTATTTTTTTCCTGAAGTCCTATAGGGAGTGAAGTGGTGGAAAGTTGTTCCTTTAACCCAGTCCCATGGTGTATTTAGGCACAGAAAAGCCAGCAGTGGAGTTAACTGCTCAGATGAGACAGGCTAACTAGAAGGTGTGAAAGTTTCTCCCTCTCTCCCATATTTTGTTTGCCACTTTGGACCCAGCCAAAGCCGGCAGCGGCTGCGGTTTGCGAGCTCCTGTGCAAGCATTCAACACTTCCCAGGGCTGTCATCCACACCACGAGTATCTAAACAAAACAAACCCACCGAGCAGAGCTGCAGGGGCTATGTGTCCTCCTCGTGAGCCCAGACAACGCTCCATTGAGGTGAAATACTGACAAGCAAAGGTGGATGAAAGTATTCTGCCAGGGTTCATACCCAGAGCTGACTTCCCGATCAAAAATTAGACCCTTTCCTTCCCAGCACTGAGATCCAAGCAGCACTCCCACACAACAGCTCATCCCGCAGCTAAAATATTGCTGATTTATATGTCACCTGGATGTTTCTCCAGAATCACATCCGGATGAGAAAAGTGATGGACTAAGTCAAGAGGTCATCTATTTGGTGCTTTGGGCTAAGCAGCCTTTCTGCAGCTGAGCTCCCTCATCTCCACAGTGGAACAGAGACTAACACCAAAGCAAGCAAACCAGAAGGATACACAAGATTAAAGAGGAAATAATAAACCTAAAGTAAATGGGAATGTGTGATTCCTGACAGTGGGGACAGACGGTATTTTGTTCTTTCTCCATAAAAAGCATCTAGATGCATGCTGGTCTGTAGAAGATCAGGAAAATACACTGTGCCCAGGATTGTGAATGGACTTACCAGACATAGTATGTGCTGGGCAATTATTAACTTTTATGTTACTTCAAGAAGAATACATAACACTCACATACACATTAGCCTTGGCTTCTTTAATACCCACGGCAATTTAAGCAAGCACAGAGAATGCCTGTATAGCAGAGAAAATAACAACCAAAACTCATAGCAATGCATACATTGCAGGCAGGGGAGGAATAAAGTAAGATCTGTAAGGCAAAGCACACCAGCTAAAGCACTGTTTGAATTAACAACACAGAAATGAGGAAGGGCTCTCCAGCGGTTAAGCAAGCAGCCTGGCTAGTGGCTTAAATAGTATAGGCTGCACAATTTATTTTGAAGCCAATAGAGAAAAACAAATCTGCTGCTGAAGTAAACCAGAACACATTTATATGGTTACAGCAGCAGCTCAAGCTGACAAAATTGGAGCTAAATATTGGCACACCAGGCATGCCAACACCACCGCACTGTTTGCTACCATCCGGCCTCCCTACATTGGATGTCAAGATGAGGTGACACAGAGGTGTCACCCCTGGGCTCTGTTCTGGTGCAGGGCTGTGCTGCATGACAAGGACCATGCAGATGCTGCAGCCCAGCTCCTCGCAGCCTGTGCAGGGACAGGTTTTGAGCTGCAGCCCAGTGCAGGGTCTTCTCCCACCACAATGCACAGGAGCAATGTGGCATAACAGAAGGTGGCCTTGGAGAGCTGCCTCCAGATGGTCCGGCTTCTGAGTGGGACACCTCCCAGTGAGACAGAGGGGAAAACAGGGATGCAGCAATGATTACATGGGTTACTTATTCCCTACTGCTTGCTCTGTGATAAATGATTGCCTACCCTAGCCAAAATGCAACAGCTCGGTTTGTTAACACCAAAACACATCCATCCTCCACAGGCTGATTACATTCAGATATCCACAGGCAGCCTATTGAAAGTCTATTTTTTATTTTTGCAAGAGTTGGGCAGAGCTTAATTAACCAACCTAGTGGAATAGGGAATAAACAAGCCAAACCGTGAGTGCACAACTACAGGGCAGGCTGCAAGGACAGAGGCACTGAGCTGATGAGTGGCATCTGGCACCAAAATTTTACATTAAACTTTTAAAAGGAGTGAAGCTTCAGCCAACAAAGTTTCCTTAAAAAAAAATAAAATATCAGAAGTAGACTAAGGGAAGGCCCAGAAAGCTTTTTTTGAATAAAAAGCTTTGTAGAAACAGAAAAATCTGATAAATGTTTGCTTATTTGCAGTGGTTTACTGAAAGGGGTGTTTTCCCGCTTTGAGAGGCTTGCTGTTTTCATTACCCCAAGACTAAATTTTCTCTGTAAAAATGACAGTAATCTCTCAAATATTAGTGAAGCTGCATTAAATCTTCCCTTGTTGCCTAAGAAAGTTGGTATGGTGGGTTTTTTTAAATCTTAAAAAAGTTCACTTCCAGTTCTAGATTAAAACCCCCAAACCATCACCATGCAGTTCCCTTTATGTGCTGATGCACTAGACCTCCAAACGATGCACAGCCTGCCTCTGTGGGTTTATTCCTTCTTTGCTGTTGGATAGGGGGGTATTTCCCAATCCAAAAGCCTTTCTGTCTGTTGGGGGGTGTTGTGGGGCCCACAGCCACCACATGTGGGCATTTTTCAGCAAAGAGCCTTAGCGCAGTGACAGATAGAGCACCGGATGGAGCTGTTACTTCCTCCTCTGTTCATAAACATCTCCATTACAGTGAAGACCTATTTTACTAGGCAGAAGATTTTTCCATCTTCTCTTGACCATCAGCAATCTAGGCAGGAACTGATCTACCTCCAAGGTTTTTTTGGTGGAAGGGACCTCATCTCCAGCCTCTCAGCTTTATGCTGCCCTTTGGTGTTTCTGCCAGTTAGAAACACCACAAGCAGAGGTTCAATTTGCACCATCACTGGTTTTCAAGGACCCATCCCAAGACCGGGATTTTGCCATGGAGCTGAGGACAGAAGCAAGGTGATGAGGTGATATTCCCTTTGCAGACTGACTTGCAGGAAACCTGCAAACTCTCCTTTGCATCAGCTGGAGCTTTTTGCCTTGCATTGCTACTGCTTTAAGACATTGGAAAAATTAAACGATCCAGCTTTTTGTTGAAAAATGCAAGACTTCAGTCTTGTTCAATCTATATGGAAGGAACAACCCAATTTACATAAACCCAGAGCTTGAAGAGGCCTTTTTTCCTATTTACCCTCCTGAGAAATGCCTCTCAGCGATATGTCAGGGGGACTGCTGGGTATTCCCAGCATTTCTGCAAACAGAAGGTGCATGAATTTAGTAAGGGGCGAGTCCTTCAAAACTGTTTCCTCTCCACCCAGCTCATTTCAAGCCCCACCTGACAGACCTGAAGCCAGCTGTTCCTCGAGCTGGGATTTCTGCAGAATTTGTGACTTTTTCATAGTAGAGAATTTGGGATAAATGGCATACAAATGACTGCTCTCAGAAGACCAGTGACAGAAGAGTTCATGACTTTCCACCTTTTCCCCATCTGCTACAAAAAGAAGGGGGAAAGGGAGAGAGCTCACAAATACTCACCTCCAGCCCCACAATCCAGCTGGAAAGGAGCAGCCACAGCCGGGCAGCCCCCAAGGGCTGGGGCTGTAAATGTTGCCAAGGGCTGCAGCACCATTGCAGCCATCTCCTCCTATGGCATCTCTGCATGTTGGTCTCAAGGGAAGGCACGATGCTCTGCCGTGCCGATAAAAAGGGCACCTGCTGAGGGCTGCAGTCACCTCCTGTGCCTTAAAAATTCAGCATGGAAATGCAAGGTCGAAGGTGGGACAATATCGCAGACATTTTCAGGGGAAATTTTCTTTTTTTCCCTTGAGTAAAAAACTAGGGAAACATTTTAAGCATTGCATTTTCATTCGGCAAGGAATCGTTATTAATGTCCATCAAGACACATTAAAGTTCTCCCACCAGCTTGCAGAAAAAAAAACCCAAACCAGACCATTTAAACCCTTAGAAGGAGGTTTCTGTTTAAGCAAGGATACTATAGGATGAAGCACGCACGCAAAGGCTATCACTCTTGTATGCAGAAGCTTCCACCCAAGGAGGTCACTGCAGAGACATCTTAATAACAATCCTTACCACATGCAAGTCCAGTAGTTTCAATGTAATTGGAACGTCAGGGTTGCAGCATAACTAAATGTTTTAAAGAAAAAAGTGTCTTTCAAAGTGCTCACAAGATCAACAGCACCCAGTTCTATGTAGTCATTCCTCTTGTCAGGGTAGGCTTTAGCTGGCACCATTTCATTAACACATGTAAATTACACAATCTGTAATTTATACATAGGGCATCCTGCTAGAATTTCAAGCCATTACAGCAGCAAATAAATTCCACCATACTCATGGCTGCTGCATCTCTAAATCAAACCTAGCTGCATGTGGCCCTTACATACTACTGCCCCTTAGTTAATCTGAAGTAATGACAGCAACTCCAGCATCAGGGAGGATAAAAGCCTTGCTGTCGGATGGGAGCAACTTCCTGGGGATTGTCTTTGACCCCTGCCTCTTCCTCAGTTCCAGAATGCAATGAATTGGCAAAGGATTTAGCCCGAGTGAGGCTTCATTAACACTTTTTCCTCTGAACAAACCACACATTTTCATGGAGCAAGGCTGCCAGGTAGTAAGAGAAACACCTTTAAAAGGAAGGGCCCAATGAACCCGAGTAATCAGCTCACCAGCATTCTACAGCAGTGCCTTTGCTTTTACGTTTCAAGGTATGCAACTTTTCAGGAGATACTAAAAATAAACCTAGAGCAGAAAAATAAATCACTAACATCTATGTCAGAGCCTCACTCAACTCCCATAGTACCTGGAGACCTGAGAATATTCAGACTACACAGAGATCCCACAGCAACGCCAAGGCGTGGAATCAGGAATTACACAGCAGGCAGCGGTATCCTCATAAAATCATGGGCATCATGCAAATTGAGACACCTCAGGTAACACTTATGTCACTCTCTCTTCCCAGTTCTTTATGCAAAACCCAAAAGATTAGCTTGAGCTTGTTGTGACAATCCACTTTTCCAAAAAAGTCAATACATAAATTCAAGGTATTTACTGCATTTGTTCTTTAAATGATGTACTTTGATCTCCACCCTGATAACAAGCAAGTAATTGAGGCTAGCCTAAAGCACAGTGGCAGCATGTTGTTCTGCAGCACAGCACAGCCAGCAGCTGGGTGTACTTGGCATTCCCACAGCCCTCACTCGCTAGCGAACAGAGAACACAGCGTGACTCTTACAGGTTGGGGAGTCCAGAAGTGAGAGACTCCAGCATCCAGACTCTTGGCCCCAGCACGCAGCTATCCCAAATTCTGCAAGTGCCACAGCTTTTCTCATTTTTCTAAAAAAGCAGTTCTCACTCAACAGAATCCTTTTTGAAAATGAACTTTGTTCAAACACAAAGAAGCTGAGCTTAGCTTTTGACTTCAGCACCTCTTGCAGCACTAGCAAGGATGGCACAGAGGGGACACAGCCCTGCAAAAAACAGATCAGTGGGGATGTGAGCATCCCCGTCGCCAGCGGGAGGAGGAACATGGCTTTGGCCTGTCGAGAAGCAGATGCTCCTGGATGTCAGGAGCTGCCTTCACAGAGTAGAAGCTGGAAGCAAACTCGGTACTCAGTGTTATTCCTAAGGAGAAGAAAAAAAAGAGAGGGGAAAAAAAAAAAAAAAAAAAAAAGAAAAAAAAAAGGTGAACAGGCACCACATCATGAGTCCAAACCACTGAGCTCTGTAAGCCTGTCTCTTCCACTGACCCAGGGCCTCACACAGCTGGGACAGGGAAGGCTTACATCGCAAAGTTTTGGGGGTAAGTAAAGAACTCAACAAAACTCCTCAAAACAGCAGTCCCAGCTCCCAGCCAGCTGGGAGGAACATCTCAAATTGGGGGCATCTGTAGCTTACAATTAAAAAAAAAAAATGGCTACATTTCATCATTTAGCAGTTCATGGTCAGTATTTCATGAATTATGACCAGAATTGTCAGGCACAACTTGCTTCCTTATCCCTGGCTGCAAAAACCAAACCCCACACAACTCTCTCCTGAATTTCAGAGACAAATGTGTTTGCTCCTTCTCCTCTCCTCCCAGTTGAACATTTGCCGTTATGCAGAGCTGCCTGTTTAGGGCAAGGCATGATAAATAAAAAGCCTGTCTGACACCGAGCTTTGCTGAGGCAAACTCCAAAATCATCAGATTTTGATTAAGTATGTCTCTATGGAAAAGCAGCCTCTTCTTCCAAATAATACAATGGCAATTGTGGGGGCTACGTGCCCCGAGATACTCGCACTGTAGTCATTGGTCTGTGTTCTGACTAGCTCTGAAGTCATCTATAATTGTTTCTATTTAATGCACGTTTGATCATTTATACAATGAATTTGGCAAGTCCTAAATTCAACTCCATCATTACAAATTCGCTATTGTGCTTTACGCTGGACTACAAACTCTAAGACAGGACTGTCTCTCATTATGATGATGTAGATACACCCTTAATCTCTTCTTCGTAAGGAAATTGCTCTGCTCTCATCACTGTAATAGCTGGTCGTCACATTTATCCTAATTTGAATTCATCTTCCTGACCACGGGGAACAGAACTTTGTACAAAAGCAGCCAAGATCCCCATCACAATCCTCTCTTCCACCCACGATGTCCATGCATCTCCTCTGGGTATTCCTCATACTCACTCCAAGATCAATGTAAGAGAGAAGCTCAGCCCATAGCTGATCACCAGGCAATTCCTTTCGCAGCCTCGCCCTCCTTGCCAATTCTCTATCAGCCAACTCCGTTCTCTTTGGTGTGTAATTCTCCATGCGACACTGTGACAAACACTTCCAGACATCTGGGAAGTTAAGACCCAAAGTGCTTCCCTTGTCTGAAAAACCAGCTCTCTCACTGAGCAATTGGGATAACCTGGCTTTATCTCATTTTAGTTATCTAATAAAATAATAATGTGATAGACGTCACCTAGACTTTCACCTTAGCAGTAAATTTTGATGCCGTTTGGTTGACTCTGCTGAGAAAGCCAGTGGATAGAGAACACAATAAAAGTGAAAACCTCAAACATGTTCCAATGGTCACTTTGTCCATAAAGCCCAGTGGCCAAACGCAAACTTCTGGGGAAAAGGTGGACAAGGAAGGAGAGTCTAATACATCTGGGGAAGGGGCAGGTGATAGTGGGACTTCCCACATCCAGTATTAAAACCATGCAGGAAACACAGGAAGGACAGCATCCCGTACGTTTTTAATGCAACTCACAGTCTGAAATACAGGAAATCTCACGTTACACGGATGTCTAGCAACCCTACCTCGTGGAACACCGTGGGAGCTGGACCGGCGCCTGAATTCCGCCTCTGCTTCCAGCTGATGTTACACACACTGAGAGCACAGTGGTCTGATCTCAGAGGGGACCAATGCTCAAGCCTCAGCTTGAAAATGGTGGGTAAGATCTACTGCAGCCCAGCACCCCTTCAGCTGCACCTAATACTATACTGGGGCTCCAGACAAAAGGAGGCTCCCAGGCTCAGGTAACACATGGGGGAAGCTCTTTATGAGTCCAGCAACTGAGGAGAAGAAAAATGTGGCAACAAACTCCAGGCCAGGCCATGCCAAGTGCCTCCTTAGAGCCACAAGCAGGTAGTTCACAATAACAGGAATCAGCATGTTGAGAAAGGACAGGGAGTGTCATGCTGCCCAAGGCCCTCGATGCTGTGTGCTAATACTTCCAGCTATTTCATCAACCACCTTCACTTGCATTGAATAAAATAACATAGCGCAGTGCAATGACATCACATCCCGGTGATGCATCTGCCCACAGTTGCCTCTGGTGAGTTACTGGAGTCCCACTGCAGAGGTTTGTGCTGCTAGGATAACAGAGCTGTCTGGGCAAGATGACGGCACCTTGATCTTTACTGCAGATTCCTCTCTGTTTTCTTAGGATTCCTGCTATTAGCAAGAGCAGTACACAGTTGTTTTCGTATGGCAAGGAAAGCACGTGATTAAAAGAAGAAAAAGCCTCTGATCTTCTCTGAGCAGAATGTCTGGCATTGCTCGCTCTTGCAAATCATTCAGCATAGTGCTGAGTCCCTGATAGCACATGGAGCTGCTTGCGACCACTTCAGTGAGCTGGGCTGCTAGGACACTGCACCAGTTTAGGAGAGTAAGAGATGTTAATGTGACTTGGAAACAAGTACAGCTGTTACAGATGTTCAAGAAGAAGGGGGACAGTGATGCCCTCCATGCAAAATATCACGCCGGTCATGTCAGCCATGGCTCGGGCTGCCACGCCGCATTAAGCACTGACTATGCACCTAGTGTGATCCTGAAATGCAGGGATGAAGGTGGGTTTTCCTGGTGTCTGCAAGTCTCTACCAAGAAACCAAAAGTATCGGAATTAATCATTATTGGGATAAAGAGCCAGCAGGAGTCAAGGTGAAAGCCACCCATGAGGTGCTGTACTTTAACAGCTACAGGGCCAGGTTCGTAGCTCCCTGCTTGAGAAAATATAAAGCAAATGGATAGAGGGTATTTAAAATAGAGCTACTTCCCTTTTCTAAGATCTTTCAGGAAACAAGATACAAACTGAACTTCAAGAACATGAGTTTCCTCAAAGGGAAACAGGAGAGACCTTGAGAGCCCATCACGCAGCAACATCCCTGGAACACAGGCTTCGAGGGCAGCTTTGGGGCCAAACCCTTGCATCACAGATGCCATTTACTCTAACCAACCAAATTTCCTAGTGGCCAGCAGGCATTAAAGTAGAAGCTGGCACTGCTGAAGGTCCTGTCTGACAGCTCCAGCCATATGAAGAGCAGGGGTGGGCTTGCCCTGTGCCTCAAAGACTGCTACACAGAGCTGGGCAATAAGGACAGCCAGACAGGCGCAGTCTCGGCAGACACTGCCGACAGAAAGAAGATGCTCCCACATGCTGAGGGATAAATGTTCATCACTGAAATGAAAGACACATGCAATCGCTCAAGGATGAGTCCCACACTTCTCAGCAGATTGCACAGCACACTGAAAACTGATAACAAACAGATCAGTCTTCTAGTTACCCCAGTGCAAGCTAAGGGTCAGCCTATGGCAGACAGTTTACATGAAAGAGCAGGATTTGTGCTGTGCCCCACCATCCCCTGATCAGGTTGTAAAAGGAGCCCCAGAGCCAGCACACATCTGCTCAGCAGGACTAATCACACAGGTGCTACTCAGGATGGGGTGGGATGCTGCCAATTGAAAGCAAGGGACAGAAGGGAAAAAACAGCAGCAAGTTGCAGTGATCCAACAGGAATTCTGGGGAAAAGACACCTGAACCCAGCAAGCCTTGAGGGGAATTCTTGTCAGCATGGGGAGGCATGCCCTGGTACCCCTCTCCTACACTCAGGAGCCAAGAAAAACAAGTGCTGTGAAAACAAACACTGTGACACTCACACCTGCAAGCTCTCCTTTGCACAACCCAGCTCTCCCCAGGGAGCCCTGCCAGCCACCCATCCCATCCTACTACAGAATCCCAGGCTCAGCTCTCCTCCCTTGGTGTCTCCAAAGAACTTGTCCCTGTAGAAGATTGTTCTTCAGGAGCTGCAGTCTCTTGAAAACCTCTAAGGCTCTCTAAGCAGTAATTTCCATCAATTATGGTCACGCTACTCAGTCCCTTCTTTCCCTAGATACCCTTAGCGCATCCTGCTCAGTGCTCTCCCTAAGCTGTCCTGCTGGCAGAGTCCCCCGTAAGCTGTTCCCCTTGTGACATGTCCCACAGACATCCCGGGGCCATGAGGCTCCTTGCCCTCTCTCTCCCTGGCTGTGCTGTTCCTCTTGTTCCCAACCCTGTCATTTGACATCACCTTGAAGAAACTTTGCTGTTCCTGACAGATCCACCCTCACCCCCATACAAATCTCTTTCCCCATACCAACTATTTCATCACTTGATAGCCAAAAGTCATTTTGACTAGAACCAAAACCAAATCCAGCCAACACCTTCAAACAGGCACTGTGACCACCAGGTAGGTTATCTCAGCTTTATCAGCTTTGTCTTGAAACAATGCTGCCAGCAAACCCTATCTATGATTTTAAAGACAGCAAAGCTTCTTTAATAACTCAGCCACTTATTTTTCAGGTGATAAACCCTGCGCCCGTACGCATCTCTCCTCGCATCCACATCCTGCAAACCAGAGTGCCCACCACCATGAATGCCTAGCCACCACCACAAAAACAAACAAGCAAAACAAAAAAAAAAAATCAAAACCCACAAACAAAAAAAATACCCAACTAAAAACGCAAGCCCTGCTGTGCTAATGCATAGCTGAGTCGGCAGCTGATGCTCAGAGACCTTTGTAGAGATGATGTGCAGAACTGCACCCTCCAGACTCTGCATCTGCCCAATGCCCCGCTGAGCACGCCACGGCTGCATAAAGGAGTCACTTCTCCTCCTCTCCATTTGTCTACCCTTGAAAGAAACCTCACTCATTTTGCAGTCACCCACTGAACTGAGAGTGAAACTCCAGTATCAGGCAGGTTTCAAGGTCTCCATGTACCAGACACAGCCTGGCTCTGGGGTGAGGAAACCAAAAGCAAGAAAATTTCTCACCCATTCAAGCTATCCTTAACTCTTCTGTTAGGGCTTCCAGGTTTAACAGCAAAGGAGGGGGAAGAAAGAGAAAAGGAGGCAGCAACAGCAAGGTAGCCCTGTCCTGGGCAGTGCAGCTGGGTCCCGCCGCTGCTGCCGCTGCATGATGGACTTGGGGCCAAGAGAGCGCCGATGGCAGCACCGCTCCCCAGCACCGCCAGCAGTGCGGTCTGTGGGCACAGAGCCAGGCAAGGGGCTCTGTGAAGCAAAAGAGGGAGGGAAAGGGGGAAGGAGAGAGAGAAAAAAAACCAGAAAACCCAACCTCCCCAAACAACCCTGCACTGAAACTTAATAAACAGCAGCAGCCTGCATGCACCTTTCACAGAAACCCCTCTTTATTATTCGTGGGCAACTGTATTTTTATCCTGTGGCTTTCTGTTTTTCAGACGCATTCCAGCACGAAACCAGAGACAATACGCACCACTGAGCAGCAGAGTTTATTTTAAGGGACAGAACATTTTCCTGAGAGGATGCTCTATTTGCATCTGCTGCAGGAAGCAGTAAAATGGCAGGTGTGTTTCCATGTAACCCAGAAACACAAAACAAAATGCACAATGCAAAGCAAACGCTTTTGTCTTGCAAATCTCTGCTCAGTGTGCTGAAAAATAGAGAGAAAAAAAAAAAAGAAAAAAAGAAAAAAAAAGATAAAAAAAGAAGGAGGGAGAGGGGTTTTCCCCGGGGCCTGTTTTCTAGCTTATTAGTCCTGCAGATGCTCAAGACCTATTTGCCAGGAAGGAGATTCATGCCCACCGGCAGGAGAAGGCAGCAGTCTCAATCTGCAGGCGTAACCACCGCTCCCATTTGCATGCATGTAAAATTTGTAATTGCTGCCGTACATGCCGTGCCTTGCAGGAGGCTGCGCTCCCTCCAGCAGTACCTTCAGCGACCATCTTCTGGTGAGGCCTTGCTCAGGAGTGTGCAGGCAGGGTAATCTGGAGGACAGAGCAGGTAATTGTATTTAAAATATATACAATAACCCTACCTGGTTTGAATGTAGCTTCTTGAAGCCACAACAACTTCTTCAGCACACCAGCCCAGTTTGACTTGCCGCTGTAACAAGCCTGTTGCAGTTATTTCCTCTGAACAATTAGTACCTCCAGCACAAAAAAATACAGTGAACTTTCAGGACGTTACAGAAAGAAATCAAAAGAGTTTTGCGCTCCTTTGTTTCCCCCAGCCTTACACTTTGTGAAAGATGTATTTTTTTATACTTTGAATGCAAATATATATACCATTCTGCCCTGGCAGTTATTACCTCATTTTGCAAAGGTAAATGAGAAAAAGCATGATACAATGGGCAGCATTATATAGTGAAAAGAAAAGGGGTTTCATTTGGGTTTTTTTTTTAAAAAAAAAAAAACACCACCAAAAAGCACGATGACTCCGTGTCACAAAAGACCACCCTTAGTAAGATACCAGGAACACTGCAGCATTTGCAAGAATTAGCAATAGTACTTAGTGTTATGTTATATAGGATGATGTGCCACAAAGGATGTAAAAGCAAGCATTAGCTGCTCATGGGCCCATAAAAGATAGTGTTTCTATCCAAGTTAAAAGCATATTTATGGACAAACTAACACAAAGGGCAAAACAGGCAAAATCTTTTACTCAAATGACACACTTTTCAGGAAATTGAACTGTTTTTCCCTTTTTCTATTCTCTAGAAAATTCTGAGGTAACCCATGGGTGTTGCTGCTGTTTTCACTTTTTCATTCTGCAGAGGACAATACTCCTCTACCTGTTCCATCAATCTGCGGTCATCCTTTTCCCTAAGTACCCTACCTGTTACCTTGCAATCCTTTCCTATTTCTTTTTCTTTTCTACCCGTTATGGCTCACGGTTTAAGTTTTGTTTCATGGGAGTCTGAGTTATCTTTGGCCACAGGCCTGGATGGGCTGCAAAGCCATGGGTCTGATCTGGCCTCCAGGCAACACTGCCCTATAAACCCTAATAAAACAATAACGTCTGTGCATAATTTAGACCAGCAGAGCTCTCTAACTCTGAAAACTTAAAAATAAATATTGTGCTTTCACTCTGACTCTTGGTACGCGTGTGGGCACCTCACTGCCACGAAGGAGTCTGGGAAGCATCTCTGAAAGTCTCCTCCTGCTGCCAGGGTGCTGTGGCCAGCATGCAGAGACACTAAACCCCACCGAGTGTACCCAGCTCATCACCCACAAACATCCCCTGGGGCTGCCCCCCACCAGCTGCAGGAGCTGGGTGCCCTCTCGCACCTCGGCTCTACCAGTGTGGCACCCATGTGTGCTCCAGCCTCCTGCCCGGCACTAAACCACCAGGTGTCTCCTCCTAATGAACGGAACAAGCAGACATATCATCTCCAAGGCTCAGTTCACACGCAATTGAAAAGGCAACTCGGCTACATGCTCAGGGACTCCTCCAATTTATTTTCACAAAGCACAGGGACATGGACAACACCCACACAACCATCCGTGCAGCCTTACAGCACCGATGGTACAGATGAGCTTCGCCAATGTAAATTCTCCTTATGAGGGAGGTTGCCTCATAGCAAAGTCACCCGGCAGAGCTGAGAGCTTAGTTTGCTAAACCTCACTGAATTGCCCACGCGATGGGAGGGATACAAGCACGGCGCACGGGTATGGGTTGCTGAAAAGGAAAGGGCTGGTTGAGCACAGCACTGCAAGGGGTTCAATTTGCATATCGGAAAGTTAGCGAGAGAGGGGAGCAGCTCCTCCCAGTATTGTATTACTGACAAATAATGTCACTGTGCCCTGTGTTACACGGTCAATAATTAAAAGATTATAGGTACCTCCCCTAAGGAAAGCATGCAGGGACAGAAGCTGGCAGAAAACAAGATGTTTCCACTGTACAAAAAAAGACAGAATATAACTTTATTTCATGCGCAGGGAGTTACTTCTACAAAACAGTTTTCTGTTGCAGAACAACAGAGAGCCCAGAGAGTATTACATTCCTATTATAAAGACTAACAGCAAAAATAAAGGGACAGCTTGTGCCCTGCCTCCATGGAAAGGTTAAGGGGATCTTTGGGTTAAAAAAAAATGGTTGCAAATCTGGAGTGCCAGTGCAGTCTCTTGCCCCACAGCCCCCCTGCAGCACCAGCACTTCATCTTTTGACACCCTAGCTCTCCAGCTGCAGAACAGATGTAATCCCTCCCACCCTGTTCCCCTGAGGGGTTTCATGTGTAAGCAGGGAGGAGGACACAAAAAACCCACCTCCCTTCTCCAGTGACCCCTGCACCACATCTCCTTCAAGGCTGGGAGAAGCAACAGGGGGCTCTGGAAGCTGCCCCACCTTGCAGAATGGATGTGATAAAGGCCTGACATACTGTTATTTTAACAGCAAGCAATATACCTATTCCTTTTGTCCCATTTTTTTCAGTCTTTTTGAGTATTTTTGGACTCACTAAAGCATGGAAGTTTTTTCTAACTCACAGCTGAGCAGCAGGTAACCCCCTCAGGACTTCCCCCATCACGCTGACAGCACCAACACACTTCCTTAGTGCCTGCAGCGCTTTCCAATGTCATGACAAATTTTGCCTCCCACTGCCACTCAGACGTAAACCGCAACAGCTGGCTGCTCGTGAGAGAATGCACCAACTCTCCACACCAACGGGGCACCGCTTGCCATTGCATCCTCAAATCCCACCACCAGCAAATGGGACAGCAAGTTTGGACAGTGCCACTTGAGAGAGATGGGTTGAAGAAAGCAAAGACCAGAGCTACAAAGTTGTTACAGGGTACGCAAGATCTAAGAGCAACTCAAGCCTCCCAAACCTCTCAGCTAGAGGAGTTCATTGTTGCAGCTTCGTGCAGCAGGCTCGCAGGTGCATAGCTGCCTTCCCCACCTGCCTGACCCTCTTCCCAGTGCTCATACACTCTGCTGCCACTTGCCTGTGTCCCTGCTGCACTAACCAGTTCCCAGGACCTTTTTCAGCCCTCGTGTTGCCAAGTGCATGATTCAACGGAGTTGCTGGCCTGGCTTTTGCAGTATGCACGGGCCACATATTCCTCCTGGGCCAAAACTCAAGCTCACCTAAATCCTGCCTGGCTCAGAGCCTGCAGATCAAAGTCAGCTCCTGCATGTTGAGCTCCCAAGTGGCTGAATGACTCACTGCAAGGGTGGCAATGGATAGACTGTGTCGACAGCAAATGAAGCTTGACAAGAGGAGCTGGATGGGCTTGGAGCCTTCTGTGAAGCGCTACGGTCCAGCCCAGGTGAAGAGCAGCAGAAGCATCCCACAGGCAAAGGACAGCACGTGCAGGACAGTCCCAACCCTGCGAGGCACCTACCACACAAACCCTATCACCTCTGTGAAACCATGCTGCCCAGCATGAAAGCATGCTTTTGAAAATGAAGTTTCCTGGTTTAGGTTTGTGCATGACCTAACTTCACCTCCACAGAGCTGAGGCTCACATGAGTGCTTTCAACCCAGACAAGAACCTGGAGAGCAGCAGAAACTGGAAGAGGCATCAAAGCTGCACTCCTGTGCCACCAGCTGACACCCTTTACCATTGCTGAGAAAGCAGAGATGGAGGATCAGGCCAACAGAGGTGATAAGGCACTGACCCAGCCAGCTCAGCTTCTCCTGGAGGCAGAGGTAAATACCAAGGGAAGGTGAAACAGGGCCACATCTGACCACCATTCACTCCTATAACACCCTCCAGGAGGAGGAAATTCCTCCCTGATGTTCACAGCAATCCATTTAACCTCACCAACGAACAGGTGAATCTCCATTTTGCAACTCAAACTGCATCACAGAGAAGGACCTGGGACCAAAGCTGTCCTAGTACCAGTGGGAGCATCTGCCCACCACTGGCCATGCATCTCACATCTCATCTTTTCTCCTCCTGCACTGTATCCCGCATGCTGGCTGAGCTATTTCTTTTCACTGACTCTAAGTCCACTGCCCATTAGTGGCAAAGTGACCTCTTTGTCCCTTTTTTATGACACAGCATAAGGAGGAGATGCAGCCGATTTCCCCTAAGACTTCAAATATTCACATACTCCCCAAGTCTACTCCTTTCCAGAGTAGGTAATATACTGACATGAAATGCAAATGGAGTGATTTTCCTCTTTGAAGTTATCAGCTGTAATCTTCAAGTTTGTCCTTACGTCCAAGCGTTTAAAAAAATAATTTATATTAATTGTTCCCACTGCAATTTGGTTCACACACCAACCTCCCAGCATAAAAAAACTCCACCTAAATTCCTGACATGCCCAAACCTTCCATTAATTTGTGCCCACTCGTTCTCATGCTCATCTCTGGCCCAGTAACATTGGGAAATCATTTGCCTTAATTCCCCACATCCAAACACCAGCCAAGCTAGTCCCCACTTTTGACACAAGTTTTTTGACAACCTTTCTGGTACATTGACCAAACACATTTGGCCTCGTAAAACCTGGACAGCCATAAAATGCACCATTTTCCTCCATACAGACAGGAGTACAAGCAAACCAAGCTTTGACAAATGTTGGTCTTTGTGCATCGTGGTGGCACAGCTTACTTCTGCAGTGCTCGCGTCTTCTGGAGAGGGTGCTAGGGTTGGCACCCTGCCCTGCATCTTGCAAGCTTTGCAGCCCTGATGCAGCAAGAGTTTTGTTTAGCATAAAAATATATATATATATATTATGGGGTCCACAACAGGCATGCCAGAGGAACAGTGTGATGCTGTGACTCATGCTGGGACCTAGAGGTACATCACGGCACCATCCCATGCCAGGAAGAACTTTTCTGAGAGTACGATGCACAGCTCTGTTGCAGCATCAGTAGGTTTTGCATCAAGTTGCATCTGGGCTGAAATCAGCCTTCCCAGCCAGGGTGCCTGGGCTACGGACACTTAGGTGTTTTCAGCCCAGGCCCCCCAGCAGCTCTCTGGGACACCCCTGCTTCACTTCTGGTACAGACCACACAACTTCCCAGGTTTTAACATGGTGAAAAAGGAGCAGAAGCTGGTACTGGAAATATTCTGCCTTCACATTTCATGGCTCTGCACAGATTTTTGTGGTCAGTGCCCAGAGAGGTAGAAGGCCTCATCTCCGCATCTCACTCTTTTCTTTTGAACACACACTTCTCCGCATGCCTGTGCATACAGAGACACTTCTCAGCTTTCTAAGAAGTCTGAAGGAAACCCTGAGCTGCTAAGTCCCCAAATGAACAAGGCTAAGGAGTTTCAGCAAGTCGCCAAGAGCTGAAAAGGCTCATTAATCCTCACCCAAATCTAGCAACATTACAAATCCTCTGCTGCTACAAATGCTGTATGTTTTATCATACCCCACAGCTCACCGTATTCACCAGTTCACCCCAATAATAACACAGATACTTTCTTTACCGGGGAGCTTCAATCCACTTTCCCTACACACTGCTCATTTCCTCGATGGCAGCAACTTGCCTGACACCCATCCACGCTACAGGGGGCTGGGATGCTGTATCCACCTCCAGCAGCTCTTTGCACGGCAGTGCAACCTGCAGGATGCCAACACTGGCCTTGAATCAGAAAAACATTTAGGAACATGATTAAGCACAGCATTATTCAGGACGGCAATTAAACACATGCTTACAGGCAAGCACATGCTGAAATGCTGTCCCGGATGGCAACGCTTTCAGAAATCAGGGCCCCTTCCAAGGAAGATGCAGTTGCTGGGTGGATTAACACCGACCTGTTTGTACTGCTGCAGTTTCAGTATGTGTGAACAAACTGGGGAGAAAAAAACTGGACCCCCCCCCACCTCAGCTGTCTACACCAGGTAGCTGGGCTGTTTACTACAGCTCTATAAGTTCTGAATTATTCTCCACATCCCATAGTGACTGGCACAGAACTGAGCAACACTTGTCACATACCCAGTCCATCTGCATTCGTTCCCAGGTTCAGGCACCTGCCTGGCAGCACAATGGTCCCCAGTAAAGCACAGGGGGGACACAGGGGCTGCCGCAAGCCCTTGGGTGGCACGCACTGGGCACTGCACTGTCTACGTTAACTCCATTTCATTCGTGCTTTATCACTGTTCAGTGGCTATTCCTGTCCCCAGCTGTGAACAGCAGTGGAACAAATGGCTCGTTTCTGTTTTTTCTCTAGGATGCAGCAAGACAAAAGGTCCAAGTGCAGGGAGTCACACAGACCCCTCTGCCCCGGTGCTGCCCATTCGCACCCTTGGGCTGTTACATGCTGCTCAGTGGGGCTCTGCCACTGGGGTAGCCACACGTGTGCCAGGCCAAGTAACTGTGTTTGGAGACTGGAAACATGTCAGGGGGAAGGAAAAAAAGGTCTTTCAGTTGTTTTTCTATTAATACTGGCTTTAGGAAATGTTTTCTTTCCTATTTCTGTCAATGGCACAGAGTATAGGGTGAGTAGCTCCGGGGGGAAGAGGCTGCTATCAGGGTTACCTGCACCAGCTTCTTCATTTTTGCTTTGGGCCATCAGTCAGAAGCGTGCGGAGACCGGAGCACTCTGGAGCTTGCAGCAAAAAGAGGGTAAAAGGAGGCAAAAATGGCTAAGCCGAGTAAAAAATGTCATTGCACCAAGCTGTCACTGGTGAGGAAGCAGGCACTTCATGGGATTCCACAGGAGGGAACAAATGCACGAGCCCAGCTCCAAAACTCATGCTCACTCCTGCCCAGCTCTGCAGTGAGAGGAGAAAACGCAACAGCCACTAGCCCACCACATCTCTCCCAGGCAGCCAAGGGCACCAGGACCATAGGCACAGAGATGCAGGACATCTACAGAGGCCAACCCAGTCCTAGTCACCAGGTTACAGATAGGGGAAGTCAATCAGAATGGAAAGAAAATCAGATTTAAAAGGTTGCTCTGCTCTCTGCCCTGATTCAGCTGCAATTTACCCAGCTGCAACATATTTACATTTCTAGCAAACTTAATCCTAAACTCCTTGGGCCAGATATTCTAAGAAAGGAAAGGAACTTTATTAATTATGTACTAGAGCTGCACCCACAGCGAGCTGCTCAAGGAGCCAGGCTTGGACTGAAATCTCCAGCACTGCATAGCCCCCAGGAATTTCTGGATGTATGTTATGTTGGTTTTGTTAGTTTACTTTTTTAAAAAATATGTGTTTTGTAAAATCCCAGATTTTTCCACTAGATATTCTCACAGGTATCAAGGTAGCATTCAGGCCTCTTGCTCTAAATATGAATTACACTATCTACAAGAGAATTCAGAGCCTGGCAGGCTGAAAGCAAGCAATTCACCTTCAAGCAAGCGCTCACCTACTATTTCTATGATAATGAATACATAATTTATTAAGTGAATAAAATGCAGGAGACCAGAATTAGCAGCTGCACTGTGAATAACCTGTGTTAGAGATCTAACACCCCCGCCTGAAAAAACAGCCACGTATCTAAAAATTAAACTTTTTCTTAGTTTTCCAAAGTTTCCTGCAAGTTAAAACACTTTTCATATGGGAAAGTTCTGAAATACTGTCTCCTCGTAATGTCAGAGATCTGTGTGCATCTGTTTTACCGATACATAGGACAGACTGAAAAGCAGACATTGCATGTGGCAAAGCCCACGAGGCCGGCAGATGGAGATACCAGCTTTGCTCCACGTTAGCCTTTCCTGTAAACTGTCACATTTTCATCTCCCATTTCTTCAGGTCTGTTCCAATACTACATTTTATACAGCTCCGGAGAAGAGATCTTAAGGCTAACATTGCTTTGCATGCACTGCCACAAAACCAACCTGTTTTACTACAAACTCCCTTTGCCACAGTGCTCACGATAAAGACAAATTTCGTTCTGCATGGCCAAAGCAGTGAGGGTGCGAGTGGGGCTGGAGCAGCATCACGGCCCAGCCTGCTAAAAGGCTGGTCTGGTGCCCCTGCGGCTGCAGCTCAGGTCGAGGAGGAGCAGAACCCACCCTGGGGTACCAATCACATCCCTGCATCTGAGAGTTCAGCAGGAGGGAAGCATGTCGGCTCCTTTTCTCAGCTAAGGAGTTCAAGCGGAAAATTTCTCTGATGATGTCTTCTTATGGCTCTAGTGTTATTACCAGCATATCTCCTAATGAAATTATTCCTGGGGCTGCTGCTCCTTCAGCTTTCAGAAAAGCTTCAGTGCCACTATGCTCTAAGGGAAAGTGAAGAGCCCAGCCTTTCAGGGCTGGCTGGTGTGGAAGTGAAACTCCATCTAATTTAATTTAGGAAAAAAACAAAAGCCCCCAACTCTTTGAGCCTGAATGACTTAGGACTTTCCCTTGCAAAATGAAGGAAGAATTAAACCCTATATTAATACCATGAGGATGCAGGAGTGAGGAGCAGGCAATAAGCACAGAATGTCCAAATTAACCTAAGTCAGTCTGAACTCATTCCTCTGTTTATGTACATTTTAAAAGAGGTTTAATTAAGCTACCACATCTTAAGATGGGATTTTCAAAGCTATATAAGCAATTTATAAGAATCCAGACGGCAAAGGGCAGTTCAGGCACTCATGATTCTTTGAAAATCCTCAACTGGTGTAATAGAATTCATTTTCTCCTGCAAATTAGATACATATTTAACAAAAATAACCCGGGGCCACGTACAGAAGTTACAGATTATCATAACCTAAGCATGAGGGCAGAGTTAAGGTTACAGAGTCAAATTTTACTGCCATGTTCTCATGTCAGAGTGTCAAATATCCAAAGTATAAAAATGACAAGATAGAGAAAAATCTGAGCATCTTGCAGTAAGGAGTGGTTGGGCAGAGTCACCCAGTGGTGACAAATGTACCTGTGAAATCAATCAAATAATCAACCAAATCTAAGACTGGTCAAATTCTTTTGCTAAAGCTTTAGATCTGTTTAAGGTATTTAAGATAATCTAAGCCCTTATATTAGCACAAGCTGTTTAAAATGATCCGAGGCTTTAGATTGGTTTAAGCTGCTTATGCAGCTTTAAGGTTTTAAAAGGGTTTAGACTGCTAAAAAACATTCCCCAAAAAGCAAGTGGGGTTGTTTGTTGGGAGCTGGTTGTACCATTTCATGGATGTTAATATGGTGCAAATGCAGAAATAAGTACACAGGTATAAAATGTTTTGTTTGCAACGCTAAAAGTCAGTGTCAGTCAGTCCCAAGTCTACAAATACCGAGTTTACAGCTGATTCCTATTGGCATAAGTTTGAGAAGAGCAGCATGCCATAGTTAAAGCACCAAGAACTCTGTCTTCTTTAAATTAAAAAAAAAAAAAAAAAAAAGAGGAAAAAAAAGGTACTACAGGAAATTACACAAAATTAATGCAATTCCACCCTATTATGAAAATACAGACAATGTGCTAGCATATAAACCCTAAAACTCAGCTTTGCTCTCTTCTGTTCTACTGCTCTTATTTCCAGCTTTGTATCACCAAAACACAGTGTCCCTTGTCACCCATTTGCAAGCCTACAAGTGTCTCTGGGGATATGAAATCCAAGGTGCCCAAGTGGTGCTGGGAAAGCTCAATAGCAAGACCCCATCACCCACACATTCACTTTCCTCCAGCAGCGTTACTGTACCACAGCGGGTGCTGGAACACACAAGGGCCAGGAAGGCTCTTCCAGGAGGCGAGGATGGGCTCCACTGTGATCTGCATCTTTGCAGCACAAAATTATCCTCACTCAAGTAAATTTTTTGCAAGGAGCATGCTCAAGCCCCACGCTTCAAGCTAACTACCCATCTCGCTGAGGTGCAGAACTCTTACCTGCAAGGAGCACTTTTTATTTTCTTAAGTCCTCCCTGGCAAGTCCAGCTGGGCTCAGAACATGCCCACAGCTCCCAAAACACACTTCTCCATGCGATCTGTGCCCTGGGTCTTGCTCCATCATCCCTGCACCCTGCTCTTGCCACCCTGGCAGGACCTTTTGCCAGCCCCAGCTGCAGTGTCACCCTGTTCCGGGGCATGGGAGGGCTACTGGGGCACGGGCTGCAACAGCCCTTGGGCTCAGCCCCAGCCCAGAGCTTCGGTCTCACCCAGACTCAGCCTGGGAGATGGCGCTCAGCTGCAAGGATGGAGTCACCACCCCTCCCTTGGGAAGCTTGAATTTCCTTCCCAAAACACTGTCTGGAAAATCAGGGCAACTCTCCTGCTTGAGGGCACACCTTTTATAAACAGCTGCACAAAAACTTCTAGTCTCCTTCAGCCAGTTAGATCACGACAGTTTACAGTTTGCCTTTCTGCCCTGTGGAGGGGAGGGTCCCATCCCTCCCTGCCATCTAGATGCAGCAAACGCAGCCCCATTGGAACAAAGAGCCAAGGTTTTTAGCCACTGGAGCAGAGGCACCACGGCACACAGCCACCCTAGGCTCTCATTTACACAAACATAAAGGCAGAGCATCTGGCCATGTGTCAAAAGTCTTTAATTACATGATTGAGCTTATCTTAAATATCTATTTATTGGAAGTTGTAAATAACACAAGAGTGCATTCTCTCTGATAAACACCACACAGACAAAGGGAAGTTATGATTACATATTCACCCCAACACTTTCTTATTCCATCTTTTGATTGCTTAACTTTGCAACCTTTATATGATATTAATGTAGGCATCCTGTGTTCCCCCCTCCACCTTTGCAGTTTGCTTTTGAGTACCAAGTTCATTTTACAGCTATTCAGTCATGGAGAACCAAGTAAGTTTTTTTCATAATCAAGGTTTTTATACTAATAGGTATTTTTTACTTGGGACCGGGCTTCTTCAGACGGCATCAGTCCCCAAGCAGTTTTTGCAATGGCAAACACTGAACAAAATCCAAACGACTGAGAAAAAAACCATGAATGCTGACAGAAATAGCAACAGAAGCAACAGAAACCTGTTATGTACCATTAGCTGAGAAAATTAGCCTCTTGATTTTTCAATTTACCCAACCTTCTCCTCTGTAAGAAACAACAGGCTGCTCAGGGATGGGTTCATGCCTTGAAAGTGTACACAGCATCCCAAAACAAAGTGCAGAGTAACTATGGATACAGAATTACAGCTTCCCTGGAGTCCTCTCTGTCTGCGGGTTATCACATGACTCGCAAAATCTTCATAAACAATAACATCACACAAGGAGACAGCGCTGGGAAGTGAAAGACCAGAGTCAATGAGCTGATTTCCCAGAGGGAACATGCCCTCCTTGCACCCCAAAATTTCAATGGCCAAAGGAATATAGGTCCTGCCAGCTGCAGGCATACCAGTCAAAGCACTTTTGTATAGCTTTATCATAACTTGTTGCATTCCTGCAGTCATAATAAGCCAAATTCCAGCTAAATTAGCTATTCTGAGAATTTAGTTATTTCCCTGGTATTCCCCATGCATGTTTTCCAGGACACTTTTGAGTTCTAGTGTTATTTACATTACCACGACACCTTGTTATCGATCCTTGCCAGTTGACAAAGGGGTGTTGAAACTGGAGCATGGAAACACAGCAAGACATGCAAGGAGCAACAAGCTCTTCCCCACAGCACTCTGATGAACACAGCCCAGCCTTCTGCTCCACGGCCCACAGTCAGCCAAGCACACCGCTCAAGTTCACTGTCTTCACACAATTCACTGAAGGGCACGTCCTTTCTGATTTTATGACCTACTCCATACGACGGAGCAGCCTGAAATCTCCAAGTCGAGGGTCCCATGAAGCTGGACCCTACACAAACAGCAAGAGCACCTTCCTGCTTCAACAGCCCACCAGCTGCACCCATGCCACACAAACACCCAGAGCACTGGCATCTGCTGAGATGTCCACGAGGAACTGAAGCCAAGGAACAAAATTTTTGCCTTAAAGAATGGTATATTTCTGTAAAAACAGAAACAAGGACTCTTTCTTCTCTTAAACTGCCTGTAGCACAGGGAGACACAAGAAATCTTGAGTAGCATCAACCCAACCATCCTGCTGCGTTGGAAGAGCATGTGCATATACCTTGCTTCAAGGGCACATGAGAGTGCACTGGGTGGAGGAAGACAAATAATTTCACATGCTATGCAATTTTAGGAGCACAACCTTCGACAGGACTTTTGCTTCCAGGTCCCCATGGCAAAGCTAACTCCCACTGATGCTTAATCCATAGCATAACTGTAAATGTAAAATGACATAATTCCTGCCCCAGCTAAGAGGCATGTCTCACTCACTATGAAGCAAGCCAGGTATAAATTCAGCACTCCAAAAAGCAACTGAACTATAACAGCAATATCTTCCATTTGTTACCTTAGTTGTTTCTTTGAAGCCTGTGGTTCATACTCTGCCGACTGCCCCCAGGCATCTTGCAGCCCGTAAGCAGCACACACGCCAGCACACCCTCTCACCGTTGTTGAAGCTGGCCCAGGATCAATTTTCACCCCCTGTAGTGGGTGGTCTGATCCACAGAGCCACCGTACTCGCTGCTTTCTCTTGGCATAGCACCACATCTTGTTTGGAGACACAAGGTCACCCTAAATATTTTCCTTCAGTCTGCCATGGGTGCACAGTACATGCCCTTCGCTTGGCAGGTAGCAGATTTTTTTTCCACCCCGTAAAATTACTGTCCGATGAATTAATCAAAGTTATAATCAAATGCAACTATCAGTAAGGTAGACATTGCCTGCACTTGCTGGAGCCATCCCTGCCACAGAGGGATGTCTGGAGAATTAATTTCTAGCAACAGATTCACTGCAGCAGAGTTTTCAGACAAAACCTGGCCAAACTGCTTTTGAAGAGCCATTAAAAACAAAACAACCTGTCTGGCTCAGCAATTTTCACTCTCCCATAAAGTGCACTATGATGCCAGGACCAAAACAAAAAAAAACAAAAAAAATTTGCAAATATGAGTTAAAGCAACCAAAACCAGGGCAAATGGGAACATGTCTGCAATGTACAGGATTACAATGACTGACAAGCAACACAGAAAGGCCATAAGGAGAGAGATGAGGGATGATAAATTTATTTTCATGGGCTAAAACACACAGGCAAAGGCGAATTGGCTGGTGAGGATCAGAAATGCCTTTGAAACATAGGTGACGTAGGATGCATGTGGGTTAGAGGGACCAGATCTGGGGCAGGACAGGATGATGCTTGTGCAGCCGAGCCCATCCCAGAAGCCTGCTCTTTTGCACATGAGCATTTATTTAGAAGACCATATGAGGTCCAGTCACACCTCTATCAATGTTTCCTTTGGTTATTTCAAACATAGTAGACCTTTTAATATCAAAACCACCACTTAACAGTAACACCCAGCAGGATATATAAAGCATATTTAAACTCTAAAGGCAACTAAAAAAAGTGGGCTTGAAGTTTTGTTTGTAGCAGAGGTGTATTCTGAAGGATGCTGAGATCATCCCTGACATCATCAGAGCAGCATTCACCTTTCTCGCTTGCACTCTAACAGAATGATAAATTCTGTGGTGACTTATTTTCAGCAGATCACTTGTTACATCAGGGTTTGCTCATTTCTTTTTGCTGGCAGCCCCCAAAGCAGGACTGTGAGTCAGCAGCAGCCCTGGGCCCTTCCTCCAGAGATGCAGGAAGCGGTCCAGCCACCTGCGGTTGTCTCCTCCACCGGAGTTTATTGACCAAGCTCCCTTCCAAGGTGCCCATGTGTCCCACATCAAGACCTACCAGAGTGACAAGGTGGCACACGGGAAGGGAAGCAAGCAAGAGACAGTCTCTCAACTGCACTGAAAATCTGGGGTGCTTAAGGGGTGGAAAACCCATCTGAAGGTCTCGAGTCCCATGGGATTGCCATGCAGGCAGTTTGCAAGAAGCGCTGGAGCGGCAGGGCTGTGGGAGCCTCCTCTCTCAGCTGCAGGGAGAGGCAGATCACCCAGAACCATTAGGGTCAGGGTCATTAGGGCATCCTGGGTCACAACCACCCATACAGACCAGCCCCCAGCTGGGATCAACAGCTGGGTTCCTCCCGGGGACCATCCCAGCAGCCATTTCTGGGGCTCCCCCTCCCTCTGCTCGCAGGGGATGACAGCAGCATCCCATGTCCCTCACCCACAAAGGCTTTTCAGACATGGCCCCCCGAGAGCTCAAGCTGGCCACGCCACATGCAACATGCCTCGTTAAATTATTCAGGTCGTTGGTAACAGCAGCCGGTCTCAGCGTTCACCTCCAAACAGCTCAGACCCCGCCAGAGCACCCACATGCCCAGGAGCTAGCATTGCTCCCACTTCTCATGGCAAGGATCAACGCTGCAACAAAACACACCTAGCAACAGGAATTATCTGTACAGGCAGATACGTTCCCCCATGCATTTCCCTACAGCACCAGTGTCCACTTAGCAAATAATCATCTAAAAAAAACCAGCGAGCGCTGCTGTCTGCAGTTGGAGCTTAGAGTCAAAACTTATCACTCGTATTTTCAATCTGCCAGGGACTCACACTAAGATCTTGGCCAAATGGCTCCCCCTCCCTCCTCCCCATTTCACACACAGAAGAAAAAGTAAGACTCAAAAAGGTTAAACAGGAACAAAAAAGGCCATACTGCTTTCCCCCACCACCACTTCAGTCAGCAGCTGAGATCAGAGTTGAGCAAATCCATTACTTACATAGCTGCTAGGTTTCCATTCCTGGAATAAAAGTTTCTGAGCTTTTTAAAGAGCTAAATGAAGAGATGTGGCCTGTGAATTCTGACATCCCTTTTGCAGTCCGGTCAGTAATATGGTTAAATATGGGTAAGCAACAACCAGCCCTCTTTGACAGTTTTGAAGATCCTCTTCAGTTAACGACATGCACCTTCAAACACTCAAATCAGCATGCTGGGATCTACTGTTCCTTGGTGCATCCATACTAGCCCACATTATGCATCTGCCTGAACTAAGCCAGCTGCAGATACTTAGCTTTACATGCAGAAAGGAGATATTTTTTTAGCCCCAAACAAGTCTAGAGTGGTTTGTGCTCCTACCAGCACAAGGCAGTAAGACTCACTCCCAGCTGGTCCAATTAAAAATGATAGGTTTAAGTCAATATTGTGTTCCCGCTCTCCTGGCACCAATCCCTTCCTCACCAGCTCCAAGTCTTGAACAGTTAGCTGAGATTTCTGGTAATTGTGGGACCAGCCCAAGGCCAGGTGGAAAATCCAGAATTAAAGTGTGCCTGAGGAGATCTTCACAGCACTCTGAACCTGGGTCCCTCCAGGGTTCTGTAAAACGTCTTAGCCCATAAACAACTGTCTCAATTTTTAGCAAATATCCCCATTTACATAACTCGATTGAACAGCCCAGCCACAACCTTTACCAGAAATGAGCCAAGATGCCAAAGAGCCATTTGAAAGCCACGACCTTGCATGTCATGTATGTTTATAGGAGTTTTACAACTGTTTCAAGCAAAATAATTAACAGTCCCCTTTGCAAGCACGATGCTGTCAGATGACCCAGGCTCCAAGTGCCTCGGAGAACAGCAGTGTCATTTCCCTGTCTCAAGAGGTGATGAAAGAATAAAAGTCAGAGTGATGCAGGGCCAACAATTCCCACTGGTCCCAAGGCATTACAGCTCATAAAAGAGCGGCTCCTGGCAGGACTTGGATGCCACCATCTCTACAGAGAAGCACGCTGGCGCTGGTACAGCATGAGACAAAATGCACTGTGTCCTGTTCTAGCTGCCAGCAGGAGGGTTTGGGTTGGACAATGCATGAAGGGTTTCATGGCCCCAGAGGCAGCAGACCAGAACCCTATGCTCTGTACAGGAGATGATTTGATAGGAAAAAGACCACCTTCCCATCCTCCCCCTCCTTAGTTACCACCTGCCTGGGCTTTCTCAGGAGGTTCTCATCCAAAATGTTTCCACCAGCCTGAGCAGAGTGAGAGCTTGGGACTGGAGACGAGCAGCGAGCTCCTACATGGCAGAAATCCCGCCGAGCAAGCAGGCTGGCCAAAAGAAGGAAAAAATAAAAGATTGACACCACCCCCACCCCCCTCTGCATTTTATTGTGGCTGGATTTGCAATCTCCAAAAGAAAAAAGAAAAAAAGTAGGATCAGGCACACTCCATCTTTGGCATACAGGAAAATCAAGAAGTTCCATCCCTGCAGGACCATGCAACCCCGGAGCGACCCGAGCATTGAGGTAGTGCAAGGTTTGGGGAAACATCTGTTTTCTTTGCATCCCAAAGCACATGGCTGGGGTTCACCAGCACCTGTCAGCATCAGGGTCTGCCACTGCTGGCAGAGCAGGAGGGCAGGGGACACAAGGCACGCACAGCCCCGCACCCTGCCTGAACCAGGCTCAGAGGAGCATTCCCTCCTGCCACCTCCAAAGCATATCTTAATCATCTTCTCCTGTATACACCCTCTATCAAACTCCTAATTAAAAATTATTTGCTTTTGGAAGGGGGAGGGGGGACAGACCAGACTGCATGTTCAGTTTTGATTACTTTTTATCTGTCAGGTTAGGTATTCACAAGTTCTCTTTCTAGGAAGCCTCAAGGGGTTGTTTACATAGAATACGTATTTTATTTCATGTGCTGCCCACCCTCAGCTTGCACAATTAATTGGGGTAAACTTTTTGCAGATCATTTCCTTAACAGTCAGGCAAAGAAGCTACAAATAATCTTGCACACACACACAGAGAAGAAATTCATTGCTCAAACACATTTAAACACACTGAAATATAAATGCAAACTTCCAGACAAAGGGCTAATTTCTGCCCTCGGAGGTTCACCCAGCCAAACGAGCTGGATGATCCTAGCAAGGGCTGGATTTGGCCCTTGGAGAGGCCACTGCAGTCCCTGCTACAAGCCCAGGCTCACAGCTGGAGGAACACCCAGCTGAAGGAACTGGATGATCCCAGTGAGGGCTGGATTTGGCCCTAGGAGAAGCCACTGCAGTCCCTGCTACAAGCCCAGGCTCGCAGCTGGGAGAACACGGCAGAAAACCCGGAGCCCGAGCAAGAGCCTTGGCCAGGTGCTGCATGGGGCTGCCACTGCCTCCACCTGCCTCTGCCACAGCAGCCCGCCAGCACTGGGAAAACTCGAGTTCCCCGGCAAAGGACAAACCTCTGGGGGTAATATCCCAGCGCTGCCCAAATGCTAGCCCCAAGTGCACGCAAATAAAATTTGGCAGGGTGAAAAAGAAAAGCCAGTGCCCAGGCTTTGTGCAGGTAAAAGGGGATTCAGCCACAGGCAGGGATCTAGCTGTTAAAATGAGAGGAGGAATATTATTTTTAATATGTTTATACATGCTGTAGCATCAGGTAACAGCTGCTTCTACTCTGCAGGGAGCGTAAATGCAGGATGGGAAGCAGAGCAGGGCCTTGGCACAGGCACTCAGCATCGCCCCGGGGGGACAAGGCTCCCCACGAAGCAACATGTCCATTTTTCCACCGCCGCAGCGGCCAGGGTGCCCAGCAGAGCCGTGTGCCCCTCTGCATGCCCGCATCAATCCTGCACATCGCTAACACACGCAGCATTTGCCTCCCACTGCCCCCCAGTCCTGCCTCCCACCAGCAAGGCAAAAAAAATATAAAAAAATCTATGCACATCGGGAGAAAATGAAGTTGCTGTCAAGCAACGATAAATTCATGCGACAGCCAGGGCTAATTAAGCAGCAGCAAGCAGCAAAGTAGCTGGGAGCGTGGCGGGGACAGGGTTACAGGCTGGCTGCAGGCTGATTGACACCGCTAAGGTTACCTCGGGCTCGGGGAGCTCGCCCATCGCGCCATGCACGGCAGCCGCTGGCCACCCAGGGAACACACGCACACGGGGGGGAGATCTGCAGCTCGCTGTGCGGGGGGCGAGCGCCTCGGTGGCAACCTGGCACCTTTCGGGAGGCAAAATGGAATCTCACCGTCCGGTTGTGCACCCGCAGCAAGGCAGGGGGGAGAAAAATACACCATTCGCAAATCTGCACCCAGAGAACAAAAAAACCCCAAAACCACAAACCCAAAAAAACCACAACACAAAACCCCCGGTGCCTACCTTTGCTGGGTGCCAGCAGGCAGATCCCGGACTGTTTTGGGTCGGTGGCTGTTCCCTTCTTTATGAAATGTTCGGCTCAGCCGGTGCTATTTGCATTCTTTCATTAGCACCTGTTTCAAGTAAGGAAGGAGAAAGCTCATTACGAGATCAGCTTCCTTTCAAAATCAATTATTAAAAAAAAAAACAATAGATGCACACTGCCAAATAATAATCAAGCTAATTAAAAAAAAAAACACACACACGAAAAAAAAAAAAAAAACAAAAACCCAAAACCAAACATGTATATTAAAGCCCAAACTAGGCAGTTTAATAATGGGAGGTCTTGCAGGTTGTGAGCATGCTCCAGCCGGAACAAATCCTTCCTCTGTTATTCCTCTGAATAAAAATAAACCACGATCAAGAAACCCAAGCGGAAGCTTCCTCCTAGAATCCCTGCTGCTGAAAAATATGTAATAAATTCAGCCCGAAGACGCAGACTCTAATCAGCAGCTGTTTTCTGGATCCAAAGCCAGCCAAAGCCTCTCTTGTCTTTTCGCACTATGAGTCTAGGCCTTTTTGAAAAGGGTTTTAACCTTTTAAAGATACAGTACACCAATTATCACTTCTGGAGGACTGTCACTCACGGTACAAATAAATTAATAAAGCAGCTGCGGTGCCACAGTAGGAGCAGGGGTTTGCACTAGCAGGCTTGCTTCATGAATATTATTATATGATTATATTTTTTAAGAGGATCTCCCCCCTCCCCTCCCCTTGGGAGAGTAATAATAAACAGAAAACTTGCCACCCAGCTCTTGGATAAATGCAAAGTCATTATAAAAATGAACAGCAGCTGGATGTGATTCAGGGAGTTGTGCGGCCGCTCCTTATCAGGGTTAAATTTGTTGCAACTGAATTGTAGGCATTAACAGTTTCCGTCCCGCGGCGGTGTGAGAGGGTTAATGACATGCAGAGGAGCTCTGTCAAGTGCTTCCCATCAAACTAAGGATCAGGCTGCAAAGTTTGAGCCGGGCAGCCCTGGCACAGCCATGAAGCATGTTTCCAGGAGGAGGGTCTGGGGGGGTGGGGAGTAGGGGGGTGAGCAAACCGAACCAAAGCCCCCCCCAGAAAAGCTCAGCCCTCCGCTAACAAGCACCGCCAAG
Organism: Falco peregrinus; assembly: GCF_023634155.1. Lineage (NCBI taxonomy): Eukaryota > Metazoa > Chordata > Aves > Falconiformes > Falconidae > Falco > Falco peregrinus. The sequence continues at coordinate 121,917,527 of NC_073723.1, forward strand.
CACCGGTGGCCCCGGGTGCGTGGCACAGCGCCCCGCAGGACAGTGCAGAGCCACCGGGGAGCGGGGGGTGCCGGGGCCCCGCAAAGCGGCGGGGGCCCAGGCTTGGGCCCCCCCCCGGCAGCGTCCCCCGGCAGCCTCGTGCCTCTGCTGGTGCCATCGGCCCACCTGGGTGGCAATCGCATCCTCCTGGGCAGGGAGCAGGGAGCCAGGGGCCATCCCCGGGGTGCTGGGCTCCACACGCGGCACTCCTCTCTGGCCAGTCCTCTCTGCAGCCCCCGGCATACGAACCATCAGGAGCAAGCGGTCCTTCCCGCCCTCTCCCTCCCTCCCTCCCCCCCCCCCCCTTCCTCCTCCTCCTCCTCTTCAGCAGAAAATCATCATATTTCATGTGTCGCTGCTCCAGCCTCGCCAATTGGCTGCGCACCCGCCGGCGGAAATGTCAGGAGCGGCCCCGCATCGCCCCCTGCTCCCCCTGGACCACCAGCTGCCCAGGCTGGGGCAGGGGCCGCAGGGCTGCCCATCCGAACGGCAGGGAAAGGGGATGATGCATGGCTGGGTTGGGATTTTGGGGGGGGTTGGGTTTTTGATTGTTTTTTTTATTTTCTTTTGGGTTTGGTGGGTTTTTTTTTCATTTTAATGCCACTTTGGCTCAGCTCTGGAGGGATGCAGGCTGCCAGCAACTTGACCTTGACCTGCACGGTTGCATTGCCAGCAAAAAGCAATTTCTGGATGATGGAGACCCAGCACATCTGCTCTGCTCCACAGAGCTGCCCCCCTCCATGCCGGTCCATGCTGGGGGGCTACACCGACCCACCCCAACACTGGCTCCATGGGTGCAGCTCCACTCGCCCTACAGGTACCGTAGGTGTTTGGAGGGACGATGCCTGGCAAAGAGATACTTTCCCCCCCCTCTCCCCCACCTATTTTCAAAGTCAGTGCATTTGTTTACAGCTTACCCCCCACTTCCAGACCTTTCAAACAAGATGTATCAGCATGTTCCTTTATCATCTTCATAGCTGGAGAAGCTGGGATTTGGAAGCTGTTTGCCTGAAGCTACCCAGTGTGGAGCAACGGCTCAAGTAAGAAGACAGCCCAAGACTTCTCATCACCTGACCACTTCTCTTCTCAAAGCAGGCCGGGGGGGGGGGGGGGGGGGGGGGGGGGGGGGGGCGGGCGGGCGGGAAATATCCAAAAATTTTCTTGGAAAGTGGAGCAATGGAATAGCAGAACGGAATAATCTGATGAAACTGCCATCCTCCACGCTTGCAAATACACCATGTAGAAATGAAATGTGAACACATCCAGTGACGCTGAAAAATGTTCTCCTAAGAGCATCTGAGCCATGGTTTCCTGCTGGGCTCTCCAGCACAACAGGAGCATAAGGAACAGGGGAAATACAACAGCCAAAAGCTAACTTTTATTTTGTGGCTGTTTACACAAGGATAAATAAAATTGCATTGTCACAAAAAAATAAAAAGGATTTGAGTGTGGCATTTATGGTACAAATCAGCTTATGAAACCTGCAGTTCTCTACTGATTGTGAAAAAACTCAGTCGTAAATGGGCAGTATATTGGACAGAAGGGTAAAAAGCTCCAAAGCTTCCTTATTTGAGCATCCAACAAGCAGCTGATGAGACCGAGTCTCATCAGTAAGTGGAGCTAGCCCAGGGCAGCATGCTCCTGCAAGGGGAGCTTGGCAGTCACCATTCCCACCATCTACAAAGTCCTCTATCTCCCTGTGTCAAGGCAAGTGCTTTGGCACAGCAGAAACTCATCACCACTGTGTGTCACTGTAGGCATTAAAACAAGTGCAGTAAAAAGGAAGAAGGCAGATAATCTGGCTATTAAGCAAAAAGACCACTGTCTCAGTCCAGAGCAACAGGACACAGTTCTTCATGCTGTTCTTCCCCTTCCAGATTTCAAGAGGAAGCCACACAACAAGACATTTCATCACCTGTGCCAGCCTGGGCTTCCTCTGACAGATGACTCAAGTCTGTCATGGTAGGTCTACAAGGTGCCATGCAGCTCCATGCATAAACATTTGGAGGAATTAATTGAGCTACAGAAGTGGTGTCACGATGCTGGCATTGTGCTCCTACCAACATCACCACCCTCACATGAGCCCAGTTCTCCACATGCCATCACGGTCTACCACACAGACCTTGAGAAGTGGCTTGTCTTCAAGGGCCTTGCTTTCCACACCAGCAAATCACACACAAAAATAGCTGTGCTAAGAAAGCATGGCAGAGTTTACTGGAGTCTATCAAGCTGACATCTAAATTACTAAATGACTGGCAAAACCAGAGGAAGCATCAGCTTGTAACACAGCACAGGGCAGCCACTGCTTGAGAGCATTGTGCAGGCTAGAGCACATGGTCCAATCTCCCAAGGAAAATACCACGCTGCCCAGAATGAAATCCTGTTTGAACAAGAGACTTCCTTTGGGAAAATGTACAATCAGCTTAAACATTTCCCCTTGGTGGCTATATATCTCCACTGTTAAACATCAGCCTCATCACGAGCCTGCGTCTACCTGGCTTCAGCTCCTGATCTGGGGACCTCCCAAGCAAAAGCCAAGCCCCTCTGAGCAAAGCCAGACTCTTGTTTTTATTCCCTGTGGAACTTCAATGAGAAAGTCCCAAATGGGCAGGAGTTAGAAGAGATTACCTGCTACTGATTTTGCTCTCCATTTTTGCTCTTTTAGACCATTGCCACATTACCCTTATCTATGTAAGAGAAGGACAAGAGGTGTCACACAATTCTGCTTTGAGGCATATTCTCCACTTACAGGCGTTCAAGCTTCCCTCTGACCCCACACAATTTTTAAGAGATCCTTCCAGAGAAGCACATACTAGAAGGTGGCACAGAAGTTGCAGCAAACCACAACCACCTGATCAACCCCTAGAAACAGAAATCAATAAAATAATCCTGAAAACAATTAGCTAACTAGGTTTTAATCCTTTTCATATACACAGTGCTAAAGTTTCATCACCCTTTCTTACAGAAAACAGCATGCGTACAACATCCATGCAAGTGTTTTCTACCAGTTACTTTAGCACTTGGCTTGCTCCACTTCCCCCTATTTTTTTTTTTTAAAGGCAATACAAATTCAACTTTCCTCCAGTATTCTGAAACTTTCCCAGCAGTTCAAAATTTGTTATAAATCAACATTAACAGCAGGGAGAATTCTCTGAATAGCAAAGGAAAGACCTGCACTACAAATCATCCATGTCTTCCCATGCTGAGCAGGATCTGAAACCTGGGAGACCTCACCCCCGATGGGTGCATGAGTTCACTGCTCCCTACGCAGTGAAGCACACCCTCATTAGAGGCGACACACACCACAAAACCTGAGCTAATAAGTTTTGCGGGGCTTATTAGTTGGGCTCCATGCTGGAGCTGGTCTTTCTGGGAACTAGCATGACTGCAAAACCGCCCTGCTGTGTGGCCAGGGAGGGGAGCTGGCTGTCATCAGTGAACAGAGTGGGCAGGAGCAGTGGGATGGGCCAAAAAAGGAGGCAAAATTATTAATTTTTTATAAATTTTTTTTACCTTTTTTTTTTTAACTTGCTGCTAGCACACCCAGCTACTGGCTGTATTTTAGAGGCCCAAGACATTCACTCCGTAGCTCATTCCCCCTCCTCTTTCTCCCATGAAAATGATCACAGAAAATTATTAACAGAGTTCAAAATTTGATTCAAAACTATTTTACACTACCTTGTGCATGCTTTTCTTTTGACAATACTAACCTGCTTAACCCTAAGCAAGTAGGTAGGGAAGGACACAGGTGCAGGGACCAGCTTAAAGCTTGTTCAAAACTCTGGGCATGTTTGCAAAAGGCAGCCTGCCCCTTTCCCCACACGCTGTGCAGGGGGCATCTGCAATGCCATGCACATACTGTGCACAGCACCGTGCACATTGCTCAGCGGGATGAGCCTGAGCTCCTTACATGGGAATTCATGGGTCTGACATTTAACGGGCACTCTCCTGCGAGAAATGACAGAGGCATGTGACGCTACATATTTTTTGCCTTTTTTTTTTAAACAACCTCTCAAGCCTGCTTGACTAGAAGCAAAAAGTTGCATTTCCTTTTAATTGCTAGCTTCACTAATGCTCTTGGGATCAAAAAGGCAAAGGTAGGAGTTTGTTCTTCTGTTTTTCTTCTTGCACTTTTTAATAAGTAGCAGAGACACAAAGACAAAGTAGGGCTTTGGTTTCAAGTCCTCTGCAGCTGCTGCCTTCCTGGGACCTAACACATCAAAACAAACAGGATTCCTGGTGCCACTACATAATGCATTGCATTTGGCTTACACACTGTGGTTTAGGAAGATGCAGAAGATAACAGCAGGTAGAGGGAGAAGGGATGAGTTGTAACCAGGGGAACAGACAACAAGGCTGTGAGTGCTGTCAGAGCCCCGAGTGTCTGTGCCTTAACCAAGCAGCTGGATTTTGATCTATCTCCCCTCAGTGCCCACCTTGCTGCTGAAACTCGGGGATTTTGCACGAGAGCAAAGTGGGGAGCAGGATGGGAAGGATGAGATGCTGAGGAGCACCTGGTTGCCATTCACAGCTGGCTTTTTATCCCAGGGAGCTGGCTGCCTCCTGCATAACCCAGCAGCTCAGTCCCAGAATGGGAAGTGTCATGTGCCATTTGACTCTTTCTTGAGTCAAAAAATTCCAAAACCTTATTCAACCACAAACAAAAAAAGTACAGGACCTTGCAGACAACGGGTCTATGGAGGTTGCATGGGGGTGGGAGCTCTGCATTCCTTTGCCCATCATCACCCCACAGCCAGTCTAATGGGTGTCCCAGGGATCACCAGGAGCTGAAAGGGGCTGCACCAAGTACCTGCGCCTGAGGCACTGCACGAAGGGACCTGACCCAGTCTGGTTCATTTTGGGTTGAAGGGGGCACAGTCTTACAAGGGGAAGTAAGAATCACTGAGCAAACCTGAGCCTATTTCCTTACCAACCTCTCAGTTTTCAGTAGAAGCTTTTGGCCTTTTTTTTTTTTTTTTCTTTTCCCCTTTTCTTCTATTCCTACAGGAGGATCCTAGTTCTCTGCTACAGCAAACTGTATCTGCAGGGAATATTCACACGTTTGCCTGGGATTCCCATTGCATCATTTGTCCTCATTTTAGTATATATATTGCTAAGCTTGTCTGTACACCCAAAATGAGCATATGTTAACTAAGACTGATTAAAGAACAAACATCTGCAAATATTTGGATTATTACTTCCAGCTAGTTCTGTGATCCAAAGTTACCATCCAATATCAAGTGAATCCCCAAAAGATTCATGTTTCAGATTAGAAAACTAATTGATATTCAGGAGAGATTTTCCTGTCAGCTTTTCACTGAGCTCACAACCTAGTACTTTCCAGATCAGAGACATTTTTGCCCAATTAACTAAGCGACTGGGATAAAAAATACAATCTGCCATTGTGCTATAAAGAATACCAAAGCACAGAAAGGACAGGTATAAAAGCTCATGAGTCAGTAGTCTGTTCTCATGTTTTTGTTTCGGTCACTAAACAGCAATATCTTGCACCTCAGCATCTATCACCCAAAGTGATATTCAGGGACACAGGCATTAACTCCCCGTTGGTCTCTGTGAGGCTGCTGCCGGCAGAGCCCTGCAATATTGATTCCTCATCTCCGCTGTCTCACCACTGACTGCGATGCTTCTCAGGACAAGTTATGGGGCTCTTTAGCACTCCCAGTTGGCACTAGAGGTTTCGATGATCTCAGCTGTCAGGAGTAGAGGGATGAGAGAAACCAGCTTCTTCAGAAGAAATTATTTGTCTAGGTATGACACTACAATGAAATTTGAAGTTTGATGAATCACATCATGAGTCAACTTCAGTTCTAGCCTGAGTCCTATTAGACAAGAGCTATAACAGCAGCTAAGCAGTCGGATGGGCTTTTCTTATTGTTGGGAGGGAGTTGTTCCCTTCCCTTTAAGTCATTCCTTGTCCTCGTTAAACAGAAAACATTACCTAATTCCTCTACAGCCTGTACAGGATTGTGCGTTATCCCTCTACAACCACAGACAATAACCTTGTACCATTTGGTGCAGGAAGCATCATAATCTGCAGTGCATTAAAGGTCTAAAAAAACCCTGCCTAATGTTAGAAGAGTCTCAAGCTGTTAAGTGTCTACTTAACTATGGTAATTCACCATGAAGTCTCTCCCATGGCACAGCTAAAGAGTTGTTTTCACTTTCTAATAATGAACACGTGACTTTGGCATTTAATGAGGTCCCAAAATAACTGAACTAAAAGGCAAAATCCAAGAGGTTTTACTGCCCAGGGAGGGAAAAAAAAATAATCATAATTAAAATAGTGAATGGGCAGAAGAATAAAAGATAGGCCAGGGGTGATTGTAAAATCATTTAGGTGGAATCGTGAGCGTATTGCTTTCCTGTCCCAAAAGGGGTTTAAAAGTGTGACAGGAGGCAGCTGGCCTTGCAGTATGTACCTGGGGCTCTACATCTTCTCCTTACTTATCACCCTGTACCATCAGGAATACCGGTCCCTTGTCTTGGATTCAACACAGTGATGATTAAAAAGAAGCACCAACAAAATCATTCACTTTGGTAGCACTTTCCTCTGTGGCCATCAGAACACACTGCAGACATCGGTGATACCTCATTGCATCATCACTGAACCATCTGTTCAAAACTATGCAAGCAGAGGGGCGGAGAGGGTAGGCAGTGTGGAGAGTTGTATTTCGAGTTAGCAGGAAAAGCCCACAGGTTATGACTATGAACTCTCTGCTGTAAGGACAGGGCTGGAGAGTCCGTGGTCCCAGTGTCTTACTTGGGTCCAGAGTGATCCCAAAGAGCCATCACCAAGGTAGATCTAGTTTTAAAAATTCTGGAAAAGCCTGGCCTGTAAATAGTTTGGTTTGGGGTTTTTTGGGGGGGGTTGTTTATTTGTTTTACTTTTTAAATTCCAGCAGGGGAGTGTGTTTCTCTTCTGCAGAGATAAGGCTTGCCAAGCAGCAAAACCCCAGGGCAGAAAATTCATTTGAAGAAAAAGAGAGACCCAGCCACTACCAAAACTGCTCTGTGGGTACAGTGCAAATTCTGCTTCAGAGGTGACCGATTTCTGACACAGCAGCAGAGGTGGGCTTCCTTACTCATCGGGTTTGGAAAAGTGGGGTACAGTGCATTTCTCCAACCTTGTACTTTTACATTTGCCCAGAGCAGGAATGTGCTGCCAGCTCAGTTCTGCAGTATCTCAGAAGGATGACCACAGGCAGTGGTCAGATCCTGGTCTCATGAGGACACTGGTGTATCCAGGTGCAAATGTGAGGAAGGATGGTTGGAGACTTTGAGGTCACGTGGTAACCCCAAACTCAGAAATGGTTTGGAGGTTGAGACAGTCCAAGCTGCGGGTCTAAACTACATCCTAAGGCTGGTCCCTGGCTCATGCCTTCCTCTGAACCCAGCCCAGGCCTGGTTTACAGGGGACACCTTGTCTGCACCAACACCCTGCCAGGGACAATTCAGCACAGGTGCCAGCAGCAGGTCCACAAGCCAGCACAGGTGCTGGCCCCTCACCTGTAACCTGAGGGACTGTGCGGTACGCATCTGCCCCAAGTGACCCACCTCGGGTGACAAACGCTGGTCAAAGGCAGCCCTCCATGGTATGACTGCAGCAACAGTCCTGAGTTCAGAATTTGTGCATGTTTAATTTTCTTATTTAAATACTTCTACACATTTAATTCATCAGGTTGTTTTACAAACAGTAGAAAATAAGAGCTAAGAAAACTTGTGAATTTTTAGATTAAAACCTGTGGTAAGATTTCATTTCAAATTGGACTTAAGGAAAGTAAATTACATTTTGGCTAAAGGCCAAGTTCTGAATTTCTAATTAATGCAATCAAACTTTTTCATAGTCTAACCCTTGATAATTTATAGAACCAATTTCGCTAAAAGGCAGTTAGGGTGAGCCTTGCACCAAATAAGACAGAAATAACCAGTGAGTTCAAAGGATTTGTTCTCATTAACCCTAGAGAAAATGGGTTCAGTGATGAGCTGAACAGTAGTAGCAGATAGTAACTCAAAAAATGTATTTCAAAAGGTTGAGTAAACACTGCATTGTTAAGTTTTACCAGAGATAGGCAGGTAATGTTGATCATTCACATAAAAAACCCCACATTTTACATTAATACTAAGAAATGACGAGAGAATTCAAGCATGTAAGAATTTGCATCTTTTCATTAGACCAACTAAACGGACTGGAACCAAAATAGATGGAGCAGCATGCCTAAAACTTCACCCACTTTTATCAGTCTTATCAGCTGGTGCACTGAAAGATACGGCCAGTCCTCATGGGCTCCTTCAATACCTTTACACTAGCATGTCAGTAACAAAACACATCATTAATATATATAAGCAATCCGCAGTCAGGCTTTCAGAAACCTGTTATGACCAACTTTATCAGGAGATAACTGTTTTATTTCCAGCTAAACAGCCAGGTTGCCTGTAGAAGCAGTCACTGGAAAGGAATTAATGAAAATATCCATTGCAGAAACAACCTAGTTAACTAACTCAAGACCATCACACTCAGGGGAAATGGCATATGCTGGCCTGACCCGATGGAGTAGGATAAACTGTCTGCCTGGTCCCGGTCACCCACTGCTCATCCTGCTCCTGAACAGCCACCCAGGGCACCTGCTCGGTCAGGTTTTGTGGCAATTTTTTTCCTGTTGCGTGATCTGCCAGCCCAAACCTGTGTCAAAGCTACATATTGTTTTACTACAGAATATTCTGCTTGCTTTTTCGTTTGCCCCCGGCCCACCCCCCACCCCCACCCACCCCTTTTTTTTCTCTCTTTTCTCTATCAAGTGGATGATCCTTGCTACCACCATGCAGAAGGAGCCTTGCCCAGGCACACAGATAACCACTTCCATTCTGCAAAACTGTCAAGTCCTGAATGATGTGACAAAAGAGGCTCAGCACCCAAGAAGGGCCTGATGTGCACAGCAGCAAGAGCAGGAAATTAGAAATTAGGGCCAAGACATCTGCAGAAGTGAATCTGGCTTGTTTAGCTGACAGCCAAGGAGTGTGACACACCTATGAAACAGGGCTGTTCTGGTGACCCCGAGCAGCTACTAATTAAGCTTTAGTTTTGCTCAGGAACCACAGCATGATCTATAGCATTAGCTATATGCACTCTGATACACATACATGTTCACTACATAAATATATTCAGTGTTGAATATATATTATATTGAACCTAATGGCTGCTCATACTCCTGGGAAATCACTCTTGATGGTCTCAACATGATTTTTGCTCACATTAGCTATGGGGACAGGGAGCAGGCAGAGCTTCTGCGAGCAGGAAAACATCTTACATGCAAGAGCCCTCACAAACAAATCAAGCACCTTTTGGAGCAGCAGTAAGGGCAGCAGTGCAGCGCTGGCTGCATCAGCCCTCTCTGCCTGAAGTTGCCCCCAAGGAAGCAGTGGCCAGTTGTCATGGGCATTTCCAGTCCCAGATGCCTAATAGAAGAGAACACAAATAGTGAAATTTGGTTAAATTTATCAAGTTAGTTGCAAGAATACAACTATCAAAACTGTAAATTACACCTTTGATTCAAGAGGAAAAACTCATAAATGAAGGGAACTTAGCAAGGTCAGTTGAGGTAAAGCTTAGAGATGGGAACAGAGAGGATGACTGGAATTTCTTTAGCTATTGGGTGCAAAATTAGTAGGAATTTGCATTCTGGAAAAAGAGGGGGTGATAAAAAAATCATGAAGAAAAGCTCCAGACTAGCTAGATAATTAAAACTCTTTCAAGGCATACTAGCAGTAAGCAGAGAGATTGCGAAGACAGAGGAAAAGAAACTATCCCAAAGCAAGCTGCATCTTAAAGGTTGGGAAACAATGTTATAAGTGAAAAATAGTGCAAGTCAAACTGAATTAGAGTCTGCAAAGGAAATTAAAGCAACTCATTGAAATGACAGAATGTTTTCTCCATATAAATATAATTAAAACAAGAAAAGAGGTCACTATGGGTGGCACCAGGATTAAAGGTAAACAAAATATGTTCCAGACTGTATAATACTTCACTTCAGATTTCAAGAGGAAAAGGGGCAAAGGCAGGATGACCACTGGGAGCTGATCACATCAGGGGCTGACATAAAACTGAGAGACCAATGGCTGTACACAGGTCTAAGAAGTGGCCTGAATCCAAACAGTTATGATGACTAAGACTTCATGTTACATTTTCCCTGTGGAAAGTATCAAAGTAAGCTGAGCACAGGCTGCTGCTGAGTCTCATCTTGCTTTGTAGCACACAACATCAAGGTCTTTTGAAACTGGACTAGAATACTCACTATAATGCCATGTAATCATGCATCCAGCTGGGAAAATGGCAGTAAGAAGAATTGTAAAGGACATAAGAAATTGGTCATCAGGAAGTTTCCCACCGTTTTCACCAATAACAGGACTAGTAAGCCAGGATGACCCTTGAAACTGCTCCAGAATTGTTCTCCAGACCTATTTAATATAAAATTTTCATAAGGCAAAGCAGGTAGATTCTGAGGAAAAGTGCTGACGATATGAAGAAAGGAAGCATCATCAATGAAGGAAAATGAAGTATCACACAGGGCAAGTGGAATGACTCTGAAGACCGCAGCACTAGGACCAGGATGGAGCTTCATGGTGCAGAGGATGAGCAAGTTTGTAAGAAAAGGAAGAGGGTGAAAAATATTCTACAAATAGCTGGGAGGTCTTTAGTTAGAAAAAGAGGCTTTGGAAAGAGAGACTCAAGTGCACCAAAGGGTGAAGGCAACCAACAAGAAGCAGAAAACAAATATTCAGTGTTAAAACACAACCAGCAAGATCCATTCAGGAGATACCCATGCTGTTGTACAAGTCCCTGATGCAGCCTCACGTGAAATCCTTTTAACCAAATCTCAGAGAAATGCACCAGCAAAGGTGCAGAAAACCAAAACCATGATCACTGAAGCAATGGGGGACATACGATCCAAAGGAAGACTAAAAGAGGACAGTTTGTTTGACCTAGCAAAATGCAAGCTGAGAGGAGAAGAGCTATTTCAAGGACAGTATTGGCACAATATCAAACAGAGATAACACAGCCAAGGACTGAATTTAGTCTGGAAGTCTGTCATAGTCTTCAATGTTTCTCTTCTACAAGAGTAAAGGCAAGAAGTTACAAGACAAAACCTGGTCCCTTTGCAAGAAGCCCATGGGAAGACCTTGGCACTGGGTCAAAGAGGGCTTTGAGCATCTGAGCCTCGGTCACCCACCTGCCTGCACCAGGGTTTGGGCTCACAGCGAAACCCCACCGTGAGCTACGGTCACCTGCAGGCTGCAAGACCTGCTTCCGCCTTCATCACCAGCAAATCAGGAGTATCAGCACGGTTCCTCCATGGCTTTATAAACAACATTTGCAGTAAAGGGCTAAAGTTAGCCCTTTGTAACCGTGTCCAGGTGAATAATATTAAGAAAAACTCACGATGGAACAAGGAGGAAATAAGAAAATTTCAACAAGATTGTCAGGAATAAACATCTACAGTGGTGTGGGAAGGAACTGGCCTTCTGTGAGAACCAAGGTCAAGTCAAACCAAAACCAAATCCTAACCTGCAGCTAAGACCAATTGGACTACAGTGGTCCGGATCCCAGCTAAAAGGCTTTGTTTTCGTCAGTGACTGTTTGAGGGGACAGATTCTTGGTGTAAGCAAAAGATCTAAACCGTATTTGGCATCTGTTTTTCTGCATGGATCAAAGATAAACAATTCAACTGATTTGTTTGATTTAGGAGGAACAAAATAACACTACTGTTAAATATTTTAGGTGAGATTTCACACAGTTTCCTTTGTGTCCAACACTTGTTATTTCAGATAACATCCTGCTTGGATCAAGAAAATATTTCAATTAAATTCAAAACTGTATCAAGCATCCAACTATTCAGCAAGATGAATATTTGCACAATATTTAGCTTGACATTCATTCGAATTTGACTACTGGAAGCAACGAACAAGCTTGCTTTTTTTCCCCTCCTTATCTCAATTCTGATAATATTTTGCAGTTTCTCAGGCTGGTCAAACTCCGTGTTCACTATGAAAGTCACGTTCAAGTAATCTGATGGCCATCAGCCCCTCCAAGCCTAGCAAGGCAGCACAGCCCATTCAGTCAGGGATCTAACCCCTCGCCGGCTGTGAGCAAGCAGTCTGTCAGAGGATGATACATTTCTTACTGTGCTTCCAGTGAAGCACATCTGCGAGTCAAAAACACCATTGCAGTGTGGAAAATCTATGCTTCCTCCTGTCTGACCCTAATCCAGGTGAGTTCAGCTGTGGAAGAAGGAAAATGAAATAAAATATTAGCTTCCAAGTGTTGGATTAGTCCTACTAGAGGTGACGCTAGCAGTATCTTTTAGAAGACAAAAGGAAGAAAAGAAAGCTAGGCTTGGGACTTAGACTTCACACTGAAGGCCTGAGTTTGGAATTAGAAGTTGCTGAAGCTAAACTTTTCACTTCTGGCCCTCCAGTGCCACTTTCTTTTAATTTCTGAGGTCCCAGGCTAACGCACCTTTGCCTGGCTGCAGGCACCAGCTCAAGCATGCAACAGCCGTGCTCTGCTTCCTTCTGTAAAACAACAGCTAATTAAAAATCCCCAGAAAATGGATATTTATTTTTGACATTGCTCTTTGCTCATCAGTTCTCCCAAAGCACAGTAACAGCAGCAGCAGTTTCAGGTTGGATCACTGGACTGTGCTGAAGATTAACCCCTTGCTGATCCTCCAACCCAGAGAAGCTCATGAATAAATTAATAATCCTGCCATCAAAAGAGGGTTTGAACAATAAAAAACAACAAGGTGATGACAAGTGGGCACAAACAGAATGATAAAGATAAAAACTAGTCAGCCAAGCATCCCACGTAATCTACAAGAGTCCTAATGTAGCTTGCACATGAAAATGAATTTGCAGGCTGCATCACACCCTTAGCTCTGGCACAACTGTTTCACTTGCAAATGTCATAATTCATTCCAGTCTCTTATGTGGGATATTTACAAATGATATGTGTTTGAAATGAGAGTAAATTATAATTTATTATCCATATTTTTATTTCTAATACTGCCCTAAGTATTACTGAGTATTTTTAAATGCACCCAGCTATAAAATTTATTCAAGTACCTCTGACAGAAGTGAGATTTACTGAGAATAATCATTAGATCCACTGATATCATTCATGGATATAATTCAAAAGTGTCTACATAGACTACTTAGGCATCTTTCAGTAAGAAAATGTTGAGGGTCATGGCTTGGTTCCTCTCTGCTAATTAAATTACTGTGAAAATAATGGACACTTCGGGGATCTGAGAAGACGAAAAAGCCAAAACTTGCTCCAAAATCAGAGGTCTTTGTTCAGTTTTTTTAATAGTCCTGAGGAAGCTGAGGACTCACTTTTCAAAGAAGAAAAATCAAGTGCATACTAGTACAAAATGCTCCTGTTGTTTCTTCTGTGGCATTTGTACACCCAAAGAGAACTTCACACATATCAGTGCCATCTACAGAAGGAGGAAAATGAGCCCGAGAAGCACAGAGGTCAGACCTGCTGTCTGATGAGCCTTGGATGCTCTCCTCACGTGGAGGGCTTTTAGCCCTGCTGTCCAGGCAGGGGCTGTGCCCCTTCACAGGGGTGCAGTGGGCTGCAGTGTTTTGCATCCTTCCTGCGCACATCCCTGAGGGAACACTCGCCTGCAGAAATCACGCGTGTGTCATTTTGAAATAGGCAGTCTGTGGACTTTGTGAGAGTACTTTCTGTAAATTACTTTCAAAACATAGACATCTTTTCAGTTCATTTGCCAAGTAATAATATTTATACAGTGCTGTTCATTGAAAGAGTTCAAATGACAGCTAATAAGAGACGTTCAAATTGGTGCTTCAGCTCCCTTCACCTCAAAAATAGAAGGAAAACCACAAACCAAAAGAAAGAAAATCCAGCAGAAAAGCACAAAGAAACCCATGTTTCTTTCCTGAGGGTGTACAAGCTGTACAAAGGGGCTCTGGAGTCAGGACTGAGGACCGATATCCTATTCCAGCTCCAGGTGGACCCTCACAGGTTGGCAGGCACCGCTACTCAGCGCCGTTCCCAGACCAACATCTGGGTGAACCAAAAGCTCCAGGCAAAAGCAGCCTCATCCAATAAATCAGTTATCACCAGAGCTGGTGATGGCAGATGAAAACAGGCATCCCCACAGCTGAGCCACACAGCAGGGCAGTAAAATGCACCCCACAAAGATACCTTCTTACATTGTCACTGCTCTTTGCAAAATTCACTTTTAAAGGCAGGCCAAATCTAGTTTATTTGTAACACAGCTGAAAGTTTTATCTAACAGTGCGCACGTACCATACCAGTGAAGAAGATGTAAGCAGTATGAAAGAAATCTGGTGACTGAAGTCGGGCAGATGGCTGGGGCATTGCAACTGCAGTCACTGACGAGCGGTAACCAGGTGCCCGGACTGCCCCAGCCAGTGCGAAAGCTGCTTTATGGAGCCTACAAACGCTCTGCCTGTACGCAGTGTTTCCTGCATTCCAATGATTGAGTGATCAAAAGATTTCATATTTTTAAGATTATTTCTTTGCAATATGACAGTGCAAGTTTAATGATCCATCCTATCCACTCCTTTGCATTGAATGTCACAGGAAGCCACGTGCTTAATGAGGCATTGGAGATTCCCTCAGAGGTTTCTCATCCAAATATTGACCCAATCATGTGTTGAAAATCCAAGCAGCCAAGGAAACTTTGGGGTTTAGTTAATAAAAGTGCAGTGACATCATCTACCCTAACCTTCTGATCTTCCAAGGCAGGAGGTTTTAATTTGCTTTTCTCCCTTCTTATAGTGGCAGCTGGTTTAGATTAGGAATAAGCTCTCTAGAAACTGGAGGATCTCTCCAAGAAGACAGTTTAAATTCTCACATACAATCTCTGCACATACTTTCTCCATCATGCTATCTTTCCCAGCTTGGATTCATTAAAAAGAAAAAAATCAAAACACAACTATTAATCTGGAAATCAGTGAAAACAAACAGCTCTTTACCACTTGACACTAGATAAAGAAGTAAGAGTAACAAGAATCAATAGATAATTGCCTACGATAGCTGAGCAGAGCGCCTTGGGTCAGCACCCTTGCCGCTGAGCTTTCCTGTGCCACTGGTCACTTGCCCACTAAAGCACCAGCCACAGACCTGGTCAGGGTGAAAACAGCCCTGAAATGCCCCAAAAGGCTGGAGGCAGAGGAAGAACTCAGGCAGTTTCACACTGAAGCTGCAGGTTAAGCAAGCACACCTCACCCTCCCCAGACCAGTCATTGCAGCAGGATTTCTGGAATGATTAACACATTTAATTTGCAATATCGAGTCCTGAGCACGAGAAGTTTTCAAGACAGTAGCCTGGATACAGCCACAGATGGGCTGGGCAGGAGCAGTCTCACAGTAAAATAATGCCTCATAACATGATTGATCTACCTGAGTAAATGTAGCAAGGATTAAACAACAAGACTTTTCGCAGCTTCAAATGCAATTCCCTGCAGGTTACCACCACACCTTTCATTTCTCAGCACTGGTAATAATGTTTAGTTTTTCTTTTTAATTGCAAGAACTTCTCTAACATATTAGCTAAGCAAGAGGAAAACCAAACTCTATTTAATGGCCTTCTACAAAAAGGAAAAAATGCCTCAGGGCAGGGGTTTATGTATGGTTTGGGGGGAGGGGGGTTGTTGGTTTGGTTTTATTTGTTGGGTTTTTTTAAAGAGAAACTTTTAATTCTTCAATAAATAAAACAAGGGAAGGGGTTGGGTGTTGCCACACCAGCCATTTGTTTCATCAATAAGCTTACACAAGTGACTGTAGCAAGTGACAAGGAAGCACGAAAAATGAAGGCAATGCTTTGACAGGTATCTCATGCATTTTATCAAAGTAAATGTGATCCAGAAATATGAAAGATAGGTTTTGCAATACACTCTGGCTTCAGGAAATTAAATGCTTGTTTCTATAGGGCAAGCAGCAGCGACTGGGCAAAGGATGACCTTGCAGGGCAGCCTGATGGACTGCTGTTCCAACTTCACATTACACCCCATGATATCAGCAAATCTTCTCCAGGGTCCTGACCAGCTGCTCATAGTCTCTGTTCAGATGCCACCCTCCCCTTCCCAGCTCAAAACACTTCACTGCAGTTCCTCCACTGGCAAATGGAAAATATAAGATTTAAACCCTCTGAAATTACAAAAGCTTGGTGACAAACGAAGATCCATCATCAAGGCCCTTCAGAGCTCACCTCCCCATACATAGGCACTGGAAGGTCCTCCCGCACACACACATGCTAAAAGATGATTTTTTTCCCTGACTGTTCCTTTGAGTTTCATCTATTCCAGTGCTGGCACATTGTGCCAGTGGTTCATTACTCTCCAAACACACGTCTGAAACTTTTAATTAGGCAGAAGCTCTGGTCTCTGAGCGCCCAAAGCTGCCACGCGTCGGCTTTAGGGAGCAAAGCACTCGTGCCTCCGTGGAAAGGCAGCGGCAACTGGGGGCAGGAGGAGGAACTGGAGACCTGACAGCCCTGTCTGATGGGCAGCCACTTAACAAGTCTCACGTTTTTTAAGTGAATAATTTATTTTAAATTACTTCTAGTGCTGAAATTAATTTAACCTGTTTAAACTTTGTGTGTCGTCACATGCTGCAGAAGTACAGCTTGCCATTGCTCCATGTGTATTAATAGCAATTCTGAGACTATTAATAACTGGAGCCCAGCAGCTGATCTGTGTCATCTGCCTGGGGGTCTCCAAGCACCAGCAAATGCCAGTGTCCCCTTCTAAGCAGGAGGTACATGAGCATCAGAAGGCACAGCTGGTGATGGGAAGAATGAGCAAAAAAGACACAGAAAAACCCAGCTGTGGCCAGCCAGGGAGGCTGTGATGGTCCTGGGAGCAGAGCCCAAAGCCTCATCCTCTAAGCTTTGATCTGGCAGAGACTGGGATGGGCAGATGGGAAACTGTGATCTCCTTGGGGCAGAGAGTACTCATCTCTTTTCTTTGTACATGGAGGCAAGCACAGTATTCAAAGATGAAAAAACAAATATTTTTTTTAAATGAGCACTGGAAACCCCCCTGATAATTTTGTACCAGTGGCAAGACCCAAAACTTTCTGTTGGTAGGTGGCAGGGTGGGATGAGAAAAAATTTCATTACAAGATGAAAGGTTTCACACTCCTCCCTCCAGCTAAAATCTGCATTACTCTGAGCATGAGCAGGGGGTTTCAGCTCCCTCTGTCCCATCTACCCTGTGGCAAATCCTTTGAGCGGTTACAGCAAAAAAAGAAGGAGGCAATGTCCCTATCTGGAAAGTATTTTTTAAAAGCATCTCCTCTGAATAAGTTTGTCACATTAAATTATAAAGAAATCAGAAGCCAACTTCACTTCTGTCATCCCTGCTGCAGACAGCAGATGGGAAGACCCTCAAAATACCATTACTGTAAGTTGTACGTTAAAACATGAGGTTTGTCTTGGGGCAATAAAACCAGATCACCCTGACAAGGAGAGATGAATATCTTCAGCTGCACCCTGTTTTTTGCTTAAGCAGGTAAACACAAACACATCCCCTAAAGCAGAAATCCATTGTTATCAACATATACATACACACACACACTTAGCTATTTTGTAAATTACAGTGCAGAAAGGAGTCACAGATCAGTGGAATTTAATTTTCAAAATAAATGCCAAAAAAAATCATGGCACCATAGGCTTTCATGCTTTCTGTAGATTAAATCATCTTCAGCCAACTGGTGGCAGAGAGTGGGAAGTCAGCTGAACATACCGACAGTTACAACCTCAAATTTTGCCTGGAATGGCACAAAATTTAGTGTTTTACTGAAATCTCCAACTCAGCGGCACAGTCAACTACAGGAAAAAATCCACCTTTCATGTAACATTCAAAAGCCTGTTTTTCACCTTACTATGCAACCGGAGGGAAAAACCTGTGCCCGCTGGAGCCAGAGGGTAAAGCTTTCCTCTGTGCAGTGCTCGCTGGTCCCAAAGAACGAGAAGCCTTCCCCGCTCTGAGATCTGAGACGGGAGCTGGAGGCGCAGCTGGACCCATGGGCGCTGAGCTGGTGCCTGCAGGGCTGGCATGGGCTGCTCAGCAGAAACCCCCCCAGCCCCGGCTGATACAGGCGGCAGAGCAGCACCCAGCTCCCACCCCTGTGTCCCGGGACACCTCTCCCAAAGCAGCCCCCAAGCCATCCTCTGGCACCTCAGAGCAGTGAGGCTGGAAAGCACCTTTCTCAACAGTTTTTGAGGGCTTTGGAGAGTTTTTCTGTGCTCTGCAGGAAGACACCAGAATTTCAGAGGAGCCTGAATGTGCAATAAACTCTCTGCATATTGTATACATGGATATTTAAGATGCAGCCAAATCCAAATAATTCCCTATATCACATATATAGTATTTAATTATATTATTGTATTAATTATATACGGTAACAATTTTTTTCCTATTATGTCACAAATAACATGTCACAGAGGAAAGCCCATTACAACCTCATCTGGGTCCCAGGAAGTTTGTAGCCCCATTCCAGCACCTGCTGCACAAGCATCCACATGCAAAACCAGACCCCAGCGCCGCCCACAAGAGGCACCTGAGGATGGATCTGGTTTTGCAGACTGCCAGCACTGCCTCCTGCGCAATGCCGCCAGCCCCAAACAGGGCTCAAGGAAACAACCGAAGCATCAGGAAAGTTCACATTTTAGACACATTCAAACTTCAGAAGCATACTGCCACTCCTTTTCTCCTAGTCCTGGTCTAGGTGTGAGAAACATTAGAAAACAGCAACAGATGCATTTGTCTGATGCAAGGAAAAACACGGACTTATAGATGATTAATATAACAGTTTGCTCTAGCAACACATTCAACCACTTTTCATTTATTTCTGTCACCATCTGCAGAGGACAAAACTTTTCCCATTTCTCTTTCAGCCACTTCCCTCCCAGGGGAGCTTTGGCAAGTTTTTATAAATGCTACGCAGACACTCACTCAGTACAAAAGGACAGTGGTTCTCCAACTCAGGCTATCCACAAGCCCTTGGATAGCAACAATTTGGGCTTCTTTCTCCTTCAGGCTTGAAGCACCAGCAGCAGCGTCAAAAGCCTGCACAGGCTGCCTGTGAGCCCTGGGGCTTTGTGCTGATCAAGCCCAAGGGTCTGGCAGGAGCCATCTGCGCCACCGGCTGCTGGCCCGGGCTGGCAGCCGTTCCCCTCGTCGGCAGCAGCATCCCAAGCACAGCCTGGGGTGCCCTTGCCTCAATAGCATGTCGAAATTGCTCAAATGTTATGTTCCATAACAACAGGTTTTTCAGCAGAGGCAGTTTTATACACATATATATGCTCATACAGACAGGCGCATGTGTATATATAGATACGTATATATATGTATATAATGTGTGTTATTCAGCAAAGCACCGCGCAGCAGGTGGCTGGTTTGCAATCAAGGCCACTACACCACGGTTGCTGCTCCCAGCCCCACATGCCAAGGCTGGGCAGCCATACCCAGAAACAAAGAGCTATTTCGAATGCCAAGCTTCACTTTCCTTTCATCTGCCTTTTGGGCTTCTCACATTCACATTTTTGAGACTTCTTCTGAAACATAAATATATATTTTTTGCAGCCAGTCTGACCTCGAGCACACACAGCCCAGCTGGGCTTTTGCTGGGATCAGTTGGGTATTTGTCACCTAATCAAATGACATGCTTTCATCTGAGGTTGCAACTTCCCGGTATAAATTATGTCTGCATCAAAGGGCAGAAGCCAGCCTCACTCCCTATCCCAGGCCGTTTGATCAACTCCTTTAGAGCAGCATCAACTTTTAACATGGCCACCAATCTATGTGGGAAAAAAGTTATTTGTTGCAAAAAACTTAATGGATGCAAGTTATTGTGTTGCTGCCTGTGTACAAGCATTGGTAGCTGATGGCACTGCAGCTCAGAGGACAGAGGAAGACAACTGCATCATCTCCTGAGGCCAGATAAAGTCTTTAGTTCCAAGACATAGCATCTGAGTGCTCCCCATAATGGCTTGTCATCTCCTGGACATCAGATCTAATGGCCTCAATGATGGCTTGAAACTCAACCTCTCACTGAATGCTTTCTCTCCTCCCTAACCCGTACCTCCTCTTCGTCACCACAGAGTGCCACAAGAACGTGTGGTCTGGCCCCAGGTCTCTTGCAGAACCTTGTTTCTTCTGTTGGGCCCTCTCCTTCACACACTTGGACAGCCACCCAGTGCATGAAGAAGTGAGTGAGGATACCAATATGCTCATTAAATTGTATTTTGCTTCCATTCTGCAAAAGTTATGACTGGCAGCAGACATGCAAGTCAAGACAATCAGCCCTCTATGTCTTCCAGCAATACCATCTTCCTGTCCAAATCATCACTAAACTGATTTCCTATTGCAATTAAAGGTGCTGCCAGCAAACATTAATGAAGACTCCGAAAGGTTTCAGTTATTTTAGAGGCTAGAGTTGGTTTGATGACTGTACTCTGATTCAGTACATTTTTCTGTAGCCATTTAAAGCAAGACTTTACCCATCCTGGTTTCTTTTACAACCCTCAGCCTCCTTAACTATTCATTTCATAGAACAGAATCATAGAAGCATAGAATTGTTTAGGTTGGAAAAGACCTTGAAGATCATTGAGGCCAGCCATAAACCTAACATTGCCAAGTCCCCACTGACCCATGTCCCCAAGTGCCACATCTATATGGCTGTTCAATACCTCCAGGGATGGTGACTCAGCTGCTTCCCTAGGCTGCCTGTTCCAGTGCTGGAGATGTTTCATATGATATTCCTGAATTCCAGACAACTTTAGTGATGCCCCAGAGTTTGGGGCAGAAATCTGACCCTCAAATTCCTGAATTTGAGGAGAAGGATTTAATTCTTTCCTGTGTTAAAAATACCTTTAACTGGAAACCCATCTTCCTTGTGTGCTAATGAGTCTGCTTGCGACTCCTTCTTGGCTAAGGCTCCTTCCAGTTTAACATTTTCTGCCAAACTAGCTCTCTCCTGACAGCTACTAATTTAGAACTGTTTTGCCTTAACTCGCATTTCTACTCAATTGACCTCATGGGCTTCTTTCTCAGTAATTCCAGAGAAAATGTGCTCAGTGTGCAATTCCCAAGCTTGTTTTTTTCGTTGTTTATTTATTTATTTTTAGCTTTTCAGTGCTGCAGACTCTAGCCTGGAACATGAATATTATTCCTGGAGGTTTTTTGCTATGTCTGTTATCCAGGGTGCCATCACTGCAAATACTTTACCAGTTGAAATATCGCTCATAATTCCTAGTACAGGAGGGGAAAAAAATGGAAAAAAGATCTGTTTGCTCTCCCACAGGTGCCCTGCAGTGACACGAGCCTGGAATGGGTGAGCACCAAAAAACCTAAGAAATAACTGTTGTTCATAGCTTTCAATACACATATATTACAAATACATTACACAATACATTTTAATTACACTTTCAGCTCTAGCCTTGCCAAGACATTCAGGTTACATTGCATAGGCCCAGGATCCCCCAGCTACATCCCTAAATAAAACATCTTTATCTAACAAAGTTTAGGAAGGGTCAAAGCCTGGGTACCTGTGGGTAGGTTGCTCAGCCCTTACCTGAAAATTAGCTGAAAGAGCAATGCATGAGTGTTCCTGCAAGTCTCATGGGGAACGTGTCACCTTGGGTTTGGATTCCTTCTTGCTGTAAAGGAGAGCTTAGCCTAAACCAGGGCTGGAGCCTAACTGTTAAAACGGGGAAATAACGCCTCATTTGCAGTGATGATATATACCTGACGTTTGTAAGGAACTTTGTAAGATGGTAAGTGTCACAGATACAGCAGCTCTAATTTATATTAGGTCCAAATACCATCAAATTTGTATTAACAAAACTGCTGCAGGTGTTTTATTCCATATGAGCACTAAAGTACTGTGCACAGTCTCTATACCTGACTTTAATTGTCTATCAGACTTTGCTTAATTACAGTGTCTCTTATCAACCTACGTAGTATCTGACTTAGCAAAATTCAAACTTTTTTTTTGATAGAGAAGCCAGGGTCAATTGCTTAGTGCATATTCTCTCACTGCCCTCTTTTTGAATACAGAGCTGTTGGCTCAGTCTTACCATGGAGAAGCCTTCAGATCAGAGCATGGCCTCCAGAGACAAGTATTTTAGTGCCTAATGATTAGAGTACCACCTAATCATTAGAGTACCACAGGGAAATTACCACAGCAAAGATCATATTCCAAATTGTGCATCCTGGCACGCTAGTTATGAAATTTACAGCATAAACGTTTGGAAGGTGCTCATCTGGAAGCTACAGAACCTGACGCAGGAAGATCAAGTGGAGGAAATAACCAACCATTCATAGACGGATTACTGATATCGTAGAAAAGAATTTCTCTGTTCCTTTTAAAATACACATGCAAACAGTGCCTGGCATGGTCTGTCAACATACGACGACAAATGCAGGTTTGCCAACTGTGTCTGAGCTGAAGCATGATGCCATGGGCATGATTTGAAGCATGACTTCTTCCTCAAACCCCAAACCAACCAGGATCTTCCAGAACACAGGAACCATCCCAGGGAGGTTTGGTATCTGTGAAAACTGGTCTTTATCTTACACTTCACGAGAAATAAGAAGTTCTCCATTTAACAGAGTAATTTAGTTAAACTGCTCAGTTTTTTAATATTGCTATTTAAATACAGTAACTAGTGCCTTCGGTTTTATGGATGTCAGGAGAAACATAAGTTACAAGTTATATGCAAACCACAGAGGAAGTATTTTAATTTCCAACATACAGCATTTCTCCTAACCTGAAATAATGATTTTAACTTGCTTGTGCTCCCAGAAGTCATGAAGTCTGCAGGGCTCTGAAACATTAATTTTCCAGGAGGTGTGAGGGAAGTAACACAGCATACCTTCTGTATCTGCTACATCTCTCAAATTAAGAGGCTGTCCTCTAGGAAAGGTGCTTTACTGATCTCTCTATTTTTTATTCATGAACTTTAGGAATGTCTCTTTATGCTGTATTTCAGGGCTTCTTTAAAATCAGCTAAGTAACATCAAGCATCACAAAATATGTTCATCTTCTCAACAGAGAGTGGTTTTGTGAGGTTCTCCATCAAGTTTCTCTAATTAACAAGTGAAAGGATATTAGCCATTAAGAGAAAAGACAAATCTGAAAACACAGGCTGGTGTCTGCAGCTCAGGCTGGTTTCTCTCTGGCTCCCATACCACCAACCACAAACATGCTCAGCCCTGGTCAGCAATTTGCTGGTGCCCAAGCCTAAAACTAACCCAGCTCTTCCTTCCGTGCGTGCTGCCTCTGCAGTGCAGCAGCAGAACGCCATCCCACAGGGTATGAGTGTGTCATCCATGAGGTGGTTTGGGTTTGGGTTTGTTTTGTTGGTTTTGCTGTTTGGTTGCTTGGGGTTTTTTATTAGCACAATAGTTTAGAGAAGTTGCATTGGGAAGACAAAGACAAATGGAATCTTTGCTCATTTGTCATTTAGTATTGGTAACCCTTCATCCTGCCATCAGCTCAAGTTTTTGTGAGCAAAAAAAAATAATGTAACAGCTGTTGGATGCTGGTTTGATCAGCAGAGTCTGGTGGTTCTCAGCTCTCAGCCTCCCAGGAACGAGGGATGCTGCTAAGTGGCCCCACAGTGAACACGTACAGGGAAAATACAGGTTTCTGTGCAATGAGCACTCTTAGGGACACACTTGCTCTCCCAGGCCAGAGATAAGGCACATTAAGCAGAGGGTACACACAGGACTTCTCTTAGGCTATCTGGTACCTTTCACCAACATTTAAAATAATAAATTCCAGAGTTCAATGAATGTCACAGCTACTGTTTGATTTTTATTTTTTTCCCCCCTCACCTCACCTAACCATTCAGGTCTTAATTATACTCCAGCAGTCAGTCACCACCAAAACAGCAATAAGAAAGACACAAAGCACATAAACATGGGTCTACCTATTATAATGGAAACACAAATTGTGTTGCCTTGTAATGACTCCAGTCAGAAGTGGTGTGAAAAGCAAAGGAAAAGAGTCCAGCCATGCTTAGCTGCTCAGTCACTTTGCTGCCCTTTTACCTGGGGAAATTTCAGTTTAATTTTCACTTACAGCTCAGGCAGGATGTAATTCAGTTTCCTTCTAGACCCCACCGGACTTTTTTTCCCCTCCATATCACAAAGCATATGTATTCATGTAGCCATGCATACAACTGAAATCCTCAGAAATGCCACATGAAAGGTCAGGATGGTCTAACATCTGCATTAACAGGGTTTTACGAGGTGCAGAAGAACCATCCCAGAATTGTACTGTATGGGCCAGTTCAGTCGTCTGGCAAAAGTACAAGGACTCCTGGCAGATGGCTTTATTTTAAATTAGGATGGGAACAGCTTCAGACCCCATCACTGCAGTACATCCAGACACCCACAGAAAACAGTAATCTGGCCATGCCCAAGAGTTAATTTTCAAAGGGGTAGGACTCCAGCTGCAGTAAGGAAGTGTGGTTTTCTATTCTCCATTGTACAAGGCACAGGAAAGGACTAAATCTGCATTTAATTTAACCCACTAAATAAATAAATAAAATCAACCCAGCATCTTTTGACCTCCCCTTTCCAAAGCTCATCAGTGGCCAGAGGGAAGATACCATGGGAGCAGAGAGGAACCAGCTGCAGCTGTTACCAGCAAGACGAAAGAACAGCAAGGATGGCAGCCAGGTGGGGGGAGACACAGGGAAGCCCTGCTCCCCACCGGCTGCTGGGACGGAGGCAAGCTTTGCCCCTGTTGCAAGGGAGGTGGATGTAACACAGCAAGAACTGCTTGTGCCAGAGGATGATGCACACTGGGTGCGACATCGCCTCTCTCATCCTTGCAGCCACGGGGATTTGCCGCCTGTGGCATCCTGCGCCTGCCCTCTGCAAGCTCCTCTGAGCGCCTGGTGAGATCGGGAGCACCAGCACTGGAGCTGAAGCAGCGTGCCGGGGCCAGACCCATCCTGCTTCCAGGACTTCAAGGAGTCATCTCTCCACCGTGCTGCATTTGCCAGTTCACCCACCCCAAGTACTCAGCCCAGCAGCACTGAGGTCCTGCTAGTTTACATTTTCACCTCCTCTGAGAGCAGTGTGTGTCCAGAATTGGTTATTAAAGGGCCACGGGTCTGTAAGATGCTCTAGCAACAGTTTCTTGCCTCTAAGTCTGTACAAAAAAGGGCATTATCAGCCCTCTATCACCATTCTTAAGAGTAAAGACAGAAAAACAGGCCAACCTTCAGTAGGACAAAACTGCTGCTTCTTGCCCTGTAGAAGAGCAAGCACAAGCGGGGGGCAGGGAGCAGCATCCTCGCCATGCCTGCTGCTGCTCTTGCCTTGCAACTGCCTTCAGGACTTTCTCCTGAGAGGTTTCCCTTATCTACACCGGTGCTATTGCCTTCCTACTAACTCCCCCACAGCAAGACAATCCAGATTTCACAAAACGACAGGAGCCACGGCTGGGGACTAGCTTTGCATCCTCCCCCAGCATCGCCAGCAGGATGGGGCATGAGATGCAGGGGAGAGCGCTGGGGTGGCCCATGGCCGGACCCCAAGAGGCTGAACTTGCATGACAGCCCAGAAACCTGACACAGAGGTAATGACAGCCTTGCTGATGAAGTCCCATGAAGGATAAACAAAATTGCTGCGTTAAATTGTCATTCCTGGATTGTCACAAATACATCTCCATGATGTACCCAAGTGGCCTTCAATTATGTTGTCTGAAAAAGCACGGGCATCTACCACATCACTCAAACACACAGGTATCCTGCCTGAAAGGCTGAAATCTGGGGGAAAGCAGGAACAAAAACTCTGTACTGGCTGGCAAGGGTGGATTTCAAACCTGGATTTCTCCTTTACCCAGAGGCTGGCTACAAAGCCCAGTCTCCCTGGAAATGCAGAAATTACCTGCATTGCAAGCACCCATATTATTATATTTCCTTACCTTATTCTCTGGTCTTGTGTGACTGTTTTGCTTTGTTAGCATAACACAAGTATTTTGTAATATAGAACTGAAATTTAGGTAAGAATTACCTTCCCTGCCCTTTAATTTACACCAAAGCCAGAGTAGATTTAATTAACACGACAATTCTGAGCATAATTTAAAACCACAAGAAACTTTAATTTTAAAAATTGATTTTTATCTAGTTCTAGCTATTTTCCTGAAGACAGACTGATGCTTGTTAACTGACGTAGCGATGAGTATACAGTAATTTAACCTTCATGTTAAATTTGGTACATTTTTTGCTACCTAGAAAGCACAAAATATTCTCTAAGTGTTGTCAAGCAATTATATTCCAGATTCTTTTAGTCAGAAGCTCTATTTGAAGTCCTAATTCATTTTATATGCCTTATTGTTGTAGGAAATAAAGTATTTCATATATTTACTATTTAGTAATTTTTGTCAAGATGTCTTTGAGCTGAAATTGGAATTCTGTTGAAATTATGTAAAGCTAGCATTTTTATTTGCTTGTAATTTAAGCAAATCAAATTAAAATATGCTGGAAAGACAGCAATAATAAATTATCAAAGTATATTTTGCATATAAAACTAAGCACCTTCTACAGGAGGTGTATTAACAGTAGTTAGTAATCTGACTCTTTCAGGTTAACATATGATTTTTCAAATACATTCATGTGCCCCAAGATGCACATAAAGTACCTAACAGGAGTTGTTAAAGTACCTAAAAATAGTAAATAGCAAAGTACTATTGAAATGAGAAGTTAATTCCCAGCTTCCACAATTATCTACTGGGATTTTCAAAAACTTTTAGGTAAGAAGATGGCTTTGAAAGCCTGACTCCAGGACTTGGGAGGTAGCAGAGTCAATCGTTCCCTGTGTTTTTCAACTGGAGACTGGAACAAACTCTCTTGTTTTGGTAATTCCTATCCTTTTGCTCAATTTTGCATGAAGAAATCCAAACGAAACAAAGCAACCCTCCCAAATACTCAATTGAAAACAAGAGTGACAAAAGCAAAAGGTTTAGAGCATGGACTTGGTGAAAAAAAAAAAATCTATTGGAAATAAAACCAGAACTTCCTCCAGTACTCTTCCTTTATAGAGACTAAACCCCATCTACGTTTAGTAAATGTATGAAAGGGTGTATGCAGTAAGCTTGAGGTGACTTCCAATCTTAAGACACAAGTTATCACTTGAGAAATATTTTTAATGCCTTAAAACCCAGAGAGGTCCCTTTCACAGGTTCTTCCCCAGCAGTTATTAAAAATACTTGATGTAAACTATGACTTGAAACAGATTTTCAGAATTTCCAACTAAACAAGCATCCCCCAGTACTAATTTTTTTCTTCTAAATTTTTTTTTTAAAAGTCTCATTTAAAATCCCAAAGCAACCAGAAATGTTTATGGAAAGTTTTCACATGTCTAAGACAGCTGCAAAACTTCCAGCTTCACACATAACTCAGTGTTTCCTGCAGCAGCTCAGACCAGCGTGCCTCAGATTTCTTGGTGGCTTTTCTCACCAATTGCTGTAACAAGGCTCGGAGGTACGAAAGGCTGATAAGGGAGATGTCTAGGAAAAATTAAACAGTGGTGTGGGACTGTGAGAGGCAGCTCCTCACCTCCACCCCTCCCTTGGAGTGCTCTGTGCTGGGCAGCTCAGGTATTTCAGCATCTTGGGGCTGGGGGCAGCTGGTGGATGGTAATTACAGCCGAGACGTGAATGCTGAACATCCCGGTGCAGAATGACCAAGCCAAGACAAACCCCAGCAATAGGCAGAGGGGGAATACGCAACAAGGAAATAATTCCCTAGCCTGGGGTTTCACCTACTCCCCCCATCCCACGGGTCAGCAGCCCTCACCTGAACGTTTGCACCAGCAGAGAGGTGATGCCCCTGCCACAGCGTGGGACACCTCCCTCTGGCACGGCATCTACAGGAGCCCCTTACCTGCAAACGGAGCAGGCACAGAGTGACTGGCTCGTGCTCTGGCTTGTGGCCAGAATTGCCACTTTTTCCCTAACAAGACAGACAGTTGACTGTGAATTGGCATAAAAATATACATATTTGCATAAATCCTGGGGCAGACCATGCACGGCTCGTGCCTTCCCTTTTGAAAATGTGCTGCCTCTTCCTATGCAAAGATGGTTACATGCATGCAACAAATAAAGAAAAGATAACCTCATGACATATTCCAACAGGAGCCTCAGGTTTCTTTGTTCATCTTATCGTTATTAAAGAGGGAGGAAGGAGGGCCCCCTTAGTGCTATTTTCAGCCATTATTAATGAAGATCAAAAGGAACAGCGGAAAGTCAGACCCCTCTGAATGGTGCAGTGCCGCAAGCCCAGCCAGAGTGGATGCTGGCAGGACAAGGTCTCACACTTCGGTTCCCAGTGCTCTGCTGGGGACACCCTGCAGGCTCCAGAAACTCCTGCAGCAGACTTAAAATTCAGTAAGGACAAAACAAGAAATCCAGTAACAGATGTCTAAAGAGAGAGAGGGGAAGGGATCTGTTTGGACTTGCGAGAGTAAAGAAAATGAGGTATGCAAATCGCTTCTCTATTTCATACAAAACCACCCCTTTCAAGGTTTGAGCCAAAGAATAGAGGAAAACAAGAGTTTGCTTCAATTTGCTCATAAACCTGGAGGAAAGGACAGCACGAGACTTGGCTCACGCCACCAGGCACATTGTGCATCTGCACAGGAGAGCTGCCTGACACACACCCTGCTCTTCACAACCCAGGCAGGGGCTCCTCCTGATTTGGGTAAGTCCTGGAGAAGCCAAGCACCCTGCGCAGAGACTGAACCAAGTCAGGGTCAAGAAAAACTTTCAGCTTCTGGCATTGCTACCGCTATCACTCCATAAAAGACAATGAAGCCTTTTCCACAGCCTGTTGCACAAAGAACCCAACACATGGCACAGACCCACTCAGGGCTGGGTGCTTTTATCAGGTTCCCTTTACCACTCCACGGGGTTTTCCTCCTGGAAATCCTCCTGGGTGAGCACACACTGCCAGGGGATGCGCTTATGGCTGAAGCCTCCCCCCAGCAGGGCATGGTGGCAGCGGAGGTGCTGCAGGGAGCTGGTGAGCAGCCGTGTGCCCAACCAGTGCTGGCAGCCGAGGGCACCTCCCTTCCCCATCCTCTTTGTTTAGGTTGTGCTTTGCTCAGCCTGAAGGTCATTTATGGATTTTGATTGTCAACCTTAAAATCCTACTCCTTTGATTAAATTAACTGGAGCATTAAGAGGTCTTTTCTATTTAGAAAAACCTTGAATTCAGCGTATAAGCACCAGCTTCTCTCCATGCTAATGTCACCCCATGCACACCCCACCAGAGCTACTCTGGAAGGTCCAGTCAAAGCCCCGCTCTGCCCCTCCACTGCTAGGGACATGTAACTCACTGCATCATTGCTACATGTGGCACAAAGGCATAAAAGAAAGAAGAGGCTCAACACCGGAATATAAAACCATTAACGATCACCAGTCCTGCCATTTCCGACTTCCACACGTGGAGAACCAAGCATGGACTCCAGGGCTTTGAGTTGGTGCCACACCGAGCTTCAAAGCACACCACTGAAAGCAGAAATCTGCCTGCCATTCGCTGGTGATGTCATTCCAGGGCACGCAGAGGGATGCGATACAGAGGCTGAAGGGTTAAATGAATTCTCCTATTCAACCACCATCTGATGTGTGCACATTCAAAGTACTAATTATGTCTAACAAAGACAATGCACAAAGCCCTACATGATTCTGTAGAAGATTTCAGTCATGCCAGTACAGCTTATTAGGATCTTTTTTTTGCGTGTGTGTGGGTTAAAATAGGCGACAAATATTCAAAACTTGCACAGATATTTGCATGCAGTGTCCCTAAGCACAGTGAAATCTGAATTAAGAGCAATTATCAGAAAGGTATTGCATGTTCTGTTCTATAAGTCTATTACCTTGTTCAAAGGTCCTTCAAGTACTAATGGAGAAAAGCTGCAGGGAAATTTAACCAACCATGACCTGGGGATATCCAGTTAGAAACCGAGGTGGATGTAGCTTAAGCAAAAGAACTGGAGAGACATTTTCCAAAGCAGTTTCAAGAGATTAGAGGAAAGGTTTGCATTGCTGAACAGCAAGGCTTCCCCACAGCAGAGGCATCAAACCCATCCGAACCAGCGAGAGTTGGCACACAGCTGGGACACAGCTCTTGCATCCTTCACTCTCTTCTGGATTAACAAGGAAAATACAAGTCCACACATGGAACAAGATGTAACACTGGAGTTCAGCATACTGAAATAATGAGATGTTGCTGAGGTTAAGGCGAGGACAGCTGGGAACTGAGACACAAGCCTTGTCCCTCCCATGCAGGCAGCTGAGCATTGGCTGAGCCAGTCTGCAGCGCTTGCACTGGGGCGGCTGAGGCAGAAAGGAGACAGGTGCTGAAAAAGGAAACAGTTGCTAGCAGTATATATATGCACATGTATATATGCATATGTACATGCATAATGGCAGCAACACAGAGAGCCGGCTCCAAGTCCAACCAGTAAGCAAGTGCTAGATTAGTACTGTTTTAATTATAGAACTTTTGGCTTTTTGCTTTGTTTGGACTGAGTCTGCATTTTTATGTTTATGGAGTACAGATACCCAGGAGGCGAATAGCAAAGTACCTGTGTTTCTTCTGTTTGTTATTACTTGGCATTGCAGAACCGGGGAGCCCAAGGCACCATCATGCCCCAACACGCAGGCGTGCATTGCAGGATCTGAGTAAGTCCTTCCAACAGTGGTGAGCGGCAGGATTAAAACGTGGATTTCGATTCCTGGTGGCTTTTTTAACTGCTGTATGTTCCAGTGCTACTTATTAGTAAGGCTTCCTATGGAAATAAGGTTTATGTAATCACACTTCTGCACATCCAAATAGCTGCTAGATTTAAAGTATGGGTATAAACCTCAGGGAATTATGTCTTTACAAAGGGGAGACATAAAAACCGGTGAAAAGCAGCATTTGGGTAGGCGTAAGTAAACAAACGCTGCTCCAACGTGTGGAAAAGCAGCAGGAGTTAAGCCACTGTGGCTCTGCCTGGTTGTCACCATCAGGCCCACCAGCATGAAGTGATGGTGCAGATGGTCCCTCAGGCTGCCGAGTGCTGCCAGCACACAGCACCGCTGCAGGGACACAAGGTTAAACCACAACAGGGACCTTACATGAGGGTTACTGCAACGGGAGCACCACAAAGAGTTTAGAGACCAAAGGCCCCTAGGGAAGCACACCTCATCTGGGCTGCTCCTTTTCTCTCTCTAGAAAAGGGACATTGCTAAACCAGAAGAACCTTCGCACAGCAAATGCGATACAGAGCAGAATCAGCAATACTGCCACGAGTCCCAAACTCACAGCTTCAGCTTGTCAGGAACCTGCTGGCACCGCAGTGCACCTCAGGGATATGAATTACTGCCTGGGAACGGCAGAAAGTTTGAAGAAAAAGCAAGGGGGAATGTAATCAGCTCCATAAATTTCAGTATGCAAGTGCTTTGGTCCTTAGAAAACCAGTTGCTAACACAGAGCGTTAATACAGTCACCATTTGAAGTAAGTTTCTCTACTCGCATTCAGTGCCACACTTGCTGCAGTCCCTGGTACTGCAAGCTCCTAAGGTTAGCAACGTCACGTGGGCGTTACGTGTCAGGAGAGAGCTTGCACAAGCCGGTGTATCACAGAAGGGGTAAGACTTCGATAAAATTTCCCGTGAGCAGTGCTGAACTGCAACCTGACCCCGGGCTCCCCTTCACCAGCTTGCCAACACGGGGTTATTTAGTCTTTACTGCAGGATGGATTTAGGAATGAGAGAAAGAGAGGCAAGAAAATGGTAGAAACATTCAAAGCTTATTCAAACTGTTCCTAGAGATGCAAATACAAAAAAGATGGACTTCTGTCTCTCTGAGAATAATTATTTTATGCTGTCTGAATGCCCAAGATTTTTTCTATGGGTACTGTAATATTGGTGTGCTATAGCTAGACTTTACAGGGCACAAAACTTACATATCTATTATGAACATATCTCCCATCTTTTTAATTGTGGCTAAAATTCATCATTTTTCCCCAGTACAGGTGGTATTTACTTTTCAAAGCCAACAGAATATTTCATTTTAGCTTTACATTCTCACTGTTTTTCCCTACACCGGCGCCTACCTTACAGTGTGCTTTACCTGATTACCTGGATGGCAAAGTCCAGGTGTCCAATGCTTGGAAATACAAAAACCAGGTTCTTCTGCCCAAATGTAAACAAACCCTGTTGTACATATGAATTTTGCTGCAATGAGATAACTCGCCCTTTCACGGGCTCTCTGCCTCCCTCAGCACACTGAGGAGATGCTGTGCAGGCAGCAAGCAGAAATTCAACAGCCCATTCTGTTCTCACTCATCAGTGTGTGGCCTTGTGCCTTATTTACTATAATTATTTCAACATCTGCTCTGAAGACAAAAATTTGTTTATTTCCTCAGAGGCTTTTCTATGGCACTCATTGCTATGGAGTTTGAATGCTTTATAAAATATTAATGGATTTCTGTTCTTTTCCTTCTGTTATCATCTCCATTTTCCAGACGGGAAATTCTGGCCCGCATATTAAATTGTGAATTTGTTCACCAGTTTTGGAGGAAGCACCAGATCTCCCACATACAGGCAAACCAACTATGTTTGCAAAACAAGCTCTGGCCAAGGGGTATGTGCAAGTCTACTGGGTACAGACCTCACCAGCCAGGATGAAGCAGAAGACCCATCCAACATGAAGTGGTGCAGCATTAAGCAGATCATTCAGAAAGATACTGAAACGTTGGGATTAGACTTGGGATTTCCAAATAAAAGCAATACAGAAATAAGGAGGACACATCCCTCTTTGGCATCCACGTCTTGCATTAGATGTCTTCCTATTTCTGCCACAGGACTTACAGAAACAGCATTTACCCAACATCTAGCCACCGTATGCCATCATGGCTAGCCCTGCCATGAGGGTCAGATCAAGCACATCCTTACTCACTGCAGCAACATCTTCCAATCTAAAGACTGATGGCGTGTACCAAAAGTCTTTGTTGTAGATTAAGTATTCCCCATCTCTCTTTTCAATTCCAGTTTCCCAGCCATCTGATCATTCCCGTTCTTTATCTCCAAGTGCTCTCTCACCTGGCCCCTTTATATAAATTGTGGGGTACCAAAAGCTGCCCCTGATGATGAGCAGAGCAAGTGGACTTCATGCACCACCCAGCCCCACGCACACCACAGCCACCCCATGCCCCACGGGCAGGCTGGAGCCCACCCCAGCCCCCCTGTGCCACATTGCAATCCGGGCAGCCGCGCTGCGGCCTCACACCTGAGCAGTCAGTGGATCTTGTCTATATTTAGGAGGTTTTTTGAGCCCTTATTGAATTACTTTCTGATTTGTCCACTTTGTCGTCATCAATTTGAATTCTGATCCTGTCCTTCAACATCCTTGCAGCCCATCTCAGCTTTGTGCCATCTGCACATTTAGTAAGTGTACTTTCACTAATTAAAACAGTTGATGTCACCAGAGCCAGGACAGGCCCTCATAGAGCCCCACTCTGTAAACTTGTCCATTTTGACAGGGAATCATAATTAGTTTGCAGATATGGCTGTCTAACCAACTTCGTATCCATACTGTAATTGCTTCATCAAGCTGCAGAAGACACCAAGTTAGGAAAACCACTGTAACATTCCCACGTGCATCTGCAGCTACATAAAACATAAATAAAACCCCATTACTGCTTCTCCCCTGCCTGCAAATCTGTCCTCCTTGATATCTCAGAAATAACCACTGGCAGGGGAGATTGCTTGAGCTTCTTTTATTTATATTCATGCACACCAAGAAGTTCATCAGACCAAGGTACCTGAACACACCCCCATTTATCTCATATATTCTAGACTGTTCTTTCCCTATTCAAGCTGGGGATCCTCTCCTGCTGCTGCTGTTTGTTAATAATGATAGAGACTGGACTGCAGCTGATCCTTTCAATAGTGGCAGATGCAGAAAGAAAAAAAAAAAAAAAAAAAAGAGGCATTTACTGCTGAATAATGCTTTCTTTGGTTTTGCTATTAAATACAGTGTAGCTAACCAACTACTCATTACATTTCAGAAGTCTGCGCTCCTAGTCCTCTTTTCCTTCAAAATAGCTGTGCAGCAGGTTCATGTTTGCCATCTGAAGCATGGCTGCAGCCACCTCAAAGCAGACCAGCAAATAACTGGTGAGAGGAATATTGTCCACCAAAAGAATAGTCAATGAAGGGCATTCTGGCAAGGAATACTGAAAATTTCTACTCTACAATATACAGCTTTAAAAAAAAAACCAACCATATCTCGGGAGAAAACACCACTCTGCTCTAGAAAGTATTTCAAATCAGTTTCTAAGCTCCAGTGTGCCTCCACTGAGCTGTTTCATTCTTTGCCTCAGCAGCTAAAGTGACTTCAGCTGTTGCAGTTTTGAATCTTTAAGCGTTAATTCCAATGCTATGTAACTGCTGTGCTTGTGACATGCCTGAACCATCTAAGGGACAGATTCACTTTAGAATTACACCAAGTGTTCAACCTGGCTCCAAATGAGCCCACATTTCCCAGCCCATTCCTGACTTCCGTTTGCCTTTAGCTGAGCCACACCTGTCCTGTCCCCTCCAGTACCAAGCAGGAAAGGTTGAACAGAAAACTGAAACATGGCTGTTGTTTGAAAAGACAATTAAAAGCAGAAACATGAAACTTCAGATTTAAGTCTTGACACACTGGACAGGATAATCTCTCAGTTTGCAAGGAAAAGGTTCAGTTGTTCTCCCAGGCTGGCAAGCGCAAAGACAGGCAAATACAAACTGGCTGAGGATCATCAACAGCACAAAGTTCTGCAGCTGGTGTGGGTGACAATGCTAGTGATGATTCAGGAGTGGAGACACATCCAGCTCTCTGCATCAAGCACCAGTTCTTTAGGAGAAGGGAGAAAAAGTTAAACTGTGTTTTAAGCAGTGAAATCAGCAGGGTCTAGTTGTCAGCATTTTTGTTTGGTTTTAGTGCAAATTTAGTAGTTGTGAATATCTCAAAAAGTTGCCGTCATCTGGGAATTTCAGGCTAAGACGGAGCAGACGCGGCTGGTTTTGCTTCCTGCCATAGCAGCAGCAGCAGTATGGCTGCAAGCCCTGAGCTCTTTGCATGCTGCTTCCAGCAGAGACCATTGCAGCTCCTGCTCCCCAGCCCACTAACAGGGAGCAAAGGCAGAGACAGGCTCATTCATTCAGGGTTTCACCAGCACAGCACCCACCCATTCCTACAAGCTCCATAAAGCTCTACAGTGGGAAAAGCAAACGTCCACAAGCTAGGAAATAGAAGGATGCCCCCTCCTGCCAGCCACTCAACAGACCCTCCAAGGGTCTGGAGAAGGGCCAAGAACAGCATAGGAAACAAGGAGAGGAGATGGGAATGATGCTCTGGGACTACCAAGCCCAAGCAGTCAGGAAACACAAAATTTCAAAAAACATTTAGGTTCTTTTTCCTCACAGCTTTGGACCTCTGAGGGTAACCTGAGCCAGGTCAGTAAGCTCTTGCCCTCAAGGTTACGGAAAAAGCCAAGTACTGCTTTCCTGCAAGCTGATATTCCCCACAGTCACATGCTTGCAGGAGCTGAGAATTTCAGAAAAAGTTACACAAGTCACAAAGAAGTTACAAGAGTTAGTGCCTTTCACATCCTGAAAAAGGGCAGGAGTGAGCAGCAGGAGGGACAGCACCGTGCATCAGCAGGGGCAGAAAGCACAGGGCAGACCAGGGTACCAAGCAACTGGGACATCAGCAGGGCCACCCCACTCAGCAAACGACAGTGCAGACACAGCCCAGCTCGAGGAAGCCTCAGTCCATAAACACTGTTCAAAGCTTTTTAACACACCAAGGCCAGTACAGGAGTAAAACCAGAGGGGTTACACACCTTCCAGCTGTGAGCCAATCAGTCCCACAACAAGCTCCCCCCACCCCACTCCCAGGCAGGCAAAGCCAGCTCAGGTGCTTCTGTTATATAGGCATGCCCCTGCAGCAGTAACAAGAAACACACTTTCCTCATGAGTCACAAAGATATTTAGAGTTTTTTTTCACCGTGCACAGATTTTTTAGGGTCATGTCATTCGTTTGGTTAGCAGGTGGAGGAATGCATTAAATCATTCAATGTAAGCTAAGCTGTCAGCATCGATCTGCATAGGCATGAATATTTGAAATGCAGGTTTTGCCCATTTTATATGTATCATCTTTCATATAAACAAAAAGTGTTCCAAATCTTCTGGCACTAGAGCATACGGAGCAAAAACAAATTATGGCAATGCACACTGCAAAGTTAAAAAGGCAATTTTCTTAACATCCAATTTTCAGCAGTGTGTGACTATGTTTAAATGCAGAGGGGTATATTGCTGTGAACCAAAGCCCAACAGTGCCTGCGTATGAGTCAGAGGAAAGACTTAAAATGCACAGAATAAATAATAATGATTGCCAGACTCTTCAGGTTTTGCAGTTTACTAAACAGATGCACCAGGTAATTCAATTTAGTGGCTACAAAGAGTATAATAGCTTAATGCAGTTTCATATTAAGCACAGTGGGTTAACCATAAAAATACAATTTATACTAATGGATATTCTAATCAGGGCGGCTTCCAAAGGGGAGCTGACAATTTAGCCACTTCACTTTCTTACCAGTGCTATTTATTAATGATGCTGGATTGCAGCTCAAGCAGCAGGAAGACTGTTCTCCTGATTCAAACAGCAAGTAATAGTACTAGGAGAGAAATAAGTCACTCAGGATTTTCTCAATACATTGACTGCTTCTATAAAGCTGCCAAGAAAAGCCTCCCTTTCAGAAGTATGGTTTCTTTCTGACTCTAAGACTTGAGGGGACATTCCTGGCCTAGGAGGTCTAGGACTTTGCTGTCACGGGTAACTAAAACTTCAGCCACAGCTTCCTCTCTTCCCTGGATCCTGTTAGAGGGCCATTCTAAAACCTCACTGATGATGTTAGGGGAAAAAAAAAAAAAGTCTAATTTCCTACACAAAGTTCATTTTTGACCAGTTGAAATTAAACCTAACTTTAATTTGATGCATTTTGCCTTGAAAGATGAGGGCACAGTAGCTTTGGTGCAGGAGGTGCCAGGCCCGGGGCGAGCAGCACCCCCCACCATCCGAGAGCACGCGGCAGTGTCACAGCACGAAAGTCTCATGGGACGGTGTCAGGGAGGGCTTGGAAGGAACCAGGACAACCCTGTGCCTCTCTGAGTTTCTCCCTAACACACCACCCCATCCAGGCACTAGAATTAACTTCTGAGCCCCAATAGTTTTAGACAAAACTTCTCCACATGGCCAATTCCTAGAATTCAAGGACAATGAACCACCCCATAAAAATAATGGCATTATCATTAAAATATTACGGTCCTAATTATTTATGTATTTATTTATAAAAATTAATGTTCTCTTTACCTGTCCTAATTATTACCTGCAGCAGGCTTGTCTCCCTCCTTTTCAGAAAGCAAAGAGCGAGGTACAGCGCACCCCCGAAAACTGCTCAAGGAGCGTGAAAATAATGAAGTGTTGATGCTGGACTTCAAGGTTAACATCCTATATGCATGTAATACTTCATTCAAAAATCAATCAGGAAACTGTTAGTGCCTTGTAAGAGAGATTTATGAAATTATTGTAGCAGTGCTGAGCCGGGGCAGTAACACAGCGCTTAGAAAAAGAGGTAAGGGAGGAACTTGTAGGCAAGAACTATGAGAGAGCAGCAGCTTTTCACTCTCAAATTAGCAGACATTTCATTTTGAAGCACTGCTAAAACCTTAGGCAGCGTGCGTACTTAATGAATCAGTAACATTTCATTTTTAAAGGAAGAATATCAGGTGACTACAGTGCTAACATTTGGTCATTTCATCCCATTAACAACAAAACTAGCAGTCCCTCACTGAGGGGCAACTTGTAAATACTAGTTAACTAAATAACTAACATTATTAATAACATCAATAACATTAACCGAGGCTCAAGGTGTCGCTTCTTACAGCTGCTTGGTGCCCATCTCATCCATTCGGAGCTTGGCACTCTGGGCACACAGAGGTTCCTTTTTACACCATCATGTCTAACCCTGATAATGAAAGCTAGCTACAATGTTTCATTTGTTTATTTAAAAAAAAATAACCAACCCAAAACAAAACAAAACCCCACCTTAAACGAAAACAACCAACCAACCAACCAAAAAAAAAT
This sequence comes from Falco peregrinus, assembly GCF_023634155.1. Taxonomy (NCBI): domain Eukaryota; kingdom Metazoa; phylum Chordata; class Aves; order Falconiformes; family Falconidae; genus Falco; species Falco peregrinus. Next base: position 121,955,845 of record NC_073723.1, read on the forward strand.
CAAACAAAAACCAAACCAAAAATAAAACTGATGAAGGTTTATGTACTGGTGGTAACTGTAACTTTCAAATCATCTTTGCATTGTACCTCTGTGAATTTTTTTTTGGTATTTTAGCATGATGGCAGAAAATGTTTCTGAAGGGAGCAAGGGGAAGATACTCCGTGGGTTGGCATGATCATTCACCTGCACAGCTCTCCCTTCCCCATGGCTTTTAAACTGATTGACTAATTCCAACAAAGTTGACTGGCGGGTAAAGGGAATTGTTTTCCTCCTCTTCCAACATGCAATGGGCAAATACCTGGGGGAGAGACCTCGTACAGGAATGGGATGAACTCACATCCCGACAGGCACTGGAGGGTTCACAGGGGAAATGGCTCTCACACACCTCCAGAACCTCCAGACTCTGTGAAATGACAGGCAGCTTTGAAATATATTCCTTAAAATTACAGAAAACAGACCATCCTGCCTTGGCAGCTCGCTCTCGGTGGAGCTGAACCTATTCAGCCTGTCCCTTCATATAGGAGATATTTTGCTCTATGGTTCAGGAGGGTCAGCTTGAAGATTAAGTCCCTATTACATTGTGGCCATTCAATAAGAGAAAGAAACCTAAATGATGTGTCGAAAATGGTTTTCAGTTAATTTACATGAACTAAAGGCCATTTGGTTAAAGATTCTCACCAAAAGCCTCAGCTGGTTCACACAAGCCGCATTTGGTAGTTTCTAAAATGCTCCTTCCTTATCACAGGTTGGCAAAGTGGAAGAAATTACAGCCTTTTAAGGATCTGTGAAGTGCAGCAATTGTTTTAGAATTTCTATGAGTTATTCAGAGATTATGACATCCATTAATAAAATGTGCCACCTGTGACTTGTAAAATTAACTCATGTTTTTTCCCTAGGAGTTTCCAATAACACTTCATATCTTTTCTCAATATGCACACTGCTTTCATGATTTTGCCAAGTTTCTGTAAGTAACTACACTTAAGTAAAATTGCTTTACACTTTGTATTATGAAAAAAAAAAAAAAAATTGGGGTCCTTGAGCAGTTTTGTGGAAGTCTGCATGACCGTAAGAAGGGAAAATCCAAGCATCGCTTATCGCTTCCTCAATTGTTCAAAAGCATTTTAGAAAGAAGTCATCAGTAAATGAACATGATAAGGCATGACCTGCGAGGGTTCCAGTAACATTCATAGCCAGCTACAGGGAAAGTTTCATCCTGGGTCTCCTACAAGCACATCTCTATCCTGACCTTCAGAGGCGGTCCTGTGGAGCAAGGCCCTGGGAAGTGGGGGTACTGTTCTTCTCAGGTCATTCAGCCCAAGTTTGTGCTCACAGACAGCAAGAGCCACCTGGGATAATTTTTTTTTTTCCGTTAAGGGACATCAGAGACCCTTAGGGAATACAACCACATTTAACATGACCGCTGAAATTCACTGTCAGCTGATGGCTCCTTAGTCATTTCGTGACAGAAGTGCCCTGAGAAAAGAACAGGTGACAGAGAAAAGCTCAAAGACACCACTCCTCTGGGGACAGACATGGAGGACTGTCACACTGTGCGTCACTCCTTGCAGTGTCACATAAGCCACGCTTTGGACACGGAGCTGGGAATACATCAGGGGAAAACCACATCTCACCAGCCTTCAGCCAAGACCTCAGCAGGGACAGTGGCCCAATCCTGCAGTTACTGTGCCCCGGGACCAAGCCACTGCACCTGACAGCAGATCTGAATATATAAAATAACTTCCTTGAAGGTACAGTTATTGAAAAAAAAGTTATAAATACATATTAAAGTGCACAGCTTGTTATAGCTGCAGTGCTGCTGGGTGGATAAGGCAGAGCAGGCTGCTTCCCACAGCCATATGATGCTGAGTGACCTCAGCTGGCCCTGAGAAACCTCCCCACTAATCTGACACCCACCTTCAGGTGGTTGTAACAGCAGATGCTACATGTTGCTTGTTAAGGGGAAAACTTAATACCCAGGAATAATTTGAGTCTTTCTGTGTCCCTGCCCCCCGCACCTTGAATTTCCTGTGCAGGAGTCTGAACCTAAATCAGAATAATCTGTTCACCCAGACCAGTGGCAGAGCTGTGCTCCCTTTTCCCCCAAAACAGCACAAAATCAGGCCAGAAAGAAAACCTGACCCTCTCCATATACACGTGCATTTGCAGACCTTTCTGGAAAAAGAGCAGGGTCTGCCTTTGCTTTCAGCAGCTTTTACTGCCACGGGACCCACTTTCACATCCTTGGGCTCTGGATGCCTGTGGTGCTGATGTCTCTTCCCTCTCTCAGAGCCCAGACGGTACCAGAATAAAAAGCAGGCTCCTGCCTCAGGGCTGCGTTGACACCTGATGTCCTGACAGCCAGACCACACCACTTCGGACACTGCAGCCTGTTAAGACAGTGTGTATTTATAGGCGAGAGGCTTGTTCAGTGTATCATGAAGTTCCTTCCATAGCCAGGGACACTGCAAGAGGTTAATTGTCAGCAGCAGCGAAAGCATGCTTGGTACTTGACTCCCCAATCTGACTTTATTGCTATCCATAGACCATTCAGCACTTCAGCTACTGGTTTTATTCTCTTTTCTCCATTATGTTTTTTCCCCTCCTTATTCTAGGAAGGTTTTTGTTTTCATGGCACCCTTTTTATCACCCCACCACCTTCTACCCTTTCATTCAAGTAAGTTTATTTAAAACCAAAACACCACATAACTATAAGGGTTCCTGCTTAACATAATGAAGTTACTAGAGATGTTTACTCAACAAAAAATAGATAGTGAGCTCACGTTGCTGTTGTAGGTCACAGCTAACTACTGAGTTTACTGCACGTAGCCACAAGGCAAAACCTCTTTGTGCTCCAGTCCTGTCACTCAGGGACCAGTCACATTGACATGGGTCTATAAGAGGGGCAGGGTCTGTGCTGAAACGATGCTACAAAAGCCAGACTAATTCCTACCCATCGGTCCTTTTCAGTTCCCCAGCTGAAGCACAGTCTGAAAGCAAGATATCAGGTGGAGGTTGAGCCTTTCCTCTTAATAAGCTATTTCATGTAATTAAGTCTCCATAAAACATAGCCCGAAGTGACTCTGTGATGAGGGGAGATTTGTACAAGCATCTATCTGCAGGGCAGCTCACTCCTGTTTTCCTCTGTCAGAAGCAGGACAATTTTTTTTCCTCTTACAAAACACAGCCAAAAAAAAAAAAAAAAAAGTGCTAAGAAGTTAAATAGGGACACCACCAGCCTACCAGCAGCTCCAGTATTTCTTGCAACATGTCATTTTCTTGTCTGATTTGTCAGAGAGTTTCCTCTTAAATGCAGAAACATAAAATTTAACAGTCTGGCTTCTACCTCCCTTCCCAGGCTCCCAGCAGCCTCTGATTGAGAAATGCCCACCGACAGCGAGCTGCTGCAGCACCCACCGACCCTTGGTGGGCATCACTCTGGGTTCCTCCACAAGAAATGCCATAAAACTTCAAGAACCCTCAGCCTCGTCCTTATAAAGGTGGTGGAAGTGCAAGACCAGACAACAGGTCCTGGAGGTCTCTCCAAAGGTTAGGAAAAGCCAGAGCAGGACTCAGGGATTCCCACAGAACACAGCACGGCTGTCTCATTCCTGCTCTAAAATGGACATGAAAAATTAAATAACTTTGCCTACGCTAATAGAAAGCCAGCAGCACCATTAACAGAGCACAAGTGAACACTAGGTTGAAGCTGGATGGCCTGCACTGGAAAAGTTCAGCTGAGGAAATGTCAAGAGTTTCACTGTTTCGATTTTCTCATCTAAACAACCCTAGCAACTATTTAATGGGCTATTTTTCCTTGCGTAGTTTTCCTTTCAGAACAGAGCAGACAGTATCCTAGGAATTAGAGCCAGGGAAGGCTGTGTTATCAAGGAGGACAGCAGCAATGCATCAGGAGGTATATTTTTAAATCGGAAGTCCTCTGGGACAAGGATTATCCAATCCAAGTTAAAATACACTACCAGCATTTTCCCAATAACACACAGTCAGATGGGAGGGAATCTGCAAACAGATTAACATGTGCATTTGATTAATACTGTTGCCATGGCTATTAGCAGTAATGAGAGACTCAGACCCCAAATTTTGCCCGAGATTCAAGAGAGGTTTTATAATTTTTCTATAAATATGCATTTTTCACACACAAACACCGCCCTCTGCTGCATGCAGAGATTGATGCTGGTAAGCAGATTTATGAGCGTTGCCCCTGGCAACACAGTTGTTGAAGGTGATAAAAATTCTTATGTCTCTTTGGTTTAGAAAATGCCAGTGCATCAAAATGCAAATGATTCAGCCTCCTGCAAAGGTCATTTGAGGTAAGGGATATGTTTAACTTCTGTATCTCTGGAAAGATGGTGAAAATTGAAGTGAATGTTTTGGTACTTCAGATATGTGTTGTCACCTCACTGGTTTCTAGAAGCATATTAAAAAGGCTGCTGCCTTCTCCTATAACACTTGTGATTTCTTTTATAAGAAGGAGGTCAAACTCACACTAAACCAGTATTTTTTTATTCCTCTGTAATACAACACCTTTTCACATAGTGAATCCCACTGTGCACATTCACTCTCCTACCTGAAGATGCATGCTGTTTCTGCTCAGGGGGAGACTTCTTACAAGAACATACAATTGCCCCAACCTGGCAGAGGAGAAGCAAAGCTGATCTGATTGCTTTTATTTGCATTTACATCTACACACTCTCTCCTTCGGGCCAGAGCTGCTCAGCTCAGTCTTGGGCAGTGCAGTTCACAAGCAGCTGCAAATATTCAGCATGCCCACAGCAAAAATACTTATTTCATCTACCCATATCTGGGGCTACCAAAAACTAATACCCAAGCTTGAACAAAAAGGAAGCATTTTTTGCTGGGAACAGCCCTTCCAAAACACAATTAATGGAAGCACAGCAGTAGATTGCACTTGCAATTCCTTGAGTAGACCTGATGTCCCTTGGGTGGCCAGCCTAGCTCAGCACATGGCCCTGTAGACTTGCAAAGTCATTAAATCAGTCCTTTAAATTTCCTTGAGAGAAATTATTGATTTATGTTTGTCTGGTTTGCCTCCAAATGGATTTGGAGGAAAGCACCTGAGCCATGAATCGGGGTTTTTTATAATGTTCACAGATGAGAAAAATGCAAAACTCACTCCACAAAGAGCAGGAGCAGGCACAGAGGTTTCCTACTAGCAGCTCAACTGATTTGCCAAAATGTCTAATGAACTTGTTGAGCTGCTGCTGCATCTTCACGCAGGACTCCCAGGTGGTGCCGGATCACACCAGCACCATGCTCCAGGGTAGGGAATTGGTGGTAACCTCAGCAGCGGGACCCTCTCTGCCAGGCTATGACTGCAAAATACACACATGCAGGCTTGTTCAGCTTCCCAGCCAGAGAACAAATTCAATAAACATAGAGCAAAAGCAAGATCTACCTCCTAGAGAACTAGCTGAGGAGCCTTTCATTTCTGGGTTACCAGGACACATCAGATCCAGTGGTTAAAAGTCACGACACCAGACCACTTGTGCCGGGCAGTGCAAGCGGGTCCGATGCCCCTGTGCTGCCTCCAGGACAGGAACAAACGAGGGCAAGCGCTACAGCTCCAGCGGGGCAGGGCTGGGAGCATGGGCACACATGCAGGTGAAGCCCAGCGCCCCAGGAAGGGTCCATTCCATTTTGTAAGTCTGAGAATCCCAACCATAAACAGGGGGAGAAATCCTGCACTCACACGTAGTCAAAATACTTTCTGACCATGGTATTACTGGAATGAAATAGCACACGGAGTTCCCAAGAATCGGGTTTTAACACTTCCATTACAGTTCCACTTTAATAGCATTTTTAACGAGCAGTAGGCAATAAATGCAAAAAAAGCATTAATGAAACACTAAGGTCACATACTTTGGATAGTCACAAGTCAAAAAGTGTAGAAGTGAAAAACTTGATTAAACTTAAGTGTTTCATACACAAATAACTCCCCATTTTTTGCATGCAATGTTTGCATTTGAAGTAATATCCAGTGTTAGTTGTCTGATCAGAGTACTATGACATTTAAAAAAAAATGTTTTTAAAAGTTTTTGAAAGAGAACCAAAAATAGAACACTACAGATTATTAGAGGTAAACCTATTTAACTCTCCATCTACTGTCAAGTAGTCTTTATGTTGGCAACAGGAGCCAGATAGGTTTCGGTTTTGTTTATACTGTTTAGAAACATCCCTTTTTGTTTTGGTTTGGTTTGTTTTTTTTAACAGGGGAGCTAACTTTACAAGAGATAAAATTTGAATCAACTTGTGAAGAGTCAAGCTGATGTTTTGTTCTTTTGGCCCCAGATCATGAAAAGTATCTGCACCACAATCTAAATATATGGTTTTCATTTTATTCCTTATTTTGAGGATGAGAAGGGTTTTCTTTGACAAAACAAACATAATTTGAAAGCTGTCTTTGCTGCTCCTCTTCCTGCCCTGTAGCTGGCTTGTTTATTAATGCATTGCTTGGGGAGAAATGCTGTTTATTAAAGAAAAAGAAAAAAAGTTTGGCTGGCAGAAAACACTTCCCTCAGCCCCCAAAACTCCACAACAAGCAAAATTATTGCAATGAACCTTCATGCACACCCCCACAGCAGGGAAACCAGCAAAACCAGCTGTCCAGCAGCCTTCTCCAGCACTAACCCTGCAAGATCAAACCAAAAGCACCCACCCTCGCCAGGCATCCAAGCAGCCTCTGCTCCACCTCTGGCTCCATGAGACGTGCCCTAGCAAAATACCCTTGGAAGTGCTTCCTAACTTCTCTCAGCCCAGTGATAAACAACTCCAAGAGTTGTTGAGGGCAGAGGGAACAGTGAAAGCTTTGTTTTCTCGGAAAAGGGTTGTGAAAAACCTTCACACCCTTTCCTCCCGCAAGAAAATGTGAACACTTGGCTTATGGAGACACCTGAAGCCAGGTGGGATGAGAGCAAAGCTGTGCCACTGGCAGCAAAGCAGCTAAAGCTTTGGCTTGGGACCTCGAGACCTGCCTCGCCGCCCCAAATGCAACGCTACCCCAAGTCTCCTGGGACATCCAGCAGCTCCGCCACAACCCGCCGCAGCTTTGGCGAGTCCCATGAGGGCAGAAAGCCTCCCCCAGGATCCATCCAGCTTCAACGCAGGGGTCACAACCATGTTTGCACAAGCTTCTTGGCATCATTCAATCTTTAAAGCTCATGATTAGGCGAAGCAGAAGGGGCTGGGACAGGAGTGTAGCAGCAAAGTCCTCCTCACCCATCCAGCAGCAGTCGGAAGCCGTAGGGAATTGGCGGCAGCACCTCCCTTCTCGCAGCCCACTCGCCACGAAGCAGCCAGAGAATGAAGCTGGTGTTCCTTGTCGGGACCTAGGTTCGGGAAGAAAGGCTCTGAAGGGCGTAGGTGTCTCAGTGTGAACACCCCCTGCGGGTGAGGGTGCAATACGAAGCACTAGCCAGGAAGGGCCCCCGGGATCAAGAGGCACCTGTGCACCTGCCTGCAACCCCCGGCAGCCCCCGTGTAGCTTTTAGAGCTGCCTCTGACTGAGGTAGAAACAGCCCCTCGGCTGCCCAGGGCACACAGCCCCCTGCCCCAGCATGGAGGTCCTGCTGTGGGCAGGGACAGCGATGCCTCTGGTCTTGGGCAAAAGCCACAGGTATAATTCAGCCCACAAACCACAGAGGTAGAGAACCAGAATGATAAGATTTCTTTTTTTTTTTCTTTACCATGATTTTTTCTTTTTCACACTGAGCTATAAGTGTGTCTTCTTCTACATCTGTAACTTCTCTCCAAGGTGTTCCATCGCCATTGTTTCCCCAGTTGGTGTTACCTGAATATGAACCAGGGGGCAAAAAACCATAAGCACTGAATACATGGCTCTAATGTATTTTTCCTGAAGTGATGAAGCTCCTGATAAAAATTTGTAGTATCTCTGGAAAACCATCTCTAAAGCAAAGTAACATTTTACTAATATACACACCCAAAACAATAATTCTAATACATTCTTCCTTACAGTGGTTAAATTCTGATTGCACTTTACCCTCTGGTGCACTATAAGACTTATCTTTTCACTTAACATTCATCTTAAACAGGAATTTGTATAGAAACAATCCCACTGTATTTAGATGTTTAGTCTGGTACAGGGAAAATATTCTCCGCACAAGTCTGTCCTGTTTAACACGTAGCCTTTTCAGTTAGAATAACCAACCTATTTTGGGGAATACAGAGATGTAGCATATTTTGGCTGGAATTTTATCTTCAACTCCCTATTTAAATTGGCATAAAAACATCTTTAATTCTGAACAAGTTTTTTTAAAAAAACACCAACCCTGGTAGCTGTCTGAGCCCCTAGCACAGAAAGACTTCAAAATTCTTGTGGTCTGAAACCCATTCAAAGATGAACTTATTCCGGATTGTTTTATGATGTTAGTCTGCCCTATAAATTTGTGGCGCTGCTGCAAGTGGTACAGTAACTCCTCAAGAGTGAAGGTGAACAGAACAGCCAGAAGTTCCCTGTTTATTTTAGAGAAACGGATGCAGTAATAGCTCAGCCTCCTTCAAACTGTTAGAGGATAAAGTAAGCTGAGAGCCCTGTCACTGTAAATATATTTAAGTAAAGGAGTTGGACATCTCTGTTAGGACATCGCGTATAATAATGCTCTAAAGAAAACGCTGCTGCAAAAATTATTATTAATAATAATGGAAATAAAAGAATAGCTGCTATACTCTACAGAGGCATTGAGGATACTGCAGACGGGTAGGGAAGACACTTCTGAAACCAGCAGGGATGGGAGTCACCGGGTAAGGGTTGCCTCATGCTTCTGCGCGACACCATGGCTGAAATACGATTTTGTTGTGCGTTGCAACAGGATTTCATTAGCCTGTGTATGGATTTTTGCGAAACACAAGATTGGTATGCTCCTCCAAGGGACTGTGCCAAGACTTTCAGAAACAGCATTTTGCTGTGTTTATGGGATACATGTAGTGTTACAGAGGTTTATTGAACTTTTGTCAGGGGTAAGATCTCTTCAGCAGCCAATAGGGCAAATGATCAAAAACATTTCTTGAATGCAAATTTTTACCCACTGTAACATAACCTGAAATATTAATGAACCCATCAGATGCTCTCCCCTGCCCTGGCAGATGTTGAGCAAATCACAGCAACAGTGTGCAACACCGCATTGCAGTGGGAGGGCTGTGCCCAGCAGTCCTGTGCACATTCATGCTGTCCCGGTCCCATCTGTACCAGTGCAGGAACTCTGCCAGGGCTCTGCCCTGGGCTGTCCCAGGGAGTTTGGTGCTTGGGTGGAGTGTGGATAACCCTGTCTTTCTGTCTCATGGGAAAAGGCTACGTGGGGAGGAGCATGGGTTGTGCTCTCCTGCTCCCCTGAGAGCAGCAGAATGGCTGCAGGGCTAAATCAAATCTTCAGGGCAAGAGTAGTGGTACATGGACACAAGGAAACCAGGCAATTCAAAGCTGGTGTGAAATGTTTCCTCCTTGTCTGCATGTCCAGCAGACCCTGGCCATGCTGGTGCAGTGGCTTTTCTCTGCCTTTTTGCACTTGTGCTGCAGCACCTCACCATTGCTTCCCCAGGCTTGACCTGCAGAGCACTGTGGTGGTTTTACCATGCACTGCTTTTAAATTAACATGTTGTTCACATAGCACAAGTGACATTTAAAAAGTGTCCCTGCAGAGATGCTGGCCCAAGGCACACGGCATGGAAGGTACCACCCAGGCCACCAGAAAACTGTTGCAACAAGGTCTGTGGGAGCAGGAGCAAGAAAATAAACTAAATTCAGTTCGCTCTCATCTGTTGCACATTAATTAGCCCAGCCTGACTCTAGCCCAGGGATCCTCTGTTTTGTTTTTTCATCACATCACAAGTGGGGAATTCCCCGTGGCTCCCTTCGTTAAAATTTGCAGCTTCACACTCCTCTCCAGTTACACCCAATGACTGCAAAAAAACCAGTGGCATCTCACCTACGTTCACATGTATTTGTTCACACATAAAGGTTAGGTGGGAAAATAAGATTTTTGGGAAACACTATGAAATGAGCAGCGTAATGTTCAGTTTTAAGATATCAGTAATTGATTTTTTCAATCATTTCTGAAATATTAGTCCAGGCCACGCATCCTCCTCCCAGTCAGGGCTCCACAGAAGCCATGCAAACATGACTTTACCCATTGACACTCTGCACCAGGACAGTCACAGCGATGCGCTCCAGCTTCACTGCACCTTCCTTCTCTTTCATGGGCTAAAGGTTAATCTTTGCAGCTGAATCTCTCCTCACCACCTGCTCATGGCCCTGAAACCTCAGGGACCATCCACCACACAGCAAACCTCATGGTCTTTATTCTCTGTGGAGAAAGTATGAGCAAGCCATCTGGGATTTGGGATGGAGCTTCTCTGCGCAGCAGGATCACTCGTGTGGAGCTAGGTCTTTGACCACGCAGGCAGCTCTGCCCACAGCAAATCCTCTCCCAATGGAGGTCCCATTCCAGTCGGTGCGGTGCTCCCATGCCACAGAGGCTCCTGTGTCCCATGTGCACCTTTGAGCAGCTCTGCATTTGCTCCAGCTGGGAGATGGGTTACACATAATCCACGCATTAAGAAAGCTTGATATTGTTACGTTAAAATCTTGCAATCTTAGGCCACAAGTCATTGCTGTTGGACAATCACTGGGTGGAGTGGAAATCAGTGGAACCAGTACTTCACCTGCAACCTTTCTCCTGCCTTTCTGCGTGCTGGCATTCATTTGCCGTTGTTAATCACACGCTGGAGTGTATGTGCAGAGCCCCTGAGATGGAGGAAGACATCATTTCCCGAAGGAAATGCCACATTTAAACTGGCATCACTGAATGGAAATATTTTCCAGTTGTGCAGAATGAACATAATTTTTTTCAGAAGGCAGCTTTCCCCAGCCTCCCTGGAGCCAGTAGGGCTAAGCAAGCCCGACACAGCTATGAGCCTGAGCTTTTGTATCTCCTCCCTGCCCCACCGAGGGTCCACCTTCTGCCTATTCATCTCATTTTTTGGGACTGATTCTAATCCTCCTCCTGCAAGGGAGGGGAGAACTGAGCCATCCTCTGAATAAATGGCCTGCTAATGCCCCCCGGGGGTGGGAGGGTTAGTCGCTTAGCACTCACTAAGTGCTCTTTGAGTGTTCAGGGTGCTGGAAGTTTCCAGGATCTAAGGTACATTTGCTTTGCCTCCTCCCAGATGGTGCATCATCTTTAATAAGAGTATTTTTGCCGTATTTTTAGCATCTATACCATGCAATTGCAGTTTTATGTTGTAGGCTGAATTGTTGCAGGAGAGAAAACATACATCTTCATAACAGTTGTACTCCTGTACAGTAATCATACTGTACAAATACACAACCACAGCGTATATGAAAAATGTGTATTTTGTTATGCATTTGCCTTTTTGGAAGAGGAGATAGAGACAAAAATGTGATATCATTCCCTTATGTGAAGTTCTGCATTTATTTCACTTGCACGTGTATGAACAACACAGGGACCACAATGTCTTTGCTCCTAAAATGGCACTGTCAAATCCATGGTGCCTGAATTATCTATTTAATGAATACTTTAACCTACAACAGATCATATATGATGGTAAATGATGTCATCCAAGTCATTAATCTGTTTGCTTCTATTCCAGGATAGAAACAAGAAGTCAGAGACAGCACTAAAAAAAAAAAAAACAAAAAAAAAAACCACGCGCTTTTCTGATCTTAGGGGAGCTCTGCTTTCCTCTATGTGAAAGATTTACAGGAAAACAGGTTTTATGTAATTTCACACAGCCAACTTTTGAGCCCCAGGAGCCCCCAGCCTCACTTCCCTGCACTGAACCCTGGAAGTGATGCAAGGGGAAATGTCAGGCTGAAGCGGCACCTTAACCTGTAAGGACACACAGAGACGAGAACATAAGTTTGGTCATTGATCAAGATAATTTACAGTTAATTAGGAGGACAGCTTCAAATATTCCTGCAGTGCCACTGAGGGTGTAAAACAAAGGTTTACTATCTGAATTAGGGTGCTACAGCCCCGCTGTGCCGGGATGAAAAGTCCCTTAATCGTCTCAGCTAATGGGTTTCAGAATGATGAGTGGCTTGCACTTGCTTTTCAAGCAGGAAGACGTCTGTAATTGTGAGACTTATTAATTTTATTTAAAGTGCTAAGGCTGACATCCTGGAACTGTGGTCTCTTAAAATTTCTTTCTTAATTGTTGTAAAGCAGCTTTAAGAGCACTTTAAGTTGTCTCTATTTACAAGTTTAAAAAAAACCAACCAACCCTATAACATCTTAAATCTTCTAAAAGATTTTCCATTCATTTGGGTATTTACTAGAGATCAGGTTATATTTTCCCCTGGATGAAAATGCATATACACTCAAGAGACGATTCCCTACAGGATCCAGCAGAAGTAAGTCGCAAGTCCAATTCTGAACAATATAAATCAACTTCTTTGTTTCTGTGATTCCATATGGTGAAGAGAATGAAGTGTTTGTTGTTAAGCAAAGAAGCAGCAGGGCTATAACATAAATATTAATAGGTTATATAATATTTATTTAATCTCTTTTATTTTGAAACTGCCATGTTTTTTCAGATTGTGAAAACTTAAGTGGAGCCTCTTCTGCTTCGGTTGACTTAAATATTTGAGTGTTTCCAACATTTCCCTCCTGAGGAATCTACCTCAGTATCTCCAAAGGTGGCTTTTGTGGAACCAGGAAACTTGGGGTCATCGCTGTGGGGACAGAAGGGGGACGGTGCCCTAACCTGGTCTTCCTGCTCCTCATCATTAATGTCTTTCCCAAATCTCAGCTCTTCACTTCTATGGACTTTGTTCTGCTCAGAAAATGTGCCACCGGCTTAGTAGGAGAAGGAAGACAGGTCCACAAGATGCCCACCTCCCCCACCACTTCCCTGGATCATCACCGTCAGTACTTCCCTGTCTGAAAAAATGAATATCCCACCAACAGAAAAAAAAATAAAAATGGATAAAGCCTCTAACAAAGGAGGCAAGGGCAGTTTCCAGTTCAAAAGCCCATTTGCCCAAAGGCGCCGTTCAGTGCAAATCACTGCTGCTCCTGGGGATCCACTCTAGCTCCATGGGAGCTTTATTTAGCCGGGGCTGCTGGATGGACTCTGTGTGCCATTCCTCGCTCATGAACCAGCCCAAATCAGGAAGAACAGGGATACAAAGCCAAAATGATTAACGACTAACTTCCATGACCTTAAAAACTTTACAGACCCAAAATGTGTTAACAAAACAAGGGGGGAGGGCACCGAGGATGTGGGCCCCGCATCTCTGGGAGATGATCATTCAGACATGGATCAAAGGGGACTCATTTTGTGTCTCCCATTAGGATCTGCACTGCAGAACGGAGGCTGCGAAATTGATTTGTGGAAGCTGCACATTTGCAAATAGAGCTCTAAAAATGTTATTGAAAAATGTCTTCATTCCCAAGAGCCTCGCTATTATTTTAAAGTGTAAATAAAAATAGCAGTATTTTCTTACACTGGAGAGCTCTAAAAGTTCAGTTGGGAAGTATGAAATCCTATTCTGCAACTCTAAAATTATGATTCACGGGTCTCTTTCCAGACTCAAAGCAGTTCTGTGACATAAAATGTGAAACTAAGCATTTGCTTTTCATTTAAAAGGTCTCATTAAGACCAAAAACAAGCTTCTTCAGCCCCATAACAGTTCTAACATGTCAAATCTAATAGAATCTCTCCACCGTGGGGTGCCTTTGGAGGACATGGAGACATCAAAAGGATCCTGCTGTTTTGCAAGACCAACATACTACTTAGCCCAGAAACATCATTCCAAGGCCCCAGTTTAGCAGAGGACTTAAGCCTGTGCTTAAATATATTTGTCTGCTTCAGAGAAGTTTAAACATGTCCCAATGTCCCACCTAAGGATAAACTTGTTCATAAAATTAAGCATTTCCTTGGTGCGCTGCTGAGGTGGGTTGCAGGAGCAGTGTCCCCATCCACTGTCCTTAATTAAGAGCTTCTCTTGGTTTTAACAGATGCTGCATCAGGCTCTGAGATGCTGTGCTTGATTTTGATTTCATGGTCATTTTGTTATTTAATAGCACTGTGAAGATCTTTTATGCCTCTCCATGCAATGCTATTCTTCATATAGATGCAACCCATTATACTGCATAAAAGGCTGTACTTATGCCTGGCCTCATACAATTTATTAGTGACAGAGCTGGTGGCATCCTCATGGCTAAAACTGCTCAGAGCTCCTGATTGTAGAGCTCTGCCTATTAAAAGTTTACCAAAATGTAGCTGTTGTGCCTGAAATTTCCAGTGGGATTCCTGTTAAGAGGTGGGATTCCATTTATTTTATAAAATAGCTAATTACAAATAGAAATTATTAAAAAGACAGCAAGGATGAAAAATTGAGAAGTGAACAGCAGATGCTGTATCTAATGATGCCTCTGCATTAAGGGTGGTCTGTAGCAAGACACACTTAGTGAAGGCTGTATTTCATTGGGAAAACAGCCTTGTCTGGAAAGCAAAATTGTGAATTTTTGACTTTGTTTTGACCCTGGCTCAACACCACTAAAATAACTGTGATAAAGGAGAGAGTGCTGAGTGGCATATTTGGTTAGGATAACATAGCAAATATTATCCTTGTCTTCAGCAGCGAAGCTTTTGCACATTTCTCTATTTGGAAATGTTTCACGTTTGTGTTTTTTTTTTTTCCTGGCCAGTCTTTCTGCAGCAGCTCTTGGTTGGAGTTCCTATTTGTCAATTGTCCTGTTTTTGGCTACAAGAGCTCTGAAGTTTCAAGCTGAAGATGGGAAACTTGCACTTTTGTGGTTTGGGGTGTATGAATGTGAAAACCAGGGGATTTTCACTCTGACCCTGAGTCCCGCAGCGTTCCAGCACGTCTGCCTGATCCTGGCAGTATTTATGTCGGAAAGGAGCCACTGAATACCAGGACACCTCCTTTTTCTTGCTTTTATTTTTATTTTTCTGGCTGGTCCTGCTGCCCACAAGATCTTGCAGAATAACAGTTGAAGACAGCAATGCCTGAGAGCAAAAACAAGGTAATTATACAGTAAGTTGGCCCTCGCATAACTTGTAAACTTTATGATCTGGCACTTTTATGACGTATTTATAACCCAGGGAAAATGCCTAACTAGAAAGAAAAACCCAGCAATTCTGCACTGGGCAATTACTGGTATCAGTAAAAGAAGAGATTTCCAAGAAATGTCTTTTGTTTTCCTCCTTGTTATCCACTGCAGAGGATTACATCGGTGGAGTTGTACCTTACTCTCCCTTTGTCTGTACTAGTGAAGGAAAAGGTCATTTTTTGACAACAGGCTGGAAAACAAACCCGCTGGCCATTCAACACCTTGCTCTGGCCCATCATCTGGCGGAGATGCTCAGTGCTGGATTCCTCCTTGCCCAGATACCCAGGGCATAAATTATCCTGTTCCTTTGATGCCAGTGAACTGACAGTTGAAATACATGAAAATGAATAAGGCAGAAGATTGGTGAAGTTATTTTCTAGAAGCTGCTCAGGCTGTGTTCCCATCCAAAATAAGTGCTAATGATGATCTTGGTGACCACAACCCTCATCTCGCACTAATTACTCCTAATTTCTCCCACTGCACAGATGGGATCTTCAAAGTGAGTAAAGAAAGAAGGGCCAGATACAAGGGGCAGACCCTGGGCCACTTTTCTCAGAGGAGTAAACATGCTCCGTTTAACCCCCGCCCCCCAGGCAGTGATGATATTTTGAGGCGTGTTGTTCTGGGATTGCCGATCCATGCCCAAGCCACAGAGCCTGGCAGAGCCTCTGCCATCAGGGTGGCTAATTGTTCCACAACCCACGCTCACATCCTGCTGTGCTGGGTGTTAGGAGTCACTGCCATGGGTGGGATTTTTCTGTAACCCTAGTGGTTGCAACCGAGGCTTCTGGCAGTGGAGGTTCTGGTTGCAACATCCACTGATGAGATTTGCTTGTGTGTGTGTATATGACATTGTCCACCAATGGAATGAGGTTTTTTGTGTGCTTGTATATGGTGCTGGGATTAATTGCACCAAGACGTTTGGACCCCAGCACATCATGTCAGTGGGCTGTCCTGACCATCATGCTGCAGGTGGTGACCAATTCACGTGCCTAAAACTACGTGCTGAAGTTTTTCAGGGACAGGCCTGGTGCTGCCTGGTGCCACGTGCCGCCTTCTCTGTTGAATTCAGCGGGGAGCCGGGATGCTCTGCATCATTCAAGTAGCTTTCAGCATCTCGCAGGGCTTGTATTGCAGGCTCTCTGGCTGCAGCCTGCAGAGCTGCTGCTGTCAGGATGATGGACCATCTGCCAGTCTCCAACCGGTGAGGCTTTGTGCTGCAGTAACTGTAGCCCAGCCTGGGTTTCTTTCAAGGTTTCCAGATGCTTTTTTGCATTACCACAGTAATAAAGCCCTTCTCTGTGCTTCAGCTCTGTGCTCTTGAATTTTGCCGGGTGCATGGCGTACTGGTTCAGCCTTGATTCGATGTGTAGATGACACCAAGGGCCTTGATGGAATAAGCCTCCAAGATGAACATCCTGGAGCGGTTAATGGAAAAAGGGCTGCTCTCAGTGTGGGGGGAGCCTCACTGAGCAATGGAGAGCCCAGATAGAAAATGGGAAGGATGTTACCTGGCAACATTCCCATCCAATTAAAGCGAATTTATAGCAATTTTTTTCCTTACTGCTTCTTTGTTATTAATTGTTAATGCAGTGCTGCACTCTGGCTGCTGTGCAAGGAAGGGGTGCTAGAAATGGCTGAGATGGGGAGAGAAGGTGGGTCTGAAAAGGCCATTCCTGTGCAAAAACTCCAAAGTGCTCGTTGCTGGCTGGGCTCTGCAGGCGCTGGCAGGAAATTCTCTTGGAACAAAGGGGAAAAATGATGGCAAAGGAAAATAAAATGTGTAGGGTCAACGGGTTTCTAAATTATAGTGATGAATACATGTGAAATGCTTGCAGGAAAGGAGACACCATGGGAATGTAAATTTGCAAAACACTGTTTAGGAATGGTGAGCTATTTTCTCTATAAATAGAAGCAATTCTCTGCTTCATATTGAAACACAAAAATGATGTATCTTTGGATAACCACTGGGTGCTTTTCTGTCCACAACCAATCTGTCCCCCAGACTTTTTTAAAGAAAATTCACTATTGAATACATGGAATTAGTGTCTCTGAACTATCAGGAGATGGACAGAACTGAACTAAGAAATGTTAACGAACAAAAAGAGGGTAAACATTTGAACAGGAGCAGAGATAAGCATCTAGCACATTATTTGCCAATAGGATGGTGCTGCTCCTCCTTCGAATCAGCCTTTCTCACCTATTTTCCGGGGGAATAGCCTGTTAAAATCACAGTGGTTTGGGAACAGAAAATAAGCTGCTTTGTGAAGCCCCAGTGAGCAGAGCCCAGTGCTGCCTGCATGCTTGCGCTCACAAGAGGGCTCCTGGCTGGGATTTCAAGGGAAGCGAAGGGAGCCGAAGTATTCACAGAGCTCAGACCTTTGCAGGCTCAAGCTTGACTGTTAAGGAAATGCCAACTGCAAGAGATGAAGCCTGACGTGCAATTCGGTGGTTGCATAACTTGGGCTCAGCTTACAAAGCTCTTACAGCTCACTGGTGTTTTCGGGAACTAGCTCTGAGCTCAGCCCTGCAGCCCCAGCTCAGGCAGGGCTCCCACTCCAGTTTCGGGGGGACCTTGTCCTGCACAAGGGTGAAGCTCCGAGTTAAGGAGCTGAAGACAGTGCGTGCACTTAAACCCAATAACAGCAATGGTGCTGAGCGAGAGTGAGGAAGGCTTTTGCTATTTTATTACATTCTCTCTTCAGGGTGAAAGAATAAAACTTGGGTTTTCAAACCCTCTCCTGCAAAACGAAGTATTTTCAAATTCAGAAAGAAAGCAGCATTCACCAGGCCTTGTGCTACATATCAGAGAAAACCCAGAGCTGCCCTGACAACATCTGGCCTCATGCCACAGACTCACAGACATGGCTGCCAACGTTTGCAGAAGTGACTGGGACTTTGAATGCCTTTTTATTTAGGTGGCTGCTCTAGGCTATACTATATATTAAGGTTCCATTTATAGATATTTTACAAAGTGTTGATAAATTTACAAAGTGTTAATAAACATGGGTAATTGTTTGTTAGTGTTTTTGATAGAATCCAACAGGGCAAAAATTCCCTATAAATGCTCTCTAACGCTGTTCTCAGATGAGTACATAAAACATGTCTAACACAGACATGTCTAATGTGGTCAGAACATCTTTTAATCATTAACTCTTCATAATCCATTTAAAAACAGGACTTAAATATAAAATATCTCTTGAATTTGAGCAATCTGGTGTTCACTGGCTGTTTGCACTGCTTGAAAGTCAAGGCTCTCAGGAGGTTGTAGGACTCCCAGCACAGTGAGTGGGGCTGCAGCAATCACAGGAGGCCACCAGGATTTTGGTAGGAGATGCCCAAGGAGGGGACTCAGACACGACTGCTTTATTTACAGCATGTCCAGAGCCAGGGGTGTCATTTCACTCCATGTTGTCTCACCCTCATTTTGCTCCTGGACCACCAGTCGTGCATCCTTCCCTGCCCTTAGCTCTCTAGAGCCAGCCAGCCTGCTGCCTACAAGAGGAAATCCAGAAATGGCTGGCAGGATAGTTTTCTCCTTGAGCTGTTCCATACAAGCACTGTAAATGGGGCCAAACCACCTCCAAGAACGTCCTCAAGGGACTTTAACCCGATATGGCCTCACATCACACCTCAGTGCAGGCATAAGCCACTGGGACCATGCTGGGTGGAGGCAGCTCCAGAGGGCTTTGTGGCACCTCTCCAACTATTCCAGCGACCTCTCCCATTATTCCAGCCCAAAATCGAAAAAACAGACAAAGAAATTGCAGCTACATGTACAGGAGTCCAACAAGACAGGGGCTGTCCATGCATGAATGTGGCCGAGCGCATGGGGAGGTGACACATTGGGTGTCCCAAGACATCTGCTGGGATGTGTCCCACTGATGGCCCCAACCCAGAAGATGTGAGACCATCACAGCTCTGGGGTGATTCAGGGCTCTCTTCAAGGTCAGTAAATTTGAGGCAAACCCTTTCCTGCCTTTCCTCCACTCCCTTCCCTTCAGGTGCCCCTCCAGAGGAAATGAGTTTGTCCATCTGCACTCACATACCTCAGGCACTTTGGATCCTAGAATCTCACTGTCCTTCGCAAGCATTGCTTACAGCTAGTAACACCTGTAAAGTAGCTGTTACCGGGAGAGGTGAGCATGCTGAAAGGCAGAAGAGAAGTGAAACAGCCTTTCCAAGTCACCCATAGCAGAGCTGGGTATGCATCTGTCCTGCCATTCCTGCACACTTACTAACAAACTTTGCTTTTCTGAAGCTTGCTTTGCTATCAGATAACTCCATTTCCTTCTGATTTCATTCACATGCAACAGGAACCCTTCCCTAGGGAAAGCTGACCTTCTTTTCAGCTTTCCAAGAAGTATGGTTTTCTAATTTTGGGCTCCATGCATATGCTAAGGATTCAATTTTAAGGAATCTTGTCTCTTTTTTGACCTTTTTAGATGAATGGTCTTCACTGCACAACAGAGACTCATTTGTGCCAGAGTTGTTGAATGCCTTCCCATAAATGCAAGTGACATCTTGGATGATAACAATCCCTTTGCAGTGGGACAGATTTGGGGTTTAACACATCTTCTATTTCCATGTTTGTTGTGCATGGCTCAGTACCTCTATGGTAGGAAGGGTCGTATGCAGACAAGAGAAGTGACACCATTTTCCTGTGAAAAATCCACACAGCCTTGTGAAAGGTGATGATGCGAAGTTTTTCCGTGATGAATGGGACCTTAGAAATTCTTCAGGAGCAAAAGGCATTTCACAGCTAGGAGCTGATGGTGTCTGAAGGGCTGGAAGTTGGATTCCTCCACCCTGCCCAGCCTGTGGCATCTCCCATGTGATGCACAGCCTGGTGGCTCTGCTCCCGCAGCAAAGGGTACATACAGCAAACTCCACTGGCAGGAGAGGGGGGCAAATATTTAGCAGGTGTCCCTCACTCCTTTTTCTTGAGACCAGGGCGATTTTATTCCCACCTAAGTATCTTCTGCTGGTTTATGCTGTCTTACCTAAAAATCAACACTAAGATGCCTGCACAAGGTTTCTGAGGCCCCTCTCCAGCAACTGAGAATGTAATTAATTACTGAAACAGGGCAACATGGTTAACTAGATTTAGGAACAAGAGTTGGCAGGCTCAGATCTCCAGCCCTGCATTGAGTACATCAATTTTACGCATGCCAGGAGAGGATCTGGGAGACTACCTATTCTCCTGCTGCAAGACAAGTACTGTATTTCTGCCTGGAGGAGCACAGAGACCATCAGGGCCCTGACAGTACAGACACCAGTTCCCACCCCATTGGCACTGAACCTTCCTGAACCCAGAGCCTCGGTAGCAGAGGTGGGAAGAGCCTGTTTTCAGCCTTGGAGGAGCAGCAAGTCTCCCATGAGACTGATGAAAATTCATCAGGGCTCTGAACCTTTGCACCCGCAGCAGGGAAGCAACTGCAACATTTCTTGGAGTGAAATCTTGGCCCCTATGGAAAGAAGGGGAAACTCCCTTTGATTTACATGGGACTTGGCTTGCTGCCCTCAGCCCTGGGCTTTGCTGGATTGCAAAACTTGTATCATCTTTCCATGGTGGGGAAGAAAATCTTCCCAGCTGTTAGGGTAATCTGCTTTTATGCTGTCCTGCTGGAGGCAGGAGCCAGAGCTGCTTCGGAAGGGGTTCCACTTGATGAAGGGAGGACAAAGAGAAGGGAGGGAGGGAGAAAGGGAGGAAGGGAGGAAGGGAGGGAGGGAGGGAGGGAGGAAGGAAGGAAGGAAGGAAGGAAGGAAGGAAGGAAGGAAGGAAGGAAGGAAGGAAGGAAGGAAGGAAGGAAGGAAGGAAGGAAGGAAGGAAAAGCCTTTCACAGCTGCAAAAACCAGCTTGAAAATGCAAAGTGCACCCTGTGACCCAAGAGAGCAGCTCCTCAGTGCAAATGAACTGAAGAATTCAGCATTCATCCATTAAAATATCCAGTCCAAACCCTTTCCCCAGCTCACATGGCTTTTTAAGGCAATCCCCAGCTCCCACAAAGGAGCGCTGTGCGTGTGCCTGTTGCACTTGGGAGGGCTGTGACCGTGCCCTGCAATGCCATCCCTGGTGCAGCAGCTGGCTGCACGCCTTGAGGACAACAGCAGGCAGCATGTTTTATTTCAGACCAGTCCCAAGCTGCTGCTTAGAAACCCTGACAGCTCCAAAACTGCAAACAGCTCCAGCAGTCTGTGGATGGAGCATCACCGTGGTGTCTGCAGCTGCAACCCTGCCGGCATCCCCCTAGCAGTGCTGTCCCCCCTGCCCTGACCTTAGGAAAAAGAAAACCCAACTCCCTTTAACAGGACTGGTGAGGACAGCCAAAGTTCAAGAAATCCCAGCGGGTCCCTGTGCCGCTGCTCAGTCACGGCACGCACTGGGCCGCGGCAGTGCAGGGTGCCAGCAGCGAGGCTGCTGCTTGTGCTGACACGAAGCAGCTGGGTGCTGCCCTGCACCAGCTTCCTGCGCCCAGCCTGGGAAGGGAACCCAGCAGGCTCCATCTTGCTGTGTCAGGGGGACACTGTGTTGCTCTGTCTTCTGCAATCTGGTTCATGAGTTACAGGGTGAAGTGTCTGCAGCACAAATGAGAGGCATTGCAACCTCTCCAAACCGTCAGAGTTGATGAATCCGTGCATGTCTCCAGCACACAATGCACTTGTGAAAAGTGATGAGTTTTGGAAATGTGCTGTCGTCAAGCTCCTTGCACACACAGAAACCACCACCCGGCCCCACCTTTCCCCAGCCCTTGTTGCAGATAACTGCATGGCCGTCCTGCCCCCTTCCTGCCCAGCACACGGCCATTCCTCCAAACTGGTGATGTCATGGTAGTTAATGGGCTTTAATTGTGCCTTTCCACTTAGTAACAATAAGCTGAAAGCTCATTATACACCAGCCTTGTGGCTATTGAGAACAGCTCTGGCTCCTTAAAAACTCTCTGACTGGTATGTTTTTTCTTCAGATTGCAAGAAAAGCAATGCGGGTCAGATCAAGGGTATGCCCTGCAACAGCAGGCAGGTGTAGGTGCTGGTGCGGGGGGCGGAACAGGGAGAAGAGGGAAGTGGTTCCCCAGATTAATTTCCCCACTGGTTTGTGCCTCCGAGATTTCCTGAGCTGGGGGTCTTTGCAGTTAGCAACCCTAAATGCATTTCATTTTCTGAATATTTCTGTGTAAACTTTCTGAACCCATGTAAACCTTCAGCACTCACAGGATCCCAGTTGTGCCTGAAGGTTTTCCAGCAGCTCCTTGCTCAGGCTGGGAGCCATTCACCTCTGTTCCCTCCACTGCCAGCACGCGAAGGATCCTTTTGAGCTTTTGATGTGGGAGAGGGTCAGAAGAATGACTGCAGAGATGCTGGAACAAGGCAGTGAAATGGGGAGCATCTGGTGAAACAGACAGAAATTGTTAAACCCACTAGCAAAGTTGGGGGGGTCTGTTTGGAGCTTACACAAGATCACAGGGGATTCAGGGATGGGCGAGAAAACCCTGTGTAATGTTAAAAATAATAAAACTTGGGTAGGGAAAAGTACCTTGTGCTGCTTCTCTTTCGCCTTCTGGTGTCTGGGGTTGTCTCAGGTGTGAGGTGCCTAGCAAAGACCATGAGAAATGCCTCTCCCTCTCATGAGTGAGAAGTGTCTCATGCTAGCTCCCCAGAGCAGCCCCGCGGCAGTACTGGGGCTGTGCCACACCAGGTGCACACAGCAGATCTGGCATTTATGGACTGCAGGATATTTTCCTTAGCCTGGAATTTGGCCCAGGCTAACACTTCCCTTGCTGAAGGCTGCAGGGCATTCATAGGCACAGAAAAGGGCTTGCTATCCACTGCCTGATGCTGGGCCAGGCTTTGGATGTGTTTCTGCGGCATCTTGGGGTAGCACAAGTAGCTATGCACTAACCAGCATGGTAAAGGCACTGCTGCAGCATCACAGCCTGCCTGGGCACTGGGGTACCCCCTGCATCGCACCCCAGTGTGGTTGGACTGCCCTGCTGTCAAGGCTGCACTGGGTGGAAGGAGAAACCCCCACTCTGCCTCTTCACTCCGTGATCCCAGCTTCCTTAGGATTGAGACACAGCAGCAGAGGCCCATCAAGCTGCACTCACAGTTAGGCTGATTTCCAGCCAGATCTATGGGCTTTGGCTCCCCTCTCACAAGCAGCTGGGCACACATGCTGGCATGCCACGTCACATGCACCCTGCGCTGACAGCACTGCCTTGCTGAGAGCACGAGGTGCAGGCACCTTCTCAGCTGCACAAAAGGGCAGTGTTGGCCTCTCAACTAGAAGATGAAGGAGAAAGACCCTTCGAAATGGGGAAAGCATGGAAATGACTACAAAACACCTGAGTCTTTAAGATACTGCATGTTGCAGCTTTCCCTGTAACCGTACTGTGCCATCACCAACTTATCTGTCTGTCTGCATTTACCTAAGCAGGCTGCCTGCCAGTCACTCCAGAGCTAATGCTCTGGACATCAGTAAATGAACACAGAGCCGCCTGCTTAAATATCCAGTAGGAGAAAGAGAATGGATTGTTCCGTGCGTACGTGACTAATTGGATTAGAGAGAAGTAATTCAACGATTTGGAAGTAATGAGTTACTGGCTGTCTGATTCCAGCAGAAAGTCTGATGGTGGGATTATGCCAATGAGGGTATGCTTTGCTAGCAAGATCTCACTTGAAGTTTGACAGGAAACCAGAGATAGATCTTGGGCACGGGAGAAAGCTCCAGGGCTCGCTCTGATCTCATTTCATGTCTTCATAGCTCCATAGCCCTGATTTACACTAACATCACTGAGACTCAGATCAGGCCTTGGAAATTTAGTTGTATATGCCCTTTCCTAAAGCTGTGGAGCACTTCTGTGGACTGTGCCTGTTCCAGCAATGAGGACAGATGAGATATCTAGGCACTGATAGCATCTTTTAGCTGTCTTGATTGCTTCTTTGTGTAAAAGGTATTCTGAGGTGGGGGGGCTTTTAGAAGGTGAAAAGGGGACGTCTAGTCCATGCTTCTGAGAGATAGCCTTGGGTGCCTTGCATGGTTCTTGCTTGACTACATTTCAGGTGCCTTCCTACTGCTTGTTCTGCAGTGAGCACAAGGGTTTCTTGGCATGCAGGGTTCTCCCTGCCTGAAAATCCACTCATTTCTTTGTATTCCTGCATGTGCTGCTCGGGAATCTTGACATACTTAAAAAATATGGATTTCTAATGGGAAATCCAAGCTGGTAGATCTCCCTTTGTGCTCAGCAAGAGGTACCCTGGCTCACTGGGATGAAATGTGTGGCTGAGGCTGCACAGCAAAAAAAGCTGTGAAGTCCAGGACTGGGGGAATGACACCATTGGCTATAACTGCAGCTTCCCTGCAGGAGGACATGGAGAACCAGGGATGAAACCAGGATCCTTACTCTGGGCTCTTGCCTGAATCAGCAAATGCAGACATGCACCAAGCCCCTTGTGCTCCTAGGCAAGATCTCCTCCTTGTCACAAAGCAGGATTTGCTGTTATCCACCAAATATAAGGTAAACCAACAAACAATTCTCTCCAGTGCTATTATTAAGTATGTTCTTTGAGTTTTTCCAGATACAAGGATTAATAGACAACCAAAGGAAATAAACCTGATGAAGACCTTGAAATGTTTCATTCATGACAGAGGAGGGCTTCTCTATGACTATCTATTTGTGAGAGACCTTTGTCTACGCTGTCCTTCAAAATCTTTGCTGATGGGGCTTCCACAGCCCCCTCAGGCAATTCCCTGCCCCCAGAAATCCTCAATATTAGATTATTTCCTTAAACTTTAACTCCCAGCTTCCCCTCTGCAGATTGCACCTGTCACGTCTTGTCCTATCTGCCTTGCTCACGGGGCACATGTTCCACCCTTTCTGTTTCTGGCAGTCCTTTGTGCATTGGACATCATTACTGTGACCTCCCTCAGCCTCCTCATTTTTAGATATCTCAGCCCATGTTCCTTCTTGTTCTCATCTCTGCTCTTTCCCATCAGTCCGTATCTTTGCTGAACTGCAGATTACCCTTTTTTGGCAGCAGTTTAACATTACTGCCACATGTTCAGCTTGCAAACCATTACAATCTCATGTGTTTTGTAGAACCACCTGGTCGTTCTTCTTCCTTTATCAATATGACTATACTTGCCCTACGTGCATTACATTTCTTCAGAATATTTTGCAACTGTCCAAGGTAATTTTGAGTCTTAACCCTCAGCTCAACATGCTTGCAGCTTCTTCCAGGTATCATTGCATGTACAGCAGGTATCTATTCCCTTCCCTTCCCTTCCCTTCCCTTCCCTTCCTTCCCTTCCCTTCCCTTCCCTTCCCTTCCCTTCCCTTCCCTTCCCTTCCCTTCCCTTCCCTTCCCTTCCCTTCCCTTCCCTTCCCTGCCCTGCCCTGCCCTGCCCTGCCCTGCCCTGCCCTGCCCTGCCCTGCCCTGCCCTGCCCTGCCCCAGCTATTAGGGAGAACACTGAATGGTGCTGAGCTGCTCCATGTCCAGTGCCAGTAGTACCAGCCTGGCAGTGAGCCCTGAATCTCTCTAATACAGTTTCCCAGCCAATTTTGGACCTTTCAGTGTTTATCCTTAGACCTTATTTCCAGAGCTGACTTAGGAAAATGCCATATGAGGGAATACAAATTTCCTAAATTCAGGATAAATGACTTTGTACTGCCCCTCCTTATCTCTTTACACTCTCTTGCTCTGTCAAAGAGGAAATTAAATCAGTTTGGTATGATCTAAATAAATTTGTGGAATCTGTGAGTCACTGTACATCTTAGGACAGTCCTTCTTTATTAGACTAATAGTTACACAACAACAAGGGTTAATGTCTTCACACTTAATTTCAGTAATACTAGCCACTGTTTATTATCCAGAAAAATTAGAAAATCTCACAGAAAGCTAAAGATTCCTTCATGTCCAGCATGGCCTTGTACAAGCCCTTGGACCCCAGAAATCCTACATTGCGATCTTGGGCTCTACAATCAAAGGTATCTTTCAAGTGCATTGTAGAATGGAAGTTGGTAGTTGATAATTTACCAGTCACATAATCAGCACTAATTGCTATGCTTCCCTTGTGAAACAAAGAGACTGGGGAAAAAAATGGACAAAAAGACTTCTTTAGGAGAACAGTAGCTAATTCACAGATTTCTGTTATTAACATTTTCCTTATTTGGAAATGTAAAAGTTCGAAAACCACATTCTTATCAGCGGAGTATGAACAGGAAATTCTGAAGTTCTCTAATTCCTTATGTGTCCTTAACTGGGATATATGTTAATATGGATATAGACAGCTCAAGAATTTTTCACAAGCCAATAAAATTCATGTGACTATGTAGGATGGACTTTTTTTGGTTTCATTCATGGAGAAGTGGTACTCTCTAATATTTTTTTTTTTATCTCATGGGATCTATTTACACATGTATTGAGGCAAGTAAAATATTTCCCAGAAACTTCTGGTGGCCATTTAAGACCAGTAAGCAGAAAATGTTCGTTTGAGTCAGCAAACCTCATAAAGGAAGCTCTGTTGAGTTTTTGGAATGTCAGCAAAGAATTTCTGCCAAGACTTTACACAAAATGAACATAAAAGACCTTGAAAGTTGAGTGTCTCTTCACCTTTTTCTTGACACTTCAAAGGAGCTGTAATGGCAGAAAGCTCGGTATTGGGAACAGGGTGGTGAGCCTTGGTTTCCATTTCCAGAGATTCAGTGTCAAAAAGCTACCTGAAAACATTTGGGTGGGGTTTTTTTCAGCAAATGCAAAAGTTGTGGTTTAATGTAATGTTAACGTAATGAAAAATGATGTCTTTGTTTGCTCATTTGAGTGCTCCTCCTGCATGACGGTAGCTTCACTGCAAGTATTGGTAACCCTAAATCACCCTTCACATCAAACCAACAGTGTGGATTTTGGCAGCTCTGGTTTATTCTTGTAGCCTCCTGCCCGTGGACACGTTGAACATACGGTTCAGAACCGCATCTACGTCCATTGCAGATTGTTTACAGGCTGAACAGCAGCAATGACATCCTTGAAATCTCCATATATTCCCAGTATCGTTAATCATCTCCAGACAATCTGAAACCATTGAGTTGGCAGGTCACTGGGAAATGGGCAGTTTGCCGCCTAATCATATATAGCACTAAGATGCTGCCCTGCTTGGTGCCAAGTTCTCTTTCCTTTCCTAGATGCATGCAGGAAAAGGCAGGTGTATTTAGCGCTGGGGGTGGAGGGAAGGCTTGGGAACATCTTCACCCAGCGTATCAGTAACACCTCTCCCAGCTGCCTGCCTGGTAATTTCAAGACACAAATCTCCTCTTTAAGATCTCAGTCACCTTGGGAATCCAGCCCTCCATCCACAGTGTCTTTGCCTGACTGGGCACTTCAGGCAGGGACTTTCTGTCCCAGAGGACAGAGAGTTATCAGTTGAGCAATCGTGTGTCTGCAGCTTCTTCCTTGCAAATGGAAGAAAATCACACCTGATAGTCTTTAAAAAATAACATAGGGATCAGCTTTCTGGACTCTCATTTCCCTAAGAATGAGAACAGCCAGATTTTGAAACTTTCTTGCATCTTCAGCACTGCCATGTTAAATTCAGTCATCTTCACTCGTGCTTTAAAAGTATCTCTAAGGAACTGCAGGACCACTGCAGAGGAGTTAGAGAGCCAAGTTCTCTTCAAGATACTTTCTCCCAAGTGACAAGACTGCCTTGTGTCTAGCTCATTCCTGAGTCAGTCCTTCCCTTAGCCACCACTCTAGACAGTTTTCACAGCTAAATAGAAGATAACATTGTCAGCAGAAAAAAATAAGAGGTGCACTGAGGGAGAAATTGTTAGGAGATTTAGAAAGGCAAACTCGTGAGTCAGATGGAAAGTCACCGAGAGGCTGACCCATGAAGCAAAGGTTGTGTATGAGAAAGACCTCAAAGCAGCATCAACAGGACAGCAAAAACGTAGGAGCTACACAGACAAGAGGAAGGAGAATGGGATGGGACAAAGTACTGCATCTTTGCAGCAACAAACCCAGCAAGGTGAGCATTGCTGATGAAAAGGAAAGCAATGGACACACCATTAATGTGTGCAACCTAGGAGTTACAGCCCAGGCTGAAAGGGTAGATGCTCCCAGGTGACCACCAAACTTAAGTGATCTGCTTTCTTTTTTTTCACTTCTACCATCTGCTGACAATGGGCCTGGATCGGAGGAAAATTCCCCACATCATCCAAAATCCCAAGGAAAGGGGAAAGAGCCATGTTGGTTGGTTGCACTGGTGAAACACCACCAAGGGTCGCCCAAGAAGACCTGAAGAAGGCATCTGGGCCTTCTGGGAAACCTCACTGGCCCCAAACATAGGCTGAAGGAGGAAATTCAGGGCATGGAGCTGGCAAAATGGGAAAAGCAAACTCTACCTGTGTCACACACTCTGTGATGAGTTGCACAGTGTTCATGCATTTGTTGTTGTTCTCCCCCCATCATTCACACTGTGTGAGCTGGACAGCCACTCCATAAGATTATGCTGTTGCAAGCAACATAAGGAATAAATAAATACAAAACTATAATTCACATTAACATGGACAGTTACTGTTCTAATCTTATCCCTGTGCCCCTAGGCCAGCAAGGAGACAGGGTTTCTGTTTTTCTATGTACTAGAGAGGCCAGGCTGCAAAGTTTTGGTGTCCCAGAATAAAGAGAGGCAATGTAGCAACTGAGCAGAGTAATTTAAAAATTTGCTTAATTTGTTCATTTTACATGAGAGATTTATTTAGCAGCTTTGCAAAATTCAGTCTAAGCAGCTTCTAGCAAATACAGATCAGGAATAGACTCAAGCAGTCACCAGCTCAGCTCTTTGTTTGGTAAAGGTAAACAGAAAAAAATTATATCATTCTATCTTTTAGAAGATAAATCATTCACCCTGTTGGACGAAGCTCTGTTGCAGATCCAGGCTTCTCAAAAATGAGTTTCCCTTGCTGCAGCCCCCATTACATTCACAAGTGAGTAAGTGCTAGTCCTTCACTGGAGCTGTTCTGCTTTACACCAGCACAGACTGGCTGCACGTAAGGAAAGAAAGCCCTTCTTCTCCTGCCACATTGTTGGTTTGGGTCCAGGTCTCAGGGAACAAGCCTGGCACCTCCACTTAGTACTCATGTGAAAAAACAGTGTATTTATTGCTCTGCTCCTACAACAGCCATGCACGCAGGTTTAGGGAGCTTGCCTCCAGAAATACAGGGAACATGCTTGTGCAGAGGTCTGCTCCTGAAGCGCATATCCAAAGCCTTTCCAAGAGGAGTGCCAAAGCACATTTTCTTTTCCCAAGTTAGAAGCTGAGCGTGCAGCAATGCGTCTTGGATAAATGTGTCAGCATCACCCCAGCCAGGGGATTGCCCTCCTGGGACTGAGCACAGCAGGGCAAGAAAATTAGTCTTCATTAATTCTTCTAGTGGGAAGTTGCACCATGATGTGCATGAGGCCACAGAGGAGGTCCAACATGTTCAGAGCTCCTGACTCTGCTTTCTGCCCTGGAAATCAAGACGACTGAGGAAAAACTAACAAGAAAGCCTTCCACCCCTCTGTAACTAATGGATGACGAACTTGAGTCTTGAGATAACAAGGAGGGTCCTTTGGCTCTTGTTTGCAATCTTGGAAATGGCATTCCCAAAAGATAAAACAGTTACCAAAAGATAAAATGGGACGACGCTGAGTTCTGGAAGTGTCCAGCACTAACCCCTCCAGGCTCCTTCCTCTGCACTCACCACTGCCTGGGCCCAAGGGTTTCATTATGTGTCTTTGCACTGTGGTTCCCCTGCCTTTGCTCCTCTCCGCACCCTTCCTTTTGGATTAGTTTGCTTGGCTTTTCTACAGACTGGATATGCAGAAGTTTCTGGGTCATTCTAAACACATCACACACCAGTTCAGTGGTATTTGGTTTGTCTGTGGCTCTCAGTGTGATCCCAGGGTTGTCCCGTGCCTATGCCGGGTTCAGCCCACGCAGTCACGGCACATACTAGTGCAGTGGAGCTTTACTTTGTCTTGCTCCGATGGCCGTATCAGCCACAGTGTTCTGTAAATAGCACAGATTGATAGTCTCATGGAAATCAGGTGGCTCCTATTGTATGAAGAGACAAGTGCCTTGTACACCTACAACAGGGCATGGACTTAACAGCCCCTGGGCAGTTCTGAGGAGTGTGATGCCCCTCACGCGGCCAAACGCATATCAGTCTCCCCAGCATGGGGAGACATGGACATGACACAGACAGGTCTGAGGACTCTGCAGCACTCTCAGATCCAGGTCTTCCAAGAAACTTCTAAGCAACTTCTGCAGAGCAATGCATGATTTCCTTCCAAGAAAAGATGTCTGGGACAACCCAGCAGCTACATATCCCAAGGAGGGATAGAGCTCAATTACATACTTTTCTTTTTTTTCTGTGATAACTGCAAAATTTGTTTACAGTTGAGATTACTTGGAATTAGGAGTCCTAGAAAAACAATGGCTCAGATTGACCGCCTTCTTCCAGGGCCTGTAATCTTTTGCTTTCTGCCTGGTATTTTTGGCTTGAGTTTCATTGTGAAGTTTCAATATAAGCAGCTTCCACAGCATAAGATACAAGTTGCCATCCAAAAAAGTGCAGCTACAACTACAGATAGGCATCCAAGTAAATAACACTGTGGAGGCAGCAACTTACATTCCTGGGGCCAAAAGCAACCCTGGAGTAAAGGCCACTGAGTCAAATAAAACCCTGCTGTTTACACTGAGGGTAGCTTTGGCCCTGTATCGCAGCAGATGTCAGAGATTATTTTGATGCACAGCGTCACGCGGGCACAGCAGATTCACATTACAGGGGTCAAGCTAATACCAGTGTAGTTTTGGTTGGAGTCGACTCTCAGCCGGCTCCTGACTTTACACTGAATGTCAAATTCAAATGGACTTTGTCTGTCTGCAGGCAGGGTCCCAGAAACCCCTAGGAATGGGCTCTCTGTTAATTTAGAGGTTTAGCCTCCTTCTGCTCACAGGTGATGCTCTGGGCTTTGTGACCCCCACCCCTTCTGATGGGGAATTTGTGACAGAAGAAGATTTAGCAGCATGCAGTGACCCTGGAAATCAGTTGTTTGGAGTTGAACCTAGAGCCACCCACCCTCCCTGTGCCTCGAGCAAGACCCCCACTCAAGAGAGGATCCAAATGAAAAGCCATCACTCTGCTGATCTTCAGCTGGGGGTCTCCTTTGAGGTTCCCCCCCCCGTTCTTCTCCTGTGGGGCTGGGATCTGTTTCTGATGGGTGGAGAACAGATTTCCATGCTTGAGCTCTTCTCCTCCCAACTAGCCATACCACTAATAGTGTATGGACCCATGGGTCAGGAAAGACCCAGGCCCCACCACCTCTGCATTTCCCCCATCTGATACCCTGCCAAGGATCTCCCCTGAATGCAGAGAGCCATTGACACAGCCCCCTGCCCCCTGCCAAGGTATCCTCAGGCCTCCAACCATCAGATGGACTGTATGATGGGGATGTGAGCTAAGAGCACAGTTCCCATTGCTAAGACATGGGGGTGCCCTCTCTGTAGCAGTGTCATGGAGAAAGCACAACAGAAAATACCCTCTGGATCAAATTGCACCAGTGGAAACAGTCTCTTCCTCCCCTGTGGGTTGTGGGGGAGCTGGAAGCACCACCGTAGCAAGGACCGTGGTGCCACATGCCACCCAAAATACCCCAAGAGCAGCCCCCAGTTTCACAGCAGGGAAGTGCCTGCACTCACCTGAGTTCCCCCTGCCCAGGGTGACAACCCTGCCCACCGCTGTGTCCAGACTCCTTTCCAGGAACTGCTCACCACCTCCATCCTCAGAGGGTTTTGTGGTCTCAGCTCAGAAAAGAACATGCAGCCACCCAGACTACATAATACCATAGCATCAAGGCAAATAATAATAAGACACCTTAGCAAAACTGCCTTTCCTAAGGCTGCTGAAGGGCTCCTGCACCTCTAGGGCTGGGGGGCAGCATCAGAGACACAGACAAGGAAAGCGTGCTCTTGTTTTGTGCACCTTGATCTATATTTAATCCCTTCCCCTCCCTCCAAAACGGGTGCAATTCTTCTATGTATGTTAGAGAAGAAAAGCTTTCCATCACATTGAAATGCGGAGCTTCCTCATTAGAATTTAATTTGCACCAATATAGAGGAAATTATCATGTCAGTGCAGAGAAAAGAAACAGTGATTCAGCAGAGAAACATTTTGATAAATTGTACCGAGTACTTTTATCACCATGGGCTTAAAGGAATATTTGGCTCCGGGAGGTTGGTACATGGCTTCACAACAACCCTCCATGGAAGGGACAGATGGCCCCAGTGACAGTGTGAGCCCTTCCTATTTTTCTGAGTAGCTGTAGCAGTTGTCATGGCAACCCCCACTACAACGAAACCCACTAATATATTTTCAATTCATTCTTGAAAAATCTAAGAATTGGGACATATTTTTCACAAGAGACAGTGACACCTGTGCTGGTATTTTCGTGGTGATTACTGTTCTCCTGCCAGAAACTCAACATGCAGTGGGTGGAAGCTCTCCATAGCTCAGCCACATCTCAGAAATGGGAAATATGTCAGTTCTGGCTGTTGCTAACCCACTTCCAGCCCTCCCAGTAAGGCTATCAAAGAAACTGTTGGAGACACCCATTATGCAGCACACAAGCACCCCAAAATGGAAAGTCTCCATCCCTATCACACCTTCTAAGGGATGGAGGCAGCACATTCTTAGCAGAGGTGTCAAGACCTGGTGAGATTAGATACCAAATTGAGAAGGTATTTATGTGCCTCGTTCCCATCTGAAAGCACCAGGCTTGCATGGTAAAACTCCTTCGGCAGTGAGTGGCCCAGAACCAGAGGGAATGTCACCACTGCAGGCAGCCTGAACTAGGGCTGAACCCTCTCTTCATTCCCCAGGGATGTAGGAAACCACCTCCCCTAAGCTAGCTTGTGCTCTTCTGGCTTTCCTGCCCTGCTTCTTGAAGTACCATGTTCAGACCTGATCTTTTTGCTCACTGCAACTGCATTTTTTTTTCTAGTCACTTCCTTCTCTTTTTCAAATCATCTGCCAGCTTTGAACATCTGATTCCTCATTTGGAAAGACAGATGTTTAATAATTGCTCCGTGTCTTCCCAAAGTGTTCCTCCCCTCGTATTGCTCATGTTGCCACATCTTTCTGGAGAAGGGATTTTTCTCGTTCTCTCTGAGCCTGCCTCACAGAGACATCATGAATTACGGAGCTCACTCACTTGGATGTCTGCAGTGTTTTGGGCAAAGTTTCCCCATTCCCCCATCGCCTGTTACACTGGGAAAGGATTGTCTTGTTCAAGGCATGGGGATATGGAGATCTGGGAAGGGAACATAGGAGTCCTTGAAGAAAAAAATGCAATTACTGGCAAGAGACCTCTCCCTGGGGTGAATCAGAGCACTTTGATGCTCGTGGCTCTCTGCACTGGGCAGCTTCTCAACTTCTGGCTCTGGATGCTCAGCTGCCCACATCCTGACTGCATGCTGGGACGGGACTGAGACATGTCCCCCTCACCCCACACCCTCATCTCCATGGGCCAGCAGGAGCTGCAGCGAGCCTTGACGTCCAGCAAGCCTCAGACAGCCTGGCTTACCTGGACCTGGGAAAAGGATGGTGCAGGTAGCCTGGAGATGCTCCAGCCTGCCACCAAGAAGCAGGCTTAGGGCCATCATTCCTGAAGAAGGACTCGCAGCCCTGGGGCCATGGCAGCTAGGAGGGCAGCTTCGCAGAAGCTCGGTTTTGCTTCTGTTACACTACCCCAGCACCATGATCGACTGCCCCAAACACTGCTCAGGGAGGCTGTGGCCATGAGGGTGGCTTTGTGGGCAAGCCTGATGGGCTTGAAGCTCAGCTCCAAATGAGAAGAAGTGAATGGCAAAAGGCTGAAGGGGACAGAGAGCCTCATGGCAGGGTGAGGGTGGCACAGCCTTTAGCCAGCACTCTGCAGCTAAAGGGCTTTTGCTTTCAGAGCCAGTCCAGGCTCCCTCACCCAAAGCCCTACCTGCTGCCACCTTTCAAAGCACTTTGCTCTATTATTCACTTTCCTTAATAACAATATATTAAAAAAATCCCATACAGAAAAAAAAAATTGCTTGCCCTGTTCAGGCCTATTCGTTCCCAAAGGTTTTGTCCCAGAATAAACACAGACATGTTTTGAAGCTTGTTGTGAAAGGAGATTAACTCTAAAATCTGCTTCCTGGCTTTGAAGGCTGCAAACCAGCATGGCTTTTATTATTAAGTAGTCATTAGACTGAGTGACATATAGAAGGAATAATTGCTTGGCGTGTTTGAGGGTTGAAGGATGCTAATTAAGAAGTAAAATGTTTGTTTTTTCTTGCTCTGAACAAAGCAATCCAAGGGCTTGTGTTGTGCCGACATTTTCCTCCCAAGGGGCAGGTCTGATCTCACCCTCCCAGGGGTTTTGGAACGTGGCTGTCTGCAGCAGCTCCACTCCCACCACCGCAGCCACGTCCCTGGGGTGAGCTGCCATCCCCCCCCGAGGTGACATTAACTGGGGGGAGATGCTACAGGAGCAGCCAGCACTGGTGGCTGGGTGAGCTCGGAGCCACGGACAGTCATGCAAGGGCAGTGCTTGAGCAGAGCTGGTGCTTTCCTCCCTGCTCTGAGCAGCTCCTGATGGGTGTCAGGTGGGACCCACCTCACCCAGCATCAATGGCCAAGGTCCTGCTGGAGACCGAGCAGGGCAGTGCTGAGGACTGGCTGAAAAACATGAAGCAGTCTCCGTTTCTCTGTCGTCTGCCCTGCCATGCTGGGCCCTTTCTTTACCGCTTGCACCTGGTTCCTCCAGGCGTAGTCATCACCTCCGAGCCATCTGGCTGATCACATTTCTAGAGCCACAAAGAGCATCACTGCTTTTCCAGGCAGCTCTGGGAGGAAAGGCAGCAGATCCTTGACTTTAGGGCAAAATTCTCAACTGCACATATCAGCAAAACTATTTCAGGTGTAAGTTTTGTCTCTGCTCCCCAGTCCGGCTTTTATTCATAGAATGGATGAAAGTGTCTATTCTGGAAGCCTGGAGGGGAAAGACTCTGCTCTGAAGTGGGCAGGAAGAAGATTGGGCTGGAGAGATCAGAAGATTGAGAAGAGACCCAAAGCAAGTGTGACACTATGATGAACGCAAGTGGTGCAATGGCAGCCACAATGCAGAGCTGCACCCTGTGGCATGACTCACTCCCAGCCCTGTGCCCATCACCGTGGGAGGCCCTGGGCACCAAGCCTGGCACATCAGTCCCCTTCCCTGGGCTATTCCCCGAGCCATGCTGCTTCCTGAAAGCTTTACAGCAGCACGACCACACGGTACTACATTGCCCATCAGTACTTATTTGCAAGTTCTCTACTCTGCCACTGTGCTGCCTCATCCTGTGTGCCTGGCTCTTCTTTTCACAGCTGTCCATGTTCAAGGTCTGATGTCAACAGCTGTCAAAAGAGGAAAATACTGACGAGAGGGTTGGCCTTGTGGGAGCATGGTGACAGCAGCCAAGACGTGGAGAAGATGGAGAGCAACCAAGCAGCAGCAGCATCTCCGTGTTGGGTTCAGCTACACACTAGCCCCATGGCACGGAGGGTTTCTGAGGGTGCTGCAAAGCACCCAGTCTGTTTGCAGGAAATAATAATCAGAGGCATGGCTGCCCTGCCAAGTACAAAAAGATCCTGATGAGGCTCGGTTATATAATGCCGCCTGCTCCCTTGGGCATTGCGCCAGTGGAGTAAGGAGAGATGCGGTGACCTTTCATCAGTGACACATCGGGAGAGCTATGAGACTAAATTCAGCTCTGCCGTGCTCCTGCCCACCAATATTACATATAAGAAACACCATGGTTGGCACTTGGAGATTGCTTGGAAAATATGTCCTACAAAAGGGAATGGGAACATCACATTATGGCCTGCTGGGTAGGCTGTCCCCATGTGTCACCTGCATGGGAAGATCTGCTGCTCATGAAGGTGACTGTGGTTTGGGAGGCAGAGCAATTCAGCTCAGCATCTCACTGTTCCTTGTGGGCCACCTCATGGTCATTGGAGAAAATCCCTGTGCAATGTAGTGAGTTTTGCTGTGCTAGTGGAACGGGGGGTTGCTGGGGCACAGAGGGTCCTCCTCCATGCTTCACATTGCAGAAGAAGGTGAGAGTGATACCTCAGATCCATCCTTCTCAATGTGTCCCTCCTCTGCCACACTTAACAGCCCTGCTGTCACTGGTCTCCATCCCTGTGACACCTACCGGTACCTGGGCTGGGCAGTGGGGCAAAAAGGAAAACAACAGAGCCAAAGAGGGCAAAATGGAGCAGGTGGGACCAGCACAGTGGCTCAGGGTATGGGACAAGAGCAGCATCATAGAATCACAGAATCATTTACGTTGGAAAAGACCTTCAGGATCATCAAGTCCAACCGTTACCCCAGCACTGCCGAGCCCACCACTGACCCATGTTCCCAAGCACTGCATCTACGTGGCTTTTCAACACCCCCGCGGACAGTGACCCCCCCCAGCTCCCTGGGCAGCCTGTGCCAGTGCCTGGCCGCCCCCTTGGTGAAGAAATGTTTCCCAACACCCAATCTACACCCCCCCTCCCCCCCGGCGTAGCCTGAGCCCGTTTCCCCTTGTCCTGTCACTTGTCCACTGGGAGAAGACACTGACCCCATCTCACTACAACCCTCTTTCAGGGAGCTGTAGGGAGTGATCAGAGCCCCCCCAAGCCCCCTCCTCTCCAGGCTGACTCCCCCCAGCTCCCCCAGCTGCGCCCCCCCCCCCCCCCGCCGTCTCTCTGCCCATGAGGGGCCCAACGCTGAGCCCAGGGGTCATGGTGCCAGTGCCGAGCACAGGGACAGTCACTGCTCTGGTCCTGCTGGCCTGATTGCTGGGATGTTTATTGTATATCCAAGTTGGGGAACAGAGAAAGGGAGGAAAACCGATAAGGTGCCCTGCAGCAAAGCTTGGTGGTTACTGCAGGACAATGGGAAACCCTTTGGCCTGTGGGCACCCCACTTGGAACCTACCAGATGGGCTGCAGAGCCAAAAGTCCCACAGCCCGGGAGATCAAAGTGCTCTAGCTGAGTGAGAAGTGGCTGTTTCTCCCTTGGAGGGGAAGGTGAGGGAAAGAAAAAGCAACAACTTCAGGGCAGCTGCTGCTGTGAAGCTGTTCCAGTTGGCACACCCAGAAACCCACTCGTGTGGATGAAGAAATTAGACCTTCATGAGGATAGCGAGCTCCAGGTGAGACAGACTGGAACGCCTACGTTTTGCTGCTTGCTCTTGTGCTGAGCCTTAGACTCAGCCATAGTTTGGGGTAAGAAGCTGCCAGTTTACCCTGCTCTCCACTAAGGAGACTCAAGGAAACACCAAACCTTGCAGGACCCTCTAAGAAAATGCTGATAATTTCCATAATCCTCTGGATCTGCCAGGGCTTTGGAAACCCCAGTGTCCCAAATGCTGCACAAAAAGGTAGCAACTAGCCCTGATAAAGCTCTGCCAAGTCGGACAAAGCAGACACACAGGATGGAGGTGAAACATCTTTGCAACACTACACAGCAAGTTCATGCCAAGGCAAACCTGTGCTGCGGTCTCTCAGAGCCCGGGTCCCTCAGGGTCCACTTGTGTGCAAGGAAGTCATGGCTTAACATCTGGGGAAAAAGATACAGCATTTCCCCTACCTACTCCTCTTCTGAATCCACTGGGAAAAATAAATGAAGAATATCTGCTTCCTGAGTCATGTCTGTCTCTGAACTTTTAATTTCTATTTAGCTCAGCTTGAGGCTGCATTAACACAGCACTTTTCTTTTACAGCACCCTAAACATATGGGTTATGCACCAGGCTGTGCTCTGGACCACGATCACCCATCAGGCAGGGCAGTGCAGGCCATGGTCTGGCTGCTCACAGCCCCCATTAGGCACTTGCACTGGCAAAATTAAATGCCAGCAGTGATTTTCAAAACAAATTTGTTGGATCACTTCCAGCTTGTAAAACTCTTCTGATGATGTGACAGCTCAGACCCTACATCTACTCTGGTGTCCTACAGCTTGTGGATGATTAGTACTTATACAGGAATTACAGGCCAAATATTTTGCTCTTTCCATTCACAATAAGTTTTGGGGTCCTGATATTTAAGATATTTCACTTACGCTACCTCAGCAACCTTCACAATGTCTGATAAGAAGGCAGGAGAGGAAATTTTGGTATTTCTTGTGTGCACTGACCATAGGGACCATCCCCAGTCCCACAGTCAAGGTTAGTGGGGAAAGCAGGGCTTCAAGGAAGCTGGAAACAGCCCAAAAGCTCAGCACCAAACAACCTACGGGAGTAAAATGCCTCCATGAGCACAGCATCTCCATGAGCCCAGCCTCTGCCACCCTGCTCACCTGCTCTCTGCACAGGGTGACAGAGCAGCCCCTGTCACTGTGCTGTCACTGTCACACACTGGACTGCTGCTCACTAAGGCCACGATGTCTGAGCATCCAGGGCATGTCCTCCCCCAGAACTTCAGTAGGGCAAGAGAGTGGGAAAATCAGCTGGGAACACTTTGAGGTAACGTAAGAAAACTGTTCCCAGTCCTGCTGGTGGGTGTTTAGAGATGTTGTAAGTTTTCCCTTAAAAAAATTATGCTTCAGATTGAAGCCATTCTCAGAACAAAGAGCAGAAATAGCTTTAACTTAAGACAAGCAGGAGGAAATAACAAAATAAACTCGTGTTAAGATGGACCTAATCTTTTTCTGGAGGGAACCGTACACCACCTCTCCCCCTGAGAATACAGAATGGGACATGAAAATCAAAAAGGTCCATTTTCAGGTCGGTGAGATACTTTCCCAGGCTGCAGCACATGTTTTCCCAGAGGTTTAATACTGTGCACTCCTGCTTTTTTCTTTTTAACTCATCTAAATATCCCTCAGTGAACTGTACGTTCGTCAGTTATTACACTCCTTAATATGAAAAAGCTTATAAAACCAAGACATAATATTTACTGACCTAACAAACCAAATTGCTCACACCATGCTGGAAAATTTTTGCAAGCATGGCCAGTTCCTGTCCTGTGCAATGCAGATTTCATGGGGGACACCTGTTTTTCCTTTCAGCTGAGATTACTGAGCAATGGAGAGCAGTTTCTGCATCCGTACAACTGCGTTCATGGTTGCTGGTGTTACTTGCCAGGTACTGCATGACTGTCAATGCAGTAAGGTGTTCACATACTCAGGAATTTTAAATCATTTTAGTAAGTAAACAAAAATGGCTAAGGGAGGAGAGGTAAAGGTCAGGGCATGATCCTGGAGCTAATCTCAGAGAGGCAGCTGTACCCAGCGCAGGCTGGGCATGGATTAGCCGGCAGTGGAAACTCTGAGCCTACTGCCTGATTTATCCAAGGAGGAATTTGCTGCAGCTGGGGTAACACTGCATTGCCTTTTCTAACTGCACCACATACTAGTAGCTTTGATGCTCAAATCAGCTTGCAGAAATACAGGAAAAAGTCAGCCAGGAAGAGACCTTGAGGAGTTTTCTGGTGTAGGTTTCTCCCTGATACCTGTTTTTCCAGCCTGCTTGCCGTTCATGTTTGTCCTAAAGTGGCTCTGAATCTTCTGGCTGCAGTTTGAGATCATCTGTGTGCTCTTCACCACGGGCTGCAGGTTGCTCCTCCCTCCCTTCAGCAGGCATTTACTATGTTTGAAGGCTGCTGGGCGTCCTGTGTTGGGGCACCAGCAGCTCCAGTCCCCCACTCCCTCCCTGTGGGTCAAGTTCTCTACACTTCTGTTTTTCTCTTGTTCACATCCTTTCTGCCTTTGGTTTATTTTTCTCTTGAATTGCATTGCCACCTGTGTTCAACTTACAATCCACCAGCTCCCACTTTTCTTTTTTTCCTTTTCCTCTGCATTTGTTGCCCAGACAGTTCTGTCTATGCCTTATTGGTGCAACCACATACCTATGGTGCCTGGCACTTGTCCCTGCTGAATTGAGGACTGTTTTTTCAGACCATTTCTCCAACTTGTCAAAATCATTTTTAATTCAAATACTGTGCTCCAACACGTCTGCGGTTTCTCCCAGTGGGTGTCATCCCCAGATTCAGTGAACAAACTCCTCTGTCATGCCAGTCATGCTAACCTGTTCATGCAAGCATGGCCTATAGCTGTAATACAATCATACACTTGGAAAGGACCATGTCCTGAGCACAGGATGGCAGCATTCCTGTTCCCAGGTTGCAAGTAGATTCTCAGACAAACAGTACAGAACCATAAATCTTTCAGTGATTTCTGAAGCCGGTTCTCTTTGAACATAGCACTGATGCTTGTGGTTCATTGTACACATACATCTATGGAAGCAAGGGGTGTTTTCCTTGTAGGAATCTGACTGTCCTTTGGAGAAAGCAAATCCCTGCATAAGGATGCCAAAATGTCATGCCAAAAATCAGAAATAGTATTATTGATTTCAGCAAACTAGTTACACATCTTGCCTGACACACACCTTGTGAATAATCATGGAAAAATTTTGTGGGTGACACAAGAACCAAGTTTTGTTTGCACTTGCCAAATAAATGAGGAGTGAAGAAATTCACATAAACTGCTCTGTGTTTACAGTACGGAAACAGGAAAAAAGGGGTTTGGTTTTGTAATAAGCTGCACGTAGCAAATTATTTGCCTGACTAAATTTCATAGGAGTAAAAATGCGTGTGGAACAATGATGGTCTAGAAGAACAGCCAAGCCCTTCATTCAACAGGGCAGGTACTGTAGCTGCATTAAAGACTGCAGAAAGGAAATACATAGTGATAGCATATAACTCATCTGAAAACAAGGCAGTCCTTTTATTGCCTTTTAAAGTCACTTTTTAGTCCTCCATTAAGTTCCCATTCAAAAAACCTCTGCAAGTTTTTCTGATACAACCTTTTAGACTTTCCAACACCCAGCCTAATTTGCATTTGCCTAGGTTCATCCCAAGAAGCTTTACCACTGCAAACCATCCAAATCGTTGCTGCCTCTTTCTACCTGACAGACAGCATGTTGTCATTTAACTGAGTCCTTTTGTAAATCCTAAGCACATTTAGTCCTTTTAGCTTCATTTGCAAAGTTGTGTCTCAAAAAAATCCCCAGGTGAATTTGCTCCAATTTATCAGCATCACTTTGCTAATGAAGTGTCTATAAACAGATACACAACCTTCTCTGCAACCAGTGTGATCTGTGAACCAACACGAATATTGCAGTTCAGAGCTCTGGCCCAAATGCTGACATTATCTCTCACCATTCAGACATTAATATAACTCCTCCTGGTCAGAGTTTCAGCCTACCTATCCTCTGGGACTGACAGACATTCCTATATGCTTTCTATACAGACAAGGATAAGATGCAAATAGGCTCATACGTGGCCACCTTTGTTTCTGGCCCCAAAGGTGACTCAGTGCCACATCCAGTGGGGACAACCTGTCCCCTGGATCCAGATACAAGCTCTCATCAGGCTCCTCTGGTTCCATGGGGTGACACCTTAAGCCATATCTGTTTTGTAACATATGTCCTGATACCGGAATCACACTGATACAGTTGCCATGACAGCTTATTCTCCATCCAAAAATGGCACATTGAACGGACCCTTTTGTTTCTTCCACAGCAGCCCCTAAATCACAGTAGCCAGCTGCACTGTGGGGTCCCATCACTGCAACGTCTGTGTCCGGCCAGGTTGCTAAATGTGGTGGACATATGCCCTTTGAAGGACTGTGGCACAAATGTTTAGGTGACGGGGCTGGTCAAAACCCCAACGTTTTCCACTTAAAAGCCTCCCCTTTCCCACCAGGTGCTGTTGTGGTTTATTTTGGAGGGAGGAGCAAGAAGCCTGCCGTGGCCCCTGATCGCAGTATGCTGCATTGCTACCTGGTGCTGTTTCACTGCAATGAGGTAATGCTGTAGAGAGCACATGTACCGACAGAGACATCTGCATCTGCATCACGCAAACACGTGCAGGGATAGCGGGGGGTGAACTGCCTTGTAAAGTGCTTATCGCTCAGACACCATCACCTTGCCTGTTCCTGCAGCCCCTGTCCCTGGAGGACTGTGGATCTCACAGTCTGTCTGTAACACACTCAGATCAGGGCTTGGGAGCCTGGAAGCCATTAAAAATGGGGCTTTTTGCAACTCGCCAGATCTGAAGCAGTGTCTCATGTAGGGTAAGCTGGTAAAACTTTCAGACTGTGGTTTGTCTCAAACTTGCTGACTGCATTTGCTCTGTTGGGCAGGTGTTCCCCCAAGACCCTGCCACCACTGCCCTCCTGCCCTCCCTGGTCTCTGACTGACTGGGAAGGAGTTGTGGGGCCAGAGCTGGGGCTGCAGGAGGGGCTGCTTCTCCCAGCCCCAGCATGTCGCCCCCTCTCTCCTGTCCCACCCCACCGATGGCTGAGGGAGGTCTGTTGCTCCCTCACTGTGGCTTCACTGTCCCTTCTCTGCCATCCCCTCTTCTCCTCGCTCAAGGTCAGGTCCTCACCATTCTTTCCTCCCCTTCTCTACCTTCATCTTCCTCAGTGTTTTGGAGTCTCTCCCTGTCTCAGACTCTCTCCACCCCGTTCAGGTGTCAGCCTGACCCTTTACAGCACACCTTGTCTCTTCCCATCCTCTTCATCACCTTCCCTCCCCTGTATGGCTGCTCCTCTGGGACAGCCTCCACTGATTTCATCCCTGCCTCTCTCTGCACAGCACAGGGATGCTGCCATAGATGGGGTGCCAGTAGGGAAGGACTCCAGGGTGGATAAACTTCAGCCATGGATGCAGGGGACTAGCAGGCGGGCAGGCACTTCTGCAGCACCCTCCACATCCCTCCTGCAAACAGGCAGTTGCTTTATATCAAGAAAGACCACGTGACTGGTAGTGTCTGACCTGCACGAACGCAGCCTACAAAAGAGATGTAGCTAGGAGTTTTGTTGCCACTCCAGTAAATAAAAAACAGGCCCTTTTCTCATTTTAAGTGGCTTGTTTTTCATCTGGAGGTAAGTGGAATTCAAACAGGGCAATAAACTGCAGTCTCTCCTCTTTAATGGGCTTTGCCCTGTAAAATGCAGCCAGACCTACCATGCCAAGACCCATGTGATGCGAGGGTCAGGCAGGGATCACTCTTCACTAGCAGCAGTAAAAAGCCAGCCTGCCTCTCTCTTCCAGGCAATTCCCGGCTCTGATGCAGCCAAAGGGAGACCATTAACTGGGAAGGCATGGTCCTACCCCAGGGCAGCAACTTTCCATAAGACATGAAGGGGAAATTCCTCTCCGTGCATCCCCTGGTGCTGCTTTGCACTCACTGTCCCAACACTTTGGTCACCCAAGTGCGACCCAGCCTTCAGGGGTGGGCTTAAGCTCATGCAAAACTCCTGGAGGTGCTGGGACACAGAGCCACAGCCCAATGTCCCCACCAGTCACCTCTGCTAGATGTGCTGAAACCCAAGAACAGGCCAGAAGGCACCACAGGGGTTGTTAATGACTCAGATGCCACT
Source organism: Falco peregrinus (assembly GCF_023634155.1). NCBI lineage: Eukaryota > Metazoa > Chordata > Aves > Falconiformes > Falconidae > Falco > Falco peregrinus. The sequence continues at coordinate 121,999,481 of NC_073723.1, forward strand.
GCTCAATTTGCTGGGGCTTGCTTTTTTAGGCAAGTGTTAGAGAAACCGTGGGCCAAATCCAGCTTGCTCTGCAAGGGGCAAGATGCCTTTTGCAGACATCTGTGAGAGAAGGACCCATCCCACTCAGAAACCACTATGTGTGCAAGTGGCACAGCAGGGTTTTATAGACTCAGCTGCAGGTGTGCAGACTTTAGCCTGTCCCATCTCTTTCCCTGCATGATTTATTTTCCATGAAGCTTTGAACCAAAAGTCTGCTGTGATTTCGAGAGAAGAATCCATGAAAGTAATTTAAAGCCAGAGGAGAACACTGTTAATTTGGGGTGTGCTTATTTGTAGTTTGATATCAACAATTATAAAACATGTGGGCAGCCACAGAGTACAGAATGGCTTTTGTGAACGGGTGTTGGAAGCAATTTCCCTCCGCCTCAGCACCGTGGCTGGTCCTGCTGCTTTCTCAGGCCAAGGTCTGCATCCAGGTTCTCTGGGAACTGGCGTGGGATGGGAGCTCCAGCCCTCGGCTCCAAATCACAGTGTCTGTGCTGATGGAGCCACAGCTTTCAGCAGAAAATACAGAGATGACAACCTCCTTCCCTGTAACCCTCCAATGTTGTCTGCTCTCTCTCTGCATTTCCCTGCCCTCGTCCCATTGCTTTTACTTCTTGGATCACATATTAACATTGCTGTAAAGCCAGGTGACTGCTTTAGCCTGTTGCAATTAATCAGCATGACTTTTCAATCTATTAACTTATAATTGAAAACTAATAATAGCATACACTGGGATTTGTCTAGTATTTTGGATCAGGCCTTTTAGCTAGCAGAGGGAAGACAGTAAAATAGGATCACCTCCTAATCCTGTGCAGTTCACTGCCATGCCCGACACCCCTGAGGATATCAGCAGTGCTGCAGCATGAAAAGTTACCTTTAAACTGCAGGACAGATCCCTCCAAAATCTCTAGCAGTCACAACGGTGAAGGGCAGCTTGGTCCACCAAGCACGGCACAGGTTTGGGATCCTTAATTAAAAAAAAAACAAACCACTATTTACCCAGCTCCAAGTAGTTTAACAAACTGTTTTTTCATTTAGCTTCCTAATATCAGAGGACAATTGTATGTTGGCTGAGAGGGGAAGGAGAGCTACTTGGCGTGGGGAGGAGAGGATGAGTGTGCTGGAGAAGCTCTGAGAGAAAGAAAAACCACATCAAGGCTGTCTGCCTTCTCCATCCTAAATTACAGCCCCCAGAGAGGAATAAGCCAGGGGTTGGTTAAGAGCAATGCAGGAGGCCACCTCGTGTTGGAATATTTTTCTTTGCCTTGGGTAAGTAAATAATAATCTGTTTTGGAAAATGTGTTTAGAGACACTGTCTAGCACAGGCTGCGGGAGGAAAGCCTGAGCACGTTTGCCAAGGCAGACGCAAGGACACAGTCGTTGAGCTCAGCTTCAAGGAGGTCTGAGGCTGGGAATGCTGCTGGGAATGAAGAGCTGGAGACACTTCCAAGGCAGCCTCCAGCCACGTGGTTTGGATCGTAGCCCCCTGGGACCTGCTGAGGGCCCTTCATCTGATGGGAATGGTGGCAGGCAGAGGTTTTCTGGGGCATTTTCAGTCTGCAGAGTGAATCGCAGGTGGGCACATCGCTCCCCTTGGCCTCCATCCACCAACACTGCCATGTCCATTGCACTCACAGGAGCAAACCTGTGGCTAATGAAAAGGCGTGACTGCACCCACCAGAAGAGACGGTGGCATTGCTATAGGAGTGGTCCCACATGGGCAGCTCTGAGTGAGGAGGTGATGAAAGACTGAATTTAAGGTAAATGTTAGTGAGGTCAGCAAACAAAAAACGGAATGACCTGAAACTGCATTGATGGCAGGCACAGTTGTCAGCGTGTAGCAGAAACTGTGGTCAGGAGGATGAAATTATGTAGGAAATGGAAGGAGGTGCACAGCGAGAAGCACATGGTAGGATTGCACTATTGATTTTAGATGTCTCAAAGCTAGGTTCCTGTGTTGGAGCCAGCCCCCTCAGCTCCCTGCATGTCAAGGCAAAAGCCTGAGTGGTCCATCAGGTGATTCACTTGCCATGCTTTGGGTAGAAGGAAAGGCTCCCCGGGGGTCCCTGCTTCTCTCCCTTAGCTACAGGTAGAGCCCGAGGATGAAGCAGCTAAGGTGGGTGTTACATTTCTGCTCCTTCCCTCACAGAGCAAAGCCTCATCCAACAAGACAATTGTGCAGCCACAGTCCACCTGACGTTTGAACATGGATGAGCTGAGAGCACATCAGAGTCTGTGCATGTGTCTAGGGGCTCCTTGGACTTCAAAGGACAGGAGACACAGACCACCCTCCTTCCAGCAAAGTGAGCTCTCCAAACAGCTGTAGAGCAGAGAAAGGCCAAACTGGAAACCCTGCCAGCCCCTGACAATATGTGATCTATGTGCAGTTTAATGTTTGATGTCTGATGTCAAAGAGAATTCAGCTGAAGGCAGGAAGAGAAACACAAGGAAAACAAGGGTAGCTGTGCAGGGAGCCAGCTTTATGACTAATGCTACCTTCTGAGTAATGCTTAAACTGAAACATAAATAACAATAAATCCAGTTCCACTCCATCCGGAGGACAGAGCAGAGCTCACTTTGCTTGGCCAAAACAGGCCTCACTGTTTAACCACAAGAAAATCCTCCTGAAGTTTTACTACTTACTGTAAGGACTGTAAAAGCCCCTTGGTTAGGAAATACAGCTTCTAGTGGATTTACAGCATGAGTGCTTGGATGGGCCATTTCCCGTTTGGTTGCATTGTGGGAGGAGGAACAAGATAAGATGCTGATTACCACTGGGAGATGTGTTTCCATCTGAGCTCGTGCCTGGTCCTGTCCCACAAGCCTTCCCTAAAGCTTTTTGGACAAGTGGCAAAGCTGAGACCCCAGTTCTTGTATCACTTTAAGCTCCCAAATGAGGGACAAACAACAGCTCACTCAGCTCATGCTCCTTCGCTGCTGGACACCGGTCTGCATGGGCTCGCCCTTCTCCCGCCTTTGCAACTGGTCCTTCGTGAAGCCTGGTCCTCCCTGGGCACCCAGCTCCGAGATCAGCACATCCCTCTCTCATGAGAAAGCTGTGAGACCTGCTGCAGAGAAGTCATGTCATCTGGCTATCCATTGCTGAGCCTTGTGTCTTCTGTGTTGGGTTTATTGACACCTTTGGGACACTGTGGGGTTTTTTTGGATCACAGATTGCTTTGTCTGTTTAAAAAAGGATGACATTTTTTGCCAAAGAATGACATCTCTGATGGCTCAGGGTAGATGGAGACTCCTCCATGGTGGAATAGCGTGGTCAGCTGAAGGCAGGCGGTGGAGTGTCCGGGGGGGTGGAATTTGGCTAGGGAACAGAGAGAAAGGTCCATAAAGATGCACGAGACACTGCAGAGCATTTCTGGCATTAAAAAAAAAAAAAAAAGAAGAAAAAAACCCTAACCTATTAGCTTTCAGTCCAGAACTCTCTGAATTTTGATTTTCTATGAGAAAAACGTTCCTACTGATCCACTCCCAAGGGATGGGAGTTGTAATTTTTCTGCCTAGCTTTATTATATACCCATTTGTAATCTCTCAGTGCTGCATGCTGAGGGAAATCATGGGGCTTCCAGCCTTCCCAGGTGCAGGGAACACCAGAACGAGTCCACCCAGAGCTTTCTGAGACACCAGAATTAGGAAGAAAATGCCTGAAACTCTCTGTCTTGTGATTCTTGTATATTGGGAGCCTGATTTGTAAGGCAGTATCATAAATGGGTGATTAGCAGAGCTGCTAAGGAGAGGTTGGCTTTCTCCTCTCTCCCCTCTCCTGGGAGGTATAAATCCAAATGCTGTCCATAAGAAATGCAAAATAATCCTTCTGCTTCGTGTGCCTCGCCAGAGAACTGCATCCAGTGGGCATCGCCTTTAAAGAGATGACGGTCAGCAGGAGACAATCCAGAGGCAATCAGCGAACGTGATCAGAGGTCTCAAAAACACGACCTGCGGGGAAAGGCTGCGAGCACTGGGCTTGTTTAGTCTAGAAGCAATGGAGGGGAGACGTGATAACAGCCCTCAGCTATGTGAGAAGCTGCTGCAGAGAGGAGGAAATAAACTGATCTCCATGTCGCTGGGTGCCAGAGAAGGGTAATTAGAAAAATTTCAGGAGAACACCCGGATGGGAGAGCTTTGGGCTCTTACCTGTGGTTGGGGGGCCCGGCCAGGCTGGTGCCCAACAGGGACATGGGGTGGCATGGTCTGTCAGGGCATGGCTGATGCCACCTCCGTGTGTCTCTCCAGCCCTGTGCTCTCAGATGAAGATCTTTCAGCCCACAGTTCCTCTTCAGAGAGGTGGGCAGGTGAACCCCACAAGGCACCACTGTGATGCCCACCAGTACCAGATCACTGACACAGATCCCTGCACTCCTCCTGTGAACAGATATATAGGGACTGAGAGAAGGAACAGGGACCAGGCACCCAGCGAGCCCCAGCCCCACCACATGTCCCAACAGGGGAAAGGCAGCAGGGGCTGCAGAGGAAGAGCGTATCACCATGTGTGTCCTGGCAGGCACAGCTGAAGCCATGCTGGCTAGCTGTACAGAACACTGGCAAGCAAAAACCTCAGACCTTTCTGGAAAGGGGAGAGGCTGGCATTTCTAACTCCTCCTTCATCTCTCTCAGTCCCGGTCGTGGTAGGGCACCTCCAGGGGTCCATGCTTGCTCCCAGCCCTCAATGGGAGAAAGCATCAGTGTCTGAAGCCAGCACAGAGAATCTGTGTTCAGAGGCCTGGGGAGAGCACGTGGCTTTAACGTGGAGGCCAAATGCTTTGGAAGCAAAAAGTTTAACTGGGTGGTCCTTAAAAAAAATTAAAATGAGGGAGAGTGAGAGATAACACATCCATTTGGAGCACACGCCGTGGTTATACAGCTGAAGTTTTTATTGCCGGTCAGAGACACAGACAGACCTTCATGGGGGTTACGTTGCTTGTCACAGCCACCCAAGGATCTGTGGCTATGGGTGACAAAGGGCATTGGGTCACAGGCAGCTTTGTGGCACTCAATTTAAGAGCTGTAATCCCAGCTGGATCACAGTAACATTGCTGAGAAAGCAAAGCCCAGCAAGCCTGACTGCAGCCGAGTCCTGCCTATTGCTCCTTCCCTGAGCTTGTGTTCTCAGACCCATGGCTCAAAGCAGCAAGTTTGAGTGCATTTCTTTCAGATCTGCGTCAGTGCTTTTCCCTTGGCAAGCAGCACAAGCATCCATCTGCAGTTGTCACTGGTAGCACTGCACATCATCTGGAGAGAAACTGGCTGTTTTCAGACACCCAGTCACACAAGGAGCAAACAGTTGCTTTATTTCTGAGTGGGGCTGCACAAACCATTAGGCACCTCATTAATCTTGTGTTTCATTCTCTGCATGAGGTTCACTGGAATAAGGAATAAATTCTACAGTTTAATTACTGGGGGAATAACTAGAGTAACCTTCCTTATCCTTTTTCATCCATTGCTGTTGCACCATAAAACAAGGAAGATGGCAACCTGTTGTCAACAGGTCAGCTGTCCCTGCTGTCCTTCCCCCCCGCCTCTGAGCACTGCACAGCCCAGGGGTAGCAGGGAGCAGAGGCCAAACCTGCCTCCACTTCCTCCCCACCACCAGGCACCCCTGGGGCTGTAAATGCACCAAAACCTCCGCCCTCCCCTCCCACTCTGCATGGGGCATTGGGAACCAGATTGAGGAGCTCAGACTGGAGTAAAACACTGTGCCCTGAGAGATGTCTTCAGGCTGTCACGGCTCTTAGCTCTGGAAAGGGCACTGGCAGGGTATGAGCAAAGGTCACAGCTGTGGCTTTCCTGGGTTCTATCCCAGTCTGTCCCATTTTTGCAGGCACATTCCAAGTCACCTCTAGAAACTGTCAAACTGCCCAATGCAGTTTTGGCACTTGCCGTGTCCTGCCCGGCATCCCTGGCCCCAGGCAGGGCTGTGAGCATCCCAGATCTGCTGGGACAACACACCGCCAGCACAGCATCAGGAGCCTGCCTGGGCAGCACTCCCATCTCAGCTCCATCAGCAGGGATTTTTCCTTTCAGGGCCTTTCTTCCACTTCCTCTCCTCATCTCTTTGGCTGCTCTGGTTTAATAAGTGGTCCTTAACTGGCAAAAATAAAGTGCAGCCACCTGCTGTAGTGGAGTGAGCTCGATGCAGTTTGTCCCACCTGGGCATCTCTGCATGAAGAACAGCCTGCAGACCATGCACTGTGACCATGCCTCCTCCCGCAGTTCTCAGCCACAGCTGCCTGTCACAGGATGACCGTATTGTTGTGGGGGACACTGACACAGGCTGCCAAACCATACTTCACAGAGCTAATTAGATCAATACAGCCATGGCTTCTGGTGCTCACAAGCACGCAGCAGTTGTTTCTTCTGCATAAGCACAAAGGGTTGTCTTTGCAAGTAAAGGCACATGACCCAGTGGGCACGGAGGAGCCCATCCCTGGGCTGAGCCACTTCTCTGATTAGCACGTGGGACTGTTTGTTAGCATAGAACTACATCTCCCATGTCCTCACAGCACCCCCATCAAACAGTTCAGCTCTGGGAGCCCTCGTGCCCCAGAGCCGGCTCAGGCGATGAGTCCCCAGAGGAATTTTTTGTTAATTATCCTCAGCCTGCCTCCAGAAGAGACATCTTAGAGGAATATCATCCCTGAACTTTCTGCTGCCAATCAATCAGGGCCATGGGGGCACTCAGGTATATTTTAACAAGGCTTTGTGGTGGTTTGACTGACAATGAGGACCAGGAGGTTTAGATGCTCAGGACTTCCACATGAGCCCAGCTCTGCTGAGGGCTGTGGACTTATGCTGATTAACACCAGTGGCAGATGTCTTAGTCCTTACTTAGCCATTTCCTTGACACTTTTTCTTTCTCCCTCTTGCTTCTGCTCTTCAGAGGCTGCTAATAGACTTTGAATTCTGCAGTGGGCCAGGACAGGATCAGTTCCAGTAAAAGATGAAGAACTATTCCCCACCACCCCTGGCTCAGAGGCTGCCAGAAGCAACCTGAGGAATTTTAGTTAGAGTTGAAAGCTAAAAGGTTACTAATTTAACCCTCTGTGATTATTATCTGCATCTTCTTTGATGCCTCCCCTCCTCACACCCTCATCCACAGATGGGATGATGCCCACCAGCATGGCCAGTAAAACATTGCCTCAGGGTAGACTTGGCCACAGCCCTCTGGCTCAGCTTTGTACCAGCTCTGTATCCCAGGGCATCTCCATCGCCAAAGCCCTGGAGTCATTGTGGGCATGGTGAGGAGTGCAGTCTGAGGCTGCCTTGGCCTGGGAAGGACACGGTGGAGCAGGGAGGATGGTGGCTGCTTGTGCCCAGGAGCTGCAGTGTAAATCATTCACCCTCCCTTTCTCTGGGGATAAGACAAGGTGCTTGATTAGTCGTCTGCTGCCAGGTCAGATGAGTTACTGTCCTGATTCACCTGCATCTACCCCAGTGGCAGCATCAGCCTGAGTCTCTCTCTTTTGTCTCCCTGCTGATTCTAAAGGACCTCACAGGACCTTTTTTATTTGTGTAGCTCTGCTCAGCTGACTGACAGATGCAAAAGTGAAAGAGGCTGATCAACTATGCTACCCCTTCCCTCAGAGCACATTTATAGTCTGGGGAAGATGACCCTGTTAAATACAGTTTACTAGACTCAAAATAGAGATAGCTGGGTGAAGGATTAGGCCCAGTAACACTGAAGATTTGCCTGGGAGATGGAATACTCTGATGTGTGAATATAAGAAAAAATCACATTTCTGGGCATACATCCACTCCCTGCCTTTCTGCAGCATGTTTATAGGTGCAAGGATGGGTTAAAATTGTCTTTGGGCAGAGAGCTTGAGGGATGCATGCAGCAAGGACCTCACCTGTTCTTCAGCAGGATGGAACCCGCCAAGATGGAGAGTTAGAATTAACACCTCACCGAGAGCTTCCTGCACAGCCACAGGAGCAGGCTGCTGGAAAGAGGGACCAAGATGGCGACAGAGAGGCTAAAAAGGAAAGAAGCAAAAAAGCCAGGCTGTTCTTCCCACTGCTGCTGCAGGGCTTGGAGAGCATGGCCTGAGCTCTCTGCCTGCAGGGCAGCTGCCATCTTCCTCCCACCACACTGCTGCTCTGGTTTAAGAGGTCCCACCTGGCTCGCTCACTGCTAAGCTCCCCTTCCTCTCCCTTCTCTGCAACAGCTGAGGTCTCCCCAGCAGCCCTGTGTCCAAAAGGCTCCATCTGACCACCCTGTCTAAGCCCTGTGGAAAAACCCTCTTCAGTCTTATAACACCCAAACCTCCACTTCATGGGAAAACCTCTAAAAAGCTGCCCCAGGCTACATGTTTCTTAATGCAACCTCTTTTTCCACACTCCCACTTGTCGTGCATGCATCCTCTGTGTGTGTGTGCACACGCAGGATGATCTATTGGTCTTTAAATATGATTTATAGGAAAATGAAGCAGAGGAATCTCCCAGTGGCTGTGCCTGACAAAGGGGAGCCCCTCACCAGGCAACAGCCGATGCTGCCTGCTGCTCCCAGCACCTCTGAGATGAAAAGAGAATGCCTTGAAGAAAAACAGCACCCAAAAATGCTGGCACCTCCCAGGAAGAAAAATTTAGTACCAGTGAACAGCTAGGCTGGATTTTTCCTCTCACTCTAGCACACATGATGCTTTCCAAGCCAGCATTATCTGTGTGGAGATTATTCCTCAAACATGAACAGGAGTCTTGGTCACAGCAGTGAAATCACTGGAGTTTATTTCCCCTTCCACAGCACATGGGAGGTGAACAAGCCAGAGGTGTAACAAAAGGCATATGTTTTGGCATGCGAAGAGAAAACAGTTGGGTTTTTTTCCAGGGCCTTTTTTTATTTCCCTGGATCCACTACATTAATTATGAGGCTATATGGCAAGTCTCCACAATTGCAAGTCTTGTGAGAGAGGGGAAAGGTTCATTGGTTCTCACACACGTCTAGAAATGGGAAGATAGGAGTCTCCCTTCTCCATGTGTCCAGAGACACCTCATTTCGGAGCACCACTGGGTCTTCTGGCCATGCTGGGGCTTGTGCCATTGCCTCCCAGCCTCACCTCTAGGAAGCAGGTGATTATGTGATAATCTCAAGCTTTATTGAAAAAGCCAATTATTTGTTTTGGAGAAAATGTGGAAAACTTGAGCCCTACAGACTCAAAAACCAATGGACAAACAAAAGGAGAAAATAAAACAGATGGTTGTTTTTGCCATATTTTCTTGCATAATCACTGTTTTCTCCCAGATTGTGCTTACAAAACTTGGTTGCTGCCGTTGTATGTGTCGTTTCTAAACTTCCTGATGAGTTGAGATTTGGCGGTGGCTGGCAGTGCGCTCACATGGGAGAGCCAACCTCTGAGCAAATACTGTCACTTCATTAGCTATTTTTAACAGCGACAAAGATCTTGACTTTTAAGTTGATCCTACTGTATTTAAGGAGGAGAAGGGGATTGCCTTACTCATTACTTCTGAATTTTTTGGCATTAAAAATCGAATTTTTGCTTCTTTCTGCCCCAAAAAGGCAATAGGAGGATAATTTTCATAACTCCTCTCCTGGTGTGAAATTACTGCAGGGTTACATACTTCGGTGCTTTGTAGAGGGCTTTAAGAATGTCAGCAAGAGAGCCAAGCATTGTATTTCATGGAATTACGATATGCTGTGATGAAAAGGAGGGGATGATGCCTGGCTCGCGATTGCCAGCCATGCCATGGACATGAGCAGAGCCTGGCACTGCTGCCTTGCAGCCGTGCAGTGATGTTATGCATGCTAAACACATGCAGAAATCCTGCAATGGGGCATAGCCATGCTTCCCTCCCCAGCTGGGTCCAGAAGATATGGCCCTTTTCCAAACCAGGTCATTCTTCATCCTGAAATATGTCTGAATGTGTTGAACTGTTCCCATTCCCTGCTTGGGGAAAGCAAACCCAGCGGGACTGAAAAACCTGAGATTGAATCTTTTCTCTGTCTCATTTGAAGCTTTGGCTGGTTTTACCTCTTTCTCTAAGCAGAAGGCAGCAAGGCTTGTTGTCATCCTTGCTCTGTCCCATTAAAGTCATCCCCCTCTGTAGACAAGTTCCACAGCCAGTCTCTGTGGAGAGGTATGTAACACGGATGAAAACCCTGTCTCAACTTATATTTAATCATTTATTCAACAAGAAATAAAAAAAAGCAAAGAGACTGTCCCTCTCTTTGGCATTTCTTCCAGCTGTGCATCGAATGAGGATCAAGGGAACAGCTCACAGGCATGAATTGTGCTGGCTGGAGGCAGCAGCCAGTGCCTGTGCACAGCTGTAGATCTCCATAGCGGCTATCTCTGGCCATCCATAATATGGTCCCAGCAGGTCAAGCAGGATCCATCAACTGCAGGGCTCTGCTCCCAGCCTTGCCTCACTGCACTGATCCCAGCAGCAGTTTGCAGCTGGGACTAGCCAAGCTGACAGTGCATGAGGAGGGGACAAGCACAGGACATGGACACTCCAAGGCTGTGGCTTTGTGGGACAGTGGTGGCACTGTCATCGCAGGAGTAGGGATAGTAAAGGCTGGATTTGTAGGGATGGGTGGCTCTTGCTGCCATTCCCTTCTTGAGGATGTTGACAAGGATTTCTTCCCTCCCCTGTTGACTTCTCAAGATGTTTTCAGGACCTCGGATCCTTGGCCTTCACTGCCCAGGCAGGCTCCCTGGGGTCCCATGCTGCAGGGCGGCTAGCAAGAAGCAGATGGCCAAAAGCATCTTGCAAGAGCAAGAGCCTCATGTCCTTAGCTGACAGGCTGAAGAGGGGCTGTTTTCATCCTCACTAAAACAGAGAGGAGGCAGGACCCTGGGCAAGAAGCAGCCTTTTACAGAGCAGGCATGAAGTCCCTCTTGCTGGCTGGCACCAGTGAATACCCCAGGTGACAGTGACACCAAACCACACCTTTCCTGCTTTCCCTCCACTCCAACCCTCTGAGCGCCACAGGCTCTTGCCTCTCCCCACCCTGCCAGCCTGCGAAGTCAAGGCAGGGGTTTAATTTGGGCTGGGGCATCAAACCGGAGCCATCCCAGGAGGATAAAGAGCTGCAGGTCCTCAGACTCTCCCTGACAGCTACATTCCCCTGCAAGTTTTGCAATTCAACAAAGCACATGAGCTTCAAATGGTTCCTTTTCCCTCACAGATGTGACTACCAGGCTTTCTACAAGTCATTACTAGCTCATTGAATAAGAAAAATTAATGAATGTACACATTGAGAGTGGGCTTAGAGAGGTGTTACCCCAAGGTTAACTCTCTGGAGGTGTTTGTATTTGGGGTTTCCTGGGCGCTGAGGGGAAGTGAGGCAGTTCTTGGCACAGGTCTTCATCTGTTGGCCAAGGTGGCAGCTTTCTTTGGGTGTCTGTAGGTAAGAGACAGGTCTGTCAGGCACCTCCAAATCCAGATGTCGACTTCAAGATACGCATTTTAAAACTCTCTTCCTCCCCTTCATTTCCCCAGTGCTTGTTTGTCATCTTCTTTAGAAGATGCAAAAAAAGGCTCATTTTTATGTAGTCCAGTTTTGATGGAAAAAAATTATTTTCTTAGGCACTTTAGGGGCCATTTATCTTCCCAGTTGCTAAGACTGCCATATAGATTTGCTGATGACATGACATTGTTATCTAACACCTGCTAAGAAAGTGGCACAGGATACGAAAAACACCTTCATAAGAAATTCCCAAATTGTTTGTCTTCTGGTAATGGATTAAATACAGATGTAGATTTTGGACCCAAAGAAGGAAAAAGGAGAGGAAAAATAGCTATGCCTGCTTTTTTTGCTCTTGATTCTGCTTGTATGTGCTCAGGGAAGGGTTTAGAGAGAGACAGGTACCATCCCTAGTTTAGAGAGACAGGTACCATCCCTAATACACAGTGAAATACTCACTTTTTGGTGGGACACTTCTTACCTGCCTTAATCCCATCTGTCTACACATGCAGCAAGTGAAGTCCTTTTTTTCCCCAGAGCTAAACACTCTGCAGCCAGGGCATTATGCCTGTTCTTTAACTGTATAAAAAGTCTCATTTTTTAACTGTCTGATATTATCTTATTTTTCTTCATGAAAGGATAGAAGAGAGAGAAAACGTCCTGGACGATGCATGTAATTGTAACTCTTACAATTATTAAGAAAAGCCAAATGTTACTTAAAAAAAAAACAAACACACCACCTACCAAACTGGAAGAAATCAGCAATTATGGCAGGCCTGCCTTAATTTTCATTTTTGGTGGGGAAGAGGTTCCTTTGTCTCCATGCTTAGGGTTAAACTAATGATGTCCTTGGCTTTTCAAGAGAAAAAAAGATAAATGCAAGAGGACAGTGGCAGGAAATCACTAATTCCTTGGAGCAGTCCTAAACTGGTGTAAATCTGCTTAGGTCTGTTGGTTTCCGTGTGCTGTACCAATTAGTGCTAGCTGAGGATCTGGCCCGGAGTTTATACTCTTTTTGATTTTTACTTTAATTGCTGTGTCTGGATATAATTGTGCAAAGAGACCTATTAATACTATCCAGTAAAAAGGAGTGATTCACTAGCCCCATCTATAGCATCATTGCCTATTAAGGCTGCCTGAAACTCCCCTTGTAAGACTCTGCTTGGAGTTATAATTTTAATTTAAATAATTTGTGCTGAAATTTTCTATAATCCAGCATCCACCTCAGGCTGATTTCTTTTTAAGGGGCAAGGGGGGAGGAGGGAGTGAACTTCAGCCAAAACAATTCAGCAGTTTCTAAGAACAAAGTTAGAGGGAAAAAACAGTTTTCCCCAGCCTGCTAATTCTGGCCAACTTTTGTTCACAAAGTTGTGACCTCCCCATGCTTTGCAATGGGGGCCTGCAGGGTGGTTTCTTGGTGAAGCCTATGTCATTTGTTACCACCTAGAAAATCCAGTTGTAACTGTATGGGGAAAAAACACGCTGCAAGGGCTTGGTCCAGCAAAGCAGCTTGGTGCAGTTTGGTTTAATCAGCTGCATTGACTGGATGCTGGTGGCCCAGGGAGACCTTTTCTCTGTGCCACATCCTGGTAATGTGTCCCTGGCACTTCCCCGGGCTGCCCATGGCCCAGCTCCCACCGCCGCCGTGCTGGGCTCACCATCGCCAGGCTGGGTTCAGCCGTGGTGGGGCTGGGGTTGGTCCTCCCCTGAGCTGAGCCGCCGCATGGTGCTACACCACCAGAGCAATGCCAGGAAGGGGCATACGTGTAGTGCCAGGGTTTGGAGCGGGGAAGCAAGCTGCCAGCAGTCCACACAGCTGTTGGTTTGTGTTTAATATCAAACCTCAGCTGTAGATTATAGGGATACAGCCCCAATAGCTCCAACTGCAGTTCCAACTGGTGCACACTGAGCAGGACCCTCTGTGTTTGCATCTTTCTGCTCTGGTGGCACTTGCTGAAGCTGCAGCTGACAGCAAAGCCGTGGCTGCCCCTGCCCTCAAAGATTCACCAGCCTGAGGTCTTGCAGGTGAAAACTTCTTGGGTCAGGCCCAGGGGAGCCAGGAGCCAGGGGCAGGGGTAGGCTGGAGCACGGGAACTGAGAAAGGAGCTAAGGAGATAGGAAAAGCCAAAGGGATGTGAAACTGGGGAAGGTGCAGGGGATGGACAGGGAACTGGTGGGGTGGAACAGGCAGCTGCACCCAGAAAGTCACAAGATGTTTCCAATCACCTGTGCAAAGGGATGGGAAGAGACAAAGCAGTGTGCTGGCAGAAGCTCCGGGAGTGGGAGCTAGGCCATGGGGAGGGAGCGCCTGAGGAAAGCCGAGCACCTTGAAGGGTGCAAGGACTGCAGGGCCTGCTCCAGCATCAAGGGGAGAGGACAGGGCAGGCATCACGTGGCAGACGTGGGAAGGAGGGGTTGTAGCTTCCCGGGATCATTTAGTGAGAAATTGGACAGGCCTCCCCAAGTGATGCTGCAGGGAGCCACACCAGGACAAGCAAAGGTCCAAGCCCATTCTCTTTCTCTAGCTGAGGGCAGTGGAGGTTCCAACATGCAGCGTTTGTGTTGTTGTTAGGGGCAGCACTACTCGAGCATCACACTGGGAGAGAAACTGGGTACTAATTCTGTGATTCTGTGACGTGCATGCTGTTCATCTGTGTTTTACTTTGTTGATGGCATGCTGATAAACCACTTTGTTAATAGTTGAGGCATGTTAAGAAAAAACTTTTAAAAGTAATAAAAATAACTATGGGGGAAATATCTCATAAAATAAGAAGCAATATTTGAAAATTCCAAACTCAAATATTAATGTTTTCTAACAACAAATATGCTCTAAAAGTATTTTTCCATGAGATGTTGCAATTCGTATCTTGGCATTAAAAAAAGTGTTCCAGCAACAACGTCCTTGTGAGCTCCAGCCAATATTATCCTCGTATTACAAATAGGAAACTGAGGCCCAGAGATGGGGAGTTTCCCATAGTCCATTAGTAAGTTAGTGATGGAGAAATCCCTTCTGTTAACCCAGTGTCCCTGGGTAAGACTACCTAGTAGAGATGAGCACTGCCTTTAATTTTCTATCAGATGCTAAATGTCCTGTTTCATTTTAAATTGGCACCTCTCCCAATTCATTACATGCTCTTATTTCACTCAAGGAGATATGGGAATTCTCTTGATCTTGGAGGAAATTGCTTTTCCTTTTGTTAGGAATAATTAGGAATGCAATTTATCTCCCCTTAATTATGAGTGCAGGAGAATAAATTTGCCTTGTTAAATATTTATTGTTCAAAACCTGGTAGTAAGACACAAAGCCCTGGAATTGCAGCGTAGGAAATATATCCCCTGGTTTCCAGTGTAACAATTTAATCTGCTATTCTGCTCCTCAGATCAGTTTTCCAATTCAATGTGCAGCACAAATTCACCAGGGAGAATATAAACTTTTACTGCTACTGGCATTGGGGCTACAAAAACCTGGAGTTTCAGTCTTTCGACTTGGAGATCAATACTGAAACTTAAGTGGCTAACATCCCCATACAAGGCTAGAATTTATTTTCTGTGGTTGTCTATAAATCAATGACAATATAATGTCCATTCTTCTCCTGCCTGCCTGTAGTTTATGGTGAATAGCCATCCAGAATTTGACTAATATGCGAAACTATTTCTGTCCATCTGGTCCAACAGGCCAGGCAGGCTTGTCAGAGAAGAGTAAGTCTTCCAAGAGCTGCCTTTGTTCATAATAAATCTCCAATTAAAACCAAACAGATGTGGTGGGTGGATGTTTCACGCAGACCTTCGGCCGTGTCCTGCATTGTTATCCCAGGACAGAGACGTCGAGCTTGACTCTGTGCAAGATTCTCGACATTCTTGGATTGCTTCAAATCAAAGCCTACTGAGAAAACATCTCTGTACTTTCGGGCCATTTGACCCATTGGGTCATGAAAATAAACATTTGAAGGAAAGGCATATTTCTGTTAAATTCATATTTACAAAATCCAAGGGCTCGTTTCTTGCTCTCGCTTACAAGGTGGCAAGTGCCCATGTCATGGTCCAACCTACAGCAGAGGATGTGACCTGGTGACAGGACCACTTGTGATTTTTTGGGCAATTCCTGCTCCTCAGGAAGAGGAGCTCCAGGGGAGAGAGATGCCAATGGGGTTACCACAGTGAGATTCTTAGGAGAAGGAGGGAGTTGCAAAGGTAAAGCACTGATTGCTGCTGCTCCAGGACCTGACCTGCCCCTACCTCACAGCAATGCAACACCACAAACCCAAATATTTCTGTAGAGTTAATTTAGGGTTGCAGAGATAGATCCTGTTGGCAGGGTCTGGAGAGCAGAGGGGCTCTGCATGGCCATCCCAAGGGCATAATGCTCCCCACCTGGGAGGTCTCTGCTTGGTAGTTAAACACAAAGTGCAAAGGGATCTTTTCTGAAGATCATTTCCAAATCCCCCTTATCCTTATCTCTGACAGTGGCAGTTAATTGCCAGTAAACTTCAAGTATCAGGAAATAATTCTGCACACAGCATGGATCCAACGTTTGAAATTCAGTGTCAGTGGAAGCCAGGGCCAGACACCACAGATTGAGAAGGGGCTGGCCGAGACGCTGACCAGTGTTGTTCTCTCTGGTTCTACACTAAGGGAAACGCAGCTTTTTCTCCAAATGTGTAATGATCTCCAAATGGCATGATCATGTCCAAAGAGGTTTCCTCTGGACACACTGCACAGCTGGCACCTGCATCTCTGCCCACTGTGGTGTTTGAGGTGGGATGCTGTGCATGATATCACCCTGCAGGTATGAACTTCAGGGCCAGAAAGGGACCATTAGCTCATCTCTTCTGGCCTCAGGCAGAAAACAGAGGCCATAAAATTTCACCCAGTTACCTCTATTTGACCAAAGCATCTCAACCAGAAAAATATCCAGATTCAACCTGGAGACTGTGAGAAACAAGGATGCAGCCTCACATGGTCACTGGCTCCAGCGCTGATCAGTCTTGGGGTCAGAAGCAGGAGCTGTGTGCCCAAGAGACCAATGCCTGGCCTTGAGTCCACCAGCTGGGTGGGGAGGGCTGAGGAGCCATTGCAGAATGGCAATTTCTCTGCTCCTTCATCAATCCCATTATACCATGGCATGAACCTGCTCTGCAGCTTTCTCAAGAGCTGCTTTAATTACAGGAGTATCTGGAGGGCCCAGCAAGGATGGGAGCTTTGCCCTGATGTATACTGTGTGCACAGAGTGAGAAACGCTCCATCCTCATGGGTTTATAGACTCTGTGGATGAGGGACTCAAAGGGTGGGAGGGGGACAAGAGAAAACTTCTTCCCCAAGGATGACACACTGGAGCAGAGCACAGACTGAGGCCGTCTGGCCAGCAGGAGCAGGTGTGGGTGTAGCTGTACGTGGCAGTGAAACTGGGAACTGGCCAGAGCATGCTGAGAAGTATGGGAGTCACTGGCTATCTGCTCCTTCCATGGACCGCACAAGACAGCACAGACAGGACCTGTTTACAAACCATCCACCTCCTAGTGCTCAGGGCTGCCACTCAAAGCATCCATCCACCAGCACAGCACAAACCTGAGCCTTCCTTCTGTCACTGCTCCAACATGACCAGAATTAAGGCACATTGTGCCACCCATTTCACTTGTCTGGAAAGTAAAAGTCCTCTCATTGCTTTGTTTCCTCTAGCAGCGAGTGGAGAACCCTTACAAACATGAAACTTTTTTACCGTAAGTGAATGTGGTATGTTCTCCTGGAGTTGCCTTTACTATTTGGCAGGTGTGATGGATAGAAAAATGGAAAGGAAACCACTTCTTTCTTGACAGTGTTGGGTTTAGCTTTTCCAAGATTTCTTTTCTAAATCTGCACTCTGCAAACAACACTCACATTTGTCACATCAATCTCACAACACTTGAGCAAGCTGGGACTAGACATCCCAAGCTGGGACATCATGGGCTTCAGCTCTATCAGAATTTGCAGTTCCAGCTAAGACTAGCATCGTGTTGCTTATGAGCCTCTGGTTGGGGGCAGGATCACACGCTGCTCACTCGGCCACACACAGCTGGCACGGTGTTTGTGTTGGTGCAGCACAGAGCTGACATGCCATACTTACAGGTGTCAACCTCATTCTGTGCTGTCTACCCAAGTAATGATTCCTTGCTGAGTTGAGGGTTTAACACAGAAGTTAAAAACTGAGACAATTTGCACACACAGAAGCTTCCTTGCCAGCTCCCTGAACCACCGCTGGTATAGGCTGTGGTGTGGCCCTTCAGCTCAGAAGGTGAGGCTGAGAATCACTTGGGAGGATGGTTGTCTTGAAATTGCTAAAACAGCCTGATTTGGGCTGCCTGGAAAAAGTGAAAGAAGGAGTTTGTCTTTCTGCTTCTATTTCAGAAAAAAATTATGACCTTGTCTGGGTTCTTTGTGCCAGTTCCTTTCCGACAGGCATGAATTCAGCATCACAGGGGTGAGTGTCTGGAGAGGTCTTCAGCAGTGTGGGCAGGTCCACAGTAAAGAGCACTCCAGATCTCAGACTCCTGAAGGATCACCAGCCACTCAGACTCCTACCATCCCTCTGGTCTTTGTCACAGCCCTTCACCCCCAAAGATGTGGCCTTGTGTCTGCAGCACCTGTTTTGGCTCCAGACAGACCCAGTACATCCTGCATCGTGGTACTTGCCAACCACAGCATCCCATGCCATCTGTTCCCAATTATACCTCCATCATCTGGGCCACAGGGAGCTTGAATGCAGAAGCAGAATTCCCTGACAATTCCCCAGCCACTCCAGAAAAATGGTACAAATTATATGGCATGTGTTTGCTTGCACATGGAGGACAGTTTCCCCCTGTCTTGACCAGGGTGGGGGGACCCAGCAGAACTGGTCCAAGCACTGAGACTTCCCCAGCGCCCCGGTCCCTCCACCTGAACTGACAGATGTGATTCAAGCACCTGAGTCAAAACAAAAGGGTTAAATAGGCATAACCGGCCCTGGGAATGTAACTGTTAGCACATGCATTGGAAACACAGATAAAAGGACTGGCAAGACCATATGTGCCTCTTGAAACCTGACTGCATGCTTTCTTGTCTCCAGGGGCTGCTTCCTTCTCCCTGGCCAGGTGACAATTTACCTCTAGGACCTGTTTCTGGGTGAAACAGCAAGATATTATCACTCCCCTGCATTCCCTGAGTTCACACTCCACTTCCCAGGTGTTGTTATACCTGGTTTTTTTCCTGCACCTTGGCTAACACTTTCTAAGGACACTAAATTTAATTTTTCAACAGTTGTTATCTCTCATCTACAAACACCTCCAGTTTGACACATTATATCCTCTGGGTGCTGGTGAGCAGCAGAGAAATCAACGTTACTGAAGTGAAAGTTCCCTGCTAGATCTGCAAACAAAGCTGCATCTGAACTTACTGCTGTCCTGACGTGACTCACAGATACTGAATACTTTTGCTAACTTGAAAAACTGTTCAGAGCACAAAACTCCACGAGATGCTCCTCCTTCAGGTGACTGCTTCCAGCTGTGGATCCATGTTGCAGCACTCTTCAAACTATCAAGCTGCAACAAGGTCTTTTACCATCTCACACCAGCATACGCTTCATACAGTCCCTCTGCTGCCTTCTCACCCAGGGCATATATTCCCTCCTCTTGCTTGTTCCTCTCCTGCTCTCTCTTTATTGGCTCTCAACCACTTAACAGAACCAGCCACACCTGCACCTTATCTACATCAGCCAACCCTCTGCCTCTGAAGCCAACCCACAGTTGTATATTATCAATGCTAATTAACCCAGCTTCATTCCTCTACAGATCCAAGTCCCCACCACCTTCATGTCTTGCTGCTTTTCCCTGTGAGGGATGGCAGTTGTCTGAGGCCTTTCACATCTTCATGGGGGCTGACTTCAGCTCACACTACTGGAATATGCTCATTTGCTGAAATATTTTAGATGAGTTTTGCTCTGATGACCTGACTGCTTCACATTCCCACCTGCTGTATCCTTTATTATCCATGCTGCCTTCTGTTGCACAGACCATTTATTTGTCCAAATACAGTCTTCCACTGGTCTTACTCCTGGAAAGGATCCTTACCAAACACACTCAGCCTGGCTTCACTGAGGCTTCACCAGGCTTTCATTCCAGGCACTTGTGCCCTTGACTCTCCAAGAGTGTCTTCAGGCCTGGTCCCAATGAGCTTTATAGTGCCTGTGTCTCTCCCAAGGAAATGTCCTCTAAGAAACTGTTGCTCCACATCCTCCCAGCTCCCTTGAATCTGCCCACATTTGGTACATCACATGGTGGATGCACTGGATTTTTCTATAACCATCAAAAGAGACAACAATTAGCTCATCAGCTCTGGTATCTTCTTCAGAGCCATTTCTCACTCCCTGATATGGATGTTTCTCAGGACACTCTGGCAAGGACATGGGAGTAACTGCCAGCTCCCTGCTCCTCCTTCCTATTCTTTTGGGTCACTGAGGCAAGAGAGGCTGGAAACTGCAGGATCCTTGTGCTAAATCCTGTAACTGACAAACCTTGAAAGTGCGAGTCCTCTGACCTAACTTTGAGCTTTAAATGTCACCTTAAACTCCCCAGACAGCCTGCAGAGACCAGCAGGCACCTCCAGATGGGGAGTCATCTGCCCTGCCTTAGAAGGCCACCACGAGGAGATGAATTGCTCTTTGGAGGAGCTCCACTGCCTTCAGAGGAAGCCAAAGGGACCGGTTAACATTTGGCAGTCTAATTTTTAGGCACTAAATTAGGGCAAATTAATCTCCCTGCAGATGTCATGGGACATGGGAATCCCTGTTAAAGGTGTGAGATCATTTCAACCCAATGCCATCATAGGGACTAGCCAGCTGTGGCAGGGGAAGGCTGGGGTCATCTGGAGGAGCACGTGCTGGTGTGCTGAGTCTGGAGTTGCCTTGGTTTGCTGGTGGTCACTTAGCAAAAAAAGGATGTGCGAAGTACCCACTTACAGCAGCAGTCTCAGGAAAAGCTGTGAGACATGCGCTCACACTGCTGGGGTTTGCTACCTTACACGGAACACACTGTGCAAGACAGATCCTGATGGGACTGAGGTTCACACATTTCCAAATCCGTCTAAAAAAGTTTTGATAGAAAATTCAAGTGAGATGACACTTTAACTGGAAATAACAGCAGCAGAGAAATCAACAAACTTCAGGCTTTGGAGTCTGTTCCTTCATTTTCATCAAATCCAGCATATTTGTCTCAAACTGTCTGGAGCATACGTTCTGTGCAAATTTTTTTATCCCAGAAGATACCACAAACAGTTTCTGTTTCAAATTATGAAGTAATAAAAGAAACCTCACCACACTGATGTTTGTTACTAATTATGTTACTTATGTTTTTATATCAGCAGCTCCAAGCTTAAATCCACTTGTAATAATAATCAAAAAGTGATTCAGGTCAGATTTTACAACCTTTTAAACATATTATCTCTGTGCTTCCAATCAAATAATCAGTCTCATATTATATCCCTATAAGACATGGTCAGTATGTTCTGCAGATGTTTCTGCATAAGCATGCAAGATGAGCATGAGCATAGCTATCTTCTCTTCTAATGTATAGACTTGCTATGGCTATATGATCATTATAATCCCATGTCCAAGGGTGTAGCTCAATCTTAGGATGCCAGGATGGCAGCAGAAGAGAAACCCAGCAGCCCGTTTAGGTGACATGCAAGAAGTGATTAATCTTACAGGTGGGGAGATAAGGCAATGGATGTTTTTAAGGATAAAACACAACAGAGCCCTTAAGCACCTGCCGTGTCATTGGGAGGGGTTTACAGAGACCATGGCCATGGAAGATGGGTCTGAGGGGGCAGGCTGTCATGTGTTTAAGTGAATCATTGCTGTCTCTGGTATCTGCAAGTGCTCAGAGAGGACAGGGCAGCTGAGACCGCTCTCCAGAGCCCTTGTGTCTCAGGAGAGAAAAATTATTGTGAAAAACCTATTCTTACTTGTTCCCCAAAGTCTTGCTGCTTCTGTGGTTTTTGTATGCAAAGGGAAACCACCACAGCTTCAGGCTCAGGGGAAGCTTCCTGCTTCCACGTGGGTATTGCTCACATCCCTGTGACCACGAGCCTGCTCTCTCCCCACTGACAGCTGGGCATCCCTCTTACCCCCCACAGACATCTCCCTCTGCAGCACCCTGCACTGCTGTAGGACATCTGGGCTTGCCAAAGCAGGGCTGCCTGACCTGCCTGTCACAGCCCAGTTATCCTTGGATCATTCAGGAGTAAAGCTGTGATCTCCCTGCATTTCACCAAGCCCAAGTTGTTCTGCACTCTCTATCACTTACAGCCTTGGCTTTCCCCCTTCCCAAGTGCTACCTGGGGAAAAAGGATAACTCAGGAATTTGAATGTTGTGATGCCATGGGAACTAAGCACAATTCCTACATAAATGGGGCAGGTAAGAAAAACCATTTTTCCAAATACTCTCAGATGTGGGTGCCTGTCTTGGAAAATCCTCTGCCAGGTCCTCATCCAGCATAGACCAACGCTGTGGGGCAAGGAGCAGTCCTTTACACCCATTCAGATGCTGGTGGGTAGCACCATGATCTGCACACCCTGCTCCATCCACTACAGCTCCCAGCTGAGATCAGGGCCATCTCTGCTTTTTGCTTAAGCTGTTTTCAAAGCAAAAAGCCTAACTGGAAAAAGCCCCAGTTCCTCCCCAGAGTCCCAGCAGACTGAGTACAGCTCCTTGTCTCCATGTCTGAGTCACCCCACTGTGGCTGAAGCAGGGATGGCCTGTTGCTGCCAGAGGGAACTCGTCCACCATGTTCCACTCCACACTCAGTGTGCTGTTACAAGTCTCAGAAACACACTTTTTCCAGTAAACCCATCTGTGGGGTGCACTCATCTACCCCATTCCTGTAGATAGGGTCTTCTTTGCAAATTCACCTGTGAAACTCACTTACACCTTTTCTCCTTCAAACACTGCCAGTAAATGCATCTATCAAGTGCATCACAGGTTGGTGTGTTAGGAAAAAAAGGTTACCTGGCTGCAGCTAAGAGAAAAATGCATGTGGACTTTCACCCTCTGGACAACCACAGCTGCAAAGGTTTGTGCAGATGCAGCCAGGGTTGAGGGCTCGGTTTGCCTTTGAAGAGCCCATCCGGTAGTGCAGAAACCCCTGTGTTGTCCCTGGTGTTTGTGACACGTCACAGACCTCCTGCTGAGAGGATCTGGGTCTGCGGGATAAGGCATCTGAAACAGCAGCCTCAGCACTGTTGTGCCGTGCTGGGATTTCCCAGCCAAGCTGAGGGAGGCTGGGAACAGTCAAGCTGGGGAAAGGGTTGGCCAAAACACTTTAGAAGCCGTCCTTGCTGTCGTGCCACACTGGAAAGTTTTAGCAATATAAACTGCCTTGATGCATCCACAGAAAACAACCTATGAATGCTGCCAGGGTGTGTGCTGTGAAAGTGGTGGCCAGGTTTCACACCTCGGTCAACCCTCCTTGGATGGCCCCTGTTGCTACATGAGCCCCACAGCAGCTCCTCAGGGGATTTTTCAAGCACTTGGGATAGGAACAGTTTTCCTGGAAATATTCCGCTCTTTGTGACTGTGGGGAAAAATGAAGCAATGCAGGGCAGGCACTGATGGCGCAGATAGCCATCTGCAAGGGAACCTCTCCAGCTGCTCCCAGACCCAGGAGCTCTAAGGCCAGGGGGTACACGTAGGTGGGTATAGCAGAGGAGCAAGTGCAAAGGGAAGGCTCTCATGGTTTCCTCCTCCAGGTTTATCTCCCACATCGGTGGTAGCCCTCAGCATCACAACAAGACACTGAGCCTCCCTTCATTTGGCCTGGAAGAGGCTCCTTTGCTGCCAGCTTAACACTAACGCCAGGCTAGGGTTCGTTGCCAAGCCCTGTGCAAGGACAGTTGGTCCTGCCTGCTGGGACGAGCTGCTCTAGCAGCTAAGAGACATGAAGCATCACTGCCCTCTACCTCCGCTCTGCACCCCAGCGCTGGAAGGGGAAGAGGCCGAGATGCCCACGTGTTTGCTATTAAACAGCAAGAGCTTTTCCAAGGATGGGTCCGCAAAGCCCAGGGAAGCAGAGCTGCCAACAGCAGCGTCAGAAGTGTGTTCAGCATTCAACCATATCTGGCAGCCACGTCTTGCTGGCTGTGTCTGATGGGTTCGTTGGCTTTCCTTCTTGGTGTTGGTGGTTTTAAGAAGTTGAGCAGCTCTGCAGGAAGCTGATGTGTTGCTGGCACCCAGCCTTCATCTGGGGGGTTTGGAAACTCTGGGGACAGGCCCCTCAGGACAGATAATGAGGAAGATTAGTTGCAGAAAAAAAGGCTTTTGATTAAAACTATTCATTGGTGCTCAGCAAGCAGGAGAAAGCCCCTCTTTTCTGGAAGCTGAGAACTCAAGGTTTTTGTTTGTTGAGTGAGTAGTCATTTTCTATGGAAATAGTATTTTCTGCTGGAAAGATAAGAAGTGATTTTAGGTCAGAAAAGTGTTTAGGTGGAAAATTCCTCACTGACTGGAAAGGTTCCCCCAGTCTCCCTGGAGGATGTGGGGAGTCAGGAAGGGAAAAGGAGCAGCAGAGATTTTAACCCAGCTATAAAAGAGGCTCTAGGCACACTCATAAACTAGAACAGCTCCCTCACCACCACCCCAGGGACTTCACGAAAACCTAGATAGCTTGCAGAGTGGCAGATTGCATGTGGGTAGCTCAGTATGGAGAGAGAAAGATATATATGGAGATCGACAGTATAGAAAGACATCAAGCTTTCGGTTCATCTTTTGGCAAAATAGCTGTGTACTTTCTTCCTTGCCCCTTCCACAGGGAAGATTTGGCCCAGAGAGACTGAAACGAAGGTGCCTGTGGCACGTGCCAGAGCAGAATCACATTTATACAAACTCCGTGCATGTCCCACGCTGCTTTCTGCCACATGGAAAGCTGCTATTCCAGGCCTGCTGACAGGGAATGGGGAGGTCAAGCAAGTCACTTGGATACATGATTTCCCCCCATTTACAGGGCAGGAACAGTGTCTGTGGCAGAGCTCAGAGCTCAGAGCCATGGCAGGGAGGAATCATTCCCACCCACCCACTCTCTCCTACTGACCTGGGGAAAAAGATTTGCCCTGCTTTAAGGCATAAGGACAGTGTTTGCAAAGGTGCTGGGCAGCCCTGTGACCTCCGGCGTGCTGCACTGTGACAGCCCCCTTCAGGGCAGGGGACCAGGGACTCCACCATTCCTTTGTACCACCGGTGGTTAGGAGAAGATCCCCTGCAGGTCGCTTGCAGAGGGCTTGCAGGCAGTCACAGAAATACCTCTTTTTTCTCCCAGAACAACCTGACTGAGGTAATATTGAAAAGTATATTGCTGGGAGATAATTTTCTTCCAGGTCTGGCCAGGGAATTAAGGGACTTAGGCTGTCCCCAGCCCTGCAGCTGCCATCCCCGAGTTGGTGGTTATCCTGCAGCATGGTAGAAGAGCCTCTCAAGGGGCAGAAGAAGCAGGAAGAGAAGTATCATGGGGCAAACCAACTGCTTTTCAAATAACTTGTTAAAAACAGTGGGTTCTGCTTGATTTCCTCTCTGGAAATGGCATGGTGTTGGCATGACTGTCTCTGAGGGCTGGTTGTGCACTGAGAGCCCAGCTCCTGTGAGAAGAGCCAAGAATAACCCCAAATGGGAGTCATTAATAGCTGAAAAACATGTCAGTGACAAAAAGCAGAGTAAACTGGAGAGAAATTAGGATGCCATTTGTAAGGACTAATTAGGCAATGCATGGGGCTTGGCAGCCTCCTGGGGGGATATGGGGGGATGCCTGCGGCACATTATGATGGAGGTCATGGGTGGCAGGACCGAGGAGGAGGAAGGATGAGGAAGGATGAGTAGGTGGTTGTTAACCTAGGATGAGTAGTTTGTTGCCTTGAGCAGAGCCAGGACAGAGGTGAGGGCAGGGCTGAGCTGCCTGCTGGCAGGAAAACAGTCAGTAAGGAAGGATGCCACCTCCTTCCTCCAGCCACCTCTCCACATGTCACCGCTTCGATGGGGCTGGCTGCCCTTTGGTGGTGGCAGGGGCAAAGGCACTGCCTTGGACACGCTGGGCTGAGCAGAGTCTTTACCAAGGCTGCTGGGAGCTTTGGGTGGTCCCATGTCCGATCTATTTCCCAAACCATAAGCAGAGTGATGCCAGGCAGGGATGAGAAAAACACACTCTTCTTCGGTGCAGAAAAACTCCAGTCATGAGCCTCCCACCTTCTCTGAGACTCCAAAGCCTTTCCCACCACAGAATAGCAGTGGAGATTCCAGACCCACTTTCCAAAATTGGCTGAGAACAAATGGATTCATTTTTGCTGGTTTACAGGCAAGTTTGGGGGTTGTTCATCCTGTGGTTAGACCCAGCTGTGCTACGGCTTCAGGACAACCTGGGTGTCACCCTCACCAGAAAGCTGGCAAGCTGCCAAGGACAGTGCGAGAGCCTGGAAGAGGAGATATTGGGAAAACCTGGGAGTCATGAAGGTGGAAGGTGAGAAGGAGATTTCCTGGAGCAACCCCATAGCTTGGAAGGCAGGAGGAGGCCTGGAGAGGACACACATGGCCCTGGAAGGAACCATGGAACTGCCAATACAAACATCTGTGTCTCAACACATTTTATCCCAAAGGTCAGGCACAGCATCACCTCCGTGCATCCTGACAGCTCCTGCAAATACACCAGACCATGACCCTGCTTGTGCCCCTCTCCCTGTCTGCAGGTGCTCCCTAAATCCATCACCCTTACTGGATGGGGGGGGCACAGGGATGCATCACTCAGCCCTTGCCAATGTCCAGGTTTGAGGCTGTTGGAAGAATGTTCCTGATGAAGTATGTGCTCATGGAGCAGGCTATGTGCTTTTTATACATATACAACTATATACATATCCTTAAATATATATATTTGTGGCTCTGTGTCTGTACAAGTGACTGCACAGTATCCCCTGGTACAGCTCCTCCTTCCCTTCCCCCCAACGCTCTTCAGCAGTGACAAGACCTGCTCAAATTTGAAAAGCTCCAAGTGAAGGTTGCCCACCCAGAGGGAGACCCCTCAGCTTGAGCATGCAGGGCTGTGCAGCACCCTGTGCTCCACCACATCAGGGCAAGTGCAGCAGACATCAGTCCAGGGTGCGATGCCTGCCTGGTACCCACAAAGTCCTGCCCGCATCCCCGGCCATGTCCACGGCTTCCAGTACTGTCCTGCTGCTGGACAGGTCCGTATCCCTTCAAGTACCAGGGATTTCTAGGGACCTGTAGGCAGGGAGGTGTGGTCCTGCACCAGGCTGTGACTTTTGGTGGCTTTTGGTGGCTGTTTGGGAGCTATTTCCTTCCCTCTCCTTACTACTCCTTCTGCCTGTACTGCAGTGGTAGGAAGGGAAAGCCTTCGCAAGGGCTCTGTCTGGACCATTTCCTATCGAGAGCTCCCCAAGGTGAGTGAAAGGCTTTTAAATTAGCTGAAAGGAAAAAATTTAAAAAATAAAATGTGTTTAAATGCAAAACAAATATCTTTGCTGTGAAATAAAAAAGGCACAGAGCAGCTTAGTCTGACGAAGCAGAGATAAAGGTTCATGCACAACTTTGTCCCCAGGATGTTACACATCACAGCAAGCTCTGGCCGGCCCCACCGTAACCCTGCTGTGACTCCTGCTGTGCCAGCCTTCGGCCCCTACTGAAGGGCCCAGGCGACCTCTGCTTTTAAACAGGGATAGCTCAGACTGGAGAATTCAACCTCACAACAAGACACTGGGTTGGTGTCCCTTCAGCATTGCCACTGGATGAGGTGCAGGATCCCTGGGTTTCCTCCTGGTAGAATTGCAGAGGCCTTGGCCAGGAGGGATGTTTAAGACCTCCAGTCTCTTCACCCCCTTGGAGCAGGACTATCACCACGCTCAGAGCAGATTGGACATGGCTTTGGCCAAGCCTTGAAAAACTCCAGGGATGGAGGTTCCCCACCAGTCTACCGCAGGGCTGCAGCATCCTTCCAATGAAGGACCACCTGTACCTCCCAAGTCGCGACTGTGTCCACTGGTCCTTGTTTTACCATCCACTAAGAATTTGGCTCCATCATCCATCATTTCCATCTGCCCTTCAAAGAGCTGTAGATGGCTGTAAAGTCCCGTCTTGGCCTCTTCTTCGCTTAATTAAATAAGCTCCAGAGCCTTCCCTCAGCAATTGGAGTGTGGAGCTGCCAAGACCTCAGCAGGCTCCCAAATATTTGCTGTCACTCTTTCCTCAAGGGGATTGCTGCTCTCTCCAGAGGGTCCCCATGACCTCTTCTTCCAAGGAACAAAACGCAGGCTTGCATAGATGTTGCCTGCCACCGCCCGTGCCCCTGGGGAGTCCAGACATTGTTCGCTTCTCCAGATGTTTCCAATACAAACGGTATGTTCCCTCAATTTGGAACCACAGATTTCTTTGAGGTTTTTTTAACATGTCCCAAGCAACAGTCATGCAAATGGGATCTGGCCCACGTAGCTGGTCCCAGCGTGCCAGTGGAGCATCTCCTGTTTGTCTGTATGAGATGTCAGGAGATCTCCAAGCTGCTCTTTCCTTGCTCCCCAACAGGTGTCCATAGTAAATCCCTGCTCTGTCAAGCCTGCTGGTCACCAGGCTTACACCTAATAAGTTGCTGTAATTTCAGTTCATATTCCAGTCACTTTTCAAAGACACTTCAGTCATTTTCTTGGCTTTGCTAAACATTCATGTCTGTGTGTCGTCTACCCTCAACATGAACTCACAATAGCAGGGGCAAATGACAGATGTATTTAGGGATGGGAGGGGAGGGATACTGGGTAGTTATTAAATTACTGCATGTCTTAGAGTCCCGTAAGCTGTGGTAGGACACAATATTTGCCCCATCGGCCACCTGGCTGAGGGCAGTTCGGGTCCCTGTGGATGCAGCAAGTAACCATGGGCGTGCCTCAGTTTTCCATAGCGAAACAGCATGGATGTGGTTCAGCTCTGCATGAGCAAATGCACCCACAGGCACATCTCCATTCAACCCTGGGCTACTCCTGCAACAGCATGTCATGCCTTGGCCATGTAGCACTCATATCCCAGCACATGTACATTGTTCACAGAACCCAGTGGGAAGGCAGGATGTGTCCACTTTCCTCGGCAGGCTCACATCAGCTCGCAGCTAGTGCTAGGAAGAGAGCCAGGCACTATGTGGAAAGAGCCAGCACATCTCCATCTCGCTGCAGTAGTCATGGGTGTCCATGCTACTAACAGCTGGTGGAAGAAATAGGTCAGGGAGAGAAATCTGGGTTTAGGTCAGAGCGTCCTTGCAGGATTGACAAGGCACCTTTAGCCATTTCTCCCTATTTTCTTTCTTTTCTGCTTTTTCCCATCATCATGTAGAGCCTGAAGTAGTTGTGGATCCAGTGCCCATGACTCCAGGGATTTAGGGGAAGCTACAGAGTGTTTTGATCTCATTCTGGCTCAGGCTTCACTCAGGACTGTGACCCTGTCCTGTGATCCAGAATCGTGTGTGAGCTGTGTCACAAAAATCCTCCTTCCCTGCCTGCCTCCTTCGCCCTCTCCAGCTCCACAGAGACAGAGGAGCCAGGCACAGCCCTCGGGCACAGCTCAGCTGTGTCAAAGAAGGGAGTGACAGTATGAAAAGGGAAGATGAATGAAAAAACAGGTTCTACCCATCAGAGCATCGTGCAGAAGGGTCTCCCGTAGACATGGTCTCCAGCACCCAGCACCCAGCTCCCAGGGGCTGGCTTTCACAGCCTGAACTTCGTGATGCTGAGACCTGCATCCTACAGGCAAGCCCTGCAGAAAGTTTTCTGACTCATAAGGCCAGCTCTCCTAACTGCTTTTTATTGCCTAAAAAGGATTGTGGCATTGAGTGGAGAAAAAGGCCACCGAGACAGCAGAGCCCCAGCTGCCGGCTGCAGGGACCACCCGCCGCTCTCCTGGTCTCCTGGCACAGCATCCTGAGCAGTTAGCAGAAAAACGACCAGACAAAAGTGGGATAGGCAACAAGGAAATGTAACATTTTTTTTTTTTTCCCCTGTGTCTAGACCTTTTCCAAAAATCATTTAACAAATTCATCCACCTGGGAGATGAGAACATGACTTTTATTGTTGCAGTGTAACAGTGTTGTGACAGCTTTGCCTGCATGAGGATGGAAGGGAGGCAAGTCTGCAGGGGTGAGTCACAACTACTGTTAGATTAAATAGCATGTAGAGAAAAAAATGGACACACTTGCTGTTGTCCGTGGACATACTATGATTTCTGGCTAAAAGTCAGTCCTCATTTTCCAGCTATATGATTTGATTTAATAAAAAACTTATTTCTTCCCACAAATATTGCCTATTTCATTATGTCTTCCTCAAAAAGCACTCCTTGGTGGAGTTTAAGGATAATTATTGGCTGCTTTATCTCTTCTAACCACTGCTCAATCACAGAAGTCACACAATTGATGACAAACATTCTTAAGCATGGAAGGAGTTTTATTTAAAGCAAAAATATGATTCACCCACAAATTTTACATTCAAAGTGCTTTAGAACATGAAAATATGTGGTGAACAAAGGAGATCTTGCAGCCACATTTCCTAGGAAGCAAAAAAAGCCATAATACTGAAATTATTTTGATTGCAAACTGAGCCAGGCCTGTGAGCTGCCCACAGGAAAGCCTGGCAGGTTCAGTTGCACCCCAGCTTTCACCGTCACCCCAACACGAGGTGTGCTTGTGTTAGAGGGGAGCGTGGCTGGGCTGACCCATCCCACTGGATCCAGCCTGCTGCTTCTCTTGACAGCCTCTGTACATAGAAAACCCCTTTATTATCCTAAGAAGGGGCAACTTCTGTCTTGCTTCAGCTCATTTAACAACACTTGGCCTTTACACAGCTTTTCTAAGCAGTGTCTTTATGGTCTTTTCCACTGTCTTTTTTAATGAAGCCCTTTCTTTAATGAGCCCAACTATCAACTAGTGAATCCGTAAGGAGTTCTTCCCACGTACCTCTCAGTCCCTATTGTGTCTTATTTTCCACTCATCCTCCTTTGCTCTCAAGCCCTTGCTTGTCTTTCTCCCCTCAGGCTGGACAGCCCAGCCACAGGCCTTCTGCCCAGGGACGCACAGTGCCCCTGTAAGGGGGACCAGCTTTGCCACGGCCACATTTCTGCCCCTTTCACAACGTCCCAGGGCACAGTACAGTTGCAATTCAGATCTAGCAATCCTGCCTGCCAGCTTGGTTCATTTCGCTTGTTAGGGCTCACCTCACCCTCTTTTAAAAGAACGCACCTCAGAAATACTGCAGCCTGGGAGCTGGAGGTCTGTGGCTGATGCTCACAGCCCCAGTAGTTTATTTCTAGGACTGAATCTCTGCAATTTCCTTCACTGAGACTACAGCTCACACCTGCTTAGGAAAATGGCAAGCTGCAATTCAGCACAGATCGAGCTGCTTGATTCATTAAAATCAGGGGAGAGTTAACAAGCATGTGCTCACCCTGAAGCTGCCTGTTACCAAAGCACAGGGCAGAGCATAGAGAAAATCCTGGAAAACAGTCATTAAACCATCTTCACCTGGAACATTTCTGTGTCAGGCTTCAACACTGGTGAGCATTTCTCTTCAGCAAACCCTGTTGGTCTGGTTTCGTAAAGAAATGGGTTTACGCAGCTACTTGGCAGGGGAATGACAGAAGAAGACCCCCCTGGCTCAGACAGTGGTTGGGTTTTGTTTGGCTTTTGGTCCTACCTGTGTCCAAGAAGTGCAGTGTGGGAAGGAGAAAAAGAAGCAGAGCACTGAGAGGGCAGCATGCGTGCAAGAGAGGGCAGAGCATCAGTCTGGGACCAAACCCGACTATTTCCTGCTCTACACGGGCTTCCTCGATGTCCTTGAGAAAGCCTTCATGCCTCAGTGTCTCCGACTGCAAATAATGACAAAGAAAAGACAAAGTCAAATATCTTCATTAAATAATGCTCGTTAATGCCCTTCATTACATAGTGCCACTCAGAACTCCTGTTTGTGACCACAGGCTCTAAACAGAGAAGGAATATATTCATTCTCCAGGTTGCACCAAAGCAGTCCCACCTACATGTTGGAGGACAGGGGTGGTGTTTGCAGATTCAGAGGTTGATGTGCAGATCCAGGCAGCCCCGCACAAGCAGCAGCACAGGCCCCCACGCCCAGGCTGAGCTTCACAGTGGGACAAACACGGGATGGCACAAGGGGCTGATAGGAGCACAGCAAGGAGAGCTGGGGCTTAATGGCGATCACAAGCTGAGCATGTCAGTGGTGTCAAGCTGTCACAACTGATAAACAGTGCTTTGGGATGTGCAAACTGGAAAATAACTGCAAGACACATGAAGGTGCCAGGCTGCTCGGTGGTGGGTGTAAAGGGGTGCAGGCACATGGGCTGCCTGCCTGCAGAGGTGCACACAGGAGCACAGGGATGGCTGCTGCAGTGAGGGACCTGCAGAACACAGCTCAGCCATGGCCAGAGCTGGAGGGGTTTGCCTTGGGAGGAGGCAGCATCCCCAGGGCTGGAGGGATTTAACTTTTCTCTGGGGGATTTAAGGCCCAGAGAGAGAAACATCTGTCAGAAATCATGTATTTACGGCTTAACGTGGGCTCATGTGGGTTTACAGATACACCCTTGAGTACAGATAGAGAGACACCTTCCAGAGTTAACACACTAGGTAATGTCCCAGGACAGCTGAGCATGAGCAGGATGGGACCCTGCATGCACACAGCCTGCTGCAGCCAATGGCAGCCCTGACATGGCACAGGACATGATACAGGACCAGCTCCAGGTGCAGAACGATCTGCTCCAGGGGTGTGAGTGTGCTCAGGGTGCTCCATCATGAGCAGTCGGATGCTCCCATGCCAGCTGTGGTGGACCAGCCCCATGGGCAGCTGGAGAGACAGAGTGCAACCATGGCTGCATCCAGCCACAGAGGCTGCAACTCCCCAGGCGAAGGCCTGAGCTGCTCATTTATTTTTGATATCCTCATGACAACCGCAGTGCAAGACTGTGAGAAAGGGAGAGGCTGTCTGAGCAGCTGCTGTCCCCAGGGAGATGCAGGGACAGGCACCCCTGCGCAGGGAAGAGGCTCTTCCAGCAGATTTCTTTCCCTGTTCAGGTCTTTCTCTGGAGCAACCAGTTTAATAAAGCACATTGCCCTACCTCCTCCTTAGCCCTTATCTCCTGGAAAAAAAACACATCTGTTCATTTCCTAGCCCCAGCTACCCCCAGCAGCATCACTGGAAGCTGGGGACGCAGAGATGAGCCATCCTCGCCCCAGTCCCCGCACCCACGGAAGCTGGAAGCATTGCTCGCTATCAGCTGAGCCTCACTCATTGCAGCCTCAGATGGTTTGCTGTGGGTGGGGATGCACCCCTCACTACCCCAGCCTCCCACTGCTGCCTGCACCTTGCCCAGAGCTGGCAGCAGGGGAGAGGAGGGGGTGGCACAGGCTGAGGTCCTGCTGCTGCCCCAGGGGCACTGCGTGTGTCACCCCTCTGGGACCTCAGCTCCCACAGCAACTGATTTCCTTGGGCAACAGCTTCGTCATGCAACCATCTGGCTGGGTCCCAGCAGCAGAGATTTGGGGGCTTTTGTGGTCTCTAGCACACAAATGTGTGTTTGCAGGTTTTTAAGCAATTTGGCAAGAAGTCCTCCTCCCCCACAATCCAGGAGGCAAAGCGATCTGGCACCAAAAAAAGAGCAAAGCAAAGCCAGCACCACCAGCAGCCAGGTCTGGGCTCCTTTCACAGCACCCAGAAGGGACCATGGGCATTGCTGCAGCACACAGAAAGCAGCAGCCCAGGGCATCGCTGGGGGATGCCTCATCCCCCCTCACTTCCCAGCTGTTCCCACTAGAAGCAGCAATATGACAGTGCCCAATTGCATGCAAGCCCTCCCACCCAGCCCCTCAAAGGCACTTCGGTGCCTGAGCAGTGGAAGCTAAGCCCTTGCTGCCCCTAGCAAACCTCCTGCACTAATACACATCTCACACAGCAGCCACCCCAGCTCCATTGTGCTTCGATATCCCCCTGACAGACTGGTTGTCTCCCAGCTGCCAATCTCCCTCCGTTGGAACAACCCTGCCACCTGCACTGGGGTTTGCCCTGCAGGTGATATAACTAGCCTTTGGGAGAAGGTGGATGAGAAGCTGTGCATGCTCAGCTGCTCCTTGGCAGGGATTAGTGGCACTGCCTTGCTCAGCCTAAGCAACAAATTGTGCTAAGTAAATGCAAGCTCAGGTTGCATCTGATTGCAAGTGTGAGCAGCTTGGGGGGATTCCTGCTCCCAGAGGTCCACATGGTGATGGAGAACAGCAGGATGGGGAGCTGCCACCAGCCCTTGCTTGGTCCCTTCCCTTCCTTGCATGGGGGAGCTGGGAGGCCTGACTGGCAGAAGTTCTGTGTATGGAGCCACTCCTTTCAGCTGAAAGGCCGTTTTGTTTGTCTATTTAATCACATTTCCTCCAACTTAGTGAAACTGCAACAATTCCCTTTGATTTTTCAGCACCAAAGCTGTTTGCAGCAGCATGAAGAAACGGTGCTGCAGATGTTCTCCTGCGCTGACCACAGGCTGTTTGCCAGCCACAAGGGTTCCTGTGACAGCCCTGCTAGTTGTGATATTACCTTGTTTATTACTGACCCAAATCGTGCTGATTAACAGCCCACCTGCATTTGGAGGCTGGGATGGGACTGAAGCGCTGTGGAGCGATGGACCCACATAGATGCAGAGTTCAGTGTTCCCACTGCCACAGCCCCAGAATGAGCTACACCACAGCAAGGAGTGTCCTGTGTGGGGTGTCCCAGTACACATTTATAACCCCAGCACTGGCCTGGCTTTCTCTGCAACGCTGGCCACGTCTCCAGGCTGCTTAATCCCTTTTAATGGGGTATGAACTCCCCTCAATGGGGCTAGTCTGTCTGGGCTGGTGTGGGGTGCTGGGATTAGAGGTGGGGTTGGGGGGTGATGCTCAAAAGGAGGCGGTAACTGGGTTTGGGGGTCTTTGCATCCTTTATAGCCAAGGAGAGGTAGATGGAAAGGGCTAGTGGCAGGAGGGGGTTAGTTCCCTGCAGTTTCACCAGAGTAAAATTGCTGCAACAGGAGGGCCCTGGGACAGGAGGACTGGCAGCCTGCAGGTGCTTTTACTTGGTAGGTTTGTGGGTCATTGTCGCTGGTGTGGGGAAAGGATGAAACACATGGCTGCTATGTGACAGCACTTGCCAGTGAGGTCAGGCTGCCGTTCTGGGGGCAAACACTAGGAGCCATCCCCAGCACTCCAGGCATCAGCAGCCAACCCCTCTCCTAGCCCAGTGGGGACTGTGGGACCCTGGGTCACCCACCCCGCACCCTCCCCAGCCACCAGCAAGACTATGACAGGGATGGCACAGGATAGTACCGCAGTCCATAGCAGCAGTCTGGCTCCATGGCCAGACTCTGGCCGTTCTGTCCTCATGCTGCCGCGTGTCCCAGCAGCATCAGTGCTCCATGAAAGCCCCCTCTGCCACCAGGGCGGGAGAATTTCTGCTTATGAACATCTTTGAGATGAGCAAGTTGTTTATTTCTTACATTGAAATTCACTGCTAGAATGAGTACAAAAGAGAAGAAAATATTCACTTTGTGGCATTGAGTCCCTTGTTGTCCCTCGCCCTGGGCTTGCCCCTCCCGGGCCGTGTTGTCACTGTTGCTGCTGCCTGGCTGGAGGGAAAGTACTGCTGTGGGACGTGGGGAGCTGCACATCCCCAGCTGCAAGGGCAGAAGGGAATGAGTCAGAGAGGAAAAGAGGGGGAGGCAGGCAGCTTATGAGAAGTCCTAGTTGTTACAGGGTGATGGGGAAAAAAAAAGAATGAAAAAAAAAAAAAAAAAAAGGGAATAAACAAAACAGAACTGCCCTGGTGCTCCTAAGAAGACCCCATGGAGGAGGATGACGTAAGGGCTGCCTGTGCTTCCCACACTGCTGCCTCCATCACTGACACGCATGCCAGCTCCGAGAGTCCCCAGCGCCTCCCACGTGGGGCAGCGGGTCATCTGTGGCAGCCCTACGTGCCGGGTGGCAGCAGGCCGGGCAGGAGGACGCTCTCTGGGATGGGGTTTCTCCAAAACCTGGAGGAAGCTGAGTCCTTGCAAAGCTGGATGTGATGTGTCACCTCACTGGTATTTTTGGAGGAGGGAAGCCAGAAAAAAAAAAATGGAAACAGGACCCAGCTGAAAGAGCCAAAGGTGCAAGCATCTGTCAGAGCAAATGTTTCCACCCCTTGCTCAGCCCCCTAGGATCTTCCGAGCTCGGGGCATCAGTCCCCCTTTCCTTGACCTAAATGACACTCTGCTTGAGAGGATGCTTGGGGTCTTATGGCCCAAAACCAAGCACAGATAACATAGATGATCCTAGAAAAAAAGCACAACAGCAGTGCTGTGTGGCTTGGAGAAACAGCCTTCCAAAAGCAGCCTGGTGGGGCCACCCCACGGGGTGTCACAGCAAGTTAGGCAGCTCCAGAACAGGCATGGGACCACGGGATTTAGCTGGAAGAGGATAGTTTTGCTCGAGACAGGAAGGGAAACACCCTATAACTTCTTGAAGTGCATGTGTATGCAGGCTTTTACTATCTAGGAGGAATGAAGGATGGGATTTACTTTATGTGGGACTGAGCAATGCAGGACAACCCTGTGGCTGTTGCCTGGAGGAGCTCTGGGGTGCCCCATATGCACCCCTCTCCCCCAGCCAGCTGCATGGGCAACAGGGGGGACTGCAGAGCCCAGGCAAAATCACCTCCACCTTTGCTGACTCCATGTAGTCTGAACAAGGATTTGGGGATGTTCAGAGTTGGCTCCATGGCTCTAGGCCCAATGTTAATTCTAGTTTGGGATCTGCAAAACCTCACTAGGGTATGGTCCTCACTGGTGAAAACCCACCGCCCACCACAGCACCAGCAGGAGCTGGCAGGGACCTTTCTGCAGCTGAGGTTTCAGCAGCTCCCACACCAGGGAAAGGTCCCTGTCTCCTTCCCTTTTTTGCACCAGCAGACATGGCTTTTGGGCAGCAGGAGGTCACATACACATCTGGAAAAGGCTTAGACCCCTGGGAGCCACAAAGCATTGTATGGTGTGAGCTGTATGGGGTGTGGAAAGCACCTGTCTGAAGAGCACTTCTGATGGGAAATACCGACTAATGCAGGTGGCAGCAGTGGTGGCCTCCAACAATCACCTCCTGTCCGTGGCCGGATAGTGAGGGACATCTCCCCCATGGGGGCAACCTGGGGCAGTGATGGTCAGCACTTGCAGAGCAAAACCTTGCTGAGAAAGTTCTCCAGCACTGGCATGCCCTTGGGCCAGTTCGAGCCTATGGTGGACTGTGTCCTCCCAGCTGCCATCCCATCCTGCCTGCCCCAGGGCTGGTGCTGGGCTCCTGCAGAGAGCCAGGGCAGGGATGGAGCCATCCAGGAGCTCAGCAGTTTCCCATCTGAGTAAGCACCTCCCTGCCCCAGGGCCGCCATGACTGCAGGAGGGTTTGTGTGTGGTGATGAAGAGAGTCTGCGCTTGATAGGGGTTTCTTTGAGCATACATGAGCTGGGCTGGTGGGATGGAGGTCATGGAAAGGGGTGACAGAAGGCTGGGGACCAACAGTGGGACACTGTGTCCCAGCAAGGACCAGCAGGACCCCTGCTGCACCCCAGAGAGCCAGTGACATCCCTCAGGGCCATGGCTCACCCTCCCTGTGACTGAGATGCAGACAAGAAGACAACACTCATTTCTTTTTTTTTTTTTTTTTTTAAGACCCGTTTCAGGGGGGTTTTGTCCCTGAAAAAAGCCTGCAAAGCTGCAGCGACTTGTGTGTGTTACAGGAGCATGTGCTGGAATGAGGTTAGCTGGGGCGAGGCTGCTCCACTGCCTTAGGGAGCTGCTGGAGATACAGTCTGTTCCCACTCACATCGGCGGATATTTATAGATACAGATGTTTCTTTAGCAGCAGGGTTCAAGCTTGATTTTTTTTTTTTTTTTTTTTTTACTCCCTGTCTTCCTTCACATCCCTCCTTTGCTCTTCAGAGCAATACTGAAGGTAGAGAAAGCATCTCCAGAAACCAGCAGGGAGGCAGAAGAGTCATTCCCCACCCCAAGGTTTTAGAAATAAAGTGTTTGAGTGGGTTGAGGTGCCCCTGTGTCCCCATGTGAGGCCAGGGGCACCTTCTCAGAAACCCACAAACCGCCACCCCAGACCACAGCTGGCAGCCAGCCTGGGTCAGTGCGGGCTCTGCCTCCAGGCGCTGCAGCTGGAGAGCACCCAAGGGAGCGATACCAGCCCCGTTTCACTGGGTGAAAACTGCAGGGAGCGATTCTCTGAGGGCAGGGAGGGTGCTGAGCATGGAGCCTAGAGCACCCCCACTGTCTCAGCCAGCAGCAGACCCCACCATGCACCAGACCAGGGGATGCTTGGTCCATGCATCTGCAAAACAAAGCAGGGATATTTGGGGCTAACTGGTCCTGGGCCATTTGCTCCACACTAATGGGTTTTCTCCCCTCCAAGGGTCCCTCTCACCCCTTCCCCAGGGCAGGGCTCAGCCGTGATGCCTGCCTGTTGCCACAGGGCTCTGCTGGGCTCAAACACATGCCAAGAACTCTTTGCAGATGGTGCTTGCCCACAAGCCCAGCCAAGCATCCATGATTTCACAGCCCAGCTTGGCTTATTCCTCCTGCTGCTTTAACCCCACCGGTTCCCCAGCATCCATCTACCCCAAGGAAGTTTGGTTGAACATCTTGGGAAAGAGAAAAAGCCCACTGAAATAAATCTGTACCCCAGGGGGCACAGCACTGGGCAATGCTGCCTCTGCCCCTGAGCATTATCTTTGGAGGCTGGGCAATGGCTTTACTCCACAATTAATTATACATGCTCTGTGGTTTGTCTGGGAGGCATTAATGGCTCCGGATGCGGATCACAGAGCTCTGCGTGGCACTGTAAACATGCTGGAAGTCCAATTTGGATTTCCCTGGGTGCCTCATTTAAATGAATTATGTAAACGCTTTCCCCTCCTCTTTTGAGCAAAAGCCAGTCCAGCTGCTGCCCGATGTGTTAATCCCATGAATAAAATAAAAAACAAGGGACACCACACATTAAAGAGAATAAAACGGTGCTGCAGAGCCCCTGGCAGCACTGGTATCACCTGGGGGGCAGGGGAGTGGGATGGGGCTGCAGCTGCCCCCAGTCACCCTAGACCTGGGCATTGCTGGGGGGTCCCTGCTCTGTGTGGTCCTAAAACCCCTTGATGAGCTGAGCAGCTCCAGGAGGGTACTTGTCCCTATCCCTGGGTTTAAATTCAGTTTATTTCAGCAACACAGTGATCATGGTTATCTTCTGTAAAGCAAACTGCTGCCTGACTTGCCTGGGTTCCCCAGATTCCCACATATACCACGTATCCATCATTCTGAGGTGCCCCCCACCCAGGGAGAACAAATTAGCGCAATTAAAGCCACATCAGTAGATAGTACCAGTGGGGCATGTGCATTTACTGGCACGTGCATGGTCTGATCCTGCTCTCCAGGCTGGGTCTGTGACTTGGCTGCTCCATGGGGAGGGACAGGCAGGGAGGGGACCCAACCCAGGGCTGTGTTTGCTGCTGAGCGAAAGATGGCAGATGTTTGCTGATGAATTATTCACCCAGAAAATGAAAACGAAAAGGGCCACTCCACTTCAGAAACAAGGTGGCTGCAAGTGCTACGGGCTGGCCCATGCCTGCCAATAGACCATTTACTGAAGCCACCAGGATCTGGAGGCTGAAAATACTGTCTGATCCGGGCAGGCTTTGGAGAGACCCTGTAGCTCATCACCACTAGCAGAGAGCAACCAGACCCTGCTGGATATTTTTAAAATACCTAGCTAGCCTCCCAAAAGCATAGCTGCTGCTGCAGGGTGTGTGCACAGCCTGGGGATGTTTCCCTTTGGAAGTGACAAACACCAAAAAAAGGAAGTTTTTAAACCCTCACTGACTCTATGCCAGTCACGCACCCCTCGCCTACGCAAGCTCTCCTTGATGCATCCCTTTTCCATCAAAGCCATGAGCAATGCCAAGGCTGGGGAATCCCGGGCATAACGTGGGGCTGCCCTGCACAGTGTGCCTCAGGTTGTCACCCTGCACTGCAGGGTGGCAGCCGTCACGGGATGCCTCTGCACCTCTCCCATGGACTCGGGAGAGCTCAGCGGTGATGCCCAGCTGGCAGGATACTGCTTCCCATCCTCCCTGCCTGCGGACAACAGGATATTTGGATGCAGAAACGAATCTTACTTGCTAACAGGCAAATGCAGAACAGTCACAGCTCTCTGTTCCCATGACAAGCACGGGGAGGGGACTACAAAGGCCCAGACTGGACTTGGCATCGCTGCCCATGAGCCTCACTCATGTCATGCTTAGGCCTGGGGGGTTTTGTCATCAATCCACCTTGATTTGCATTAAAATATACAGTCAGGGCTTGCAATAGCAGCCAGGCTTCCCCATGGCTCTGCAGCTGGGCAAATGTGGATAGACACAGTCAGAAGGGACAGTCGCATCATACAGGCAATAACCTACCATGGGGACGGTCTTCTCTGCTGAATTCCAAACTCAAAGGATGCTGGAGGAGGCACAGCTTGGCAGCCATAGCAGCACAGCCTGAGTCACCCCAGCTTGCCCTGCCTCAGTTTCCATAGCCATTCTGGGGGTGCAATGATCATTACATTGAGGTGTATTTGCTAGTGGTTTGAAATATCTCCTGAAGAAAAGTGAGCAAAGATAATTCTTATTTAAATAAATAATGGATAGGAGGCATGACATAAAAATAAATCTTGTAGCGGACCCTTGCACAATTCAGACCTTCCCAGAACCTTCTCTGAGGGGTGCCAAGCACAGGGTGCAGAATAAAGGGTACCAGAGCAGGGTACAGTATATAGAATGTAGGCTGAAGGCCGCAGGATGCAGGGTGCAGGATGAAGGGTGCAGGATTCTGCAGACCAGGTGCAGGATGCAGGGTACAGGGCACAGTGTGCAGGGTGAGGAATGCAGGGCACAGGGTGCCAGGTGCAGGAGGCAGGGCAGAGGGCATAGGGTGCAGGACACATGGTGCAAGGTGCATGAGGCAGGGTGCACGGTGCAGGAGGCAGGGTGCAGGCTCTGGGTGCAGGAGGCAGGGTGCAGGGTGCAGGCACTGGCTGCAGGGTGCAGGAGGCAGGGGGCAGGGTGCAGGCACTGGCTGCAGGAGGCAGGGTGCAGGGGGCAGGCACTGGCTGCAGGAGGCAGGGTGCAGGGGGCAGGGGGCAGGCTCTGGCTGCAGGAGGCAGGAGGCAGGGTGCAGGGTGCAGGCACTGGGTGCAGGAGGCAGGGTGCAGGAGGCAGGCACTGGCTGCAGGGTGCAGGCACTGGGTGCAGGAGGCAGGGTGCAGGATGCAGGCTCTGGGTGCAGGAGGCAGGCACTGGGTGCAGGGTGCAGGAGGCAGGGTGCAGGGTGCAGGCACTGGCTGCAGGGTGCAGACACTGGGTGCAGGCACTGGGTGCAGGAGGCAGGGTGCAGGGTGCAGGCTCTGGGTGCAGGAGGCAGGGTGCAGGGGGCAGGCACTGGCTGCAGGAGGCAGGGGGCAGGGGGCAGGGGGCAGGCTCTGGCTGCAGGAGGCAGGGTGCAGGCACTGGCTGCAGGAGGCAGGAGGCAGGGTGCAGGGTGCAGGATCTGGGTGCAGGAGGCAGGGTGCAGGAGGCAGGCACTGGCTGCAGGGTGCAGGAGGCGGGGTGCAGGCACTGGCTGCAGGAGGCAAGGTGCAGGGTGCAGGCACTGGGTGCAGGAGGCAGGGTGCAGGAGGCAGGCACTGGCTGCAGGGTGCAGGCACTGGGTGCAGGAGGCAGGGTGCAGGGGGCAGGCACTGGCTGCAGGGTGCAGGAGGCAGGGTGCAGGGGGCAGGCACTGGCTGCAGGAGGCAGGGTGCAGACACTGGGTGCAGGGTGCAGGAGGCAGGGTGCAGGGTGCAGGCACTGGCTGCAGGGTGCAGGAGGCAGGGTGCAGGCACTGGGGGCAGGGTTTAGGCACTGGCTGCAGGGTGCAGACACTGGGTGCAGGCACTGGGTGCAGGAGGCAGGGTGCAGGGTGCAGGCTCTGGCTGCAGGAGGCAGGGTGCAGGGGGCAGGGGGCAGGCTCTGGCTGCAGGAGGCAGGGTGCAGGCACTGGCTGCAGGAGGCAGGAGGCAGGGTGCAGGAGGCAGGATGCAGGCACTGGCTGCAGGGTGCAGGAGGCAGGGTGCAGACACTGGCTGCAGGAGGCAAGGTTCAGGGTGCAGGCACTGGCTGCAGGGTGCAGGAGGCAGGGTGCGGGCACTGGCTGCAGGGTGCAGGAGGCAGGGTGCGGGCACTGGCTGCAGGGTGCAGGCATTGGGTGCAGGAGGCAGAGTGTAGGGTGCAGGCTCTGGCTGCAGGGTGCAGAGGGCAGGCTCTGGGTGCAGGAGGCAGGAGGCAGGGTGCAGGCACTGGCTGCAGGGTGCAGGAGGCAGGGTGCAGGGTGCAGGCTCTGGGTGCAGGAGGCAGCGTGCAGGGTGCAGGGTGCAGGCACTGGGTGCAGGAGGCAGGGTGCAGACACGGTGCAGGCACTGGGTGCAGGGAGCAGGCACTGGGTGCACGGTGCAAGAGGCAGGGTGCAGGGAGCAGGCTCTGGGTGCAGGAGGCAGGGTGCAGACACGGTGCAGGCACTGGGTGCAGGGAGCAGGCACTGGGTGCAAGAGGCAGGGTGCAGGGAGCAGGCTCTGGGTGCAGGAGGCAGGCGGGTGCCGCAGCGCGGGCTGCCAGCGCCCCCTGGTGGCTCCGAGCCCCTCCGTCTGAGCGGGCACCGCCCGCCCCTGCCCCCCGCCACCCCCCGCCGTGCGGGGCTGCGCGGTGGCTCCAGCAGCGGGCTCGGGCCGGAGGCACTTTCCCCGGCGCGCAGGGGCCACGGGCACCTCCCGCGGCTGCTGCAGAACAACCCCCACACACACACCCCGCCAGCCTGTGCACCCATCCGGGATCACCCCCGGCAAGCTACACCCCGCCTGTGATCCCTGCACCCCAGCACAGCACATCCTCCCGTGGTGCTCACCCCAGCTCCAGGTGCCCCCGGGCATGCAGGGCGCCCCTACGCTCTGTGCACCCCCCCGTGCTGTGCACCCCACCTTGTTGCTCTCTGCTTTGCTAACCACCACCTGCCCTGCAACATGCCCCCTCCAGCAGCAGCTCTCAGGGTGCCACAGGCTGGCAGTGGGGTCCAGGGCTCCAAGCCACTATGCCCCAGACTGATGCCACCCTGCCTGCACCCACAGGGCAGCCGACTGTGCCCTCACTCTGGCGCTGGGTCTGTTTGTCACACCCCCCTTTCTCCACCTCCCATGCACCCAGCACAGGCATCAGAGAAGACTCCAGAAGGACCGATCTGCCAGGTTTATTCCAAACAAGACTTTATTAATGAGGCAAGGCGCTGGGGTCAGGCCAGCACAGCCTGCAGGAAATGTGACCTGGGCTCTGGCGGGGCCCAGAGACCCATTCCCTGTGGGGACAGCTGGGCAGGAGAGCCCTTGAGGAGCTGGGGCCACCGCCAAGGCTGGGGGGATGCAGCTGGCCAGCTGCTTCCAGCCCCAACCCCCCCGGATTTGTTTCCCTCCAGGCTGTTTGTGGACGCAACATAAGCCTGGCCCTGGGTCCTGGGATACAGCCAGTCCCCAAAGCCCCTCCAAAAGGCACCACAGTCCTGGGGCACTGGTAAAAACCAAACCCTCCCAAGGCAAAGTGGTGGTGTCCACTAGAAGAAGGTATGGAGGTACTGCCAAAGGCACTATACACAGACATGGAGAAGCCAAGAGTTTTAAAAACATCCTCAGGTCTTTCTCAGCCCTGGCTGATTTTCCCTGCTTGGCACTTCATCCCTTTCAAATTAAAACAGAAGACCTACAAGAAGGCACTACCCAGCACAGCCACTCCTGCATGCAGAACCCGAGGCTAAGGCAGAGCTGGGGCTGTCCCCAGCATCAAGGGACAAGGCCACAACGGCTCCAACCTGGCAGGAGGATGCCCAGGGCCACCTTAGCTGAAGTCCCGGTCCAGCAGCACCAGTGGAGCCACCAACATCCAGAGGTAGAGCAGAAGCCCTGCCCAGCTGGCACAGATCTTCACCCACACGGCCGTCCAGGGGCTCGTCAGCACCTGCAGGCTCTCATCTGGCCTGAAACAGCAGAGAAGCAGACAGCACCCATCACTGCGCTGTGCCCATGGGGTGGCATCTCACTGTGTGCCCCAAGCATGGTGGGCAGCAGCCATGCCAGGGAGGGACGGAGGCTGCAAGCACCCAGCCACGGGTGCAATGCAAGGAACATGGAGGAGGGAGCAGAGGAGCCACATGCTTGCTACCACACAGCTCCCTGCAGTCGCCCAGGGAATGTGACCCCACCACTGCAGCTGACAGCACCCCAAGGGCTGGGTCCCCGCTCCCCACACATCTTAAGGGATCCCGGGCTGCAGCAGAGGATGCTGCAGCAGGGAGCTGGCAAGCCCAGGCACAACCTGCCATAGGCAGCCCTATGCTACCTAAAATTAATTAACGCTGATTAGGGTACACATTAAGTGAACTTGCACACAGATGCATCTCAGCAAACAGCTCTTCCCGGTGCAAGAGCAGGGAGGACACCAGGAGAAGGGGATGCAGAGGAAGGGGGACAGTCCCTTGACCCCACGCAAGCTCTGCCCACCTGTACCAGTTGGTGAGGCTCATCATGATGTAGAGGGCAGCCAGCAGAAGGCAGAAGTGGAAGAAGGTGTAGTTGTAGGACACGCCGTCCTGCTCATTGTCGTAGGCACGGTGCAGCCCACTCTCCGTGGCTGCTGCCTCGCCTCCAGCCCCGGCCGCACTCTCCTCCGTCAGCATCAGCTTGTTGACCTGCAGGTGGTCCGAGGAGCGGACGCTGCGGGCAGAGGGGCACAGGCTCAGGGCTGCCTGCCTGCTGCCTCCTTGGCTGCCCCCCAGTCCCAGCTCAGCCCCCCCAAGCCTGCCCACCTGGGGATGCCCTGGGGGCTGTCCCCATGACAGGCAGGGCAGTTTGGGGGATGCAGCTTGTGTGGAATCCCCAAGAGCTGTGAGCGTGACCCTGCAGGGCAGCCTGCCTGTGTCCCTGGGGACTGGGATGGCTTTGCAAGAGGCACTTAGTGACAAAAGCCCTGACCCAAGCTGTGACCTCCCCTCCAGCATCGCCCTTCCCCAA
Source organism: Falco peregrinus (assembly GCF_023634155.1). Classification (NCBI taxonomy): domain Eukaryota; kingdom Metazoa; phylum Chordata; class Aves; order Falconiformes; family Falconidae; genus Falco; species Falco peregrinus. The sequence continues at coordinate 122,044,164 of NC_073723.1, forward strand.
AAGCCTCCTGATGACTCCCTGCTCTGGGCAGGCAGAGGGACGGTGCAGTCCCCAGGGACACAAGCCAAGTCCTCACCTGATGAAGAGGGTGCAGAGGATGAAGATTGTCAGCCCCACAATGCTCGGGGCATCCCACCAGGTTGTCAGTGTCTGGGTGGCCATTACTGAGCCGGTGCTGTTCCTCACCAGCAGCGTGGGGTTACAGGTCTGAGCTGGGGGGGACAAGCAGGGGGTTCAGCACCTTTCCCCAGCCCCGAGACCCAGGGGGGCAAAGCACCCTTCACAGTGTGTGGTCCTGTCCTGTGCACCCCCTCCCAAACCCCAGGCCGCATCCTGCTTACTTGGTACATTGGCCAGGGCAGACCAGGTAACGTAGATAGTGTAGAGGGTGACGAGGGACGCCTGCAGCAGCCCCGAGTGTGGCTGAGCATCCTGCAGATGCAACGGCAGGTGCTCAGGGCTGGTCCTGTACCCCACGGTGACACAGCCGCCGGCCTCCCAGGTGTCCCCTGCCACCTCACCTGGATCTTGGGCAGTATGGACACAGCAGAGATGATGAGGCAGAGGATAAGGTTGATGCTGATGAGGACCTTGCCCTCCGTGCAGGCCTCAGGCTTGGTGTAGTAGATGTAGAGCAGCACTATGGCCGCAATGGAGGTGGCATAGAAGATGAAGGTGATGATGCAAAGGGCTGGGGGAGAGAACAAAAAGGAAGGAGGCTGGAGCAAAGCCCCCAGTACCCCCAGCTCAGCGTCATCCAGCTGCAGGATGACCTTCCTCGTCCCTAAACTCTCTGCAGTGCCCGTCATACCAACCTGCATACCAGCCCTTGGCATTGCTCTCTCCCGCATTGTGCAGCCACAGCTGGTTCCAGGAGTGGGCAAAGTCGATGAGGAGGATAAGCTGGATAAGGATGAAGAGGAAGGAGCCAACCACACCGAAGTAAAACCAGACTTGAGGGGAAAAGAAAACCCACTTAAGAGCAGGGAAAGCAGGACTTTGGCACAAGGGCACACAGCTGCAGGGATGCCAGCTCCAGTCATGGGTTTAATCCTGTGCTGAGGGTTAACCCAGAGGTGCAGAGGAGAGCATGGGCAGCTCCTCACCTGACGTGAAGACACCATCGGGGATGTAGAAGGCCCCCACTGTAATCCCCACCAGCACCAGGAACTTGAAAAACCAGAAGCTGCAGGAGGAGAGAGGAGGCATGGTCTGCAAGAGGGAACCCAGTGGGGAAGGGGGGGGTCTGGCCTGTCCCCACACCAGCATACCCCCAGGGACAAGTGCTCACCCATTCTGCACAGCGGCTCGTGGGTCCTTGCTGCTGCGCACGCACACCATGATCACAGCAAAGAGGAAGAAGAAGGCGGCCATGGCGAAGCCCATGCGGTACACAGCTTTGTGGCCCAGGAAGCTGTCACAGTTGACATGGGTCTGGACCCCCAGGACCGATCCGCTGCCTTCACAGAAGCCAGGGAGCTGCAACAGCGATGGGAGGGTGAGCATCACCCCAGCATCCCACACCCACCGTGAGCCCTGGTGCCACCAAAGATGGGCCAGCCCATGGTTGCTCCAATGCCACCCGTAAAGCAATCGGATGGCCTGCCTGGGGACAGCAGTGGAGTGGCACAGCTAAAGCCACCCTGCAGGTCAGTGGAAAGCTGAGATGAAACCAGCATTTCCCAAAACGCTTAGCACAGCCTTCACATTAGCTCAGCTGGCAGATCTCAGGTCTCTGCATCTGAAGTCCCACCTCCATCACTTGCAAGTCACTTTGCCAATTGAACCCCAAAAATGGGATGTAGGAAACTTTCCATGGGAGACATTTGACAAAACTAAATAATGCATGAAATTATCCCACTGCATTTCCTCTCCATAGAAAACCAGGGTTAACAACACCCTCTGCCCGTGGGATGCTCAGAAAAAAGGAACAGAAGCAACATCATGCTCCAAAAATTCACTGTCTGATTCAGCCTCATGTACCCAGCATGCACTAAACATCTCCCCCATGGTGACCAACCAGCAATCTCCAGGAGTTACTTACCTTGTGCAGCTCCTTCTCCACGCCGGGGATTATCATAATAATGGACACGAGAGTGCCTAGGAAGAGGAAGAAGGTGAAGAGGAGGCGGGAGATGGTGGAGTTCTTGGCTGAGGGGCAGCAGCTGCAGAGCAGGCATGGCGCAGATCCGCAGAGACAGGACAACTGCAATGAGAGCATCCTCATGTTGGTGGTGTTGAAACTGGCCCCAAAACACGTGCCCAGGTTGAACCATAAGGAGATCTGCCCGAGAATCCATACTGCTGTACTGGGGGCTTTGCTTAGAGCTTCTCACCAGCCAATATCAAAACCCACAGCCCGCGAGACCTCATGGAAAAGGTTCTAAATCCCCCAAAAATGTTGCTGAAGACCAAAAGCCACAGGAATGGGTTCACTGCAATAACAAACCAACTTGGAAAATGACACCAAGAGTTCTGGAGACACCCTCATCTTCTCTTTTGCTCCCCAGCAATTGCATGCAAAAAAAGGCTCCTGTCAAAACAAAGCACTGCCCTGCAGGAGCCTCTTTTCTTTAAAAAAAAAAAAAAAAAAATAATTTGCAAAATAATTTAAGGCTGCCTTTCCAATCTAATACAGTGTGGGGAAAACACCGATGTCAGCATTATGTGGAAATTAGCTTGTTCTGCCATCCTTTCCCCTCACCAAAGACCACTTTACAGGTGGGGAAACTGAGGCATGGCATCCCTGGGAGTCCACAATGGATCCTGGCTTTCCAAATCCACCATTGGCAGTGCTGCCAGGTGCACCCTCAGCCCAAGGGCAGAGGCTCCCATAGCTGTGCCAGAGGTGGGTACAGAGCAGGGAACCAGGGAAACCCCAGCTTAGCAAAACCCAACCTTACTGCCTAGCAAAATATCGGCAGAGGTTTCCTGCACAAGGATTGCAAGGAGAAAAAGGAACTTATTATTCTTAGAATATTTATATTCTTAGACTTCCCTGGCTCCTGTAAGCCATGAGAGGAGCAATAGGGAGATGCTGTTCGCATCCCAGCAGTCAGGCTGGGCTGGGCTGAGTTGAGTTTTGCTGCTCCGGTGTACACTGTTCCCACCAATCTGTCCAACAATTTGGATATTCACCCACCTATTTAACACCCACAAGGTGGGGGAGTGCTGCCATCATTTGCCTTAGAGGAAGAACAGCTGCGGGGCTTCTGCGTAACAGGTTTTAAAGCCCACGATGGGGCAGGAATGCTGGATACAGCCATAGCCAGCCCTGACTGTGGCATCCCTGATCGGGATAGGAAAGATTTTCAGCCTCTTAATCACCCATGCCAGCCCCGGTATCTCCTGACTCACTGCCACATTCTGAAAGCCCTATGTTCCCAAAAGAGGGTGAAGCTGGCAAATGAATAGGGCATATTCAGGCAAGAGAATTTAAGAAGCTTTTTGGGATGGCCTGTCACTGCTGGGTCGCTAATCCACCATGTCATGCAAGCAGAAGGCCCCATGTTAAATATTTGGGGAAAAAATAGGGGAATAAGGTGTCTCTCAGGTTTGCATTGAAGACGCTGCACCCTCAGGAATTATTGGGGTTGGCCAGGGAAGTAAAACCAACATCTCACATCAAGGCAAAGCAGGTGGCAATGCCGCCCAGCCACTGAGCCAGCAGACAGCGCTGACCCCATGTAAGTGAACAGATGGGCTAAAGTGCTAAACAAAGCCTCAAAGGACCCAAAACCTAAATTAAAACTAAATTCCCAACTGTGACCCACTCCCCATGGTGTAAGCAGGAACAGTGGGAACAGCGGGGCTCTCAGGACAGACAGCCCAAGCAATGCAACAGCAAAATATACCTCAAGTCCTCTAAAACAAGGAACCTACAGGCTAGTTCCTTTTTTTAAAAAAAAAAAAAATGCCTCACTGAAGCTCTCACAAGCCCACAGCCTCCCCTGGCCCACACACCAGCCCAGGGAGCAATGAGAAATCTGTAGGCAGCTGCTGGCAAGCTTCCAGCTACAGGTATTGCCTAGAGATCAATGGGAATTAAATATCTGAAATTTGTTTAAAATACTACTGCTTCGCTTTCCAAATACCTCTCTCTAGCTAAAATGCATTCCCAAATCCACTTTTAAAATTTACAGCACTGGGCATTTTTCACTCCTTTATCAGAGACAGCTTCTTCCTAGGAAACCTGCGACCACCTCAGGCCCTAGCAACAAACTGCTTTCCCCTCTATTTACAAGCTAACGTCATTGATTTATTTCGCCTTCTCTTTGAACAGCTTTTCCTCTCCCGCACTTGAGACACATCAGCCAGCCAGATGCACTTGCAAGCAGAAGGGTTCAGCTCTCTCCCAGTACTAAGGGATGTGCATTTGTTAAGTGTTTATTATGGCTACGGATTTCCTAATTATGCCCAACGATCAATATTAATTAAAATATTGCTCAGTATCAACGTAAATATACATTTCTCATTGCTAAAAGTAGTGTAAGAAATGGATGTGGAAGAAAAGAAAACCAGATGTTGAGCTGCTGTGCAAGCAGGACGTGAAACCTGCAGCCCCCTCATCAGGGATGCTCATAAGCAACCACTTTGATGACCCCAAGTCACTAGAGGTGGTCTTGAATTTTTTTTTAAACATAAGCACACCATTATTTGAGAAAAATTACCTCCTTCCTGATTTATTCCTCTTTACCCACATCCCAGCCCCACGTCCCAGTCCCACCAGAGGCTGTGTTGAGCTGATGGTACCCACAGGACCTGGGGCAGGTGAGAGAGCCCCTGCATCCCACGAGGACCCTCATCCCGCCTCTCCAGGAGCTGCTCAAGGGACATCACTTCATGTTTTAAACTTGAAAGCTGAAGAAAATGGCCTTCAGTAAAGATTGCTTCCTTTCAGGCTCATTAAATGCACCACTTGCACAAGAATGCACTTAAAATGTGCCAGCGTTCCTGTATTTCCCCTTCAAATAAATATTTAAAAAAAAAAAAAACAAAAATCCTTTTTAATGCAGAATTACTGCACTATTTGACCTGACCTAGTAAAACACCTTACTGTACCCTTAACTTTAAGCACACCAGTACCTCCAGCTCCTCTCCTTTCACTGCCCACTGAAACAAAAAGCACCAAGTCCCAAACCCACGGAAACTGGCCTGAGGTTTGTTTCATGATGAGAAACAAATCATGAGGTTTGTTGTTGTTCAGCAAGTTGTTGGATTTGGGGGTTCAGCTCCACATCCAAGCACCACCAAAGGCTGGCAGAAGGCATGGCCTTGGGTACCATGTTTTGTTGGGGGTCGGTGCAGGTGGCTGGGGGGTAAAGGGGTGTCCCCAGGGCCATGATGGAGCTGGGCTGAAGGGAAACCCTTGCTCCACGTGCAGCCCCCAAACCCTGTGGCTGACCTCTAGGAAAGCTGCAGGTGGATGAATTAGTCTCTAGTATGAGGCTTTCAGGAGCCCACAGCATCTGCGGAGCCCAATCTCTGTGGCTGTATTTCAGGTTTTACAGCCTCTTGCAACCACAGGAAGGCAGCCGCTGAGGTAACTGGTGCAGCAGCCCCGTTCCACTGACCTGCTTCGTGCAGCAGTAATGCAAGAGTCCCATGTCACTGGGAGCCTTTTTTCATGGCTCCTGGTGCCCTTCTGGGGTACCCCCCCTCTAACCTCCTTGGCCAAGGAACCCTGTGCCACACGCTAACCCAGCCTGTTGCGTGGGCACCTCTTGATTTCAGCCTTTTTCTTTAAAAAGCAAGTGGGTTAAGAGCAAGGAAAATCCTCCCACATTAAGGCAGCACTGGACGTGCTCTGCTACACCTCCTTTCAAAGACTCTCAAAGGTGCCCATAGGTATGAACATGGCCAACAGCCAAACAGCAGGATGGAAAAAGCCAACCAAGGGAAGTGACTGCAGCCCGAGAGTGGCGGAGTAATGAGGAAGCATCAGTTTTCAGCTACTGCAGATGAAAGATTAATCTCTTCAGTTTCACTATCGACTTCCTCATTAATCCAGCTCACCTCCAGTGCAACTCGCACGTAAGGGCTGCTGTGCTTCCTCCTCTGCCTGGAGGCTGGGAGAGCATGGCCAGAGCTAGACAAGGACTGTTCACCCAGCCAGGGAAACACAACAACATGAACTGAAGTACACTAGCCCACCTACACCAGCCCACCACCACAACCCCAACAACACATCTTCTGCAAGCTGCCTTTGCCCTGGCAAACCCAGGAAGGCAGAGACTGAGTCAACCAAAAGCAATGCTGAGCAACTGGTCTTTATCTCCTGTTAAATTAATGACTCAGCAGGTTAATCAGTACCAAACCTGCAGGGTCTGGCACAGGCTTGGGAGGCTGGTGGCTCTCACGGCCGGCAGGTAGCTTGGTACTGGCACAATGAGGGTGACAGTCCCCACGGGGTGCTCAAACCATGCCGGAGGGCTGCACCAGCCCCTGGCGCTCACTTTGGCTTGGGCAGGCTTCTGCTGGCAACACCTAGCCCTGTCCCTCAAGGAAGGCAGCTCAAGGTGACCACACTGCTCGTGGCAGTGGTGGGCAGAGCCTGGCAAATCACTGGGGGCAGAGAAAGGGAAATTATTCTCATGTGCTGCAAAATTTCACTCGGGAACGGCTTGTAGAGTTGCAATGCGAAAGCATTAAGGATGGCTTGGCAACCTGATGCTGCTTTGACTCAAATGATACAAGCTGACCAGAAGAAGTTAGCTCAGATTTTCTTGTTAAAAAAATTAAAAAAAAAAAGAGATCAGGGGGTTTGTCTAGTTTTGGTTTGATTTTTTCCATGTTGGGTTTTTTCAGTTCAGCATTGAGCTAAGACACCCTCTTAGTCAACCAGCTCCAGGAAGGAACAGGAGAATTAAACCTATATAGCCACTCTACCCCGTTACCATGGTCTGGCAAGCTTTTTGGGCAAAAAAAAATCCAGAATTAGGCCACAAAGTTCCCAGCCCTGCTCCAGAGTAACTCCTGGCTTTTCCAATACATGCCCATAAGGAAAAGCATCAGATGTGTGTTACAGACAGAGGCCTTGCAGACTGCCATCCATCCGATCTTTCAAAAGCTCCTGTTCGTTAAACCACTAAAACTTTGAGGTCAAGTTACAAAATGGGCCCCATTTCCAGGCCAGCGGCTCCCCGGCTGGTTCCACAGCCCTGCCTTGGCCCCGTGCCCGCAGGTGAGGCAATGCCAGGAAGGCAACGCCGGCCGTGGGCAGATGCCTGCGTCACTGGGCACAGCACCCCAAATCATGCACCCTGTGCCTACCCTGGGCCATGGCACCCCACACATGCCCCTCCACCCACAGACTTGCACCCCCTGTCCTGCCTCCTCTTCTCCATGCCCATCCCCCCCACTTCAGGGCTCGGCAGTAAGAAACAGGCAGGACTTCTGGTGCCCCAGCATCGCAGAACCCCCCCAGTGTATTTGGCATCAGGACAGGGGAGGCAGGACCCCCCCCAGTCCCCCCAGTGTGGCAGGGCACCACTCCTCCAGCTCCCTACATCCCCCAAGCATGCTGGGGTGCACCACTCAGGTGCCTCAGACCCCATGTTCCCCTCGACCATCACATTCATGAGCCCCAGAGTTCTCTGGGTCTCCCCCGGACACCCCCAGGTGCAGCTGGATGCCCTGCTCCAGGGGTCCCCTCCATCCCCCCAGGCACAGAGGGTGCATCCCCCGTGGGTCCCTGCATGCCCATGGGTGCGGCATGGAGCACACCTCCGGCCTTCCCCTGGAACCCCCGGCCTCCCCTCCGCCCCACTGGGACCCGGGGCACAGCCCCGGGGTGTCTCTCAGACCCCCGGGCCTCCTTTGAGCCCGCCCCCGGGCCGCGCCCGCCGCTGCAGCACTGGGAGCGGGCTCAGTCCCGCTCCCCCCCCGGGTGCCCACCCCCTCGCCACCCGGTGCGCCCCCACTCCCCTCCCGGTGCCCCGGCCGGGCGGGCACTCACGCAACTGAGCAGGGAGCAGACGCCGAGACAGGCCCCCATGGTGCGGCCGCGGCTGACGCCGGCTCCGGCCTCCCCGCTCCGGCCTCCCCTGCTCCGCGCTCCGGCCGTGCCGACCCCGCAGCACCGGGCTCGGGGCGCGTCGCTCCCGCCCCGCCTCTCCCGGGGCGGCCCCTGCGGCGGCGGGGCGGGTCCTCCCTCCCCGCTCCCTCCCCGCTCCCTCCCCGCTCCCTCCCCGCTCCCTCCCCGCTCCCTCCCGGCCGCAGGGGAGCCCCTCCATCCCCTCGAGCCCCTCGGACCAGAGCAACGGCAGCCCCGGCCCCGCCCCAGTGCTCACCGCCGAGGGGACCCCACCAACACCATCAGCCCGGGCCGGGGCGGCGGCTTCGGGGAGCGCCCGGGGCTGGGGAGGGTGCCCAGGCTCGCACTGCAGGGGGTCTCCCTCCCCTCGAAGCATCCCGCGGGAAGGAGTGGGCTCCTTCGAGGGCAGCACAGGGTCCCAAAGGGTACTCGGAGAGTGTCCTGGGATCCCACCGACACCTGTCCCCAGAGCAGCTGACAATGCTGCTGAGACCCTGGGGTCACCAGCCACCCAGCCCTGGGAGAGAAAATAATCATGGAATGATAGAACGGTTTGGGTTGGAAGGAACCTTAAAGCCCATCCAGTTCCAGCCCCCTGCCCTGGGCAGGGACACCTCCAGCCAGCCCATGTTGCTCCCAGCCCAGTCCAACATGGCTTGGGCACTGCCAGGGATATGGCAGCCACAGCTGCTGTGGGCAGCCTGTGCCAGCGCCTGACCATCCTCACAGGCAAGGATTTCTTCCTAATATCTCATATAAATCTCCCCTCTTCCAATTTAAAACCATTCCTCCTTGTCCCAACGCTACAGGCCCTACCAGTGAAGCCCTGTGATTTCTCACAGTTGGATGCTGCTTGTGCAGCTGAGAGCTGCCAAGGGGAGACACGGGGTCAATGACTGCACCTGAGGCCCAGGGACAGCAGAGCCTTGGGTTGCTCCTGGCTATCAAGTGACAGAATCACAAAACCACAGACTGGTCAGGGCTGGAAGGAACCCCTGGAGATCACCTAGCCCACCCCCTGCTAGAGCAGGCTGTCCCAGAGCAAGCTGCTCAGTTGCGTCCAGGTGGGCTTGAATGTGCCAGCGCTCTGCCACCTTTAAGGTAAACAAGTTCTTCCTCATATTCAGGTGGATTTTATTGTGACTTTCTTGAAGACAGGAGTGACGTTTCCTTTCCTCCAGCCTTCAGGCTCTTCTCCCAATCGCCATGATCAATCAAAGGTTGTCAGGAGTGGCCCCACAATGACATCAGCCACCTCCCTCAGCGCTTGTGGGTGCATCCCAGCAGGGCCCATGGACTTATGTATGTCCAGTTTTCTTAAGTATCCCCTCACCTGATCCTCTTCCACCAAGGGTATGTCTTCCTTGCTTCAGCCTTTCTCCATGGTCTCTGGGGCCTGGGATTCCTGAAGATCAGTCTTGCAAGTAAAGAGGCAAAGAAGGCACTAAGTTCCTCAGCCTTTCCTATGTCCTGTGGCACTAGTCACCAACCTCAAGGAGCAATGGGCCCATATTTTCCCTAGTCTTCCTTTTGTGGCCTATGGCAGCCTTTCTTGCTAGCTTCGACAATGCACCCACCAGCTCCAGCATACCCACCAGCCTGAACCCCCATGAGGCCAGCCCCTGGGTGAGGGGGGCTGAGGGGCATCTGCCCGCAGGGAGCCCAGGGTGGGAGCTGGGGCTGGGCAGGCAGCGGGTCTCCCCACTCTGCTTGACCAGCCAGAGCCTGGCATATCCATCCAGAGCAGCAAGTGCTGCCTTGCTGCTGGCATGCATAATTCAGGGCATGAAATAAACCAGGCTGCACTAGCCCGCTTCCAGACCCTAAATTTAGACAGTGGTGAAAGTACATGAGTACGCGGCAGGAGGCTCTGGGGGGCACAGGGCTGGGGCAGATGGGGAGCCAGCATGCCCCCTGTGGCCTTGAGGAAGAGGAGGGTGTCATGCTTCTTGCTACAGAGGTAAAGCTCCAGGGTTTGGCCTCTGATCAGCCTCTGGCACCAATAAAAAAAAAAAAAAAAAAAAAAAAAAAAGTATTTTCTAAAGCCTCTGTGAGCTCCCAAAAGCTCCGGCTCGTTGCAGTGTACAACAGGAAAGGTCAGTGCCCATAAATTACTCTCTGATCTCAGGTTGCTTTTCTTTTTGGGAGGCAGCTGGGGTGTGTGCTGGGGACCTGCCCAGCCTGGCAGCACGCAGGCACGGGTCTGGCAGCGCCCGCGGGGCAGGCAGCAGCCGCGGGGACATGACGGGCTGGCTACAGGCACAGCCCTGTGGGTGGAAGGTGGGGGTCTGGCAGCTCCTGTCTCTTCCCAGCTGGATATCAGGGCCCTGTGACACCCGCAGCAGGAACGTCCTTCAGTCCCTGTCCTCCCAGCAAGGGCAAATCAGCCACACTGGTATTTGTCCCCTTGGTCCTTCTGTCCCCCTGTGCCTTGCAGGGACGTGACCCCGCGGGCCAGCCAAGAGCAGGAATCCCATCTGCTTACGGACCCCGGAGGGACCAGTGTGTGTGTGTGTGTGTGTGTGTGTGTCTCCGTCCCCTGCGATGGTGCCGCCAGGTGGCACTGCCCCCGCGTCCCCAGGTCTGTGCCCGCAGCACCAGCCCCGTCCCCTCCTCGGCAGGCGAGACCAGAGCGAGAGATGTCGCCGTTAACAGAGCCGTGACAGTCCCGCGGGTGCCACAGCACACGCTGGTTTCACACCGCCCTGCACACGGGGAAGATGAGGCATGGGAGATGAGGGGCACAGAGCACAGGGACCTGTGGCTGCCTACAGCCCCTCCTGCAACAGAAGCCCCCAGCCCAAGTCCCAGATGCTCAGCAGGGCTGGGAGCATCCTTGCCCATGTACCTCTAACAAAACAACATTTTTCTGCTCTGCCTCCCCCTCCACTCCTTCCGCATCACTCAGCATCCTCAAGGCACAAGGGGACATCTTTCCCCTCCCCCAGGTTCATTAGGGGTCAGGGTATCACTTTTTGCTTGCTATGGGGGGATTATAGGACTGGGGGTGGCACTAGGCCAGCAGCAAGCAGGGCCAAGTGCAGCTTGCCAGGGATGCCCTCTGGCCCAGGGACCTGGGGGGAAAACAAATGATCTCATGTGACTGTATCTGGGACAATACCAGCTTAGCCATGGGTGCAGCCAGAAGGGTTCCTGCTGAGCCCAAGTGATGCTATTCATGGATAAACCTACATTACAGTAATTAATAATAATTAATAATCGAGTCTGTATTTGGAAAACCAGCTAAAGCCATCAAGAACCTTTCCTCCAGAGCATTGTCTAATGCAGCAAACTCAGGCATAATGTAAGGTGTATTTTTGTCGTGATGATTTGGGGTTTGACAAGCCCCTGGTCCATGGGATTGTCCCACATCTGGCACCCTGTGGGTTGGCCCTGCTCCTGGATGGGGCTTTTAGGGCACCCAGGACCCTTCCCCTGGGTCACCAGCTGCCAGCAAGCACATCACAGCCTTGTGCTTTGGGTGCTTTGGGGAACCGCTCCAAGACCTCAGGGTGCTGCTCACCTGCGCAGGGAGGTGGGGCTGGGGGGTCCCCCAGCCCTTCCCATGCTGCAAGGGAGGCCAGGCAAGGAGGCCAGGAATGAAGCTACGCCTGTTTACTGCCAGCAGTATGTTTTCTCAACTGTGCTGCCTCTCTTGGAGTTTCCAGCCCCCAGACAAGAAGGGGGACAGGCACAAAGCCAGTCTGGGTTGGGAAGGACAAATGGAAAAGTCCTGAGATTGAAGCATCTCCCTCCCCCCTTGTCTAAGGGAGTCAGGGAATTAGTTTTCTGCTAAGCCCTTCTGTAATAAACAGAGACACGGGAGGACTAGCAATGGGCGATTGCTTGGTCTTTAATTACAGAGAGAGGCAGGGTGTTCAGGGTCACAGGAGCTGGGATGCAAACCCAGTGGAAATGAAGGGGATGATTTTCAGAAGGAACATTGCAGGCACCTGCAGAACCTTCTGTGCTTGAGCTCCTACTTGTCCCTTTTGTTTACCAGGACCCTCCCATCCTGCAACATTGCAGGCTTAACAGCCAAATACATCTCAAATGCATCAGCTCTTGAGACCAGCCCAAAAGAGGAACCTGATGGAGACCAAAAAAACCCTCTGAATCTAGTGATGGGCATCCTACCTGCTGGCATGGCTTCTGGGGAATGCACTGAGCATCAGGATTCACATTTGGGACCCTCTTCAAGGACCTTTTGCCAGTTTGAGATGTCCTAAAGGCCAGTGAGGCGATGCGGAGCTGACCCAGCTGGTGGTTTCCATAACAGACCATTACAAAGCCTAACGCCTGTCATCCAGCAGGCTGGAATCTTCTCCCCAAAGCCTCTCCCAGCCAGAAGAGTGAAGGGCTGTGAAGCCAAGAAACGCTGGCCACCCTCCGTCCCTCCGTCCTTGAAGCTTGGTTTAGCCTGGGCTCACAGACACAGCGACTGGCTGGAAAATCTTCATCATTTCCCTGCTGAGTTTGGACAGATGCTGTTTGTCTTTCTCATGGCAGTGGCCAGATGCCTGGCTGGTGATGGATGGGAGTGTCGCGCAGGAGTTTCTGTGCTGTCACAACTGCTGAGTCTCTCATGGGGTGGAAAATCTGGAGGGTTAACTCCACTGTGAGCTGCATTTCTTCCCCAAGGTATCAGGATCTGAATCAACAGAGGTGGTGGGGTAGGAAGGTTGGAGGAGGAAGAGGCAGGGTGAGGCCTTGATCTGAAGGTGCCCTTGGTCCACCTGGTAGGAGGACCCAGTTCCTTCATTACCAGCCTGCAACTTCCACACTGCTAGGTGCTTCTGCTTTGATGCTCACACCAGCTCTGGCTTTGAGCCCCTCAGTTTGCTCACCTGGCACCCAAAGGCTCCAACCTTCCTCCAAACTCCACCACGAGCCTCCCTGAGCCCCTCCCATGCATTTCCCATGTCCCCTGGTTGACAGGGCATCCCTGGTGCCTCCAGAGCATCCCAGCAAGCATGGCCCGGCCAGGGCAGTGCTGGGGGTGTTGAAAATGTGGGATGACCATGGCAATTTTTGAGCCTGTTCATTTTCAGCCTTAACAATTCTTCCTCTCAGAGAAATGGCTAATGAGCCATGGGGTTCCATTTACCTTTCTCCAGTCAGCTTTTGCCTCGTTCCTTGCTGTTTTAAATTAAAAAAAACCACACCACAAAAACAAACAAACAAAACCAAAAAACAAAAAACAACCCACAAGTGCCAGTGTGGAGACAATTAGATCAGTGTCTCCTTAATGAGTTCATGGTTCCAGTGGAAATACCTGTCTTTGACAGGAGAGGCAGAAAATGAGCTGCACCCGTGGGTGAGTGTGCGTTGGGGTGGCAGCCATGTGCCCACCTTTTCAGACCCTTTGCAGGGTGCAGGTGACCCCACAGGGTGCCTCATCAGGTTATAGGTTTACTCCCTGCACTGTGTGCTTTGCACAGCATTCATGTGGATGCCTGGAGCTACTCGGCTGTTCTTTATTAAGCACAGCAGTGAGCTGGGGTTTTACACCATGCTTGTGTAGGATCAGGGATGCTAATAAAGTCCAGATGCTCCCCAGCACAAAATACCCTGGCTTGGGTGGAAGGACCCCAGGAAACCCTGGGGTGGGAGAGGGATGGGGCCACCAAGGCGGGGAGAAGTGATGAGCACCAAAGCAGTGGTAATGTGCCCCTGCATGGGGTGAAAGATGTCACCAGCAAGGGCATGGCTGTGCCCCCCAATGCTGGCAGAACCCATGCCCCAGCCATGGCTGCGGTGGTGCTGTCGAGCCCCACGTGGCCCTGCTGAGCAGATTTTGCTTAGCTGCCTGGACTATATTTAGCTGCCTGTAAAAGGGGTTAGCAAGCAGTGCTGGAGCCAGTGGCACAGCTAAGAACGTAAGAGCAGCCAGGGATAAAAAAAGCCCAACCCAGGCACTGGGAGCTTTGCACAAATCCCCCTTGCTGCTGGAGGTGGAGGCAGGCAGGCAGGGCTGCAGGCAGCAGCAGCATCCCTCCTGTGTGGTAGCACCGGGTGATGGCTACTTGCTGACCACCCAGTTGGCGATTTGCCTGAGGTGATTTTGGCTGATTTGGCTGGTTTGCAGCGTCCCAGCATTCAGCCGGGTAGTGAAGGTCTCTGCCAGGGGAAAATGGAGCCTGAAATCTGGTGGGTTTGGTTAAATCTGAGGGCCTTTGGGGCAGGCATCCCCTTCTGCGGGCAGGGTCCAGTGGCAGGCAGGAGGGACAGCCTGCTTCCCCAACCCAGGAGGTGTTTGTGAGGCTTCCTGCATCCCCATTCAGGCATCTGGAAGTTACTGGAGCATGAACAATAGATTTGAGGGTTTTGGGGGGTTTTTTCCCCATGAAGACATCTTTTTGGGATGCTTTCTTTATGCTCAGTTAACTCAAACACATCTTTCTTCCAAAGGCTCACCTCGCTGCTCCAATCTGGTCTCTTAAAGCAAAAACGGCAAATCCTACCACATCCTGTCTCTTCCCAGACACTCTTGGGATGCTCTGAGCTCTTCTGCACTGCCCTGACCTTGCTGGGGCTCACCTCCTATCTGTGCAAACCAGGCTGCTGCCCAGAAACACCGGATCTGGGCAAATATAGGAGTCAATACATAGAGGAGGTGGTTTCCACGACTATAGCTGTTTTGTTCAGGAAATAATTTACATATTCTGCTTGTCCATTGGGGCAGGTGATGAATATTTCAGTGGCTGGGCCCTGAGAGAGTCACTTAGAGTCATTCAATGGGGACCTCATTTTGCAGGCAGGCCTGCAGCTCCCATGATGAACTGGCAGCAGGATGAGCCCCAAGCTGTGGTTGTATCTGTCTGCGTGATCCACCATGCTTTTGCATCAGGAAAGAGCTTCTGCTGCTGCTGAAAGAAAAGACAACATTATTTTGTTTGAAATTTCCCCTTCTGCTGGGAATGGCAAGGTTGCAGGTGAGTTGCAAAGACCTGTGCAACTCATTGCAGGTATTCAAGTTGCCTTGACCTACAGAAATAGGAAAAGTAGCTCCTGTGCTGTCCCCCATCGTGGATGGGATGCACTGGGCTATACATGCACCTGAGGGCTGCTCAATTGCATGGCACAGCAGAGGGAAGATCTCCACCACCTCCATCATGTCATGCCCGGGAGGGAGACAGTGCTGCATAATCGATGTGCCCTGCAGAGGAGGTGCAGTAGGCTCAGATGCAGATGGCTGAGTACCTGGAGCAAAGAGGATGTCCCAGAAGGGCATTGCTATCTGTTGTGATCTGAACATCTCCTGTCGAGGCGGCACAGAGATGTCCAGACTTTCATCTCGGCATGATGCTCTACCCTGCCTGGTGACAAATTACCTCCCTGGGAGGTGTTTGCTGGCATTTTCCCTCTTGTTTTAAATCCTCCAGGCAAGATTCTCTCTCTGCCTTTGGCCTCTGAGGTCTCATGAGCAGGATGGTTTTGCTCAAGGACTAAGCATGTTTTCTGCAAATCCATCCCACAGGAGCCACCTCCATCACTCTGGGGTTAGTACCCGCCATGCAGGGACAGCCCCCAGGCTGTGTCCTGCCCAGGCTCATGGAAAGTCCCTGTCCCCCACCAGAGAATAACCTGCAGGACCCCAAACCCTGTGACCCATGTCCCAAAATAGCACCCTAATGGAGGGACTGACGCAGCCCAGGGGTGAGCTTAGCTCAGGAATAAGCTTTCCACCACATCACCTACATACCCAGAGAGAAATCAGGGTCTTAACTGGGCTGGGAATTAGAAATATACATCTAAAAGAGGAACCGCAAAGTGCTGCTCTTGCTGAGAGATGACTTTTAGTCCAGATCAGAGCCTGCAGCGCTGGGTGGATGAGTGGAAAACAGTCCTGCTCCTTCCCTGCCCGCACCCCTGGGCAGGGGGCTGCTACCTCCAGCCCTGGGGGGCTGCCCCAGCCCTATGGCACCTCGCAGGTCAGTGGCTTTTAATGACCTTCCTGTGCAAATGGGATAAAGCAGCTCGGCAGCAGCAGAGGAAGAATAGACGCTCCCAAGCCCATTTCTTCCCTGTTCTGGACCCTTTTTTTTTAGGAGAAAATAGGATTTAAAGGAAGTGGCAAAGCAGGGAGTAGTCTGACCCCATCCTTGCTGGTCTCACCTTCTGGATGGGTAAATCAGGGGCTCCCCCGATGCTTGGGAGGGCATGGACAATATATTTTAGGTCCCAATCAGCAGTGATGCTCACCGTGTGGGCAGCATTCTGGGGAGAGGATCCCAACACCTACGAAGCCCTAGAGCAGGTGCTGAAAGAGCAGGAGAAAGGCAGAGCAACCTTTGCTCCCATGGCAGTGTTGGGTTAATGGCTAGACTCAATGATCTTAAAATTCTTTTCCAACCTAAATAATTCTATGATTCTATGTCAGTATAGCACCAAGCATCACAGCTCTGCCCCGTACCAACACAGAGCAGGTGCTACCTGATAGAGAATATTTTTTCCCTTCCCAGCTGTCATGCCAACGTGCTTTTGCATCACCGGGGCTTGTACCCAAGAGTTTTATGAGCTTCAGCTGGGAGTCTGGGCTCCTGGTGCTCATCATGTCCTGGATGCAGGCAGGTTTGGAGAGGTTACTTGGTGCCAGCAATACACTGGCTGAACACAAGGGACTCACACACCTCTTGTGTGCCTCAGTTTACCCAGCTCTCCTAGCCCAGTCATCACCAAAGGATCACACTGTCAGAGGGAAGTGTTCAGCCTAGGTAGAAATGGGGACCAGCCATAGCTCCTCATGGACAGAGCATCCCTTGTGGGTACCCAGGAGCTGGAGGAAGGGGAGACCCACCCCAGGGTGCTCCAGCAGGACCCTCCCCAACCACCTAGGGCTTCCTTTCTCTCCCTCCCCACCCCTCCAACATCTCCCCCCTTGCTCCCATATGTTTCCTGGAGCCCTCACCCTCGACAGCCAGTGTCACATTCGATCAGGTGCCAGGCAAGATAAACATCACCGATGCTCAGCCTGAGACTGCTCCAGAGAGGAGACAGTCAAGGAGAAAACGGAGTGTGAGGAGCTAAAAATAGCAGCTGGCCAAGGCTGCCCTCCCCACAGGCTGCACAGGAGCTGCCAGTTGATCATCACCACGTGTGAGCAAGCAGGCAGGATAAATGTCCCTCCCGCTGGCTGTCAGGGCCAGGTGGCTTCAGCCCCCCCAAGCTACTGGGGGTACTGGGATACTGGGGGCAAGCACTGGGCTGAGAGCATCCAGGTCCAGTGGCTCTCATCCCTCCACAGCCAGGCACAGCGAGGCATGTCCAATTTGCCTTGCTGGTTGGTGCATCACCCTTCCCGGGGCAGCAACCTCTGCTGGGGCTGGCACAGCTGCCAGCTTCTCCCTGTGGCCCAGAGCCCTAGGTGTTGCTGAGCTCCCCAGGGAAGGGACAGGATGAAGACCTTGCTCTGGGTGCTGAGCATCACCACTCACCATCACCAGCAGGGAAAGGAGGTTGGCCAGAGCCAGGAATGTGCCCCCAGCCCCGCTCCTGCTGGGAACAGCATCCCAGCACAGGGCCAGAGGAGCAGGGACTCTGTCTCCTGAGAGCAGCCCTGGGAATACTGAGAGCCAGGAGGGGACATTTTGGAGCCTTTCACCAAAACCACACTCTTTGACAATTGCGCTCACAGGCAGGAGCACTGGTGGCAGCCTGAGGAGTTGGGCTACTGTTCCTGAGTGCAAATTTAAGTTGCTTTTAATCGATGCTCAGGGCAGCTCTGTTTATCTCTGCCTCTCCCCTCCCTCACTGTCCTGATCCAGCTCAGGGGTGCGGGTTAGGAACCCTCATTGCAGATCCTCGGTGTTGGCCATGTCCCCCCTTGAGGTGATGCTGGTGTCAGGCCTGGAGCAGCCTGGGCGGCTGCGATGGTAGCACCCACTCCACGCCCAGCTCTGCCCAGTGTCCTTCTGCAGGGAGCACAACCCTTGTGTTGGGCAGAGCCTGTGGCTGTGAAATGATCAGGTGGATTTAGCAGCTGGATCCAGGGTCTCCTAGCCCCGTCCCTGCACCTGCCCCCCAGGCACCATGAGCCACAGGGGTGCAGCCACATATATTTTAACTATTTTTCCAAAGATTTTGAGCCCGGCAACTGTTTTTGGCTGAAATAACGGGAGAGTGCCCCCCCGCTCCTCACCCCCTTCAGGGGCCATGAGGCTCCTTCCCAGGGACACTAATTCAGAAGAAATTGAGGGTTTTGCACTTTTTTTCCACGTGGAGCCGCTGGCCAGGCCGGGCTACAAGCCCCCTGCCCGGGCTGGTGGGTCCTGCCGGCGCATGGCAGCGCGATGTCACGTGGAGCCTTACGGGGAGAGATGCGCCCCTGAGTGGGGGTGTCACAGCCCCCTCGCGGTGTCTCAACGCGGGGGGGCACAGGGCACGCAGCCCCCGAGGTGGGGGGAGGTCGGCGGGGGGCGCCGGTGCCCGGCGGGCAAGCGGCGGGAATGGGGGGGCGGCCCCGGCAGCCCCCAGCAGGGCCCGGCGGCGGGAGGAGGCGGCGGGCGGGGCGGCGCGGCGGCGGCGGAGGGGGCCGGGCGGGGAGAGCTGCGGGGAGCGGCGGCGGCGGGCGGCGGCGGCTCGGCCCCGGGTGCCCCAGGGGCTGCCTGCGAGCTGGCGGCGTCCCCGGGGCTCCTGCCCGGCGTGGAGCATCCTTCTTCCGGGCACCGGCTTGCAGCGGCACCGGCGGCGGCAGCGGCAGCGGCACCGGCATCAGCATCGACACGGACACCAACATCAGCATCAACGCCGGCACCAACACCGGCATCGGCAGTAGCGCCGACACCGGCAGCAGCACCGCCGGCACCAGTATCGGTATCGCTGCTGGCACCAGCCCCAGCGGAGCCCAGGTGAGCCGCTGATGGGTGGCGGGTGCTGGTGCCTTGGTTGCCCTGAGGCCCTGGGCCGCGGCAGTGGATGCCCTGTGCTCGTGGGTGCTGGGGTCCAGGCTGGGTGCCCACCCGGGGAAGCGGGTGCCCACCTGGGGCACCTCCATGGCAGCGCATCAGAGCGAAGGGAGGGTGAAGAGGTAGGAGGCGCAGGAGATGATAGTGGCCTCGGTGGGCAGATGGTTTTTGGGGGTATGAAACTTTGCAGCAGGCTGCGGTGCTGAGCAGGGTGGTGGAGTGTCTCTCGAAGGCTTGAGGGGGGATTCGTGTCCACCCCACCAGGGGCAGGGGGCTCAGGGGGGATTGGGTGAGCAGTGGTCAGGCGCTGAGCAAAGCTCATCCATCTCAGGGTGGGCACTTCAGATCAATCCCCATGGCCGCTCCTCTGTCCCAGCCTGGGACCCACCCTTGGTCTTTCACCCCCTGCCGCCTCCTCCCTATCAGGTCCTGTGGTCACCACTGCCCCCTCCAACCTTCCACCCTGCACCATCCTCATCTTGGCTACCCCAGCCCTCCCGACACCCCAGCTCCAGCCCTCAGCTTCCTGCATTAGAGCTTCCCAGATGATTTCAGGCCCAGGGAGCTGCAGGGGTCCCAGGCAGCAAGAGCCCAGGGAGAGCCAGCACAGGGCTGAGCCCTGCTTCATGCAGAGGACATGCTCATCTTGTGCCTCCTCCCAGGTGGCATCCTCTTGGGAGGAAAGGGCTTCCCCAGGGACAACCTCTCCTCGCTACCTTCAGGGCATTATTTTGGCAGGTTGCCCCTGCAGATGCTTGGATCTGGTCCCTTTGGTCCCTGGAGCTGGCTCGTGTCCCCTGGCTGTGTGGCAGTGCCACCGAGGAGGTGGTAGAGGCTGGGTGTCCTGTGCTCACCCTAAATACTCACAGACTATGACCTTGGGGCTGTCCACCAAGGGATGCCTGAACCCTTGCTGTCACAGAGGGCTGCCTGGACTCCTCTTGGAATGTCCTCCCTCATCATGACTGGGCAGGAGAGGTGGGAGATACAACACCGGGTGAAATGGCCCTACCACTGTCTCTACCCTTTATCTGCTTTGCAGCATCTCCCCCCAAAAAACAGGAGGTTTTGGAGGGGGAAGGGTGGTGGCAGAGCCAGGTTCTCCTCACTTTTTTAAACTGGGGAAGTCACAAAATTTCTTCCCCAGCTGGGATGCAGGGAGGCAGAGGGGGAGGCGGAGGAGGTGGCCAGGAGCTGGGGATGCTCAGCGGGAGGCTGTCAGTGGCTGTGGTTGCAGCCACCCTTGGGCGAAGCCTTGGCATTCGGCTCCCGGTTCACCTGGCAAAGCTCAGGCACCCTGTCCTGGCCCCCTGCTTGCTGGCAGGCAGGATGGGATGCTCGGGTTCCTTGTGGGGACATGGCACCATGAAGGATGGGGATGGGGCCACAGCCCTGTTCTGACCTTGGCTTCTCAGGCAGGCGGTTCCAGCGCCTAGCTCAGCTCGGGGGCGATGGATCCGGCTCTGCTCCATCAGGGCTAGGGATTTCAAGCTGTACCTCTGATCCCAGGGTGCCTGCACAGATTTCTTCCCTCCTTGGCTTTCGGTCCCTTCCCTGCCAGCTCCCCAGGGGCCAGGAGGGTGTCACTGGGTGGTGGGGAAGGTGCTGTGACAGCCACCGCATTGGAGAATCCAAATGATGCTCCTGGCATCTGTGCAGGGATGGGGGAAAACATCTGGATCACCTCCATGCAATGCCTTGCCACGGGAAAGGCCCCTCAGTCCCTCACGAGGGGATGCTGTCTGAGGAGCAGGACACCCTGGAAGATTTCCACCTCCTTTCTTGGATGAGTTGCAATGGGAAGGAGGAAATCTGCTGGCTGCCAGGGACCTGGGGAGAAGCACATGCCGGGGGCTCCCCAGGGAGACGGAGGTACCAGCTGCAGCACGTGGCCTGGGAAGCATCAGCTGGCTCTGCTCCCCAAAATTAATTATCTGGGTGCCTGCATGTGTCCCACCACATTTTTTTAAAAAAAATGTGTCCTGCTGCTTTGGGGGAGCTGGGGAGCCTCCTCTGAATTCAGTGCTGCTTTCTCAGGGCACCCTGCTGCCCTCTCGGTCCTCTCCTGGTGCCAGCCAGTGGCAGATGGAGAAAAGGGACCTTGTGCTGGGAGAAGTGGCTCGCTGGTGTGTGGTCGAGCCCGGGGCCATCCGGCTGCATTTCAGAAATGCCTGGCGTGTCACCCAGCCTGTGGCACTCCTGGCAGGGCACAGCCCAGCATGCCCTTGGTGGCACCCAGCTGGCACCCTGTGTCCCCACAGATCTCCCAGCCCCTGCCCCAGGCAGCCCATGGCCCGTGTCACAGCATCCTCATGCCTCCTTGGGTTTCCCCTGGCACAAATCCCTGTGCCACCCACACGCTGCACACCCACAGCCAGCAGAATCGAGGATGTCTCCATCCGCAGCATCTCAGATCAGGTCTGTTAGCTCCCACCCAGGATGCTGAGGCTGGAGCAGCTGAAGAAAAGCTATTTGGGGAGGAGGGAGCCTGAAACTGCTAAAGAATGAAACTTATTTCGATGTGGGTGACATGTTTATTATGCAAAATTATAGTTTGTGCAATCGTCGGAGCAGCTAACTAAAGGTTATGGTGCGAGCTGTATTACCCAGGGCTCAATCATTGTAATTACCTCCCATTAGATCACCTGCTTTGCAACTGAGATGTGTGGAAGGGGAAGCTCCTGTTTACCTCCCTTGGCTATGAGAGCAAGAGCCGATTTACCAGCGATGCTAGGTCCCTCTCTGTGGGGGCTGTGGGTGGGTTTCCATCATCCTCATGTGAAAGGGGCTGTTGAATTTTCCCTCTGGGACTCAAAAAGGACCCAAATGCAGGCAATGGGACTGAAAGCAGACCCATGGGGAGAGGGGTGTGGGGGAGACGAGCTCAGCCCTCCTGCACAACACCAGCACTTTTGCAGGGTCCTTGATGGGCACCCAGACCTCCCAGGGGAAATTCCTGTTCTCCTCCCACCACACCAGCAATTAAAGGTAATTAACTGAGGGGGGGTGTAGGCAGGGATGCTCACAAGCCCTGGGAGAGGTCACAGCCCACAGGCTGACAAACACCTGGCTAGAGCAGCCTGCATCCCTCCCTGGGACGTGGTGGGATCCCTGCCTGCATCCCTCCCTGGGATGCAGGATAGCATCTCCCATCTGGGAGGTGTGGGCAGGGGAACACAAGCCTATGGCCCAGGATGCTCATGTGTGGGCAGGGGAGCTGTCGTCTGATGGATCTGCACCCAAATTGATGTGCAGGTGAGGGTCTTGCTCATTGCTGTGCTCTTGCTGGATGTGTCTTCCTGCGTGGTGGTGCTGAGCTGGGTCACGTAGCTGTCACCTCCCCCATCACTGGGAAGCCAGGAACTGCCAACACCACTGGCACTGAGGATTTGCCATGTTCCCACAGTAAATAGCCACTACTGGAATATTGCTGGTGATTTGTTGGGTGCTTTTTGTTTTCCTAGTGCTGATGAGCAGGCAAGCTGGCAGGGCCAGCAGTGGCTGCAGGGTGCGGGGGAGACCTTTCTGCTGTCCCAGAGCTGCTTCCACTACAGTATTTTGCCCAGCCTGGGTGCCAGACCCTAGCAAGGGAGCTGCTTGTTCCTTCCTTGGGGATGGCATATTGCAAAGCAGCTCTATCTCTGCTGGCAGCAGCTTTCCCCAAGTCCTGCCTGCATCTTTGCACAAGGACCTCACACCCCCCAACTGCTGGGGAACAGAAGACCTGCTCTATATGATGGTAAAAGCTGGAGGTGCTTGTTATTAGCACAAAGCAAAGGAAAAAATTTCCTCTCTACGTTTCCCAGGGAAGAACTGGGAACCTAGGGGAGATGAGGTGGGGTGGGAAGCAGTGATGTGCACTGGGCTGGGAGCCCCAGGCTCCAAGAGGATGGAGAAGAGGACCTGGGATACGGTTATTCCGTCTCCATGTGAGCAGGTCCCAATACATGCCCCACAGCCAGCGCAGCTGGTTATCCATCCCCTCCCTCCTGCGCTGAGTTCTTGGGAGCTTTTAGGTGCAGGGTAAGTCCTCAGCAAAGCCCAGCAACCATGCTGTGCTGCCAGCCCATGTCCTCATGCCTCTGCCAGCTGAGGTTTCAGTGCTTTGCTCTTTTATAAGAGCAACGCAGGGTTGTCCAGGAATGAAATTAGGATGGTCCAGAGGGCATCACATTTTCAGGTTTCCTTCATGCTTTCAGCATCTGCCCCCAGGATAACCCATGTGCTGCTCCCATGGGAGAAGATGCCTTAATTTTATCTATGTATTGACTTGTAGGAGATGCTGTGCTGGGCAGAGCTGTGTTGGGATTAAACCACTGAGTCCTCTGGAGCACATTTTCCTGGCCCAATCCAGGTCTGCAGGATCAAAATGAGATTTTCTCTGTGCTCACTACCCTTTGGGAAAGCCAAGCCATGATGTGGGACATGGAGGTGAGCACCTCAAGGTCTGCAGGCACCCAGATTTGGGTTGGTAGCACTTGGTTTGCCCTGCAGATGCTTGGAGAAACTTTGGGTTGGGATGTCAGCGAGCGCATGAGCTGGTTTCACTCTTACCCTGGAGCAGGACTTGCTCTGATTTGCATTTGCAGCATTATAAACCAAAGTGACAGTTTATACAAATAGCCTGAAATCCTGTCTGGAGAGACTCGGGTTGGATTTTATTTTTTTTCCTGGCTTTCGTGAGGGTATTAAACAGAGCTGAACTCTGCCATCATCCCCAAGTGCAATGAGACCAGGACTGATAGAGCAATAACACACCTTTCGTTTCTCCCACTGATTCCATCCTATGGATGCCAGCAGCAAAAAACACCTCTTGTGCTCATCTCCCTGTTGGCATCCAGGAATTACAAGGAATGAAGATTGTCAGTGTCCTGTTTTGGAGTCCTTCATTCTCTTTGCCTTGAACAGGAATTTAGCTACCACTATCAAATGAGCCTGGATAAGCCCTGCTGCAGAGCCAGTGAAGGGAAGTGTTTATGCTCAGTCTAGGCTGGCGTTAGCTAGGACACATTTCAGTGTGAAAAAGAAATTTCTAAGCCCTACAACTGCAGAAAAAAATCCTAAAAAAATAAGTCAGCCCTAAAGCATGCAAGAAGGAAACAGAGGGAGAATGGATGGTCTTTAAAAGTGAGAGAGTGAAGGATGATCTTCAAAAGCATCCTTTTAACCCAGGGAGAGGTTTGGGTGGAATAATTCAGAATTGTGGTATGAGCCGGGGTGGAACGGAGCCTAGACCTGGTCCTGCCCACCTGCAAGGCACTGATGGGGACCAGAGACGCAGCAGGGGAAAGGCAGAAGAGGGACATGAGGATGATGAGGGGGATGTCAAGGTGATGGAAGGGAGGAAGAGACACTTCAGCATGCCCCAGACCAAAGGATGAGGCAATTCAAGAACAAGTGGGAATTGCAGAGAAGAGGGAAAGCCAGCCATGCTGTGAGGATGGATGCGCCAGAGTAGGAGCAGGGAGGAAGGTCAAAGTGCAAAGCAGGACACAATGGGAAGGGCTTAGAGGGTAACAAGAATTACTGCTGTAAGTACATTAGTCTAACGAGAAAGATCCGCTGCTCAGCACCGAGGAGAGGCAGTGGGAGCCCTCATGTTGGATGCCTTTCAGGCAACAGTTTGCTGGAAAGTGCATCAAATGGAGGGGCCACCTCTGCGGGCACTGTGATGTGCTGGACCTTCTCAGGCTGGGCCAGAGATCTGGGGAGCTGCCTGTGTAACCTCATCTATGAAAACCTGCTGGAATGATTCCTCAGAGCTTTGAGAAGGAGCTGAGGCCACATGGTGAGGAGGAGCCAGGGAAAAATGAGGGGAAAAGTAGTATGAGACCTTGATGATGCTCCAAGCATCTTGGCAGAGGTTCACGTAGATCCCTGCTTTCCTCTGGACTGTGACACCGCTACTCAAAAGGTGCCAGGCAGCCCCCAGGCTGGCCCAGGCACCTTCCCAGCCCACCCAGAATCCTGGTGATTTAGGGACAGAAGTGCCAGTCCATGGTCAGTTTTGCTGTCAAGGGTAGGCTGCAGAGTGCCAGCATCCCCCCATGGGCCAGTGCTGGCAGCCGCATCCCGCCCAGCACTGCTTCCAGGAAGGATCATCATCTCTAGCTTCGGCTAGAACTTCCTTGTGCTCTGCGCTTGAAGCAAAACCTGTTTTTCATGTAGTTCTGCATCTCCAGGTTAAATACCCCTGCACCAGCCAACATTCCTGGGGCCTTTCCCTCCCTGCCCTGGAGACAGTGAGTTTGGGACAGTATTTATTCCCATCCTTCCCTTTTGCCTAGATCCTGGGAGCAGTTTATGGGCTGCTGGCAGCTGACAAAACCCAATTTCTACGTGGCAGCAGGTGCCTGCTCAGCATCTCCTGGGTTCTGGCACCATCAGCACTGCCGCTACATCGGGCAGGAATGCTGCTGCCTGCAGCCACATCCCTCGAGATGAAACCAGCAGGACCAAACCTGTTGCCTCCGTGGGAGATCTCTCAGCTCTCCAGATTTTATCCTGTGTTTAATTATTGCCATCTGGTGTTCCAGACTCCAGGGGCTACTTGGTCTGTCTGGTGGCTGTCTGTCTCTGGTTAGATCAGCCCCGTTGGATTTTCCTCCTGCGTGGACTCATTGCTGATTTTCCTGGATGATGCTCTCATTCCCTTCTGATCTGGGCAGCTATTTCCTTCCTGGCTTGCAATGCTCATTTAATTCAACATTACAGTTACACCTCACTAAATCCTTCCCATTGTTTATCATCTCTTAATAACATCACCATCATGGGTTTGCCAGTGAATTTTTGAAGGGTTCACACTGGGCTGCAGCATTTCCCACTTGTTCTTGGAAGGGCACAGCACAGACCCTGTAACATGAATTAAACAAGCATGAAGAACCCTCTTATAAAGAAAGCCAAGAATATTAAATGGCCCAAACCCCCACTTCCAGATGAGCTAATGACCCTTCAACCCCTTAGATGCTGAAGAAGATGCCTGTCATTAAATTAATCCTTAAGAAAACTTTACAGCCATTGCTGTAACATCTCCCCAGTCCTAAGCATCTGGTTCATGTGCCCTGGGAGGGAGAAGGCGTTTGGCAAAGCTGTCCAGTGTTGTGTGGTCATGGTGCTGACTGCAAGGTGTCCCGTGGTCCCTGAGCTCCAGCTGCTGGCTCCGGCAGCAGCCACAGATGCTACTTCAGGTGACTTGGTGAGTGTGGTCTGATCCCTCCACCCCCAGCACCTCCAGTGGCTGTGTTAGAGGAGACATCCCTGCCTCGATTGCTGGGGAGGATCCATGGATGTGCTGCCCATGGAGGCGTCTGACCCTGAACTTGGTCTCTGGCTACTTCATCCCCAGGGTGTTTCACGCCTTCCTCTGCCCATTCAGCATCTTCCTTCCTTCCTCCAAGGTTTTTATATTCAGGGAAATGTGAAATTAGAGCAAACCCTTGTGCAGGAATGACACCACACTGCGGGGAAGACCTCCACCACCAAACCCTGCTGCCCATCCTACCCCAACCCCCACGGAAGGGACTGAGCTCCTAACGCCTTTGGCTGGTTTCCCCCCATTGATGGCAAAGCCCATGTCTGGCATGGGGTGGCCGTGGCGTGCCATGCCTGTCACTGCCTGTGCCTGGTGTCACCCTATGCCTGGTGGTAGGGAAAGCGGTGGCTGTTTCCCACACAGGTCAGTCCCTTGGCTGGGTCCAACCTGCAGTTCCCCGGCCCAAGGCTGGTAGAGGAGGAGGAAGAGAGGGAAGAGGAAGAGGGGGTTGGATGCTTCTCACCCCAAAACACTCGCCTTCCCAGGGCTGATGCTCTGGGTCTCAGCAGAGATGTCCAGCTGTAGCATCTCCGACACAAGCCGTGCATTTTGGCTTTTTTGGACTTGGATGCGTAGGTTTGGAGCAAAAAGCAGGCAAACAGGGAGCAGCAGCTGGGGCAGGAGCCCTTTCCCCTGCTACTCACAGACACAGGAGCTCCCCAGGCTGCTCCAGGCTTCAAACACTATAAAGATGAGCAGTGGGGCAGCACCTGAATTAGGGCTCAGGAGATGTTTCATGCAGCAGTTCATCCCGCAAGGAGCTTGGATGCCAAAGGCAAAATGTAATCCTGCCCAGGCAGCCTGGACACTGGGTATGGGGTGAGGATCTGCAGCAGCGCGTGATGGGGAGCAGCACATTCCGGCCACAGTGGGATGGCAAGACCTTGCTTCTCTGCACTATCATCTTGTGATCACTTTGCATCTCACCCACTGGCCTTCAGCCAGACCAACACCTTCCCCTCTTGTGCTTTAATCGGTTGTCGCTGCAGCTAAATGTTGTTGCTGAGCATCACCAGTCCAAACCAAGCAGCTGAGCACATGCCCATGGTTCTCACACATGTGGCATGAGAGTGTCAGGGCGCAGTGGCACCATGGGGATGGAGCCCTTGTGTTGGGGAGAAGTTGTGTTGCATGAAGATACCTGAGGTCTGGGGGCAATCCAGCCTGGATACGGCCTTGTAGGACATTTTCTGGTGCCCCAGTGGCTTCTGTGCAAGAGACAGCTTTTGCTACAGTGGAGGCTGGCTTGATTACTGGCCTGTGTCATGTCCTCCCTCCACCTTTTTCCAGTATCTTCCACCCCAGCCCATCTCCAGGACGGATTAAGGTTTATTTCTGCCCTATCCTTCTATATCCCATTAGGGTCATTAAAGCAGGAGCCCATGGCCCCAAGGACCTTCCATGTGACTCCAGGAGCTTTTTTAAGTTGAGACCATGATAAGCCTCCCAGAAACAGTCCCTGCTTAGAGGGGGAAATCACCAAGCAGAGGCAAGGGGTTTATGCAATGTTATTTGCTCAGCGCTGGGTTGGATTTGCTGCCTGTGGGACTGGCAGGATGTGGCAGCGTTCGGCATGGGGCTGGCATTAGCACCTTGGACCTTGTTCCCAAGGGAGCCCAGGGATGCAGGGGGACAGCCCCATGGGTTCCCCCTGACAGTGATGCTGCATCCCAGGAGTGCTCACCCCCACCAGGGGTTTCTGTCCCCTCCAGGGACCCCGCAGCTCTTCTGTCTGTACCAGCATTAAAGTCCTGATCTCTCTGTGTGACTTTTTGGTGTGCTGGGTGAGTGTACCATATGTAACCTCTGCTCATGTCCCAGGCACCCAGTCACCAGCGTCACTGGGGGTGTTTAGCTGCGGGAAGATGGGCAGGATCCAGCCTGGTCTTGAAGGCTGTTTATTGCCCGGTTCTCCAGTGCCTGAGCCAGCAGGAGCGGCTGGGGCTGCCGGGAAGGGAGCTTTGATGCAGCCCTGCAGGTCTCCTGCCTTGCTGGGATGTGCAAAGAGTCAGTCTGTGTGTGTGTGTGCGCGCGCAGTGTGTGAGCACGTGTGCATTCATGTGCCTATGCTGCTGTGCATGCACGCCTGCGCATGTATGACTTTATGCATGTGTGTGTGAACATACATGTACACACATGTGTGCATGTGTGTGCTTGTGCATGCTGTCATGCTCACACCATCACACATACCTGGTGTGTGAGCCCCAGCTCACCCCAACCCCGGCTCCCAAAGGGTTGCCAGGGGAACACGGTGGGTGCTCCAGCACTGACACGGATGCTGCCCGCTGCCCACCCATGTCCTGGTGCCAGGGCTCAGCAGCTGCTGGGCCAAAGGCTCCCACTGGGTGAGCAGGAGGTGCTGTGGCATGCTCTGTGCCAGATGAGGGATGTGAACTCGAACGTGTGATGTGTGATGAGAAACTCTGTGACCAGGAGATGACACAGCTCTGGCATCAATGGGAGCTGGCAAAAGCCCTCACACTGACATAGCATACAGCACACACAGCATGCACATGTATGTCAGGGGTGCCATGCATGCAGACACATGTGCTACAATGCACCATGTATGTACATACAAGTGCCAAGGGATGCAAAGCGTGCACATACATGTGCTATGGGACACCATTCATGGACATGTGTACCAGAGAGCACCATGCATGCACACTCTGGGGCTCAGCTCCAGCTGCATGTATGTGTGCACTCACAGACAACAGCCTGGCCAGAGGTGATGCATGCAAGCATGCACATACATGTGCCAATGCACACACAAATGCATGCAGGTCCAGAGTGCCACAGATGGTGCATAGAGCATCACACCTCCGCTGTGCCATTGCCATGGCACAGCCACAGCTCACAGGGCCACCAGCCCTGTCCCCATCACACACCCAAGCCTCATTCCATGCCTCAGTTTCCCCACCTGAGAAGGTCCTGGGTCCTGCCCCATGTGGGGCAGCTGCCCTGTGACTAATCATCTCCTGGGTTAATCATTCATTTCTCCTCATCGCACGCAGCCAGGGTGACTTGTCCTGCTCGGCACGGTGCCTGTACCCAAGGACTCGGGGACCTTGGCTCGTCCTCTGCTGAGAGTGATTCCCAGGCGGACACTGGTGAGTTCATGCCCCCCCAGCAGGACAAGCTCTCGCTGACACCAGCTTGGGGACACCAGTCCCAGCATTGCCACCAGTGTCCGGCCTGGAGGGGATGGGGCTCCTGGGGTGATGGCTTGGGGGTTCCTGCACCCCATGATTGTTTGGGGAGGGTGGAGGCCACCCCGTCCCTGCCAGGTCCTGTGCCACCCCCTGCCTGCAGCCACAAAACCCTTCTGCAAAAGTCCACATTATTTACCAGCACCGAACAAACATCCTGGTAAGGTGCTGGCAGTGGCACGTTCTGGGGCCAGCTCCATGCCGGTGGGATCTGCATGGTGTTGGGGGCTTCCCGGGAGAGCCTCCCACCCACCCAGAGAGATGCCAGCATTGCCGCCGCCTGCTCTAGGTCAGCAAGTGCTGCTTTCCAAGGGACATAGTGGGGTCCCTAGGTTGGGGACAATGTGCCCTTGCCCCCTGGCACTGCAGCTGGTCCCGCTGTGCCCTCTCAGCCTTCCTTGCTGTCCCACCTCCATGTCCCTATCCCTGCTGTCCAGCCATCCTTTGCTGCCATCCCCTCTTCCTGCCTGCCCACCAGGGATGAGGGGTCCCTGCCTTTCACAGCCCAGCTCGGTGTGGCCCCCCCGGGAGGAGGGTGCTGGGTGCTATGGGTGCCCTGTATGGGGATACAGCCTCTCCCACCCCCGGGCTTGCTCCCAGCTCCCTCCCCCACACCCCTTTGGCACCAGCCCCATTGCTGACCCCCTGCTCTGCCTCCCCCCAGATTGGAGCCAGAGGGGTCCCAGCCAGGAGTCCCCATACCCTGTGGGGTCCCTCCCTGGCTGAGTGACATCGGGAGTGGGAACTGCCAGGCCAGGGAGTGGAGCAGGACCCTGGGCACGGGCAAGACGCAGCGCCAGGCCAGGCTGGAGGGTGCCCGGTAAGGCTGCCTGGGATGGGACCCCCTCTTCTTCCACGATGCAGTGACCATGTGAGGATCACAGCACCCAAAGGTGCCAGCCCTAGGGGTGGGGGGGGGTTCCACAGGCAGGGTAACCCCTGCCTTGGCTCCTGGAGAGCCTGCAGTCAGGGTGGGCAGAGGGAGTTGTAGAGGGCTGAGCCCTGGGCAGCTGCAGGCAGGGGATGCTGCCTGCCTGGAACTAGAGCATCCTGCCTGGACCAGGGTCCCCTTTGCCCTCCATGCCCAGAGGGGCTGACAGAAGGGGACCGTGTCTCCCCAGGGTTAGCATGACTGAGGTGGAACCTGTGCTGGACTTCGCATCCTCTGGGAGAACAGGCCGGCGCAATGCCTTGCCCGACATCCTGGGCTCACCGGCCGGCGTCAGCCCCTCCGACCTCCCCCTCAAGCTGGCTGAGATGTCCCTGAACGCAGGTAGGCGATGAGGAAGATGAAGGATGATGCAGGGCGGGCAGGAACTGGGGTTGCTCATCCCCTTGTCTCTCCTCACAGGCAGTGCCCAGGAGATGCAGTCGCCCTCGGCAGAGATGCCCCCTCCACAGGCCACCAGTCCTGAGCTGAAGGACACGTCCTAACCCCACTCCCCGGGGTGGACATTGCTGACCAGCAGAGGAAAGAGGCCATGGAGCATCCGCTCCGCTTTCCTGGCACGGCCGGAGGCTGCTGGGTTTTTCTGGGTGCTACCGCGGCGAGACTGTTGGGCGTCACCCCCCTGCCATGGGGGGAGCAGCACATGGCGGGGACCTGCCATGACAGAGGGGCCATTCCCACCCACGCCCTGGGCAAGGACCCGGGGGGGGGGAGAGGAATTTTTTTTGCCTTCCTGGCATGGAGGAATATTTTTCTTCTGGGTCATTTGGCAGAGCCAAGCACAGGGGGTTCACCGCGGGGGGTGGGGGGGGGGGGGATTCTCCTTGTCACAGGAGCAGCCCGCGGGTGTTTCTAGCTGAGTGTGGTGTTCACTGTGATGTTTTGGGTACCACCTCCGTCTCCTGGCCTTTCTTCCTAGGTGATGCAGGAGCTTTGTTCAAGATGGGGGGGAAGCATGACACAACTCCAACACCTCGCCCAGCCCTTAAGCAAAGCCCCCCCGCCAGCAGCCAGCACCTTGCTGTGTGTTCCCACCAAGAAGGGGAGCACCCCAGGATGGTCCCTGTCCCGGGGGTGTGGGGTCTCGGCTCCTGGGGACAGGGTGCTGCTGTTTTAAGCATCCCCAGCCTTGTGCTGTCCCTATGCCAGAGCTACCCATGGGTCCACACGGCTGCTCCCCTCCTGCCCTGGGATCCCCCCCTGCCGTGTCCTGGGGAAACCCGAGAGGGAGAAGCAGCAGCAAACGGGGCCAGCTGGGTCTTGCGGGCACTCTGGGGATGTGCACGGAGCCGGGCTTTCCCAGTCTCTGGCCGTGCTCCCCAAAACCTCTACTTCTGCTGATTGGTGGGATGGGGACCAAGGGGCTGGGGGAGGCAGGAGTCTGGGAAGGACTGGGATCGCCTGGATCCTGCCCACGCCAGGGGCTGGTTTCCCAGGCTGGGGTTTGCTGGCTGGAGGCTGGAGCCAGGCAGTGTGGTTGCATGCTGTGCTGGACCCATCTCCGTCACAGATGGTCACCTATAGCTGTCGCTGTGTGACCAGCAAAGAAAGCCCAAAGCCCAAGTCCATGCTGGCCACCACCCGGGTGGTGACTGGGTGCAGGAGAGCTGTGCGGGGCCACAGGCAGGGCCACTGTGTCCAGCAGCACCCAGCCCCAGCACCCCAGGGTGGCCCCAGACACCCCCAGGATCTGGGGCAAGGACCCTTGCTGTGGAGGCCAGCACGGGCCAGGACATAGCGTCATGTGTGTGTGGGCATCCGTGTGCATGGGCATCCGTGTGCATGGGCATCCGTGTGTGCGTGGGCATCTGTGTACGTGGGCATCCGTGTGCATGGGCATCCATGGGCATGGGCATCTGTGTGCGTGGGCGTCTGTGTGCATGGGCATCCATATGTGTGGGCATCCGTGTGCGTGGGCATCCATGTGTGGGCATCCATGTGTGGGCATCCATGTACATGGGCATCCGTGTGTGTGGGCATCCGTGTGCGTGGGCATCCGTGTGTGTGGGCATCCATGTGCGTGGGCATCTGTGTGCAGGGGCATCCGTGTGCGTGGGCATCTGTGTGCATGGGCATCCATGTGTGGGGGCATCCATGTGTGTGGGCATCTGTGTATGTGCATGCGCATAGGTGTCTGCATGCATGGGTGCCTGTGCGCATGGAGCACCCATGTGTGTGGGGACCTTTCTGCATCCATGTGCATGGGTGTTGTGCACATGGGTGTCAGTGTGCATTTGGGTGCGTGGCTGTGTTCATGGGTGCTCCTGTGGGTATGTGTCCATGTGCGTGGGCAGCCATGTGCATGTATGTTTATGTGCATGGATGTCCATGCATGTATGTTTATGTGCATGGTGAGTCTCTGTGAGCATGGGTGTCCACAGTGCGGGAACTTCTGCAGCTGGGTGGGGATCCATGTGCATGTGTGTTCATGCATATGGGTGTTCCTGTGGGCGGGTGGCTGTGTGTGAGCAGCTGTACATGTGAATGCCCACGTCTCATGGTCCCGTTGACTCTGGGGGAGGGTAGGAGCACGAGTGGGGACTAGGGCTGTGTGGATTTGGGCCACTGACACCCAGGAGGTCAAGGAGACAGTCCCACAGTTCCTGCCATCTTTGTCCTCCCCTGCCTGCAGCTGTAGGGGTGGGTGTGCACAGGGGGTCTGGCTCCCCGGGAACTTGTTCAGAGAATCAATCACCCACCTTTCCCTGGGTAGCCGAGCCATGCAGGATGTCCCAGCTAGGGCTGGGGGACACCCATCACACGGGGTCTGGTGCCTGTTCCCCCCAGGGACACGATGAGAAGGAGTGCCGCTCAGTGGCAGTGCCGACGGGAGGAGCTGAACACGAGCTCCCGGCTATTTTTGGGTGTCTGAGGTGACACCTTGGGGCCAGAGAGGGGGACAAAGTGTCCCCAGGTCCCTTCCAGACCTGGTCACTTTGACCTTGATGTCCCCAAGACAAGGGGGACACGCTGCAGCTGCAGGGGTCGAGGAGACCCAATCCCCCCAGCTGGGACACGCCGCTGCCTTGGGATGGGGCCAAGGGACACCAACCTCACCACCACAGGTGACCCCCTGGGCACTGGGCAGGGACTGGGTGTTGACTGGCCCTGATCCTGCTGTCACTGGAGCCCAAAGCAAGGGGACATGTGGCAGGGGGCATGCTGTAGGTCCAGCAGCCCCATTGTTGTCCTTGTCCCCAGTGTCCCCCAACACACAGAGCATCACTGGGAACACAGGTGTGTCCCCACACACATGGGGTAGGGACAGGGTCACACATCTGTGTGTGTGTCCCCACATACATGGAGCAGGGACAGGGTCCTGTGTCCACACACACACATGGAGCAGGGGTGGGGTCACATGTGTACCCCCCCTCACACACACACTGAGCAAGGACAGGGTCACACATGTTCTCACACACACACGGAGCAGGGACGGGGTCACACATGCCTCCACACTCCCCTGGATGCCTGACCTTCCACCCTGGCACGTGCTGCTCCCTGTGCCTCAGTTTCCCCAGCTCAGCCTCCCTGTCCCCAGAACACATTGCCCCAAAAGACACTGCCATTGCCAGCATCCCCATGTCCCAGCCATGACCCACAGACCACAGGCAGCATCTGCCCCCACTCCTGGGGGCTACCATGGGCCAGGAGGCACACACCAACCCTGCCTCAGTTTCCAGCCCCCACGCAGCCCTGTGGCCACCCTGCCCTGCCGGTGCTGAGGCTGTACACAACTCATGACACAACTGACCCACTCTGCTCCTCCCATCCCTGACCCGACCGGACCCTCCACGACCAGGGGTGCCGGGCAGAGGCTGGTGGCCAGTGGTGGGTGGCGGGTGACCTGGGCCGAGGTGGCCGCTGGCAGCGCTGCCGGGGAGTATTTCTGGAGCGGTTGTGCTCTTTCCAATCATGTGATGAGGACATTATTTAAGGCGGCTGCGAGGCCGGCAGGCAGCTGCGAGCTGGGCGGTGCAGTGCCACGCTCAGAGCCGGCTGGACCCCTGGGCCCCCCCATCCGCGCGTGTGGCTGTGTGTCCCCCCCGCACCCCCTCGCCATGGTTGACGCCTTCGTGGGCACCTGGAAGCTGGTGGATACGGCCAATTTCGATGAGTACATGAAGGCACTGGGTGAGTGGGGAGGCTGGGGGGGGCAGGGAGTCAGGACAGAACCTCTTTTTTTTTTTCCACATTTCCCCTCAACCAATCTGCCTGGCCCACGGGGGTCTGGCAGGGGGTCTGCAGGCACTGGCGAGGTCACTGCTGCCTGGGTGGGGTGCTTTATGGGGGCCTCTACCCCCAGGGACTTGGGCTGGGTAAAGGGGTCTCATCCTTCCCCTGCCCCCTGCTCCCTCAGGGGCAGCTCTTGGGAGCAGGTGGAGGGATGGGACACCACCCGAGGGTGCTGGGAGCTGCCCAGGACCCCTCCAGCCTGAGCCTCCTCCCTGAGCCCCCCATCACCCAGCCCTGCCCCTGTGCAGCTCCTGGGCAGGGCAGGACCCCCATCCCAGAGTGATCTGGGAGGGGGGTGACACCGGTGCCCCGCCCCCAGCCCCAGAGCTGGTGGGTGCTGGTGCAGGATCCATCCCTGAGCACACCCAGGCACCCCCTTCTCCACCTGTGCCCCGGAGCCCCCCAAGCACAATAGGCACACATGGGGCTCCCCAGGACTGTGGGTGGGAGCAATTTTGGAGTTTTGGGGTTCACACACACCCCCATCACGGGGAGGAAGAACTCCAGGGTGATGCCGGCAGGGACTAGAGGGTGACAGCCACATCCTGCCCCTCTACGCATCCTCAGCCCCCCCCCCCTCCCCTTGCACCCCACAGGTGTGGGCTTCGCCACCCGGCAGATGGCCGGCCTCACCAAACCCACCACCATCATTGAGGTGGATGGCGACAAGATCACGGTGAAGACCCAAAGCACCTTCAAGAGCACGGAGATCAGCTTCAAGCTGGGCGAGGAGTTTGACGAGACCACAGCAGATGACAGGCATGTCAAGGTGAGCCCCCAAGCCCTAACCCCCACATCGGAGCCCCCAGAAAGGATCTGTGCGCTCTGCTGGATCCAGCCATCAGCTCTGGGCTCTAGGGCTCCATTGGTTTTGCCTATGGAAGGGAAAAACCTCTTTGCAAGTTGTGCTGGTGCTCAGCCCTGTCTCATCCAGCCACCCCACCACCACCCCACCTTCACCCCGTTTTGCAGCTGGGTTTCCCCCAGGGAGCTGCCCAGTTTGGAGCTGACGAGAAGGCTGTGCAACAGCCAGGCTTGCAAATGCCAGCTGCCTGCCCGGGGGTTTGCTCAAGAGGAGGTGAGGGGACATGCTGGGGTGGCAGCAAGCATTGTCCCCACTCCAGGGTGGGGGGGAAGGGGCACAACGGCTCTTTGCTGAACCCCCTCTTTTCTTGTGTGACACAGCAGGCAGCTGGAGTAGCTGTGCAATCCTGCCCGGACAATGCTTCCCTAGGGGCTGATGCCTCCCCGAGGGTCCCTGGGGAGGACAACATCTCTCACATCAGGCTGTTCCTCCCCTTAAGAACAAGGAAAAAAAAAAAAAAAAAGGTGCTTTCATGGCCTCTCCCCCACCCCGCTGAGACATTTTCCCTTGCAGGACTGATCCAGCCCCTAGTTTTTCCTAGTTTCTCAGCTGCTGGTCCTATGCACTAAGTATGCCATGCATGGAGCAGCTGGCCACCCTGTGCCCCCACCCAGCCCGGGTGGCAATTCAGGGGGTCCTTGGGGCTTGTTGGACACAAACCCCCTTCACAGCCCCAAAGAGGCAAGCACAAGGGCTGGGCACAAAGCAAGGATGGGCTGAAACAGGGAGAGCATGAGCAAGGCGGTAGCACTGGGTAGATACGGGGCAGCACGTCCCTGCCTGCAGCTCTGCTGCCACTCAACCCCACCAGAGCTGGCAGAAACTAAGTTCAAAGCAGCAGAGATGTGCAGCCTGCTGTGAGCCCCTGCCTGCAGCCCAGGGCACACAGCAGAGGCCAGGATGGCTGCTCAAGATGGGTCAGGTGGGGGGTGCTGAGTCATAGGGCACCCGGGATGTGTGGGGTCCAGGGCTGTGGGGCACCCCAGCTCTGCTGGAGCCAAGTTGTGGGGGGATCCAAGCTGTGTGGAGACCCTGGCTGCAGGGCACCCAAGCCGTGGGGAGACTGAGCTCTTAGGGGACACACCCCAAGCCATGGGGGGCACCCAAGCTTTGTGGGGACCTGGGCTGTGGGGGCACCTGAAGGGCAGCACCCTACTCTTGAGGAGCTAGGTAGGAGGCAAGGGGCAGGATGGGGCCATTGCCTGTCCTGGCACAACCCACACTACGCTGCCCCGTGGCTGTGCCCAGCCGAACCTTGGCACCAGCCAGGCTCTCGAGGCTGAGTCAGCAGCAGCAGCTGTGCAAACAGTAGCCCCAGCGAGCAGAGGCGTGTTTGCTGGATCAGCCCCTCCAATAACTCTTGCCGAGCCCTCTGGCATCAGGGGAGGCTTTGGTTCAAAGCACTGATACCTGCCCTACCTCTCTGATCCCCTCTGGCACCAAAGCCTCGCTTGGGAGTGGCTGCAACGAGGTCCCAGTAGCCCTGGAGCAGTATGCAGCCCCAGGTCAGGGTGGGCAGGGTCACCGTGACAGTGCCCACAGTGGGGTTACTGGGGAGCAGCCGAGGCCCTTGACCCAGCCAGCAGACAGGGCAGGATCCAGCCTGTGCTGAACTGGGCTGACAAAGTCAGGCAGGATGCTGCCAGATGGGTACCCCAACAGTGGCACCAGTGGCCTGACCCTGAGCCCCATGGGGCTCCAGGGCGAGCACAAGGATGCCCAGCATCGTCCCCTCTGAGGGACAAAGTCCCCAAGAATCAAGAAACCCCAGGGAGGAGGGTAATGGTGGGTCTTGCTCTCTCCCCGCAGTCTGTGGTCAAGCTGGATGGAGGCAAACTCATCCACGTGCAGAAGTGGGACGGGAAGGAGACATCGCTGGTCCGGGAGCTGAAGGATGGTAAATTAATTCTGGTAAGGAAATAGAAATGGGTTTAGATCAGAGAGGTTCAGAGGGCCGGCTAGGAGCTGCACCACCTCAGCACAACTAACCTCCCCGCCACTGTTTCTGCCACCAGACTCTCACCATGGGCAACGTCGTCTCCACCCGCACCTACGAGAAGGCGACATAGATGCCATCTCCAGCTCCCTGCACATCACCTGCTGCCCCCTGCATTGCCTCCATCCTTGCCCCGTGCCGGGCATGGCTTGCTGTGCTCTCAGAGCCCACTGCAGCCACTGGGGCTGCCTGCTGCCCCTGGCCCCATCACCTCAGACTTGGGGCTTGGGTGGTGGTTTCAAGGTTTGGTTTGGTTTTTTTATTAATAATGGGAAAAACCCACTAATAAAGGCCATGTTGTTACAGCTCTGTGATCAGTTTACTTGGAAAAAGGCACATGCTTGCCCATAGTGTTGAGCCACACTGGTCTCAGCCAGTCTGTGGGAAGGAACGTGGGAGTTAAATCCAGTCCAGACACTCTGGAAGCAATGGGGATATGACCAGCGATCCAAGTAGCCCATCTCAGGCAGTTCTCTAAGCTGTGGAAAAAAGAGATGTTGTTATGGTTAGAAACGTGCTTTTCCAGAGAGAATATTAGTTTACCCACACTGCAGCTCTGCCATCAATCATCCACGATCCAACCAGGCACGCTCCATCCCAGCGAGAGCAATCTTTCCGCCACCAGTGCAGGCAGGCACTTGCTGCCAAAGCATCAGCTGATGGTGCATGCCAGCAGCAGCCGAGCCAGGAGTCAAGGTCACAAGCACTTCATGCCTGCGTCTGGAAAGGGAACTGGCCCAAGCGGGGGGGATTCAGCCATGGGCAACTGGGGCAAGAAACGCTGGAAAGGGCAAAACACAGGGAGAAAGGGCAGGCTGCCTCCAGCAACACCAAGCCCTCCTCCTGCTACATCAGCAAGGCAATCGCCAGCCCCACCCTCCCTTCCCAGCAGAGCCAGAGGTAAGAGGAGTGACCCGGCTCCCCCCATTCTGTTCAGCACATCTGCCCTGGCAGCAACGGTGCTGCTTGCAGCAAGACTTCCTCTGCGGTCACTGTAGCCCAGAGCAACCATAGACAGTGCAGGACAGCCCAGCCCTCTGCCATCCCTTCCCCCCTGACCTTCAGCTCCAGTTACAAGATTTATGCTCCAGCTGCTCCTCAACAGAAGGCACCAGGCTTCTCATGGGAGTCACCTCATCACACACCCCCTTCCCACCCTGGGGAACCTCTGAAAGCAGCCAGGACAGGTCTCATCCACTCCCACACAGCTAGCCCTATTTTTTCACTGCCCAAGATGAAGCATGGAGCATACAAATGAAAAGACTCAGTACAAAGTACAACTGGAGATTGGAGAGATTTATTTTCCATCACTTACCAAGGCAGCAAACAACCACA
Organism: Falco peregrinus; assembly: GCF_023634155.1. Taxonomy (NCBI): domain Eukaryota; kingdom Metazoa; phylum Chordata; class Aves; order Falconiformes; family Falconidae; genus Falco; species Falco peregrinus. The sequence goes on from NC_073723.1 coordinate 122,083,002, forward strand.
GTTAATGTTTACTTAAAATATCCCCACTCACCCATTCGCTTCTCACTCTTCCACTCCCAATGTTTGCAGACAAAACGAGTGAGGCTGGGGGAAGGCCTGCAGGCCAAAGTCAAGCAGCTCCACACCATTACCAGCTGGGAGGATGTAGCCCCATCACAGAGCCCAGCAACAGCCACCCCTGTCCCTCAGGGTGGTGTGAGGAGAGGCAGGAAGAGCACGGCTGTGCCACTCCAACTTTTACAGGCCACTGGATAGGAGCTGATGTCATGCAGGCTTGGTGCAGCTGGCCGCGCTGTCCAGGGGAGCGGCCGAGTGCTGGCAGCCTACCCAGCGAAACATGAGGCTACAGGATGGGAGAGGTGCCGACAAAGGGGTGTAATTAGCTTATTTTGGCAGGAGTGCCTACTGATGGGAGAAAACAGCAACCTGCCCCTAAGGTAACAGAGAACAACCTGCATCAAAGTCAACACCTGTGACACTGCACACCAAGCATTACTTTTAGAAAGAAACTCCTGGTCCCTGAAGCAAGGGGTGCGCTGAGTCAGTTGTGCTGGCTCCTCGTGGTGTGCACCAGGGACTTGCCATTCCAGCACCCCACCTGCCTGCCCACTCAATCCCAGGGCTCCTTCTTGTGCTTCTTTTTCTTCTTCTTCTGAGCCTTGCTGGGCTTCCCAGAATGCTTGCTCCTCTTGCTGGCTGGCTGAGCCCCATCGCTGTCTGAGTCTGACTCAGAGAACTGCTTATTCTTGTGCTTCTTTTTCTTCTTCTTCTCCTAGAAAATGAAAGAAAACAAATAAAAAGCCTTGCATGTGGGAAAACTGTCAGTTGTGCTCACCAGGGCACTGAGACACTTTCTGTTCCAAATGCCTTATAAGCTACGACTGGGTGAGCCTGTTCCTACCCGGAAAGTGCATGCAGCTTCTGCCCCAGTGAACCAGGATTTTACACTGCTGGTCCACAGCTGCACTGGGGAGGATATGGCAGCTATCAGCGCAGAGAGGGTGCATCAAAATGTAAATCCAAGCCTGAAAACTGTTAGTCAAACCCCACAAGAATAGCATTCCTGCCATCATTCCATGGTCAGAGTGTGGAGCACACACTCCATTATTTAAGGCTATTCTTTATTAATAGAGGTTGGCAGGATGAAGTCTTTTTGCCAACAAAATGAGTTTCTAGAAGAGCCAGCTGGACACTAGCACCATCATCAGCCCACAGAGTGCCAGGAACTGAGTGCTGATGCTCTGGAGCACTCATGACAACACGCCCTTCCCCTTGCAGGAAAGCCCAGGCTCAAGAAATGCCAGTCAGAGCCCTCCTTGGAGGGGAGCCAGCATGAGGAAAGCGCCCTTTTGCAAGCAGCAGCTCTTTGCACAATTTCCAAGCCAACTGCACAGCCTCCAGCTCTTGCAGCTTCCCACCCTCTCCCCCTCCCCAGCACAGGCAGAGCTTGGGGCAGCACTGAGCCCCCTGTGGCTGTGTTTCTGCAAAGCCCTGAAGCAGAAGCTACACAGAGCTCAAGACCTGACATTTAGATGCAGAATAAGAACAGCTGGTGCTGGAATAAAGCTCATGAGGAACTTCGAAATGGACCTAAACCCTCAATTTTGAGGCATCTGACTAACTACCAAGCACAGATTACTCTGGGATCAGTACCACAGTACACCTTCCACTGGAATCACATCAGGCAGAACATCCCAAAGCAGATAAAGACTATTTAATATACAAATTGCTGTACTGTATCATATTTAATTAGGGAACAGTACTGGGGAGAGGATCTGATCCGCCTGTGCTGGCAGCGCACAGCCCAGCTGCTAGCCCTGCTCTGCCTGCTGCAGCAAGGAGTAGGAGGAGAGGTGCTAACCACAGCTCTCAGGAGCCAGCCGTGCCCCCCGAGTGCCAGGGCAGCCCAAGGGCTCCAGCCAGAGGCAAGCTGGGCAGCCAGCATCAGCCCCAGTCGTCTCAGTGCCAGCAGCCAAGTGGCTGCAAAGGCATCAGCTGGCATGATCAGCTTTTGTGTACAAATAAACAAACATCCCAAATCTGACCCCAGCTCAACACAACTTTCTCATGCCCCAAATACACAGAAAATTACTGTGTAGAGCAACTCTCAGAACAAGATCGAAGATTTTTTTCTCAAGTGGAAGATGCTTTGAAAAAGAAATTATTGTCCTGTAAAAAAATGAGGTGTTTTCTCTAGCACCCTTTGGTTCTGAAAAATAAGAGAAAGCAGCATGCACGTGAGTGGGCCCCTAAAATAATCTTAGTATTTTGCATATGCTTAACTAAGGCTCCAGCTTTCACTCAAGGCACAACACTGGCCTCCAACAGGGACCCACCAACCTATTTATTGCATGGTCACATCAACATCAGAGAGAGACCTTCCTCTGCAATGGCCATCATGATTTTTCATTCTATTCAAGAACAAAGAGAGGACATGGGGGAAGAAGCAAAAGATTTCATGGAGTGGAGATGGCTCAGCAAGGCAACCCAAGCCCGTGCAATTGCCTGCAACAGACTTGGACAACACCAGCAAGGAATGCAACTCAGCAGCTGCTCTGACTAAGCCATTTTTTAAGCATGTGCACTTAAAGCGAGCTACACCTTCTTGAGTGATCCACAGGTGCTCACTGCTCTGCAAGTGGTGCACCTATAAGATGGGCACAGTCTTCCCCAGACTTGCTGCAAACCAGCACCCTATTCTCTTCCATAATTTAGCTGTGCAGCCAGGTGCCAGTGATACTCATACTACTGCTACCTGTACTGGATGAGGTTTTTTCATCCTGCAGTCATAGCCTAGCCCCTTTTCGTCTACAACTACTTCCATCTTTACTGGACATATCTCCTTTAGACTAGTGTCGATCTGGGTTTGTAAAAACATGCCCTGCAGCTGAAATGGCACAGCAGCATTGCAGCTGGAGGTCAAAGCAAGCTCTCAAAGCACAGTATGAGCAAGGAACCATGGCACAGCCTTCCATGCTGACCACCACCTCTGGAGGGCTGAGCTCTCTGCTAGCAGCAGTAACGAGTCTGCTGAGCCTGTGCCAACCGGTGGAAGAAGCCCAGGGCACTGACTTAAAGACATCACTAGACCTGGAAAAGGAGTCTTGCTAAGCCAGACTAAAAGCTCTGTTTCCCACCACCACCTCCAATTGAAAGAGGCTGAATGACTGCTTGTTCAGAGCATGGCTGTGCACAGGCTTTAGGGAGCAGCACAATGGGTGACAGCAGTCAAATGACAGTCCCAAATATTACACACACACACACACACACGTGTTCTACATTCCACTCTGGACAGAAATGTAATGGGAGATGCCTGGAGCCCGCAAGCCAACAGCTCTGCTTGTTTTCCTTGCCAAGAGTGTCCCAAATGACCTCAAGGCCACCTCTGGGCTTGCAGAGAGTTTTACTGGGAGAGGTTTGCTCTAAGTCACCCCTGCCTTGGCAGGGCTGTTAGTGCTATGCACTCATTTCATGAGGAAGCAGCAGCAAGCTCAAGGGCACAGTTACGCCAGTCACAGGACAACAGGCAGGATGAGTCCTTGGGGAGGCTGCCCTCCTTGGCCAGCTGCTGCAGACATCCACAGCCACCCTAAGAAGCCAAGTCAAGAGAGAAAAAAATGAATGCATGACTGATTAAAGGAACGGAGGCAATCAGCCACGACCACATGAGATACCTGCACAGAACCAAAATGATTGGTGTGGGCAAATATTTCCACCTGCCCCAACACAATCAGGCACAGCACAGGGCTGGCCATGGCAGTTAAAGGTCTGAACCCAGAGCTGACACCAGTGTGAGATACTACCTCCTTCCTTGGGCACCCGCAGGTGTTGCCTTAGGTCTGTTACACACCCACCCCACCCTGGCTGGCAATGGATTGGAAAGCATCCATGTAAATAAAACTTGTTTCACACAAAGAAGGAAGCCTGAGACACAGCAGCATGTGCCACATTCATCCAGAGGACTCCAAGCTAAGAAACCAGCACTCACCCATCCAAAACAAAAGCTAGAAGCAGCTGCTAAGCACAGCATGAAAAATGATGCAAAAAGTGGGGGGAAAAACCCCAACCCTGCAGTAATTTACTTTTACATCCCAACTCTGCATCATCTGCTGTAGTCTTGGAGGTGCTCATGTAGCTCACCAAGGCAGGCGGAGCAGGTTGAAGCCAAGCCCATGCTCTGTTTATATATGCATTTACAGCAAGGGCTGCTGGTAGCCCTCTAGTGCTATGCACAATCTCCCCTTGAAGGGCAAATTGTTTTAAAATTGGGGAAAAAGGAGCGTCCCAATGGTGAGAGCACGGAGAAGGCTGGGTTCCCCACAAGACATTTCTTCCATTAGCTTCAGCCATTTCCAGACAAGTGCTGTTTCTATGTGACGATTAATATAATAGCTTATGGGAAGACAAGCTGAGTCTGTCTACATTTCATTTAAAACCAACATATTCTCCCATGAGAGTGGGGACACAAAAGGCCCAGCTAAAGACATCAATTTAGCATGGACTGTGTGTCATGACTGGACCACATACAGGCTATCAATTAGGGACAACAAGTGAAGGGAGCTTGTTTAATGCAAAACAGAACAACTCTTTGGGGGAGGTGGAAGAGCAAAGTCAACACATGGCTTGGGGCTGAACATCAAGCAAAGAGTCATTTGGGACTCCAGGAGAGAGCAAAGAACTGAGTTCACTCCACACCTAGCAGACCCTTGGCAAGTGTATTTATTTTTAACTCCACAACAGCACTATGATCACAGATGTCACCCAAAATTTAAGTGTCTACATTTTTCTGTAGGACAATACCAGACTCCCTACAAAGTCTCCTACACACAGATCAAGGCCAAAAGCAAATCATAATCTTTAGAAGAAGAGGATGGTAAAGAGTTAAATCTTCTAGAGAAAGGGATGCAGGAAGGAAAATTTTCTCAAGCTTTTCCAGCCTGTGAACATGGTGAGAAAATTTGACCAGACCTTAACAACTAATAGTCATTCCAGAGCTTGGGAAAGTTCCTCAGCATGTGAAGGCTGAAGACAGAACAGGATGCCACACACGTTCCTTCAAGATTACAGGGGAAATAAAAGTACACACATGGCCACTGTGCTGGCTGAAAAACACCCACAAACCCTTGGTCTCCCCTTTTGGGGGGCTTCTAATAGCCAAACTGCTCACATCAACACAGAAGAATACTCTCAGTGCAGTAATGCAAGCACCACAGCATGTAAGCACACACTGGACTGCAAAGACTGCAGGGAGCAAGCCAGCAACAGAGGAGCTAAACATTTTCTGTAGCAGGAGGCAGTGCTGCTGTGAAATCATTCTACACAAGGCAGCATCCTTCTATTGGACCACAGATTTCTTTAAACTCCATTAGCCCAGTACTGGGAGACACACACTCTGCTGCTTACCAGCCAATTCACCACTGAGAAAGAAGCAGTGTTTCTCTAGTTTACTCATCAAAGAGGGCAGCATCAAAGCAAAGGCCAGACTTCTGCCTCTAGCAACAACAGCAAAGCCCTGCCACACCCTGAGCTGCAAACTGGTCTCCAGAGCTGATGGATGAGGCTCAGCTCTCGGGCACACCCAGGCACTCCCCCAGAACTGCAAACACTGCATTTAAGTAAACATTTTGAGTGGATGTTGCCCAAGCAGACCCTCAGTGTAAAGATGCAGAGAGAGCCAACAAGTATGAGAAGATGCACGTTACAGTTCCTTGCACGTCCCATCCAATTAATGTAATGATTACAATTCTACCAAAACAGAACAAGCTTGTTTCAAAATCTCTCCTCTACAAAAACCTGTGTTGGGAGCTGGCATGCAGAAGCAACAGGCAGGTGTAGAGCCCAACAGTGCTGGTTTTCCTACTGCTCTAGTTTTATTTTTTTATTTTTAAAAAGCTGGCACTAAATGGTGATCATCTTGACACACTAGGCTCTCTCCTGCCCTTTGTAAGGAAAGTTGCTCCAGATCATGCTTGAAGAATGTTACAGAAGTTCATTCCTTCTAAAGGTATTTGATTTTCAGGTAAGAGCAGAGTGTCCAGAACCCTCCAAGAAGTTTAAATATTTTTTGCCAGATCTTTTTGTGGAGTTATGGCCTCATTTGGAGATTTATGTCTGTTCTTGTGAAAAGGAATGGACTTCCAGATATGTGTCTTTCTGCATCTCCAGAGAGGTGCCAGTAGTCCTTCTACAGGGGCTGTATTCTTAAAAAGCAAAATTCCATCAGTTTAATTCCAAACAAGATGCATTACATAAATTTAAAGGCATTATTGCATCCCTTGTTTGAGGACCAGTCAGAATTAATCTGATGAGAAAAATCCAGTCTGTGGCCATTAAATAAATACAGCAAAGTTCAGAAGAGCACAGATTAATGACAGTAAGAGAACAGCATAGTGTGTGAAGAGCTGTGCCCTAAGCTAGTAGCATTTGAGAACTAGTAAAACAAGTACCAGCTACAAGTGAGAATGGACTAGGTCTTGATGAGCTACAAGTCACTGAACAAACAACAATTAAGGTGTGGTTTTTACATGAAGAGACATCATCTGCATGCAGACTGTCTGAAAATGTTTTACACTGTGTGAGAAAGCACAACAAAATGCCAAAAAGCTGTCGCATTTAGTATGCGATTCCAATGATTATCGCAAAACTACCCCAGGGATGAGTTAATCAACGTACCAGAGCAGAAGATGGGATGCTTTTGTGGAATTTAAATTAAAGGGGTTACTCCTACAGTCAGAAGTGCAAATCTTCTCTTGAAAGACAGGGAGGAAAGAAGAATCAGAAGGGTTTGTTTCTTCCCAGCACGCCTCCCTCCCACGCAAGCTCAGTGCAGGCCTGCTGCTGCGTTCCCATAGGAGCTCCTTCACCCTGTGACCCAAAGACTAAAAGTGAAAGGGACACAGCCACATGTCTGCACAGCTGTCAGCAATGTCTGAGATGATCTCTGATACTTCCACACAGTGCTGTGACACAAACATCTCCACTTCTCTCTCAATTCACTTATTTTCTCAAGGATTATGAGACACTGGACAGTAGTCTAATGAAGAGCACTAACAGAGTATGACTTGTGCCCACTGTCATACCAGAAGCCCGAACCAGTACAGACCCAAAGCCTACAGCTGTTTCTTAATCCCGTAAATGCTGTGAGGCTCAGGCAGGAGAAAGTGAGGAACCATTGGGAAGGCAAGCCAAGAAAAAAGGGGGTGAGGACCCCAGAGTATCTCTGTAAGGAACAGCATCTCTGGGGAGAGGAAAGAGCACCCAGAAACTGCAAGGATGCATCAGATCAAGGGAACAGAAAACGCTGATCACGAACAACCAAAAATGTTAATACTATTGCTATGACACTAAACAGATGCTTGGTATATAGCAGTTCCCTGTCTACTAATCTAAAAATGTAAGCTCAACATCTATATTACAAGCATTGGATGGGATGGGGTCAGCAAAGCAATACTAGATACATTGTTCTACTTCATGTAAATCCCCCTGGGGCTCCATGCAAGCACATAGTGGCTCTCAGACAAGAGCACAGCAGGCACTCAATAAAGGGAGCTATTCATTTCAAGGATCCCACATCCTGCCTCTGAAAAGCTCAAAGTTTTATTTTCCAGCACGGGAAAACGTGAAAATTTCTGATCTCCTCCTTGAGAAGGAAAGGAGATCAAAGGAACCAGCAAGATTTAAAGGAAGGCTGTTGATCCACAGACCTAAAGAAAATTAGTAATAAATTCAGGACAGTGACCCACATATCCTGTAGTCTCAGCAGGGAAAGACTCCACCAGGAATCCCCACCTTGGTGGATGGGCACTGACACAATAATGAGCTATTTGTGCACCTCTTCATGTAATGTTTTCCCAGCAGCATTTAAATAAGTTACATGAGCCTTCACCAGACAAACCATCATCACTGCTAGAGGGAAGAGAACCCAAGGCAGCACAGGTCAGCCCTGCTGAGGTATTACCGATGGCCTGTTCTCACAACGCTCCATGGCAAAAGAGAAGCTCAGTGTCTGGAGTCCAGAGAGGTCAGAATCACTGTTAGCCAGGGATACCACTTGGTTCAATCGCATGCTTCCGAGATCAGAATAGAAAAAAAAGGTTATGTGTATTCTCTATCACAGCATAACGACACTCGGCAGACAAGTCAAAGACATTCTTGAATAACAGCCTATGTAGTGGGAAAGCAAAGCACATCTCAGGATGGAACGAGGCAACAGGATCTACAATCAAGAGATATCCTGTTTCCACTATTGGATCAGCTACCCAGAGTGCTACTGAGCAAACAAGTGCAAATCAGGCATCAAATTAACACAAACTTAATTTCATACTGACTGTAGGGCAGAAACAGGTATACTACAGGGCAGGGGCTGACACAAGGAAATCCACTACACACCTGGCTCTTCTGGTCCAGCGCAGTCACCACCCACAACCCCACAAACAGCTCCAGTTACTCCTCTCTCAAGTAAGAGTATGCTGAAGTGACAGAAACCAGACTATCAGTGAAAAATGTGACTGGAAGCAAGACTTCAGCTACCAGTGTCAGTCACTCTGGACTGGTCTGAGTGTTGCCATCAAAACAGATTCCTCCATTCCCTATTGCCAACATCTGCAGTCTCTCCTACTAGCACCAGTACTGGTTTAACTCCACAGTGAGCCTGGGAGAGCTAAGCCCTCAGAAGTTAGTTCTTGCTATGCAGTGGCTAACACCATCCTTGTCCTCCTCCTGTAAAATCAAAATACACCACCTTTTCTGCCTGTTGCCCCTCTCCAGGGATACAGACAGGACACAGAGCTAGAAAGAAAAAAAAAGAAACAATGAAAGAAAGAAAAAAAAAAAAAAAGGCTTTGGAAGTATAATTAAAAGTTGGCCTCCAGTGGTGAAGGGGCTGATGAAACAGTTTATTTAGTAAAGTCTACTACTGGAATACTTGTTGCTGTACAAACAGACTGACCATCAAAGGCTCCTGTTTTGGATTCAGGTCTCCCCTACATTTTACACCAGCATGCTCCAAAGTCAGAGTTCAAACACTGGACGTAAAAGGTCTCTTTATCTCTTCACATTTTCACATAGGCACACATTGCTTTAGAGCCTGGAAATGCAGTACACTCCCTGTGCAAACACAGCCAGTGATTTTTCCCTGGCGTATGCAGATAAGCCCAGTTCACATCACACTGGCTGGGTCAGGATACCCACTGCAGCAAGTCAGCAGGGCATTTAGTTCAGATTTAAGAAATGTGTCAGGGCAAGAGAAGTGAGATGGGAGGGGAAACAGGGTTAGTGGCAAGAACCACAGAAATTCAGGAAACTGAAGCAATTCCTAGAGAGCTTCACAAAGACCAGGAAAAAAAAAAAAAAAGAGACCATAATCCTCTTCTCATTCTAAGAAATACCTCTTGAGGACTGTGCATTATAGCACAAAAACATCTTAAAGACAGTTTAAGAGAATAAAGGGAGAAAGTATAAGAATTACTAAAAAACTCTGGAGAGGAGATTCCTGTTTTGCTACAAAACCTGCACAAAACTGAGCCACCCTCTCAGCCTAGAACTGGCTACTCATAACCACGTTGCTGTAGTAAATCACAGGTGTTAACTATGCAGAACAAATTATCTGGCTCACTTTTCCAGGCCAAGCAGTAGGGCAACTCATACCTTCTTCCTTTTTTTTGAAGAATCATCAGCCAGGCTGGTCTTTTTATCTCTTTCATATCCTGCTGCTGCCACCTCATCTTCCTCTTCTTCTGGAATAAGGCTATATTTGGTACCTCCAGGCTGCACGAAACACTCCTTGGCAAAATGACCTGTAAAATAAGTGTTTGAAGGAACAACCCATCTATTCCACTCTTTCCACCCCCCCCTTTTTTTTTTTCAAACTGCATTTCATACACCTGAAGTGCTGCCAATGTTCTTTTTATTACAGTCGAAAAAAGAGAATCTGCACTGCAGATTTTTTTTTTTTGTCCTAGTATTTCAGCTAGTTTAACATGCCCTGATTAAACAAGCTGGAGAGCGAACACAGCACAGGTCAGTCTGGGCAGATTAGTCAGGCAAAAACTAAGACACTCTTGTCTGAACAGGGCAATTGGTAGCAACGTCTGTGCAAGGGCTTAAACAGCACAGAAAAGTGTATGGGAACAGGAGTAAAATGGTGGATAGGCATCTGGGAAATCAGACAAAAGCCACACATATACAGGAAAACAGCTCATTCTGGTTCTACCTTTTCTACTCTGAGGACAAATTTGACCTACTAGCAGTTATAGTGGAAACTGCTGATAGACAACATCTGCCTGCCTGTTATGAGTAGACATCATCATTATAAAGCAGACTGGAATTACACAGAATCCAGCTTAAAGTTTTGGGGGTTCTTTAAAATGGTATAGATGTAGAAAGGCAACTACAGAGAAGTGTAGCATCCCCCTAAAAGAGGCACATAGAAGGAAAATTCAGTTCTTTAAAATGGTATTTTAAAACAATTTTTAAAATGGTATTCTATTTAAAACAGTATTTTTAAAAAGCTACTAAAAAGGAATCACCTAAGTCAACTCCTTGTGCTGAACTAGACAAAACACAAAAATTTCACCAGGTTAAAAAAACCCCCACACAAATGCTTGTTTTCAGCTCTATGACACTGCTCACAAGCTAACACTGTTCCCAACAACTGGTCAGGAAAGTAAATTCCATGGATCATTTTTCCATAACAAAATTATCTGGAGAAGGCCTATGTTTTGTTTCTCAAAATACAGAACTGGAATGAGACCTCAGCTGTAAGACACGTTAACATAAATACTGCAAGAAGGGAACCTGTACTGAACTTGTACTTAGTAGGAAGGTTCTTTACAGGAAGCTCAAAGGGATGCAACTAAGAAACAAACCTTTATAAAAGGAGTTCAGCTATGTCTTTCCTTTTTGTAAGAAGTGATAGAAAATTTAGTTCTCTAAAAGAGACACACTGATTCAATCCTTACAACCAACCATGAGACAGATGTCAACACAATTCTGTCTACAGGTCACTACCTGGTTAGAACAAGCCTACATCATAAGAACAAGGCAGCCTTGCATAAACATACCTTTGCAACCGCATTTCTTGCACACAGTGTTCAAGACAGCTTCAAGCGTGATCTTCTGACTAGTGTAGTCTCTGAATGTGCGTTTTTTCCTCTCATCCTGACTGGAAAGAGGACAGTTCCATTTTCAATCCATTCTCATCTTTAACCCTGTATATTTACATGGAGACAACCTAAACACAAGTTTTTTCAAACGTTGCTCTGAAAGTACCAAGTAGTGAGCTACACCAAAGAACGGAGCTGACCAACGACTCATTAGAATAAACCACACTTACCAGCATATCACCTGTCATCTTTTACTTTTGAGATTAGCTGAGCACCCTCTAGACAAAGTAGACAAATTCAGGGAGCTGCAGTTATGTCTTTTATACTAAGATCTGTATTGTCTATGTGAATGCAGAGACACATATATGTATTTGCCCAGTGTGAAAATAAAGCAATTTTATTTGACCTGCAAGAGAAATTGCAAAAACCCCAAAAGGTAGAGAAAGAAGCTCTGAAACATCCAAGCAATGAAGATTTGATTTTTTTAGCACATGCAAGAGAAATGCCCAGCTGGAACAAACAGTCCTTCCAGCACAAGCGCACAGTGGTCCCAACACAGGAATGAAAATCCTGCCACGGTGTGAAGTGCTGAGGCTCACTGCAGCCTCCTGCAGCTCCTGCCTGCCTCTAGGCAGCATAACTCAGGTAGTGCCTTCAGCCAGCCCTCCAGTCTGCCAGTGCATTGCCAGGAGGCTCGGGAAGAGCCCACCTCACCCTCCAAAGCCGGGGGGGGACGGGACAGGACAGGACCTAGAGAATAACTGTGGCAGGAAAGCCAGAGCACAAGGCAGGGAAGGGCAGGCAGTAGCAACCTGTCTGTTACATTGTGCTCAGCAGATTTACCTACTCAAGGGAAACATTGTTTGGATCCAGGTCTTTTCCTGTCCCTTGGTTAACTACCTTCATGGAGAGGGAAAGCTTCAGTTTGTCATCTTTCATCTGAAAGAGAAACACATGGAATAAGAAAAACAAATAACAATATGCTATGCTTGGAGGCCTATAGAGAAGGAAGGAAATTGTTGGTTAGCAAAGAACAGCACCACAAAGTATACTACATGAAAGTGATTTTGTTCTATTATTTTGTAGCTGCATTTAGAGTACTCTAGCTAATAAAACAGCTTCTCTTCAGCAGCTATCTCAGTAACAAGACAAGGGCAAACTGTAGACCCGTTCAGATTAATGTTCTGCTTTCAATATGCCCAAACCCAAGAGCTGTAGGAGAAAGTGCATGTTTGGAAGCTTTGCTGTAATTTTCAGATCATCCACGCCCAAGACAGTCCCCCCTGGACTTCAGCCGACTAGCATACTGAGAAATAAAACTTTATACCCTTTTTCCTATTTTGATCCTCTCACGAGACTGAAAGTGTTTTAAGTATCTCTGTTAGGGGCTTACTCCTTTTTGAATTCTAGTAAGTCCTTGACTGACGCACTATCACTTCAGAAGAACAGAAGTTGTATGCTTTGGGGGTGAGGGTTAAGCCTTTCTTACAACTTCCTGCATTTTCATCAATGTTGCTATTGAAGGTATTTCTGTTTTGCCTGTTTATGACAGGGGTCCTCAAACTTTTTAAACAGGGGGCCGGCACGCGTATGAAGTGGCAGGAGGTCATCTGCGGCTGCTTGGTTTCCCTCCCACAACCCCCGGCAGGGGGGGAAGGAGGTGTGTGTCTGTAAATACCGGGGGCCGGATTGAGGACCCTGGGGGGCCGTATCCGGCCCGCAGGCTGTAGTTTGAGGACCCCTGGTTTATGACATCCAAGCAGTTCTTTGCAGGCAATCTAACAATTAACTCCTTCACTGTCCACCTCCCCAACATGCTTCTGCACCTTGCCTCTACAGAAGAGGCCAGGAGCCCAACAACTGTGTTCCAGATAAAGAAAACAGTGGCTTAATAAACACTTATACAAACAAAACAAAAATTAAAAAAAAAAGCACACCACAAAAGGCTAAAAGAATCTGTTAAGTCTTTCATATAGTTTTTCTATACTGTGTAAATAAGACCAAGTTTTGCAACCCATTTCCATTATCTTACAGAAAATTAAGTCCTTGTTTGGTACATCAACCCAATTATCTTATTTCAGAAAAAATGCAAAGAATTTATGGTGAAATCCTGTGCAACTTTGAACTGAATGCTTCCATCCTGATCCCAACAAAATACAGTCAGCTTGCTTTGTTTCCACAGCTCACCAAAGCAAGAGTCTTCAGTTTTTGTTCCAAGTAATCTTTAAATACAGACAATATGCCTGTTGTCACAGCTTGTGCAGAAGGAAAAGCAATGTAGATTGCACAGCAAAGAAAAAGTATATTATTACTTTAAAACAAAAAGCCTCTGTATTTTCTCTTTGAGGTAATTCACTGCCACTGATTCTTTCCTGAAAACAGAGAAAGATAGATACATTGGTTTCTTCTAATATCACACCTGTCTCTCAAAACAATGAGTGAACTGTGTTTTTATCACCTTTTATCTTGGGATACTCTCAAATTGCTCATTTAGCCACTAAATCACACAGTTAAGGTGATACAAGCTGCAAAGAGGTGTGCATGCAGGGGAAGAAAGCCAAGTGTTTTGTTGCTTTTAAACTAGAGGTGCTTATGAAATCCCTTGTTCTGAAGTGCATTGCTCCAAGTCACAGAAGTGACATGCCAAATCTGGACATAAACAGAATTCACCCGTCTGTAAAACAGCACCTGTCAAACCCCAACAAAGCCACAGCACCACACAGCATTTGTGCACAGTTCTCAGTGGTTTTGCTGTACATTTTATCTACACAGCACTAAAAAAACCAAGAATTAACATTACCTCTTTTCTGATAAGCTTCACCCATACTTTGTCTCCAACATCTACTATCTCTGAGGGTTTATCCACACGGCAGGAAGACATGTGAGTCCTATGGACAAGGCCTGGTCATGGTTTTGGAAGAGAACAGAAAAAATAAAGACAAGTCTCCCCTGAATCTGTTTTGTCCTCTAGGACAGCACTCTCCAAAGTGGGGTGGATGCAAGACAATGGTTTGGAGTATGGGAAGAAAATATTTTTGTACCACTAATAAATAAAATATTTTTTTAAAAAAATACTTGTTTCATTTTTAGCTCATTTTTTTTGTTTCTATTTTTGCATGTTTCACGATGTACATAACATGTGCATGCATTTAATTTATAAATAAATAGACATATATTGGGGGATGCTCAAAAATTTTTTTTAGCTAATACGGGTAACTGGTTTTAACTGATCGTGCACTGGGGGTGCACAATCACAAACATTTGTAGACCGCTGCTCTGTGAGAAGTGAACATAATCAGTGGCTCCCCTAAGCAAAACTACACATTTTTTTTTCCTCCAGTACATTACGCAGGTGAGAATCAACTAGTTGCATCAACCAAACATGTAAAAGCTCATCAAGATCTGCTCCAAATTAACTCAGAGAAGCAGGCTGCCAAAGCAATGCCTTTGTGCTCAAAATATCAGGCACCTATACAGAAAACCGTAGCACACACAAACACCTCTCCCCTCCTGCCTCTCTTCTGAGGTCATCCCAAGCACGGGAGAATAAAGAGACCATTTCAAGCATGAGCAACACAGTACTTTGCTGCCAAGTCAAAAGCATGAAACGCCAATGCTGCCCTGACCTCCTGTGCCTGCGAGGTCACACAGCCCCAAAATTCTATTTCTAATTTGCATGAATGACATATGGGCTACAGGGTTACACAAGGGAGGATAAATATGGAAACACACTTTACTCTTCAAGCTCACATTTCAGTGCCCGTTCGCATCTCAAAGCAACTTCCCTCCAGCAGCCATGCTTCTGTCCAAAAACTTTTATTAGAACTGGTACTACAGTGACTGGGCGCTTCAGGAGGGGAGCAGAGAAGGGGCTCTTTGTGCGCCTACCAGCATCTGCCAGAACATCCACCATAAGCTGCTGCTTGTGTAAAATGAGTTTGTTTGACTTTGCAGGTTTCCCACCAATCCACAGAGCTTTAAGTCAATTTTTCTGGTTTAATTTTCATTTAAGCTTCATTTCAGTCTTTTTTATTTAACCCATTTATACTTTCCATAAAAGAAATTAAGTTGGGCAAGCCATCTAATTGCAGAAAGTTTCTATAGTTTGTCCAATACCTTAAAGTTACTCTCTAAAATACCCTGAAGTTACCAAAAAAACACACCAAAGTATCCTGAAGTTACCAAAAAGCCTTCTGAGTCTTTTTGGTATTCATGCAAATACACCAATGTATTCTAAGTACTTTCTGAGAACCCCAACCGCTTCCTAATTTAGGAAGAAAAAAAGAGAGCCACCACATTTCAAAGCTTTTTATAAAAGTTAGCAAACCTTTACTTCCCAGGACAACTGCTTTGTTCAATCAGATCAACATGACACTGTGTGGGAACAAAATTAGCTGAACAAACCTTGTTTCCTGCAGCCTGGGATTTTTATAAATGCCCCATATTCTGTCACAGTAGCAACCTGCAAAGGAAATTGACACGACACCTAAAGGAAAACCCTTCACAAAACACCCATTTTCAAACCACTGATTACAATACACACAAAAAGTCTACATGGTTCTCCTGCCTTCCTTCAGTTTTAGATTTCAGGGCAAGTTAGACACAGCAGTGCTTGATAACCCTGGGGCAGGTATGGTCAGCCAACCACCCCGTTATTCAGTAAGCATCTTATGCATATATATATATATATATGTACATAAACATGCATACATGTAGATGTGTGTATGTGTACTACACAACTGTCAGTTACCCAAACTGCCACTGAACTAAGCAGTGACTAAACCAACAAAATAAAGAAACAGAAAAGCACACCACAGGCTACAACCTAGCCCAGGGTCACAGCCACAGGCAGCAGCCCTACACACCTCTCCCTGGAAGATAGCGTAGAGCTCGGGCAGCGGCTCCATCCCCGCAGACCTGGTGGGCTCCGGGCAAGAAACGCTCCAAGGGCCCCACAGCCAGCAGAATTCACCCCAGGCTACTGCATTCAACACCCCAGCTCAGAGAGATGTCTTGAAAAGAAATATTTAATTAATGCGCGAAAACACCCACGGACAGACCCACTAATTGGCAACAGCGGCTATTTCACCCTGACTCAGGCTACAACCCGGCAGCGACCCCCGAGCGGCCTGCGGTACCCGGCGCTGCGCAGGCTCACCGCAGCTCGGGGGGCCGTGGCTGCGCTGGGCCCCCGCCGGCAGCAACAGTACCAGCCTAGCCGGACTCGGAGAGACGGAACAGCCCCTGCCCAGCGGCCGCAGGGAAGCCAGGACCCGTCAGCACCGGGCGCGGCACCACCCAGCCACCACCATCACTCGCTCCCTCCAACGGCCACCATTTGTGGCCCCGCCACACCCCCCCCCTCACCTTGCGCCACTTCTTCACTCCGCCAATCGCCACGCGCAATAATGGCGGGTGACAACCTACAGCCAATCAGCGTTACTCATGTTAGGTGGCGCCCTACCGCCGGCGCCAGCGACCGATCCGCGCGGGGAGCACTCGTCGCCACTGCGCGCCTCGCTTCCGTCATCCGTGCGCCGGAAGTAAGGCGGAGAGGGGCGGGCTATCCGGCCGCGCTCTGCCACTGGCGCGGCAGGACGTGGCGCGGGCGGCCAATAGGGGAGTGGACGGGCGCGCGCGGCCGGCGATGATGATCGAGCAGCACAAGCGGAAAGTGCCGGGCGGCGGCCCCGGCCCCACTCCAGCTCCCGCCGCCGCCCCTGGCCCCGACCTCCCGCTTGTGCCCACTGCGGCCAAGCGGCCCCGCCATGAGCTGCCGGGTGCGCCGGGCGCGGGAGGCGGGGGGCAGCCTCCCCCCGGGGCCCTGCTGCAGGCGGTATGGCGGAGGGCAGGCCCGTGAGTGGCCAGCGGTGTTTGGGGAGGGGGGCAGGCCCGTGCGGGGCCGCCGGGTTTTGGGGAGGGGGGCAGGCCCGTGCGGGGCCGCCGGGGTTTGGGGAGGGGGAATGGCCCGTGAGGGGATGGCGGGGTTTGGGGAGGGGGGATGGCCCATAAGGGGATGGCGGGGGTGTGGGATGGCCCGTGGGGCAGGCTGTGGGAAGGCCTGTGGGCGGTTAGTGGGCCGGTCATGCTTCAGGGTTGTGCCTTTTGGTCCCCTCACCCGGCTCTCCCGTTGCCTCTGGCAGGGCCCGCCACGCTGCTCGTCCCTGCAGGCCCCCATCATGCTGCTCTCGGGCCACGAAGGAGAGGTGTACTGCTGCAAGTTCCACCCCAACGGCAACACCCTTGCCTCCGCTGGCTTCGACAGGCTCATCTGTGAGTACCAGGCACTGCTGTCCCAGCCAGCGCTTTGCAGGGCGGCAGCTCATATGATTTCAGGCCATTGTGCTGTGATGGGTCCTGAGCATGAAGTGTGTTACCAGCAAGGGTGAAAGAAACTTTTTCCAGCTTCTTTGGCAGCTGTCACTGCCAGCTGGTTTAGGCCCTTCCTCAAGTGGGGCTGGTAACACACCTTGCTGGTCACAGAACTGTGTTTGCCCGTCCCTCATCGGTCTGCATTTGACTTCAGCAATGCAAACGCTAATGCTTTGGGTTGCAGAGGTGAAGATCATTACTTTTCTTAAGAAATTCACCTTGATATAAACCCAGAAATCAGTTCAAATCAACTGTCTGTCCTTCCAGAGCTCACATGATTTGCTCTTTATTGCTACATATCATCCTGGATTGGGGACAGTAGTGGTGATGGTACATAGCTTGTTTTGCTGAATGCCCGGAGAGTGGCTCCATCCACAGCCTGTTCCTGTGCTTACCTGTCCCTTCCTTTCCCCCAGTGTTGTGGAATGTCTACGGGGACTGCGATAACTATGCCACCCTGAAGGGACATAGCGGGGCGGTTATGGAGCTGCACTATAACACAGACGGCAGGTAAGTGGTGTGCAGTTGTCTTTTGGCCTCAGGCCCAGCTCTTTCTGTAGGAAGGTGCTTTCTGCTGGCCAGAGTCCTGCAGAGTGTCTCATCGTTGCCCCTGGTTGGTCTGTGTATGGTGAATGCTCATAGTGTGGCTTTCCCAGATAAGGAGCAGTGCCTGCTTGAGCTTGCACCAAGGATCTGGAGTCACCTGTGACCCACAGTGCCCTTGATGTCATTCTTGAGGAACAGGGGGAAAGCTGGTGGCGGTCATATGGAAGACACTGGGGAAGGAAATAAAACAAGTGAGATATTTGTTAAATTAGAAGGCTGTTCTGCTATTGCAGCTGAGCTATTGCCACTGAGCTTTCCTTCCTGTCCTAGATAGTGTTCGAGGAGGTGGAAAACCAATCTATATGTATCTAGATGTGGGGTTAATGTGAGTGCCTTGTGTAGCTGCCCCACTGTCAGTCAGCCTCCTCTGAAACACCGTCTTGGTGTATGGGAGAGATTCTTCTTCGTGGCATGTTTCCACTGAATGTGTCCAGCTTTGATCACAGAACTTGAGAATAAAAAAGGTGGGAGGGAGAAGTGCTTCCAAAATTGAGATCCTCACGGCAATTTTTCCTTGCAGTATGCTCTTCTCAGCATCCACAGACAAAACAGTGGCTGTGTGGGACAGTGAGACTGGAGAGAGAGTGAAAAGACTGAAGGGCCATACCTCATTCGTTAACTCCTGTTACCCAGCAAGACGTGGACCCCAGCTTGTCTGTACAGGCAGTGATGATGGAACAGTGAAGGTCAGTATATTTTCTAAGGAGATAGTCTGGAATGAGAGTAAGATAGGATCTCTGAAAGAATTTTTGGGGTCTTCCCATTTAAGTGGGCTGAATTCAGCCTTTCATTACTCTTATAATTTTATTATCTAATAACTTTGTAGAAATAAAAAATTTGAAATTAAATTTGACTGCTCTTTTTTTCTGTAATTATTTGGGAGGGGGGGTTAAGAAGATTAATCTGCTCATTTGTACTTTTTCTGCTGATGTGCATTAACAAAGCATGAGAAAGCTGAGCCATTACTGAAATTTTGCACCGTAGCCCCTTCTTCCCTCCCCTGCGTTCCTGTGCTCCAACAACACCAGACTTTTATTACGGTTTTTATAGACCTCTCTTGAAATCTAAAAGAAGGAATTTCAGGAGAGCAGTCTGAGTCTCTGCCAAGTATCTGTGCAGCTTGTTATAATTTTGTCGTTAATATATTCATATACAACTTTTACAATTGCCATGTCTTTCAGCTGTGGGATATTAGGAAAAAAGCTGCCGTCCAGACGTTTCAGAACACGTACCAGGTCTTGGCTGTAACTTTCAATGACACCAGTGATCAGATCATATCTGGAGGCATCGACAACGATATTAAGGTAGGACGCCTGTGTCCTCGTCTGCTTTTCCAACTGTGCACACCTTTTCCATCCTGTCACATCTTCCATTGGTCAAGGACAAATGTGGAAGCCTGCTGGTTAATTTTACAGTCACAAGAACCACATGGACCCACAGTGTCCAACCTTGCTATTGATACAGGGCCAATAAACTGAGGGAGTTACTCTGGGGCTGTTTGCCATGTGACACCCTGGCCTGGACAGCCCTAGCATTCCTGGCCAGGCATCCCAGCACTGCTGTCACCCACTGGAGCCAATATGGTATGCTGGCTCTTCTGGCACCCTGTGCCTGTCCCAGAGGCTCTAGAGCTGTGTATGAGGTAAACTAAATAAAATGTGGTGTCACATCCACACTCTCTGCCCTCTGCTTCAGTTTGCAACTTATTTTGTCACCTGCTAGTGTGGAAAGTTCTTATTTGAGAGTGAGCTTAATGTTTCATTCAGCTGGTAACTTAGATTCTCCTGATACCTGTACGGTTCAGTCTGCCTTACTGTCCTAGCCTCAGGCTCCAGCCTTACCTATGCATGGGGAGCATGTGCTTATCAGAAAGCCATTGCTAAGTGTAGCCCTGACATGAGATCTGTTCAGACTGCCCCTCTTTGGGGAAGAACAGCATGAAATTTTGGGGACTGGACAACTGCTGCTCTGTGCCATCAGTCAGTGGAATTTGGGAGCTGGGGGAGCTATAGCCGGATAGAGAGGGATTCCTGCATGCATGGAGCTGCTGGCATTTAACTTCTTGGTGGTTGAACACGTTCAGTTAGAAGTCTTCTAGGGGGTAAATTCCATTTTTCCTACAACACACATAAAATTTTAGCTTTGTATTTTAGCCATTCAGACCCCACCGACTGGAATCAAAAGCTGATGCCACAGCTGACTGATCAGTAGCCATGTGAAATGCTCTGGAAACAGCAGTTCCATCGGTCTTGGCTGTCTTTTTTTAAACCACAATGTTGTGTCTGAAAGGTGTGGGATCTTCGCCAGAACAAGCTCACTTACACGATGAGAGGACATGCGGACTCAGTGACAGGCCTCAGTCTGAGTTCAGAAGGCTCCTACCTGCTCTCCAATGCAATGGACAACACAGGTGCGTCCTACCTGGTGTGACAGCACAGCTGTCGGGCAGTACTCGGTTATGCTGGCTTTGCATGGCATTTAGGAAGGAACAAATTGATGTAGAAAAACAAAGAGCCAGAGGTAGGGATAGGCTGAAGAGAGCTTGGCTCCAGAGATAAAGCTTGAATTCTTTTTACACCAGTGATGGTCATGTCCTTTGCAGGGAGGGAGCAGCTGCATCAGAAGAGTTTGTCACATCTCCCAAATGGCAGTGAGGACACAAGCTATGGCACATGTTACTTGTACAGACAGTTGAATGCAGTCTTGGTCTGGCTTTTGTCAGGGCAGTTTGGCTGTTTCCCCACAGCAGGGAATGACAGCACAGTTTCCAAACTGCCTGTCTCCTGTGTGAGGTTGCTCAGCAAAGCTGAGCTGATTAGAATCGTGGTCACAGAGTGTGTTAGAATAAAGCAAATGCTCATGTAAGGAGATGGTCGTTTGTTTGTATAGTAGTTTTGGATTTTCCCCCTCCTGTTGGCAGTGGTCTTGATGTATGTATAAATTTCTGCATATGACCTTTCAAATCAAAGCTTTCTGCAGGGAAAGCTGCTGGTTTCCTTTTGCTTGGAAACCTAGGCATGAAGAGACAAGGAGCATGACCAGGTCTTTGCTCATTAGCAGCATGTCTTGGGAAAAGGAATGTTTCCAGAATCTGACCTTGCCCCCATGCCTCTGCCGTCTTCAACTAATTACTGTGAGCTCTCTGTTGCAGTCCGCATCTGGGATGTGCGACCGTTTGCCCCTAAAGAAAGATGTGTAAAGATTTTCCAGGGGAACGTACATAATTTTGAAAAGGTGAGTGTACTGTAGACCAAAACATGATTGTTGTAAAATGCTGCTGCTATTAACTTTTCTGTAAATTGTTTTTAAATCCAAGTCTAAACCAGAAAGGCTTTAATAAGAACTCAAAGAAAGATGAATGCACAAAGTGGGATTCCAATTAAAGCCACAATAACAACATTTCTTTGCTCGGTTCAGCTATAATTAGCTGTAAATTAAGTATTTTCTACATTTACTATCTACTTTGTGTAAAATAACAAGGCACTGGATGTTTCCAGCAATAAAATAAAATCTGTAATTACCATCTCATTTTCTGAAGGGAGATCATTAAAGTGGTGCTTGTGATATTTAAAGTCTCATGGTGATTTTAATTCAAGAGAAAGGGGAAAACTAAATCTTCCTTTGGAAATAGATCTGTGCACGTTCTTTTATTTTAGAATCTTCTGAGGTGCTCTTGGTCCCCAGATGGGAGTAAAATTGCAGGGGGATCGGCTGACAGGTGAGTTGCCACTGTGTTCCTGATACTATGAATCCATAACCATTTTGCAGGCACTCCTGGAATGAGTTAGATCATAATCTGAAGACTGAGTTGTGCATAGAGGTGTGAAGACCCAAACAACCCTCTGCTGTAGCCTTCTGTGAGCATTATCTTCCCTGATTACAATAGCAGCCATTTATATTGCCTTAGTGACAGTGGAGGAGCACCATATAGTTGTAAAATTTTCTTATTGTCAAGAGCTGCCTAGAGATCTACATTACTGCTGATGTTCAACACGAGATCTAAATCCAGGACCAGCATATGACAGGAGCATGGTATTCAGTGGACTAGGTCCCTTGTGGTCATACTGGCAGATGCTTGTGAGAGTCTTTGAGATGCAGGGAGTCTGGGGAAGTGTGTGTAGTGTGGGGGTTATACTGATAATGGCCACAAATACCAGTTAAATGGCTGTGTGGTGGCTTGCAGGAGGCACCAGTGGTGTTCAAGGATCATTCTTAATCTTTACTTAATTAATGAGTAAGAAGCAATAAAGATCTGACTAAATTAGTGCATACTGGACTTTTAAATGAGGTATTGTATAAACTAAGGCAACTGAGGAGCAAACTAGGTGGAGGGAGGAAGCTGGCAGAGGGTCTGTGCCAGACACTGAAGGTCACCATGAAGGATACCAACCTCTGCTGGAGCAAATCCAGATGCCCCTTAGTGACATTGAGACAGAAATTCCTGCAGGCCAGAGTCCAGGGCATGGTGCAGTAGTAATCAGCAAATTAATGAGTTTCTGATGGAGGATAGGGAGAACTTTAGCTCCCACTGTCCAGATATAGTGGGGCCAGCTGTCACAGCAAGCGACTGAGATGTGACTCTCCTTCACAATATTGCTGGGCAGAAGCGGCGGTGCACGTGGTGGAGGAATGCCTGCGTGTTAGCCTGCCGAAGCTGTGGCTGATCTGTTCAGCAGTGAAGCGTGGCTGGACGTCTTAGGCCATTAGGTTAGTTCTGCAGATGGTGATGTAGCTCTGTGGCCTGACAGCAGCTTTGTTGTGATATTCGTGTGGAAGAGCATGCAGCCAGGTACCGGGGCAGGTTAGACAGGGCAGCTCAAATCTTGTCTTTATCTCTGAGCTTTTAATATTTTTTCTTTTTTGAGAAGGAGTATCTGTTGGGAAAGCACAGCAAGATTAAACAAGTGTTTAATTTGTCTGAGTACAGAATACTGATTACTCTCTCCTTCTGCATTACATGGAGTGCATGTGTATGTTGGAGGGACAGTTACCTGAATATTTTTTTTGCTGTTGAGCCCTTCAGAAGGGTTATAGTAAAACTAACTACTTAAAGTGCTCGCCTGCTTTGCAATGCCAAATTAAAAACATGACAGCAGAGTGCTTTGAGAAAGCATTTGCTACAGTTCTTGCATTCTATATAAAATAGTTGTTCTTGAAGAAATCCTGCTTTAAGTAACAAACATGACTTCACGTGCAGGCTTGAATTTTCTCCTGTGTGTATCAAGAAATTAAGTCAAAGAATAGTACCAGCCTAAAACCGAATGCTCCTACCAAAATGGATCTGCCCTGCGTTGGTATCTAGTGTCCTTTCTGTCTAGCCAGCGTTATAAATGATTCACTGCTTTTTTGGGGGGAAGAGAAGTTCAGTTCTATTTCAACTAAAAGGCAGGCTAGTTGTACAAGCAAGTCTTTTTCTTCGTCTGGTCTGCAAAGCCCTGACAAATGGAAAGGAACAGGTGAAACTGAGGAACCTGTTGTGGGTAGCATTGCATAAGCCTGAAACAGTCTGGCCATGGTATTCAGAGCTTGGGCTGCTTGTGGGGCTGATGAAAGTGCTAATGATCCTTATCATGTTTGAATTCATGCAGGCAAGACGTAGGGATGCACACTGGACATTTGCAGTGACCTTCCTTTGGAAGAGTGTGATGCAGTAGATTGATTTTACATGTGTTTTACGGACTGTCCCCTGTGCCCTCACCCTCTACAGTCCCCTGTAAATAGCTGTAGTGATGCCCATGGGGCATACAGGCAGCAGAGCTGCCCTTCCTGCCAAACCCAGCCAATTACTGCCCTGCTGCTTCTCTTTTTTGCCCCAGCAGATTACGTTTTAGCTGCCAGTCACTTCACTAAAGAGCAAAATGAGACGACTGAGGGAGTGTAGCCCAGAACTGGCAGCTTTCCCCAGCCACAGATATTTTTGCAGAGCTGTGAACCTTGTAACAAATGCCGTTTCATGTGACCAGGCCTTTGTGTTTGGGAGGGAGAGATGCAGTGTTCCTGTGCAGCATCACCTTGCCTGGGTTGTAGGATGTTGCTCAGGGCTCTTCTTGTTTAGATGTATTAAAAAATATCCCACTCACTCCTATGGATGATTACCATAACTGGGATCAGAGCATCACTCTGCTTCCCATTGGATCTTGTGTGCAGCCACCGCACCATGCAGGTATCTGTCAACACCCATGAGGGGCAAGCAGTGATCTCAGGTACAGGGTGATTTACAGCAAGGCACCATTTCCCCCACTCTCTGAAGCCATTTATAAGAGTAATTGGGGGGCTGATCTGTGCCTGGTGCCAGCGGTTTCTTTCTGACCTGCCTGAAGGATCCCGGTGACTTCAGCCAAGGTGCGGTGCTCAGGCAGGACCTGGTCAGCGCTGTGAGCTTGTGGCGAGGACTGCAGGAGGTTAATCAAAGGGCTCAGCACAATCTGATCGGCCCTCTAATAAACGCTGGGAAGTGAATCATGACTTTAATGGTGCAGCAGGAAGAAATCCAGATATAAAACTTGGCTATGGGGGATGACACCATAGCAGGGGCTGAGGGAGCGCCTGGGCTCCTCACTCCTTGTCAGCCCAAACCAAGGGTGACCGCTGGGCTTGCAGGCAGGTGTTTGTAAGGGTGAGAACCCTCCTCCCCAATCCCAATGCTAATTTTCTGCCTTAGCAGCAATGTTGCTGCTGCATTGAGAATCTCTACAGCCTCATGCTTTCAAATCCAGCTCTGTGCCATGAGGGGTGAAATGGAGCTGCTGTACTGTGACAGTCGTGAGGTTTTTGACATGAATCGACGTGTTGACTCCTACCTGCTCAGACCTCTGCTCTTCTGGATTTGGCAGTGCAGTATTTTGCTCCTGATAAGCTCCTTGTTTATCCACACTAAGTGCTGCATCTGTTTCAGCCCAGGTGATGAACTGCTGCAAGAATAAACTGTTGCTGCGAGGGGCAGCTGCTTTCCTTTATCAAATGCGTGCACTCACAATGGCTCTCTTGTAGGTTTGTCTATGTTTGGGACACCACATCCAGGAGGATTTTGTACAAGCTGCCAGGCCACGCTGGGTCGGTGAATGAACTGGCTTTCCATCCAGAGGAACCCATTAGTAAGTCCTCCCCACCTCAAGTCAGCAGGGGAAATAGTTTCAGGGCTGGCTGAACTGCTGATCCTCTGGAAAACTGTCCCAAAATCGCCTGTGGCCCAGAGCCCCAAGTATCAGACAAATTTAGGGGAAGCAGACTCCTGCTTGCTCCTCTCCCGTAGGTAGGAGTAGGGCTGGGTGTGCCCTGGGGTCCTAGGCTGAGTGTGGGGGCTCTGCCTGGAGGGGTGCACCCATACAGCAGCAGGGTGGCTGGTGGTCTGGGCTGGTGGTTACCTGTGGGTGGCTGTGAGTCATGGCTTGGCTGCTTGCTGCCTAGGGCTTGTCCAGACTTCCCAAGGGCCATGCAAAAAGGTTTTGAGGTACCTGGGTTTGGATGCCAGGGATATAACCATACATTTGGTGATCGCATGAGGACAGTGATCACCTGGGAACATGTCTCCAGCTTGGGGTCTCTTAGCTTACCCAAAAGCCACAGGAGGCAAAGAAGGCTCTTTGTGCAGCAGGTTTTGTCCCCATTCTAGAGGTGTCTGGCACATGGCACCACATATCAGCACTGAGTGAGACAATGCTCATGGTGGCTTTTTCAGAATGGTTTTAACCACCATGCATTAACTGAGCCCAAATTCCACATCAGTTTCTTGGTGCAACAAGTGGCCCAGGCAGGACTGCAGGGTGCTCTTTGTTTCTATGGAAACACTTGCACCATCAGCCAGGTCACTGCATTGCTCCGGTCAAAAATTAACAAGTCAACCCCAAAGTGAAGCCAAGAGCTTGGTTGTGCTGAGGATGACAGTCTGTGCAGCAGAGCAGTGAGTTATGGGTTTGTTCCTTGGTTATTCATTGCCCTGTCTTCAGATTGGAGACTGTGCTGGAAGTGCAGCATGATCTCTCCTCTCTGGTTTGGAGCAGATTGTTTGCAGTTGTACTCCGCTGAATTCCAATTTGTGAATCAATCACTCAGCTTAAAATAAAAATTAAAAACCTATTCAGGCATTGCATGGGAGTTATGCAATTGATTTCTATTAACATCTGGGAATGTTAGTCTTGTAAATCACTGTGCCCGCACTGCTATACTCGTCTGCACAGGAGTGCACAGGGAGCCAGAACAGCGAGTTGACAGACACTAGTCTGCAAGTTTATATAGAAATCCCCCAAATCTCTCCTGGACTCAAATGAAACCATTGTCAGTGTCAAGAGCTGCACTTCTGGGTCTTTCTTTTGATGCTTATGTCTTGAATCGCCTACAGAGCCTTTTCTGGTTCAGTGGTGTGTTGTAGTTGGGTGCCAGCTGCATTTCGCTTGTTCTGATAAAATAATAAAGTCTTGACGAGGCTTTCCTGGCCAGCCTGTGCCCTCTAGCGGCATGCAGTCCTGGCAGCAGTGCCCAGTTTGCAATCTGAACACTTCTTGCAATGAAAATAACTCTTCAGAATGCTTGAGAGCGTTAACAGCATGTTTATACGCCTCACTTTACCATTTTAATGCTTAGACATTACAGGCAGTATGCTGTTATGCCTGCCTTGGGACAGGGGAATGGCAGCCACGATGCACAGCGTGTGATTAGGTGTCAGAGTAGTAATTTCATGAAGTGTTTTTGGGGAGCAAATGAAATTTGGCTTTCTAGATCACTTACAGCAAGTGAAATGAGAAGTTCCATTCAAATGATGTGTCGTTAGTGGAAGTCTCAAACTGTTGTGTTTAATTTTCATATTCCTCCCTTCCTCCTGTCTCCCTCCCTCAGTACTCTCCGCATCCAGCGACAAAAGACTGTATATGGGGGAGATCCAGTAAAGCTGACAAGGAGATGATAGGATTCGTGCCCTCACGATCCTTGGTTTACAGAAGTCAATTGACTTGCTTCTCATCGGTGCCAGCCCCCCTCATGCTTGTGGCATTGGGAAAATGTTGAAGCAGCTTGATGTGACAAGCTGCCCTCTCACAGGCTGTAATGTCTGCATGGTCTCACTGTACAGCTTTTTTCCACCACCACCCTTCTTTGGGGTGGAAGGAAAATTTGGAATTGAAAGGAACTTGGTTTTGGCTGTACTACCAACTATTAAACCCTTACCCAGATCACATGAAATTGGTAACATTTGTTTAAAGTCCACATGTGGCTTGTATATTCCCTGTCTGCTTTCTTTTCTTGTTTTTTATATGGTCAAAACTGAAATAGATAGCTTTTTACAAGAACTGTGTGGTTGGCTTTTATTGTTCTGGTTTATTTTTCTATTGTACAATTCTCAATCAAGGACCTCGCTGGTATATAACCTGAGGAAACCATAGACGTTACCTTCATAGAATCACAGAAGGGTTTGGGTTGGAAGGGACCTTAAAGACCGTCTAGTTCCAGCCCCCTGCCCCGGGCAGGGACACCTCCAGCCAGCCCATGTTGCTCCCAGCCCCGTCCAACCTGGCTTGGGCACTGCCAGGGATGGGGCAGCCACAGCTGCTCTGATCAGCCTGTGCCAGCGCCTGACCACCCTCACAGGCAAGGATTTATCCTAGTATCTCATCTAAATCTCCCCTCTTCCAGCTTAAAGCCATTCCTCCTTGTCCTATGGCTACATGCCCTTGCCCAAAGCCTTTCTCCAGCTTTCCTGTCAGCCTCTTTAGGTTCTGGAAGCTGCTCTAAGGTCTCCCTGGAGCCTTCCCTTCTCCTGAACAGCCCCCACTCTCTCAGCCTGTCTGTACAGCAGAGGTGCTCCAGCCCCCTGGTCATCTTCGCGGCCTCCTCTAGACTCACTCCAACAGGTCCGTGTCCTCATGTTGGGGACCCCAGAGCTGATGCAGCACTAGTTGGTGCGGTCTCACCAGAGCCAAGTAGAGGGGGACAGTCACCTCCCTCGACCTGCTGGCCATGCTGTTGGTGATGCAGCCAAGACTACAATTGGCTTTCTGGGCTGTGAGTGCACATTTGAGCTTCCCATCCACCAGCACCCCTCAGTCCTCCTCAGGGCTGCTCCCAATCCATTCTCCACCCAGCCTGTACTCGTGCTTGGGATTGCCCCCACCCACGTGCAGGGCCCTGCACTTGGCCTTGGAACTTCATGAGGTTTGCACAGACCGGCATCTAGAGCCATCATCCCTGGATGGCATCCCTCCCCTCCTGCATGTCGGCTGCACCACACAGCTTGGTGTCATTGGCAAACTTGCTGAGGGCGCGCTCAATCCTGCTGTCCGTGTCACCGACAAAAGTGTTAAACAGCGCTGGCCCCAGTACAGACCCCTGAGGAAGGGCACTCATCTTCAGAAGAGCAGCTTTATTTTTTGTTGATGGCAATAAAAATGACCACACTTAAAGTAATTGTTGGGCTACTGCTGAATCCTATTTTCATGTTTTGAGTAAAATCCAGCCTTCTGTTACAAACTTTGCTAAAAACTCCCTTCTGTAAGCAGAGTGAGTTTTCTGTGGCAGGCACAGTGCTCTTGGTGCTCAGCAGTAGGGGAACAGGCCTGGTGGCAGGTCCTCGAGCAGGTTAGATCCGTCCTTCATATACCTCTGGCTGAGTGCTGGGATCCCACAAGGGTGCCTGCACCCTGCCTCAGCTTTGGGGGGACCTCAGCTTCTGTTAGGTCTTGCCCTCTAGCCATGGTCCCTCCGCCTGGCTGACGCTGCTGCACCCCAGCCCTGGGGTTTAGGCTGGGAGGGAACAGTCCGCACTGGCTTTTTTGGTTAAGGCTGAAACCGGCATCAAGCCCTTGACTCAGAGCTGAGCCTCAGCGCATCTGTGTGAGAACATACAAGGAGGGGTTCCCGTGCCATGAGCTGTTGTCTGATGTTAATTAACATGCCATGAGGAGCACATGTGGCATTTCTCTTCTGACAGTGTCCACCTCAGTTTTCATCCTTTTTTCCTTCCCATTTCTTCCCCTCATTTGCTGCCTTGGCTCAGGTTGTATCAGGCGTTTGTCACCTCACTGCCTTTCTGCCCCATCCCAGAGGGGCCTTCTTGAGGGCTGCAGTTCAGCTGGGACAGCGGCCATGTTATGCTCCCACCCCAGCAGCACCATGCCATAGGACTGTCCTGCACAGTCTTGGCAGCATTTGACCAGGACAAATCTGCTGCAGCCACCAGGTATTTCAGAGCTGGGAAATTGGTGCAATTTTGTGCAGTGAAAAGGGAAGGATTGTGGGGTCCCCCTGAGAACGTTTCTTGTCCTCATTTCCCTGCTGTAGGCAGAAGAGAAAAACTGGAGGATGCCACTCCTGGGGCCAAAACAGACACATCAGCTTTTAAGGAGGCAGGGAAATTGGTTGCGTGTTCCCTGGGAGGCAAGATGTCTCCTGGGCATGTAGTGTGTGGCATTGTCCCTGGTCCCTGTCACCTGGGATGGTTCCTGTCCCAGTGCTATGTCCTTCAGTCAGCAGTTGGCTGCAGGCTGCCCCATCCCTCAGGGACATACAACCTTACTCACCACAGTTGTTTCTCTTTGAAGCCCTTGGAGCTGGAGCAGAGCTGGTCTCTGCTCCAGGTTCCTAAATCATCGCAGTCTGAGTGACTTTGGGTGCAAGAAGGGGTGAACTGGAGAGCACGGATGGGTTTAAATCTTGGGGAAACCATTGACCCCAAATGAGCTTCCTACACTGACCCTCTTCATCCATGGGGTGATGGATTCAAGGGTCAGATCTGAATGCTGAGATTCAGCAGAGCTCCAAGTTCAAATCCAGGGAAGATCAGCTTCACGGGAAGCGGGTCTGGTCCGTCGGCTGCTGACATCCACCTCCTGTCATTCCCCAACTCCCAGCAGGAGCAGCAGGAACGGCCGCTGCAGCCCTGGGACTCTGTGGTTATCCCTGTGCCACTGCCCTCGATGGCGTCTGTCCCTGTGGGGGGAACCGTGCACGGCTGGAGCTGGGTGGCGATGGCGCAGGCATGGGAAGGCCCATCATCGCCAGATCACGGCAAGTGAATGTATCTGCACACAAACAAATCACCCTTCGCTGAAGAGGCAGGTGGAGGGAGCTGAAGGTAGGGTAAAGATTTATTTTTAACTCTGCAGAGTATTCAATAACATGCCCTGAAACACATGTAGGTGAGAGCTGGGACTCCAGCCAGGAGGGCACAACAGGGGACCGACCTCCCCGGACCCACCCGAGCTGCAGCCCTGGACCCAGGGACCCACACCGCGCCTCCATCCTCTCACTGAGGGCTGTTGGGCAAGGAGGGTGCCAACACATGGATTTAGTGCTTATTTAGACCTTGTCACAGTCCTCGAGGGTTTATGGTTCTATTTGAATATATGCCCAGGTGTCAGAGGGAAGAGTGACTCCTGAGGCTGAGCCCACAGTGCCAGGATGATAACCCTGCAGTTCACTGAATCTTGCTTGTTTAAAAGAATTAAAAAAGGGTTAGTTTATTTTATTTTCCTAATTCCCAACACAGGAACCTGCAGGGAAGTGCAGGAGGGGCACCTCTCTCCCCCTGGCCTGAGTCCTGGAGGGTTTTGTTGGGCAGCGGTTGCTGTGCCTGGGGGTCCTGCAGAGCCACAGGGTCCCATGCAGGATGCTCAGCAGTTAGCAGCTTCCAGCATTGGGCAGTGGGGGCTGGATGGATCTGCATCCACCCGGGGCAAGCAGGTGTCACCCCTTCTGCCCCCAGACACCCGTCCATCACAATGGCATGGATGCCTGTGGAGCCATGACCCAGATCAGGGAAATGATCCGGATTAATGCTAAATCCCCCAGCCCTGAGGAAGCAGCCGGGCGGATCGAGCCAGGCCCACGTGGGGCAGACGATTGGTTTGCTCTGAGTGCATCTCCATGCTGCATGCATTGCTGCCACCTGAGCACTGGCAAATTCACGGCAGCAGTGAGCCCCCAGCCCAGCTTCCCAGGCAGGTCCTTGTGCCCGCCCCAGCGCTGTAAGACAAATCTCTGTTCCCCAGCGCCAGGGAACTTGTGGATCAAATAAACATTCTGTGCCAAGTGGAGGGTGAGGAGGGAAACACAGACAGGGGCAGCTCTGAGTTACCGCTGCCAATTACTGTCTGCAATTAAGGCTGGATCAATACCCACCCCGCTGCGTTGGTGATAGATCAGACCATGTGCCAACATCCCAGCCCCTGGGGAGAGCTGAAAGCTCATTTAGGAGAATCACCTACCTGCTGCTAACAGGATGTAGAAGAATGAAGCTGGGTTGGCTTCAGGGGCGTTGGCTGATGTAGATAAGGTGCAGGTGTGGCTGGTTCTGTTAAGTGGTTGAGAGCCAATAAAGAGAGAAGCCGAGGAAGAAGCAAGAGAGGAGAGAGTGGGTCCTGGGTGAGATGGCAGTAGAGGGACTGGCATGAAGAGTGTGCTGGTATGAGATGGTAACAGACCTTGTTGCAGTTTGGTAGTCTGGAGAGTCCTGCAACAATAGGATGCCTGTTCAGTGGATTGTAGCTCTAGGACCATCGGGATGATTTATGGATT
Source organism: Falco peregrinus (assembly GCF_023634155.1). Classification (NCBI taxonomy): domain Eukaryota; kingdom Metazoa; phylum Chordata; class Aves; order Falconiformes; family Falconidae; genus Falco; species Falco peregrinus. Next base: position 122,114,585 of record NC_073723.1, read on the forward strand.
TAATGCAATTTGCTATTGGGGTGGTACTTGGAGCTCAGCAGGTCTAATGCTGTGCAGAGCCCCACTGGGCATCAGTGAGCACAGCCGGCTCTCTGACACGATCTCCTGGGCTCACACTTCCCCTGCACTTGCTGCCAGGCCATGGGGACTGCCGGGAGAGCCAGGCACTCACCATGAAGGGCTGGCACCCACTGAGGGGAGCTGGCACTTGCAGCAGGGCTGGCTGCCACAAGACTGTTGCAAATGCTGTGCAAAGTGAGTACTGCAAGACTGCACCCTGCTTGTATGTGCATGTACATACATGCACACTCAAGAACACACATGCATGTGTGTGCATACACAAGCCTATGCACATACATGTACCCACACACCCCCTCACTGACACTGCCAGGGCCAGCACTGCCACCAGGCTGCGGGGACAGGGCGATGTCTGTGCTGGGCAGCAGAGCACCCATGGGGATCTGGGGCGGGGCAGCCCCAGGGGCTGGCTACCCCCCAGCTCCTGGCTGCTGCCAGCTGCACCCGGGTGAGCACGGGCCTGTTTTGGCTCCTGTCCCATGCTAGAGCTGTGCCAGCTCTGGGGCATCGCAGCAGCAAACCGTTAAAGGCATAATCTGAGTGCAGAGAAAATTGTTTTCTTAAACAGGTTTATTCCTCCAAGGGAGGTATTTGCTTGAGAGATTTCCACTATAAATTAAATCTTTCCCAGGATGCAGATAAATGGCCTGTGTGTGCGCTAGAGCTGCTTTGGCAGGGGGGCTGCCAGCTGCTTCCCAGCCTTTTGGTGCAGACTGGAGGTCTGGCAGTGATCCCCTGACATGTCCTATGTGGCTGTCCCTATCATCATCCCCATCCTGGTCCTTGATCATTTGGCAATTCCAGCATTAGCAAGTGATCCCAGCCTGGTGCAGATGTGGTACCCAGAGCACCTCAGCATGGTGTGGAGGGCCAGATCCTGCTCTGGGTGCTGGTAATCCCTGTGCTGGGCGCAACAGGGGCATCACCGGGAGGCCCCAGCTCAGCCAAGGGCAGCCCTGGCCCTGCTACACCCTCTAATTACCTCCCTGTCCTTCCTCCAGCACTTTTCCCACCTTTTCCCACTGCTGCTCCAAAGCTTCTAATGGATTTTGATAGTTACAATAAGCAAGTGATAATTTCTAAAAGAATGGAAAACAATTATTTGCTCTGTTGGGGGATTAGGTGATATTTAGTCTCTATTTAATGGAAAACTAATTAAATTACATGAGCGAGTGAATAGAAATTTTTTGTTAATTATGAATTTTGTGAGCTACAAAGGCTAAATGATGATGGATTCTGTAATCTGCCATACTTTTCGCTAGACACAGAGATAAGATGACAACTGAGAAAGAATGGCGTGAATGCATTTTAATTTCTATATAGATTCAATAATAACAGCCAGCTGAAGAATGATCCATTAACAGTGATCTGTGGGAGCTGACACTGATTGGCAGGCTGATGGCTAATTATGTTAAAATTGGGGATAAGTTGATTAAATAGATTTGTGTGCATTGCTGGAGGTGGTCAGGGAAGTCACTTTGGTTTGATTTGCTCTGTTGTGGCCCTTCCCTTGACCCCTGCAGGGCTGGGTGGGTGGAGGATGCCCCACATGGGGGGCACAAGGTGTCCTTTGGGGCTCTGAGTCGCTGGGATTTGGGGCTGTTCCCCGGTGAAGTGAGGAGGGATGGGTTTAGGGTCAAGGCTGGCAGAAGAGGTGCCGGGTGTAGGCTGAAGTCGGGCACCCCTAGCACAAACCTGGTGCCCAGATTTGGGCTTCCCATCACACAGAGCATCCCTCATCCCAGGGATGGAGCATCCTTGACCCCAGGGCTCACCTCAGGGCTGGGGCATCCTTGACACCAGGGCATCCATGACCCCAGGGATGGAATACTCCTGACCCCAACCTGGGGCACCCTTCACCCTGGGACTAGGATGTCCCTGTCCCCAAGCTGCTCTGTCCCAGCACAACCCAGAGGAGCTATGCCCATCCCAGCCACCTGCTCCAGCCCAGCTGCCCTATCACAAGGTGCCAGGCTGCACCTTGTCACCTTCTCCCTCATGCTGACAGGGCTGCTCTTTTTAACCACTGGTTAATTAGGGGCTAATTAGCATGATTCCTGGAGATCTTCATCCCTTGAGCATCAAAGGTGAGTGTATCGTGGCTCTTCAGCCAAAATCCAGCCACCCATCAGGCTCTGGAGGGATTTAACCTGAACTAAGCACACACCCCATCCCTGCTCCCCATTAAGGGGAATTACCCGACCAGCTTAAATTATGCAGGATGTGTGCCAATGATTTGCATGTGTTTACCCCGCACTGATTTACATAATGCATCAGAATAAATATCTTTTCCCCATCACCATAACCAAGATACATGAGGCCCCTTCAAAGATTTCTTTGCCAATAAACATGCCAAAAATCATAGTTTTGTCTTGTTCTGATGACTTAGCACTGTTAATTACTGCCTGAGTGGGTGAAAGATGCTCACCAGCCCCCTTGGCTTTGTGTCCGCAGCAGCCCCCCTGGGCTGACGCATCCCTGGGCAGAGAGATTCAGTATAAATTTGCCCCCAGAATTCATGTTGTGAATCATCACCAAGCCTAGACAATGGTTTTAGCCCAAAAGAAGTGAAAAAATTCAACCCCAAGAGCCCATGAGGAAAAGAAGGGGAAAAAAAAAAACCAACTCCAATGCCAGGGCTCAGGGCTGCAGAACTGCAATGTCCCCTGGGTGTCTTCTATTAACCTAAAACCCCCTTTTTTTCTCCTGGTTTTGCCTTTTTTAAGGCAGCAAACAGCATCCCCAGCCTGGCTTGTCCTACAGCAGCTTTGTGTCTCCTCTTCCCCCAAATAACTACTTGTGACTGCGCTTGGGAGCATTTCTTATGCTCATCCTGGGGAGTTGTATTTTATTTTTTGGCTCCATTTGGAAATAGTGAATAATTCTGGTGATAGATACAAGTGTCCCAAGTCCTGGTGTCCTGGCAGAGGCCCAGCTCTCCATGGGACTTCCCTGCCTTCAGCTGAGAAAAGGAGCAAAAGCTGCTGGTGGTGTGATTTCTTTCTGCTCCAGAACTTTTTGAGGGGGGAAAAAAGGAAAAAAAATTTCAAACCCGATCCCTGCATGAGTTTTCTGAGCAAAAAATAGACACTTTTGCGTAAAAATATCATTTCAGTGAAAACACTCCATTTCATTGTGTTTTGTTTATACCCTTTGGGAGAGATATCTCTCTGGCATAAGGATGCAGGCATTTTTTTACTTAAAACATCTTTTTGGTGGAAGGAGATGATTTTGATTGTAGAGAAGTGATCCCACCTGGCTCCTCCTGCCCTAGGGATGGAGGGCTTGGCTGGGCCGGATTCTGCTACACTGCCGGTGCCAGGGGACTGCCAGAGCCCCTGGGTGAGCAGAGAGGTCACCTGCCACTGTGCAGAAGCCAGGCATGAGGAGTCCCTATGGGTGGTGACCTCTGCAGTGCCCTCCTGTCATGGGAGCCCCTGGGAACATGGCTGCTCTCCCAATTCCACCCCAAAGGGCTGGGATGGAGGCGAGAGCTGTACCCAGGCTCTTGGAGGGCAGGGATGCAGGATTTGGGGTGAGGCTCCAGCATCGCCATTGCAATGGGGAAAGTGAGGCCCATCAGGGCTTGGTGGCAGCTGTGGCTGCACACCAAAAGACATATCTTTCCAGCTCCCTCCCATCCCCAAGAATGAATAACATGACCCTCGTTTAACTTCTTCCTAATATTTCCTCTGTAATTTTGGTCATCGAGTTTTTTCTTGCAAAGGGATTGTGGGCTCTGGAGGGTGGTGGTTTACAAGCAGAGAAAAAGACAAAATATAGGGCTCATTGCCCACCTGCTTGCAAATGAAGTTCTCTCCTTGCCTTCTAGGGAAGCCTTGACGCATTATATTGACCTTTTTTAATTTAAAATTGATTCCTCGCATAACTCCACCTGGCATCTCTGTGCCATTGTATCGATTGTCATGATTTTATATCCAGGGCATTTTGCCTTTCTCTGGTATTTTTTGGAGCTGACAGGAAGGGTTGAGCTGAGCGGATTTTCCTGGCTATTACCAAGAAGATGCTGTGAGGTGACTGGAGCCTCAGCCTTTTTTGGCCCATGGGGTAAAACCAGTCCCTCTGCTCCAGGTTTCTGCTGTGCTTGAATCCCAGAGGAGCACACAAGCTCGATCCTGGAGATGGGTCTGGTCCCCCCACTTCTGCATGCAGGTAACCCTTAGGAGCCTGGGATACTCCTCCCCATGGGATGAGGGTGATGGGACCTCTCTCAGGCTCTGGGTGAGGACCTGGAGATGATGGAGCCCAGAGCGCTGGGGGTGACGGAGTCAAGCCCACAGTGGTGGTGTCACAGGGGGACCTGGTCCACGGGTGGGATCCTTGGCATCCTGCAACAGTAAGGTGTAGGTGTGTGCAGGGCTTGTGGAGGTTGCAGCTCACCACTGACCTGAGACAATGTGGTATAAATGCAGAGGTCCCCATGTTTCAAACACCCACTGGCTCAGTCTGGGTTCAGCCACTTCTCCCAGGCCCCTGGTTCAGAGCATCACTTGGTGAACCCACAGCATTTTTGTGGCATGGTTTTTGCATTCATGGAAGCCAAGTGGTTTCTGCAAAGCCCCGTCCTTCAGCCTCCCAAAACACTCCTGGGAGCACAGAACAGCTGGGAGGGAGAGAAATTCCCACCCCTGAGGGTGAAGGAAAAGCTCCAGGTGTGGTCCCAGCTGGTCCCAGCAGTGCACGGGGATGTGTGGTCTGGCTGGGCCAGGTTAGACCATGGCTAGAGCGACAGCTGCACACAAATGCATCTGTAAGGCTGCAGCCCCTCGGACCCTGCACAGAGCTGCCTTGACACCTGGGAGTGCGGGGGGCTGTTTTAGGAGATGCTTCCTTACAAAAATCACAGCTGAGGATTAAGAAATCACAGAACTGAGAAGCAGCGAACTGTCCCCAAGTCCTGCAAGGTGGCATTTTAGGAAGAGGTTTCTAAAGCACTGGAAAAGCAGCATCCCGGCTATTCCCGGGCAGATGTGCACTCCGCGATCCCCCCTGAAGGTGTGCAGTGAAAAAAGAACAAAGGCGAGTGGGGTGTATGGCGGCGGGGAGCCATACCCTGCCTGCTCTGCTTGCACCTGCCACCTTGCCCAGACCTGCTGGGTGTCAGCCCTAGAGCCCCTGGCACCCAGAGCCGGCTGGCTGGGTGCTGGGCTGCGGAGCGGGGCTCTGCACGGAGCAGCTGGGGGCCTTCCTCGCCGGGCGGAGCGATCTGCCCTCCCTGCACACCCAGCTGCTACCCTAGCACGGTCCCCCCAGGGTGCCCCCCCGAGGAGGTGGCTGCAGGGTCCCTGTGCTGCGGGTCCAGGCACCACCCAAGGGCCGCAGGGCCGAGGGAAGGGGGAGGGAAGCAGCTCACCGGCCCTTCGCTTTGCAATCGCCGGGATTTAACCCAGCCCCACCTGGCTCCGGAGGGGAGAGGACGGGGGGAATACAGAAAAAAAACCCCAGCTATTAAAAAGGCAAATACTGACGATAAGGAAAGGCGGGCGCGACTAGCAGCCGCGCCTGCCGCCGGCTGCGGCGAGGGGACCGCGCTACCCGGCACCCCCAGAAGCCGCCAACGGCTCGGCGCGGCGTTCCCGGCCTCGCCCCCCCGCGCCCGGCCGCGCCGCCCGCCGGGCTCCGCCGGGAGCGCGTCTCGCCTTGTTCCGGCGGCCGCGGCCCGCCCTGCCCGGCGCGCCCCCGACCCCACCCGCCGCCTCCTCCCCGCCCGCCCCCGGGGCGCCGAGCGCGGCTGTGCGCAGAGACAATAGAAGGGCCGGGCGGGCTTCGCGCAAACCTGCGCGCCCCGGGGATGGATGGCGAGGTGTGCGCGGCCCCGGGGTCCCTGCAGCGGGGACCGGGGCTGTAGCGGGTCGGGGGGAGCGGGGCTGCGGGAGGGGGGAGGCGGAGAAGGGGGGCGATGCCCCTTTCTGAGCCCAGCCCGCCTCTGTGCTAACCTGGCAGGGTGCGGGAGGCGGCAGGGCTGCTGGGGAGAAAGTAGCGGAGCTGGCCGGAGGCTGGAGAGCAGGACATGTTGCTGGTGCCCCCTTGATGCTCCCCGGGCGGCGGCTTTGCTGGCTGAGGGGCGGCTGGTGAGCGGCCGGAGGACGGCGACGCGAGGCCACGGTGGGGGAAATCCGAGGCTCCGGCTGGGAAACCATGGGGAGATGCAATGGGAGATGTACGCTGGTCGGATTCTGCTGCCTGCAGCTGGTAAGGCGAGGGGCCGTCTTGCGCTCATCAGCATGCCGGGTTGTGCTTTGTGCGAAATGTTGGCTGTCACTGCTACCCACTCCGTCGCGGTGGTGACCTTGCTGTGGGACCAGCTTGGGGATGCTTCAGTACCACCCAAAAAACCCCCCAAAACCAAAGAACAACAAAAGAAAAAATAATAATCAGGGAGGAACAAAATGCCACCCTCTTCCCTTGCCTCAATCCAGCACTGGTAGGAGTTGCGGCTGGGGGAAATGGATGTGAACCAGTTCCCTGTGCTGTCAGCGCCTGGGGATGCGTCTCCAGCAGGTGTGAGCTTTGTTTCCAACTGCAATCTCATCCCTCCGAGTTGACTCCTGCCAGCAGTTTCCCATCCTGGCAACTCTGAGGATGTTTCATTGGGTGCTGGTCCCCCATCTCGGGGCAAGAGGGAAACTTGAAGCTGCTGCCAGCACTTCGTAAACTCTCCCACTTTCAAGCAGGACCTGTCTGCCCACGGCCAGGGGACGCCAGGACGTTGGGGGCAGAGAGAAGGGAGAGCTTTAATTTTAGTAGGATTGTCAGTCTTCATAATAATTAGGTGCTGTGCTTGCCACTGCCCGTGAATCAATCTTCATCAGGCTGCTGACAGAGGAGCAGGCAAAGGGAGTGCGTGGGGTATTTGGGGGGTTTTCCTGCTAAAACCAGCACTGACAAGGTTGCAATTAATTATCCTGGCTGGGTGTTTCGTTAGCGGAGAATCAGCATCCTACATCTTGCCCCCACAACCGTGCCAGTGCTTGTCGTGACAAGGGAAATGAGGGGGGATTGCGGAAACGCGTGGTGGTCAGCCTGTGATGTCCCCGGGGATCGGAGGTGAGGGGCTGGATGGTGGCAGCGATGGAAACAGGCTCCGGATCCACTCTGGAGGTGATAGTGGCATCCTGCTGACCAGCACTTTCTTCCCAGCGTTGCTTTTGTTCATTCTCCATCCTTCAAAAGGCAGCAAACGAAGAGGTGTCCCCACTTTTGGATAGCTAGGGGAACCAGGTTTTCCTTGGGGGGATGCAGGAAGCTTCAAAGCCAGACCTTGACCCCGGGGAGTGGAGCTGTTGTGGGCTCATCCCCAGGCTGAAATCCCACTTGTTCCTAGTGGGAATGGCTTTTTGTGTCCCCAGCTGTCCCCCCAGTTCAGTCTGTAAAGTCTTCGCACTTTGCTCACCTTCCTCCTCATCCAGGATAAATCCGATGTGTGGTTTTTGCGTGTGTGGGAGTTCCCTGGCTTTTGGTTACTTTTTTTTTTTTTTTTTTACCACTCTGCTCCAAAACAGGTTTGTTGGTGTTTATTCCCTGAGATATCCCAGTTCTGAGAGATTTTAATATACTTGTTATAGGGGAAGAATGGAATTGGTGTGAGCTCCTGAGCTGGGAAAGTAGCTCCTGCTCACACCTGAAGAAACTTTGTGCTGCAGATTGGGGTCAGGCTTTCCTCATCCCGTGTCTTCTGCTGCTGCTGGCATCCCCAAAGGCTTGGCTCTGGAATTGTTCCTTACCAGTGGCCTTTCCACCCCTGGCTCACCCTGTACTCCCAGCTCATCCCCTCTCAGCCTGCAGGATGCTCTCCCAAGCTCCTTCTCGGCTCTGGAGGCAGTGGCTAGCATTGTGCCAGCTGGGGGGAGATGTGCTCTGCCCCTAGCATCCCATCCTGCAGCAGTGGCACCCAACCACCCCATGAGGAGAAGGTGCAACAGGGTGCCCTGCCCAGGGTAGGGGGCTCTGGGTGCCCACCCACAGCCCTAGGGTGAGCCAGCCCCAGGGCGGTGGAGGTGATGGGTGCCATCAGGGTGTCCCCTTGGGTGACTGAGGCCAATATTCATCCATGAGGTAGTGTGGCCAGGGCACACGAACCAGGCAGTGCTGAGGGTTGGGAAGTGGTGATGGGGAGCGGGGGTGACACCTGACCCTGGTTCTGCTCCTCTCCTCTGCTTCAGCTGCTCTGTGCCACCCCTTACAAGGGGACAGGAGTCGTGTCCCTCCATCCAGGTAGCCCTGATGCCTGTTTTGGGCCCTGTACTATGGGGTGAACAGCAGTGCTCCCAGTGCCCTCAGACGCTGGAGCTGGGGCTGGACTGGTGTGTGCTGGGGCTGCCCAAGAAGCCATACCCCATTGCTGTGGGGTCAGTTTGTGGCAACAGTGGGGCTACCCAGCGAGCTCGCTGGCTTGCTAAACCTCACCAGCCAGCCCATGCCTCAGTTTCCCTGAAATGAAGCAGCGTGTGTGAGAGGCCACCTGACCTGGGGTGATGCCACCATCTCCAGCTGGTCCTCGCTGTCAGGCCACCTTCCTGCAGGCACATTCCCGTGGCTCCCTGGGTGCCACCGTGACCCCATAGGCACCTTCTCCCGTCCCTGTTAGTTTCCCCGATATTTACAGCCTTGTCCCCAGGGGATGCACCCTGGTCCCTTGTCCCTGCTGGACACAGGGGATGCTTGTGGTGGCTGAGGATGCTCCACAGCTGCAGAGTGCCAGGGTGCTGCTGGCACCTGCTGGGCACAAGGTCCACGTGCAAGGTCCCCCATGCTGGGGTGGGAGGAGGCAGATCTGGAGAGGCAACACACCTTGCCTGCTGCTGGCAGAGCCCTGCCTGCTCCATCCCACACAGCCCAGTCCTCAGGGTAGCCATTGTGCCCGAACAAGTTTGGGAAACTGGTTTTTGGACCATGGCACAGCAGTGAGGGGGGCAGCTGCTTTGGAACATCCAAATATCCTACATCTTCCTTCTCCACCACTCAGCAAGGGCATGCTGGAAGCGTTGGGTGTCTCCTTTCTCAGGGGACAAGCAGCACCCATCAGATTTTGCTTCCATTTATGTTTTTTCTCCAGAAAAACCCCAGGGATCCGCTTACCAGACACGCACCAGCCCTGCCCCACCTCAGGAGAGGCTGCCAGGAGATATTTATGCTGGTGAAGTAGGATGAAATCAAAACTCTCAGATTTTTGTTGGTTCTCCTCAACATCTGGAGACCAAATAGCTGGCTGGGGTTGCGGGTGGTGGTGGTGGTTGCAGTGGCTTAGTAAATCTTTCTCTGAGATGCCAGTTGTTGTTGGGAGGATTTATCTTTTCTTTATGCAAAGATAAGAGCTGCTGAGGTGGGTGGATGCAAAATGAACCTGGAGGTGACACCGCCCTGCTCACCACTGCCAGCATGGGCATGTGGGTGTGAGAGCTGCAAGTTGGGACTCTTGTTAACTCTGAAGCCTAGTGGTGTCAGTTGCAGATCGGGACAGCTGCACTGCTGTAGAGGGATGTACCCAGCCTTGGAGGCAGTGATACGGGCTATCAGGGTGTGAACTGCTGGAAGCTGAGGTCTGGCTGGATCTGACTGGCTGCTGTCACGTGCCCCTGGGCCATCCTGCTCTGTACTCTGGGGCTGTACTCAGGCACTGGCATAGGGCAGGCTTGCTCCAGCGGGCTCATTCTCCATCCCAAAGTGGTGACCCCATTGCCTCCCCCTGCAGTGTAGGGCTCATCGGGGGTGGGATGCAGCTCCAGCCGCGGAGCTGGGTGGGGACAAGAGATGCTCAGTGCTCCCACCTTGCCTGGCAGAGCTCAGTTTCGCTCAGAACCGGGGCTTCGTTTCCTTCTTTGTTTCTCTCCTCTCCTTTAATTGGCTGGAAAAGCAAAGCTCAGTTGGCACCTCCCGCCCAGCTGAGCCTGCCAGAGCCTGCCAGGCTGGTGGCAAGCAATGCCATGCTGTGCCATGCTGTGCTGGCATTGGCATCCTTCCTCCTGCAGCCTTCCAGGGTTGGGGTGCAGGGAGAGGGGCCATGGGTCCGTCCCATCCTGCCTGCATGAGCTGTGGGGTTTGCACAGGGTATCGAGACCCTCTGGGACATGACCCCCCCCATCACCAAGCCTGGAGAAGGAGCTAACAGGGTCAGCTTAGTGAAGGATGGGTGAAGGGAAAGGATGGTCCATCCTTTGCATTCCCCAGCAATCCACCAGCCCTGCATGACCTCCCCTTCCCCAGTGGGACCCCACTGCACCCTTGGGTGCTTCACGGCCCTGCCATCCCCTGCTGTCCCCACCACCACCTCCTGCCCTGATTTGCCTGGTTTTGGCCACCAGCCCCCTAGCTCTGGCACCGGTGAGTCAGCCACCTCTGACATCTGCCAGCATCTTTTGTCCTCGCATGGTTCCCATCGTTGAGAAACAGATAAGGACAGCAGGACTGGAGCTGCCTTTGGCCACCTTCCCACCATGAGGAAGGGGACAGGAGCCCAGGCTGAACCCTGGATGGGGGTTTTCAATTACACAATTAAATGCACAATTAGGTGTAATTACCAGAGCTCAGAAGGTGTGACTGTTCGTAATAGGCATGTAATCTACTGCAGTCACTGTTTATACTGCCGGCTCCGCTCCCTAATGATTATGGAAAGCTTCCACATTTGCATGGTTGCCATGGAAATGGGGGGCTGACAGTGGCACCAGGGATGACAAGCCCCTCATCTCCCCGCACCCCATCTCCATGGGATAGGACACAATGGGTGTGGTGCTGCTTCCGTGCCTGGTGATGCTGCAGGGTGGTGGGTGCTGGCATGGAGTGATGGGGACGCTCTGGGGACTGGCAGTGCCGAGGATGCAGAGACAGCCCCAAGGTGGGAACTGTGTGTGTTAGAGACATGAAAAACCCCAACACACCTTGTCACCTCCCAGGGTGACCACCGCAAGAGCCACAGGAGGGACTGTGGATGCAGGTGGCTGTGGAGAAGCATTCCAGCCTGGTAAGATATCCATGTGGACGTGCATCCTCTGGTGCATCTGCATTATTCACAGGCAAAGCTATAAAGGTTTACTGGTGCACATTTGGGAAGACATTACAGCATTACAGCTCGCAATTAAAACCACGATTAAAGTGCAGTACGTCTAAATTTGCAGGACCAGCTAATGTGCACCCAAGAGTATTAATGAGACCAGTTGAAGAACTCTCTAAATCATTCATGCTGGTTCGTAACAGAGCTGGGAGCAAAGGAGACTGGAAAATAAACGTCTTGGAGGGCTGGGTTGTAGAGAAAATAAAGAAAATGAGCCACAAAACAGCCTGGCCCGACACTGAACTGGTGAGAGCAGGGGAAGGAAAGGTTGGTGCATGATGTGATCAGCAAAGTCTAAAAGTAGGTGGCCTAATTGACATTTGGGAAAATGAGTCTTGTCCAGCCAAACCTGCTCTTGTTCCTTATTGAGCTCACAAGTTTGGCTGCTGAAAGGGACTGAGTTGCCATAATAGTGTTTAGATGCCGATAAGCAATTTGATTTAATCCCGGGTGGCTTTCTGCTAGGAAAAAAATTAGCACTATAAAAAATCAATGATGCTCGTTTCAGTAGTAGAAAAAAAGAAGAGAAGGAATAAAATCATTGCTGGAGAGAACGTGCAAACTGATGGGATCGTGGGGAGCATCGCCTGGTGGAGGGCAAGTCGGGGACAGGCCCCCCAGTAACGCATCCCTGCCAGCTCGTGGGGCAACTGGGTCTCCCACCCCAAAATACATTGCCAAGATATTGTAAGGGGATTGGGAAGAGAGATCTGAGTTTGGAAGATACAGCAAAGCAGTTACTTGAAAAGCTTGGTCTCTGTGGCTGGTCCAAGGGAAGATAGGGAGGTGGAAGTAGATTCCCAGTACTGATAGTCCTCAATGCAGAAGAAATAAGGCAAAAAGAGTGGGTTTGGGAAGAAAAGCAGCTTTCTAGCCCCAAAGGCAATTATTGGCAGCAAGAAATTACCTCTGCATGCAACGGCTTTTCCCTGCTGCCTTTGGCCAACACTCTCCCTGGGCCTGATGCCAGCGGCTGGTTTTGTGCCTCCGCGGGGGATGCAGGGGACCACGGGAACATCTCTGCGCTGGTGACAAGTGGCTGCATTTGGGAGGTGCCAGGCGCCCTGGCTTGTGTATTGGCAACATGAACTGGTTGGTTTTGCTCTGGGAACTCGCTGCTTCGTGGATCAATGAACATCTCGGCCAAGCTCCTCACAGCTTTATTTGTTTGCAGACTTGGAGCCCTGGGGGATGCTCTCCCCTGCCCATAGGCACTAACAGCTCCTGCCACTTCTTCCTCCTGCAGTGGAACTGTTGACTCCTCTCCCCCTGGTTTCTCTGAAGAGAAAGCTGGAGGTGCTGAGTAATTGAGCAGGGGGAAGGATTCAGGACTCAAACGGTTCAAAACTCATTGTGGAAAAATTCAATTCCTGAATGGGAAACCCACATCCCTTTCTGGGAGCTGGACCCAGTGCTGAGCCCACAGCGCTGCCAGCCCTGCACTGTTCCTCTTCACCCACAAATGTCAATAGAGCGGTGGGTTATGGCTTTGGAGGGGATGCTAGTGTGGACAGTGGACTACCGGCATCCTCCCAGCCTTGTGCAGATGCTCTGAGGCTGGAAAAGGGCTTTGTAACCTGGCAGCCATTGCACATCAGCCCAAGGAGTGGGGTCCTGCTGGCACCACCTCCCTCAGTGGAGCAGGGGACCCCCTGGGATGCTGCAGCCATCTCTGGGTACCAAGGCTTGGGGATATCCTTAAGGAAAGGGGACAAAATGGCCAGGAATATGTCAAGGATGAAAGACCCACAAAACTCTAACATTCCCATCAACATCAGCTGTACATCTTAACAGCTCTTCCAGCACCGGCCAGCGAGATGCAGGTTATTGCATATTGATCGCTGTGGTGCCTGGCCAAGCTGAGCTGCAGGCGGACAGGCAGCTTTAGACCCCTCTCATCCCAGTGGTCCAGGCTGTATCCCCATCCCTCATCCTCCTGGGGTGCCCCAGGATGTCCTTATCCCTGTCGCAGCATGGAGCTTGGGGCAGATTTTGGCTGCCAATGGTGGGGCGTTGGGGGTTGAGTGGGAAGGAAATATTCTGCCTGAATCCCAGAGGGATGCTTGGAGGGGCAGAGGGGCTCAGGGTGGGTCCCTTGGTGTCTTTTTTTTCTTCCCCCCATTTGAAAGCAGCTATTTATTTCAATTTTCAAGATATGTACGTAATAGCCTGGAAAACTGGAAAGGCAAAGTTGGCAGAGAGTAGCCCTGGTCATATTTAAACAGGACATTAAACCCCGAGTGGTTTATTAATGAGATTAATAACAGCTCCCATGTGCTTGGCGGGGAAATTTCACCCATCTTTGATTTTTGCTCTGCGGCAGAAGGAGATTTGCGGGAGAAAAAAACAATTGTCCCAGTGTTGCTTTGCTTGCACCCAGATGGGAGCATTAGGGTAGGATGTGCCCCCCACCGCCATCCCTCCCACCTTGCCCTGATGGGGGTTGTAGACCAGCACATTTTGCCTTATACTTAATTACTTACTTAATACTGAATTTTACTGCCAGTTACCCCTGCCCTGGAGCAAGGGGTGTGTGGGGACCCATGTTGGGATGATGTTATCTCCTTTCCCATCAGGGATCAGCTGCTGGGAGCCTGCAGGGAGTTGGGGGGCTTGGCATGGGTGTTGTGGGGCTCAGCACATCCCAGTGATACCAGTGGGATAAGGAAGCAGGAGCTTCGAGGGAGGGATGCAGGAGGGTGTGGTGTGGGTTTTGAGGGGTATGTTTGGATTGCTCTGGTGACCAGAAGCATGCACAAGTGTTTGGGGGGCTGTGGGGAGGACCCCATTGCAAGGGGGACCCTATGCAGGGATGCTGGGGGCAATTTCTGCCCCTGTCACTCCTGTCCCTGCATGGTCCCATGTGGCCTCCATCTCTTCATGGCTTGAGGCAGCACAGGCTTGTGTCAGCAACTGTGTGGCCAGCAAGACCAGAGCAGTGACTGTCCCCCTGTTCTCAGCACTGGCAACATGACCCCTGGGCTCAGCGTTGGGCCCCTCATGGGCAGAGGGATGCAGAGGGGTGGGAGTGTGTCCAGAGCCGCTCAGGGGGCTGGGGAAGGGGCTGGGGCACAGGGCTGGGGGCTGGGGGGGGTGCAGCTGGGGGAGCTGGGGGTGGGTCAGCCTGGAGAGGAGGGGGCTTGGGGGGCCCTGATCGCTCCCTACAGCTCCCGGACAGGAGGGTGTAGGAAGGGGGGGCTGGTCATCCTCCCAGCTTCCCAGCTGACAAGCGACAGGACAAGGGGAAACGGGCTCAGGTTGCACCAGGGGAGGGTTAGACTGGGTGCTTGGAAAAAATTCTTTACCGAAAGGGTGGTCAGGCACTGGCACAGGCTGTCACACACACAACCAGAGGCTGGGCAGGGAGCAAGCTTGGGGCTGGCCTGCTGCTTGGCTCTCAGGTTAATTACCTTGATTAGGGCTAATTAGCACTCTGGGTCACTCTGGTCTCTTCCCATAACTGGATCAATAGTGCAGCCCTCTCCCACTGCAGGTGCGCAGGGCAGAGCCTGTGGCCTGGGGGCACAGGGAGGGTGGCACCAGGGAGCCAGGGAGGAGCCAGTGTTGAGCAGCTTTGCTTCCCTTGGTCTCTTTCTGGGGAAGGAAAATGTGAAGACCTTTGGCGGAAGGGACTTGGGAAGCCAAAGGGCTGGGGGTGGTCTGGCTCTGCCTTGATGAGAGCCCAGTCTGGGGCTTGGGGGCTGCAGGGAGCCATGGACATGTCACTGGAGCGGTGCATTTCTGCCTGGAACCCTGTCCCCTGGGCACGCTCATGCCATCCCACAGGGACACCCAGGTCCAAAATCCCAACTGGGAAATGTCCAAAGGAAGAGGGGGATGCTCAGGTGGGAGCAGAGGGTGCTTGGGGTCAGAGTGGAGGATGGTCTGTTTAGAGTGGAGGACGTTTGGGATCATCATGGAGGATGCTCAGATGGGAGTTGAGGATGCTCAGAGTGAGCATGGAGGATGCTTGGAGTGGGAGCGCAGGATGCTCAGGCAGCACAGTGAAGGATGCTGAGGCTAATGGGAGCCTACGGGAAAACCTGTCTGCTCTCGACTTCTGTGCAGTAATGGCTCAGATTAATGGTGGTCCTTAGCTGTTGCCTGGAAATGTCAAGCTGAGTCCTTGTCCCATCCCCCTCGGGGCTCTCTCCTGCACACACATCCTCCCCCTCCTCCTCCACTCCACCAAATGGCCAGGAGCAGCGTAAGGCGGCAGGGCAGCTGTGCTGGCCATGGCCGTGGGGTTCAGCCACAGTCCCCATGTCCCCCAGCCCCAGGAAGGGACCTGGCACCCACCCTGCAGGTGCAGCAGCCAGGCACAGCACGGACAGCTTTGCACAAACCCTTTGCAGGCTCTAGTTTGTATTTTCTCTTTTTTTTCCCCAATTTTGGCTCAGGAACCAGCCCTGTCCCCCTTACCCACCCCAGGGGCACAGCATCCCCATCTGCATCTCTGGGACCCACCCTGCTCCTGTCCCTGCTGTCCTCTCTGCCACCACTTCTAGCCCATCATTGGTCTGTTGCCAATTCCCCTCAGCAGCTGCCGGGACTCTCAGGCAAAACCGTCCTTTCCTGGCCCCTTTTTGTAGCATCTGGTGCAGTTTTCCCTCAGCTCAGCTTGGCTCAGGGGGCCCATAGCAAAAGCCCTTTGATGGGCTCCAGGGTGGCACATGGCTGGCACCGAGTCCTTGTGACAGTGTCGGGATTGCTGGCACAGCAGCTGGTGGGGTGGTCGGAGTGCAGCAGGTTTGGATGGGCATGGGGGTGCCTGTTTGCTCCGCAGGGCTGGAGAAGACACTGGGGGCTTGCTGGAGGGTGGCATGTGTATTGGTGGTGGTATCCCCCTGGCATGGCAGTGTGGCCATCTGGAGCTCTGTGGGCAATGGGTAGCCCCATAGCTGTGGGTACCACAGCCAGGCTTTGGTGGGGACATCATGGGGTACAGCTCTGCAGGGCTGGGACTGGGTGTGGAGCTCACAGGGAGTGGGGCTAGCCCCCAAAGGCTGGGGGTCTCCATGCCCAGCCTGGCTGTGCCTCTGTCCCTTCTGGCTCCCAGCTCTGCCACTGCAGCCCTGGACATGGTCATGTCCCCCTGCCCTTTGCTCCTGGGGGACACCCAGGATATCTCCCCCCTTTCCCCTGGGAGGGACAGGAGGCAGAGCCCAGAGGGATGGGGAGGCATGTACAGGATCAGTGCTGAGACCTGTTTTATTGCCTCCTAGAGATTTGCATCATGTCTCTCACTCGGTGGCTCCAAACAAGAATTTAATTTGGCAGCAGCAGGCTGGCATTGTTATGACCTGCTCAATAAACACCAATTGATTATTAAAGGCTTTATATTTTATTCCCCACCTCCAAGTTTAACGGTTGTGTGGGTGACAGTGAGTAGAGGCTGGTGCGGGCTGGGACAGGTCCCTGTGGTTCCTTCCAGCGTGGGGAGAGGACATCCCTGTCCCATGCCCAGGGCCACCAACCTTCCTCCAGCTGCATCTCACCAGATTTGTAGGCAGCCCCTCCCAGGGCTGCTGCCCCTTGAGCTCAGCCTGGATTTGGCCCTGGCCACAGGGCTGAGCTCCGGCTGGTGATGGGCAGGGTGCTGGTGGTGCCTGTGCCTGGTGCTGAGGGTGGCTGGTCTGGGAAGTGCAGGTGAGCAATACTGCAGTAAATTTAGGATGTCTGCCTGGGGCTCTGGTGGGTGTCAGGAGCTGTATTTATGGACTTCCTCACCCATTTTGGTCCACTTTATGCCCTGTTGGGTGCAGGTCCTCCCCATCATCTGGTGAGCACTCCCACCCCACCATCCAGGAGATGGGTGCTGCCCTCAACTTCAGCACCCACAGAGTGCTGCTGCCCCAAACCATCCCCCACATTGGGTGTACCCACAGGAGGGATGAGGATTCCTATCTCAAAATCTGGGGGGAAGACCCAGCCCAGCAGCACCCATGGGCTGGACACAGGACTGATGCTCCCACCTCCTCCTGGAGTGGTTCCCCCCCAGGGAAATGGGGCTCCAGGGCTCTCCCTGTGCCTCCTTCTCCATCTTCAGCTCTGCTGGGGGGGGGGGGGGAATGCTAACCCCACTAATGACCCTGACCCTGCTGACGACACCACCTCCTGCCTCGCAGCAGCCCCAGGCCCTAATTATTTTTAATCAAGCCTGTCGCAAAGAAGGAACTGTGTGGTGGCCAGGTCAGGGGGGGTCCCACAGGGAGGTGGCACTTGCCAGACAAAGCAAACCCAGCAAACCTAACAAAGGGGCTTGAATTATACATGGGGTGTGGGCTCGCTGTCTGCCCAGCAATTAGCGGCGCCCTCATTAGCGGGGTTGATGGCAGGGTTGGTGTCCCCCACCCAGCAGAGGGGAGGGAGCAGGGGGTCACAGGGTGAACCCCAGAGCCCTGTTTTCCATGGGGGGACCCACAGGGAACCCTAGGAGGCGGTGGGAGCATCCATTCTGGGTCCAGGCCATGGGGGGTGCCACATGGGGACCCTAGGAGTCCACCCACCCCAGACCTCTGTCCAGGCAATGGGTGCTGCTGGGTTGGGTTTTCCCCAGACATTTTGATACAGAAATATTTGACCCTTCTGCAGGTGCACCCAAAATGGGGGATGGATGGCTTGGGGCAGCACCCACCACCTAGCTGGCAAAGCCATCCCATATAGTTATGGGAGAAAAACCAGGTTTTTGAGGAAAATCCTGCTTTCCCCTATGTGGGGCTGGCCCTGATGCCAGAGGGATGGGCTCACGTCCCTGTTGGATGCAGGGAACTGATGGCTGCGCTGGCCCTGGGCAGGGTTTGGGATGCTTGGAATGGCATCATGCCTCCACTCAGCTGCGGTGTTGTTACCCGTCACAACATGCCAGTGTTACACCTTGTCATTAAAGGGTGCAGCAGAGCGGAGCAGGAAGGCCCCGAGGCACTGGGATGGATCCAGACCTGGGAGCTTCCCATCCACCATGATGCAACAAAGGGATTTTTAAAAAGCAACCCCCAAAAAACACTCCTGAATGTGGTGGGTATAAAAAGAGGATGAACCAATTAATAAAAGCAATTTTTATGGATGTTTAAGAAGTCTCTAATGAGCTCCCATCTGCGGCAGCTGCTAATCGCTGCGTTTAATAATGCGCCGGTGGTCACAGCACGCTCTGCTAAGGCGCCTTATTAAATCCTCTCCGTGATGAATGGGAAAGGTATTGGCGGGTTCTTGCTAAAGCAATTGTTCAAAATATTCAGGTCTCTGGTTTTATTAGGGTGGATGCCTCTCGATCTCCGATGGGGTGATGGCAGCAGTCAGATGGTCCAGTCCTGTGGGATTGCAGCCCTGGGCGGGACCATGGTCCTGTTGGTGGAGCAGTGGTGCCCCACTCCCATCCCTGGTCATGGTGCCTGTGATGGAAATGGGGAATTTTAGGAAAATACTGGATGGGATTGTTATTAAATCCCTCAATAAATAATGTGTGGCACTAATGATGTCCTGTGCAGACCTTCGTAGGATCATAAAATTGTTTGGGTTAGAAAAGACCTTTAAGATCATCAAGTCCAACTGTTAACCCAGCACTGCCAAACCCACCACTGACCCATGTCCCTAGGTGCTACATCTACACGTCTCTTAAATACCTCCAGGGATGGTGACTCCACACCTTCCCTGGGCAGCCTGTTTTCAGGCTTGATCAATGCTTGACCACCCTTTCAGTGAAGAAATCTTTCCTAATATTCAATATAAGCCTACCCTTTGCTCCTTA
This sequence comes from Falco peregrinus, assembly GCF_023634155.1. Lineage (NCBI taxonomy): Eukaryota > Metazoa > Chordata > Aves > Falconiformes > Falconidae > Falco > Falco peregrinus. The sequence goes on from NC_073723.1 coordinate 122,133,478, forward strand.
AAGCACCCCAAAAAGCATCTCGAGTGCTTGGGGAAACAGCCAAGTCTCTTCCATGCCACTCGCTGCCAGCACCGGCTGCTTCCCACTGCCTGGGCGCTTTTATATTCAGCCCATGGAAGATTTATCCTTGCCTCACCAGCACCCATGGGTGCTTCAAGCATCGTCTCCTTTCAGGTGCTGGGGGAGGGACATCCAGACAGGAGGAGATCACCAAACCCTCCAGGAGCCCAGGGCCACTATTCAATGTAGAAATAAATTGCCCCATGGAGGTTTCGCTCACCTGGGGATGAGTGCAGGCATGACAGCCCTGCCTGCAGCAGGAAGCAATGCCCCTCACCAGGCATTGTGGCTGCCCGTGGGTTGGGGAATCACCCCGAGGAGAGGGAACACCACTGGGATTATTACATAAATCCGTTTTGTGCTGGCAGCTACGTCCTCACAGGCTGCTGGGCAGCTGAATCCCTTAAATCTGTGTCTCAGGGTGGTTTTATCCTGTATTTTAAGACTAAAAGTAAGTGCTAGAAGAAACACCCATGCTCACAGGGCACTGTGGGTGAGCACAGTCAGCCATGGGTACCACCTCCAGATGCCCCCTTCATCCCTCTAGAATGCATGAACATCCCCTCCTCCTCTGAAACGGCTCTACCCTCCCATAAAAATAAATATTTTGGGAGCCGTGTGTGGTTTTGCCTCCCCACCGGCTGCTGCCGGCTGCTCCTTTCGCGGCAGCATCCCTCCGAGGGATTATTTTTGCTCCCTGGCTCATTAACAGTGTTGTTACCAGGCAGATTTCCTCACCCGATTTTCTCCTTCCCAGCCTGCGGGTAGTGGGAGGAGGGACTGCCGGTTTCCATAGCAATGCACTTGGCTTTAATCAGTATTTCTTTCCTGGGAGAATTGATTATGAAAAGTGTCACTAAATAAGTCAGTAAATTGGATTTTATATATATATATAAAATATAAATATATATATATATAAACACACACCCCCCCTTGGATTATATTAATGATGTCTTCGAGTCACTGTTTGATATCTGGGGAAAGATATCTCTTGCTTCTCATAGATGTTGGGCTAAAGAACTTAACTGAGAGAATTAGCATTGAAATTGCCTGTGGCTTAATCCTTGTCCAAACGGTCCTGGCCACCACGGGCTGGGGGGGATGTTTCGGCCAGGGTCCATCCTGTCCCACCCGGCACAGCATCTGGTGAGTTTGTGCAAATTTTTTGGAGACCGGGTTGTCCTGCTCCTCTGCTTTCCAATCGCCCAAAGCTGATTTTCCTGGAGTGGCCAGCTCCTGCTCTCTCCCCATCCTTCTCCAGCCCCAACATTTGTCTGTGTCTCACCCCACAATTTGTTCCTTAGGAGGTCAGGCTCCCCGTATCTCTCCTGGTTCCCCGTCTTGTCTGCTGTATCTGTGCACCACCCATATTTGTACCCAAGATCCCCCATATTTAAGCACCCAGTCCCACAAATTTAAGCCCAAGATCTGCCAGTTCTAAGCCCAAGATCTTCCAGGTTTAAACCCAAGATCCCCCCGATTTCAGCCCCAGCTCCCCCCCGAGCTGGAGCAGGGCAGGATCAGTCCTCCGCTGCGGTGTGTTGGTGGCTCCATCATCACTGAGTGCCGAGTGCCTCAGTTATTCCTTGCCCCATTGACAGCGGGACGAGGGGCTGGGTGGGCAGTGGGGTCTCTGTGAGCGGTGGGGGATGTTACTGCGTCCCACAGGCAAACCAGAGGAGATGCTGGCTGGCTGAGTGCTGGAGATGCTCTGTCAGGGTCAGGGATGTGGCTCCACTCGGCACCTCCAGACTCACAGGGAGAAATCCCCCCAGTCTGAGCAATTCCCTATTTCCTTGGGATTTTTTTTAGGAGTTTTGCTCTATTTTAATTAATTCTCAGCCTCTCAGTGGCCATGCTGCTAATGTGCTTTCTGCTGTGAGTCTCCGGTGTGATGACGAGCTGCAGCTTGTTGTAGCTAATTGAGGTGCTTGATTAAACCCAATTTTCTTTATCCAAGAGGCTGTTTGAAGCCAGCTGTCACAGGGGGATGGTTGCTGATGGTTCAGAGACAGCAAGTGCCTCTGAGGCCGAGCCGAGGATCAGGGATCTGTGCTGGGCCAGGGTGGGAGTGTATTTGCTGTGGGACAGATGGGATGCATAGGATGGATGGAATGGGATTGATGGATGAGATAGGATGGGAGGATGGGATGGATAAAATGGATGGGATGGGATGGGATGGGATGGGATGGGATGGGATGGGATGGGATGGGATGGGATGGATGAGAGAAATTGGGTGGATGGAATGCATGGGATACATAGGATGGATGGGATGAGATTGATGTATAAGACAGATGGGATGGGATGGGATGGAATGGGATGAGATGGGATTGGGTAGGGTGGGGTAGGATGGAATGGGACAGCAGGGTCCCCTGTTCACGCTCCATCCCAGATACACAGCTGGTTTATTCAGGCACGGCACAGGGCTGTATGGCCTCTTCAGTTCCCCCTCTGCTTCCAGGTAGATTTGTTCCAGCCCGCAGCCCAGCTTCTCTATTCGTGGCTGCCTGGGGTGGCATGGCCAGGCTCTGCCCCTGGGTCCTGTTGCTCCCCTGTGCCTGTTCCTTCTGCAGCCCTGTGTCACTGGCCATTGCCCATGCCTCTTCTCTTGATTTCTCCTTGTGGCTTAACTTAGGCTAAAAGTTGTAATTCAGCAAGACTCCGTCCAAACCCCTTCTCTCCACACCAGCCCAGCAATCCCAGCCCTGCTCCTGCGAGTGTGGAGCAGCTCTCAACCTGAGTGTCCTCCAGGCACAGCCTCTCACCAGGGCTTGAGCCTCTGGCCTTCTCCATCACCCCTCTGTGCCTTAGTTTCCTCAGACCTGCTCTGGTGGAGCTGGTCACCCTGACCAAGAGAGCAAATGCTCGCTGGTGTGGTGCTGAGCAGGGCTAGCCAATTTTCCAGATAAACTGAGGCATAGCACAGTGGTGCACAGCACCTGGGCAGTGCAGGATCAGCCCTTCGCCAACCATCACCAGTGACCTTGGTGCTTCAGCCTTGCAGATATGAAGCACCTCAGCCCCACGGGAATGAATGGCTGGGTCCCGCTGGGGTTCCAGCCCTGTGCCTCAGTTTCCCCTCCATGGCAAGTGCCTCCTTGGGCACTGCTGCTGCCCCCAGTGCACATTTCCCCCCCAGGGACACTGCTGGCGCTCCTTACCCATCACATGAGTGCCACCACCCCATGTCCTCCCCAACAAGGGGACCTCAGGGTCCTGGGTTGTGTCAAGGTCATTTGCAAGGTCAGGCTGGGTGGATGCAAAGTGGCACAAGCTCAGGGTTAATGAGGTTATCCTGGCTCCCTTCTCTGGGGACACTTCAATGGCTTGTGGCTTCTGAGCAATTCCCAAGGGGATGGAGCAATTCCCAAAGGGAGGGAGCAACTCCCTGCAGGAATAAAGCCTGTCATGCCAGAGGGCATTGCTCTGGAGCCAACCTCTGATGGGCAAGAGAGGAATTGAGCTGCTTCCCTTTCCTCTGCTTTCGCTTGGCATCGAAAAGTTTCCTTGCTGGAAGGCAAGAGAAAGGAAAGAATCTCATTTCAGTGTTTATAGGACAGTGCAAATAATAGATGTAATCTTGTATCGAAATTAAATAGATGTAATATTGTATTAGGGTTAAACCAGCCTGCTCACAGGGAAATTTGAAATTTGTGATGTTTGCTGGGAAAAAAAAACACCTGTCAGAATTCCTCCAGGGTAATGACCCACTGCAGGTCCTTGCTGGGGCCATCGCAGCTGGTGAGACCCAAATCCACCCAAACCTTGCAGTCCTGGGAGCCAACAAGCCCAGCGGTGGCTCAGGGCTTTGTCTTAGTGGGTGTAAATGAGGAGCCTGGGGTGATGGTGGAGCATCCCTCTCTGCATGGGAACACCCACTGCCCTGAGTTTTGGTGTTCGTGACATCTCAGAGTACTGCAGATGTTTGGGGGTATCTCCCCATGACGTGCCTCAGTTTCCCTTCCCTGTGGTGGAACCAAAGCAGGAGGGGGCTGGGTTTAATCTGCCTTGTGCAAAGGGCCCTTTGCAACCCTTGTCTATATTCAGGGTATTTATTATTAATAATAATCTTTATAATTATTATTTCTTTATCCTTTATTATTCTTTGCTGTTTTGTTGTTGTTATGATCAATATTAGTAGTAATATTCGTAGTAGTATTACCAGTAGCCACCTTGAGGCTGCATTTCCCAGTCATCCTTGTACAGAACCCCTAGGGATGGATGGAGGAAGGAGCACAGATCTGGGGTGTAGGGCTTGGAGGGGACCCAGCTGTATGAGTGCTAGGGTCTCCAGGTGGTCCTGGGGATGGGTGCAATGAGTGATGCCCACCCAGGGGTGCAGCCCACCCTGGGACCGTATCCAGCCTGTGGAGCAGGTTGCTGGCAGTGGGATCCTGGGGCGCGGCGTCTAGACAAGCGCATCCAGCCGGGGCTGCTGCCACGTTCCCATGGCAACGCTGCCGGATGCGGCACAATGAAATAAATAACCAGGAATTGGGGGATTGGGGGAAAGGGGCGGGGTGTGTGTGTGTGTGTGCAGATAGGTGAGAGGAAGGGAAGCCCATAGGATGGATGGTGGGTGCTGGGGAGCTGTGGCGAGGGACCTCACACACTCCCAGTCTCTGCCTGTGCCCCCAGAACCCTCAGCCACTTCCCAGAGATCTGGGATGCTCAAGCCATGTGCCAGGAGCTCCCAAATCCAGCAATACCATAGTTGGGATGGAGCAAGAGGCTGGGCAAAGGCCAGGAGCCCTCCCAAACCCACTGGCATCAAGAAGGGGTTGTAACAGCTGGGGAAGGACCCGATTTGTGCCTATCCTACCCTGCTTTTTTGTGCCATGCTTTTTTTCCTGCCATGTTTTGTAATGGGGCTGCTCAGTCCTGGAGCATCTTCCTGGCCAGGGGCTGCATCCTGCTCATCTCTATCTGATACCAGAGAGCTATCAAGGCTCCAGTGCCTTTAATTTCTTTTCCTCTGTGATTTCACGAAGGCTTTTGCAAGTTGGAAGTAGGTCAAGAACTTGTTTCCAAGTCATTAAATGAAGTCCCTGGGTTCACAGCGGTGTTTGCACCTTCTTAATAGTCAATTCACTTGCTTGCCGTTCATTGAAATCACAGCCAATTTCCCTAAGTGGAGACGGGCGGCTTGCGAGGACCACATGATGAAAACACCTCCAATGGCTCCTTGGGCTCCCCAGGAACAGGTGAAGGCACTGTCAGAACGAAAATTAGCAAAATGCCTTAAACTGCCTCAAAAAGGGAGTTTGCAGAGGAATAGGTGCTGGGGGGGTGAGGGGGGTGGGCCGTGGCCCTGCAGCATCTGCTAGGCTGGGAGCTGGGCTTTGCTTTCCCTCCTGGGGATGGGGGCAGTATCCAGCCAGCCTGTGGGAGCCCATGCACTTGTTAGCCCCAGTGATGCTCCATCTGCTGCGGGGACACCGAGCCCTGGGGGCTGTGGGAAATGTCCCTAATGGGGACTGACACCATTGGGCATCCCACTAGTGGGCCAGATCCTGCCCTGCAGCTCTTCCTGGGGGGAGTTTTCTCCCTAAACCCCAACATTTTTTTTTATCCAAAACTCCTAGAAACAGGGCGTTTCTGCCCCAAGCAACCAGGATGGGCTCAGCGGCATGGAGAGCGATACTCTCGCAGCATCTTTGGATGCAGCACAGAGGGGAATTCGAGGCGGAATAAAAACCCCAAATCTCTTCAACATGCAGCGAAATGAGAAGTTAAATCCCCAGTGAGCCTCAGGCATATGGTGTTCGGGAGGAAATCACCTGGCTGAAGGATAATAACCCAACAGGGGGTAACGAAGCCCTGCTCGGCTCCTGCCACACCACAGCGCGGAGCAGGGGACAGCGGGTTTATTTCAGCCCGACACGCAGATGCTGCTGCTGAGATCAAGGGCAGCAGGCAGCCGGGAGAAGCATCCTGCTTGCACTGCCTGCTCCGGCCTCGCCGACACCAAAAAACAATGCAGCTGTATGTCAGGGCTTCTCGATCTTTAGAGAGAATATTTTCAGGGGGAGAACATCCCTTTTTTTCTGGGATGGAAACTCTTCCCATCTATTTTTTCCCCTTTCTAGGAAAAATCAGGGGGGAATATCCCCTTCCCCTGCCTGCATGTCTTGAAGACCCTCGGAAGGGCAATGGGCAGGTTTGCTCTTGCCTGCAAATGTCAGAGCCGCATCCTTGGGGAGCCGGCAGCAGAAAAGCTGTGGTTTCAGTGATGGGGAAAAAAAATCCCCTAAAAATCCTCTTTTTCCCAGCCTCTGTCCCCAGGGGGAGCTTCTGGCTCCTGCTGCATCAAACTGCCCAAAATCTGGAGCAACCCCCAGTGCTCTTGGGGATGCCGGGTGCACCACTTCGGTGGCGGAGAACCCCCGCACTGCAGGGTGTCCTGTTTGGGGCTTCACCCTGCTGCCCCCTCCCTCCCCACAGCCGGGTCCCCTGAGGGGTCCCAGGGTTCTGTATCCCAGCTGGCAGCAGGTGCTGTGCCGGGATGCTTCCCGCTTTGCTGAAAATTCCATGACTGGGGATCGGCGTGGGCTGTGGGGTACTGCCACCCCTTACACGACAGGCACACCCACGAGTGACGGGCACACCCATGCATGTGATGCCCGGGCACCCCCCCACTGCGCGCAGGGCTAGTGGGGTGCAGGGGAAGGGCTGGGGTGGTGGGGAGCCCCTGAGTGCCCCCATTCAGCCAGTCCCGTTCAGGGGGTGCAGGGTGCACAGGCTGCGGGGGGGGTGTGGGTGTGTGCACGGGGGGTGTGTGTGTGCAGGTGTGTGTGCTCTGTGTGTGTGTGTCCATGTGTGTGCGGGCTGAGTGTGCTCTCTGTGTGCGCTCCATGCACATGCTCTGTGTGCAGGTGTGTGTATGTGTGGGCTGTGTGTGTGTGCGGCTGTGTGTGGGGAGGGCTCTGTGTGTGTGGGGGGGCTGTGCATGCAGGCTATGTGTGCAGGCAGACTATGTGTGTGAGCAGACCACGTGTGTGTGTGCAGGCTGCGTATGAAGGCAGGCTGTGTGTGCAGATACTGCATGCAGGCAGGCTGTGCAGGCAGGCTGTGCAGGCAGACCATGCGTGTGCAGGCAGGCTGTGTGTGTGGGCTGTGTGTGCAGGCAGGCCACATGTGGGCAGACTATGTGTATGGGCAGACAGTGAATACCCATGTGCTGCATCCTCCTCTGCTGGGTCTCCTGGGCTCAGCCTAGATCTGGGAATCCTGACCCCAGTTCATCCCAAGGGAACCTGCTGCCCTCACCCTGCCAGGGCATCTCATGCCCGGCATCCCAGTGCACTCGGGGGATTGACCCAGGTTTTGGGGAGTTTCACCACACAGCTGCCCCAGGCCAGCCCCAGTGGTGGAGGCTGGGGAAAAGAGGATTCTTAGGGAATTTTCCCCCCACGATCCCCCACCCCGAAACCACAGCTTTTCTGCTGCCAGCTTTCCAGGATGCAGCTCTGACATTTGCAGGCAGGAGCAAACCTGCCCATTGCTCTTCCAAGCGTCTTCACTAGGTCATGCAGGCAAGGGAAGGGGATATTCCACCCCAATTTTTCCTAGAAAGGGGAAAAAATAGATGGGAAGAGTTTCCATCCCAAAAAGGATTGTTGTCCCCCAAATTTTTTAGCCCAAGTAGTAAAAATGTGCAAACCCCTTTTTCTGCCCCCAAATGGCCCAGCTTAAGTGGCAGTGAGCAGGAGGACCCTGGAATAGGGAAGGGCACGTGGTGGCCTGGCTAGGGCTGTCCCCATGGGCAGAGGGACAGGGTAACCAGTGTCGCTCTGTGTGAATTAACAGGGCTGAAGTCCTGTGTCACTGTGCCCCACACACATCACCAGTGCCCCATGTGCTCCAGATGTCTGGGTTCCCCCTTGGGGACATGGGACTTTTATTTAAAAGCAATTAAATACATAATCATGCATCCGGAAAAATCACTGCATAGGCTTGGGGGATGGCACAGCTTGAGATGCAGCAGGGGGATGGGGGAGCTGCTGCCCCATGTCCCCAGGCATGACCCCCTGCCTACTGCATTCCAGGGTGATTCTCGGGGGCTACGGGCTGAGTGAGGATGCAGTGAGCAGCAGGGGTGCACCCACAGCATTGCCCAGCAGGCAACTGGGGGGCTTTGCAGCTTGGGGGGGGGGGGGGCGGGGGGGGGGCGGCTCAGAGAGAGACAGAGGGACTGACCCCACCCAGAAGCTTGTGATCTTGTGATCAAGCAGGATGGAGGGACTGGCCCCCTCCCCAGCTCTCCCTGGCAGACCCAATCCCCCCCGCCCAGTGCCAGAGCAAGCTCCCAACTCTCTCCACCTGTTAATTATTGAGGCTTTGAGGATTCAATAATATATTTATGCATCTGTGTCAGCAGATGTGTCTTCCTCATTGCAGTTGAGGCAAGAGGATGTAACATGGGGAGGGGGCACTGCCACCTCCCCCCATGGAGCCTGGGGGGCTGGGGGCCACAGCTGGGCCAGCATCCTTCCCCCGGGCCCTGGTGACACAATTGTCACCTCTCCTGGGCACCATGGGAGGAGGACATGGATAAATCATCCACGCAATTGCCAGGTCTGCTGAGCACCTGGACGCATGTGCCCCGGGGTCTCTTGTGTCCACAGGTGGCCATGTCCTCATGTCCCTTAGGTTTTGGTGGTAATTAAGTGGGGTTTGGACAAGTCTCAAGAGCCACCAGGTGTGACAAGTCTGCTGTCAAATCCTGCTTCTGTAAATCCCTGGCAGGGTTGTGAGCTGGGGGGGTCGAGGTGGCTCCAGCCTGTCCCTGGTGGAGACAGTGGGACAAGGGGTGGCCCTGGGCCATGCTGGGACCTCATGGCCACCCTGTTGATGTGGTGTCCATCTCACTGTGGCAGAAGGACTTGGTCCCTGCAGGCAGCCTGTCCACTGCTGTGTTACCAAGTGGGTCAGGGTTGGGTTTATCTCAGAAACAGAGTGTGGGATGCAGGAAGAGGTCCCCCCAGCATCCTCACCTTTAAACTGGAGAGATGTGGCTTTGGTGGATAGACTGTCATATGGTTGTGGAATTGGCTGGATGGCTATGTCCAAAGAGCTGCAGTCAACAGCTCAATGTCCAGGTGGAGATAGGTAATGAGCGGTGTCCTTCAAGGGTCTGTACTGGGACCAGTACTATTTAATATCTTCATCAGTGACATAGTGGGATGGAGTGCACCCTTAGCCAGTCTGCAGATGGCACTGAACTGAGTGGGGCAGTTGACGTGCAGGCAAGACAGGTTGCCATCCAGAGGGACCTGGACGGGCTGGAGGAGTGGGCTGAAGTCCAACCAGGCCAAGTGCAAGGTCCTGCACCTGAGACGGGGCAATCCCCAACACTAGCACAGACTGGGGGATGAAGGAGTTGAGAACAGTCCTACCAAGAAGGACTTGAGGGTGCTACTGGACGAAAAGCTGGGCATGAGCCAGCAACATGCACTCACAGCCCAGAAAGCCAACCATATCCTGGGCTGCATCACCAGCAGCATGGCCAGCAGGTTGAGGGAGGTGACTGTCCCCCTCTACTGGCCTCTGGTGAGACCCCACCTGCAGTTCTGTGTCCACCTCTGGGGTCTCCGGCACAAAAAGACATCGACCTGTGGGAATGGGTCCAGAGGAGGCCATGGAAATGGTCCAAGGGCTGGAACACCTCTCCTACAGAGACAGGATGAGAGTTGGGGTTGCTCAGCCTGGAAAGGAGAAGGTTCCAGGGAGACCATCTTGCAGCCTTTCAATATATTTAAGGGTTATATATAACCCCCCATGAAAGGGGGGTTGGACTAGATGGTCTTTAAAGGTTCCTCCAACTGAACCCATCCTGTGATTTTCTGATTCCAAAAGAGCAAAAATGGCAGGTGCCGGGCAAGAAGTTTTCTGGTTTAATACTGCAGTGTGTCAGAGTGCTGCATCGAGGATGCTCTTCCCAGGGCCCAATGCTACCCAGCTGGGTTGCAGGGGGGACTCCCAACCTTAAAATACCAAATCTGGAGGGGATGGAACATGGGGGAAGGTGCTCCGCAGTGTCTGTGCAAAAAAACTGGGAACACCCCACCGAGTAATGGGATGGGCGTGAAGACAGTGAAGATGCCATACCCAAGGCATGATTTGGGAACAGACGAACTCCTTTCCACTTGAATTTGGTGCCAGCACCCTTGAAAAACCCCATTTTCCTTCAGCTCTGCCTCACAGGTTCTGCCTGCCCAGAGCCCCCAGACTGAGCCCTGGCAGCTCCCTGTCCCCAGGGGGCTGCGCATGTGTCCCTCCTGCTGCAGTCCTCCCTGGGGATTGCCACACACTGATGGAGCCCAGTCCCCACATCCCACCTGCTTTGATTTCTTGATTAAAATAAAATCATTGCAGGCAATGGGTTTCAATTAGCAGGACTCTGGCACACGCCTGCCCCCAACTAATTGATATGAGTTGCAGCAAAGGGAACTTTTGGGCCTGATCGATAAACTAGAGAGTGTTTAATTAAGAGGGAGCCTAAAACTCGTTCCATTGATCGGTTGCAGGTTTATCTTAATTAGCAGTGGGGTGGGGAGTCATTCCTAGTCCCACACCCACAGGAGCATCACAGCTTCAGTGGCAGAGCAGCAGTAAGAGCTGAAAGGGGAGAGCAAGGCATTAATGAGGGTGAGTCATTAATAAAGGCTGGCCTGTGGGGAGGATGCTCTGAGCTCTACAAGTCACCTGGGTTTGGGGAGGTTGGAGGCTGCTGGTCTCGAGGCTGTTTGGAGGTTTCTTGTGGAGTGTGCTGAGAGCTTGCAGAGCACCTTGCTGTGCTTGCAGGTGATGATGAGCCCTGCAGCCGAAGTTGCTCACTGCTCTTGCTTCATTTAGGGCCACTGTTGATGAACAGCTGCAATGGCTGCATGAAAAGCCTGGGTGTCTTGAAGTTTGCTGCTGGGGGCATCTCAACCCCAAAGGATCAGGTGAGGATGCTCCAGGTGCTGGAACAGCCTGAGGTTGCAGCAAGCGAGCGGTGAGAAGTGCAGGAGCATCAGTCTGAGCTGAAGGTGGTCCTCATTCAGCCCCACAATGCCCTGTGTGAGGATTGCTAAATCCGCACTCCCTACTCCCTCTGGAGCATGGCTGTGCCTCAGTTTCCCCACTCGTGAAACTGGGCATAAGGCTGCTGAACTGCCCTTGGGGCTGTGCAGGCGGTGAGTGCCAGGGGAGCTGCAGCTGCAGACTCGCCGTGTTTGTGCTGTGTCTCCGTATCTTCCTTAACCTTAAGCAGGATCCGACAAAGCTGAAAAAAACTAAGATTTGTTTTTCACACAGAGAGAATAAGGTCAAACAATGGCACACACAGAGCAGCATTATACCTGCTGGGGCAGCTCCGGCAAAGCTTTTTGGTGCAATTAGCCGCCCTCACTGGTCTGTGGGAAGACTGTGATGTTCATCCCTAATTTTGCTTCTCCTTGGGATGAAGAAGGATTCAGTTTGGCCAGGCTCTTCCCAGCTCCTTCTCCTGCAGCCTGTCCTGGCTTGATGGGCTGGAATTAAGGAGCCACATGGGTTTAAGGCCATCTCTCCAGCTCTGTGGGATGGTCTCAGAGGCTCTTCCCAGCTCCATTCCTCACCTCAGAGACTCACCAGTACCCAAAACTCACAGCCTTTGCATCTAGTTCCTGCTAAGCAGCTCTGTCAACAGCCACCAGATTGATGGATGGCTATAAAACCCCAAGCACCATGCTCCCTGTATCACTTATAATTTACATTCCTCAATTTAAAAGATCTACAGCCTGGTTGTAACTATTTCCAAAGGCTGTTTCCTCGGAGAGTTTAAATAGCGTGGAAGTGAATTAAGCTTCATTGCAAACAGCCTTGGCCCTGGCCCCGTGGATCCAGGGGCTGCCTGGGCTTGGCTGCTCCATGGCTTTGTATCGCCTTTAATTGAAACCAGGTTCCTGCCGGCACAGGTCCAGTAGATCCTATCCCGGGGGTAGAGTAGGGAATGGGATACCACAGTCCTCTGCTCTGCCTTTGGCCTTCCACCTGCTGGCAGGATGGAGCTGAGCTAAAACAGGCATTAATTAGAGCCCTCACTAAGCCAATTCAACGAGTGTGTGATGCTTTATGGATGGGGAAACAGAGGCACAGCTGGCAGTTGCACATGCAGCTGCATTAGCCCTGGCTTATCCTCGTGAAACACTTAGGGAAGGACTTTTGCCACCTCATTTATTCCCCCCTGTAATTAGGACATGTTAAGTTGGGCTGGCCAGGCAGGGATGCTGCAGGGCCCTGGGGCAGCCCCACGGCCATAACCCGCCATGGGAGCTTCAGGGAGCACCAGGATGGAGCCCCGCTGAATCCCGATCACAGTGAGGAGCTGCCAGTGAACAGAGGCAGGGATGTAAAACCCATTTTCCCCTGCAATTTTCAGGATAAACTCCCACTTCTCCACTAGGGTGAGAGGCATTGCACTGGGAGGGAAAACTGAGGCACAGTTCTGCGGGAGGACTCGGGGCCCTGGAGCTTGCAGGGTTTATCACGTGAATCTGGGGCATCTCAAAAAGCAATAAGACAGGGCTGGGCTGTCAAAAAGATAAATGTAAAGAGGTTCTTTGGTTTTCAAGGCTGCTGGAGACACAGCTCACTGCAGCCCTGTCCCCATGCCCTTGGGGACTGTGGCATCAGACACACATAGAGGTTCCCTAAAAGTTCCCTAAAAAAACATAGCCTCATCAAATCTCCATTTTTTAACTCGAAACTGTTGGCAAGTGCTCCAGTGCTCCTACCTCACCTTTGCTACCACCTTTCTTTAAGCTAATCCTGTAATTAAGAATAACAGACCCTGAGCCAGTAGCAAAATAGAGCCATAAATAAGCGCTGGGATAACAGGCAGATCACATCAGCTACCATCTCTAATTTTGCATGGCATGCAATTCACTAAGCTGCATCACATCCTTATTTATGGATTACACATGATAACGGCAATCAAAACCCAATGGTGTTAAATGGGAAGGCATGCGACAAACTGGTGAGGATGGGCAGAAAAATCACTTGCAAAATACCAGGGGACCTGAGCAGGAGGTTTTTCCCTGAACAAGCTGAGCTCAGGGATAAATGTGTCCTGGAGGGTTATTCTCAGCAGTGCTTGAGACCTGCACAGTGGGGAAACAGAGACACAGAGGGTGCTGGTGGGGTGCTAAGCTGGCATCTCCCTCCTTTCCCCTTCTCAGCTCCAAATATTCTTAATAACCCCTCACTTGCCACCATGCATTCACCCACTGCCAGCCAATGCATCATGCAGATGTTTCAGTCTATTGCAACTAATTATCCATGGGATTTCCCATTAATTGCTGGCTTCTCTTTGCCTTTAGCATCCCGGGAGCTGCTGCGGTGACTGATACCCTGCCTTAATACCTGCAACCCCTCCTTTGCTCTGTTGCAGGTAGCAGCGCTGGAGAGGCAGATCTTTGATTTCCTGGGCTACCAGTGGGCACCTATCCTGGCTAATTTTTTACACATCATGGCCGTTATTTTGGGTATTTTCGGGACCATCCAGTACAGATCCAAATACCTCATGATGGTAAGTGCAACCATGGATGCCACTCCCCACATCTGGGTGCAGCAGCATCAACCCCAGGGATGGCTCAGCCCCAGGTCCCCTCATGTATCCAAACCCAAATCCCTGTGGAATCAGCAGAATCCAGCGAGCAGGGTGAAGGGGGGGTGGACCTGGGGATGTCTGTTTAGCATGGCATGCCCTGAGCTGCTCTCTTCTTGGCAGTACGCGGTGTGGCTGGTGCTGTGGGTCGGCTGGAACGCCTTTATCATCTGCTTCTACCTGGAGGTCGGACGCTTGTCACAGGTAACGCCCCCTGCCTGCCTCCTCTTCCTTCACACAATCGCCTTCTCTCTGTCTTTCCACCCTTCCTGCTGTACTGCCCTTGCCCTCCTCCTTCTCCTCGCCCTGCTCCATAGCTCTGCCCCCATAAGGTACCCAGAACCTGTAGGTGCCCCCACCCTGATGGCAAAGCACCCACCTGGGTGCTGGGGGTGCCTCCCCAGGGGCTCCCGGCTGCAACACCAAACACCTGGGCATGCATGGGGTGGACAGACGGATGGTTCAGGCCAAGGCGGCAGTGGGGGGAGGCTTTGAAACAGGAATGCAAAATTAATAAAGTTGATGAGTCGGGAATTGCAGGGCGCTTGTTAATCACTGGTGCACTGTTGGTGCTGCTGGGGTTTATGAAGTGCAGAAATTGGCCAGTGCTGTTTCCTAACATGCCAGTGAGGAAACAAAGCAGAGAAGGGACACGGTGACTGAAGACAAGTGATGACAGGGAAGTTTGGGGCAGGGTCTCCAGCAGCTCTGCTTGTGGTGCAGGCAGGGATGGGCAAGGCAGCAGGGCGGGGAGAAGGAGACACTCCTGCTGCATATTCCCAATGTTTTGGGGTCTTCTGGGGCTCTGCAAGCACCATTTGGCCCCAGAGCACCCAGCAGTGGCAGGAGAGCAGCAGGACATCATTAATGGCTTTGAAAAGTTACCCAGTGGTGATGTGAGTGAGGATAGCAGTGGGGCCATGCCTCTCCACGTCTCTCTGCTCCCACCCTGGGCTATTAAATTATAGTTCTTACACAAAAAAGAGCAAAACTTGATGTAGTAATGATGCATCGCTAGATGGTTTGAGCATACTCAGCCCGTGGTTGGGGTACCTGTGCCGAGGATGTGCCCTGCTCTGGTATCCTGCTCCCAGCTCTGAGGATGCTGCCCCATGTGCTGTGCTTGGGGCATCACAGAAGACTCAGGGAAGCAGGCTCTGGCTCACTCTGTGGCTGCCCATGGCAGGGAAAAGGGCTTCTTGGGGGGCCTGGTGGATGAAACTATCTTCCCATGTTGCAACAGGTCACTTGAGGTTCTAAAAAGCTGAAATGCTGGATAGGTGCAGCAGGCATGGAGGATGCAGTGGGGGGGGATTCACTCCCACTGCGTGGTTTTGGTGGAAATCCCCTATCTCTTGGTGATGCTGCAATGCCAGAACACCCCCTCTTTGTGCTTCCCAGCACCTAAACCCACATCCTTTGGTTTTAGAAACAAAAACCCACTCACTTTCTATTTTTTACACCCCCACCAGCAGAAATCTTTTAATCCCAGATTGGTGATTTCCTGCAAAGGATCCCAGCGGGTTTCCCAGCCCCTTGCAGACCTGAGGGCTGGTGGTGCAGTGAGGGGCTGGGAGGAGCTTGCGTGGAGTGGGTGCTCACCCAGCTGTGCTAGGAGGACCCCACCATGTAGTAGGTGTTCCCCCAGCTGTGCAGCTGCTGTCTGCAGGAGCCCTGTGCCGGGGCTGCATCCCAACCTGTATGGTCCCCATCTCCCTGCCAGATCCACAGGCAGGAGCATCAGCATCAAATGTGCCATGGTGCATCCTTGGACTGAGCCCAGGAACTTAGCCTCACATGAGCCTGCTATGGGGAGGGTGCAGGCAGGGGCTGGGGGATTAGCCCTGCATCTTATCTGAGCCCGGTGCCAGTCCGCAGCTGTGCCTTGCATCAGGGAGTCTGCTGCCTACTGCACTGCCACCTCAAAGCTGCTGGAGATGAAGCAGGGAGAGCCCAAAAGCCTGGTAATGGGCTCACAAGGAGGGGACATGCATGAGTGGGGCACCCACAAGGCTCCACAGAGATGAGGATAGGGGATGGCACCCTGAAGCCCCTGGGGAAGCAGAAGGTATTGTCCTGCACCCCTGGACCATATTCTTGGGGTGGTCCTGTGGTCCTGTCTCTCAGATGGCTGGATGCAGCTGACAGCATTGCAAGCAGCTGCGTCCCTGTCTCAAGGCCAGGCTGCCACACTGGTTACTACTCTGTGACATCGTGACGTCACCGGTCATCTTGGCACACCCGGATGCTGGTTGATGAAATGGTCTGTGACACTGGCATAGGAGGAAGCCACAAACCCCAGGGATGCTGGCTGTGGGTTAGGGAGATGCAGGGGTTCATTGACTGCCCTGCATTAACATGGTGGGTCTTGGGGAGCATCCTTGGTTTGGAAAAGCCCATCTTCTGTCTAATCCATCTGCAAAGAGCCTCAGCTCCAGTCTGTACCTCCTCCTCTGCTCCCCTCCCGCAGGACCGAGACTTCATCATGACCTTCAATACCTCACTGCATCGCTCGTGGTGGATGGAGAATGGGCCAGGCTGCCTGGTGACACCGGTGATGAACTCCAACTTGGCACCTGAGGACCATCATGTCATCACCGTCAGTGGCTGCCTGCTTGACTACCAGTACATTGAGGTAGTCAGCAGTGCCATGCAGATATTCCTGGCGGTAAGGGCAGCTGCCAGCCCCTTTCCTCCTCATCCCTTGTTCCACAATTGTGAAGTGATGGGACTGGAGTGGGCAGAGTCGCTGTGGTCCAGCTGAAGATGTCCCACTGTGCCATCTTGCTTCAGTGCCTGTTTATAGCATCAAAGGTGGTGTTGGCTCAGGGCTGGGAAGAAAGGAGCACACAGAGCCCATGCCAGCTGCCCACCCCAAAACCTGGCAGGCTGTGGGCTAGATGCTGCAGGAATAGGGGGGTTCTTGATGTAACACACCCAGACGTTGCTAGACTGTGAGCCAGTGAGATGTTCTGCTTGCTGGAAAGGGAGGGTTCCCTTGTCCCAGTGGCTGCCTCACCCCATGGGGAGGTGGGGTGGGGACATACCTGGATGCAAAGCTCCTGGGGAGCCTTAGGGGGCTGCAAGAAAATAAAACTTTAAAGGGAATTGGGGTCCAGAGCAGCTGCCATGCACCCACCAAAGGGGCACCCAGCACTTTGTGGGGCTCAGCATTCTCTGTGCTGCTGTCTCAGTGTGGTGCCAGCCCATCCTCCCTAGAGCCACCACCCTTGTTCCCCCAGTGCAGCTGAAACCATCCAACCTTTCTGCATCCCAAACCAGCACCCAGAGCCATCGGAGACAGGCTCTGGTACTGCCAGCCCAGGCAGCCCTGATCCTACCCAGGATGCTCCCAATCCCTCCAATATGCTCCCAGGCATCCAGCTCACAGCACCCAACTCCATCCCCCCAACACCACCATGCTGGTCACATTGCCCATCATCCCCATAACCGACTTCTCTCTGCCTGCTTTTGTTTCACAGCTCTTTGGCTTTGTCTACGCCTGCTATGTCAGCAAAGTGTTCCTGGAGGAAGAAGACAGCTGTAAGTGCTTTTGCTATCAGTCAACAACAGGGAGAACTGCAGCACTGCAAAATGGCCTCAGCTGACACCTGCCAGCACCTTGCTGGGGTGGCAGCTCCTGGCTGGGGATGGGGGAGTGATGCCTCGGTCACAGGCAGGTGAAGGAGTCCCTTTAGTAGATGGTTTTGCCCCATTTTCCCATCCTTGATGAGGCAGATGTGCTGGGGTGTGATGTGCCACCCTGTGCCACCAGCAGTCCACCCCTGCTAGCCTCGGGGAGGGTGTTGCACCCTGGCCAGGGCTGGGAGAGAAGGGGGACAGGGACACAGAGCCCTGAGCTGCTGTGTCTCCCATGGGACTGCAGTGCTCACAACCTTTGGGTGCAAGCATGGGACCAATTTCATCCAACCCATGGGGTTCGGCTTTGTCCCCACACCAGCCCACAAAAAGGCTGAGATGGTCCCCAGTGCCCGATCCCTAGTCCCCACACCAGCATGTGGCACGGAGTCCAGCTCCCTCTGAAGCTGGGATGCTCATCCCAGTGCTCAGCTGCTCGGGGGTGGATGTGGAGCTGGCATCACTCTTGCTGCTCCTCACTGACCCGAATTCAGAGCATCTCCTCTGGGACAGAGCATCTTCCTCAGGTCCCTGGTCTGCTGTGGCAGCAAGGAGAATTGCCCTTGCTGCAAAGAGCCACCTCCACGCCCTGATAAATTCATGGTGAATGCTCCTCCTGGTGTGAATCCAGCCCTGTAGGGACTGCAGGAGAGCCATCCACCCGGCTCACATCTCCCGGAGCCAGCCATCACCTGCCTTCCCCTTTTGACAGCTTGGGGATGATGCAATGGGAAATACTGTGTGTCCCTGGCCAGCATCACCACAGACAGTTTTTCACCCAAAAGCAGGGGGAAAGCCAGCAATTTAGCCAAAGCTACAGGATAATTTTTATACAATCTGTATTGTGCTTTCCAGTCTGACAATGTTCCCTGCAAACACCCCTCCAGAAGCGCTGAGCACCCTGGCCCCAATTAACCAGGCAGTTAAGGCTGTAGCCATTCAACCGCATTAAATTATCATCTGCCATTAATTAATTCGTGCCAGCTGGCAGCTCCCGGCAGCTGACCACAGGCAAGGATGTGCCACAACCGCCAGCACAGCAAAAGCCACTCAGATGTGCTCAGCATTGGGCTCCATCCCTACAGCATCGAGATCAGCATCCCTGCCAGTGCCATGGACCCAGAAATGGTCCCAGCCCAGCCCGGGAGATGCTGGGATTCAGCATCCCCACATTTTCTCCCCTCCACTGCCGGGAACCGGTGTAGCAGAAAAGGAAAATCTCCATGTGAAATTGGACGCTGCCTACGGTAATAACTTGTTTCTGTATCCAGGGAGCTGGCAAAAGGGTTTATCTACCGCCGCCGGCTTTGAAGCGTGTTTGCATTCAAACAAACTCCTGCATTCAATACACTTTTAATATTAATGCTGCTGGAGCTCAGGATTCAAATGCATCTTTTTTAATGGAATATCTTATTAGATTTGGAAATGGATGGATGGCGTCAAAATTGAGAGCTGGCTGAATATTAAGTTGGGAAGATAAATATGCTGGGAGAACTGGGCTCCCCCCTTGAGCTCGCTGCTGTTTCTTGGACACCTGTGTGTAAAACCACCCAGATCATGGCTCCACAGGGATTAGTATATTGGTTTTAGGGAGATGAGCTGTGTTATGGCTCCTGTAACAGCTTGGATTCCCCAGCCTGGCTGCGTGTGGTGCCCATTCTGGGGCTGGCTGAGCAGCACTGGCTGTGCTGGTGGCGGGGTTTGGTCTGAAGGCCTGTAGGATGATCATGGGAGAAGTACCCCCAGCCACCCATTACTCCCACTGAATCGAGCCCGGGTGAAGGGCTGGGGTTTGCCACCATGTCTCCTCCAGCGAGTGGCCAGGCGCTTGTCAGGCAGGTGATAGGCCCGGCCAGCTGGAGGGGGATGAACCACCGGGGTGGAAATTGCAGCCATGAAAACTGATCTATTGGTGTGTGCAATTCCCCTAAATGACAAGCTTTAAATGAGATAATTCCGTCGTAATTCTCCTTAAATGCCCTCTCTGAAGACAATGATAGCGTAATTTCACCCACTCTGTCTGGCCTGCAACACAAGGGCTGTTGTGGTCAGGAGAGAGCTGCAGGCATCTCTGCAAGTTGGTCTGGCTCCTTCCCTTCATTTCTTGCTGGCACTTTCCTGGGGTGCTGCCATGACCTGGGATGCTGCGGCAATCCAGGATGCTGTGGCAACTTGGGATGCTGCAATGACCCAGGATGCTGTGGCATCCTGGAATGTTGCAGCAACCTAGGTGCTGTACTCTGCTGCTAGGACCTGGGATGCAGTGGTGACCTGGAATGCTGCATGTCCCAAGGATGCTGTGGCAACCGGGATGCTGTGGTGACCCAGGATGCCACTGCATACTGGGATGCTGCACTTCCCTGGGATGCAGCTACAAACTATGAGGCTGCACTTCCCTGGGATGCTGTGGCAACTTGGGATGCTGCACCTCCCCAAGATGCTGCTACAACATGGGATGCTGCATGACCTGTGGGGGCCATCAGGGTGTGGAGAGGCAGGGAAAAAGCCCTGCTGCCCTCCCAAGCTCACCTCACTGCTCTCCCCCCACTTCCCAGTCGACTTCATCGGAGGGTTTGACTCCTACGGCTACCAAGCGCCACAGAAGACGTCACACCTACAGCTACAGCCGCTCTACACGTAAGTTCATGCTAGGCTGGGGAAAGCCTTGGGAGTGCTCCCCAGGATGCTCAGGGATGCAGGAGCCCCTCCAAGGTGCCTCACCGCACCATTGTAACCCAAAAGATTTGTGTCTGTGAGTCCACTTGGCCTCAATATAAAGCACAGAGGTTCCTTTAGGGCTGGGTAGTTTTAGGGGGGATTGTGCCTTTGTTTTGCTTGTTGCTGCTTATTGTTTACTGAGCATCAACACACCAGGGCTGCCTGGGGGGAAGCAGCAGTTCTTCAGATAAGTGCAGCTCACTTTTTTTCTCCTCTCCTTTACCCATTAAACTTAACTAGATAAATGCTCAAATGAGATAAGGCTGCAAATTCTAAAGGGATTAGCCTCATGAGGGCTTTGCTGTGTGCCAAAAATTAATTATATTTCATAGAATCACAGAATTGTTTAGGTTGGAAAAGACCTTCAAGATCATTGAGTCCAACCATTAACCCAGCACTGCCGAGCCCACCACTAACCCATGTCCCTAGGCACCACATCTACACGCTTTTAAACACCCCCAGGGATGGTGACCCCACCATGTCTCTGGGCAGCCTGTTCCAGTGCTTGACAAACCCTTTCAGTGAAGAAATTTTTCCTACTATCCAGTCTAACCCTCCCTTGGTGCAACTTGAGGCTGTTTCCTCTTGTCCTGTTGCTTGTTACCTGGGAGGAGACCAACACCCTCTGCCTACACCCTCCTGTGAGGGAGCTGTAGAGAGTGATCAGGTGCCCCCTGAGCCCTCTCCTCTCCAGGCTGACCCACCCCCAGCTCCCCCAGCCGTCCCCCACCAGCCCTGTGCAACTGAACCCAGGGTTTGCAGTACGGCCGCAGCAGTGCTGATTACCAGGGGTTGGTCACTGCCCTGGTCCTGCTGGCCACACTGTTTCGGACACAAGCCAGGATGCTGTTGGCCTTCTTGGCCACCTGGGCATACTGCTGGCTCAGGTGCAGCTGGCCGTCAGCCAACCCCCCCCAGGTTCTTTTCCACCAGGCACCTTCCCAGCCACTCTGCCCCCAGCCTGTGGTGCTGTGTGTGGCTGTTGTGCCCCACAGGCAGGACCTGGCACACAGCCATGTTGAACCACATACCCTTGGCCTTGGGCATGGGTCCAGCCTGCCCAGGTCCCCCTGCAGAGCCTCCTGCCCTCCAGCAGATCCACACTGCCACCCCAAGTGGGTGTTGTCTGCAAACTGACTGAAGGTGCCCTTGATCCCCTCGTCCAGACCATCAAAAAGAGCATTAAACAGGACAGGCCCTAGCACGGAGCTCTGGGGACACCCCGTGTGCCCAGTGCCAGCGGGATGTGACTCCATTCCCTACCACTCTCTGGGCTCGGCCAGCCAGCTTCTAACTCAACGCAGAGCACCCCCGGTCCAGCCAGGGGCAGCCGGTGTCTCCAGGGAATGCTGTGGGAGATGGTGCCAAAGGCTTTGCTAAGGTCTGGGCAGACAACACCCACAGCCTGGCCCTCAGCCACTAGGCAGGTCACCTGGCTGTAGAAGATCAGGTTTGTCAAGCTGGACTTGCCTTTCATAACCCCCTGCTGGCTGGGCCTGATCCCCTGGTTGTCCTGCACGTGCCACATGATGGCACTCAGGGTGATCTGCTCAGTAGCCTTCCTCACACCAGGGTCAGGCTGGCAGCCTGTCATCTCCCAGAGCGTCCTCCCTGGCGATGGCTGTCACACTGGTTCACCTCCAGCCTGCTGGGACCACCCCAGTTAGCCAGGGCTGCTGGGAGATGATGGAGAGCGGCTTGCTGAGCTCCTCTGCCAGCTCCCTCAGCAGCCTGGGGGGGTCCCACCTGGCCCCACAGACCTGTGTGTGTCTCAGTGGTCAGCAGGTCACTGGCCCTTTCCCCTTGGATTGTGGGGGCTGCATTCTGCTCCCTGTCCCTGTCTTCCAGCTCAGGAGTCTGGGAACCCCAAGAAGAACTGGTGTCACTATTAAAGACTGAGGCAAAGAAGGCATTAAGTGCCTCAGCCTTCTTTGTCACTGTGTTTCCCAGAAACACTCATCCCTATCTGCATCATCATCAAGCTCCAGACAATCAAAACCCTCTCTAGCACACAGGGCTACCCCCTGCCCCACTGCCTCTCCCTTCTGAAGCGTTTACAGCCATCCATTGCAGCCCCCCAGCCGTGTGACATCCTACCGTGGTGCTGTGATGGCCACTGTGCCATGGTTTTCCTGATTCCAGTGGCTTCCAGCTCCTCCTGTGTATTGCCCATGCCGCAGGCATTGGTGGAGATGCACTTCAGTTGGGCTATCGGTCCCACCACATTCTTGGGAGGAGAAGCCCTAATTCCTATATGACCATTCTCAGGCGCTTCCATGGTTTCTGATGCAACACTAACCCTTGCACCCTTGCTGCTGCTTGGGTCTCCATCCCTTGCCTCCACTGAGATGGCAAATCAAAGGACCTTGCCTAAACAGTGGTGTGCTGCCCCCAGCCTTGCCTCTTGCAAGCCAGGTTTTATCCCTTTCCCCCTTCAAATCTGGTTTAAAGCTCTTCCGATGAGCCCTGCGTACTCCTACGCAAAGATCTGTTCCCCCTCTGAGACAGGCGCACCTCCCCTGCTGCCAGCAGGGCTGCTGGCTTGTAGACCAACCAGTGATCAAACCCCCCAAATTCTGCCTGAGACACCAGGCTCTGAGCCAGGGATTGATCTGCCAGCTCTTGCTGTTTCTTCCCTCATCATTCCCTGCAAGGGGAAGGACAGAGGATTTTAAGCCTTCTGTGCAAGTTCAAGGGCACACCGTGCAATTAGAGATGCAAAGCAGGGGCTGTGGTGGAACAAACACATTTGTGATACTGCTCAGCCCTCACTGGGCACTTGGGCAAGGAATCTCGTGTGCCGACCCTGGTGCATGGGTGTGGGTGAGCACCCATGGGTGCTGTGCCCCCCTGCCTTGAGCTGGTCCTTCCCAGGACCCCAGCCCTCCAGGCTGCCAGGAGGCTGCTGCAGGCCCAGCAGTCCCCAACAGGTGCAGGATGAGTGCTGAAAGCTGCAGCATTTGGGATAGGAGCAGGAATATCAATTTTAGGTGGGGGGAATATCAACTTTAGATATACAGGGGACCAAAAAGCCAATGGCAGAGACACTTGGTGCAGTGATACCAGTACGGGGAGACATCGGCAAGGTGCAGAGGTATCCTGGGATGCGTTGGGAGGAGCATGGCCAGCAGGTTGAGGGAGGTGGTCCTCCCCCTCTCCTTTGTCCTGGTGAGGCTGCAGCTGGAGTGCTGGGCTCCCCAGTTCCAGAGAGACGGAGCTACTGGAGAGGTCCAGCAGAGGCTACAAAGGTGGTGAGAGGACTGGAGCATCTCCCTTACAATGAAGGGTTGTGAGAGCTGGACCTGTTTAACCTAGAGAAGGGAAGATGGAGAGGGGACCTTACCAGTGTCTACACATTACTTAAGGGAAAGCACCACGAGGATGGGGACAGGCTCTTTTCAGTGGTGCCCAGTGACAGGACAAGGGGCAATGGGCACAAACTGAAACACGGGCAGTTCCATCTGAATATGAGGAAGAACTTGTTTACCTTAAGGGTGGCAAAGCACTGGCACAGGCTGCCCAGAGGGGCTGTGGGTTCTCCTGCGGAGACATTCAAGCCCACCTGGATGCAACTGTGCAGCCTGCTCTGGGACAGCCTGCTCTAGCAGGGGGTGGGCTAGGTGATCTCCAGGGGTCCCTTCCAGCCCTGACCAGTCTGTGATTCTGTGCTGGGGAAATCCCCCTCCTCCCTTTCTGGGAGATGTTTAACCCAGCCCCGTGTCCTCTGCAAAACCCACCCCCTGGCACCGCCCCGGCTGCCCCGGACCTTTTTCAGGGTGGTGGGGTGGTTTGGGGTTACATGGCTGGGGGTGGGTTGTGTGAAGCCACCCAGGTACTGGAGCATCCCGAGGGGTTGCTGGGAATGGTGCCGCCTGGCTGCTGACGTGGATCCAGCCTCTGGCCTCGCAGGCAGTGTGCTGGGGGTGCCAGCTCTCACCCTGCCTGCAGGGCTGGCTTGGGCAGCACTCCTTGTAATTAGATTGTTTCCTAATTAATCAAGCTCATCAGAATGCCCACATCCTTGTGGCCTTCCTGCAGGCAGGGTATCGTGGTTGGGGAGGTCACAATCAGGAGCCTGCCACCATGCTGTCCGCTCCTCCCTGTCTGCAGCCCCCTCCATCCTATCCTGTCAGCTCATTAATAACCCACCACCTAATTGATGCAGCTATAATTTATATCAAGGCACCTCCATCACCCTGACATCGGTAGCAGGTCAGGCTTATGGACTTGGGGGGATGAACCCCATCCCTGAGGTGGGAGATACAGGGTCTGTAGTGGCACAGTGACAGGTGGGGGGACCTGAGGAGGTGCTAGGACAGTGGTAACCCCATCCTGGGGAGTGAGACACTGGGGGTCTCGCTGCTACCTGTCACTGCTGAGAAGATGTACAAGTGCTGTCCCAGCTCAATGTAGTGGATCCGGCCACTTGTGTTCCCAGGGGACAGCTGGGCAGGACAGAACAGGGCTGCCGTCCGAGCCTGAGAAATTAAAAGCTTATTCTGCAATTACCAATTAGCTATAATTGGATTAACTGTGGGTACAGGGGAGGGTTTCCACCCTCCAGCGGAAGGAGGAGGATGCGGCATGCCAGCACCTGCTCCTCATCCACTTGGGTCCCTTCTGCCCAGCCAGGGTGGCACCAGGTCCCCACCTGCATCATGTCCCCCCAAGGATGGGGGCTCTCACCTCCAAAGTCCCCCCTGTAGCACATCCGGAAGTGGAGGAACACAGGTTAGGAGCTGGTAGCTGAGACCTGGGAAGCTGTGACAGGGGTGTGTGGGAGGGGGGTCCCGCTGCCCTGTCCTTAGGGGGATGGGGGTTGTTTCTCTTTCTGGGGTGAGGGGCTACATGCTCGCCCCATGCTGCAGTTGTGTGTGGAATGTCTGTGTGACTGGCCAGGGCTGTGGGTGTGCGCCAGGATCTGGCCTTCCACCAGCTCTCCCCACGCATTTTAACCGTGCACCTGTACCCTTGAGGATGCACAGCAATGCCTGTGTGTGCACACACAGACCCATCTGCGCACACATGTGTGTACAGACACACTCTCACATGCCTGCATGCACTGGTGCACCCACCTGCATGCACATGCATGCACATTTACACACTTGTACCCACCTGCACCCATCTGCACACACACATATGTGCCTGCACACACATGCACATGCATGCACACGTGCAGAGGGAGCAGCCAGTCTGGTGGCATGTGCAGCATCCCCCAGACCCCAGACCCCACCAGCTGCTGCCAAAAGGCATGTGCCTCCACTGTGGTTGAGGGTCCTGGGCCCTTCCATGTCCCCTCCATGTCCCCTCGGTGCCCACAAGCAGCCAGGGACGGGTAAGTGAGGCAGCCCCCATGTCACTGCTGCAGGGGACATAAACCCGCTGGGGCTTCCCAGCCTGGCCCCAGCTGTTCTCTTATATTTTGAGGGGGTGAGACAAGGGTGATGTGAGCGCCACCCTGAGTCATCCCAGCAGGTCCCTGACTGCAGGATGGGAAGCTGGTGGCTGCCAGTGGCCATGTCTCCTCGTCCGTACGTGGGGACATGTAGCGGGGACAACTGCCCGGACTCCAGTCTCACCCCTAACACCTCCTCTCCCCTTTTCTCCCCAGATCTGGGTAACTCCTCCTGCCCTGGATCCAGCCCTGGCCCGGCGTGGGAGCAGGAGGCAGCAGGACCCCCTAGAGTGAACTGTCCCATATCCAATGACACGACCCCCAGCGAGGGGACACACACGATGCCAAGCTGCCCAGTTCCCCCCTGCCTCCCTACACCCTGCAAGACCCCTGAAGAGAGAGCGGGGAGCTGCACATCCATCCCACTCCGGATGCCTCCAAGCCCAAACCACCCACCCACAGCAGGACTGGGGGGGCTGGATATGGGGGACACCCCCCCAAGCCGTGCCACCCCCCTGGGCTCCCACACCTTCCCCAGGCTGGGGACATGGGGACATGCAGGGAGGTGGCATCGCTCACTGGACACTTTTCTTCTGTTTCTTCCAGCCTGGATTTTCCTTGGAGCAGCAGGGCCCTTCCCAGCGTGCTGGGCAGGAGGGGAGCCCGGAGCAGGATTGGGGCAAATACCAGCCAGTTTGGAGCAGGGGGTGGGGGACAAACACCACTCTGGGGACAGCGGGGCATGCAGAGCAGCTTTGCCCTCCACAGGGTTGGGACAGTTTTCCGAAATGCCAGGTTTGGGAGTTGGGCTGGCCCCAGAAATGGAGGTTTTGCTCCCAGAAGGAATTTTCCAGCCCCCTGGTTGGTTGAAACAGCATTGAAGGGGCTCGGTCCAGCATGCCCCGAAGAGCTGAATCTGGCGGTCAGCATCTTGCCGCAACTCCCCCCAGATCTAGGGACATGGGGGGACACACAGCACCCCTGAACTCCCCCACAAGCCCCGCATCCCTCCCACATTTTGGGGGGAGGTCTTGCTCAAATTTGGCAATACTGACGCTGCTTTCAACACAGCCCCTTTCCGGCTGTTTTAACGAATCTAATGAATGTTTTGGGTTGGTTTCTTTTTTATTATTATTATTGGGTTGGTTGGTTTTTTGTTTTCTTTTTTTAATTTAAAGTGCCTGTGTAGACTCCGGCTGAGCACAACCACCCAGCGAGCCTGCACCAGGCCCCCCCAAGGCTGATATTGTGCCTTCAGCAATGCTGTGCCCACTCCAGGGTGCCCCAATGCCCCCAGCCCCTTGCCCAGGGCTGCAGGGGGGCTGCTCGGTGCCTCTCCAACCCCCCTAATCCCTCCATCCATTCGGGGTTTTGGTGGCAAATCCATCCCTCAGGTTTGGCAGCAGAAGAGGGGTGATGTTGGCATGTGGGGAATGATTATTTGGGGGGGGGGGGGGGGGGGGGGGGGCATGTGCAAGGTCTGTTGGGCAGTGATCACTTTGCAAAATGAAGATGACCTGGGAATTAAAAGCCTTGGAAGAAGCTGGAAGGAAAAAAGTAGTTTCACGAAGCATCCCAGCTCCCCCCAACCTCCTTGTTCTATTTTTCCTGGAGGTAGGATGCAGTTTCTCCTGGATCCCTGGATCTGGCCCCAAGCCCACCCTTTGCATCTGGGACCTGGGGGGCTGCATGAATTTTGCCTCCCAGGCATTTGTCCTCCAAACCTGGGGGTTATTTGGGGATTATTTTTTTTTTACCTTGGACTCTTTTTTTTTTTTTTTTTTTTTTTTTTTTTTTTGTCCTTCCCAACAAGCAGCCGTGAAGTGCCAACGACCAAAGCTTCCTGAGCC
Source organism: Falco peregrinus (assembly GCF_023634155.1). Taxonomy (NCBI): domain Eukaryota; kingdom Metazoa; phylum Chordata; class Aves; order Falconiformes; family Falconidae; genus Falco; species Falco peregrinus. The sequence continues at coordinate 122,160,773 of NC_073723.1, forward strand.
CAAGCCCTGAGCAGGGGATGGGCTGCATCCCCCCATCAGCCCCTCCGACACCTCCAGCCAAGCTGCGAACTTTACAGGCAATAATTTTTTCACCATTTCCCCTTCTTTTTTCCAAGGAAAATAGTGTTTTTCAGTCAATGGATCCCCCTGTCCCCCAAAACACATCCCCATCCCCAAGCACTGCCAAGCCTCGGGGACAGAAGCATCTCTGGGGCTTATTTTCCTCTCCAGGACCAAGGATGCTCTTGTTGACCTGCTGCTGGATGGGATGGGATGGGATGGGATGGGATGGGATGGGATGGGATGGGATGGGGTGCAATGGAATGTGATGGGATGCGATAGGCAAACACCCGCCTGCTCAAAACCCTTCTCAAACCCAGCAGGAAGCAGAAGAAAAAACTTGCTGTTATTTAAAAAGTCATTCAAAAGAGCTTCCCTCCCTCCTGAGCTCTGCAGGAGCCAGGCACTGGCGCTCCACGACATTTTTTTTTTTTTTTTTCCGTTGGCTTGTTTTTATATAAGACTGTATTTGTAATGTGAACCGAGGATTTCTTTTCTATTCTGTAACTATAAAAGTCGAAGGAAAGTTTCATCTGATAGCTGTTCTGGTTTTGGGGCATTTCCCTTCCTTGTGCCATTGAATTGATTAAGAAACGGTGGTTTTTTTTAGTTTTTGCTGCGCCCCCCCCCCCCCTTAATGCTGCCAGCTTACTCCCATGAGCGCTGCATTGCCCAGCTTTCTGCTGCATTGTAACCCCACACATCCTTTTAACAGTGCCCCAGTGACATTCTGCCCCCTCAGGTAATTTTCTTCCTGGTAGTAAAATAACAGAAAAAAAAATTTTAAAAAACCTGAAATGCAGCATCCTCCGGGCTGGGTGTGGATACCACCCGCTGTGTGATGGGGAATGTGTCGATGGCCAGCACATCCCATCCATGTGCAAGGGGGCAGCTGAGGGGGTCTGCAGCCTCCCTTCTCCTAAGAGGAATATTAATAAACCCCAAGAAAAATGCTAAGACCCCCCCTGGGATGTTTTTTCAGGTTGAGCTCCTGAAATAAAGTTTTCCAGCCCTGCAAGGAGCAAGGGTAGGGATTCACTGGCAGGAGATGCTGGGTTGTGGCCACACGAAAGGACCCAAAGGACCGCCTGGTGTAGGTGCAGCTGCTGGGATGGGTGAGGACAGCACCTACCACCTGTGTAGGTAAGCATGTGTGTTTGGGTGAATCCTGATCAAACAAGAGCTATCTCATGCCTTGCAGGTATGAGGGAAGAGAGGATGATTTTTTTAAGGGGGGATGAGCAGGGATGTAAGCCTGTTTCTATGACAACAGTGAGGCCAATCAGACCCAATGGCTGTGGACCAAGGAAGAACTGGGTTAGCATTCCCATGGCCCTGCTGGAGCATCCCAAGGCCATGCTGCTGGAGCATCCCGCTGCACCCCTCCACCCCAGCTGGGGAGGAAGGAGGAAACCTGTTTGCCTGCCCACACCCATCAATCTACCTCTTGCAAAACAACCTCCTGCTGCCCAGCCCCATCCCAGCTCCGGCAGCCTGCCCAGGCACGCTAGGACAGTAATGGTGCTCCAGCCTTCAGCCTCACTGTGCCCTGTGTTCTGTCTCCTGTACCTTGGAGGGGGACGGTAAGGGGAGGTAAGTACCAAACTGGAGGCTGAAATACGATTCTTAAAGTATTTTTCAATTAAAATCTTTAATTTTGGGAGGCATCTTCCAGTTTATTGCACAGTATTTGTGGTCATAGCATTTGTTGTACTTTACCTGACACGGATCAGGTCCCTTTGGAAGTGGCTGCTGCGGTGAAAGGTGGTTGTGGGACAGATAGGAAAAATTCAGGATACAGAGGAAAACCAGCCAACCACTTCCCAGCATTTCCCTTCTCTCCATTTCCATTCCACCTCTTTTCTCATGAGCATTTCCCTCCAAATTTCTGCTTGCAGATTTAGCGCCACACTGACCAAGCAGGGTCATTGCAAAACAGGAAAGCCAGCTCAGGACCAGCTGCTGAAAACCAAACTGTGAAATTTTTTGGGTGTCACGTCTATTTCCTTGCAACCTGAGCATCTCCCACGCCAGAGCTGCATCCCACCAGTGGTACCAGCAGTTGCTGGGTGGCTCCAGGAAACCCAGCCTGCTGCAGGTGTTATCGCTGCTGGTTGCCAGCTGAGCCTGGGTGCCGCACAGCCATCCCAGGGTCCTTGGGCAAGGCTGGGTGCTGGCATGGACCTGGTGGAGATGAAGATGGTTGATAACCCAGCCTTTAATTCCTGTCCCAGCATGACTCACAGGGAGAGCGAATGGCAACACTTTGGCTGGGAGCTTCACCGCATCTACCCCATTATTTGGGCACATTAAGTTCTCAGATCACTGACTTCTCTTGGGAAATGGATGTTAAAACACCTCCTGCCTCTCCACCTTCCTCAGGAAGCCTGACTCCTTTTTCCTCTGTTTGCAGCTGGTGCATCCTTTGCTGGGTAGGGAGTACGTTCCGTGCATGACTGGGTGCCTTGCCCTCAGGTCCCCACAGATGGAGGGTACATCACTCTCAGCACTTTGGTTTTATAACCACAATCTTATTTTCAGAGCAGCAGGGGAAAATCTTCCAAATAAAACCAATATGAATGATCGCCCAAATAGCACCAGACACCCCTGCCATGCGACATCCCCCATTCTGCTCACACCCTGGTCTGAAGCTGGGACATGGGTGCAGCATCTCCAGCAGCAATGCCCTTGCTGCCCCAAAAACTATCAGGGCACCTCAGATTTAAAAAGCATGTGAGTATGGGTATTGCACTGCTACCCACAGCCAAGGGCAGGTTGCGGGGGGCTTCACTTTGAACCCCTTACACTCTGGACCTAGCCGGTCCCTCCTTACAGCCACTGTTCCCTGCCTGGCTGTGACTGAGACGTAATTACAGAGTCCAAGCATCTCTTGCTGCTATCATGTGAAGAAACCCTGTGTCACCGTAAACAGGAAGGGCAGGAAGAAAAGCGAGTCGATTTTCTTCCATCCCAACCCACGCAAAGAAATGGCTGAGGAGCAACAAAGGATTAATTTAGCCCGCTCAGAAACGCCAGCTCCCTCCTGCAGCCGCAGGACCCTGGTGAGTCACAGATGTTAAGGAGTAAAAAAGCCGCTTTCACAACCCCAAACAAAGGCATAGAGATGCTTTTCAGGGACTCGAGAAGATCTGGAGATCCAGCTGCTGCGGCCCTAGGTGTGCTGACTTAAAGATGGCTGGTTCCAAGGAAATGGGAGCGGGAGCGAGGCTGGTAGGATGCGGTAGGTGAATAGAAACAATGATGTCCTCGTGCTTGGATGAAGTTTACCACTTGCTTTTGGTGGTAAATTAAGAAACATCCTGGGCCTTATTTCCACCCCCCTTTGATTCCTTAGCAGGGATGGATGGTTCTCCAGTGGTCCTTGCCAGGTGGGACATGTGGTGGCAACCCCAAGAGACACCCTTCTCCTGAAATCGCATTGCCCAACAAACACATGCCACAGCATGGGTGGGAGCCCCCCAAAACCCCCAGCCCCACATCCCCAAAAAGCTGCTCTTTTCAGTGCTCCCATCCCAGCTGGAAGGTGACACATGGATGGGTGTTCACCCAGCTGAATGCTGGATGGACACGATAGAGACTAAAGCGCATGACAAGTTCTCTGCAGCCTGCCGGCTTGCACTGGGAGCTGGCTTCTCCTGAAAGATATTGCACATATACATATGTGTGTGTGTGTGTATAAATACAAATATATATGGACCACTGGGCCCATCACTCTCCAGGAGATCAGCTAAGATGCCTTTGCTGGAGCAAAGTAACATCATGCTTTGGTCCAACAAAGCCAGCTCCAAATCGGCATCAAGAAGGGGCTGAGGGTGAGATGGAGTATGCCTGTGAGCCAGTGCTGGAGCTGAAAACATGCAGAGGAAAGCCAAGACATGGCAGGGGCAATGAGGGTAGAGTTTGCTAGGGTTTTTGTGCCAGGACTCTTGCCAGCATCATGCCAGTCCCAGTACCATGGCAGGCAGGACAGGGGACACATCCAGGCGCAGGGGGAAGGTGGGAGCCGGTGTGGGCAGCTGGCTGGTCAGGAGAAGCTCCATTTTGTTCCTGTAAGCAGGGTGGGTGCCACACGTGTTACACAGTTCCCTGGACTTGTCTTCATGGCCTGTTGCCATGGGACTCCCTGTGCTGTTGCTGGCACCAGTGTCTCTTGCTCCGGGTGGTTTGGTTGCATCTCTGGGGCCTCCTCCATGCACACAGCAGAGCCACATTCCCAAACTCTCCCTGCAGACACTATTCACCTCTCTGGGCTCCAACCTGGTCCTGCTGCACAGCCAGAAAAGTGATTTTTTACATGTGAAATTGATGGAGATGCAACCAGCTGTGACCACCATGCATCACCTCCCATGCAGGGAAAGTGCATGGGAAAGGTCTCAGGGCTGGCAGAAGAATGCACATCCCTTCATCACTGCCAGCACAATGCCTGGGTGTGATCTGGAGTAAATCCACATAGTTACAGTCAGAATGGGCACAAGAACAGGGAATAACAGGCAAATGTCCGCCTGGTGTTGGCTGAACATGCAGCCAGTGCTCAGGACCCTCCAAACCAGATGCCTCTGAGGTCTCTGCAATGCTTTCCCCCTTCATGCATGCAAAGCTTTGCTCCTGCCAACACCCAGTGCCACTTTGCTCAGGCAAATCCTGGTCTTCAAGCAGGCACCCTGAGAAAGGTTTCACCGTCATGCTGAAGCCTGCAGTCACCCACATTAGGCATCTCCACTGGGTTCTGCTTTGCTGCCCTTGGCTCCCTCCAGCCTCATAGGAAGAGCAGGGGCAGGTCCAGAGAGTGAATCAGCCATTCTAAGCATGGGCTCGCTGCCTCCGAATTACACCAAGGGCAATAAGGTTTTTCAGCCAGGTGTATCTGAGCCTCCATCTCTGCAGCAAAGATCAAACCAGGAGCACTGGTAAGAAGCCAGGAGCTTGCGGCTGGGGAGCGAGGTGTCTGCCCCTGCAAGCTTTGGTGCACGGAGGACATGGGAGACAAGTGCTGCTCGGGCAAGACTCCAGTTGGGGTGGTTTTAGCCACTGCTTGGGAAACATCTTTTCTGCCCCCCCAGCAAACCCCAGGCCTCCTTCCACGTAAAACAAGCTACGCTGGGATGTTTCCCTGGCAAAGCTGTCGGTCACAAATTGCTCCCCCGCCAGCTCCCTGCTGCCAGGCTGAATGGTTTGTGGAACTTTGTGGCACATGGGGACATGCAAGCAGAGGCAGGAGGCATCCAGGTCCCCAAGCTGTCACCCTGGGCTGGGCTGCAACAGGCAGGAGAAGCAGCTGCCTGCGTTAGGCAGAGCCGCAGGAGCCGGTGGGCTGCCTTCTGTGAGGAGGGAGTCAGGACAGAAGCAGCCTCCACCCAGTGCCCAGGTGCATCTCGGTGTCCAAACGAAAGGTGTGCGTGGGCAGAGGGACAGTGTGGGACTCAGCTTGACAGAAGGTCTCTCTCTGTGTCAGAGGAGGGGAGGGAGGAGGCAGCCCTGGGCAGCCCGCAGAGGTGGCCAGGAGGGGGCCTGGGTGGATGCTGGTGGCAGTGGGGTTTGGAGCTGGGAGCAGAGAGGCTCCACTTTCATCCTTCACCCTTTCTTGCTAAGCCAACCCTCCTGCAGCACCCTGAACTCCAGCAAAATTGCTCCAGTTATGAGAGAGGAGAAAAGCAAAAGCATTTCAAGCACCAGACCTCTGTCCTTCGTGCTGCACACACCTTCCAGCTTGGGCTGGGGGGGGACATGGGGGTCCTATGTCCTCATCTCCCCTGTTGCTCTGGCCCAGGGCAGAGCCAGCCCTAAGTGGGTTACAGGTGCCATGGGAAATTAAAGACTGGATCGCAAAGCATGTGCCTAAGAGGGCTGAATTAAAGTTGCACAGGCAAATTAACACTGGTATTTCCTAAATTTGAGCATGAGACTGCAGCTGGGATGATGTTCTTCTAAATGTGACAATTTGTTGGGTTGTTGTTTTTTCTTAACTGGGAACATAACAGGAAACACATCTTGAACATGCAGCACGCAGACAGCAGTGGCCTGGGGAGGGCCCTGGGAGACCCCACTCTGACAGCCTGGCAGCAGTAGCATGTTGTCACCCTCTCTATGGTGACAAGGACATGAGCAAATCAGACAAACCCCCAAGAAATAAGGCCTTGGAAAGCTGGAAGTGAAGGGAAGGGGGGCTGGGGACTAGGAAAACCTTCTGGCTGACCGACACCTTGCAAAGTCACCATTCATTCCCTTGCTCCTATTTGAGCATTGCTGCCCTGTGACTCTGCCTCTACATGCAGCCTAAAAATTTCCAGTAATAATATCTATTTTCCAACATATATACATACTCCAATAAATAGCTCTGTCTGCAGGGGAAGGATCTGCTGGTCTCGATGCCATGCTCCAGCCTTGCTGGGCTATGGAGATGTTAAAGAGGCAGGAGAAAGCAGAGCATCCCTCCCGCCCGTCTTCCAGTGCTGAGGAAGAGCTGATGCAATGTAAATGAGAAACACGGAGCTGGCAGAAGGAAATTGTTCCCCACTAAACGTAATCAGGCTACAGGACTTTGAGAAGAAGTCATGTGGACTGAGAAGGTAGCAAGCTTCCAAAAAGCTTAGTCATGTAATTGCCTGTTGAGAAAATCCAGTGTTGATATATTTAATGATAACAAACATGCTAGAAAGCTTAATCTGCCTCCAGCTTCAGAGCTCTAATGATTAGAAATTGAGATGATCCCTGAGAAGGGATATCTCACAAGGACCCACTAAGGAGGTGGTGTTGCACCTACCAGTGACAGCATATGGGACAACATGTCACCAGTGGATGGGAAATGTCCCCAGGGCAGCGTTTACCTGCCTTGCTAATAGGACATGAGTAGCAGAGGGACCCCTGTGTCCCGTTCCCTTGCTCCTGGTGGGTGCCTATTCTCTCCTGGGGCCCAAAGAGAAGGGAGGTGGGCAGGTATAAGGATCTAGTTTGTATTTTGGGGTGATCTAGCTAGACTATACATAGGTACGATCCCTTGGCCGTGGCTGGCCTGGGACACGTTTGGAGGTACAGACACTGCAGGTGGGATGCCCTGAGCAGGGACAAGTCTCCGCTATGACTTGGCAAGCGCTAGCCAAGAGCAGCCCTGGAGCCTGCCAGCTCCTTTCTAACTGGGTATCAACCAAGCCCTGGTCAGCAGCCTGTGCTCAGCAGGGACACCACCACTACCTCCCTCTCAGGAGGAAGGTGCTACAACCTCAAGTCTCCTATCTGCAGCTGTTTTGCTAAGCCATAGGATTTTTCAGATCCTATCAGATCCTGGGGCTGTGTTCAACCCAACCGCTGTCCTGCCGCAGTGCAGCCCTACGTGCCTGCAAGGCTCCTGGGAGGGACAGCTGTTTGTACCCCAAGGGCTGATTTATTTTATCCATCAGCATCTATCAGAGCTCCTGTTTTCTCTGCAGCTCTGATGTGCAGGTCCCTACAGTGTTTGGCAGCTAGGTAAGGCGGCTGATGAAAAGGTAGGAATGTGGAGCAGGGCTGAGCCATATGAGATATGCCATGACATATCTCAGCAGCGAGGTCTGGGGGAAAAACCCACACAGTTTAAAAAACAAACAAGAATTTCCTTTTTCCTGGTTTATAGCTGCTGTCAGTTGTTTGCGCAGCTGCTTTTCTTGTAGGTTTCTCAATTACTTTCTGGTTCGTAGATTATATCAGTGGAGTGGCAGTGGGGTGATAGATTATATCAGTGGGGCACTCAAGCATCCTTCCCAATGACATTCAGCCTCGTGTGCTAGTGACCCTGCCAAAAACATTTCTTGCTTCCTGGTCCCTGGGGAAAATACATTCTTGACCCTGTAAGAGTTAGAAGTCCTGTGTGTCTCTTCTTAGCTTGGATTTAACTCACTCTGGATCCCATTAATCCACCCTGGATCTATCTCCATTTTTCCAGGGCCTTTTTCACTGCCTGCCTCTTGCTGTCTTCTTCTGTGGTGGCTCTGTGAGCCATAGCAAACTGGAGTGAGGACAGCAGAGGACATCACTGGGATGCAGAGAAAGGCATTGGCACCACTGTTTTCTAATCATGGGATGTGTGGCAAGGCTTTGCCAACTGCCTTCCTGCACACAGAGAGGAAACTGGGATTTGTTGTTAATGACCCTCAAGACATCACGCAGAGTTGCTTGGTTGGTCATTGCACCCAGGATCAGGGACTCTGTGTCAGGCTCGGAACAACCCTAAGCACAGCTGATGGGTGGGAGGGGAGTTGCTTTAAAACTTTAATTTTAGAGGGGGTGTATTTTTGCAAGAAAAAGTGACTTTCCAGCCAAAATGAAAGTTTCAGACTTTACTGTTGTGAGGTGGGTCCACAGCCAGAATTTCCTTCAGCTTGCCGTGACCACAACATTTCACCAGCTGCTTTTAGACACTTGGCTGCTGACTCCTGAAAACGTCTGCATTGGGTTTCTCAATAAGAGCGTGGAAACCTGTAGGCAAAAAGTGTCGGTGAAAACCACGGTTTTATCTGATAGTTGAAAGCTGCTGCAGAAATGATGGTCTGGGTCTGCTGATGACAACGTGTCCAGCCCAGAAAGCATTTATGTGCATGCCCTGCATGTGCATGCGTGTGGGACTGGGCTCTCATGGGGAAGGTCCATGATTTGAGGTCTATGGCCATCTCTGCAAAGCAGCTGACGGTGTGATGCATGGGTCAGCACACAGTCCGCATTTGTGAACAAGTACTAAAGCTGCCCAGCTGCAGGGCTGGTCATAACTTTTTGTCTCAAGGCAACAGGGTTTGACAAAACACTGTCCCAGTGATGAAGATGAATCATGTAGTTGGCTTTTAAAGATTTTTAGTCAAGCCAAGCACATTTTGAAAGTATCCTGCATAAAGATCTCAGCAGTTTTTGGCTAGGTTAAGAAAAAAATCCAGTACATTTTTTTTTTCCTAGTGGCCAAGAAAATTTCACTGCCCCACTGAAGAACTTGGCACTGGGTGGGGAGACTCTCTTTCCTCCCACCTGGCTTTTAATTTCAGAGACCAGGTTGTCACTGAAATAAAAATGCTGGACCTCCCTACACTTCCCCAAGGCCAGGGACAGCCAGGTATGTCTGGAGGCAGTATGAAGCCACTCATCTGTGATTTATGGAGTCACTCAATCGATTTTCTTTTCCAGCTGAATCCTCTGTCCTGTGCATGTGTCTCCATCGAGCTGTGGGAAGCTCTGCTCTGAGGAGCATGAATCACAGCAGCACTAGGTTTATTTGCTTTTAAACTAGAAGGCTCCTTCAAAGAGAAGATACTGCAGCGTTGGGCACCATGCCACCAGGAACAGTCTGGGCAGGGTGTGGCTAGAGGGTCTGGATTTGGGCATTTGGCTTTGGACATGTAAGTTTGATGTTTAATGAAGAGTGCAGTTGACTGAAGCCTTTTCTGTAGACAGCAGAGAGAAAGGTATTTCTAGCAAGTCATTCAGAGGTTAGGAGGACACCAACCACCTTCTGGAGGCTTCTTTTTCTCTTTGTAGACTGAAGATGAAGCCCAGGATAACTTATGCCGAGACTGGTACAGAGTGAGCCAGGGCCAGGGACCTGGGGCTGCCCTTGATGGCCAACGGTGCAGCAAAGATCAGGAGGACATTTCCGCTTCCAGAAGTTTTTTCCCATGGAGATGGAATTTATTTCACTGCCCGCAGTGCCTCTTCCTCCCACTCTGCCTGCTCTCCATGGCTCCAAAGTCCCTTGAGCAGCATGTTCTCCCAGTGAGAGACTTTCCATGGATTGCAACAAGCTGGGAGCTTAGGCACAGTCTGAGGGGCAAGAGAGAGGATGGCAGTGGTGGGAGGCAGAAAAGGCTGTGGGAGGGATGGAGGCACTAGAGGTGAGACCCAAACTTCAGCTCAGTCCCATAGCACAGGGCTGTGTGTCCCCATGTGCTATTTCTCTGCACCTTTCTTCCTAAACTGAATAAACTGACAGGCATAAGCAGGTTTTAACAACTAATACTTCATCCACAGGAGAACTCCTTCCCTCCCCCTTTCATTATACTGGTATAAATGTAATTATCCCAGATATAATTAACAGAAACCATGTTTCTAGTATCAGCAAGCAGCCTGGGTGTGTGCTGCAACCTGCTGTGGTGTAGCTGTTATCTCTGGCTCACAGCAGAGAGTCAGTGCTCCTTGAGGACCTCTGTGCTACCACCAGCATGATAGCTTGGGGACTGGTGGCCCCTCACCGAGGTGGGGTGCTGAGGTTGCCAGTTTGCAAGCACAGCACCCCAAAACCCGGCCAGCAGAAGCAGGTAGGGGCCTGTCAGCCCTCCTTCCCCTTGGCTCTGCAATGAAGACACGGTGTGGGAAGGACTTCCTGACCTCTCACACTTTGCTGCCCTAATATTCGTCACCCAAGAGTCAACATTGATGGCTCATATCAGCCTGGGATGTTCAGGAGACATTGCAGAATGCAATCAAAAGAGAAGGGTGGGCAGATTCATTCGCCGAGATGACACAGTTTCACTGTTCTCGTCTCCACTATGCCAAGAACTTGTCCTTGCTCACAGCGGTGGCATTTTGGGGGTGTTGCACTGTCCACCATGGCATGGCGGAGCCAGATTTAGGGCTCTACCAGCCAGAAGGTGACAACTGATCAGGCCTCACCACACAAGCTCACTTCTGACGGGCTGACTGTGTCACTGAGGCGGTTTTGTTGTTGAGCGCAGCTTGGCAGAATGTGCTGCATCTTCGTTAGGGATGCTTGCCAGAAGAACCTGCTGATACTCCTATTCCAGTGAAGAGCCTGGAGGCAGCCAGGCCTCACTAACAGGAGCTACTCATTGCACAGAATCCACACTGCAGCTGTTCGTGGAGTGCTCAGGGCCTGGCCAGGCTGTGTGGCAGCAGGGCAGGGGGGGTCAATGCCAAGTGCCACACACCTGTTTGGGCAATGTGCTGCTGTGGTGCAGGCAGCTGAACCCAGCAGAGCTGAGTTTCTCACTGTGGGGTTTTGCCCATTCGAATAAGCCACGCTGGTGCTGGCTGAAGAAAGCTTTGGGTGGCTATGCAAGGCTTGGCTTAAAAACCAGCAGCGATTGTGAAAGCCTTTACTGTTTACCCTGAAGGTCCCCTGTCACGCCCTGCCTGGAGTACTCAGCACCTCCCAGGCTGCAGCCACAGCTGTATTTCCCCAGGGTTTGGGAGGCTGGCTGGGGTGAGGCCCTTGCCGGCTGGGCAGCACGCTCCATCGCGGTGCGGGTGCCTGGAAGAGGCAGCGTGGCTGCAGCGACACCCATCACCCCAGCAGCCCTTCGGGGAGAAAATGGATACACGCAAGCCATGCAGCAAGATCTCAGATGGATCTGGCCCTGCTTGCACTTTAATGACTGCGATAAACCCTGTTTGAAGTAACTTCTTGTGCCTGAAACCACAACCTGATGCTTCACCCACAAAAGCTCAGACTTCAGGGAAATCTCTCGCCGAGCTCCACGTGCTCTGCAGGACCCTGTATGTCTGATGAAGCCCCTTGAAAGGCTGCGCTGGGCTGCTGCTGCTTGTTTGCTCCCTGCCTGCATGCGAGGGCATGCCCCGTGTCGCTGCCTGCCGTGAGCATTTTCCTCCCGTTTTTCACGTGTGGCTCTTTCGCCTGTCCAAGAGGAAGAGAAAAATATTACATCTAAGCATCAAGCGCAGGCGCTGAAACCCCCCCTCCCCAACCAGAAGAGCTCCACCACCGCGGTGCGTGAGGGGGCAACAAGTCCCCGCAGCCGCTGCCGAGCGAGCTGCCCCTTTAACATGGAGGCGCTGCTGCAGAACTACCGCTCCCGGCGCGCCGCGCTCCCTCGGTCCCCGGCTGCCGCCTGGCCGGCGCCTGCTGGTCTCGGTAGTCTGCCCCCAGCCCCGGCTGTGTGGGGAGAGGCCCTGGGGCGGGGGCACGAGGGGCATCGCCCCAAGTTGTGCCTGGCTGCTGGCGCTGCGCTAGTGAGAGCGCGGAGCGGGCAGGAGCCGTTCCCGCCGCTGCGCTCCGTGCCCCCACTGTCGGTCCCCGCCGCCTTTGTGCGACAGGCCCCATGGTGGCTGCTGTGCGGGCGGGGGGCGCTGGCAGCTGCCTGGCGGCCTCCCCGCTGCTGCCCGGGGGCTCGGGGTGCCCGAGCTGGGGAGGCTCAGCCGCAGCCCCGGCGGCCGAGGAAGCGCCGGTGGCGGCAGTGGGGGAGGGCACGGCCGTACCCAGCGCCATCTGGGGAAGGGGCCACGCTGAAAGCCTGAAGCCCCTGGCCTGGCCCCAGGCCGCCCCGGGCCTGGCCGGGGAGCGGGGACACCAACCCGTGGGGGGACGCGCAGGGGGGCGCCAGGGCACTGCACGACCTGGCCCCCCCGCGCTGCGCTGCCCGGCGGCGAGGCGGCTGCGGGGCGGCGGGTAGGGCCCGGCCCGGCCAGGGGAGCGGCGGCCCGGCGGCGCTTGGACCAGCCTCGCCTTCCCGGCGTGCAGCGCGGCGCCCGTCCCCGCCGGGCCGCCATGTTGTCGGAGTGAAAGGCAGGGGGAGAGGCAGGCGGCGAGCGGCCTGGGGGGGGCCGAGATCCGTCTTCATCCTACCGCTCCGCCCGTGAGTATCGGCACCGGACCGGGCCCCCGGCGCACTGCGCACCTCAGTGGAGCTGCTGGTGGGGCCATATTGGTGGGGGGGGTCGAGCGGAGCCGTGCCAGGCCGCTCCGAAGGCGAGCGGCGGCGGGGCGCTGCACTCAGCTGTCTCCCACCCGGCTCCTTGTCGGCGCTCGGGGGCCGGGGCCTGGCCCCTATTGTTAGCGCGGGGTGGGGGGCGCGGTGGGCCCCCGCCTCCGGTGAGGGGCTCCCCGGCCGCTGCACGCTGGCCCCGGCCCGCACGGAGCGGGTGTTGTTTGGGGGGGGCCGCGGGCCCATCCCGGTCGGGCGGCGGCGGCGGCGCCCCACGCCTGCGTCCTCCGCCGGGCCCGGCCCGCCGCGGGGGGTCTCCCCGGGACTCTCCTTTCTGCCGGGGGGGGGAGCCTAGCACGGCCTGCCGCGGAGGGCCGAGGCCCCGCTTTGTTGTTCCGCGGGGCCCGGCCCGGCTCTGGCCCGCGGTGGTGGTGTGGCCGGGTGTCCGTGTGCTCCCCCCAGCCCCCGGCCTTGGGGGGCTCTTCGGCAGGGCTGGGGGGCCCGGTGTCCCTGGAGGGGGAGAGGGACGGCGCCTCGCAAGCGGGAGGGTCGGAAAATGCAGACAATACTTTTTGATGTGCTGAGTGACCCAGGGGTTTTGTGTTTGTGTGGTTTTTTTCCCTTGTTTTTATCTCGTTTGCACGTAATAACAAGTGTTGGGCCTTTTTTAATTGCAAACTTGGGATTTTAAGAGTCTGTCTCTCCCCCCAACCGGAGAAATAGTGTGATTTTTTTTTTTTTTTTTTTTGTCGGTGTTTAATAACTTTGCTCTGAGCAGAGATTTTGTTAGGTAGATCATGAGTAAGGAATTTCCTTTATTAAGATCGGGGGAGGTGGGTTAAGGGGTAGCATTTATCTTACAACGTTTTAACGCTGGTTTAAGTAATCCGGTTGGTGATCAATGTACCCGTTTCCTGCTGCGTCTCCCCAGGTTTTCAGGAAAACACAAGGTTTAACGTTAAAAGTTCTTGTAGGCCACAGCTCCCGAACAATGGCTGTGCTTTAATTTCCACTCTGACTTCCAAAAAAACCCCCCAAAAACCCACCCAACCCAAACAGTCTTATAGTTCGTGATTGAACTTTTTGAAACGCTCGTCTTGTGTTGATTTTTTGTTTTATTTTTTTTAATATTCTGTTATTTTTAGAGGAATATAAAATAAGAGCAGTGAAGATCTGAACGCGTAGCTGTGCTCTATGCAGATTAAAGCTGCCTTATTCAATGTTGTTGCCACTTGTGCTTAAAACTTGCTTGGAGATGTTCCTGAAGTTTGTGTTGCTGGTGGAGCATCCCATAATCTAAAGCATTTTGCTTGTAATGGTAACACAGAGGAGTTCATTTGCATGCTGTGTTTTTTACCAAGGGGAGAGGAAAATTGTCTGCCTTGAGTGCTTTGTAGCAGTTTTGAAGCTTTTGTTTGTAAATACGTAACTTTTGCCAGCAAACAGTTTACAGAGGAAAAGTTTATTATGTATTTTTAGTAATAGTTTGGGAACGAAAAGGGTCCTAGTAGCCATTAGCAGTGGTGAACCTTGCAGCTGCTGGTTAGCTAATGAATGTGCGTTGTGTAGGTGACTTCACATATTTCTGATGCTCTGTGTGCTTTGAATGACAGGATTCAGCTGTCTGCTACATTTAACATGGCATTTCTATAAAAACACATCTTGGAACTAAACTTGAACTACCCAGAATGCTCTTTTCCCCTTTGCTCCCTTTCAAAATGTTGCCTTGGCCAAGTTTTTTCTCTTGTGTTTGGAGCTGCCTCAACTGTATTAGATGAAAGAGGAAGCGTTTGGGCACAGGAGGCACTTGTGCGGCTCTTCATAGTACCTTGACTGAGATTTTCTAGAGGCTCAAAAAACCCCCTGATTTTTATAGTAATACAGTTATTAACAGTTGCATGCAAATGAACCCAGAAATGAATTTCTGCTGGTGAACAGAGGGACCTCACAGCCTGCTGCCTTTTGAGGGAGCAAAGAAATGTGGCCGTGTAGGCTTGCACTCGCAACTTTGTATCTTGTGGTATTTCCACTGGAAACAGCTTGTCACACTATTTAGATACTTGAAACTTTTTGTAGATTCTTGGTATTCCTGTATTTTTTTTTAGGTCTGTCTTGAGATAATGTGTAGCCTCCTTTGGTGCAAGCTGCTTGGATTTCATTGTTTGCAATTAATATACACCCCGCCTTGGGGATGTGTTAATTTCTTACCAGTAATTACTTATTTTTTTTTTCTTGCTGCATAGAGAAGCTTTATTGCTTGATTTCATGTTACTGAAGGATTCTGATAATTTTTATTAAAGGGCAACTAATGGGAAAATGCCATTAAATTGTAGTGAAGGTTTAGTAGTATCAGGTGTTGTCAGTGTTTTATGAAGTATATGGGGACGGTAGTGATTTCCAGACTTTCTGAAAGACAGGGGAGTTAGTTCTGTTGGATGCTGCTGGTATTTAAGTTGTGAAGGTCTTTGAATGTGTAAAAACCCTTGCAGAGTTGCTTGTTTATGTGGCCATGGAGGTTCTGTGTGTGTGTGTGTGTGTGTCAACAAATGCACTTTGTAGGTGCAATTAAGATTTTTTTTTTTTATCTCTGCAGTTCTTGTAGTAATTTTCTTCTGAATATTAACACAGCTCTAAATTAGTGGGACAGACCTGACAAAGTCTGATCAAAGATAGGACTTGGATTCTTTTGGTGTGTGTCAACTTTCTGCACTGTTAGAAAATTGTTCTTGGAAGTTGCTTGTAGTAGTTGACTGTTGTTCAAAACTACTGTGATGAGCAGAGAGGAAACAGAGCTGCCTTTCAGGATCTCATAGCTGCTGTAAGGATCAGGGCCAAGGTTTACAGCCACCAAGGTACAATAGTAAAAGCATTCTGGTACTGGTATGCAGCTGTGGTGGGAGTCTGTAAGGGCTGAACAACCCCCCGCCCCCCAGTTTCATCCTTTTAATTCTCTGTGGTATTTGTGGGATTGCATTTAGGTAACTAAAGTCATAAACTAGCGATCTTTTTAAAAAATAGTAATTCTGACTATACCATGCCTTTAAAAACAAATTTGATTTGTGTGTGCCCTGCATTAGCTGAGCATTACATAAGAGGGGAAAACACTTCACACTGAAATGTCTTTATTACTGTCAGGATCAGCTGATAATGTTGTCTTAAAATAACAAACTTGCTGGTTTTGTGCTGCTGGGACGCTATCAAAGTATTTGGGGGGGGTTAGTAAATTAGCGAGTTGCTGTCAGCCTAGTCTGACAGTTTCTGTCCTGCATGCAGATGATTTTGGGTGTATGCAAAACATTTGGGGCATTTTCAGTGTTGGATGGCTGCTGTGACTTGTCCAGCTTTCCCCTGGTGCCATTGACAGCGGGACCGGCACTGCTGGCTGCTCTGGCTCTGGAAGGTTCTGCCGAGATCCTGGGTACTGAGAGGTTAGCTGCTTTTTCTCCAGCAAATCTTGGACAAAACATGCCAGTGTGTTTTACCATCTCATGACCAAAACCAGCTTCTGAGTTTGCAGGAAGAGTGCACATCGTGTTTGGGACTTAACTGTATAAGCAGAAATTTAGTATTTTAAGTTTGCATTTGAAAAAACTCACCACTCTTACCTTGATGTTTTCAATGACTAAGTGAACACATACATCGTTATACAGTGGGACTCATGTATTGATTGAAGATCTGCCTTGTAATTTGTCAGGTGTAAACAAGCATGGCAGGCACTGATGGTGTAAGTTGCGTCCCAACAGGTTTTTCAGGGCCTTTTTTCTAGCAGTTTTCTGTGGCAGCACTCCAGTCAATGTTTCGTCCATTGCATGAATTGGCATTCTGATTTCAGTGGAATGGGTACCTTATGGGAATCTTGAGTATACTGGTAATACTCTGCAGCAAAAAATGTGGGATTTTTGGCTAACGTGCATTTTTATATGATATTTTAGTTGCTTGGCTAATGGAACAAGTAACTGTGCTAAAAGGAGTCAGATTTGGCATCGTGATGTTTCCCTGCCAGTCACAAGATGGGTGTGTTATTTAACACGTCAAGCTGAAGCTGTAAGGATTTAATGTTTTCTTTTCCTTCTCTCTTTCCATCTCTCCCCCTTCCCCTCACCCCCGTAGGTGTTGGTGGAATGAGCGTTGCGTGTGTTTTGAAGAGAAAAGCAGTACTCTGGCAGGACTCATTCAGCCCCCACCTGAAACAGCACACTCAAGATACAGCTAATCCCAACATGCCTGTTGTATTGACATCTGGAACAGGGTCCCAGGCTCAGCAACAGCCAGCTGCAAATCAGGCACTTGCAGCAGGGACACACTCCAGTCCTGTTCCTGGATCCATAGGAGTTGCAGGCCGCTCCCAGGACGACGCTATGGTGGATTACTTCTTCCAGAGGCAGCATGGTGAGCAGCTTGGGGGAGGAGGAAGTGGTGGAGGCGGCTATAATAACAGCAAACATCGCTGGCCTACTGGGGATAACATTCATGCAGAACATCAGGTAAAAAAAAAAGTTCAATGTTTCCAAACTCAACACGTGAATGCATCGGGCTTATGATAGATGCTTTTAATGACGCTTTTTAAAGCTGAAGCTGGTTGTGTGGTCGGAATGGCAACAGTCGTACTTTTTGTTTTCTCTTTTTCAGGATTGCGGTGCCTTGGTAGCTATAAGCTGAAATGTTTCTGCTCTTGAGGGTGTTGAAATCCCAATTCACTCTCTGTGACAGTCAAATGCATGTTTACAAAATTTATCATTCACTTTATTGATTTTTTTTTTTTAAATTGGATGTGTGAACTAGCATAGCGGTGACTGTGACTGCAGCTGCTTTTCACATCTGTTGCTGTAGTTAAATAATTCTTATGTAATGCTATTACAAAACTGCCAATGCATGTAGGATGGGCTTTTACCATTCCCAATATTGAAAATCGTAGTTCTGGAAGTTGCTGGTAATGTGTTTTCCTGGTTTTCTTTTATTGTTTGTTTTGAGGGTTTGGTTTTTTCTGGTTTAATTGGGAAGGGAAGGTGCTATTAATGTGCTTAACTGAACTGAGAGGAGAACAGCCTTAACAGCATCATGAAACAGTGCTTTTAGAAACATGGCTAACTTCTTACAGCGCTTAACATTTCTAAAAGGGTCGTGGGCCAAAACATGTCTCAGTAGTAGTGTTTATTAGAAGTCTTCTCAGTAGTTGCATTGTCAGATGTGCTGTGAGTTAAACGAGGGCATGACTCACTCTAGCTTTCTGTCTATGACCTGTAAGTAACTTGTCAAAGAAGATGTGCTTCCTCTTCTAAGGGAGCAAAACTTAAATGTAAGCACATTTTAGAAATGAATTTTCCCACAAATGTCAGAGCAGCAGACACAAAGCTTTTGCAACCTTTATGAATATTTCCTGCCTCCAGTTTTTCAAATAAAAAGGAACAAGCCCTTGCTCCTCTGCTGTGCCTCCCCAGGGGGTGTGTTGCCATCCAGACATTTTAAGGCAAACAGTGCAGTGAATTTTGCAACCTCACTGAAGTCAGCGTGTATATCAACAAAGAAGTAAACCAAAGTGCACTGTTAATTTGTTCCGGAAGAAAAATCGCACGAAATACTGCAATATGAATTAAGCAGCTAGAATTTTGTAGTTATTCCCTCATTTGGAAACATAGTTATTAGTTTCAAGAAAATAACTGCATTGAAATGAGATGTAATTTTTCTGTTAACTATCCAAGTTTTCAGTCAGTAAATATAAAACTTGTTTCAAGAGACACTGATGGAAGAGATCTTAATCTGCTTTAAGTTGTGTATGAAACAAGCAAAAATTTCTTACTGAAGGGCTGCAACTTTTAGGTTTCTCAAATAAAAACTGTCATGCAGTCTCATGTGGCAGTGTCTGGGCAGGGACTGCTTTTGTTTGGATGTTTTGTGGAAAGGTGACTTCATGAGTTAAAGTGAACGTCATAAAATTCTCAATCCTCTTTTCCTCCAACTCACACTTTAATTTCCCTGTCTCTGAAAATCCCTACAATTGAAGACAACTCACTGGGTGTGGTGGGTTGGGATGGGGAGGGGACAGAATACGCGAACCTTGCAGTCATTAAAAATTGTGCTGGTATTTGAGCTTTTTTAACTGCATTCTTTAATAACCATAAGACTTAAACTTTCACTGGGACAGAAGAATCCTACATGTTACAGAGACAGGCTCTGATGTCAGGAGATATGTTGCTGTTCCTCAGCTTGATTTACTTCAGTTACTTCTTGAGTGAAATGATGCTAATACATGCACCACTTAATGAAAGAAAAACTCATTAGTTTATACTAGTTTAAATGAACTTTTAAGTAATGACACGTATTCTTTGGAGGCAGAATGCTTCTGAGAAGGTTGTGTGGACAAAACACCCCTGGCAGGGTTAAGTGCACAAGTTTCTGTACGATGAGTTCTCTGTTTTCCACCCATATGTTCTGTGATCTGAAGCTCAAGAAATACCCACTATAATATAATTGAACATTGGGACCTCTTCTGTTCTACTTCCTGGTGATTTTTACATTGGCTGTAACGTATTTGTCCCATAGTCCTGATGTTTTGTATTCAGCATGCATCTTTGAACCAGTCGTTGTGTTTGATTTCTTCAAAGTCAACTCTGAGGTGGGGCAGTAACCCTTTTCTCATGTGTCTTACTTGGTACGGTACACTGCAGTGATTGTTGGGCAGTTTCATCTCTGTGTTTATTGCTTCAGCCTTTCCTGGGTGCCCCTCTTTCCATGGTTCTCTGTTTGCGTCGGAGATTTTACTCATGGGAAGCAGAATGCACAATATACGTAATCCTAATAGTGCCATTCCTTTTGACTTTTCGGCCACCTCTGCATCTATTGCTTAAATTATAAATTCCTTGGAGCAAGAACTACTCTTGTGCATGCAAAAATGATTTAATTCAGTTTGGGCTTAGCCAGGGTAGAATTGAATTTATCCTGCAAAGGTAGAAGTGGAAGTAAGTGCTGGGACACGCTGGGGTGGGGATCATTATAGATGTCTGCTAAGTCTCCATTTCTCATGGATACACTTATATTACTGTACGTTTGATTTTAGAGTTTCAAAGATAATGCAGTGAGGGCCTTTGCCTTGTTGCCTTTAAGACTGGTTAGGAAACTCAGTAGCTAGAAGATAATGGAAAGTCAGAAAAAATAATTATAGGTTAATGTCTGCCTAGAGCTTGGGAGGTTGTAATTAAAGATAGAGTGGTTTTTTTTTTTTTCTTTTTTTCCCCCAGTCATTGAATCCCAGTTTCTTCTTTGTTTGGTATGTAGTCAGACATCTATCTCTGTCTGGTGATATTACTCCAGTGATTTTTACCAAATGATAGCATTTCATCATGTGTTATTAAATAGTGTGTTGTGAGTCAGAACTTATTTACAGTGTCCTTGCTTTTCATTTTTTATTGTGCTGACTGTTCCTCCTTGTCATTTGTTCGTGCTTTGAGTAGCAGCTCTAAGAATTGAACTGTGAATGGCTTTAGTAGGGATGACTTAAGAAAAAGTTTCTCTGCTCCCAAGGAAGTAGATATTGTCCTCTTGTTGTGAACAGTGGCAATGTGCTGGTTCTTTTTGTGTTTTTACTTGGAAACTTCCTTTTCCCTTTGCATTTTTCCCTTCTTCTCCAGAAGGTGTGTGTGGGGGGGTGGGGTGGCAAATTTTTATATAAAATCAAGTGATTAGAGATGCTACTATTGTTCTGCATGCAAAGGTATCAAAGATACACCAGCCACACAAATAGCTTCTAACTTCCTCTTTGTTCTTGCAGACACTGAAGTAATGGTGGAATCAGACTTTTTTTTGCTAGGTTGGAATTTGAACCCCTAAGCAAAGTTCTAGCTGTCTGTAGCTAGAAACTTAATCACCAAACTTTACATGGAAGACACTTCCATCAGCCAGGTCTTGGCTGCAAAACATAGTCTCTATCCGCAAAGAGCAGTGAGGTGAGGCTGAGTGCCAGTGTCCACCAGTAATTCCAAGATCCAAACTGAAGAGGTTTAGGCTGTCATTGATCTACGATGCTGTATTACTCTTCAGACTGTTTGGACAGACAGCTAACACTAGCTGCATTAGGGTGTTTGTGTGCTGTTTATCCTGAAAAAAGAAAAAAAGGTGGAGATTAGAACTTCCCATAGGTGAGCAAAGAGGTAGAAGATAACTCCTGGTAAGGAATGGCCTAGGTTGGATATGTCTTGGTTATGAAAGGTTGCATATGTCATTACAAATCCAAACAGCCATCTACTACTCCTAAGGGGAATTAGAAGACAGTCAAGATATTCAGCTGGGACAAGTTATCAATACTGAGCAGGTTTTTAGGAAAATTGGCTGGGTTTTCTTGGATGGTGTCTTTT
Source organism: Falco peregrinus (assembly GCF_023634155.1). Lineage (NCBI taxonomy): Eukaryota > Metazoa > Chordata > Aves > Falconiformes > Falconidae > Falco > Falco peregrinus. Next base: position 122,181,834 of record NC_073723.1, read on the forward strand.
GTGGCTTGTGCGTGCATGTGTATTCTTGAACTGCGGTGAAGAGTTTCTTTGGTGGTGGTCCCTTCTGAATTACAGTGAATGGATATACTTAGACTGTCTGAATTGCAATTAGGGTAATATGGGAGTTGCTTAGTAGAAGCAAATAATTTTAGGTACTCACTTGTCTTTGAAAGCATGTTTAATCAATAATTGGAGACAATAGAACTCTGCAGGGATCATCTTGTTGAATGTGGGGAATTTTTCACATATAGTTGGTGAAGAATAGTGAGAGCAACAGGGCTGGAACTGGGATTTATGCTCAGTTTTGGCTTTTGACAGTGTGACCACACAACTTCTTAACCAGGAACTTGAATTCAAGTGGAGACAGAAGGTCGTTCTCCTGGCAGCTGCCCTTCTAGAGCACAGCTACTCAAGCTGTGCTGCTTGCTGCTGTGGAAGTGTTTGGATTTGATGTTGTTTGACAGTGTTTGGTGCCTGTTGGCAGGCTCCCTGGCCAGAGTTTGCCTTAAAGTCGTGGCGTGGTCCTCTAAAAAGATCCTGGAAGCTAAGGAGGCAGAAGCCCCGGTATTTGTTCTTTGAAGTGAAATCCTGTTTAAGTGACAGTTAACTCTTCAGTACAGAGATTTCCTGATCTGCCTATAGAAAGCACCCAGTGTTTGAGGGCCGCTGTGGTCCAAGGCATCTGGTTTATTGTCTGAGCTAGAACTGAAGGTGTAGAGCAAGTCTTTAATCACGTACACCATGTGGAAGCACATGTGGCTCTGTTCTTAAAGATAATTTTCTGATGTATGTTTTGTTAAACCTGTTGAATTTTCATGAGTATTTCCTTGCGGCACACTGAACCAGTTACTAGGGCTTTTCTCATGTTAACACTGAAGTGCTGTGCTAACTTGATACCCAGATAATTTAGATCATAATACTTTGCTGAAATGAAATGTCTAGTTTGGCTGATGTGTTTTGCAGAGATTTCCCCTTAGTAAAGGGTTGTCTTGCAGGAGAGGAATTGGAACATTTAATTTTTCTTTAATGTTTTCTGCTTTACGTTGCCCTTTGAAAATTCCTCCTGAGATAGAAGGAGCACGAGTAGATTGGCCAAGTTGAATATTTAAGGTTGGGTATTGGAAAATCCTTCTCTTGTATAGGGGAGAAACAACCACCCTGAAATCTTCAGAAAGTTTGTTTAAGAATCTGCTTCCTCTGAATCTGTGGGATTTACTGTCCCTGACAGGCATACCTGGCTCTAGTTGGGATTGCACAAGCAACCTGATGTGCTGGCTTTGGGATTTCTCTGTGGTATATAGCCTTTGTAGTCTGCTTCCTTGCTGTGGTGCTTGCTCAAGGAGAGCAGAGATACTTTCACGCTGTTGAATTTGCAAATTACAATGCTTCAAGAAGACTTTCAAGGATTTCAGTTAATATATTGTGCCCAAGTGTGTTTTGAAGAGAGCGCTTTGTTAGAGTGTAACTTCTGCTTGTTTTCTTCTTCCCCTCTCACCAACTTTGCTTTCTGCTTATCAGCTCTTCTGTGGTTTGCTGAAGTGGTGTGACTGACATGTTTGTGCTTCTGCAGCACAGGTTGCGATACTTGTAACATTTTTGTAAATGTGTGAAACTTTATATAAGATACAAATCATATAGTGTCCTACTCCCAAACTGGCACAGTTAATTTCCGCTGGTGATCAGAAATCTCTTCAAGCAAGAGCTGCTTCAGAGCATTGAATCTAATGTTTCTGTATCTGAAAACTTGTTTTTAGGTGTATGCTGAGATGATTTTAAAGCTGTCTTCTCTGAATTATGATCTTGCAGGTCAGCAGTGAACAAACTTGTCTTTGTCTGCAGATGTCATGTGATGCTGCAGTCCCTCCCATTAAGTGATATGCTCTCAGATATCATGTTACTCTTCTTCCTTTGTTAGGGGTAACTTTTGTTCTAGGAGAGTTGTTTTTATTGGGAGCATCTGGCCATGTTACTTCCCCTGTACACAAGTGGTGCTTCAGATCTGGATTCTGCACTGGGGTGAAACTCAACTGATACTAAACTCTCAAATCTTTGCCCTGCTGCCAACAGTTGGTGTGGCATGGGGCAACTTGCATCCCTTCTTTATGGCTTTCTCCCTCTGAATTTAAACCTTGGAAGGTGGGAGTAGGGGTGGGAGTGAAAGGAAAAGCTCTCCTGGGGGGTCAAATGAGCCAGATGTTGGTGTATCCCCAAGTGCTTGCACAAAAACATTGATCCAGACATGTACCCGGGAAGAGGAACATCGTTTTTTTCCCAAGGTGTGGCCAGCTCAAGCAGGGCAGAATTGAGGTTGCTTCTTCTGTAATCCAATTTTTAGGAATTTTGCACCCCAACAAGATATACCTGAGACATCGCAGGGTAACCTAAATTCCATGTTAATGAAGTGCTACCCTTGGTGAATAAAATCTGAGGAAAAACATCATTAGCAAACTAAGCTGAGCCATTCTGAAAGGCTGCCTTTCTTGCATTTATTTCTGTACCCTGAATCATTAATTATCTTGGCTAAACGCCATGTAAGGCATTAGTAAATCTGCAGTTTCAATAGCTTTTTGCTTTGAATGCTAATGGTAGTAGCAATTCTAATGATGAATCCTTTACTACAAAAATAGTTAAAGCACCTAATCCTGTCTAATATTTGTGACTTCACATTCTTTCTTTACCAACTATTGTTATAGGAGAGGACTAAAAATAGTGCTGTAATCAGTTGATGAAACGACATATTTTAACCCTGGATCTAGCTGTTAGTGGCAAGCCTGTTGTTGACAGTGTGCAGTGCTTTTCTTATTGTCAGCTGGTAAATATTTTTTTTTTCCTCTCCTAGATACTATGTATGTGTGTATGTATGCACTCAGAGTAGATATTTTTTAAATAACCTGCTATGTGAGCTGTTCAAACAAAACAAACAGGCAGTCTCCCACAGCTGAGTAGGAGGCATTTGTTTCCATCTTAAATTTGTAAACCTTTGGTTAATTTAAAAAGCGTTTAACAACTTGTGAGTATATAAATCAAGTGCTGTAAAGCATTTTGGCTGTTCAACCAGCTATATGTATTTTTTTTTTGTTCTCTCTATTCTAAGGATGCTTTATCCAGGCAGCAGCCTGAATGTTTTTGGTGTTTTCTGTTCTTACTGCCTCAGTCCTGGTGTTCTGGTAGTAATGTTGACCTTTTTGGGGAATGTTTTACAAGAAAATTAAGATTATTCTTTTTTAATTGGGTGGGGGGAGGCGTGTTGGGTGTTTGTTTTTTTTGTGGTGTGGTGTGTTTTCCTTTTTTTTACATCTTTTACCAATTGATCAAGTCTCAAAATGTGAAGGCCTAATGGATGGAAACTTTACGTGACACTTATCTTTTCACACTTGCAGAGCGCACATGAATTAAAAATAAATATCCAAGTAGTAATCACACTTTTGAGGTGCTCTAGGTAAGCACCTGGAACGTACCTGTGCAAACAGGGAGAACTGAGAATCTCTCATCTCTTCTTACAGAAACAAATAAATGCTATTCTTCTTAGGAGCTGAGAAATTGTAACATTTTGATCTATCCAGGCAAGTATAAAACTAACATGATTTCCTGCATTTCTCTGCTGGAGTAGTAAAGCAAAACAAGTGGTCTCATAGCAAGGTGGTCCCATGAAGCTTGGGCAGAGAGCTCCCTCCAGGCTTGCTGGGAGCACAGCCAGCATCAGCAGAGGCTGAGGAGTGAGCCCTTCCTGGGGATTTGTGGTCCCAGCACCAGGCTCTTGCCCATGCTTTTGTTTGCCAGGATGGCAGATAAGTTCAGGATGCTTCACCCACAACTCCTTATGATAGTGTCTGTTGGATACCCTGGAGTTCATTTGCTTGGCTGGCAGGACTGAAGGCTGCAGTCGGCCCTGGAATTTAGTGTAGATCAAAGACATTTTGGAAGCAGCCATTTACATGTTCCAACTTGATGAAATCCTGTCTTTGCAGTGCCTAACTTACCTCAGTTTTAGCAGATGCTGTTCTGGGTTTTTTTTATTTCCTGGTCAGAAGTAGAATTGGGGGAGAGGGGTAGTGAGAGAATAAGTGTTCTAATCTAAGGAAGGGACAGCTGGGTGCTAGATAGATCCTGGTGGAAGAAAGTGCTGGGGAAGGAGAAAGGCAGCCTTTGAAATGGGGCCACATGGGGAGTAGCGTTAGGGAGAGGATAAACAGAGAAACTGGAGAGCTGAGACTTACAGAAGCAGCCTTCTAGTTTGCTCTGGTTACCCTATTTAACATAATTGGCTTAATAGAAATAGATAGTAACAGCAACAGAAGAGGGTTTAAACTGCTAATAAATTCAGATATTTTATCTGTTTAATGCTGTCCAACATAAAAAATAAAAATCATAAACCCTCAGACTTCATGGTGTACTTTTAGAGACAACTTGTTTAGATCATCAGCTAGAGTATTTCTCAGAGGGTTACTTGTCAGTTTCTTTTTCTCCAAAGGACTTTTCTAGATGGTTTGTTTGTCTGTTTTTTCTCTTGTATGTTTGCTTTTTTTTTTTTTTCCTTCTCCTCCCTTCTTTATTTAATTCCACCTGTCCTTTCTTTTACTGGGAAACACCACTTGCGTAAGGAGGAAGAAAAAATCCTTTGTGATTAAGAATGAAATTTAGTCTTTGATAATTTTGCTCTGTGTCTGTCTAGGTGAATATAAATTCTACATAAATGGGGATTCCTTAATATATAAGGTTAGTATACAATCCCCTGACAGACCATGAAATATAATACAGTATTACACTTTGAATTTATATGTAAAGGTCATAGTAGCAACCATATTTGCTTAATGTAAGTGCAGTGTTAACACTGATTGTTGACATCAATATTTACTTAAAATTATAATTCAGCTACTTTGCTGGTAGCTATCACTTTAGGAAAAAACCCTTGGATTATTCTAGAATAAAAAATGTGGTACTGGAAGTCCAAAAGGTAAATAATACTGTTGCTCTCATGTTAATTTTTTAGGTCCTTCAAATTCCTGTTTAGTAATTGTAAGGACAGTTCAGGGCCACAGTTCCTGTTAATTTAACTGACTGCAGAATTCCTTTTGACAAGTGCCATTTAGCCCTGTGGGCCTTGTTGTTTGCTATGTTAAAATCAACAGGAGTTTTCAGTACCAGCAGTGCAGTGTGTCCTATCAGGTGCTTTTTTTATTGCTTCTTTCTGTGGGCACACTGGTGGTTTTGCAGGTTTCCCTTCTCACCTGTTACTGCATTCCAGCTTTTTAGCACTGGGGACATCAGGCCCTGTTTTGGGATGGCTTGTTAGAGGTGTAACAGGAGAGATTTGGTCTTGATCTCTGCCTGTAAATTGTTCCCTCCACTCTCACCCTTTCGTGTGGGTCACTGAGACCCTTGGGTCTTTGGTGATAGCTGGGATAATTGCCTGAGTCCGCTTTGCTCTTCTGTAAGAGACAACTTCCAAAGCTTTTAAATACAGGCTATATCTGTGATGGGGTATGTTTCAGGGGGCCTCAGAGGCAGGGAAAAGCGTCTTGCCTGGGTCTGTGGTCTGGTATGTGAGCGGAAGGTCCAGTATCAAACAGTACCAGTGCATAGAACATTTTTAGCTGCTGGAATATTGCTTTCTGTATTTGTTGTATAGCTGTATAAATTCAAAAGTGTTGCAGATACATACAAGGACTAGGGTCCGTGTACCTTTGGGATCAGAAAAGCATTTGCTTCTGAGTTACAGGCATTGAGTTTTACAATGGTGAGGCCCTCTAATCTTACTTGAAAAAAGAAAAAAAACCTGTAATTGTCTTGTGTGTAAGGTGACTACCTGACATAAATAAGGTGTGTGCTGCTTGAGGGATTGGAAAATCCACAGTGAATATGTTCAGTGTAGAGCTGCTGAGAAGCTCCTCTGCTGTGCAGGAGGTTGAGTTTTGAAAGTGGCCATTGACCTAGAGAGAAATTGGTTTGTGTTGTTGCAATCTGCAGTAGGTGAGAGCAGAAAGCGTTCTGTGTTTTATCTTGTCCTCTCTCAAATAGGTAGTGTGTATCTGCTATTGAAACTTGGAAAGGCCCCTGTAGCCTCAGCATGTATGAGGCCAAGGGTTTTTATTCAGGACACTGAAAATAAGATTTGGAGGTCTGACCTAGAGTGACTGTGTAATGAGTAATACAGCTGTGTCTCGCTTTATCGCATGTTTTTCGGTGCAAAGGTGAAAATTGGTTAAGAGGCCTTTTGAGAGACTGAATTGACTTCAGCCTCAGTGAAGCAAAGCAATCCTGTGGGTTTACTTCAGCTTCTTGGTGTGGCTCCTAGTTAGTGTGCTGGGCAGCTCCGCTTTGGGGTGCGTGCTTCCACTGTGAAGGCAGAAAATTATTTAGGAGTCAGTGAAGTGGTTATAAGCTGTAGTGTGTTACAGTGACATACATTCATATGTTAGCCTGTGTGGAAATTACTCTTCTTGAATGAGATTCTCATTAATTTCAGTGGGGTTGACGTAATTTCTGAGTGCATATGCAGCATTTAACATGAAGGGGAGGAATATATGCAGTGGAATTGCTTTGTAACTGTCATTCAGTAGCAGTGTTGTTGATGTATATAGAGCCTTAATTTTGTTAAGTAGGATTCAAAAGCAAGCTTGCTGGTTTTCTGCATTATCAGAAAGAATGAGTGCTCTTGATAAGGTAGGGAGGTCTGTTGCTGATAGCTGGCAAGGAAGGTGCACTTTGCATTTTGCTTTGCAGAGGCATAGTATGCCTGGAAGAGGCTGGGAATGGAGGTGCAACTGAGGTTTGCTGATGGCTGGGAGGAGGAGTCTGGTTTTGTTGGATCACTTATGAAGCAATTGAGACTACAGCTGGCCTCTCTTGTGGTTCTTGATGTTTCTTAAGATCACCTCTTCCTCCAAGGAACCAGGTTGTCCTATTGTATCCAGATGTCAGGGCATTGCTCCCTTGGCAGCCACTTTATTTTGGCATTGTCTTTTGGATTTCTTTCAAACCTCTGGTTTAGTGGTGAGTGAGATTTTGTGGTAATCAAATCATTGATGTCAGTGCTCATCTATGAAGAGGTTCTTTCTCTGTGGACCTGCTTGTTTCTAGTATTTACAACATCATGGCTCTGCTCTACATGTCAGTGTAGTTAACAGGAATAAATCCCGATGAGGTGGAAGCCCATATATATTGTTCCATTTCAGAGTATTTGCCTGCCTTTTGGAATACTAAGCTGTAGAAAGTCATGCTACTGGCTTTATGTTCTGCTGTTTCAGAAGCTATTTGTTCTTCTTTTGAAGGGAAATAAAGGAGCCCTGGGATACTGTCCATACCATGTAAGAAAATGAGGTGAAAAGATGTTGCTATTTAGTATTATAGAAGTGGGGAAATGAGAAGAGGACCTTTTGGGTACAGTCTTTTAAAACTGAATAATAAACTAGCCTGTATACATAGGCTATACAATAGATACAATGATCAGTGGTGATAAGGGAACTGTGTGACTGAGAGGAAGGGCCTCAACATTGGTGATTATATATGGTTTGAGCATACAGTGCCTGAAAGTAAGGTGGGAAGATCTGACTTAGAAAATGGTTTTGTGCATAATTGTTAGAATTGAAAGAGAGGTGATTAGGGGTGTGACTTAAAACATCTGTAATGAAGAATAACCTCTTCTGTTACCTGACCTCTGATAGCAGATAGAGAAGCCAATATTATTTTTGTTGTGCTTTTGATAGTGACTGAGGTAAAATATGTTTGGGAAGGAGATGGAGGCAGTCCATTTCTGCTGTACGTCTTTTAACAGGGAAATTAGGATGGCAATTTGTGATCTAAGACGTGTTTGAAGGACAGCTTCCTTCAGACCCTTAAGAGAGGAGTAAAAATAATAGCGTGCTGTTAGGTGTGCAGTCAAACCAACCAGGTATGAAACAGCTGGAGTACATTTGGCTTTCATGTTTATCCTGCTTTTTGCCTTTTAACACTCTTATCTTGGTCTCTGTATCACCTCTGTAGTAATTAACTATCATGGCATCATTGGAAGGCAAACATGCTTCTCCACGCTGGAAACGGACAAATGGTCAACATTGAGGAGAGCTGTGTATGCTTACTGGACTGTAGCTCTTGGAGAAACAGGAATTGCTAAAATGTTGTGGTTTCTGGTGAAGGATTGTGAAGTTCTGTTGAATGCTTTGACTGTGATGAAGATTATATTGTTTCTAGTTACACCAGCTGTAGGTTCTCCACCAAGAATTCAGGCCAGCATGGGAGCATGGCTTCACACATGGATGTAAATCACATATTCACGCTGCTGTAATTGGTTTAACATGATAACACATTTTTCTACTCAAGACAAATGCTTGAACAAGACACTTGTGAAAATGTTTCTGCATTGAATGTGAACAAATAAAATACATGGGTTTAGCGTTTTAAAAGATGTTTGGTAGGGTAAGGGTAACCGTGTAAGTTGCTCAAGTACCATAGAGAAGGGTGAGGGAAGGGGCCGAGGAGTTCATTCTTGTTTGGAAACTGCCTGCATGTTCTGCACAGGGCTTTGACCAGGGATTTTAATGCAGCTGTATTATATATACATTATAATAAAGCTGTGAGAGGAGCTCGCTTGGCAGCAGGGAGCTGATGGGGCTGGGATATGACCAAAACAAAATAGAAATCTCTTTTAATATCCTTTTGATTTATGCTAGGAATGTAATGGTTATATTTTTCTAGCAGCTTTGTTTTGAGGTTTGCACAGCACAACATCCACCTTTGGGAGTTTATTTGTTTTGGAGAAGGTGGGGGACATGCACTAAGCAGTCCCTGTTTCTCCACTGGCACTTTCCACAGCACCTTGAGTCCTGGATCAGTGTCATTGTGGCTGCATCTGTGATTTGCTGGGGTATTGCTTTAGCAGTGAGGGTAAAGAACATCACCTACTGCATCTCTTTGTATAGCTTCTCTATTCCTCCGGTGTCTCATTGAAACGGTAATTTGCTGCTGTTAGAGCTTTTGTGGCTTAGCAAGTCCGGGGCTTGCAGCACTTTCTGTAAGTTCAGCTTGAAATGCTTCATGGAAGATTTTGGTCTTGCTAACGTCTGTCTCGCATGAGGCAACTGATATACCCTAGCTGGCAGATCAGTGAGTTGACAGTAAAGTCCTTGGCGTTGCCTGGTGCTGTGGTTTCTGGAAGGTGGAGTCCTGGTTTTACTCTGTGTGTTCATGGTTGATACGATTAAGTCTCATCACAGAAGGTGGCAAGACTGAGGCATAGCTGAAAATAACTTTGAACTGAGATAGAGTAATAAGAGAATACCTTATTTTTAAACTGTGATTCTGAGTGACTGGACATTGAGGATTTGCAAATTACATATATGTGTAGTAACATACTGTTAAATTATCTAATAATCTTTTGCAAAGTAGTATTGTCACAGAATAGTAGAAGGATTCAGACTGGAGGGGACTTCTGCAGGTTATCTATGGTGCTTTCCCTACATCTGATATTCCTAGGTGAGGTCTATTGAATCTTGTCTTAAAATTGAAATAAAGTGTAATCACAACAAAGTCTTGGCTTGATTCTGCTGGAAATAGTGTCATGAGTATCAGAAGTCAGGGTTAAGGTCAGTGAATGCGGTGTAACTGCTTACAGCACTGGTCCCTGGGAGGGTCATGTGTGAGCATTTAAACCAGTTGGGTTTTTGTCCTATAAATCACACACTAGGCATTATTGACCTCTTTTCCTGGGCCTAGAGGAGGCTGTGTCCAAGTCACCTGGTACGTCTTCAGCGATGACTTGACTAAACACTGTGTATTAGTCTTCAGCATCCTGCAAGGAGCCTATGAAGGACTGCAGTGAATAGAGTGTATGGATTACTTGTAAATAAGTGTTCTGTAAAACATTACCCCTGCTCAAGCAGAAAGGTGTATCAGATCTGTTGAGTAGCAGGGATTATGTAAACATTGAGTAGGAGGCATGTAGTGTTGCCTATGTGCCACTGTACATGTTTGTGGCTGTTGTAATAAGCGCTGCTTTGATACAGGTGTGTTACCTGAGGAGGACAATAATTTAGTCTGAATCCTAGCACATGGTTGAACTTCTGTGCTTTGTCCTCAGGTCCATAGTTGGATGTTTTTCTCTCTTTGGTATGTGTGCTCAATGGCTGTGTCTTTAGGGACTTGTCTGGATGAGATTTGGGAATGAAAATCAGAAGTGTTTTCTTGCATTTTTAATATACCTGACTTGTGTAGCTAACGGTTTTAAGTTGCTGCTTTTTTTCTGTTCTGATTCAATCAATTTCATCAAATCATGGTCCAAAACAAAAAATGACACAACGGCCCAAGTATATGTATAGCTGCAGGTCCTCTAGGTGAGCAAGGCCAGTGTCAGTGTCGCCTCCCAGGGCTGTCCCTTTGCTCCCACAGTGCCCGAGCTCTGTCCTGCCTGAACCTGGAAGGACTGCTTCACTACTGCCTTTCCCTTGCCTGCCTTGCCTTAGCTGGCCAGTCTTGGGGTCCTTAGCGTAGCCATGGAGCTGCATGGCTGCTGTGGCACATGCTGCCAACTTCCTGAGAATGAGGAAAAAGTCATATTCCATTAGGGGTTTTCTTAAGGTGCTTTGCATCCCAGTCTGTGCTTCTGGATTTCCAGTTTGAGATGCTGGGGGTACAGTAACTAAAATAGGCAACTGTTCTTAAGGCATTGCCTGCTCTCCTTTCTTCGTCCCCTGCCCCCCATTTCAAATGGCGTTATTTAATTTAATTTGCTTTTTGGTTTCTACCATTGTTTTTCTCTTTTGTATCAATGTAACTTGAATATAAGACTGCCTGTTTTATACAAGTCTTTACTTGATTTTCACCTCAAAGGAAATGATGCTGACTCGCTTGGTTATGCATTGGCTCCCTCACCTGAGATCATGCATCTTACTGTGAAATATTAGTTCTTGCAATAAACTTAGCAAAGGCATTTGCGTTATACTTTGTGTGTCTTAAAAGTAACTGCTAGTTTTTCCTTTTTTGTGTGGGTATAAATCTAACACTGTAAACACTGTAGCTTCTGGGAGTCTTAAAGGTAAGTCATCTCTTGGAGCTCAATAACCTTGTTATATGCTGTAATATGGACTGTATCTCTCAGTCCGTATCAGAAAAATTGCTATGAAGTGTGATTATCCTTAAAAACTCCCACAAATACAAACATTTCCTCATGTGCTTTTCTTACCCATCTATAAATAGGTGCGTTCCATGGATGAACTGAATCATGATTTTCAAGCGCTTGCTCTGGAAGGACGGGCTATGGGAGAGGTGAGTGAAAGGCCTATAGAAAAAAATCTGTGTATTTTGGGGGGAGGAGGAAAATGAATAACAGTGTTTTGAGGCTTCTGGAATGATTCTGAACTTGAGAGTTCTCCATTATGGCTGTGATGCTTGTGTGTGTGTGTGTGTGTGCTTTAACAAAATAAAAACCTGTCAGGCTGGAATACATGTTAGTAGGAGGAACAGCTAAGCCCTCCACCTGTTGTATCATCTAACAGTAAAATGGTGGTTGTAAAAGAACAGTTAGAAATATGTCTTGTGACAAGTGTTACAGTACTTGTAGCATGTTTATTTCGGGATCCAGTGATCTCAGACCACATAATATTGTGGGTTTAGTTGTCTGTCATTGTCTGCTGCCCTGTTTCCACTCCTGGCCACCTTTTGGCTCTTGTCATAAAGCACAGACCGGTGTTTAACGTTTAAAGTATCTGGGCAACATAATCAAGGGCTGCAGAAGTGATAAGTGCTTTGACCTGTCCAAAGGACTGAGCAGGAGTTGTCAGATAATGGGCCTTTCAGTTCTAACTTTATAGAAACTCGGTAAGAGTTATTATAATCTCACAGCGCAGCAAGGAGGTGGCAGATTTGGGGGAGATGGTCATTGGTTTTCTTTGAAAAGAGATAACTTACCTGTTTTTTTAGGGTGACTTGAAAGAATAGCACGTTACTGTAGTTGGCTGTGTTATTCCTGAGAGTTGGATGTAAATGCTTCTTTTCCTTGCCTTGTTCCCTTTTCCTTTATAGTCAGTCCCTTCAGAGGCTTGCAGAAGAACAGAGGTGAGAAAATCGTGTCTTGTAGGAGGATATTAATGTACAGCAGGTCAGCTTGATACAGGTCTGTTGTTTTGGAGAGCCCTCCTTTTTACCTTCCTGTCTCCAAGTTCAGGCTACCTTATTTTCTTCACATTTAGTCCATCCTATCTCTGTTACCTAGTTTGAACCAGGGTAAAAAAAATTAAAATAATCCCTAGAACCCCAAAATTATTTTGGAGAAAACAGCAAACCAGGACTGTTGTGTGGTGGGATTCCTGAGAAGGTGCCCTCTCTCAGGTGAAAGACTGAAAGACCTCAGGGAATTCATGGTGCTTGTAGATTAGATTCTTCCTTTCTTCCTTTCTTCCTTTCTTCCTTTCTTCCTTTCTTCCTTTCTTCCTTTCTTCCTTTCTTCCTTTCTTCCTTTCTTCCTTTCTTCCTTTCTTCCTTTCTTCCTTTCTTCCTTTCTTCCTTTCTTCCTTTCTTCCTTTCTTCCTTTCTTCCTTTCTTCCTTTCTTCCTTTCTTCCTTTCTTCCTTTCTTCCTTTCTTCCTTTCTTCCTTTCTTCCTTTCTTCCTTTCTTCCTTTCTTCCTTTCTTCCTTTCTTCCTTTCTTCCTTTCTTCCTTTCTTCCTTTCTTCCTTTCTTCCTTTCTTCCTTTCTTCCTTTCTTCCTTTCTTCCTTTCTTCCTTTCTTCCTTTCTTCCTTTCTTCCTTTCTTCCTTTCTTCCTTTCTTCCTTTCTTCCTTTCTTCCTTTCTTCCTTTCTTCCTTTCTTCCTTTCTTCCTTTCTTCCTTTCTTCCTTTCTTCCTTTCTTCCTTTCTTCCTTTCTTCCTTTCTTCCTTTCTTCCTTTCTTCCTTTCTTCCTTTCTTCCTTTCTTCCTTTCTTCCTTTCTTCCTTTCTTCCTTTCTTCCTTTCTTCCTTTCTTCCTTTCTTCCTTTCTTCCTTTCTTCCTTTCTTCCTTTCTTCCTTTCTTCCTTTCTTCCTTTCTTCCTTTCTTCCTTTCTTCCTTTCTTCCTTTCTTCCTTTCTTCCTTTCTTCCTTTCTTCCTTTCTTCCTTTCTTCCTTTCTTCCTTTCTTCCTTTCTTCCTTTCTTCCTTTCTTCCTTTCTTCCTTTCTTCCTTTCTTCCTTTCTTCCTTTCTTCCTTTCTTCCTTTCTTCCTTTCTTCCTTTCTTCCTTTCTTCCTTTCTTCCTTTCTTCCTTTCTTCCTTTCTTCCTTTCTTCCTTTCTTCCTTTCTTCCTTTCTTCCTTTCTTCCTTTCTTCCTTTCTTCCTTTCTTCCTTTCTTCCTTTCTTCCTTTCTTCCTTTCTTCCTTTCTTCCTTTCTTCCTTTCTTCCTTTCTTCCTTTCTTCCTTTCTTCCTTTCTTCCTTTCTTCCTTTCTTCCTTTCTTCCTTTCTTCCTTTCTTCCTTTCTTCCTTTCTTCCTTTCTTCCTTTCTTCCTTTCTTCCTTTCTTCCTTTCTTCCTTTCTTCCTTTCTTCCTTTCTTCCTTTCTTCCTTTCTTCCTTTCTTCCTTTCTTCCTTTCTTCCTTTCTTCCTTTCTTCCTTTCTTCCTTTCTTCCTTTCTTCCTTTCTTCCTTTCTTCCTTTCTTCCTTTCTTCCTTTCTTCCTTTCTTCCTTTCTTCCTTTCTTCCTTTCTTCCTTTCTTCCTTTCTTCCTTTCTTCCTTTCTTCCTTTCTTCCTTTCTTCCTTTCTTCCTTTCTTCCTTTCTTCCTTTCTTCCTTTCTTCCTTTCTTCCTTTCTTCCTTTCTTCCTTTCTTCCTTTCTTCCTTTCTTCCTTTCTTCCTTTCTTCCTTTCTTCCTTTCTTCCTTTCTTCCTTTCTTCCTTTCTTCCTTTCTTCCTTTCTTCCTTTCTTCCTTTCTTCCTTTCTTCCTTTCTTCCTTTCTTCCTTTCTTCCTTTCTTCCTTTCTTCCTTTCTTCCTTTCTTCCTTTCTTCCTTTCTTCCTTTCTTCCTTTCTTCCTTTCTTCCTTTCTTCCTTTCTTCCTTTCTTCCTTTCTTCCTTTCTTCCTTTCTTCCTTTCTTCCTTTCTTCCTTTCTTCCTTTCTTCCAAGATACTGAGTTGTGTTTTAATTTGACAGCAATTGATAAGAAAATCTGTTTCTCTATATTAACCTATGTTGAGACTATTGACGAAGAGTAGTGAAAATTATTTACAAAGGAGAAAACATGACATTAAAAACCCATCTAAAGCTGGTGAAGAACAGCTCATGTGCTTCCATATGAAACATGCCAGTGGAATGCCGGGGGTGTGAATGTTCTGTGAATATTTTTTAACACCTCACTTGGGCAAGACATCCATTTTCAGACAGAGAATACACAGGCTCTTTGAAAGTCCATTAAGAGTAAGTACTGCACTTGTTTTGTACTTAACATGGCATTAGGTCATGTTAACTTAAATGCCTGAAGGCATTCTTAAGTATGCAGATTTTTACCATCTCTTAGTTTATTTAGCTACTTCTTGAGACAAGTGAATTTGGGTTTGCTTTTTTTGGAGAATGTGAGGTTTGCTTTCCAATGATGACTCACACCCCGCCCTGTGTAACTGTGATGCAGAAAGTTTTGCAGATAGCATGCTTTTGTCACTGGGCTTTCCCACGTACTGGAACGTGCATGTTTTTCCAGGAAAGGTGACATTCCACCCTTCTCTTTAAGCTGCGGACACTTATTTCTTGTTTCTCTTGAGGTTTTTCTCCCTCAGTCCCACAGTTTCCTTTCTTTATCCATTGAATTTTCTCTGTATTTCCCCAAGGTATTTTACCATAGATCCAGCTGGCCGATTTAAGGAACTATGTAAACAGAGATCCCTGCAGGGTATGCATATTGGCTTTCAAGACTGTTCTTCAGCTACAGACTTTGATTTTGTGCAGCATGCCCTATCTGTTGTTTAGATGCCTTAGTAAGGCACTGATGATTTTCTCTTCTCCTCCTGCTCCTGGAATGTGAAGGAAACTCATGGAGAAAGTCAGTGTACTTAAGAAAAAATTTAAGCGTGAAATAAACGAGGAAAAAAGCAAATTTGATTTGTATTTCTTTATCTTGTATCTTCTGAGCCTTATCTGCAGGGAATGTCAATAAACTCCTACTTTGAGTTGATAGTGAAAAATCTGGAGCAGAAAGATGAGGAAAAGTGTGTTTACACATTTAGTGTATTTTTTATCTTGTTTTCTTGCTGCTTAGTAAGCAAAATGGTCATAATCTTGGTCAATTAATGAGTTTGTGCCTCTGAAAACATTTTTTTCAAAGGCTCTGTCAAACAATTAAATCTCTTACCTGCCTTTTGACAGCAGGGTAGATAATTGATGATGAACACAATATCCTAATCTGGGAAAGTTAAGAATAGTTTAGAAAAAAAAAACCCCACAGCTGTCATCTGCTTTGTGGCTGTTTCCATCTTCAAAATCCTGTGCTTCCCCACTTCCACCACCCCTAAATTTCTGTGTGAGTGGAAGTGCAGTACTTTCTCAAGTGTGAAATTAAAAAGAGCCACAGAAGCCCTTCTGTTCCACTCTAAAATGGAAGAGATTTGGGCCGTTGGTAGTGAACATAGTCGATAATGTAGCCTTCTAAAAGGGGTGTCTGTTCTCCCCCTTTTTTTTAGCCCTCTGTCCGGGTTGTTAGCTGCAACGAAGGAAGTAATCTTGAAGCCTTACTACAAGCCATGTAAGCAGAATGAATTACATGTTAACTAGTTTTGCATCAAACTCTCCTTCTTAGCAGGTGTTGAACCGGAAAGTAATAAACCCCGATGGTCTATAGCGATGGGTGAAGGAAGAGAATGGCACTTCAGAAGTTGCACATAGGGGCCAGCTGGTTTTGTTGCTGCCCATAAACCAGAACATGTGCCCATGCTGCTTGTGCTGTCTCCCCAGGTCTTTGATCAGCACTGTTACCTACCTGAGGTTTTAACGTGAGCTATGCAAGTTCTCATTCTTTCTGGCCTTCAAGACAGTGAAGCTGGATACCTGCTTTTCTTTGTTTAAATCCCTTCTGTCTGTAGCTTTGCAATACTGAATATTCATGCCATGTCTTTTTGGGAAAGTGGACAGCACAGAGAGACTGAGGTGGTATTTGTTGTCAGTGCCTTACACACATTTTGAACTGTGGCAACATTCTTGACTTGGGTAGTAGTAGATTACGGTGAGTGAGAAGCATGCACCTAGAATAAAAGAGCAGCTGGTTGAGCAGCTAGCTGTAACTTAATCCAGGAGGGTGGGAGGAGGGTGGGAAGAGAAAGATATCAAGCAACTGGTAGGTGCTTAACTTTAAAAATGGAAGCAATTGGACCAAAAATTTTGAAGTATGAGTATCAGGGTAACAGTGAATCTTACCCTGTGCTTTCATTTACACTTCAACTGATGAGCATTTAATTATTGCTCCCTGCTGCTTTCCCCTGCAGGTTTTAGTGCTAGGGTCTAGTGTAGGTCTGACACTGGCCAAACAGTGAAATTGCTACAATCCCCGTGGTTTGTTACAGCAGAGCTCTTAAAACATCAAAGGCTGAAGTGATAAGTGGTTCACCATGTCCATGTTGATGTCTACTTGATGCAGTTGGTTAGGTCCCAGATAAGCCCCTGCCTCTCCAGTGACCAGTGCTTTTTTTCTTAGCAGAGTGGTTGTGACACTGGGCCTAGACATTCTTGTATGTAGTTAAAAACCCCACCAAACAAACCCCCCCAAAAAGACACCCAAAACCCAAGCAAAAAAACCCCAAACCGCTGCTCCCCCCCCCCCCCCCCCCCCCCCCCGGCCATGTGACTCTGCTTTCCCTGCTAATGATAGCTTTAATGGGCTCTCATAAATTTATGATTCATTGGCAGCTGGGCTGGGGAATATTGACAGTTTTGAGTAACGTTTCTGTTCAGCTGTTGTTTTCCCCCCTTCAACTTAACTAGTGCTAGCAGCATTAGAAATGGGAAGATTGAAGCAGTGTTTGCAAAATGCGATGGTGCTGCAGCAGCTACGCTGGCACATTGGGATGGCTCAAGGGGTGCAAGAGCAGCAGCACCCGGGGCAAGAGCTGTGCAGCAACGCACCAGGCACTGGTCAGGCAGCTGCGGAGGGGCAGCTTAGTGCTGTGGGGTCAGTGAAATGCAGTTAGACTGCTTAACAGCTTGCCATCCTGGCAAGATGGATATTTTTTTATTTTCTGGGGTTTTTTTTCTAACCTTCCCCTCTACATTCCCAATCATATAACGCCCCCCTCCCTTCTTTTTTGTGCTATCAGGCCCTCCTGCAAGCCAGTTTAACTCCCTGAGCTGGCAGAAAGCTGCCAGTTCTTTGGGATATGACAGCAAATGCTGGCAGCTGCACAGCTGCCGGCACACCAGCTGGGATTGCTTGTTGTGTGCTCAGCCTCCTTATCTTGTTTGTTTTTTTAGATGGCAACATTTTTTTAGGGTAGATAACATCTTAATGTTTGTAAACCTGCAGTGCTGCCCAAATGTGACTTGTAAATAAACGCTTTGCCTTCTCCTACCTGTTGCTGCAGATAAACTGAGTTCTCCAACTGCACAGATGGCTTTTTATCTTAATATTTGCCTTGACTGGAGGGGATCAGTTTACTTAATTTGTCTAATTCATAATCTCATCTCAGTGGGATCTATGTGCACAGGCTCTGTACTTGTTGGTTGTAGAATTGTTTTTGTTGATGTGTAAGCCGTCCTCTCCCCTCCTCCCTGCTCTGCTAAATTGAATATTGGCCTAACTCTAAGCCCTGGGCTTAGAGGGATTATTTTCATACTATATAGGGTCAATTTTAATAAAAACGGGGCAACAAATAAACTAGTGTAGTTCTAAACTGCTGCACGTTTTGTTTTTGTTTTTCAAGTTCCAACCTGAAGAACTGGATGATATTCATTTAGAGTAATTTTCGTGGTGGTTTTTTTTTTATTTTCCATTGCAACTGACAGCTTTCCCTGAGGAAAAATGTACTGTCTCGGCAGCCTGTTGCAGAATTCAGTACAAGTGATTACTTCTTGGTAAACCTCTAGTTTTGGTTGGAGCAGTACTTGACAGAAAATGGACCCCCATTACCATCTGTTAATACTGTCTTTTGGATTTTCCCCTCCCCAATATCTGTAAATACTTCCAGAATCTGTTTGTAAAACAAACACATTCTGTTTCTTTCTGCTTATGGTATAGAGCTTCCAGTCAGAAACTTTGTGCTTCTCGGGGGAAAAGATTCAACTCTACAGGGGACAGAGTTGTAGTTGTGCAGTAAGGGTGTGTGTATGTACTAGACAGTGAGTGCTAGAATTTTTTCTAATCCTTGTCTGTGATTCACTGAAAAACTGTAAGACGGTGCTTGGGTGCAGTTCTTCAGGATCTTGTTGGTAAGTAGATGTGTTTTCACCCTTAAGAAAGGGGTGGAGGGTAGGTGAAACAGTAAAGAGCTAAATTAGTCTCAAGTTGCCCTCCAGCCAGAGGAAATGGTCTTGCTACCTTTTGTGGAACTGACCCAGTTTGTATGGTCAGGAAAATTGGAATAGTTATTTAAATGAGCAACCAGAATACAAATAAAAGCTTGCTCTGTATGTTCCACTTAATAACACAGCTTGTTGCTGTGGTTCATAAACGCATATTCATATGAAGTGTTCATTTTCCTTATCTTTCAGTTAGGAGTGTGCTTGGTTTGTGCAGCTGTATTTAAAGTGTGTCTGAACCTGCTGCCTCATGTCTGTGGATGTCCCTTTCCAGATCTTTAGTCTGTAGTTCTCTTAGAGTTGAGATTTGAAAGTGTTTCATGAGACGCAGCACACCTGTGTTGGCAATACTGGTTTAAGGTATCCCTGTTTTTACAGTGGCTGAGGGTGCTTGTGGGTGTGTTGCAAACTTCTCCCCATACCTTCTCGAGCCGTCTCTACAGCCAAGTTGCAGACTGCTCTTTTTGAGGGCTCTGACCAATTTGCAATATGGACCAGCAAAAGATTGCCCTTTCTTTCTAAAGAGGCACTTGGAGGGGGCCATGGGCTCTGCCTCTTCGGATGGGCAGGGGGAAATGTCTTGCCTGGTGTTGCTGCTGGAGACAAAGTCTTGTCAAAGCCTGGCCTTACTCCAGCAAGTTCTGCTGGAGCTGCTGGTTTGGAAATGTGTTGTAAATTTTAAAATGGTAGAAATGAAAAATCTCATTTTGTTGCCACTGTTTATATTGCATGAGAAAGCGAGTACTTGAAGGTATTAAAACCAAGAAGGGAGGTTGAACTTAGTTACCTGCTGCAGACTTCTTCAGGAGAAGTAACTACTGAACCTTTACATGTTTACTTCAGATTTTAGCATTACTTTGAAAATGCTGAGATTACCAATTGCTGTGACTACTTATCAGGCAGTTGCTGGGCTCTTCCCCATTACCCTTTTTCTGTGCTGGTTTCCTCTTAGGTTTGCATTATACTTGATATTTTGCTTAAGTTCCATTTTGCCTTTTACCTTAAGCTTACGAAGTTTATTTCTACTTTAGATTCACTATTGCTTTCTTGTGTATACCAGGAAAACTTATTAATGTTTTGGAAACTGAGGAGCTTATGAAAAGAGTTTAATTTTCTCATAAACTAGAAGTTGCTCTTTCCTTGAAAATACTCTGTTCTGCTCATTCTTTCCTGTCTCCTTTCTGCAAGCCTGTGCCCTCTCTCATCCTTTGTTTGCGGTGTGACTGCAGAAAAGATTATGTCCTTTGACACTGTAAGGTTTTGTCCAAGGAAATGCGAATCGTTTAGTTGTAGCTAAAATTTTGTTTAATTGGTCTGTATTGCTTGCTTCTTCAAAATTCACTGAAATGGAATGAGAAGGAGAGTAGTTATTTTTGCTAGGTTGGCAGCAGCAGGAGTGGAAAAACTGCATTTTAAGAAATATGGGAGTGGCAGAAGCTTAAAAAAAATTGTAACACATCTGATGTGTGTTTTTGTTTTTAAATACTAGAGAGCACTCCTTGGCTTTCGCCTCCTTCATGTCACCCCATGGTGCAGATGGAGGAACAGGTTAGTGTGTGTGTTTTGAAATCAGTTTTGCTGATGGGAGTTGTTGCTCCTTGCAGTTGTGTTGAGTTATTTTTTGATTACATAAAAGGGGAGTGTGGTGCAAGTTGCCCTGGTTTTTTTATCACTCAGTTGAGAGAATCATGAGCAGTCCTATGCTCTGTTTGCAGTGCACCGATAAATCCTAAAGTCACCGACACATTTCTAAAAAGCAAGTGACATGCTGATACCTCATGATGTTTCTTCTGTTGGCTGCAGAGAAGGAGCAGCTGCAGAAAACACTGTATTTCCTGCTCAGTGGTTTGAGAGTTAAAAGAGCAAGTTGAGTCTTATCCTCTCAGTAGGAAGAAGACAATAAAAACCCAGAGGAAGCTTAGCACCTGGTTTAAAATGCTTTCTTATTTAGAATTTTAACCTCTCTGAGAGGTTTGTGTGGAAATGACTTGCTGCGGAAAAAGATTGAAACTAGAATGGGGTACCTTGTAGAGAAAATAGGCAATTAAATGGTCTTGTTTGGACAGACCGTGTGCAAGGTACAGTGTTTTTAGGTATGGATGGTGCACCAAATATTGAAGAACTGGGGAAAACAAAAGTTTGGTATTTTAGAGAAAATAGGCAATTAAATGGTCTTGTTTGGACAGACCGTGTGCAAGGTACAGTGTTTTTAGGTATGGATGGTGCACCAAATATTGAAGAACTGGGGAAAACAAAAGTTTGGTATTTCTGTACTGAAAAGTTGTGATACTCAAAGCCAGTGCTTTGAACGAATATTTGACTGCAGGGAGAGGAAGGACAGGCTTCTTGGGCACAAGGAGGTAATTCTTTGTAGTGAGGGTGGTGAGACACTGGAACAGGTTGCCCAGAGAAGTTGTGCATCGTAGAATCATAGTATGGTTTGGGTTGGAAGGAACCTTTACAGGCCATCTCGCCCAACCCCCCTGCCATAAGCAGGGACATCTTCAACTAGATCAGGTTCCTCACAGCCCCGTCCAACCTGGCCTTGAATGTTTCCAGGTATGGGGCATCTACTGCCTCTCTGGGCAACCTGTGCCACCGTTCTACCATCCTTATCATAAAAAAATTCTTCCTTCTAGCTAGTCTGAACTTTCCCTCTTTTAATTTAAAATCATGGCCCATTGTCCTATTGCTACAGGCCCTACTAAAAGGTTTGTCCCCATCTTTCTCTTATAACCCCCCTTTAAGTACTGAAAGGCTGCAATAAGATCTCCCCAGAGCCTTCCCTTCTCCAGGCTGAACAACCCTAGCTCTCTCAGCCTTTCTCCATAGGAGAGGCGTTCCAGTCCTCTGATCATTTTTGTGGATGCCCCTTAACTGGAAGTGTTCAAGGTCAGGTTGGGCCGGGCTTTGAGTAACCTGAAAGATGCTGAAAAGATGATGCCCATGCTTTATCACAGGGGGTGGGGAGTGGGTTAGATGATCTTTGAAGGTCCCTTCCGACCCAAACCACTCTGTGATTCTAGACTCTGCATCTGTAGTGAATACTGTGGAGCAGGGTGGGTGGGTACAAGTCCTGCATGTCCATGACACTTTGTACAGCTCTTTCACTTGCCCTAGGGACAGCCCAGGTACTGGAGTCCATGCGCCCAGGTAGGGTTGAAGTGCACATAGCTTTGAAGGACTTTGGAGTATACTGCACTGTGCGTGGGCATAAAAGGTGATTGAGCTCATCTCACCCTTAGTTTGAAAACTACTCTGAAGATTTTTGATCTTGAATTAGTAGGAGGAAGGCTATGGTCAGTTGGAACAGGATGTTAAGGTGTGAAAGTAAGTTATACTTTTGGTAAAAGAAAAGCTGCAGTTTAATTGAGCAGCATTCATCCGTAAGCAAGTTTTGTTCAGCGCTGTGTCAGCAAGCAGCATACACGTTTGTGTATGGTGTCTTCCACCTGGTAGGTAGATCTCAGCTGGTTCAAAAGTGGCAACCTCTGTGCTGGAGCTCCTGTTGTGCCTGGCACAAGAGGAGTGTTACTGGCACATGTCAGCCTAAAATTTGACCTGTTATGTGTTAGTTTGAGATGTTGATTCAACTTCTGTAGGTGGTTGCTTTGCTTTACATTCCTGTGTGCTTGTATAGACAATACGCAGGTGTATGCATAAATGTTTCAGTTCTGCTGGAAAATGCCCCGTGCCAGCTCTTACTCAGGGCTTACAGTCAGCAGCAGCAGTGGGCTGAGGGGCTGGGAGAATGTTTCTGCTGCTGCAAGCAAAACTTGCACACTCGTGTACAGCTAGAGGTTTGACTGAGGGCCCCTGAAGCAGCAGTGCGTCCGCTCTGAGATGCTGAGATGACGTGTCTGCCCTCCATCTTGTGTCTCTACAAGCTTTTTTTCCAAAAGGATTGCATCTATTTATTTATCTTCCCTTGTAGGCCACTGCGTGTTTAAGTCATGGATTGATCTTACTCTCTACTGATCTTGGTGCAAAAGCAAGATTACTTTTGTTCAGCAGCAACTAGGTTAAATAGCTGAATGTAATTGCTCTCTTATCTGTGGTGGGTTGTGTTCCTTTTGTTTGTTTTGTTTTGGGTTTGTGTTGGTTTTGGAGGGTTTTTTTGGTTTGTTTGGGTTTATTTGAATTTGGAAGGAATTCTGCTTTTTCAGATGTGGGGTAAAATTGGTGTGGTTTTCATTATAATACCTGTCTTCTGTGTAACCTGTCCAGTTAGCCAAATCTGAACCTCAGGTTTAATGTCATATGTACAGACCTGCTTCACAATACATTTCTAGTAAACAGATCTTCCTTAAATTAAAGAGTAAATGGCTAGCACAATTTTTCTGGTTGTTTGTCTTAAACCAGAGTACACTGCAAGCTGGGAGCTCTTAAAATAATTTATGCTTGCTTCATCTTCATCTGGCAGCCTATTTACTCTGTTATGCTGTAGCCTTAAATTTGCACGTCTGCTGATGGAGTATAGCGTTATCAGCACTTCTAATATACAGGAGGCATTGACTAATCTGATGATTCTTGTTTGTTCTATAGTAATTTCAAACAGATGCAAGTACTTGTTAAGCTTTAGTTCCTTTAGTTTTATAACAATTTCAGCAGGCAAGGCTCATTTATTTTGTTAATTTGCTATGAATGTACTGTTGTTTCTTGCCTGAATTGCATACATCTCATTCAGCCGGAAGATTTAATTTGAAGATTGTATGCTTGACATCTAAGGCACTTAAGCAGGGCTTGGAATTCCCCTTGCCATATGTAGATGCCACGCGGCAGGTGTTTCCTGGTAAAGCTGGTATTTTCAAAATACATCTGCTGAATAGGGCACATTGTTCTTTCTGCCATCTTCTGAACTTCAGAGCAATCTTCCTTGGATTCATTCAAGCCAAGGATGACTTTCTGTCTTGTTCTCAGTAAGTGCATAACCTTTTTCTTTTTTTTATCTGGTAGAACAATACACGCGCAGCTGGTGCAGTGGCCCAGATCTGTTCACTCTTATTAGGGTTTACAAATAACCTTCATAGTATGGAGAGTCCTCACCAGTCATTAAAGAAGTGAGAAATGAGAGCTCTTGGCACCTCTTGAGCTGTTCTGTCCCTTCAGTATTTGAAGGCAAGGATTTGCACTGGAAACTCTGGGTAGTTTTAGAGGTATTCTCACAGCTCGGGTGGAACACATGATAATGTTCTGATCAGAACAGTTTTTTCTACTAATATTTTTCTTGCCAAGTAGTTCTTGTGCTAAGAGGCTGGAGAATGTGAATTGTATGTATGTGCTTATATGTGTGGGGTTCATAAAACGTTTAAGAATGTAAGAGGATTGTGGAGGTTGAATCATTATCTCAGTTGCTGTATGGCTTTCACCCTAGGAGTATATAAATGTTTTGATTATAAAGCATGTATCTGTTTGTGTTTAATGATTGATTCATGTTTAGAAAGGAGACGCTTATGGTTTATGTTTGCATTTTATACTTATTTTAATC
Organism: Falco peregrinus; assembly: GCF_023634155.1. Lineage (NCBI taxonomy): Eukaryota > Metazoa > Chordata > Aves > Falconiformes > Falconidae > Falco > Falco peregrinus. Next base: position 122,205,768 of record NC_073723.1, read on the forward strand.
ATGCTTTGTTTTTGTTTTTTGTTTGTTTTTTTTTTAATTGCAGCAGCTGTTGCCGGGTAAAAAGTTTTGGGAATCTGATGATTCCAGCAAAGATGGACCAAAAGGGATATTTCTGGGAGATCAGTGGAGAGACAGTGCTTGGGGAACATCAGGTAGCTCAATTATTTACTTAATGTAGTTGGGGTTGAATACAGAAATGTGCAACTCATCTGATCAAAATTGCTGGCCAGTCTGGATGACACAGCATCTTTTAAAAGATATTAAAACCCATCTGTTTTACATAATAGAAAACTAATAGAAAAACCCACATTGCTTTGTGACAGAGTTAAAAGATATCCATAGTTATAAAAAGATTGTCTAATGTGAACATGTGTACCCTTGTGTTTATCTGCTTAAAAATTATAGATTGCCATTAAAATTTCACTTTAAACTTTGATATATTTTCTGCCTTGAGATGGATTACTTGTAAGGTTGAACAAAGATATTAGAGACCAAGATTACTAAAAAAAGACCACCCCAAAACCTAACAACCTCACATTTTTTTAAATACTGAACCGGCCAACCAAACCCCAACAGCATTCAGTTTAAAAAAGAAAAAAAAGTGATGTTTTGAATTAATAGTGTTGAAGTTTATCTGCCAAGAATTTTATTCTTGGATCAGAGGCTCCCTCTTGTTTTGAATTTAAGGGGAGAGTATTCAGGTTGGTTTTGATTAAATAGTAAAAAAATCACACACATGCTGAATTTGAAATACTAACCTTTACTTTTTATTTTGTGTGCTTCCTATATGTAATGAATATGCTCCTTTAACACCGCTGTGTATCCTGTGCAGTTTCCAAACAACTGCGCAGAACTACAGCTGCAGGGGAGATGTGATTATAGCGACTTCACTGTTGTGTGTGGGGTTTTTTCCTGCCAAAAATATCCATTATTAGGGTGAAGGTATTGGGATAATGATAAGGGCATTTTTTGTTTAAATTTCAAAATAGCTGTGAAAAGCTATTTTCACAATAAAGAAGATAAAGCTTCTGGAAATCTGATCAGCTGAATCTTGCAGTCTGGCTGGTACTGGGGAGATTTTGGGGAGCTGCTGCCTCCAGCTGTCTGACCTGCCTGTCCGCAGTGGATCTCCGTAGCAGCACCTGCATTCCAGGCCTCAGCAACAGTTTGTGCCTGGCTTTATTAATATAAACTGAAGTTGAGGGTGGATTAAAGGGCTGAGCCAGGCTCTGAACAGCAACATCTGCAAAGGAGATGTTCTCCTTTGCTGCCTCTGTTGTTGGGCTGGTTGCATCTACCAGACAGGCAGGGTAGACATCTGGGGGAGGTAACCTCCTACGCTGGCTGGTCACAAATCTTCATGAGTCAAAGCCCTTCCTCTCATTGCTTCCTTTTGTGTTGTTGTGGGGTTTTTTTTTGGTTTTTTTTGTTGGTTTTTTTTTTTTTTTTTTTAATTCTGAATTAATCCTGCACACCTTACAGCCTTTATTCCTGAGCTGTGGCCTGCACTGGTGTCTGTGAGTCAGGCAAATCATAGTTTCCCCTTTTGCTCATCTAAAATGAGGAGAACAGCCATGGTCTGAACCGTGCTGAAGGTCGCTGCCCCAGACCAAGGAGCGTGGCTTGGAGGTGGTGTGTGGAAGTGTCCTTGGCCAGAAGACTAGTTTGTTCCATGAACAGTGGAACTAATGAAGGCTGGTTTTCTGTAAGATGCCCTTTGCTCCATCCATTTTCCTTTCTGTCTGTGTCCACAGTATGCACGGCAGTCCTTCCATATGGCTTTGGTTCTTCACTACTCAGCCTTGAAGTTGTAGTTTTAAAGCATTTAAAGCCAGTACTGCTAAAAGAAGCAGTCCTGTCTGATGCAGGCCACTCCTTTCTTCCCCTCCTGGTGGTACAAGCAGTTATACAGCAGTGCAATGAAACCTGCCTGGGAATGGATCTGGATTAAAACTAGCTTTTCTCTTTTGTTTATTAGCTTTATCCTTGAAAAGACTCCCCAGTCCACTTCACTTTGTGGCCATTTAGATGCTTGTGCTGGCTTGAGGCGGAAGGCAGGAAAGTGGAGCCAGAAGCAATGATAGAATAGAATTACTTCTCTTGACAGCTTATGCCTGCTTTACAAGGAAGCTACAGCATCATTGTCATTGCATGTCCCTTCCACTATCCCCTAGCAACTACTGTATCTGCTGCCTATTATTTTTGACTCACTGTTGCCAGTCTGAGCAGTCAGGAGCAGAGAACTTCTTCCCTTCCCTCGTTGGGGGATGTAGGGTTGCTTTCTCCTGCCCAGCCAGCAATTTTTGCAGAGCCCGTAAAGATTTGGAGACATCTATCCTCAGTCTGCTCTGGTTGGATCTCAAACCTTCACACTGCAGGGATGATATAAAGGATGGGGCTGATGCAGGGTGACAGGGAATGAGGAAGAAGAAATGAAGTTCTCATAAACTTTTTCTTGAGGAAATAGCAGCTAAGAGAAACTGATCATGACATGAATATGGCAGTTCATATGACCAAGAAAACAAATGCGAGCTGGTGTAACAACAGGATGGTGTTTTAAATGACAAACCAAGACTGGTTTTTTGCTGTACTAATGCAAGAGTTTTACTAAAGCTAAAAACTAGAACTTTGGGTTTTTAATTGCAACCTTTACTTAAAAGACTTAAATTTCTGAAATGTTATGATTGTAGACTTTAAATGTAGTTATCACTTGTAGGTTTACAGGTTCTAGTATTTAAAAAAATGAGAAAGCCATCCTGCTTTTTCTAATGGATATCATCAGAGTCAAAAAGTTGGCACTTCTTAGTACAATTAAGACCCTAGAGAGTACGTATTTAATGACTTGCCTCCTTTGAATAGTTGGATCTACTTACAAGAATTACACATGTTTTTGTTCCAGATCACTCTGTTTCCCAACCAATTATGGTTCAGAGAAGACCTGGTCAGGGGTTTCATGTGAATAGTGAAGTCAACTCAGTGCTTTCACCACGGTCAGAGAGTGGAGGACTTGGAGTTAGCATGGTGGAGTATGTGTTGAGCTCATCTCCTGGAGATTCCTGCCTAAGGAAAGGAGGATTTGTAAGTGTGCCTGATTCTGACATTTGAGTTCCCATTATGTTACTTTCTCCATTTGCTGCTTGGTTGTTCGGTTTGTTAATCCATTCCTAAAGGCAGGTGTTTCTTCTGTCTTTTTTGTTTGCTCTTAGTTTAGCTATCTCTCTTAAAACGGGTAGGCTAGCAGTTTAACTGTTGTTCTTGACTTAGGGGGTGCAGTGTGGGAGATGGGTGTAAAGGATATGAAGGTTGCTGACATTCCCTGGTTCTTCAGATAAGCACATTGGCAGTAACACCCCATCTAAGCTTGTCATTGGAAAAGTATGCAAATACACCTGTGGTTTTTGAATGAGCGTGTGGCTGCTTTGTTGCTGGCTAAGAATAAAAAGCTCCATGTAATGATGCTAAAAATGTAATGTAGTTACAAAAGCCACTCCAGCTGGAGAATGCTTTCAAGGGCATATCATTTCCTATGGAGAAATGGCATTAGTTGCTGTGCTTTGTGGGGTGGGGAAGGGAGCACAGTTGCTGGTGCCTTGAATCTAAGGCTATGTCGTGAGAAAGGCATAATCAAGCCCCATCCCTGTAGTGGGGAGAAAGGGGCTGCATCTTGGCTTTGCCTCATTGGCCAAGTGCTGGATCAGGAATTGTCAAAATGCATAAAAGCAGAGTAGGTTTGTTACTGTTAGACTGCTGTGCTCGTTTCTTCAGGGAGCTGATTTGTGGTTTCTTTCATCCATCCTCTTATTTTTGTCCCTTATTAGTGGGTACCTGATAACCTTGTTGAACCCTGAGCCTAAGAAAGATGATTTTTGAGAAATGAACATTCAGTGGAAAAACCAATTTATCACCTGAATTGGTGGTTGAGAGAGGTGTTGGCTCCACAACATTGACAGTCAGGGTGCCAGTTCTGAAACGGAGGGTCTCACTGGTGAATATCACATTGTAGTGGTGAGAATTGGGCTCCAAATTTGTATTTATAATTGGCATTTCCAAGCCTGCTCTTTAATATTTAGAAAGCATGATTTTATTTACTTTAAGAAAAAGCATCAGAAGATGATTGCTTTTAAAACAATCTTTTTTTTTTTTCCTAAAATAAAGGGAGGCAAAAAAATCCCTCCCTCCAATTAGAATGGAAAAATTATTTAGTTCATATAGGGTTCAAATGCCCTGTTACATACAGAATACTTTTCCCTCAAATGAAGTGGAAGACAGTGTTTGAATGGCTGTCTGTGTGACAGCACCAAAGCTGTCTGATAAATATGTTTATATGCCCTTTGCTGTTTTTTTATCATAAATTATGTTGTTTTTCCTCTCCTTTTATTGTTCAAAACTCTGCCCCTGGCATAATCACCCTTTATTCTTCTCCCAAGTGGAACAAAATGCAGACATTAAGGGCAGAAATGCTGCAGATGTAATGCCACTCATAGAATGTTCAACAGAAGAGAAATCCTTTTTTCATTTTTTCCCTTCCTTCCACCCCCTACCCAACAACAAAAAAACCCAACAAAAAACCAAACGTGCTTTAGGATTACGTGAACCAGTGACTGAGCTAGTGAGTGCTCTTAAATGAGCTGTACCTTGGAATTCACTGTGAAAATCATACTAATGCCAACCAAAACCAAGGTGGATCCTGTTCTGCTCAAATACATGCACTTGTCCAGTCAGTTGCTGCGCCTTTGACATTAGACTGCATTTCAGAGAGGTGCTTATTCAGCTTGTACCCCTTCAGTACCTGCTGTCATATCTGAAAGTTCCTGAGTTATTTTTGAAACGCCTAAGTCCCATCTAGAAAGAGTATTTGAATAAGTATTCTCTGAAATTACTTTGGGGTGGGATTTTTAGAGCTTATGGAAGCAGACGCTGAGTTACTGAATGGAAGAAACTGAATAGATAGAAAAACCTGTGTTGGAAGATTGACAGTTCCCTTATTTCTTTGATTATGATTGACTGTTTTGCTTTTTTACATTTTTATTTGTAAGAACTAATGTTTACAAGTGACTGACTTTATTGTGACGTGTTTCTTTGATTTGTTACCATCTCAGAATGAAAGTAAAATTGATCTGAAAACTAAGCTTATTAAAATAATGTCTCTTTTGCCTAGGGGCCAAGGGATGCAGAGAATGATGAGAATGACAAAGGGGATAAGAAAAATAAGGGCACATTTGATGGCGATAAATTAGGAGATCTGAAGGAGGAGGGGGATGTGATGGATAAAACAAATGGTTTGCCTGTGCAGAATGGAATCGACGCAGATGTCAAAGACTTCAGGTATGTGCACCATTAGTTAATAATTAATCAGTGTCATACTGTTGTAGTTTAACCCCAGCAGACAACTAAGCCCCACACAGCCGCTCACTCACCCCTCCTGATGGGATGGGGGAGAGAACTGGAGGAGTAAAAGTGAGAAAACTCTTGGGTTGTGATAAAGACAGTTTAATAGGTAAAGGAAAAGCTGCACATGCAAGCAAAGCAAAACAAGGCATTTGCCGCTTCCCATCAGCAGGCAGGTGTTCTGCCATTTCCAGAAGAGCAGGGCTCCATCATGCGTAATAGTGACTTGGGAAGACAAAACGCCATCACTCAGAACGTGTGTGTCCCCCTTCCTTCTTCTTCCCCCAGCTTTATATGCTGAGCATGACATGGTAAAGTCTGGAATATCTCTTGGGTCAGCTGTCCCTGCTGTGCCCCCTCATGATTTCTTGTGCCCTCCCAGCCTGCTTGCTAGTGGGGTGGAGTGGGGTGAAAGGCAGAAGAGGCCTTGATTCTGTGTAAGCACTGGTCAGCAATAATGAAAACATCCCTGAATTATCCACACTGTTTCCAGCACAGATCCAAAACCTAGCCCCATACTGGCTACTGTGAACAAAATTAACTGTTTCCCAGCCAAAATCAGTACACACACAACGCTTTTTGAAAGCTAGTTTCTGTGCTGTAGTGAAAAAGCCTTTAACTCATTGAAAAGTGTCATAAGGACATTATATTATACACAGGGAATCACTGTGAGAAGGTGGAGGATAACATCTGCTGGCTCTCCTCTGTGCAAACCTAGTTCTGTATATTGTAATCTTGTTTCATTTTCACACCTGTTTCTGATTACTCTCTGTGGGGTTCCTATGGAAATACCTAACTGAAGATGTTGGCTCTGCTTGTGTACTAGTCTAAATTATAGTTGGGGTTTTGACTTGTTCCTTGTAGCTCTCAAGAGATTGAAGCCTTCTGAAATTGCGGCTATTGATGTAATCGATGCATTTGTATTTCTTGCAAGCTTACCTACTTGCTGTGCCTTGTGTTGACACATAGGAAAACTGTAAATGCAAACAAGATGTGCTGAGGTGCATACTGCTAGCCCTTGCATGGAGATCAGCCGTTTCCCACTCGAGTCCAATGCTTATGTTGGGTAATTAGGAAACCATGGCAGCTACTTTAGGAAAGTTTGAAGTGTGATACCGTGCCAGAGGATCACGTGATTAATAATCACCAAATAGCTTTATGAAAAAATAATTTTGGCATTTCTGAAATCCTGTCTCATTATGACTGACTGTCTCAATTGAGGAGAAAGAGACTGAATTTTTTTACACTTGTACTGTAACAGGTCTTGGAGGCAGGGGGACTGGGGGTTTTATGGGTGGTTTTTTTGTTTTTTAAATACATTAATTGTTCTGTAGAATCCATTTAGGGAACTGTTTCAGACGATCTTTTTCTTTTTTTCCCTCTTTATCACAACATCTACAAGCAGTTCTGGTGAGTACTAGTGTCTGTTGCTGTTAATCAATGCTGTGTGACATAGCATTAAATGGATGTGCTTAGTGATGAGTGTCTTTTCTTTCTGCGTAGCCGTACACCTGGTAATTGCCAGAACTCTGCTAGTGAAGTCGATCTTCTGGGTCCAAACCAGAATGGATCAGAGGGCTTAGCCCAGCTGGCAAGTACTAATGGTGCCAAGCCAGTGGAGGATTTCTCCAATATTGAGTCCCAGAGTGTCCCTCTGGATCCCATGGAGCATGTTGGCATGGAGCCTCTTCAGTTTGATTATTCTGGAACTCAAGTACCTGTGGACTCGGCTGCAGCCACTGTGGGGCTCTTCGATTACAATTCCCAACAGCAGGTAAAGTGTTGGCCGTTGGTCCTACCCTACCACTACAGTCTCTCCCATAGAGTTGTCATGGGGTTTGCATGAGCTCAGGCTCTTGTCTTGGGGAGAGGGACGGAGAAGACTTGGAATGGTTTCTTCATCCCTGTGCTATCCGTAGTGCCACATGTGTCCTCCTAGGGAGCTCGAGGCAGGACATCTACTGAACGTGGCCATCTATACAGCAGTCGTGAGGACCTGTAATAAAAAGCCGTTATCAGCAGCACTTTTCTGTGTATTAATTACTTTTGTCTTGGGTAAGTTTGCACTGGACAAGAGTTTTAAATTAGTAAAACCATCTAAACAAGAAAACTCCCCACCCTTCAGCCCTTAAAGTGACTTAAAGGTCAAACAACTGTTCAGCCTCGCTGTTGCAGCCCTGCTTTGGAATTTCCGCAGTACCGAGCTGGAGCCTACTGAAGGAATAATGAGTTTAAACTGTCTTGCTCATACTTGAACATGGTTTAAAACCGAAGGTCAGAGTCCAGTACTACAAAACTTTTATCTCAGCCCAGCAAGTTTGTTTGACCTTTTCTCCCACGCAAACACCCAAGCTTCTCATCCTGGACAAGTAACTGAAGTCCTTGCTTTTTGCTGTTGGCTTCTCTTGAATGCTGGGCCTAGATCCCGCAATCGACTCATAATCCGCTCCTGTTCCTGCTAGTTTGGGTAATGATTGTAAACTTTTATTGGTTTCCTTTTGTAAGTGTGATGTCCCTCAAAGAAGAATAAAAATCTTTTGTTGCAGGAGATTGTGAGGTATATAACTAGCCCTGGGTTTCCTAGAATACCTGATCTTTTTTAACAAAATAGCCTGCTGGCACTGTACTGAGGAGAGACTGCTGCCACGTTTGTGTGAAAGGCCCACCTTCAGAAAGTTACCATAGTCTTAAAAGCAATGTAAATATCTATGTTACAGCTTAATCAGTTGTTCTATTACAAAGCATGTTTGGGAGGTTAATGCTGGAAAATTTTTTAATGATTAAAGTAAATAGCTGTTTAGTTCAAAAAGAAAAACTTAAAAGCTAGTTTCAAGTCTTTGTCCTACTCTGATGTAGGACCTTGAATGCAAAAATTACTTTCCAATGAAACTTGTGTATTTTTTTAAAACAGTATGTTAGAGCTAAATGAGTGAAATGCTTTTTGAAGAACTGTTAGATATGGGAAAATAACTGCAGGAATGTGAAGCCTGTAACTTGCAGTTTGTCAGTGTTTTCTGTTTAAATTCAGGCTCATTTACAAGTTGAAGTAGTTTTTATTTGTTTCTTCGGGTCTTTAAAAAATAGGATTTAAAATGTGGCAGTCTTTGTGCCTAGTCGGTGGAAAAAACAACTCTCGAAGGCTGAGCTGGAAGGCGTTCTGGTTCAGAAGTGCTTGCACTACGGTGCTCTGGCTGGCCCTTTAGATAGGTGGCTTTTATTCTTCTACATGGTGGGTTTTTTTCTTCGTTGTGTAGAGTAGATGGGTAATATCCACGTAGAGCTGATGTCACCTCCATGTAATCATGCTTAAAACTTTCTGCTGGGTTGCCTGTGAAGCTGAAGTTCTCTCTACTCTCTTTGAACTGTGAATTTTGGTGGGGAGCAGGAGGTTCTGGTGCTGTGAGCACAGCTGCCTGCCCACCCCATCGCTATGGCCCACTTAGCTCCCACCCAGGTCACGCTGAGAATAAGCAAGCCAGGCTATGTAATGAGGACTGTTATTTCAGCTTTGTTGCAATAGCAACTAAGACCTACAGTAAATGCAAGCAACAGGCTTTTGTAAGCAGAAGTGCTGTAGTAAAGGTAAGGATTCCTTCTTCCACCAAATGTGACCTCTCGGTGCACATTTGTGTAGCTGCAGTGTGTCTTGGCTCGGAGTTGTGCCCATTTTCTTAATATATGATACTCAGCAGCCAGTGTTTCTTGGTATTTGCAGTTATAGCCTATATGAAAGGAATCTGTCTTTCGGCAGTGTAGTTTTTTCCATCTTTTGTCAGATGGAAATATGTCCTGAACAAAAGGACCTCATCTGTAAAAGTGTCTTTCTCGGTCTGTTGGGAAGCGTCAATACTTTGAAGGGATTACAAGCAAGTACAGCTAAAAGCAATATTAGGAAGGGAAGGTCTTAACCACGTGTAATCGGATTAGAGAGGGCAGATGCTTATATTGCAGAAGAAACTGGTTTACAGAAATCTAATCTTACAGTGTTCCCATAACTGTATAATACAGTCTGCGATGTTGTGGTTTCTTGGAATTCCCTCAATGAACTCCCCCACGTGTTTTAAATGATGCTTCATTTTGTATACATGTGTGAGGGGAACATAGCCTTGCTTTTTGAAATGTCGAGTGATCCTACTGAACTCCTCTGAAACTGTGTCAGTAGTTTGTAGGTTTTCACTCTGAATGTCATTTCTAATAGGCTAAAATGCACCGTGTGTACTTTTTTTATAACTTCAGCCTCACTTTGTAAATCCTAGTTAATGTTCATGTTAGAGATTTCTTTTTTCCACTTACTGGAGACCACAATTTAATACTGATAGGTAGTTTTTTTGGAATATAGGTCTTCTGCTTGTCAGCAGATGGAGACAGTGCATTAAGGCTTTAATAACTCTTCCTAAATACATAGAGTTGATGATGAGCAGAGCTCATGTGGTGTAGGGGCTTATCTGGCTAAGTAAAGCCTGAAATTGTGATCGTTTCTGTTGGCTCTGCTTCCTTGTATATGCTACAGGCAGTATGAAATCTGTAGCTGCAAAAAGGTTTTAGCTGCTCACACTGAGTTTCTTCTGGGAGAGTCTAGAGTCTGGGTTTGCAGGCTGGCTGAAACTGTGATTTAAAGCAGGCAGAGGGAGAGGTCGCTGATTTCAGTTGCTGCCTGAGTGTGTGGCTTAGATACCAACGTTTATCTGACCCTTCTTTGGAAGGGAAGCTCCATAAAGATTTGAAAGGAGACATGCTGCAGGCGGAAGGAATCCAGCCCTTCCTTCTCCTTGCAACACAGTGTGAATGCAGAATGTTTGTGTGTAGGTTTAAAGAAGCTCAGGAGTATTGTCCGAGGAAGTAAGTGTCTCGAACTTGGAGCTGAATCTTTAGGTTTCTTTGACTTGAGGATGCAGACTTACTCTTAGTGGTTTTCTTGAGCAGATGAAAGGACCCAGCCACTCTGCTCCTTATTCCTCCCTACTGCAATACCAGTAACTTCAGGTAAAGGGGCATCTTTTCAATCTTCCTCTTTGAATCTTTAGGTAAACTTGTAACAGCTGCTGACAGCAGCCATTTGCAGAGCATTTTGAATGCTGTGGCTTGATTTGAGCAAAAGACAAATGCACAAAGCCGGTGTGAGGACTTGTATGTCTGGAAGTCAAATTTAGCAGCCGTCAGCTGTGCTCACAAGAAGGGGAGAGAGACAACAACAAAAAAAAAAAACCAACCAGCAGCAGTCGGTGAAATACTTATACTTTGAGTAGTTGTGGATTCTTCTTTCTTTGCTTGGTTGGGGTTTTTTTTTGCCAGTACTTCCACTTAAAAATGGATCAGTGAGATGCATTTGGGAGGTGTGGAAGTCATCACACAAGTAAACTGAGCACAAGAAAAGGTGTTTTCAGAGAAGATAAGTGCTTTTTTGCCCTTTAGACAGGCAACTAATAATCTAGCCACTTTCTCTGCTGTTTACCTTGGTGGAATGCATAGTAACAGACTGTAAAAACAGATCCCAGGGAAGCAAAAGTATATGAGGATTGAAGGTTTTGGTGAAGTGTTTGCAACTGAAGAAAGCTAAAATATTGGATTGCTGAACTCATACAAAAATAGATCACAAAACCACGGATGGCTGTTCTGCATGTATGTACACCCAGGAGTGAAGCAGTTAAGAGGATATATTTTTTTTCCATAGCTGCTCATGCTGATCAGTGAATGAGATGTTGCTGGAGGCTCCTACAGAGCCAGTATCCCTCGGTCCGTTTTCTGTAGGTCATGTTGTCCATGATGTCCTTCTTTTTATAAATTAAAAGATGTCAGTAGATCATTTGATCCAGCTACTAATGACAGATGCTATGCTAACAGAGATTACACCCCTTAGAATTACTCAACTTTGTGTAAGCGTGAAGTTATTGTTGAATGACATGTTTGAAAAAAGGAGGTGGGGGGGAAGAAAGGTGGTTGTGTCTAAAGACTGCTAGGAGTGTTTTATGGCCCTCCTGATGTTAGGCCCAGGGAGGTTATAAAGTTAACTGAATTTGATCTGTTTCTCCCTAAGCAGCGTTACAATACTCCTTGGATACCTGGAGGGGCCCCAGCATCTTAAGGGATGAGCAGTCTTTGGGGAAAACAGTTGCGACTAGGTTTTTGGCATGCAGAAGATCAATTCTGAATCCCCTAAGTACTGAGTTTCCACTGGGTACCGATCCCCCCCCCCCCCTTTTTTTTTTTCCCCCCCTCCTTCTGAACTTGTAAAAAGAGAAGAAAATAGAGGTAGACTATTGCACATCTCTTAGGATTTTCTGCCTAAAAACAGCACAGTTGCTCATCCTGCTTTCAGGAGGACCAACTCCAGTTTTTGCCTGTTAAAACCCCCCTCTAATTTTCTAAATGATTCCGTGCTTCTTCTTGATGGTTGTATATTTCTGCCAAAAATTTAGGCAGAATTATTATTGCCACTTCTGACAGCTGAAGTGGCTCACTTGTCTTGTCTGAAAGGAGGGCAGAGATAATAGGCATGAAAATTGTGTGTTTAGGCCTACTTTTCTCCAAGTGAGTGGAGAGAGAGAGAAAACATTTATCACAGCGGTTTGTGAAGTCATCCACACCTCAGAAATGATCACTTTTGGAAGTAATTGGGGGTGAACATTGCTTCTGGATAGTTTCAGAGTGGCTGTTCAGCTTGCATATTTTTAAATGTTTTAATTGGAGCTGAGTGATGGTCTGCTGATGGATTGATTGAGGGAGTGTTTCATTTGGGTAGAGGCAGAGAAAGCTGGGGAAGTAGATTTTTAGTAAGGACCTAGATGAATGGGAAAAAAACCCCAACCAAACCCCTAAGCAAAAATACTAATACTAAAAAACTAATGCAATTGTGTGCTGCGCTTTTTTTTTTTTTTTTAAAATTATTGAGGATGACTGTTCTCAGTAATATTGCCCATTGCTCCCTGAGCCTGTAGTGAGGTGTAAGCTGGCAAACTTGTGCATGCTTGGGATGGCTTAACCAAATAGTCACCAGGTCTGGTTTCTGTCTCTAGTGAGAGAACAGCTTATGCTCCTTGCCTGGATTCATGTGGGAGATGCTGGAGATAGAAGGCTGGCAGGTAAAGGAAGCATTTGATCTGGGGGTTTGTGAGCTCCTGAGGCTGGCATCCCATCTGATGGTTCTTTAGATGGCTCTGAAGCCATTGCATCTTGCCATCTTCACTCCTGCACCTGACTCTGCAGCCACCCTGCCATCCTGCTTGCCACTTCAGACCATCTGGGACGGTCACATGGATTGTCTGCTGGTGTAACTGTGATTTCCCTGTAGTCACTGTTGTTCAAGATCTGGAGGTGCTTGTGGTGGCTACTGGTGATCCACAGGCTGCAGGCAGGGGTTGTGTGTTTGAGGAGGAGCTGGGGAAAAAACACCTTTCAGGCATTGCACAGAGAAAACCCTGGCTTTGGTTTAGCTGTACTTCAGAAATAAATTTCTTTTTTTCTTTCGGGTGGATTATCACAGGCAATTGATTTCAAAGGAGTTTGTTTTTTTGAATTCCTCTTGAAATATTTCCCTTTAAAGAGGAGTGTCTGTAGTTTTGAAAATAAATCTAGTGTAAAGGAATTGCTTTAAAAGGAAGTAAGAGAATGCTTTTTGTGCATGAGTAAAGGACCATGTTTGTGCTTTTTTGTCCTTTCAGTTGTTCCAAAGACCAAATGCGCTTGCTGTTCAACAGCTAACAGCAGCACAGCAGCAGCAGTATGCGTTGGCAGCTGCCCATCAGCCTCACATAGGTAAGTCTTGCCTTTAATACATTACATTTTACTAGACTTTTGCTAATCCTCAGAGTATATTGGAAAAAATACCAGTGAAAAAAGATGGGTACGTTTTAGAGAATCCTAAATATGCTTTTGCAACTGGTAATCAACACACAAACAGCAGTATATTGCTTGAAGATTTACTTGAAAAATTCTGGAGGTATCTCTTGCACACTTTGAAAGCTCTAGAGCATTAATGTCTGGCAGGAGTGATACTCTTACCCTTGCTGAGAGTGCTGTTCAGTAATGAGAGCATTTTGAAGTACTTGTTCTGAGTGACGTGTGAAGTGAGGGGAAAAATGCACAATTCAGTATACATCTGAATGTGCTTCCTGTGGCTCAGCTGCCTGGGATCTGACTTGAAGTAAAAGATACATTTTATGCAAACACATGATTAATATTATTAAGAGTATAGATTAAGTGGGAAGAAAGCACTTCCTGTGCATAGAAAAACAGAACTGTAGAAGGGCTACTCATGTATGATTAGAGTTAAACTGTCTTAGGGTTAAATATTTTTAGCACAATAAGCAATTTAAGTGGTAGTTCTGCCTACCTGAAAGCCCAATACAAATTTGTTGGGACTCTCCCACCTCTGTGCCGTGTGTACTTACTGGAGTTCAGGGAGAGACCTGAATTAGAATTATTTAGCTTTTTAACTTACTCCACCTTCACCTCCCCTCCACGCCCCTCTCCCGCCCACCTGTAATCTCTCTAATGATTAAACTGTTTCCTTGCAGAGGGAGGTGATGCCTACACGGCAGTGATAGTTCCCTCCAATGTTGCCTGTACACTCCTGAGCTCCTTCCAAACCAATTAATTGAAGTACTGTTATTGTGTAGTGGGCATGGAATTCAGAAAGTAGAGTAGATTGGTTCTTGATCAACTTGCTACAGAAAATAACAGAGTAGTAACAAGCAATTACATAACATTAATATCTAGCTGACGTTTAGTCACCTAAACAGTGAGAGTGTGTCCATGCTGCGGAGATACCTGAGCAAGTATGGATGTTGTATATAGGGTATTTTGCCACTTCAGCTTTCCTTGTGGGGCATTGCGTCCTTGGAATTAGTTTTTTTTTATGTAAACTATATCTTCTGTATGTTGTTCTGTTAAGGCTCTGGGAAACACAGTGGTTGCTTACTCGTTATAGAAAACAACCTGTAAAAAGCTTGAAAATACTAAAGCAACCTGAGTTTTTGTGTTCATCAGCTGGGTAGCCAGAGGGGTTTTGGTAGGGCTTGAGTTCTAGTTAAGTTTGTTTTTACTGACAGGTATGTTTTCAGCAGGTTTAGCTCCTGCTGCCTTTGTCCCCAATCCGTACATCATCAGTGCTGCTCCACCAGGAACAGATCCGTATGCAGCTGGACTTGCAGCAGCTGCGACATTAGGTGAGATACTTCAGTTGTCTGTGTATTTGTGACCATTTTCTGTACCAAAACTGCTCTTGAGTCTGATTGTGAAAATTAAATACTAGCACGTTGTACTTTCTGTGGAGAGGTAATTGTATATCAGTGAGTTGAAACAGAATTTTCTTGGAAACCCTATTTTCTGTAGATTAAATGTGATAATTCTTGTATAACAGTTGCTATGGACTCTATCTTTGTTGAGGATAAACAAACAAGAGCAAATCTGAAATGGAACACTTGCAGACATAAATGTTGCTACATGTTTGGGGTTTCTTGGTAATTGACAGTAGAGAGAGATACCTTTAAAATATACTTACTAAATGCTAGGAAGATGGAGGATGTATTTTCCTGCCAGGAAGGTTGTATCTTGTTGCTGTTTAGCTTGATTTACTGTAGTGCCTCCTGCAAATGAGATTATTTTTTTTTCCCTTTTGCAAGAGTCTGTTAAGAATTTATGCTTTTTAGGTTCTCTAGGGGAAAACATCCCTTATCTGCTGTGAGGCTTACACTATGAATATGCAGTTTTCCAGATGGCAAGCAAAGATGGTGGCACTTGTCTTCATGCAAGATCTTTCTCCCAAACGTTTGCGTATCAGTTTCCAAATTCTTTCCAACTGTCATAGCCAAAATTGTTGTATGTTGAGATGACAGCTCGCCAAAACAGCTTATCAAAGAGTGTGAAGAACACATTGTACGTTGAACTTTTGCTGCATATGCCATAAAGTTCTTGCCTAAGCATTGAGGACAAAAGAAGAATGTACTTTCAGAAGAACATTTTTATAACCATGCTTTGCTTTCCTTGAGCCACTGGGAGAGGAAACCTTCTACACTTTAAAAACTGCTAAGTTCAGAGTAGTGGTGATTTTTAATGGAGCCTGCACACTTTTACTGTGTTCTGTTTGCAACTTGTATGCTCACTGCAGATCTCTTCCACTGTGGGATAGCTTGTACCAAATCAAAACCATAAAATGTTGGGTTTACATGAATATAGTGCGCTGCCAAACAGCCTTGTGGTTTGGTACGTGACTTTTCAGCGTATTTAACAGCTCTTATGCAACCACTGCTTAGCTTTTAAGCTTTGAGGCCAGCATCAGGTCAAGCTCTAAAACGGGATTTCAGCAACTGTTACCCAGTTGGATGGTATTTTTAATGGATCATACGGATGTATGTAAAGAATCAAGATTATAAGGTGGAAATGTGGGCTTTGGACTTCTTGGCTGCTGTAAATTTTATATGCAGATTGCATAACAATGCAAGATTTTTAGGTAACAACATGTTGTTGGCAAACAAGTGAAACTGTGATTAAATGGAAGAAAGCCAAGAGCTAGGGTACAAGGATATTTCTAACAGTCCAGGAGTTTATGAACTATCATGTGATGCTGAATGTGTGGTAGTGAATGAATGACGTGAACTCTTGGTGGCAAATGTAAAGTAGGAAGCTTGTCAGGACGTAGCGGGGAAGAGGTACTAGAACACAAGCAGTTCCAGTTCCAGTCAGAAGAGGTGCTTTGTAACTGATTACTATAAAAAGAGGATTGTGGTTGGCCTTTTTGCATCACCTTAGTGCTGCTAAAGCTAGTGCTCAGTCTTAAGTATTGCGCTGAAGTTCAGTGGAGCAGGAGGTCAGCATCTTGATTTCACAGAAGCACCACATGTAACTGCTGCCAGATTTCTAGGAAACAGTAAAAGTGTTTGCAACAGCTTCCCCCCTACCCACTCCCTTTTTCTCAGCAGCACTGAAGCTGCAACTGCCTGAATATCTGATCAGGGCCTTACAAATTTGAACTAGGAAATAACATACCCCAGGATACCTAAAGCATCCCAAAACTTGGCATCAGGATCTCCATTTGAATAGTTTTAAAACTTTCATTCTTGAAAGCAAAACAAAACAATTATAATGCGCTGCAGTGTATAGTGTTACACCACTGAGAAATAAAAGTTACTTCATCCATCTCATTGGGCTTTGGACCCTAACAGCTAGAAATGGCAATGTGAGAAACTTCTGGTTGATGTTTGTTTTAGGAAAAGCATCTTTTATGTCTAGGCTGGAGCAGTTTTGAGAGGCTTTTCTCTGTAATGGCTGAGTGCAGGACTGAAGGGGTGAGGGACAATTTAGATGTTTAGAGTTATGTATAAAGTCAGAAGGCCTCTGTGATCCATATGGGAGTGTTAAATTGGAAGGACTTGGAGATGTTTATGAGATGGAAGAAATGAGTTTAGAGTTGTTGGTAGTTTACTGCTCACAGTTACTCTTAGAGCAGAGGGGAAACTTTTGTGTGTTTTATGGCAGAGATAATTCTGTCAGTTAAGATTCTGCCGTCATGGTAGCTTTTTCATGATTTTAAGACTGTCAGCCCTGTGATAATACTCTTTTCTTCCCAACAATAGTAGCATTTTAAAAAAATTTGAATGCAGAGGGAAGGGCTTCCTAGACTCAAGAAAAAAAATCACTTGTGTGTTTAAACTGTCTGGAAGATACTGCTGTCTTTAACAAGTGTTACGAAATTGCTTTCTGTCATTTGAGAAAGATGTTACTCAAAAAAAAAAAATAATAATCTTGCCTTTTGTAAGACAAGTTGGGAAATGTTGATTCCCTCTGAGGTGGTGTGTTACAGGTAGAAGTGTTTCTGTTCTTTGTAGAGAAGTGGATGCTGGAATAATCTGCATACATGAAAAACACAGTGCTCCTAGACTGAAGGTAGAGTCGGTTTGGATGTGTCTGCACTATGATTCTCAAGCTTGGGTTTCTTAGAAGCCTCATTCACTTGGTGCTGACCTGTGTCCCATGCAGAGCCAGCTCAGAGCTGGAGACAGGTATGGATGCATGCACATACCGCCTAGGACCGGGGTTCGGGGGAGCACGTACAGCTGGCCCGTCCCCAGCAGCCTTGGGCCCAGTGTCATGCCAAGGGTGCCTCTCCTTTCCTGGATCTGTGCTGGTCCCAGGCGCTGAATGGCAGGGTTTGCATGGGGCTGCACCAGAGCTATTGAGTTCAGCTGTTTCTCACCCCCATCCCTAAAAAGACCCCACTTTGTGGATATCTGTGGGTGCTGTACTGGTGATTCTGAAGTGGTGGCCTCACAAGTCACTAGTAATTGATAAAGTTGCTGTTTGCAGCCTTTTGTTTTCAGCCATGAGGTTCTTGAGGCTATTTTAAGCTGGTGGTCACTAAGTTTTTGTCATTGGCAAGAGGGGGCTGGCTGTTCCTGCAGAGAGCAGGTATGGCTTGTGCTTAAAGAGATTTGAGGGTGAAGGCTGACATTAAAAGCAAAAGTTTTGTTATGAGCACACTTAGAGATGGATTTGCTAATGTTTCTGAAAGGAATGTTTGTGGGTGTCTGGCCAGTGTGTGAGATGTAGTAATGGGAATATATGATTTCAAAGGCACTGGAATGGCTTTTATTTTCTCATGTATGCATGTCTTTAATAAGTATAAAAGCAGGTGCAGTATCTCCTGAAGTAAAGAAAAAATCTGCATGTTTTTATAAGTCTGGCTGTGATGACACTTGCCCTCACTGAGAATAATGATCGGTAATGAGCCTCACCATGTGCTCAAATGAGCTGAGCCAGACTTGCAGCTCTTTTAAGCCCAGCTGCCTGCAAACTTCAAAGTCTTTGTGCCTCTTCTTCTTTTAAACACCTAAGGCTTTTGCAGAGCTGATGAGCATCCACTAACTAGGAAAAAAAGCCCCATCTAGACTATGCTTGTTTGATAATTAGAACTAAGATTAAAATAACCCAGAGAGATGCCCAAATTTTGCCCAGATAAAGAGTATTGCAGCAACTTCCTAGTGGCCTAATGGCAAACACAGACTAATTACTTGCATAAAATGGAGCAGTTGCGACTATTTTCCTGTTGAGTGCCGAAACACCCTAGCAGTTGGTATCTGATCTGCATTGACTGAATATAAACAGTTTATAACCCACCGATTAGCTATGTGTCTGTAACTACTTAAGTCAAAATAGGCAGTACCATTATGGGACAGATTCATTTTCTGCAGCTTTTTTCATTTTAGCTACCACTACTCAAGAATTTCCAGGTTAGAAGGTAAGAAAAAATGGTTGCTGCTCCAAGACAAACCTGAGTAAGACAGACAGGTCACCTTCTCAGCCTGACAGCGTACTTTACACTTTACTGTGTAAAGATTTACTTTACACAATAAATCCAGCATGGGTGGATTTTGTGGCAGAGCTTTAGTGTGAGATTCACACCCAGCTGTTCAGCGTGTCTAATACCAGGCGCTTCAGCAATGCAACAGGGTACTTGTAACATCTCCCTGCTGTACATAATGCTGGGCACATGTGTTAATGATGCTACAAAATCCTAAATTTGAGGAAAGTATGGTGGTTAAAAATAAATAATAAGAGTAACTATTACACTTCTGAAATAATGCATTTAATATTTAATTATTAAATACGAAATTAGTCTCTTGAAGTGCTGCTGATTCTCACCAGTCTGCTGAATTGGTAACAGGAGCACTAGTTCATCTAGGCTAAGATCCAGACTGCTGCACAGTGGATTGCTTTTGCATTATGTAGTAGTTTGAGACAAACACATGTTACTGTATAAAAAACAGCAACACCAAAACAATACTTCCTATTTCCCCCCCTTTGTCGTACCCAGTTTATACTCAGCAGTGTCTTTTTGCATCTCTTTTTACTGTCATCCCTCGTTTTTGAGGGAATAGTTCTTAAGTCTCTTGAGACAAATACTTACCTTACCTACTGTAAGGTATAACTAACAGCAGTACTGAAATAACTTGGTTGAAACTCAAATGCTGGCAGTCTCTTGTAAAATAGAAGCTATTTTTACTCCATATAAGAGCAGGCATGTGGTTCAAATTCACTGAAGACTTGCTTATTCTACAGCGTCAAACGTGACTGTGGCACTCTACCTTAAAAAGGCTACCATGCCATAAGTTACTCCTACCGTAGGGAAGGAACCCATGGGATAGGTGATGTATTTGTAAAGCAAAGAAGATACTTCTACTTTTCTGCTGACCTTTCCAAAAGATACAGAACAGACATTAAAAAATATTATTGGATTCACATACGTGTTACGTGGTGGGAGGGACTCTACCGTTCAGCGTAGTGTACTCGTGCTTCCTCAGCATTATGCCAACTAGAACTGTTTAAGGATATAGGCTGCCATTCTGCTGTTGCCAAATTAAGCATGTGATGTCCTGAGACTTGATAAAACACAATGACTTTTTAAACGTTATGCTTTTTCTGGTACTCTCCAAGATTATTGGTTTGGGTTTTTTTTAAGCCTCTTAAGTTTGAGGAGGAGGATATATGAAAGCATATAGGATCATACAGGCTCTTCCGTGGTGGTTTGCAAATGTGAAGTAGGACCGAGTGGCTAGAAAAATAACATTTTAAACACTTGAGAATTGATGCTATCCAGCTATGAAGAGATCTTCTTTATTTATTGGGGAGCTAAACGATAGAAGTTGCTGAGCTGTGAATGTCATCTGAGATTAGAATAGACTTGTATATCTCTGTGTTTAAGCAAGTTTCCTTCTCCTTTGGTTAAAGATAAGCTTTTGTTCCTTCACTGTAAAATTAGGGCACAACAATAAAACCATGGAATTTCAACAGGATCACTAGTAGCAGAATTTGACCTCATCCAATAAGGTAAAAGCAAGTAAAAATGAAATTTCAGGTCTGACTTTAAAGGTTTTTAAAAATGAGTAATACAAATGTCAGAATCCTTCCATGTTTGCAAAGGATTTAAAGCAGATCACCTTGAAATAGGATTTAAGCCAAATCTGATGAGCAGGTATTTTTGGTGAGTGTTTGCTGTGTAATGCATGTCACACTACAGAAGCTCACTGATTTCCTTGGTGTTTCAGGCCCGGCAGTTGTCCCTCACCAGTACTATGGAGTTACGCCCTGGGGAGTTTATCCTGCCAGTCTCTTCCAGCAGCAAGCTGCCGCGGCTGCTGCTGCTACTAATTCAGCAAATCAGCAAACCACTCAGCAAACCCAGCAGGGCCAACAACAGGTAAGGGGTAGCATGTCAGGTCATCCACGGGGAGCAGAACAGCTTTCAAGACCCTGATTTTTTTTATTTTTATTTTTTTTTACGACTGCTCCTGACCCTTAGGTAGTTTTAAGTGAGAATAGTCTTTGACCTCTTAAAAAGAGGAAAACAAACATCTATGTGTTCTGCTATGTGATTTGTACATCATGCACATGGGAGGGTAGCACATGGGCATCGGTGGTGGTGAACTATTGTGTGTTAATTCTTTGGAAAGCAAGTAAACTGATGGGTTTGTGAACACCTGCAGTAGCAAACACAAGCTGTTGGTGTGTGAGTGGAAATGATCATTTCACCATCTGTTTTTGTGCCCATCGCTGAATTTGAAGGCCATGCAGATAATGTGTGTCAAATACTAAATGTCAGTAAGTGTGTTTTTATCTTCAGGGTGCTGTCCAGTCTGAAAAGCTTTTTTTGATGAAGACTAGCTTTAAAGGGCCAAAATAACAGCAGAATGGATTGGTTTGGCATACACATATGAGGACTTGGAGACAAAAGATGAGTGCAAAAAGAAAACACTGGATTTGTTATTTTTGTAAGGTGAACTGTGCAGCTGTTGTGCTGTAGTCTGCACGAAAAATGGGAGAATTTGACACCTAAAAGGACACAACTAATAAACTTGATGACGGGTTTTCATATAGTCTGCTGTTACCCCTTTGTGTTAGAGATTAATATTGAGATGGGTATCTGTTGTATAAACAGTATTTAAAAAAAAAAAAAAACACCACAGTGAAGAGGTCACACTGGGGTTGGTAAGGGGAAGTTTTTTGTACATGCTTTGTAAATGGTATGTGTGTGATGGGGTTAGCACTGTCCACTTCTTCTGTCTTAATCCCTTGGCATGTTGGATTATATGGCCTGTACTTTTTCTTCTGTTGAAAATTGTTACACATCTTTGTGATAAATCACTGTGTAATTTCTTCTCCGGGGTTTTTTAGTTTTGTGGTTGGGGTTTTTTTTCTATACTTGGAATTTAACTAGGTTAATTTTCCTAATTTCAGTTAGATAAAATAAGCATTTTAAAGGTCTGATATTTAAGTTGTTCCTCTGATGTTGACGACACAAATATGAATCTAGCAACTGCTGGAGCAGAAGTTGGAAACTGAGAGACTGGTACGAGAATTTATAGGGAACAATAATTTTCTTCCTTTACTAAATGTTTTACAGAATTGTGAGAGTTCAGATTGTTAGCTTGCTATTTAAATAAGCATTTAAAAAAATAATGCAAACTTTCAGACTAAACCGATAGTTGCTAAACCCGAGTATAACGCTGAAAGGATGAGGCATGTCCCACCACCCTTGTTTTGGTTCTTGTTCCCCATGGACATGCATTTGGATATGCTCCACTTTTCTCCTTTCAGACTCAGCAGAGCCTGTAGAACAGGTGTCAAGAACTGGACTTAGGCTTCTGTAACCTGGCGGGTTCTCTGACACAACCCCCGCTAGTTTTTCATAATACTCTGTTACGCACTGGTCCTTGCCTGACGTTGGCTTTATAGAGTTTTACTGGCCTCTGTCCCATGGTACTTCCTGCTTGGAAGCAAAATGGGTTCATTATCCTGCTGAAAATCAAGGTGGCTCCTTTCTCATAGTATCACAAAGCCTTCCTTTTCTGGTCCTTGTGTGTTTGAGATGGCAGTTCTAGAGGATTGCAATTGGCAGCTGAATTTATTAGCTTCTGCTTTGAAAGCTAAAGCAAACCCCAGTGCTGGGTAGTATTATAAGACCTTTGCAGGTAATCAAAGCAGTAATGATTCACACCAATGATTCTAGACCAGTGATCAGGAGAACACTTAGCTCCTGACAAAGTTAGTCATCAAACCTCCCACACGGGAGGTCACAAGCAGGAGTGTGTTGAGCAGACCTCTCGCATGTACCTGTGCGCACAAGTAGAGTGGCATTAAGGGTGTGTTAAAGCCATTTATGCTTTGACATTCAGATTGGGAGCCTTTCCCAGTAAGGAAGGTGTGTGCCAAGAGAGCTTCTGAGAAAGCTTAGGGTATTAAAATAAAAAATATCAATCACCAGTAGCCTTTATAATATTTCTCATTACTTTTATAGGCATGAAGCAAGCCCAAGTGGGGATGATCGGTATTATTTTTGATGCAAACCTTCCATCCATACGGGGATACAGTGTGTACTTTTTGGATGAATTTTTTCTAAGTGCTGAGGCAAATGTTTTTGGAAATCTAGAGCAGTGATTATGGACAGTTGATTTGTATGCTTACGACATCTTAATAGTGAATTTATAAAAAACCACTAACCTTTCCCTTCCTGCAGCCTACCATCCATTGCGTACATTCTGTACGGTGCCCTTGCACACTGTGTGTTTACCAACCAGCTGCAACTTGTGAGACTCCCTAGACTGGAGAGTTTGTGTTCAGGCTTTGACAGGGATAGCAAACTCTGGGATGCGTGTCTGAATCTGTTAACTTCAGGAGCCTCTCCCAGTTTCTCAGGTTGCAAAGTTGTTTTTTTTTTCTTTTTAATAACTTTTTTCAGTGACACACACAAAGTTACTTTTTGCAGCAAGACATGCTGAGTACCAGAGGATGGCTTTTTTAATAAGCTGACCTCGCTAATGGGTGCAGACTCTTGCATCACCACTTTGAGTAAAAGGCTTTTGCAAACAAAGCCTGTCACAGGTAATTACAGGAAAGGTCAGTTTGCCGTCTTCCCTTTTGAGAGCAACATGTGCTTAAACCACAAGAGCTACGTATAAAAGATGTGTGTGATCTTTGGTCATTATTTCCAATGAGTAAATGTCATGTCACTGGGTCTCTTGTTTTCTGTGGGGGCTGGCAGCTTGGAAAAAACGATGTCACCTTGTGTCACCAGTCCCCAGCTCATAAGTCAGGCTTTTTAAGGTTTCTGCTCAAGTGGGCTTTCAGCAGTGCTTTTGTGGCAGTGACCAAATTTATCTGGGATGGGGCAAACATTTCTAACAAAGGATGAGTACTGAAGGTATATCAAAAAATAAAAGAACTCAGATGATGAAGCGCTGCCAGATTATACTCAGTAAGCTTGAGAAAGGATGTATTATTTAATTTGGGTCTTCCGCATTTACCCATGGTAGTGGTGCCAGGGCTTGTGGTGGCGAAGGCAGCTCTGTCCTGAGTAAAGGGGAGGGGTTGTCACACACCAGTTGTGCAAGAACTTCAACTAGATTGCTGCTGATGCTCCTGGGTCTGGTGATTGCGGCTTGCTTCTGGGTCCCAAAATAAACAGCTCCATGTTCCTCTGTCTTCTCCAGGTTCTCCGTGGCGGAGCCAGTCAGCGTCCTTTGACCCCAAATCAGAACCAGCAGGGACAGCAGACTGATCCGCTGGTGGCTGCTGCAGCTGTCAATTCTGCCCTTGCCTTTGGACAAGGG
Organism: Falco peregrinus; assembly: GCF_023634155.1. Lineage (NCBI taxonomy): Eukaryota > Metazoa > Chordata > Aves > Falconiformes > Falconidae > Falco > Falco peregrinus. Next base: position 122,229,755 of record NC_073723.1, read on the forward strand.
CTGGCAGCAGGGATGCCAGGTAGGGGCTCCATGGGAGCTGCAACTTCTTCAGTGCCCAGGGAGATCTAAGAACATTATATCTTGTGTCTCTGCATGGTGTCACATTTGCCTGACATTCAACAGTATTTTGGGTTTTGGGTTTTTTTTTCCCCAGTTTTAATCTGTGGGTATACAGGGCATTTTTGAGAGTCTGTTAGATGTGAGCCTACCTACCTATGCAGCATTTAAGTTAAATCAGGGCTTAGATCCCTGAGTCACAGCTGAAAACAAATGTTATCAACTGTATTGCTGTCTGGGCGCATTAGCTGCTTGTGTACTCAAAAGAATTGATAGCTCCTATTGAAAGTTGATTTCAGATTTTGTTGTGGATCATGGTAGCTTATATGATCCTTATTTTAAAACCTCAGAGATATCTTAGTCCCATTCATTAGCCTTGTCTCTCAATACCTGCCAGGTGTTTGACTTGAAGGGGAAAGTCCCTATCCTGTTAATGATTACTTCCAGGCAAATACTAGTGTTTTAAAAACAAGAAAATCAGTAAAAGAAGCAGGGTTTTATTCTATATTATAATTCTGCAAGAGAGGAGCTACTGTATAAATTCTAACTTGGTTCCATGAGGCTGTGTGATACAAATGCTTTCGACGTTCAGTTATACAGACTGTTACTGTCATGGCAAAAGGGCAAACCTAAGTGTTTTGAATAATGTGCAGGTATGTCCAGCTGGTCAATGTAAAAGAGGATTATTTCGACCTCAGATCTCCTTGTTGGAAGTGTCACATGTTTACACAGGGTTTTTTTTAAGGTTTAAGAAGAATGTTGCTGTATTAAGTTACAAATAACATGCATGTTTCCAAGCAATCTACACATTTTCTTAACCCTGCATTTTTGGGGTTTTGGGGATTATATTTGCAAAGCAAATATTCACAGGAGCATTCTCTTTGTGACTCCACCTTGGAGAACCACTTCACTTCCAGGAAAAAGTTGTATTTAACTGTAGAATTATATAGTGAGGTACCTAAACAGCTATATACTGCTGAAAGTACGTGCTGTGTGTTATCACCAGCATATTTGATTTAAGAGTTTTTATTTATGTATCATAAAGTATTCTTTAATATATATGCCTTCAAAATACGTAACTTTAATTTCCATGTCTTGTTTGGGGGTTTGTGCACTCTGAAAACTTCAGCATACAGTGGGAGAGCTGGAAGTGCAGTGTGTTCACATATGTGAAAGGCCTCAGCACGTTGTACTTATGACAGAAAATAAATAGTGCTTTTGTATTTTAAGACCCTTTTTTTATCTGTGTAACTGAATTTACACTGAAGACAATGCTAGTACCATAGGTTCAGGGAAGGAAAAGAGTCTTCTTTACCTGAAAGTCTTACTACTGTAAAGTTGTAGACTGTTAAGACAGAATCCCCTCCCCCTGGCCCCAACCTTCAGGAGAGCAAAGCTGTTGTTGCTTTTTCTTTTTCCATTCAGATTTTGCTTCAAAAAATCCTGTTGCACCATACTCGTCAGAAGATGATTGATCTGCCATGTGTTGCATTGCTTGTTACCTTACCTGTGCACCTGCAATTTGCCTCTTCAGGTTACCCAGTGCTGGCTCCTGCTGCTTACTATGACCAAACAGGTGCTCTCGTGGTGAATGCAGGGGCCAGGAATGGCCTAGGGGCCCCTGTCCGTCTGGTAGCGCCCGCTCCAGTCATCATCAGCTCTTCTGCGGCTCAAGCTGGTGAGTCCCAGTCCCGTCAAGTGAAAATCTGTTCTGTCCCTGGCAGGGGGTGGACCTGAATTCCTCTGGGCTCTGCTGGCAATGATGACACACTTGCCCTCACTGAGATCCATCGCAGGGATTGTTGTTGAGAACATCCTCTGTGCTCACTGTGGGCTGAGCCTCCAGAACAGCCTCAGAGAGGTGGCGTCGTGTAAACTCTTAGTGTTTTTGCAGAGTTTTGTGACAGTTATTTAAATTTGTCTGCTGTTATCTAGCTTTCCACATAATTAAATGTTTTAGCCTGTGTAGGACTCCTGAATGATCACCTTGTATAAAATGTTACACGCCTGGCCTTTGCCGTGAGTTGTTTTGGGTTTTATTAGGGTTCTTTGGGAGTTCAAGGCTTTGAAAGGATTGTTTTCAGTCAGAATCTGCGTGTGTAAGCAGTCTTTGCCAGTGTTAGTTACAGGTTATAAAATGAGCCTTTTAATTGTTTCTTTGTTTATTTTCCTTGTTTATTTTGCTTTTACTTTGGAACTGGCTGATAAACAAAATACTTCGTTTTGACATTCTTAGCACTGCAAGATTGTGTTTTGTGCACTAAAGGACAATTTTGCGTATTTCAAAACTTGCGTTTCTTAGTTGGATGTTGCTAAGTGTGTGGCTGTTAATGATTTGAATCTTAGTTCTTAGGAGAAAGGGAACTCTTTTGTATGTTTGATCTATGTAGCTCTAATACTACAAGCAGCATGATAACTAGGCATTGTTGGTATTCAGTAGCTACGTGCAAGACTTGTGGAGTTCAGGTATAAAGTAAAGAGACTATGCAATTTGACACGAAAGAGAGTTTTTCATCCTGAGAGGAAAGAAAAAAATCTATAGTAAATAAAAGGAACCTGCTAAGTTTTAACTTGCAAAACTGCTATGAAAATGGATTTTTTCAGTCCATGCTTCCAATTACTTTCTTTCCAGCGGTTGCAGCAGCTGCAGCTTCGGCCAATGGTGCAGCGGGTGGCCTGGCAGGAACGACAAACGGACCATTTCGCCCTCTAGGAACTCAGCAGCCCCAGCCCCAGCCCCAGCAGCAGCCCACTAACAACCTGGCATCCAGCTCGTTTTACGGCAACAGCTCTCTCAGCAGTAATTCCCAGAGCAGCTCGCTTTTCTCTCAGGGCTCTGCCCAGCCTGCCAACACTTCCCTGGGATTTGGAAGCAGCAGCTCTCTTGGTGCCACGCTGGGGTCTGCGCTGGGAGGATTTGGGACCGCAGGTAAGAACAGCAACTTCTTCCTGGGGAAAAAGGAGATCATCAGATAGCTCCAAATGCAGCTAGGGGGCTTGTGAGCCACTGATACACTGAGCTGCTGAGCTCTCCTCTTCATGTATCTGAGGTTAAATGGAAATTCTCTTTTAGGGACTACTTTGGTTTTCAAAATCTGCAGCTCTTTCTGGTGCAGATTCTTTTAGTAGATGATACAGTTAGAAGTACTAAAGCAATGAATTTGTTTTGTTATACATATTATCAGTCGTTGCTTTGTTGCTACAGATTTAAGTTTTTGAACAGCTTTGAATTTTCTTGCCTTTACCTGCATGTGCTCAGTGGAGACACTGGGCTAACAGGAATTGGCTCGAGTGGTATCCATCCGTGTGCTAACTCCTACCTCAGAATAATGGCTAAGTAACTTTTCATGATTTTAAAACAACTGGTCTGAGGTGGTTTCTGTGCTTTGTTCTGTGAATTGTTTCTATCATACACAAAAAAAAGTCATTTATTGTGGTTGTGAGAAATGTTACGTATATGGTTTGTTTTTAGTTGGGTTTTTAGGCAGTTGGAGACAAAGATTCTTTCAGAATAAAACCAAACCAGAAAGATGTCTGTGGTTTTGGGGTTTTTTTTTCCTAGTTTTGTGGGTTTTTTTGAAGTAGAACAATTGTTTTAATTACTGCTTAGTCTTAGAGGTAGTAATTATGTCCTGTACTTTTCTGCTTTCGTCTGTGTGAAGGGCAAGTTAAAACATGCCTTTTGAACCTGCTCCATCAGAAAAGACTGAGGGACATACTGTCACTGCATCAAATCACAGTTTTAAATATACATTATTGTAAATATTTTTCTTAAACCTAGACTGAGAATTTGAACCATCTTGGATTCAGGTAAACATAGCATTTGCTTCTTGCACTTCAGTTTATTTAACTAATTGAATTCAATTACTAGTTTGCTCAATACCAAGATGCACAGACTTGTTTTCCCTCAATCCATGAATAAAAATGTGAGGCTGTTGCTTCTGGAACTTGTGTGCAGTCATGAAAAATGATTGGCTCACTACAGTTAACAATTTCACTATTTATTAGACAAGATTTTAATGCAAAGTTGTATTTTTTCCTCAAGTTGATAGTGCATTTAAAGAGTTTGTATTTGACTATTAAAACAACTCCTCAAAAAAATGTTGGGTTTATGTGTTAAGTTGAATTCTGATTTCCATCTCAATAAAGCTCGATGCAAACAGGAGCTGTTTTCTTATATAATGAGAGGTGAGCACAAGGATTTCAAGTAAGTGTACACGAAGCTGTACATGCTCTTAAGTAAACATGAATAGACAAAATCTCACATTGAATTTGTTTTAGCTGTAACGGCCAGAGAATAAATATGAGGCAGTGCTTGCAGGGTGATCTAATATCTTCTGTTAAACTAAGTGATATGCTTAGGAAGAACTTTGAAGTATTCAAACCTTCTTCTGAAGGTTCAGAAGCAAAGTGTTAAGCGTTTGTGTCCAAAAGCCACTTGTTAGCTGTCCTTTCATTCTGTCCCTTCCTTTGCGTAGATTTTTATCTTCTTGATCTTTCTGTCTGTAGGTTTCTGGAGCTGTATTTCTCGATGTGTTCTATAGGTAGAAAAACTACAAAACTATAAACGCAAAGACAGGAGTCAAGCTGGTTTTTTTAAATCAAGGATTTCTGCTTGATCATTAACAAAGTGGTTTTAGTTAATGCATTTCATTTGGGCACATGCAACACCCTTAGGAAAATGAAAGCCTGGTGCAATGAAGTTAATAGGTGCTGTTGTGCTGGCTCTCCAGCTATCCAGTTGACTCAGGCACCTTGTTGACATCACAAAATTAATTTTTCTTTCTTACTCTTTTCAGTTGCTAACTCCAACACGGGCAGTGGCTCCCGCAGAGACTCCCTTACAGGGAGCAGTGACCTGTACAAGAGGACATCCAGCAGTTTAACACCTATAGGACATAGTTTTTATAATGGCCTTGGGTTTTCCTCCTCCCCTGGACCTGTGGGAATGCCTCTGCCCAGCCAAGGACCTGGCCACTCTCAGACTCCACCACCTTCCTTATCTTCACATGGATCATCTTCAAGTTTAAACCTGGGTAAGGGCTACACTGCAGCTGTCCCAGCACTGCAGGGAGCACCTCGCTGCAGAGATGCGCACACTCCACGGCTGGGTGGGTGAGCTGCCTAGCTGCGGCTCTTATTCCTGTGGCAGGGTCCCTGCTTTTGCAGAAGTAGTAGGTGAAACAGCAGTTGTAGCACTTGTGTTATGGGCTTGTCTCTTGCAGTAGTTCAGCTGTTAAACAGGAAGGTTTCTGTATTGCCGCCTCTTTTTCCTCATCTCTAAATTACAGATAACAATTCCAAGTATTTGGAAAAACAGATCTTTTTCTTGTGCAATTCTTGTAACAATACCATTTGGTTTTTTTAATGCTGGATAAGATAAATACGTAGTGCTGATGCTTAAACTTGTCAAATGTTTTAAAATACCCATTAAGTTTTCAATAATAAAACTAATGAGCTTAGAATAAAGTTTCTTCTTTTAACCAAAACCTGCAGTGTTATCTGGAGCAGTTGCTTAGCTTTTAGCTGAGGATTTTGTGAGTTTGCTTTTGAAAATCTCCCATCGATATGGCCTTATCAAAGCACAGTAGTGCATGGGGGAGGCTAAGATACATCACTTTACACAAGCTATGTCTTCTAGAAGAGCTTCTAGTTGTCCCAAAGCACTTTACATGTAATAAAGTAAATCTTAGAATAAAGCAAATGTTAAATAATAAAGCAGTGCTCATCTGAACTTCCTGAAGTGTTCATTTCCAGGCCTCATAAACAAGTAAGATGGGTTATTCATTGCAACTGCACCAGATAATTTAGTACTTGCTCAAAATATCACTTTGTTTTGGTTCTGTCACATGTCTGTCTGGATTTAACAAAACTTTTGGTTATCAGAACAGTTTTCCATGCATATACACAGTCATCAAATACTATATTTATCATGTTTATTACATGCATGTGCAATAAATCTGATGCTGGCTAAAGGTTAGCATGGAATAGTAATGAATACAATTTTTTTGAGATCAAGTTTAGATTTACCATCTTTCCTTGTTCAGAGCTTTAATAGAATTGGAAGGGTTTTTAGCTTTATTTATGCAGCTGTACAAGCCTTAAGCTGACAGTTAAATAGCTACAGTAAATTAATGCTGAAGACTAACCAGATTCCAAGTCTGGCACTAGAAGTCTGTTGCCCCTGCAGGCAAACAAAAGAATGAATCTGAAAAACTGGATCAGAGAAAGGTTAATCTGTGTGAGAACAAACTCTGGAAAGAAAGCGAAGTTACCATTTACATAAATGGGTTGTGCCCCAGAGCAGTTCGCATGGGTCTTCCCACCTTGACAAAATATTCCTCGCCTTGTAGCCAGATTTCCTCCATGGCTGACTTCGTGCTTGATAATGCTGCAAGAAAAATCTCATCCAGAATAGCTCTGCACTTCTGTGATTTCCACCTTGAAATCTGTAAAAGATCATTTTAGTGTTTTTAAGTTTCTCTTTCACCTGTAACAGAAGACAGTATTACATGTAGTTGTGGTTTGCTTTGGTTATAAAATAAGTTCTACTGCTATAACAGCACAGTTTTTCCTTTATAAGAAGCTTGAGGCTGGCTCCTTTTCTATTTGGGAGTGATACCAGAAGTGGTTTGTGACAAAGATAATGAGGAGTATTTCTAAGTATCTAAAAATGAAAGGACAGATGGGAACCCCCACATGTGTTGTCTGCAAAAAGGGAAATTAGAGCAGTCTGGTTTAGAACCACGTCCTAGCATTGCATTACGTGGGGGCAGACAACCTGGGAGAGTCACTTCAAGTAACTTTGATTTCAGGGTTACACAATGACATAAGAAGTTGGCATTAAATCTGACTTGCAATCAGCAAATCTATGGTTAAATGCAGTGTAAGTTGTGCGTTTGACTTTGTCATGTCTCATGATGCACAAGTCAACCATTTGTTGAGTTTATGTTGTGTGTAAAGATTCTGCTCTGGCTCTTCTGGCTTTCTGAAGGCTCATAGCTGTGAAAAATGGGGTGTATTTATCAAGCTAGTTATTTTTCCTGGTGGTGTAAAGTGACCTTGTGAAATGTCTGGGCAATCACAAGTACCTGAAATAACCATGCAGTCAGTTCTTACGACAAGAACTACTGGAGGAGGAAGGTTGAGCTAAATGTATGCTTTAAACTCAAAGGTGTATGCAATATACGCAACTGTGCATAACTAGAACAAAGCAACTGTAAATAAATATGCACTTTTGGGTGCTAGAGGCAGCAGGGGCCCTCTTCTTCCCCAATACTTATCAAAATTATAGAATTATAAATTACTAAATATGTTCTTTAAAAAAATTCTCAAATTTAATTTTGGCCAGGTTACGCTTCACATCAGTTTGTGTAGTCCCACTAACAGTTTTTGTCAGCCCATGTGTATGTAGTGGTTTGATCCCAATAGAAACACCACGCTGCAGGCTGGGGCAGAATGTGTCTGGCTCTGGGTTTTCCCAGTTTGGAATGGGGATCTGGATTTTAATTTCTTAGAGACTTTTCTGGGAACACTGGCTGGGGAGTTGATAATCGGTTAGCTGTGACTGACTGGGAGGACTGTTGGGCTGGGTGGCTGGTGGCACACCCTGGCACCAGGCTGCATGGGGTGACAGATCGGAGCAGTGACACTGGGGGTGTCTGGAGGCTGCTGGCTCCTGCCCTTCCCAGCCCCGAGAGCCAGCGTGTTGTCCCCTTGGCTGGGCGGGCACTGCCTGATGCCTCTGTGCTGAGCCCTCCGTAGGGGAGAGCAGCAGGGACACTTCCACCTGCTTTCTCACAGAGACATCTTCTCATCTTCCTTTTCCCCCCCATTGTTCTGGCTTTTCTTATAGTGCAGACTCCTCCGTTGCAGAGCAATTTGAGGGCCTTATAAAAGTTCCCTGGAAGCTTGCTTAAGAAGTGCTTTGTTTTCAGACAGTAGCCTTTGTGTTTCTTCCCCTGTGTTTTCCTCTTGACTCATCCTTTCGTTGTCCTTTTTTTTTGTCCTCCCCACTCCCAGAATAAGCAATTTTTTCAGGTTAACGTCTGTCTTGAGTGTCCCAGCAAGCGCTGAGAAGATGACTTACCGTTTCAAAATAGGAAACACTCAGTTGTTACAGCAGCAGTGTGAGTCTGAGTAACATGTCTGCCTTGGAGTCCCCAGGATAGTTTGTGCACTTTGCCCTCCCCAGACACAGATTTTTCCGGATACATCCCAGACACTTTTAAGAAGATATGGTCGATATGTTCAGAGGCAGAACCACACCACAGCTGTCGCTTCTATACAACCTCCATGTGCAGGGTACAACACTGGTTTGCTGTCATATGTCGATGCAGAGTGCTTTGCACAGGGCAGTGAGGTGTTCGGACAATAGGATGTCTCCACACGGTTTGCAGACAACCCTTTTGAAGTTTGTTCTGGCTGAGTACACAGGAGAAATGATCGGTGCCAACATCTTGCAGGAGTCCTGTCACTTCTTTGGGGTTTTTGCCCCTTTATTCTACCCCAGCACCCCTGAGGGCTTCAGGAGCACCCAGCCTCCCTGTATTGCTCTTGAACAAGAAGCTGTTTTGTTGTAGATATTGGTAAGATCCCATTGGAGTCTGGGATCTGGCAGAGTCATGGGTCTTGCCAGCCACACACTGACATAAAGGAGCTTGAGGTGTTCCAAGGTTTCTGGCCTTTGGTGCTTGACAGGTGGATTTCAGAAGCGATTGCTGAACTTAGGAAATCTGTCCCCCACGGGTCTTTTAGTTCCCAGTATGATCTTGAACATCATGGGGAGACCTGCAGTCAGCATCTCCATCAGGAGAGAGAGATGGGTAGAAAGCTGGAGTAATTCATAGTTTATTTTGAATCTCCAAAATGATCAGATGGTTTTTCTCAGGAAACCTCTGACAGAGGAGACTTTTTCTGTACAAACTGTGCTTTTCCTCTTAACTAAGATAGATAACAGCATGAGCACTAAACCCTTTCCTCTTACAGCCATGTGCAGATGATCAGGAACTAGTTTCCCACTTTAGCCTGTTAGTGCTGTGACTTTTACTTGCTCCAGGCCTTCAAAAAACAAGTGGTTTCTGAGTTCTTTGAATGCCATGGAAAACATTATTATGCCACTGCTCAACTTGTCACTGTTGGGTTTCCTTTACCTGAGAGGTGACTTACTGTTCCTTTGAATATCCTGGTCCTTCCAGCAGTAAGGAATATCACATGGTCACTTTTTGGAGTTCTTGCTCAATTAAGAAGTCAGGTAAGTAGAGAAGATAGATGATGGCCACTGCATTGGCAAGGCAGTGTAAGAAAGCAAGAAGCTTTCAGGTGTCGAGAAACATGGAGGTTTGGCACCAGCTCTGGAGAAGTCAGAACAGTTTGTTCAGCTGAGAGACAGGGGAACTTAATTAGGCCATTATCAGATACTTAATTCTCATGTAGTGTTTCCTGCCTGGGAGCTTCCTTCAGTCATTGATGGCAGAGGGGTGCAGTTCACTCAGCTCTTTTTTTTAATTTCACTTAATATTTGTATTTCAGACACTGTCATGTGCACGGCTGCCAGGAGAATGTCAGTTCTCTTTGCGGACAGCCCTACCGATGTTTGACTTGAAGGTCTTCCCTCCTTTGCAAAGACTTCTTGTAGCTTTTTTTTTTTCAGGTGGTTTTCCCCCTCTGCCTCACATGTGCCTTTCAGGTGGCAGGTTCCCATGTGATAAGAACGTTTTTCTAGGGAGGACTTTTTCCCTCCCACCTGGGAAACACCCCTGTGCTGGCTGAAAGCACCGTGCGGTCTGTGGCCAGCAGAGGGATCCCGAGCCCGCAGGAAAGGGAAGGAGTGCTCATAGCTGGGGAGCATTTCCTACAAGCAAGGAAACAGCTTTTGAAGGTTTATGTTGGTGCCTGTCAATGCTTGCAGTTTGCTAACTATGTGATAAATCATTACCTATTCCCCATACACTTGTTACCGCCTAACTCAGTGGCTGCTTTAATGTTGGTGAAAATCTTTAGGGCATTTGTGAAAGCATGGGATTTTTAAGAGTATTTATTTATTGGGTTTAATTGATTTTTATTTAATAGTTATTTGCTTTTTAGATCCCAAATCTTTCTACTTGCTTCTTGCTGTTTTTTTCTTGCCTATTTTCATCTTAATTCTGTCCCCCACCCCTAGTACACTTCTTTTAAATCGTTCCTTCACATGACAGCAGGATAGATGGAAAAAACCCCGATGATGGAGGATAAGGTAGTTAGAAGTTGCAAGTAGTGGGATTGACATTTGTCCGGTTGGGACAGTTTTGACACAGAGTGAGAAACAGAAGTTGTTAGTCTGTTCTTTGCTGAAATCTGTTGCTGTTCCGAACTTAATACAACAGTGCCATGCAGAGGAATGCTTGAACATGTCTCCTTTGAAATTTTTTTTGGGACAGCTAAGTTAGCATAGTTGAGAGTATGTCCTAGTTGAACTGTGTCAGAAACCCATCTTGGAGGGAGAGGAGTAATTAGAAGTAAAATGGCACACACCGGTTGTAAATGAATCCCCCTGGCCACTTGATTTCATCAGGTGGCATACCTTTGTTTTTGTGATTTGCAGGAGGACTCACAAATGGGAGTGGCCGTTACATCTCTGCTGCTCCTGGAGCTGAAGCCAAGTATCGCAGTGCAAGCAGTGCCTCCAGCCTCTTCAGTCCCAGCAGTACGCTCTTCCCTTCATCTCGCTTGCGCTATGGGATGTCTGATGTTATGCCCTCTGGCCGAAGCAGGCTGCTTGAAGACTTTCGCAATAACCGGTACCCTAACTTACAGCTGAGGGAGATTGCTGGGCACATCATGGAGTTCTCCCAAGATCAGCATGGATCCAGGTGGGATTAAAAACCTTGTGCTATGGGAAGCTTTTGGGACAGCTGCTCTTTGAGTTGGCCTTGTTTGCAATTTGCATCACACCCTGAAGCAAAGAGGCAGAACAAGGAAAAGGAGGTGTGAAAAGCCATGTAGTGTAACACTCTGACCCTTCTTTTTAAACATTGCTTGGGAACAAATGCTGATACCAGGAGTTTCTCCTCTACGGAGGAGCTTGCTTGTATTGTAATTTGCTTGCTAGTCCCACTGGCATAGCTAAACTCATTTTAAAGAGCCATCTGGATGCAAGACCTTGCTGAGATCTGCTTTGCTTGGAATGAGGAGATTTTTTGGGGTACTGACAATGACGTGTGGCCATGGACCTCATGGCTCAATCACCTTGAGGTTTCAGATTGCTGGATAAGGCAACTGTGTTTTGAAGATTTGTTTTGCAAGAGTTTAGCATATGAGGCTTTTGAAAGGATTTGTATTGACAAATGTGGTGAGGGAGGGCGTATGTGCCAGTGGCATCACACCAGCCGTATTTTTCAGGTTTATTCAGCTGAAACTGGAGCGTGCTACCCCAGCAGAACGTCAGCTTGTGTTCAACGAGATACTCCAGGCAGCTTACCAACTGATGGTCGATGTATTTGGAAATTACGTCATCCAGAAGTTCTTTGAGGTAAGTCTGCATTCCCCATCAAGTGTTAATTAATGCCTGTTGTCCTAAGGCATTGGACAAGCCCATAGAAACACTGCTATTCAGATAAAATGGTGAGTATCTGTCAACACTGATGTCACCTCCCCCCTGGAGGCAGTTGCATCATTCCTGTTGGGGTGACTGAGGTGTGGGACTGGTAAAGATTCACCTAGGAAGTGACACTTGGCTTTGAGATGCAAAAGGTGTAGGAATAAATAGCAACATATCCAGGAGTTGTAGGTCCAACAGGACTCTTCAGGGATGCTGTGCTGAGCTGTCAGTATTCATGTATTTAGGGATAAAGAGAAATATTTCCAGTGAGTAGTATCTGCTGGGAGAAGGTGTTGTGTTTCATGTTAGGTTAGGCAGGCATCCATCTCCCCTTGAAAATGGTCTGTTCCTTCTCCACCAAGCCTTGGGGGTTCTTCTGTCCAGTAGTCTTGTATCAACCCTGTCAAAGATTAGTGAAGTGGCACATGTCACCCCGGTGGCTCCAGCACCTTTGACTTGAGTTTGTTTTGCATGTGTCAGGCATGTCTGACAGAAACAGAACAGGCGTCTGGCTTGTGCCTGTTCACATCCATTGAGGTGTGGTGTTTTCTTTGCAGTAGGCACAGTGTTTCTTCTTTAATGTGTTAGTGTGACAGCGTGGGAGGGCTGCTGGGCCACTTGGCCACGTGAGGGTTTTGTGCTTGTAGTTACTGGTTTTCATCTTCCCAGTTTGGCAGCTTGGAACAGAAGTTAGCCTTGGCAGAACGTATCCGTGGGCATGTTCTGTCCCTTGCTCTGCAGATGTACGGCTGTAGGGTGATCCAGAAGGCCCTTGAGTTTATTCCCCCAGACCAGCAGGTAATTGTAAGTTTCAATTTTAACTTTCTTCTTGATGTTTACTGTTCCTTGCCTTTTGGTGACCTTCTGTTCCTCTTGTGGCTGGTGTTTTTTTGTTTTGGTTTATGGCATGTTTGTTACGTTTGATGTGCATGATAAGTATGTGACATGCTTCTTGGGTCTTGTTGTCATCTCCTTGTTTCACTTAACTGGTAATGGTGTTGGTTCTCTGTTAATTACCTGAAATCAGATTATGTATGTAGGAGAAACTGAGAATGATGGTGAACTAGAAGACATTTTTAAATCCCTTGAAGGAAGCAGTGCCAGAGTTTTGCCTTTAATATTTGCTGAGATATCACTGCTTTGATATGTGGGTCAATATTCTGCTTTCCAGCAGTGAGATGTACAAGGAGCAACTAGTTCCTGTTGAGCCAGGCCTGGCATTGGAAAGATGTGGATGATAGTCAGAGTCCCACTCAAAGCTCATGAATAAAGCAGTTCCTCTAGGGTTTTAGGAACAATGAATTTAGATGAAAAATAAGCTAGGCAAGCTAGCTAATAAAGGTGTTAGGAATCGTTATACAAGGATCTCAGTGTAGGTTATTAAATTAAAAAACTGAAAGAGGCTTTAGGAATGCTCGTTCCCTTTGGGCTGGGCTAAGCTGTTGCCTTAGTGTGTCAGCAGGGTGGTGCCCAAGCTCCAGCACTGCTGGTCAGAGTTCTCTGTGCTCCTGAAATGCTGTTTTTCTATCAGTTGCAAAACTGAATGCATCCAGTTTTGTAGTGTGGTTAAATTCCCCAAAACTGTCATTCTCTATTTTCTGTTTGTGAAGATTTTAGTCTGCATGTGGTACATTAGTCATATCTAAACTTTTATCAGCTCGGATTCCTTAATTATCATACAGTATTACCGTGCCCTGTGTAAAAGAACTAGCAAGTTCTTATCCCAGTGCTGATCCCATTTTAGAGAAATATAAAGCTGACACCTGAAAACTTTGTGAAGTCTGGGCATTTTACATTTCTGTCTCTTCGAGGAGAGCAGAGGAGAAAATGGGGGATGCACAGTGAAGTTGTGGATCAGTAAAATTTCTTAAATTTGGATAGTTAATTTGTAAGAGGACGCTTAAATTCAATGAAAGGAGTGCTTCATCTTCATTTTGTAGCAGTGTTTTTCTTGGTGGTTTCTATAGCACAGCCAGCTTTATCTCAGGACTTGGCCACAGGAAAACTTCCAGTTTGAAAGACACGGGTGCATCCTTCATACCTTTCATATTCTTGACCACATTTAGCAGTGAAAACTTTACATTTTTCGGCCATGAATCCTGGTGGTGCTTTCTGTTTGTCTTTCTGTCCTCTTAATAGAATGAGATGGTACGGGAGTTGGATGGCCACGTCCTGAAGTGCGTGAAGGACCAGAATGGTAATCATGTGGTGCAGAAGTGTATTGAATGTGTGCAGCCTCAGTCCCTGCAGTTTATCATTGATGCATTTAAGGGACAGGTAAGTCCTTGACCAAGATACTGACTCTCATTCTTTGTATTCTTACATGTTGCTTTGAATAGCATGAGAGTGACTGTAATTTATTCAACTATTTTGAATTTTAAATTTTAGAAAGTATCAGTTGAAAGGTTTATGCAGCAACGTTAGGGAGCCTAGAAACTCTTTGGTCATGTCTCTATTATCATTTTTGTGCAGGTATATCACAGTAAAGCATCCTTGAAAAAATATGTTTTCCTGGAACATCAAGTATTTTTTGACTGATGGAGGGGAAAACAAGTCTTTCACTAATCCATCTTCATAGTAAAGGTGGTGAGCATAGTTTTGTGATGGGTGTAGTAAACTTTCATTATGATCCTTGTCTGCAAGGATGGCTTAGAGGACTGATGTTTCCCAAGGGTCTCAGACATGGGGAAAACAATGATTTTCACCTAGAAAAGGGCAGTTATTTGTGCTTCGTTCTCCTGGGTTTTTTTCTGGTATTCTCCCCTGAATTTGTGTCCTGGATATTAATTGCATAGCTGGCTTCTTTATTCTACCTGTAGTCAGCTTGTCTTCCATTACAAAAGCGCTGGTTTGGGCTTTTCTAACTTTAACTTAATTGGCTTTGGTGGGGGACTTTGAAGTATTGAGGGTTTTGCCACAGGGGTGTGAGGATAGCCTGGGGCTATTATAGCAGGAACCAGGCTTTATTAGTTCAGCTGCTCCTGGAACAGCTGTGGAAGTGGGGACTTGCTTGACTGTCAAAACAAGGAGGATTCTAGCTAGAAACTTGCTCAGCAGATTTACTGGTTAAGAGTTTAGCTTTGGACCTTCCACTAGGGAGTTAGGCAAGGCAGAAATACCTCTGGGAACTTGGTTGATGGCACTGATGTTTCTTTGGCCAGCCATCTCAGTTTCATCTGAACTCTGATATGGAAGATAAAACATACTGCCTCAAGACTTTTTCTGCAGTTAATTGCACTTCCAAGTCCTGTTTTCCTGTGCAGCTTACTCAATAATTACTAAAAATTTGTAGAATGTCAATTTAACTTCACTGCTTGGATTTGCTACTTTTGTTAATTTTAAGCAACCAAATAGGACTTTGTGCTTTAGACAGAAAACTACAGCAATAATAAAATGTGTCATGTTCTTACTAACAGATTTGGTAATCCATTAGAAATGAGAAAGAAGGTTCTTTGTTGTCACATCTCCTAAGCACAGTTAAGGCTTTTTAACAAATCCAAATAGTTGAGGAAAATCCCTTGCTGAGCATTTTTAACCTTTCTGGTTCATACCATTTTCTGCATAGCTTTAAAATACATAACTGGCAAACAATATGCTGGATTTATTCTTTTGAAATAGTTTTTTAACACAGCTTATAATAATTCTTGGTTGTAAAAGAGCTCTTTTTATTAATCAAGAGGCTTTACCATTTGTTTTCCTGTTTCATGAATGGGGAAGCTAAAGCACAGGTAGGGATGTGATGTGCTGGTGATCACCTAGTTAGAGCTGTGGCAGTGGGTAACAGATGTTTCCAGTTTCAGTTTATGTATCTGGAGCTGCCATTACCTACCGTGCCTGGGAAAAACCACCACATGTTCATCTAATTCCAAAAGATTTCTAGGGTTCACAAAGGCTAACAGATGTGTTGCTACCTGTGCTTGCCTGTCTTTGTTGAACACAGGTTTTTGCGTTGTCTACACATCCATATGGCTGTCGTGTGATCCAGAGGATCCTCGAGCACTGTCTTCCTGAGCAGACCCTTCCCATCTTGGAAGAACTTCACCAACACACCGAGCAGCTTGTTCAGGTCAGCGTGGGAAGGGAGAATGTGCAAGATGTTTCTTGATTACTGGTTTGTATTAGGAAAGCTCCCAGCAGCCTATTTGGGACTGCAGCTATAGTGCTGCTGGGGTCAGGTGAACACAGGGACTCCGTTCCTGGGAAGGAGTGGGAAGGAACGCATCAGGCAAGAAATGCATCGTATCCAGCCAGTATCAAAAATTGTAGTTACTTTCCTTTTTGAAAAGAATCTTGAGTGGGTGTGTGTCTTAATGCTTTCACTCCAGAAGTTACAGTGCAAGTAACATCTAAAGGGATTTGATGTGAAGAGCCGATTACTTCCAGGAAAAGAAAGTGCCAGGTTGTTGGGGTTCCTAAAATGTGTTGGTTTTATGCACACCCCCTTCCTAGCTGCCTTTCCTCTTGTATTGACATTCCCTGTTGAAGGACATTGGTTTGAGTTTTATAATTGGTGCAAAGATGTAGCATTTTTACCTCCTGGTAAAACTCTAGAATGCACATTTTTGTAGAAGTAGAAAGTATTTATGTGATTTGTACAGTAGCTGTTTTAATTAGTGTTTAGTTCAAGTTTGTAAATCTTAATGCACATTGGGAACTAGATTGATATTAATGGTTCCTGTCTGTGTTTTGTCACATGCTTCTGCTATCTCTCAAACAGGATCAGTATGGGAACTATGTTATCCAGCATGTACTAGAACACGGTCGGCCTGAGGATAAGAGCAAGATTGTAGCAGAAATTAGAGGAAACGTGCTTGTGTTGAGTCAGCATAAATTTGCTAGGTATGAATTTGTTCTTTAAAGTCTCCACACCCTGTGGGAGCATGGGCACATGCTAGAGTTGCAGAATAGTTAGGGGTGGGGTGTAGGTAGGTGAAAAGAGGTGAAAATAACTTCTTGCTTAACAATGGAGTGCTATTTATAACTGCTTATAAACTGGGATGAGTGACTGGCAGGGTAACTTTTACTTGTTATGAGTGAGGGTGAAGATCTGGAAGAGTAGGTCTAATCCAGGTTCCTGAACTTGACCAAGAATTTGTGTGTGGTGTTTTCTTTATTTTGCTTTGGTGTTTTTTTTAAGTGGTCGCTATCCCTTAAATAATAACACACCATAAGAGCATTTCACTGCCCCTGGGATGCTGTCAAGCCACGAGGGAATTTGGGAAGTCAATATAGCAACAATTCTTTTTCATCCCACTTTTCATGGAAGAATCGGGGCTTTTTATGTGCTAAGTCTTGCCCTCCTTTTTGAGATATGCATAATGATGTCCTCTCAGGGAAGCTGCAGCAGTCCAAGGTTGTTAGTCCGCATGCTACAGAGCTACACATGGGTGGAAGCAAAATCAGAGTACCTTAGTCCATGTCAAGAAAAAGTAATACTTTCCACATCCATAAATTCATTTTGTGTGTGTTTCTAGCCATTTGAACATGAAGGCTGAGCTCTTAAAAGGCTCAATATTCCCCCCTTTTGATAAGTAAAATAGTGCTTTAGTATTTATGGACACAAGGGAAGTGTAATATTAACAAGAATTAGAAGAACGTGGTCTTAATGTTATTTCAGATTCTTTCTCCCTGACTTGCCTTACTCTGTTTTCCTAAACTTCTTTCCAGATGGAGCGTGAATTAGTGTAGGATGTCCCAAGCTGAGCACTGGTTGTGGCAAACCACTTGGTGATTTTATGATGCAGTCAGGGATGCAGAAAATAAGACTAGCAGAACTCTCAATCCCCTTTCATATATCCTATGAACCTATTAACTTGGCTTTCTGGAGAGCAGAGACTAGTCATGTAATAGATGCAGGAATTCTGGAAGTTCCCTGCCTTTGCTAAAATCTTTCGTACCTAGGTAAGCATTTCCCTGTTATAACCTTGGACCTCTGTTCCCGTCAAGCTCCAGTACTGAGAAAACCAACGGAAGAACAACTCTCTGCTTCTCTAATGGCCACACCAGGAGAACAGATGCTGATCTCAAATACAACATCATCATAGAGTTACACAAATTTGGGTGAAATAAAACCTGAGCAGGTCCTCCAAATTCCCACTAAGATCCCAAGTGCCTTGGACTGCTCATCTTTTTCATGTTGCTGAACTTATGTGCCAGCACGTGTCTCTCCCAGATGGTCTGCCCTTGCTAGAAGTGTAAGAGAGCTCCCTGGGGTGGAATGAAAAGCCCAGCAGAGATGTTGCACACTCACAGGTTGTCCCTTTATTGTTACAGCAATGTGGTGGAGAAATGTGTTACTCACGCCTCCCGTACGGAACGTGCCATGTTGATTGATGAGGTGTGCACTATGAATGATGGCCCTCACAGTGCCTTATACACCATGATGAAAGATCAGTACGCCAACTACGTGGTACAGAAGATGATCGATGTGGCAGAACCAGCTCAGCGGAAGATTGTCATGCACAAGGTAAGCAGCTGCCATCGATTGATAAGGATGTAAGGCTTGTCGCTGCCACACTGGTTGCAGAGAGAAAATAAGACTGAGATGATTGCTTTTGCCATTAGAATTTCCTAACGACAGAGGTATTTCAAAGTTGTGTGTTTCAGTAGTAGCTGAAATACGACAGTGTGAAATAAAGGTGCCATTTGGACTTAAAACTAGCTGGTTGCTTCTAGCAATCTTTTTGACCTATTAACCTAGTTCCACGCTTGTGGTATAGCAAATACTGCTGAAAAATGCCAAGACTTACTGCAGCCAGTGCCATGGGTTGGTGCCTTGCAAGGGTCCTCTGAAGGTCTGGCAATGATGACACACTTGCCCTCACTGAGAACTGCGTTCACTGATGAGAGCAATTCTATGCGCTCAGTGGAGCCGAGCCAGACCTTGGCAGACCTGCGGGTTGCGTTTCTGAGGGCTGCCCATGCTGTCTTGTTGCTTCACGTCCCTGCTTTGTAGCCCTGATAGGGACAGGCGGGTTGGCTGGTAATGCTGCACTGACGGGGCGTGTTGCTGTAGCACCTGAGCCTGCAGCCATTCATCAGATTCTCTATTTCTCAGTTTTGAGTGCGGTTTTGATGAGAGATTTCCACAGTTAGCATTATGCTGTGGTGTTTAAATGCGTAACAGTTTCAGGACTTAATTATTTGTCAAAAGGAAAGACATTTTGGAATTAAATAATGCATTACTGCCAGTCCTACCTCCCAAGGCTATGTGCCTGCTGCCCCCCCAAGGGCAGGAAGCTGTAAAAATCAGGTGACGTCTTCATTTTCCTGCTTTTAAAGGTCACATTTGTGGGTCTTCATACTTGTAATGAATGGGGGAAAAAAAAATAGGCTTTTAAATGTGTAGTAGAACTGAGATTATTTTCTTCAGTCACATGTTTTAGGGTCTGTTACTCTGTGAAAAACAGCTGGTACTTTCTTACTAGAAATAAAATACTAACACTATCTTGGAAAAACCTGTATTTACTAAGAGGAACTGAGAGGAGTGTCAGGTATTCAAATCCCAATGAAATCGAGTGTATTTAAGAAACCCTGAGTAAAATGGACCGAGCGATTTTTCTGTAAAAAGAAGTGGGTATTATCTGTGTAAGGGAGCTGATTTTTACCCACACAGGGCAGTCAACTGGTATATAAACAACATAAATGCAGCTGAAATAATCTTCAGGGAGGTTAATTCTTAGGTTTAGGAATCATTCAGAGTAGTTCTTTTAAATCAAAATCTGTACTGGTGCAAAAGAAATGATGAATATAATTAAATAAAAATGTATGGCAAGGGATATACACAGTTTAACTGTAGCAGAATGACCTGTGGATTTTGCTAATCTGTATATAGAGAGATTTGTATACTGAAAAATAACCCACCCAAATGATCTCTACTGACTTGTTCTTTTTCCTGTCAAGCGAAGTCTTTTGAATAAAATGATAATTAGATTATCAGTGTGGCTGTCAAAAATAAAACTGGGATGACAGCTTAAATAGGACTGAGTGAAGATGAAGATTTCAGCTATGCTATCAAGCTGAGTGAAAGCCTGGGAAAATTGAGTGTATTGACTGTTGCTTTTGGACTGTGAAAATTGCTATTAGTACAAACGAGCAGTTTGTGTTATTGTTAAAGACAGCACTTTTATTGAAAAAAAATAATACTGAAAAGTAACTTAAACAGTTCTATTAGTTAAAAAAAAAAAGATCTTGGAAATGGAGACAAACAAAGAGCAAACTGTTGGACCTGGGAAGCTTTACTTCTGCTTAACCTCAGAGCAGCAGTTTTGGAGGTGGGCTTGGGAATGGAAATGGGATGTGTGGAGGGCCAAGACATAAATTTATGATTATTACAAGAGGGGTCCTTGAAGTGAAATAGGAATTTAAACGGCTAGAGGCTGAGCTGATGAAATGGATGAGTTTGGGATGGATTTCCCATGGCAGTTTTATGGTCAGTCTTGGTGCAGGCGAGTAATGGTGGTGTATCCATGGGGGGAGCAGGGAGTGTGGTACACCATGTGCTGGCTGGTTTCTCACCCTGTTTGCAGCTTGTAGGGAGTCCATCGTAATTGTGTTATTACAGGAATGTGCTGTTGGTGGGGGATATTTCTCATCTAGCAATTAAAAGGAATTGCTCTTATGTCTCATTCCTCTGAAACTGTCCAGGAGAACTTCAGCAGCATAATGGTACAATGCAAACAGCTTTCCTTGTTCAGGTGCTCTGGCAGTAGAGGTGGTTTTACTCTGGCTACAGTAATGACAGTGCCATTGAAAGTGACTTATACTCTGCAACAGTGTGAGCGGGTGAAGTTTGCTTCCATAGACCTCTTCCCTGCTTAAAATAAGCATTTTAACTGTCAGGTTCAGAAATTAATCAAGAATTAATGCTGCTTGCCTCTCCCAGTAGCTCTTTCAGCTGTGCTGCTGAAATTCCTACCAGCAGCTCTTCCAGGCTTGTAGCAGCTCTGAAGCTCAGCCTGTAGCCTGGAAGGAGGCAGAGGACCCCGCTCGTGTTCAGCAAAAGCTGCTCAGCCCCACTAGACCCTTCTGACGCCTTTTTGACCTTAGTGTGTTTGCCCCTGGGCTGGAGGCAGAGCATCAGGCACCCTTGGGAAGCTTGAGCACCCCAGTGGTCATGTCTTTCTGGCTCCCTCTCTTGGGACAAAGCCCTGTATCCATCCACACACTTGGATCCAGCTGGATTCCAGTAATACGGCTCAAGACGATGCCACCTGCTTGACCAGAAGTTCCTCCTAAAAATAACATCCATGAGTTAAAGAACATTAGCTTGATTCACAGTAAATGATGTGATTACAGTAAATGGCATTTCTGTGGTCTCCTGGCTGCCCACTGGTGGCCAGCCCCTCTGGCCATGGGGCACCCAGAGCTCGCTCGGGATTGACGTGGCTGTAACTCTGGTTCCGAAGCTTCACCCACTCTTCTTTTATCTCTAGATCCGGCCTCACATTGCTACACTGCGCAAGTACACCTATGGCAAACACATTTTGGCCAAGCTGGAGAAATACTACATGAAGAATGGGGTGGACCTGGGGCCCATTTGCGGGCCACCAAACGGTATCATCTGAGGCAGCGCACTGGGGAGGAGCTCACTGGCCATCCGGTTTCTACAACCAGCAACCAGCGATATTCCAGTATACAGTTAGAAAACATTTTATGGTTGCTAAACCGCTAAAAAGAAAAAAAAAAAAAGCCTTTGTAAATTTCTTTAATTTTATTATGCATAACGTACTAATTATTTTTTTTAATTAACTAATTGCCCTGCTGTTTTACTGGTGTATAGAATACTTGTACATAGGTATCAAATGTACATGGAAGGCCACATTTTTGTTCACTGTTGTATCTATATTCCAAATGTGGAAACTTTCAGGGTGGTTGGTTTGAAGAAAACAAAACCCCCCATTTTTAATTCATCTGCCTTGCAGGCAACCTTTTTGCAAATACCTGGTTTTTTCTCCTTTTAGTCAAAAGTCAGCAAGAAGTTTGAATTTTAGTTAAATGGCACAAATGATGCATTTAACGCTGTTTATAAATATTTAAAAATCAACTTGCTAAAGCTTCAGTTAAAAAATTAATTAAGTTTTTGAAACGTTTTAATTGCCTTTTTTTTTTTTTTTTCAGTTTAACATGCAAAAGGAGGTAGCTTAGCTGTGGTTTTGGGGAGGAAAACATATGCACCCAGAAAGTTTTTAAAGTGAGGGGGTGGGGGGGTGGGTGTACTTGTTTACTGCCTACTCTGTTTGTTCTGTTAACATTGAGAGACACAATTTGATTATTTAGCATGAGGAAAAAAAGAAAATCCAACTCGGCTTTGGTCTTGCTTCTATAAATATATAGTGTATACTTGGTGTAGACTTTACATATATAAAAATTTGTAGTATTTTCTTGTTTTGATGTCTGATCTGTATCTATAATGTACCCTAGTAGTGGAACATACTTCTGACTGTACAATTGTACATTTGTAAACCTCTGTAATGTAAATGTGGAGAAGTTTGAATTGACATAAACCCGTTTTTTGGTAAGAAAAAAAATTAGCAAAACCTGTGCATTTCAGTGTATATTCACACCTTTTATGGTCGTAGCATATAGTGTTGTATATTGTAAATTGTAATTTCAACCAGAAGTAAATTTTTTCTTTTGAAGGAAATGTTCTCTTTATACAGCCTAGTTAATGTTTAAAAAAAAAATAAATGCTTGGTTTTATTTGTCACCTAGTTGAACAGTAGCAATCCTTTCTAAATGTTATACAAAAATTATTCAGTTCAAAATAGTGTTTTTTTGACTCTTAAAAAGTAATGTTTTGCTTATTTTGTGACAGTAAGAAACAAAAAGTGCAAAAGTACAGGATCCCCTAGTTTTCCTTACAATCAGAGTCCCTTTTCACCTTGTAAAGTGTGAATCACCTTCCCTTTTTGTACAGAAGATGAACTGTATTTTGCATTTTGTCTACTTGTAAGTGAATGTAACATACTGTCAATTTTCCTTGTTTGAATATAGAATTGTAACACTACGCGGTGTACATTTACAGAGCCTTGTGTATATTTCCAATGAACTTTTTTGCAAGCACACTTGTAACCATATGTGTATAATTAACAAACCTGTGTATGCTTATGCCTGGGCGACTATTTTTTGTAACTCTTGTGTAGATTGTCTCTAAACAATGTGTGATCTTTATTTTGAAAAATACAGAACTTTGGAATCTGGCTTTGTGTTTGCTTCCAGCATGACAGAGTGCCACCCCCACATCTTTTTGCCTCTTTATTTTATTTAAGAGCAGCCTCCCCGTGTTGGCTGAGGGCAGCTGCGCCTGCTCTGAGCAACAACAGATAGATGTGGAAAACGAAGAGTGGAGTGACCCCCTGTCTGTCACTGCTTCTCACTGCCACCATCCTCATGGGCTCTGGCGTTTTGGCTCTTTGGATTCTGCCCCTTCTCCTCTTTGAGCACATCTAAACCTCTTCAGAGCCCACACAAACTCATAGCACCTGCAGCCTCCATCCTCTGGCAACAAGTTGGAGGTAGGCAGCCACCCTGCATCTCTGGCTCAGTTTAAGCAGAGCAACTTGGCAAGAGGGGCCGGGAGTAACATCCCCTGGTACCTCTTGTCTTCTGCTGGTGGTTTCCTCTGCTGCTTTCACCCTCCTGCCCTCTTCGCACGCTGGGGCTGGTGCTCTGCAGAGCTGGTGGTTGTGCAGAAGCCATTTCTATCCTCCTCCTCCTCTTCGTGCTCTGGGGTGTGGGGAGGAAGGGCGCTCTGAGGGGCCTGGGGAGCTGCACCCAGCAGCCAGCGTGGGGGTGTCCCAGCAATATTGGGTGGTGTGATGTTTCCTGGCTCACGGAGAATTGCTAGAAAAGCAAAGCAAAGTGCTCAGTGCGTGTTTCCTTGGAGACTTTCCCCAGTCCCAAGCTCTCCTGCCCAAGAAGTGATGGGATGGGAGCCTGGTGCTGGACTGTGCTGCTTGCCTTTGTCACATCCCACCCCTGCCCCCAGTGTCTCTGCTGCCGGAGTGGTGTCTGTCCTTTATTGTCGAATTCCCTGTCACTGAGAAACTCAAGCTCTGCACGTTACATCCCCTGTGCCCTCAAACAGGGCTCCAGCTGGGACCCTTGCTTGGGGAGCAAGTCAGCCACCTCTCCCCACCAGTTTTCCTCCCTTTGCCCGTGCACAGGACCTGCCCTGTCCCTGCAGTGCAGGTTGGCGGCTCCTGGTTTTAAAGACCCTTTTCTGAAGGTTATTGACAGAGTCATTTGGGAAATCCTGAGAAGTCTGAGCATTTGTGCAAACAGGGTGACATCTGATAAATTGATGGAGGGGTAGAAACTTCCTGTCTTGCAGGAAGTTAGTTTTTTGTCTTATGCATTAAAACATTTGATTTTGGAGAATGTATCAAATTACTGATCCTTCCCACGCTGCCGTTTCCTTCTGCTTGCCCCTCAGCAAAACCCCGTACCCCTGCAACTCAGCAGCAGTTTTAATCTGTTTTCACACTCATTGTTAAATGTAGCAGAGAGTTGACTTGGGCTTTCTGACACCTTTTTTTGCCCTGGTTTTGGAGCCAGCCTGTGCCTCTGGGCCAGGCATCACACCAAGCCATGAGCGTATAGGAGGACTCGGGTCCCACATCCCAGAGCCTCTGGGGCTCCTGCTGTTGCAGTTTTTACAACCCTTGTAGCCCTTACAGCCCTTACAGCTCTTCAATGCTTTGTTTAAACCCTGGTGCTGAGCAGCTCAGCCAGGCAGCAGCGTGGCTGTAGATTTGGGGCACAACGTGGTGAAAGCAAGGGATATATATGTATATTTCAAGTTTAATTTAATTAGCATTGAGCATGTGTATCTCAGGTGGAGAGCAGCGTGACAGTCTCCCCAGGCTCCCCGTTTCCTCCTGCAGACACTCATGGGTCCGTGCCTAACACGGGCATCTGTCCCACCACGGCAGCGCAGCAAAGGTGTCAAGGATGGGTTTAGCTCCTGCCCAGACCCGCAGGCTCCTGCTCTGTCCCTGAGCTGGGAGGAAAGATGTGGCCAGCATGGTTGGGGCTGAGCCTGGGCAGCTGTCCCCTGGCTGGTGGTGCTGGGCCTGCTGCGGTAAGGGAGGGGGCACGGTGGGGGCTTGCCGGGAAGGGTACAGCCATGTCGGTCTGTGCGGGCTTTTAATCATGAGCACGGCTGTCGGCTGCTGCTGGAGGAGGGAAGCGAAGGGGTCCAGCACATCAGTGGATTCCATCACACCAGTGGGGTCCATCACATTGGCTGGGGTTTATCACACTCACCCTGACCCGACAGAACCGGACCATGGTCGCAGTGGGGCAGAAAAGGACGCGGTGGCAGCCGCGCCGCACCCCCCGCGGGACCCCGACTTGCTTGTAGGGGGCACCTCTCTCCCCGTCGCTCCTCAGGGGCCACCGCTCGGGTGACAACCCCTTGGTGGGGACCTACGGGGCCTTCTGCCTCCAGGCTCCATCCAGGGGCAGCGGCGGAGCTGCAGGGGTGGCCGCGGCCACGGCGGGGCGGTGCAGCCCCAGCAACGCGCCCCCGGCCCGCGGCTCCACGCTCCCCTTGTCCAGGGACCCCTGCCCAGGGACTCCCTGCCCCAGAGACACCCCTGCCAGGGACCCCGCCTTTGCCCCAGGGACCCTCCGGCCTAGGGATACCCCTTGCCTCAGGAACCTCCCCAGGTCCCCGCCCCATCCCAAAGCCTTTCCTCGGGTTTTGCTCTCCCCCCCCAGCTTCTTGCTGATGATACTAGCGCACTTTAAAAAAAATATTGTTAGCTTGGATCGTTCTAATTACAGCACAATTAAAACAGAGAGAAGTGACTCAGGTGGGGACCTCGGGACAGACCCCCTCCGGCGATGTTGCACCCCCCAAAGAGGAGGGCTGCCCCGAGTGCCCCACTGGGAGGATGCTCGGCCGCAGGACATGCTCCAGGCCACGGGCTGCATCTCCATTTTTAGCTGAATTTGGCCGATTTCCCCTCCTAAACCGGCGATGCTGGGAAGGCAAAGCCCCTGCCCCAGCTGCTCCCCCTGCTCCCCCCTCAGCCTGCTCCCCGTGTATATTTTGGATTCACATGAGGGGTTTTATGGGAAGGCGAGTATATATTTAGGCTTTTCAGAGAAAGCATGCAAACGCCATTCAGAGGAGTTACACGTGTGTGTGAGGAAGGACTTACTGATGCCCCATCCCGGCTCATCCCATCTCACCCAGAGCCACAATCTCCCGGGCCCAGCAGGGTGACCGAATCCCCCAGTTCGGAGCAAAGCCACCACTAGGTGACCTGGCAGTCCCCTGGAAGCCACTGTCATGACCGGGGACCACCCTGTCCTCTTAGCCCATTGTTGCCCCCTTTTTTTTGTGCTGAGGGCAAGTTCCGGCCCTGCCCAGGGGGGGTTCCCCCTCCCGGGTTGTAGCCTGGGGGTGGCCCTGGCCCCAGCACCCACCCAGGGGTGACCAAGTGTCCCACGGAGGGAGTGGGCAGAGTGGGGGTCCCTTCCTGGAGACAGATCCCAGGGCCTCCATCTGCCCTGGTGCCTCTCCCCCATCTATCCTGAGGTGACCTTGTCTGCCCCAGGACCCCCCACCTCCCCCTGGGACTCCCCAGTCTCCCCTTAGGTCCTCCCAGTCTGCCCCAGCTCCTCCCATCTCCCCCTGGGACCCCCCAGTCTGCCCCAGCTCCACCCATCTACCTTTGGGACTCCCCAATCTGCCCCAGCTCCCCCCGGGACCACCCAGTTTGCCCCATCTCCCGCTGGGACCCTCCCAATCTGCTCTAGCTCCCCCTGAGACATGCCCAATCTGCCCCAGCTCCACCCATCTACCTTCGGGACACCCCAATCTGCCCCAGCTCCCCCCCACCTCCCCCCCACCTCCCCGTGGGACTGCCCAGTCTGCCCCAGCTCCCCCCATCTCCCCCCGGGACCCCCCCAATCTGCTCTAGCTCCCCTTGAGACCTCGACAATCTGCCCCATCTCCCCCCCCATCTCCCCCCGGGACCCCTCAATCTGCTCTAGCTCCCCTTGAGACCTCCCCAATCTGCCCCATCTCCCCGCCCCCATCTCCCCCCGGGACTTCCCAGTCTGCCCCATCTCCCCCTGGGATCCCCCACTCTTCCCCAGCTCCCCCTAGTCTGCTGCCGATCTCCCTGGTATTTACCTTTGGGTTCCGAATCTGCCCCCAGCTCCCCCATTATATCTACCCCAGAGCCCCCCCATCTGCCCCAGCTACCCTATCTCCCCAACCCCGCCCCCCCCCCAGTTTACCCCAATCCTTTCCCTACCCCAGTGCAACCCCACCACCACCCCACACCCTCCGGGTGGCGGGGCCGGTCCAAGGCGGGGGGGGGCCGGTGCTTCCTGCAGGGCGGCGCAGGGGGGACGCGGCGGGGAGGGCGGCGCGGCGGCCCGCACCCACACCGCCTCCCGCGGGCGGCGGCAACAAAGGCCCTTCCCCGCCCCCGCCGCCGCCTCCCGCCGCTGCAGCCGCCGCCGCCGCCGCCAGCGTCCTTGCGGCAGGAAGATGCCCGGGGAGGTGCCGCCGCCGGCGCCCCGGGGGCTGCGGAGCCTTGCGGTGCTGCTGCCGCTGCTGCTGCTGCTCAACGGCCGCGCCGCGCTGGTGAGTGCCGGGGGGGCGCGGGGGGCCGGGGGGCCATCGGTAGGCGGCGGGAGGGGGGTAGGCATCATGCGTGGACCGGCAGCGGGCGGGGGGGACACAGGCAACGGGCTGGGGGGCGGCGATCGGTATCGTGCGTGGAGCGGCAGCGGGTGAAGGGCACCGGCATCGTGCGTGGAGCGGCAGCGGGCTGGGGGCACCGGGGTGTGGGGGGATAGGTATCGTGAGTGGAGCGGCAGCGGGCGGGGGACCGGTACCGGGCTCGGAGGGGGGGCACCGGCATCGTGCGTGGACCGGCACCGGGATGGGGGGGGTCGGCATCGTGAGTGGAGCGGCACCGGGACCGGGGCCGAGCTCAGGGGGGCGCGATCGGCATCGTGAGCGGAGCGGCAGCGGGCGGGGGCCGCGGGAGCGGTATTGGATTGGGCGGGGGGGTCCGGCACCCGCTGGCCGCGACAGCCTGCCCTGGGCCCCGCACCCGGCGTGGGGGGGGGTCCCGGAGCCGCCCCCCTGCGCGGCTGGGCTCTGGGGCACCTGGCTGGGTGGCTGAATGGGGGGCTCTGGGACTCCGCCGCCCACGCTGGGGCTCGCCCCCTGCTCGGGGCTGGGGGGCGCCCACCTCCCCGGGAGCTCCACTCCCCGCCCCCTGCCCCGTGCTGCCCCACCGCCACCGCCTGCACAACCCCCCGAACCCCTGCGCAGCCGCTGCCCGCCCGGGTGCCCTCTTCCCCTGCGCCCCCTCCCCAGGCAGGGGCTCAGCCCCGGGGTGCGGGCAGGGCTGGGGCAGGGGCTCAGCCCCGCAGTACAGGCAGGGCCGGCAGCAGCTGGCAGGTGGGGTGGGGGGCGGGGTGCCCACACCCCCCCCCCCCCCGGTGTGCGTGGGGAGTAGGCTGGCGGCAGATGCCATTTGAAGGTCGTAGGGAAACACGCTTTAAAAATGACCCTGTGAGGGGGGACAGGGAGGGAAAACTCGCTCCTGCTTTGTGGCAGAAGAAACGGGGGGGGCGGGGGGGCGGTGTTGCCCCATCCCTGCCTGTCCCCCTGCCTGCCCCCTGGAATCGCCCTCGCGGCTGTATGGGGTAAGTGCAGGCAAGCCCTGCCTGCTACTCGCCCCTTGCCTGCGTGGACATTGCCCCGCTCTGCACCGGCTCTTCCCGGGAGGTTTTCCCAGCCCTGCCCATGGGAGGGAATTTTGCTACTGGCAGGAGGAAAGGGTCCATGGCTTCTCGTGGTACTTCCAAAACTGCTTCTCCCCATGGCCAGCATGCTCTGGCTGGGATACCCTCCATCAGAGCCCCCCTGCCCACTTCCTGCCTATACCCTGCCTGCGCCCTGCCCTGTGCTCACTCTTTGCAAGTTGCTTACAGGAGCGTTTGGGGGAGCCAGGGTGGCTTTGTGGGGTACTGGCTGTTTAGTGATGCTCTATGGAAAGGATCCTCCTGCAGCCAGAAGATGCTTTTCCCATGCAACCAGCACAGCCCAGAAGGAATGGGAGAGTGTAGTGGGGGGGGGGGGGGGGGGGGGGGGAAATAAGGCTGCCTATTCCCCCCCTCTGTAAGAGGGGAAGAAGTCCCAGGGCCTGGCTGGTTGCCAGCGGGCAACCTGCTGTATTCAATAATCCAGAGCCCTTCCCCATCCTCCTGGCGTTCTGGTTTGTGGGCACTGCAGGATGGCACCCTGATTTCTGTGAGGCAATGGGTGCATGTGGGGTGTTTGCCCGGCTTTCCTGGCAGTGGTTATTCCCCTCCCAAAGAGGCAGATGCAACTTTAGTGTTTCCGAGGAGTCTGCTGAGCCGCTATGGAGGAGACCATCAGGTGCGTGATTTACTTGTCTGAGTGACAATAAATATTGTGGCTCCCGGTGATGTCATGCCATGAATCAAAGGGCAGTTTATTAAACTGAATATTGCACTTTGCTATTGATCCGGGGAAGCCTGAGCTCTGCTGACAGCTCCCTTCCATCACTGGGTGCCTGTGGCAGTGAGAGGTGAGTGTGGCTGTGCCAGCACCTCCAGTACCTGTGGCAGGCATGGGGTCGGCTGCATGGGTGCTCACTGCCCTCCCAAATAAGCATTTCCCCTTCCCCTTTAGGGAATTTTAGTTGTGGTTAGTGGATGGTGATGCAGGTGGTTGCTGGCATTTGCTAAGGATAATTAGGCAGGAAAGGTTACAGACTTGTTAAATGCCAGGATAGGAGCGGTGATGGGATGCTCCTGGGCACCACAGAGGCTGGGGGAGGGAGGCGGCTGCTTCCCTCCCTGAAGGATGTTCCAGGGGCTATGGGGCATCCTCACCTGGAGGTGACCAAGGCCTCTCCTCTCCTCCTCTTTGCTGAAGTTTTAAAGTCGTTTGGTCTTGTTGGACAATGTCTCAGCTTCTCCGTGGGGTCACCAGAATGGGAACCAGTGGCTTGGCACAGCTCTGGTACATACCAGCCAGCTGTGGTGCCAGTGGCGTGGGGGATGGATTTGGGGACCCTCGTGTCCCTTGTGCAGTTGTGCAGGCAACTGGGTAACGCTGCCTGCAAACCCTGTGCAGGATCCTGGTCGCTGCCAGGGAGCCCTTCTCCAGAGCAGTGCCTGGAGAAGTAATTAATGTTTGCATTGTGGAGACTGGACAAATAACTCTGGCTCCTGCTGGTACCTACCCTGTGAGCTCCTGGGGATGCACCCAGTGCTGTGTGTCCCAGCCCTGGCCCAGGCAGTGCAGAGGAACACGGCTGCCAGTCTTGTGGTGTTGCTGAGGGTCTGGGAACCATAACGAGTCTCCCGGGAATTGACGCTTCCCTTTGATGTTGTGGTGGCTTCGATCCCGCTTGGCCCTGTGTCTGTATCTGTGTTTGTATCCGTCTGTTGGGATTGGTCCCTTTAACCCTTTGTGTGCCTCTGTGGGAGGGCTGTGGGGCAAGGCCTGCCTCTCCTGGCAAGACCCAATCCTGGCAGTGGGTTTTTCCAACAGCGTCATGGACATGGAGGTTTTGTTTTAGCCAGGATTCCCCAGGGCTGGAAAGCTCACAAGCTCACCCTCTGCATCACTGCTGACCCCCATCTCCTGCTCCATCACTTTGGAGCCAGCTGTGGATGGCTTTGAGGATGAGGTCTTGAACCGAAGATCCTGGCAGCTGGGTGGAGAGGAGCCCCTGCGTCAGCTGTGCCCATGGTGGGGGTGAGCTCAACCCCTTATTAGACACTTGAGAATCCAAGAACAAGCTGTTTTCTGTGCAGCTGGGAGAGCTGGCTGCTCCCCACCCTGCAGACCACACACAGGCCGGGGTGGTTGCTGCTTCCTCCTCTTCCTCCTTCGCACAGGGCCTTGGTAGGGAGCTGGGATGCTGGTGGCTGGGAATAGTTTGGGGACAGAGCGGGGAAAGGGCAGTGCCAGGCAGCACCACTCGCATTAATTAGATGCAGGCAAAGAGCAAGCTGATGAGCTTTAATCAGTGAGGGTGGCCTGTGCGCTAGGCTGCAGCGAGGTGCTGGGGGAGTGGGTCCAGCCAGCCCCGTGTGACCTCAATTACAGAGAGCATCGACTACCTGTAACCTTTCTATGTGTCCTGCGCTCAGGTCCCTGTCCCTGCTGGAGCTTTCCCTGTGGTGACTCTGGGGCTGGGCTACTTCGGGGCTGGCCTCATCCTGCTCCTCTTCACAGGGTACTGGGAAGGTGATTTTGCTTCAGTCCCACAGTGTGTATCTGAGGGGCTCTCCGGGCGAGATTCAGTGTGGTATGGCATCCCTCGCTCCTTGCAATCCCTTAAAATCCATCCTTGGCTGCATCTGAAGGGATAATGGGGAATGTGGGACCCAGAGATGCCCCGTGGCCCCTCAGAGGTTTGAGTTGGATCAACCACCTCCCCCTGCAGAGGATCTGGGGGCTTACCCCTGCAGCCCTGGGTCCCACCAATATGGGGGTTTGCAGGGCACGCTTGTTCCCATGAAGTCTGCCAGCAGTCAGGGGTTGGCAGCTCCCCGGCCAGCCTGGCACGGGGGCTGTGGTAGGGTCTTTCCCTTCTGAGGTTTGTGGGGGCTCCAGGGGCTGCCGTGAAATTGTGTGGCATGTATTGAGTTTGCTGGGGCTCAGCCTGACTCCCAGGGGTGTGGATTTGAGCTCCCTGGTGTAAACTGGGGTAATGTGGTGGTCAGACCCAGCCCCATTTGTAGGGACACCCCAGCTCTCCCCCTCCAGCCGCACTCAGTACCCAGCTCCTTCCTCTTACGAGAAAGAGGTGAAGCAAGATCATAAGGAAATTGAGGGAAAAAAAAAGAAAGAAAAAAAAGGGGGTCCCAGAGCTTCTTAAGGGGTGCAGGGTCCTCTGGCCACTGTCCTGCCTGTATGTGGTGTGGGGGTTAAGTCCACAAGTGTCCCTGAAGCTCCTTTTCCCTCAGAAGAGCTGTGGGAGGTGGTGGCAACCCTGGGAGACGGCAGCGGGGCTGGGGGAATGCCCTTCCCTGTCCCCACACAACGTGAGCTGGGTACCAAACCCTGCCAGGCTGTGGCCTGGGAGACTGCCGCCTTTCCCTTCCCGAACCTTTAAAGCTTTAAAACAGTTTTTGGTCAGGGCGTTAATTCTGTACCCACACCCTCATCCCACCGAGCTTCCCCCATGCTCAGAGCGGGGCAAGGAGGCCTGGTCCGATCTTTTCCTTGTGTGGCTCTGAGTGGTTTTTTTGCTTTTATTCTGCTCCTTGATGCGTGAACCTGGCACTCAGCATCTCTGCAAACCCAGCCTCGGTGCTCAGGAGGTGGAGAGCCATTATTTGTGGGGAGAAATCCCCTTCAGCACGGGGATTGCTGTCCCCTGGGACCAGCAGGCAGGGGTACCTTCCCCAGAGCTGTGGTCCTCAGCCCCTCCCCACGCTGGTTAACGCCTGCATAAGGCTCCTTTGGCTCAGGACCCTGGGGGGCTGCTGGAGAAAGATTTACCCCGCAAAACCGGTGATGCTGTCGAGCCTCTCATGGGCAGAAAGGGGGACGTGCCTCTTTTTCAGCCCGGCAGTGTCAGCCTGGCCCCGGCAGAAGATGCTCATCCCTCCCCGGCTGTGTCCCTGGAGACGGTGCCACAGCACGTGCACGGAGGGAGGAGCAGCAGCTGCCGGAGAGGGTTTCCCAGCTTTTCCATCCTTGCTTTGTGCTTTTTCCCTGTTCCCTTGATGTGGTGCTTTATAGCAGGGGGAAATATTTCCCATCAGGAGTGTCCAGCAGCCCTTTGCCTCCCCTGGCCGTGGCTTTCACAAGCCATACGTAGCCAGTGCCTGGCTCTGGGGAGAGCGGAGGTGGGAGTAAGGGCAGCGGGGTGAAACAGAGAGCTTTTTGTGGCAATGCATACATCTTTCCCAGTTAATTAATTTGACATTTACGCCGAGTTTCTTGTGCAAAGCTCCCAAGTGTTTTGGCGACCTTCATGAGCAAGGGCAAAGGCCCCCCTTTTGTGCCCAGCCCTGCGGGGCAGGACAGGAGCTGTTGGAAGTCAAGGCAGGAGGGAAGGATGTGACTGGATCCAGGCAAAGAGTGGCTCCTGGGGTTGCCAAACTCAAACTGGTTGCAGCATCTGCCCTGACAAACAGTGTTTTGAGGGGTCTTGCTGTGGTCAGGAAGGAATGGAATTGAACCTGGGGTCATGCAGGTGGCACAGGGATGCTCCTTTTTGTTGTCAGGATGGTAAAAGCATTTTTAGAGCTGGTTCTTTCAAAGCTTTTTGTTAAAATTACTGGAAAAGTTAATTCTGGTTAAACCAGTATTTCACTCAGCTGTGGCAGTGTGTGAAATGCATTGAGCAGATGGAGGAGACAGCATCTATCTGGGGGTGAACAGTACCACTGCATCCCCACCCTGGGAGTGATGCTTCCCAAAACTTGCATCCCCCTTTTCCACCTCAGCATCCCAGAATAGGTGATTCTAGCTCTGTCCGGTCTGGATCAGGATGTGCACTCTGCCTCAGCCACGTGATGTGCCCCTGCCAAAAGGGAGGCTGCATGTGTTTACATCTCTGCGGTCACAATGCAAAGCATTTCCCTCCTTCGGAACAGCTTGGCCACAGTTCAAACTACTTATTTCAAGATAAAAATAACAGCAGCAACCTCAGGGTTGCTTCTTCTTTCCTGGCCAGTGGCGAAATAAGGAGTGTTTTAGCAAGAGGGCAGAAAACCTTAATGTGGGGGAGCCTGGGCATGTGTCCCCACCACTGCAGCCCCAGTGTGGGGGACCTGAATTGGGGCCCATTGAGGTGGAGGAGGCTAGAGCTGGGACAAGCATCGTCTCTCAGGCAGCGTGGAGCACAACTTGTTGGCAAAACAGTTTATTTGCCAAAAAATGCTGTTTTCTGGAGGAGGAGGAGAGCGGAATGAAGCTATTTCATGAGCCGCGTTGGTTGGGCTGAATAACTGCTAAGGAAGGCGTGTAGTCCCAAGTGTGAGTTTGGCTTGGTTTATAAGTGATGCTCGCGTTAGCAAATGTCACAAATATAGCAGAGGGATGCATTTTGGGGACAGAGAGTGGGAGTTTTGGTCCAAAATGGGCATTTAAAAAAAACCCTTAATTATTTCTTATTTTTTGCAAGGAAAGCTATAACTGAACAGAAAGCCCCTGTGTTTCTCTCCTACCCCAAAGCAGTTTTCCTTGCAGAGGCAGTGAGTGGTACTGGCACAGCGTGCACAAAGAGCTTTACTGCCCCAAACTAGGTGTAGGTCCCCCATTTCCAGATCATTTAAAGCAAATTTTGGTCCACTGGGCTCCTAACAACTTTTCTAGGTGCTGCCTGTCCTGAGAATGTCTGTTGTGTCTCGAGATGCTGCTGGGAAACCTCTCCATCGCAACCCATGAAGATGAATCAGAGGAAGCTGGAATAATGCATTTTTTTCCCCATTTTGGAGGCTTTCTGGCGAGTAACATCACTCGGCCTTTAATTTTCCTTCTCCCTTGTACACAGGCTCCAAGTATATTTGCTCAGTGTTAGGTGAGGGTGTCGTGGGAATCTCCTGCCACCAGGATGAGGGTACTTAAGAGCCAGAGCTGAGTGTCACGGGAGATGGCACTTATGGGGAGCGTGGGGAGGAAGCAGGGACCGGCACTTAAATGCCTCCAAAGCCCTGGCTCTGGCCCAGTGGAAAAACCCAGAGCTGCCAGGTATTTGTTGATGAAATGGGATGATTTTATGCAGCTCCGATGATATTTTCACCCGCACCCAGGAGGCTGCTCTGAGTGTGAGGTTCCCTTTTTTGGAGGTGCTGGGAGAGGCAGCTGCCATGTCCCTGTGACTTTGGGGTGCTTTGGTCCTTGGACGGTGTCACCACCCCCTTTCTCATTGCCTCCTCCAGGACAAATAATGCAGCACATAATAAATCAGCTTTGCAGGGCACTCCCCTCCTCCTGAGGCCTGATGAGCTTGGTGCACCCCAACCTGGGCAGTGCGCTTGGGTGCCAGGGGCTGTGACCTGGAGCACCACATGGCACTGATGAGCGCTAATTAAGCCCTCATTAACTACCAGTGACTGCAAGTCTGTGCCCTGCCAGGGTGTGTGGAGCCCTGTGCAGTGCTGCTGTTGCCTCTGTCAGAGAATGATTACAAACATCCCTTGGAAACCTGGGGGGTGGGGGATCCTGCTGTTAATGAACCTGCTGTTAATTAGGGAGCGTGCCAACACGTATTTACTGATGGAGAAATCGGGGTGTTAAACAAGGACCTGGGCATCGTATAGGCACTCAAGGCATCAGGTGTAGCAAGCTGGGGTGAAATGGGGCTCTGTGCTGGTCTTATGGCCAGGGGGCATCATCCCCCCACCGCAGGCTCCCCGGGGACCTGTGCATGCCAGAGCTGCACCCTGCTGGGCTGCCCAGGTGAGCGGAGCTGCCTGGGACATGGGCCCCAACAGCACCCAGCCTCCGTAATCGATTAATCCATTGTTTTTGTTTTCTCCTGGCACTGAAAGGAGCTGTTTCTCCCCATTTTTCAGTAAATAATTGTTTTGGGTGTAACTTGCTTGTTAGCTGCCTGGCAAGCTGCAATTAGGCTGTGGGAGAGGGCTGTAGGGAGGGTTAGCAAGCTGGCCTGGCTCTTGGGGTGTCCTTTGTAGCACTGCAGCATCTCCTGCAGCATGGAGTGGGGTTGCTGGGGCTGCAGGGGCTTGCTTTGCTGGGCAGGAACCCTAGGATTTTTGGGGTGTTAGTGATGAGCCGCACCCCTCAGTGCTGTAACTGGGGTGATGCAGCTCATTCTTCCGCTTTGCCCTCTTGCCATTAATTGGGTTTAATTAACGTCTGCTCCTCCGACTCAAGGTGCCTGTTCCATCTCCAGGCTGTGGCATTTAAAGCCATGCACAGGACCTTGCAGTGTGGGTTGTGCCATCCCCAAATGTCCCTACATAGGTGTCCTTAAAGCCACCACTTGTGATCCCCAGGGCTGTTCGTGTGGAGGTGGGTAGATGCTCTCCATGCCAAGGGGATCATTGCAGCATTCTAGATGGGAACAGCTCCTGGCTGTGGAGGATCCTGAATCCCTTTATTTTCCATGGCGAGAGCTCTTCAAGCACCCAGCCAAAGGCTGGAGGGGGAGAGTGGGAGGAAGGCTCTTGCTGCTGTGGAGGAAGAGACAAGGAATCCACTGAACGTGGCATGGGGATCAGATGGGCATGGCTGGGTTTGCAGGGATTGCCTGGTACCCACTGGCTGGTCCCTGGAGCATCGTCCCTCATGGGGATGTACGCATCCCTATGGACATTTCTTTGCTAGTGGCATCCCGCAGCAGTGCCCACCACGTCTGGAGCAGCTGTGCCTCCTTGTCTTTGGGCTGAGCTCAACCAGACTGTGCCTGCTTACTCTTGCAGTAAAAAGGGGCTGCAAAGAGTCAGCAGAGAGGATGCGCCATGAGGGTCTGCATCCTTGGAGCAAGCCACTGTCCTCTGTTGGCATGAAATCCTGTGGATCTCCTGTATGTTCAGGAAATGCCCCTGCTACATACGGGCTTGCCCAGCCAGAGATGTGTGTGTGAAGGATCCTGTTTACCAAATCTGAGCTCACTCTGCAGCCAGCCAACCTCTATTTGTGTGTGTAGCATCCCAAACAAGACCAGAAATAGTCTGAAAGGCACATCCGTTGGGTAATTTCAGTTGAGATGTGAAAAGGTGAAAAAAAAGCCTGGTCAGACTCTGTGCAGCAATCCAGCTTCAAACACACCCAGACCTGGGAGGAAATTGAAATTACACCATCTGTAAAGGGAAGGCAGCAGGCAGGGGTGGCTGGGGCTGAAGGAAGCAATAGCTCTGTGTTCTGGCTGCTTCCTGCCAGAGGAGCAAGTTTTTGGGTCTAAACAGTGACTTTTTGTATCTAAATAGATGGAGCTGTCTCCTCGGGGTGCTCCTTTCCAGTCCTCAAGCAGGTGTTGTGCTGGGCTAAAAGCACCAGCGAAATGACTGAGGAAGATCAACCCCGTGGGCTCCTCTGTATAGACCCTGATACAATATTTGGTAAAAAGAGTTTATTTCTGTTTTTTTCATTTGGCTGCTAGTCCCACCAGCCTGGTGTGGGGCGAGGATCTGGCTGGGGCCATCCCGGCTGCAAAGCACCTGGCAGTATGGGAGAGGGTCCTGGGAACACAAATGTGGTCTTTTTTTCCTTCTGACCTAGCTCCAAACGCTCTGTTTGCTCTTACCAGCACAAGCAAAGGATGCTTCTGCAGCCGGGCTAATTCCCCTGGGGCCATGCATCCTAGTGCTGTAACCTCTGGATGAAAAGCATTACTGGATCCATGCCGAACAGCTTCATGCTGCTAGCAATGCTGGGACAGGGGAAGGAGCAGTTGCTTTCCATCGGGCAGGGATAGGGTGACATGCCCCTCATCCCCATGTGCCTCGTGCTGGCAGGCTGCTGCATCCCCGGGTTTGGGAAATGGCTGCTGCCTACAGGCAGCCGGGCGTCCCCTTCCCATCCCTCTCCCCCCTTATTTTCCTTCCTTCAGCCGGAGTGTTTTGCTTGATGGACTGTATTAAAGTCAGGACGTGAGGAGGACAGGCTGCCAGCAATTAAGCTGGGCAAGCCCTCCCCCAGCCGGGTGTGTGAGAGGAGCAGGGCTGGACGCCAAGGTTTTGGGGAAGGGACCATTTCTTCCCTCCTGCTCCACTTTGGATGCTCAGAGCAGATGAGGGGCCACATGGGGTGAATTTCCCACCCCCTGGGAAATGCTCTTGGTGAAATAGGTTGGGTTGGGTGACTGCGTTTTTGGATAGGAGCTGCAAACCAGTGGCTGGGCTGTTCCTGAGCCTCTCATCTGCAACTCATCCTCTTTGCTCCAGATTTGATCTAAAAAACTCCAACTCTCTCCACAAACCCCCTGACCCCCAGCAGGTGAGCATCCCACACCTTCTCTCCCATGGTGGTGCAGGGGCCCAGTGGTTTTGGGACTGATTCTGGCTCCAGGTGGGATGCTCACCCCAGCACCCACCACCCTGCTGCAGGCATGGGCTGGATCCTGCTTGTCCTGGTGCAATTCCAGCTGCTCCCAGCAAGCACAGTTTGCCTCCAGCTATAAATAACTCTTGAGAGCAACAAAGCCCCCAGAGGGTTTTAAAAACTATATGGTTTTCTGCAGCAGAAAGCCATCCTGCACAGAGGCTGGGCAGTGGGATCCCCTTCTAGGGATGGGGGGAAGGAGAGGATGTGATGCAGGGGGATGCTGACTTTCCATGTGGATACAGGGCTGGATCCTCTCCCTGCAGCTGGTGTCCTGGTCCCTTTGCACCCTGGCAGCACCCAGCTGCTCCGCTCCAGGTCTTGCTTCCACTGAGCATCAGGAAAAGTTGCTGTCTGAGCACAGAGAAAAGGGACATAAAACATTTATAGCCCTTGAAAATCATCAAGGACATGTCTGTCTCTGTTAAAATAGCAAGAGGAAGGGGGGGGGGGGGAAGTCCACTCCAGCAACATGGTTTGTGTGCTATTCCAGCTCTTTTCCAAGTGCTTCCCACCCTCAGCCAGGGTTGCAGTCTCCCTGCCTCCTGCGCTCCCATTCGGTGGCTCTGGAGGATGGGACAAGGTCTAACCCCCCTCCCATAACCAGGAGTACCAAACCGCTCTGAAACTCCGATCTTGTGTCTCTCCCGAGCACATTAAAAGCTCAGTCTTGACATAAAATGAAAGGGCACCAAGAAGTTAATTGGGTTCTTTCTCTTTGGTTTTTGCAGCAATATCAGAGCGGGTTCGGTGCCTCCTGTGTGTCTCTGGATGCTGTTAATTAGGGAAGCTCCATGACTGAAGTTCTCCAGCGCCTTGGCCAGCTGCAGAGGGATTTATCATGTGCAAACGGGTCCTTCCCCACCCCGGGTTGTGGCAGGGGTGAGGATGGGGCGGGAGATGAGGGAAAACAGGCACTCCCAGAGAAACAGGCCAAATCCTGTGGATGAGGGGGATTTTGATTTTGCTTTGCTTGACCCAGTATCTTCTAGGGGAAAAAAAAGTCCCCATTTCTCCAGCGAGCGGCAAGGCCCACGGGTCACATTTGTTTGCTCAAGCCTTGTACTTCCCTGCTTAAAAATCAGTGGTTTAGGGATTTTCATGATTTTTTTTCTTCTGCAAAGGTTTTAACCTGGCTGAGGAGCATGGCTGCTTCTCTGGGGCAAGAAGATGGAGGTTCAGGGTTCACTGTTGCTGTGGTCTGGGCCTGGGCACAGGTTGGGGCTATCCCTGCCATAACACCCAGCGTCGCAGCATTTTGTGTTACCAAAGGTTTTGGGGACCAGACTTGTTGTGGCAAAGAGCTCTGAGGGTCTGCACACCTTGGCTAGGTGGCTCAGGGACCAAATGCTTGGCATGGCACAGCTCCAGCCTTCCTTGTATGTGAAAGAGGAAAGAAAACCTCAGGAGGGGAAATCCGGGAGGAAGAGCAAGTCTGGGTGAAACAACCAGCAGGCACTGGGCAGGCAATGCCCAGGGGCGGCGGCGGGTCCTGCCTGTGGCCAGAGGGAAGGATAGGGACCTGGAAAGCCACATTTTCCTGGAGCTGATGGTCCCATTGAAGTGTAGGAAAGTGTTTCCTGGAGAAAAAGAAGGAACCTGTTATGAATCCTGGCCTGTTCTGACTTGAAAATGAAGGGTTGGTTGGTGTTTCAGGCTAATAAATGTCTTGACTTTTTAATGTTTTCTTTTGCAACAACATGCCTTTCCGATGCAATCACACCAGTAGTGAAACCCTCTTGAAAATCTTCCTGTTTTGTAAAATCAATATTTTGGGCAGTTTCCCTCACCCACGGGGCTGTGAGAGCTTCTTGGGGTCCCATTTTCAAGCTTTGCCTGCTGACTTGAGATGGAAATACTTTTCCAAGTGCAAGGTGAATCCTTTGACTGAGCTGGGAGCTGAGGCTTTGAGGAAAACACAGTGTGTGGTGGGAGATGGTCTTTGCATGGAGATATTCTTCCTTACAGAGGCCAGAAAGCTTTCCCCAGTGGAGCAAGCTGAGCGTGAGATGAAACAGCCCCCATGGCTTCTGCTGGCAGCTGCCAGGGAGCCACAAGCATCCTGATGCCCTGGGAACATGCTGCCCTGGGGTGGAGTTCTCCCTGCTTTTCCTCCTGGTCTGATGGCTTTTGGGTTGTGGGTGAGAAGAGCTGCAGGGCTCAAAATGGTGAGAGTGGGCACTGAGTGTAGTTGGATGGTATTTGCCTGGGGATGCTAGTCCCCATCCCCATGCAGCGATGCTAGGGTGTTTGACAATCCCCCTGCAGGGTTGCTGGTACCTCTCCTGTGTGGGGACACTGGTTCTCATCCCCACGTGGAGAAGCTGGGATATTTGATAGTCCCTCCTGCAGGGATGCTGGTCCCCATCCCCACGTGGAGAAGCTGGAATGTTTGACAGTCCCTCCTGGAGGGACACTGGTCCCCGTCCCCATGTGGAGATGCTGGTAGATTTGACAGTCCCTCCTGCAGGGAGATGCTGGTCCGTGTCACTGTGCAGGGATGCTGGTTCATTTGACAGTCCTGCCATGTGGATGCTGGTTCCTGTCCCCCCATGAGGATGTTGGTATGTTTGACGATGCACTCACCACACACCCTCAGAAGAGGTTTCTCTTCTTTCTTACCCTCTCAACCCTCCCTGGCTGGGCAGAACGTTTCTCTCTTTACTTCATTCTCTTCCTTTTATGCTTTCAGCCATGGGGCGTTAAAGCAAAGTGCTATGGGTGGAAATGAGAGGCCTCAGGTGCAGTGAAATGCCCTCCTCTTGCATTGGTTGTTTGTCCCTCACCTGCTTCCAGGCACTATATCTGAGAGCTGGTTGAGGTGGGTTTTATTTTCTTTCTACAATAGTAAGTTTTTCTTCAACAGCGGAGGCTGAAAGCTCTGAATAGCTCTGAACAAATAACACAAAATGTGTCAGGAAGGGATGTTTCCACCAGAAGGCTAAAGCTGCTTTGAATCTTTGCTATTGTAGAAAGATGGAGCAGAAACCTCCTTCCTGCCTGGATATTTGCCGAGAGCTGCTCAGGCTGAGGGAAACATTGGTGTGAAATGAATATCAGCATTTCTCCCCTTGGGGACTTCCTGGTGCAGTCCTTGATTCAGACGCGCAGATGAATGCTGCTAAACTGCCTGTGAGCAGGAAGGTGACCAGAAGTGGTGGATTATGTTGTTGGCTTTGGTGGTTTTTTTTCTTAACAGAAGAAGCCACATTTGTATGGAAACCAGTTGATTTATGTGGTCCTTAAGGGATGGAGCATTCCAGAGGCAGTGGTAATAGCTTGTTGCTTTATGCTTAGTGTTGCAAAAAGGCTTATAAAACTAAAAATAGCGCGTAGGGGGGGTGTGTGGGTCTTTGTACCATGTGCCCATCTTACAAGAGCCTTGTGCTGATGGACTCTGGAATGGCAGTGAGGACCGGGAGATGGAGCTGAGCCCCACATGTGATACGCGTGGGAACTGGGTCCTGAGCTTGCTCAGAGCTCTAGAGCAAGTCACAGCAAGCGTGTGAATAAATCCGATGGGTGCTCTGAGCTCACTGGTCCCTTCCCGTAGGTATTGACGCTGGCAGCACTTCAGAGGTGTGAGCAGACATTGCATCCCCCGGGAGCTGCTGCTTTGGGTGCAAAAACCTGGGGATGCGTCAAAAGCGGGACTCCCAACCTATTTCTGCTCTTCATGGGGGGGTGGGCTGCTCTGAGGGGGCCAAGCTGAGGCCGCTGCAGCCCCCAAATGCGCCCACGTCCCACCAGGACAGCAGGAAAGTAGGTCGTGGCCGAGCTGGTGTGGCGGGCTCCATCCTACATATGTAAATCGGGTCTATTTATGGCTGCTCGAATGACTGCAGGCTCAGGCGGCTCTGAGCAATACCTGGCTCTGTCCCCGCCACCAGGCTTGTCCCGGCAGTGCCTGGACCTTGTGCGTGGGTCCAATCCTCTTTCCACCTCTGGGGTGAACAGTGGATGCTCATGGATCTGCAGCTTTGGGATGAAGCTTGGGATTGCCTCCCAGTCCAACTGGGCAGGGAAAGGGAAGTGAAACCTCTCCCCCAGCTCCTGGGATGGGTGCTGAGCTCCCTCCCTGCCACACTCCCTGCCTGCTCACAGCAGTTGCTTGTGGATCCCACCTCGTCTTCACGCTTCCCACTGTTTTGGGTTTCTTTAATTCCTCCTAGTGATAGAGCAGAAAAATCCCTTTAAAGCTGTATTTGCAAAGCACGAAGCTTGTCTGGGCAGACTTGGGGCATCTCTCCTCTCTCTCCATCCCTGTTAAGGGGTTGGGGCTCCCTCCAATTCCCCTTTAACCCAGCACAGGATTACTCCAGTTAATCTCCTTCAGGCTGGAGTCCCTCTGAAAACTGGGGCACGTTTGCATTTGGCAAGTGCAGCAGCTTAATCAACATCCATTACAATTTCCATGACAACTCCTTGGGAAGATGAGCAGAAACTCCCTACCA
This sequence comes from Falco peregrinus, assembly GCF_023634155.1. Classification (NCBI taxonomy): domain Eukaryota; kingdom Metazoa; phylum Chordata; class Aves; order Falconiformes; family Falconidae; genus Falco; species Falco peregrinus. The sequence goes on from NC_073723.1 coordinate 122,271,888, forward strand.
TTGCACAGTTGAATACAAGCAAGCTTGCAAACACCCTGTGCTACTGCTGGGGCTACCGGTCAGCAAAGCACCACCCTTGATTAATTGTTCCTAATTAAATTCCATAAAGAAAAGGGCTGCCTGGGAAAAGGGCTCCTTCATTTTTTTTACCAGTGGTTTGTGGGACGAAGGGGGAGTCGGTATTAATTGCCAGCTGCATGCAAGAGGTTCTAATATATTCCTGATTAATCATTATTAGGAGGTTCATTAGCTGTGGCTCAGCATGAGAACAGATTGGGAGGGGCAGCAGGGCTCCAAAACCTCAACTGTAACAGTTTAGTAGCAGATAGGCAACGGTCATCGCAGCATCAGGACAGTGATAGCTTTTCTCCTTAGCATGCCTTTTAAATATGACCCAAACGAGGCACCCACACAACCCCCGGGGTTTTAATGTATTTGTTGCCATTTTCATGGTTGATGTGAAACCTGGACCTGGCAGCTTCCTGCATTCCTAAAAATGATGTTGAGACCCTTTCTGTGGCTGGGGACAATGTCTTCGGGTGGGCTCCCTGCATCTGAGGAGGGGGCAGCTGGTGGGGGGAGCCAGTGGGGATTTTCTGCATTCTGCAGGCTGGGGCATCGTGCTATATGCTGGGGAAGGTCTCGGGTCCCACCAAGTGTCTCTGTAACAGTGAGTGGAGGACCAGCTGCAACTGCCACTGCTTGGTTAGGGAATGGGGAAACTGAGGCAGCAGCTGGGAGGGAGAGAAGCTGGCAGGCAAGGGGGTGATTAGGAGAAGAGGAATAGTTTGGAATGGTTTGTAGGGCTGGAGAATCTTCCCTCTAAGAGCAAAGGGACTGAGATCTGCCCCCATAGCCCACCTGTCCTTGCCCCAGCCCAGACCTCGGAGACTCAAATGTTCCCTTTGCCACCTTAAATGACCACAATTAAGTCAATCCCAGAAAAGTAAGTGGCATTTAAAAAAAAAAAAAAAAAAAAAAACAACAAAAACCCCCACAAAATTAAAAATCCTACAATTGCTTTTTGTGGTCAATAAGAGGCTTTTTACTCCTGCGACTGCTTCTCCTGCGGTTTTGGCGGAGCATCCCCTGGCATGGTGACAGCACCCTGGCTCACCAAAGCCATCCCAAGCTCCCCAGGGGGCTAACTGGGTGTGTGTGTGTGTCTGTCCAGATTTCTCCTTAATCTCTTTAGGGAGGGAAAAATAGTTACAGCGTATCTGAGCTGTGCCAGTAGCACCCACAGTGGGATAACTCACTCCACAGAGGTGTTCCTCATGGAGGGAGGTGACACAGAGGTGACTTCCTGCCCGTGGAGGGAGGTGACGTGATGGTGACCTCAGACCATGGGGATTTCTGGCTCCAGAGTCACTCTGGCTGCTCGGGCTGGGAAAGGCATCATGCGCCTGACAGCAGAAGTTTTCAGCCTGGATTGTGGTCCCTAGGCTTTGTCCCCACATCCCGAATAACCATGCTGAGCTGGTCCTGGGGAGGGCTGAGACCTTGCCGCTCCCCACGGGAAACCTCGCGGAAGGGACGTGAGGTGTGGCGTGGCCGGCTCTGTGCCCACCTCCATTGGTGGGTGATTGCCCCTTGGCACGCAGCCACGTGCGGCTGAAACCTTTCCTTCCACAAACAGCCATGAGATCATTTTCTTCTTCCCACAATTAAGCATAGTCCTCCCTATTCCACTGAGAATTAAGGAGGGGTTAGGAGCTAAAACACTGTGATCCCTCTCCCAGCAGGGAAGGAGCCAGGATGTGGCTCCCCAAGCATCCCAAAGCCTTTTTCCCCTGCTGCAGGGAAAGGTTTTGCCCTAGTAAAGGAGGGGACATGCCAGGTCACCGGGACCAAATCTGTGCTGCCAGTGCCTGTCTGCATCTCGGCACCGAGACCAGCCTAGCCTGGTAGACAGGTGGGAGGGTTGAGGCTGCGCTTGGCTGGTTTTTAAAAAGGGTAATTGCTCTTTTCCTTGCGTTTTCATTGTTTAGCAAAGGGTTGTTATCTAAGCAGGCAGGGAACAGCAGTCTGGCAGCACTGGTGCTTGGCTGGAGGGAACATTTGAATGTGCCCAACTGAAATGACACTTCACGTCAGAGGTTTGGGGGACAAAAAATATAATGTTCCCATTTTTTTGTGGAGCTATGGAGACACAGCCCCAAACAGGAGCTGGAGCTGGCCTGTATTGCTTTGGGAATGGTGAGGAAGAGCAGGGTGTAAAGAGGCTCCTGGGAGCCCTGTAAACCCAAATGCTGCTCACAGGGTGCCCAGCTGGGTGCATGCAGAGGGTCCTGAAGGGTCCTGGTATTGCATTGTGAAGCCAGTGAGCAGCATCCCTATGCGATGCTGGTGGGAGCAGAGACTCCCACTACTCCAGCTGATGGTTATTTGTGTGCTGTCAGGGATTTGGCATTTGGGAGAGCATCTCGCTCTTCCCCTCATCCACCCGCCTCTGCACAGCACCCACCACTCAGCCTGCGCATCATGTAATATCCTTGTCCTCTGTGCATTACCTGCAGTGGTGGGATGCACACCCCAGGACACAGAGACCCGCAAATTCCCATTATCCCCGGCTGGGTGATCCACCCATGGAGCTAGCACAGATGAGAATGTGCCACTAGCCCCTCTTCGGAGCCCATGTGCTTGGTGTCCTGGTGCTGGTCACACTTTGCCCGGTCCCCATGAATCACCCGCAGCTCATCCCCACATGGGGTATTTTACATCCGCCACTTCAGGCTCCTGTGTTGCACATCTCCCTCCGCAGCTTTCCTGGTTTTTTTCCCCTTTAATTAATGGAAACCATCCAGGTGTGTAATAATAGCACCAGGTGACCTGTATTTTGCACACTCTGCTTTGTAATTAGGAGCTGGAGCACAGAGACTGCGCTCCCTGGTGCGGCAAATCTTTCCTGGCCATAATTAGGGAGAGAAAATGGAATTTTTTTTAATCCATGGTGGGAAATGTGGCAGGAGGGGACCAAGCCTGGATCAAGCTCTGCTGCCTCCCTTTTCCAGCAGCTCCTGTCTCCACTGTGCCATCCTGACGTGCAGATCTGGTGTGATATACCTTGGTTGGTAGGTTTTAAGCCTAGAAAGGACTGTGCAATCATCACGTCAGAAGGTTTTATACAGCTCCTTCAGGCTCAGAGGCTGTTGTTCCTTTGAAGGATATGGGGTGTGTGGCCAAAGCCTGCCATGGCCCTGGCTCCCTGTATATGGAGAAAGCGTATGCCAGCAATATGTAACCAGCACTGAAAATACACCTGGGGCAGCAATATGGGGGTGTTAAACCTGGCTTTGCCGGGTACCTTTCCCTTAACTTTCTTGTTGCATCGTTGCACAGGGAGGGGATTAACCTCCTGAGAGCATCACGGAGCTGTTGGAAGCCCCCAGCCTGTGGCCTGTCTCCCTCCAAAGTGCTCATGCTTAGGTGCTCTCCCCTAGTTTGGGACTTTTCTACCCACTGTGGCTTTTTCACTCCACAAGCTGTCTGCACAGAGGTCCCAGACCCCTCCTCACCTGCGCTGGGCAGGATTAGGCTCCCTTGAGCCATCTGGTCCCTGCAGGAGCAGACCCCAGTTGGTGTCCCTGCAAGCCCTGAGCCGATCCCTGCAGCTCTGTACCCATGGATACATCCCACAGCATCCACCACAGGGACAGCCTGGGCTCCCCAACACGGGGACAGTTACCCTCAGTAACTCACTTCATCTCTCCCTGTGCTGCTGAGGGATTTGCTGTGCCTGGCTTGGAGGAAACACCTTGTTTTGAGACCACTGGGGCAGGCACAGATGCGTGCCGCCTGTGGGAGCTGAGTTTGGAGCCAGTCATGTACATGCTCATGGAAACAGAGAGGGAATACACCTCATGGGCATCTCCCACCTGTGTTTAGGGAAGGTTTGGACCAGACCCATCTGCCACGGTTGAGAGTACAACAGAGAATAAGGGGACCTGTCTCCCTGCATTCAATGGGGAGCCTTGGGGAGGATGCTCTTGGCTGGGGACAGCTCACAGATGGCACTTTGGTTCCTGCCTTTCTCTAGCTTGCTGCTCCCACCTCGTTTAAGCAGTGGCTGTAATTCCCTTTAATCCTTACAGGCAGGCTCCCACTGCAACCCACAAAGCACTGCCTGCTTCACCTGGCGGCTGGCGAGCCGGTGGCACACAGACGTTCACCGTGGGTGGCCCCAGCACTGGTGGTGGCCCCAGCAATCGGCTTAAGGAAGCTAAAGCCACGGGGACAGGAGGGATGAAGGGAGTTGGTGGGGGTTGTCTGGGGGAAATGAGCCACTGGGGTCTTGTAATTAGAGGTTGGGGCCTCCTGGGTGGCAGTGGTGTCACCCCTGGGGACTTGATGGCCGCCTTTGCCCACTGAGGACATGCCTAGTTCAAGGCTGGGCTGGGGTGAGATAATGATGGATGCCAGCGCTGAAAAGCATCCTTTTTTGGGGGTGGGGAAACAGTCCTGTGCTGTGAGGGGAATTGTGGCGTTTTTGACCTCTGAAGGTAAAGCTTGGCCCTGAGATCCCTGCCCCACCTCACTCCTGGCATCCAGGGGCTTTTCCTGGAGGATTTTAGAGCAATTTCCCCCAGCTCACTGGGTTGTCATATGGCCAGGGAGCATCACTCAAAATAGGGTGTGAAAGCAGTGGGGGTGCTGGCTGTTTCTTCAGCAGAGATATCCCTCACCTCCCACTGCATCTTCTTATTCCCATTGTGTTCTCCAGTGGGGACCCAGGTACAGGGGAGACACAGCCTGGTTGTGGGGTCCCTCCCAGCCCTATTGCTCCAATTAGTGCAGCCAGTGCTGATTTCCAAGAAACATCCCTTGGCAGTGGGTCACCCACACTATTTATCCTGCTCCCATCCCTGCAGCAGCCTGGCATCATGCTGCTCTGCTGCCACGAGCCCCGGCCATGGCTTTGGGCAGGGAGTGGGGCTTGGCAAAGCCCAGCTGGGCAAGCACAGCCTCATCCTCTACAAAGGGCAGAAATCAGGATTTCTACGTAGTGTGTGCGGAGAGCATCCTCCGGAGCATCCCTGCAGCAGCTGCAAAAGGAAACTGCATTAATCCTCCATGTTTGTCCAAGCTGCACACTCAGCTCAGTGCTGGTGGGGTTTCGGGGCCAGGGAGAGCACAACCGTCACCGCTTTGCCAACATTCCTGCTCACAGATTGGGATGAGATCCTGAATCCACGTTTTGGTTGCAGTTTGGAGTGTGTAAACCACTTTACTTCAGATAGTTGGGGGTGAGTATAGAGGGGACCCACTTCTCTACACCAGCAATGTGTGTATTTATAACCTGTTTTTTATTCTGGCTGATATAAGCATGCCTTCCTCGTCCCTGGGTTTGATGCACCCTTCTGAAACCTTGTCCCTGGGGATGCCACACGTAGCAGAGTCTCAGAGGTTAATGATATGAGGTGCTAAAAATAGGGCTTTTTATCTACAGGCCCACGTCCTTGTGCATTTTGGGAAGCAGGCAGGAGGAAAGGCAAATTGGAGCTGGGATGAACATGAGCTCCAAGCTGCTGGGTGCAACTTGGAGGTTGGGGTGCTGAGGGGTGCTGATTTTTGTGGCTGTAGGGAAGGGCAAGGGCAATTCCCACTTGTTTCAGAGGTTGTTTGTGGTGAAGTTGATGGAGAGGTGACTTACGGCCATGCTGGGGATTTGCTCCATGACTCAGTTTCCCCATGGGTGAAAAGGGGATGGAGGTGCCTGGCAGAAGGTTATAAATTCCTGGGGAAAAAGTGCCCCTTCAGTCAGATGAGGATTGCTCACGCATCACAGTGTTGCAATAGATGTCGCTTGCTTCTGCTACTGCACGCACACCTCCCCGGTATAATTTTAGCATTTAATCCTCCCCAGGTAAATCCTCCATTTTATTACATCATAAAAATCCATCAGATGCAAAGGCATGAGGTTTTATGCTGCCCTCCCCCACAGCACAGGCAATCTGCTGGGATCTGAGTGCCCAGTGAGGGCTGCGGGTAATCCCCTCCAGTATCGCATCCTTAATCCTCACTCTGTCCCTCGCTGAACTGGCTGTGGGGCAGAGCAAGTGAGCAAGGGGAGAGCTTGGGTTTGCTTTCAAGTGAGTGACTGGCAGGCTGGGGTAAGAGTGCCGCCCAGCCGGGGCCAGAATCTGCTGGTGGGGGATGAGGAGCTGTGCAAGCCCAACTGCTGGGGCTGTATTGCGGTGGATTTGCAGCAAAGTGCGTGTCCCATGGCTCTCCTTGCACAAGGGAAGGCTGGAAGGGGCAGCGGGAGGGAGATATTCTGGATTTAGAGGAGCCGGGAGCCCAATTTGCAGAAGCATCACCATTTCAGCTTGGAACATGGGCAGTATGCACCCAGGGAGAGCCAGTCTGTGGGACTGCAGTCCCCTGTACGTCACCTGTGCTGCATCCCAGTGTTTCAGTCCCCCATCCCCAGCCTGAGCATCCAGATGTGCTCCCTAGCACAGACCTGCTTCCCCAAGACTCCCACTCTCCCCACTCACAGCAAAATGGCCAAGGGGATGCCAACACAGCCAGGCAGCTGCCTTCATCCAAGGCTGTGCTCTGGCCTTGCTTTCCCAGGTTGCTTGCACCCGAGCCTTGCTGCTTCCCTTGCATGCAGACCGCCTCCCATGGCTTTTCCAGCATCATTTGTGGCACTGGGTGGGTGTTCAGGATTCGTGCTGAGCCCTATACAGGGCTGGGAACGTGGTGGGAAGATCACCACCGGCTGTGAAAATAATTAGGGAGAAGGAGGCAGATTTTTGAACCTAAATTCTTGCTTTTAAAAAAATTTTTTGCAGACTAAGCAGTAGCTGGGTGAGTTGTAACCTTGTTGCTCCTGAGTGATAGCAGTCAGGGACTTTGCTGCTGCTCCAGCCAGTGGAGGAATCAATGGTAGTGGTAGTTGTACGGCTGGAAGCGTGACAGTCGAAGGATGTGAGTGTGAGGAGGCTGGCAGGGACAAGCTGTATCTTTTATTAGAGCAACCAATACGGTTGGGGAAAAAAAGCTCCAAAGCAGATAAGCTTTTGGGCTCACAAGTCCTTATTCAAGTCCTAAATAGAAACAGCCAAGTCAGATCACTGGGTTTATTTTGATCAATTTTAGATCTGGAAAAAAACCCCGAACTGGTGAGCTGAAATATTTTTTTTTTCTGGTGGGTTTTTTGCCTTTTTTAAGTTGTTTTCCAGGGAGCCCCATCACTGCAGCAGGGCCAGATAGGGCTGCGAGTGCATTGAGAGAGATGCTGGATCAGGTGATGGCCGAGACACCACAGACACACCGATTTTTGGCTTTCCACATCCCCTGAGGAGAGGCTGTGTGAGACTGGACTCCTGGAACCTCTCCCAGGCTAGTGCAGGCCTTTGAGGAGATGCTACATGGTTGCTTTGTGGCTCAGTTTCCCTACCTGAATGGCAGAGGGGATGCTCCCTGCAGGCCAGACTGGCCCTACAACTGACAGCTGTCCTTGGTGAGGGGTGTGGAGCTTGTGGAAGTGTGTGTCGCACCAGAATGCTGCCCTGTCCCTGGAATGAAGCATGGTCCCATTGCACGGCTTTCTGCCCTGCTAATCCCCCTGAGGGGTGAAGCAGAGCCCTGCCGCTGGGCTGCGGGGTCTTTCCCTACTCTGGCATGGGCTGTTGTAAGTGCGCACAGATGTGGCTGTCCCCTGGGCCACTGCAACCCTGACCTGATCCTGCTGGCAGGATGCTTCGAGGCACCCAGGCTGGAGATGCTCAGCTCTGTGGGCACCAGGGATTTGTCTTTAGCCATTCCCAGGATTCATCTACCCGTGATGTGCAGCAGTACCCCTGACTGCTGCCTCGAGCTGCTGGAGACCTCCTCTCCACAGGAAACACAAGATTGCTTTTCCCAAGGAGAAAGGAACTGATTTTGGGTGTCTGTCCCTCTTGCTGATGCACCCAGAGGGCATGGCACCCAGCACCCAAGGGGCACAGCACCCAGCCTGTCTTCTCTGCTGGTGGCACAGTACTGCCTTGGGCTCTGGCAAGCATGGAAGGGGTAGAAATCCTTCTTTGCTGCCCAAGTGACCCATCTTCAAAATGTGCAGTGCTGGAGGAAGGCAAAGGGCTTTTACCAACAGTTGATGGAAACATGGTGGAGGAAGGGCTTGAACCTGCTTTCTACTGGTAGCCCTGCCCACTGGGATGTCTTGCTGTCTGTCTGACCCCTGCCAGCTTGAAAACGTGGAGAAGAGCAAAGGCTGCCCTTATTTATTAAGAAGATGATGGACTCTGCCACTGACATCCGTTCCCTTGCTCTGACTCAGTTTCCCTCTCCCTGTCAAACACAGGAGGATGGTTTTCCCCTTCTGTCACCCAGTGCTTTGGGATGGGTGAATTGGAGGTATGCAAGAAAGGCTCTGTAAGGGGCATTTCCCTCCAGACGACGGATATCAGCTCCAGCACATGCACTCCCTGTGCACAGTCCTGCTGCTCTCCTTCAGCTGCTATTAAATACCTGCTGTGATGATGGTAATATTCCACACAGAGAAGGCAGCAAAGGACAGTCAGGGGCTGGGTGGGGCTGACCTGGCAGTTCTCCTGAGCTGCTAGCACACAGGGCTCTTGCTCCAGGACTGGAGATGCCATTTTAGCCCCATGAACAGCCAGGTCAGGCAGATGGATGGTGCGACCCTGGTGAGGTCACACCACCAAAATGCAAACCCTCTTCTTAAAGCTCTGGGGCTGGTGCTGACTGGTAGATGCTGCCTTAAGGATGCTGGTTTTAATTTCTCTGGTGGGGTGCTGAAACACTGCCATCCTGCTTACTGTATCAGCTGTAATTATAGTTGGAAAAGCAGAATGGAAATGGCTTGTTTAGTTACATTTCATTAAGAGGACTTCATCTGAGGGCAGGAAACAAGGAGGCTTGGGCTGTATAAATATTTGAACAACTCCTTCCAGCAACATAACCCCCTTACACACATACACCCATCACACATGGGCAGGATACCTCGAAATGTTTCCCACCACATGCAAAAAGCATCCAAATCCCTCATTCCTGGTGTGGGGGCAACGAGAGCGTGGAGTGGCTTTGTCCATTGGCAGAAGCTTTGCTCATTTATAAGGCTTGAAGCCTTCAGCTCTTTTATTTTCTCAATAAGCTGAGCCCTGCGGGGCTGGTGGCGTTTCCTGGGCAAGAACCAGTAACAAGAGATGGGCACCACTCAGGTCAAGGCTCTGATCTTTGGCAGAGTTGAGACATTTTCTTTCATCTCGAAACTTCAGCTTCATTGGCGCAGTGCAGAGCCTAAGCACTTCCAGATGGGACACATCGGGAACCAGGTCCTGGTGTCTCAGTGGTTGCCATGTTTGGGCTGACCCCGTTGTTGGGGGCTGTCCCAGTGGTCACACAGCCGGCTGGTCCCCTGGGACCATTTCTCCTCCCTTTGCACAAAACAGGGCAACACCCAAAAAGGCAGAGTTTTAACAAATGCATGAGCTGCCCCTTTCAGGGAAAACTGGGGGGTTTAAATTGCATTTGTATTTTTCTTTAGCACACATCAGGTTTGATTGCTTAATGCCTCTGGATGCAGAGGGGAGGATGGCTGTGCAGCTGCTGAGCTGAAGGGGCCAGTGCTGTTGGACGGGAGATTGATTACATTTCCAGATGAGTAACTGCAGCAGATAAAGTTCAGGGCAGATAAATATAGGTGAGGGCTCTTTGTGCGTGGACTAGAAAGAGGAAATGCCATTGTGGTAGGTTTTTTCCCCCCTAAATCAAGGACCTCCATCGGCAGTCTGCTGGGGGTGGGAAATGTCAACCTGCTCCTGAGCACTTCTGGAGGAAGGCGGGCTGATTTTGCAGCTGAAAAATACAGATGAAATGAATCTTGTGGCCTGGATAACTGCTGTTTTGCTCAGAGGGGCTGGGTAGAGCCAGGGTACAGCCCCAGGCTGCCTGCTGGCCTTTCTCTGCTTTGTGGCATCACCTCTCCTCCCGGGCATGGCAGGGAGGGTGGGGAGTCCGGTGTGAACTCCCCACACTGCTCTAATTCTCATTGGAGAGCTGAGTGATGAGGCAAGACAACAGAAATTCCGTTACTCTCAGCAGTGAGAAGCGTTTCCACAGGTGCTGGGAACTGCTTGCTGTTTGCAAGGAGCCTGAGCTGGGGTTTTCGCACCCCCTTTGCAGTACTAAAGCCTGGTTGCTCTGAATCTAACCTGTAGATCTGTTTTTAAGGTGCAAAAAATTTGGGTATTTAAGCATCAAGCAAGCAACACTTGGCATGTGCACATCCCTCAAGGGCTGATTAACTCTCTCTTCATCCCCAACACCAGGTGCCTTCCCTGAGTGCCAGTGGCATATCCATCCCAGGTAATCACTGCACTTCCCTGGGAACCTGCTGGCCACAGCACTATCCCTGCACACCAGTCACTCCAGGCGCTCCTCCCCACATCCCTTCCGGGTTTTGCTTTTGCAGCTTGTTCTCAGGACGGTCTCAACAAGGATTAATCCCCTTGCCAGAGTTCGTCCCAGCTCAGGGGCTTGCAATAAATAGAGGAGACAGGCACACAGTGCATGCAAAACCTTGATGCATCCCTGCCTTGTTTTTAATGCACTGGGCATTAAGTCATTGTGTCTCAAGGGCTGGCACCACTGTAATATTTTGTTAGCACTGCTGCCTGCCTCATCAGTGCTTTAATACAGAAGACCTGGGAAATCCGAGCAGGGAGGGAGCAGGATTAGGTTTCCCCAGCTCTGGCTGTGCAGTGTGGCCAGTAGAGAACAACGATGCCAGTGTCCAAGGTGCTGTGCATCAAACCATCCCTGCAGCTATTCCCCCTTTCTGCTGCTGGAGTTGTGAAGAAAAACTGAACCTGGAGAGACCTGGTTGCTCCACAGGGCTCATGGACATGGGGTGCATGACAGCGGCTTTTCTCCAGCTGCAGTGCCTGTCCTTCCCTGGCCATGAAGAAGGGAAGCAAATGGGCTCCTGTTGGCAGCAAATAGGGTGGAAAGTGGGGAAAAAAAGCTCCTTCCCTCTCTAAGGCTGGGAGAGTAAATATTTTTTCCTCACATGGGAGCTGGTGGGCCTGTAGAAATGCTGGTGTTGCCCTTGGGTGACCTGGGAAACCTGTAATCAGCCCAGCCATCTGGCTGGGGAGATTTGGATGTGCAGAGGAGCTCAAGCTGTTGCCAAAAAGCCACACAGCCCTCGGCAGGGCTCATGCTTGGCTGCAGCCATGGCTGCCATTGGCTTTGTAAGGCTGAGTGTCTAGTGACCAACCAAAAGAAATAGTCCAGTTCTTGGGACTGGAGAAAACCCCTTACAAGGCCAAAATAACCATGGAGCCATTTATTTTCACCTACTCATTATGGGCAACAAGCAGGAGGATGCCTGAAGGTGTCATGTTAAGTGGGAATAATTAGTTTAGGTCCTCACCAAAACCCTCTCAGGTGCAATTAGGAGTGTAATTAGGAGAGACGAGGCTGCTTTCCAGCAAGGTGCAGCACCCTAGTTCTTCCCCACTCATGTTCCCCTGCAGCTCCTCCTCCTCAGGTTTGTTTTTCTATAGGACAAAGCTCTGGGTGTGCAAAACTTCCCATTGAGCTTCTGGTGTCTGAGCTCTGGCCACCATGGCATTTGCACAGCTGAAAACCTCCAATCCCCGTAACAAGGTTTTTAACCTCTCTTTAATGTGATGGTGGCCCCTGGCTTCATTCAAGTCTCAATTTGATTTTTTTTAATATCTGCTCTAGCAGTGAGGGTCTCTGGTGTGCTGGGGCTGTGGCAAAGTTAAAGCAAGCCGCAGAATCTGAGCAGACCTGTCCCTCTCCAGCTCTGCCTTCCAGCTCATCACTGCTGTCATCCCACATCAGGAAGTCGAGTCCTGGTTGGAGAGGACATTGTGCCTTTCCCCCACAGTCCTTGGGGAAGGGGGAAACTGAGGCAAGGACTGATGATGCCCTTTCCCACAGTGTGCTGCCCACCAGCACCAGCAGACACAATCTAATCCATGGCACAATGGGTTATAATCTCTGCCTCCCCTGGGGAGGGGGATGCTCCCCCTTTTAGTTGTCTGGCTGGTGGGGAAACCGTAATTTGCAGCCCAGAATTGCATCTGGGGAGACGGGGGAGCAGAGAAACATGAGCTGCTGGGTCAGCGGGCTGTGACACATGGCTGTCCCTCTGCAGAGATGCACTGTGGTCCCCAGAGCCCTGGGCATGGGAGAGGAGCCCCTGCCTGTTCCCACCCCCTGCCCTGCATTATTTACACCTATTTTGCAGACAGGTAAACTGAGGCATGTGGTGACTTGTCCCCTGTGTGTGACACCTGAGCATGTGGCTGTGCCTACAGCTCCCTGCCCCTCAACAACACCAAGGAGGTTTGTCTTGGCTGAACACTACCGCCATGGCCTGGGTGTGGAGCATGGGACTGGCTTCACCGTGTGTTGGGTAGGGCGAGCACCCCTGGGCTGTTGGATCTCTGTGGGGGAGCCGGAGGCAAGATGGGAAGTGTGTGAATCCCGAAGTGCCAGTTAGCAATGTCCTGCTGCCAGGAGGCCATAGGGGAGGTGTTTAAGAGACATAGCGGCAGTCCATGTGCCAAGCGCTTGAGGAAGGGCACGGAAAGATATGTATATATATATAAAGTCCTATTTTGCAGCTCTATGGAGAGCTGAGTCTTAGGGCGGGGAGTGAGCACTGAAATGCGCCTTTGTGGAAGGTGAGAAAAGCTCAAGACAGTTTTGCATGTTAAGCCGTGATAGGATTATGGAGCAGAGCAAATTAAATCAATTCTGTAATGACTGGGGAAGTTCCTGCTGACGGCAGCAGCTTCAGAGTCCCAGGAAGGAAATGGTGGATGGAGCGAGGGTGGGGCTGAGACCCACTGCGAGCATCGGTGGATGGTGGTCTGGGGTCTGCGGGCAGTGTGCCGGGGACGGCAGGATTTTCCCGCGGCTGCCTCTGTCACCATGGCAATGTGCAATCCTATGGGAATTAATGACTCTAGAGCACACTGTGAATCCTTTGGGGTGGAAAAGATATCTGCCCAGTCAGGTAAAACAGGGAGGTGGAGGAGGCCAGGCACCCCAGCTGTCTGACCCCTGCCTGTCCCTGCCTGCTAGCCTGGCTGGTTTTGCTCCATCCCATGCAGGCTGTCCCTGTTGCCCGCCCTGGATTAGCAGGATGTTAATGTTAGGAGGATGGAGAGCACCGTAAGTTTGGGATTTTTCAGCAAGCAGGTATCATGGTGCTCCAGGCTGTGGCACGGCACTTTCCCCATTCCTGGGGACCAAGGCGTGTCTATAGAGCCCCGCTATGGCTTGGCTTTTTCCCTATGCTGGGTCACCCAGGCTTGGGGGAACCTCCAGCTCCACTCTCACATCTGCCGATAGAATGATTTCCAGCCAAGTGCTCCATCAGCTGTGGCCAAACCCACAGCCGTGGGACAAAGGATCATGCTTTGATCCACTATTGATGCAGCAGGAGCCAAACACGGCAGTTCCCGAGCATGCTTAGGGGGACCTGCCATCCCAGGGGAACCCCAAGAAGCCACCTCAATTACCTGATGCAATCCCAGCCGATGCGTGGCAGAGGCTCACAGGGCTCATTTGTGCCTCTTCATGTGACGTTTTGCACATAGCAGGAGGTGGGGACTTTTGTTTGTGTGTTTGGGTTTTTTTCTCCTCCATCTCCCTGGAGGTAAAAAGCGGAGCGTACTGGGAGATGAGGTGTTAGCAACAATTTATTTTGGGAGGTTTGCTATTTTTCATGCCATCCCTGGCTCAGGGATATTTATTGTGTAGTGGGGAAGGATCTGGCACTAATCCATTGAAGAACTGGGATAAAAAATTACAGTGGAGACAGATGATTCCAAGGAGGAAGAGGAAGAAGTGCTATTTGAAGAGCTGAGCCTGGTCCAGATTACCTGGCCTGGAGGTTCGTTATATTCCCTGAGCGATGATTAAACACTCACAAGCACATGCGTGCAAACGCCGGTTTTGGGATGCGCCTGCACCCAGCCTGGCTCCTTGCAGTGTTGCCTGCGTTGGCAGCAGATAATCGATACAAAGCCAGAATAATTGCTGGTCCTTGGTAAATGTTAATGATTATTTTACTTGCATAAAATAACCGGCCTATTAAATCAAAATGTACTGGGGCTTAGGCAGCTGTTATTCAGGGACTTAATTAATCTGAGAAAGAATGAAGTTACACGAAATAACTGGCTACTGCTTCCCTGAGCTCACACTACCTCTTGCGAGTGGGATCTCTGCTGGTTGTAAGCATCAGTCCCTGGGTTTCCACCAGCATCCTGCACCCCCGAACTCCAGCTATGCCGTGGCACTGCCTTCTAGCCCAGCCTCCTCAGCTTTGTCACAGCCATCTAAGCAGCTTTGGTGGTCTCTAGCAGCAGTCTGTGGGCGAAATATTGGCTGGGGCTGACCATGCTGTGACACTGAGGTCTTTTCCCAAAGCAGCAGGTCCCGGCAACACTGAGATGCTGTCTGGAGCAGCTTTCCAACAGATTTATTTTTAACTCACAGCCTTGGATCGAAGAGTGGAAATTCAGTGATTTTTTGTAGTGGGAAAAGAATTGTGGAGTCTTCAAGGTTCAGAAGCAATGTTTTCTTTCCAACTTTATGTGCAAGTTAATATTATTTCAACTGTTTATGGTATCACTAAATCACATGTTGGGGTGAGTTATTAAGGTTTTCTATATAAACCACCAGAAAAGTGCTTTCAAGGGGTGATTAATTGAAAATATCCTGTGGAAAATATCATAGAAATAATCAACGCTTTTCCTGCAATATGTTCTCAGTTCAAATGTGTTTTCCTGGAGAAAACAGCTTTCTGCCCCTGACGGATTGCTGACCCTGGCTGCCTCATTCCGAGCTTTCCAACATGGCCAGATTCAGCATCTCCCTTGAAGGACATGACCCGGGTTGCTATTACTCTTGCACACTGCCATCGCCATTTGCATTGCTTCATCCTGTCAAGGCCAGTCTCCTGCCCGTCTTGTGCTCTCCCCTTGCCCTTGCAGCATGCAGGGCTGCGGGGCTGCTGCCGGGAGCAGGGGGTCTCGGCTTCCCAAAGCTCTCACTGGGCTGAAGTGCAAACAAGACCTTTGGGGCTTTGGCTTTCTGTTTTTGCTGTTTGTTTTGCAAGCAGGATGGGATGTAGAGACAAGAACCTGTGCTTGGCACCAGGGGGTGGGGAGGGGTGGGGTGGCAAGCTGGTCCTTGTGCTCACCTGCAAACCCTGTCCCTTCTTCCAGGCTGCTTTCACACTAATTCAATCTTCCTTTTCCTTTTTAACTGCCCACCTGTGGGGATGTGGGACAGGCTGGTCCCCTTTGTCCCTGTTGATGCTCTCCACATGCATCTTTCCCCCTGCCTTGGCCCAGTCTCATGCCCCAGAGTTGTGCCAGAGACTGCTGGGTGGCCATGGACACCCATATCATGGGATAAAATCGCCTCTGTCTGCAGCCTGCCATGCCAGGTCTCCCTGCAGCAGGAGCCTTCTTGTCTTGAACCCCATGTGTGGTGCTGGGGCTGCAGCTGGAGGCAGTAGGAAGAGGCGCATGGGGTCCTCAGGCTGTGATGCTTTCCTTGGGTTTGCTTTGCCTCTGGAGTTGCTCAGCTCTGCTTACCATGCACGCTGCCAATGAGCCTTACACACATACCAGGGAAAGGACTTTACCACCTAGCTTCCACCCCATCATCACCAGCCTGAGCTCCAGGCACAAACCAAGCCTGCATCCCAGCTTCCTTAGAAACCACTACATTTCAGCTCTTACTATTTCCTTTGTGATTCCCTCAGGAAAAACTCTTGATCTTCTGTCCACAGGTGGGGGGGGTGAGAAACATCCACAGCCTTCAATCACTTCCACCACCCAGACTGGGGCAGATAACTCCCATCCAGGGCTGCTGGGGCAGAGGGAGATGCTCTGACCCTCCACAAAGTCCCGCAGACAGCATATGCCAGGACTCAAGTCAGTTTTTGTTGCCCCTCCCCCCCCCGCCGACTGCTCCCCAAGGAGCTCCTCCATGTTTTCAGGGGCAGCTCTTCTCCCCTTCTCCCACCACAGCCCACCCCATGAAGCCATTTAATTCCTTCTTCCCCACAACACCCCCAGGAAAGCAGACCCCAGACCCGGTTCAGGTGAATGTGCTGGAGGACACCACCTAACGCCCTAAACCAGCAATGGCTGCATCACCATGGAGGAGGCAGTTTCCATAGCAACAGTTGCCATGCTGATGGCTACCGGCAAAGGGCCTGAGAGCATCCCAGGGAGGTTCACCAGCCTTTCTCTGTGGTTAAGATAGATTGATTTATAAGGCTGCCTTCCTCCTGGTGTGAAAGCCAGACACTCAGCAGTAGATACCACTTTTGCAACAGCAGCACATTTTGAGTTTAATATTCGGGGCAGGTTTAGGGAATTTTAAGTCTTTGCAAAAGCCCTGCTACACAGTGGGAACACCCTAAAAAATATAACACCCTAATCTTCCCTGCCTAGGGAAGGAGGGATGCAAGGGTGCACGGGATTTAGGAAGACCCAAACCAGCTGGTCCCCTTCCCCAGGACACTGCAGAGGGGTCTGTAGGAGCATGTTTGTACCATACGGGAAGGTGGCAGGCAGGTCTCCTCTGTGCCTCAGTTTCCCCATCTTTTCAGTACTCAAATCCTATGGTGTACATAGATTGCTGCTCATGGGAGGGCTGAGGGTGATCTTTTACCTGAGCTTTAAGTGTTTTCACCTGTAAAAGGGTGTTTCCCACCTTTGTAAAGGGAGAGAAGAGGGAGGGATGGAGCTTCTGCTGTGCTGGCTGGGTTAGATGCACATAGGTGATGGAGAGGAACTGAAGCCTCTCTAATATCCCTGCTCAGCTCTGATGGTGCCAGGCCAAAGGGCTCTGAGCTCTTGCTTGCTTTCCAAGGCTCTTAGTGCAGGATTTGGGTGTGATTTTTGCTGCTGTGGCTCCTTGGCTGCCATTCCCGGCTGGGCCAGCCAAGCTGCAGAGGTGAGGCGTCAAAGGGGACAGCAAGCGGCTGAGTGAGTGTTGCTGCCTGCTGGTCTCATTCAGCCCCGTGGCAGCTGCAGAGCAAAAGGGTCCTCTGGGATCAAGAGGAGAATGTTTTTCTTACCCGAGCTCAATGTAGTGGCCCTGTCAACTCCAAAGCTGCTGACATCCAAATCCTTTGGGTCTGGCACTTATTTTGGGTCGTTTCGAGCATTGGAGGAACATTTATTGAAAATTGACTTTCTGACCCTGACCTATGGCGAGTGCTTTGCATCAGGGCTTGCTGTTATAGTAGCAGATCTATGACCTTTCTGGACATTGGAGGAGTGGGAATAGGGCGGGTGATTGGGGTATGGATGATGCCTGAGCTGGGTGCTGGCCCAGGCTGCCCCTGTGGCTAGCATGGTAGTGATGGGCTCATGGGCTGAGCCACGGGGATGTAATACAAGTGGTTCCTTTTCTTCAAGACAGTCCTGAGCATGGCCCAGTGGAAAGCCACCACCTCGCAGGGCACTTTTAAACCTTTTCACCTCCCATGGACTTGGACATCACCAGCCAGTGTCTCAGGCCCTGCTGCCTCCAGCAGCTTCACCTTGACCCCGGTTTAATTTCCCTAATGAAGCCCAGCTGAGGGAAGCAGTGCTGAGCTGGGTAGCGGAAACCCCCTGCCTGCCAAGATCCATTAGCTTGGAAGCTGTAATTGCATGGATGAGAACTGCTCGAGCTGGCTAATCAGTGGTCCTCAGCATCCTGCTGCGGGCAGGGCAGGGCAAGGGGTGGCATGCGGCGGCATGCGGCAGGGGACACTGGGACCAGGACATTGTGCTGGGGTTTTCTCCTTGCCTTGAGGAGCCTCTGTCCATGGCCCAGCTTTGCATCAGATGCCTGGAGAGGGCTGCACAGAGGTCCTGGGGGCCCTGCGAGCGTGTCCCACCATCCCAACCATGGGAAGAGGCTGATGAAGGGGGTGCACGTGGCTTGCATGAAGTTCATACAGTGGAAAACTGTCTTTTTGGGCTTGCAATCCTGGCTGGGGCAGCAGCCCCATCCCTCCTGCAGCAGGTTTGGGACAGTCCCTGACATCATTCCTGGGGACCAGGGGCTGTGAAGGACAGGTCCAGCATGCCGAGGGGGTCCTGCCAGTGGGCTCCCTCTGGCCTTGCTCCAACCATGCAGAACCTGCTGGGTCGAGGATAAAGTCTGGATGAATTTTCTCTTTTGGGACAAATCCAACCAGCTGCATCTTTGCTGTGATGGAGGCTGTGACGGATGGGGAGGCAGCCACAGGTCATGGGGTGGGAGCTGCCATCCAGCATGATTTGTGATTTCCCAGGCTGGCAAGATCACTGTTCCTCTCCCCTTCATCCCAACCATGCAAGGGAGAGCAGCCTCTTCATTGCTGGGGAGGGGGTGGGGAACAGGGGGCCATGCATGGCTGCGGGGCTCGGTGCACGCAGGGCATTAATGATCTAAGCAGCAGTAAATCCACATAAACACCAACTGTTCCCAAGATTTATTGCATGCGCCTGACCTGATACCATCAGTGCTGCATCTGGGGCAGCTTGGCTGGAAGGAGGTTTACATCAGTACTTCGGGAGTGGAGCAACATGGGGGCTTTTTTTGGGAACAACCGTGTTCCTAACACCTCCCCCTCTGCATGGGGAATGCCTGGAGATATTTCACAGGTCTTTATTAATAAATCTTTGTAAAGCTTGATGGGCTGGGGCTGTGCTTGCTGCAGCCAGGGGGTCCCCCCATGCCTGGTCCTGGCTGTGTGGTTATTGAGGGGTTTATGCTGGGCAGATGCAATTCTAGGGTGAAGGATGCTGGAGACAATCAAAGGGTTGCCCAGTATCCTTTGCTGCTTGCCTTGCTTTTGTACCACCAGCTTCACCTGCATGCAGGAGCTGTTCGGGAGCATCTTCTAGAGACTTGCAGACAAGCAAGAGAAGGGAAACTCATCCCATGTTAGGTCATGTTTCACCTCCTCTGAGCAGCAGGAAGGCTGCAGCTTTATGAATGTCGCAGTGCAGCAGCAGCGTGGTGCCTGATTGTGCAGGAGCTGTTATTCCATGCACTGAGCTGGACAGGCAGCAGCTGGAGCTGGGCTGCTGGCGGGCTGCCCTGTGCCACGGGCTGCTTGAGTCCCTCCTTGGTATAAACTCCACTGATCGCTGCCGATCCTCTGGAATCCACTTAGGACAAAACCTGGCTGAGAACATCTCTGCTCTTCTGCAGACTGGCATGTGAGGGGCAGGCACAGGAGAGATGTCTCTCACATTTGGGAGTTGTCTCTGGAGGGCGAGTTTTGGCCCTGGAAGGTGTCTTATTGCTGTGAAGTTTTTCCAGCTGCAGTCAGGAGCTCCAGGAGATAGATCCCTGCAGGGCTGTGGCACAGATCCTGCTCCCTCAACGTGGAGGGAGTGATGTGCATTGCAGGGGTGAGGATCTCATCTGGTTCCAATTTAAGGGAGAAACAGGCTTGATGGCGCTGGGACATATGGCTCCCATTATGGCAAGGCTTTGCAGGTCACGCAGAGAGAATCAGACTTCTTCAATGAGCTGCTGGCGACTGTGTATTTGAAACGCCAGGATGGTGCATTTTTGCGGGGGCAAAGACTGGCTCTTCCCAGTGATTTGGCAAGTGTGTGGGGCATTGGAGACTGGCAGGATATAACCAGTGGCTGCAGTGATAGGGGGGAGCGTTGCTATCACTGGAGATAAAGGAATAGATCCAGCCAGAAAAAACTCATCAGCACTTTCAAGACAGACAGACCCTTAAAAGCCCAATTCCCCTTGACCTTCCCGATAGATTTATGTCCCCAAGAATGTGCTCATGCTGTCACCATGGGTGTATGACACAAGTGGTATATCTGCAGCACCCCAGTGACTATATAGGTGGGGTTTGGCCAGCAGACATCTTGGCTTGGGCACCACGGCAGCAATCAGCTCTCAGCCTCTGGGAAGGGTCCTCCCATCTCCCAGCCTGGATCTGGCATCTTGGTGCAGCCGAGGGCTGCTGGGTTTTCTCTCCTTTGGCAGCTGATGGGCTCTCGGAGAAGAGATGTGGGGACAAAGTGTGAATTAAGTCCCAGATTTCTATGTCATGGGACCTTCTGACTTTTTGGAAGTCCTTTTTGTTCCAATCTGGAATGAAAACTAAGAAACTCAAACCTGTTGTCAAGAGGTAAAGTGCTCTAATAGGTGAAAGGGACCCTTCAACCCCTTTATTTTAAATTTAAACACTAACCTGGCTTTGTACATCTCGGAACATCTGATGCTATCTTGCAGATCAAAGCCTCCTTGTTTGGTTTGTAATTAAGTGTCAAACTGTTTCCTTGCAACACAAACAGGAGACACTTTGATCTGCAAAGCAAGATGTTTAAGAGCCCTACTAGCAAGGGCTCTTCAAGTTTTAGCAGCACTGTAAAGCAGTGGCATATTTGAAGTCTGATATTGTTTCATATTGAGATTTTCCAAGTTATGGCAGCTGATAGTGTGTGTTACTGTCACACCTGTGCCAGGAGTCACATGAAAACCATCTGAACCAAAACAATAGCAAGCTGAAGAATCAAACTCGTAATTTTTCTAAACAGTTTCCAAAGCAGTTGTTGGTTTTTTCCCCCTTTTCCAGAGGGCTTGTTTCCATGGGAAATGTTACTGGAGTCAATGTGAGCTTTCCACAAAATGTCAGCTCGTCTGAAAGATTTGCAGCAGCGAATTGTTTTTTGGGGAAAAAAATCCCATGATTCTGGGTCATTCAGCTGGAGAGTGCTGCCTGTGCTCCTGCTCCCTTGGTCTTGCTTTTTCCTGGCCCTTTGAACCTGCGTGTCATTCTGTGAGGGCTATCTGGGGGTGTCTCTGCAGGCACCGGTTTTGATTTGCTCAGGCTAGAGCTGCTCATGCGTCTCTCCCTGCAGGCTCAGCGCTGGCGCAATGAGAACTACGAGAGGCCCGTGGACCTGGAGGGCTCGGGGGATGATGACCCCTTTGGGGACGATGAACTGGATGATGTCTACTCAGGCTCTGGCTCAGGGTGTAAGTAGCTGTAGGGTTCCTGGGGAAGGGTCCCTAGGGAGCCTGTCTGTGGGTTTTGATGGGACTAGAGAGGGGGCTTGCCATGGGATGTGAAGGAGGATATCGCCCCTTATCCACCTCCGGAGCTGCCTTCCTGCCCTTCCTAGACAAAAGCAAAGGGAACTGTCCTGAAGGTTGGGCTCAGGTGGCTCTGTTTCCCATTTAAGTCTCTGGCCCTGATGGTCAGGATTAGCCCTGCCCCAGCACAATGGCATGTGCCATGTTATATGTTATGTTTCATTGAACCCAGAGAGGGGCTTCAGCCACCGCATGGCATTTACAGCCCTCGGTTTCTGCTGAACCCAGAACCAGTCCATGCTCTCATTTTTTTGGAGGGTGAGGCCAGGTGCATGTCAGCCCTCAGAAATGCTGGGGCAGCAGCAGCTTCACCCTTTGCTGTTCTTCCCCTCTTTCAGATTTTGAGCAGGAGTCGGGACTCGAGACAACAGTTAGCCTCACCACGGACACATCTGTCACGCTCCCCACCACAGCAGCTGTGCTGCCCATCACCTCGGTGCAGCCTGTGGCAACCCCCTTTGAACCTTTCCCTGCTGAGGACACCACCCCCGAGCAGGCAACCAGTCTCTTGTATATCCCCAGGATGACAAAGGCACCAGTGATCCCCAGCTGGAAAGCAATCACGACCAGTACCACTGCCAGAGACTCCCCTACCACCACAACCACCACCACGGCCAGCACCACTACCACTGTGGCCACGACCACCACCAGCACCACCATGGCCACTGCCAAGCCCACCACCATCTGGATATTCCTGCCCCCTTTCATCACCAAGGCATCCACCACCCAGGCCACGACCCTGGAGACACCCACCACCTCCACCCTCGAAACCAGCACACCAACAGAGGTGGCCACATCATGGCTTGTCCCCACCAGCACACCCAAGCCCAGGTCCCTGCCAAAACCAACCACCTCCAGGACTGCAGACCTCACAGAAAAAAGCACTGCTTTTCCATCCAGTCCTACCATGCTGCCGCCCACAGAAGCCCCCCAGGTAGGAGGCAGGAGCCCTTCTCACCTGCTAAAGGGCTTGTGGGTCATGTTTGAAGCCAAGTGATGGTGATGGGAAACCTTTGGGGTTGATCTGTCCTTAGCCAGTTGCTCAGAGGGAGGTCAAGCCAGGTTGGGCTCTTCCCAGCTCTGCAGAGAGTGGAACATTTGGGGAGCTGGAGAGGGGAGATTAAAGGGAGGGGGGCGGTTATCATGGGCACAGCCTGGTGATGGGGCTGGTGTGGAGCTGATGGGGGCACCTAGGGGTATGCCACGTGTTCCTGGTTTCCCTGGCTCTGCCTTGCCCAGCTGCTCCAGAGCAGCTTCCCCAGGCAGGAGGGGAGCAGGGCTGGGGGTACCACCACCTTACAGGGAAAGAGTGGCTTTCCTCTGGCTTTGGTGTCTGGGCTCATCAGACCATTTCCCAACTTGCAGCCTGTTAGTGGGAGGCCCAAATGCTCTGAAATTATGACTTGATGGTGCATTTCCAGCCCGCTGGGTGTCCTGAGCAGGGGATTTAATCCGCTGATCCATCTCTCTTTCAGAGCCCCTCAGGGACCCTTTGAAAACTACTTTGAGTGAAAGGTGGAGTGATTTGTCTAAACTAGTCCCTCTTTTCTGCGTATATATAGTATGTATAGTGCTCTGGGCTCTTGCTGACCTTCAATTAATCTGTCACAAAAACGCCTGCCTGTGGGAAGCAGTGAGCCACGCGCTTGTGCTGGGGGCAGCGTGACACTGAGAGGGCTCCTACTCACCCGGCTTCATCCTATCAAGCACTTTGCTCATCCCAAATTGTAACATCCCAAGGCAGAGGTGGAGGGAGCTGTTTGCCCCGTGAAGGAGGGATCCTAGGGAGGTTTTGCTCGAGGATGCTCAGTGTGGTCCAGGTCAGCATGTGGACACATGGGTCTGGCTGCCAGGACAAGGGGGAGGGTCGTGGGGGGGATTTGGCCCTGAGGTAGCTGCAGGTGTGGGGATATGCAGAAGGCAATGATCAGGTCAGCATTGGGCTTGGGGGGGATGGAGCAGCTTATTTGCCTGGCCCGTGTTTGCTCTCCAGGCTGGGTTCGCCTCTTTGCCAAGGGGGCTTAGTCAGGGACCACAGCAGGGAGCCAGGCTGGCTCCATGTCCTGGGTGAGAAGGACCCATCTTCCTGCTCCTGCGCCGTGCCGCAGGGCCCCAAGCATCAGAGCAGGTTGAAGGGTGGAGGGAAGGGACCCCCCCCAGGGCTTACCCTTAGCATCTGATCCTTATACTTGCTATGTTGCTGTAGCACAGACGGTTGCATCACTTCATGTCTAGCAAGGAGGCGTCTGTGAGATGTTTCTGCCAGCTGTCAGTTTACACTGGGGACAGAGCCCAGAGGAGGGGCTGGGATGTGGGGCTTTCTTTAGGGGAAGCTACAGGGAACAGGTGGGAGTTTGTACATCTCGAGGGCACCTGGGGTGGGGACAGGGAAAAATGGTCCAACTCGGCCACGGTGGCCTCAGCCTTTTGGTGACCATCACGATATGAGGTTGTGTTGCTTTCTTGCGTTATAACCGTCCACTTCAGTGGCACAGGGAAGGGACAGTCCAACATGATCCCCCATATTCGCTGCTGAGAAGGCCTATCATTGGTACTGTAATGTCCTTCCTCTGGACACATCAGAGCTGTTGGAGGCAGGAACCACTCTTTGGTCCTTGTCCCCTGCTCCATCTTGTCCTTTCTCCCAGATGGAGCCAGGGGAGGTGACGACAGTCCTTGACAACGAGCTGGAGGTCCCGGTCAGCAGCGGCCCCAGCGGGGACTTTGAGATCCGGGAGGAGGAAGAGACGACTCGTCCCGAGCTTGGTAATGAGGTGATGGCTGTTGTGACGCCGCCATCGGGACGTGTGCTGGGCAAGAATGCAGAGCCAGGAATGATCGACAACACGATAGACTCTGGTAACTCGGCTGCTCAGCTCCCTCAGAAAAACATCCTGGAGAGGAAAGAAGTATTGATAGGTGAGACTGGCAGCTGCAGACTTGTAGGGGGAGAGCTGGTGTGTTCGGAGGGGGGGCAGATTGCTGGGCTGTCCATGCCCCAGGAGAGGGGTCAGGCTTTGGCAGGGCATTGGGATAGTGTGGAGCCTGGGATAACCCACACTCATCTGCCAAAATAGCTCTAGGGTCTGTGCTGGGGGGGTCCCAGGGGTCTTCGTGTCTTTGCCAGGAGTGTGCAGAGCTGTGCACAGTTTGTTTTTGCTAAGATGGGTTTCCAGGAAATATGTAGGATGTTAGGGGAAAGATGTGCTACAGTGTTGGCTGAATACCACCTGGCCACCCCTAACTGCAGGGGAGGAGGGAGGTGCCCTGCGAGGGCCACTTGTCCCAGCCAGAGGGACATCAGAGATGGGGCAGAGATGTCAGTGTCCCAGCCTAAGGGAGCTGGCGGTGATGGCATGCCAGAACATTTATTGTGCTGGTGGTCTTCAGCTGATAGTGGCAGGTGCTGGCAGGTGCCCAAATGAGCAGCTTTTTGGGGGACTTTCTGCACCCTCCTTGCATGAGGTGACAGCCTGTGCAGGGACCTCTCTCTGTGCCTGAGCTGCCTCATGCCAGCCCATCACCCACTATGCAGCTGTAGAGCAGATACCTTTGCGTCCTACCCACCCTTCAGCATTGCTGCACTTGGGAGCTTGTTGAAGCTCCTTGAATCATGCAATTGCACCTCACCTTCATTTTCAGTTTTCTTAACCATAGAGTTCAGGAGAAAAAATTGCTCACAAAGTTGCAAAGCATGAACCCAGGAAACCAAAATGATTCCCCCCCCCTCAGTATTTGTGCTGAAAGACAGGCTGGGGGTGTGGGGCGGCACTGATGGCTGTGTCACTTCTCTGTGTTGCAGCGGTGATTGTGGGCGGCGTGGTGGGAGCCCTCTTTGCTGCCTTCCTGGTCATGCTGCTCATCTACCGGATGAAGAAGAAGGATGAGGGCAGTTACACGCTGGAGGAGCCCAAGCAAGCCAACGTGACATACCAGAAGCCCGACAAGCAGGAGGAGTTCTACGCATAGAAGGAGAGCGTGGTGTGCCTTGCGCTCCCTCCCTCCCCACTCCAAACTCTCCCTCTTCCTCTACTTCATCCAGTCTCTCTCTCTCTCTTTTTTGGATCAGACTGTGAATTTAAAAAGCAAAACCTGCAACAGCTAAAGAAGAAAACACACCTTCGGCATGATGAAAAATCAAGTGCCCAGAGCATCGTTGAGTTCAGACTGAGTACCACTGGCCTTTCTGCTAGCGGGAGGGACAGGGCAAGGAGCCAACGCCAAGGAACCTGTGCCTGGGGAGTGCTCTGGCGAGCCCGGGATGGGGCAGTCAAGCTGCTGATGGCAGCCGGAGGTTAACGGGGCTTTTCCCACCAACAGAACAGACTCCAGGATCCGGACATCTTCTACCAGCTCTGGGGCGCAGGGGGGTTGGTTTGGATTTATCTCCCCTTATTTTTTTTTCCCTTTGGAAAGGAGGGATGTATCTTTCCCTCTCTCTTGTTTTTACTTTTTATTTTCTTTTTGAATGGGGTTGGTTGCTTTGCAGGAATTACCTGGCTCCCTGCTTCTGTTTGAAGAGAGGACGCAACTCTCAAATATGCTTTGAACCTTGAAAAAAAGCACAAGGGGCTGGAATACCTGATGCCCTGGGATTTGCTCGTGGAGTGAGGGGAAAAAAAAACAACCCAAACATGGCCAGTATGCTGGAAATGATCTCTTTAGATCAACTCTTTGGAGAGTTCGTGGAGCAGCAAGAAGCTGCATTGGGGAATCTCATGCTGCTCCCCTCCTGCTACTGCCTCACTTCACTGCATCGCTGTGCACAGCCAGAGACCTTAAATCTACAGACACTGCGTGTCACCAGCCGCTGCGGGGTTTGGATGAGAAGGGACCTTGCTTTTGCTGGGTTTTCACTGTGACCAATAAAACTCAGCTTGCACAGTATGACCTACAGCAGTAGTTTTAAAATGGAGTGGGACATTTCTTGGTGGGGAGTTGGCAGGGAGAGGAGTTGGAAATGGAGAAGCTGACTCCTCTCCACTGTTCCTCCAGAGGGGACAACAAAGCTCTACAGGGCATGAGATGCAGCATAAGAAAAGGAATGCAAAGCAGAAGCGATACCTTGGGGGTCAGGCAGGGGTCCCCACCAGGCCACGCACACCCAAAGGTGAGGAGGGTGTGGCAGAGTGGTGGCTTTCCACTGGTCAGCCCCAGGGCAGGTTGGTTGCTACGTATCTTTTGCAAGACCCAGAACTGATGGTTTGTGTTTCTTTTTTTGTTGCTTAAATTCTAGTATAACCCACAGGGCACCCAGGAGCCTGAGAGCAATAGATCCTGGAGGCCATTGTCACCCAAGTGCAGTGGTTTCCCCTCTGAAGCTACCTGAGGTGCAGAGCAGCAGGGCGTGATTCAGAGTCCAACTGTGCCTTCTGGAAAGGCTGGATTTTTTTTGAGCAGGCTCTCTGCACAGAAAAATCAATTAGGTATTTCAATGAGTTGGCTTTTAATTAGCTGAAGCGCTGTTTGCGATGCAGTCAAGGAGCTTTGTTTGCATGATGGTTGTGATCTCAATGGTGTCCCATGGAGACCTTGGTGTTGCTCTTAGAGCGATTTGAACAGGGGAAAAAACCGGGGGAAACTGGGTTGCTTTCACTTGTTGCATCATGAATTAACCTGCACAGACAGTGACACTTTGTCCCCTCAGGGTGTTAGTGGTTATAAGGATTTATGACCCTGGTGGAAGCTACAAGACAGCAGTGCTGCTTTATGTCAGGAATTTGAGAGGCCAAATGCGTATTATATATATATATATATATATGTATATGTATATATATATATATGTATATACACACACACTTACATACATACAGTTTTTATATATATATATATATATGTGTATATATATATATATATATATGAGAAATGAATTCCCTGTAAATTTTCATGGCACTGTATATGATGACTGGATGGGACTTTGTGGTGTGAAGATGTGTGATTTGGGCTGTGCTCCCTCGGGGTACGCAGTGCAGGGGCTGCAACCCAAAACATCCACCTGGTTTTACTTCAGGGCTGGGAGTGGAACCCCTGTGCACAGGCCAGCTCTATAATCCCCCTTTTAGGGAAGTCAGCCTGAAAATCATCATTGTTTTTGTTCTTTTGGTTTGTAGAAGATGGTGCTGCTTGATGTCTTGGATGGTGGCGCTGAAGGGCAGATGGTGTGGAGAGTGTGTGCGTGCGCGCGTGTGTGCATGTGTGTACACCCATTGCTTGGGTCCATCCCGGCTGCAGAGAATGAGAATGCTGTGAAGGGGGGGCCACGCGTCTGAGGAAGGCTGGTGTCAACCAGCCAACTTTCTCTGACCTACTTGAAGGGGAGAGTTTCGACTCATGGGTTTGATGATTTTGGGGTTTTCTTGTCCTGTTGGGATGACACAAAGCAGCTTAGCTGCCGGGCAGTGGCAGGAATCAAGCTTCTTCAGGATTTAATGAGATGGGCATGGCAACTATCAAGGCCACCCAAAGTCACCATCTTTTGGAAAAACATGGACTTAATCTTTTGAGCTTGCATTAAAAAAAAACAAACCAACACCCTTCCAGCTTAATCTTTTAAATGCTGCTTTTCTTAGCTGCTTCCTTAATCTTCTTCAATTTTTTTTTTTTTTTTGCATTTAATAGTCTGAAGTTCTATTATACAATTTTTTTATCCACTCAAGCTTAACCTTGGTTCACTCAGCTGGTGTTAAGTTGTAATCCTGGCAGTTAAATCCATTACAGTTTCAGAAGTGAGGAAGGCTGAAAATGGGAGGGCAAAAGGAGGCTGGGCAGTGCTTTCTCCTGCAGTAGTTAAAAGTACAAGACAACTACATGCAAAAATAGGTGAAGGCAATTAAACGGGCAATCAGAATTGTCCAAAGTCTTAATTCATTTTATATTTGCTGCTTCCATGCATTTGCTGTATTGCTGTCTGCCTGGAGAGGGGATGTGAGCCCAAGGGCACTGTCTTTTGGGCTTGGAGCTCACCTTTTTCTGGTGATGGATTATGACAGAGCCTTTCCTGTTGCCTCAGCTCCCCAGAAGCACTGGGTTAGTTTTTGGAGTTGATGGTTGGAAGAAATAAGCCTTGTCTTGCTGGTGGATGGCTGATTTTGTGTCTCCCTTGTAGGGTACAGGGTGGCTAGAGGGAGCTGAATGTGGGCTGCATTTTTTGGGGAAAGCCCGTCTCCAAAAAAATTGCAGATACCATCAGCTCTCTATTACCAGAGCAATAGGGATGGGTAAAACCCCAAAGAAACCGAGTTGAATGACGCTGCCAGGGTATGTCAGGGGGTTGGGGTTGTGGTGGGGGTGGGCTGCAGTGTGCCCATCCCCAAGGCTGTGCCTGGCACCATGTGAATGTGCATATTGTGGTGCTGAGCCTGAGGCTGTGCCGAGGGCAGCCGGAGGCAGAAGGTGGGCAGTGGGACATGGCTGCTCCCTCCAACGTGCTTCTGCACAGGCACATGCGCCTCACCATGCTCTGGGGCTTTTGAGGGATTCCTGGTGCAAAAACGGATGGGGAAGAGGTGAGAAAGCATGGAGGGGAGGAATGTAAGCATCTTTCCTCAGCTGTTGATTTGGCTGCAGAGCAAGTTTTTAGGAAAATTAACTCCCAACGGTAGCTTGAGCATCCCCTGCATCATCCCCTCCCAAAGCCTGCCAGATTTGGCTTCATCCCCCTCTGCACAAATTCATCCCCTTCCCCAGCCTGTGTGTATCCCTTGTGGTGATACCGTCCATGAACAGCTGCATTCTGCCAGTTGGAGTGGTGCCCAGGTGTGCTCGTCCTTCCAGCTGTGTGCCCTGAGGACATGGGCGGCCATGTGGATGTAGAGGATGACTTTTCCACTTGCTTTTCCATTTTTTCTGCATGCTTCTGTGTGTGTGTGATACACTAGAGCTGAAGGAAGACTCTTTGCCATTCCAGTTTTGTAATTTTAGGAAAGCTGCAATTGCAAAGCGTGAAAGACGGCGTTGGTTCCTCTCCCAGCTGCATGGGTTTTCAGTCTCCTCTCTCCTGTGATTCGCAGCAGACATCACCTTGGAGGAGAATGATAAGTAACCAATGACTCCTGGGCTACATGAAGGAGGAAGCAGGAGGAGGGGGTCAAAGGGAAGGGAGGACCAGAAAATGATGTGCAAGAGCCCAGACAAGGGACTGGAAGTGGGAGGACGGGAAGGGCAGGGGATAGAGGTGGTCCCCCCCGGCCAGTGGCAAGACCTACCCCCAGACAGGTTTTGCAGGGCTGGAAGGGGGTTGCCTTTTTCCTCTAAAAATCATTTTGATTTTGGACCTTTCAAAAAGGTCCGCACTGGGGCGGATCCCGCTGCAGGGAAGTCAATGGTACTGGGCTGGTTTGCCTCCAAGTTTCCCATTCCCTCCTCATTTTGCTTGGTGGGTGCCAAAGGTTCCTGGGAGGGAGCTGCTTTGCTCCACATGAGCCTTGGCTCCTGCTCCCCAGACTCATAATTCAGAGCTATCCCACCCTTGCCATGAGTCACCAGCACAGAGGCTTTAATAGGAACAAAACCATTAGCTAAGAAAAAACAATGGATTTTTTTTTCTCCCTCCTACCACCCTTTTTATGATTATAAGTGTTTCTGGGCTCAGAGGTTTTCTGCAAGGCTCTGGCTGCTCCTGAAGTGACATTGAGTTTTCAACACTGAGAGGTTTATTAGAATAACTGGCATCTCACCGGGCACCTCGCCAGCTGCTCGGCTGGGCTGGAGCCTGCAGCGACAGGGATGGGTGTGTTGTGCGTGTGTATGTATATATATATATATGTATGTAATTAATATGTATGTATATATGTATATACGTGTGAGTGCAAAGCACGCATGCATGCGCAGGTTCAATATAAATTCTGCACTTAATGAGGAGGAGGGGGGATTATTCAGCATCGTGTGCTGGGCTCCGCAGCCAGCGGACCCTGTCCTCTGCCGTGGGCTGCAGGATCAGGCCCCACTGTGGGGTCCTTCCTTCCCTCCCGCTCTTCGCCCTGTCACAGCAACGACCTGATCCTGGCTACCTTGGCGCTGGGTTGGGGTCTGCCACGGTGGGGGTTAAGGAGCCTTTTGCTGAATACCACATCACCAGCTGGAGCCGAGCCGGAGCCTGGGATGGCTGAGGCTCTGTGTTCGCTGTGGTTTGTCCCACATACCTTGTGCCTGCAGCTCTGCGGACAGATCCACACCCAGTCTCTATAGCGAAGTATCAGTCTGGAGTGTACAAACTTTTTTTTTATGTTGTTTTGTTTCACTTTTTTAAACTATTATTTCTATTTGGGGAAAAAAAGTCACCCTAGGAGACACCTGTGTGATGCCCAGATGCTTTTTTTCACCCCACGTTCCAGACAGCTCATCCACCGCATCTCCAAAGACCTCAAGGGTACCAGTGACTTTACGCGCATAAGCTACCCCTGTTCTGGGTCCCCCTGGTCTAAGTCATAAAAGTACAGCTGACAATCAAACCAGAGAGAACTGCTGACTTTAGAAAAATGTATATCCATTGCAGTTTGATAGAACTACTTTTTAAAATCACATGCTTATCTCTCACTAACACCTACCATCAAGTCTCCAGGATAAATTGTCACCCATTGGTTCTTCTGTAAATAAACATGAAATGTTCTTGTATAATTTAAAAAAAAAGAAGAAAAAGAAAGAAAAAAAACCCCACCAAAATTTCCATTGATATACATCAAAAAAAGTATCCCTTTCCAGAAGATGTAAATAATTCAAACAAAAAGAAAAGCCCAACTAGTGAGTCCCACTTCACCTTTTCTTTGGAACTGATTTAAATTCCCAATAGGAGAATGAAAAATCTCTTAACAATAGAAGAAACTACAAATGTTTTACCTTTCAATGACTATGGGAGGGAAAAAAATGTGTGTAAATATTTTTAATAGGAAACATATCTTAAACAGAACCTTTTTTTGTATGTACATAACTCTTCTAGAGTTTAGTACTTAAATTGCTTCATAGTGTCTGTTAAAAAACAAAAATAAAATAAAATGTTTGTTTATTGTTTTTGTTCTTACTCAATGGCCAAAACTTTAAAAATAATTAAAAAAGACTATAAAAATCATCTTTGCCAATGGATCTAGCACTGTAATGGTACTGTCTATTTTTTTTAATTATTTCTGTGCTGTGCCCATTTATAAAAGGAGGAAAAAAAATAATAAAGTCATTTAAACATTGTCTGCCCAGGGCTTTGCCTGCTTTCTTGCTGCGAACTGCCTGCCCCTGGATTTTTGTCATACCGGCGTGCAATGAAGGTGAAGGGAGAAGATCTCACTTGTTCTCAGGCCTCAATACCATCAGGTGAGGGATGGTGGTCTCCATGGCAGCTCTGCAGAGAAGCTGAGGAGCCAGCAGCAGTGTGGACCACCCTAGCGCAGCTCGATTGCGCCCATGCTGGACCATGGGGGAGGTTTGGATGCAGCGGGGGGCTGCAAGTGGTGCAGGTGTTTCTAACAGCACGGAGAGCCATGGAGTGTTGTGGTTCAGCCACTGCATCCCCACCTCCCGCGAGTGTCACCAGCAAGCTGGAGAAGATGTCCAAGCTGCACGAGCCATCCCCTCTCCAAGCGGGAGGTGGAAGCCGCCTGGGCTGTTGGCGTGGGGTCCGGCTCTCGCAGCTCTCCTTTCCAAAGCAAATTCCTGGAAGTGAACTTGGTGAGAGATTTGGCAGCAATGCTGCTGGCCTCTGTAAGGAGATGCTTGGATGTATTTAATCGGCTCCTCCATTGCAGAGGCCAGACCTCTGTGGATGCAGCCTGACTCACAGCAGAAGGCACAGTTTGTATGGCCTCATGCTGCCTTGAGAGTCAGCCCCAGCCGAGGGCAAATGCTGTGCCCCAGGAGCTTACCAGCCTCATGGGCTGGATGTGCTCCATATTGTGCAGCAGAAACAGCCCCGGTGATGTACTGCTGGCACAAATTTCAGGGAACATCACTTTGTTTGGGTTTGGGGTATGTCTTTGGAAGTGTTGCTGGTTGTTATTACCAGCCTGGACCTTACTTCCCTTATAATTCTCTGGCTAAAGTTTCTCAGGCTCCATCACAAAGTGCTGCATCCACTAAAAAATGGTTAAACTGCTCTTCTGTATAACCCATCACTGAGCCTTTAGCAAGGGTCACAGACTGCTACAGTGGACAAACCCCGTCCTTCCTTTGAGGCCAGGCAGCTCAGAAGTACCTTGCTGGATGGGGGGTAGCAGATGGAACCCCAGACCACCTCCCTTTTTACCCCAAGCACGGGCTCTTGGAGCTAGGCAGGTCCTGGTTGCCACCAGCCCCTATGTACCCCCAGGACTGCTCCACGCAGCAGCTCTCACTGCCTACAGAGGCATCTCAGATTTACCAGGGCCACCCATTCAGGTTTTCAAGCCTGTCCCCAGCCCCAGAAATAATGATTTCACTGTGCTGGTGGACAGATTACCCGTACACTTGGCAGCAGCCACAGCCAGCTGCCGTTACAAGTGAAGTGAATAACTGCTTGCAGCGAGGTGTTGGTATTCAGGCTGAAGGCTTGAAACAGCCTCTAATTATATCCCTGTCCCCATTTCTTGTATTTTTTTTCCCCCAGCGGCTCTTATGGAACATTCCCTTCCCACAGCATTGCTGCAGACCCCCAAGATGTGATACGATAACTCCAAATGGTCCAAGTAGGGTTTTTTTTTACAGCTAAAGGGGCTCACTGTGACTCCCTCCTTATAAATCTCTGTGACATGAGCTGAATGTCCAAAAATAACACTGAAATTGAGACTTCACCTTGCAAATTAACGGGCCCTAGGCACTAACCCCTGCCTTGATTCAAAGGGCTTTTAGTCAATTACACAAAACAGCCACGATGCACACCCGAGCGCCCAGTGCTGAGCACCTCCTGCAGACACATCTGGGAAGGAGCTTCAGATATCAACCCTGAGCTGAAAAGAGCATGGAGGGAAACAAGACTGTCACCACTGTCCTGGGTAAACTGTCCTCAAAACCTTCAAGAGCCAACAGCTGGAGCAAAAATGGTGCCTGTGCTCTAAAAAGCTGCATTGAAAATATGCCAACTTTAAGGGTAAAACCAGGCCCCCAGCTTAACCTAAGCCTGGGGAGGGGAGACCCAGGCTTGTATGCAGTGCCACTGCTCCTTGAAATTGGGATATGAAGGAATAACTTTAAAGCAGTGACAACTACTGCCTGAGCTGAAATACATTTCCTTCTAGTCAGCTTTAGAAGGTTTCTAAAAACACTGAAATTACTTGTCTTAGTACTAATGGGCTTCAGATGGAATGGGAAAACGCTCTGCTCAGCCTCCAAAGGAAAGGATTAAACAGCAGCAAGCCAAAAGATTAACATTGTGCTTGGCTTTTTAGGCACTTTGATGACATGGGCACTCATGATTGTTTTCCAATCATGAGGAATTGAAAGATGAAGACTAATCTATTCCAGATAAATGCAATGAGTGGTTTAGAGTTGAGGTGGAACAGCTCTGCATGTTCCTGTGCTCAGGGGATGCGGGGTGAAGCAGGAAGGCAGTGAGGTCAAACCTGACGCCAAGGGCCACAGGATGCAAGTCTCAGCCCTGAAGTCTCACAGAGTCTTCACAGAGAAGCGCAGGTACAGGTGAGAAGCCAAATCAGGAGCTAAGGGATGAACAAGCCAATAGATATTTTCAAACAACCTGGATCCAATAAACATCTTAAAAACCTGGCTGAGGCACCTGGAAGCATTAGTTCCCACTGAAGGCCCATGAAAGGACTTTCAAAATGCAGGAAAAGAAGAATCAGAGTGCTTTAAACTTCCTGGTTTACTTTATAAACTAGAAAATCTTGGATGAAATAGTCATACTGCTTGTAAGCACCCTGAAGATGGCAAGGACATTGGTCCTGATGAACTTGTCAAGAACTGATGTATCAAATCCATCTAAGGTGCTTTTGTGACCAGGAACCTTGCTCTTTGCACAGACAAGGACCTGTCTGTGTCAAACGTGGTCAGGGCAGGGAGGATTTTGTCACTGCCTCACAAGGAACCTTCAGGTACATGCAGTTATTGTAAGATGGGTGAAAAACCTGTTTGTAAGGTACCTGGGAAGTGGTTATCAGCAGTTCACTGTCAAAATGGACAGATGGATTGAGCGGGCATCCAGACAGGGTCTCTTCTAGGGGCAGGTTTATTCAATATTTTCATTAACAATTGAATGATGGCATAATATGGATGACTAATAAATTTGCAGACAATACCTTGCTGGAAGGCACAGAGAGCACATCAGAGAACAGGGCTGTAATTCCAAGTAATCTTAATAAATTGGAAAGGTATCATAAAAAAAAAAATAATCATGTCTGTGATCACTGCAGAGGTCAGTACCACCAAAGAATAATTCGCTATGGTGTCTCCAAGTATCCAATACAGAAACCTCAAGAAGGCAATTTGTCCTGCCTATTTCTTTGCTGGACATAACAGGGATTGAGAAACTTTCTTCAAAGCAATTTAATGCATTCTAAAATGTGGGATATAACATTTATTGAGATGCAAATCAAGGTACTGTGCATCTCTGTGATACAGAGCCAGCAAAATCACAGCAGACCACCATTGTGTGGTTCCGTGTGCCATATCCCTGGCTGTGCTTCATTCCAGGCCAAGGCAGCACCTGCAGGGGAATGCTGTCCTCTCTGAGTCACCAGCCCAGAGGTGTCCCAGCTGTCCTTGCCCATGACCCCAGGATGTGACTGCTGCAGGGACATGGCTGCTACCCTGCTCAGGGAGAGCCCATGTGGCATCCACCACCCAAAGCCACCCCACTGGTGGCTCTTGCTTGCTGATGTGCCTCAAGCCTGGAAATAGGTTCAGGGCTTCTGGATGCCCCTCACCAGGGCATCAGGCCACTGGGCCATCTTGCAGGGATATAGCTAAAGCAACAGTGGCACAGAAAGGGCATTTTTTTACAGCCATGAAAGATGCATTAGTGTATCTGACATGCAGCACACCTGCATAAACTCCCTTACTGGTTCAGCTGGCTTTGGCTTTTTGTTGTCCATGCCTGCCATTGAGATGTGCTTCTCTAAGGCAGGATTTCAAAGGCATGAGTGAGTCAAGTGCCAGGTTCTAGGGACATTGTGCCACAGGATGCCACCTGTGAAAGTCCTGGCAGCCCCCAGAACCTGTACAGGCCCCCCAGGGTGCCCAAATGCTATAGGATGTTTGAGTGCAATGGAAGGGTGTTGCCAGGGGCTTGCATGCTGGATGGGGACCTCCTACATGAGCCATTGGGTCATGCTGCAAGGGAAGCAAGGCAGGGAGGGATACATGCCGCTGCCTGGGATTTTTCCATAAGCTCACCTAAACATTCAGTTATTGAAGAATGAGGTCAGACTCCAATGCCTTCATGGCTTTACCCCACCTCCCCATAGCACCACCCCACAGCACTGACTGCATCTCAGCAGTGATAGAACCACCCCCTGTTAGTCCTCAGAGAGTTACAAATCCTTCCTGACCTTTTCTGCATAGTTCAAATAAACAGTTTTTACCAACTGCTCTGACTAATGCTGACTTACTGCTCCTAAGGCAGCTCTGCTGGAGGCAGTGATGGGCTGTCCTGCCTCATCCCAGGGAGCAGGCAGCTGCTGCTCTGCTCCCACCTCAGGATGCAGACATGGTGGGTCATCTGCCTCCCTTTCCCTCAGCTCCCCGGCAGGCCTGATCCTCTATGCAGAAAGTCCTATTTCGGAGTCCTTTGCATTGCTGTAAATAAATAACCCCCACATCCTCATTCCCATCTTTTCCCATTTCTTCTGAGGTCCCTCCCACCTAGCTCATCTCTAGGAATCAAAAATCCCCCTCACCCAAGTGTCCTCACTGTGTTTTCCCCCGCCTTTTGTAGCTCCTGGACTCTTTCCCCGGCTTTCCAAGGTCAGGAAATACTTTAAAGAAAATAAATATGTATGTAAAAAAATTAAATCCCAGCAAAGAATGGCTGGATAAAACTCCTTGTCCTGGTCTGCAAGACAGGACTGTCTGATGGGAGTGGTGGATATCTGGGGACAGCGGACGCCAGTGGCTCCAGAATGCCGCCTTGGAATATTTTTGGTCTATTGTACAGGATTTGAGAGAAAGAGCAGCCTATTCCTATCTGCGTGACAGCATTTCCTGAGCATCAGCAGATATTAATAGTAGCTAATACAGTAGTCAAACATTTCCTATTATTTACCTGCTTCAAGACAATTGGCATCTGTGCTGATAAACATACCCTTGGGATTTGCACATATCCCTCACCTACTCCCAGACCTGCTCAGACGTATTTCCTCTCCTCCACCATCAAGGCCCTGTTTTTCCTGAGGCTGCATTCATCCCCGAGGTGGGAGGGCAGGACAGTTTGCTCTGTGTCCTATATCTGAAAGGACAGAGAATTCCCTGATGGATTATTTCCCTCTATAGAAAGGTTCGGAAAAATCAGCATTTGTCCAGGACTGCTGGAGCCTGGACATTTTGTGCCTGGATTTGTGTTCAATGAGAAATTCTGCTGCTGACAATCTGTGTTCAATCTAATGAGGAACAAAGCCAATTAAAAATAATAGGGACCCTGTGCTACTGCCTGTAAGAAAACAATAATAATAATAAAGGCCAAATCAATTTAAGTGTTCCATTTAGATAAAATCTAAGCATTCCAGTCTGGTTCTGCCTTTCTCATTATTTTTTGTAATCCTCTCTCATCAACACTAAGGCATTGGAAATTGAGAATTGAAACAGCTGGTTCTGATAAAACTCAGACCAAATTTCATCCCTGTCAATGACTTCCAGAGGAAAACACAAGCAGACCCACTCCTTCCACCACAAATTGTGTTTCCTGACACAGCCATGGGATTTCTCTCTGGACTTAGCCCACTGAATTGCAGGAAGCCTCTTCATCTTCTACAACTTGAATTTTGGGGAAAGGAGTGCATCAGAGCAGAAGTCATCATCCTCTTATGGCATGGGCTGGAGAGCTGTCCTGCAGATCTGGTCTAAGTAAACTTACCTGGCAAGAGAAACTACTTAGCAATTCTGCTTGCATTCTACCACAGAAATCATTAGCATAATGTTTAAAAACAAAAATTTGGAAACACTTGAAAAGACTATTAGCTGGGTTCTATCACCTCCTTACACCACCCAACTAGACCTCATCTCCTAAGGGAAGCTTCCTCCTTTAAGTATCAAGGCAGGAGCTCATTTGATGAATGTGAGAGGTAGTCTTTATGTGCAAATGATCCACACAGCTGCAAATCATTGCACTAAATAGTTTGCAGGGTATTTGCCACATAGGGCAGGATGTTTCTGGCAAGTGATGCTGTTGTGCCTTTACGTTTCATGCCTTCCACAAGGTGTGTTGATTGAAGATTTGTTCCTGTCCCTGTAAAGCTGGAGTGGTTGGTGATGGGTGCTCGGGGATCCCCTGGGTGGCATTTGCTAGGAACACACAGGGAACAGACATGCCTCCACCATCTCCCTGCCGGCAAAAGAGGAGGTCAGAGGGCTAGGGACAGCAGGAGGGG
Source organism: Falco peregrinus (assembly GCF_023634155.1). Lineage (NCBI taxonomy): Eukaryota > Metazoa > Chordata > Aves > Falconiformes > Falconidae > Falco > Falco peregrinus. The sequence goes on from NC_073723.1 coordinate 122,309,534, forward strand.
GAATCCTGTCCACCACCTGTTCTGGAAAATCGTACAACAGAGGAGGGGTTACAGAGGGAGGCTGCTTTGATTTAAACTTACTGAGACTGTATAAAATTATGTTTTCCTGTATTCCCTCACCTATGTCTTCTACAAATATCTCTGGCTCAGTTGTCTATTTTTGGATGCTGGGAATTAACACCTTTATTTGCATTTTGCCTTAATTTGGCCTGAGTTAAAAGCAATTTCAAGGTAATTGGATAATGACAAGGCTTTCATCAGCCAAGGCTATGGCAAGTCTCCATAGCTGGGTCAGAGGAGAAGCTTCAGGAAGTGCCCTGGCACCCAGCGGTGCTCTCCAGATAACTGTAGGGCAGCAGTGTCCCCAGAGGAGCTGCAGTGGCTGGGGAAGAGGAGGGGCTGGGAGAAGACGGGGAGTCTTTTTGGCAAGATCCTAAGATCATAGTCAGTGTGCTGGAACAAGGAGGGTTTCTGAGTTTTGAACTTTTTGGCTGAACCAGTTCTTTAGGTTCTTCTTAGCCATGTACTGTGGAAACTGAGGCACAGGCAGTGATTGCTCTGTATCTCTCTGATCCGATAGCTTCTCTAATAGCATTAGCTAAGGATGCAGCTGGGGAGAGAAATGATTCCCTGTGCTGCTCTCTGAATGGGAGCTGAAAGTTTCTTCCTGGCTGTGAATGATTAGGAGTCAGTTCTTGGTCAGAAACATTAGGTCTTGCGTGCTGTCTGGGGCTCAGGTTTCAGTCTGAATCCATATTATTATACCCCAGTGCATTTCCCTTTGTAATAGCCCAACACTCTTTGAATCCAAAATGACTCAAGGTAATGAGTTCAACAGCTAAAATCTGTGAAAAAACTCCAAAAGTGGGCTGGTTTTCAGGTACTTCCTGCCTGTGTGTTTTGCATGAAGAGTGGTGCCCTGAGAAGGGATGTCTCTGAAATTTGATGTTACAAGGTCTCTGTGGGTTGATATGAGAAAGAGGAGGATGGTTTGTGTAGAGAGAGCACTGCTCGTCTGTGTGGACATGCACACAAAGCCCTGATCCTGCCTGGTGTGGTACGTGGTCTATCCTGCCAGGATAACAGTGTGTTATGCCTGCTGTATGTCTTCCTGCTCGACCAAGAAGATTTTGGACCACAGCCTTCCCATCTCACCTGGCTTTCTGTCCTGAGAAAACACAACTTGCATCCTTAAACTGTTCTCTACACTGCTGCCGCCTGTCCTGTAAGATACTATAGACTGCATATACTGCTTGGGCAGGAAACTTAACACATATGGAAATCCTGGGCTGCTATTTTTTCTGGAGGCATCTGAAGAGTCCCCCTATCTCCTCCTCACTCCCCTGTTCACAATCAGCTCAGGGCACGGTGTGGAGCAGGGCTATAACAAGATTATCTCTCCTCATGGCAGGCTCTTGCCATCTGCAACTGCAGTCCCACCAGCTGCATCTGAGGCTGCTGCCGAGCAAAGTGTCAGCAGTTGATAATGATAATAAATTAATAATAGCCTAATTATTTTTTTCATTATTTCTGCCTCCTCAAGAGCTCCCAGAGGCACTGAATAATTCACTGAAATGTTTTGTACTATAAGTCCAAATAAGCCCTGATGTTTGGGAGGCCAGGCGGCAACGGCTCCCCTCCAAGCCCGGGGTGGGACAACTGCTACACCCTGGCTCCCTCCGGTGTTGCAGGGACTCTGCCTCGCGAAGCGGAAAACTTGTCTCTTGCTGCATACGCCTGCACTAACAGCGAAGGCAGCAAGCTAAGGATTACCAGTTGAACTGGTTTTGATTGAGGAAGGAGGGGAAATGTTTTCTTTCCAGGCTGTGGTGTTTTATGTGCCTGTTTATGTGTAACTTGTGGTACAACACACCCACTCCAGGATGGCTGCAACCTTCTAAAAGCCACCTGAGAGTCTACTTCAGCCCAAACCCCATCTGTGGTCAGGGAAGAGGCTGGCCCCTCTGAAGGGTGATCTGGCTGTCCTTCGGTGGTAGGGTGAATCTCTCCCAACCCTGAGTCTCGAGAGTAGCTTGGGCCAAACATCCAGGCAGGTGTAAGAGACATGATCCAAAATCTGCTCTTTGTGTGCAATTTGCATCTGCAAAGACAACACGGAGCTAAAAAAGGAGTCAAGAATTGTTCTCAGGGTGTTGGAGGAGCCCCAGGCATTTTTTTTTCTGAAAGACCACAAACCCCTGTGTTTAACCCTGTAAACAGAGGCTGAGCAGGAGCTTCTGTTTCTAATAACATCCAAAGGATTAGCACTAGGGAGGGAGGAGAGCTATTTAAGCTTGAAGGCAATAATTAGGAAACAAGTGGGTATAAACTAGCATAAATAAATTCAAACTAGAAATTACAAGCTTCCTAAAACTCCAAGCAGTGAGGTCTGGAGAAGCCTCTGACAGGGACCTGGGAGGCAAAACCCAGAGACATGTCAAGGGGTAAGACCAGGATCGCTTTGGGATGCTCTGGCCTCCTCTATCCTCTGCAGGTGAGTGCTGCAGGATGAGAAATTATAGAAGATGTGAGATGCTTTCCCTGCCCTGGAACAGGGAGACACATCTCCATTTTGGGTCTTCATGTGACTTTTGCAGAGCTGGAAAAAAACAATTCTACATGGTTCAACGGGAAGATTTTCTTTAGTAATTCTGGAATACCTCAAATTACAATGCCTCTGAAAGAAAGCAGTGCGGCAATTGGCTTGTGTTTCAAAATGGTTTGTCATTTGAAAATGGGAAACCTATCTTGTGTCATCTTTCAAAATGGCAAACCACACCATTTAAATTATATTCAAGAAATTACTCTAAATTATTCACATTAAGAAAGGTAGTGACTTAGATCTTTCCCTTAAAAAGTGTTGGTTGAATACTGATTGTGATGAAAATGAAATCTAATTTTTGATGTCTATGGTGAAGAAGACAAGACAACATGAGTTTAAATTACAGCGAGAGGGAATAGTAATATCCTAGAGGTAGAGACAGCAGAGCAGGGTCTGGATTACCTAGGACCGTTGTGGGATCTCCACCACTTAGCCTTTCAAGGTCTTTTAGTGATTCTTTCTGGTTTGAATTGCCATATCTCTGTAACATTTGTGTAGGCAAAGCTCCGACAGAGCTGTGTCCTGTCCTGGAATGAAGGGGCAAATGGGCATTGGAAGCCACTACCTGCTGGTCAGCCACCTCTGACACACCTCAGGTGCCACCTGGTTTTGCTCAAAGGGTAGGGAGCCAAGGTGTCTGGGGGACCCTCACTTTCACATCCAAAGGGTGCTGCTCCCAGTAAATCAATCCCTGCAGCAGATGGTGAGAGTGACAGATAGATAGGCAAAAGGTCATTTGATTTTCACTATTTAATGCATTAAAAATAAAGCCAGAGGTTACATTTACACCACCCTGCCCCTTTAAAAGCAGTGGATGTTTCCTCACCTCCATCAGCCTGTGAGAAGACAAAAGCAGATGGTGCTGCAAAAAGGGAAAGAAGAGCTTTTGGCATCCTTCAGGATGTCTCACCAGGCACTCAGCAGTGACAATTACTGAGCAGGTAATGAAGACAGAGCAGAAACAGTGATTTGCTGCTTGTGGAGAACAAAAGAAATTGCCTTCCCACCCCCCCCACCCCCCCACCCCTCCATAGATCAGGGCAAACAAACAGCTTCTTTAATAATGAAATCTGCCTTGATGTGTCCAAGATAGGGTTCTCCTGCTGGGATGAGCTGGTCAGCTGATAACGGGCAGTTTATCATTAGCCCCAAACAGCAAAGATTGTCTCCCATGGCAAATGTACTAGAGGCTGCCAGATCAAATACTTTAGAAAGAGATTTAGAGGGGAGAGAAAAATATTTAATGCTTCTCCTTCCTCGTCACCATAGTTGGCGCATCTTGGAGCCCCTTGGCTGTTCTGGGACATGACTTTGCCCTTCCTGGGGGAGCTGAGGAGAGGACAGAGCAGAAATGCAACTGCAGAGGTGTCCAGGATGGGAAGAGGAACACACAGCAGATTTGAGGTTTTGCCTCAAGGGTTCACAATATAATATCTGAGTAATTCTTATTTGCTCAAATGCAAATTATTCTACTGCATCTTGGTATCCGGGAAGTAATGTTACCCCATATTTAGAGCCCTGAGGCCTTGAGACGGCCACTGTGGGGTCAGGACAGAGCTGGGGGATGGACTTGCCAAGCTGTAGTGTCATGCTATGGTGCAAGACCTGCCAGGGCTGGGAAAGCAGCACCTGGGTTTTTTCCCAAAGCTCCTTTCCAGGCAGGTTAGGAACATGGAGAAGAGGAAAATCACAACAAACACCAATTTACACACTGGTTTTTGGTGAGTGGACAGGTCATCACCAGGTGCCCACCAAGGCTTTACATCTCCTCTCCTCTGCAGCCTGTAGAAACAGGAGGAATTAAGCCACAAAGCTGCAGTTGCTTCAAGAAGAGAGAAAACTCGTGATTCCTGCTACATCTGAGGGACCTTTTAAGGAGCAGCAAAAGCAAAGCCTGGGGGCTTGTGCCTGGCTTTGATCAGAGCCTGCTGCTCCGGGCCACTTTGGACAACTCTAGAAGCCTGGAGATTTTTTTTTTCTTTGCTGAAGCCCCAGATCTTTTGCTTGGAGAAGAACCTGGGAATGAAGATTCAATTGAAAGGATTAATTGTGGCGGGCAGAGGGGAGTGCTATGGGAGGTGAGCCACTTCGGTTTCAGGCTGGCCAGAACAGAGGGTAATTTAGTGGGACATAATGCATATAAGTTTCTGGCTGGCAGAGAAGAGGGTAATTTAGTGGGCGTTGATCTCTTGAGGTTTTTGCTGGGTAGAGAAGAGAATAACTTGCAGGAGGAGACTCATGGGCAAGTTCTCTTTAGTTTCAGGCTTCACAGTAAGTTTCTTTTTTAACTTTAGTGCCATCTTCCCCGGCTGACTCTGCTATTTCAGATGCCTGATTACAGAGCAGCTCTTTGAGGATGCTGAATGGCTCAGGGGCATGGGAAGGGGGAACAGAGACTTTTTCCAACCCACGGTGCTGGTGACCCCTTGGGTGGTGTGTCTGAAGGAGCTGCCAGCTCACAGTCCTCCCCGGCACTCTGCTGCCATTTCATAAGAACTCAGCAGTGTAACTGGCCTCAGCAAAGAGGTTGGGCTGGACTGTTTGATCACCATGGCCTTATCATCTTACGGAAAAGGTCATCTCTGGGTACATCTCCAGGTCTGATGCTTTGCTCTGCTCCACTGGAGTGAGAATTTCAGCCTCGCCAGGTGGCTCAGAGCACTTCAGCTGTGTTTTCCAGAAGCAGGAGCACAGATAAAGACCTCCATTTTCCTAAAGAGCTCATGGGTCTATCCTCTGGTCAAACCAGAGGAAGGAAGATTTCCTTGTGGCTAGGACTTTTAAAGCCTTTTCCTCCCGTGTGAATTAGTCTAGTAAAGGCTAAATCTATATGGCAGCTTTTCCCTCAGAATTTTCTTATGACCTATTTCCACGAAACTGGTAGAGAAATTGTTTCCCTGAGACTTCTTAGCCTATCTCAAATGGCATTGAAGTCAGCCAGCAGGTTTGGAAGTTACTGAGGATGGACAGATGCAATAGTAGCTGCTAGTGTGATCATGTACCCTGTTTCCAGCAAGGGGAAGGTTCAGTGGGTGCTCTGGTCTTCCAGCTCTCACATGCCAGACTCAGTTCAACCGCATGCATGGACAATGCTTCTGGCAGAGACCAATTCCAATAGCCCCAGCTTCAACTCTTGTTTAATTTATCTTCCTGCTTTAAAGATACTCAAAGCAAACCTTAATTTCCTTCCTTCCAGAGGGCATGTTTGAGTTGCCTCCAAGCCTATTCTCCAAAACCACCTTTGGATGGGCTTGGAACTGACAAAGTCAGGGCAAGGGACTCCAGGCACCGTGGGCTGAAGTCAGCGTTGTCATGAAATGCATCAAGGGCACACAACCTCACAGGCTCAACAGGGCTAAGACCACCTCAAGCTTTGGCTATTTAAATATTACATGTCTGTTTTATAGAATCCCCCTTTGCCAAAAAGAGAGCCGGGCATTTCAGGAGTGTGTCTGAGAAGGGGGGCTCAGTGGTCCTCTGACATTGCTTCCCTCTTGGGGAAAACCCTTCCATTTTAGACAGCTACAGTTATTTATACAGTACCTAATGTAAGAAGACTCTAATCCCTTGAGAGGTTTCAAGATGCTCCTGTCATACGGCTAATATTTAGATCAAAATTCTCTTTTGCTAAGTAGCAATATTGCTCAAACTTCATTTCAGAACACCCCACCAGAGTCTAGTTTTGCAACAGTTTTTCATGCTTTAGCAGAGAGCTCCTGTCTATTTATATACATCTCCTCCACACTGAATAACCACAAGAACAACTAATAGGAAGTGCTTGAAACATGTCTTAATTAGTCTGACATTAGCAAGCTCCAATGTCTTTAGTTAATTGATAGATTTTAGCATGATTCAATCTCAGAAATTGAGCGAGAGTTTCATCTACCTTCATCAGAGGCTGAACAAACTGCATTCATATATCTCTCAGGGCAAGGATATTTGACACAACAGCAGTTGATCGAATGGAGAGGAACCACCTCTAAAGGCAGCTGAAAGAGCACCCAGAACTGCCTCTTGGCTAGTCTGCATTAAGTGTGACTGCAAAAGATAGTACTCATGCTTAGCTAACAACCAGAGGATCTCTACAGCAGAGCCAGTGTTTGCCGTACAGCAGTCGTCCTCTTCAGAGACAAAGCATGTAACTGAAAGAGAGACCAATTCCTCAGCATCACCCAGCTCTAAGTCCCTCCCTGCAGCCCATCTTCATAGCCACAGGCCAAGGTGGACCAACGCATCATAGAGGAGGGCCCATGGGAGCAGGGGTGACACTTGTTGGTGCCAGTGGTGGTGGAAAGGGAACCGTGTGCTTCTGGTCAGCTTCTGTGCTGGTACCTCTCTGGGCTCCTGGTTATCCCTATTTGTCAGGAACCAGTCTGACAGTTATGTGAGCCATCATGGGTCCTGGTTTGGATCTGCCCAGCACTATTAGTGATTTCATCTAATGGTTGGACTTCTCTGTCTCCCTACAAGCACTGAAGTGCTCAGTGAAGATGAACTCGTGGTGCTCCAGAGCTCCCAGGGTTTGCCCAAGTCATTGCTGGGGAAGATGTCTGCGGCAGAAGAACATGTCTAGTCTACCAAAGGTGAGAAGGGAGACACCTGGTCTTGGCAGAGAAACTCGTACTTAGGTCAGCTATCTGCACTACTCCTATCTGCCAGGAGCAGTTTCTGCAGGCAGCCAGCACCTCCGGGGACTGTGGAATTTTCATCCATTTTCCTGGAGGCAGTAGGCTGATGCAAAGTGAGCAGTGCCAAATGCCTTCCAAGAGCTGCCACTACAGGTACAATGGGGGTCCCAGTTCTGCAGACCATTTTTTTTCGCCTGTAAAGAGGGCTCATCCAACACTTCTGAAGAAGCATTTTCCTGGCAGGCATAATCCAGTGACCTTCCTGTCCCTCCTCCAACTTCAAGGAGTAGGCAGCAAAGAGAGACCCTGTGATTTGAGGCAAACCTCAGAGCTTTGCAGTGTATTTGCAAAGCAACTGCTGTGCTGCTGAACTCATTTCACTGAATAAAAGGCCCGCAAGGAACATCTCAGGCCTATTTGCTTTGGATTTATAATGACGTTTCAGCAAGTTAACCCGGCTTTTGAAAAAAGTTCCCCAGTGTTGGAGTCTGCAGAGTAGGGGAAGGGGAGACGATGAAAACATTTAAAGGAAGCCCTGTGGGGATGGCTCCAGATTTAAGCCCTCATAAAATGCAACTGGTTTTCCAAGACATGCAGAGCCAGATTATTGTGACAGCAAATAGGAGGTGAGGGGGAACTGGCCAAGTGGAATTGTCTTAATAGCCACTAGAAAAGCAAATGCTGTGTAAATGCTGTAAAAAACATTACAAGCTGGACGCTGCTGTTTTGACAAGCGGCACGTGCAAAACTGAGAAGAAATCCTTGCAGCACCTTGTTCACAGCATCTAAATTCTCAGAGGGTGTTTTGTGACTTAATCCCCATCATGATGCCTAGTGCTGACACGGGATGTGTGCTTGCCCAGTTTGCTGGGGGTCCCTGTTAGGGACTTCTACCACCATTCTTTATTCCATGCTCCATCAGAACTCATTTGTGCAGCCCAACATCAAAGATATAATTTCTGTGATGTCGCAATACTTAATACTGAATACAAAACATGTTTCTTGCCCTAATTCAAGATACAAGATTATCAAAGCAACTTCAGAGTCAAGGAGAGAAATGTTCTCACTAGTTAAAACAAATTGCCCTGCAATAGCTGGAGTTGAGACACTTGATTTCCTTGCTCCTGTACCTGGTTTCTGACCAGAACTTTTCCTGAGGTTGGGTGCAGCCCTAACAGCACTTCCAGCATGGGCTTGCTGGTGCTTGACACCCTAGATAAATGCCACCTGCAGCCATCCAGTGAAATATTAACAGGATCTCCTCTCTCAGCCATCTGTTTTTTTCACAGTTGTAGGACTGTAACACATTTGAAACTTCTCCCACTCTATCAGATTCTTTGGAAATTAATTGGCAGGTTCAAAGGCTGCTGGGAGGAATGGAAAGCCAATTAGGTTTTCCTAACTGCATGGGCCAAAAAAGTGGAAAATCTGCTGAACCCTCCCCATCAGCATTGAATTATTTCCAACCAAGCCTCCATTCAGCTGAGGAGGGAAATCTAATAGAAGTGTCACTCCGGCGTACATCAATGGACCACAGCGTTTGCTCTTGCTCAAGGCAGGCGGGGAGCAGAGCTAATAGATCTTCTGGGTGGAGAGTCCTGCAGCTGGACATCCATATGGAGTCTGTTGGGGTTTGGAAGCCCTCCATGACAGCCCTCCTGCATGATCAACCCCCACAGAGGGATTTCGAGCATTCCATTCCCTCTTTGTTGCTGCCAAACCTGTGCTTTTAGCTAAGGTTTTAATCCACAATATCCCCCAGATCTTCAGTTTCTGCTGATGAACATACGGCTCATCACAGACCTTCCTCGGGCAGAGCACAGTTTCAAAACATGGCCATGGTTTCACCCGGGTCCCCAGCTGGTCCCCAGCATGCCCTGGAGCTGACCTCGTAGCATGCAGTCAGACCCCCATTCCCTGCATGGAAATGGGCTTCCAGCCTGTTTATGGATGTTGATCCCTCTGCTTTGCCCTATATAACTGGACCTTCAGTGGAGGGATGGTTGTCTTTCAGGACTCAGATACTGTGCATGATCCCAGATCACAGCCTTCTCCAGATGCTGGCTGCAACTGGAGTTGTAAGCTTCCCACTGGCAGCTGGAGGAGGGCAGGTGGGGGTGCACATTTAGGTCAGTGTCCCACTCCCCCTGATTTATCCTCCAGCCTTTCCCCTGGTTTTGCATAAGTGCCACGGCTATGACAAAAAGAAAAAAAAATCTTATTTCTAACATTTCTGCCACATCCTTTGGGCTTTCATGAGCGAGGCTTTGATTGACATGGCACACCAGCAGGCTCTGTGCCAGGCTGATGAGAACTGAGGAGACTGTAATGAGATTCCTTTTGTAATTCTTGTCAAGGCGCAAACCCAGCGAGCCTTGGTAAATCAGCGAAGCTTTTCGTGTTTCCTGTCTTGATGGAAACATCAGTAGAGAGACACTTGGTGCTAGATTGTCTGCTTGTTGGCAGGTATCCAGTCCTGAGAGCAAGATGAGGGTAGAGGGAAATAGGCGAGGGTAGTGCATGGGATGACACTCTTCCTCCAGCCCCGAGGGTCAGATCCAGCCCTGTGATGGTCTGATAGAGCACCTCCTTGTAGAAGGAAAAGTGCCCTGCAGGTAAACTCCTACCTGTGGGGCTCTTCAAGCTGACAGCGCCAGAAAAAGAGACCCAGGGGTTCAGCCCGGGGAGGAATGCAGGGAAAGAGCAATGCCCTCTGCATCAGTGGTCACAAGGAAATTCCCCACCTTCTTTTCTTGTCCAGGGGCATCACAGTCACAGCAAAGAGCAAAGGTCTCTAATATCAGTGTCATGTTTTCTTAGTGTTTAGGAATTACTACATGTATATTAAAAAAAAGGCAGGGAAGAGGGGTGAGGACTAGGTTTTGAGGAGGAGTCAGGTCCTCAGGACCCTGATAGTGGTTCATGAAGTGGCTGCCGTGCCCCGAGGGCATTGTGCATCTGTATCTTCAGCCTATCTCTGCTACTGCTTCCATGACAGCAGGATGATGCCTCTGGACACTGCTTGATGAATAGCACCCATGGGGCCCAAAACTACATGGTCAAGTGCTGTGGGGCTGTCACTGCAGCCGACAGGCTTTCTCAGAGCTGTGAACTCAACTCCCTTCAGTCCTCTCACCTACCCCAGCCTTGTTTGTTGAATTATTTAGGTCTCCTTGCTAAGATTTAAAACATCTCCTTGTTAGTCTGGTGTAAAATGTACCTAGTTAGCGACATCTATCCCGCCTGGATCCATTTCAGGTATCTTAGTGGTGATGCATGTGGAGACCGGGAGGCTTTTGTCCTCCCTCTCTCCAGCCCCAGCATTGCATATTCCCTGATAGAGGATGCTGTTCCAGAGACTTTATTTACCTTTGAGAGTCTGTGCATCTTCTCCTGCTGAGATCCCACCAGGTTTATGAGCCATCCAGCCCCTCTGAGCTTGGCTGCCTAGATCAGCATCCTGAGATGCTGATGTCCTTTGGAGTGCAAGGGAATGAGGTGGGTGGATGTCTTGGGAGGGCAGCAGCAAAGTTATTGCCTGAGCTGATGCTGCTGAGCCAAGAGGACTCAATTCACCAGCCCACTTGATAGCTAAACTCTCTCAGCACCAGTTCCTGCAATTTGTATAATCTGGGGGTAATTAGCTGTTTTTTTGTCTTACAGCTGCATAGTGTCTGCTTGTGCTCAGCTCTGAACTGCCATTTGACAGTTCCCAGCTTGGTGGAAAATGTTGCAATTAAATGCTCTTTCAGGTCAAACAGTATTTTGGGGTGGAAAACAGTGACTAGCTCTAACAGGAGCGTTACAGGCTGCTGGGTGGCTGTGTGCACCCTTGAAGCGCTGTGCTGGCAAGCAACGTTTGGCACTCAAGTAACAACCAAGTCATTCTGGCACCCCTATGAGGGGGCAGCAAACCCAGGTTTCTGTATTGGTTTGATCTATCAAACAGATGTGGTGGTTTTGGATGTGGTGGCTTGAATTGTGGAAGGGTGATTCAAGTAGCTTGAAAATCTGCATCTTTCCAGGCTCCCACCCTTGCCACTGCACTGTGACTGTTCCTAAATGCACTGCATTTATCCTGATGCCTAGTGGGCTTCTTGGGCTTCTCCTCTCTGCTGTCCTAAGCCTTCTCCTTCTCCACCTTACACAGAAGTATAACTCTGTGGTGCTTATGCCTGGGACAGCCACACCATGCCCTGCTGGGAGGCAGGAGTCAGCTAGTGTTTGGGGAACACATGGAGAAAGTCTTTATTCTTCCATGTTGGGACATGGGCTGCACTTTCTACCTGCACCCAGAAACCTGTTGAAGACTTTGGGAACATAATGCTGGAGAAATGCTTCTTGCTGTAAAGTTCTGTCTCACTGCACTTTGTTTCCATAGTGAGCTACTGCTGCAAACAACCGCCCTCACAGCTTAGCCACCATTCCCTCCCTCCTCCCTCTCCTACAGGAAAGCAGAGCAGAGCTTAGTATAAACTGCTGCTCTCCAGATCCCTTTGAACGTTGTCAGACCCCCCCTTGTTCTGTGTGAGCAGAGCAGGTTTCAATATACATGAGACTACCCAGGCACTAAAAAAAAATAAAAATCCCAAACCACAAACATCTGGGTAAGTTCTTGAAAAAAGGAGTCTCTTCCTTTAATATTTTTTAAAAACAAAATTACCATCAGAAATACAACAACAAAAAGCTTTCAAGTCTTTTTCAGACACGTGTCTGAGATTTCCGCCTTTGACAGAGAATGCTTAGCATAGGGTGCCTCGTGTAGAACTGTGCTCATTTCAGATGTTTCCAAAACAACAGATGCTTGTAAAACAAAAGGAATAAAGCCAGCCGTGGCTGATCCTGCTTTGTCTTGAAAACTAACTTGCAAGACACTCCTGTCTGCTCTGCTTCTCTGCAGATGTAGTAGTAAAGGCTCTGCCCACTTGGATGGCAGTGATGTGCTTCTGGCTATACTGGGTGAAGCCTGGATTTAACCCGCAATAACAAGTGCAGTCTGGCACAGGCTTGGAATAAAGATGCTCAGAATGATATGCAACTTCTCAGACATTTAGCTTCAGGGCCTGATGCTCAGCCCTGCCACCCATGTGCAATTCCTCTCATTGCTGGCCAGGATCCTGGAGAATAAATATCTTTGAACATCAGGCCCCTAAACTGCCTTTTTGCATGTCGAGCCTTGGAAAGGTCTTTGCTTTGGAGTCTGCTCTTGTAATCCCAAAGGAGTGGCTGCCAGCTCCTCAGTCCCTTTGTGCTTTCATACATATTGGAGTCAGTGGCAGATGAGCCACAGCCCAGGTGCAATTTCCCTTCTCCAGGAACACTGTGTTGACTTAACTAATGGCGTGTACTCTGTAAGCACCCTGTGAGGAAGGATGCTGACATTGGGAAAGGATGCATGTGATGAGATCCTACTGTGCCTTGCCTCCCTCCCAGAAATTCCCCCTCGGCGGCCTTCTCTGGTGAGCAAGAGAAAAATCGCAGTATCAGACCCATCATCTAGAAGAGCCTACGTTCCTCCTCCCACAGCACAATGTTCCTTCTCCAAGGAGCTAATGAGGGCTCATTGGCATCAGGGGATGTTTTGCATGAGGTTGGAGAGGTTCAACAGGAGGTCTGTGGCCTGTGGGTTTATAAAGGTATAAAAGGGATGGGTGCTGTGCTGGAGCACGTGGACAGAAGGCTTTGGGAAGTGGGGAGGTGAAGGGTGCAATGGTTGCAGCTCAAGAACAGTCTGCCTCTGGGCTTTGGAATAAAGATAAATAAGGGGAGCTCAGGAAATGGGGTTTTCTCAAGTGTGATGTTTGAAGTGTTCAGGAGAGGGATGGGAAAGCAGCAGAGAAATGCTGCAGCTTGCGAAATACCTGATGGGGAGGGTGGGTATATCTCCCAGTGCTTGAAGGGAACCCCAAGGATCCTGACACCTGGTTCCCAGCTCTCCTCAGGATCCCCCACATCAGATGGGATCAATCAGATAAAGGCCCCTTTTGCAAGGGGTCCAAGGGCAGAAGCCAGTGCTGGGTTGAGCCCCAAGGGTTAACCAACCCCACAGTCAGCTCCTCTGCTGGCAGATCAAAGCAACTGCTCTTCCCAAGCCCTTGCCTTGGCCATGTGCTCTGTGATGACTCCATTGTATTCCCTCCACAATGTGAGCTCTGTGGCAGCCGGGAAACACCACCCCCACTACCCCCCCCGCCCCCGCACGTCCTTACCCAGAGAGTGTCAAGCTGGCAAAGAGTTTTGCCTGCATCCGGGTGCATGAAAGGGGGAGTCACGCAAGGGAGATGATGTCTTCATTTGAAGTCTCTGGCAGGGCAAGTGCTGCTGCTGTACGGGGGCTCAGGTGTGCTTGCTGCTGGTGGGAGGGTGGATTTTTTCCCAAGGACTTGGTCCTTCAAGTGCAGCTGGGCTCTGTTCAGCTGCTGTCACTGGCTTTTGATGCTGGGGCTCAGCAGTGTGTTGCCCAGCTGGAGCAGCCAACAGCTCAGCACTTGTGGATGCAAAGACGAAGGGACTTGCCCCAGACTGGGCAGTGGCATGGTGGCGGGGACAGCACTGAGAGCTGTGATTCCAGCTCCTGGGTTTACACCACTGTAAAATGGTGTCTTCACATGTGCGTGGGAGCATAAAAGAAAAGGAGCGCTGTCTGATGAGCTTGGTTTGCCAAATCTCTGCCATCCAGAGCATGGGCTGTGGCACCTGATGGTTTCACCAGTGCCAAGCTGATGGGAAGTGCCTGCTATACACAGTCCCCATGCTCTGATTGACAGCTTTTTTTGGTTATCATTGCATATGCAAATCCTTGCAATGTGATTCTCAAAAGCTCTGAGCATTTGCTAACTCCCATCACAGAGGGCTATGTACTGAGTTACTCGTGTAATTGAGAACAGGATTTGGCTTGCTGTCAGTGCATCATGGGGTTGTTAAGAATAGGATGTGGCATTCCTGTAGCCACTGCATTTGGAACAAATTGTGTTTTTAATACTAAAATGTGGTTACTTAGCACCAACAACTGATCATAAAGAAATCTATTGAAGAAGCTATTTTATCGGGTAGGTAATGGTAGCACCCCCTCACACTTTGCAGCACTCTCTAGTAGCCCCCAGGGTGACACTCTGATTTAAATTGTTTATCATTTTGCCAAGTGTTTCATCCTTGGATGGAAATGTCCCAGGCTGTTGTTACCTCATTTTGAAATCTGGTGGAAATGTTCAGGAAAAGCAGCTCAGCTTTTGTGGAGTAAAGCTTAATATGGGTCAGGCCACCCTGCTGACCTTCTGATTTTTATATTTTAAAAACAAACCCGAAGGATCTCAGTGTCTCATGTGAAGTTAATTTGGAGGTCAGGAAGGTGCCTTTTGTTGCACCTTGGAAAACAAGTCCAGATTTGGTCCAAGTAGGCTCTAAGGATGCTCAGCTGAGTGTTTTGGAGGCTCTGCATGTTCCTGCACCGTGAACATGTTACTGTTCCAAGCAGCTCAAAAGATGGCTCTGATCACAGGCAAACACTGGCTTGTGATTTGGCTTCTGCGTGGGGTGACCTGAAGCTGGTTTTATGTGAGGCCTTGACTAAACCCAACCTTCTGCAGCTTTGGTTTCCCAGCTGCCTATATTGCTGCTGTATCTCCTGCTTTCTTCCTCAGAGAAGGTGTAGAGCTTACCCAGACACAGCTCCAGGCTCACCCAGACATAGGTTTGGATATGCAGCTGAACCAGGAGCTGAAATTGCTCCTGACTGCATGTTTTTGGTTGATTTAATCAAGTTTCTTATTGTATGACTTTGTCATCGCCTTTGCAATCACATGTCCCTGGGACAAGCAGACCGCTGCAAAGCCTTCTGCTCAGCCCGTCAGCTGCTGGCTGTCAGCACATTAAGGGTCACAAGTCCCACACTGCCCTTAAATGAAAAGCAGGGAAAAGCCTCAACATTTGTACCCCCAAATAGTTTCTCTGGGGCCTGTTATGCCAGGCACTGAAAAAACACAAGGAAAGTCCTCTCCCGCTGCAAAATACATTTTTCAGATCCTGGTTCAGCAAAGCATGTAAAAGCACACTTAATTTCAGTCTGTGTGTATAATTCCCTTGAAATCAATGAGAGTTAAGCATTCACTTAAATGCTTCGCTGAGTTGGACCCTAAGCAGACAAGCCAGACAAAAAGGGGCTGAAGGAGAGATTTTGATTTTCTCCTGGGAGTGGCAGCATTGAGAATCCATCTCTTTGAATCATTACTTTGCTGTCTCTGTCATGCTAGATGGGATCCTTCCTCTCTCTTAGATGCTGCCGTTAGCCTGGGGTACCTCCTTAATCAGCCAGCTCTGTCTGGGGAGGAGAAGAAAACCTTGGAGGCTCAAAACTCTCGTAGGGTGCCTGCCGCAGCTGTAGGCATGTGCATCTCCACACACGCATGCAGATGTCATTTAAAGGAAAGCTGCATGTTACAATGGGTAGGGATACAAGCAGCAAATCCTCTTCCACTGCACAAATGTGGCCTTTTTCCAGATACCATGTCATCACTTTTTGCCTATGCTAAAAAACCTGACCTTCTGCTGCCTTCGCTTGCAGCAGGTTTAAATTACTTAAGACTTTTTTCCAGATGCTGTTTTCTTAAATTACTTACTGAGAAAGCCCAAGTCAATCTACATATTAAACATACTGGAGATTGGAATCCAAGTCAGTGTGGCTCATGACAGTCCTAGGAAATCTCTCTCCCTGTGAGCCTGCACTCCCCCTTCTCTTTCTCCTTCAGCTTAAGGCGATAAAACTTTGAAGATGTAATCTAGGCATTATCTGCCTTCTTGGATAATGTTCAACAGTAATTTTAGCATCGTCTTTATCTCCAAAATGGTTGCTTTAAATTCAGCTGCTTCCTTCCCAGAGGCTGGTTTGATTTTCAGGCAGCAAAGCATCTTCCCCTGTGTATTTCCTTCTGGTGGGTCAGATTTTTTTTGGTCCTGGCTTATTCTGTTTGTTTTCCCCCTCTGCCATAAGTCCTCATTAGCCCTTTTTGGCTTTTATTATCATGGGATTTACTCTCCCTATGAAAAGATTCATCCATACAGAAGAATTCAAATCGTATTGCAGGGGTGGGACCTGGGAGCTGTTCCTGTTTCCCCAACAGTGCCCTTCCAGCATGTGCTGCTGGTTAGGATCAACGCAAGAAGGCATCCTCTCTCCAGGATTGACCCAAATTTTCAAAACCTCCTCTCAAGGTAGTGATGACAGGATATTATCCCTTATCTTCTTCACTCCTTCACTCCTGTTTTAAGTTCATCATAATTTTGGTGTGCCTTTCAAAGCTCATATGTTAGGTCAGAAACATCCGTAACAACGTTTACTTTTCTCTGCTTAAAAAAGAAGTTTGAAAACTGGGTCAGTTCGTATTTCCCCAATCTAGATAATTTTCTGTGGGGAAACTGAAATGGTTCCCTCCTTCCTTTTTTTTTTTTTTTTACTTCTGACAAATCCTTCAGCATTAGCATGCAGTCTCAAGTATATATTACCTTCTCCTCACAGAGACAGAACCTGCTTCCAATAAAACTTCCCCCGAGACACTGGATCTGGCTTTGACTTTCCTGATTAAATGGGCTATGGATTTAATTTGACAAGAGAGGGAACTGATTTAGCAGATAAAGTATCTTGTTCAAAAGGTGATGTTTCTATTGTAGCCCGATTTCTATCAGGTCCCCCCTGTCAGGTATGGTTGGAGTCTACTATGAAACATCACCTTTTGCTAAGTTATATTTATCGCAGTCACTCTCTTTCCCCCATATTTTTTATTAGCTCTCCTGAAACCATGTGATTCCATAAGCAATGTGGCATGTGCTCCTGTGGGTTACAGACAGGCTGTAGCGCCCGCTGCGAAGTGACAGGGAACCCCCACCTAGCCAAGTGTCAGGAGCTCAGCTGATGGAGCTGGAGGGATGCAGATCCACCCTTGGCTCAGCATGGCAGAGATTTATGGACATCTTTTACTTTCCAGCATGGCTCTCGACTTAATATTGCTTTTTACCTTTTGCTGGGATTGCATCTGCCTGGCATGGGCTGGGGGGAGGGCAGGGAGGGTCCATGCCTTACAGAGGGCACAGTGGGCTTTTGGCACTGGCTGTGAAGCCTCCAGGAGGGGGATCATGCTCTTAGCAGCATTTCTGAAGATCAAACACCTTCCAAAGTGAGGTCTGGGGGCCCTTGTCCTTGGCAGTGGGCTGTTTCAAGAAGGATGGTTTTGGCACAGATTGCTTGTAGGCAGGTAAAACTTTGCCGTGGGAGGGGCAGGATCTGAGCACATCCAGCTCCGCTCCCTTGTCAGGACCTATGGGAGCAGCTCAGCAGCAGTAAAGGGCAGCGGTCCATGGGGTGTTAAAGCAGGGAATGGTGACTGGGGAGGGTTTATATGGAGTTCCCAATAAAAGCCACTCATCTGCTAATGGCACCATTTGCTTAACTGTGGTGTCAGCAAGCTGTGCATGGTTGCGTACTCTTTAACACAGGCTGTTCTCCAGCATTTGAGATGCTTGCAGCCTTAGTGGTAGCAGGTGTGGGACAGACCCCCATCCCACCCACAGCATCTTGCCAGATCTCAGCTTCATTGCTGGCACACACCGACGACACTCTGTGTCATGAAACCAAGGCTTCAGCAAGCTCTGCCAACAAGAGTTGATGACCCAGGCAGAAATCCTTCATGTGTGAGTGTCTCTACAACTGAACCAAGGTGTGTCTCCCTGGTTAGCTCTGACTGGCATTCACTGCTCACAGCTCGTATATAGGTCACCAATTCTGAAATAGAGTGGAAGTCAGGCACCCTGGTGTCTGCCTGTCTTCAGGAGGTCTGGTGAGGAATATACTGAATGCTGAAAGAAGAGCTGGTAAAACCTAAATTCATCCTGATTTCTGGTGCCCATATGAAAAAGCAGATTTTTTTTTGGAAATCAGGACCATTAAATACATGTATTGGATCCACTGTAGCTTATTACCACGTGTGTCTCTAAATTCTTCTTGCAACTGCTACTGTAGCAGCCCTAGAGAAGATGTCCCTTATGTGTTCATATACATGTGGCACAGACACTGCCACTCATGCACTCATACCTCATACCATTTATTACCATGTTCCCTGGGTGCTGCACAGCACCTGTCAGGCTCTTTCCCCTGGTGGGCTTTCTGGGTGGTGGTGGAAGGAGAATGGGCATCTGTGGCTGGTTCATCCCATAGACAACCCATGACCACTTAATGAGTTGCCAGCTCTTTTCAACACCAAATTGTAATCTCAGGCTTGTTGAGGTGGGAGACTTCTGTAAAGGGTCATCCGTGTTAAGA
The DNA here is from genome assembly GCF_023634155.1 of Falco peregrinus. NCBI lineage: Eukaryota > Metazoa > Chordata > Aves > Falconiformes > Falconidae > Falco > Falco peregrinus. The sequence continues at coordinate 122,328,072 of NC_073723.1, forward strand.
ATGGTCTGCCTGGGAGCTGCATGAAAAGCAACTGCTGGAAAATGCCCTACATGAAGTTCTTCTCTTCTGATCACCTTTCCTCAGGCACTTCTTCAGGGGGAGATGTCCCCTCTTCCAGGGATATTCTTAGAGGCCTTTGATCTCAGGCTTATAGATTTTTTTAGCTACTCTGGTAAAGCATTTCTCCTTTCCCTGCTGATCAGGAGCGAAAGCATCAAATTCCTGGTCATGTCACAGATAATGGCTACTTCTTTGATTAAGGACCACCTCAGCAAGCAGAATTTCACTGGAGGAGACATTGCTCAAGAAGATGCATTAGTGCACCTGAGCAATTCTTTGCAAGGCTAGCAGAGACTCATTGCCCCTTTGTCTGGCCTGCTGTAATTTAGCTGCTGGTTATACTGTACCATGTTAGAGACACAAAGTGGCAACTTTAACCGTTCACTCTTAATAGCTGCTTTAAAGAAAACATTTTGAAAAGCTCTATTAGAAATGAAGAAAAAGATATTTGCCATAGGTGAAGGCAAACTGAAGATAAACATAGATGGTTTACTCATCACCAGCTGCAGGGATAGCGTGGTGAGTATAATTACATTCTCCCTGATCCTGTGCTGCTTAAGTCTTGGGTTGTGTGTTCAGCTGTGGCCTATTCTGATGTTAAAGTTTCGGATGCTTTGTGCAGTGTGTGTCTTTGTGATATACAGTCTGAAACCCCTGCATCAAATAGACCATTGCATTGGTATTAGGAAATACCTGCTCAGCTTAAAGACTCTGGTAAGCAAAGGGACTGGGAGGTGGACATCAGGCAACGGGTAGTTATTGCAGTTTAATTAATATATTGTTCTTACGGGAGATGCTGGTTTGCCCAGTTTGCACAGACAGAGGAATTAAGACTTTGCCCTAATAAACCGGGGATGGGATCGATCTCACCACAACGATGTCTCCAATCCAGACCTCTAAGTGCTTATATGATCTGGAGAGACAAATAGTGGACTCCAGAACCCTTCATCTTAACTTAAAGCAGACTTCTGGAATAACATAGCTGAAGTAAGCCATGAAATTTCCTGAGAGTATGAAGTGAGCCCAAAATAACTATCACTGAGGTGGATAAATATGCCTTAGAGATTTGAGTCTGTTACTGATTGTCTGTGTGGTTTTGGTTTAGTTAATCCCTCTTTATGGACTTTCTTTTCCCTTCCTACTCTCTGGTCTTGTCTTGTTAGGATTATAAACTCTTCTCAGCAGGCACTGCCATGAGTGTAAGCAGTCACCAGCTCAGTAGGGTCAGAATTCAGCTGGGATGAATCACACAGCTACCTTAATAACAGCAATGTGTTACTGGAATGCTATGAGGTGAGGAAACAGCAGAAGAATTGGTGAAAAGAGGAACATCTCATGTCCTGAGTCAGTGGAAACAGATAGCGTCTCTGAAAGTGCCTGTCTGACAGTCAAGGGCTCCAGTGATGGAAAAGGTCAGCCTTCTGGCTGCTGGAGAGAAGCCTGCATGGCAGGAGAGTTGCTGTAAAGAAAGCGCTAATGATGGCAACCATAGGAACCACGGACCGGAGAAGACTGGGGCAAGAGATGATGCAGAAGAGAACATGTGGGATCCTTGCAGCTGTACCCAGGTACATGCCTGCTTGAGCAGCTTTTTACCACCCAACAGAGAGCTGATAAAATGTCTCTTTAATGCCCATTATCACCAACCTTTCTTAATTAAATCCTTCTGGGAGTGTTTTGCAATGGCATCATCAACGGTATAAGCTTCATGACTCATTAGCATTGCCACGAAGAAGTGGTTTGTATGAAGTTAATACAGCCACCTCCCTCCTGAAATAATAGCTCCAATGTTCATCAAACCTGACTGAAAGACTCCCAGCATTGCACGGGACTTTGCAACAGGTCTGATTTACAGCAAACTGCTGGGCCCACTCTGTGGCAAGCAACAGCACAAATTTTGGAAGAACGTGCATGTGTACATGTGTGTGTACATTCCCACACATGTCTGGGCCAACAGGGAGCCCGGTGCTCCTTCCTGCCCATGACCCTTTCACTTCCACCCCATCTCACTGCAAAGTCCATCTTTGGAATTACCCAGGCTCTGCTTTGATCTTGCTTGTCTTTGAAAGAAATAATACATGTTGCTGCAACGCATGAAGTAAGGGAGAGCAGGAGCACACAGCCCATCCCCACTGCAGGTGGGGAGTGTCCGCAGCCTACAGGAACAGCAGCAGAGCCTGGCATGAGCAAAGCAGAGAAGCCAGCATGATAGATAGGAGCAATTACTGGGGGTCTTTTCTTCTCTGTCATCTCTGACTATCTCTTTACAAATGCAGTACTTCCTACTTGTTTCAAATGCTGTTGAGGCATTAAGAATCTTCAGTACATAATGACCAGTCCCTGTAAACAGAGGAATAAATGAGAGTTGTGCCTCAGCGATGGCTCCCAGACGGCTCCCTGTAATGGAAGGAGAGGAGAGCAGCCAGCCAGGCCTTCGAGGGCTATTATTCACGCTTCACCAGGAATGTGGCTTAGATCAAGGAAAGGTTTTGCCTGCATTTTATCTCTTTCTAGATTCATAACCCTCAGGCTGTTGGTCCATCTCATCTGACTTCCTGGAGACGGTAAATCCATCTCGTCCGGCCTTCCAGCATGGTGAATTTGTTCCCCCCTCCTGTTCCTTGCACAGAACAAAGCAGTTAGTGTTTTGACCTAAGTATCTTTTCCCTTCTCTCTCCCAGGGCCCAGCCTCCCCCAGGCCTCTGGCTGTGCTGTTGAGCCTGGGAAAGGCAGCAGTTCGGAGCGAGACCTGTCCTGTGCTCAGCCACCCCAGCGTGGAGCCAGCCAGCAGCTGCAGTACAGGTCCTGCTTTCTCCCCCCATCACCACCACTGCGGATGCTGCTTTCCAGCCTGTGCTAGCTCTGGTGGGAATGGAGTTAATTTTCAAGTTGGGTGCCCAGCTGCACTCTCAGATGAAGGGTAAAACCAGGGGTCCTGTTTCCATGTGTTTCTCTAGCAAGCATCTTGTTTTATAAGGGACACCTCCCCAGAAAAAACTCCAGCACTACTGTCTGAGCAGATTCCCAGCATGAGTAGATCAGTGAAGCATTAGTGCAAGTCAATGGAGCATCATTAGTTCATCTAACTGAAGTTCTGGCTTTGTTTGCCTGAAGATCCTGTACTGTGTTTTACCTGGTGGGACAATGATGCTTGGCTCAGCAAGCAGGTGAGAAGGATCAGGTCTGATAACACTCTGTAGGACTCCTGACACATTTTAAGTGAAAAGACTGGTGATATGGACTCTGCTCCTCTGGTCCCATCTCACATGGAAACACATCAAAACTCAGGCAATGTGCCTCTGAGCACTCTGGGCAGTGATGGCTCTTACTGTGGGCTCCCAGAGCTGTTCCTTGCAGAGGACTGAAAGAGTAGAGGAGCTTTTGATCTTCTGTAGGTTCTTGCCTGCCTTCTATCTTCTCTTTCCTTTTTATGTCCTGGTGTGTGTGTTTCTCTGTCTCAAAAAAAGATTGATCAAGACAGTTCCCAGTGAATCCAGGAGTGTTCCCATTGCAGAAGGGGAGAGCACATGTGAGAGGCCCTGCTGGTCTTTCTGTGACTTTGTATATACAGCTTTCAGTATTTTGCTGTAGGCTTATCTGTGTTTTGGGTGTCAGGCTCTACAGCCTGGAGATACACAAAACAGACACGCTTTGAATTCCCTGGATTTACCAGCTTTTCTGTGATAACTGGTGGTGGAAGGGGGCTGTATGGTCCTTTCTCCTTCTAGTTCCTATGCCTGGGTATTTTACTGGATATCTATGGATGAGAATTTGTATAGCCTTTATTAATTCACTGTGACTATGACTTATGCCATTATGGCGAGCCTGTCTTCTCGGTGGTGCACACTGCCTAGGTGCTGCTCGCAGGATGGAGGGCTAGCTATCCCGGTGGGGAACCCAAACAAAAAGAGGGATACCAGCTCAAATCAGAGCTCTTCCACTACAGGCAGAGGCGACACAACTCTCCCAAGTCCTTTGGCTCTGAAAACTTGACCAGGACTTGAATTCACCTCCTCAACACTGAGCAACCTGAATGTGTGTGGTTTATGCCGGGCTGGACTGTTCCAGCCATGAAGACAACAAGCATGGTCTTCCTTTAGATCAGCGTGCTCTGGCTCACTGAAGACCATATTACTCACACCAGGCACCAGGGGCTCTTCCAGTTCTCTAATCCTCCATGGCCCTCTTTGATCTGAGCCTCTCTTACAAGCACGTGGAAGGCCCTATCAAGAGAGAAATCCCCTGGGATCTGTGCTTGATCATTGCAAAGTCAGGCTGTCAGGAGTGGTTTTGTCACTCATAGGAAGCACGAACACTGCATGCTGTTTTTTCATGTCGCATTTGGTGTGAATTTACTCTGGTGGGAGATGCCAGGCAGTTAACTATGGAGACTACAGCCCTCAATTTGTCCAAAGGGCAGGCACAGCACAGATGCTATCAGCTTTCAGATGTACCTCTATGGGGATGCTGGGGAAATGAGATGGAGGTGAGGCCATTCATCAGCTGGAATTACTCCTTGTGTATAACTGGCACTATGCTCATTACGGTATTGTTACCTGGATGCTTTGCTGGCTGTCTTTTGTATTCACTGGCTGCCTTTCATCTTTTATTTAGATCATGTTGACGTGCTGTTCTATTTTTATACAGCACCTATCACCAGGGGACAGGCCAAAACAACCCTTCAAGATTTCTGCCATCTCTGTTCATCCCCAAGACACATACTTTTCTAGGTTTTCTCTAAACAAGGATCAAAACAGTGATTTTAGAAGTTACCTGGTTTGCTCTAACTTTTTATCGATTACTTTCAGGATGTTTCAAAGTATAATGGAGTTGTATTGACTGGGGTTTTAGGAGCTGCCAGGTTACATCCAGGGTGAAAACGGCATCAAACCCCTTTTCTTCAAAAGCAAGCTCAGAAAGGAGGTCTGGCTGACTGTTGCAATCTGATGTCATGCCAGAAATCCCCATCTAGACTGTGGCCAGCAGAGCTCTGTCCCCACAGCAGAATGGTCCCTCCAGAAGTGGCTGATGACGGACATATGTCTAAAGCAACCAGCCAAGATTGCCAGCTCCTCATTACCCAGCTAGAGCTGCGGGGAGCCCAGGGATGCCTGGAAAACCTGCAGTAACGAGGCCAAAATGAGTGCTGAGGAGTTATGTTTCCATCTCACTCTTCCTGTAGCCCTTCCTCATGCCGTGTGCAAAGCCCAGTGCCCCGGAGGGACAGGTCAATGGAGAGGGCACTGCTGGCTGTTCCTTCTCTCTGCCTGCTCCTACCTGGCCCTGGGAGAGGAGATGGGAAGCCAGCCCAGCTCACCGGTCTGAAGGAGGGAAAGACAGCTGGCACTTATTTGCTAGGAAGCAGGCAGGCTGGCCTGATACTGCATCCCAAACATCCTGTTGTTTTCTTGGGAAAACAAAATTAATGTAGCCAGCAGCACAAGGGGCAACAGCCAGCTCTGGAGCAATGCTGGCTCTTCCCACAAGGGTTCTGAGTCCTTCTGCCTCTTCCTCCTCTGCAGCTGATAAAGCAGCTCGCTTACTCTCCTTGGTTTTAACACATCCTTTATTAGCCAAGTGTGGTGCCTGGTGATTGAGCAGAAAGACCAAAGCAGGTGAAGCCACTTGAGACCTGAGGATCCTGGGTTACTGTAAGACTCCAGATGATGGTTTTGCCTTAGGAAGATGAACTGAGCTTGCTGCATTTACTACATAATCAGATTTTTTCTCTGTCCCCCTTTGCCAGGTAGGAAGGGGCCTTTTTCACCAAATTATTAATTGATCCCTCCTGTTCAAGACTGCTGTGTTTAGTGATCTGCCGCACGCCCTCCCAGCGGCCCCAAAACCTGCTGAGGGGTAGACAGGCTGCTCCTGTGAAGAATCACAATCATTGTTGTGGTGGTGAAGGGACGAGGGGTGGATTGTGTGTAAATTGTCCACTTCTGTTCAGTGTTGTGATGATGTTCTTTCAATTTTGGTGTGGGGAATTCTTTTCCTTGAAGTCTGTGAAGTTTGTGTGATGAATGTGGATTTTAAGGAAAATTCTTAAATATGTCATTCACATCCTTACCTGCTTTCTGGGACAGCCATCGAGCTACCTAAAAGGACAGCAGCCAAGGAAGGTACAGCTCAGTCCATCTTGCCTGCCCCACACTGAGCCTCAGCTCCAAGTGGTGGTCTATGAGACATCATCAGAGATAGGGATTTAGTCCCTCCCTCCCCCTTTCTTTCTTTCTTCATTTCCCTTCCTTTTAATTCATTCATCTCTAAGCAAGCTGTTCCTGTTTACAACCTCTCTAAAACACTTACAAATGATATATCAAGAGGCATATTAATTGTACATGCAGCTTGTTCCATTCATAATGTTGATCTCACAGCAAGCATCACCTAGGGTCCACTCATGACATATTAATAACATAGATGACAGACTTGACATTTAGAGCACTCTTGGTAAATGACTTCTCCCACTCCCAACCCTACTTGTATTGGTTCAGGTGAGAATATGCTGTCACATATAGCTTTCTGATGGAAAGGGTAATACATTTAATAGAAATCATAGAACTATACTGGGTATCAGTATATCAATCTTTGAATCTGTTGTGACTGCAGATATGTAGATAAGATGTCTATGTAAAATGTTGATATATCAACACATCAGTCCTCATTTACATCTATTGCATCATTTAAGATGAAGGAGTGTTTTGAAATTATGCTGGTGATGTCTGGATTTACTGAGCAGGTGCTGGTGTGTTGAGTCTCATCTGCGTGGTGTAGAATGAACAGTCCCCATCAGCTTTGTTTTAGTTCCAGAATATATATGGGAAAAACTGAAGATTTCCCGTTATCAAGAGCTCAGAATTGTCACCCAACTCAAAATCTGCTGGGGAATTTAGTCCTTTTCTTCAACAGCTGTGTTGAGCTAGGAATGGCAAAGTATGTTCATTTGTGGGCTTTTGGCATCACAGAGAGTTTGATGGATTGGAATGCGTTAAGAGAAAAGCAACAGAAAAGGACATAAGAGTTGAAGAGACTGATTTATGGGAAAAGATAAAAGGAAATCAATGTAGAGGGAGAACTCTCTCAGGCTCTGGTACTTAGACAAGCTCCAGGACTCCTCATCTCTCATCCTTGCTGCCTGATGCCCTTCTGGGATGGAAGCACTTTGGTCCCACTCAACAGTCCAGACCTGGAAAAATCAGACTGTTTTCTGGAGTGACGTGGAAGACAAGAAGCATCCTGGCTCTTCTCAGATCGAGCCAGCTAGCCCTGTGCTTACATCTGCCTTTACCTCAGGGTATTTGACCATCGTAAGGACCTGCTGAGGGTCAGTTGCTGTGGGGAGCAAATTCCCTTATACTGAGCATTTTGAGTGTCCCCATGAAATCCCTGAAGGTGAAAAGTCAGGAGCCAGCGATTCCCACAGCATGCAGCCGTGGGTAAATGGGGCAGGGATGATGTGGCGTGATTCCTGGCTCCAGTCTGGGGCACTGCAGTGCATAAAGCTGGAGCAACAGAGTGATGGATCAGAGCCATGTCCTGGGTGGAGGTGAGCTGTGAAGTTTCCTAGAGAAGGAAAAGGAAAGGGGGACATACAGAGAGGACTGGTGTCAATGCTCTGGAGACAGGCTCTACCCTCCAGCCCGGCGGTGAGTGCTGCAATTGCTCGTGTGGTTATAATGGTGTAAAGTCTAAAGGAGGGTTGCAAGCTGTGGATGATGCCAATACAATTTCTGAATTTACCCAAGGCCCTGAGAGCTACAGAAGTGGCTCATGCTGAAACGTGGAGGACCTGAAGGTTACTCATGGAGCCATGCTAGGGTCCACACTCCGTGCACCCTCCTGCTGCTCAAGCATGGGATGAGAGGAGTCTGTGATGGTCTTCTAGAAGTTTCAAGATAGGAAATGGGACATTGATCTGAAGGATTTGGGACCTGCCAGCCAAGAGGTGGGAAGTGAGGGAAGAGCTGTGGGGCTGTGGGTCAGAGCTGCACACATGACTTTGACGCCAGTACCCATGGGACACTGAAGGGTTTGCTGGGAGGAGGGACCTGGGCTCCATTCCTGGCGCCAGGGCAGTTCATGGAGGGGGAGTTTGGGGCTGTGTTTGTTCCTCAGACCTTGCCAGTGCTTGCTTGCCCTGTTCTGTATTTTCTCAAAACCCTTCACAGGGGTAGTGCTGTATCCATGGCAATTGGAAATTTCCTACTTGTGGCTTTCTTGTGTGTCATAGTCAGCGAGAACCTTCTGAGGATGCAAGGTTTTGAGGGAAGCTTGGATTTTCCTGCCTGGAAAGCCACAAACTCTTGACACAGGAATGCAGGAGAAATCCCCATTCTCAGCAGCTCTTTTACCATTTCTGGTTCTGCCTGGGAGAGCACTGGTCTGAGATCTACATATAGAACAACTGCAGTCACGCAACATGCTAAAGGATTCCCCATACATCCAGAAAATATGTGACACCTAAAATACTGGCTGGAAGCTGCAAAAATGGCAACAGTGATTTTCTTCAGTAAACAGGAATGCTACCACTCCTTAGTAGGGTAAATTTGTTTCTGAAAGTGGCATAAACACGCACTTTATGGAGCACTTAGCAGTGACCAAAGGAGATGAGTATTTGGGGCATTTGTGAAAGTTGTTCTTTTTTTGAACATCAGAGGTTATTAGGTGAGGAAGGTTGGGAGAGAGTACACCGGCCTCTGGATAATATATTCCATTTTTCCACGATTCTTTGTTTTTGCTGCCATTTCCCAGTTTCTAGCTTCTTCAGGAAAATTCAGCAGTGGGGTTTAGGGGGCAGAAGCTGCTGGTTCTGATTTGCTCAGGGAGGTATGTGGTGCCTTGGGAAAACCATTTTAGCTCCCACACATTTGTAGTCTCTTCATCCCTATCCTTCTCCCTCCGTTCACACCTGGCTTTGAAATGGAGATAGAAAAAAAACCAACCCAATTTTAATTTATTAGTGCTTACAAAGGGCTTTGAAATCTTTAAATGGAGGTGAGAATGCAGGGTTGTATGGCAGTAGCTCACTGTAGTGTTGCTCTGTGTTAGACTGGAGTCACCTTCCTCCGATACTGAAAATAGTTTCTGCTCTAATTAGTGTGCTAAGTACTTGTCTTCTTTTCTTGTTTGAAGTGTCAAATTTTCATTACAGAACAAACAGGCAACTCCTTAGAAAATTTTCTCTCAATTAGTAGCAAGTAGAAGCTGGCTTCATTGTTCAAAAAGTGGGAGACAGTCAAAATAAAAGTACAACCTTGTACTGGTTCCTGCATTTCCAGTAGGACACGTTCTGTCACATTAGGGCATGTCAGGAATAGCAGCTAATGTGTCATGTTCTCTCTGTCACCATTAACATGGAGTGGCATTCCATATTATGTACTGTTGCTGAAGACATGTCATTAAACACTGGAAACATAAGAAAAAACACACACAATTAAAACGATCCTGGGGTGAAAAAAAACCATTAAAAAAATCAAATACAACATTTTCTTACATCAAATTCAGTTTTGTTTACATAAGAATTGCTATTGTAGCTGTTAGATTTTCCTGATGATCTTTATCTCTGCTTCAATTATTTCCTGTTCTTGGAGATTTTGACAGGGCTGTTCAGACCATCGCAGTGGAGACGTCGTACAGCCCATCAGCTCCTGTCCTGCCAGGTACCTGTCTTGCTGTAAAACCCTATGGGAGACCAGTAAAATGTAGATTTTGCTGTGATGTTGCTGGAAGACTTGAAAACTATTCTCTCCGGCTGTACACCTCTACTCGATGTAGAACCTGGGTAGAGACATATATCCTGGTAAAACCTACAAGGTCTTGTCTCCTCACCAAATCCCTGCTTGGCAGCTAGCTCTGTTGTGGCAGCTAGCTCTGTTAGTTATCTCAGGAGATCTTCCCCCCTGGAGGGCAGGAAGATGTGCAGCAGGGCAGCACCTTTAAGAAGGCTGGTTCAGCCTGGAGATTGCCTATCACAGGAGGTTTTTCCCTTCCTGATGTCAAGACTAGACTAATTCATGGCATTACATGACTGACGGAATGCATGGAGGTGTTCGCTGTCCCTTTTGCAAGCTGTCTGAATGAGGCACTCTGGCTGGGTCTGGGATAAGGGCTGCTGGGATGACTGCAGAAGAGGACACTCAAAAGCAGGTGGAGTGGGGCAGCTCTTAGAAGGTTACTTCAGCTCAGGCAGCTTTATTTCCAAAGTCTGCCCTTTGATGAAAAGAGGACTCCAGTAAGTGTACAGAGCAAGAAGCCAAAGTAGTTGCTGCAGGTTCCCCTCTGGCAAGGCTCCTTTTTGCCCCATCAGCAATGGGGGGACCTTCTGTTGCAAGCACCCCCAAAGCCCACCCTGCTCTGCCCAGGGGAGTGTAGGGGAGATGCGGTGGCTCTCCCCAGGCAGAGCAGCACAGCACGATGATGCGCCGAGCAGGGAGGAGAACCAAAGGACAAGGCTGGCCCCTGACAAAATAGTTACAAAATGGCCATCAATAAACCAGGTCTGGAAATTAGAAGGTCTTGAAGCTTGGTGGAGTGAGGTCCTGGAACAGGTTCCAGCAGGAACGGTGGCGGCAAGAAGCCCATGCAGTTTAAAATGGAGCTTTATGAACAGGTTTCATTATGTGGCTGCCAGCAATAGCAAGGGCTGAATTGATGGCCAGGAAAGTTTCCTTTTAAGGGTTTTGGTCTTTGCTCCACGCTTTGCATTCTCCTGGAATTTTTTTAAGGTGACCTTCAAAGGATGTGTTTTAGAAAGTGAATTCTGTCATGCTGTGATTTATTTGCAATGTATAAAGAAACTGAAAGATTTTTAAATATTTGTGTTAGTTCATGCTTGATGGTTGCTCTCAAACAAGCAGGAAAGTTGAGTCTGTTTTTGCTGGAAGCCCTGCTGGTCTTCTAATGCATCTGCTGGGAGAGAGGCTTTAATGTCTGGACTCCTCTAGTGTGTTCATTGTTCAAAGAGTTTTAGGTAGGCAGAATCTGGCAAAAGAATAAAAAATACTTCATGAAACCATCTACTCTTTTGCTTATATTATAAAGGCAAATACTTTTCCTTTGCAGCTTTCTCATTTAGGTGACCCATAGAAATGCCTTTATCTTTTTATTGATTTCCCTTTCACTTATCTTTATCTTCTATTTACTTTGTTACAAGCTAAGTTCTTCCTAACCTTATCTGGTCACCAGTTTATGAAACCAAAATTAGTGATTGACTGATTATATGGATAATAAATAATATTGTTAATCAAGAATATATTAATGTCAGGGTGTGAATTTTGCCAGGCTCTTCAGACTGTGTGTGGGCTGTCATACAAATTTAAGAATATGCATGTACCCATCATGTGATTAATCATATGTTTTCTTGCATTATGGTGGCTAGTAACATATACTTAAAGATCAAGTAATTCATATCTAGAGGAAGGAAGGTAATTTTCTGTGCTATGTCAGGCTGTGAACCAAATCCCATGGTGCTTCAGCACTGATGTCAAAGCTGTAACTAAACTCTGTGTAACTCTGTATTGTGAAAGATGCCAAATGCGATACAGTTAGGAATTTGTAAAGGTGATTTTCCAGGTGCAGGTGATATACATATTCTGGGCCAGCACTAATTTGGCACCAAAATTAGAATGCCCTTGTGGATTAAATGTAAGAGTGTATTGCAAGACAGAACAAAATGGATTGTGCCACTGATTCCCAGCAAGCGCGTCCCCCATGGCCAGGCAGGTTAGAGCAAGCTGCCTTTGAGCTCTGCTCAGCTTCTCATGTTTTTGCTGAAAATGAAAGAAGAACCAACAAGTGCTTCACAGGCATTTAGCAAAGGTACGGCAAATTAACAAGAGATCTGAATTTCAGAACTTCCAAGGATGACTTGGCCCACCATGCTGCAGGGATGCTGCTTTGGCGATGTGCACTCTATCTGAATATACTTTTGTGTTTAAATAGACAAGACAGCAACATAAAGAGCTTTATTTACCAAAATCAATAAACTTGTTAACTTGGTCTTCTCTATCAAAAAAGATTAGTAACTAATCCTTTCTCCTTCACCTTGGGGTCAGTCCAGGCATATTTATTACAGAATACAAACCTTTCTGCATCATCTGGAGGGATCACTAAAGCAATCACATGGGCAGGACAGTGCTCTCTGCAGCTAGCAACACCCAGCCAGCAACACAGCTGGGCCAGCGCGTGCCCCATGGAGGACACGGTTAGCTGTGACTTGCCAAGCTAAACAAGGACCCAGGAAAATTTTTGTAGAGCTCAAGGAGTCAAGGACCAGGCTCCAAAAGGAGAGCTGCTTGCCCCTTAGCAGGCTCTGTGTTCACATGTGTGCACACACAGGGATGTGCATTTGCAGAAGTTTTGGTACTAAGGTGGATTTTGAGGGTGCCCTCAAAGGTGCCACAGTTAGTAGGAGATTTAGGGTGCCGGTGCTCTGGAGAGCGGTGGGTGAGAGGCTGCTGGGAGGGAGGGCAGTGCGTTAAGTCTAGGATGAACCCTTTGCTTAGAGCAGGTAGAAACCTCTGCAATCTACTTGGGCTTTGTTGGGCTGAGCTTTGTGCCCAACTCAATCAGCCGTTAAGAGGCAGAATTTCCTTTTGTTCCTGGATTGGTCTTTGTATCTTTAAGAGAGACAATAGGGAGATTACTTTTTTAAACAGTAATTTAAAGAGCTCATGAACACAGATCAAGCAACAACAAGTGGTGGCAAACAAGAAAGCACTTGATGTATGAGATGGATAGACATTGCTGGCTAAGGGAAGCTATACATCTAGCACAGTAAACCAGGATGATCATGTGTTACCCAGCTTAAAAGTCCTTGTACTTCTTTATTTTAGAGTGTGATTCAAGATGAAATCCTGGCTTTGCCGAAAAAAAAAAAATAATAAAAAATATGGCGGTTTAACCTTTGATGTCAATGGGGGTAGGTTCTACCTCCTGAAACACAAATAGAAGTTATTATGGTTGTTGGAAACGGTGCAACAGAATCACTAAGAGGGAGAAGATGGGAAAGAGAAGAGATGAGAGGCAAAGCTACCTGGGGAGGAACAAAAGCATCCTTTAAAAGGAGAGCCACTATCTGAAAAAGATCTCAGAGAAGCTTTCAGGAGGGGGCTCCAGCCAGGCTGCTTATTGCAGGTTTGACACCTATCATTGTGGGGGGAAAGCCCTGCCGTGGTCTTAAGAGGCAGCTTTCAAAAGGGGAGCTAGACCGAGTTGTACAAAGTGGGGGACCAGGGGACAGCTAATCTTCCCTGCACAAGGATTGAGTCTGGTCCTCGTTCCACCAGGCTGCAGAGAGCTACAGCCACAATCTCACCTGCTTTAGGTTAAATGGGGAAAAGTGCATTTGTGCCTGTTTCTGCTTAGTCTCACATCACTCTTTCAAAAGCCTCAGGGAGTGAGAAAGTTGCTAGCAGCCTTTTGCTGGAAAAGTGTTGTACTTCGTTCTGGGCAGAGAATGGTTAAAGGGCATCTAGAAATCATCAGAAATACATCAGAAGATATTTTTTTCCTTTCCATTCATCAATCAAAAATCTGGTGTAATTGGTCTTTAGTGGGATGATTTATTCACAGTGTTTTAATGTGACCTAAATCCAATCTTACTCATCATCAGCAACCATTGTTCTTGGAGCTCTTTTTAATCAGATGTCTTGCTAATCCAGACTGATTGTCTAGTGGCTTTCACACATGCTGAGATGAGGTTCTTCAGAGCAAGGGAAAAATCCAGGAAAAGTTCTCTACTTTGCAGTTGTCTCAAGCTAGACTTTGTGTGCCGTGTATTTCTTAGCTCTCGGACACCCCTGTTGTCGGATGTTTCCAGCCCAGGCTGTCTTTTGGGTTTGTTCAGCTGTTATTTAACTAGGACCCAGAGTCACCTTTTCTCCTCTTTATTTTCTGAGTAATCTAAACTACACCAGGACTTCCCAACTACACCAGGACTTCCCAGCACCACTAGGCAGGGATTCATCTATCCTCTGATGGCCATCAAAGTTGAGTTTCAGCCAGCTCCTCTCTCTGAAGAAAGTGGCAAATCATTCTAGTTATTTCAGAGGTGTATTTTGGGATGGAGGATGCTGCCCCAGGCTGCTGGCACCTTGCTGGTTGGAACTCCTCCAGCCAGCTTTAGGTGAAGACGTGGCAAAATTTGGCACTTCATCCTTCCTCAGTGCTCAGGTTTGTAACTTTACAGGCATTCTTTTGTTGTTGCTTTTGAAGCAATGTGAAGGCTAATAAACAAGCTTTGACTGTAGAAGACTGATGGGAACCTGGACTGTGAGAGATCCCACAGAGGAGAGGCAGAGACCTTGGGGAGCTTCACTGGCCCAGTTTGCCCAGACCAAGAGCTGGCAGGTGGTGGGATCCTAGTCCTGGGAAGCCTGCCGAGGAGGAGCTGACATCCTTCTTCCCCCCTGCTGCAAAGAGGGAGGGTGGAGAGGGCGCAGCTGTAACACTGCAGCGCTGGTGACAGTTTGGAGGAAAATAGGATGCTGATGAACATTCTCATTGAAAGTGACAGCCAAACCCTATCTAGGTTTGGGGGGGGGTGTTTGTTAATTTTTTTTTTTTTTGAGTATTATTAATCTTTGCTCAGAATGGTGCCATGGTTCTGTTCTAACATGCTGCTGCTTGTGTAGGTGTGGGGAAAGGCAATGTAGACAGAATGTCCTCTTAAGAGAAATAATGGCTGCATTTTTAATGGTTTGTTTTTTTTTTTTGAATCCCAGAAGCTTACAAGATGACTTTGAAAGCCCCATGCCATCCCGTGACTGTGCAGAGCAGGCTCAGGGCTCCTGGTTCGGTTCTGGTGAACTCAATGCCATTTCTAAATAATATCTCTGAACACAGATGCTTTCTCTCTAATTTCTCCATGTCCTGCTTTCCTTGCTTTCCCTCATACAGGAGGTATGTGGCTATTGATCAAGTGGTTGTATAAATAAGAAAAGCAATGAGTGCTTGAAATCCTTAGGGTTTCATCCTGGTGTGCTGAGGGCCCTATCTGATCCACTGCAGCTTTATGTATATGAATACCCGTTAGCTTTAACACCCATAATTTTGCACTGCTCTGCACCATTCAGAGCTGACCCCCCATATTTCCAACTGTCTGGTTGAAGATAGCAAGAAGTGCCATTGCCATTTCAAGGCAGGGGAAACTGAGGTACAGGGAAGGAACCAGCTTTGAATGTATTAAAGTCACCAGTCATGAGTTTACTGTCAGAGATGGGGCTGAAATAGAGAACACCTGGGTGTCACTGCTGTCTCAGGGGTTAGGTATAGCTTTTGCGCACAGCGAGATGAATCTTTCTGCTTCTGTAAAACTGATTTCCATTGAGAATTGCACTTGTGGGCTCTGCTGGACATGTCCCATCAAACAGCATGTGCATGGACATGAGCTCTCCTTGCACCCAGACCCCATTCGTATGCTCCTGCCTGGCTTTGGGCATCTGACAGACTGCCAGGAGGGGGGTGTGGGGTGTCCAAGCCAAGGTGGGATGAGGTCTTTCAAGTCTTGCAGATGAAAGAATGCAATCCCTGAAAGCCTCTGTCCTCCACCAACCACACAGGCTTGGCAGATGTTCCCCATTAAAATGTGCAGAGGTATAACACTGACCTCAACATCCATTCCAGTCATGATCTGGGATCTCGGATGCTTCATTTGTTTATGCTTAAAAGCATTTCCATTCACCACTGAAACAATCTCTCTTCCTCTTGTCCCCCACTCCCATGGCTCGAGCAGTTAGACATGCTTTATATTCCCTCTTCCTTCCCCTGCCACAGCTCCACCACCCCTGTGATTGGTTAGCTGTGTGCATGCATTATTGGCGGTCTGATAGTACTGCCTGATATGATAGCATTGCTAAGTACCCTCTGAATGCTTAATGCTGCAATTATTATTCTGGTGGGCATTTCCAGAAACTTGTCACAGTTGGACGAGTCTAGCCTTTTACCTCAGCTCAGTTAACAAACATCTTCATCATCCTGAATGCTGTAATGGCCTGCAGGGCATGTCCTTCCTGGAGATCTTCCAGTCCTCCCCCCATGGGGAGGATGGGAAGCCTCCTCTCAATACAGGGACCTCTCCTATCAGTAATAATCTGTCCAGGAATCTCAAAATAACATTGCTGTTATTAGCATGGCACTTCCCACGCCCTCCCTCGTGCCTGGCTGAGGGCCAGAAGGTAGCTCCCCCACTCTGCTCCCAGTAGCAAATCTATCCTGCATGATGCATGTTACATGCAACATTTATTTATCACATAGATGTGCTGATACCCAGCTGAATATTTCATGGCAAAGCCCCTCTGTCATTGTCCAGCTCATTGACCTTGAGCACACCATGTTATCAATCACTGCCGCTCCTATTTTTGTTGGACTATTGCATCTAGAATATGTCAAGTACCAGGAAAGTGGGAAATGCCTTTCAGCCCATCCTTTCTAGGGCAGCATCTTTTTGTCCATCTCTTTATGTCTCGTCATCGACAAGCCATTGCCATGGCCAAGCCAAGGTCTCCAAGGACTGTATCTGAGGCTCAGAGGCAGGTGAGGTGTTTGGATCCACGTTCAGGGTGTTTCTGTGGCTGGGGATGGTGTGAGGGCTGGGTGGCTCCATCCTGGAGACCTCTGGGCTTTGCACCGGCCTCGGCATCACTGTGGGGGAAGCCTTAAAAATGGTCGGTACTGGTTGTTTCAGAAAGGGATGTAGGAAGAAATCATGGTTCAGCTCCTAACAGAGGAGCTTAGTTTGACAGGTTGTTTTCAGGTTGAGAGCACTGAAACAAATATCCTGCCAGTGTCTGTGTGAACTGCTGCCACCTGGGACACGCGGGTACCCAAAGGCGCCCCTTCGCTTACAATAAGCAGACTGATTTGCTGGGTGTGCAGCAGGCTTGCAGCAAAGTGCCGCAGACGTCGTGCTGAGCAAGGCTGCTCCCAAAATGCAGCCCTTGCTTGCCACTTCCACTCAGCCCTCCATCACCTTAATGAATCCTTGTTCCCTGCGACAGCAGCACCTCATAACACGTCAAATACTTTCAAGATACAGCGGAAGCCACTGCCTGCCCTGGAGGAGGTACAAATTAAGTCCATCTCACCCTGGAAATTAGACTTGTGGAAGGAGGGGAAAGCGCTGCTTCTTCCCATGGTCATTGCAAGCTGGTGAGACTCATGGACCAGCATATCTGCAGGGTGATGGGAAACACATGTGTGCTTAGAGCAGCTCACGCTGCTCACGGCCAAAACTCTTCCAGGAAGCAACAGTGCCCAGGCATCACTGGTGTGTGTTTCTCCCTTCCTGCATCTGCCTTTGGCTCTGGGTGGATTAATAGCACAGACTGGATGTTTTCTGTTCGTTTATTCGTTCCTTGGCTTGTTTTGTCAACTGAGCAGCTCTTGTTACCCCAGAAGGAGCTTGGGGAATGATATATGGCCCTGACAGCAAGATTAAACACCCCATTTACTGCACCCTGTCTCCAGAATTCAGGCAACGGAGGCATGGAAAACAGTAATAATAGTCACAAAGCAACAGAAAACATATACTTTTCATCTTTAGTTCATTTTTTTAGGGGAAAAGGGCAGGGGGAGAAAGGGAAGGAGAAAACAGGGAGAAGAAGAAATGGGCTGGAAAGGGGAGAAGGAGGCGAAAAACTGTCAGAGGGGAGAAAAGAAGAGGAGTTACTAACACATGATTTAAATGAGCTCAAAGTCAGCTCAGGGTTAGCGGTTT
Organism: Falco peregrinus; assembly: GCF_023634155.1. Lineage (NCBI taxonomy): Eukaryota > Metazoa > Chordata > Aves > Falconiformes > Falconidae > Falco > Falco peregrinus. The sequence continues at coordinate 122,345,848 of NC_073723.1, forward strand.
CTCTCTCAAAATCACAGCAGAGTAGCTGAGGACTGTACAACTGGGAGCCTTTGCTGGTGCATGACCCAACCACTTGTGCTTAACACTGCTTTAAGTGGCATCTTTTGACACTTTTTTGAGGAACTGCAGCTGCTCTGGACTAAGTGGGAGCTCAAGACATGTGGGATGGCTTTGAATGCAAAGTGGGCCTGGGTGGCAGATACCCAAGGCTTTTCCTTGCGGCTGCTTCTGTGCCAGAGTGCAGCAGATGGGAGAAGACCTGAGAGCAGCTTTGGAAAGGCAGAGCTGTTCTGGTCCCTCTGTGATTGGTTGAGCTCCTCTGGGCTGGAGCTGGTCCTAGGACCCAGTCCTTGATGGGAGCTCACAGACTGGGGCTGAGGCAGTATGGGGTGCCCCTTCATCCTCCTGTAAGCTGGGGGAGCACAACACCAGCTGTTTTGCTGGCAGTCAGGCTCCTGTTCCTGGTTTCCAAACCTTTCTTGGTCCCAGGAAGGGGCTGTCATCCTCTTTCGTCTTTGAGCTTGGCACTGAAGATCACTCAGCTGCAAAACATAATGTGCAATAGAAATGTTCTTCACTTGCAGCCCAGACCAGTAAATATATCAGGGCAGGCTCTTCCCAAAGCCCTTTCCAATGGCAATTTATATTGGCACCCCTACAGAGAGGGGCAGATGAAGTGAAGATCTGAGTATCATCACTGCCTGGACACTTAAAGTCTGGCCTAAAAGTGAGGGATGTGACAGGTCTTTAACTACTTGCAGCAGGTTACACCACTTTTTTTCCATGGAGGGGGCCATTTCCATGAAATGGGGGAGCATTCAGGACCCTTATCTTTATCCCTCTGGTTTTTTTGGATGAAGGGGACATTCCCTCCTACCAGCCTCTGTGTTCAGCAGGCACTGTGGCCTGGCTGGTGCACAGTAGTGTGTTAAGTTGCTGTGTCTGGACTGTGCGTTTTAGGATAACAGTTCATAGTATTGGACTGGGACAAAGAAAATGCACTAGGCAGGCCAATAGCTGATTTTGAGAAAGTGCTATAAACACAGCCATTCCTAAACAAAATATGTCCTAGGACCTCACTGTCAATGCCTGCACCACTTGTCCCAGGACTCCTCTCAGCGATTTTCATAAGTGATGTGGGATTCTGCCTCCCTCTCTGGACACGACCTGTACCCATGCTTCAGGATGTCCTGCTTCAGCACCTGCTAGAGACTGGGAACGGCTGAAATCCTTGAAACTTAAAATACACATAAATATCCTGAGCAGAGGGACAGCTCTGAGCACTGAATGGGTGACCCATCTCAGCTGTTTCACTTCTCAAGTCCTGGAGTGAGCTCCCACAATGTGGTTATCTCTTGCTCAGGGAGGGGGGACACCGACCATCTGGATCTGTTCAGGGTTATCCCTCCTTGGTTTTGAGCTGAACATGGGAGTGGCTTCAGTGGCATTTGTGCCTTTTTCATGGCTCAGTAAATGTCACCATGAAATAATCACATCTAACCATGCGTGATGTATCAGCAACAAAAAAAGGTCAACTCCAACTGTAAATATTTCAAGCCTTGTAAAATATTCATTGGTATCCATGAATACTGAAGAGGTGGGATGGGCCAGAAATTTTCCAGCCTGCTCCTTGCCCCTGCCAGCCAGGCTGCACAGCTGCTGCTGGGTCAGGGCTGTCTTGTCCTACTGCCTTTCAACACAGATTCCCAGCAGTACGTCCTCTGCTCTGCTGGATGTAGACATTTGAGGAGTGCTACAGCTTTCTCGATATTTTTGGCTAAGCAAAACTGACTTTCCCAGGGGGTTGTGTGTATTCTTTCCACTCATACAGCTAGTTGTCTGCTGCCAGATTTTCAAGGCACGCCAAGCACACACGTGCCCAGGCTGACACCATGGCTCACTCAAAGAAGAGCTGGGCTCCCGGTGTGTTTGTGCTTCTCTGCACACACGCACGTCTCTCTGGCTTGAAAGTCTTAGGCAAGGTTTCCAGTGCAAGGGCATCATTTTCTTAAGCCAACAGATATAGTGGGAAGAAACCAGACTGGTTTTAGGACTGTTTTACCTAAAACAGAAACAGCATCCTCCAATGTCCAGGGAATGTAGAAACCACCAGCCTTCAGTTTACTTGTATTGTACTGCCTAGTTAGTTAGACCATACAGGAGAAGAACATGCTGCCAAAGGAAAAGGAAAGCTGCCATGAGAAGGAAAGCGGATAGAGAGCTACCATAACCTCTTCCCACAAACCATCATTTTTATCCTTTAACAGCACACCTTCAGCAGCACTTCTCTTGGGATACCCTGCACTGCAATACGTACTGCCTTGCTGAGGGGTCTTCTAGGCTGCTGACAGCTCTCCTTCATGTTGCTGCTGCCACCTCACTTCATGTAGACTGAACCAGATCTAAAAAAACCTGAAAAGGGGCCAAAACCTGTGTTTTCAGTGTACTGAATGCTGGAGCAATGGAATCCCATGGTTTTCCCATGAAATCTGGAAGGACAGGGCTTACCCCATGTATCTCTGTCCATCTGCAGTGAGGTGTGTCCTGGCCAGCAAGGTGCCCCAAGAACTGGGGGGATAAAGTGACTCATGCCATGTCAGTCTCCTCTCCATGGGACTGAATTGGCATGGGATGGATAGGATTTGGGTATCCACGTGTGCAGGAGGACTTCACAACCTTTACCTGCTGCTTCGGAAGAGGGAAGTTTCCCTGCCAGCCCTGAAGTGGTGCCCTGGATGCTCTGACACATCTTAACTAGCACAGATGTCAGGGTTTTTTAAGCAACCGGGTAACACCTGTAGTGTTTGCTCCATTTGATTCAGAGAACTGAAACTAGACACCTAACTTGGAGTGGATAAAGGGAAACAAGACCAGTTTAACCCCAAATAAAAGACTGTTCCCCTTCTCCCCACCTCATCTACTGAGCAATTACAAATGTGTTCATCTACAAATCAACCCTCTTCCCAATTTCTTGCCCATTGTCCTAATCTCTTCAGTTGCCATTGCCTTTTCCCTGTCCTCCCTTGGTGTTTGCACCTTGGTGTAACACTGAGACACCCCTGCCGCAGACTGGGCCCAGTTGTGCTGGATGTTTGACATCCATAATGAAAAAGATGGTTTCTCTCCCACAAAGACCTGAACAGTTGAAGAGTGCAGTGAAGAACCACAGATGGAGACAGACACATGGGCTATATGGCACAGCAGGGGACAGCAGTGTAATTATTTTCTTTTATATAATAGGTAGTAGTTTTATTTAACGATGAATTTCCGGCCCCTTGGCAAAATCCTAATCAAATATCGACAGACACCGTCACATTTGCTTTTACTGGACCAGTGCCTCAATAAATAGTCCTCATTTTTCTAAGAGCTATGGCAAAGTCTTAGATCTCAGGATGAGCATTTCTGTCTTAATGCCTGTTTTTACTGAGGAATAAGAATGGGCTAATAATCAATAACCAATTGAACATTAATAGTCCTTCTTTCAAAGCAAGCCCCTTTTTCAAGCCCTGATCTACCAAGATAATTCAGCTGGGAGGAAATAGTTGTGTCTCTTAATTATAAATGTAATAAAGACTTGTGGAAATTGCCTCTTTTTTTTGCTGAGTGGAGTCACTGTAGGGTCCATACGGAGTATTTTGTGGGTGGAGGGAGGGCAGGCTAAAGGCATCTTGACTCTTCAAAGCAAAAGGCAAAGCTTTTACTTTGTCCAGTGACCTCATAGATCTTATTTTTTCCTGGCAGGGGCTTCCTGCATGTACTTAGGTGCTTGGTGCAACCCCTCTGCACCACGTTTTCCCCCCAGGAAGATGTAGCAACTCCAGTTTCTTGCTATGCATTGCTCTAAGGGTGAACGCAGTGCTTTTAACAAACACCTACCCACCAGGTTTTCCTTTTTAGAAAGGTTTGTATAGCAAAGCAGTTTTACCAAAGACTAGCAGTGCATACAAATTGTGCTGTCTGCTGGCTTGTGCACCTAGGGCATATTGTATTTCTTGGCTGGATGCTTGTCACACACAACCTGAATGGATTACTTGAGCTTTCCAAAGATTTTCTTAAGAAATTATATATTTTTTAAATATTAGCTGTTAACCCACACCATTTTGCCCTGCTCCTCATGTCACCAGCCTGAGCTTAGAAGCATTTTGGAGGGTGAGATTAGGTTCTTTGCTCTACCCAAATATCAGCTTCTCCTAGTCTGAACACTGACCGAGAATGAAAGATATCAGCTGGCCAGAAGAGCTGAAAAAGTGTGCCAGAAATATCAGTGGGTCAGGAAGCCTGGCAAAAAGCAGGCACATTTCACATGGTTTCAGACCCAGCTGCACTGCCTGAGGATTTGTCTGCAGAAGCAACAAAATTAGATCTTGGGGCTGTAGTGGACACTCTTGCAAAGATTAGCTGGGGAGATCAGAGCGTCAGTGCTAACACCCCAGGTGTGCAGAGAGCAGAGCTCTGGGGTCTTCGCAGGGAAATGTCACCACTCTGACTGGCAGACTTGGATCTCCCAGCATCTCTGTTTGCTCTCCAAGAGCTCCAGACCAATTGGGCTCCATTTGTAATGTTTTTTCCCTGTGCCCAGCTGTCAGCATCACTGATACTCCTGAAACCAGAGATCTGACAGCCACACTGGGAGCATCCCACTCCTTCTATTGTTGCTCATGCTGAATCCCCCACAGACAAACAGACACCATCCCTGAGACCTGCAGAATGCCACTGCCTTCAAGAAACACGTCCAGCTGAAAGATGACAGGAAGCTAGCGCCAACCCACCACCGAGCTGAGAGCCTAGTATGTGACTGGTCAGGAGGACAGGGAGGCACCTAAACCCCCCTTTCTGGACAGGACTGTTCATATTTCTGCTGACAGTGTGCAGGAGGGCACCAGATCCATCCCACCAGCTCTCTGCATGGGTGTTAACATCCTCTCTGTGCAGGCATTAAAAGCAATATAGCCTCTGTTCATGGCCAGGACGTGTCAGAGGGACTGGAGCTGTTGAGCTGTTTTTACAGTCAGTTCTCTGAGCAGTTTAATGGTCATGAGTGGCCAAGACCTCTGCTTACTCCCACCATTAAGAAGGATGCCCGAGAGACAGGACCTTCCCCTTATCCCACCAGCTGGGCTAGAGATTCCAGGTGAAGAGCACCACCTGCTGACATCCCTCCCTGTAGCTCCCTGGATTTTTGGTGAAGGTCCCAGGCCAAGACCTGGCCAGGCACAGAGTTAGATTCAAGACTTGCACAACACGGGGCAGCCCGTGCGGGCTCAGAAAGCTCCTATCTTGATGGGTGGCTTCGTTTATTTGCTGTTTTAATTGGAAATCCGTGGAGTCTGACAGCTCCAGAGGAAGAAGACTGCTCTGTCGAGCAGGTTCTGCCAGGCACGAGGTCCTCCCTTAGCATTGTCTCCCAGCTGTGACCTCCAGAAACTCCTTTCCCTGCCTGTCTGAGCAGACTGTTGTGGTCCAAGACTCACTGAAGGACCATCAACCAGCCCATTAGTGATGGTGACTTTTGTGATGAAAATATCTGACCCTATTCCTCAACATTTTTATGGAAAACTGTTAAAAACACTGTAAGAAAGTGGTGATTCTTGGCTGCCGTGGCTGGATGTGAAGCCAGCCCTTATCCTGCAAGTCACCATCTGAATTGTCATGGTGTTAAATAATGGGCTCTGTTGGTCTGAGACTTTTTCAGAAAGGAGTTTCTCTCAGAGCTGTATGCCATGCTGCAAATTGAGGATTGAGGATATTTTAAATATGCATAAGCTGATGGAAAGCAGCCATGAAAGGAGGAGTGTGGCTGATGAGTCTGTGTGAGATTTTTCTATTACTGAATGAATTGGTGTAGGAGATGAGGCAGACGCACAATGAATTGTCTGCCTTTCAGAACACTTTAACAGAAAATACACAGAGATTCACTATTTGACACTCCCTTGGCTGGTCTGTTCTCTAGCTGTGCTGGCCCACAACTGCTTTTACTCTGTCTAGCCACATGCTTTGGTATTTCTTCTGCTCTTGTTCATCATGTATCATAAGCTTTCCTCTGTATTTCTCCTGCCATCCCTTTAATCAGTCTGGAAGTCTGAGGCCATGCCAGCAGTTTTGCAAACCAGCACTTTGCAAACCAGCTGAGAGCGCCTGGGACAAGCCCTGGTGACCAGCATGCCTACAACGTCTTGCTGCTTTAGGATGAGATCCTGTAGATTCAGCAGAACTGGTTCCCTTACCAGAAGGAAAGGCTTGGATGGATCAGACTGAGGGTCTTCCTCCTCCAGCAGTACATACCATGGACAATCTCCTCCTGCTCTCATCCCCAGGTGAGGGATACCCTGCCCATACCAGCAGTCGTCCCAGTGTGGCACCGGTGATTTACAGGTGCTGTGCCTGGAGCCAACACCTAGTTCAGAGCTGCCAGGAGCTGGTGGCAACCGAAAGGGATGGCAAATGCTGGCTGAGGCTCGAGAAAATTGTAGCTACTGCCCAGTGCAATCGGATGCACCACTGCACTGGGCAGGTAAGATGGGCATCAGCCAAACTGACATCAGTTCCCCACAGGCTGAGAAGTCACCTGGCAAATGCAGGCCGCGGCACATGCAGAAGGGGTTGGGTCTAGCTGCCACCAGGCACTGGGATGTACTGGCATGCACTGGCAGTGGGAAGCCTCAAAGCTGTTCTGCCATTACTGGAGCTGAGTGCAGTGTTTCCCTCACAGGGAAAAGCATGGACTGAGATGCCAAAATGCTCCCAGCACACCTTCCTCCTCCCCCAGCTAAAACGTGAAAAAAGACCCTGCTATTTTCTCGTTAGATTCAGTATGACCTTTTCAGGTAGGGCTTTTCTTCATTTCAGTTTGAAGGAGTTTAAAGGAACACTTAAAATCTGAACAAAATCCATTCCTTTTTAATTTGCCTGGTGTGTGGTTTTTTTTCTCTGATTGACCTAAATTCAGTCCCCTCATCACCTCTTGCCCCAGTTTTTTTTGACCTGGCACTAAGCCAAAAAAAAAAAGGGGGGGGGGGGGAGGGGGAGAGAAAGAAAAAGAAAAACAAACGAGGAAAGATATTCACAAAGCCCCATTTGTTACATTTTCTCTGAGTAGATTGATCTGAGCTCTCTGGCTCAGCTTTTCTTTGTGTCCAGACAATGAAGGTGCACTTTTCCCTGCTGGCATAATTGGCTACAATTAAGCTGTGGACAAGCTATTCGGTTAACGATCCCCAGGAGATGAAATTTGGGGATTAAGGGAGATAGTGTTTCCTGAGCCTGGGCTGTCATCCTGCTCTGTGTTTAGTTATTGAATGTCTGTGCCACCAAGGCATGGGCTGGGGCAGGCTCCTCCCTCTCCCCCGACAACACTCCTTTTGCATTTCAGCTGAGGATCTTGGAAGGGCTTTGCACCTCAGGGTTAAGTGGGGACAGCCCAAATTTTTGGCCAGTTAAACAAGATAGCCATTAGCATCATGGATGGGAGTGCTGCAGGGGTGGGGAATGACTTAAAAGTGCTAGTGAAAATTTGCACAAGGTTCCCCAAACTGCGGCGAGTTCCCTGTCAGGGTCCTGGTGGCTGGAGCCCGCTGTGACCCCCATTAACGGCTCCATGTATGACCACATGCCTGCACTGCCCCCAGCCTGCTCCAGCATGGATGACCCAGGAGAAAAAAAACGTCCCCCTCATTTCCCCTGGCTCCGCATTACGCAGAAGTTGCTTATCTAGATTTGACCCACACAACCTTCTTAGACCATCTAAACTGAGCCAGGGGATGTTTCCAGCCTGTGGATCCTCTGAAGCATGTCAGGGAAGGATCCTCAGTCCATCATACGTTTGTGAATTAAATCCACTCTTTGAAATTAAAGGTTTGCTCGTGGCTTGGGTGGAAACAGCCCCACTGGGATGCGAGTTGTCATCCCGTGTCAAAGGGCTCAATGTTTTTCAAGGCTTTGAGGGGAAAGGGATCACAACAACCAAACGGGAACCAACTTGTTCCACACAATGGGGGTTTAATGCTTCATTTTCCTCTTTTGTGACCTTGCTTCCCAACGGATACTCCAGGGCTCGACCTTTGGCTCAGCAGAAACTGAATTTGCATTGTTTTTCACCCACAGGCAGGTCTGACCTTGGAAGACGGCTGGCAAACCCTGGTTGCTTTATGAGACTGAATTTTGCAAATCTGAATCAAACAGTATGTGTGCAAGAAATGCTGGGGTGGGGGGCTGCGCCTGGGGTGCCTTGAAGGACCCCAGCAGGTGGAGCAAGTCCTACTGCAGAGCCCAGCTGGAGCCAAGGAGAGCCAGATCAGCTCCCCCCCTGCAAGGTACGGGGCAGTCGTTTCAAAGCATCACAGCAAATCACTGAGACCCCTCTTTGGGCACTATCCCTCCCCAATGTGATTTGCACTCACCCCATCTGGGGCAGCTCGTCCTTGGCTAGAGGCAGGATTCCCTCCTCCTGGAGCCTGGGCTGCCCGCTGGTTCCCAGGCAAAGCTGCCCCCTTGCTCCCTCCTTCCCTGCTCCTGCTGATCACAGCCAGCATCCCCCTTGCAGCCTCCCTAGCACCCAGCGGCTTTGCCGTGTCTGCTTGGCAGATGCAGCCCATTAGGAGGCAGAAAGGGGTGTGATAGAGAGAGGGGAAATCAGCCAGGCCTCCCCAAGACATTAAATCTAATGGTCAGGTAATAATCAGAAGGTCATTGAATGAACAGGCTATAAGACCAGCCGCTGCTTCTGCCCTGGATGGGGTTGTTCGTGAACCTCAGCAGCTTTTCCTTATGTGAACAGCTGGAGACAAACAATGTCTGCTGCCGAGAGCCCCCACCTGGGAATTCTTCTTTTTAGGGCATGTTTCCATTTCTATCCCTTGACCTTTCAATTGAGTGAGCTTTGGTGCTTGCAGAAGCTCCTCATCCCTGGGCAGGGCTTCCAGCACTGCTGCAGTTAAAACATCCAGTACTGGGGGAGAAAAATCCTCTGCAAGGGTGAGGGAGGCTGGGCTGGGAGTGCTGAGCTCTCTCCCTGGCTTTGTGTAAATCAGGGCTGCTTGAAAGATGACTGACAAGACCATTTGGCAGGAACACATCAGGTTTTGGCTAAATAAACATTTCCATCTCTATGGAGAATGTCACACCGTGCTCATAAAAATTCTGGGTGAAGCTTTCTTTTGGTCATAAATTTAGGGAGGGGTGCTCAGCTTGCTTTCTTTATTACAATAAATCAGGATTGTCTATTTTTTCCCCTCTGAATTGTATTCCAGGAAAGAGGTTGGAGATGCTGTGTCTTTGACAAATTTAGTCTGTGTCTCAGTTTCCCCATCTGAGGTGAAAGGAGCATAACAATCCCTCCCTACCTGGTAAGGATGAGAGAGGATTCATTACCACATGTGGTCATTGCATAAACAAAAAGATCCCTTTTCCAATTAGTCTGATGTTGAGAGTAGTTCACAGATCATCTTAGATGTTCTTTAGGTTGAGCCCTTGGCTGGTTGTGAACTCCGCAAGCTCCCTGAAAGTAATTGCTGAGCACCAATGTGCGGAGTCTGATGCCTTCACAGTGTGCAGCCTCTCCACCTCAGCAGTGAGGGAAATGCTTTGGGATGCCTGGGGTAAGGTGATGTGTGAAATAAACTCCAGCTCCTTCTCTGGTGCTTTCTAAGATGCAGTCGTGTTTCGGTCAGAAACACTGACATCCTAATCTCTGCAGAGCAAATGCCATAGAAACGCAGGGGCAGCCCCTGCATGTGAGTCCTGCAGGCTGGGCACTGTGAAGGTCTGATGGCTGCATTATCTTGGGCTAAATTCAGGTCTAATTTGCCTTTGCCATCCTTCTTACTCTGTTGTGCCTTATTCTACTCTCACTTGTACCCAGGCAGATCAAGAGTAACTGGTGAGGCTGACAGGGTGGTACTGATGGGAATATGGCATGAGCTCTCAGATGCAGAGACATGGTTTTCTACAGCAGAGACCATCTTCTAACCCTTTCCAGCCATGGACATATGAAATTGTCCAAAGGCACATGGTCTGTCTCATCTGGGAGGAAATAACAGACCCATGTCTCACCTGAAAGTCCATCTTTCCCTTCCTCCTTTAATTGCTCCATCAATATTTCCAGCCCGGGCGGTTCCTGGGAACTCTGCAAACAGATGGGCCAGTCACAAATTAAAATGACAAGTTCTGAGTCCGTGGTGCTGCAGTACTACCTGACCAGCACATTAGCTAATGCAGGTTTAGATACTTTCTCTGGATCTTGTGTAGGCACATGATGGTATTTTGGTTAAATAATCAGCGTTTTTTGCCATATTAGTGATTTTAATCCAGCAACAGAGCAGGGACAATAGCTCATCTGAAATAAAATTAGAGTTGTGTAGACATATAATACCTGTGTGGGTAGGAAAGCTGCTGGCACAAAGTTAAAACTAATCAAAATTTCTGAACACATTTGAAATAGCCAAGTGAATTTTTTATGGTTCTTGGCATCGTGTTGTTGCAATGTTTTTGATCTGATATTAAGCACCCTAAAGCTGCCTTTAATGAATTGGTAAACCATGAGTTGTCTTTAGTCATGTTGCTTCTAAGACAAATTTCGTGATGAGATTTGTGTCTGGAAAACTACAGAATTCAGTTCAGAGTCTTTGTTGGTACTGTAAGAGAAAGGCATCTTCATGAGGACATGGGGGTTCAGCAATGTTGCTAGCTTCCTAGTGCTTAGGAGCAAACTTGGTAATTTTCTTGAAAATCCCTTGACATTGGTAACAATGGGTGTGGTACAAAGCCTGCAAAGAGCAGAAGGGAAAAGACATCAGCAATTCTGGTCCAGAGCTTGCAGCAGAGACCTCCCTCCGTGCTGAAAATCCCATCAACTATTGACAAGCTTCTTTTGGAAGGGTGAGGTTTCTTTGTAACAGATTTTGCTGAAAGAAGGAAAAAAAGAACCTCCCAGCATCACTGGTAGCTTGGGCATGAGACATGCTCGGCTGATACTACAAGTGGCAAATAAATCACACTTAGAAACCCCAGTGTCACAGCGAATTGGGAGCTGAAACAGTGTCCCTGTATCTGCCAGTATGCACAAGTGTCTCAGAGATGCAAAAAGAGAAACACACATCAGGTCTAATTTGCGTAACGTTATAGTTTATTAAAAATACTGCTGGCCAGGATGGGTGTCCTGGATGAGGTAATTGACATGTATTTATGATCTCCTTGAGAGCGAGTGACAGGTAGTGATGAAGTGTGGGTTTGCACAGAGAAGAGGGTTTCCTCTGGAAGTGCCTCTGGGTGCTGAGGCAGAGAGGGATCCTCATCTGGAGGGAATTTCAGTGGAGTTAATGGCTAGACCAAGGCATGCAGAGGGTGCATGTCCAGTTCCTGATCATGGTGAGGAGCACTCAACATAGTCTTTCTCCTCAACAGGTTGGGTTGTCACCTGTGCCAGCGTAGGTGGATGGTTCTGGCATAGACAGAGTCATAAAAATCAGCTGCACAGTCACTGTTTCTTTTATCTTGTAACCTCTGCAGAGGTGACTAGTAACAGGATGGATGGAGGTTAGCAGGGAGATCAGTAACCATTTACAACCCAGTTTTTCAGCCATGTCTTCAGCATTACTGCTGTCTTACTGTCTCCCAGCACCTTTCTAGCTCCCAGTATCCTTGGATGAGCTCCCAGCATTCTTGGTGCTCAAGTCAGTCCTGGATGGAGGAGAGGGTAGTCTCTTCACCAGATGCTGTGTGCCGAGAGTTAAGCCCTATGGTGTCTCTGCAGCACACACTCCCTGTGAGGATGCTCCTGCTGGGTCAGGGACACTGTTGGCTGCTCAGGTGCTCCAGGACCAGCAGCCTTTTTGAGCAGAAATGCATTTTCCCAGATGCTGGCTCCCAGGGACTTGCACATCTTGGGTTTTTTCTCCTGGCTGCATCCCTCACCCCAGGCTGGGGAAGCCCATTCCCTGACATAGGCACGTTTTTGAGTTAAAGGCTGAAAGGTGAGAGTCAAAGGTGAGATCATGCGTCGGCTGCCACCCTGGTGAGATTCACACGCTGGTGGATGGGTAAATATTACATCTGTAGTGACTCCAGTGAGCTGCAGGACAAGTTAAAAGCCAGGATCTGACTCTCACCATTCCTAGGAAGAGACATTACAGCTTAGCCTGGACAAGCTGTCCCGTACAGCTGTGCTGCCCCGTTGCCAGAACCGGTGGCTTCCTCCCAGCTTCCTAGGGCTGACACAAGGTCTAGATTGTATCCAGATGGAAGCGCTGCTAAGGCTGACAAGCCATGGATATAACTGGCTTAGCTAAAAAACAACAGCCAGCGTCACCAAAAGAGACTGCTACAGAGCTGAGGGCTGAACCTGTGCTCCCTGCTGGTCGAAGAGTGGCCGTTACACCAGGCTTGTGCTACTGGTGGCAAAGCAGCCGCAACTTGGACTTAATGACTCCTCTGGGGAGAGGCAAGCCTGAAACAGAAGCAAAACTGAAGCTGAAAGGCAGTTCTGTGCAAGGAGAGGAGGGAACTATGAGTCTTCTGGCAAAGGACAGAACAAGGGGATGTGTGCTGAATGGAGCATGCCCCAGCATACTGATCAGAGGAGAGATTTCAAAGGTATTGTAAGAGAAAATTTCTCCAAAGCCTTCACCCTTCCCTGCACAGGGGTGGGTGACATCATACGGCAGCAGAATGCAGACCAGGGCAGCACTGGCTGCTCTGCAGAGGGGACCCAGCACCTCCCATCCTGCCTAACCAGGGTCCCCATGATGCCAGGGACACCATGCAGCCTTGTACTGGGTGTGGGGAGATGTCCTGGGCTGCTGGAATGGGTCGTTTCCTCTGGAAGCACTGGGAAACAAGCAGCATATTGCAAGAAAGGTGTTGTGCTGGCATGTGGAGGCAAGCAAAGGTTGGGACCCACAGACTGATGAAACAAGTCTGGGTGGCAGAGCTGGGCTGTGGGTGCCTGAGGCAGTCATGTTGGGCAGGGGATGGAGGTAACGGGCCTCCGTGGCTTGTTGTCCTGCACTGGTGTCACTGTGGTCCTCAGAAGCTCTGCCAGGCTGTGGGCTAGGGACAGGCACCAGTGTGAGCAGGGCAGGTCTGAGTCCTTGTGTGTAAAATCAATGCAAAACTGGATTTTGAACATCTGCTTCTAAGGAGGTGAGCACCCGCATAGAGATGCAAGTCTTCAGTGTTCAGGAGCTGTCTGCACATTTGCCCAGTCCCACCTAAAAGCCATTTCTGCATGGCTAGATGGAATCCTATAGCAAATGGATGGGAACCAGCCATGCTTGCAGCCCAGGCAGAGCTACTTACCCTGCAAACACAGCTACTAAATTCATCACTGTGGGGTTAAACCAGTGCTCATGGGCTGCTCAGCATCAGGGAGGGGGAGAAGAGCAAAGCAGGGAAACCCATGACAGAGAAGGGGCAGCTGGAGCCATTTCTGGTTTCTAAGCACAAGCCACACCATGGCACCAGTGTGCACGCTGTGCCTTTGCCCAGTGTCTCTGGCTCCTGCATTTCCCTGTCCTGGCACAGAAGCAATGCTAGCACCCAAAAGAGCAGTCAGACATGGCAGGGCACAGCTCAGGCATGGTGGGGAGCCCTGCAGTGCCCAGAGGTGCTCAAGGAAATAGTAAGAGTGTTGCTTTAGATGAAAGCACAAGTGCAATCAACAGCAATGCCATTTGCTGACCGTGAGAGGGTCTGGGAGAGGGCAGAGCCACACAGCTGGGGATCTCCCACCAGCCCTGAACCAAGCGGGCACCCATGGGAAAGATGCTGATGGGGAAAACGCAGCTGAATGGGTAAAACAAGGGCAGCTGCTTTTAGTCTTTCTTTCAATCTTCAACACACACTTGAGCTCTCTCCTCTCTACCTCCTCCTCCTCCTGCACTGTGGCCAGTTAGTATTTTGTTCAGTCCTACCATCACCTCGGACCCCTGATGCAAGGCACTGCCCAGAGGTGACAGTCACAACCCCAGCAACCCAGCCCCGACTTTCACTGCAGCACGGTGTGGGCTTCTGCTAAGGTGAGATCTCCAGTCACCATTGCACGCTAAGAAACATGTACTAAGAACAATTGCTGCTGCTACAATTCAAACAATAGCACTGTGTGATACAAAATTTATGCTTTATATAAAGTAGGTGCGTAAGTCTTCATTCACTTGCATGATGTTTTATGAAACAGAGGCAGAATCTTGTAATTCTTGTTTGCATCTGTATCCCCGATGCTAAGCTCTTCCGAAGCTGCAAAGCAGATCTGCTAGAAGGAAGCTGCCTGTTCCAGGACTCCTCATGAAGTTCAGGGTTTGAAAGCAGCAGCCATGTATCTGTCAGATGATTGCTGAATTTTTTGTAAGGTAGAAACAGAGGGGAGATGGGAAGGAAGAAGGGAGAAGGCTGTGCTTTCAGTAATGAAGCTTGTGCATTTCAAAAATTAGCATCAGAAGAGAAAAATAAATAATCTTGTGTTTATAACATATTTTTACATAGTCAACACTTCCAGACAGTGATAAATGCATTTTGCAACATGCATTCAGCTAATGATGGCAAAAGTCATGACAGAAGTGGAAAATACCCATACTTCACTTTTTTTTTTTTTTAATAAAGAAAATTGTGTTTGTTTGTGGGTGTTTTATTTTGATTAAATTGCAAGTGATTGTGAGCTGCTGGGGCGCACAGCCCCAGTGGAAGAGGGGCTGGTCCTCCGCAAGCTGGAGGCAGGCAGGAGGCATGATGGATGGAAACACAGAAATGGTCCAGGTGTGAGACCCAAGCCAGGTCTCCCTGCCTGGAGGACTGTTTGCAGTGGGTAAGCCAGAGCTGACCCTGGGAGAGGGGAGAGGACAGCAGCCTCTGGTCTGTCCTGTCCTCCCCTGCTAATTGCTGCTAAGCCCTTTCTCACCCACTTTCCTACCCCAGAACCCCTCAAGAAGTCCATAATACCTGTTTTTGCAGGAAAAGTGGTGATGAGACCTGTATTTCCTACAGGCTTGGAGCCCTCAGACTGAGGCAGAAATTGTTTTCAGGCATCCTATGACCCAAATGTGTTCCAGAAAGATGCTGTGATGCAGAAGACCTGGACCACATGCAGTGGCTGCACCAGGGCAAGGAGCAAGGCAGAAGTCAAAGTGATCCATGGAGGTGTTAAATCACCCAGCCCCGGTGGCAGGGCTTGTCCTGAAACCAGTTCAGCATCTCTGATGCTGAGTCCCAGAGATCCCAGGGGTGTGGAGGGGACCCTGAGCCTGGTGAGCAGCAGCTGGGCACCAGCACCAGCATTTCAGGCATCAGCAGGAGGCAGGTTGTGCCATGGCTGCAGGGCTGTCCTGGAGCTGGCTTGCCAGCACGTGTGTTCCTGCTGCTCTTCAGAACCAGCCTCCTGCTCCTGGTAAAGGGGAATTAAATTCCATCAGGTGGCCGTAGCTAATGGACTGAGTTGCTTCCCTTTAGCCTTTAGTTTTCAGATAATTAACTGATTTTGAATTATTTATGTTGTGAATTTTCAAATAAATAATGTAATAAATGCATCTCAATTATTTACCCTGTTACAAAGCTGACTTGATGGCTGGGCAAATATTTCCATGAATCATTGATTTTATGAACTTTGCAATATTAGAAAAAAAAATGATCCAATTTCTAAGGCTCTAAATTATTCTTTCATTTCTTTAGCCTTATGTTCTGTTTTTGGGAATCCTCCCTGGACTTCCATCTTCTAAGAAATTCTGTAATGCATTTGGAAAACTGCAATTATTTTTAGCATGAAAGTCACTCTGTAGAGCTTGATACCACATTTAAGATGAATAAATGTGAGTTCAGGTCACCAGCGTACAGAAAAATTGTTACTTTATTTCACCAGGGCACTTCAGGAGATCATATTCCTCTAGGTGGGTAACTGCAAAGTGTGAATATTGTTTGCTTAGAGCGTGTCAAGTGTGTGCTTTCCCCACAGACTTTCGGTTTGGAATACGAGATTTAAGGTAAAATCTGAATGTGTTGCTGATAGCATTAAATTACCATGAATAAAATAGGCATAGAGAAACCTGAATATCCAAACCTGAGGTACAACAAACTGCACAAAAAAGCCTTTAGCAAGCAGGAGTAGTAAGACTTAAAAATATTTGTAGGCTCAGCAAGCATTGCTGCAGCCACAAAGGAAAAGGGAGAGGAGGAAAAAACAGAGCAGATGCTTATTCATCCGTTGCACAGTTCTAGAGCAAGGGCAGAAATGCTGTGAGGAGAGGGAAAGGGTTTCCCCATGACCCTCACTGCCTTCCCCTGGTGAGAGCCAGCAGGAGCAACCTTCCTGCCTGGAGGTGGTCCCTGGTGATCCCCTGGGGAAGATAAGCCCTCTGCCAGGCAGCTGGGGGCGGGTGTGTGTGTGTGTGGGGGGGGGGGGGGCATGGTGTTGTGCTGGGGGGTTTGGGCTTTTAGGCTTTGTAAGAGCAGAAATGGAACTGCTTAGGGAAATGCAAAATTTTCTGTCCATCCTTAGGCTGCTGAGATTGTAGCGCAGGCAGTCAAGATGCATAGATGCTAGGCAAGACGAGGCAGGCGGGACAAATAATAGATATTATAATAAATTTTGGGAAGCTACTCAGGATGTAAGGGGCTTGGCAATGTCTGTCTATTTCTCTGTCTGAACTGAAACAAGTTACAGGAGGCAAATTCTGGCTGCTGCCCTTCTCTGGCTCGCCATTGCCCCAGGGGTCTGGCTTTCTATGCTGTGGGATGCTCAGACTTACAGGTGCTGTATGTGGCATTGCTGGTCTGACTTCCGCAAAAGCAATGTCCCCGGCAAGGAAGGTCTCCAGCTTTGTCCTGCTCAGGGATAGCTGGGAGATGCTCAGGGGAGAGCAGTGTGAATGGAGGGAAAAACAACTAGTAGCTAAGGGACATGTATCCTAAAAGGAGTTTTTGATACAGCTGGTGTATTCAAACCTTTCCTTCAGTGTATTCATACAAAAGGGCTTTTCTCTGCACTTTACTGTGCTTTTCCCTCACTCTCCCTGGTGTAGGGGACTGAGTCAGTGCAGGACTGGCTGAGGGGGACAGGCTGGGCTCTTGTTGCACAGGGCAGTTCTGCAGTTCCTGACCGTCTCCTTGCACAAGCAGACCCTGATGCCCATGCCCAGACACTTGAGCATGGGGGGAGAGGGGCTGAGTGTATGTGGGGTAACACAACCTGCGAGCACCGACCCTGCTTGCAGGAGGCAGCAGGGGCTCAGCCAAGTCTGCCCAGTAACCTCCCAGGAGCTGCTTGCACTGATGAACCAGGAGAGAGTAATTACCCGCGGCTGCCCACCATCCTTCCCTCCTTTCAAAATAAACATACAATTAGTGCTAGGAAGATTAGCATAGCGATTTACACTTCAGCACTGATTTTTCTTCCCTCTTCCCTCCCCTCCAATTATGGAATTAGAGGTGGAGAAGAGCAAGGGTGGCCCTTTGGCTGATATGTGATGACTACCGGTGGAGGTGCCTGCACAGGGGAGGTGGGATAATAAATGCTAGTAATGTGTAACAACCTGCCTTGCTGCCTCGTGTTCAGAGCACAGTTCATCTCCCAAGCAGAGTTCATCTTCCACTTGGAGCAGGTGGTCGACCACTGCGCTCTGAATGCTTCTGCATTGCTGGGGAAAATTAACTTGTTTTGAGCATATTTCTTTGTGTCTGGTATGGAGCCACCCTTTCGCCTCAAAATCAGGTGTGTGCGGGTACTAGAGCATGAGATGGGCAAGGGCTGCTGGAATTCCAGCACCTCTGACAGCATAGTTGCTTACTGAAGTGCTTCAGGCTGCCTAAAAATGATGAATCACTTTGCATCCCTTCTCAGTCAGAATCTTTTCTTGGTGTGTCTGCTCTCGTAGACTACATCCCTGCTCGTCACCCTTCCCTTCTGTGGATCCAGCTTCCTGGCATTGGCTCAAGTTACCCCTTAAGGTGAAGGCACTCTAGTCATTCTCCTTTAAATCCTATTTTTATGAAGGTTTAGGATCTTCCTTTGAGTCCCTCTCTGAATAACTGAGCCCTGTAAGAGGAGGCAAATATTTTAAACAGCTCAGGGGAGAAAAAACTTCTCCAGAGAGGAGAAGGGCAGAAGCGGGAGATGTCACAACTCCTGTCACCTCTGTTGAAGCTAGTCAGAGGTGACCCAGCAGCAGTGCCTTGAATTTCCTGAGGCCTTTCTGATGCTGCCAAGGCTCCTCCCAGCTGCTTCCCTGTCTGTGGGGTGCTACTACTGCAGATTATGCAGCTCCTGTGTCCTAAGAAATCCCCTCTTCTCTGTCATTTAGGACAGTGCACAAGACCGTACAGGAACTGGTGTCGTTACCACTTCCAGTTGGATGCTCTTTTTAATGTCCTCTGCCAGTCAATGACTGGCAGGCTGCTTTGCTTTTCCAAGAACACCCCTTGTAGCCAGCTCCACGTTGGTTTTATTAGCCAGCAAGAGCAGCAGCAAGTATTACAACTGGCAGCCCTGAAGAAGAATTCTCTACCACTTTGCAGGGTAGCTTCACCCACGGATGAAGGTCCTTTATTAGGATACACAACCCACTGGACCAGGTGCAGATTGTGGGGCAGAGAGGAGGTTTTGCATGCAGGGATTTCCATTCATGTGCTGCATGGACAGACTGGCTGATCTTTTCAGCAGAGCCTTCTCCTCCCTGAACACAGCATGGGGAATGCACACGTGCTTCTTTGGGGGCTTAGCAGCTTTTGCACCAACATCTCCCACCTTGGGAAAGTAAAACCTGCATCACATTTTCTGGCACTGCATACTAGCTAGCATTCATGCCTGTGGGAAATGGATGTAAGGTACTGTGGGATAAGAACAGGCATTCATGCTCACTGGTACAGATGATGGCAGTGGAGAGCAATGATGCATCAGATTGTGAATTGTGCATGAACAAACAGTGGTTGAATGGCACTGACTTCTAGGAGGAGAAGAGTCAGTCTCCAGTGAGCTTGAGGAATTGCACCACCATATTGAATGAATTGAATGGCTTGCTGCAGTACGATGTGTTGGAAAGGAGAACCCAGAGCTCTTGTCCGTGTCTTGGCAAAGCAGATTTCTTTTTAATGTTTTTGTTAACAGTGAGAATCCTTTGCTGGATGTTAAAAGCCTATTTCTGCCATTAAGCAGGTAAAACCCCTTTTCTGGATGCTCCAATTCATTGCCTGCCTCAAATTTACTCTTTTACAGCAGTTTTCTTAACTAAGAGAGATTCAAGGGGTTGTTGGGACCATTTTGTGTGACTGAGAACCTCAGAACAGGGAGGCAGGAGTCAGAATGAAGTGGGTGGGGTTGGCATGGAGCTGCTCAAGTTAATCCCATAAGTCTGGGAACTGTAGTGGCTTTGAGCTTCATGCTAGGGCATACAGGTGTGTTTGGGGATGGTGGATGGATCAGAGAAAGTTGTACAATTTGCCTGGCTTGGCTGGGATGTCCTATGGGCTGTGGAGGTACCTAAAACCTGGTTGTAATGGTTTAGGGTGTCCCCATGCACTCAGTCTTGCTGATGGGGCTGAGGATGCTGGGATGCTGCAAGGGCCAGTTTGGGCTGACATCTTCCATGGCAGCATGTTGGAGCAGAAATCGAGATACTGTGTTTCACATGGGCACAGCTTTGCTCTGAAAGGAGGTGGGAGGCTCACATTCATGGGGCAGCAGAGTGCACACCAACACAGGCTGCTGCAGAGCCAAGCAAGCCCCAAGAAGAGTGTTCTGTTTCCCCCATTTAATTCTGCAACCAGATGGTGGTTTAGGGGAGTGTAGCTCTGGTATCAATCCTTTTGTCCTCCCTGTTTGATGCCCCACAAGTGTGTGCTTCCCAGCTTGGCTGGGGGATGCAGGGCTGAACCTGTGGCCAACGCAGAGTGTGGTCCTGGTGCAGACTTGGGATGAAGTCTTTGCACAGCCTCATTGCACTAAGTTTTAGTTGCTGTTCAATTTGTAAATGGAAAAAAAAAATGGGGGAAAAGGATAATCCACTGCTTTGTGGATAATTCATGCAGAGAAACCTGGATTTTTCAAATGTATTAATTCTCAATGAATAATTCAAAAGTGACTGAGGAAGAGCCATATACCTTTCAGAAGGAGCTCTGCTTCCTTCCCTGATGTGATACTGCCGGGAAGAGGTACCTGGGCACCAAACTCCCTCCAAGACCAGGCATTGCAGAAGATACCAAACCTCCTGGCCAGGGAGGATGCTGGACCATTAATCCCTGTGGTATGACGATGAGGTTAGTGGCAGGACCTCCTTGCTGTGATCACTGAATTTTTGCAATTTAGCAGATAATAAAAGGAGCAACACACACAAACAAAATCAAAGGCACCACACAGCAGAGTCTACTCTGCTCATTTATTTTGACAAGTCTAGTTGAAGTTTAATTATTTATAGTACTTCACAGAGCACCACGAGATGATCTGTCACGCATTTTGTAAAAGTAACGGACCCTTAATAACGGCACTTGGATGTTAAATTCACAGAGAAGGAGGGGAGGAAGGAAGGTTGCTTTTTTGTGTATGAGTAACAAGGTGAGATTTAGGAAAATAGTGTGTGTCCAAATAGAACTAAAAGCAGAGAGAGAAGAGCTTCCCCTAACGGGGATGAGCAGCTGGATCTGGGGTGGTGAAGTGTAGAGACACCTCCACTTAAGGATGTCTGCTGGCAGCTGGGACTCATTGGTGGGTGAGATGTAACGATGAACAACAGCCCTCTGGTGTGGATGTGGGTGTTGATACTCCCTGTAAGCAACCCAGCATCTTTGGGATTTGGTTTAGGAAACACACAGCACTCTCCTCTCATGCCCCTACTGCCCCAGCCATGCTGACAGCTGCCCGTCCACCCAGCAGACTACGCTCCATGTGCCCCGGGAGCCATCCCATGCCCTGAGATGCTTAATTCTGAAAATATTCTGCTTAATTCTCGAAAGCTTGGTCTGTTCTCTGAGATATGGGAAAGTGGAAGGGAGGATCTGCTCCTGCTTGGATTTGCAGGCTGACTGGTTTGGAGTTAACCTGTCACCCTCCCTGGGCATTCAGCATCAGTGCTGAGCTGCTGCTGGGACACCTACTGCCTCAACGTGCACAGTGGGCGCAAGAGATAAAGCGGAGCAGCCCCTGTTGCTCTTCAGGCTCATCCTCTGCAAACGGCAGTGGGTGATGGTTCAGGGTGATGCCCTCAGACACCACCTCCTTCGTACCTCTGGAAATGGTGCTGGCCTGGAGGGACCACTGCCCTCATCCAGTAGGCAGCTCCTCTGCAGTATGATTTTATTGCATGGGGAGTAGATAAAATTTATTTCTTTACTATTTTCAGCCAAAAAGGGTGAAGAAGGACAGGAAGGAACTGACTTGCAGCAGCTCCTCTGCTCACGGTGTTACAGGGTCTCAGGGGGGCTCCAGCAAGAGCCAGGGGGTCAGAAAGGCTCCAGGCTTTACGATGACAACAAGGACTTCCTCTCATTTAATCATAATTCCCTGGGCCTCTGAGAAGATCTACCTCTGCTGGCAGCTCAAGAAACAGTTCATGAAAGCAGAGGCAATCAAAAGCATCTAATCCATAAAGACAAGACATGAGAGTCTTTGACAATTCCTCAGCCAAAGCAAGTCTGGGCACAAAGCTGCATGGAAATTCCCC
This sequence comes from Falco peregrinus, assembly GCF_023634155.1. Taxonomy (NCBI): domain Eukaryota; kingdom Metazoa; phylum Chordata; class Aves; order Falconiformes; family Falconidae; genus Falco; species Falco peregrinus. Next base: position 122,367,474 of record NC_073723.1, read on the forward strand.
TGATATTTCAAGACATCAGTTTAGTCTTCAAGCAGAGTTTATTGTGTTGCTTTCCAGGGTGTTAAGGTGTGTTCAAGTTCTGTGTGCATACTTCAAAAAGTTTCACAGTCTTTTAAGCAGATGCAGGGCATACTGTGTTGTACAACAGTCTTTAAATATTGGGCAAGCAGGCATGTTTGCAATGCATTTGACAATAAAATTTATAGATGCATGTGGTATATTAGTGGGGTTTTGCAGCATATTATGCTATATGAAACAAATCTGGGGGACCAAGATGACTTTCCATATGGGGATTATTGTAAAACTCTGCATTTTTAAGGTGGTAAAATTGAATTTGTTATTTTAGTGCCCAGATCTCTCCTTTTCTGAAGCAACCTGTAAGATGTTAATAGTTTGGAGACCTTTACCCCTTTGTCAAATTTCACTGAAATTACCCTGTGACATCAAAGACAAAAAGGACACGAGCTGTGCCAGTGCACACCTTGGCTTTTTAACACTGAATGTGTTGTGCTCTGGGTCCTCCAGAAAATGCTGGACATCTCTTCAATATGCAGATGAATTAACAGTAATATACCTTTGACCTCCTAATTCTTCACTGAAATGAATCAAGTCTGTCCCCTTCCTGTGAGGGGATGGATGTGTACTTTTCTGCTCTGTTTTAAAAAATTGCAAGACTCATGCCAGCAATCATCACCCAGCAGAGCAGGTGAGCTCAGAACAGGAGCAAAGAAGGTCCAGCATTGAGTTTCAGCCTGTAATGAATGTCAGTAGTTTTTCCTTGCATGTTGAAAGTTTAAAAAACACAGAGGAGTTTAAAAAAACATGCTCAGGATCATAACAAGATTTCTGTCATTCTAGATGAGGCTGGATAAACCCTGAGTGCTTTGCACAACCCTGGGGTGCCCCTTTCTGTAACCCTGGCACATGGTATAAGTGCTCAGCAGGCAGATGAAGAGCAAGGTTTCAGCCACGAGCAGCCAGCACTCATAACAAACGTGACATGCGAGTTTGCAATGAGACTAAAAAAAAACCCCAAACTCTGAAGAGCAAGTGTGTTTAGGTAACCACACATTTCAGGCACTTCACCAGCTTTAAAATCAAGATGGTGAGGTTTGCATTGGAGCTGTTTGGAATATGCCCATTCAGTTTGGGTGAGACTTTCATGGCATGGAGATTTTATGTTCTGCATTGACGTAGGTTTTTGAAATGGGAGAGTGCAAAGACAAATGTTGTCTCTGGACCTTCAGTAATGGTGCAGCATCTCTGCGCCTTTTCATGCGCAGTAACCATAACAGCCTGACTCCAAGGGTGATACAGGTATAAAAAAGGCTGTTCCCCATGGGTTAACCCGTAGGCAGGTCTCCTGGCACTAATTGCTACTGGTGAGAAGACAGTGGAATAAATGAATCTTTCTTGTAATAAAAAAGGCATTTTTCATCACTTCCTCTAATCTGGGAACTACCTGGTAACAAGTCTTGTTAAGAGTTTGTTTGGATATAGTGTGATTTCATTTAAATTTCCTATCTAAATAATGAATTAAATACTTGCTTGGCACTGCTGTGTTGGCAGTGTTGGGGTTTTTCCAGACTGAAGCATTTTACATAATAGAACTATTTGGAAGACACTGGGTGATGGGAACAGTTTGATAGCATGTTTGCACTTACGAATCTGTCTGCTTTGTTTTATCCCTGCATTTCATGCAACATTAGCTTTAAAGAGCCTGTGTAGACTTGTTAAATTTCCTAAGAGTGAATAACAAGCAGAAAATCTCCTGATCCAAAGGCATACAAAATGATAAAAGGTACAGGTCCTGGTCACTGCCAAGCGTGGAAAAGAGATGCAGATGCAAGTCTGGGCCTCTTCAGCACAAACAATTGCAGTAAGTCACTGGGATGGAAGAGCATTATCGGGTTTCAATTAATGACTTTGCTATTAGAATTCCATTAATGACTAAAAAGTGTTTCCACTTTTGACAGTGTTATTAGGCTAAGCTTCATTTCAGAGGCAATAACCTGATACATCTGGCTAGCACTATATACTGTTATTAAGGAGAGGGAGTATCTGTGGAATGAAAACCATCACAGAGCCTGGATTTATAGTTAGAATTGATTCATTAGCCTTGATGTGGCATTTTCTTTCTGCAGAAATGTTCCTTTTTTCTCACTCTGGTGCAGTTTGGCATCACTGATGGTGCCCGGGTGCCCCTCTGGTGGAAGCTGACGCTCCTGCTGTCCCCCATCTCTCCATCTCCATTTCTTCCTCAGCCTGGGCAGCTTCTGCTTACTGCCCAGGGACTTCAGGTCAGCTCTCTGTGCGGCAGGTTGCCTCTCAGCCATGACATGCAGCAACAGGACAAGAGGTAATGGCTTTAAGCTGGAAGAGGGGAGATTTAGATGAGATACTAGGATAAATCCTTGCCTGTGAGGGTGGTCAGGCGCTGGCACAGGCTGATCAGAGCAGCTGTGGCTGCCCCATCCGTGGCAGTGCCCAAGCCAGGTTGAATGGGGCTGGGAGCAACCTGGGCTGGCTGGAGGTGTCCCTGCCCAGGGAGGGGCCTGGAACTGGACGGGCTTTAAGGTCCCTTCCAAGCCATGATTCTGTGAATGCTCAATCCAGTTATAAACCTTGCTAGCTGGCCAGTTCAAATATTACCTTACTTGGAGCCACATTTCTCTGTGGCTCTTGGAGTGCTTTGCAGTGATCAGTTAATTCTACCTCTTGATGCATAGGGAGAAAAAAATTACGCTGCTTTAAACTAAAGCAGGGAGAAGATGCCTGGTTTATAGGTCTCCTACAACTAATTGTTGTGAAGAGTTAACGAAAGGACCCAGATCCCTCAACCTAACCATGAGGCAACACTCCCTGCCAGGCTTATACAGCCAAAATCAGTGTGCAATTTAGCATAGCCTGCTTTTGCAGTGCGGATGGATTTGCATGTAAGAGTTTAACTGTCCTTGCAAGAACAGTTCTGCCTTTCATCCCTCAAGCTAGTAAACAAATAAACCTCACTGCAATCCTGCCCAAAGTCAAATTCACACTGCTGACAGCCCCTCAGGAAACAAAGTCACGATAGTTGCGTCTTGCCAGCTTTTTTCTTTCCTTTGGCTTAAGCAGGGTAAGACATAGCCAGCAAGTAAAACCAGGACACTGGGAAGTTTACTTCAATTTAATGGGCCCTTGTTGGGATCTCTTGGATCTGCAAGTCTTCCTCCAGTCCAAAAAACACCAGCAGAACCACAAGTCTCCCTAACAGCAACTTCATGGGGGTTGGGTGCTCGGTGGTGCTTGGGGAGCTGCGCTGAACTGTGTGGCAGAGGGAAGAGCTGGGAAACACGGGGAGGCTCTGCTCTGTGCTGCTTGCAAGAAGAGACAGAAAAATTAAACATTCTTTATCTGGAGATGGCTTTGGAACAAATAAATGCAACAGCTCTCCTGCCAGATAAAATACTCTTCCAGGTACCAGTTGTGCTGATGGCATTTAGTAGCTGTTTTGATTCATCAGCTGGCTCCTGCCCAGAAACCCACATGGGTGTCTCACAGGCCTTTTTCTGCAGTGAAAGAGGCACATGCAGGTAGTGCTGCGTGGGAAGGGGATGTGTGCTTTGCAAAAGGTTAATGGGAAAATAAATATTTTGTAATTCAAAAAATGCCGCAATAGCAATGGAGGCTGGAGGTGATTAATGCTGGGAGTTGATGCATGCTCACCAGGGGCCTAATTAGGGAGGTACAGGCAGCCTTAATTTCTGGTATTTTCAAACTTTTGCATATTTGACTCTGCATTTCTAATAATGATCACTTAATAAGAGTTGCTGCATATATGCAGTAACTCATGTCCCAGTAGCTCTCTACAATGCACTCTGTACTGTCTGCAGAGAGAATGAGGTGTGAAATGGAGCTGAAGCTGTTGCTAAGTGTCACACCAGTAAACTCCATTTTAATGGTCTTTCCCCTTGGTATCTGATGAGTTTTATCTGTGCAGGCTGCAGGTTTTCTGCACTGAGTGCTCATCTCTGAGAGCTAGGGGGCCTGGGGATTAAAAAGGAAGTCTCAAGTGCTTTTAGGTGGTGGGTTTTTTAATTATCTTTCAAAGTCTGGTTTTGTGATTACTTGCATATATGTGCATTTTGGACCTTTATGTTTTCCTTTATAGGCAAGGTGAAAAGAGGTGCAGTAGTGAGCTCAAGGCAAAACAGTAAAGTGAAAGCAGGAAAAGACTGGAGTTCATTTTGGTATCGTTGTGCTGAGTGAGGCGAGCCATTATTAAAAAGCAGTTATCCATCCCTTAGCTACACTCACAGCAAATGTTACGTTGCTTTTGGAGTAAAAGCCAAATGGTGGGAGCCGCATCCCAACCTGGGCTCTGCCAAGGCTTTCAGGGAGGCAATTTGTGTTAAAGGGATGCACTGTACCATGTGTGGGCAGGACCCTTCAGATGCCTTCCCCATCTACTGGGTGTGATAGCAGCAAAACCGGCTGGTGGAGAAACTACAGCAGAACACAGGCAAAGCCCAGGGTGGTTACTGGAGGGAAAAATATATATATAAAGAAATCCTGGAAAAAGTCTTGGGGTTTTGAACCAGGAAACTCTCCTGACTTTTAACCCTTGTGTGCTCAGGAAGCAAGAGGGAGCTACGTGTTTCTCCTCTTCCAAATGTTGTTGCTGTTTTCAATTGATTTCCTCCCACTCCCAGGTCTTAACATTGTCAAAAAATTCAAGAAAAATGCCCCAAAGGTGCCCTGAAGTAAACATTTAAATTAAAAAAATCAGAATTCCCAGCCCATAGCCCCTAAATCTCATTAAGAAATCCTCAAAATATTAAAGATTTCATACCTGTATTTCCCTAAAGCAAAATGTCAAATATCAGAGAGGCTGTTAATGAATTGGCAAATATAACCTGGTGAACTGCACTGAAATATATTACAGGAGAAAGTAGGAAGATTAAATTGCAATTAAATGACATCAGAACATTCAGCCCTGATGAGAAAATGAAGCTGACTATTAAGAGGAAGCAACTTTAACAAAACTGCTGCCTAGATCTTCACATTTAAGCCGCTTCAAAGCCTTTTCTCATCACAGAGCAGCTCCAAAAGAACAGGCAAACAACTGAAACCCATAAAGCAAAACAATAAGAGTGCTGATAATTAATCCTGATGTGATTAAGAAGTTGGAGGAGATGGGAAATCTAATTGTGCAACAATTACTTTTATTTATCAATTTTATAATGAAGTGCTGAGGAAGAAGTTTCTCTAGAGATCCATCCAGCCATGGGTTATTTTTCCAAACCTCATCCACATCTGCTGTGTCGAAACATGGCAGCCTGGTGAGCTCAGCACCCCCCACTGCCCATCGCTGCCTTCTCGCCTTGCAGCAAGCCCGTGCTGGCTGTGGGGGTGCCGAGGGGCGCGGGCTGGGACCGGCCAAGCTGATTTCGCGGGTGACGTAAGGTTTTGGAGCAGGAGCAGTGTCCTGTGTGCCCAAGCCTGTCCATGCACTAATGAGATTTTCCCCGTTAGTCTAAGGACCTGCCTTTGCAAGGTGTCAAGTGAGCTGGTCAGAAAGAGCTTCAGATATGCAGGGAGGTTTTCAGAAGAAGCATAACTTCCCTAAAAACTGGGATGTAAAGACCAGGCTTGCTCAAGACACTTCCTTTCGGTAACATGGTAGTATTCGTTTCAACCATCAATCACTTTGTCCTGGTTCCTTTACAATTCTGTTTATTAAGGACATATACAAATACACTCATCCATGACTCACATAACTTCTGTGGTGCATCTGTTGTGAAGCTCCAATAAATCACTCCAGCATTGCTGAACCACCTGGGATTATCTGCCTATGAAAAGTTAAAAAATGTTTTCTTTCCTTCCCCCACCCCCCTGCCCCAAAGAGCTCAGTGTCAAGAAACATGGTGCTCCAAGGGGCAGAAATTCCCCTTGCCACTGGGGCTCGATGGCCCGTGGACACAGAGGAGGTGCAAGTCATGCTGTGACCCTTGGGCGTGTGACAGGCATCCCTCTGCTCCAGTCCCCAAGGCTCAGGGACAGAACTGGGAAGGAAGCGAGTCCATTTGGGGACTGCAGGTGGCTGGAGGAAGGGTCATCAAAGTCAGGCTCCTGAACCCCACATCACCATCTTAATGTCTCGGTCGACATGCTCTGAATAGCTTGAAGCGACCCTGGATGTGTGGCTGGGTTGCTGTCTCCTGCAAACTTGACTTACAGCAGAAGAATAAGCGTGGAAACAATTTTGCTTTTGCATCCACAGCCTCAGTTTGTATGTGCTGGGACAGAGCAAAAAACCTCAGTGGTTTTGCAGAGCCTTGTTCATCTCTGTGGTGAGTGGCACTTGGTGCAGTGAACCCCTGAGCCCTCCAGTTCTCTGCTCATTGGAAACATTTTCTGGCAGGACAAAAGAGAGAATTTTTTTCTGAGTAACTGGTGCGGATCCATGTTTAGAAAAATCCTGTTGCCCCAGTGAGCTCTACAGCCACCATGTATTTTTTTACTCATGGCCACCAATGCTTAATTAACCCTTTTGTACTGTATGTGGAACTTTTGGATCCAGAGCTTGGCAGATTAATTTCTGAGCTTTGCTAAAACCTTAATAACCTTTCAGCTGGCTGAATGAACAGCCTGGAGCTCAAGCAGAGCAAGCAGCCTTGCAGCTGCGTATGAGTGCAGACAGCCAAGCTTGTGCAGCACAACCCAGCACTTGACCTTCTGCTTCTGTCCCATCCTGCAGCCCCGACCACTGTACCTGCTGCTGGCGAAGTGACCGGACAGAGACAGAGTGGGTATCTTGGGGAAAATGGAAACCTTGGCAGCTGTGGGAGGCTTTGTAAGGGCTGCAGGGCTGTGCAGTTTGAATATCACCTCCTCTCCCCTTTCCTAATCAATAATGCATTGTTTTGGATAGGATTTCTCATTGAGAAGGGGGATGTTGGCACAGGACTTCATGACCCTCTTTTCTGGCATTGCCACGCAAAGTGTGCATTGAAAAGGAGCTGGGGCGGGGGACAGAGTATGGGGAAGCTGAACAAGGGACCGTTGTTCATGGTTCATTCCCAGTACAAGAAATGAGTTCAGACGAACAACAGGAGGTTGTTCCCTGTGTGAGAAGTGCTTATCTGGTGGAACTCCTTGCTGCAGGATGTTCCAGAGGCTGAAAATTTCTTTGAATTCAAAAACAGTCTCATAAGATGGTGGGGGAAAAGCCTCAAGGGCTCAAACACAGGAACACCACTTCCGCCTTAAAAAGTCTCTCACATGTGCTGGGGTTTAAAATTATCCTGGAAGAGGAGCAGCACTGCATAATTGTTCTGTTTATACACCGCTGGGTGACTCTGAGAGCCAGGATCAGGCCAGAAGGAGCATGGGTCTTACATAATGCCTTGGTACTGGCATCCAGACCCAGCTGGGTTGCTCCCATCAGCAGTCTCCCTCTGCCAGCTGTTTCCAGATGCTGCTTTGAGTCCCGTTCTCCCATCAGTGATTCCCTCATGGCCACCTCCTTGCCTGGATATTTGCATTTTAATAGAGCTGCCTTGGCCAGGTTGCTGGTCTCCTTGATGCACAAATGATATGTCTGTGCAAAGAGTCCTGGCAGCTTTTCATCGGGGTGGAGAGGGGCTGGATGGGAATACCAGGTGTAATTGGAAGGCTGCAGGCTACTGTATCTCATAAGCCTTGGATGGGTATCATGGAGGGAAAGATAAAAGGAGATTCTTATTCTTTAGGCCAAGAGTACACAAGTCAAAGACAAAGCCGTGATGTGCCCAAGGGCAGCTTCCCAGCTGAATATGGGAATAGGGACCTGTAAACAAAGGTTTTCTTGGCAGCCAGTCTGAACAAGGGCAAGTGTTTGAAGTATTTCCTGGATGCCTTGAGGCAGCGATTATTCATGGAGGGAGAGATTTCTGCTGGTGTCTCTTAAATAGGGGCAGAGCACAGGGTTAGTAAACCCTGGGCACGTTTCATCCCAGGGGGATGCTGCTAGGGACCTGCTTGGGGAGCTCTGAGGTGTTGCACCCACCCCATGGTTGTTGACAGGGAGCCTCAGCCTCTGGGCAACTCTTCCTGGTGAAGCCCATTACTCCAGCATTTTCTGCTAGTGGTCAGTTCTGCGTTTAATTACTGCACAGAGAGGATGTTTTAAAGAGGGAATGAAGTCTCTTCCCTCATGTAATAAAGCTGCTTCCTGTGAGCTCGACCCTGAGGGCTTTATCCCCATGGGCGAGCCACCCCTCGAGGATGTGCTGGCTGGGGCATCGAAAAAGTGTCTGCTGGGGCTTTTCCTAGTCCTTACTCTGGCTTTGGCAGTAGCGATCTCCATACCGAGAGCCACCAGGCAGGCAGATGGGGTGCGGAGGCTGAGTGTGGGTCCTGAGCCTTGCTGGAAGCCCAGCTGCAGGCAGGCCTTGGGGGGCGAAGCTGTACAGGTGCCCACGGCAGGTTTGGCATTGCGGCAGGGAGAGCTGGCTGTGCCTGCCTGGCTTTGCACTCTGCTGAAAGAGATGGAACAAGACAGCCAGGGCCAGTCTGTGTCCAGCAGAATTGCCAGTGCAAGGGGTGATCACCTCTTCCAAAGCTCCTGCAGAGGCACGGCTCTCACCCCAAGGAGTCTAGCTGTAGGCAGTCTCTTATTGATTAGCAGACAGAAAAAGGAAAACATAGCTTTAGAGGAGCGTTTCTAGCTAGCAAGTCCTCATGGAGGAGAGCAGCTCCTATATCAGTAGCAGGCAGGAAGTAAACTTGCTTTTGAGGACAAGGCTTGCAAGCCTGGTAGCACAGGGAACCTGAATTATTTAACCTTTGAGGAGGTATGACCACGGGAATAAAGAGAAATTTTCACCAAGAATCTATTAAGTTAGTTTAAAGGATATTTTTTTTTCTGGTTTCGTGGAGGTTCAGAATGGTTAAAAAGGGCTGAAGTGCTTTTGTCACGCAGAGTAGCTTGTAGCTCTCAAGAGGATCAGGTTTTTAAACTCAGGTGGTTGTTTTTTTCTTTTTCCATTCTAAACCTTGTTTTAAAAAGTCATTCAGGAAAATTCCAGGGTTTGTTCTTTCCTCAGTCTCCAGGACTGGTTGCAGGCAACTTCATGGTACTGAGAAGCATTTTTCCCAAACTAAAGGATAGAGATAAACAGCCCACTCAGAGCATTATGCCAAACATTTTCTTCCTTCCCAAAATGGAGGTTAAATATAAGCAAGAGACTGCACCTCCCACTGAGTTCAGCAGGAGTCTGGCTATCATGTACCCTTCAAAATCTGCCCAGTGGTCATATCTGTCAGTTAGACTTTAATTCAGTGTGCTACTGTCCTGGGTCTGTTCTGCCTCTGGATGAACACAAAAACCCTTTGAAGTGTTTGGCTCATGATGAACTTGATATTCCAGCATCGATAGGTTGCTCAGCAGGGCATGAAAATGCCTGTTTGAATCCCCGCTGCAGCTCGAGCAACGCTGAGGGTTGAACCAGGCTCTCCACAGCTGGAGGAACCATCAAGGTTTACCAGCCTATTGGCTGCTTGAAAGGATGCTCTCTAGGCTGGTGTGCTTCTGTGAAAAGTTTAGCATCAGTGAGTCCATGTTCTTAAAAGGAAAAACCAAGTAAACAAAACCCCCTTAATAGGAACATCTCCAGATATCACTGTGTTGTGGTGCAGAGCACATCTTTCTCCACCTCTCTTCCCTCTCCCTGAGCACTCCATTGGTCCTTACCACAATAAATTGATGGTTTTTTGGCTTGCTGTGTTCCTTGGGGTTGCCCGGGTCCCTTGCTGGGACCTGGCTAGGAGCAAGGTCAGAAACCCTCCAGAAGCACTGGGTTTTGGGATGCACCTGCAAAGATGGATTTGAATAGATACATTGTGGAGAGGGATTATTTTAGCTGTTGTTATCAGGCTATCTCAAAGACAGATTGAGTTTCTCAAAGTAGGAGGAATCCATAGGACCTGAGGAAGTTACCGTGTATTGACAGCCTTCAGACATGATAAACAAGTTGACGTTGGAGGAATCAATTCATTTTCATTTGAGAGCAAGAGCAGGGAAATGACTGAATTATCTCCTTTCTCAGGGATGGTCCCAGCAGCACCACAGAATTGGATTTGTTGTTAACTTTTACAGCTATTGTTTTATTGTCTGTATTTTGGGGAAATATATCAAGAACTCCAGTGGCTGAACCTCACAAGGGAAGTATATGGGAATAATAAAAATAATAGCTCCTTTCAACTATAGATAGCAAAGTATTTTATGAGGTTGGTTTTCCTTGCCTTAAAGGCAAGTTACTTGCCAACATTACATCAAATTTGGTGGCATAGAGCCACAGACATGCTGCCTCAGTTTCCCTCTTGCTGTTGCAGGCAGCAGCAGAGGAAGATAAGGGACTAATCACTCAGACCCACCCCATGCTCTGTTCACAGATGCTCCTCCACATCTGGAATAGCTCTATGGCTTCTTTGGTCTATTATTGACCTTTATCAATGCATGCAGCATTAATACCATAGATAGGGTGGGAGTATTTATCTCACAGTAATTGGTGTCCCTCTCAGCTTCACTTGCAGTTGCCTGCCTCTCCTTGCAGCCCTTTGCAAAGGGATGGGGAGAGGATGCAGGCGGGCAGCGCCGTGGCATTATTGCCTTGGGACCCAGGAGAAGGACAAGGCAGTCAAAAGTGGATGAAATCCCAACCCGTCTGTGAGGAGCAAATCCAAACATCTGCTCCTTCCACTCTTTTTCTGTCCCCTCCAGGCAAATTACAGGAGCCTTTGCCACAGCAAAAGGCTTTTAATCAAAGCTAATTAACCACTTCAAACGTTTTTTCAGGGGTTTCAGGGTCAGTCCCAGTGACAGTGTCCCTATGATGCCGCACATCTTTGGCTGTGCTTCCCCTAAGCCAAGGAGGAAAGCAGGCTGTGGGCTTTGGTGGCAGCCCTGTCCTACCCCACAGAGCAGATCTCTGTGGAGAAACCACAGGAGAGCTGATGGGTTGCTCAGTGAGACGGTGACATCCATTAGTTCGGCTTGGAGGGTTTAGCAATGCTGGCTGACTTAATTGGATTTCTGTGTGACACAAATCTGTCCAGTCTGGAGCAGGGGAGAAAATTAAAGAAATGCAGGGGTTTTCTACCTTGACATTTCCTTGAGAGCACTTGGCAGTGCACAGCTCGTGCCTTGGGTGTAATGCAGAGGGGATTTTGTGCTCATGCTGATGCTGATCAAGCTGGGGCCAAGTGGGACAAATGAAGCACCCCACACTAATGTTCCTTGTAAACTGAACCAGTGGCTCCAGGGGCTTGTCAAGAATATACTCAATGTAAGACCTGGTTGGAGTTACCAGTCCCTGGCATAGCACTTGGTAGGGGTCTGGTAGGTTGAAGTCTTCAGGGAAAGGCAGGTAGACATCAAGCCCAAATTCTGTGGCACCTTGCATGTATTTTGACCTCTGGGTCTTTCTTATACGTGCTGCTTGAAGTGCACAAGGCACACTATTAAAGCAGCCCTCTGGATCAGGAGCCCATCCAGCTGTGCCTCCAGCAATTGTCACAAGCAGATGCCAAGGGAAAAGCAAGTCCATCCATGCCAAGTTGCCTGGCTCTGTCTCTGGCCATGCTGCAGATGTGCTGTGTAGCCCAGGCAGGTTTTCACACCGCAGTCTTCCTCTCCCACTCCCATCTCCCTTAGTGAACAGAGGGTTTCTTGACTTAACTGGAAAATGTCCCACGTGCTCCAGATCCCTGGTCCAGCCATGGCTCTATGGGATTTCAGTGTGAAAATCAGTGGGAACTGATGGAATTCCTCAGTCTGATGTGTGCTGTAGAAGACACCCACTAATGTCACAGGGTTTAGGACATGCCCTTGATTTTGCAGATCCTGGAAGCACCAAACATACTCTAGAAATGCACGAGAGCTGCTAGAGCCAGGGCTGACCATTAGTGGCCTTTCAGCTCCCTCTGCAGATATAATAAAAGCAATGTTTCCGTGCCCAGATCAATTCGCTGTCTCTTGGACCTCCTTTCTCCCACAACAAAGACAGATTAAGTTTGTAAGTGTTCTGATAAATGAGCTCAGCGGAATCTGAGGGACAGAGGCTCCCCAGGTCTCCATGCTCCCAGTTGGACCAGAAGCACAGGCTGTTGCCAGCTCTGCTCGGAGTACGGTTGCTTCTTGCCATGCTTTCGGTTCCCCAAGATACCAGTCGGCAGAAGGTGGGTTGTTCCTCCTGCCTCAGTTGCTTGGCCTGGGGAGGCTGGGAGCAGGCAGATGGTGTGGGCAGGGTCTGCTGTCTGCCTGATGCCTTGTGTCAGCTGTGCTTTTGGAAGCCACCTGCAGCCCTGCCCTTGAAGTGCTGCTCGGATGCTGATGCTGAGATCTGTTCCTTGTCATTGGTGCCAAAAGTCAGCAGCAGCCCCAAATCCCCACTCCTTGCCTGGTCTGTAGCGGTACCCTCCCTGGGATGTGTCCTGGCATCACTGAAGCAAGCAGTAGCAGAATCTGCAACCACTGCCTGCAGCAATGGGGTCTAGTCCCCTGCTCGAGGCAGGGACAGCTGGTGTTGACTGGGATCAGCGTGCCATGATACTTTGGGTCAGGGCTGGAGCTCTTTGCAAGGAGGCCAACTCACGGTAGTAGGTGTTCACAGTGGGTTTGAGGTGTGCCCATCCTGCAGAAAACTGAGCTGAGAACCTCTCAATTCATTACATGGGGATGCCTGAGCCTCCTTCAAGCCTGCTGCTGGTGCAACTGCTTGTGCAATGGAAGAATTTTGCATTTTTTTTCCAAGGAGAGCAAATGGTTATACAAGGCATGAAGCACTGGGATATAAAGCCCACTCTAGGGCTCTACGTCCACCCACAGGAGACATCCTTCTTGTTGATAGCCTTCCCTTCTGCCTAATGGTCTTCTTGACCTAACATAACTTAAGATGGTCCATAGTAAGACAAATGCATATACCCTGCAGTGAATCCCTAGGGAGCAGTCAACAGGATAGAGGGATTCAGGGACCCCTCTCTTAGCAATGCCCGGTAGCATGTTCTGATCTGAGAGGGAGGGAAAGAAACACTGGAAATACATTGCAGTGAGTGAAATCAGCTGCTCCAGGTGGTGTTGAGCTATGGCTATCATGTTCAAGAAAATTCAAAGACTGAGGATCTGGAGAGAGGAGATGAGTGATTGAGGGAAACCTCTTCAGTAAAAGTTTAAGCAACTGAAAGAACAAATGGTGAAAGCATTCAAAAAAGATTAATTATCCAAAGATGGGGAAGTTCTGTTCCTCTGATTGTAGGTACACAGGCAAGTACCTTTAGCCATGAAATTATCAAGCAGTAATTTCAGGGCTCCTCTAAGACACTTTCTACCCCATGGGAAGGACTCAGGCCAGGGAACCCATCAGCGCCCAGTGTGACACAGGCAGAGGCAGTTCAGCTTGATAAAACTAATTGCATAGCTCAGGTTCACTTCAGGAGCAAACACAGACTTTCTAAGAAGCAGTTTTGTGCTTTATAATGAAAACTTTCATGTCTGTTTGGCTTCTGGCTATCTAGGTGGTTATGACCTTGTGGAATTTGAAAGGCATTGAAGATGTGGGCTCACCATAATTTACTTTGATGCATTTTTTACAGCAAATTCAGCAGAAATAATTCCAGATTTTCTCCCTTTTAATTTTCTTCTCCTCTCTCCCTGTCTCAACTTTCTGGCCAGAGTTGTCATGTCACTTTTGGTAACATGATCTCTACTGTTTCAATAGTGCAGGAAGGGGGGGAAAAGTGCTTTTATTGATATTATTTCTTATGCATCCTACACTGAGATTAAGCTTTGGCTGGAAAAACCTATCTTTCAGCCTAAATATGCTGTTCATACCTTCCCTGGGATTCACAGGGAGAACTTGCAACAAAAGAGGGAAATTGCACAGTATCTTGACGCTGTTATGAGTTTGATGACCCTGTGCTGATAGATGACATTTAGTATGGATAATGTGTGTGAGACTCATATAAAGTCAAATACAGACAACTAAATTTTTCAGCTTCCAATCTAAAACTTTTAGCTTATGATGAGCTGTGGAGATGACCTTTAAAACACTCCTGTTGCTCCCATTAAGGTGGAGATGCTCCTCTGATTGTGTCATGTCATTCGTGACACACAGCTGCTTGGAAAGCTGAAAACTGGGGTAAGTTTTGACTTAAACTTAACATGCTTTTAATGACAATCCAGACCGAGGCTCAGCCTGTGAGCACGTCACTGTGCTGAGTCCTTTGTGCCTGGGTCTGGGCTGTCACAGCTGCAACATCCCACCAGTCAAATGAGGCAAAGCTTGGGAAGGAACAACCAGCAGACAAAAGCCACAAGCCCTGAGCTTTCTTAACCTCCTGCTGGATTCTCCATCCTGACCAGGTCCTGCTTTGAGGATTATTGCTCCTTTTGGGTTCTGAGACCTTGTTTCAGGCCTGAGGCATCGTTGCTTTTCTTCTTTGTTGTTTTTTTGTTTTTTGTTTTCCCTGTTATTTCTTTCCCCCCCTACAGCTTACATCAGAGCAAAGCCACTCTTAAAGCATAGTGATGCTCCTCTAGGAACAGTCCTCCTGACTCACATCTTGTATTTTGCTACACAGGTTTTCTATGCAGATTTTGGCAGGCAGAGGGAGATGTGCCTCGGCTGCTACTGGCTTTTCTTTGAGCAAGTTGTTCTCTGGGGACAGAGCGAACCTGTCTTATAAATGGGACCAGAGCCTGCAAAAGGGAAGAAGCAACCAGAGCTAATGTCTGCAGCAGTAGCCAGCAGAGATAAAGGGTTGAGAAAGAGAGAATGTAGGAGTCTGTTCTGCCTGAGCTGATGCTACAAATGTGCCTGGTTTCACAGATAAATCTATTTTAAAAGGTTGCCAAGCATCATTTGGGGTAAGGTGAAAGGTTGCAGGTTTGCACCAGAAGTGTGTTTCTCCTCTCAGTCCTCTGCTAGCTCCTGAATCCTCTCTGAGGACTCAGTAAAGGAGCGTGTGTGGGGCACAGATTTAGCTGCAGTTCAGCAGATGGCATGGAGACAGTCTTTGCTGAAATGCTTGGATGCAACAGCTTCACTGGAGGATTATGAGGAGGGTTTCCTTCCCCCCTTTTGAAATCTGTCGCTGTTTCAGCTGCTTTATAACTACTTTGGTCATGAAGATGTACTGCGGAAAGAGTGGTCTGTCCTTGGTGATGGTGGAGAAGATCCACTGCAGCCTTGAGCCCCAGCCATGTGGCTCTCCTTGCCCTGCCACAACAGGGCTGCATCTTCACCAGTTTTTGCTCTACTTCTCCATTTACCACTTCCAGTTTTCAAAATGACACAGCTGTTCAGTGAACAACTCCAAACTTTAGGGAAACTTCTTCTCTCCCAAATTAATTCCTTTGCAGGATTCCTTATTTGTGAGAGGCAAAAAGAGACAGCTTCTGTGCCATAAGACATTTCTTCATCTTTTCCCTGGTGAGGACCATGTACAGCCTCTCCAGAGATGTTCTCCAGGCATTTTTAAATTTTATTTTATTTTTTATGAGCTGCTTTTTGCTCTGCTTATTTGAGCTGCAATAGTTGCACTACCTTTGGGGTACAGAAAGTGCGTTGCATAAATGTCTCTTGCCCTTAGATTGGGATTGAGGCCAGTCTGCATTGGTCCCATGTTGACAGAGAGCTTGTCTTTCAGCCTGTCTTCCCCTGAGAAAGCTTGTTTCCTTTCCAGATAAGTTCTGCCTTTACTGGTGGTGCCAAGGAGTTAATCTGTCAGCTGCATTCATCATCCCAGATGTTAGCTGCTCTTTTAAGTATTTGCAACCCAGATTGCCTGGGAGGTAAGGACAGGGACCTTGAGCCTGTTTTGATGTGCTGCAAGGAGTGTAAAGGTTGGCTTTGCCATCTCTTAGGGTCTCAGCCATGTGCTAAGGAGTTTTGTTTTCTGTTACCGTGGGTTATTGCTAATCCGCACTTTGCTAATCCCAATACAACCCAAGTAGCACAGCTCCAGCTTTCACCCTTGCTGCCATCATCCCTGTAAGGAGGAATGCAAAGGTTTTGCGTAAAACTTACTTCTCAAGGTGATGATGCCACTAGTTTATCTAGCTTCAGCACAACAGTATGAAGAAATTGTACATGCACTGAAACCCACCACTCTGCTGTGGATCCCAGTTTACCACTGAGTGAGTTTTTCTTGTTCATGGGGTTGTTTCGGAAAGGGCCAGCCTGCCTGTTAGCAAGGGCCCTGCCAGATGGGGGAATCAGCTGCTGCCTTACCTGCAGCATCTTTCTAGAAATCTCATACAGGAGGCAGAAATGTTTCATTTCAGGTACTTTCTCCTGATTCTCAGCCAGCTGAAATACAACTATGGCTGGTTTATTACCGTCACCCACAAATGTGATCATAACAGCAAGAAAAATACATCTGCCTGTTGTTCACTGGGAAAATTACTGCTCCTAAATGAACTATCAGTAAAGGCTGCAGCTGTGCTCAGAGACAGGCTGGCTGCATGAAAACACAAACCTTTGGAGGTGGTTAACATGGCCAAAAGCTCACGCTCTGCCATGGACTTTCCTGATGACCTCAGGTAAGTCCTTTGGCCACTGCCCAGTTCAGCTCTTGGTTGGCACCTACAAGTGATGGCCTGGCTCTGGCCACAGGGCTTGAGAATCAACTAAACAGTTGTAGACTCCCAGCTCCCTTCAGCCAGGAAACAGACACCTAATTACACCCATAAATCTGAGATGTAAATTCCCGAAGCACTCCTCTAAATAGTTTACATTTTTGCTGAGTGTATCAAGTGTATGGACCCTGTTTTAATACAGGTGGGCTTGATAGCAGGTTATTACCCCATGGATGTAATGCCCTGTGCCCAGCTTAGCATCTTCACTACTGCTGGCAAATTTCTACTGATTAGTTTTCTACTGAGTTACTTTATTATGGTGAAAAATTTGAAGGAAAACACAAGGGGCTTTGCCATAGAAAAGCTAGTCTGCAAAGCCCAGCGGTCTCCTTCCCCTCTGCGGTACTGTCACCCCGCTGCCCCTGATGCACCGGGGTGAGAGAGGAGGGATTGCAAAGTGGTGGCAATGCTGCTGCTCTTCTCTTTGGCAGGATATGAAAGCATGTGGGAAACCCTGTGGAGACTGCAATTCCCTTACCTTTGTCATTTAGCTGTAAGTGCTTTGCAGGCAGCACCATGGGGATCACAAGCACCCCTTGCTGTTGCAGGCTGACACCGGCAGGATCTCCGCAGTCCCCTCAAGCCCATTTCACCAGCAACTCCTGTATGAAACAGGAAAGAGCAGACCAAGAGCATGCCATGTGGCTTTTCTCTAGGAGGCCCCAAGAACATGAGGTTTAAACCAAAATATCACACCATTTCCCATGTGAACATCAGACAGGTTTTCCCTTCCTTCCCAAGGCCAGCCAGGTTTTTTTCTAGAGAGAGAAGGGACAGATGCTCATGAGTATAACTGGACAGAAAGAAGATGATAGTGGTGACAGTGTTATTCTCTCCCACCAGGAAAGAGTTGGTTTAAGAAATGCCTCTGACAGCTGGTTGTATTGCTGCTTCACAGGCTCTGCTGCTGAAATCTCTGCCTTGTATCTCAATAAAGCATCTCTCTGCCTCTTCTCTCTCCATAAAGTGCAACCTATATTTAGAGTGTTTAGAGTTGCATTTTTAAGCAGCAGGCTTAATTAAATTCTCCTGGTGAAGGAATCAGCTCCTATTGCCTCTTCATGATCCTAACCACGGACTGTTCTGCTGTAAATACAGCCTGCCCAGAGCTGGTGGGAGACCAAATTCAAATGGGGACCTTCCGCTTGGTCCTTGGAACAAAGGCATTTGGACACAAATGGAGGATCCCAGATCAGTGGAGCTGCTGGGCTTAACCCAGAGCTGCTGTTCAGGAGGAGAGTGAGGATAAATCTCTCTTCTTTCCTTGAAGCCTGAACAAAGAAGAGACTTTTTCTGGGTGTTTTTTTTACCAGCATTGTAGTTCAGGAGCAGGGAGGTAAATCTCTGCTCTTTTCTGCAGGATGGTTCCCAGAAGATATCATTATTTATTTGTTTATTGAATTAAAAAAGAATGTAACCCTCTCCTAGGCCTTCTGCCATTTCTGTATGAGGGCATACACAAATAATGGAAACACATCTTCTTCAGTTATTTATCTGAAGAGAAATGCTTAATGCATTGCGATGTATTCCACTTGAAATGGAGTCCAGTATCCTGCCTTCAGTACATTAAGCTATAATTCAATTACACCAGAAGCTGGAGTCCTAATGAAGATCAGGGCATGCTGGGACTGCAGGGATCAGCAGGAGAAAGTGGTCTTTGCTCCCAAGAACTTAGGGCTCTGCCCCTCTTTTCTAGGTGGAATGAGTAGGGTCTGTTGTGATATGACAGTGGGCAATGGTTCTAAACTAAAAGAGGGTAGATTCAGTGTAGATGTCAGGAAGAAATTTTTCACAATGAGGGTGGTGTAATCGTGGCACAGGTTGCCCAGAGAGGTGGTAGATGCCCCATCCCTGGAAACGTTCAAGGCTAGACTGGACAGGGCTGTGAGCATCCTGATCCAATTGAAGATGTCTCTGCTCACTGCAGGGGGCTGGACTAGATGGCCTGTAAATGTCCTTTCCAAGTCAAACCATTCTATGATTCTATGATTCTATGATTCTATGTAGCAGAAAGGGCATTTCTCTGTCATGCAACATCACACAAAATTTACTAATTGATGGGAGAGAAGAGCAAGGGAAAAGCTGTAGCATTGCTCCGTGAGATGGGGCAATGAGACATCCAAAATGCTTCACACTGGCCAAACTCAGCCTGGGCAAAGGAGCCCAGGCCCCTCTGTACAGCATGTCTAAAGGTGACTTACTTGCTGCCATGCAGGAGGTCTACAGGAAAGCAAAGGGGCTTGGAGTCTCAAGAGCTCTTGACACACAAATTCTCTTTCTCAGCTGTGCTGCAGAGCAATCTCCAGACCTACCTTAAGGGCAAGGAGTCCATCTGGTTCCCATCTCTGCATGTCAACACTAACCAATATAATGTAGGGGAAAATTTGATGTGTAGAGGAGGAGGAGATAGGAGAAGATCCTGATAGATGTAAAAGCTCATCTTTGCTCTGACAGTGTGACCCGGCCTGTTCATCTCCTTCCTGGAAATTTGGATTTGAATGCACCGAAAGCATGTGCACATCAGCTATTTTTGTAGCAGAAAGCCAGCAGCCAGCGCTCTTTGCCACCTGCCAGAGATCAGACCCCAGCTCAAACACAGCAGCATGCCAGCATCAAAAGGACCTTGGTGCCCCTTTCTGGATAGGAAACAGTGTGAGCGTCAGCTGTGTGGGTACTCACAGTTATCCACCAACTGAAGTGGGAGGGGAAGCTTCTTGTTAATCCACTGCTGTGGAAATGCTGTCATACAGCTCAGCTGGAGAGAGCAAGGGTTATCCTCTCCTGGGCTGTTTGCTCTTCTCTGCAGCTCCCCAAGCAGGACTTGCTAGGCTGATTGAAATACACATCTCAGACCTAGGGACTGGCTAAAACATCCATGTCATGCTCCATGCTGGGCACTTTGTGAAAATGATGTCACAAGGATGCCATCATTTACAAGGATGCTACAGTTCCTGCTCTTCAGGCTGGTATTTCAGGCAGGATGCTCTGTCTCCCAGAGCTAATATCATACAGGGCTAAATGCAGCACCCGCAGTCTACCAAAGCCCCAGAGAGATTGTCTTTTTCAGTGCCTGCTGTCGCTGCTCTTGTTATTGTAGTAGTTGTAGAAATAATATGCTTTATTGATGACTTTTTATTTCCTGTTGGAACGGCATAAATATGTATATACACATTGTGACTGTATTTATATAAGTGAAAATTATTGCTAAGCCCCAGCCCAAGGAGGCCATTAAAATGAAGCTGGATTTTATTTTAAATAAAGACATAGAGAGATGAAATTCATCTTCTCCAGTATCTGTCTCTATTTGCATTTTTAATGTGTTTCTAACATCCAAATGCATCAGCATGGGAAAACACAGGGATGAAATCTAAACTCTTGAGTGATGACAAACTGCTGTGCTCTCAGGCCAGGGAACTGTCTGCTAAACGCTAATCGTGGTGCAGAAGGCTCTCGTCTGACCACTCTAAGCACTGTGCTAGGGGGGGACACTGGGCTGTCCTTAGAGCAGGTTGTGTCCCTCCTCTCTGGCTGCCAAATTCCTCACCCAGGTTGCCTCTTTTCTGGCCAGTGGGGTGAGTATATGGGTTGTCTCTCAAAACAGAGCTGTCAGAGTGGGTGTTCCTGGTATTTACAAGGATGGTCCCCAAGGAGCCGGTTGCTGGACCCTCCCTGGCTGCACTCGACTCGTGCCCCTGCGTTGTGTTTTGTGTCATCATGGTTTGACTGGCAAAATGACCCCTCTTGTTCTGCAGAAAGGAGGCCACTGTACCTTGACAGTGTAATCAAGTAAGCCTGTCTGCTTACAGCAAAGAGGGCAGCAAGGATCATCTTGAAAAACTACCCATCGTCTTATGAGCCAGCTCGAGTCATATCGCCCTTAATGCATCAATGCAACATATTTACGCAGCATGACTGAAGTGTGAGCGTGGCTAAAATCCTGGTTAGTAGGGGAAGGCAGGGTATGTTGGAGTGGTCCCTGTAGTCTTTCAAGACACTTGGAAGATGAAGAGGATACAGAAATGAATGACTGGTAAATGGCTTCAGGGTATTGTCAAGTCCAGCCTGCACTGCTGTACTGTGGGAGGATGCCAGTCTGGCTGTTCCTGGCATCTTCAGACTTCCCTGACTTCTCATTTTGCCTCGTTCAGAGCTAACTGTCCTGATTTTAGAAACATCCCCTAACACTCACTCTACCTGATCTATTGTTGGGGATGTTCCAGTTGCTTCTTTCCCTGCTCCCATGGTACAGAATAAATGATCTTGCTAGGGCTGGCAAGAGGGACCCCAATGCAGGCTCTAGCTGTGTCCCCAGCTAATACACCTTTAGAGGAAAGAGAGGTAGAGCCCATGTGTGTCCCTTCTCTGCTGTGCTGCAGCCCAGTGTTTTCCCTGCCTGGTCCCTGTGTGCTTGATTTCTTTGTACTTAATGCAATCCTCTTTTCATTATTTTTTTTATTTCACCTTTACTTATTTCAGACTATTTTGCTAGCATCCTTTTCATTCTGAATTCTAACCCTGTACTTCCCAAGCTTAGCTCCCCTCTTTGGATCACAAACAGTAATTTTCAAGTGTATTATCTTTGCCATCATTGTGGTTTTCAAGAAAAGTGTTCAGACTTCAACCAGTTTCCTATTGGACCAGAAGAGAAATCCTTCCTATTTTGACAACCAAATATGAATAAATACTCTTTGAGTACAAATTTCCCACCAAATTTGCATCTGCCTCATGGGGGTTTCTCCTAATCTGTATTTATTTAGGTTGTCATGTGAGACCATGTCAAAAGCGAAAGTCAAGATATATCACATCTGAAGTCCCCCCTCCCTCCTCCCCTTATTCACAAAGCCAGTTACTCTGTAAAAGAAAGAAATTAGATTGATTCAACAAGATCTGTTCTTAACAAATTCACATTAGCTGTTTTTTATCACTTTTTTATCCTTCGGGTGTTTAGAAACTGCTTAATGATTTGTTTGAGGATCTTACGGGATATGGAAATCAGTCTGTCTGTGCTTCCAGGCTCCGGGTCTGCCGAATACAGATGTTATATTTGCCTCCCCCAGCCCTCCACACATTCCTGCTGGCCTGGGCACTGCTGGTCCCCGCGGTGGCAAGGCTGGCTTTCACCAAACACTGCCAAACTGAGTGCATGTAACTCACTGTGGCAGCGTGATCCTTCTCCCCTCCTTCTGGCCTATGTTTCTCTCCCTTGTTTGTATTAGTTATAAAAATGTTTTTTCTTTCTCATTAGGAATTAAGAAAAAAAAAAGAAATATATTTCAACCTCCTCTGTCTTTCTTTAGCAATAAACCTTTTTCCTCTCTCTACTCATCCTCCTAAGAAGGGTTGAACTTCAGCCATGCCTTAACCTTTGTTCATTGCCCTGCGTTATGAGTGGGGGAAAAAAAACCACCAAAAAGCCATTCTTGTATTGAAAGATTTGTCTGGTAGGTGGGGATGCCAGCTGGTTGTGTGGTAGGAGGGACAGCAGCAGCACAATGTTAAGGATTTGCTCCAGCAGGTCCCTCCACCTCTTTCTTCCCAGTTACAATAAGCATGATGTTACTCAGTCCCTTAAGAGCTTATATTCTGGGGAAAACATGGGGATTTCAGGTCCTACATCACCAATGCATCTCTCAAGATTTAAATCCGAGTTCAGACTTGCAGCTGGGGAATAAACCTCAGGGCACATTTGCTCTCTGCGGGGGAATGGGATGTGCAAAGCCCCAGCTAGCCCAGCATGGTGCCTCTGTGGGCACAGCACAGTCCTGGCCCAGTTTGACAGCAGCACCTCTGGTCCTAGCTGGGCCCAAGCTGGCACACAGCCCCTCTGAGGGGTTAATGAGTTCGAAATCTGTGCCACACTAATGCTTCATACCCTGGTTGCCATTGCATCTCCTGATGCTGGCTGCATCCCTTTAGCTCCTCAGCACTTCAGCTGCCTGTGAATTATGCTGTTATCTTGCCTACTTCACAGGGACACTGAGGAGGCTGGGTGCACTGGGATGCCTGGATGAAAGAGCCCTTAGAAATGCAAAGGAGGAATATTCCCCATTATCAAATGCAGTATGGAAAAGAGAAAGCAACAGGAAAAGGCTGGAGTGAGAAAGACATTACAGATGAGAGTGGCAACAGAAACATCCATCATGGAGCAGACAATGCAGGTAGGTATGGCAAGGGCAGAGCTGAAGCGAGCACAGCCCGTTACAGTTCATTAGTGCAGCAAAGCCATAACACATCAGAAAGAAAATAATTGAACATGTTTCATATAAACAAATAAAAAAGCGTCTGGGGGAGCTTAGGCCACCCTGAGCTCCCACCGCCTCAGCCAGGTGCCTGCAGCTTTCCCAGCGCGGTGATGGGTGATGGTCTCATCTGCTTCCTGATGGGCCCCAGGTTTGTAGCAGTTGCTGACTCCTGTACCCACGTGGTGACTGATCTTAGATTCTTGCCTGTCAGTATTGAGGTGCGACAGTCTGGTGGCTGGGGCAATGGGATGCAAAACTGGGGGGTGGAGATTAGCTCACAGCTAAATCAGCTGCTTTCTTGCTCTGGGCAAATCTGTCCTGTCCCTTGGTTTCTCCAGAAGAGATACCTGGTAATGTTAAGAAGCTCACAAGAGCATCAGGAATGACTCCTGTGGTGGCTGTGAGATTGTCCGATATCTGCTGGTCCTCTCTGATCTGCACAGGAAACCTCTGTGGTTTCCCTCCTGCAGGTGTGCTACCAGATGTGCAATGAAGGGACAAAAGGGCTGAATTCCTCAAGGCAGACAGGACTCTGGTCTCTGTTCCATAAATCCTCTTGGCGTGCTCTGGATGTCAGGTCCTGCTGAATTTCGCTGGATCAATAGAAAAGGGTCCAGTACTTCACCAGATTAGACCGTTTGCATGCTCAGCAAAGTCATACAGGTTGCCCATGACAAAACAAGGACAGGAGTCCCAATCTGCCAAGTCCCATTCCTGTCCCTTAAGATGTTCTTTGCAGCTATGTAAGGATTTCTTATAATCTGTAGCTAAGCATCTCTTCGATGACAGCATTCGATTCTGCTTTTCTTTGCAGCTCATCCAACACTGTAAAATGGCCTTTATCACACTTGGATATCTCTTGTTAATAAAGTGCCAGGAATTCATTAAGCACAAGGACTGAATGGGGTCAGGATGACAAGGAGAAACTCCACCACAAGAGGAAGTCAAGAGGCTGAGCCTTGACAGCACAGCTCGCAGCAGCGCTGCAGACAGCGAGCATCGCCTGCAGAGATGCAGGTGTCACTCGGGGCCACTGGGAAGGATGCAGGATCCTTTAGACTCTTCAAGAGTGTTAGCTGTTGAAAGCAAGCTGAAGGCTGGATTTTAGTGCTCCACAGCCTGGGGATTTGTAGGGAAGTGCTCACACAGCTTTGGCCTTCAGTAAGTGTTTTCTGGGAGTGAGTGGTTTGAGAGAGTAGGCTGGGCAGTGAGTGGTGGGAATAGCCTGGTGCTGCATATGTGTGGCGGGTGTAATGTTCACAGGAGTGGGTAGTTACACATCACCTCATGAAATTAAAGCGTGTCTTTTAAGGAGAAAAACTAAAAGAGACTAATCCTGGAGCAACAGCAGTGAAAGATGCTTTCCAGCTCCATGCACAGCCTGTCTTGCTAGAGCCATTCCCAAATGCACCCGCCACTCTGTGCCCCTACCCTGGCTTTCACCTGCAGAGCCCCTTTGGCTCCCCAGCACCTGCTTAACCCCACTGAATTCATCTGCTTCATAAAGCAGCTGCCAGCTCACAGGTACCACTCTGCAGGGCAGAGCAGGGAAATTTAGACCAAGGTACCTACTCCCACTGCTGTTCTCATGCTTTTGGCAGCTGTGCAATGCTTCTGCTCTCCAGTTGTCTGAAGGCCTTCACAATAAATATCCTAGAAGCCATTTTAGCTACAGGCATCATTAGGAAGTCCATTGCTTGCACACAATAACTGCTGTCTGATTTCAGAGATACTGCAGTGCTATATTAAATGTGAAATGGAGAACAATTTTGTGGTAATTTTTTACTTCAAAAAGGAATAGGCTTTGCTTTAATGGATGAGACTCAAGCTGCTCGAGAGCAGTTCAGGAGCTGCCAGCCCTGGAAGTTTTTAAGAACTTGTTACACAGCCCTTCAGATCTATGATTTATATCTTGTTTGAGCTGCTTTTCCAAGAATATGAACAAAAAGTCTAAAGCAAGGTTGTTAACTAAATTTCTTAGACTAGAAACCTCCAGAGAGCATTATAAAAATGGACAACTTCATGATATGACTAGCCAGCCACAAGCAGCACCATTTTTAACATTAAAATTTTCAAAAGCAATGAAAAACTCTGGGTATCTCAGGTTTGGGGCATTCAGCATTTTCTAGGAATCAAACTCCTTTCAGGTTGTGCTGCAACAATCCGCATTTTCCAGTCCACTTGGGAGACACCTGGGAGTTATCCCATCCCATCCATGCTGTCAGTGGCTTTATGGCATCATGTCAAGGCAGAGGATAAACCAAGTCAACAAATCTGAGTTAACAAACCGAACGGGTTTGTCAAAAGAGCTTGATACAGAAATCAGAAAAAGCTGAGAGAAATAAAAGAGATGAACCTCCAAAACAAATCAACAGACTCAAAGTTAAGTAAGTCTTTTCTACCACATGACCAAATTTTCTCCTAATAGCTCCACAAACCTTAGGAATGGAGGGAAATCTGAATCAAGGACACTGGTGCAGGAACATGCTGTGCTGCTTAATGAATTCCTATTGTTCTTTACCTGCCTTGTCCCTGGGCCACTGCCTGGCAAGTTCTGGTGGCTGAAGACAGGCTGCTGTATTAAATTTGCTGGAAGGTGTGGATGCACCCACAGTGGGTGCAAATCATTTGCAAATCACTCCAGAGACGGGTAGCAGTAGGGGCCAGTTGTCTGCCTTCCAACCACCCTTATGAGCTTCATCTACACTGGCAAACAGGTGGGACAGGGTGTTTCTTGAACACGATCTGTCGATGAGTAGACTTTACAATTGTCAGCATTCTCCCTGGCATGATACTGGCCTGTGCCAACAAGTGCTGTCCTAGGTGACACTTGGGCACAGCTTGACAATAGCTCAGGACAGGAGCCTTATCTTCCAAAACAGGAGACATTATTTCCTGGCAACCCAAATGTTTGCTGGGAACTGTACTGGGGCCATTTCAGCAGCTGAGCAGCACAGACAGCCCTGCTTGATGGCACAGACCCTGCCTGAACATTGCCCAATTTGCTAACATGAATGTGCTCATAGACTATTTATGATAACCTACATTGTAAAAATTGTAAAGGAGACTCCACCTCTGCCACCACCTCTGCAAAGAGCCCTTTGATGGTGCTGCATGTCCAGCAGAGTTTCTGTGAGATCTATTTCTGGGTCCAAGTCCAGGATTAGCAGAACTAATGGGAGAGTGTCACCAGACTGTAGTAGCCTTTACGTTGGGCAGTTGGCCCCGTGTGCCTGGGAGAGGCTTTCTCTGCTTGTCTAATGCAGAGCAGTGGCAGCTTAGCAGTGCTGAGTGCTGCAGTACTGTGAGGTCACGGCTGGTTTGAAGTCCTCAGTGGCCTTGTAGTGAGAACATCTTGCTCGGGCTTCATCCACGGTCTCTGGTCTCCCCACAGAGCCGGTTTTCATGATGTGATTGCAGCCTGTGAGATGCTAAGCTATAAAGTTCTTCAGATCTGTCTCCTGCAGATCACTTAGCAGCAAATGGACAGTAGCTTCTGCCCACTCTGAAAGCGGATCTGAGCTCCTGCCTGAAGCAGGACTTGTGTATTCTGTATTTTATTCCATGTCCAGCATCTGAAAGCCTTTAGCATCCCTGTGAGCCATCCCTTTCTCACACCCTGCCAGCACTCCTGAACCATGTGCCACAGCAGTGGTGCAGGCGTAAGAGCATCCCTGGAGGATATCAGTTATTCTTTCTATGTTAGGTGAAGGTAAAGTATAATGTCTGTTGCTGCACTGCAAGGAGCATGGGAAGGATCCTGCCTGTCTGGATACCCTAATTAATCAGATTTGGTTCAGTTCCCCCATCTTGGCTCTGAGCTGTGCATTAGTTCACGATCAAGAGCTACACCAGAGAAAGCTGATGTTTTCCCTCCCCTCCTGCCAGGCAGAGGAAAGCAATGCAAGGGGGTTTGGAGAGCCACTGCTGAGTGATCTTGTTCTTAATTGTGCTCCACAGGCTGGATTCCTAAAAGCAGGATTACACAGCAGGTTGTTCCTGCTTGCTTTTCTGCTGAGTTCATTTAGAAGCAGGGGCTCCCATCTTTGTACTGATGCAGCATCATTTGTTGCACTTGCCGGCTGGTGAGTGTTTCATGCATGGGGGAGGGAAGCAATACTAGAAAACCAAACCCAGACGCGGGATGGCTTTTATTCACACAGTGAACAAATAGCAAAAGCAGGAATGGTGCTGTGTGTGTATGTAAGACCCACAGCTGTCCAGCTGCAGAGATCACAATGTCTGGTGTCACCACAGAGCTCAGCCTCTTGGTGGAGTGCACCCCAAAAGGGAGCAAGGGCTTTTGCTTCCCAGAGCACAACAGCAGCAAGTAAAAATGGGCCAGCCTATGCACTCAGGCAAAAGTAAGTGCCTGGGCATGGGCATTCAGGTCTTGTTTGTCCTTATGAATTAATCTGCTGCTACAACTTTCTAACCAGCGTGTGTCTCTTTCTCACACAACCAGGGCGGGAGATCTCAGGGTAGATCCAGTTTTATCAGTGTTTAGGTCATTATTTATTTCTAACCTTCTTCCACCCACCACTAAAAATGCGTTTGCAGGTGCTGTGCTCTTTAACACCGAAGCAGTGCCATTAATGCTCGTTTGCCTGGACCTTCTTTGCACTTTGGGTTCATCCATAGCACAGTTTGATACCTTTCTCCACAAACCCCGTGCTCCACCGCTGGCAGTCACCTTCTGCGCAACCCACAACAGCTCTGAGAAAAAGGAGTTGAGCCAAAACAGGCAAGATCTGAATTCAGGCTGACATGCATTTCTCAGTGTGAGGAAACTGGGTCTTATCTCCTCTCTCCTGCAAGTCTTCAGCCTAAACTTTCACCCCAGGCCCACACGGAAGAGCATCTCTGTCCTGTCTCACACCTTGGGAGGGGGTCTGTCTCAGCTGCAGGAAAACAGCATTCACAAACTTTTTACCTTGGGCAAGAGCAGCAGGCGACAGCCTGGGATGTGTAGTGCCTGTGTGGCTGCTCAGCTGGCTGCATGGCCCTGCCCTGCGCCCCAGTGCCCTTTGCCGGTCATCCCAGGCAAAGCCCTGGCTCTTGCCCTCTGCCCGCTCCCAGAGCTGTGGCAACAGGCACCAGCATGGCTTGTGGTTATGGATAGCTGTTGACTCCGGCACTTTCTCAGCCATTCATTACAGAATATGTTATGTCAGCCAGCTGCTCTCCACACTGAAAAAGCAATATTATTCCTACAAATTGCTTTCCCAGGAGGTTTCATATGAATATGCATTTTCCCTGCTATCCCTTACTTAAATCAAGGATATCTTTATCCATTCCTTCCCAGACCTCTTGTTAATGCTTCTTCTGATAACTCTATTGCTAATATGCATTTACATTCTCAGCAGTGCAGGGTGACATGGTTGTAGGAATTAGAGGCAATTTGCACCCTGCCCAGTTTACCCCTGTGCTGATGGGGACCCCACTCCTCATAGGGCTGTGCTCCTTATTCTGGTGAGTAGGGGACAACCGGCATGTGCCAAATGCAATCTTAAATGCTCTCCTGGGCAACAGATTGTTTCACGCTAAGTGCAAAATTCAAAAGAAACAATAAAAATATTTGACAGCTCTAAATAAAACCTGAAGCCCAGCTTGGGACCTTGGGTTTAACTCTTTCTGTGCTGGATATGGTTTGAGGACCAAGAGCAAATCATGGGGTGTCTCTGCCTCCCTCCTGCCCTGCTGCTGCAGGCTGGACATTGTGCTCACCTGAGAGCGGACCGGGAGGTCAGGATCTCCATTTATTCAGATAAATGGATATTAAGGAGGAACACTGTGTGATCTCTAGGTGAAAATATGTATGCTGTCATCAGAAGGGAAAACTGAAAAATTTGTATGTGCTTTGTTTTAATTTAAGCACCTTGAGAGTCCCTGGCTCGGCTGAATGCTGAAACAGGAGCCGGAGCACCCACATACTGGCTCTGGGCTTTTAATATCTCCCCTCTGCTGCGGTACAAGGGGGGTTACTGTAGCTCTGCTGGGAGTGGGGGATTTGCTAGGCTGTGTGAAATGCCAGCGAATGCAAGTGTTGGTAATTCTGTTTTTCTGCCCTTTGCTTGCTCAACACCATCCCCACAACCATGAGGAAGTCCTCCACTGCCTGCGCTCCACAAGTGAGCAATCCTGCCCAGTACTGAGCTGCAAATAGTGGTGCAGGGCAAAGGATGGGTACATGCTTGTTTCAAAGGGGATTGGAAGTGTTTGGCACCTCCAGAGAGTCAGGTAGTGATCTGTAGTTGGAGATACAGAGAAATGAGTAAGATCCATTTGTATTCCTGGGGGACCAATGCTTCCCGAGAGGCTGAGCCAGGGCAGGAATACAAATAACTCCTCTCTGTTTGCAAAAGGTTTTTGGACTATAATGAAGAGGTACCATGTGCCTGTCCATGAAGGTTGAACATCTGCACAGACTGATGCAACTCCCTGTGCTGCCAAAGACCTAGTTATAAAGCATGTTTCTAGCTGCATTATCATTATTTATACATTTGCTGAAGAAACAGAGTTGATGTTGCTTGCAAATGGCTTAAAGAATGTGTTTTATTTTAGGGGAGGCAGGGACATAAATAGCCCCCATTATTTTGAGATGCTGTAAGTAGGACTGAGATAAGGCTTGCATGAAGCTGATTTTTCTGGAGAGTTTGTGCAGGGATCAGTTATGTTCCCATTTTCTTTAAAAAAATATAATAAATTGTAGCCTGGGGTGTGGTTTGGCTCTGTTCCTGAAATTGTTTATATCCAAGGACACAAGAGGCTCTTACGTATGTAACAGCTTGAAATCTAAGCATGCAGCTCTGCTCTTGTTAGCTGAGGAGGGCTACGTCTGACTGTGTGTTCAAAGACGAGAAAATGCACATTTGGAGAGCAGTGGCAACTCTCTAGAGAAGTCAGTGAACTGACATTTGGGATGAAAGTTTGTAAGAAGATGAGAGGCTTTGCTGAGATTAATCAAAGATGCATCTACCCCAGCACCCTGAGTCCAGCGTGGCCACAGCAGTGGGGTAGGGAACAAGCTGGGGACACAAAAAATTCAGCCAGAAACCATCAAGTAAAGGCATGAATGGAGTGGGGCTCCCTGATGCTGCAGGATTAGTGAGATTTTCCTGTTCTCAGCCCTCATCTGCGATCCATCCCTGCTCCCAGCCAAAGTGTACAGATATGAACAATGGCACCCAGCCCAGAATACCAGATAACCTCTGTCCACTCCTTACCACTCCACTAAGAGAAACTTAAGATAGAGCAGTGATTTTTTCAGCTAAATCTCTTTTCTAAGATTTTTCATACTCCCAAGATCATTGTGATGTTTAGCACTGGGCTGAAATGCTGCAGAACACAGCACCTGATACAGGGCTTAAATACAAATGAATGCATCGAGAAGGCAGAGCTTGGGGAAAGTTAACAATTTCATTAAATTACCTTTAAAAGCTATGCTATTTGTCAGGTGTCAGGAGCACGCTAACATTAGTGGTGATGTGAATGGCAATGATGGCCTCATCCTGTGGTGGGAGCAGTGTTATTTTTAGTCTGATTAGTCCTACTTTAGATCTTAACCTAGTTACCAGATGTAGATAAAAACAAAATGAACACGATCTGGTCCCTGCAGCATGATTTCCTCAGGCTCAAGCACAGGCTGCTTTCAAGAGTAAATGAAATGTAATGAACAGTGTACAAGAGAGGACGTAAGAAGATTAGATTTGTTTTAATGGTTTTCTATAAATACCCTGTCTGGCTGCTAAATGCAAGTAATTATTCTTGTGCTGGCCCCCAAAATCCTCAAATGGCCCCTTTACCCATGGCAAGAAGTGATACCCAGGGGCTGGGTGGTGCTGGCATTCCATGGGAGCATCAGCACGTGCTTCTGTGCTGTTTGGGGTGGCTCCTGAAGGGCTCTGGGTTTGGGTGACTAATTGCATGACAACAGTTCGGAGCTTGCATAACTTCAGGGACTTCAGTGGTTCCCCAAGGATTTCTGAGCTTTTTCAATTCAGCTTCATACTTGTATGTCTTGGCTGAAGGTTGTGTTGATGCTTTTTTTGCTAGAGCAAGTCAGAGGATGCCTGGCACGGTGACTGTGCCCCTGCAGCTTCCTGAGGCATTATCTGGAAGCACTTGCCTTGCTCATCCTGAGGGAATCACTGCCGGCCACCTTAACGGGGTCTAAAGACTGTAGCAGATGTGATCTGGCTGCCCTAACGCCAACTAAAAATCAAAAAGCTCCTCAGAGCTGGAGAAAGAAAAGGATGTATCCATCACTCTGCCACTCCTTATTTTATCAGACAGAGCCTGTCACAGCTGATAAACTTTCCTTCCACCACAGGGTCCTGACGGGACCATTGAGTCATTTTTGCTGCATCCATCAGAGAGGGCTGTGCTGAGCGAAGTTCACCTCATGGCTGCACCGCTGCTCGGCTGGGAGCAGGGCTCTGCTGCTCACCCAGCAGGAGATGGAGACAATTCATGTGAAAGGACAGAATAGGGACATGTCCCCATCCCTCCGGAGGGAAGGCTGGAAGAAGCATGGTGGAGAGGAGAAGAAGGTCCCCATTAGATCCAATTAAAACCAGCAGGTGAATAATGAAAGTTTACCTGTTTGCAGAGCAGGTGAATCTCTGCATGGCTCAGTTCCTGCCCAGGATTTACTGTGTGACCTTATATCTCACCTTGCATCTCCCTGCCTCAGTTTCCTTATCTGTTAAGGGGGTTTAACAGCACTTATGAGGATGTGGAATGAGGAAAAAATAATTTCATGCCCTATAGTAGGAGCTGGCCAACATGTACGAGTTGACTTTTACAGGGGAGTCTGCAATAATCCTCTTAATCCAAAAATCTGTAATTGTTTTCACTTTTCTTATGAGAAAATAAAACTGGTCACAGAAAGACCAACAGCTGCTGAAATATGACTGTGTTTTCCCTTCAACTTTTGGTCCTTTCCTTTTGCACTGCAGCCCTTTTCACTGGCAGAAAGAAGCGAGGCAGGAGAGGAGGGAGCATGGGGATACACAGGTGGGAATGTTTTGTTTTCACACAAGCTCTCAGATATGGTAATTAAAAGAACATGCATTCCCAAACCTTTTCTTTGCCGGGGGGCGGGGGGAAGGGAATTGTTTTTCATTAAAAGAACCCAACTTTGATCGAAAACTTCTCTTCAGTTCACGTCATCACTCCTGCCTGTTCATTGTGTTCAGTTTTGGGTAGCAGCATCACTTCTGCTTCCTTTTTCACATAATTGCTTCTTTTCCCCTAGAAACGACCAGATGGCATCAAAGTGGCCGCCCCCACTGGCCAGCAGCGGGGCTGTAACAGGGCTGGCACCAACTGCTTCCGAAAGGGACATAAACTACAGCATGGCATCCGTTACGCCGGGCAGATGGGTAATGCTGTCCCCCGTCCTCATTAAGCTTCATTCCAGTTGCTACAGGCTTGCTCTCCCAGAAGAAAGGTGGTGACGTGACTTGGATCAGCTATTGTGCCATGGCATAAGCTCCTAATGAACAGAGGAGATGGTTTTCATGTGAAGATGCAGGCCAGGCAAACCCTGCCTTGACCTGGTGACTCACGTGCAAAACCGCTTGTTGCACTGAGCTCATTAAGAATTAATTAGCTCTGATGAGGAAAACACTTTTGCTTCTCGTCACTGAAGAAAATCCTAGAAGCTGGGTTGCTGAAAGCCCTGAAGCACAAGGTTCAATATCCATAATGTTGCTTCTGGACTGTGCATTTCTTCTTGACATTTTTCCTCTCACTCATTGAGTATTAAGTGACCTATTAAATTCACTTTGAAATTAATAATAAGATCATGGCTCTAATGCTGTCTGCCTCACCAGCATCAGGCTTGGCACTGACAGGATCTGTACTGATGTTCTTTTCTTTCTTTCTTCTGATTGCTGATGTTCTTTTCTTTCTTTCTTCTGATTAAATGCTAGAGGCCAAAAAAGAAAAAAAAAAAAGAAGGAAACCAAGATACTTTTAGATTTAAACTCCATGAAAGTAGTTGTGTTCAGGACTGAAATCCCCCTGCATGCTACTGGACACCGTGGAAATGGTCTTGACATCCAAACTCCAGTACTAGCGGGAACATTCACTGAAGATTTAGGCTGCAATTTTTCACCCTCCTTCAATGTTAATGGATCCCGGGCATATCATTCTTTTGGGATATTTTAATCCCAGCCTGCACAAGGGTGTGCAGGGGTTTGGCTGGCTGGCTTTCAGAGGGTCCTTGCAGGTGCTCTGCCCCATGGAGAGCAGCCCAGGTGGGGCTGGGTAACAGGGTGTCAGTGGGCAGTGCTGGCAGGAGACCCTTGGGCATCGTCCTCTGCATGTCCAGGAGAGTGCATCATCTCCCTGCCTTCTCCACAGATGAGGCCTCAGGATCTCCTGGAAAAAGAAAACATTGGACAAGGTTGTTAAGAAACTAGAGGTGATTTGTATTTTTTTAATGACTGTACTGACGGTCAGATGTTCACTGAATTCTCAGAAATGGGCTCTCCCACATTTTTTTTATTTTTCTCTTATTTACTAGAGAGTTTAAGCACCACTGGTTATCTGGGGAAAGGGGGTGGAAAAAACCTGGTTTAGAAGAAGAAACTCTGCAGATTCATCCAGTTCATCATTTTCTCAGAGACTGACAGGTAATTTATGTCCAGGCAGAGTGCTGAGATGTTGCCAGGGCAACTTACCTTTCTCATGAAGGCTGCAATCTTAGAAACAGAGCTGAAAAAAGGAAGGCAGGGAGGAATTCTGCAAAGTTTTGGAGGAGTTGAGTGGTGTTGTCCATGTTCTTTCATTGCTGGAACGATCAGGGGCTGATCTTTGGATTATTTGTCAAAGCCACAGGAAGGACAGAGTAAAGATGCTTATACGGGCTGTGACACAGCAGACATCAGTAGGTCCAGATAGAGAGTCCTACAGCCAGCCTGGATTTGTGTGAATGAGACTGTAAGCAGCGCATCGCAGGGTGGGTGTTAGTCTGCATCTTACCTTGGCTTCTTTGTGCAGGACTCCTCAGAAACACAGG
Source organism: Falco peregrinus (assembly GCF_023634155.1). Lineage (NCBI taxonomy): Eukaryota > Metazoa > Chordata > Aves > Falconiformes > Falconidae > Falco > Falco peregrinus. The sequence goes on from NC_073723.1 coordinate 122,401,405, forward strand.
CTCCAGGTTTCCCTGTGAGGAAACCCCAGTGTAAGAGATGAGATGCTTTAAATCAGTAAAACGCTTCTGGGAAGTGATAATAGTAATCTCGGTAAAAGCCATATTCATTAGTGTGAAGGAATTCTCCCGAGGCTACACAAACCCAGAATAACTAAAGAACTTAAAGTATTTGTGAGGGGCTACAGGTGGATTTAGATGGACAGGGCAGAAATGATGAAGTGATGCTGGCCAGCTCTGCAGTTACCATGCTGCCTTCAAGTCTTCAGTGAATTTTTTTATCACAGGAACATTAGAAAGCAGATTGGGAAGTCTGACACAGGTAGGAATACAAAGCAGCTTCCAGTGGAAGAAAGAAGGAATCTCAACTTCCATTTCTGTGGCTCTCCACTACTTTTTCCTTCCTCCAGCTAGTAAGGACTTTGGAAGACGGTGATTCCCTGCAGAGTTAGGAATCACAATCTGGACACTTGGGATTTTCTAATCATCTGGGATTTCCTTCTGTGCCTTAGTTTCCCACCGTGTATCTGTTGATATTTGGCCAGTGCTCAGTGAGACATGGAATAGAAACATCTCATTCCCCAGCAGTGACCAGATGTGTGGGGAGCCTCATGCAGGCATGGAGCTAAAACCAGGCTCCTGCTGCCATAAGAAGAGGGCCAGGTTCAATCCTCTGACCTGACATGCCTCCCTGCAGCATGAACACACAATATCTAAAAGACTGTGTGGTGTTTACTTTTCTCTCCTTCCCATCCATGCAAGTGCAAGGTGCAAGGAATGAGAATCAGCTGGAAAATAACCCCAGTAAAAATTTCCCCAAGCTTTCTTAGAATAGTTTTCCTCATGCATGTGTGATGTTTGCACTGGGAAATAAAGGTGGTGTTGCCATTTGTTGGGCCACACCTTCATGGCTGGTGAGTAGCCACCCCCCTAAGGCAGGGTGTATGAGCAGTGCCAGCTGCCTCTGCCCACACCAGCTCTGTGCTGCCCCGGCAGAGTGCAGAAGGATGGAAGCCCTAATTTTCTCTCTGTGTTATCCACCCCCTCGATCGACCTCCTTCCCCTGCTGGGAACACACAGTTTCTGTGTGTTCCTAGGAAGATGAAACTGGTGAGATGTACCTCAGCAGAGGCAGCTGCAGCCAAGCAGGCCACTTGTTGCATGACTGTGGGAGAAAAGGCAGTGGTGCACATTGGGGTGATAGAGGCAGGATGGGATGAAAATGCAGGGAAAAGGTCAGTGAAGAAGCAACCCTTAGGCTCTCTATTCCCCCTTTTTTTTCAGGGCCAGGAAACCTCTGCTGTCTGGGTTGTTTCTATTGCAGGAGTGATGGAGAGGCAAAGCTGCCTGCAGGTCACTCTTGAGATTAAAGTGCTGGGCAGATCCTTGAAGGAAAGAGGAGCCAATTCTGTCTCTCAGTTGGAGAAAAGGAGGAGTAAGCAGGAGAAAAACCACCTAGGAGCTGGGAAATCTGCTGTTAAATACTAATTGTTCCTCCTTTTACTTCTTTGCTTTTGAACTTCAGTCTCAGCCTTTTGTTAATAAACTGTGATGAGTATCAGCCCAGAGTAGCAACATGAACCATACAGCGGACACAGGGTCCTTGTGACCTCTATCCCCCAGCTTGACAGTAATTCACCCGCTGACCTCTGCAGAGGCATTTCACCTCTCTGCCCTCCAGGCTTGCCAAGCCAGTAATGGATTTCAGTTCCTGAGAAAGCTGCAGGGATGCAATGAGTCCCTAGTATGCAAAAGAAAGCTGTTTCTTTGATGGAGTCGGGGGAGAGGCGGGGGGGTAGGAGGAAATCATAACCCTGAACTGACCTTCTTTCAAGCTCCTCTACAGAGTCACCTTGGAGTTCATGCCCCTATGCAGCCTTCCACATACTCTGTTGTTCAGGAGCATTTTGAGTTCATACTTGCCCTGGAAGCCAAGCTGCCTTTCACCCTGCAACATTTAAGCAAGGTTCTGCCGTTTCACAGAATTTAGTTTCTTTACTTGTAAAACCAGGGACAAAGATTCATGAAGGTGGGGGTGGATTTCCAGCCCCTCCGGTGACATGGGGAAGCTGCCCTCCATGGAGCTAGCACTTCCCTATTTCATCCATATCCTTGCAAAGTTAAGGACTTACTAATGACAGTAACAACTCACATATAAAGACTCAGAGTAGTAAGTTAATGTTTTAATTCTTCTTTGCAGCAGAAAACCCTCTGAGGGCCATTCACAGTTAATTGCTGGAAATTAGGATGACTCTACACTTCAAAATGATCCATTTCCTACCGGAAATACAGGGTTGCTTCTCTGTTGTGGTTTTTTTTTTTTTCTTTTTAAATAAAATCTTTCATCACGGATTTCAGTGGTATTTTCTGGAGAAATTGAAAACCGATGTTCTCATTTCAAATAAATTACATATTTTTAAATTTCATTAAATATAGGCTTCTATATGATTGTTGAATATAAAAATTAATATTCAGGTGTATATTTACCCATCTGAATATATAAAAATATAACACCATCCATTTTACATGGATCTTTAATATTAAGAATGACATTTTGTATATGAGCACAACCTTGCAGTGATAGGACTGAAGACAATTTAGTCAGAGCTACAACACAGTATCTGCTCTGCAGAAACTCTTCTTAGTAGATATTTGTACAACCTGTTCCTAAAACCCTCTAGAACTGAGATTTTGCAGCTGTAAATCAGTCAGCTGTATAACCTGTTTCAGTACTGTGCCATTATTACCATTAGAAAGGCTTTCATAATGCGTATCTAAATATTCCTTGATGGGGGTGAACCCATTATTTCTTGTCTTGCCTCTGAAGTTGATAGGCAATGGCTAACTTATTTCCTTTCATCATTTTCCTTTTATATGTTATATTTGCAGATGTTTATCATGTTCCACTTAGCCAGTTTTCCCTAGATTAGACAGCCCCAGCTTGTCCAGTCCTTCCCTAAATTGGGTTTTCTTGCTGCTGTCCTCAGGATGTCTTACATGCTCTCTGGGTCCATCCATGAACTCTCAGGTTCAGCTGAGATCTTTCTGAGCCAAACAAATCAAGAATGTTCCTCCCATATCTCCCTACAACTCTCCTGTATGTACCGGGATGTATTTTTCTGCTGATGCTGACTCTATGTGATCCACTGTCACTCCCCGGTTCTCTTCTGCAGAGCAGAAACTAGCCATTTCCTTCCTGAGATAGTATTTCAGAGATTATAGTATATAAGTATTACAGTATATAAGTATTACAGTATTTCAATTATTAATGCACTGTCCTTATCTATGCCAGTATCTGTAGCTTCCTCCACACCTAACCTAAATACTCTCCAGTTCATAATCAAAATCAGCAATGAACACATCAAATAACACCAGGTCTGAGGCAGTTCCTGGCTCAACCTCAAGCAGCTCAGAGAATTGTTAGCTACTTTCTGAAGAGACTTTCAAAAAGTGTTTTGGGTTTGTTAAGTAGCCAGTTGTATCTCCGTACCTTGCTTGTGAGCATGCAGTGAGGGACAACATCCAAAGCACCACAAAAGCCCAGCCTTCTCCCTTAAACACAAAGCCTGTGACCCTGTCGTGAGAGGAGATTGGATTGTTCTTCACAAACCTGTTCTGGTGTGCCTCCTTTTGTTATTCTCTAGAGGCTTACAGAGGGCCAGTTTGATTGTCTGTGTGTACTGGGTGTGAACCAGGTAAGCAATGCATAGCCGCAGGGTCACCCTTTCCCACACGCAGGTGTGATGCGTGTCCTTTTCCAGCCTGCTGGGACATCACCTGCCCTCCATGTGCCCTTGGCAAGAGCCACACCAGCTATGACCTTGCACCATTTAGGTCAGGTCCTAAGTGCATGGTCCACCTGAAAGTACTTGATTTATTGAAATATCCCCCAGCTCGCCTTTTTCCCTTGCTGCAGCACGAGCATGTGCTCTTCTGTCAGTGGCATTGACCGTGTGGGCCACCTAGACCCTGCATACCTGGGTCAGACTGTGCCAACCTGACAGTGTGCCGTCAGCCACCCTACCTGTCCCCATCTGTGCTGCTGCTGAGGAGTGCACCTGCCACTCCTTTTATCTCCCCCATATCAATTAAGCTACTTACAGACTCATTTCTTGTTCCTTTTCCATGTTCCTTACAGCCTGTTTATCATTTCATGCCTTGATCTTCCTGTTGTGGATGTCACATTGTTCAGGCAGGGAGAGTTTTCTCCTCTGCTGATGCTGGCTCCTCACTCACCGCCACTGAGCTGCCTCGCATCCCAGCTACTGATGCTCTGCCCCATGGGCGTAAAGCAGAGTGTGCACCCATTTGTGTCCAGCATCCCATAAATTTCCTCCTGATCTGGACTGAAGAAAAGCTCCCCAAAGGTGGGTTTTCTCATAGGATGGAAATCCTGTTGCTAAATGCTCCTTTCTGTTAATACTGGTGGTGGGGAGTGAAAAGAGGTAACAATATGGCCCTTCTATTTCCAGACATCTTCCCAATCTCTATCAAGTGGAATTAGTGCCTTATTTTAATGAGCCCACTAAAGTCAAATGAGTTCTTGAACCATTGACCTTAATGGGATTTCGTATTGTCAGAATAATAGGCAAAGATTATTGTTTATATTATATTGTGCACATAGATAATGTGAATAAAATGACTGCTGATCCAACTTGCAGGATGACAGCATTGTTCTGCAGGTGCTCCAGGTAATCAAAGTGTGGAACAAGTTTGCCATAAAAAGAAATACAGTGGTTACAGATGAAATGGCAATAGGTAATTTTATGACCATTAATAACCTTTGATGTTCTGCAAACTAAGATTATGATAAGGGTAATGAAACCTCATGCTTCAGGACATAAGAACACTTGCAAGGGAAGAGGAATGAATGTGCTTTTGCCCATTGAACAGATGGCTAAACACATTATGACTGCTTCTGCCCTTTCTCCAAAGCTTCAGGCCTTATCTGCACTTTGGGATGGAGGATGCTGGAACCCAATAGACAATGTTTGGGTCAGACGTGGAATTTTACTACCTGAAACAGTGATTTTCACTGTGTTAAATCCCATAAAAATAAATGAGATGTCTGCTCCATTAAGCTCATTGATTCTTTGGCCCCAAAGAGTAATGGAGTTGGTGTGCAATCTGAAGAGACAGTGGCAAAGTTCATTGTCTAGGTGCGTGCCATGCAAATCATACAGACACAAAGGAGATTAGGGCTCGCTGCCTTTGTTTCTAATACAGCAAGATCAGATATGAATCTACCACCAAAACTTACAAGGAAAATTGAGGTCCTGAAGGATTGATTAAGTTTCATGAAGTATTTTATTTGCTGAAGATACAGGGAGAATTACAGAATGAGCCCTGAACACCACCTGAAAGGAGCTGTGCAAACAGGATACCATGTTATTAATTCCCAGTGGGTACACTCTTGCTCTGGGATAAAAGCATCCAAATTCCCCACCGGAAATTTAAGTGGATGAAGCTGGATAGGAATAAGAGTCTTAATTTTAAATGTGTTTTACCATAAAAATCACTGTGATCTTAATCCAGTTTAATTTAATCACTAAATGTGAAGTGCAGACTTTATGCTGGCAGATTAGTTGCCCTGCAATTTGTAAGTACATGAAATGAGTCCTGCTTTAGAGAAAACAACCTGATGTCACCCAATCCAGCAGTTTAAGAGCAAGATGTTTGAGATTAAATTTTTAATGTCCCATGTAACATACAGCTGGGTTTGCAAAGCCTTTCTGGTGTGTTAAACAAGGGGTTCAAGCACTGCACCTGTATTGTGATCATCACTGGAGTGAGATAAATTTGGGATTGGAGAAAAACTTGAGCAGTAACAAAACAGGCCCATGTCTGTCCCAGAACAGCCAGTCAGAATATTTTGACCCAATTCCTTTTTCCTTGAAATTAAATGCTTTGTTCCAGCTGAAAAATGTGATGAGTATATTTTCCCACCTAAGGGGAAGGTGTTGGGGTCTGCAGACCCGCTGCAGATCCCAACAGGAAGGTTTCTGGAGTCCAGGGTAAGTTTTTCCATGCTCTCCAGAGAAGCATGGGGCTCTGAAATGGAATTTTGAATTCCAGGCCAGAAGTTCTGACACCGTTATTTTCACTGAAAAAGACTCCCTTTTATCCCAGTGCACAATTTAAACAGGTTCATAAGCTGCAGTAACCCCAAAACTTTTTTTCAGTGAACTCTTAACTGGAAAATGAATTCAATGGTGCATGGATGGTCTGTACAGCCTGCTAAGACATTTAGATGAGCCAGACCAGGTCCTCCCACAACACCTGAAGCACTGTAGGAGCTGCTAAAGGTCCTTTCTGGAAAGGCAGAGGATCGGGAGAGAAAGTTAAAGATAGTTTGCTAAAGGTCTCCTCCTGTCTGAAGAATCCCTATGCATGGATGGTCCTGGGCTGAGACACCTCTGAGCAGCAGGAAGGCTCCTGCTGGGCCTCTGCTATGAGGATACTGCAGCAGCACAAGGAGTTCACCAAGGAATTGCTCTGATAAGGGTAGCAGAATGCCCACGTTGAAAGAAAGATGACTTTATATATGCTCCAGGTCAGGCTCTTCAGGGCATTTTCATATTGTCCTTGTATGCAATAACTCAGTGCAGTAAATAAAGTCTAATGACATTTCTAGGAGAACAGTCATTTTAATGGAGTGGCTTTGCCTTTGTTTCCTAAGCAGTGTAATTCTAAGAAGGCATTGAGCTAAATGTTCTTGGGTATTGAAATATTTAATTTATGGGTATAATGTAGGGCATGCCACCGAAATGATTTCTAATTAGGATGAAGTGTAAGAAGTAAATCTGATTAGAATTAAGACCTCCAGCAGTTTGGGTATTTGCCTTTGGCTTGATGCAGAGCTGGTCTACTGAGTCACAGAAGGGCTCCCAGCCAGCACGGCAGCTGTCAAGCCTTCCCTTTCTGAACCCGATGGGTGTCCACCCTGGCAGGGCAGATGTGCCTTTTGTAAGAATGAAAGCAGAGATGTCTAGAATAACAATGGGCTATGGAAAAAATCATCATTTAAAAAAAAGATCTTTGGGAGAAGGGAGTCAGTTGGGCTCAATAAATCATAGTTCCTGAGGGCCCCAAAGGCAGGCAGGTACAGGCTGAGCAGTCGGCGAGGTTGGCTGTGTTACCATGCAAGATGGAGCAGTGCAGGCACCACGCTGCTTTATGAGCTGTTATTCCCTTGCTGTTTCTGCAGCAGTGCAAGATCCAAATGAAAGTCACTGAGCAGGACTGCAGGATTGCTCATCCAGTGACCTTAGAATGCTGCTCCACAGCTTAGCAAGACAGCCGGTGGGGAGCTGGACTGGGGACAAGGGGAATGTTGCCATATGAACGCTGCCCCTGGGCAAAGAGGAGGTGGAGGAGGTCCATCCAAATGATTGGGATGGTTTTTGGTACTTAAATGCCTCAGCCCTGGCATTTCAGCCTTTTTAGGTGCAGTGTGGCAGACTGACAGTAAACAGAGTGGAGGCAGCAGTGAAAACATGGAAGATAGCACAAAATGCAGAAAGAAGTTAGCTGCTCATTCCCTGCTACAAGTATAAAGATATGAACCCTGCTGTGTGTATCTCTCTAAATCCACTTGAAGAAGGCGGAGAGAAGGGGAAGGGCTGGCTCTGGATCATAAGAGCTGAGATCCCCTGCTGCGTGCACTCTATGTTCAGTGGCATCTGCAAAGGCTGGAGCTGTCCTGCAAGCCTTCAGCTGAAGCTTTGCAGGAGTGGGAGGGAGGAAAGGCAGTGTTAAAGGCAGTTCTGATTTCCCTGATGGAAGAAATGTCTTGCTTTCTGGTTTTGCTCATGGTCCAACCAGAAGCCAGGGGGCCTGGAGATGGGCAAACTTTGGAGTAATCAGTGGAAAGCAGGAGTCAGCACCTCACTAGGCATGTAAAGGATGAGCCCTTTGAGATTTGATGCCCCTGTTTTTAAGGCATGCGTTGTCATCCTTGACTTTTAGAGGGTCTCAGCCTGTTTCCTAAGAGGAGTTGCATTCATTGGCCAGATTTATAGAGCTAAAACCCACCTTCCCTTCAACTGAAAGCCAGAGGCAGTTTTGTGCTCCCTAGACACACGTGCACCCCTGCATCTTTCCTCCCCCACTCTCTGCCTGCTTTCCAAGTAAACTGCCTTTATAGAAAGATTCATCCTGGTCAAGTATTAAATAGCAAAGCTATATAAATTAATGGTGCTGTTTTAAAACCTTCCGTTAAAGTCAGGCCTATCAGCAATGACAAATCGTCTTATTATGGGACATTAATTTCTTGTAATTTATTTTAGTGAGTGAAGTTAAATTTATGGTTCCCTTTTCCCTGGGGCATGTTGAGACCTAGCTACCAGGTCAGAGAGAGGTCACTAAGCCCCAGAGGAACTGAACTAAACATCTTGCCAGGCAGGGAAGAAGGGAGGAGAAAATTGATTTGTGCATCCAAGAGCCAGCACATGACCAGCAATGGGCCCTCTGGTCCCCAGTTCTCCCCGACAGTGGCTTCCATCTCCATCTGCCAGGTGAAACTCTCAGCAGCCATTGCATAAAATTCCCATGCACATGTCTGTGCAGTGCGTCTGTAAGACCTCAGCCCTGGTAGAGGCACGTTCTTGGAGCATCCATCTGCACAGTATCACCCTAAATTCTCTGGATATAAAACCAAGAGGTTTGGTAACTTTCTCAGCCCATCTTGCTCAAATGCATACATCAACATGAGGCAAGACAGAGGGGATCCATGTTGCCTGCATTCCTGGATGTCATTTGCCATACCAGCTGGGCTGGGGGCTGCCATGCCACCGGGGGCTTCAGTGTGACACGTGACACATGGAACACCAGGCCTGGAAATCAGAGATGAGATCTGTTTCTGACGAAGAGCTCAGGCTGGAATGACTGAAATTTTTATCAGGGTCGGGAGCATCTGACAATTTGATATGTCTCTTTGACCCATGAGATGAAGAGGATGGGTGGGGATTTTTCTCTCCTTTTGCTAGCTGTGCAGTTTTCACAGCTAACACAGCACATTTTCAAATATATATATATATATATGTATATGGAGTAAATAAATTATGCATGAAGGTAATATATTTTTCCCCCTTAAATCCATTATAAGTGCCATTATTACATTTCAATCCTTGATGATCTCTGTACTTCACAAAACTCATTTAGTGGCTTCCTGATTTCCACATCAGTGTGCAGAGGCTACTCAGACCCAGGCTGGACTTGACCCACTGAGCAAGTAATAGAATCCACAGCTAATATTGCTGGGGCATGTGTCCCACAGGGTTGATGTAGTGGTTTATAATCCAGCACTGATATTTTCACATGGATACATAGATCCAGGCCCAGAGATCCCAAATGAGTGCACTTAGTCATGAGCTGCTCAGCAAATGACTTTTTTTTGGCTAGCAAAAGGAAGTTTTATTTACAGGTTGGAAAGCAGGTTGAGGCAGCCCCAGTGAGGGCTGTAACTTGGTTACTGTGATTGCAGGTGGGTCTGGCCCTTGCACCTCCCCATATCGGAAGGCGGGTCTTCCCCTCCCAAAGGAGAGCTAAAGAAACAAGAGAAAAGAGTTTGGCATTTGGCAGGTGAGATGCATTAGTGATGCTAAATATTTGTGGAAGGAATACATGGGGAGAAATTGGATGTTGTATTGAGGAAAAATATTTGCCTGGTGAAATCCTGTGCAGGGCAGGCAGCACAGGCACAAGTGGGATTTCTACTTTGAAACAGAGACTTGTGGATGGCAAGGACTGCTTCCTGCACCCACCTCGTCTGCAGAGACTTTCCCCTACTCAAATACCATTACCCTGCCCTGAAGGATGAAGAGATTCTTTTCAGCACTGCCCTGATATTTGTACCACTGATCTCCACCATTCACCCCTCTCCAAGTAAGGCTGTTCCTGCTATGCTGGGGAATGCATTAGGGGCTGGAAGGAGGTGTACCCAGCCTAAGCAGCCATGCCTGGAAGTAACTACATGGTGTGCAGACCTGTGAAATCATTTTCCCTGCAGTAAACTGTGAGCATCAAGTCCTAGTCTGCCTTTTTAAAAATTAAGAAAACCAAAACACAAGCAGCATGCACACACTCAGTGTAGGGAAAACACTTTTCACATCACTGCACAGCTACCTGCTTCCACAAGATGTAATTTCCCTCGCAGTTGCCTTCTGCTACATTAGACTTTGCTGAAGACACAGCCCGTTGCTATTCCTCAAAGCACAGCTTGGGTTTCCTAGTCAAATAGCAAGCTGCTCAAATGAAAGCAAAAGCTTTGCCACAGGGTAATGACAAGGTTTGGGCTCTTCCCTGCAGCACAGGCACAGCTGGGGACGGGGCTGGCCCCTTTGGCCGTGCCATGAATGGGCTGTTGAGCCGTGGGCCCCGGGAACAGGGGTGCTCCCATACCACAGGCAGATGGTATCTTTCTGCCACTAATGATTTTGGGACAGAGGAGATAAGCTGCTTTCTGCCACAGGGCACAGAGGAAAAGCTGTGTCAGCCGATGGGTGGCAAACTGGTGGAGTCCTCTCAACAAGGATAGCACTGAGATGGATCTGCTGAGTCAAGGAATGGGGTCTTATGTCTGCATTAGTACAGCCTAGCAAGTCACCAGGTTTTGCTAGGGGGCCAGTTGTCTCCTGGATGAGAATGTGTAGCTTTGCTTTATCCTTCTTTGGTGGAGTGGAAAGTAAGTGATGTTACCTTGCACTTGCACTTGCACCGTGTCTGCATAACTTGGCCAGGCTGGGGTAAATTCTTCAGACCTGAGAGCTCAAAGGGAACTCCAGATACAATTGTGCAGTGGCTTTTATTATAACTCTTGCTCCAAAAAGCAAGCAAGTAAATGAATGTCAAAATGTGGCTGTTGTCTGAGGCTCAGAGAATGGTGTAAGGGTCATGTAAGGCTACTGGCCCCTCCCTGGTCCTTTGTCATTTCTTTCCCTGCCTGTTTACCAGTGTCAGGAGGTGGCAGCCGCTCACCCTGCAGTGCTGCTGGCATCATAGCCCTCCCTATTGCTGCTGCACCCTGGTGAGAGCCCTGTCATGGGAATATGGGGTGACATGGATTTGCTCCACCATGCCAGAGTGATCCCAGGCTGTCACATCCCTGGGACTATCTGACTCCTGGCTGTGTCAGCATCAGCAAGTGGAAAAGCAGGGGCAAGGAGAGTTAAAAAAACACGTACAGCACCTTGCACAAGGAGATCCTGCCCTTTGAGGGTGCAGTAACACAAGGGGACAGGACACCAGGCTTCCTAACCTATCTTCGACCTTTTCCACTCAGCCATACTGCCTGCCTACCACTGTTCTGGGGAATGCTGCATAGCAGCACTGCAGGGCAGTTAGGATGCGAAGGACAGTAATGATGTACCTCGATGAAATTACAGAAGCAATTTAAGATGCCAGGTTTCCAGGTGAGGAGAGGAACCACAGCTCTCTTGGCTTCCCCTCTAGTAATCAACACTTCTCACACTGGATTGCAAGAGGGGTAGAGAAAATTTACCAAAGTCATGGCTTGAAGAGGACAGCAGGGAGCCTGGTCCTGCTTTCACATGAATGGTCTTTCTAATCACCAGCTGTGGGTCCAGCCATGAGGAAAACAGCAGCCTTCCCCAGAGGGAACTGCAGTATCCTCCATCTCCTCCTCTGCAGAAAGGCAGTGTGGCACCTTGCTCCTTTCAAAAGTTTCCCGAGACAGACAAATGTTCAAGACGGCTCACTGTTGTCCTTGGCTCCAAATTATAGGAAGTGGGCTAGCACCAGGAAAAGTCAGCAGAAAGGTTCCTGGCAGCATCAGCAGAGCGGTGGTGCTCTGAGAGATGTGCTCACCACGTGAAATGTGTTGCTTCAGGTCCAGAGCTGATTTACATCTGATAACCCCCGCTGACTTCTGCAGAGCTTTGCCAGGCTGCTCTTCCCAAGGATGTGACCCAGAAGCCAACAGACCTCAGGAATGCACTTGCCTTTCAAAAGCAGAGCAGGCTTTCAAGTAGCACATGCCTCAGTACAAAAATGGCATGGCCGAAGCCATTGCTGTCTGTTTGTGCTGCTCATTGCTGTTTGACTTTAATCAGGGCCTGGGAGGTCTTGTTGTTCAGCTTAATTGCCGAGCCCTGCTCTGAAGGGTCCTTTGCACCTGTGACTGCTGGAAGGGGAGCTCATTTGTGTAGCTGGCAGAACATAATCTCAATAATGCTGCTAATGTGCTGTGTAATTGCAGGCAGCCACGCAGGTAGCTGTGGCCAGGAGGAACACTTGCCCCTGAAGGGTCAGGGATTTAGAAATATCTCTCTCATCTAAAGCTGGAAAAAGAATGTGAAGCGCAAGAGTCCTGATTTACCTGCAGAGCAATGTATAAATAGCAGCAATGGATTGGCTTCAGGGGTCTCACTGAAGGGTTTCAAGCTTTCCTTTGTTCCAGGGAGCTTGCTCCTGCATCTCCGTTTCCCTGCGATGCAGAGGGGTGAGGTTTGCTGTGGCTCTGACATCTCCCAGCTGCTCAGCACTGCCTCGGAGATGGGAGCACAGCTCCCTGCCCGGCTGCAGCTCAGCAGCGCAGGGCGCAGCACAAGCTCAGAGCTGGTGTCCTCCGGGTTTTGTTGCAGACCACTGCCGATTCCAGGCATTGCTTTTCCACCAAAAACATCTCTGTGGCAGTGCTGATCTTTTTTTTTTTTTTTTTTAATATGTGTCAGCTGCTTTTTATAGCAGAGAAAATAAAACAACGACTCTTTGCTTGTGACAGGGGACACCTGGAGAAAGTGTTGGCCTGGACTTCTTGACATCTCTGTGCTGGCCTTCTACCCACAGATCCCAGAAGATTAGTTGTCCTCCAAGTCACAGCAGCTGAAGCAGGCAACCTGCACCAGAGTCTTTACTCTGATTTTTCAAAACTTTTTCTTTAACCCATGGACTGCAGTTGTCTTCTTTCCATGTGGGAAAGAAAGTGATTAGAAGATTCATGGCAAAATAAATGAAGAATAAATTAAAATTTGATTTTAAGCAACATAAAATGTAAGCTGTTTAGGTTTAGGCTGCTTGTAGCTCTTTTCATAATTAAAAATCAATCATTTATAGGGTATGTAACAAAGCTGCAGTCCCAAGAAGTATTATCTCCTCCTTATTCAATGTCTGTACTTGTGGAGCTCCTCCAACATTTAGGTAACTCAGGTTTATTTCTGCTTGGGGAGAGATTCTATAATATGAATGTGTTTCTCCTTCTCCTGGGAAGGAGCCAGTTATGGACCAGGATGCTCCTAGGCATGACTTACACACTGGGATATTTAATGACAAACTGCTTGGCTTCAGCCTGGTGCTAGGGAGCCCCAGGGGAACGGAGCCAAGCCTGAAATGACACCACGATGTGGAAAAATGCTGATGTTGTCTGCATTATCCCTTTGGTGTCCCTGCAACATTGCTAAAAGTTATCAAAAGGAGCTGCAGCCAGGTCTTCTGCACCAGCACCCTGATTGCAGGGCTCTGATTTTCACTCCGAGTACACCTTCCATTCATAACCCAGCTATGTGCCCCCACAGAATAAGAGATTTGAGGAGTTTGTGTTCTCTGACTGCAAGGACCCAGCCTTGGGAGGAAAAAATCACCCCTCCCCTCCAGAAATACCCCCAGTCACACTGTCAAAAATACTTTCCTCCCCCCAGCCCTAAAGTCACTGATGCTTAGTAAGTTGCCCAGGGAGGTTTGTGAGCACGTTTCAAAGCTACAAACTCAAATCCGGGGTGGTCATGCTGTTGCCGTGTGGTGCTGTCTGAGCTAGGGATGAGTTTGGGAGGTCTCCATTTGCCCTGAGAGAGGGATGGGTGTCTCTGAGAGAACCTAGTACTGTCCGTGCCCTTGCCCTAAGGACTGATTGAGCTGGGAAGACAGAGGATCCTGTATACAGCAGCATTTTCTCCCTCCAGTAGCCAAGAATGAAAAATGAATGCATTTGCTAGCTGTGTTGCCCTCGGCAGTTGATATTTAAGTCTCTGTGGCTCTTGGGCACTTGAAATTTTCACAGTCAGTTAAAAATAAAAACGGTTCATCTCAGTGACTTTGCATGAATGTCATAACGGTGGGGCTTGTTCTGCCTCTGCACTCCCCTGCTCCTGACAGGGAAAAGGGTTAAAAGCCAGAACCACCACAGCCAACAGCCCCTCAATGGCAGTTTTAAAGTCATTGCTCTCAGTGATGCTGAGTGCTGAGTTCTGGTTTATGAGGTAGGGAATGCAGCCCTAAAGCTTGAAATGCTATTAGGATGGGGTGGGGGGGTGGGGGCGAGGGCAGGGAGCAGGGGTACAAGGGACTCAAAAGCAAACAAATACTGTTGCGTTGATTTAATTTCTCCTGCCTTTCCAAAGGTCCTGTCATTATTCACTGTCATGCTTCATCTCCTGTCAGTTAGCCCCAGATGAGAGCCTGGGAGCTCGCACAATTAATCACAGTGGTATGTCAAGGTGCTGATGGCCCATGGCAGGGCCAGCGGGTGGGCAAAGGGAGGGATGCTCTGGAGGGGAGAGCAGGGGAAGCGAAGGTCTGGTTCAAGGCTTGCCCTCCTGAGAAGCTTTTATACTGTGCAAAAAGTTGTGTTGCTGTTAAACTGAATAACCTTCCCGAAGCAGATGAAAGCTCATCATGAGAGCCTCGGCCACTGCAAAGCTGTCTGTGTGCAGGGGATGTTTATTCCCCTTCAGAGCCTTCATGCTGCTGCGGGCAGGGACTAGGTTCCAAAGTGCTCCAGGCAGACCAAAGGTTATTTTCCCTGGCAGCAGAAAGTCCACAGCTCTGATCTGCAGCTTGGTGCAGTGCTTGGGAGTGTTGCAAGGGAAGGCAGTGCCTTGATTTCCAAACCAGAAGTTAAGTAGGTATCTCCATGAGATGAGCAGGTATCTCCATGAGAGGAAGAAGTGCTCAGCAGGGCCTGTGAGCCCTCTACCTTACTTAAAATCAATCAGTTCACCCAGAAATGGCAAGGAGAGCCTCAGGCTGCTGTATTTCGGTCCCCCATCTGCTACTTGTCAGCCAGATGTCATTTAGCAAATGATGGTGTTCCCGTGCCTCAGTTTCCCCAGCACAATAGGGATAGGGATAGTGACTTACCTTGACCCTACTCCCAGAGTCAGGAATGGAAAAGGTGGTTTAAGAGCTCTTTGCTTGCTGACTCCAACAAACACCTTTCCAAGACTCTCCATGACCAGACAGCAAAACATTGCTTGCCATTTTGGTTGGCATGCTGAGCAATGGAAATCATGGAACAGCCTTTTTTACCTTCCTTCCTGCCCCAAATGGCAAAGAGGGAATAGATAAACAAAAATGTCCTTTAGTCTTACTTCTCCCTCAAGCTGGATGACTCTGTCTGTATGCACATAGGCCACATCAACATACTTTGGGTTGAGTTCCCATTCCCTAATCACTGACAAATGCTGTACAAAGCACTGGAGAATCGATAGGTCCTGACCCAGGGACCTTATATCCTCAGGGGTCACCCAGTCTGTGACAGGTCTGAGACCCTGGGAGCGTGGAAACCCCGAGATGTGCCAGATGTTACAGGCACTTGGGGTATTCCAAGACCTTGTCTAAATTTTATCCATGTCGTACATCTCCCTGCAGGCCTCAGGGGAAATCCCAGGGCTAAAACTGCTGACAAGGATAATTGATGTTAATCCCGGTTAAACTGGCAAGCCTAGAGACGACTCAGTGACCAGCTGGGACCAATATCGGTGTTTTCATCTGAACTGTGGAACAAGGCTGAGCAGGGGGAAACCATCAAAGGACTTCCAGCTCTCAGGAGTTTTATACACATCAATATTTTGGTGGAGCATTTGGGAACTTTTTAAAGTAAGACAGTAGCTTGATTTCTCAAGCTAGAAATTAAGTTGGTGTCAGAGCCAATTTATCATGCCCAGGAAATTGCAGGGAGAACGTAGACATGGCATGCAGCATTGTTCTGGGTCTCTTCTCCTCCTGAGGGAAATCATGCAATTTGGGAGGGCTGGAAAGTCCCCCAAATGGAAAGTTTAGTGCACTGAGGTGCTGGAGAGCTTTGAAGAGAAACACACAGGTACTGGCTGGGACTTTAGGCTGACGATTTTGAAGCTAATTGGGAGGATCATTCAGAGGAGAAGGCTCAGGTCTCCAGAGTGTCTTGTGGTGCCCTTGGAAATCTCAGCTTTGCTCTGGAAATCTGGACCATTTCTCGCAAAATTAATTGCTTGCCTCAGAAATATCAGAGCTGTTTCTCCTGTGATATTTCGCCTTTTTGCTTCTTAATTTTTCAGAAAGCAGTTTCAAGATTCTTGCCATGAATCAGCTGCCTCTGCAGTTGAATTTTGAAGACAAGGTCTTGACAGTGTATTTTATCCATCTGCCTCACTTGTGACTATCTGAATTCCCTCTCCTTAGCAGGGGGAACATTAGACGTGATATATGCCAAGCACAGCTGTATGTATTTCATTTCAGGTTAGTCCGAAGGCCAGCTCAGATCTCTTGCTTTCTGCAAGACAGTTTGCCTGCGCGGGACTGCTGCAGTTTGCAGAAGGGCCATGCAACACCTCTCCAATTGCCATAGCAACATGGAGCAAAACAGGTGGCAGGATTATTTGGGTCTGCAGGAACAGGGACAAAAAAATACAGAAATGAAGGTGAAAGCAATTCTGCGTGAGCAACGCCCTTATGGCAAGAAGAACGAGTCTCTTGCATCTACTCAGCTGGAGCGGACTGTGTTTCCGCTGAGTTTCCTCACCTCTTGTTCAAAGAAAAAAGCAGCTCAAATCCAGTGGATGCTCCTCCTGAGCACCACTGCTAGTCCCAACCTCCTCCTTGACCTTGACTCAGGCAAGTGGCGTCTTGGTGCATTTGCCCATTGCATTAAGTCCCTTCTTTCCTTTCCTACCTCTGATATTTTGGCCTTTAAACATCTCCGACTGCTAGACAGGTATTTAAGGCCATACAGGTATTTAGGGTTGCAACTTCAGCTAAAGTAAACCAGACACTCTAGACATCACCTTATGACAATTTGGGTTTTACACACACACCTACTTTTAAGTCAACTTCTGAAGTTGCCTGACTTTTTGGGATATTTTCTGCGTGAAACAAAGCTCCCTGTGCTCCAGCTCAGGCTAATTTGAGCCTTTCCCTTCTATGGAGTTACCTTTTGCTGTTTAGGAACCTAAAAAACCCCAAACAAACAAACAAAAAACCCCAACAGCCTAATTCAGCTAGAACAGGTGGGATTTGGAGGTGGAATTCATGCAGTTTGCAGAAACTGTACATTTATGTGATCTTCTTTGAGAATGACTAGGTATTCCTAATTTATAAATTTCTACCCGAAATCTCTAATTTGGCAGGTGTTAGCTTCTCTTCTGCAGAATTCAGAAAAGACCTGTTGATTCAAAAGGAGACTCTGCCATCATTGGTCCCACTTTATTAATGGGGCAGCACAATTGCAACAAAGTAGAAAACCACAAAAAAAACCACCCATCCAAGGGAGTGCCGTGAGCACTGTGCGCACAACAGATCACATCATGGGGCAGTGGAAAAGTAGCCTTCAATGAGAAAAGCTCCATCAGCTAGTAAGAAAACATCACATCTTTCACTGGAATGGTTTGAATTCCTTAAAAATAAAGGGAAAAATGGAACGAAGTCAAACATCACTCCTACTTAAAGTAACTCCTTTCATTAAGGAGTTTAATATATAAGAAATATAAAACATTTCAGGATCATATAAAAATTATTCCTTTCCAATTGTTCTAGTTGCTCACCAAAGTAAGAATACTGTGTCTGGTGAGTACTCCTTGTGCTGGTTGTGCTCTGCTGCACAAGCTGGGTACCATGGGTTTACTTGGTATTATTTTGTGCAGAAAGTATTTTAACTAGTTCTTTGCAAGCTGAAGATTTTAGTCAAATTGAAAGGGAAAAAGGCCCCTAAATTGTATTGACAGAGTAATAGAGGAAAAAGAATGTCAAATACAGAGCTGAATAATCCTCAGGCCCTCTCTAGAAATTTAAGGGAATTTAACTAGGATATTGACATTATGGGCTTTGTGAAGTTCACAGACACAAAAGCCAATTTAATTTGTCAACTATTAAAATATTCAGAACTATTTCCAGTTAAACTCTCTGCTATTTCTGCCAAAACACTTCATTTCAGGAGTGTGACAGATTTATAGGCACTCTTAGAGAGACTCGTCAAAAAAACAAAAGACATCCTTAAAAAAACCCCAACCAACACCCTGAATAAAGACCCTGGCTCTCCAACCTCCTTGTGCATTCACCTTGGAAAAGCAGCATGAGCTCTGAGCCTCCCAGCAACACAGAAAGCAGCCTGAGATCATCCTGCATAAACACAGACCACAACATCTTATCTCCTGATGGGTGTCCAGCCCATAATTACAGGTTGAGCTACGACATGGCTTTGCAAAAGCTTCACTGTCTGGATTTAAGGATTTCAAGGGATGCAGATACCACTCTGTCTCCTAGTAATTGCTTCTGATGCTTAATTACCTTCCCTGTGGAGCCGTTGCTCTGCTGAAAGGATTTGCCTGGGGTCCATTGGCAGGGCAGCCTGTGGGATGCGCTGCCATGGGGCTGCAGGTTGCTGTGCCGTGAAGGATGGGGTTCAGCTCCCCATCAGGACATGCCCATTTAGGTGGCTGAACATGGGAAGCCACCTAAACACCTGAACATGTTTGTGTGTCCCAAGCTCGTGTGGTGGTCAGTGCAGACCTCTCAGTATAGTCCTTGGGCTCTGTTTTCCCTCTCTTTATCTAATCGCTTTTGGCAGGGCCTCAGTGTGTGCACTTTGGCTTTTTAAAATAACATTTTGCAATCACAGCACCTTCTGCTATCTTATGAACTCTCCAGTTCACAGACCACAGTGAACTTGTGGTGGCTAAATCAGACTCAGATGGGTTTAGACATCATTCTCATGTTAAACCTTTTATTTCAGTAGACCCCAGCAAATGCTTCTTATAGAGAAGATGAGAGACCAGTAAATATACAGTCAAAATTTTGGCTGGATGTGCTCACAATAGCCTTCACTTTGGTGGTCCCTCAAAAGTGTTTCTGTGATGTACAACCCTCCCCCCCTTCCCCAGCGTATGACTGTGAAATTTTAGGCACATTACAGTGTGATCTTTTGTCTTAGTCTCAATTTCTATAATGATTAGCCATGCATGATTTCTTTTTCTTTTTTTCTTTTTTTTTTTCTTTCTTCCTGGGCTGTAATGCATTATTATCAGATTAGTATGCTAATTTATACTACAAAGAAATTAAAGCATTTGCCATGCATTAAGTTATTACTTCAGATATAAATCCCTTGTGGCAACATACAGTAACTCTCCATTTTAATGCCGGGCTGTGATGGGTACACTTGACCCCAGCCATACTCTGGTTTGGGCTGACTAAGCAGCAAAGGGCCAGAGAGCTCCTGGCTCACATACAAGGGAGTGAAGGTGTCTTGGAAAAATATTTCAGAAGGTGGTTTTGAAGCCTAAGTATGCCAGATAACCAAAGTGAAGAACAAGTTACTATGGCTAAAATAGACATCTGTCTCGTCTACACTATTGACTAGCAGCCAGCTCTATCAGCATCACCATCAGGATGAGCCCAGTCTGAGCTCACCCGGAATTGCAGCTCAACAGCACACCAGGTGATCTTCCCTTGAGGCTGGACACCTCTCAGGGTTTGAGATCCCTTACCTGAGACTAACAGATCCTTCCTTGCCCAAGGAGGAGAGATATCTTAGCCACGACAGATCCTTGGTAAGTGCCTGATAGCATGCTGAATTCGTACTAATGAAACATTACTAATCCATGTAAGTACTCAATATTATTATAAACATAGTTAATAAAAATATTAATAAATATAATATTAATAAAATAGATAATATCATTAGGCATAAACCATTGTCCAAGTCTGAGACTAAGACTGGACCTAGCCACACCTAGGCTCCATAAGGAGCTTAGGAAGCCAGGGAGTCCACTCCAAACTGCTGAAGGAGTCTTCCTTACTCTTTCCATCTCCAGTCTCTGTGTGAATCATTCTAACTTGATTCTAACTCAATTTTCCTTTCTATGTGTCTTTCATGCAGTAACTAATAAGCTGAACCTTGCCATCAAACTTACTGAACCTTGGTAAACCCTTGTTAAACTTTGTTAATTCCATTGCATTTATTGAATTCTGTCAAATTCTTATGTGACCTCAATAAAACTTGCTGCTTTTCTCTTTGAGTGAGGTGCATTCCACTCATCCACAGCAGGCTAAGAGAAGTGTCAGCAACAAGTGATGTCCCCAGCACTGAGCTTTTAGGGACAAATTCAGTCAATTTTCATAGTGTCTGGACGATGCTTTTAGTCCATGTGGCAACCAGCAGGACACAACTTTTTTAATTATTTCCAGTCATCTAGGTTTGGTGGCATCCTTTTAGGCAACAGATATGAACCCAGCCAGGCAAAGAAACCATTGAGACACACTGGGCTTGTCCCCTTGAACTGTGTGGAATGAAAAAGGAAGGGTGACCATGGGGTAGGTCAGGCAATCAGATGAGAAGGGTGAAAGGATGAAACCCTGCCAAGTGTAGATGCTGAGCAGAGAACAAGTCTGCTCCATCCCTACAGCAGCCAAGGGGCTTCCTTGCTCCATGCATGCTTGGTCTGGAGGGCAGTTAGTTAGATACCACCCTCATTGCTGAGATCCACAGGGCTCCAAAAACCCCTTTCAACTACTCATTGCTAAAGATAAAAATTGCTCCTAGTCACTCTCATAAAGTATTAAGTGAGAAGGCAACCTTCAGGTGGGATATGCATTCGTTGGGCCATCGCGTGGTAGCACCCTTGGTGTGGGGATGGGGCAGAGGGGTGCATGATGATGAGGGAGCATGTGGGTGCCCTGCAGGAGAGGCAGCTAAGCCATTTTCGACAGAGGTGTTTTCCATCGGAAAAATGTTACACTGTCATCATTTGAAAATCTGAAAGAAAAATACCGATTGAAAAGAGATTTCCACCCAGGAAAGCATAAAAATGAAGTTTCATCTATTTCATTTCCCTTCCATAACATATAGACATTTTTGTAACATTACTCAGACATTTGCTCTCCTAAGATAAAGCCCATTCTTACTAAAAACTGAGACTACAGATTTTAGGCTGGATCCTAGGATAGACTCGGCCAGGTACAAGATAATATTTCAACAATGTGACAGCAACATTTTTAGAACTTGCTCTGTCTCGGGGAATTTTTAAACCCAGCTGTTGGATTTTGGATTTGGACCGAAGAAGGAGCTCAAAATGTCAGACTTTCTGATGGAAGAGAAACTTTGATTTTCAGCCAGTGTCAATAAATGAGCTAGTTCACATCTTAGCTTTGAACGGGCTGATGTTGCCATCTGCTTTTGTGAAGCTCTAAGCCCAGAGCGGTCCCTGGGCTGGAGCAATGCATGACGGACAAAAACGCAGCTCCCCTCCCTCCCTCCCTCATTACTGGTGTACAACTTAAGTTTCCTGAGCTTTTAAGGTAGGGAACCAGAGGATTTTTAGGTCACTTACACACTCAGACCCAAAAGATCAGCATCCTGCCCAGGCAGCACCTGTATGCTGTGTATTGAACAGAACAACTGCAGCGTGGATCTGTGCAGGACATGGCACTGGTAGGGTGGGAAGGGCCACCAGCTTGGGGTGTCAGCATCTGTGCAAGCTCCTGGTGGTGCAGGCACGATCATAAACATCAACATTTCACCCGAAGATCTTGAAGTGCTTTATAAACACCAGTGGCTCAATTATCCTTTCAGCTACCACTGGATTTAATGGGAGGTGCAGGCACACAACCTACAAAAAGTCATGTCCTGCTTAATTATGCTTCTCCCTGTCCTTGTGAAGGAGGCAAGAGATAATTAATACTCTCAAATGAAGGAGGTTTTTGAGCATGGGGAGGAGGCCAAAGTGTGGAAACCTGATGCTGAATGTTCTGCATTTAAATTCCTAATTCTACATTGTTAAAGGTGGAGAGGAGAATAAATAAATCTTTACAGACTCCTCCATCCAAGTGGGAGATCATTGTGCTGGGCTTCTCACACAGATCAGGCTCAAATACTTCATGATCCACAGTTATGTCCTTCAAAGTTGAACATTAAGCATGGAAAACTCCAACGTTAACAAGGAGGCCAACAGCAGCGAAATGTAAGAAAGGAGATGAAGGACTGAAGGGGACCACTTGGGTCACCAGATCCCCCACTCCCAGGTTGGCAGGCAGCCATGGGGCAGGTACTTTGTCCAAAATAACTCATGAATTACTTGTTTTCCAGGCACCCCACTTTGGAGCTGAGCACCAGGCAGCACAGACCCTGGGAGACAAGCATGTGTGCCAACACCCTCCAAGGGAGGACAGGATTAGCCCATTCCCCAGTACTTCGGTAATTCCCAAGCTGTCAGAGATGCTGAGGTCTTCACCCAGTGAAGTGTCTTTCAATTTGTGTCTTGCAGAACTTGAAACAGCAGCCCTGGAAGTCTGCTGCTTTCCACCAACATTCAGATGCAGAACAACACACCCATTATTTCCATCCGCAGCACCAGGCTGTCACCCCTGTCTTTAATTGCTAATTATGTTTTCATTATATTTACAGCATTAATTTTTTTTCAGAGATTATCGGCCAGAGCTGATTTACATAGGCATTTGGATGAATTATTTTATCAGAAATCAACATGTACTGCTAGAGAGAGTTTTCTCATGCCTGTATTTTCCTCAAAGAAAGGAATAGATGTGACTAATTGTTTTCAAGCCATCAGCCTTGGGAAGTGGTGCTTCATGCAGGAAATGACAGCAGCACTTGGGCAACAGACCTGTAACCAGCTTCTCTGGCTGCAGTTTGCTGTGGTGTCTAAAGCAGTGCAGGGGCATGCCTGAGGTACTCCTTGGTAAATTAGGGTGATTCTCTGTTGATGTCTATGTTGCACTGTCCTGGGAACTAATACAGGGCAGCTATAAAAAAGGATTGACCCTGCTTTTGGTCAACAGACTGCTTCCCAGCATCAGCCACTGGCCACTGTGCTGCTGTCATTCTGTCCCTTTGATCCTACAAGCACCCAGGGCTTTTAAAGTATTGGTAGTGGCTTTGTTGATTCATTACAGGCTTCCTTTTGCCATCATGAACTGTTGTGGGATCTGCGTCTCTATAGGCATGTCTGGTTCTTCCCAAGATGACAGCCACAAACTCGTAATAGCACTGGAGTGCTTCTGTTTCACCTTTTCATGTGTATATATATATGTAATCCTATCACCTTCTTTATACCAGAGGAAAACTGTGTTTCCATCAGGATTAAAATGGGGAAGATTTCCAGAGAAGTGGAACAGTTATAGCTTGCCTTGTCTATCTTCATGTGTTTTATCATCTGCTGGTAGCCTGCTGCTACACAGTGGGGGAGATAACATGATTTCCCCAAGGGATTTTCATTATTTGTGCAAATACAAGCATATAAGCAGCTACATGAGAGGTGGAGGGGTGAGGGCAGGAAGGAGTTTGACAATTTCACCTTTTGTTTCGCATTCAGCTTTCAAACCCTTCACACTGGGAGAAGAAAAGCAAATGGCTGTGAGCCAGGAGGAGTGGGCTGTGAACCCTCCGAGAACCGGGGTGATGTGCTGGTGGCAAGCACGGGGCTGGGAGACGGATCTGGACTTTTAGTGACGGGGGACAAGCTATCTCGCATCTCCAGGCTTGGAAATACCTTCCTGCAGAAGGTGCCTTCAGGAGAGCGGTTATAAAAGGGCTAAATGCTAGTTTTATCACTATGGATACTGCTACCTACTGAGCAGCTGTGCAGCACTACCTGCTTTCCAAGTCCCGGGGAAGCCCGCTGCGTGTGTGATGTTAAAAGTCTCTTTACATTTCTGTCCCATGCTTATTTTGGGACAGACCAGCAAATGCCTGCAAAGGGAGCATATGCAATGGCCTGCCTGCAGTTGATGAGGTTGAGTAAGCATCAAATCCATACATATAAAAGACAAATTAAGCCCAAGGTCTTAACACAGGACTTTCATGATGCAAAAGACCCCTTGAGGATCAAGCAAATGGGAAACAGAGCACAGCTGTTATCACTCTCACTGCTGCCAGTTCCTGTAACACTGCACTGGGGATGAATTAACTTCACAGCCCCCCAGGGTCCCGAGCATGACAGATTTGTAGCACCCCTTTGCCAGGCTGTGCCTGGGCTGGCTCATAACACTATAATGCAATATTGCTATTGTTAGTCACAGGCCACATGCTCATTGTGAGCATCAGGCAGCAGCACGGAGAGTGCAACTTGTTGCAGCTCCTGATGCTGTGGGGTTTTTTGCTGGGAAGATTGGTGAATGCCAGAGCAAATGTCTGTGCCCCGTGCATGCTGACTGGGAGCTGGCCATTCTCACCTGAGCAGCTCTAATCCTCTTTCAGCAAGTCTGTGGCTGCCCCACTTGTGGAGCCCTGTTTGAAAGCCCACGTGGGCACCTGGCAATTGCAGCTGGGAGCTGGATGGCAACTGCCAAAGGTGTAGGGAGTCAGGGCTTGTCCCATGTGTGGTAATCAGGGAAAGGAAAAAATGCAATTCCAAAGATCCTAACAGACATGTCCAAGGCTGAATGAATCTCTTAAACTCCTTCAGCCATAGTCAGGGGAGAGAAATGTGAGAGTAAATCTGCCCTTCTCCTGCCACTGCCTGCTCCTTCCCACACCCTCCCCTTGCACAAGCATGTGCACCGTCAGTGCAGCCTCCTGGAGAACCAGGGAGATGGTCTGCATTAAACCCACAACCTGCAAAAAGCAACTGGTTCCCTCACAGCAAACAGTATTCCCTGGTGTAATACATCACACAGCTTGAGCAAAATTGGGGGGAGCATAACAAGCTGGGCAACACCAGACCAGTGTACATGTTCCAGATATTTGCAAACCTGTAGCAGGAGACACTGTCTGACCCATAGAGCTGGAGCCAGCAGTTCAGATGCTGCAGTTCAGCTGCTCTCCTCTGTTGTAGTCAGAGTCCAACCCAAGTCAGCCTCACACAGGGCACCCACTGTTGCAGCACAAGCAAGCTATCAGTCTGCAACAGGGCTCTACTGTTGGTCAGATTCTACTGCCCATACTGTATCACCTTCCTCCAGAAGCCAGACCACACAACTACAACTCCACCTAATCCCCCTCTCCCACAATCCTCTGAGCTATTTAACCACTTAGTGGGAACGAGCTACAGCTGCACATCATCCATGTCCATCAACCCACTGCCTCTGAGGCAAGGCCACAGCTGTATGTTACCAATGCCAATCAGCCCACCACCTTCATTCCTCTACACTCCCCGACAGCCCCTTTCAAGCAGTGCTGTGTGTGTACGACTACCATTGGTTGGCCTGAAGCCAGCGCAAGGTAAAAAGAGGTGTAAAAGTGTGATCAGGACAAAAGGGTTAAGAAGTTGGAATGTATTTTTTTAGAAAGATTTTTAACAAAGAAAGAAGCCATGAATTCAATTCTAGGAGTCCTTTCTGTCCCATGCCAGGGTTTTTTCTCCTCCTTTCCTACAAAACCATCCCTTTGAGGAGAGGGAGTGCTTGGCTCTGCTAGTGGGACCAGAGCCTTCATGCAGATCCCGTCAGGCGAGGCCACGCCAAAAGCAGGAGTGCTGCCCATCCACACAGCATCCCCTGCTGGCTTCAGGAAACAGCAGCTCCGCGCTGAGGGAGGAGGCAGAGTATGGTGTGCATTGTCTGCCTGCATCTCCTGGCAAGCGTGGCTCCTTTAGATGCTCAGAGGAGTTGAGAGGCTTTCAGAGCCCCAGATTCCCAGGAAACGTTCTCTCCAGGTCCCTCCTCGGTGCTATGGGAGTGTGATGTGGCAGCTTGGGAGACCAGTGACATGCCTTGAGAGTCCCTTGACAAAGCTGTTGGACAAGTCAATTAGGTTTTATTCTCCTAATTTGGCTCCTATGCTGTATTCACCATCTGATTAGTGTCACTTTCTCTCACTGCCTGGCAGCTCCAGGGTGCTCCTAGCAAGACGGCGGTGTCTAGCTGGAAATACACTCCCCAGTGCTGGGTCTGGCTGTTGCAATATTGGGTGTTCATCTGCAAAGACCCTGGTTAACCTATAACACAGGATAATGCATCGACTCCTGCTGAGAGGATTCTTCACAGGTAAGGAGTCAGTTCTAGCCTAGAATAATGTTTTCTGTTAGAAATGGGATTAGTTGTGTTAAAAAATACCCGCCTTCTCTCTCTTGGTCATGTCCTCTGTTCTGTTCTTGCGCTATTTGTGCACTTGAACATTAACTAATACATATCCTCTGACCGAGGAGTTTTCTTTTTGGTGTTTATTTACACAACCAATTGAACCCACTGTAACGCTAAACCCAGCACAGGCCTCTGTGCCCCATCCCTTAGGTAGCTGCTGTTACTGTGAGAGTGAAAACCGATCTGGCATTGGGGCACTGAACCCAGAGCAGTTGCTGTCTGTGCCAGGCAGCAGCTCCTGCTGCCGGTCTCTCTCCCTCTTACCCTCACAGCCATGGGGATGGTCAAGCTCATTGGAGAAGGCAAGTTAGTGACCACTCAAACCCATCACTCAGCCTACAGGCTTATCCTTGCTGCATTACCTTCCTGCATCCTACCCTCCCAGTGAAACCAGCAAGCCCCTTTCCCGCAGCAGGCTGCAGGGTTTGCATGCACAGCTGGCTTTAGTGTTGCCCTGCACAGGCATCCTGCAGTGCTCTGCTCTTGTGTTTTCCCTATGGAGTTCAGGGTTCAGTCTGTCCTTTCTCCCCTGGGACTGCTGGCACTGCCGGCCTTTGCTCTCACAGCAGCTCCTCTGCTTCTTTCCTTCCCTGCCGTGGCTTGCAGATTTTGGGCAGGGGGAGGTCTACCCCTGTGCCCTGCCAGATCACCCCTTTGCTAAGGAGCTGAGCTGTCTGCTGGAGGCACACAGCCTTGCTCCTGCTGTGGTGCCAGAGCTGAGAGGAGACCTCAGCTCACCCCAATTTGGATTTGCAGGCTGGGTCCCCAAGGGGGAGAGGCTATGGTCCTGAGCTCCAGGTGGGGGACAGAACCCTCACACCCTGGGGTCTCTGCCAGCTACCAGGTCCTCTCCTTCTCATTAGTGAAAGAATTACCCTGCCAGAGAGTCAGCTTGTTATTTTTTTGGCGTTGCTTTTTAGCTTCTTGGATTGGACTATAGATTTTCTTTGTTCTTGTGTTGTTTTTTTTCACCTTCCACCTTCTTGGATGGCTAAAAATAACACATTTCCTTCTCATTAACAGCCAGCAGCTCTGCCTTCATTGTTCTTAGAGGTCTCCCTGCATATCTCTGCTGGTTTCATAAACTTCTGTGTGGGAGTTGAGCACTGGTTGTTCTCTCCCTAATTGTAAGCCAACAAGAAGCCACAGCTCTGCCAAAAGGTTTTATTAAAGAATAAAACCAGCCAGCATGCAATCTACATGAGTCAATAAAATGGCACCCCTATGTCCCCAAGCTAGCAAGCACATGAAGTTACTCTTAAACTGATATTTTATTTGGAAAAGAAATTAACCTTGACCCACTGCAGTCCATAAAGTTAATCAGGCATGCTATGCCCCATGCAGATTTGCAGCCCCTACAAGGCAGGATCTGAAGGAAAGTCATCACAGTAGGCATTTAAACCCCCCATAACACATCAGCGTGACGTATCCTGCAACACGTCACAACCCACAAAACAGCGAAGGCATTAGCAACAGACTACTCATTAAAATCACCATGTGTGGCATGGCTGAGGGGGTACTCGGCATCTTTAATTTTCTTTGTGTCCCATGGATTGGTGCTACCCAGGGACGTTCTGCGAGCAGAAGAGGGTTTGAGTACCCCATGGCTCCTCCTGAGATGCTAAAGTACAGGTACAAACTTTGTGGGGCAGTGTGCAGTGGACAAAAGGCAGGTTAGGACATTCCTTTGTCTTCTCATACCCAGGCAAACCCCATCTCAGCTTTGGGCCCAGCCCTGCCTTGCTGTTTACATGTCTTGCTAAGCAGGGCTTGGCAGCTAACACCAACAAGGGCAGCTCATCCTCTCTGTCCACAATCCTCTTGTAACAGCTGAGCAGCAGTCGTTGGGGAGCTTGTTAATTGTCTTCAGTCTTAGATATTTGCATCCTACATTTCAATTTTGCTAACTTCAGCCTCCAGCCATTGGATTCATCAGGCTTTTGTCTGCTGGATGAAAGCATCTCCCAGTATCAGCTATCTTTTCCCTCTGTTGGCAATTACAGACCACAATTCTCTGGTGAACCTTGCCTTTAGCAAATCAGATTCTATCTGTTAGGTCTCTTCTTCCCGGGGCTGTTGTCTTTTTCCCAGCTGCCAGCCCCTTCCAGCAGCTCACCTCTGACTTGGTGAGCATCCTTCCCCACAGGCCTCTCCAGCACCGAGTCCCATGGTGGGACAGTGGTTTCAGTGCTGGACTGGGTCTGCTGGGGACACCGAGCACAGGGTTTCTGGGCTGCCAATCTCAGAAGCCACCAATGCACAGGAGAGGGATGTGCCCCACCTCTGGCTGATCATTTTTCTTCCATGCAGCTCTCTGCTGTGCCCCAGCCATCACTTAGCTGAACCAGAGCAGGGAACAGAGCCAGAGAGAGAAAACAGCCATCCAAATTTTAAAGATTTCACTTTTCTCACTCCATTGTACTACATGGCTTCACTTGTACAAATAAAATGGGGATAAAATAAAATCAAAATGGGATGAGGAAGAGTCACACGCAGCAGTCCTGGCTTAGCTCAGCCAGCCTTCTCAGTGATGCTCTAGGACCATCACCTCACCCCTACGAGGGAAGTCAGGTAGAAATGGGGATTTGTCGTATGTCATCCCTTCCAGAGCAAGATTTAGGAGATGTGAAGGATGTTAGCAGGAGGCAGGATCAAAGCAGACTGAAGGAGGCAGCTCTTGCTTCGCTGTGGAGCTGGGCTGTGGGGCTCCTTGCTGCAGGAGTCTGCTGCAAGTTCACAGTGGTAAAGTGGGCAAGTGCATGGGAGGGTGATAACTGCACAGAAACCACTGCTGAGCTGCAAATGCTCAAAGGCTGCAGAGGTACTAAGGGAGGGGAGCGTGATGTATGTTTGCTCTGTAATACCCTTGCCCTGACATTCACTTTTATTCTGTTTGAGACAAGAGTCAGGGCTAGAGGGACATGCAGGCTGACCCTGCAAAGCTGCTCTTGACATCTTACAGTGCTGTAGAAGCTACTTACCCTTTCCTTCTACAACTTTCCTTTCCAGCTAGGATTTAGCTTGTTTCCTAATTTCTCTGGGGCAGGTCTCAATGTGTGTCAGTCAGCATCCAGGCTGCAGAGACCCAGCCGCATGGGTGAGTATCTCTGGTATGCAGATCAGACTAAATAGCCCTTTGAGAGGTGTCAGGATGAGTTGTGATTTTTCAGATACATCCCTTGGCAATATTTTCTCTGTCTTGAAGTGCAGCAACCTCTCATTTAAATACTTTAACCAAATCGGCTGGCAAATCTGATTCTTCTCCCTGATGGATTACAGAGCACATGCAGACATGACTCACATCTCTAAGTGCTGCCATTAATGATAGTGCCAGTATTTGTGTAAATGCTGCACGTGTAATTTAATTGTTTTAATACAGGCAGTTTCTAGGGCTTGCTTGAGTGGAAAGAGATGAAAGTTGCCAATGTGAGGGATGACTTGCCATATCAGTCCGGGCATATCTGTGGACAAAAACAAGGGATGGCAACAACTGTCAGCATTAAATCGCTTGGCTGTTTCCCTGGCTGTCACAAAATGACTCTTCACAATACGTTTCTTAACGTGCTGCCATATCTTATCTTAGCATTAACACCCCCCAGGCTTTCATTTCTTGTTTTCCATGCGTGGATTTCCAAGCTCTTCATCAACCTTATTATATTGCAGATCAGGAAACTGAGGTGTGGGGACATGATCTGATTCAGTCCAACTCATGCAGTGACAAAGGTGGGAGCAGATCCCACTCCCAGATGTGCAACCTGCCATGTGTCCTGCCTGGTGGGGTACTCACCATGGTGCTTAGCAGAACCAGTGTGCCCAGACCCGGGCTGCTGCCTCCGACCAGCAACACCAGTGGGGATGAGAAGGGCTGAGCAGCCCCGTGGGATAGGACTGCACAAGACGGCTGTGGGAAAGGGGGGCTGCTGGGGAGCATCGGGGCTGGTACCTGTCCTTTCCTCTCCCTGGAAAAGGAGAGACAGTAGTGAAAATAATTGAGCAGGAAGTTTAAGTTAACGAGCAGTTAATTCTTTCAGCCTAATTAACATCTTTATAGCCTCATTTGCATTATTTTACATATGTGAAGATGATAATAATCTGCCAGCAGGAAAGGGAACACACGGCAGGGCTGCATGGGCTGTTTGCTTCAGAATGGACAGTCCCATGGGGCAGTTTTGGGAGAGCCACAGGGAACACGCCCTTTTGCTCTCCCCCAGGCACTGTGTCCCACATCCCTGCTCTCGGCTGTTCCCGGTGCATCAGCCCACTCTCACTCCAACATTCCTGTCTCTGCCTTTCAATTAAGAAACTCTCCTGAATTCTCGTTGTTTTATTTAGGCTGTTGGCTTGCCCTGTTGTGCTAATTAGGAGATGGGCTGCATGTAGGTGGTCAGATGCTGGGCGCGGACGCCGTGCACAGGTTTAAGCATCAGACCCACACTGCTAATCTTTGCAGGAAGCTTTTCTGCATGGACATTAGGTCTTATACCCCAAACCATGGCATCTCTCCCCACTATGGACACTATTTGTTGATCACAATCTGCTCAGTGACTCATCTCAAATATGAGGTGACAGAGCAGGTGAGATACTGCTTTGCTGCCTTGGGTTTGCACTTCTTTAGAGCCTTGCACAGAAAGGATCTCTGCAGCTTTCTCTCTCTGTGGCTGAGTGTCCCAGCCACCACATCCCCACCTGAAAGCATGACAGCCTTGCACACTCTCCTGTGCATTGACAGTGACAGTCATGGTGTGTCACGTTGTGTCTTCTGCAGAAGGCTGAAGTCTAAGCCACACTGCGATCATGGTCTTGTATAAGATTCCAGCCGGTCTGACTCTCTGGTCTGTAATGAGCTCCAGGAGAGGGAAGGTTAAACTGAAAAAGTTAACAGTGCAAATAATGTATTCACAGAGAGTATTAAAGGACGGAGAAAACTCATGGAGATGTTGATCTTGTTCTGGAACTTCAGTGTTGTGGAGGATGCCTTCTTGGAGACATGCTTCAGCTCAGCAGCTCCTGAATCTGATGCTGCAGCCAAGCCCTGTCAGCCCTAGCATTGCCTGAAGACCTCCAGGTTCCTGTATCCAGCTGTTGGCTGAAAAAGCATAAAGCTGACATACTCCATGGCGCAATGTGGCTGCTAGTTTCTGTTCACACCATGAGCAAACCAGAATTTTCCTTTCCCTGGTATGCTGGGCAGTCTGATAAATGTAGAGGTTCCTTGACATCTTCAAACCAATGTATCTGCCTCTGCATCACCTTTTGCTTGTGTTGCGCTCATCTTGGCACAGAGCTGGGTTACCAGCCTGCATTGCAACCTTGGTGAGACCCTCTTTGCTATTCCCAGCCCGTTGCCTGTCTTGTTTACTCAGACTGTAGCTTCTTGGAGGCAGGGACCATTACTTAGGTTTGTACTATACTTAGCACAAGGGGGTTCAGACTTGGCTAGATTCTCTAATAGCAATAAATATTACATTAGAAAAAAACAAACTACTTGATTAAAAGAAAGCTACAGATTACAAAGTCAAAGTACTGCCAGTTTAATAGTTATCCCTTCAGTCTGCCCCTAAAACTTTTCAAAATGAATAAAATTGAAAGGTGTACTGTGTTTTCACCTCAACCAACTCTTGCTACAAGTTGAAAAGACAAGGGGGCATGTCTCCTGAGGCAGGACATCCTCTGCTGTGCTTTAAAGCATCCTGGAAGGATGGAGACATTAAAGTTTCTCCCAAGGCTGCAGGAAACATTTGTAATAGCGAGTGTCAGGCAGACAGATGCTAAGGTTCCTTACAGGTTTCCTTCCAACAAATAAAATGCTTATTTCTCATCTCTGCAGAAATTAGTAAAATTTGGAGGCATTTCTGGTATTTCCATCCCTTTCTGATGAGCTTAGAGGTTTTGGACCCTCCCTGAATCTCTTGCCCATTTCCCAGGAATCAGTGGCGGGTGTGTGTGTGTGCCTGGGATGTGTGGCTATTACAGCTGCCTCCACAGCCATTTTTATTGGACTTTTTCATTCTTGCCTTTTATGCTTCTTTTATCAGACATCTGCAGTGAGATTCCTCTTTTCCTGGATTTAGCAGCACTCCAGGCCTCCCACTCCTGGTTTTATGGAGTGTTCAGTGATCACTAGGGCAGTTTTTGTATAAAAGCAAAAAGTTTTTGTGTAAAAGCAAACCCAGCACTCATGGTTTTTATTTAGCCATGCTGCTAAGCCATCTCCATCCACCCTAGCTTCTTGAGTGTGACTGTATTTTAGAGGGGCTTACTCACTGCTTTATTGCTTATATGTAGCTGAGTTAAACTCCCTGCTAATAGCAGAGGCTCTGTGTCCAGATCTGGGCCTGGATCAGGATTTGATGGGGCAGGTGAGGGCATCAAAAATCTTCTAATTTTTGTAAAAAAAACCCTCCCTGTGATACCTGCAGGTTCCTTTGGACTTCTTGATCCAGCTCAGATCCCAGCCAGTAGAGCAGCTCACGATTGGATGCTCTGCTGGTCTAAATCAGCTGAGTTCTGTCAAACCTGATGGAGCAGTGATAGTTTCTACCCCTCTGTTTGTGGTACTTGTCTATTCTTCCTTCCCACAAGGTCGCAGGCACTTCTGTGCGTTCATCTTCACAGTAGCCAGATGCAGTAGAGGTGACGTTACAGCACAGAGAGTTTAACTGGTATCCTCAAAAGTCACTATATATTTGCAGCTGCAGATCACAAGGATTTACTCAAGGGCCTGAGTTCCATCAAGAGTCCACTGAGCTCATCCTCGCACTGCTGGGGACCTTTGGACATGACACAAGGTCTTTCATCAGTTGATAAGTGCCTTCTTGAACCCTCCGAGCTGGTGTTGAATAGGCAGCACTTGTGGCTGGCCCCCATTGTATGTTCATAGCCCCCATTCCAGCTGTAGGCATGTGAACCGCCCATGCAGCTCTGTGGCTCTTTGCCATGGTGGCTGTGTCCTGGGGTGGGAAGGGTGCAGATCTGGGAAGGGCTGCAGTGCCCCTCTCAAGTGGGACAACCAGGGGGGCTTGCTTTCGAAGGAATCTCACTGCAGGCTCATGCATCACTGCTTGCCTCATGGCTGCTTCTGCCTTGAGTGTCACTGTGAGCCAGCCCCTCCTAAACAGCAATGCAGGGAACAGCAGGGCACTGAGGTGTGGATCTGTACCCAGGAGCCATGTTTAAGGGTACTCAAGAGGTGCAGATCAGGGTTAAAGCCCAAAGTCCCACATTGCCGGTCTCTATACCAGCCTGTGGATTCTTCTGGAGTTCCTGCAGGTCCTGAACACATACCTGTGCAACATCCCAGTCCCTTAAGTTCCTAGGAACCCATTTTCTGTCTAAGCCCATTTTTACTTTCCAATATGAAACCCAGAGGATTAAATAGATTTTATAGTGTCCTGATAGCCAAACAGACTGGTATCTCCCTTTTTTTGACTCAACATATCCTGTCTTTAGTCATTAAACACAACCAACAGCATGAACATTTCATGAGCAGATAGTTAAATTTTAATTTCCCCATTGAATTCATTAAGGGGATTCATTCATGCATCTGAATTGAATTTAGCAACCTAGCAAAGAACCAAATTAAGCATGACATAGTGACAAGGTTTCCTTTTTCATTCTACTTGATCACCCTCCCCCACCCTTGCCCTATTAAAATAAGTGTTGTTTCTCCACCCTCCCCCCCCCCGGACATTTCTTAATCAAAGTCTTTGCTAAAATGAAGGAAGAGCATCCTGCCTTAAGCACTAGCCAGAGACATATACAATGCACTAAAAAGAGGCCTGACATAATTTATTGTTTATGTTGGCAGATGGAGTAATTGCAACAGAGGTAGGAAACCCAGGTGTTTTGCAGAGAATGATGGTGGTCTCTGTTATAATGCTTAATTTATTATATCAAATAAATTGCACGCAGGCAAAGCTTGCGGCAAATGTGCTTTCTGTACTTCCAGCCTCCCTCCACTCCTTCTGTCTCCCCATTCATAATTCCTGATAGGAAAGAAATGATCTTCTGAGTGCAGGAGGCTGCTGGTGCAGAAGAGGAGAAACCCAAGGTGCAGCAAGGTGGATCTTCTCCCTTGGATGCTGTGCTGGGGGCTACCCTCTACCACCATCTACCCACACCCCAGTGCTCACCTCCATGAGCTATTTCAGTTATTAACTGGCACTTCCTCCACCCACTCCAGATTTATCTTCTCTGCTGTCTGCTTTCACTACCTGAGAACAGGAGTGGGCAAAAATAGCTAAGCTGGGAGGGGGGAGCACACATGATATTACTCAGAAGTACTAATAAGACAAAGGTCAAGGAGGAACCAGGAAAACCTGTGTACAGTTCCTTGAAGCATCACCCTGTCCCAGGCATCTTCTCCCTCGTCTCTCTCTAGGAGAGCTTGTCCCTTTCCTAACATCTCTCAGGGTCTGGTAAGATCTGTCCCACTTCTCACACACCTCTCAGTCCCAGGTCTTTAGGTCCTCCTTGCTCAGGAGACTGGCATCTGGCCAAGGGGTCCTAGTGCTTGGCAATGTGGCAGAAGGAGAAATAATTCAGCCCTTCCACTCAAATCTGGGAGATTCCCAGTGCAGCTGCAGATGGCTGCAAAGAGACAGCTCATTCAGAAGGAGAAGGATGGGTCTGTGCCCTCCATGGGAGGACCAGGCAGGATATTCCAGAAGAGACTCATTCTGTGCCTGGACACTACATTATCATTGTGTTCCCAACACAGGCAAGAGTTGGGGAAACTACGTGTTGCCATGCTGCCATCTGCATTTCTGAGCATGGTGTGTGGTCTGTGCAAGAAGCTGGTAATGAGCCAAAATGTGCTTTTGAGATGTCTGTGTACCTGATGTCTCATATAATATTTAGTGCAAGCAATTTAGCAACCCATGATAAAACAACCATCCAGCCGGGTGGGTGGCAGTCACACCAGAAAGCAAGCTAGAAACAAAGTGGGAATTGCTTTTAAAACATTCACTGCTCAGTCCAAGAAGAGTCATCACAACCGCTCAAGTTGCTGATGAGACAGGGTATCGTATGGGTGTCCTTTAAGAACACAGGAGACCTGGTTCCATGTAGGGCCATCAAGGGCTATTACATTCCCATAAAACAAACCTCTAAGGAACCATAGCTGGGGCTTGGTGGAGGATGGAAGCATTTGGAGATTAGGATAACACCTGGAAGATGGATTGTTGCTGTGGTTGCTTATTGCCAGCTCTGAGATCGGAGTCATGTCAGGGGAGGTATATGCTTGTTAAACCTCAACTCAGTTCGTATTTTGTATTTGTTTTAGTTCTCACCTTTTGCTTCCAATCTTGTACCTACAAATCTGACCTTAGATCTTAAAAGACTGCTCTTTCCTTGGTGTTACTGTGAAATGTGGCTGGTATTTAGGGTACAGTGAAATACAGTGAAAGGGATAAACAGAGAATGCCCTGTCTGCAAGAAAACGGCAGATCTGAACCGCTGGGCAGCCTAGGCTCAGGGGAGCCCTAATATCCTGCCAAACACATAGTGGGGGATTTTGTTGCCACCCATCAGCTTTTGGGCAGGAACTGCCCCTAATCCCCACTTACAGCACCCCTCCAGCAACAAGAAGGGCAGGATGCTCCATGGCCCCATACAGAGTCCTTCCTCTCATGGTCTGCTGGAAAATGGACAAACTAATTTCCAGGGGCTAAAGCAATCTGAAATGCTATTTCACAAAACCAGTAGGTTCTCCGAATGCTGACACAATGTTCTCTGAAAATGACCACAATTTGTCTCGGTGGCTAATCAGCCCTGCTGTTACAAAAGTGTGCCACCTCTCTCATTTACATGTGTCTGGCTCTAACTTTCAGCTATTAGGTCTTTGTTCTGTCATTCCCTGCAAGATTAAAGAACCCTTTAGTACTCGATATTTTTCCCTGCAATGGTTCATACCCAGCATAATCAAGTTACCTCTTGATCTTCCTTGGATGAGCTAAGAAGACCAAATGTGCTGTCTCTGGGAGACAGTTCTGCCATTTCTGATAGTGTTTGAAAGGACTTCCACTGCCTGTGCCACCCCCCCTCTAATTTTTAATAACCTTTTTGAAATGTCAGCGCCAAAACAGAGTACTTTCTTCCAGCCGTGAGCAGAAGGAAAGTCAATTCCAAACTCTCACTCGTTAATCTTCCTTTTAATATTTCCCAGCATCACGTAAGACCATTTTTCAATGCCACTACCATGGGGGGTCCTGCCCAGCTGCCCATCAGAGAGAGTCCCTCCCACACCCTGGCTGCAAACTCTACTTCCACAAATAGTTTGCATTTTGGATGCCTGGCCTTCATTTGTTTTTTCTTCAATAGGTGACCTCTTGTTTGTTGTTATTCAAATTAAACATTGTTTGAATGGATCTGATTTATTAAGGAAATTGGGTTACCCTGACTGCACTGTCTTCACTGTTGTTAATTGCTCTGCCAATCTTTGCGACATCTGCAATTATCAGCAGTGATTTTCTTCCAGATCATTGCTAAAAATATTGAATAACTTGGCCTGGAAGTGGTGTTGGCAGAATCCACAAGTAACATCCCCATTCAGCAATGATTCTCCACTGCTAACTGCTTTTTGAGACCTGTCAGCTAACTCAACCTCAGTCCATTTAACATGCACTCTGCTAATTTGGTACAGAGTTCATTATAAATATATCAGAATGTTGTGCAACAGGATACCCAAAGCTTAGCAGAAATCAATTCTTTTTACAACACCTATTTCTGGGCAAAACAAAGGAAAAATGAAAACAGCAAAAATTTATTGACTGGTGTTAATCACATTCTCATCGTTTGTTCTCCTTTGGGTCCTTGACCAGTCTTTTATTTAGTTTGCAGGGACTAGCATAAAGTTAACTGAGCAGTAAGCATCAGAGCTAACTATACTCTTTTTGAACACTAGCACACCATTGGCATTCATTCAATTTCCTGCAGATCTCCCAGTAATTCGAGATGATGAAAATTAAGCACAACTGGGCCAGACCTTACCTTTGCCAATTATTTTAGGACTCCTGGGTGAAAATGATCATGGTCTGCTGCTTTAAAACTTCCCACACTCAAAATAGTTACTGCAAGTAGCTGGAAATTACTAAAATTACTAAATGCCAGAAAAAAAAAAAAAGTAAAACTTGAAATGGTTACTAGTGGTCTGGAAAGTTGTGCTGCAGCCCCATATGACAGAGGGAGAACAAAGAGCTCTTTCAGCCAATTTGCAGAGTTGGTCTCTTTTTTTCACTGCAGCGGAGAGGCTGGAGAAGATTTACAGCAGGATACCCTGGAGATTAAAGGCAAGGATGCCCACCCTGGGAGGCAGGAGATGTGATGCAGTTGTCCTAAAAAGAAGAGTTGTGGTCACAGTAAAACCAAAGATGACTGAATATGACCCTTAAAAATGCAGAAAACGTTTTACGAGGCATGACTTGCAAAATATCGTGATGTTAGTGTATAGCTCAAAGTCAATTGCATTCCTAAGAGAAAAAGTGAACATTGGTAGAGAAAATACTGCTCAGAGAATGATGTCTCTGAAATGTGGTGTGAGATGAGTAGACAGATGCTTTTCTGCCAAAAAAAATTCCTAAAGCTGTCAGTAAGAGGTATGCTTTGCTCCCCAAAGACAGGGAATCGTAAGATCAGGCCCATGCTCAGGCTTCATCATGAAACCAAAGTGAAAATCAGCAAGAGAGACTGTGAGCATTCACCTTGTGGCTGTCTCCTGGGGCGAGGTGTTGGGCTTACACCTCCCAGTGCCGGGCTCTTCCACTCTCTGTATCACCAGTCCAGCAACTGGGCAAGGAGGTAGAAGGAGGACTCCATACTCAGCAGTTTTTCAACACCCCTTTCACCTTCCTACTCTAATTTTTCTCTTTCCAAAACCATTTCCTGAATTTATTTCAAATTCTCATGAATTTCAGGGCAAAAGAAATTACACTTTTCTGTAAATCAATGGTTTATTTAAAAATCACCTTCTGCCAGAGCAGTCTTAGCTGCCACTGCAGCCTTTTGCATAATTTGAGGGTCATTTATTCCACGCTGTAACCACTGCTGTTCCATCTGGGGCAATGAGGACACTCGAGACTGTGCCTGTGGAGGAACTGCCCCTGGCTGAGGCTACGTGTGGCAATGCTGCTGTCTCAGAGCTTGCACCGGCAGGGATGGAAGTGTTATCCCCAATTAACAGGCAGCAATTTGGGCTCAGGGTGAGCAACCCCCTGTCTGACACCACACCAGAGGGAGCTGTGGCCATCACACTCTTAATAGGTGACAGAAACCACAAGCTGCTGTGAATGTGGGGCATTTGCACAAAAGCTGACATTTACAACAGCAGAAAAAAAGGCTTGAATCATTCTCCTGCGAAATGTTAAGCTTAAGTACTGTTCCCCTGTCACTGGCTTCACATTCTCCCCATTTTTACCACATCTTTTTTCATTGCCTTCCACTTTATTTCCCCCTGCTTCTCCAGATGGCCTGGTCTGCTTGTTTGCGATAGATTTATGACTGTTTGTATTTTGTGTGATTAATAAATTCTGCTGTGATTTATGTTTCAGGAAGCTTTAGTGATTCTACTTCATTCTCCATTGCAGGGTCTCTCTCTGGGATCAGCATTTCTGCACTATTGGAAGTGATTAGGTGTCTAACTGTCACTCTGTGAGAGTTCATCAGCCTTAATTCTTCACTTAGGCATATTTTGCTTTTGCATGATTTATTACTTGAAAAAACTAAAGTGATGTCAGTGATGTATTTTGTGTGGGCATGTGCATGAAGGTGGCTTTCTGCAGAGTTGGTAGGGGTGTACGGAGAATAAAGAACTGCATTGCCTACCGGAGGCCTGATCCTCAGCCGAGGTACATTTGTTGGGTGCTCGGTGAGGGCTACTTGCATTGGCAGGCAGCGAGAGGCCTCCTGTCTCTGCCTGTGCCATATGCGGGCAGGCATAAAGGCTCTCCAAGGTGACTAGCACTAGTGTGCAATCATGCTGCAACTCAGCCTGGATCTGCCAGGATTTTCAAGAGCAACTTGCACCAGAAAGGTCTGATTTTGTTATTGCTGACACCTCGTGCAGTTATTTATATCCTGTATTTATGCTGCATCCCGGTAAATCTGACCAGTGACATTTTCTCATCCACTTTGCCTTGATAGAAATGGTGGCACAAAGGTCCAGGCAACAACAATTCAGGCACAATTGAGTTGCTTGCGTATTTTAATATATTTTTTTCTCTTGGCAAGTCAGACCTGACAGATATCTTTGTAGCTTTGTGGCTCTGACTTGCAGCTGTTAATCAACAAGTCACTTGCCACAGAGAGTCGTGTTTCAAAGTTCTCCAAATTGCTTATGAACATACATTAGAAAAGCATCTAACCTCATGTCCCCTCTGCCTGTGACAACCCACACAGCTTTGATTAAAAAGCAAACAGAAAACAGGATGAAAACCCACTTCCCAGGTTGCCTAATTAATGCCAAGAGCAGTACCATTACCGTGTCAGCTTTTCTGTCTCAGCCGCTGAGATGTCGTGCTCCCCAAGAGCAGACGGTGCAGACCAGGTCCCTGGGGTACAGCACGGAACACCCCTCTCTTTCGAGAGAATGGCAAGAAAAGTGACTTTTTGATTTGTCTTAAACATTTCAGTGGAAGAAGCTGTATCACGTTGCTGGATCTCAGTTTTCCCATAGCACAATCTTTAGAACTGCCTGTATTTCTCAGGACGGAGAATTACACTTTTTCTCAGCCCCAAGTGACAATTACCTCAATTTTAGCTCAACAGCTATTGCTGACAAAAAGAAAACAAAAAAAAACTCCAACCCCCTCAAAACAGTGGTACAAACCCAGTCTTGCCAGTCTCTCAAAACATCTACTGTTGGTTTGGTAGGGGGCTGGAAAATTGGAGGCTGCTCCTGGATAATAACTATTGCCAAAGTATAACAAAAGAACCAGGAAGCCAGTGACACATGTGAACGTCAGATCTGACTCCTTGCAAAAAAGTCAAAGTAACTCAATGAAACCACATATTTTTAAGACTGGAAATGATAGGTGCACTTCCTCCGCTGCTGCAAGCATTGATCTTACCAAAGGATTCCCTTTCTTCCTTCCAGGGGACCTGACACAGCATTGATCACCCCTGTGCTGCAATTCCTGAGACCTCCTGGAAGATGCTGCACCCTTTGAGGTGGCTGAAAATGAACAAGAAAGCATGGACTGGTCCAGCGGGTGGGTGATGGTGTCCCTCGGAGGTGCTACCAACCTCTGTCCTGTTTGCTGTTTTCTTTTTAGTCCCTGTGGAGGGACTAAGTGCCTAAGGTGTAGTTGGTGGTGATATTTGACACATATCCACCTCCAGTGTAAATTGGCAGTGCCTGATGGGCTTTAATGAAGTGCTGGTAATTACCTTTTCTGGGAAGCCAGCCTGTATTACACATTTCTGTGGGGAGGGGAAGGGGAAGGGGAAGGGGAAGGGGAAGGGGAAGGGGAAGGGGAAGGGGAAGGGGAAGGGGAAAGGAAAGGGTATTCTTAGTAGGGTTGATGTAGATTTACACCATGTAACAGCTGTTTTCAGCTACTGCTGCCTCAGGAAATTCCCTTAATACCTGAAAGAAAGGTTGAAAGTTAGTGATTTGCAGAACATCAAGTTTTAGACCAAAATATAATCTTTGTCATTTATAAAGCAATTTTTCAAGCCCTGGAATTGAAGGTGCACTATCAGTGGGAGCAGAGCCTCCACACACTGCTTTGCAGCCTCCCTCCTACCTCACAGCAATTTCCCACATGTGTAAAACAAACCTGCTAAACACACCACATGTTATTTCCTTCATTTCCCTGTAAATGCCGTTCCCTTGAGAGCAGTGCAGTTACTGTTTTTCACTGATCACCAGTATTATTCAACTTTGATTTCTTCCCTGAAAACAAAGCTCAATTCAGATGAGTACATGGATCTGGTGCAGATATTTGATTTCCCTAAGCTCTAAGGATGCTTTGAGTAGCTTCAGCTGAAATCCGGGGCTGGTCTGTACAAGACTTGGCACTAAACTTATAAGAGGAGACTGTTGATCATTATTCCTGCTTCTGGCTTATTTTGCACTCAAGAACAGAGGCACAGGCGGGGTGTGAGGCTGTTTAATTGTTATGGCCCTCCCTGAAAACACTTGGCATAATTTAGGGGCAGCAGGTGTCAAGGGTTGCTCCAGGTAGGTGGGATGGGTGAGGGTTCTCCAGGGAGCATGAGGAGGGAGTTTGCCTGCACATTGCAGTTAGAGACATTAGCACAAGTGAGGCCAGGCTGTCTCCTGGTTAGCGAGTGGTTGCACTGACATTGCCTGCCCAGGCACCTTTTGGAAGAGCTGATTTCTGTCCCATGAACAGGGAAGGGAGCCGAGGGTGAGCAGCTCCACTGTCACCAGAATGTAGATACTGAAGTTTTTTGTTCCCTGATGGATGCAGCTTCTGACATGGAGCTGCTGGAACTGGTGGGCACCTGGCACCCAGCCTGGGTAGCATAGACATGCCAGGCTACATTTAACCACTCCTCTAAAGCTCTGTAAATGCTCAGTTTCTGCTCAAATGGCTGAAGGTTAGTAAAGGTATAAGCAGTTGAAATGGATGGGCAGCAATACAGAGGTGTGCCACAGCTGAGGCTGTCATTAGCACTTTTATGACATTTTTATGTCTTCCAAGTTTCCTCTCAGTAAAGATGTATAAAAATGTTGATACCCCGCTGACAATCTTTTTTCCCACTCAGAGCCATGGCCATGGCAGTGATCGAGCCAGGTAGGAGAATTGCAGCTAATCTGAGGGAGTGTTTTCACCACAGCAGGAATTTGTATGTTCTGTAAATCATGCAAATATCATCCCCCTGCTTAGCAATCATCTCTGTAACGTGGCCAAGCAAGAAAGTGTAGCAGTCTCCATTACCCCACTCTGAGAGCCAAAGGTTATGTGATATTCATGGGAAAACCTGCTTAAAACACTAACAAGCCAGTTAGTTATCTGCTACAGCATTAGATACAAGGGAAGTGGGAGGGAAGCATGGAGAGGGCTCAGCAGGGGATGTATGAAGTCTTGATTTCTCATCTTTTTTTTTTTTTTTTTTTTTTTTTAATAAAGCTTTTTGCTTTTGGAGCATGTATAACACACAGTCCAGGTTCCTTGCAGAAATGTTGGTTTGTGGGGTTGAAGTTTGCCTGAACCAGGGATGACAACAATTTAACTTCCCTGTATGGCAGATGCAGCCCATACTGTGTGCAAACACCGTCGCAAGAGTTTGGAGAACTGGTTTGGGACTTGAAAAATCTGAGTGAACTCCTAGTGCTGCCACAGCTGTTTGCTCAACTGTGTGGGGATGTGGCTGGGGCTCTGCACAACACCTGGCTCAGTAGGACCCTGGGTTTGGTTATGACCTGCAGGCTGTGCTGCCATAGAAATAATAATCACATCATTACAGCCCATAAATGCAATGGTGCTTGGAAGGCTGAGAGCTTCAGGCAGCTCCTGCTGTGTATATTTGTCTTCAAAGGCGGGGCAAAGTTAACAAGGGTTTAAAAAAATAAATAAAACAGGGCTGTGAAGGGCTGTGACTAGTCCAGTTATTTGCACACACACAAAATAGCAATTCATTTGGTTCATGGGTTGATGAGTCACTGGAGCTTGACCAGCCAAAGGGTAGACACCAAGCAAAGGATAGGTATAATCACAGGGGCTTTATGGCTCAGCGAGGCGTGTGGGAAGCCCCCCTCTTTCCAGTCAATTCTGTTAGTTTATGTAATTTCTAGACATCACCTTGGGGCAGTGTCAAGTGCAGTGTAATTACTGCTGTGATCGGTGTTGCTGACTTTGGCTGTTAAATGTTAATGCAACATATTAAGATATGTTTGCCTGCAAGCAAAGTCCTGCCTACCTGGTATCCCCTAGACTTTGCTCTCTGGGATTATTTTAAAGACAATTTAGTGACTTGGAGCTCTGGAGGATTTGGAGATGGTATCAGATGTGCTGGGGTTCCATAATTAAATGGCTGGAGACAAGAGGCAGGGTGGTAACAGCTCTCCCCTCCTCTCAAATCCCAGCCAAAGAAGCATGGACACTATGCGGAAGGAGAAATCCAGGGAACAGGACAGGCACAAGGTCTGGGCACTTTTGCAGGAGCTGTGCGCTTTTCCTCCATCCCTTGTTTCACTGAATTCCTGCTGCAATGCCCTCTGGGATAAAAGCAAATGCCTCTTTTAGTTAACTTCCCTGCTCCCTTTCTTTAGAATCCATAGAGCTTTTTGTACAGACAGGTTGAGAACCAGTCAAGAGCCATTTAATTCTTCCAAGTTTGTGTTCAGGTGGATAAAACGCCGGCCAGAGAGGCTGAAGAGACCGAGAGACTGCTGCATGAACACAGTGTCTCTACCTGCTCATATTGCCAGACTGCAAACCTCTGGGGGATGTTCGTGCCTACACCATAGCACATCCAGAGATGCTCAGATCTCACAATGGGGATCTGAGTGCAATTATAACAGTTCATAAATTCAGGTTTTCCAGCTGAAATAAAATGTTTCAGAGCTACTGAGAGCACTATGCTTTCATAATCACTCCCCAGAGGTGGTTCAATGAGCTCAGCTAGGCTGCCTGATGCAGCACCCATGTCCTCTCCTCATTTTCTAGTGCTGCTCAGATCTCTGCTGTGGTCTGCAGGCAGAGCATGGGATGTCCTGAGCAATCCTCAGTGGAAATACGCTCAGAAGCCTGGCTGGGTTGACGCTCGCCACAGGAGCATGGCCAAGGGATGTCACCAGACTGTCATTTCTAGGATGTGGAGGGTTCTTTCTACTTCTCTTGCTTTGCAGATGAATGCATAGCAGCGTGCTCTGCTTTTTCCCTGGAACTACATTTGTTTAATTTTTAACGTTTTTTGAATGTGTATTGCATGCTTGGAGCTGAGAAAGCTTTTTTGTCGGGAGAATCTGGTGCTTGACTGTGCAACAGCAAACATCACAGGAACAAATTTCTCTTGTATTTCTGAAGGTATTGGAAGCAGAAAAGGGTGTGAATTTAAATGAAGGGAAGGAGAATTAAACCACCAATTACTACAGACTCTGTCTCTTTCTGAGTTTCTTATCCATCCTGAGCTATCTGACCAACAGGTGCCCAATTTTTAAAATTGCCTGGTCTTTCTCCACCAGACACAACACAGCTAAACGAATACAGCAGTGGGGTGACAATAGCTCTTCTGCAGCTTAACAGTGTTCTAACGCAATTTTAGAGGCTAGCATTTATGGCTTGAAGATAGTTTTGATGGGAAAAGGAGGAAAAATCCATTATACAATGCCTTGTGTATATTTCTCAGCCTGGAAGGCCCTTGATTGCATAGACAGCAAGGCTCTGCTCCTGCAGAGAATGACATACAGGAAAAGGTGTGCCTTCATTGGCAGCTCTGAATGTTATCCGTATGGGTCAGATCATCTATCTAGATAAACTATCAATTTTCTTCTATAGTTGCAGCATTGTAGCATACAAACATCCATTAACAATGACAATAATACTTTAATTTTAA
This sequence comes from Falco peregrinus, assembly GCF_023634155.1. Lineage (NCBI taxonomy): Eukaryota > Metazoa > Chordata > Aves > Falconiformes > Falconidae > Falco > Falco peregrinus. The sequence goes on from NC_073723.1 coordinate 122,446,162, forward strand.
ATTCCAATAGACCTACATTTATGTCAGAGTGTTTCCAGCACTACACAAGGATGGCTAGATAGTCAGATAGGCTGATGGATATTCAGTTATGACCAAATAAAGCTGATATGTAGTATTTATTTCTCACAGAGCAATTCTATAAAAAATTGATTGAAAAAGGAGGGAGAGCTTTGCCACCTAGAAAACCCATCCCCTTTCCTTGAAATGCAGAAATCACTTCTCTTTTTCCCTCCTAAAAAAACCCCAAATTTCATGGCTTTTGAAAGTTTAGTGCTCCCAGGTTTTTGCTCTGAATTTTTAGGCCAATAGCATATTATCTGAAGACAGGAATCTTCCACCCTAACTTCAGCCGTGTGAAAATTAAACACCTAATCAAAGCTGAGTGTTGCTACAGAAGGAAAGACCACATCCTCTGGATAGACGTGCCCCAGACCCCACCTAAACCGCTTATCCTTCACAGCCTCGGGACAGACAGGACCTCTTTCCGCAGATGCCAGTCTCTCCATGGCTTGGAAGAGAAGCCCAGAGAGCCAGTTAATTGAAAATATCATGAATGCAAAAGCCCGTTTAAAACCTGATGAATAGGAAAACTCTGTGTGCCGGACCTGAGAGGCATGAGTTTCTCCCACCTGTGAGGACCTCAGGTGCTGCAGGGCAGGGGGGTTTGCACGGGGGCTCAGGGGCTGCTGCCCCCATGGTCCTGCACTCTCCTGCTCATGGGTCACAGCCCTGCATCAGCTGCATCCTGCTCTCCATCCAGGACACCTCATCCTCTTATCTGCCTCCTCTCACTGCCTGCTGGGCACCAGGAAAGCCCTGCTAAATCTGCAGAGAGATGTGGGTTTGGGTGAGGTTGCCAGGCCTTCTCCTGCTTTTTCACCATGGCTTTTAGGATCTCTCCTTTAGGGGACTCCTTTCCTTTTCTTCGCTGCACCTTCCCCCTCTGCTGGTGGCTGAGATGTGGACCAAACCTCACCATAGGAACATTGTATCTGAAAGGTGGAAAAGTGCATTAGCTAAGACCAAGCTTTTAGGGGAGGGACCCTGCCCAGAGGGAACCCTCTAGGGAGATCACAGTCCTCAGGGGAGCAGGGCTTGGTCAGAATCCAGCACAGTAAAAAAAAAAATGGGGCTTGCTGGAGCCAGGCAGTAGACAGAAACCGAGGGAAATATTTTTCTAAGTATGTGGTTAGCAATTTTGTCATTTAATTAACCATTGCTTTTAATAGGCTTGCTGTGTCACCGCTTGACTTGCACAAATTGTTTCATTCACATTACTGGAACTGGGTGTATGGTGTAAGTTCCTTGCACGGATTTGGCCTTTTCAAATGTGGCTCCAGGCTGTAATTCTTCTTCTTCCTTACAAATACAGGTCCCTGTAGTATTTCCAAGGCTCATTAGGGCATGTGGATAATGGGATATTTTTATCCACGATAATTAAGTAATTATTACATGTAATATAGAGAGGGGTCAGTTGTACCCAGCCTGCTTCCATTTGCATTGTAGCAAGGAAGAAAGGCAGGCTTTGGTGTATTTTGTTTTCTTTTCTGAAAGACAGATCCATTTAAATCTCATTTATTATTTATTGGTCTCTTTGTCACTTTGGTGCAAAATTAACCTCATTAATATCAAGGTCTCAGGAAAACAAAAGAAAAAAAACCCACAAAACATCTTAGGTGTGATTTTATTCCCAGGTTAACACTCTCCTGTCATCAGGAGTGGAGAATCCATAGTTAACCTTCATCAGAGCCTGCGAGCGGGTCCTGTTGCTCCCATGGGCACGGGGACTGGGACGTTGCCCGAGCTGGGGTGCTGTGGGGTGCCGGATGTGGTTTCAGCTGAGGGGTTCCCACTCCCATCCAAACCTCGGGAGCCTCCAGGATGCTTTCCGTAGCTTCGATCTCCCTCTTGTGGCTGAAGATCGTGGGCACGGGGTGTACAGTCCAGGCTCTCACCTCAGAGTTTCGGGGGTCATGGACCAGGAGCTCCATGGACTCTTCTTCATCAGCCACTGGCACCCCAAGCCCCTGGGGGAAGGGGGATTTTAAGCTTTTTTTGGGGGGTTGTTTTTTTTTTGTTTTTCCCCTAGCGAAATGAGGCTTATACAATTTTTTCTCTCTTCCATGCTCCTGTGGTCAGTTCTGAACCCATTAGCCGTTTGCAACTACATATGACAGCTAGCAGCAAGGGTGCAATGCTTTCATGGACTTGATGGATTTGGGAAATTCCTGCCTGGGTCGGGCTGTGCTGCCTGGATCGGCCCTGGCTGGGCTGAGCTGGGGCTGATCTGCACCCACAGCTTGGAGCTGGGCATGCTGGGCGCTCCATCTCCTTACGCTGGTGCTTAAGAGACCCAGATGGGATGGGGATGCTCAGAGGAGGAGTGAGGGGCTGCTGGCAGGAGCTTGAAGGTGCTGTGGCTGCAAAGGCTGGAGCTGTGTGAGACAGAAAAGGAAGGAAAGTCCTTCTGGCACAGTGTGTGCTTGCAACCCCCCCAAGTTTCTTTAGTTTCCCCACTGATGTAGTAAGTGAGCACGCTGCTGGTGTGAGTAACCGCTAGACCAACCCTGGGCTGGGAACACAATAAGCAAATGTGATTGGAGCTGGTGGGTCAGCACTGGCAAATGATGCTGGCGGTGAGGGAAAGGTGTGCTCATGGCTTGATGAAGCAGCATGTGGTTTTCCCTATTGATGTCTCTGTAGACAGCAGGATAATTGTCTCTCTGGAGTTATTGCTTGGTATTACTATGAGTCCTGAGATGTAGGGGGTCTGTGAGCAATCTTGGGGCTGACCCCTCCCAAAGGCCATCATACCTCCCCAGATAACCTCATGGCATGGGCACATGCACCAGGTGCACACCTGGCTGTGCTCAGTAAATGAGAAGCATTATTGTACAGCATCTACACACACTTTTCTGTCTATAAATCTCCCAACTCCATTAAAGGACTTCTGGTACAGGGGTCGTGTTCCACAGCTGTTGGGGAAAGGGGCTTTCCAACACGTGGAGAGATGCGCAGGTAAGAGTCACACCAGAGCACCTTGTTTTGACCCCTCTCCTTGCTGGGTCTTACTGTCTCATGCCTCCTTGCCTTGAACAGGCTGAAATTTAGATGTGGAGATTTCAAGGATTCCTAGAAATTCAGTACTGTGAAGCCCAAACACCTTAGGGAATACCATCTTTCCCTCCTTGTCCCCCAGAAGCTGTCCTCACCCATCTCTTTGCATGGGCAGCTCTTCAGTGGCCATGGGGAAGGTTCCGGCCCCGCTGGGCACTGCCCATCACGTTAAGTGTCCAGGGTCCCACATGGGGCCTTTTTTTGCATGGCTGTGACACAAATGGCCATCTAGCATCCCATTTCCAGATCCATCCTCTCTAGTTTAAAAGGTCTGTTGGGGATCATCAAACAGCAGAGCTGTGAGGGAACATTTTCACTGAAGAGAAATCAAGGATATAGCCAAGAGGAAAAAAAAAGGGGGGGGGGGGGGGGGGGCAGCAAACAAACCCAAGAAATGGGGAGGAGCTATTAAGTTTGAGGTATTAAAACATAAAACCATTTCCACAAAGAAGGATTGGATAAGTGCCTGAAGACATCTGAAGTAGCCCCATTACACATACCACATTTTAAATCTTTTTCCAAAGAATATGCTTTTTACAAAAAAGGGACCTATGTGGATTTAGCTTGTAGAGAAGATACAGATTTAGTGGAATATAACTGAAGTTTTCCAGGAAAATCTTTATGTATCTAGATATTTGTATAAGTGTGTGAGTGTCTGTATCTGTACCTCTGTAGGCTTTTGCTTTGGCTAACGACAAAAAGAGATGTTGGAATTATAAATTGGATGTAAGATCAGTGAAAAACCTTCCTCACTTCCTTGAATTCTGTCACCCGTTCAATTATTTATGGTTCTGCCTTGCCTTTTCAGACCACTTGGGCTGACCTGCCCAGCTTGTTTCATAACTCACATGTAGTAGTTTGATTAAATGGCATTTCTGGGAAGGGAAAGTAAATTTGTTTAGCTATCTATATGAGCCAGACTAAATCTCCAATAGTCTTCATTAACAAGGTAAGAATATATCACTTATCAATTCCTCCACCCCACTGACAACTCGTGGAAAAGTATTTCCCTGGGATCTGTGAATCTGAGGCCCCACCACGTTGCAGGCTGTTAATATTTATGCATGAAAGGATTCAGACATGCTATAAGAAGCAAATAAGTTCCCTGGCATTATGTTCTTTTCCATAGACACAAAGAGAAAAATGCGTGTTTGCAAAATATCTATTTACAGCCTAGGAGACCTTTTATTTCAGTTTCAGGAAACAAGCACAAATGAAATCTCCTGGGAGGAAGGGAGAGCAAGTCTGTATCCCAGCCAGCCTGAGAGGGGACATGCACAGCACAGGATTTGGGCTAAAACCCTCCCACCTGAAGGGTAAGATTTTAAATGCCTGACTTAGGAAAGAGAAATTTCAGTATCTAAATCACCTGAGCTGGTCTCCCTCAGCTCATTGAATAGGGAGCAGAAAGAAACAGGCAGCTCCAGAGAGTGATTCATCACATCCCAAGACAGGTGTCAAAAATAGGGTAGATGAATTGTGTTCTGGCAGTGCTTTTGTCTTGCTTATTGACAACAAGACAACATGAGGAGTCATGTAAGATGCTCAGATTAGGGTGGATGAATCCCGTGGGTAGCAAAGACAGAAGCTTTTAGTGCAAATAAAGCAGCCACCAGGCACATTCGGGGATGCAGGATGCAGAAATGAGGGTGGTAACCTCGGTTTTCTGTCCAGCACATCCACTGCTCTTGTGTTTGCTGAATATTAGGAGACCAAGATATTTCTTTCTTTTAGCTTTTTCCAACAACTGCAGACCCCAGCACTTTGTCCAGCAGAACAGGGGTCTGTTATACTGAACTTCCACTTTCTGCTAATGGGCTTTTTATCTCCTCATTGCAGAGCACTGTCTTTTTAATGGCAGAGCCAAGTGCCAAACCCACCACAAAGCAGAAGCAAATATACAGGCTGCCGTGCAATTCTTTCCCCATAAATGAAACAGAGATTGCAGATAGCCACTAGCCCTAGTGAGTGAGCTATTTCCACACCCCATGTTATCTGGATCCTCGTGACAACTGGGAAGCTGTAGGTTAAAGCACAGGAGAGTTGGCTGTGGGTGTGTGCGGGGTTGTATGAGAGATGGTTTGTCTTTTAGCTGCAAAGATACCTTCACAGCTCAGCCAGATTGTTCCTGTCTCAAGAGGTGTTTAGAAGCTCTGTTCTTCTAGATTCACTGCAAATATTCAGAAAAAGACAGCTCTTGCACCAAAGAGCTTACATTTGACATGGAAACCAGGAGATGAAGCATTTTCCTTGAGCTGGCAGCATGGGCTTATACCGGGGTGGGCACCAGCCTGACTTGAGTGCTGCCTGGAGGGCAGCAGCATGGCATCACCCCCATTTCTGCTATTCCATCTGGCATAGGAGTCAACTCCTCCCATCAACAGCCTGCAGCACATATCCCCACAAACCCCACTGCATCCTTGACAAGCCGCTTGGCCTCTTCCCTGGCAGGGCTGGAGTCTCCCCTGATCCCCCCACCCTCATGGCTGCTTTCCATCTGTCTCTGTTGGGATGCAGCGCCTGATTTGCCGATCTGTGTATCATTATAGCATTTGATTTCTTCTTGGTGTATTCTGAGAAACTGGAGCTGCCCTGCAATTAATTAATTCCCTCTGCCTTACACCAAATGTGCTCTGCTCATTAGCAGTGCTAGCTGCAGAGGCATTCAGGGTGTCAGCAGCAGCAGCATGCCCTCAGCTTGGGCTCTTGAAGTGCTCCCCAAGCACAGAGCAAATGTCACCACTCCCAGGAGAAAGCAAACAAGTGCTAGGTTCCAAAAGCAAGTGCTGGATATCTAAGGTATGGATACACTGAGTCCTGCTGAGATGGAGTGTAGCTGTCTTGGCAGCATACAAGAAGGCTAGAAAAGCTCCCTGGCTTACCTGCAACAGGGCTGTATGCAGGGGTGGTGTAAAGGTTTTATGGGGCAACGTGGGAAGCTGTGCCTGCCTCTGCCAGAGCTGAATTCATCCCTTTGGCAGCAATTTTCTGCACTGAAGGAGTCTCAATGCTTTCATTTCCTCAGTTCTCCTGCTGACCTCCCTCTCCCCAGCATTTCATTCTACAGAGGCACAGGTATAATCGTAATTCTGTCATCTCTCTCAATAATAGCCTTGAGCTGGTCCAACACCGGTTCATCTCTGCCTGGCTGGTGACATTTCCACAAGTCTTGAGTGTATCTAAGCTGTAAATCCAACCTCCCTCACCCATGTTCATAAGCTCTTTCTGAGTTTCACCAGCTAGCTATGCTGCATGTACCTGAAATGATTCAATCCATTAAAAACCCTTTAAAATGTTATAATGGAGACAGAGCAGTCAGAAGATCTCTCTGTGTTCCTGGCGTGCATGCATAGGCTTATTATGAGTCATTCCTTGCTCTGAGCATCAGGCTAACCAAAGAGGACAGAGATTAGAAGAGTAAACGAAAACCCAGGGGAATGAATTGCCTCATGAGGAGGGCACCATGTCTGCCCATCACCTAACCCTCTACAGCCAGCTGAGAGGGCTGGACACCTCCGGAGGGCAATTCCCCATCTGAGGGAGGTCTGAAGTTTGGTCACATCAGTCCTAATGCAGGAGCTGTGGCAAATGATCTGTCTTTGGAGAACAGATTTCATGGGGAAGGTGGGAGGACAGTCCCACGCAGGCAGGTCAGACAAGTGTCTTGAGGGTTCTTTCTCAACCGTGTGGAGTTCAGAGTGAGCCCAGAGCCCCACACCATGCTCGAGGGCTGTGCCTTGCTCCCACAACCATGCTGCCATACCAGTGGGGCTTGTGGTACAGGATGGAATTAAAGAAGAGTATTTCTCTTCCCTCTTTTCCCACAGTTTATCTGAATCCCTAAGGCAGGGAGGAAAGAGAGAGGCAGGTCAGAAAAAGACAAATTCTTCAAGGTGACCTCTCATGAGTAAACTTCAGCAGATGAAGAGGGATAAAGCTAATTGAGTGACTGTTTAAGAAGCTTCTGTTGTCCCTTGTGCTTGTGAAGAAATTGCATTAAATTGTTAAAGGATCTTTGCCACACAAGTTACTATTGAGATGCATTTTGCTCTGCTACCTAATCTGCTGCAGAGGCACATGAATGACAATGGGCTGCTGCAGTCTTGGGGGGGATACAAAGGTGCCAGTGTCAAAGTCCTCTCAAGGCTTAGTGGAGAGGGCTCAGAACTGGATCCCACATGACACTGAAATGCTCTGTCTGGTTTGGATGCTGTCAGGGCTGGCACTTGCGCCCCTGCATAACAGCATGCTTGTGCCAAAGTGACTTTTATTCCTCTGGGTCTTGTGCTGCAGTGATCCTGGGTTTCTTCTTTTTAAATCATTATTGTAAGCATCGTGATCCTATGGGCTCAAAGCTACTTGTAAAGGTTGCACAGTACTTATAGACGCACGGTATCCAGACAATCTGCACTCAAATTATCGGTCTCTTTTGATGGGCTCAGTTAGAAATGCTGCCTCCTGCTTAATGATGGAAATCTCATCAGCTAGCTCAGGTGAAGATGGTGGTGCTGCAGATAGACCTGCTTGGCAAGATGATACCCAGTTTCCCATCTCTTGGCTTGGGCTCTGCAGGTACTCTATGACAGAAGTGGGGCTTTTCTGTGTCCTAGCTACATGGAATATCTCCGGATTTCCCCCTTTCTGATTTCCAGGCAGAGGCATGTGCTAGTCCAATTTAATTTCTACATTAAAATTGCACCTCAAGGGTTTCCATCATAGTTGTTTCCAGCTGATGCTTTTATGATTTTAGTCGCATGCACGTTATTAGTTTTGAACAGGTCAGATATCTGACAGAAATGAAAATGCCTTTATTTGTAAGCGTGGTACACGCTCTGTGACACAAACCCTTCCATAGCTGGTGTGGGGCTGCTCAAGAGCTTGGAGGATTAGGAGATGGCATCAGGACTCGTACAGATATAAATGACTTTAATATGCTTTGACACACACCTTGGTAAATAAGCCTGGTGTGTTGCCAAGGTGATGCTCCTTTGTTGCTATGACTATATCAAATAGCCATGGTTACTTCTTACGGGTTGCACTTGGAGAGACTTATTTTTGAAATGTCCTTTTAATAACTTGTGACACTAATAGAATGATAGGAATTCTGGACACGAATAGGATTTATGTGATACACACTGTGAGCTGTTGCCATTAACATATGCTGAAGGCTTTTCTGTAGGACAAACTACTCTGGACCCAGCATTGTTCTGCTTATTACCTCTGCTGACTGTTCTCGAGTCCCACCACTGATAGGTTTGGCCCTTGTCATCTACTGCTTCCTTCCACCCATATCCAGACTAGATATATCTTGGCTATTCTTTTCCCTAATTTTAATTCTAGTTGTGCAATGAGAGGGGTGGTAAGGTTTTTTTATTTCCAAAAGTTGTAAGCATTCAGAGAAATAAGTCAGAACAATTATTTTGCATTTAAAGACACTTTTCTTCCATTAGCAGGCACAGGTAGTAATTGGTGTAATATGTCCAGGAGCTGGAAGTTGATAAAGCCTTGTTGACTTCAAAATGTGCTTTTATTTCAGGCTGTTTTGCCTGAGCTTTGCAATTCTGGTGAAATGTGTGGCTGGAAAGCGGTTGACAATTTGTTTCTTTGCAGTTGTGCCTAACACATCACTGCAACTTAATTACCCTGTTCAATTTAGCCCTGACTTTTATATTCTAATACTCAGAGAGTATTTACATGCCACACCAAAACATGTAACTCGGACATCACAATGAGAATTTGTTCCACTTGACTGCAATAAGCTGGCAGTTCTGAGCTGAAATGCCTGGGAATGGATTTTCCCAGGAAATCCTGATGCTGCGGCTCTGTATTGCCCTCGGAGTGGGAATTAGTTTAGAAATGGAATTTTCTGGAACAAATCCCCTGTCTTTATAACTAACCTCTCTAATCAGTGAACAGATAAGAGGTTAGGACTTCTGTTCCCCACCCTGTTGTTGATTTGCCATGTGAAGAGCAATTTATCATCTGGGCACATTTCTTTCCCATCTGTGAAACAGGTAACAAGTCGATACCATCCAGTAATGTCTCCAGGCATAGTTAATTGATAACAATAACAATAACAACAACAACAACAACAACAACAACAATAATAATAATAATAATAATAATAATAATAAAGCTATTTGTGACTGAGGATGCAAAATGGTGAAGAAAAGCCCGCTGTATTTCCAGACCCACAAGAAGAATTTCCTCCTCAAGACCGGATCTCATCAGGCTCTTAGTGGGATGTTCTTGTCTGGCTGTTTTTGGTGGACAGTGCTCTCCTTTTCTTTTTTCGTAATAATGAAGATTCTAAGAGTTTACAGCCAATTTTCTGCAGTGAAAGGAATGCCTTTCTTCTTTAGAAATGAAGGGGTTTATTGCTTACTGAAATGTTTCCATGGGGTTGCCTGAGCACATGGATAATGTGCGTATATGTACAATCTCCACAGCAAAGAAGCTCTTCTGCTCAGTCTAGCAGTCCTGTGCATCCATCCATTCATCACTCTGGAACCTGGGCAGCCCCCCATCCCAGATGTACTGTTTTCCTGAGGAGGTCTGGCCATGGCCTTGCATCTATGTCTTTCTCACTCTCCTGCAGTCTATTCCCTTATTCACCTTAGGATCGTGCCAGCATTTCTCATGGACATTTCCAAAACAGTATCTCACAGTCAGCTTGTGATAGCTGAGCACACTCTGGGATTCTCCTCCTTGCTCAGCTCCAGCTTAGGGTAGAAATTCCAGTTCTCAACCTCCTGAATACACGGACTTTATGCTATTAAATTTAATCCCATTTCTTTTACTGCATTTTTCAAAGCTATCCAACATATTTCTAATTCCAAGAAGTGGAAGTGGGACTCATTTTCTTGCTGTCCACGGGTCTGTATTAGATCTATTGAGGGAACCAGTTCTGAAACACAGCTGGAGAAGATCAGGTGTATTTGGTACTGTCACCACCATCTCTTTACAACATAAATGATGACACACGCGTGTTTGAATCAGGGCACATGAGTTTGCCTATGCTCCAAATTATGGCATATGGCGGTACTGAAATAAGCCAGTTTATGTCTGTAGAAGATTGATTTGAAATTGATTCATTTCTATCACAATACTTTTTTCTTTTTTAAATGTAGAAGAGCCTTTGTGTGTCTAACTGTCCCTGAACTGGAATGGCTAGAGGGATTGTGTTCAAATCATCCATTAAAAACAATATCCTGGCAGAGGCCAAGCATGAAAAATTCAGTCCAAAAGATGAAAGGTTCAGAAAATGTTAGGAGTTCATGGAAAGAGAGATTTATAAGGGTTTGTAACCTATACAAGAGTTGCCATAAGCAATATGCACGATAACACACATAGGGCCAAAGCTCCCATCAGCTTTAAAGGAAATTGGATTAAAGCTTTAAGCCTAAATCCTCATGACTAATCAGCCATGCAAGACACCCAAACCACCACAGTATCCTTCAAGTGGCTGTTTTACTTCAGAGATTGCTGCTGCTGGAAAATCACTGGGTTAATTCCTTAGCTCAGGTGGCAGAAATGGGAATCCTGAATGGGAAAGACCTTGTATTTGATCCCCACTGAGAATCCAGATGGAGGAGTGATGCCTTTCCTCCTTCATGGGAGTGAGTAGTGCTCTGGAAGATGCTGTACGTGATGATAAGCTGCATCCCTACCAGAAGTCCTTCTGGATGGCATGAACAGGGACGGAGAGCTGCTTTCAGAAAGCCCTGCCATGATGAAAGAAAAAGAGGTTACAACAATTAATAAATGTTATTTATAAAGCACTTCCCGCACCAAAAGCCTTTTGGGAGCAGCATGAACCATTAAAATAAAATCCAATTATAAAACCCAATCACAATTAAATTGTTCGTATCCCTCCATGGGAGCCCTGTCTCAATCAGTCACTCTGTCTCTCTCCTATGGCCACGCTGCAGAGGAGGTTCAACTCATTTGTTTGTGGCACCAACAAGAGAACCCTCATTATCTGCATATTATAAAGCTGTATGGGCTAAAGTATTGAGATTAATATGAAATAATTATCTCTGATGAAAGTTATACCTCACTCGGAACAGCTGGGACTTGAATAGGATGCAACTGAGACTTGATTACTGTGTCATTACAGTATTAGTGCTGTGTACAGTCATTGTCATAGAGCTCCAAAATGCCTTTGATATGATTACATTTTAATTGAACACTAGCCATGCTAGGGTTTGATGGCACTGCAGCGCTGGGGGTGGTAACTTTATTGTATGATTTTTGTTTTGGTTTTGTGATAAACCCCTTAGCATTTAAAAAGCAATCCTCAAAGGGGCCCTTTTCTCCTGAGAAAGCTGTAAAATGCAGATCAGTGTTGTATCTGCTTGATTTTACTCCAGAAAATGGCAAAATCAGGGTTGTGATAGATTCCTACCCAATGAGGGCTTCACATCTATCATGAGGCTGTATGCTGTAGCCACATGGAAAGTCAGTGACAAGTGGGAAAGAGAGAAGGTCCAACTGCGGCCACACCAGGATCCCAAAGCCTTGTCCCAGAGGGGAATCTTCACCGAACTGTGCAGTAGGTGGAGCCCCTCCATCCCAGACAGCAGAGCTATACGTACCCCAAACCCTTCTGTGAAATGGGGAGCGGATGCTTTGCTGTGCCACCCACAGGTCAAAATGCCTTCAGAGTTACTAATAGAAAAGGAGACCTTAAAGTCATTAAAATCAGATTTCCATTTTATAACAATTAATGTCACATGGTTTAATAAATACCTTAATGAGGAATTACCCTTCTTAACATCTGACTGACTGAGGCCTGAAGGTTTATGGTTAACTCTGAGCTGAATATATTTCACCCACTAGCACTGTTTGGAGGACAATGGTTAAGGTTATGTTCTCAATGATATATGCAACCATGCTGTGATTTGCATATAGAAGTCAGATTTAATTTAACCTCTTTTTTTGGTAGCATTTTGTAGCAGAATGGAATTATTCATACAGCATTTAAGGACCTGGAAAGAAGGAGAAAAAAATTTATAACTGACCCGAGAGATGGACCTACTTCATTCAGCATGGCAGAACTAACTCTCCGCACACATCCAGAGCTGGGGCCTATGTGGATTTCCAACGGTGTGTTAAGAAGTGATGAGCTACCTTAGGAAATGAAATGCAAATTCACAGCACCTGCCTTGTTGTTGGACAGAAGCTGGATGGTGCCCATGGCGCTGGAGTCAACTCCCCTGGAGCTCGGGGGCTCTTGATTCTGGATCTGAATTTGAACTTGAGAGCTGGCCCTGTGCAATAACTCAGTCTCAACTCCTGTTTCAGAACCTCCATAAAAAAGATGGGGGTGTCCTACACAGCACTCCCAAGATTTATCCCAACTTGTTCTCTCAATATGAGTCATCAGAAATCATGACTGCCATGTGGAATTACATTAATTTGTTCCTAGTGGAGCCAAGAATAGAGCTGTTCCTATAAGAACTGTTGGTCTTTTCCACAGAGGGAACAAAGTATGACATTATCAAGCCAATTTTATAGATCAAATAATTTAATTTGAGTTCGAATTAATCTTAAACAGACATACCTGCTTTTGCCAATGAGCTGGATAATATAATCCAGCCACAACGCTGCTCTCCTGCCTCTTGCTCACCCAGCATGTAAGACCATGACCCCATTTTGCAGGGCCCATGCCCACTCCCACAAGAAAGGTGCATATGTGTATGTGTGCCCCATAACACACGTGTGACAGAAAGCATCATGTCATGAGGCCCTGCTATTAAGTTATCTCATTCACTCAGCTACAGGAAAGCTGCTCTCAAACCTCGTTGCTTTGAGGGCTTTTTTGCTTTCCAGTCTGAATTGTTTCATGGCTGCTCCATCCCCACTCCTTCTTGTGCCATGCTGTCCTTTCATTTGAGCAGCTCTTCTCCCTCCCCGGAGTCCAGCTTCCATCTATCTTCATTTTGCCAAGCCAAAGCTGGTGCTGCCCCACAGAGGCGCTCCCTGTCTCCACAGCCGCCTCTCCCTGTCCTGTTCTGAGGCCACCCCGGGGCCAGGAGGACTCTATGCTCTTCCCAGAGGTGGAGGGCTTTCTGACCTTCATTCTGCTGCCAGGTACTCGCACGAGTGGAGGAACAGCGCTACAGCTAGGGCATAATGAATTTTAAAGAAGGCGACTTGAATCCTTGTCACCCATGCGGACAAGTTCCCACCTTCTCTCTTGCAGTTATTGGGACATGGGGGTGGGCATTGCTTTTGTCCTTCATGCTTGGGTGATGGAGAAATAAATCTTGTAAATCTTACTAAAAAGAACAACAAAGAATACCCTCCTTTTTCAAAAATCAAAAGCTATTTGAAGATAGTGCCTTATGCCAGGATTCAGTTGGTTTATAACATTCCATTACTATTTTTGACATCTGGTAAAAAACATAATATAACAACTCAGGAATGAACAACTGGGTCTTCTAGAGGCAAACATGAGTTATGAGTAAAATTTACTGCTTAGCCGGAACACTTCTGAATGTTAACAATACTACAGAGCCAGAGAAGGCAGACCACGTGTGCCAGTTTATTAGCTTAAAAATGAATATCTAGGCTTTCTGCTCTCATCAAAAGCAGCCCAGAGTAAGATCAAGCTCTTAAGCTTTCTAAACATAACTCAGCTGATAGCTGGTTGCAAACCCATAGGACCTTTCAGTGTGGAAAAACTTGCCCAAAACTTTATTTTAGCTCATTCATCCCTAGATATGTTGGCTTTGGTGGTTTTAATACAGACTTAGCAAATGATTCTTTATCGTACCAAAAAACCCTATATATATATTCTCTGGCACATCAATAAAGAGTTACTTGATACAGTCAGCAGAGGGAATACTTTACTCAGCAGTAATAAAGCAGAGACCAGTAAGAGAGGGGGATGATGGGCTCATGGGAAGGGAGGGAGAGCGGCATCAGGCCTGAGTCAGCTCACACAGCTCTGGAGCTTTCCCCTTTGCTACCCTGCTGCACAGTGCGGTTGCATGTGCTGAAGGCCACCGGGCCCAGAGAAGGAAGGTGCAAGGGCTGTGAGCAATGCTGGCATGGAATTTCACAGATTTCCTGCACTTAAATGGGTCTCAAACCATTCACAGAGATTTCTCATCCCTCCTGCATGCGCAAAGCGAAGGATGCCGAAGGATGCTCACCCCTGTGGCTAAGCCCATCTGGCGGAGCTGGGCTGTGGACTTAAGAAAACCGACTCAAAGATTTGAGGGATTTTTTTTTATTTTCTTCTATTTCTATTGGCTTTTCCAAAGTCAGTCCCATTTAATGAACACAAGTTTTGCAAGATCCAGCTTCAAAGGCAGACCACTGGCAAGGGAAGGGGAAAGGAATTGACTAAAGCAAAAAATTGCAGACTCTGAGGCTTTTGCACTGATTGAAAGGTGTTAACAATTGCCTGGCCAGCAGTCTTTGCAGAGGTGCAGAACAGCCTGGAATAGTAGGACACATACTAGATGCATTAAAACGGTTTCCCTGCAGAAAACAGGGAAGTTGAAACTTTCGTTGCATAGTCACTTTTTGTGGAGTGTTTCCATTTTTGTCAACAAACACACAGAAAAACATTTTTAACTGTTCAGCTTCACACTGAATGTCTGACAACAAAATTAAAAATCCTGAAGCTGTAGCCCTGGCATCATCCTTTACATCAGGCTTTGGATGGTTTTATTTGGAGTCCAAAAGAGATTATGCAATGAAAATCAGCATTTCTTCCACAAGTAGAAAAGACACTCATCCTCTGCTCAGTTAACACACTTACTCATTAATTATTTTTGCCATAGCATTTTAGGGAAACATATGCACTACTTCTCTCCATATACATGCACAGCCATGAGCCATTTAGCCTTGATCTAACTCAACAGATGCAATCCCGTGCTCTTCTCACTGTGCAAATTACACCTCAATAAATATTTTCAAGGTTTCTGTATCTTCTGCTTTGAGATTTCAGTGTGATGCTCATCGAGTGAATTCTCATGAGACCAGATGCTGCAAAATTTATAATTGGAAATGCACATAGCCGTCATGGCCCTCGTGTTGCAAGGCGGGGGAACTAAGCCCACAAAAAAGCTGCAAGCCTGTAGAAATGACTGCAGAGCAATGCCTGGAGGCACTACCTTCCCAAAGGTTTCAGGAAGGGGGAAGCTGGAAATCAGCTCCTCAGCTAGAAAGCTGTCACCATGGGGCCAGAGAGTTGTAGGGGACAAAAAATGTCCATCTACATGGAAAGCCAAAGAGAATCAGCTTACCATGTGGCCCTCATTTGCTTGGATAAGATTTATCTACAGATTAAGGTGATTTAATATACATGGATCTATATGTGCTGAGTGCCTGTCCTCCCATCAGAGTCAATGGAGATCTTGAGCACAATGCATTTACTTAAGCATTTGTTTGATCATTTACTTAAGCATTTCTTTGATTTGGAACACCCTGAGGGCACCCAAGACATGTACAATGGCCTGAAAAATGTGACACAGGGTCTCAGGAGAGCAGTTCTCTTCAGGAGGGATGTTACAAGGCCACATGAGAAACCTTGCCACAATTAAGTTGCACTAAATGTCTACACATGAGCAACCAGATCAAGCTTCTTGCCAGTAGCCAGTGGAGATCTGGAGACCTTTTCTTACCAAAGTGGACCCTGAGACTTCACTTTGCCTGTGACCTGGACGTGTCCCCGTGAGCAGGACACTGAGGCTGATAGTGGAGATGAGCTTGGATGTGGACTTGGAGACAAATATATCAATGTATCAGTACCTCCCATGGGGTGTCCTGCAGGGCAGCGGCAGCAGTAGAAAGGTTTGTGGATTTGCCACTAGCACAGACCAGTCCTAATGACGGAGTGCTGCTGGGTGGCTCTTGATCTTTGCAGGGAGACACACAACCCCCTTGGCTGCATCTCACAGGGCTTGCCTGCCTGGGTACCCTGCAGCATGCAGTGCCCTGGTGAATGCACCAGTGCAATCTCTAGTTTAACTTCTTATGAATTATGCTTTCTTTTGCTTCTCTCATGTTTTCCACAGAATACAACCATGATTATGACACAGCTCCTGAGAGCATAGCACAGGAGGGTATTTAAGACCATGTCCCCCTCTCTTCCACCAGACACGTTGGCCCTTAGGGGAATCCCTTGTTTTCCTTGCCTTTCTCATTGTGCTGCCTGTCTTCTGGCTCTCACCATACAGAGCAAAACACTTCCACCTGAGAGCCCCTGGGAATTCACACAGACCATTGACTAGCCAGCCCACCTCTGGAGGTACACCACTGGGCAGAGCCAGTTTAATGATGCAGGTAGCACAAGCAGAATAATGATTTGCAGCATCCCTGCATGCTCTGCCTGTAGATGTTGCTGTGGGCTGCAGCTTGCTCCAGCCCATGGCCGGTTCCTGGTTAATAAGGTGTACAAAGCTGGAGCTCGAACACTGTGGAAAAGAAATTGCCTGTGTCTTTACAGAGGATGCAGCTGTCTTAAATCAGTGCTTGCTTTTTAGGGCTCTTTCTGTTCTTCTGATGAAGCAGCATAGCAGGCATCCATCTAGCATTTCCGGGAAGTCTTAGGAGCATCTATGGTTATTGGTTGCAATGGGAATTTATTTTTTTAAATTTTACTCATCCTCATCTGAGGTTTGCTGTGTAGGATCCTCAATATCCTCCACGGGAAAAATGAATGTACATCAGCCTAGGTGTCAGGGCATTGTTTGGGTTCTATAAAAATGTTGAGCTCTTCTCAGTGCAAAACCACAACAGGCTGAATGCCTTATCCCAAGTGGGAAGCTCAACAGACATGCAACCAGCTGGGGACAAGCAAGGAGTCATTTATCCAGTGTCAGATAGGGAACTTTTCCCCAGAAAAATGTGGGGACTGAATACAGACACATGTCCCTCTGAAGTGACAAACCCATATCCCACCCCTCCTGCATCTTCTCAGACCACGACACTGCACCACAGCCACAAACCTGAGAGGAATCTGGCTCTTCAGAGACATAATCCAGATGCAGCTGGACCCGAAGTTCCCCAGTTTGGGTGCAGCACACACCAAACAAGAGATGCTTTCTTTCAAGCCAGACAGCTGGATGACCTTTGCATTTCTTACCTTGGAGGGATGGTTCATATAGGACTTTTTTTCCCTGTGATGGAAGGACAAGACGTGTCCCATATCTGTCATGTAGCTCCACATTTTCCTCCTATGCCTAATGAAGGGACACTATGAAAGCACACGCTTGGGGAAGGAGATGGGTGCCCGCCAGTACTTTTCCTCCTGAAAATTTTGCTTCAGTCATGAAAAAAAATCCCAGAAACAGTTTGTTCTGAGCAGAATCCAAGTTCCATATTTACATTTTGTCTGAAATTAATTCAGTCAGATCTTTCAAATGCAAATAGCTGGGAAAGAAATAGCCCTGGATTATTGGGGAAAGTATATACATAATCTTTTTCCCTCTTAGTGAAATAATACAGGCAATTGCTTGTGTTATAGAGCAGCTGTTTGTAAACAATCAAAAGCTTTACATTCACAGGTTGGTGAGAGGTAGAAATGTTCTTTCTTCTCATCTTTAATAAATATCAAAAACTGACACTGACCAAAGCTACTAATTCTGCTGTTAAAATCAGGTGTTACTCTCGTTTCTGTTTTCCCTCATTAGCTTCTCATTAAAAAAATACAAATCTTAGGACAGAATTGATCAAGTATTGGCAGTGTGTTTGCAAAACATGCCAGAAATAGGGCAGAACGTGCTCATCAGTGCCTTATGCCACGCCCTGCAACAGAGAGCCATCAGCCGTGTGCACTTGGTTCTTTCCCTGGAAGCTCACCTGGGATACTGGGAGGCACAACAGACCGTGTTCTCTTTTCATTTGTATGTGGTGGTTTGTAATATATATTCACATATATATCCAGCAGTAGCTTGGAGTTCTTTCCAAAGGCGATCAGAGGCTATTCTCCCGTTGTGTGGAAACTGAGGCAGCAGAAGGGGAATGACACCCTCCCAGCCATGTTAGCAAGCATCAGTGCCAGGGGCTCTCCTGCCCTCTGCCTCCTGCTGTCTGTTTAAAGGAGGATGGTTTTTTTTATTATTTTTATTCATCTAAAACCTCTAGAAGCACAGCAGATTGGTTCTGTCTGGATGTGCTTCGTTAAGCAGATGCCTTTTAACCCAATGCATCTGTAATCTTTGGCAACCAAACAAGTCCCCCGCTCATCAGTGTAACTGGATCATTAATGGGAACAGGTGCCTTGTACCTGGACACTTCAGAGATGTTTCAGGGCACATAAAGTTCCTTGTTCTTGGGAATACCTGGTGCATTTGGCAGAGAAACGAACATACCCTATCTTGCAATGACAGGGAAGTGTGGCAGCAAATAATGTTCTGCTGACTGGAGATGGTATCAGAGGAAAACATGGTAAAAGCACAGTGGATTTGGCTCCTGGATTTCCTTAGGCATTCGCAGGGCTGCAAACAGGACTCCACAGCGTTGGCATGTTAGCTTTGGTCAAGAAGGTGGAGAGGGGCTCTCTGGAGGGATGCTCCTGGCTGCCTGTGCCCGTGGCTGCCCAGCGGCCGTGCTGAGGCTGAGCTCCAGGACCTTGAGCTCCTTTGGGTGCTCGTAATGGGTGTGTGCTTGGGGTGCAGCCAGCTGGCTCACATGCGTGGGTGTCCTCCCTGTGGAAATCTGGGTGCCTGGGTGAGGGACAGTGGGGGGGGACCCATGTTGTGTCCTGAGGGAGTCAGGGTGTGATGGGAAAAGGGACCACCAGCCAGGTGCAAGCAGATGCAATGACCCAAAAGCACATGGGTTTGTTGGCAGTGGTGTCTCACCACATCTGGTCCAAAAAAGCTGTTAAAAGGGTCAGAGATGATGAGAAATTTTTGGTTTGACTCACCTCAGCCATGCAGACTGCCAGAGCCTGGTCAATGTGAAACTACCAAGGCGTTAAGGTGGAGAAGTGTGTGTGAGAGCTCTGCTTCTCCCTGGCTGTGGCATTTGAGTATGCCAGGGCATAGTACCCTTGGAAGGGCCAGTGTTTTATTTATCCAAGTTTGCAAATGCTAGTCCAAATGTTTTCATGTCAAAACCAGTGCTGGGATCCCCAGGGTGGGGCTGTCCAAATTACCACTCAGAAAATTAAAAACAAGAGTATCTCCTGTTTGTTAACAATGAAAACATTTCCATCACCCAATCTCAACTTACCTAAAATTCATTTGACAAAACTTTCTGTTTCTTTGCTTTTCCTTTTGAACAAAATGTTTTGCCCTCTTTGGTATAGGAATTTAAAAATGAAAACCCACTTATTTCACTTTACTGAGAGCAAGAAAAGTTGTTTCATCACATCTGAATTCTTCTCCCATTTGATTTTCTGAACTGACTTATATAATGAACACAGCTGAAGTTAGCAAATGTTTTCTGTCAGCTACTGGCCATTTTCATCTGCAAATAAATTCATCATGTGAGCTAATTTGCCAAGTTGTCTGGGAATCTTGACTTGCCTGTTGCTTCTGTCTTGACAGTTAATAGCAACCATGTGAGTGTGCCCTGACTTTCAGTGAAAAGGTAATAGGTTTTTAAGGTCACCACAGCTTAAAGTGAAACCAATGCATTTCATTTTTCTTGGAGCAGGGCTAGAAAGGAAAAGGAAAATATGAAACCCGCCACAGACTTAGTGATTTCACTCCATGCCTGTGAGGACCTGAATTCCTCAGAGTGTCACTCACCAGGCAACCCTCATCATTAATACCCAGTGGCAAATGAGAAGTCCCAGGAGTACAGGGTTATTCTTATAAATTAAGGTTCTGTGGAAGAGGTTGGCAAACCCAGAGCATCGGCTGGCTCAGTCCTGCAGGTTCACTGCGGTACTGGGGCAGTGAGGGCATGGGGCCAGCCAAACCAAAGAACCTTTAAAAAAGTCATTAAAAAAAAAAAAAAAGAGTGAATTTAGTTGGTAGACAAGAAATAAATATTTTGGTGTGGCCAGAGGCTCAGTGATGTCCCTATCAGGTCTGTTGTAGACTGGAAATGCCTGATGGGGACATGGTCTTCCTCCTCATTTAAATCAATGGCAATGTGATGCTTGGCATGATCTTTAGATGGTAAACATAACCCTGCTTGCATTCTCCCAAGTGACAGGTTGTCTCCCCTCTCACCCAGGAAATCCTCATGATGACAGTGAACGTCTCTGGTTTAGCAGAGAGAAGAAACTATCCCAAAGCCATTTCCTGAATTTTGGAAGGTGGTAGGATACATGCTGCAAATATCAGACTGGCATAAAACAATGGATTTTGAATAACTTGTAAGACCATAAGAAGTGCCTGGCTGGGCAGACCATTGGCCTCTGAGGGGTGGGAGCAGGACACCCCTTTCAGGGACAGCAGGAGAGCCTGGTTCCTATCAGAGGACCATTCCCTTCACATTCACACCTTCAGTCGCGGAAGGTGTCCCTCATAGCTGTTAGCTCTGCTCAGGTATCTCAGCTATCCCAGAGCTTCTCCAGTGGTACTTGGTGCCTCTCCTGAGGCAATTCAGCTGAGCACTCTGACGTTGGTGGGCTCATGAATGCCAGGGCCAGTTCAGTCGCCCACACAGTGTCTACTACCATTAGAGGTAGCTTAGGGCCATCCTGCTCCTCTAGCATAAAAGTGCTCTGTGTCACATTTGCCAACTCCGTGCAGATACCCAAGCACTTGAAATGGCCCCAGATGCCCCTGGTTAAGCAAAGGTGTTGGTCTTTAATGGGAACTCAAACACTGACCTGTGGACATACGTGTTTATGATTCTTTGAAGACAAATCTCACCCACTGGAAGACATGCAAAAGGTTGCTGTGGGATCCAGGAACTGCATTTGTATTTTGCAATATCGCAGGTTTTCCCCGACACCTCAACCAGGCTAATCTCAAGACTGGAAGCCACCCTCTGCAATACCAGCCTGCCTGAGCCATGTTGTCTGACACTGACTTCCACGACTCTGATTTCAGACATCTCCAATAACTGGACCTGGGCTTTATGCCTTGCTCTCTTCCTTCATCACCTCCCTTATTTCTCCTTACAGCCCACGCACACAGAAAGAAGACATTCAGCTCAGCAGTGGGCTGGATCACAGGCTGTTGCAATTCAGGTTGCTAAAACGCTACCTCAGAAAATTTGCAGGAAGAAACGAAAGTGAGATCTGTTGATCTCTCTACCAGGACCTTTTCCATAGATAGATGAACAGGAAATGGTAGGGTCACAAGACAGTTGTGTGCTTTCTGCAAGCATGGGGCAAGTTGCTCTACTGAACATTGCCTTGCTCTGCAACTTCTTCAAAATACTTTATGATGCAGGAGCAGTTCTTACTCCTCACCTCCAAGGACACAGTTGTCAAACACTTTAGCTGCTCACAGGGTGAGCTGAGGTGAAGAGTGCTTGAGCTGAGCTTACCCTGGCATGAGTGATTTGACCAACCCAAAGAAGTATAACTGAACGCATTGGTGGGAAGAAAAAAAGTGCTGAGAGAGGGGCCAGGAGCTTTGCAATAGGCTTATCATACAGGCAGTGCTGAAAACGTATTTGAAAAAAGCTCTTGCTGTTGTGTGTAACCTGAAAACCAGAATGTTTAATAATATTATTTTTCTGCTGCAAAGAGGACAGGTGGTGCTGTTTCTCTTCCAGGTCTTTTTGCTGGACTCAGATGCATGCCAAAAAGCTGCTAAGCAGCTTGTAAAATTCACAGACTATGCTATCCTTTGTGGTGTAGGTGTAGAAGTCTGAAGTCAGTGCTTTAACACTGGGCTTAGGGTGATGTTAATGAGAACAGTAGTTTTAAGTGACTTAGGCCAAAATCTTTTCAAGGAATGTTTGTGTTATGCATGCCCAGGACGTGATACCTGCCTTAGTGCAAGCAATAGAGTTTTAGACCGGTAAAATAATGTGAGATTAATACTATAACTAATACTTTTTAATGGGATCCTTTGGGATCACAGTATGAGTCTTTATGATCTTTGTGATCTTACTATGACTGTTGCTCCCTTTCTAGCATCGTTTTGGTATCTTTGACTTCTGCCAACTTTTTGTGCTTATAAAAACCTTTTCATTATTGGATCATTCTACAGATATTAAGAGTATGTGGCCTCACGCCATGTCTCAACCTTTACATCAGATATACTTAGTGGCTTCAAAGCAAAATCAGGCACCCTGCTAATTTCATAATAACTCTGAGACAGCTGAGTGCTGTGGGGCCCTTTCTGCTGTCAGGGCTAATTAGGAAGGGATTGGACTATGTCAGGTCTGAAACTGCAGTGAAAAGCTTGAGGTTTCCAAACTTGAGCTATGTTGCAATATTCAATGAAATCATCTAAATTTAACTACTGCTGAGACTGTTGCACAGACAGAAGAGGCAGCCTGAAACCTGAAAAGGCTAAAATCCAGGAATTTCAAGTGAATCTGGTATGATGCTGGTGTATCAAAGTCTAGTTCTTTGGAAAGAAAAAAAATAAATTAAAAATCCACGCTACCTCAAATACTGTTTGGCATCTTCAAAATGCCTCTTCAGCAGCCTTCCCACATTTGGGTGTGGATATGACCTTCAAAGCTTGCTCTCCCACCGGGGTAGCTGTCTGCAGTTCTCAGCATGGAGCAAATCTTGGTCTAGATGTGAACTTCTTGTCTTTGCCCTGGTAGTCAGCTGCAAATACGGTGCTTAGGGTTTTTTCAACAATCAGTTCAAAACTGCGTGGTTTGAGGAGCAGGGCTAGAGCTGAAGCAGATTAAAACAGGTACCAAAATATTCATGTAAGCTCATGGGAAAAGAACCCATCAAGTTACTCATGCTCTTGATTACTACTTCTTCTGAGGACAGAACAAAAACACAACAGAGTGCTTAAAATATCTCACTTGCTCTATGTTGTGTTCCTTCTTTCCAGTCAAGTGCATTAAAGGGAAATGTGCCAAAAAAAAGCCTCTATCCCAGGATAGTTCAAGGGAAGGGCTTCACCTGTGCGTTGAAATTCTCTCTTCCTTGATAATCAAGACAAATTTCAGGTAGGTTGAAGGCCTTGTGCATAGTCACAAGTTCACCATAGGAATTTCAAGCCTCTCCTTCGATACAGACTTTGCACACCAGGAGTTCATCTTTACAGTTCATTAAGTTTCCAAGGACATTTTAACTGGGGAAGGACTTCATCTAGCTAAGAAATGGGCATCTCCAGGAGCACTGCATAGCTCCACATGAGACAGAGTGAAGTGTATGACCTCCGTATACCTTAGGTTATATTGTCACGCAATGAAGTTATTGTTCATTATGCCATCCTGGCTACCCGCGGGGTTCTTCCATGCCCCACCACCACTATCTGACCCCTTTAATAGCCATCCAGTGGTTGTGGGTGAGGCAAAACAGAGAATCAGCTGTAGGAGAGCAGGCACCAACTTCTTAGCCCTGGAAGCCCAGCAGGTCTTGTGTGGCAGTCCTTTTTCTGCTAAAGGAAAAACTGAGAACCTCTCAACTGCCCCCAGATATAAGACTTGATGTTGTTTAGTTCAGTGAGCCGCCGGTTTGGTAATATGACCTTTACTGTAGGAAAGCTGTATGGAGATGTGTAGGAGACGCTATGCCATGGTCTGCTGGGTGTGAAGGGCGCCATCCTCACCTGTGCGTCTGTGAATGGCAGTGTGCATTGCCAGCATTCGGGCTGATACACGGCTCAGTGCACATGGACCCATAGGGAGGTTTGTCTCCCTTGCTGCAGCCACACATCAGTCCACTGGACTGTCAGAACTAGTGTGTCTGTCCAGCCTTGTCTCTGACAGGGGGGCAAAACTTCCTAGGAATGAGCACAAGAACAGAACATGGCATTTTCCATTATCCAGCCATCTTCAGCTGAAAGACTTTCTTCACCTAATGCAGTTTTTAATGTGTTTAATAACCCTCCATGGATTTCTCTTCTCTGAACTTGTCCATCCTCCCCTTACAGACTCACGGCATCCTGTGTTAGGAGTTTCACAGCCTAATTCTGTGTAAGGATGTTCACCTCTGTGAAGAAATACCTCCTTTTCTTTGCTTTGACTCTGCCTTCTGCTACCTTGATTTGATGACCTCTGGCTCTCAATTGGAATTGTACACTGAATGATCAATGCATGTACACATTCCCCATGAATCCCATGAACCCTTCCTGGGTAGCACAACAGTTGTACTTGAGCTATCCTTGATGTAAAGGGGGCTCTGATGTGTGCCAACAATGTGATCATGGTCCCTTCCTGGGCAAGGTTAGACAGTACTGTGAGGGTTTAGGGATCATCATAGATTCAGAGAGAACCAGGGCTGGAAGAGGCCCTGAGACATTATATAATGCATGCAGTTGTGGACAGACTAGCAAGAATACTTTCCTCTTGTATGCAGGCAGGTGTGAGAAGGTGTTAATTCTTTCTGTAAACAGGTTTATTATGATAACAAGATGTCCAAAAGCCCCTTCCAAGCATACACAGTGACTGATACAAATTCCCCTTTGTGTGACTGTGGGTTGGTTTTCAAAAACATCTTCCTCATGCACGTAAAGAGACCATATCCCCAGGAGATGTGTGTTCTTGGACTAATGTTTGCATTTTTGGAACATATTTCTGTTCCCACAAATCCCTCAGGGAATACAGATGTGATCTGTTGGGATCCACACAGCCTAGAGTGTTAGAAACACCAGTCCTATGAAGGAAAAAATAAACAGTCCCTCTCTGAGGTTTCATTCATCCTGCTCCAAATGCCTGTGAATGTGCAAGCAGATTTGAGGCAAAGGATGTTGTTTTCCTCTGAGTTCACCCAGAGAGGCTGTTGATAAACACCGGCTGCTACTCCCCAGGTCTGAGCCAGCAAACAGTTTGTACCTACGGTCATGATGCATCAAACCTCTGGGATTTGAAGGTAAAGGCTTACAGGAGAGCACATCATTGTTTCTCAGGTGTTTGAAAAGCCAGGGTGACTTCCAAACTGTGCTCACACTGATGAAAAAGGGCAAGAATCCCAGGTCAAGGCAACTTGTAAATGCGAGGGAGATGTTAGGATTCAGTTTCTTGTTGCTTTGGGTTTGCATCACATCATGTATTTTAGTGCAAGGAGCAGACAGAAACAAATGCGACATGCTTAATGAGCTCATAGGAGTACACAGTTACTTAACCCTGGAAGACTACATGTATTTTCCACAAAATCTATAGTGGTGCTGGAGCAGTAAGATGCTCCTACCCTGTTAGGTATTGGTGACATCTCCTCCCCTGGAGGTCACCACATCCATGGATGAATTGGTGGAAGTGGCTGTGTCATTGCTCCTCAAGCATTTTGGTGCAAAGTCACCTGTGCTGGCTTTTGAAGATGCTTTAAGGCATGTGGGCAGACTTTGCCTTGAGGCAGTTAATGAGCCTGCACAAGATCCTTCTGTGAACTAGTGGGTTTGGTTTTATCTTGATGTAAAAAGGCTTCAGTGCCTAGGACAGCACGGTGTGGGGTCCGGCACACAGAGCCTGTTTGTTCTGGCCTGCTCAAATCATCTCAGTGTTGGTGGGAAAAGAGAAATAAAAGGAAAAATAAGACAAGAGGAAGCATGTCCCAGAGCAAAGGAGTAGAAACCTTCTACCCTGCTTTGGCTGTCCTGGGCAGGAAATTATTTTCTCTAATGTTAGATTTTTTACATTGGGCTTCTAACCTCAGCCAGCCATTTCTTGTCAATGGAGATGTTTCTGGAGGCATATACATCTCAATATTTATTCAAATCTACCAAACTCATATTCAGGACACCTAATTTGAGTAATTTTTAGTGCATAACCCAGAAAGTCCCTGAAGACTGAATGATCATGGGAACTTTGTCTCACACTGTTCTCATCTATGACATTTTCTTGACTGTTGGCAATGTGCAACTGCTGTCACTCCCGTGTATTTGCAGTTTATGCAGAGTCTTTCTCATTAATGAAAGAAGTCTAGACGTAAGACTTAGTGTCACTTCATGTCTAGTGTGTGTTAAAATATGGATATTGCTAACCCAAAAAGTTAAACACTAACACAAAAAGACACAGCTGAGAAGATCTGTTTATTATTATATTGATCTAGATATTACTTTTAAGACAGTATCTCATAATCTTCATAATAAATTGTTTTATTTCTTTGATTTCTTACTTCATCATACTGAATGGCCAGACACTTTAAATGGAAGAGCATAATGCAGTTACTAGTGTTCCATAACAAAATATCTAAATTTGGTATAAAGCAGGAGGACATAATATACTTGTTCACTGGTATGTGTATATATCCTGGAAGAAACATTCTAAACCTAGAAACCTAGATTCTAAACCTAACAAAAATAATGATTCTAAACCTAAAAATCTATTCAGAAAAATACTAAAGCAAACATACTATGACTGGGACTAAAGTCTTTACTAGCAATATCCAGGATATGTAAAATAAGTGAAAGCCATGTCTTACCTTACAGGGACATGACATAGCATAGGGAGGAAGGAGTCTTTAAGGTGTTTCTGGTTGCAAAGCAGGTTTAGCGCTTCTAGTGTCTTCCACAGAGGATGCAGCTGTGTAGTTTTGCCAGCAAACTTTTCTCTGCGCAAGTCAGGTAGTAGAGCTCAGACTATGCCATGTAACTGATCTCTCATTCAAGTATTGAACCATCTTCAGAAACATGCTGTTCATGGACCTAGCAGACCAAGTTTTGTGCATTGGCAGTAGCACTTGAGTTCAAGCCTTTAGCCTCTTTGGGAATTCACTGAAATGCATGAACATGCCTCAGTCTCTTTGAACTGGCACAAAATAAATAAATAATTGAATAGCTGGCAGTAAGGCACAGCCTGCAGGGGAGTAAAATGGGTAATGGCACTTCTTAAGAGTCGAAGTGGTGAAAAGCAAACTCAAGTCCCTTTGGCTTTACAACAGCTAATCCATGTTAACTTATTTTAAGGAACCTTAGACTACTGGGCTAACATCTCACCGATAAACATGTTTACTGGCTAAGGCACATGCTGAACTGCCCCAGTGCTGCTCTCGCATACATGTCATGCAGCGCGATACCCATGGCAGGGGGTCAGTTCAGCGTGGCAGAGCTGCAGTTTGCCAGCCTTTAGGTCAAGTCCAGATGCAGAGTTATTTCACGGAGGGGTATTTGGGGTGATGTAGAAGCATGCCAACTACAAGGAGCCATGTACTCAGAGGTGACATGAGTGCTATCCATTGCATGTGGCCAGGAAGACATTTCTGCTTGTCAGAATGTCTCCTTGTCAGGAGCCCGCCTTAAGGACGTTAAGCTTTGGAAATGGTACAGGTAGAGACATCAGAACTTTTGCTGCCCTGTTCCTGTTCAAGTGAGAGCCAGCTCTAGTCCAGGCTTGTCCTCCCTTCTGGAAGTGAGGAATGTGGGGAGTGGTGCACTGCAGACCACAGCCACATACTGGAACACCAGACCTGGGCTTCCTATTCAGGCCACACACCAGCCTGGAGCCAGTAAGGATGATGCAATCACTTTATCTGTATCATTATAATACCTGACAGTCTCCACTCCAGTAACAGGATGTCAGTCTGTCTGGCACCAAGATTAATCAATCTGGCATGCTTAATCAAAAAGCTGATACATTAAAGCTATATCTAATTTACAGCTTGGCCACATCTTTCATTTGAGGATGATTCCTGAGTCCTTGCCTAATACTTAAAGCTTTTTCTCTAACAACTATGTACATTTTTTTCTCCCTCTCTATTCCATTCTCCTTGTTAACCTTACTATCTAGCTATCTTGTATGTCTATATATTATCCTTTCATATATTTAATGCTCAGGAGAGAAAAGAATAAAAGAAGATAATTCAAAATGGACAGATTTTTTTCACACTATTTCCATCCCTATTATATAGTGAGATAATATCCTGTGAACATAGTTCACAGATATTTTTTTTTTATCCTCCTGGTTTTGAAAACAAAATTATGAGGTGTTACAAGCCAATTCTAGTTTATTCCAAAGGACCAAACAAATGCTGAAGTCTTTTGGAAGTAGAGAGAGATCCCTTTGTGACCGTAGTGCTTTGTGGGCTCATGAAAAAAGTAGAAGAAACAGGTTCAAAATACATCTCAAACACATCATATTTAAAACACACGAGTCCCCTGTGTGTGAGCTACCGAATCAGAAAATCTCTGCTTTGCATCATAGGGGATGGTAGAACATGTAATATTGACAGACCATCACTTGCCAGAAAGTACTGGAACATCTTGTAAGGACTGGTGTAAATTTGGTAGTTACAGTCAGTGGGATAGCTCCAGCACAAATAAAACTTGAATATTGCTTTGTCAGCCTAACTTCTTGTTTGCACAGACTCCTGTTTTGATCAGTGCTGTTGCTGTTGGTGGAGTGAATCATTATATAAGCCAAAGTGAGTGAGATCAGGAGTAAAAAGCAAGGCAAAACCAAACACTTGACTCAGTTCAGGACTATCTGCCTTATTTCTGATCCTGTTCAGCCCACAAGGAGACTGCTGTAACGTTGCTCTGTGAGTGATGTATCTAGACACACAGAATTAACTCTCATGTTTCCGTATCTTGGTTGCATTCTGGGAATGCAAGTAGAATTTTCAGCTAGAAAGGCAGAAGTAATAAAAACTGTGAGAATTCATGGAAAGGCCAAGAGCTGATTTCAAAATCTCTACATCTTCTCATCCCTTTGTAACATTCTTTATTCTTCTATTTCCCAACCTTCTCAAGAGTACTATCATTGACTGTGCCAGTTTTATCCAACATCCTTATATCTTACACAAAGACATGAAAATTCTGAGGTCCAGCCAGATGAGTGTTACAGACCTAAATGTGTCTCATGTGTGCATGTGGTAATGGGTTTGCTCTTGACTCTCAGAATACATTTAGTCCTGTACATTCTGAAAACTCTGCAGAACTTATCTCTGATGAAGTAAAGCAGCAGAACACAACTTGCCCAAAGTTACAAAAGTAGACAATCTGCCTTTATAGTTTTTGGGTTTAATTTTCTTCCATGAAACATTTGCCAAAATAATCATAGGTGGCTTTCTTAGAAGAGGGAGCCAGGCGGTATCAAGCATGGTTTTTGTCCTCATCTCAACTGGTTGAGATTCAGAACATATAATTATGTAAATGAATCCCAAGCCTGTATCATGCAGCTGAGAGCTGGCTAGTTCCATGCTAGCTCAAACATCATTTGTTGGGATTGATACATTTCTACTCTCTTCCCTCCACCCTTCTTAACCACAGAAAAACATCGCTAAATAAATATTGACACATAGAGAGAGATGTTTAGGGAATATAGAACTGGGAATACAGAATGTGAATGAGAGGGATGTTTTCTTACTCTGAAACCTCTCTTTACCAGGCCAAAACCCTGGTGACCTTGAGGTATAGCTCTGAATCCTACTCCAACACAGCTGCTGACAAAGGAGCTTTGAAGATACAGCCCAGGCTCAGAAAGCCTTCACATGCAGCTGATGGCCATGCTGGCATTATCAGAGCACCTACCCGTTTCATATTTTAATGGTCTCTACTTAATTTAATAATATGTAGTCTGGAAGGCATGTATCATTATAAAGCATTTATCTGGAGAAAAGTCTTGTTTCCAAGCGCTGTGTTCTGCAGTCCATGATTTGGCATTCTAAGAGAGGACATTTTGCTAGGTGTGTCGCAGGTGTAGGATGAGAGGTAGCTCTGATCTCCAGGCATGTCTGGTTCAGAGGCAGTGAATGATTAGCAGTTACCAAAGGAAACGGGGAGAGAACACATCCCCTCAGTTCTGAGGTGCAGACAGGCAGCCATTGAAACTCAGCTCACCTCTTCCTAAATCAGACATTGCCATAGGTGGGATTGCCAGGTATCTGTTCCTCTCTGGTGATGAAGAGAGACAACAGTAAGCAGCTCAGACTTTTATATTTAACTCACAGCCATCTCAAGATCTGAATCCAGATTAAGACACCTAAATATAGGTGTCTGCACATAACCTAGGAATCTAAGGTCTTTTCGTAGCTGGTGAAGATCCAAGACTTTGTTCAGTAGCTGACAAATGGTTATTTACTACAAATTCAGATGGCTTAGAGCATCTACACAGGATTGAAAGATATGGTTCAGGACCTATGGGAGACACAGCCATCCTGGAGCAGCGGCTGGAACACAAATGTGATCTCCTTGGGAATGACATGGTGGCCGTGCTGCTGGAGAGCTGTATGTGAGCAAATCCATCACCTCCAGCATAGATGCAGCCCTTGGAGCCTGGAGGACCAAATGAGGGTGGTTTGATTCACGAACTCAAATGCTGCAGAGACTGTGCATGTTCATGGCTGTCTCCAAGGACCTCAGACTGGCACTGTCCTTGGGACAATTGGCACCATCAATGGATGTGTCTATGCTGCTTCTGGAGGGTGGGTTCCCATATGGCCAACTGGCCTTCACACCACTGGAGTGTCCTCTTTCATGACCACGGGATCCTGTACTGAAGCATGCCTGGCACAGCAGCGGGACCAGGGCAGTGCCACAGAGGGTCTGAGGCCAGCAACATGAGACATATGGGTACACCACAGAGAGGATGGAGCACATGCAGCTGCTTTCAGCATGGGATAGCTTGGGCTGCCAAAAATACACTCTCCAGCTATATGAACATCAAGATCTTAGGATTTCAGCTCTTTGGGATCCATTTCACAGCTTACAAGGACATTTAGCCTTGTTTTCTCTCTAGCAACGGGCAGGTTTGGGAGGGCAGAATTTGTAGGTGGGGACATTTTTTAATCCAACCCACAAAGCCTTTGTTCAAGAGTAGGTTTTTGCACTCTCTAGTCAGCCATTGCAGCAATAAACACAGCATGAGGGCTTGGACACAGGCGGCATTATGGAGTTGCTATTTGTGGAGCAGCTGCAGTTTGGGTTTCTGAGTAGACGAAAGCCCTTTTGTGCCCAGTGCTGCCCCTGTTGATGGTAGAGGGTCCCTAATCAGCAGAGTGATAGCTTCCTTGGCTATTTTTCATACCGGTTCATTTAAACGCACACATATTCACATGGAAGGATGTGAAGGTTTAATTAATTAGAATCTACTGAATAGTCATGAAATCTATATCCAGACACAGCCGCTCCTCAGAGTACAAATTGCATGAATATATATGAAGTGACTTATTTAAAAACGCTAGCCTTTAACACTGCTTCCTTCAGTTCATTTCACACAGAAATAGAAGTGGAGTTTTAAGGTGAAAATCTATTCTCTTTTAGGTTTCCATAAATCAAGATAGTTAATTCAAAAAAATGTCAGTCAGACCCTCTGGTTGTGACTCACCTGGATTCTGCTGCTAAGCATAAAAGGAAGCACAAGAACAAAAGCTGTTGTGTTTGGGTTTTTTGTGATAAAAGAGTCACGACCCTAGAATTTAAGAACCAGGTTGTTAAAACTGCTCAATGAAAACAGCATGCGCCTTGTCTAGGAGTTGGGCAACATTTTAAAACAAAAAAAATTTTGTGTCCCTTAAAAAATTCTGTACCAATCTCCAAGCAAAGTAAAGCATAAAATAGCTGGGAACTAATACAAAATCTTTTGTTTCAAGACAAATGGTATGCTCATTCTGATAAAACCTGAGTGAGATGAGTCATTTTGGATGTGATCAGTACCTGAAATGCATGACTTGTTTTCACCTTTCAGTTAACTATTATTTTTTTTAATCTTTTATCATTTAAATTGAGGAAAAAATGTCTTTCATAAATGAGAAACCTAAGTCCATCCTCCTTTGGGAATCAGCTTATTTACTGGCTCTGATGGTGCAAGTGATGATTTCTCACAGAGGAGCCCAATTTTGCTGTCGTCTATGGGTGGAAGTGGCACCAAAGCCGCATTTTCCTGCCAGGGGGTCATTCACAGGCAGGGATAGGGTGGGTGTGACACTGACTCGGGTAGCAAATCTCCTTCCTGACCTGCTGTCACCCGTACACAGATAGGTCTGTGTGACAGCACGGTGGGATGCACAGACATCTGCCTGGGATCCTACCAAAACTACCAAACACATTTTCTAGCAGGAGCTTCAGCAGGGTATGGAATCAAGTCCCTGATGAGGGAAATGTAAGCATGGACCAAGCCTCATTCTTGCCACAGTTATTTGGAAAATGTTTAATGGGTATTACTTTTTCCAACAGAGAAATTCCTATGGTCGCTGTGGTGGGAATAAATATACAGTTACACACACACATATTTATACATATTTAAGTTAACACTTTTAAAGAACACCTTGACTGAGGGTATAATAGGGGTTTGAGAACACAAGCCTTGTGGGAACACAGGGAAAAAACACATAAATTCTCTGATTTCTGGACATATATACAAGGATACACAGGTATCTGGTGTGAACACAGAGAGATTACCTGTTCTAGATGAGGAAAACAGGGTGGGAAGAAAGCAGAACTGGGTTTTCCCAGGGAAAGCTTGCTTGGGAAACACCTGTTAAGTGTGATTCAATGTTTTTGACAGAATGGGTCTGTTTTAATCAATGTTTTCACCTTTATTTCAGTATAAAAGTAAAACCAAACCCTCCTGAACAAGCTAGCTCAGACATTCTAAAATATTAAAGATGTCCAGCTTCACCTTGTGCTGCATGATTATTCTGAAAATGAAAATTACTTAAAGCAAGTATTCTGAATCACAGGTTTGTTTTTATGTCTATGTACATGTATATATAAAGCTTTGCCTGCCTTTGCCCACATACTTCTCATCATTTTAGTTTTGACAAGTGTTGGGGATTTGTTTTTTCTAATTTTGCACTGGTCCAGGATTAGAAGTGTTCCAATGCCCTGATAACTTCCAACACAAATTAAAAAAGTTCCTGCCTAATTCTGGTGATGGACTTCCCCTCTCTTTTAGCAGAAATGGAGCAGGAGTAATGCAGGAGTGTCCTGGCAGCCCCCTGGTCCAGCAGCATCTCTCTGCACCCTAGCCAGCAACAGTGAGGGGAGCTGGGGAACGGGCACCTCCCGGGCAAAACCAGTCAGCAGGGACAGATTTACTGGGATGATCCTTTTGGCAACTCTTTCTGACCTCGAATTGGTGGGGAGAGCAGATCACTTTTTCCATAGTTTGATCTCCCTAGCCCCACCTGCTCCCCACCACAGCATCCCCAGCCCACATTGGTCAGGGCATGGGTGGCCTTGTCTTCCCAGACACCCAGTAAGAGTGCTGCTGCCCTGGTCATTGGCACTTACAGTAACAAAGCCTGGGATGCTCTTGCACAGAAATTTGAAGTGGAACTAAAAAAAAAAATCCCTTCAGTACCTGCTGCCTAGATCCCTTCACCACCTCATGGAAGTTTTCATGCCTGGTAAATAACTTTTCAAAAAGGTCTGAAATTGGGAACCAGAGGTGCAGAGGGAACCAGGACACTCCTAACCCATCCAGAGACCTGAGAAATCAACCTGGTTTTGAGGTAGACCATTGTGGCCTGGCCCAGGCAAAAAGTCCCCAGGGTGCTTTGGCATAAGGGTAACCTTTTCTGTAGGGGCAGAACCAGAATAAATCATGATCAGTAAGATTTTCTGAACTGCTTCCTTCCTTAAAACATTTCTCTCCTCTTCCCCTGCTAGAGAAGAAACATGCAGTCATTGGTCTAGCAGGGAAGGGGGGGTAAAAAAAATAATAATGAAAAGCCTTGAAAGCCAGTGCACAAATACGCCTTATAGGGGTGTTCGTAAGCAGATGGGGTAAGGGAGTTGGAATCACTTTTTGATGATGAAGAATTCACTGGGGAGGCTGCTGTTAAGTTTCACAACAGTGCCCAGCACAATGCCGGGGTCTGTGCTGCCTAACCTGCCAGAGCGCCTAGGGGCAGGGGGGAAAAAAAAGCTGTTTTTAAAAAGGCATGCAGTGGGATTTATGGCATTCCAGCATTTAGTCGGGTATGAAACAGATCTTGTTTTTTTACAGTTGCAGTCAAAGAGGAGAGCTGTAGGCTGAGAGTGTCAGATGCACCACATTTATGAAGTTTTTCCAAGATACTTTCATTTCTAGAAAATAAAACACAAACCAGTCATTGAACTTAAACATTTGCATACCAAGAGCTGGTTTGTCGTTTCAGGGGTGCACAAGTGCAGAAAGTGTTCCCAAGGATGCTGCTTCAAACTGCTGGTTCTACAATACCATTTAAAGTTCAGTCAGTTATGCTACAATAAACATGCACATTTAATAGGATTAAAAGCAACAGTGGAAATTAGCGTATTGAAGAGTAGGAAGAGCAGTAGGAGTATTCTGGGAGAAAAATGATGTAAAATGCCAAGAATAATTAAAGAAACATTACCCTGGCTCTTGGCTACAGCTTGTTGCAAATGTTTCACAACTGTTTTTGAAAGGAAAGTAGGTTTTCCTTTAAATATATTTTTTTTTCCTAGAGATCCTTTGCTTTCCTGGGAAAAATATTGATTTTTTTTTTTCCCATCCAAACAAAGTACCTAGATTCTACAGTTGAATTTATATGTTCCTTGAACCACCCACATGCAAATCCCAAGATGTATGGTCTCCCATCTTGTTGGAAAGATAATTGTGAAGGCATTGCAGGAATTTTAGTCCAAGAAGATGCTGAGTAAGAGAATGAAAGTATGAGGTATGCATTAGAGTAGTGCTAGCACTTTCTAAGCCCAGAATTTAGACATTGCATCCCTCTCGCCCTTCCCCACCCCCCCAAAAAAAAAATAAAATTCAGGCTTAGTTATTTTTGCAAACAACATTTTTCCATGGATTTTCCCCCAGTTTTCTTCTAAGTATAACATTAGGGATAAATAAATAAATCCTGATCAGTTGTCTAGGGAAATGGAAGCCAAGCTTCCAAGAGTTCTGTGCCACAGCTGATGAAATTCTTGCTCATTTATTTATAATTTTGGCTTAGAAATGTGCGCACCCCTTCAAGCCCCCACTTCATTTACATATGAAATCCCATTATTTAGTTATACCTGAGACACTTAGCTTAATTCCTTCTGCTTTCATCTTGGGTTTTAATTCTCAGTGGCAGCCTGCGTTGGGAGCAGACAGACTCCGAACCACTCTGCTTTCCTCCCCAGTGACTCCTGGAGGTCTCACCCATCCTTTCCGAGCACAGGTTAGGGGCAGTGATGCTCTGCAGACCTGTATGGAGGGGTACCGCAACAAGCCCTAGTAGGATGCCTGAAAGCTTTAGCAAACTAAACTGATTCTTGAGCATGAGCTAAAAGATAGAAAAAATGAGAAAGCAAGACCATGAGCTGATTTTTTTTCCAGTTAAATATTTGGTTTCCTTGATCTCAGAAGTGCATCTTCTCACTCACACATGGCAGCTTGCTCACCTACACAACGTCTGTTCTCCAGGGTCTGACAGAAGAATGTGTAGCATGGGCCACATCTCAGCAGTTCCTCTGGGCAGGGATGTATTTAGAGTTAAGGGAAATCTGCACCCCAAATACTCCGATTTCCATCTATACTACAAAGCTTCCCCCACAGCCCCCAATTACCATATAAAACCCCAGAGTCTTTCCATGGCAATAAATGTACGAAG
This sequence comes from Falco peregrinus, assembly GCF_023634155.1. Lineage (NCBI taxonomy): Eukaryota > Metazoa > Chordata > Aves > Falconiformes > Falconidae > Falco > Falco peregrinus. The sequence continues at coordinate 122,481,773 of NC_073723.1, forward strand.
TCGGAAACACCACCTACTGCTCAGTGTTTTTTCCATCAGATTGCTGGACATTTTGGATGGAGCACTGGTAAGGAGTTTCCCGCTTAATGCACTTTACCATTGCATGCTGCTGGCCCACAACTGGGTACACCATTCCTGCTGCTGCAGCTAATTCCCAAATTCCCCTGTGGTTTCAGGCTAGTGCAATTAGCTTGGAAATACTTACTGCATGTGACAATGCACAGATTGGAGGAGTATTTTGGCTCATGCTGCCAAGTTCAGTGTCCAGTGCATTTGTTGTGAGCGGCACTGTGTCCACTTGTGCTGCAGACCCAAGTTCTGAGCTGAAAATTAACACCAGCAGACAGGAATGGCAGTGAATCTCTCCGTTAGCTTGTTGGATATGTGAAAATGAGTAAAAGAGCAGGAGAGATGATAGCAAGTTGAGAGATGACATAGAACAGAAGGTGAGGAAGGACCTGTCATGCCAGTGGCTGGCTTGTTACCCTCTTAGCTAAAGAAATCTTTGAGTTAAAGCTCCACACCTCTCTTCCATGGCCTGGATTTTGGGAAGCAGACTCTGCACAAAAAAAGTGGTGCAAATGGGATGTAACTCCACCAAGAACGGCAGGATGGCCTCATGTGTGCAGCAACATAAGGCTAGGCTGAATCTATATGGTTATAACACAAACACAGCTACAGTTTGGTCCCAGATGCTTTCTATCATAGATGTACAAACCCTGTACTGAGTCTTTCTAAACTTCCCATTGTGTCACAGCACTCTCCAAACTAGCCAGCTGCAACAAGGTCTTTTACCATCTCATACCAGCATATTCTTCATACAGTCCCTCTGCTGCCTTCTCCTCAGCTCACCTCATCCAGGGCACATGTTCTCACTTCTTCCTCTTTCTCTCTTCTTCCTTTCCTGCTCTCTCTTTATTAGCTCTCAACCACTTAACAGAACCAGCCACCCCTGAAGCCAACCCACAGCTGTATATTATCAATGCTAATTAACCCAGCTTCATTCCTCTACACCAATGCCCTGATGTAACTGGTTATGGAAATGAAGCATGTCTGGCACAGCTGGAGCTGGAGACCTAAATTATCATCTAGAGCCTTGCAGCAAAAATCCGGTGCCTTGAAAGCAGCCAGGTTTCTGTTATGCTGTAAAACACAACAAAGAGCCTGTGCTCCACCTGCCTCCTCCACCTCCCACCTCTCAGCCTTACAGTAAGGAGACTCCCTAAAGCCTGGCATAGATCATGTAATCACGACACTGTCTGGAGAAAGTTATTTGTTTAGATTAAGTTTTTTAAAAATAATGGTGACAAAGGAATATGCATTAAACAAGGAAAACCTTCCAAATTGGCCTAACCAAACCATTTGCTAAATTCCTTAGCAGACATAGCAGTATATACAGAATAGAAATAAGTATGTTTACTGTAACATAAGAAAATTAATATAGTGGACTAACAGAAGCAATTAATCTTTTATTATACTAGCTAGTAAATTTAGAGTATGCGGAAAGAAGATTATACACTATTTCAGCATCAAGTGTCCTTATGAGACATTAGCAAAGCAAATTGTGATAAATCAAGCAATTTTGTTATATATTTGTGAATTTTGAAAGTGATGCATTAGGTGGTCTTAATGCTGCTGTCAAGGTCAAAGCAATATGAATGTAATCTTTACCAGTAAAGTGAGGTCTCGCTAAGTGTATCATATGGGATGCAAGACTGCATAAGTAATAAATTAGTATGTAAATTGGGGTAGTTTTAGGAGATAAAAGGGCATATTCAAAGGGTGTACTCCAAGAACTGTTCTCCCAAGATAAGGTTACCGACAACCACCATGATCCTCTTGCTGTCAAATCAGCCTGTAGCAGACAGCAGTTACTAAAGGTTTTGCTCTGCTAGAATACTTACGTGCTCCAGAGTACAGCAGGTACTGAACTTAAGTCCTGCCTGCTCTTTCTTTATTGCCTTTATTCCAAAAGATACTATAATTTAATGTGACTATTGAGAAAAAGCAGTATTTAACTGGCCTGTGTTTTCAACCAGCCAGCAACAGAATAGGTTACACCCCAGAACTGAGCCATGCACTCTTATTTAGGGATTTTTATGAAGTCCTATTTCTTCAGTGAAAAAAAAATGCTTTAACAATAAAAAGCCTCACCCTTCTTCCTAAGCAAAGAACCTTGCTTATTGAATCTCCTCTGCTCACCTGCACAACACGCTGACTGCGAGTGGAAGTACAAACTAGCTACAGTGATGACATTTCCAGCTTTGCACCATCAAAAGGTACAAATCTCATTTGCAGGCTACCAGTTACAAAGCCTGAATCTTTCCAAGGCTACACAAGAGTACTAACAAATGGAGGTGGGCAAACCAGAAGAGGCAGCATTTTCTTGTGAAAAAGAAATCCCAAATACCTGCTCAGATACAAAAAAATTAAGCCAATATTCCCATGGTAGGGAAGCTATTTAGTACTGCTCCCGAAAGCATTTAATCTTGCCTTTGATCATTTCTCTGTCTAGCTAAAGTTACAGTATAACATAAATGAAAAGGCAAGACAAAGCTGAAAATGGATGAGTAAAGAAAGCAAGGAAAGTATGTGTGGGGTTATTTAATAAGAATTGGACCTTTTTCATCTGGTGTAAGGTCTCATCTATGGCACTTACCCATAACTGGTAAAAAATGAGCTCTGTACTGCTGGGACAGATGTCCTCCTACAAACATCCCCATCACTTCTGTGTTTTTTCCCAGAGTTTAGGTGATTACTAGGACTAACTGCATGATCTTTTAAAGAACTAGTTAGGATGGGTGTAGTCCATTCTTTGCAGATATAATTGATTCCACCTCTGCTGAAACTGTTTTTGATCTTCCAGAACAGGGGTCCTCAAACTTTTTAAAGAGGGGGCTGGTGTGCGGATGAAGTGGCAGGAAGTCATCTGTGGCTGCTTGGTTTCCCCCAACCCCCGGCAGAGGGGGTGTCTGTAAATACCAGGGGCTAGATTGAGGACCCTGGTGGGCTGTATCCAGCCTGTGGGCTGTAGTTTGAGGACCTCTGTTCTAGAACTTAAAACTTCTTCACATGGCAATCTTATATTCTTTAACTTTACTTTTTCTACTAAGCAAGGAAAGGGATGCAGCAGTTGTTCTGCAAAATATCAAGAATATAGTATGGTAAAAATATTCATTGCTCCTTTATTTTGGGACTGTTTTGGTGGTTTGTTTGGGTTGTTTTCAGGATTCTACCTCAATCAGGAAACCTGATTGGAAACAAATACTGTTTCATTTTTCTTTAGGTGGTCAAATGAGCTATATTTATTTCTCAGCTTTAATTTTGGAGAAAGTTCAGGTTGTTGCTTTATATTATTCTAAAAAAGAATGCTAGTCTTTAATTTCTTCATTTTAGAATCTAACACTGTGTAGCTAGTATCATTGTTACGTTTGAGTAGGTTTCTCTGTTATTCCCCACAGCTGCAAAAGAGCATTATAGATATGAAATTGTTCTGGACAGGAGCTGGGAAAGAAAAGTTGGCCAGGAATATAAATGACTTTTCCTTTCATACATATTGAGTTTACAATTATTATGGCATAAAACTTAAGTGAACCAACTCCTAGTAGAGGATTTACACCATTGGCTTAAGTGAGGTCACTTTGTGTTGGCAGTCCTGGATTCAATGGAGATAGCACCCTAAGGTGCTTCAATAAAAGCACCCTAAGGACACCAATATAAAATAAGTAGAATGTGGCCCCTCAGAAGCACTTTTTAGAGAAGTTGGAGCCCTAAGTCACAGCTGTGTGTAGCGAGCCAGGTAAACCTGAGGCCAGCAAGGAGAGCAAAGGCAGTAGTGTCATCTTTGCTAGGAGCTATTGCTCGTGAACCTGTGATGGTGGGAAACCATTGCCCTGGGGGAGGCCAAAGCTTCTCTCTGAACACATATAATGTGGTTTTATAATCCCCCCTCTGATGTGTCAGTGAGGCTTTCCAGGAGTGTCCTTTTTCCAGGTTTTGGAGAGCAGCTTCTAGATGGGTGGTTCCTTGAGTGTGAAGAGGTCAAGGACTCCTGGTGCTCACACACAGACTCTTTGATTTGGCAAAGGTGGAGCTTGCAGAGCAGATGCTCTCCTGATTCATAAGGGTATCAATAAGGTTTGCCTCCAAGGAAAGCTGCGCATTACCCCTACCCACCTTGCCAGAGCTGGTGGAGTTGCTGCTGATTCACACTGGGAAAATTTGGCTCCATGACCACAACCACAGGACCACACAGTCTACTCCCTTCCCCTCTCCGTAATTCCTACACAGTAACACACTTGTAAGGACGATATATGCTTTCAGCAGGTGTTCCCCATGCCTGTGTAATGAATATGCACCCAGGGTTTTGCATTATACAACCAGTGCCAGCAGAGAAATGGTCTGGTGGGCTCAGATCTCAATGGGTTGATCCGTGCAGACAAGAAAATCCCTTGCCCAGGAATCCTGAGGCACTATCCCAAAACAGAGGCAGACATAAAGATGGCAGCAGGAGAATCTTCTCAGGGAGTTTTCTTTGATCTGAAGTCTAACAGTCAAAACCATGGGGGTGGGGGGGCTGGGAAAGATCCCATTTATTCATGACACAGCTGGTTTAAAGGAAAAAAAGCTTTTTCCCCCAACAATAATTTTATCCAAAATTTAAAGGGAAGTTTGCCAAACTCTTCTTTTCACATCATTTGGTGTATCCAGCAGGGAAAGGAACAGACAAAGGCTGGATTGTGATGCCAAGTGCTTGTTAAATCCAGACCCCTCCTCAGGTACAAAGGGGACCTGAAAGACGACGTATTGCTAAAGCACAAGTCTTCTGAGACTCCTGGGCTGAATTTCAAAGACATAAAAGAAAACTTGGAAATAGATGTAACATTTTGGACAGCTGCCAGGATCAAAAGTAACTCCCAGCTGATAGGGTTCCTCTATAGCTGCTATCAAACATACATAGCTGGTACCCACAGCGCTTTTAAAATCTGTAGGAACAGCAAATGAATATGTAAAGGATGTACCTTTTTGGTTGTCGTAGAAATCTCCCATTGAGACCTATCACAAGGTCATCTAAACTGTATCTATATAAAACAGATGAAGTCGTCAGTGAATTCTGTTCTGAAGAACAGAATCTCTGCTCTTTTTTACTACTGGGCTATATAAAACTCTGCTTAGATCATTTTTCTTGGAATGCAGAGAAGAGAGGAAATGTTTGCTTTGTATTTTGTTCTGTTCTGTTTGAGAAGAATAGCTCAGTAATTTCTAAATATTTTCAGCTATTTTTCTCCTTTTCCTTCACTGCAATCTTAAAAAATATCCAATCAACTCTATAGTCCAACAACACTGAGAAAATATCACAGAATTTTCTTTTGCACATTTAGAAGAATTTTTGATAAAAAAATTTTAAATTACACATTCCACTGGTGGAGTGATGCAACTCAATGTAATAATGATGGTTGGGGTTTTTAACCCAAGGTTTATTTCAGTGGAGTACTCCTTGTTGCTGCACCTCTCACCTGCCTGAGATCTGGATCTAAGCTGACATGTCTGCTTTCCTGGCTCCAGCTGGAGTTTTCCTGAACAGGACCTGTCCCAAGATTCACCATCAAATTATATTCTCTTCCATATTCACGTTCTTATTTTGGGTGAACACAATAAAATGTCATGGCTAAAGCTACGACACTGACTGAATCCTCAAGAGCAGTCCCACAGAATTTTTGACTCTGCTGAAAACTTCCTATTGGAGTAAAATTGCTCCACTGCTGGGTCGGGTAATTTCACCCAAATTAATAGTTTTGCAGGCAGCAAAACATCTTGCCTCTTGAAATAAGTGCCAGGGTGGTCTTCATTTGTCTGATTCATCAGAGTCAGTGCTCTCCAGCCCAGGGAGGGTGGCACTTCCATCCATCTCACTAAAACCGAGCTTCCTTGCAGGATTTTGCAGTGTGACATACTGGGCTGTTACAGGATGACAGATGGGTATAGTTCCAGGTAAGGGTCTTCTGCAAGGAGAATAAAGAAGGGCTTTTTGTGCAAACCACAGAGCTCCAACACTTTATTCAAAAGCAATTGAAAATCCCATTCAAAGACCTCATTAGCTCAGTGGGAGCCTGGTGTGACCAAGAATTTCAGGCTTAGACCCTTAATAAGGATGGTCACAAGGGGACAGAGACAGTAGGATATATTCTGTTTGTTTCTAACCAGAATGAAATTAATCTCTTTGCAGAAAATCTGCTTAAGGGCTGTACCCTACTTAAATTCCTGCAAGACCTCTGTAGTTCACTTGAGTAATCATTGGTGGGGTTCTTAAGAGATACAAAGAAGCTCTAGCTAATTACAGTACATCTGTGAATAACTGCATTTTTAGTCCTTAGGCAGTTCTGAAATTTGGAAAGAAAAAAAAAAAGCCAAAAACAAAAAAAAAAAAACAACCCAAAAAACAAAACCTGAAATGAAAGTATTCAGAAATGCAGTGTCTTGAAAAATAAGACTCTCAAAATCTGGTCAAGTGAAACATTTTTATTTGATTGCTGCAGGTTTTTTTTACCATATATGACACTGAAACATATTTCAAGGTTAAATGTTATCTCAGCCTGAGAAGGTGAAACATTTCATTTCAAAACTGGCAAAACAAAACGTTCTCATTCATATTATAATTTATGGTTGGAAGATTTAAAAAAAAAACCTCTGCAAAGTTCTAATACATTACTGTAGGGTTCCAGCTTATCCTTACCCGAGTTTCGGCATTCAAAAGTTTGGCTCGGGCTTCAGCCTTCTGTGCCCATGACACAGAGGCCTTTTCCTCTGCTAAAGCTGGAGGTGACACACCTGCACAAGAGGGTCTGTCTCTATAGACAGCTATAGTGGACATATACAGAGCAAATGGATTGTTCTTATTTTGGCAGAATAGATGGATGTTGGTGTGATCTATGCACACAAACTGCAGCAATATTTTCAGATCTATGCTAATGAGGACAGTCACAAGAAAGAAGAAATTTGCAAGCCTGTAAGATTGATGCTTCCTTTCAGCAATGAGTGAAGAACATGGGAAAGATTTCTGTCTACTGTCTTAAAAATGTTCCCAGCCTGATCCAAAGCCATCTGAGCCAGCAAACTGATCAGTTGTATTACGGTGACATCAAGAGGCCACTGCTGTGCTGGAGACACAACTGCTCAGCAGAGCTTGCGGTCTCCCGGAAGCAGCAGGAGACCAGGAGAGCAGTAACTTGCTCCAGGACATCTGTGTGGTCAGGGCACAGCTGAGACATGACACAGATGTGCCAGATCCCAACCCTGAACTGCCCGGCACATGCTGCTTTGCCTGCATCCAAGGCAGATTTTTTTGTCTGCATCTGAGGCTACAGAAAAAGCTGCAGAGCTGAGGTGGAGTTTTGCTGAAGAAAACATGTTTATCCAAGAAAATGATCTGAGGAGTCAAAATTGGGAAATTCCTTGAAATGGTAACATTCCCAAATGGAGCTGGTATTTGCAGTGCATCAGCGGTAGCTTTGTGCACCTCCTCCCTGTCCTGTTTTTTGTAAGATAGTTTTGCAGACAGGCCACCTCTCTTGAGGGCAGCACTAGCAGAGCATTCAAGTCCCAGCAACATGCTGCTCCTGATTGAGGCTCATCCCCTCTCTCATGCTGTCTCAAGAGTTTCCCTTGACCACCTTTCTGTTGACTTCCAAAAGTGCATATTCTCCTACAGGCAACAGTCTCTCAGACAGGAAGTAAGAGCAGTTAAATTTTACTAAATAATGCTTGTGTTTAACACAGTGAATGTTCCTTTCCAATCGAGACAATGGGATCCTTATGGTCCACATCTGCCCTTCTTCCCCACAACTCCTTCACCAGCGTGACTGACTCCTAGACGCTCTCTGCTTTCCTGAGCTCGGTTTAGTCTTCAGTTGACTTTCACAGTGCTGAAGAGGCTTCCCTCTGCTGTGTAAATTGTCCATGTTTTCCTATATTTCTTGGCTATTGTTGTTGGTTATGGCTTGTTAAAAAACTATATTCAGCATTTCTTTACTTGCTGCAAGTCAATTTGGGTGGAAAGCTTGAGATGTGGAGTGGGTGAAGGAGCAGAAGCATCTTCCACGCATGCTCCTACTTGTAAATATTTGAAAGGTCTTTCAGTTATTCATACAGTATGTTCTGCCAAGCTTTGTGCAGCAAACACTCACCTTTTTTGGTGTCTACTAATAAATCTTTTAGGGTTTGCAAATGTAGCAGCAGGCAGTCTTGTTCCCTTTTGCAGCTAAATAATCCATTGTTTGCTTGGGGTTTTGTTTCCTCAGCAAAGGGACAAAGGTATCATTAATGGGAGGTAATTGCAGATGCTTACAGTGAGCAACAAAGGCAGGTTATGAACAAACCTGGGGACGGAAAATGCAAAAGGGATGAGATTTTTATATGGTGACAAAGTTCCAGAAATATGTTGTTTTCCTGTTGTGGCGAGCAGCAACCCACTAATCGGACAAGTCTCCCATGGTTTGTAGTGGGCAGGGTCCAGATCTGACTGTGGAACAGGGTTCTCCTTTGCCCTCAAATAAGGTGAATTTTGCTCTGGATGTGAACTGCTCTTGTGGAGCATGCCTCCCTCTCCTGGCCTGACCTGATCCCATGTTGGCCATGTGCTGGAAGAGGACCAGCACTTACCAGCACCCTCAGTCCTTTGGAGTCTGATGGACATTCACAAATATGTGTGGCAATGCTGCAGGACTCTTGAGACGTGTTCCAGCGGCACATTGCTGGCGCTTGTGCCTGCATGTAGGTGGATCCCCCATGTCTCAGCCACCTCTCAAGCAGAGCCTCCTGAAGCTGCTGGAGCTCTGAGGGAGAGATGTTGCAGGACACGCCTCAAAGTCCTTGTATATCCCAGTTGTCCTTTCCATTTTGGAGACAATCTGGGTCATGGTTTCCTCAATGATGTGGAGTCAGCCATTGTAGAAGGAATTCCTCTCTGCTAATGAGCTATTTATGAACAAGGTTTTTGGTCCCAGTTGCTCATCCAGGCTCTGACATGCAGGAGAGGGAATCAACCCATGTATCTCAGATTGGTCACACAGGGTGGGATTTAGCCTCAGGTTAAGGAGAAGCATTTTGGTGTTAGGTGGGGACATCTCTGTGTGCTGATGGTGGAAGCTGTTAGATGCCATAGAGATGCAGCCCTTAATGCCAAGAGGGTGATGGAGCTGGTCCCTGATGAGTGTCTGCCAGACCTTAGTGCCAAGAGGGTGATGGAGCTGGTCCATGATGAGTGTCTGCTCTAAGGTGACCTAAACAGCTTCCACCATGGGGCCAGATCTTCATGAAATGTGTTGGCAATTCAGGTACCCGGTGCACAAGTGGACGCCTAAATTTGTGTCCTAATGGGGAGTTGAATCCCATATCTAATTTTATAAGGTTAGGTTAAGGTGGGAGGGATCTCTCTATTAATCATTCGTATGAATAACAATTAAACAGAAATGGCGTTTTATTAACTTATCCCTGTTGGATGACTATTTAGATGAAACTGCTGCCTTATTTAAAACTAAAGGATGGTCTTGTTCTTGCAGAGCTTTGTGAGTAAAAGCTAACACAGCAGCTTCCTCTATCCAGCTGAATGAAAACAGTAGCCTTTTACCTTGGTGAGCATGAAATATACTCAAGATTATTATTTTTTATGTCTGAGTAAAGCAGAAGGCATGTAAAGTAATGTATAAGATACAGTAAGGTGTATGTAGAAGGAGAATGAATGGACATCAAGCATAGCAAACCTGATATAAAATATAATGAAAGAATAAAGCAGGTAACAGGGCAGATATAAATCCTGGTGCAATGAATAAAGCACATCACATAATGGTGATAAAAATGCAGCAAATGGCAAAACACACATCAGCATAGACATAAAGCATAATGAACTGATGGATGAAAGTCACATTAATGAATAGATTGCTCTTGTCACTCAGAATAAGCAAAATGATCATTTTGTCTTCTAGGCCCTTCTAGGCCAGAGCTTCTGGATACACAGGGCTATGGGGAGGGTTTTCTAGTTTTCTTACCCAGAAACTAATAATATCCGACACTTGCAAATTCCTTTCGCTGAATATTATCATCAGACCTAAAAACCTGTCAAGATGGAAAGCTTTGTTGCTGGGCTTAGTGAGGGATTGCAGGAAGCAGGCATGGGCTGGGACCCAGGAGAAAGAGGGGTCAGCATGGCTCGCAGGTCCTGGTGGCGTGAGGCTGGCCGCTGTGACATTCAGCTGTGCCACTGTCACAATAATCCCATCCACAGCCATGTCTCCATGGTACCACACTAATACTTGTTCCCCAAGTATACCTGATGCAGCACAGCCTGCTCAGAAAGGTGTAGGTAGAAAAGCATCAGTGGGCTAACTTGCCCTGGGGTATTGTTTTTCCCCTTTGCGAAAAATGTATTTGAAAGGATTTTTTTAAATCATGGTAATATAATTCACACATTATGCTGTGACTGCTTCTGAATGCAAGGTTTCACCTTTTCACCGCTCTTTGGAGGCAAAAGGAAGAACCCAAGTAACTGCCCCTAGAGAGCGGGCAGCATCCCCTGCAAGACCAGAGCTGTGGTGGGATTCAGCTGGATGGACTAGGGCAGAGATGTTAATAAAGCACTGGCTTGTAAAACTCATGGATTGCAGAGTACTTTTGCCTATGAGCACCCTCCACTTCAATCCAAGGCAGGACCCCATGACACAGAGCTCTGGCCACAGTTCACAGGCAGGTGTAAATTTTCATGACCCACTGACTTCTGGAGAAACCCCTACATACTCCCCTCCTCCCCCAGAGCTTTCATCTGGCATCTGGAAAGAGGCAGCAACGATTCAGTGACTGCACATCTTCTTGCTCCTGTTGCATCCTTTGCTAGCCACATTTTTGCAAACCTCCTTCTGCGAAGAGATTTGAAAGGAAAGTACATTCAGTTTAATCAGGAGACTTTAGAAGCAGAAGCCATTTGTCAGCCACTTAACCAAACTCTCCCTCTTTTCTGGCAGGAGCAGATACCTAAGCCCAACTGGTTTGCAACATGAATTTGCAGTAGCAGACCCGATGCCAGCCCCTGCCAGAGATTTATTGCTCTGCTGGCATGCAGTGCTTTGCTCATTAAGGCTCTCACACTGTTGTTTGGCTTCTTCTAAAGTGCAAATACATGAAGCAACACTTTGGAGGAAGCCAATTAGGAAGGACAGAAGAAACATTTCCCACTGGCTGGGGCCAGACACAAGACTAAGCAGGATCAGGGCTGCGTGGAAACTGGGGGCCAGTTACAAGGAGGGGGTTACAGGTTTGTGTGCGGGAAGCTTACGTACAAGCCAGCTCTGTTGTAGGCTGGTTGTTTCTCTGGGAAAAGCTTCTAAATTTCCTCGTACTTTGATTCCTCACCTGTGAAGTCAGCACAGGTTTCTTAGACTAAAAGCTTTGTCTTCCTAACCCGACCTCTTGCTTTCAGGGTTCTCACTTCTTCCATAACGGTTCTTGTATAGAACAGTGCATGCCTGAAGTGATGTCTGAGTCGGGCATAAAGATTTAAAGAAGAAGCATACGGCTATGTTAATACCCTTCCGAGCAATGCAGGCAATTTGACAGCTCTGATTTATTCACAGTGGCTGTCCTACACCCCAGATTGACTCTGCTCTCATTGGGGAGCAGCACATCCAAACCTGGGATGCTTTTCACTGCTGCAGCTGCAAAGAGAAGTGGCACATGGCTCATGTCCGCCTTCCCTCCTGCTCTCTCTGAAGGAGCTGTCTCGATGGGAGATGCTTTCTGACAGCAGCCAGCTGTGAATCAAGCTGAAGGACTGACACCCCCCAGATGAGAGGTCCCACCTGGTGTTGCTTCCAGGAAGGAGTCAGGGACAAGACTCTGCAAAGCATATGAAATAGATGTCCATAACTCCATGAAAAAACAAAGGCTGTGTTCCTTAGGGCAGACTGACTTCCTGCGACACTCATTATTCAGCAGCAGGCTGGGTGTCTGAAGAAGCTGGTGTGCAGCCCACTGAAAGGGGCCACTCAGGATGATGCTGTCAGCCAGCTCTGCAGTGGCATTCAGGCAGTGCAGGGCTATTTGAAGCCAGTGGCCCAGCCTGGGCCACACTTTATATTTGTTTTTGCATGTTGTGAGCTAAGTTTGGGCATGGTATGCTCAAACACAAGCAAGCCTCTGTCTGTCTCTAAAAGGACGGGGGGGGATTACGAAGGGAAAGTACACTTTTCAAGTAAAATCAGGTTCAAATTATGAACCAGCTTTTCATATTAGCAGGAAATACTTGATCCTCCTATACCTTCGTTCGGCTGGGCCCACAGCATGGCTTTGAGGGGAAGCAACCCCTCAAAAAAATGCATTTAATGTGGAGAAGGTGAAGCAAAGCCTGTATTTGCAACTGATTTGTAAATGAAAGATGCTTAAACAGATCAATTTTTAAACCTAAATGTTATTTTTAACCCTATTTCTCTAAAGATGCTCCAGACATTGCTGTGGTTTGATGTAGCTCTAGCTGCCCCAGGGGTGCTGATACATGCAGGGCTTGAAGCTTGTGCTGCCTTCAGTCCTTGTCTACAGCTTTGTGCTTTCCCTGCTTGTGAAGAGGTTTCAATTTCATGTTGTACTATACATCCACCAGTGAATCTTTGCAGCTGGAATATTTTTTTTTTAACAGGAGTTAGAGACTATGATGAAAAACATGCTAAAACAACCTCATTTTTGGCCTGAAAAGCACATGCCATAATGATGACAACCAACAGCAATGTCAGCGTTTTACCAGTTACTAGTCACAAATCATTTGGTGCGAAAGTGACCCCAGAGTGGTAGGACTCTAGTCTAAACTTCGTCTGAGGTCCATTAAAACTTACAGCAACTGTTCACCATTTATCTCCCATTCCTTTCTCTCTCCACCTGAATGTTTCATGGAGGCTGGGAAGCAGGAGCTCTGGAACACTGGAGTAAAATCTATATTCATAATACTGCTTGGACTAAAAAACAAAAAGCCTGCCTGAAGATGTGTATTCATTGTTCTACTCTGTCTGGAGGAGGAAAAGAAAGAAACACCTGTCAGAGATAATATTCAAGCAAACCTGCCTCTCTCCGTCTCCAGAGCTGCACTTTCTGCCCCACAGAACAGGATTTGCTTTGTTCTTACAGCTAATGATTAGGGAGGCAGAAGCTGTGCTGCCCACAGAGCTCATTTTGCCAGTACAAACTATATCTCTAGGAGAGGGGGCTTTCTTGCTGTAACCTTATGGACCAAACTGTAATGGTACTGTAGATGTGTGCTGCCTCAGTGCTGAGCATCTCTGGAGCCCTGGAGGGACAGTGGCCATCTGGTACTGTGCTCAGTGCAGGCTGCCGCTGCAGAGCTGCACACAGGACAGAGCTGTTTCTCTTGGGGGAAGGCAATTTTTAGGCTGGGGGCCTAATATTAGGCATTTGCACTCCTTCAGTTGAAGTCATGACCACAGGAAGGCAAAGTTTTCACAGAGCTGTGAACATGGCAGAGGCTGCAGTCAGGATAGGGGCTCCAAGGCAGAGGCAGATGGCAGGGCACCACCCTGCTCTGCTCATAAGCCAGGAGACGTAATGGGGAAAGTGGAAAAAATGTCCCCTGTCCTAGTTAACGGGGAGGTCTGTGCACAGTTCAGACAAGACAGCATAGTTCTGACCCCTGCACAAGCCCTAATCTCACCTACAACTGGTGAAATTAAAACAACAGGCAAAGACTGACAGTGCACTGAGTTTCTCAGAGTTAATAAATGTCCATCCATAGTGCTGTGATCACAGTGGTTCCAGGAGATGTGGTTATTCTTCTGTTTTGTTTAGAAAAAACACAAAAACCCAACCCCAAACCCACAACCCTACAGCAATGACACTTGAAGCAAAGGAAGATGAACCCCCTCAGTGGTTAAAGAGCTTCAAAAATATTTCCCGTCATACTTGAAGGAGGATTGATAGAAAGAAAGCTATGGCTTTAAAACTAACAGGAGATTACATTCTGGGGTCTTCAGCCCAAACCCTTCAGCACTGTGATAATGCATGACAAAATCTTTATCTCTGTAAATAAACAAAAAACACCTGGAAGGAGCATTTCCCAGATGTGCCATGGATTTGTCTTTGCATGGGAAGGCAGGAAGGTGCAGGCCTCTCCCAACAGGAGACCCATAACTACATTCTGTAGAACATACATTATTTCCCATCCTAAAAAGAGATGGAATCTTTAAAAACTCACTCTGAGGAGTAAAAAGAGGTGGAATCTGCAAAAACTCATACTGGGGAGGAGCGAGACCAAACATATTTCAAATTTACACTGCATAAAAAATGTATCCTTGAAATCTGGAGCTGTTAGGAGACAAGCAGGTTTAAAGTGGGTTGCAGAAGTGTAACTTACAGTGATGCCATCTTTTGCCAACGCTGTAATTTCAATGTCTATAAATTTCATGTTTTCTTTGCAATGAAGTCTCTCCTTGTAAACTGAGCAGCTTGTGAATTCACAGGCACTAGCTACCTTCCCAGCTCTGTTTCTGGCCAGCAGTGTTGTCATGAACCAGGGCATTTCTGCATTCATTTCTGTTTCCCATCTGTAAAAAAGGGATAATGATGCCTGCCTACCTCTGCGAGCCCACTGAGGCCCCTGAGTGAAGAGCTGTGCAGCAGGAAACCATCTCTCTCTAGTCTTGGTGAGCATTAATTACTACAGGTTCAGAAGTGTGGACTCAGATAGGTTTACAAGGACATTTTCAACAACAAAACACACCAAACCGACCATACAGCCCTGGACTGGAATAACCTAGAGCTTAAAACCAACTTAACTTCTATTCTCTCCCAGCATGTGCAACCTTCTAGTGTCTTTTTTTTTTTTTCTTTTCTTTTCATTTGAGCATTTCTCTCAAACTGGTGGATGGTGGAGAGCACAGGTTATCCACAGCAGTGTGAGCTCTGATTCAGAGCTGGTCTGTAGGCATACTCCAAACCAAAGCTGCTTTCAGTCTCCTGCCAACCACAGGGCAGGAGTTGCAGTGCTGTCATCAGGTTTTTGAAGAATATGAGTCCATCTTCTTCCTCAGCTTGTTATGAGATTGGCTAAAATGCAGTGTGATCACCAAACAATGCAAAAAAAAAGAGAACCCTTTCCTTTTTCTTCTTCTGTTCAGATGCATTTAGCTCTTACTGGAAACAGTTTCCCACAAATGCAAGTCTGAAAAACACAGAGGCATCCTTAAAGAGGAAAAAAAAAATAAAGAAAAGAAAGAGAGAAGCATGTGACTTCAAAACCTGGGGCTTAAGTAATAAACTGCTAGATCTGATGAGATTCCAAAGAAAACCATGGGAATGCACAACAGGACCCAACTGCACTGACCCTGCCCTGCACTGAAATATCTACACTGCAGAGATCCTTGGCTTTGGAGGGGGACCCTGGACATAAAAGCATGGCCAATCTTTTATGGACAATCTGATTTAGGTTATAAGTTGACCCTGTCTCAGATGCAGTGTCTCCAGGGGCATTCAGCTACTTACACTTCATACCATCACTGCCTAAAACTCCTGACTTTAAAAAACATCACTGTGGAACTTCAGTGGCATTTGGGAACATCCATTCAGCCACACTGAAGTTTTCCAGCACACCTCCCTTAACACGGCTGGATGTGTAGTACTTGAAACAGATTTGGAGGGCTATGGAACAGCTACTTCCTGGCACCAAGGTGGAATTTGTGCATTTAGTTTCATGAGAACAATACAGAAAACCTCAGCACTGCAGGGCCCTGATGCTATGCTGCTTGGGAACGCTCCTGGAAGCATGAAACAAGAAACTCAGTGAGAACATTTGGGATGCAGAAACCGGGCATGCTGGCATACAGGTCCCCTGAGAGCTCGTCCAAGGATGCCCAACTTCTTCCTTACATTTACTTGCATTTACTGGCTGGAGAGCTGTCACCCTGCAGTGGCCTTTCCCAGGAAGCCAGAAACTCAGGTCAATCTGCTCCACAGAAAGTCTCAAGCATGACTTTTCTGTCCCGTAGTGTGGGGAAAGATGAAAAGAAAAGGAAAAATAAAGGTTTTATGAGAATGGTAATTAAAGAGCACATTTTACTAAGTTCAAGCAGGGGCGGACAGTCTGATGTCCTCCACAGCGGCTGTCACCAGGCTCAGATATCTCTGTTGCTTTTCTTTTCCAGGAGCTGACATAAGCATAAATGTAAAGCATAACATAAATTGCATCAGCTGTCCCAGGAACCAGGAGCAAATCTGCAGATCTCTCAGCCAACAACCTTTCACCATCCCTCTGGTCCCAGAGTCCAAGGCTGCTAAAGCATTGGCTCCCAGGAGCAGTTCCAAGGAACAGTGACTTTGCTGGCGAGGAAGAAGCCGCTTCAAACTGAGCAACTTGGATACTTCACCACAAAAACAGCGGGTCAAGTTTAAGGTGAAATTCTTGCCCCTCTGCTTTTATTTTGTGATGATTTTGTAGGACAAAGCTGCACTCTGCTTCAGATCCCTCCTCTCCTCGTATATCTCATTGCTGGCCATCTCCTGCCTGAAGCTGTATTTGTGCTTATATTTGCCATCTGGGTTGTGTAAGCAGTTAAAAATCTGTTAGAAAAGCAACAAAATTTTGCTTTCTTTATTACTGAGAAATCAAACAACTCATGTGACTTCGTAGATGACTTAATACATTTATAGACCAGGAAGGAAGTTGAGCTGTGCTGCTTGCTCTGCTTTGCAGTGGGGTGGCTGCTGCAAATTCAGCCTCATCAGCTCACAGCGGTGCAGGGGAATCAGAAAATGACTGCCCAGACAATGACTGAGCCCCCCAAATGTTGCTTCTTCAATACCAAGACAGCAACCATCGCTCTAGGGATCTTCCACATGGTAAGCTGCAGGGCTGAGAGTGGGGACAGGGAGAGGGAGACACGGAAAGGGGCAGAAGTGTAGCTTTGCATAAGGTGTAATCATCCAGATCACAAGGTTTCCTGGCTTGACTTTTCCATGTTCCCAAAAGAAAAAAAAAAAACAAACAAAACCAAACAGTGATTTAAGAGGGGTGGACAAAAGAGAAGAAGGGGGAGGCAGGAGAGCAGGAAGAAATTTATTGTACTGGGAGGGTTTTTCAACTATTTTTCCCCTGGCTCTACCAATTGCAGCTCATGGAAACTCACTTTGCATTCTGTTTTGCCCTTGCAGTTTAATTCAGGAGCTCTTACCTGGGCAAGGGGTGTAGCTTGGCCCAATGTGGCTACCTGGACCTGTTGGTTAGAAACAGGGCAGCACATTGGCATTGGAAACTGAAATTATGGGTCACTGGAGGGAGGAGGGATTTGGGCCCCAGGCAAGCAAAAGGCAAGTGAGCAAAGCTGCCTTATTTCTCTCTCTATGGCCAGTTGGGTGCTATATGCACCATTTTGGGTTCCATTTGCATCTATGGCTGCATTCAGCTGCCTGGCAGCTGGCGTAACTGCTTGGGGGTGGGCACAGATGACAGCAAACAGAGGCAGCAGAGCCTGGAGGGCCATTTCTTCCATGCCACCTGGTTGCACAGAGATGCTTTCAAGTGGCTTTAAGTCATACTGAGGATGTGGTTTCTCACACAGCAAAGGCACCTAAAATAATCCCATCTGTTGCACTCGGTGTGCAAAGTCACAGGTGGGAAGCCTGCAGTGTGATAACAGTTAACGGTGGCTCTTAACCCACTCCTTGCACAGGAAAGGCAGAGTGAGGGGACCTGCAGCCTGCAAACCTGTGCTGGACATGGCAGCTGTGGCAGGAAGGATATGCCTTGCCCCCCCTGCAGCACCACTCTGCTTACCTGGGGCAGCAGGAGCAACCCATGCTGTCTGAGCAAATCTTCATGGCACCAAAGTGGCGTCCCCATGCTCACAAAGCCAAGTTGGCAGCCTAACGTGCTGTTTAATGGTTTTGATTTCCACGATGCCATGCCAGCATACATTGGTGGAGGATTCAATTCATTAAATGAAAGGCAAAGAAAGCTGGAGATCAGCTTCTTTGCTTTTTTGGATAGTAAGATAAAGGGAAAGCATCTCGTGAATGGCAGGATTTCATAAACACACCAGGAGTTGGTAGCACTATGGGCTGGTGGTGGCAGCTGCAGCGCAGCATCTCTGCACCCCCCTGTTTTGGGGCAGGAGGTAGTCCCGTGACAGCCCAGAGCAAGAGAGCAGAGAAACTTGGGTCTACATCACATCTGCATGCAGTGGAACTGCCAGCATCTTTCCCCTGGCTTTACTTGAAAGCCAGGCACTGTAGTGGCATTTCCATGCCATATTTTAATCATTTGGGCACCTCAAAAATATTAAGAGATTAGTTAAAAGAATCATGCAATTTTCTAACCTTTTTTGCCTTCTGCTTTTTGCATATGTAGATTACACCCTGGGCAGGCTACTCCTCTTTTGCCACCAGCCCAATGTTTATAATCTCACTGCTTTAAAGAAAAAGAAGTGGCTGCATTTCTTGTGCATTCTCATTACCCCAAGACACAAAAATTGAAACTATCAAAGCTGAGAGTCTGCAGCAGAGCACAAGTCATTTCTGACAACCAATTAAACATATAGCTGTCACAGAGGGATGGTCAGGAATTGTTTAGAAATGGGACCCTGCTAGGAAGTATAGCTGAGCTCTGGCATGGAGCTGGCAAAATTAAAGGTCTGGGCAAAGATGGAAAACACAGGACAGGGAACTACAACACATTTACTCCAGAAAGCTACGAGCGTGCCATGCGACATGAGCTATCTGTTATCACTGGTGAAACAGAGGTAACAGAAAATGAATTATTTTTTTCTAGCTGGGAG
Organism: Falco peregrinus; assembly: GCF_023634155.1. Classification (NCBI taxonomy): domain Eukaryota; kingdom Metazoa; phylum Chordata; class Aves; order Falconiformes; family Falconidae; genus Falco; species Falco peregrinus. The sequence goes on from NC_073723.1 coordinate 122,500,588, forward strand.
GAAAAAAGGCTGCTTTGTCTTTCTCAGGAGCCAACAAAGGCTTTGAACCAAGGCACATTTTTCTTGTTAGTGTTTCACCACGATGCCACTAACAACAGAGATTCCTGATTTGCACCAGTGTGTGATGGAGGAGAACGAGACACCACTTTTCAGTGCTAGTGGCTAACAGGGAAAACTCAATTACCAGTGACATCATATGAAGGATGTGTTATTTCAAAAGAGTTTTGTGGGTCTTTTGAAGATATCTGGTGAGTTTTGAACAGCAAAAGGCAGAGAGCCTTGGAGTGAGCCTTCACAGTGCTCATGGGAAAGTGTTTGTGGAAGACGTTCAAAGGTCCACTGTGGGTGAGCAAGGGAAGCCGCTTTTCTTTGCAAAACAGCAACAGCAAAAGTCATGAGACAGATGTCCTGAGTCAGCCCCGAAGTCCAGCAGCCTGTCTCCAACAGCAGCCAGCAGCAGCTGCTTAGAGCAGAAAGTACTGGAAGCAGGACAGGTACCAAGTGGTCCCTGCCCTGCGCATCTTCTGCAGTCAGTATGTCAGAGATTTCTTGAGTTTGAGGTTACATGAAAACTATCATGTGTACTAGTTGTTGTATTCAATAATCTCCAGCTGTATTCTGCTCACATTTTCTTTCCAGCCTTTTCTTTTCCATGTTTGACAAGTTCTAGTGTAACAGGACTCTCCGTGAGCAGAGGCTGGTTCATACACTGTCTTTTTTATCTCTGTGAATGTTATCCCTCTCCTGACTGTCAGCAGCGGTGACATGGTTCAAATCACTAATTCTGTGTGGTGTACGTAATTGTGTTTTATACCTTATTCTATATAAATAAAAGGATAGGTATTTGTGACAAAACACTTAAATTCTCTGCACTGCTAACTGAGAGAGGGTAAAGGAGGGATGCTGGGCCCTGAAGCCAAGGGATGCTGCCGGGTGTGGTGTCAGTCCCTTCTAGAGCAGACTGGTCTTGAAGAAAAGTGGTTCAGCCCAAAGCCAGGCAGCAAGCTCAGCGTGGCAGTGTGGGCAACTGGGGGTCTAGTGCAGGAGCTGCCTGCTGACCCTGTTATATGTGGGAAAAGTCTGCGCTGAGTATGAATGTGACTCTGAGACCATCTTTAAAACAGACTTGCCCATTGCCCACAGCGTGTCTTAAGCATGTTCACAGGAAAAGACTTAGCAGTAATAACTCCACCTGATGTTTTAATGAAGATCAAACTCTCACATTGCAGTCAAAGCCACTGACATGTGTCCCCTTTCTGCTCTGCCAGGGCACGATTTGGCTTGGCTTCACCTGGCACCCAACAGATCACAAGCAACATAAACTTGGCATGAGACCATGGAATCTGCCCATGCTTTTGGAGCAGATGCCACAGAAGCACAGCTGGGTTCTTGCTCTGCTCTTCCTCTGTGCATGCTGGTTTCCCCAGTGCCAGGGCTACCTGGGTGGGAAACAGCCCCATGTCTCTAAATGAGAACTCCTGTGCAATTCACCCACCATTGCAGTGACCAGGTGGATGTGGCTGGTGGGCAGGAGGGTTTGGGGTCACTCTGTGAAACTTTGTGGCGCATCACTGCAAAAACAGAATGGTAATTACCATAAGATACGCACAGCCATGATAAAGAGGGTCCCCCATGGAGAGTTGGCCAAGTCACGACAATCACACCAATATGGCTACATGCCATGCTCACTTTATTAAACAAACAGGTCATATTTATAACTTAAACCAACCGCTCACACGACTTTACACACAGGTGATTGGATAAAAGTTTCTGGTCATGTGGGTGTCCATGTCGCTGATCGGTGAGCATGCTGCAGGCACCTGATCAGAGTGTGCCGATGAGAGTGTGTTGATTTCGCGGTTCCCAGGACTTGCTCTGCACCTGGCTTCTTGTTTGTGCATAGCTTGTTTTCCTTCTCACACTGCTTGTTCCAAGGACAATTTAAAGTTGCTCTGCAGTTTCAACTAACAGGCCTGGGTTGTCCAACCCGGACAATGGTAACATATATCCTTGATCCTTTAAAAATTCCTCTACACCACGATGTGCAAGATCAACACAGGGCATGTGATGCCAGGGAGCATTAGCAAACAACATGACTTGGCTTTAGGCTAAGGAGCCAGAGATACTCTTGAAGACCAGGGCTGATCCAGTGAAGGATATAGGAAATGGGCAGGGGCAGCCTGAGCCCTCAGCTGTTCAACCCTGCTGCTGCTGGCTCCTGCCAGAGGAACCATCACTGCAATACCAGAACCTATAACTCCCCAAGTCCCTGTGGGTCCCACTGTGTCTGTACCTACTATATCATCTCAGTGGGTTTCTTTTTCACAGAACCCCTTGGAAAACAGTTTAATTTTCAGAGAAGGTTGTCTTGTCTTACTTCTTTAAGAGATAACACAGAATAGCAACCATTTTTTCCTCTACCTCTTCTCCACCTTTTTGATCATGTAACTGCAGCTGGGCAGAGGGAAGGAAAAGGAAAAGGGGATTTATAACTTAGCAGTGACTTAGATGATTTGCTACATCAATACTGTTGGCTTATATCAGTATATGTTATTGCTGTGGGTCCTAGTGATGAATCATAGTGATGCTGGCTGATAGTAATGCCATCAAACACAAGCTCTCAGGCTTTGTGGCGATGTCTTGTCCTCTATAAATTAGATCTGTCTCACTGCGGATCTCTCCATAGACAGTTGAAATAAATCATGGGCACTCTCAAACAAATGGGGAAGAAGGAGGGGAATGAGGAGGGGAATTAGAGTTGTGTCATTAGCAAAGCTTCACTGGGTGTTGTGAGGTGACTTGCGGGTGACTTCTGAAGAAAGCATGGAGGAATTTATCCTTCTGCTCATCAGCTTCTCCCTCCTAGGCATCAGCAGACCTCAAGTTATTTGACATTAGCTTCAAGAACAAGGCTGGACAGTTACTTCTGTGCATACAGCACAGAACCTGCAACTCATTTGCTGCTGATCCCTGAATAGAGCCAAAGGAGGCCTTAGAAAGCAGCACATCTGTACCTTGGCCTGGCCTCAGTCACAGACAAGCTCTTCTCTCTGGCAGCTCTTTAACTCAAGGAGCAGAGTCTCACCTCTGGGACCTTCCCCAGGTCTGATCCTCACCTGTGGACATGACTCATGTTGATAACAGAGTGCGATTCATTGCGCTTTCACCAGGCTGTGGCTGATCCAAGATGTTCAGCAGACCCTGTGCTGCTCCCTTGTCCTCCTGGAGCACCTCTGCTGCACAAACAAGTGAGGAGAATGAGACAGCAGGAATGGCAAGATAAAATGTTTTGAAAGGAAACCAAATGGGAGCTAAAACCACTCCTCACTTCATCCTATGTTGCCACAATGACTGCTTTTAAATTAAAGTAAGAAAAGGCAAAGCTCTGAAAGTATAGCATTTAATGTGGAGCTATTCGCCTTCAAAGTGCTGGGTGTCACCTGGCTCATGTGCACCACTGTCAGGACCCTTCACAGCACCCCAGGGCATTGTCAGAGCAGCATGTCACTGACCCCAGTAACCCTTGTTTGTGACGGCTTCAAGCTCTTCTTCCAGAAACACTTGGTGTGAAACAAAAAAAGGAGCAACCATCACCCCGAGGCCACGTGCATAAAGATAAATTATCTGGAGATCAGTCAAGCTGCACAGACAAAACGGTACATGACCCAACATCTATCAGCAGTTTAACCCCACTGCAGCTGCAGGAAAATTACTCACCAGGGAATGGGGGCTGCTGGTGTCATGCTGTTAAGATTCTGTCTTGCAAGACACCCCGAGTTTAACTGCCTTGATTTAACAACTGGCTTTACCTCAATCCTACATTATTTGGCTAAGTAACTTCATTTCCTGGTGTTACAGATCTTTTTCTGAGAAATCTGAAGCACTCCTTTGAAATGGAGACAGAAACAAGATGAGCATTGTCCTCCAAAAGTTGCAGCTATAGGAGGTAGAATAAGAAGGGCTGGCTGCTGGAGGGGCTGGGAGCCTCCAGAACACCAAGCAAGCTGTGGGCCAGGAGGTGACATTTCCTATTTTAAGCCTGTCTCTCTCCTGTCATGACATAGCAATAAGAAAGGGAACTGAATGCTTCTCTGAGCAGTCCTGTCTGTCTGAAATGGGAGCCTTTCAGTTTCTTCTGGAGCTGAAGGGTGAATCTCGAGTGAAAATACGTACAGCCTTGCAGAGCAAGGGGTGCTGGGCAGGCGCCACATCAGTCTTCGTCTACCTTCTCAAGTTGGGGCGAGACACCCACTGTAGAGGTTTCATCACCTTGTATGTATATTCTCTACAGGAATAAATAAGATTGTCACATGCCAGGAAGCAGCATGTCAGAGCCCAAGTCAGGTGATGGGAAAGTATCTTGGTCCTCACATGGCACTTGTGATGGAGAGCCAAGGGGAAGGCCTGGAGATCGTTGCATGTTTTATCTCGTTGCAGTTCACTGGCTCATTTTTTCTATGCAAAAGCCCTTTTAAATGGGAAAATTAAACCAATTTTCACTTTAAAAGTCTTCTCCATAGTCTTTCTGGTTGAACTGAGGTTTTCTATTGGACATGTACTTACTTTATGTGACTGCAGTTGATCTGGTTGTGTGGCTCATTTCAAAACCTGCAAGGAAACCAGAGCCTCTTTTACTCTACTGTTCCCCTCTTTGATAGCCATTGGAGATAGTTCTTCATGCTGAAGTTTAGCCTCTGGCTCTGCTCTGGCTGTAAAACCATCACGGATGGGGGCATTTGGGATCTGATGTCCTGCTTTCACTCTTGTCGTTCAGGAATGAAGCTGATATTTAGGGCTCAGATCACCCATTTGTTCAGCCCTCCATTTAACAGAGACCTGAAAAACTGATTTCTTCCTATTCCATGTTGACATTTGAAGGAATTGACCAACACGAGCAATAAGGGAAGTGAAATCTCTTCAGGAGCACATACATGAAACCTCTTAGACAAGTTAGGGCACTTGAAGTCAGCGTGTGATCTCCATGTTAGTTAAGAGATCCTTTACACCCCTGGGGAGACCTTCATGTATAAAGAAAACTTCAGACTGATGCAATTTCATCCTTGATAAGGTTCAATGTTTCCATAGGACTTTACATGGTGTTACATTAAACTGAATTCATGTTCACTTTTTTCTGTCCCCACTAATGAGATCTAGATATTTCTCCTTTCCCTATCAGCCTCATGAACAAATTGCAAAGTTCATTTACTGCACAGCAAAAATCTAAAATGCAATGTGTTGCCTGTAGTTGAACAATGTGATATCAGACAGGCCAGGACAAAACACAACACATCCTTTCTTCCAACTCACATGCTAAATAGTATTTTAAATTCAGAGGGAAGGTTTATGGTGGGATACAGAGTCCCAGTCCCCACTGCAGCAGCAGTGTGGTGTGGTGGATGCTCACTCTAGAAGCAAAAGGCTCTGGGGAATGTGATACAGCTCTTCTGGAAACTGCACTTGCAGCTTGTGGTGCAGAAAGATTGTGAATCTGGTTTTGAAAATAATTTCTAGGTCTTATGCAGCTAAGGCATCGACAGTGGGAAAGTGTGATCTGCTCCTGTCTCTGCTGCAGGCCATCCCTCCCAGCCTGGCTTCCCTATTTCTAGGGCAATGCAAAGCCTTTCTTTCTATGCCTCTTTCTTCTTTGCTTGCAATGTCAGCCCTAGCACACCTGAACACACATTACTCCTGCTCGAACTCTGTCTGGCTCTCATATGGCACATCCAGCCATTGCTCTGCAAAAGACAAAACCTATTCTCTCTCCTGCTCCCACCACAGCTAGGTGGGCATCATGCCCTGCAGTTGCTGGTTTCATACTGCTTCCCACACATCAGGTTTGCAAACACAAGAGCAGACCACAACAGTTCTGCTTCCTCCTTGCCTGCATCACTTCTTTAGGCAGTTGTTGAAACGGAAGGCTTCTATAGCTATTGGGGAAATGTTTTCTCAGCTTGATGGTACCCGAGCTTCTGTTGATCTTGGTGGCAGATACAAACCTGCTTCTTGCATCAGTGTGGGGTTCAGATGACTCTCTTTTCATGACAGCCTGGTTTTTTTTGATGGTACATTTGTTGATGGCTCCTGCCCTGGTAGTCTGCAGAATGGGTAGTCCCAATGCTGGATCCAGTGGCAGGGGGGTGAAGATGGAGGCTCATATTCGCACATGTTTCTCCATCTTTTGCACACCTCAAGATTTCCTCTCTTGCAGACACAGTTCCCACGTCTCCAAAAAAAACCTGCACAAGTCATAATGATCCTTGCATTTCTCCTGGTCAGACTCCTGCTCTCTGCTCTCAGGTTGTGCCCTGTTGTGGTGGCAAGAGGTCCTCCGGGACAGGGGTAAAGCCCAGGCAGAGAAGTAGCAGCTCTTTGCACAGCAGCAGAGGGGTCAGGGATCTTGTCCAGAAAGCAAGTGGAATCTGCTGGGTGAAAAGCCCATGTTCCTTGCACTCTCAGGGAACGTAGAAGCAGGCTTCCTCCCCCACCATCCACACTGTTAAGCCAATTTTAAAATAACATGAGACACACAATGCTGGTTTGGGGAAGTGCAGCTGTAGGTATAGGGCTGGCAGGCTATGCTGTGCTCCAGCTTGCTCCAGCCTAAACATGCAGAAGAAAGGAAAGGCATACCAAGCATGAGGCAGGACAGTAGAGATCGGGAAACATGGAAGAAAATGATGAACCAGATGAGGTGCATGGTGCCATCAGAAATGTGCCATCTCGCTATACAGTGCTGAAACTGTCAGTGAAGTGGTGAAGGAGCAATAAATGGCAGCAGAGTAGCCCTTTGCCCCTAAGAGGCGTTACTTGCTCTGACAGCAGCAAGAGGAGACCAATGCTCCATTGTGGCCCTGGACTTCGTGCTCTTGAATCCACAGCATCTGGTCCCCTTGGCAGTGCTACTGGTAGCATACACACCAGCAGGGTGGGATTGTCCCCAGGAGGGATGCGGTGGGATGTTTGGCATTGTGGCTACTCATTCCCTGGCTTTACTTGCATGGAATTACCCTAGACTTGTTGTCTGAGGTACTCCATGGTGAGGTCTCCAGCCTTATGGAAGTCTTCTGCAGCCCCTGACTGCCCAGTGCCCCACACGTAGCAGGAGCTGTCCCTAACCTGGGGGTCAGAAATTGATTTTTCACTGCAGATCATCACTGCTTGGATACAGACGTTCAGTGCTAGCACTGAGACCACAGCTCTAGACCTCACTCCATCTCACAGCTTGCTAAAGTCAGAATGGAATGAGCTCTGGAGTCTGGGGTTTGATAGTCCGGTTCAGAAACTTGGAGAAAATGATTTTGGTTCAATATGAATAAAGCACATTTGGAGATTTTTCTTAGATAAGTAAAAGAAGGGAAATTATATTTCTGTCATTGAAGTGCTATAGCTAGACTTACAGAGAGCTTTATTCTTTTTTAGTTTCTTTTTACACTTTAAAACACTGTGCCCACTGAATTGTGTCTTTTGTGCTTCTAGGTTATGAGCGTTTTGCTGCTGATTGAGTACTCCCTGGAGGTGGCGAGTGGGAAAGGCTTTTGCAAAGACCTGGACAAGGATTACTACAGAATTGGTAGGTCACAGGGATGCTGGAAAGCAGCAAGGATCTGTGGGTTGAAAGTGAGCCCAAGGGCCTGCATTGGTACCTCTTTCTTTTTCATCAAAAATAATTGGAAACAGGTATTCAGAGCAAATGCATCAAAAGCTCAGACCCAGAGACAACATTTAGGCTCTAAAGATTTAGATTGTGGTTTATGCCATGGCTGTGTTGGCTTTTTGGAGACCGATGTGGAGCCCAGAGAAGTTGCCTTTATTACAGTGGATCAGGCCCTCAGCCCAAACTCTCCGGTACCCTCATAATCCTGCAGCCTTCCCACTCCCTCTGTAATACACTTGGCATGAATCTGACAATCCTGGTTTCCCCTTCTCTCCCTTTCTCCCAACTGTAGGTCATTTAAGTCTTACATAGACTGTTGACCTCCTTCCCAAGTTGGGCATTTTCCTGGAAAACACTGAAGTGTCTGACAAGCTCCTCAGTGGACCTAGTCTGGCCAGTGACCTCAGTCCCAGAGCAGGGAGAAATTGCAGCCCCACACCACACCCCACAGGTACATGGGCTACCTGATATTGCCACCAGTACCCTGCCCTCTGTGCCATGGAGTCATCGCCTTCTCATTACCCATCATGCCATGCAGGGGTCTCCTACCTCACAGCTGAAGGCACTTCAGAGGGTCACACCAGCCCACCTCCCTTTCCCCCCTGTCCCTTTGGTCCCCATCCCCAGATTTTCCCAACCCCTTGTGTTTTTTTCAGAACATTGGCTGTCTGGAAGAAACAGACAGGCTGTTTCAATATCCCATAAATAGTCACGAGCATCACATTCAACATGGTTGATTGGATTACTGTGATTTGAACTCAGAAGGATTTAGCCTAATTTTCAGAGACCTGGCAGTTATCTCATGTGGGGTGTCATGTAAAAGAAAATAACTCCCCCAACCTCAAATATTTCTTAACCAAGCTAATTCTGCATGAGGCTGTTTGGAAGCAACAAGCACAGGGTGCTTTTTCCTTTTCTTAGTCACTTTTTGGTATATTCCCACAAGCTGAGATAACCCTTCACTGCTGTGCACGGAACGAGGCTCCCACACCCTGCATTGTTTCTCCCTGCCAAGAAGGCTCCTGGACAGAGAAAAACACAACTCACAGCAGCAAGGTCTTGCCTGTTCCTTGCTTCTCCAGCGTGACCTTCCCCAAGCTGCAAGCATGCTTAGAGAGGCCCCCTGCAAGTGGAGGAAAAGGAAACCAAGTACAGAAGATTCCTGCACATCCCAAACCCACTTGCCCCTGGGGAAGGAGTCAGACACAGTGGAAAGCACCAAAACAGGCATAGTCACTGTCTGGGAGTAGTTATTGCTAACAGATGGGTTCACATGTTTCAAAAGAGCCCAGGTGGGTTTTAGGAGTTACTACTGTGATCTGCCAAGGCTGTTTTGAAAGGCATCAACAGTGAGTGGAAAATGGAAATTTGGGTGAGCCCTGCTAAGAGGACACTGAGTGAGGGTCTGCTGCCATGGTTCCCATCTTCCGCATGGGCCAGTGTTTCCAGCAGCCCAGTCTGGGTGGGTTGGAGGCTCCTTGGCTTAGCTGTGGTACACAGAGGTCCCTCTGCAGCTGTGGCTCAACTCAACACCCAGTAGACTTGCATGATGACCACTTTGCACAATGCTTTCTGCAGAGCTTTCCCATCAGGGCAACATGCAATACACCAGCTCTAAAACCTGGCTGTTTGCCGGGTGCCTGGGAGCAGCACAACGTAAGTAGGAGAATCCAGTTTCCCATTTCCATAATGTAAGTTTCTAGGTTTAATTTTGCAGATGAAAACTGAGTAACATGATGCAAGTGTGACCTTAAGGTCTTCCTCCCCATTTTGGCTTTGTTTTTTTTTATTGGTTTTTTTTCTGGTTTTGTTTTGATGTACCTGGCTTGAACATGGCTGTAGTTGGAAACACTTTTCCTGATGGCGGAATAAGCACCTGCATTCTGACTAATACAGTGATCTGAACCGCTGAAAACTGAATCTGATATTTGCAGACCAGAATACTTTCCCACAGATACAGTTAGGTAAAAATAACAATTTTTTTTCGTTAATTTTTGTAGAAAGACCATCCAAGACAAATAATACTTACTTTTCTTCCAGTATCTAAACAAAATATTCATTAAAGAAAAAGAAACAAATCGTTGAGACAGATTCTTCAGATAATTTCCATGCAAAACTATTATGTTTTCTAAGCAAGTTGTGCATTTCTGCAAATCTGGAGGGTTTTCTTTAAGAATAGAACCATTCCAAGAGAAATTGCCCCCATTTTTAACATCCCCCCACTTCCCACACAATCAAAATGACAGGTCTTCCCCCTCCCCCCTCTTCCACTGCCTCCTACACAAAAAGGAATATTTTATAATGAAGTTCTCAGCACTTCCACTTGGCTTCTCTTCCTAAGCATTTCAAAGGGCTCTGCTTGAGAGACCGTTTTCTGATTATAGTTGGAATAAACATAGCGCAACCCTTCTATTTCCAGAAACTAGCAGGGAAGCAACACAGCAAAGCAGTACGGAAAGTTCAATTTGACTTCAAAACCCAGATGGAAGAGTTGGAGAACAATTTAGAGAGATGTTTTGTCAATGCCCTCAGCATCTGCTGCTCTATTTGTAGATCCTGCCAGATTAAAGCAAATCTTGGAATATATAATGCTAACGCTGTAGTCATGGCCAAAGAATATAAACAAAGCAAGGTTTATGGGAAAATGCTTTTCACATGACACAAGAGGAAAAAATACATATAGGAGTTCTTTATAAGGAATCAGAGCTCCCTCAAGATTTCACATCAGTAAGTTTTACTGCTTTAAGAACAGGGTATGGGATGGGCCTCCACCTCCACAGATATGGCCAGGGAGGGGAAGGAGATCTGGGTTTGTTACAGGTTTTTCCCATTGCCAGGGTAACAGGGAGGGTGACTGGGACAATGCCCTTAGGAGAGGGATGCTCTGTCCCTTGCAGTCTGATACTCCTTGCTACCTTGGCTTACAAGATGCCACAGGCAGCACAGAACTGAAAGCGCTCCTCTGGAATTTGTTTTTTGTTGAAAATTGACTAAAAAATTAATATAAGACCTGCTGAAAATGTTAGATTAAAATGGGAATGAGGGATCAGGTTCTTCTTTGTCTTTGGGAGCCTTGAAGATGATCTTCCCACCCCTCATGGGGTCAATGCCAGGATGTTGGCTAATCTACAGTAGATCTAAATTTACTACCAAACTAATATTTAAGGAGGAACACAAGATTAATTTTGGCCAGGCTTTGCTCCGTGGTGATTTGGGGCACTCAGTTGCAATCTGGAAGAATTAGGTTCAAATCTTTATGCTATCTATCACATACAGCAGAAATCTGGATGTGCACTTCCCATGCAGCCTCCCCCATTTCCAGTCTAGTAGAAATCTCATTCTGGAGCTGAGAAGCCTTCCTAGTAAAGGTTGTCTTGGCAGTGCTTCATTCCTGAAAGCATATGAGTTTTGGCAGACTAGCTTTTCCTGCTGGAAAAATAAAGCAAAAAAGCCAACTCCCCACCCCCACCCCCCAAACATTTCAATTAAAACCTCCTTTACCAGTTCTAAGCTGCTAACGTGAATGGTGTTCTGCTTTGAAAAGATTACATGCCACTGCTCACCACAGGTAAATCTTTAGGATGTCTTCAATTCATGCCTGTCTATAGTCTGAGTGTTAATCACTTTTATTTTTCATTAATGACTATAAAAATTGAGGCTGTGGACAAAGTACAACTGGAAAAGTTGTTTCAATTTCTGTCCAGTCAGCCAAGAAAAATACTTCAGTTATGCCTAAAGACCTGCGCGCACAGCGTATACCATATCCTATATGTACCATTTCCTATGCAGAAAATATTCCCTTCTTCTCTGATGAAAAACGGATGTGGCTAAAGGGACTGGGAGGCTTCTTTCCCCCACTGGTCTTGCCCATTCTTTGAATGCAGCTGTCCAGAAACAACACAGGTAAGCCCTGCAGCTTACCACAACATTGAATCAGACACTGCCATCCCTGATAATCTGTGAGTGCAACTGTTAAACCACAGCTTTATGAGCCCTCTTTGTATTTCCCATGCCAGTTTATTGGGCCATAAAACAGAATGGGGTTTCTCTGCATTCATGAGAAATATTAGGACTCAATGTCCCTCCTGGCTACATTCAGGGCAAAAAAAACCTGATGTGAGGTCAACAATAATAATAATAATAATAAAAGACATTTGGCAAGTAAATGCTCTGTCTTCCTGTTAGATGTGGGGTGGGTTTACTACTCGACAGCGCTGCAAACGTCTAGTGTTGCTCTGGGCGGCTCTGCCATATGCCCCCATTCTGGCCACCCCACCTCCCCAAGGAAAATGGCATTTACTTCACAGAATGTATGTATTCCTTCTCATTAAAGCCCCTGGGATCTCTGGGACACTCAGGTAGCACCAGAGAATTTGAGTAAGAAAAAGCGTAAGAAAGAGCATGTTATTTTTTTTGTTGCTGCTGTTTATTCCTGTATGCTTTTGGAAAAAGGGGGCAAGCTCTCACCACACCCTCTGCCAGCAATAAAGTACCCATGCCAGTGTGGAGGTGGCCACAGAATGGAGATATTCCTGTAGGTAGGATATTCTAGGGCTTTGTGAGGAGCAACATTTTTCCCCTGCCTGATTTTGTAATTATCGAAGCAGAGCAAAAGTACTGTGGATCCCTGGAGGTCTCCAGTCCGACCTACTGCGTGAAGCAGGGCTGACTCCAAAGCTGGGGTAGTTTGCCCAGGGTTTTGTCGAGTTGAGGTTTGCAGATTCCCCCGGGGTTAGAATTCCACAACCTCTTTGCACCCCTGTTCAAGATGGTATCACCTATTGTAAATTTTTCTTCCTTTTAGCTGGAATTTCCTTTATTGTAACAATTGCCTCTTGTTATGCAGTAACAGCCCTCAAAGACCCAACGCACCTTCTACAGGGACAAATCCTGTCACTCTGAATACTCCGGTACTTTCTAAGGTGCTGTAGAGGAAAACAGGTTATTCCTGAGATAGGCACCCAGATGACCGTGTGGGAGGAACAGAGAGGAAAACAGTGGAATGATGCCCCTGTGTTGGAGATTGTCCAGGTACTCAAGCTTGGTTCAAGATTCCTAAAATTTTTTTTAAGTACAAGAGAGACAAACATTCAACATACAAAGGCCAACTAAGCATGGAGGGAAATACTGAAGAGACTTAAAAATTAAAATCTTACATTTTTTGCCAACAGACGCTGGGCATGGAAAGAGTCTGTTAGCCACAGGAATATGGTTTCTAGGGTCTGCTGTAGCTGAAAGTGCCTCAAATCCCAGGGATCCCCAAGGATCTGCCGCTGGTTCTGGAAGGCAACTTGCCGCTCTGCCAGCCCTTGAAAAGTGTTCCAGGAGGCATTTGGCCTCTCCATAGAAACAAATCCCTCGTTCCCATCTCATGGAGGGTCTGCACAGACAGGGCTAACAGCCAGCAGCTACCACCGAGGGGGTCACTTCTTTAGCCCATCTGCTAAATGTGCTCCACAAAGAAAGAAGTAATTTTGTTTAAGTAAAATCTTTGATGGTTGAGATAAAATCTGTTATACTAAACTGCCCCTGGAACAGAGAGATCTGCTGTCAGCAGAAAGGGCGACTGTATTTGCTGTGAACAAATAGAAGGCAAACAGTGCTTGGAAAGTTGTTTTCTCTTGGTTTTCCTTTTCTTCCCATCCTTTCATGTCTCTAAGGTTGAGGGCTTTTGGGGTTTTTTTTGTTATTTTGTTTAGGGTTTTTTTGATCTAGGTTCTGCTTGCAAAATTCAGCTGGGTTCTGCCGACAATTAGCCTGCAGAAGCAACGGCCAGTTGCCCAATTAATTAGTGAGCCTGCTGAGAGAGCTGGAGCATAAGACCACGTAGAAAGAGGCAGAAAAACACAGCTGTCTTGAATCTGAGGAAACACCGTGCTAAAAAGATAAACCCTCTCTGGGGCAAGTTTCTGATGGTTGGTTCTGGGAAGAAAACCAGGGAAAATGGCTTCAGGCAGGTTGGGGTTTAATGGGAGTGGGATGTCTTTTTATAGCTGTTCTCACAAAAGCTGAGACTGTCTCCTTTGTTAAGCTCTTTTTTTGTTTGGATTTTATGCTGTCCTGGTGTTAATCTTTGGTTCTTTGTGCACCAGATCACAGCCTTGTGTCGGCTCTCATGCTTCTGAAAGGTGGGTTTGGGTTTCTGCCTTGAAGCTGAGGTTCTTCCCACGACCCTCACAAGCCGCAAAGCTGCCAGCAGCCTCTTCTGCAGCACAGCCCTTTCTCCATTGCCCTCCCCTCACTTGGGGTTTGCTGAATTTGGGGTTTCTTTCTTTGCTGTTTTCTGAGACTTCTTGTTCTGCTTCAATTCTCATTACTTTGTGGTAAATAGTTCCTGCTTTGGGCATTTATATCGGGTTATAAGTAAAAGCAATTTTCTTGTTCTGTGCAATCAGAAGTCTTTTTTCCTGATGTGGGTTAAGTGTTTGTTGGATACGTTTGATTGCTTCGTTAAGTCTTGAATGCCTGACACCTCTATGTGCAGCAACTCATGTAGTGCTCTCTTGAGATGAGCTATTTTTGCTTCTTTGAGGGATGCAGCCTCCTCAAAGGGTTTTTCCCTGAGGCCCCAGGAAGGAAGAGGCTTCTCATGCTCAGGGAATAAGTACTGGTCAGAGCTTCATCTCACACTAAAGGTTCCCCATCAGCAAATCTCATCTCTAGAGGAGAGTTGAGCTTGTTGCTAATTCTTGAGAAGATCATAAGGGAAAGTTAAAATATCTTTTGTATCAATGTGTTTGAATGAAATAAAGTGCACTCTCTGCTAGCAGCTTAAGGATGTGGGGAGTGTTGCTGGTGGTGCCAACCACGCTTGCTACCAGATGTGGCTCAGCCCAGCTATCAGGCAGGTCCTCTGCAACCCTGGAAAGGCTCCAGAGCTTCTCGGTATCATCTTTACTCCTTTCTTTAACTGACATTTGTCCATACCCACATTGCTTAGCAGAGCCTGGATGCAGTACTAGGCAGTTTGCATATGCTGCAGCTGCTGCATCTAATGGGCACCCATCTCCTGCCAGATGCCGTGGGCAGCACCGGCTCGTAGGTCTGCCCTTTTCCAGCCTGGCTCTTCCCATGGCTTGGGCTAAGTGTTTGCATTTGCTCCCTCAGAGTAACTGGCCAAATTATGGTATAGCTGTGACTGCTGCGATGCAAATGTTTTGTTGCTGAAAATAGCAGTGTTGGTGTTATCTGCCTGAAAGAAAGGGTGGGTTTCTCTGCCTCAGTGTCCTGGTAGATTATTTTATGCTACTGTCAGCAAATCTAGGAAGTGAGTTAAGGACACTTTGGTGTATGGCCAAGGACTGAAATACTCCCCCACCCCACTAAAAATGTAATGTGCTACCAAAGCTATAGGCAAATGCTCAAAGCTGAAGGAGGTGCAGGGGCATTTTTGTGGGGAAAAATGGGTAACATGGAGCAGTGAAGGATTTCAGAGCAGCTGGAATATATCGGGGATCCAACAGGCTAAAGCACAATTTCTAGGTTTCTTTGTAAAAGAGGTAATGGGGGAAAAAAAAGTTAGGCACTAGATTTAACAGACATGGAATAAATCGGGCAGTTGGCAAGAGGGGAAAACAAGCCAGCAATCAAACATTTCTGATGTTTGAGAAAAGTACCCGTGGAAAGGATCAGTTGCTTTTAAAAAGTCAGAAAAGTTAAGTTTGGCTCTTTTCTAATAAAATTAAACCCTTTATTCAAGCATTTGGGAGCTGGAGACCCCAGGCTGTTGCTCTTTTAAACTCTGGTAAAGCCGTAAGAAAGGAATTGGAGAGCGAGTTAGAGGATGAACCATAGCAGACTGTACATTATGCAGAGGCAGATAAAGAAAGTAGCACTGTCTCACCTTTGGAGTGAGCTGCCCATCCCTGCCCGTTCCACCCCCCACCCCCCCCCTTTTAAAAAAAAAATACAGAAGCAAACTAGCTTTACAGAGAACTTTGCACTGTCTAGACTGCTACAGAGATCAGACGTTTATGCTGTATAGTGCAAGCAAGCCTTTGGTGCTCAGCATCAGGGCAGGCTGCAATACCAAGAGGGAAGATTCCTTCCTGGGAACTCTTAGGTGGGCAGCTGTGGGTACGTAGGAGACCACCTCCTGCACCCAAACCTGACACTCGGTGATCCACAGCAGCAGTGGGTCATTAAAATGCATGTTTCTTGTCTGCTGGTGAATCTTGCAGCACTTTCACCAGATTTCACTGTTGGTTACTTTATCTGTGTTTGAGTCTCAAAATAATTTTAAATTCAGGTTTATTAACCATTAACCCAAAGCGCTTTGTGCTTTTTTTTTCCTTTTTTTTTTCTCCCCCGCCACCCACCCCACCCACCCCCCCCGCCCTGCATTTTACCTTAATGTGGTAGCCTAGGATATATAATGTTTCAGTCCAGGCAATAAAGGCTTTTGGCTCCAGTGTGCCCCAGCTGACACCTTGCTTAGCCTGGCAGCTAAAGAAACAGAGCTTCAAAGACAGGTGAAAAAGTGAGTATAAGAAAGGAAAAGAGGGAGACCTTCAAGCTGCATGGAACTCACATGGCATGTTCAATCCTTTCAGCTAATTTATACACATTTTAATTCTTCCTTAGAGGTATGATTGAATTAGGACATTAGCGTCCAGCTTTTAGTAATGTGGTGATTACTTTTATGACTTTTAGCTGATGTCATCACCAGTTTCCTGTTGATCATCATGCTGTTCATCATCAGCTTCAACCTCCTCCTCGGTGTGGTGAAGGTACGTTCTCCATTAATGATGCTTAGTTGCTGGCTGAGGCCTCTCTGAGTTTGGAGGTGTTAGAGGAGGGGACTGGAGGGAGCTCCCTGAAAATACTGAAGTAGGATCAGAAAAGCAGATAAATATCTCCACTCGCAGTCTCAGGCTATCTGCAAGGCTGCTAACTGCCAGATTTACTGAATCTGGGTGACATTTCCATCACAACTTTTTTGTGTTAAGGAATGGAAGTGTTATGATTTGGAAATGTTGGTTTATTGCCTCATTTCCTTCTCGTTTTGCAAGTCAGACTTTGGAAGGGAACAGTAACTCTCCTGTTACACTGTGGATTCATTTCCCATTTCAGAGGAAGACGTGACCGTGCATTGGTATGGGAGCCCAGCTTTCTCTGTAGTGGTAAACTTTGGGGACAGCTGAATGACAGATCTGATGGGCTCTAGTGCTAATGTTGCATAGTGAAAATTCACAGAAACTTTCCAAGGGGGTTGAAAAAAAATCAGTGCTGATGTCCTTCATTGTTTCTGAATCAATTGTCACCACAGCATGTGAAATTAGATGCAGAAAGTCCAGGAAAGTATTTGCTTTTGGAGTACCTTAATATATGTCCTTTCAGGTATTGCTAGTTGGTCTCATTTTCCCATTAAGGACAGAAATAACTGGCATTGCTTTCCTTCCTTAGAAGAGGGAACATCTCCTGATCCCATTCCTTGCTCTGCAAGTCATGGACTTTCTCCTCAGCCTCCTAACGATGCTCAATTCCTACATACAAATCCCAGCAACCATTTCTGTGTCCTCCCTTAGCCACGTGGTAGGTAACAACTCACTTCTGGGGTGATCTTCTCAGTTGTCTATGAGCTGGAGACCAATGTGCAATGTAGGAGTAAAGGATCATTATCTTGGGCCACAGTTCTTCATGGCAAGGCAGTGCCTGTGCTGGCTGGGGACGGGATGCAATCCTGGGGGGCTTGAGGGTGTGTAAGGAGAATGAGTGGCAGCTAGGACATTGTTTCCCGTGTCTGGGAATCTTCCTGTTGATTTTTTTTTCCTGTCTCATGGCTTTGGGGAGGTTGTTCAGGGTGTGCCCATGCTAGGAAGGGTTTCTTGCAGATAAGCATGGCTCCAGATGGAGACCCCTTCTGTGGAGCTTGTATAAATCTGCCCAACAAGATGGTTTGCTCACCATTTTGGCTAGTATAAGTGGATTAAATAGCTTAGGCTGTCAATGTGAGCAATGCAGAGGCCTTGTGTAAAATGTGAAAAAATCTATGGAAGTGATGCACTCCTGTAATCATAACGAAATTCCTGTTCCCTGCCCACCTTGCAGCAGGGACACTCGAAGATCCCTTTTCTGGCTCTGCAGCTGCTGGACTTTTGCCTGAGTATCCTCACCCTCTGCAGCTCCTATATGGAGGTCCCCACCTATCTCAGCCTCAAGTCTTCAGACAATGGGGTAGGTTATGAGCAAGCTCAGCTCATTTTTTATGCTGTAAACCCCTATGAAGTTTCTTTCAGTGGCTGTCAAGACAGAGCAAACTGGCTCTGATCTCTACAGTATATACTGATGATAAAGAAGGATTTTTCCATATGTTCTCACCAACACAGTGTTCTTGACTGACAGCTTGCTTAAGCATGTTTCTTAAAAGTACACCTTAATCTTATGGATGCAAATTGCAGAGCAAAATGATTTGGATGGAACCTGCCTGCACACACTGAAAATGCATCAACTTTTCATCTTTATTAAACAGTCGTGCTTCTAGTTCTCATTTAAATAGTCTTCTGAAAATCTTTGCCAAAGGAGAGTAAACAGCAGGAGGAAAAAATATCCCTGTACTCTTTCTGATGAGGAAGGGAAGATGGCCTGTCCCACCTTTCCCACAGGCTGGCTGAGAAACCTGCTGAGACCTCCACCATCTTGTGTGACCCTGGTTTTATGACTGAGACCCTCTCCCTCTTTTCACAGGGCTTTTTGCCAGCCCTGGAGAAGATACCAACAGAAGAATATGCCAAAGTGATGGTCACCTTCACCATTGTGTTCATTGCTGTCATCTTCCTGAAGGTAAATGGCTGCGGGGTCTGGTGAGGCTGAAATGAAGCTCTTGCCTGGGGCACAGGATGAACTGGTTTCACATCTTTCTCAAATCTGCCTGGGGTGGGGGTTGGGTTGGGGTGTAGGATTGGAAAGCCTTGTTGGTCTCTCCTTGGGCATAACAGGAGCTGTGCCTCAGCCCAGCATCCAGGGCAGATCTAATGTTCATATCACTGGTTTTATGCTTCTGTAGATGTGAGTTATAAAGCAAAATCTCTTTTAAATCCAGAAACTATTACTGCCCATTTGTCTCTAGAAGGGTAAGATGTTTGAAAACCAATATAGGAAATTCTTCTGCTACTTGTGTGCCCAAATTAGATTACTAAGCAGCAGGTTAGATCTTCCACTTGGCTAAGTCACTGTGTCCACACTGATGTAAGCAGAGTTATGCACACTGATACCCTGAAATTTAATTAAAACCCATGATCTGCTAAATACTGCTTGCATCTCAGAAAACTCCACTGTGAGATGCTTTCTATTCTTCTTGCTTCGATGGAACAGAGAACATGTTTTCCACTGAGGGGTTTCAGACCAGCTAAGAAAACTAGATCTTTCCAGGTACTTGAGCAGATTCTGTCACAGTGAAAAATGCCACTTAGCAGGAACACATTTTTTTATTTAACTCTTCCCATGTGGCCAGACAGGTCAGTGTGGAGTGGAGTGTCTTATAAGATTGCACTGCAGACATGACTTCAGCTTATCTTTTAATATTTGCATAAACTGCTCAATAGGAATGGAGATAACCCTGAAACCCAGCTGGCAGCGTGGGTCTTCAGCAAAAATCTCACTGACCTGGCAAATGGGTTGATCTGAATTTTCCACAGGTTAGCTACAAGATTGCTTAACTTGCAATGACTTTTTGCACTGGAGTTTGTAGGAGGGAGGGATGGGGGGAGGATAATTAAAACAACAATGGGCAGGCACAAGCACTCCTTGGCCTGCTAAACTCCCCAAAACAAGTTATTAGGAACTCCTTCCTTTAAAATCAGTGACAATCCCTCTCTTATTTCATGTGCAGCAAAACCATTTACATGACAGAGTTCCTCCCAGGTGATAAAGATCTGATGAGGAACATGGCAACATGAAACATTTTAGACCTAAAAAGACCATTTGACCAATTTAGGGTGTATAATTTTCAATTCACTGAATGCCTCACACCAAGGTAGTATCTAAATAGGTTGCACTAGTCCAGGATCTTTTTGCATAAATTGACTTGCTTAATGACCCATTGCAAGCCTTTATTCCTCTTACACCAAAATGTGGTTTCTGTGTATCCAGTGCTGTTTGCCAGCCAACTCGCAGTTACTGTCCCCACATAGCTATCTGCATCCCACACCATAGCATCATTCAGCTAAAAGGTGGTCTGTCAGATGGAAAAGAGATGGGGCACCTGCCCCCGTTAACACCTCTGCCAGTGACCTCATATGAGACCCGCAAGGCTTTACTCACCCTTTCAGCTGTAGATTTCTCTGACAATGCTAGAGGGATGGTCGTACTCCTCTCCTTCCTTTTCTCATGTATCACTACCCTTTGCAGGGAGCATGCCCTGTTGCAAAGCAGGAGTCTCTCCATGCAACCTCACAGCTCTTACCAGTGTGGTGGCTGTTAGTACATTTACTTGTAGAACCTCAATGTGATATCATGAGTTGGTCAAATCTAAGATCCTTGGAGATGCAAAGTATTCAAAGGGCAGAGGGTGAGAAGGGGTGATGTTTTCATAGCATCATTAGGGCAGTCTCACTTGCTGATCTGTGTATCCACAAGTAATCTTTATCTCACCTTGGTTTCGTAAAGTCAAGAGCATAGAAACCAAAGAGAATAAAATATTTCTGATGGGAAATAAAGGGTTTAACACAATTACGTCTGAAATGGCTCACTTATGACCTGTGGGACCAGCTTCCCATTCCCTTATTATGTCAATGGCTGCCAGAGAAGTCTTCCCTCTTCAGTTCTGTGTGGAGAAGGGTATCTTTCAGTGACTCTTGAGTGTTTTGAGTTAGCTGGTAATGGGATAATCCCAAGTCACTTACTGCCTTCATATAATCTGCATACTAATGTTATTCTGCTTGAATCTGCTATTACTTGCAGCAGTCTTAACTGAAGTCAACTTCTTTGAACTTGGTGTAGATACTGGGTTGGCTCTGCAGCAAACTTTTCCTGAATAAAAATCAAAGAAAGGGTTTTTTTGTTGTATGATTTTTTTAAAAGTGTATTGGGGCTTCTTTTGCAGATCAGTGGATTTTTTTGTACAGTTTATATGACAGCTTCAGTGTCTTGCATGTTTGCTCTCTGTATGAAGAGGCTTTTGGAAGGGGGAAGGTTTTTGCAGTATTCCCTAAAGGTGGTCAAAGTTTGGATTTACTTCCTCATCTCTGGAAATGTGTTTGAGAGATGGATTCCTTCAACTCAGATACTTCATTCCTTGTTCCTGTTCTTTGTCTTGGCTTCGTGTCAAGACAAACAGTCCTCATTGTTCTAGGAAATCCTAAGCCACATAGCTTGTTTGGGGCATATAACTCCCTACATTCCTTTGAAAATGCAACTGTTTATAAAGTAGACTCTAACGCCAATAAAAATAAGAGGCACACAACTTTGCCTCACTGTGCAGAGTAGGGAAAATATTTATTTAATACGGTATGTTTCACAGGCCTTGCTTATTTTCGTGTGCCTCAATCCATCAATTGTTCCATTTTTCTTAGAAAAGCTCTATTTATTGCACCTTGTAAGTCTGTGAGGTGCAAGGTGGTCTTGTCAGAAAAGTGTGACTATTGCAAGTATCAGATTTTGTTGAATGAGCTGACCTTTCAAGTCAGTTCTAGTTGACCAGGGAGCCTTGGATGTCTGTGAGGTAGATGTGCCCAAGGTGCTTTTCTGAGACATCCAAACTATGTAGCCTGCTCAGAAAAACTACATGAAAGACATGCTTTCTTTTCCTACCTGGTGACATTGCACTCTCAGAGGTCTTAAGCATGGACTCTGTATTTAATGGTATTACTAGTCCTATTGATTTCCCACACCAGTGTACTGTTCTGAACAGATGGAGTTGTCACCTCTCCAGCAAAGGATCAAGAGAGGCTGATTTAAGGCCCTGGGACACATGGTCCCAGGCTCCTGCCTCCAGAGAGGAGAGTAGGACTATAGCAAGCTGATGCAAAAGTGGAAATGCTCTTGTTGACTTGCAGTGCAACAGCAGACTCCCCTTTCCTTTTCAGGCCTATATGTTCAAATGCGTCCTAAGCTGCTTTAAGTATGTTAAAGCCAGCAAGAGAGAGGAGGTGAAAGTTGACCCACAAGCAGCTGAAAAGGTGAGTAAAGACTGCTTCAGAGTTACACCATGAAAAGGCATGGTTTAGACTGAGGAGATGCCTGATAATCCTTATTTTGCTTCTTTGGTGGTTTGAGAGATAGGTCAACCCTTCAAATGTGCATTAACAGGTACTAATAATCACTTTCCAATTATACTCCTTTAACTTTACTTTTGTACAAAATCTTTCAAAGTCAGTGGTATCTGCAAGAAACCTGAAACTCAGGCTTCAGTCAAAGCAGAAAAATTGGAATATACCACCTGTACTGTCTGATCCAGTGATGTGTTGAATGTTGCAATTGCAGTTGAACGTTGGTTGCTCTGCCTGATAGTGCTACCCTTGTTTAAAGTCCTTTGTCTTCACCTTTCATTGGATCACTGTCTGAGAGATTCAGTGCATTGCCCTTCATCTTAGTAGTTCGTTAGATAATGAATCTGAGTGTCCGTCCTTAGATTACTGATGATCTTTAATAGTAGGGTCCACCACTCTGACACAATGGAAAGATACTGAAGACCTTCCAAAAATAAGAGATACTGTAAAGATGGGGGAGAAGTAAAGAGGAAGAAGGTGGAATGCTAAGTGTGGGCATTTGTCTTGTGAAACTTGGCAAATATGATGAGCCTTGTCTTGCCAGCAGTGTGTGCCCCTGCAGCAGAGTGGTTATAAAGTGCTGCTGACCTCTAACACTTCTGCATTTCTGCCCCTTCTGTCTTAAAGCCCATGTGGGTTTTTTTTACCCTGCTTTGAACTAGGTAGAGAAACACATGCAAGATCAAATCCACTTGATGCCCTTCGTGTGATCCTCAGAGCATAACTAATGGTCTTTTTCAGGCTGTCCTGCCATCGTATGAGGAAGCCTTAGAGCTGCCTTCCAAAGAATCCCCACCACCCTGTGTAGCAATCTAAGCTATGGTCATGGACGGAAGATGGTTTCTCTACTGCTGTTGGTGCCTCTTACCCCTTCTGTCAGATAGCCAGCTTCATTAAGAAGCCCTTACTTCATAGCAGTATCATGCTTATTACAATCCATCTCACTTCATGAGCCTACAAGGAGTGCTGGTGAACCACTGGAGCTGGTGCCTTGTTCTGCACTGGCAGTTTGGACCTGGTACTAATGAGCTGCAGTGCTGACTTTAACAAACTTGGCACCAGGCACCACAGAGGTTCCCACAACTGGCCTCTGACATGGCTAATGTCAAGTGTAGGCACTGGCCTGAATCCCTTGTCAGACTAGCTTTACGCTAGATGCTGTTTCTGTTCTGTCCAGCATCCAGCTCAGCAGCTGAGATGTTTAGGCAGTGGAATGAATGGGGTGAAAATGGGTAAGAACCTTTTTGCTGAGATAGTCCAACCCTGAAGTTCTGCTAACCAGCATCTGTTAATGAGGACCCTATGCGAAAGCAACCAGCAAAAGAATGAAGATTTCAAATGAACAACAATGCAGCTCTCATCCTGTCTGCTTATGATGATGATTATTAGTGTGTACTCCAGAATATACAACATGCTGGAATTGTCACAGTATTGCTCTGCCATTTTATACCTGTTGGCTTTTTTTTTTTTTTTGTGCTTTTAGTGTGACTTGATTAGGTTCAATTAAAAAAATGGCTTCAATACTTTGCTGTCTGGTTTCGGAATGATGTTGTACTTGCTGTCTGAAGTATATCACAATGAAGGAATAGTTTACTTTCTAAAAAATTAGTTAGCAAAAATGGTACTTTGGCCTTAGGCTGACATTATCTTATGTGTGTACTGATCGCAAAGGAAAAGATGGTATTTCTAACAGTCAATCTACCTATATTTTCAGACGAAATTGCCTTTTCCTTCCTCTCATACATTATCACCAGCAATAAATATCCTGCTTTCCGTGGCACGCACGCTGCTGCCTCTGATTGCACAGGTCAGTCTCTGTAGATGTTAGTGAATAGTATTTCTGATGACAGATGAAAGGGATCTGGAATTTAACAGCTGCTTACTTTTTTGGATTGTTGCCTGCTTTTTAAAACAACTTGGTATGGAAGTGTAATTTGCTCAGTAATGATGATTCCAGCATCATCTACAGTGTGGACCACAGGCTGGGGTCTTTTTCTGCTCTGGAACAGAACACAACAACCAGCTTCAAGGGAAGATCTGCCAAAGTATAAATAAGAAATGTCAGTGCTGCTTCATGCTTTTTTCATTGGATATGTATTTATGTATATGGGGATGAAGATAATGATGTTGTTTGTACACTTTTGAGTTTGTTTTCTCATCATTGAATAGGGGTGATGATTCCCTTTCTCTATGCTTCATCTCCCTCGTGCTGGGGACCAGGATACTCAACAACAGACAAAAAGTCTGGAAGGGTATACCAGAATAACTTCTTAATGCCTCTAGTACTTTTAAACATGGTTAAAATCACTCATAAGAGTGCAAACCCCTCAAATTGTTCAAGCAGAAAAGAATTTTTCTGGCCTTAAATCTGGCAATTATTTAATTGATCAAAGAGCAAGAGACAACCCAATGTTCAAGCAGACAACCTTGCAGAAGCATGTGAAGAGCCCAGCTTCCTGCATCAAGGACCAGCCCAGTCTCTTTCTTAATTAAGTGGAGAGATAAACCATTATCTTTGAAACAAAATAAACAATAGCCTATAGAACCTTCCAGAAATCACCTGCCAGCCCTTTTCAGGACCAGGCTGGATGCTGAAATTTTCTGCTTCTCATTTCTTACCAGCTACCTGCCTCCCTTGGTTGCAGTACTTAAAGCCAGGTCTGGAGATGGGACGCTTGGGTGGAGCTTCTCTCCTTGTTTGTTTAGGGAGGTATCTGAAAGCACAGTCCTTCCTTTAAGATTCCTCTTCAGAGTCTGTAGTTGCTGAGATTGTGTGTGACAGCCATCACAGCACTGGGGTGCCTTCTGCGGGCCAACATTGACCAACACCCTGTTAACCCCGTCTGCCCAAAACATCATTCAGAGAAATGCTAACGTTTCACTTGGCTTCTAAACCTGAAGAGAGCTCCTCAATGTGATCCAACTACATTGTGTTAAAAATCCTTTTCCATCTCTTTAAATAGTTCAAATTCTACCTCCAATTAAATTCCCGTTAATAATGTTCTTGGCTATTTCGTTACTGCAGCAGGGTTAAACAACCCCTAAGCTTCTTGGTTTAATTGACTCTGATAATACAGCTGAAGTAGCTAAAGTATGTTCAACGAATTTCTTGCAGAGACAGGGTTTGTTTCAATGTGTATGAAGAGTCGAGCCTTTGGGCACACACCTGATCTTCTAAATGATCCTGATGTTTCAAGGCTCTTAGCAAGCCAGAAGACCCTTCTGCTTCACGCAGTGTTTTCTCTCCAGAGCTCGGAATAGTTCCCTGTGAATGTCTGGCTCACATCCCCCCTGAAATCTGATAAAATGTATAGATTTATTGTGAGCTTCCTGCCAGGTCAGGGGCTGAGTCCTAGACAGGAAGTGGGTTTGGTTTGCTGAAATGTTAGATAATTTAGCCAACACAAACTGAACACAAGCTGTCCCAAGCCTGTTAGTAAGTCAGACGGTGGTGCTATCAATGCTGGTTTTGAGACTGATAAAGACTCTTTGTAATATGCAACTGTTATACTGTTTTTTCTTCTCTAAACTGATTTACTAATTTAAGTCTCTCCAACGCAGGCTGAGAACCAGTTCACACGTATGCTTAATGCTGCTGCATACATTGCTGCTCTTTCCCAATGCAGCAGAGATGAGCAGCAATTCTTTGACATAGAAAGTAGATTGAGCTGATGATCTCAGCACTGGCAGAACAGATATGTTAGAGGGACCTGACCACCTTAGCAGCAGCATCTCATGGTGGTGGAGGTGCTCCAGGGCTCCAGAGATGGCCATTAGATTACCTGACTGACTGTGCCTTTTCTCCCCCATCTGACACAGAGCAAAAGCTCCAGTGGAAAAAAAGACTTTTTGCTTTGAGTGTCTGTGTGTTGCTTCAGAGTTTCTGCTTTGTTTGGTGCCTTGTTCTTTTTTAGGCATTCTGGTGCCAGGGCTTTCAAGTGGAGAAGACATACCTCTCTCTCTGCTCTGAAAAAGAAACAAGAAAACACTGGTCTCCCTGTTCCACAGAAAGGGAAATTGAGGTATGAAGGAAAGGAAAAGAATTCATGGAATATCATGAAGCCAGTCAGAGGAGGGAGGGACACTGCAGAATGTGTGATGAAGATTCTGGTCTGCTCTCAAAACCAGGCTCAGTTCCCAAGACTGCAAGAGAGCTACTAAAGGTCTAAGCAAGACCCTAGAGACCGGCAGGTAGTCCTCATGGCTGGAGTTATATTCTATGCCATTGCAGAAGTGTTTTGTTTTATTGGCACCAGACAGACCTCCTCAAGGCTTCTTCCCTCAGCCTTTGGCTGCTCCCAACGAGACAATGCTGCAAACACCAGTCATGTACCGGCAGTGCTCCCACGCGCCTCTCACAGCCTTTTAGGTAAACATTTCATCAACCTGTCCACTGATGGGACATGATTTCTGGTGAAGGTAACCAGCACAGGTTGCTCCAGCAATAAATTCAGGCCACACAATTTTGTGAGAGGCTCTTTGACGTCAAAACTCAGTAAAACTTTGGATTCTACAAATCCTCCTGGATGTTAAACAGCACCAAAGATGGCAGAAAATACAGTGTCAGTAAAGCCTGCAGAGTGTCAGAAGCATTTTTCTGGTGCTGACTTCTATCAGACCTTGAAATGGCATCCAGAAGCATGATGGAGCTGCTAGTGACTTGGCAAAAATAATGCATAATGCAATAGGAACAGCTGTGCTCAAACCCAGGCAGGTCAACTCATAGCGTCCACTGTGATGGAAAGGTCTCTCCTATCTCAAGGGTATTCTGATGCCCGTGAGTGGGTATAAATAGACCTTGAAGAGGGCAAAGACAGCAGCTTGGCAGCATTCCCTGGTATCTCCTAGAGTTGATGTAAGCCAGTGCGCTGACTGCCCTGTAGCGGCAGAGGGAATCCCGGGTGATGGATATGTAGCATTTCTCCAGGAGTCTGTCACTGCAGACTGTCCTGCACCACAGGGACCGCACTGCCCTTCTTGGTTTTCTTGCTGCCTTGGTTCCTGCTGATTTGAATGACACCTATAAACCTTCCAGGATTCAGACCCTAGCGCCTGGGACAGGTACCTTTATAACTGCATAAATCAAACATAAAAAAAAACAGGCTTCACTTCAGCTTGCCTGCAGACAGTTCATTAAGATAATTACTCACTTGTATCAGTTGAATGAAGTTGCTGCAACTGCTGTCCCCAGTGGTAGGCCCAGAATGACAGAAACTGGCACTGTGGTCATGCATCAGTCCAAATTCTTTTGCTGCTGTTGGCTTTCTGTCTGTGCGTTCATCCGTCAGGCCAACCTCCCCCATGGACTCCAGCTGAGGATCTCTCTCATCCATGTGTCTGCCCACAGGATTTTTGTAACATTTCTGTTCATGAAAGTTATTTTGCAAGGATGTTGCTCTTCTTGGATGATCTGTATTCCCACATCTTCCTACCTTGGTAGGATGTCTTCTTGTACAGCTTGGCTTGACCCAGCCGGTATCTTGGCTCATTCACCTTAAAGATAAAGAGCTGCCTGCACGGTGACCTTCATCTTTGCAAGTAAGTCTTATAGTACTGTTTCATTCAAGCCATTTAGTAGGGCAGAGATACCCTTAGGGACTTCTGGGCCAGGTCAGTGCTGTCGGTGGCACTGTCCAGCTGGAGAAGTCAAGGCACAGAGGGAGGACACGAGCTGCCCAAAGTTTTGCAGGTGGTCAGCGGGAGAGCCAGGAACAGAGCCCAGGAGGCAACTTGGTCCCAGGGGGAAGATGTGGGCAAGGTTAACACAGCAAATAAAAAATGATCCCTCTGAAATAAATGTGACCCATAAAATACATAAACATTGACTAGCCATAAACAGCATTTACTATTTACAGTATCAGAGCACAAGGATATTTGCCAGCCATTTGCAGCTTAAAGGATAAACAGCAGTTCTTTTGAACCTGAGTTATCAAAAGGGTTATATTTAAAAACATTCATTTCTCCCCAGTCTTTCACCCTTTAAACCATTTGTTTTATGCTTTTCCCTGATCCCACTGCTGTAAATATCACTTTTGCAATACAGTGGCAGTGCAGTAAATATCCTTTCAGGTAACGAAGCAGGCTGGGAGGGACTCCTCCAGTCCCTGAAACAAACTGAAATAGAAACACCGTGGGGATAAAATACAAGAATTGGAGCTTTGACTAAATGGCAGCTTTTGCCACCGTTTCTCTGAGTATATGAAAAATGGAGGCTGTGAATCCAGCTCAGAAACACTCACCTGGGAACATAAAAGAAAGCCTGAAAAAGCCAAAAAAATTACTGAGCATTTTGCTAAACCTTGGAGTTTTGTGGTGGCTGGAGGGCAAGAAAGCTGTGTTTAGTACAACTAACAGGTTTGTTTAGAATGAAATAAAAATCAACAGTAAACTACCTGGGATTTGGCTTCTTATCCCTTCCCAACCCTCTTCTTGCCCTGCTGCTTCAACTAGCATGACTTAGCTGCATCTCCAGATCCCTTCTAAGAAGTATATACGGGCCAGGGCTACAAACACTGTGCTTTTTCTTTTTTTTTTTTAAATAAAAAAGAAACCCCCAATATTTTAAATGCCTTCTGCTTGAACTCTATTTGAAGTTTGGAAATGTCTTGAGATCCCTGAAGTCTGATGTCCTTTTATCCCACAGAAAACCTTCACATTCTTCTGGGTCATTTGCATGGAAACTCCTCAGGGACTGATTCATTGTGATTTTCTCATTTTGGCTTGTTACAGAGTGAAATTTTTACTAAGATATTAAATGTAGTAATGGTATGTTTATTGGAAATATGTAAATACAAAATTAAAACACTGCTTTAAAATAAAACTTGAGCAAAACAAACTGAAAAAGTAAAATGCCAAATCAAAAAAAAGCATGTCTGCCATTATTGAAACTAAAATGTCATTTTTGGGGGCTTTTCCCATCTGATCTATGTTCCTGTGAAATGTTACACATGTAGGAATAGAGAAAGAATCTGCATTTATACAGTTTATGCTATCAGACTTGCTTGTCTTATAACAAATGAGAAGTTCCCACCTCTCCCAGCTGCAATGCTGCCTGTACCAGTATGCACTTGCTTTTTAGTACTTATAGTGCTTATTCTTAAACTGGGCTTTGCTCTTTCCTGGCCCATCCCAAAGCTGGCAGATTTGACAGTCAAAAAAATGAAGGCCCCCATCAGAGTGGTATTTTACCATCAGGATTTTACAAACCAGGAAAAAGCTCTTAGAAAAACAAGGAAGGATTCAAAGGAGAATGCAGCACAGTGACCATTGCAGTAGTAAGCATGGGGCATCACACAGAGCTTCCAGTCACCAGCCAGCAAAGGAAAACCTCACTCTTGCCTGGGAGCAGAGGATGATGCTTCCTTGACTGGTCATGTTGGGGAGGACAAGCTGCATGTCCTGACTTCCCACTAGAGCCTTCTGCTGGACCTTACTGCCTATGGAAAGGCATTTATTTTAATGGAGTCTCATTCACCTGTAGGTAGCAGCCTTGGCTGGATTGAGGCTGTGTCAGTTGGTAGGGCAGTGCCGAGGCTCTCCAGCCCCATTAAACACTTACAATATTATTTTCCAGCTGAAGTTTCCCAGCAGTTTAAGCACTCCAACAGTGAGCTTCACACTGCCATGGTATTAAACATGGCTCATCCATGCTGTGACATCCAAACACTGCAGACAAGCTTAGTACAGCCAAGCTCAGTTCAGCCAAGCTCATCCATCTGAGCTGGCAATCCAACAATGGGCATCAGCAAGTATGGTCTCACACCAGTGGGGACAAGATGGCCCCAGCAGCTCCAGCCCCTCTGCCCACCCACTGGTAGGAGCGCTGAGGCTGCAGCCGTGTAGCATGCTCAGCAACATGCTTTTACCCATAGTGCTGGTATCAGCACAGCAGATAATCCCACTTTGTACTGGAGATTTCTCAAAAAAAAAAAATATTTGTCTTGTCCAGCCTGAGAATGATGCAACAGTCATAATCTGAACAGACATGTGGACAGCGAGGGACCAGGGTGCAAACCCAAGTCAGAAAAACCCATATGGGTTCAGGTGTTGTCTTCCCCTGGCACCTTCTTTGCCTTGATACAAAGCATCTACATACCTTTTCTTCTCCATCTGCACTCAGATAATAATTCAATGGGACCATTGTTTGGAGAAAAAACCTCCCTGGCTATGCACAACAATTTCCCATCAGTCTGAAGCATTTGATTTCAGGAGGAGCAAGGGACCAGGATCTTCTGCTGACCATCCAGCAGTGGGAGGAAAGAGGGAAGCTGGTATTTAAAAGCACTTTTTTTACTAAGGAGACATGGACATGAATGCCTTGGAGGGGGAGGCAGACCTTCCTTGTGCCAGGACACATGAAGCCTACAAGCTACACATGAAGCGGCTCTACAGAATGGCAGGGCTGCTCTGTGGCCAGCATAAGCCATTAATGGTTTGACTGTTTACGTTGCAAGCAGGCTCAGGAAGAGCTTTAAATGCATATTTTCCTCTTGAAATATTGAATTCAGTGTTTTCATTTTCAGAGGCCTGGGTAAAAAATATGTTTCATATTTTAAAAGTAAACATTGCTTTTACAGAGGTATAAATGCAGACCTATAGTAGCCAGCACTCCTTTGCCTCTCACCTTATTTTCAAAGCTTTAGTGTTGCTTGTGTGCCACAACCTCTGCTAGTGAAAAATATTCACCTGAAATATATTTTTCTTTCTTTGCTAATTAACAGCAAAATGACACAGAGAAACTTTATATTTTCCTCAGCAAGAACAGCCATAGAGTCTTTATTTACAGAGGGCTCTGAATGATCCCTATTCACAGCAAGCAAGTACTGTCTGCACCAGTAGATCCTTGTACTGATGCCAGAGCAACAGGAGAAACCCCATCGTAGACAGGGCTGTAGATAAAATCTCCTAAATGTTATGATTCTATCTCACTTTGTTCCTTAACAGTTGTCAATGTATGGCTGTAGCTGTTCTATATATTTTGGGAGCAAACATACCTGTGTGCATATAAGCACATGAGGATATTAGTGAATAGTATTTATACATAGTGGCACTCATCTAAATCCATGCATATATAAACACATCCATGAAAAGTATGCATGGAGAAGAGTTTTGTGTCTGTATATATGTGCACACATACATATTTATATACCTAAACACATACATGCATGTATGGTCATACGTGTATATATTTATGCATCCGTTCATAGGCATAAGCATTTATACATGAAGTTTTTATACCCGGCTTTTTGTGCATGCACATGTACACATGAAGGTCTGCGTGTGTTTTCTATACTACTCCATGATCATAATCTGCAATTTTTACATCTTGCATGAGCGTCCTTTTAATCCCAGGGGCTCTGAAATAGCAGGCAAGTAAAGGAAGGTGCCACAAAGCTTGGAAACGGGCCTCAATGACAGAAAGAGGCAAAATGGGAGCAAAAAAAGCTCATCTGAAGCATTTGCTCCTTATGCCTAGAAAATCTCCAGCTAGCTCCAGAGATGGTTGAAAGCCTGTGACTGATGGTGTGTACTTGGGAAGATAGCAGCAGGACAAATCCGTGCTGATTTTGCATGAGAACACAGCCATCTTTAAATATTTTAATTAATAGTTTTAATGTTGAAAGAGTTAAGAATAGTCTGGTAACTTCACTGAGGACAGGCCCTTTTTTCCGTAATCAAAGACCCTTTCTCCACAGGAGGTCTCAGTCTCTGTTGAAGAACGTTTGGAGTAAAGAGTGACTCTGGGTAAGGGAAGAGAAACTGGGTTTTGAATTAAAGGTAGTTTGCCACGGTGCTGTACCAACACAATGCAGATGAAATGGATGAGTGCTCCGAGGGTGTGTGGCTGGAAAGGTAAGCAAAGACTGATCCATCAGAGGAGAAGGGCTTTAATCAACGGACGATAGTGTAATACAGTAGTTAAAAAAAAAAGAAAATAGATGCACTGCTTTGTCATGATTCATTAAATTCATTAAATTCATCTTACTCTGGAACTAAATCTCCTTACTTCTCTTCCATAAATAAAACATTGGATTTCTGCCCACTTGCAGCATCATCAGTCTTATTCGTTGATTTAGTTTATTAGCTTTTTGTGGCAGGAGCTGCATCTCCCTCGTGTGTACAGACCTGAATGCTATGCTGTAAAAAATAAATCAAACTGATGATAATCTGTTTGTCTATCCTGAGTTTCTTGTCTATTTATCTAGTTTAGGGTACAGAGTTCTTTCTTTCCCTCCCTGCTCTGCTGCACAGGGGGCACAGCCTCATACAGCAGTAACTGTTTCCTACAGGAAGAAATTTGTTCTGCATCCTACGTTTCCATGCATGCCTCCCCAAGCCCCACTCTCCTCTTCCTCTCCCCTCCTCCTGCCACCAAGCAATCGCCTGCAAATTCAGCCAAGGAAAAAAAACCCTCTGATTGCACAGGCTGGTTTCCAGCACTTGGCAAACATGGGGACTGAGAGATGATTTGTGTGTCGCTATTCCTGTGCCCCCCTCCAACCGCCGCTGCCTCCCCAGGCTATGCCAAGGGAAGGACACAAGCCTGACACACTGCAGACCATTTGCTTACTGTGGCAAAGCCCAGGATTTTCAGACAGGAGCTGGTGATTGACAGGTTAACCCCAGTTCCCCAGGGCTGGTTTCACTGGTCCCACTGTTATGGTCCCAGATTGCCCACATACCATGCCATTATGGGTCTCTTTATAGCTTCCCATCCCCTTTGCTGAGCAATGAAGCCATTGTGGAGGGGCTGAGGGCCAGCAGGGCTGGATATCCTCCCCCTCCCCACTGTCATGAAATATTTTCTCCTAGTCCTTCTTGCTTGTCCCTCTCCCTCCGTGTGCCCCCCCCTCCCCGCCTCCCCCCCCCCCGGGGCTTCTGTAC
This sequence comes from Falco peregrinus, assembly GCF_023634155.1. Classification (NCBI taxonomy): domain Eukaryota; kingdom Metazoa; phylum Chordata; class Aves; order Falconiformes; family Falconidae; genus Falco; species Falco peregrinus. The sequence goes on from NC_073723.1 coordinate 122,533,333, forward strand.
TTCACACGTGTCAGGGGCTGGCCCCATGCCTCCCCGAGGAAGGGCAGGTTAATACCTCCGGGCCAAAGCTCTTGCTTGCCACTCTGCATCCAGCCTCCAGCTCCTCCACAGCCATGGACAGGATTTTCTCTGCCTTGCTCTCTTTGCTGCTTCTCCTCCAGAGCTATGGCGTTTGCGGGGCACCTCCACAGCAGAGAGGTAAGTGGGGAGCTCAGTGGCAGGATGCAGCATGTCGATGCTCTACCTCCTCGGCACAGCCTGCTTTGGGACTGGGAAGGAAATGAAGGAAGAAGAAATACCCAACATCAGTCAGGGAAGCAAAGGAGCTTTCTCAAGTGTTTTCCCAAGGCAGCAACACCTGGACATGTGTTTGCTTCTGCCCATGACTGCTTTAGAGAAAAAGCAGGAGATCTGTGCTGAGGACAGCCAAGGTGGTGGCATCAGCTCAGGCCTGGCCCCCAGCACAGAGGCAGCCCCGGGGTTGCTGCTTCCAGCTGCAGGAGGCCCTGGCAGGAGAAGGGCTCTCTTCTGCCATCCAGAGCTACTTCTCCCCACAGCTCTGCAGAGGGCTGGTTTTGCCGGGGGCTGGAGGAGGGGCTGGCCAGACACCCCAGGCTCTGGTTAACCTCACCGAGCAGGAAGGTCTGGGTCTGGATGCTGAGGATGGGCCTTTCCCGGGTTTTGCTTCATTCATTTTTGAGCAAAATCCTGCTCTGTTTTTCTTTCCAAGTGGGGTGTCACGCAGCCAGATGGGAGATGAGCTGCCTGCTCTTTAAGTTGCATGGTCAGTGACTCCTAGTCTGCAATTAGTGTCAGCAAGTACCGAATACCAGGGGGAGGGCTGGAGGGTCTGGTGGCGAGGAAGCATCTCTCCTCTGCCAAGGGCAGCGTGCTGCCAGGAGTTCCAGCCAGCCAGGGGAGCTCACCGCGGGAGAGATTGCCAAGGCAAAAGTTACTGCTGGCTTTTAAAAATGTTTGAACAATCTTACGATGATGCATAATGCATATACCTGGGCAGGCTGACAATTGGAAAATAAGTGTGACAGTGACTGCCGACTTAGCAGTGGGTGATGAGGGGAAGTTTTCTGATATACTGAACAGTTTCTCCTTGGTAATTTGGAAAGAGAGATTTATCTTCACTGCAGAACCACTAGGCACTACCAAAGTCAGTAGACTAAACAGACAGGTCATTCAACTCAGCCTTACTGTGAGCAATTGGTATTTCTAAAATAAACACCTTTTAATTCTGAGTTACTAGGCAGGTTTCCTGTTCTTTTAATGAACAGGAAGCAAAGATGCCCTAAGAGATATTTTCTGCTAAATCAGTGCGTGAAATTCAGCTATTCCTGAATAACTTCAAGTGTGAACATTTTTAAAAATAGAGGAGGATTTTATTTCTGGTTTAAGCCCTTAAAATAAACTGTGCTGAGTCAAGATGTCATTCAGAGCAAGCACGTCTGACTCTCACCTCCTGGAAATAACCAAGGCCTGTTCTGCAGACCCTGATGTCTGGACCATGGCTGTGACCAGACAGGCTGAATTCCCAAAGCTCCCATCTGATATCTCTTCTTTTCTCTTCACTTGCCAGAAACATACTTCACTCTCATAAAAAGAGGTTTAAAATGTTATTTAAGGCAAAATCACAGAGCTTCCATAAAAAAACCCCACCAAAACCTCAAAACTTGCATTGGATCCAACTATTCCTAGGGAATAAGAAAACAAACACTTTTATTCCTTGGTTTCTCACTAAAAAAAATATGGAGGCGATTCATTAGTTACAGTGGCAAAGGGGAATCTGTGCTTTATTTCTTGAGCAACAGCTTGCAAGACTTTGAGCCTTTCTCTGTACCTTCATTTCTCACCTGTGAAATGGGCATAACCAACCCCTGGTAAAGGGATTTGCAGTACTGCAGACAGACTGCCAGCTGAGTTTTTCCTTCCTCTGCAACAAATTCTGGTGGCACAGTGAAAGTCACCCACATGGGAAAGGGTTATATTGCATTCTAGTGGAACTAGAGCAACTGACAAAGCAACCACTGCCTGCTTCCCTTCTACACACAGCATGCTTTAGAGAGACCTTCCTGGGAACCAGAGGCAGATTCAGCATTAGTGTCTCTCAGGAAACTAACTTGATTATATTCTTTATGGATATATCACAGGGTATTTATTTTCATCTTTCTGAAGGACTGAAAGCTCAATTAGATTTCACACTGAGACCTAGCTATAATATTTATGTCATAATTTGGAACAGATTTGTTGGCCCAAAAGCTCACATTTAAAAATCTGTCCACAGAAATCTCCTTTATGATATAACCTATATAGTCCCTCTCTGTGGAAATCAAATATTAACAGAGCACTTGATGCTCCTACAGAGATAGGCTAAACGAGACAAAAAAACCATAGAGAACAGAATGCTATAGATCTGGTGGGGGAAATGGGACAATTCATTTAGAAAATCATAAAAAAGTATTAGCCCTTTTTATGTTTTGCCACCGTTGAAAATTAAGATGGAAACCAGCATGAAAATGAGAAAAAAAAATCACTCAGCTTTTTGCATTGCTAATGCTTGCTGTTTATCCCATTTACTTTTGACAGTGGATATTCATGTCTTACTATGAGGCTGTAGAGATTAACTATCAATTACATGGTTCTACATCTCCCTATTGTATTCTCCCTCACTAGCTCACAGAAATAAAGTGGCGCTGGTCTGTGCTGCGTTACAGTATTTCATTATTAGTGCCACTAGCTATGAGACTATAACTTGAGGCTGGTTCATGTTACATTGGCTAGTTAATCTGGGCATCTTGATTCACAGCCCAGTCTGAACTGCTGAGTTTCATGCCTGCTTCTGGTCATGCATGACAAAGACATAATCTGATTAATTAATATCCATGTGAATCGTTTATCCCTGTCCAAAATGTGCTGATGCCTTTAGAGACTTTGATGCAGATGTGCATACCCAGGCTTCAGTTCGCAACTTTATTCCTCCCTCCATGCTGCTGTTAAGTTTTATACAGACATTCGCAGTAGCACCGGGTGACAAGTGGGTAACCTGCTCCCACAAGTGCAGCGCCAGCATCTCATCACCTTGCTCCCTCAGAAGTACATGTTGTCAACCGATAACTGTGCTTTTCTTACAGATGCTTGCCTGTGAAAGGAAAAAGAACATTTAGAAATATTGTTAAAAGTCATTTCACTGGGCCTCTCTGAGACAGGTAGAGAAAGTATTGAAGCTTGCAGGTCCTCTGCCCTCAGCTGCTGCTCTAACAAGACAGTTACTTGCCTCTTAGGGCGATTTTTTCACCTTTTTCTTTCATTTTTCTCCTCCCTCCTTACCCTTTTCAGGCACCCTGTGTAGAACGAAACCCACTGACCTGGTGTTCGTCATTGACAGCTCTCGAAGTGTGCGCCCACACGAGTTTGAGAAAGTCAAAGTCTTCATGTCCCGGGTGATTGAGGGGCTGGATGTGGGCCCCAACTCCACCCGGGTGGGTGTGATCAATTATGCCAGTGCTGTCAAGAATGAGTTCTCCCTCAAGACCTACCAAACCAAAGCTGGGCTCCTGCAAGCAGTCCAAAGGATAGAGCCGCTCTCCACTGGGACTATGACTGGCCTGGCTATCCAGTTTGCCATTAGCCAGGCTTTTAGTGACTCAGAAGGGGCCAGGGTGAGGTCTCCTAATTTTAATAAGGTAAGCAAATTATCTGTTTCTTGAAAGCTTCTTCTTTCTTGTGACTCATCATGGAGTGGTTGGAAAAATCAGAAAGGAGGAAAGGTGTTTTTATCTTTAGCATTGATGGTGTGGGGACAAGCAGAGGTTAATTGCCAAAGGGGGCAAACCTTTGGCAGGTGGAAACCTCCCAGCTCTTCTTGAAAACAAAGCTCAACTTTCTTTTAGGCAGAGCTGGCCAGAAGTTGTCAGGGTAAATCTAATCCAACTTTACTAGCTCTCCTCTCTGCCTGGAGTGTCTGTCCTTCAGGACACGATTCCCTGCTTCCAGTGTGCCTGCCACAAATACCACCATGAAATGATGATCTCAGCCAGGTTTGCTAGGCATGAGCATACAAGGATTAATGATGCTTACCTTCCCCAAAGTATTGTAATAAAGATGCTTCAGAATCCACCATAGTAAAAAGTGAGGCAACGCTCTGAAAGTTTCTTTTGAAGTTGCCCCTTTCCACTTACATGTATATCCGCTTATATATCTTATATTCCCAGATCTACATGTATATCCACTTATATATCTTATATTCCCAGATCTAAAGCAAAGTGCTGTTTCAGTGTCCTCCACTGCTCTTCCCGTTCTTCAGAGGCTGGCTGATGGCTGTGCTTTCCATTCTGGATATTCTCTTTAGGTGCACAGATTGTACTGAGCACTTAGCATTTAAGCCTGTGGCATAAGGTTGGCTTAACTCTATATGTGGCTGCAATGGGCATCGCTGCTCCTGATCCATATTCCCTGCCCAGGAAGCTCAGCCTTTAAAAAGATATTCCCCAGATACCTCCTTCATTCCTTTGGATTTGACTATAAATGAAACCAAACCTCAGCCCAGTGACTGTCATCAGGAAAACTCTCTTCTGAGCATGCAGAGAATGTCTATTCTTGACAATACGTGCTTCAGCTAAACACCATGAACACACTTTCTAGGCCCTCATGTCCCACACCAGCTCTGCAGGTTCTCTGCTATGAGGCTGGACCAGAAAAATACACAGAAGTGTTAGCAAGCAACCAGAGTTTTCCACCACCTGGAGAAAAGCCAAACTGTTGGAGCGAGGAAGTCTGGGATTTTTCTCCTGATTACAGCATTTTTGGAACATCAGCCACTTTCCATTTCTTTCACTGCTAGTAACGCTCTAGGGGAGGCTGAGCAGAACATGGAAAAGGTGCCCAGGGATGGCAAGTCAGAAATGATACTGAAAAGTGAAAAACAGATGCTAGGTAATATCAGCCAACTGCAACAATCAGCAACCTGAAGGTTCTTCTGGTCTGGAATTGACAAGATACCCCTAAAAATGAGGCTGTTTCATACAAGGATGATCTAATTAAATGTCTTGTGTGCCCCCTCACCGTGTTGAACTATAAGTAACTTGCAAATATGAGGAAATCCATCCTCACATGGTCTTTTATGGAAGAAAACCAAGAGTAATATCAGGAGAAAAATAAACACTAAGAAACTTCCACTAAGTCTCATTGGCAATCAGCTCCAGAAAGAGAAGCTCACCTGATGAGCCATCATGAGCACATCATCACTCAAGCTCAGGAGTCACCTGGTGCAAAATCTAACAACCCAGCTCTTGCAGGGGAACTCTGAGACCTAATTGCAAAGTTTTTTTATTCAAAAGGAGTAACATTGGTTTCATTTGTCAAGTTCTTTGAGGTTCTTTAAAAGATATCATTGCAAAATTGCAAGGTGTTATTAATATTATATTGTTATCATTTTTTAGTAAAGAACTTTAAAATCATTTAGGTGCAAGAATAATTGTTCTCATTCGACTGAACTGCTTCAAAGCCATTAAGTGTGGATTCAGCCTTTAGCCTACATCTGGTATTTTCTGGAGGTTTGAGCAACTGCCTGTTGTTGCCAAGGTGTGCTTTGCTTTTTCTTGCTTTCCCAGTGGCAGTGAGTCTGCTGCAGGGCTACCGAAGAGTCAGCAGCAGTCCACACTGCCCACTCCCACTGCTCTCAGACAGGCTTTGGAAATGAAAGCCCTGAGGTCTCATTTCTCAGAGAGCTCAAGGCTGCCTGGTTTCTCCATGGGCTTCACTGAAGGGCTGTTTGAGGCACTGCAGGGGAAAGAGATGTTTCCTGCAGTGAACCCATTGCAGTGGAGCTGGTGGGAAGGCAGCAGGTCTCCAGCAGAGCCCTCCTGCCATCTTTGCCTAGCCAGAACACCCTATAGTTGAAACCGCAGGTCTCCTCACTGAGCACAACCCTGACACAACCCCAGCAACACCCCCAGGGTCTGCCAGCCTCAGAACTGAGCAGATCCTCACCCAGCTGATGGGGGAAATCAAGAAACAGGAAACCTATGGCCAGTCACCACACTTCGAATGGTACCTGGGTCATGAATGAAGGATCCTAAAGGAGGACTCTGAACTCCAGCCCAGTTGCATGAAGACAGCCCCCATTGGCTTCACTGGTTTTCTTATTGTTTACTTTCAATAATGGGAACTTTTTAGAGATCCCATTTCCTCTAGGACTGCTATGCAATCCATTCATGTCCCTCAGAAATCTTACCGTATTTATCTTCTCCTGTCTTTGCCTAATTTCCCAATGTCTATTTTAAGACAAGGTGACCACATTTAGGTCAGGACTGGGACACAGTCCTGATTTATGCAATATTTTTATAATACTTTCAATATTAGTCTCTATTTTTTTGTAAATACAGCCTGACACCTTACATGCAGTGTTGACCATTACTGTAGATTGAAGAGATATTTTCACTGAGCTGTCTATGAAAATGCTTCAATCTTTAGCTAACTAATCTCTTCCACACCATTTAAGTAAGCCCTTTCCTTGTGCACTATTTTCCTGCTCGTCTGCTCTGCAGCTGGGCTGCCAGACAGCTCATCCAACATGCTCTTGCAATCCTTGTGGTTTCCTGACATCTCAATATGCGTAAGAGCTGGTATGTCCTGCAAATAGATCAAATGAGCCTCTAGTTTAAGTATTTGAACACTTTTAAAAAGATCAGATTTATTTTAGTGGTTTACTGCAGTAGCATGGCAAACACAGCAATGTTTGTGTGGACAGTGGTACAAAGAATTCTGAAGTTGTTTTGTCACCCTGAAACCTTATTTCCTGGACATCTGAAAAAGCAGAATAGTAGTGGTCTTTTTAATGGTTTGTCTCAGGCATTAAAAAAGAAGAAAAGAAAATCACTACATGCTTTTCGCTCTGTCCTTCCACTTTTCAGCTGATCAGACAGACAGAATCACAGAAAGGTTGGGGCTGGAAGGGACCTCTGGAGGTCATGTTGGCCAACCCCTTGCTCAAGTGGGGCCACCTACAGCTGGTTTCCCAGTGTCCAGATGGCTTTTGCATATCTCCAAGGTGGAAGACTCCACAACCATTTGCATTCCTTGGTTCCCTGGTTATTCTTTTCTTTTTTCGAAGATATCCTGAAGTCCAGAAAATTCTTCCCTTCTGTGAACCTAAAGCTGCTCAGGGTGGCCCCGTCACCTGCCTGGGGGTGGGTGGGGTGGGTGGGTGAATAGGTCATGCAGTAATTTAGGGACGTGAAACTTCCAGAAATACTGGACATAGTCCTTACTCCTTCACACAGCAGAAACCCAGCAAGACCTTGTGAAAATCTGTGCTACGATTGTCAGCCATGTGGGATACTGATCAAAGCACCACAAGATCATTTGGTCTTGCTGTGCTCTCTGCGGCAAATGTCACCCTAGGAGAGAGAAAAGCACTATTTGTTTCTCTAGAAGCTCAGAGCAAAGTCTATTTATACCTTTATCAAAAACTGCAGGGGTGCCCAATTACTTTTATCTTTCTTTAGAAAGAACAACAAATAGATTGTCAAATTGCTGAGAAAATCAAGGGCTTATTCAACTTTCCACCCAATTCTCCTTTCAGTGCTGCTACAACATTGACGTTATACACCGCATAATGAGACATAGCTATCTCATTAGCTGCTGGATTGCCTACACATGGTAACCCTGAAACAGGAATACCTAGGGATGCCCATGAATACTCTAGTGTCTTAGTTAACCAGGAATAAATTGTGTCATGAGAACGTGGGGGGTTTCTATATGACAGAAGTAACACAAGAAGGATCCAGAAAGTTAGGAATTCACGGGACAATGAAAAGAAGCTGTTAAAACAGGTGGAAGTTTTGACCTTGAACAGCAAAAGTTTCTGAGTTTCTTTAGGCCAAAACTGAAGATCCTGTTCAGCTATTTGAGACAGCAAAAGCATTCACCCTTTCTTAATTCTTCTCACATGGCTACTGTGAGTCCAGCACAAGCCTCTGCTGCAGAGCCGCGTCAGCCTCTCCAGGATGCAGCGGCTGCTCCTTTCCCCTTTCCTCCAACCTGTCTCTTGCTCTTTACCAAACAAGGCACATACCTGGACTCTCAGCTTTTTAAATGAAACAAGGTCAGAACACAGAGAATTACAGACATCCTGTGACTGCAAATAATTTGGAGGTAGTTTGTTTGGTTGTTTGTTTTTTTTTAAAAAAAAAAGGATTGGTTTTTTTTTTCACACTGGAATTCACTGCCTCAGTCTGGCAGGGTGGGCAAATATCTAGAGGTGGGATCCCAGGAAAAAAAAATCAGGATTTCCTGATTATCAAGATAACTTCAGATGATAGCAAGATCACATTATACTTGTTCTATTTCTTCCAGCCTTTCTGTAAGCACCTGGTCCTGGGCACAAGTGACAGGCTCCCCGGCTGGTTGGTGCTTACCATGACTCACTGGTACATTTGTTTTAGCTGTGAGCTCACTGGATAATTCCTGATGCCTGATTCAGACTCTTTGTACCCAGAATTTTTGTTTTCTCCAACAGCAGATCAGAAAGCAACATGAATTTTGAGTGCTTTATAGTAGATTTTCACAAGATGCATGGCGAAGATCTTTCCCATCGGATGCAGATGTGAATGCTGCTACCACACACCTCCTGGGTCACCTCTGGGGCTCGGGCCCATGTGGAGATGCCACCCTGATGTGAAGAATGAAAGGGACTGATTAAACTTGGGGAATCACTTTATTTAGACAGAGAAGTGCCAGGAGGACATGCATCACCTCCATCCTGTGACAAACACTGTGAGAAAGATACACGGCTACAGAAACCTCTTTGGTGTTGCTTGCAGAAGCTACTTGATAATACATATTGTTTCCTGACAAGCTGGCTTTTGATAAGCTCTAACTGGCTGCCCCCATCTCAGAGCTTCTGGGTGTACTCAGAAAGCAGAGCTGTTCAGCCGAGTGGCTGAGTTGAGGGCTCGCTCTCCTGGCAGAAGGCATGATTGCATGGCTGGCTCTGCTCCTTGTCCGGGCTTTTGCTCCAGAAACAGCCTCAGAGCTCCTTTTGGTCGACCTTTGACTGTCATGGTCATCCTCCTTTACAACACACACTGACATCTGCCACAGGTGATGCTTTTCCTTATTTCGGCCACAGGCAGAAGAGAAATATTTGAATTTTCCTATTTTTTTTTTCCTTTGGAAGCAGCCAGTTACAGAATTGTGATGCTACTAGGAGTTTTTAATTTTGTAGCCTTTAGGAAGTGCAGATAAACACCTGAACCTACAGACCTGTGTCAGATTGAGCAGCTCTACATTTTCATGCTTCACTGATATTTTGCATAGAAGGAAAGCTCTGAACAGGGCAGCAGAGTCCTTCAGTATTGCAGTATTCCTCTGGGGCAGGAGACTGCAGCATTCAGCCATCCCTCAGCTGAAGTGTGGGCAGAGGGGCAAGGAGACACTTCTTCTGCATGGCCAGCACCCCTTGGACACATGGGGCAGGGAACTCCACCCCTGACCTTACCCTAGATTACTTTTTTCCACCCAAGGATGTGAAACAGCCATCACACCAGCCTAACAGAGCAGCTGGTGGGTCTGATTTAATCTTCAGAAAGATGGAGATTATATATGACATAGAGGGGAATAGCAAATACTGCCTTCATGACCAGATGACTGCTCATCTAAACTCACTGCTGCTGCCAGATAGATTTTTTTTCCCCTGCCTTTTTCATCTGATGTTTCTTCACTTTCTGTATTGCTGAGGGTATTTGCCTACAATGTGGGGTTTTTTTGCTGCTTAGCAGCTCACCTGCTCCTGCTGATTATATTTCTCCACACTGCGATACACCCCAATCAGTTGCTTTGGAGTTGACAGTGGTGTCACAGTAACAGTTGTAAGGGAAAGTGGCAGGAACAGAGGAACTGACAAAGAACAAAAATCAAGGTTTTTTGGCAATGTCACTTAGCAGAAGAAAAATAAAGAGAAAAATGGACAAGGTAGCAACAGAAGCAGGACTCTTGGAGGCTCTCCACTGATTCAGGGCTCCATCTAATAGAAGGTGAAATCCAGTTCCCACTTAAACCCGCTGTCATTTTAATGCTGATGTTAGTAGGGGTAGGATTTCATCTCTGCTATTCATTGTGGAACAGGGAATCAGGAATCATGGCAGGCACTGACACACAGCATGAACTTAGGTAGATCTCTTCCCCTCTCTCTGCTTCAGTTTTCCCATCTATAAAATGGGGAAGTCTTCATCTCATGAAGTTTCCATGACACTTCCTGAGTTTCTTTAAAGTCCCATACTGAGTTAGCGTTGTGCTTAGTGTCAGCTGGGGGTTCATGAAAATAGTTAGAGTTCAGCTTGAGCATTAGTTTGCGTGTGAAGAACATAACCTTTACGTTGGTTTCCTTAGGGGCAAGATGCACCAGTTGTCCCTTAATTAAATCAGTCAGGTCCCTGGCAATTTAACCTTTCCAGCTCAGAAAGAAATAAATCCCACATAAAAGAATGGTTTGCGTGATCTCAGGAAGAACGAGAAGAGGGGGCAGGAAGGGAGTGGCATTTCCTTTTTGTTTAATTTTAGAAATGTGAAACCTTCTTTATTAACCCAGCCTGTTCCACAAGCAATAGTGATATTAACGCCCCTTCAAGCACCCACCTTGCCTCTGCTCTCCTCTGTGTAGGTGGCGATCGTTGTGACTGATGGACGTCCCCAGGATGGAGTGCAGGATGTGTCAGCAAGGGCCAGAGCAGCTGGCATCGAGGTCTTTGCCATTGGGGTTGGCCGTGTGGACATGCACACACTGCGGCAGATCGCTAGCGAGCCCTTGGATGATCATGTGGCCTATGTAGAGAGCTACAGTGTCATAGAGAAGCTCACCCACAAGTTTCAAGAAGCTTTCTGTGGTAAGTCCTTGCCACAACCCCTGCGTTCCTAGCCAAGAGCTGCAAGTGGCTACCAGCAAGCTTTTCACATAGAACTTGTATGTGCGATCACCCTTCATCCATCTGCTTCCATGTTCCAAGGACTTGAGTCTGACAGAGCCCGAAGCAGTATGGAAAACAGATGCTCTTTGAAGTTGCCTTTCAAGAATTTCAGGTTTTGTTTAGGGAATTTCAGGTTTTAGTTAAAGAAGTCTCCAGAATTCACTGGCACAGAAGAGTTTGTAAATGTGAGCCACTTAGTCCTTGAGGCACTGAGAACGAACCTGGAAAACAGGAACTTTATATTGCTAAAATCATTGTCCTTATTGTTAAGCCTATCTGTCTGGGAAGTTCTGAGAATCTGGCTTGGAATTTCCCCCACCAGTATTGACTTCTGTATTCCCAGTCAAGTAAGGGACGGTTTCACTTCCCTGCCAGAGACTGAACAGCCTTTGCCCGACTATGCTGTTGTTTTTGCAAGCCTTGTGAGGCAGGAAATTCTCCTGGCTGGTACAGTATCTAATGCCTTTCTTACAACATATAAAAAGAGCCCGACTATCCTACAAACACATATTCACTCCTACATGAACTGTGAGGAACATGAACATGAACTCCTACATGAAAGTGAGAAAGCTTTATTACCTTCAAATGTACCCACAAGACTGTAGGAGGTGGTCTATAAATATCCACTTTATGTGTCAGCAAGAGAGGCCCAGGGGTTTCACATGCCCATCCTATCAAAGCACAAAATGTGTGGTGACACTTTTTAAAAGATGTGATACACTGCAGCGCCTATGGCAAGACATCGCAAACGTATATACACATATGGACCTGTAAAACTCTCAGAGACCAATTTCTCCAAGATGCGTAAAATTTCATGATTCAACTTTCAGGCTGAAAATGATGGGGCTGAGCAGCTTTTTGTCAAGGAAAATTTCTTCCTGTGTAGGGAGGAGGAAAATTTTGAATATAAAATGGGTCATGTGTTATAATCAGGTGTCATTGCACCAGAAGCTCATGAAAGAGGGGAACAAATACTTCATACTAAAGGGAGGGTTAGAGACAAAATTTGAGAAGGTGTAATCCAGGCCATGAATATCCGTGGGAGTTTGTGTTGGCTGCCCTGGAGTCAGGAGTCAGCCAGAGACATAAAGGCCGGACAATGTGTTTTGAAGTTCTGGCACTGATGTAATTCAAAGAGATAAAGAGCAAAGGAAAAATACTTTCTATGCCTTGCTTTTCAAATGTGTAACATGCAGATGACAAAGTTCTCCCCATGGTAAAAACCCTCAGAGATGCATCCAAGGGAAGCACTGTGCTAAGGATTATTGTAGCTAACAGAGGATAGCACCATATTAACTGCCAAGTGGGTTGTTACAGTGCTATGCAAGCAGCTGCATAAAACTGTCCTTGGAGATGTACCCAAACACCACCTGCTCTTGCAAACAAAGGTTTGTGGGTACTGACAGCAGGAAGAACTGTGCAGCACTGGCCCCATAGCGCTCAACAAACACATAGGGAAAAAGGAAGACCCTTGGCAATCCAGCTACTAGTTAGATCTAATAAGCCACTAAGGTGGTGTCTGTAGGCTTCAGAAGACTCAACCTGAGAGCCCCGTGTTACAGCCATCTGCATGGTTAGTAATATTCCTAATGATATGAGCTATATATATGCTGGAAAGACCTAGCAGTGTTAGCACAATATGCAGATGTGTGAATTGGGAAGGCCAGAAGAAGCAGAAAATACACACAGAGCAGAATACAAATGACTTGAAATAATGAACAGAAGCCTCTTAACTTTGAAAGACTTTGTACCGCCTCCCATGGTTTTGGTAAACTTAACGCCCAGTTTTCTGCACAGATTTCCCTGGTATTTGTAAACTAATTTGGTTCAACCAGATCTATTTAGTTTTGAGTTTATTTTGCATCATCATTGCTGTAGCTGTGACAGTATTGTCAGTCACTAAGCCCTGCTGGGTCCGAGTGCTGCAGTTCAGCTTTTGTTTGCTCAGCATCTCAGGAGTCAGATCCAGGTTAAGATCAGCAGGCAGAAATGTTTGTAGAGAGCGAATCTGAAAGCTGCACGTGTGAGGGTCGCTCTGAAGTGAATTCCAACTATGTTTGCACATGAATCCCATCCAGGAAAGACAACTGCACATGGGGCTGAACTCACTAATCATAATTGTACTACATGGCTGGGAAAAATGGGTATTAGCCAGCCCAGATGGTAGGTTGGAAACCAAATCCCATCCAGCAGCTTTGGAGAGGGAAGTAGATTGTGATATGCTCAACAGGCAGAAGGGTTTTGCCCTTGTATGGAGACTGTTTCTAGTCCTGGCTCTGTCTTAGAGTCACAAGACTTGCAACAGCTTCTCCTTATCTCTCCTATCCCAGTCACTGCCAAGGAGTGATGACCTCTGCTGCTTTGTCTTTCCGCAGAGCAGATTTAGTTATCAATGAGTGTATGTCTGGGACAAATATGCTTTGTGCATTTGGTCTGAATTGAGAAGCCTTGGCATGGTCTCTGATTTTAATCTGCACCTTTGCTTACAGTGGTGTCAGACCTGTGTGCCACTGGAGACCATGACTGTGAGCAGGTCTGTACCAGCACCCCAGGAGCGTACAAGTGTGCTTGTAAAGAAGGTTTCACACTGAACAGTGATGGAAAGACCTGCAGCGGTATGTAATGATTTTCATTTGCACTGAGCTGAGCTGTGATCTGCAGTGGTATGGTGGGGATAGAACTGAGACAGGGGAGATGTGTTCTGCTCAAAAAGGGCAAAAAAGGAAATCATGCACTCGTAACCAATTATTTTCAAATTAATGTCAACTGTTGTTAAGTTTTGATCGATTAAGCCTATTTCATTACCGACAAAATGACACTAGGGTTATATTTCCCTACGTAATTAATGGGGGTCTTAGTTTCTGTCTTCTTTTGCCCTCTTCTCATGTTTTGCTTCAGCTTGCAGTGGTGGGTTAGGATCTGCTCTGGATCTTGTGTTCCTGATTGATGGCTCCAAGAGTGTGCGGCCTGAGAACTTTGAGCTGGTGAAGAAATTCATCAACCAAATTGTGGACTCACTGGAGGTGTCAGACAAACAGGCCCAAGTTGGCCTGGTTCAGTACTCCAGTTCTGTCAGACAGGAGTTTCCACTGGGGCAGTTCAAGAACAAGAAGGACATCAAAGCAGCAGTCAAGAAAATGGCCTACATGGAGAAAGGAACAATGACGGGACAGGCTCTGAAGTACCTCATTGACAGTTCCTTTTCTATCATCAATGGAGCTAGGCCTGGGGTCCCCAAGGTGGGCATAGTCTTTACTGATGGACGGTCACAAGATTACATCACTGATGCTGCTAATCAAGCCAAAGACTTAGGTAGGTTTCCTGAATTCTCAGTGACTTCTTTCTCCCTTGGACCAAGTACTGCATCTAGTATCATCCTAGGTATGATTCTTTCCCTGGATACATCTCTTACTTAGGGTAGAAATAGGTCACTATAGAGTGACTTTGTCGAGGTGTTGCCTGACTACCCTTGCACACTCATAAAGAACTTGGAGCAGCTCTGGCTGGGGTTCAGATGAGTCTTGGTTTGCCAGCAGCTGGCCTTTGTTCCCACAGCCCCTCTATCTTTGATCTAAGTCTACTGGAGGTCTCTCTGCTGTGCAGGATGGAGTTTCACACATTTGGTACGGGGTGCACACTGGTCTAACATGCTTCACATAAATGTGAAGGAAACCACAGGGAGAAGCTTAGGATTTGTCTGATGTTGGTAACGAAAGTCACGTCAGCATCAGTGGCACTGACGGTGAGGCAGCAGTGACCATCAGAGTCCCATTGAGAATAATGGCAGTTGCAGGGCCAAGTGTGGCTTGGCTGTAGCAGCCTTAAGATCTGTAAAAGAAAAAGAAGAAATAAAACAATAAATAAAGCAGAAACACAGATTAAGGGAGTAACCATGGACTCCCTGTTCAAATCCCAGACACACTAAGAAAGCTTCTTTACCCTCTACTGGAATATTAAAAATGCACAGTGGCTACATATTGGTATTTTTGTATGTCTAAATACCATGAAGTATAAATATCTTGAGATATGCCCCTTTGCTGACCTGCCAAACAAGTTCCCAAATCTCCTGACATCTCTGTGTTAGATGGATGAGAATGTGCACATGAATTGCTAAACCCTTTCCTTGCCTTTAACTTCTATCTCGATGGGACTAAGGGCTAGCACATCACAATAAAGGTCAGGTAGGAGCTTATGAGAAGTTGATATTTACAAAGCAAGGTGACATGTGGATGTTCAGCACATAAAACAAAAAGTCCTTATAAACTGTATAGAGTTTGTTTTTCTGTGTTGACAAAAATTTATGCCTTGTTTCTTCCTCTTCTTTTGTCCCTACACAGAAATCTCCAACATGTGTTCATAACTTGTTTCAGTGGGATAAACAACAAGATGCTTATATCTAGATTCCAAACATGTTAATCAAGTTCAACTTTAAAAAAAACCAAATATTGGATACATCCAGAGGTAGAAAGACAAGGCAAAGGGGAGGAAGGGAAACTAGTGTCTAGACATGGACAGGTAGAGGCAAGTATTTTGAAACAGGTGTTTCAAAATCACTAATATCACCATTCAAGTCAATGGGAAAACTGCAGTTTAGTTCAATAGAAACAGATTTAAGCCAGACATGGCTGATCAATCTCTTGGCAGTATAAGCATCTACCTGGACATGTTCTTAACTCACAGTATAGGCTGCTCCTGACAGACTGTATGAGTTCAATTTTAGAAAGAGGTTCAGCTACAATTTTACTGAACCGCAGGTCTCCATTGCACAGGGAACTTTGCCACTGCATAGGCTGATTAGTGGTTTTGAATTAGGATTGAAATCTTCCACTGTTCCCTTTTGCTGCATTATTGCTTCCATATTATTTGGATGCATGATTCTGGCAGGGTGTTATGATCATCTGTACTTGTATCTTCAAAACATGGTTCTTGCGGTGATAGTGGGCATTGTCTGCATAATTCCAGTAAGACTTTGCCTGCAAAAATATTTTGCAACCGTGGCTGACCTAATCAAAAGAAGTCTGTAATAGTAAAGGGTGAGGGCATTAATTTCCTGGTTAACATCTGCAGACCTGTGTGGAAACTAAGGGCCCAGAAGGTGACCAAGGACATGCAAGCCGACAGGGGGTTGGAACCATAGCAGCATGATGCTCTATGGCTGTCCGACTCACAGGATCCCATTGCTCGCAGGCTTTAGGATGTTTGCTGTGGGAGTTGGCAATGCAGTTGAGGATGAGCTGAGGGAAATTGCTTCAGAACCAGTAGCTGAGCACTACTTCTACACAGCTGACTTCAGAACCATCAGCAAGATTGGGAAGAAGCTACAAATGAAAATCTGCATTGGTGAGAGTGGGGGAGTGGGGAGAGGGCGGGATTTGGTCACAGCATTGGAAGGCTGGAGGCAGAAGGACAAAAATGTTCCTTCAGTTGGATGTTATAAAAAGCTCTCTTCTCAGCGTATCGAGTTGGCACAGTATCATGGAAGGATCATGAGACATCAACATTTTGGTTACCTAAACACAGCCACCCCGACACCTCAGCCACCTCCCTTTCTCACAAGCTGCCTTCTCCTTCCCTTTTTCTCCACCTTTCTCTCTTTCTTTGCCTTCCTCTTCAGAAACTATGAATTCAGGCTCTTCCAGGTCCTGGGAATAGCCAAAAGTGACATAAAGGAAGAAGAGATGCTCTTAAAAGAGAAGCTAATGGTTGATTTATTTGTCTTAATTTGAAGATCATCACAAAATTGGATATCTGAAGTGAAGCTTGCTAACCACTGGCTGGTTCTACAGCCAAACAGGTACCACAGGGGTGACATGTTTCAAGTTAAAAGAAGCATCTAGTGTCTTCTACATGGCTTGTAGTGTCTAAATTGGGGCAAGATGAATGCTAAGTTGCTCATGTTTGGGTAGCCTAGTGAAGCAAAGACTGAGAGAGGACTGAGTGGGAGACAGGCACGATAAGAGTAGGTAAAGAATAACATAAAATTTAAAGACTATTGACCTTCAAATAACCTAGGTTTTAAAACTATTGAAAAAAGAACTACCACAATTATTTTAGATTTTTGTTTTGAAGGAATCATATGCCTTCTATGAAGTATTGGCCTTTTGCAATGCTTCTGCTTGTTCAGGCAGATCATAGTGAATCCCAAACACTTGGGCTTCATTCATAGACACTGAATACCTTGTAGGGCTTCCAAGAGTAACACTGCTGGGCTCAGCAGGAACCTAATACTCTCTTGTCAAGACCAGCTGGCCAGGCTCCTTTATCCTGCTAGGCAAATGCTTCCTTCCAGTTCCCAGCAGATACATTGCACACACCTATGATGGGGCTCATTTAGTTCCCGAGAGCTCTAAGAAGCTCAGCTCTACTTCTCATAAGTGTGTAGACCTGCCTTTGAGTGCCCATGGCCCCACTCAGTGCAGGTATCTCCACTCCTCTTATGGTATGTGGAGACACTCTACAGCATCAACTGGATGAAATAATGCACATTGCCAAATTTTATTCTCCTTTTCCCCTTTTCTTTGCAATCTCTAACATTGTTATTTGTGCCAAAGCTAAGAGATATCCATGTAAATATTAGTGGGTTAGCAGCAAGTGGCTCATCTGTTTCTATCCCTGAGTGTCTATTAGAGAGAAAAAAAAGTAGTGGTCAGGAGCCTTGCCTCAGGAAATCTAGATTTGATTCCTTCCATCCTTACAGATGTCCTGGGTCATGCTGGGCAAGTGTCCTGATCTCCAGATTCATAAAGATGGGACCTTCCTCCCTGCTGGGGAAGGTTGAGAGCGACAACAACCTTCAGGGTCCTGTGTCTGCAGAACCCGGTAGCCAGGCTTGCAAGATAGAGATTCTCTGCCATGGCTCCTTTAAAAAGTAGGAGTTGATCCAAGCTATATGAAACCCCCCAATATATTGTATTTAAATATCTTTCCAGAAAGGAAATCCATTTAGGCTTCAGCATTCAAAAAAGAAAAAGTAAAAATATATTTTGGAAAAAAATATTTGTTTGCAAAATCATCAATTTTGGTAAATACCTCAATGTCTGAGGTTTTGTGGGGTTTTTTGTTTGTTTGTTTGTTTTTGTAAGGAAAGGAAATATTTGTATTTGTTTGATTCACAGTGCCAGCTTGTATTTATCAACAAATGGCTAGAACTCTTAATATTCAGCTTTAGTTTATTCATGACAGGTTTAATCCTATTGTGTTTTTGTGCAAGTGATGTCCTTTCCCTTAAAAAGGCCTTTGCCTATGTACTCCTTCCATTTGTTAGGCAGCTGAGCTGACTCAGTGTGGACTGGGAAACATTTCCTTTCTTTTCCCAGTCATCTCAGTATCCTTTTTTGCTCCTATTCCAGTTTCAATTATTTTTTCTTGAAGAATATGTAAATTATTGACATAGATTGGCAAATTGATTAGCAAAACCAGCACATTTCTCTGCTTGCTGAAGAAATGAAGTACTGAAGCAAAGCTCAAACAAGTCTTGACTCTCAGATCGTGAACAGTGCCTCCAGTTTGTATTTCACAAAGTGAGTACGGCCCCGTGGTGATGTTATTGGGAAGGCAGAGGCTGGTTTGAGCACTGTATTTGGTCAGATTCAGATTTTTGAGGCAAACCCGAAGCATCAGTAGTAGAGCTTCAGAGGGCTTTCAGGAAACTGGAAATCCAGGGAAGACTTTTCGTGAACAGAGTTTGGCCTATATAAAAAGAAAATGTGAGATTCTCTCGTCATCTGGGGTTAAAGCCGGAAGTGAATAGTCAGATAATTAGAAGGAATGATGGTTTTATTTCCTTCTTGTTTCTGATAAAGAGAATGAGAATTGCTTTATTTCACCTGTCTCAGTGATTTTGATTTAATCCTTTTTTTGTGCCATTTAACTCATCTTCTTGATATTCTGATCCACAGAGGAAGATCCATGTGAATGTAAATCTATTATGAAGTTCCAGACAAAAGTAGAAGACCTTATAAATTCATTGAAGCGGAAATATATCCTTCAGAAACTGTCTTTGTTCAGAACTCAGTGGGTTGGGTTGTGCTTTTGGAAAGAACCAGTGTGGAAAGTCTGCTTATGAGGGAAGGAGGTTGGGTAGGCTGTCAGGAAGCTGGGAAACAAGGTACTTGGGTTATGAATAGATATAACAAGAAAAGTCCCTGCACCAGAGTGAGTAGCTACTGGTCTGACCCAGAGTAAGTGACCAAAACCAATAGAGCCAAAATAGAATGTGTCAAACCATTGCAAGACAGCTATGAGCTATAGGCACTAAGACATAGGTCAGTTTTTAGAAAGATGCTTAAATGATGCCCATGTGATGTGTGTGGAAGCTTGGGTCATGCATGGGATGATGATGCTGCCTCTGCAAGCTGCAGGTCCTGTGGAGGAGGCCCGAAGGTGAGGGCTGAGAACAGCAGTGGCTAGCACTGGGCTGGGAGCAGGCAAAACCACTGGTGCCCACATGCAGCCTCCCCAGTCATTAAAGCTCCATGGAGGGGATTCTTTTTATGACAGTAAACATCTACAATGCAAACATCCAAGCTGGCTGCCTAAGTTGCTCCACAGCACTGGAAGGAAAGAAGGTCTTCTACAGCTAACCACCTCTTATTGTATAGTTGGTGGTCTGGATAAATTTAGATGGATATGTCCAATATTAAGATGAGTAGGTCCAAATTACCCCAGCTGGCTAAAACTAATTTTTGGGAGACTAACCCTCAGGTACCTACTCACTGCGAACATCTCCAGTGAGATGAGCTGGGTCCCATCTGAACTGAGTTTGTGGGGCTGCATTCTGCCACGCTGGGTCTTGCCATATTGCACAAAGACCATGAATAAGTGGATGAAAGAGAAACAAGGAAAAAAAAAAACTTCTCATGGGGAGAGGAATTACTGAAACCCTGGGGTGGCTCACACAGGGCTAGGAAGATTTTTCATTACTGAGAATAAGGAGAGAATACAATTTCAAAAGCAATGTTCTAATTGATTCACACATCTCTGTGCTTTGCTATGTCAGTTGCAGGGTATATTTTCTACTCTTTAACTTCAGTTGAGTGAAATCCACGACTTCTGTTATGCAAAAGGTCAGAGTAAATCAGTAGTTCTCACCCAGCGGGTTGCCACTCCCAGGCACATCATGAAAAGCAATTAGTGAAAAGAGCAGAAAAATTGTGACACACTACAGAACTCCAAGAAAAGCAAGAAAAGCACTCTGCTCCACTCCTCACGCCACCCATCCTCCACAAGGTCAGGGATTCTCTGCCAACCACTCAAAACATGCTCCAATCATCCTCACATTTTTTAATCTTCCTTCCATAGGAAACGTATAGGTGCACATGAGTATGTGTGCATGCATGACTGTATCCCACCTTCAGTAAAAGTTCATCAACCTGAACCGTTCTGGAAATGCCAGAGCAGGTGATGACAGCATCCCTCTGCCCCTGCTTCCAGCCAGGCAGCTCCACTCCTTCCCTGTTCTGCCAGCCTGGGGACCACTTGGGCAAGGAATCACCAACGCTCACTGTCATTTTTTCCCCTTAACTTTTGCTCACTGGAAGCTGTGGCAAAGAGGATCGAAGCCCTGGAGAACAAGATCATCTAAGAGCCCAAAACAATATTATTTCCTTGCTTCCTAATGTAACAAAACTAGAACTCCTTCATTTGTAACAGAGGGCAGCCCAGCCACAGTGCTATGGCCAGCTTGTATTTTTTTAAAGAGTCTAGTCTACCTGCATTTGTTTAAAAGGGAAGAAGTATAACAGTAGAGCAGACATTGTATAGTGGGCAGAGCACTGGGTGTGGCTGAGAGCTAGATCACGCTAATGTTTGTTGCATCGTATAGAGTGCATATATTAAAAAAAACTGAAAAGATTTGTTCTCGATTTAAAGCTTAATATATATGTGTGTTAAGAAGTACTTGATTATGAGTTCTGTGAATCCTTGCTGTGTTCTTCTGCATCTTTTGTTTCTATGCATGAGATAATTTAATTTAAAAGTCAAAGTGACTTAAAATCAACTCAGATGCTGAGTGTAAAACATCAAAGCCGCTGATCAGCTTATTATTTAAGCATGATGCATTTGTCAGTAAGTAGGTGAAATGCAATAATGAGCTCTGTGCGCTGCAGACAAGATAGGATAGGACGCTGCTGCTAGTTGGGTTTATCCATAGCTGCTGCACAATGTAGAAAGAAAAGCTCAGCTTTCCTAGCCAGCTAGTGGTCCCACAACATCTCAGTGAACTAGCACTTGAGCTAGACCTGTTGTGGGTAAGCCCTGATAATGTGCAAGGAGCCAGCAGTTGTGGCTCTGTGTAAGGCAAGGCAGTGCCGCTAACACCAACCCCAGCAGACGTACCCCTGCTCCTCATCTCTCCAGTCTCCACAATTTCAGCCAAAGCTACAAATCATCACTAGCACCTAAACCACAGGGAACTGCTGCGGGAGCTGCTGCCCATGGAAGTGGTGCCTGCATTACCACGTCGACCAGAGGCTTACTAGCTCCTTCCTCATCCCACACCTCTAAGCACCTTCAGAGCCAGTTAAGTTCCTCTCAAGACCTTTCAGACTCTTCTTCTGTTCCTGGGTTCCCAGCACTGGCAAGGCAAAAAAGCAATGTGGACTGGAAGCATCAAACGCTGCCTATCTCCTACAGCTGTAGTCTGGCTAGGCGTTGGGGGAAGCAGCCGTGTTTGTTCATAGCACCACAGCGCACCAGTGAATGTGAGCACAAGGGGTTGGGTTTAGAGAGTTTTTTTATTTTTATTTTTTATATCAAAATATTTATACCTGAGACTCAGTGAAAAGCTTTTCAGAATAACTCAGCCTGTTCAGAAATGTCACCATAGTACATGTGTTTGGGATGAACATTAAAAGTTTGCTGAAAATTCTAAAACTGAATTTAACTTACTTTTCTGTGTAAGCTTCGTGGTAGTTGCCTGACAACAATACCTCTCTATAGTCTTGCTGGCGAGTAGGAAAGCCTTCATCTCATGTCACAGCCTTTTATTTCAATGCAGGAGAATGAACAGGTCCATAGAGAAACTGAGACCCCCTTCCTCAAAACAGAAAGCTTCTTTTAAAAAACAAATAATTTATTATATTCTTGGCCTTGCAGGAATGAGTCAACACATTTCCAAGCATTAGCTCAAGGATTACAGTCAGTTCTTGATAGCAAAACTTTGTCCTCTCAGTCAAATCTTGTATACCACAGACTCCCAAGTAACCCCTACCAACTCCTGGACTTCTCGGGATAAGATTTCTGTCATCCAATTTTACACATGTATAATATAGACCTCTAAAGGCTGAGCTTCTCATGTTACATTTGTTTCTCAATAGAAATAATATTAATAAAAAAGTTAGAAAAAATCCCACAGGGTATGTTTGTCAGCATTATCTAATGTGCACATTTTAGTGCAACAAAGCAGCACCCAAGCATATTTCTCTTTACAGAATAGATTATAACAACTCCTTCAGACTTATACAATTAACTTTTAAACACCTCACCCAAGGCAACGAAGTTGCCTCTACTTCCATCCAAGGAATCTTTTTCCTGGTTATGTGGAATCACTTTCCATCTTAAAGATAATACATTTCTAATGGGAGATAATATAATAAAAATAAAGATAATCGATTTATAATGCAGCAAGCAGAAGAAGCTTCTGCATGCTCTAGTTCTCAACTTCTCTTTTTGTCAGTGGCTGAGCTTCTGACAGTGCAGGATCTCACCTTGCTGGTGAATAACGTTGTGTATCAACACAGTGTTACAGCCAAGCAATACTTAAAGAGGACTTGTCAGAAAGATGGGGACGGACTCTCTAATAGGACCTGTAGCCATAGGACAAGGGCTAATGGTTTTAAACAAAAAGAGATTGGATGCAACCTAGATATAAGGAAGTTATATTTTATGATGAGGGTGGTGTAATGGTGGCACATGTTGCCCAGAGAGGCGGTAGATGCCCTATCCCTGGTGACATTCAAGGCCAGGCTGCATGGGGCTGTGAGCATCCTGATTCAGTTGAAGATGTCCCTGCTTACTGCAGGGGGCTGGACTAGATGGCCTGTAAAGGTCCCTCCCAATGTGATTCTATGATCTGGTATGCATGCAGACAGAAAGTGTTACACAAACAAGCTATAGCGGAGGACTGCTGAGGGAGCAAGTGAGTAGCAACTCAGGAGCTGGGTGTGAAAATAAGGAGGAACATATAGGGTTGTAATGGATCATCTCCTTGAGTCAGGAATAATGGATCCATAATGGCTGCCAATGGGAAGACCTGGAGGTCCAGCAGTTGATCAAACAAGCCTATGTATCATCTTTTCACTGTTGCTTAATGAGTTGCTGATTCTGTTGTCACTGTTCAAAGCCAGGGTTCAAGTAGAGCCCCCAAAAAACAGAGATAATAGAAATATTTAACAATTCTCACCACAGTCCCTACTAGCTTCACTGGGTAATAGACTGGGCTCAAAAATCCTTCCAGCACCATATGTCCAGGGATGAGTTAGAGGATTTTTTTTCCCCATGACAAAGCCACGAAAAGAGATAACAGCAACTCCTGGCCAGAGAAAATTCCAAGAAGCATCCAGACTTTGTGAAATGCAGAGGGACCCTGCTGGAAACTCACTGCTTGTCAGGCTGATCTCCACAGGTGAGGTGGGGACGAAGCCATGGGTGTCGGTTTAACCCTGGCCGGCAACCAAGCACCATGCAGCTGCTTGCTCACTCCCCCTCACCCAGAGGGATGGGAAAGAGAATCAGAAAGGAATGTAAAACTCAAGGGTTGAGATAAGAACAATTTAATAAGTAAAGCAAAAGCTGCTCACACAAGCAAAGCAAAGCAAAGAATTCATTCCCCACTTCCCATGAGCCGGCAGGTGTTCAGCCATCCCCAGGAAAGCAGGGCTCCATCACACGTAATGGGTACTCGGGAAGACAAACGCCGTAATGCCAAATGTCCCTCCCTTCCTTCTTCTTCCCCCACTTTATATACTCAGCATGACATCATATGGTGTGGAATACCTCTTTGGCTGCTTCAGGGCAGCTGACCTGGCTATGTCCCTTCCCAGTCTCTTGTGCCCCTCCAGCCCTCTGGCTGGCAGGGCTCAAGGAACCCACAAGTCCCTGACTTAGTATAAACATCATCCAGCAATAACTAAAAACATCAGTGCAGTTATCAACATTTTTCTCATATCAGAGCCAAAACACAGCACTTTACTAGCTCCTAAAAAGAAAATTAACTCCATCCGAGCTGAAACCGGGATACTGGGAGCCTCATTTCTTACTCCCAGAAAAGACATGAGGTTCTAGCTGTGTTGAAATTGTTGTCTTGTGGCGCAGGGTTTCAATGAAAACAGAACTTTTGGGCCAGGGGTTTTTTTGTTGGTTTTTTGGGGTTTTTTTGCTGTTTCTGTCATGTTTGTACAGCCTAGTACTCATCTGGTCCTCATGGAATACATGGTTTAATGTAATGTCCAGGTTCCCTCACATATTTCTGGACATTCTCTACTCTGTTTTTCTCTTTTACCATTTCTTTCTATGTCTCTTCAATCCAACATCTGATCAGAAGCAATTCACTTCCATCTGATAAGATGATGACAGCATTATTTTTTTTTCCCCAGCTATAATCAGTTTGTCAATCATGGAAATGAGCTCCTGTAGTTAATTTTCTCATATGCCTATTTATTCTTTAAATGCCTTGAAAGTAAAATTTAATAGTCTCAGGAGCTAAAAGATGGATTTGATTTTTATTTCCTGTCATGGCACCCATGGAAATGTCTACATGATGGGATAATGTCATTCTGCAGTTTAAGCCAGAAGCATTAAGCAGAAAAGTTTGCCTGGCTTTTTCTGGTGATGGGATAAATTCCTGCAAGGTGAGGGCTGATTCTTCATCCTCACAGAAAACTGCATCCATTCCCACTACCTTGCCCATTGCCACTTTAATCCAACTGCTTCCATAAAACTCAATACTGATCATTTCTTTGGGGAGCAAAACCATCCCCAGCCCTTTCTAAGGAGGCTGATCCAGGAAGGACCATGCCTAGGGGCTAGTGACTCAAATTGGGATATGAAGGGCTGATATACCAAGTATTGCTCCTTCAAACCTCTGCAAGCCACCTTGAGGGAAGGACCTAGGAGGCACGGTGTCTTCCTAAATCACCAAGTTCCTTGTTTTGGAGCAGTACTCCTGGATGCTGCGAAGAAATGCCCCTACCTGCAGACACAGTAGTTTATGTTTTGGTTTTTTTTTATGGAGAGCATACCATTATATCTGTCTTTCCCTAGCTGTCCTTCCTAGAGTAAGTATATCTGTCCATCCATGCATCTGTCCATCTCTGCCTTCCATCCAACAAGTCACCAGGCCTATGTAACACAGCTGAAACCCTCCACCAGAAGCATGGCATAGGAGAGGGCT
Organism: Falco peregrinus; assembly: GCF_023634155.1. Classification (NCBI taxonomy): domain Eukaryota; kingdom Metazoa; phylum Chordata; class Aves; order Falconiformes; family Falconidae; genus Falco; species Falco peregrinus. Next base: position 122,558,695 of record NC_073723.1, read on the forward strand.
GGATATGGTTTGCAGGTGTAAACAGAAAAGAATGCTTGTGCAGTGCTCTGCAATGGCAGGAGGGCCAAGATACATGATCAGGAACAGAATTCCTTCTCTAACTAATGTTTTGTTTTGTGTTACAGATAAAGCAGAACTAAACTAATTATCAATTATTTTTTCCTCCCTTCTTGCTTCTCCTGGCTTAAAACAACAAAAGAGCTCTTGCAATTCCAAAGTCAATTAGTCACTGGGCTAGAACATAGGCTTTTGACATTGTAATTAGACTTCATTAATGGATCACCAGCAGCAGCAAGATGGAAACCTACTAGATGAGCCTCTCCTTGCATTTTCTTTCAGCTAATTACATGCTTATCTTGGAAACAAAAGATGCTGTGAATAAAGAAAAAAACCCCAATTATGTGTCCCAAATTGTGGACTGACGGGCTTATAGTGAAAGCCTCCTTGCTTGAGGTTGTAAAATGGTCCTTCTGCAGCCACAGAACTTCTTTTCCTTACCTTTGCTGCTGCCCACTACACATCACCAGTCCTTCTCTCCATGTTGCCACCAATCCCAAGTTCGTTTAGGTCTTCTGGCAACGTAATTTATAAAACGCTGTCCCTTGGGTGTGCAAAAAACCCTTGTCCACTTTTTCCTTACTTCCTCTTTGGGTGCTGAGCATGCCATGGAAGGACTGAAGGTGCCACTGCTCCCAGAGGCAGGAGGAGATCTCTGCCTTCCAGCAGAGCTCTCTTGCCAACAAGACCCCTCTGGGGAAGCAATTTTCTCATGCAGGTCATTGATATTATAGCACAGGGTGATTAGTAATCAAATAAAAAACTGCTTTCAATTAAACTGAGGGCTTCTAGCTTGGTAGCATCTTTCAATAGCAATTTGTAACACTAATGCAAATACAATTACTGCTAATTAATGGTTAGGTAGCAGACCAGATATTACGACAATTTTTCTCCAAGCAACACCAGGCAGTGAAACCTGTCTCACACTGTATGAATGTACTGTTCCCTGTGAAAAGCGCTAAGCTTCCTCTCTCTTAGTCCTCTGAGGTAATTCAGTGAACAGATAGTTTAAGGTGCTAGTAAATTTACGTTGTGCAAATTATTATTTGTCATTTTATGTTCAACTTGGGAAGAGGCTTCAACAAGCCGTAGTACACTGCCCTGTGTAATTCCTTTCATGATGAACTTGCTAAGGATCAGAGCTCTGGCAATAAATTGTAAGTAGCTTTATACTTCAGATAGTCATTTGGATTTATTTATTTTTTAATCACCAATGATAGCAGGAACTGTTTTGCAAGTTTTACAATTGTTGTGGTATTTTACTGTTCTGCGGCCTATTCCCACTGTTATGTACTGCATAGATTAGACTGGAGATAACAATAAATGCTGAACAGTTATTTGTCCTTAGGTAGTGCTGTGTTCTTTGATGGAGATTGGATTGCTATGCCTCTCCTCTGGATGGAGAAAGTGAACCCTCAGGATGCAGAGCAGGCAGCATCATAAAGCACTTAAGGCATCATAGAAGGAGGTGGAGGGATGAGCAGGAAGGGAGAGTGCCTGGATCTCCAGGGCTCTCCTAAAGCAGATGAAGGACAGGGCACAGGGGAAATTTACAGCTGAGCAATGAGGTGTGTTACTTCTACACCTCTGAGCACACTCGCATTCCTCTGATTCTCCATCCTGGACGATGGAGACCTGTCCATGTGACCAAGTGATATCTCTGGGTCACAACAGATTTCCCCCCTTGCCCCCCCCACCCCCAGCACTGCCCAGCTCTCTTCCCTAGCTGGCGTGACCTCTTCTTGATGAAAAAGTCCATGTTTTGGAGAGAAGGAGGGAGTGCTAAAAAGCCTCTCCCTGTGTTTGGAGCTGAAGTTTGCAGCACAGAACGCTGCAGATTCATACTACAGCCCGCTCTTTCTCCCCGCCTTACAAAGGGCACAGCAAGGGAAGAAGAGTTTGAAAGGGGCCACTTCTCCACATCCATCAGTCAGCTGGAAACAGGGACTCTGGCACCACAGAGGGCTGGGTTGTGAACAGGCATGTCCTGTCCCAGAGCTGGTGTGTAAAGGCGTACCTGCAGATAGCAAGGAACACAAACGGGTGTTTGTGGTTGCACTCAGATCGTGTGGAGGGCTCCACAGTCTCAGGGACTCTGTTCCTAGACCTTCCAGAAAGGAATATAATTAAAAAACCACCTACGTGGGGGAAATCACTGCCTGACCTTTCATGCAGTCAACCTGCAGTGTCATCGCCTGACACTTCTGGTTTTTATCAGTGTACCCACAAATTAGCCACGATGTCTCACCAGCTAATAGGAAGAGAGTAATTACTGGTGCTACTGCTAGAGCTGATATCAAGGACTACTGTGGGAAATAAAGGATTAATTTCAACTATATATGTAGGAGATCTTGATAGCAGCAGGTGAAAGGGGAAAAGAAAATTTAAAGTAGACATCAGTGCGGGAACGGACATACAATTGTAGAAGTCGAAAGATATTTGGAACTGATGTGCAATATTCTTAGTGTGTAGGACAGTGATGGAAACTTCTCAAACCCACAGGCTGTTTCCTTGTAGTAATCACTGAACAAAGTGGGAAAACTCACAGAGAGAAGACAGGAACAGAAAGATGGGGGTTTTTTCACATCTCAGGGGCCTGTACCCAAAATCAGAATTAGGGGGAGGGTGAGATGGGACTGGCATTAAACCAGCAAAACTTAAAATGGACCATCTGAGACGACACGCTGCAGACCCCAGGAGCTGGGCTGGGGTGGGAGGGCTGGTTGCAATTTGGCTGAAACAGGATCAAACCTGTGTGTTCCCAGGTGTCAGGGTGTACCAAGGGGATGGAGATGCCTCTCCTGTCTCTGTGCTGACCACTTGGAGTGGCTAGGTTGAGCACCAGGTACTCCTGCAGGTGGGCACCAGGGGCTGTGAGGGCAGGGCTGGGTTACACCCCTCACACTTTGCAGGATCATACTGGGTCGCATTTCTTACCAAAACGTCCAGTTTCTCCATATCCCCAGCCTATTCTGGAAAGCCTTGGAATACCAAATGCTCAGGAAATAGGGAGATAGCTGGCTGGATGTGTAAGAGGGAGGGTGATAGATGTGAGAGGGAAAAGGATCTTGGCTTTAAAATGTGTATGACTTCCTGGCCTGAATGAGGCTGTCTGTTTTAGGGCATAAAGAAAAAAAAACAAAAACAAAAACTGTGCTTGTTCATTTCAGCTAAGTTTTCCTGAGCAGAGGACATTTGGGACAACAGGTACAGCAGCGAGGGGTAAGGATGCCCCCTCCGCAGAGCAGCTGGTGGGACCAAGGCCCCCCCACTGTGCACACAGCCGGGCAGTGGGACACAGACCTGCCCTGCGGGACACCTGGCTCCAGGTGACCAGCCACGGCCCTAGCCACGCACTGCATGAACAAGCAGCTCTGGATGAGGTAGATGCAGTGCAGGAGTCAGGCTGGCATTTCTGACAGTGTGTTGAAGCACAGGATGCATCCAGATGTGGAGACGGACAAACAGCAGCCATTGCCTGGTGCCACATGGATTGAACTGGGAGCACTGGGACTCCATCCCTTCTGTTTCCCCATGCTGCACCCCGGTGTGTTCAGCAGAGGCTCATGCAACACAGTCCCCCAGCACAGAGGGGACATCCCTTGCCACCTTGTACATCCTTGGGCACCCAGAGAAGCCCAAGGCTTGTGCCAGGCTCTGCTCTTAGGGCACATCCCCTGCTCTGCACCGTGCTGGATGGAGCCTGGTAAGGAACCCATGGTGGAGACTTGGTTTTGGGGGAGCCCTGCCCCATGGCAGGGTGCAAGACCCTGAGACAAAACTCCACAGTCCTTTTGCAGGCAGCATGTTTAGGGCAGTAGGATGAAGGATGCTCTTTGCAGCAGTAATGAAAGGCGGGGGGGATGGGGGCAGCATCAGCAATGCAAAAGCTGATTTCCAAGAGGGCGAGGGGGCTACCAGCCAGGCTTTACATCCCTGTTACACAGTGCCGGGACGCACACCACTTGCAATATGTCACCGTGGTCACTAGATGTCCCCATATGAATGCAAATTACAGCCTCCCCCACACACACACACCCCCGTCCTCCAAAACCCGTCCTCCACCCTCCACCCCGTGCTACTACACGGCTGTTCTCCTTGACACTGACGGTAATTAAAGATAACACCACTTAGCCTTCTGCCATTTGCACTGAAGCAGCAATGTTTGATTTGTTGGACCTTTGCATCAAAAAAAGTTTAAATAAATAAGCACCTCTGCAGCAGCAATCAGTGGCAGCCGTGGCTAGCGAGGGGCTGCGGGAGGGCTGCAGTGGGGCTGTGCTTGCTCCCTGCGCTCAGGTTGATGCACCCTATTCATACCCTGCATCCTCTGTGCATCACCAGGCCGATGGGATTCTTTCTTGTTCTTGGGGAGCACAGGAAGGAAAAGAAGCTGCTTCCTTCCCGAGATGGTGCTGTGCTGAGCTGGGACCGGCGGTAACAGCAGCTCCCATCCCACTGCCCATGCTGGGTGCCTGGACAAGCCCTGAGGTTGGTGGGGGCTGCCTGAGCTGCCAATAGCCCAGGTCGGGGAAAGTGAGGCACAGAAGTGAATTGCCCAAGGCCAGGGAGATGTACTGAAGTAAGAAAGAAGGCTGGCCAGAGGGAGAGCAAGCCTGTGCCAGGGAAGTAGGGAGCAAACTAAACAGCAAGAACTGGCCACAGGTAAAGGCTGATGTGAGATTTTTGGTCCTCAAGGGTTCAGCAGTAGGAGTCAGGGCAGGGATGCTCGAAGTGTTCAGAGCTCAGCTGGAGGCAGCCTGGAGGAGCCTGCTCTGTGTTTGCCCTGCTCTGAGACACATGCAAAGCCAGAGACCTCCAGAGGCTCCCACCCACGCAGCTCCATGTCCTAACATCTCCCCCCAGGCCCCTTCCTGGCCTCTGTATGAGACTGTCGTCTGGATCCTGACATTACCCACCTGGCTGTCACCGTTCCGCAGTGCTGCACAGGAGTTCCTGCAAGAAGATTAATGGCATCACAGCATCCTCTGCAAGCACTGTGTCCTGACCCACAGCCTGGGCCAGCTGCCTTTTGGTCCCAAACCAGAGTCTCTCCTCTCAGACTTCAGGAGGGCTCAGAAAGCTGCGATCTCCCCTCATCTCACTGTCTGCACCCCTTAATGTAGTGCATGGGGAAGACTTCTTGGGAAGAGTTTGGATGCTTTGCTGGACAGACTCTTCTCCACAGGGGCAACCTCCTTCCCTGATCTCGTGCTCTGGGGACACTGAACATTTTTGCCCATGGTGGATTGGTTCCCTGACAAGGACGGTGATGGAAGCTGGGCTGTTCCTCTGGCAGAAGCTGGCTGTGGACAGTCCCTGTGGCAGCTTTATCCCCTGCTGTCCATGCTCCTCCTTCCAGCTCCTCTGTCTTGTTTTACCTGGTTGCTTATCTCAGACTTAGTATTTTCAGGTCATTTAAGCTGCTTCATTTCCTTAAGGAGAGCCAAGTGAAGGCTGTAACTGGAGTTGATAAATCCTTAGACGCGGAACTCAACGTTTATCTGCATAGGCAGATGCTCTCTATTTCTCCAGGCTGTGCAGAGGAGGACAAGTAGATCTAATTCCCTTGGAGACCATCTCTTGTTTAAAGGTAGAGGGTGACCCCACGGCAGACATCCCCACCTGCTCTTGCAGCGTGCCCTGCTTAGGGATGCTGATCTTTAGGCTCAGCCTGGGATCAGCTGTTCCCTCCTCAGTGGCCTGATTTTGTCAGGCTAGCACACAATGTCCTGGGGGCATGTTTTTCTTCTTTCTCTCTCAAAAGAGAGATCACAGAAGTGATTGGGCTGTGTGACAAGGCTGATCCCATAATATGTCCAGGAACTGCAAGACATCATTTCTCACATCACAGGAAAATGGCCCACAGCCACCAGAAGGAAAAAAAAAAAAAAAAAAAAAAAAAAAAGATGCTCTAATAGCAGGACATTATCTCATGACAATGGCTTTTAACACATGCTAACCCTTCCTATGTGCTTAGAAATCTAAGAAATGAAATGAAAGATGCTACCACTAAGGAGAGCTTCTATTTAGTGTCTCTGTCCAATTGGAGAAATGGGAAGTGGAATTTGAGACAGCAGTCCTGCAGGCTTAAGGAAATAGATTGAAAAATGCATTTGGAGTGCAGAAACAGCATAAAACATGTTGCAGTTTGGTTCATTTAGGATTCCAGTCATATGGGCAGTGACACTGTGGAGGATTTAGCTTGCCAATCAACATCTTAGTTATTTCCTCTGAACAGGATATCTTTATTCCGTGGCCATCTTTGCCTCCAACATCTATGGAGATTGCAAAATCAAGCAGTTTGGGTGATTTTGTTGTTGTTGTTGTTTTGTTTCGTCCAGAGCAGCATGAGAAGTAGGAAAATATCAATAGCAAGGAGAGAGCCCCTTGGCACCACAGGATTCATGCAGACTCACTCATCCCCAGGTCATCCAGCTGTGTCTGGCTTGGACAGAGGGATTACATGTTGGTGAGGCTGGAGCTCAGCTTGCCAAGGATCATCTGCTTGGTCTTGGCTAGAAACACCTGCCCAAGTGCCTTAGGCTGGGGTGGATGAGGAGAGGAGGGAAGCAGTTTAGAGGAGGATGAACAGACTGAAAAAGAAAATCCAGCTTTCCTGTATTGCATGCTCTTGCCTCTTGGGAGTCCCAGGTACACGGTTGATGTCTGGTAGTGTTATAAACAATAACAATTAAAACAATTTTATTTTGGGTTCAATCAATTTAGGTTGAGAAACAATAAGCAAAAACAGTGCTGGGTGCGTGGAGAACTCAATTAGTTCCAACACACACACACCTGAGTCCTAAAAGCAGCATCTTTTATCCCTGGATCTTGACCAATCTCCTCTTGCCGGATGTTCGTCCCGCGCTTTCCCCATTGGGTCGTTAGGGTACACCTTCTCCTCCTATTGGCTCTCATTTGGCTCGCTTTTTCAAATCTCAAGGTCTTTGTCTCCTTCGGTGGGCCTTCTCTGGCACGGTTTCGCTTTCCTTATCTCCTTTGGCAGGTTTTTCCAGGTAGCGATTGCCTCAGGGGAAGGGGAAGCCATTACATTGTCTTAAAGGAGAACCACACGCGCCCACTCACCACAACTGCGATACAGGTCCCAGTTTTACACAGGGTCCAACAAGTACACTTACCACAGTACATTCTATTTTTTACATGAATCATGACTGCGTTTATCACAGTAGCATGTGTGACATGGGGAATAGCCCAGCGCCCAAACAGAGAGCTGCACCCTGAGGGACAAGCACTGGTGAAAGACTCAGGCTGCAGACCCCAAGCCTGTGGGGCTCTGTCTGGAGCCCAGGCTTTCCCCAGCAAGGAGTGCGGTACCCAAGGGAACATGGTACCCAATGGAACGTGGTACCCAAAGGGATGCGATGGGGCCAGCATGCCCAGGGCCTCCAGCCTCTCTGAGCTGGAGCAAGCCTGTCTCTTCCCCCTCCTCCAGGACCTCTTGGCTCTCTTCATGGGGCATCCCATGGCCTTCCCATATTCCTGGAGCTCCCAAAAGTCAGAGACAGTGCATATATACATTATAAATGTGAGGACTGCCCCATTAGTCCTTGTATTGTTTCAAGGGGGGAAACAGAACAAACCAAACCATTTCAGACAGAAACAACTGTCTCAGGTTAGCTCCTTTTTTGTTTTGGTTTGTTTTTTTAAAAGCTTTTCCAGAGCACCCAGGGTGGGAGACAGCACTCAAATTCTCATTTTCATTCTGCTCAAGAAAGAAACCTTTGCCTGCAGTTGTTCCCTCAAAAATGAATCGTATTTTTTTTCCACTAACCCTCCCTGAATCAAATAGAGAAAAAGGGCCATTTAAATGAAAGATAGTGCTCAGAAGGTTTAATACATTAAATCAGATGCAGTGCAATAAAAAAACATTGGACCTTTTCTTCAATGAAGTATTTAGATATAAGATCTCACTATTAACAATGATTTTTTGCCATTGTTTTTTCCTGAAAATATTTGAGGTCTACTACAAATGAAAAACAACCCTTCCAAAAAGAGCCATCAGAAAACAACTCTGGATTCAAATTAACATAACATGTTTTGTTTCCGATTCTGGAACTGGAAAAATAGACTTTTTTGCAGACATAGTAAATGCAAGACAGTGGGGAAGAAGGCCACACCCCAACACGTTAGCACAGAAAAATGTTTTTTTGCTTAAAAAAATATTCACATATTAGGTTGGAAAGAAACAAATAGGATCATTTCAATATGTTGAAACACTGCCAACTTTTTTGTTTTGTTTCTTTTTGGGTTCTCCCCCAAGATTCATATTCCTCTTATTTAAAAAAAAAAAGGAAATAGAGTATAAGAAAACAACCCCCCTCGCTTGAAACACTCCTAACCAAAGGTTTTCCTGCCTCATTTTCTGTGGGAAAGGTGTTGGTTTGCTGAGGAGCTCTGTGATGGCCCAAGCTGCTCCATGGTCAGCAGACCTCTGCCTTTTACACCTCCTGGCAATCTGCCTGCTCACAGCTAGGTCAGAGTCAAGGTTTCTCACACACTCTAAAGGATAGCTGTTTAGAGAGATTAGCACTGTGAATTTCTACTAAATTAAGGTCTCATGCTGCAGGACCTCTGAAGTGCTGTCTTCAATTCTCCACATACCTTCACAGTTTCAGTCCATTACACTGCAGCCTCAGACAGCACCACCTCCACTGGCACCAGCTCTCCTTTTCCACTGCTCTGCTCTCCCAAGATATTTTACATGCCACATCACTGCAGCATCCCTTTCTCACGTCTAGAAGACTAGGGGCATAAGCAGTCACGAGGCTCAACGCCATCACTGATGAGTAGAACTCAGCAGACCCCAGGTCCCAGCTCTGAGTGCAAGGTCATCTTTAGCAGGCTGAGCACCTGTATTTGTGGGTCAGCCACTCAGGACCCAGTTGAGTTCAGGTGCCGATGAACAATAGGTGCGTGCTGCCCTCCAGCAGGCCAGGGATAGATGCTGTGTACAAAGCACTCACAGCCTGACTGGTAAAACACAGCTTGTGGTGAAAGAGCCATGAGGCGGAAAGATGACAGACCTGCCATAGCCTTGCCTTGCTGAAAAGGAACAGCCCACAAGGCTACTGGAACCTTCAGGGGAGCGCTGAAGCCTACCCAGGAGAAGTTTCTGCTCTACACTTTTATTCAGGGGGTGGAAGCCAGCAAGGGCATGTCATGGGTAAAACCTAAGAACCAAACTGCTCTACAGATGTTGCCTAGCAAAGCTAGCATCTAGGCTTCAGTGGAACTAGTGTGACCCAGAAGTCTCATTCATCTCCTCCACATGGGAGTCGATCTCACCCAGAACAGACACTTTTTCTTTCTTTTCTTTCACCCATTTGTTTCATCCTTCGGGGGGTGGGGGGGGTGGGGGGGAAGATTAAATATCAGCCCCTTTTTAGCCTTGGGTGGGGCAGAAGGGAAGGAATCTTATTGATAACAATAATAAGTGCTGAAGAGGAAGCACATCTGCAGAGGATACTTTCCAATAGATTATTGTCTGCTGGGCGTCACCAGCCCATTTCCTCCCATCTGAATTCTGCTGGTGGAAGCACTCCCAAGAGACACAGCTTCACATCTGTACACAACACCAGAGCTCAGAAGAAATGTGAATCCTAGCTTTCAAATGCCAGTAATGAGAGCAGAGTGGGGGAGTAAGAATTGCTTCTTTTATTAATCAATTCCCCCCTCCCATCTGTACTGCCTGCCATCATCCATTCCGGAGAGCATTGTCTAAGCAGGAGAGCACAACCGCCAAGCTGCTTGTGAAGTCTATTGGTAGAGTAGCCTCAGGTACAACGTACTCAATTTAACAGTGATGCCACTGCCAGGGCTCTGGCAGCTAATGGAGGGCTTTGTCGGGCTGCCTGGAGGGGTGATCCATCATGCAGAGTTCAGGCCTGACTGCGAGTGGAGGATGCCTGGCTTGGGAGAATGATAGCTACCAGGGTATCTAGGCTAAGGAGGAGGAAAGAGAAGCATTCATACTGATCTGTTTAATCATCAGCAATGCCTAACCCATCACCTCTCAGCGCCAAGTGCCAAGACGCCTGAGGGGAGACCACAGCCTAGGGCAGAAGCAGACTCGAAAAGAGGAAGCTGTCAAGAAGTACAAGGGAAGAGCAAATCATCTTGGCATGGACAAGGTCAGGAATCAAAGAACTCCTAATGTTCCCTGGCAGAGGGGGAAAACCAGTTTGTTTAACTGCAAGTGAAATGGGTAAAATGATGTCTTTGCAGGGGAAAATTATAGAAGCTGGGTCTCAGCTGGGCTTCCAGTGATGCTCCTCTTGCTAACGGATGGCTGACATCAGGGATCCATCATTCCCAGGAATTTAGACAACCAATACAGCTATTAATTCCTCAAGAGTATCATTGCTCAGCCAGGACCAGTAAGAAGCAGTTTCAAATTTTCAAATTCTTGTCATGGCCAGTGTTACCAAGAGGGCTCTGGGCTGGAGTCCAGCCACAGCTTTGCTTTCCCGCGCCACTGGCCCCTGAGCCCTGGGCACAGGCTAAGGGCAGGAGAAGGTGCCCGGGCTCCTGGGCTGTTTTACCCCGGAGCCTCTGCTGACAACCACAACCCAGCATCTTGTCAGTGCCAAAGTGGAGGTGAGTTTGCTTCAGCTTGCAGCTCAGGCTTCCAGCACAGCCCTTTCACTGCCATGGGCTGCTCTGACAGTTGTCACCTGAGTCTGCAGATGGTGCTGGCTCCCCAGTGACCAGGATAAGTGACATCTGGGACACAGGGCAGTGTCCACCTGCAACACCCCTCCTGACCTCAGGCCGTCAGCTCACTTCACTGGTGTCAGCGCTGACCAGCGCCAGCTGCCGCTTGCTCCCAGGCTGGCATACCTCATGATTCCGACCCCTTTTTTTTTTCTTCTCTTTTTTTTTTAATTTTTTTTGGTTGAGTTTTCTTTGAGAAGCCAGTGGGCTCAGCTGCAAAGCATCAGCTTCTCCCTGGCCTGCCAGGGACATAATTTATACCCTCAGAAATGAAGCAGCTGAGAGACGATCCAAGTATCAGGATGGGAATACCTCCGCTGTGGAGTTGCAGGAGGAGCAGAACACCCATGGCTGGCTGGCACCAGGAGCATCTGTGGTCCAGAGATGGGAGAAGCAGCAAGAGTGCACTGCACTGCTACTGCAACATCTTGCTTTCTCTCCAGTGCTCCCCCCTGGGGGCCCACCAACTCCTGGAAAGCAAACTGAGGGTTTGGGTCCATCACGGCATTTTGCAGCCACTCGGTACAGGCCAATGGAGAGCCCCATTGCTGGCTGTGTCCTGGGAAGTTAATCTGAGCATCAGCAGGACTGGAAGAGCTTCCAGTCAGGGCACCGTGCAATAGTTGTGCCAGGCCTGAGAAATTGCACCTGAGCACTAGTCATGCTGTAAAACACCAAAGGGAGCAGGTCTTGTGTACTCTTAACAGGTGGAGATGCTGGAAAGACCCAGATCTGCATTAGGTGCAATTCCCATCACTTGGCAAGAGCCGACTCCTGCTATGCCGAGCACAAATGACTAAGAGGAAAAGAGGGTCAGGAAAAAGGGGGGTTGTCAAGTTTTACAGGTCAAAAACCTGCAGTGCAAAGGGCGGCTCACCTGAAATCACCACCGGCCTCTTCAGCACAGGATTCTCTCCACCATACTGCAAGCCACTCTTCAGACTGAGGCGCTTTCTGATACAGGCACTCTGTTGTTCTGGACAAAGCCACTTCCAACTTGATGTGAGGGTAAAAGGATTTGTGTCACTTTCTGTGGCCTTCTTGCCAGCAAGAATATGTGATTTCCATTAGCATCAGCAGACGTGATGAACCTGCACCTGCAAGGAAAAATAAAAAGGCATACCCCTAGATAAAGTGACCCCATGTAAAGGATAATAAATTTGAAGCTTTCAATCAATCCCATTAAGAAGTAGTATCTACAGTCTTGTAATCAAAATCCTGCCTGCAACACTGCCAGTCTGGCTCAGACAAACTTGTTCCTCCTTGCGGCCTTTTTCAGATATAGAGATTGCCTTGTGCTGAGGTGATATTGAATTGATTCAAAACAAATTTTAGGATGTTTCAGGCATTAAAGTTCTTCAGGAAGGTCAGTGGTTATACGATACGAGCAGCTCCTTTTCAGTCTACTCTTTAGTTTCAATTTACAGTTCTGCAGAGAAACATAGAGTGATCCAGTCCCCGGGTTTAGAAGAGAATAAAACAAACTCACACAGTCAGCATGGGCAGAAGTCTTTGCATTCGATTGCAGCAACCCCTGTTTGTGTCAGTAGTTGGACCTTGGATCTCATGTCCAAAAGCACATTCTTTGTAGGGATGAGATTAAAGAGAAGTGCGAAACCAAAGGAATGTTGCCACACTTGGGTGTCCTTGGTGTAGAGACTGCAGCTTGCTCACCTCTGGGAATGGCACGGGCCACAAAGGGACGTTGTGAAATCCAGGAGGGAAGGTGCGGGGTATAGAGGGGAAGTTAGAGGCTGCAGGTATAGGATTGGACTCTTGCATGCAGGATTGTGAAAAAGGTCATATATCTGGTTCTTTTCACAGGCTATTGAGGAGAGAAATGTGACAGGCAATGCTACACAGTATGAGCCCACAGAAAGTGGGGGCAGCTGGGGCTGCAGATAAGGGCTGTTGGAAGTCTCCTGGAGGACAATGTGGTGAGGCACCTGAGTGATGGAGGAGTGCTAATGAGATGGATGTGCAAGAGGGGAAAATGGTAGTGGTGCTTTGACCATGATGGTCTGAGGATTCCATGGATACAAGGTTTGCGGGGAGAGGTAATAGCTTCTATTAGAACAATTGGTATCATTGAGGGGAAAAAATTACTAGCTTTTGAGCACCCAGTCATTGCAGAGTTATGAAAAGGAAATTGGGGGTGAAGTATTACCAAAAGTACACAGAGAGACAACCTGACATACACATTTCTATAGCTGGTGGGCTGCTTGGTAGAGCTGCTGTTGTCTGATGCTCCTTTGGGGCACTTCCATTCCAGCAGGCAGGGTGTAAAATGCTTCTGAATCAGAGTGGAATGACTCACATTTCCCTTGTTCTGTTTACTTATGTAAATGATAACAGTAAGCTCAGGACAAATGGAGCTGCATCCTTGTTGCTCTCACACAATGTACATTTTTCCTTCAGTGGCCAGAACTACTGCTATGCATTATTATGCACTGCAGTCAGAGACACATTGGTTCAGTGAGCCATACAGAATATGTACAGACAGTATGAATCAAAGGAAATATCCTCAGGGTGAAAGCCAGTGTTCTCCATTCGTGGGGAAACAGAAAATTCACTTAATCAAAACCAGCAGGTCAGAGGCAATTTTCATTGCCGGGGCAGCTACTAGAGGGAGACATTGCCACATTCTCTAAGCCAGGGCCACCTAATTCATGGCAGTATGTCCATAATATCTTTCAAATAATGAGCAACATGAATGCATTAGTATCAAACCCAGGTTAAAAGGACCATTGACCTAGCTGAATCACCAGCAGTCCCTGATAGCCTCACAACTGCTTCCATCTGCAGGTGGTCCCTCTCGACCTCCACTGCTCTAGAAGCCACTGGTTATTCTGGGAAGCCTGAACAGCCTGTCATGTTTCCAATGTTGAAAAAACAACCTTTCTCTTCTGCTGTAATCTTTGCCCCATCTTATGCATTCCTTTCAGCAGAGGGGACTCCATGTATGTTTGTAGACTTCCCTTGTGATCTCCTTCCTCTTCTGCTTTCCAGCTTTTCCAGCTTGTTTGCAAAGTGGAGTTGTTCCTTTTATTTCTGGAAAGGACTAATGAGCTCTCTTGGTAGGGCATCTTAGAAGTGTCACTTGTCTGCAGGTTATTTAGCATTTCAATGCCGGTACACAGTGTAAAACAGCACCAGTACTCTTTTATTAACTAGCAGTCATTAAGTCAGCTTGATTGGTTGCAATAGCTTATCTCCTTTTTTAAAAAAAAATATTTTTTATTTTAGATTATATAAAAAGCTAACATGAGAAAATTTAACTTTTTATTTATCCGCTGATGAAAATGGATCACCCAAGATAAAACGTTATAGCAAGTTTTCACAAAACAATGCCACAATTGCTGAGTGCAGTCCCTGCTGCTCTGACCACCTATGGCTGGGTTTACATGGTAGCAGAAACTGTTTACCCTCTCTTCATTAGGACAGAAAGCAAGTGCAAATCTGGTGGAAGTACTTGAGACTTGAAAGCAGAAACAGGCAATTCTGTCCACCTCACTTGTCTTTAGAGAAAGCAGGAGCCATGAATCAGACGGAAATTGCTTTAATCTTGCTATGTATTAATAATACTCAATTTCATTTATTGTGAGAGGAATGCAGACCTCCCCTGCCTCCTGCTATGTTCATAATTTATCCACAATTAAGTTCTTCTGCTGTAGAATTAATAAACCATTATATTATTGATACCATCACAGACCTCCTCAGGAAACCAACACCTTTCCCACAGAAAAAGGGGTTAGGAAAACCTTTGGTTAGGAGTCTTTCAAGTGAGGGGGATTATTTTCTTATACTATATTTTTTTTTTTTTTATTAAGAGGAACATCAAACTTGGGGGAGAACCCAAAACGAAACAAATCAAAAAATGGTGGTGTTTCAACAAATTGAAATGATCCTATTTGTTTCTTTCGAACTTAATCTGCAATTTTTTTTTTAATAAAAAAACATTTTTATGTGCTAATGTGTTGGGTTGTGGCCTTCTTCCACACTGTCTTGCATTTACTGTATTTTTGTCTGCAAAAAAGTCTATTTTTCCAGTTCCAAAATCCCAAACAAAACATGTCACTGTGTAACGGGCATGGAAACCATGGCTCACATCCCTCTCCCCCTCTTGGAAAGCAGCTTTTGCATTGCTGATGCTGCCCCCATCCCCCCCCCCCACCCCCACCCCCCCGCCTTCATCCTGCTGCCTGCAAAAGGACTGTGGAGTTTTGTCTCAGGGTCTTGCACCCTGCCATGGGGCAGGGCTCCCCCAAAACCAAGTCTCCACCATGGGTTCCTTACCAGGCTCCATCCAGCACGGTGCAGAGCAGGGGATGTGCCCTAAGAGCAGAGCCTGGCACAAGCCTTGGGCTTCTCTGGGTGCCCAAGGATGTACAAGGTGGCAAGGGATGTCCCCTCTGTGCTGGGGGACTGTGTTGCATGAGCCTCTGCTGAACACACCAGGGTGCAGCATGGGGAAACAGAAGGGATGGAGTCCCAGTGCTCCCAGTTCAATCCATGTGGCACCAGGCAATGGCTGCTGTTTGTCCGTCTCCACATCTGGATGCATCCTGTGCTTCAACACACTGTCAGAAATGCCAGCCTGACTCCTGCACTGCATCTACCTCATCCAGAGCTGCTTGTTCATGCAGTGCGTGGCTAGGGCCGTGGCTGGTCACCTGGAGCCAGGTGTCCCGCAGGGCAGGTCTGTGTCCCACTGCCCGGCTGTGTGCACAGTGGGGGGGCCTTGGTCCCACCAGCTGCTCTGCGGAGGGGGCATCCTTACCCCTCGCTGCTGTACCTGTTGTCCCAAATGTCCTCTGCTCAGGAAAACTTAGCTGAAATGAACAAGCACAGTTTTTGTTTTTGTTTTTTTTTCTTTATGCCCTAAAACAGACAGCCTCATTCAGGCCAGGAAGTCATACACATTTTAAAGCCAAGATCCTTTTCCCTCTCACATCTATCACCCTCCCTCTTACACATCCAGCCAGCTATCTCCCTATTTCCTGAGCATTTGGTATTCCAAAGCTTTCCAGAATAGGCTGGGGATATGGAGAAACTGGACGTTTTGGTAAGAAATGCGACCCAGTATGATCCTGCAAAGTGTGAGGGGTGTAACCCAGCCCTGCCCTCACAGCCCCTGGTGCCCACCTGCAGGAGTACCTGGTGCTCAACCTAGCCACTCCAAGTGGTCAGCACAGAGACAGGAGAGGCATCTCCATCCCCTTGGTACACCCTGACACCTGGGAACACACAGGTTTGATCCTGTTTCAGCCAAATTGCAACCAGCCCTCCCACCCCAGCCCAGCTCCTGGGGTCTGCAGCGTGTCGTCTCAGATGGTCCATTTTAAGTTTTGATGGTTTAATGCCAGTCCCATCTCACCCTCCCCCTAATTCTGATTTTGGGTACAGGCCCCTGAGATGTGAAAAAACCCCCATCTTTCTGTTCCTGTCTTCTCTCTGTGAGTTTTCCCACTTTGTTCAGTGATTACTACAAGGAAACAGCCTGTGGGTTTGAGAAGTTTCCATCACTGTCCTACACACTAAGAATATTGCACATCAGTTCCAAATATCTTTCGACTTCTACAATTGTATGTCCGTTCCCGCACTGATGTCTACTTTAAATTTTCTTTTCCCCTTTCACCTGCTGCTATCAAGATCTCCTACATATATAGTTGAAATTAATCCTTTATTTCCCACAGTAGTCCTTGATATCAGCTCTAGCAGTAGCACCAGTAATTACTCTCTTCCTATTAGCTGGTGAGACATCGTGGCTAATTTGTGGGTACACTGATAAAAACCAGAAGTGTCAGGCGATGACACTGCAGGTTGACTGCATGAAAGGTCAGGCAGTGATTTCCCCCACGTAGGTGGTTTTTTAATTATATTCCTTTCTGGAAGGTCTAGGAACAGAGTCCCTGAGACTGTGGAGCCCTCCACACGATCTGAGTGCAACCACAAACACCCGTTTGTGTTCCTTGCTATCTGCAGGTACGCCTTTACACACCAGCTCTGGGACAGGACATGCCTGTTCACAACCCAGCCCTCTGTGGTGCCAGAGTCCCTGTTTCCAGCTGACTGATGGATGTGGAGAAGTGGCCCCTTTCAAACTCTTCTTCCCTTGCTGTGCCCTTTGTAAGGCGGGGAGAAAGAGCGGGCTGTAGTATGAATCTGCAGCGTTCTGTGCTGCAAACTTCAGCTCCAAACACAGGGAGAGGCTTTTTAGCACTCCCTCCTTCTCTCCAAAACATGGACTTTTTCATCAAGAAGAGGTCACGCCAGCTAGGGAAGAGAGCTGGGCAGTGCTGGGGGTGGGGGGGGCAAGGGGGGAAATCTGTTGTGACCCAGAGATATCACTTGGTCACATGGACAGGTCTCCATCGTCCAGGATGGAGAATCAGAGGAATGCGAGTGTGCTCAGAGGTGTAGAAGTAACACACCTCATTGCTCAGCTGTAAATTTCCCCTGTGCCCTGTCCTTCATCTGCTTTAGGAGAGCCCTGGAGATCCAGGCACTCTCCCTTCCTGCTCATCCCTCCACCTCCTTCTATGATGCCTTAAGTGCTTTATGATGCTGCCTGCTCTGCATCCTGAGGGTTCACTTTCTCCATCCAGAGGAGAGGCATAGCAATCCAATCTCCATCAAAGAACACAGCACTACCTAAGGACAAATAACTGTTCAGCATTTATTGTTATCTCCAGTCTAATCTATGCAGTACATAACAGTGGGAATAGGCCGCAGAACAGTAAAATACCACAACAATTGTAAAACTTGCAAAACAGTTCCTGCTATCATTGGTGATTAAAAAATAAATAAATCCAAATGACTATCTGAAGTATAAAGCTACTTACAATTTATTGCCAGAGCTCTGATCCTTAGCAAGTTCATCATGAAAGGAATTACACAGGGCAGTGTACTACGGCTTGTTGAAGCCTCTTCCCAAGTTGAACATAAAATGACAAATAATAATTTGCACAACGTAAATTTACTAGCACCTTAAACTATCTGTTCACTGAATTACCTCAGAGGACTAAGAGAGAGGAAGCTTAGCGCTTTTCACAGGGAACAGTACATTCATACAGTGTGAGACAGGTTTCACTGCCTGGTGTTGCTTGGAGAAAAATTGTCGTAATATCTGGTCTGCTACCTAACCATTAATTAGCAGTAATTGTATTTGCATTAGTGTTACAAATTGCTATTGAAAGATGCTACCAAGCTAGAAGCCCTCAGTTTAATTGAAAGCAGTTTTTTATTTGATTACTAATCACCCTGTGCTATAATATCAATGACCTGCATGAGAAAATTGCTTCCCCAGAGGGGTCTTGTTGGCAAGAGAGCTCTGCTGGAAGGCAGAGATCTCCTCCTGCCTCTGGGAGCAGTGGCACCTTCAGTCCTTCCATGGCATGCTCAGCACCCAAAGAGGAAGTAAGGAAAAAGTGGACAAGGGTTTTTTGCACACCCAAGGGACAGCGTTTTATAAATTACGTTGCCAGAAGACCTAAACGAACTTGGGATTGGTGGCAACATGGAGAGAAGGACTGGTGATGTGTAGTGGGCAGCAGCAAAGGTAAGGAAAAGAAGTTCTGTGGCTGCAGAAGGACCATTTTACAACCTCAAGCAAGGAGGCTTTCACTATAAGCCCGTCAGTCCACAATTTGGGACACATAATTGGGGTTTTTTTCTTTATTCACAGCATCTTTTGTTTCCAAGATAAGCATGTAATTAGCTGAAAGAAAATGCAAGGAGAGGCTCATCTAGTAGGTTTCCATCTTGCTGCTGCTGGTGATCCATTAATGAAGTCTAATTACAATGTCAAAAGCCTATGTTCTAGCCCAGTGACTAATTGACTTTGGAATTGCAAGAGCTCTTTTGTTGTTTTAAGCCAGGAGAAGCAAGAAGGGAGGAAAAAATAATTGATAATTAGTTTAGTTCTGCTTTATCTGTAACACAAAACAAAACATTAGTTAGAGAAGGAATTCTGTTCCTGATCATGTATCTTGGCCCTCCTGCCATTGCAGAGCACTGCACAAGCATTCTTTTCTGTTTACACCTGCAAACCATATCCAGCCCTCTCCTATGCCATGCTTCTGGTGGAGGGTTTCAGCTGTGTTACATAGGCCTGGTGACTTGTTGGATGGAAGGCAGAGATGGACAGATGCATGGATGGACAGATATACTTACTCTAGGAAGGACAGCTAGGGAAAGACAGATATAATGGTATGCTCTCCATAAAAAAAAACCAAAACATAAACTACTGTGTCTGCAGGTAGGGGCATTTCTTCGCAGCATCCAGGAGTACTGCTCCAAAACAAGGAACTTGGTGATTTAGGAAGACACCGTGCCTCCTAGGTCCTTCCCTCAAGGTGGCTTGCAGAGGTTTGAAGGAGCAATACTTGGTATATCAGCCCTTCATATCCCAATTTGAGTCACTAGCCCCTAGGCATGGTCCTTCCTGGATCAGCCTCCTTAGAAAGGGCTGGGGATGGTTTTGCTCCCCAAAGAAATGATCAGTATTGAGTTTTATGGAAGCAGTTGGATTAAAGTGGCAATGGGCAAGGTAGTGGGAATGGATGCAGTTTTCTGTGAGGATGAAGAATCAGCCCTCACCTTGCAGGAATTTATCCCATCACCAGAAAAAGCCAGGCAAACTTTTCTGCTTAATGCTTCTGGCTTAAACTGCAGAATGACATTATCCCATCATGTAGACATTTCCATGGGTGCCATGACAGGAAATAAAAATCAAATCCATCTTTTAGCTCCTGAGACTATTAAATTTTACTTTCAAGGCATTTAAAGAATAAATAGGCATATGAGAAAATTAACTACAGGAGCTCACTGATGAAATGATCATTGAATGAAATTCATTGATCAGCAGATGTGAAAAAATAACAAAACTCTGTAGTGGTGTATAAAGTGATACAGTCAGGATCTTTCACAGAAAATCCAGACAAGCAGGCTTGTGCCAATAAGCCAAGATTATAGTTTGAGCAGCAGTAGCATGAGGACAGAATTGCCTTTGCTTCTCAAGCCAGCAAACTGGAGCTACCTAGAAAAGATCAGCAACATTTCAACTTCACTGCAGCCATTACTGCTGGGTAGATCAAGGTCAGCCAGACACCACAGCTCTCCAGCAACTACCAATTAGGCCATGAACACTGAAAAGAAAGACCTTTCCAAAAGGTCACAGAATCAAAACACATTGGCAGATTTGTTCCAGATGAATGGAGGCAGCCGTTCATGAAAGAGCATATGGTGGAGGCATCCATGTTTTAGAATTGTCAGGGTTCTTGTTTAGGACTGGTGACGTACGGAATTAGACTCTATAACTCGAAAGTTATAAAGTAGGTATGTTTATTGCGTGCAGATGCACGGGGGATCGCTCCTCCACAAGCGTGCATGCCCGAAATGAAGAACCATCTCACATATATACAATAAAACAAATGAATATTCAATTAAAGCCTATACATATTCATCACCTAAACCCCTTACTCTCGCTTCATACGTTAATTAGCTTATCAGTCCTTTGCCTGGAATGTGGTGGTCTTGCAGGTTTGTAGGCGATTCATGTTCTTGTGACCATCTGTGACCATCCGGATCTTCTCCAGCAAGGAGACGTAGCACTCCCTCCCTCTAGATAGCATTGGAATATCTCTCATCCTTTTCTCATTCTTTTTAAATAGCCCCTTTGTTAGAGGAAGAAGGGCAGGCGTCTCCTCAAAACTGTAGGCGTCTCCTCAAGGCTGTGTGCCTATGTGATCAGACATCGCACCCATGACTAGTCACCATACCCACATTCCTGGGCAGACATACACAGTCACAATCGATGTCCATTGTCCCCATTTCACACTATTTCTCCATATCACCGGGAACTTCACTCCTGTTCTCTTCTGACACCTATGAATACAGACACTTAAAAAGAGATTTATCTCAGGTGCCTTTTACCTTGGTGTGCAGTGAGGTCTGTCCCATCCAGAGGATTCACAATGCCTGGATAATCCCTTCCAAATGAGAGATGTTTGATGTAGTGCATCATATTGATCTGAAACGGAAATGCTAATAACTCAAACAACTGCACAGCATCCAAGGGGCAAGGTAAGGAGCTTAAAGTTAATTATTTGTATATTTTTCCGAGTATGGCTCTGGAACAGAGACAGGTCCTCCCTTACTCTGTGCGTCCTAACAGTAAACTCTGAAGCACTTGCTCTTCTTTTTTGTATTCATGGCAGATTCCAGGATGCGGACTTTCTCCTTTTCCTCCTGGAAACAGCCAGATGCCAGTGCCCTTACCCCCCACCTACAGCGCAGGCTGTTGCACCCACTTCTCTCCCTGTCATGGGAGCACCGTGCTGTCAGCTGCCTCGGTGGCGCTGGTACGGGCATCATCTACTTTCCTCCCAGATCCAGAAGCAGCTATGGAAATACCAGCCTTAGGAAACTGGGGAGCGCAGCTAAGGAGCAAGGCAGTCTCGGGACAAGGGGAACAGGCTTGCCAAGCAACAGGCAGATGTCCCAGACCATCCTTCACAGCCCTGTGTGAAAGCAGGTGCTAGGTTCTGCTCAGACTCGTAAAGCCAAATCCATCTGGGATCAGTACACTAGGATCTCAATGTGGCAAAGGCAGGGAAATCCAGAAGGAAAACAGACCAAGAGAACTAGAACATTATCTTGGGAACACTTACATAATCAAGTCCAAAGCTCTGCAGATCGTGAAATGTAATATAAAAACAGTTTAACAATATAGTTCACACTGTGATAACAAGCATACCTGTTTACCTTATTCTAGCTTATAAGGGAGTTCCTCTCATTTCCATTGAGATCTAAAATGGCAAGAAAATCCCCTGGGTTTCTCTCTTGCTTGCAGTAGGGCACATGATAGATAAAACTGCTGCAATTCCCCTCCTGACATACACTAGCCACTGCTAGAATGAATGAAAGTATATAATTGGGGTTACTTCAGAACAGGTATTTTGGTCTTCATCTGAATGTGTTCTTAATCTACGGCAAAAACAAGACCCCAGGGGCAAGGAAGGAAAAATTCACAGTTATCTATCTCTGTCACCACCTGATACACATGACTCCTCTAACTACTGTAAAACAGAGGCACAACAGATCCAAACTAACAACTGAGCAAAGCACAAGCCTTAAAACCAAATGCAAGTTCCCTAATGAAATTATCATCATCTTAGCAACTCTCAGGGGCTCTGCCTATCAATCAGCCTTGTTACAGCTGCCCAGAGAATGCACAGGGAAAGGAAAAGACTGTGGGGAGAGCCTGAGCAGGATGTTTGCAAACAACTGGTACGACCAAGATGACTATCACTAGTGCCAGGGTTTGGTGTGTTTGGCCTGCCCTTCCTGCATACAGCGATATGACAATGCCAGCAGCACCATGCACCCCCAAAGGGAGCTGGAAATCAGGGGCAATGGGAGGCAACTGATATCTTTTGGTTGGTTACTTAAATTACTTTATGTAATGCCAGAAACATCAGTCTCAGGATGAAATATAACTTACAACTTGATTTCAGTATTGCTCCTACCAGGTTTGTCCAAAGTCACACTATCATCTTAAAGTAGCCAGAGGCCATGGTGCATTTTAACACTGGTCAGGAAGTCAGATCTCAACTTTCACCTTTGCAAAGATAAACATGCTTCAAAAAACGCAGTCTGTTATTTAGGAGCTGGTGGAGTCAGATCACCCAGTGCTGCTACATGATCAACAAAGATCAGGAATGCTGCTCCCTTCAAGTGTTTCTGGCACACAGCCTAGCACAAGCCAAGCCAGAATGCTAAAGAGCCGACCAGAACTAGCCTCTCCTTTAAAACATTTATTCAACATGAGTGTGCTGTGAACTCGGGTTTTTTTCCATCAACATCTTCCATTAAAACACCAGAAGCTTTACCTGCATTTATATAAACCCCTTACTAAAGAGATATGCATGCATAACAGAGAACATACAGTTAGAAAAAGGAAATGCTAAGCCTAAACTATGTTCCTCCTAATGCTCTGATCTAGGGAGAGCCTTTCCATTTCACAGTTAAAATGTTCAATGCTCACAAACGAAGGCTGCAGTCACTGGAATTAAGACAATGGCTCTGCATTACAAAGAGCTCAGAGCTGCACTGGCTTCAGATATTCTTGGTGCTGTCTCTGACAAATGTGCAGACCTGTCACTGCCACTAGCACAGTGGTTTGTGTGCCTGTGCTGGCAACTGCATCACGGAGCTCCTTTGGCTTTAAAAAAGAAATTCCTACTAAAAATTTGGAAATACATGTGAAATGGTGGCCAGGGAAAGGAAAGAAAAGCAAAGTGGCCTTGGGATTATGCTATGCCATTTTTCTTAACGGAACACTCTGTTTCATGTTGCAGTACTATCTGCAGTTAAGGCAAGAGTTAAGTGCCTCAGCTGTCCGTGAAGTGTCAAGCCCCACTGCCTTTTGCACAGACACCAGCAGGGTAACCTTCGCGGAATAACAAAGTTCTACAGAGCACTTGGCTCTGGTGGATCTGCATTTAAACTGGACCTATTGTCAAAGGAATAGAACAGTCTTTGTCTCCCCATCCTTCTGTTGATGGCCCATTCCTGTCCCACTCTCTCTTCAGATAAGAGTCACATCAGAGAATGCATGCAGCAGGCTGAAACGTGTGAAGTACTGCTTTATGTGAGGCTGTTCTTGTGGTCAGAGCAGCTCCAAAGTAAGGTTAAATCACACAGCTGCAGGAATGCTTGTGCTGGCACCAGGTGGCCTCCCGGTAGCTGCTCTCCTACAACCCTGCACAGGATGATGGCAGTTATTAGGTTATCAGCTTTAACACTCGGGTGGTCACATTCCTCAGCACCTGAAGTGTGACCCGAGTACTAGCAAGGCTAACAAGTCTTACAGAGCAGCACCAGACAAATTCAAGGGCACCCCTTGAGAAAGACCAGTCATTAACTAACCTGTTACACTAGTTACATTGTGTGTGACCCATTTTAACATTAACTGGAGTTAAGGCTCTCCAAAACATTTTCCCCCAGTGCTCTGCTTGAGAAGTGCACCCATGTGACCTCATGAGGGTCAAGGGCAAGGTCCTGCATCTGGGTCTGGGCAAACCCCCCCCCCCCCCCCCCCCATATCAATACAGGCTGGGGGATGTAAGGGGTTGAGAGCAGTCCTGCAGAGGACTTGGTGGTACCATTGGACGAAAAAATGGACATGAGCCAGCAACATGTGCTCACAGGTCAGAGCTGACCATGTTCTGGGCTGCATCCAACGATGCATGACCAGCAGGTCAAGGGAAGCAATTCTGCCCCTCTGCTCTCATGAGACCCACCTGGAGCACTGCATCTGGCTCCGGAGTCCTTGGCACGGGAAAGACACGGACCTGTTGGAGCAGGAGAGCCACAAAAATGATCAGAGGTCTGGAGCACCTCTTCTAAGACGGGCTGAGAGAATTGGGGTTGTTCAGCCCAGAGAAGAGACTCTGGGGAGACCTTATTGTGGCCTTTCAGTACTTAAAGGGGGCTTATAAGAAAGATGGGGACAAACATTTTAGTGCGGCCCGTAGCAATAGGACAAGGCTTAGTGGTTTTAAACTGAAAGAGGGTAGATTCAGACTAGATAGAAGAAATTTTTTATGATGAGGGTGGTGAAACACTAAGAGAGGTTGCCCAGAAAGGTGGCAGATGCCCCATGCCTGGGAACATTCAAGGTCAGGTTGGACAGGGCTGTAAGCAACCTGATCTAGTTGAAGATGTCCCTGCTTCCTGCAGGGGGGGCTGGACTAGGGGGCCTTTCAAGGTCCCTTCCAACACAAACCATTCTATGATTCTGTAAACTACCACTATCATTCCAGCCACTGTGTATTTATATATACTTGAGGAAGTCGAAGTCCTTCACAACTGAAATTTTACTGTGAAAGTTCTGAATTGCCTTGAAATTCTCAAGAGCTTTTCTCCAAAACATCCCTTCCAGAGATGCTGATATTCAGGTCCTGGACCAAACACCGTACCTGAGGTTGTTTTACAGCAGGGCATCAAAGTTTTGTAGAACAAGTGAGGCTGAGAGACTGCTCAGACACATTCTCCTCCATGTTCTCCCACAACCATGTGGCAGCACCTTCAGAAAACACTTTTCTATTCATTCCCAATAGTTCTAAACCTCTCTAACGAAATTTCAGCAATGTCCTCCCTCCTGAAGCAGTGCTGCTGTTACCACAGACAGCAATGCAAAGATGTTCAAAGGAAATGGTCTGAAACACTTGGAAGCTAAAGGTCACAATAAGCAGGAAAAGAAAATACTTTACCATGTACATGAGACTGTTGGAAACTTTTTGCCGGTGCAAACTGGAAATTTCCAGCTACCTGCAGGAGACAGTACTCTTTCATTAAAAGGCCTGAATCTATACAAATAAAGCAGTCATACTGGTGGTTGGATTTTCAAATTTTTGTTTGAATAAGATAGACAACAAGCAACTCATTTTCATAAGTGACAATACCAGCAGATACTGTCCTAAAAGAGATATGAATTTCCCCTCTTCCTCACAGGCAGTCATGTGGAAAGCCATCATCACATACCGATGTTGACAACAACTGTTCTATGCAAAGTATTTTAGTGGACATAAAAATGAGAAGAAGGAGGAATCAAGTCTACTGGGAGAGAACTAACTGCTGCTGTAGGAAATAAAAAGGTATCACAGAAAAGGAAGGATAAAGTAACTGGGAGGGTAAGCAGGCAGGGTAAGAAAACCCTTAATACAATAAATAACAGTGGTCCTATGTATGCATCCATGAAAACAAGCCGTGTTCAAAAATAAAGCACTAAACCTACCACCAAAAAAAAACCCCACAAAAAAACCCACACTCCAAAATCCTCCAAAAGACAAAGGTTATTAAAATTTTAACCTTGAATATGAAAAGGATATGGATATTAGACATCAGTCCTCCCTGACACTTGCTAGCAATCATACAACACCCTCCCCTGGAAGATTTCAATGCATCAAGCTCACATGCTACATTACACCTTTGAATGTCCGTGCAAACCTATCGCATATGTTAACTGCGGACCCGATGAGAATGGAGATGCGCAAAAGTCCAAGTGCCTAACAAGCGCCCCCAGAAATTTCCCTAGTGACAGCCACCCTTGGACCCTTGCTACCCACAGCACTCCCTTTTGAATCTTTCACCGGGGTGATGGCCCAGCTCTGAGTCGTGACTAAAGCAAGCCCAGTGGTAACCACGTCTGCGTGCATTTTTCCTTTACCAGTCAATACTGCTATAGTTGCCATTTAAATAAATGACTGAACATCAAGTGTTACTAACAGAAACTGATAACCATGGAGTTTCACGAAGATGGGTGTACACTTCCAATCTAACTTGCCACACACGTGGTGGAAATCAAACTAGCCATATACTTTTACCAGACAGCAGAAGAAATTGCTTGCTGCATGCAATACAATTTGATCGCTTCCAAAATGCCTCTCCTGGATGAGACTGTTTGCTCCCTGCAAGTTTCTCTTCCTCTCTGTTGATAATATAAGGAGCGAGAGCAACCGGTTCAGACCGAGTAATCCCAGTGGAGGCTGGCAACACAAGTAAGGCAGGAGGCCTACATGTGTTAACAGAGAATTAGATACAGAAAAGCGGGGTTTGACCCCAGACATTACATTCATCACGCCACAGCCTCTGAATACAGAAAGGCTGCTAAGTGACGCAACAGTAAGAATGCTATCACCACACTTCTGTGACAACAGGAGAAGCTCTCATACCTACCCACTGTTCAGCTCTTGACTTAGTTTAGCCTTTCAGGTTTTAAGAACAGAAAAGTTAAATCTGAGTTACAACAAATCAGCAAATTTATTTCATGCCAATACACAGAACTACACTATCTCCCAGAAGAGATAATAAGGACCTCACGTTTTAGAAAGACAAAGTCAGGACAGTATTACCATTACATTGCAACACTACCAGAATCGTTCCCGGTTTGTATTGAAGTACAACAGTAAGTCATAACATGTAAAAAAACACAGAGGAGAGGTATATGTAGCCAAGGACCACTTACTCCAACTTGTAACTGATCAATCAACTGAAATCTATGAATCAGGTATGCATTAACACACACAAAGCAAACGTAGTAAGATGCGGGTTTAGGCTTAAGGGTCAAGTCAGTGGAGCCTTCCCTGGAGAGAGGCTCTTTAACCAGCTCGTCCCATTTGTCAGCCTCCTAGGATTTAAAGATGCAACCAAAGTCAAGTTTTGCCAGAGCAGCTGCTTGATGTCTAGTAGGAAAAGCCTGTTCACTCAGCAGCTTTGCTCCTGAAATGCATCAATGAGTCCTTCTCCCAGTTTCAGAGGGACCAGGCAAAGACTTGCCTCACAAAAGTACCAAGTATAATATATATACACACACACAGAGGAGCTTGTCTGATCTGCCAGTGTAATAGATGTGTCCTATAAACTCTTCAAGAGTTTGTAGTGTTTAAAACGCTGTGAATTCAGCCGTCCCTTGTTCCCATGAATCTCATAGCAGGCATACGGTGATGGAAAGGCTATGAGAGCATCCATCCAAGAATGGCAGAATAGCATCTTACCATGTCTCTCGGCTTCTGGAGTCACACGATTGGCAGCTTTATCCAAGTGCTGTTTAAACGGCTTGTGCTCTACGTCCTGCTGCTGCTCTCCTGTTACATCCATGGCATCGATGCTCAAATCTGAAAGCAGTGAGCAAGGGAAGTGGTCTATGAACATACAAGTGTTATGACCTGTGGCAAACTGAGGAAATGAAAAGACAGAATCTTTCACCCAGCACGGTAAGAACGTGCCAAACCGGGAGAGCGTGTACGGCTAGGACCAAGTGACCGACAGGGAATAAAACACAAGGTGCAGCACGCTAAATGACCTTCCCAGGTACCGGGTTTGGTTTGGTGTCCCAGAAGGACTGTTTCCAACTTCCAAGAAAGCGTTACCCTGAAAGATAAACGTGCTTAAGGCAAAAAGCCAAAAGCAAACCCCTCAAAGCCCAGAACCATTCTCAGGAACACACGAGTTAAGCCTAAAATTGGTTGAAAGCTGCCTCCTACCTCTTCCCCCGCCACCTTTCCCCCTTCAACATCAGCACATTTCCTTGTGATCCCTTTTCACAAAAAAAAGATTGAGGCCTGTGGTATCAGCTTGGTACCAAAGCACCACGATGTGCTTGCTGGCTACATGCTCTCTTAGAAAGCTGACAGCTTCTCCACACACAACAGCTGAGGCTTCCAGTCTCTCTGGCCTTCCCACGCCCTGTGAAACGTGAGGAAGGCAAATACCGATAACATCTCGGGGGGTCAGGAGGAAGTCAAGATGCACTACATCTAGAGCCCAACGCATTACCCAAAGGAATTACCACAACAGAACAAGAGACAGGAACGATCGGTAGACAGGCAGATAACATGTACAGCAATAATACCCAGTCAGACTTGCAGGACACTTCCAGTCACTTCATCCCGCAACTTTGTTTTGAATTTAGTTAAAAGGTAATCAGATTCTTAACGCTGATTCTGCTTTTATAACTTCTGGAGAAAGGCTAACACGTGGCCTTGGCATTACAGTCAGAATTCAAGTACCAAAATCACGGCAAAGCTGTGCCTTGTCAAGTGACTTCCAAAGCAGGCTCTCGAGCCTTTCAACAAGATAGTCAAATCTGGAGTCCCAAGGGAACTCTGTGCCAGCTCCGTCAGTGCGACCAAGCTCTCTGACAAAGTACACCGCCATACAGAAACATAAGTGGGTTTATACCCCAGGCTCTTTCATAATCTAGAAAAATAATACTGCCCGATCGGACGCGCTGCTTTAAGCGCCTAGCAGGCCTGGCTGCATAACCACGAGGGATCGACAATTCCTCCCCGGCTGTTGCCCAAGCCGCAGCGCAGCACACGGAGCCACGTGGGCCCTCGGCAAGTACAAAAGTGATCCCTCCGTAGTCAGCAGTCCGACTCACAAGCACAAGGCACACGTGGAAAAGTAACATCTAGACTGACCTTCAGTTTAGCTCCCCTTGATTTGTCAACGTACAATTGCGGATGAACCTAGGTACAAAGAAAAAACAAAAGAGCCCCGTTTCACTGGGAAGCAAATCAAAAGGCCTCTTGCATTCGGCTGCTCCGGCCCAGGAGCTGAATGTCAAGACACAGGATCAGCGAGACACCTGAACTGCTGCCTCCCAACCCTCCCCGGTAGTTAAACGCTTGCCCTTTGTAATACTTTTTAGAGAAATCAGCAGTCAGGGGCGAGGGGTGGGGATTCCACCGCCGGCTTTCTTTCCCTTGCCTGCTCGCAGGGGCGGGAAGAGGCTCCTGAGCCACCCCCCCCGCGACAGCGTTACCGCAGGCCCCAAGGCAGCCTCTGCGGCCCGCGGGGGCCGGCAGCCCCAGCCGGCTGCCACGGCTCAGGCCAGCGGCTGGGGGAAAGACAAAGCCCCGCGCAGAGTTGCGGCGGCTGCAGCGGCTGCCCGGGCAGCCCAGAGGCGGCGGGTGGGCGGCGGGGCGCCGCGGGCCGAGCCCTCTCCCGGGCGCCGCCGCCACAAGCGAGCACCGGGGCCGCCCCGCCGCCGCTCCTCGCCTCCTCGCTGAGGTAGCGGCGCAGCTCCGAGAGACAAAAAAAAAACAACCAAAAAAAGGCAGCCCCGTGAGGAGCCCGCTGACCACCGTCCCTGCCGGGGAGACGAGAACCGGCGGCAGCCCCGCCGGTCCCGGGCCGGGCCGCCCGCCTGCCTCAGCCCGCCCGCCGCCGGCACCAGGCGCTCCCTGCCGCGGCCGAGCGCCGGCCCGCCACATCCCCCCGACTCGGCCGCTGCCCGCCGGCCCCCGGCCGCCCTTCAGCCCGAGCGCGCCGCCGCACGTCCCGGCCCGAAAGTCTTCCGGGCTCCCGGCGAAGGCTCCGCACCTCCACAGCCACTGCAGCGCGCCGCGCGGGCCGGAAATGAACCCACCTTCCGGGGCCGTATGCGTAGCCCATACGTACGAGGCCGGAAGCCCCGCCCCTTTGGCGTCGAGTCGTTTCTGCGCATGCGCTGCCCGGTTGGTGAAGCGCTGCTGCCACCTAGCGAAATTTAAATGGGTACTGCAGTCGGTCCTGTTGGTTGAGCGCTGCTGCCATCGAGCGAAATATATTTGGGTACAGCAACCGGCCCGGTTGGTGGAGCGCTGCTGCCACCTAGCGAAATTTAAATGGGTACTGCAGCCGGCCCGGTTGGTGGAGCGCTGCTGCCACCTAGCGAAATATAATTGGGTACTGCAGCAGCCCGGTTGGTGGAGCGCTGCTGCCACCTAGCGAAATATATTTGGGTACTGCAGCCGCCCTGTTGGTGGAGCGCTGCTGCCATCTAGCGAAATATAATTGGGTACTGCAGCCGGCCCGGTTGGTGGAGGTCCTTTCCTGCTATTTTGTGACTTGTGTTGGAAGTGCCTGGCACCAGGTTCGAGTATTAAGGCAGAAAGCCCCAGGGCCTCGTACCTCTGGGTGGTACATGCTGTGTCACACCAGCTATGGTGCCTTCCTGCTTTACAAATGCAATCAGTTTTGGCAAGTTTACAAAACTAGTGCTTTATCAGGAAGGTATCTTTGGATTTCAGCTTACCCCTTTCTACTTTTCATATGCCTACATCGCAAGAAAAAGAAAGGGTTTTGCTTCTCAGGTTTGCTCCAGTTACTCGGCAATTCAGGCATGACCACAGCAGAGCTGTTTTCCTACAGTCTTTTTTGTTTCCAGAATCCTCCCTCCCCTCCCTAGAGAGGGCTATGTGCAGGGCAAAGCGGACACTATGAGTAGGGACGACTGAGTAAAGTTACCAAAGGGCACGTGGTGCCTTCCTCGCAGCAAGGGACTGATTTCAGTTTTTCTATGCTTGGATGACTTTTGCAGCTCAGAGTTTGGTTAAATCTACTCGTGGGGCAGCACTTGAACGTCTGTTGAGTGATTTCATACTGGACAACAGCAGCCACACCAAGACAAAAGTCTCCTCGGGGACAGACACGATAGCAGACTTCGTGTGGGCTGACCTCACCTTTTGCTTGCAACCGGCACCTTATTTTGCAAAGGAATCTTTGAAACCCTCTTTCTTTGAGACAAGGGACTGTAAGGGCCAAGGGCCAAAGCAGCCACGCTGCAGCCTGGAGCCTGATGGTGGCTTCTCAGGTTCCAGCAATGGCTGTGGAGCACAGCTCTTGTGTCACCAAGCAGAGCGCCTGACACCCTGAAGTGCCTCGGCGCCCCGGGGGTGTGAAGCCTCTGTCTGGGGATCAGGCAGCCTCCCACCACAGGTCTTGCTGAGCTAAAATGACTCTGCAGAGGCTGTAAAATTGTCTCGGAGTGCTGTGCTGCTTAAGATGAAAGCGCTTCCGATAGCTCAAGCTAGCCCACCCACTCAGCTCTTACGAGCTGTACCTCCATATGCAATGGGAAGAAGTATTTAACGCAGTAACTCCAACTCTCGGCTTGGCACCCAAACCCGTAGATCAAACAGTCCATTTATTCTTATTATTGGAAGTCTCCTTCCTCCCCTCCAAAGCCTGTCGTGCTTCCCTCCCTGGGCGAGGGCCCTACTCGTCTCGCATATCCAGCAAGCAGCCTCTCGAGTGCAGTTTCCACAGGCACATCTTCTTGATCCGGCAGGTCAACGTAGGTATCTAGCGTCTGATCGTCGATACTGGGATCAATCGCACAGAAAGCAGTCTTCAGATCATCTGCCTTCCCCTCTCTGTTCCAAAACAACACAGTCACCATTACGTTGTGGTATGTGAAAAGAACATTTACTTACTTGTGTCACACTGAGAATCCATGTTGCCCGAAATGCAGAGCAGAGATGTCTTTTGATACAGTCATCTCTGCCTCTACTAGCATCCCGTTGTTAAACACATGTGCAATAAAGACTGGTGAATGCTAAACCTCAAACTGACCGGAAGTTAAGAAATCTTAGATTCATGATAACCTGGGAAGACCTTAATTTCACTCTATTGTGCATTGATATCCCTTATTACAGAACTGTACTTCTTGCTAATCCAGTGCCCACGTTGGACAGGATTTCACTTCACAGGCACCTGCCCACCTCTGGCGTTCTCCTCGGTGCTCGGTGTGGCACCAGACTTTTTTTCAATGCAGTAATTGCCTCTTGTTTTGAGGTGGAATTATTTCTCAGATTTGCACCAGTTGTCAGTCCTATTTGCTCTTCCCACTCCTCAGAACCAGTCTCTGAAGATGTACAGGATTTTACCGCTATTTTTGGAGAGCTGAGGAGTGTGGATAACTGGCTAGCTGAAAAAGTTCACATAAACATAGTCTAGCTGGCTAGACAAAAATGCACATCGCTCTCAGCTTCTCTGAAGTAAAGCACAAATACACTGCCTTTGGCTGTTCTTGTTACACAATAACAGGAAGATTTCGGTGGGAAAAGAATGTTGCAGGTGGGAACAGATAACTACAGAAGAGAAACTAGGGGTGGGCTTGATATTTAGGCAACTCACCAATAATGAGCTTAACTTTTGTAATACGTATGAGCTAATTATAACAAGGCATAAAAGGTGACTGTAAGGTACAATAAACGAAGTCTGCTGATCACTCATATTGATTGACTGTGTCTTCCCTCCGTCGCGACAGAGGAGCACTGTACCAAAGGGGATTAGTGGTACAACTGATCTCTGCTCGCTGTCTGCCACGCCAAAGTTCTTTGGGTCGGGGACTGCTGCTCGCAGTGTTCCGCAGAGCCGGGCTCAGCCAGGTCTCGGCATTCACTGCAACGGGCACAGCTCTGTAGCGCAGGGAGGCCTGCGCTGGCCACGCACACTGCGTCCACTGCGGGGTTCCCTCTGCACGCACGGTCCTGAGCTACTGTCCCCATCAGCCCCTTCCCTCCATACTTACAGTAGATCTCCCAGCTTGTTCTTCAGCTGGCTCAGATACTCCTGCTTCTCCCTGACATCCTGGCTCCGGGGCTTGGCCACGAAAGCTTCAGCGCTCCCCTCCTCCTTCTGAAAGAAATTACAGCTGTGTTAGCACTGAACATGTGTCCCGGTCTGCATTAGAGCTGCCTCTCAATGTGCACGAAAATAACGCGGCTCTCCTAGAAATGGAATTTCCATGTGAAAAGTGGAAATAGAGAGAAAGAATATGGGAAAAACTCCCATCACAGAAAAGGCACAAGCTTGCACTGCCATTGTCTGCAGAGGGCCTTCAGGTGTTAGAGCTTGTGGTGGGCACTCCAGCTTTGTAAGTCTGATAAACCTAGCTAGTCTTATAAAACTAATTTAATCCCTAATTTAATCCCATTCTCCTGAAAAGGAAAGAGCCAATCCAAGAACTAGTTGATGCAAGCAGGTACAGCACTGAAGACCTCATTGACAACTTATCCTTATTCAAAGAATTAAACTGACGTTACTTAGGTTTTAGGGATTAGAGATTTAATTAAGGATTACATTTGCTTTAGGGATTTAGGGATTATATTAGGGATAGGTCTTTTGTGTGGGTCTCGCAGTACTACAAAACACATCTGTCAGCACCTTTGCAACTTGTCTCGAGTGCTCCAGGGTGGAAAAAAAATGGGACTCTCTGAGAGGTTCTGCCCAACAAAACCAGAAAAGGAAAGATCTTCCTTGGAAATACCTTTCAGGAATGGCAGGGAAAACGGTTCAAGCTTCTGGAAAGGCTGAGGAAAAGATGTCGAAGGATCAAAGAAATGCTACTCTATCCCAGAGAGAACCTCTGGATACAGTCATGCTTAGTATGACGTGAAGAATTCTTGCAACGCTTCCTTGTCCCTGTATCATTGCCTGCTTCCCCCATGTGCTGGGGTACGGTGCAATGGGACATGGTGAGTTGAATGAACTTCCTCATGCCACAAGAAGCAGTCATTCCTTACAATGTAGTCTTGCTACTTAGTCATTCTAGTGCTTGTCTGCATTAATCTCGTCAGCAGAGAAGTAACCCGGGAAAACCCAAATACTGCTCTGCTGGACACTTCCCGGTCACGGCCACCAGTACCGGGGCAGGGAGAGGGGAGGAGGATGAGGCTTTTCAGCAGCAGGAAGCTGTTACTTTGGCTTGGCCATATAGCGCAGCATTAGCAGGGGCTCGAGCCCACTAGAAATACCTGCATGTCCGGTGGTTCACGTGGCATCATTGTAAAGTGTGGCTACTTCAGCTATGTCTTCAGTATGCTCACCGTTTCAGCTTTTCTAGTGCACCTGAGTTTCCCTGGCTTTAAAGTTTTCAGTGTTTACACTAAGAAGAAGGTGAATATTGAAGACACCGGCCACGAAAGTAATTCTCCCACCTTCCTAATGGGTATTTATTACCAATTAATCTCAGTGGAAACAAGCAGTGAAGAAAGCTTCCACATACCCATGCAGGGAAGCCATTTCCCTCTCTTAGAGCTCCCGTTGCTATTTCTTCCAGAAGTACATCCACCAGCTGACTGCTGGTCTTCCCCTCAGCCAGAGAACCCCACTGGTCAGCTCCGCCTGGAAATCACCTCTGCAACAGCAAAAAGACACCGAGCTGCTAGGAGAATGTGCCCACACATACTGGTTTTGTGTGAATCCCACTAGGAGCCTAAGGATAGATACAGATCTCCAGGCATGTGGTTGGTCTCCTAAGCTGTCTAAGGCAAAATGGAATACCCTGCAAGCACCTCTCAGGCCACTCCTAAAAGCCTAGGAGAAAATGGGGTGTTGCAGGTGGGCTTAGGGGTTGGGGTTAGGGGTGTGGGAAAATCACCCTGAGGTGGGGGGAACTCGAGAAAATTGCGTCCTAACGGAAGCATAGTATTACGGAAAGCTTTTTTTAGGGTAGAATACAGCTATAGCCTGGAGGACGGCTGGCACGCACACAGTCTGTATCACCACAGTTCCCTAAGCAGCAGCTCAGCGCACACCGACAGCGGTGACGGAGGACGCGCTGAAGGCAAAAAGCCAAAAGCAAACCCCTCGAAGCCCAGAACCGTGCTCAGGAACACAGGAGTTAAGCCTAAAACCGGTTGAAAGCTGCCTCCTACCTGTTCTCCCGCCACCTTTCCCCCTCCAACGTCAGCACCTTTCCTCGCGATCCCTTTTCGCAAACAAAAGACGGACGCCTGCGGTATCAGCTCGGTACCGAAGCACCACGATGCGCTTGCCGGCTGCATGCTCTCTCACAAGGCTGACAGCTTCTCTGCACGCAACAGCCGAGGCCCTGTGAAAGGGGAGGAAGGCAAACACCGATAACATCTCGCAGGGGTCAGGAGGAAGTCAGGATGCACTTCAGTCAGAGCCCAACGCCTTACCCAAAGGAATTACCACAGCAGAACAAGAGGCAGGAGCGATCAGTAGACAGGCAGAAAACACGCACGGCAGCGATACCCACGTCAGACTGGCAGGACGCTTCCAGTCGCTTCACCCCGCAGCTTTGTTTTGAATTTAGTTCAAAGGTAATCAGATTCTTAACGCTCATTCTGCTTTTAATAGCTGCTGGAGAAAGGCTAACACGTGGCATT